>NW_026262745.1:55889829-65889829 GCF_021869535.1 Mytilus californianus | reverse complement strand
AAGGGATAAAGTGTCACTAAATCGCATTTTTAGTAAAAATATTTTTATATTTGTATAGGTTTACCTTGAAAAAAGAATAAATATTTACAATTGATAGTACAACCATTACAGTTGAAACTTTCGTTCATTTCGTAATACAAATGTTTTAAGTAGAGGCTTTAACGGGTTTACAATTATTATATTTACTTTTGCTAAAGTTCATGCTATCATATTTAAAGCGACTTCCTTTGTATAGTTTTCAAAATTTACACAAAAAGTTTAGTTTTAAAGGATCACACAAAGTGTAAACACACTCTTAGAGAACGAAGTATCTTTATTCAGCCAGATTAAGGTGTTAACGAGAATTAACTGCAAAAATGCAAAATACTTTTCCACTTCTTGTTCGAATTGTTTTATACAACATTTTCATGGGTTTCATAGGTAAGTACCAATACTTAATAAAAATTCAAAGAAGGTGGAAAACATGAGAGTGTTCTTAATATATATAGCGATTCGAACGCTCCAAATGTAAAGTGTTAATTTCCTTTTTGCTTTTTTAAGTGTAAACCTCGTATCGAAATTTCTTCAAAAACGTATCTCAAAACGACATAATCATGACCAAAGTTTTAGTTTTTAGGGACAAATTTGGACAAATCAGAAGTATATGCAAATTGGTTTTTTATTGATTGAAGAAAAAGAATTGCATGTTAAAAAAATAATTGATGACCGGTTTTTTTTTTTTTTTTTAACTTTTAAGTTTTTAAGAATTGTTACAATAATCACTACATACAAAACTGCAACCTATAAAATGTTACTATTAAAAACATATGTTCTCATTATATTTCAAAAATTAATTATGTAAATAACTTCAATATTAATAGTCGTATTTAGTAAAAGTATGATACAAGAACGTTTATTTTTGTTCGATTGTCATTTTATTTTGAAACTTTACTTGTTTAATCCATCGCAGATGACACATTAAATGACACGAGTATTATTTATTAAGATTAAATACCAGCACATAATGTTTCTGAAGCATTTTCCAATTAAATCCTATACATGATTTCTTTTTGAAAATGATAAAAAAAAATAAGGTAAAAATAACAGTACAATATTTTCCATCGTGTTGATTAATGGAATCATATATATGGCGAAGAATAAAAGGTACAATTCACAAGAACTAAATAATATGACAGGAATTTATTCCGTATACAAATATAAATTGATATTGATAATAACATTGCATGCATTGGATATTTAAAATTTTGAGATATTCAGATAATGACATGGTTAATTTTCAGGCGCAAGCATAACTATCCGAACGATTGATGGAAGCATAAATTATTTGAAGTTATCAGATTATGGAGCGTTTTCAAAGGCGGATTCCTCTATAACATTTCAAGTTCAAGGTTGTGATAACGCTCTCCTAACGTTGCATGCAAGTTCAAGTTTGTTAGGTCCAAATTATTACACAATAATAGGCGGATGGGGCAATACGCGATCGCAAATAACGAAAACGGTGACCACTGATTAATTAGTGGACAATTTTTACAACAGCAGTGGTCTTTTGGATTGTTATAGTTTTCAGAACTTTTGGATTAGCTGACAGAAGGGCAGGATCAGAGTAGGCAGTGGTAATACACTCAATGATAATGTCTTTTTGCTTTACGACGACAAGTGTGCATTTCCCATTCAAGAAATTGTGATCAGTACAGCATGGTGGACAACACTGGATTGGATATTTCATCCACAAGGTTTGTAATGTTACACTTGTCCTAAAACAAGTTGTGGATAGTTGCATTTGTTTATGGATATTGTTATATGAAACAATGATTTTCAAAATAATTTATTGCGAAAACGCTTCAATTGTTATGTTATTTTTCTCAAAACTAGTATACCAAAGTAACTGTTACGATAAATCTACACGTTTTTAATCTTCAAACTCACTTCCTGTTTGATATCACCACGAGTAAAGGGTTTAAACTCATTTCCTGTTTGCCATCACCACGAGTAAAGGATATAAACCCTCTTTCTGTTTTTCGTCATCTGGAGTAAAGATATAAACTTATTTCCTGTTTTACTTCGATTCATCTGGAGTTAAGGGAATAAACTTAGTTTCTGCTTCCCATCATCCCGACAAAAGAGGTATTAACTTCCTTTTAGTTTCGCATACTCTCGACAAAAAGGAGTAATATTTCTTTTTTTTTTCAACTTCAGATATTTTATTTCACTAATATTATATTTGTTTTAGAGTGATATTTGTTAAGATTATCCTTGAGGCTATGAATACGTTGTAATCTTCCAGTAAGAGCGATGTTATCCGCCAGTGTTGACTAATGAAAGTGTGTCGGATAGACTAAAATATATATGTAAACGTTAGCAGATCATTTGTTTCAGAGATTAGACAACAAAAACATATAGTTTAAACAGACTTATTATGAAGAATACCATTATTAATTTTAGAATGTTTATAGTTTACTCGGGAATATTCACATTGTGCATTATTCATAATCCGCCATAAATGATATTATTCAAACTTAAAATTGTCAGTAAGTATTAAAAAAATAATAAACGAGAAAATCTTAATGTTCAATATAATTTTATTACGAGTTTTCAATGTTTCATTTTGTAGCTTTCACAACACAAGCAGCTAGCAGTCTTAATGGTATGATAGAAGCGTCCTATGTAAAAATATCCGATTGTCCAACGTTTGAAGTTATATTAACTTTTAAAGAACCATTGTCCACAAGATGTGCTGGTAAATGTCGGTTAATTGAGAACTGTAAGGGATATCAATATAACAAAGAGTCTGAAGTGTGTATATTGTCATCAGAGACTGCCATTAATGGGACATTAACGTCCTATTACAGATTAATCGAGTAAAATATCGAGTAAAATATCGAGTAAAATATCTGCGTTTGGTCTTTTTTTATTATTTTAATTTTTTCCTTTGTTTTTCTTTGTTATTTTTTTTCAAATTGTGTTTTTTATTGATCACTTAGTTACATAGTTTGTATAAGTTTTATTCTTTCATTGTGGATTGCACAAAATTGTATAGTTTGGTGTGGTAGATCATGATAGAAGCTTTAGAAAAACCATACATATGTCAGACATATTATGTTAGTGCGCCAAATGTGCGTTTCGTCTACACAAGCCTCATCAATGGCGCTCGAATCAAAACAAGTGGAAGTCCAAATAAATTTTGAAATTGAAAGTGATGATGACGCTCCTATGACAAAAAAAACAGTAATAATTCGCCATTTCCATTGTTATTTACCATAATGACAAAATAAAACTTAAAACCTTCTGTAAGCTCTTTCAACCAACGTGAAATCATAAGTTGAAAGTTTGAAAGCTGTAAATCTAACAGTAGAGTTTGACTATTTTTAATTATATTGGGGTGAAAAAGCTTTGACAGAGACACATTTTGTATGAAGCGCGGAAGAGCTTCATATTAAAAATGTGCGCACGAATCAACGCTTTTACAACCCTTCAAAATTATTAAAAGGAGCATTCAAATCTTTTTATAACATTTTTATGCTACGACCATGAAAATAAGAGTTATATAAAGCTGTTCGTTTGTTTTTCAATGCATTATTTAAACAGTGTCACGGATAGCTTGTGCAGTCATTGCAGTTGTATATATACGGAAATGTAGTATGAAATGGGAGTACCGCACGGTTATCACTAGCTAATCAAAATACTGATTCTAAAGAAACACACATGTGAAATAATTATAAAATAAAACATAATTGTGGAGTGCCTCGCGATTTTTGACGGCCAATCAAAATTACACATTCTAATGAAATAAACATATAATGTAATTATATCAATTTACAAATTAGGTACAACCGGATATAAACGAATATTATAATCGTAGTTTACTACTTCTCAGGTAAAGAAAAAAATAAAAAATACCAATTCATATAATATATAGCAAAAAATCCAAGTTCGTGAATTGGACAGATACGTGAAATGTGAAATCTCGATCAATGGATTAAGAAGAGGTATTTAAAGAAAGAAACAATGCAAAATAGCCAAAGAAAATACTTGAAACTTAATTCTTAATAACTGTATAATTGTTAACAGAAACATAAGTTCGAATACACAATATTATACAGTATCAAAGAATGTTTGTCGTTACAAAACGCAAATTCAATAATCTGTTGATGAATTATCTGCATATGACGCATACAAACACGGTAAATTATTAGTTGTTAAGTCTGAATATGAACTTTTTTTGTCGTGTAAAAGCAACCAAAACGAGTTACAAAAGGCTACCGTTTTGTTAAGTACCTGAAAATTAAGTAATATAAAAGTAAGGAGTGGTATGATTGCCAATGACAACTCTCCAACAGAGACCAAATGACATAGGAGTAACCAACTATAGGTCACCGCATGGCCTTCAACAAAGATAGTTAACTGTAACAATACAATCTGATTAAAATACAAACCCTGTATTCTAAGCAGATTGTTTACAATATCGATATAATGAAAATCAAATATGAATAATCGATCAATCGGATTGTATCTATGTTATTTTCATGATAGAAAACATTTCCTGTTTCACCAGCAAACCGGAAGCGGACTTGATTAGCCATAGTACATATACATATACTGTACATGTCGTAGTCTAAACTGAAACAAAGAATAAAAGAAGATGTTGGGGAAACGCCAATGAGACAAAAGCTGTACGACATGGCGTAACGATAATAAAGAGAATAATCTTGTATCAGTGAACGCCACACACGACTGTAAAACTGCAGTTCTTAGACAGTGCAGTCCGATGTTCATTATTTTATCTGTCACTTTAGTAATAATCACAAAATGACAAACCAAATGACACTTTAAATTAAAATGCTTCAGATTAACCTGCTACATAAAATATACTAGCATGTAATGCTATTGTGGCATTTTCCGATGAAATTCGGAATGTTATTTTTTAAATAAATTTTTACATTTACGTATATCAAAATTGTATTAAGTCACATGACCGTCGCATTTTTGCGCCTGTCCAAAGTCAGGAGCCTTCGGCCTTTGTTCGTCTTGTATGTTTTTTTTATTTTAGTTCATGTATATGTTTTTGGAGTTTAGTGTGACGTCCATTTTCACTGAACTAGCACACAATTTTATTTAGGGGCCAGCTGAGGACCACTTCCGGGTGCGGGATTTTCTCGCTGCATTGAAGACCCATTGGTGGCCTTCGGCTGTTGTCTGCTCTTTGGTTGGGTTTTTGTCTCTTTGGCATATTCCCCATTTCCATTCTCAATTTTATAATATAACAATAGTTAACAAAAAACAATGAACATTACACAGGAAATAAACTTTACAAGAAATTATCAGATTAGTGATATTTTATTTACCCACGTATCCATCAAGTTATACTATAGTATGAATTACATATATCAAACATTTATAGCATACGCTTATTCAGATGATTAGTATCTAATACATAATTAGTTTAGGGGACAAAAATAACTATTCAAACATTTTATGGAACCTTAGAAAATTTGAATCTACCAAATTATGGAGCATTTCTCAAGGAGGTATCTTTTCTCAAATTTCAAGTTAAAGGCTGTAATAACACTTTTGTCGATTTGCATTCAAGTACTATTTTGCAAGTACCTTATTATCACATTGTCATATGTGTCTTATCAAATGTATGATCAACAAGAAAGAAACATATGATTACTGAAAAACAAGTTAACTACTATTTTTATAAAGGAATTATGTGTTGTAATAGCTTCCAGATATATTGGATTAACTGGAAGAAATGCAAGATTAGAGTTGGTACCGGTAATGAAGTTGGGGCTAATGCCTTTTTGTTCTATGGTGACATGTGTGTAATTTTTTATTCAAGGACATTGTAATCAGCACACACTGGGGAGCATACCCGAAGGTATTTAATGTTTCAGTTAATTTAAAGTTGTAATCAAATAGTCAGTTTCGATGTATGTTGACGTTTGTTTTTGTAGCAGTTCAGTGTTTCTGTTGTTCCGTCGTTTTCCTCTTATAGTTGATGTGTTTCCCTCGGATTTGGTTTGTGACCCGGCTTTGTTTTCGCTTAATCGATTCAAGACTATTGAACAGCGGTATACTACTGTTGCCTTTATTTATATTTGTACAACTTTTTTTTCTTCAATTGAATATTATCAAATGTACATATGATTTCTAAACAGATAAAAGCATGGCTCGTGTTAACAAAATAAGTACACTATCAACAAACTGCTAAAATAAACATACATGTTGATTTAATTCAAATTTCTATCCAGTTTTCGTTAGTTTCTACCCGTCTGTTTGATCAAGGTTTTCTTACATCGTGATATTTATGGTCTCCACTTTCTAATAATCTAGATTTGAGATTGCAAGCTTCTTTTTGATTTCATGTCAACAAATAGATGCCTCTAATTAATTCAACTGAGGACGTGCTCTTCTCAAAAAGAACTTCCTTAAGATATCAGGAAGTTATATCACATTAAGAACACGCAGTTTCGATTGCTGATTTGCATTCTTATTCTTTGTTGTACTTGCAAATTTTTTGCAGTTTTCTATTCAGTGTTTTTGCAATGGTGTCGTAGGATCCGTTTTGATTTGATTGTACCTTTGTTACCTTTGGCCTTTGTTTTAGAAGGTAAACTGTGCGAGCGATTATTGTATGTTTAACGTTTTCGAATATGGTTTGATTATGCGAAAGGATGGTTCTTGGCTACATACAACTCGCTCTATTTTGCGCCTGTATCTAATAAGGCTATCTGGATTCTTTGTTGTTCGTTGTTGTTTGCCTTCGTTATCTTACTTCTCTAATTACCATTCGGGTGCTGGTTGTTGATGTAGTCTGTTTTAATCATTCAATTATTTTTGATTGTTCATTCAATCATTTTAAAGTAACATATTAGGAATAATTGAGATTTTCCTAAATTTGAAAAGAGTTAATCAATTTTTTTTCTCATAATAATGCAAAAGGAAATGATGAAATTAACGGAATACGAAGTTTTAAAATGTAATAGTATCTGCTCTATATTCTTACTGTAATTGATAGGCTAAGTAAGCGATCTTTTTTTTTTAACTTTTGACAATTCTAGGGTTTTAACAATTGACCTTCCGCAGTCGAAATTAATATACATCTCCAATACTACAGAGGTGATTTACGAAACGTCTACATTTTATATCAAAAATATATAATTTGAAACAGCACCGTTTAAAGCAGAACAAAATCAACTTAACATATTGCACAAACACTAACCATTCAAAGATGCAATCCAAACATTGATCAACTGCCGTTTTGGAAATCAAATATTTTCTACTTTAATTAGTGTCGGTTAGAGTGTTGAGTATGAATCACGTCTCATTTTAAAGTATGGCCATAACTATATCGGATCATAACTTAAAATGTCAACCGGATGTTACATCGTCCAGAAAACAGAAAATATACTTCGTGCTCCGACCCAAAGGTAACGGAATGATTGATGTCTCACCATGTCATCCATTTTAAGATGTTCGCTACCATTGTTTTAATGCCCAACTTAGGGGCATTATGTTTTTCGGTCTGTGCGTCCGTTTGTTCGTTCGTGTGTCCGTTCGTCTTTCGTCCGTCTGTCCCGATTCATGTTAAAGTTTTTGGTTACAGTTTTTGTTCAAGGTAGTTTTTGATGAAGTTGAAGTCCAATCATTTTGAAACTTAGTACACATTTTTCCTATAATATGATCTTTCTAATTTTAATGCCAAATTATAGTTTTGACCCCAATTTCACGGTCAACTGAACATAGAAAATGATAGTGCTAGTGGGGCATCCGTTTACTATGGACACATTCTTGTTTACTTTTCGTAAGATATTCGGAATCCTCTGATTTATCCATGTAGTGCCCATAAAAACTTATGCCCGCTAAACTCTACATTTCTTTTAATACTTTAAAGGATATAGTATAAAAAGCTTTTTTTACAAAATCTAATTTTATAGTTGTTTATGATTTTACACCTGCAAGTCGTGACTATCCTTTAGAATAGTTACTGACATTTAGTGCAATAGATATTATACAACAAAGAAACTACATTGATTACAATGTGTCCAAAAATCCTATATGAACTATGCAATTATTCCAATAAATGTTCAAATATACAAGGTTAACATATACATTAACGGTATTGACTCTTCCCTTTAAAAATAACAAGATTTATTTGTTCTGAGAAACCAGATAAATGGGGTTTTCTTTTCTAAACTTTATAAAAAAAACTTACACAACGGTACATTTGTTATGTGTTCGCCAACTGTTTGTTTTTCGAGTATGCATATAAATTAGCTTAATAACTAAAACAAAGGGATAAAGGGTAACTAAATAAAAAAACTTTGTGTTTGTATAGTTTTAACTTGAAAAGAATTAATGTTCATAATTAATAATGCAACCATAACAGTTGACATTTTCTTTCATTTAGTAATATAAAGGCTTCAGGTGAAGCTTTTAAGGATATTCCAAATACTTTCAATTATTATATTTACTTTTGTTCAAGTTCATACTATCATATTTAAAGCGACTCCCTTTATATCAGGAAAACGAGGATTTGATATATATATTGTTAAAGTTAAAACAAACATATGGAGTAAAATTTGGAATGGTATGTCGATTATTTATTCAAAGGAATTGTAGGTTTAGTTTTCAAAAATCACACAAAGTGTTTAGTTATAAAACATCACACAAAGTGTAAACACACTCTAAGAGAACGAAGCATCTTTATTCTGCAAGATTAAAGTGTTAACGAGAATTAACTGCGAAATGCAAAATACTGTTCAACTTCTTTTTCGACTTGTCTTTTACCACATTGTCATGGGTTTCATAGGTAAGTACCTTTATTTCTCAAGAATTTATAAAAGGTGGAAAATAAGACGGTATTATTAAAATAAATAGCGATTCGAACGCGTCAAATGTATAGTGTTATTTTCCTTTTCGCTGTTTTAAGAGTAAATTTCATATTTAGATGTCTTCAAATACATAACTCAAAACAAAATAATCATGACCAAAGATTTTAATTACAGATTTGGACAAAACAGAAGATATGTAAATTGCTTTTTATTGATTGAAGAAAAGGATCTCCACGTTAAAAAAATGATGATCAGTTTTTAAACTTTAATTTTTTTTAAATCGTTTTTCATTAATTAGTACATACAAAACTGCAACCTATAATTTTGTAATATTAAAAAAATATGTTTTAAATATACTTCAAAAATTAATTATATAAATAACTTCAATATAAATAGTCGTTTTAAGTAAAGGTATGATTCAAGAACATTTATTTTTGTTCGATTGTCATTATATAAATCACACATAGCTGAGAGGGTGATAGAGCAGATTGTTACCCCGAAGCCAAGGTTGACAATGTGTTTCCGAGGGTTACGAACCTGCTCTATCACCCTCTCAGCTATGTGTTATCTAATTTGTTATTCTGAATGTTCTATCATTATTGTCTTTAACTGTTTAACTATGATGTCACGTACAAAACAACGTTACAGGTATTAGAAAAATCAACAGAAGTGAAGCAAGATGGTTTTTTTTTATTGTGACAGTCTATGAAAAAGTTCTGAGCCAAAACGTAAACTTGAGCATTGTCTTTAATTATTTGATGTAAATTCAATTCATTATTCTTTGAACTATCGATTTTTGATTGGTCTGCACAAGAGGATGACATTACAAAAATTGTCTCCCGCTCAGCCATGGGATAGAGTAAATTATCTCCCTCGTACTAGCCAATCAAAATCTGGCATTTTAACGTGAAGTGTACTAATACATTTCGATCTCTTCTTGTGTAATCCATCGCAGGTGACACATTTAATAAAACGAGTATTATTTATTGTTCATATTAAGATAAAATACCAGCATATAATGATGTTTCTGAAACATTTTCAAAAATTAATCCTATAAATGAATTTTTTTATGAAAATGATAACTAGAGGCTCTAAAGAGCCTGTGTCCCTCACCTTGGTCTATGTGCATATTAAACAAAGGACACAGATGGATTCATGACAAAATTGTGTTTTGATGATGGTGATGTGTTTGTAGATCTTACTTTACTGAACATTCTTGCTCCACACTATTATCTCTATCTATAATGAACTTGGCCCGGTAGTTACAGTGGAAAATATATTGTAAAAATTTACGAAAATTTACAAAATTTATGAAAATTGTAAAAAATTGACTATAAATGGCATTAACTCCTTAAGGGGTCTTGACCTAATGAACAATTTTATCCTCATCAGATTTGCTCTAAATGCTTTGGTTTCAGAGATATGAGCCAAAAACTGCATTTTACCCTATGTACTATTTTTAGCCATGTCGGCCATCTTGGTTCGCGGGCGGGGTCATCGGACCCATTTTTTAAACTAGATACCCTAATGATGATTGTGGACAAGTTTGGTTAAATTTGTCTTACTAGTTTCAGAGGAGAAGATTTTTGTAAAAGATTACAAAAATTTACGAAAAATGGTTAAAAATTGACTATAAAGGGCAATAACTCCTTAAGGGGTCAACTGACCATTTTGGTCAAGTTGACTTATTTGTAGATCTTACTTTGCTGAACATTATTGCTGTTTACAGTTTATCTCTATCTATAATAATATTCAAGATAATAACCAAAAACGGCAAAATTTCCTGGCAGCAACCCAACAACGGGTTGTCCGATTCATCTGAAAATATCAGGGCAGATAGATCTTGACCTGATAAACAATTTTACCCAATGTCAGATTTTACCCCTATGTTCTATTTTTAGCCATGGCGGCCATCTTGGTTGGTTAGCCGGGTCACTGGACACATTTTTTAAACTAGATACCCCAATGATGATTGTGACCAAGTTTGGTCAAATTTGGCCCAGAAGTTTCAGAGGAGAAGATTTTTGTAAAAGTTAACGACGACGGACGACAACGGACGACGACGGACGACGGACGCCAAGTGATGAGAAAAGCTCACTTGGCCCTTTGGGCTCGGTGAGCTAAAAATATAAGGATTAAAAATAACAGTACAATATTTCCCATCGTGTTAATCAAATGAAATCATATACATATGGCAAAACATAAACAACAAAGAATAATAAGTACAATCCACAAGAACTGAAAAACATGCCAGGGAATCATTCCGTATATAAATATAAATTGATATTGTATTACATTGCATGCTATATATATTAAAATTGTTAAGATATTCAGATGATGACATGGTTAATTTTCAGGGGCAAGCATAACTATCCAAACGATTGACGGAACCAAAGATGATTTGAAGTTATCAGATAATGGTGCGTTTTCAAAGGCGGATTCCTCTCTAATATTTCAAGTTTACGGATGTGATAATGCTTTTATCAATTTGCATGCGAGTTCAAGTTTGTTAGGTCCATTTTATAACATAATAATAGGTGGATGGGGTAATACACGATCACAAATATCGAAAACGGTGACCACTGAACAATTAGTTGACCTTTATTACTACAATGATCTTTTGGATTGTTATAGTTTTCAGAACTTTTGGATCAGCTGGCAGAAGGGCAGGATTAGAGTAGGCAGTGGTAATACACTCAACGATAATGTCTTTTTGCTTTACGAGGACATGTGTTCATTTGCCATTCAAGAAGTTGTGATCAGCACAGGATGGGGGACAACACTGTATTGGATATTTCATCCACAAGGTTTGTAATGATAAACGTTTCCTTTTATTTAAACAAGTTGTGGGTAGTTGCATTTTTTAATGATATTGTTATCTGGAACAATGATTTTCAAATTATTTATGCGAAACACTTTAATTGTTATGTCTTTTTTTAAATGAGTACACCAAACTGTTACAATAAATATTCACGTTTTTAATCTTCAAACTCACTTCCTGTTTGCTATCACCACGAGTTAAGGGTATAAACTTACTTCTTGTTTGCCATCAACACGAGTTAAGGTTATAAACTCACTTCCTGTTTTCCTTGATCTGGAGTAAAGGGTATAAACTCACTTCCTGTTTTCTTTCATCTTGAGTAGGGGTTGTAAACCCAATCTGTTTTCCATCATCTCGAGTAAAGGGTATAAACTTTCTTCGAGTTTCGAATACACTCCATCAAAAGGAGAAATCTTTGTTCAGATTATTCTTCATGATAAGAATACGCTGTGATCTTTTTTGAGTTTCCGTTCATCTCAAATAGAGTATCTAAGATTCTTTTAGGTCTTCTGTCATTCCAACACATTTCTTGAAAGAAAGTACTTACGATATCATTCATATTACTAATTTGCATGTTTAGACTTGCGCATGCCCTGTTGACCTTCCATATTGCTAAACAAGTCAATACTTACAGTAGTTTTTGTTTGAATCTACGTTGATCAACATGTACATAATTTAAACATTCCAGTAAAATCGATAATGTTATCCATTCTTGTTGTCTTATGAACATGCGTCGGGTATATTAAAATCTACATTGCAAACGTTAGCATATCGTTTGTTTCAGAGATTGGACAAACAAGACATATAATTTGAACAGAAAATATTCTGAAAAAAACCATTATCAACTTAAAAAATGTTTATAGTTTATTCGTGAATATTAACTTGCATGGGTATTTTTATTTTCATTTATTTTTGCATTGTACATGTAACCTTGTGCATTATTCATAATCCGCCATAAATGATATTTGCAAACTTGAAATTATCAGTAAGTATTCGAAAAAAAACATAATAAACGAAAATATTAAAATTATCAATATATTTCATGACGTTTTTTTAATGTTTTATTTTGTAGCTTTAACAGCACAAGCAACAAGCAGTTCTTATGACATGATAGAAGCATCCTATGTAAAAATTTCCGATTGTCCAACGTTTGAAGTTATATCGACTATAAAAGAACTTGTGTCCACAAGATGTGCTGTTAAATGTCGGTTAATAGAGAACTGTAAGGGTTATCAATACAACAAAGAGTCTGAAGTGTGTATATTGTCATCGGAAACAGCCATTAATGGGACATTAACATCCCTTTACAGACTGATCGAGTGAAACCATTGTCGTTTCGGGTTGTTTTTTTTTTTCTCGTTTTTCATTTTTCCTTCTGTGATAAATTTTGTTTTGAAATTGTATATTTTTATTGATCACACAATTACATATTTACTAAGCTTTTACGAGTCCTTTTGTGAATTGCACAAAATTGTTTACTTTGGTGTGGTAGACCATGATTGCACCTTTAGAAAAACAAACATATGTCAGTCTTTTTGTTTTAGTGCCCCAGATGTGGTGCGTTTTGTCTACACAAGCCTCATCGGTGGAACTTAAATCAAATCAGTTGGAAGTCTTAATAAATTACAAAATTGAAAGTGATGATGACGCTCCTATGTCAAGTTAAAAACTGTTATTCACCATTTCCATTGTTATTTACCATAACGACAATATCCAACTTGAAACCTTCTGTAAGCTCTTTCTATCAATGTGAAATCATAACTTGAAACGCTAAATCTTACATTAAAGCTTGATTTATCATTGAATTCAAATATAAGAAAATATTCAACTCGTGACCGATTAACACAGATCAATAAATTATGCGCTCCGCCCTTTCTCGAATAATGTATGGTTCGGTCAGTCGTTGAATAATTTTCTACATTTTAATTTTTGGATTAGTTATTCTATAACTATCTGAAGAATAAAAATTCTAATTTCAAAGTCACAGTGAGGCCTTCAATATGGAGCAAAACTCCTCCTCACTGGAAGTTCAAGACGGAAAAGTTACTTTTAACTGGTATAAAAAGGGCTGTCATCAATAAATTTCAACAGTTATTTTATAGCAATAAAGTCTGCTTCATGTTTACATAAACTACAAGTTATTTGTTCGCCTTGATGTGTTGTGCTTGTAACTATGCCATTTAAAACCAAAAGAGTCCATTCGTCGATAAAAGTCCATGATACTAGTATTCTAGGCGTAGTTCGTCGAGTGCTTTTTGTGCTTTGAATCGCCGTTCCCAAATCGTACAGTTTGATACGTCCTCTGATTTTGGATTTTGCGATGAAAAAACATGATTACTTTACTTTTACCTGAAAAAACTTGTAAGATACTCCTATTCATGGGAAATGACATACTCAATAGTCAGTAGTTCGGTACTGACATAATTTATAACAAACATTTCTTAAATTGACCGTTCATAAATTTTGAAATTATAAAGAAACTGAGGTTACAACTCCCTCTGGCAAAGTTGACCTTAAATGGATTTGGCTATTTTTGTCATATAGCTCTTCAACTGTTTCGGTTCTTATACATCCTTGACTTTCAAATTTTCGTCTTTGAACATTCCTGGTGAAGGCAAATCCTGAAAAGCGCTTCGGACGCATTCAATTTATAACGTGTTGTTTTCATTTTTATCAATACTAATAAATGTAAATGTTTTATATACTTCCGTGGGATCAGCTCATACCTCAAAAACATGTAGGCGCAACATAAAGTTTTCAACAATAGACAATTTTAAGCTCTAATAATCCCGAGTCTATAATAATGTCAATACATGAAATTGTCAAGAGTCTATATATTTTAAATAACAAATAAAAAAAACATTGAAATATGGCAAAAGAGGAAGTTTTTTTTTTTTTAAGGGGGGGGGGGGGGGGCACGTGAAATGTGACGAAGTTAAAAATAAACTCTTTTTTTTAATTGTTCCTCTTCTAATCTGCATCAATGGGTTTTAAAAAGAGGAACATGTATTTTAAGAAATGCACAATGCACATCATCACAAGAAAAATACTTAAAACTTAACTTTTTTATAACTGCATTATTGATAACAGAAACATAATAACAAACAAAAAGATACTAAACAATATTATTCAGTATCAAAGAATGTTTGCCGCTAACTAACCCAAGTCAAAATACTTAAGCTATTGGTGAATGATCTGAATATGACTCGCATATTAATACTGTTCTGTTAATTCTCAGTTGTTAAGCCTGAATATGAACTTTTTATTCGTGTTAAAGCAAACAAATGTGTTAAAAAGGTTTCCTGTTGTGTTTAGCATCTGATATAAAAATAGGTACATTTAGTATGATTGCCAATGATCATAGACCAGTGACCAGACGACAAAGAAGTAACCAACTCTAGGTCACCGTACGGCCTTTGACACTAATAGTTTACAATATAATCTGATTTAAATACAGGTCATTAGTCTAAACTTGGACACACATGATCTGTATATTAATATTTCAATATAATGAAAATGAAATAAAAATAATCGAGTAATCGGATTGTATCCGTGTTATTTTCATAATAGAAAAGGTTTTCTTTGTTTCACCAGCAAACCGGAAGCAGACTTGATTAGTTCGGATTAATGTTATTAAGGGCAGGTCAACGTTTTTTACGTTTTAAAGGCGTGATGTGCAATTTCTTTAAAACAAAGTGATACATACATGAAGGAGACCAATAAAATATGATGTCATATAAAAATAAGAAAATGTGGTATGATTACCATTGAGAAAACTTTCCACCAGAGACCAATGAGCAAAACCCATACCGCATAGTCAGCTATAAAAGGCCCCAAAAATGACAAATGTAAAACAATTCAAAAGATAAAACTAACGGCCTGATTTATGTACAAAACAATGAACGAAAAAACATAATTATGATATACAGCAACAAACAACAACCACTGAATAACCGTCTCCTGACAGGATCATACAGAATGTGGCGGTTAAACTAGTTTCCTGGCACCAAACCCTTCCCATAACCTTGGACCATACGCTCTAATATCGGTTGCTGTACTTAACAGAACAAACAAAATCAAAAACATGAAAATCGTCGTGATTTTTTGTATGTATTTTAAACGTGAACGGATAACTTGAAAACAGGGTTTAAACTTAAAATGAATAATATATATTCATAAATAGTTTACCTATACTATTTCACAAATACACAACTGATCAACCGTTAACTTATTAAGATGTTGACCACTGTCCACTTCAAAAACCACGTGATAAAATACATCAATACTATTTTTAATACGGATGTAAACACTGGTAAATACCTATAATTTGGTCGTGTACATGTATTTTTTACTGTATTGTACAACAATGATGTGGTCAGTGGTTATACTGTGTGTTTTGCTACCGTTTACTAGTGGTTTAGATAATGGTTTGGCCAGAACTCCACCTATGGGTTGGATGTCTTGGGAAAGGTTTAGATGTAACGTCGACTGTAAAAATGACCCGGACAACTGCATCAGGTAAGATTTTATAATAGCAATCTGGTGCATCTATTGACTAAATCATAATACGTTAGCGCATGATACATATCGTTCACAGGGGAGAGGGAGGAAAGGGTGTCACGCGCAATATGCAAAGAGTTCTCATTAGAAATCTAATTTTACGTCCTCGTAAATATCGGACGTGACTGTGTATTTATACTGCGTCGACATGTATTTCTATTCTAATGATTCTTATATAAAGGTATACACAGACGTGCCACTGTTATGGTGAATCTTTTTGGAATGTCAAATATATGAATGGGTTGTTATTTCATGGAGGTAATATACCGATGGGTTGTTATTTCAAGGAGGTAATATACCAATGGGTTGTTATTTCACGGAGGTAATATACCAATGGGTTGTTATTTCACGGAGGTAATATACCAATGGGTTGTTATTTCACGGAGGTAATATACCAATGGGTTGTTATTTCACGGAGGTAATATACCAATGGGTAGACATGCACAAATGTATATGTCAATATGTCATTAATTTTCATCTACTGTTAAGGTGTCTGTAAAAGAAAACTGTGTTCTGATCATTTTATCTCATGCATTCTATGAATCACGGACTCCATGTTGTCATTGAAATAAGATGTAATGGTAGCTGTGAAATCTATACTTTTAAACGAGAAGACCTCATTTTGTGTGTCACTTCTCGTCCTTCCCCAATAAATTAATCATCATGCCTCTGTGTCCTATAGGTACCATGCATAGACGCATTTGTCATCCATTCTTATGATTATTCACTTTGGGTTATTTTGGAAGAAAAACGAAGAAAAAGGCGTCCGGATATTGTTTCCGTCATCAGACCGACTTTTAAGTCATACCCAAGACTTCCGATTTTAAACTTTAAAAGAGGGGGTAAAGGGTTATTATCGTGCAACGTGTTTTGCAAGTTTTTATTTCACGTGCAGCCGTGAAAAAGGTTCGTTATTCATCGTGTTTCTTGAAATCGATAAAAAGATCAATGTGCAAGAAATTTTTAATTGTTCGCTCATCGTGAAATGGCAATTTTATTTCGCGTTCTTCCCGTGCAGATACTCCCCTTTACTCCCCTCTTTAATCTCAATTTTCATAATTACGCGGGGACAGGACAATTATTTTCGCGTTATTCTGCATGTATACTATGTTTATAATCCTAAAATATATAGAGAATCTCTATATAATATAGCAGTGATCGCCGTGGAGAAGAAACTTAATGATAGTTAATAGCAAACACACTTTATTTATATTATATGTATGTTCATAGTATACAGAAACGCGAAAATCATGGAATTTAACAGAGAGAATAAAAATAACGGACTTTGGAAAAAAGGAAGAGGGCTTAAAATAATTGTCCTGTCTCCAAGTGCCTACATGTATGACTCAGTTTGATACCTTTTCTGAAATTCTCCAGACATAAAATCTTTTACAAAAATTCATCCTACAACAGTTTACATACTTTCAACCAAGCCCTAAATACCCGCGATTTCGCGGGTGTGTTCTAGTACATATATAAATGGGTTGTGATCTACTTAAACATATGTGATTAGGGAGGACTTTTCGCATAAACCAATATGTAAATGGGGGTGTTTTTCAAACCCCAGCCGGAAGTCTGTATCCAAATTTGTAGGTTTAGACCCCCCCCCCCCCCCCTTTCCCCCACACACACCCCGTTCCCTCTCCGTGAACGAGAAACATTTTCAAACGCGTATATTAATAGACATCCTTATAGAAATTTATTATTTAAAAGGGAGAGTTATTCTTTTATGAATTATGATAAGCAGACATTATCTACAAAGTGACACCGCCCCGCCCCCCTCGAGCGTTTTGTTTTAACTAGACAGATTCCCATTGGAAAAGATAGATCATTCCTTTTAAGCATCAATATAGATGTCCATTACGTTTAAAAGAGATAGATTCCTCTCTGGCATGATAATATACAGACATTCTCAGATCTGTACTTAGTGTTATTTGTTGTTGTTAGGAATGAGGGATGGATATATACCCTGCCACGTCCTTTCTGTGTGTTTTTTCATGTTTGTCTTTCTATCGATCTGATGAGTGAAGCCTTTTTCAACAGATTTTTGTAGTTTAATCTTATGTTGTGATATTACACCACTGTACCAGGTTAGGAGAGGGTTGAGCGCTCAAAAACATGTTTAACCCTACCAGATTCTTTATGTGCCTGTGCCAAGTCAGGAGCCTGTAGTTCAGTGGTTGTCGTTGGTTCATGTCTGTCATATCTGTTTTTCGTAAATTGTTTTGTTGTAAATTAGGCCGTTATTTTTCTCAGTTGAAATGTTTCATATTTTTCATGTCTTGGCCTTTTATAGCCGACTATACGGTATGGGTTTTTCTTATTGTTGAAGGCCGTACGGTTGCCTATAATTGCTTGCATCCACTTCATTTGAACTTTTGTTGATAGTTGTCTACTTGTCAATCATATCACATCTCCTTATTTTTATATTATATACACAGACTGAAAGTGAAAACCTAGGGATTTATTGTTTCAAGGCATTATGTAAAGGGAAATCCCCTTTGTGCATCAGTAACTACTCCACACAGAAGAGTTATTTCAATATTCCTCCGCGATTGACAATGGTTCCCTCGGTGAACTTGTGCTTTCATGGAATAAGTCAGCGTAACATACAGTTTCGCGCTATGTTAGCGGACAAAACATTGTCTTAAACTCTCTGTCAAATTATATTTTGAATAAAGCGCGGGTTTAGATCTTTATTGCCTAATACATATGTGATGAAATAAATCAAGAGTGGATATCCTCGTTAGGCTCGTGCAGCGTACTTTACTGGAATGCGGAAGGTTATTGGTTAGATTCCCGTATGTGTCAAACCAACGACTGTAAACTGGTATTTACTGATTCTCAGCTAAGAATGCTACATATGAGTAAAAGCAAAAACTGGTCGGCTCAGAGTCACACTATTGTTTTAGAGTAGGATGAGTTGTCTTTCGTGTGATCTAGCACTTTCTTAATCCGCGCGTCGATCTTGTTTAAAGCAGGGTAAATTCATTTCTCATAAATACGTTATTTTCCTGAAAACGCATGTGATATTTGCCGAAGGACGATAATCAATCAATCAAACAATTAATAATGCGCAAGCGATTATAAAGCAATGAAACAGTTTCGCGTACAAATAGGAAAAGGACATACACAGAACGTATATACGTACGTTTTGTATTACACGAATTAATAACCATATTCTACCCCAAACGGACGGTCTTTTGGAAACAACAACATACACAAACGATAATTTCATATTTATGATATGAGTTCACAGAGTTTAAGGATTGATTACTATTTGAAAATATGCCCTGAATACCCAAAGTTCTCGAAATCTTTTTGTCTGTGGTGGTCCTTGAAGAAAATCTGCTGGTACTCACTATTATTTCTACTGCAAAATACCAAAATATTGTCAGTCCTTTGAAACTTTTGGTATTCAAAACTGTATCTTACGTGAGTATGACTTAATGAGCAACTGAAAGTGTATGTATACCTGTTTGTTCATTGATTCAAAGTTTCCGTACAATTAAAAGCTTATACTGTTAAAAAGATTGAAAATAATATTAACATATTTACATTGCATCAATTTTTGCATCACAATTTACTTTGAAATATGGGTAACATTATTAAAGTGAAAACTCTTCATTTCATATTTTTGTTATCAAAGTTTTGGTATCATTTACGTCCTAGTGAAGAATAAAATAATGTCCCCAATGAAGTATGGTCCGTCGGACAAAAGGTGAAGGTCCGATAAGGGCTAATTTTGGCCTAAAATTTGAAGTACATCGGATGGACAAATATGACATTTTTTAAACACTTAAGTGTCTTCTTCAGTCGATTCAATTAGTTATAGAAAAAAAATTGAACTGACTTTTGGTCATTAAAGACTCTCAAATTCAAGCGTAAATATGAAAAATCTATCAAATGTGCCAAAAAACGTCACTTTATAGATGATTTTTGTCTAAAATGGAAGTGGCCGCATTCGTGTTCAGCCCCAACCTTTATATCTGTTATGTATCATCATCAAATACCACATATATCTAAATAATTATTAAGACTGAATACAAGTGCGGCCACTTCAATTTTAGACAAAAACCGTCTAAAAATTATAGCACAAATGGTAATTAATTTGTGATTTCAGTAATTTTGCATGAATGATTGATGCCAGTACCAGATGCATTTGCAGCGCAATGTCAAAAACAAGTCAATATATATTTATATAACAAAAGTATTTTCCAATGAAAATGCTATATTTTAGGGCAAAAAAGGCCTACTCCTTTCATATAAAATATTGTCCACGGATAATGAAAAACTGTCCAGGACAATATTATTATGAAATAGTGTCCTTGTCCATGGAATTTTGTCACCTCCCTCTGGACAATATTTGGAAAAATCAAAGACAGTATTTCAATGTGAGATTCTGTCCATGACAATATTTCACTCTGAAATACTGTCCCCGAAAATATTTCTTAATATTGTAATGAATGTGATTTGATAGTCTCCCTTTAAAAGTTCCAAATTAGAATTTTCTTAATTAAATGTTTGTTTTATGTTGAATTTGATTAAGACATACTAAAATACAAAGTAGCTTTATCAATTTAACTATAAAAGTATTCAAATTTTATATTACATTATATATTTGATGAATATTAATTTATTCAATTTTTCTTCAATACCACATGTTTACATGTATCTTTATCTTTGATAGACATAAGTTTTTTATCTAGCACATAATCAAGAGTTGCATCATTCGGAAAAAGTTCATTCTCCTATCAAAAAAACTCTCCATATGTATGTATGAGCAGGCAGTATCCTGCCACCTTTCTCACAAAAATTCCACTGAGTTTATTTTCAGCATCTTATTTGACAATTTTTTGGTACGATTGACTAACGTTTAAAACACAACGTGGTCTAGAAGTCTATAGTTACATTTACTATATAAACTAAGTTTTTGAATTACTATTTTATTTGAATTCATTTGACTTGAAATACTTTTCTTTTCAATTTTATTTGGAAACTATTACGTGTTAATTCCCTCTCATTTTTTAACTTAACTGTTCTTTTTCATTTCATCTGACTATGTTTTATTTGAATGTTGTACATTTGTAAATAAATTGTTGAGTTCTATTTGATGTATGTCTTTGTTCAGCCAAAATCTGATATCAGGTATCCCGAGGATCGAGTAGAGACGACGTACTAGCCACTACACGTCCCGGGAGGTGTCACCCCGAACCCCTCCTGTTACAATATAATTATGTCTTCCCTGAGGATTCCTCTGCCATGAAATTGTTAGCGTTTCGGGATATTCTAAAAATATTTTTCATGAAAAGTATGTGTATAATCATAAGTTGCTACATAAAATAATTAAGCAGGTTTGTTTGCTAGCATCAACAAATGATATCATTATACAAAATACTAAATTTCTATAACCTCCCTTTCATGAGACAAAATTTCATGACAATCCATCTATGAAATATTGTCTTAATATACAACCTTGGATAACCTCCCTTTGACAACACAAAATTTCATACGATTCATCTATGAAATATTGTCTGTATATTGACAACATTTTATATAGAAATTGGTCCTTTTCTGGACATAATTTATAGAAAAGGACAAATTTTTTTCATATAAAGTCATGAAATATTGTCTTGAGGGATCTTGGGGACAATATTTCATAGGACAATATTTTGCTTTACACATGCCTGTTTTTTTTAAGTGACTATTTACGTTTATTTATTTACAATAACTGCCATACTAATTTTTTTTTTTCTTGTTGAATTAACGACTAAAAAAGACTATTCATGTCTGCAAGAGAGCCAAATAGTATACCCAACTCTTGTACATATTGTATATGCAATGACTATTTTTCAAATTTCACCTACTATTTTCAACTTGTCATTTTGCACGACTCCTTATAAGTACAAAAATGTATATACAAAATGTAAGGAAACGTGGTATGATTGCCAATGAGACAACTATCCATAAGAGTCAAAATGATATGGATTTAAGCATCTATGGGTCACCATATGGCCTTCAGCAATGAGTACAACCCATACCGTATAGTCAGTTATACAAGACATCAACATGATCAGATGTAAAATAATTCTAACAAAAACACCAACAATTTTTATGACAAAATATAAACGAAAAACAAATGTGACAGAAAGCAACCTTACAGGGGCCTGTTTACCGAAACTGTCCTAAATCGGTCCTAAGAATTTCTTAGGACAGAAGTAAGGATAAAGTTAGGACCGACTTACGACATGTCTCAGCATGCACATCGAAGCTTTCTTAGGATTATCTTAGCTAGGATGTCCTAACCGCTGTCCTAAGTATTGGCGTAAAAGAAAATAACAAATTAAAAATGAAAACATGAAAATATTGTATCAAATTTAACTAATAACTATAATTTTAAATAAAAGATAAATAATTAGAAAATAATTATTAGTTTTAAATAAAAGGCGATAAATACTTTTTATATTATAATTGTACATTTAAACTCATAAAAAAAAATAAGACAAAAAATATAACTACGTTTTATATAAGAATTGAAACAAACGAATTGTAAATAGTTAAAATAAAATATATAATCGGTAAAATCATTATATGCTTTGAGTGAGCTGAATTCGAAGTGTCACGGTTTCATACTTAAAAGTTCAAAGGCAAATCTCGTGCATCTTTCATATAAATACTGAGTCCAACTATTTTATTACTGCAAATATCATGCGATAATACGTGTGAATATAAGAGACGGAACTCGAATTCCACCGATGCAAAACTACAGACTCTCCTGGACGACGTGGACAAGAGTAACACTTTGCTTTTTGGTAAATTGTCAAATGTTGCAACAAATGGTGCTGAAAAGAGCGATAGGGATTTAATATGCATTAAGGGAACTATCATTTGATTTTTATGGGGGGGGGGACTAGGATGAAATTTGAAAAAAGGCAGGACAGGAGTTTGGAGTATAAAAAAAAGGCAGGATGAGCAACTTTACAAAAAAAAAAAGCAAGATGACAATTTATGTAAAAAAAAGTCAGGATAAACTAATAAGATAAAGGCAGGACAGGAGTTTGGGAGTAAAAAAATGCAGGATGAGAAACTTTGCAAAAAAAAAAGCCAGGATGACAATTTACATGTATGTAAAAATAAGTCAGGATAAACTAATAAAAAAAAGGCGGGACCAAATAGAGTGAAAAATAAACAGGAAGGATAGAGATTACAACAACAAATCAAAGTACTGAAGTACTGAACATCGGATGACCGCAGGTTCTTGTGTATGGTCAAAAGCACATGTCACAGAAACAGATCACATCTCTATACCTGAAACTGAGGTTAATTTACAGAGAATTTTTTTTCTGATACAAGTTCCTGCTTGGATGATGAATAAATGACAGGAAATTCAACCTCACCGTAATAACTATTATATTGTAGTGATACAAATCAGTATACCTTAGACTATTATACTAATATAATAATAGTTCCAGAGAATACACTGGTTTGTTGTTATATATTATATTAATATTACGGTTGCATGTATATATAATTTTCATCTATTTGTATATCATTCTATTCTACTATTATTATAGTGCAAGTGCATGGTGGACACTCTTCTGTAAAAAAAATCAAAGCCTTAAAGGCTGTAAAAGCAATTGCTGCCATGTTAATGTTTTGTGGACTTTTATTTTTCATCCATATATATAAGAATTAAACCTGACAGGACAGGAGTGTTGACTAGTGAGAAGCAAGACGGTTTTAACTTTATATCAATAAAAGACTTTAGCAGGAAATCAATTTAAATATGTTTTATATTTCACAAGGAGACAACAAGTTTACCAGGCTAAAGTTGGGGTTAATTATACATGTGCTGAAACATATAACTAAAAAAAATCAATATGGATTGTCCCCTGGTAGTGTTTGTAACTGGGCAATAATTTCCTTTATTGATTTAATTTTAACAATTTTCATAATTAATTTAAATTAACCATTCAATTAAAACATTTCAACTTTCCAGACGCAAATGTTGAAAAACGGGCAAGAAATAAAATATCTTACAAGACATAAACATGTAAAAAATAAATATATATTTCAGCTTACTAAATATATTTTCATAATGTTACTTTGACATCATTTCTTAAAACTAAGTCCCAAACATAATTGCTCAGTTGATATGTGTCATCCTTATGCGATACGAGATAACTATAATTCTGATGCAATCCCGAAAAGGGGGGTCATCACAAACAAACATGACATTAAATTGTCATTATACGAACTAGAACAAACAGCTCTATGTTGCTTTGATATTTATCAATTTTCAGGAAACATGTGAAATAAATTTCAGGTCCATTTCATTATAGTGCCTAACAAGATTGTGTGAGGTAGACGAAATTGACCTTAAAACGATCGTATTGTCTTTTGATGTCCAAAAATAGGCAGATCGGACATATAAGGACTTTATCTAATGACTACATAAATTTGGGATTTATTATTATTATAATATTCTAATGAAACTGAAAATTGTATTTTTTTGTTAGGATAATTAAACAACAATTTTACCTGGCGTAGCCGTGCATAAAATGTTTTTCTGCGAAAAATGGCGTATTTAATGGAATAGAACGTTAATACAGTAAACTTTCTCTTTTTTCTCCGATATAGGCTATCAAAAATAATTTATCTAATGTGTATGTGGAAAATTATGTGAAAAGATAAAAAGTGGCAATTGTTACCTTTCATACCTTAAGTTTCATATGCCGCTATTATTGTTGTTGTTACCAATTATGTAAATCAATTGTATCTGATTTTATGCCCTTTATGGGCCCTGTAATTTGGAAAATACAAAAAAAAAAAATCTATTCATTGATAAAACGTAATATGGACTGGTCCAGTGTCCAGTTTGCAGGTCATTTAATTCACTGTACATATTCATGCACGCTCTGATTTAATCAATATACTCGTACGAAAAAGCATGAACAGTTTGAAGGTAATCTAATAATAACTTAATCCAATCAAATTGCATAAGATTCAATAACAATGTCCAGTCCACATCATAATGAGTAATAGGGGTAAACTTGGTAGGGAGAAAATGACAGATATTTCAAGTTAATATTTATGCAATAACGAATTAAAATTTGTCAACCAAAAGTTTTGCTACAATTTCAAAAACATGTCGTTCTGTATGGGTATAGTTTTCGGATCTTTCATTAGCGTATTTAAGGCTATAAAAAGTTTGGGCTTCAAAAGTTCACACAATTATTGACTTTATACAGAAAATTCGTCCTTGTAAAACATTTAATAGTTCACAAATGATACGCGATTTTAAAGTAAAATTATTTCTTAAAACACTGCAAAAAATTTCATTCATATTGATAAAGTGGTATCGTCATAAAGTGCGTTGAAATGAACAGTGGTATAGCAAACATCGAATTCCCTCACAAAATGTTATCACACACTAAAGTAAGGGGAGTCAGTTAAGTTTGTTTATTTTTAGATTACAGGTAATCATTTGACATTACGTATACAACCTGTGTGACCTGTGTAGTGATTTTGATTTTACGATAAATTCATGAATGAATGAACGATAATTTTATACCGACCGTGCAAGGGCTGTATAGCCAGTCAAGGTCGTTAAAAACTTCCATTTGATAATTTTATGAATGAACATGAGCACCTGACCTCTTTCTTACACACCAATTAAACATATAAAACCGTATTTAAAAGGAGATAATTCAGTCAAATTTTCAGTACTAAATCAACAACTGAAATGATTCTATTTTTTGATGAAACATCGTACGAACGGAAAACGGAATCGCAGGTATAAAAATGCACTTTTTTCCCTTGTAATGACCGCGGATCTATAATTTTTATAGATCGGTTGAAATCCCAAAACTAATTTGCATAATGGAAATTTAGGCGATAGCAATACATCGGAATGACCTGAAGGTCATCCTCTGTAAAAAAGCAGAACAACATTTTTCATCCTAGCCCCCCCCCCCCCCCCAACAAACCCCCGTCATAAAAATCAAATGGTAGTTTCCTAAAGTAAATGCAACCAATACAGGCCATACTTGTTTATAAAATAACCATCCTAAATATATCCTAAAGTTAGGATCATCCTAAGACCGTGTTAAGACACCTAAATTGGTATCCTAAAGTTAGGGCAATTCCTAGGATTTTCCTAAGTTACGACATGTTTGATAAACCCACTTAGGACTAAGATATGTCCTAAGTTGGTCTTAGGACACGTACTTTTCCTAAGACTGCTTCGATAAATAGGCCCCTGGCTCCTAACTTGTGACAGACACATATAGACTGGCGGGGTAAAAGATGTTTGTTGGCGCTCTTACCTGTGCCAATTGTGTAACTGCAGACCATAAGAACAAACTGTAAAAATCCGTCAAAATGGATTCATTCCTCAGGTTGGTACGAAGCACACTGTACAACTAACCTAAAGACAAAATACACAAAGTACCGATCTAAGAGTACTCGGAGTTACTAAATGTACGTTCAAACCCAGTAACAACCTTGTTCATGTTCTTCAGTATACCGGTATATGTTATATGGATGTTTTCGTACCTTGTGTTCCCCAGTGCAGCGTATTTGTTACATAAATAGCGATAGTGTCTGCATTTTAAAAGATATTTTAAACTGTATTTTTAGTGCCAAGCTGCTTATGCAAATGGCAGATAGAATGGCCGCAGATGGCTATCTGGATGCGGGATATGAATATTTATCGGTCGACGACTGCTGGATGGCAAAAGAAAGAAGTCATTTAATGGGAACGCTAGTAGCTGATCCTGAGAGGTTTCCAAATGGTATGAAAGCAGTTATTGATTACGTAAGTCAACCAAGTAGTGTTCATTCTGCTTTGATAATAAATATAATACTGAATTGGAAAGTTTTTCAACAAGTCTTTTGATATTCATTAGAGGGGTATTGCACTTTTTCGCGGTGTTGGATATAGGGGGTAAAATAGTAGAGACGGGGCTAAAGGGGGTACTAAAGAGGGGATGTTATAGTAGTAAAAAAGTTGGATTTGAGGAAACTAATATTCCTGTGTCACTCCCTCATTACTTAATTTTACTATCGATCCAAAACTAATGAATGCAGTATGTACTTTGATAGTATAATAAATGGTGTAATTTCAAATGATACAGGATACGTACTACAGTTTATACTTATATGTAACTAGAAGATAACATTTTTAATAGACAAGCGCCAGGAATTATTCCTGTCATGATCCCTCCAAACCATACTGAAATGAGTAAACAGATTACACATATAGTATGGCATGGTCTAAGTAGGTTTTGCTACCGTTCCCCCGGTAAAGACTCAATATCTAGACTGAAAACACTAAAACATCTAACCCTAGAATATTTTTATCTCTAAATATAATATCATCTGTACAGTAGAAGGAAGGCTAAATGTAATGGCGGAGTATTTTTTATTTCAAATTTGGTTAATCGTTTTTGCTTCTTTTTCAAACCAGGTACACTCAAGAGGTCTCAAGTTTGGTATTTACGGAAGTGTGGGCAATAAGACATGCAAGGGTTACCCTGGAAACAAATATCACATGGAGCGCGATGCCGCAACATATGCTGAATGGGGCGTTGATATGTTGAAACTTGATTGCTGTAACCCAGGGCCAAACTTTGTTACAGGTATAGCGACTTTTGTTATCGAGGCTCCGAGGATATGAGACTGATATAATAGTTTGAAAATATTGTCTTCTATATAAGAGTACAGCAGACAAACAGAATATAAATCGAAAAACGGTTGAATTGATTTTTATTGCTGAAAGTCAATTTTGATATACATGCATTTTCGAAATATGCAAATTCAGAAAAATTAACGGTGACCGTCATAAGATGTTTTTTTTTTGTATGTTTTAGTTTGAATTGGCACTTTGATTGGAAAACAAAAAATGTGTGGTTCGTTAATTTTTATGACAACTATTTATTTTTGAATTGAAATAAAATTTATTTACAAGCGGTTTGGAAAGGTCATCTTTGGTTTTATTCAATATTTTAACTTATTTACTAGTGATCATAACTTACTTATAAATACAAAAAAGAATATGTCTGTGGACACAAATGTTTCCTTTCAAGCTTTGCAATTTTTCAAGTTAAAAAAGACCATAACTCTAGAACGGTAAATGACTCACTGCCCAAACTCGAACGGACGGACAAGGGTAACACTTAATGTCCCGTTGCCTACGGCTGGGGCATAAAAAAGGGTAAATATCTACCGGAAAACCAAATAGCGTTTCCTATGTTTAAAACAATAGAAGATGAAAACCACTTTCTACTGTACTGTCAAAATAAAAAAAAATCCATACAAATCTGTTCATGCTAAATCCCTTAAATCCAAACAAAGGAAACAAAACGGTTCCTTTATAAAATAGAGGTGGAAGATGCCAAAGGGATAGCTAACTTTTAAGTCGAATACGAATCGACGAAGCCCGGGCAGAAAACGAAAAACGACCTAAAGGCAAACAGCAGTCCATACAACAAATAATAGAAAACTGAAGACTTAGTTAGCATAGGCGGATCCAGGGGGACCCGGGGAGGGGGGGGCAAAATTGGGTTAATAATATAGGGAATCACTGAAGTATGACTGTAGCGGACCCACTCTTAAGGTAGTCAGTGCCCCCCCCCCCCCCCCCCCCCCCCCCCCTTCTCCACTCTTTATAAAAAGTTCTGGATCCGCCACTGCTTAGCAACACAAACCAGATCTTGAAAAACTATTTAGAGACGGGGACCGTTAAAGCCATATTAAATGTTATTGTTATACTCATATGCGTACGTCCCTAAATTGGTTTCCGTTCTCTAATTTTATTTTGCTTCAACTAAATGTTATGAAACTTATAAACAACGCTTTTACCACAACACATATCAAGTTCGAATTTGGGTGGCATCACTTTAACCGTTCTCGAGTTACGCCCTTTATAACATAATATGCAAACGGGGGCATCATTTGTGTGTCATGGACACATTCTCCGAATATTTACATATACAAATCCCTACACAAAAAAAATCGCAATGGTTGATTTTTGCTTCCAATTATAAAGCTTCATTTATTGGAGGAGTACACTATCGTTTGAAAAAGGAAACAGGAATAATGAACCTATTTTTTTTGTTTAATGAAGAACATAACTATTTCTAATGTATCGATTTCAGGTTTTGAACAGATGGGATTGTATCTCAACAAGACCGGACGACCAATCTTGTATGGTTGTAGTTTAGCTATCTGTATGGGACCAAAGGTGATTTTAATGTAAAATTACGACCAAATATGGAACTTCAAGCCTCGTTTATTACGATGCGTATATTTTGCGTCTTCTTACAATAAACGCCCCATCATGCGATTGATCGATTGATTGATTGATTGATTGATTGGTTCTTTGATTGATTGGGTTGACTGGGTTACATTGTATCCCCGCAAAGTAAATCGTAGCTATATTTTAACGATTACTCTTTTCATACATTTAAGCAAACGAAAAAATGTTTATAATCAGTCAAAAAATTCGTCAGTTCAAACTGCCGTTTTAGACTACATGTATATTATCTAGAGATAAAACACGATACTTAATCAAATACTAAAACATAAAAACACTATAAACAAAGTTTTATAGCGCGTTTAAGAATTAAAATAAAATTTTAATTTAAAAAAAAACTGGTATCTTTTAAAGCTGATATCATATTTTTAATTGTATGTATAGTTTCATTTGATTATTCCTTCTTTGTTGTATTTTAATGTCAGAAGTTGTTGTTTTTCTTTTCACTTTGAAAAAAGTAACGCTTTATTTTAGTTCATTTCACTTGGATTATGACTGTCAGCAAAGTTTCACAAAAATCTTTATATTCAAACATTATTTTGAAAGTTTAAAATTCTTAACTTTCTCAAACGTATCAAAATGTAAATGTAGATTTGACGTCATTTATTATTTTTTATATAAAAAGGAGAAGGGCAGGAATTTACACATTTTGCAAATCTTTCTTATATTTTCAATTTTGTACATTTTTTATTTTCTGCTTCTCGTTTGGCACAAACAGATATTATTTTCTGTTCTAATCTAACTCAAAATGTTTATCCACCATTGACATATAACCATAGTTGTCATCTAAATCGTCCCCATATTGAGTAAACATGATTTTTATAGTTCGTTCTTATGTTGTACTGTTACACCACTGTTCCAGGTTAGGGGAGGGTTGGGATCCCACTTACACGTTTAACCCCGCCACATTTTGTACGTATGTGCCTGTCCCAAGTAAGAAGCCTGTAATTCAGTGGTTGTCGTTTGTTGCTGTGTTACATATTTGATTTTCGTTCATTTTTTTGTACATTAATTAGGCCGTTAGTTTTCTCGTTTGAATTGTTTTACATTTGTGATTTCGGGGCCTTTTATGGCTGACTATGCGGTATAGGCTTTGCTCATTGTTGAAGGCCGTACGGTGACCTATAGCTGTTAATTTCTGTGTCATTTGGTCTCTTGTGGAGAGTTGTCTCATTGGCAATCATACCAAATCTTCTTTTTTTATATATTTACCAGTAAATATCTTAGATATGCGATCATCACCAAACTCTCCAATAACGAAAAACATTATTATGACAACAATTGCATGATTTGGCAATTTTAAAAAAGATAATAAATATGTTTTGAATACGTCATTTGGGCAGCAATCCAATTAATTTCTTGACCTTGGACACACACATAAAGATGTGACAGGATTGAGCTAGTCTTTTTTTATATATTCTCAACCCTCCCCCTTTTAACCTCGATCAATATATTTACAAAACGTACATGAAGACCGTACTTTGACCGTATCTTGACCTTTAATGGTTTACTTTTATAAATTTTGACTTGGATGGAGAATTGTCTCATTGGCACGTATACCACATCTTCTTATATCTAATTAAAGAAACAAATACAATAACATCCAGTACAGTATAACATAACTGTCAAGTCGTTTAGATAACGGTATAAATGAGGGTGTGGATGGGGCTTACCGAATAAAGAATAATGGGCAACACATATAAAGAATAGAGAAAAATGGACCAAAAATAAAGAAAAGAGAAGAGAAAAATGGGATGCTAAGATTTAAAGAATAAAGAATAATGGGCAAACAGTATAAGGAATACAGAAATGAAGGACCCCATCCAGACCCTTATCAATGGTAACAAAATACATAAATTTAAGTGTCGCCTCCTTTCAGGTCGACTACAATTTAGCCAAAAAATATTGTAATATGTGGCGCAATTATGAAGACGTAGAAGATAGCTGGAAATATGTCTTTAACATCATTGAGTTTTATGGGAAAAACGACAAGAAGTTCCTGGAAATCGCGGGACCTGGTGGATGGAACGATGCAGATGAGGTTAGGTTTATTTACTATCATGGTGTTTGCATGTTTTATTTTTTAAAAAAACGTTATTCATCAAAACAAATAGATAGTTCCTTTCTCTTTTTTTACTGTATATTCCAAACAGGAATCGCTTAAGGATGTACTCAGGTCAGGTTTAGGAATTTTTCAGATGTTCGGACTCCTTGTGTTTTTTCCTACGATACATGGTAAACTATTTTCCCAATATCACCCACTATTCTTTTCATAGAAGACTTCAATAGGTTATTAAAAGGCCATTACCTGAAATTTTTTAGCAGATTCTAGATTTTTTCTTACGATTTGAGACCCAAATAATGCCAATGCTAAATATAAGATTAAAGTCCAAGTCAGTCTTTTTCCACCATTTTTAAAAAATCCAATATCTCAAAAAGGATAGCAATAAAAAAAAAAGAATTCGCAACGCTGTGTAGGTAAAATCTGGATCCGATTCATACGGAGGAATCGGATCCAGATTTTTCTTACCCACCGTTACAAACTTCTCATTAATTTTCCTCGAGGTTCGGATCCCTCAGCGGTTTTAGTTTAGGTGGGCGAGTGGTCCAGAGCGCTCTTCACGGTACAGGCGGTGTTGTCACGATATCCCAATAACATGAGTTCGAATCCCGGCGAGGGAAGATGCAGCAAATTTGCAGATTTTACATGGTTGTGCAATTATTAATATAAAATGTTTTTTCAGTCGTATATCACCTTCACTGGTGATTAAATGGATGGATCTGTCGTAGAGTTGTCACTTGTTTAGAAGTTCTTATATATGGATACTTTGTGTGACACTCAAGTGAATAAAATGCTTGACTGTAATCTATTTACATGAAAATACCGTACATGAAATCTAATCAATTACAATGGTGCGCATGCGTTGCATTTTTTAACAAGTTTAACAATAAGGTTTGATTGTTTAATTTCAGTTCAGTAATGGAAAAAAGTGATACGGTTAAGTAAAATATGACACAATACCTACATGCACTTGATAATACTAAAACCAAACGAAAGGTCTTCAATTGCTGTTTTTCATCTCAAAGTTACATTGATGTTTTTAAAACAGCCATCAACTTACAACGACTCAAAACGGCCCCTAGCACTGGTTATGTGCTTAATGGCTCTTTTTCAACATTTCTCTGATGTTCAATGTTTAAGGATCAATTTATCTCATCATTGATTGGGTGCAAATCTTTTTTCCTTGTTTCTAGCTTTCCTACCGAATTTCGGTGGTTCTCTACGGTCCTCCACCAATAAAAAACTGACAGCCACCAAATAGCTCAAGTTTGAAAGTGGCATTAAACACTAATCAATTAATTAGTTAACTGGTTCTAGTTACATGCATAAAATTTATTTTTCCTGGTGAAATTGATAGTTTTTCCTTCAATTGTAGCTGATAGTTGGTGATTTCTCACTAAGTGCCGGACAGCAGCAGACACAGATGGGATTGTGGGCTATAATGGCGACACCGTTGTTTATGTCGGTAGATCTCAGGAACATTGATGAGTCAGCAAAACAGTTGTTATTAAATAAAAAGGTATTGGCTATACATCAGGACTCACTCGGTATTGCTGGTAGAAGAATTTGGAACATGGATGACTATGTAAGTACATGTATTGTCATGCGAAATGTTATTTGCTTGAATAAGTTTATATTAGGTATTTTGTCACGGTAAAACATTTTCTAAATTCTCTTCATAGGCGGACCCAGGGGGGCCTGGGGGGCCGGGCCCCCCTTTCGTGGGAAAAATTTGGTTGAATATATAGGGAATCACTAAAGCATAGCTGTAGCGGGCCCCCTCTTATGGCAGTCAGTGGGCCCCCGTATAAACAGTTCTGGATCCGCCACTGCTCTTAACAATACTTCTGTATACTTTCATGTAAGTTCTCAATGCACATATCTGGAAAATATCCCTTATCTAGATTTCCTCTTCATATGTTATATATAAAGCACGCCTTTTGCGAATTAACTGATTTAATTCACGAAAAGCGTATCTTTGCGTGGTTAAATATGTTAATGAGTAAGACGTGGCTATATGTGATTTGTAACATTAATGGGCTATGACACATGTCAAAGGTTAAATCCTGACCAATAAAACTAAAATGCACCTTTCGATATGTCAATCAAATAATGGCGTGATATTATATATGATTTCCAGAAAAATAACTCATGCAGCAGATGTCATTTGGATTTGTATGTCCGATAAAGGTACGTTTAAAACTAAAAGAATTGTTGTTGTGAGATTCATACTAAATAGTCATTTATGTGTTATTGAATATTTTTCCCTCCCGAAATTTTTGAAAAAGGGGTGTGGTTGGGAGAGAAAAAAAAGGAGAAAGGGGGGGGGGGGGGGGGGGGGGGGGGCAGACGGGGCAATGCAAAATTTTACTCGATGTTTATTTGCCCTCAAATCCGAAAAAAAGACGTGTAGTTTCAAAGGATGTTGTGATAAAAAGGAAACATTTCCTAATACCAATTATAAAATAATCTTCTTTCATTCCCAAGAACTAAGCAAAGATCGGTTAATTGATTACAATGGTTGCTTGTTGAATGCGTACAAGGTCCAGGGACAAATGTTTGAAGCATGATCAATACACGGAAATAGACCTTCAGAGGCGGAATTAAGGGGGCAGGGAGCCCCCCCCCCTACCCTTTTTTGTGGGATTGATTATATAGGGAATCACTGCAGCATGACTGGAGCGGGCTCCCTCTTATGCAGTCAGTGGGCCCCTCTCATGAAAATTTCTAGATCCGCTACTGACCTTTATAAAATAAAGAAAATTACAGAACATCAAGTGCCATATATCTTTCAGACTATTATTAATTTCGACATGATAAAACAGGTATCCAAGCAAAATAACTGTAGGAAAATGTATAGTCATTTCTATTTCATTTTGTTTTAATCTTTCATTTAATACTACCCCAAAGAGGTGGAGCCAGACTGTGCATCAACAACTTTTGAGATGGAAGTTAATGCACTGGTTAAAGGTCCTCCCATTCTTTGCTATTTAAACAAGAAGCCATCAACGGCGGGATTGTAGAGTGTAATAACTAAACAATCATTCAGTTAACGCGCTCCTCGAAAAATAACAAGTTAACTCACTAAAAGACCAGAGGAAATTCATGTTACAAATTAGTTATACCCCACTCTAAGAGTGTATGCAATTTTCAAATCACCTTGTTCGTCCGTTCTCTGTTCGTCAAAACATATTTTCATCTCACTTTTCTCAAAAACTACTGCATATAATGGCGTTTTATTTAGTCAACAGCTTGAAGATGATGATTTGAAATGTGTAACCTCTTTTTGCTGAAACTTCGAATTGTTTTTGTTTTATTTTAGATTATGAGCAAAAATCTCATTCATTCTGACCTTAAATGTTCTTCTCTTAAACTGAGTTTCACTGTGCGTACTGTTGTACGTTTGTTTTTTTCTACATTGGCTAGAGGATTGAGATTTCAAAAAACATGTTTAACCCCGCCGCATTTTTGCGCCTGTCCCAAGTCAGGAGCCTCTGGCCTTTGTTAGTCTTGTATCATTTTTAATTTTAGTTTCTTGTGTATAATTTGGAGTTTAGTATGACGTCCATTATCACTGTACTAGTATACATATTTGTTTAGGGGCCAGCTGAAGGACGCCTCCGGGTGCGGGAGTTTCTCGCTGCATTGAAGACCCATTGGTGGCCTTCGGCTGTTGTCTGCTCTGTGGTCGGGTTGTTGTCTCTTTGACACATTCCCCATTTCCATTCTCAATTTTATTTATGAATAAAAAGGGTAAAATGAGCACAAAAAGTTTAGCAACAAATACTTTTAATTCTACATTTCAAAAATAAATTATTATGTCTTATATAACAACGTTAGGGCCTCGGTGGCCAAGTGGTCTAAGTAGTTACTACTGTAATCACTAGCCAGTCAACACTGAGATTGTGAGTTCGAACCCCGCTCGTGCGGGTGCACTCGACTCCAATCTTAATTGACTAGGATTGTCATTTTTCCTATCGAAGGTCGGTGGTTTTCTCCGGGCGCTCCGGCTTCCTCCACCAATAAAAACTGGCCGCCACGAAATAGCCCAAAAGCGGTGCTTAAAAGTGGCGTTAAAACACCAAAAATAAAATAATAAATAAATATATAACAACGAAGAAACTACTGAAACCAAGAACATAAACCATAAAATGTAATTTTTAATTTTAAAAATAAAATCAGTATTAAACACTTATTTACACAACTTTGAACTTATTTTATTTATTTTTTTTGTAATTAAAACATATGTTGCTAAACATTTTTTTTCAGTATATTTACTTTTTCAGGCTGTTAAACTGGAAAGTTGGCTCCGACCATTAAGTCCTAAAGGAAGATATGCAGTGGGAATATTTAATAAGAATGTTGGTGGTTTGCCTCAGATGGTCAATCGGACCATGTCGCAACTAGGGCTAACGGATGAAAATGGGTACACCATGAAGGAGGTGTTTACTGGAATATCGTACGGACCATACAAGTTATCAGACTCTCTTGTTATCAAAATACCTGCTACAAATCTATTTCTGGCTGTAGCTACTCCTGTTACAGAAAAGGAACTCATTGTGTCCTGATGTTGAAACACTACAGCCACTAAGTGGTACATGTATCTATCTATACTATTAAATGAGAAGACCTCATTTTGTGTGTCGCTTCTCTTCATTCCACAATAAATTAATCATCATGCCTCTGTGTCCTATAGGTACCATGCATAGTCGCATTTGTCATCCTCGTTTATGATTATTCAGTTTGGGTTATTTTGGGAAGAAAACGAAAATAAAGGCGTCCGGATATTGTTTCCGTCATCGGACGGACTTTTAGGTCATAGACAAGATTTCCATTTAGGACTGTTTTAAAAATAAGCATAATTTTAATATAAATAATGTGTATTTGCTATTTACTATCAATTCCAAGTTTACTATCTACAAATGTACGGCGGTCACTGATATGTTATATAGAGAGCAATGGATAGTAAACTTGGAATTGATAGTAAATACCAAATACACTTTACTTATAGTATATGTTCATAGTATACAGAAAAACGCGAAAATAATTGAAATTAACAGAAAATGCCCGCGATTTCGCGGGTGTGTTCTAGTAAAAGTTGATTTAAGATGAATGTTTTATAAGGCAAGGTGGTCCGTGTAACACTTATCAATTCAAAATTTTAAAAAGTTTTCAAGTTTTAGATTTTTGGAATTTTGATCGAAGTTTTAAAATATCAAAATTCCAAATAATATCTGAAAATTTTAGAAATTTTGAAATGTTCACCAAATAATTAAAAATTTTAAAATTCTAAATATCGTTTTTATATTTGATAGTTTAGATATTTTATTAAACTTTAAAAGTACTAAACTTAACGTGCAGTGTAAAACCATTCAAACGGGAAAACCAACGGTCTAATCTATATAAAAAACGAGAAACGAGTAACACTTATGAAACACATCAACAATCGACAACTACTGAACATCAGATTCCTGACTTAGGACAGGTGCAAACAATTGCAGCGGGTTTAAACGTTTTAATAGTACCAAACCTTCACCCTTATCTGAAACAATAGTGTAACATCACAACATAGAAAGACACACTATAAAATATCAATTGGAATGGCTTAACTCAATCAAAAGACGTAGTGACCAAATGAACATACACTGAACGAATAAATTTGATCTATGATACAATGTAAATACAAAGTTAATTAAAAATAAGGGATGAATAATTATAGTAAAAGTATTATACCGCTGTGCAATGCTAAACCATTTCAGAAAAACATCAGCTTTGAAAAAAATTACGCCATTTGTAATATCAAAATTAAACACAGGTAAATGAAAATAATTTTGCAGATAAGTATACTTCTTCTTCTGTCTGTATAACATTACGTTTAGGAACACCAAGAAGTTTCTTGTATAACAATTAAACTACTAGTATTCTAAAACTTGGTAAATGTGGGGTGAATATCAACAATTAAACTATAATATTGGTGCTCGATTAAACTTCGTGTTCTTCATGTACAGGTGCCGAAAGTGTTATGTATATACAGTATAAAAGGAGAAAGGAAATAATTTTGATGTTCATAGTACGAAGAAGTGAACATTTATAGTAATTCCAAACACTTATCAAAGCTGGAATATAGACCACTCTTAACATTAAATAACAAAAAAGCATTACAAATAGTGTCAACAGGTCAAATTAACAAGTACGATTTGAGAGCACTCGCAGTTACTGACAGCTAGATAAAAGCCAAAACAATTAATAATAAAAATGTATGCATCAGAGACTAATGCACTAAAACCATTTATACACGCCGAATTTAAGAGTAAGATCAAATATTAGTAGCTTGGAGCCAGGATCCTGTTGTAAGGTATCTGCATAAATTCACCATAGATACAAGGATGGAAATTTTGTATTTGCACCAGACGCGCGTTTCGCCTACAAAACACTCATCAGTGACGCTCGAATCAAATAAAGTTAAAAAGGCCATGTAGATAAAGTCAAATAAAATTTAAAAGGCCAAATAAAGTAAACGTTAACATCCAACTCATTTTTAATCTGAAAGTATGTCTGTTGGTTTTTGTTAGTCGTTTGGGTTGCTTTCTCGTTGACTTTAAAAACCTCAAATCTCTCTTTATTCATAAATATACTCTATTACAGATATATCAATGTTAAAGACGCTGTTTTCTGCTTCCGGATTGCTGACCTGTATTCAACTCATTTGAACGAAACTATAAAACTATTTAAAAAAATACACCTCATGCCAAAAGAATATAAATGTTTAGCTTTTAAGGTCCACTAAACTCTATCAGTGATCTCTTGGTAGTAAGTGTGATCGCTTGCCAATGAAACCATTACTTATTATAAAATCTCCCCACTTTAAAACATAAGAAGATGTTGTATGATTGCCAATGAGAAAACTTTCCACAAGAGATATCAATGACGTGGGTGTAGATGTTGTATGATTGCCAATGAGAAAATTTGCCACAAGAGATATCAATGACGTGGGTGTAGATGTTGTATGATTGCCAATGAGAAAATTTGCCACAAGAGATATCAATGACGTGGGTGTAGATGTTGTATGATTGCCAATGAGAAAATTTGCCACAAGAGATATCAATGACGTGGGTGTAGATGTTGTATGATTGCCAATGAGAAAATTTGCCACAAGAGATATCAATGACGTGGGTGTAGATGTTGTATGATTGCCAATGAGAAAATTTGCCACAAGAGATATCAATGACGTGGGTGTAGATATTGTATGATTGCCAATGAGAAAATTTGCCACAAGAGATATCAATGACGTGGGTGTAGATATTGTATGATTGCCAATGAGAAAATTTGCCACAAGAGATATCAATGACGTGGGTGTAGATGTTGTATGATTGCCAATGAGAAAATTTGCCACAAGAGATATCAATGATGTGGTTGTAGATGTACATGTAAACAACTATAATAGTTCATCTTCAAAATATAAAAACAAGTCAAACGAGAAACTCAAAGGCCTGATTAATGTTAAAACAATAAACGGAAAAACAAATATGACAGACAGCAAACAATAACAACCAAGTAATAAAGGGCCACTGACTTGTGATAATCATATTCATAGTGTGCAGGGTTAATCGTTGGGCCTGTTTGCGAGCACTCAACCCTCCAATAACCAGGAACAGTTTTTATTTAGGGGCCAGCTCAGGACCACCTCCTGGTGCGTGGTTTTCTCCTTGCGTTGAAGACCCAATAGTGGCCTTCGGCTATGTTCGGCTGTTATCTACTCTTGATCTGGTCGGGTTGTTGTCTCTTTGACATACAGTATTCCCCATTTCCATTCTCAATTTTATTTAAATAGCAAACAACGTAAGAACAAATTGTAAAACACAGATGGAAAAGGCTCAACTCAAAAAGATCAGCACGGAGTATATAACCAATTAACAAAAAGACGCTGAGTTCTCATAGCTACATGTAGTTCAAAGCTTAGTAATTACAGTTGATGAATAAATACTGTTGGCACCGACCAAAATATAAATAAGTACACATCCGATTAGTAACCAAAGTGAAAAGTGGATTGAGTGTTACAGCCAAGCTTTATTTATATGATGTGTGAGTACTGAGATCTTCGCAAATTACATGAGTAGCTATTTGCTTCGAGAAGCCTTAAATTTTCATTTGTGAAAAAATATTTAACATAAAATCATTTAACACTCATCATTCTTATTTTTTTATGAAACATTGTTGGATTCTTAATCTTAACATGTTTGTTCCAGAAAGTAAATGAAAAAAATATATTGTTTTCTTTCTAAAGTTGTGGAGAAAAAATACATTAAAGACTTTGAATCTTGCAATAACATTTTTTTTATAAAGAACAATACATGTGTTTCTAGAACCCCTCCCCCAACAAAAAATAAACTGTCTGTGCCTTTAACACTCTTTCAAATACCAAGTATGAATGTGACTAAGTTGGTGACTTTAATTCAGTTCAGTTTTCCATTTATTGGTTACTTACCAACACTATTTTTGAGAATTAGATTCTTGGATTGTAAAATAGCAGACCACAATCTCGGTCTATATCTTTATTCAAATATACAAATTTTGAGACAGGAAAGTGATTCATTTGTAATATTATTCTTTTAAATTGTGATAATTATGTATTGTATTGTATTATTTCAACTTATTTAAAAAATACAGAACATTTTTTGTATAATTTTATTGTTTTTCAACTTTGACAAATAAGGGGAAGCAGCTCCTATAACCTTACTTTTACTACAAAACATTTTTATAAATTACACCACTTTCCGCAAAATATATTTTTGTATAATTTTAGTATGTTGTTCAAAGATAGTAACAGACTTGTTTTTCAGAGAAAAACTTTGTGTTGCAATTAGTTGTTCACTAAATTGACTAGACTATATATAACAAATATTTCTAAAATTGTTCGTTTATAAATTTTGAATTATAAAGAAAACGAGGTTTCAACTCCCTCAGGCAAAGTTGACCTTGGATGGATTTGGCTATTTTTTAGGTACTTTTTTGTTTTATAGCTCTTCAACTGTTTCGGATCTTATGCATCCTTGGCTTTCAAATTTTCGGCTTTAAGCGTTTCTGATGAAGGTAAATCCAGAAAAGTTCTTCGAACGCATTACATTTATGACGTGTTGTTTTCATTTTTTATCAATATTAATAAATGTAAATGTTTGATATACTTCCGTGGGCTCAGCTCATCCCCAAAAAACATGTAGGTGCAACATAAAGTTTTCGGCATACACAATTTTAAGCTCTAATAGTCCCGAGTCTATAAATGATGTCAATACATGAAAATTAAGCAAAAGCTGTCAAAAGTCTATATACAACATGTATGTAATAAATAACAAATAAATGAAACATTAAAGTATTGCAAAAGAGGAAGTTCTTTCTTTGGAGAGGCACGTGAAATGTGACTAAGTTATAAAATAACTCTTTTTTTTTTAATTGTTCCTCTTCTACATTGTAATCTGCATCAATGGATTTAAAAAAAGATATATTCAAAGAAATGCACAATGCGAATCGTCACAAGAAAAATACTTGAAACTTAACTTTTAAAAACCGTATTATTGATAACGAAACATAAAAACAAACAAAAAGATACTAAACAATATCATTCAGGATCAAATAATGTTTGTCGCTAACGAACCCAAGTCAAATTACTTAAGCTGTTGGTGATTGATCTGAATATGACTCGCATATTAATACTGTACTGTTAATTATCAGTTGTTAAGTCGAAAAATAATTTTTTTGATCGTGTTCAAGCAAACAAACACGTTAAAAAGGGTTCCTGTTGTGTTTAGCATCTGGTATAAAAATAAGTAGATTTAGTCATTTAGTATGATTGCCAATGATCAGAGACTAGAAACCAGACGACAAAGAAGTAACCAACTCTAGGTCACCGTACGGCCTTTGACACTAATAGTTTACAATATAATCTGATTTAAATACAGGTCATTGGTCTAAACTTGGACACACATGATCTGTATTTTAATATATCAATATAATGAAAATGAAATAAAAATAATCGAGTAATCGGATTGTATCCGTATTATTTTCATAATAGAAAAGGATTTCTTTGTTTCACCAGCAAACCGGAAGCAGATTTGATTAGTACGGATTAATGTTGTTAAGAGCAGGCCAACGTTTGTTTACGTTACAAAGGCGTAATGTGCAATTTCGTTAAAACAAAGTGTTACACACATAAAGAAGATCGATAAAATATAATGTCATATAAAAATAAGAAGATGTGGTATGATAACAAATGAGGAAACTCTCCACCAGAGACCAATGAGCAAAACTCATACCGCATAGTCAGCAATAAAAGGACCTATAATGACAAATGTAAAACAATTCAAATGAGAAAACTAACGGCCTCATTTATGTACAAAACAATGAACGAAAACAAATTATTTAACGTCCAGTGTCAAATATTTCATGCATTGGTTGGTATTGCAGTCATTATAATTTCGAGTACGATTATCAGACTCAACATTCAACCAATCAAAATACTGAACTTGATGTTTCGAGAACATATGTTGTACTCCGATTACTGAATAAAGTCGTATGGCCAAAAGTCCAGGGCGATAATATTTATAAATGTAATGTTGTCATTTTGTTTATTTTCTTTTGTATCTTATTCTGACATCGGACTCGGACTTCTCTTATACTGAGTTTTACTGTACGTACTGTTGTGCGGTTTTTTTTTCTACATTGGCTAGAGGTATAGGGGGAGGGTTGAGATCTCAAACTAGAGGTTCTAAAGAGCCTGTGTCGCTCACCTTGGTCTATGTGCATATTAAACAAAGGACACAGATGGATTCATGACAAAATTGTGTTTTGGTGATGGTGATGTGTTTGTAGATCTTACTTTACTGAACATTCTTGCTCCTTACTATTATCTCTATCTATAATGAACTTGGCCCGGTAGTTACAGTCGAAAAGACTTTGTAAAAATTTACAAAAATTTACAAAATTTATGAAAATTGTAAAAAAATGACTATAAAGGGCAATAATTCCTTAAGGGGTCAATTAACAATTTTGGTCATGTTGCCTTATTTGTAGATCTAACTTTGCTGTACATTATTGCTGTTTACAGTTTATCTCTATCTATAATAATATTCAAGATAATAACCAAAAGCTGCAAAATTTTCTTAAAATTACCAATTCAGGGGCAGCAACCCAACAACGTGTTGCCTGATTGGTCTGAAAATTTCAGGGCAGATAGATCTTGACCAAATGAACAATTTTATCCTCATCAGATTTGCTCTAAATGCTTTGGTTTCAGAGATATGAGCCAAAAGCTGCATTTTACCCTATGTACTATTTTTTAGCCATGTCGGCCATCTTGGTTCGCGGGCAGGGTCATCGGACACATTTTTTAAACTAGACACCCTAATGATGATTGTGGACAAGTTTGGTTAAATTTGTCTTAGTAGTTTCAGAGGGGAAGATTTTTGTAAAAGATTACAAAAATTTACGTAAAATTGTTAAAAATTGACTATAAAGGGCAATAACTCCTTAAGGGGTCAACTGATCATTTTGGTCAAGTTGACTTATTTGTAGATCTTACTTTGCTAAACATTATTGCTGTTTACAGTTTATCTCTATCTATAATAATATTCAAGATAATAACCAAAAACGGCAAAATTTCCTTAAAATTACCAATTCAGGGGCAGCAACCCAACAACGGGTTGTCCGATTCATCTGAAAATTTCAGGGCAGATAGATCTTGATCTGATAAACAATTTTACCCGATGTCAGATTTGCTCTAAATGCTTTGGTATCAGAGATATAAGCCAAAATCTACATTTTACCCCTATGTTCTATTTTTAGCCATGGCGGCCATCTTGGTTGGTTGGCCGGGTCACCGGACACATTTTTTAAACTAGATACCCCAATGATTATTGTAGCCAAGTTTGGTTAAATTTGGCCCAGTAGTTTCAGAGGAGAAGATTTTTGTAAAAGTTAACGACGACGGACGACGGACGCCAAGTGATGAGAAAAGCTCACTTGGCCCTTTGGGCCAGGTGAGCTAAAAACATGTTTAAACCCGCCGCATTTTTGCGCCTGTCCCAAGTCAGGAGCCTCTGGCCTTTGTTAGTCTTGTATCATTTTTAATTTTAGTTTCCTATGTATAATTTGGAGTTTAGTATGACGTCCCTTATCACTGAACTAGTATACATATTTGTTTAGGGGCCAGCTGAAGGACGCCTTCGGGTGCGGGAGTTTCTCGCTACATTGAAGACCCATTGGTGGCCTTCGGCTGTTGTCTGCTCTATGGTCGGGTTGTTGTTCTCTCTGACACATTCCCCATTTCCATTCTCAATTTTATTAATCCAAAAAAGTCGTATTTCCATCTTTTCATTTCTTCTGTATTCCAATCTTTAGGCTTATGTGCATTCACAACCAACTACGATTTATTTATGTTCTTCTTCGCTATACTCATACGAACATAAAGATTGTCTTAATAATACGTAAATAAAACAAAAAGCAATGTGGGATGAGAAATTGTACTGATCAGTTTCGACAAAAACAAAGGAAGGTAGGATCTTCTAATCACAGAATTATAATCCCAAATTTTGAGAAATTTTAAGTCTATTTTCTAAATTTTGTTTAATGTAACCATCTTTAGCCTTGTCTGTCTTCCATCTATCGTGAACTTTCAAAAGCCTGTCGGGAACAGAATTACTAGCAGCTGCTGTAGCACCGCCGCTCCTTAAACTATGTAGGCCAAATAAAGATCTATTTAGGCCTATGTCAGAAAGTGCATCTAAAATAATTTCCCTAGTTCGAGTGTAAGATAAAGGCATATTCTTGAAGGCTAGTTTATGCTTATCAATAGATTTAAAATACGACAGAGCTCTAAAGATGTATTCGTCGCTTCCAACGGGCAAACTTGCAACGCGAAAATGTTTCTGTAGCATAGAAACTGGACAAAGGTCTGTGCCAGTTCTAGAAATTAATATAGTGTTACCCTGTCGATATCTATCCGTCTTACTTTTTTGAATGTTTATTTGTAGATGAGAATCGTTGAACGTTAAATCAGAAGATCGGATGTGTGCCAACTCATCGTATCTTAGAAACCCAGAAAAACCTAACAGCATCATAGCACAGATCCTCAACCCTGGCAAATTGTCATTTTTGTCGAATTTTGCAATTATAATACTCTTCAAAATCGTAGGGGTGATGGGTTCTTTCCTATAAAGGTTTAGATAACAGTCTTATGCCACCTTCTAATACCATGTCTAGTAATTTGTCATTTAATATACTGTCGAATAAATTAAGATCATGTTCCCACTTAATTGAATAGTACGCTGCGGTTAAAACGGCAGTGGAAACTCCATATTGAATTAAGTAGTTAAGATAAATAGCAACAGTACAAACGGTGGTAGGCAAAAACGGCAGATTGTACTTTAAGCACCAGTATTTGAATCTTTTAAAATATCCTTTATATTTCTTCAAAGTATTTTCACTTTTTGAAGCAGTTACTACTGAACATAAAGAAACTGTTAGAGCTTTCAAGTCAAGATTTGAAAATTGCTTTAAGGATTCCAAATGCGAATGTTTGAATCTAGTAAACTGAAAAACAAATTTAAATGAAATTAATTATATCTAAAAAATCATATAGTGAAATACTATATGTAAATGAATTTATTCAAAGATAATCTCGATTTTGATATACAAGTATACTAACAGACTGAATGTGTTTAGATAAAGATAAAACAAAATTAAATTAAATGGTATTTTGAGAGGGCCCAAACGCGACTTATCTTTGTACAATTCGTCAAAACATGATGAAATAAAGTGACGCCCAAACGGGACACTAGTCATGCGTGCTAGAGGCCCAAGCGGGACTTATCTCTGTCGAATCAAACCGAACAAAATAAAACAGAATAATACCCAAACGGGACGTCGGTGCATGCGTGCTAGAGGGCCCAATCGGGACTTATCTCTTCAAAATAAATCAAAACAATGCCCAAACGGGACTTGTGTAAGTGTGTTAGAGGGCCCAAACGGGACTTATCTCTTCACTACAGAACAATTACGGAATAAATCTAAATAATGCCCAAGACGGGACTTATGTATGCATACGAGAGGGCCCAATCGGGACTTATCTCTGAAATAAAAATAAAATACTAAATAAACCGAAACGGGACTTTAGTAAGTGCACAAGACGGTATAAACGGTTTTATTTCTATAAAATGCATATTAAATGCAACTCCAATTCTGATTATGCTCAAGAAGTACGTATCGCAAAACAAATTCTTATAAATGCTATGCCCAAACGGGATTTGTCGCACACTACTAGTATAACACCGACAATGATAATACCAAACGGGACTTTTCACAAATAAACTCAGTATAGCAAAACCATTATGGGCTTTGCCGCAAAAATAATTCAAGAAAAGAAATGTTCAAACGGAACTTGCCGCAAAATAAGCTCTAGGAATAACAATTCTTAAACGACACTTCAAAAATGACAAAACCCGATCTTGTCGCAAATTGAATGATAATATCAGACGGAAAATAATAATTGAGGAAAAAAAAGAAAAAAAAAAATACAAATGGATATGGAGTGATATACTTACTGATTTAACTTTAATCGATTTTTTATACGAGAACGTTGAAAGTTAATGGATGAAAATGCTGTTTTTATCCGAACCTTGACAAAAGAATACAGATGGTTTAACATACTCTACAAAATCCTTTACAAAAGATTTGTATTGGTTGTTCGATGATGACCACAATATAGGCCAAAAACATGACGAAGTCCATTTCGGAACAACGATAGTACCCTTTCTTTTACAAATTAACATATGATTCAATGTTCTACCTACAAGATGAACAGGCGGAACTAACCAACAGTTATAAGTATTCCACGAAAACCCGAAAGCATCAACACCACTTGTATCAGGACACCAATATGCTGAAAAGAAAACAGGTAATTTGTGATTGTTGTAGTCGGCGAAAAAATCGCAATCGAACGGACCCCATAAAGAATTAAAATACTTGAAATACACATCTTTCACATACCAGTCATTAAAGTCAAACAGTTTGCTGTAAAAATCTGCAGTGGTGTTAAGCTCCCGGGGAACCCATTCTACTTCAAGGGATATTCAATTGTGAATACACAAATTAAATATTTTCAAAGCGATTTCTTATAATTCTAATCTCATGCTCCCAGCCTGCACAATTTTAACTTTGATTGTCTGTATAAATTTTCACCAAACGATTTTGAAAGTCAGGCAATAAGGAAAATAGGGTAATAAATACTGCTGAAAGTTCTCTGAATGTAGAGCTTTTCTTCGCCTCGTCGGGAGTCCACATTTTATGTACAATTTTATTTGACGTTTGAACAGCAAACCCCGCACAAGCGAAGCCGCTTGCATCAGTAAAGACAATTCTATCTGGCAGAAATGAGACGGGAAAGAGATATTTCCTGGGAAGTGATCTGTGTGGCACCGTTAAAGTCCACAATTACTCTAAAGTCCACATCACCGCTAAAGTCCACAACAAATTTCCGCTAAAGTCCACAACGCCGTTAAAGTCCACAAACTTTCCGCTAAAGTCCACAAAATGACCTCCGCTAAAGTCCACAAAAAAACACCGTTAAAGTCCACAATAACAAGTTCCGCTAAAGTCCACAAAAAAACACCGTTAAAGTCCACACAACTTTTTTTATTATTATTAAAAAATCAATTCGCTTTTTTTTAATCCCGATGGTATAGATCTAATAAAAAGCATGGACTTCTGTTCTTGGAAAGTATTTCTTATCCGCTTGAATTATATTTTTGATAAATGAAAAGATTCTGATTTTGATCCCCATAAAAGATCTTTGCATGTATTGTGATTTTCTATGAATCAAAGGGACCGTTTTGGCTGCTGTGGAGCATAACAGAAACTGAATGGATTTCGTCTTATGTTTTATAGATATTTGCGAAGATATTTGCAAACGAAATTTCAATGTCAAATATAGGCTCCAAGATAGACTTTAAACCATAAAGTTCTTGTTTGAAATCAAAATAATGATAAATAAAAGAATTCCACACATGAATTTTGTGGTGCTAAGCAGATTTCGATCACTCATTAGTTTGCATGTTTGTTTGGTTTTCAAAAAGGAAAATGTATTTGTTTCAGAATGCTTTGAAGATCAATTGAATAGATTATACGCAGATGCGGTTCTGTATTATGTCTTACCCATGATAAGTACAAGTATAAAAGATTTGCGCACATTTTTAGAATGAAGCGCTTCCGCGCTTCATACAAAGTGTACTTCGGTCAACGCTTTTACACCCAAATGAATTTACAAAAAGAAGCATTCAGTTCTTAAATACAGGCATTTGTTAAAATCTTAAACTTATATTGTTACAATTACATGAATAAAGAGAATAAGCGAAAATTCAATCAATTGAAATGAATTATTTATTTTCTTTTTTGGCACTCTCGCCCACAAGGAACATTAGATTTTTTACATTTACATGTTTTGTTCACGCATATTCCTTTCCATTTACATTTTTTAGTAAAGTTCCTAAATATTCGAAAAACTTTTCTTCCCACATTATGTTTACTTCCAATAACTTCAATTTCAGCGAGCATAATTCAATTTCGTGTATTACAGACATGCTAAATACAGAAGATTACCATATCATATGAACATGACTTCTTTGAATAATTTAAATTTCAAGTTTTTATTTCAATTGCAATTGAACTTTTAGTATTAATTTAAGATTTCAGTTATGTTGATCTGTAATGTACATTTGTATCTAATACACAAAATAAGGCAGACCGTACGCGTACAGTCCGACCGTATGCGTATTTTAAAAAAGTACGCATTCGCTCCAGACCGTACGCGTACAGTCCAAATAATAATATGGTCTGAAACATATATGTTGTAGGTCACTATAAAACAATTTGAAGATGCAAATTTGATAAAAACACTCATAAATAAAATTGACTGAACTTGCATAAACTAGGTTTCAGATTTAGATGTAATCACTTTATTTGAAATACAAATAATGTTGGAAGATAAGTTTTTAGAAAATTTAGGAACTTTACTACATAAACCGTCAAGCCAGCTGTTTACTTGTGAGAAGACTGATAGAACTAAACTGAAATGCTTAATATGTAGTTTTGACAGTTTCTCAGATATTATAAGTGATATTAAAGTCATGTATACATCTTGTGTATTGAATGGATGTAAGATGTTCATGACTGTCTGTCTGGTCTGTGACATATTTCCTTGACCTTCTTTAATGGTTCATTAGTCAAAGTTCTTATTTCTTGATGATGTTTGCTTCCGAGATACTTTAAGCGATAGTTAACTTAATTTGGTATATCATGGGATGAATTTATACGGCCTCCATGTCTGTCTGAAAAGATTTATCTCACCTTGACATCATGTTCATTGATCATTGAATTGATAATTTAATGTATTGCTTGTTGTAAAAAAAATGTTCACTTTCAAATAACTTCAATTATAAGCACTAAAACAGGGAAGACATTTAAGTGTGTCCAGTCTTGTTTTAATAATTCTGTAAACAATGTAGGTTCTTAAATACGTTAATCCGATAGCAATTATCAATACAAAAATATTGGGATGGAGAGTGGTCTCATTGGCAAACATACCACATCTTATTTACACAATACATGGGGTCATGATGATGTACCCTATCCTCCCCTTTTTTACGAGGCAATATTTTGTCAAAGTTCTGATTTCAAGCAATTTATACAAATAACGTTTACCTATCTATTCCTGGTCATCTATACTGATATTTTTACTTATTTGTGCTGTTTTACTATCCAGCTATTTTTATATCGGCAAACTATATAAAAGTTGAAAAAATAGCTGGAGGGGAGTGCAGGATACATTATTATGACCCCATGTCCATGTGCTTATGTTTAGTAAAAATTTATTTAAAACTAGCAAACTCGAATTATTATAATATGTCGAATTTCTTGTCGGTGCTCATGTTTTTAAACATCAACATAAAAAAAAACCATTATTAATAACATGTCCCGAGGCTTTTGCTCTGTACATTTATAGTGACGTAAAAAAGTGATTATATACAAAGAATAAGAAAAAAAAACAGTACTTGAAGAATGCAGTAATTATGTAATAACTAACGAATTTACTATGACTAGATAACTTAGAAATGATGTCCAAATTGGCCTGTTTGATTCATTGATCGGATCATCATAATACAAAGATCAAATTAATGGAACAAAATCTTCTACATATACTGTACTTTTTTTCATTTATCAAACTGATAAAAAATAACTACCAACAACAAAAGCCCATGCTTTGTATTGTACTACCGGGATAAAAAAAAAAAGCGAATTGATTTTCTAATAATAAAAAAAGTTGTGTGGACTTTAACGGTGTTTTTGTGGACTTTAGCGGAACTTGTTATTGTGGACTTTAACGGCGTTTTCTTGTGGACTTTAGCGGAGGTCATTTTGTGGACTTTAGCGGCGTTGTGGACTTTAGCGGAAATTTGTTGTGGACTTTAGCGGTGTTGTGGACTTTAGAGGAATTGTGGACTTTAACGGTGCCACAGATCTGCAATTATTCTTCCAAAAATTTAATTCTAGGATTGCTTCGTTGGTTAACTGAATACGAAAATCCCAATAATCGCTAGCGCCGATAAGGATGAGCATATTCCTGGACATTATCCTGCAAATGTTTCCAAAACTGGGAATAAAAGAAATTATCTTGCCAGTAACTCGTGCTAATTGTCTAGCGGTGATATTATTGATGTTGCTAAAATATCATCTATAGAAGTTTTAAAGCGCTCAATCTTATTTTCAGGTATCTCCAAATTAAAAGTGTCCAAATGCCAACGGAACTAAAGCCAAGTTAAAACTTTTGTGGGGTCCCAAATACTTTTTTCATGATTCGGGAAAAAACCCGCCGACAATAAATCTCGCTTAACACAATCCTCAAAAGAGGACTCAATCCCCCAACCATCATCTAAATATATGATCATACGGTAACCTTGTGATCTCCAGTGCTTAACTAGTGGCCTCAAAACTTTAGAAAACACATGACCAGCTGTAGATAAACCAAACGATAAACATCACTAAACGAAATATCGAATGCCGGTTGGAAAAACCCAACAAAAACCTAAAAACTCTTGATGATCTTCATGTATATTAATATGATGATATCCACATATTAAATCAAATTTTATCATAAATCCTGGATTTGATACAAATTGCAAAGCCTCAGTAATGTGATCTTTCACCTCACGAATCATACCTGTTGACAATAATTCTATAATTGACGATTCAACAAAAGATGTGTGTTTCATAGCTTAACTGTTGTTCTTTAAAAAAGCTGACGTAGGCAATTTGTAAAAAGGTATAAGGTATCCAAATTCGACAACGTTATGAACAAAGGTATTAGCATTTAAAGTATATTTCCAAAAGTCTAAATTTTCTCGTAAGTTATCTACTCTAAACGAGCTAGCTGAGGAGCACTCAAATTCAAAATCTTGATCGTGACTTATAAAAGGAGATAACTTGTACTTAACTGTTTCATCACTTTGCTCCTTAAGAACCAATGGTCTCGGCTGGTTGGAACCTTCGTCTCTTTTGGGCAGTGATAGGCCCAGTGACCCTCGCCTTTGCAGTAGTAGCACCTGTCTGTTGGTTGTGATCTGGTGAAGTAGTCATTCTGGTTGTAGATACCGGTGCGAGATCCTGTGCGGGTTTGTGTTCCTTGTCCAATCGGGTATTTGTAGTTTCTAGGTACTTCTCTTGTAGATGCTGATGAAGTTTTACGAAAAGGCTCATCTTGAATCACTTGAGAGATCTCTGGTTCTGGAATATAAGGAGCAGGACGGGTCCTTACTTTGTCACGTCTCTTAGCTTTAGCCCGGTAGTCGGCTTGTCTTAACTTAGTTGCGTCGTCGGTCCCCTCTGTAATTGGGTCGTCTGTATATTCGTCCACGACGTCCCAACCGTATTTGTCGGCTATTAGAAGAGTCTTATTTCTTTCCTTTAGGGCTTTGATGCTCTTTTCTAGGTACTGAATGGCTAAAGCCGGAGAGTCTTTCTCTATGAGTTTAAGGGTCTTTTCAAGTTCTACTAAACGTTCACCGTTAAAACTAAATTGTTTTTCATTACCGTCGTACCTGAATTTAGGAGTCTGTTTTACCAGAGGTACACTTTCAGCTTCTTTAACACCAATTCTCGTGTCAATCTCCTTGAATAGCTCTTCTTTGTGCTTTCTCAAAGTCAAAGCAAGGCTCTGGGTAAACAGCGATAAAGCATCCTCAGGTGAAAATCGAGTAGACCCTTCACGTTCTTCACTGCGTTCAATTCGTATAGGCGATTCCGGTTCAGGTTCAGGTTCACTCGTATTAGCAAGGTCAGTATACGTGTCGATCTGATCAGTGAATTTTCTCGACAAGAGAAAAGGCGCGAAATCCCAATATATATGTATGAAAACCGAATTACCGAGTCTAAGCGTATGCGAATATTTATACGCCAAATTAAGAAATGAATTTATTTATTCATTTATTAAAACCCACGTGATAAGATACAACAGAAGATTATTACATTTACATGATGCGTCTCTTCATATATCAAATTGATTGACATCTATCCTGAAAATCAATACTATTTTTAACGGATGTAAACACTGGTAAATACCTATGTTGTGATCGTGTACATGTATTTCTTAGTGTATTGTACAATACATGATGTGGTCAGTGGTTATACTGTGTGTTTTGCTACCGTTTACTATTGGTTTAGATAATGGTTTGGCCAGAACTCCACCTATGGGTTGGATGTCTTGGGAAAGGTTTAGATGTAACGTCGACTGTAAAAATGACCCGCACAACTGCATCAGGTAAGGTTTTATGATAGTGATCTGGTGCATCTATTGACTAAATCATATGTAAGCGCATGATACATATTGTTCGAGGAGAGAAAGGGAGGGGAGACGGGGTCCCACGCGCAATATGCAAAGAGTTGTCACTAGACATCTAGTTTTACGTCCTCTTAAACATTAGACGTGGCTGTGTATTTACACTGCGTCGACATCTATTTCCACTGCGTCGACATCTATTTCTATTCTTACGCTTCTTGTATAAAGGTATACACAGACGTGCCGCTGTTACATTTAACCTTTTTGGAATGTCAAATATATCAACAGGGTGCTATTTCACGGAGGTAATATACCAATGGGTAGACATGTACAAATGTTTATGTCAAAAGGTCATAAAGGTTCATCTTCTATTAGAAGTGGGACATTTAAAGACGTATCGTATCCCTATCTGATACGTTGACGTATCTGAACGTATCTATGGGTTAATAGTATATATTTATTTCCCGTGCCGGAGGGAGATATGAAGATTTGTTCACCCAAGAATATTCATATTTCACGAGGGCTCTGCCCGAGGGAAATATGATTTTTCGAGGGTGAGCAAATCTTCATATCTCCCGAGGCAATGGGAAATGAATTTTTTATTCCACTGCCTATGCTTTGTTTACTACCAATACATTAAATATTATTATGCATACATTTTTTTCTTATCCGCTTGTTTTTGTAAGTCAAACTAAACACGACATACTCATTGATAAACAGAAAGAATCAACATTTAATTATAAGTCTTTTTGTTTATCGTCTGAAATAAATTTGAACATGATAATGATTTTTGCTATCGCTATTTTAAGAAGAATAAGAAGTTCAAAACGTTATGTACATTAACCGCGCGTAACGTTGCACGAAGTAATCCCGACATTTCAGAGGGGAATATGATCCTCAGAATGGAATATGAAGATTTGTTCAATGACACGTGGGATAGTCTCAACCAATCAAATATTGATTAAACTATCAATATGTTTAAACAGTGGAATAATACATGTATATGGTTTTTTTTCTATGTTAGATATCTTTCGGTCACCAATACTCTCTTTTTATGACATGATAGTTTTTAATTTATGTATAATCGTTTATATCTGAACAATCGAAATTTAAATAATAATGCAGATGTAGTTAATGATGGAGTCAAAATCGTGGTAAAAATATCGAGAATAGGGAAAAGAATGGGAAAATAGGGAAAGAGTGTTGCAATTTTTTCAGTCTCTTTTATTTTAAATATTTGGAAAAAAGTATTGCCTGCCAATTTACAAATTCATTATTATTGGTATTAGTAATCAATCCGACACAATCCTCATTTATAAGCAATAAAGTACGTGTATAAATATTGTTCACGTTAAGGTTTATGACCCCTTTTGTAGTCCTGTGTAGTACGAAATGTTCAAGGTGAAATAATATCAAAACAGCAAAGACAACGAATAAAAGAGATCTGCCATTTCGTACATAAACCAAAAAGAAAATTCATTCAAAGAAATAGTATTTATGTTTTATTGCATTTTATAGAAAATAGGGATTTTGTGGCAAATAAAGCAGAAAATCTACAGACTTCAATACAGATATTTTCGTTATATAATTATAAATATAGATTACTCACTTGTTTGTCCATGATGTGCTAGCGTTTAATTTTGACAAAAAGTCATAAACAACCTTTACATTCCAAAAATCCTCGTGCTGAGTCACTAAAGTCGAGCGCACACTAGAAGGTGTACTTGAATTGGTCCATATTTATATTTGTTTTAACCAATATCTTTATTGATAAACTTGTTTAAAGAAAATCATTGCTAGTGTGAGCCAAAATTTGTTCCTGTGAAAAAAGTTCCAGTGGAACTAATATCACAGGAAATATGTTCTGGGAGAACTTTTTTCACAGATGATTTCTATATAATTTGTTCCATCTCTATAAAATAAGTTCCACACTTTACCTGGTGAAATATGTACCGGGTTGGTGAAATTTGTTCCTTACCTGGTGAAATAAGTTCCGGATTTATGAGATTTGTTTCTTATCTGGTGAAATAAGTTCTGGGTTTGTGAGATTTGTTCCTCGCCTGGTGAAATAAGTTCCTTGTCTGTGAAATATGTTCCACTGGTTAAACAAGCTATCTTATATACTGAGCATTTGTCATCAGTGAGTTTAAAGTTATCATTCAAGTGCATTATAAAAATAAGTATTATATCAATAATAAAAAAGTAAAAAGTGTAAATCATCCAATTCGGATCTTGTGGAGTATAGCAAATGTTTAGTTATATATTCCGTAAAAAATATCAAAATGACACTTTTCAGCCAGAAAAGAGTAGAATAAGAAAAATCAATTATTCAGAAAAAAAGTATAGTTAAAGATGAACATATGTACTTATTTGAAAAGGACAAAGTGACTGATCAGTCAAAAGACATTTAAAAACAAAAGACACACTCTTTTGAAACTGTGCTATGACCTAAGTACATGTATGACTAGAACACGGGGCCATGACAGTTAATAAAAACCAAGGAGGAATACCACATAAAACATAAATACAAGTTATGATACATTACCATCGCTTTTATTTCTTATCTTCATCCTTTAGTTACAGTCATGCCTTCAATTGCAAATGTATTCCATGCAAGCACACTCAGTACAGCACTCAGCTTGCATTATAATTTAAATGTAACAAGAAAATGTTTCGCTTGCAAAGGTACCCATTTTCTGTGAAAATAGGTTTGAGCGGAACTTATTCGTTGATTTCTATGAAATATGTACACGTTCGTTTAAAACAAATATCATAGGAACCTATTTAACTTTTTAAAACTCTTAATATCAATTGGAACAAAATTCATAGAGCTATGATTTTTGTTCCTGAACTTATTTCACTTTTGGTCATAACAATAGTTCCGGAACAAATTTTACAGTGCTGGAACATATTTTCTGTGATATAAAGTCCGGTGGAACATATTTCCTATGAAATTTGTTCCGGCGGAACAAATGTCACGCCTGAACAAATTTTTTGTTACACTAGCACTACTTGTAATAATCCTCTATCTAACACGCACCGAATTATCAAATATTAGAGGACAAGGGAAAGGCTGTGGATTTTCTATAAAATGTCCATGTTCAGCATTGAAACAACAAAAGGGTACACAATCCTTCACTTTTTGAACTTCACGCCTGGGTAGTTCTAATGATTCAAATATCAATATAGTATATAGATTGACACGAAAATCACGTGATTGTTAAATGTGTGTAAATGTTAGCTTCTGAAGTCGTCAATGTAATGTTTTCATAATTAGGTCTTTCCACCTTTCCGTGGAAAGACCTATTGGTTTTCTTCTGATTATTTTTTTTTTCTTCCGCCTAATTTTTTTCTTGCGGTGTATTTTTGTTTCAAAAGATGTGGCTTAGTTTTTTGGTATATGATATCATACAGTCTATACGCTTTTGAAACTGACCCTGTTTAACCGAACACTTTTCTTTGTAAGAGTTATCTCCCCAAACACTGTTTTTCTTGTTATGAGATCTCCTCCGCAACCGTAAATGAAAGCGACAAATTAATTTTTCCAAATTGCTCGTTATATCCTCAGGATGTTAGGTTTTATTTAGACCGAAGCTTTACGAAGACTCCATATGAGAGTTATTTCCCCTTTTGTATTTGATATATGTGTAATGTATTTGTAACTGGAAAACCATAAGTGATAGAGGCCAAGGGTCTTTTGATTTAAGGTCCTTGGTCCATAAAAATGAAAATGAGGTCGAGGTCAAAGGTCAAGGTCATGTTAAAAATTTTGATTTTGGCTTGTTATCACTAATTTTCAGAAATCTTATAAGATATCGACAAATTTTTTTACAGAATTGTTAGTTGCGACATGTTGTAACACGTAAATTTGAGTTGAAAGGGTACGGAGACATTTAATGGGAATTTTCTCCCCTTTTATATTCAAAATTACATGTATGGTGATATAACTTATTCATCTTATAAAATTGAGACCTAGGGTCTTTTGATTTGAGGCCCTTGTTTCATGACCTTTAAATTGGGGTCAAGGTCAAAGTTTAATTTGACGTTCTATTTTTTTTTTTTTCTTCCGCCTAATTTTTTTCTTGCGGTGTATTTTTGTTTCAAAAGTTGTCGCTTAGTTTTTTGGTATATGATATCATACAGTCTATACGCTTTTGAAACTGACCCTGTTTAACCGAACATTTTTCTTTGTAAGAGTTATCTCTCCAAACACTGTTTTTCTTGTTATGAGATCTCCTCCGCAACCGTAAAAGAAAGCGACAAATTTATTTTTCCAAATTGCTCCTTATATCCTCAGGATGTTAGGTTGTATTTAGACCAAAGCTTTACAAAGACTCCATATGAGAGTTATTTCCCCTTTTGTATTTGATATATGTGAAATGTATTTGTAACTGGAAAACCATTAGTGATAGAGGCCTAGGGTCTTTTGATTTGAGGTCCTTGGTCCATAAAAATGATAATAAGGTCAAGGTCAAAGGTCAAGGTCATGTTAAAAATTTTGATTTTGGCTTGTTATCACTAATTTTCAGAAATCTTATAAGATATCGACAAATTTTTTTACAGAATTGCTAGTTGCGACATGTCATAACACGTAAATTTGAGTTGAAAGGGTACGGAGACATTTAATGGGAGTTTTCTCCCCTTTTATATTCAAAATTACATGTAAGGTGATATAACTCATTCATCTTATATAATTGAGACCTAGGGTCTTTTGATTTGAGGCCCTTGTTTCATGACCTTTAAATTGGGGTCAAGGTCAAAGTTTAATTTGACGTTCAATTTTTTTTTTTTTTTTCTTCCGCCTAATTTTTTTCTTGCGGTGTATTTTTGTTTCAAAAGTTGTCACTTAGTTTTTTGGTATATGATATCATACAGTCTATACGCTTTTGAAACTGACCCTGTTTAACCGAACACTTTTCTTTGTAAGAGTTATCTCCCCAAACACTGTTTTTCTTGTTATGAGATCTCCTCCGCAACCGTAAAAGAAAGCGACAAATTTATTCTTCCAAATTGCTCATTATATCCTCAGGATGTTAGGTTGTATTTAGACCAAAGCTTTACGAAGACTCCATATGAGAGTTATTTCCCCTTTTGTATTTGATATAAGTGAAATGTATTTTTAACTGGTAAACCATAAGTGATAGAGGCCTAAGGCCTTTTGATTTGAAGTCCTTGGTCCATAAAAATGAAAATGAGGTCAAGGTCAAAGGTCAAGGTCATGTTCAAAATTTTGATTTTGGCTTGTTATCACTAATTTTCAGAAATCTTATAAGATATCGACAAAATATTTTACAGAATTGTTAGTTGCGACATGTTGTAACAGGTAAATTTGAGTTGAAAGTGTACGGAGACATTTAATGGGAGTTTTCTCCCCTATTATATTTAAAATTACACGTATGGTGATATAACTCATTTATCATATATAATTAAGACCTAGGGTCTTTTGATTTAAGGTCCTTGGTTTATGACCTTGAAATTGAGCTCAAGGTCATAGGTAAATTCAACGTTCTAGATTTTGACCTTTGCTTTTACCTCATAAGTATACATGATAAAGCCATGGGACTTTTTGCATTAGGTTGCAAGACATTTGAACTTGAAAAAGCCAACCGGAAGTGACCTTTTGTAAACCGGAAGTAGCTATTTTTTGTATTTAATTAATGTAAAAGTATATAGACCAATATATTTTTGGAATCAGTGTCAAGTAAACTATCAAACAATACCAGAAGTGACATTTTTCAAACCGGAAGTAAAAAATTATCTCCCTTATTTATATCTTTTTGTATAGAAACCATATATTTTTGGAATCAGCGTACAATAAGCTGTTATTTGACTCTGGAATTGACATTAAAAACCAAATTTTAATATTTCATATCAAAATAGATCCTTACTGGTGGAAAGACCTTCAATTGTTCTCTGAACAATTGGTTTTTAATTGTATTATAGTTACTGTAAATATATATCGTAGATACATCACTTTAAGGGCAATACATGTTATTAAGTCAGGATTTTGACATACAAGAAGAAGCAAGTATGTAAACATAATACATGCAGATACGTCAACGTATTAGATACGGATACGATACGCCTTTAAATGTCCCACTTCTATTAAGATGTATGCTAAGATTTCTGATAATTTTATCTCATTATATGAATCACGGATCCCATGTGGTTAACAGCTCATTGAAATAAGATGTTAATACATGTATGATAGCTGTGAAATATTTATATAATATAAATGGGTTGTAATCTTCTTAAGACATATGTGAATAGATTCACGCATATGCTTTTCGCATAAACCAATATGAATAGGGGTGTTTTTCAAACCCCAGCCGAACGTCTATATCTGTACCCCCCCCCCCCCCCCCCCCCCCCGCCTTTCCGTGATATTGTTACCACTTGTTCACTGAGTCACATGTCTCTAAAAAAATCATTGTCAACCGCGGATGAGTAATCCCTATAGGCATCATTATAGAATTTCATTATATAAAAGGATGAGTTTTTCTCTTAAGAATCGTGATATGCAGACATTATCTATAAAGTTACTCCCCTCTAGCGTTTTGTTTTAACTAGACCCAATTAGATACCTATTGTCAAAGATAGATCATTCCTTTTTCAGCATCATCATAGATATCCATTACGTATAAAAGATATAGATTCCTCTCAGACATCATGATTCACAGACATTCTCAGATCTGTACTTAGTGTCTTTTTTGTTGTTAGGGATGAGGGATGGATATATACTCTACCACGTCCTGTCTGTGTTTTTGTTTGGTGTTTTTCTTTCTATCGATCTGATGAGTTAAGCCTTTTTCAACTGAGTTTATAGTTTGTTCTTATGTTGTGCTGTAACACAACTGTCCCAGGTTAGGGGGAGGTTGAGCGCTCACAAACTAGTTTTACCCAGCCACATTCTTTATGTGCCTGTCCCAAGTCAGGAACCTGTAGTTCAGTGTTTATCGTTGGTTCATGTCTATCATATTTGTTTTTCGTAAACTGTTTTGTTATAAAATATGCCGTTAGTTTTCTCAATTGAATTGTTTCATATTCATGTACGGGCCTTTTCTAGCAGACGATATGGTATGGGTTTTTCTCATTGTTGAAGGCCGTATGGTTGCCTATAATTGCTAACATTTGAACTTTGGTGGATAGTTGTCTCATTGGCAATCATACCACATCTCCTTATTTTTATACGACCACAAAAAATTTTTGCGGTCGTATATTGGTATGACGTTGGTGTCGTCGTCGTCGTAGTCGTCCGAAGACACATTGGTTTTCGCACAATAACTTTAGTTTAAGTGAATGGATATCTATGAATTTTAAACATAAGGTTTACAACCACAAAAGAAAGGTTAAGATTGATTTTGGGGGTTATGGTCCCAACAGTTTAGGAATAAAGGACCAAAAAGGGGCACAAATAAGCATTTTTCTAGTTTCATGACAATAACTTGTGGAACAGTGTATGGATCTCTCTGAAATTATACCACAAGTTTCCATACCACAAAGGGATGGTTAGGATTGGCTTTGGGGGGGGGGGGGGGGGGGTTATGGCTCAAACCGTTTAGGAATTAGGGGCAAAAAAGTGAGAAAAAACAAGGGTTTCCTGGTTAATGGACAATTACTTAAGTACAAATTACAGTGGAAGGGAGCTCCCTTACACTGCTTTTAAATTATGTATAAAGAATTTTTGTATTGTCTTCAGGTGATTAGCTGTCAATTCATTTTTTAAAGTTACTATTCTAATAATTTAAAAAATGCTGATTAAGGTAAATTGATTTTAACTATGATAATGTACGTCATTTTCTATTTTAAGACTTTTATGATGTATTTAAATGGGTTATTATGGTTGCAAACTCCATTGGAAATTTGAATTGAAATTATGACCATGACTGAGGGAAAGATTTTTTTTTTGGAAAAAGAGGGGGTGGGGGTTAAAAAAAATTGGGGGGGGGGGCAATTTTTCTCCCCTAGATTCCAGAAATTAAAAAGAAAATCGTTCAATTTTTTTTTTTTTTTAAAGGGGGAGGGGGCGGTCAATTCGCAACAGCATAGTGTATTGCACAAAAGCAAAAAATTGAATATAAATTCAAATCATATAACCAATTCTAAGTTCTTTGACTATTTTGACTACAGTTATTCTGTGTCAGAAACCTATTATGTCAAATATTGAGTTTTAATCCAAATTCAGACCTGTATCAAGCACGAATATTGATGATGAGATAAACAACGAGCGAATAGCCTCGTTAGGCTCGTGCAGCGTACTTTACTGGAATGCGGAAGGTCATTGGTTAAATTCCCGTATGTGTCAAACCAACGACTGTAAACTGGTATTTACTGATTCTCAACTAAGAATGCTACATATGAGTAAAAGCAAAATCCGGTCGGCTCAGAGTCACACTATTGGTTCAGAGTAGGATAAGTTGTCTTTCGTGTGAGCTAGCACTTTCTTAATCCGCGCGTTGGTCTTGTACAAAGCAGGGTAAATCAATATGTCATAAAAACGTTATTTTCCTGAATATGCATGTAATATTTGCCGAAGGACGGTAATCAATCAGAAAATCAATAATGCACAAGCGATTAAAAAGCAATGAAACAATTTGGCGTACAAATAGGAAAAGGCCATATACACCATGCACGTTTGGTATTCCAGGAATTTCTTTGCAAACAACAACATATTACATAAACAATAATTTCATATGTATGATATGAATTCACAGCGTTTATGGTTTGATTACTGATTGAAAAAACAATTATCTACAATTTTTGCAATGTAGCAACAAAAGAAAAAATACTTATGTGAGGATGGCTTAAGGATGTACTTAAGTCAGGTTTAGGAATTTTTTGTCAGATGTTCGGACTTCTTGGTTTTTTTCCTACTATACAGGGTAAAATATGTTGTTTGCCCCACAACACCCATTTTTCTTTTCATATAAGAATTCAATAGCTCATAAAAGGTCACTTAACAAAATTTAAGCAGATTCTAGATTTTTTTTCTTCGATTTGAGACCCAAATAGTACCAATGCAAATATAGGGGGGGGGGGGGGGGGTTATGGCTCAAACCGTTTAGGAATTAGGGGCAAAAAAGTGAGAAAAAACAAGGGTTTCCTGGTTAATGGACAATTACTTAAGTACAAATTACAGTGGAAGGGAGCTCCCTTACACTGCTTTTAAATTATGTATAAAGAATTTTTGTATTGTCTTCAGGTGATTAGCTGTCAATTCATTTTTTAAAGTTACTATTCTAATAATTTAAAAAATGCTGATTAAGGTAAATTGATTTTAACTATGATAATGTACGTCATTTTCTATTTTAAGACTTTTATGATGTATTTAAATGGGTTATTATGGTTGCAAACTCCATTGGAAATTTGAATTGAAATTATGACCATGACTGACGGAAAGAATTTTTTTTTGGAAAAAGAGGGGGTGGGGGTTAAAAAAAATTGGGGGGGGGGCAATTTTTCTCCCCTAGATTCCAGAAATTAAAAAGAAAATCGTTCAATTTTTTTTTTTTTTTAAAAGGGGGGGGGGGGGCGGTCAATTCGCAACAGCATAGTGTATTGCACAAAAGCAAAAAATTGAATATAAATTCAAATCATATAACCAATTCTAAGTTCTTTGACTATTTTGACTACAGTTATTCTGTGTCAGAAACCTATTATGTCAAATATTGAGTTTCAATCCAAATTCAGACCTGTATCAAGCACGAATATTGATGATGAGATAAACAACGAGCGAATAGCCTCGTTAGGCTCGTGCAGCGTACTTTACTGGAATGCGGAAGGTCATTGGTTAAATTCCCGTATGTGTCAAACCAACGACTGTAAACTGGTATTTACTGATTCTCAACTAAGAATGCTACATATGAGTAAAAGCAAAATCCGGTCGGCTCAGAGTCACACTATTGGTTCAGAGTAGGATAAGTTGTCTTTCGTGTGAGCTAGCACTTTCTTAATCCGCGCGTTGGTCTTGTACAAAGCAGGGTAAATCAATATGTCATAAAAACGTTATTTTCCTGAATATGCATGTAATATTTGCCGAAGGACGGTAATCAATCAGAAAATCAATAATGCACAAGCGATTAAAAAGCAATGAAACAATTTGGCGTACAAATAGGAAAAGGCCATATACACCATGCACGTTTGGTATTCCAGGAATTTCTTTGCAAACAACAACATATTACATAAACAATAATTTCATATGTATGATATGAATTCACAGCGTTTATGGTTTGATTACTGATTGAAAAAACAATTATCTACAATTTTTGCAATGTAGCAACAAAAGAAAAAATACTTATGTGAGGATGGCTTAAGGATGTACTTAAGTCAGGTTTAGGAATTTTTTGTCAGATGTTCGGACTTCTTGGTTTTTTTCCTACTATACAGGGTAAAATATGTTGTTTGCCCCACAACACCCATTTTTCTTTTCATATAAGAATTCAATAGCTCATAAAAGGTCACTTAACAAAATTTAAGCAGATTCTAGATTTTTTTTCTTCGATTTGAGACCCAAATAGTACCAATGCAAATATAAGGTTAAAGTCCGAGTCAGCCTTTTCCCGCCTTTTTTTTTTTTTAGCTTAAATATCTCAAAAAGTAGCTCCATAACCTATCAATATTTTTAGCTTATTTTATACCATAACTAATGCTCTTCTGGCTGATAGTATCAATCTTAAATTCTAGATTTTTTTTAATTTCACCTAAATACATTGTTAATGAGCAACTGAAAGTTGAGTATATACCTGAGCAACTGAAAGTTTTGTATATACCTGAGCAACTGAAAGTTTTGTATATACCTGAACAACTGAAAGTTTTGTGTGTACCTGGGTTTTCATTGATTCAAAGTTTCAAGACGTTATTCGTACAATTTATAGCTTATACTATTAAGAGGGTTGAAAATAATGTTTTATATTAATATTGTATTAATTTATGCATCACAAGTTTTGGTACCATTTACGTCTTTGTCTGTTTTTTTCATGTTTTACTTTTTACGTTTATTTATTTACAATGACTGCCATCTATATTTTTTTTTCGAGTTGATACGACTAATAATACTCTTTATGTCTGCAAGAGAGCCTTATATTACCCATCTCTTGTACATGTTGTATGCAGAGACTAGCTTTTCAATTTCGCCATATATTTTCAACTTAATTGTCATTTTGCACGACTTCTTACAGTTACAAAAATGTATATACAAAATGTATATGATATGAAATAAGGAGACGTGGTATGATTGCCAATGAGAAAACTATCCACAAGAGTCCAAATGACCTGGATTTTAACGGACATGGGTCACCATATGGCTTTCAACAAAAATCCTATTCCGTATAGTCATCTGTAAAAGGCCTCGACAAGATTAAATGAAAAACAATTCGAACAAAAAATACCAACGGCCCGATTTATGACAAAAAAATAATCGAAAAACAAATGTGACAGACAGCAACCTTACAAGCGTCTGACTCGTGACAGACACATATAGAATGGCGGGATAAAAGATGTTTTCCCCACTGCAGCATATTTGTTACATAAAAGCAAGCGTACTATATATAGCGATAGTGTCTGAATTTTAAAAGATAATTTTACCTGTATTTTTAGTGCCAAGCTGCTTATGCAAATGGCAGATAGAATGACAGAAGATGGTTATCTGCAAGCGGGATATGAATATTTATCGGTCGACGACTGCTGGATGGCAAAAGAAAGAAGAATGAGAACGCTGATAGCTGATCCTGAAAGGTTTCCAAATGGTATGAAAGCAGTTATTGATTATGTAAGTCAACCACGTCGTCTTCAATTGTTTTGATAATAAATATTCCTGAATTGGAAAGTGTTTTTGATATTCATCAGAGGGGGATGACACGTTTTCGGGATGTTGGATATAGGGGGTTAAAAAGGTAGAGATGTGGGCTATAGGGGCTATAGGAGCACAAAAGTTGGGATGTTATAGTGGTAAAAAAATTGGATTTGAGAAAAAATACGCAAAAAAATGGGATTTGGGAAACTAACATCCTTGTGTCACCCTCTCATTATTTGATTTTACTATCGACCCAAAACTAATGAATGCAGTATGTACTTTGATAATAGAATAAATGGTGTAATTTCAAATGATACAGTATACTTACTACAGTTTACACTTATATGTAACAAGAAGATTACATTTTTAATAGACAAGCACCAGGAATTATTCCTGTCATGATCCCTCCAAACCATACTAAAATGAGTAAACAAATTACACATATAGTATGGCATGGTCTAAGTAGGTTTTGCTACCGTTCCCCAGGTAAAGACTCAATATCTAGACTGAAAACACTAAAACATCTAACCCTAGAATATTTTTATCTCTAAATATAATATCATCTGTACAGTAGAAGGAAGGCTAAATGTAATGGCGGAGTATTTTTTTATTCCAAATGTGGTTAATCGTTTTTGCTTTTTGTTCATACCAGGTACACTCAAAAGGTCTCAAGTTTGGTATTTACGGAAGTGTGGGCAATAAGACATGCAAGGGTTACCCTGGAAATAAATATCACATGGAACGCGATGCCGCAACATATGCTGAATGGGGCGTTGATATGTTGAAACTTGATTGCTGTAACCCAGGGCCAAACTTTGTTACAGGTATAGCACCTTTTGTTATCGAGGCTCCGAGGATATGAGAGGAATTGAGACTGATATAATAGTTTGAAAATATTGTCTTCTATATAAGAGTACAGCAGGGCGGACGTTTTTGAAATATTTCATCGGCATTGATCAGTTGGTCAAATGTAAATATTTATCGCCACGACAAACAGAATATAACTCGAATAACGGTTGAATTGAACTTTATTGCTGTAAGTCAATTTTGATATACATGCATCTTCGAAATATGAAATTCAGAAAAATTAACGGTGACCGTCATAAGATGTTTTTTTTTTGTAAGTTTCAGTTAGAAATGGCACTTTGATTGGAAAACACATAATGTGTGTGGTTAATCTTTGGTTTTATTCAATATTTTAACTTATTTACTAGTGGTCATAACTTACTTATAAATAAAAAAATAAGAATATGTCTGCGGACACAAATGTCCCCGTTCAAGCTTTGCAATTTTCCAAGTTAAAAAAAGGCCATAACTGTAGAACGGTAAATGTCTCACTGCCCAAACTCGAACAAACGGACAAGGGTAACACTCAATGACCCGTTGCCGACGGCGGGGGCATAAAAAAGGGCAAATATCTACCATAAAACCAAATAACGTGTAACGTTTCCTATGTGTTGAAAAACAAAGAAGATGAAAACCACTTTCTACTGTTACTGTCAAAATTTAAAAAAAAAATACATATCTGTTTTGTTCATGCTAAATCCCTCAAATCCAAACAAAGTAAACAACAAGTTTCCTTTATAAAATAGAAGCGGAAGATACCAAATGGATAATTAACTCGTAAGTCGAACACGAATCGACGAAGCCCGGGCAAAAAATAAAAACGACCTAAAAGCAAACAGCGTCTATAAAACAAATAATAGATAACTAAAGACTTAGCAAAACGAACCCCACATTGAGAAACTATTAAGAGACGGGGACAATTAAAACCATACTAAATATTATAGTTATACTCATGTGCACATTCACATTTCTACAACATGTCGATCACTAAATTTTGGCATTTCACAAGGTCATGCTTTTCTCTGACTGTTAACCACGTCTATACACTAAATTCATAGGATGTTTGATGTGTACTGATTAATATTCTAATCTTAGATACATATTTTTGAATTATTTGCTATTGGCTTTGAACTAGCTGTCAGTAACTGCAGGTACTCTCAGATCTGTACTTTGTGTCTTTATTTGTTGTAAGGGTGCCATGTCCGGTCTGTGTTTTTGTTAGATGTTTTTCTGTATTGTATCGATCTGATGAGTGAAGCCCTTTTCAACTGACATTGATTGAAACAGGATCTGAATTTTAATCAGATTGGTGTGATTATAAATAATGAAAATTATTAGTATTGTGTAGATTAGTTAAAAAGCACTAGGATAGACGCATTGTGAAATTATGCGTTTAAATTATTGGTGATTGACCATTAATATGCATGTCCCACTGTCAGCGTAGAGGCCATTAAGTGTTACCCGTGCCCGTGTCCGTCCGTACCTACGTCCCTAAATTGGTTTCCGTTCTTTAACTTTAGTTTACTTCAACCAATAGGTTGTGAAAATTATACACAATGCTTATTACGACAACACACAGATCAAGTTCGAATTTGGGTGGCGTCACTTAAACCGTTCTTGAGTTATTCCCCTTTATAACATAATATGCAAGCGGTGGCATCATATGTCCCATGGACACATTCTCCATTTATTTACATCTACAAATGCCTACAAAAAAATAAACCGTAATGGTTGATTTTTCTCTTCCAATTATAATAGTTTTGAAGGAGTACACTATCGATTGACAAAGGAAACAAAGTAATGAGCCTATTTTTTGCTAAATGAAGAATATAATTATTTTTAATATATCGATTTCAGGTTTTGAACAGATGGGATTGTATCTCAACAAGACAGGCCGACCAATCTTATATGGTTGTAGTTTGGCTATCTGTATGGGACCAAAGGTGATTTTAAAGTTAAGTTACGACCAAATATGAACCAGTTAGAAATGAACTTCAATTCTCATTTATTACGATTCGTATATTTTGCGTCGTCTTGAGATTCCCTTCATCAATAGATTTCGTCAGAAACAATAAACGCTCCCATCATGCGATTGATTGATTGATTGGGTTACATGGCATCCCCGCAAAGTAAATCGTAGCTATATTTCAACGATATCTCTTTTCATAAATTTAAGCAACGAATTGTTGTTTAAAACCGGTCGAAAATTCGTCGGTTCTAACTGCTGTTTAAGACTGTTTTATCTAGAGATAAAACGCAATACTTAACCAAACTTGATACTAAAACTTAAAACACTATAAAAAAATTAACAACACGTTTAAGAATTTACATAAAGATTTTAATTTTTGAAAAAATACTTATATCTTTTAAAGTTGATATCATATTTTGAATTGTATGTATAGTTAATTTGATCATTCCTTCTTTGTTGAATTTTAATGTCAGATGTTGGGTTTTTTTTTTTTCTTTTCACTTTGAAAAAGTAAGGCTATATTGTTGTTCATGTCATTTGGATTATGACCGTCAGCAAAGTGTCACAACAATTTTACATTCAAACATCGTTTTGAAAGTTTAAAATTCTAAACTTTCTCTAACGTATCACAATGTAAAGATAGCTTTGACGTCATTTTTTTAAAATTATTTGATGTGGATAACTTTTAACTATAGACAATGTGATATGTTTGGTATACATCAATGGTACAACAACCACAAAACAAAATTAGCCCAAAAGACCCAGATGACTACATGTAGTTTTCAACAATTGACAGGTGTCCAAATAATATGTTAACCTCTCTGGGAACGACCATTGGATATTCTGGGGGAGAGGGGGCAGGATTTTATACCTTTTGCTAGTCTTTCTTATATTTTCAATTTTATACATTTTTATTTCCATCATCTCGTTTGGCACAGACAAGAAAACAATTTTCCGTTCTAATCAGCTCAGAATGTTTATCCATGCACTATTGAAATATTATACCTATAGTCGTTCTCTAATTAAATCGTCCCCATATCGGGTAAATAAATTTACCAGAAAATATATTAGATCTGCGCTCATCACCGAACTCTTCAATAACGAAAAACATTATTATGTCAACAATTGCATGATTTGGCAATTTTAACCAAAACAACCAAATATGTTTGGAATACGTTATTTGAGCAGCAATCCAATAAGGTTCTTGGCCTTGGACAGACACATAAAGATGTGACAAGATTAGGCTAGTCTTTTTTTATTATTTTCAACCCTCCCCCTTTTAACCTCGATCAATAGATTTACAAAACGTACATTAAAGAAACAAATACAATAAAATCCAGTACAGTTTCACATAACTGTCAAGTCACGTAACTATCAGTATAAAAGAGGGTAAGTGTGGATGGGGGTTAACAAAATAGAGAATAATGGACAAAAAGTATAAGGAATAGAGAAAAATGGACCAAAAAATAAAGAATAGAGAATAATGAGGTGCTAAAATATAAAGAATAGAGAAGAATGGGAAAAAATTGCAAAGAATAGAGAAAAATGGCCTAAAATATATATAAAAAAATACAGAAATGAAGGAACCCCATCAGGACCCTTATAAAAGGCCAGTAACAAAATACACAAAATTTAAGAGTCGCCTACTTTCAGGTCAACTACAATTTAGCAAAAAAATATTGTAATATGTGGCGCAATTATGAAGACGTAGAAGATAGCTGGCAATATGTCTTTAACATCATTGAATTTTATGGCAAAAACGACAAGAAGTTCCTGGAAATCGCTGGACCTGGTGGATGGAACGATGCGGATCAGGTTAGATTTATTAACTATTATCATGGTGTTTGGAAATAACGTCATTCATCCAAACAAATCGATAGTTTCTTTCTCATATTTTTTTACTGTTTATTCCCAACGTTTCTAGACAAGAGCCGCTCAAGGGAGCTTTAAAAACTGCATGGTCATATTTCTTACCATTTATCTTTTTTGTTTTGTTTTATTAATATTTTTATTTTACATTTCTCATTTCTTTTTGTTTCAATTTTATTTTTTTTCTGCTTTTTGTGTCAAGCTGCTGCCTCATTGATCCCACAGCATCTTATTTATTGTGTAAAAACTCACATCGTGTATCCAGTTCCAAAATCCGCGGAGGGATCCGAATACCGAGAAGCAATTAACGAAATGTTCGTAACGCTGGGTACTCGGTAAAATCTATATCCGATTCCCACGAGGCATAATTCCTCCGTAGAAATCGGATCAAGATTTTACTTGCCCACCGTTACAAACTTCTCATTAATTTTCCTCGGGAATCGGATCCCTCCGCGGTTTTGTATAGATATATATATATATAAATAATTATGCGGATACACTGTGTGAAACTCGAGTGAATAAAATGTTTGACTGTTATCTATTAACATAACAATGCCGTACATAAAATCAAAACAAATTACAATGTCACGATGGTGCGCATGCGTTGCCTTTTTAAACAAGTTTAACGATAAGGTTCATTTGTTTAATTTTAGTCCAGTAATGAAAAAAAAAAGTGATACGGTTAAGTAAAATATGACACACAATACCTACATGCACTTGATAATACTAAAAGCAAACAAACGGTCTTCAATTGCTGTTTTTCATCTCAAAGTTACATTCAAGTTGATGTTTTTTAAACGGACATTAACTTACAGCGATTCAAAACGGCCCCTAGCACTGGTAATGTGCTCAATTGCTCTTTATTAACATTTCCTTGATGTTCAATGTTTAAAGATCAATTTATCTTATCATTGATTGGGTGCAAATATTTTTTGTCGAGCCTGCGAATTCTGTCACAGAAAGCTCGACATAGGGATAGTGATCCGGCGGAGGCGTCGGTGGTGGCGTTAACTTACTACTTAAAAGCTTTATATTTTAGAAGGTGGAAGACCTTGAGGCTTCATACTTTGTAAATATATGCCTTATGTTATGAAATTTCCGTTTGTCATATGTCCATTGACCTTGACCTCATTGTCATGGTTCAGTGACTACTGAGTTTAAGATGTTTTGTAATGTTAATTTCTCTCTTATAATGAGTAATAGGATAACTATATTTAGTATGTGCGTACCTTGCAAGGTTAAGTTTTCGTGGTCAAGTTCATATATCAGATACTACATGTATAAGCAATAGGTCTACTATATTTGGTGTATGAAATTATTGTAAGGGTGTATATATCTGTCTGGCAGGTATCATCTGACCTTGACCTCATTTTCATGGTTCATTGGTCAATGTTAAGTTATCATAGTTAAGTTGGTTTCTTAGATACTATAAGCAATGTGTCAACTATATTTAATGCATAGATTGATTGTAAGGTGTACATGTCTGTCTGGCTTGGTTCATCTGATCTTGACATCGTTTTCATGGTTCATTGGTCAATGTTAAGTTTTCCTGGTTAAGTTTGATTCTTAGAAATTGTAAGCAATAGTTCAACTAAATTTGGAATATGGAATGATTGATTGTAAGGTGTACATGTATTTCCAGTTTGGTTTATCTAACCTTGACCTCATTTTCTTGGATCATGTTAAGTTTATGTGATTCTCGTAGTAAAGCTTTATTTTTAGGACTATCAACATATTATCAATGGTCAGTAAAGCAGGCGAGACATTTTAGCGTGTGTACTCTTGATTCTTGTTTCTAGCTTTCCTACCGAGTGTCGGTGTACTCTACGGGCACTCCGGCTTCCTCCACCAATAAAATCTGACCGCCACGAAATAGCGCAATGGTGCTGAAAGTGACGTAAATCACCAATCAATAAAGCAATGAACTGTTTCTAGCTACATGCATAAAATTAATTTTTCCTGATGAAATTGATATTTTTTCTTTCAATTGTAGCTGATAGTTGGTGATTTCTCATTAAGCGCCGGACAGCAGCAGACACAGATTGGGTTGTGGGCTATAATGGCGGCACCGTTGTTTATGTCGGTAGATCTCAGGAACATTGATGAGTCAGCAAAACAGTTGTTATTAAATAAAGAGTTACTGGCTATACATCAGGACCCACTCGGTATTGCTGGAAAAAGAATTTGGAACATAGATGGATATGTAAGTGTTTAAATACCAAATCCAAATAAATTTATAAGTATTCTGTCATCGTAGAACATTTTCTTATTTCTCTTAACAATACTTCTGTATACAAATTTTAACTGAGTTCTCAATTAGTTTGAGAATGGAAATGGGGAATGTGTCAAAGAGACAACAACCCGACCAAAGAACAAAAAACAGCCTCAATGCATATACCTGCAAAAAAACCCACTTATCTGGATTTCCTCTTCATACATCAATTATACAACACTATAAGTGTGGAGTATAATTTAAAATCACCTTGTTCGTCCATCCGTCCGTCCGTTCGTCAAAAAAATATTTTCATCTCACTTTTCTCAAAATCTGCTGCATCTTGTTATTATAAAACACCTATAAGGTTGCATGGGTGCTTTATAATAACAAAGTGGTTGCATGGGTGCTTTATAATAACAGAACATGGCTTTTTATTTAGTCAGCAGCTTGACAATGATGAATTGAAATGTGTAACCTCTTTTTACTGAAACTTTGAATTGTTTTTGTTTTATTTTAAATTATAAGCCAAATCTCATTCATTCTCTTATGCTCGTTATTCGTGATACAATGTATAGTATATGCAATTATCTTTTTTAAATGCAACTGACCTTTAATTTTCTTTATGAATCAAAAAGGTATACTGAGTACAAAAAGTTAAGCAACAAATATTTTCAATTCTACATTTCAAAAAGAAATAATATATTAACAATAAATAAATTATTGAAACCAAGAACATTAATCATAAAATACAATTATTAAACATTTATTTCCACAACTTTGGATATTTTTTTTTATTAAAGCATAATTTTATGTTGCTAAACTTTTTTACTTAGTATATTTACTTTTTCAGACAGGTAGACTGGAAAGTTGGCTCCGACCATTAAGTCCTGAAGGAAGATATGCAGTTGGAATATTTAATAAGAATGTTGGTGGTTTGCTTCAGATGGTCAATCGGACCATGTCTCAGCTAGGGCTAACGGATGAAAATGGGTACACCATGAAGGAGGTGTTCACTGGAATATCATACGGACCATACAAATCATCAGACTCTCTTGTTATCTTATTACCTCCTTCAAATCTATTTCTGGCTGTAGCTACCCCTGTAACAGAAAAGGAACTCATTGTGTCCTGATGTTGACACAATAAAGCCACTAAATTATATAAAAATTAACCTTTTTCCCATGACTGGACTAAAATTAAACAAATGAACCTTATTGTTAAACTTGGTAAAAATGCAACGCATGCGCACCATCGTGACAATGTTTTTGGTAGGATTTTATGTTCGGTATTTTCATGTAAATAATTCACAGTCGAACCATATATTCACTCGAGTTATGAATGTTTCATAAGGCATGGTGGTGCATTGAATTTTGAAAAAAACTCTTAAAAGGGTGAGACCTCAATATTACTACCTCCTTCAAATCTATCTCTATCTATAGCTACCCCTGTAACAGAAAAGGAACTCATTGTATCCTGATGTTGACACAATAAAGCCACTAAATTATATAAAAGTTAATTTATGATGAATGTTTTATAAGGCACAGTGGTGCATTAAATATTAAAATACTGACAGAAGAGTGCAACCTCAATATTACTACTTCTTCCAATCTAATCTAGCTATAGCTATTTGTGTGGTTTGCGATCAAGACAATAGTCTGTATTTGATTTACCAACAAAGGTAGACGTTTTAAAAGCAATGTTGACGCCATAATAATATTGGACCCAAACCACTATACTCATTACAAAGCCGTAAGCATTTTATTACCAAAAAATAATCTGGACGATCCGGGTACAGGAAGGCCGCGATACCTCTTACAAAATGTATTATTAAAATATGACTAACTTTATTTTCTCATTTTTACGCAACCAAAAATTACAACAACTCATTCCCTATGTGGTCTCGTGGTAGCATATGCGCCTAAATCGCAAAAATAATGCTTTTGTTTGATTCGTCGCCGAATCAATCCAAAGACTTTGAATTTTGTATTTACTTTTTAACTGTCAACCAAATTATAATCAGAGTAGCAGAAAAAACTCTGTCTGGTTGGCTGAAAGCCAGAATTGTAATAGTCCTAGTGTCACGACTTGCTTTCTAAAGAATAAAACTTTGCCAGCACGCATGTGCAGGTCTACTTCAGTCTAGTATAAACTCGTAATCACACTCTTGTTTTTAAAATGACTATTTTTTTCTTTCAGACTAATAATAGAATGAATCGTGACTGTTGTATTCTCGACTGCTCATACTCAACTTGTTGACATTAGATCATGATCTTTGATGACATAATATCTTGGGATTTAACACGGATGTGTGTTTGTATATGTGTGGGTGGTTGGGTGGTCCAATAAAGTTTTCGGAGAATATCAGTATTGAGATTGTGTGTAGGCGACGTTCCTATGTATTGTTATATTACTCGCAACTGCTTTTTGAAAAAAATATTAACAAAATGAATTCATATACATATATTAACATAAATGTTTTAAGAAATTGTAAAAAAATCTATACTTATCAAATAGAATATTATATTTAAATACCAGGCTTATTTAAATTGTGTGTTATGATTTCATAGTTTATGACAACTTAAAATATATAATAAAAAACATTTGTATATAACAACAAGAATAAAAGAAAAGTTTTAAACTCAAACTACTAAGAAATTGTTGTTTATAGAAATAAGTAGATGGGGTATGAGTGCCAGTGAGATAATATTAGTTACATAGTGTGCTAGTGACCTAATACGGTATATATGGGGTCAGTAAATTCAATATGGGGTGAGAGCGAAGCTCGAATCCCCATATGGAATTTACTGACCTCATATATACCGTATTACGTCACTAGTAGACTATGTAACGAATTTATCTTACCGACTATCTTAACGTGTGAAATTTAGACTAGTGACCTATCAAAATGAGCAAGTCTTCAATACCGTTAGCATTAAGAAACTACTCCCATTGATCTTACAAAAACAGATGCCAACAATAACAACTTGTTAGGTTTAAATGTGTTTTATGAATTTATTTCAATCTTCATCATCAATTTCTTCGTCTGTTGAAACCTTTAAGATTTTTTCTCAGTACCGTTTTGTTTTTATAAAGGGACGTAACACCACTACTAACCGTGTAGGAAATAAGCCCCGCCTCCCTACTAACCTAATATGGAATATACACGGTAACCACACGGACGCTTTTAACCAATCATATTCCTAGAAATGTATAGGAGGTAAGATAACTCTCCATCCAAGTCACAATGTGTAAAAAGTACGGCCTTCAACACGGAGCCTTGGATAACACCGAACAGCAAGCATATATTTGCAAGACCTTAAAAATAAGTTTTTTAAGATAAGGAAAACAACAAATACCTTAAAAGAATCATTTTTTGTTGCATATTTTCTGCACACACACCCTTCGCACCCAAGTTTTGATTGGTATACCCATTATACTTTGCTAAATACAGTTATATGCACATGTACAAAATTAATGGGAAACTATCTGTTTTCTTTCTCTCACCATGCTCACTAAACTGACAGATCAATTTCTAATGTGTGCATCCTTGCTTTTAATAACTGTGACATTCAGCGCCATATTAGAAAAATGGAATACATTGGTCTTATTAAAATGTCTAAGTAATAAACATACAAACATAAAAAGTTGTTGAAAAGGTCATTCCCGGCCGTGATTGGAAAGATTGCATAGGATGCAGAAATTAACTAGAAAAACAAAATCTGCCAGAAAAAAAAATTAATACGATGTAAGTGTATTTTAGTGTGGAAACTTAGATTTAGAACAAGCAACTTTAATTTTAGCCCACCTAAAAAGGAAAACAAATAATTCTTTTGGCCAACTGGAAACATATTTAAAAAAGTTACCTCCATTATCATAAGCCTGTCCTTTATTTAAACATAAATCTAATGTAGGAATTTCTAATTTGATCACAGTCAACCAAGTAGAACTTATTTTCAATGGCGTTTATCTCTTTTTATGTGTCATACCACGAAATCACTCACTCCAACTTAGAACAAAAGTAGCCCTTCTTGGACAACAAATAGTGCCTCAGTCTGATGTCATTGTTTACTTAAACTAGCAAAAACAATTGCAGAATGAAACTTTTGGTCAAAACGAAATATACATGTATTTTTAGAAATAAGGACATGTGTTATGATTGCCAACGAGAAAAATAACTATCCACCAATGCAAAGTTCAAGTGTAGTGGATGTAAGCAGTTATAGGCAACCGTACGGCCTTCGACAACGAGAAAACCCCGTATCGTATAATCGGGCTATAAAACATGTAAAAGGCCCCGGCATGAAAAATATGAAACAATTCAATTGAGAAAACTAACGGCCTAATTTATAACAAAACAATTTATAAAAAACAATTAAGACATGAATCAACGACAAACACTGAACTACAGGGGCCGTGTCAACGAAGCGGTCTTAGGACTAGGACGTGTCTTAGGATGGTCTTACGGCACGTCTTAGTCCTAAGTCAGGTTAACGAAAGTCTCCTAAGTTAAGATGTGTCCTAAATTTGGACTTAAAGTTAGGATATATGAATAGGTCACGTGTCTTAGGATGGTCCTAGGATAGTCCTAAGAGTTATGGTGTCCTAAGTTGAAATAAAAACAACAAATATGGCCGCTGTGTATGTTCATTTTATTCTTTCATTTTTACAGTTTATATTATGTTTTTATTAGTATATGTTAAAACCTTTATTTTGTGTTTTTTTTTCATAACAGATGAGACCCCCAACCCCTAAAAAAAACACTAACAAATAACCTTTAAATATATAAAGAAATGCATCAAAATCTATTTCATTTCATTCACTACATATTGTATTAATTAAATAAACATGTTAGGATGGTCTTAGGACCATCGTAGTTAGGACTGTCCTAAGATAGCTTTGTTTTACATCCTAAGACATATCTCAGACACGTCCTAAGACTATCCTAAACAATGTCCTAAGACATGTCTTAGGACATATCTTAGGATACTTTAATTGACACGGCCCCAGGTTCCTGACTTTGGGCAGGCACACAGAGAATGTGGCAGGAAAACCCGAAATTGTATAGTCTGGCTATAAAAGGCCCCGACATAGGCACACAAAGAATGTGGCAGGAAAGCCCGAAATTGTATAGTCTGGCTATAAAAGGCCCCGACATAGGCACACAAAGAATGTGGCAGGAAAGCCCGAAATTATATAGTCTGGCTATAAAAGGGCCCGACATGAATAATATGAAACAATTCAATTAAGAAAACTAACGGCCTAACTTATAACAAAAATTACAAAATCAATATTTATTCCAATAAAAACAATATTCAAATATCTAATTACAGTGTTGAATTGGTAACCTTTTAGAATAAGTTTATTCAAAAGATTGATAAGTTTACCCGGATCGTATCTAAGTTGCCGAGCTCGGTAAATACCATCACCGTAAAATTAAGGATGTGAAATTAAGTTTAATATAAATTTATTCAGTATAAAGTTTGAAATAAGGGGACGATCATTTGATTTTTGGGCGGGGGCGGGGATGTTGCTGGAGGATTTGTTTTAGATGGGCTATTTATTTTTGTAGGCTAAAAGGACACTGTCAGATTATTCATTTTTCTGCACTGTTGAAGCATGATTTTTCATTTTCATGAAAACAAGAAGGGACTGATTATTTATTTTCACAATTATATTTATAATATTTGAAAATACACGATTTTAAATTCATTTTTTTTTATTCTTAAATAACATAGTCAAGTCATTATGTACCATTTAATCAGAATAAATCATCATCCTCTGGAAATGAATCTTCTGAATTCCAAACTGCATATATTGCATAAGTACAAACACAATATTGGTTAAAATGGGATAAGGTATTAAAGCAGTGCGGAAACTAGCCTCTCTAAAAAGTTATGAAAATAAATATAAGGGCCGAGCGGAGCTAGGCGAAAAATTACGCAAAATCGTGCATTCTGAGTGTTTCCTAGACCTTTTCTTAATCTGAAACACAAGTTTTGTTTTAATTATTTTTTCGCCAATATTTTGGTTTCAAAGCAAAATATATAGATTCGGTGTAAAACTTTTAGCAAAAAAATTTTGGCAGTATATTAGAGAATTCTTGATTTTATAACGAAAAAAATATCATCGAGAAAACGTAAGGGTTATTGAATTTCTCAATTGAATGGAATTTAGACGTTTTTTTTTCATGAGTTTAGCCTTAAATTGTAATTCATAACAGCACAGACACACATTCGCTATTAAAGGGGCACCATTGGACTATTTTGAGCCAACATTTACGTGTTGAATAAGTTGCATTAAAATATAGGATTAATGCGCTCCATGGTATACTAAATCAAGATTTCCAAAAAAACAGGTGTTATTTTTATTACCAATTGACTTCCAAACGGTCGTTTTCACTACAAGACTTTAAACAATTTGGTTGAAAATTGACCTATAGAAAGGTCATAGTTATATAGTTACGATACTGTTGTCAGGTAATTAAAAATAGCATTTTTTTTTAATTAATATTGATTCACTCATAGGGTCTTTGCATCGGAAATAAACACATTAATTCCAAAACCAGTTGTTGGCATGATACGGGCTATGTTAATTATTTTCATATATTTTATCATGATATGATACTAAACCCCTAACGGGAGATATTGTGCTTGATTTTCGTATGATGAAGACATAATCTTTCAATCAGTTTAAATTTTGTTTCATTTGTAAGTTGGCGTCTGTTTTGCTGAACTAGTACACATATTTATTTATGGGCCAGCTGAAGCCCGCCTTTGGGTCCGGATTTTTCTCGCTGTGTTGAAGACCCTTTTGTGGCATTGGGTTGTTTTCTTCTCTTTGGTCGGGTTGTTGTCATTTTGGCACATTCCCTGTTTCCATTCTCATGCCATTTTCAGCACTTTTGTGCTATTTCGAGGCGGTCATTTTTTTTTAATTTGTAGATTTGTAGCAGATGTCGGAGAAAACCACTGACCTTCGGTAAGAAATATATAACATGAAATGAGAAAGGAAAATACATAGACACAATAACAAACTGCAAACACATTTATGAAATGAATAAAAACACATCTTATAAAAAAGATCTATCACGATTCAATTAAATCAAAAGTCTCGTGTATATACAATGTAACAGATACGTATATCGTTTCATGACTAACGTGGCTTCTACAGGAAAATGGATTCATTAATACTCCAGCCAACATGGCTTCTATACAACCGCGATACCAACCGAAGATTAATGGCTAAATACTGCAAACAAAACTTCCATTAGTAGAACGTAATCTGCATTTAAAGTATCCAACTTAGAAATAAGTTATTGCGTGTGTGTGTCCATCAGTAGGTAGTTTTGTTTTTTTTTTTGTGGGGAAAAGGGGGGGGGGGGGGTTGACGCTTTTCCAAAGATAGCAATATATACATTGGGGTAAGAAGAGAACAACAGTGTTAATATACTTACTCCTAACAAAAAATGAAAAATACGTAAAAACATATATCAATGAAACATACAGAGTTCAAACAAATTTATAACATATACATGTATACATTTCACTCAAATACTGTATTAATCATCAATATGCCACATCCTTTATCTGTGATTTATCATAAATTCATGATCATACGTTCATCCCTGGAAAAACAACCTTCTAGCACAAAACAAAAATCCATTTGTATAAATAGTATTGTGTATACTCTATTTATAAAACGGGAAATCCCAGATTTCAATTTTGAAACTAAAATTTATATTTGTCCGCCGGTCTCTGTTCAAATTATAATAACTTTCTTCTTTAGATATATTTAATTTTCCACCCAAACGTTAGGTTAATTTAATATCCTTCATGTGTGTATTCATCATTCTTAACTTTAGCTTCCAGTGGCGTAGCTAGACCATTTTTAAGTGTACGCCCGAACCTCAGCGAAATCCTTCGGAATTAAACTCATGCGTTATAAACATAAACAAATATATACTATTTCTGTCAAAACAAACTCAACATACTTTGGGGACTAAATAATATGCTTATTTATTTATGTTTAATTTATTCATTGTGTTTATTTGGAATATAATGGTTATTTGTTTTAGATTAAACTGTCCTATCCAGTTACTGTGAAATATGTTTGAAAATAGATGTGGGGTATCACAGTCAGTCAACACAAAATTCGAAACTTTAGATAGTAAAACAGCAAGACTTCGTTTTAATGTTACCATTCTGTAAATTATTTTGATTTCTATTCCCCGACTTTTCTTGCCCAAATTTCGTGAAATTATAATGAAAACACGAAAAAAATAATATTATTGATAGATGGTCTGGTGTAAAATAAAAATGCAGAACCAATATCGTATTTCAGCTTCAATAGTTATACTAACCAAAGAAAACTTTAATAACAAGTACATCATGTAACATTGTCTCAAACAATCAAAGTAAACGTTGATACATATTGGGAATAAATTAAATAAGTTACCAGAACTATTAGACTAGTCACTGTATATGCAGTGCTATGCTAGAAGCAGACAGCTAAAATATCGACAATCAATATCTAAATAACAAAATATATGTGTAATGGATACACAGTCAGTATTCGACTAGTACAGAAAAGACATTTTCCTGTTTTTGCGTGATGCAAATGTTTCTATAACTCCCTCTACGTTAATTGGGATTTCTCGGTGAATATGCATTAACCCTAATGCGGATAGTCTCTCCTGGTGCATAGTAGTGCGTAGGTACGTCTTTACCCTACGTAAAACACTGAAAGATCTTTCCGCAGTAGCTGTCGCAACGGGCATGGTTATCAGTACGGTAAGAATGTTCCAAATACATGGATACAAGACTTTTCTTGTCATGTTAAGAGTTTCACACAGAGAAGAAGGTTTCTGTGCAGACAAACCCCAACGAATGATCCAACGATCAACTTCGGTTTTAAAGAAGTCCAAATCTCCAGGAATGTCAGTCCTGTAAGCTGTAAATAATTCATCAACTTTAGCATCTGTGATTTGATTTTTGGTAGCTTGTGAAGGTAACAGGCAGTTGGCTTGAAATCTTGGCTCTGTAACAATAAGTCTCTGTTGTAGTTCATTAATAAGATGGTCCAAAAATACATAATAAAGTACTCTTCGCCAATAATCAGAAGCACTATCTGCAGGAACATTGGCACGGTTTTGCTGGCGACCGACTCGTCTTGGACAAGATGGCTCAATATCATGCTCATTAGCGATTTTTTTGGCTTCTTCAAACAAAGATTCCCATATTGTGTCATCTTGTCTCATCCGTTCAAGCTGAGATATCACAACTCGACATTCATCTATAGCTGATAACATGTCACAAGATATATCCTGTAGAAAATATGACAGATGAACAACACAGTTGAGGATATGCTGACATACAACTAAGCACACGATGAAATCAAACCGGAGAATAGCAGCTCTAAACATCCCGGCTTTATCATCACGGTTATTCCGAAGATGCTCCAATGAATCTACAACTACTGGAAAAGCATGTTTGAATGTTGTTAGAGCATCAGATCTGCTAAACCATCTTGTTTCACAAAGCTTCTTTAACTTTGTTTTTTGTTCCATTGCCTCTCTAACAACCGCATTCCCAGTGAGTTCCTCAGAAAAGGCCTGTAATCTTTTTGCGGAGTATTCAAATGCAAAGGCTATCTCCTGGACTGTTGCCATCATTGTCCTTACCACAGGCTCTTTACAGCTATGCACGATTGCTAAATTCAAACAATGTGCTTTGCAATGCACATAAACTGCATCAGGTGCGTGGTTACGAATAAGTGCTTGGACACCATTATGTCTACCTGACATATTACTTGCCCCATCATATCCCTGTGCTCTCAGTTTTTGTAGACATAAACCATTTTTATTCATAAATTCAAGTAACAGATTTGCAATTGCTTCTCCAGTTGTAGCTTTGGCGTGCAGGAACCCTAAAAATAATTCACGGACATTAACTTCATTGTCAATAGTTTCTGTAAATCTAACACATACTGAAAGCTGAGTTTGAGTCGCTTTATCTGTTGTTTCATCAGCAAGTATGGCAAGAAATGGTGAGTTACTACACGATTCCTTAAGTTGGTCTAATATTTGCTCTGCACATATGTCGATCAATTCATTTTGGATTTCCGGGGACGTATATTTAACTAACGTTGCAGTCTCAAGATGCATAGCTAAGACGTCATCCGATTTGGCAATTGTCTTTAGTGTTGCCATAAAGTTACTTTTTTCTTCAGCATGCCCACGAAGTGGCATATTTTGATGTCCACACAGGATGATTACATCAATTATTTTTGAAAGAATATGTCGGTTTTTTGTTACTGTCTCTTGATGAAAGGATGACAGTGAAGAAGCTATTGACTTTGATTTTGAAGTTACAACATCCAAAAAGTCTTGTCCCAATCTTACACAATCATGGTGAGCAGAATCATTTTGCAGATGTCGTTTTACTAAATGTGACAAGTTTGACCAGTCATTTACAGGAGACGAAAGTCCAAAAGATTTTATTTTCATATCACGTTTGACAAAAAAAGTACAATAAACGCAGTATATGGCATCCTTGTTGATAGAATATCTCATCCATGCGTTTTCTTTTAACCAAGATGCATTTAAGCGTCTCATTTTTCCACCGATGAGCCTGAAAACATAAATATTTATTTTATTTATTTTAAATTGCCGTTATTGAAGAGACATTAATTGTCGAAATCCGGATATGGTGTACAAATTTTTGCACCTCATGTTTGCGGTATACCATCTTCTCCGCAAGTTTATTGTTTTCTGTTTGGTAGTGGATCCATGTTACATCTGGTGATCAATTTATTTGGCAATCGCAAATGGCAGTCAGCAAGGTTTAAAAAAATCCGTTGTTCGACCTGTTAGTCAAATGCGTTTTGTTAAAATATACTTTTCACTTTTTTGGTCTTTTGGAAAATGTTGTTTGTGCTGTATTTAGACACCTCTACCAAGAAATTTGTTTTACATGCACACGTGTAAAAATTGCGGTTTTTATTGCGGTTTTTATCCAACGCAATCATAGGTTTGAACGTTGTTTTTAATTAAGATTTGTTTATATATATGAAAAACTGAAAGCTGCGATTGAAACCAATTATATTTTAGAATAATACCTTGCTGGAAACTTGAAACTGCTCATAGACTCCCATTCTTTCTGGAGAATGTCTTTTTTTATCTGACAGTCTTGAATGCTAGATTCTTTTAGTTTACAAATATCAATATAGCTTGAGCAGTCACTAGTACTATCAGCACTGGCAGAAATGTTCGAATCCGCAACGGCATTATCTTTAGGCTTTGAAGAATCGACAGAATGTTCATCTTCCAATGGTATCTGGGCAATTGTATGCTTTGACGAAGTAGCAGTAGATGATATTGGCTTAAAAAATTCATCTATTTTTTTCTTCGACATTTAACAAAAAGTAGAGACTTTACCAAAAACTAGATACGAATCAATGAAACAAAGTTTTGTGGTGATGTCATATATTGAATGCATGGAGACATGATCTCATATATTTTAATCCATGTGCGGTGGGGCATATATGAGGATAAAGCAGTTTTAAATTAAATTTGACAGCTTCAAGCTTTGTATTGATTTATGCAACTATTTATCGATATTTATTATCTAGACTTCAGTCACTCACACTTATAAGATAAAGATCTTTAATAAAAGCTTTGCTTAATTAATTTTTCCAGTCCAATCGTTTAAAAAGGTAGATTTGTCACTCTTTTCTTCGTAAAAAGTCACAGAAGAAAGAACTACAAGGCTCAAATGTTTTTGACCAACTCTTTTAATTTATTTAGATAAAAAAAAAATTTTCCCCCAAATTCAAGTGTACGCCCGGGCGTTTTGACGTAAACGTAGCTACGCGCATGGCTTCTTCATGTGCAAATCTCTAGGTCAATATATCAGAGGTCGGATGGGAAATATTCTGCATATGCCCAAATTAATATTTAAATTAGGTTAAGTTGCGACGGCGGTTTTCATTGGCTGCTAAAAGGATACATGGTGCTCTCAAACTCCCATCATCCAATGCTGCATCCTATAGCGTCTATCTTCCACATTTCTTACCACTGCGATAAAGAAAAAGCTATATTTTGTCGACATTTTGATAATATATCCGAATAGATATTGAGAGTCTGTGTATATATATATTTCCTCTTTTATACGGCATCGTATTTTTGAGACAAACTAGCAAGAAAACTACGACGATAGCGTATTTTTCTGTCTAAATCTTTTGGTACCAAAACCAAAATTATTTCTGAAAATAGATTTGTATATATTTGTAAATAATTGTTGTACATAAAACGAGACATAAAGTAGCCAGCTAAGTTTTTTATTGATACAGAATATAGTCCTTTTGACTGTTACGTCTTAGTGTTTTGTATTTGCCTGCAGTTGAAGGAATTTTGTAGTATTTAAATTTTTTAACATATTTGATCGATATTGTTTCATACTTATATTATAGAAATGTTTAACACTAACCTTAATAAAGTTTTGAGAAGCGTTTTAATTGCAGGGGATTCCAACCTGAAGCAGCTTGTACCAATGTTTGAATACCCAGTTAGAACACTGTGCATACCTGGTGCCAAAGTACAGAATGACCGGAAAGAATTCTATTCCCAACTGATGAGTGCCATGAAGACAGAAAACCCGGACCAGATTGTTCTGCATCTAGGTTCGAATGATGTATTTGGTGATGTTGAATCAACTTTGAGGTAAGGAGGTTTAAAAAAAACAAATACAAAAATTTATACCGGTAGTCAACTTTCGATTTGTGCACTTCCCTTAAAATCCCCTTTAGTATGTAACAATACACCTAATCGCTATTTGTCCGCCATTACTGGACATCACAAAGGTTCCCGTGAAATTTTGACGCCACAATGGAAAAGTGATTGTTGTATGACATCAAAAGTTAAAGCGGCGCAGATTCTCAGGCCCACTGGCGCAGATTTCCAAATATCGATAAGGTGTATGGTTATGTTATTACGTCACAGTAAAAACGGATTGTTCAATGACATAATTTATGCCGATTGACCCCGAGTCAACCAGTGTTGCTCATTCATTAAAAAACAACTCGAGATTGGTGTATTGTAAACCTGTTTGCTGATACTATATAAAAATAAAAGAGATGAGGTATAATTTCCCATTAGATGACTATCCACCAAAGTTCAAATGTAGTGTATGTAAGCAATCATGAGGTTCGTAATAGGGGACCTTCATGATGAACAATGTTAAAAATTCTTGCCAAATGATGTTTTTGGTGCGTTACCATGATTACGATAAAATTTACATGTTTTGTGATAAAAAAAACTGAATGAATTTGGCCGAACACATTAAATTCTTTCCCAAAATAACGGTAACCGATAATTATTTGAGATCTTTGACAAATCATGTAATTTGATTGGCTGATTATTATTGATTTCAAAGAAACATTTGTTATATATAATATAAAATTACCTAGTTTCTAATGGTAATGAATTTGGCAGGTATAGCTTTCCTTTTAATTATAAACAATAGGTTGAATAATCTTATTTACTATAATGAATATGATGAATATTATTTGCCTCATGTACAAGTTTCTTATTTTGTCTTTAGATCTTATAGATTCCTGATAGAGAATTTGCTGCTGAAATTTAAATCGTTGCAAATAGGTATTTGTGGCATACTTCCCCGTGCAGTAAACCACTATGAGAGTAGTTATTGGAACATGTCAGCATTGCCAAGACTGCAGAGAGATGTCTTTAAGTTGAACGCTGGTATACAGTCTTTAACTTGTGGTTACAGTAGATGTTTTTTTATTGATTATGCACAGCTCTTTAAACCTGCTGTTCATCTTGGAAGGGACGGACTTCATGTAAATAGAAATGGAGCTTTTATTTTGAAGATGACTATAGAGAACTATTTAGCAGAGAGACAAAAGTGTGTTACATCCGTGACTGCAACCTTATCTCAGGTACAGGTACCTGATGTAGAATCTTTGTCACCCAAGATGACCTATGCAGAAGTGGTGAGACTACCAGTACCTTCTTCTGATACAGGAAAGAGACCTTTTGACACGGTATTTAATAGATTGTGTATAAGAATAGATAAAAGCATATTTGTATTTGTCTATCACTATCTTGCATGTCTGACAAATAACTTGTTAGAAATTAACATTTGATTTTCTATGATATTTTTTAAATGGTCGCCCTGGCATTTTAATTCAGGTTTTTAAATGCAGGCTCTGCCTTTGAAAAAAATAAAAGCACATTTGTTCATTGTACATATTGATGTACTAGATAAGAAATGGAATTATAAACAAATCATAACATGATAATGACATAAGTATTACAAAATAATGGATTTACTTTGAATATTTTCTTTTTGTGAAGTGTTTATTATAGTTAACACAATTGAAACGGTTTCCTTACTGTTTATGCAGGAACATATATATTGACGGGACTTGACACTACCTAATTGTAGCCAATTTTATCGTCGTGTCATAGGTAATAAAGATACGATACGGAAACGGACATGTTTCAAAAACGTACTCGCTATTATCCTAATAATTTCTGATAATATCAATAAAATGTCATTCAAACTAGTTTTACAGTTGTATCAAACTTGTATTCTGTCACTTCAAGTTTGTTATAATTGCATTCATTTTATCACAGAATGGTACAGAATGCAAACGGTATTAAAAAAATGGCGCCAATTGTATTCCCAAATTCAAAAACATTATAAAACACTTCACATCAAATAAATCACACTTATTTTGGTCATTTTATATGACAAAATATATCTACTTTATGATAAAACTTGTATTTATTTACGATTAGAATTATGTGATTACTTTATTGAGCAGTTCCGATAAATTTTCAGTCAGACGCCACCAAAATCCATAAATCTTGCGAAGTCTTGAGGAGTCCGAGATTTTATCAATTTTATACTGGAAAGCCTATCCGATTCATTTCCCGTTAGATATACTGTTCCCAGGTTTATGTAACTGCTGATTTTATATGATATGTACATGTATTAACATTTGTCTTTGATTGATGTTGAGAATTACATTTGAATGTTTATTACAGGATGCTGAACATCAGAATTCCTCAAGAACCCCTTCTAAGAGGAAGAGATTGTCTTCAGCTGGGGCAAGAAGATCAAATAATAAAAGAGTAAGTGAAAAATTAAAATTTGTACTATTTAAAATAGAAAATATCATTTTATAATACAAAACAAAGATAATATCATAAAATCATAGATTCTCTATAAGTTCATAAGCAGCTATGATAGACCCTAATTTAAAGTTATAGGATAAATTGCTAATAGATAAAAAAAAAAATATAGGGCTGCTAACATGCATTTTATTGACATTTCATGGGAAAATATACCTGTCATATTTTATATGTATTTTGAATTAATAAAGATGGGATGTTAACAAAGTTCGGTGCTATATTTTTTAAAAGACTTATAACTTTATAGTATATAAATAAGTTAAAAAATCATAACTGATTAAAGGTTTGTGTCCTTGTTTTTAAGATGTAAGCCATTTAAAATTTGGTGGGAATTTATTCTCTCTAGATTTTCCATACATTTAACATTAGCACCTTTTTCTTTTAAAAACTATGTAAAATAAAAATAAAAGGCTTTTTAAACTATATGTTATAAATTAGGAAAAGAATAGACGGAGTTAGCATTCTAACTTTTTGATGGAACTACATGTGAATAAAACCAGAGGATTACCAATATCTGTCAAAAACAAAGACTAGCAAACATCCTTAAATGATTTGAACAAAAATTATATAACTTTATTTGTTTTCATTACCTTCTTAATTTAGTCTCACAGAAAACCAAGAGGAACTTATAAAACAGGGTTTGTCATCGTTGCATTATTGTGTTACCTTTTAATGTGTTTTTGTTATTGTAATTACTCGAATGAAGAAGTTTTTTGATTTACAACTCCATTGATGTCTTACTAACATGAATGCATGATGTTGAACAAAACTTTGAAAGTTAATCGTTATAAGTTGAAGTATTCTAATTAATTTTAAATGACCACTAAATACCATGGCATGCCTATAAAAAGTTGATATTTTTTTTCTTTTTGTAATTACTTGAATGAAGTATTTTTTGTGGTTTAAAACTTCATTGATATCTTACTAGCATGAATGCATGATGTTGAAGAAAACTTTGGAAATTTATCGTTATAAGTTTAATTATTCTAATTTTATTTTAAATGCATGGCATGCTTTTTAAAAGTTGATATTCAAGTGTTTTAAATGCTTGCATGTTAAAAAAAATTCCAACAAAACTTCATGAGGCAACAACAATTTTAGTGTTTCTAATTTTAAATACTATCAAGGAGCTTTTACTTTAAAGGATAGGTTATATAGAAGTCTGAAAACAAGTACACATATGATGTATATATAAATACTATAGCACATTTGAATTTATATTGTATTGCAGAAGATTCATTTGTACATGCTTAAAAAAAGGTTGAAAACAATGAAATATGAATAACAAAATCCTTTAATCCAAGATTGTACCACAACTTAAATCTCTTCATAGTTTTAAACTGTTATATTTTTCTAATTCTACTTCCACTTCTTATAGATACAGTTTAAAGAGGAATGAAATAGTCCTAGATGTTACTGAGGATCTGGCTGTTATCTTGTCATCCTCAGTCATTCATAGTTTCTATCAGGTATTGTTTTGTTTACTTAAAGACTTATGCTGATATTGAAATGCAGAAAATTAAAATATCATTTATCTTAACATTTAATTTTTTAATCCCTACAAATTATATAGAAAGATTAATGAGACATAATTTTTGAATTCAAAGGCAAAAACATTTAAAGAATACAATAAGTCGCAAGTACAATGTTGCTTGAATACATTTGTTACTCTATCCTTAATACTTTCTTGTGCTTGATTTTGTTAAGTTACTATTTCTATAAAGCTTAAATTATTCAATTACCCTGTAATATCATAGGAAATGTACTGAATTATTGGACTTGAATATTCATTTTATTGCAAAAAGGAAGATATTTGAATAATTATTGCATTTATTTTAGACTGACACGAAAAAGCAATCTGTGGAATCCTTACAAGTGAAGCAATCAAAGAAAACAGCTGTGACTAAGAAAGAAAAAAAAGTAATCTTGTTACAGTTTCTATTCAGTTCAAATATTTACACCAAATAATAACATTACTTAATTAGAATTTTTTTTAAATAATCTATGTAAACGTTTTGAATTCGGTGTATTTCTATCTTGCATCTATATTAATTTTTTAATAGATTGAACAGAAAAGGCAGATACAATAGTTTTTGTACTGACATGATTATTTTCTGCTTTTAAACATTATTTTACTGTCAGTATTTTGTTTTTTTGTGGGTGTTTGATTTTTTTTACCAGACATCCAGAGGAAGGTGGTATTTAATCTTGTTTACCTACAGATATTGAAATTTGCAAATCATACCAGATTGATAGATGTATGATATATCAAAAGTTGTTCATTTAAAGTTCAATATGCAATATTGTTTCAGAGAACTTATAATTGTCCTGTTTGTCCAGTAATATGCTCCAGAGAAGATTTTCTGATAGACCATGTTATTTGCTGTCATGCTAAAAAAGGTTTGGTATTAAAACTTCTTATAATTTAAGTATTGTGCTTTTCAGTTATGATATTTTTGGTATATAGAATGATTTTCGAAATCACACAATAGGCATTTTTACATTATAGTGGTCAATATTAGGATTAATATAGGATTGAATGAGACTTCTCAGGACCAGTATGAGCAGTATTAAAGTGCCTTCCCTGGGTATAATGTATTATAATAGGAACAGGAATGAGTATATATTAATTAAGCACATTTAAAAATGTATTTAGTCCTCACAGAAATCCGTTTGTATGTTTTCAAATATGCAGATTACTTCAGTCCGTTTATTTTACTATATTATAAATATTCAGTTATCACACATACATATGATATAACAGGAACTATAAAAACAATTGTTACAAGGCAAGCAACACCTCACAATTTTAGACAATGAACTGAACATACATGGACTAGATACCCTTACAGTTTGTTTTTATTACTGTTTTTTTTATATTGAGATAAAAAAATAATTTACTAAACTGAAAATTCTGTATTTCAAGAATGAATATTATTTAATCTCAAAAATATGGATTAACTTTGGTGATCCAAAAGAGTAAACAATTTCTCATAGGCACTTTCTAAGTTATTTAAGATATTACTGGTATTAAATATATTTAAATTTCCTATGCTTTCACACCTCTAGAAAATGAATGATATGTACAGTCGAATAGGATTGCTGAATGCAAATAGATATGTATATGTTAAAACTTATGGTGTCTTTTTTTTTTTCCAGGCAAAACTCACTTAGTCAAAGATCTTTCTCTTCAGGTTTGTAATGTTTGGAATTCATTATTTCTGGTGATAATCATTTGAAAATGTGGTGAATTAGTTTTTGTAATTATTTTGTGCGGTATAAAAGAAATGTTTGAATTATTGGTTGTTTCTATATACACAAGGAAAAAAGAGAAGAAATGCATGTACCAATCTGACAATTTATTACTTATAGATACCCTTTTACAAATTTATTTAGGTTTTTGAAAAAAATACTTTTTTATTTTGCTAGGTACCAATAACTGAGGAACCTGTAGAGGAGCTTAGGAGTTCCTATGACGAGAATGATAAACACATAGCATATGGTAGTGTATACATAGGTAAGAGTGTTTTAGGAATTTTAATGTATTGGATGACATAATCTTTTCCACTATATTTAATATTGCAATAGACTTATTACAAATGAAATAGTATGGGCTTCACTCAAAAAGATGCGTCTTTTTTCCCTTGTGCATTTTGTGTATCTTACCTTTCAAATTAGGGTGCTATTTTATTTTTTCCTTGTCTACAGTTACATTTTAAAGCTAGATTGCAACATTTATGCTCTATTATTAATATATTATTTGTGTGCTATGTCCCTATTTAAGCTTAATTTTCGAAATCACACCACTTCCAGTCATATATTGATTATAAAATTCTGAAGCCAGCAAATCAGCTAGGTCTAGGTCAATTGAACAAACTTCTAAGCAAGTCCTTTATTGTTACAGAGGGTTATGAAGTGGATTGTATTATTCCATCACAAACAGATATATAGGTCAATGGTCTCATGTGTAATATGTATAAAAGAGACCAGGGTATGTTACTGACAGTCTTATTGGTCTTTGGTCTTCTGTTTCATTGTGGTATAAGAGTCCATGTGTTAATAACATATGTATAGGTCCATGGTCTCATGTGTAGTGTGTATAAAAGAGACCATGGCATGTTACGGTCTAATTGGTCCATGGTCTTATGTTTCTTTGTGTGTTGAAAACAGATACATAGGTCAATGGTCTCATTTGTAATGTGTATAAAAGAGACCTTGGCATGATACAATCTAATTGGTCCATGGTTTTATGTGTTATTGTGGTATAAATGTCCATGATGTGTTAATAACATATGTATAGGTCCATGGTCTCATGCGTAATATGCGTAAATGAGACCATGACATGTTACTGACAAGTCTAATTGGTCCATGGTCTTCTGTTGCATAGCTTTATAAGAGTCCATGATGTGTTAATAACAGATATATATGTCCATGGTCCATGGTCTCATGTGTAATATGCATAAATGAGACCATGACATGTTACTGACAGTCTATGGTCCATGTTTTTATGTTTCTTTGTGGTTTAAAAGTCCATGATGTGTTATTAACGTATATATGTCCATGGTCTCATGTGTAATATGTATAAAAGAGACCATGGCATGCTACTAACAGTTTAATAGTTCTATGGTCCTATGTTTCGTTGTGGTAAAAAAGTCCTTCATGTGTTTCTAACAGATATATAGATCCATGGTCTCATGTGTAATTTGCATAATAGCGGAAATGGCAGAGTCACTCAACAATATCTAGTCTGATTAACCATTTTACAGTCTTAATAAAAAAAAAAGTGCAAGTACGCCCTCTACGCCCCCCCTTCTGGATCCGCCACTGACCAGTGCTGATTATTCCCTCTCAAGGTTATAAACTTTTTTTTTTAAATTTGAAAAATGTTATCATCATGATTATTCACAATCCTAACCACAGCCCAGTAAAATTTTCCTCAAAAAAGCCATCATTAATTTATAGCAGACAAATTTTCTGTGTTTATTCATTCTGGATCTTACAAACATTTTTAGTTGTTGTAATTAATCATCTCAGAGTTCTCGAAATCTTTTTTTTCCTGGTGGTCATTGGGACCACCAAGACTAAAAATCTGGTGGTCCTGTAATTTTACTTGAATTTATCAAACCCCTATTAGTTAAATGAAAGTCATTGCTCAATATATATAAACTCCATCCTAGTTTCTATGTTATATATTTGGTTGTTTTCAATGAAATTTTGAACTTTGCATTGTTCACTAATTTTTATACTTTGTCAGTTTGATAACATGTTTGATTTCATTTTTGTGTTAGTCTCATGCATTATACTACCTGTAGAATACCTGTAGAGTCGTTTAAGGGCTCAAGTGTAAGGAATTTCAATAAAAATTTGTAATAAAAATAATTTATCACTAAAACTGGTACATAACATCTTCCCAATGATGATCAAGTTGTATTTTAAAGTTATCAACGGTCTTTGCAGACACAACATTTTGGGTAAACTGTTCCAATTGTTTATAATTCGTTAGGAAAAATGTCTTTTACGAAATGATGAATTACATCGAGGCTTAATAAGTTTAACAGGTTGGGTGGACTCAAGTAAGGAAAAGTGGGGTATTCCCTGTTTTCATGTTACACCCCAGTTTTCTGGTGTTAAAAAAAAAACCAGTATACAGGGACTTCTTTTTTCCTATTTTATGGTATGAAATCTACAAAAGTGCACCTTTTACATCTGATAACAATGTTTTATGTTAGCAGGTGTTTTTATTAGTTCAAAAATCAAACTAATTTCAAGTCTATTTGGTACTCAACTCACAACAAAACAACTCCTTTGTTCACCAATTCATACCTTGATCATCAATAATTCAATTATGAGATGACAAAAAGATAGGTTAATCAATTGGGCATTTAAATTCAATGAATAGAAACTTTCAATAGAAGTGAACATAATTCAGTAATGGTCAGTTACACCTGGAGCATGCATCTTGGTCAGTTGATTCCTAAACAAAAGATTTGTATGTTTTTGAGTTCTAGAAAAAGAAAGGCCTCACTTATTCATGCTTTGTTGTTCATGAAATACTCTAAGTATTTACAAATACTACTGATTCATGCCATAAATTGAAATAGAAATTGGAAGTCCCTGTAAACTGGGATGTTCCCTGAAAACAGTGAATACCCCACTTTTCCTGACTTGTTCCCAACCTGTGTCCACTACAATCATTTACAGTGAAAAGTGCATTAAAATTAAGAAATAAAAGAAGTCTGATGTTTATTCCTCAGCTGCAATTTTTGTAATATAGAAAAAAATGTTCAGTCTCTGTCTGTTCAAATACAAAGTCCTCTGGTTTAGCACCCACTCTGAACGAAATGAGCCATGTGGATGCCATGATGACTTTTATGTCTGGTTATTTTTCAAAAGTATTACCGTAATTTTAAGCTAGAGGCTACAAAAGTTAAATTACAGTAGTATCCAGTTCAAAAACTATCTGGATACCAAAGAAACCGACGACTGGTTCTTTTTCAAAAGTAGTACCGTAATTTTGACCTATACAGTTAAAAGTTTGTTTACATTAGCAACCAGTTCAAAAGCTATCTGAATACCGAAAAGATGTGAAAACAAAAGTGAACAACCACCAAAATATTGTCGGTCATCAGGACTGCCACTACACATGCAATTTTCGGTCCTGGCTGATTTTTGGCAGTCAGGACCGACGATTTTCGAGAACACTGTCATCTTACAAGTTACATAGAAGATATATATAACTGCCCTCCATTAGTTATGCTTACTTAACTCAGTTTGTATAGCAGTGGCTTACTATGCCAGGGTTTTAGGTTCAAATCAAGGCTGAATCAGTAATTTACTTTATCAGACAAATCATGCTTTCCGGTTACAATCGGTGTCTAACTAAAAAAATCGTAAGGGTTCCGCGGAACCCAGTGTCTCGCCTACTTTTGCTGTTAATCGCAGGCTCAACAAAAATGAGGAAAAAAAATAATAACAATATTACTTTCGATACAATCTTTTGATTGTAAGAAGCTTCTGTCCCAATTTGGTAAAAATCCAGGATAGTTTATGAATCTAATAAATGTTTTAAATCTTTAACTGCAGACTGTATGTAATGTTAACTGGAAGAAAAACTAAGTCCATTTATAAGTAAAATACTGATAAACAGGTACAAATTTTTTTTAAATTTCCTTCAAGATACTAGCTTTTGATCATAAACAAGCTTCTAACCAAGTTTGGTACAAATCCAGGATAGTTTAAGAAAGTTATTAAAATTTTAAAAACTTTAACCACAGAGTGAATGTAATGTTAACTGGCAGAAAAACTAAGTCCATTTATAAATTAAATACGGAAAAAATGGAATTTTGTTATTTACAAATTTACTTCTGGATACTATCATATGATCATAAACAAGCTTCTGTCCAAGTTTGGTAGAAATCCAGGATAGTTTAAGAAAGTTATTAAAATTTTAAAAACTTTAACCACAGAGTGAATGTAATGTTTCCTGGCAGAAAAACTAAGTCCATTTATAAGTAAAATACGGAAAAACAGGATTTTTTTTTTTACAAAATTTAATTCTGGATACTATCTTATGATCATAAACAAGCTTCTGTCCAAGTTTGGTAGAAATCCAGGATAGTTTAAGAAAGTTATTAAAATTTCAAAAACTTTAACCACAGAGTGAATATTTGTGGACGCCGCCGCCGCCGACGGAATGTAGGATCGCTATGTCTCGCTTTTTTAACAAAAGTCGAAGGCTCGACAAAAACCAAGGGTGTTTAAAAGTAAAACCTACAGCCAGAGTAAGTGTTGTTGATATTGCCCGTATGTCATCAGGTATGTTGACGCGGGGGAGTGTAGCCGTGCTTCCCCTTCGGTACCTCGAATGACCAAATAACACTGTTATTATCCGAATAACACTTGAAATTTTAATATTAGCACATATTGATGACTTTTAAACATTGATTATTAAATGATATTATATTATAAGTGTATTTTATAACTTAAAAATGATTTACAGAAAGCAGGTAAGTTCATAAAGATCATTATAAATATAGTGTGTACATCCAACATGGCGACCAAGGAAATCACAATGGGAAGAATAAAAGAATGATTGCATAGGATCCCTCAACGTGTTCATTTTAGACCACAAAAGTGGAGCCCTCACGCCACTTCATGGCATTACCCCTTCCCCTTAGTCTCACCTTGTCAATACTTAACCATGTGCTTGTGGATTACTCGTTTAGCTGAGTTGGTAGAGCAGCGACTTTCTTCTGTGCAATGGGTCACAGGTTCAAATCACGATTGGTTCAGTAATTCATTTTGAAAAGCAAATAATGATCCCTGGGTTACGTATTATTACTATTAATCATAGTGAAGTTAATCATATTAAGTTAAAAGTCATGTACAGCTGTGGGAGCGGTACAGCCTCTTTAAAAGGCAAATCCTATTTATTGTCGCGCGATCTTTTTATGCCTTATCCTAGTCTTTTCTTATATTTCTTCAATTCATTTATGTCATTGTTTGGGGTATCTGTAGCCGTAGATAACTTCAGTAGGCGACGGTATAAAACTATGCAAATAACTTTTGTAAGGGCTTTTTAGAGAAATCCAATTAAAAAAAACATCACTGTAAGTTTCCTCTGCCACTAAAATACCTAATTGTTCTCCTTCTTCTGACTTGGCACCGCTTAAAAACACAGGGGTTTCGAGATGCAGGACCGTCGCCATCTTAATTACAGCTTCACCATAATGCATAAGTATCTGCATCTCCGATTGGCTCCCTGAAAGTGACGTATTAGATATCTTTATTTGGCATTTGCAGGATATTTCCCAACTATCTAGTGTATAGTCTACAGTCCAGGTACATTCGATGTATAAATAAACTATTTATGCATGACGTCATAACACTCAAATATGATGAAACCTCGATCGATTTGTTTACATTATTTCGGCGCAGAATTTAAAGACCACGCGTACTTATTAATAACACGTTACCCTTAATGAATCAACTGCGAAATAAAATAACAAGCTCAGCAAATAAATGAATGCCACGACAACTTATACAATGAATAAGCAAAGATAACAATTACATTCTTTAATATAAATTTCATTTTACTTTAATTCAATATCAGTCTTAAATCAAAAGTTGAACTTTAAAGAGAAACCGAACTAAAACTACGATATTCTACAGCCTGTGTTTCAAGAAGAAAATTATTGAAACGGAATTATAAATAAGAAGAAAACAAATTGATAAAAGTAAGTTAAAGATTTTAAACTAAGTTACATCTACGTTATTTGATCTTTGGTCACGGTTCGGTGGATAGTTGTTTTTAATTTCATTGGCAATCACCCCCACCCCTTTTTTCTGTCCTTCTTTTCTCCTTTCACGTTTTAAAAGAAGGGACATGGAGAGTGTCACATTATATTTGAATCTTCGATAATTCGGCCATAAATATACATTTTTTACTTAGATTATGAATTTTATCATTTCTTGACTTGCTATACTAGCTAAAAAAAATTTCCGCTGTTTATTATTAGTTTTCAGTTTACACTAGTAATCACTCTCAGCGTTTAAATGGTCTTATAGCTTACTATGCCGTTTGGGTTTAGTTCATTGTTGAAAGCCGTACGGTGGCATTTAGTTGTCAACGTCTATGTCATTTGGTCGCAAGTGACGAGTTGTCTCATTGGCAATCATACCATAATTATAATTATCCTTGTTTTTATGCCCCATTTATGGACATTATGTTTTTTTTTCGGTCTGAGCGTTCGTTCGTCCGTCCGTTCGTTCGTCTGTCCCGCTTCAGGTTAAAGTTTTAAGGTAAAAGTTTTTGGTCAAGGTAGTTTTTGATGTTGAAGTCCAATCAACTTGAAACTTAGTACACATGTTCCTTATGATATGATCTTTCTAATTTTAATGCCAAATTAGAGTTTTGACCCAAATTTCACGGTGCACTGAACATAGAAAATGATAGTGCGAGTGGGGCATTCGTGTACTTTGGACACATTCTTGGTATATCAGATTCTGCTTTTAAGCGACTTCCTCTAAAACTATTCATTATGAATCTATATGTAATATATGTTTTTGTAAATATAATTACTGATTTTTAATCATTTACAGAAATGAAGTTATATTTGATTGGAGTTATCACCCTTTTGGGCCTCTTGTGTGGGGACGCCGAAGATATAGGAACGGTGATTGGTATCGACCTCGGAACTACTTATTCTTGGTGAGTAAAGATATGTGACATTTTTATAGTATAAGACGATGACATTATATTTTCCCGTCATTTACTGAAAGTATGTTTTTGGTGCATAAGAAGAAGAAATTTAGACATACAGTAAGAAACTGGTCATACAACTTTACATTCTATACATTTTTTATAAAATAAATTTTGAACCCATTGTTGTTACGATTCTAATAAAATAGTTAACTGAACCAGCATAATAGAGTAATCAAATATTGCCTGGGAAAAAATAGAGCGAACAAACATTGCCTGGAAATAATAGAGTGATCAAACATTGTCTGGAAATAATAGAGTGATCAAACATTGTCTGGAAATAATAGAGTGATCAAACATTGCCTGGGAATATGTTTATTAGTTTAGAAGAACGACCAAACATTGCCCGGAAATATGTTTACTAGTTTAAAAGAACGATCAAACATTGCCTAGAAATATGTTTATTAGTTTAGTAGAACGACCAAACATTGCCTGAAAAGATGTTTATTAGCTAATAAACCTATTTAAAGGCAATGTTTGATCACTCTATTTGAAAGAATAATTTAATACTATAGTGTAAAGAGTGTACATTGGCGCCATTATCAGTCTTTTACGTGCTGAAATTATTAATCTGAAGCATTACCCAGAAACTTGGGACATGAGAAAATTTTATTTCAAATGGAACAAAAATTACTCGCCAGCATATATCTTTGAATAACAATGTGGCTAAATTTGAAGCAATCACGTGACTGGATAAATTCCACCTTAATTCCAAATCCAAATCAAACGGCGATTTAACCAGCGAGATTCATGATATACGGGGATCTATCTCGACCAAGCCTTCCCTTTTCAATTTCACAATTTGATAAGATGAGACCCTATTAGTTATATGGTTTGATACTGGCCTCATCACGTATGGGGGGTCACTTTCTATTATTGGGTGTACGGGGATGTGCCAAAAATATGGGTCATAATTTTGCCAGATTTTATATAGAAATGACCCTCCTTTTTAGCTCACCTGGCCCAAAGGGCCAAGTGAGCTTTTCTCATCACTTGGCGTCCGTCGTCCGTTGTCGTCGTCGTCCGTCGTCGTCCGTCGTCGTTAACTTTTACAAAAAATCTTCTCCTCTGAAACTACTGGGCCAAATTAAACCAAACTTGGCCACAATCATCATTGGGGTATCTTGTTTAAAAAATGTGTCCGGTGACCCGGCCAACTAACCAAGATGGCCGCCATGGCTAAAAATAGAACATATGGGGTAAAATGTAGATTTTGGCTTATATCTCTGAAACCAAAGCATTTAGAGCAAATCTGACATCCGGTAAAATTGTTTATCAGGTCAAGATCTATCTGCCCTGAAATTTTCAGATGAATCAGACAACCCGTTGTTGGGTTGCTGCCCCTGAATTGGTAATTTTAAGGAAATTTTGCCGTTTTTGGTTATTATCTTGAATATTATTATAGATAGAGATAAACTGTAAACAGAGTATAATCTACAAATAAGTCAACTTGACCAAAATGGTCAGTTGACCCTTAAGGAGTTATTGCCCTTTATAACCATTTTTCGTAAATTTTTTGTAATCTTTTACAAAAATCTTCTCCTCTGAAACTACTAGGACAAATTTAACCAAACATGTCCACAATCATCATTAGGGTATCTAGTTTAAAAAATATGTCCGATGACTCCGCCCGCGAACCAAGATGGCCGACATGGCTAAAAAATAGTACATAGGGTAAATGCAGTTTTTGGCTTATATCTCTGAAACCAAAGCATTTAGAGCAAATCTGACGAGGATAAAATTGTTCATTAGGATCTATCTGCCCTGAAATTTTCAGACCAATCAGGCAACAGGTTGTTTGGTTGCTGCCCCTGAATTGGTAATTTTAAGAAAATTTTGCAGCTTTTGGTTATTATCTTGAATATTATAATAGATAGAGATAAACTGTAAACAGCAATAATGTACAGCAAATTAAGATCTACAAATAAGTCAAAATGACCAAAATTATCAATTGACCCCTTAAGGAGTAATTGCCCTTTATAGTCATGTTTTTACAATTTTCATAAATTTTGTAAATTTTTGTAAATTTTTACAAAATATTTTCCACTGTAACTACTGGGCCAAGTTCATTATAGATAGAGATAATAGTAAGGAGTAAGAATGTTCAGTAAAGTAAGATCTACAAACACATCACCATCACCAAAACACAATTTTGTCATGAATCCATCTGTGTCCTTTGTTTAATATGCACATAGACCAAGGTGAGCGACACAGGCTCTTTAGAGCCTCTAGTTATTACACCCTTTATAAAAATGCATTTACGTTTGATTGCTTGACATATCATACATAAATATGCTATTGAGAATCTTACATTATTAATGGTCAATCATTATATTAAATTAGATCAATTCATTTGAAAGTCTACCTTTTAAATAAGTTCCAAAATGAACCCCGGAAATTTGTCTCCTGATTTGTATATAAGTAAAGGTAATTCTTTCTTAAGTTTTTATATAACTAAAGGTACTGATTTTCAGTGAATGTTATATTAAAATGGGTACATTTTTTTAGGCAAAAATGGCACACCCTATGAATTCGAAAAAATATCGAAGTACACCCTCCCTCCCCCACCCCAACCCCCGTGGACCCCATACGAATCCATAGACGGGAGTTACCACGTGATGGCCTAACCCAATCATTACGTCACTAATTTAACCGAGATGCGAAAAAGTAATATAGTATGTTTTTAATAATAACATCTTAAGTTATAAAAAACAAATTTAATTGTCATTTCATCTTTTGAATATAATTTTTCTTTTCTGTTTGTTTTTACATTTTTATGAAGTTTAAATAATGTCTTTATCACTTTTTAGCGTCGGAGTGTATAAAAACGGAAGAGTTGAGATCATTGCAAATGACCAAGGAAACAGGATCACCCCTTCTTATGTAGCGTTTACAGAAGACGGTGAACGTCTGATAGGTGATGCTGCCAAAAACCAACTGACGTCCAATCCGGAGAATACGATATTTGACGTAAAACGTCTGATTGGTCGGGAATGGGATGACGAATCAGTCCAGAGTGACATGAGACATTATCCTTTCAAAGTATTAAACAAGAACAACAAACCGCATATAGAAGTCAAGGTTGGAAATTCCACTAAAGTATTCGCTCCAGAGGAAATATCTGCAATGGTTCTGAGTAGGATGAAAGACATTGCCGAGGGATATCTTGGTAAAAAGGTAACCCACGCAGTTGTTACTGTCCCCGCCTACTTCAATGACGCCCAGCGACAGGCTACCAAAGATGCAGGAAGAATTGCTGGTCTCAACGTTAAAAGAATCATCAACGAACCGTAAGTATCTAGTTTAAGAAAAAAAAATATTAAAAAAAATACCAAACTATAAGGAAAATTCGAAAGAGGGAAGTCCATAAAATCTGACATAATCCAAGACAAAATAAGGTTCAGGTTTTCGACAGTGTATCAAACAAAACTTTTTCCAGACTTTCGGATTAAAATTATTGAATGGAAAAGACACTGACGATACGATGAATAATTTTTTGAAGTATTGTCATTTTCATTTTAACAATTTTTGCGTAGAATAAAATCCGAAGTAATACTTTGGGCCAATTGCTTTGACTGTTACGATTTGCCAATCGATTTTCTAAGGTTTGATTTTAAAACATGTTCTCTGCGTAAAACACTGTTGTTATCGATTGCAAAATAGCATTCTTTATGTCTTCATATCGTCTTAATGTTTATCTTTAGAACTGCAGCAGCTATTTCATATGGTCTCAATAAGGAAGGAGAGAAGAATGTCCTTGTTTTTGACCTGGGAGGAGGAACTTTTGACGTTTCCATTTTGACTATTGATAATGGAATATTTGAGGTTGCCGCTACAAATGGAGACACTCATTTGGGCGGTGAAGATTTTGACCAAAGAGTTATGGACCATTTTGTAAAATTGTACAAAAAGAAAACAGGAAAAGATATTAGGACTGACAAGCAAGCAGTGCAAAAACTTAGACGTGAAGTCGAAAAAGCAAAAAGAGCCCTGTCGTCTGCTCATCAAACTAGAATAGAGATTGAATCACTATTTGAAGGAGAAGATTTCTCCGAAACAATATCAAGGGCGAAATTTGAAGAATTGAACATGGTAAGTTGTAGACAAAAACAAGTTGTAAATTATTTGTCGTTTTACATTTTTATGATTTACCGGAGACAATCATAGATAAAGCCGTCAACTGGACCGGTCAATACAAACAAGGAAAATGAAAGCGAAAATTTCAACAAAACGGGAGAAAAGTATGATTCGGAGGGCCAGCGTATTTACTAGACTAAGTATTCATTCAATAATGCGCATGATATTTGTGTTACTTTCACTTTGAATATGCAGTGTTCCAAGTAATAATGAGTCAGTAAAACAAAATAATGTTTTCATTTTCAATGCTGCAACGGTAGGTGGCATCTTTAATTCAATCCCAGCATATGGATAACTGCCTTTAAATAAAAGGATATATGTTGTATATGTATATAAAACAGCAACCTACCAACACAAGTTATAAGAAAAGAGGATGCTGTTAGTTTTCCAGTGGCGGATATTACACAATAATCCGACCAATAACATGCTTTAATGTCATTTAACTATTTTGTGAATTGTTTTGATTTATACGATCGACACGTTCAATCGGATTTTTAAAGTTTTTCAACCTTGGAAGATTAAAAAGTAAAAATTGGCACAGTATGACGAGTCTTCGGCAACATATATTAGTTAATTTATTCCTTACTTTCGTTTTAGGATTTATTCAGATCTACCATGAGACCAGTTAAGAGAGTTTTAGAAGATGCTGATATGAAAAAATCTGAAATTGACGAAATAGTTCTTGTTGGTGGATCCACAAGAATTCCTAAAATTCAACAACTACTCAAAGATTATTTTAACGAAAAGGTGATTTATCTTGTATTTAGAACAACATAGTTTGTAACATGTAAAATATAATTCACCATATAATTTAACAAAACACATAGTTACTCAAATAGGTGAATTACTTTAAAATTTTGGAAATATGAATTATAATTATGCATCTTTATCTAAAGGAAGGTATGCATATCAAACATACAATGTATATGAGTATATGTTTATAAAACAGTAAGCGAAGAAAAAAAATACACTACAGCCATTAATTGAGATTTTTTAAATATACGTGCAGTCTTCAACGATCGACAACTGTCTATACAATATGTTTTGGGTTTGCTTTCAACTTTTGATAAAGCTTTCCTCTTATAAAACATAGTTTTAAAAATAATACTCTCGTTATACCTATATATGAAAAGTTTGATACATGTTTAAATATGCAAATTAATATAATACCAACACTACTTTTATACAGGAACCAAGCAGGGGAGTTAATCCAGATGAAGCAGTTGCATATGGCGCTGCTATCCAGGGTGGTATACTTAGCGGAGCAGATGAGACCAGTGATCTTTTGTTGATGGATGTTAACCCGCTTACTCTAGGTATCGAGACAGTCGGCGGTGTTATGACTAAACTGACACCACGTAACACGCCCATCCCAACTAAGAAGTCACAAATCTTTTCAACAGCTGCCGATAACCAACCGGCTGTAACAATCCAAGTTTTTGAAGGCGAACGACCGATGACAAAAGACAATCACCTACTTGGAACATTTGATTTATCGGGTATCCCACCAGCACCACGAGGTGTACCTCAGATCGAAGTCACGTTCTCAATTGACGCTAACGGGATTTTAAACGTTAGCGCAGAAGATAAAGGAACGGGACAGAAAAACAATATCGTTATACAACAGGATGATAACAGACTTTCACCGGAAGATATAGAACGTATGATATATGATGCTGAGAAATTTGCTGAAGAAGATAAAGCTACTAAGGAGAATTTAGATGCTAAACATGAATTAGAAAGTTTGACATATAACTTGAAAAATGAAATTAGTGATAAAGAAAAACTTGGAGGAAAATTGACTGACGAAGAAAAATTGACAATAGAAATTGCAGTCGAAGAAAAAATTAAATGGTTGGAAAATAATTCAGATTCTTCAGCTGAAGATTTGAGAGAACAGAAGAAAGCTTTAGAAAACATTGTTAATCCAATTATAAGTAAGATAAATCAAGATTCACCTTCTTCAGAAGGAGAAAAAGAAGAATTTTAATGAGTTTGTTAGTCTCATAATACCTCTGTCTTTCACTGCCAGTATATTTTATCATTTTACATTTAGTAAGTATCATATTCATTCATATGCAACTCACATTGTCATTCATTTTGTTTTTGTGATAAAGAATTATTGTTAAAAGCGTGTAAGTTTGGATGAAATCAATGTTTGTCACGTATTGTGTTTAAACATGTGTAAGAGTTGTTTTATGTGTGCGTTTAGCGCAGCAGACGTGATAATTGTATTAAAACCAAAAGGCAACAAAATTTGCATGATGTGATTTAATTAAGACAATCAGTTTTATATTCATTTTTTTAAGAATATCAGAAATCCAAAAAATATCTAAATGAATAGATCGTTTGATGAAAAAGTAACCATAGAGTCAAACAAAGATTCTACTAATCCCTGTAGAACATAAAGTTCTTGTATTTCCAGCTTGTGCCAGGAAAAATAAAAATTTAAAAGTTGCAATATTTCAAACCTCAATACTTCCGTTTGATAATTAGATAGTCTTAAAATTTTCATTCTCTGGGCATTAAAATAAAATTTATCATTGAAAAAGTATAATGTCCCTTTACTTTTCATTTAGCCCTTCTAGGCAGAGTGTATTATATGTCTCTGATCAAGGGAACAGTAAATATCTTACCGGAATCAAATACAGTCTTTAGCAAACGATCTATGTCTCAGTATCATACTTGTTAGATGGTCCATTTAAGTTATCTTTTACTTACATGTAGTTCTATTGTGTGTAGTATGTAATGTTTGCATTGTTTATATATTTTTATGTATTTCATGTATGCATGATTGACCTCGTTGTGTATCGGTTATTTGAGAATGAAAATCAATTCAAATGTCAATAAAATGACTTTTTTGTTATTTTAATTTTTAATAAAAATTTACGTTTATACTTATTGATTTTATTTCATTGCTAGCCTTTAACTTAACATTCCATTGAATAATGTACGTTTCCTTGATTTGTTTCCTGTTAAGAAAAAGACGGTGTGGGTTATACACTAATGCGGCTGTATCTAAACGTCACAAATTTTAATCTTAGATCTAAATGACTATTTCAATTCAAAATTTGTTTATAAATATGTTTGTTTTAACCGAACTTATTAAGCGAGGGTTGGTCTTTAAGAAGAGGTTCAATTTAATAAAACTCAATCGCACATTTCTTATCCGACACGACCCTCAGATCCCGGTCGACCCACTTTCGTAATTGATTCTTGTCCAGTGAGTACGCATGTAATATTTGCCACATAACGATAAGGGGACAATCACTCAATCAGCTGTTCCATCAGTATATTGTTTTTTTATGTCTCTGATGGAAAATTGTCTCATTGTGACCGAATAACATTTCCTCTTTTTTAGTTTATGTCTGATAGAAAAATTGTCTCATTGTGACCGAATAACATTTCCTCTTTTTTAGATATTAACGGGAAAGCGTTGAGGTTTGATTTTTATACAAAGAGGTCATGGCCTCACTGTGACTTTGAGATGAAGAACAGCAATAAAAGCGCTATTCCTTTGCTTTTTGTGTTTTTTTGTTGTTGCTGTGCATGTACTGATTTTGTGTCATGGATGGATACCCCATATCCTTTGTTTTTCTATTATAAACGCTTTAATGGGGTATCTTACCGAGGGAAAACACAAATAAAAAATCTTTTTTCGTTAATAAATATCCAAATGATGGAATCATTTTTATCTGAAAGAAAAGTGTTCGTAACATTGTTACTTAACTTTAAACTGAGGATGTGCATCAATTAAAACGAGAAAACCAACGGCCTTAGTCAAACAAAAAACAAATATGTAAGTCAGCAAACCAACGACAACTATTTGATTAGAAGTTTCTATAATAGGACAGGCATCTACAGAATGTGGCGGAGTGAACAACGGTTGTGAGCGCTCTACCCTCCCCATGTTCTAAACATCTTTTGTACAATTGATAATTATTTCTTTTATGAGTTTTTAAAAGCACAGAGATGAGTTAGGCTATTTCTAGGTCCCTTTTTGTCATATAGTTTCGGGTTTAGCATTTCTAATGAAAGTAAATCCAGAAAAGCGCTTCGGACGTACAAAATAAATATAACTTTATTATCATTTTCTACTTGAATGATCTACTCACCTATGAAACCCATGGCAATTTGGTATAATACCAGTCGAAAATTAGTTGAAATACGTTTTGCAATTTCGCACTTACTTCTTAAAATTACTGGATGAAAATAAATCTTTCCAAAAGAATGCGAAATCGGATTTGGTAACCTTCCAAAAATATTAAGTAGATAACTAAATCCTAAACTTATATTGCAGGGTCTGTTTCATTTATCATTTAACATTCTACTCAACATATTTTATGATTTCAAAATTTTCAAATCACATTTGTCGGATACAGAAGGAAATGTAAAAAACGGAATAAAATGAGTTTGAACAAATTTTAAAGTAAATACCCATATAGAAAGGACTATATGACCGGCTTTATAATCACACTATGGAAAACCTGTATAGTGCTTCAAGTAAATGTCAACAACGTAACTAGTTTGACATCATAAGTCAGCATAGGCGCAAATGTTAGTTTCGGACATTTTTAAGCTTTTTGTTCGCTTTACAATAAAAGAAAAAATGACAAAGAAAAAATGTTCAGATGAATGTTTTGTCTACTATTGAAGAAATAACATTCATCCGTTGCTACGAAGAACGATAATTCCATAAAGTCACCATTAGCCTAACAAATAGCCAATCATTGACATAACAAAAAGCCAATCATTGACATAACAAATAGCCAATCATTGACCCAACAAATAGCCAATCATTGACCCAACAAATAGCCAATCATTGACATAATAAATAGCCAATCATTGACATAACAAATAGCCAATCATTGACATAACAAATAGCCAATCATTGACATAACTAATAGTCAATCATTGACATAACAAATAGTCAATCATTGACATAACAAATAGCCAATCATTGACATAACAAATAGCCAATCATTGACCCAACAAATAGCCAATCATTGACATAACAAATAGCCAATCCTTGACCCAACAAATAGCCAATCATTGACATAACAACAAGCCAATCATTGACATAACAAATAGCCAATCATTGACCCAACAAATAGCCAATCATTGACATAACAAATAGCCAATCATTGACCCAACAAATAGCCAATCATTGACATAACAAATAGCCAATCATTGACATAACAAATAGCCAATCCTTGACCCAACAAACAGCCAATCATTGACATAACAAAAAGCCAATCATTGACATACCAAATAGCCAATCATTGACCCAACAAATAGCCAATCATTGACATAACAAATAGCCAATCATTGACATAACAAATAGCCAATCATTGACATAACAAATAGCCAATCATTGATCCAACAAATAGCCAATCATTGACATAACAAATAGCCAATCATTGACATAAAAAATAGCCAATCATTGACATAACAAATAGTCAATCATTGACATAACAAATAGCCAATCATTGACATAACAAATTGCCAATCATCGACATAACAAATAGCCAATCATTGACATAACAAATTGCCAATCATTGACCCAACAAATAGCTAATCATTGACCTCATAAACAGCCAACCATTTACCTGACAAATACATGTAGCCACTCATTGACCTAACAAATAGCCAATCGCAATTTCACATCCCATTGCAGGATAAAGAGACCTAAAAATAGCCAATCATTGACCCAACAAATAGCCAATCATTGACATAACAAATAGCCAATCCTTGACCCAACAAATAGCCAATCATTGACATAACAACAAGCCAATCATTGACATAACAAATAGCCAATCATTGACCCAACAAATAGCCAATCATTGACATAACAAATAGCCAATCATTGACCCAACAAATAGCCAATCATTGACATAACAAATAGCCAATCATTGACATAACAAATAGCCAATCCTTGACCCAACAAACAGCCAATCATTGACATAACAAAAAGCCAATCATTGACATACCAAATAGCCAATCATTGACCCAACAAATAGCCAATCATTGACATAACAAATAGCCAATCATTGACATAACAAATAGCCAATCATTGACATAACAAATAGCCAATCATTGATCCAACAAATAGCCAATCATTGACATAACAAATAGCCAATCATTGACATAAAAAATAGCCAATCATTGACATAACAAATAGTCAATCATTGACATAACAAATAGCCAATCATTGACATAACAAATTGCCAATCATCGACATAACAAATAGCCAATCATTGACATAACAAATTGCCAATCATTGACCCAACAAATAGCTAATCATTGACCTTATAAACAGCCAACCATTTACCTGACAAATACATGTAGCCACTCATTGACCTAACAAATAGCCAATCGCAATTTCACATCCCATTGCAGGATAAAGAGACCTAAAAATAGCCAATCATTGACCCAACAAATAGCCAATCATTGACATAACAAATAGCCAATCCTTGACCCAACAAATAGCCAATCATTGACATAACAAAAAGCCAATCATTGACATAACAAATAGCCAATCATTGACCCAACAAATAGCCAATCATTGACATAACAAATAGCCAATCATTGACCCAACAAATAGCCAATCATTGACATAACAAATAGCCAATCATTGACATAACAAATAGCCAATCCTTGACCCAACAAACAGCCAATCATTGACATAACAAAAAGCCAATCATTGACATACCAAATAGCCAATCCTTGACCCAACAAATAGCCAATCATTGACATAACAAATAGCCAATCATTGACATAACAAATAGCCAATCATTGACATAACAAATAGCCAATCATTGATCCAACAAATAGCCAATCATTGACATAACAAATAGCCAATCATTGACATAAAAAATAGCCAATCATTGACATAACAAATAGTCAATCATTGACATAACAAATAGCCAATCATTGACATAACAAATTGCCAATCATCGACATAACAAATAGCCAATCATTGACATAACAAATTGCCAATCATTGACCCAACAAATAGCTAATCATTGACCTTATAAACAGCCAACCATTTACCTGACAAATACATGTAGCCACTCATTGACCTAACAAATAGCCAATCGCAATTTCACATCCCATTGCAGGATAAAGAGACCTAAAAATAGCCTAATTCGAAAGTGCACCTTGGAACTATTTCAGTAACTGTAATAGTTCCAAAGTGATTTTAGCTATTTTCGTCCGTGTAATATAAGTCCCTCCGAAAAAAATCAAAGAAATTGATGTACTCCTAACCACAGGAGGAAGTTACAGAGAGACGAAGAAGAAGAAGAAGATACGCCAACTAAATTCTCACTAAAATACAGATCATGTGTCCAAGCTTTGCTTACAAGGATCTGACAACACTCAGATTTTCTGTTCTTGTAGTTATTACATCAGCCAATTAAAATTCAGCTTTCAAATTGTTGAAGGTGGATATCTATTCGACAAAACAAGAGGATCCCGAAATGTCTTTAAAACAGAAAGTAGTAGAATGGAGCGTTTTCAGATCCTTGAAAGCAAAGCTTGGACATAGGATCTGTATTTTAATCAGATTATGCCTACTAATATCTTTTGCATGCGGCAAAGAGACAAAAAGGCAACAAACATAAGACAATAAATAACACTGAAGCTGTGATGTATGTTTTCTACAGCACTCGCACCCACTCTGCTGTTCGTCACATTAATTCTGCAACTACATTATATTATCAGGATCCGAGTTTTACTCAAGTGTGTAGTTTAGATAATTGATTAAATTCTACTGTCAAACTAAAACATAGAAATCTTACTTATTAGACCAAAGAGTAACACCTTAATAATGGACATATATTTTAACTCAAACATGTAAACAGATATTTTTTGTGATTTGTTTTATTCATGCAAGATCTATTTAGATACTTAACTTTGACTGAATTGCATGAACATGCATTATTTTCTTTTTTGCAATGAGTTTTTTTTTAAACCATGTGCATTGCACTTAATTTATTTTAGACATATCAAATCACAGATGTGTTCTGTAATATTTATCCTAAAATCAATTGCCAATTTTAGTATGCGCATCCTATCTATATTCTTGGAATTACCTTCATCGGGTTTGTTCAAAACCCAAGGTGAAATTTCCTTATAACACATCTAAATTCCAATGTTTGTTACTTGCAGCTTTATTTGTTAGATTTTGGTTTGGTGGATGACGATTTCTGGACACCTGTGTGGTGTTCTCTATTACTTACCATTCATAAGACTTTTAAGTGTTTGGTTTATGGAATTAACATCAAATACAAATATTCTTGGCAGCCTTGTTTTATATGTTTGTAATCTTCATTTCTTAGATATTTAGAACAAGTGACAAAAGGTTTTTAAAATGAAAATCCATGATCAAAATACTCCTGCTGATTTCTAATGACTATTTGTATTGTTTATTCCTCTCTTCTAGTCTTTTATAACACAAACATATAAAACATTTGGACATTTTTGTCAGACAGCCAAAAAAAAACATGCACACACAGCAGTACCCACTGACACAAAATATAAACAAATTGGCACTATGAAGGCTACCTCAAGTTCAACTAAGTTTGTGGTCTCGATTTCTGAACGAATAAAATTCTATAACCGTCTAAAGTGTCAAAAATTGACAGTTTTTTACGATTTTTCAACGACTAAAGTTCCATAACTCCTCACTGTCATATCAGAAATGTATAAGAAACAAAAGGGAGCTTATTTCAATAGATTTAAACAAGTAATTAAAATTTCATGAAAACTGCTTTAAGCGTTTTTGAGTTAATGTCCAACAACTGGAAAATCACCCTTTTTATTAAAAAGTCCCAAATACTCCAAAACATAAAATCAGAAATTTTGAAAAAGCAAAAGGGAACTTATGTCAATATATACAAACAATTCAACAAAGGTTCATGAAAATTACTCCAAGCATTTATGGCGAAAAAACTGGAGAATCCCCAATGAATAAAATCCCATAACTCGGAAACGTAAAATCTAAAATTTATAAAAATCAAAAGGAACCTTACGTAAATAAATATAAAAATTTCACTCAATTTCAGGAACATTGGTAAACAAGTTTTTAAGTTATTGTCCGAAGTGTTGACAACGGACGGACGGCTGTACAAAGATATACCATAATACGTCCCGAAAACAGGAGTGTAAAAATTGAAATCTAGATGAAATAAATACAAATACATTGTACAAACATATTTTAATAAAGACATATTATATTTTATACAAATTTTGTCCATATAAGGCCGTCTTGATGGATTTAAATAAATTTTTGGTGTTTAGCACACAAATTTGCAGTGTGAGAGAGAAAGGAGAGAGAGAGAGAGAGAGAGAGAGAGAGAGAGAGAGAGAGAGAGAGCAAAAAAAGTTATATATTAATAGGTTTCGTTTGTAGTGCATGTTCAGACTAAACAGACTTCCTTTAATTAGTGGTTGGGGTCTGTCATTGTTTCTAGTATAAATCAGCTAAAGCGGCCAGGGCTTTTATACATTTGTAACTAATTCAAAGGCATAGATTTTGTACATTGTTAAAGTCCGTTAGGTGACCTAATGTGAAAATGAACGATAGTCATATATTTTGACATTACTAAAATTTACCAAGATTTATAAATGTGGCAGTGTTCAGTTGGAATTTTGACGTAATTGCAGTATACTTAAAATACATTAATAAAGAAGATTAATGTAAGCAAAACTGAAAAAAAAAATATTTTAGCGGGAAAAAATGTGATTTGGATGGTTACGGATGAGTTATTGCTCTGTTGGAATAAAATGTCTATCTGCCACTTTTTTAATATTAATAGATTGTAGCATTATTATATATACAGGCAGATTTTTCATGGCAAATATCCTTTAAACATTGATTTTAAGTCATATAAGTCTCTATCAAACAGAATATTATACTGTCACAGACATTTGAAAATTCCTAATCAATCACTGATTTATCCTATTTATCACTGAACTCTTGTTCCCACTTTACACAAAACAACTGTATTCTGTATTTCCTTAACTTTGCTTCATGGTACTAATACAGAGAAGTTAGCAGAAATTTTACACGTAATTTTATATCTTCTTTTCGTGTCCAATTTATTTTATATTGAAAAATGTCAGTCAAAATATTGTGTATATTTCCCCTTCACGACCATTTCAAGATTGTTTTTTTTTTTACTTGTTTTAGGTCAAGAATTAGATTTTAATACTTGTCACTGGCCATTATTCAACTTACAAGAAATTAATCAATGATTTAGTAATGATATGAAAAGCCTGAAATTCAGGAAGACCGAGGAACAGATTTTAACTTATCATGGCTAATGTAAAGAAAATTATTTATAATGGTGGTATAAAAACAACTGTGGGATCCAAGAACTTCCTATCGTAGGTGGACATGTAAATGAACGTTAAAACAATAATTAGCCCTTCATTATATCAGATACCAAATAAAAGCTTTGGTTTCTGCTTTGTTAAAAGTATACATCTGTACTCATGATCAATACCTGACTTGTATGTATCATTATTGAATTCTATTTTTGTCATTTATTTAATATTTCCGTCTGTAAGTACTATCTCGTGATTTCGATTGTTTTTCTGTCTTTGTTTCAATCAAACAAATGTCAAGGTTTAAGTATTTCCTACAATTGTTGTGAAATAAAAACAAAGACTTCAGAGCCAAAAATTATGCGATTTAATGTCTCGTGTATTTGATGGAATGCCATTAAATTGATATCTCCTTTCAGAAAAAAAACAATAAATGTTGCTGCATTTTTGTTATGTTAGCTTAAATATCGTTACAGAAGTGTGTCAACATGCAAAGGGGTAATCAATAAAAATGACGGCTTTGGTGGCCATAAATAATTGACCATTTCTCACACCATTTTAAAACACTTTACAACATGAAAATAACGCTTATATATATATGTCATTGTATGTGACAAATTGTATTTTGCTACAAGTAATTCTTACAATTAAAACGTATATTTATAAAAGATTATTTCGTTCATTTACACAGCTGTTGACGGCTTGTTTCTCTCCAAGTCCTCTCAAATCTCGTAAAATCTAGAGGAATTTAATTATGACATAAGTAAAACCTACGAGTTTTTTATCCCGTAACTATACTTTTTAAATTATTATATGGTCAATATTATAAGGTCTGCAGATTTTGGTAGCCATAATGCGGCATAAAATATTCCTCTTAATTGAATAATGACTGCATGTTTCCCGTATACTTTAATGTAACCAGACTCCCATTGATTTTCATTACAAATACATGTACAAATCTACATGTAGTACATCTTGATACATGTAATATGAGTGAAGACTTAAAGGTAAAGTTCATTCTGAATTTTTAGTAAGTAACATGTACAGGGGTTTAATTGTATTTTCATGAGGACTGGTACTTTTCTCATTTGTAGGCAGTCCTTCTCTATACACATAATGGCTCTGCTTCATTTGTTTAAGTTCGCACTAGGCCTGGTTAGCCCTAATACGCGACTGGGTTTAATCAACTAAAAGCAAAACAAGTTGAACCAGCTGAATCAATGCAAAGATTCATCACGAAGAACACAATCATGCAACATGTACTTGCATTTGTAGCCTTCGAATATCCCAAGATTATTCTGTTGATGATGTATGTACACGTACAATCTTTTTTGACACAACCGAATTCATCTTAAAATCATTTCTCTGAGCTAATCTTATCAAAAATGGAAATAAGAAATGGTACATGTTTGATTTCTTTGTCAGATTTATTTTATTTATATTACTTTAATTGTGTTCCTCAATTCACAGTTGTAACGAAATCCGCTCAAAGGGGCCGTCTTAAACTTGCAGTGAGGTAAGAGTTTGTTTGCTCCGTGTTGAAGGCCTCGCTGTGACTTTGAGATGAAGAACAGCAACATGAGCAATAAAAGCGCTGTTCCTTTGCTTTTTATGTTTTTTGCTGTGCACATACTGGTTTTGTGTCATGGACGAATAAATTACCCCATATCCTTTCTTTTCTATTATTGTATTCTATATCGCCATAGTGTGATATGCTGCATTACCATTATGATATGGTACATCAAAATATATTGTGATAGAATAAGTAGATATTATAAATTATAATTATAATAATGAAAATTGTGTTGGATTATTTTTGGTTGTTGCTAAAATGAAATTGACGCAACTGTTATATAAGGGTGCCACATGTTGAGGAGGATATGCTTACCCTTCTGGAGCACCTGAGATCATCCCGGTTTTTGGTGGTGTTGGTGTTGCGCAGTCTTCAGTTTTCTATGTTGTTCTTTTTTTTGTTTTTTTTTTGTGTACTGTTGTTTGTCTTTTGGTCTTTTCATTTTTGCAATGACGTTGTCCGTTTAATTTCAACTTATGAGTTTTTGAATGTTCCTTTGGTATCTTTTTCCTCTCTTTTATATAATTAAGCATCTTATATTCCTTCTTCTTAAAAGAAATGTTTGTATTTTTTTTTAAACATGGTTGTTGTTACTGTATTTTGACATACACGACACACAGTGAAAGATAATACGACATTTTAACCCCGGTGGTTCATTGTGAAGTTTCTCTCTAAAACGCATCACATTTGATAAATTCCTTTGAATAACGAGCACGTCCTGGCATGTAGCAGTAAATTCAATGAGCTGTCAAAAGAAAGAAAGAAGATACCAAGGTTGCATTGGAAAATCAGCCAAAACAGACAATACCAAGGCCAAAAATAATCAGATGCTCCGCAGTGCGCAGCTTAATACGACCGCATAGGTCGAACCTTCAACAGTTGGGGCAAGTATGGACACAACATTCAAGCTTGATACAGCACTGAGTTTGGATTGTGATTAAATATTTGAAACAGCATAGGTTTCTGACACAGAATGAATGTGAACTTAAAAATTTGAAATTGGACATTTACGTATGATGGTCATAGGACTCCTAAAATTCAATTTTTGATGAAATTAAACAAAGTTTAATTTGAACCCTTTTGACCTCAATGTGAACGAATTGGACAACCAGGCCCAAAATTAAATATCTAAATCCACGGTTAGATTCAGCATACCAAAGAACCCCAGAGAATTTAATTTTTGTTGAAATCAAACAAAGTCTAATTTTGAACCCTTTGGACCTCAGTGTGTACCAATTTGAAAACGGGGCCAAGGATCGAAAATATAAATAGACGGTTAGATTCGGTATATCAAAAAACTCAAAAATTCAATATTTGATGAAATCAAACGAAAATTTAATTTTGGACCCTTTGGACCTCAATGTGGACAAATTTAAAAACGGGGCCCAAAATCCAAACACACAGTTAGATTCAGCATATTAAAGAACCCCAAAATTTCAAGACTTTAAATTAAACCCCATGATTGCAATTGGTCAAGAAATATGCAATTAATACAAAGTATTAAAAAAAGTATTGTTTTTGGCCCCTTTTTGCTGGCCCTTAATTCCTAAACGGCTAGAGTCATAACCCCCAAAATCAATCAGAATCTTCCTTTTATTTGGTATAGAACCTTATGGTACAATTGCATAGAGATCCATAGACTTTCATGTATACTCAAGTTATTGTCCAGAAACCAGAAAATTCATGTTTTGTGCCACTTTTTGGTCCCTAATTCCAAAACAGTTAAGAAAATAACCCCCACAATCAATCCCAACCTTCCTTTTGTGGTATAAAACCTTGTGGTACAATTTCATAGAGATCCATACACTTATACTCAAGTTATTGTTTCGAAACCAAATATCTTCGGACGACGACGACGACGAGACTACGCTGATGACCACCTCGCCATACCATTATACGGCCGCAAACATTTGTGGTCGTATAAATACGACAACGAGACAAACAACAATATCAAACACTAAGGAGAAAACTTAAAACTCCGCAACACGAACCCCACCAAACACCTTGGGTGAACTCAAGTGCTCTGAAAAAAAAAGTAAAATAACAAAAATACCAAGGAAAATTAAAAATGGAAAGTCCTTTATCAAATGGCAAAAGGGTTAGCAGTTCCTGATCTACATGTGGAATATTTTTATAATGCTTGATATCCACGATTATCCCAAAATCAACTACAGTGAGATTGTAGGCTGAAAAGTCGGCATCTCTATTTTCTATAAAATATAATTTGCCTCCTCTACGCAGTCGTAGATCTTATAGGGAATCCTGACATTGCCCGGCGTTATTGAGATGATAATGACAACGAAACTTAAGGAAATAAGCATACTGTATAGTCTGAATACTACACATGTCATTCTCAACTTCCCTAAGAAGTTCGTAAGGTATTAATAAAGAGTTCTGTTCGAATATCATAACATCTACTAACATTATTTTCCACTGTTGAACAATGCTTTTCTTCTGGATTGTTTTCAGTTTAAGTATTCGGTGATCTATATCCAACACATCCATGGAACGGAACAGTTTTGCGGGAGTATATTTCGATATAGAATACTCGATGATGCGTAACGCTTTATTGTACTGTTTTGTCTTATAGAAAAACGAAGCTAACATCAGCCATCCAGAAACAGCGTCATGATAGATATTCTGTTGTAATGTACTAAGACAAGATCTATACTGTGTGTATTGGTATTTATTACTGCATGTACTGGTCAGTGGTAAAGTCTGGGCACGTATTGAACACGCGATTGACATAAAGTATGTGTATAAGTATTTTATTGAAGATTTCTGACACGAAACAATCTTTTTTGAAATTTTACATTTTTTTCCTCTAATTTTCATCATACTTGTGACCAAATTATTTGCAGATTGCAATTGAGACGAATTAACTATTGTAACAACTTCAGGTACATACAATGAATGTGGTTCGATATGAAAATTCGGCATTGATTGATGAAATTTAGATATCTGATCGGAAAATAAAAGGCATCGCCAACCATAACTATGTAGTGTAAATAGTTTTTCGTAAAGTATATCACGAGCACGACCCTCTATCTTGTTCTCAAACATGTTGTTGTCAGGAATGAAATAATGCAGGCAAACTGAATACTTGACACAATAAATCAGTCTTCTTAAACATCGCATAAAGCAAGGTATAAGACTGTTAGGTTTCCATGCACATTGGGGTAGTTCTTCGGATATCCAGAAAATAATTGTTTTCAGAAAATATGAACAGAGTAAATCTTTACATTCAGAATCAGTAGCAACAACATCTTTCAAGAGAATTTTTAAGAGGGCATAGCATATTAATTGAGTGTGTGTAAAGGTATTTATAAGAAGTTTTTCCCCAACTGAAAAGGATATTCGCCATTGAAGATCTTCATTTGGAGATCCCTTTACTCCGATCGGTACAAAGAGTACACCGTGTTCTATAATACGTTGTTTCACATTATGACTTGGCCATTGATTGCTTGGTCTGGTTGTCCACTTTGTTGCGGTTGATACCCAAGTTTTGCAATGAAGACATGAGGCCACATCTATCAGTCCATTTTGGTCAGATATACACGGTCCATGAATACTAAGTGTTTTGTCACTAATCACTTGTTCTTGTCTAACTAACGCGCTTGATAAATAATATTTACCATTAAGTTGTACAAGGTTTGGGGACAAACCAAATGTATTATTGACACGCAATAGAGTAAAACCAGGATTCACATCATCTGTATCCATTGTCAAATATCCAAGATACGAATGTGAACTGGATTTCACAGTATGAACCTGTCTTCTTTTATCAACAACCATAAGATCAAAATCGCTGCCTCGCATCTCAAGTCCTTCCCCGAAACTTCCACTTGTAATAAATGTCATCTTTTCATCACTAAACAAGTTATCACGGACGGTGTTAATCCATCTGAGCTGTTTAACGTGATCTTCTGTTCCTACTATATTCTGACACAGATAACGATACAGTGCTATTGATATGTTTTTTGTTACGTTATCTGTAATAAGAACTCATTGGTTACTAGAAAAATAAATTATCGTACAACTATGTTCGAATAAAAATAAATAATAACTTTTATGATAGATTTATCGTATACATATACATGTATAGTCTTTCCTTGAAAGGTAAATCGAGTACATTTGATGTGTGACATGTAAAAACATGTATTTGAATAAAGGTTGGATTGTGAGTCATGGAAACATTGCAGAGTTCGTGTAAAACAGATCCTCTTTATATCATTCTCTATAATGTTTGCCCCAAGAGTGCCTTTGCTAAATTCGTTTTTTAAACGTTTTATCTAATCTTCTAAATGTAATTCTTTGAAATGTCTTTGCATGACTCAATTCTGTCCATTGTGAATACTTTCAGTGCATAAGATACCTTGTGAGAACTTGACCCCTGTCCATTTTGAACTTAAACTGAGTCATTGAAAAAAATAACTTTAATTGTGTCAGATCTTGTTCATATTGTCATTTATTTTGCAATGAAATATTCATGGAAATGTATCGAAAAATCTTCTTTTTTTTAAAGTGTTACAAAATATCATAGTTTACAGTTGTAATTTTATTTCCGACTGACCACCTGATATGTTGATAAATGACAACTTAGCTTAATTAAATTATTCTTCAAATGTAAGAGAGAAATCTTCTTATAAAGTGTTGAAACTGTTGAGGCAAAAAGTAAAATAACAAAAATACAGAAATCCAACGAAAATTTAAAACGGAAAGTTCCTTATCAAATGGCTAAATCAAAAGCTTAAACACATCAAACGAATAGAAAACAACTGTCATATTACTGACTTGGTACAGGCATTTCCTTATGTAGAAAATGGTGGATTAAGCTTATTTAAATTGTTGCAAAAAAGTAAATTGTCATTTTTGATTGTTGTTCATTTTGTTCTTTTGTGCTGATCGGTTAACCAATGCTTTCTTCAATATAACAAATAAAAATATATGACACATGTATTGCACAATTTGGTATAAATATAATTAAGTATTTGTTTCCAATATAAAAAATAAAAATATATGACACATGTATTGCACAATTTGGTATAAATATAATTAAGTATAAATGCATTACCTAGCTGCAACAGTACTGTCAACCTATTTAAAGTTTCTTATCCTCGTTTTACATTTCAAAAATGTGAAATTTATCCAATTTCCCCGTTTTTAATATTCATTCTGGTATTTCTTTTTCATAAAACACCATTTTCTCGTATGTTTCTAAAAAAAACATTCAAATTCGACTTGTAACTCCTATTCGAACTATACCTCCAACTGTTAAACTCGATATGTAACTCTATTTCTTACTCAAACTTTAACTCAATCCAGATACATCTTACGTGGTTGTTAGCATAACTTTGATATATCCAGTATTTCTTATATAAATTTTCTTTAGTTTCAAATTATTTGTGATAAAACATACTAAAAATGTAAATGATTTCGTAGAAACATATCCTTAAGATATAACATACCAGCCATCTTGTTTAGTTTGTTGAGGAAGAAATGCAAAGTTTGGTTTTAAGTCAAATCTGCTGTCATTTCCTTTTCTATTTAAAACGTCACAATAACATCCACACAGTACTTCACAATATTTTGTAATAAACGAGTAGGTTAAAAAATATTAACAAAAATTACACATGTTACAAAAGTGCCTGAATACAGATCAGAACGTGTAATTTTAGTTCTAATAATATTAAGGATACAGCATTTGACGAAACCAGAACTTGAGTTCTAGCAGGGTCGAATTGTGATGTGAAATGGAAAGATGATTGCATCTTTTTTCCCTTATAAATCGAACGTTAACCATGGCGTTCTTAAATTTTAGGACTCTTTTAATTTGTTGAAGACCATGAATGGTCTTCAATGTTTCAGCATACATGGATAACAGCAGTACTACATTTGCCGAGCTTTTAATGTTGCATTTAAAACTTGACATATCATTCATAAATTCGTTCATATTTATCAGATTGTCATGTTAAGATGCATAGGTCTATAGAAGATCATATAATTGTAAAAGTAAATCATTGTGGACATTCAGTCCCCGTGCATGCCATTCTTCCAGATTTTAGTACTTAAGAGTTTGAAAGACTTTAATACTTTTTTTGAGCTGTACAACTTCAGTACTAGAAAATTAATAAGAATCGTAAATAAAGGCAACAGTAGTATACCGCTGTTCAATAGTCAACATTCGATTACGCAAAAACAAATCCGGGTATAAAACTTAAACCGAGGGAAACAAATCACCTTAAAGAGGAGAACAACGGAACAATAGAAAAACTGAACTATAACAAAAGCAAACGCCAACACACGTAGAAATGAACTGTGGGATAACAACTGCCACATTCCTGACTTGGTACAGGACATTTTAAGACAAATGTAGGATTGAATCTGGTTTTATGGCTAGCCAAACCTCCCGCTTATATGACAATGAAAAAAAACCCGCTAAAATGACAACACTACGTGACAGGAATACAATACAAACAAACGCAAGAACACTCAGCACAGAGAAATACATAAATAAATAATATAATAGTACAACATGTAAACCACAGAATAACAACAGACACCTCCCATGAATGTACGACAGCACACCAGGACACCACACACGAAATATAAACTGCGCGTAACATGAATGGATCAACGTCACAAAAATGACGTATTTTTGTGACATTTATATTATCACAGGCAAATTTCTAAAAATAAAATAAATTTGTTTTATTATAGTATACCAGCTATGATTGAATAAATTGTGTACAGTTACAATTTTGGTATGAGGAATTTTCTCTTTTCTTTTAATTATGTCCTCATTGATTCGCTTTTGATGACAATAACATTTTATATAATTGTTTGATATCAGACATTTAAAGAAATATCCTTGCAGTCTAATCTACTGTTTTTATATAACAACTGTAATGAATATTCTAGGTGTACCCGTTAATATAACAATTACTGTAGATACCAACATGGATGGGAAGAAAGGTGAGTATATTATAAGTTTTTGAATTACTTTATGCTTATGCATTCAGTCATGTATGACTGAATGCATGTATCTCTGCATTAATTTATGCGTGCACACAATGTACATGTATAAAGATTGAATATATTAATGAATGCATGTATTTAGGGTTAGGAGATGTGGTATGTTGACAATAAGATAACCATCCAATAGAGACCAAATGACGTAGATTTAAACAAACCTAGGTACGGCTTTCAACAGTGAGCAAAACCCATACCATATGAATGTATGTTGGAATCAATGCATCACTGGTAAATTATGAAGTCAGGGATTTCGTTACCATAAAGTACTTAAAACTTTTACTAAATTCTTTCATAGATACAAAGATTTTATTAATAAATTTGGCTGTACTTGTTAAAAACGATATTTCAAATCCTAAATGTTACAGTAATTTTTTTTTGGGGATGTATAAATACACATCCACATTTATTTTCTATTTAGAGATTTTTTTATCCATATATAGCATTATACATATTCATTATAAGGTTAAATCCTAACTATCCTACTGCCTGTCGATACTTTTATTTTGGCATTGCACAAGCCATGTATTATTTGACTGTCCATGGCGTTAAAATACTAAATCCCTGGGATATGTTTTGATTGATTTTAGTCTCTGATGCATGATTTGTTTTATTATTAATTGTTTTTTGGCTTTTAACTAGCTTTCAGAAAATGCAAGTACTCTCAAATCGTACTTTCGTGTTAATTTGACCTGTGTACCTTATTTTATTTAACGCCATTTTGTCCCAGGTTATAGTTTGGTTTTTTTTTTACATATTGTATTCATATTGTGTCATAGATCAAACTTATTCGTTTGGTGTATGTGTACTTGTTTTTGTTAAGTAGCAGTCTGGCTAAGAATCATGCAAGGGGTGATACATCCATAGTCTAGGATATTTTTTTGGTATAGTTTAATTGATTAAGCCCAAGTCAAAATTATGAAAAACGATATTTTGCACACTAAAATTCATGCTGTTGCTATGGTAACAACTCTACCTTAGCAACAAGGTGTTTAATGGCCTTAAAGACCCTAAATGTGCATTGTTTTTGAATTAGAAATAATGGAACAAAGATCAACTCTTTTAGAAGTAAATATTTAATGTTATAATATATAATGATCAACTTAAACAGAAAGCAATTTAAAAGATGGATGCTAGCCAAGAAACTTGGTTACCATGGCAACGAATTTGTCAAATATATCATTTAACGAAAAATCACAAAAAATGGTAGTTTTCAAACTTCATTACCACCCTAGACCAGATGAGTAGAATTAATTTGATCAAACACACTATTGCAGTTGACTCTTATCTACAACATATCAAAAATAAAAATATGTAGCCTAGCACAGAATTTTCAAAAAAAATTGATCATGAGATTCATGACTACATTGTTTTTACCATATTTAGTTACTCTTTTTCTTGTTATTTTTTAAAATTATGCTTTCTGTATACTACCATAGCCACTTTTTTCTTCCAGTTTAAGAATAATATTTTGCTTGTATATTATTTGTAAAGCTATTTAAAGACACAAGCTAATTACATTTCATAATTGGTACCGTGGGGTAGGGTTGGGCGGGGTTGGTGGAATTAAAAAAGATAATTATTTCCTTAAAAAATTAAGAAAAAAAACACAAATTCAACAGTGAGCAGAAAATAAATTGCACTCACAAACCCCCACTTCCTAGAAACACACAAAAATGATTAGTAAGGGCAATTGTTTAAGGGATAAATAAAAGATAATTTGGTTGAAAATGTATTTTCAAGGTTAATTAGACCCATTTTTAGAAAATTGTATAAAAAAAAATGAAAATTTGTAGACACTGTACTAGGTAAATATTGAAAAGTACAATGTTATTAAATTCTGGCAATATGGTTTTTGTAATTTGCAAAGAATATTCTGTAACTTTTCCAGAAGTTATTGATAAATACAAAATACTAGTCTGGTTCTCACATGTTATATTGAAGTTACTTCTATTATGAAAAGTCTTTAGTGATACCTGTATCTGCAAAATAAACTATCAAATCAGAAACTATCTAAATGTCTAAACAAACCAGGTTTTCCTAACAAGCACTGATATCATTATTAGACTTGAACTTGACCTATATTTTTCAAGAAAACAGCAGTTATCATTTGAAAACCAATAGTTGAGCTGTACAAAAAATTGCATGCAATCAACATGGAGTACAATTACCAAATCCATCCAGCACCACATTAATTCTAAACGTCAAAGATTGTCGATTTCAACCTTGGCATCCATTTTGTCACAATTAACAACATATTTTAACACCTAACGAGAGTTGAAACACAAGTATTTAATACAGAGTATTTCAGAAAACAACATTTCTGAAGAAAAAAATCACAAAAACAAAACAAATCATCGGATTTGTATATTTTTAATCAATAATGTTTATCAGAACAAGTAGCAGTATGAATGAGTTATATAGTAAATAAATATTAATGGTTATCAAAGACTATTGTTTTGACCCAAATTTGTAATTTTATTCATACACAAATCAAGTACCAGCTGTTCAAATCTGAAAACAATAACTATTTCAAGAAATTCTGATATACAAAATGCAACAGTATTATAGACAAATTCATAAAATATAAAAAAAACATCAAGGTCACTTAATATGCAGGTCAATATGGCCTTATTTCTCAGCATCTCTTGATTTAAAATAAGATCTATCTGTTTACCAAGTTTCAGTCTAATAGTACCATAAACTTGAAAACTTCAGCATGAAATATTACCATTTGTTACTAGCATCCATTACCACAACATAAGATACATCAGTATACCAAGTTTAAATTCCATTTCATTTACTTACAGAAATTAGACATTTGGTTCATATTTCTATCTAATATGTATCTGTATCAAGCAGTTTATTATTCCAATTATTAGTATCATTTTTACCTTAGTAAAATGGACTGAAATTTCAAAACTCAAAACAAGTTAATAAAGAAGTCAATTTGTTAATAATTCATCTAATATCGACTAGTAACAGAAAAATCTCACAATAGTAAATATGCAGTGGAAGAGGCAAAAATTCTCAGAACCTGATTTCTTGATTCACACAAAATGTAAAATTCAATTTTAAGGAACACTCATGAAACATAACATCAAAAACAAGCTGTTTAAACAGTCTGTGATTGCATATCACAAATCTTTATTGATACAGCAAATTCAATTTAACTTCGCAAATAGCACAGTTGCAGTATAAAAAAAGTCTAAAAACTTGTCATTTTTAGTTACTGAAATATTGACTTCAACACAAAGCGAGGTCAGAGTTACTCAAGAATGGATTGTAGGTCAATATAACCTTGTGTATCCTGTTTTTATTTTTGAATACTATCAAATAAAAATCTTTCTTTACCAAATTTCTTTAAATTAACATTTGAATTTAATATTTTGAAATTTCCAAAATATAATCAAGCAAGGCTAAATATGTCCCTTTTACATTTTCTGCTGGTACATAGAAATGATACGGAATATAATTTAATAAATTATGCATTAACTCATTCATTGCTGTGAACATTGTATTAAATCACAAGCAATAACACAAGTATGTGTTCAAAAGGCGCACACTGTTCAAATGAAAATTTTAGAGGTACAGTTTGATTAAAATACAGATTCTGTATCCAAGCTTTGCTTATAAAAGGATCTGACAATCTCCTTTCTACTGTCTGCTATGGAAATAATTACAACAACCAAGATATGAGGCAGACTTAACTGTGTCTGTTGTATTCATTATCTCTAGTTCGATTGGATAGATGCGTTTGACATAGTCACCAAAGTTTGAATTATTTAGTGAGAATACATCATCTATATAGCGGGAAATAAAGTTGAAAGATATTGCTAAATTCTTGTCTCTCTTCCTTATAATTTCCTGTATGAAGTCAGCCTCATAGGAATAAAGGAAAAAGTCGGCAAGAAGAGGGGCACAATTGGTTCCCCTGGGAATGCCGATAGTTTGTTGAAAAATACACGACCTCCAATCGAAACAAATATGTTGTCAATCAAGAAATCAAGCATCTTGATAATGTCAGTGTCAGAGATTTTTTTGTTTGAATCAGAGTGATTCTTTACAAAGTAGGATTTATTTCTCCCTAAGACAAGATACTTGTATCTACGTTGGTAATTCTTTTTATGAAACAAAGCAATGTCAACTCTTTCAATTTGTCTTTTAATTTTGAATGGGGAATACTTGTGTAAAGTGTAGAAACGTCAAATATTTTAATATTATTGCAAGATGAAAGAATTTTAGATTGTATGTACTATAAAAGATCTTTGAAATTTTTAAGTATTCACATCTGATTCACGCCACCTCTAGAATAGGCAGTTTAACAATAACTTTAAAGCCCGGCTTTGATTGCTGATAGAATTTATGTTAATAAATTAGAAAGAGGTTGCGTGGAGCACTTGGAAGACCCAGCAATATACCGTTGTTTGTAAGGACACTTATGTAGTTTAGGTGTCTGATACAGTGATGGAAGATCCAGTTCTTCATCTTTGGGAACATAGAACATTCTATGATTATCCAAGATTTCCTCTTTGGTAAGTGTCGTTGGGGTATATGTTGAGTTTCCAAGTGAATTGTCCATGCCTAATTCATTTATCAAGCAGTTTATGTAATGAGATTTACACACAAAAACGATGTTGTTTGGGGCTTTATCTGCGGGTACAACAACATGAGTCTTATTTTGTTTTGATATATTATTTTTCTTTTTCTTATCCAATATGGATATCTTAATATGTTTCATATCCCTTAACAAAAGCTTCAACTTGTATGCCAAACGTTTTGGCATAACTGATACAATTGATAATAGCCGGAGCAACTTCCTTCATATGATATTAGGATATTAGGGTATGCATCCATTACTTAACTATGTTTACACGTCCCTCAGTAATACTCGTGATACAATCATAACATACAAAACAGCATCCTAATATGACCCGTCTGTATAAATTGTCTGATACATGTGATAGTTTACGATATAAATGTTCAATTACTCTTTTATTTTGCAGGTAATTCATAAAAAACCTATAGTTGCGGGTATTGAAATCGGAACAAACAGACACAGTTATGAAGGATATCTTAGGAAACAGTTTATTAGGCCTCAGAGTATGGAAGTGTATTTGGAAAATAGAATACCGAATCGTAGACCGCTCTTATGTGTCTTGTTGCAACCAAATGGAACAGTCCATTCTATTGGAAACGAAGCGTTATACAACTATGAACAAGATGACAAAACAACATCTGACTGGTACTTTTATGAATGCTTGGGAGGAACACTTGACGAAGACAAGGTAAGTACATAGGAACTATATAGAAAAATTGCAAGTAGTTTTCATGTTGTCTCGTCAATAGTGATGACTTATATAAAGCACTTTGAGTATTTTGTTTATTTATATGTTAGCTTTTATAATGTGCTTTTTCCCGAACTGATTAGTCCAACTCTTTCTAACTGATTTCAACAGTATGTGTCTATGTTTTTGTACCAGCACTGACCCATTTTCACTGAGCTAATGACATCTTTAATCTTGAAATGGAACAGGAGATACACAAGATCATTAAAAGAAAAAAAAATGAAAACTTAAGCAAATATGGAATATCGATCAGCTACATAAGACTCAACAGTTTTCAGATAGTGAAACTCACACTTTGTAAAGATTCAAGTTCTAGATCACATTTGCGAATGATGTGAGTTGATATAACAAATAGTGTCGTCTTTGTCAATTAGATTGATGTGGTCAAATAAATTCTAGGAAGAATTGATAGTGGAGTGACTTTAATCATAACATTCAATTTTTAATGCACCCACCTAACACACGCCGAAATTATATACCATTCGAAAGCTAAATATCTGAACTTTCTGTTTTGCCCGGTCTTAAAAAAATTGTACGGTGTAATTTCCGTGAAATAAAGATCAAAAGTCAAGGACGAAAAAGTGAGAAAAACCAAATGTCAGCTTGATTGCATATTCTGTTTCCCCTATAATAAAATCATGTAAGCAAACAATTTAAACTTTCGTTAGAGAGAATGGCAGTCACTTATTAAGCTCATTAACGCATGATTTTGACAGACAGTACATTTTCCCTGAAATTCAAGAAAAAGTGATTAAAATGATTAAAAACCGAAATATTTGTTTGTGATGCAACAGCTTATCACCCGAACCTAAATAAAATCTTTTAATTAAATCTTAAGAAGTATTTGACATCATCAGTTTCTTTTAATAATGCTTACTTATAATCAAACAGCAAATCAGAACAACTCATACAGTTGCCCAAAATACCGCCTTCTGCCGAAAAACAGCTTTTTAGCACTTATTCCGTTTCAACATTGTATGTAGTCAATTAATCATTCAAAAAATAAAGTTATACACATGTGACAACATTTTAAAGAAACAAATATATGCGGGCACCATGCTATTGCTTATAATTATTACGATTTAGATGTCGAAACTTCGATATTTTAATGCGCATTGTAACTGCTAGACTGAAACAAAATATCGACTTTAATGTTTAATATGTAATTTCATTATAAACAGTTATATAGTTTAAAACATTGTTTTGTTTATATAATGTCAACCATAAAAAAGGGATTAAAAATATAAACACAAACAAATAAAAAATCAGTTAATGAAAAGTAAAGTTTCATAGAGTTCACTTTATATAGAAATTCGAAAATGTGTCTTCTGGCTGCTTTATCTGCATTGTTAATTTAATTTTTTTAATGCATACATTCATCGGCGACAGAAAAGGGTGTTAAAATCATCACTTACTAGACATTGTAATGATCTGTATGCCCATTCTAAGTAAGAATACGTAGTCGTCAAGTATCAATGTTGCAGCTACATTGACTTTAAATTAATTTTTTATCTTACCTTTTTATAATTTTCTGTTAATGGACTTCGCCACATTCGATGTATTTTTCTGTCCCAAGTCAAGAGCCTGTTATTCAGTGGTTGTCGTCTGTTGCTGTATTACAAATTTGTTTTTGTATATATTTTGAACATAAATTAGGTCGTTAGTTTGAATTGTTTTACATTTGTCATTTCGAAGCCTCATATAGCTGACTATGCGGTATGGACTTTGCTGATTGTTGAAGGCCGTACGGTGATCTATAGTTGTTACTTTCTGTGTTATTTGGTCTCTTGTAAAGAGTGGTCTCATTGGCAATTACACCAAATCTTCATTTTTATATTTAGAAATTTTTCAGAATCTAAGTCCCAAGTATATTGTTATGCTATTGTTCCGCACGTTTTCAAGTAGTTATATATCCTTTGCGTTAATAATTTTGCCTCTGAGCATTCTCGATTAAGATATATCAAGAACAACACTCAGGTTTTGTCAGTTTGTTTCAACTTATGACTTTTAATGTTCCTTTCATATCCTTTGCCTCTCTTTCAGTTATAAAATTTTTCAAAAAATGTAGTTAAATCTTTAATGATAACGAATTGGTTATATATCCCCGTAAGCAAATTTAGTATCTTTTGCTGATATGTTTTGTTGCGTTTAGTCCTCTTTACTTTAAAGTGAGGCGCTGTTTTTTGTGGTTTTCACTACTTTAACTTATTGTCTTTTAAGTAAAGTGATACCCAGGAAACAATTTTAACTCAGAAATCAAGAAAGTAGTCCACAAAACACATCATCGAAATGTAGAAATGAACACTATATAAAGTCGTGAACGATTTAATATAGCCAGTAATGGTATATTCAACCTTTCATGTATTTGATAACACAACTTCTAATAATTCCTATAGATACACCGTTAGTTGCATGTGTGTTTTGAAAGCGTATGGTGAAATCACTCAAAACAGAATGTAAAATAAAATAACAAAAATACCGAACTGCAAGAAACATTCAAAACAGAAAGTTCCTTATCAAATGGCAAAATCAAAAGCCAAAACACATCAAACGATTGGAAAATAACTGTCATTCGAAAAGTTGACGATCGATATTAAACTCCTGAACACATTTAACATGCCTAAACGTTTTTTTTTTTAAAGCAGCAGTATTTTTCTTGTTCGTTTTTATCACGCAAGACCACAAAGTGTTTAGAACGCTAGTTACTTATTTCAATGTTGCTATCGATTTAGTCGCAAAGTAATGTTTGCACTTTAACATGACTTTAAGAGGTAATCCAGTTTGACTTATTTTTTACTCAATTAGCTCGTATATTTCTTTTCAATATGGACAAGTATTGCCCTCCCTGATATTGACAATTAGCGATGTCTTTATCTAAACAAAGAAAAGCAAAACTATCATCATTTGCAGATTGTAGTTTTTTGGGCAACTACAAAAACTTCAATAGAAGAATATTGTTTACCAATTGCATCTAAAAATTATGATAAAATATTTCTTGACATAAAAACCATACATTGATTACATTTTTTAGCATGCAAATATCGATCCCCCAAGAAATATTTTGCTTTTAGAGTTTGTTTTTCATTTTTAAAGGATTTGTTAAGAATTGCAATTTTTGGGAAACATTGCACAATTAACCTTTTATTGTTGTTGATTTGGAATAACCGTACCCTGTTCGACAAGGTTCATTTGATCTATTGAAAATTTTTATCGTAAAAGAACCAAAAGTTTGCAATTTGTTAAATAATCCCAAAAATTTGGAATGTTTATTCTTGATCTTTGACCATGATTTAACGAAAATTGCAACGTACGAATGTTTTACGATCGCGCAAAACAGAAAGTACAGATACTTAGCTTTCGAATGATATATGATACAGCCGTGTTTTAGGTGGGTGCATTAAAGTCCTTAACTAAGCGTCTTTTTGAAAATTGTCCCTCACCTATGATCAGTCGTGTCAAAGAACGTTTATGCGTACTGCCTGCTCTCGAAAAATGCCACCCACTTATATAATTACAGTATGTTCGCTATTGCATCATTTAGAAACCAATTTTAACCAAACATATTTAAAAAAAAAAACAGACATACATTTCATTCCTTTGGAACGTATAATAAGAATAGCAAAGCAGCGAAAAGATTTGACATCCTATCAATTTCCAACACACACATTATTTAGTTAGGAGTCGACTCCAGTTGTAAACGATGATGACATGAAAACGTTTTTGTCTGATAAGTTTTTAAAAAAGTTGTAATTTAGCGAAGCTTATTTAAAAAAATATTATGAAAACATTTTTGATTTAAAAATTGATAAATTTTAAATATTGCAGATTGAATTAACAAATGATACTTGGCTAGCAGAATCAAGGAATAATGCTGGATGTAAGTTAAAGAAAAAGAAAGCATTGGATGTTTTTGCATCTGTTATTACTTACATCAAAGGAAAGACTGTAGAGGAATTAGTAAGAACAGGAAAAGACAAAAACATCTGTATTAAAGATATATTTTGGATGCTAACCATACCAAATATGACAGCAGAACAGTTCATTTATGATGCTGCACAGAAGGTAAAAAAAATACTAACACATAGTATTACATAACTATATCCAGCAACTGTTGATTTTTGTCTTTTCCTTATATTGATATTTGAATTAGAACTTTACATGGTAGCAAGTCTTTTAAACGAGATACGTATTTAATTCATTTTCTATAACTTTAAAAAAAACACTTTGAAGTTCCTTGGCATTGATTATAAGTTAATATTTCATAGATAAAATTCTTGATCAATTGCAATGTCTTCATTACTAGAAACATACATCGGTGCAATGATTTAATTAACTTGCTTAAGTGTTTACTCATTTCGAAGCTGGACCATTGTCACGTAATTATGTGGTTATATTTTCGAGATACAAAGTGATATTCAGATTTCCCTAATTCAGCAAACCCCGAAATGTCTTTTGTAATGCAGCTTTTCCTTTTTTAATACAATAATTACTTTGAAATTTTAGTTCTTTGCGTACATTTAATAGTTCCACATATTTTACGTATTTACTCTATGATTCACTGAACTCCAAATCAGCACAAATGGCTGAGCTCAGTCATCTGACAAAAGTTGAAACATATCAAATATCATTGCACAGAGATTTTTTGGTAACTACTTTTGAGTTCTTAACTTCGAAACGCATATTAAGTGATTTTGACCCATTTACTTGATACCTTTATGACAAAACACTCCTCAATATCTCAAACAAATATGTTCAAATGTTTTTTTCACCCCATGTTATACATACCATGTGTCTATACAACGTGTCGTCCTGAATATGCATGAAATATTTGCCACTGGACGTTAAGCAACCAACAATCAATCAATCTATACAACGTGAACTCTCTTTTGATAAAATTTGCTTTGCATATTTAGAAATAAATCACTTAAAATAAAGATAAATGTTTTTTTTACTCTTCTTCTTCTGATGATGTTATCATTGTCCATTCAATCAAAATATGTAAAACATAATACTACTAAATAATTGTTAGCTAGCTAGAGCACCAATCATTGGTTGGGATCATTTATATCAGCTCACTGTTTAAGAGCATTGACTATTAAAAAATGTAAAACAAGCTTTATTTTGAATATGCCACAATTATAAAACTTAAGTAATTTGAACGACAATTTATAATAACAGGCAAAATTTTCAAATGAGGAGATGACTATTATCAATGAAACGGATGCTCTCTCTGAATTCTGTGAATGCATAAAACGTAATTTGGACGATATTGAACCCCAGACAAAAATAAGTCATCCATATTTGATGTTTGATCTAGGAGGTGAGAATATTATTTATATGCACACTATGTATGAAAAAAAAATATCTAGATTTTAACTTTTCGCCCGTCAATCCGTTAGTGAATCCGTCTGTTAGTCTGTCAGTCATGTTTGTGTTTGGTTGATAAATCAATTGCTAAACATTGGATTTTTTACCTTAATATTTGGTCATACATTATGAGAGAAAAATCCCTAATGTCTACTTATTGACAGGACAATATAGTCACTAAAAACTAAAGGAGTGAACGCGAGAAGTGTCCTAGTTAATACTGTTTAGCCTTACATAGGGTTGGAACCAAAACGTAATTATTGTCATATGAAATGAATGAATGAACTTCATGAGTTTCAGGGCAAAACTTCCATGGTCAAGCTCAAAGTTACTTGAAAAGGAGTCAATTTGTAAAACATACATTATCCAGAAGGCTTGTATTAGCTTCACCACTACTGTTCTGGACACTAGTTTATCAATTTTGATCTGAAAAGGTCTGAACAGCTCATAAAAGACTGAACAATAAATGACCAAGTAACTTTTAGTCTTTCAGTTAAATTTCAGAGTAACTCACTGTGGTTTATTTAGTACTGTTCATATAATTTGCTGACAGTCAATTAAGATCTGTTCAGTCTAAGATCAGACTGTTCAGTAGCTGTGTATTACCTGTATCAGTGTATATATCAACACCACATTGAATTCTGATATGTTACCAAACGATACTGAACTGACTGCAACCGTTTTGTCTCAACCGTACTAAAATTACCACAGTAGATAAGTCTGAAAATAAACTGAAAGACTGAACATGACTGTATAATTTATTGTTAAGTTATTTCAGTTCGTGTTAAGATCACAATGAAGGTTTCAGACTGAAATTCATTGACCTGTGTGAATTTATTCATGCACATTTATACTTGCTAACTCGAAAACAAGGCACAACACATTTACAGCAAATTACTCGTTGATTTTAATCCCATGGGAGAATACGATAATACATCATATATAGAACTCACAGTTGCTCACAGGACTTGATTACATTTTAAGAAAGTGAAGTATTTTGTCTCAGAAAAAATGTAAACCGCGTCTTCGAAAGGACTTGTATTGTCTTTCCTTTAAGAAATTAGGCCATCTAATCATTCTTGAAATGATGTTCTAACAACCAAAACTGTACGTCTGAAAATTAAACTTGTTAAACATCAAACATTTGTAAATATCACAAAATGTAAATTTTTCAGGTAACCAGATTGATTCTATTAATTACATTTATCAAAAATTAATGTTTTGCAAATCGGGAATATTAGCAATGAAAAATACGTGTAATTACGAAGGATGTGTTTAGAAAAAACTATAAGAATAAAAAAGGAAATAAAATGAATAAAACGACCTTCAATTTGGATTTCTTTAATTTGACTTTTATTAGAAAACTTGCATTTTGTTAAAACCGTAGTTTCGTTATGATTTCTAAATTTATCAACATGGAATTGGAATAAACACTTTCTTAATTCCGTTCCGCCGAAACGCTTTTCAGTATTTATCTGCATTAGAAACGCTCAAACATAAACATCTGAATAAATCTTGTCAGTACAGAACCACTCACTACTGTGATGATGATGACCGCGAGCACCATCAGTCCACCAGTAGCGGTATCGATCTACCGATGGAAAAGGATTTGTAATCTGTTAGATTGACAGTTAGGTATTACAGCTCAATAGTTAAGTAACTTAAGTTCAAACTCCCACGGGCAAAGTTGACGTATTTTAGGTCCACTTTGGTCATATGTCTCTTCATGTGTGCCGGTACTTAGGCTTTCAAATTTTCGACTTCCGGCGTTCTCGATGAAGGTTTTGTCTAGAAAAGCACTTCAGACGCATTTACTTTACTAAGTGTTTGTGTTTTATTGTTTTAAATGTACTGCTCCAATACCGCTGCTAGTGGACTACTAGTGCATGAAGTATCATCAGTCCAGTAGTGATTTGGTAATGACATTATTCCGTTGATCCGTTGATAAATAAGGAAACTTTCTTTTTAATGATGAATTGGTTTTATTATAACACAATATATGTGACAAATTCACATCAGAGAAATTATCAAATCAAAACAACAATAGAATCTATCATCGTATAACAATAAGTAAAACATAAATAGTTATCTAATAACCAAAGAGAGAATCTTATTTCTTTCTTGAATATATATGAGGTGTGTTTTACTCATATTTTGATAAAATATAAAAACAAAAAACAAAAACAAAACAATTTTCATTATTTACATGATTTAGTCTGTAATTGGAAACCAGGGTTTCAAGTATTTATAATGTAAACTCAAATTTTAGGGACTTTCCTTTTTGAATTTTCCTCGGAGTTCAGTATTTTTGTGTTTTTTTTTCTTTTGGCTTAAGCGAAAGAATTGTTGAAAATTTTAAAATGATTCAATGTCGCCGAGATGATCTTAAAAATCGTGCAATGTCCAAATTCCAACTTCATACCATTTATTTATGATAAACTTTTTTTATCATATACTAATAAAAAAATGGTATAATTGTACCCCATGATAAAACTATTTGTACATATATTTATTCATTAAATTGAAGAATTGCTTTAGCCGTGTGATATGACTTTTGGTATCAACTGCTTCCGGTTTATACCAACTGCTTCCGTTTTATTACAACTGCTTCCGGTTATCTTTGCATAATTTTCTGTGACATTATCGCATGACATTTCGATTTCATTCGGCAAAATTCCGGAAATTACACCTCAATGGTACGTTTGTTGTGTAAAACATAACAAAGTTGGATAAAAAAAAAATAGGAATCAGGAAAATAAATTATTAAAAAATGAAAAACAAATATTACAGCAAATGCATTTTTTTCAAAGTTTTAAAAATTGTATTAGTCTGTATGTCTTCTGCTGAAGTATATGATAAAAAGAACATAACATGTCATTTTTCATATCAGACCCCTTATCAGCCCATGGTCAAAATCAACCCTCGAGCCTGTCGGCTCTCGGGCTGATATAATGACCTAGGGCTGATAAGGGGTCTGATATGAAAAATGCCATGTTATAATCTATATGTATCATCAATTTAAATGTGTTCTCTCTCCAATAAGGAATAAGATACAATTTTTCAGGCCATTTGTTTTTAAGATTTGAGTAAGGGTTTTTGAAGCATCCAAATGTATTTGTTGACCTTTTCATGTGTACAATGTACCCGAGTTCAATACAATTAATTTGCTCTTCAAGAGAGACTAATCTCACCAACTTTGAATTTGAGTTATACAATCTTCTTATCCATGTAAGTTTCAGTCCCTGTATTTTTATGCCCCATTAAGGGCATTATGTTTTCTGGTCTGTGCGTCCGTTCGTTTGTGAGTTCGTCCGTCCGCTCGTATGTCCGTCTGTCCGTCTGTCCTGCTGCAGGTTATTTTTTTTGGTCAAGGTAGCTTTTGATGAAGTTGAAGTCCAATCAACCTGAAACTTAGTACACATGTGCCCTATAATATGATATTTTTAATTTTAGTTTTGACCCCAATTTCACGGTCCATTGAACATAGAAAATGATAGTGCGAGTGGGGCATCCGTGAACTATGGACACATTATTGTTTTTTAATTAAACATTGTTTGAAACTACCCATATAATTATCTTCTCATACAAGATCTTGCTTGACTTAATCTGATTTATAATCCAAGATAAATGCATACATTTTATTTGTTTTAGAATTACATAACATATTTTCATCTGGACCAGAGATAGATAGAAAAAGGTGCAACGGTTATATTATTAAAAAAAAGGTTATAACTGAATCAACAAAATCAAAAATTTAAATCTGCAGTTTGATAATCAGAGCTTTAACTCTTGGTTTTTTTTTTATACTCTGTAAAGCTGCTGTTATTCAAACACACTAGTCTAATGTTTCCCCTTATAACTGTTGTTCATCCTCGCTCAGCTTTGATATATCATCATAACAAATATTTGCTGTTTAATCAAGACTTCATTAACTTTTTGTTCTTTCACTACAACCCCAGTTTCTAATGTAAATTTAGAATTTATTAAGAAAATAACGTTCCAACTCCCTCGGGCAAGGTTGATGTTAGATGGATTTTGCTATTATTTCTAGATCTCATCATATTATATAACTCTTTACTTGTTCCGAAAATTACACATCTTTGGCTTTTCTTTTTCTGTTTTTTTTTTGTTTTTTTTTTTACTTTTACCGATCCTGATGAAGGAATTTCATAACAGCGATTCGGATACCTACAATTTCTAAAGTGTTATTTTTTTTAAGATGTTTTTTAAACAAAGAATGGAAATGGGGAATATATCACAGAGACAACAACCCCACCAAAAAAAAGATACCACCCGAAGGCCACCAATGGGTCTTCTACGCAGCGAGAAAATCCCGCACCCTAAGGTGGGCCTCAGCTGGCCCCTAAATAAAAATGTGTACTAGTTCAGTGAAAATGGACGTCATACTAACTCCAAAACATAAAAATGAACTAAAATTAAAAGAACATACAAGACTTACAAAGGCCAGAGGCTCCTGACTTGGGTAAGGTGCAAAGATACGGCGGGGTTAAACATATTTTGTGAGATCCTAACCCTCCTCTATACCTCTAGCGAATGTGGAATAAAGAAACAAACATCAATACGCACAGTAAAACACAGTTTAAAAGAAGTCTGAGTCCGATGTCAGAATAGGTAACAATAGAAACTAAGCAAAACGACCATGATACATAAATTAACAAAGGACTACTATCGTTAACTGACATGACGTCTCACGACCTCAATTAGACTGATTGAAAGATGATGTCCTAATCATATGAAAATCAAGTACAACCCCAACCCCCACGTTAGGTGTTTAGTATCATACCTTCATAAAACATTTGAGAAGAACACAACCCAAATCATGCCAACAACAGGTTTTAGAATAAATGTGTTTATTTCCGATGCATAGACCCTATGAGTGAATCAATATCAATACCAAAATATGCAATCTTTAAATACCTTTGTGGTGAATGTCGACATTTTTGTGCTTTGTTAAGAATATTACCATACAAGATTGGATGTGAAGTACCTGAACGTATAAGATGTCTGCATGTTGATTTATATTTACGAATGGGACAAGGGAACGTCACCATCTAAAAATGGATAATTAACAAAAGGAAATGAAAAATCATCTATTTATCATAAATTTCGGTATTAAGATTCCCGTTTAAGATATAGATATCAAGATCCAGGAAAGGGCATTGTTCATTGTTATAATTAGCTTTATTTAAAGTCTGTTCGGCAGGATAAATCTCTTAGTGTACATACTGAAGTCGTCATTATTGAGAGCCAATATATCATCTAAATATCTTAAAATGTTATAACATTTCAAATGTTGTTTCGATGGGTCTTTGCTGATTTTTGTCATAAATTGTAACTCATTACAAAACAGAAACAGGTCCGCAATAAGTAAGACCCCATGGGAAGTCCGATAACTTGACGATATACGGAATCACTATAGCGAACAAAAATGTTATCTAGTAATAATTCAAGGGCAACTATAGTATCAAAGCAGATCCAATCGACATAGTTCTTTTGTTTGTTGTTACTAAAAAAATGAACTAAAACATTTTGAACATATACATTCGCATTCTGACTTTTTAAATGCTCATTTTATCAGTACTAGTTAATTGAGATATAAGTCGAAAAAACACCAGCGACGAGCGCGGTTCGAACTCACAACATCAGGGTTGAAAGCTATTGATCACAGTAGAAGTAAATCGTATACCATTCGGTCATTAGTCCCTGGTATCTTTTGATATAATGTATCTACTTACCAATTTCGTATTTAATCCTCGTTAAATTGTATTTGCCAAATTTATTAGGTCTTTAATTTCTGTTTTCGTACAACCTTCTGTAGAATTTTAAAAGCAGCATATGAATATACACAAAAATAATGAATTTGTTTGTTTGCAATTAGTTGTGTGTTTCATTTGAAATAATAAATGTATTTGCATTCTTAAAAGTAAATTCGGAATAATACGATGTTTACATTTTTCATCGCTTTCATAAAATAACATATAAAATGGGTTGATAGATATAAATTAGTGTAGATATAGGATTGTTCTACAACTAAGATATAGAACCTAAGATTCCAAGTGGTATAGTTCAAATCATCCCATCGAAACAATCCGGCCGCACGAATTGTTTGACCGTAAAAGAATATTTGTGTCACAGTTAATCACGTATATGTTCCAATTAATTGTCTTAACCCCAAAACTGTCTCCTTTTCCACAATAAGGACATCACCAAATGAGACTTATTAGCAGATTTCGTTGACCTTCTGATTTTGGAATGTCCTCTTATTATAGTCCGCCTTTTTTCTAACAGTATAACTGCATTGACTGTGAAAAATGTTTCATACCATTTAACATTTTTTTTCAGATGGAACGACAAACATTACTCTTCACGAAGTTACTGGGCCAAGATTTGTGAAAGTGATATATCGCGGAGATGGCTGGAAAGGGAATGCACTGGTTTGCAAAGAGATTTTGTCCACTTTGAACCAGATATTCTGTCAGATGTTGCAAGTTTTCTCAAAGAACAATTTGAATATATTGATTTGATCTCAAATATAAAATTGAAAATACAACACTTTGGGTTAGAATCCACTGGGACGATTCCTATTAGGATTCACCGGGCCAATTTGCAAGAACTAACAACTGAACCATTACAAGAGTTTATAAGTCATTCAAGTTTTCACAAAAATGTTACACTTGACAAGGACAAACTCAAATTCAGTGCACCATTCTTCAGATCATGTTATGATGGTGCAATAAATTATGCTTCAGGAATACTTGATAAATGTATTTCTGCAATCGACAAAGAAAACCTTTCCAAAATTACGACATTATTTGTTTTTTGGTGATTGTACGAAAACACCAATTCTTATAGATGTTGTTAAACAAAAATTTGAACCTTCAATTGAAGTTATTGTTCAAAATTCAGACACTCCAGTGTTGGGTTGTTGGGTGGCTTTCAGTGATTAATCTGTTCAAAGAAATAACAACAATTAAACGAATGAATATTGAAAAACAATGTAACATTTAAATAAAAGTGTGTTTAACTTTGATCGATAATTTCAAGTTTTATACCATCATTTATTTATGAGATCCTTAAATAGGCCCTTCTCTCACCTGGACAAACCCGATAAATCTGAGCTGCCCAAACGTTTTATCCATGACAAACAATTTAAGATTTTAAAATGTATAAAATCCAGATGAACGAAAATAATTCCCAAATGGTTATATGTTACAGCTGATTGATTGTTACGTATCGTGTTGAGTAGCTGTGATAATAAATTTTATACTTTATCATGTTTATTAAAGTAACCACCAGAATAACTACGTTTTACACGGACAACTGCGCGTGGTCAACAGAACTGTTTATGATTCTACAAGTACTAGAATAACTACATTTCCCACGGGGAATTGCACGTGCGTTTGAATATGTGCTCGTAGCAAAAAGAAAACTATTATCTTTGGTACGTGTTTGCATGTCGAAGAAATCATCGGTTGTCGTCTGATACAAATGCATATTGCGGCGGCCGAAAAATTCGGTTGTTGTTCTAATTTAGACATCGACAATATTCTGCAACAAACACAATATATGCAACAAAAGTAGCATTACCTCATAGTAAGTCAAAAACTAATACAAATATGGCATTCATTACTTTGTTAAGGTGACATTTAAAATTAGCAAATCTTGAAAAGCATCTTTTACTTCGGTCATAATGATCTCGGAAAAATTTACTTTTCTCGATTTAATCATTTTGGGTAGTAATTTTTATTATGTAGGCCATAATTGTATAAGGTTCACTCAGATTCTTAAAATTACAAAATATATCTGCTCGAATAATATTGTATACATTTGCCTTTGTTCCTTTTATGCTGTTATGTTTGAAATAAACTGTATGAACATTGAACAGGGAATACATTGTCACAAGTCTGTGTGGGTTAACGAGTATAACAAAATCAGTGTGTTTTATTGGCCAGCCTTGATAAATGGGTTGTCAAATTCCAAATATTATTTGTGTTTATTTCTCATAACAATTTTTATATAACAGGTATTTATATATAGAACCTTATAGCTTTACTCTTATACTAATCAATATTATTACCATGTAAACATATATATATCATTATATAATATTTTTGTTTTTCAATACGTTTCGTTTTATGCTTTTCGTGGTGAATAACGTATTAAAAATGTTAGTGTGGTCCTCAATAAATAATATATCATTTTTTATTGTTGTTGTTTTTGCTCTCAAGGTGTTATGTGCTATTTCATTGTTTATTTACTGATCCTCATGATTTAAACAAAATGTGTAAGTACACAAATCCTTTTTTTTTGCAAAGATTGGATTACATGTGTCTCCCGCCTCCCCATAGCCGTTTGCCCTTTTATCAACGCAGTTGTTAGAAACAAAGACGTCTTAATTTACAGGAATGTATCGTTCTGCTCTACATTCTATTCTATGTAATTATTGATTAGAACGATTACTATTTTGACACACTTTATATTGGCCACTTTAGAGTTCTATCATACAAAACAGATCCTAGATAACACAATGTCCATGCTATGGCTTTCGATAGCATTGACTCATTCAACTGATTATGATATGAATAAAACTAAATGTGAGACTATACACCTTCAACCCTGCAGACAAACATAACAGTCAAAGAACTTATCATATTTTACTGGTTAAATGATTGTGAGTAAAATGAAATTCAGGGAATAACAAAAAATAACAATATAAAAAAGAAGATGTGGTAAGCTTGCCAATGAGACAACTCTCCACAAGAGACCAAATGACACAGAAATTAACAGATTTGGGTCACCGTACGGCCTTCAACAATGAGCAAAGACATACCGCATAGTCAGAAATCACAAATGTAAAACAATTCAAACGAGAAAACTAACGACCTGATTATTGTACAATAAACTTAACGAAAAACAAATATGTAACACAGCAACTTTTTGGACAAACAAACACCATTTATGTTTAAGACGAACACTACAAAAGTTCATCGAGCATGTGCTTAAAAGTACGGATGATTTGAGTTTCCTGTCATGGTGAACTTGCGCTCCTTGACACTGATTGCACCTATTGTCATTTTGCACAACCCCGAAATTCTCTTGGATAAAGATACACTTTTTGAAAACGTCTTAATTTATTTTTGTATTGTATTATGTGTTATGTGTTTCCGTCAAAAATACTAAGTCTTAGTGAACTTTTTGCCACCAAAATTTCAGAAATGGCAATTTAAGAATGATTACTTCTAGGATTAAGGAATATTTGAGTGTCAATAGGTAAACTATTGATGTTACGTTTTTTTATGTTTTGTTTTTGTGTTAAATTTTTTTGCCATTTGGGGGAGAGGGGGGGGGGGGTTGTTCTTCGAATATTTTAGCGACATTACTGGTCTCTTCTGCATTTATACCATATATATCAATACATTCATAAAACAGTTTTTACAAAAAGTCTATTTTATCAAAAGAAATATATAACCGTAATTATAAAGATACCTTGCAGAAGTATACATTAAATTTATAAAATATGCATTTATTTGCAACATTTGTACAACAAAATTACAGTTCTGATACGATAGATGATCAATTAATATGAATTTACAATATTATGCATTTAATTATAAGTGAAGCAAGTACGAATACCAAATAAAAACCTTGATACAAGCAAGAAATTTGTTATCCAGAAATGAAAATATGAACAGATGCATACATTAACAATCAATCTTGTCCCATCAAAGGATTCATCCAAACTCATGTTTAGCAAAACAAGAAAAAGCCTTAAGATGAGGAGGTTTATTGTTAATTACCAAACTCCGAAGTAGTGGCGACGTTGCTTCGCTAAACTATCAAAGTCAACGTAACGAAGTAAAGAGGACATAACCGCTGTTTCGGAGTTCGGTATTTACATGAACTTCAGACCAGAAATTGAGTTCCAACCGTCTCTATACTAGGGAATTTTTAATACTATATTCCTCATTTCCATTCTCAATTTCATTGAGTATTTCGCCTCAAATTTATAAATCGTACAAGAGGTTAAAGATAACAGAACATTGAACACACAAGTAACAGACACACAATGTCGTTATAAATTGGAAATAATCTGTCTGTGTGCCATATACCAAATATAACAACGACAAAGGGTACTGAAAGATGCAGGCATCACACTAGTGTATTACATATATGTTAGTTGTTTCTCCTTGTGACGAGGTACCAGAGTCTTTGCATGTTTTACTTACAATCTGATACAATCACAAAACGCTTGAAGAGCGTGTCAAGAAGTCAGTATGACGTTCTGTGTTCTCTTCCATTTGAACATTCTTAAACTCAAAGGAGTTAATCTTTACATTCATAGATTAAATTGACACACATCCTGGATAAGATTTACTCAGGAAGTTTTAGTCAATTTCCAGAATTATACAGAAATGTATATAGAAATCGGCATGGCGGTTAAATGTTATCAACTTTTGCAAAGCGGGATTGCGAATTAAAATCATTTTAATATGATATTTGATATTATTTGATTGATAATGCAATCGGATACTTATGATAAAAATATACCATCACGGAAAGTTCTTTGTTTACCATTGTCATCAAGGGGTACATATACCTAGTAATTTCATTCCACAAATATAACTGATTCAAAGTTTAGTCATTTAAGTTGAACATACTTCCTGTAATTTATTTTATTGCAATCAGTTTAATTGTCATAAAACAACGTCTTTTAGAATGTCAAAAGAAAAATAAATAAACATTATGTGTAAAACCGAAATAAACTGTATAAAACATACTTTATCATTTAATCAGTTATTTTGATTCATTTCGATAATATTTAGTAACTGAATTATTTTACAACCCTTATCATTTAAAAAGTAAAGGAATAAAAGGGAAAATACAAAAGTTCCTAACTTGAGCTATCTGTCAAAGGTAGTGAATGGTTGTCCTCGTCAGGTTTCAAAAAAAAAAATACTGATACTCTGTTGTATGGTATTTTGTTTAAAAAGTTCGTTTCGGGTAAACATTACTTGCACGACTCTGGTATAATTATTGAAATCATTAACATCTGCAGGCGTCAAGAAACCTTCACTTCTAATCAGCAACTTAACTTTCAAACATAAGGAGGAGCACGTGTACCGTTATGTGCGCGTCGATGAAACTAGATGATAATCAACATCCTTACCTACATCTCTCCTATATTGCTTCTTTGTTCAAGCAATTAAACACATAGAATTGTTCACGTTCGGTTGATTTTTGAATATCAGTATTTCATTTTCGTCAGTAATCCACAATGAAACTTTAACTAGTCCAACTGACTTGGGGTTATATAGACCGTCTGATACATTCACTAGACGCCCTTTATACTTAAGATTTTTATCCAGTATATAAACACAGTGATGGCGACAATCTGACACTAAAATATTTCCTTTCGTATCAGTACATATTCCGAAACATTCAAAGTCGTTTTCTGGAGCATAACCAATTACCCCTTGAAACGATTCAATAGCCGTACCGGATATGGGATTTCTTTGTTTAATAACAGATGTTATCGGTTGACCAAAAGCTTTTACGTACATAAGGTATATGTCTTCCTCAGTACTTAGAATTTCATCTGGAATGTGGCAATTATTTGGATAAAATTCTATGCGACGAACTACGACCCCTTCTAAGTCCAAATGTATAATTGCATATTTATAACATTGGTTCTCTTGCACGGTGGATAGAAGTAGAACTATAATGGAATCGTCCACAGTGACACATGCGCAATAAGGAAAGGACGGTTGGTTTCCTGAATTGGCAAACAAAATCAGTCGATTCTCATTTACAATATGCAATATTTTTGTGTTTTTGATTAGTATAATAAACACACACTCGTTTCTCAACAAACCAATGTCGCACACAATTTGTGCATAAATTTTATCATCCAGTGTATGATTAGTGATTTTATGTAATTTGTTATCAGAAATTATCCATGCAATTTTGTCTGAAATCGGAACGATTGTCTGAATGTTTTGGTGCCTGTATGAAATATTGATACTGATCTTGTGAAATATTGAATATTCTTCATGTTTGTCATTACAATCGTTCTGTGGTGTATCAGTTTTGCTTTTCTTTATACAATTGGCATCGGAACAGTTATCTTTTTAATTAGAATAACACTGGTTTTCTGTCTGAATAGACACGTCACGACATAGAGGCAGGTTTTGATGTTCACTTGTTTCGATGTCATTACTTTTTGCTTCATCATTTTGACCGTGTAAAAGAATAAGTTGTCCGAGTGACATTTCTTTGTCGTTTGGTCTGAAAGTGAATTGTTCAAGGACATGCATATGAGAATTCGCAGATAGAAGACAAGACTTTATTTCTGTCAATATGTTGAAAACACTCCAAAATTCTAATTCCTGAAGATTAGTAGTATTTATTTTCAAGAATGCTAATCGTAGGTTTTCTATGCGATCCAATGTTTCTAGAATTGCTGTTTTCTTAAAAGAGACTGTATCATTTAATTGCGTAAGAAGATCCTCTTTTAACAAATCAATCCGTTTCCTCCTATTTTCTGTATGATACTCGACACTATGTTCAATCTCATCACGTAATCCTAGAGGTTTTTCAATAGACGATCCAAAATTATCACATGTTCTCTTCTTAACACTTACCTCTTAAATTCGTCACGAATGTTTGTTTCAACATCTTGTATTTGACAAAAAATATGCTTTTGATGCAACTGACCTAAACAATTAAAACAAACAAAATCCCCACATTCTTTGCAGTAGAGTTGACAACTTTCTTCGTGGTGAAACCTACATCGTACTAGGGTGTTGGAGTCAATGAGATGTTTCACTGATATATCATTCGCCATGATTACACCATGTATGGTTAAACTTCAATATTGTGTACTAGTACTTGTTATCATGTGATAACATAATGTAGTTAAATATTTTAGTTATCATAAAAAATGAACTGGATTTCTGTCAATTTAAATCTATATACATGTATCTAGATAAGTTTGTATTTTTGTGTGTGTTTGGATCAACCATACCAGAGACATCTTTATTATATACATCTGGTTTTACACAGTCAAGGAATACAAATAAATACTGATAACATTTTGAAAGTAACATACATATCTACGGAGTAGTTTTGGTTTATTCACCTAGGATAAGTATGATCAAATTTAGAAAAATATTATTCATACTCTTATAGTCAAATCGACGACTAACCGGGATTTAAGTCATTATGAATCGTCGCAATTATGCCAAACCTGGATCTTCCCTTCTATAAATACGTCAAGGAAGTTAGAAAATCGCGAAAATAAGTCGACTTGACAAAAGTAAAATAACAGAAAGACTGAACTTAAGGGTGAAATTCAAAACGGAAAGTCCCTAAACAAATGACAAAATTAATAGCTCTAACACATCAAACAAATCGGAAACTATTCTCATATTCCTTACTTGGTAAATGCATTTCCTTATGAAGAAAATGGTGGATTAAATCTGGTTTTATAGCTATCTAGACCTCTCACTTATATAACAGTCGCGTAAAATTCCACTATATTAATCACAACAAAGTGGGAGAAAAACAAACAGACCTAATAGGTGAAAATTGTCCAAACCTTGTGGTACAGCAGTGTGCAGCAGAAACCGCTTAACACGACAAAAATGTATGGATCCGAGAAAATAATATAACAATAAGGAGATGTGGTATGATTGCCAATTAGACAAGCATCCAAAATTCAAATGAAATGGATGTAAGCAATTATAGGCAACCGATACTATATCGGCTATGAAAGGCTCCGACATTAAAAATATTGAGCAAAAACTAATCAACTTATTTATAACAAAACAATTCACGAAAAACAAATATGACAGACATGAACCAACAACAACTACTAAATTACAGGCTCCTGACGTGATACAGGCACATAGAGAATGTGGCCGGGTTAATCATGTTTGCGAGCGCTTAACCCTCCCCCGTATCTGTGACAGTGGTGTAAAAGTATAACATAAGAACAATCTATAAAATTCAGTTGAAAAAGACTTAACTCATCAGATGGATACACATAGAAATACATCTAAAGTTAGTTTACTATTCATTGTAACTAAACTATGCATGTGCAAAACTCTTCATTTTTTTTTCAACGATTTAAGTTGTTTCCTCGTTTTTTTTCTGTCTTTGCTTGTTGTATCTTCGAAAATTAAACATCTCTTAAACAAAACAAAGGTATTGGTGTTCCGGCGACAAAAAACGTAGTTATCAGGTCACAGATTTCTTATACTATCATATTTTCCATTAAAATGTCAGATTTTGATTGGGTATAACGTGGTATATATTCTTCTCTATCGCATAGTCAACATTGTTTTACCTTTCACAAACACGTTTGTTCAGTAGTTATAAGGATTGTTGTTGTGTACAAGCTAAAAGTAAAATCACAAAAATAACTGTGCATATCTTTCAATTAAGAATTTAAAAGACATTATAATTGCAAAACATTTAGCAGTGAAGATTTAATAACATATAGCTGAGAGGGTGATGGAGCAGATATTTACACCTTTGTAAAATAAAATATTCAACCTTGAATTTGCCTCAGTCGACTATCTTTTTGTCGAGGTAACAATCTGCTCTTTACCCCTCTCATCATACATGTGTGTGATCTTTAAGATAGTCTATTTTACGTAAAGTAGGCAACTCGAATGTTGTATACTATTACATTAACATTTAAAGCATCGCAACTTCAAGTATGAAGAGTGTTAGCACAACAGTATGGTCTGTGCCTGTACACTGCATGTATATTTTTAGTTGGGAGACTAAATCAATAAAGATGTTTAAAGGCATTCAAACCAAAAGTTTAAACAGTTTAACCCTTTCCAATCAAATTCTTACCAACTGGGTGTATACTCTCATGAACAACACGACGGGTGACACATGTGGAGCAGGATATATTTGCCCTTTCAAGTGACCAGTGATCAACCCGAATTTTGTGGGGTGTCGTGTTCCTCAGTCTGTAGTTTGTTTCTGTGCTGTGTTTTGTGTACTGTTGTTTTTCATCTTGTCGTTTTTCGTTTTTTTTTGCAAAGGACATTGTCAGTTTGATTTCGATTTTTGAATATTCCTTTGATATCTTTTGTCTCTCTTTTTATGACAGGTATTTTAAAATTAAGTTAAGAAAAAAGAACGTAGAATGTGGTATCTGTATATATAATATAAATCAAAGCGGCACCATTTGGAGCAGCGTTAATAGTTAGGCACCTTTTTTGTCATGCTTAAGAGGATTTAAAATTTTAAATTGTTCAAAAGCTGACTTTAAGTAAACTTATGACGGACAAATGTTATGTTAAAAACAATCAATGCAAATGCATCAGTCAAAAAAGAAACTTTACTAATAATATAATGAATTGAGCTCCTTTGAATTGTACATTTGCTCTATTTGAGGAGCTAAAGATACCAGAGGAACATTCAAACTCATATATTAAAATGAACAAACAACGGCTACAAAAGACAAAAACGTTCAAACAGACAAACAATAGTAAACAACTCACAACATAGAAAACTAGAGACTGCGAAACACGAACCGAATCAAAAAGTGGGGGTGATCTCAGGTAATCCGGATGGGTAAGAAGATCCTGCTTCACATGTGACACTCGTCGTCTTGGTCATGTAATCACAAACCTGGTAATAAGTCTAATTCGGAAAAGGGTGCGGGATTATAGTTACGACATCAGGAAAATATCCGTTATAATCTATGAAACGGGTATTCCATAACGGTCAACCAACTCGTGATGGCGTCCTTTAAACTTACAAAGGAGGACTTCAATTTCACTACATGCAACTCTTGTTTTAGTATGTTCCTTGTGAGCAGCAACCCTCTATCAAGGAAATCGTGATAGGAAATACAAGCCCTGGAATATCGTATCAACTGGGAGATATTTACTCCGTATGCAGGTCTTGCTGGAATATGTTTCTACATAGAAAAGGAATTGGAAGCTGAAGTCATCACTATTGTCGTAAAGTTTTGTTTTCAACTGGCCATCATTGTCAATTTCTAGATGTAAGTCAAGATATGAGGCAGGCTTAACTGTATCTGTTGTATCCTTTATCTCAAGTTCAATGGGATAGATTCGTTCAACATAGTCACCAAATTTAGTGAGAGAACATTTGTTCACGACTCTAACCTAGATTTAGGTAGAGAAATTATTTACAGAGTGTATTGTATTTTTCGGTGTTGTATGTATTTGCATCAGAATATCAATGAAATGTTTGCCACTAAAAGTTAAAAAAAAAAGGCGAATGTTACCGAAGATATTCATATTCAAAGTCGAAAACAAACTGGTAAGGTCATGGCAAAAAAATAAACACTAATAAAAGACAAACAACAGGTACGCAAAGCACAACATAGAAAACTAAACAATGAGCAGCAAGATAAGCAATTAACCATTTTCCAGGATTATACAATTTGAATTTTCATTTGTGTGAAATATACATGCAATCACATACATGTGAACTATTGAGATTAGTACATAGTAGTATTTTGGAATATTTTGATGGCAGATCTCGTCTCTTCTTCATCTCATGTAGATAATTCAATACAGTAATAAAAATAGAATTACAAATAATCACAATTTTATTTAAATTCATTATAAATAACAGTGACAACAGGGACATTGAATGAATATGAATCACATTTATGAAATATTCATTCACTTACAACATTTGCGCAAATAAAATATAACTCTGATATGAATTGATCAATGAAAATGCATTTACAATATTATGCATTTAATTATATGTGAAAAAGGTATGTGTATCACATAAAAACCATGATTCTGGGGAACATTTATATTACAATGAAAGTGTGAACAGATGCATAGATAAATAATCAATCTGTCCCATTAAGGGATTCATCAAAATTCCCTTCGAATAAAAATGATTATTAAGAATGAAAGACAAAGGTTTCGGACTAGAGTTTAATCTATAGTTCAGTTCTTTCTTCTTTAAGTTCTTTTATCGAAGGATCTGAATTATTTTCCAACCATTTGGTTTTTTCTTCAATCGCATGGTTGACTTGTCGTCATCAGTCAGTTTTCCACCTAATTTTTCTTTATCACCAATTTGATTTTTGAGGTTATGGGTCAAACTTTCAAGTTCATTTTTAGCATCTACTTTTTTCTTTTATAGCTTTATCTTCATCTGCAAATTTTTCAGCATCATTTATTATACGATCTATATCTTGTTGTGAAAGTCTGTTTGTGTCCTTTTGAATAACAATATTGTTTTTCTTACCCGTTCCTTTGTCTTCTGTGCTTACTTCTAAAATCCCGTTAGCATCAATGGCGAACGTGACTTCGATCTGAGGTATTCTTCTCGGAGCTGGTGGGATACCAGTCAAAACAAATTTTCCCAATATGTGATTGTCTTTTGTCATTGTTCTTTCTCCTTCAAAAATCTGTTTTGTTACGGCATTTTGGTTATCAGCTGCTGTTGAAAATATTTGTGATCTTTTTGTTGGTATTTGGGTGTTGCGAGGAATCAGTTTTGTCATGACACCACCATCGGTTTCTATACCAAGTGTTAGTGGGTTAACATCCATCAATAACAGTTTCCAGGTCTCTTCCTCTCCACTCAGGATACCACCTTGAACAGCGGCGCCAAAAGTCACAGCTTCATCTGGAATGACCTCCTGGTTTGGTTCCTATAAAGTTAAAAGAGTATGTTAATATGACCTTTATTAAAATTAGTTTTGTGTTGCAAGTGGTCATTTGACTCAAATCAAAGAGGCATATATTCTTAATAACATTTTCTGTTTTTTCGGCCTATGTCATTGTCAATCACAAGTTTAATCTAATATAATATTGTTCTTGTTTAGCACTGTCATATTTATGATGATGTATGCCGAATATATCAATTGTTTGATCTCGAAAGCTAATAAAAAGCAGAAGTCTTCAAATGTGATGTCGTAGAGAATATAAGTGTATATTAAACAAATGCAAACAGCTTAGAAATCACTCTGGTATATTTTTCTTTTTAAATAGAAATATGAATTGAAAAAGATAATAACATTAACGGGGACAACAAAAATAATCATTCACCTTGCCATTGAAGTATTCTTTGAGAAGTTGTTGAACTTTAGGAATTCGTGTAGTACCACCAACAAGGACTACTTCGTCAATATCAGATTTCTTCATGTTGGCATCATCTAATACTTTCTGAACTGGTTTCTTTGTAAATTTGAATAAATCCTGCAAGACAAAGTTTAATATCTATTAATATAATATACAAAAGAAGATGTGGTAAGATTGTCAATGAGACAACTCTTCACAAAAGACCAAATGACACAGAAATTAACAGCTATAAGTCACCGTACAGCCTTCAACAATGAACAAAGCCCATATACCGCATATAAACTCAGCTATAAAAGACCCCGAATAGGCTTTTTATTTACATTAATTTGTTATGGTTTGCATTTATTGGAAAACTTAATTGTATTAAGAAGTATGATAAGAAAAGCAATATTTTTAATCAAGAAAAATAGAAAAACATTCTAGACTTTCCGAAAGCGAAACGCAACCCATGGTCATTTTATTGCTTAATTTCGTTCTATGCTAAGCTTGTACAATACCAAACTTCAAAAAGGAGTTGTACCTTTTAAAATGCACCATTGATTAATTAATTGGTTTTGCTCAACGCCAAGTGGTAAATACCCTAGTCGATCTTTTCAAATGTAAAAGCATACACTGAATTATTTATCCTGTCTGAATTGTTGCAATTCTAATCCCTCTCGTTCTTTATTGCAAAATCGTTAAATCGAGTTTTTTTTTCTACGAGCATGTCAGTGTAAAAATAACATAATATTTACATGGTGTATATCAATTTTCTTTAATCTGTTATGATATTTAAAAAAAAATGAAGATGTGGTATGATTGCCAATGAGACAACTCTCCACAAGAGACCAAATGACACAGAAATTAACAACTATAGGTCATCGTACGGCCTTCAACAATGAACAAAGCACAGACCACATAGTCAGTCATAAACGGCCCCGAAATGACAAATGTAAAACAATTCATATACTTAATTTCAACACTTACCATGTTTAATTCTTCAAACTTTGCCCTAGAGAGTGTTTCTGAGAAATCATTTCCTTCAAACAATGATTCAATTTCTACTCTGGTTTGGTGAGCAGACGACAGGGCTCGTTTAGCTTTTTCAACTTCACGTCTGTGTTTCTGCATGGCATGTTTATCAGTCCTCATGTCTTTTCCTGTTTTCTTTTTATACATTTTTATAAAATGTTCCATAACTCTCTGATCAAAATCTACCCCTCCTAGATGTGTGTCACCATTTGTTGCCACGACCTCGAATATTCCATTGTCGATCGTTAAGATGGAGACATCAAAGGTTCCTCCACCAAGATCAAACACAAGAACGTTTTTCTCCCCTTTCTTATCAAGTCCATACGCAATAGCTGCTGCAGTTCTGAAAATAAAAGGATATCAATGCAATGTACAACAAGTCACATACAAAGGATCTGTAATCTTCCAGAAAATGTTTCTTTAAATCTTTTTAACTATTTTATTTTATAATTGCTACTGCTATGTGAGCTGAAGATGTTATTCAGCGATTGTTATCTGTAGTGGCTTTGATTTCAAATATGTTATTATGAACTGAAGCTTAACTATTTAATTACAGAAAATATTGTGAGAGGAGTATATACAGTTTAGTTTGTACATTTGGTAAGTAGTACATTATTTTTTTCCGCATAACTTAGATCGGCTATACAATCCTTGCTCAAAAATAGAGTTACTTCTCTTTGATCATACAATTCGTACTTTACCTTCGGTTCGTTGATGATTTTCATAACATTAATTTAGACCAGCAATCCTTCAAGCATCTTTAGTAGCCTGTCACTGTGCGTCATTTGAGTAAGCAGGGACAGTAACAACAGCATTGGTCATCTTTTTACCAAGATAGCCCTCAGGAATGTCCTTCGTCTTACTCAAGACCATGGCAGATATTTCCTCTGGTGCGAACACTTTCATAGAATCTCCCACTTTGGCTTGTATTTGCGGCTTGTTATTTTTGTTCACGACTTTAAATGAATAATGTTTGGTGTCACTCTGTACAGCTTTATCGTTCCATTCTCGGCCATTCAGGCGTTTGACGTCAAATATCGTATGTTCAGGATTTGTTGTCAGTTGGTTTTTGGCGGCGTCGCCTATAAGACGATCGCCTTCTTCAGTAAACACTACGTAAGACGGAGTTATTCTGTTCCCTTGGTCATTTGCGATTATTTCAACTCTTCCATTCTTGAAAACCACAACACTAGAATAGAAAAAAAAAACAAATTGTAATAAAATATTCAACATATAGTAAAGTAGGAAGTTAAGTAGCTATAAATCAAGGTTTAACTCACTATTTTCTTCGAAAAAGTCAGAAATATGGCAGTTGTTTTTCACTTGTTCCGTTGATTGATAGCGTTTGATTTTGTCAGTTTTTATGGACTTCCTCTGTTTGAATTTGCCTTGGTGTACGGTATTTTTTACATACTTTTTTTAATGGAAAACGGTAGTATTTATTCTGCCATAGGCGACAACACAATAAACAATCTTACCAGTGGGATTTCCAAATGAAACGTGAAATAGATATAGAAAAGTAGGTCAATGTAAAGGTATATGTAAATAAAAAATATCAGCTTGAAAACACTTTTTGATCTATTGGAACATTCTTTTGTTGAATCAATTACAGTCAGTTGAATATTTAGTATTTTAGAAACACTTCTATATTTTTATTTTCATCGAAAATTGGATAAAAAAAATAACCCATATAATTGCAGTTCTGTCCTTACATTACTCTAATATAATGGCTTGAATCATTATCGATATGAGAGAACCAAGTATAAAAATGGGAATTTTACAACCCGACTTATCTTAAGATTAATCACTGTATGAAGCATTCGTCACTAGTTTTGACCACAGGAAACGATGGGTTGAAAAAGTTTTTGAACATGTGTATTTCAACTCTCTAGAGTGTTATAATCATTTTGTGCGATTTCTTGAGGATAGATGTAGGACTGTACAAGGTGCGTATATTCTTAAACCATTTGTAAATATGCATATTTATTTTATGAAATTATCAAAAAAATATCAAATAAGAATTAGAATATCATGTTCCAATTAAGGCCCTTGATGGGCAGCATGGCATTCACACACACAAAACAATACACTAGGATTTTGTAAAATATGTTCACATTGAAATGAAATATTGAAATTTCATATAATTATAAACCTACATATATATTTCTTTATCTCAAATAAATCCTGAACATATTTGATCCTGGAAGGACCAAAAACCATAAAATCAGTGATATTTGCAATGTGTTATTTTCAGTTACACTTCCTAGAGTTGGATAGAAATAAAAAATAACTCTATGATGAGAAAATAAAAAAAAAACCACGACACATTAATAAAATATCAAAATTTTAATATAGGCATTAAAAAAATAAAGACATGTTTCCTCTTTTTTATGTTTTTTCATTCACAAATAGTTCTATGTACATTTATTCATAATAAAAATCATTATTCAACAGTTATTTTAAAAAATTTGTAGAATTATGGGTTGTAGTCAAATATTAGAATTGGAACAAAGAATTTTCTCTGTTTTTTCTTTCTTTTTACGTCATTCCATTCATTTATAATAGCACATGCTCATGTATATAAACATATTTGGCCAGTGTGCCTTTAAAAGATTGACTTTAATTTTAAGGATCAGCAGTTTCAAAATCAGGGACAATCTGTATAGACATGCTTTCATTCTGTACACGAAGGTTCATGATAAATTACATTCTAATATGACGTGCTTCTTTCGCTTTGTAAACAACATCGTGATAAAATTCTCAATATATCTATACTTAGCGCAGACTCAGAGATGTACATAATAATGGCTATTAAAATATACCTCCCACGTAAATCCACGTGTATCGTAACCTATGTGCAAACGCCATGCCGATTTCGCTGTGTTATAAATTGCAATTTAAAAAACCCTACAGAACCTTTATTCTTATTCTGAGGTATAACAAAAAGAATTAATGCATTAGAGCTCGGAAAAATGTACAAAATAAAAATAAAATAAAATTCCGCGAAATTTTATTAATGTTTTTGGCGCATTAACGTCATTTTAAAACATGACGTCATACGAATGAAAACGCCAAAGCTGAAGGTTTTCCGTTGCGCTAACCCTCCAAATTCGGATAATATTGCATTAAAAAGAAGTTTTGAGGTATGTGTTGGGTTTTTTTTCCATTCTATTGCATTATTCTCAAATTTAATGATTTTTAACAAGTCAACATGGCGGCTCCTTAGTTACAAAATGTCAACAGTGAATTTGACGGTAGCTTACGAGAAATAATGTAAATTTAAAACGGCAAATATTTGGTTTGAGAGTTAAAAGAGTTAAACTCATTTTTTTCTATCGGTTATTTAAGAAATAATTCATGCAAGCTACAGATTTATTAGATTTGTTTTACATTTATCTAACAGGGGATAAATTAGAACAGCTCCACACATGGCACACCCACCCTCGCTTCAGTTTTTTAATGATCGTTTTTGTCCTATTAGAATCGAAATAATTCATGGAAGCCATAGATTTGTTGGAAATTTACACATGGCCTGGGCCGTGATATTCGTTAATTTTATCCCTCGCTAACGCTCAGGATAAAATTAGAATATCACGGCCCAGGCCATGTGTAAATTTCCAACAAATCTATGGCTTCCATGAATTATTTCTTAAATATATATTTTTTTTTTTCATTTAAATGCTGATTATGTTTATTTTTCTACATGCAAGTGTCAGATAACCATATGTGAGAGAAAACAATCAAGAAGAAAAACTCTATGTTATAATCAGGGTTTTCTAAAAGCTAAATAAAACTTTTTTTTATTACTAACATCAGTTGCATCAGCTTCAATACAAAGAATATGAAAGGTAATATAACATTTACAGAATATCACTTACTGATGACTGCTAACCAGACAAACAAAATTATCTTCATCAAATTAATTAGATCATACTACTTATATAAAATAACAGAACTATAATGTAGAATGTATTATAAAAAATCAGTACAAAATTTAAAAAAAAAAGAGTATTGAGGGTGTGGATGGGGGCTTACAGAATAGAGAATAATGGGCAAAAAATATAAAGAATAGAGAAAAATTGACCGAAAAATAAAGAATAGAGAACAATGAATTGCTAAAACATAAAGAATAGAGAATAATGGGCAAAAAGTGTAAAGAATAGAGAAAAATAGCCTACAAAATTAACGAATACAGAACTGAAGGACCCCCCATCCAGACCATAAGTACTGCAATCAAGGAACATCTCTTTCTGCCGTATTTTATTACAGATAGTGTCAATGTCCACTTACATTGTACTTTGCATAACTATTGGTCAAGTAAATGCCTGTAACTATGTAGCTGGCAGTCATCACCTTCTCACAAGTCGATACAGATTTTTGTTTGGGTAGGGGTGAAACTTTTGAGACTATGTTCTTAGGGAGGATCATTATGTGGTTCATAAGAATGATGGAGGGGTTGCCAACAAAACTTTTTAATACGTAAACGTTGAACCGACCCCCTCAGCTGATAAATAATGACCGTTCCCTGAATATTCCACTGAATCATATACGTTTCCTTATTTTGTTTCGGTCTAAGAATAAGAGCGATGTGGGTTATACGCCAATGCGACTTTAACTAAACGCCACAAATATAAAAACGATAACTTGGATTCGATCATAAAGTTAACAGTTCAAGACAGTGATTTTCATTCACAGTACTATTGCGTTAAATCTCAGATCAAAATGACTGTTACATTTCGAAATTTGTTTATGAATGTATTTTTTTATTTTGTTTTTTAACCGAACGTATTAACCGATAGTTTGTGTTTAAGTGGAATTTCAATTTACTAAAACTAAATCGCTCATTTGCAATCAGACATGCCCCTCAGATCCCGGTCGACCCATTTCGTAATTGATTCTTGTCCAGAGTACTTAATATGTAATATTTGCCAGTGGACGATTGATAAGGGGGACACTCACTCAATCAGTATATTGTTTTTATTTGTTTGGTGGAAAATTGTATCATTGTAACCGAATAACATTTCCTCTTGTCTTAGATTTTATATTTTTTAAGCGAAAGTGTTGACGTTGAATTTAATTTTACACATAAGGTCAAAAACTTCTTTAATGTGATATCTTACACATGGAAAACACAATTAAAATATCTTTTTTTCTTATTAAACATCTCAAAGATCGATTCATTTTTGTCTGAAATAAAAGATTTCATAACATGATTAGTTAACTTTAAGCTGATTACAAACTCAGTAAAACGATAACTTTTATTCAAAATCGATTATATTTTCAGAAAAGATGAAATAGATATTTGGAGTGGTTATAGAGCGTTCAGGTTTTTGTCTCATTGACGCTATCCCCACACCTTTTTATTCTTTTTATTTGTTTAGACTACAGTATGTACATAATGTACAAGATCACAATACCATTACTTATATTTAGGAATCACAAATGATCACAAATCAAACTAAAAACCTCTTCATGAAACATTATAGTTCAAAAAATCATTTCATAATTTAAAACAATCGCCATCAAAAGGGTAATGCAAAAGTGCAAATGTTGTAAAAATCATTCTATATTCTTATATCTACTGTTTTGCCCAGTATATATTTAAATAAGGAGATGCAGTGTGATGACAAATACAGCAAATGTCCACCAGAGTCCAAATGACATGGATATAAGCAACTATAGGTCATCGTGCGGCTTTCAACAATGAACAAAACATATACCGTACAGACAGCCATATAACTTGACAAAATTAGAATCAATTTAAACGAGAGATTCAAGCTTAAACACCAACAGAAACAAATATGAGAGACAGCAAACCAACAACAACCACTTAATTAGAGGTTCCTATAATAGGACAGGCACATACAGAATGTGGCGGGATGAATAAAATTGAGAATGGAAATGGGGAATATATCAAAGAGACAAAAACCGGACCAAAGAGCAGATAACAGCCGAATGCAACAAACGGGTCCTCAATGCAGCGAGAAAATCCCGCACCCGGAGGTGGTCCTCAACTAGCCCCTAAATAAAATTGTGTGCTAGTTCAGTGAAAATGGACGTCACACTTAACTCCAAAACATAGAAATGAACTAAAATTAAAAAACATACAAGACCAACAAAGGCCAGAGGCTCCTGACTTGGGACAGGCGCAAAAATGCGGCGGGATCAAACACGTTTTGTGAGATCTCAACCCTCCCCACACCTTTAGTCAATGTAGAAAAAAGAAACACATAGCATTACGCACAGTAAAACTCAGTTTAAAAGAAGTCCGAGTCCGATGTCAGAATAGATAACAAAAGAAACTAAGCAAAATGACAATGATACATAAATGAACAAAGGACTACTAGCAGTTACTGACATGCCAGCTCCAGACCTCAATTAAACTGATTGAAAGATTATGTCTTCATCATATGAAAATCAAGTACAATCCCTCCCGTTAGGGGTTTAGTATCATACCATCATAAAATATATGAGAAGAACATAACCCGTATCATGCCAACAACTGGTTTTAGAATAAATGTGTTTATTTCCGATGCAAAGACCCTATGAGTGAATCAATATTAATACCAAAATATGCAATCCTTAATGACTTGACAACAGAATGGTAACTATATCCTTTCCGAATAAGTCTGTTTAAGGGTTTGGTTATCTTTTGAGGTGAATGCCGACATTTTTGTGCTTTGTAAAGAATGTTACCATAAAATATTGGATGTGAAATACCTGAACGTATAAGATGTTTGCATGTTGATTTATATTTACGAATGATGTCCTTGTACCGATGATAGAATTTAGTAAATGTTTTGACTAGTTTGTGATATCGAAAACCCTGGTGTAATAATTTTTCAGTAATACAGAGATTTCTTTCGTTGAAATCAAATACGTTATTACATACACGAGCGAATCGAACAAGTTGGGATATATAAACACCATAAGATGGCGACAAGGAAACGTCGCCATCTAAAAATGGATAAATAACAATAGGAAATGAAAATTATCTATTTTATCATAAATTTTGGTATTAAGTTTCCCGTTAAAGATAAAGATATCAAGATCCAGGAAAGGGCAGTGTTCATTGTTAGTATTAGCTTTATTTAAAGTCAGTTCGGCAGGATAAATCTCTTTAGTGTACATACTGAAGTCGTCATTATTGAGACTACTAGCAGTTACTGACATGCCAGCTCCAGACCTCAATTAAACTGATTGCAAGATTATGTCGTCATATGAAAATCAAGCACAATCCCTCCCGTTAGGGGTTTAATATATATCATGGTTGTGAGCGCTCTACCCTCCCCATGTTCTAAACATCTTGCGTACAACTGATAATTATTTCGTTATGAGTGATGTACAAGAAGAACTGCAAGATATAAAGAAAGTCTTAAAAAGTTCAGAGATGAACTAGGCTGATTTAGGTCTCATTCTGTCATATAGTTTGGGCTTGAGCATTCCTGATGAAAGTAAATTTAATCCAGAAAAGCGCTTCGGACGCACAAAATTATAAAATGATAAAATCATTTTCTATTTGAATTATCTACTCAACTATGAAACGCATGACAACTTGGTATAATACCAGTCGAAAAAGAGTTAAAGAAGTTGAAATACGTTTTGCAATTTCACACTTACTCCTCAAAATTACTGAATGAAAATAATTTTTTCCAAAAGAGTGCGAACTCGGTTTTGGTTACCTTCCAAGTATAAGTACATTTGTAGTTAACTAAATCCCAAATTTATATTGCAAGGTCTGTTTCATTTATCATTTAAAATGCTACTGAACATGTTTATTTTATTATTTCAAAATTTTCAAATCACATGTGTCGGATAAAGAAGCAAATGTTTTAAAGAATAAAATGAGGTTGAACAAAAGTAAATATTCATTTAGAAAGGACTATGACCGGCTTTAAAACACACAATGAAAAATCTTTATAGTGCTTAAAGTAAATGTCAACACCGTAAACAGTTTGACATCATAAGTCAGCATCGGCGTCAAATGTTAATTTCAGACGTTTTTAAGCTTTTGTTCGCTTTACAATAAAATAAACAAATGACAAAGAAAAAAATGTTCAGATGAACGTTTTGTCTACTATTGAAGAAATCACATTCATCCGTTGCCACGAAGGACGACAATTCCGTAAAGTCATCATTAACCTAACAAATAGCCAATCATTGACATAACAAATAGCCAATCATTGACCCAACAAATAGCTAATCATTGACCTAATAAATAGCCAACCATTTATCTGACAAATACATGTAGCCACTCATTGACCTAACAAATAGCCAATCGCAATTTCACATCCCATTGCAGGATAAAGAGACCTAAAAATAGCCTAATTCGAAAGTGCACCTTGGAACTATTACAGTTACTGTAATAGTTCCAAAGTGATTTTAGCTATTTTCGTCCGTGTAATAAAAGTCCCTCCGAAAAAAATCAAGGAAATTGATGTACTCCTAACCACAGGAGGAAGTTACAGAAAGACGAAGAAGAAGAAGAAGAAGATACGCCAACTAAATTCTCACTAAAATACAGATCATGTGTCCAAGCTTTGCTTACAAGGATCTGACAACACTCAGATTTACTTTCTGTTCTTGTAGTTATTACATCAGCCAATTAAAATTCAGCTTTCAAATAGTTGAAGGTGGATATTTGTTCGACAAAACAAGAGGATCTCGAAATGTCTTTAAAACAGAAAGTAGTAGAATGGAGCGTTTTCAGATCCTTGAAAGCAAAGCTTGGACATACTAGGATCTGTATTTTAATCAGATTATGCCTACTAATATCTATTGCATGCGGCAAAGAGACAAAAAGGCAACAAACATAAGACAATTAATAACACTGAAGCTGTGATGTATGTTTTCTACAGCACTCGCACCCACTCTACTGTTCGTCACATTAATTCTGCAACTACCTAATATTATCAGGATCCGAGTTTTACTCAAGTGTGTAGTTAAGATAATTGATAAAATTCTACTGTCAAACTAAAACATAGAAATCTTACTTATTAGACCAAAGAGTAACACCTTAATAATGGACATATACTTTAACTCAAACATGTAAACAGATATTTTTTGTGATTTGTTTTATTCATGCAAGATCTATTTAGATACTTAACTTTTACTGAATTGCATGAATATGCATTTTTTTCTTTTTTGCAATGATTTTTTTTTAAACCATGTGCATTGCACTTAATTAATTTTAGACATATCAAATCACAGATGTGTTCTGTAATATTTATCCTAAAATCAATTGCCAATTTTAGTATGCGCAACCTATCGATATTCTTGGAATTACCTTCATCGGGTTTGTTTAAAACCCAAGGTGAAATTTCCTTATAACACATCTAAACTCCAATGTTTGTTACTTGCAGCTTTATTTGTTAGATTTTGGTTTGGTGGATGACGATTTCTGGACACCTGTGTGGTGTTCTCTATTACTTACCATTCATAAGACTTTTAAGTGTTTGGTTTATAGAATTAACATCAAATACAAAATTAATATTCTTGGCAGCCTTGTTTAATATTTTTGTAATCTTCATTTCTTAGATATTTAGAACAAGTGACAAAAGGTTTTTAAAATGAAAATTCATGATCAAAATACTCCTGCTGATTTCTAATAACTATTTGTATTGTTTATTCCTCTCTTCTAGTCTTTTATAACACAAACATATAAAACATTTGGACATTTTTGTCAGACAGCCAAAAAAAAACATGCACACACAGCAGTACCCACTGACACAAAATATAAACAAATTGGCACTATGAAGGCTACCTCAAGTTCAACTAAGTTTGTGGTCTCGATTTCTGAACGAATAAAATTCTATAACCGTCTAAAGTGTCAAAAATTGACAGTTTTTTACGATTTTTCAACGACTAAAGTTCCATAACTCCTCACTGTCATATCGGAAATGTATAAGAAACAAAAGGGAGCTTATTTCAATAGATTTAAACAAGTAATTAAAATTTCATGAAAACTGCTTTAAGCGTTTTTGAGTTAATGTCCAACAACTGGAAAATCACCCTTTTTATTGAAAAGTCCCAAATACTCCAAAACATAAAATCAGAAATTTTGAAAAATCAAAAGGGAACTTATGTCAATATATACAAACAATTCAACAAAGGTTCATGAAAATTACTCCAAGCATTTATGGCGAGAAAACTGGAGAATCCCCAATGAATAAAATCCCATAACTCGGAAACGTAAAATCTAAAATTTATAAAAATCAAAAGGAACCTTACGTAAATAAATATAAAAATTTCACTCAATTTCAGGAACATTGGTAAACAAGTTTTTAAGTTATTGTCCGAAGTGTTGACAACGGACGGACGGCTGTACAAAGATATACCAAAATACGTCCCGTAAACAGGAGTGTAAAAATTGAAATCTAGATGAAATAAATACAAATACATTGTACAAACATATTTTAATAAAGACATATTATATTTTATACAAATTTTGTCCATATAAGGCCGTCTTGATGGATTTAAATAAATTTTTGGTGTTTAGCACACAAATTTGCAGTGTGAGAGAGAGAGAGAGAGAGAGAGAGAGAGAGAGAGAGAGAGAGAGCAAAAAAAAATAGGTTTCGTTTGTAGTGCATGTTCAGACTAAACAGACTTCCTTTAATTAGTGGTTGGGGTCTGTCATTGTTTCTAGTATAAATCAGCTAAAGCTGCCAGGGCTTTTATACATTTGTAACTAATTCAAAGGCATAGATTTTGTACATTGTTAAAGTCCGTTAGGTGACCTAATGTGAAAATGAACGATAGTCATATATTTTGACATTACTAAAATTTACCAAGATTTATAAATGTGGCAGTGTTCAGTTTGAATTTTGACGTAATTGCAGTATACTTAAAATACATTAATAAAGAAGATTAATGTAAGCAAAACTGAAAAAAAAAATATTTTAGCGGGAAAAATGTGATTTGGATGGTTACGGATGAGTTATTGCTCTGTTGGAATAAAATGTCTATCTGCCACTTTTTTAATAGTAATATATTGTAGCATTATTATATATACAGGCAGATTTTTCATGGCAAATATCCTTTAAACATGGATTTTAAGTCATATAAGTCTCTATCAAACAGAATATTATACTGTCACAGACATTTGAAAATTCCTAATCAATCACTGATTTACCCTATTTATCACTGAACTCTTGTTCCCACTTTACACAAAACAACTGTATTCTGTATTTCCTTAACTTTGCTTCATGGTACTAATACAGAGAAGTTAGCAGAAATTTTACACGTAATTTTATATCTTCTTTTCGTGTCCAATTTGTTTTATATTGAACAATGTCAGTCAAAATATTGTGTATATTTCCCCTTCACGACCATTTCAAGATTGTTTTTTTTTTACTTGTTTTAGGTCAAGAATTAGATTTTAATACTTGCCACTTGCCATTATTAAACTTACAAGAAATTAATCAATGATTTAGTAATAATATGAACAGCTAGAAATTCAGGTAGACCGAGGAACACATTTTAACTTATCATGCTATTGTAAAGAAAATTATTTATAATGGTGGTATAAAAACAACTGTGGGGTCCAAGAACTCCCTATCGTAGGCGGACATGTAAATGAACGTTAAAACAATAATTAGCTCTTCATTATATCAGATAGCAAATAAAAGCTTTGGTTTCTGCTTTGTTAAAAGTATACATCTGTACTCATGATCAATACCTGACTTGTATGTATCATTATTGAATTCTATTTTTGTCATTTATTTAATATTTCCGTCTATAAGTACTATCTCGTGATTTCGATTGTTTTTCTGTCGTGTGCTTTTCTTTGTTTCAATCAAACAAATGTCAAGGTTTAAGTATTTCCTACAATTGTTGTGAAATAAAAATAAAGACTTCAGAGCCAAAAATTATGCGATTTAATGTCTCATGTATTTGATGGAATGCCATTAAATTGATATCTATTTTGAGAAAAAAAAACAATAAATGTTGCTGCATTTTTGTTATGTTAGCTTAAATATCGTTACAGAAGTGTGTCAACATGAAAAGGGGTAATCAATAAAAATGACGGCTTTGGTGGCCATAAATAATTGACCATTTCTCACACCATTTTAAAACACTTTACAACATGAAAATAACGCTTATATATATATGTCATTGTATGTGACAAATTGTATTTTGCTACAAGTAATTCTTACAATTAAAACGTATATTTATAAAAGATTATTTCGTTCATTTACACAGCTGTTGACGGCTTGTTTCTCTCCAAGTCCTCTCAAATCTCGTAAAATCTAGAGGAATTTAATTATGACATAAGGAAAACCTACGAGTTTTTTATCCCGTAACTATACTTTTTGAATTATTATATGGTCAATATTATAAGGTCTGCAGATTTTGGTAGCCATAATGCGGCATAAAATATTCCTCTTAATTGAATAATGACTGCATGTTTCCCGTATACTTTAATGTAACCAGACTCCCATTATTTTCATTACAAATACATGTACAAATCTACATGTAGTACATCTTGATACATGTTATATGAGTGAAGACTTAAAGGTAAAGTTCATTCTGAATTTTTAGTAAGTAACATGTATAGGGGTTTAATTGTATTTTCATGAGGACTGGTACTTTTCTCATTTGTAGGCAGTCCTTCTCTATACACATAATGGCTCTGCTTCATTTGTTTAAGTTCGCACTAGGCCTGGTTAGCCCTAATACGTGACTGGGTTTAATCAACTAAAAGCAAAACAAGTTGAACCAGCTGATCAATGCAAAGATTCATCACGAAGAACACAATCATGCAACATGTACTTGCATTTGTAGCCTTCGAATATCCCAAGATTATTCTGTTGATGATGTATGTACACGTACAATCTTTTTTGACACAACCGAATTCATCCTAAAATCATTTCTCTGAGCTAATCTTATCAAAATTGGAAATAAGAAATGGTACATGTTTGATTTCTTTGTCAGATTTATTTTATTTATATCACTTTAATTTTGTTCCTCAATTCACAGTTGTAACGCAATCCGCTCAAAGGGGCCGTCTTAAACTTGCAGTGAGGTAAGAGTTTGTTTGCTCCGTGTTGAAGGCCTCGCTGTGACTTTGAGATGAAGAACAGCAACATGAGCAATAAAAGCGCTGTTCCTTTGCTTTTTATGTTTTTTGCTGTGCACATACTGGTTTTGTGTCATGGACGAATAAATTACCCCATATCCTTTCTTTTCTATTATTGTATTCTATATCGTCATAGTGGTGATATGCTGCATTACCATTACGATATGGTACATCAAAATATATTGTGATAGAATAAGTAGAAATTATAAATTATAATTATAATAATGAAAATTGTGTTGGATCATTTTTGGTTGTTGCGAAAATGAAATTGACGCAACTGTTATATAAGGGTGCCACATGTTGAGGAGGATATGCTTACCCTTCCGGAGCACCTGAGATCATCCCGGTTTTTTCGAGCCTTCGACTTTAGTCGAAAAAGCGAGACATAGCGATCCTACATTCCGTCGGCGTCGTCGTCGTCGTCGTTGTCGTCGGCGGCGTCCACAAATATTCACTCTGTGGTTAAAGTTTTTGAAATTTTAATAACTTTCTTAAACTATCCTGGATTTCTACCAAACTTGGACAGAAGCTTGTTTATGATCAAAAGATAGTATCCAGAAGTAAATTTTGTAAACATAAAATTCCTGTTTTTCCGTATTTTACTTGTAAATGGACTTAGTTTTTCTGCCAGGAAACAATACATTCACTCTGTGGTTAAAGTTTTAAAAATTTTAATAACTTTCTTAAACTATCCTGGATTTGTACCAAACTTGGACAGAAGCTTGTTTATGATCATAAGATAGTATCCAGAAGTAAATTTGTTAAAAAAAAATTTCATTTTTTCCGTATTTTACTTATAAATGGACTTAGTTTTTCTGCCAGGAAACAATACATTCACTCTGTGGTTAAAGTTTTAAAAATTTTAATAACTTTCTTAAACTATCCTGGATTTGTACCAAACTTGGACAGAAGCTTGTTTATGATCATATGATAGTATCCAGAAGTAAATTTGTTAAAAAAAAATTTCATTTTTTCCGTATTTTACTTATAAATGGACTTAGTTTTTCTGCCAGGAAACAATATTTTCACTCTGGTTAAAGTTTTTAAAATTTTAATAACTTTCTTAAACTATCCTGGATTTGTACCAAATTTGGACAGAAGCTTGTTTATGATCAAAAGCTAGTATCTAGAAGGAATTTTTGTTAAAATTTTTTACCTGTTTATCTATATTTTACTTATAAATGGACTTAGTTTTTCTTCCAGTTAACATTAAATACAGTCTGCAGTTAAAGTTTTTAAAACATTTATTAGATTCATAAACTATCCTGGATTTATACCAAACTTTGACAGAAGCTTCTTACAATCAAAAGATAGTATCTAAAGGAGTATTTTTATTGATTTTTTTTCCTCATTTTTGTTGAGCCTGCGATTAACAGCAAAAGTAGGCGAGACACTGGGTTCCGCGGAACCCTTACGAATTTTTGGTGGTGTTGGTGTTGCGCAGTCTTCAGTTTTCTATGTTGTTTTTTTTTTTTTTGTGTACTGTTGTTTGTCTTTTGGTCTTTTCCTTTTTGCAATGACGCTGTCCGTTTAATTTCAACTTATGAGTTTTTGAATATCCCTTTGGTATCTTTTTCCTCTCTTTTATATAATTAAGCATCTTATATTCCTTCTTCTTAAAAGAAATGTTTGTATTTTTTTTTTTTAAATATGGTTGTTGTTACCGTATTTCTGTATTTTGACATACACGACACACAGTGAAAGATAATACGACATTTTAACCCCAGTGGTTCATTGTGAAGTTTCTCTCTAAAACGCATCACATTTGATAAATTCCTTTGAATAACGAGCACGTCCTGGCATGTAGCAGTAAATTCAATGAGCTGTCAAAAGAAAGAAAGAAGATACCAAGGTTGCATTGGAAAATCAGCCAAAACAGACAATACCAAGGCCAAAAATAATAAGATGCTCCGCAGCGCGCAGCTTAATACGACCGCATAGGTCGAACCTTCAACAGTTGTGGCAAGTATGGACACAACATTCAAGCTTGATACAGCACTGAGTTTGGATTGTGATTAAATATTTGACACAGCATAGGTTTCTGACACAGAATGAATGTGATCTTAAAAATTTGAAATTGGACATTTACGTATAATGGTCATAGGACTCCTAAAATTCAATTTTTGATGAAATTAAACAAAGTTTAATTTGAACCCTTTTGACCTCAATGTGAACGAATGGGACAACCAGGCCCAAAATTAAATATCTTAATCCACGGTTAGATTCAGCATACCAAAGAACCCGAGAGAATTTAATTTTTGTTGAAATCAAACAAAGTTTGATTTTGGACCCTTTGGACCTCAATGTGTACCAATTTGAAAACGGGGCCAAGGATCGAAAATATAAATAGACGGTTAGATTCGGTATATCTAAGAAATCAAAAATTCAATATTTGACCCTTTGGACCTCAATGTGGACCAATTTAAAAACGGGGCCCAAAATCCAAACACACAATTAGATTCAGCATATTAAAGAACCCCAAAATTTCAAGACTTTGAATTAAATCCCATGATTGTAATTGGTCAAGAAATATGCAATTAATACAAAGTATTAAAAAAAGTATTGTTTTTGGCCCCTTTTTGCTGGCCCCTAATTCCTAAACGGCTAGAGCCAAAACCCCAAAAATCAATCAGAATCTTCCTTTTATTTGGAATAGTCTGAACCTTGTGGTACAATTGCATAGACATCCATAGACTTATACTCAAGTTGTTGTCCGGAAACCAGAAAATTCATTTTTTGTGCCACTTTTTGGTCGCTAATTCCTAAACAGTTAAGACAATAATCCCCACAATCAATCCCAACCTTTCTTTTGTGGTACAAAACCTTGTGGTACAATTACATAGAGATCCATACACTTATACTCAAGTTATTGTTTCGAAACCAAATATCTTCGGACGACGACGACGAGACTACGCTGATGACCACCTCGCCATACCATTATACGTCCGCAAACATTTGTGGTCGTATAAAAACGACAGAGACAAACAACAATAACAAACACTACAGAGAAAACTTAAAACTGCGCAACACGAACCCACCAAACACCTTGGGTGAACTCAAGTGCTCTGAAAAAAAAAGTAAAATAACAAAAATACCAAGGAAAATTAAAAACGGAAAGTCCTTTATCAAATGGCAAAAGGGTTAGCAGTTTCCGATCTACATGTGAAATATTTTTATAATGCTTGATATCCACGATTATCCCAAAATCAACTACAGTGAGATTGTAGGCTGAAAAGTCGGCATCGCTATTTTCTATAAAATAATTTGCCTCCTCTACGCAGTCGTAGATCTTATAGGGAATCCTGACATTGCCTGGCGTTATTGAGATGATAATGACAACGAAACTTAAGAAAATAAGCATACTGTATAGTCTGAATACTACACATGTCATTCTCAACTTCCCTTAGAAGTTCGTAAGGTATTAATAAAGAGTTCTCTTCGAATATCATAACATCTACTAACATTATTTTCCACTGTTGAACAATGCTTTTCTTCTGGATTGTTTTAAGTTTAAGTATTCGGTGATCTATATCCAACACATCCATGGAACGGAACAGTTTTGCGGGAGTATATTTCGATATAGAATACTCGATGATGCGTAACGCTTTATTGTATTGTTTTGTCTAATAGAAAAACGAGGCTAACATCAGCCATCCAGATACAGCATCGTGATAGATATTCTGTTGTAAAGTACTAAGACAAGATCTATACTGTGTGTATTGGTATTTATTACTGCATGTACTGGTCAGTGGTAAAGTCTGAGCACGTATTGAACACGCGATTGACATAAAGTATGTGTATAAGTATTTTATTGAAGATTTCTGACATGAAACTATCAGTTTTATTCCTATATTGAATACGTTCTGTATAATATGAGTGACCATAATATTTAAAGATTGCAATTGAAGCGAATTAACTATTTTTACAACTTCAGGTACATACAATGAATGTGGTTCGATGTGGAAATTCGGCATTGATCCATGAAACTTAGATATCTGATCGGAAAATAAAATGCATCGCCAACCATTACTATGCAGGTTAAATAGTTTTTCTAAAAGTATATCACGAGCACGACCCTCTATCTTGTTCTCAAACATGTTGTTCTCTGGAATGAAATAATGCAGGCAAACTGAATACTTGACACAATAAATCAGTCTCATTAAACATCGCATAAAGCAAGGTATAAGACTAGCAGGTTTCCATGCACATTGCGGTAGTTCTTCAGATATCCAGAAAATAATTGTTTTCAGAAAATATGAACAGAGTAAATCTTTACATTCAGAGTTAGTAGCAATAACATCCTTCAGGAGAATTTTTAAGAGGGCATAGCATAATAATTGAGAGTGTGTAAACGTATGTATAAGAAGTTTTTCACCAACTGAAAAGGATATTCGCCATTCAAGATGTTCTTTTGGTGACCCCTTTACTCCGATGGGTACAAAGAGTACGCCGTGTTCTACAATACGTTGTTTCACATTAAGACTCGGCCATTGATTGCTTGGTCTGGTTATCCACTGTGTTGCAGGTGATACCCAAGTTTTACAACGAAGGCATAGGGCTATATCCATCTTTTCATCATTGTCAGATATACACGGTCCATGAATACTAAGTTTTTTCTTATCAACCAAGAGGCCTTGTCTAAATATAGCGCTCGAAAAAAAATATTTACCATTTAGTTCTTCAAGAGTTCTATTGAATATACCACTTTTATTTTCGCAATACAATTTAGTAAATCCAGGCTTTACATCATCTGTATCCATTGTCCAATATCTAATATTTGGATGTGAACTGGATTTCACATTTTGAATCTTCATATCTTTGAGCACACACATAATATCTAAATCGCTGCCTCGCATCTCAAGTCCTTCCCCAAAACTACCATTTGTAATAAATGTCATCTTTTCATCACTAGACAAGTTATCACGGACGGTGTTAATCCATCTGAGTTGTTTAACGTGATCTTCTGTTCCTACTATATTCTGACACAGATAACGGTACAGTGCTGTTGATATGTTTTGTGTTACGTTGTCTGTAATAAGAAAAAAAAAATCCTTGATTATTAGAAAAATAAATAATCGTAAAACTAAGTTGAAGGTTGCATTTCTGTAAATATAAACAATGCAATTTCCCATAGGAACTCCTTTTACGGCTAAAACTGTACCACTTTTACTATGAAGTTTCGAAAAAAAATTATATCCTAGAATGGAAAGCTCATATGCACTACTATTTTTTTCAAAGGTCAAAAATAGGGCTGTGCGCCATATTTTCAACTTTTATATGCCCCGAACTTCTAAGAGTTTAAACTTGTACTTAAATTCTGTACTACCCCTACCTTCATTTTTGGGTTCCCTCAGAATTCAAGGCTGCCGCTATAATTTTTTATTTATACTGGTAACATTCCCAAGTTATGTCTCACTGAGATGAAACATAGAGATCATATCTGGGAACCAGTACGTAAACAAAACAATTTATCTACGAATATTATATATCTCCCCAAAAGAGGCATGGTTTGTGAAACAGCTGAATTTACAAAGTGCAACCTGAAATAAAAAAAATATGACAACTTGGAAGATAGATTTAACGTATACATATACATGTACAGTCTTCCCTTGAAAGGTAAATCGAGTACATTTGATATGTGACATGTAAAAACATGTATTTGAATAAAAGTAATCAGGGATAATACTGTTATCTGCGTCATGATATATAAATCCTTATTTTATTTAAGAATTACATGCTTCCTTTTGCAATTTTATAGGGTTTTAAAAGCGTTCACCGAAGCGCTTCATATTAGAAATCTGCGCATTTGGATTTTAGAATTTCAAAAAGCAGCATTGAATTCATATACTTAATATTGTCATGCTACAACCAAAGAATTACGAATTACATCTAGCCTTTTGTATGTTTTTCTTTGCATTGTTGTTACGGAGAGCACATGCAGTCATCAATGGTCATAGATGTTACATTTTTACAGGAATAAATTTAACTTTTGAAATGCTTCAGCCAATTAAAATTTCAGAATTGTACATGTATGTCGATGCCATGTAATTATAAATTATTAAAAACAATATTTTTATTGATATATGGGTCATATCAAGAAATGTCGAATTTTCAGTACACCTATGCTAAAATTTTCATTTCTAAAGGAAAATGCAGTTGTAAGTGTTTAAATGAAAGTTTGTAGAATTTATGAGTCAAAACATTAATAATAAACACGATTTAGATTTATTTTGATAAGATTAAAATATATTTAAGTCTGATTTTTGGGTAATTTACATGCGTACAGGGTCAAGGTAAAACATTTCAAATGATTTTTTTCCTATTTTCTGATTGCCTAGATATCTGCAAAAGGGACTTTTTAAGAATGTTAATAACTCTAAAAAAAAATCGCAGCTTCTTTATTATACTATGTAACATTTTTTCTAAAAACTAAGTTCAATCAGCGTAAATGAAGTTCATGTCCATCCTGTTACCGCTACTTAAATCAACCGTCAAATTGTTCTCCCTGTAAATATTGAACTAGTCCGTGTTGATTTCAAAAGCGCAAAGCAACATAAACATTTAACACAGCACGTTTCTTGCATAACAGTGTAGAGGAAAGAAAATTCCAGACATTTGGTGAAAAAAAAAAGTGGGTACCCTTTTGTCATGTCTATGCTGTTACCAACATATTTATTAATTTACACCAATATACTAATTCTTGTAAAAAGTGCAATAACGTGTTGGAAACCAAAATCACAACAGAAAAACATTATCACTTTATCAAAGGGAGTAGTTATTTCACAACAGCATTCATAAATGAAGAAATTGTACATTTTTAATGAGATTTTATTAAATAAATACTTACCATCATAAATTCTGAGTACATCCATCTGCGCAAGTCTGACAGGCGGAAATCCCCAAATAAAAATATCATCCAATGAGAACAAGGGATGACCTGTGCCCATATAACCATGCCTTTATATCATCCATTTAATTTCCTAAAGTAAGCAAGAAGCCCTAGGAATAAATCAGGGGATGAAGGGGAAGTTGGGAGGGACCTTTAATTTATGATGGTAAGTATTCATTTAATAAAATCTCATTTTACCCTAAAAATGTACAATTTTATGTCAATAAATACGTTACCATCATACATTCTAAGTAAAATACAGAGTCTAACGCAAAGCTAAATCCCCTGAACTAGAAGATGCAGAAGGAAAACAACTCTTTGCACGAAAACTAAAGGTCCTAAGGAATAGAAACTCTGAGCTTGAGAAGATAATGATTGCAGATAGTGAGAAATGAAAGAATTTTCAGTTCTCCAGAAACCTGCAGATAAAACTTCCTCTAAAGAAGCGTTATTGAAAAGTGCCCAGGAGATAGAAATAGTTCTAACATCATGGGCCTGAACGTGCATACTATTCAGAAGTTCTTCATAAGAACAATTATAAGCTAATTGAATAGTTTTACAGATCCAAGTTGAAATGGTTTTAGCAGACAAATCTTGTTTTCCTTTGTTAATAGGAATAAATAACCTGGAATTTGAGGAGGTGCGAAGACTCCGAGTTCTCTGAAGATATAAAAGTAAGAATCGGATAGGACAGAGTACTTTAGAACTTGAATCATCAGGAAGGGCTGAAATCACTATCGGTTCTGAGCCTCGGCCCGGAATTTGATTTTTGGCTACAAAAGCTGGATCCGTTAAGAGAGTAACAGAGGACTTATCCCTATTACAACGAAGGTAGTAATCGGCAATGGAAAATGCCTGAATTTCACTTCTTCCTGTACCAGAGACCAAAGCAAGAAGGAAACAACACTTATACATTTATACGATAAGGACTTGATTTCAACCTTTTCAGCAGGTTCAAAAGGATGGGTTTTTAAAAATGATAAAACTACACTCAAATTCCAAGACGGAATTAAAACTCTCTGTCTAGGGCGTTCAAGAGTGAAATTCTTAACTAAAAGAGAAATGAAATCATTATTACCAAAATCTGGACTTCCAGACAGTTGTATCGTCCTAGCTGACCTATAGCCTTTAATAGTAGAGGGAGATAAACCTTTCATTTCAAAAAGGTGGATCAGGAAGTCTGTTACAGAAATTTGGAAAGGATCAACTTCCTTCTCACTACACCAACTACTAAAGATTGTCCACTTGGCGTCATAGACGATGTTAGTGGAATCTCTAACTGCTCGGGAGAAATGTCTGGCTGCGCATTCAGAAAAACCTCTCTCCTTGAAGCTATCCATGAGATGAAGAATCTTGCCCTTGAACTGGGACAGAAGATTGTGTCGTACTGGTAGAACCAGTGGACGAGCACAAAACAGATGAAGAAGATCGGGAAACCAGGCTTGTTTGGGCCAAACTGGAGCAATAGGAAAGATAAACCCTTGCTGTTGATGGGATCTTCCGAAGAACTTCCGACAGAAATTTGAACGGAGGGAAGGCGTAAGCAAACATTCCGTCCCAAGGAACACTCATGAAGTCTACTGCGTAGGCTTTCGGATCTTGTACAGGAGACATGAACACTTGAATTTTATAATTGAGGCTTGTTGCAAACAGATCTACATGTGGAGACCCCCCACTGAAGGGTTATTGCCTGAAATACTGATTGGAGAAGTTCCCACTCTGTATTGGCTGGGGTAAGTGTTCTGGACAGAGCATCTGCTAACACATTGAGTTTCCCTGGGACATGACGAACTACAATCTGTAGATGAAAGTGATTGTAAAGAAGGAGAATCTCTCTTGCTAAAAGGAACAACTCGTAACAATGAGTTCCTCATTGGTTTCGCAAATACGCCACCACTGTGGTGTTGTCCGATGCTAGAAGCAGAGATTTGTTCTGGAGTAGGGACTGAAAATGAGACAGTGCAAGAAGAACTGCCTTCATTTCTAATACGTTTATGTGCTCCTTCAAAAGATCTGGAGTCCACACTCCGGAGACTGAAAGACCTTCCAGATAAGCTCCCTAACCGAGGTTGGAGGATGTGAACAGAGTCTGATTTGGAACTGGAGAGGACAGAGGTTGGCCTCTCAAAACGTTTGCTTGAAAAATCCACCAAACCAGATGAGGATACAATTCCTGATGAATGATTGGAACTGGAAATTCCCAATCCTGCGTAGCTGGAAGCCAATGTTGATGTAGATCAAATTGAAGAGATCGAATGTGGAGTCGACCAAGAGGAACAATGTCCGCTAGAGAATTCAACAGACCTAGTAGTTGTGAAAATTGGCGAGCAGTTACTGTTTTTTGAGATAGAAACAGATGAATGTTTGAACAAAGATTCTGAATCTTTTCCTGTGGAGGTAGAACTATGCCTTGATGAGTAAGGTAATGTTTGCCTAGGAAAACAAAAAGTCCTGAGACGGAATCAGGTCTGACTTTTTCCAAGAGATGAGAAACCCAGAGAGAGAAGCAGTCTGATGACTAAATCGGTGTTGAGATTGAGTTTCTCGGGAGAAAGTTCCTTGATCAGTGAGTCGTTCAGATAAGAATGAATCTAAATAATCTGCGAATGAAGGTGAGCTATGGCTACCTGCATGAGTTTGGTAAAGGTGCAGTTGACAGACCAAAAGGGAGAGCTCTGAATTGCTAAACTCTGTTGTTCCAAACAAACCGAAGGAATTTGCGAAAAAATGAATGGCAAACCGGAACATGAAAATAAGCGTCCGTCAGATCCAGGGATGTGGTCCACATACCTGGAAGAATGGAAGTTCTGATTGAACGATTGGTCTCCATTTTGAAATGGGGAATAATCATATAAGAATTGAGGATAGACAAATCGATGACTGGTCTCATTCCCCCATGTCTTCTTCGAAAAAAGGAAGAGACTAGAATAAAAACCTGGATCTATTGAAGATACAGGGACTTCCTCCACTGCCCTCTTTGTCAAAAGAGTCTCTACTTCGGTCGACAGAAGAAGAAAGAGGAGGTTGTTCTCTGAATTGAAGAGTCAATCCCCTCGAATTACTGACAGAACCCAACAATCTGAGGTAATATTTGTCCATTTTTTTAGAAAATGTGTTAACCTACCCCTTCTGGTATTTGAGAAAAGGGAACTTTGTAATACATCTCTGGATTGGGTTCTGACAGTAACGTACGAGGGGGCAACTTGCTTGGAAGAAGGATTGGCCCTCTTGCCACCTCTCTTAAAACTGCTAGGTTTAGACCTAGGGATTGAAGACTTCTTAGGACCACCTTTATTACCTCCATCATTAGTCACTTTCCTCCTCTTCTCTTAAGGAGTAAAAGATGAGCCTCCAGCGGAAGAAAAAAAACCTTGTTTGGAATTATTTCCAGAAAGAGAAACATTCACCTTCACTGGAGCTGGGGTTTGACTGAGATGCTTTTGAACCTCAGTAAGTGGCAAACCGAAAATCTTATCATCTAAAGCAGACTAAATTAGAGCATCCTTGAGATTATCCGAAACTTTTGCTTTATCCAAAATTTCAGTTCTTTTGGATAAAGTGCAGTTGGCTATAGAACCCATAATCAACAACTGAGAGGCACCCAAAGCCTTGTCCGCCTGTAAGAGAAAAGGCTTGACCTCAGGTGGAAGAGAAGAGTCCTTAAGTACTGGAGCAACTGCAGTCACAAAATGTTCAGCAGTGCTTAAAACATGAGAGGCATTCCTAAAAAGATTCTCTGTTTTGGACCAAACAGACTGAGAGACGCAGTCCATCAGCAGGTTTAGAAAGAATCGAAGATGACAAAGCCTTGTCAGATTTAGGTACCAATTTACCCAAAGTAGAATCAAAGATATCATAATCTTTAGAACGGAACTGCTCAGTAAATGAGGCAAAACCAAAACCACTCACTTTGAAAAATTGGGACTAATTAGCCACAATCCCATCATTGATGATCTGAAGAGATGTCGACTTATGGTTGGATTGTTGAAAACTAGTATGTGACTTTGTATTGGCTATAGACAGACCACAAGAAGCCTCGAAAGTAGACGTAAGTCTCTTTGGTCTAGGTGGAGACTTAAAAGGTACCTTATTGACCTCTCTCATAATGGTATAGACCAAATCTCTAAGATCCTTCAAAGTAGAAGTAGTATCCTCAGTCTCAGGATCCTTACTGGAATTGGTAGAAGAACGACCAATTACAGAAGAAGGGATAGACACAGGAACAGAAGGTTGAGAAACATTCTGAGAGTCCTGAACTGGATTATCACTTTCTTCATCAGAAGTAAAACCTTCTTCCTGACTACCTGGGGCCACTGGAAAACGCTCTTCATCATCACTGTCCTTCTTTCAATATTATGATCTAGAGATAATGAAATCACTGGAGAGTTGGACTTATTGGCGTTGTTCTCTAGCGTACTCAGGCGGTTGGAGAAAGACGTCAATTCAGAAGAAATAGACTGACGAAAGTCGTCCAGAATACTCTTGAACCCCTCTAAAGAGTTAGGGGCCAGAGTCAGTAATCTGATTAACCTTGTGCCTAACAGAAGAGGTAGGCATAGCAGTAGGTACAGTTACACTACTAGATGACACTGCTAAAGGAGGAGCTGGAACTGACAGACTAGATGTAGTAATCTTAGGACCAACAACAGGAGTAGTAACTGGTCCACAATAAGGCCAGAAACCTGGAAAAGACTGACCAGGAAAACTCTGACCAGGAAAACCCTGACTAGGAAAACCCTGACCAGGAAAAACTGATTACGGATATACCTGAGGCCAAGGTGGTCTAGACCAAGACATGGCGTTACTAACCGAAGCAGGTAAAGTGAAACCACAGTATGAAGCTGGGGGTCTAGACCCAGGTAAGCTTAAACCCATAGAGATACCCGGGTAGGATGAAACAGACCCAGTGGTGTCAACTGGCCTAGAAACTGTATGAGTAACAGTGGTAAAGGTAGGGACTATTCCATCATAACCGACAGGACCTGTATTGATTGTCTGCTGACCGGTATCAGTAGTCATCGAAGTGAAAATGTCGGTTAATTGACTGTTAATATTAGGAGGGATTCCCTGACTTACCGTTGTTGCAATTACAGGATAGGGTAACGACCCATCTAAAAATACATCATTGTCTGTAATGGCATCGAACGGGCTGGAAGCATAAAACTCCATAATTAAATAATTTAAATAATTACGAAGTTAAATACTTATATTACAGAATATTATCACAACAAAATAATAATTAATAAACAATGGTATGGGGATACCTACAATAATAACACTACAAAAAAACACCAAAATGTCTTCTCTGTAAATATAGTGATAGAAAAAACACGTGTGTTTTGTTGCGCAGGTGGAATTAAAATGGATGATATAAAGGCATGGTTATATGGGCACAGGTCATCGCTTGTTCTCATTGGATGACATTTTTATTAGAGGATTTCCGCCTGTCAGACTTGCGCAGATGGATGTACTCAGAATGTATGATGGTAATTTATTTATTGACATAAAATTTGTCTATCCTGTTATGTCTATCATGTTACTATGGTTACTATGGTCACAGTAACAGGATAGACAATATTTGACAGAAACGTCTTTAAAATGTTTATAATTGCAAATAGCTGTCCACTTAATGAAATGTTTCGTTGTTTGAACTCATCTAAAGGTTATAACGTCTTAATCTTCGCAATTTAGCATTTACAGATGCAATACTGCTATCGGTAACAGGATAGACAAAAAGGGTAACAGGATAGAATTTAATATGGTGATATATCATTAACGTACGTTCCTGTTACCAATAAAGTAAAGACAAAACGAGGGAATTACTTGATGTTGGGTTTATTAAAAAGAGAAAAAAAATGCTGAACATTATAAAATGCTATCATAGTCTTGCATTACTGGTGGTTATTTTTATAACCTTTGAAAACCATTTTTAGCGGCATTTTTCAGTACAACATGGAAAATTGACAAATATTAAATCTATCATTTTACATAATGAAAGTATATAGATGTTTTTACCCCTAAAAACCATCTTATTGGCTATGAAAAACAAGCTTACAATTTTATCGAAACCTTTTCTAAATAACCCGAAATTTCTTTTGAACATGGTAACAGGAGAGACAAAATATTGCACCACCTATCAAACAATGTTTCAATATATTCTTGTATGACATTATCAAGATTGCATCTTTTTATATGTTGTTCCATAAGTACTGTTTGTTTTGATTTTCTTATGAAGGAGTTGATTGAATTAGTAACTTCAAATCAGTTTTGCAATTTCAAAATTCGACATTTTTTTAAATGACCTATATACAACTATATGAAAAGGACCAATCATCTAAAATCGGAAAATGTTGAAGAAGGAGCGCGTGCCTCCAAATTTAGGGTAGTGTCACTCTTTTCGTAAGAAAAGAAATTACAATTATCATTTACTTTTAATTGAAGGACAAAGTATATTCCTATTATTGATAATTCTTTAACAGAAAAACGGAATTACCAAAAGTAGTAGTATATAACGCCGGTACAATGATTTAAGTTGGAGTGGTACTAATTAAGGAAATTTAACGAATTTTGTTTAATTATCAAGGCATGTTTACCCTTCAAATCAACCTGTTCTAACAAAAAATCTCACGAATCCTCATTGAAAAAAAATAATTAGAAAAAATGTTTTAAACTTATTTCTGCTGTGAATACAGATTATTTTCCTTTCTTTTTTAATGCCGTTATCGTTATGATAATATTTCACTTTGTTGTGTATGTCTTACATATATGGCACTTAATTTTACGTTTCCCCCCTTAAAATCGAGATCCATCAGCTAATTATAATCAGTTTTTAAATAATTTATTCATCAAAGAAAACTAAAATGGATTACCATAGCTTTCCCTGTGATCCTTATTTTCCATACCCTCTATTTCCATTTTGAATATGGACATTTATTTCTCTGCAATCTAATTGTCCCATTTCGTTTGTGATTTAAAAATGTTTCTTATTAGAAATTACACTTTCAACGTCAATTAAATTATAACTCCTCCGTTAAAACGTGTTGTGTGACTCTTACTCTTACTCAAACTTGAATACAATCTCGACATCTAACCTCATGTTTATCACAAACTGATGTATCTTGTATTTTCATATAAGTTAAACTCGATCTGTAACTCTATTTCTTACACAAACTTTACCAATACCAATCTCGGTATATCTTACTTGGTTGTTAGCATAACTTTGATATATCCAGTATTTTTATAGTTCCCTTTAAATTTGAAGTCCACAAATTCAGCTACGTTAAAAAGTTCTTGAATTCAAACCAGAACATGTAATAGTAAATTTAGTTGTGATTAAAAACAAAAATATATCATTTAAAGAAAACAGAACTTGTATTCACGAAGAGTCGAATTAAGGTGTGAAAAATACTGGTGTCTATTACTTTTTTTTCTTCCTATTAATGAAATGTTTATAATGCGTAATAAATGATAGGGCTCTTTAAACCTGATAAATGCCATTCATGGTATTCAGTGTTTCTGCAAACATGAATAAAAAACTAAATTTGTCGAGCTTTTGATAATGCATGAAAACCTGACATATATCGGACATGAAATCATGCACATTTATAAAATGGTCATGCCTAACTGTTGCATAAGTATATATAGACGATCATATAGTTGAAACAATAAAAATTGTACACAGTCATTCCCCGTGTGTGCCATAGTGCTTAAGAATTTGAAATACTTATTCATACTATTATTTTTGAACCGTAAACCTTCATAGTCTAATCACCTATTTGTATTCCTTTTTTTATTTAAGTCAATGTATTAGCCTAAACGGTGTTGTAATTCCGTAATATGTACGACATTTACTTGGTTTTCCGTTGTTGTTACTTTTATCTGTTGAAAAAAAATAGTTTAACAAAATTTTGGATCACGACAGGAACTGTTCTTCAGAGGGAAACAACTGAAATTTTCTCTCAATGACAATTTTTTTTATCCTGAAATAATCAAATCAGTGGTGTATGGGGTGTATTTTTTTATAAGAAAATCATTGGTTTCAAAGAATAATATTGTCGCACGAGAACGTACAAAAGGAAAAAAAATAACACTTCCATAATCCTGATAATACCTGAACAGTAAAGTTATGTTTTTTGCATAGCTGTAACAGTACTGTCAACATTTTAAAAGTTTTTTATTCTCGTTATACATTTTGAAAATGTGAAATTTATCTCTTGGCTATGCAATTTCCCCGTGTTTAATATTCATTCTGGTATATTTTTTTTTGTATAAAACACACCTTTCTCGTTTGTTCCTAACATATTCCAAATTCGAAATTCGACTTTGAACTCCAATTCAAACTATAACTCCAAGTTTTAAACTCGATCTGTAACTCCATTTCTTACTCAAACTTTAACTCAATCTCGATAATTAATTGCTGGTTAGCATACATTTGATATATCCAGTATTTTTCAAAGTTATCTTTAATTTCAAATAATCATGTGAAAACATACTAAACAATATAAATGATTTTGTAGAAACATATTCTTAAGATATACCATACCAGCCGTCTTGTTTAGTTTGTTGAGGAAAAAATACGAAGATGAGTTTTCAATGAAATCTGCTTTCGTTTCCTTTTCCTTTTAAAACGTCACAATGATACTCACACATTACTACAGCAATATTTTGTATAAACGATGAGTAGGTTAAACAAATATTGATTTTCATTTAAAATGTAGACTTCTTTTATATTAGGATTTATATTCTATGTTCATATCAAGTCCTTTTAAATTTAATCGTCCATGTGAAACAGAACGTATCATGAACAAAAGTTAATTCTCAAATACAAGTTAAATAATTTAAAGGACAATATCCTTAAGTTACTTTATACCTGCAATAAAGTCACATTTAAAAACGTGGTTGTAAATAAAAGCTACGATAAAATGTAACTTATAACTTAAGGAAGAGGGCTGGTGTACTCGCAAGGGAGCATCAAGTGTAAAAACGACTGGTGTGAGATTTTTTTTTTTTTTTATAAATGGAAATTCAACCGTTGCGCTTATATCTTAAGACTCTTGTATTTTTTGGAAAACCAGCTATATACAGTATTCAATGTTTCTGCAGATGTTTATTAACTTCTGGTATTTATTGTACATGAACCGCCCGGACCTGGCTTAATTAAAGAAAGATTGTAAAGAAATTGATCATGAATGTTATTTGTAATACTTATTTCAATGATTTGTAACTGTTATTCAATTAATTAAAGAGATGAAACATTTTGCGAAAACTACATTTGTCGAGCTTTTGATTATGCATGAAAAACCTGTCAAATATCGGACATGAAAACATGCATATTTATTAAATGGCTATGTTAAGCTGTTGCCTAGGCATATAGAAGATCATATAACTGAAACGTTAGATAGTGTATTCATTCATTCGCCCAGTGCATAGCGCTTAAAAGTTTGAAAGACGTGAGAATATTATTTTTGAACTGTAAAATTTCATAGTCTAATGGCCTGATTGTAATTTTTTTTATTTAAGTCCATATATTACATATATAAGCCTAAACAGTGTTGTAATTCCGTATAATGTATGACATTTACTTGGTTTTCCGTTGTTGTAACTGGTTTTTTTTATCTGTTGAAAATAGTTTAACACAAATTGGGATCACGTCACGAACTGTTCTTAAAGGGAGACAATTGATTTTGTTAGTCCTGAAATAGTCAAATCCATTGTGTACGGGATGTAAATCTTCATAATACCTGATATAGTCTCATAGGAAAAATCATTGGTTTCAAAGAATAACAGTGTCGTATGAGAACATACAAAAGGAAAAACTAAGAGCAAGTCCATAATATCCAAATAGTATAGCTATGTTTTTTACCTAGCTGCAAAAATACTGTCAACATATTTAAAGTTTCTTATCCTCGTTTCATATTTTGAAAATGTGAAATTTATCTTTTGGCTATCCAATTTCCCCGTTTTTAATATTCATTCTGGTATCTTTTTTTATAAAACACCACTTTCTTGGTTGTTCCTAAAATATTCCAAATTCGACTTTGAACCCAAATTCGAACTATAACTTCAACTTTTAAACTCGATCTGTAACTCTATTTCTTTCTTACTCAAACTTTAACTCAATCTTGATATATCTTACTTGGTTGTTAGCATAACTTTGATATATCCAGTATTTTTATATAAATTCTCTTTATTTTCAAATTATCATGTGAAAACATACTAAGAAATATAAATAATTTTATAGAAACATACCCCTAAGATATAACATACCTGCCATCTTGTTTAGGTTAATGAAGAAGAAATGCGAAGTTGAGTTTTCAATAAAAACTGCTTTTCATTTCCTTTTCCTTTTAAAACGTCACAATAACACCCGCACATTAATTAAGCAATATTTTGTAATAAACATGATAAATGATGAGTAGATTAAACAATATTAATGAAGTTGAAGTACACAAATGAAGCTGCGTTACAAAAGGCCTGAATACAGCCCAGAACCTGTAATTGTAGTTGTAATAAAAAAAAAGATATAGCATTTGACGAACTTCAGTTCACGCAGGGTCGAAATATGGGGTGAAAAAGACAGATTTTTGTATCTTTTTTCCCCTATCAATTTAACTTTTACCTTTGCGTTATTAAATCTTTTATTTTGTTGAATTAAAAGTAAAATAACAAAAATACCGAGCTCCAAGGAAAATTCAAAACGGAAAGTTCCTTATCAAATGGCAAAATCAAAAGCTCAGACACATCAAACGAATGGAAAACAACTGTCATATTCCTGACTTGGTACAGACATTTCCTTATGTAGAAAAAAGTGGATTAAACATGGGATTTATAGCTAGCTGAACCTCTCACTTGTATGACAGTCGCATACAATTCCATTATATTGACAACAATGTGTGAACAAAGAAAACAGACAGAGAGGATCTGAGGGGCATTGAACGATATCCACGGAATTTTTCATGCTCCTCAAAATTAGTCTAATAATAAGTTAAATAACCTTCTAGGACTACCAATTTATATTTTGCTACAGAAAACAATTATCAAGAATGGTAGAAAATTATATTTAACAGTTTATATAAACTCTTAAAACCATAAATTTAATATAATCAACCCGTCAACTAAACCAAACCAAACAACATGGCCGATAACACTTCATATGCCGGCGCTGTTTCAAAACCAGCAAATCAAAATCATGACAATCAAAATGATAATCTTGAAGAACTATCGTCAGTTAAGCCCGTATTCATCCTTGAGATAGATTTATTCGGCATTTCAATACTTCAACAAAAAGACTTCTTAACACACGATGAAGTATACAAAAGTATCGGCACAGAGATACCAAGATACCAAATGAAGGGGCTACAAAGAGTCAAGGGAATGTGGCGCATTTCCCTTGCACAAGAAGAAGTAAGAGACCACCTCCTCATATCTGGCGTATCTATACGTAATAAACTTTTAACAATCTATAATAAAAACCCAAGAATAACTGTAAAAGAGGGACAAAAGATACCAGAGGGACAGTCAAACTCATAGATCGAAAACAAACTGACAACGCCATGGCCAAAAATAAAAAGGCAAACAGACAAATAATAGTACAGATGACACAACAAAGAAAACTAAAGACTAAGCAACACGAACCCCACCAAAACCGGAGGTGATCTCAGGTGCTCCGGAAGGGTAAGCAGATCCTGCTCCACATGTTGCATCCGTCGTGTTGCTTATGTTATTACAAATCCAGTAACATGAGTAAATAGTCTAATTCGGTAGGTCACATTCGTCAAAAGGAAGGGTATTGTAGTTACGACATAAGGAACATATCCGATATCATCTGTGAAACGGTTATTCCATAACGGTCAACCAACTCGTGATATCGTCCGTAAAATTTACGAAAGGGTGATTTCAACTTCACCATTTGGAACTCTTGGTTCAATAGCTTCCTTGTGAGCAGCAATCCTCTATCAAGGAAATCATGATAGGAAATACAAGCCCGGGAATATCGTATCAATTGGGAGATATATACTCCGTATGCAGGCGCTGCTGGAATGTTGCTACATAGAAATGGAAAGTTCACAAATGGGAAGCTGAAATCATCTCTTTTGTCGTAAAGTTTTGTTTTCAACCGACCCTCATTGTCAATTTATAGATGTAAGTCAAGATATGAGGCAGACTTAACTGTATCTGTAGTATCCTTTATCTCTAGTTCGATGGGATAGATTCGTTCAACATAGTCACCAAATTTTGTATTATTTAGTGAGAGAACATCATCTATACAGCGGAACGTAAAGTTAAAGGATATTGCTAACTTCTTATCTTTCTTCCTAAGAAGTTCCTGTATGAAGTCAGCCTCATAATATTAAAGAAACAAGTCGGCAAGAAGAGGGGTACAATTGGTTCCCATTAGAATTCCGACAGTCTGTTGAAAAACACGTCCTCCAAATGTAACAAATATGTTGTCAATCAAGAAATCAAGCATCTTGATAATGTCAGTTTCAGAGAATTTTTTGTTTGAATCAGAGTGATTCTTTACAAAGTAGGATTTATCCCTTTCCAAGACAAGATACTACGTTCGCCATTCTTTTTAATGAAACAAAGTAATACCAACTCTTTCAATGACCAGCCAGAATATCTCAGAGTACGTGTCTCCAATATTCCTTTATCAGCTGATGACGGTCAAATTTTTTGGGTTCTTCCAGTCTATTGGCGTAGTTATAACAAGCTATTTCAGAGAGATACTGATAATAGATGGTTTACTCACTGACTGCCAATCTGGAGACAGAATCTTCTATGTCCAGCCATTGGAAGGCCCTTTGCCCAGATTCACAAAAATTGGAAAGTACAATGCCAAAATTTATTATAAAGGACAAATCTACATAAATCCTTACATAACTTGTCAGAAATGTCTGAAAAAGGGACACAAACAAGAAAAGTGCCAAAACAATTGGGTTTGTAACCAATGTGGAAAAGAAGGGCATAAAGCAAAAGAATGCCAAGCTCCAACTCCAACTACAACAGCATCAGACACTGAAGTGAATAACAATGATGATCAATCTGATTCAAGTGAAAGTGAAAGTGGAAATGAGACTGACATTGGTGATCATGTTGATCACAGTGAAATCCCACCTTCACAGTCCATATTGCAACCTACAGATGCAATAACAGAAACATCAACAGATATCAGTGAAGTCACAAATACAGAAACTGAGTCTGAACTACAGAAAAAGAAACAAAAGAAACAAAAGAAAAAAGATAAAACAAAAACCAAGACAAAATCAGAAGCAAAAGGTCCAATTGACAAATTTATTGTGAATACTGGAATCAACACACCACTACAAAACATGGAAAAAGAACAGCAACAACCCCAACCGATGAATACCAAAATAGAGAAACTGACTCCAGCAAAGCTTCAAAGACATAGTTCTAAGAACAGTTACCATATATCATTTTCTTTCAACATTTTCTACTGATCTCTAAATGATCAAAATGATATATACTTGTATAAACATCTGTAAATATTCCTTTTTTATCTATAGCTATGAAAAACATAATAAAAAATATGTGGCAGTGTATGATACAATACCCTTAGATTGTAGATAATCTGCACAATATCATTACAACAAATAACTTATATATAGATGTTTGTCAATATACAATATATAGACCATGAATGAGATAATAAACTTTTCACATGAAATAACTAGTATAGTTATACATAAATATGTCATTATTTTGTTTTAATGTAAAGAAAAATGTATATGTTCGTTTACGTCGTATAGCTCTATAAATATATTTACAATTTACTACAAAAACACTTAGCTATTTATGTAGATATGCAAATTAAACACATCGCTATCTCCACTCAACTGTGTAAAGAATGTAAACAAATTAGTTTGATCTATTTATACCTTTTTATCTATATAGATAATTATCAATATTTTATAGTAGCTGCGAAAATTTCAATATACAATCAAACAATATTTATCCATGATTTCCTTAAATTGATAAATCTCCGTATTAGTAAAGACAAGCCAAGTAAACCGAACAATCATGTCTGTATATATATCATATGCATGCGAAAGCATTTGAAAATAATCTTTCAGTTAATATGCAACTCTAATCTCGCCGTCATACTTTCTGAAAAGCTTTTTAAAAGTATACAAATAATTATCTATAAACAAAATACTTACCCATTTAGAAACATTTGTAATACATCCAACACAATTATATATTTCAATGTAAGTGTCGATGCTCGTGGAAATCAATTGTTATACATTTGAAGGTCGATATATTTTACCAGTCAATGATTCTAAATATAGAAACAGGTGGAAATCTATTAAAGTCGGTCAATATAAAATTAAATATATGTGTGTATGTAAGCGTACTTTCATTCCGCCGTGTGTTTATTCCGGGTAACTGTTTTTTCACTAGAGAATATTGGATGTAAATAGTGTGAACGCGTCGATCTTGATATCGTTGTTTTGTTTATATTAGACCGGTTTATTGTTTACATAAATAAATGGGTTAAAATTAAAATGATTTTCAAGGAACCAGTCTAAATCATCTGAGTCAATCTAGTAAATAATATTGATGATGATGAGGAGGATATTTTTATAACTTAAAATACTTTATCAATGATCAGGACATTGAACTTGATACAAACCAAAATTAAAGAGCAGATTTGTTCTTACATAAAGCTTCAATTACAAATGCGTCTTTTGATATTGACATAGAAGATATGATTTAATATCCAATTCGACCGAAAAGCAAATACATAGAAAAAACTTCGGCAATCCAATAAATATAAATATTACAATTAGTGACAATTTAAAAGCATATGATTTTATAGATTTGCATAGAAAAATTATTTAAATCTCATTCGTTAATAAGCATTATTATTGTGTTATCGTGTGTCCAAAATGAGTACCAATCACTTCATCAGTGAATGGATCTAAAGCACTAGTGAAATTAATCCCTCCGGGTATAATATAACTAGTGCAATCATTCCGGTACAAAATCACTAGTGTAATCATTCCTGGTTCAAAAACACTAGTGTGAACATTCCTTGAATGAAAACTCTCCACTTTTTACATAAATCAGCTAAGCAATTTTTAAATACACTAAAAACTATTAAGCCACATTTTATATATATTTCCCCTTCAAAAAAACCTTTTTAGAACCTTATAATGACTGGTGGATGTTTTACACTGGACCCGAATAGAAAACCCAAGTGATTTTTTGTTGGTGGATAAAAATCACTGGGGATTTTCTTCCTCCGGATAAAGTACACTGGCGGAATCAAACCACTGTTACATGTACATGTATATATATTAGCAACTCACAGGGTGAAGGTTCACTCTGTCATTTATGATATATGTGTGTTCTTTATTTTGTCTCTAATTTCTATAGTTGTAAATACCTGTATGTTTTATTTTTGTTTTTTTATTTATCATCGAATACTTTTAAAAAACAACCAAGATGTCACTTTATTACACATATGTTCCTTAAATTGTCAGGGGTTGAGAAAACATGACAAAAGAATCAGATAAAAAGAATGGATGAGACAACAGAAATGCAATATTATATTTTTACAAGAAACTCATTTTTCAGATAATTCTTTAGACAAAGAATTCACGGGAGAATTATATCATTGTTTTGGAAGTACACAATCAATGGGTGTTTCGATTTACATTAACAAAATAATTAAACATGAAATTATTGACAAGTATGTAGATCAAGAGGGAAGAATTGTTTTAATCAATATAGAAATTGATAAAAATATATTTTCTTTTGTAAACCTTTACGCCCCAAACACATGTAAAGATAGAAATATATTCTTTAAAAAAGCTGTAAGTGTCATTGAAAAATATAGCCTTGGTATAATTATCATAGGGGGAGATATGAATGAAACGCTTAATATAAAAGATAGAAAAAGTAATAGAAAAGATAAACAAAAAATAAAAAATAAGACAAATGCGTTGAAAAGTTTAATAAAAAAACTAAAAGTTAATGACATCTGGAGAGTAATAAATCCAAATAAATCACAATATACCTGGAGAAGAAAAAATAATGAAGTAGCTAGTAGAATTGATTATTTTCTCGTTAGTCAAGACGTGAGACCTAGGGTACTCCACACTGATATTAAACCCGCTACAATTCAATATACAGACCATATAGCGATTTCACTTAAGATGAATCATTGTCAGGGGGAGAAAGGAAAGGATTATTTCAAATTAAACAATAGTATTCTTAAAGACGAATCATACAAAATGAAAATAAACACTTAAATTGATAAATATGAAAAATTAAGAAACCGAAAAAGCTTAGCAATCGTATGTGATCTGTTTAAAACAGAGGTAAACGAGATGAATATTGAACATTGTAAAATTAAAGCTAAAAATAAAAGAAATGAAATTAAAGAATTAGAACAAGAACTAAAACTTTTGAATGAAATTCAGTATGATATCCTTGATGAAAAGAAAAACAAATTGCCGAACATAATAGATCCAATAAAGAAAACCGAAGAAATGTTACAAACTCTATATTCTGATAAATAAAAGGGGCACAAATAAGATCAAGAGTTAAATGGATAGAAGAAGGCGAAAAAAATACAGAATATTTTTTGGGATTAGAGAAATCGAGACAGACAAGAAAAAATATTACTGCTATTAGGGACAGTGAAGGGGAAATAACTGAGGATCAAGGTAAAATATTAGAAACGGGGAGGAATTATCATGTAAATTTTTATACGTCAACTAAGCCAGATTTTGGAGAAATTGAGAATTATATTGAAAATACAAAAATAAACAGCAAACTAACTACACACGAAAGTAATGAAATTGAAGGAAAGCTGACAATAGAGGAATGTACAAATTCTGTTTTTAAAATGAAACTTAACAAAACACCGGGTATTGATGGTCTTCCAATTGCATTTTTTAGATCTTTCTGGTCCAACTTACAATATTTTGCTGTAGATGTTTTTAATCATTGTTATGTGAAAAAATAGTTAACAAGAAAAATGACCCGTTAAATTTAGACAATTATAGACCAATTACTTTATTAAATGTAGATACCAAAATTATAGCATATTCTCTTGCACAAAGACTTAAACCAGTATTGCATAAAATCATTCACAGTGATCAAAACGGGTATGTAAAAAAACAGATATATTGGGTTTAATATTAGACAAATACAAGATATTATAGACTATTCAGAAAAATTCAACGTAGACGGGGCAATCCTTTTTTTTTAGATTTTTCAAAGGCATTTGACTCGTTAGAATGTGAATTTATGTATTGTTCATTAAAGAAATTTGGCTTTCAGAAATCTTTACTGAAGTGGATAAATACTTTATACACAAATATACAGGGTTGTATATTAAATAATGGGTGGATTTCAAGACTCTTCAGCATTGAGCGCGGGATCCGTCAAGGGTGTCCCGCGAGTTCTATAATTTTCGTTATGCTGTTGAAATTTTAGCCTGTAGATTAAGACAAGATAAAAAATTTAAAGGTTTTCAAATCAAACTAAGATAATAAAACCCATACTCTAAAGTTAAGCAAGTTTGCAGATGACACCACTTTATTTTTAAATTCAAAACAAGAAGTTTCATTAACTTTGAACATTATCGAAATTTTCGGATCACTTTCAGGCCTAAAGCTTAATCGAAATAAAACAGAGGGGATATGGCTCGGAAATTTAAAGTCCTGTAAAGACAAAGTTGAAAACATTAAGTGGACACAATAACCGATAAAAGTATAAGGGATATATTTTGGACTTAATAAAAATGAGTGTAAAAAATTAAACTTGCAAAGACAATACGAAAAATCGGAAAAATAATTAAAGATTGGAATAAAAGAAAATTAACTATGTTAGGTAAAATAACTCTTGTTAAATCACTAATCCCACCAAATTAACCTATGTTGCATCAGTAACAGAAATTGATAAAGAATATCTCGCAAAATTTAAAAAAATAATATATAGTTTTACATGGAATAATAAACCAAAAAAAGTTAAAAGAGCTATAATAAATAAAAATTATCTTGCTGGCGGGCTTAAAATGATAGACATAGATAAATATATAGAATCCATAAATATTAATTGGGTAAAGAGATTCATTGATAATGAAGACTCATCACCCAATTGGAAAGTCTTACCAAAATTTTACTTAGACAAGTTTGGACAAGAATTCCTTATATTTAAAATAGACTTTAACAAAATTAATTTGATTAATAAACTAACAGAAATTGTTCCAGAATTTAACTTAAAAATAATTATATCATGGATAAACTCAAAATCTGAAAACGAATCAGATCAACTAACATATAATCATATCAGACAGCAACTAATATGGGGCAATAAGCATATCAAATTGAATAGTATATGTCTTTTTTTCAAAAATTGGATAAACAGCAAAATTTTATTTGTAAATGACATAATTGATGATAAAGGAAAAATTAATCAAAATAAGATTTTAGATAAACTATCTTGCCATGCTAATTGGTTTTCGGAATATACTAAATTGAAGAAAGCAATACCAAAACAGTGGTTACAAGAGCTAATAAAAGAAAAATCAATTAAAACAAAAGTCGCTACCGACTCCGAATTTAAATTCAAAGATAGAGAAGGAAAAATGGTACCAATAAAAAACATTTTCCTCGAAAGATATCTACATCTCGCTTTTAAATAGATATTATGAGAAAGCAATAGGATTTCAAAAATGGGACAGAATTCTGAATTTAGATAACAGTACAAGGAAAAGAGAACAAATGTTGTACTTTATCTTTAACTATATCCAAGATAATAAATTGAGAATGTTAAGATGGAAATTTCTACATAACATTTTACCAACCAAACAATTACTTTTCTCTTGGAAAATAACTAAAACTCCTTTATGTAATATATGTAATGTCATTGAAGATTATGAACATTACTTTCTGACATGCAAATATCTGAAATCATTTTGGGATCAAATAAAACTAATACTAGACAAACTTAAAATAGGACATCATATAATATCACTTGCATCACTTTTGTATGGATACAAGATAAACGATACAAATTATTACAATATCAACGATTTTCTAACAACCATACTTTTTACTATATATAAAGTATATTATATATCCGAGCAGAAAACAAAACAAATTAATGTGTTTGAAATTTTTTAAAATGAACTTCTCCAACATTACGAATATTGACAAATAAACAAGGCAAATATAAAAACTTCTACAATTTGGTTGCAGAAAAAAATAATTTATCTTCTTAACTAAGATTTATAATATATCATATTAATTTCTTTTTATTCTGTTACACATTATTTATTAGCAAAACTGTATATTGTGTACTAACAAGTACTAACCTTATCACTGAAATGCTATATACTAACGTTTACGAGGCCGGGATAAGGTACCGGTACTTTATGTATCTCTAACAAATGTACATTTCAATTAAAATTATATAGAATTTAAAAAAAAAAAAAAAGAAAACAGACATAATAGGTATAAATGTCAAAAATAGGGGTACAGCAGTCAATTCTGTTATAATCTTAATCACTACAAAAACAAACAACTATGTCAACAAAGAAAACCAAAATGGCATTTAGACAAAGCACATAAGCAAAAATGATAGACAAGAATGCAAAAAAAATACCATTGCACAATACCACAATGGCGGGATGTATAAGTACCGAGCGACGCCAAAAGGATATTACCAAAAATTAATAAGCAGTCAAGGTTGATAATTTACAAAGACAAATAAAAGAACACTATAACACGTAATTGAGATGATAAACAACGTCAGTACCTAGAATCTATACTTCAAGACCATCCTGTAATATTTGTGAAATTGATATGCATTATTTATCAATAAGGTTCATCCGATGAAATTTTTGAGAAAAAGGACGATACGTTCTTTGACATAACCCTGGTTCATCAACTTTCTGCTCAGACACTGGTGACTTTTTATAAAGTCTCAGTTGCAGCTGCAAGCTCTTGAATACCGGATGAGTTGGGAAATGTATATCCCATATGCAGTTGAAGTTGGTATATTGCTACAAAGGTGGGGGAAATTGATAACTTCAAAATAAAAATCGTCTCGTTTGTCATAGATTTTGGTACTGAGACGACCGCTTATGTCAAATTCGAGGTATAAGTCTAAATATGAGGCGGAGGAAGCCGATGAACATGATAAATACCATGCATGGTCTTCAATGTTTCTGCATACATGGATAACAAACAGCACTAAATTTGTCGAGCTTTAAGTATTGCATTAAAAACCTGACATAGTCTAGTCTAGTGCGTAACGAGTTGGAAAGACTTTAATATCATTTTTGAGCTGTACAATTTCAGTACTAGAGAATTTATAAGAATCGTAAACGATATTTTATGCGCAACGTTACTCGCTATCTTTTTATATGTTGTCCATTGTCTGTCTTTATAGTAGGAAATGATTATATCCACATGGTTCACATCTATATTTAGGCATCGACGACAGGTAAACACAATTTAATATAACTTAAAATTTAATACATCCGGTACATGTTGAATTTGCAATTATTCAAAGAATTTATTCAATCATAGCTGGTATACAGTTTGTATAACCAAGATTAGGGCAATTATTTTAATTTTAGTTGTGGCTGTATTTACGACTTTACTTTAAAAAAGAGAGACGGAAATAACCAAAGGGATATCCAAACTCATCAGTCAGAATATAGAGTCAGTTAAATGTTAACGTGTTGTTTATTTTGACCACCTATAATCAAACACAGAAAAATTGATTGATGGCATATTATAAAATTAAAACATAAGTAAACGTTTTCTAGGACAGAAAAAAACATCGGAAGTCCTTGATCGTAACACATGACATGTGTCGTTGGTATAATGGATGTTGATTTTAAAGTTTTGTAATAACTGTGATGTTGAAAATAAAATGACGACGCCATTGCAAAAAAAAAGACAAAAAGACAAAAAAGCAGAACACAAAACATAACGTAGAAAACAAAACTAAAGACTTAGCAACACGACTTCACCAAAAACCAAGGGTGATCTCATGTGCTGCGGAAGGGTAAGCAGATCTTACTCCACATGTAGCACCGGTCAAGCTCGTGCTTTTATAGAAAGTTGTTCGTTCATTTTTTCCTTATCGTTGTTATACTTTTGTCGTACTATCTGAGTGTATGTATTGCTTTGTAATTATTTACATAGTTAAGTTGTGATATCCTATTGTTTGATTTAAAAATGTCGACAGTTGGACGTTATGTCATGGGTCACAAAACCATTCAAATAAAAAAAAATACCGGGTACTCAAAATTGAAAAAAAACCCAACCATAACACATATTGGATATAATTGAAAGAAACTCTTCATCAATAAGACAGCTTCATAATTTGTGTATACATGTATTGACAATGGTTATCATTTAAGTTCTTTAAGAGCGTACATTATTAGCAGTTGTATATCAGCAATCGTGGTCGTGTGGTATCATGCACAGACCGTATAATGTTGTGAGTATTGAAGAAAACGCTCGCAAATTCGATACCCGAATGTGAGAGGTTAAATTTGAAAGTTTAAAGTCAAAAGTAAGAATATAAGTTAAATTCGTGTGACAATGGATTCCTGAAAAATTATATTCATTTAGAACAATAGACGTTAGAGAAATCGGTTAATGTTTTATATTATGCATTTGTTTTTATATCATGTATATATTGTTGCAGCATCTTCCCGACAAAAGCTACATTTTGTTCCATGGTCTTCGTAAGTCATTCCGTCGTCGTCGTTACTCCGTTGTCCGTCCGTTGTCGTTAGTTCGACTTTCGTTCCTCATTACAATTTTTTTTAAATGTTATCTTTGAAACTACAAACCCAAACGCTTTGAAACTTAGAAACAATAATTTATGACATTTCCCCTACAAACGATCTACATACATTATCATATCAGCAATCCAGGTTAGAACAGAACATAAGGGCAAACTCCTTTTTTTTTGGCTGATATCTCAAAAAGAAAAGTAGTAAGAGCAAACATATCGTCAAAATTATAAGTAGTTCAACATTTCAGAAAAATTTGACAGCCCAAGTTTAAATGCCGATGTGTACCCATTTTATGTTTTTTGTCTATTATCTGAGGACTACAATAGATAAAAAAAGTAAAATAACAAAAATACCAGAATCCAAGGAAAATTCAAAACTGAAAGTCCCGAATCAACTGGCAAAATCAAAAGCTCAAACACATCAAACGAATCGAAAACAACTGTCATATTTCTGACTTGGTACAGGCATTTTCTTATGTAGAAAATGGTGGATTGAACCAGGTTTTATAGCTAGCTAAACCTCTCACTTATATGACAGTCGCACACAACTCCATTATATTGGCAGTGTGTGAACAAAACAAACAGACATAATAGGTAAAAATGTCAAAAATAGGGATACAGCAGTCAACATTGTGTTTTAATCTTAATCACTATAAAACAAACAAATATGTCAACAAAGAAAACAAAAAGGCTTATAGACAAAGCACATTAGCAAACATGAAAAACAAGAATACAAAAAATTACCATAGCACAATAACACAATGACGGGATGTATAAGTACCGAGCCACGTCAAATGGATATTAGCAAAAATAGACAAAACAGTTAAAGTAATAATTTACAAAGACAACTAAAAGAACACTATAACACGTAATTACGATGATAAACAACGTTAGTACCTATAATCTTTACTTCAAGACCATCGTGTATTATTTGTAAAGTTGATACAGAATATTTATCAACAAGGGTTTGGTATCGTCCGATTAACTTTTTAGAAAAAGGACGAGACGTATGAAAAAGGATAAAACAAATGGAAAACTACAAAAATAATAAGCTAGACATAACGTACAAATAAGTCAAATTGCTGAAGTCGTCAAGTCAACTACTTATAGACGTTTTTCTTCAATGGTGATTTTATCCTTTGGGTTTTTGGCGAAACCGTGGTCAATGAAGATAAACGGTGTAAAACTAAAGCAACCAGCAAGAAAAGAAATTGCTAGATAGAAACTTTAAACAAGAAAAATAATGAAATGGACATGATCAACTAACAAATCAACATGATAAAAATCATGAGATAACATTGATGATTTTTGTACAACTGAGATGTTTTGGCGAAAATTACAGTTGATACAGTTGATCAGCAAATTAAGATCTAGTAATGAGTCAGCATGACAGAAGTCGGCAATCGACTCATACATGTCCTAACTATCTTACTGCCTGCCGATTATTTTATTTAAGCATAACACAAGTCATGTCTTTTTTGACTGTCCATGGTGGTAAAACACTAAATACCTGGGATGTGTTTTGTTTGATTTTAGTTATTTCATATTGTACTTATATTTTGTCATAGATCAAATTTATTGGCTCAGTGTTTGTTTACTTGTTTTTGTTAATATTTTTTTTGATCGAGTTAAGCTACTTCAATTGATATTTTATAATGTGTCTTTCTATGTTGTAATGTTATACTTCTGTTTCAGGTTAGAGTGAAGGTTGGCGCCTGTTAAAACGTTTACACCCGCTGAATTTGTTAGCATCTGTCCTAAGTCAGGAACCTGTTGTTCAGTGGTTGTCGTTTGATGATGTGGTTCATAAGTGTTTCTCGATTCTCGTTTTATTATATAGATAAAGACAACAGTAGTATACCGCTGTTCACAATTCATAAATCGATTGAGAAAAAAACAAATCCGGGTTACAAACTAAAACTGAGGGAAACACATCAAATATAAGAGGAGAACTACGACACAACAGAAACACAACATTAAAATGTAACACACACAGAAACGAACTATAACTATAATAGATCAGACCGTTGGTTTTCCTGTTTGAATGGTTTTACACTAGTCATTTTGGGACCCTTTATAGATTGCTGTTCGGTCTGAGCCAAGGCTACATATTGAAGGACGTACTTTGACCTATAATGGTTTACTTTTTACACATTGTGATTTGGATGTAGAATTGTATCATTGGCACTCATACTCATACATCTTCTTATATCTATGTATTGCCGTTCAATGACAATTTTCACTAATCTCTTACAAAGGTTTTGGCTATTTGTTTAAACACTGTAATTGTTAGAGAGAAATTGTAAAAAGTAGACATAAGCAGTAAGAAAGACCTACAAGTAAGTCGACATAACCAAATCGACTCCTTATCGGAGTTGTTCTCCTTTAAATGAGCAGTTTTACTTATTTTCAATATAATTTGCTATTTTCTTGAAAACTTTAATAGCTTTAAAAGAGACACCGTTTATAGCAAACATTATGAACAAAATAAAATTTAGAAAATAAGTTAACCTTAGTAAATGGTCAATCATCTTTTCATTGATGTCATTGCCTTGAAAAGATTTTTACCCTATCTTCGTTTATCTGAAAACCTTTTGTGCATATTTAGAATCTGTTAATGCAAAAATAATCATCAAGATACGATTTAGAAATAAGATTATATAACTGAAACTGTCAATCGACTCCTTACCAATTTTTTTGTCCTTCAATAACCATATTTTTACACTAATTCCGTTTTTGTTACTATTCTAGAGAACTTTCATAGATATAGAGAAACCGTGAACAGATTGAATGTGCAGAAAAATAGGATGTACAAACGAGTTAACATAACCGAATTTGTAGATCAGCTTCTTGTAGCAATAATTGCTTCAAAAAAGAAATAGGTATAACCAATATTAGATGAATTTACATTTTAAATGACTTCTGTTTTATACTGTTCTTTGCTAAACCAAAAAATCAGGTTCTCTGAAAGAGTAAAAATATTCGGAAAATGGAAATGCCAGCTATATACAGTGAACATATGTTTTATTCGAGCATATCATTTTTGTAGATATACCTAAAGGATCAATAGACTGGGTCCCAGCTATGTATAATCTTCTTGTTCTATACATTGATATATGAAATATGTAATATGCATGATATCTGACTTTTTCCGATGTCAATGATGTAATTGAAACCAATCACCTGCTTTTGCAAGACTTTAATCGTTTTTTTAGATTTCATCATCACAGCAGGTATAAAATTACACTAATGTTTATGAGACTGTTATAAATGGCAAGAAGTTTGATCTAATTCTATATTTTAAAGTATACTATTTGCACAACTTGCACCATAGAATTTCATTATTTTGATACATTTTCTACTTGCTCAGTATGTTTAGATATATATAAACATGACAGAAGACTGCATTTATGAAAAAGGAAATTGCAACCTATCACTAGTCGTGCCGGAAGTGCGTACCCTATCAGAGCACTGCACCGTTTTATTTTGCAGATAGGTATGATCCTGTCCTTGTGTCTATTTTTCCTTTATAAATTTGTTTTTGTTCATCAGTCAATTTATCACGAAAGCATAAACCTTCCTACATCGCCTCATAGATAAATGTGGAATTTTGCAGTTTAAGTGTTACATATGAAGATACACGGGAATGAATATTATTCAAAATCAAAACAATTATATAGAATAAACAAATCAGTCATTCTATAACTTTTCACCAGGATTAAATTCTTTGTAATATAAACGTTCTATTGAATAATGATTTAAGGGGGAACCCAACACTTTGACTGAGTTATATTTGATTCGTTTAATTTTCATAGAATTTTGAAAAAATATTTACATTTACCGGTTGACAAAAATATAAAAATTTCAAGAAATTTGAATCACATAATTTACAAGAATAATTTCGTTGGATATATAGCAGTTGTGACAAACACTAATTTTGGTCATCGAAAAGCTTGATTTCTCTTTACTAATAGTATGTGATTGAAACGTTCTGCTGATTTTCAAACAGTTAACTCCCTTGGGTGTTCTGTTCCACCTTAACTGCCTACAAAGGGTGTCCCTTTATCAGGTACATGTATGCTGGTATTCTCTTTGATTATTTGACATGTTTGAAGACGTACAAAACGAAATATGTTTGTCTGATTATCTTTACTGCAAAGAAATCCACTTTTTAAATTTTTCCTCGCTATATATAACATTATATAATTTATGCTTCAAAAATTGATAGAAAATGGGCAGTTTGAAGGAAACTGAAACATTTTTCAGAAGATAGTGTCGTGCTCATATGATAAAAGATAAAAAGGTACTGGTAAAAAGTTCAAAACAATTGCTTTTAGTGCATACAAAAGGAAATCAACAGACCTAAATACAAATCTGATACTATCTTTGTTTTGCCACATTTTGAAAGCAGAGAGAAAATGTCCTGTTTAAATAAAATAATTGGTCTTACAATATATACTTCCTTTTGTTAGTTTATAAGAGATGGAAAATAATTGATAAAAATGCTAACCACTTGTTTACAGTGTATACGGACGACAATCATAAGTTCTAACCTTATCCGTTTAACTAACTCTATGTTTAACACACTTTGAACAAACGGAAACATCTCCTTTTCTTTTTATTTATACATGCCTGTTTTGTTTGCCTCATGTCAATCCAGATTGAAAGTTATTGGAGTATACTAAGAGAAAACTAAAAATAGATAAATCAACCATGTCGTTGCATGTAAACCATCATTATAAGAAACATTGATTAAGAATGGAATTTTGCTATGAATCAATGAAAGTCAAAAGACCGGTTCGTCTAGTTTTTGAAAAGACAAGACTTTTGTGCTCTTTATACAACAAAGAGATCAAAGGATATGTACCATTTGGAAAGTTGAATTATTGTTCAGAAGTATGGTAAATAGCAGAACTTTTTATGGATATGACAAAGACTGAAAGACAATGTAATGGAATTTACGTATCTACAAACGGTTTCTGATTGCGGACAGACAAGAAGAACTTACAAATGTATAATTAGGATAGTTTTACCTTTGTGTTTGAATAAACTGCATTCAAAAGTAAAAATTATAGTTTTTTTGCAACTTGAAGACCTGTTTTATTTGCATTTTTTTGAAGAAATTTCAACAAGTGATTGACTACACATAGGTTTGTCTCGCCTGCGACTACGTCAACGAATCGAAACTGTGGCGTTTGTTTCCGGCTTCGGTGATATTAAAAAACTTTTGACGTTGGTGATAAGGTCAATTTAAGGAAAATATTATCGGTAAATCAATGATACTTGGCATGTTTGCCGAAGTATTAAAATTGGCACATTACATTCCAATGGAGATTATCAAGCCTCGCCTCCTCAGTCAGTGCCCTGTTGACTTTGAAAAATTTACATACTGTGGAATCATTGTTATTCGTTGGATACCAATTTTTGTGGACTTCGTGGATACAGGTGAACCACGAAATTAAATGTACAACGAATAACAAATTTTCTAAAGGCTTGTATGCAACATTCGGCAAAACCACGAAATCAAATATCCACGAACATGTAAGATTTCCTTAATCCACGAACAAAAGTACCCACGAAAATAAATGAATCCACAGTAGTTTAGATGTTGAAGTTAATGATTAGGTGACTTTAAGGTGAACAACTAATGGTAGGTCAGTGATATTTAGTATTCATTTGTATGAGCTTTGGTAGTCCTCATGATCAATGTGATAATTTGGCCCCGCTTTCTCATTTTTTTAAATTTTGCATGTTAAAATAATGTCATTATTATTTTAACATTTGCACTACAATACAAAAATTGCATAAAAGCGAAAGATTTTTCCGTATCAACAGCTAATTTAAATAGAGCTACTGAAACTTTTGCAGAATGCACTTTTGTTGACAACTGCGGTCATGCTATTTTCATAACAATAGCCGTGAATGTTAAACGCATTATTATTTTACAATGAATTATAAAGGGTTTCTTGGGGTTCGAACTCACAACCTCAGTGTTGACAGCTTGTATATATAAATAAGAAGAGAATGTAGTTTTAGATCAATGAGACAGCAACCCTAATACCTTAATATCAAAACTACATCTTGGATTCGTATCACACTAATCTTTATCTACAGTACAATCTCGCTTCGAACGCATTAAATTATAACGTGTTGTTTCATTTTTACAGCACTGGGTCGATACCTCTGGTAGTTGACTATTAGTCCGCAAGGGTATCTTCAGCTCAGTAGTCAGTTCTTCGGTACCGACATGATTTATAACACACTTTTTAAAATTGTCCGTTTATAAATTTTAAAATTTTAAAGAAACTGAGGTTTCAACTCCCTCAGGCAAAGTTGACCTTAGATGAATTTGGCTATTTTTGTAAGGTACTTTTGGTCATATTGCTCTTCAACTGTATCGGTTCTTAAACATCATTGGCTTTCAAATATTCGGCTTTGAGCGTTCCGGATAAATCCAGAAAAGCGCTTTGGACGCATTAAATTAATAACGTGTTGTTTTTATTTTTTAATCACAAATCAAACTGAAATCCAAAATGTTTTGATCTTGAGTGTTTATAATAAAGATTGTTTCTTTTTACTAGAGAAAGTGGCACTATATTTCAGGTAGAACAATATATGACTAGATACTATAAGAAAGTTTTAGTTTTTTACTACTAAATATATTGAACAAATTTAACCACGTCTAATTTTTAAATCGTAAATTCCATTTGTTTTTCCCATTAAAGAAATACGGACATATGTTTGCAAAGGTCTTAAATGTAGACGTTCCCCCTTTTTATCTAAATAGTTATGACTATTATGTAAATGTAATACATATACATACATTGTAGTATTTATATAATAGCAAAAACATTTTAAACTCTAAAATGCTTTCATTGAAATAAATCACAGGATTTTTTTTATGATGTCACGAAGATTTAAACACGAACATAATAATAATACACACTAAAATCAACTGTTATGACCTTTGTAACCAGATTTTCCCATCCATTTGAAAGTCGTGCCTGTCGAACGGTAATTTCCTTCAGCAAAACGCTCGGTATAATTTAATTGGTATTTTTTTTATTTAACTAGTGTTTCCCCTTTATTGTTATTTTTATAGAAACAAGACTGATAGGACTAGATGGCGGTCTTTTTTTGCTTTGTTTAGCTGTACACAGTCTAGAATGTAGTCGCAAATATTGATTAATGTTGCATTTTGTTTATGAGTTTGTATTTTTCACACTAGTCTATAACAGTATGTTTTCCACTGTATGTTTTTCAGTGCATATATCATTTTAGGTGAAGTACATGAGAGAACGAAGTTGTAACGAAGTAATACAGAATGAAGTCATTTTAAGAAAGATTTCAAAATCGTATCTATTGAAACGCAAAGTATGGTGTTTGTTTTGTAGAGGTTATTCAATAGTCACTGTATTTGTGTTCATGTCAGCTGATCCAAAACCGACTTATCAGAGTATTTGTTGAAGTTGTTTATCTAACTGACTTAAAATAAAACTGTGTATTTGTTTAATTAAATCGTCATTCATATCTTTAAAAATATTAATCGGTTGAATGACTGTAAAGTTTAAGTCACGTTAGCGAAGCAGAAACAGACGGTTTTAAGTATGTTTCAAACTAAACGGCCATTTCAGATCAATTTACTTACAACAATGTTAAATCTTCAAATTTGCGGAAGCAAATTTTTGTTCTTCCCTCCCAGGGATTTGAACTCGTGCTAGTGGGATATCGTGACAACACCACCTACACTGTGTCCAGCGCTCTAGACCACTCAGCCACCTAGACTGAACTAAAAATTTAGCTGTCGGTGGCCTAGTGTTACCTTTTCTCGTCAGTAGAATCTAGCGTTGTTGTTTTCAAATACAGTGGAAGTGTCTTGACTGTAAGCTATTATTGTGTAGTAAATGCAAATGTGCAGATTTAACAATGTTGTGCTGATATTTAGAGTAATTATGAATATAATATGTGTTTTCAGCCGTGAATCACCTTCACTGGTGATCCAATGGACGGAGTTGTCATTTGTTTAGACGTATATATAAATTGAGGTAAATTATATGGCTTTCCAAATACCGTTTCGATTCCTAACATCACTGAAGAGACATTAATTGTCGAAATCCGGATATAGTGTAATAATTTTTTGCACCTCATTATTGTGGTATACCATCTTTTCCGGAAGTTAATTGTTTTCTGTTTGGTATTAAATTAATTGGCAATCGCCAATGGCAGTCAGCATGGTATTTAAGAACATCAGTTGTTCGACCTGCTAGTCAAATGAGTTTTGTTAAAATATGCTTTTTCAATTTCTTGGTCTTTTGGAAAATGTTGTTTGTGCTGTATTTAGACCCCTCTAACAAGAAATTTGTTTTGCATGCACACGTATAAAAATTGCGGTTTTTATCCAACGCAATCATAGGTTTGAACGTTGTTTTCAATTTAGACTTGTTTATATTTTTAGTTTGGGCTTGTATTATAATTTCCTTCGGGTTTATATGATCCGTTCATCCTATTTCGACTCTTTACAATTCAAGAGTCTATCCTAAATTGAGGTAAATTATATGGCCTTCCAAATACCGTTTCGATCCCTAACATCACTGAAGAGACATTAATTGTCGAAATCCGGATATGGTGTACAAATTTTTGCACCTCATGTTTGCGGTATACCATCTTTTCCGCAAGTTTATTGTTTTCTGTTTGGTTTTAACTAATAATTAAGATCCATGTTACATCTCGTGATCAATTTATTTGACAATCGTCAATGGCAGTCAGCAGGGTTTAAGAACATCAGTTGTTCGACCTGTTAGTCAAATGCGATTTGTTAAAATATACATTTCACTTTTTTGGTCTTTTGGAAAATGTTGTTTGTACTGTATTTAGACCCCTCTACCAAGAAATTTGTTTTACATGCACACGTATAAAAATTGCGGTTTTTATCCAACGCAATCATAGGTTTGAACGTTGTTTTCAATTTAGACTTGTTTATATATTTTCGTTTGGGCTTGTATTATATTTTCCTTCGGGTTTATATGATCCGTTCATCCTATTTCGACTCTTTAAAATTCAAGAGTCTATCCTAAATTGAGGTAAATTTTATGGCCTTCCAAATACCGTTTCGATCCCTAACATCACTGAAGAGGCATTAATTGTCGAAATACGGATATGGTGTACAAATTCTTTGCACCTCATGTTTGCGGTACACCATCTTCTCCGCAAGTTTATTGTTTTCTGTTTCGTATTCAATTAATAATTAAGATCCATGTTACATCTCGTGATCAATTTATTTGGCTATCGTCAATGGCAGTCAGCAGGGTTTAAGAACATCAGTTGTTCGACCTGTTAGTCAAATGCGATTAGTTAAAATATACTTTTCACTTTTTTGGTCTTTTGAAAAATGTTGTTTGTGCTGTATTTAGAACCCTCTACAAAGAAATTTGTTTTACATGCACACGTATAAAAATTGCGGTTTTTATCCAACGCAATCATAAGTTTGAACGTTGTTTTCAATTTAGACTTGTTCATATTTTTTCGTTTGGGCTTGTATTATATTTTCCTTCGGGTTTATATGATCCGTTCATCCTATTTCGACTCTTTAAAATTCAAGAGTCTTTCCTAAATTGAGTTAAATTATATGGCCTTCCAATACCGTTTCGATCCGTAACATCACTGAAAAGACATTAATTGTCGAAATCCGGATATGGTGTACAAATTTTTTGCACCTCATGTTTGCGGTACACCTCCTTCTCTGCAAGTTTTTTGTTTTCTGTTTGGTATTAAATTAATAATTAAGATCCATGTGACATCTCGTGATCAATTAATTTGGCAATCGTCAATGGCAGTCAGCAGGGTTTAAGAATATCAGTTTTTCTACCTGTTAGTCAAATGCGATTTGTTAAAATATACTTTTCACTTTTTTGGTCTTTTGGAAAATGTTGTTTGTGCTGTATTTAGACCCCTCTACAAAGAAATTTGTTTTACATGCACACGTATAAAAATTGCGGTTTTTATCCAACGCAATCATAGGTTTGAACGTTGTTTTCAATTTAGACTTGTATATATATATATAATACAACGCAATCATAGGTTTGAACGTTGTTTTCAATTTAGAATTGTATATATATATATATATTTATATTTGCCTTCGGGTTTATATGATCCGTTCATCCTATTTCGACTCTTCAAAATTCAAGAGTCAATCCCAAATTGAGGTAAAATATATGGCCTTCCAAATACCGTTTCGATTCCTAACATCACTGAAGAGACATTAATTGTCGAAATCCGGATATGGTGTACAAATTTTTGCACCTCATGTTTGCGATATACCATCTTTACCGTAAGTTTATTGTTTTCTGTTTGGTATTAAATTAATATAATTAAGATCCATTGTGTAACATCTGTGATCCGTTTATTTGGCAATCGCCATGGCAGTCAGCAGGGTTTAAGAACACCCGTTGTTCGACCTGCTAGTCAAATGCGTTTTGTTAAAATATACTTTTTCACTTTTTTGGTCTTTTGGAAAATGTTGTTTGTGCTGTATTTAGACCCCTCTACAAAGAAATTTGTTTTGCATGCACACGTATAAAAATTGCGGGTTTATCATATATATATATATATATACAAGTCTAAATTGAAAACAACGTTCAAACCTATATTTGCGTATATAAAAACCCCAAAAAGTATATTTTAGCAACACGCATTTGACTAACAGGTCGAACAACAAATGTTCTTAAACCCTGCTGACTACCATTGGCGATTGCCGAATAAACGGATCACCGATGTAATAAATGGATCTTAATTGTCAATTAAATACTGAACAGAAATTAATAAACTTGCGGAAAAGATGGTATACCGCAAACAAAAGGTGCAAAGGTTTTGTACACCATATCCGGATATCGACAATTAATGTCTCTTCAGTGATGTTAGGAATCAAAACGGTATTTGGAAAGCCATACAATTTACCTCAATTTAGGATAGACTCTTGAATTTTGAGGAGTCAAAATAGGATGAACGGATCATATAAACCCGAAGGAAAATATAATACAAGCCCAAACGAAAAAATATAAACAAGTCTAAATTGAAAACAACGTTCAAACCTATGATTGCGTTGGATAAAAACCGCAATTTTTATACGTGTGCATGCAAAACAAATTTCTTGTTAGAGGGGTCTAAATACAGCACAAACAACATTCTCCAAAAAACCAAAAAAGTGAAAAAGTATATTTTGACAAAACGCATTTGACTAACAGGTCGAAAAACAAATGTTCTTAAACCCTGCTGACTGCCATTGGCGATTGCCAAATAAACGGATCACCGATGTAATAAATGGATCTTAATTATAAATTTAATATTAAATAGAAAATAATAAACATGCCGCAAAAATGGTATACCGCAAACAAAAGGTGCAAAGGTTTTTGTACACCATATCCGGATTTCGACAATTAATGTCTCTTCAGTGATGTTAGGAATCGAAACGGTATTTGGAAAGCCATACAATTTACCTCAATTTAGAATAGACTCTTGAATTTTGAGAAGTCAAAATAGGATGAACGGATCATATAAACCCGAAGGCACATATAATACAAGCCCAAACGAAAAAATATAAACAAGTCTAAATTGAAAACAACGTTCAAACCTATGATTGCGTTGGATTAAAACCGCAATTTTTATACGTGTGCATGCAAAACAAATTTCTTGTTAGAGGGGTCTAAATATAGCACAAACAACATTTTCCAAAAGACCAAAAAAGTGAAAAAGTATATTTTAACAACACGCATTTGACTAACAGGTCGAACAACAAATGTTCTTAAACCCTGCTGACTGTCATTGGCGATTGCCAAAAAAACGGATCACCGATGTAATAAATGGTTTCTTATTATGAATTTGATACTAAACAGAAAATAATAAACTTGCGGAAAAGATGGTATACCGCAAACAAAAGGTGCAAAGGTTTTGTACACCATATCCGGATTTCGACAATTAATGTCTTTTCAGTGATGTTAGGAATCGAAACGGTATTTGGAAAGCCATACATATTACCTCAATTTAGGATAGACTCTTGAATTTTGAGGAGACAAAATAGGATGAACGGATCATATAAACCCGAAGGAAAATATAATACACACCCAAACAAAAAAATATAAACAAGTCTAAATTGAAAACAACGTTCAAACCTATGATTGCGTTGGATAAAAACCGCAATTTTTATACGTGTGCATGCAAAACAAATTTCTTGTTAGAGGGGTCTAAATACAGCACAAACAACATTTTCCAAAAGACAAAGAAAGTGAAAAAGTATATTTTAACAACACGCATTTGACTAACAGGTCGAACAACAAATGTTCTTAAACCCTGCTGACTGCCATTGGCGATTCCCAAATAAACGGATCACCGATGTAATAAACGGATCTTAATTATGAATTTAATACTAAACAGAAAATAATAAACTTGCGGAAAAAATGGTATACAACAAACAAAAGGTGCAAAGGTTTTTGTACACCATATCCGGATTTCGACAATTAATGTCTCTTCAGTGATGTTAGGAATCGAAACGGTATTTGGAAAGCCATACAATTTACCTCAATTTAGGATAGACTCTTGAATTTTGAGGAGTCAAAATAGGATGAACGGATCATATAAACCCGAAGGCAAATACAATACAAGCCCAAACGAAAAAATATAAACAAGTCTAAATTGAAAACAACGTTCAAACCTATGATTGCGTTGGATAAAAGCCGCAATTTTTATACGTGTGCATGCAAAACAAATTTCTCTTAAGAGGGATCTAAATACAGCACAAACAACATTTTCCAAAAGACCAAAAAAGTAAAAAAGTGTATTTTAACAACACGCATTTGACTAACAGGTCGAACAACAAATGTTCTTAAACCCTGCTGACTGCCATTGGCGATTGCAAAAAAAACGGATCACCGATGTAATAAATGGACCTTAATTATGAATTTGATACTCAACAGAAATTAATAAACTTGCGGAAAAGATGGTATACCGCAAACAAAAGGTGCAAAGGTTTTGTACACCATATCCGGATTTCGACAATTAATGTTTTTTCAATGATGTTAGGAATCGAAACGGCATTTGGAAAGCCATACAATTTACCTCAATTTAGAATAGACTCTTGAATTTTGAGAAGTCAAAATAGGATGAACGGATCATATAAACCCGAAGGCACATATAATACAAGCCCAAACGAAAAAATATAAACAAGTCTAAATTGAAAACAACGTTCAAACCTATGATTGCGTTGGATTAAAACCGCAATTTTTATACGTGTGCATGCAAAACAAATTTCTTGTTAGAGGGGTCTAAATATAGCACAAACAACATTTTCCAAAAGACCAAAAAAGTGAGAAAGTATATTTTAACAACACGCATTTGACTAACAGGTCGAACAACAAATGTTCTTAAACCCTGCTGACTGTCATTGGCGATTGCCAAAAAAACGGATCACCGATGTAATAAATGGTTTCTTATTATGAATTTGATACTAAACAGAAAATAATAAACTTGCGGAAAAGATGGTATACCGCAAACAAAAGGTGCAAAGGTTTTGTACACCATATCCGGATTTCGACAATTAATGTCTTTTCAGTGATGTTAGGAATCGAAACGGTATTTGGAAAGCCATACATATTACCTCAATTTAGGATAGACTCTTGAATTTTGAGGAGACAAAATAGGATGAACGGATCATATAAACCCGAAGGAAAATATAATACACACCCAAACAAAAAAATATAAACAAGTCTAAATTGAAAACAACGTTCAAACCTATGATTGCGTTGGATAAAAACCGCAATTTTTATACGTGTGCATGCAAAACAAATTTCTTGTTAGAGGGGTCTAAATACAGCACAAACAACATTTTCCAAAAGACAAAGAAAGTGAAAAAGTATATTTTAACAACACGCATTTGACTAACAGGTCGAACAACAAATGTTCTTAAACCCTGCTGACTGCCATTGGCGATTCCCAAATAAACGGATCACCGATGTAATAAATGGATCTTAATTATGAATTTAATACTAAACAGAAAATAATAAACTTGCGGAAAAAATGGTATACAACAAACAAAAGGTGCAAAGGTTTTTGTACACCATATCCGGATTTCGACAATTAATGTCTCTTCAGTGATGTTAGGAATCGAAACGGTATTTGGAAAGCCATACAATTTACCTCAATTTAGGATAGACTCTTGAATTTTGAGGAGTCAAAATAGGATGAACGGATCATATAAACCCGAAGGCAAATACAATACAAGCTCAAACGAAAAAATATAAACAAGTCTAAATTGAAAACAACGTTCAAACCTATGATTGCGTTGGATAAAAGCCGCAATTTTTATACGTGTGCATGCAAAACAAATTTCTCTTAAGAGGGATCTAAATACAGCACAAACAACATTTTCCAAAAGACCAAAAAAGTAAAAAAGTGTATTTTAACAACACGCATTTGACTAACAGGTCGAACAACAAATGTTCTTAAACCCTGCTGACTGCCATTGGCGATTGCAAAAAAAACGGATCACCGATGTAATAAATGGACCTTAATTATGAATTTGATACTCAACAGAAATTAATAAACTTGCGGAAAAGATGGTATACCGCAAACAAAAGGTGCAAAGGTTTTGTACACCATATCCGGATTTCGACAATTAATGTTTTTTCAATGATGTTAGGAATCGAAACGGCATTTGGAAAGCCATACAATTTACCTCAATTTAGAATAGACTCTTGAATTTTGAGAAGTCAAAATAGGATGAACGGATCATATAAACCCGAAGGCACATAAAATACAAGCCCAAACGAAAAAATATAAACAAGTCTAAATTGAAAACAACGTTCAAACCAATGATTGCGTTGGATAAAAACCACAATTTTTATACGTGTGCATGCAAAACAAATTTCTTGTTAGAGGGGTCCAAATACAGCACAAACAACATTTTCCAAAAGACCAAAAAAGTGAAAAAGTATATTTTAACAACACGCATTTGACTAACAGGTCGAACAACAAATGTTCTTAAACCCTGCTGACTGCCATTGGCGATTATCAAATAAACGGATCACCGATGTAATAAATGGATCTTAATTATCAATTTAATACTAAACAGAAAATAATAAACTTGCGGATAAAATGGTATACAACAAACAAAAGGTGCAAAGGTTTTTGTACACCATATCCGGATTTCGACAATTAATGTCTCTTCAGTGATGTTAGGAATCGAAACGGTATTTGGAAAGCCATACAATTTACCTCAATTTAGGATAGACTCTTGAATTTTGAGGAGTCAAAATAGGATGAACGGATCATATAAACCCGAAGGCAAATACAATACAAGCCCAAACGAAAAAATATAAACAAGTCTAAATTGAAAACAACGTTCAAACCTATGATTGCGTTGGATAAAAGCCGCAATTTTTATACGTGTGCATGCAAAACAAATTTCTCTTAAGAGGGATCTAAATACAGCACAAACAACATTTTCCAAAAGACCAAAAAAGTAAAAAAGTGTATTTTAACAACACGCATTTGACTAACAGGTCGAACAACAAATGTTCTTAAACCCTGCTGACTGCCATTGGCGATTGCAAAAAAAACGGATCACCGATGTAATAAATGGACCTTAATTATGAATTTGATACTCAACAGAAATTAATAAACTTGCGGAAAAGATGGTATACCGCAAACAAAAGGTGCAAAGGTTTTGTACACCATATCCGGATTTCGACAATTAATGTTTTTTCAATGATGTTAGGAATCGAAACGGCATTTGGAAAGCCATACAATTTACCTCAATTTAGAATAGACTCTTGAATTTTGAGAAGTCAAAATAGGATGAACGGATCATATAAACCCGAAGGCACATATAATACAAGCCCAAACGAAAAAATATAAACAAGTCTAAATTGAAAACAACGTTCAAACCTATGATTGCGTTGGATTAAAACCGCAATTTTTATACGTGTGCATGCAAAACAAATTTCTTGTTAGAGGGGTCTAAATATAGCACAAACAACATTTTCCAAAAGACCAAAAAAGTGAAAAAGTATATTTTAACAACACGCATTTGACTAACAGGTCGAACAACAAATGTTCTTAAACCCTGCTGACTGTCATTGGCGATTGCCAAAAAAACGGATCACCGATGTAATAAATGGTTTCTTATTATGAATTTGATACTAAACAGAAAATAATAAACTTGCGGAAAAGATGGTATACCGCAAACAAAAGGTGCAAAGGTTTTGTACACCATATCCGGATTTCGACAATTAATGTCTTTTCAGTGATGTTAGGAATCGAAACGGTATTTGGAAAGCCATACATATTACCTCAATTTAGGATAGACTCTTGAATTTTGAGGAGACAAAATAGGATGAACGGATCATATAAACCCGAAGGAAAATATAATACACACCCAAACAAAAAAATATAAACAAGTCTAAATTGAAAACAACGTTCAAACCTATGATTGCGTTGGATAAAAACCGCAATTTTTATACGTGTGCATGCAAAACAAATTTCTTGTTAGAGGGGTCTAAATACAGCACAAACAACATTTTCCAAAAGACAAAGAAAGTGAAAAAGTATATTTTAACAACACGCATTTGACTAACAGGTCGAACAACAAATGTTCTTAAACCCTGCTGACTGCCATTGGCGATTCCCAAATAAACGGATCACCGATGTAATAAATGGATCTTAATTATGAATTTAATACTAAACAGAAAATAATAAACTTGCGGAAAAAATGGTATACAACAAACAAAAGGTGCAAAGGTTTTTGTACACCATATCCGGATTTCGACAATTAATGTCTCTTCAGTGATGTTAGGAATCGAAACGGTATTTGGAAAGCCATACAATTTACCTCAATTTAGGATAGACTCTTGAATTTTGAGGAGTCAAAATAGGATGAACGGATCATATAAACCCGAAGGCAAATACAATACAAGCCCAAACGAAAAAATATAAACAAGTCTAAATTGAAAACAACGTTCAAACCTATGATTGCGTTGGATAAAAGCCGCAATTTTTATACGTGTGCATGCAAAACAAATTTCTCTTAAGAGGGATCTAAATACAGCACAAACAACATTTTCCAAAAGACCAAAAAAGTAAAAAAGTGTATTTTAACAACACGCATTTGACTAACAGGTCGAACAACAAATGTTCTTAAACCCTGCTGACTGCCATTGGCGATTGCAAAAAAAACGGATCACCGATGTAATAAATGGACCTTAATTATGAATTTGATACTCAACAGAAATTAATAAACTTGCGGAAAAGATGGTATACCGCAAACAAAAGGTGCAAAGGTTTTGTACACCATATCCGGATTTCGACAATTAATGTTTTTTCAATGATGTTAGGAATCGAAACGGCATTTGGAAAGCCATACAATTTACCTCAATTTAGAATAGACTCTTGAATTTTGAGAAGTCAAAATAGGATGAACGGATCATATAAACCCGAAGGCACATAAAATACAAGCCCAAACGAAAAAATATAAACAAGTCTAAATTGAAAACAACGTTCAAACCAATGATTGCGTTGGATAAAAACCACAATTTTTATACGTGTGCATGCAAAACAAATTTCTTGTTAGAGGGGTCCAAATACAGCACAAACAACATTTTCCAAAAGACCAAAAAAGTGAAAAAGTATATTTTAACAACACGCATTTGACTAACAGGTCGAACAACAAATGTTCTTAAACCCTGCTGACTGCCATTGGCGATTATCAAATAAACGGATCACCGATGTAATAAATGGATCTTAATTATCAATTTAATACTAAACAGAAAATAATAAACTTGCGGAAAAGATGGTATACAGGCAAACAAAAGATGCAAAGGTTTTTGTACACCATATCCGGATCACGACAATTAATGTCTCTTCAGTGATGTTAAGAATCGAAACGGTATTTGGAAAGCCATACAATTTACCTCAATTTAGGATAGACTCTTGAATTTTGAGGAGTCAAAATAGGATGAACGGATCATATAAACCCGAAGGCAAATATAATAAAATCCCAAACGAAAAAAAATAACCAAGTCTAAATTGAAAACAACGTTCAAACCTATGATTGCGTGAGATAAAAACCGCAACTTTTATACGTGTGCATGCAAAACAAATTTCTTGTTCGAGGAGTCTAAATACAGCACAAACAACATTTTCCAAAAGACAAAGAAAGTGAAAGAGTATATTTTAACAACACGCATTTGACTAATAGGTCGAACAACAAATGTTCTTAAACCCTGTTGACTGCCATTGGCGATTATCAAATAAACGGTTCACCTATGTAATAAATGGATCTTAATTATAAATTTAATACTAAACAGAAAATAATAAACTTGCGGAAAAAATGGTATACAACAAACAAAAGGTGCAAAGGTTTTTGTACACCATATCCGGATTTCGACAATTAATGTCTCTTCAGTGATGTTAGGAATCGAAACGGTATTTGGAAAGCCATACAATTTACCTCAATTTAGGATAGACTCTTGAATTTTGAGGAGTCAAAATAGGATGAACGGATCATATAAACCCGAAGGCAAATACAATACAAGCCCAAACGAAAAAATATAAACAAGTTTAAATTTAAAACAACGTTCAAACCTATGATTGCGTTGGATAAAAGCCGCAATTTTTATACGTGTGCATGCAAAACAAATTTCTCTTAAGAGGGGTCTAAATACAGCACAAACAACATTTTCCAAAAGACCAAAAAACTGAAAAAGTGTATTTTAACAACACGCATTTGACTAACAGGTCGAACAACAAATGTTCTTAAACCCTGCTGACTGCCATTGGCGATTCCCAAATAAACGGATCACCGATGTAATGAATAGATCTTAATTATAAATTTATAACTAAACAGAAAATAATAAACTTGCGGAAAAGATGGTATACCGCTAACAAAAGGTGCAAAGGTTTTTGTACACCATATCCGGATTTCGACAATTAATGTCTCTTCAGTGATGTTAGGAATCGAAACGGTATTTGGAAAGCCATACAATTTACCTCAATTTAGGATAGACTCTTGAATTTTGAGGAGTCAAAATAGGATGAACGGATCATATAAACCCGAAGGCAAATATAATAAAATCCCAAACGAAAAAAAATAACCAAGTCTAAATTGAAAACAACGTTCAAACCTATGATTGCGTGAGATAAAAACCGCAACTTTTATACGTGTGCATGCAAAACAAATTTCTTGTTCGAGGAGTCTAAATACAGCACAAACAACATTTTCCAAAAGACAAAGAAAGTGAAAGAGTATATTTTAACAACACGCATTTGACTAATAGGTCGAACAACAAATGTTCTTAAACCCTGTTGACTGCCATTGGCGATTATCAAATAAACGGTTCACCTATGTAATAAATGGATCTTAATTATAAATTTAATACTAAACAGAAAATAATAAACTTGCGGAAAAAATGGTATACAACAAACAAAAGGTGCAAAGGTTTTTGTACACCATATCCGGATTTCGACAATTAATGTCTCTTCAGTGATGTTAGGAATCGAAACGGTATTTGGAAAGCCATACAATTTACCTCAATTTAGGATAGACTCTTGAATTTTGAGAAGTCAAAATAGGATGAACGGATCATATAAACCCGAAGGCACATAAAATACAAGCCCAAACGAAAAAATATAAACAAGTCTAAATTGAAAACAACGTTCAAACCAATGATTGCGTTGGATAAAAACCACAATTTTTATACGTGTGCATGCAAAACAAATTTCTTGTTAGAGGGGTCCAAATACAGCACAAACAACATTTTCCAAAAGACCAAAAAAGTGAAAAAGTATATTTTAACAACACGCATTTGACTAACAGGTCGAACAACAAATGTTCTTAAACCCTGCTGACTGCCATTGGCGATTGCCAAATAAACGGATCACCGATGTAATAAATGGATCTTAATTATAAATTTAATACTAAACAGAAAATAATAAACTTGCGGAAAAGATGGTATACAGGCAAACAAAAGATGCAAAGGTTTTTGTACACCATATCCGGATCTCGACAATTAATGTCTCTTCAGTGATGTTAAGAATCGAAACGGTATTTGGAAAGCCATACAATTTACCTCAATTTAGGATAGACTCTTGAATTTTGAGGAGTCAAAATAGGATGAACGGATCATATAAACCCGAAGGCAAATATAATAAAATCCCAAACGAAAAAAAATAACCAAGTCTAAATTGAAAACAACGTTCAAACCTATGATTGCGTGAGATAAAAACCGCAACTTTTATACGTGTGCATGCAAAACAAATTTCTTGTTCGAGGAGTCTAAATACAGCACAAACAACATTTTCCAAAAGACAAAGAAAGTGAAAGAGTATATTTTAACAACACGCATTTGACTAATAGGTCGAACAACAAATGTTCTTAAACCCTGTTGACTGCCATTGGCGATTATCAAATAAACGGTTCACCTATGTAATAAATGGATCTTAATTATAAATTTAATACTAAACAGAAAATAATAAACTTGCGGAAAAAACGGTATACAACAAACAAAAGGTGCAAAGGTTTTTGTACACCATATCCGGATTTCGACAATTAATGTCTCTTCAGTGATGTTAGGAATCGAAACGGTATTTGGAAAGCCATACAATTTACCTCAATTTAGGATAGACTCTTGAATTTTGAGGAGTCAAAATAGGATGAACGGATCATATAAACCCGAAGGCAAATACAATACAAGCCCAAACGAAAAAATATAAACAAGTTTAAATTTAAAACAACGTTCAAACCTATGATTGCGTTGGATAAAAGCCGCAATTTTTATACGTGTGCATGCAAAACAAATTTCTCTTAAGAGGGGTCTAAATACAGCACAAACAACATTTTCCAAAAGACCAAAAAACTGAAAAAGTGTATTTTAACAACACGCATTTGACTAACAGGTCGAACAACAAATGTTCTTAAACCCTGCTGACTGCCATTGGCGATTCCCAAATAAACGGATCACCGATGTAATAAATAGATCTTAATTATAAATTTATAACTAAACAGAAAATAATAAACTTGCGGAAAAGATGGTATACCGCAAACAAAAGGTGCAAAGGTTTTTGTACACCATATCCGGATTTCGACAATTAATGTCTCTTCAGTGATGTTAGGAATCGAAACGGTATTTGGAAAGCCATACAATTTACCTCAATTTAGGATAGACTCTTGAATTTTGAGGAGTCAAAATAGGATGAACGGATCATATAAACCCGAAGGCAAATATAATAAAATCCCAAACGAAAAAAAATAACCAAGTCTAAATTGAAAACAACGTTCAAACCTATGATTGCGTGAGATAAAAACCGCAACTTTTATACGTGTGCATGCAAAACAAATTTCTTGTTCGAGGAGTCTAAATACAGCACAAACAACATTTTCCAAAAGACAAAGAAAGTGAAAGAGTATATTTTAACAACACGCATTTGACTAATAGGTCGAACAACAAATGTTCTTAAACCCTGTTGACTGCCATTGGCGATTATCAAATAAACGGTTCACCTATGTAATAAATGGATCTTAATTATAAATTTAATACTAAACAGAAAATAATAAACTTGCGGAAAAAATGGTATACAACAAACAAAAGGTGCAAAGGTTTTTGTACACCATATCCGGATTTCGACAATTAATGTCTCTTCAGTGATGTTAGGAATCGAAACGGTATTTGGAAAGCCATACAATTTACCTCAATTTAGGATAGACTCTTGAATTTTGAGGAGTCAAAATAGGATGAACGGATCATATAAACCCGAAGGCAAATACAATACAAGCCCAAACGAAAAAATATAAACAAGTTTAAATTTAAAACAACGTTCAAACCTATGATTGCGTTGGATAAAAGCCGCAATTTTTATACGTGTGCATGCAAAACAAATTTCTCTTAAGAGGGGTCTAAATACAGCACAAACAACATTTTCCAAAAGACCAAAAAAGTGAAAAAGTGTATTTTAACAACACGCATTTGACTAACAGGTCGAACAACAAATGTTCTTAAACCCTGCTGACTGCCATTGGCGATTCCCAAATAAACGGATCACCGATGTAATAAATAGATCTTAATTATAAATTTATAACTAAACAGAAAATAATAAACTTGCGGAAAAGATGGTATACCGCAAACAAAAGGTGCAAAGGTTTTTGTACACCATATCCGGATTTCGACAATTAATGTCTCTTCAGTGATGTTAGGAATCGAAACGGTATTTGGAAAGCCATACAATTTACCTCAATTTAGGATAGACTCTTGAATTTTGAGGAGTCAAAATAGGATGAACGGATCATATAAACCCGAAGGCAAATATAATACAAGCCCAAACGAAAAAAAATAACCAAGTCTAAATTGAAAACAACGTTCAAACCTATGATTGCGTTGGATAAAAACCGCAACTTTTATACGTGTGCATGCAAAACAAATTTCTTGTTCGAGGGGTCTAAATACAGCACAAACAACATTTTCCAAAAGACAAAGAAAGTGAAAGAGTATATTTTAACAACACGCATTTGACTAATAGGTCGATCAACAAATGTTCTTAAACCCTGCTGACTGCCATTGGCAATTGCCAAATAAACGTATCACCGATGTTATAAATGGATCTTAGTTATAAATTTAATACTAAACAGAAAATAATAAACTTGCGGAAAAGATGGTATACCGCAGACAAAAGGTGCAAAGGTTTTTGTACACCATATCCGGATTTCGACAATTAATGTCTCTTCAATGATGTTAGGAATCGAAACGGTATTTGGAAAGCCATACAATTTACCCCAATTTAGGATAGACTCTTGAATTTTGAGGAGTCAAAATAGGATGAACGGATCATATACACCCGAAGGCAAATATAATACAAACCCAAACGAAAAAAATATAAACAACTCTAAATTGAAAACAACGTTCAAACCTATGATTGCGTTGGATAAAAACCGCAATTTTTATACGTGTGCATGCAAAACAAATTTCTTGTTAGAGGGGTCTAAATACAGCACAAATAACATTTTCCAAAAGAACAAGGAAGTGAAAAAGTATATTTTAACAACCGCATTTGACTAACAGGTCGAACAACAAATGTTATTAAACCTTGTTGTCTGTCATTGTCGATTGCCAAATAAACGGTTCACCGATGTAATAAATGGATCTTAATTATAAATCTAATACTAAACAGAAAATAATAAACTTGCGGAAAAGATGGTATACCGCAAACAAAAGGTGCAAAGGTTTTTGTACACCATATCCGGATTTCGACAATTAATGTATCTTCAGTGATGTTAGGAATCGAAACGGATAAACATGTCTAAATTGAAACCAACTTTCAAACCTATGATTGCGTTGGACAAAAAACGCAATTTTCATACGTGTGCATGCAAAACAAATTTCTTGTAAGAGGGGTCTAAATACCGCACAAACAACATTTTCCAAAATATCAAGAAAGTGAAAAAGTATATTTTAACAACAAGCATTTGACTAACAGGTCGAACAACAAATGGTCTTAAACCCTGCTGACTGCCATTGGCGATTGCCAAAAAAACGGATCACCGATGTAATAAATGGATCTTAATTATGAATTTGATACTAAACAGAAATTAATAAACTTGCGGAAAAGATGGTATACCGCAAACAAAAGGTGCAAAGGCTTTGTACACCATATCCGGATTTCGACAATAAATGTCTCTTCAGTGATGTTAGGAATCGAAACGGCATTTGGAAAGCCATACAATTTACCTCAATTTATGATAGACTCTTGAATTTTGAGGAGTCAAAATAGGATGAACGGATCATAAACTAGAAGGCAAATATAATACAAGCCCAAACGAAAAAATATAAACAAGTCTAAATTGAAAACAACGTTCAAACCTATGATTGCGTTGGATAAAAACCGCAATTTTTATACGTGTGCATTCAAAACAAATTTCTTGTTAAAGGGGTCTAAATACCGTACAAACAACATTTTCCAAAAGACCAAAAAAGTGAAAAAGTATAATTTAACAACACGCATTTGACTAACAGGTCGAACAACAAATGTTCTTAAACCCTGCTGACTGCCATTGGCGATTGCCAAATAAACGGATCACCGATGTAATAAATGGATCTTAATTATAAATTTAATACTAAACAGAAAATGATAAACATGTGGAAAAGATGGTATACCGCAAACAAAAGGTGCAAAGGTTTTTGTACACCATATCCGGATTTCGACATTAATGTCTCTTCAGTGATGTTAGGAATCGAAACGGTATTTGGAAAGCCATACAATTTACCTCAATTTTTTGATAGACTCTTGACATTTGAGGAGTCAAAATAGGATGAACGGATCATATAAACCCGAAGGCAAATCTAATACAAGCCCAAACGAAAAAGTAAAAACAAGTCTAAATTGAAAACAACGTTCAAACCTATGATTGCGTTGGTTAAAAACCGCAATTTTTATACGTGTGCATGAACAACAAATTTCTTGTTAGAGGGGTCTAAATACAGCACAAACAACATTTTCCAAAAGACCAAAAAAGTGAAAAAGTATATTTTAACAACACGCATTTGACTAACAGGTCGAACCACAAATTGTCTTAATCACTGCTGATTGTCATTGGCAATTGCCAAATAAACGGATCACCGATGTAATAAATGGACCTTAATTATAAATCTAATACTAAACAGAAAATAATAAACTTGCGGAAAAGATGGTATACCGCAAACAAAAGGTGCAAAGGTTTTTGTACACCATATCCGGATTTCTACAATTAATGTCTCTTCAGTGATGTTAGGAATCGAAACGGTATTTGAAAAGCCATACAATTTACCTCAATTTAGGATAGACTCTTGAATTTTAAAGAGTCGAAATATGATGAATATAAACAAGTCTAAATTGAAAACAACGTTCAAACCTATGATTGCGTTGAATAAAAACCGCAGTTTTTATACGTGTGCATTTTTGCATTTTTATCCAACGCAATCTATATATATATATAATTCGTCTAAATAACAGCCCAACAATGTTAGATCTGTAAATTTGTGTCAGCAAATTTATTATATAAATTTTGAAATTATAAAGAAACTAAGGTTTCAACTCCCTCAGGCAAAGTTGACCTTAGATGGATTTGGCTATTTGTTTTAGGTATTTTTGTCATATAACTCTTCAACTGTTTCGGTACTTAAACATCCCTCGGATTTCAAATGTTTGGCTTTGAGCGTTCCTGATGAAGGTAAATCCAGAAAAGCGCTTCGGACGCATGAAATTATTAAACGTGTTGTTTTCAATTTTTTATTGTTCTTCTCTGGACGGGATTCGAACTACTGTAAATTCAGAAATTATTGCGTGCATTTATTATTGCGATTCGCCGACCACCGGCAAAAATGCGAGGTTTTATTTTTGCGATTTGCCGACCTCAAAAAATTTTTTTTTAAGCTAAATATTATTGTAAGTCACAGATATTTACATTTTTTATTCGCAAAATGTTTATTTTAATCTATGGATCAAGTTACCTTCCGTATGTTTTCTGTGATTGAATACACAATTCTTATCTGATGTAACTTGTAAAGGGGATCTAGAAACTAAGTTCAATTACTAGTACTGTATTTGTTGTACATGCCTACTTTGGGGATCTAGAAACTTAATCGAACATTGACCACGTGCTGAAGATAAGTGTAGAGCGAGGCCCGGCTTGGGTAATTATAGGATATTTTTAGCTTCAAAGGAAAATAAATTAAAATATTAAAAGTCAATAATCACAATCACCTGGAGTAAATTAGGTTTGGCTTCCGAGTCCTTTTATGCATACAAGCGAAGTTGAGAAAAATAAAATTCATCATAAAGTGTTAGGCTTGTGGCACATTGTTACAAATAAATTTAATTACACATCTAATAAATCAGCGTTGATTAGCAAAGACTCATTTAGACATAAATAGGAATGATTTTTTTTAAACGCCATTACGGTTAAAAAAATGTCCATGTGGAAGTACGTCACAAAGAAACGCTCCCCTGACGACATCGTCTTGAGGTTGCCCGATCCTGATAACGCTATCAACAAAGATGCAGCTGATAAAATAAAAGCCGCTAACACTGAAATTGTCAACTCTCTTGCTACTGATGAGTCAACTACCAGCACAAAACGGGGGGTCAAGAGAAAAGCCAGCAACAACCACTACACACCAGAGACCCGTGCTAAAATAGCAAAATACGCCACTGAACATGGCAATGTTGCCGCTGCCCGCAAATTTAGCAAAGACCTCCAACTTGACATTAAAGAAAGTGCAGTACGAGCCATGAAAAAGAAATATCTTGTAAACTCAAAAGAATCTAAACACCAACCTGTCAATGCGTTGACACCAGAAAAACGTGGTAGGCCACTACTTCTTGGTGATTTAGACAAAGATGTAGGAGCCCACATACGCAGCATCAGAGAAGCCGGTGGCATCGTAAACCAAGCTATCGTTATTGCAACAGCCCGTTGTGGACTTGTCAGACACAAAAACCCCACACTACTCAGTGAAGCTGGTGGATCGATACATATCACCAAGACATGGGCCGTATCCTTCCTAAAAAGACTTGGGTACGTCAAGCGAAAAGGTACCAAAGCAGCCAGAAAACTGCCAGATGACTTTGAGCACCAAAAAAGTGAATTTCATCGCATCATCACCGAGACCGTTACCAAGTACAACGTGCCTCCACAACTGATCTTCAACTTTGACCAGACTGGGTTAAAGATCGTCCCTGTATCTAACTGGACATTAGAGATGGAGGGCTCAAAGCAAGTTGACATTATTGGTTTAGAAGATAAACGCGAGATTACAGGTTTACTAGGTAGCACATCAGATGGTTGTCTCTTACCACCTCAGATTTTATACCAAGGTAAAACAGACCAGTGTCACGCAAAATATCCGTTTCCCTCCGACTGGGACGTTTTCCACACAGAGAGCCACTGGAGTAACGAACAGAGTATGGTGCGTTACATTGAGACTGTCCTTGTGCCGTATACCGACAAAGTTAAAGAAGAGTTAGACCTGCCGATACGACAGCAGTCAATTGCCATATTTGACGTTTTCCGTGCACACAGGTGTCAAGAAGTCCTAGATGCTTTGTCGAAGGCTCGGATTCAACACGTTTTCGTACCCGCGGGTTGTACTGGGGAACTTCAGCCAATGGATCTCAGCGTGAATGGTGAACTCAAAGCTGCTATGAAAAACGAATTTACAAACTGGTACGCAGATATGGTTGCTGAAGATCTAAAAGATTCATCCACCATCAACAAGGTTGACCTAAGACTTTCTGTTCTCAAGCCGTTACATGCTAAATGGTTGAGTAAAGTGTTCCACGAGTTGAAGTCAAAGAAAGACATTATCTTGCTAGGTTGGAAAAAGTCTGGTATAAGTGACTGTATAAAGTGTTAAATTGTATTTTTAATGAACTACATGTAGTGTTGAACTTGTGCTTAATGAACAATAGTAGCTTGTGATGACTTATAAATTGACTCTTGAAAAACTATTGCCGTACTTGTGCTTTATGAACAATATTATCTAATGATGATTTTTGTTATTTTATTGTCTATTATTTATTTATTGTAATAAATATTATTAGATAATTTTTTATTTCTCACTTTCTAAAGGTGTTTACTTATACCGAAAATACACATGCTTCATTGAACAGTTACAAACAATATTAACAAAACAAAGTAACATCGTAATTTGTCACTGGATACATGAATCGAACAGCATGTCAATAGTAATTTTCTCATTCATAAAAATTCCCGGCAGCTTTTGATCAAACATAAACAAATTACAGGCACATTTCCAATTAAAAGTCAAAGTGTTATAAAAATGTCACCTGGCTTCACTGATTACACAGATTAGCGGAAATAAGTTGTAAAAACACATTACCCTTAAATGCCCCAGGTGAAAGGTTACTTACATCACACCACTGAACAAAGGGAGATAAATCAATCACAAATTGACGAGGGAAAAATGAAGTAAGAATGCGAGGTTTAATTATTGCGATCGTCGGCCGCTCGCATTATTCGCATTAATAAAAACCTCGCAATAATTTCTGAATTTACAGTATATATTTCTGTGATACAAAATTAATGGAGCAAACTTTATTATGTTATTGGAAAATGCATCGACGGACTTCACAATCCAAATAAATCAATTCATACATTTAAGACAATAGATATGTTGTGTACAAATGTACAAATTATAATTTGTATGTTAGCTTTTTACAAATTGTAATTTGTCTAAACAGTGCTTGTCCAAATTTTGACTAAAATTCACTTATAATTTGTACAAAGGATATATGATAATTTAACATGATAGAAATGGTGGCCTTTGATATATATTTTTAACAGTAAGAAGTTTTAAATGCTCTGGTATGAAGGTTTACACTTTGTACAGTTTACAAAAAAAAAACGTTCTTATCATAGAACAATCAATCCCCATATACAGCTCATTTGCGTCAGAGCCAAAGATTGGTTGATCCTCATCTACTCTGCCAAAATAATTGTTTGCCTAATCTTGAAACCGAAGAAGAATAATAGAAAATTTTAGAAATAAAAGAAAATGATGAAACAGATGATCCTGATACAATTACGTACTGAAACAGAAACAAAATCGTCTGAATAAGAGAAAGATACCAAGGTGGAGACAGGAAATGAAATTGGTACATGTATGCCTGTTAATTATGATAGTATAATAGAAATTGGCTCTAGTGACAATCAGGATCACACCGACATTGAAACACCAATCATACGTGCCAGAAAGTGTGCGCTGTCTGGCCAACAGATCCAAGTCGAATATCTTACCAAGAAAACGAAACTGAAATTATCAGAAATTGCTGTAGGGGCAACTATCATTATACCTTTTCCTCAGTATGATGTCGCCCCAACTAATCCTCGAAATATATGAGGCGTCATTGTTGAGTCTGGATGTTTTGGTTACCGCATTGGAACAGCCTTAGGAAATTTAACAGGATATTTGTCTAGAAATCAAATTGAAGCTGTTAAAGACACATGATTATTCTCAGCAACGGTTTCTGAGCTTCAACTTTCGGCACTTGAAGCAGTTAAAAAGACTTCAAAATCGGATGGTTAGGATGTAAATGCAAAGGGGGATGTAGCAAATGTAAATGTAAAAAGCAAAAGATGTTGTGCAATTCCCGATGCAATAATTCACTCACATGCTCAAACAAATGGTACAAAACTATTTTGTACATTAGGTTTATTATATGTTCATTAAATAATAATTCTATAGTGTGTATCAATGGTTTTTTTTTAACCAAAACCATAATATGAATTATTGTACAATTATTAGTGAATTTTTGGACAAATCACAATTTGTACAAAGTCAAATTACAAATTATTATTTGTACAAAATGATAACTTGTAAACAACATATACATCATATAGAATTATAGCTCAAAATTCGGTTCCTGGTTATTAATGTCAAATGTATTATTTTATCAATGACTACTCAACATTTGCCTTATTCAGTTAATCTAGCAGTTTTAAGTTAACATTAGGCATTTATTATTTAGCCATATTATAAGACATAAGCTGCAATATTTCAAGAAACTCAAAGTATCCAAAGGTTCTTGTGGAACTTTGAATTTAAAGATGGAAAGATGTTTCAAAATAATCCTTATGTGAAATAAATTAAGGAGAATTCGATGCGTTCTCTTTTCTATTTATAACCTGCCTCTCATTACTAAAAACATAACCCGGCAATTATGCTAGTAATATACAAAATTGCATTCATGAGTTAAAACTATCAACTAGACACCATTTATTTTTTTTAAATATCAAAGGCATATTTCTTTATGCAAGCCGAAGTGTTAGGGTTAAGTGACAACTGTCTACACAACATTGTTTACCTGTGTCATACACCAGGTATATTTAACAGTTACAGTCAAGTTAAGACTGACGTCATTTTTAACAAGGAAGTTTAATCCGCTTCAAGGTCGGGAAAAAAGTGATCATTTCTAGATAAGAAATGTCGTTATCAAAAAGTTTACCAAAGGGACAAGTTCAAATACCTTGTGAGTTATGCGAAGTATGTTTTCAAATACAGTGGAAGTGTCTTGACTGTAAGCTGTTTATGTGCAGTAAATGCAAGGAAAGGATCCATCCTAAAATAAAACTTGCTGACAAGCACAAAATAGTGACATTAAAAGACATAACCTCGGATGATTTGGAAGCCAAACCTGACTTGACATCCATAAGCTGCATTGTTCATGACGGAAAATTATGCTGTCTTTACTGTAAGGATTGTGAAGATGCCATTTGTTCATTGTGTGTTACAAAAACACATACCACGCACAACATGATCGAATTGAGTGAGGGATATAATATGTGCATTGAAAAAAATAAAAGCTACTCGGAAATGATTAACAAAACAATTGAAACATTTAATATTGATTTATCAAAACTGAAAACCATTGAGTTATCAGAAATAACTAGATATCAAGATGGGAAAAAGAAGGTCATGATGCAGGAACGATATCTGATCAATTCAATTCAAAGTCAATCACAAATACTAAGCAATGAATTTGAAAAACATTGGAATATTTTCCAAGATGTTATCAGTAAAGAGGAAACCACTTTAGAACATAATGTTGCACAAACTAAAACAAGACGCAAAATATTTGATGCTGCTGCTAGTTCATCAGACGCAAATGAAGCATTCAGAGCTGCAAGAGAAGGGAAACAAATGATAAACGAGGAAAGTGTACGAAGCTATATTGATATACAACGCCCGCCAACTTTTGTTCCCCACTTAGTTTCGTCAACAACAATAACATCAGTTCATGGATCGCTAGAGGTAAGTAACTTATTATACAACTGCAGGGTATGAAAGTGACAAACGAAAGGTCATTGGATACGTTATTTAAAAAGCTTAGAACATACTTACCCATTCTCGTCTTATGGAAAATCAGTATTTTCCCTTCTATTTTTCTTAGCACATGGCTTTATGTGCACTATAAAATGCTATAAATGAATGACTTTTCATTGTAGACCAATTTTAGAACATACTCACCCCTTCTATTTCAATGAAAAGTCAGTTTTTTCCCTTTTAATTTTCATAGTACATGGCTTTCCAAGAAAACAATGTCAGACTTCTGAATTATAAAGCAAAGGATTTTCTTTTTCGAAAAAACTACAATAAATGTACATTCATCAAAGCTGATTTATAAAACATTGCGTGCTTATTAAAATCAAGAAATTTAAGGTATATAAGCATATATATATTTTACCTGAAGCAGAAGACAAACTCAATGTTTGAACAATTTATTCGTTTTGTCCCCACAAAACTATGTCAGTGCTATTTCATTCCATCAATTGAAATGATCATTACCTATGTTATACATTCCTTTTTTAACCAAGTAAACACTTCATTATAAAAAGTGAATTAAAAGGTTTGAATAATACATTGGGAAAGGATAATTTTGTAGGGTCACTGGAAGGGGTGAATATGTTCTAAATTGGTCAGACAATACTTGGTCATATTTTATGAACATTTAAAACCCTTGACTTCGCCTTGGGCTTTAAATCTTCATAAAACATGACCAAGTATTGTCTAACCTAAACGTAAAAGTGACCTCTTTATAACTCCACAAACAAGGTGGACAATCCTCCGAGGCGATTTTATCGAAAAAGAGCTAATTGAATTGATTTCTGCATATTGTAAACATTATATAATGGTACATAAATTGAAAAGGGATCAAAGGTGCAGGTAAAATAACATTTAATTTTATTGATCTAAGAGACAATGTTTTTTAAGAAACAATTACTGTTGATATATGAAGCAAAAGAAATAAAAAAGTCAAATAACTTCATCAATCAAATATAAGCATCTGAAATTAGAACGACTTTAATTTCAACATAGATTAATACAGTTTCCTTATAATTAAAAAAATAAGTAATTTTTGAAATTTATTTATATACTATTGTATGCTAAGACTTCAAATGAAACTATCGTGAAGGTTGTGGCTAGTTCTTGGCTTTGAATTGACAAGGCTTGTGTTACATACACATTTTATTCGTGTAATCACTGCTTGCGAAAAAGGCAACGTTATGTTGTACAATAGATAACGTTAGTGACGTTAGTTATAAAGTAAATGAAAAGCGGCTAATCCTTGACACTGGGGGCGCCAAAAAATGAAATTAATATTATCAAAAACTATTCAATATGCAAAATGTGAAATGATAATTAACCATTTAAAGTCCATGTAATAAAACAGAAATCATTGAACTGTCTAATCACTAAGATCATTATCAAAATTACGACGCACTAGTTACAGTCTCTATTAAGTCAATTTTTGAATCTTAAACTTGGATTTAGTTTTACTCAGTGTTTTTCTCGGAATAATTTTACTTTCTGGTCCATAATCCTTAAGTTTTCTTCAAAAATAACGATTTAGTTGATAGGCGAATGGCTCCATATACTTTCATCATTTCTGGTTCCCTGCTCAATGAGTGTAATAAACCAAGTATATGGCGTTTTGTAATGATCTGATTTCTAGTCAACTCCGGGAAGTTTTGTAATATATCGGTTGTTCCTAATTGTTATGCTGGCTGATTAATACTTCTGATAACAGTTTATTAAATTTCATTGATTCGACAGATACGTCTCCCTTAGATTCGATTTTCCAAAAACGTCCCAAATCCGTTTTGTGTTGTATCAGGACGTTTAACATTAAAACTGGGGATGTGGGTCCAGTTCAGTCTATCATTGGTCCAGAAAGCAAGTCTCCAAATTTCAATTTTGCTGCATTCGGGCATGGTCCACAGATAACTTTGTCTTCTGCTATAGCCAAGTAACAATCAGAACCTATTAAAACTGAAATCTTGAATGTATCCATGTTGTATACCGGATGCGCACATCTAATTCCACTGAGGTATGGCAGTTTAGCAGTATTGTATATCATTCGATTATGTAACGGGGGCTGCAATAGTGGGAACAATCAATATTTCCATCTGTATTTTCCTTCCCTTCAGAGTCTGTAAATCTTTTATGGCAGTGTCTAAATTGTTTACACCTATTTAGTACATGAGCCTGAATTAATCTGGAATGAAGCCGAATTGCAAATTCTCAAGTTGCTCCGTTTGTCTTAAAAAGTCTGCATTATTTTTTCAAATGTTAGATGTAGCAGGTTTTAAAGGTGGCCATATCTTGCGCAATTTCATATTTTTTTTTCGGCTACATTTTTTTTTTTTCATTTTGGTCATTTCGATGGGAGTTTTTAAGGGTTTTTTTTTTTTTGCGAAAGAAATTTTTTTTTATTACTTTTTCTGTTTCATTTTGCTGATTTTTTATTATCTTTTTCCTTGAATTTAACATGTTTAAGAAGCTGTATATGTGCACATTCAGATAGAATACACGTGTTCAACTATTCCTTCTTTACATGTTTTACATTAACATGGCATCATCATTCATTTTAAATTGGTACTATGTTTAGAATTTCCTTTGAAGTCAAAAATGAATTCATAAAGTTGTCAGGTACACGCAATTTCAAGCTAGTTCCTGTAAGTTTATGGTATGAATAATCTGTTGGCTTTAAATAGTTTCAGGATAGACACAAAAGACCTGAAGTTGTGGTTATAAAAATACATCCAAACAAAATCAGAGCTGCTCACTGTTTGAAAAGCGATTATGAAGACTTCGTGAGTAATTTTGTCCTTCGTTTATGTGTCCATACATGTACAACTGACGATAAACCGTCTGTCGATGTTGTTTTGAAACCAAATGGAAAAGTTCATTGCTTTAATTTGGAAGATAAATTGGAGTTCGAAGAGAAAAGATCTGATATTTTCACCAACTGGTACTATTTTGAAAACATCTGGAAAATACTTTTTGAAAAGCAGGTTAGTAAATATTGTATTGTATTTTGTTGTTGAAATGCGCATCAAGCAGTGGTGACAAATGCTTTTTAAAAATCAGAATTTAAACCGTCCTTAAATATGAAAAAAGTCGTACATTGCTGGTTTGCATATTTCTACATGTTCAATGTAGTTCCAGATTGAAATGATTGATGTAGGTAGTTTGTATCCATTACTGTAAAAAAAAGAAAACATCAGAGCTTTCTTACAATTTGACGAAAGGTACGTACGCTTGACGAATCATATGTGAGATCCGTTTGAGGGATCCTTTATTTTGAATACTCGCAAAATTTGACATATTGATGTAATCTTTGTCAAGGCTATCATAGGACTAAGACTGTGTTCCGCCTTATTGGTTGCCCATCAAAAACCAAAACACTATATGCAACAACATATAACAATCTTAATATTCATTCAACATAAGACTTTCGTAACGTTCGATGTAAAAATAAAAAAAAAACAGGGTGATGGTGCTAATTCAACAGAGTTTGCTTAACACAGACAAAATACCAAATTGTGCTAAATTACCCCCCCCCCCCCCCCCTCCCCCACCACACACACACAAATGAATTAAAATATTACTTCTTTCAATTAACGAACCTACGAATACACCAATGAAAAAAATGTATTGGCTCCCCACATAAAAGATAAAAATAACTTCCCAATTGGCAAAAAATGACACCCGAAATATATTACTGGACTCGTTTAATCAACAGATGTTCAAAATGATATAGGAGTGGAGTGCACTCAATCGGTCTCTACTCGGCACACATATTCCTAGACTTGGTCAATTATATGCACAATTATGCCAAAGACAGAGACGACTTAACCTTCTGCGACACCTAAATTTTATTGGTTGTTTTTTCTCGGTATAACTTGTTGCTTGTTTGTCGTTTTTGTTTTGGACCACCTATCGTTTATTATACAGTGTGGGCTACATCACGTTCCTATTGAACTCTATTTGCATTGAGTTGATGATCATATATTTGTTGGTTGGCTGTCATCTCGTAAATATTTGTCCTATGTCTAAATCAAAGCTGTTTGTGAGTGTTTATGTGTTAATTATTCCCCTTGAATTGGCATAGTATATCACATGTTCACTCGTGTTAACATCTTCTGTAAATGCTAAATGCACAACTAATTAGTACACAAGTAATACATGATTTTAAACTAATCAACGACGTTTAAGAGAATGAAATCGAATAGGTCTTGCATCTAACATTAACTGAATATCAAGACTATAAAAACCATTTTTGGGAAATATAGGCAACGACTATTTGATTCAAGGGGTGTATTTGGTTTTTATTCCTTTTCACATTTGCTTCATATCATCGCAAGTGTGGTCATTTTTTCTATTTAACATTTAACCTCTAAATTATTGGAAAAAACTTCAGCATAAAATCTTTTTGTTCCTTCTCTCACGCCTAGTTTTAAATACATTTTCCATACTTTGCAGTGTTTGTAAGTGGCAAATCTTCATGTCCCCGTTGATGGCATTCTCATCAAAAATTTTTTTTAAATAATCGTGAACTTTGTTGTACTGCAAAAATTTCATTTAAATGTTAATAATTTAAACTAGAGACTTATTATAAGTCCATGTTTATATCATTTACAAAAAGCATGCTTGAACAATTCTCGCGCAAATGTGTGAAATCGTGGTTAACATAAGCAACGTATCGGACGTAAATGTATTTTGAACTAGTTATCCTTATTTTCAGATATTAAATGCGTTTTTTATTTGCGATATGCTTAAATTTTATTAGATCTATTTCATTCAGAATAGAAGACCGGTTTATCGGATAAAACATAAGAATATTTAGGTTATCGTGTGATTGTAATACATGCTTCCTTTACTTTCGTTCGTACCTTTCGTCAAAATGTAAGAAAGCTCTATTAAAGTGTAAATTACCTGTTGGTTTGACTTAATCCAGAAATTATTGTTTCTACTCATTTTAGTTTATTAACGTCGAAATTTGTTCATTTTACAAGTATCGAACAAAGAACCAAACCAGACTCTCATAGCAGTTTCTTTTTACAGTTTTAGATTCTGTTTCTTGTGTATAGTAAAAACTGGTCTGGGATACCAGTAGATATGCATTTTTGATTTGTTTTAAAACGAATGGGTCAATGTCACTGCTAGTGGACATTTCGTTCTGGGATCCCACAAGGCAGAACTCCTGCTTTGACATGAAATATCATTGATACGGTTATTTTCTGAAAATCTATATATGATGACTCAGCATGAATTCACAGTTTACAGTATGAATAGTTTATCTAAAGCCCAGTATGCAAAGTAAATTCAAAATATATGAATAATGTGTATTCAAATTGATAAGAAGTGCTTATATTTACTCTTCGCAGTCATTGAAACACATATATCCTTGATGAACATTGTATTCGGGGTGTTTTTGTCCTGTCGTAACACCATGAACACCTGACTGTGATCGTGATATAAAACAAATATAAGCTAGAGACAAAAATATACCTATATAAAACTAACAACAGTGTGTTCGATCCTACAAATATACTAAATATTCCATATTCGTAGAAAAAGCATAATTATTTAGCGATTATGAGACAGTGGCAAAAAACAGAGAAAAATCCCTAACTCGATGTTCATAAAACAGATAATTTAACCTGTAAAGGATATGATATTATTAGTATAATGGTCTTTTGCAAAGAAAACAATAACCTTGCTTTGAAGTTATACAAATAACAGATTTTAGAAGTCAGTTCTATAAAACTTTTAATGAATTTATTCATCAAACAGGTTACTTCATACATACAACTTTTGCAACTATGGCTTTGTTTAAACGCTTTTTGTTAATAAATTAGCCAGTTATGTTAGATTTAAAGTTAGATATGATATTATTGAGACAAAATTTCTAAACTGACCATTAGAGGCAGAAATTCTTAGATAAATGGGGATACAGTAAGATGTGGACTGGAGACAGAGGCAGGATTGAATGCTTTATATAATCTTGAATGTTGGAATGATTAACTATGAACCATTTCTTTTATGGTATTCTGAAATGCTTTCAATTTATTAAATGAATAGTTTCATAAAGTTCTAGGTATTTCATTTCAGACAACGTGCATATAGGGTAAGCTGATAATAATTAAAGTCTTGTTTTCAAATTCTTTAAAGATTGAAACAGGATTGACTGTATTAAATGTACAGTAAAACAAATGTTAGAGTATTTGAATAAATGTTAGTATATATTGCACTTTGTAAATACAGCTGTTTCACAAACCACAGCTCTTTTGGGAGATATTTTGTTTTGATTACCTACTGGTTCCCAGATCTGATCTCTATTTTTCATCTCAGAGACACAACTAGGGAATTTTCCCAGTATAGATACACATCGATAGCAGCCAAATTATTTCTGAGGAAGACCCAAAGTGAAGGGAGGGGTAGTACAGAATTTTAGTATAAGTTTAAACTCTCAGAAGTTCGAAGCATATAAATGTTGAAAATATGCCGCACAGCCCTTTGTTTTTACCTTTGGAAAAAATAGCAGTGCATATGAACTTTTCAATCTAGGATATAATTTTTTACGAAACTTCATAGTAAAATTGGCAAAGTTTTAGCCGTAAAAGGAGTTCCTATGGGAAATTGCATTGTCTATATTTACAGAAGGGCAACCTATAATGTTAGATCTGCAAATATGCTTCATTTTTGTTCTTCCCTCAGGAGGATTCGAACCCATGCTTCGTGGCAATTCTGCTCTGTGCCCAACGCCCTAGACCACTCGACCAACTAGGCTATATAAGTTATAGATTTCGTTAGTCGAGGTTTGTCTTTCATGGTCGGCTTAATCTAGGATTGTAACACAGTACATGATTTATGGTAGAAGTAGACATGGTATACCTTTCAGATCAGCTATATTTTGTCTGTTGTAAAGGATGATAATGTTACAATGCCATGCCGCCTCATCAAATATTAATTTTGACTACTTCATGACAGACATTCTCCATCGGATAACCTAGGTGTTTAAATCAAGGTTTGTTTCACTTGTTCTTATATGCTGTTGTAGAGTGGTCAGTGTTTACATGGATCCAGGTCCTATAAAATAGCAATATATCTGACGCTTGTTAGCTTTATCTCATTGTCAACACATTTAGTGATCGGACATAGATTTATACACATTAGTTTATTTAAATTATCCGTATAATAACCAGTTCAGACATAGATTTAATCAAGTGTAGTTTTACAATGAAATTGCAGGGCTGGTACTGCATAAAGATTGGACAAACATCTTAACATTTAATTACTACTTAAATTAAAAGATATAAATAGACTTATGTAAACAATCTTTAAAACTATTTTCTATTTGCGGTATTTAATCATTTTCTATGAAAACTGAATCGATAGGTAAGTACACAACGTATTACACAAAATGGGTTGTAAAAGTGTCATCATATTTCTGTTGTAATTAATACCGGTTGTGTATCTCCGCTATAATGTCTATTTCAGTCATATTATGCTGTGATTGTGTCCTTTACGTTTGATAGCAGTTAGATTATCTCTGTTTATCTCATTTGGTACTTAGGCCACGCCAATTTGATTCCTAGTTCTTTGGATTTTCACGCTCCTGATTTGGTGAAATTTACTTTAAAAAAAATAGTTATCGCTTCTGCAAAGTAGTCCGCATGCCGCTCCAAAACAAGTTTTTCCTTGAATTTTTTTTTCAAATACTGGACGCTTTTTTGTTGCGTTTAATGCTCCAATCGTATCAAACGCGCATGTAATAGATGGATTTGTAAATAAAAAGTCAAAAATCAGGATGACAACATGCAATTGTGTCGGTTCATTGTCGATAACACACAGTTATCCGATATGATGCTTCCAGGTTGCAAACATTAAATTTTTCGTTAGATGACCACAAACACATCAACATATGTTAGAATCATCGTCATCAACAGATCCTTGTTTGATCATGGACATTGGATGAAAATCATGAAATGAATTGAAAATTCCCATGAACTTCTTTAAATTCACTCGCTTCTCTCGTAGAGCACTCGCCTTCAAAAACTCCATTTAAAATAAAATAAATCAAACAAATTTCGCTCATTCGCACCATATTTAATGAAGCAGTTGTCTGAAGAACTAGACATCAAATCGATGTGGCCTTAATATCATCAGGGAAAAACACTCTATCCTACTTACAATTATTATATGAAAATAATTTTTAGAATAATACGAACCACAACAAAAAGTGTGAGACCTAATTCAAATCCACATAAAAATGGTTTATGAATAAAATCGCTGAATCCTTTTACCTATTTTTCAAAAATATTAGTGTGTTGAAGATTTCAAGTTTAAATTTCAAAGGCTTTATTTATAGACGAATATCAGTTTAAAGAAAGCATAAGCTCTATTGGGCTTTTATATCGTCTTTTTACATAGATTATTAATATATAAGCAACTTTTATCTATACTTTGAGATTTCACCGCTGTGAATTACTATCATTAGCCTTTGAAGGGAATAACACGTATCACATGAAAATAATACATCAAGTTGATAAATACTGTCCGTATATGCCGCTTTTCTAGATTATCATGTACCAGAAACGCCGAAAACCAAATGCGTAGAATGTATAAATTATCGAACTGCTGTGAACAAGAGAGGCATAAAAAGTATAACCAAAACCATCCAAGGTCAACTTTGGCTAACGAAACTGAAACTATGTTTCTTAATACCTTTTTTAGTTAACTAGCTTAAATTATAGAAGTGTATGTTATAAATAATGTCAATGGCAACTGATTACTTAGCTAATAATAACCTCTTGAACTGCGAGTCCAGTACCAAAGGCATTGATGTAAAAAATACAAACGAACACTTTATAAATCATTATTTATGTGTGAAAGTAATATAAGGATTAGGCAAACGACATTCTAGATCAGTTTATGCAATAATTCTGTTGATAAATATATCTGGTCTGATATGTTTTTCAGAGTTTTTTTTTGTTTTTGTAGGGGGCGGGGTGGATTTGTCACCTGTTAGGGTTGAAAATTCTGTAATTCGAGCACCAATATAGGTCCAAAGAATTGCAGTAAGATGTAATATTTTGAATTGGTAAGAGAAATATCTAACAAATGGAACTTAGCCAAATACTTATAGCAATACATAATAATGTTTTTCAACTTTATCGATGTAATAAATGATGCACAATGCAATTTAAATATCCACTATTCATTTCTAACCTTTTTACAAAAGATTAATCTAAGTACTTACCCTCCACCTGTATTTTTCATCCCGGGTTTAATTAAAACATTGGATATGGTTCGATTTGTTGCATGAGTAAAACGTCGTGACGAGACTTCAATTTGAACTTTAAATATAAAGATAAGGAGATGTTGTATGATTGCCGATGAGACAACTATCCAGGTCGGCCTTCGATAACGAGTAAAAACAGTACCGTATAGCATGTATAGGAAGCTATAACATTTTTCGGCATGACAAAACGAAATTCATTTTAAATTTAGAAATTTATACTGACGTTGTTTGGTGCCTTTAATTGTCGAGGTTATTTGAAAATAACACAAAATGATAAATTTCTAATGGCAATGATCGATATGAGAGTTCACTACAAATAAAGAATGACATTATCAACTTTAGTTACCGATACAAATTAATGGTCGTTAATTGGACATTTAATTTCAATATCTGTTTGTTTAAAACGGCATTAGCTAGTTGACTGCTGTTCATTGATGTTTTTATCAATTCAGCAATAAGTGCATAAGTACTGACATGTTATACTTTTTTCTGTAACTCTGTGTTGATAAATTAAGAAATTATCAAGAAACCAACGTGAAACTCTTTCAGAAAACAGTGCCTTAATGTGGGTATATCTATTCTTTTAAGGTCCAATTTGTATTTATTGCTTTTAAGCATTTTAGGATTTATATATCAATGGCTATATAAATTTTCGGTTTGAGTTAAGTTGAAAGTAAACCACAAAAGTGCTTCGGACGCACCAAATTTATAAAGTATATTTTCATTCACAACTAAAACCAATTTTATAATGAAACTATTTCTCATTGTTTAATAACAAATATGTTCAAAAGATAAAATATATCATTGTATATTCGTAAAGTATGATAAGAATGACCAATGCACGGATAACTTCCGTTTTGACCTCGTTCAATTCACATAATAGGGAAAACGGTAGTATTTATTCTGCCATAGGCAACAATACTAACATTTTCTTAATTTATTACTTTTTTATAATAAAAACCTGGACAAAACAGTTATGTGTGGTGTTAGTACTTTATTATTCTGTTTTAAAAATTGAAACCAAATAGTATCATGACCAACTTTCGACGGAGCTTCTTTATGTTATCCATGCCCACCGTCATTTTACACCAAATTTATAAAATTAAGGAAGTCTTTTCGAATAATTCTCTAGAAAATATTTCAATGGGTTTCAAAATTTATATTGTAAATATACACACTGCAGTTATTCATAGATAACTAAACAAATATATTGTACCCTTACATCCAATCACAACACTCCTAAGTTGACTTCCTTCACCTGCCTTGGGTACACAAAAGGCCAATCTAATGCTGGGAAAATGTAACACTACTTTTTACTAATAAGTGTGATATACATTACCAGAATTAAAAACGGAATCTTGCCGATGCAACATCAGGTTAAACATGGATGCATTACAAGCGATTTTGTTGACTTTTTTCATAACCAATTTTCAATGCGCATTTTACAGTTATTTTTTTAAGAAACGTTTGTGAAAGTTAGTTTTTAATTAAGTTTTTAATTTGTAAATATTTTAGGACGAATTAACCAAGGATACTTTGTTGACAGAATCAAGGAATGATGTTGGAGGTACATCAAAGAAAATGAAAGCATTGGATGTGTATGCAGCTGTCATTAGTTACATAAACAAAACTTGTTTTAAATGTATGTTACATAGAAAAAAATTCTATATGGACGATATTTTTTTGGTGCTAACCGTTCCGCATATTTGTGGAACTCAGGTAGAACAGTTCATACGCGATGCTGCAACAAAGGTAAGCACAATACTCTAATGCATGAGTGCAAGTAAAGAGAAACAGCTATATTCAGTAAACTAATTATCATGATTGTCAGAATAGAATTGTTCCACGTAACAAATCTTTTTACCGGCAACACTATTCACTAGATGAAGTTTCTTTCTGTACCTTTATATACGTAGATACTTTGAAATTTCCGGTCATTTATATGCTCTTTCCGTTAAAGTATGTATATAAATATTAGCAAAACACCATGAGCTATATAATACTTCATATCAATGAAAATACTTTGGCATAGTTGTGAGTTTAAAAATATCCCTTTCATCCATTCGTAGTCTACATACCTCAAACTAAAAAAACTTCATATGTCGTTAGTTCTCGAACACCAATGAGTTATATGTATCGGCAGTGTCAATGCTCAAAAATGTAATTCAAATGGAAAAAGCGAAAATTAAGCAAATTAAGTAGTAAAGTAGATAATTTTATCCTTGCAGGCAAACTTTTCAAACGAACAGTTTACTATTACTACAGAACCGGATGCTCTCGCTGTATATTGTGAATACATGTACGGAAATCTACAACGTGAAGGGCGCGGTACACACCGAGATATAGGTTGTAAATATTTGATCTTTGATGAAGGAGGTAAGTATAGTATACAGAAACACAATTGTGTACAAATAAACTTTTGGACAGTTTTCCAGACAAGTCTATCGATCCAGCAGACAAAGCTTTCAAACAATATTGTTTTATATCCAAAAAAAAACATTTGGAAAGTCTTACTAAAGAACTTGGAATTTTCAACAAAACAGGAAAACCTTCATATACTTTACATAATTGAGGAAAGAGAATATATAAAAAAAATCACAAATCCGTTCTTTTTTCCTTTTAAAAAAACGACGAAAATCTCCCGTCTTTATAAAAATAAGGAGATGTGATATGATTGCCATTGAGACAACTATACACCTAAGTTATACTGTTTCATAACCTTCACAAAGAGTCCTTATCAAGAACGATATATTTGACTAAGACAGTTTATGCTTTGTAAAGATCCACACTAATTCCAGCAACCAATACACAATTGGTGTATTGATATTTCAACAGGCAGTCGATATTACCAAAGGTACTAATTGTGCAGTGTCCCTACAGGTCGATTTGTTTTTGTACTCATATGGAGCAGATTTCATACAGAACCTTTTGAAGAAGCCTCTTGCAAAGATCTTCAATCTCACTTTCATCAGATATACTGATGATGTCCTATCATTCAATAACACACATTTCAGTGAATGCTTACGTCACATATATGTTGTGCTTTTACACTACTGTAAACTGCTAACGCTCAGGATAAAATTCGAATATTACTGCCCAGGCTATGTGTAAATTTTCAACAAAGTTATGGCTTCCATGAATTATTTCTTAAATATATCATAAGTACCGCCAAAACTTATTCATACACTTTTATGAAAAATTGATATACTAAAACTACATTGATTTAAAATCAGCAAAGGGGCAGCATATTGACTTTTCATGAATCATAGTTTAGTATTTTCCATCGCGTTGTCAGTTTGTCCACGACTTATAAGTTCGAATTTCCCTTTGGTATCTTCAGCCTCTCTTTTATACTATTTTATTTCTTTGATCATAGTAAAAACCAATGAATAAATACATCTAATGGCTTTACATCGGGTATAAGGCGATATAACTTTACACTAATTTCGGTTATGTTTGATATAGGTCACAATAATCTAGCACAAGCTTTGTGGTGATTTTTTTCGTACAGTGTTCTACGATCAGAAAATATTTGTTGTCGACTTATTTGACATGTTTTGTCTCCTGTATCATATGTATATTATAAGTAACATTATCACAATGCAATAATTCCCGAAAAGAAACAAATATAGAAATTGAAGAATAAGTCTATTGATAAGGTAGGTTTAGATTGGATATGCGGTTGCCTGAAAACTAAAATTTAGTCCTAATTGTTGTTTCCTTTATGGTGCGCTGTATCAACCATTAAATTTTTAGAACTACTCCAGCAATGTTCTATTTCTTTTTTAATCGATATGAATAACGATACGATGGTGAAAATCTTACATGCATTATTCCTAGAGTTGGTGGTTATTAATCTGTATTGCCTTCCCCGTCGGCCTGTTTGTCATTTCGAAACTCCCTCTCTCCAGTTCCATACTTAATATCAAAAGATTCTATTATATAGAAGTAGAAGTAAAATGCGAAACAGGAGTTTATCTGAGTTATTGAATATTTTCTCGGAAACTTCATTGTACCTTAAAACTTATCATAAAGTTGCAAGGCGATGACTTCATGTTTACAAATACTTTGAATTATTATAGTTTCACTTCTGTAAATAAAGACAATTCAATTTCCCATAGGAAGTCCTTTTACGGCTACAACTGTACTACTTTTACATTGAGGTTTCGAAAAGAAATATATTCTAGAATGGAAAGCTCATATGCACTTCTATTTTTTCCAAGGGTCAAAATATAGGGCTGTTCGGCATATTTTCAACATTTATATGCCCCGAACTTCTAAGAGTTCAAACGTATACTAAAATTCTGTAATACTCCTCCCTTTACTTTGGGTCTTCCTTCGAATTCAATTAAGACGCCAGCCATGTGTATTTATTTTGGTAACATTCCCGAGTTATGTCTCTACGAGATGAAACATATAGATCATATCTGGGAACCAGCAGGTAAACAAATCAAAATATCTATGAATATTATATATCTCTCCAATAGAGGCGTGGTTTATGATCAGCTGTATTTACAAAGTGCAACATATACTAACATTTATTCAAATAGACAAATCTTGAAAAACACTTTTTCTCACAACAATATTTATTTTTCAGAATCATAGCCTAAAAAAATCACTACATATGCTCTAAATTTTCTTTTACAGTACATTTTATTCCCCACCCAATTTTGTATTTTGAAGAATTTGAAAACAAGACTTTAACTAATGTCAGCCTACCCTATGTGCATATTTTCTGACATAAAAAACCTAGAAACTGTATTAAACTATTATGATAACATACTGAAAGTATATCAGAATACTATAAATGTAAAGTTTAAGTAGTTAATCATTACTATATTCAAGATTACATAAAGTTATTCAATCCTCCCTATGTCTCCTGTCCACATCTTACTGTATGCCTATTTATTTATAAAAGTAAACAATTTCTACCTAAAATGGTCAGTTTAGAATTCTTGTCACAATAATATTATTTCTTATTATCTTTCTAACATAACTTGACTTATATATGAACTAGAATTGTTTAAACAAAGCCATATTTGCAAAATTTGTATATATGAAGTTACCAGTCTGATATATGAATTTACTAAAAGTTCTATAGAACTGACTGCTGAAATCTGTTTTTTGCATAAATTCAAAGCACAGTTACTGTTTTCTATACAAAAGACCTTTATAATAATAAAATCATAGCCTTTACAGGTTAAAATATCTGTTTTATGACCCATGGGTTTGGAATTTTTCTTTGTTTTTTTGCTCCTGGGGCCTCAAATTTGCTATTATTTCTACTGTTTCTGTAAATATGGAATATTAAGTACTATTTTGGGATATTGTAAGATTTATTGATGTATTTTTGTATCTCTAACTTGTATTTTTTTATGCTTTAGTCACAAGAAAGCACATTCAGGTGCTACGGCTTACTCATAGGTTTTTGACTGGACAAAAACATCCCAACAACAATATTCATTTAGGATCTATATGTTTCAATGACTGCGAAGAGTAAATATAAGCACTGCTAAACAATTTGAACTACAAATGTGCATATATTAAGAATTTACTTTACACACAGGGCTTTAGGTATGTTGTACACTATGAATTTATGCTGAGTCATCATAGTAAAGGCCCAGGATTTTCTCAATCTTCATGAAATATTTATAAAACTTTATATTTGAGTTAATTTCATAAAGACTCTGAAGATAAACCAGATTTGGTGAAATTCTACATGTTCTCTTTTTTTACCCAATATAGGTTGCACTTCTATAAATATAGACAATGCGGTTTCCCATAGAAACTCCTTTTACGGCTAAAAGTGTACCACTTTTACTATGAAGTTTCGTAAAAAAAAATATCCTAGAATGGAAAGCTCATATGCACTTCAAATGTCAAAACATAGTGCTGTGCGGTATATTTTGCAACATTTATATGCCCCCGAACTTCAAAGTGTTCAAACTTATACTAAAATTATGTACTACACCTCCCTTTACTTTAGGTCTTCCTTCAGAATTCATTTTCTCCGCTACCCATATGTATTTATACTGGTAACATTACTCTACGAGATGAAACATAGAGATCATATCTGGAAACCAGTAGGTAAACAAAAGTAAATATCTATGAATATTATATATCTCCCCAGAAGAGGCGTGTTTTGTGAAACAGCTGTATTTACAAAGTGCAACCTTTAATACTAACTGTAAATTACATTTTTATATGATACGAGTTGTATCGTTTAAACAATTTGAAGATTTACTGAACAGTCACTATCTGTTTGTCGACTACTTTGATTGCTTACACCCACTAAGCATAACAAAAAATTCTAAATTATTTTATAACTTTATTTAAAAAGTTTTGCAAAGTTTTTTTCTGATTGGTCTGTAATATAATTTACTAGTATTAAAAACTCGAAAACAGAAGCGATGCACTTTTTTAATCTCTTTAATATTTTTTTCAGACACAGTAGACGCCATTTGCATAAGCCCCATTCGTTTCTTAAAACTCCCTTTTAAATCCTTGCATTCTTATACTCAGAGGTAAGCTAACATTTCAGGAAATCACTATTTCTTTTGGGTAAAGAGTCTAAATTAGCTAAAATGTATATACTTTCAATGTTGTAATGTATGTTATGTACGCAATGATGAATTGGTTCACCGATAGGATGTCCATTTAGGAGAGACTATTTTTCCGGTTTAACTTCTTGTGCACCAGAGAAATCCCCTTATCGTGTTGATAGGGGACTCTTAATGTTTGCTAATCCGGTATCTCTCCGTTTGAACTTTCTCCGTCTCTTAGTAAGATTGTTTTTTCAATTAACATAAGACTAAGCTCACGTATAGACTCTAAAATACCAGTGTGCATCTGGCAGGCGTTCTTGTGCAATAATCAGCCATTTTTAGCGTTTTTTTGGAATGAAAAGTTCAATTAGTATTATAATAGCAAAAAATCAACTATAGTTAATCAATAGAATCACATCAATGTCCGTTCTCTTAATCAATTCGTTTTTATGGTTCAATTAATTATCAACATTATATTTTGGTTTTTAAGCGAGTTGCTGAAACTTCATTAAGTCCCCTTATATTTACTGGAAACTCTACAAATAGCTTCTGTCATTGTAAATTCTCCACGTTTTGAAATTGATGTTTGAATAAAAGTTCAAAAAAGTGTAAAACTATTTGAGTTTCAATTAAGTATTTTGATTTGTTCGATTGAAATTAAATGATTGTGCTTTTGTTTTTAATGTGTATGCCTTTCTAACGTATATTGTTATTAGTCTATAAGCATTTGGATTCATTCACACTTAGCTATCATAATTTCAAAATTTGGATACAGTGCTTTAATTTACTATGACGAAACTCGTTTTCGTCATCTTTATTGGGGTAGACATATATTCCCTGCTGTATAATTGTTGGAATATTGAATTTCTAAGTGTATTTGTTTTTAACTTCAGATGGAACGACGGATATTACAGTGCACGAAGTGACATGGCCAAGAATTGTGAAGGAAATATACCGCGGCACTCGCTGGCAAAGGAACTCAATAATTGTTGAAGAGTTTTGTTCTTTTTTAAATCAGTTGTTTGGCTTTGATGTTATAAGTATTCTAAAAGAGCAGAAAAATATTGACTATATTGAATTTGTACGCCGTTTTGAAATGAGAATAGAAAGTTTTAGCCAAAATTCAACTCGGATTGTTTATGTATGGATTCCAGTTGTTCATTTGCAACCGTTAACGACCGTACCTTTAGAAGAGCTTATACGAAAATCAAGTTACAACAAAAATGTAGGTCTTTTGAGTGATAAATTAAGAATCACTGCGTCTTTCTTCAGATCATTCTTTGAGAGTGGAATAAGATATGCTTCAGGAATACTGGATTCATTTATTCCAGCAATCAACAAGGAAATTACGAGGGTATTTGTTGTTCATGATTGTTCATTGTCACCTATCCTAACAGATGTTATTAAACAAAAACTTGGACCTACAGTTGATGTTATTATTCTAAAATCAAACACTGCAGTGATGGAGGGTGCATCCTTGTGTGGCTTTCAGTAATACCATTTTACAACTTGCAATGTATCTTTAAAAATTAGACAACAAATTAGTATTAATTGTCATATAAAGCCTGACTGATTATTGATCAAAACGTTTGTATGTACGTTTAATAGTTTGACAACAGTCCTGTTCTAATGTATTTGCACCTGAGAAAATCATTACACAAAGCATGTGCAAAATGTCAATCCTTTAAGAATTTAGTTCTGAATAGTTTAATTTCTTTAATTATTGTATTTTTGCAAGACGGTCTTATTTTCGTTTTTTAAGATAACATTATTCATTGTATGTCTTTTAAGCAAAAATTTAATTAGAACATTAATTTCTTCTTTTTAGGGCATAATTACAAATGGAATAAAAGAATTACAAAATGCAGGATGAGACTCTTTCGAGTTGCAAGTTGTATGGACGAGTTTGATATTCAGGGACAGTCAACTATTTAAACGGGAGTAATATTGTTTTGAAATAGTTACTATATAGTGAATTGTGTTGTTAGCGATCTATGGCAAACATTTTTTGTCGAATTTTCATGAATTAAGTTATTTGAACAAACAAAAATTTTTAGATTTATAACTCTGCACATGCAAAATTTTTGCGTTATCGGGAAAAAGTGAACGCTTTTCTTCTATGGTAAATGCAAAAAGAGTCAAAGTATTCAATAAAAACTGAAGTGTTTGAAGCTACCATTCTTTTGAAAGCATTTCACTCAAACTGATCAATTACAACCTGACTGTCCCATCGCGGTTCGGTTTTTTTTATTTAATTGCCTCATACTGTCGTTAAACAATGAGGAAGGTATGTTTTTTTAAAGATATCGTATCAATAGTCACTATACTTAGTACATATTTTAGTTTGATTGAGAAAAAAGAAATGGATACTATATATGTTCCAAGAAAAGCGCTGATCTTTTTTATTAAAACGAAGAGGTATAACTGGTGATGATCTAAATACTGTAAATTCTGAAATGATTGCAAGATTTTTATTAATGCGAATAATGCGACTCCTTGAGTGTCTCAATAAAAAATAATCCACATTCTGATATTTGATACATCTATCTGTATGTAGCTTTTCCTAAAATTGCATTAATTAAACTCTCATTCTTGTTCATTCCTAAAAATAAATCACAATAATAAATGCACGCAAAAATATTTGAATTTACAGTATGCATTTCTATAAATGAAAAGTTAAGAGTACCCATGATCATACATCCTGTCGATACTGTTTACTTTTTTTGCCATTGTACAAAGTCATGGGGTTATCAGACTGTATATGACGTCCTAACACCAAATCCATTGGATGTATATTTGTTGATACTTTAGTCTGGGAAACATTATTTATTTATCAGTTGGTTTTAATTGGCTTTCCACTAGCTTTCAGGAACAGAGAGTACTCTTACATTGGTGATTTGTGTCTATTGTTTTTATATTAGTTGATTTCATTTGTGCTTCGTACCGTTTTACTGAGTTTTGTCATTTGCAATTGATTTTTACAGTGTGTGCTTATCATGGGCTGTAACATCCCAGGCCCAGTTTCTACATGTATCGTAGGGAAAAACCGAAGGAGTCCGAACATCTGACAAAAATTCTTAAACCTGACATGACTACATCATTGATTTTGGGTACTTAGTATTAACTTTTGATGAAGGCAATAATTGTATATGATTCCAATATAATGTTAAAATTACCAAAGATAGCTGTCAGAATACTATTGCATACGTTTTCTTTTGCTCATCTTTGGGTCTTTTATTTTTAAATTTGGATAAATTTTGAACAGGGAATAAATTAGCGCAAGTAAGTGTTGACATATAAGTATAACTAAAACATTGTTTTCTTGGACAGCATTGTTAAACGAGTTGCCAAATGCCAAATATAATTTGTGTTTATTTTTCATAACAATTCAAAAAATTATATATAGAACAATATATGTTTACTCTTATACTAATCATTCTTACAACCATGAACTTGTATTCACTTTTTTGTTTTTCCACTCATTTTATGTTTTTTTACGATGAAAAGCTCTTTAAAAATTTTACTGTAGATATAATAGTGTGCTCTCAATAAATAATATTATTATTCATGTTGTTGTTTTCGCTCTAAAGGTGTTCTGTACTATTTTAATCATTTATACTCATTAAACCAAAATGTTAGAGTACATAAATCCTTTTTTAAACTAATTACTGCAAATAATTGATTACGTACGTCCAGTTCCCGCCTCCCCCAACATCGTTTACCCTATTCTCAACGTAGCTGTTAAAAACAAAGAAGTCTAAAATAAAAAGAGGGTCCGTTCTGTTCAACATTCTATCATATGTACTTATTGTTTAGAGAGATTTCCATTTTGACACACTTTATGTTGGTCATTTAAGAGCTCTGTAATAAAAAAAAATGATAAAAACACAATTTCCATACTATAACTTTCGATAGCATAATTCTTGACTATGTTGATTTTGATATGAATAAAACTAAATTGGTTGCTATACGCAAAAGAAAAAACAGAAACCCAAAGAAAAACAGTCATCAAACATCTCATCATTTTACTGGTTAAATGAAAATCAGGTGGCATTCAGGGGACAAAAAAAACAACTTAACAAGTCCACATAGGACAAACAACCTGATATGATATACGATAAATCCATATTGTGCATTTGATTATAAGTGAAGCAAGTACGTATACCACATAAAAACCTTGATTCAGGGGCCTTATTATCTCACAATGAAAAAATGAACAGATGCATAGATTAACGATCAATCCTGTCCCATTAAAGGTAATCGAAACTAATGTCGAACAAAACAAAAAAACAACAGTCATACGATTAAGAGGTATATTGTTATTTCCATGAACCTCAGACCTGAAATTGAGTGCTAACTGTCTGTTTACTAGGGAATTGTTAATACTTTAGTAAAAGTATATCGCCTCAAATTCAACACTCGTATAAGAGAAATCATCAAATAAAACAGTACATTGAACATACAAGTTACAGACACACAATGTCGTTTTAAATTCGAAAATGAACTAGTTGTGTGCCATATACAAAATATTACCACGAAAAAGGTAGTATAGACTGAATGACGCAGGCAACGAACTATTAAGTTTTTTCTCCATGTACGAAGTACCAGAGTTTTTGTATGTTTTACTTACAATCTGATACAATCACACACCGCTGTATACTTGAAGAGCGTGCCAAGAAGTCATTATGTCTATCATTGTTCTCTTCTATTTGAACATTCTTAAATTCAAAGGAATTTACTTTTACATTCATAGATTAAATTGACACAAATCCTGGATAAGATTTACTCAGCAATTTTTAGTTTATTTCCAGTATTATACAGAAATGTATATAGAAATCGTTATGGCGGTAAAATGTTATTTCTTTTCTCGTTTTTTAATCCGAAAAAAATACATCATCTTTTTGTTAAGCGGGATTGTGTAATGTTTCTTCAATAAATGTAAAGTTGTTCTATTTTTAACTATAAAATACCATATAAGATTTAACAGATATTCGATTAATGAGTGTATTGATTTACGTTACCAAAAGCATTTTAATTTCATATTTGATTTTATTTGATTGGTAATGCATTCGGACACATAGGATAAATTTTATACCGTCACGGACTGTCTTTCATTTATCATTGTCATCAAAGGGTACCTAGAAAAATTTCATTCCACAAATATAACTGATTCAATATTTTAGTCATTTAAGTTGAACATACTTCTTATAATTTTTTATTGTAATCAGTTAAATTTTCATAAAAAAAAAGTCTTTTAGAATGCCAAAAGGGAAATAAATAAACATGTTGTTTAAAACCGAAATAAACTGTATAAAACGTACTTTATCGTTAAATCAAGTATTTTGATTCATTTCGACAATATGTAGTAACTGTATCATTTTACAACCTATATAATTTATCTAGTAAAGGAATAAAAGGAAAACTACAAAAGTTTCTTTCTTGTGCTATCTGTCAAAAGCAGTGATTGGTCGCCATTGTCAGGCTTCTAATAAAATAATAAGGCTCTGTTGTACGATATATTGTTCAAAAAAGTTCATTTCGGATAAAAGTTAATCGCACAACTCTAATATATTTAGTGAAATCATTAACATCTACAGGCGTCATGAAACCTTCATTTCTAATCAGCAACTTAAATTTCAAACATAAGGACGAACACGTTTACCGTCATGTGCGCGTCGATGACGCTGGAGGATATCATAAACCTTGCCTACATCGCTCCTATTGCTTATCTTTTTACGCAATTGAACACATAGAATTATTCACATTGTGTTCATTTTTGAATATCAGTACTCCATTTTTGTCAGCAATCCACATGGAGCCTTTAATTAGTCCAACAGACCTGGGGTTATAATGACCATCTGATGCATTCACTAGACGCCGTTTATACTTAAGATTTTTACCCAGTATAAAAACACAATGATGTCGACAGTCTGAAACTAAAATATTTCCTTTCGTATCAGTACATATTCCGGAACATTCAAAGTCATTTTCTGGAGCATAACCAAATACACCTTTAACCGATTCAATAATAGTACCGGATATGGGATTTCGTTGTTCAATAAGAGACTTTATCGGCTAATCAAAAGCATTTACGTACAAAAAGTTTATGCCTTCCTCGGTACTAAGAATTTCATTTGGTATGCGGCAAATATTTTGGTAAAAATCTATGCTACGAACTACGACCCCTTCTAAGTCCAAATGAGTAAATGCCTTTTTATAACCTTGGTCCTCTTGCACGATAGATAGAAGTAGAACTATAATGGAATCGTCCACAGTGACACATGCGCAATGAGGAAAGGACGGTTGGTTTCCTGAATTGGCAAACATAACCAGTCGATTCTCATTTACAAGTTGCATTATTTTTGTAGTATGATAAAAACACACTCGTTTCTCAACATGCCTATGTCACACACATTTTGTGCATAAATTTTATCATCCAGTATATAATTAGTGATTTTATGTAATTTGTTACCGGAAATTATCCATGCAGTTTTGTCTGAAATCGGAACAATTTTCTTAATGTTTTGGTGCCTGTATGATCTACCGATACTGATCTTGTGAAACATTGAATATTCTTCATGTATGTCATTACAATCGTTCTGTGGTATATCAGTTTTGTTTTTCTTTATACAATCGGCATTAGAACAGTTATCTTTTGAATCAGAACAACACTGGTTTTCTGTCTGAATAGACACGTCACGGCAGAGAGGCAGATTGTGATGTTCAATTGTTTCGATGTCATCACTTTTTGCCTCATAATTTTGACCGTGTGAAAGAATAAGTTGGCCGACTGACATTTCTTCGTCGTTTGGTCTGAAAGTGAATTGTTCGAGGACATGCATATGAGAATTCGCGGAAAAAAGACATGACTTTATTTCTGTCAATATGTTGACAACACTCCAAAAATCTAATTCCTGAATATTAGTAGTATATATTTTAGGAATGCTAACCGAACGTTTTCTATGCGATCCAATGTTTCTAGAATTGCTGTTTTCTTACTCGAGACTGTGTCATTTAAAGAAGTAAGAAGTTCCTCCTTTAACAAATCAATCCGTTTTCTTCCTATTTTCCGTATGATACTCAATACTATGTTCAATCATGTCACGTAATCCTAGAAGTTTTTCAATAGACGATTCATTTAAAATTATCTCATGTTCTCTACTTAAAACTCTTAAATTCATCACGAATGTTTGTTTCAGCATCTTGTATTTGACAAAAATTATGCTTTTGATGGAACTGACCTAAACAATGGAAACAAACCAAATGCCCACATTCTTTGCAGTAAAGCTAAAAAATATCATCGTGGAGAAACCTATATCGCACTAGGGTGTTGCAGTTCAAGGGATGTTTCATCGATATATTATTCGCCATGATTACATCCTGTATGTATAAACTTCAATATTTTGTACTTGTTATCATGTGATAACATAATATAGGTAGATATTTTCGTTATCATAAAAATGAACTTGATTTTCTGTCAATTTAAATCAAAATATCTAAAGTATGTTTGTGTGCGTTTGAATCAACCCTGCCAGAAACATCTTCATTATATTCTCTGGTTTTACACAATCAAGGAATAAAAATAAATGTTATATAAATTTGTATATCAACCTGATTAGGAATATTTCTTTTTTATTTGAGATAAAATATGATGCTGATAACATTTGGAAGTAACTTACATATCTCCGGAGAAGTTTTGGTTTAACCTAAGATAACCTTTGAACAAAACAATTTACGAAAAACATTATGACAGCCAAGAATCACCCACAACCACTGAACTACAGGCTCCTGACTTGGGACAGGCACATAAAGAATGTGGCGGGGTTAATCATGTTTGTGAGCGTTCAACCCTTCCCCTAATCTGGGACAGTGGTTTAATAGTATGTAGCATAAGAACAAACTATAAAAATCAGTTGAAAAGGCTTATCTCATTAGATGGATACAAATAGAAATACATCTAAAGTTGGTGTACTTTTCATTGTATCTAAACTATGCATGTTCAAAACTCTTCAATTTTTTAAACGATTTAAGTTGTCTTTTTTATGTCTTGGGTTGTTGTATCTTCGAAAATAAACCATCTCTGAGGTCAAGACATAGGTCTTAGCGTTCTAGCGACAAAGTACGTAGTTATCAGCAAACAGTGTTTCTCACTATTATACTTTGAGTTAAAATATTAAATTTGTATTCAGTAATACGTGGTAAATATTTTTTTCTTTCGCATGGCTAATATTCTATTTCCCTTCACGACACCTTTGTTCAATAGTGCGCTTTATTCAATACGGATGGTTGTTATGTACAAGGCTCATTTCTTTCAATCGAGAACTTAAAAGACAATATAATTATAGAACATTCAGTATAATATATTAAAAAATACATAGCTGATAGAGCAGATTTTAACCATTCATAAAATCTTTATCAACCTTAGATTTGCCTCGGTCGACAATATTTGTGTCGGGGTAACAATCTGCACTTTCATCCTCTCATTTGTGTTTTATTTATATACCATTCTGTTGGACAGTAGGCAATTCGAATGTTGTTTACTCTTAAATATACATTTAGCACCACGACTACAAGCATTCAGAGTTTAAGCACGATATGGTCTGTGATTGTACACTGCATGAATATTTAAAAACATCTCATGAGAGATAGCAGGCATTAAATTTTGTACAGCATGCGCATTTTATGTAAATCATAAATTGTGTCGCTAAAAATTAAAACAGTTGGAAGACAAAATCAATAACAAGTGAAACTGTGAGCTACTGCTCATTGATGATACCCCCGCCGCAACTGGATAATTCTAATAGTGTAAAAATATGTAAGTATTCGGTAAAGTTGTCGAGTGATGAATCTGAAAACGCATCACACGGTATAGCTGGCTCATATAAACCCTAAGACCAAATTTCAGAAATCCTTGTAATGCAGTTCATGAGAAAGATGCGACAAAAAATATTCATGGGAGGGACGGACAGACAGAGGAAAAACAGTATACCCCACTTTTTTAAAGCGGGGGTATAAAGATGTTTAAAGGCATTAAAAAACCAAAAGTTTAAAAAGTTTAACATTATTCAGTCATATTCTTATCAACCAGGTGTGTACTTCCATGTGTAACACGACGAGTGAAACATTTGGAGTAGGATCAGCCCGATTTTTGTAGGGTTCGTGTTCCTCCGTCTGTAGTTTGTTTTCTGTGTTATGTTTGTGTTGTTTGTCATCTTGTCGTTATTGTTTTTATACAAAGGGCATTGTCAGTTTGATTTCGAATTACAAGTTTGAGTATCCCTTTGATATCTTTTGCCTCTCTTTTTTCGACAGGTATTTTTTAAATGTAGTTTAAATAAAAGAACGTAGCACATCGTATCTGTTAAAATATAGGCAACACCATTTGGAGCAGCGTATAAAGTTGAGCACTTTTCTGCACTCTTTATCTTGCCTAAAACGATTTGAAATTTTACATTTTCAAAGGCTGACTTTAAGTCAACTTAGGGCGGACAAATATCATGTAAAAAAGTTATAAATACAAATACACCAGTCAAATAAAAAAAAAGATCGAGCAAAGCGCATCCTGTACTAAAACAATGGATGAATTGAGCTCCTATGAACTTGAACCTGCTCTATTTGATTCTAGAGGCAAAATACTGGCACATTTCACGACTCCAAAATTGATTTAGGTATAGAAATAGTTTAAAGCGTGTATTGTTTTATTTGTTGTTGTATGTGTTTGCATCAGAATATCAAAGAAATGTTTGCCACTAAACGTCAAAAAAGGCGAAAGATACCAAAGAGATATTCAAACTCTCAGAAGTCGAGAACAAAGTTACAATGCAATGGCAAAAAAACGCTTAGAAAAGACAAACAACAGTACACAAAACACAACATGGAAAACTAAAGACTGAGCAGCAAGATTAGCAATTAATCATATTAGTAACCCAGGATTATGGAATTTGAATTTTCATTACATACATGTGAACTATTAAGATTAGTAGTTTTTTTGTTGTTTTCTTTTTCTTACATAGTTCTTAGAATATTTTGATGACAGATCTCGTCTCTTCTTCATCTCAACTAAATAATTCAAAACAGTAATAAAAACAGTTTAACAAATAATCAACTATTTTATTCAAAATATAAATAACAGTAACAACAGAGATATTTTCAATTGAATAAATATGAATCACATTTATAAAATATTCATTCACTTACAACATTTGCACAAATAAAATACAATTCTGATATGAATCGATTAATGAAAATACATTTACAATATTATGCATTCAATAACATGTTAAAAAGGTATGTGTATCACATAAAAACCATGATTCAGGGAAAAATGTATACTACAATGAAAATGTGAACAGATGCATATAGATACACGATCAATCCTGTCCCATCAAGGGATTAATCAAAATTCCCTTCGAATAAAAAAACCCAATTAAGATTGAAAGACAAAGGTTTCGGACTAGAGGTTTATCTATAATTCAGTTCTTTCTCCTTGTGACGAAGAACCATACTCTTGGTATATTTTACTGACAATAGGATTAACAATGTCTTCTAACGATTTCTTCTGTTCTTTAAGTTCTTCTATCGAAGGATCTGAATTATTTTCCAACCATTTGATTTTTTCTTCAATCGCCTTTTCTATGGTTGACTTATCGTCATCAGTCAGTTTTCCTCCTAATTTTTCTTTATCACCAATTTGATTTTTGAGGTTATAGGTCAAACTTTCAAGTTCATTTTTAGCATCTACTTTTTCTTTTATAGCTTTATCTTCGTCTGCAAATTTTTCAGCATCATTTATCATACGATCTATATCTTCTTGTGAAAGTCTGTTGGTATCCTTTTGAATAACAATATTGTTTTTCTTACCCGTTCCTTTGTCTTCTGCACTTACTTCTAAAATCCCGTTAGCATCAATGGCGAACGAGACTTCGATCTGTGGTATTCCTCTCGGTGCTGGTGGGATACCAGTCAAATCGAATTTTCCCAATATGTGATTGTCTTTTGTCATTGTTCTTTCCCCTTCAAAAATCTGTATTGTTACTGCATTTTGGTTATCAGCTGCTGTTGAAAATATTTGTGATCTTTTTGTTGGTATTTGGGTGTTTCGTGGGATCAGTTTTGTCATGACACCACCAACGGTTTCTATACCAAGTGTTAGTGGGTTAACATCCATCAATAACAGGCCCCCTGTCTCTTCCTCTCCACTCAGGATGCCACCTTGAACAGCGGCGCCAAAAGCCACAGCTTCGTCTGGATTAACCCCTCGGTTTGGCTCCTGTAAAATAAAAGAATTGTAATGACCTAACAAAAAATGTCGTTTTGTCTTGCAAGATGTCATTTGATTCAAATAAAAAGGCTCTAAGGGAGCTACCATTTGATTTTTATGGGAGGGCTAGGATGAAAAATTTTGTCCTGTCTTTTTATTTTTCCCTCTATTCGGTCCTGCCTTTTTATTTTTCACTCTATTCGGTCCTGCCTATTTTTTTTTAGTTTATCCTGACTTTTTTTTTACATAAATTGTCATCCTGCCTTTTTTTTTTTGGCAAAAAATCTCATACTGCCTTTTTTTTTTTACTCAAAACTCCTGTCCTGCCTATTTTTTTCAAATTTCATCCTAGTTTATAAATTTTGAAATTATAAAAAAAACTAAGGGTTCAATTCCTCGGGCAAAGTTGACCTTAAATATATTTGGCTATTTTTTGTTTCATAACTCTTCAACTGTTTCGGTTCTTATACATTCTTGGCTTTGAAATACTCGACCTTGAGCGTTCCTGGTAAAGGTAAATAAAGAAAAGCGTTTTGGACGCATAAAATTCATAACTTGTTGTTTTCATATTTTATATAAGTGGTAATTAAACAAAATGCGAACAACATGGAAACTTCTTAATAACATTTTCTTTTTTTTAATAGATATACAAAAACATTATGAAAAGATAATAACATTAATACAAGAACAATAACAAACCCTCACCTTGCCGCTAAAGTAGTCTTTCAGAAGTTGTTGAACTTTAGGAATTCGTGTAGAACCACCAACAAGGACTACTTCGTCAATATCGGATTTCTTCATGTTGGCATCATCTAATACTTTCTGGACTGGTTTCATTGTAGATTTGAATAAATCCTGAAAGACAAAGTTTAATATTTATTAATATAATAGGCTTCTTATTAACATTCATATGTTATGGTTTGTATTTATTGGAAAACTCGTATAAGGAAGTATGATAAGGAAAGCCAAATTTTTAATCAAGAAAAATAGAAAAACCTTCTTCACTTTCCGATAGTGAAACGCGACCCCTGTTCATTCTATTTCATTCCAATGCTAAGCCTGTACCATACTAAGATTAAATAAGGAGTTGTACCTTTTAAAATGCATCATTGATTGATTAATTATCGTTTGTTCAACGTCCAGTCGCAAATATTTCATGCATATCCTAGTCGGTTTTTCCAAGTGTAAAAGCATACACTGAATCAGTTATCCTGTCTGAAGAGTTGCGATTCTAATCTAATTCGTTCTATATTGAAGACTCGTTAAATGTATAATTGAGGGTTTTCTTTTCTGAGCATGTCAGTGTAAAAAATGCTTAATATTTACATGGTATTTATCAATATTCTTTAATCTGTTATAAATTTATATACTTAGATTTCAAAACTTACCATGTTTAATTCTTCAAACTTGGCCCTAGAGAGTGTTTCTGAGAAATCATTCCCTTCAAACAAGGATTCGATTTCTACTCTGGTTTGGTGAGCGGATGAGAGGGCTCGTTTAGCTTTTTCTACTTCACGTCTTAGTTTCTGCATGGCATGTTTATCAGTCCTCATGTCTTTTCCTGTTTTCTTGTTGTATATTTTTATAAAATGTTCCATAACTCTCTGGTCAAAATCTTCGCCTCCCAAATGTGTATCACCGTTCGTTGCAACGACTTCGAATATTCCATTATCGATCGTTAAGATGGAGACATCAAAGGTTCCTCCTCCAAGATCAAACACAAGAACATTTTTCTCCCCTTTCTTATCAAGTCCATACGCAATAGCTGCTGCAGTTCTGAAAATAAAAGGATAGCATTGCAATGTACAACAAGTCAAATGCAAAGGATCTGTAATCTTCCAGAAAATGTTTCTTTAAATATTTTAAACTAAATGCTACGTGAGCTGTAGATGTTATTCAACGATAGTTATCTGTAGTGGTTGTGATTTCAAATATGTTATTACATGTATTTGCTGAAGCTTAAATATTGAAATACAGAAAATATTGTGAGAGTAGTGTATAAAATGTAAACCAAAATATGGTAAGTAGTATATGATTATTTATGTCATTAAATGAAATTGGATACCCTGCATTTATCATGCTTTTCAATAACATATGAGCAAATCGCTGAAAGATCCCTTCCTAAATTAATGAAAACTCATTCTGCATTGAAAATAATATATTGCTGTACATCAGATACACCCTCAAGTTGTATCTAATATGCTACTTACTGCATTAACTTAGAGAGGCTATATAGGTTACAATACACCATTAGATTTTATGGGCGCAGCCATTTTATGAGCATAACATGGTATTCAGAATTAAGAGTATAGCTAATCCTGATTGGTTGATATGTGCGCCCGTTATTTTTTGTAATTAGAGACTTCGTGCATTCTGCATTATACCAAAGGCCAAATAAATTATTTTCCTTAGCCCTAACGGAACTGAGATGTCTTTTAAACGCTAGGATGAGACACGTATTTTTAAGTGCAAAATTGATAGGCATGGGAGATAAGTACAAATTACGCTAAGAAAAGCAACGCGAACCTATATTTTTTGGACCAAAAAATACTGTCCTAATAACTTTTCTTTAATTCTAGCAAGGTTTCGTTAAAAAAATCAGCTTTCTAAAGTCTGTATCTCGAAAAAGGCTATCATTGTCGCCTATGGGGAAATTAATTGTTTATTTCAATCTATACAGCGTCGACATTTCTTTATCATAGTGCTCAAAAAGTGTCAAAAACAGTAATTTTACTTGATATATGATGTGAAACCGTATTTTTTGGTGACAAATGAATTATTGATTAACTAGTTTTTAAGCTATAGTCTGTTTCATATTTGTATAGCGTTTTACCTTAGAAACAAGGGTGGGTTCGAATTTTGACTTACTGTGGAGAGAATATGTCATTTTCTGAACTTCTGCTGATTTGTTTGAAAAAAGCACGTACACGTCTAGAGTTTGGATATACAAATCGATTTTTAAACATGACAATCTCGATCCAAGTGCTGTTATCGAAATTACCAAATTCAGTGAAAATGTACAGAAATGATCCCCTTCGAACATTGAAATGTTCACTCGAATGGCAGACTATAAAAATCAGAATAGGCACGACATTTTGTAGTTAACGAATAGTTTTCGATGTTTCAACACAAATATTTACACATTTTTCATATTTTGAAAGGCTATAGTCTGTTTCAAAAATGTACTTTTATACGAAAATGGTTTCATTTAAAACTGTTGTTCAAAATTCACCGTAGTAGTTACATATTGGATCGGTTTTGGTATCAATATAATCAGTACTTGATGACATATAAAGAATCATTGGGGAAAGTGTACATTATCTTCAGGCCCTTTTTAGCAGTACCGCATTTACTCAAAAAATCAGAAAATTTTTTTTCACATTTTTTGACTGGGGTTACCTCTGATAAAAAATTGTGAAAATTCAGAGAGTAATGTCAGAACGTTTTGAAGATGATTTTTGTGTGGCATATATATTTATGCATCTAACGAACTATGAATTGCATGATTCTAGAAAGTATTAAATACCGTATAGGTTACAATACACCATTAGATTTTATGGGCGCAGCCATTTTATGAGCATAACATGGTATTCAGAATTAAGAGTATAGCTAATCCTGATTGGTTGATATGTGCGCCCGTTATTTTTTGTAATTAGAGACTTCGTGCATTCTGCATTATACCAAAGGCCAAATAAATTATTTTCCTTAGCCCTAACGGAACTGAGATGTCTTTTAAACGCTAGGATGAGACACGTATTTTTAAGTGCAAAATTGATAGGCATGGGAGATAAGTACAAATTACGCTAAGAAAAGCAACGCGAACCTATATTTTTTGGACCAAAAAATACTGTCCTAATAACTTTTCTTTAATTCTAGCAAGGTTTCGTTAAAAAAATCAGCTTTCTAAAGTCTGTATCTCGAAAAAGGCTATCATTGTCGCCTATGGGGAAATTAATTGTTTATTTCAATCTATACAGCGTCGACATTTCTTTATCATAGTGCTCAAAAAGTGTCAAAAACAGTAATTTTACTTGATATATGATGTGAAACCGTATTTTTTGGTGACAAATGAATTATTGATTAACTAGTTTTTAAGCTATAGTCTGTTTCATATTTGTATAGCGTTTTACCTTAGAAACAAGGGTGGGTTCGAATTTTGACTTACTGTGGAGAGAATATGTCATTTTCTGAACTTCTGCTGATTTGTTTGAAAAAAGCACGTACACGTCTAGAGTTTGGATATACAAATCGATTTTTAAACATGACAATCTCGATCCAAGTGCTGTTATCGAAATTACCAAATTCAGTGAAAATGTACAGAAATGATCCCCTTCGAACATTGAAATGTTCACTCGAATGGCAGACTATAAAAATCAGAATAGGCACGACATTTTGTAGTTAACGAATAGTTTTCGATGTTTCAACACAAATATTTACACATTTTTCATATTTTGAAAGGCTATAGTCTGTTTCAAAAATGTACTTTTATACGAAAATGGTTTCATTTAAAACTGTTGTTCAAAATTCACCGTAGTAGTTACATATTGGATCGGTTTTGGTATCAATATAATCAGTACTTGATGACATATAAAGAATCATTGGAGAAAGTGTACATTATCTTCCGGCCCTTTTTAGCAGTACCGCATTTACTCAAAAAATCAGAAAATTTTTTTTCACATTTTTTGACTGGGGTTACCTCTGATAAAAAATTGTGAAAATTCAGAGAGTAATGTCAGAACGTTTTGAAGATGATTTTTGTGTGGCATATATATTTATGCATCTAACGAACTATGAATTGCATGATTCTAGAAAGTATTAAATACCGTATAGGTTACAATACACCATTAGATTTTATGGGCGCAGCCATTTTATGAGCATAACATGGTATTCAGAATTAAGAGTATAGCTAATCCTGATTGGTTGATATGTGCGCCCGTTATTTTTTGTAATTAGAGACTTCGTGCATTCTGCATTATACCAAAGGCCAAATAAATTATTTTCCTTAGCCCTAACGGAACTGAGATGTCTTTTAAACGCTAGGATGAGACACGTATTTTTAAGTGCAAAATTGATAGGCATGGGAGATAAGTACAAATTACGCTAAGAAAAGCAACGCGAACCTATATTTTTTGGACCAAAAAATACTGTCCTAATAACTTTTCTTTAATTCTAGCAAGGTTTCGTTAAAAAAATCAGCTTTCTAAAGTCTGTATCTCGAAAAAGGCTATCATTGTCGCCTATGGGGAAATTAATTGTTTATTTCAATCTATACAGCGTCGACATTTCTTTATCATAGTGCTCAAAAAGTGTCAAAAACAGTAATTTTACTTGATATTTGATGTGAAACCGTATTTTTTGGTGACAAATGAATTATTGATTAACTAGTTTTTAAGCTATAGTCTGTTTCATATTTGTATAGCGTTTTACCTTAGAAACAAGGGTGGGTTCGAATTTTGACTTACTGTGGAGAGAATATGTCATTTTCTGAACTTCTGCTGATTTGTTTGAAAAAAGCACGTACACGTCTAGAGTTTGGATATACAAATCGATTTTTAAACATGACAATCTCGATCCAAGTGCTGTTATCGAAATTACCAAATTCAGTGAAAATGTACAGAAATGATCCCCTTCGAACATTGAAATGTTCACTCGAATGGCAGACTATAAAAATCAGAATAGGCACGACATTTTGTAGTTAACGAATAGTTTTCGATGTTTCAACACAAATATTTACACATTTTTCATATTTTGAAAGGCTATAGTCTGTTTCAAAAATGTACTTTTATACGAAAATGGTTTCATTTAAAACTGTTGTTCAAAATTCACCGTAGTAGTTACATATTGGATCGGTTTTGGTATCAATATAATCAGTACTTGATGACATATAAAGAATCATTGGAGAAAGTGTACATTATCTTCAGGCCCTTTTTAGCAGTACCGCATTTACTCAAAAAATCAGAAAATTTTTTTTCACATTTTTTGACTGGGGTTACCTCTGATAAAAAATTGTGAAAATTCAGAGAGTAATGTCAGAACGTTTTGAAGATGATTTTTGTGTGGCATATATATTTATGCATCTAACGAACTATGAATTGCATGATTCTAGAAAGTATTAAATACCGTATAGGTTACAATACACCATTAGATTTTATGGGCGCAGCCATTTTATGAGCATAACATGGTATTCAGAATTAAGAGTATAGCTAATCCTGATTGGTTGATATGTGCGCCCGTTATTTTTTGTAATTAGAGACTTCGTGCATTCTGCATTATACCAAAGGCCAAATAAATTATTTTCCTTAGCCCTAACGGAACTGAGATGTCTTTTAAACGCTAGGATGAGACACGTATTTTTAAGTGCAAAATTGATAGGCATGGGAGATAAGTACACATTACGCTAAGAAAAGCAACGCGAACCTATATTTTTTGGACCAAAAAATACTGTCCTAATAACTTTTCTTTAATTCTAGCAAGGTTTCGTTAAAAAAATCAGCTTTCTAAAGTCTGTATCTCGAAAAAGGCTATCATTGTCGCCTATGGGGAAATTAATTGTTTATTTCAATCTATACAGCGTCGACATTTCTTTATCATAGTGCTCAAAAAGTGTCAAAAACAGTAATTTTACTTGATATATGATGTGAAACCGTATTTTTTGGTGACAAATGAATTATTGATTAACTAGTTTTTAAGCTATAGTCTGTTTCATATTTGTATAGCGTTTTACCTTAGAAACAAGGGTGGGTTCGAATTTTGACTTACTGTGGAGAGAATATGTCATTTTCTGAACTTCTGCTGATTTGTTTGAAAAAAGCACGTACACGTCTAGAGTTTGGATATACAAATCGATTTTTAAACATGACAATCTCGATCCAAGTGCTGTTATCGAAATTACCAAATTCAGTGAAAATGTACAGAAATGATCCCCTTCGAACATTGAAATGTTCACTCGAATGGCAGACTATAAAAATCAGAATAGGCACGACATTTTGTAGTTAACGAATAGTTTTCGATGTTTCAACACAAATATTTACACATTTTTCATATTTTGAAAGGCTATAGTCTGTTTCAAAAATGTACTTTTATACGAAAATGGTTTCATTTAAAACTGTTGTTCAAAATTCACCGTAGTAGTTACATATTGGATCGGTTTTGGTATCAATATAATCAGTACTTGATGACATATAAAGAATCATTGGAGAAAGTGTACATTATCTTCAGGCCCTTTTTAGCAGTACCGCATTTACTCAAAAAATCAGAAATTTTTTTTTCACATTTTTTGACTGGGGTTACCTCTGATAAAAAATTGTGAAAATTCAGAGAGTAATGTCAGAACGTTTTGAAGATGATTTTTGTGTGGCATATATATTTATGCATCTAACGAACTATGAATTGCATGATTCTAGAAAGTATTAAATACCGTATAGGTTACAATACACCATTAGATTTTATGGGCGCAGCCATTTTATGAGCATAACATGGTATTCAGAATTAAGAGTATAGCTAATCCTGATTGGTTGATATGTGCGCCCGTTATTTTTTGTAATTAGAGACTTCGTGCATTCTGCATTATACCAAAGGCCAAATAAATTATTTTCCTTAGCCCTAACGGAACTGAGATGTCTTTTAAACGCTAGGATGAGACACGTATTTTTAAGTGCAAAATTGATAGGCATGGGAGATAAGTACAAATTACGCTAAGAAAAGCAACGCGAACCTATATTTTTTGGACCAAAAAATACTGTCCTAATAACTTTTCTTTAATTCTAGCAAGGTTTCGTTAAAAAAATCAGCTTTCTAAAGTCTGTATCTCGAAAAAGGCTATCATTGTCGCCTATGGGGAAATTAATTGTTTATTTCAATCTATACAGCGTCGACATTTCTTTATCATAGTGCTCAAAAAGTGTCAAAAACAGTAATTTTACTTGATATTTGATGTGAAACCGTATTTTTTGGTGACAAATGAATTATTGATTAACTAGTTTTTAAGCTATAGTCTGTTTCATATTTGTATAGCGTTTTACCTTAGAAACAAGGGTGGGTTCGAATTTTGACTTACTGTGGAGAGAATATGTCATTTTCTGAACTTCTGCTGATTTGTTTGAAAAAAGCACGTACACGTCTAGAGTTTGGATATACAAATCGATTTTTAAACATGACAATCTCGATCCAAGTGCTGTTATCGAAATTACCAAATTCAGTGAAAATGTACAGAAATGATCCCCTTCGAACATTGAAATGTTCACTCGAATGGCAGACTATAAAAATCAGAATAGGCACGACATTTTGTAGTTAACGAATAGTTTTCGATGTTTCAACACAAATATTTACACATTTTTCATATTTTGAAAGGCTATAGTCTGTTTCAAAAATGTACTTTTATACGAAAATGGTTTCATTTAAAACTGTTGTTCAAAATTCACCGTAGTAGTTACATATTGGATCGGTTTTGGTATCAATATAATCAGTACTTGATGACATATAAAGAATCATTGGAGAAAGTGTACATTATCTTCAGGCCCTTTTTAGCAGTACCGCATTTACTCAAAAAATCAGAAATTTTTTTTTCACATTTTTTGACTGGGGTTACCTCTGATAAAAAATTGTGAAAATTCAGAGAGTAATGTCAGAACGTTTTGAAGATGATTTTTGTGTGGCATATATATTTATGCATCTAACGAACTATGAATTGCATGATTCTAGAAAGTATTAAATACCGTATAGGTTACAATACACCATTAGATTTTATGGGCGCAGCCATTTTATGAGCATAACATGGTATTCAGAATTAAGAGTATAGCTAATCCTGATTGGTTGATATGTGCGCCCGTTATTTTTTGTAATTAGAGACTTCGTGCATTCTGCATTATACCAAAGGCCAAATAAATTATTTTCCTTAGCCCTAACGGAACTGAGATGTCTTTTAAACGCTAGGATGAGACACGTATTTTTAAGTGCAAAATTGATAGGCATGGGAGATAAGTACAAATTACGCTAAGAAAAGCAACGCGAACCTATATTTTTTGGACCAAAAAATACTGTCCTAATAACTTTTCTTTAATTCTAGCAAGGTTTCGTTAAAAAAATCAGCTTTCTAAAGTCTGTATCTCGAAAAAGGCTATCATTGTCGCCTATGGGGAAATTAATTGTTTATTTCAATCTATACAGCGTCGACATTTCTTTATCATAGTGCTCAAAAAGTGTCAAAAACAGTAATTTTACTTGATATATGATGTGAAACCGTATTTTTTGGTGACAAATGAATTATTGATTAACTAGTTTTTAAGCTATAGTCTGTTTCATATTTGTATAGCGTTTTACCTTAGAAACAAGGGTGGGTTCGAATTTTGACTTACTGTGGAGAGAATATGTCATTTTCTGAACTTCTGCTGATTTGTTTGAAAAAAGCACGTACACGTCTAGAGTTTGGATATACAAATCGATTTTTAAACATGACAATCTCGATCCAAGTGCTGTTATCGAAATTACCAAATTCAGTGAAAATGTACAGAAATGATCCCCTTCGAACATTGAAATGTTCACTCGAATGGCAGACTATAAAAATCAGAATAGGCACGACATTTTGTAGTTAACGAATAGTTTTCGATGTTTCAACACAAATATTTACACATTTTTCATATTTTGAAAGGCTATAGTCTGTTTCAAAAATGTACTTTTATACGAAAATGGTTTCATTTAAAACTGTTGTTCAAAATTCACCGTAGTAGTTACATATTGGATCGGTTTTGGTATCAATATAATCAGTACTTGATGACATATAAAGAATCATTGGAGAAAGTGTACATTATCTTCAGGCCCTTTTTAGCAGTACCGCATTTACTCAAAAAATCAGAAAATTTTTTTTCACATTTTTTGACTGGGGTTACCTCTGATAAAAAATTGTGAAAATTCAGAGAGTAATGTCAGAACGTTTTGAAGATGATTTTTGTGTGGCATATATATTTATGCATCTAACGAACTATGAATTGCATGATTCTAGAAAGTATTAAATACCGTATAGGTTACAATACACCATTAGATTTTATGGGCGCAGCCATTTTATGAGCATAACATGGTATTCAGAATTAAGAGTATAGCTAATCCTGATTGGTTGATATGTGCGCCCGTTATTTTTTGTAATTAGAGACTTCGTGCATTCTGCATTATACCAAAGGCCAAATAAATTATTTTCCTTAGCCCTAACGGAACTGAGATGTCTTTTAAACGCTAGGATGAGACACGTATTTTTAAGTGCAAAATTGATAGGCATGGGAGATAAGTACAAATTACGCTAAGAAAAGCAACGCGAACCTATATTTTTTGGACCAAAAAATACTGTCCTAATAACTTTTCTTTAATTCTAGCAAGGTTTCGTTAAAAAAATCAGCTTTCTAAAGTCTGTATCTCGAAAAAGGCTATCATTGTCGCCTATGGGGAAATTAATTGTTTATTTCAATCTATACAGCGTCGACATTTCTTTATCATAGTGCTCAAAAAGTGTCAAAAACAGTAATTTTACTTGATATTTGATGTGAAACCGTATTTTTTGGTGACAAATGAATTATTGATTAACTAGTTTTTAAGCTATAGTCTGTTTCATATTTGTATAGCGTTTTACCTTAGAAACAAGGGTGGGTTCGAATTTTGACTTACTGTGGAGAGAATATGTCATTTTCTGAACTTCTGCTGATTTGTTTGAAGAAAGCACGTACACGTCTAGAGTTTGGATATACAAATCGATTTTTAAACATGACAATCTCGATCCAAGTGCTGTTATCGAAATTACCAAATTCAGTGAAAATGTACAGAAATGATCCCCTTCGAACATTGAAATGTTCACTCGAATGGCAGACTATAAAAATCAGAATAGGCACGACATTTTGTAGTTAACGAATAGTTTTCGATGTTTCAACACAAATATTTACACATTTTTCATATTTTGAAAGGCTATAGTCTGTTTCAAAAATGTACTTTTATACGAAAATGGTTTCATTTAAAACTGTTGTTCAAAATTCACCGTAGTAGTTACATATTGGATCGGTTTTGGTATCAATATAATCAGTACTTGATGACATATAAAGAATCATTGGAGAAAGTGTACATTATCTTCAGGCCCTTTTTAGCAGTACCGCATTTACTCAAAAAATCAGAAAATTTTTTTTCACATTTTTTGACTGGGGTTACCTCTGATAAAAAATTGTGAAAATTCAGAGAGTAATGTCAGAACGTTTTGAAGATGATTTTTGTGTGGCATATATATTTATGCATCTAACGAACTATGAATTGCATGATTCTAGAAAGTATTAAATACCGTATAGGTTACAATACACCATTAGATTTTATGGGCGCAGCCATTTTATGAGCATAACATGGTATTCAGAATTAAGAGTATAGCTAATCCTGATTGGTTGATATGTGCGCCCGTTATTTTTTGTAATTAGAGACTTCGTGCATTCTGCATTATACCAAAGGCCAAATAAATTATTTTCCTTAGCCCTAACGGAACTGAGATGTCTTTTAAACGCTAGGATGAGACACGTATTTTTAAGTGCAAAATTGATAGGCATGGGAGATAAGTACAAATTACGCTAAGAAAAGCAACGCGAACCTATATTTTTTGGACCAAAAAATACTGTCCTAATAACTTTTCTTTAATTCTAGCAAGGTTTCGTTAAAAAAATCAGCTTTCTAAAGTCTGTATCTCGAAAAAGGCTATCATTGTCGCCTATGGGGAAATTAATTGTTTATTTCAATCTATACAGCGTCGACATTTCTTTATCATAGTGCTCAAAAAGTGTCAAAAACAGTAATTTTACTTGATATTTGATGTGAAACCGTATTTTTTGGTGACAAATGAATTATTGATTAACTAGTTTTTAAGCTATAGTCTGTTTCATATTTGTATAGCGTTTTACCTTAGAAACAAGGGTGGGTTCGAATTTTGACTTACTGTGGAGAGAATATGTCATTTTCTGAACTTCTGCTGATTTGTTTGAAAAAAGCACGTACACGTCTAGAGTTTGGATATACAAATCGATTTTTAAACATGACAATCTCGATCCAAGTGCTGTTATCGAAATTACCAAATTCAGTGAAAATGTACAGAAATGATCCCCTTCGAACATTGAAATGTTCACTCGAATGGCAGACTATAAAAATCAGAATAGGCACGACATTTTGTAGTTAACGAATAGTTTTCGATGTTTCAACACAAATATTTACACATTTTTCATATTTTGAAAGGCTATAGTCTGTTTCAAAAATGTACTTTTATACGAAAATGGTTTCATTTAAAACTGTTGTTCAAAATTCACCGTAGTAGTTACATATTGGATCGGTTTTGGTATCAATATAATCAGTACTTGATGACATATAAAGAATCATTGGAGAAAGTGTACATTATCTTCAGGCCCTTTTTAGCAGTACCGCATTTACTCAAAAAATCAGAAAATTTTTTTTCACATTTTTTGACTGGGGTTACCTCTGATAAAAAATTGTGAAAATTCAGAGAGTAATGTCAGAACGTTTTGAAGATGATTTTTGTGTGGCATATATATTTATGCATCTAACGAACTATGAATTGCATGATTCTAGAAAGTATTAAATACCGTATACAGCGTCGACATTTCTTTATCATAGTGCTCAAAAAGTGTCAAAAACAGTAATTTTACTTGATATTTGATGTGAAACCGTATTTTTTGGTGACAAATGAATTATTGATTAACTAGTTTTTAAGCTATAGTCTGTTTCATATTTGTATAGCGTTTTACCTTAGAAACAAGGGTGGGTTCGAATTTTGACTTACTGTGGAGAGAATATGTCATTTTCTGAACTTCTGCTGATTTGTTTGAAAAAAGCACGTACACGTCTAGAGTTTGGATATACAAATCGATTTTTAAACATGACAATCTCGATCCAAGTGCTGTTATCGAAATTACCAAATTCAGTGAAAATGTACAGAAATGATCCCCTTCGAACATTGAAATGTTCACTCGAATGGCAGACTATAAAAATCAGAATAGGCACGACATTTTGTAGTTAACGAATAGTTTTCGATGTTTCAACACAAATATTTACACATTTTTCATATTTTGAAAGGCTATAGTCTGTTTCAAAAATGTACTTTTATACGAAAATGGTTTCATTTAAAACTGTTGTTCAAAATTCACCGTAGTAGTTACATATTGGATCGGTTTTGGTATCAATATAATCAGTACTTGATGACATATAAAGAATCATTGGAGAAAGTGTACATTATCTTCAGGCCCTTTTTAGCAGTACCGCATTTACTCAAAAAATCAGAAAATTTTTTTTCACATTTTTTGACTGGGGTTACCTCTGATAAAAAATTGTGAAAATTCAGAGAGTAATGTCAGAACGTTTTGAAGATGATTTTTGTGTGGCATATATATTTATGCATCTAACGAACTATGAATTGCATGATTCTAGAAAGTATTAAATACCGTATAGGTTACAATACACCATTAGATTTTATGGGCGCAGCCATTTTATGAGCATAACATGGTATTCAGAATTAAGAGTATAGCTAATCCTGATTGGTTGATATGTGCGCCCGTTATTTTTTGTAATTAGAGACTTCGTGCATTCTGCATTATACCAAAGGCCAAATAAATTATTTTCCTTAGCCCTAACGGAACTGAGATGTCTTTTAAACGCTAGGATGAGACACGTATTTTTAAGTGCAAAATTGATAGGCATGGGAGATAAGTACAAATTACGCTAAGAAAAGCAACGCGAACCTATATTTTTTGGACCAAAAAATACTGTCCTAATAACTTTTCTTTAATTCTAGCAAGGTTTCGTTAAAAAAATCAGCTTTCTAAAGTCTGTATCTCGAAAAAGGCTATCATTGTCGCCTATGGGGAAATTAATTGTTTATTTCAATCTATACAGCGTCGACATTTCTTTATCATAGTGCTCAAAAAGTGTCAAAAACAGTAATTTTACTTGATATTTGATGTGAAACCGTATTTTTTGGTGACAAATGAATTATTGATTAACTAGTTTTTAAGCTATAGTCTGTTTCATATTTGTATAGCGTTTTACCTTAGAAACAAGGGTGGGTTCGAATTTTGACTTACTGTGGAGAGAATATGTCATTTTCTGAACTTCTGCTGATTTGTTTGAAAAAAGCACGTACACGTCTAGAGTTTGGATATACAAATCGATTTTTAAACATGACAATCTCGATCCAAGTGCTGTTATCGAAATTACCAAATTCAGTGAAAATGTACAGAAATGATCCCCTTCGAACATTGAAATGTTCACTCGAATGGCAGACTATAAAAATCAGAATAGGCACGACATTTTGTAGTTAACGAATAGTTTTCGATGTTTCAACACAAATATTTACACATTTTTCATATTTTGAAAGGCTATAGTCTGTTTCAAAAATGTACTTTTATACGAAAATGGTTTCATTTAAAACTGTTGTTCAAAATTCACCGTAGTAGTTACATATTGGATCGGTTTTGGTATCAATATAATCAGTACTTGATGACATATAAAGAATCATTGGAGAAAGTGTACATTATCTTCAGGCCCTTTTTAGCATACCGCATTTACTCAAAAAATCAGAAAATTTTTTTTCACATTTTTTGACTGGGGTTACCTCTGATAAAAAATTGTGAAAATTCAGAGAGTAATGTCAGAACGTTTTGAAGATGATTTTTGTGTGGCATATATATTTATGCATCTAACGAACTATGAATTGCATGATTCTAGAAAGTATTAAATACCGTATACAGCGTCGACATTTCTTTATCATAGTGCTCAAAAAGTGTCAAAAACAGTAATTTTACTTGATATATGATGTGAAACCGTATTTTTTGGTGACAAATGAATTATTGATTAACTAGTTTTTAAGCTATAGTCTGTTTCATATTTGTATAGCGTTTTACCTTAGAAACAAGGGTGGGTTCGAATTTTGACTTACTGTGGAGAGAATATGTCATTTTCTGAACTTCTGCTGATTTGTTTGAAAAAAGCACGTACACGTCTAGAGTTTGGATATACAAATCGATTTTTAAACATGACAATCTCGATCCAAGTGCTGTTATCGAAATTACCAAATTCAGTGAAAATGTACAGAAATGATCCCCTTCGAACATTGAAATGTTCACTCGAATGGCAGACTATAAAAATCAGAATAGGCACGACATTTTGTAGTTAACGAATAGTTTTCGATGTTTCAACACAAATATTTACACATTTTTCATATTTTGAAAGGCTATAGTCTGTTTCAAAAATGTACTTTTATACGAAAATGGTTTCATTTAAAACTGTTGTTCAAAATTCACCGTAGTAGTTACATATTGGATCGGTTTTGGTATCAATATAATCAGTACTTGATGACATATAAAGAATCATTGGAGAAAGTGTACATTATCTTCAGGCCCTTTTTAGCAGTACCGCATTTACTCAAAAAATCAGAAAATTTTTTTTCACATTTTTTGACTGGGGTTACCTCTGATAAAAAATTGTGAAAATTCAGAGAGTAATGTCAGAACGTTTTGAAGATGATTTTTGTGTGGCATATATATTTATGCATCTAACGAACTATGAATTGCATGATTCTAGAAAGTATTAAATACCGTATAGGTTACAATACACCATTAGATTTTATGGGCGCAGCCATTTTATGAGCATAACATGGTATTCAGAATTAAGAGTATAGCTAATCCTGATTGGTTGATATGTGCGCCCGTTATTTTTTGTAATTAGAGACTTCGTGCATTCTGCATTATACCAAAGGCCAAATAAATTATTTTCCTTAGCCCTAACGGAACTGAGATGTCTTTTAAACGCTAGGATGAGACACGTATTTTTAAGTGCAAAATTGATAGGCATGGGAGATAAGTACAAATTACGCTAAGAAAAGCAACGCGAACCTATATTTTTTGGACCAAAAAATACTGTCCTAATAACTTTTCTTTAATTCTAGCAAGGTTTCGTTAAAAAAATCAGCTTTCTAAAGTCTGTATCTCGAAAAAGGCTATCATTGTCGCCTATGGGGAAATTAATTGTTTATTTCAATCTATACAGCGTCGACATTTCTTTATCATAGTGCTCAAAAAGTGTCAAAAACAGTAATTTTACTTGATATTTGATGTGAAACCGTATTTTTTGGTGACAAATGAATTATTGATTAACTAGTTTTTAAGCTATAGTCTGTTTCATATTTGTATAGCGTTTTACCTTAGAAACAAGGGTGGGTTCGAATTTTGACTTACTGTGGAGAGAATATGTCATTTTCTGAACTTCTGCTGATTTGTTTGAAAAAAGCACGTACACGTCTAGAGTTTGGATATACAAATCGATTTTTAAACATGACAATCTCGATCCAAGTGCTGTTATCGAAATTACCAAATTCAGTGAAAATGTACAGAAATGATCCCCTTCGAACATTGAAATGTTCACTCGAATGGCAGACTATAAAAATCAGAATAGGCACGACATTTTGTAGTTAACGAATAGTTTTCGATGTTTCAACACAAATATTTACACATTTTTCATATTTTGAAAGGCTATAGTCTGTTTCAAAAATGTACTTTTATACGAAAATGGTTTCATTTAAAACTGTTGTTCAAAATTCACCGTAGTAGTTACATATTGGATCGGTTTTGGTATCAATATAATCAGTACTTGATGACATATAAAGAATCATTGGAGAAAGTGTACATTATCTTCAGGCCCTTTTTAGCAGTACCGCATTTACTCAAAAAATCAGAAAATTTTTTTTCACATTTTTTGACTGGGGTTACCTCTGATAAAAAATTGTGAAAATTCAGAGAGTAATGTCAGAACGTTTTGAAGATGATTTTTGTGTGGCATATATATTTATGCATCTAACGAACTATGAATTGCATGATTCTAGAAAGTATTAAATACCGTATAGGTTACAATACACCATTAGATTTTATGGGCGCAGCCATTTTATGAGCATAACATGGTATTCAGAATTAAGAGTATAGCTAATCCTGATTGGTTGATATGTGCGCCCGTTATTTTTTGTAATTAGAGACTTCGTGCATTCTGCATTATACCAAAGGCCAAATAAATTATTTTCCTTAGCCCTAACGGAACTGAGATGTCTTTTAAACGCTAGGATGAGACACGTATTTTTAAGTGCAAAATTGATAGGCATGGGAGATAAGTACAAATTACGCTAAGAAAAGCAACGCGAACCTATATTTTTTGGACCAAAAAATACTGTCCTAATAACTTTTCTTTAATTCTAGCAAGGTTTCGTTAAAAAAATCAGCTTTCTAAAGTCTGTATCTCGAAAAAGGCTATCATTGTCGCCTATGGGGAAATTAATTGTTTATTTCAATCTATACAGCGTCGACATTTCTTTATCATAGTGCTCAAAAAGTGTCAAAAACAGTAATTTTACTTGATATATGATGTGAAACCGTATTTTTTGGTGACAAATGAATTATTGATTAACTAGTTTTTAAGCTATAGTCTGTTTCATATTTGTATAGCGTTTTACCTTAGAAACAAGGGTGGGTTCGAATTTTGACTTACTGTGGAGAGAATATGTCATTTTCTGAACTTCTGCTGATTTGTTTGAAAAAAGCACGTACACGTCTAGAGTTTGGATATACAAATCGATTTTTAAACATGACAATCTCGATCCAAGTGCTGTTATCGAAATTACCAAATTCAGTGAAAATGTACAGAAATGATCCCCTTCGAACATTGAAATGTTCACTCGAATGGCAGACTATAAAAATCAGAATAGGCACGACATTTTGTAGTTAACGAATAGTTTTCGATGTTTCAACACAAATATTTACACATTTTTCATATTTTGAAAGGCTATAGTCTGTTTCAAAAATGTACTTTTATACGAAAATGGTTTCATTTAAAACTGTTGTTCAAAATTCACCGTAGTAGTTACATATTGGATCGGTTTTGGTATCAATATAATCAGTACTTGATGACATATAAAGAATCATTGGAGAAAGTGTACATTATCTTCAGGCCCTTTTTAGCAGTACCGCATTTACTCAAAAAATCAGAAAATTTTTTTTCACATTTTTTGACTGGGGTTACCTCTGATAAAAAATTGTGAAAATTCAGAGAGTAATGTCAGAACGTTTTGAAGATGATTTTTGTGTGGCATATATATTTATGCATCTAACGAACTATGAATTGCATGATTCTAGAAAGTATTAAATACCGTATAGGTTACAATACACCATTAGATTTTATGGGCGCAGCCATTTTATGAGCATAACATGGTATTCAGAATTAAGAGTATAGCTAATCCTGATTGGTTGATATGTGCGCCCGTTATTTTTTGTAATTAGAGACTTCGTGCATTCTGCATTATACCAAAGGCCAAATAAATTATTTTCCTTAGCCCTAACGGAACTGAGATGTCTTTTAAACGCTAGGATGAGACACGTATTTTTAAGTGCAAAATTGATAGGCATGGGAGATAAGTACAAATTACGCTAAGAAAAGCAACGCGAACCTATATTTTTTGGACCAAAAAATACTGTCCTAATAACTTTTCTTTAATTCTAGCAAGGTTTCGTTAAAAAAATCAGCTTTCTAAAGTCTGTATCTCGAAAAAGGCTATCATTGTCGCCTATGGGGAAATTAATTGTTTATTTCAATCTATACAGCGTCGACATTTCTTTATCATAGTGCTCAAAAAGTGTCAAAAACAGTAATTTTACTTGATATATGATGTGAAACCGTATTTTTTGGTGACAAATGAATTATTGATTAACTAGTTTTTAAGCTATAGTCTGTTTCATATTTGTATAGCGTTTTACCTTAGAAACAAGGGTGGGTTCGAATTTTGACTTACTGTGGAGAGAATATGTCATTTTCTGAACTTCTGCTGATTTGTTTGAAAAAAGCACGTACACGTCTAGAGTTTGGATATACAAATCGATTTTTAAACATGACAATCTCGATCCAAGTGCTGTTATCGAAATTACCAAATTCAGTGAAAATGTACAGAAATGATCCCCTTCGAACATTGAAATGTTCACTCGAATGGCAGACTATAAAAATCAGAATAGGCACGACATTTTGTAGTTAACGAATAGTTTTCGATGTTTCAACACAAATATTTACACATTTTTCATATTTTGAAAGGCTATAGTCTGTTTCAAAAATGTACTTTTATACGAAAATGGTTTCATTTAAAACTGTTGTTCAAAATTCACCGTAGTAGTTACATATTGGATCGGTTTTGGTATCAATATAATCAGTACTTGATGACATATAAAGAATCATTGGAGAAAGTGTACATTATCTTCAGGCCCTTTTTAGCAGTACCGCATTTACTCAAAAAATCAGAAAATTTTTTTTCACATTTTTTGACTGGGGTTACCTCTGATAAAAAATTGTGAAAATTCAGAGAGTAATGTCAGAACGTTTTGAAGATGATTTTTGTGTGGCATATATATTTATGCATCTAACGAACTATGAATTGCATGATTCTAGAAAGTATTAAATACCGTATAGGTTACAATACACCATTAGATTTTATGGGCGCAGCAATTTTATGAGCATAACATGGTATTCAGAATTAAGAGTATAGCTAATCCTGATTGGTTGATATGTGCGCCCGTTATTTTTTGTAATTAGAGACTTCGTGCATTCTGCATTATACCAAAGGCCAAATAAATTATTTTCCTTAGCCCTAACGGAACTGAGATGTCTTTTAAACGCTAGGATGAGACACGTATTTTTAAGTGCAAAATTGATAGGCATGGGAGATAAGTACAAATTACGCTAAGAAAAGCAACGCGAACCTATATTTTTTGGACCAAAAAATACTGTCCTAATAACTTTTCTTTAATTCTAGCAAGGTTTCGTTAAAAAAATCAGCTTTCTAAAGTCTGTATCTCGAAAAAGGCTATCATTGTCGCCTATGGGGAAATTAATTGTTTATTTCAATCTATACAGCGTCGACATTTCTTTATCATAGTGCTCAAAAAGTGTCAAAAACAGTAATTTTACTTGATATTTGATGTGAAACCGTATTTTTTGGTGACAAATGAATTATTGATTAACTAGTTTTTAAGCTATAGTCTGTTTCATATTTGTATAGCGTTTTACCTTAGAAACAAGGGTGGGTTCGAATTTTGACTTACTGTGGAGAGAATATGTCATTTTCTGAACTTCTGCTGATTTGTTTGAAAAAAGCACGTACACGTCTAGAGTTTGGATATACAAATCGATTTTTAAACATGACAATCTCGATCCAAGTGCTGTTATCGAAATTACCAAATTCAGTGAAAATGTACAGAAATGATCCCCTTCGAACATTGAAATGTTCACTCGAATGGCAGACTATAAAAATCAGAATAGGCACGACATTTTGTAGTTAACGAATAGTTTTCGATGTTTCAACACAAATATTTACACATTTTTCATATTTTGAAAGGCTATAGTCTGTTTCAAAAATGTACTTTTATACGAAAATGGTTTCATTTAAAACTGTTGTTCAAAATTCACCGTAGTAGTTACATATTGGATCGGTTTTGGTATCAATATAATCAGTACTTGATGACATATAAAGAATCATTGGAGAAAGTGTACATTATCTTCAGGCCCTTTTTAGCAGTACCGCATTTACTCAAAAAATCAGAAAATTTTTTTTCACATTTTTTGACTGGGGTTACCTCTGATAAAAAATTGTGAAAATTCAGAGAGTAATGTCAGAACGTTTTGAAGATGATTTTTGTGTGGCATATATATTTATGCATCTAACGAACTATGAATTGCATGATTCTAGAAAGTATTAAATACCGTATAGGTTACAATACACCATTAGATTTTATGGGCGCAGCCATTTTATGAGCATAACATGGTATTCAGAATTAAGAGTATAGCTAATCCTGATTGGTTGATATGTGCGCCCGTTATTTTTTGTAATTAGAGACTTCGTGCATTCTGCATTATACCAAAGGCCAAATAAATTATTTTCCTTAGCCCTAACGGAACTGAGATGTCTTTTAAACGCTAGGATGAGACACGTATTTTTAAGTGCAAAATTGATAGGCATGGGAGATAAGTACAAATTACGCTAAGAAAAGCAACGCGAACCTATATTTTTTGGACCAAAAAATACTGTCCTAATAACTTTTCTTTAATTCTAGCAAGGTTTCGTTAAAAAAATCAGCTTTCTAAAGTCTGTATCTCGAAAAAGGCTATCATTGTCGCCTATGGGGAAATTAATTGTTTATTTCAATCTATACAGCGTCGACATTTCTTTATCATAGTGCTCAAAAAGTGTCAAAAACAGTAATTTTACTTGATATTTGATGTGAAACCGTATTTTTTGGTGACAAATGAATTATTGATTAACTAGTTTTTAAGCTATAGTCTGTTTCATATTTGTATAGCGTTTTACCTTAGAAACAAGGGTGGGTTCGAATTTTGACTTACTGTGGAGAGAATATGTCATTTTCTGAACTTCTGCTGATTTGTTTGAAAAAAGCACGTACACGTCTAGAGTTTGGATATACAAATCGATTTTTAAACATGACAATCTCGATCCAAGTGCTGTTATCGAAATTACCAAATTCAGTGAAAATGTACAGAAATGATCCCCTTCGAACATTGAAATGTTCACTCGAATGGCAGACTATAAAAATCAGAATAGGCACGACATTTTGTAGTTAACGAATAGTTTTCGATGTTTCAACACAAATATTTACACATTTTTCATATTTTGAAAGGCTATAGTCTGTTTCAAAAATGTACTTTTATACGAAAATGGTTTCATTTAAAACTGTTGTTCAAAATTCACCGTAGTAGTTACATATTGGATCGGTTTTGGTATCAATATAATCAGTACTTGATGACATATAAAGAATCATTGGAGAAAGTGTACATTATCTTCAGGCCCTTTTTAGCAGTACCGCATTTACTCAAAAAATCAGAAAATTTTTTTTCACATTTTTTGACTGGGGTTACCTCTGATAAAAAATTGTGAAAATTCAGAGAGTAATGTCAGAACGTTTTGAAGATGATTTTTGTGTGGCATATATATTTATGCATCTAACGAACTATGAATTGCATGATTCTAGAAAGTATTAAATACCGTATAGGTTACAATACACCATTAGATTTTATGGGCGCAGCCATTTTATGAGCATAACATGGTATTCAGAATTAAGAGTATAGCTAATCCTGATTGGTTGATATGTGCGCCCGTTATTTTTTGTAATTAGAGACTTCGTGCATTCTGCATTATACCAAAGGCCAAATAAATTATTTTCCTTAGCCCTAACGGAACTGAGATGTCTTTTAAACGCTAGGATGAGACACGTATTTTTAAGTGCAAAATTGATAGGCATGGGAGATAAGTACAAATTACGCTAAGAAAAGCAACGCGAACCTATATTTTTTGGACCAAAAAATACTGTCCTAATAACTTTTCTTTAATTCTAGCAAGGTTTCGTTAAAAAAATCAGCTTTCTAAAGTCTGTATCTCGAAAAAGGCTATCATTGTCGCCTATGGGGAAATTAATTGTTTATTTCAATCTATACAGCGTCGACATTTCTTTATCATAGTGCTCAAAAAGTGTCAAAAACAGTAATTTTACTTGATATTTGATGTGAAACCGTATTTTTTGGTGACAAATGAATTATTGATTAACTAGTTTTTAAGCTATAGTCTGTTTCATATTTGTATAGCGTTTTACCTTAGAAACAAGGGTGGGTTCGAATTTTGACTTACTGTGGAGAGAATATGTCATTTTCTGAACTTCTGCTGATTTGTTTGAAAAAAGCACGTACACGTCTAGAGTTTGGATATACAAATCGATTTTTAAACATGACAATCTCGATCCAAGTGCTGTTATCGAAATTACCAAATTCAGTGAAAATGTACAGAAATGATCCCCTTCGAACATTGAAATGTTCACTCGAATGGCAGACTATAAAAATCAGAATAGGCACGACATTTTGTAGTTAACGAATAGTTTTCGATGTTTCAACACAAATATTTACACATTTTTCATATTTTGAAAGGCTATAGTCTGTTTCAAAAATGTACTTTTATACGAAAATGGTTTCATTTAAAACTGTTGTTCAAAATTCACCGTAGTAGTTACATATTGGATCGGTTTTGGTATCAATATAATCAGTACTTGATGACATATAAAGAATCATTGGAGAAAGTGTACATTATCTTCAGGCCCTTTTTAGCAGTACCGCATTTACTCAAAAAATCAGAAAATTTTTTTTCACATTTTTTGACTGGGGTTACCTCTGATAAAAAATTGTGAAAATTCAGAGAGTAATGTCAGAACGTTTTGAAGATGATTTTTGTGTGGCATATATATTTATGCATCTAACGAACTATGAATTGCATGATTCTAGAAAGTATTAAATACCGTATAGGTTACAATACACCATTAGATTTTATGGGCGCAGCCATTTTATGAGCATAACATGGTATTCAGAATTAAGAGTATAGCTAATCCTGATTGGTTGATATGTGCGCCCGTTATTTTTTGTAATTAGAGACTTCGTGCATTCTGCATTATACCAAAGGCCAAATAAATTATTTTCCTTAGCCCTAACGGAACTGAGATGTCTTTTAAACGCTAGGATGAGACACGTATTTTTAAGTGCAAAATTGATAGGCATGGGAGATAAGTACAAATTACGCTAAGAAAAGCAACGCGAACCTATATTTTTTGGACCAAAAAATACTGTCCTAATAACTTTTCTTTAATTCTAGCAAGGTTTCGTTAAAAAAATCAGCTTTCTAAAGTCTGTATCTCGAAAAAGGCTATCATTGTCGCCTATGGGGAAATTAATTGTTTATTTCAATCTATACAGCGTCGACATTTCTTTATCATAGTGCTCAAAAAGTGTCAAAAACAGTAATTTTACTTGATATTTGATGTGAAACCGTATTTTTTGGTGACAAATGAATTATTGATTAACTAGTTTTTAAGCTATAGTCTGTTTCATATTTGTATAGCGTTTTACCTTAGAAACAAGGGTGGGTTCGAATTTTGACTTACTGTGGAGAGAATATGTCATTTTCTGAACTTCTGCTGATTTGTTTGAAAAAAGCACGTACACGTCTAGAGTTTGGATATACAAATCGATTTTTAAACATGACAATCTCGATCCAAGTGCTGTTATCGAAATTACCAAATTCAGTGAAAATGTACAGAAATGATCCCCTTCGAACATTGAAATGTTCACTCGAATGGCAGACTATAAAAATCAGAATAGGCACGACATTTTGTAGTTAACGAATAGTTTTCGATGTTTCAACACAAATATTTACACATTTTTCATATTTTGAAAGGCTATAGTCTGTTTCAAAAATGTACTTTTATACGAAAATGGTTTCATTTAAAACTGTTGTTCAAAATTCACCGTAGTAGTTACATATTGGATCGGTTTTGGTATCAATATAATCAGTACTTGATGACATATAAAGAATCATTGGAGAAAGTGTACATTATCTTCAGGCCCTTTTTAGCAGTACCGCATTTACTCAAAAAATCAGAAAATTTTTTTTCACATTTTTTGACTGGGGTTACCTCTGATAAAAAATTGTGAAAATTCAGAGAGTAATGTCAGAACGTTTTGAAGATGATTTTTGTGTGGCATATATATTTATGCATCTAACGAACTATGAATTGCATGATTCTAGAAAGTATTAAATACCGTATAGGTTACAATACACCATTAGATTTTATGGGCGCAGCCATTTTATGAGCATAACATGGTATTCAGAATTAAGAGTATAGCTAATCCTGATTGGTTGATATGTGCGCCCGTTATTTTTTGTAATTAGAGACTTCGTGCATTCTGCATTATACCAAAGGCCAAATAAATTATTTTCCTTAGCCCTAACGGAACTGAGATGTCTTTTAAACGCTAGGATGAGACACGTATTTTTAAGTGCAAAATTGATAGGCATGGGAGATAAGTACAAATTACGCTAAGAAAAGCAACGCGAACCTATATTTTTTGGACCAAAAAATACTGTCCTAATAACTTTTCTTTAATTCTAGCAAGGTTTCGTTAAAAAAATCAGCTTTCTAAAGTCTGTATCTCGAAAAAGGCTATCATTGTCGCCTATGGGGAAATTAATTGTTTATTTCAATCTATACAGCGTCGACATTTCTTTATCATAGTGCTCAAAAAGTGTCAAAAACAGTAATTTTACTTGATATTTGATGTGAAACCGTATTTTTTGGTGACAAATGAATTATTGATTAACTAGTTTTTAAGCTATAGTCTGTTTCATATTTGTATAGCGTTTTACCTTAGAAACAAGGGTGGGTTCGAATTTTGACTTACTGTGGAGAGAATATGTCATTTTCTGAACTTCTGCTGATTTGTTTGAAAAAAGCACGTACACGTCTAGAGTTTGGATATACAAATCGATTTTTAAACATGACAATCTCGATCCAAGTGCTGTTATCGAAATTACCAAATTCAGTGAAAATGTACAGAAATGATCCCCTTCGAACATTGAAATGTTCACTCGAATGGCAGACTATAAAAATCAGAATAGGCACGACATTTTGTAGTTAACGAATAGTTTTCGATGTTTCAACACAAATATTTACACATTTTTCATATTTTGAAAGGCTATAGTCTGTTTCAAAAATGTACTTTTATACGAAAATGGTTTCATTTAAAACTGTTGTTCAAAATTCACCGTAGTAGTTACATATTGGATCGGTTTTGGTATCAATATAATCAGTACTTGATGACATATAAAGAATCATTGGAGAAAGTGTACATTATCTTCAGGCCCTTTTTAGCAGTACCGCATTTACTCAAAAAATCAGAAAATTTTTTTTCACATTTTTTGACTGGGGTTACCTCTGATAAAAAATTGTGAAAATTCAGAGAGTAATGTCAGAACGTTTTGAAGATGATTTTTGTGTGGCATATATATTTATGCATCTAACGAACTATGAATTGCATGATTCTAGAAAGTATTAAATACCGTATAGGTTACAATACACCATTAGATTTTATGGGCGCAGCCATTTTATGAGCATAACATGGTATTCAGAATTAAGAGTATAGCTAATCCTGATTGGTTGATATGTGCGCCCGTTATTTTTTGTAATTAGAGACTTCGTGCATTCTGCATTATACCAAAGGCCAAATAAATTATTTTCCTTAGCCCTAACGGAACTGAGATGTCTTTTAAACGCTAGGATGAGACACGTATTTTTAAGTGCAAAATTGATAGGCATGGGAGATAAGTACAAATTACGCTAAGAAAAGCAACGCGAACCTATATTTTTTGGACCAAAAAATACTGTCCTAATAACTTTTCTTTAATTCTAGCAAGGTTTCGTTAAAAAAATCAGCTTTCTAAAGTCTGTATCTCGAAAAAGGCTATCATTGTCGCCTATGGGGAAATTAATTGTTTATTTCAATCTATACAGCGTCGACATTTCTTTATCATAGTGCTCAAAAAGTGTCAAAAACAGTAATTTTACTTGATATTTGATGTGAAACCGTATTTTTTGGTGACAAATGAATTATTGATTAACTAGTTTTTAAGCTATAGTCTGTTTCATATTTGTATAGCGTTTTACCTTAGAAACAAGGGTGGGTTCGAATTTTGACTTACTGTGGAGAGAATATGTCATTTTCTGAACTTCTGCTGATTTGTTTGAAAAAAGCACGTACACGTCTAGAGTTTGGATATACAAATCGATTTTTAAACATGACAATCTCGATCCAAGTGCTGTTATCGAAATTACCAAATTCAGTGAAAATGTACAGAAATGATCCCCTTCGAACATTGAAATGTTCACTCGAATGGCAGACTATAAAAATCAGAATAGGCACGACATTTTGTAGTTAACGAATAGTTTTCGATGTTTCAACACAAATATTTACACATTTTTCATATTTTGAAAGGCTATAGTCTGTTTCAAAAATGTACTTTTATACGAAAATGGTTTCATTTAAAACTGTTGTTCAAAATTCACCGTAGTAGTTACATATTGGATCGGTTTTGGTATCAATATAATCAGTACTTGATGACATATAAAGAATCATTGGAGAAAGTGTACATTATCTTCAGGCCCTTTTTAGCAGTACCGCATTTACTCAAAAAATCAGAAAATTTTTTTTCACATTTTTTGACTGGGGTTACCTCTGATAAAAAATTGTGAAAATTCAGAGAGTAATGTCAGAACGTTTTGAAGATGATTTTTGTGTGGCATATATATTTATGCATCTAACGAACTATGAATTGCATGATTCTAGAAAGTATTAAATACCGTATAGGTTACAATACACCATTAGATTTTATGGGCGCAGCCATTTTATGAGCATAACATGGTATTCAGAATTAAGAGTATAGCTAATCCTGATTGGTTGATATGTGCGCCCGTTATTTTTTGTAATTAGAGACTTCGTGCATTCTGCATTATACCAAAGGCCAAATAAATTATTTTCCTTAGCCCTAACGGAACTGAGATGTCTTTTAAACGCTAGGATGAGACACGTATTTTTAAGTGCAAAATTGATAGGCATGGGAGATAAGTACAAATTACGCTAAGAAAAGCAACGCGAACCTATATTTTTTGGACCAAAAATTACTGTCCTAATAACTTTTCTTTAATTCTAGCAAGGTTTCGTTAAAAAAATCAGCTTTCTAAAGTCTGTATCTCGAAAAAGGCTATCATTGTCGCCTATGGGGAAATTAATTGTTTATTTCAATCTATACAGCGTCGACATTTCTTTATCATAGTGCTCAAAAAGTGTCAAAAACAGTAATTTTACTTGATATTTGATGTGAAACCGTATTTTTTGGTGACAAATGAATTATTGATTAACTAGTTTTTAAGCTATAGTCTGTTTCATATTTGTATAGCGTTTTACCTTAGAAACAAGGGTGGGTTCGAATTTTGACTTACTGTGGAGAGAATATGTCATTTTCTGAACTTCTGCTGATTTGTTTGAAAAAAGCACGTACACGTCTAGAGTTTGGATATACAAATCGATTTTTAAACATGACAATCTCGATCCAAGTGCTGTTATCGAAATTACCAAATTCAGTGAAAATGTACAGAAATGATCCCCTTCGAACATTGAAATGTTCACTCGAATGGCAGACTATAAAAATCAGAATAGGCACGACATTTTGTAGTTAACGAATAGTTTTCGATGTTTCAACACAAATATTTACACATTTTTCATATTTTGAAAGGCTATAGTCTGTTTCAAAAATGTACTTTTATACGAAAATGGTTTCATTTAAAACTGTTGTTCAAAATTCACCGTAGTAGTTACATATTGGATCGGTTTTGGTATCAATATAATCAGTACTTGATGACATATAAAGAATCATTGGAGAAAGTGTACATTATCTTCAGGCCCTTTTTAGCATACCGCATTTACTCAAAAAATCAGAAATTTTTTTTTCACATTTTTTGACTGGGGTTACCTCTGATAAAAAATTGTGAAAATTCAGAGAGTAATGTCAGAACGTTTTGAAGATGATTTTTGTGTGGCATATATATTTATGCATCTAACGAACTATGAATTGCATGATTCTAGAAAGTATTAAATACCGTATAGGTTACAATACACCATTAGATTTTATGGGCGCAGCCATTTTATGAGCATAACATGGTATTCAGAATTAAGAGTATAGCTAATCCTGATTGGTTGATATGTGCGCCCGTTATTTTTTGTAATTAGAGACTTCGTGCATTCTGCATTATACCAAAGGCCAAATAAATTATTTTCCTTAGCCCTAACGGAACTGAGATGTCTTTTAAACGCTAGGATGAGACACGTATTTTTAAGTGCAAAATTGATAGGCATGGGAGATAAGTACAAATTACGCTAAGAAAAGCAACGCGAACCTATATTTTTTGGACCAAAAAATACTGTCCTAATAACTTTTCTTTAATTCTAGCAAGGTTTCGTTAAAAAAATCAGCTTTCTAAAGTCTGTATCTCGAAAAAGGCTATCATTGTCGCCTATGGGGAAATTAATTGTTTATTTCAATCTATACAGCGTCGACATTTCTTTATCATAGTGCTCAAAAAGTGTCAAAAACAGTAATTTTACTTGATATTTGATGTGAAACCGTATTTTTTGGTGACAAATGAATTATTGATTAACTAGTTTTTAAGCTATAGTCTGTTTCATATTTGTATAGCGTTTTACCTTAGAAACAAGGGTGGGTTCGAATTTTGACTTACTGTGGAGAGAATATGTCATTTTCTGAACTTCTGCTGATTTGTTTGAAAAAAGCACGTACACGTCTAGAGTTTGGATATACAAATCGATTTTTAAACATGACAATCTCGATCCAAGTGCTGTTATCGAAATTACCAAATTCAGTGAAAATGTACAGAAATGATCCCCTTCGAACATTGAAATGTTCACTCGAATGGCAGACTATAAAAATCAGAATAGGCACGACATTTTGTAGTTAACGAATAGTTTTCGATGTTTCAACACAAATATTTACACATTTTTCATATTTTGAAAGGCTATAGTCTGTTTCAAAAATGTACTTTTATACGAAAATGGTTTCATTTAAAACTGTTGTTCAAAATTCACCGTAGTAGTTACATATTGGATCGGTTTTGGTATCAATATAATCAGTACTTGATGACATATAAAGAATCATTGGAGAAAGTGTACATTATCTTCAGGCCCTTTTTAGCAGTACCGCATTTACTCAAAAAATCAGAAAATTTTTTTTCACATTTTTTGACTGGGGTTACCTCTGATAAAAAATTGTGAAAATTCAGAGAGTAATGTCAGAACGTTTTGAAGATGATTTTTGTGTGGCATATATATTTATGCATCTAACGAACTATGAATTGCATGATTCTAGAAAGTATTAAATACCGTATAGGTTACAATACACCATTAGATTTTATGGGCGCAGCCATTTTATGAGCATAACATGGTATTCAGAATTAAGAGTATAGCTAATCCTGATTGGTTGATATGTGCGCCCGTTATTTTTTGTAATTAGAGACTTCGTGCATTCTGCATTATACCAAAGGCCAAATAAATTATTTTCCTTAGCCCTAACGGAACTGAGATGTCTTTTAAACGCTAGGATGAGACACGTATTTTTAAGTGCAAAATTGATAGGCATGGGAGATAAGTACAAATTACGCTAAGAAAAGCAACGCGAACCTATATTTTTTGGACCAAAAAATACTGTCCTAATAACTTTTCTTTAATTCTAGCAAGGTTTCGTTAAAAAAATCAGCTTTCTAAAGTCTGTATCTCGAAAAAGGCTATCATTGTCGCCTATGGGGAAATTAATTGTTTATTTCAATCTATACAGCGTCGACATTTCTTTATCATAGTGCTCAAAAAGTGTCAAAAACAGTAATTTTACTTGATATATGATGTGAAACCGTATTTTTTGGTGACAAATGAATTATTGATTAACTAGTTTTTAAGCTATAGTCTGTTTCATATTTGTATAGCGTTTTACCTTAGAAACAAGGGTGGGTTCGAATTTTGACTTACTGTGGAGAGAATATGTCATTTTCTGAACTTCTGCTGATTTGTTTGAAAAAAGCACGTACACGTCTAGAGTTTGGATATACAAATCGATTTTTAAACATGACAATCTCGATCCAAGTGCTGTTATCGAAATTACCAAATTCAGTGAAAATGTACAGAAATGATCCCCTTCGAACATTGAAATGTTCACTCGAATGGCAGACTATAAAAATCAGAATAGGCACGACATTTTGTAGTTAACGAATAGTTTTCGATGTTTCAACACAAATATTTACACATTTTTCATATTTTGAAAGGCTATAGTCTGTTTCAAAAATGTACTTTTATACGAAAATGGTTTCATTTAAAACTGTTGTTCAAAATTCACCGTAGTAGTTACATATTGGATCGGTTTTGGTATCAATATAATCAGTACTTGATGACATATAAAGAATCATTGGAGAAAGTGTACATTATCTTCAGGCCCTTTTTAGCAGTACCGCATTTACTCAAAAAATCAGAAAATTTTTTTTCACATTTTTTGACTGGGGTTACCTCTGATAAAAAATTGTGAAAATTCAGAGAGTAATGTCAGAACGTTTTGAAGATGATTTTTGTGTGGCATATATATTTATGCATCTAACGAACTATGAATTGCATGATTCTAGAAAGTATTAAATACCGTATAGGTTACAATACACCTTTAGATTTTATGGGCGCAGCCATTTTATGAGCATAACATGGTATTCAGAATTAAGAGTATAGCTAATCCTGATTGGTTGATATGTGCGCCCGTTATTTTTTGTAATTAGAGACTTCGTGCATTCTGCATTATACCAAAGGCCAAATAAATTATTTTCCTTAGCCCTAACGGAACTGAGATGTCTTTTAAACGCTAGGATGAGACACGTATTTTTAAGTGCAAAATTGATAGGCATGGGAGATAAGTACAAATTACGCTAAGAAAAGCAACGCGAACCTATATTTTTTGGACCAAAAAATACTGTCCTAATAACTTTTCTTTAATTCTAGCAAGGTTTCGTTAAAAAAATCAGCTTTCTAAAGTCTGTATCTCGAAAAAGGCTATCATTGTCGCCTATGGGGAAATTAATTGTTTATTTCAATCTATACAGCGTCGACATTTCTTTATCATAGTGCTCAAAAAGTGTCAAAAACAGTAATTTTACTTGATATTTGATGTGAAACCGTATTTTTTGGTGACAAATGAATTATTGATTAACTAGTTTTTAAGCTATAGTCTGTTTCATATTTGTATAGCGTTTTACCTTAGAAACAAGGGTGGGTTCGAATTTTGACTTACTGTGGAGAGAATATGTCATTTTCTGAACTTCTGCTGATTTGTTTGAAAAAAGCACGTACACGTCTAGAGTTTGGATATACAAATCGATTTTTAAACATGACAATCTCGATCCAAGTGCTGTTATCGAAATTACCAAATTCAGTGAAAATGTACAGAAATGATCCCCTTCGAACATTGAAATGTTCACTCGAATGGCAGACTATAAAAATCAGAATAGGCACGACATTTTGTAGTTAACGAATAGTTTTCGATGTTTCAACACAAATATTTACACATTTTTCATATTTTGAAAGGCTATAGTCTGTTTCAAAAATGTACTTTTATACGAAAATGGTTTCATTTAAAACTGTTGTTCAAAATTCACCGTAGTAGTTACATATTGGATCGGTTTTGGTATCAATATAATCAGTACTTGATGACATATAAAGAATCATTGGAGAAAGTGTACATTATCTTCAGGCCCTTTTTAGCAGTACCGCATTTACTCAAAAAATCAGAAAATTTTTTTTCACATTTTTTGACTGGGGTTACCTCTGATAAAAAATTGTGAAAATTCAGAGAGTAATGTCAGAACGTTTTGAAGATGATTTTTGTGTGGCATATATATTTATGCATCTAACGAACTATGAATTGCATGATTCTAGAAAGTATTAAATACCGTATAGGTTACAATACACCATTAGATTTTATGGGCGCAGCCATTTTATGAGCATAACATGGTATTCAGAATTAAGAGTATAGCTAATCCTGATTGGTTGATATGTGCGCCCGTTATTTTTTGTAATTAGAGACTTCGTGCATTCTGCATTATACCAAAGGCCAAATAAATTATTTTCCTTAGCCCTAACGGAACTGAGATGTCTTTTAAACGCTAGGATGAGACACGTATTTTTAAGTGCAAAATTGATAGGCATGGGAGATAAGTACAAATTACGCTAAGAAAAGCAACGCGAACCTATATTTTTTGGACCAAAAAATACTGTCCTAATAACTTTTCTTTAATTCTAGCAAGGTTTCGTTAAAAAAATCAGCTTTCTAAAGTCTGTATCTCGAAAAAGGCTATCATTGTCGCCTATGGGGAAATTAATTGTTTATTTCAATCTATACAGCGTCGACATTTCTTTATCATAGTGCTCAAAAAGTGTCAAAAACAGTAATTTTACTTGATATTTGATGTGAAACCGTATTTTTTGGTGACAAATGAATTATTGATTAACTAGTTTTTAAGCTATAGTCTGTTTCATATTTGTATAGCGTTTTACCTTAGAAACAAGGGTGGGTTCGAATTTTGACTTACTGTGGAGAGAATATGTCATTTTCTGAACTTCTGCTGATTTGTTTGAAAAAAGCACGTACACGTCTAGAGTTTGGATATACAAATCGATTTTTAAACATGACAATCTCGATCCAAGTGCTGTTATCGAAATTACCAAATTCAGTGAAAATGTACAGAAATGATCCCCTTCGAACATTGAAATGTTCACTCGAATGGCAGACTATAAAAATCAGAATAGGCACGACATTTTGTAGTTAACGAATAGTTTTCGATGTTTCAACACAAATATTTACACATTTTTCATATTTTGAAAGGCTATAGTCTGTTTCAAAAATGTACTTTTATACGAAAATGGTTTCATTTAAAACTGTTGTTCAAAATTCACCGTAGTAGTTACATATTGGATCGGTTTTGGTATCAATATAATCAGTACTTGATGACATATAAAGAATCATTGGAGAAAGTGTACATTATCTTCAGGCCCTTTTTAGCAGTACCGCATTTACTCAAAAAATCAGAAATTTTTTTTTCACATTTTTTGACTGGGGTTACCTCTGATAAAAAATTGTGAAAATTCAGAGAGTAATGTCAGAACGTTTTGAAGATGATTTTTGTGTGGCATATATATTTATGCATCTAACGAACTATGAATTGCATGATTCTAGAAAGTATTAAATACCGTATAGGTTACAATACACCATTAGATTTTATGGGCGCAGCCATTTTATGAGCATAACATGGTATTCAGAATTAAGAGTATAGCTAATCCTGATTGGTTGATATGTGCGCCCGTTATTTTTTGTAATTAGAGACTTCGTGCATTCTGCATTATACCAAAGGCCAAATAAATTATTTTCCTTAGCCCTAACGGAACTGAGATGTCTTTTAAACGCTAGGATGAGACACGTATTTTTAAGTGCAAAATTGATAGGCATGGGAGATAAGTACAAATTACGCTAAGAAAAGCAACGCGAACCTATATTTTTTGGACCAAAAAATACTGTCCTAATACCTTTTCTTTAATTCTAGCAAGGTTTCGTTAAAAAAATCAGCTTTCTAAAGTCTGTATCTCGAAAAAGGCTATCATTGTCGCCTATGGGGAAATTAATTGTTTATTTCAATCTATACAGCGTCGACATTTCTTTATCATAGTGCTCAAAAAGTGTCAAAAACAGTAATTTTACTTGATATTTGATGTGAAACCGTATTTTTTGGTGACAAATGAATTATTGATTAACTAGTTTTTAAGCTATAGTCTGTTTCATATTTGTATAGCGTTTTACCTTAGAAACAAGGGTGGGTTCGAATTTTGACTTACTGTGGAGAGAATATGTCATTTTCTGAACTTCTGCTGATTTGTTTGAAAAAAGCACGTACACGTCTAGAGTTTGGATATACAAATCGATTTTTAAACATGACAATCTCGATCCAAGTGCTGTTATCGAAATTACCAAATTCAGTGAAAATGTACAGAAATGATCCCCTTCGAACATTGAAATGTTCACTCGAATGGCAGACTATAAAAATCAGAATAGGCACGACATTTTGTAGTTAACGAATAGTTTTCGATGTTTCAACACAAATATTTACACATTTTTCATATTTTGAAAGGCTATAGTCTGTTTCAAAAATGTACTTTTATACGAAAATGGTTTCATTTAAAACTGTTGTTCAAAATTCACCGTAGTAGTTACATATTGGATCGGTTTTGGTATCAATATAATCAGTACTTGATGACATATAAAGAATCATTGGAGAAAGTGTACATTATCTTCAGGCCCTTTTTAGCAGTACCGCATTTACTCAAAAAATCAGAAATTTTTTTTTCACATTTTTTGACTGGGGTTACCTCTGATAAAAAATTGTGAAAATTCAGAGAGTAATGTCAGAACGTTTTGAAGATGATTTTTGTGTGGCATATATATTTATGCATCTAACGAACTATGAATTGCATGATTCTAGAAAGTATTAAATACCGTATAGGTTACAATACACCATTAGATTTTATGGGCGCAGCCATTTTATGAGCATAACATGGTATTCAGAATTAAGAGTATAGCTAATCCTGATTGGTTGATATGTGCGCCCGTTATTTTTTGTAATTAGAGACTTCGTGCATTCTGCATTATACCAAAGGCCAAATAAATTATTTTCCTTAGCCCTAACGGAACTGAGATGTCTTTTAAACGCTAGGATGAGACACGTATTTTTAAGTGCAAAATTGATAGGCATGGGAGATAAGTACAAATTACGCTAAGAAAAGCAACGCGAACCTATATTTTTTGGACCAAAAAATACTGTCCTAATAACTTTTCTTTAATTCTAGCAAGGTTTCGTTAAAAAAATCAGCTTTCTAAAGTCTGTATCTCGAAAAAGGCTATCATTGTCGCCTATGGGGAAATTAATTGTTTATTTCAATCTATACAGCGTCGACATTTCTTTATCATAGTGCTCAAAAAGTGTCAAAAACAGTAATTTTACTTGATATTTGATGTGAAACCGTATTTTTTGGTGACAAATGAATTATTGATTAACTAGTTTTTAAGCTATAGTCTGTTTCATATTTGTATAGCGTTTTACCTTAGAAACAAGGGTGGGTTCGAATTTTGACTTACTGTGGAGAGAATATGTCATTTTCTGAACTTCTGCTGATTTGTTTGAAAAAAGCACGTACACGTCTAGAGTTTGGATATACAAATCGATTTTTAAACATGACAATCTCGATCCAAGTGCTGTTATCGAAATTACCAAATTCAGTGAAAATGTACAGAAATGATCCCCTTCGAACATTAAAATGTTCACTCGAATGGCAGACTATAAAAATCAGAATAGGCACGACATTTTGTAGTTAACGAATAGTTTTCGATGTTTCAACACAAATATTTAAACATTTTTCATATTTTGAAAGGCTATAGTCTGTTTCAAAAATGTACTTTTATACGAAAATGGTTTCATTTAAAACTGTTGTTCAAAATTCACCGTAGTAGTTACATATTGGATCGGTTTTGGTATCAATATAATCAGTACTTGATGACATATAAAGAATCATTGGAGAAAGTGTACATTATCTTCAGGCCCTTTTTAGCAGTACCGCATTTACTCAAAAAATCAGAAAATTTTTTTTCACATTTTTTGACTGGGGTTACCTCTGATAAAAAATTGTGAAAATTCAGAGAGTAATGTCAGAACGTTTTGCAGATGATTTTTGTGTGGCATATATATTTATGCATCTAACGAACTATGAATTGCATGATTCTAGAAAGTATTAAATACCGTATACAGCGTCGACATTTCTTTATCATAGTGCTCAAAAAGTGTCAAAAACAGTAATTTTACTTGATATTTGATGTGAAACCGTATTTTTTGGTGACAAATGAATTATTGATTAACTAGTTTTTAAGCTATAGTCTGTTTCATATTTGTATAGCGTTTTACCTTAGAAACAAGGGTGGGTTCGAATTTTGACTTACTGTGGAGAGAATATGTCATTTTCTGAACTTCTGCTGATTTGTTTGAAAAAAGCACGTACACGTCTAGAGTTTGGATATACAAATCGATTTTTAAACATGACAATCTCGATCCAAGTGCTGTTATCGAAATTACCAAATTCAGTGAAAATGTACAGAAATGATCCCCTTCGAACATTGAAATGTTCACTCGAATGGCAGACTATAAAAATCAGAATAGGCACGACATTTTGTAGTTAACGAATAGTTTTCGATGTTTCAACACAAATATTTACACAATTTTCATATTTTGAAAGGCTATAGTCTGTTTCAAAAATGTACTTTTATACGAAAATGGTTTCATTTAAAACTGTTGTTCAAAATTCACCGTAGTAGTTACATATTGGATCGGTTTTGGTATCAATATAATCAGTACTTGATGACATATAAAGAATCATTGGAGAAAGTGTACATTATCTTCAGGCCCTTTTTAGCAGTACCGCATTTACTCAAAAAATCAGAAAATTTTTTTTCACATTTTTTGACTGGGGTTACCTCTGATAAAAAATTGTGAAAATTCAGAGAGTAATGTCAGAACGTTTTGAAGATGATTTTTGTGTGGCATATATATTTATGCATCTAACGAACTATGAATTGCATGATTCTAGAAAGTATTAAATACCGTATAGGTTACAATACACCATTAGATTTTATGGGCGCAGCCATTTTATGAGCATAACATGGTATTCAGAATTAAGAGTATAGCTAATCCTGATTGGTTGATATGTGCGCCCGTTATTTTTTGTAATTAGAGACTTCGTGCATTCTGCATTATACCAAAGGCCAAATAAATTATTTTCCTTAGCCCTAACGGAACTGAGATGTCTTTTAAACGCTAGGATGAGACACGTATTTTTAAGTGCAAAATTGATAGGCATGGGAGATAAGTACAAATTACGCTAAGAAAAGCAACGCGAACCTATATTTTTTGGACCAAAAAATACTGTCCTAATAACTTTTCTTTAATTCTAGCAAGGTTTCGTTAAAAAAATCAGCTTTCTAAAGTCTGTATCTCGAAAAAGGCTATCATTGTCGCCTATGGGGAAATTAATTGTTTATTTCAATCTATACAGCGTCGACATTTCTTTATCATAGTGCTCAAAAAGTGTCAAAAACAGTAATTTTACTTGATATTTGATGTGAAACCGTATTTTTTGGTGACAAATGAATTATTGATTAACTAGTTTTTAAGCTATAGTCTGTTTCATATTTGTATAGCGTTTTACCTTAGAAACAAGGGTGGGTTCGAATTTTGACTTACTGTGGAGAGAATATGTCATTTTCTGAACTTCTGCTGATTTGTTTGAAAAAAGCACGTACACGTCTAGAGTTTGGATATACAAATCGATTTTTAAACATGACAATCTCGATCCAAGTGCTGTTATCGAAATTACCAAATTCAGTGAAAATGTACAGAAATGATCCCCTTCGAACATTGAAATGTTCACTCGAATGGCAGACTATAAAAATCAGAATAGGCACGACATTTTGTAGTTAACGAATAGTTTTCGATGTTTCAACACAAATATTTACACATTTTTCATATTTTGAAAGGCTATAGTCTGTTTCAAAAATGTACTTTTATACGAAAATGGTTTCATTTAAAACTGTTGTTCAAAATTCACCGTAGTAGTTACATATTGGATCGGTTTTGGTATCAATATAATCAGTACTTGATGACATATAAAGAATCATTGGAGAAAGTGTACATTATCTTCAGGCCCTTTTTAGCAGTACCGCATTTACTCAAAAAATCAGAAAAATTTTTTTCACATTTTTTGACTGGGGTTACCTCTGATAAAAAATTGTGAAAATTCAGAGAGTAATGTCAGAACGTTTTGAAGATGATTTTTGTGTGGCATATATATTTATGCATCTAACGAACTATGAATTGCATGATTCTAGAAAGTATTAAATACCGTATAGGTTACAATACACCATTAGATTTTATGGGCGCAGCCATTTTATGAGCATAACATGGTATTCAGAATTAAGAGTATAGCTAATCCTGATTGGTTGATATGTGCGCCCGTTATTTTTTGTAATTAGAGACTTCGTGCATTCTGCATTATACCAAAGGCCAAATAAATTATTTTCCTTAGCCCTAACGGAACTGAGATGTCTTTTAAACGCTAGGATGAGACACGTATTTTTAAGTGCAAAATTGATAGGCATGGGAGATAAGTACAAATTACGCTAAGAAAAGCAACGCGAACCTATATTTTTTGGACCAAAAAATACTGTCCTAATAACTTTTCTTTAATTCTAGCAAGGTTTCGTTAAAAAAATCAGCTTTCTAAAGTCTGTATCTCGAAAAAGGCTATCATTGTCGCCTATGGGGAAATTAATTGTTTATTTCAATCTATACAGCGTCGACATTTCTTTATCATAGTGCTCAAAAAGTGTCAAAAACAGTAATTTTACTTGATATTTGATGTGAAACCGTATTTTTTGGTGACAAATGAATTATTGATTAACTAGTTTTTAAACTATAGTCTGTTTCATATTTGTATAGCGTTTTACCTTAGAAACAAGGGTGGGTTCGAATTTTGACTTACTGTGGAGAGAATATGTCATTTTCTGAACTTCTGCTGATTTGTTTGAAAAAAGCACGTACACGTCTAGAGTTTGGATATACAAATCGATTTTTAAACATGACAATCTCGATCCAAGTGCTGTTATCGAAATTACCAAATTCAGTGAAAATGTACAGAAATGATCCCCTTCGAACATTGAAATGTTCACTCGAATGGCAGACTATAAAAATCAGAATAGGCACGACATTTTGTAGTTAACGAATAGTTTTCGATGTTTCAACACAAATATTTACACATTTTTCATATTTTGAAAGGCTATAGTCTGTTTCAAAAATGTACTTTTATACGAAAATGGTTTCATTTAAAACTGTTGTTCAAAATTCACCGTAGTAGTTACATATTGGATCGGTTTTGGTATCAATATAATCAGTACTTGATGACATATAAAGAATCATTGGAGAAAGTGTACATTATCTTCAGGCCCTTTTTAGCAGTACCGCATTTACTCAAAAAATCAGAAAATTTTTTTTCACATTTTTTGACTGGGGTTACCTCTGATAAAAAATTGTGAAAATTCAGAGAGTAATGTCAGAACGTTTTGAAGATGATTTTTGTGTGGCATATATATTTATGCATCTAACGAACTATGAATTGCATGATTCTAGAAAGTATTAAATACCGTATAGGTTACAATACACCATTAGATTTTATGGGCGCAGCCATTTTATGAGCATAACATGGTATTCAGAATTAAGAGTATAGCTAATCCTGATTGGTTGATATGTGCGCCCGTTATTTTTTGTAATTAGAGACTTCGTGCATTCTGCATTATACCAAAGGCCAAATAAATTATTTTCCTTAGCCCTAACGGAACTGAGATGTCTTTTAAACGCTAGGATGAGACACGTATTTTTAAGTGCAAAATTGATAGGCATGGGAGATAAGTACAAATTACGCTAAGAAAAGCAACGCGAACCTATATTTTTTGGACCAAAAAATACTGTCCTAATAACTTTTCTTTAATTCTAGCAAGGTTTCGTTAAAAAAATCAGCTTTCTAAAGTCTGTATCTCGAAAAAGGCTATCATTGTCGCCTATGGGGAAATTAATTGTTTATTTCAATCTATACAGCGTCGACATTTCTTTATCATAGTGCTCAAAAAGTGTCAAAAACAGTAATTTTACTTGATATTTGATGTGAAACCGTATTTTTTGGTGACAAATGAATTATTGATTAACTAGTTTTTAAGCTATAGTCTGTTTCATATTTGTATAGCGTTTTACCTTAGAAACAAGGGTGGGTTCGAATTTTGACTTACTGTGGAGAGAATATGTCATTTTCTGAACTTCTGCTGATTTGTTTGAAAAAAGCACGTACACGTCTAGAGTTTGGATATACAAATCGATTTTTAAACATGACAATCTCGATCCAAGTGCTGTTATCGAAATTACCAAATTCAGTGAAAATGTACAGAAATGATCCCCTTCGAACATTGAAATGTTCACTCGAATGGCAGACTATAAAAATCAGAATAGGTACGACATTTTGTAGTTAACGAATAGTTTTCGATGTTTCAACACAAATATTTACACATTTTTCATATTTTGAAAGGCTATAGTCTGTTTCAAAAATGTACTTTTATACGAAAATGGTTTCATTTAAAACTGTTGTTCAAAATTCACCGTAGTAGTTACATATTGGATCGGTTTTGGTATCAATATAATCAGTACTTGATGACATATAAAGAATCATTGGAGAAAGTGTACATTATCTTCAGGCCCTTTTTAGCAGTACCGCATTTACTCAAAAAATCAGAAAATTTTTTTTCACATTTTTTGACTGGGGTTACCTCTGATAAAAAATTGTGAAAATTCAGAGAGTAATGTCAGAACGTTTTGAAGATGATTTTTGTGTGGCATATATATTTATGCATCTAACGAACTATGAATTGCATGATTCTAGAAAGTATTAAATACCGTATAGGTTACAATACACCATTAGATTTTATGGGCGCAGCCATTTTATGAGCATAACATGGTATTCAGAATTAAGAGTATAGCTAATCCTGATTGGTTGATATGTGCGCCCGTTATTTTTTGTAATTAGAGACTTCGTGCATTCTGCATTATACCAAAGGCCAAATAAATTATTTTCCTTAGCCCTAACGGAACTGAGATGTCTTTTAAACGCTAGGATGAGACACGTATTTTTAAGTGCAAAATTGATAGGCATGGGAGATAAGTACAAATTACGCTAAGAAAAGCAACGCGAACCTATATTTTTTGGACCAAAAAATACTGTCCTAATAACTTTTCTTTAATTCTAGCAAGGTTTCGTTAAAAAAATCAGCTTTCTAAAGTCTGTATCTCGAAAAAGGCTATCATTGTCGCCTATGGGGAAATTAATTGTTTATTTCAATCTATACAGCGTCGACATTTCTTTATCATAGTGCTCAAAAAGTGTCAAAAACAGTAATTTTACTTGATATTTGATGTGAAACCGTATTTTTTGGTGACAAATGAATTATTGATTAACTAGTTTTTAAGCTATAGTCTGTTTCATATTTGTATAGCGTTTTACCTTAGAAACAAGGGTGGGTTCGAATTTTGACTTACTGTGGAGAGAATATGTCATTTTCTGAACTTCTGCTGATTTGTTTGAAAAAAGCACGTACACGTCTAGAGTTTGGATATACAAATCGATTTTTAAACATGACAATCTCGATCCAAGTGCTGTTATCGAAATTACCAAATTCAGTGAAAATGTACAGAAATGATCCCCTTCGAACATTGAAATGTTCACTCGAATGGCAGACTATAAAAATCAGAATAGGCACGACATTTTGTAGTTAACGAATAGTTTTCGATGTTTCAACACAAACATTTACACATTTTTCATATTTTGAAAGGCTATAGTCTGTTTCAAAAATGTACTTTTATACGAAAATGGTTTCATTTAAAACTGTTGTTCAAAATTCACCGTAGTAGTTACATATTGGATCGGTTTTGGTATCAATATAATCAGTACTTGATGACATATAAAGAATCATTGGAGAAAGTGTACATTATCTTCAGGCCCTTTTTAGCAGTACCGCATTTACTCAAAAAATCAGAAAATTTTTTTTCACATTTTTTGACTGGGGTTACCTCTGATAAAAAATTGTGAAAATTCAGAGAGTAATGTCAGAACGTTTTGAAGATGATTTTTGTGTGGCATATATATTTATGCATCTAACGAACTATGAATTGCATGATTCTAGAAAGTATTAAATACCGTATAGGTTACAATACACCATTAGATTTTATGGGCGCAGCCATTTTATGAGCATAACATGGTATTCAGAATTAAGAGTATAGCTAATCCTGATTGGTTGATATGTGCGCCCGTTATTTTTTGTAATTAGAGACTTCGTGCATTCTGCATTATACCAAAGGCCAAATAAATTATTTTCCTTAGCCCTAACGGAACTGAGATGTCTTTTAAACGCTAGGATGAGACACGTATTTTTAAGTGCAAAATTGATAGGCATGGGAGATAAGTACAAATTACGCTAAGAAAAGCAACGCGAACCTATATTTTTTGGACCAAAAAATACTGTCCTAATAACTTTTCTTTAATTCTAGCAAGGTTTCGTTAAAAAAATCAGCTTTCTAAAGTCTGTATCTCGAAAAAGGCTATCATTGTCGCCTATGGGGAAATTAATTGTTTATTTCAATCTATACAGCGTCGACATTTCTTTATCATAGTGCTCAAAAAGTGTCAAAAACAGTAATTTTACTTGATATTTGATGTGAAACCGTATTTTTTGGTGACAAATGAATTATTGATTAACTAGTTTTTAAGCTATAGTCTGTTTCATATTTGTATAGCGTTTTACCTTAGAAACAAGGGTGGGTTCGAATTTTGACTTACTGTGGAGAGAATATGTCATTTTCTGAACTTCTGCTGATTTGTTTGAAAAAAGCACGTACACGTCTAGAGTTTGGATATACAAATCGATTTTTAAACATGACAATCTCGATCCAAGTGCTGTTATCGAAATTACCAAATTCAGTGAAAATGTACAGAAATGATCCCCTTCGAACATTGAAATGTTCACTCGAATGGCAGACTATAAAAATCAGAATAGGCACGACATTTTGTAGTTAACGAATAGTTTTCGATGTTTCAACACAAATATTTACACATTTTTCATATTTTGAAAGGCTATAGTCTGTTTCAAAAATGTACTTTTATACGAAAATGGTTTCATTTAAAACTGTTGTTCAAAATTCACCGTAGTAGTTACATATTGGATCGGTTTTGGTATCAATATAATCAGTACTTGATGACATATAAAGAATCATTGGAGAAAGTGTACATTATCTTCAGGCCCTTTTTAGCAGTACCGCATTTACTCAAAAAATCAGAAAATTTTTTTTCACATTTTTTGACTGGGGTTACCTCTGATAAAAAATTGTGAAAATTCAGAGAGTAATGTCAGAACGTTTTGAAGATGATTTTTGTGTGGCATATATATTTATGCATCTAACGAACTATGAATTGCATGATTCTAGAAAGTATTAAATACCGTATAGGTTACAATACACCATTAGATTTTATGGGCGCAGCCATTTTATGAGCATAACATGGTATTCAGAATTAAGAGTATAGCTAATCCTGATTGGTTGATATGTGCGCCCGTTATTTTTTGTAATTAGAGACTTCGTGCATTCTGCATTATACCAAAGGCCAAATAAATTATTTTCCTTAGCCCTAACGGAACTGAGATGTCTTTTAAACGCTAGGATGAGACACGTATTTTTAAGTGCAAAATTGATAGGCATGGGAGATAAGTACAAATTACGCTAAGAAAAGCAACGCGAACCTATATTTTTTGGACCAAAAAATACTGTCCTAATAACTTTTCTTTAATTCTAGCAAGGTTTCGTTAAAAAAATCAGCTTTCTAAAGTCTGTATCTCGAAAAAGGCTATCATTGTCGCCTATGGGGAAATTAATTGTTTATTTCAATCTATACAGCGTCGACATTTCTTTATCATAGTGCTCAAAAAGTGTCAAAAACAGTAATTTTACTTGATATTTGATGTGAAACCGTATTTTTTGGTGACAAATGAATTATTGATTAACTAGTTTTTAAGCTATAGTCTGTTTCATATTTGTATAGCGTTTTACCTTAGAAACAAGGGTGGGTTCGAATTTTGACTTACTGTGGAGAGAATATGTCATTTTCTGAACTTCTGCTGATTTGTTTGAAAAAAGCACGTACACGTCTAGAGTTTGGATATACAAATCGATTTTTAAACATGACAATCTCGATCCAAGTGCTGTTATCGAAATTACCAAATTCAGTGAAAATGTACAGAAATGATCCCCTTCGAACATTGAAATGTTCACTCGAATGGCAGACTATAAAAATCAGAATAGGCACGACATTTTGTAGTTAACGAATAGTTTTCGATGTTTCAACACAAATATTTACACATTTTTCATATTTTGAAAGGCTATAGTCTGTTTCAAAAATGTACTTTTATACGAAAATGGTTTCATTTAAAACTGTTGTTCAAAATTCACCGTAGTAGTTACATATTGGATCGGTTTTGGTATCAATATAATCAGTACTTGATGACATATAAAGAATCATTGGAGAAAGTGTACATTATCTTCAGGCCCTTTTTAGCAGTACCGCATTTACTCAAAAAATCAGAAAATTTTTTTTCACATTTTTTGACTGGGGTTACCTCTGATAAAAAATTGTGAAAATTCAGAGAGTAATGTCAGAACGTTTTGAAGATGATTTTTGTGTGGCATATATATTTATGCATCTAACGAACTATGAATTGCATGATTCTAGAAAGTATTAAATACCGTATAGGTTACAATACACCATTAGATTTTATGGGCGCAGCCATTTTATGAGCATAACATGGTATTCAGAATTAAGAGTATAGCTAATCCTGATTGGTTGATATGTGCGCCCGTTATTTTTTGTAATTAGAGACTTCGTGCATTCTGCATTATACCAAAGGCCAAATAAATTATTTTCCTTAGCCCTAACGGAACTGAGATGTCTTTTAAACGCTAGGATGAGACACGTATTTTTAAGTGCAAAATTGATAGGCATGGGAGATAAGTACAAATTACGCTAAGAAAAGCAACGCGAACCTATATTTTTTGGACCAAAAAATACTGTCCTAATAACTTTTCTTTAATTCTAGCAAGGTTTCGTTAAAAAAATCAGCTTTCTAAAGTCTGTATCTCGAAAAAGGCTATCATTGTCGCCTATGGGGAAATTAATTGTTTATTTCAATCTATACAGCGTCGACATTTCTTTATCATAGTGCTCAAAAAGTGTCAAAAACAGTAATTTTACTTGATATTTGATGTGAAACCGTATTTTTTGGTGACAAATGAATTATTGATTAACTAGTTTTTAAGCTATAGTCTGTTTCATATTTGTATAGCGTTTTACCTTAGAAACAAGGGTGGGTTCGAATTTTGACTTACTGTGGAGAGAATATGTCATTTTCTGAACTTCTGCTGATTTGTTTGAAAAAAGCACGTACACGTCTAGAGTTTGGATATACAAATCGATTTTTAAACATGACAATCTCGATCCAAGTGCTGTTATCGAAATTACCAAATTCAGTGAAAATGTACAGAAATGATCCCCTTCGAACATTGAAATGTTCACTCGAATGGCAGACTATAAAAATCAGAATAGGCACGACATTTTGTAGTTAACGAATAGTTTTCGATGTTTCAACACAAATATTTACACATTTTTCATATTTTGAAAGGCTATAGTCTGTTTCAAAAATGTACTTTTATACGAAAATGGTTTCATTTAAAACTGTTGTTCAAAATTCACCGTAGTAGTTACATATTGGATCGGTTTTGGTATCAATATAATCAGTACTTGATGACATATAAAGAATCATTGGAGAAAGTGTACATTATCTTCAGGCCCTTTTTAGCAGTACCGCATTTACTCAAAAAATCAGAAAATTTTTTTTCACATTTTTTGACTGGGGTTACCTCTGATAAAAAATTGTGAAAATTCAGAGAGTAATGTCAGAACGTTTTGAAGATGATTTTTGTGTGGCATATATATTTATGCATCTAACAAACTATGAATTGCATGATTCTAGAAAGTATTAAATACCGTATAGGTTACAATACACCATTAGATTTTATGGGCGCAGCCATTTTATGAGCATAACATGGTATTCAGAATTAAGAGTATAGCTAATCCTGATTGGTTGATATGTGCGCCCGTTATTTTTTGTAATTAGAGACTTCGTGCATTCTGCATTATACCAAAGGCCAAATAAATTATTTTCCTTAGCCCTAACGGAACTGAGATGTCTTTTAAACGCTAGGATGAGACACGTATTTTTAAGTGCAAAATTGATAGGCATGGGAGATAAGTACAAATTACGCTAAGAAAAGCAACGCGAACCTATATTTTTTGGACCAAAAAATACTGTCCTAATAACTTTTCTTTAATTCTAGCAAGGTTTCGTTAAAAAAATCAGCTTTCTAAAGTCTGTATCTCGAAAAAGGCTATCATTGTCGCCTATGGGGAAATTAATTGTTTATTTCAATCTATACAGCGTCGACATTTCTTTATCATAGTGCTCAAAAAGTGTCAAAAACAGTAATTTTACTTGATATTTGATGTGAAACCGTATTTTTTGGTGACAAATGAATTATTGATTAACTAGTTTTTAAGCTATAGTCTGTTTCATATTTGTATAGCGTTTTACCTTAGAAACAAGGGTGGGTTCGAATTTTGACTTACTGTGGAGAGAATATGTCATTTTCTGAACTTCTGCTGATTTGTTTGAAAAAAGCACGTACACGTCTAGAGTTTGGATATACAAATCGATTTTTAAACATGACAATCTCGATCCAAGTGCTGTTATCGAAATTACCAAATTCAGTGAAAATGTACAGAAATGATCCCCTTCGAACATTGAAATGTTCACTCGAATGGCAGACTATAAAAATCAGAATAGGCACGACATTTTGTAGTTAACGAATAGTTTTCGATGTTTCAACACAAATATTTACACATTTTTCATATTTTGAAAGGCTATAGTCTGTTTCAAAAATGTACTTTTATACGAAAATGGTTTCATTTAAAACTGTTGTTCAAAATTCACCGTAGTAGTTACATATTGGATCGGTTTTGGTATCAATATAATCAGTACTTGATGACATATAAAGAATCATTGGAGAAAGTGTACATTATCTTCAGGCCCTTTTTAGCAGTACCGCATTTACTCAAAAAATCAGAAAATTTTTTTTCACATTTTTTGACTGGGGTTACCTCTGATAAAAAATTGTGAAAATTCAGAGAGTAATGTCAGAACGTTTTGAAGATGATTTTTGTGTGGCATATATATTTATGCATCTAACGAACTATGAATTGCATGATTCTAGAAAGTATTAAATACCGTATAGGTTACAATACACCATTAGATTTTATGGGCGCAGCCATTTTATGAGCATAACATGGTATTCAGAATTAAGAGTATAGCTAATCCTGATTGGTTGATATGTGCGCCCGTTATTTTTTGTAATTAGAGACTTCGTGCATTCTGCATTATACCAAAGGCCAAATAAATTATTTTCCTTAGCCCTAACGGAACTGAGATGTCTTTTAAACGCTAGGATGAGACACGTATTTTTAAGTGCAAAATTGATAGGCATGGGAGATAAGTACAAATTACGCTAAGAAAAGCAACGCGAACCTATATTTTTTGGACCAAAAAATACTGTCCTAATAACTTTTCTTTAATTCTAGCAAGGTTTCGTTAAAAAAATCAGCTTTCTAAAGTCTGTATCTCGAAAAAGGCTATCATTGTCGCCTATGGGGAAATTAATTGTTTATTTCAATCTATACAGCGTCGACATTTCTTTATCATAGTGCTCAAAAAGTGTCAAAAACAGTAATTTTACTTGATATTTGATGTGAAACCGTATTTTTTGGTGACAAATGAATTATTGATTAACTAGTTTTTAAGCTATAGTCTGTTTCATATTTGTATAGCGTTTTACCTTAGAAACAAGGGTGGGTTCGAATTTTGACTTACTGTGGAGAGAATATGTCATTTTCTGAACTTCTGCTGATTTGTTTGAAAAAAGCACGTACACGTCTAGAGTTTGGATATACAAATCGATTTTTAAACATGACAATCTCGATCCAAGTGCTGTTATCGAAATTACCAAATTCAGTGAAAATGTACAGAAATGATCCCCTTCGAACATTGAAATGTTCACTCGAATGGCAGACTATAAAAATCAGAATAGGCACGACATTTTGTAGTTAACGAATAGTTTTCGATGTTTCAACACAAATATTTACACATTTTTCATATTTTGAAAGGCTATAGTCTGTTTCAAAAATGTACTTTTATACGAAAATGGTTTCATTTAAAACTGTTGTTCAAAATTCACCGTAGTAGTTACATATTGGATCGGTTTTGGTATCAATATAATCAGTACTTGATGACATATAAAGAATCATTGGAGAAAGTGTACATTATCTTCAGGCCCTTTTTAGCAGTACCGCATTTACTCAAAAAATCAGAAAATTTTTTTTCACATTTTTTGACTGGGGTTACCTCTGATAAAAAATTGTGAAAATTCAGAGAGTAATGTCAGAACGTTTTGAAGATGATTTTTGTGTGGCATATATATTTATGCATCTAACGAACTATGAATTGCATGATTCTAGAAAGTATTAAATACCGTATAGGTTACAATACACCATTAGATTTTATGGGCGCAGCCATTTTATGAGCATAACATGGTATTCAGAATTAAGAGTATAGCTAATCCTGATTGGTTGATATGTGCGCCCGTTATTTTTTGTAATTAGAGACTTCGTGCATTCTGCATTATACCAAAGGCCAAATAAATTATTTTCCTTAGCCCTAACGGAACTGAGATGTCTTTTAAACGCTAGGATGAGACACGTATTTTTAAGTGCAAAATTGATAGGCATGGGAGATAAGTACAAATTACGCTAAGAAAAGCAACGCGAACCTATATTTTTTGGACCAAAAAATACTGTCCTAATAACTTTTCTTTAATTCTAGCAAGGTTTCGTTAAAAAAATCAGCTTTCTAAAGTCTGTATCTCGAAAAAGGCTATCATTGTCGCCTATGGGGAAATTAATTGTTTATTTCAATCTATACAGCGTCGACATTTCTTTATCATAGTGCTCAAAAAGTGTCAAAAACAGTAATTTTACTTGATATTTGATGTGAAACCGTATTTTTTGGTGACAAATGAATTATTGATTAACTAGTTTTTAAGCTATAGTCTGTTTCATATTTGTATAGCGTTTTACCTTAGAAACAAGGGTGGGTTCGAATTTTGACTTACTGTGGAGAGAATATGTCATTTTCTGAACTTCTGCTGATTTGTTTGAAAAAAGCACGTACACGTCTAGAGTTTGGATATACAAATCGATTTTTAAACATGACAATCTCGATCCAAGTGCTGTTATCGAAATTACCAAATTCAGTGAAAATGTACAGAAATGATCCCCTTCGAACATTGAAATGTTCACTCGAATGGCAGACTATAAAAATCAGAATAGGCACGACATTTTGTAGTTAACGAATAGTTTTCGATGTTTCAACACAAATATTTACACATTTTTCATATTTTGAAAGGCTATAGTCTGTTTCAAAAATGTACTTTTATACGAAAATGGTTTCATTTAAAACTGTTGTTCAAAATTCACCGTAGTAGTTACATATTGGATCGGTTTTGGTATCAATATAATCAGTACTTGATGACATATAAAGAATCATTGGAGAAAGTGTACATTATCTTCAGGCCCTTTTTAGCAGTACCGCATTTACTCAAAAAATCAGAAAATTTTTTTTCACATTTTTTGACTGGGGTTACCTCTGATAAAAAATTGTGAAAATTCAGAGAGTAATGTCAGAACGTTTTGAAGATGATTTTTGTGTGGCATATATATTTATGCATCTAACGAACTATGAATTGCATGATTCTAGAAAGTATTAAATACCGTATAGGTTACAATACACCATTAGATTTTATGGGCGCAGCCATTTTATGAGCATAACATGGTATTCAGAATTAAGAGTATAGCTAATCCTGATTGGTTGATATGTGCGCCCGTTATTTTTTGTAATTAGAGACTTCGTGCATTCTGCATTATACCAAAGGCCAAATAAATTATTTTCCTTAGCCCTAACGGAACTGAGATGTCTTTTAAACGCTAGGATGAGACACGTATTTTTAAGTGCAAAATTGATAGGCATGGGAGATAAGTACAAATTACGCTAAGAAAAGCAACGCGAACCTATATTTTTTGGACCAAAAAATACTGTCCTAATAACTTTTCTTTAATTCTAGCAAGGTTTCGTTAAAAAAATCAGCTTTCTAAAGTCTGTATCTCGAAAAAGGCTATCATTGTCGCCTATGGGGAAATTAATTGTTTATTTCAATCTATACAGCGTCGACATTTCTTTATCATAGTGCTCAAAAAGTGTCAAAAACAGTAATTTTACTTGATATTTGATGTGAAACCGTATTTTTTGGTGACAAATGAATTATTGATTAACTAGTTTTTAAGCTATAGTCTGTTTCATATTTGTATAGCGTTTTACCTTAGAAACAAGGGTGGGTTCGAATTTTGACTTACTGTGGAGAGAATATGTCATTTTCTGAACTTCTGCTGATTTGTTTGAAAAAAGCACGTACACGTCTAGAGTTTGGATATACAAATCGATTTTTAAACATGACAATCTCGATCCAAGTGCTGTTATCGAAATTACCAAATTCAGTGAAAATGTACAGAAATGATCCCCTTCGAACATTGAAATGTTCACTCGAATGGCAGACTATAAAAATCAGAATAGGCACGACATTTTGTAGTTAACGAATAGTTTTCGATGTTTCAACACAAATATTTACACATTTTTCATATTTTGAAAGGCTATAGTCTGTTTCAAAAATGTACTTTTATACGAAAATGGTTTCATTTAAAACTGTTGTTCAAAATTCACCGTAGTAGTTACATATTGGATCGGTTTTGGTATCAATATAATCAGTACTTGATGACATATAAAGAATCATTGGAGAAAGTGTACATTATCTTCAGGCCCTTTTTAGCAGTACCGCATTTACTCAAAAAATCAGAAATTTTTTTTTCACATTTTTTGACTGGGGTTACCTCTGATAAAAAATTGTGAAAATTCAGAGAGTAATGTCAGAACGTTTTGAAGATGATTTTTGTGTGGCATATATATTTATGCATCTAACAAACTATGAATTGCATGATTCTAGAAAGTATTAAATACCGTATAGGTTACAATACACCATTAGATTTTATGGGCGCAGCCATTTTATGAGCATAACATGGTATTCAGAATTAAGAGTATAGCTAATCCTGATTGGTTGATATGTGCGCCCGTTATTTTTTGTAATTAGAGACTTCGTGCATTCTGCATTATACCAAAGGCCAAATAAATTATTTTCCTTAGCCCTAACGGAACTGAGATGTCTTTTAAACGCTAGGATGAGACACGTATTTTTAAGTGCAAAATTGATAGGCATGGGAGATAAGTACAAATTACGCTAAGAAAAGCAACGCGAACCTATATTTTTTGGACCAAAAAATACTGTCCTAATAACTTTTCTTTAATTCTAGCAAGGTTTCGTTAAAAAAATCAGCTTTCTAAAGTCTGTATCTCGAAAAAGGCTATCATTGTCGCCTATGGGGAAATTAATTGTTTATTTCAATCTATACAGCGTCGACATTTCTTTATCATAGTGCTCAAAAAGTGTCAAAAACAGTAATTTTACTTGATATTTGATGTGAAACCGTATTTTTTGGTGACAAATGAATTATTGATTAACTAGTTTTTAAGCTATAGTCTGTTTCATATTTGTATAGCGTTTTACCTTAGAAACAAGGGTGGGTTCGAATTTTGACTTACTGTGGAGAGAATATGTCATTTTCTGAACTTCTGCTGATTTGTTTGAAAAAAGCACGTACACGTCTAGAGTTTGGATATACAAATCGATTTTTAAACATGACAATCTCGATCCAAGTGCTGTTATCGAAATTACCAAATTCAGTGAAAATGTACAGAAATGATCCCCTTCGAACATTGAAATGTTCACTCGAATGGCAGACTATAAAAATCAGAATAGGCACGACATTTTGTAGTTAACGAATAGTTTTCGATGTTTCAACACAAATATTTACACATTTTTCATATTTTGAAAGGCTATAGTCTGTTTCAAAAATGTACTTTTATACGAAAATGGTTTCATTTAAAACTGTTGTTCAAAATTCACCGTAGTAGTTACATATTGGATCGGTTTTGGTATCAATATAATCAGTACTTGATGACATATAAAGAATCATTGGAGAAAGTGTACATTATCTTCAGGCCCTTTTTAGCAGTACCGCATTTACTCAAAAAATCAGAAAAATTTTTTTCACATTTTTTGACTGGGGTTACCTCTGATAAAAAATTGTGAAAATTCAGAGAGTAATGTCAGAACGTTTTGAAGATGATTTTTGTGTGGCATATATATTTATGCATCTAACGAACTATGAATTGCATGATTCTAGAAAGTATTAAATACCGTATAGGTTACAATACACCATTAGATTTTATGGGCGCAACATGGTATTCAGAATTAAGAGTATAGCTAATCCTGATTGGTTGATATGTGCGCCCGTTATTTTTTGTAATTAGAGACTTCGTGCATTCTGCATTATACCAAAGGCCAAATAAATTATTTTCCTTAGCCCTAACGGAACTGAGATGTCTTTTAAACGCTAGGATGAGACACGTATTTTTAAGTGCAAAATTGATAGGCATGGGAGATAAGTACAAATTACGCTAAGAAAAGCAACGCGAACCTATATTTTTTGGACCAAAAAATACTGTCCTAATAACTTTTCTTTAATTCTAGCAAGGTTTCGTTAAAAAAATCAGCTTTCTAAAGTCTGTATCTCGAAAAAGGCTATCATTGTCGCCTATGGGGAAATTAATTGTTTATTTCAATCTATACAGCGTCGACATTTCTTTATCATAGTGCTCAAAAAGTGTCAAAAACAGTAATTTTACTTGATATTTGATGTGAAACCGTATTTTTTGGTGACAAATGAATTATTGATTAACTAGTTTTTAAGCTATAGTCTGTTTCATATTTGTATAGCGTTTTACCTTAGAAACAAGGGTGGGTTCGAATTTTGACTTACTGTGGAGAGAATATGTCATTTTCTGAACTTCTGCTGATTTGTTTGAAAAAAGCACGTACACGTCTAGAGTTTGGATATACAAATCGATTTTTAAACATGACAATCTCGATCCAAGTGCTGTTATCGAAATTACCAAATTCAGTGAAAATGTACAGAAATGATCCCCTTCGAACATTGAAATGTTCACTCGAATGGCAGACTATAAAAATCAGAATAGGCACGACATTTTGTAGTTAACGAATAGTTTTCGATGTTTCAACACAAATATTTACACATTTTTCATATTTTGAAAGGCTATAGTCTGTTTCAAAAATGTACTTTTATACGAAAATGGTTTCATTTAAAACTGTTGTTCAAAATTCACCGTAGTAGTTACATATTGGATCGGTTTTGGTATCAATATAATCAGTACTTGATGACATATAAAGAATCATTGGAGAAAGTGTACATTATCTTCAGGCCCTTTTTAGCAGTACCGCATTTACTCAAAAAATCAGAAAATTTTTTTTCACATTTTTTGACTGGGGTTACCTCTGATAAAAAATTGTGAAAATTCAGAGAGTAATGTCAGAACGTTTTGAAGATGATTTTTGTGTGGCATATATATTTATGCATCTAACGAACTATGAATTGCATGATTCTAGAAAGTATTAAATACCGTATAGGTTACAATACACCATTAGATTTTATGGGCGCAGCCATTTTATGAGCATAACATGGTATTCAGAATTAAGAGTATAGCTAATCCTGATTGGTTGATATGTGCGCCCGTTATTTTTTGTAATTAGAGACTTCGTGCATTCTGCATTATACCAAAGGCCAAATAAATTATTTTCCTTAGCCCTAACGGAACTGAGATGTCTTTTAAACGCTAGGATGAGACACGTATTTTTAAGTGCAAAATTGATAGGCATGGGAGATAAGTACAAATTACGCTAAGAAAAGCAACGCGAACCTATATTTTTTGGACCAAAAAATACTGTCCTAATAACTTTTCTTTAATTCTAGCAAGGTTTCGTTAAAAAAATCAGCTTTCTAAAGTCTGTATCTCGAAAAAGGCTATCATTGTCGCCTATGGGGAAATTAATTGTTTATTTCAATCTATACAGCGTCGACATTTCTTTATCATAGTGCTCAAAAAGTGTCAAAAACAGTAATTTTACTTGATATTTGATGTGAAACCGTATTTTTTGGTGACAAATGAATTATTGATTAACTAGTTTTTAAGCTATAGTCTGTTTCATATTTGTATAGCGTTTTACCTTAGAAACAAGGGTGGGTTCGAATTTTGACTTACTGTGGAGAGAATATGTCATTTTCTGAACTTCTGCTGATTTGTTTGAAAAAAGCACGTACACGTCTAGAGTTTGGATATACAAATCGATTTTTAAACATGACAATCTCGATCCAAGTGCTGTTATCGAAATTACCAAATTCAGTGAAAATGTACAGAAATGATCCCCTTCGAACATTGAAATGTTCACTCGAATGGCAGACTATAAAAATCAGAATAGGCACGACATTTTGTAGTTAACGAATAGTTTTCGATGTTTCAACACAAATATTTACACATTTTTCATATTTTGAAAGGCTATAGTCTGTTTCAAAAATGTACTTTTATACGAAAATGGTTTCATTTAAAACTGTTGTTCAAAATTCACCGTAGTAGTTACATATTGGATCGGTTTTGGTATCAATATAATCAGTACTTGATGACATATAAAGAATCATTGGAGAAAGTGTACATTATCTTCAGGCCCTTTTTAGCAGTACCGCATTTACTCAAAAAATCAGAAAATTTTTTTTCACATTTTTTGACTGGGGTTACCTCTGATAAAAAATTGTGAAAATTCAGAGAGTAATGTCAGAACGTTTTGAAGATGATTTTTGTGTGGCATATATATTTATGCATCTAACGAACTATGAATTGCATGATTCTAGAAAGTATTAAATACCGTATAGGTTACAATACACCATTAGATTTTATGGGCGCAGCCATTTTATGAGCATAACATGGTATTCAGAATTAAGAGTATAGCTAATCCTGATTGGTTGATATGTGCGCCCGTTATTTTTTGTAATTAGAGACTTCGTGCATTCTGCATTATACCAAAGGCCAAATAAATTATTTTCCTTAGCCCTAACGGAACTGAGATGTCTTTTAAACGCTAGGATGAGACACGTATTTTTAAGTGCAAAATTGATAGGCATGGGAGATAAGTACAAATTACGCTAAGAAAAGCAACGCGAACCTATATTTTTTGGACCAAAAAATACTGTCCTAATAACTTTTCTTTAATTCTAGCAAGGTTTCGTTAAAAAAATCAGCTTTCTAAAGTCTGTATCTCGAAAAAGGCTATCATTGTCGCCTATGGGGAAATTAATTGTTTATTTCAATCTATACAGCGTCGACATTTCTTTATCATAGTGCTCAAAAAGTGTCAAAAACAGTAATTTTACTTGATATTTGATGTGAAACCGTATTTTTTGGTGACAAATGAATTATTGATTAACTAGTTTTTAAGCTATAGTCTGTTTCATATTTGTATAGCGTTTTACCTTAGAAACAAGGGTGGGTTCGAATTTTGACTTACTGTGGAGAGAATATGTCATTTTCTGAACTTCTGCTGATTTGTTTGAAAAAAGCACGTACACGTCTAGAGTTTGGATATACAAATCGATTTTTAAACATGACAATCTCGATCCAAGTGCTGTTATCGAAATTACCAAATTCAGTGAAAATGTACAGAAATGATCCCCTTCGAACATTGAAATGTTCACTCGAATGGCAGACTATAAAAATCAGAATAGGCACGAAATTTTGTAGTTAACGAATAGTTTTCGATGTTTCAACACAAATATTTACACATTTTTCATATTTTGAAAGGCTATAGTCTGTTTCAAAAATGTACTTTTATACGAAAATGGTTTCATTTAAAACTGTTGTTCAAAATTCACCGTAGTAGTTACATATTGGATCGGTTTTGGTATCAATATAATCAGTACTTGATGACATATAAAGAATCATTGGAGAAAGTGTACATTATCTTCAGGCCCTTTTTAGCAGTACCGCATTTACTCAAAAAATCAGAAAATTTTTTTTCACATTTTTTGACTGGGGTTACCTCTGATAAAAAATTGTGAAAATTCAGAGAGTAATGTCAGAACGTTTTGAAGATGATTTTTGTGTGGCATATATATTTATGCATCTAACGAACTATGAATTGCATGATTCTAGAAAGTATTAAATACCGTATAGGTTACAATACACCATTAGATTTTATGGGCGCAGCCATTTTATGAGCATAACATGGTATTCAGAATTAAGAGTATAGCTAATCCTGATTGGTTGATATGTGCGCCCGTTATTTTTTGTAATTAGAGACTTCGTGCATTCTGCATTATACCAAAGGCCAAATAAATTATTTTCCTTAGCCCTAACGGAACTGAGATGTCTTTTAAACGCTAGGATGAGACACGTATTTTTAAGTGCAAAATTGATAGGCATGGGAGATAAGTACAAATTACGCTAAGAAAAGCAACGCGAACCTATATTTTTTGGACCAAAAAATACTGTCCTAATAACTTTTCTTTAATTCTAGCAAGGTTTCGTTAAAAAAATCAGCTTTCTAAAGTCTGTATCTCGAAAAAGGCTATCATTGTCGCCTATGGGGAAATTAATTGTTTATTTCAATCTATACAGCGTCGACATTTCTTTATCATAGTGCTCAAAAAGTGTCAAAAACAGTAATTTTACTTGATATTTGATGTGAAACCGTATTTTTTGGTGACAAATGAATTATTGATTAACTAGTTTTTAAGCTATAGTCTGTTTCATATTTGTATAGCGTTTTACCTTAGAAACAAGGGTGGGTTCGAATTTTGACTTACTGTGGAGAGAATATGTCATTTTCTGAACTTCTGCTGATTTGTTTGAAAAAAGCACGTACACGTCTAGAGTTTGGATATACAAATCGATTTTTAAACATGACAATCTCGATCCAAGTGCTGTTATCGAAATTACCAAATTCAGTGAAAATGTACAGAAATGATCCCCTTCGAACATTGAAATGTTCACTCGAATGGCAGACTATAAAAATCAGAATAGGCACGACATTTTGTAGTTAACGAATAGTTTTCGATGTTTCAACACAAATATTTACACATTTTTCATATTTTGAAAGGCTATAGTCTGTTTCAAAAATGTACTTTTATACGAAAATGGTTTCATTTAAAACTGTTGTTCAAAATTCACCGTAGTAGTTACATATTGGATCGGTTTTGGTATCAATATAATCAGTACTTGATGACATATAAAGAATCATTGGAGAAAGTGTACATTATCTTCAGGCCCTTTTTAGCAGTACCGCATTTACTCAAAAAATCAGAAAATTTTTTTTTCACATTTTTTGACTGGGGTTACCTCTGATAAAAAATTGTGAAAATTCAGAGAGTAATGTCAGAACGTTTTGAAGATGATTTTTGTGTGGCATATATATTTATGCATCTAACGAACTATGAATTGCATGATTCTAGAAAGTATTAAATACCGTATAGGTTACAATACACCATTAGATTTTATGGGCGCAGCCATTTTATGAGCATAACATGGTATTCAGAATTAAGAGTATAGCTAATCCTGATTGGTTGATATGTGCGCCCGTTATTTTTTGTAATTAGAGACTTCGTGCATTCTGCATTATACCAAAGGCCAAATAAATTATTTTCCTTAGCCCTAACGGAACTGAGATGTCTTTTAAACGCTAGGATGAGACACGTATTTTTAAGTGCAAAATTGATAGGCATGGGAGATAAGTACAAATTACGCTAAGAAAAGCAACGCGAACCTATATTTTTTGGACCAAAAAATACTGTCCTAATAACTTTTCTTTAATTCTAGCAAGGTTTCGTTAAAAAAATCAGCTTTCTAAAGTCTGTATCTCGAAAAAGGCTATCATTGTCGCCTATGGGGAAATTAATTGTTTATTTCAATCTATACAGCGTCGACATTTCTTTATCATAGTGCTCAAAAAGTGTCAAAAACAGTAATTTTACTTGATATTTGATGTGAAACCGTATTTTTTGGTGACAAATGAATTATTGATTAACTAGTTTTTAAGCTATAGTCTGTTTCATATTTGTATAGCGTTTTACCTTAGAAACAAGGGTGGGTTCGAATTTTGACTTACTGTGGAGAGAATATGTCATTTTCTGAACTTCTGCTGATTTGTTTGAAAAAAGCACGTACACGTCTAGAGTTTGGATATACAAATCGATTTTTAAACATGACAATCTCGATCCAAGTGCTGTTATCGAAATTACCAAATTCAGTGAAAATGTACAGAAATGATCCCCTTCGAACATTGAAATGTTCACTCGAATGGCAGACTATAAAAATCAGAATAGGCACGACATTTTGTAGTTAACGAATAGTTTTCGATGTTTCAACACAAATATTTACACATTTTTCATATTTTGAAAGGCTATAGTCTGTTTCAAAAATGTACTTTTATACGAAAATGGTTTCATTTAAAACTGTTGTTCAAAATTCACCGTAGTAGTTACATATTGGATCGGTTTTGGTATCAATATAATCAGTACTTGATGACATATAAAGAATCATTGGAGAAAGTGTACATTATCTTCAGGCCCTTTTTAGCAGTACCGCATTTACTCAAAAAATCAGAAAATTTTTTTTTCACATTTTTTGACTGGGGTTACCTCTGATAAAAAATTGTGAAAATTCAGAGAGTAATGTCAGAACGTTTTGAAGATGATTTTTGTGTGGCATATATATTTATGCATCTAACGAACTATGAATTGCATGATTCTAGAAAGTATTAAATACCGTATAGGTTACAATACACCATTAGATTTTATGGGCGCAGCCATTTTATGAGCATAACATGGTATTCAGAATTAAGAGTATAGCTAATCCTGATTGGTTGATATGTGCGCCCGTTATTTTTTGTAATTAGAGACTTCGTGCATTCTGCATTATACCAAAGGCCAAATAAATTATTTTCCTTAGCCCTAACGGAACTGAGATGTCTTTTAAACGCTAGGATGAGACACGTATTTTTAAGTGCAAAATTGATAGGCATGGGAGATAAGTACAAATTACGCTAAGAAAAGCAACGCGAACCTATATTTTTTGGACCAAAAAATACTGTCCTAATAACTTTTCTTTAATTCTAGCAAGGTTTCGTTAAAAAAATCAGCTTTCTAAAGTCTGTATCTCGAAAAAGGCTATCATTGTCGCCTATGGGGAAATTAATTGTTTATTTCAATCTATACAGCGTCGACATTTCTTTATCATAGTGCTCAAAAAGTGTCAAAAACAGTAATTTTACTTGATATTTGATGTGAAACCGTATTTTTTGGTGACAAATGAATTATTGATTAACTAGTTTTTAAGCTATAGTCTGTTTCATATTTGTATAGCGTTTTACCTTAGAAACAAGGGTGGGTTCGAATTTTGACTTACTGTGGAGAGAATATGTCATTTTCTGAACTTCTGCTGATTTGTTTGAAAAAAGCACGTACACGTCTAGAGTTTGGATATACAAATCGATTTTTAAACATGACAATCTCGATCCAAGTGCTGTTATCGAAATTACCAAATTCAGTGAAAATGTACAGAAATGATCCCCTTCGAACATTGAAATGTTCACTCGAATGGCAGACTATAAAAATCAGAATAGGCACGACATTTTGTAGTTAACGAATAGTTTTCGATGTTTCAACACAAATATTTACACATTTTTCATATTTTGAAAGGCTATAGTCTGTTTCAAAAATGTACTTTTATACGAAAATGGTTTCATTTAAAACTGTTGTTCAAAATTCACCGTAGTAGTTACATATTGGATCGGTTTTGGTATCAATATAATCAGTACTTGATGACATATAAAGAATCATTGGAGAAAGTGTACATTATCTTCAGGCCCTTTTTAGCAGTACCGCATTTACTCAAAAAATCAGAAAATTTTTTTTCACATTTTTTGACTGGGGTTACCTCTGATAAAAAATTGTGAAAATTCAGAGAGTAATGTCAGAACGTTTTGAAGATGATTTTTGTGTGGCATATATATTTATGCATCTAACGAACTATGAATTGCATGATTCTAGAAAGTATTAAATACCGTATAGGTTACAATACACCATTAGATTTTATGGGCGCAGCCATTTTATGAGCATAACATGGTATTCAGAATTAAGAGTATAGCTAATCCTGATTGGTTGATATGTGCGCCCGTTATTTTTTGTAATTAGAGACTTCGTGCATTCTGCATTATACCAAAGGCCAAATAAATTATTTTCCTTAGCCCTAACGGAACTGAGATGTCTTTTAAACGCTAGGATGAGACACGTATTTTTAAGTGCAAAATTGATAGGCATGGGAGATAAGTACAAATTACGCTAAGAAAAGCAACGCGAACCTATATTTTTTGGACCAAAAAATACTGTCCTAATAACTTTTCTTTAATTCTAGCAAGGTTTCGTTAAAAAAATCAGCTTTCTAAAGTCTGTATCTCGAAAAAGGCTATCATTGTCGCCTATGGGGAAATTAATTGTTTATTTCAATCTATACAGCGTCGACATTTCTTTATCATAGTGCTCAAAAAGTGTCAAAAACAGTAATTTTACTTGATATTTGATGTGAAACCGTATTTTTTGGTGACAAATGAATTATTGATTAACTAGTTTTTAAGCTATAGTCTGTTTCATATTTGTATAGCGTTTTACCTTAGAAACAAGGGTGGGTTCGAATTTTGACTTACTGTGGAGAGAATATGTCATTTTCTGAACTTCTGCTGATTTGTTTGAAAAAAGCACGTACACGTCTAGAGTTTGGATATACAAATCGATTTTTAAACATGACAATCTCGATCCAAGTGCTGTTATCGAAATTACCAAATTCAGTGAAAATGTACAGAAATGATCCCCTTCGAACATTGAAATGTTCACTCGAATGGCAGACTATAAAAATCAGAATAGGCACGACATTTTGTAGTTAACGAATAGTTTTCGATGTTTCAACACAAATATTTACACATTTTTCATATTTTGAAAGGCTATAGTCTGTTTCAAAAATGTACTTTTATACGAAAATGGTTTCATTTAAAACTGTTGTTCAAAATTCACCGTAGTAGTTACATATTGGATCGGTTTTGGTATCAATATAATCAGTACTTGATGACATATAAAGAATCATTGGAGAAAGTGTACATTATCTTCAGGCCCTTTTTAGCAGTACCGCATTTACTCAAAAAATCAGAAAATTTTTTTTCACATTTTTTGACTGGGGTTACCTCTGATAAAAAATTGTGAAAATTCAGAGAGTAATGTCAGAACGTTTTGAAGATGATTTTTGTGTGGCATATATATTTATGCATCTAACGAACTATGAATTGCATGATTCTAGAAAGTATTAAATACCGTATAGGTTACAATACACCATTAGATTTTATGGGCGCAGCCATTTTATGAGCATAACATGGTATTCAGAATTAAGAGTATAGCTAATCCTGATTGGTTGATATGTGCGCCCGTTATTTTTTGTAATTAGAGACTTCGTGCATTCTGCATTATACCAAAGGCCAAATAAATTATTTTCCTTAGCCCTAACGGAACTGAGATGTCTTTTAAACGCTAGGATGAGACACGTATTTTTAAGTGCAAAATTGATAGGCATGGGAGATAAGTACAAATTACGCTAAGAAAAGCAACGCGAACCTATATTTTTTGGACCAAAAAATACTGTCCTAATAACTTTTCTTTAATTCTAGCAAGGTTTCGTTAAAAAAATCAGCTTTCTAAAGTCTGTATCTCGAAAAAGGCTATCATTGTCGCCTATGGGGAAATTAATTGTTTATTTCAATCTATACAGCGTCGACATTTCTTTATCATAGTGCTCAAAAAGTGTCAAAAACAGTAATTTTACTTGATATTTGATGTGAAACCGTATTTTTTGGTGACAAATGAATTATTGATTAACTAGTTTTTAAGCTATAGTCTGTTTCATATTTGTATAGCGTTTTACCTTAGAAACAAGGGTGGGTTCGAATTTTGACTTACTGTGGAGAGAATATGTCATTTTCTGAACTTCTGCTGATTTGTTTGAAAAAAGCACGTACACGTCTAGAGTTTGGATATACAAATCGATTTTTAAACATGACAATCTCGATCCAAGTGCTGTTATCGAAATTACCAAATTCAGTGAAAATGTACAGAAATGATCCCCTTCGAACATTGAAATGTTCACTCGAATGGCAGACTATAAAAATCAGAATAGGCACGACATTTTGTAGTTAACGAATAGTTTTCGATGTTTCAACACAAATATTTACACATTTTTCATATTTTGAAAGGCTATAGTCTGTTTCAAAAATGTACTTTTATACGAAAATGGTTTCATTTAAAACTGTTGTTCAAAATTCACCGTAGTAGTTACATATTGGATCGGTTTTGGTATCAATATAATCAGTACTTGATGACATATAAAGAATCATTGGAGAAAGTGTACATTATCTTCAGGCCCTTTTTAGCAGTACCGCATTTACTCAAAAAATCAGAAAATTTTTTTTCACATTTTTTGACTGGGGTTACCTCTGATAAAAAATTGTGAAAATTCAGAGAGTAATGTCAGAACGTTTTGAAGATGATTTTTGTGTGGCATATATATTTATGCATCTAACGAACTATGAATTGCATGATTCTAGAAAGTATTAAATACCGTATAGGTTACAATACACCATTAGATTTTATGGGCGCAGCCATTTTATGAGCATAACATGGTATTCAGAATTAAGAGTATAGCTAATCCTGATTGGTTGATATGTGCGCCCGTTATTTTTTGTAATTAGAGACTTCGTGCATTCTGCATTATACCAAAGGCCAAATAAATTATTTTCCTTAGCCCTAACGGAACTGAGATGTCTTTTAAACGCTAGGATGAGACACGTATTTTTAAGTGCAAAATTGATAGGCATGGGAGATAAGTACAAATTACGCTAAGAAAAGCAACGCGAACCTATATTTTTTGGACCAAAAAATACTGTCCTAATAACTTTTCTTTAATTCTAGCAAGGTTTCGTTAAAAAAATCAGCTTTCTAAAGTCTGTATCTCGAAAAAGGCTATCATTGTCGCCTATGGGGAAATTAATTGTTTATTTCAATCTATACAGCGTCGACATTTCTTTATCATAGTGCTCAAAAAGTGTCAAAAACAGTAATTTTACTTGATATTTGATGTGAAACCGTATTTTTTGGTGACAAATGAATTATTGATTAACTAGTTTTTAAGCTATAGTCTGTTTCATATTTGTATAGCGTTTTACCTTAGAAACAAGGGTGGGTTCGAATTTTGACTTACTGTGGAGAGAATATGTCATTTTCTGAACTTCTGCTGATTTGTTTGAAAAAAGCACGTACACGTCTAGAGTTTGGATATACAAATCGATTTTTAAACATGACAATCTCGATCCAAGTGCTGTTATCGAAATTACCAAATTCAGTGAAAATGTACAGAAATGATCCCCTTCGAACATTGAAATGTTCACTCGAATGGCAGACTATAAAAATCAGAATAGGCACGACATTTTGTAGTTAACGAATAGTTTTCGATGTTTCAACACAAATATTTACACATTTTTCATATTTTGAAAGGCTATAGTCTGTTTCAAAAATGTACTTTTATACGAAAATGGTTTCATTTAAAACTGTTGTTCAAAATTCACCGTAGTAGTTACATATTGGATCGGTTTTGGTATCAATATAATCAGTACTTGATGACATATAAAGAATCATTGGAGAAAGTGTACATTATCTTCAGGCCCTTTTTAGCAGTACCGCATTTACTCAAAAAATCAGAAAATTTTTTTTCACATTTTTTGACTGGGGTTACCTCTGATAAAAAATTGTGAAAATTCAGAGAGTAATGTCAGAACGTTTTGAAGATGATTTTTGTGTGGCATATATATTTATGCATCTAACGAACTATGAATTGCATGATTCTAGAAAGTATTAAATACCGTATAGGTTACAATACACCATTAGATTTTATGGGCGCAGCCATTTTATGAGCATAACATGGTATTCAGAATTAAGAGTATAGCTAATCCTGATTGGTTGATATGTGCGCCCGTTATTTTTTGTAATTAGAGACTTCGTGCATTCTGCATTATACCAAAGGCCAAATAAATTATTTTCCTTAGCCCTAACGGAACTGAGATGTCTTTTAAACGCTAGGATGAGACACGTATTTTTAAGTGCAAAATTGATAGGCATGGGAGATAAGTACAAATTACGCTAAGAAAAGCAACGCGAACCTATATTTTTTGGACCAAAAAATACTGTCCTAATAACTTTTCTTTAATTCTAGCAAGGTTTCGTTAAAAAAATCAGCTTTCTAAAGTCTGTATCTCGAAAAAGGCTATCATTGTCGCCTATGGGGAAATTAATTGTTTATTTCAATCTATACAGCGTCGACATTTCTTTATCATAGTGCTCAAAAAGTGTCAAAAACAGTAATTTTACTTGATATTTGATGTGAAACCGTATTTTTTGGTGACAAATGAATTATTGATTAACTAGTTTTTAAGCTATAGTCTGTTTCATATTTGTATAGCGTTTTACCTTAGAAACAAGGGTGGGTTCGAATTTTGACTTACTGTGGAGAGAATATGTCATTTTCTGAACTTCTGCTGATTTGTTTGAAAAAAGCACGTACACGTCTAGAGTTTGGATATACAAATCGATTTTTAAACATGACAATCTCGATCCAAGTGCTGTTATCGAAATTACCAAATTCAGTGAAAATGTACAGAAATGATCCCCTTCGAACATTGAAATGTTCACTCGAATGGCAGACTATAAAAATCAGAATAGGCACGACATTTTGTAGTTAACGAATAGTTTTCGATGTTTCAACACAAATATTTACACATTTTTCATATTTTGAAAGGCTATAGTCTGTTTCAAAAATGTACTTTTATACGAAAATGGTTTCATTTAAAACTGTTGTTCAAAATTCACCGTAGTAGTTACATATTGGATCGGTTTTGGTATCAATATAATCAGTACTTGATGACATATAAAGAATCATTGGAGAAAGTGTACATTATCTTCAGGCCCTTTTTAGCAGTACCGCATTTACTCAAAAAATCAGAAAATTTTTTTTCACATTTTTTGACTGGGGTTACCTCTGATAAAAAATTGTGAAAATTCAGAGAGTAATGTCAGAACGTTTTGAAGATGATTTTTGTGTGGCATATATATTTATGCATCTAACGAACTATGAATTGCATGATTCTAGAAAGTATTAAATACCGTATAGGTTACAATACACCATTAGATTTTATGGGCGCAGCCATTTTATGAGCATAACATGGTATTCAGAATTAAGAGTATAGCTAATCCTGATTGGTTGATATGTGCGCCCGTTATTTTTTGTAATTAGAGACTTCGTGCATTCTGCATTATACCAAAGGCCAAATAAATTATTTTCCTTAGCCCTAACGGAACTGAGATGTCTTTTAAACGCTAGGATGAGACACGTATTTTTAAGTGCAAAATTGATAGGCATGGGAGATAAGTACAAATTACGCTAAGAAAAGCAACGCGAACCTATATTTTTTGGACCAAAAAATACTGTCCTAATAACTTTTCTTTAATTCTAGCAAGGTTTCGTTAAAAAAATCAGCTTTCTAAAGTCTGTATCTCGAAAAAGGCTATCATTGTCGCCTATGGGGAAATTAATTGTTTATTTCAATCTATACAGCGTCGACATTTCTTTATCATAGTGCTCAAAAAGTGTCAAAAACAGTAATTTTACTTGATATTTGATGTGAAACCGTATTTTTTGGTGACAAATGAATTATTGATTAACTAGTTTTTAAGCTATAGTCTGTTTCATATTTGTATAGCGTTTTACCTTAGAAACAAGGGTGGGTTCGAATTTTGACTTACTGTGGAGAGAATATGTCATTTTCTGAACTTCTGCTGATTTGTTTGAAAAAAGCACGTACACGTCTAGAGTTTGGATATACAAATCGATTTTTAAACATGACAATCTCGATCCAAGTGCTGTTATCGAAATTACCAAATTCAGTGAAAATGTACAGAAATGATCCCCTTCGAACATTGAAATGTTCACTCGAATGGCAGACTATAAAAATCAGAATAGGCACGACATTTTGTAGTTAACGAATAGTTTTCGATGTTTCAACACAAATATTTACACATTTTTCATATTTTGAAAGGCTATAGTCTGTTTCAAAAATGTACTTTTATACGAAAATGGTTTCATTTAAAACTGTTGTTCAAAATTCACCGTAGTAGTTACATATTGGATCGGTTTTGGTATCAATATAATCAGTACTTGATGACATATAAAGAATCATTGGAGAAAGTGTACATTATCTTCAGGCCCTTTTTAGCAGTACCGCATTTACTCAAAAAATCAGAAAATTTTTTTTCACATTTTTTGACTGGGGTTACCTCTGATAAAAAATTGTGAAAATTCAGAGAGTAATGTCAGAACGTTTTGAAGATGATTTTTGTGTGGCATATATATTTATGCATCTAACGAACTATGAATTGCATGATTCTAGAAAGTATTAAATACCGTATAGGTTACAATACACCATTAGATTTTATGGGCGCAGCCATTTTATGAGCATAACATGGTATTCAGAATTAAGAGTATAGCTAATCCTGATTGGTTGATATGTGCGCCCGTTATTTTTTGTAATTAGAGACTTCGTGCATTCTGCATTATACCAAAGGCCAAATAAATTATTTTCCTTAGCCCTAACGGAACTGAGATGTCTTTTAAACGCTAGGATGAGACACGTATTTTTAAGTGCAAAATTGATAGGCATGGGAGATAAGTACAAATTACGCTAAGAAAAGCAACGCGAACCTATATTTTTTGGACCAAAAAATACTGTCCTAATAACTTTTCTTTAATTCTAGCAAGGTTTCGTTAAAAAAATCAGCTTTCTAAAGTCTGTATCTCGAAAAAGGCTATCATTGTCGCCTATGGGGAAATTAATTGTTTATTTCAATCTATACAGCGTCGACATTTCTTTATCATAGTGCTCAAAAAGTGTCAAAAACAGTAATTTTACTTGATATTTGATGTGAAACCGTATTTTTTGGTGACAAATGAATTATTGATTAACTAGTTTTTAAGCTATAGTCTGTTTCATATTTGTATAGCGTTTTACCTTAGAAACAAGGGTGGGTTCGAATTTTGACTTACTGTGGAGAGAATATGTCATTTTCTGAACTTCTGCTGATTTGTTTGAAAAAAGCACGTACACGTCTAGAGTTTGGATATACAAATCGATTTTTAAACATGACAATCTCGATCCAAGTGCTGTTATCGAAATTACCAAATTCAGTGAAAATGTACAGAAATGATCCCCTTCGAACATTGAAATGTTCACTCGAATGGCAGACTATAAAAATCAGAATAGGCACGACATTTTGTAGTTAACGAATAGTTTTCGATGTTTCAACACAAATATTTACACATTTTTCATATTTTGAAAGGCTATAGTCTGTTTCAAAAATGTACTTTTATACGAAAATGGTTTCATTTAAAACTGTTGTTCAAAATTCACCGTAGTAGTTACATATTGGATCGGTTTTGGTATCAATATAATCAGTACTTGATGACATATAAAGAATCATTGGAGAAAGTGTACATTATCTTCAGGCCCTTTTTAGCAGTACCGCATTTACTCAAAAAATCAGAAAATTTTTTTTCACATTTTTTGACTGGGGTTACCTCTGATAAAAAATTGTGAAAATTCAGAGAGTAATGTCAGAACGTTTTGAAGATGATTTTTGTGTGGCATATATATTTATGCATCTAACGAACTATGAATTGCATGATTCTAGAAAGTATTAAATACCGTATAGGTTACAATACACCATTAGATTTTATGGGCGCAGCCATTTTATGAGCATAACATGGTATTCAGAATTAAGAGTATAGCTAATCCTGATTGGTTGATATGTGCGCCCGTTATTTTTTGTAATTAGAGACTTCGTGCATTCTGCATTATACCAAAGGCCAAATAAATTATTTTCCTTAGCCCTAACGGAACTGAGATGTCTTTTAAACGCTAGGATGAGACACGTATTTTTAAGTGCAAAATTGATAGGCATGGGAGATAAGTACAAATTACGCTAAGAAAAGCAACGCGAACCTATATTTTTTGGACCAAAAAATACTGTCCTAATAACTTTTCTTTAATTCTAGCAAGGTTTCGTTAAAAAAATCAGCTTTCTAAAGTCTGTATCTCGAAAAAGGCTATCATTGTCGCCTATGGGGAAATTAATTGTTTATTTCAATCTATACAGCGTCGACATTTCTTTATCATAGTGCTCAAAAAGTGTCAAAAACAGTAATTTTACTTGATATTTGATGTGAAACCGTATTTTTTGGTGACAAATGAATTATTGATTAACTAGTTTTTAAGCTATAGTCTGTTTCATATTTGTATAGCGTTTTACCTTAGAAACAAGGGTGGGTTCGAATTTTGACTTACTGTGGAGAGAATATGTCATTTTCTGAACTTCTGCTGATTTGTTTGAAAAAAGCACGTACACGTCTAGAGTTTGGATATACAAATCGATTTTTAAACATGACAATCTCGATCCAAGTGCTGTTATCGAAATTACCAAATTCAGTGAAAATGTACAGAAATGATCCCCTTCGAACATTGAAATGTTCACTCGAATGGCAGACTATAAAAATCAGAATAGGCACGACATTTTGTAGTTAACGAATAGTTTTCGATGTTTCAACACAAATATTTACACATTTTTCATATTTTGAAAGGCTATAGTCTGTTTCAAAAATGTACTTTTATACGAAAATGGTTTCATTTAAAACTGTTGTTCAAAATTCACCGTAGTAGTTACATATTGGATCGGTTTTGGTATCAATATAATCAGTACTTGATGACATATAAAGAATCATTGGAGAAAGTGTACATTATCTTCAGGCCCTTTTTAGCAGTACCGCATTTACTCAAAAAATCAGAAAATTTTTTTTCACATTTTTTGACTGGGGTTACCTCTGATAAAAAATTGTGAAAATTCAGAGAGTAATGTCAGAACGTTTTGAAGATGATTTTTGTGTGGCATATATATTTATGCATCTAACGAACTATGAATTGCATGATTCTAGAAAGTATTAAATACCGTATAGGTTACAATACACCATTAGATTTTATGGGCGCAGCCATTTTATGAGCATAACATGGTATTCAGAATTAAGAGTATAGCTAATCCTGATTGGTTGATATGTGCGCCCGTTATTTTTTGTAATTAGAGACTTCGTGCATTCTGCATTATACCAAAGGCCAAATAAATTATTTTCCTTAGCCCTAACGGAACTGAGATGTCTTTTAAACGCTAGGATGAGACACGTATTTTTAAGTGCAAAATTGATAGGCATGGGAGATAAGTACAAATTACGCTAAGAAAAGCAACGCGAACCTATATTTTTTGGACCAAAAAATACTGTCCTAATAACTTTTCTTTAATTCTAGCAAGGTTTCGTTAAAAAAATCAGCTTTCTAAAGTCTGTATCTCGAAAAAGGCTATCATTGTCGCCTATGGGGAAATTAATTGTTTATTTCAATCTATACAGCGTCGACATTTCTTTATCATAGTGCTCAAAAAGTGTCAAAAACAGTAATTTTACTTGATATTTGATGTGAAACCGTATTTTTTGGTGACAAATGAATTATTGATTAACTAGTTTTTAAGCTATAGTCTGTTTCATATTTGTATAGCGTTTTACCTTAGAAACAAGGGTGGGTTCGAATTTTGACTTACTGTGGAGAGAATATGTCATTTTCTGAACTTCTGCTGATTTGTTTGAAAAAAGCACGTACACGTCTAGAGTTTGGATATACAAATCGATTTTTAAACATGACAATCTCGATCCAAGTGCTGTTATCGAAATTACCAAATTCAGTGAAAATGTACAGAAATGATCCCCTTCGAACATTGAAATGTTCACTCGAATGGCAGACTATAAAAATCAGAATAGGCACGACATTTTGTAGTTAACGAATAGTTTTCGATGTTTCAACACAAATATTTACACATTTTTCATATTTTGAAAGGCTATAGTCTGTTTCAAAAATGTACTTTTATACGAAAATGGTTTCATTTAAAACTGTTGTTCAAAATTCACCGTAGTAGTTACATATTGGATCGGTTTTGGTATCAATATAATCAGTACTTGATGACATATAAAGAATCATTGGAGAAAGTGTACATTATCTTCAGGCCCTTTTTAGCAGTACCGCATTTACTCAAAAAATCAGAAAATTTTTTTTCACATTTTTTGACTGGGGTTACCTCTGATAAAAAATTGTGAAAATTCAGAGAGTAATGTCAGAACGTTTTGAAGATGATTTTTGTGTGGCATATATATTTATGCATCTAACGAACTATGAATTGCATGATTCTAGAAAGTATTAAATACCGTATAGGTTACAATACACCATTAGATTTTATGGGCGCAGCCATTTTATGAGCATAACATGGTATTCAGAATTAAGAGTATAGCTAATCCTGATTGGTTGATATGTGCGCCCGTTATTTTTTGTAATTAGAGACTTCGTGCATTCTGCATTATACCAAAGGCCAAATAAATTATTTTCCTTAGCCCTAACGGAACTGAGATGTCTTTTAAACGCTAGGATGAGACACGTATTTTTAAGTGCAAAATTGATAGGCATGGGAGATAAGTACAAATTACGCTAAGAAAAGCAACGCGAACCTATATTTTTTGGACCAAAAAATACTGTCCTAATAACTTTTCTTTAATTCTAGCAAGGTTTCGTTAAAAAAATCAGCTTTCTAAAGTCTGTATCTCGAAAAAGGCTATCATTGTCGCCTATGGGGAAATTAATTGTTTATTTCAATCTATACAGCGTCGACATTTCTTTATCATAGTGCTCAAAAAGTGTCAAAAACAGTAATTTTACTTGATATTTGATGTGAAACCGTATTTTTTGGTGACAAATGAATTATTGATTAACTAGTTTTTAAGCTATAGTCTGTTTCATATTTGTATAGCGTTTTACCTTAGAAACAAGGGTGGGTTCGAATTTTGACTTACTGTGGAGAGAATATGTCATTTTCTGAACTTCTGCTGATTTGTTTGAAAAAAGCACGTACACGTCTAGAGTTTGGATATACAAATCGATTTTTAAACATGACAATCTCGATCCAAGTGCTGTTATCGAAATTACCAAATTCAGTGAAAATGTACAGAAATGATCCCCTTCGAACATTGAAATGTTCACTCGAATGGCAGACTATAAAAATCAGAATAGGCACGACATTTTGTAGTTAACGAATAGTTTTCGATGTTTCAACACAAATATTTACACATTTTTCATATTTTGAAAGGCTATAGTCTGTTTCAAAAATGTACTTTTATACGAAAATGGTTTCATTTAAAACTGTTGTTCAAAATTCACCGTAGTAGTTACATATTGGATCGGTTTTGGTATCAATATAATCAGTACTTGATGACATATAAAGAATCATTGGAGAAAGTGTACATTATCTTCAGGCCCTTTTTAGCAGTACCGCATTTACTCAAAAAATCAGAAAATTTTTTTTCACATTTTTTGACTGGGGTTACCTCTGATAAAAAATTGTGAAAATTCAGAGAGTAATGTCAGAACGTTTTGAAGATGATTTTTGTGTGGCATATATATTTATGCATCTAACGAACTATGAATTGCATGATTCTAGAAAGTATTAAATACCGTATAGGTTACAATACACCATTAGATTTTATGGGCGCAGCCATTTTATGAGCATAACATGGTATTCAGAATTAAGAGTATAGCTAATCCTGATTGGTTGATATGTGCGCCCGTTATTTTTTGTAATTAGAGACTTCGTGCATTCTGCATTATACCAAAGGCCAAATAAATTATTTTCCTTAGCCCTAACGGAACTGAGATGTCTTTTAAACGCTAGGATGAGACACGTATTTTTAAGTGCAAAATTGATAGGCATGGGAGATAAGTACAAATTACGCTAAGAAAAGCAACGCGAACCTATATTTTTTGGACCAAAAAATACTGTCCTAATAACTTTTCTTTAATTCTAGCAAGGTTTCGTTAAAAAAATCAGCTTTCTAAAGTCTGTATCTCGAAAAAGGCTATCATTGTCGCCTATGGGGAAATTAATTGTTTATTTCAATCTATAATCCTTGCTCAAAGATAGAGTTACTTCTCTTTGATCATACAATCGCACTTTACTTACGGTTCGTTGATGATTCTCATAACATTGAGACCAGCAATCCTTCCAGCATCTTTAGTAGCCTGTCGCTGTGCGTCATTGAAGTAAGCGGGGACAGTTACAACAGCATTGGTCACCTTTTTACCAAGATAACCCTCAGCAATGTCCTTCATCTTACTCAAGACCATGGCAGATATTTCCTCTGGTGCGAACACTTTCAAAGAATCTCCGACTTTAGCTTGTATATGTGGCTTGTTATTCTTGTTCACGACTTTAAACGGATAATGTTTGATGTCGCTCTGTACAGCTTTATCGTTCCACTCTCGGCCAATCAGACGTTTGACGTCAAATATCGTATGTTCAGGATTTGTTGTCAGCTGGTTTTTAGCAGCGTCACCTATAAGACGATCGCCATCTTCAGTAAACGCTACGTAAGACGGAGTGATTCTGTTTCCTTGGTCATTTGCGATTATTTCAACTCTTCCGTTCTTGAATACGCCAACACTAGAATAGAGAAATCCAATTGTAATAAAAGACTTCATCATATATATAGCGTAGAAATGATGCTCAATTACCGGGTTTGTACTAACATGAGCAACACGTCGGGTGCCACATGTGGAGCAGGATCTGCTTACTCTTCCGGAGCACCTGAGATCACTCCCAGTTTTTGGTGGGGTTCGTGTTGCTTAGTCTTTAGTTTTCTATGTTGTGCTTTGTGTACTATTGTTTGTCTGTTTGTCTTTTCCTTTTTTAGCCATGGCGTTGTCAGTTTATTTTCGATTTATGAGTTTGAACGTCCCTCTGGTATCTTTCGTCCCTCTTTTATGTTAGTTTTACATGTCCCTGTAACCTTCAATTGATATATTATATGTGAAAGTCATATATGATGAAGCAAAAAAAAACACACACACAAACATACATACATTCCCATACAATGTCGTGAAATTAGACACTTTAGATGCTTTGAACATAGTTTTCACAATGAAACATAATAATTAAGGAAAAACATAATAAATTCCATGATTTTGTACTTACCAAGAATAAGTAGTTCCAAGATCGATTCCAATAACTGTCCCAATATCCTCGTCTTTGGCCATTGCACATGACAGGAACACAAGCACAATAACTCCAATTATAGGAAACTTCATCATGTTCATGTCTATAAGAGAAAATAAAATATACATAAAGTTTTTTTTCTTTTTAATTGACGTCTTCAAAGAAAATGTCGAACATGGTGGCATTGAGAATTTTACAATATCTCCAAAAAAAATTAATTGAACACATATATAGCATATACAGTTTTAAGTGAAGATTTGTTCGTTTCTCCATTAAATAGTACCAGCCAATATTTGATCCGAAACTTTAAATTCCATATACGTAATATAGAAAAGTTATATATATAGTGATGCATGTAATACAATATGTATTTACTTATTTATATTGAGGTTTAAATGACATTTTTGTCTACGGTGTGGTATTCATGTACACCATAACGAAATATACAACTCGAAATGATTACAAAAAAATGTTAAAATAATTGTATAAACACGAATGGCCATTGGTAGATTACTCGATCTATTTTAGAGCTTTTCGTTGAGTTATGGACCTTACAATATATGCCATATCCTTGATATTTTCAAATCAAACTTTCCTAAAATATATTCCTTAACAACTTCAGGTATTCGGTTTCCTAAAAAACTGAAATATCCCCAAGAAAAAAAAATATTATATCTAAATAATGAAATGAAGAACCGAATACCTTCTATAACGGATATAAAAATTCAGGCTTAAAGTTTCACTTTCGCCTGTATTTTCAAAATATATAAGTTATATATTTCGATGAGAACTATCGTAGTCTATATTCGTCCTGAACATGCATGAAATATTTGCTACTGGACGTTAAGCAAACATTAATCAATCTTAATTAGTATATACATGTATATAATGTAATATGTGAACTTACTGTGAGTTGTTAAATCAGGTTTGGTAATTAATGAACAGTTTAGTTAAAGTTTAGGTGCACGATTTCTTTTTTCCGGTAAACAATAGGATAGTTGAAGTCTGAGGTTGAAGATCTCTGGTATGGTTTGATTCGATTGAACAGTATAAGCTTTGTATCTAAGGTGAATAAAATATGAAATTACTTCTGAATTTATACTTAAATTATTTCTCATAATGCTGAGAATAAGTTGTCGTGTCATTAATTTATTTGTCGTAATCATTTTCGCAGTAAATTCATTAAGTATACGTGTTATTGATAAGTACACGTGTTATTTAAATTCTGCGCCGGAAAAATGTAAACAAAGAAAAGTTGCATCATTCAGTTTAGAAAGCTGACGTCATACATCAATAGATTAGGTATTTATTTTTACATCGGAATGAATTATTACATGGAAAGAAGGTACATGACCTAAGCTGCCAGGCCAAAACTAAGATTGTTTTTCATTAATGCAAATGAAAAACATTTTTGCCGGGTTTCCAAGTAAAACGGAGATGTAGAAAGATCTAGAAATATCATAAGTACATGATATATATATATATATATTTATAAGCAATCTTGTCAGTGGGATTTCCCAATAATTTAAATATAGAAAAATAGGTCAATGTAAAGGTATATATGTAAATAAAAATATCAGCTAGAAAATACTTTTTGATCTATTGGAACATTCTTTTGTTGAATCAATTATGCACAGTCAATTGAATTTTTTGCATATTACAAACATTTTCTAGATCTTTTCTTTAGAAAAAAAAAAGAAGAAAATTGCGTATATAGTATATATGATTTATTATAGTATACGGAAAATTAGAAACAGGCGTTTTGGAGGCATGTACCCCCACCCCCTATTTTGTGTCTGCATTCGTATCCACACAATCTTACATTAGATATCGTAGTTAATACATGTATGTCCCCTCCCCAACCCACATACTCTTATTTCTGGATAATTTGAGTAGTGGGCAAGTGGCGGATCCAGAAATTTTCATAAGTGGGGGCCCACTGACTGCTTAAGAGGGGGCCCGCTCCAGTCATGCTTCAGTGATTTCCTATATAATCAACCAATTTTTTTTCCCAAAAGGGGGGGGGGGGGCGGGGGGCGGGGCCCCTGAAAAACCCTCTAAATCCGCCTCTGGCACTGGGATGCACGTTTAAACTAACTAGAATATAAAATGTGATGCATACCACTTCATTTAACCTGTTTAATGTGATCTAATGTATAAAGAGTTCTGTAATATTACTCTCACTGGAACAAATATTACAGTCTTTGTTCTTGACGGAATTAAGGGTATAGAACATTTTTTGTTCCAACTGGAACATATATGGCATGCATTGTTTACAATGAAGGTTCATGTGGAACTGATGTTGGGCGGAACAAATATACGTTGACAGATGCAGTACGTGCGCATATATTCTGCATGTAGACATGGTTCCGTTTTAGCAGTTTATCTTTATTTTGTTCTTCTCCGTTGATGATTCTCTTTTCAAGGCTTGAAATGCAATGATTATTTATCATGGCTGTTTTACATTTAACGCGGGTATTCTCGATGCTTTACTTTAAAACCTGAAAAACTGCTCTAAAAACAAATTGACTACCGGGCGAAATGAAAAACATTGAAATAAAGTTGATGTAATCCATCGCTCTTCAGCGTTAAAACCAACATACTTCGACGTAGCTATCAATAAGTTAGCGTCACAATGCCACCATCGCACTTCAGTGTGTTAAATCAACGCACTTCAGCGTCAAACAATCGCACTTCAGCGTGTTAACCAACGCACTTCAGCCGAGCGTCAAACAATCGCACTTCACTGAGCGTGGCCATCGCTATTCGGAGTACCATATCGTGGTTCAGAGTCCCACGCATATAATGCCAGAGCAGATGAAAACATTTGTGTGTAGATTTACAGATGTCTGTGTGCTATGGGGCGAGTCTTGAGTCAATTATCAGATGTACTAGGCGGTAGTTCATTCCAGTTTGTGATGGTTCCTACGCAGAAGCTATGTTTTCTAGTTATGTTACTAGAGCTTGTGTTTGTGTAGTCAGTTTACTAAATATCGGCTTAAAATAAAACTTTTAATTTGAATTTTAACATCAGCTGGTTAGTATATGTGATTTTACATGTGGTTTTTCCTGCACTCCCCATTTTTTTCCTTTGTTGTATGTATAATTAAGACGCATGACTAACTGAGAGATTACTATAATAATTTCACGGTATACCTAGTATATCAGAAATATTTATTTATTAAAAACTTGTAATAGTGAAGCCTGGATCCGCCTATGGTTGATAGCCTAGGAGTTGGAAAAAATGGTGAAAAGTATCTTTTAATATAGTTGGAGAAATGGCGAAAAGGCTGGTTTAAGTTATCCCAAATAAACAGATGATACTTTGTCAATCTTATAAAGTTATATATTTATAAGTGTATGTCCTTGTTATACACTTTGTGTATCTCTCTGTCTAGCAAAATGTCGAATAAAATAGAGGCCCTCATGGGTATGTCCAAGTAATCACATAATCACATTTCTTGCCAATATAATCACATAATCATTAGTTATTTGGTTAAACAAGATGATCAAATAATCAACAATACACTCCTAGATTATCAAATAATCAAATAATTATAAAATATTAGGTCTGGTAATAAAATAATCACTATTAAAACGGCCAAGTAATCACATAATCAAAAACACCATGAGGAGGCTCAAAATATTTTTAAAGATAACGAAAATTCTTATTGAAAGCAGGAAACTGTGACCCCGGGGGCGGGGTTACTTCGAAATTTTTTTGGTAGAAATGTGCCATTTTTGCCTAAAAACACGTACCTATTTTGATATAACATTCACTGAAATTCACTACCTATAGTTATATAAATATTTAAGAAAGAATGACCTATACTTAAGATAAGATAGGATAATTTTATTAACCAATCATGGTGCCCAAAATTTAAGCTATACAATCAAATGAATTACAAAATAAAGCACAGTAAATGATTAGAATGATTAGAATGATTAAAGTACATTTAAACTAAAAACATGAATTCACATTCAAACAATTTTACATAATTATAAACCATGTTATTGTGATATAATTTTATAGTCCTAGGTCTATGGGAGACAACTCCTGATCGATTTTATTATATATTGTTTCTTTCTATTTTTTCAAACTACACTGATATTTTCTAAGAGTTTCTTTCGTTCTTCAAAAAGGGAGTGCAATAATTTAGATAAGTTTGAAGTAACAAACAAATCTTCAGATGAAAGAATCCAAACAAATTTCATTTCATCAGATAACTTTGAAAAATGTTGGAATTCAGAATTTAAATTAGACATATGTTGAGATCTAGTATCTTTTACAACAGGACATTTTAAAAGAAAATGTAGTTCGTCTGCAACTGCGTTCTTACATAGCTTACCCTTTCTGTCTTCAGCTTTAATACCAAAATTATATACCTCCCTCTTTCGATTTCAAGATCATGACAGCTAGTTCTAAATCTTGTAATTATTTGCCTGTCTTTTTTTTAATTTATTGTTAAATATGGTTCAGACATAAAAAATATTTTTAATTTTCTGTAGGTTCTTAATTTATTGCCAGACTGTATATTGGTACACTTCCCAGAATTGCTTTCTAAACTAGCTACCCAAGTTTCTTTAAATTTTATTGTTAGAGAATTTTTACTTTTTTTTAAATATGGTTTTGTTTAAAGTTTGACTGGTTAACAAATAGCTCTATAATCTAGAATTTAAATATATGTTTAATGATTCCTATCCAAGATTCCTGGTTAGGTTTGTTCATAGAATGGGATAGATTTATGGCCTCCCATAGGATAATATTTGAAGGTTCAATATCTTTCATGAGATGAATCCAATATTTTATCATATTGATAATTACATAATAAAGTGTAGGGAGTGAACTTAGTTCTCCTCTACATGCCATATTTGAAATTTGTATATTTACTCTAAGGGAAAATTTACAAAGCTTAGTATGAATTTTCTCTAGAACAAGATAATCAGTTGATATAAAGTTATCCAAATGTTTTTGTTTCTTATGTGGTATATAACCCCAAATTTCAGATCCATACACCAAGATGGGTCGGATTGTATGGTTATGAATATGTAATAAAGTACTATAGGTTTTGGGCTTTCCACAAAAAAGGTCTTCCTTAATTTGAAATAAGCTTTCGTTCTTTGCTATTTGGAAGTTCCTAGATGCTGAAAAATTTATTCCTAAGTATGTGTAGTTCTGTACTCATTCTAAAATCTGGTTTTCTAGGATATTTTAATATTTTTATGTCGTCTTGATTTGTTAAATACAAGAACCTTGGTCTTTTTGGTGTTAACTGTCATTTTACAATCAACTGTAAATTCAAATAATTTATTAACACAATTTTGAAGTCTTTGCTCTGTCATGAGAAAAGAACTATATCATCAGCATACATTAAATATTTAAGGGGTGTGTGTTTAATGGGATTGGGTCACATGTTTGGTCAAAATAGGTTGGCAAATCATTTAAATATATGTTAAAGAGGCAGGGACTAAGATTGTCCCCTTGTCTAACTCCTATCAGGAGACATATGTCCGCGGTTCATTTGGGAACTTATTTGAAATGTGAACTTTCAAGTGAATTGGTTTAATTTAATATAAATTAATATTGACCATTACTTATTTAAGATTCCGAATAGCATATTTATATATGATATGTAGATCATACATACCCTAAATCAATCGATAATATAGGCCTACAGTTAGCAAGCTAGATGCATTTTGATATAGTATTTTATAAAAAGGAGGGTAATTTTTATATGAAATCTCGCAAAATTATGACTCATATTTTTTACACATCCCCGTACACCCAATTAATGGAAGTGTCTGTGACCCGGGAGACTCAGTAAAACAAGAGGACAAGAGGTACTACTGTAGTGATTGGATAAGAAAATGAAGACATTCACATAGATTCTTTCCCCTACTCTCATTGTTCCCACAAGAGCCACATGGTTGTGACAGAGACATTTGTTGTGAACTCTGATCATTACTGTGGCTGTCTTGTGTTCAAATCTTTGAAAAAGTTTTTTTGTGTAAGTTTATTATGAAATAGCCAACAGTCAACCTCAAATTTCAGTTAGAAGTTCTGCGACAAACCAGCTTAAATAGAAATAAGGATGTGATCGATATGTCGACAAGAGTCTGAATAGTCCAAATAATTATGACTTCTTGAAAAGCTATTATATTTTTTTTCTTTGACGCCTTACGCAGCAAAAAATTAAAATAGCCTTCCAAGACGTCATAATTATTTGGACTAGAGTCTGAAGAGACCAAAGCCAAAGGACGATGGTACTGCCCATACTGTATAGTAAGCTATAAAAGGTCCTACCATGACAAAAAGTGTAATAATTTAAAAAGAAAACAAAAAGACCTGATTTATGCCAGAGGAATTGCGAATATAATTATCAATATTAACAGGTTGCCAATGGGCTTAAGTCGGGGAAAAGTCTGGTATTCCCTGTTTTCAGGGTACACCCAGTGGCGGATCCAGAACTTTTCATAAGGGGGGCCCACTGACTGACCTAAGGGGGGCCCGCTCCAGTCATGCTTCAGTGATTCCCTATATAATCAACCAAATTTTTCCCACAAAAGGGGGGCCCTGGGCCCCCCCTGGATTCGCCTAGGACACCCCAGTTTTCTGGTGTAAAAAATAACCAGTATACAAGGATTTCTTTTTTCCTATTCAATTTATGGTATGAAATCTACAAAAGCGCACCTTCTGCATGTGATAACAATGTTTTATGATAGCAAGTGTTTCTATTAGTTCAAAAATCAGGCTAATTTCAAGTCTAATTTGATGCTTAATTCACAACAAAACAATTACTTTGTTCACCAGTTCATACCTTGATCATCAATTATGAGATGACAAAAAGATAAGTTAATCACTTGGGCATTTAAATTCAATGAATAGAAATTTTCAATAGAAAATAAAAAAGAAGATGTGGTATCAGAGCTCCAGATAAGCTGCATATTTGCGTGATCATGCAATAAAAATAATTCAAAACCCAATTCAATTGCCCATTGCTGCGTTCAAAAACCCAATCCATGCAAAGGAAAACCCAATTATATGCCAAAACCATGAGTTCTTAACGCTTTTATTTGCTATTGGGTGCGTTATTTACCCTCATCTATTACATAGTCGACGTGTAAATCTATTTTTATAATTATAATTGGAAATGTCCTTTTGTTCTAAAAATAGAGCATTGCATCAAGAAGTTGAAATGGGTCCCTGTTGGAATTTTCCATTGCTCAAAAGGTACACGTGTTGATGAAAATATTTCGATCTTCTCTACGTTTATCCAACTAGCGTTTGTCATGGTGTCATATTTTTTTTTCAAATTACTCAAGATTTATCATTTCACATAGCATTGAATCAAAACGAAAGTAAAGTCCTCGAAAAATATTGAATAGAAGCATGTTTTCAGCTTCTTTTTGGTAGCTGAGGGATAATTATGATGATAAGACTCGGCTAGTGTTTTTAGGAAGCGTCCATCGAACGCACGAGTGTGTTTTCGTGTCTTAACAAGAACATTGTTAGAAAGACAAACACAGGGTTTCGTCAAGAACTAAATTAGTTGGAACAGTAAAATGCCAAATCAATTATGTTGTTGGAAAGCATCGGAAACCAAAAGTTTTAATAAGGGCCAACTCAACCCAGATTTATGTAAATAAAATTTAACAAAAACATTCAAGTATTATTTTAGTTTATATATAATTTTTTTGACTTTAGTTGGTGAGTGAACACACATATCCGTTTTGACGTCAATGCAGCTTGACACTTTTTTTTTTTTTTCGGTCTAATTGTTCTGTATGCTTAAGATAGTTGTCTTATTGGCAAGTGCAGTTTAACATTTTCGTTTATTCATTTGATGTTGCAGGATTATTTGTAAATTTAAATTAAATGTGGTCTCAGTCATTAAACCACCCTATAAACCTGCCGGTCTAGGTTTTTTAAAGTAAGTCTGGCAAATAGGTGATAAGGACTTGAAAAACTATCTTACAGCACCCAATGTTCACATATATTACATAAAAACTTAGCCACACCTACCTCCAAATAAACTGTAGGGTGGTCATATGTGCTCTAGAAAGGTAACTAGGTACTGTCCAACTATTGCAGTTTATATAAGTTGTGAGAAAATACAAAACTGGCAGAATGGTTGAAACCGAACGCAAATTATACGTACAATTGCTCATCAGTGTATAAACAAAATAAAAAAGCTCTCACATATAAAGAAAGTTCTAAACATATTTAAGATGGATGAACATCTCGCTTTGATATAATGTGATTAAACATGCCTAAATTCAATATTGTGTTGATGAAAAAAACCCAATAAATTAAGGAGCTTGGTGGTGAAAAAACCCATTTGATATTTGCTTGAGGGGTGAATTGGAATTGATAATGCAATTAAAAAATATTATCACTCAATTAAAATAAAAAATGGTGGGTAAAAACCCTAATTTGAGAATTCTTATCTGGAGCTCTGCCGGTATGATTGCCAATGAGACAACTTTCCACAAGAGACCAAATGACACAGAAATTAACAGCTATAGGTCCGTACAGCCTTCAACAATGAAGTCAACATAATTCAGTTATGGTCAGTTACACCTGGAGCATGCAGCTTGGTCAGTTGATTCCTAAACAAAAGATTTGTATGTTTTTGAGTTCTAGAAAAAAACAAGGCTTCACTTATTCATGTTTTGTTATTCCTGAAATACTTTAAGCATTTACAAATACTACTGATGCAGTTAAAACGTGCACTTTTGTAAATTTCATGCCATGAATTGAAATAGAAAAAGGAAGTCCCTGTAAACTGTTTTTTTTTTAAACCAGGTACTCCCCCTTTTCCTGACTTGTGCCCAACCTGATTAAGGTAAAGGGGCATCTGAAACAGGTTGGGGAGGATCCTCTTAAATGGGTACTATCCTCATTTATGGATATTATACCCAAAATCAGGTATCAATTTGTAGTGATAAAAAAATGAAATTTTGTATTTCATGATAGCTGTTATGGCGCAAATATTCATATAAACATGATAAATGGTAACATTTTCCCCCATGTACAAATGTACTGTAAGGGACCCATTTACAAATGAAAATATAAGATCATTGGAAAAAGTACAGAGATGGGTGGCAAGGTATGTGTGTAACAAACATCACAACACCAGCAGTGTGTCTCAGATGTTAGACACCATGAATTAATAAACATTACAAAAACACTGACTAAGAACAAGGCTTATAATGTTTCACAAAATTGTAAATGAAAATATTGTCATTCCATGGCATAATTTATGACAGCAGAGTCAGTCTACTACAAGATCCACCCATAAATAATCCTACAGATAAATTCAATGTAATAAAGACAGCTATAAATTTTCTTTCTTCTTTCAAACCATTAAAGACTGGAACAAATTATCATCTGATATTACTAAAAACACTACTACAGAAACCTTCAAGGGTGCACTCCATCACCCACAATGTGCTCCTTGATACTTACCCACATCTTAAATAAACAGACAATCTTGTTTTTATCTTCCATTGTCTTAAACCAAATAAAATAAAAATAAAAAATGTAATAATTTATTAAAAAACTGAATAAAAAATGTATAAAAACTAAAAACAAAGAAAAATTGTAAAAATTGAAAATATGAAACTATAGAACCAAACAAAAAGTAATAATAACAACATTCAACTAAAAATTTTGTTAATCTATTTTTTGAAAAGAAAAATTTCCTTATCAATTTATATGGAAACATTTACCAGGCATGTGCCAGAAAGTGAACATCAGTATGTCGATTGTTTTTTGTAACGAAAGAAGAAGACTGAAAATTGATACCCGTTTTGGGGTATAATACCCATAAATGAGGATAGTACCCATTTATGAGGATCCTCCCAAACCTGTCAAAGATTGTCCCGCTACTATTAAATAAAACACTTTTTTTTTATAGTTGCCCAATGATCTTTGAGATGCCCCTATACCTTATTATTGATAGAATTTCTGATTTTGTGTAAAATAAAAAGTAAATAAAATATGTTATACAGAAATGAGGTCAACCACTGAATAACTGACTCCAGTCCTGAATTTAGACAGAATGTGCATGGGTTAAACATGCTTGTGAGCTTTCAACCCTCCCCTATCGTGTGACCGGTGTTACAGTACAACATAAAAACATGCTATAAAAATAAAGAGCTGCGCCATGAGCACATGATACGCCCGTTGCTTTTTCAAAGAATAAAGTTTCATAACTCCTCAATGTCATTTCAGAAATTTATAAAAAAAAAAACATAAAGGAGGTTATTTCAATATATATAAACCAGTCACCAAAGTTTCATGAAAACTGGTCAAAGCACTTTTGAGTCATTGTCTGAAAACTGGAAAATCCCCCTTTTTTAATGAATAAAACCCCATAACTCGGAAACGTAAAATCTAAAATTTATAAAATGGAGCTCAAGTCAATTGATATAAACAATTCACCAAAGTTTCATGAAAACTGGTCAAAGCATTTTTGAGTTATTGTCTGAAAACTGGATAACCCCCTTTTTAGCTCACCTGGCCCGAATGGCCAAGTGAGCTTTTCTCATCACTTGGCGTCAGTCATCCGGAGTCGGCGTTAACTTTTTACATTTTGAACTTCTTCTAGAGAACCACTGAATGGAATAAAACCAAACATGGCATGAATGTTCCTTATGAGGTGCTGACCAAGTGTTGTTACTTTGTAGCGGATCCATCATCCAAGATGGCCGCCAGCGGGGGACTTAGTTTAACATAGGACCTTATGGGAAATACATACAAATGTCTTCTTTTAGAGAACCACTGAATGGAATGAAACCAAACATGGCATGAATGTTTCTTATGAGGTGCTGACCGAGTGTTGTTACTTTGAAGTCGATCCATAATCCAAGATGGCCGCCAGCGGGGGACTTAGTTTAACATAGGACCCTATGGGAAATACATACAAATGTCTTCTTTTAGAGAACCACTGAATGAAATGAAACCAAACATGGTATGAATGTTCCTTATGAGGTGCTGACCGAGTGTTGTTACTTTGAAGCCGATCCATAATCCAAGATGGCCGCCAGCGGGGGACTTAGTTTAACATGGGACCCTATGGGAAATACATACAAATGTCTTCTTTTAGAGAACCACTGAATGGAATGAAACCAAACATGGCATGAATGTTCCTTATGAGGTGCTGACCAAGTGTTGTTACTAGGAAGCTGATCCATAATCCAAGATGGCCACCAGCGGGGGACTTAGTTTAACATTGGACCCTATGGGAAATACATACAAATGTCTTCTTTTAGAGAACCACTGAATGGAATGAAACCAAACATGGCATGAATGTTTCTTATGAGGTGCTGACAGAGTGTTGTTACTTTGAAGCCGATCCATAATCCAAGATGGCCGCCTGCAGGGGACTTAGTTTAACATGGGCCCTATGAGAAATACATACAAATGTCTTCTTTTAGAGAACCACTGAATGGAATGAAACCAAACATGGCATGAATGTTCCTTATGAGGTGCTGACCGAGTGTTGTTACTTTGAAGCCGATCCATAATCCAAGATGGCTGCCAGCGGGGGACTTAGTTTAACATGGGACCCTATGGGAAATACATACAAACGTCTTCTTTTAGAGAACCACTGAATGGAATGAAACCAAACATGGCAAGAATGTTCCTTATGAGGTGCTGACCAAGTGTTGTTACTTTGAAGCTGATCCATCATCCAAGATGGCAGCCAGCGGGGGACTTAGTTTAACATAGGACCCTATGGGAAATACATACAAATGTCTTCTTTTAGAGAACCACTGAATGGAATGAAACCAAACATGGCATGAATGTTCCTTATGGGGTGCTGACCAAGTGTTGTTACTATGAAGCCGATCCATAATCTAAGATGGCCGCCAGCGGAGGACTTAGTTTAACATAGGACCCTATGGGAAATACATACAAATGTTTTCTTTTAGAGAACCATTGAATGGAATGAAACCAAACATGGCATGCATGTTCCTTTTGAGGTGCTGACCAAGTGTTGTTACTTTGAAGCTGATCCTTCATCCATGATGGCTGCCAGATGGGGACAATGTTTAACAAAGGACCCTATGGACAATACATACAAATGTCTTCTTTTAGAGAACCACATACTGAATGGATTGAAACCAAACATGGCATGAATGTTCCTTATGAGGTGCTGACTAAGTTTTGTTACTTTGAAGCTGATCCTTCATCCATGATGGCTGCCAATGGTGGGACTTCCTTTAACATAAGACCCTATGGGAAATACATACAAATGCTTCTTCTAGAGGTGCACTGAATGGAATGAAACCAAAACATGGCATAAATGTTTCTTATGAGGTGCTGATTAAGTGTTGCTACTTTGTTGCCGATTTACTGTTCAAGATGGCCACCAGGATTTTTTATTAAATTACAGGACCAATATTAAACCAAATTTGGCCTCACTCATTATTAGGGTATCTGTTATGATTTTAATCTATTTTTACATGATTTCCAAAACCAAAGTAGAATCAGGTGAGCGACACAGGCTCTTGAGAGCCTCTAGTTTAATTAACAAAACCCTATAAATCGGAAATATTACATCTAAAATTTATTAAAATCAAAAAGGAGCTCAAGTCAATAAATATAAACAATTCGCCAAAGTTTCATGAAAACTGCTCAAAGCATTTTTGAGTTATTGTCAGAAAACTGGAAAATCACCCTTTTTTAATGAATAAAACCTCATAACTCTGAAACGTAAAATTGAAAATTTATAAAAATCAAAAGGGAGCTCAAGTCAATTGATATGAACAATTCACCAAAGTTTCATGAAAACTGCTCAAAGCATTTTTGAGTTATTGTCAGAAAACTGGAAAATCCTCCTGTTTTAATGAATAAAACCCCAGAAGTCGGAAATGTAAAATCTTAAATTTATAAAAATCGAAAGGGAGCTCATGTCAATAGATATAAACAATTCACCAAAGTTTCATGCAAATTGGTTAAAGTGTTTTTGAGTTATTGTCCGACATGTTGACGACGGACAGATGGACGGACAATGGTATACCATAATACGTCCCATAAATGGGCGTATAAAAAATCAGTTTCACTTTGAAAAGGTTTAAAAAAAAGTCTCATCAGGTCAACGACAGTGATCCCACACTAAGCACAAAAAAAAAAAACAAGGTTCATTGTACCAATTTAAGTAACATAATTATTATGAAATGCATCTAAATAAATTGTTTTAAAAAAACATGAATAGTTGAACACCATAAACTTAAATTGGTATAAATGGGAAAAGTTGTATATATTACATTTTTTTTATCATCCATGTAACAGTCATGATCTTATTTTGTTTCCAAATGCACATTTATCTAAACAAATTACTCAACCTGAATTGTTAAGAAACTGTTGAGTAGGGAAGAGTCATCTTTCTTTGACTTATCTGTACATGTGTTAACCAATTTTCATGTTACTGTAATCATCAATTCCTCTGATTCACTTATTAGGGTCTGAATGGTGTCAAAAGAATAGATGAGAATAAATTAATGAGTTAAGCAATATTAAATGAAGAAAAATGTCCTGAGAATACAGAAATCAAAACCACCTTCCAGACTTTCACTGATCACTGGACTATTTAAAATTAATCCAATTTAACTGCACTTATATTTTAGTGTCCCACTTTTTTGGTAAATTGTTTTTCTTTTATGTATATATAGAACCCTTTCATCAATTTCTTTTATGATAAGTCTACCTGATCAATTTACCATTTAGTAAGCAGCCTTGGAAACATGACTAAAACCACAAAAGTAATATGGTTAAAAATCAAATTCAAATTAAAAAAAAAGAAATATATTTATATGTATAGTGGAAATATGGATTCATAAACTTGTTTCAAGTGGATTATAAGATTTATTCAAATGAGATAGTTAAATTATCGAGTTTTTAATCATAAGCCTCTAACACATTGTAACAGTTACTGCTTCTGTAAGATGTTCCAGTGTTTAGTAGATTTAGTACCTTTCTTCACTTAGTTTCTTTAATCAACCTAATTAACAGAACAGAAATAAGAATTAAAGTGAATGCAATGTTTTCTAGGTTCATTTTTAATCATATTTCACTTTACAAAAGCAAGTAAATTGCTAGTTGGCAAATTTTGTACCCAATCCATCTGGGAATACGAAGTCTGGCAGCAACACCTGCAAAGAAGTTACACGTTGCAGTTTCGTATCTGTTGAGTCTATCAGCCACTCCTTCTATAACATTTGTAATCTTGTTTGCACTCAGACGACCTCCAGTCCAGGATTCAAGTCGTTTCACAGCTCGTCTTGCCACTGATCCGTTTCTTCTCAGTTCTTTTGCCAGTTTTTTCAACACTATTTTGGTTAGTCTTACTTTACCCCATCTGAAAATGAAAAACAAATTTTTAGAATATTTTATTTTTTATACGCCCGTTCACGGGACATACCAGTATTATGGTAAACAGTTGTCTGTATGTCCGTCCTACTTCCACATTTCAGATAATAACTCAAAAACGCTTGAACTAATTTTCATGAAACTTTGGTGAATTGTTTATATCTATTGACGTAAGCTCCTTTCAATTTTTATAAATTTTAGATTTTATGTTTCTGAGTTAACTTATTCATAAAAAAGGGGGATTTTCCAGTTTTTGGACTAACTCAAAAATGCTTTGAGCAGTTTTCGTTTTCATGAAACTTTGCAGTCAGGATTCTACTTCGTCAAAATTATCTCCCCATTACGCCACATAATTTTTATAATCGTAAAAATGGAAGCCATTGTAGTGATGACGCGCTGCCAATTTAGCTCTTGAAAACCGATAAATTTATCCACATAGTATCATTACAATCCTTATATGCCAGTTGTATTTTAAAAGAAAAATGTATCTACTATCTATTGAGCATCATTTAATGTACTTTTATGCATTTGGTCAACTTAAAACTATTGTTTGATCGGTTGTCAGGGGGAATTTTCGAAAGTTCAAATATTTAAAAAAATTCTAATTAAATATTTTGTGGAAGGGCACACTAAAAATTTTCAGAGGTTGAAGACTGAAACCCTAAACACACTAAAAAAATGAACTTTTTTTGAAGTTATGCATTTTTGTCGAGCCTGCGACTTTTGTCGCAAAAGGGAGACATAGCGATCCTACATTTCGTCATCGTTGGCAGCGGCGGCGGCGTCAACAAATATTCACTCTGTGGTTAAAGTTTTTTCAAATTTTGATAACTTTCTTAAACTATCCTGGATTTGTACCACACTTGGACAGAAGCTTGTTTGTGATCATAAGATAGTATTCAAAAGTAAATTTTGTTAAAAAAAATCCTGTTTATCCGTATTTTACTTTTAAATGGACTTAGTTTTTCTGCCAGTTAACATTACATTCACTCTGTGGTTAAAGCTTTCAAAATTTTAATAACCTTCTTAAACTATCCTGGATTTGTACCAAACTTGGACAGAAGCTTGTTTCATAATGATCAAAAGCTAGTAACTAGAAGGAAATTTTGTAAAAATTTATTTCCTGTTTTTCCGTATATTACTTATAAATGGACTTAGTTTTATTCCAGTTAACATTACGTACAGTCTGCAGTTAAAGTTTTTAAAACATTTATTAGATTCATAAACCTTCTTGGATTTTTACCAAACTTGAACAGAACTTCTTACAATCAAAAGATAGTATCTAGAGGAAAATTTTTAATAATTTTGTCCCCATGTTTGTTGAGCCTGTGACTAACAGCAAAAGTAGGCGAGACACTGGGTTCCGCGGAACCCTAACGAATTTTTAAGATCCACCAGAAAAGTTTGTCATCAAGTACTTTTAGTAAAAAAATTGTTATTTGAACACACCTACTCTGTTGTTATGACTCATTAGAAAGGTATTTCACTTGACCCATATATTTCATCTTTTAGTACTGTAAATGTTTAAGGTTTTTGTATCAACCTACAGCCTAAATATATAAAAGTAATAGAATCTGAAGCGAGATGATGTATCAAATATTTTTCTTATATATATACATTTTCAAGACAGAATAGTCAACTCAAAACACGCCTGAACCTAAAAAGATGTGCTCGACTTTGTCTTTTTGATGAATTATTGCCTATTTTGGGGATTTTTTCACCAGGGGCAGAGATGCAAATTAATGCTATAAAAAGATAAATCTATAAATCTTTCTTTCGAATTTTTTTCGGCGGAATTTATGCATATGCACAAAAAAGATCCACGTGAATTTGCACCTACCAAAATCGACCTATTTGTGAAAATTTTTCTTTATTTTAAAAGTTTACAAATATCTCGAAGCTCATTTCAATAATTTAAGTAAAAACACATACATTAGATGCATAAAATCCTAAATTAGGCACATTCATTAAACTTTTAAAGCCCATAGAAACAGATGTAAACAATTCAAATTTACTAACTTTGCCTTTTTTACCTTCTCTAACAAAGAGTTCCATTTCTTTTGTTTAATTTCAGCTGGGTTTCAGCTTGTTTGGTGACTGGTTTATAGATATAAGAAGATGTGGTATGAGTGCCAATGAGACAATATCTATTAGAATAAGCTCCTTTTAGTTTTTATTATAAATCTCTGATATGACAGTAAGTGAACTTTATTTGTTGAAAAAGCGACGGGCGTATCATACTTTCATGGCACAGCTCTTTATTTATCCTTCACCTACCTTAACTTTGAGAACAATATCTAATTAGTAACTGTACTGTTTTTTATATTAAAACAACATAATAACATGAGTTCATGGTCTATTATTCAGAATAAAATTGAGAATGGAAATGGGGAATATGTCAAAGAGACAACAACCCGACCAAAGAGCACACAACAGCCAAAGGCCACCAATGGGTCTTTAATGCAAAGAGACAATCCCGCACCCGGAGGTGGTCCTCAGCCGGCCCCTAAATAAAAATGTGTACTAGTTCAGTGAAAATGGACATCACACTAAACTCCAAAACATATATAAATGAACTAATATTAAAAAACATACAAGACTAACAAAGGCTCATGGCTCCTGATTCAATGTTTTGTGAGATCTCAACCCTCCCCCTATACCTCTAGCCAATGTAGAAAAAAGAAACACACAGCAATATGCACAGTAAAACTCAGTTAAAAAGAAGTCCGAGTCCGATGTCAAAATAGGTAACAAAAATATGTATTTAATTTCTGTTAATGAGTTTAAAATTTATTTTTGCTTTTATTAGATAAAAATTACATGTACGTCTTTTAGTATGTAATGAGAAATGCTGTACCTCAGACCAGCATGTAAATTTTACCTCTTCTCTATTTTATGGTCGTTCTCTTCTAGATCCCTTTCATCAATGTCATTTATTTCATCCAAATCGTCTTCATCTGTTAAAGCAGTTCTTTTTTGGTCAGTCTCTCCTAATTCCTTTTCATCAATGTCATTTATAGATTCCAAATCGTCTTCATCCAGTAAAGCAGCTCTCTTATGGTAGGTCTCTCCTAATTCACTTTCATCAATGTCATTTATAGATTCCAAATCATCTTCTTCAGGTAAAGCAGTTCCATAAGATGTTGATAAGATGCACAAAACAAGGACGCACCTGGAGAGAAGAAAACGTAAAAACTGGAACACCTTCATATACAGATTTGAAATGAAGGTAATTTTTATGTAGAGTGTTGTTTTTGTCATAGATATAAGAAGATGTGGTATGAGTGCCAATGAGACAATATCTTGATGAAGTAGCTGAGGCAAAACTTACAAGTGCTGTCTCCTCGCTTCATACAAAATATGCTTTTGTCAATGCTTTTACACCCCAATAACATTATAAATAGAAGGATTCAATTCTTAAATATTTTTTCAATATATATATATATATACATGTATATGGATAAATGCATGGACATAAAAGGAACGATAACAAATAACAAATTAAAAAGAACCAAATTTAAGCAAACTTTTAAATCATTTTATATGCAGGAAAGATCAGTGTGTTTAAATTTCTAAATGCCAAATTGTTTATACTAGAATAACAAGAGTATAATCTTCTAAAAAATGAAGTTCAACCAAAATGCATACTTTGTGATTGCAAATTTACCATTTAAGCAAGAAATTATTTGAATCTGCAATAATTTTGAATTCTGGAAAATTGATAAGAAATGTATGATGAAAACTAACCCAACTTAATAGGATTAGCCATGAGGTTCAGTTTACTTTCACTGATATTTCAGTACTAACCCCTTTTGCTATGTGGGCATGGCTAACCCTATTTAGATGGGTTAGTTTTCATCATACATTTCTTATCAATTTTCCAGAATTCAAAATTTCTCCAGATTCAAATAGTTCCTTGTTTTAAACATGTTTTAATTAAATATTTTTACTTTGCCGATATATAAAAGAATTAGCATTTAAATGTCAATAATATGTATGATTTATTTGATAGTATTCCAGTTACCAAATTGTTTCATTTTCAAAAGAAATTGGAATATAAAATATGAATAAGCTGCTTTTGAGTGAGTTTAAATGATGTTAAATTTTATCACATAGTCTAAGTCAATGTTAGTGTTTTAATTTTATCAGTCACTTTATTAAATGTTGCAGTACTGTGACCTATAGTTACTTACATGCACGACAATTGGTCTCTGCTTGAAAGTATTATACCACATCGATCTGCTTATTATTATACAAGAACTATATTTTTCCTATCTGAGTAAGAACTATATAAAAATAATTTAAATAAGGTCTTTTTTTTAGGTTTATTTATAAGACAGTTCTAAATAAAACCAAATAGCCACAAAATGAACATAACCCAAAAAACGTTTAACTGATCTTCTTTAAAGTGTAATACAATTATAAAACTTACCAAACAAGTTTCATGTTTTGTTAGTTACAGGAACTGAATTGTCTCTTCCCTTTGAAATCAGAACTGGATAGTAGCGAAAGTCGATACTTTTATCTAAAAGTACCATCCAAATGCTAGACAACACCTGTTATTTGTAAGTATTATGTTTTTTTTTTTGTTTCAAGGAAAAATTGTTTTTTGTTTTCCTGTTAATTGATCTTTTGTTTACACTTTTTCCTTGTTTAACTTATTTTAAAAATTCAATCAATTATTGACATGTTTTTAAGTTCTACAGTTGGAACAATGCTTGGCAGAAAAGCCTTTTTATTTCAGATTTGAAATAAAATGATTTTGGTCAGCCTTGTTTATGTATTCTAGAAAAAGAAACTATGGTTTGTTACAACATAGCACTTCTAATTTTATAATAGGTTTAATAGAAGTTGATGTATTGAGTAGTTTGGCTATTTTTAAAAGCTTCAAAAAATTTTGATAAACCATAGAAAGCTCAAGGACTAATAAAAATTTTTTTCATAACCTATTTTCTTATGTAATTTAGAAAAAGAAACTATGTTATTTCACTTTGTCATTTTATACAAAAAATAGATATTCTTAACACACTAAATTGAACTTTCATCAGGTAAATTTATATGACTTTATAAAACATCATTAGCATTGCGAAAATCGTGTCCAAATTGGTCAAAGTTTATTCTTTAGTTCAATTGATTGATTGTTTGTATTTAATGCCACTTTCAGCACTATTGGCTATTTTGTGGTGGTTAAGGCTTTATCGTTTAAGACTTTAGAGGGAGAGGAGCACCAACCTTACGCAGGAAAACTGACGATCTTAGTCAATTAAGGTTGGAGTCAAACACACCTGCCACATGCAGGGTTAGTACTCTCAACCACAGTCTTGACAGGCTAGTGATACAGTACAGTGATACTAAATTAACTGATTGGGAATCAAGGCCCCTGGTTCTTTAGATAGTATTCTTTTTAAATCGTTGGTTCATTGTTATATAACTTTGTTTAACATATTTATGCTCATTTTACCATTGTCCATGCAGATGTGATTGCAGTGAACATGGAAAAACAAAAAGCTTTTAAGAATTAAAATAACTAAAATATGACATGTCGAATGCATTCTAGGAAAAAGGTGTTCACTGAAATATATTGATTTTTGTTGTATCCAGATTTTTTCAAGGAAAACAGAATTTGATCCAAGTCAATGTTTTTAACTTGTTTTGCCAAATAATATTGGTCTAGATATTATTAAGCATATTATTTCTCACAAATACATAAAGATATATTATTTTTAATATATTTTTTGGCAAAAATTTATAAAATTCAATAATGAGGTTTGCGACATGTAAATTTATTTTAGTATTTTAAATCTGAATAATATTCATAGCAATGTATTTTAAAATTAAGAAAATCTCAGCTTAAAACAAATCTGGTTCATTGTGAATTATGGTCTTTAGCAGTATAATTTAATATGCCCTTGTGGATTGTAGGCTTAGGTTTGACCATGAACAGACATTAGCCCATCCATTAGCAATGAAAATTACATATCATTTACTGCGACAAAAAACTTGATTAATTGGATTTAAAAGCTTGGGAGAGAGAAAAAGAAAGTCCCAGGTTCATCTTCAAATATGACCTACAGTTTAATTTCGCGTATACATAGATAAGTACATTAATTTCATTGTGATTACGTTTCAAATTCAAATTCGACCAAGATTTCAGTCTGCTGATACTCACAGGTGAAAATAGAAATGATATTTACATTGGAAACCTTCAGGATATGAAAATTTAGATATGCAAAAGCTTCTACATAATTTTATGTAATTACTGTATTTTACACTGCAGAAAATAGCCGAACCTAGCAATTTATAGCACGTCAAGGTGATTGTTATCACCATCTGTGGGAAGTAGACAATTATTCAGAAGTATATATTATTTCGGCTGTATAGCTATTTCATGGTTTTTAAGGTAGAAATTAAATATTTGAAAAGATTTTTATTTGACTTGTTTAATTTGAATCGGCAAATTTTCATCAACCCATAGTGATAACTGAATGGGGTAAAATAATTATAGGACTTTGTATGATTCAAAGAATAAAATTTGTGAAGTTAATTTTTTTTATTTGCCTCGTTGGGTTTTGAAATTATATCTATTAAAACACCCATCATGATAATGGACCATGCAGACAGGTGAAATTCTTGAGGGATTTCATGAGTTTCATATTTTGTAAAGTAAAAGATTTAGTAAGGGGATGACTATTGTATATGCTGGAAAGGGGAGATAACTTTTCCCAAGACAGGATAAAAAATCAATATCGGCCCAACAAAAGGCAGGATAAAGCTTGATTTACTAATGTTTATAAAAGTAAAAATACATTTTACAATAGAGAAAATAAGTAAATTATTTTAGATTAGTTAATGTTTTAACTACCATAGCTTAAAGACAAAGTTAAGTGTAATTATTGAAAGGTTAATCTTAAAACAAACAATTTTGATTTCATATTTTAATAAATACACCTTATTAAATCAGATTTCCTTTTAACACATTTTAAAACATAGGGGGAGGGATGTATTATTTTTGTGTTTTTTTTTATGTCCCACCTAGGGGCATTATGTTTTTTGGTCTGTGTGTCCGTCCGTTCGTCCCGCTTCAGGTTAAACTTTTTGGTCAAGGTAGTTTTTGATGAAGTTGAAGACCAATCAACTTGAAACTTAGTACACATGTAGAGTTTTTACCCCAATTTCATGCTCCACTGAACATAGAAAATGATAGTGCGAGTGGGGCATCTGTGTACTATGGACACATTCTTGTTTTAACTTATTAAGGTATTGCATACGTTTAGCTTATCTCAATGAGTCAAATTTTTGTCAAATTTATTTTATCCTGTTCATACATTGTGTATTTACAGTCTTAAGAGATAAGACTGTAGAATAATTCAACAAATGCACAGAATTTCTTTCATAGATCAATGTAGCTGGTTTTTACATACTTTTTGCTGTTATTTCATGTGTTTTACTCTTAATCTCATTTGATACTTTCAGCTTTCCAATTTATTTGGTTATAAACATGATAAACAGCTAAATGAGTAGCAATAAATCTTCAAAATTCTCTTTTTGTACAGTTTAAAATTTGAGTATCTTACAGTTTTGTATTGCCTGCCACAATCATTCTGTCATAAGAAACAGACAAATGTTACAGATAAGAAAAAAAATGTTGTATAGAATTAATCTAATAGCTAGGGAAATCAGCTTTGAATAGCTTTAATAAATGTGCTAAAAAAAATTCTCTAGACTATAGGTGTTAAATAATTTTTAAACATATCTTTTAATAATCATGCAGTTATTTAAATCAATACAGTGCAATCTCATTTTCAATATTTTCATTTTGATTTTTTTCCTCAATATTTTGTATAATGTTGTGTTTTTCTATGTCAACTCTTAATTTTATTGACAATTATCGAAGCAAGTTTCAATTATTAAAACATTGAAATCTACAGAGGCAATCAATAAAAGTACATTTGACCTTGCAGTAGTGCAAATAGTCAAGAATTGGATCAGATAGTAACAGGTGCTTCCTAAGATAGTTTGCATGCTGAAATATACAACCTGTGACAAAAATAGACTATTTTAGCTGCATGTGCAGCATGCTATTTCCTGTTCAATGTTTATTAGTCAGGTGATGTTAAAACAATGAGTCTTCCAATCAGTATTCTTTGTTGCTTTAATTGACAGGTGCCAGAGTGAAATGAACAGCAAAACTCACCAGGGTAAAAGCAGGAACAAAAATTGCTTGCAGTACAGAAGAAACCAGCAAAGAAGAGAACCAATATTCTGATTTTGTAGGAAAAAAATAGAAATTAAGGTACTAAGGCATTGCTTTATCACCAGCAAAATGTAAGTTTATAATGCATCAAGTTGGAAATACTGTTTTATATTCTATTCTTTAGGGCTACATACCATTGAAGGTCAACACTTTCTGCTTTAAACAACTTTATAATAATCCTGCTTTTTGAATTTTGGGTACATAGTCCTTGCCTATCTGTGTATTCATATTTCCATATTAAAGTTTGTTCATACTTTGTATCATTAGTCCCTTTTGGGCTAAAGACTTGATATTACAGTACTAAATATGCATGAAAGAACTTATTCATAAAAAATAAATAATATGAGTGAATAATGTTACAGTCAATTAAAATATGCTGAAGTGAAAACCTCTAAAAAAAAGTTGCAATGTGGTCATTCAAATTAAGCTGCATAAATAAAAAAGTGGTCAAAATATACCTAATCGTAGTATTCTTACATTAATGGTTAGAAACTACAATTCATGCAAGGCTAATTTCAATAAAGCTTCATATGTTAGCATGCCATTTTTCCATGTGATGCATTTTCAGGTCCACTACCTTATCAACTTCCTGTTTACTGAATACTTTAACTGGGGTAACATTATGGGCCAATAGCTCACAGACCGTCTTGTTTTGATTTCTTTAATTTTCAGTTGTTTTATGCTTATACATTGAAACAAGTTGAATATGTATGAAGTACAATCCGAGAAAGAAAGAGACACAAAACATGGTCATAAAATACTGAAGTGCCAATTAATTGAAGTCTGAGATTCCAAATTTGTAAAAAAAAGTCCCAATACATGTACAATGCAAAATATTCTGTAGTAAAAATAGAGTGAATATGAGACTTGTACCTCTCTGTATAGCCGGTTGCATGTACCGTTTAATCACTAACTATGCATTTAATAAATTTTTAAGAGTATCAACACTCACACCATTGCGTGCAGTGTAGAATATAATACATTTCATTGTATACTATACTTCTTTGATGCATATTGTTCTTGATAAAAATCTCGTAATGAGATTATAATTTCAAAACATAAATGTTTGATATTATATTTCAAAATGATCTCATTATGATATTGTAACATAATGTAATGATTTGCACTTTTCAGAAGCAAATTTAGCACATGTTTTAGTAAATTTTAATTTGAAAAAGCTATCAGCTGTTCCTTCATATGGATCCCTCTTTGCTAAATTTGCACTTTTAAAAATATTGGGCAGAATTTACCTTTGTTTCAAATAAAGAAATACTTGACATGAGTAAAGTTTTATTCTGTCCAGTAATATAGACAAAATTTCTCATAACGTTTCATTGCATATAAGATATAACCATCACTGGAAGTTAACCAATCAAATTTTCACCCCTTTTTCCCCTGTGTACAAGCTTTAGTAACTATGCAACCTCAAGTTTTTCAAAATATTCTATAGAAACACCAGATAAAAAAAGAATGTGCTTTGAAACACCCAAGATATATGTTTAGGACTCAGAAATTTTTTACTGCAATGAAATGTAGGATTAATTTCCTACAACTGTCAAATTCAAGGGAATATTTTTTTCGACCCTTTTTCGTATGGAACCGGATGTGACGCATAATGATTTGGTGGTATTATACCTAAAAAGAATGATTTCACTTATAATTTATAAATCCTAGAGGAAATGAAGTGCTGGTTTTCTGCAATATAAAAAAAAAAGGAAATCATTATGAATGAAAAGAGAGGATTTTTTTTTTTTGGCAAAAGGGGGGGGGGGGGGGGGGGGAGGGTATGTTTCAACAAAAAGAAAAAAGAATGTATATTTCTTAGTCTATATATAAAAGAAATGACTGCAGTTTAATTAAATTAATATTCAATTGTGATTAAGTTAAAGATTCACTTTTTTAATTTTATTTAATAGTAGAAGGGGGGAAAATATAATTACTATTGAAACAATCCTACAAACAAAACTAAAACAAATGGCTGATGGCCTACCCCTCCATCAAACAGGAAATTTATCTATAATAAGAGCTATAAAATTTGACAAAATCAATGATAAGGGATCTGAAAAATGCTTTTTAAGTTGTAATTGGTGATTGCTACTAAACTTATAGTGAATGATGCATCAAATAGGTCCCCTTAAGAATTGTGGTAAAAACCATCTGCTACCATTTATACTGTAATATGAAAATATTAGAGCTGAAGTTTATTCAACAGTCCCATAAAGCAATATGAACTCATCAGTTTGAGGTTTATCACAGTCAGCTGATCATCAATGGTTTGGCATTTTCTGTTGATGTCATCACAGTATGATGACTGGAAGTCAATGATGGTATAAACTAGTCCATGAGAAGTATGGTGTGATTAAGAATAATTGTTTATTGCTTAAATGGAAAAAATATGGAAATTACAATGATTGTGAAATGCATTTCCAGAGGAAGGGATAAGAGGATGGTAAAGCCCTTTATTTTGGTACAGGTAGCACCATAGACCTGAAACTCAGATAGTGTTTTGTTGTATTCTTGTTGATGATCTAGGATTTTGAAAAGGGAGAAGCCACCAAGGCAACTATAGGAATGAGACTTGTAAAAAGTCTATGCTTTAACCATATATGTAACCCTAGAAGGGGGACTCTAAACCCCTCCCCTTAATACACCTGTATTCTATCTCTTAAGCAACTGCATAAATATTGTTGGCTTACACATTTGTCTTTGACTATTCCATGCTAAATGTAGATATTTCTAACAAAAAAACAGAAAAGTTTTCATGACATGATTATAGTATGTTGATTCTTATTGAAGGGAAAATTAAGACTATAAAAAAGATACTGGAGTTCAGTCCTTTTTATTCTGTCAAAATTAGAAACTAATACTAGACATACTAAAATGTATTTCTTTCAACTTTTTACGGAAGAAGTTATTTTCAGATATTAATTCAATTTTGAGGAAGTGTGGGGTAGAATTGATGTAGTTTGATACTTTAAAAGTATTTGACTGGAATTTCTGAAAACAGTTCCTCATACTGAAAAGTGATAGAAAAGTAAAATAGAATGATGAAAAAGTATATGATATTTGAATTGGTTATGAATGCAGAGTTATTCCCCTTTATCTGGACTGCAGAAATAGATTTTGTTGTAAATGCAGAAATTATTGCAAAGTTTTAACTATTGCAAATAATGCGACTGGGTGAGTATTGCAATAATAAGAACTCGCATTCTGATACATCATATCTGTATGCAGATTTTCCTGAAACCGCAATAATTAATCTCCCGCTTTTGTTCATTCTTCAAAAACCGCAATAATGAATGCACACAATAATTTCTGAATATACAGTATCGTGAGTATTAGAAGCGTTCATGAAATGTTAAATACACAAATCACAACCAAATGAAAATTAATGTAATTTCTGCATTATTGATTATTAAATGCATAGTGGTGCAAAGACATCTAGTGATTTTACAAAAAACTATTTTAATAATGAATGTTATTACATTAAGGTTCATGTTGCTGGTAGGCAGTGCCAAGAACATTTAATAGTGATCAAACATTGATCCATAACCAGAGGTGACACAATAATGGAGCTTTTATAAAAAGCTTTTATTTTTCCTCAGTGACTTCTCAATTAAAATGTCCAGTGAACAGTTCCTTGTACCATGTTGTCTGCAAAAAAAGAATGTTTGTCATAAATGTACAACTGTTTTGCAAGTTATGAATGCAAGCTGTTGTCATAAGATTTTTATGCCCCCGCCATAGCCGAGGAGGCATTAAGTTTTACCCTTGTCTGTCCATATGTACGTTACGTCCGTACATCCCAAAGTTGATGTCTGTTCTTTAACTTTAGTTTGCCTCAACCAAATGTTATGAAACTTATACAAAATGCTTATTACCTCAAAACACAGATCAAGTTTGAATTTTGGTGGTGTTACTTTAACTGTTCTAGAGTTATGTCCCTTTACAAATGGAAAAATTGCTGAATTTTTGTTTGATCTCTAACCTTAGTTTGCCTCAACCAAATGTTATGAAACTTAAACACAATGCTTATTACCACAAAACACAGATCAAGTTTGAATTTTGGTGGCGTCACATTAACCGTTCTAGAGTTAATGCCCCTTTACAAATGGAAAAAATGCAGAATTTTTCGTTTCCATTCTCTAACTTAAGTTTGCCTCAACCAAATGTTATGAAACATATACACAATACTTATTACCACAAAAATCAGATCAAGCACAAATTTGGGTATCATCACTTTTACCGTTCTTCAGTTATGTCCCTTTATAACTTTATATGATATGCAAGCGGGGGCATCATCTGTGTCCCATGGACACATTCCCTATTTATTTTACAATATTTGAATTTGTTGTAAATATAGAGTTATTTCCCTTTAAATTGACTCTGTAAGTCTTAAGCAGTGAGAAAATTGGATTTCAAGCACTTTTTTTAAGTGGCATAGAAAATGAATTGATGTTGTGATTGAATTATTGATAACAAAATGTAGAGTTGTACAAAGACATCTAGTGATTTCATCAACAATTATACAAAAACTGTTTTATTAATGAAGTGTATTTACATTAAGGTTCATGTTGCTGGTCGGCAGTACAATGTACCAAGAACCTTTAATGGTGATCAAATAATGATAAAATTGGTCCTTGGACAGAGGTGACACAATGATAATGTTTTGATACAAAGCTTTTATTTTTTCAGTGATTCCCCAATCAAGTCATGCAAGTTGTCCAGTTAACAGTCCCCTTATGTACTATGCAGTCTACAGAAATAAAGATGTTAAAAGAACCCAGTTTTCAATGAAAGTCAACACTGCAAGCTGTTTTCTGAACGTTAGTTCATCTGTCAATAAAGGCCTTGTAAGCTTTTGCCATCACCTGGCATCCACTGTTGTCTTCGGTCTGTCATATCATCTGTCCGTTGTCATAACTAGTGAAAAAGTAAAATGCAATTTTTTTTGCTTATATTTCAAAAACTTAAGTAGTTGGAACTATCCTATCAAGGGTAAAAATGATCAGCAGGTCGAATTCTATATCCTATGGAATTTTCAGAAAAATTTGCCAACCAATTAAGAGTTATTGAAATATTTAATTTTGCTTTCAGCCCTTTCCAGCAGACTTTCCAGCAATTTATTTTTCAAAATTTTCTAATTTTCTTGATGTAAATATATAAGCAAAGACCCCAGTATTAGCTACTGGCAACCATTTATATTCATATCATTTCTCTAATCTCTAAAGTCGAAAAAAAGTTGGTTTATAGTAAGTACAATTTGGATCTTTTCTTATTTGAATACATCAACAAAAATTGAAAAGACACAAAAATATATCACAGCAAGTTGAAAGGGCTAAAAACAAATAAAAAAATATGTGAAAATAAGTTGGTCTATCTGATGTATATTGATGGAATCAATTTTATTATATTTAAACTTGAAACATACTTCCTATGCGGGTAGTGTTTTAAAACAAAATCCTCTTACAAGATATAAATATGATATAGAGCTTCCCTGTATTGATTTTCCTTTAATGTTAAAAAGTCCCACATAGTTACAAAATATATAAATCTTTTTTTTTCTAGATTGAAACCTAGCTGTTCTTAAATTGATTTAGAAAAAAAAATATTGACATAAGGCAGACGATTGGCCAATCCTAATTTATGACCTATAAAAAGGAGAAAGAATAATAAATGAAACTTATGTGCACCTAAGATATCTCAGATAATCCTCAAAAGTGACATATTTAGGTGCATATATATTTTAAAAGTCCCAATTTTGATATTAAAGTAACTCTTCATACATGATAATAATCTTTTGATTTTCTGTTCACTGGGTTACTCCATAACTTTCACTTTTTTTGGCCCTGACAAATTTCATGACACTTGAATGCGATCCAGCCCTCACAATTGATTTTTTTGTGTAGATGAAATGAAAATTACAAAATTCATATAAAGATTCTATTAAATGGGTGGTACCTTGAATAGAGGGAAAGATTAGATATTAAAAGTAATAATTTAAATCTTTTATATCCTAATCTATTTCTTCAATCTCTTTTAATTGGAAGATAATGATCTAATGACTAAAAAAAGAGAAACTTTTTACATGAGAAGTTTAAATTTGTACCCTTGTACCTGAGTTTTTAGAAACATTTTCAACCCAATTGATCTGATAAATCTTCTTTTGAATTAGACGGACAAATTGTAAGTTTAAAGGATTAAAAAACAACCTTCACAGTTGTCTCAGTGTAATTATGCAATCAAGTAACGTTTTCCTATGAAGACCGCTGACATCTGACAGTGAAAATGTACAGACTACGTGACATCTTTTAGAGTAGACAGATTCTGTGTTTGTATCAGGTCTTTATCATCTGGACCACCTTGAAAATGTTTTAAAGACAATTTAGTTGGTACTTGTATTTTTGTCATTGAATGATATTTACTGAATAATGTTTTTTGATCAGGAGTTAGTGTCTAATTTTGTTTCAGGGAGATAAAAAATTGCTTAAATTGATTGTAATAGTCCAAACAACTCTTTCACCTCAGTACAGAGGTAGTTAAGTATGTATCATTCTTCATGTGTGGTGAACGATTTTGCAATTTTCTTCATTTTGTGCTACTATCAATTATTGTAAAAAATCCAAAAGAAAATAAACTGAAAACTAGAATATCTTATTGAGAAGTTAAGTTTTGGCCATAATTGTGATAATGCCCTGTTCCATGTTAAAATTCATATAAAATGTTTATAAAAATCTGCAGTAAACAAATATTCTAAGTGAGTAATGCAAACTTTTTGCTGTTCTCCACAATAGTAGTGGAAGTTAAGAAGTCAAATTTTCTTCGATGAAATCTTGTGGCTTACATTCATAAAAATTATTGTAAACACTTGAACAGTACCATATATCTATCATGAGTTGTGGACATATTGTTATGAAAAACTGAAATTGTTAAGTTTGATGAAAAAGGAAGTTCTTTAGAAGAAAAAAAAAAACTTTGCTTGTTGAAATTTGACAGTTTGCTAAGAAAATTTTGCAATAAATTTCATGTTCAGAAATATAAACAACATTTTCTGTTTGAAAGGACTTAAGATATGTTCCATTTGTTTTCTTAGATTCTTTCCCCAAAGGTTTGCCATTATATACATGATATAAGGACCTCTGAGGTGTCCTAAGTTCAATATCCTAAAGTACCATCTAAAATGAAGTTGTTACCATTTTGGTTTTATAAAATCTACGAAAATACAAGTCAGGTATTTTTTGGTGTCATTGGTCATGTCAAACAATGAATGTTCTTGTAACGTGATACTTTTCCACAAGTGTACTCTGTCCTTTTGGAGTAAATTCACTAGAATGAAAAACATTTCCCTAGGGTTTTATTCCAGATGGAATCAACACGCTTGTGTAAATAAGCTATAAACTAGGACATTTCCTTTTACAGATATTTTACACTGAAATGAATATACCCTTACACTCACAATTATGTGGTTGTTTTCATATTGAAAATAGTTTAAGAAATTGATATTTATTTTTTTTCTTTAAGTAACACTAGTTTATGAGTTTCTGCTATGCGTTGTCCTATAAATTTCACTTTATTTACGGAAAGTTGATAAACATCTTTTCATCATCGAATCATGTAATGTCTCGCAATAAAAGCCATTTAATATCTGTAAAAATTCAATTTTCGAACACCACTTTTTAAAAATGACTAAAATTCAATTTTAATGTTGTGTTACTTTGTTCATTGGGGGTAACCTAATTGAATTAGATGTCCCCATTATGCACGGAAAATTTCATTAAAATCACATAACCAAGATTGTATGAAAGCATAATGATCAAGCAAGGTATATTAAGAAACACTTTTTTCAAATAGAAATTTTTGAAGCAGAGAAAATAGTAATAAATGTGCCTTTCAAGTGTATAATTTCACAAAGATTAAACATGAGATAAGAGAGAAATAAACATATGTAAAATTGTCATTTTATTGACGGGAGATGATTGAAAATGCATTATTACAAGTGTAGTTCAAATCTTTTCTCAAAGCTCATGAATTATTCATAAATTAAAGATATATTTAGAAGGTAAAAATTGGTCATTTGCTAAACTGATATTGTTTAAAGTTTTTATGAAACTATCAACAATTCTATAATATGTTGACATCACGAAAGGCTGTACAACATGATACATTGAAAGTAAATGAAGACCAGATTTAATCTTTTAAAAATATCGAAATACTTTTTAAAGGTCTGAAGCTCCTTTTAAAAAATCTGTAGAAGAAAATTTTATAAAAGGTATTGAAATTCATCCTATATAATCTGCATTTATGCAACAATAATTATGGCTACTCATGAGGAAATTGTAAATACATGTATATTAAAGATGAAAATCTTGATCTGAGTGAAGTTTGAAAATGTTTTATACATAGAAATTTTGGTATCCCATGATGACATAGAATTAGTTGTTACATATCAATAGAATAGCTAAGTTATTTTTATGACTCTGCTTTGAAGGAGGGAAGGTAAAAGAGAGGCGAAAGGTACCAAAGGGACAGTTTCAAACTAATGAGTAAAAAATAAACTCACAATGCCGTGGCAGAAAAAAAGAAAAAGAACAAAAGACACAACAATATATACAATACACAACATAGATAACTAAAGAGTGAACAACACGAACCCCACCAAAATAGTGATTGACATTTGTCCATTGTCTGTGTTTTCTTCTCTCTGTCCCATGAAATTTTTGTTGCAAATTTCTCAGGGACTACAAATCAGAACTTCCTGTAATTTGGTAGCAGGCTTCATGCAAGTATGCTATTTATTTATGCTGTGTGATGTATTTTCCGATTTATCGCCTAGCAAAGAAGGAGGTGCACTAATCGTTCTTTTCGGCCTAAGAAAATTAAGTATTACAAAATCAGGTGATATTGGCCTAAATACGATTATTAAGTATGTGCAAAGTTTTAACTGTGAGCTTAAGCTAGGTATTGTAAATATTTTGTAAATATGTAAATATTTTCTCAAAGAAATGACAAAAATTGCATCTTTTGACATATGTTTGTTAATTTGATTATTGAGTGCTTGCAACTACCACACAATGCACCAAAAATATCTAGATGAATAAAGTTTTAAATTAACTAAATCTGAAAATTAGTATTGGTATTACCCTAATTCCCAAACTTGAATCAAGGGAGGTCTGCAAAATTGATGTTTTTTTTAGTTTAACAAAAGGCATGATCAACTTAAACAAATAAAACTACTGTGGCAATGAAAATGTTACTGTACACATATTTGTATAGAGTGCATAATTGAATAGCTACCCTTTTCAAAAGACAGCAGAGTCGTCCTAAATATTCATGAAATATTAGCCACTGGATGATAAGCAACCAACAATCAATTAATCAAAAGACAGCATTTGATTTGTCATTATTTTTAAAAAGTGTAAGCTAAACAAACATCTCTTACTGGTTAAAACAAATAAAATGCAGGAGTTCTGTTTGAAATATAATCATTCTACATGTTCTATGTGAAACATTAAACTGGTGATTCGATCCGATATTAGAACAATAATGTCCACGTTATATTAATTGAGATAGTGATTTTGATATTGTATTCAGTTGAGCAGACATTATCATCACAAACAGGAATTTTTTAATTGAAATAATGGTCCGAATCTTTTTACCATGGCAAACACCATGTTCTCAGATGTCTTGATACCAAATGAGGTTATAGAAGAGAGCACACGATGAATTGATAGGGAATGAAAAAAGATGAAACATTATTGAATAGGAAAATTTATTTTTATTTGTATGCCATATGGTCTAGGTAGGTAAAGGAGGGATTTTTGTGCATGTTATAAAAATAAGGAGATGGGGTATGATTGCAATGTGACAATTTTCCACCAGATGTAGAAGTTAACAACTATAGGTCACTGTACAGCCTTCAACCATAAGCAAAACCAATACCGCATAGCAAGCTATATAAGGCCCTGACACAACAAACGTTAAACAATTCAAACAAGAAACCAACGTCCTGAATTATGTAAAAGACAATAAGCAAAAAATAAAAATGGAATACTGCAACAAAAGACAACCACTTATAATCACAGGTTCCTGACTAGGGACAGGCACATACAGAATGCAGCAAGATCAAAAGAATCAAAACCCAACTCTCCCCCATTAGTCGTAGAAAAGCTGTATGTTGTACTTAAACTAGATGTATAGAACATTATTTAGGCAAAATATTTTCATATTGAAACGGTCATGCACAATTTTTCAGATAACCCTTTCGCCATAAGTATGCAGATTTTTATACCATTCAACCAGTATGTCTGCAAAACAACAAATTAACATCAACAATAATAGAATTGTCATTATAATGGTAGGCAGTTTCTGTCACTGCACATTTAAAATCAACAAATTACATAACAATATGGAAGTCGGATGTCAAGCATTGACTGTCAGTCTTCTTTCATTGGTGCATATTTAAACCGACATAAATTATTGTTTATTATATAAAGATAATGTAATCTATAGTGCACAGAATAGTAATTAAGTTTCATATTTTATTACATATTCTAATTTCAGAAAGGAAGATATGAAAAGGTAACAGGAGACGAAACCAACAGTCACTTGTAAGAGATGAAAGAAGGTTATGTAAAAAAAGGAAGAATACGTAATTGATGTCAAAATAGGCCATACTGTACGATCGTTGACAGCCTCATTTTCATTGTTATCAGGTATCTAAATGGTCATGTAATGTGATGCTCTAATATCTCAGCATCATTAAACGATTTGTTACGTCAATTAAATAATGGATATAGTCGTAAATAATTCTTATGAGGTGTTTGCATGGGTTGTCTTGTATTATAGTAAAATAGTTATTTTTTGCTTTGTATAAATTTTATTATTGAAATATTGCTTAAAAATTATTTTTTGTAACAATGCACTCAAATGACCACATTGTTACGGGTTTTATAGTTATCAATAAAATATTGAATATTTGTTCTAAAAACTTGTTTGGACGACAATGAACTTGTTTATGGCTTGGTTTATTGCCATAAAATTGTTTTTTGATTCGAAACGAATGATATGTAACAAAGCTGATGACAATAGTTTACATACATATATGGAATTTGGAAGTCTGTGGCTACAGATGTACTAGATTGTATTTGTAAGAAAAAAATTACATGTACATGATTCATTCAGAAGATAATTTTAAAATAAAACAAATTGTTTTTTTGTAATTGTGTGAAGTAGTATTTAAAACTTTACATTGATTAATTTTAGGATTTTTTGAAATTAATATAATACTAGTGCCTTAAAGGTACTCTGGCTAGAAAAATATGACCATTTGTATTTAATTTGTAGTTAATAGTATTGAAAATGATGTCCAGCCTTTTGCTAATGAGTAAAGAAAATTAAACTGTATATTGTATGCTTTAAATTTTTGATAGCAAGTCCCCTTTGCTCCTTACTTTGAAAAAATGTATATAAGGATTATGTATCAGATTGATTGTTGCTTGCTGTCAATGTCCAGTGTCAAATGTATCAGGTAACTAACCCCTATATATTTAACTCTGCTAGAAACACATAGAAATATTTCATAATTTGTTAGTTTGAATTTGTATTAAATCAATCATAGTTCAAAATTCATAATGCAATCCAACATCTGATAAATGAAAAATGGTTAAAATGGAATTTAAGCTGATAAAGTTGACAAAAATGTAGCAATGAAAAATTTGTATCAATTCTTTTAATTTTTCGCTAAATATGGAGTGAAATCTGTTTGTACTGACAGTATAAGATGGTCATTGATAAAACGATGATCACAGTGACCCGCTAGAGAAAACAAACATGTATCACTCATATTTACTACATTTGTATCTTTCCATGTCATAAAATCAGTTATCCTGTTGACCATCTTGTCCATTAATGTCCACTGGACTGGACATCTGCCCATAATAAGCCTCTGGACTAAAAAGGATACTGGATAATGTACGGGTACCCGTTAAAAACTTGTGCAGTCTCCTGCATCTGTCTTCATTAACATAGAAATTAGTGAGAAATTGTCATTCAGCCACATGTGCTAAACTGCCGTCAAATTTTGATAGCCAGTCTGAACAAAAGAAATCATATTTCATTTTTAATAGAAAGTGATGCACGATAAAAGAGTAGAATTTGAAAGAGGTGAAATTTCATGCATTTTAATGTTGTTTTTAGCTATTATCATAGTCCTTTCTATTGTCATCCCAGAAGATGATAGCTTTGTTGTGTTTACTCAGTGGTCAAGTACCTAATTTACATATCTTGTGTGTGTCCACTGGTTTTCTTAATCACATTTTTCAGTCGTTTTCCCTTAAATTATGTTATAGATATCTTCTTTTTTAGGTGTTTGGCAGAATGATTTTGTGGTTTATTGTCCTGAATTTTAGTATTGAGAGCCAAATTTCAGTCTTGTTTGTGTTTTAATGTCATATTAAAAAAGGAGAAATGATGAAGAACAGATGTGCACCAGTTTCAAGGTGACTTTCAGCAATAGCACATGTTTAGAAGGCTTTCTGCTTAAATTGAACCCATTTCCTTCTTTGAAAACAAAATATGTTTTTCTGAATGTAAGAGATAGAAATTGTAAATTTCATATTGCTTTCATTCAGTATTAAAAATTTGACTCTCATGAATTTAATTTTTGGGGGTATTTAGTACTTATCAATTCTCAGGAGGTGCTTTTATAAAGATTCTCTATATAATTTTTACATAAAAAATTTAGTTACTTAAAAATGAGTAAAAATATTTCATACAAACAAGTACCGGTATTAATGACAAAATGAATTTTAAGGTTATGTACTAGATGAAATTCATGAAATACTTTACCATATACAGTACTAGAAGGTTAATTGTATGAAGTTTAAGAATTATATTCTATTACAAAAATCTCATGGATTTTTGTTTACAATTGTATATATAAATCATGTTAAACTACTTCAATATCTGTTTATTAATCTTTTTAAATATTTGATTAAGCCATATAAAATTGAAAAAGTATCCTACGGTACTGCTGACAGGTCAACAATCCATAAACCAAGTAAATCTTTAACTCATGTCTTGCTCTTTTGAAAGTTAAGATGCTGAACCTCTAAGTTTCCATGGTGATATAGATTTCCGCAATGGAAGGATGGGTAACAGCAAGCCTGACATCCATAGATTGTAACTTATTGTTACCCATTCTGATTGACACTGCTGGATTTTTTACGACTGGGTTGAGCACTTAATTGAAAAAGTGTCATCTTAAGATTATTACATATGAAATGTATTTAAAACAGTAAATATTATACTCCTACTTGGAATTGTTTGGTGGGATTTTCAAGATCTCGAACTGATTTTTATTGAATATATCGAGTACTTCTGACTCATTACACTTCCGACTAATTGTTAGAATTTTAATTGGAAACTGGCAAATTTACTAGATTTTCTCATGGTTCTGAATCGGTCCACAAACATTTTCTAAAAGATCCACTGCTGTGTGGAAACATTAGAATATGTTTTTTTCGTGATTTCATGAAAGGTTATTATGATTTACAATGTGTCATATCATGCTGAGCAGTTTCTTCAAAAAAGAAAAAAATAATGACATCTATACCTAAATTGTTTTACTTTGTTTGTTAAATTCATTATGAAACATTTTTTTTTATAATTTAGGTAGAAAACCCTGTGTGAATATATATATGTATAATGTATTTCGCACTTTTGAACATACAGAGGCCACTTTTCTAATGTTTTTTTGTTGTTGCAAATACACCAATAATTCACAGAGTCTGTCCATATAAATTATGATGTTTTTATAGATATAAACTTTGACTATTGCATGCAGTCTGTGTAAATTTGTAAATCACAAATATACATACAAAAAGCAAATTTTTCATAGTTTTAGAATGAAATTCTAGTTGTCCCAGCTCTCTGTTTCTCATTAGATATATATACATGTAATAAACTTTTGACACAGTCACACATGTGTTAATGTAAACTGCAAAATGTTCAAACTCATTGCTACATGACTGAGAGAGCAGGGTCTAATAATCTCATTGGAAATGGGATGACTCAATGGTGAACAACTGCCTATCCTAAAATAATTGACTTACCATTAGGAGTTCCCTTTAATTTAAACTAATGTAATTACAAGTTCAACAAGTTACAGATGCAAGACTTAGGTGTGTAATTCTTGATGTGCTGCTGAAAAAGGTCACTGTTCAGCCTTCAACAATGTGCAAAACCCATACAGAATAGTAAGCCATATAAAATGCACCTACATGATGAGAAATAAAACAGTTCAAGCACACTGTTTTGCTCCCTTGAAATACAAGACAGTCTACACATGGCAAAAATGTGTGGTTCAGGGAATTTCTGTTGGCACTGCCAACTTTTTTGTACTTTTTCTGATAAAATAGTTATTCACTATTTAAAAGGATGGATAAGGGATTGGTGTATTTTTTTAAGTATCCCAATAAAAATTTTAAATGTGACCAAAGATGAAAAATACTTTTATTACTAAATTTTTAGCCTGGTCATAATGAAACGGGTGAACATGGAAGTGGAAACCAACTGAATGAACTCAATGCATGCTGCCAATACTGACCGAGATTTAAAGGTACCATCATAAAGTTTTATTGTAATATGCTATTTTATGACCAACTGTATATACCATTTACATATGTTTTATGTAGAAATGATTACATTTTCTTGTGGTAATGTATTATGTTACAGCTATAGCAGGCAATGACCTTAGAAGGTAATGTTAGAACTGTTCCCAGTTAGTAAGTGATAAGATTGGTATACTTCAGTGCTTATTTTAAAAAGATTTAAAATTTGGAAGAGAGCAAATTAGAAGTTATTGTTTTAGGAGATAAAGTGTTCTTTGTGTTGGCATTTCACAAATTGTAAAGCAGACAAAATCACATACAATATAAATAAGCCTTAAAGCTGTCACAGAAAAGGGACGTAGTTATGTTCAATTAAAACAACAGTTCCTCTTGGGGTCTTGTAGTTGGGTTGCTGTCTCTGATCTTTGATATACCCCCTGTCTGATAAATAGTTCTATTAAAAAACATAAAAGTTATTCATTTTTCTTAATTATTTGTATTGTTTTGATTTTTATTCACATTCAGAGATGGTATAATAAGTTTAATTGAAATCTGTTTACCCCATCAAATTTGTAAAATTTACATTTAACTTTTAAGGATACAACCATAATTTTAAATCCTTTGATTTTTTTCCCAGTCAGGTGCCGGCATATCAACCTATTATGTATCCTATGTTGTCCTATATACATATTTAGGTTAAAAAAATCTTTCTAGAATATTTGGCTTTACAGAAAATTATGATTGTATTAGTGCTGTTCAGCATTTAATGATTAACGTTACTAAATGATGTATCCTTTGAAATATTACAGCTTGAGACTAAATTAAAATCTGATTTTATGAAAGCAAACAGGTTACAATGTAATTATCAACATTTACTATAATTTCCCTGTGGTTATGTTGTATAAAGTACCGATTGCTGTGTATCATTGGGAACCTGAGGTGATGAAAATCGGTGATTTTATCAGTTGTCCGAGTTTTGATGTGTTGTTTGTTCGACTTCTCCATTCATCTGTATCCTTCACGTTACATTTGTATTATCTGATGAAAATTCTTTTACATAAAATCCAGCTTCCAGGCATTTACGATTTATGAATGAGTCATTTTGGAAATTTGCAGGTTGTTATGATCGGAAGTATTGAAGATTAAAATGAGAACAGACAACAACCGAAAGTTTGAATGTAAGTTTTTTATGCAGAGTACTTTCATACGATCAGCGCTAAAGGTGAAGGTGCAATTTACTGCCAACTTTAAAATCAGATATGGATCAAAATTCTCGTATGATCTGTGCACTTTAATAAAGTAATGGTGTTAATGTTTAAATTACTTTTCATGGGTTATAGAGCATTGGACAACAGTGAATTGAGTAATATGGTAAAATTGTGCCAAAATCCTTACCATTTCACTAACACATCATTTGCCAATAGAGATTTTCACACAGAAAGTGCATTTTGTTTATCTACTGGCAGGCAAAAAAATTAATTTGAGACTTGTGCTTTTTATAAGCCAAAATGTTCTAGAAAATCTTACGATCCTCCATAATGAAGTTCTTTTAATGACATCATAAATTGTCACAAAGCTTATATTTACATGTTCTTAATGGTTTTTTCTTTTTTTTTTAAATCTGAAATGAAAAATGTATGCCGTATAAAGGAGTAAGTTACCAAAGGATTTAACTTCAGTAATAATAGTTAACATTTGATAACAAAAGATGTAGAAACTTTGTAGAAATTTTGACCTTCATGGCCCTACTCCATAAAACATTTATAGTCCTGATTCAAAGCACTTCTTTAATAAACTTTGTTTACTTCTTCTGATAGAAGGGTATGTACCTAGTGTTACTCACACTTCCATTTTAAACGTCCACGTCTTAAGTTGCAGTGCATGCATGCTAGGCTTTGGCTACAATTAAATATCATTAGGGAAATAAGCCTAATCTAATGTGTTTAATGTAACTACCAAATTTGTGTAGATTTATCTAAGCATGAAAATAGAAAATAATTTATGAAACATATTACCAGTATAAGGTTAAAACTCAAGTGGTTTAGGGTTTCTTATAACTACAAAAAGTGATCTTTTACAAACTGCAGAACAAAAGAGCTCTGTATGTAATCACTGTGACCTGATACAGTTAAATACAGTATAATGGTAGGTTTCGCTTAAAAGGTTAAAGCGAAGCATCAGATGGTTTGACCGAGACATTTATATATTGACATAGTGTCGTTTTCCTTTCGAAATCGACAAGAGATGTGAAATTTGACAATTGTAAAGTACGACTTATTTCAGAACACCTGCTGATCACTCTAATGTATTATGTCTTGATATAAGCTTTCATGACAGAACTTGTGTATCAATTTATTTGAATTTTTAGAACTTGAAGCTCGAAAGTTGTATTGCTTTGTCATTTATGTCTTAATTGATGGTTGTATTGCATAGATTTTTTTCATTTGTTTGCAACGGTATAAAGTGATACAATTTGCAATTTCAAAATTTTTAAAAGATCCTTGACTTGTACTTTCATAGAGAATCTAGGATAGCCTGTTAAATTTGTAAGATAAAGTCACAGTTCTGTTTAAAAGCTGTACTTGCAAGCTAAAACACTGCTAAATATAAAACAAACTATAAAAAGTTTTAAAGGAAAAGTTCTCATACCATTAGATTCATTTATTTTTGAATATTTTTATGTATAATTATATTTAATTGAAAGTATACCTCATAATTGTTTGATGAACATTGTTTAGTGTTTACAGATCAGTAAATAAACTGTTTGGTTGCCTATAATTGCTTACATCCACTTCACTTGAACTTGGGTGGATAGTTGTCTCATTGGCAATCATACCACATCTTTTTATCTTTATATGTTTTAGTCTAATGGAACTTTTTAAGAAAAACATTGATTTAACTGCAGAAAACCAGACCTTGACCTAATTAACATGATTCATTGATAAATGCTTTTTGATATTTAGTTGAATTTGACTTTTATAAACTTACATGTTGTCAATGAAATCAGTGTAAGGCTTATACACTTCTATCTTACAGTAGACACTGGACTTTGACATCATTTTTAGATTCGTTGATTATTAGTGAATTATTCATTATGTTATGAACTTTCCAATACGTAAAAAGTTTTCTGTATATGAGTCCTTAGAATTTCACAATTCATTGATTTGCATAAAGCTATAACCATTAGGTCAGACACTGAGTAACTATAAATAATAAGTATGCTAAAAAGCTTTACATTTTGTATTTGCGTTTTATGATTCATAATAAGGTGTACATATCTGTAAGACATGTGAAGCTTGACCAGTTGTTTCTGTACATAATAACTTTAGAACTGTGAATGATTGCTTTTCATATTTTGATATGTTGTTATTGATGACAAAATCGAAATTCAAGCTGGATATTCATGATTTTCTCGTGCTTGTTAAGGAGTAATGCCCCTTGATTGATTGGGGAATGGCACTTTATGTAGTGGTCTGTCCAATAACTTATGAAACCTTCTACCAATGCTTTTCAAATTTTGATATGTTGTTACTGAAGACAAAATGAAGATCATGTTTAATATGGTGATTTTCAGGAGTGTATAGGTCCTTGATTGATTGGAATTGGAAATTTATGTCGTTTCTCCATGCAATTATTTGAAAACTATTCCACTAATGCTTTTCAAGTTTCAATATTTTGTTACTGATGACAAAATGGAGGTCAAAATTGATATTGAAAAATACACTTTTGCCATTTAGGAGTAATGCTCCTTCAAAAATTAGAAAATGGCATTTTATGTCGTTTCTGTGCAATAACCTGAGAACTGTTCAAACAATGCTTTTCAAATTATGTTGGCACTGCTGATGACAAAATAAGAGGACTATTTTATTTTATTATTGGCGATTTTCACTTTTACTGTTCAGGAGTTATGGCCCTTCATTGCTTGTAACATTTTGACAGCCTCTTGTAAATATACTATAAAGAAGTCAGTTAATGATTTTCACATCTTTAGAAAAGACAAAGTTGTAATCATGAAATTCTTTTTTCAGACAAAATGATATGCAAGTCAAATGGACATACATTATTTTCATGGTTTAGACAAATCCTTGACAAAGTAGGCCTGGACTTGCTCTAGTTTTGCATTTGAAGAAATAGACAGTTGTCTGTCATAAAATTATGATTTATTAGACAAAAAGTGAATTAAAATAAATTTGAGAAATAAAAATCAATGATTTCAAAAGAAAAGAAAATCTATAAAATCTACAACGATGAAAAGAAAAGCCTTTTAAATATTGTAGTTTAAAGTCCGTATATTTTATTTTTGAAAAGTTATGATGTATTGTATACACGGCATTATCGTGTGAAACAAGCATAATCTATTTATATGTCCTATAAACAAACATCCCGCTGGTCGATTAATGTTAATATCAGTTTTATTGCTGAGATGTGAATAGAAATCTTCAGTTTCTTGGGAATCTATGAAATCGTAGTAATTCTAGTGGCGGCAAAGGTACTGCTTGAATGAATATAGAAACTAGGACATACATACAGCTCGACTTAGTGTTATGAAGGTGTCCGACTTTGCAGATATTTATATTGGGAATTGATGACCTGCCATTAATCTCTCTTAATAAATATAGTAAATGGTTTTCAGAATTGAAAAAGATGGAGATTTATCTGAGTATTAGCCGAGTAGCAATTCCACCACATTGTTATTTATTTAAATCTTTAAAGAGGATCCTTCCGATAAGTGAAGAGTAAACAAGCTTATTGATACGGTGTATAACGTTTACAAAAAAGGTGATTAAAGAGGTCCAATGTCGATACAATTGTATTGTGGCTTAAGACATAAGGCGGAAAGGTGTCAGCTGGCTATCACCATCTATCAAGTATTGTTAGACCTGACATGTATTTGAGGGGCTTGACACAATGAGAAGTGTGAAATTGTTGACTTAATAAATACTGATTCTTTAGAGCAGGGTTCTTTTTGTGCTTGTCATGAATATTTGGGTATATTTTAGGAATTTTGATGATGCACTTTGTCTGTTTCAAAGTAGTTTTACCTTTGTTTGAACTATTCTCATTTTTCTCTCTTTTAGCATTTTTTTTGAAAGATAATGTGTTTGCATATCTTTAAAAAGAAACATTTTAGATTGGGATTATTTTAATCAATATTCTTCAATATATTGGAAGGATGTACTTTGTAAGAGGATTTTTTCACCATACACAGGACAATTAAATTTATTGGGCTTTGGGTACATTTGCTTTGGTAATGTGTGAGAAATTTAGAAAAAGCAAAATAAGTGGTTATTTTGGGCAATCAATATCTTTCAAGCTTTCACATCACAAAAGACATACATATTATGTTTTATGCATTATCAAAATCGTTCTGTCTCTATAAGTTTCCATTGGATAAGCCTGCAATGAAATTCACAAGACCCTGCAATATATATAAAGCACTAACTCAGTCAGTCATTTAATAAAAAAAGGCTGATAAAATATACTATAGTAACTTGCAAACTGGGATATGTAATGGTATTTTGTTAAATTTGTATTTAGGGATGGGGGATTGACTGAAAGGATGGTGGTCATGAATTTTGAAGAAAATCAGACTTTATGAGTTGGCATGCCCACAAACATGTTTAACATCGCCACATTCTGTATGTGTCTGTCCCAAGTCAGGAGCAGTGTAATTCAGTGGATGTTGGTTGTTGCAAGTTATCATGTTTGTTTTGGTGTATTGTTTTTTACATTAATCAGGCCATTAGTTTTCTCGTTTGAAGTGTTTTACATTTGTCATTTCGGATAATTTTTAGCTTGCTAATATGCGGTATGGGTTTTGCTCATTGTTTATGGCTATATGGTGACCTATAGTTTTCTCATTGGCAATCAAACCACATCTTCTTATTTTTGTATATGTTAAGTCTTTTGCTCTTTGTTGATTTATGGAGGTCGTAAGGTGACCTTTTCAGTTGCTTACATCCACATCATATGGACTCAAATTTGGTGGATTGTTGTCTCATCTGCAATTGTTTCACATCTCCATATTTTTATGGTGCTTATATATATATAAAAGGATATAAGATAATTTCAAATTTTAAAAAATTGGGGTCTAAAGTTATGCCCTTTCTTGCATATACTCCACTCAGGAAAACACTGGTGTGTCAAATGACAGGCAAGGGTCATATTCCTCTAATATGGATGATGTGGTTATTTAAAGAAACAGGAAACACTATACACCTACAGACCTTTATGCATGTTATAATAAACATAACTAAAATGTCATATTCTCTTTGCATGTCATGGTATAATATGCAAATATTGTGACTGAAATAGATATTTTACTGTCTGACAAATTCCATTGTGTGCTCTCCTTCTTTTTAAATGTTGATCAATTTAGCCACAAATTAATGTATTGACCACAAAAGTCATTTTAAACATTTGTCTAACCACAAATTTTAAGTGAAATTTTTAATATGATAACATTTAGATAATAAATAATAGTACAACCACATAATTAAACAAACACTTGTATGTAAACAAATTATCCAAAAAAAAATTTCACTCAATTCAAGTATATCTTGTATATGGCAGACCCCAATTTCAGCATTGTTATCCGACCATTTTCATTATGTTGTTTTATTCTTTGCTTATCTATTACATAAGATAATTCCATGTTACATTATCTCTCTTCCTATGAAAAAAAGGAAATAGGCTGACAAATTTTTTATTCTTTATTTCTAGATAATAAATTCACACTTAACATGTCGCTGTGGAAATCAATTGAGGGAGATGATATATTTGGTTTCTGAAAAGTTCACATAAAATCAGTGACCTAGGCGGTGAATTGAATAAATTCAGATCTTTTTGAAAAGATACGGTCTTTTTTTAAATGAGAATAAATAATTTTGCGGCAAATCTATACAATCCACCCATATCATTAGGTGATATATGATTTACTGAACACCTTTTCTTCTTTTATTCCATAGTCCTGTATGTTAATATCATTGAGTCTTTATCCAGCATCTATTAAAATCAAATAATACTGTGAAATCATTGATATTGAGAAGGTTTATGAAAAGGAAGAATATTTGGAATTATTTGTTTCTATAGATTTGATTCTTTTTTTTATCTCAATACTCATGAGAACTTTTTACTTGGTTTGTTTGACTTTAATAAATGTGAATGTGATCTTTTTTTTGAGAATGTTCTTTAGGTGGACATTCATTTGCATATCTTTAAACATTATTCTATTTTATCCTTTGTAAAAGACGAAACGAATTCTTTATATCAGACATAATAAAAATACAAATAATAAAAAGTGCCTTTTGCAGTGATAGCATGATTACTGATCTCTTCCATTTTATGCTTATGAGGGGGAGGAGTTCTAAATTTATGTTGTTAGGTATTCAAATGTTGTATTTTAAATCCATTTATTTTATGCAAAATAATTTCCAATAGACCTGTATTTCTAAATGTCTTAATTCATTTGTACCTGTATTGTTTGATTAAACAAACCACGACTTTAACACTTGTTGTACACTTTAACATTTGTAACTGTCCACTAATGGCAGCTGACACGGATAATCAGTTGACCATTGTTTTATCTTATGTCCATCTGTTACAAACACCACCAAATCTCCTTAAGGAATAGATCTAATGGACATGGTTTATGCTTGACTGATATACCTGGTTTCAATTCATTGAGTCTGACCATTGGTACAGGTAAACAACTGCACACCTGGATGTCTTATCAAATTATCTGGATTCTGTCAATTTCTTTACTTTGTGTAAAGATTAGAATGTGTTTTGTTAGAGTAGGCTGATTTTCTATGACCTTGTCCTTTTAGCTAGATCTTTAGTTTCAAAAATCAAACTTTAGGTATACTTTTATTTTGTATAATTAAATACTAGTGAAAAAAGGAAAAAAAATTACTGTAGATGTTATTGAGACAAAATTGTAAAAAGAAAGAAATATAACCAACTAAGTATTGATTGTTGTTTATTGCTGTTCTTCATCTTGAGAGTTGATGGATGGTCTTCAGCAATAAATTTGAGAGCTCACACCTTACAACAGAATCATATTAACAGTTATAGAACAAAACCTATGACTTGCATAAAGCAATTTATTAATACACTGTCCAAAATGTTAAAGGGTGATAATCAAATATGTGGGGCTAGATTGTATCCTTTTGTGAGTTCACTCACAGTTCTAGTTCTTCCTGAATCCATGAAAATAAATGGATCCACAGTTGTTTACTTGAGGCAGGTAAATCAAGCTTATACATGCAGCTGTATATTTGTGTAAGATACATGAAGTCATGACTGTTTGACAAGAAAAAAAATTACTTGTTAAATATTCTGTCTGTATTCATTTATTAGATTTCATGGATTTAGGAAAAACTGTGTTTTTGTGGATATCTGTTTTCCTGGATTTGCTAAAGTCTGCAGAAATGACTATTGCAACTTTGTACTTCTTTAATCATTTCAATTCAAGTTCTCTAGACCCACAAAATCCAGGAAATTTGGTATCCCACGAAAAATAATGAATCCACGGTACTCCAGAAATGTTGTTTGTATTATTAAAAGTCTGATACATTTCTTAAAATCAATCAAAACGATTTCAAAGACAAAAATAAATAATAATGTCCCATAAAATGTCCCATAAAAATGATAAATTTGACACTGTATGGACATATAGATAAAGGTTGACTTGTTAGAAATCAATTAGACTAGGTGATATGTAGATGTGTGGGGTCACCTACAGTGACAAATTGTCTCAACTCTTGTAACATTAGTTGTATTATCATTTTTTGTATGTCCAACATCTCATAAAATATTGCAGTAAAAAGATAGCTCTTAGTATTTATCCATACACTTGAATAGATCCATAATGAGTACAGGAATTATGAGGTTTTAAGGCTATAACAATTTTCTCATCGGAAAGGTTTCATTGTTATTTTGATAGTTGTCAAGTTAAGATCTATCATGTACATATGTACATGAAAAAAATTATACTTTGCAAAGATTTGTTCTACATATTTAAAGACAACCATTATCAAAAATATTGTTTCCACTGTGTTTTTTTCTCTGTTTATCTTTTAGGATAAGTCTACTATTATTGTGCTGACTTAAGTGATTTTACAGCAGAAATGTACCAAAACAAAATTTTATTGCAAGTTAGATGGAAGCAGGAAGGAAACATTAAATGTTAATTTTCCTTTTTCAGAGGCATCCGTCGTCCGTCGTCGTTAACTTTTACAAAAATCTTCTCCTCTGAAACTACTTGGCCAAATTAAACCAAACTTGGCCACAATCATCATTGGGGTATCTAGTTTAAAAAATGTGTCCGGTAACCCTGCCAACCAACCAAGATGGCCGACATGGCTAAAAATAGAACATAGGGGTAAAATGTAGATTTTGGCTTATATCTCTGAAACCAAAGCATTTAGAGCAAATCTGACATGGGGTAAAATTGTTAATCAGGTCAAGATCTATCTGCCCTGGAATTTTCAGATGAATCGGACAATCCGTTGTTGGGTTGCTGCCCCTGAATTGGTTATTTTAAGGAAATTTTGCCGTTTTTGGTTATTATCTTGAATATTATTATAGATAGAGATAAACTGTAAACAGCAATAATGTTCAGCAAATTAAGATCTACAAATAAGTTAAATGACCAAAATGGTCAGTTGACCCCTTAAGGAGTTATTGCCCTTTATAGTCAATTTTTAACCATTTTTCGTAAATTTTTGCAATCTTTTATAAAGATCTTCTCCTCTGAAACTACTTAGACAGATTTAACCAAACTTGTCCACAATCATCATTAGGGTATCTAGTTTAAAAAATGTGTCCGATGACCCCGCCCGCGAACCAAGATGGCTGACATGGCTAAAAAACAGTACATAGGGTAAAATGCAGTTTTTGGCTCATATCTCTGAAACCAAAGCATTTTGAGCAAATCTGACGAGGATAAAATTGTTCATTAGGTCAAGATCTATCTGCCCTGAAATTTTCAGACCAATCAGGCAACATGTTGTTGGGTTGCTGCCCCTGAATTGGTAATTTTAAGAAAATTTTGCAGCTTTTGGTTATTATCTTGAACATTATTATAGATAGAGATAAACTGTAAACAGCAATAATGTACAGCAATGTAAGATCTACAAATAAGTCAACATGACCAAAATTGTCAATTGACCCCTTAAGGAGTTATTGCCCTTTATAGTCAATTTTTTACAATTTTCATAAATTTTGTAAATTTTTGTAAATTTTTACAAAATATTTTCCACTGTAACTACTGGGCCAAGTTCATTATAGATAGAGATAATTGTAAGCAGCAATAATGTTCAGTAAAGTAAGATCTACAACCACATCACCATCACCAAAACACAATTTTGTCATGAATCCATCTGTGTCCTTTGCTTAATATGCACATAGACCAAGGTGAGCGATACAGGCTCTTTAGAGCCTTTAGTTTATTTCGGCTGTGATCAAATTTTTTAATTAAGAAATAGAATTGAGTATGGAAATGGGGAATGTGTCGACAGCAACCCAACCAAAGAGTAGAAAACAGCTCAAGTCCACCGATGGGTCTTCAATGCAGCGAGAAAATCCCGCACCCAGAGGCGGACTTCAGCTGGCCCCTTAACCATAATGTATACTAGTTCTGCAAAATGGACGCCACACTTTAACTCGGAAACATATAAATGAACCAAAATTAAAAAACACACAAATATGTTTGTATGGTTGGAACTTTTAAAAATGCTATGAATTATTAGGTAAACAATTTCAAATAATTATTTTTTATTTATTTTTTTTTTATATCAATTCATTTAAAAAATGTTCATTAGTAATGCGTTTATGGAATGAGGGTGTCAGGGAACAGGAAGGTAACCATTAAGGTTGTCTTTGAAAATTGTATGAATATGAAGTAGATTTCTCAAACCATGTAATCATGTAGAGCATTAATATTGACACATAAACATGTGATGAATGATCAGCTTCTAACTATTGTTGACAAATATTACTCCTCATTTGTCTTATTACATAATCAGTAACTGCCATAAGTCTGAAATGCATGCCATTATGTAAACAAAGTGTTTTGATACTTATTAAAATCAAACATGCAAAGAAAATATAAAATAAACCAAAAACTATCAAATGTAATGCATTACAAGTTTGAGCTTTCTAAAAAGCTGTGAACTGCTTCGCTGTATCCTAATTTAAGGTAATATATGTGTGCATGTGGTTGTTGATTTAGTATTGGAAATGTGGTATTTTTTAGATGTTGATTGATATAAAATGGATGCGTTAGCAATAAATATTTAGTTTCAGTGAAAATGAATGTTGTTCTACAATAAGAGTGTTCGTTGTACACCCATACTTTTAAAATTTTGTTCACTTTACTTGTTGAAAATTAAAACATTTACAAATAAACACGACTCTTGAGGTGTGCCTAGATTGGCAGAAGTTATAAAATACAGATAATGCATTTTTGTAAACATTGTATAGGAACATTAATTGTTTAGCAAAACAAATCGTGCATATTGCAGATTAACAAAGCAAATGAACATATTAATAATTGATATTTCAATATTGAATTTCAGTTTGCAATATATGCATAATAAAACGAACATGAATTAATGACAGTTGATTGGAACTGAAATACACATAGTTAATTTTCCGGCATTTGATGTCTTATCCTGAGATGAGAAAAGTCTATGATTATTTATCTCATTTAAACCATTAGCTGTTGCTGTATCTCAGCCGCATCATAAAGCAACAAATCAGAATCTATATGTAATAGCTCCGCACCGTGATGCGAAGCAATAATGCATTTGTATCAGGATATAGTTTTACCTGTTCATGTATATGGTTCTCAGAATTCGCTTGTGACTTCCAATTGCTGTAGCCAAAACATTATCATTTCTTTGCTATTACCTACCCATCCTCAATCATAACAAAAAACTTCAAAATGATTATTGATATATTGCAGATGTGCTGCATTCTTTTTAGAAGTTAGATTCAAATATACTTCAAATCATTTCAAAAAACTTGCATGTAACTACCAGAAGTTAGAGGAAGTTTTCAATTCTAGATCACACCCTTTTATCAGCATTATAATTTTATTATAATCCTGGAAATAAAAGGAGATTTGGGGAACTAGTATTAGTCAATGAGATAGCAAACCCAACAATACAATTGAACTTGTAGAAACACAAACATTGATTACCATATACATATCAAAATAAGGAGATATGGTATGATTGCCAATGAGACAACTATTCACCCAAGTTCAGATTAAGTGGATGTAAGCAATCATAGGCAACTGTACGGCCTTCAACAATGAGAAAAACCCATACCGCATAGTCGGCTATAAATGGCTCCGACATAAAAAATATGAAACAATTCAATTGAGTAAACTAACAGCCTAATTTATAACAAAACAATTTACGAAAAAACAAATATGACAGACATGAACCAACGACGACCATTGAACTACAGGCTTCTGACTTGGGACAGGCACATAAAGAATGTGGCGGGGTTAAACATGTTTGTGAGCGTTCAACCCTCCCCCTAACCTGGGACAGTGGTGTAACAGCACAACATATAAAGCACAAACTATAAAAATCAGCTGAAAAAGGCTTAACTCATCAAATTGATACAAAGCAGATGCAGCATGTTATAATTGTAATCCAAAACAAATAAAAATTACTGATGCATTTTTGTAGGTCGTATTTATAGAGAATGCTTTGTGTAAAACCAAATAAACGTAAAAAGTTTCCTCAGAAAAGGGAACTTTCAAAATATGTTTAGATATTGTATTTAGTAAAAATATCAACTATTCTATAATGTTGTTCTTGAACAAAAAAAAAAGTCATTTAAGTAAATGACATTGTAGTAAAAATTGATGCATTCATTTTCATATGAATAATGTTTGCATTCTCTCTGATTACTGTAATTTTCCACATCATTTTTCAATGTGATTTTGAGTGAATTTTAAATGTTTGCACAAGTTTTATTATCAAAATGACAAATAGATCTTGCAACAATAAAAGCATTATTTGAAATCTAAATTATAATCCGTATTTCTCGCCTCCTGAGAACTGTGTTTGCTGATGGCCCAAATCATTTCTTAATATTACATATTAACATAAAGTTGAAATCTGTTTTAACTTTAAATATATAATTTTCTTGATTCGGCAGACAATAATGATATGGTTAAATTTTCAACAGCATTAAAATTCTTCTGAAGTAAAATACTTCAATGTTGTTGACAAAGTTCAAATTCTGCTGTTGCAAGTTCAAATTTAAGTAAACCTGTTTTTTTTTTTTTGGACTAAATTGTTTATCAGATTTTGCAGTATGCTTATCCTTTTGGTTAATTTGTTAACTGTTTTGATGATTTTATCAAATAGATTTGTAATAAATAATTTGTTTTTTTTTAATTCAAAAACAGAGGGCTGACAAAATTGGCCTTGAATAATAGGTCCAATTTGATGTTAGTTTTCAAGCCTGGAGATAAATTTCCGGAAAAAGTTCCTCATTGAAATTAACATAAAGTTTGTTGACTATTATGTTGTCTTTTAATGGTTTGATAGTATCACATAATTTATAGATTTTGGCTGAAGAAATGGACAATTCAGAATCAATTTTATTTTTAACTGATTGAAAAGGGACACATGTAATACCATGCCTCCAGGTTAAGTCAGACATTAAACGTACATGTTGATCAATTTTACACATTGTATGTTGAAATTTCATTAATTATGTACAGTTCATAAAATTCTTATACATACATGTACCTAATATCCACCCTCTTGGGGATGGTTTCAATGACAAATTTCAAAGTTTTCTGTATTCATTAACTTAAATAGGATACTATATACTCATGCAGTTTGTAGTAAAACTTCTAGAATGAGTTGTAACAGATATTTGAGAATAGAAATATGATAATGTTTGAGCCCTAGGTGATGTGTATATTAAAAATTTTGACAGAAACCATCAACTCTTTTGGTTTATCTGATGAGGCCTAAAAAAGCATTAAAAGAAAATTTGTCAAAAATGGACACATATCTGTTAAGTGTAACAAATACTTTACCTTCTTCGATGATGACTGAGTGTTCCTAATTGATTTTTGTCATAACTGTAATGGTGAATTTGCAGGTGAAAAAGTCATTATTTTTTTATTACAAATATTTAATGAAATATGATCAGTTTTAATGTGGAAATTAACCATGAAAAAGTAAATGCTACTTAGTATATGATGCAGCTTCTTATATATTGTACTACTATTGTATTATGTACACTGTGCAATTTCAAGTTCAGATAGGTAAAAGGCATTGAACCAAAGTGTTCTACTAAGTATGAAGTTGGTATTTATTATTTTTTTGCATGTTATTTAAGTACATTGCCTTCTACTTTGTTTTTAGGGAGGGTGTGGGGATTGACATTATGATAATGTTGGTTAATGGATGTTAGTGGGAACAGGAAAACCACAACTTTCTTGAAAAATCAAATATTTACGGAACATAAAAAATGCTTGAAATAAAGTATTCAAAATAATGAAATATCTTATTAAGACTTTTATGCAAACATCTTCACAATATCTATGATGTAAGTTCATTTTAAGTGAATAATAAATTGCAATAGAGTTTTATAAAGATTATAGTAAAATGTATGAGAGTCAGATAATTTTTGATTTGATTTTTATGCCCTACCTATGATAGTAGAGGGGCATTATGTTTTTCAGTTTGTGCGTCCGTTCATTCGTCCGTTCATTTGTTCGTTCGTTCGTCTGTCCCACTTCGGGTTAAAGTTTTTGGTCAAGGTAGTTTTTGATGAAGTTGAAGTTCAATCAACTTGAAACTTAGTACACATGTTCCCTATGATATGATCTTTCTAATTTTAATGCCAAATTAGAGTTTTGACCCAAATTTCACGGTCCATCGATTGAACATAGAAAATGATAGTGCGAGTGGGGCATCCGTGTACTATGGACACATTCTTGCAAGTACGTACATGATAGATACACAGTATTGGTAAACAGGATTCCCTATGGGAAGTTATTAAGATAATATAGGCATCTGATATGTTTTCCTTGACCTGATTTTCAAATTTTGGTGGTTAGAATAGTTTTTTGTTTATTTTTGGGCAATTATTGTAGCTTTGGTCAACAACATTTTGGCTGATGGATAAGTTATAAAGTCAGTTTTCAGAAACTAAAAATTTGGATTAAAAATATTTGGTTTATGATTTGATTTTGAAGATTTCAAGTGCATTTTTGACATGTGTCTTAGTGACCTTGACCATAGTGTCCTAGTTTATTTACCTAGTATATTAATTGTTATTTATATACTACTATTAGTGATGTGGCATTGTAGTTCGTCATTGACCTGTGTTCCCAGGATATTTGGAATCTGTCCGTTTCAGTTTGAATCTTTCAGTATTTGTCTATTTCCTAGTACCATATCATTATTTAGTGGAAACAAAATTAAAGTATTTGTATGTTAAAACTGTAAGATTTATGTAAATTAGTTCTTGTTATTACTTACTGTAAAATATTTATGAGGGCAAAAGTTTTTTCGTGAGCAAAATAACAAACATACATCATGACAAAGTGGACACATTTGGGTGTATCTGTTAGACTAAGATTTCTCCTTCATATTGGAACACCTCATCTTATTTTTATGTGACTTTAAATAGTAGTTTTAGTTAGGCTTCTTTTTCAGATGTATTTATTTTGTCAACGCTCTGTTTTGTTTTTTAACCAAATTTTTTTGTTGATAAGGATATCCGCTTTAAACAAGAATATTCATAACATACAATTATAGAAACATCATATATCATTTTTCTTTATAGAGATAGATATTGTTTCCATGATAAGGATTATTTTCCTCATAAAAGTTATTTTATGATTGTAGTTAGCATGCAAATTTCTCACTTACAAGGACAAGATAACAGGTGGTTTAAAGGGAGGTTTTGGATGTACCACATAGAAATGTATGGCCAGAGTGTCAGGAATTCAACTTATAATATGACAGAGTGTCATATGATAAGTGGTTAGATGATCATGCTTACAGCTGACATGCTATAGTTGCTTATATCTTTGTCCTTCAGGCTCTGGTTGATAATAGACTATTTTCATATTACCGACTTTTACTTCAGAGTTTAGGTTACCATTTCTGTAGTAGGACATTCTGGTACTCCTTCACTCGGTCAAGTAAGAGCAACTTAAAGAAGTAAAATCAAGCTTACATTTGGTACAATTTGAAGGAAAAATTAATTGGTTATGTTTCTATACACAACAAAATCATTTGAAAACAGTTAACTTTACCCCGAAATTGCACCGATTATATGTTTGATTTTACTTCTTTTGGTTGCTTTTACTTGACAGAATACCAGGATGTCCTACCATATTGTAGGTAACCTGTTGAAAAATTATATAATCCTGAGTCCAAAGTAGGTAAGAATAAAGGTATTAATATATCACAGCCAATTTACAGTCAATTTGAATAAGTTTTGTAAATAGAATAGAAAATGGAAATGGTGAATGTGTCAAAGAGACAAAAACCCGACCAAAGAGCAGAATACAGCCCAAGGCCACCAATAGATCTTCAACGCAGCGCGAAAATTCCTCACCGGGAGGCAAACTACAACAGGCCGGGCCCCTAATGTAAGGATAGGTAATAGAAGAAATCAAGCAAAATGACAATGATCAACATAAATTAACAAAGAAATACTAGCAGTTACTGACATGCCAGCTTCAGACTTCAATTGAACTACCGGGTTATGGAAAGATTATGTCTTCATCATATGAAAATCAACCACAATCCCTCCTGTTAGGGGTTTAGTATGATATCATCACAAATTATACGAGAAGAACATAACCTGAATCAGGCCAACAACTGCTTTAAGAATAGTAGATTTATTTTGGATGCAAAGAACTATGAGTGAATCATATATTAATTCAATAAAATGCCATCTTTAATGACTTGACAGCAGTTATCGTAACTATATCCCTTGTGAATAAGTCTGTTTAAAGAATGTTTTGCTCAATAAAATTTTTCACTTTTTTAAATTTTCATTTTAATATGTCAATAATTCACTATTTCAATGTATTTGTTTTAAGAATATTTATATTTTGGTCAGTAAATTTTTTTTAATTTTTCATATTAGTATGTAATTAATTCACTAATTCCATTTTTTTTTAACAAACTGCTTGTTTTGTATTTTATGGTAACATATTTTCAAAAAGCAATGGTTGTTAAACATTAAAATTGGTTTAGGTTGGGCTAGTATTGCCAACAATGCTTTAGGGGTGGACCCAGTATATTTATACAAAATAATTGAAGTACTTCTGTGGGTGGCACAACCTAAATGATTAGACTAGTTTAAACCAAAAAGTCAGGAGTCTGCTAAATTATTATCTCAGTAGGAAATATTTAACGGCACTGTGGATAAATTTTTCAAATCTGTAATTCAATTTTCTGCTTCCTTGAATGCTTCAAACTTGTTCCAAAAATAGACACAGCTCTCATGATTTTTTATTATTTGCAATTTGTAACATCCTGTGTTTCGTTTTTCTACAGGTAATGATATGATGTCTTCTTTTTTGTCATAATTGTAAAAATCACAAGGAAGATTGATTTTTCAAAACAGATTAAATTAGACGTTGTGCAATGCTCAGATGATTCTTTTCGTAAATGTTTTTGGTTTCCATGGATACTTGGTATAATGCTGTAACATGATTATATGTTTTGAGAAAATTTGTTTGAACTAATTGAAGATGGCGGGCAGGTTTTTTTATGGTTTGATACATTTTAAAAAGAGATATTGTATTTAAGATGACTAGATAGACATCTCAATTTTTTTTCAAAACTTGACTACATTATACTTGACTAAGAATTTAAGGCCAAAGATATGTATAAATTTTTGAACTACACTGCATGATTCACTGTATCAGTCAGGGGATTTCAAGAAAGGCACTACAGATTTAATGGCAAAATATTTACTCTGCATTCTGCCTGATTATTTGTAATTTTCCTTTAAAATTCTCTTTAGATTGCAAGTAGTTTTTTTTTTAAGACCAGCCAGGAACCCCTTATTTTAGTGTAGTGTAAGCTTGTTTTAAATAAGAGAATCATCTTCAAACAATTGTTCCCTGTTTATTCCTTGATATTTTGGTAGATGCTTTAGGTTGCACTTTGTAAATACAGCTGTTTCACAAACCACCCCCCTTTTGGGAAGATATATAATATTCATAGATATTTTGTTTTGTTTACGTACTGGTTCCAGACATGATCTTTATGTTTCACCTCATAGAGACATAACTTGGGAATGTTACCAGTATAAATACACATGGATAGCAGCAATATTGAACTCTGATGAAGACCCAAAGTGAAGGGAGGGGTAGTACAGAATTTAAGTATAAGTTTAAACTCTTAGATGTTCGGGGCATATAAATGTTGAAAATATGCTGCACAGCCCTATGTTTTGACCTTTGAATAAAAAAGTAGTGCATATCAACTTTCCATTCTAGGATATCATTCTTTACAAAATTTTATAGTAAAAGTGGCACAGTTTTAGCCGTAAAAGGAGTTCCCATGGGAAATTGCATTCACTAACTCAGGTCTATATTTACAGAAGTGCAACATTTAGTGACTTCATGGAAGACAGTGTTGACATAATTCCATACACACATTGGTTGGTAACAAGTGAAATACGGAAATATACAATAAATTATTCAGTTATATTTTACTTTAAATGACTCATTTAAATCATGAAGTTGTACATTTTAAACAAAACAAAAATAATTTGAACTAAGGTGTTTGGAAATTGCAAGATGATAGCTTGACAAATCTCAGATTTTTTTTGAAAGTACATGTATTTTATTTTGTTCAGCAGAATTTAAATTTTAAGTGTAGAAATTCATAAGGTAACAGGAAGACATAAGATTCTTCCATGGCACATTATTATGACTATTCCAATTCTCAGCTGACTAATTATTTTCAATCATTGATATTACTCTTCAATACTGGTGGAGAATGAATCAGCAAACAGTTTTATAGTCTTTGGGTTCCATATGAACACTTAGGTTCAGTATCAGAAGGAATTAAGGGTGTCGGTGTTTGCTGTGGTCTTAATGTACTGTCTAATTTTTGTGTTAATCCATCATCTCCTTTTGCGTATAAGAAAAAAGGTACCTGGTTTGTATTTTTTTAGCAATCATGTATTAGAAAAAGTTTATTCTTAATAACTATAGTTAAAAAGTTGCATGTATTCAATTAAGAAACAATAAATGGATGATACAGTTGTCCACATTTTCAGGGCATGTTCAGATATGCTGCCTATTAAATGATTAATTTAAATGTTATTATTTTCTGAATTTTCTCATCAAATTTTCTTTCGTTTTAATAGTCTCTAATCCAACTGGGAAGCCAGAGTAGCCTGACCAATGTTTTGGAAAGTTAACAATTGTTAATTTATAAAGCAAGACTTCATCAAAGCTTCTTAGAGAAATTGATCTTCATGATCATTTGACCGATTAATGGTAAAAATTATTGAATGTTAGTTTTGATAATGGAAATATTTATACCAAATGACCAAATAGCTGACATTTAAAATATTGATGACTCAATTAGCTAAATGCATTCAAAATTAAAATTTATGGAAGAAAGTAATTTTGCAGTTTAATGGGATATCAATTTTCTTGAAATCAATTGAAACTTCAAGCAGAAAGGGTACAATTTAATTTTAATTCGTGCAGACAAGAATCAGATTTGTGGCGTCAATTTTCACCTTCAGTTAAAGTAAGCTGGATTTGACTTTTATAACAAGATTTTAAAAGTGAATGCCAACTAGTTGAATTTTATTTAATCCGAGCTTTTACATTAATTGGGATATTGAAATTTTAAAAGATCATTTAAAATCATGAATATAAAATTTAATTAAATAAGTGGTTTGCACTTGAGATGACTCTCTTATGGGGTAGAATATAATGAACTGTTAAGGGAATTGGAGGTCTCCTAAATTTAGATGTACCACTATAATAGCTGTCACCTTTAACAAACAGAAGGTCATATAAGTAGATCGCCACAGGACAATCAAAATAATAAATATATTATAATTCAATATTATATTTCATAAATGTTGAATATATAATTTTTGAATGTCCTCCAGTAATACTATTGTAATTCTATTATAAAAAGCCATCCTTAATTTCCTGCCAACCAAATAATGCATCGACACTTGGAGAAGTAGTGGTTAATTTTTATAATTAGATAACCAAGGAGTACAATTGGTGTTTCACTCAGCAAAATAAGCAATACGGGTAGTTTGCAAGAAATTTAAAGACTTATATTTCATTTACTTTTAAAAATTTTAAAGCTTTTATTTTAACATCTTATATTTAAATTCAATCTAGTAGACTAAATTTCAACTTTCTTTTCAAAGAGGATTGGTATGGTACTGGTATGCTCCAAATTTATTAAAAGTGGATTCATATTTTTGATATTAAGTTGGTTTGAGTGTGATTTAATGTCAGATTTTTGGTTCTCTGTGTGGATTTCACTAAAAAATTAATGCATTTTAAACCTGTAGACTGTATGTTTGTTTATCATGTTAATCTGTTGATGTCGTCTTTGGATTTAAATTTTGTTGTTGGGTTGCTGTCTTATTGAGGTTTACCCCATTTCTCATTATATTCTTACATTCATGTACATTTGGGAAAATTTGTTTTATTATATTTAAATGCCAATGAAAAATGTCTTTTAAATTCAACATACTTTATAAAATTACATGTCTTTTAATCAATAAATGTCTGATTCTTTACAAAATGAAAAATTAACACAACCATGCATGTTTATCAATAGCTGCATGTTTAATGACTTTACTTATAAATGACATGACTTTGGGATCATGCAGATATTAAAAATAACCATGGAAACAATATTAATCAGCCAATAAAAAAGCAGTAAATCTTTTGTGTCATCTATGCTTCATTAGTTTAGATTATACAATGAAGCCATTTTTCATGTGGTATTCTTAAACATACAATTCAACGAATCCTCTTATAGCGACATTTACTGCAATATGTATTCTCAGGATTTATTTGAAACAAATTGTCTTAACAATTTAGTGTTTGAAAGTAACTTTTTTTAGATAAAAACTGACAGTTGTTAATAGACCAATATATAATGTAAAGAGTAATTTTCACTTTACAGACATTATAGCCTTTGTAGCATAAATTGTTTGTTGTTTGACCTTTTATTTTTCATTGGTGGTTGATCAGTTTGATCATGTTTAATCATGCAATTTAATTATTGCAATTTATTTTCTTATACATCAACATATTATTTTTATTTTGATCTCTATTGAAGGAACATGGAAATTATTTCCATTTACAGACCTGCCAACTTTCCCGTCTTATGGGTATATCCCCCATGAGAGGTGTTGACCTGACCCTTATAAAACTTGATTATTTAGTCTAAATACTTTAAGAAAAGCATTCAGATGATTAAAAATTATATTTTGAACACATGTTCACTTATTCAAAACAATAGATGTTCTAATTAAGTAAAATAATGACATGTTTAAGTATGCATAAGGTCCTCTTGTGCTTAAACCCCCCCATGGAGATTGTAAAAAGTTGGCAGGTATGCCATGTACATATTATAGGATGAGTATGATATTGTGATGATTGAACTATAGTAGTTTTAGTTCTGATGGTTAAGAGAACTGTTTTCTCTCTTTTTGTGTTATTGCTAGAAGGTTGATGGATAGCCAAGTGCAAATTTATCTGCAGCCAGTCAATGATGAGCTATAATTTATTGCCATGTTTACTTATATAGACCATGAATGCCTTAGTATTTGTTAAGTCCAACTGCTTTGATTTGTTGTAGATTTCTATCTCCAGAAACAATTCAATTGCTTTTGATTTCTACAGCTGTCAATAAAGACTATATGTTGCTCTACAGATATGTTTTTGGGTTGATGTCTCATTAAACCTTGATCCACATTTCCATATAAGTATTCATATTTACGTCATAACTATTTTTCAGATGAACATCATCCCATGGTCTATTTTGGAATGATCGGAGGTTGAGCTTATTAAGCTTCAGGTACATTGACCCTAGAAAGCTTCTTATACATTGATTGGTTCTAATGTCAGCTTAAACTTACAGATTTTCATTTTGTCCAAGATTCCTTTCTTTTCTTTCAAAGGTAATAAGAAAGCGATTCTAAATTTGGAATCAATATTTAATAAAAAGATGAGTGAGGAACTATTGGAAAGGTAATTAGGAAATGATTTGTCAGGATTGATTATACTCAAATCTGATCTTTATTGTGTTTTAATGATGGTCAGCAGCAGATATGATTCAAAAGTATCTGCCAGTGTAGAGTCTTATAGCTGATTGTTCTGTGATGGCACGACCTTACGCAGGTGAGATAATCAGAACCAAATGTGCTTCCTGATTTTGAGAGAATTCTTAAATCACAAATGAATTGGAAAAGAATTTATTAATTGTTGCTGTATAAGTCGCTGAATATCCCAATTAATGCTGTATTTATTGAGGAAGGATTTTACCTTGCACTGCGTGGTACAAATTTATCATTGATTTATAAAAAGTAATGAGTACTTTTTCCTTGAAATCTATTATTTAAGATTTTCTCTTGAATAATGACACAGCAGTAATTTTATAGAAAATCCTGTCTTTTCTTGTAAAAACCAAGGAGGAAATGTCCAACATATTTGTCTATGCTATGAATTATCTTTAACCGAATGTAAAAGCAACTTTACATTTGCTGTTTTAATCCACTGCTGCATGCATTGGAGATTTTATAGTAATTATGGACAGGTCATCAGAATTTGTAAAATCCTTCAGATCTTATCTCTATTTTCACTGAGCTGGTTTCCAAAACTTGTTTGAAGGTGATTTTGATATTTTTACCCTGTAATTGTTAGCTATTAGTACTATTCTTCAGTAACTTAATATTGAGTGTTCGCCTCCAGTGCGGGAGGTGATGGGTTTGAACCACAGCCGGGTCAAATTAAAGACTTTAAAATTGGTATTTGCTGCTTCTCCGCTAAGCACGTAGCATTAAGTAGTAAGAGCAAAGACTCATCAGCTAGGAGTTAGAATAATGTGTCTGGGTAAGGTGACATGTCTTCCTGCGGACTGTTTCCTTGTGAACTAGCACGTTAAAAATCTGGCTCAGCGTATTCATATTACATTAACATGTTCTTGTCCAGAATATACACATTAATTTGCCACTGGACGTTAAGCAGCCATCCATCATTATCATCAGTAACTTAACATTGTTCATATACAGTATTTGGTATGTGGACTAGGAGTAATCATGTCTGTCTGAAAAATATCAAATGGTCATGAGATGATTCTCATGATCCAGTGGTAAGGTTAAGTTTTCAGGATTAGGTCTGTTCCTATTTTATAATTAAACATAATAGGTGGAACATATTTTGAATATTAAATCATTTTTGTTAATGACCTCTACCTCAGTTTTAAGAGTTCATTGCACTTTAAGAATTTTAAAATAATATTGCAGCAGCAAGACATTTTAATGTGTTAACTATAGCTTATTTTGATATAAAAATTCAAACTAGTGGTTGCACTGTACACATGCAGCTAGCACAGAAGAGAGACGGTCATAGTACAAGCTACCCTGAATATAACAGCCTTTGTTGGTGAGAAAGTACAAAATATCTTTGTCAAAATCTTAATTCTGCCCCCTTTGACCACTGTAAACACCTACACAACTGACCATGCAGTCTTTCCCATATTTTGAATTGGTTCAGTTAATTTTCAACACATTGATGTGGCCAGTATATGGAAGAACTGTCTGCAGATAATCACCAATGTGAAAAATATAAAGCAATTAAGCAGAACAGCAACAAACAAAAAAAAAATGAAAAAAACAAACCATTATCATTTTCAGTAGTTACTAGTAGTAGAATGAAAATCTTTTTCAGTAGTTAAAAAGTAAATACTTGTATCATTATGTCACATATTACAACACTTTTACGTGGAAATTAATTTTTTTACCAAAAATAACTAACAAGATTTGTACATATGATAGTAAGTGATAAAAGCTTTCTCCAGTCTCTTCACACATTAAATCTCCTCTGACTACTTGTGTGGTTTGTTAACTCTCTGTCCTTTTATTGTTGTGTCATTAATTTATAGATGTAAGGCACTTTACAACACAAATGACAAAATCATTGCCGTTACGGCAACAAAAGTATAAGAAGCTTTGCACTGGTGCTAGTCAACCATCAGTATTAATAACAAGTTTCTTTTTGGTACTAATCTAGATTGAAGCTATTCTAACATGGTTTAGATGATATAGGAGACATTTTTCAAGTACCTTCTTTATATTGGATACACAATTTTAGGCCAGCTTAATTTAGTTCCCAGTTTCAGGACCATATGAATATTTTCTGCTATGCTGAAGTAAAAACAGGATTTGGTGAAAAATATCAGTATGTTCAGATTTTTTAAATGGTAATGATTTAGATATATATGAACTAAAAAGGTTAATAAATTAATGCAACCATAAGATTGGTTTACCAATATGTCAATACTGCAGATGGTAAACAAATACCCACAACAATTTCTGATGTTTTCATCTTCATAATGCATGACAACCACTGAATTACAGGCTCCTGACTTGGGACAGGCACATATTGAATGTGGCGGGGTTAAACTAGTTTGCTGGCGCCAAACCCTCCCCCTAACCTGGGACTGTGGTGAAACGGCACAATATAAAAATATAAAAACAATAAATGAAAACAAATATGAGAAGTAAAACAAAATACGACAACCACTGAATTACAGGCTCCTGACTTGGGACAGGCACACACATTTGTTTATAAACAAAAAGATTACGATACGAGTAATTTCCTTTAATGCAGATGTAATAAAATTTAGAGAAAAGTTAGTGTGGATAGAAAAACACATGGAGTTTAATATCTTTTCTGTTTAAATTATTTTTGTACAAAAAATGTAGTGAGTTTTCTAATAAATATAAAGATAAGAAGATGTGGTATGATTGCCAATGAAACAACTATCTGCCACTCTGAGACCAAATGATGTAGTCAGGTATTAAGAATTCCAAAAATAAATACAAGCCTAAAGTTATAGTAACTAATAAAATTTACAACACGCAGCAAGAAGTCAAATATGCACTCATTTTCAAAAATAGAGAAAGCTGGTAATCGGGGAAAATGGTATTGCTCTAACCACATGAAGCAGCCTAAAGCACATGGGCAACAATCCTCACAAAACTTAATAATGCACAGACTATGAATAAAATCTATTTAGTTAAATTACCTGTAACACAGTTAAGAACCATAAATTGTAAGATTTTATAATTTAAATTGGGAAATGCCAATATTAGCCATTGCCAATGGGTATTTGATAATTATGAATTATCATGGCCTAACTGCAATCAGCTTATGAAAAAGATTCTAATAACAGATCTTGATCTTATTAAAGTTTTAGGATTATTTATTCTCTCTTTGTAGAAAGACGATATTAATATTATTGGCGAAAGTATTGGTTTGATCTGAACAGTTCATAAACAAACGTAATGTTTTACTGAAGACTTGGCAATTTATCTTTTGAAGCCCTTGTATGAATTTGAAAGAAGATAAATAGAAATTGAAAGCACAATCTTCAAGAAATCAACATAGTCACTATTAAGTCTGACATACTTTTGCAGGTAAAAATATCTTCTGGTCAATTACTTTTTTGAGTATTTTTTAATGCCATTGATGTACAACGTAAATTGATTTTGATTTTTGGGGACTGTATTTGGTAAATGAAAAAAAATTGATTTTTAATGGCTTGAAGCAATACAAGCTTTCAATATATAAATACAATAGGAGAAGCTATCAAGGGGCGGCTATCAAGAGGGGAATCAAAAACTTTTAAGAAAAAAAAACCGACAAGAAAGCTGAAGATTGAGCATCACAAATAGCAGGCTAAACTCAGGTGATGCAGAAGGGCAAGCAGTTCCAGCTCCTATAGTGGCATCTCTCTTGTACCAAGAAAGGTTAGACATAATGTCTTTATACCAAACACTTTCAAATGAAGATTGAAGTGGGGGGGCAATGTCATTTGTCTTTTAAGAACAATTCTCAGATGATTTGACAGCTATTAGTTCAGTTTTTTGCTAAAATAAAAAAAGGAACAGCATTTTTTGTACATGGAAATGAATATTAACTTTTTCACTTGAGAGGTATTAAGAGTATCTCAGTCAAAATGGTATGGTTGCTAAGGCTAGGCACAGCATTTAAGAGTACTTTTTGGAAAATATTTCAATATACCATGAAAGGTAATTTGAATGAAATGATTCTGGTCCAAAAAGAATTGATGGATTTCTGTACAGTTACCTATAACTGCTTACCATAAGGTCATTTGAAATTTAGTTGATATTTGTCTCATTGGCAATCATTCCAAATCTCCTTATTTTTATATTGTAAAGATATTACTATTTTCTCTTAAAAGTTATTTACTAGGGTAATTCCTCAAGACCGAAGGTCTGTAACCTTTACAATTACTTGGTTTAGAGTAATTTTTGGAAATCATCACTTGAAATTCTTTTAAATTTGAAATGGCCAAATTCTTTTTGATATAAACAAATAACTATTACACTGATGAATATGAGGAACTAAGATTGAGAGTATCGAAAAATTGTTTAATTATGGTTGAAGTATCTTGAAGTTGTGGACAATTTTTATAATACAATTCACAACCAAACATATAAACAATTGAATTGAATATAGCATGCAGATCAAATTCAATTTCCAGAACTGAAATATTGTTTGTTTGATAGAAAAATCAGTAGTGTGTGACTTTATGGTATCAGATTTTCCTGATAATGATTTGAATAAAAGGTTATGGTATATAAAAAAGTCCGTTATCAACAAATTACAAAAATAAATTTGTTATAGATTATTTCCATTTTGTCATTTTGACCTTTATTATCAAAAAAGAATGTCTCAAGTTTGTTGGATGTTCTACAAAATTGTAATGAAGATCAGTAAAATAATAAGGAAATAATTTATTGCAATTGTTCTGTTTGAAACTACAGAAATGCCTGTTTCAGTAATTTATGATGATTTTCATCCCCCCCCCCCCCCCAAAAAAAACAAACAAAAACAATATTCATAGCCTAAATTTTATGAAATATGGTTGATTCTGGTTAAAAAAAACCTGAGCAAGGTTACTTTGTCCAGCCATTCAAATCATGATATACTTAATACTTTTTAGCTCACCTGACCTGAAAGGTCAAGTGAGCTTTTCTCATCACTTTGCGTCCGTCGTCCGTCGTCCTGCGTCCGTCGTCCGTCGTCTGTCGTCTGTAAACTTTTACAAAAATCTTCTCCTCTGAAACTACTGGGCCAAATGCACCCAAACTTTAACACAATCATCATTCAAGTATCTAGTTTAAAAAATGTGTCCGGTGACCCGGACAACCAACCAAGATGGCCGCCATGGCTAAAAATAGAACATAGGGGTAAAATGTAGATTTTGGCTTATATCTCTGAAACCAAAGCATTTAGAGCAAATCTGACATGGGGTAAAATTGTTTATCAGGTCAAGATCTATCTGCCCTGAAATTTTCAGATGAATCGGACAACCCGTTGTTGGGTTGCTGCCTCTGAATTGGTAATTTTAAGGAAATTTTGCCGTTTTTGGTTATTATCTTGAATATTATTATAGATAGAGATAAACTGTAAACAGCAATAATGTTCAGCAAAGTAAGATCTACAAATAAGTCAACTTGACCAAAATGGTCAGTTGATCCCTTAAGGAGTTATTGCCCTTTATAGTCAATTTTTAACCATTTTTCGTAAATTTTTGTAATCTTTTAAAAAAATCTTCTCCTCTGAAACTACTTGGCCAAATTTAACCAAACTTGGCCACAATCATCATTGGGGTATCTAGTTTGAAAAATGTGTCCAGTGACCTGGCCTACCAACCAAGATGGCCGCCATGGCTAAAAATAGAACATAGGGGTAAAATGTAGATTTTGGCTTATATCTCTGAAACCAAAGCATTTAGAGCAAATCTGACATGGGGTAAAATTGTTTATCAGGTCAAGATCTATATGCCCTGAAATTTTCAGATGAATCGGACAACCCGTTGTTAGGGTTGCTGCCTCTGACTTGGTAATTTTAAGGAAATTTTGCCGTTTTTGTCGAGCCTGCGACTTTTGTCGCAGAAAGCTCGACATAGGGATAGCGATCCGGCGGCGGCGGCGTTAGCTAACTTCTTAAAAGCTTTATATTTTAGAAGATGGAAGACCTGGATGCTTCATACTTTGTATATGGATGCCTCATGTTACGAAGTTTCCGTCAGTCACATGTCCAATGTCCTTGACCTCATTTTCATGGTTCAGTGACTACTTGAAAAAAAAGTTCAGATTTTTTGTAATGTTAAATTCTCTCTTATTATAAGTAATAGGATAACTATATTTGGTATGTGCGTACCTTGCAAGGTCCTCATGCCCGTCAGACAGTTTTCACTTGACCTCGACCTCATTTCATGGATCAGTGAACAAGGTTAAGTTTTCGTGGTCAAGTCCATATCTCAGATACTATAAGCAATAGGTCTAGTATATTCGGTGTATGGAAGGACTGTAAGGTGTACATGTCCAACTGGCAGGTGTCATCTGACCTTGACCTCATTTTCATGGTTCAGTGGTTATAGTTAAGTTTTTGTGTTTTGGTCTGTTTTTCTTATACTGTATGCAATAGGTCTACTATATTTGGTGTATGGAATGATTGTAAGGTGTACATGTCTAGCTGGCAGGTGTCATCTGACCTTGACCTCATTTTCATGGTTCAGTGGTCAAAGTTAAGTTTTTGAGTTTTGGTCTTTCTTTCTAATACTGCATGCAATAGGTCAGCTATATTTGGTGTATGGAATGATTGTAAGGTGTACATGTCTAGCTGGCAGGTGTCATCTTACCTTGACCTCATTTTCATGGTTCAGTGGTCAAAGTTAAGTTTTTGTCTTTTTTTCTAATACTATATGCAATAGTTCAACTATATTTGGTGTATGGAAATATTTTATGATCTATATGTCAGTTACACAGGTTTTATTTGACCTTGACCTCATTTTCAAGGTTCATTGCTCAGTGTTAAGTTTTTGTGTTTTCGTCTGTTTTTCTTAAACTATAAGCAATAGGTCAACTATATTTGTTGTATGGAAGAATTGTTAGCTGTACATGCCTGCCTAGCATGGTTCATCTGACCTTGACCTCATTTTCATGGTTCATTGGTCAATGTTTAGTTTACTTGGTTAATGTTAAGTTTATGTCACAGTTGTAATAAAGCTTTATATTTAGGACTATCAACATAATATCAATGATTAGTAAAGAAGGCGAGACATTTCAGCGTGTGCACTCTTGTTGGTTATTATCTTGAATATTATTATAGATAGAGATAAACTGTAAACAGCAATAATGTTCAGCAAAGTAAGATCTACAAATAAGTCAACATGACCAAAATGGTCAGTTGATCCCTTAAGGAGTTATTGCCCTTAAAGTCAATTTTTAACCATTTTTCGTAAATTTTTGTAATCTTTTAAAAAAATCTTCTCCTCTGAAACTACTTGGCCAAATTTAACCAAACTTGGCCACAATCATCATTGGGGTATCTAGTTAAAAAATGTGTCCAGTGACCCGGCCAACCAACCAAGATGGCCACCATGGCTAAAAATAGAACAATGGGGTAAAATGTAGATTTTGGCTTATATCTCTGAAACCAAAGCATTTAGAGGAAATCTGACATGGGGTAAAATTGTTTATCAGGTCAAGATCCATCTGCCCTGAAATTTTCAGACCAATCAGGCAACACGTTGTATGGTTGCTGCCCCTGAATTGGTCATTTTAAGAAAATTTTGCAGTTTATGGTTATTATCTTGAATATTATTACAGATAGAGATAAACTGTAAACGGCAATAATGTACAGCAAAGTAAGATCTACAAAAAAGTCAACATGATCAAAATTGTCAATTGTCCCCTTAAGGAGTTATTGCCCTTTATAGTCAATTTTTTACAATTTTCATAAATTTTGTAAATTTTTGTAAATTTTTGCATAATATTTTCCACTGTAACTTATGGGCCAAGTTCATTATAGATAAAGATAATAGTAAGGAGCAAGAATGTTCAGTAAAGTAAGATCTACAAACACATCACCATCACAGAAACACAATTTTGTCATGAATCCATCTGTGTCCTTTGTTTGATATGAACATAGACCAAGGTGAGCGACACAGGCTCTTTAGAGCCTCTAGTTAAGTATCTAATTAATTTAGGGGTAAAAAAGTGGCCTTATTTTTTGACTTTTTTCTTTAGAAGCAGTGGTAGTAGTTAAATGATTCATAATGAACATGTTATGTTTTTTATCTTATTTTCTTAGAATAAAATTTATGATGGTATAGACCTGTAAATAAAAATTTTACGAGAGACCGCTGATTGAGTAAAATATGATAGTCATTGGTTGTTAGTCCTCTGTGAATTTCATACACTGAAGATATTAAGTGTGAGCCAAATTTGAATTGATGAATGTTATATGAGTGTTGGTTTTTGTTGCCTATTTAATGTTCAGTGACAAATTTTGCATGCATATTCAGAATGAAATCAAATTAAACTACACCGAAATTTATTAAGATGAATATAATTAAAAATATGCTTAGTCAGTTTTAGACCTACTCAAAAGGTAATAGTATTATCTGCACTGAAAACATTCTAGATATTTGCTGTGCAACTTTCAAGGAGGCTATCATAAATTTAATGAAAGACTTGGTTGGAAAGCACTTCACAGTTAGTTAAGTGACACATTTTCTCATTGATCCATTTCTTAAATTATGACTTAATTAACTCGTGTCTCCATGCAGGTTTTAAAATGTTTCAATTGTCTTAAAACTGTATTTGAAATGATTGCTTTATGGCTTTTACATCTCCACCTAAATGTTGAAAAATAAAGTATACCATAATAAAAGCACTTTCACATTCATTTAAACCTGGTTAAATGTTAAATTTGTCTCCTGAATGGGTCTAACAATATAAGATTAATAAAGTTGATTTCCCCTGAAAGGTCAAATAACAAATCTCCATTTATATTTTCTGTTACAAATTGTTGCAGGTATTTAATTGATATTTACACCTGTAAAACCACAGATTGACAACATGTAAAGTGAAGAAATCATCACTTTCTCCCTAAAATTGTGATTAATTAACTTTTGTCACTCCATTTCTGCCAAACAAGGTAACAAACATACAACAATGTACCTATTTGATAAGAAACCATTGTATTTTCATACCTGTATCCTGCCTGAGGATAGTGATTGTAAAGGGGCGGAGCTTAGCCTTGTCCATCTCACAATAGTTGTCAATTTCATACAGATAGCTTATGACTTTATAGAGATTTGTGTTGATTTCTGCATGTTCGTTTCATATTTTAATGCAAGTATTGTTACTTTTATCTCTTGGTAGTATTAAGGGGTAGATTTAAATACCTGGACACTTTATTAACGTGTGAATTGGATTTTTGGTAAAGCTTATCATATATAGTGAATGGACAGTTATTAGATTGTTAGTATTATTATTGTGGTTCTTCGATTTCGATGTGGATTTAAATTTGTGTGATTAGCTTGATTTGGGTAAGTTTATGAATTTATTTTGTAAAAGTGAACAAGTATAAAAGTCATGTGAAAAAACATGTATAGTAAGGCTGAAAACCAAATTACCTATAAAAAGATATAAAATTCTTTAAAAAAAAATCTGCATATAAATGTTCTCTACTTCTGGAAAAAAAAAAAAGTTTAAACATAAAAAAGAACAATTTTGCTTTAGAAAGAGAGCTTGTTATTGTGAATTAATTTCTGTCTGTTGAAAGCAATATTTTATGGTGGGTTAAAAGTCAATGTATGATATTTATTCTTCAAACAAAATTTTCTTACATTTTTCTTTATACTTTCATATTTTCAATTTTTTTACTGTAATGTTGTGTACAAAATATTCTTCTGACATTTGAATAAATAGATTCAACCATTAATGTAAGTACATGGTCAAGTTGCATGCAGAACTGAGGTTGAAACTAGCAAGATGTTGGCAAGACAAGCTTCACAAGTTTACATATACATATAAATAAATAATATATAGAATTTTTATATACTCTGAAACCTCTCTCAATTATTGGGATTTTGATTACCGATTTAATTTAAAAATTTTGAATTGTTTGGGTTTTGGTAATTGTGGTTAAAGACGCAACTTCAAATACTTTGATATGTTCTATTTGATAAGTTATCTTATACATATGATTTTGATTAACCACAATGTGTTTGTAAGTGGGTACCCCATGAAAAGTCCAAAGCGTAATGTAGTTTCCAATTGTTTACAGTCCGTGTCTGATAATTTTTGCCATTTTGTATATTGCTGAAAGTATTCAACTTGTGGTGCAGCTGTTTTACAAACAACAGCAATATTAAAAACAAGAAGAAATGGTGAATAGCCTTGTATATATAGTATCAAATAATGAATATATAAAGAGAACAAAATGCAAATTAATAAAAAAAAATGTATTATGTTGCAGAGCTACCCATGCAGTAGATGAGAATATTTTCTAAACAAGATATTTCATATTTACCTTCTGTTGGTTTTTTTTTGGCAATATTTGGACACTATTGTTTATGATGATGATGATTTAGAGTGTTGACAAAGTTTGGAAATGGAATCTTTAATAATGCGCTCCTCTGCTGCGTTGCAAATAAAGGAACCACATAGAAAGAAAGAAACCATAATAGTATGACCCAGTATGAAATAAAAATTAATCCTTTGAAAAACTTAATAATATCTCTGAAAGGAGTTCCCTCAGTGAAATTGACCATATCTTCAGCTTTGTTTAAATATTCATTTCTCAAATAAAAAGATGGCTTAAATGGTTTGAAAAGGTAAGAATTTCAGAAAAGAAAGAAACAGTGACATTTTATAATAGTAATGATTATTTCCCATGCAAAATGGTCATATGGAATAGATACATTATCAGTAGATTGCATGCCACCACGAAATAAAGTTGAATTTATATGGCTTGAATTTAAATTTATAGACCCAATTTAAACCTAATTTGTAAACCATTTGTTACTTTTTCTGGTTACAATTTCACATTTTCTGTATACATTGCAAACACACAACAATATTTTGAAACAGTTAATATCTAAAACTTTAAATAAGGCATATGAATTGTTAAATATGGTTAAACAGACATTAAATATGACACACAATCAATTCTTTATCACAAGCTGTTTACTTGTTTCATTTCATAAAAGAGAAATAAATATTTTTCAGGAATAAAAGGGAGTATATCATATCACAAGAATATCACCTGTCTTTTTTCTCATACTTTATTTTCTAAAAGGGAAGTTGAATTATTCAGAATAGAATAGAATAATGCATTGAAAATACGACGTTATTTAAAATAAAACTGAAATGGCATTTTATTTGAATAATATCTAATATACAAGAACTTAAAAGTTAATAATTGATTGAACCAGAACTGCAGACTTATTCAACAGGCTTTTATCCTTTTTGCCATGATTTTCATTTTGTGAAAGAGGGATTGGACATGTCTAGATATGGGAGATAATCAGTACTTATATAACTTACTTTGATGCTACTATTTTAATTACTAAGGATTCATTATTATTTGTGTAGAAACCAATTTTCCTGGTTTTGTGGGTAAAAGTCAACCACGAATTTAATTGTTCAATGAAAAACAAATTTTCTTTGTTTGTAGACTTTGGCAAAACCATGAAATCAAATATCCACAAAAATGAAATTTTTCCTCATTGCAAGAAAGTTAGTACCCAGGAAAATAAAAGAATCCACAGTATCAAATGTTTGCTATAGGGGTATCATTCTACATACAACTCCTTGTTAAATACAGAGATTCTGTTGAAGGTTGCTTTTGTTTTGTTTGTTATAGCTCCTTTATCTTTTCCCTATAAAAACAAAAACCATATTGACTTTATGTTTCTGGATACCTTTTTGGATATAATAGGGTTCTGTTTAGCTTACTATTCTATATGGGTTTTGAAGGCCATACAGTGTCCTGTACATGTAGTTGTTTACAATCTTGTCCTTTCGTCTCTGATGGATAGTTGTCTCACTGGTTATAGACTATTTTCATAGTACCGACTTTTCACTCTGGAGTATAAAATTTTTCGACAAGTTAGCTACTCTGTGGTAGGACATTCTGGTACTTGATCAAGTAAGATCAACTTAAAGAAGTAAAATCAAGCTTGCAATCAGTGCAAACTGGAGAAAAAATTAACTGTTTATGTTTTCTATACATGACAAAATCATTGGAAAGTAGTAAATTTTTTTTCCTAAAATTGCTCAGGTCTATTATACCACATTGCCTGATTTATATATTCTAGATATACCTGTATGTAACCAGGATGTAAATTGTTGTTACTTCCCAAAACAACACTTAAACTATATAATGTATAGTGTATTCAGATAAGCATAATCCTTAGTATCTATACAGGGTATTAATGTCCGCCTGTTGGACCTGTTGGAAAGCTTGATGGAATCAGCTTGAACTTCCATCTAATTAACTCTAGCCTGTTGGATACCTGACATTTTGGACATTGTAATCATTCTTAGAATCCTTTAAAAGCGTCTATTCTTTACCATATTTTCATTGGCCCTCCATCTGTCTGTTCAATGAAAAATGTAGCAATCTAACTCATGCCTTGTGCTATTTATTCAAGCTTAACGTAATTATTAAGAATGATGATCTGAGGGTCTCTTTTTGACAATTTTCTCATTTTCCAATTTTCCAAGTCTGATAATAAAAATTGCTAGGGGGCAGGTGAATCATGGCCTCATGGCACAGCAGTTTATTCTAATGTTTGTCTTTGCCCTGTTTCTATATCAAATGTACCTAAATAATAGCATATTCAAAGCGAAACATAGGACATTATTCATACTAAATCAAGATGCTTAGACTTAAAGGCATCATGTTTTTTTTATTTTTTTTTATACTGTAAAGTTCAACCTTTCTATTAAAATACTGATTTCTGAACTTCTTATGAGCAGGATCTGCTTACACTTCTGGGCACCTGATATCACCCCCAGTTTTTGGTTGTGTTGGTGTTGCTCAGGCTTTAGTTTTCTATGTTGTGTTTTGTATACTGTTGTTTGTCTTTTAAGTGTTTTTCATTTTTTTGCGATGGCATTGTCAGTTTGTTTTCTACTTGTGTGTTTGAATAACCTTTTGGTATCTTTATTTTTATTTATAATTTTATTTTTTATAAGGTAAAGTTTAACCTTTATAACTTTTAAGAGACTGATTTCTTATTTAAAACCAGCTAACAAATATAATTAAGACATGATATAACTGAAGACAAGCTATAAATCACAAGTTTAATTTGTGACACAAGACATCATTGCAGTTTTACATGCATTAAAAAGATTTAATATCTAATCATTTTTCCATTTCATTTCATTTTCTTTCATATAATAGTTCCTCTTTCCTTCAGGTTCATAACTAACAACCTTACAACCTTACAAGATAGGATGAATGATGTCTTGTTACAAATAAATAATTGTATCATCGTGATCAGAAAAATTATCAAGAAAAACATTTCAATTTTTTTTTTATTTGATGTAACCTAAGCTCATTACAGCAAGAGATAATTATGATGTATAAAATAAATGACAAATATCAAGATCAAAAAGTCTTAAATTAGAAATATTGATGCTACCCAGGGTCAGAGCAACTTTAAAATTGCTACAAGTCTCCAGCAAAAACATTTATTATGGCTTCATGACCAGAAAATATATTAAAATTTCACTTTTTTAGTTTAATTGCATAATTTGATATTATCTCTACTGTTATTGAAATTTGCTAATTAACCTTAAATTAAAGTTGACCTATAAGTAGTTTCATGAAAAATAGAAACTGTCTTCTCTTTAATGTGATACAATACAATGGTGTGATTGTCAAATACAGAGTATTGTCCCCTGATTGACTGATGGAACTAATAGGTATGATCTATGGGATACCTTTCTTGTTATAGCAGTTAATGGACCTAGTCCTATGCATTCCACTGCATTTTAGTTGCTATCTTCAGATTTAGTTGTTCTTGCTCAAGTCTGGACCAATCCCTATTCCTTGGCTAGTTTTTATTATGCAGAGATAACTTCAAAAAAAAGTCTGATCAAATGGCTTCCTTTTATTCTAAATGTCTAATTGAATATTCAATGATCAGTGTAATTTACTGCATTGGCTCTCCAAATTTTTGAAAGAATTGTTTTCAAGAAAAAGAGAGATCATTTGGTTGACCTTGTACCTATTTTTTTCAAAATTGTTTGAAATTTCTGCACTTTCCCTGCCTTGAAAACCTCTTTTATTGGTGCAATGTCTGTATCACAGGCAGTTTTGGTTATCAGCATAGTGTATCAGATCATACTTGAAAGGTACTACCAATTTGTGAATAAATTTTCATCAAGCTACTCAAATGTTCCAATTGAGAAATATCCCTTTCACAAACTCACTCAAGGGAGACAATTGGATGCAGATGAAACCATTTCAAGCTCTATTTTAAAAATAGTAATAATCATCCTCATAGATTTCACTTACTTTTATTTACTTTGACAAGGTTTTTTTATGGTAAATGAAAGTCAAAATTTCTTAAGTGATTTGACCCAGAGTAACCTTTATGTTTCAGCTTGAACAAAAATTGAAAATTAAAAAGTAATTGCTCTTGACTTCCTGTGCTGGCTTTTCAATAAATTTTAGTCTGGTATATGGATAAAAATCAGAAATGGCATTTTTATGTGACATAAAAATGACATAATAATAGTTAATTTTATTATGATTTGTACATTTGTGATTTTACATAAGATAAAGAAAACCTTCAATCACCAACTTGTACAATTACATGGTCGTAAAAGGCTGGCATCAAGAAATGTTACAAATTTCTTGACAAAAGTCCCATGTAATTAAAATCTATGAAGAAAATATAAAATATGGTTTATTATTTGTGTAATTGATTTTTTAATATGTTCTGTTTGAAGTAAAAGTTGAACTTTATTGACTAAGAAATAAAAAAAATATGAAACGATCGCAATTTATTTTATTTTGAATTAGTCATGGGTTCATATTGAAAATTTATGTAAAATCATTCAACGTGGGATATGAAAACTGAAATAGATTTTATTTTTTTATTTGATATACGTTTGATGTTAAGGTTTTTTTTTCAGCATCTTATTATGAAAATAGTGAATATTTTTGTAGGTTAATGACACATTACTTAATAGTTTACCAACGATAAGTGCATTTATCAGTTTCTCTTTAATATTGATTTAATGCTTCATTTAAGATATTCCATAATTGGTGATCTAAAATTTACATGTTGTTATTAATGAAATTTAATTGAATATGAAATACAAAAATGTAACAACTTTTATCTTTTGAAGTGAAAATTAGCTTGCTTTGTAGTGGTTTTTTTTTAGTTTAACTATTTTATCAGTCCTCTAAATTCAAAACTTGAACTAAACTTCTTCATTTTACATGTAGTTTAAAATTTGTATTGAAACGTCCACATACAAATTTTTAAGAAAGGACCTAAGTTCTCAGTAATTGTTTGATGTTTATTAAATGCTGAAACAGCACCTGAGAAAAATATACATCTATTCATAATTTTTCCAAAGATTCAAACAAAACTTTAGAATTTTGTATAATGAATCGATTATTATAAGTACCAATATTGATTCAAGGGCACAACACTGCTCTTTTACTGGATATCATATACAAACATGTAGCTGAAGCAGATCACAATGCATCCATGGTCTACATCACATGACTGTTTATTCTGAATTATGTTTTTAAATTTTAATCAATGTTTTTTTTTCAACAGTTTTAACAACTATTATGATTACTAACAATAGAATAACCCAACTTTTATAAAAATACACATGATAAGTTGTTTAAGGAACGTTCCTAAACAAATAATGGAAAATGAGAAGGTTTTTTTATGTAAATTAATAGCTTCTGCTAAAAAGTGTGTATGAGACAGATGATTTGGTCAGTTGATCAGTCAGTGGTCAGTCAGTTTCTGGTGATCTGTCAGCTATAAACTTAAATGTAACAATAAATCTATCAAACTAGCAAGTAGATAGCCGTCAGGTGGTCTCAGATATTTGACCACTAGTCCTTATTCTTTATATTGAACTGTCTGTCTCTTCTTAAAAATATATATGCTGGGTCAAACCAAAGACCAAGTCAGTATGTGCTGCTTTTCAACTAAGCACACAGCATGGTCAACTCTGAGCTTGAATATCTACTTACAAACTGTTACCTTGTGAACTAGCTTTTTAAAAAGCTGGCTCAGCATGTCAATCCTGTGTACAAAGCAGTTTCATATTCATATCATATTACATGTTCCACATGTTCTTATCCTGGTGTGTATATAATATTTGACATCGGTTGTAAGATACCAATTTAATATCATAATCAGCATCTTAAAAATCAAGTTGGATCCATTTAAAAGAACTGCTAGAATCAATTAAGTTATTTCCAAAACTTTATCCAGCATTATGTTGTTAATATAAAGAACTTGCATGAGTGTTTATTTTATTAAAGCAATGGATAATTTTGGGGACCTATTGTTTTAAGACAGTTAGCCAGTGTTCAATTCTTTATCTGTCAGAGATAACACAAAATGACCTGTCCACTTGTCCGAGAAACAATGAAAGGTCGGAAATTATAGACGACCAAAATAAAACATCAAAATATGACCTTCATATGAAATTATAGGTCTAGATTTGTAAGTACATGTTTGTAGTGTGTCAGAAACCTAATAATTGTTTATTTGTCTGAGCCTTTCTTAGGGTACACATTGAATTGTAACTGTAAATATGGAAATGTGTATGCATATTAGTACATATGATGAACTGTGAAGGTTGAACAATGGACAAAAATGAGATTAATTATTGTGACTCCAGAAAATATTCCATACAAATAATGCTGTCAAAATTTGAATTAAGATTTTTCATTTTTCCAACAATAAAAACATCTCAAAAGTTTCAATCCTAAAATTAAAGCAATTTAGATCTTCCAAAGAGAATCTTATTGGACTTGTAGTGTTCACTTTTATTCAGCATACAAAATCAACACGGGGGTTGTGGAATGATTTTTGCACTTTTGCATTTTTTCTGTAACCTAAGTGAGTTGAGCTCTTGTTGAATTGTATAATCCTGCCATATGTGAATATGTCTTCTGCCATAATAGTCAAATATCTTGTAACTTTAATCTTAGGGCTTTATATCTGCCTCCTGAACTCTTTGATCTGGATCCTCAAAAAGATTTCTATGAAATTCAAGATTACTGGTACATGAAGTATAACTGCTAATATAGAATGGATACCTTATTCTTGTTACGTGATCTTGCACATGACCTGATGTGATATCGTGTTCCAAATAAAGATACCTTGTCTCCCAGAACACATGATGTGATATCATGATCCAAATTAAGATGTCTGTACTCCTAGAACAGCTGATGCATAAAGTATATCAATAACATTTCCTATTCAATATTGTAACAAGATGTATATGATAAAAACTTTTAGTGTAGGATGTCATTGAGACAGCAACCCGATATAAGACAACAAAAAAAAAAACACCACAAAAGTTATCTGTGCATAAAAAATAGAAAAACAAGGATATAGAAACAGCAGCTTTTCAAGAATTATGAGGCTACAGGATAAAAGTACAATGACTTTGAAATAAAAACACGTAGATAATTTGTAATTCAGTGATTTGAGTATTAATGTCTTATGTTTAACATATGTCATACTGTATTGATTTGTAATAAACGACCAGAAAATCAGGATAATAGTTAAATATTCACAGTACAATCATAGTAGTTAAGTATAGTCAATACAACTGTTCATTACGTTCTAATCTTTATTGGTTTCCAACTGGAATTTAAATTTACTCTTGAGTAAGCTTTGCACTCAATGGTTCTCATAATGAGTTATAAATTTGCTGTTCTTTTATGGCAGTTTAAACGACTGAGTTTTGGTTCTAAGTTATAATTCATTAATGTTTGATCAATTGACTAAAAGAAAAGTTTGTACTTTCAAATTTTTATGCCCCTGCTGCAAGGCGAAACGGGCATTAAGTGTTACCCTTGACCGTCCGTCCTTCTGTCTTTCCATCTTTCCGTTTGTCCCATTTTCATTTGAAAAGCAAGCTTTAGCCGGGGCATTCATGTCCTCAGACACATTCTTCTTTTATTATTTTAAAAAATTGATGACGTTGATGATCATAAAAGTAATTTCATGTTGTATAAAAGTGAAATGGTTGTCCTAATGTCAACGACTTCAGTTATCTGTAAGTAAGTTTGAGAAATTACAGACCAGATATATGTACCGTATTCATTTCAATATATGTTTTCAGCCACAGCACTGATAGACTAAGCCCCTAGCTATCCACACACGTATGCCTGGCACAAATTCTGTAAAACAAAAAAGGTTTTCTATTTTAGGTTTCCTTTCTGGAAAATACAACACCCTGGGTCTATACCAGGATATATTGTCTCTTTTTTTCTAGGGATCATTTTAAAATTTACTTAAAGGGAAATCACACTATTGTTTATACGCATCGCTCTCGGCGCTGCTATAGTGTCGTGACCGTATTATGATGTCGCCGTTTCGAGTCCGTCGTAAAGGTTGCTAATTTCTAAAATGACGACCCGCTCAAAGGGCCGTTCACTAAACAAGAGAAAGCAAATGACGTTTTGATTTAATTGCAAAAAATGAAAATGCTACTCGAAACGGACAAAATGTATGGCAAAAAAATAGCCGAAAGTGGTCTTGATATGGTCTTGAATTACCTTACGATTGGGTTTAATTCAAATGAGTTACTCTCTTTAAATAAAGATATTATTATTATTATTATTATTGAGTTAGTATTTACATACAATACCATTTATACAATTATTTTTCTTAAAGGTTTATTAATTTCACCGACAAATATTGTTAGATATGAGAAATATCAACATTTTTTGTTGATCTGGTCTTTATTATTTGTAGCGAAATCCGTCAGCTCAACTTTTTTTTGTAGAAAAACTTTTTTTATTTACTGTAAAGTTTATATTTTCATATATTAACATATTTATTGATCTCACAGATTTCTTAGTTTCACGAAGAAAAAAATATATTTAAAAACAAAAGAGATATTTATAACACTTTTTGTCGATCATTTCAGTATAATCAAAGCGTACATCGGCGAATGTGAAATCCGTCCGGTCAACTTTTTTTTTTAGAAAAACATTTTGTTTTACTATGAAGTTTAAATTTTCATATAAGATAACTATTAATCTCGCAGATTTCTTAGTTGTACGAAAAAAATATTGTAAAACAAAAGAGATATTACTAGTAACACTTTTTGTCGATCAGTTCAATATTGTAAAGCGTACATCAGTGAGTGTGAAATCCGTCCGGTCAACTTTTTTTTGTTAGATTTTCATAAAATATAGTCTAATATTTCTAAGGTCTTCAAATATTAAAATAATCTATCAAATAACAAAAAAGTTCTGACTATTTATATCTCATCCGGTCAATACGGGCAATTGTCCTGTCATTAGTGTAACCCAACTGTTGGCAGCGTATCGTCGCGATGCGGTATGTGGGAATATACTGGAAAAAATAACAATATACCAAGAGTAACAGCATGTAAGTGTACAGCTTCCGGAATTTGTAGTATTTCTTCAAACTGTCAATTATAGCGAACTGTACGACCAGCAAGTTAAAAAATAAGGCCGCTAGACGTCAGAGCAATCTGGGAATATCAAACACTATGCCTAGTTATTTTTGTACTATTGATGACCGTACTGCCTACAACAACAACAAAAAATTCACACTGTATATTTGGCTTGACAAGACTCCAACAAGAGAAATATTTAACACACACACATGTATTTATGTAGAGTAACATGTCTTTCAGAGTGCTAATCTGTAACCATCACATTAAGGAGTATTCATCTCATATAGAAAAAAATTTTGTGCTGATAATCATGTAATATTTGCCACTGAAAGTTTTGCAAAAATCAAGAAAAAAACGAAAACAAAAACAAAACAAAAACTAGTAATTCAGATGTAGGTTCGTGTTCAGATCACTCAATGTGATCACTTGCCTGTCAACAAACAGTGATATAGGGAGATTATCAGATTCCGATCATGACTGTATAATAAAGGACAACCATTTGTTTAAGGTAGCTGATTTACTCTTGATACCTTGGTTCTTAAAAAAAAACCGGCCAACATGATATAGCAGAGTGCTGAAAGTGGCACACACAATCAATCAGTTATTTTCAAATTACCTATCATTAATCAGTTTTGGCAAAAAAAGTATATAGGCTATACCATACTGAAACATAAATGTAAATCTCAGATCTCAAAATTTTAACTCTTACCAGAATTTATTCTATCTTACAATATAACTCGGAAGTTTCTAAGTGGAACTCGAGCTTTAACTAGAACTCTTACTCGAATAAACATTCGAACTAAAAATAAAACTGGAATTTTAACTCTAAATTTAGCTGGAACTCGAACTCTTATTCTACATCAAAGGTTATCCACACTCTCATTTGTCATATGATAAAAAAATTCGTAAGGGTTCCACGGAACCCAGTGTTGCGCCTACTTTTGCTGTTAATCGCAGGCTCAACAAAAATGAGGAAAAAAATCAATAAAAATATTCCTCTCGATACTATCTTTTGATTATAAGAAGCTTCTGTCCAAGTTTGGTATAAATCTAGGGTAGTTTATGGATCTAATATATGTTTTAAAAACTTTAACTGCATACTGTATGTAATGTTAACTGGAAGAAAAACTAAGTCCATTTATAAGTAAAATACGGATAAACAGGTACAAAATTTTGACAAAATTTCCTTCGAGATACAAGCTTTTGATCATAAAAAAGCATCTGTCCAAGTTTGGTACATATTCAGGATAGTTTAAGAAAGTTATTGAAATCTTAAAAACTTTAACCACAGAGTGAATGTATTGTTTCCTGGCAGAAAAACTAAGTCAATTTATAAGTAAAATAAGGAAAAAATAAATTTTCTTTTACAAAATTTACTTCTGGATACTATCTTATGATCACAAACAAGCTTCTGACAAAGTTTGGTACAAATCCAGGATAGTTTAAGAAAGTTCTTAAAGATTTAAAACTCTAACCACAGAGTAAATGTATTGTTTCCTGGCAGAAAAACTAAGTCCATTTATAAGTCAAATATGGAAAAACAGGAATTTTATTTTTACAAAATTTACTTCTGGATACTATCTTATGATTATAAACAATTAAGCTTCTGTCCAAGTTTGGTAGAAATCCAGGATAGATTAAGAAAGTTATTAAAACTTCAAAAACTTTAACCAAAGAGTGAATATTTGTGGACGCCGCCGCCGCCGCTGACGACGACGGAATGTAGGATCGCTATGTCTCGCTTTTTCGACTAAAGTCGAAGGCTCGACAAAAAACTAGAGTTAGATAAAATATATCAACATGTCCACAGAAACACGGATAGATGTAGCAGAACAAGAAAAAAAAACTAGATCCGTTTATTACAAATTAAAAGATTTTTTTAAATACATCAACTGGGAACATTATATGTTCCTGATATCACTATGGCGATGTGTATTTCATTGTCAAATAACTCTAAATTATCAGATGCATTGTATTTCTCATAACATACCAACGTTGAGCGATTAATCGAACGGTAATAAAATATACGTAATTCATAAAGTTTTAATACACAGGCGATGAACATTAAACATATTATGTACAATGAACATGAAACGATGTATGAAAAATGGGTGCGGGATGATAGTTCGAAAAAATTATGAAGCGTTGTGTAAATCTGGAACCAATTTTAAATTCCTACCGAAAATAGGTTTCTTTTAACGTGCTGAGTTTGTGGCATTTTTATAACACGGCATTTCAGGTTTAATCTTCCCAGTGCGAATGGACAAGCTTGTGAAATTATGGTAACGAAATTATTCTGCCTGCAGTCTAAAAGGAACGTGTTACTTTTCAGCCCGGATACCCTCAGTCTTCCGAGGTAGAAGATTCTTTATCTGGAAGCCGAAAATTATTTCTATAATACGGCATGAGGCAAACATTCGTTTTCCCCATACAACAAATGCAATTTAAAAAATGAGATGACTTCACCGTTGACAATTACTTTATAATAAACTGTTCAGTATTGTATCTATGTTAAACGATTCGATAGATTGATAAAGATATCAATGAATAATCAAAATACCTTAAAAAATGTTAAAAAATGATATTATATTTTGTAGTGAAAAGGTTTAATTCAACCCAAGCGATGCAAGAAATGCTGTTATGCCAGCAACGTCGTTCTATAACGTTAAAAGGTTATAGTTCCCGCCAAAATTCAATAATAAAGATTATTTCCGTTTTAGCGGATTTAAAACATCTGTGACCCCCCTTTTTTATTTATGATTTTAAAATCTTCCCTGAAGCTGCAACTTATGCAGAAGTTTGAAGGGAAAAAACATTAGTAGATTTTTTTTATTTCAAGAAAAATCTATTATAAATAGCAATTAAAAATGGCGGGAAATGTTCAAATGCCTTCAAAAATAAGGAAACCGAGACAAATAAATGTTCATAAAGTACAAGTTACATTTGACTGTTTTTGTTATTCCAGTTAAACATGGTTTTTCAATAAGTTTGTCTTTTTTTAACAATTTAGAGCGGTATTTCTATATTTCGTTATAAGGCGATTCTTTAAGTTTTGATGACGTCATATCTCGAAAACAACATCGGTGACCCCAATTTTTTTTCCGCCTTAAATATCTTAATAAGTATGATCTGTCTACATGCAAAATTTCAATGAATTATTATTAGTAGTATAAATAGTGTGATTTCCCTTTAATTGAGATCAGTGAAATAACAGGTTTTGTTGAATAAATTTTTGACTTTTTTGCACTGAATGTATTATTTCTCTTCCTAACCAACACATTTTCTTTGCAATGAAAAATAGGTGGACATTTAATACAATAATAAATTACAAATTACTTCTTACTAATATTTAACTGATTCTCAAATCTTTACAAAGTTTGTGAATTTGCATCGAATTTAAAGTTTGTTTTTGAATTAAGATTTACCATTGTAAAAAATTGTGTGAAATGAAATTTTTCTCTTCAGTTAATAAGTACTCTCTGAAAAGAGGGATGGTATTTGATCCACCCCCTGTCAGCTTTCAGCACTCTTAATCCTTGTCACAACCAATTTGTCATTTGTAACATTGCTCAAGTCCATTGTACCTAAAACAAATACATGAAGTTAAGTTTTTGGCGACAAGTATGTTTTGGTTTTATGTTAGGCTGCTGGCCTGCGTTTTACAAAAATTCTTGTGTCTAAAAATGATCATAGTTTTACCGAATTATTCATGACTATAACAAGCACTTTTTGTCCTCTTTTATGAAAGAATTCAGGCCTCTGGTTTCTAGAAACAAGCTGCTGGTATCTAGAAACATGAATTTTCTTCATGCATCCTTAAGATATCTAGGTTATGGTTTTTTGTTTAAACAAATTAAAAGTATATATAGCAGGGTAATCTTATTGTTATGCAAGCTAAAATTTGTTTGTTTATTGTTTATGTTTTTTATGTTTATATCAATTATCTTGTAAATAATCAGATAATTTGATATGGCATGTATTTAATTTTAAGAAAACTATAATGAAATAAGAACTTGTAAGTGAAATAGAAACTTTTTATTGAAAGTTTATCAGATATATATATATCAATTGTGGATTTGAGACAATCGTCAAATTACACAATCGGTGAAAAAAGATTGTAAAGATGTCTAGTAAAAGTCTTTACAAGTCGTAATACTGTTAGTTCTATCTAATTGATCTTGTTTTAACATAATATATCGTAGAAAACATTACAAATATTGTTTAAATTGTTGGGAACATTTATTATTCATCTTAATATATCTTGTACAAGGGCAAAACTAGGTACAAAATTTTAAAATGTATATGTTCAATACACCATGCATTAAGACTGTTTCTGCTTGGACAGTCTGACAAATGTTCTGGTTGGAACTTCCTTTTTAACAAATTGACATTTTTTGACAATTTTGAAAAACTTGTTTAAATTATTGGAAACATTTCCTATTCATCATAATATATCCTGTACAAGGGCAAAACTATAGTTACAAAATTGTGAAGTGTAAATATTCAATACACCATGCATTAAGAATTTTTCTGCTTGGACAGTCATACAAATTAACTGGATGGAATTTTCTATTTAACTAATATGACATTTTTTGCATTAATAATTTCCAAGTTGAATAATAAATCCCAATCATTATAACTGTTCATTTGATTTTAAAGACTTTGAACTATAAATTTAGTACTTGTATGTATGTTTATATTTTTGTATTTTTTTTTTTGGGGGGGGGGAGGAAGGGTGGTGGTTTCTGCAATCTTCTGAAATTAACAGCTTAAGTCAAAGGATGTAATTTTTCAATTCTTGTTGGTAGATATGACCTAAAGACATTTCTATTTTACTTTTAATTGTTTTTTTCTTAGTTACGTTGTATTTTTGCATGTATCCATGTTGTAGTTAAATTAGCAAAGAAAAATCATCTCTGTCATATTGTATTCTTCTATCTTCTGGCAATTTATTTCATTGGAAACTTTTTATGTAGCTCCTGAAAAATGTTTTCTTTTTTCTTTCAGATATCCAACAGTATACTAGCAAAGCAAAGTTCATTCACTTTACGGTAAGCATTCAAATCAATATCAGTAGAAAAAAATACAAACAAATACAAGGAAGAAAGTCATAAAAAATCATTGCTGCATAGGGACTTTGTCATAAAAAGATTACTAGTTCACAAAAAATGGTTGATTAAAGATATTCAGGTGCATTAATCTGCCTCAAAATAAAACGGATAAAATTACCATATGGACTACTTTTTATTTAAAAAAAATCAATGACCAATACAATATAAAACAGGAAAGGCAGAAATATAACTACTTTGTTATTCAATCTCTGTCCAAACTCTGTGATCTTTTCCAAAAACAGACTTTGAGGATCATGTTTTATTTTTAGAGTGTGGTTTTTCCTGCAAAATGAAATTGAATTACATCAGCTGAATGTTTGAAGTGCATGTTACGCAAATTTCTCCATGATCCATGTTAAACATAACCAGGTGCAATACGGTAAAAACATGGTTTGAACATTTGTCCCTTTCAATCAATGGTCCTCAAATTTCATGTTAACTATCTCAGGATCAAAGTAGACAAAGATAGTTAATGTCATGTGACGTTTACAAAATCAAGTATCCCTTATTTGACAGTGTTCTTATTTTCGTTCAAACTCATTCGAAGGTGTTAAGTTTCCTCTGTCATTTAACTACAAATTGCAAGAAGTTGTTTTGTGCATCGTTAAACATATTGAATATCTCAAGACTTCTTTCAGAAGTTTCACGCTATTCTTTCAAAATCCATTGCTGTCATTTTCGTTTTTAAGAATTTTTAAAGTACATGTGATCATTACTGTAAAAACGTGCAAGTGTGCAACTGCTACTTATTAATTTTAAGTACACGGTGTTAGTGGGAGCAAAACTATAAATAGGTCCAATTTATTTCATTGTTTGCCTGTGTTTAACTTTCTTGCTATATCTCTATTTGATTGAAAAATACACTTAAACCAATATCATTTTTAATAAAAACTCATTAATAAATCTCTCCCTGTCTCTTACCAAACACTAAAAACTATGAACTTGTAATAATTTATCTTGTGAAATTAATCAAAATTCTGAAGTTGAGTAATAAGATATTTTGCACAAGGTTGCTCAAGTATTTCAAGAGTACATGGTCTGAATATTAAATATTTTATCAGTTACACAGACACTTTTATGAGAATATTAAAACAAAGTAACATTTAATTGCTGTTCGTGTTGGTATTAATATGTAATGGACAATGTTATTTTAATGTTGAAAGATGTTGTTTTTTATTTGCTGTGATGCATGATATAAAGTTCGTTAAAAAAAATTTTACCACATGGTAGCTCAATTGTGAAATTTTAGGCAAAATCTATATCAATAACTGGATATGTTTTAACGTTCTCAGAAGACCTGATATGTAATGTTTGGTAAACTGTTGTTTGTCTTTTGTATTTTTGCCATGATTTTGCCTTTTTCTCTTTGACATATATGAGTTATAACTCTCCCTTTGGTATCTTCTGTCACTTTTTTGCTAAATGTTTAAGAATTTCCTTATTTGGTCTCGTATAGAGATGCATACCTGGAATCAGTCTGTTGAAACCTGTTTTTTTTTTTTTTATTCCCCACCTAGGGGCATTGTGTTTTTCGGTCCTTGCTTCTGTTCGTTCGTTCGTTTGTTCGTTCGTTCGTTCGTCCTGCTTCAGGTTAAAGTTTTTGGTCAAGGTAGTTTTTGATGGAGTTGAAAGTCCAATCAACTTGAAACTTAGTACACATGTTCCCTGTGTTATGATCTTTCTAATTTTAATGCCAAATTAGAGGTTTTACCCCAATTTCACGGTCCATTGAACATAGAAAATGATAGGGCGAGTGGGGCATCCTTGTACTATGGACACATTCTTGTTTTTGGGTATATTTCCCCCAGTAACTGTTTTTTCAAGTTAACTTATGTGATAATACTGAATACAAGCCTTACCTTAAACTTAACTAAATCCACAAGTTCCTTGCTCACTGCACATCAGTAGAGCTATACAGATCACAGTACTCACTGTGTTTACATTCAATGAATATTTGATAAAAAATTCTGTAACGGTTCAACCAGAATACCTTTTTTTTAAATTTGAAAATTTAATGAAATAACAAGATTATTCAATTACATAATTAATATTTTGTTATCTGATTGATTTGTATGTTTACATAATATGTTGGTCCCTGTCTGACCCTAGTGACATGGTATAGATTTTGAGACTTAGCCAGGATCACAGGCTAGTCAACCTTATATGCATATATACCCTTATAGATATGACAGACTTTTGGAATTTTATATTCTGTAAAAAAGTGATCGATTTTTAAAATATTATTTACTGGTTTTTTTAATTTGTCTACCTAAAAATGTTTTAATATGTCAAATTGATGCAATACAATTAGATAGTAATGATTTTTGTAGCTGTGAAATCGTAAATACAGTCTTCAGCAGATAAATATAATTTCAATGACTAATAATCCTAAACAGAGAAAAACAGTTGAAGCTGAAATGTACTAGCACAGGTTATGATTGAATTCAGTATTCAATAAGAGTTTACATGAGTAATATCTATGTCCACAAAAATCTTTTTTCTTCTCTCTAATTTGGCTAATAGAAAGTTCAAAGCTACTGGCTATAAATGTATTACAAGTGATCCATAATGACTGTTACACAAACTGACTTTTTCCAACAATCAAAATTGTATAATGGTTTAAAAATAATTGATCATTTGTCCAAGAAATTTTACAGACCAGCACCTCTTAAAAATTGGAATGAGCTAAAAAATTTCTAACTGTGATTTTCGGCACTTTATATAGAGGACAGTGTAAAATCAGCCACGTCCAATTTAACACTATGTATAACTTTTAGAAATTGTTAGTGTAAATGTTTTTTGTGTTTGTAAACATCAAAAGGTGTTATATGTTAATATCCCATGGTGGTTTTTTTCTGTACTTACGGAACATGTTTTGTAATTGAATTTTTTAAGATATTGCTGGATTTTTTTCATTTTATGATTTAATGGGTATATGTTGTTGAATTTTATAAACTACTGAAAAAAATCAAAATGAAATGAAGTATGAAAAAGTGAGACATTAATAGAGAGAAAAATGAAAATAACAGAAATAGATGTGAGAGAAGACAACATAAAGACAGAAACAGAATGACAAAGATGAAAAAAAGCTTTTTGGAGAACCTGATTAAATAGTTCTGTGAGAAGAAATTATGTTTTCTAGTATTCAATGATTGTGACCAAGCTTTTACATCACCTGATGTTAGTTTTGATTGTCAGTAAGTTACAAGATTTTGATATACATTATGGTTCCCAAAGAATGAATGTTGATACAGGATAAAAATATTGCTAGTTATTGTTGCAGATGTGAGCATGGATTGGATACTTTTTTTCGTGCAACATGCTATTTGTGACCAATATAACTTGTAAATAATGTTGGCAAACATTGAAATGAAACAGTTATGATCCATAATATCAAGTTTTAAAAAAAAAAATTGTACTATATTATGGCAACATATTTAAGTAATTTATTGATTTAACATTTGTCATTTTGTCATGTAATTTTTCATCATGAGGCTTTATTTGAGTATTACAAAGGTGCTAAAATTAACTCTCAGTTTGAAAGAGAATGGAGCTTTAACATACTCATGACGGACATCTTGAATTTTGTTCATGAAGTATGTTCTCACTAGCAATAAGATATATATTATGAGGAATCTCTCCTTCTGCATGTTCTGGTGTAATAAGAAAGCTTTATGAAGAATACATATTGCCTCTGTTTCAGTGATTGCCTGTAATTCTTTTCTTTGTCAGGGTTTAATGCTCTATTTTTACCACTTTTAAAAGCATGAGTCATCTGTATCTTTTATATATTTGATTTTTTTATATCTTATACTTTTCCTACCAAAGGTCGTGGTTCTCTCCGGGCACTCCGGCTTCCTCCACCAATAAAATCTGACCGCCACGAAATAGCACAATATGTTGAAAGTGGCGTTAAACACCAATCAATCAATCAATAAATCTTATACAGTTAAATTCGGAAAATTCATTCATTCAAGTAGTCTTTGCAGTTTGGGTTTTAATTCGTGCTCTGACTTTCTGGGAGGTACAAAGTTAGCTGTTGACAGTCATAGATCTTAATGTTGTGGATCTTTTTTGTAACTATTCTGAAGTGTTTAACATTTTCTTTGAACAAATGATGAAACAGGAAGCAGATAAAACCTGAATGTCCTTGATCAATCTTGACCACAAAAACTAGTATCTATTTATTTTCCAGAGTGTTGGACAACCATAATAAGTTTATCCTTACACCATTAAAAGTTCTTTTAAATGATCCCCTTCACCAACTCATTGACTTGTAACAAGGGGAGTGTTACCTCATACTACAAGGCATTCAGGCATGTGTTTGTATACGTTAATATGTACTATTGTCAACGGAGCTCGCTAATGAAGATGGTATCTAAATGGACACAAGTTTTCCCAAGTTAAGGACTTTTAACCATTTTCCTACTGGCTATTTTTACTTGGAGGTTTCAAATGGGATTATTGATAGTTAAGTTTAAAGTGCTCTTTCATGTACAAATTTTTATGTGAAATTGCGATAATTTTATTTTTCAATTTGCACTTTGTCATTGACAATTTTTATAGGTGTCATCTTGGTAATGTATCCTGTTAAAAATCACTTGCTATAGTTACTTAAGTGTTTTGAATTAAAAAAAACGTTTGAGATTTAACACACTTTTCTACCTTTGAACCTCAGCCTTAAGCCTAAAGGTATATTTTAAGGTATTGACTTTTACATGTGTATTTATGCTTGAATTTGTCTATAGCCATTAAATTTGAACATTATATAGTAAAATTATCTTTTAATCAAGGATTGTCCAGCTTGAATCCTAGACAAAAATTATATAACCTGGCTAAAATTTTGTTAAATTCTTTCATCTAAATTTAACAAAAATTTTAAATCTACTAACTGTACGTGTGTGACTTGGGGGAAGATTTGAAGCAAATATGACTGATGGAAAATTATATTTTTAAGTACTATTATTTTGGAGCCGTATTTGTGAAAATGATGGAAAATGACAAATTAATTTCTATAAATATTTGTTGACACAGAGAAATAATTAGTAATCATGGATAAAATACAATTATCTGAATTATACCTGATGTTTCCATAGTAACCAACTTACCTCACAGAACTTTACAATTCTGTTCAATTCTAAGAAACATTTTAAGGTAAGACTATTGATGATTTTGTAAGATATTGCTTTGGAAAAACGGAAAAACCTTGCCATAAAATTGTATAACAATCGCTCATTTTACCCTTGCAACTGATGGTAGTAAATTAAATATGTAAAAAAAAGATAACAGTATTAAAATCAAAAATGCTAAATTTTAGTAGTTGATTGAGAGGGAAATCCATAATGAACATGATGAAGAAACTTTTAAGAAAGAAAACATTTTTGACTTGTAGCATTTCTTAAAAAAGGGGACCCCCATTTTTGTTTTTCTTATTTTAGATCAATCACTGAAAGTAACATGTAATTGATTTTGTTTTTTGGTAAATTATACTTTCTTTCTTTATAATAATTACAGATATTGTATGGATTTTTTTTTTTTTAAAAGGGGGGGGGGGGGCTTACAAAATATAATCAAACTCATCTACAACTGTTTGCATAAAATGTACATTGTAGTATGTTTGTTCATGATATATATGGCAACATACATTAAGGGCATGTATATTTTTTACCTTACATGAACAAGTGACATCCTCAGTTATGAATACATTTGTTTATAGTCACCCTTCATCATAAATATAATACAAAATGATACAAAGGCAAAGAGTAGGGCAGGTCAAGCAAAACTGACCATAATTAATGACTAGTATTCAACTTGTACTAATTTCTTCACTTTTACAGATTTGTTTATGCATAAATAATGAAATGTTATGAATAATTGCATTTTTAATGAGGATTTGGATAGGTGATTATGATAATTTTGACAAGTATTGTTTTACTGGATTTTGATTTTGTGACTTTAGTACAACACATTTCACGTAAACAAGAAGATATTTCTCCATACTCTGAAGTGGTAAGAGTTTTTGCTTATTACTATATTTTCTAAATCGAAACCAGTGCATTTGACATAGCTTTTCCTAAATAAATATTATTAGGATGAAAAAAAAATCTTACTTTTGAGCTGTGTCAGATAGAAATCGACCTTATGCAAATGGATATCAATACATCTGTTATCCTATTTTGGGTTGAAAAAAACTCTATCCAAAGTCTATAACTGTTTGAAAATTGAAATGTTATAAGAACCATACAAAACAAACATAAATTCATCTTTTATTTTATATTTGAATATTCCAAATTCAATCAAAGTCTTTACATGTAAATGTATATGTGCACTTGCATAAGGTTGATTTCTATCTGATGCTCACACTCACAGTTCTTGAGCATTTTTATATTGAACTTTAATACAATTAATAAAATCATTACTGATGCCAAAACAAATGCAGTTATGGTTGTATATTGTTTGTTTAGAATTACATGTATATGCTTTGTGTCTGTTGGTAGGTAAAGTAAGTTGAATGCATATATTTATAATGTTGAAAGCAGTCATGAGTCAACAAGAAAAGGGAAATAACTCTTGGTCAGGTGCAAGTTTAATTTTTGTAATGCTTACCTCACTTCACACAATAGATGCAAGTTATTATGACTAACATCTGATCAGAAGTCCTTAAATGAACAGCATCATGTATGACTAAAAAAAAATAATGGCAACAGTTGTGTAAAAGTAAAATTACTCATTATGGTTAAGTTATGACTCCCATGTTTGTCAAAAGCGTGCTGGAGCTATGATATCTACAATAGTTAGTGTGTTTACTTGCTGTGACACATGTGACTGTTTTTGTATGTAAATGATGTATGTTTCTAGTTGTCATCCTTTTGTTTTTTCTCGGATGGATACAATAGTATCTTTTGAAGTCTCTAGGGTAACAGATGTGGTCAACAAAGTCATATTTTTCCAGTTGAAAATTCCCATTATTTATAAAGGTGTAAGAAAGTTAACATAAGGTTGTGACCATGTATATCTTTTCCTGTAATGATGTTTACAGCAAGATATTGTGTTGAACAGCTGCAGGAGTATGTCTTCACTCTTAGCTGTCAAGAAGTTTGCTTTTTTGCATTAATAATTATCTAATGATTTTAAAATGTTTTGGAAAATTCAGAATACTCTTAGGGACTCAAGTTGTGAAGGGTGCTGGTGGTCATTAAATGTCATTGGTTCACCTCATTCATTAGCAAAACAGGCTATTATATGCACTTCATTTAAACTCTGGTGGATAGTAAAATTGTCTCATTGGCAATCATACCACATCTCCTTATTTTTATAGTGGAGATTTTTAAGAATATTGTAAAAATTGTTGTTTAACCCTAACAAAATACCAACATATTTGTAAAAATAAATTCTTGATGAATAGTTATTGGCCCCTTTATGTAATCTCTCCTTAATAAAATTTTAAAAAAGTAAGGATTAATTTAAGGTTTTTTAAGATAAAACAATTTTCATAAAGGTTGTCATATGTGCTTCTATTTGAATTATCGCCTTTAAGTGCCTATGGTTTTGAATGGTTTGTGGTTTTACATGAATTGGACAATAACTTAAAATCCCTTCCTTTAAAAGTTTTAAAAAGGATGAAACCAAACTCCTATACTGTGGATACAGTAACTATTTCGTATCTTGTATATCTTATTTTATTACATGCGATTTGTGATTTTTATTGACATGCTAAGGATTTATATATATCATGTTTCATGTTCAACCTCAGATGAAAGTATAACTTTACAATAAAACTTCCAATCACGTAGCACCTGCTTCAGAAGTTACAGTTTCTTTTAATTTGCAACTTTATTTACTATTGCCGAAATCCCTATTTCAATAGATACACCTTTCTCAGGTAAATAAACTTGTTAATTAGTCAACAGTACTTAAAAGCAACATTATTTTAAATCCAAGTCGTGAAAAGTAACAGGCTTAATCTGGTTATACTTCAAAGGGTCATGTACCTTGCTACTGTTGACCAAATCAAGACCCATATGTACACAGCGGCCACCCGGAAATGGCGAAGGAAGGAAGGTTAAAAGCATAGATAAATGAAAACTAATCTAGGTTAATTGGGTTTTGTTTGTTTTAAATAAGATCATATTTATTTAGACCTATGTCAGTTTGAGGTCCCTTAAGCGCAGGGGACAAGACTACTTTGATGTCATCTAAAAACTCCAAGGTTTGACAAACATCTTGAGTAACTCTGTCAACAATTAATTGTAAGAATGTTTACAAAAAGTTGTAACAGTTTGCGAAAATCGTCTACTCCTTTTGATGTCAGATTTACCTGATTTTGTGTCAATTTTCACCTGTATGTTGAATTTTTCACATGTTTTCATAAATTTATGCATAATTAATGTAAAAACAAAATTGTGTTTATGATTTAATTGATAGCTTGGATTAAAACAATTGTTCTATAATAGACATAAGGTTTGTTTCTTAATCCTTTTAGGGCCTTGTCTTTGTGTACACAAAATTCCAAAACATTGTTTAGAAATAGTAATGGCTATTGTTAATTGGAGAAAAATAAACATTTACTTGAAAATGTCACTAAATTAAGAAAACAGGCATTGTTAGTGTCAGTGGGAATTTAGACCTGGGAGGAATACAATATAAACAAATCTGAATTAGGTTTGAAGTGAATTTGGACTTATTATTTGTTTTTCTGTTACATGCATGGAATTTTGGATCTATTTTCACTAAGATTTTATTAGTTTCATTAGGTAAGCTTTTAGAAATTCCTTTAATTATGATTTCATTTTATTTTATATTTTAAGAACTTTATGCTATAAATAGTTTAGGCTTATTTAGAAGTTGCAGCTGATTTAATAGCAAAGATTTATTTATTTATTAAAATGTCATATATTTGAAAATATTAAATTTATAGTTTTTTATGAAAATTATAAGTTATTTACAACTTTTAACTTTGGTGTCAAAATGATCATCAGACGACAGATTTTTTAGACAGTGTAATGTTAAATGTCTAGCAGGTCTTTTGCTACAAGACAAATTTTTATATATTTTGACAATTTTATGAGACCACATTGATTGGAAATCAAAATGATAAGCAAGGTTAAACTGTTAATTGATTCTAACGAGGTAATTGGTTTACCTGTATCAATTTAATAATTATAGTTGTCTGTCAAAATCATATACTGTAGTACTGTCTGAATTTTATCATAGTAAAAACTATAAATCGGTGCAAAAATGATGAGGTAGGTCAACTTTTATACTATTCCTCTTTCATTTAATTGTTTTTTTCTTATTTTTTGCAGAAGTTGATAGATTAATTTTCATACCTTTAGCTATAGTTAATGTATTTCAATAGCAAAAAAAAATGTAAGAATTAAAGTCACGGAAAAGAAGTCACAGGAAATAAAGTACAATAATACAAAAAATAGTAAAAATAAGTAAAAAAAAGCTAACAGTCTATTCCTTTTCCTTGGAACAGTTGAGTGACTTTCAAATAATGATCAAAACAGTTTTACATTCAAATGCATGGTAACATCTTTTGGATTTTGTTTGCGTCATATCTATGTATCTCCTTTTTTAGGTTACGTTGTATCACTCATGCACTCCGTCATAAAATCTTATTTATGATAAATTCTAACCTTAAGGTATATTATTTTTCACTGTTTGCTTGTGGTGAATAAAATTATACTTTTAAAGATGAATGGCTAATCACATATTCATTATCATTTAGAAAATAGTATATTGTTTAGCAATCTTGTTATAATCTCTAAAAATAAGATTTATTTGGTTTAATGGCTTATGACATCAGGTGATCTAAGGTGTTAATTGTTTTTAAATCATTCACACCTAATTAGGTTTTTATAATTCCTTGTTGGTCAATAATCATAACTATTTGAATAATTGTGATTTATAGTAATGTATGACCCCAGTTTATACAAAATTATATAAAATGTGGCAAAGATTCATAACAGAATCTTCATTATTTCAAAATATCTTAAATCTATCGAAGTAGAAGGGTATGGTCGTTATACTGGTAAAGGTTTCTTCAAGTAGCTAGTAAAAAAGTCATTTATTTACGTAAAAGGAGCTATTTTCTTTCAATTTATTTAAACTATAGTTAATACCCATGAAATTGTACATATGAGAGATAACATGTCTATTTCTTGTAAACTGAAAATGTTTTCACTTTGTTTATTTTTGCTTGAAGAAAATCATAGTAACACACTTTGCTGTCACTATGTTGTTTTGATACAGGAAAAAAGATGACAATTTACTTTTGAAGTCATATATCAGCGGGTTATTAAAGATGGTAAACATCAAAATAGTTTTCAAAGGGAAAGATGATTTTGCATATTAAATATTCTTTATGTAAAGAAAAAAACATTTTCCATCACACCATGACGAAATGGTAATTATTTCTTTTCTAAAGTGAAAATCACTTTGAAAATTGCTTTGAAATTGATTTTAACAAATAATTTGCATTAAAATTAAAATTTGTTTAAAAAAAAACCACATGGAGTAATCATATTCAATATTCAGAATCCAAACCCGTATCTGTCAGTTTCATGAATAATGAAGAGTTAACAGTCGTTTTTAACGCTGGCGACCATACATTACGGTAGTTCATCAATAAACTATTAAATATAAACCTACATTTTTCACTTAAGCTATTCGGGTAGATTTAAAAGTTAAAGAGGTTTACCATTACACAATGATATTAGTCATTGATAATAGTGTCTATTTCTACAAATAATGGAGATTTAACAAAAATATTTTTATTTGGAATATGTGGCTTAATAGACAACCATACAAAAGGTATGTTTTGATATCCGTTAAATATTTATATTTGTCCAGAAATTTATATAAATGTTTATTGGCAATTTATCCAACATTATATTCTGTTTTCAATTATATACATTCATATAATCCTTCAATGAACTAGATTAAATTTTAATTAATAAGTATGGTGGTTGAAAAATATTATTTTTTAGTAGGAGTTGCTTACAATGTGATTGTTTGGTAATAACTGTTTTGATATTATTTAATTTGGAGATTTATATGCATTCTTGAATAAAATGGTTGCGTTTTAGAAAAATGTTGACATTTAACTTACTAAAAAACATCATTTTGACAGTTTCATAGTGCTTTAAAATATTTGAAAGATAATATTCTTGAAAAGTATTTTCATATTTGAAGGCATAGTTTTATGCAATAGAAGTTGGAAAATAAATATCAAACATTGATTTGATAAACAAAAACCCCCCAAAAATGAATATTGGATTATAGCTATTTAAAGATTTTTTTAATTTCTGGGCAAAATATATAGAAAATCATAATTCAGTTGCAACTTAAAGAGATATATTACTAGGGAAAGTTCATTGAATAATCTTTTATATCATTTACGAGAGAAAAACTTTTGGAGTACTTCAATGATCATTATTTTATATCTATGTATAGACTAAATCTCTAAGAAACATCAAAGTGTATTTTTCTGGTATCTTGTTAAGAGAAAATCTCTGAAAATCCTCAAATTTAGAAGGGATATTGGACAGTAGCTTACACTAACACCCTACTGATAATTAATAATCAGACTATGATAAGAGTCATAAAGGTATCTCGATATACAATAACTTTGGGTAGTGATATCCCTAATTTGACTGTCTGAGATTGCTGTTAGGTATCGTTTTATCTTTATAATGTACTTCATATGTCTGAGTAGGTTATGCAGAGTTATGGTTCTTGAGTGTGTAAAATTTATTTAGATAAAAAAATATAACTATTTTCAAAAGTAATGAATTTTTAGAAGGGGATTGCATTGATTTCAAAATAATAAATCTATATTTTCAAGTACTGATATATAAGAAAAGGATTGCATTTATTTCAAAAGATTAATCCATTTTTTTAAGTATTGAATTATAAGGAAGAGAACCTCATTGATTTATTTGTTTTTATTTCTAGAAATAGGACAACTAAGCACATATGTTTTTATTTTTTTAATCAATTCTTGCATATGTTTTTTTCAATATGGTTGGTTCAAGGGTTAAAACAGATTTTCTTATACAGAATATATTAAGGACATTAGGAGTATTTCTTATACATGTAGTTCTATTTATTAAACTTTAGGGTAGAAATTGTCAAATTTCAAAAAATAAATGAAAGATAAAAGGTTATAAATCATCCTGTTTATTACAAACAGGGTTTACAAGTTAAAAAATTAACTTCCTCGTAATAAAACTATACTTATCTTGTCATATTAGGATAACTTAGATACAATAATACGATGGGCTGCGACATTTTTACTTTGCATTGAAATTCACATATGCCCCAAAGGACGCTGGATTAAGTTGTCAAGAACTAAATGTGTCGGCTTTAAGATTTCTCTCGTCAAAAATTAATTACAAGATTTTGTACGGAATTACAACTAAACAACAAGATTTACCTGTCAAAAATTAGTGATTTCTTCATCACCTGGCCAGAGAAACAACAATGTGTAGATTAGGCGGATTAAAAAGTACATCAAATCCTTAGATATCTCTGCGTCTTTGTTGACTCACTGTAGAGCATTCTTATTTTGAGTTGGATTGTCTTGAAAACCTAGAAATGTATCCTGTATCTGTGTGGTACTGTTTTTGAACTGGGTTTAACTTTCACCCTCTAATGATAAGCGTAAGTGATGGTGAGTCTTGTTTTAATACTTTAGTTGGCAGTTTCTTCTTGTTAGATTTATTGCCACTCTCTAATCTTTATTCAAATATTTAGTCATGTGTTTTCCTTAACAAATTAGTGTACATTGTAATGTATAGAGTTTTTTTGTTGTTTTTTTCCCAGTAGAATAACTTTGCAGAACCTTTTGAATTACTTTTTATTTGTTCTAATCCTGAATATTCATCTACATCATTTGGTCTCTGGTGGAGACTTGTCTCATTGGCGATCATACCACATCTTTTTATTTTTATATGAAAGATTTGATACTGAACATTAAGAAGACAACAATCAATCATAATTGTGTTTTGGATACATTATTAAGTCTCCCAAACGAAGTTTGGGAAGACTTATTGTTTTTGCTCAGTTCTTATTATTATTATTATTCTTCTTCCTCTTCCTCTTCCGCCGCTTTTAAATTTGAACTTGTCCGCACCCGTTCTCCAAAACCGCTTGTCAGATTAACTTAGGGTTTCACAATATGTTAGACTAACATGTCTAGTGGTGCAATCAGGGTTTTGTTTGTGCAATGGGGTTTATAAAGGGGTACTTTGAGGGGCAAAAAGAAAAGAGGGTTTTACTATAGAACCCTATGGGATTTTATTTTTTTTAATTTTCAAATGATTATAAATTGAAAACCGTTTGTAATAGACACAATCTTTTTAATTGAAAATGTTCTAAATGATAAAACCCATTAATTGAAATACAGGGTTAGTCCCCAGGGGTCACCCCCACCCCCTGCCATTTAATAAAGTTCTAATACCTTGTAAGTGGTCAAGATCCCCACCCCTAAACCATATATATTCTGGTTTGTCATGCTAAGATGGTTTGAATGATATACAGGGTTAGTCCCCAGGGGTCATCATGACCCCCTGCCATTTGAGAAAGTTCTAATATCTTGTAAATGGTCGAGATCCCCACCCCTAAACCATATATATTCTGGTTTGTCATGCTAAGATGGTTTGAATGATATACAGGGTTAGTCCCCATGGGTCATCCCGACCCCCTGCCATTTGAGAAAGTTGTAATATCTTGTAAATGGTCGAGATCCCCACCCCTAAACCATATATATTCTGGTTTGTCATGATAAAGCACATGAAATGAAATACAGGGTTAGTCCCCAGGGGTCACCCCCACCCCATGCCATTTAAGAAAGTTCTAATATCTTGTAAGTGGTCAAGATCCCCACCCCTAAACCATATATATTCTGGTTTGTCATGCTAAGATGGTTTGAATGATATACAGGGTTAGTCCCCAGGGGTCATCCCGACCCCCTGCCATTTGAGAAAGTTGTAATATCTTGTAAATGGTCGAGATCCCCACCCCTAAACCATATATATTCTGGTTTGTCATGATAAAGCAAATCAAATGAAATACAGGGCTAGTCCCCAGGGGTCACCCCCACCCTATGCCATTTAAGAAAGTTCTAATATCTTGTAAGTGGTCAAGATCCCCACCCCTAAACCATATATATTCTGGTTTGTCATGCTAAGATGGTTTGAATGATATACAGGGTTAGTCCCCAGGGGTCATCCCGACCCCCTGCCATTTGAGAAAGTTGTAATATCTTGTAAATGGTCGAGATCCCCACCCCTAAACCATATATATTCTTGTTTGTCATGATAAAGCAAATCAAATGAAATACAGGGTTAGTCCCCAGGGGTCACCCCCACCCCATGCCATTTAAGAAAGTTCTAATATCTTGTAAGTGGTCAAGATCCCCACCCCTAAACCATATATATTCTGGTTTGTCATGATAAAGCAAATCAAATGAAATACAGGGTTAGTCCCCAGGGATCATCCCGACCCCCTGCCATTTGAGAAAGTTGTAATATCTTGTAAATGGTCGAGATCCCCACCCCTAAACCATATATATTCTGGTTTGTCATGCCAATATGATTTGAATGATATACAGGGTTAGTCCCCAGGCATCACTAATGCATATAACTTTACTGGACCAAACCAATTTTCACTAGACTTTGCCCAATGTCAGGCGACCCTGGGAATTACGAATTATGGGAGCTTCGTTTGGGAGACTTCGTAACAGCATCCTGTTACAATCATTTCTTGTTTTATTTAAGTTTTCAATGATTTATTTCTATAAACCTGTGCAGTATAAAACTTGTGCAATTTTTCCTTTTAAATTTTGTGTGACAAATTGCATTAACATGGGTACTTCAAATTTAAAAAAAAAAATGATTGTTAAAGTACAGTCGTAACATCTCAGTGAAATAATAAGTATTGTCATATATTGATGTAGTAGTATTGTTGATCTGTAGACTAATCTGACATTTCCCAGGATATGCAAAGCTTGTTGATTGATGATATTCCCCTAAACTGATGTTAGAACACGTCTTTTCTTGTTCGAACCCTCATAAAACGGAAAAAACTAAAGTACTCCCTGTCGAGGACACCAGATTATAACTTTTTACTGGTAATGTTATATTGTGTGACGATTCAATTGAAAAGAGTGAAATAATGGAACCTCATTGAACATGTAATCTGCTAAACTTGACAATCCTCTTACAATAATATATTCTCACCGTTTTACTAGCATGTGGAGATTTATTTGAAAATGTAGTTGGACTAAGTTGGGTACAATGGTTAGAAATCAGATAGATTAATAGGAATTATCTTTAATACATCCAACACATTACTCAACACTTGAAAATTTATAAAGAAATAAAACATAATCTTTATCCAGTTACAAAATTAATTTTAATCAGATTAAAGGTAAAAAATCAAATGTGTGCGTCCATTAGCTGTTGTTTGTAGCAGTTCCGGTATACATTTTGTAATGCTTAAAGTTTGAATTTATTTATTAAAAGGTTTGTGATTGGCTATTTGAGCATACTGCTAACCTATTTGGATCAAATAGTAGAGTTAAAAGAGTGGAAAACAAAACTATAGTGTTAAGCAAACAATAGAAATTAAGAGGGGGCCTAAACATAATACGACCGATAAAATGGATCATTTGACAATAAGAAAGGAAGTCCTTTCATGCTAACAAAACGAAGATCTCTTCTCTTAAAATAAAACTTGAACTACCTTTCTGATTCAGAAAATCGGGACCTATAATTTGTAGTTAAAAGAGAATAAAAATCAACGCGGGTAAGATGTGACGGAATTGAAAGCTGATGGGACAAATTATAGCTGTAGTCAGTTGGATACGAAAGATAATCGTACGAGGGATCAACAAGGTGTTATTTTCTGGAGTTTACAAAATTACGACGATGAGTTTGCTTAAGCAAACTTAAAAATTCAAACTTGTTAGTCTATGTTTGTCACTGTCAATTATACCGACAACAATTATACCCTTTACTTTTGACTTGGCCAGTGGTCTGCGGAAACTGAGTGGCCATTGTGGTCACTTGAGTAACGACTTTTTTATTTGGTTTTAATGAAACGACCAACAGATTGTTGGAATAATTTTCTGGATGTTTGAACTTACAACATCTATAATATTCTGATCTTGGGTGAGTAAATCAACAGTTATTTTATAATGATTGTAATTTTAGAATAATATTGTTTTGTATTGTAAATAGCTTTTTAATGTTGATTTACTTCGGTAGAATGTTAAAAAGATTGACATTTTTATTTAATTTTAAGGCAAAAATTAGAATCTCTGGGGTAAGGGAAGTGCAAAATATTTTAGATTGAATTGGTCTTTGAATTTGCACTTACTTCTAGATCATTTTTTTTTTGTTTGACTTTCTGACAAACTCTTTGTTTCTGAAAATGAAAATGGAAACATCGTAAAAAAATGTCCTTGATGACAAATATGATGTAAATCAGTGTTTTTTTGTCATCTTTTGTTTATAGAATAGAGATAGTACCCGAGACACACTTCTAAATGAATTGTATCTTTTACATTGTGAAAATCTCTATCTTGTTTTTAACATCAATTTTGACACCAACTAAAAACAAAAGAAGTCTTTCAAAAAGTAACCAAACCTTATGTATTCTTTGGATACATATGTTATACAGTTAAAAAAAAATCTGTTCATCCTTTTTGTTAAGCTTCTCAATTTACCAACACCATATATGAAACAAAAGGTGATAAAGATTCACAGCTGATCATCTGCACTTGTTAAAATTCTCGCTCACAAGATTGTGAGGCAAAATAGATCTTTGTGATAATAAAATTTTGTGAAAAACCATGCATAGCTGTTCAGCCTGATTGATGGACATTGTTTTTAGACTTTTAAGGATTTTTATCTGTTCATTTCTTATCCATGTGATCTACCCACGATGCTTTGAGGTAAATCCCCCACAATATGTAATCATATCAGAGGACTATAAGCTTTCGAGTGGTGACTGAATTTTGCCCTTTTGTGAACTTATGAAATTGGAAAATTATAACTTCATATTTGTGAAAAATTGGTAAGTCTTTTAATGACTTATTTTATTTCTGCTTTTATTAAATTTCTTTGACCTTTTGAGGACTTGCATTGTTGGAGGATTAGAACTTTATGTTTGTGGAAAGAAAGAAACTTTTGATGACTCTTGCATTTATATAAAACTCTTTTTTTTTACTGTTAATTATAAAAGTATTAGTGTCTTTTCTTGAGAGTTACTTTCCAAGTCTTTTAGCAAGCTTTCACACTCATTAAATGTCCACTTTTTCAAGGGAAAGCTAGAGGTGCTGATGTTATATGCTAAATTGATTGAAAAAAAAATGATCAAGTATGATCAAGTATATATGTTATCTCAAATGAAAATTAATAGAAATTTATATTAAATGCCTCATTATTTTCAGGATATATATTGTATTATTCATTATACCCACACAAAACCAAATGTCTAGGTTATAACACAAAAGTTGAAAACTGACGTGAGCACAATTAAAAGTAATAAATAACCGTTAAATATTCATTTTCAATGGTAATAATTAGTATTTTATGGAAATGATCTTGCCGACAATAATAGACCTGTGAAAGCACTGGCTCGCAGAAAATTTTGCCTGTTCATTTTGTTTTCTGTATTAGGCATTTCTTTCTGTAATGGGGTTTGCCTTGTGTCACTTTTAATCCGCTGTAATTAATTATTATTGGCCCATTTGAAAGTTTCAAGCTTTAAATGTAGAAACTTAATCAATGGAGAAACGTTACGATTTCTTTGTACGAGTTATTAGTGAAAAGAAGTATTGAAAGCCATAGAATTCCTTATAGAGATAAATGACCACTGTTTTGTACATTTGACGATTATTTGGTAGATTTGTTGATTCCAGGTGTGAAGTTCACTCCATTTGGCTTTAAAGGGTCAAGATAGAACATACTTCCTGTGTAAAAACATCTCAAATATTTTAAATTTTTTACAAATGCAGTTGATTTTAATTTATTGAAATAGGAAATTTCCCGATAAATATTCTCTGGAATTTGTAATAATTATATATTGATTGAAGTTGCAAATTCATGGTAATATGAATAATCATGCTTATTAAGTAAACTCAGTTTCAATTTCATTTAGTTAAGATATGAATGTTTCCATTTTATATTCATAATTTTGTTACTAGAAAATTTAAGTATAAACATCATGAATCATTATTTTGAAGCTAATAAAGTTTTGATTCCTTTATAACAAATACAAATAAACTTCAAATTTTGAATTAAATAAATTAGGAACAGTTAAATTAGTGTGTCTGATTAAGTCAAGAACAGTAAAATACCCATATTGTTCATTGACCTCCTTGCTTCTTGTTAGCAAGGATTTTACGAGGGAAGCTATGAAATTTGACTGAATTAGCATAAATGATCGTATTTTGATACTTCAATAACAAATATGAGTATTTAAAAGTTAGAATCAGCCGAAGTTTGAAGTTTCCGGCTGATATACTGAATGATTATAGGATATACATTAAACAAATTCTGGTTTGAATGTCGACATAAATATATACAGAAGTGAAATTTGATAGATTTACGAGGTTTTGGATTTCTTCCCTTTCTACAATCTATACCCCCTACTTATCAAAAGATTTGTTAAGTTATCATGATGAGCTAAAGTGACATTTGTTATCAGAGTATTGTTAAAATGAAAACAGACTTTTGAGATCGCAATATAAATTCAATGGAAAACAAGCAAGTATTAACCTCCTCCCTATAAGCAATACTTATTAGGGATGTACAGTCTCCTTTCAGATATATTCTTTATCCTAAAAACGCATCTAAAACACCAGCTCCCACAGGTTATAAGTTTTTTTTTTTACATTGAGTGATCTAGAGGAAAACTTGTTCTTTTGCAGATCAAAATTTATAAAAATTCAGTAGTCTACATTGGGAAAACAAAAGCCTTTATGTCTCAGTTCTCTATTTCCCTATATATGTAAGAAATAATGGGAGACAACTGACCTTCTCAATAAACTTTCTTTTGAACCAAGCCTATAAACTTATGTAGCCTTACTTTCGTCAAAGTCAAAATCCCCCAGTATACTAACAGAAGAATAAACAGTTGATAATGATTATTTCATGTGTGATTTAATTTTAATAACCATGTCACCAAGACTTACTCATTGTTTCTTTACTGTATCATATACAGATTTAAATACTCCATCCTAGATAATTCTCTCAGAAACACAAATTTTCTGTGTGTTTAGCGTAAATGAAATGAAAATATTCGGATGTTAGTAACACAAGCTTCCTAATGATAAAATCGTTCAAATGAGGAACAAATTGGGTTGTTAGATAATTAAACTAACTTGTTTTCCTAACTTTGTTTTTCACTTGCAAAAAATAAAAAACAATTATCTTTGATTTAATTTGGGCCTGTAAGAAGTTGACTTTTTTAAACTTATTTCAAGTTTTGTCAAAATGGGTACAAGTAGCCAAAAGACTTGTTCCCTGTTAAGAGAAAAGAACTCTTGATGCTGCTGGCAACTTAAATATGCTGTGATGATCCAACAGAAGACAAGGTTATACTGTCGTCTGCTCATTGGATTAAATCTGACTTTCAAGAGAAACTTATACTTGGGCTGAAGTTTTAAGTGAGATAGTCTTTTACTTTAAAAATGAAGAGAAGTTACAATCTGCTACTTGTATTTTTGATTAATCACGTAAATATAATATTAGACACAATATTTCTTCTTTAATATGCTTGTTTTTAAGTTTAATGTCAATGGAAGACTTTGTATGACATAATAAATTGGACAGATCGTGTTTTAAACTTGACTTTAGACTTGTTGAAAGTTCTCAATACAGGAACGTGTTCGGTAATATTGAATCTTTACTGGTATTACGTATTTCCGTGTGGTCTTATTTTGATTGTTGTTTACTAAGTGCATATGAAGTAGGAAGGACTATGGATTGATTTAACATGCTAAAGAAAAAGCAAGTTAACATAAATCGATACAGGTAACAGACAATTTTCAAGTGCAATTTGCAAGTAACTTAAAAAGAACTCTTCCTTTGATTTAGAAAGAATGATGCAAAAAAAGATCCTGAAGTGTCTTTGCATGATAAACTTTGTTCTAATACTGATGTCATAACTTTGCTTAGGAATATAAAGTTGACTGTATTATTTTGCAGCTATGATAAAGGTCCTGCCCAAAATATTGTGAGGGTTCATGAAATAGACTTTCTTAACCCACACCTTGGAATAAAAAGGTTACAATTTATTAAGGTGTATATACATTATACAATCAAATTGCAGGATTCTTTTTATTTTTGTCATGATTCTAAAGTAGTTGCAAATAATAGATTCAGTATTATTAGCCAATACAAAAATGTTTGCTACAGTAGCAGTTTTTTACTGTAAGAGGGGGAAAATTGTGATCATTGAAATTTGACAAAATCAAAATTTGGAAAATTATAAAATGTATATAAATTGCCAAATTAGATGAAATTTTTGAAATATTGTTTAAATAACACTTCATGCAGACATGTATTCTTAATTTAAAAACTGTTTCTCAAATAATTATTACCTTAATTATTATGACATGGCCTATTTATTATTTTTGGTACAAATTTATGCAGAACACATACAAACATATTAGATATACATTTAAGCAGTTATTATTATGATATGAATAGATATGAAAAATGAGGTTGACGGTAACAGGCATGCAGACATTATGCAAATGTGATAGGTGTATAAAATACAAATTATCTACACGATCATCAGGACTTGTCATCGCCTATTCTATTAATTAAATACAGTGTTTTTATTCCTGTTATAATCATTAACCTTTGACGATTTAAATGGTGTGTCTTCTCGTTGATTAACTTAACGAACTTATTAAACTTTACATTTATTTATTCTGTGTGGGTTATATGATCGGAACTTTGATTTTGAATTTGTTGTTCTGTAAATAAATATGTGTCATATTTTGTATCATGATTGGGATGAATATTTTTTTTTGAAAGTGGAAATAACAATACTTATGCAGTACATATAAAGTTGGAATGACTATTTACAAATTTATATGTAAGTTTGTTAGTATATCCCTTAGATTTAACTTGTTTCTCTCTATCAGGTGAATAAGTTCTCATAAGTGTTTATTTGTTTATAACCAAAAACTATGAAAATATTTGCGTGAAATTTTCAAAATATTTGAATTTTTTGTGTGTTTTATTTCATTACATAATCTGACCTGCAATAACAGTAGAGTAACTGTTTTCTTTGGAAACCACTTTGCCCTGTAATTTAATGGGAATTATAATCTAAAAGTAACTTTCTTCAATAAACTAGTATTATGCTAATTATAGTGATTATGATTTTAACAAATTTATCTTTGGAAAATTTGTTATATTAAAACGGATATGTCTGACGCCACTTTATGCCGAAATCAATAACAAAAACTGTGACAAGCAAATTTTGTCTCTCAAAAGTTCGATACAATTAATAGTTACTATTTGTCCAAGTAGTTTTTTATTTACATTGTATCGTCCCCTCTGATGAAGTGTTTACCAACTCTATTATATTTCCATGGATCTCTCACACGGAGTCCAAAAGTAAATGACAATAAGGGTTTACTTGTTTTGTATTTGCACAAGTTGAGCAAATTTCTTGTTCAAATTGTAAGTTCCTGTTCAATTTGAAAAAAAAATGTTTTGACGTTGACATAATCAACTTGTTATTGTTGAATTGTATTTGGATAAAATTATTTCAAAGTGTACATATACCGAATACTAACATTTCCCTCCTAATTGGTAAAGTGCATCAAAGACGTGTTCAAAGGATACAAAAAAGTTTGAAATCTCACAGGATTTAACGTTAATTGGCAGAAAAAATTCTTAAACCACCTGTATGATTCAGTCGTGTACAATTGTGCAAACAGATTTCATTTCAATAATTATCGGAACAGACGTGGAACATCTTAGCACCCTACAGCCATAGTAATTAATAATGGTTGAAGAATAGCGACCAATACTTCTGTCAGAAAATTCAAACAAATTTGAATTAATTTCAACACGCTTCCGAATTGATAATAATGTTCATGATATCAACACAAATATGTACTGTGGAATAAGGTGTTGATTTGACAAATAATGAATACGAAAAACTACTTGTAAACGTCAAATTTTGTGATAACATTTTATATAGTACTACAAAAGAAGTCAATCACAGCTGGTGTTCTTATCCAGTTCTGTTGGTCTGAGGTCTTAGCACTGTAAAGATACTTTGGATAGTCATTATCAACTTTCATTGGACTATAGTTTCAGCTCACATTATTTTGGGCAAATGTAAATAAGGATGGATTAACACCTGTTTTATTTTAGCGATGATTTAAGGTTATATTGTTTAACAAGCACACAGTGTTTTCCTCTACTTTTGGTAACATTATAAAAAAATAATCTCAATATCGTTAGGAAGTATTTGTGGGAATGTAAGCCAATTATGAATGCATTTAGATACATTACTTCAGACACATTTGAACCTCATCATAAACAAGTGTTACCAAAAGCTTGTATATATGTTTTTCACTTAACAAACATTTATTTACATATATTCCTAATTGTGGGTCAGTTTTGTATGTTGTACTACATGTTTGCAGTTCAAATTCAAATTTTGATGAGAACATTAATACAAAAACAATATTTTTAGATATATATTCTGGGTTTTTTTCTTCCAGATTTCAAAGAATTCTATGGTACTCTACGAGGAGTCAACTAAATAAGGAAGGCATGGGAACAAGATAATCGTAGCAACAGGAATTATTACATTCAAAATGGCTACCAGCATGTTATTATCAGTCATTTTGCTAATTTCAGTATTAACATGTTCATCACAAAACATTACATTTATTCTACAAGAGGATAGACCAAATTCTACACTCATTGGAAATATTTTAACTGAATCGAAATTGCGAGAAAAATATCCAACAGAACAACTGACCGGCATTACATACGATTTCTATGACATTAAAGAAGAACATCGTCATCTTTTTCGTCTCGACCCTCTATCTAGTCATCTCTACACAAATACTATCATCGACAGAGAAGGGGTTGGAATATGTTTGTATTTAGAAGATTGCTATTTTGATTTTAAAATTCTTGCACATAAAAAGGATATATTCCATATTATAGAAGTTAGGGTGAATGTTTCTGACTTGAATGATAACGACCCAAAGTTTGAACCAAATGAACTGACTTTGAATATTTCAGAATCAACATCTCAGTTTAGCAAATTTTCAATACATGGTGCTAGGGATTTAGATACTGGGAAAGGAAATGGAATAGCTTCTTATAGTTTAACAAGTCAAAGCGGAAAAGACGATTTAAAACTTTTAGAAGAAAATATTGACGGCAATAAAGCATTATATATATCAGTGCATAATGAATTAGACAGAGAGAGAACACCATCATATACTTTATATCTGAAGGCATATGATAATGGCAGCCCTCTAAGAACTGGAACCTTGACTATCCATGTTAATATTGTGGATGAAAACGACAACAAGCCATTATTTTCGGAATCTGAGGTGAATGTAAATTTAGATGAAACTTCCCCCGCTGGAACTTTAGTGAAGCACCTCACAGCAGTAGATATTGACAGTGGCAAAAATGGACAGGTATTTTATCGTTTAAAAAGCTTCCAAGCTAAAGAAATTAATGACTCTTTTACTGTTGATGCCTTAGGGAAGCTTACAACAGCTAAAAAACTGGAATATGAACAGAATAAAGTATATACAGTGATAGTTGAAGCCGTAGATAAGGGGAATACTCCACTTAGTTCACAGGCAACGGTTAATGTTCATGTTCAAGACAGTGGCAACAATGCACCAGAAGTCTCTGTTAACTTTTTATCAAATGAACGAGATGGAGATGCAGTGTTGATTAGTGAGAAATCCGAAATAGATGTACTTGTTGCAGTTATAAAGGTGAAGGACATGGACTCAGGAGATAATGGTGTTGTAACCTGCCAAACATATAGTACATATTTTGGACTTTCACGGATATCAGACACAGATTTTAGACTTATTGTGCAACATAAACTTGACAGGGAGAAGATTGCTTTTCATAATGTTACGGTCACTTGCAAGGACAAGGGTCTACCAGAAATGGATGGGTCAGTACATTTTCAGATTATACTAAAGGATGAAAATGACAATCCACCAAGGTTTTCTTTATATTATTATCAAGTTGACCTTCTGGAAAACACACCAGCTGGTGCATCTTTACTTACAGTTAACGCCACAGATATTGATTCTGGAGACAATGGAAAAATAACCTATGCAATTTCTCCAAGTTCTGATCTAAGATTTAAAATTGATTCACAGACCGGAGAAGTGACAACCAATCAACTGTTTGATAGAGAAGCAACGGCTCGTCTTACTTTTGAAGTTGTTGCTAAAGACAATGGAGTCCCACCGCTGGAATCAAAAGCTCCAGTTGTTGTGAATATTAAAGATGAGAATGACAATAAACCACAATTTGTCAAAATGATTTTTGATTTCCAAGTCTCAGAAAACATGCCAAATGGAACAAATGTAGAAGTTGTGTCGGCCATCGACCCTGATCAAGGCACCAATGCTCAAATTGTATACTCTCTAGATCCTAATTCTGATACATCTTCAATACCATTTAATGTATTTTCAACAGGACAAGTCACAACTCTAAAAATATTTGACAGAGAGCACAGAAGTCATTACGATTTCCCTGTTATTGCTGTAGATAAAGGGACACCATCTTTGACAAGCACAGTAACCGTAAGAGTCACCATAACTGACAAAAATGATAACAAGCCAATTTTCACGTTCCCAAAGAACGCGAACAATACAATTCAAATTCCAAACACATTGCCTGTCGATTCCATCATTGCAACAATACAGGCTTATGATTTGGACTATGAGGAAAATGGAAAAGTGAACTTTTTTATTCTTTCCGGTGATGATGAAAATTTGTTCTATCTTAATCCTTTGACTGGAAGTTTGCATGTGAAAAAGGTGTCAAATACAGTGAGAGATAAGAATTTCATATTAAAGATTGAGGCCAAAGACCGAGGTCGACCTTCATTAAATGAAACAGCAGAACTCAAAATCAGTATACAATACGTCAATGCTACTTCAGAAGAAAGCAAGGAGTATATTCTGATTGTGGTCTGTGTTGTTTGTGTGACATTTGTTGTTGCCGTTGCACTCATTGCAGTTATTTGCTTCCTACGGAATAAGAATATTGCATGTGGTAAAAATGAGCGCTATTTGGAGAATAATCGACCTCCCCAATATGATCAAGTCCAGGCTCACCCTAAAAACTTTCAATACAACTCCTACTCAGCGCAAAATGACAGGAATAAACAGAGAGTAAAGTTTTCTGAACCTGGAACAACATTTACCAAAGAGGAGATGATGGGTTCCTTAACATTGGTGAGAATTTTAATTATAACTGTAAATTCAGAAATTATTGCATGTATTTATTATTGCAATTTTTTTAAGAATGGACGAAAAATACAAGACTAACTTTTGCAATGTTAATTAAGGAAAATCTGCATAAAGATATATGAGTCAGATATCAGAATACAAGTTTTTATTGTTGCAATACCCACCCAGTCGCATTATTCCCATTAATAAAAACCTCGCAATAATTTCTGAATTTATAAAATTATGAATAAGGGGAGTGATGTAGTGAAACATCACTGAGACAGGAACCAAGCAACCAATGTAAACCCAACATTTGGATTATTTCTCACCAAAACATTTCTGTTTGATTTATTTAATGGATACATTGAACTTGTAGTGTGGGTCTTCTTAATTATTTTTAGCTTAAAATTTTGGTAGAAAAGAAATAAAGATAAATGCAGTTTAAAGTGTTAATTGATTTAAAAATAATTTTTTGTAAAAGGTTTTCTTGATCTATAAATGAAGTCAATCAGTTAAAATTCACATAAAAATTCTTTAACCATTAGTATTGTAACTTTAGGATTAATACACAACTTGATCAAACCACATTTAAAGCTTTTAGTACAGGGGTTTATTCATTCAAATCATTAATCTGATGAGTTTAATTGAATTAAGGTCATTTGTTCAACCTGACCTTTTGTAATTAGTTTAAAATATGTGTAGATTTAAAAATGGTTAAGTTCTTTTTGTTACAATTTTCTATACTGTGTGTTTTGGACTCTGATTGTTAAAATTTCCTATATTTTGTGTTTTGCTAGCTGTTTTCAATTTTCGTTCCTATTCCCAGTGCCCTCTTTGACTTGTTTTAGAGTCGAGAAATAAGTCTTCACCAGCATGGGTCGTCACACATTTTGAAAAACTGTATCAGGTTTATCGAGTTTCTATAGGTGTGAAACATAACTCTGAGCAGATCAGATTCCAAATTTGATTGTAAGACGTGCCAAACAACTCCAGTCATTTTGAACGATAAGTTCTTATAGACTTGAACAAATCTTGTCGATTTGTATATTTCCTGTATTGTATACGTGTAAATCCACTCCTCGGTGGAGGGTTCTTTCATTTTGATGTTTTTAAGTATAGGTGTTATGATAAATTGAGACCACAGGCTTACATATTGTGTCGTAACGTTTAGGTATTATTTAAACCATCATTGTAGTCCCATTGAATCATTAGCTCTGTGGTCAGTGATAATCTTCTAGCTAATGAGTACATCTTTTGTGATGATTCAGTACACAGGACATACCCAATGGTCAGATAATGGTTGTTTTTCTGTTTCCTTTTACTAATTGTCTGTTTAATTTTGACATTGGAGGTTTGTGAGAAAGAAAAAAGTCAGGGAAATATTTTAAATGAGAGAAATGCTTCAGCCTTCTAATCCTAATTTCTGTCTCTGAGGTAAAAAATGCAAAGTGGATGTTTGTTCTAAGGTTTTCTTAAGTTATAAATAAGTTTGAGTACAAGGTATACATTAAATTTCAGTTTGACTTGAAATATGTTGCAGGATTTGTTTGTCATGACCATGATGACATGGTGCATATCATTTAAGGGATAGGCATAAAATATTATAATGCACCCCTATTCTCTAAAAATTAAGAAAATTAATAATATCTGTTAAAAAAAACATATTTTCAATAGACTGTTAAGGAAATTTACAACATTAACATATAACTACTCTTAAAAATATCTAAACTGCATTATGTAAATTGTAAGCTTCTATTTGAAAAGATATTGTCAAATCCCTCCCCTTTTCTAGTACTCAAATGTATTATAAAAGCAGGTTTTTCAATAGGTAGGAAGTTTCATTCAGGTAATGTGTAAAGAAAATTATACACAAAAATATATAAAAAGTGTCCCAGGAAAATGTAATAGTCTCTTTACCAGTGTAGTTAATTTATTGGGTTAGGTTAATTGTACCAACTGCTAAAACTTAAAAGCCTAATGCAATTCTTTTAAGCTTTTGATCTAAAATGGGGGAATTGGGGACTAAGCCATAAAAAGTACATACTAAATATGTATACTTAATATGAACTTAGTTTGACTGATACTATCAGTACTCAAATTTTCATTTAATTTGACATTAGTGAGTGAAAAACAAAACTATTTCACTACAAGATGAATTCATTTTGCCTTCTAGAAAAAATTGTGAATATCATGGGAAGTTTTGTTACATATTTGATTATTATCTTCAAATAATTTGCATATTGACTTGCCGGAAGACGTGTCAACTTTGTCAATGATAATGATGTCTCAATTTATTATAATAATATGCTTGTCGAATGCTAAGTAATGATTGTCATGGATGTAGGCATGTTTTTATGAATATATTTTCAACTTTTTACAAATGTATTTAAATTTCATATGTTTTATGCAGCGCCAATATTTTCAACATGCTGTTTTGTTGACAATTATAAATAAGCAAATTTAAATCAAAATGATTTTGAAACTAAATAAAAAGGAGTCCTGGCTCGTATAGAAAATTGAATTATGATTGCTATCTACATGATCTATATTCATAAACTTTTATGTTGAAAACATTTATATCTTCATCATTTACAAAAGCGTGAAACAATCTTATAGTAAGCGTCAAAGTGTTTTATTTTTATGCCAAATTTTTTTGTTTATTTTTTAAAATAAACATATCACAATCTTTTCCCATAAGATTTGGCGCTGAATCTCGTAATAAAGAACAATGATTTGTATAGTATATATATAAACTTAACAACAATACATGGAATCACATGACGCAACTTGAACCAACCTCTTTTTGTGCAACATCACGCTCTTTTAAATAGCCTGGTATTGAAATTTATCCTTGTGAAAAACCTAACTTCATCAACCGAGCCTTCAAATATTATTGTTTTCTTTCATTAAAAGTTATCTTTTCAGAGCATCTTTCTTCATTTGTTTTATTTCACAAATCAACCTTTGTTTCAGAAAAATGCGCAAAATGAGATTAAAAATTGTGATATGGTAATTTAACTCTTTTCATCCTGTTTGTGAACATTTGACGATTTTTGGTTCTTTGTTAGATAGGTGTTTAATGGGGAAGAAAATCTGAATCTGTTTCTTTATAAAGTCACTATTTTTGTTTTGTTTATTGCTTTCTTTTCATAAAGTATTCTTTTTAGTTGCAAAGATTTTGTTTTTGTTTCTTGTTTTAAGTAAACAACTTAAGATCTGTTATCTCCGAGCAAAGATAAAATGTGGTTTTGTCACTTTTCTGCATGTACTTTAAATTGAAACAAACACTTAAAACTTATCAGATAAGTTTGTGTAACAAGTGTAATGTTTTTGATTCTTGTCTTTTCTGTTTGGCTATGATGCTTAACCACACAGTTCATTGCCTCTAAGTTTCATAAGGATAGGTCCAAATCACATCCTTATTTTTGATTTTGCGGTATAAGCTACTCTGAGGCTCCAGTACATTCTGAAATAAAAACTTCAGAGAGTTATCTACCTTTAAAGAGATATCTACCTATATAGAGAAAAGAGAAGTTAATAGTTTTTTTTTAGACCTTTTGACTGAAATGAAAAAAAAGCTTAAAGTGTCTTTGTGTTTTTCTTATATTTTAATTGTTTTAGAAATTACCAATAAATTTATTTGTAATTTAGTGTTTTGACTATTTCAATTCATTTAAAAATCTCTGAATCTCAGTGAAACAGAAACATTACAAGCTAGATGAAAGGGAGAAAAACTAGATTCCTTAAAATGAGAAATTTTACTTGAAGTCATTTACACCGAATTCCTCCCAAATGAACCTTTGTGCGGGTTGACAAACAGTTAAACTCTTAACCATGTTAACTATCTAGTGAGATACACAAAGCTTGTTTTGGTAAAATAAATTTGACAAAACTTTTATCGAATGTGTCCATTTCTAAAAACAAATAGAGGGATAGATAAATATTTGTTTATTTACTGGGAAATTGACTTATAATGGAATAAGGTTGATAAAGGCTTTGATCCATGGATTACATTTGTCATTAATGAAAATTTTGTGATGAACCAACCCAAAAATTTGTCACTGATTTTTTTATCATTATGGTTTTAATCTATTGTGTTATATAGTTGATGGTCTAAATTTAGAAAATATGTGTAAATAATTTCCTAAATTTAGTTAGCATATGATTGTTTTTAAATGCTTTCAAGTTACCAATGTTGAAATTATCTCCCTTTTATTTAAATAATTACAAGCTTGCAAAATATTTTATTTTAATCTAATTCAATACAGTACATTAAACTTGCTCTTGAGTTATGATATATTAAAATATCATATATTTATTTTTCAGTCAAAGAAAGATTCACCTCATAAAGAGAAAGATGACAGCAATTATAATTATGATAGACAGGTAAGGGAAAGAACTCTTCTAGTACCTAATCTGTGCTTTATAAGATACCCTTTTTCAATTTTCTATGAGAAAGTGACACTTAATCAAATTTTATATTAATGCCCCAAAAAGTGGTTCTCATTCTGGAAAAGTCATATTTTTTGGCTAAACAGAAGAACATTTTGTGAACATGGTGAACACTCATTGATAATTTTGAAATTAATATTTGAACATGGTTTAATCTCGACTGTACTATATTGACCTCATAAAAGCTTTCAATTTTTCACGCTTCCTCTTGCCTGATTTAATTCATAAAATACTAATATTTTGTATGTCCAGTAATTTAGATACACATAAAGTTCATTGATTTTATTCGATAACAATGTAGCATTATCTGAATAAATAAATTTTAATCTAAAGTTGATTCATTGGCAACAACAGATGTGTTTATTAAAATTCAAATTTTCCTCCTTTTCAGGGTTTACTTTATGAAATTGACAATGGTTTATACAATTCAAATTATTTTAACCATGGAATATTGATCTGCATATATATTGAACGTGACTCCTCCCACTTTATCAAAATCGGAGGCTTGATAATGATGTTATTGATTCTAGAAGAAAATGTGGTATTTTAAATGGGATGTATGATTTCATTGAAAAAAAGAGATATGATGAATATTTAAATTTAAGTTCATCCTATTCAAAATCTGTTTTTTTTGTTGAAATAAAAAGGAGAAATGTGAATAAATATTTCTATGTCTTTGAAATGATAACTTTACTTCAAATATTACATTTTGATCTGTATAAAATTTATGATTGTATTCATAGACTTATTTTCCTGTTAATTATATTTTAAGTACACAAGCTTTTTAAACTTATTTGATTACAAAAAATAAAATTAATTGAAACTTTGGATACAAATAATATAAAAATCTTTCGGCTGACACTGGTCAAATAGAAACCATAGTTAGTATACTTTTATAATTATCTGTGATAAAAAGTAAGACCGTTTGTTCTCTATTTAACCCCAAGTAGAATAAAACAAACATTAAAATGAAACTGTATTTAAAATTTTGCCACAGGAAGGTCCTGAGATGACCATTAAAGTAGGGGTTAAGTGTAGCCGACTTATTTCAGTCATGTCAGATGGACACTAAATTTTATCACTATTTTAATCTAGAAGTAATTGTAATGGTGCGACAAAATAAGGAACATTAATCTTTTTAAAAATATTTCTGTTGGTCAACTTGACTAAAATAAAATTCTTAAAATAGCCTTTGGAGATTCAGAATTTTATTTAAAATAGACAGGTAATAATTTTGTCAAAATCCAATAATATATACGTTTACAAACGTTTGGGCAATAGAAAATCCCAACACTCCATGAAAAAGAAGGAGACCCATTTTGTTTCTACTTTTTTAATTGGTTGTAAAACTTCTTGCATATTGTTGTAATCTACTTTTAACAAAATCTGTCGTGATAAAATAAAATCTACTTTAATGGTTTCAAAAATCTAAAGTGGGAATTCATTTGTATCTAGTTATTAAAACTATTTTAGTAAAACTACCTTGACAAAGTAAGGACAGTTACTGCGTGCACTCAAGTATTTGTTGAAACTTTTTGTCCCACTTTAAAAACATTTTTCCATTATTAAGTATATTTGTTACATAATAGTGTTAGATTGAATTTGGCAAGCCAAATAATTTTTGTTGAGAATCATTCCATTGGAGCTTTAGAATAAAGACATACAAGATGTTTTACCTTTGTATAATATCTTGCTGTTTTTGCACTGGATGTACTTCTTCATGGCATATAGGAAAATTAAAATCAATTTAATGAATAAATAAAAAATCATGACTAACAATGAGTCTTAAATGTGACTTTTGTTCGGTAAAACTGGGCTTTTTAATGACAACATTTCAACACTGATTGTAAGCCTGCTTTAAATTTGGTTTCCAAAATTCACCGTTAAATTAATATTATAATTAATAAATTGAAAGGAAGAACGCACAAAACTTTTTACTTGTAAATAAAGATATTTTTTAATTTTTAATAAAACCATAAACACCATGACTCTGATTTTGGAAGTTGACATATATCTACTGGAACATTATTTTTTTGTCCTCAGGAACTGAAGCAAGATATGAAATTGATTCCTTATAATTTCCACTAATCTTTTTCTTTTCACATCATCACTTTTTCTAAACAGAATTCATTTCATGGTGTAAAATTCTATTCAGGCTACGGATATAATCATGTTAAGTTAGAATATCATTTTATACATGAAGAAAATTCAATGACGTGCATAAGCCAGCCATGTCGAAAAGACAGCGAATGAAATATGAATGTCATTTCCATTTTGTGTTTTAGTCAGCAGGTGACACTAAACATAGGTACAAGCTTCACTGAGAAGCTGATTTCTCTTCAAAAGGCCTACCAAGCACAATAAGAAAAATGGTGATATTATTACTTTTTTATTTCCAAAATAGGACCATGTTATTGTTTGTGTTAGCTATTAAATACTAATTGATTTTTTCTACAAAAGTGTTTACCCTTTTCTCGTTGGAGTGCATCGAAACAATCAATGTACATTTCCATAAAGTTTATTTGAAATTTGACGCTATATTTTATTTTCATAATATAAAATTGAGATCAAAACGCATGATAAGGACATGATATTGCAGAAATGATAATGATTTTGATTATTTGAATTCATATCTTTTCAAAAATATTGTTAATATTTATCCTTTATTAAAACAATTTCCCCAGATATAAATGTATTTGATTTATTGTGTTAAAAATGTAGCGCCTAAATTCTGTTAGATGATTTCTGTATAAATATTGAATTTAGGGAATGAGGGAAAGAGGATCATGGCCATTAACTGAGCATTAAGGATTTTAATTACCCAAAAAGCAAAATAGTCAGCTGGCCTGAAGTAGTATTTTAATTATTTATTTTGAATGATTCAAAAAGAAGATGCAGTTTCTTTCAAAGATTTAATAGTTTATTTTTCTTAATTTATTTGAAGAAGGAGTGCCTTGATAAAAGTTTTGAACTTAAACTATATACCATGATAAGCAGTTTATTTAGAAATTGACAGTAATAAATAAATGATTCTCTCTTCATTTTGTAACCCCTTTTGCTGCTTACTATAGGTTGTTAAATTTAGACTCACAAAGCCCAATACTTGTCTCTCTTTTTTTCAATCTGACAACTTAAATACACTTCTGGTGAAATCGTTTTATTACTGATTTGTTTTATATACAGTTAAACATGTCCCTCTTCCCAATATTTCATATGATTTGTGAAATCCAGTGAGACATCTTTTCCATGAAATATATAAAAAAATTATTTATCTAAACATTATCTATTGAAAAAAGGTCAGTAATGAAAATGTTTTTATTTTAATTTTCAACTGCCAAAATCCTTGAATTAAAAGAAGTATAAATGTATAATTCCAAGGTTTTAATATATATGCTATTAGAAAAATAATATTTCAAAAAATTTTAATACAAAAAAGTGGGTTTCCTAGTACAAATCATGTTATGACTATAAAATTAAATATATTTGAATTTTTTCACAGATGCCACAGAAAGTGCCAGATGAAAGTGAAACTTCCAGTAAAACAGACAGTGGTCATGGGAGTGAGGAAGATTACAATCACCAATTAGGTAATATTTTAAATCTAATTGAAAAAATTGTGTGTGTAATGAAGTTTTATGAACACTTTTGTCCAAACAAAAATGACCATTGTTAATTATTTATAGTTGGGATATTATAAGCAAAAAAGTAAAATATAATTAAAATATATTGAAGAAAATAAGGAAATTGGACACACAACTTACATTATGATGAAATTTGTAAAGGGAGATAATACACATTTTTCACTATAAAGATAAGATGTGGTATGATTGCCAAGGAGACAACTATCCACTAAAGACCAAAGGACAAAGGATGTAAACTATGGGCCCGTAAAGGCTTCAACAATAAGCAAAACCCATAATGTATAGTAAGCTATAAAATACACTAGCATGACAAAATGTGAAAACAATTCAAAAAGAAAAGCAAAGACCTGATTTATGGACTGCTTTCCAATTAATATACATATCAACTTTTACTGTAGTACACAAAAGTCTCCTGCGTATTATGATAATGAGAGTACATGGTGTAAATGCCATTTAAGCAGCTAGCCAAAAAAATCCTTTTGAAAGAAGGTGAGCAAGCTAAGGTACATTAGCCTCACCAAAAGCTAAAGCCACATGACAATCTCTAAAAAGTCTCCCAAAATGTGAAAATCATTTAATAAAATGATGCACAGTTAAAGAAAATGAAGGAACAAATAGTGTAGTATTAATTCACTCTTCTGTATCTCTATTATTTTCGTCAAATTTTAATTTATTACTTTATAATTTTTATTTTCAGATAAGAATGGAAGACCATTTGCTCTGAACAATCAAACATATAACAACACTGGAATATACGTTATGTTAGACAAAAACAAATCTAATAATACAGACATTGCACGTTGCAATATGTTACCTCCACCGCGGGACAAATCTAATAAATATTTAGATGATAGCATGCTGACAGGAAGTTCAAATTCTATGTGGTCAGAAAATCCATTATCAAGTAGGCACCCTAGTAATTCACAGACTTCAACAATTAGTCCGACGTGGACAAGTGACATGAAATTAAATTTTCAAAACAATTCACCATTTTATATGGCATTAGGTAGCATACAGAGTCGAGATGACGATGAATGTACAACAACATCTGGTAGTTACACAATCAATCCAGATGAATTGGACGATGACTTTGAAAATCGTCCAAAAGATCTTTTCGTATAGCAGGACAGTGAAGTTTCTACAAATAAAGGTGCCAAATTTTACATTATACTGTTACGATGCTGCTTGATAGATCGAAATGCTTAAACTAATATGTTATAATGTGATGAATATCTGTTAAACTCACCAAACAAAATCTAATCTACATAGAGGAAAATCCAACATGGCTCAGGGGAGCTGAGCTCCAATTCGACTGTTGACTGCAAGGCAACATAGGACTACAGTCTCTTAATGTGGAAAGAATGTGGATATGAATGAATTGTGCGCAGATTTTGTGGTGAGTTTAATTTCTCTTTATTATATTAATTGGGTTTCATAAAATTTAATGAAGTAACATACAAGTTTGTCGTAGAAAGATAAACAGTTTATGATTTGATCCTCATTTAGAAACCTATTGTCCATGTTCACACATTTTTTTTTATGAAGTGGGAAGTTGTGGATTTATAAAAGTCATGATTTTCCTACTGTGTACTCAACAAACACAGTAATCTGCACACAAAAGTGTTAAGTTATTTATAACAAATTAATGTAATCTCTTCCTTGTATGTGATCTGGAATAAAAAAAATAATTGAGTCACAGGTTATATTTATACCCCTGCTTTAAAAAAAGTGGGGGTATACTGTTTTACCTCTGACTTTGTCTGTCCGTCCGTCCATCCATCCATCCGTCAGTCTGTCTGTCCGTCCCATGAATATTTTTCGTCGCATTTTTCTCAGAAAATACATTACATGGATTTCTGAAATTTGGTTTCAGGGTTTATATGAGTCGGCTATACTGTGTGATGCGTTTTCAGATTCATCACTCAGCAACTTCCTGTTTAGCAAACACTTGCATCATTTTACACATGACATCCAAGTAGTTGAAAATTTTTGTCACATTTATCTCAGGAACTACATTACAAGGATTTCTGAAATTTGGTTTCAGAGTTTATATGAGTCAGCTATACTGTGTGATACGTTTTCAGATTCATCACTGAGCAACTTCTTGTTTACTGAAATATTTGGCCGGGGTATCATCACTGAGCAGTAGCTCACAGTTTCACTTGTTTATTCTGCATACAAGATATTTCTAAGAGCAATTATTGTAAACAAAAAAAAAAGGAAAAAGTAATTGTATTGTTTATGATGTTTTAATTTATATATTTTTATATTTGTATTTTCAGATGAAATGAGAATATAAGAGGGAGTCCAGAAAGAGAAAGAAAAGTGGAGGAAAACCCTTGTAGTCATGATAGATCATTATCTTTATTAACTTTTACAATTCTTTAAAACTAAGATGGCAAAATTTTCATTTCATTTTTTGCAATTTTGCATTGATCTCAGTAATTCTTTAAGCATGACATGTGAGAAGTCTGTGATGTCATTTATTTACTTATGTGTTCAGTTTGTACATAACTTTGTTAACTATTTTTTGTTATATTTTATAATTTGTATAAGAGAACCAAATTATATATAAAGGTGCTTGTTCAAAGGAAGAGAGAGAGAATGGAGAGTAAATGTTGTGGATAAAGAAACAAAGTCCCAATTTTATGAATGTGTTGTGAGTGAGAGAGAGAGAGAGAGGGAGAGAGAGAGAAAGAAATATATGTTGTGAAAGATTGTTTCAGGTATGAAAGGATTAGGGAATTATGTTGTTTTCTTAATGAAAATACTGCCACAATTTTTCGAAAATAATCATTTGCAAATTTTTAAGAAATATAAAGGAACCTTTGGATTTGTATTATTTCAGAGTTTTTTTCTCTCAAAATAAATTTAATGAAAAATAGTATTAGCTACATGTATAATAGTGCAGAGGTTAGATCAACTTGCACTTTAAAACAGTATTCTATGATTTTTTGTTATGTGTATTTGTTCTTGGTTTTGGTTAGTACAAAGACTGAAAATAAATCTTTGTTTTAATACCTTTAGCATATAAGAAAATTAAAACAATATGCTGCAGTATGAAATTAAGTACACTTTTTCATAGGGTACTGCTGCAGCATAGTATATGATATATTATACCTAAAGCTAAAATATTGAATTATCTCCCTTATTTTACAATTCTGATATTTTCTGATTGTGAAAAATATACAAGGGAGCAATTTACATTGAGATTAAGGAATAAATTGAATATAAAAGACAAGAACTACATATTACTGATACATTATATAATGCATTTTAAAAAAATAAAACCAATCGTTAAATTTTAATTGGTGCATATGTGAATCTGACGAGAGATAACTTTTGGTCAGTAGAAACTATGTCTTATTTGTTATATGTATGACTTGTCCTTTCTTGTTAGTATTATTCTTGTTAACACTGTTTTACACATAAACTAGATGGAGAAATTATACTACAAAATTAATGGAACTAACAAATAAAATAAATATAAAAAAATAAAATATTAGTTTATGATAAACTTACTCACTTGTATAGAAAAAGAAGTAAGGAGATATGGACAGGTATGATTGCCAATGAGAAAACTATCCACTAAAAATCAAAGGACAAGAATGTAAACAATTACACACAGATGACTTCAATAATGAGCAAAAACTATACCGTACCATACTATATAGTAAGCTATAAAAAGCTATGGGATAACAAAATGGAAAACTTCAAAAGAGAGAACTAATGTGCAAAATGTTTACCTACATAATCCGTTGCTATTATTATAATCTGCTAGATGGCGGCATCAATTGGTAACATATTTTTCAAATGCTATTGTCATGGTAATAGAAGTTGAAGGGTTTCTTAAATTGAGAGAATGTATATTTGTCTTAAATCTCCAGATAAACTGATATTCACATCTAAGAATCCAATAAAAAGCTGATATATTTTCACAAAACCAGGACATGATATTTATTACATAGCATTTAATTGTGCAAAATAAGAAATTGGTGCATAAATTCATGGCACAAAATCACTACACACTCATGAAAATACCAAATCCAAAGGAAGAGTGCTTTTTAAATGTCTGAAAACGCAAAGGAGGTAATGCATTAAGTAGTCCTGATATCTTGTCTGTAAAATGACTCTCTAAGAAGTCTAATCACCTTCACAAGAGATTTTGCTAAATGAATTTCACATTTAACTAATTATAATATAAAAATAAAGGGATGTGGTATGATTGCCAATGAGACAACTATTCACCAAATGAAGCGGATGTAAGCCATTAAAGGCAACTGTACATCCTTCAACAATGAGAAAACCCCATAACGTATAGTCCGCTATAAAAGGCCTTACATAATGTTTGTTCCTTGAGCTGCTGCAACAAACTATTAATCTTGATACATAGGTTGTTCCATGAGCTGCTGCAAAAGATTCCAAATTCTGGTAAATGGTGGACAAAAAAAAAGTCATTCAGAGGTGCTACTCAGTCGTTAAAATACACTGATTTCTGCTATGGGAGCTTAAGTACAGAAAATGAGACCGTAGACTTCTAGCAATAGGTTTGCACTAGCTTGTCTGAAACATTTTGGAGGATTGATGTGATTGGTCATCTTGTCTTTGTGGTACAAATATTTGTAGTATCTCAAACTTTTGAGTTGAAATTGATAGATGTGGGGCTCAAGTAGGGTACCTCTCTTTGATCATAAGGTCACATTTGAAAATTGCCTCAGATCTCCAGGTTATTTTAGGTTATTTTTAGGCAAATTGAAACACACACCCCAATGTTTCATTAGCCCTTAATAATATATAGGCCACAGGTCCTAATGAGATGTCTGACGGTTGCAAAGTGGAATGCTAGATTTGACCATGTTGTAACCACAAATGTGTATTGTGACAAATTTCACACTTGTTTTGTTGTTCTGTAAGTTGCTATCAAAATGTGATTTATGAATGCTTGGCTTTTCATGTGTACAGTGTTTGATAGTGTCTTAATTGAGGTAATTTGATATTGGCTAAGAAACTTCATTCTTTTTCAAACATATAAAAAAACTCATAATCTATAAATTGTTATCTTTGACAGGGGAAGAGGCATTGTTCAGATTTATGTTAATCTTAAGTTTATAGGGGTCCTGTTTTCTTGTTATTTTAAAGTATAGTGGGTTTTTTATCTACAGTAAGATCCAGTTATATTATCTCCCTTGGTAGTAAAGCATTTGGTAAGGTAAGATATCCTGGCAAAATGAAAGATTATTTGATTCCTCAATAAGTCTCAACTTATTCACAGTATCCCACTCCATGTGAGTACTTCAAAGTTCTAGCAATATTATGGCTTATTTCTAAACGGATCACTAATTTATAAACAACTGTAAGAGAGTAATTTGGAGAGATATGGGAATAATTCTGAGTATTTGTCCCAAACATGTAATAGATGAACATGCACCAAAATTTTACTGATATTAAAGCTTTACATGTTTTATGTTTCTGAAACAAATCAATTCATTTTGCTGAGTGACGTCCATCGATGCAAAGTTTGACAAAAACATTTAAAATTAGCAATTTTTTATCGAAATGATTTCAACAGCAACATGAACACACAGCAGCTGCGCTGAATAACATTTTTGTTTTATCAAAATAAGTAAATTTTATTTTAAAATGTTTCAAGTATATGATAGAGACTCCGTTGTGAATATTCAATATCTAGTAAGATATGACATTTAGATTTTGGTCTAGTGAGTGAAACAAATACAGGGGACGTTATAGTCCTACCTCCTTTCCGACTATTCCTCTCGGAAGTTAAGGTCGTTCAATGCACCTCAGATAGTTAAAATCGTTATACATCTTATAGTGGAAACTGTGTTTTAAAGACCTACCAACCTAAAAAAATATATAGCATACACCACAAAATAACACTGAATATATAGATGATGTACTTGAAAACAACAGAATAATCAAATTTGTAGAGACAGAATAATTATTGAATCAACCTACAAAATTACATGTCATTATACTTACAATCTAAAACATCTAGCTGTGGTTTTGGTGTGGGTTTTTTTCTTGGGTGACTAACTGACACTTACTCCAAATATTTTATTCATCTTCCTGAATATGCACGAAATAATGGCCACTGGATGTTACGCAAACAATAATCAAACAATCAATTAATCTGTTTATTCATGCATACGTAAGTATAAAGGAATTGTTTTGCGATAAAATATGTCATTGCATCTTTAAAACATGAACCAAAACATATTTGATTTTCGGTATTACAAGACATTTAAAAGCGTGTATACTTTGACTCTACTGTTCAAAACTTTGTACCTCCCTAATTTGACAACACAGAACCACCCATTATTTCGTATACATACAAAAAAACACAGAAGAAGTTTAATTTGAATCATACGTCAGTAACATCAGACTTCAATGTAGAAAATAATACTCCTCTAACTTGAAACTGTGAATCGTCGAAGTTTAGATATGATCCCTATGGCAATGTTATTACTGGGGACCTCAATATCGTCCAAAACAGAGAGGTTAAACACTTTTTGAAAAAAAGGACAAAAATATCGTCCTCCATCTAAAATAGATTGGAAACAGTGTCGTCAGGTCACAAAGGACGCTCTTTCCTCGTATTGTAAAAATTGGTGTAAACGGGAAAAATCTGATAAAATATATCTTGATTCTTATTTAAATAAATGTATGAATGTGGTGGATATTCGAATATCACAGTTTGAAAATAATTCAGAAATACATAAAAGAGTACATAATACACATATTTCTAGAATAAGAAATAAACTTCAAGAACTTTCAAAGCGGTTTGTGTTTGTACCGGCCGACAAAGCAGTCAACAGTGTGGTGGTGTTATGCCGTAAATACTACACGGACGTTCTTAAGAATGAAATTCTAAATCCATCTACATTCAAGTCCATACGCTCCACAGAGAGTCATATTATAGTAAACAAACATATCATAACCACATCACAGCTTAAGGCCTCCTCTGAACATTCGAAGGTTCCTACTATGTATTGGTTACCTAAATTACACAGAAAACAGTAAAATATCGTTTCATCTCGGCCTCTAGTAAGTGTTCTACAACTAATCTTTCAGTGCTTATAACTAGTCCCTAACTACTATCAAAGAACTTATCATTAACTTTTGTAATAAAATATATGAAAATAGTGGAATTAACTATTTTTGTAGTGTAAAACAATCTTTAGATGTTTTAGATAAATTACGTGCTTTTGATGTCCCTTTTGATTCTGTGGATAGTTTTGACTTTTTAACTCTTTACACTACACTTCCAGACAATCTTATCAAACAAAAGTTCTGTTATTTAAATAAATGGTCGTTTGGTAAATCTGAATGCAAATATATTTGCTGCCATTCATTTAAAACCTTCTTCTCTAATGAGAAAGGTAAATATTATGCTAGATATACTTACTGGAGGTGTGATGAGATGATTGAAGCTGTTAATTTTCTCCTTGATAATATTTGTGTACGTTTCGGCAACAAAGTTTATCGACCGGTTGTAGGTATTCCTATGGGCACTAATTGCGCCCCTTTAATAGCAGACTTGTTTTTGTACTGTTATGAATCATAGTTTATGACCAACCTCAGTAAAGACCGTCGAAATTGCATTTAATTGAAAAATTCAACAACACTTACCGTTATCTTGATGATATTTTTTCGTTAAATAATCAAGAATTTTCTAAATATACTGCCGAAATTAACCCAAAGGAACTTACTTTAAATTAAACGGAAATAACTGCCCTTTCCTAGATTTAGATATTTCAGTTTTACACGGAAAACTCCACACTAAAATTTACGACAAAAGGGACGATTTTTCGTTCCCTATTGTTAATTTTCCTTTTTTGGATGGTGATGTTCCTTTGGCACCATCTTACATGTTTATATATCACATCTTGTTTGCTATGCCCGTGTCTGTTGTGACGTTTTGGATTTGAATGAACGTAATCTATGAATATTGCTTTTATTGTTATCAGTAAATTAAAAGCAAACTAAATATTATTGTTATATACATATGCACATTCATGATCTACAATCTGTCGGTACCTGTATCTTGGCATTGCATAAGGTCATGTATTTCTCTGACTGTTTATGACGTCTTTACACTATATCCATTGGATGTTGGATGTGTAATGATTGATAATGTAGTCTTAGATGCATGATTTTTTTTATTAGTTGTTATTGGCTTTGAACTAGCTGTCAGTAACTGCGAAGACTCTCAGATCTGTATTTAGTGTCTTTTTGTTGTTTGGATGTACAAGTACCCGGCCACGTCCACTCTGTGTTTTTGTTAGATGTATTTCTATTTGTATCTATCTGATGAGTTAAGTCTTTTTCAACTGATTTTTATAGTTCGTTCTTATGTTGTACTGTTACACCACTGTCCCAAGTTAGGGGAGGGTTGGGATCCCGCTAACATGTTTAAACCCGCCACATTCTTCAATCCATGTATGTGCCTGTCCCAAGCCAGGAGCCTGTAATTCAGTGGATGTCGTTTGTTGATGTGTTACATATTTGTTTTTCGCTAATTTTTTAGTACATAACTTAGGCCGTTAGTTGTCTTCGTTTGAATTGTTTTACGTTTGTCATTTCGGGGCCTTTTATAGCTGACTATGGGGTATGTGCTTTGCTCATTGTTGAAGGCCGTACGGTGACCTATAGCTATTAATTTCTGTGTCAGTTGGTCTCTTGTGAAGAGTTGTCTCATTGGCAATCATACCACATCTTCTTTTTTATATTAGTTGTTTAAAAATACATTTTTTCGGAAACTAAAACTACCAATGAAATAAACATTTATATTTTTTTCTGGATTTATCTTCACCAGGAACGCTCAAATAAAAACATTTGAAAACCATGTAGGGATGCGTAAATACGCTGCAACGACTATATTTGTTTCTCTGTCAACATTTATGCCCTTGAAATCTAGCTGGTTGGCGAGTCGAATTGATGGAGGGCGGCCAGAAATTCCAAAAACTGTCGTTAAACATGCTATGTTTTCTAGCTCCATAAGTTCCACTTCACAAACGTGTTCTGCTGTTGTTTGTTAGTGTACGATATCACATTGGAGAAATTCAGTTTACCTGTATTTGACGTTTATTTTGAGAGTGTAAGGCGATAATTCCAGTTATATATTTTAGTCTTAGATGCATGATTTTTTTATTAGTTGTTAGTGGCTTTGAACTAGCTGTCAGTAACTGCGAGTACTTTCAGATCTGTTCTTAGTGTCTTTTTGTTGTTTGGATGTACAATTACCCGGCCACGTCCACTTGTATTTGTAGTATTTGTATTTTTTTCCATCTGATGAGTTAAGCATCTTTCAACTGATTTTTATAGTTAGTTCTTTTGTTGTACTGTAACACCACTGTCCCAGGTTATGGGGAGGGTTGGGATCCCGCTAACATGTTTAACCCCGCCACATTCTTTATGTATGTGCCTGTCCCAAGTCAGGAGCCTGTAATTCAGTGGTTGTTGTTTGTTTATGTGTTACATATTTGTTTTTCGTTAATTTTTTGTACATAAATTAGGCCGTTAGTTTTCTCGTTTGAATTGTTTTACATTGTCATTTCGGGGCCTTTTAAAGCTGACTATGCGGTATGTGCTTTGCTCATTGTTGAAGGCCGTACAGTGACCTATAGTTGTTAATTTCTGTGTCATTTGGTCTCTTGTGGAGAGTTGTCTCATTGGCAATCATACCACATCTTCTTTTTTATATATAACATTTCTCTGATAAAGCCTGACGCGCCCTTGATTTACAAGAATTTTGCTAGATGGAACATGCCGTTTTCTTCCGTATGCTTGAAATGAAAATAATCTCAATTTCCCTGTTGGTAAAAGAATCCCCAAAAACTGCAAAATTGTAAAGCACAGTTCGCATGCTATTTGAAGTAAGCAGGTTTCTGGCTTTCTTTGTGTATAACTTTTTTTGCAGTTGGGTGTTGGATAGTAGGGCATACGTTTTTTTTAAATGCACGTAGGCAATTAACGGGCTATATATCTGACCTCTAGCCAAGTCCCTATGACTAAATCAATGGGTAGCCATTCGAACAAAATTGAACAAAATTTAAAAAACAGACGTTAAACCCAAAACCAGACTTCAAAAACGAAAACAGACATAAAATGTACACACAGACGTTAAAAAATTAAAAACAGAGATCAAAAACGAAAAAAAAACAAACGTGAAGAACGAAAACAGACATAAAATGAAGAAAAAATATCTCGGGTTAGGGTGAATGTTGGCGCCTGTTAAAACGTTTCAACCCGCTGCATGTTTATGCACCTGTCCTAAGTCAGGAGCCTGTTGTTCAGTTGTTGTCGTTTGTTGGTGAAGTTTATAGGTGTTTCTCGTTTCTTTTTTTTTATATAGATTAGACCGTTGGTTTTCCTTTTTGAATTGTGTTACACTAGTCGTTTTGGAGGCCTTTATAGCTTGCTGTTCGGTGTGAGCCAAGGCTCGATCCGTGTTGAAGGCAGTACTTTGACCTATAATTGTTAACTTTGTATACATTGCGACTTGGTTGGAGAGTTGTCTCATTGGCACTCATACCACATCTTCTTATTTATAAACAAGTAAAAAAAAACACACACAGAAAAAGAAAACAGAAGTCTCATACGAAAACAGACATAAAAGAAAAAAAAAACAGACGTTAAAATTTGAAAACCAGAGGCAAAAACGAATAAAGACAAAATTCAAGAACTGTCAGGTGTCGCAACTGAAAAGCGCTTTTTTTAAAGGTAGCTAGAAGTCAGAGAATTATTCGACTTCTATACTACTCAGGGGACGATTACTTCATTTCCTGTGGACAGGTGAAAAAAAAAATCTTGTCTTGGAAAGAGCAGAGAATAAATAATTTTGCCAGGAATAATTGTGATTAAAAAGGATAATACATTTTCTTGCGGGAAAATGCGGACCAACAGAGTGAAAAATGAAATGTCAATCCGGCAAAATCCTCCTGCCCCAATCCCCTGAAATCCAAACGGTCGACTCATAAGACGGTCTGCCGATTTACCCAGTCACACCCAAATATCATAATATATATAAGAATAACCATTAAAAGTACCCTTTCTAGCTAGTGAATGAAATATTTTTTTAAAAACTTATTCTAACATAATAATACAGCAATAACTTCTATATAGAAAAAATGTCAAGAATCGTAGCTCTAAAATATGTTGCGTGAGGGGTTCACGCCTATATATTCAGGCTGGTACAGGATTGGGGAAATGTTCGCCAACCCGCCAACCTTGTCGCCAACGTCGCCAACATTCTGAACAGTCCCCTTTTTCGCCAACATCGCCAAAGTCGCCAACATTCTGAACAAAACACCTATTCGCCAACGTCGCCAACATTCTGAACAGGACCCCTGTTCGCCAACGTCGCCAACATTCTGAACAGGACCCCTGTTCGCCAACGTCGCCACAGTCGCCAACATTATGAACAGTACCCCTGTTCCCCAACGTCGGCAACGTCGGCAACATTCTGAACAGTAACCCTGTTCGCCAACGTCGCCAACGTCCCCAACATTCTGAACAGTACCCCTGATAGCCAACGTCGCCAACATTTGAACAGTACCCCTGTTCGCCAACATCGCCAACGACGCCCACGTTCTGAACAGTACCCATGTTCGCCAACATTCTAAACAGTGCCCATGTTCACAAACTTCTTAAAACATTCTAAATAGTACCCCTGTTATTCAAATTCTTCAACTTTGGATTTCAATTCTTTTTGTTTTTGTTTTTAATAGTTCAACCTTATAGCATATAAATCTTTGCAATATGGTTCGATTTTGGAAACTGTATTCATTGTGTTGGCCAGTTATTCTACACATCTTGGTTCATTTACATTATATATCACCCTGTTCACACAAATTCAAGATGAAATGGCAATGAATCCGGAGTAAAAACACTTGAGGTAGGTAGTTTGACATCCGAATTCAACTATTTGACATTAGATTTGAGCCAAGATTAATAAATGTGATGACGCAAATGCGTATTCTCATCCAGAGTATCAGTGCGTATGCTTTCTATTAACTATTTCTTGCGCAAAAAAAAACCCCAAAAAACACGTGCATGCATAAATATTAATACCACTCGCGAATGTGAATTTTTCGCTTTACTTATCTAAATTCAGGACACGGCAGTAAGAGCTTGACATATGACTTTCATGCATGGTCATCGTTACCACAGGTATTCTGACCTTTAGCTGTTTCTTTTTCTTTCTTTTTTTGAGTGACTGTCCTATTATAAACTTCGACATTTTCGAAATGTTAAGGATTTTCTGCCCCAGATTACTTGGATATATTCCGCAGTGTCGGATCCAGAAATTTTCAAAAGGGAGGGGAGGGGGTGGGGGTCACTGACTGCTATAATAGGGAGCCCGCTCCAGTGATCCCTAAATAATCAACCAAATTTTTCCCACAAAGGGGGTTCGGACACCCTGCCACGGCCCCTAAATCCGCCTCTGTTCCGTAATACATTTGTTTCGAAATTTTGGGTCCCCAATTCCTTTCAACGTCGTACTTTATTTTGATTTTTTAACATTTTTTTACTCGAGCGTCACTTATGAGTCTTTTATATATAAAAACTGAACTCGCGTCTTGCGCACAACATTTGAATGCTGGTATCTTTTATATCTACATATCTTTTTATGTAAATTGGTTCTTTGAGAGTATATTCAGGTATATGCATAAAACTTCTGAAAATAAGATATTTTTCAAAACCAAGTTTTCTGTAGAATATGTGGATTGATTTAAGTTACTTAAGGAAATACTTAAAATTTGAGATGTTTTATAAGACCAAATTAATTGTCATAATATATATAAGAGTTCCCAGTGAAGCTAGTGTGTTACTCTGAAGAAAAATATACGAAACCGTCTCATAAGTTGCATACCACAGGGTTTCATTTTACATGGAAATTGAACTGTACAACATCTACCATGAGTACAGACAGCTTCAAAACGAGTTTAAGAATAATTGATTACTAAATGGATGAATACGAAATGGTTAGGGTACGAAATGGCTATAATAATTAAAGATATTATACATAAGTGCAGTTGCAGAGTTACTGCATGGTCTTCACACCTTTTAACACTGACAATACGAAAGGATTGTACAAAAAAAAATACCACGAATTTGTGCCAAAGCACCTAGTCACAAATACTTTATCTACAAGTTTTTTGGGGGGTATGTTATTGAATGTATTGGGCTGTCTTGGGGGGATTTGGTTTTGTGTGTGGTTTTGTTTCATGGCGGGGGTGTATTTGGGTGATTTGGGTAGATCTATGACCTATACTAAAAGACACACATGTACCAGTAATCACTTTTCTACCAAGTTCAATGTTTTTTCTTATAAATGTTTTAATAGTCTGACCTGTCTGAAATTCAATAGCTAACTGTGTAACTAGTTTATATACTTTAATATAACACTTTTAAAAGTATATAGGGATTTTTTTCAGAGAAAAGTACCTGTGATATATGTCCACGGTTAAATTATTTTTAGCTTTGTGAGCCCACAAGCAACGTCTGACTTTAAACAGATCGTATTTTTTTTTATTCCCGATTTGTGTTAAGATGAAACAGTACTTATTTACTGGCTATGAGGGCAATTAACTTGCTATTGTCCGAATAGCCAGTATAAATAAGTGTTTTATTTGCTTCCAGTTAAAAGTTCATACCCAATGTAAATAGTGTTTTTTGGTGGTTTTTTTTACAATTAACTGATAAATAGATTTTTTTTTCAGACAATTTAGTAGAACAGTCTTTGGTGTCACGAATGTTTTACTTATGATGTCATCGTTAAAAGGACGCGCCTGACCAGGACGCAAAGTTCACTTTGTCTTATGGACAAGCCGAAAAAAGTAAAAATAATATGGATAGGGAAGAAAGCAAGAGTAATATTAAAAAATAATTCAAATGGAATATTCCGAAAATAATATATCATTTTATTCCGTATATGAGAAGGGAAAAAAAGTTGTGTTACAATACTTCAAAAGATCGTCGCAGAATTTACGATTATTTGAAGTTTTTATTTCTGTCAGAGAACACAAATCTCTAATATAAAGAGCTCTTCAAAATTCGAGCGAATGCTGCAGACACAAATCACAATTTACGATTTATACAATAAATACAAAACTTTCCATGTCTTCCGTTAGTAAATATTGTTTAAATTATGTCCTATATTGTTCATTTTATTAAATCCGTTGAAATGTCACACTTGCCGTTTTTGACGTTTTTCCGCGTATTTGTGTAGTGTCTAATGAAAAACAATAGGCATTTGAGGTCTTTTTAACGATCTGAAATTGTATTTAAACGTGAAAAGATTTTTTTTAAGTGTATGAAAAAAATATGTAGAAGTTCAAGGGAAAATATTAAAAAGAAAATAAACACGGATCTTTTTGTTTGTGTCTAGTCATAATGTCACAAAACGCCGTTTTTTTTTACATTTTAGTTAATAAAAGTATGATACGTCAGACAAAACCGTTTTGGAGGGGAAAAAATGAAATGATATAGCACAAAAATACTATATAACCTAATAATCTACATTTCAGGGATTTATTTGAATCCATTTTCGTCTATATGTCGAAAATATTAACGACACAGTCAGCGACTACTTTTGTCTGGTCATAATGTCACACCATGCTTTTTTTACTCGTTTTGACATTATATTCTGTATAACTTGACATGTAGTGCCTAACGTCGCAAAAATTTTCCCTACATATTTCATGCAAAAACCATCCAGTGGCAAATTTTTCATGCATGTTAAGGACGACTGGAATGTAATCAAAACAAGAATAAAATAACTTTGCCAAAAAAACAGGATAAAAGGAAGGTTGTTTTGCAAAGGAAAATGAAGGAAATAAATTTTTCGCACGACAAAACTGACTAAAAAAATAAGCGGCCCGTCCTTTAGTAAAATGACACAGTTTGCCGACACTATTTATATTAGAGTTATCTTTCTTTCACCCAGCTGGCTCTCCCCCCACATTTTGTTTGTTATCTTCACATGTAATGGCTATGAATGTGTATGACATTTGTACTCTTAATTTCTTTTTGTTTACAATTCATATCCCCATATGGCCTCTTTCGTAAGGTAAGAAAATAAACATATTTTATTTGATATTGGATTAAAAATAGAAACGAAAGTAGATTTAACATGCTTAACGGAAAAACTCATCTGAAGAACTCAAAGAAAATGGTAGGTATGTAGTTTTAGAAGATGAAACATATCAAACGTATATTTGTCATCATTTGTTATCATTTGTTATCGTATTATATTGAAAGTGAAAATAAATCAATCTTTACATGTCTACTTTTAAAACAAATGTTTAACCAATGCAACATGTGTAACAAAGACAGAAATTTATTAAGGACATAACCCAAACAAAATTCCCCAATTAGCATGATTAGAGAGAAAAAAAAAGAAGTAATTAATGACCATTTCTAGTGTCTGCTTCACGACATAAGAATTAAATGCCTATCCGTTATTTAAGAAATAATTCATGGGGGCTTGAATATATCGTGATTTTACCACGGGTTGTCCCTTTATGACAAATATTTTACCCTGAGCGATAGGCCAACCCGTGGTAAAATCACGATATATTCAAGCCCCCATGAATTATTTCGATTCTAATAGGATAAATACGGCAATTGTTTTGGATCGAAGCGCTCTAGATGAAGGCTTTATTTGCCGTTCCCATAAATAAACGCACTATTAAATTGACGTAAAAGACCGGAGCAAACTGAATAAATGACATGCTAAAACTATTTACAATAACATATTTAGATAGGTTTGGATGAATCTAAATGATAATTGTACTTATATGTCTTATATGTATAAAAAAAAAATGGCTTATATAACACATTTTATCATCGTTTGTTTACGTTTCCTTGTTGAGATGATTTTCGGTTTCACAAGCGTGTATTTTCCCGTAAAATGCTTATATTCTTACGTCATCGTTCTATGACGTCGGGTAGCTCATTCATAAAAAAGCATATGACGCGGGAGTACGATTGGAACAGCCCAAACAATATATTCATATTTTACCACGGGTGTGTACTCAAAGCGTTTGAAGAACGTCATGTTAGAATTAATATCATGTTTTGTTATAACATCTTGCCGTAATTTGTAAATAAATATAAGTTTTAAAAAGTATTCGTTATAGAGTGCGATTATTGAACTTGCAGTACTGTTGAGCGAGTCCTTATGGTTTAACGCTTAAAAATATTCCGATCCTCATTTTTGAAGACATACATATTTAATTAGAGAGAATTTAATGATTAAGAGATTTCTTCCATTAATTTAATGCAGTTCAAAACATATAACTTTTATGCTTGCGTAGATTCAGAATGAAAAATAAACCATTATTCCCTCCCTCTTCAAAGTTAAATGGTCGTTTCATTAGATTTTTACATCATGTCTTAGATTTTATTCTGGAAGAACATGGTATACAATTTAGTTGACATTTTGCCTAAATGTATTTATAGTAATGCTATTTGTTTTTGTGCTTAGTATATTTATCTGATCAGCCAAGCCAATTCTACCCGATTTTACAGCGCATTTTTATGTTGTTACACCAATGTCACAGACTTGGGCTTTAACGTGAATGATCTACTGGTCATTGTCACAAGTTAAGGGAAGTGTTGAGAGCTCACAATCAAGTTTAACTCCCCCATGTTTTTATATGCCGACCAAAAGCCAGGAATCTGTAATCCAGGATTTGTCCTTGAACACTCTATGTCATATTCTCTTCTCCTTTTCTCGCTCCACATTTTGTCACACTGGGGCTTTTTTACATTCTAATTATTGTCTTATTTTTTCAGTGTTGTTTTTATTGACAATAATACTACATTTGAAATAGATGGTTCAGTGGACATGTTTCATATGATGCATAAACTTCTCAGTTTGGATACTCTTAGGTTGGTCCCCTACGTAAAATATTCAGTATGCTTTCGGAATATACAAACTTGTCAAACAACGACCGGGTACCAGTCTAGGGTTCTCTGCAATACACAGTGAAAACCTTAGACATAATGACCATTTAAAGTTTGTAAGAAAAATAAGACATGAACTTGCGAAACATAAGGTTGTATGTCGAATATTCTACAACTACGATGTAAACAGAAAAATACCGTTCTTCATTCGTCATTTTATATTTAGCTTACTTTTCTGAAAAGAAGGTGTTCGACTTTTTCAAAAATGTTTAAAAAAGATATCCTTCAAATGCCAGTATCATCAGCCAGTCGGTTATCATTAGATTTTAGCAGTTCATCTGTATCACAAATGATCATTCTGACAAATTTGATTTCTTTCTTTTCTTCGTTTCCAGTTATTTTTAAAAAAACTTTTCATAAGACCGTAAGGAAAACCATCGAAGAACTTTATATATTTCACTAGTACATTGGAAAATGTTTCTGTTATATTTATTTCTATATTAGAATTTCTATTTGATTACATTATCTTTATTATGTTTATGCTGCATTATAAAATGAAATGAATTTGGAAAAAAATTATAAAGTCAACTGTACATGTTTAATGGTTTAACGGGGGCCACATGTGGTGCAAGATCTGCAGACTCTTCCAGTACACCTCAAATTCACAGAAATGTTATTTTTGGTGAAAGAATATTATATTTCAAGCATCATAGCAAAGCCCATCCACTTTTAAGATAAATTGACATCGCAACAACTCGTTCACTTTGAAGATAAATTGACATCGCAACAACTCGTCCACATTGAAGCTAAATTGCAATAGCAGTTCAATGTTAACGATCCACATGGTGAACATTGTATTTCATTCCCTTTGATAAATCGGTTCATTGATTTCATGTTTATTTTAGACATAGACACACATACCGTATCATTAGCACTCTATCTCTACTTGTGTCAAAACATAGTTGGAACAGAGAATCATGTTAAAATAATCAGACAACTGAATACTGTCAGGGATAATGTGAAGAGCACCAAACGTCTTGCAACTATCACAAGTGGAAGTTTTGGAGAAGGGCTAGAGATGAGAGGTATCGATTTAGATATGATGCTAATTTTGTCAAGTAGATTAGAAAGATATATATTGTGATAAATTGCATACTAGTTTTGTGGTTACGTAAGTAGCCATCAAAATGTGCTTTACAAATGCATGCTGTTGATGTCAATACTAGTAAAAAAAAAAATTATTGTTCAAAATGAAAATAATTGATCAGATACAATTTTTACTACTCAGTTACGTCTTTTCCAAATTCTAAATAAGGTAGTATGTTTCATAAATATTTCTTTATGAATAAGATTGAAATGTATTAAGCAATCACATTTCATAGAACCATTACTCCTGAAGGATGTTTGCTACTCTTATGACTTATCACTTTCTATTTCATTACATATAGTGTACAATGCCAATATTTGAAAATCTGATAAAATTCTTGTTAATATTTCATAGTATTTTGAAAGATAAAAGGTGGCAATGTCAAATGTATGAAAACTCTAGAGAGAATCATTTCTCGCCAAATTTTCAATTGATTATCTCTCTTAACAATGATTCGGACCTATATTTTTTTTTCTATTTTTTATGTTCCGTTATTCATAAACTATCATGCAATATAATTATAAATGATTTTTAATAACAATTACCAGAAAAAATATCTTATTTATATTTCATATTGTTAGGCTCAAAAATGAACTCAAACGGAATCGAAATTTCCTAGCTAACATTTTACATGTACTCGTAAATTCCAAATTTGCCACAGGCTGGAAAGTCTTTCTATTTCTATTTGAAGTGAAAATATTGCAAGCAAAACTTCACTTGTAAAGTAACGTCTGGTTGACACTTGTCATGTGACAGCTAACAAAAGGAAATCTAGAGTGTAACAAACAGTATTCAACAATAGTGTTTATACAGTCTCAAACTTGTCCCGAGTCTACAAAGATATAAATGAAGAAATAATAATCAAAGATCCACATTCCACACCAAATTTAGACTGTTTTTGTCTTATTTTCCCTGTAAATTATTTATATATGTGAATGATGAAGATGTGTTTATTAATGGTTATTTAGATGCAACAGGCACCAAGGGGCGATGCTCTTGGGTTGTCGACTCTTGCAAACATAACTGTCTTCATGAAGAGAAACAAATATAAAGGTAACAGAAGTGCAACCTTGTACTTGTGTCATTCATACCAAATTACTTATACCGCAGTAATAAGTTTTGTGACAACAAGGGACGGTGCTCAACGAACTGTGTGATATAAAATACTAAATATAGTATCTCACACAGTCCACCTTGTGTCTGAAGCAGACAGAAAAGCTACATTAAGCATAACTTTTAGAAAAATATTTACCAACAACAAAGAATCTTCTGTGTTCATAAGCCATATTAGTTATATCACTTGAGTTAAAGAGAGGAAACATATAAAGTAGAGACATTCAAACTCTTAAGTGAAGTAAAAATATCAAACATTATTGGCTTTCCATGTAGTACGACAAATGCACTGAACTAGATAAAAACTGTCTCCCGATGATACATCTAGATGTTTACAAAGAAGCGTATTGCAGATATTAAAACCCGAACTTGTTGGATGTTACGAATTTGTTCACGTACTTTTTAAGGGAACCGGACACTGCATGTGAAATGTAATGAACGTGCTCGGAAGTCATTTTCGGTATTGATATATTAAAAGTGGTAATTTTATTCAAATTAAGCAGAACTTGGTTATTGTCGTACAGATGAATTACAATTAGAAGTGTATATCAGAACTCGATCTATATTTTGAACTTTTTGTTTAAAAGAGCTAGGACAATTGCTCTAGAAAAGGTTGCATAATCGCAAAGATTAAAGTGTTCGTATTCGTTTTAATACTTGATTCAAATGCAGGGTTATATGCACTGTAAATAAAAGTGTTAAGAATCTGAACACTTTTTGAACGCCCTTTTGTAACACTTCTGGAACGCGTAACAGTGTTCTAAATATTAACATTGGTGTTCCAGTTTTTAACATCATGTGTGCATCTTTCGAACGCCATATGTGTTATTCTTGAACGGAGTGTGTACTCCTTGAACGCCTAGTGTTTGAATCTGGAACATGTCCTTGTGAGCAAAATTGTACGCCGTTACGCGTTCCAAGCCTTGTAACACTTCTGGAACACTCGGACTGTGTTCCAGAAATATGTGTTAATATCCAGAACACATAGAGTATACTACTGGAACACAATTTTACATGTTCCAGAAAAAAGTGTTCCATTCTCTGAAACATTATTGTGGTCTTGTAAAAATCATAATTTAATTGATTAAAAACATCTTTAATTGATTAAAAGAGGCAAAATTAAAAAAAATACAAAAATGTGAAATATTGAAGCAACTTTAAAATGACAAGTTAGACAAGTTAGAAATATAACATTAGACAACGAAAAATTACACTATAATTTAATTGGCAAAATGTGTCCAAATATTTAATCAGACAAAATTTTCGTCACATTCAAAATTATTATGTTACAACAAAGTCTATTGGCTTATGAACACAGTTTAACTCATCGTTTGCAACTTCTTAAGTCAAGCACTGTCCTGAATTTCTTTACAAAAAACTGATGTCAATGGCTCGTTTATCACCAATATTTCCATAATCCACAGCCTGTATAGCACTCAGATAGTCAATATCAAACATAAAATACCCTGTATATATGCTGCTAGTAGTCGAGTCGGTGTTCATGTAACACTGCTACCTTGGGTATTTTTAAACATGATTTGAGTCGTCTACAACTGTTTTTGAGCTTCCATTTTTAAGAGGATTCGTCTCCTTGGGTTATAACTATTCTTTAACCTTGTTATCCATCAACCGTAAGTTCTGAAATGTCAAATATAAAGTGTACGAGTAAACAAATTATTGATCATGTCGATATTCCTTAAGAATTAGAAACTCTTATTTCGTTTTTGCAATTCCATTATATTTGTCAGCATCATTAGATTTTGTTTGCAATATTTGATAAGATGCATTTGTTAAAGAGTGGTATACATGTATTTTCAAGTATAGGGGCTCTCGTGTTCTACAGCTTTTTGAAAAAAAAGATGATAGGAAGTGTACAGCAAAAAGTCATAGGTGTTTTAGGCAAAACTTTGTCTTTAGACTTGTCACTTAATTAACTGCTAACATTTCAAGAAACTAATGACTATTTGCCTGTTTTCAAAAAGATATGTATTAATTTCACTTATGATCTGTATACGGATAATTCCAATTTAAATTGATGTAATTATATTGGATTTAACTAAACTAGTTTTCTGATTCATGTACACATGTGAATGGTGCACATATTATTGATAAATCTGCATTAACAAAACTTCAAAAATTGTAAGAAGTCAATGGGCACTCCTAAAATTATTAAACTTACATAAAGTACTTTTATGGTGCAGGATAAGTCGTCATCTCTGGAACTGCGAAATTTTCTCTTCATTCTCGAGGTATGCACGAACAATACTGTAGTTGTGTTTGTACCCTATAAAAGTAACATCGGAATACATTACAATACATGTATGAAGTGCACAACGGTGTGCATTTGCTAAAATGAATTACTAAGAATTAAGTATTTAAGAATGAGAAAGCTATTAAAAACAGAAACATTAGAAATTTAAAATTAGTGTGTTGCAGTATGCATTTTTACAAACCTCTGTCTTGACATTGCAATGTCATGACAGTGTTTGTATATGTGAACAAATCCTTATGCATTGTTTTTATTTATTAACAAATGTACATCCTCAAAAGTGTGGATAATGAAAACGATTAACTGGAACGCATCATGTTCGAGACCAGAACACATTTACATTAGCAACGATATCATTATCATTTACGTATAAATTTACATTGGTTAAAAATTAAAAAAAACATGATCATTTAAATGTATTCTCTCAAAGAACCTCCTACTTTTTTAATCGAATTATGGCATAACAGCACAGTTATGTGTTCAAACAAAATGTTCTACTTTAAGGCCATTTATACTTCAGTGTGTCCTGTCAAAGTAGAAATTTGTTTATTAAATACTAAATAAATAAATTTTAAGTTCCTAATTTGTTATAAATATAGATATACATACCTATTAAATCATGTTTTGTTGTAAATTTTCTTCAGTGAAGCTTCTTCAATCGCGATCAAAAACCAAACTTCCGGTACATTAATACGTCACGCGCTGTTATATACGCGGACATGTTTTGAACACATGGCGTTCGGGGAAAATGGTAAATTTGAACGCATCGTTTTCGACACCAGAACGCTTTTACAATAGCAACGCTTTCATGAGCATATACGTATTTACATTGGTTAAAAGATATACCCAAAGAACTTAAGTCGTTTAGAAAAAAGATGTATATTAAAAATCAATCATTTGCACGCTTATAAATACGCTCTTGTAACATGTTTTAATTTTTTTTTACCAAACTGATAATTTGCTTATGTTGATACAGCTAAAATACATTTATCGTCAAATTATAATACGAATCACCCTTATTCATCGTCTGTTTGACTCTGAAGCGATGAAATATTTTTTCACTCCCCATTACAATATTAGAACACTAAAGTGTTCAATTTAGAACACTGGTATTGAACATATGCGTTAAAAGACTGAACACAATGTGTTATATTCTTTAACGCTGGCGTTCAATGTGGAACACTAATGTTAACAGCCGAACATATTGTGTTTAAAATAGGAACGCGTCCGGACGCGTCAGGCGTCCGCAATATTTACAGTGTGAATACACGCTTGCCTTGACGATAGACTTCGGGATGTTTAAACGCTGATTTATACTTTAGATACACTATGAATCTAATGACTAGTTTTTAATAACTGAATATGACAAATTCTCCTGGATAACCAGACGTACAAAAAAAAAGGGCAATACAAGTCTTTGAGATGATTATTTTCAGGAACATGAAACATGCCGTGAATTAAGAGAACGTAACATATGCTATGAAATATTATCTATAATTTGTTATATTCACATGTTTTACCAAGTATCATTTTCATGATCAATATCAAACATGAAAATGTCAAGTTTTAAAAATGTAATTGCACGCAATCAGTCAATTATATAAATATAAGTTGTGTTCTTTTTAATTGAATAACTATCTCTACTGTGGTTTGGATTACATGTGAAAAATATGAAGATGATTATTATATATATCATGCTTTTTTCTATTTTTCAGTTAGCAAAATCTGAAAAACAAAGTTCAGCCAATGAACAACGTTTTACTGTTACCATAAACGGCGTGTCGAAGACTATACCTATAATAGGATATTTGTTACAACAGAACTATGAACATTCGAATCCCGCAGAGTGGAAACGGTTTAAAGATAGGATGGACGAGAAACAACGAGAATTAAACAGCAAAATGGAACAAGTATCGCCTATAAATAAGTCAATAGAAGAAAGGGTGTTCAAAACATTTAAAAGTCTTGAGAGAAGAATGAAAACTATAGAAAAAGACACGTCTAATATATACAAGCTCCAACAAATTAACATTAAAAACATCACCAATCTTGCATCGAATTTAGATATAGTTAAAACGACGACCAACAACCTGCAAGTGAGAATAGCAGAAGGTATATATACAGAACGTAAACCGGAGGATTGAATAATTTATAATAATTGGATAGTTAACCAATACAATATCCTTTGATATAAATTCATTTCAATTGTGAGTTGATTTTGTGCTTTGAATCGGACTGATGAGTTAAGCTCTTTGCAAATGCTTTATGTAGTTTTTTCTGATGTTGGGTTGTTACATCACTGTAAAATGTAAAAGGGGATAAGGCATGTTTATCTCCGACACATTATTTATGTACTTGTCCCAAGTCGGGAACCAGTAATCTAGTATCTTTATTTGATTGCTGTTTGTGATATTTGGGTTTCGTTTATTTATTCGTAGAATTTCTTCTTGTCTCATTTTGCTGCACCACCGTCAAGGGTTTAGGGTGAGAAATGGGCGTTTGCTAATCTATTAACTCATCACATTCTGTGTGTGCCTGTCTCGAGCCATGCAAGAACCTGTTATTCTGATTTTGTCGTTTGTTACTGTATATTATTTTCTTTTTCGTGAACACAAAACAGGCCGTTAGTTTTCTTGTTGAGATTGTTTTACAAACATTTTTTAGATACTGATATAAGCCAACATCTTTGACATTATCGCTTCGGAATGACGAAATTTATAGTTTATATGTTTAACACATTTTAAAAACATATTTGTAGCCATTTGTATAGAAAGTTTATATATTTTTTTAATTGATAGTTATAGCATAATTAAAAGAAATAGCATTTCAAGGGTTGACATTTACGGATTATAAAAGACATTTTAAAACTCTTATTTTTAGGAATATGTCGGTTGTTTCCAAGATGGTACGGACATGCTTTTAGAACACAAGATAACATTATTTGGTAACAAAATAACACTTGCGTTATGCAAAAGACACTGCAAAGGATACAAGTTCACGGGACTACGGGTAAACTTACTTTATAATGTTCATAGTATTGATGTTTTACGATTTTGTTTTTTATTATTTTTTTTATTTTCGTATATTTTCATATGCATGAACTCATATTCTTCAATGCATAGGCGTTTTGATTAAGAAAAATATAACATTTTGCTTTAATTCCATTGCGGGTTATTTTGTGTGTTTTTATTTGGCTGAAGACAATAGTAGCACGTCTGTGTTTTTCGTTATTTTTTTATTTCACTACATTAATGAAAACATATAAATAAAATCCAAAAGTATATCATTACAATAAAAGGTAGAGTAAATGTATCGATTCTTTTTTTTTGCGAATAAAGCAATTTTAATGTCTATAGTTTATTTAACTCAAAATAACTGTATTAAATGAAAATGCATTTCATATTTTCAACTGGACTTTTCACATTAGTCCTCTAATCCTCAGTCATGACGTTGAAAACTATTTATTTACCTCATGCGGTGTTAATGGTCATCTTTAGGACTCGCGTAAATCGAAAAACATTAAACGGAATGATAGAAATGTTAATATTTTTTTAATAGGCAGGTCAATACTGTCTCTGTGGAAATAATATCAACTCACAGAAGGCATACCACCAACTATTACCCGAATCTAGTTGCAGCATGAAATGTTTTGGTGAACCTACTAGAAATTGTGGTCACCACGGAGTTAATTCCATATATAGAGGTAATATAAACGGAAAAGATTTCTTTTAGATCGATGAACCTTAAATGATTATTTTTTTTGTGGTTGTCTTGTTTAATTGTTGTCATGATACACAGATAAGAGGATGTGGCAATATTTCCAATGAGACACCTCGCAACAAACGATCAAATGACATAGACGTTAACCATTTTATGTTACTGTTCGGCCTTCCACTATACGCAAAACAAATACTGCGTAACGAGTTATAAATCAGAAATTGGTACCAGATATGACAACTGTTTTCAACCGAGTAAACTACTGACTTGATTTATGAACAACAATAAACGAAAACCATGTATGATATATAACCAAAAAAACACGCAGCCGCTGAAGGGACATGCAAATACAGAATGTATACAGATTGTTGCGGGGTTACACCTATTTTTGGGTGTCCAACCATCCGCTACAACGCAGATGTAACAGCACAACATTAAAACAAACTATAAATGTTTCCATCATTCCTTTTTTTCATATTAGACACCATATATTTTGACTGGCGTAGTTTTCTACTCAATGAAGGCGTATTGCAATCAATTTAAAATACATACGTGCAACAGACACATTACTATGACTCAAGTTTCTTTAAGATTTTGATTATGCATACAAATAAGGTATGAATCTTTGAATTATTTTAAATGACAAAACTATTTTCAAATATTATACATAAACATATTAAATATGTTTTCAATTCGGTAAAGCATGTATGATTCATGTTATATATGTAAAGTATGATTCATGTTATATATGTAAAGCATGATTATCCCTTGTATGCTTTGCAATCATTGATTTTATCACATTAAATACTTACGCCAAATTCGCCTCTGAAGAGTTCAACATTGGAAATGATTTACCTTATTTACCATGTTTATCATCACTTTCCTAAACACTTTTTTCTTTATTTGTAGTATGAGGCAGGCAGAGGAAAAATTACTGTTTCAGAAATTTTTCCTGAATAAAGTATACAATTGCTGACAGTTCGTCGCTTTTTTATAGGCCCGTTTAGGGTACTAATATAGTAAACCGTTGCTCGTCTGTTCGTTCGTCCGTACATCCATCAATCCGTCAACAACATGTCGGACACTAACTCAAAAACACTTCAATCAATGTTCCTGAATGTTTGGTGAATTGTTTATATCTTTCGCAGTAAGCTGCCTTTCGATTTTTATAAATTTTAGATTTGACATTTTTGAGTAATGCGATTTTATTCAATGAAAGGGGTGATTTTCTCGTTTTCGAACAGTTACTCAAAAATGCTTAGAGCAGTTTTTTTTTTGAAACTTTGGTCACAGGATTATATCTGTCACAATAAGCTCCCTTTATTTATTTTTGTTCATAAATATCTGAGGAGTTATGGAATTTATTCATTGGAAAAGCGACGAGCGTATCATGCGCCGATTGCGCAGCTCTTTGCTAATGACATTATAATGTCTTGGTCGAGAAAGATATATTCTTACCTATGAAAATAGATGAATTGATACAGCAATTAAATTGCATCTAACCAAATATATAAATTTGTGAAAAAAAAAAGAAACTGAACAGAAACAAAAAAATCAGAAAGAAATAAAAAAATAAAATAAAACAAATATCAAACAGCTTCTTCTTCTGTGTCAAAAAGCAATGCCTTGGTAGTAAAATTGCCATTGTAATCAGAGCACGGATGTGATGTAAAGTTTTTAACTGGAAATTCACCACTAATAGCAAAAGTAAATTTACTTTGTTCTATCGAGAACGCAAAAACATTGTTCCTGGAAAATCAATAGTTTGGCGTCACAACAGCCGCGTACAAAATGGAATTTGCAAATTATTCCACTCAAGATCATTTGAATAGTTCTACATCACTCTGACGCATCATTTTATATCTGAAGTACTAGTGTTCTTAGCAGGAATGAATTATAATACATTATCCAATCCAAATCACAAATAGCTAAGCTTATTTCAGGGGTAATTTTGTACTCCAGTTCCTGGAAAGGGTGGTTTATAGTTATCGGGAAATTATTCCGTTCACCCGTTCGTCGTTCCGTTCCACCTTGTATTTTTTGAATTTGGTATATACTCCGATAATTGGATAGAAGGGATTGCTATACCTGTATCAAAGAAAGGGGATCTTTCAAAACCCTAACAACTATAGGCCAATCATATTGATTAATGTATTTTCAAAGATCTTTACTTCAATTTTGAATAACCGTCTACTGTGTTGGGCCGAAGATTTTGATTTCGCCGCCAAAAATCAACTGTCGATGCTGTTTTTATTCTTCATGGAATAATACCAACAACCCTGTCACAAAAGGAAAAACTGTATTCAGCATTCGTGGACTTTTGTAAGGCTTTTGCCAATGTCGACTGTCGCATACTTTGGTATAAGCTTTAAATAGTGGAATTAGTAGCAAGTTTGTTGCCATGGTGCAATCAGTTTATGCAACTATTAATATTCGTGTTAAATGAGATGGATTACTTTCAGATTTTTTTCAATTAATATTGGTGTAAAACAGGGCGAACAAACATAGATTGAAAATAAACTGACAACGCCATGGCTAAGATATCTCGTAAAGTATATAATATATCTTATAAAGTATATAAGATATTTTATAAAGTGTATAAGATATCTTAAAAACTATATAAGATATCTTAAAAACTATATAAGATGTCTTATAAAGTACATAAGATATCTCATAAAGTTCACCATAAACTATCTTATAAAACTAGAGTATAAATGATATCTTATATATCATATAAGATGTCTTGTAGCTAGAACAAATAGTAAAACGGCTCGCATACAAAGTAATTCCTTCCGATTTTGATGCTCATTTCTATTTAATTGTTACACCACTTACTCAGACGGGCTAATACATGAATGCTCTATTGGTCCTAGTTACAAGTTAGGGGAAGTGTCGAGGGCTCACAATCAAGTTGTTAACCTCTCCATGTCCATTATATGCCTACCAAAAGCCAGGAACCTTTATCCAGGGTATGTCGTTGACCACACTCTGTCATATAATCTTTTCATTTTCTCTTTCGACTCCATCACAAATAGTCACACTGGACAGTGAATACTCTCAACATAAGGACCATTACAAGCATTTAAAGTTTGTAAGAAAAATAATACTCGAACCTGCGAAATATAAGTTTTCAGGTCGAAAATTCTACAACTTGGATATGAGCAGAAAACTGCCGTTCTTCCGTCGTCATTTTATATCTTACCTGCTTTAATGAATAAAAGATGTCCGACTTTTTTCACAAATGTTAAGAAAGTATTTCATTAAATAGCAGTATAATCAGCCATTTGGTTATCATTAAATTTTAGCATTTCATCAGTATCACAAATAATCATTGTGATATCTCTTCTGTACTGATTTTCACTTGACCAGTCTGAATTGGTCTGAACTTTACTCGACATAACTCGACCCTAGTCTGAACCATACTCGACTGATTTGTACTTTACCCTTATCTTTGCCAATGAAAATAGTCTGAACTATTACTTTACCAGTCTGAAACAGTGTTAACCAATTTTGACCTGTACTCGACCTATTATTTTAGTCTAAACTCGGCTAAACGGCTGAATAAATTTTGACCAGTCTGAACCATAATTGACTACATAACCTCTCCCTTTTTAATCTTAACTGTTCAAATAAATTTCTTTTTAACTGACATGACAACAGCCACAATAAAAATGAAGATGCATTATATATCAGCAGATTTTTACATCCTTGCACGAGTCTCAGATTTATCAAATAGAGATAGTAAAATCAAGTTATCTTATATAATAATTTATTTATATTGATTTTAAAGTTTTAGAGTTTAAAAAATTGTTTTATCTAACAACCACACCTAGTATACTGAGGGAATTAAAACCGTATTAAGGTGCTTCTTGTTTGGCATGTGTTTTTTTTTCCAAACTTAATTTTACGCTCAAATACTCATATGGTCCGGAACAGTTACATACAATAGTTATATAATTATCTTTTTAATGAGGTAACAACAGCCAACAAAATCACTGAAACATATATATATTCGTATTATAATATGGAACACATTACATATATATATTAAAAAGGGATAAAAAAAATAAAGACATCTATAAAACTACTACTAACACAAAGGTTCCTGGTTCGCTTCCCGTTCCGGGATGAAAATTTCAGGGACTCCCTTGACACCATTTGCGAGTATGGTCTTGAGGAAACGATGACAGTCCGTCGGAAGGGGACGATAAAAAGCTGACCCGTGTTAAGTGAGAGTCATATCTCTTGCACGTAAAAGACACCCTTGTAGATTTCGAAAAAAAGCAGTCTAATGCCGCTACAAGGCAGTACTCGCACCCGCAAAGTGGAATGGGATTAATATAAGTTGCAATAACTTTTTTCCCAATCCACTATAAATAAATATGTTTAGACTAAACTAATGTGGATGGATCACATCGAACCTCATACATTTCATACTATCCAGGTTGCAAAAACACTTAATTCCAAATCGTTATATTTTTCAAATAATTGGAAGAGTGTTGAGTATGAGATGCAAACTTATGTATACAAAAAAGTACTACATGTCGTTGTGATGTGGACAATATGCGTAGACTATTCCGCTGAATAGTACTAGGAATAGTTACACACATCAATATAAACAATATAATTCCTGTCTTTGTATTCTGCTTCAAAATATTTATCATGACGCTGTTTCTTGATGGCTGATGTTAACTTCGTTTTTCTATACGTCAAAACAATACAAGAAAGCGTTATGCATCATCATGTATTATTTATCGAAATGTACTCCCGAAAAACTATACAGCTTCATGGATATGTCGGATATTCAATACCAATTGTTCAAACTGAAATTATTTCAGAAGAAAAGTATAGTTCGATTATGGAAAATAATGCTTATAGATTTTATGAAATTTGGAAAAAAATCTTGGTTAATACCAAACGCACTACAAGAGGAAGTGGAAATGGAGTATGTTAAATTTCCTCTATAGTGTATGCTTACTTTCTAAAATTTCTGTGTCATTATCATCTCAATTATGTCAGACAATGTCAGGATTGCCTCCACACTTTACAACTTGTTCTAGTAGAAAACTATTTTATAGAAGAAACTATATATCTTCAAGCTAAAGCCTACAATTTCGTGGTATTGCTTTACAGATGTCAGGAGACCATGAAGCCGCCCGTAAAGCATTCATGCAGTCACTTGAAATTTACCGTGATCTCGAATTTAATACTTCTTTTAAGAGACTTTCGTTAATGAGCTCATTGTAATTTTAGTACATACAGTTTAACGACTGGTATTAACAGGATGGACTAATTCCAGATTAGTAATTTGTTTTAGTAAATTTGTTTTCTGTAGCACCTTTTTTGTAAAATAATGTACAAAGCAAAGATAACAGATCTTGTTAAGTATTACTAGGGCGGAAAATCTGATTTCTAGTTTTTCCGGGCTTGGTAATACCCCCAGAATCTATTTAGACTGATTGATATGATTTTTCAATTTTATTTTTCTTCTATGAATTCATATAGAGAGAATACACAGTTGTGAATACCTTGTTTATTTCCCAGCTTATTTTGAACCAATCCAAGGTGTGTTTGTACATTATAATATTATTTGCTATACATTTATTTTACATATCTGTGAATAAGGAGAATGCCAGTAAGAAGTCAATTCAGCTTCATAAAATATTCTGCTAAATTTATTTTACATAAATTTTATAATTGGTGCTGGTTCCCTTTAGTTGCTGCAACGGATTCGAATCTAAGGATGGCTACATCAGACAGACTGGGTACCAAGCAATTTTTATAATACACAGATTTCAGCTATGTGAGCTAAAGCAATGTTATCATTAAGTATAGTCAATGAGACAGTAGACCTCTAGTCATCTGGAGCTCGAGTATAGTCAATGAGAGAGTAGACCTCTAGTCATCTGGAGCTCGAGTATAGTCAATGGGACAGTAGACTTCTAGTCATCTGGAGCTCAAGTGTAGTCAATGAGACAGTAGACCTCTAGTCATCTGGAGCTCAAGTGTAGTCAATGAGACAGTAGACTTCTAGTCATCTGGAGCTCGAGTGTAGTCAATGAGACAATAGACTTCTAGTCATATGGAGCTCAAGTGTAGTCGATGAGACAGTAGACTATTGCTATGAATCTCATGTTATGACCAAACTCAGTGAAGACACGTCATTGTTGCATTTGGTTGACACATTCAACAAAACCTTCCATTATCTTGATGATTATTTTCGTTAAATACTCTAGACTTTTTTTTAAATATACTACCAAAAGGAACTACCTTTAAATAAATCTAACATAAACAGCAGTGTTGGACCTGTTCTAGATATTTCAATTACTCCATACTAAAATTTACGACGAAAGAGTGGATTTTTCATTTACTATATGATTCGTAGACAACGTATTAACAAATTCTAAATACTACGGTAATATTGTACTTAAAGCGAAAATCACTATTTTATCCGTGTAAACTCATCGAACCTTTAAATAAACTTATTAGTAAAGGTTATCTTATTAATGTTGTAATAAGTTTGAATATTGTTTAAATTGTCACACATATCGATTTTGTCATCAATAAATTAAAACAATTTAATTTGCATTCTGTACGAATGGTCTTTTGGGATGTATAAATACACACCCACGTTTATTTTCTATATAGAGATTGATTTATCCATATATAATATTATACATATTTATTATAAGGCTAAACCCTAACTATCCTTCTGTCTGTCGATACTTTTTTGTTGGCATTGCACACGTCATGTCATCTTTTTATCTCCTTGGCGCTATAACACTTAATCCCTGTTGTGAGTTTTAGTTGATTTCAGTCTTTGGTGCATTATTTTTTATTGTTAAGGATGTTCGCTCCTCTTGTTTTTGAAATTTTGCCAGATTTTCGGAATCCTCTGGTTTTATCCATGTTTTGCCATTAAATAATTTTGTCCACTTACCCCTACTTTTCTTTTCATAATTTTATTTCATATAGTTTTAATAGCCATATTTGAAAATCTTATAAAATCCTTGTTATTTTTTCATAGTTTTTAAAAGAGAAAAGCGGACAATGTTAAAAGTATGAAAAATCTAGAGAGAATCATTTCCCGCCAAATTTTCAATGGCTTATATCTCAAAAGCAAGCACACGGACCCTTCATTTTTTTCTGCTTTTTTGGTTCCTTTATTTATATACTATAAATTTAGAACAGTCTTTTAAAAAGCTTGTTATTTTAAAACAGAGTAGCGAACATCCTTAATTGTTTTTGGCTTTTAACTAGCTTTCAGTAACTTCAAACATTTGTGTTAATTTGACATATTGACACAATTTGTATTGCATTTTTGTTATTCACTGTTTACCAATTTCGAGTTATATCTCGTCTCACTATTTTGAATATATACAATCTGAGTAAATATTTCGTATTACTATAATCTTATCTCCTGTTCTCGTACTATGAATAACTTATTTATTTATTGTGTATAAATGTAACATGTTTTCGTACTCCTTACAACAAAATTATTATAATTATGTAAATTTACCCGTGCACGTTGTTTTATTCAACGCAATTTTGTCCAAGGTTATAGTTGTCTTTTTGACATTGTTTTAAATCTCCCCTTATCGTCGAGCATGAGACTTTTGTCGCATTAGCGAGACATAAAATAATTCTACATTCCGTCGTCGGCGTCGGCGTTCATAGATATTCACTCTGTGTTTAAAGTTTTTCAAATTTTAATAACTTTCATAATCTATACTGGATTTCAAATATAAACTTGGACAGAAGCTTATTTATGATCATAAGTAAGTATTCAGAAGTAAAATTCTGTTTATCCGTATTTTTCAAATAAATGGACTGAGTTTTTCTGCCAGTTAACATTACATTCACTCTATGGTTAAAGTTTTAAAAATTTTCTTAAACTATACTGTATTTGTACCAAACTTTGACAGAAGCTTGTTAATGATCAAAAGCTAGTATCTAAAAGTAAATTTTGTAAAAATTTATTTCCTGTTTTTCCGTATATAATTTAAAAATGGACTTAGTTTTTCTTCAAATTAACATTACATACAGTATGCAGGAAAATTTTTTTAAAACATTTATTAGATTCATAAACCATCCAGGATTTTTTAAACATGGACAGAAGCTTCTTACAATCAAAAGATAGAATCTAGAGGAAATTTTTTAATAATATTTTCACCATTTTTGTTGAGCCTGCGACTAACAGCAATAGTAGGCGAGACACTTGGTTCCGCAGAACCCTTACGATTTTTTTTATATTGTACTTATATTGTGTCATAGATCAAATTTATTCGTTCAGGGTATGTTTACGTGTTTTTTGTTAATCATGTTAATATGTCTTTTTGATTGAGCTGAGCCATTTCAATTGATATTCTATTGTGCGTCTTTCTATGTTGCAATGTAATACTACTATTTCAGATTAGGGTGAAGGTTGGGGCCTGTTAAAACGTTAAACCCGCTGCATTTGTTTACAAGTCAGGAACCTGTTGTTCAGTGGTAGTCGTTTATTGATCTGTTTCGTTAATGGTTCTCGTTTCTCGTATCCCGATTTTTATATAGGTTAGAACGTTGGTTTTTCTGTTTGAATTGTTTTACACTAGTCATTTCTGATCCCTTTATAGCTAGCTATCGGTGTACCAAAGCTCCGTGTTGAAGGCCATACTTTGACCTATAATTGTTTACTTTTTACACATTGTTAATTGTTGCCCTTATACCACATTTTCTTATTTCTATATTTTAGCAAAAAGGTGATTTATTGAAGTCAATGAGAAAGTAGACTTCAAGCAACATTGTTCTTGAGTATAGTCAATGAGACAATGGACTTCTAGCGGAGTTTTTTTTAATAAAGCCAATGAGATAGTAGACTTCTTACAATAACGTGCTTAAATGTAGTCAATGAGACAGCTGATTTCTAGCAATCTGACTATTCATTGAGTCAATGAGACAGAAGACTTCTATGCAAGTGGTTCTTGAATATAACCAATGAGACAGTATATTTCGCGCAATATGGTGCTTAAGTGCAGTCAATGAAACAGCTGACTGTTAGCAATCTGATTCTTCGGGGTAGTCAATTAGACAGAAGACTTTTATGAAAGTGGTTCTTGGATATAGCCAATCAGACAGTAGACTTCTACCAATATGGTGCTTAAGTATAGCCTAATTGGAATATCTATATGAAACATAGAAGATATGCGAGAAGTAATGTAATGAGATACAACCTCGTGGTTCATATGCAGTATCACAATTTTCAGACCGCAAATTGTGGAACAAGTAAGACAATAAAAGGTAACATAATAACTAGGATATTGATTCCCGGGTTTCAAGCCCTGATAGGATATTCTATAATAACATTTGTTGAAACGAAGACTTTTTAAAATTGTTTTTAATTCATGCGTTATATATGTAGAATAAAACCCAGTGATAATTATATATTTGTGAGTGTGTCTTGTGTAGTTCAATTTAGACCTATAGTGTTGTCTAATTGGCACTAATACCACAACTACTTTTATCTATATGTAATAACTAGGCAATGTGTTCAACAAAATAATAATATAAACGGTACCTATTTTACTGTACCAGATGCATATTTCGACAATTAATGTTATTTGAATGATTTTTGGAGTCAAAATATTTAAAAATCAAAAATCATATATACAAACGGTTGAAAGCTGATCAACAAAAGACCTAAAGTATGACCAAAACCAGGTTTTGTTAAGATGGCTACTCCGTATCGTTTATGACAATTATCAATAAACACACAATATCACACCATGAGATCATATACCACATCAATCTAAACTAAAAAAGCTAAAATCAGGATAACGTTCAATTCACAAAAGCCAAAATATATATGTACAAGTGACGTGCACATTTTATTATTAACAGGAGTTCGAAAACAGCATTTAAGCTGAAAAACTACAAGCAACAAATAAGCAACAAATGGTCTATAAATTCGAAAAGCAGTGAACAATTCATTTAAAAAGAAGAGTTCAACAAAACAAAATAGAGAAGGAAAACAGAAAATTAATTTGTGGTAGAGAGGTGTCAGCTTTACCTTTATGTTACTGGCTATCACGATGAATAAAAAAGAAAACAAAAGTGCTGTTTCTTTACAACATAGTTTACAAATTGTTTGAATGGATTTTGTGTATTAATTATCACTCCATGACCCTTCTTTTTAATAAACACAACAGAATATCAGAAAACACTTTTCACAAAATAATAATAAAAAAAAAAAAATGTGAACATTGCTTGGCATGAATTTAAATCATGTTTGCTTTTCGATTGGTCATTTTAGTTTAAAATCCTTTACGTTGAGTTATATAATATATTGCAGTCATTCAAATCAACACGATGAAAAAATAAAGTATTGATTGAATCATACGTCAATTCTGATTGTTTTGTCTCTTATCTTTTCGATTTTATCTCCAATGTTCTATATATTTGGCTTTCCACCTTTTTTGTCTCCAGATTATGTGCTTATTCAGAAAAAAATGTTGATACGAGAAGTAGACTGATTTCCCTACAATCGATGTAATTGCTAGATTGTATTATCGCAAGAAGGCTCAGAGTCCGGGCAACAAATATTTTAGACTTTAGAATCTATAATTGGATGCTGAACTGCATAATGAAAATGACATTTTAATGTCATATCAATAAAACAACTTTGTACTAGACAGCTTTGAGTGTCGGGATTTTAATAATAAAACACTTCAAGTTTTGGCTCAAAACGCCTCGTCCTTTGTAGAAATAAAATACAAAACCGATAATATAAAATGTAGTTGGTTTCTTATGCTACCAGGGATCGAGAAATGTATCCGAATTTTCTCTTAAAAAACAGGTTAAACATAGAATTTCTAATGTTGAAACTTTCCATACATTTGCGTTTGTTCCCTTTGTATATATAAAACTGAAAATAACATGAAGGTAAATACAAAACTAGACAAGCAAACTCCTGCATAGATAGTTCCTTGGAACATTGGTATAGAATTACATAGCTACTACGAAATAATTTATATAAATGAGTCAATATTGATTTTAACAGTCGGTAACATTGACGAATTGTCCCTTTATTTATGTTAAAAAATGATTCCACGAACCGAAACATACATATATAACAAACTTCTTATCCGTATTTGTTATCACTATTTTATCACTTTGAACAGTATGGCATGTATATAATAATACGTTTTGAACATGTACATATTGTAAAAATTCAGTCCTAATTCAATTTGCAGCATTTCCTGTAATCGATAGAGCAATCAATAAAACTGTTCACATTGTGTCTAAATGTTATTTAGACAGTTTCAAAGTATACTATGAAAACTGGTAGACCTGTTACGACTGAACTGTTTTTTTCTCGATCAACAACGTATATATATTGTTTTGGAAGCATCTCGTGATAAAAGTGGATAGGACCTAATTTCATTTACTACATAGTTTCTTATGAAAAGGGGAGTGTCGTTTTATGTCGACTGCACAAGGGATAATAGAATTGATATTGACATTGAATATACCTGTGCCGGGGACTAAGGCACTGATAAATATGAAGTCAATATTACTGCGCTAATGAAATTTGATTTAACACGACAATGATCTCTTTATACGTAATTATTATGTTTATTTCGTTGAAAAAAACGAATGATTAAAGACTAATGCGTGTGCTAAGAACATCTATTTACTTTATAATTTAGCAGTATAGAAGTACTCATTAGGTTCCTGTAGCTTCTCTTTCAAACAATTTCACTGTAATTTAAAAGTGCGATTTAAGCATGGAATCTCCATGATCTTAATCAGATGGTGAGCATATGAAAAACTTGGGGTGGTTGCTATCGTCTAGCGGAAAACTTGAGGTAGGTGAATAATAATATGTAACAAAAGATGTGTATCCCTTTATTTTTTGTATCATTGAAACGTCCTGCCAAGAAAAAATTGAAAAGGAAATGAACAATCATTCAATGTTATTTTATTGACATTTTTTGTAAGTGTAAATCATTGGACCTAAAAATAAAAAAAACTTTGTCTAAACCATTTATGGTTAACTTTGCCTACAACAGTAGTTATTTGCAAGGTATTTCTAAACTGTCAAAGAATACGGTATCGGAATACGTAAATCAAGCGTCCCTCGCACTTGACTTAAAAATGATAAAAACTCAACATAGTTGAAGTCATCGAGAGGTTTTTGCCATTTTTGAGTGCATGTTGTCAAAATAAGGCGCTTTAAAATGCAGATAAATGGTACAAACGATCAAATGAAAAATTGCACCTTTTTACTGATAAAAAAAACCTCATCATATATACCAAGATTGAAATTTTGTTTTTGCACCATGCAGACGCGCGGTTCGTCTACAAAAGACTTACCAGTGACGCTCGATTAAAAAAGAGTAAAAGGACAAACAAAGGACGGAGTTGAAGAGCATTGAGGACAGAATAATCCTAAAAGTTTTTCTTAAAACAACTTAAAGAAATCTATTCTCGACGTAGAAAAGCCTTTGTATTTCAAAAGTTCAAAGTTTTGTAAACAGTTAACATTTAATTATGACCATATCAATGATAGTTCATGTCAAATAAATGGAAACAGTAGTATACCGCTGTTCGAAATTCATAAATCGATTGAGAAAAAAAAAAACAAATCAGGGTTACAAACTAAAACTGAGGGAAACACATCAAATATAAGAGGAGAACTACGACACAACAGAAACACAACATTTAAATGTAAAACACACAGAAACTAACTATAATATAACAATGGCCATTTTCCTGACTTGGTACAGGACATTTTAAGAAAAAAATAATGGGTTGAACCTGGTTTTGTGGCTAGCCAAACCTCCCGCTTTTATGGCCATGTTAAATATAACATTAAAATGACAACATTACATGACAGGACTACAATACAAATAAATGGGAGAACATATAGGACGGTGAAACATACGAATAATAGCTAACAAAAGGTACCAGGTTTAAAATTTAATACGCAAGACGCGCATTTTGTCCACACAAGACTAACCAGTGACGCTCAGATCAAAAAAGTTCGAAAGCCAAAACAAGTACAAAGTTGAAGAGCGTTGAAGACCAAAAGTTCCAAAAAGTTGTGCCAAATACGGCTAAGGTTATATGTCTGGGATAAGAAAATCCTTAGTATTTAGAATAATTCATACTTTTGCAAACAGTAAATTTATAAAAATGACTATATAATAAATATACATGATAACACCGAAGTGGTGACTAACTACAGAATAAAAACGGATATATCAAACAACATAAACCAGCACATAAAAATCCACAGCCGAGTTAGCCAAAGAGATCAACGCCAAAAAAGTGACGTCACATTTGAATTTCTGAAATTTCCCCCAAAAAGGATACAATTAGGATAGGATTCAAGATTTGGTTTATAATACTCAAATAACATTTATTAATAACAATAAAAATAACAATACTAATTAATATAAAATGTGGTAGTAGATAGATAATTAATAGTATTATCTAGCTATGTCGGTGTTTTTTCTAAATCAAACTGTAAACCAAATATATCGTATTAATTTAGTTGACCTAAACTAAAATCTAATTAATGAACTGGGTGATTAATAATCTTTACCATTACACACGAATACAACAGAAAAAATAAGATTTACAACTACAAACGATAAAACATTTGACAAAATCCGACGAGATTAACAAATATAACATCAAAACTAAATACATGAATTTTGGATAGAAAAGTACCGTGACATGTCTAAAAGCAATGCGAATTCACACTCAGGAAACAGTCACAATCGGATATAAGTCACGTTCGGTAATTAAAAGATCAGACGACGTAATGTCAAACCACAATCTTACATGTGGTGAAATGTCCTTAGTTAGTTTGGACAAAGACACATCGTATGGATCGACCAATTTGTGATGGTGTCCGTAAAATTTACGGAGTGTCATTTTTAATCTGTCCTCCTTATAACTTTGTTGGAACAGTTTCTGCGTTAGGAGCACACTCCTGTATATGAAGTCCGTACAGTGTGAACGTGCACGAGCATAACGTATCAACTGAGACATGTAAACACCATACGAAGGAGCAGAGGGTATGTTACTGCTGAGAAATGGGAAATTGATAATTGGGAAGTTGAAATCGTCCCGTTTATCATAGATTTTCGTGTGAAGTCGTCAATCTGTGTCAATATTGAGGAAAAGATCAAGGTATGTAGCAGTCCTTCTAGTGTCAGTAGTATCCTTAATTTCAAGTTCACTGGGATATATGAGATGTAAGTATTGGCTGAAATATGGGTTATACAATGATAGGACATCATCAATATATCGGAAAGTAAAATTAAAGAATTTCGCAAGGTGCTTTTTCTTTTTGTCTTATAGAACGTTCTGAATGAATTCTGCTTCATACGAGTACAAAAACAAATCAGCCAGTAGGGTGCACATTTATTACTCATTGGAATACCTACTGTCTGTTGAAATATAAATCCTCCAAACTCAACAAATATATTGTCGATCAAAAAGTCCAGCATTTTGATAATATTATCTTTAGTATATTTTCTGGTAGATTCAGTGTGGTTCTTCATAAAATATGAATTATTGTAACCCAAAACAAGAAATTTGTATCTACGATTCCCATTATTATAGAAAAAGCTCTGTTTAATGAGATGGTGAAGTCGATCTATCAACTGAGCATGGGGAATAGTAGTAGAAAAATCGAAAGTCTTTATGTTGCTGCAAAATTGCAAAGATTGTGATCGAAGATTAAGCAGTAGATCTTTCGAATTTTTGAGAATCCACATCTGGTTAACACCACTGGTAGAATATATCTCATTACAATATTTTTGAAGCCCATCTTTAACTGTAGAAAGAATAGTAGTCAGTACTTTAGAAAGATGTTTAGTCGAACATTTTGATGACCCAGCTATGTATCGTTCTTTATATGGAGTTTTGTGAAGTTTTGGTATCCAGTATAATGATGGTAAATTTTCTTCGTTTTCTTTGATGATACCAAAAGAAAGAAGGACAGATTTGTGATTTTGTAAAATTTCGTCCTTGGTAAATGATATTAAAGAATATGTAGGAGTGTCGAAGTACTGACTACTGGATACCTGATAACCTAGGGGAATTTAAACACCCCCAGCAGTGTTTCGACCTAGTGGTTGTAAAAAAAAACTCATCATAGATATATGTACCACGATTGGTTAAACCGTATTCTGATTAAAAAATGGGCATTCTCAAAAATGAGGATGAACAGCATAAAAGTACTTGTACTCAAGGATTATAAATGATCATCGATTTCACATGTTTGATAAACTAGTACTCACTTTAATAAACAAATTCATGGTTGACAGTGAGTAAAAGAAACATTGTACTAAAAGTACTGAAAGTAAAATAGCATTAATACCAAGCTCCATTAAAAATAGAATATGACCCTAAATATGAGAGGAGAAAGATTTTATATCTACCAGATTGACCTTAAAACAAAGAAGATATATTAACCATACAAGCATACTTAAATGTATAATGCTACATGTAGTTATGAAGAAATCAAGTAAGTTGACACAATTTGTTTCTTATCATATATAAGTTAGAAAAGGTCACAAAGGGACTCACATTGTTTACAAGCATATGATAAGTTGAACGTTTGAAATTTACGATGTGTATATGACATATCTTTAACAGGGTAAATTTGTTTCGATCTCCACTTATTTTTTTCAGACTTTGTGTAGCGTATTTACCTGACGATATTGGGATATGGGTATTTAGTCGGATCCTAACATGTAATTGTGATTTGTTTACAAACCGTCATTGATAAAAATAAATAAACAATATCGAATTGTTCAAATCTGTATTTGGGTAATTTGATGCAAGCATACGATCTGTATTGCGTCTTACACTTTGAGAAGCAAATATTCTTTAACTACTATATTATAATTTTGTGTAAAAACGTTAATTATGAGCTATAAAAGTCAAGTAGCTCGAGCATTTTTCTGAGTAAGTTTAAAAAAAAAACCAGATAAATATTCTTTACTGTGGGTTAGCATTCATTAGTCGTCACTATCCTATAGATTAACAACTTTTGGTTATATTTATAATTTATAATCTTCATTGAAGGTTGAGCACGAATGTGCAGTTAATTAATTATTTAGATGTGTCATTTGTATGCAAGAGTGACATTCCTTTGTATTATGTTCCGATTCGAAATCCAAGCTATGCGAGTATTTTCTCCCATTAACAGGTTCATAATTTTATATTTAAGTATAGTTATTTGATTTAATTTTGAATAATTACAAAATTTATGAATTCAATAGATTTCAGATTTTGTTATTGGTGTATTAAGGTTCATCATAACCTTTTCGCAAATATGGCCGTATTTACACTACAAATTTCACTCTAAGTACAGACAAACCTGTGCATCTTGAAAAGTTTTAGAGTTTGGGTGGACCTAGATAAATAAAATTTCAATGCATTTTAAGTTCAGAATGTTAAAAACTTTAGTAGATTTTGCTTTTAATTTTTTTTCGTTCCTGCAGAAGGTGCCAAAATAAACTAAGTTGGGAAAGAAGTTTGAGAAGCTCCCCTCATATAATACATGTTGTGAGAAGTATTGATTTAAATGGACAATAGATAAACAATAGACATCTGCCAAAAATAGGTGATTTAAACTGTGTAACTGAGTGGACCGTATCAAATGAAACTCGTGTGTTTGTTTATTTTGCTCTCTTCTGCAGACTGGAAAAAAATGCATATCAAAATCCAGGTAAGTTTTCAATTTTTCTGAAGCATAGACTTTATATAACTTTTATATATCTAGGTCCTGTCATGCCCTAAAATGTTCCTAGATGCATCAATTTGTCTGTAATCATAGTCGATTTTAGGGTGTAAAAACGGCCATATTTTTCAATTCCTTCAAATGAACCTTAAAGACATTGATGTATGAATATAATTTCATAAATTTGAAACGTTTAAAATTATTACATACCAATATAAAGAACCGTTCATATTTTTTAAATATTATTCAGTTACACACATGTATATACGACACCGACATGCAAGACTTTCTCACAAGACAGTATTTGTAGCGATACACTGTACTAATATAGACTTCAGACAGAACAGAATACTGTCTAAATATAATCTGAGGTAAAACATTCAGGTGATCAAAACGCGTGTATTATACAAATGTAGTCATTCAGCTGTCATGGATACACTGTTAAATAAATTGTGTCCACATCATTTAACCTGCAACATCATTCATCCTGCTACTTGTTAAAGCATTTGTTGCTTCAATATGATGCATACAATTTTGTTAGAAATTCTGAAAACTTAATTTATCTGCATTATGAGGACGAGTATTGAACACGCTGAGAGGGGGTATAGAGTACGAGTATTGAACACGCTGAGAGTGGGTATAGAGTACGAGTATTGAACACACTGAGAGTGGGTATTGCCTACGAGTATTGAACACGCTGATAGGGGGTATAGAGTACGAGTATTGAACATGATGAGAGGGAGTATAGAGTACGAGTATTGAACACGCTGAGAGTGGGTATAGAGTACGAGTATTGAACACACTGAGAGTGGGTATAGAGTACGAGTATTGAACACGCTGATAGGGGGTATAGAGTACGAGTATTGAACTAGCTGATAGGGGGTATAGAGTACGAGTATTGAACATGCTGATAGGAGGTATAGAGTACGAGTATTGAACACGCTGATAGGGGGTAAAGAGTACGAGTATTGAAAACGCTGATATGGGGTATAGAGTACGAGTATTGAAATCGCTGAGAGGGGGTAAAGAGTACGAGTTTTGAACACGCTGATAGGGGGTAAAGAGTACGAGTATTGAACACGCTGAGAGTGGGTATAGAGTACGAGTATTGAACACACTGAGAGTGGGTAAAGAGTACGAGTATTGAACACGCTGATAGGGGGTAAAGAGTACGAGTATTGAATACGCTGATAGGGGGTATAGAGTACGAGTATTGAACACGCCGATAGGGGTAAAGAGTACGAGTATTGAACACGCTGATAGGAGGTATAGAGTACGAGTATTGAACTCGCTGAGAGGGAGAATAGAGTACGAGTTATGAACACGCTGAGAGTGGGTATAGTGTATGAGTATTGAACACACTGAGAGTGGGTATAGAGTACGAGTATTGAACACGCTGATAGGGGATAAAGAGTACGAGTATTGAATACGCTGATAGGGGGTATAGAGTACGAGTATTGAACTCGCTGAGAGGGTATATAGAGTACGAGTATTGAACTCGCTGGTAGGGGGTATAAAGTACGAGTATTGAACACGTTGAGAGGGAGTATAGAGTACGAGTATTGAACACGCTGAGAGGGGATGTAGAGTACGAGTATTGAACACGCTGAGAGAAGGTTATGGTTTGACACTAAAAATATTCTTCAAGAAATATGAAAATTGTGAGAGAGAAATTTATGATTGAATGTTTTGCCTTAAAGGTAATAAAGTAAAAAAAAATGATTTGATGTTTGCGTGGTACTGTCACTAAAAGAATTCCCAAAAATGCAGTCAATATATGCCGTTTCTTAACATATTTACAAAATGTTTCATATTTCACTTTGCAAGAACATGATTGAGATTTTAGTATAATTAAGGCCTATATTTATTATATAGTTTTTGTTTTGTTTTGTTTTTGTGCTTAGTAAATGATCTGTTGAGCCAAGTCAATTCCATTTACATGTATATGTCATGTTGTAACACAACTGTCACAGACTGGAACTTATACACGAATGATTTACTGGTCCTAGTCATGGGTTGGAGAAAGGGTTGAGATCTCACAATCAAGTTAAACTCCACCACGTCCTCAAGATGCCTACCAACAGCTAAGAATCTTTAATGCAGGATTTGTCGTTGACCACTCTCTGTCATATTATATTTTCCTTTTCTCTTTTGACTCGCTCCACATTATGTCACGTCGGGGCTTTTTATACGACCGATACATTTCGGCGATCGTATTTTGAAAAAAAAACGATGTCTGTGTTGTTGCTGTAAGACATTTTTTGACGGAAGACATTTTGTTTATAGATAATAACCTTCGTATAAGTAAAATTGTAGTAGAAGGTGTTCCAACAAAAGGAAGATTAGGATTGATTGCGGGTGTTGTTGTCGTAGTTTGAAGGAATCAGGAGCCTGAAACGGGTCAAAAACAAGCAGTTTTTTTGTTTCAGGACAATCAATTGTGTATCAGTGTTTGGATTTCTATAAATTTTGACCTTTAGGTTCTAAACCTGAAAGGAAGGTTGAGACTGAGTTTACAGGGCAATGGCTTGAACTGTTTAGGAATTATGGACCAAAAAGGGGTCAAAAACTACGAATTTCCAGTTTAAGTACAACAACTTGAATATATGTTTATGGATCTCTATGAAATTATACCACAAGGTCCCATACCAAATAGGAAGGTTTTGGTTGGATTTGGGGGTTGTGGCCTTTATCTTTTTGATAAAAGTGGCCACAAACATTACTTTTCTAATACTTTGTATAAATTGCCTATTCCTTGAGAAATTTCAATTGGGTTTAATTCAAAGTCTTGAATTCTGTGGGATTCTTTTATATGCTGAATCTAACCGTTTTCGATTTTGGGGCCTGTTTTTTTTTTTAATTTGTCAATATTTTTTTATGTCATTATCATCAAAATAATGTCAGACAATATCAGGATTTCATCCAACTTGTTATAGCTGAAAACTATTGTATTGAAAAAACTGCTAGTTTTCAAACTAAAGCCTACAACATTCTTGGTTTTGCTTTACAGTTATCAGGAGACCACGTAGCCGCCCGTCAAGCATTCATGAAGTCAGTTAAAATATGCCTTGATCGTACATGAAATACTTCTTTTAAGGGACTATCGTTAATGAGCTCATTGTAATATTTGTACATTCAGTTGAATAACTGGTATTTACAGGGCAGATTTATTATAGACTAGTGATTTGTTTCATTGAAATTTGTTTTTCTCAAACATAGTATTGTTCTTGTAAAATATTTAACAATGCAAAAATACCAGATCTGGCAAAGGGTTACAGGACAAACAACCCGATTCCTGTTTTTCTTGGTCTTGACAATACCCCAAGAAATTATTAAAACTCGGCAATAAGATTTTTCAGTTTTATTTTTTCTAGCAATAGATTTGTAAGATTCAATGCCCTATCACTTCCTTGTATGACATTTTGAAAAGAATTGATGAAGGTTCATAATGTGTTTTTGAGTTACAAAGATTTGTAGCTTTTGCGAACTTTGTCAACTAGATTTGAATTGATGTGTATTGTGACAATTTACATAATAGTTTTGTGGTTGTGACAGTTGCCATTAAAATATTCTTTATAAATGCATGTTGATAATGTGCCTCCGTCGCGGTCTATACTAGTTTAAACGCATTATATTGTCCAAAATGAAGAATTAATTAGACACAAATTTTACAACTCTGTAACGTCTTCTCTAATAATGTAGTATGTTTCTTAAATATTTCCTAATGAAGAAGATTAAAGATGTATTAATCAACAAAAGAAAATAGTTCCAAATAATCAAGATGATACCTACTTAACTCACAACAAATACAGAAAAGAAATCATGTTGAAGGAGGTATGGTCAATTTCCCTCTGAACTTATTTCACACCAAGGACTGGCGTTCTTCAAAAAGCCTCGAAATGAATATTTGATATCTAGAAAAAATTGACAACTTGAAGATTTAAGCCTAGTGAATGAAACAAATACAGAGGTAATTGGTCATACCTGTCTTCTGCCCGTTCTCCTCGGATAGTCAATGTCGTCAAACACCCCGTAGTTTATTATTGGTTTATCAAAGACTTACCACCTAAATACATATAGCATACACTATAACATAACATAGGATACAGATGTTAATAAATCATCTATTTTGAATATCTTTGAAAATAACATAATCAAAAAGTCGAAATTGTAGAGACAGAATAATTATTAAAACTGGAACACAATATATATATTACAGAAAAAAAGGACAGAGGGCATCCGTCAATGACACAAAATCAGTACCTGCACAAAAAGGAAAGGAACAACGCTTTTATAGATATAAAAATACTAGTATACTATTGGGTTGAGAAAACAAAACATGTTTAATCCGCCGCATGTTTGCGTCTGTCCCAAGTTAGAGAAACCTTCGATAGTATGTTTATTTTTAATTTTGGTTTATTTATATGTTTCGAAATTTAGTCTGACGTCTGAAGGGTCAGCTGTTGCCCACCTCCGGTTGCGGGTCTCTCGCTGTTTGAAGACATATTGTAACAATTTTAAAGATTGTAACAATTCGATACATTTCAAACATCCAGCTGTCGTTTAATGTCACATTTTTTGCTGAGTTGCTGTTTCAATGACGTTTATTCAAACATTATATTTATCGTCTTGAATGTGATTGTAAAATTTGCAACTGGAAGTTACGCAAACAGCCTACAAATCAATCAATCAACTTATTCATGTATACGCAAGTTAAAGGGTATTGTTATATACATAGACTTCTTGATGACTTACAACTGAGAATACGTCTGTCAATCAAAAACAATTCATTATTGATTATTTGCCCTGGGGGTCAGTATCGATATCAGCATTCGAAAACCAATAACGTGTCCCCGAATTTGACTTCCGGTAACCTGTCAATCAAAAACATCAATATAAACTCACTGTGATACATATGTTTTATTTTTCACTTCAAATGTTTTTTTGAATTTTTGTTGAAAATATTAAACATAATTTGACATATGCTTTCATTTTTCTCCGGCTTGAAAAGATGTGATCAATAGATTATTGCATGTCATTTTCCATATTGGCCCTGGTATCAGCCCTCGACCCAAATCAAGCTCTCGGGCTAAAGCCCTCTGGCTTGATAATGGAGTCTAGGGCTGATCCCAGGGCCAATATTGAAAATGCCATATAATAATCTATAATTACACAGTAAATGTTCGTATTATCCTAGGATATAATATCATAATAGGTCCCAGGTTTACCAAAAAAAAATTTTACTCATCAGACGTGGAATTTGACTAATGGTTGAGTAAAATGAGTAAAATTTAATTTTTCATTTTACCCTTTTTCACCTTTGCTCATATCAACTTCTAATGACAGGGTTTATTTAAAGTATATAGCAATGTCAGCTTAGGTTAAACACCAGCTTTTTACATACAGAAGTGCATTCACAGAGTAACTGCTGATTTTTACACTTTTAAACACTGACAATATAACGGGATTGTATATAAAATATCTTTGTTCCTTAGAACTCTTTTACAATTATTTTAACCATAAGTATCTGTATTGGTATGCTTATGTGTTTATTTACTGAATTAAACAGATCGTATTTTAAGATTTGTTTTATTCCCAATTCCAGGTATGATAAAACAGTGTATATTTATTTACTGGCTATGAGGTTAATAAACAGGCTGTTGTCCAAATGGCCCGTAAATAAGTGTTTTATTATACATTCTGTACAGTTGGTTGCGTGTGGTTTTTGTTTTTGTTTTTTTTTAATGTGGGAGGGATGTGTATTTTTCTGTGAATTGAGTAAATCTATGACCCCTAGTAAATGACATACATGTACCAGAAATTACTTTTCTACCAAGTTCTAGTTCAATTAACGAGTTTCTGATATATGTTTTAATTGTCTGATCTGTCTGAAAATCAATAGCTAGTTGTGTAACTAGTTTTTAACGTGTTAACAATATGATTTAAATCAAATCTTTTGCATTACTCCGATTTACCAGACATTCATGTCTCGGTTACATTAGTTTTAGATTTATGAGAACAAGTAACATCTAAACTAAACAGATCGTATTTTAAGATTTTTTTATTCCTGATTCCTGTTATGATGAAACAGTGTGTAATTATTTACTGGCTATGATGGTTATAATCAGACTGTTGTCCAAATGGCCAGTAAATAAGTGTTTAAGTATACATAAAGTACAGTAAAATGTTTGCCTTTAGTAAATAATACATACCCAGAAAATACTTACTAAAAGCATTAACTAGTAAATAGTCAGTTTTCAAGGGAAAAATCTTCGCGTCCAATAGATAGTTCATATCAAGTAAGTAGTGTTCTTTTTTTTAACAATTGATTGATAAATATCCTTTTTCAGACAATTTTGAAGAATACAAAATGTTTTGTCTCAATAAATCTCAATTACAACCAAAGATTTTATCAGTATAACAAATGAAAAACCAATTTACAATGGGTTTCAAAATTTATACAACTATCAAACTGTATATATATATATTGTAGTTTTAAACATTTTGAAGTGAGGGAGGACTGGTCGAAGAGTAAAGGATGGGAGATATTTTCTTCTCTTATAAAAATGAACAAAACTTCATTTTTATTTTTATTAAGGAAGACATTTTTCTTGTGGGAGAATAGAGCAAACGACTGAGAGAAAGGATTAAAGGTAAGAAAGATGTGAGGAAAGGAAGAATACTTCCACCTATCCACTCTGTAGTTATAATGGGTAATACATTGAGTTACAATGTATGTCGTGAATGTAGTTGAACTCTTCAGATAAACTAGAAAATATTCTATGGTGCAAAAAAGAAAAACTTTCAAAAAAGGATAAAAAGTATCATTTTGCAAAGCAAAATGCAGGAAATAAATGTATACAAAAATAAAAACTAATGTGTACAAAAATGAAAATCTTTCTTTCATACGACACCCCCCCCCTTTTTGTTCCCATCACAAACTCCAAACCCAGCCTCATAATTATTATGTGATCTGTACTATAGGGAAAACGGTACTATTCATTCTGCCATAGGCGACAATACTAACGTTTTCTAAATTTACCCCTTTTTATAATAAAAACCTGGACAAAACTGTTATGTGTGGTGTAAGTACTTTATTACTCTGTTTTAAAAATTGAAGCCAAATAGTATCACGACCAACTTCCAACGGAGCTTGTTTATGTTATCCATGCCCACCGTCATTTTACATTAAATTTATGAAATTTTGGAAGTCTTTTCGAATAATTCTCTAGAAAATATTTCAATGGGTTTCAAAATTTATATTGTAAATATACACACTGCAGTTATTCATAGATAAATAAAAAAATATATTGTACCCTTACATCCAATCACAGCGCTCCTAAGTTGACTTCCTTCACCTGCCTTGGGTACACAAAAGGCCAACATAATGCTAGGAAAATGTAATAGTACCGTTTTCCCTTTAATTAAATGACACAGTTTGTCGCTACTATTTATAGTGGAGTTGTCTTTCTTTCACAAAGCTAGTTCTCCTCTCACATTGTTTTGTTTTCTTCACATGTAATGTAAATGAATGTGTATACGTTACGTTTGTCCTTTTAAATTTCTCTTAAATGAAGGCCTTATTCGTTATAAAATACACATATTTAATTTGACATTTTAACATTTTAAATACCTTGTTTATAATTCAACTGTGTTTATGCAGATGATATAAATTTTTTGATCATTTATTGGTGAATTTATGTGTCCACACTAAATTGTATCATGATGTATGATATTCCCTGAAGGCCTCTTTCGTTATAAAATACACATATGTCATTGATAACGAAAGATTAAAAATAGAAACAAAAGTTGATTAAACATATTTAACGGAAATACCGATCTGAATAGCACAAACAAAATGGCAGGTATGTACTTTTTTCGAAGTAATTGCAGAAGATGATACAAGTTAAACATAAATTTTCATCATTTGCTTTCGTGTTTCTATTTCGGCTACATTGAACGTCAATTTTTACAGACATTTGGACGTTTAAGTTTACTTTTAAAACAAAGGTTGATGAAAATTAGAAACGAAAGTAGATAAAGTTTAACGGAAATATCCAACAAAATGGCATGTATGTAACTTTACAAGAGGAAAAACGTTTTAAAAAGAATTCGTTATAGAGTACTGAATACGCAGAGAGTGGGTTATGGTACGACACAAAAATATTCTTCGAAGAAATATGAAAATTGCGATCGGAGATAAATTGATGATTAGATGTTTTGCTTTCAATTTAATGAGGTTAAAAAAAAATGAAATAATTCAATGTTTGCTTGGTAGTGTCACGAAAAAAATCACAATAAAAAATAGTCAATATTCCCTCTCCATTTAAAGTTAAATGGCCGTTTCTTTATATTTTTACAAAATGTCTCATACTTCACTAAGCAAAAACATGATTGACATGTTGGTTTAAATTAGGCCTATATGTATGATATAGTTTGCAAGTTTAGTAAACGTATCTGATGAGCCAATCAATCAGCATGTTTTTGTCATGTTGTTACACCACTGTCACAGACTGGACCTTATACATGAATGATTTACTGGTCCTAGTCACGGGTTAAGGAAAGTGTTCTGGCTTACAGTCAAGTAATACTCCGTCACGTCCTTAACATGCCTACCAACAGTTAGGGATCTGTAATGCAGGATTTGTTGTTGACCACTCTCTGTCATATTATCTTTTCATTTTCTCTTTTGATTCGCTCCACATTATTTCACGTCGGAGCTTTTTATACGACCGCAACATTTCGTCGTTCGTATTTTGTAATGACGATGTATGTGTTGTTGTCAAAAGACATTTTTTGACCGAAGAAATTTTGTTCACAGATAATTTCTTTTGTACAAGTGAAATTGTAGCAGAAGGTTGGGATTGTTTTGCGGGTTTCTGTCGTAAGAAATCAGGGTCTTGAAACGGGCCACAAAAGGCAGTTTTCTTGTTTCAAAACATTGAATTGTGTTTGTATTTCTATAAAATTGAACTTGAGGTTATCAACCCTAAAAAAAAAGGTGGAGATTGATTTTACAGGGTAATGGCCAAAAATGTTTAGAATTATGGACCAAAAAGGGGTCAAACCTAGGAATTTCCTGTTTAAGGACAACAACTTGAATATAAGTTTATGGATCTCTATGAAATTGTACCACGAGGTCCCATACCAAAAAAGGATGGTTTTTGTTGGTTTTGGGGGTTTGGGCCTTTATCTTTTTGGTAAAAGTGGTCACAAAAATACTTTTCTAATACTTTGTATAAATTGCCTATTCCTTGCGAAATTTAGGGGTTTCTTTTATATACTGAATCTAACTGCTTTCAATTTTAGGCCCTGTTTTTTTTTTTATTTGTCCATATTAGGGTCCCTAGGTTCCAAAATTTTATTCTATTTTATTTCCACAAAAATTGAATTAATGGTGTCCTTTGATATCCTGTATCTAACCGTGTATTTAGATATTGGATATGAAACAATAATAAATAAAAGTCCATTTTTAAATTGTTCAGTTCTTTGACCACGTTGACTATGATGTGTCAAATATGTATTCTCAATCAAAATTCAGAGCTGTATCATGCTTGAATGTAGTGCCCCAATTGTCTTCGGTCGTATAAAGCTCGGTCCCGCGGAGCATTTTATCAAATTCAAACGATTGTAATTTGGTTTTTTATTGTTGTTTTATTGACAATAGTACTTTATTAGATTTTAAGATTGATGGTTCAGTAGACATGTGTCATACGATGCAACTCCTTAGCTTGTGTACTCTGCACAACACAATGAGTGACTAACCTAATAATGACCATTGCAAGCATTCAAAGTTGGTAAGACAAATAAGACTTGAACTTCCGACATATAAGTTCGTAAGTAAAACAATTTACAACCTAGACTTGTGTAGGAAAGTACCGTACTTTCGGTCGTCATTTGATATTTTACCTGCTTTTCTAAAAGATAAAAAAAAAAAACCTTTTTTCACAAATGTTGACGAAATACTCCCTAAAATGACAGTATGATCAGACAGTCGCTTATCATTAAATAGTAACGATTATTCAGTCTCACAATTGATCTTTATGACACATTTTCTTTCCTTTTTTCTATGTTACCAGTTATCAGTTTTAGACTTTCCATTAGATAGTAATCGTCAACCACACAAGCACTTCATATGTACTACAAGTACTTTCTTAAATGTTTTTGTTAATTTATTTCCATACACATATGAAGCATTTCTCAAAAACCTATTTATTCATATCAACCAGATGCTACATTTAAGGAATGACTGTAATATATTTTCTGTCTATGAATAAAAACATAAAAATGTGGTGCACACTAAATAACGCGCGTATAGACAGAAAAAAAATACTACAGTCATTCCTTATAACTTAATTCGTAATTCCATTTTAAGCCGGTGTAAATCATGAAAAAACGTTGATGACGTCACGGTCACATTGCTAAATTATGACTATGAGCTGATAGACAAAACACTGTCAGCCAACCAGAAGACGCGTTACATCCCAAATTAAATTATTAAAAATATAAAAAAATTGGAGAGATTTATATAGTAATAATGGTGTCACAAGAGGAGCAAGATCTACCTAACACTCCGTAGCACATGATATCCACAATAACTGAGCTTTGGTAAAACAATGCTATATAACAATCAAAAGAGTCATAGCAAAAACTCAGCTACTTTTAAGATAAATTGACATCGCAACAACTCCTCCACATTGAAGCTACAATCCTCTTGGTGAGCATTGCGTTTCATTCTTTATATTGATTTCATGTTTATTTTAGACACAGACATAAATGCAGTATCATTAGCGCTTTATCGCTACTTGTGTCAAAACATAGTTGGAACAGAGAATCATGTTAAAACAATCAGACTTCTGAATAGTGTCAGAGATAATGTGATGAGCACCAATCCTGTTGTCTCTATCACAAGTGGAAGTTTTGGAGAAGGGCTCGAGATGAGAGGTAGTGATTTGGATATTATGGCATTAAACAAATTCCACGAGGTTTATGCGGATGTAAAACCCCGACTTAATAAAAATATAACATATTTTAGAATGGAAACAGACGAGGTAAAACCTGGTTTCACGCAGTTGCTATTAGAACAAAATTTTACTAAATCTGTCTTAGGAAACTGTGAACTGCTTAATGGAAAACATTATTTATCGAGCGCACTCTTTAAACAATACATAGCAGGTTATACAGATGGTATTATAATTCATGGACCGTGTTTATCTGACAAACACGGATTCTTGGACCGATGCTTTTGCTTTCATTGTAAGACATGGATACCACAGGCATCACAGTGGATATCAAGATCAAATAATTCATGGCCAAGTTATAATGTCAAACAAAATATCATAAAACACGGAGTACTTGTTGTACCAATCGGAGTTAAGGGATCGTTGAAAGAAGATATAGAATGGCGAATATCTTTTTCTGTGGGTGAAAAAATACTCATAAACACATTTACGCACACACAATTATTATGCTATGCACTCCTGAAAATTATTTTGAAAGATGTAATAGCAACATACACAGAATGTTCAGATTTACTCTGTTCATATTTTATGAAAACAGTTATTTTCTGGATATCAGAGGAATTACCACAATCCGTATGGAAACCTGAAAATCTTATACCTTGTTTTATGCGTTGCTTTAGTAGGCTTATTTATTGTGTTAAGTATTCAGCTTGCTTGCATTACTTTATTCCTGAAAACAACATGTTTGAGAACAAAATAGAGGGCCGTGCTCGTGAAATACTCCTAGATAAACTAAATACCCTCCATAGTTACGGTTGGCGGTGTGTCTTATTTTCAGATCAACTATATAACTTTCATGTATCAATGTGGACGGATCACATCGAACCTCATACATTGCATACTATCCAGGTTGCAAAAACACTGAATTCAAAATTGTTATATTTTTCAAATAATTGGAAGGGTGTTGAGTTTGAGATGCACACTTATGTATACAAAAAAGGAATCCACCTGATAGTTTCCTGTGATCAATCCTACCTAAAATACTTTTATACATACTACATGTCATTGAGTTGTGCACAATCTGCGCAGACTATTCCGCTGAATAGTACTAGAAATAGTAACAAACATCAATATAAACAGTATAATTCCTGTCTTTGTACTCTGCTTCAAAATATTTATCATGACACTGTTTCTGGATGGTTGATGATAGCTTCGTTTTTCTATACGTCAAAACAATACAAGAAAGCGTTATGCATCATCATGTATTCTTTATCAAAATGTACTCACGAAAAATTATACAGCTTCATGGATATGTCGGGGATTCAATACCAATTGTTCAAACTGAAATTATTTCAGAAGAAAAGTATCGTTCGACTATGGAAAATAATGCTTATAGATTTTATGAAATTTGGAAAAAAGTCTGGGTTAATACCAATCGAACTACAAATAGAAGTGGAAAATGGAGTATATACACTTTCCTCTATAGTTTATGCTTATTTTCTAAAATTTCTGTGTCATTATCATCTCAATAATGTCAGACAATGTCAGGATTCCATCCAAACTTTACAACTTGTTATAGCAGAAAATTATTTTATTGAAAAAGACAACAAATACCAATATCAAGCACACAACATTGTTGGTATTGCTTTACAGTTATCAGGAGACCATGAAGCCGCCCGTCAAGCATTTATGCAGTCAATTGAAATATACCCTGATCACAGATATAATACTTCTATAAAGAGATTTTTGTTGATGAGCTCATTGTGATATTTGTTCAAAATGACAAATTCACCAGGCACAAGATTTAGAATCAGATCCAAAGACGTATGAATGCAAAAGTTCATGTCAAAGAAACACAGAAGTTGATCAGAGAAATAGAATGATTATGTTGGATAAGTAAGAATCCATCTAAAAGTTTTTACATTTTTGTTTTCCTGTCCTTACTGGAGATTGCGGTTTAACTAATTCTATTCGCCTTCTTCTATGAGATAATGTCAAATGTCGAAGCTGTATCAACTTCAAATTATTAGGTCGGGTTCTCTTCTAATTTGGGTATAAAATCTTAGATAATTGGAATGACAATAACGTCACTGCTGAGATATAGTTAATACATATCTGCATTAGAATATAAAAAGTTGTTAATTCAAATTCCCGATAACTGCATTTGAAAGAGAGAGTTTTAAAATTGATGAAGAAGGAGCAATAACTCAAAAGTGCCAGACTGATATGTATATTTTTGTTTATAATGCAATGTCTTAATTAAATAATCCTAACGTTCTATTCCAAATAAAGTTAAGTATTACAAAAATATATAACGGGGGAAACAGACGATATTATTTGATAAATTTTTCGATATAATGAGTTTGTAAATAGAGTTAACAAATATTAACTATAATAACAAACATTCACACACAGAACTAAAAGATATGGAAAAAACACATAGATAATTTCCATGGACATATCTAATCTTGCTATTGATTCAGTGTTGAATGATAATTTAAGCTAGGTTCACACTGCCGATTAGATCAAGTCGATCAATCCTGATTAAGACAGATTAAGTAATCGGGAGAATGGTCTGACTCAATCGTCAAGAATGTCCGGGGTGGTCTACCTAGGTCGTCATTGATCTGACTTTCTACCCGAGAATTTTTGACATGTCAAAAACATTCGAGTAAGGATCGAGTAGCCAGTCACTCGAGAAGAGATCGAGAATTTGTCGAATAACGGTCGAATTGATCGGAAAAGGATCGTGTAGAGATCGAGTTTAATCGGAACACAAATATTTTACCGATCAGTACTCGTTCATCTCGACCATTACTCGACTAATATCCGATCATTTCCCGATCAACGCCAACCTGTTCGATCAGTTGTCCAAATTAACTCGACCAAAGCCCGATCGCTTCCAGATCACTGCGACTTCCATAAAAAACGCATCTCAGACCAACTCAACCAATACCCGATTTATACGCGACCACATTCGACCACTTCCGGTCTCTACTCGGCCAAACACGAGTACACATGACTGCTACACGAACTGAATAACTCTCATAACTTTGCTTCCGCAAAATTATATTGTCACTATTTATTTTTGACTGTACACATATTCCTCCATGTGCAGTACTTGTCTGTACTTTTGCAAGTAGGGGTACCAATTTAAAAAAAGAGGCAAAAGATACTCAAGGAACAATCAAACTCAAAGGTCGAAAACAACCGACAAATCCATAGCGAAAAACTAAAACCGACGAAAAGACAAACTACGGTCCATATAACACAACATAGAACACTAAAAACTTAGCAACACGAAACCCAACAAAACCTCGGATGATCTAAGGTATTTCGTAAGGGAAGTAGATCCTGCATTTTAGCCCCAGAGGAATTTTCAAATATGAAAGTAATTGTACAATAAAATTCATTTTTAGACAGCTGATGACTAATTTAGCCTTCAAAATTAGGTTTTAAGAACATCAATATTATTTTTACCTGTTTTGTGGGCTATTTTTTGTTTGACTGTCCTTATTTTCCGTATGTCCAGAAAATTTTGTAGTATAAAATAAGAAGATGTAGTATAATTTCCAATGAGATAACTCTCCACAGGACACCAAATGACTCAGAAATGAACAACTATATTTCACCGTACGGTCAAATAATTAAAAACACTTTTTTCCAAACAAACTTTTTGACGCAATTTAAAACAAATATGAGACTAAGAAAAATGATTGTTATTTGATTTCTTGATAAATATATGTAAATAGTTTCAGAAAAGATATCACTCCAGGTGATTGAAATTCTACTTTTGGCCAAATTTCGGGAAATATGTGACACGTTTACCCCCTTTTAGCAAACATTTTTAGCAAATACAAGCAGGTTGTTGCCATGGAAACACCAAAAAAGAAATATCTTTAACAATTCAAACACTGGATATCAAATCTATGGAAATAACTAATTACATACATATGTACACACATGACAAAACAGTTGGCTGAAGATAGCAACGAAAAGGAGATGGTAAAATTTCAGTATATTGCTATCTAGTGACAAATCTCATTTTGTGGTGTCATTTTCAAAAAAAAGAGCAGTAAAACTATCAGTCTCCACTCTGAGGAAGTTTTTTAACCATTGGGGTCCTCTTTGTTGAGCTCCTACAAGTTTCTCATACTTTTGATTTTGCCATTTGTTTAGGGACTTTCCGTTTTGAATTTTCCTAGAACATGTAGAAGTTCAGTATTTTTGTAATTTTACTTTATACTGCCCATAATGTGGTCGGCGTGTCAGCCACTGCCTCACCTAAATTTCTCGTCGCCCGTTGCTGTATACGCTTTCAAGCTCCGTCACAGCTATTAACCTGTCTCTCTAGAGCTCTAACCACCTTGCCCACATATCTAACTGCTTTATTTCCATGTAGATATTTTAAATGTAGGATTTTACTCAAACCTTCTTTATACTGAATCTAACCAAACGGAGTATGTGTCCATGGGACACAGATAATGCCCAAGCTTGCATATATATAACGTCATAAAGGGTCATTACTCAAGAACGGTAAAAGTGACGCCACCCAAATTCACACTTGATCTGTGTTTTATGGTATTAAGCATTGAATATACGTTTTATGAAATTTGGTTGAGGCAAAATAAAATAAGAGAACGGAAACTAATTGTTGGGACGTAAGTACGTGCGGACGGACAAGGGTAACCTACGTTTCGGCGGGGCATATACAAAACAATCAGACATTTTTATTCTGAAATTGTACATACATGTACTTGACCAATTCCCGACTATCCCGTCGACCCCTATACGATCAGGTCGATCTGGTCTGGTCGTAAGCAGGCTGAGATCGAACATAGTTGATTTTCTCTAGCTAGTCGAGTAAGGATCGTGTAGAGATCGTGAATTGGTCGGAATTATCGAATATGTTTTCAGTTAGTGCTCGGGTTGGTGCGCGATGGAGTTATTAAGGAGTCGTGAATGTTCGAGTTAAGGTCGTGTACAGTCGAGTAACAGTCGGTTAGAAGTCGTAAACTCGTCATAGATACTAGGATTGAAATTTTGTATTTGCTTTCGTCTACAAAAGACTCATAAGTGACGCTCAAATAAAAAAAGTTAAAACTGCCAAATAAAGTACGAAGTTTAAGAGCATTGAAGACCAAAAAAATCCTAAAAGTTTTGCCAAATACAGCTTTCGTTCATGGTTTTGTATATAAATCAGGCCGTTATGTTTTCTCGTTTGAATATTGTTTTCCATATGTCATTTACGTGCCTTTCATAGCTGACTAAGCTATATGGATTTTGCTTATTGTTGAAGGCCGTACTGTGGCCTATACATGTAGTTGTAAAGACTGTTCGCTACTCTATTTCCATATATCAAGCTATTTAAGACTGTTATTCAAAATAACTAAAAAAAAAAACATGAAGGGTCTGTGTGGTTATTTGCGAAATATAATTTATTGAAAATTTGGCGGGAAATAATTCTATCTAGAATTTTCATACATTTTACATTGGCACCTTTTTCTTCCAAAAACTAAGAAAAATAACAAGGATTTTCAAAAGCGGGCACAATTTGTAATGACACTTCAAGGATAAAACTAGAGGATTCCGAATAACTAGTAAAAATTCGTCTAAAAAAAAAAACTAGAGAAGCGAACATCTTTGAGCTATCTGTCATTTGGTCTCTGGTAAAATGTTGTCTCGTATGCAATTATAACACATCTTCTTATTTGTATATGACCAAATTCAATTGGAAAACTGACGGACAATAAAAGGCAATACAACGTCTTTGGGGTGATTATTTTCAAGAACATGAAACCAGTTCTGAATTAAGAGAACGAAGAATATGGTATGAAATATCAACCTATTATTTGTAACATTCACATATTTTACTAAGTATTATTTTCATGATCAATAGCTAACATGGAAATGTCAATTTTTAACAATGCAATAGCACGCAATTTGTCAATTAAATAAATTTGTAATTTTTTTTATTCAATATTATATGAAACCTGTGTTACTGTGGTTGGTAACATGAAAAAAATTATGATGATAATTATTTACATCATGTTTTTTGTATTTTTCTGGTTGCAAAATCTGAAAAGCAGAGTTCAGCTAATGACAAACATTTCACTGTAACAGTAAACATGCCGAAGACTTTGCCTATCCTTGGATATTTGTTGCAACAAAACTATGATAATTCAAATATTACAGACTGGACGAGATTTAAGGAACGAATAATCGATAAACAGCAAGAATTAAACAACAAAATGGAAGGAGTATCGTCTAAATATAAGGCAATAGAAGAAAAAGTACTAAACACATTTAAAAGTCTTGAGAGAAGAATGCAAACTATACAAAAGGAAACGTCTAAAATACACCAGCTTCAACAGATAAGCGTAAATAGCACCAAGGTAATTGCCAATGTGGAATCAAATTTGGATAAAGTTAAAGTGACGATTAACGACTTGAAAGTTAGGATAGCAGAAGATATTTAGACAAAAAGTAAAAAATGGGTTAAATAATTCGTAATCGGATAATTAATCATAACAATGTTTTTTGAAATACATGTTTGTGTGCATCGAATTGATGAGTTAAGACCTCTTCTACTTATTTTTATAGCTTTTTCTGATGTTGTACTGTTGAACTGTTACACAACTGTCAAGGATTAGACGACAGGTTGAGCATATGCCAACATGTTTAACCCCGCCCTTTTCTATATGTACCTGTCCCAAGTTAGGAGCCTGTAACTGAGTTCGTTTTTGCTGTTCATCATATTTGTGTTTCATATATTGATTGGTATAGTTTGTTCTTGTGTTGTTTTGTTACACCACTGTCGACGGTTTAGGCGGGGATAGGGTTGTGTGTTTACTAACATGTGTAACATTCATTACGGTCTGTCTGTTCCTGTCCCAAGCTATGAATCTGTAATTCAGTGATTGTCGTTTGTTGTTTATCGTTTTTCTATTATCTTTTTGGACATATATTAGGCCGTTGATAACCTTGTTTAGATTGTTTTACATTTTTCGTGTCGGGACATTGTTAAGCTATCGAAACAATATGGAAATTGCTTATTGCTAGTGGCCGTACGATGACCTTTGACTCCTTACTTCCTTTTCATTTGACAAACGGTCAGAAATTGGACGTTCACTCAGATGCATCGTGTGTACAGTTTAACACGCTCTCTGCACATTCAGAAACCTAGCTACAACTCGGGCGGGCCTGGTCTGTTGGTGGCCTTTTGGAAGGCTTTTCTGTTCCTGTCCAATTTACCCCTATTTTCAAGTCTGGCAGTCAAAATTTTCCTATTATTCCTCCCTAGTATCCCTTCTTATAAGACCTACCTATTGTATGTATCGTTAATTTGTTGCCGTCCTGAACATGCATAAAATGTGTGTCAATGGAAGCTAAGAACACAACAATTTATCAATCATAATGCATGCCTATCAGTGCTTTTTCATTTAGTCATTTATGTAAATGTTTTTAAGTTAAGCAAATGATCCGTAATCTTAAGTTCATATTTAAAAGTTGACATTCTCAATACATGGTAACACTTATCATGCAGACAACTATTTTCTATAATTAAAACCAAAAAAAACGTTTTAGGTATTCGATTCGTGCTTGATATTCTAATAATAATAATAAAAATGATAAATCGTTTGGATTTTTGCATCACAGTAGCAAAACATTTATGAGCGGGGAAATTAAATAGACCATTTTTTTCCATTTATATAAATATACATTGAATTGAAGAACGAGAAGAAACGGTTTATATTTAGAATTGTCTCTTTACTTTCACAACACCATATAGATAGAAAATTATACTTCTTCTATATGATAATAACCATACTTACAGGGTCACCTCATAAAACAAATGCCTACTAAAAGCCAAGAGTCTGTATTCCACATTTTGTCACACTTGGGTTTTTTTGATATAAATTTATTGTTTCATTGACAATACTACTCATGTAGTTTTAAAATAGATGGTTATGTGGAAATGTTTAATATGATGTAGAAACTTCTCAGTTTCGGTGCTATGCACTAAACATTGAATACCCTCGACATAATGACCATTACAAGCAATAAAGTTTGTAAGAAAAATCAGACTAGAACTATAGGGTTGCAGGTCGAAAATTCGACAACTTGCATGTGACCACAAAAATACCTTGCTTCAGTCGTCATTTCATAGTTTATATCCTTTTCTGAAAAAAAGAAACTGTTCGAGTCTTTTCACAAATGCTAACAGAAAATACACCATAAAATGACAGTACGATCGGCCAGTCGGTTATCATCATTCTGATAAATTTGATTTCTTTCTTCGTTCCCAGTTATTATTTTTTTTAATTTCATAAGACCGTAATGGTAAACCAACCAAGCACTTTATATGTACTTCCAGTACATTGGAAAATGTTTCTGTTCAATTTATTTCCATAAATGTATATTAAGAATTTATCAAAAACTATTTGTTCATATTACCCTTATGATGCATGATAGAATAAAATAAATTAAGAGAAATCTATTTAGTTAACTGTTTAATGGTTGAACAGGTGTCACATGTGGAGCAAGATCTACCTACTCTTCTGGAGCACCTGGGATCAAATAATGATGTTTTTGGTGAAAGCAATGTTATAGTGCAAGCAACCAATTTGTAGCAAAAAATCATCCACTTTTAAGATAAATTGATATCGCAACAACTCATTAAAATTGAAGTTTTATTGCAATAGCAGTTCAATGTTAACGGTCAACATGGTGAAAATTGTATTAATTCACATTAATAAATTGCTTTATTGATTTTATGTTTATTTTAGACACAAAAACAAATACCGTATCATTGGCACTTTATCGCTACTTGTGTCAAAACATAGTCGGAACAGAGAATCATGTTAAAAAAATTAGACAACTGAATGCTGTCAAGGTTAAAGTGACTAGCAACAAAAATCAAACCACTATCACAAGTGGAAGTTTTGGAGAAGGACTTGAGATGAGAGGTAGTGATTTCGATGTAATGAACGTAATAAAAGATATCGAGGTTTATGCAGATGAAAAACCCCGCTGTAATCAAGATATAGAATATTGTAGAATGGAGACAGACGATGTTAAACCTCGTTTCACGCAATTGCTATTAGAAACAAATGTTATCAAAACTTTATCACATACTCCGATGAACTTAATGGAAAACATTATTTATCGAGCACACTGTTTAAACATGATCTATTAGAAAATCAAGATACTCACATAATACATGGACCGTGTATATCGGACAAAGCCGGACTTTATGACTATGCAATCTCTTTACATTGTTAGACATGGATATCCCAAGCATCACAGTGGATATCAAGATCAAACAACTCATGGCCAAGTTACAATGTCAAACAAAGTATTATAAAACATGAAGTACTATTTGTACCAATTGGAGTTAAGGGATCGCCAAAGGAAGATATAGAATGGAGAATATCTTTTTCTGTTGATGACAAAATGCTCATAAGCACATTTATACATACACAATTAGTATGCTATGCCCTTTTAAAAGACGTAATAGGAACAAACACCGAGTGTTCAGATTTACTCTGTTCATATTTCGCGAAAACAATTACTTTCTGGATATCAGAAGAATTACCCCAATCCGTATGGAAACCAAATAATCTTATACACTGTTTTATGCGTTGCTTTAGCAGGCTTATTTATTGTGTTAAGTATTCAGCCTGTTTGCATTACTTTATTCCAGAAAACAACATGTTTGAGAACAAAATAAAGGGCCGTGCTCGTGAAATACTCCCGGATAAACTATATACTCTCCATAGTTACGGTTGGCGGTGCGTTTTATTTTCAGATCAACTATCTAACTTTCATGTATCAATGTGGATGGATCACATCGAACCTCATACATTGCATACTATCCAGGTTGCAAAAACACTGAATTCCAAATTGTTATATTTTTCAAATAATTGGAAGGGTGTTGAGTTTGAGATGGAAACTTATGTATACAAAAAAAGAATCCACCAGATAGTTTCCTGTGATCTATCCTACGTAAAATACTTTTATACATACTACATGTCATTTTGGTGGGCACAATCTACGCAGACTATTCCGCTGAATAGTACTAGAAATAGTAACAAACATCAATATAAACAGAATAATTCATGTCTTTGTACTCTGCTTCAAAATATTTATCATGACGCTGTTTCTGAATGGCTGATGTTAGTTTCGTTTGTTCAAATTGAAATTATTTCAGAAGAAAAGTATCGTTCAATTATGGAAAATAATGCTTATAGATTTTATGAAATTTGAAAAAAAATCTTGGTTAATACCAAACGAACTACACATTGAAGTCGAAAATGGAGACGTTTTAATTTCCTCTATAGTGTATGCTTATTTTCTAAAATGTCTGTGTCATTATCATCTCAATAATGTCAGACAATATCAGGATTTCCTCCACACTTTACAACTTGTTCTAGTAGAAAACTATTTTATTGACCAAGACGAAAGATTACAATCTGAAAACTACAACATTCTTGGTATTGCTTTACAGATGTGAGGAAACCATGAAGCCGCCCGTCAAGCATTCAAGCAGTCACTTGCAATATACCCTGTTCACGAATTTAATAATTCTTTTAAGAGACTTTCGTTAATGAGCGCATTGTAATTTTTGTACATTCTACTGGTATTTACAGGATTAACTTATTCCAGATTAGTAATTTGTTAAGTGACATTTGTTTTTTGTAAAATAATGTACAATGCAAAGATAACAGAGCTGGTTAAGTATTACTAGGGTGGAAAACCTGATTCCTGGGCAGAAATGAATAAAAGTGGACAATATGATTTTTTATTTTATTTTTGTATAATCTTATAAAGACAGAATACAAGCATGCACATTTGTAGATACGTTTTATATTTACAAACTCAATAAAAATAAGGAGATGTGGTATGATTGCCAATGAGACAACTATCCACCAAAGTCCAAATCAAGTAAATGTAAGCAAATGTAGGTAACTGTTAGTCCTTCAACAATTAGAAAAACCCATACAGTATGGTCGGCTATAAAAGGCTCCGAAATGAAAATAAGAAACAATTCAATTAAGAAAACTAACATCCTAATTTATGATAAAAACAGTTTACAAAAAACAAATATGACAAACAGGAACTAACGACAACCACTGAACTACAGACTCCTGACTTGGAACAGACACACACAGTATGTGGCTCGGTCAAACATTTTTTTTAAACCCTCCCTTACTTATGACAGTGGTGTAACAATACAACATACGAACTAACTATACAAATCAGTTGAAAATTGCTTAACTCATCATATGGATACAAGCAGAAATATATAGCTAAGCAAAAAGTAGACGTAGCCGGGTACTTATACATCCCAAATACAAAAGGACACTAAGTACATATCGTAGAGTACTCACACTTATTGGCAGCAAGTTCAACATTGTTCAAAGCCATTAACAACCAATGAAAACAATATTGTATCTAAGACTAAACCATCAATCAGTACACAAAGAACACCCAATGGATTTAGTGTAAAAACGTTACTTACAGTCAGAGAAAAACCATGACCCTGTGCAATGCCAAACTCTACGTATCAACAGATCGTAGTACCGTAAAGAATCGTATGTGTTATATTTAGTATGGTTTTGATTTATTGTTAACAAAATCAATATTTACACAAATAAAAATAATCAAAAATTTAATTACAGTATTGAATAGGTAACCTTTTAAGAATAAGTGCATTTAAAAGATTGATAAGTTTACCCAGATTGTATCTAAATTTCCGGCCTCGGATTACAACATCACCGTAAAATTTAGGATGTGCTATTCCGATTGAAATACGTTTCTGCAGATACAGTCAAACTTGCACACCAAATCTTTGTATCTACGAAAGAATTTAGTGAAGGTTTTAAGTAATTTGTAGTAACAAAAGCCCTGACTTAATAATTTTTTCTAGTAATACATAGATTACGCTCATTAAAATCCAAAACGTCACTACAGACACAAGCCTAGCGAACGAGTTTGGACATATAAACACCGTTAGTTGGTGCCGAAAGAACATCACCGTTCAAAAAGGGAAAATTAACAATAAGAAAAGAAAAATCATCCGTTTTGTAGTAAATTTTTTATTTGTGTTTCTGGTGTAATACTGAAATATCTAAATCTAGGAAAGGACAGTTATGGTTATTGCTGTTGATATTAGATTTGTTTAAAGTAAGTTCCTCATGGTAAATTGCAGCAGTATAGTTAGAGAATTCTTGATTATTTAACGACAAAATATAATCAAGATAACGGTAAGGGTTTTTAAATTTATCAATTAAATGGAATGTAGACGGTTCTTTACTGAGTTTGGCCATAAACTGTGATTCATTACAGTAATGGAACCAGTCTGCTATTGTTTGAATCATTCATTAATGTATCCGTAAATCATAATATTTATTTGCTATACTGTTACATGTATGTTGCATATCTGTGAATGCCTCTTTAAGGAGGATGTCAGTAAAAAATCAGTTCAACTTCAAATTATTTTCTGCTTAATTTATTTTACAAGAAGTTGAGCTGCTGCAACATAGTAGATCCTGGTGAAAGGTTGATCCTGGTTAAAAACAAAACACTTTTAAAGGAAATATGTGCAAATAATCCTTAATCTTAACTTCCTATTTTAAAGTTGACATTTTCAACTGCATGGTTACACGTATCGTGCAGACAATATTAAGAATGACACTTGATTGGAAAGTCATCCTATATTCTCTATTCAAAAACCAAAGAAACCGATTTAGGTATTCGATTATAACGCGTGCTTGATATTTTTATAACAATCATAACAAATGATAAATCGTTTGGATTTTGGCATCACAGTATCAAAACATTATAATATTCGGGAAAATTAAACATAAAATTTATACCATTAATATATATATATATATACACTTAATTTAAGAACGAGAAACGATTAATATTTAGAATTGTCTCTTTTCTTTCACAACACCATATCAAAAGAAACTTCTTTTTCTTCTATAGGATATCAACCATATTTGCAGGGTCTACGCATTAAAAGGTATTCTCATTTGCGGGTTATTTATTGCGAAAAAATATTGTCAACATATTCTAGAATATGTGCAAAGCTATTTGTTAAGAAAGTTTATATCATTTTTTTAATTGTAAGTAATAGCATAATGATATGAATAATGAGACATTTATCAAGTTTTACAGACAAATGCTAAACTCTTTTTATTTTTCAAGAATATGTCGGCGGTTTCCAGGACAACAGTTCGGACAGGCATTTACGACACAGAATACAATCATTTGGTAACAAAATAACCTGTGTTATGCAAAAAACATTGTAAAGGTTACAACTTAACGGGGCTATAGGTAAATAAACATTAAAATAAGATATATAATAAATATGAACCTTTTACTAAAACCAATATTACAACCGTGCAGTCTTCAACGTGAACAAAATTACATACCCAATAGTAAGCAATACAATGGCTCTATGACAAATGTAAAACAATTCAAACGAGTAAACTAACGGCCTGATTTATGTACAAAACAATAAACGAAAAAATAAATTGCACGTCACTAGTGGAACAGTATTTGCTTACCCTTTCGGAGTTCACGAGATATCTCCCAGTTTTTCCTTGGTATCAGTTATGGCATTAAATTTTTTATTCAGTATTTCAAGTTATTAATGTAAAACTTTGTATATCCGTTGTCATCAATTTTACCTCCTCGACGGTCTCGTGTTCTCATCGATTCCTGGAGTTCTTGGGTTCGATCCCCGGCCATCAAACTAAAAACGTAAACATTTACACTTGCTGCTACTCTGATAGGCACTCTCTTTCAAGAGATAAAACACAACCTTGTTGGATAGGAGTTATATTAATATATTAGCAAGATTTTATTTTTTTCTAAAAATCATGAACATCTTCTGGTCCTGATATGCATGAAATATATTCAACTGGACGTTTACCATCAATTATTTAATCCTCATTTACAATGTGATATATTACTTTACCTGATAAAATACTTAATGAGTATTTCTTTGAAAAGCCCAGATCGACAAGCATTAAACGGAATAATATAATTGCAGTTTATTTATTACCATGGAGGTAAATTTTGTCTGTGTGGAAATGATGTAAACAGTGAAAATGCTTACCATCAACGTTTACCCGAATCCAGTAGCAACCTGAAATGTGAAGGCGAACCTACTAGGAACTACTGTCACAACGGAATAAATTCCATATATAGAGAAAGATATCCGAAAAAGATACCTTAAAGGTCGAGGTACGATTAACTGGTTTTTAAGCAAAAATCTGTGACAAAACCGATTTACTGTACCCTCACCTTCGTAGATTAAACAGAATTGAAAAGAAAAGTTTATTAAAAAAACCAGATCCAAAACAATTTTAATTGTTAGAAACTTGTTGAATATGAATAACTAGATCAACACTGTACAAGATTAAGAGAGTATTTTATGTCATAGATATTATACTAGTTATTGTTATATACTACATTAAAGATCATGTGATAATATAACATGATGATTTTTGTGTGGTTGTGTTGTTCAGTTGCTGTCTTATATATTTAGACAAGATGATGTGACATGATTGTCAATGCAATGAGACAAGTTTCCTCAAACGACCAAATGAAGTTGTAGTTAACAACTTTAGTTAACGGAATGGTATTTTACGACGAGCAAATCCCATACCATATAGCAAGCTTAAGGCAAAAACATGACAGAAGTTTAACAATTCAAACGCATAAACTAACAGCCTGGTTGATGTACAAGAAATAGAAGTTAAATATGATATAAAGCAATACACGACAACCACTACAGAAAAGTTCCTGTACTTGGGACAGGCGCATACATAATACGGCGGGGTTAAACATGTTTTTGGGCGCCTGACACTCCACTGTTTTCAGTTTCTGTCAGGCATGTGTCTTTGATGTAATGAAAATCATGATTTTTTTCCTGTATGTTTTGCAAAGATTAATAGTGCTACATCAAATATTCCTGTAAAAACATTACGCACTCCAGACTTTTGCATTTTTAATTAATTTGTCCATATAGATGATTAACACTGTTTTTTTTTCTTTATTTGTAGTATGAGGGAGAGGAACATGACTTGTTTCAGAAAAATTTCCTGAATAAAGTATAAAAAGATGACTTTACTTAAATTAATGGTTGTTATTGACTTTAATAAGAGACAAAGATCTGACCGAGATAGGAACAGTCTTTCATGTGCCAGTCGATTAATTATTTCACCGATTAAATAACATCTGACCACAGATATCAATTGGTAAAAAGTAGCACAACTACTAGCCACAAAAACCACGAAGTTGGCAAGATTAGCATTGTATGTGAACAACAACAAAAAACGAAATGATCAAATAGCTCTTGTCCCTGTTTTAAAAGAGCAATGCATTACTACATTGATAGTAAATTGGCCATTGAAATATGATACAGGGTGTTTTCAAACTGTAAATAAAACATAATAAGCGGAAGCACTTGTCTTAAAAAAATGTGGTGGAGTTAACTAATGTAGATTAAATAAACGCATAGCAATACGTACAGTATCAGAAGCATGTGGCCTTTGTGAGTCTTGTATGTTTTTTCTTTATCTTATTTCATTTATACATGTATGTTTCGAAGTTCAGTTTGACATCTATTTTCACTGAACTAGTAAACATGTTTATTAAGGTGCCAGCTGAATTCCGCCTCCAGGTGCGGGATTTTCTCGTTGTTTTGAAGACCCATTGGTGGCCTTCGGCTGTTTTTTTTAACTCTTTGGTCGGCTTGTTGTCTCTTAGACATATTCCCTATTTCCACTCTCTATTTTAGTAAAACTCAGTTTAAAGGAAATCCGAGTCAATATTTGTTTAATTGTTTGCTCTGAATGTAATGGACTTTTGAATACTTTTGTACGGGCATCACTCTTGAGACACATATTGTTTAAAAGTGTATCTGTTGCAATACAATTTGTACCGTTTATAATATTTACTGAAATCTTCCATATGTATTAACATGTATGTGACCAAGAGTATACATACAACTGAATTCTGAAATAAGCTGAACTATTTGTGAATTTTCACATTCCTTTCTTTTGCGTTGAAAAATTAGTTGTAGTAACAGTTAAGTATCAGACGAGACAGACAAGCTATGCACTAAAGCGTCTGTAAATTTGAAGCACTCGATTTCAATGGAATGGGAATTGGTTTCATTAAGGTAAAACACCACGAGTTCAGGCCCAGTGAGAAAGAACACACAGGAATGTAGTTTATATTGTAAACAAAATACTTCCTTCGCATAACTGAAGTTTACATTTTTAAAGCAAGGCAATGAAGCACGACAAATAAGAGCTTTGCACTCGTTTTTTGTTCTGGTTAATAAAAGTTGTGTTACTGTTGATGAAGTTTACCCCAAACATTTTTTAATGATATATAAAAAAAAATTGGAAAGTAAAATCACACATGTAACAAACATATATTTGTTTATTTAGAACAAACTACACATGTCAGCGGGTAATTGTTTATATACGGTGGACATTTCAGTGATCCGCATTTGGTAAGAACAGGAAAGAACAATTTACCATAGTGCTGATTCACGCCACCAATGATATACTCTGGGTTTATGTCAACACATACGTAAGCAGAAGCAGCTGCATGACTATATGCTCCGGACGACAAGTATCCATTATACTCTTCCTTACAGCCACTGTAACATGTATTCCTACCAGGAATCATTATGACAGAGGTTGAGAGATGAGTTCTACAGTAAGCACAGGGGACGTCCTGGGCGTTAGAATTAGAGGCAAAGAAGTTGCCGATTACTTCTGCACCATACATACGACCATAGTCTGGTCCGCTAATCTTTACATAATTTGGATCTGGTGGTAAACATACGTATTCAGCAGCCGAGCCTGCTAGAGTATAGTGACCACCACCAGCAAAGCCTATTAAAAACATACATTATATCAATTGTTCAAAATACATATATGACATTAATGAAATCATAGAATGATCGTAATGATGCTTTTTTATTTAGGCAACATATACGAAGGAGTGTTATAATCGCTTAAACAACAGAAGAAAACCTTTAGTATTTCACGTTATTTTAAAGTTTTATGTACCCAAAATTTTACAGTATTGACAGAATTTATATGCAATGATACGTCATATCAGCGCAGAAGTGCTGACTAGTAACCTAGTAATCGAGTTTTCGGGACATAGTGGGTACAAAACACTCATCACAGATACGGCTAGGTTGATGATACAATTCACCAGTCACACGTTACAATTAAAAAAACATACCAGTGACACTCGAGTCTTTTCCAAATTGATAACAGCTTAAAAGTTAATCATAATACACCGTACTACAATAAGCTTCTACATGTTCTATAACAAACTATTTTTGACCAGATAAGCAACTTTAAGATCATTTACAAATTTTGGGCTGCTGGTGTGCTTGATGAAGGATAATCCTGGAAAGCACTTTGTACGCAATTAAATCACAGGGGTTTGTATCATAGCTAATTTTAGGTCAGATATAGTAGATGTCCCAGTCGACTTGAATGAATTCTTTTTTGCGAATTAGATGGTTCTTATACACAACCAGACGACTGGATCACTTTTTTTAACTCACAAACATCCATGATCCATTTCATGAACTTGTGAGTACGCGAACGTTTCTTTGTTTTACTAGCTCTGTCTTATCGTCGTTGATATTATCCTTCAGCTGTTCAGAAATTATACTCAAACGTGCTTCGTGTCAATATATGTACTGAATGCTGATTTCATTATCATGCAAGGTAACATTTAATGTAAAACCCGAGAGGAACCTTAATGGTGTAACTGGTCTATCCTGGGATCACGACTCACTACTTAACAGCAGTATAGACGCGGTAAACGTTGTTCCAGGATGCTTGGCTACAAATGATTAGGTAACAGGATAGGCGGGTTCTCTTCGATGTGTCATACGGGTAAATTAGAGCCAAACAGATAAACAAGCAAGGAACATGTCAAGTAAAAGATTTAAGGTGACGGTTAAGACCAGAGAAAATCTAAGATTGCTTATATTTAAACACATGTTTACCAACAAAAAAAAAGTCAAATGAAGCAAATTTATGTTTGTGTTTGAGCTTTTGATGTAGCCATTTGACTATTGACTTTCCGTTTTGAATTTTCCTCGGAGTTCGGTATTTTTGTTATTTTACTTTTTATTAAATATATTAAATGATTGCAAACAAGTTGTTTATCTTAATAGTTATTTTATGTATCTCCCTGTAAATAGTTTTATAAATAGTTTGTAGAATAATAAAAAAAAAAAAAAAAAATCAAAACAAAAACAAAAACGAAAATTGTTAAGCCTCGGAAGGAGACTGCATTTTTTCTTTTTCAAAACTTTACACACGATAATAGCGTGTAATTGATCGAATTGACATCTGTTAATATTTACCGGAATATATCAACTCTGTATTATTATTTGGACACTGCTTTCTTCCCCATCTTATGTATGTTGTACCAAGACCTAAGACAAAACATATATATTACTCAACGGCTTTCAAATAGGCGACAGACATATGTATTGGTAAATAGATCGTGTAAAGTTAAGGCAGCAGTATTTAACTGGTGCTCAAACCTCGTAAATCGGCTAAAACGATACATATCATGGTGACAAACAAAATTGCGTCGTTAGGATAAGTGTCTTCTAAATAAATTCTTAGTCCCTTATGCACATACATACTCAGTCAAAATAGCACAATCCAGAATGGAACACACTCGGTGTAATTAAAGATCAGACGATAATTCTTATGTCTGAAGGTCTGAGACCGCGAAAACATGTCGCTATTGAGTTGAGATATAGACACATCAAATGGGTCAACCAGTCGTTCTTTCTCAAAACTCTGCTGGAGCAATGTTATATACTAGTAATGAGCATATCCCTTTTAAAAGGAACATGAAAAAGAGAAATGAGAGCAATATTGACACAGTGTATGATAGATACAATGCATATTATGATACAACATTGAGAGTCTGTATGGGAACACATTATGAGTGTATTTCTCACCATACATTCAACATGATGGTTAAACGAATTGTGAAAAGGGAAATATGACAGTCACGTATTACTTGATAAACCATAACTGTACTTCAATTCGTTTAAATCTCTTATCTCAAATTCAAATGAAATGCATGTGTATGATATTGTCACTATAATGTGAAATTTTAAGTCCAACTTCAACTTGAACAGGTACACTAAACCATTTTGTTATGTTTTTGATAGTGTGGTTTTAATAGTGTGGTCGAATCACATTGTTATCTTTTTCATGGACCAAGATTGATAAATGTGGTAATGTATTTTCGTTAAACATAAGACATATCATTTAGCATATCACTTTTGTAATATGCATTATCACAGATAGTGTTTCATAAACAGATTTTAACTTATAGCAACATGGAGCGAAAACCTTTGTTCCTTTCTGAATACCTAATTTTTACCTCAATTTTACCCATTTTGTTTATTGAGTCATATTGATCGCTCTTTTGTTATCTATATGTTGTGTTTAAAAGTTTGTCTGCCCGTCATTTTGTGTTTTGCCATGTCTGATTTCTGTCAACTTTAATTTATTGCAATCACTATTTTTATTGTCTACAATTTTTGTAAAAATGCATTTTGACAAATGTAAGAAAATAAAGACAACCAATACAGTCTTACTTTTTATTCCGTTAAATGAGCTTTGAAGTTGTTTAATTGTCTGTTCCTGTTGTTGGTTTAATTTCTGTTGTTGTTGGATTGAAGACTGCTGTTGCTGAATGCGTATCTCTTGCTGCTGATTTGTTACTGCCTGTTGTTGGTTTTCAGTAGTTAGCTGTCTCATCGTAGCATTCAGTATCGCCAAGACATTTTCCATTTGGTTCAGTCTATTAACCAATTCATGTCGGTCATTAAGCAACAACCTCTTTTCTTCTGTGGTAACCAGATTAATCTTAAAAGAAAAAAAATATACTAACCATACAATCATACTTAAATGTATCATACTAGCTATGAAGAAATGATTTAAGTTGACACAAATTGTTTCTTATCATTTATAAGGTCACAAAGGGTCTCATAATGTTTACAAGCATATGATAACCTGAACGTTTGAACATGACAATGTGTATATAACTTATTTTAAACAGGGTAAATTTGTTTCGATCTTCTCTTACTTTTTTCGGACTGTGTAAACTAATGTTATTTTAATGTCACCTAATATTTCCATACAGATTTGAACTGAAAGAACGTAAAGAAAAACTTCAACGAACGGGTATACTGATTGATGATATTGATTTATACATTATCAAAGGAACAACAGCCGAACCAAATCCTCAGTTGTATTCTCATCAATAATGAAGCTGCATACATATACATATACAAATTTGCAACAATCAAAAAAGTTACAGTCTATCATGAAATATTTTCCACTAAGAAAATGATTCGTCGACAAGAATGAATCAGATTGACTTCCCCGTCTGTGAGTATTGGATTGCAAAACTCGTCTGTCAAATGATAGGCATTGACTGTCGTGTCACTGTCCTAATAGAGGATCTAGAATGTTAGGTCTGGCAATCGGAAAGCCCTGCTTTGAAAACAAAACGTCCCGGATAAATAAGACAAAATTTGTCTGGTGGAATATAAAATGATTAACTGATCGAAAACTGAAAGTAACAGCTCAATTAGAAATAGTCAACCTAAGACAGTTTGTGTTGTTCTTCTTATACTCATTTCTGATTATTTTCGATCTTTTATTATTTTTTTTTGTTTTTTTAAGGTTTTGTCTTAAGGTAGCTTGGGTGCCTTATGTTCGACGATAGATTTTTATTAAACTCTCGTAAAAATTCTTCTTGGTCATTGTACTCTAAAATTTTGATTTAAAGAACTGGGGATCACGGACCTCTTTGTTTTAAAAAAACGTTGGAAACTTTGAAATCACAGTTATTTTGGGAACTTCATTTTTCTTATTAAGCGATGTAATTGGTTAAGATTCAATAAGAGAATTATTTTTTATATCACTTCCGAAATATCAAATACAAATAGGAGTGAAAAATTTAAATGCATGAAACGACATTTGATTTTTTGATAGTTTGATCGTTGATATTCAAGGTTAAGATATTTTTGTTGTATATTGAATGATACTTGGTAATAATGTTATACTTTAAAAGTATATTTGCAACATGACCAGTAGGGATACTCAAAAATAGAGACCCCCGATCTACCTTAAGCTTATGTTCTCATTCAAAAACACGTGTTTTTATGGATGTGACATGTTTTCATGTGGACTGTTATCTTCTAAGATTGTCTCAGCAATACTAGCCAGCTTGTCGGTCTAGAATAAACAAGACATATCCTTATCACATAAACTTGTTATCGTTCCTATTGTGCATGTCATATTTGCATATTTATTAGGATTGCAACATAAACTTTCCTGCTAAAATGTGGTGTGTACTAGACCGACATGCTGCATGGGATGTTTTAATGTGCTTACTCAGCTGAAACAATGATCTTAATAATGTCTTCCATCTTTCATATGAATTAAATTGTTTTCAAGCAATACATGTACATAAAAACTGGAAATGAGATAGATGAAAAAACATAATTAATTTCCAAGAACTTGCACAAAAACAGTTCCATGGGAATATTTGTTTGGAACAAAATAGGACCGACGAACGTTTTGAAAATGAATTGTTAATGTTATTTTTAACATCCGGCTAGTATTTGAAAATGGTTTTTACAAATGAATTGTGTAAAGAGTGCTATATTTCCTTTTTACAAATACTTCAATATTTTGTTCAATTCTAGGGTTTAGGATTATTTAACTTCATAAAACCTCATTATTCAAGGTATAAACAGACAATAAAACGCTTGAGGGAAACCAAAGGGAGACAGGTTTCGTCGACGTTTAATATTCATTCCTAATTTATAGGTTACAATGAACTGAAGCCAAATTTATATCAAAGAAAAAAATCATAATCCGTGTTTATTGGTATTTCTATGGGCACTATGCAGTTATCAATCAATCAATCAATTAATGGAACATAACACCAGCCAAGACTTTTATCAAGTGGTTTTTCAAAGAAAAACGTACTGCTTTCGCTGCGGTTGACGTACATCTTTGGATTTACTTTTTGTAAGAATGCTGGGGGAAAAAAAAGATAATATGGGCCTTAATTGTTGGTAGATTAACATAAAGGGGACAATATCACATGCATTTTTGAGAATGAACACCTATCAAAAACAAATATATGAATATAAGCTGATTTTCACCAGACCAATTAAATGCACACTGAGGATTTTTAAGGTATTATCTGCTAGATGACATGTCACATTACTTGTAATACTAAACATTATTTTGACGTCAACATGTCCAAGACTACCACTTTGTTTTCCAAATCGTAGATACATGTAGCGAGTGAATGGTGGAAAAAGTGACGAATACAAAGTTATCGAATTCACTTATGAACTTGAATATGATCTTTTATAAATATGAATGAAGACAGCTTAAAAGCCGACGTATAATGATAAAGACAGTCCTAACTATTTGCTTTGCTCCTTTGTAATCTCAATTTGACATAGATGATTAAACCATCTAGGATTGCGCACAAATAGTCCCATGGGAATAGTTGGAGGAACAAAAAATGTACAGACAAACTGTATACATGTTGTTAATATAAATTTAGAAATAAGACATTTTCAATATTTCATATCACATAACTCAACAGTTTGTTCTATTCAAGGTAATACATACTTCAACTGTGTAAAAACAATTAAGAGTGGTAGTAGAGGTAGCTAGTCATTTCGTACCATAAAAGAGGGACGAAAGATACCAGAGGGACCATTTCGTACCATTGCCATTTCTTACCCAAAATTACCATTTCGAACCATTGATTTGCAATTTTTTACCATGACCATAAACCATTTCGTACCATATGGAAAAAATCATACTTGGTACATAGAAAATAGTCAGTTTAAAATATTCATAATCTATATCATTTATAAAAAGTCAGCATGATTTGTTTTGTTGCTATTGTTGATGAGTGTCTTTCTTTAAAACGAATGAGACAGGTATGTCGGCTCTTGCTGTCAAGTCATTATTAGAAGGACTTCATGAACTGAGGCAAAAAAATTAAAAACAAACTCGTAACCTTTTGTATTTTCTTTTTATTACTTTGAACAGACCACACATGTTAGTGGATAATTGATTGTGTACGTGGACATTTCAGAGACCCGCATTTCGTAAGAACTTCATAGAACAATTTACCAAGATTTTGATTCACACCTCCAATAATATATTCTGGTTTTTTACCAACGCATACGAAAGCCGAAGCAGCGACTTGACAATAATATCCTGGAGCCAGATATCCATGGTATTCTTGCTTTCAACCACTGTAACATGTGTTCTAACCAGGAATCATTATAACAGATGAATCACCATCAGTTCTAAATAGAGCACAAGGAACGTCCTCGTCATTAGCATTGGAAGCAAAAAAGTTAGTGTCAAATTCGCCTCCGTACATGCGACCATAGTCTGTTCCGCTGTTTTTTTCATAATTAGGATCAGGTGGTAAACATACATATTCAGCTGCAGAGCCTTGTTGACTGTAGTGACCACCACTTGCATAGCCTGTGATTAAAATATAATTTCAAAAATAAAAGTTATGTTTATTAAAGAAAAGACTCTGACTTGATATACAAATCGTTTCCGCAATTTGCATTTATACTCTATTAATGCATCTATATAAGAACTGTAAAATTCAGAGTCGAAATTAACAAACAAAAACACATATCACATTTAAACTGGCTTAATTTTGGATTATTGTTGAAATTAATATCATGTCATCTCTTTGTTCGTTTGAAATCTTTACGTTTTAGCAATTTTAACACAAATAATTGATGACTGGGTTTTAAATTTAAGAAATGGAAGAAGCAGAACATAACAATGGGACAATAAAAAAAACATACGGCAAAAAAATGCAGACAATATCGTGATCAAAGAGAAATATAAAGAAGACAAAAAACAAAACAATACAAATATCCTACTGCAACACGAACACCACATAATAACTACGGGGGTGATTGTATGTTCTCTGGAAGAGTAAGCAAACCGCTCCATCTGTTGTGCTGTTCATGGCAAGTAAAACTCGGGGATCGGTGTCTTTTGGTGTTTGATGTCACCACCGAGGTAGAGTCGATGGGATTTTGACTACAAATGGAATCTATCCATGGACATCTTTGACACCGTATATACCTTAAAAATCAACCATTTTGGTGTCTGTAGAAGGGATGATTTTAACTGATACAAATTACTAAATTTTTTGTTCGCAGCAATCCTCTATCATGGAAATTGGGCTACGATACGCAAGACCTGGAATATCGTATCAATTGAGAAATGTGGTACAGATGAAGATATGTTGAATAACAAATAAGTCTTGATATTATATATTTGGAATAAAGTCACTAAAACTGTGTCAATACATAAAGACATCATGCGTCCAAAAAACTATATCTAGTGGTGAAATTGAGTCTATACATAAAAACAACATGTGTCCGAAACATTGGTACAGAAATATTCAGGACCTGTCTTACCTGATGTCTATGAGGTTGGGAAATAATAACCGTCTCTGTATAATCTAATTTGACCATGTGAATACTGTATTAAAATCACAAAAGACAAAAAGAAAAGAATGATAACAATTAAATAACAATCTTTGATGATAAAATGATTCTTACACATGTACAGCACTGGAAGGGTCTTCCTTGTTTTATTCATATTTACCTGAATAAACCAATTCTGTGTTATTGTTTGGGCACTGCTTTCTTCCCTATCTTATATATGTTGTTCCAAAGCCTTAAACAAGATAAACAAAATATTCTTTCTTTATGTTAAGGTTGCACTTCTGTAAATATAGACAATGCAATTTCCCATAGGAACCCCCTCTACGGCTACAACTGTGCCACTTTTACTATGAAGTTTCGTTAAAAATTATATCCTAGAATGGAAAGTGGATATGCACACTATTTTATTCAAAGGTCAAAACATAGGGCTGTGCGGCTTATTTTTCAACATCTATATTCCCCGAACTTCTAACAATTTAAAAGGATACTGAAACTCTGTACTACCCCTCACTTCACTTTTGATCTTCCTCAGATTTCAATTTTTGCTGCTACCATGTGTTCTTATACTGGCATCATTCCCAAGTTAAGTCTCTATGAGATGAAACATAGAGATCATATTTGGGAACCAATACGAAAACAAAACAAAATCTCTATGAATATGATTTATCTCCTTATAAGAGGCGTGATTTGTGAAACAGCTGTATTTACAAAGTACAACCTATGAGTTTGACTTTCACGGGATTGTTTCATAGAAAAAGTGCTATACTGTTTTATGAATATTCATTTAGGTTTTTTAACTGTTCGTAGTACTGAAATTGGTCATGTTTTAGGCAAGTTGAATAATTTTCAATATATTATTTGTAGTTTTCACAGTGACCCATCGATTCCGGCATTTTAACCCTCATTTTCAAGTGGACGTCAAGTTACGAATGACTTCGCGGCCTCGAGACTTAAGTATGCAAATGTTTATGCTTATTTCGGCTTTGAACGTTCCTAGCCAAACATGATAAAAAACGGAGCACACTCGACCATTCAGCTTATTTGCATCGTAAATGAACGAGGTGTTCCCATGGTCATTTGCATAAAATAGCTCCCATAATGCATTGCGCCTCACTTTTTCTCGTTGATCACGTGAAAATCTTTCAAAGTGAAAGTTAAAATGACGGAATAGATGGATCACTGTGAAAACTGCCCAAATATGAGAAAATAAAGGGTGGCAGGTAAATGAAACTTGCATAAATGAAGAGATAAATGAAAAATGAACAAATTGAGGCCCGATTTATATGGATCCAAGGACGTCAGTCGGCTCTAGAACCAACGAAGTGGCCCATTCATTTTGGACAGGGAATTTATTTACTTTTTCATATGGAACGAGCTCTGACGTCCCACGGCCCAAGCTTGTCTGGCAAAACAGCCGTTGGACGTCAGAGCAATCTCGGACTAGTTCTTATGTTGTGCTGTAATACCACTGTCCCAGTTATGGGAAGGTTTGATCGGTCACAAATATTGTTTATGTGCCTGTCCTAAGTCAGGAGTTTGTTATCGTACATTGTTTTTTTACAAATTAGGCCGTTAGTTTTCTAAATTGAATTGTGTCATATTTTTCATGTCGGGGCCTTTCATGGTTGACTATAATACGGTAAAGGTTTTTCTCATTGTTGTAGGCCATACGTTTGCAATTGTTTAAATTCACTTCATTTGAACTTTGTTGGATAGTTGTCTCATTGTCAATCATACCACATATCTTTATTTTTATATGTTGAAACAAATACCAGCTACCATCTCTCCCCTCAGAATCAAGTAGTCATCCTTTTACCTTTATATGTTTTGGTAATCATGCTGTATAACACTGTTATCTTTGTACCACAAGTATTGACATAGTTTAACATTATAAGCTTACTGTGAAAACTGCTAAATGAGTGTTGCAACTCTTTTGTCGTCTGTTCATGTCGTTGGATTAATGTCTGCTGTTGTTGGATTGAAATGTTCTGTTGTTGGATTGACGTCTGCTGGTTTTGGATTAACGTCTGTTGTTGTGGAATTGATATGTTCTGTTGTGGTTTGACGTCTGCTGGTTTTGGATTAATGTATGTTGTTGTTGGATTGATATGTTCTGTTGTTGGATTGACGTCTGCTTGTTTTGGATTAACGTCTGTTGTTGCTGAAGTGATGTGGTCTGCTGTTGGATTAATATCTGCTGTTGCTGGTTTAATGTCTGCTGTTGCTGATGATTTTTTCTTGCTGTAAAAGTTAACGCCTGTTGTTGGTTTTCGGTGGTTAGCTGTCTCATCGTAGCATTCAGTTTTGCAACGATATTTTCCACTCGGTTCAGCCGATTAATCAATACATCTGGATCATTGAGCAATAATCTCTTTTCCTCTGTGGTGACCAGATTGACCCTAAAAGAAAGAACATATATTAACCATACAATCATACTTAAATGGCTCATGCTAGTTATGAAGAAATCATTTAAGTTGACACAAATTGTTTCTTATCATTTATAAGGTCACAAAGGGTCTTAAAATGTTAACAAGCATATGATAACCTGAACGTTTGAAGATTAAAATGTGTATATGACCTATTTTTAAAAGGGTAACTTTGTTTTGATCTTGATCTTCTATTACAAGTCATGAACAATAATGACGTTTGGATACACGTACGCATACAAATTTGCAAAGACCGCAAAAGTTCAATTTATCACAAAATATTTTCCACTCAGAGAATGTTTCGTTGACAAGTTACAGTTGAATCAGATTGAAATCCCCGTCTGTGAGTATGGGATTGCAAAATTCGTCTGTCAAATGATAGGCATTGACTGTCCTGTCTTATTTTCAATGTTTAATTTTTTTGGCTTTCTAAAGATTTTGTCTTAAGGTAGCTAGGGTATCTAAATGTTCGACGATAGATTTTTCTTAAATTCTCCTAAAGATACTTCTTGGTCAATGTACTTTAACATTTTAATTTAAAAAACTGGGGATCACGGACCTCTTTTTTTTTTGTTTGTTTAAACGTTTGAAACTTACAAAATCACAGTTATTTTGGGAACTTCATTTTTCTTATTAAGCGATAGAATTGGTTAAGATTCAATAATTTCTATTACTGTTTATATATTTTCCGAAATATCAAATACAAATAGGAGTGAAAAATTTAAATGCATGTAACGACATTTGATTTTTTGATAGTTTGGTCTTTGAATTTCAAGGTTTAGATGTTTTGTTAAATGATACTTGATAAAATATTTAAACTCAAAAAGTATATTTGCAACATGCCCAGAAGTGATACTCAGAAAAAGACCCCTGATCTACTTTAAGCTTATGTGCTCATTCCAAAATACGTGTTGTTTATGGATGTGACATGTCTTTAGGTGGAGTGTTATCTTCTAAGATAGTCTAGTATTTCAAAATGGTTTTTACTAATGAATTGTGAAAAGAATGCTATATTTCCTTTTTTCAAGATTCATTCAATATTTTGTTCAATTCTAGGTTTGAGGATGATTAAACGTCATAAAACTTCATCATTCATGATTAAACAGGGAAACTCCACACTAAAATTTACGACAAAAAGGACAATTTTTCGTTCCATATTGTAAATTTTCCTTTTTTGGAGGATGATGTTCCTTTGGCACCATATAACGGTGTTTATATTTCACAACTCGTTCGCTATGCCCGTGTCTGTTGTGACGTTTCAGATTTTAAAGAACGTAATCTATGTATTACTGTAAATTATTAAGTCAGGGATCTCGTAACCACAAATTACTTAAAACCTTTACTAAATTCTTCCATAGATATAATGATTTGGTTTTGAAGTTTGGTTGTACCTGTAGAAAACTTATTTCAAACGGGATAGGACATCCTTATTTTTAAGGAGATGTTGTTTGCCGTGCCCGCAAATTTAGAAACGATCCTGGTAAACTTATCGATCCTTTAAATAAACTTATTCTAAAAGGTTACCAAAACAACACTGTAATAAGATCTTTGAATATTGTTTTTTATTGATATTAATATTGATTTTGTTATCAGTAAATTAAAAGCAAACTACATATGCACTTTCATGGATCTACAATCTGTCGATACCTGTATCTTGGCATTGCACAAGGTCGTGTTTTTCTCTGACTGTTTATGACGTCTTTACACTAAATCCATTGAATGTTGGATGTGTACATATTGATAATTTAGTCTTGGATGCATGATTTTTTTTATTAGTTGTTATTGGCTTTGAACTAGCTGTCAGTAACTACGAGTACTCCCAGATCTGTACTTATTGTCTTTTTGTTGTTGGGATGTACAAGTACCCGGCCACGTCCACTCTGTGTTTTTGTCAGATGAATTTCTACTTCTATTTGTATCTATCTGATGAGTTAAGCCTTTTTCAACTGATTTTTATAGTTCGTTCTTATATTGTACTGTTAGTCCACTATCCCGGATTAGGGAGAGGGTTGAGATCTCTGTTCAACCCCTCCACATTCTGTATGTATGTGCCTGTCCCAAGTCATGAGCCTGTAATTCAGTGGTTGTCGTTTGTTGCTGTTACATATTGTTTTTCGTTCATTTTTTTGTACATTAATTAGGCCGATAGTTTTCTCGTTTGCATTGTTTAAATTTGTCATTTCGGGGCCTTTTATAGCTGACTATGCGGTATGGGCTTTGCTCATTGTTGAAGGCCGTGCGTTGACCTATAGTTGCTAATTTCTGTGGCATTTTGGTCTCTTGTGAAGAGTTGTCTCATTGGCAATCATACCACATCTTCTTTTTTATAATAAAACGTTGAAGGAAAATCAGAAGGTGACAGGTTAAGTCGACTTTTGGTATGTATTAATGATTCATAGGATGCAATGACCTGAAGCCAAATTTATATCAAAGAAAAAAATCATAATCCGTGTTTATTGTAATATCTACAGACACTACGCAGTTATCCATCAATTAATTAGTTTTTGGAAAATTACACCAGCCAAGACTTTGATCAAGTGTTTTTTAAAATAGAAACATACTGCATTCGCTACGGTCGATGTACAATTTTGGATTTACTTTTCGTAAGAATGCTGGTCCAAAAATATAAGATAACACGGGCTTTATTTGTGGATAGATTAACATAAAGTGGACAATATCACATGCAATTTGAGAATGAACACCTAAGAAAACATATATATGAATATAAGCTGATTTTCCCCAGACCAAGAAAATGGACACTGAGGATTGTTAAGGTATTATCTGCTAGATGACATGTCACATTACCTGTAATACTAAACATTATTTTGACTCCAACATGTCCAATACTACCAGTTTGTTTTCCAAATCTTAGACATATGTAGCGAGTGATTGGTGGAAAAAGTGACAAATACAAAATTAAAACCAATTGGTTTGGTCCGGCCGGGGATCGAACTCACTCATGACCTTGAACATGATATTTTATATGAAAGATGACAGCTAAAAAGCCGATGAATATTTATAAAGACAGTCATTACTATTTTCTTTGGTCACATGTTATGTCAATATGACATAGCTGATTAAATCATCTAGGATTGTGCACAAATAGTCCCCTGGGAACAGCTGGAGGAAAACAAATGTACAGACAAACTGTATATATGTATTTAGACAAAACACATTTCCAATATTTGTTATCATTTAATCCAACAGTTTGTTCTATTAAAGTTAAAATATACTTCAACTGTGTAAAAACGATTAAGAGTGGTAGTAAAAACAGTCAGCATGACTTTTCTTACTATTGTTGGTGAGTGTTTTTCTCTAAAACGAATGAGACAAGTTTTGTAGGCTCTTACGTTCAATTCATGATTCAAAGGATTCCATAAACTGAAGCCAAAAAATTTAAACAAACTAATAACTGTTTGTATTTTCTTTCTATTACATGGAACAGACTACACATGTTAATGGATAATTGTGTATATACGGAGGACATATCAGAGATCCACATTTGGTAAGAACTTCATAGAACAATTTGCCAAGATGATGATCCACACCTCCAATAATATATTCTGGATTTATATCAACGCATACGTAAGCCTGAAGCAGCGACACGACTATAAAGTCCTGAAGCCAAATATATATAGTATTCCTCCTTCCTACCACTGTAACATGTTTTCTGACCAGAAATCATTATAAAAGATGTGGCACGATCAGTTTAACATACGACACAAGGGACGTCCTCGGCATGAGAGCTAGAAGCAAAGAAGTTCGAGTCATATTCTCCATCGTACATATGAGCATAGTCCTTCCCACCAGTTTTTACATGATTTGGATCTGGTGGTAGACATACATATTCAGCCGCCGAACCTTGTTCATTATAGTAACCTCCACCGGAAAAGCCTTTGATTGAATTACACATTATACCATTATTCAAAATAGTTCTATAAGTGTTGTTATTTTAATACTAAAATACGACTGCAGATTCCAATCTTTTCACTGATAATTAGCATTTCTTCTCTTATTATGCATATTTCAAAGCATTAAAGTTACAAAAATCAATTGATAAAGAAAAGTCATTATAAACATTCCTAGAAATCATTGATCAACTGTTTCTTAAACAGAACAAGAAGAAGAATAATCAAGAAGTTGGCAATTTTTAAGATCCAGTGTTTCATCTTATTTACTTCTATATATATTTACCTGAATATACCAATTCTGTTTTATTACTTGAACACTGCTTTCTTCCCCATATACATTGTTCCAAAGCCTAATAAGAAAAATAAGAAATACTCTACTATTTTAAATATAAAAAGTATATAGCAAATAAACAATATATCATTTTTGTATAAAAAGTTACGTTAAAGTTTGAGTTACTTAAAGGGTTGCAACATTTGGGATGTCATAAAATCTTTGTGAAACCTATTGAGAGCCAACATACAAACGCACAGAGTGGGAACTATGTTTCACGATGCTGTCGACAGGATGAACATGATGAGATGAACCAAATGAAGCTTGTTTACCCTCATTACGTGCGATCAAGATTGGCTCTCTACAGAACTGATTTTTTATATAAAATAGTCCTTGACGGGATTTGTCAATTTTATCTTCAGTTTGTATTATTGTAATTGGCTATTTTTATAGAGGTAGTACAATTATCAGTGTATCAGCTCCAAAACATTTATTATAGGTTAAAACTTTACAATTCAAAACGTGTATATCACTTTGTTAATGTTCTATTTTAAGGGACGATGGTACCCATTTTCAGTAAGGATTCGGATCATTGTTTGTTCTTACAATTGGCCACAAATGTATGTTTTAAATTTTCTAAGCATCTATCTTTTACAATGCATGCTTTTGTTAGAGGAAATAATATTGAAAACGTTTATGTCGGGCGACGGATGGCAATATCTCATACTTGCCTTTAGGCCGGGAATCTACATAAGGCAGACATACATGTTACAAGTAAGACTAATGAAGAAATAAACTTTAATATTATAAAATATGACAACGGCTCATGTGTACTCGATAAAACTGTTGTTCATTTCATTCTTAACTCATGTTTTTAAAAGAGCTTCATTATCATTTAGCATAATAGAATTTTCTCTTGAAATGGTGATTCTAATGTGTAATTTCAATTCCAACTCCTATATGAACATGTATACTTTTGCATTTCATCACGTTTTTGATAATCATGCCGTTTTACATTGTCACCATGTAGAACGCCACATGCGGACTGTTAATTACACGGGACGGCGGCTTCGATGCAACAAATAAAACGATCGAGGTAAATGGAAATGTAGACAATTTTGTTTTTAGAATTTGAGTGCTGAATCCAATATTGCACTAAGGATGACAATCAATTACCAATCACCCTTAATCAAAAGCAGACGTACCTAGTGCTTAGTTTTCTCAAAAATTTCTTCTTAGTTTTTTAATCACATCATATGAGACATAAGGATGCAAGTTTCGGAATAAAAATACATTTTCAGGGACCCGATTCCGTATATTTTTATATAAATTAACTAATTTATAGTATGATACCTATTGTGATCTATACAGCCTAAACGTTCTGGTTTTAAAGTAATCTTTGCCTCAAAATGTAATGTGTCGCACGCGGTGGCAGATTTCGTATATCACAGGGATGAGGAATTAATTAGAAAAAAAGATAATTTTGCCAGTATTTCTGTCTAAAACTCAAGTTATAAAGGAAACAAACTAATTTTATAGCAAAATATCATTTATAATTATCCACAATGTTTGACAATCCGTTAGCATAAAAACTGAGAAGTATGTAAAAACGAGGCACTAGGGATGTCATCTTTCGATTAAGAAATAATCAGGGTTCGACACTAACGCCAGCCCGCTAGCCCAAGGCTAGTAAAAATTAGGGAGAGCAAGTAAAGTTTTCGTCGCAGTAGCCGACGGGGCTAGTCAAAATTTTGTTTTAAACCAGGAATTTCACAAAATTTTACTTGTCAACAAATCCCGGTTTCAATTAAAACTCATTCGTTTCTACTCGTGTACTCTCATGTTCCATGAACAACATGCAAATCCTCGGGGTTTACCCATTCCCATTTATTTACATTGTTTCGCATGGTTGAACAAGGCGAACTTCTTCAAGTTGAAAATAAAAAATTATATGCCAACTATTCTATAGATGCAAATGCTTGACTGTACCTTAAATTGAATATGTATAACCAAATTAAATTAATAAAAGCAGTAATCCTGCAAACAAATTATGGTCACATGCAAAATGTGTGTGTTTACGTTTGTTGTGAGCCATGTGTTTTTCTGCGGGAAAATAAGGGAAATCCCTTAATTAATGACTAAAGTACTGTATCTGGATATTTATAGCCAGCAGAGAATTTCAATCTGATAAACAGCTGAGAGTGCCATTTAAATTTGTTTAAGTAATGCATACTATCTGGGAAAAAGAGTGAAACTGCAAATAGTTGTATATACTTACTTTACATTCATTTATTTTTATTTATTTTTAGGGGTATATTCTATATAACAGACTTGTTTGAAATGGCTTTGTAATTCTGCAAGACTCACTGTAGTTTTTCAGGTAACTGAAACTAAATCTAAATTTGTCATGAAAGGAAGCTCCTTGAAATGATAAAACTTCTAAATTTACAGGTATTGCATGAAAAGCATTATATCGATCCCCACTTCTCCCTGAAGTAGAAATAATATGTAAACATATACAGATTTTTAGGAATAGAATCTCGTCTTGCAAAAACAAACAAAAAACAACAAAAAAAAAACAAACAACGGCAGCAAAGAAGGAGTCCATTAAGAATTATGACCAAAAGCAGCAAGAGCGGAACTTTCCTCTTTTGTGGGTGTTTTTTTTTTAAATCCCTTACTTATCCATCTTCATTGAAGACCATGATGATGATAATGATAATGAGGAGGAGGATAAAGTATTTTATGTGACCAATGATCTAAAGGGGTCTTCAAAATAAATCTTACAGATTCTTAATAAAGATGATTACAAAATAAAATAAAAAGTTTTTTTGATACTTTTTATTAGCAAACCAGTGAAATCTGATGAAACATAAATTATGCAAAACATGTTCAAAGCCCTCTGGAAATGCTCCAGAACATAGGATTAAGCTTCATTTATTTCAAAATTTTATGGGGGGCATGCCCCCAAGACCCTGCTAGAAAGGGTCGTGCCTGTGGCACGACCGTCCAAGTGCATTCGGTACTTGGGGCTAGTAGAATGGTAATTTAACTAGCTCTCCTGGCTAGTAAAGGAATTTAGTTAGTGTCATCGGTACCTTGAGCGAAATATAGGATCGGAACTTACAGTTCTCAAAAAAAAAAAATTATACACTATTATTTACATTGATTGTTTTTTCTTCACTTCGAATTCGCCCTCCCTATGTCAATCCTCGCTAACACCCCGTATGTCATATGACAAAATTTGGGGTTCTTTGCTAATTTGCATAGCGGCCATATTGCATTATCTTGAAGACATCCAATACAATAGGGTTATACATGTCCCTTAAATCAAAATGCAAATATGCCAATTCATAAGTCGAATCAACAATTTGTCGGCATATAGGTGAACTGTACATGTTTTTTGCTTTCTGTTCGTGTACAAATGAACATCGTCTTCTTTGAAAACTTTCGGTCTTTTCAGGTTGAAAATCGGAATCGTAACCGTAGTATAAATCTATATAAAAAAACGGAAAAATCGTGAAAAAGCAAGATTCAAAATAGAAATAAGGATACAAGAAGAGATTGTTCATGATTTGTCCACATATATAGGGAAACACCTTGCAGGTTTAATCTTTAGGTTGAATAACTTGTATCTTACCTGCTTTCTTAAATATTCGGTCAAACTGTTTTAAAAACATGATGATTTCATCCATCCCATTTCCTTAGAATTACACAACATATTTGTAAATATCCGTCAAAGGAAGTTTTTAAAGACGCGATAGTTTTAGATCCAAGACGGAAAAAGACTGGATTATCCGCAAATTCCATATCATTTATATTTTTAACATGTTTAATGTACAACAAAGGGAAGTAATTTAATCAAAAGGGCGAAAGTAAAGTGGTATGAATCATATGAATAAAGTACCTCGGATTTTGCCATTGTGGCGTTCTGGATGGCGATTGTGATCATTTACATTTACCAATGGTTTATAAAATTGGTTATGTATAAGTATAAGAAAAGAGACATTTAACAATCCGCTATTGTGTTATACATATATGATAGCAGAGACATATAATACAACGGATTCGAATAGTAGAAACGTAACAAATGTACGTGTCGAAATTGAAGTGATGTTCCTTCCATATTTCCTGTGTAGTGTTTCGAAGATTGTTGTTTGTCTGATGTTACCCGTCGGTTTGTCTGTTCGTTGTTTTACGTTTTGTCTTGGTTTTGTCTGTTTTTTCTTTGACATTTGTTTTTTGATTGCATCTTCTATATTCAACCCCTTACTTGGAAAGTATTTTGACAAAATTAACAATACAAAATAAATAATAACATTATAGTCTTACTTTGAATGCTGTTAAATGAGATTTGCAATTGTGTAACTTTCTGTTCCTGTTGTTGGATGGGTGTCTGCTGTTGCTGGATTGATGTCCTCCTTATGCTGAATAGTTACCAGCTGTTGTTGGATTTCAGTAGAAATCGTAGTATTTATTACCGCAACAATACTTTCCACTCAGTTCAACTGATTCATCAATACATCTGGATCATTAAGCAATAACCTCTTCTCTTCTGTGTTGACAATATTTACTTTTAAACCAAGAAAATAAATGAAGTACACAATCATAATTAAATGTATGTTGTTCGTTAGGAAAATATAAAGCAATTTACATTGTTTTTATCATTCAAGAGTTAGAAAAGTCACTTAATTTTTTTACATGCATATGATAATTGACACGTTTTTAAATCGCAATATTTCGACCTCCTTTTAACTTTTTCATACAAATTGTATAACAGTTTTGAAAAAAAAAACGTGATTTGCTTGCAAATAAATGTACAAACTTGCATAGATTGAAAAAAGCTTGAACATCATAAAATATGTTTAACTAAAACAATATTTCGTTGACATGTAATAGCAAATATACTGTCTGTGAGTAAGGGATTACAAAAGTCGATCGTCATATCATGAACTTTAATAATGTGCTACTATCCCAATGGTCTTTCTTTCCATTGAAAATATCTTTGAAATCCCGATGAAATAAATCTCCTTTTTTCCTTGTTGCTGCCCAATGAATCTGTCTTCTTTTAAAAATGTCTAAATCCTGAGCCCTTCAATGTGTACTCATGATTTCAGAACATACTTTCTATCATCGGAGGGTTCTGATTCGGAAGTGTAGAGACGATGAACGAGAGTAAATGTCAGTGAAAAATTAACCAAATTAAAGCATTTTTCATTAAGATTTTCTTTCAAATATAATTTTGAAAGCAGGATATTGATTTCAGTGAGAACGACTCGTGCTTCTTGATTTACCTTCCTACAGTACACCTTATAAAATATAGGTAGTTTGACCCACAGGGATCAAATCCATTACATGAGAAATGTATCTGTCTTTTTTTATGAATAAAACAGGTTACACAACGAATTTCAAATATTGAAACTTTCCATACATTTGTGTTTGTTCCCCATATAAAGTGAATATGACATGAATGTGAATACAAAATTAGATAAGTAAACTGCTTAAAAAGATAGTTCAATTGGAATATTTGTATGGAACTAACAAAAGATACGAAAGAAATACCACCATTGATTTTCCCCTATTATTCTTTGTTAAATTTGCACTTTTCAAACAATTGTGCAGAATTTATCTTTGTTTCAAATAAAGAAATACTTGGCATGAGTAAAGTTTTATCCTGTCCAGTACCATAGACAAAATTTCACATAACATTTCATTGCATATAAGAAAATAACCATTACTGGAAGTTAATCAATCACATTTTCACCCCTTTTTTCCTGTGTACAAGCTTTAGTAACCATGTAACCTCAAGTTTCTAAAATATATTCTAAAGAAGCACAAAATAAAAAAAATGGTGCTTTGGAACACCCAAGACATATGTTTATGACTCAGAATTTTTTTACTGCAATGAAATGTAGGATTAATTTCCTACAACTGTCAAATTCAAGGGAATATTTTTTTTCGACCCTTTTTCGTATGCAACCGGGTGTGACGTACTATGATTTGGTGGTATTACTCCTAAAGAAGACTTTTTTGCACAATAAACTGAATGTGATTTTTTTCCTTTGTAATACTGGTTATTTCAAGCATTACTGTCAAGTTTTGTCATAATCAGTTCAATAGTTTGAGAAAAATCTAGTATAATGTAAGACGACATCTACTGCGATTTGAGCATAATTTCTTCGAATAATCCAAATCAAGCTACATCATGATAGAATATAGTGTGGACCAATAAATGATCAAATATTTATCTCATCTGCATACAAACAGTTGAATATGATACAAAAGATGACTCTAGGATGATAATTACCACTAATGGACCTCTTTGTCTTCATTATAAGGTCCCTTTTGGTCCATTTATACCTCTCATTTCCTCATAATTTCAATTTGTTAGGCCAATAAATAAAAAAAATTGGGGTAACTTTCACTCATTTATGAAAGAAGTGTGATAATAGATGAGTAATTGAAGTATTCAAGCTGAATGAACTATCCATATACAAGTTTACTGTCTCAGTGGAGGTTTCAATAAGTCTTTACGTAAAACTTAAATTTACGCCGCGTTCCAGAGAGGGACATAAAAAGCTTCCCTTTTAGTGAATAATTTGTTGTTACTGCTTCAAAAATAATTTCATTTACTGATAACTATATATTAATTAAAGGATTACTTAGGAAAAAGTTTTCTATAATAGCAAAAAAACATGTATAAGAAATAAGGCGAAAAAGACAGAAAAAAACTCCCCAAAACACTGAGTATGGCTTGCTCTGTCTACTAATGTTCATGATAAAGTCCTATTCAAGGCAATTTTCTCATAAAATGTGTTTTTGACACTCAATCAACTCAGAATTTTTCATTTGTGTAATATTTCACTTAAATAGCATGAAATTTTAACAAACGAAAGTAAACACAAGGTCAAAGGTGCATGTGCAGCTTCCTATAATAGGTGTAATACCACAACTGATTTTACCCTATTAGTCTTTGTTAAATTTGCACTTTTCGAAAAATTGTGCAGAATTCATCTTTGTTTCAGATAAAGAAATACTTGGCATGAGTAAAGTTTTATCCTGTCCAGTACCATAGACAAAATTTCACATAACATTTCATTGCATATAAGAAAATAACCATCACTGGAAGTTAATCAATCACATTTTCACCCCTTTTTTCCTGTGTACAAGCTTTAGTAACCATGTAATCTCAAGTTTCCAAAATATTCTATAGAAACACAAAATAAAAAATAATAGTGCTTTGGAACACCCAACACATATGTTTATGACTCAGAAATTCTTTACTGCAATGAAATGTAGGATTAATTTCCTACAACTGTTAAATTAAAGGAAATATTTTTTTTCGATCCTTTTTCGTATGCAACCGGATGTGATGTACTATGATTTGGTGGTATTAATGTAGATTTCAACAGTTGGTTCAACGTTGAAGAATTATTCCTTTATTCATGTTTAAATATGATGTGTATTTACAAACACATATGCATGATTCATAGGATATCATGAACTAAGGCAAACATATATAAGAAACTCATAATCCGTTCTTGTTATCATTTATTTTATTACTTTGAACAGACAACACATGTCAGTGGATAACTCTGTATGTACGGTGGACATTTCAGATATCCACATTTGGTTAGAACTTCATAGAACAATTTACTGTAACGTTCAGCAACACTTCCAATATTATACTCTAGGTTTATGTTAACGCACACTAACGCCGAAGCAGACAACTGACCATAACCTCCTGACGCTAGATATCAATTATATTCTATCTTCCAGCCACTTTAACATGTATTCTTTCCATGAATCATTATGACAGATGAAGCTTAAATCGTTCTACATTGCGCACATGGGACATCTTCATTGCCACTATAAGAGGCAAAAATGTTATTGTCGAATTCTCCACCGTACATGTGACCACCTTCCGATCCACTTGTCTTTACATATTTTGGATCTGATGGTAAACATACATATTCAGCTGCCGAGCCCGATTCACCATAGTAACCACCACCTGCATATCCTGTGAAAAAAGTACATATCTATATATTCAGAATGATGAATATGACATGCAAATACAATACTTTTTCTACATTTACATATCGTCTAAAATCAATCTTTAGTCATAATATGAAGTTTTTCCTGTTAGTGAGCACATTAATCAAGCTAACCTGTTCATATTGTGTCAAACGGCCGACATTTTAAATCTTTTAGGTTTAAATTGCAAAACTGACTAACCTGTTACTCTTGAAGAGTTTTCTCGATCCACAACAAAATTGATCTTGTTTTGGAAGCTTGTAATAATGACGAATAAGACTTACAATTAAAAACCTAATATGAAACATGGCACAATCGTGTTGATATGGACATTGAATATGCCTGGGCCGGAGATGAGGACTTTGCCAAAATTGAAGTTAATACTAACGTTCTAAGGAAAGTTTATTTTACACGACAATGATCTCTTCATAAATTATTATTATGTTTATTTCATTGAAGAAACCAAATATTTAAAGATAAATACGTGTGCTGAAAATATCCATCGACTAAAGCAGGATAGAAAGTAACACCAGGGATTGAATAGCGGTATAAATTACATGTTTTTGTTTTTTTTTAACATGGCTAATCATTTTCCAGAATACGGTAAATATATGTAAAATTCAGCCGCGTGAGTACAAAGTGCGCATAAAAAGTTGAAAAGAAGTAAGGTTGCATGAGAAATTTTGGTGTGAAAATTGTCGACAGATTTTATTGTAGAAGTAATCTTTAGGTATCGTAGCATTTTGCAGGGTATTTCTTGACTATCAACGAATATATCATTGGAATACATAATTCAAGCGTACCTTGAGTTAGAAATAATTAGAATTTAACATAGTTGAAAACATCATGAAGTTTTTGCGATATTCGGGTTCATGTTGTGAAAATAAGGTGTCGCATATCTCAGACACATTGTTCAAACGGTCCAATGTAAAATTGAACCTTATTGGTAAAACTGTATTCTGAGTTAATAATGGACATTCTCACAGATAAAAGTGAAAAGCATGCGAATACTTATGTTTAAGGAATGTAAATGATCGTTGATTTCACATGTTACGAAAATTATTCACAAACACATGATCGTTGAAAGTGTGTTAAAGAAGCAATGCACTAACAGATGCACAATTTGGGCCCAAGGCATTCACTGGTGCTATCTTTACCCCTCAATCATTCATAAAAAAAAGTTTATGAGAAGGGAAACTTTTTCGGATTTAAATGCTCTTATTTCTTGTATTTGACTTGGCTTTCCACTAGTCCACCATTCGAGCGCCACTGGTGAGTTAAAAGTAGACGAAACGCGTGTCTGGCATACCAAATTTATCAAAGGTTTTGAAGTTGTTTCGATTTTCAATATGGTGGATGGAAAGGCAGATCCAAAAAGTTTGCACAAGTCTTATGCTGAAGCAGGTTCTTCTGGAGACCAATCGTCAAATGATCAGTCAGTAAGTGAGGTTAAACTAATCTTCATCTTGGAACAAGACTTATTTGGGACTGGTATGCCCTCACAAGACCAATACCTCACTCATATCGAGCTATACAAAGCTGTTGGTAATTGTGTGAACCCCAGCCACTTGAAAGGTTTACAAAGAGTAAGAGGATTATGGAGATTATATTTTGACAATTATGAAGACCGAAATAAAACACTTACAAATGGTATTGTTATTCGTAAAAAGCTAATACAAACATATTGTAATGATCTACAAATTACCCCCCCCCCCCCTCCTTTTTATATTACAAGAGATTGTGTGAGTTAATTTACACATTATTTATATCAACGTAACATGTGTTGCAGTTTATCGTATTGGTCATTTACATTTACATGTTTGATCTGTGAGCTTGGTAAATTCAAGCACATGTGGACGAGTCAACATACATATTTTGCATACGGGAAGTGGGACGTCTCATGGTTTGGGTGTATTTCTTTCGTTTAAGCAACCGACAGTTGTTTTAGAGGTTATACGTCGGTTGGACTTGTTCTGGTCTAACCTTTTTAGCATGTCCAGATTTCATTTTATTTCAAATTGTTGTCTTATCGGTCAATGTTTACAAACTCCTGATGTACAAAATACCATTGAGGATGTGTATTCGAAAGTTGACTTTGCGCATGTGCGTACATGGTTAAAATAGACGAAAAATTTGCGAGTCTCGAAATGGGGGAATTTATCCTGATTCTGTATTTGGTAATAGTTTTCAATGAAATAAAGTTTATTTAAGATTTATTAACGGAAGTTAAAAAATTTTCATAGAATAAAGAAGTAATATGTCTATAGGATGAAAATACGAGATTCTGATTGTTACCTAAGAGATGTTGGGTTTCGCGCAACTCTTACCTGTAGCTATGGGGACACTATGGGGATAGCTAAATTTTAGCAATTGCTATAGCTACATAGCTGAGGTATAAAAGCAAGAGCTGGATACTTTTGCGAGGTTTTTGGATTTGACAGGCAACGAGGAAAGAACGTACGACAAAAACATACAGATATTTGCAAAAAGAAAAGGTACAGAGAAAATTTATTTTATTTAATATAAAAGTTAGATATATATATAGAGCTTACTTAAGCTTTGCAATTGCTTTATAGTACTGAGGTGATTCTCACAATTTATTGCAATTTGTAAATGAAAAACAACCTATTCAGGACAGGACATTTTTATTTAATATCTAAAATAAGTTCTAGTCGGACATAATTCCGAAAAGAGAACATTCACGTATGTACATATACGGGGTTAATCCTGGTATAATGATTTATTCCAAGACTTGCATATCTGGTTGAAAATTGACGATTCAAGGCAGAGTAACCCGTTTTGAGAAGACTGATTCATAGTCAAAGTAAAGAAAAGGCAACTAAAGAATGAATTAACTCTATTGTATTGCTTAAACATCCTGTCATAAAACAGTAACATTAGGAGTTCAATAAATCATCTATTATATACATGTATTACATTATTCCTCAGTTGATTAACGTATGTTTTCCCCATCCCATGAACAAACTTCATTTTCATTAGTAGAAATATATGTGTCACGTACACGCTACCCAAACCCGTGACATATAAAGTGGTGGCAGCGGTGGGATATAGCTTCGTTTAACTTGCGGGTTATTTCGTGAGATCGAACTACACAGCCTGTTGAATAATATTTAGTGAACAGTAATTTTTTGAAGTTTTAAACGTTTAGATTCGAAACTTTTGGAAGTAAAATTGTTTTATTGAATCAAAAATTGTTAGTTTACGTGTACGTGATTTTCTCAAGTTAATTTGAGAGTACGACTCGTTTTTGAATAAACGATATAAAGAAATCTTATTGTTGAACGTGCATGAATTTCAAAAAGACGGGAAGACGAAAGCCAGCAAGGTCACAAGAAGACAAGGATAAAGATTACATGTCAGAAATGGAGATGTGTGAATCACAAGACGATAATTTTGACGATGAAGAAATCAACCAACCTACGGCAAATAGTCAGGAAAGAAGGAATGAGGGTCATGAAGAAAATACCGATATGGATAAAACGGGCAACATAAGAATCTTCACAGCAAGCTCGGACAACGCTATTTTTAGACGTGAGGTATCAACACCTAGACAGTTGCCAAGCGGAACAGATACAACAGCACTAGATGAATCAAGCAGCAGTTCAAGAGCGGCAGGAAACCTCGAGCCAATCACAGAAGAATCTGCCTGTATAGACCAACACATTGCTGAGAGTTTCAAGACAAGGGCACCTTTAGAAGCAGAGGGTCAACATATATTACATGAGAGATTTGTAAGCAGGTACAATGAAGATATCCTGTCTAGGCCCATAATAAATGCACACAGTCGCATAGACGAAAATGGAAACGACAGGCAAAGAAAACAATGGACCCGAGAAAGACATTTTCAGAAGACCAGAAAGGAATATAGAAAACTAGAATTACCAAAACACAAGATTTCAAGATTTTCCAGATTGCTTAGGCCAGAGAGACCGTGCTCCTGACAGGTCCCAGTATCTGTTACATGCAAGAAACAGAAATGATGACATGCCAGTGACAAACAGACAAAGAAGTCCAGAATTAAGGACAGCAAACCAACACAGACAAGAAAATTTGTATGCTGCACCAAGGCAAGGAGTAGGACATAATGGAATTACAGGCTTTCAAGAATATTACATACCAAGACCTACTGTGTACTGACCCTCATGTAGACAGCAAACTTTGACGGCAGATAGACAGATAGACACACGAGGTGACAAGAAAGTAAATAGTTCAAATCTAAAGTTACCTGCATTTAATGGGAAGGATGACTGGAAAGTTTGGATCAACAGATTTGAGGCAATATCAAGAAGGAGGAACTGGACAGATGAAGAGAAGCTTGATGAGCTATTGCCTAGAATCAAGGAGAAGCAGGAGACATTGTATTCACACAACTACCAACCGGAGTGTTAGAGAGATACACTGAACTAGTAAGAGAACTAAGCTACAGATATAGAGTCATTGAAAATACAAATCATTTATAGCTAGATTTGCTAGCAGAAATCAGAAACCAGGAGAAAAGGCAGAGGAGTATGCTGCTGAGTTAAAGAGATTGCGCCACAAAGCTTATTCAAACAGAGACAGACAGCAAAGAAAAGAAGACCTGCTTGAGAGGTTCATGAGGGGTATATTAGATGAAGAAGTTAGATTTTTTGTGGATTATGTAAAGAAACCAGACGACATAGATGAAGCTGTATATTTAGTAGTTGAGTGCTTGTGTGAGAGAAGATCAACATATGAGAGAAGAATTCACAAGAATATAAGGAGAGCTAGTCCACTTTATGAGTGTAGTGATAATGAAAATGAGATTGAAGAAGAGGAAGAAGAAACATGTGATACAGCAAATAGGCGAAAGAGAGCACAGAATCAGATAGAAAATGATCTTAATTCTACAAGTAATGAATAGATTGGCCAAAAGAGTTTGAAATACTACTATTAAAACAGAAATATATGTATATATATATTTCTGAATTAAACTGTTTGAAAGTATATATGTGGAATTACTGTGTTTAAAATAGTTGTGCATGTTATTATGTAATAATTATTGTTCTATTTATTAAATTTGTAAAAGTCTATACTTTTGCAAAAATTTAAATGTTTATTTTATTTAAAGTTGAAGAAATATAAAGGTTCGATACATATTGTTTTTACTGATGTTACAAATGATAGACATGAATTTCTAGAAGACAGTCAAATAACTGGTCCCTTTTAACTGGTGACCTAACAGATATGCTACTGTTAATAGTTAGAGTATAAATAGGAAAATTATTCAAGATAAATTGAATGCTGATTTCTGAATGACTGAAGTGAAATTTAGTTAATTGATGAGTGAAAAAAGTTTTTATAGAATTTTAATTTGAGATTTTTGGTTGCTGTAAGGAACCTGGATGTTAATTCCCACTTGCCCAAGCAAAAACCATGTGTTGAAGATGTGTTTTATATGAGTTATAAATGGAGTACTTTAGAAATTCAATTTGTGAATTTTTGGTTGCGGTAAGGGACCTGGATGTTAATTCCCACTTGCCCAAACAAAAACCATGTGTTGAAGATGTCTGGTGATATGTTTTATATGAGTTATAAATAGAAAGAAGAAGATATTTTAATGTGAGTGTTTTGAGAAGTTGGTTAATAATAATTGGAATATAGTAAAGGACTTGGATGTAAATTCCCATTTGCCTGAGCTAATGTCCATAAAGAAAACTTTTGTCATTCAGAGATCAGACCCAAATTCAGAGATCAGACCCAACTTCAGAGATCAGACCCAATTTCAGAGATGAGACCCAAATTCAGAGATTAGACCCAAATTGAGACCCATATTCAGAGATCAGATTTAATTTCAAAGGGTTTGATACAATACCCAGTTGTCTGTAGCAGTATAAAGTACAAATCATACAAAGGTCAAATATGGCATATTTGTTTATATTTCAAAGTTTCTAGTGTATTAGTAAAAGAGAATTTTACTAAATGTAAACTTCTTATGTTTTTCAGATGGTTTCAAATATGCTTAATGCCAAGCTACCAGTGTCAAAGAGTGGGAATGCCTACGAGTGTGTTAGGTGCCAGGCAAGTGAGAAACCAGTGGTTAATTCGTATAAATATGTAGTCAACCATTTCAGGAAGCAGCATCTTTTAGCCACGCAGTGTCCGTATTGGTGCACCCTATGTGACCATAGGTGTGACACCAAAGAAGACTTAGCAAAACATGTGGACACGTATCCCGTTCATAAAAATATTGTCAACATACAGAAAACTTCAGGGATCACCATCAACCCTGAAAATTTCTTTGGTCATTCGGAAATGCCATATTTTATCTCTAGTGACGATACCATAGCATATAATAAAGAAAAAAGCAGGGAACACTATATGAAGAAAAGAAGAGAAAATGGCAAAACAGCAGCTCAGAAGGTTGAAGAATGTTTGAATATTCCCGAAGCCAATACATTAAGTTCTCAAATCATTGCAGTTCTGCCATCTTCTCAGGAAAAAGATGAGATGGGAGAATATGATGCAGTAACAGTTGTATCATGTGATCTAGACAATACAGAGGAAGTTAATGTGGCAGTGATTGAGTCGACAAGGTCGTAATCAGGAGATTCATCATCAACTACATCAACATCATCATCAAATTCTTCATCTAAAGTACATATTGACCATAATATGCAGAACTTTACAAAACAGCTAAACAAAAGCTTGGAGGAAGCGTCAAAGTTTATCAACAAAAGTTTCAAGTTGGAGGAGGAAAATGTGAAAAAATTAACATCAATGGTTGGGAAATAGACAAAGGCCTTCAACAAGATGGCAAATGAGTTGAAAGGATTAAACCAGTGGCTTCGGGACAAAAATGAAACAAAAACTACTGATAGGGACAATAGAGAAAATAGGGACAATAGAGACAATAGGGACAATAGAGACAATAGGGACAAAAGAGACTACAGAGACCACAGGGACAGGAGGTATCACTCATACAGATGAGTGCTCAGTAGTCAGTGATTTGACTCAAGTACAGTTGTGACAGCGACATTTTTGCATCATAAAAACATAATTGAACTAAAACAGAGGGTATTCAATGATCTACAAATTACCCCCCCCCCCCCTCCCTTTATATTACAAGAGATTGTGTGAGTTAATTTACACATTATTTATATCAACGTAACATGTGTTGCAGTTAATGGTATTGGTCATTTACATTTAAATGTTTGATCTATGAGCTTGGTAAATTTAAGCACATGTGGACGAGTCAATATACATATTTTGCATACGAGAAGTGGGACGTCTCATGGTTTGAGTGTATTTCTTTCGTTTAAGCACATGCCAATTGTTTCAGAGGTTATACGTCGGTTGGACTTGTTCTGGTCTTACCTTTTTAGCATGTCAAGATTTCATTTTATTTCAAATTGTTGTCTTATCGGTCAATGTTTACAAACTCCTGATGTACAAAATACCATTGAGGATGTGTATTCGAAAGTTGACTTTGCGCATGTGCGTACATGGTTAAAATAGACGAAAACTTTGCGAGGCTCGAAATGGTGGAATTTATCCTGATTCTGTATTTGGTGATAGTTTTGAATGAAATAAAGTTTATTTAAGATTTATTTAACAGAAACTTATTTAAGCTTTGCAATTGCTTTATAGTACTGAGGTGATTCTCACAATGTATTGCAATTTTTTAAGGAAAAAACGAGCTATTCAGGACAGGATATTTTTATTTAATATTCCAGTGAAGATAGCCAATCAAAATCTGAGGCAGATTCAGACATTCTTTTCCATCCGGAAAGCAGTCAAAATGAAAAGCCAAAAACAAAACCAAGCAGCTGATTCAAAAAATCAAACACAAACACTTAGCTTCACCTTTAATAAGCAGCCAAGTAATGATGTAGACAAACATGTCGTTAACAATCATGATGATCAATCAAACCAAAGTGAGAAAAAAGAAAAAAGACATGTCAAAAAAGCTAAACGGGCAAAAAATAAAAAAGACAAACAACATATTGAAAATGATCAACCGAGCATGGAACGTTTCCTAGCAGAAGACGTTAGAACTTCGTCGCATTAAACCAATGAAGAGCAAAAAACAAACTACAAGTACTCCTACCGATGAGCTTCACAAGAGAGAAGAACCTGTGCAAAGGAAATAATTACTTTCAATTATAAATGTTTTTAATATTGTATATATTGTATATATATCTTTGTTTACTTTGTATCATAAACATAGACTGTGTTTATCAAGTGAACAAAATCATAATTTGTGAATGTGATGTCTATATTGTAGATAGCATACATTTAAAAGAGAATTATCAGCATATTTGTTTATATAAAAATGTAGTAAATATCGCATATTTGAAATTTGCAAATGAAAAATGTAAAGGTTATGAATTTAAAGTTGGTAAAACTGCTTGGATAAATAATATTGTTCCACACGCATCTCAAACAAATGATATTTTTTTCATTGGTTGGAGCACTGAAATAACGACGTGTAGGATCAGCACGTTAAAAAAAATCACAATTACTTCCCATAATCATCCAGAAATTTTTCATTGGCGCAAATTAATCCTTTGTCAAAAGAGATCCTATGAAATCAAGCAAAAAACAGCCAGTCTTCATTAATTGTAAGGGCAGAATCTCAGTAAATGTCAATCTCCAGATGTCCTTTTCTTCAGGATATAAACAGACAACTTATAATAAACGGAAAACATCAGTTGAAAACACCAATCTAAAAATATATGCTGAATCCACTGTATGTTTTTGTATGCTTATGTTAAACATCAGAGAAACAGCCAAAATATTTTTCGGTTCTTGAAATTAAATATCCCACACACTTGTTTCGTTGTACACATAGCTCAAGAAATTCGCACTTCAAGTAAGGTCATTTGGCTAATAACAATATTCCGTGGTACGATTTATTTTATATCTGAAAAAGAAAATAAATCTTGTAATTACATACGAATTATCCGAGTTATTACAATTATAGTATGTGACAATTTTGATGTTTACAAAATACAACTCGTTTTCGGAAAGTCAGTAATGAAGCTAAAAATAGAAATTAACGTTTAGGTCTAAAAATAACTTTGTGTTTATCTGGGTCACGATAGACAGAACAGGTTTTCAAATTTCGACAGATTTAAATAGATCGTTTAAGAGATTAACAATTGAAATACTTTAATATTATAATGAAAACAAAAAATCTTCACATTTGTTCACTAAATTGTCAATGTCTAGCGAGAAAAGAAAAAAAGCTTTAGGTTATTCTCTTGGTTTCACCAACAGAAATGTGACATTTTAATGGCACAAGAAACTCACTTGTGAAAAGATATGATAAAGCAAATTAACAATGAATTCCATGGGAAACATCTTCATAACCTAGGCACAACAAACTCGAGGGGAGTATCTTTCTTTATTAACAAATCACTTGATTTTAAATTAATTAATGAATTTTGTGATAAAAAAGGGAGAATTATCATAATCAATATGGAAATTAAAGATAAGATCTTTATCTTATTAAACATGTATGCACCTAATGAAGTTCATGCAAGAAACCAATTTTATAAAAAAAGTAAGTAAATTATTTGAAGAACACACCCTTGGTGCTTTAATAGTAGGGGGAGATATGAATGATCTACTCTCAAATTTAGATACAAAAAATAATAAACTACATAAAAAGTTTAAAAAGCCAGTCAACGGTTTAAAACGATTAATTAAAACACATAAACTGATAGACATTTGGAGACAATTGCATAAAGATGAAAATAACAATACACATGGAAAAGTAAAAAATCTACAAATGATGCTAGTAGAATAGACTTTTTTATAATAAGCACACAAGCACGCATAACTACTGTATCTGCTGATATCAGGCCAACGCAAATTTCATCCACAGACCACCTAGCTATTTCGCTTAAATTAGACATTTATGCAAACAATCGTGGAAAGGGATATTTTAAAATGAATAATAGAAGTATATTAACTGATACTTAGTACCATAAACTAATAAATAAGTTAATTGAAAAGTATGAGCAAAATTTTAATTTTGAGAATGTCCTAAATCAGTGGGACCTGCTAAAAACTGACATTAGAGAGTCTGCTATCAAATACTGTAAATCTTAAGCTAAAGAAAGGAAAAATTATATTTTATTTATGAAAAACAAACTAAAAACTTTAAATGAAAGATTAGACAAATTATCTGATGGAAACAATAATGATCTTTTTAATCAGATAATAAATTTAGAAAAAGAAGATATATACTTTTTAAAAGCCAAAGGACCCCAAGTTAGATCAAGAAAAAAATTGGAAGAGGAAGGGGAAAAAATACTAAGTAATTTTTATCACTAGAAAAGAATAGACAAGCTAAAAATCTATTAATAAATTAACGACAAAAAATGGTGAGGTTACTGTAGATCAAAGTGAAATTTTAGATATAAGTAAAAGTATTATAAATCTCTGTACAAAAGCACATGTCCTGAAACTGAAATTTTAAAGACAAACATAGATAATACCCACAATGACCACCATTTAACCCTTTGTGAAAGAGTTAACATCTTCTATTTATAAGATGAAACTAAACAAAACTCCAAGCAAATACGGTTTAACAGTCGAGTTTTAGCGACAATTTTGGCCAAAATTAAAACATACTGTATTGAATGTTTCTAACGCATGTAATGATAACGAAACTCTATCTGACACCCAAAAGATTGGGATAATATCATTGATTTTAAAAACAAATGACCCTTTGTCCCTAGATAACTGCAGTCCAATTACTTTGTTGAATACAGGTGTAAAACTTATAACATATACTTTAGCACAAAGACTTAAAAAAATTCTACCCCTAATCATACACAGAGATCAAAATGGTTATGCTAAAAATCGATATATAGGATTCAACGTACGTCAAATTCATGATATAGATTATGCTGAAAACTTTAATATTGATGGAGCTATACTATTCACTAGAATGGGACTTTATGCTGGAATCATTTCAAAAATTTGGATTTAATGAGTCTTTTCAAAAGTGGATCAAAACACTACATCATGATATAAAAGGATGTATTTTAAATAACGGGTGGATCTCTGAAACCTTCGGGATTCAACGGGGAATTACACAAGATGTCCTTTAAGCGCTTTATTGTTTGTTTTATCAGTAGAAATACTGGCTTGTAGAATAAGGGATAATAATGATCTGAAAGGGATACAAATAAAAATTGATAAAAAACTCATAGCCTAAAAATCTCACAACTAGCAGATGATACAACTCTCTTTTTAAGATCTTAAGATGAAATAAGACATGCACTAAATATAATAGAAACATTTGGATATTTTTCTGGACTTAAACTCAAAAGAAACAAAACAGAAGGGATATGGCTAGGTAAACTTAAACATTGCAAAGACAAATTTGAAAGTATCAATTGGAAAGATAAAGTGAAAAGTCCTGGTATTTATTTTGGCCTTAACAAAAAAGAATGTGAAACACTTAATATAGATTAAACAGTTTGAAAAATCAGCAAAAATACTTAACGATTGGAAAAGAAAATTGAGTATGACTGGAAAGATAACTATATTCAAAACACTAGTTTTTCCAAATATAACATATGTTGCTTCATTGATAAATCTAAGCAACAAGACTATAAGTCAATTTAAAAAAAATCTTATTTATTATTTTATGGGAGGGTGGTAGTGAGAAAATTAAACGTTCAGTGTTAAGAAAAGATTATATTGAAAAGGGGGGGGGGGGGGGGGGGGTGAAAATGACGGATATTGATGCATACATTGAGGCTATCAAAATAAACTGGATCAAAGGATTAACTGATGATACTTGTGCTAACTGGAAAATCATACCAACCTATTATTCCAGGGAGTTTGTGGATAATAATTTGATATTTAAAATGAATCTTAATTCTCGTAAGTCATTAGAAAACCTAAAAAATTTACATTTTACTCTGAAATATTGAAATGTTGGATTAAAAATGGAGGGGGGAAGACAATAGTACCTGATAATTATAGAGATATAAGAAAACAAGTTATATGGGGAAATCAATATATAAAAATTCATGGCCAAAGTTTATATTTTAGTCATTGGGTAAAAGAGAACATAATTTTCGTTAATGATGTAATTGATGATAAAGGAGAAATTCCTCATAAAATATTAGGTAAACTGAAAAAGAAACAAAACTGGATCGCTGAACTATTTACTCTTCGAAAAGCCTGGACCAAAAAATTAAAGAGAAATATATCAAAACTTATTAAAATTAACATAGCACAATACAATAAAATGTTTGTAATGGATTGTATTACAATCTAGACAAACTTTAGTTTAAAGAAGATTATAATATTATAATTCGATTTAAAGGGCTCGACCATTAAATCGCGTTATCAGAGGAAGACCAGCAATAGTTCATTAGCGGGTCAAAGCAGACGCGCATGTCTAAATTTATTACACGACATATAAATTAACTGTTCTTGCACTCCTCATCACAAATTTTGCAAACGCTATCTTCAAGGATTTATATTGATTTAAGGTCAGATTATTGAGTTAATTTAGTATACACATGATTACTTGATATTTACTTTTAATACATTCAATCGATTTTATTTGTTTATGTTTATTATATGCCTATATAACGAATTATGATGTTTAATTTAATTCAATTTTTAGTCTCATTCATATTATTGCTTTGTCTTTTATTGAGGCATCTAATGTTGATGCTATCAATGCTAATTACATTTTGTTATGCAGATTATTCTGGAAGCTTCCTATTATCAGGTATGTAATTTATACTAAATATTCGATGCGCGCTGAGAGTCATCTAATATCGCTAGACAATACAATTATCCATGGTACACCTAATTGTTATTTGATGTTGTGAATTATTTCAGTGAATTATATTTAACTAGGCTCCCGTTAAGAAATATTCGGTAAATGCTTTAAATTGACATTTGATTAATTGATTTATTATCAATTCTTTTCCGTCAAAGATATTGCGTTGTTCATTTCATGTTTTCTTTTATATTTAGTTATACATATATTTTAAGATTGACAACTATTATTATTTTTATTTATACTGTGTTCATTTATTGGAAGGTTAGTGATGCCTAGTCGAAAAACTGTCGCGAGGGGAAAAGGCGTTAAAAGAAGGAGAACAGCCCGTGTTACTGAGAATGACAGGACAGCTGCACCGTCCCAAACAGAACATGATGTAGTGCCGCCCCGGATACAATTTCCAACATCTAATGCACCAGGACCATCTACCATGTCTAACAGTTCAGTGGATTTGCCGAATAATGAAGAGTCCGTAATGCCTGTGTATTCACAAAACATCAATGAACAAGGTACATTTCAAAATGTTGAATCTAATGTCAATTCTGTACATGAAATTCCCAGCATCAGCAATGATTTGGGTAATAATGTTTCGAGCAATATCAGACAAAAAATCTTAAATGGTGAATATATTGATCTGGCTCGTTTATTGTCGAACCCAGTACATATTGATGATAATTCTAATACTTTAATAATAAAAGATGGTTTTCTACAATCTAAACCAAAAGCATCAACAGTAAAGATTAATAATATTAGTCAGTGGACTGATGCATTTCTGAATTTTATTGATATTTATTTGTCAAGTCATTTGGGAGAGGCAAGAGGGCTTCTGAAATACACGAGTAACATACGACTGGGAGCTAGTAGGGTTCCCGGTTTAGGCTGGAAGAGGTACGACGAGCAATTCCGTTTAAAAAAAATAAGAATGCCGTCTTGTAACGGGGGAACAGTTGATTTAGAGCTTTGGTTACTCTTCATGTATGATGATAACACACAAAATAACCAAAACCATGTAACTAATGTGTATAAGTGTTATGATTATAACAATGGCTCCTGTACTAGGCCTAATTGTCATTATTCACATAGTTGTTTACGTTGTACAGGTATTCACCCATCGGTAAACTGTACACGATTTTATGGTGCTCAGACAAATTTTAATTTTAGGCGTGGTTCTAGATTCGCTGCTGGACAACCAAATAACAGTTCGCAACGAGGCTCGAGTGCTAATCCAAGGGCAGGTGTCAGATTCCAGCGACCAGCTTTCCACGGTTCATTCAATCGCTAATACACCAATCAAATTTGATGTTCCTTGCAAGTTTTTGGGAAATTATAGTAATAAAATAGTCGCTTCGGAATTATATTTGGGATTTTGGAAGGTTTTCGTCTAAATTATACTGGAGCTAGGATGACTACTGATTGTAGAAATCTAGTTTCTGTTTTTGGCAATGAAGTTGAAGTTGCAAAAAAATGATTGAAAGGAATTAATTTGGGTAGAATAGCTGGCCCCTTTAACAATATACCTCTTTTTAATCTGAGATTGTCTCCGATTGGCGTATGTCCTAAAAAGGATGGTTCTTGGAGGCTTATACAGCATTTATCGTTTCCACACGGTTTAAGCGTAAATGATTATATTGATAAGGGCTTGTGTTCTGTGACTTATACGCCGTTTGACCACGCACTAGATATGGTGGGTAGCCAATGAAAGTTCGCCCTAATTGGAAAAAAAGATATCAGCTCGGCATTTAGGCTTTTACCAGTAAACCCGGATGATTTCGAGTTATTGGGTTTCAAATTTTTGGACTTTTACTTCGTGGACCGCTGTTTGCCTCAAGGTTGTAGTTTGTCTTGTGCAACATTTGAGAAATTCTCAACATTTTTAGAATGTATCTTTAAGGACAAAACGGGATCGGATAGTGTTATACACTACTTAGATGATTTTTTGTTTGCAGGCCCGGGGGCTGATTCAACTTGCCTTAACCTGATGAGTGAATTTGATTGTTTATGTGATCACTTAGGAGTTCCTTTGGCACATGACAAAACCGTCGGTCCAACTCATATTCTTACTTTTTTGGGGCTTGAAATTAATACAATAGAAATGTCAGTAAAAATTCCCCAAGAGAAATTGCTAAAATTGAAAACAATAATTTCAAACTTGTTAGGCAAAAAAAAAAAAGAACAACATTACGTGTTCTCCAGTCTTTTACAGGCATTTTGAATTTTTGTTCGCGAGTGATCCCTACGGGTAGGGCATTCAACAGACGTTTTTATGATGCAATGTCAGGAATATCAAATCCTCGGCACCATATAAGGCTCACTGCGTCAATTAAGGAAGACATAAGGCTGTGGTCGTTATTTTTAGATTGTTTTAATGGCAAATTTTATTTTCCCGATTCCGATTGGATATCAAATGTTGATACATATATGGAGTTATTTACTGATAGTGCTGGGAGTGCATTTGGTGGATGTGCTTCGTATTTACATCCTAATTAGGCTTTCTTTCCTTGGCCGTCATTTTGGTTAGGTTGCGATATATTAAAGGACATTGCATTTTTAGAGTTATTACCTATTGTATTAGCCTTTCATTTGTGGTATGAGACCTTTGCGAATAAAAAAATTATCTTACACGTTGACAATAAAGCACTTGTTCATATCTTGAATTCTAAAACGTCTAGATCAAGAAGTGTAATGCATATTCTTCGTCCTTTAGTCTTAAAAGCTATGGTTTATAATATTCAGTTCAAAGCAATGCATATTACATCAAACAAAAACTGTATGCGGATGCAATTTCTCGTCAACTGTGGGCACGGTTTCGTCGCATGTCTCCAGAGGCTCTACAAGAACCAGAAAAGGTCCCACAGTCTTTTCTACAAGTGATCTCAAATTTAAATCCAACAAGTTGTTAACGGCGTCAATCTCACCACACACAAGTGACACTTATGAAACTGCTGTCAGGTCATTTGATCAATTTAGATCTTCACACGGACATGCCATTGTTTGGCCACCCTCACTTAATTTTATCTGTTACTTTGTAGCATATTTATCTGTGCGAGGTTATGCTCCGTCTACTGTCAAGTTTTATATTTTTGGTATAGCCTTTAAATGTAAAATGTTAAATATTACTGATAACACTCAATATTTTATAATTAAGAAAATGTTAATTGAAATGGAAAGGCTTGACAAACGAGCGGATTCAAGATTGCCAATTACGCCACAGATTTTAGATAAATTGATTTCACTATTACCATCTGTATGTCTCTCACAACGGGGTTGTTTAGTTTGGCCTATTTCGGCTTTTTCAGGATAGGGGAATTAGTAGTCAATAAATCACTGGCACATTCTCACACTTTGTCGTTAGATGATTTTAGTTTTTCGGAAAATAACGTGTCTATCAACCTAAAATTTTCAAAAACTGATCAGTTAGGCAAAGGTAGTTTAATAATTATACCTTCAATTAATTCTCATGTATGTCCTGTTCATTTATTAAAGAGATATTTTATTGCCAGGCCCAAAAGTATTGGTCCTGCATTCATAAACTTCGGTGGAAACTATGTTACACGTTATCAGTTTAACGCTGTTCTAAAGAAAGCTCTGAATGTGGAGAATATTACATCGGATAATTTTCAAAGTCATAGTTTAAGGATCGGAGCTGCATCTCAGTCTTCGAAAATGGGGATTTCTGATGATGAAATTCAGGATTTTGGTCGTTGGGAATCGAAAGCATATAAAAGATATATCAGAATACCAACGCTAAAGTTAGCAAGTCAAATTTAATATTTGTCATCATTTATTTGTTTGTATATATTGTACATTATTAATTTGAAATTTGAATACTCGCCTGATCGTCACTTTAAGACTTTCAGGTCAACAAAAGAGTGTTTGGTTTGTGGGTTCTTCAATCATCAAACATGCATTTGTACATGCTAGAAGGTCTGTCGATGGTGTAAATTTAGGTTTGGAACGAATAAAAACTACAATATGGTGGCAAGGAAAAAGTGGAATGAGGATTTGTGAGATAATACCCAAAGTCAAACATTTGCTTACATTTGAAGAACCCCCGCAAGTATTAGTATTTCACTGTGGTGGAAATGATATCGGACAAAAAGTGTCATGTGTATTAGGACACGATATTTTAAAAGTAATTGATTGCCTTCGGGTCTTACTACCACAGTCAAAATTTGTTTGGTCTCAAATTTTACCCAGATTGAAATACAGGAATGAGATTGTACACAGATCTTTGAACAGAACTAGAGTTAGATTAAATAGTTTAGCAGCTACATATATCATCAAACATGGCGGTGCTTATATAAGATATCCAGAAATATCCGAAGACAATCCAGATTTATTTTTAGACGGTGTTTATTTATCAGATATCGGAAATGATTTGTTTTTGTATAGGTTACAGCAAGGTTTATTTGACATTATATAATTTTCACATACAATTTGTCCACAAAACGGCGAAGTAGGTCCATGGCTTCGGGAATCTGTTAGCTTGCAGTTACGACTGTCAGATTCCTTAACATACAGGTTTTTTATTTTTAAATAAAGCACCTTCATAGTACTGGTTGGCGGTAACAATTTTCGAAACATTCTGTTATGACAGAAATTTAGAATTTGTTAAGTGGCGGACTATATAGGCTGCACCAGTACCGATAAACTTGATTTATACTTATTTAATTTAGAACATTAATCCATTTAATCTTCATTTACACTTCAAACGTAGTTTCTCATGTTGATTTGGACATCTGTTGCCAGGTTTCAATTCAGCACACTATTAATTCATAATTTCATTACATTTTAGTTTTATTTCAATTTTAATTATCTATTCTTAACATTTTTTATCTCTTATAATTCGATTTAAAGGACTCGACCATTTAATCGCGTTATCAGAGGAAGACCAGCAATAGTTCATTAGCGGGTCAAAGCAGACGCGCATGTCTAAACTTATTACACTACATATAAATTAACTGTTCTTGCACTCCTCATCACAAATTTTGCAAACGCTATCTTCAAGGATTTATATTAATTTAAGGTCAGATTATTGAGTTAATTTAGTATACACATGATTACTTGATACCCACCCAGCCTCTCCCTTTATTTTCGATACTGCTGTTTTTGTTTTTATTTTACAGATTTATGTGTGTTGTCTGTATATATACTTCAACTTTAAAGAAAACCTGTCACGGCTTCTGGATCTGTGTGTGTTTATGTAAACACAAATAACCGAACTATGACCTCCATATGGTGAAGTGATAATGTATTGACAATAATAATGCACTGATCAAAGATGATGTTATGACCGTCTGTTCCCAGAGGTCATGGACGGCGGACTTTATAGGCTTCACCAGTACCGATAAACTTGATTTGTTATTATTTAATTTAGAACATTAATCCATTTAATCTTCATTTACACTTCAAACGTAGTTTCTCATGTTGATTTGGACATCTGTTGCCAGGGTTCAATTCAGCACACTATTAATTCATAATTTCATTACATTTTAGTTTTATTTCAATTTTAATTATCTATTCTATTTTAAAGATTTGATTTGCAATTTTAATTTACGGTTACCCAAAGACCCTTTGTTCATGGGTTGGTAACCGACAGAAGCCGTGATCTTACTTCGCCAATAAATATATATTATTCTTAACATGTGTTATCTCTGATAATCAGGTCTTATAAAGAGCTTCCTGTAGGTTTTTGTTCATGGAAAAACCAACTATCATGCGAAAATGGTATTTATTTTATAAAGAAAAATCTATCTTTTACCTTTCTTTTTTTTAAAGATAATAGATTGAAAATGTTTAGATGGAAACTACTGCATAACATTTTAGCTACCAACCATAATCTGTATCGTTGGAAAGTAATTTATAGTGAAAACTGTGAGCTATGTTTCAAATCTGATAGCTATAACCATTTCTTCTTTGAATGCACATGGGTAAAAAACTATTGGACATTACTACACAAAATATTTATGTATTTTAATATTGGTCAACATGTTTTTTGTCTTAAAAATCTTGTAATAGGATATGAAATTGAAGATGTTGAATATAATATACTTAATCATATCATAACAATTGTTTGCTTTGTGATTTATAAATGCTTTTATTTATCAGAAAAGAGAACTAAATATTTGAATATGATGTCAGTCCTAAAAAATTAAATTGAAACACAAATTTTATATCATCCGAAAAATTAATTTTTGAGAAAATTTTATATGAAAATCTTAGAAATTTGATTCTTTATCTCTTTTGTTTGCAATGGGATGGCTTAGTACACAAATTTATTACCACAGTATCGAAAAAAATCATTGAAGTAAAACGAAGAAAAATTCTCAACAAGAACTGCTCCTTTTTCCATTTTTGTATAAATACCAGATATGATATATTATTCTATGTTTGATGTAATTGAATGATAAGATACTATCTAAAAAGACAATCGTTATTCAATCATACTGACCTTTCGATCCGAGGGATTAGAAATCATTCTTTTACTTTCGTTTTTAATGTCCGAAACTAAAAGCTAAACAAAAGACGGTCAAAGTTACGTTTTCCTTTTCAATATATCTCAGTCGATAGGCCACCACAAAGTATACATGTTTGTAGGATTACTCTGTAAATTGAAACTAACACGTAATAATATATAGATGTATAAGAAGTTTGCTAATGAAATCTCCTGATTTTATTGGTAATTAACAATACAGGGAGGAACCTTAGTGCCATTGTTGTAACACTAAGGGGCTTTGTTAACAACTATTAGTGAAATAAAATATCTGAAGTTGGTATAAAAAAAAAAAAATAAAAAAAAAATATCACAAAATATTTTACATTAAGGTAAATATTTTGTTGACGTGAAACCGTAGATCTATTGTCCCGTCTGTGATTATGGGAGGACAAAACTCGTCTAACATATCCTAGGTCACTACTTACGTGTCATTGTCCCCATTGTGGTTCCAAAATTTAGCTTTAGTACGATATTAAAGGTTTCCCTATGATTCTAAATGATGACGAGCATAAATGCGACTCTGCTTTACTTTGAGTTTTGCTGAAGGGGTGTAGGAATTTTCTGTCTTGAATAAACGCACAACAATCCTTTAGTTCATCAGCACTTTCACAACAATACAACAGTTACACATCATAATGGTTACTGAATATTAAAGACCATGTATTCACTTTGAACCTACCTTGATTTGAATCATCATAATCTGCAGTAACTTCGCCATTTGTATTTGAAATCATTCATTTTGAGGTACTTTATTCATCTAAACAAACTGGATGAAAACTTAAAGAAAAAATTAAATGAGGCACAGTTAACCTAAGAAAGTGTATTTATTGGTTTTTCTAAAAGGTTTGTCTCAAGCTTTTATGCACATTAAGAAACAGGAAATTTACTGCTTTCGCTGAAGTCGATGTTCTTTTTTGGATTTACTTTTCGTAATAATGCTGGGCATAATAAAAAAGATGATACTGGCTATAATTGTTGGTAGATTAACATAGAGTGGAAATATCATACGCAAATTGAGAATGACAACATAAGAAAACATGCATATATGTTGATTTGCCCTAGACCAAGACCATGATCGCTAAGTCGAATTTTAACGTATTATCTGCAAGATAACATGTCACACTACCTGTTATATTAAACGTTATTCTGACTCCAAAACTACCAGTTTTCGTTTTAGGCCATACATGGTGAGTGATTGGTGGACAATGGACAAATACAAATTTAAAACCTTTGATCCAGTCGGCGATCGAACTTGTTCGTGACCTTTAATATGTCTTCGATCTTTTATATGGATGACAACAGCTTAAAATCCCACGTTTAAATATAAAAACAGTCCATACGTTTTTGTTTGGTTCACAAATAGTCCCAGGGAATATCTGTACGGACGAACTGCATATACGTTGTTAATTTAAATTAAGAAAAAACACAATTCAATTAGTTCTTATCATATAACTTAATAAGTTATTCAATTCTGAAGTAAAATATACTACAATCAAGTGTGAAAGTAAGATCAGTCAGAATGACGTGTTTTTTTAATTATCTCTGCTGAGTGTTTTTCCTTAACAAGAATGAGAAAGTTTTGTCGAATCTTGTTGGCATTTAAAGATTCAAAGGATTCCATAAACTGAAAACAAAAAATTAAAACAAAATCATAACCCTTTGTATTTTCTTTTTATTACTTGGAATAAACAACACATGTTAGTGGATGATTGTCAATATAGGGTGGACATTTTAGAGATCTGCCTTTGGTATGAACTTCATAAAAGTTTACCGTAATGTGTATCAACGCCTCCTTTAATATATTCTGGACTTATGTCAACGTATACATAAGCCGACGCAGCTGTATGATTATGATCTCCTGAAGCCAAATATCCATGGTATTCTATGTTCCAGCCACTATAACATGGCACAATTAGTTTTACATAAGGCACAAGGGACGTCATCGGCATGAGAGTTAGATGCAAAGAAGTGCGAGTCATATTCTCCACCGTACATATGTACATAGTCCTTCCCACTAGTTTTTACATAATTTGGATCTGGTGGTAGACATACATATTTGGCAACCGAACCTTGTTCATTATAGTAACCGCCACCGGAAAAGCCTATGATTAATATACACATCATACCATTATTAAAAAAAGTTCTATAATTTCATAAATTCACGTGTTGTTATTTTAATACTAAAATTTGACTGCAGGTTCCAATAGTATCACTGTGAATTAGCATTTCCACTTTTATTATGCATATTTCAAAGCACCAAAGTTGCAAAAATCAATTGATAAAGAACAGTCATTATAAACATTCCTAGAAATCATTGATTAAATGTTTCTTAAATAGAATAGGAAGAAGAATAATCAAGAGGTTGGCAATTTTTAAAATCCAGTGTTTCATCTTATTTACTTATATGTATATTTACCTGAATATACCAATTCTGTTTTATTATTTGGACACTGTCTTCTTCCCCATCTTACATACGTTGTTCCAAAGCCTAGAATAAAATAAGAAATACTTTACTATTTTAGATATAAAAAGTATATAGCAAATAAATTATATATCTTTTTGTATAAAAAATCATATTGAAGTACTACTTTAAAATTTGAGTTACTTGAAGGGTTACAAAATTTGGGATGTCATAAAATCTTTGTGCAACCTATTGAGAACTACCATACAAACGCACAGAGTGGGGACTATGTTTCATGATGCTGTCTCCTTGATGAACATAATGAGATAAGAAAACATTTGAACCAAATGAAGCTTATTTACCCTCATTACATGCGATGAAGATTGGCTCTCTATAGAACTAATTCTTATATAAAATAGTCCTTAAAGGGATTTGAAAGTTTGTTATTGACTTTATGTTCAGTTTGTATTACTGTAGTTAACTATTTTTATAGAGGTAGTACCATTATCAGTGTATCAGCTCCAAAATATTTATCATATGATACAACTTTAAAATTCAAAACTTTTATATCATTTTGTTAGTGTTTTATTTTAAGGGACGATGGTAGCTATTTTTATTAAAGATTCGGATCATTGTTTATTCTTACATGCATGTTTTAAATTTTTTAAGCATCTATCTTTTACAATGCATGCTTTTGTTAGAGGAAATGATGTTGAAAACTTTTATATCGGGCGACAGATGGCAATATTTCATACTTGCCCTTAGACCGGGCAATCTACCTAAGGCAACCATACATGTTACAAGTAAGACTAATGCAGAAATAATCTTAAACACTATAATATATGACAAAGGCTCGCGTGTACTAGATAAAACTGTTGTTCTCAACTCAAGTTTAAAAGTGCTTCATTATTTTTGTGCTTAAAAGAATTTTATCCTTGAAATCGTGACTCTAATGTATAACTCCGATTTTAATTCGTACTTGAACATGTATACTTAACCATTTCATTACGTTTTTGATAATCAGGTTGTTTAACATTGTCACCGTGAAGAACGCCACATGTGGGCTGTTGGTTATAAATGACAAGGGATGGCGGCTTCGATGCGAAAATAAAACTATCAAGCAGAAATGTCTTAAGAAAACGAAGCACTAGAAACGTCTATTTTTGATTGAGAATTGATCAGTAACTTCAGTGAAATATAGGATCGGAACTTACAGTTCTCAAAAAAAGAAAATTCTACACCACTATTTACATCGATCGTTTTGTCTTTACTTCGAATTCGCCATCCCTTGTCATACGTAGCAAAAAATGCCAATGTGATCATTTACATAAACCAATAAAATTGAGAATGTATTAGTATAAGAAAAGAAACATTTTACTATCAGGTATATTGTTGTGCATTGTCTCTGCATAAGTGACATCAGCGACATGACAACATAATACAACGGATTTAAACAGTAGAAACATAAAGAATATTCCCTTCTATAACACCTGATTTCACATAAAGTTTTTTCAATAGTGCTCGATACATAATTTTCTTTGTAGTGTTTCGAAGATTGCTTTCTGTCTGTTCGTTGTTTTACGTTTTGTCTCGATGTTGTCTAATTATCTTCGACTTATGGGTTTTACTTGAACCATCTAATTCGCGCCCTTTCTTTGAAAGTTTTATGACAAAATTAACAATACCAAATAGAATTTAACATTCTTGTCTTACTTTGAATGCTATTAGATGAGCTTTGCAACTGTTTGATTTTCTGTTCGTGTTGTTGGATTGATGTCTGTTGTTGCTGGATTGATGTCCGTAATTGCTGGATGATTTTTTCTTGATGCTGAATAGTTACTACCTGTTGTTGGTTTTCAGTAGTTAGCTGCCTCACGGAAGCATTCAGCATCGTCACAATATTTTCCACCCGGATTAGTCGATTAACCTGTACATCTGGGTCATTGAGCAGTAACCTCTTTTCTTCTGAGGTGACCAGATTAACCTTAAAACAAAGAAAATATAATAACCCCACAATCATACTTAATTGTTTCATGTTAGCCATGACGAAATTATATAAGTTGGCACAAATTATTTCTTATCATTTATAAGTAAGAAAGAAGTCACAAAGGGTCTCACAATGATAACCTGAACGCTTGAAAATTACGATGTGTAAACTAATGTTTATTTAATGTCACCTAAAATTTCCATACTAATTTAAAATGAAAGAATGTAAAGAAAAACTTCACCGAAAGGGTATACTGATAGATAATATTGATTTTTACATTTTCAAAGGAACCACAGCCCAACCAAATCCCTAGTTTTATTCTCATCAATAATGAAAATAATATTTAAACTTAAAAAGTATATTTGCAACATGCCCAGGAGGGGTACTCAGAAATAGACCCATGCTCTACCTTAAGCTTATGTGCTCATTTAAAAACACGTGTTGTTTATGGGTGTGACATGTCTTCAAGCGGACTGTTATCTTCTAAGATAGTCTTAGCAATACTAGCCAACTTGTCGGTCTAGAACAAGCAAGGTATATCCGTGTTTCATAAACATGTTTTAGTTCCTATTGTGCATGTCATATATGCATATTTATCAAGGATTGCAACATATAATTTCCTGTTAAAATATGCTGTGTATTAGACCGACACGCTGCATGGGATTTGTGAATGTGCTTACTAAGGTAAACAATGATCTTAATAATGCCTTCCATCTTTCATATGAATAAAATTGTTTTCAAGCAGTACATTTACATAAAAACTGGAAATGAGATACATGTCAAAACATAATTGATTTTCAAGGACTGGCACAAAACAGTTCCATGGAAATAGCTGCATAGAACAAAATAGGTACCGATGAACTTTTTTAATGTTATTCTAAACAGCCGACTAGTATTTCAAAATGGCTTTTACTAATGAATTGCGTAAAGAATGCTATATTTCCTTTTTTCAAGATTCCTTCAATATTTTGTTCAATTCTAGGTTTGAGGATGATTAAACTTCATAAAACCTTATCATTCATGATTAAACAGGGGAACTCCACACTAAAATTGACGACAAAAGGGACTATTTTTCGTTCCCTATTGTTAATGTTCCTTTTTTGGATGCTGATGTTCCTTTGGCAACATCTTACGGTGTTTATATTTCATAACTCGTTCGCTATGCCCATCTCTGTTGTGACGTTTTAGATTTTAAAGAACGCAATCTATGTATTACTGGTAAATTATTAAGTCAGGGATTTCGTTACCACAAATTACTTAAAACCTTTACATAACTCTTCCATAGATATAAAGCCCCCGTCACACTAGACCACGATCGCACCACGCTCACCGCGATCTAAAATAAATTCAGTGTGTGGTATGGTCGCGGTATGAGCGGCATGAAAATGTAAATTTTCTATCTGTTCACGATGCTACTACGTCCTCATTACGCTTCTACAGCAATCCCGCTACTATTATAACACGTTCTCACCACGCGTATTCTGCGACCTCACTACGATTATCACGATCTTACTACGCTCATCACGTTCTCACTACGACCATACCACGATTTGTCCGATTACAACATGATCTTACCTCGCTTCTACTGCGATTATAGCACGCTCTTAACACGATCATACTACGATCATACCACGTTCATACCGCGATTTTATAATAATTACTTGTAGTCAGCATCAACCAAGGCAAGGAGTACCAGTGAAAAACAAACCTTGTAATTGTGGTAAAGGGATCCAGTTTAAGGCGGGCATCTAATAGCAACATGTTTGCCATCTAATGCACCACACGCATGTGGAACGTTCCATCTCTTCTGAAATACGTCTGCAATAGCCCTCCAATCATTTGGGTCAGTTGGACATGAAATCACTTCATCTTTATATTCTTCAACTATTGCTCGGCAAACCTCGGGTAAAAATGTGCTTAACCCCGCCACATTCTGTTTAGCGTCGCGTACGATGTTGGTGTTAATTTTGATAACGTTAATTTGACGTTATTTTTCATGCATTGTATAAATAACGTCGTACTTCTTTCATTTCGTGTAGATAAAATAATGTTTAAAGTATTGTGCCATTGTGGTTTTGTGGTGTTGTGCCATTGTGGTTGTTTGTATTGCTAAGCAACTTTTCAACAACAAAAAATTTAGGCCAAGAAAGAAATATATATTATTTGTTGTCAATATATAATATCTCAAAGAAACACATTTCTGATTATTTTAGTTTGATATTTTGCATATGAACAAGTAAATGGATACAGTTATTCATTTTAATTAGATTAGATAAAAATCTGTTGAGAAATTGTTTCCAAAAAAAAAATTTTCAAAATCATGGTTTTGCATAAAATATGTAGGGAAACATATGCGACGTTATGCACTAAATTGTAAAGTTATACAGAACGTAATGTCAAAACGAGTCAAGAAGCAAGGTGTGACATTATGACTAGACAAAAGTAGTCGCTGACTGTGTCGTTAATATTTTCGACATATAGTCGAAAATGGATTTAAATAAATCAATGGAATGTATATTTTAATGTTATATCGTATTTTTGTGCTATAATTTTAAAATTGTTTTCATTCAAAAACTGTTTTATATGACTTATCATAGTTTTAACCAAATCGTAGTAAAACTGCGTTTTGTGACATTTTGACTAGACAAAAACAAAAAGATAGTGTTTATTTTCTTTTAATATTTTCCCTTGAAACTTCTACATATTTTTTTCCATACACTTAAAAAACATCTTTTCACGTTTAAATAAAATTTCAGATCGTAAAAAAGACCGCAAATGCCTATTGTTATTCATTAGACACTTAACAAATACCCCAAAAACGTCAAAAACGGCAAGTGTAACATTTCAACGGATTTAATAAAATAAACAATATAGGACATAATTCAAAGAATATCTACTAATGGAATACATAGACAGTTTTATATTTATTATATAATTTTGAAGCAGAAAGAGTGGATATGTAGATTGTGATTTGTGTCTGCAGCATTAGTTCGAATTTTGAAAGAGATTTGTGTTTTGTGACAGAAATAAAAATTTAAAATAATCGTAAATTCTGTGACGATCTTTTGAAATATTGTAACAAAATTTTTAATTTTGTTTCCTTGTCATAAACGGAGTAATTTGTATGTTATTTTTTGGAATAATCTATTTGAAATTTGTTTTAATATTACTCTCACCTTCTCCCCTATCCATATTGTTTTTTACTTTTTCGACTTGTCCGCAAAACAAAGTGAACTTTCCGTCCTGGTCAGACGCGTCCAGTTAACGATGACGTCATATGTAAAACATACATCATTAACACCAAAGACTGTTCTTTCTAGGAATACCTCTTTTTAAAACAAAAAGTTTAAACAAAGACGAGAATAGTATTAAAACAACGATGGTCATATGTTGTTGTGTCACTTGTCCACACGCGCAAAATCAATATTATTAGGAATCATTCGAGTTACAAAATGAAAAAAAGTATTGATTTTAAGGCATGTTCCATTTCTACTTTTAATTACGCACATTTAATATATACATTTATATAGTTATGAATTCCGAATCTTCAGTCAAATACAATAGAGGCGAACTGGAAAGCAAAATCCTTTTTATCACCAACACCGTACGCGACGTTTATGTATTTGCCTGTTCCAAGTCAGGAGCCTGTAATTTAGTGGTTGCTGTTTGTTGCTGTGTTACATATTTGTTTTTCGTTCATTTTTTTGTACATTAATTAGGCTGTTAGTCTCGGTTAAATTGTTTTACATTTGTCATTGTATGGCCTTTTATAGCTGACTATGCGGTATGGGCTTTGTTCATTGTTGAAGGCCATTTAGGGACCTATAGTTGTTAATTTCTGTGTCAATTGGTCTCTTGTGAATAGTTGTCTCAATTGCAATCATACCACATCTTCTTTTTTATAATAAAACGTTGAAGGGAAATCAGAAGGTGAAGTTACGTCGGCTTTTGGTATGTATTCATGATTCATAGGATGCAATGACCTGAAGCCAAATTTATATCAAAAACAAAAATCATAATCCGTAATTTTTTTTTTATTATTTCTATGGGCACTAAAGCAGTTTTCAATCAATTAATCATTTTTGAAAAATTACACCAGCCAAGACTTTGATCAAGTGGTTTTTCATAAGAATGCTTGGCAAAAAATATAAGATAACACGGGCTTTATTGTTGATAGATTAACATAAAGTGGACAAAATCACATGCAATTTGAGAATGAAACCATAAGAAATCATATATAAGAATATAAGCTGATTTGAACCAGACAAACGCCATGGACGCTGGTGATTTTTAACGTATTATCTGACATGTCACATACCCTGTAATACTAAACATTATTCTGACTCCAATACAACCATTTTTCGTTCTAAATCATCAATGGCGATTGATTGGTGGAAAATTAACAATTACAAATTTAAAAACCGATTGGTTTTATCCGTTCGGGGATCAAACTCACCTATGACCTTGAACATGATCTTTTATGAATATGAATGAAGACAGCTTAAAAGCCGATGAATAATTAAATAGACAGTCCTTACTATTTTTTTTGTTCACATGTAATCTCAATATGACATAGATGTTAAATCATCTCGAATTGCGCACAAATAGTCCTATGGGTTACTGGAGGAACTAGAAAGGCACAGACAAACTGTATATATGTTGTTTATGTAAATTTAGAAATAACATATTTCCAATATTTCTTATCATATAACTCAACTGTTTGATTATTCAAAGTTGAATATACTTCAACTGTGTAAAAACAATTAAGAGTGGTAATAAAAACAGTCAGCATGATTTGTTTTTTACTATTGTTGGTGAGTGTTTTTCTTGAAAATGAATGAGACAAGGTTTGTCGTTTCTTGCTGTCAATTCATGATTCAAAGGATTCCATAAACTGAAGTCAAAAAATTAAACAAACTCATAACCTTTTGTATTTTCTTTTTATAACTTGGAACAAACTACACATGTTAGTGGATAATTGTTTATGTACGGAGGACATTTCAGAGATCCACATTTCGTAAGAACTTCATAGAACAATTTACCAAGATGTTGATCCACACCTCCAATAATATATTCTGGATTTATATCAACGCATACGTAAGCTGATGCAGCGACATGACTATAAAGTCCTGAAGCCAAATATCCATGGTATTCCTCCTTCCAACCACTGTAACACGTGTTCTTACCAGGAATCATTATAACAGATGTAGCACGTTCTGTTCTACAGAGAGCACAAGGAACGTCTTCATCGTTAGCATTGGAGGCAAAAAAGTTTGAGTCAAATTCTGCACCGAACATACGGCCATACTCTAATCCACTGGTCTTTACATAATTTGGATCTGGTGGTAAGCATACATATTCTGCAGCTGCGCCTTTATCAGTATAGTGACCTCCACCTGCAAAGCCTGTTATAGGAATGTAACATCAATATTAAGAAATAATGCATTTATATTTTTAAAATAATGTACATAATTTTTCTTGAAATAACGAATATGAAATATTGGTGAAATAATTTATATAGCGAATAAAGAAAAATATGTATTTTATTCTTGAAATAATCGTGACGGGGATATTCTGTTGATGCAAAAAATACGAGGGAAGGTTCTAATTGAATTATGTAAAATACGCATTTGCACTCTACATGCTCTAATTTTGCATATTTTAATATAAAAATTCAAAAATAAGTGAAAAGAGACGGACAATACCAAGGGAGAATCAAAACTTCGACTTATGATTAAGTACGCTGGACGACAGTTTCGTCTACCCATTAGTCATCAGTGGCGCTCGAATCATGACAGTTGGGCAAGTGTATCATACCCCCAAGCAACCATTGGAGTCTATCAGCCAGAACAAGAATTCAAACTACTTGGATTGTAAAACAAGCAAAGGACTGAATATACTGAGCAAATGATCTTAAATCGAACTTTGAAGAAATACAGACATATTTTCGTCAAAAAGAAAAACGACTTAACGACAAATAAAAATCTTCCTAACACCTCACATACATTTAAAGTCACATACATATTTATTAAAAGGTTAAATCCTAACTATCCTACTGCATGTCGATACTTTTATTTTGGCATTGCACAAGTCATGTCTTCTTTGACTGTACATGGCGTTAAAACATTAAATCGCTGGGATGCGTTTTAAATGATTTTAGTCTCTGATGCATGATTTTTTTATTATTGATTGTTTTTGGCTTTTAACTAGCTTTCAGTAACTGCGAGTACTCTCAGATCGTACTTTCATGTTAATTTGACCTGTTGACACAATTTGTAATGCATTTTTGTTATTCAATGTTTACTTATTTTGTGTTATATCTCCCAAAAAGCATACGCATTTAGTTTTGTTTGTACCACCTTTGATAAGTATTAAGTGTTACGATAAATTTTCACTTCTGTACTATGAAAAACAAATTTATTTATTTTGTAAAATATATTTCCGTACTCCTAACATTGAAATTATTATATTTAAATTTACCTGTGTACGTTATGTTATTTAACGTCATTTTGTCCCAGGTTGGAGTTGTCTTTTGGACATTGTTTAACATCCCCTTTTTTATTAGTATTGTATTTATATTGTGTCATAGATCAAATTTATTCGTTCAGTGTATGTTTACTTGTTTTTGTTTTTGTTTTTCAATTGATATTTTCTATGTCGTAATGTTACACTACTGTTTCAGATTAGGGTGAAGGTTGGCGTCTGTTAAAAGTTTTAACCCGCTGCATTTGTTTGCACCTGTCTTATGTCAGGAGTTTGTTGTTCAGTGGTTGTCGTTTGTTGATGTGGTTCATACGTCTTTCTCGTTTCTCGTTTTTTATATAGATTAAACCGTTGGTTTTCCTGTTTGAATTCTTTTACACTGGTCATTTTGAGGCCCTTTATAGCTTGCTATTCGGTGTGAGCCAAGGCTCCGTGTTGAAGGCCGTACTTTGACCTATAATTGTTTACTTTTTACATATTATGACTTGGGTTGAGAGTTGTCTCATTGGCACTCATACCACATCTTCTTACTTCTATGTTTAACACGCACTCATCGCTGCGAAATGTCAACCAGCAGAAGCATGGTCCCAGTGGTTGTACAAATCAGGGCCTGTTCAAAAATTTCCGGTATACAAAAACAAATCTATTTTTTATAAAGGAGATTTCCCCAATTGCCCTTAAAATGTTTTCAACAGAGAGTTCGAGAACGTGCAGGATTTGAAACTTATTTCGTATTAGCCCTCACTAAAAACGATACTGCCCCTTCACACTAGTGGCGTTTACAACAGTTAATCGGTTGAACCATATATTATTGGGGTCAAAACGTAACATTTGATTTGAAATGGTAAAATTTAGACTTAAAAGCGAGACATATGTTGTATCTGTCAGAATGACATGACAGTGATTTCATTATTATTTGCAATCTTACAGTAACTAGGTTCTTAACAAATGTTCGTCAAATATTTACTACATAAAAAGAATAAAAGTCATCACTTAAAGTAGTGTAATGTACAACAGGCCATATCCAACCTCCACTTCCTTCAATAAATAGGCGTACAGTCAAATACAAACTGTAACCATCAACCCATAATCAAGAAAACTTGACTTGGCACGGGATATGCATAAACAATTCCAAATAGTTTCAGGTCAGGTTGAAAATATTACAAGTAATTTGTAGAATTTTACATCAAAACAAGATACTTGCATGAGAGATATAAACTTGAATTTTAAGGATATCAAGTGCTAAAAAATGCATCAACTAGTATCGACATATAAAGGATCATAAACGTATCTTGTGAAAATACTTTTCTAAGTTGAAAACACAATATTAATAAAAACACCTCAGGAATAAGACTGGCAACTACAAGTATCTAAACCGTGTAATCTATCAGATTAACTTCTTTAATATTTACCGGAATATACCAATTCTGTATTATTATTTGGACACTGCTTTCGTCCCCATCTTATATAAGTTGTTCCGAGACCTGAAATTAAAAAAAATATTTCAGATAGACCACTGACAAATATGTTGATTGATAGATTGTTAAAACATGAAACGCAAAACAATGATATGATAAATACAATGCATATGATAAAAAGGCTTTGCTAGTCTTTATGACACAATGGTTTCAATCATTGTTTTATAGATGAACTGAGCAAGACTGCCTATGGTGTGTTCTATCTTCAAAACATATCAGCCAGATCGATAAGTCACGCTCACACAAATTGACAAAATCTGTTGTTATCAGTGATCAAATTTTACTAGGTCATTTATGATTACCACAGGAAAACTACAAAACAAATCGCTAACTCTATTTTGTTTAGTTTATCCATTTTATTCAACTCAAATTATATCAATACGAGGGTAAAAATGATCTATAGCATAAAATAAATTTTTAAACACATAACAAATTAAATCAAGTTCCCCATGTCTTCAGTTCCATAGACTGTTTGATAAAAGAGCTTAAATATTCATTTGTTGGCTAGAGGTTTGATTTGAAATATATATTTCATTTTATTGTCAGGAAAATCTTTATGTTGGGTTTTAAATCATTTAATAGAACTTGTTTAATTCATTATTCATTCTACAAAACAAAAAGAAATGGGATTCAATATCCAGAACTTTGCACTTGTAACATAGAATCTTTTGGATCGGGATATTCTGATATCGTCCAGTTTAAAACGAATGGTCACTATTATTAAAGTTGCATATATCTTAGAAGTTTTCTCGTATAACTATTAGTGTATGCCAAATAATACTCTTGTTTACATCCAAGTTTTCTTGATTTTATAACAGGAGTTAAGCATTTTTATCAAGGGATGAAACTTTATTATCATATACTACTTTCTATCTTTACCCTATGCCATTGTATAGTATTTTTACCAAGATTCTTACAGCCTCATTATTTTTAAGGTCTGCTTATATCATAATTGGACCTAACATGATTCACATATAAGTATCATGACTATTACCTCGATAATGAGGGGACTTTGAAAGCGAATGTGACTATGTAGCAATCAAACAGTAAAGTCTAAAGAGGATACGTTCCAAACTCTGATCTGGAGAAAATTTTACATTTCTTTCTTCAACATGAAATTTTGGTACAAAAATGGTTCCGTATTGGTATGGTTAGCTATATATATATATAGATACATGTACCTTCCCTGTTATATCAATAGTCAATGAGCAAGGATGAAGAGTTTTGCAATATGGCTTCTCAAAACCGTTAATTAAATTAGATCTTTGTCGGTATCTGTATTCCTCGGAGCATCCCCATGAATAGATGTTTCTTCTACCCACTTAGTAATGTGAAAAAACACCACTGACTGAAAACAAAATCACCCAAAAGTATTCATAAAAAATACATAGCAACTATATAAAGTCTTTTATTAAAAGTTGCATTGACGTTTAACATTGGACTACATTAGAGTTTGAAATAATTGATGGGTTATATATTTTAAGATGCCTCAAAATCTTTTATAGAGACTGAACTATCAACAGCACGCACATAAATACACAGTATGGGTACTTTTAGTCTACAGGATCAATTAATTGAGACAAATAATCATTTTGAAACGAATGAAGCTAATTTATCCTTATTAAGTTCGAAGATGGACTACAGAATTTGTTCATAGAAAACTAGCTTTACGGGATTTGTAAGAGTGCTTATATAGACATATGCATGTATGACTTTCTTTAAACAGTAATCTTTACAATACAGTTGAGTTGCAGATAGAGGGAAAATGAAAAAGTTAATGTCAGATGGCAATATCTTTCGATTGCCCTTGGGCTATTTATAGAGCTGAGTCAACTTTTAATATAAGACGTAAGGCTAATGTAGATTTTAACATTATAAATATGACAGTTTCGTGTATACTTGATAAAAACCATCTCTGTATTTCATTTCGTTTTTAGGTCTAATTTCAAAAACATGCGCATGACATTATCACTCAACTCAAACTTCAACAGGTACACTGAAAATCAGGTAGAATTTTAGTGTGACCATAAGGACGTACCGATTGGTTATTACATTAATTGTAGCAGATTAAGACAGAGATATTTATCAATCAGATTTGGGTTGCATTTTCACCGCATATGTTTCATCAACATATTGTAACTAGTGACAACACGACTGTTGTGAAATGACGTTGTGTGCTTTTTTCTTTTTTACTTATAGATTTTGTTTGCATCCTTTGTATGTTCTCTGATTTATGAAAAAAGTCTTACTTGGAATGGTGTTAAATGACTTTTGCAACTGTTTGATTGTCTGTTCCTGTTGTTGATTTATAGCCTTTTGTTGTTGGATTGTTGTCTGCTGTTGTTGGATTAATGCCTGTTGTTGTTGAATTGATGTCTGATGTTGTTGAATTGATGTGTTTTGTTGTTTAATCACGCCTGTTGCTGAAGGGTTGATGTCTGTTGTTGCTGAGTGATTTGTTCCAGCTGCTGATTTGTTAACGCCTGTTGTTGGTTTTTAGTAGTTAGCTGTCTCACCGTTGCATTCAGTATCGCAACAATATTTTCCACTTGGTTCAGTCGATTAACCAATACATCTGGATCATTAAGTAATAACCTCTTTTCTGCTGTGGCGACCAGATTGACCTTAAAACAAAGAAAATATATTAACCACACAATCATACTTGAACGTCCCTTGTGTGCTATGAAGACACGATTTGACACAAATTATTTCTTATCATTTTAGTGTTCGATAATGTCACATAGATAAAGAGTATCAACAAGTTTACATGCATATGCCAACCGGTGCATTTGAAAATAACAATCTGGATATGACTATTTCTAAAAGACATCTTCCTTTCGACATACTTTGAAAAATTCCATAATTGTGTAAACGTCTGAAATTTTTGTAGGCAAACTTTGTTTTTTTTCAGTTTGTACAATAGAAGTTTAACATTCTATACAATAATTGTTTTCTCTTAAACATGTTAAAGAGACTATAAATCTTTCAAAATCGAGGTTGTAGAGTAGAAACGAGATAAACGCTTTATGCGGCGAATAAGATAACCACTGTGTTCAGCAGAGAAGAATTAAATATGTGTATAACAAAACAAAGGTCAACAATTTATGAAAATAAAAACAAAAACCCTCTCACTAGAAAATAGAAATAAACTCCGAGCAACAACGCCCTACACAATAGAAAAGATATACACATAAAACTTGCAGTATTGAGGTGTTAGCTTTAGTTCTAATTTGAAGGCCTCAAATTTCTGTGTCATTTGGTCTCTTGTAGAGAGTTGTATCATTGGCAATCAGACCACATCTTTTTATTTTTATAATCAGTATGACAAAAGTATACCAATGCCGTTTCTATACTTTGGGTTTTACTGAGTGCATGAATTTCGGGATACTAATTCCTACCCCATGTCCCATTTTTTCGTTAAACACAAAAGAAGGGCAGACGATACTTTTCTGAACCATACATGACAATTGTAACTCTTTTCAAAGCTGAATTGTAGTCGTTACTTTAATCTACCATGACCTGATTACAATTTCTGAATGTTCTTCGTCATTTTAATGTGGACGCTTTTACTTTTTATTATTTTATTTACTGAATAGAAAAAATAAGGTAACAACTGTCTCAGACACATTTGAAATGAGACAATTTTGGCTGGTCTGCTAAATACCTCTTCTGTTTTGTCTCAATGGTTTTATTTTTCTTCCCAATTTTGTTTTTTTAAGAATTTATTTTTGGAATTACAAACCGCAAGAAGGTTCAGAACCAACAAAAGAAGTTTATATAAAGATCTGGATGGGGTCCTTCATTTCTGTATTTTTTAATTATTTTGGTCATTTTTTCTCGATTCTTTTTATTTTTTGCCCTTTATTCTCTATTCTTTATATTTAAGCACCTCGTTTTTCACGGTTCTTTATTTTGTTACCCTATTTGTCTGTATTCTTTTTTTTTGTCGATTTTCTGTACATTTGGCCCATTATTCTCTATTCTGTGTTTTGTAGAATGTTGTTTGTCTTTTCATACAAAATCATTAGAAAAATCTAAATCATTAGAAAATCAAAATCATTAGAAAAATCAAAATCATTAGAAAAATCAAAATCATTAGTCTGTAATAGACACGAGATAAACTCGATGCAATAAAACATGCACACTGAAATGAAAGAAAAAAAAATAAACAATATGTACAACAATAAAAAAGATAAAAATCTAAATTGTGAGTTATCGTTCCTTGTAGAAGGCTTCACAAATATTTTTGAATTACGATTTGATTCATTGATTGTTATTAGCTAAATGTCCAAAAGCGGATATTTCATGCATGTTTCAGGACAAGAACAAATTAAAAATAAACACAATAGGTAGGTCTTGTAATAGAGGCCGTCCGGGATGAAGGTCGGGGAAAATTCGACTGCACTGAAAAATGAGATAGGGAGAGAAATTTGGCCTTGTAACAGGCCACCTACGGACCCCTTAAAAGAGTTGTTGCAAGGGTTCTTAACGTGCAGAGAGCAGCCTTTGGGATAAAACTAATCTGTACTTGCTTATGGTTTTACGAAGTATGTGTAAAGATTGTTTGTCATAAATATGATGTATTAATACAGCGTATCACTTCTTTCAATTTATTACAACAGAAGAGCGGGAAATTTCTTAACAATTCAATCATTTCATGATAATTGTTACTCTATGTATAATTTAATTGAAATAGTGAACCTCCACTCTTATATATTGTTGTTATATATTTATTTAAGTTTTAATAGTCCTTGAGCGTTTGAGAATCGTCTTTAATACTGAGGTGTGTTTAAACATACCATTTTTCCTTTGTTCTTACTATATACCTCAACCATTTATTCGATATACTTCTAGGTGTCATATTTCAATATTAGTCATATGTCGACTCTCTATTCATACGAATCCTTCACCATTCACTGGAGCACAAAAAAGTATATATAAGAACACCTGAAACAATAATTGGTATCTTTTATTGTATTACTTAGAACACAGGTCAATGGATAATTGTTAATGTACGGTGGAAATTTCAGAGATCCACATTTAGTAAGAACACCAAAGAAAAGTTTACCGTAATGAAAATCCACACCTCCCATAATATATTCTGGGTTTATGTCATCGCAAAATTAAGCAGAAGCAACAGTATGACCATGATATCCCGATGCCAAGTATCCATGATATTCCAACTTCCATCCACTGTAAAAAGCTGTAAAAACACAATGAGATACACATAAGTCTGGATGGGGTTAACAGAATAGAGGATAATGCAGAAAAACATTCAGTTTCAGAATAGAGAAATGTGTGCAATAAAAAGATTAGAGTATTATGTAAGACGTTCAAATATAAAGGCTGGAGAATAATTTTCAAAAAGAAATCAAAAGAACAGAAATGAAGTCCCAGAATCTATACCCTCATTGATAACACCGTATTAACCAAACTATTCAAATTGAGGACGATTTAACCATAACAACCGTCTCTAAATATTTAAGTCTTGAAATGGGAAATTCAAAATACTGTTTTAAAATAAGCATAAAGAAGAATAACAGGACAAACATCATACAACTAGTCGCTAGAAATCTTTAATGATAAATTGTCTCCACAGCTGTATTGGTAGAATATAATGCAAGAGTCATCTTTGTAAACATAATTTTGAATTTATTTGGCTGTGATTCAAACGGATATGATTACTTTCTCACCTGAGTAGACTAATTCTGTGTTGTTATTTGGACACTGCTTTCTTCCCCATCGAATATGCGTTGTTCCGAATCCTGGAATATATATATTGTTATAGCTTATCTTCAAATATTGAAAGTACATTTGAGGCTACATGGCACCAGTTTTAAATGCGTTTTATGCAAACGGCACAAAACCACTGCAAAAAATAAAAATAAATTGCCGAAAATTTGAATACATGGAGATAATAAAAAAAATTGATTGTATGGAATGCTGGTAGCAGCTGCTATGCTTTATTAAGATTTGTTCTAAGGTAGATCGGGTGTCTTTTTCTCAGCAACCTTTTTGGGAATATTTCAAAAATGCTTTTTGGTTTAAATATTTTACCAAGTATCATTCAATATACAATAGAAACATCTTAAACTTGAAATTTAAAGATTAAACTATCAAAACATGTAGTGTTGTTATGTGCATTTTAAGTTTTCAGAAAAAAATCCTTTAAGATTATAGGCAGATAATTATATTGATTTTGATAGAACAATTTTATTATATTTTGTTTAAGAAAATAAGGCCCGTTACCCCCTATTTTTATTTGATGTTTCGGAAGTATTTAAAAAAGAGATTCCCCATTGAATTTTAAACCATTATATAGTTTAATGTTTCTTTGTGATAAGGAAAAATTAAGTGTCCCCTATATAACCCATTTAAGTTAACTGGGATTTGTCAATTAAGGTCCGTGACCCCAAGTTTTTATATTGAAATTAAAAAGTAAATTGTTCCGGAAGTATCTTACAGAAGTTTAATAAAAATGTATTGTCAAACATTTAGACACCTCAGCTACCTTAAGGATGTTCGCTTCTCTTGTTCTTCACTTTTTGACAGATATGACTAGTCAGCCATGTAGTGCCAACAAAAATTTTGACTGCTAACCCCTACTTTTCTGTTCATAGTTTTATTATATGTAGTTTAAATAGCCATTTTTTTAAATCTTAAAAAATCCTTTTATTTTTTCATTGTTTTTGAAAGAAAAAAGATGCCAATGTTAAATAATTTAAAATCTAGAGAGAATCATTTCCCTCCAAATTTTTAATTGATTATATCTCAAAAACAAAGACGGACCTGTCACTTTTTTTCTTTTTTTTTTAAGTTCCTTTATTTATAGACTATCAATTTATAACAGTCTTTTAAAAAGCTTTTATATTCAAACAGAGTAGCAAACATCCTTAATCGTAATTTAAAACGGATGATTTACAATTACTATTTTCTTTTATTCTATTAGCTTTTTAAACTGGTTCTTACCAGTTTGAAAATATAGATTCCACTACTGCATCGAGGCTGAGATGTTATTTTGCTTATCGAGACAGTTATCTTATAAATTATAACAATACATGCACCAGCTCGTTCTTAATCATTTTAATTTAACTGTCTAGAGTGGAGAAATATCGTATCGACCTTCCGGACTATTCCACCCAGAATGTTTGCATAATCTAGAAGGAATGTTGTTTAGAATTCTGACCAGGAATGAGTGCATATTCTAGCCAAAGTGTAGTAGAAAAGTTTTGAAAGAAATAATATTTTGATTTTTTTATGGAATATCAGCAGGGATAATTTTACACGAAAATAAGATTCCTTTAAGAATACCAGCCAGGTATTGTTCATAATTTCTACAAGGAAAATGTTTTTTCTAGCAGGAATCTAAAATAAAAATATACAAATTAAAGTGTTTACATATATAAACACAACTAGGTTAATCCTTACTTTAAATTTCAAACAAAAAAAAAAACCGATTGAAATACATAAAATAATTCGTAAAGTCATCATAGGTACCAGGCTAAAACTTTTGTACGCCAGACGACTGTTTCGTCGACAAAAGGCTCATCAGTGACGCTCCAATCTATAAAAGTTAAAAAGGCCAAATAACGTACGAAGTTGAAGAGCATTAAGAACTCAACATTTCGAAAGATTTTACCAAATACAGCTAGGGTAATCTATTTCTTCGATAGAAAATCCTTAATATTTCGAAAAACTCAAAGTTTTGTAAACAGTTGATTTGGAATTATGACCATAACAATGGTAATGCATGTCAACACAGATGTGCTGACTACTAGGCTGGTGGTACCGTTGGGGAGGAAACCTCAACCAGCAGTGGTATCGACCAAGCGTTTGTAAATAAACTCATCATAGATACCAGGCTTAAAATTGTGTACGCCAGACACGCGGTTTGTCTACAAAAGACTCATCAGTGATGCTCGAATAAAAAAAAATTTAAAAGCCAAAAAGAGTACGAAGTCGAAGATATTTCAGAACCCTAAATTCCGGAAAGTTTTGCTAAATATAGCTAATGTAATCTATTCCTAGGGTAGAAAATTCTTATCTTTATGAAAAAGTCAAACATTTAGTTGATGATTATGACCATATTAATGACAAGTCATTAAATTCTTGCTTCAAAATTTTACTATTAAATTTGACGAGGAAGTTGCAACATTTGCAGAAAAAAGTAAAATAACAAAAATACCGAACTCAAAAGGAAATTCAAAACGGAAGGTCCTTTATAAAATGGCAAAATCAAAAGCTCAAACACGTCTAACCAATGGAAAACAACTGATATATTCCTGACTTGGTAAGGCATTTAATTATAGCTAGCTAAACCTCTCACTTGTATGACAGTTGCATAGAGTTCCATTATATTGACAACAATGTGTGAGCAAAACAAACAGACATAATAGGTAAAAACCTCAAAAATTGGGTTACAGTAGTCAACATTGTAATATAATCTTAATCACTATAACAACAAATAACTATTTCAACAAAGAAACTCAAAATGGCATATAGACAAAGTATAAGACCAAAATTGAGAGACAAGTACTTAAAATTGACCATAGCACAATAACACTAAGGCGGGATGTATAAGTACCGATCCACGTCATAAGTATATAATCAAAAATTGATAAACAGTAAAGATAAAAATATACAAGGACAAAAAAGGGAACTTTAACACGTAATTAAGATGATAAGAACGTCAGTACCTAGAATCTAACTCCAGCATACGGATCACTTGTTCCTCTGTGTGGCATGTTTTACCTTTTTGTTCACTACTAACAAAATATGCCGTATGGTATCCCAAAGCAATAAATTTATAGCGTATGCGGCCATTTTTATATTAAAAAGCATTGTCGATTATTCCTTTTAGACGATTTTTCAATTTCACATGGGGAATGGTGGTATACAGGGTTGAAGAATCAAAAGTTTTGATACAATTAATTCTAGAGAAAGATGACATTTAAAATTATCAAGAAGTTCTTTAGAGTTTTTATAGAATCCACAATATGTTTATACCACTACGCGAGTAAATAGTTTCACAGTATTTCTGATGACCTTCTTTCACTGCGGACCGAATTTTTGTCAATTGTGGGTATATATGTAGATCAGCAAAACTCATAATAAATACCAAGATACCAGGATTAAAGCTGTGTACGCAAGATGCACGTTTTGTCTACAAAAGACTTATCAGTTACGCTCGAATAAAAACCGTTAAAAAGGCCAAATAAAATACGAAGTTGAAGAGCATTGAAGACCAAATACCTCAAAAGTTTTTGCAAAATACAGCTAAGGTAATCTATTCCTGTTGAAATAATTGTCTCATTGGCACTCATACCAAATCTTCTTATATCTAATTACTATAAATATCAGGCAATTTAAAAAAAAAACATCACCTTTAAATGTATACAAATAACTTTCAGTCTACATGATCCATCTCTTCCTGCATTTCAATATTTGCTATTCATAAGACCCATGCAATGTTGTGTTAAGACCGCAGAATATTTTGCCCACCAAATTTTTTGACTTATAACTTGGTTGCTAATATATTACAGCAAATTAATGTTATTTGAAACAGAAATCCAGTTTAAGATAATTAAATACATATCAATATCAGTCAAGACAATAATCCTGCTACAGTAAGAACGATTCCTGGTAGAAAAATTAAAAGGAAGATTTTCTTATAAGAATAATTTCTGGTAGGAATAATTTAATTCTGTTCACCCATACTAGGAAATTGTAAATTGAAAATGAAAATTTCAACTGTAAAAACTAAAAGTTTCCTTGTAAGTCTAAGTAGTAGCAAGAAAGTTAGATTGTATGATCATTCTATGCAGATTCCAACTATAATGTAGTAAAAATCATGCTACATATTTCGTACGGTTGCATGGATTGGGATGGATTCTGTTTTCCTAAAGGTTTTTTTAGCGAAATCAGTAGAAACTTAGACTACCATACTAACTATGTGTTACAACAGTCTCCCGAGGAATGCAAGAAATTAAGGGGAATACTACAATTTAGTTTAATGGAGACTGAGATCCAGCGAACCGTTCGGGGAAAAGTATATGAATTAAGTAAATTTTGATAAACACCACGTTGATATAATTGTCTTGTATTATTTCCTGCCATAGCTAATTGAATTCGTAAATTAATCATTAGAAACTGATTCTACAACTTTTAAGGGGCATTAGCATTAGGGGACGAAAAATTTAAATATGATTTTATACAGGTAAAAAAACGATACATTACATTTTGTTAATCTATGGCATGAGATAAAAAAAAACGTTGAATACAATATTTATCCACTCTCGATAGTTTTCAAATTTTAAACAGTCAATAAGTTTTGAAAATCTCGCCTAGTGGATAAATTATCATAACTGTCATAATCAACGGGATAGAATAACTATTTGTATGTGTTTGACATGACAACATGGTCATTATAAATTTGTCGTCATTTGTTATATTTGGATTGAATTCAAATATAATATAATATAATTCTATGAAATTCAATTGTGTTTTACCTAATCAAATTGATTCCGGTTTGAAATAAGTATTTATAAAATTGGTGTGCGAATTCCTATCAAGATTATGTTTCAAACTCCAACTGAAACTCCACCTTGAACATTTTCACATTTCATTGTGTGTGTGTGTGGGGGGGAGGGGCGATCTGAAATCAGACCGATAGACAAATCGATTATCTAACACATAGTACGAAAATAAGACATAATATAAGTATATCAAGTCTTACGTTGATAATTGTGAATAGTATCTTGCAACTGTCTAATTGTATTATCCTGTTGTTAGTTTGACGTTTGCTGTTGCTGAATAATTATTGACTGTTGTTAGTTCTCAGTTGCTAGCTGCTGCATTGTACTATTAAGTACCGCCAGGACACTTTCCAGTCGGTTCAGTCGATTAACCAGTACATCAGGGTCATTGAGTAATAGCCTTTTTTCTTCTGTGGTGACCAGATAAACCTTAAAACAAAAACAAAATATTAACCACACAATTATACTTGAATGTCTCTCATGTGCTATGAAGAAACGATTTGACACATATTGGGTCTTATCAATCTAGTGTTAGATAAGGTCAACAGGGTATCAAAAGTTGTACATGCATACATGTATGACAAGCGGTGTATTAGTGTTTGAAAATAACAATGTGTATACGAATATTTTTAAAAAGACAACTTTCATTGGAACTTCTCCTAAATGTTGTGTAAACGACTGTACTTTTAGTAGGCAAACTTTTTGTCACTTGGTTTATTTGTATAAACAAAAGAAATAAAAAATAATCGCTACAAGCTACGAAGTATAGATACTGATTCACAAACCATAAAACATTACTACTTATCACAAACCATTTTCAACTAAGAAATAGTTTTGTTGACATGTTATCGTTGACGCAGATTTACTGTCCGGTTTTAGAGTGTGGTACTATGATATTTTTCTGTCATACCCTAAGCCTTTGAGGACTTGCGACTGTCCCAATGGCCGATCCATAAAGTTGGGACAATGAGGCAGCAATCATATATACAAAGAATCAAGGTATGTTACCTTTAAACTATCAGTCAAATATAAATTGGAATGACTATTATATAGTAACGCATGATACTGATTTCAGTGCGAAAGACTCATGCTTCTTGAGATACATAAATATAGTATACCTACGTTTACTAAAACGAAAAGTTTTGAACGCTAAATGCATAAATATTTAATCATCAATTTTTATATAAATCTCTGTCAAATAAAACCAGTTGCGAGAATTATGTTGAATCTTGTATACGCATGAACCAAGAAAACATCATGTACGCCAGAAGACCGGAAACAGCTGTGTAACTGTAACTTAGTAAATAACCTATGCAAAGGAAACTAAACTAGAAAAATCCAATTGCACATGGTCGCTATCTATTTATATTCATATTTTTGTTTACATCGGGTTATATGACCGTCGGCAGTCTTCGAACGTCATCTCGATGGTTAATTAGATGTTGTCTTCACTAAACTACTAACGAAATGCAGTGATCTTGGCTAAGTAATGCTTTAAATTTGTAAAACTCATTTGGTTAATGGAAAAAACAATGAAAAATAATTTATTTTCTACTTTGTATGGGGTAAGTTAAGTGCTGGTTACGGACACTTCTTGTAAAATTAACCTCTAGAAATTTACAAGTCTTTTTGCACAATTATAATTCCAATGAATTTATAAGCAAAATACCAACCCAAAACAAAATCACAAGAATTAGGTAAAACATCATAGAACTCAGAAATTAAGCCTATTTTGATGAAATTTTGATGAAATCAAAATATTTATAATTTCATGGTTACGGACACTACATCATTTTTGTAGTGTCCGTAACCATATTTTCATTTATTCTGACTTAATTCTAATAAGAAGGTCCATAATTTTGTTATTATGTTAGTGTTCAGTGTCAAAACTATAAAGGAAAATAGCTTATTGTTTACTGTAGCTATTATTTCTAGGAGAATAAGCTTGCTACGGACTTTACACTTTTTTGAAAAATATTTTGTTTTTAATTTCAAAAATATTCTCTATGAGTCATATCATTTATATAACTGTAGTTATTTTAGTATTATTATATTTGATTATGTTGACATACATATTAACGAATAATCTTGCAATTATTTTTTTATTTTCAGGGCCATAAATGATCAACACTTAATATATTTAAAAATGTATAACGAAGCACCACTTTTACAATTCTGCATGTTCAATTTTTAGATTAGCTCCGATTTTTGTAATGTTTGAGTAATTTTAATCGCCATTTAATAATCTGTAAATGATAACATAAGAAATTATCATTACACTTACTGTTAAAAAGATTTTAAAGATAAAAATAATGTAAAGAAGTTTGAAGCGCAACTGCATAACGTCTGAAAATGACAATTTTAGACCACTAAACTCTCTGGTGTTTAAAAACTATTCAAGATAGAATCTTAAAATTTTGAAGGCTAAAACGTTCAATGTCAAATATATAAAACATAAAACAGGCATTTTAAGGTATTTAAATTAGCTGTAGAGCTTACATAACAAAGATCAATTGTAAATGCCCCCGTTATTGTGTTTCACTCGATTTGAGAATCGTCTTACATACTGTTTTTCATTGTTCGAATTATATTCCTCAACCTTTTGTCAAATATACTTATGTGTGTCATATTTTAAATATTATTTTTTATCCCTCCTTTGGAATCTCCCATTTTTCAAATATTATTATTCCAGAAAGCAACAAACAATTAAATATTGAAGTAAAAACAAAATATGAATGACTAGCTTTTCGACCATAGGAACACACGTTTCGTCGACTATAGATTCATTAGAATACCTCGCCGTTAACTAGATCAAATATATATATAAGGAAATCGGAATCCGTATTTGGTATCTTTTATTTTATTACTTAGAACAGACTACACAGGTCAATGGATAATTGTACGGTGGACATTTCAGAGATCCACATCTGGTAAGAACTGGTTAGAAAAGTTTACCGTAATGTCGATCCACGCCACCTATAATATATTCTGGGTTTATGTCAACGCAGACGTAAGCAGAAGCAACATTATGATCATGATCTCCTGAGGCCAAGTATCCATGATATTCCAACTTCCATCCACTGTAACAAGTATTCTTACCAGGAATCATTATCACAGATGTGGCATGATTCGTTCTACAAAGAGCATAAGGAACGTCCTCTGCATCAGAATTGGAAGCCAAAAAATTTGAGTAAAATTCCGCACCGTACATACGACCAGTGTCTAATCCACTGGTCTTTACATAATTTGGATCTGGTGGTAAACCTACATATTCAGCAGCCAAACCTGTTTCTTCATAATAGCCGCCACCTGCATAGCCTGTGATAAAGATAAACATAACATATTCAAAATAACACGTATGATATACACATAAAAATCTAAAGCTTTTTTTTCCATGTCATGTTCCCTATTATTGTTCATAAAATAAGTATACTGTCACGTGTAATTTCAAGAATATACAAGGTTTTCAATACTCAACAAGGTATGTCAGACATATCTTTGAAATAATTGATTGATAATCATATATTTACTTAACGTGTCGGAAAAAAGTTTCAATTCATAAAGCATTCTACAAGTGTTTGAAAAGCTGTAATACACATTAAGAAAAATAAGATGATCTGGATGGGGTTATTAGAGTAGAAAATAATGTCCCAAAATATAAAACTAGAAAAAAATGGGCAAAAATAAAGATTTGAGTATTATGGAGTGTTAAGATAAAGAGAACTAGAAAATAATGGGCAAATAAAAGGAAAATATACAGAAATGTAGACCCCCTATTCCTAGCATGATACACAGGAAATTATGAACTGAACAATTCAGATTGAAGATTATACAGTTTTTACCATAACGACTTTCTTTGAATTATTAAGTCTTGAAATTGCAATTTCAAAAACTGTTCTAAAACAAACATAAAGAGGAATAGTAGGACAGTCATAATCAGACCTGTCACTATAAATCTTCAATTAAAACATGTTTATGTAGCTGCTCTCGTAGAAGATCATACAAGAGCCATCTTTGTAAACATGATGTTGGAGTAATTTTGTTGTAATTTAAATGTATATTTTGTTATTTTTTCATTTGATTACTTTCTTACCCGAGTATACTAATTCTGTGTTATTATTTGAACACTGCTTTCTTCACCATCTTATATACGTTGTACCAAGACCTGAAACAGATTGGTGTTACATTTTTATTTCACATATTGAAGGAACAATGAAAATCATGGCATTGAGGGTCATATGTCAGTTTATGAACAGGTCGGTCATCTCCCCAAAAAAGTTAAAGGCAGAAGCAATGATAAGGACCATACAGTCTTACGGAAGTGACCTAAGAGGCTATAAACTGCAATTGTGTGTGTATTAAATCAAACGGCACATAAACACTGAAAACTCGAATGTGAAATTGCTTTAGAACGTTTATTCTACATTAGTATTATAGTTCGAGTGAGAACTGGACCTATACATTTGTAGCTAACATAAAAATATTGCGTTAATGTACGTTAAGAATATCAATATGATATAAAGATATAAAACTAGAGCATGTAACCATCATGTAATATCTGTGCTTTGGGTAACAATGTCTATTTCAAACCCAATAGGACATAGTTTACATCTGTCTAAGCGGATTGGATGAATCTCTTTATAGAAAATTATTCGTTACAGGGTTTAACAGCATGTATCGACATTTATGTCAAATATTCTGTTTATAGTCATATTTGCAGCATGTTGTACATTGTTTGTGGCCAGAAACGGTAATTGCTGAACAAAATATTTTTTATCGTTCCCAAAACGTTTGACACCGATTGAGTACTTTTAGAAAATTAATATTTTTTCAATCCAACTTTTTCAATTTGCTTTTTAAGGAATGTTGTTATTAGCTTCTATGTTTATTGAAGATTTGGGTAAAATTGGTTAAAAAAAGGGGGAGGTAAACAAATGTATTATTTAGAAGCAACTGGTTCTTTGTTGACAAACTTAATGTTAACTTTAACTTTACTTTCCGCTATAAAGATGATGTTCTCTCACTAAATAATTCAAAATTTGGTGACTATGTTGAACGCATCCATCCCATCGAACTAGATAAAGGATACAACAGATACAGTTAAGTCTGCCTCATATCTTGACTTACATCTAGAAATTGACAATAAGGGTCTGTTGAAAATAAAACTTTACGACAAAAGAGATGATTTCACCTTCCCAATTGTGAAATTTCCATTTCTGTGTAGCAACATTCCAGCAGCACCTGCATACTGAGTATATATCTCCCTATAGATACGATATTCCCGGGCTTGTATTTCCTATCATGATTTCCTTGATAGAGAGTATATATTTGATATATTGTATGTAATGCATGCTTTGTAAATGTTCTATTAATACTTTAATGAACATGAGAAAAAGAATTGATAAGTTTGATTATCTTCAGTTGTGAAGCATATTTAAGCATTTTTATTAAACAAAGCTTATCTAACACTGCTGTAATTTTTAAAATATACAAGTTGTTGAATCATTTTATAGAATAAGGAAGAAGCGAAGACATTTCCGGTTTAAAAAAGTCATTTCAGGAGTCAAATGATAGATTACTGCAGTACTTCTGAAAATATAAGTTTTTTTTTTATTTTTTTCATTTTTTTTTTTCGAAAAACGGAGATAATTTGCTACTTCCGGTTTAATGTTCCTACCGGTGTCATATTAGAACTTAAATAAACAGATTCCAATATATCATATTCTATGCACTTTTTGTTTGATATAAAGAAGATAATTTTCTACTTCTAGTTAAAAAAAATCGCTTCTGGTGTCACATGAGAGCTAAAATTACACCTATTATATAACTATGCAGTTTTTATGTACTTTTGCTTCCTGGACTAAGAGATATAATTTGCTACTTCCGGTTTACCCAAAGTTTGTTTGAAATCCATTTACTAGTTTGGGAGGAATTGCGGATGAGGGTTTAATAATCAGAATATGAAAGAGCAAAGTCCTTGTTTTGTATGCTAAACCTCAGAAATCATTCTGATCAAAAAGTAAATTAGGACGTTTACAACAGCATTATGTCATGAAGAATCTGTAAACGTTTGATTGAAATCCGTTCTCTAGTTTATGAGGAATTGTGGATAGGGTGTAATAATCGTAATATGAAAGAGCAAAGTCCATATTTTGTATGCGAAACCCCAGAAATTATTCTGATCCAGATCTGATCAAAATGTAAAATAGGATGTGCATAACGGAATTATAGCACGAAGAATCTGTAAAAGTTTTATTGAAATTCATTCCCTTTTTGGGAGGGGTTACTGATGAGCGATGTTAACACCCTATAACATGAAATAGAAAAGTAAAATAGGAGATAAACAAGTCCATTAGAAAATAAAGATTATTTCAAATTTTCGTTGGAACTCATTCTTCGGTATTGAAGAAGAGCCGCATCGAAGAACGGACGACACACAGATCACTTTATACCACCCACTTCATTATCCGGTGTTAAAAAACATCACCTCAAAGTGATCACCATGTCATAATCTACCAGTTCTTTCCATGATCCGAAATCGTTAATTAACTCATTATAGGAGAACTTGCCATGTTCTGACTCTTTTCACCCAATTGTCGAGTTCTTGTAATTCATTTTAAAACTTAGATAGATAGAGAGAAACTGTAAACAGCAATAAAAGCAAGAAAAGATCTACAAACAAATCGACATGGCCGAATCCTTAAAGGAGCATATTTTGCCCTTAAATGATAATTTATACCCATGATTTCGTTTTGTCGTGTATCTAGAAAATTATATGATAATAGATAAAGAGAAACCGCACGCGGCAACAAAGATTAGCAAACCCAGATGTACAAATGAGTTTAAATGTTCTCCAGCTGGTGGATCTGTATCCCATCTGGTAACAATCATAGTTTCTTGTGTTCACAACATTATTATATGTTTTGTTTGTTTTCCATTTATTGTAACATTATTGAATTTTATACATTCTTCTTGATGGGTAGTAATTACACATATGAAATATTCTCATTTTTTTTTAGGAAACGGATTAATATAAGTTAACAGCTTGTTCTTGGATCCTATTAATTTTCCAATTGCATTTATATGTTAATGTGAAATTGGGTATATTACTTATCTTGAATTAAGTAAATAAAATATGTTAACACTAACAATCATAGATAGTGCGAGAAAGATGGCTGGCCGTGTAGTATCAGTTGATCGATTCAGGCATTTGAGAGCCTCTAGTTTGTTTACTTATTCCAATTCGTGTATACCTCACAATTGGCCACGATTGACCAACAAACTTTTAATACTCTGTCAGTATACACGAATTGTATTTTAATAAATCGTGTTTCACCGAAATCAAATAGGAATATCACATTTTCATTTTTCATAAGCATTTGTCATTATTACATGTTTAGAAAACTTCAAATATCAGTTGTCAAGCCTTAGAGTTAAGTGTGCAAACAAGCAAACTATTAAAAATGGGAATGAAAATATTACGAATTGTATATTTTCAAAATGAAATGAGACTATGTGCATGGACCTGGAAAAAATCATCTTGTATGCATGCATCATACGTGTAATTCCAATAGTTGAACTCATAAGAATATGGGAATAACATAAAAAGTTGTATATATTATCATATATTTTATTACTTAGAACAAACGACACATGTAAGTGGGTAATTGTTTATATACGGTGGACATTTCAAAGCTCCACATTTGGAAAGAACTTCATAGAACAGTTTCCCATAATGAGTATATACAACTCCAATAATGTATTCTGGATTTATGTCAACGCACAAGTAAGCCGAAGCAGCTTTGTAATTATAACGCCCTGGCGCCAAATATCCGTGGTATTCTAGCCTCCAACCACTGTATGACGTAATTTTCCAGGAATCATTACAACCGTTGTGGCATCGTTAGTTCTACAGAGAGCACAAGAAATGTCCTCGGCATCAGCATTGGAGTCATAAAATTTTTGTTGAACTCTGCACCGTACATATGACTATTTCCAGTATCCCCACTGGTCTTAACATAATTTGGATCTGATGGTAAACATACATATTCAACAGCCGAGCCTGATTCATCATAGTAACCACAACCGGAATAGCCTGATATAGAAAAATGTCTGTTCAAAAATGATTTAAACAACCATCGTTAGTAATTATCAAAGACCTTTGATAGATAACATTATGGAAATGGAATTTTCCCATCCGTCTATGATATTTGTAAAACTGAGTAGATTCAAAGGCAGTCAGCACTAATAACATAAGAAGTAGGCATACAATCCGAATTGAAGAAGTGACATATACAAACAGGTCTCCTCATTTAGAATTTTAGATTGTGTTGAAAGCTTTTGAAAGACAATTACCTGTCTAGCGAAAACCAGGTAATACTTTGATGTTTTTTTCGTTATTTGCAGAATCAGGATTTTATCGCGGATCTTTTTATAGACTTGGCACGACTTGGAGCTTGGCGTATCGTTTCGACACCTGTCTTTTTTGAAGACTGTTATAATTTCAGTGGTTTATTTAATCCAAAACAACAGATCTTGATACGGATAATTATCATTATCACAAAATGCGACTAATTACCTATTTTTTAAGAGGTGAACAACACGACGGGTGCCTCTTGTGGAGCAAGAACTGCTTGTCCCTCCAGAAGACCTGATTTTATTCCATTTGTATTGTCTGTTTTCCTATTTGTTATGTTTATGACTGTCTCCCTTTGTCTTTGGGTTTTAATCGCAAAGAAATATAAGATAATATTGATGTAAAGTATCTCTCTGTCAGGACAGGAGTTTGCACCAATTTAGATTCTAAACAGGTGATTTGGAATATAAGCTTTGCTTTAATTAATGCGTTTGTTTTTGGAGTTTTTTTTTTTTTTTGTTGTTGTTGTTTTTTTTTTGGCTTTGAAACATATTTTAAGTTTTAGTGCTTTATTTAATATTTTTATTTTTTTTAAATATTCAAAAAACGGGATCTACGTTTATTTAAAAGATAGTTTTTTTTTCTGTGTCTGCTGTGTCATTGACGTACATCTCATATATCAGTATATATTTATATATGATTTAAGAATGTGTAGTTGAGACATTCTATCTCGGAAGTGAATTTAAAATCCCTATGATCTGTCTGTACTGTAAACACGAAAAGTAATAGCAACACATTCGTAAAAAACTTTGTTAGAAACTTTCAATTCATCAGCTCAGTAGTCAGTAATTCGGTACTGACATGATTTTTGGGTGTCCCTTGTGGTCATTTAGCTCATCATGTGTTTCGTGTCTTTTACATCCTTGTCGTTGAAGTTATTTACTTTGAGCGTTCCTGGTGATAATGAAAGAAAATGGAGAAAAGCGCTTCGGCCGCATACAGTTCGTAAAGATTTATTTTCATTTTCAATAACGCATTGTTTCTGAAGCAGTTCTGGAAGTATCTCATGTAGTAACTCCTTCCTTTTTTCTGAATTCTGGATATAAGATGACTGCAGTTACTTCGTATAAATAATATGGTATGTTTTATCATCACATTAAATATTATTAATTACCTGAGTATACTAATACTGTGTTATTATTTGCACAATGTTTTCTTCCCCATCTAATATATGTTGCTCCAAAATCTGAACTCGATGGGTCCTTTCATATATTTAAGATACATTGTTTCGCCATATAAATGTTCTTTTATCAGAATTTTTGCTTGATAAAAAGAAAGTCATTGAATAGATTTCTCGGAGAAGCTATTTTGTGGTATTTGAAGTCAGCAATGACAAATTATTAATATTTAACAGAGGATAATCAGTGTAATTTTCTTTAAAATTTCATAAATTTGATCGCGTACTGGAACCTTTTATATAGGACCTTTTATGATACAAAAATCTTACTTTGAAACCTGCTAATAGATCCCTGAAACTGTTTAATTGTCTGTTCGTGTTGTTGAATCGACGTCTGTTGTTAAAGGGTAGATGTTTGGTGTTTTCGGATTGACGTCTGCTGTTGTTGAATCATATTGTTTTGCTGTTGAATACTTACTGCCATTACAAAAAAATTGTTGTTTGTCTGTTGATAGCTGCTTTACAGTAGCATTCAGTACCACCAGGAAACTTTCCACTCGGTTCAACCGATTCACAAACACATCGGGGTCATTCAGCAATAACATTTTTTTCTTCTGTGTTGACCATATTAACCCTGAAACAAAGAAAATATATTAACCACACAATAATATTTGAATGTCTCTCGGGTGCTATGAAGAAACGGTTTGACACAAATTGTTTCTTATCAGTCTAGTGCAAAGAATAAGGGTAACAACATGTTTACATGCATATGTCAACCTGTACATTTGACAATAACGATCTGGATATAACTAGTTCTCATTGACATCTTTCTTTCGATACACTCCTAAATTTTCCATAATGTTGTAAACGATTCTCATCTTCGTTGGCAATGATTTTCATATGATTTATATGTGTAAAACAAAAGAAAACAAAATCATTGAAAGCGTAAATATATAATATATAAGTATGTAATCATGAGCGTTACAAGTTCAAAGGAATAATACAACCAAAAATAAACAACAGTTTTGTTCGAAACAATAATTAAGTTTGCATATAACTATCTATACAAATTCGCTAACGGTAAACCGTTACAATTTATCTCAAAATAGTGTTCACTAAGAAATAAATTTGTTGCCATGTTACTGTTGAATCAGTTTAACTGTCCCGTCTTATACATGTTATAGTATGGGATAAGAAAATTCGTCCGTCATACCCTAAGCTTTTGATGACCTGCAACTATCCCAAAGGCCGATGCGTAGTGTGGGGACTGTTTTGTGGCTACCCTTTCTTTGGGAAATATTTTTGAAATAAACCAAAAATTTTCTAAAACTGATTCTTTTCCTTATTGAATCCTATAGAACCTTTTCTAATTTCTAAATCCGCCACTGAGTTCCGTCCTTGGCACTTTATTAAATACGTGGTTTCAGAACAGCATGTACATACCCCTAAATTCTTTTTTGGGAAATATAAAGGAATAAAAGAAGAATGTTAAGAGTAATGTCAATGGTGCAGCTACAAAATAACTTAAGAATTAATGTATGCAACCTTGAAACTATCAGTCAAATATCAATTTAAATGAACATTAAATACAAACGCAGGATTCCGATTGCAGTGCAAACGATTCTTGCTTCTTGAGTTACTTCCAAAAAATATACCTACGTACACCAAAACCAAAATTTGCACAAAACGGTAAATAGCATAAAACTCTGAAAAGATCCTGCAAAAATGACTGGAACGTGTGCGATATCTTGTTGAAAGTTTAGTACAATAGAAGAAATTAAAACATTACGTACGATAAAAGACCAAAAACAGCATTTTCAACAACAAATTATCATTTATAAATCAACTGTTTAAAAAACTTTGAATTGTTCGAAATACTTACGATTTTATACCCTGTTAGTAGATTACCTAAGCTGTATTTGTAAAACCTTTCGGAATTTTTGGCCCTTAATGCTCTCAAATTTCGTACTTTATTTGGTCTTTAAGCTTGTTTGAAACGAGCGTCACTGATAATTCTTTTCTACACGAAACGGGCGTTTGGCTTACAATATTTTATTAATGGTATTTATAATGAGCTTGTTTTGATTTAAATTCAGTTTGTACACTAAACGGTAAATCCTTCTATACAATAAAACTTTTCGCCGAAAGAGACAATAGATTTTTATTATTATCAAAAACGAGGTTATACAGTAGAAACAAGATCAACGCTTCGTGAGGCTAATAAGATAACACTATGTACAGCAGAGAATATGTGTATAACAAAACAGAGGTAAAAAAAATTTATGAAAAATAATAAAAAATTCTCTCACTAGCAAAATAGAAATTAACTCTGACCAACAACATCCTACACAACAGAAAAGAGAAAGACATAAAACTTGCAATAGTGAGGTGTTAGCTTAACTCCAATTTGAAGGCCTCATTATGACTCTTACGTATACTGAACTAAAGTATTCCAGTGCCGTTTCTATACTTTGGGTTTTACTGAGTGCATGAATTTTTAGACATGCCTCCCTACTCTATGTCCTTTCTTTCGTTAAAAACAAACGAAAAGCAGACAATACTTTTCTCAACCATACATGACAAAAGCTGGAGTTAAGTCGTTACTTAAATCTACCGTGACATGAATAAAAAGAATCTTCATTTTCTTGGCCATTTTAATTGAACGCTTTAATTTTGAGGCATTCATTTCATTTACATAAACGGAATGAAAAAAATAAAGTAACAACTGTCTCAGATGTATTTGACATCAGACAATTTTGGCTGTTCTCCTTAAAACATTTCCGTTTTTCTCTGACGGTTCAATATTTTTTTTTCTTCTCATCTTTTTTAAGTGTTCTTATCCTAATTATGCATGTTATATTTGCAAAAAAAATCCTCAGGTTAACGTTTAAAAAGCAAGCTGGTGATTCAGTGTTATTTCAATGAACTGTTTTCACTCTGATGTGTTTTGTTGGAATAACAAACCGCAAGTAGGTTCAGAACCAACAAATGAGGCTTATATGGCTGTTCAGTAGAAGGCAAAAGTCCGCGTGAAGACATGTCAACCTTCCTGTATATTTTATATTGACTACGATTACGATAAATTTAATGATAAATAAATGTAAATGTTATGAACCTGTTAATATTGAAGAATAGTCTGATAATGTCCAAACTCATAAATGCGTCTTTCTAGGGGGTCTGTTGAAATACAAAAATAAAAGACAGAAACGCACCAACAGATAAATTTTAAGAAATTTAAATAACCTTAAAACTATAAATCAAATTGAAAGAATAAATAAATTTGAATGAGTATTCAACCCAAACGCCTGTAACTGATGTCAGTACGCACGGCCTCTCATTCTTGAGCTACCTTTATAAACTTTTGTAAGTCAAAAATATAATATTAACAAAAACTAAAATCGTCAAATGCGGTTATTCAACCCAAACGCATGAACATAACCCAAACGTTTGATTCAACCCAAACGTATAATAACATGAACACGACGGGTGCCACATGTGGAACAGGATCTGCTTACCCTTCCGGAGCACCTGAAATCAACCCCAGTTTTTTGGTGGGGTTCGTGTTGTTGTTGTTGTACCCTATTTATGACATTTTGTTCAAGCATCGTTATCAATATAATAGAATTTGATGCGACTGTCTTACAAGAGAGAGGTTTAGGGCTATAAAACCAGGTTCAATCCACCATTTTCTACATTAGAAAATGCCTGTACCAAGTCAGGAATATGACAGTTGTTGTCCATTCGTTTGATGTGTTGTATCATTTGATTTTGCCATTTGATTAAGGACTTTCCGTTTTGAATTTTCCTCGGAGTTCAGTATTTTTGTGATTTCACTTTTTACAGGTCTTTATCGGTTAACTTTTTTTAGTAACGAAGATTGTTTGATTTTATTTAGGGGCCAGCTGCAGCCCGCCTCCGGGTGCGGGATTTTCTCGCTGTGTTTGAGACCCATTGGTGGCCTTGGGATGTTTTCTGCTCTTTGGTCGGGTTGTTGTCTCTTTGACATATTCCCCGTTTTCATTCTCAATTGTATTTGATAAAAGAAGTAGAGCCAGGAACCCTAATAAAAGGCCCTGTAAATTTTTTTTTTTTATTAACTTCAATTATTATATCAAATCTAATGGGTATGTATTGCTAAATGTATGATATAAAAAAATATAATACAAATAAATGTATGTCTGCTTCAATTTATAAATATATTACCCTTAAATAGGAATAGATTTCATTTTCGACCATTTTTGTCAGAAATTTGTCAACTTTTTGCACCTTTTTTTCATAATTTTGTATGAGGCGCCACCCTCGCCCATTGAAATTTTTGTTGAAAAGTAAGTAATATGGTATATAAAGAATATAGAGTTTGTTGCGATATTCGGGTGCATGTTGTGAAAATCAGGTGTCGCATATCGCAGACACATTGTTCAAACGGTGCAATGTAAAATTGAACCTTATTATTCGTAAAACTGTATTGTGAGTTAATGATGGACATTCACAGATAAGGTTGAAAAGCATGCGAGTACATATGTTTAAGAAATGTAAATGGTCGTTGATTTCACAGGTTAGGAAAACTATTCACGTTCATCACAAACACATGGTTGTTGATAGTGTTTTTAAGAAACAATGTACAAACAGATGCACAATTTGGGCTCAATAAAGGCAACAGTAGTATACCGCTGTTCGAAACTCATAAATCGATAGAGATAAAAACAAATCCGGGTTACAAACTAAAACTGAGCGAAACGCATCAAATATAAGAGGAGAACAACGACACAACAAAAACACAACATTAAAATGTAACACACACAGAAACGCACTATAATATAACAATGGCCATTTTCTTGACTTGTACAGGACATTTTAAGAAAAACATGGTGGGTTGAACCTGGTTTTGTGGCATGCCAAACCTCCCACTTTAATGGCAACGTCAAACACAACACCAAAACGACAACATCACATGACAGGACCACAATACAAATAAATGGGAGAACATATAGGACAAAGAAACACACGAATAATAGCTAACAAAAGGTACTAGGCTTAAAATTCAATACGCCAGACGTGCGTCTCGTCCACACAAGACCATCCAGTGACGCTCAGATGAAAAAAGCTTGAAAGCCAAAACAAGTACAAAGCCGAAGAGCACCGAGAACCAAAACTTCCAAAATGTTGCGCCTAACACGGCCAGGGTTTTCTGCCTGGGACAAGAACATCCTTATTATTTAGAATAATTTATAATTTTGCAAACAGTAAATTTTATAAAATGTCTATATAATAGATATATATGATAAAACCGAAGTGGGGACTTACTACAGAATAAAAACGGATACATTACATAAAACAACTTAATCCAACATATAAAAATACACAGCCGAGTTAGCCAAAACATCAACGCACAAAGTGACGTCACATTTGAAATTCTAAAAAAACACACAAAGTGACGTCACATTTGAATTTGTTAAAATATTTCCAAAAATTAGGTAGGATTAAGATTGATTCAAGATTATATTTTTAAAACTGACATTACATTTATTATTTAGGCATGCACTGGTGCTATCTTTACCCTTCAATCATTTATTAAAAATAGTTTATGAGAAGGGAAACTTTTTCGGGTTTTAATGCTCTTTTATCTTGTATTTGATTTGGCTGTCCACTAGTCCACCATTCGAGCGCCACTGGTGTGTGAAAAGGAGACACGTGTATTGCATACCAAATTAAAAGCCTGTTATATTTGACGAGGTTATTTTATATTATTGTTTCATATGTTATAATAGAGTTTTAAACACTGTCACCAATTATAGATTGTAGCAGATTTAAATAAAAGGTGGAATTACCGGGAAGTCAATGTCATCGAAACGGAGTTTATAAACAAAATGTGTTTTTCATATGAAATGAGAATTTTATATTTATATCTTCTGATGTATGTAGATTTTTTTTGATTTTTTTCAGTAAAAAGATCTAAAGCAAATAATAGATACTGTCAATACTCAAATGAATATAATTTGCATATTAATTTTGCAAAAAACAAAATAGAAAGTTCAGAAATAGTTGTTAGCCGAGGCCTGTGAATAGTATTACTATTGATGTTTGTGATGTGTTTATTTATTTGGCTTACTTATTCATAATCAACGGGACTTGATGTCTGTTGTTGCTGAATGATTGTCTCTTCCTGCTGATGTATTACCGTCTGTTGTTGGTTTTCAGTAGTTAGCTGTCTCACTGTGGCATTTATCGCCACAATATTTTCCACTCGGTTAAGCCGATTAATCAATACATCTGGATCATTGAGCAATAATCTCTTTTCTTCTGTGGTGATCAAATTAACCTTAAGAAATATATATAATTATATATTAACTACACAATCATGCTTAAATGTCTCATGCTATCTGTGAATAAATTATATAAGTTGGCACAAATTGTTTCTTATCACTCATATGTTAGAAAAGGTTACTAAGGGTCCCAAAACATTATCATGCGTATGATAACCGATTTGTTTGAAAATTGCTAAGTGCAAATGACTTATTTCAAAAGGATAACTCTGTTTCGACCTACTACTAATTATCCCATAATTTAGGTAAAAAAAAAAGATTTTTTTTATACAGAATTTGAATAAAAGAAACGAAAAACTAGATCTAAAGGATGTTCTAGTAAATGATACTGACTTTTACAATTTAATTGAACAACACAACCAAATCATGAAAAAATTTCGTTCGCAACAATAATAAAGTTTGCATACAAAAACATATACAAATTTGAAAATATCGTAAATGTTACAATTTATCACTAAATATTTTACATTGATAAAATATTTCGTTGACGTGAAACCGTAGACGCAGATCTATTGTCCCGGCTGTAAGTATGGGAGGGCGAAACTCGTCTGACATATTCTAGGTCACTACTTACGTGTCATTGTCCCCATTGCGGTTACAGAATTTAGCTTTAGTACGATATTAAAGGTTTCCCTATGATTCTAAATGAAGACGAGCATAAATGTGTCTCTTCTTTACTTTGAGTTTTGCTTAGTGCGTGTAGGAATTTTCTGTCATGAACTAATACACATTTATTCTTCATTTCATCAGCACTTTCACATCAATACAACAGTTAAACTCCATAATGGTAACTGAACATTAAAGAATATGAATTTACTTTGAACCTACCTTAATTTGAATCATCATAATCTGCAGTAACTTCGCCATTTTTATTTGAAATCTTTCATTTTGAAGTACTTTATTCATCTAAACAAACTGGATGAAAACTTGAAGAAACAATTAAATGAGGCACAGTTGACCTAAGACAGTTTTGGTTGGCCGTACAAGACCATTCTCTATTAATTCTTTTAAATGTTTTATACATTGGTTGTCTTAAGAGTTTGTTTCAAGCTTATGTGTACATTAATAACCAGGTGTTGAATACGGTTATATAACGTTGTGACATGTATTTCTGTGGACTGTATGCTTCTAAGTTAGTCTTAGCAATACTACTCAGTGTATGGTTCTAGTACAAGCACGATCTATGATTAGCTCATAAACATGTTACTGTCTTTATTTTGCATGTAATATTTTTAATCCATTAATCAATTTAACATTGCGCAAGCCGTGCTTTGACCAAGTAGTAATTCAAAGCAAACTGTACAATTTTATCTACAGTAGTCAATTACATTGCTAGATGAACCTTTCGCTACAAGGCTTAAAGGCAAACAGAAATAAGGCTTAAAGTGTTAGCATCTTGACGTCCAGCGTCAAATATTTCACGTATATTAAGGACGACAACGTACAATTTCCTGGTAATAAACGCTGTTTTGTACTGAGTGGGATGTTTTAAAGTGCTCACTCAGGTGAAACATGGACCTTAGTCATGTCCACCAACTTTCATATGAATAAAATTGTTTTTAAACAGTACATAAAAACTTGAAAATGAGTTCCATTGGTATACCTGTATGGCACAAAATAGGTACAGACGAACTTTATAAAAATGTACTGTGAATGTTAATTTTACATCAGGCTAGTATTTCAAAATGGCCTTTATTAATGAATTGTGTTAAGAATATATACCTGAATATTTTGTTCAATTCTAGGGTTAACGATGATTAAACTTCATAAAACTTCTCTATTCAAGGTACAAACAGACAGTTAAATATCGAAGGGAAAATAGTACGAATGTCATGAGTGAGACAAGTTTCGCCGAATTTTGTTATGCATTCATGATTCATAGGATACAATAAACTAAAGCCAAATGTATATTATATGACAAAATCGTAATCTGTGTTTAGCAGAGCAGATATCAATCAATCAAGCGACGGTGCCACATGTGGAACAGGATCTGCTTACCCTTCCGGAGCACCTGAGATCGCCCCCGGATTTTGGTGGGGTTCGTGTTGCTCAGTCTTTAGTTTTCGATGTTGTGTTTTGTGTACTGTTGTTTGTCTTCTGGTCTTTTTTTCTTTTTTGTCATGGCGTTGTCAGTTTGTTTTCGACTTGAAAGTTTGAATGCTCCTATGGTATCTTTCGCCTTCTCTGTTAAATATTACATCAGCCGTGACATTGATTTCTTGGTAATTAAAAGAAAAACGTACTGCTTTTGCTGCGGTCGATGTTCATTTTTTTATTTATTTTTCAGATGAACGCTGGGCAAAACTAATACGATAATAAGAGATTTAATTGTTTGATGCTTAACATCCAGTTGGAAACATCACACGGGTGATTGAGAATGACAACATTAGAAAACATATGAATATATGGTGATTTGCACTGTACCATATCCATGAACGCTGAGCCAGATTTTTAACGTATTAACAACTGCAAGAGGACATGTCATACTACCTGTAATACTAAACATTATTCTGACTCCAATACTACCAGTTTTCTTTCTAGGTCATACACGGTGAGTGATTGGTGGCAAATGGACAAATACAAATTTAAAACCAGTTGGTTTGATCCGTCATTCATGACCTTTAATATGTCTTCGATCTTTTATATGAATGAAAATAGCTTAAATCCAACGTATACATATAAAGACAATCCTTACGTTTTTGTTTGGTACACAAATAGTCCCATGGAAATATCTGTAGGAACTAAAAGGTACAGTCGAACTGCGTATACGTTATTAATGTAAATTAAGAAAAAAAACCAATTCAATCATATCATATAACTTAATAATTTGTTCAATTCTAAAGTAAAATATACTACAATTAAGTATGAAAGTAAAACCAGTCAGAATGACTTGTTTTTTCAATATCTCTGCTGAGTGTTTTTCCTCAACCAGAATAAGAAAGTTTTGTCGACTCTTGCTGTCAATTAAAGATTCAAAGGATTCCATAAACTGAAAACAAAAAATTAAAACAAAATCATAACTGTTTGTATTTTTTTTTTATTACTTGGAACAAACTACACATGTTAGTGGACGATTGTCAATATAGGGTGGACATTTTAGAGATCCGCATTTGGTATGAACTTCATAGAAAAGTTTACCGTAATGTGTATCCACGCCTCCATTAATATATTCTGGATTTATGTCAACGCATACATAAGCCGACGCAGCTGCATGATTATGATCTCCTGAAGCCAAATATCCATGGTATTCTATGTTCCAGCCACTATAACATGTATTCTTACCAGGAATCATTATAACAGATGTGGCACGATTAGTTTTACATAAGGCACAAGGGACGTCCTCGGCATGAGAGTTAGAAGCAAAGAAGTTCGAGTCATATTCTCCACCGTACATATGAGCATAGTCCCTCCCACCAGTTTTTACATAATTTGGATCTGGTGGTAGACATACATATTCAGCCGCCGAACCTTGTTCATTATAGTAACCTCCACCGGAAAATCCTATGATAGAAATATACATTACATCATTATTCAAAAAAGTTCTATAAATAAAAAAAATCACGTGTTGTTATTCTAATACTAAAATACGACTGCAGGTTCCAATATTATCACTGAGAATTAGCATTTCCACTCTTATTATACATATTTCAAAGCACCGAAGTTGCAAAAATTAATTGATATAGAAAAATCATTATAAACATTTCTAGAAATCATTAATCAAATGTTTCCTAAACAAAACAGGAAAAAGAATAATCAAGAAATTGGCAATTTTTAAGATCCAGTGTTTCATCTAATTTATTTCTATGTATATTTACCTGAATATACCAATTCTGTTTTATTATTTGGACACTGCTTTCTTCCCCATCTTATATACGTTGTTCCAAAGCCTAGAATGAAATAAGAAGTACTCTACTATTTTAGATATAAAATATATATATAGCAAATAAACTATATATCTTTATTTGTATAAAAAGTTACATTGAAGTACTACGTTAAAGTTTGAGTTACTTGAAGGGTTACAAAATTTGGTATGTCATAAAATCTTTGTGCAACCTTTGGGAGCCAACATACAAACGTATAGAGTAGGGACTATGTTTCAAGATGCTGTCGACAGGATGGACATAATAAGATAAGAAAACATTTAAAACAAATGAATCTTATTAACCCTCATTACGTGCGATGAAGATTGACTCTCTACATAACTAATTCTTATATTAAATAGTCATTGGGAATCGAAAGTTTGTTGTTGACTTTATCTTCAGTTAATATTACAGAAGTTAACTATTTTTATGGAGATAGTACAATTATTAATGTATCAGCTCAAAAATATTTATTATAGGTCAAAACTTCAATTCAAAACGTTTATATCATTTTGTTAATGTTCTGTTTTAAGGGACGATGGTACCTATTTTCAGTAAATATTCGGATCATTGTTTATTCTTTCAATAGGCCACAAATGCTAGTTTTAAATTATTTTATGCATCTATCTTTTACAATGCATGCTTTTGCTAGAGGAAATAATATTGAAAACGTTAATGTCGGGCGACGATGCCAATATCTCATACTTGCTCTTAGGCCGGACAATCTACATAAGGCAACCATACACGTTACAAGTGAGACTAATGAAGAAATAAATGTTTAACACTATAAAATATGACAATGGCTCGCGTGTACTTGATAACACTGTCGTTCATTTCATTCTTAACTCAAGGTTAAAAGAGCTTCATTACTATTTTCAGTAAAAGAATATTATCCTTGGAATTGTGAGTCTAATGTGTAACTCCCATTCCAACTTGTACTTGAACATGTATACTTTACCATTTCATTCGTTTTTGATGATCAGGCCGTTTTACAGTGTCACCGTGTAGAACGCCACATGCGGGCTGTTGGCTATAGATGACAAGGGATGGCGCCTTCGATGCGAAAATAAAACGATCGAGGTAAATGAAAATAAGACAATTTGTTTTTGATTTTTTTTTTGCACTGAACGTGACGATGAAGTATCAATATCCCGTTATAAAATGCAGACGTACCCAGTGCTTCGATTTCTCAAACACGTCTACTCAGTTTTTATGGTCACATAATGTGAGACATTTGAATGCAAGTTTCCGAATACAAACTTATTTTTAGTAAGCCGATAACGTATATTTTTATATAAATGAATTCATTTATAGTATGAGACCTATTGTGATTTAACAGCCTTATTAACTTCTTGGTTTTAAAGCTTCTCTTGCCTTAAAATATGGTGTGTAGCACGGCGGTGGCACATTCCATATATCACTGGGATGAGGAATTTATTAGAAAAAAAAGATGTTTTTGTCAGTAAGTCTGTCTAAAACTCTGTTTTAAAGGAAACAAACTAATTTTACACCAAAATATTATTTATAATTATCCAAATTTTTGGATATTCCGTTAGCATAAAAAACTTAAAAGAAGTGTGTTGAGAAAACAAAGCTCTAGAAACGTTTTTATTGAGAATTGACCGGTAACTTCAGTGAAATATAGGATCGGAACTTACAGTTCTCAAAAAAGAAAATTCTACACTATTATTAATATTGATCGTTTTGTCTTCACTTCGAATACGCCACCCTTTGTCAAACGTAGCCAACATATGTGGCGTTCTCGATGACATCGTGATCATTTACATGTTCAAATGGTTTATAAAATTGATTATGTATTAGTATAAGAAAAGAGACATTTTTCCATCAGCTATAGTGTTGTGCATTGTCTCTACATATGTGACAAGAGAGATAGTGACAACATAATACAACGGATTTAAACAGTAGAAACATAACAAATGGTCAATTCAATAACACCTAATTTCACATAAAGTTTTTCAATAGTGCTCGATACATAATTTTCTTTGCAGTGTTTCGAAGATTGTTGTCTGTCTGTTCGTTGTTCTACGTTCGGTCTCGATTTTGCATGTCTGATTATCTTCGACTTACGTTTTTGATTGAACCTTCTAATTCGGGCCCTTTCCTTGAAAGTTTTATGACAAAATTAACAGTACCAAATAACAATTCTTGTCTTACTTTGAATGCTATTAGATGAGGTTTGCAACTGTTTAATTTTCTGTTCGTGTTGTTGGATTGATGCCTGTTGTTGCTGGATTGATGTCTGCAGCTGCTGGATGATTTTTTCTTGATGCTGAATAGTTACTACATGTTGTTGGTTTTCAGTAGTTAGCTGCCTCACGGTAACATTCAGTATCGCCACAATATTTTCCACCCGGATCAGTCGAATAACCTGTACATCTGGGTCATTGAGCAGTAACCGCTTTTCTTCTGTGGTGACCAGATTAACCTTAAAACAAAGAAAATACATTAAACCCACAATCATACTTAATTGTTTCATGTTAGCCATGACGAAATTATATAAGTTGGCACAAATTGTTTCTTATCATTTATAAGTAAGAAAAGGTCACGAAGGGTCTCACAATGATTACAAGGATATGATAACCTGAACGTCTAAAAATTACGATGCGTAAACCAATATTAATTTAATGTCACCTAAAATTTCCATACAGATTTAAAATAAAAGAACGAAAAGAAAAACTTCACCGAAAGGGTATACTGATAGATGATATTGATTTTTACATTTTAAAAGGAACAACAGCCCAACCAAATCCTTAGTTTTTTGGCCATGGCGTTGTCAGTTTGTTTTCGATCTATGAGTTTGACTGTCCCTCTGGTATCTATCGTCCCTCTTTTATACTCATCAATATTGATGCTGCATACATATACATATACAAATTTGCAACAATCGTAAACGTAACACTCTATCACAAAATATTTTCCACTAAGAAAATGTTTCGTTGACAAGTTATCGTTGAATCAAATTAACTATCACGTCTGTGCGTATAGGATTGCAAAACTCGTCTGTCAAATCCTAGGCATTGACTGGCGTGTCACTGTCCTAATAGAGGATCTAGAATTTGGGGTTCGGCAGTCGAAACGCCTTGCTTTTTTCTAGAAAACAAAATCGCCCCGGAAAATAAAACAAAATTTGCCTGGTGGAATTTAAAGTAACTAAATGAAAACTGAAAGTAACAGCTCAATCAGACAAAGTTAACCTTAGACAGTTTTTGCCGTTTTTTTAAGACCCTTTTCTGTTTTGGTTCTTTTCAATGATTTTTTTTTTTTTTTTTGGCTTTCTTCAGGTTTTGTCTTAATGAAGCTGGAGTGTCTAAATGTCCGACGATAGATTTTAAAATTGACAAAATCATAGTTATTTTGGGAAACTTAGTTTTTCTTATTGAGGAAATATTAAGCGATAGAATTGGTTAAGATTCAATAAGAGAATTGCCTTTTATATACACTTCCGAAATATCAAATACAAATAGGGATGAAAAATGTAATTACATGTAATGACACTTAATTTTTTGATAGTTTGATCTTTGAATTTCAAGGTTTAGATGTTTTTGTTGTATATTGAATGATACTTGATAAAATATTTAAACTCAAAAAATATATTTGCAACATGCCCAGAAGGGTTACTCAGAAATAGACCCCTGATCTACCTTAAGCTTATATGCTCATTCACAAACACGTGTTGTTTATGGGTGTGACATGTCTTCAAGTGGACTGTTATCTTCTCAGATAGTCTTAGCAATACAAGCCAGCTTGTTGATCTAGATAAAAGCAAGATATATCCGTATCGCATAAGCATGTTATCGTTCCTATTATTCATGTCATATTTGAATATTTATTAGGGATTGCAACACACAATTTCCTGTTAAGATATGCTGTGCATTCGACCGACACGCTGCATGGGATGTTTTAAGATGCATACCCAGGTGAAACAATGATCTTGATAATGTCTTCCATCTTTCATATGAATAAAATTGTTTTCAAGCAGTACATAAAAACTGGAAATGAGATAGATGTAAAAATATAACTCATTTCCAAGGACTGACACAAATAAACTCATCATAGATACCAGGATTGAAATTTTGTACTTGCGCCAGACGCGCGTTTCGTCTACAAAAGACTCATCAGTAACGCTCGAATCAAAAAAAGTTAAAAAGGCAAATTAAGTACGAAGTTGAAGAGCATTGAGGACCAAAAATAACAAAAAGTTTTGCAAAATACAGCTAAGGTAATCTATTCCTGAGGTAGAAAAGCCTTAGTATTTCAAAAATTCTAAGTTTTGTAAGCAGTTAATTTATAATCATGACCATATCAATGATAATTCATGTCAACACAGAAGTGCTGACTACAAAAACAGTTCCAAGGGAATATCTGTATGGAACACAAAAGGTAACTTTTTAAAAATGTATTCTTAATGTTATTATTACCAGCCGGCTAATATTTGAAAATGGTTTTTATGCCCCACCTAGGGGCATTATATTTTTCGATCTGTGCGTCCGTTCGTTAGTCCGTCCGTTCGTCCGTCTGTCCCGCTTCAGGTTAAATTTTTTGGTCAAGGTAGTTTTTGATGAAGTTGAAGTCTAATCAACTTTACACTTAGTTCACATGTTCCCTATGACATGATCGTTCTCATTTTAATGCCAAATTAGAGTTTTGACCCCAATTTCACGGTCCACTGAACATAGAAAATGATAGTGCGAGTGGGCCATTCGTGTACTATGGACACATTCTTGTTAATGTATTGTGTAACGAATGCTATATTTCCCTTTTTTAAGATACTTCAATATTTTGTTCAATTCTAGGTTTGAGGATGATTAACCTTCATAAAACCTCATCATTCATGGTTTAACAGACAATAAAACGTTGAAAAGAAATCAGAAGGTGAAAAGTGTCGTCGACTTTTGGTATGCATTCATGATTCAATAGGATACAATGAACTGAAGCCTAATTTATATCAAAGAACAAAATCATAATCCGTGTTTATTATTATTTTTTTGGGCACTTACCAGTTATCAATCAATCAATCATTTTATGAAACATTACACCAGCCGACACTTGGATCAAGTGTTTTTTCAAAGAAAAACCTACTACTTTTGCTGTGGTCGTTGGACATTTTTGGATTAACTTATTGTAAGAATGCTGGGCAAAAAAAATAATACGGGCTTTAATTGTTGGGTGCTTTACACAGTGTGGAAAATATCACATGGGTAATTGAGAATAACAATATAAGAAAACATATGAATATATGCTGATTTGCATAGACCAGGGCCATAGACGGTGAGTCGTGTTTTTAACGTATTATCTGCAAGAGGACATGTCACACTACTTGTTATACTAAACAGTATTCCGATTCCAATACCAGTTTAGTGGAGAATGGACAAATACAATTTATTTAAAACCAATTGGTTTGGTCCGGCCGGGAATCGAACTCATTCATGACCTTGAACATGTCTGATCTTTTATATAAATGAAGACAGCTTAAAAGCCGACGTATAACTATCAAGACAGTCCTTACCATTTTCCTTGTTCCAATATAATCTCAATATGACATAGATAATTAAATCATCTAGGACTTGAACACAAATAGTACCATGGATATAGCTGGAGGAACTAAAAAGGTACAGACAAACTGTATATATATTGTTAAAGTAAATTAAGAAATAACACATTTCCAATATTTCTTTATCATATAACTCAACAGTTTGTTCTATTTAAGGTAAAATACTTTAAAAGTGGTAGTAAAAACAGTCCACATGACTTTATTTTACTATCTTTGGTTAGTGTTTTTCTTCAAAACTAATGAGACAAGTTTTGTCGGCTCTTGCTTTCAATTCATGAATCAAAGGATTTCAAAAACTGAAGGCACTAAATTAAACAAACTCATAACCTTTTGTTTTATTCTTTTTATTACTTGGAACAGACTACACATGTTAGTGGGTAATTGTTTATGTACGGTGGACATTTCAATGATCCACATTTGGTAAGAACTCCATAGAACAATTTGCCAAGATGTTGATCCACACCTCCAATAATATATTCTGGATTTAAATCAACACATACGTAAGCCGAAGCAGCGACATGATTATAAAGTCCAGAAGCCAAATATCCATGGTATTCTACCTTCCAACCACTGTAACATGTGTTCTTACCAGGAATCATTATAACAGATGAAGCACGACCAGTTCTACATAGGGCACAAGGAACATCCTCGTTATCAGAATTTGAAGCAAAAAAGTTAGAGTCAAATTCTCCTCCGTACATACGACCATAGTCTGATCCGCTGGTTTTTACATAATTTGGATCCGGTGGTAAACATACATATTCCGCCGCCGAACCTGGATTATTATAGTGTCCACCCCCTGCATAGCCTGTTAAAAATATACATCAATTCTCAAAATGTGTTTTTAGTATTCTTGTAATCAAGTAATAATCGTAACAGGGATAAGGGAGTCGGATATCAACAGGCACACTGTGGTACAAAAACGACGAAAAAAAATAATGATCTTCAAAACAGCACACAGAAACCTAAAGACTGAGCAACACGCATCGTCGGACGACGACTATCTATGCATTAGGATAGAAAAACCTTAACGTTTTGAATGATTTTTATAGTCTGCAGGATATGTCATGTAAGTAAATAAGTGCTTACTTCTGGACTGATAATACTCTCCTTCTTGTACGAAGTGGCCACACGCAGTTTTATCGACCCATTTTGTGAAAAACGCACGAAAGATATGGTCGGGCTTATATTTAGATTGCCAGTCCAGCGTTTCGACTACACTACAATCTTCAGTGGAGCTCGAGTCTTTCTGATTTGCTTTTCAGTCAAACATACGGTTCGTAATAAATGCTAACACTTTTTATCACTATTCGTAACGGGTTCTCAGGAATCCTGTGTCTCGGTTGCAATTGCTGCTGTTCGTGTAAATGCGTCATGTTGACCTCCAAAAGCTAAGTCCATTTGTCAGTAATTTATGTTAATGTTTATTTAATCCATTACTTTTTATTTATGTGCTATTTGTTGATCTTGAAAATGCTTCTGTCCAAGTTTCGTTACATGTCATGAAAGTTTGATTCAGTTATTGATGTTTGAAAAGTTTAATCTAAGACTGTACATTTGTCTTTAAAAATACAACTAGCATATAAGGATCGTAATGATGCCATGTGGATAAATTGATCAGTTTTCAAGAGCTAAATTGACAGCACGTCATAACTACAATGGCTTCCATTTTGACGATTATAAAAATTAGGTGGTGTAATGTAGAGATAGTTTTGACGAAGTAGAATCCTGACTTCCAAAACACCATGCAATCGAGGTAGACCGACAACTTTGACGACTTCTGCTAAATAAGAAATCGTATAGTTTTAAGCGAGATATGTCTGGACCACGATAAATATAGCATGTATAGGGAAACAGTGAATTTACGCAACGGGTTCATGAGTGAAGCACGTGCTTACAATTATTTTGTTTAGAGATACGATGAAATAAATGAGATTGTATGTCTGTAGTAGAGTCATATTCACAATTAAAGCAATTTTGATATTCAAAACATAAGATAAGTGCGGAAAATTAAATTTCATGTGAGAATAATTCATTATAAACAAATGTGGTCAACCGAGAGGCCCAAGAAAATATATGACAGAATAAAACGTAAATATGACAAACAAAATAGTATAAAAATCAAAAGAAACTGCTACAACAAGTGTCGAAAATATAATTCATACATTACAACAACTATTATCAAATTATTGATCAATTATTTATTCATTTACCAATGGCATTTCAATCGATAACATTAAAAATTTGCGAGGAATTTCAATAAGCTCTATAGTAAGAATTACCCCTTCTTTGCCTCATTAACTCTAAATAGAAATCCTTACCGATTTACATACAATACTTTTGAAAGTGTAATATCTCTACTAATCGTTTATTAAAAATCTTCAAAAAACGGGCAAATGAAATTTATTCAATTTGAATACTGAAGAGAAGTTAAAAGTTAGTCTTTCTTCTTTTTTCCTATTTTTACGTACGTGCTTCAAGAAGAGATGGGAAATAGCTCGTGACGTGAGCGTACATTCTTGCATAATTAATTAATAAGCTCTTGTCTAACAGATGACATAAGAAATAGGGTTTTTGTATTTTTACAATCCTGAAAATGACTAGAAATATGGTTTTTTTTCAATGATATGAAAAAGGTTACTGCATTTTTACGGCTTTGAAAAATTCATGACTTTTGTAGATACTGACTCTTTAAAGTAGCACAGGAGACAGACTGCGGTGTTTTTATTCAAATTTTGGCAATTATTAAAAGCGTGTAATAAACCAAATGAACTTCCATAGATATTTACCGGAATATACCAATTCTGTATTATTATTGTGGCACTGCTTTCTTCCCCATCTTATATATGTTGTTCCAAGACCTGATAAGGAAATATAAAAATGTCATTAAAAGTCTTTATGACTAGTTGGTAACAACAATGACAACATACTAAAGCATTCATCATTCTGGGTTTTCAATCAATTTTAGAGGTGAACTGAGCACGGTGGGCAAGCATATAATTTATCTACAAAATTCATCAGCCAGATAAACTAGCTTCCGCTTACATCAGTTAAAAAGAATGGTAAAGTTATCTATGAACAAATTTAATAGGTCATTTCTGTCCTGTGTGTTTCTAACTACAGGACAATAACAAATTTCGACTTGAACTTCGTTCATTGAACATTTGGAACAACTAAGGTTCACGGTTGGTTGGTTTGTCTATACACACCCTGTTCTGTCAATATTCAATGAGTCGTAGCGCAGAATGTTACAATAATTCTTCTCAGTTAAAAAGCTGTCAATTAAGATCTAATTTAAGTTAACATTAAAATGAATCCCATCGGATAGACGTTGTTCACATCAACTATAGAAATATGAACAATTCCGTGGTAGTCGTTAGCTGCTCTCTGATATATTTGTTTTTCATTAATTATTTTGTCATAAATAAGGTGGTTGTGTTTCCCGTTTTAATTGTGTCATATTTCGCATGTTGCGGCCTTTAATAGCTGACTATACGTTATGTGGTTTGCCCATGGTTGTAGGCCGTATGATTATCCATAGTTGCTTACATTATCTGGTCTCTTGTGAGGTAGTTATCTCACTTGCAAGCATACCATATCTTCCTTTTTTTTATAAGAACATGTTAACTTATCATTGTTTTAGAGCAAATTTCCTAACGCTTGTAAAATGAGACTTTGGTTGGCTTGCTTGCCTTGTTTGTATAAAAGTTTGCCCAAGTATTGTAATTAAGATTGACATCTGCAAACAATATAAAAAGGCAGAGTTAATCCTGTATAAATTATACTTAAATTTGATTGGATTTTATCATGGAGGTTAGGAATCTGAATATAATGTATACAGGTTTAACACGGCCTCTTTATATTGTTTGCAGATGTCAATCTTAATTGCAATGATTGCGCAAACATTTATACAAACAAAGCAAGCAAGCCAATCAATGTCTTACTCTACAAGCATTAGCAAGTTAGCTCTAAAACAACAGTTTCTAAAAATTATGTATGAAACGTACATAGCATACATATTATGACTTTTAATTTTAAAGGTTGCGTTCAAAATTGGACTACGTTACAGTTTGAGTTATTTAATGGGTGACACACTATAAGATGACTGAACATCTTTTAGAGAGGAACCATTTGACAACGTACTGAGGGGCAAATTTGATTAATAAGGCTATTCTTTTTATGTCCCTTATAGCTCCTAACATTTCTACGTATTTAAGAATTTTTAGTTTAGTTTCAGCGTTCGTGATGAAGGTAAATCCCTTTAAATAGCTCCAGACACATGAAATTTATCAAATGTTATTTTCATTTACTATCGGAAGCACACACACAAACATAGAGTATAAAAATTGGGTTTTTTTTTTGTCATACAGTAAATGTTTCTATGGGTCATGTTAGTGTTTTAAAAAAAAATATGACAAATGTAAGATAATAAAGAATAACGTTATAGTCTTACTTTTAATGCTGTTAGCGGAGCTTTGCAGGAGTTTAATTGTCTGTTCCTGTTGTTGGTTTAATGTATGTTGTTGTTGGATTGATGTCTGCTGTTGTAGAATCATATTCTCCTGCTGCTGAATAGTTATTGCCTGTTGTTGGTTCTCAGTAGTTAGCTGCCTCACCGTAGCATTCAGTATCTCCACGATATTTTCCACTCGGTTCAGTCGATTAACCAATACATCTGGATCATTGAACAATAACCTCTTTTCTTCTGTGGTGACCAGGTTAACCTTAAAACAAAGAAAATATATTAACCAAACAATCATACTTGAATGTCTCTCGTTTGCTATGAAGAAACGATATGACACAAATTGTTTCTTATCAATCTAATGTTAGAAAAGGTCACAAAGGGTATCAAAATCTTTACATACATATGACAGCTGGTGCATTTGAAAATACAGATTTGTATATGAATAATTTTGAAAGGACAACTTCTATTCGATCTACTCCTAAATTTTGCATAAACGACTAAAAGCTTGGTAGGCAAACTGAGTTTCACAAGGGTCATATACATGTATGAAACAAAAGAAATAAAATAAAATCATCGAAAGCGTAAATATATAATATATAAGTATATAATCGTGACCTTCACAATTGCAAAGGCATAATTTTATTAAACAATAAAAATAAAACAACAGTTTCGTTCGAAACAATAATGAAGTTTGCATATAACTATATATACTAATTCGCAAAACGTAAAACGTAACAATTTAATACAAAATATTTTCTGCTTAGAAATATATTCGTTTGCATGATTCCGTTGACGAAGATTAACTGTCCCGTCTTAGAGTATGGGATTGGAAAATATGTCCGTGAATACCCTAAGCCGTTGATGACCTGCAATAAATCCCAATGGCCAATTCATAATATGGGGACTGTGGGGTGGTCTTTGAGAAATATTTTGTTCAAAATCCAGTAAAAATAAACTAAAATTTGCTAAAAATTTCCCAATGAATTCCTACATAGCTAGGAACTGAACTTGTTTAATTCGTGGTAGCATGTTCATATCCTTAAAAAAAATCTCTTTCGGAAAGATAAAAGACTAATAAAGATAAATTAGAATAAGTTCAAAAGTGCAGTTATACAATACCTAAAAAATTAACAGATGTATCCTTTAAACTGTCAGTAAAATATAAAATTTGGGACCACTATATATAAACGCAGGATTACGATTTCAGTGCAAACGATAATTGCTTCTTGAGTTATATTCATACATTATACCAACGTACACCAAAACCAAAAGTTCTGAAAGTTAAATGCATTAAACAGTAAATAGTATCAAACTTTGAATAGATTCTGATAAAATGACTAAAATCATGTGCGATATGTTGTTGAATGTTTTGTACAACAGGAGAAGTGAAAACATTACATACTATAGAAGACCAAAAACAACCTTTTAAACTAAAAACTACTAAATGACCTATGAAACAGAAGTCCTGTTGATTGGGGTCCAAAAAACAGCAATAAAAATACAACAAATTATCATTTACAACTACAAAAATTTAAATTGTTCGAAACACTTAGGATTTCATACCCCAGGAGTAGATTAGCTTAGCTGTATTTGGCAAAACCTTTCGGAATTTTTGAATCAATGCTCTCTTACTTTGTACTGTATGTGGCCTTTTAGCTTGTTTGATTCGAGCGTCGCTGATGAGTCTTTTGTAGACAAAACGAGCGTTTGGCGTACAATATTTTATTTATGGTATTTTTAATTATTTGTTTTTTTAATTCAGTTTTGTTCACTAGAAGGTTAATCATTCTATACAATTTTGTTATTATTTTAATCGAGGTTGTACAGTAGAAACGGGATAAATGCTTTATACAGCGAATAAGATAACCACTGTGTACATCAGAGAAGAGCTAAATATGTGTATAACAAAACAGAGGTCAACAATTTAATTAAAACAATTAGATAAAAACTCTTATTAGTAAAATAGAACTCAGCAACACCCTACACTACACATTAAACTTGCAGTAGTGAGGTGTTAGATGTAGTTCAAATTTGAAGGTATCGTTATGACTCTTACGTATACTGAACTAAAGTATACCAATGCCGTTTCTATACTTTTCTCAACCATACATGAGGGTGAGGATGGGGGTTTACAGAATAGAGAATAATGGGCAAAAAATCTAAAGAATACATAAAAATGGACCAATAAGAGTAAGAATAGAGGATAATAAGGTGCTAAAATATAAAGAATAGAGAATAATGGGCAAAAAGAATTAAAAAAATAGAAGAAAATCGCATAAAAAATAAGAGAATACAGAAATAAAAGACCCCCATCCAGATCCTCACTTATTCTAAAGCTGGAGTATAGTCGTTACTTTAATCTACCATGACCCGATTAAAATGAATCTCCATTTTCTTCGCCATTTTAATTTGAACGTTTTCATTTATAGGAATTAATTTCATTTACAAATACTGAATGATACAATAAAGTAACAACTGTCTCATATGCATTTGACATAAGACAATTTTGGCTGTTCTGATTAAAACGTCATCTGTTTTGTCTCTGTTCAATATTTGTTTTCTTCTCATTTTGGTTTTTCAAAATTTTTGTCACGAGCTTTTGATCCTAGCATGCCTTCCGGTAAATTGTTTTCTCTTACACCTTTACAATATATTCAGCGTGTCGATGTCGTGCAAATCAATATATATTTATATATCTTTAGCATGCGCATGCTCTTATCCTTAGTATGCAAGTTCTATTTTCAGCAGGACAAAACGATAACCCTCAACTAACGTTAAAAAGGGCAAGCTGGTGTTTCAGTATTATCTAAATGAACTGTTTTCACTTTGATGTACATTGTTATCATTACAAACAGCAAATGAAGGATATATAGTTGGTTGTTCAATGGAAGGCAAAAGTATGCGTGACGACATGTCAACCTTCTTGTATATTTTATATTGACACAAGACGACCAATCTATGCTCATAAAGTAAAAAAGGCAAAAAGGACAAATACATTATTTTTAGAAGTAGTTGAATACAATGCATGGCGACAATCATGTATTGTAATGACATTACTTACGTTAATCGTTTATTCACATAAACTCAATATGACAAACATGAAAATACAGAACAAGATTATCAAAGTCATGTGCACTAATAAAGAAGAATTTAATGATGAATAAATGTAAATGTTATGAACTTGTTCATATTTGAGAATATTCTTTGATAATGTCCATACTCATACATGAGTCCATTTTTTATTTTTTTTTAATTATTTACTTTTGGGGGAGGGGGCTTTACGAATCATAAAAGACGTGGGGATGTTGTAATAAGACAGAAACCCATTAACAGATACATTTTAGAAAGATATTACCTTAAAACTACAAATCAAATTGAATGAACGAGTAAATTTGAATGAGTATTCAATCCAAACACATGCTACTGATGTCAATGCGCACGACCTCTCATTCTTGAGCTACTTTTATAAGGATCACCTAACACCAAAACGTTTGTAAATCAAAAACATAATCTTAACAAAAATAAAAATCGACAAATTCGGTTACCTATCTTTGTTGGTTAACATACTCTAATCACATTGAAGTTGAAATACAGGATATCACATATACACTTTAGTTAGCCTCATGCATTGACGTACATCTAGAAACATACAATGAGGTTTCGCTAAGAACATTAACTTTACGACAAGAGAGAATTTTCATTTTTATGAAACAAAGCAATACCAACTCTTTCAATTTGTCTTTTAGTTTGGAATGGGGAATACTTGTGTAAAGTGTAGAAAAGTCAAATGTTTTAATACTATTGCAAGATGAGAGAGTCTTAGATTGTATGTACTCTAAAAGATCTTTGGAATTTTTCAGTATCCACATCTGACTCACGCCACCTCTAGAATAGGTAGTTTCACAATAACTTTGAAGTCCGGCTTTGATTACTGATAAAATAGATGTTAATAATTTTGAAAGAGGTTTCGTGGAGCACTTTGAAGACTCAGCAATATACCGTTGTTTGTAATGACACTTATGTAGTTTAGGTATCCAAAACAGTAATGGAAGATCCAGTTCTTCAACTTTGGTTGAAATTCCAAAGGAACATAGAACAGACCTATGATTATCCAGGATTTTCTCTTTGGTAATTGTCGTGAGGGTATATGTTGAGTTTCCAAGTGATTTGTCAATACCTAATTAATTTATCAAGCAGTTTATGTAATGAGATTTACACACAAAAACGATGTTGTTTGGGGCTTTATCTGCGGGGACAACAGCATATTTGTCATGGAGGTAGAACAAGTGTTTTGCAACATTTTTTTGCAACATAAAAAATCTAAAGCTGTTTTTCTTCATGTGAATGTCTCATTTATCATGAGTTCTATGATAACTATATTTGGTTACTAATATATGGCATCCTTACAAGGTCTACGTGTCCGTCAGACATGGTTCACCTGACCTCGACCTCATTTCATGAATCAGTGCACAATGTTAAATTTCCGTGGTCAAGTCCGTATCTCAGATACTGTAATTAGTGGGTCAAATATAATTGATGTATGGAATGATAGCAAGGTGTATATGACTTTGTGGCAGAGTTCATCTGACTTTACCGTATTTACATGGAACATTATGTATGTTAATTTTATGTAATACTTATTGTATAAAATCAAAATAAGATGTGGTATAATTGCCAACGAGACAACCATCTATCAAAGTTCAAATGAAGTGGAAGTAAGCAATTATAAGCAACCGTATGACCTTCATCAATGAGAAAAACCCATACCGTAAGCTCGGCTATAGAAAATTTGAAAAAAATAGCCGTGTGTTATCCGGTTACTTAAACTCGTTAACTAAAAGACTTTTTTTGGACACTTGGCACCCTACTACCAAGGAATACAAGATTATCAATATCAAATACTCATAAAAAATACACGGAGTATGATTTAGTACGATGGATTCGTGTATCGTCTACATAATATACTTATCAGTGGGGCTCTCATCAAAAGAGTTAAAGGTAAAATCAATAATAAAGTTGAAGAGCATTGATAACCAAGAATTCCAAACTGTTGTGCTAAAGTTAACTGTGCCTGCATTGGGAGTAGAAAAAAACTTAAGTGTTTCGAATGATGTCTATATTATGTGAACAGTTAACTTACAGAAAATGACTGTGTCAATAATGCTTCATTCGTACACATGGCTAGCTACTGTGATAGTGATACACGTAAAAGGGGGGGGGGGCAAAACGGTCACCAACAAAGTAATCACCCATTCGTAATTAACACTCTTAAACCAGCTATACAAGTACTTTAAACAAGCAGTGTAATTTTTTAGAACCTAATAGGTTTTAAGTACGTGTCGGAATACACTTTCAATTCAAAAAGACATGAATTGTTCGATTGATAAATTATTGATTACTTTCTTGACGTCCAGTGACAAATATTTAACGGATATTCAGAATGAAAGGTGTTTTGAAAAACATGAGAAGGATAACAAGAATCATCAGAAATGATGGACAGCACAACGGACCAAACCAATCATCACCCGACTCTTTAAAACATATAACAAACATACAAACATGTCAAACAACGACCAACAACATACGGTCCAGGCACACATTGTGTTGGTGTTAAACCAGTTGTACGTGCGCATAAACATCCCCCATTACCTGTCTAGACATTATGTCATAAAACTGCACCATAAAAAACCTACACAGTGGATATACCGACAGATAACCATTCTCTTGAACAAGGAAACTATGCCTGGTACATAACTTAGGAAGCACGGATGAAATGTGCTCGCTACAACAGTAACCAGCTATAAGGTACCTACAGTTTTTGTTGGTGTCGTTAAAAAAAACCAACAAAAATCGTAAAAACACTGCAAAGTTGTATTGACACACAAAGACATACATTAGGATCTGGATTGGGATTACGAAATACAGAATAACGGGCAATTAAAAAATAATAGAGAACTAAATAGTAAAAATGAATAGAAAATAGTGATGGGCTAGCACATAAAGAATAGAGAATAATAGACAAACGAAAATAAAGAATACAGAAATAATTACCGCGATCAACACACTCATACATAAGGTGTTATTATCTAAATTATTGATAGTGAAACCGATGAAGTTTTGACCCTGAAAATCATCACTGAATATTTAGGTTTTGAAACGGAATTTCAAAATTCTGTCTAACATAAACATAAAGAGGAATAGCAAGAAAATGGTAATAAAACTTGTCCATAGAAATCTTCAATGACAGAATGGCCTTGCAGCTGTTCGGATAGAAAATTAAACAAGAGTCGTCTGTGTTAAGACAATGTTGAAGTTATTTGATTGTGATTTAAATGAATTTTGTTTCATTTATTTTAATTACATTCTTACCTGAGTAGACTAATTCTGTGCTATTATTCGAACACTGCTTTCTTCCCCATCTAATATAAGTTGTCCCAAGACCTGGAATATATTCTTTACTTCAGACATTGAAAGCACATTAGCAATTAAGGCATTGACGCCGTATGGCAATATATGGACTAGTCGGTCATCTGTCAAAGAGTATATTGACAGAGGCAAAGCTATAAACCATACAGTTTTTATGAGATGACCAATCGGTTCATTAACTGTAATTTAATATGCGTTTAGTGTAAAAGACACAAATACACTGAAAATACGCAAGTGCAATAGGCCAAACTTAAATTAAGTAGAGAGTAGAATAAAACTTATAATGTCCAGGATTTTTGTGTGGTTTAAACCACACTTAACTGGAAAGAAACTTTAAATGCCTTTTCACAATGTTAAGTGGTAATATTCGTGACGTCACAATACAAAGGGCTGATGTTCAAATGATAAAAAGGAGCAATATTTTATATAATATCGATATATCTATGAATATTTCTGAAGGGTAAGTTAAAATTTTTAACTTTTTTAATATCGTAATACACGGATTTATAAAAAAAAGTATATTTTTCACTTTGGAATTTTCGAATTATTAGCAAAAGACGGTATCTTGCAATCTTAAAAAAGAGAAGATAAAAATCATATCTTTTGTTTGTTAGCGTTGTTATCGTTGTTGATGTTTTGTTTTTATAATCTAGTCGTCAAATAAAGCGAATTTTAATGAATAGTAAGTTTAAAGTACGAACTATATCTTACTTTGCGCAGTACTAACATAATCTTGTAACTGTCTAATTGTCTTTTCCTGTTTCTGAATCGTTATTGACTGTTGCTGTATTGTACTATTGAGTACCGTTAGGACACTTTCCAGTCGGTTCAGTCGATTAACTAGTACATCTGGATCATTGAGCAATAACCTCTTCTCTTCTGTGGTGACCAGATTGACCATAAAAAATGATGTGGTTCATAAGTGTTTCTCGTTTCTCGTTTTTTATATAGATTAGACCGTTGGTTATCCCGTTTGAATGGTTTTACACTAGTTATTTTTTAGGGCCCTTTATAGCTTACTGTTCGGTGTGAGCCAAGGCTCCGTGTTGAAGACCGTACTGTGACCTATAATGGTTTACTTTTATAAATTTTGACTTGGATGGAGAGTTGTCTCATTGGCACTCATACCACATTTTCTTATATCTAAAGAATATATATTAACCATGCAATCATGGTAAGATGTCTATTATCAGCTATGAGGAAATTCAGTGACACAAATTGATCCTTATCATTCTAGAGCTAAAAAAGGTCATAAAGGGTATCAGAAGGTTTACATGAAATGATATACGAATTTCTTGATATTGCGATGTGCATATGACATATTTAAAAACAAAGTGTAGATTTGCTTTTAGCTATTTTGTTGAATTGTATAAACGACTGATGATAATCATATATTTAAAAAAGTGTTGTCTTAAATTCTTATAAAAACAAGATAAAGGTAACCTCCGTTGAAACGTTAATATTACCATTTCTATACAGGAACAATATAGTCAAATTAGTTCTTTCTCTATAACTGTTCGCCATTAAATATTTTTCTGGGAACAGGGCCCGTCTACACACCCCAGGGGTTCAAAGCTGCAACTGTACGTATTGTCATGTCAACTACACATTCGGTACTCCTCAGTAAGTCCCTACGGCAAAGTCTGATTCAAACCTAGCTCATTTCAAAGGTGTTGACCCAGGCTATTCTCCACTTAAGTGCCAGTTTTTGTAAGAATAAGGCAATTTAGAAAAAAACTCAAAACATGGCCGAAAAAAAAACCCAACCTAAATATCTTATTTTGAAGTTACCCTCATCCTGAGTTAGAAATGGTAGGTCTATCGTTTCTGTGTGTCTGGTAATTCGAGAAATCTGTAGGTAACTTTTGGTTAGAATGATAGCAAATTATGGAGTTAGTTCCCATTATTTGTTAATTTCTAGTGCATTTCAACCAAATTATACCTTGAATTACCAGAACAGGAAAAGGAAACGAATGTTATATTCGTGCATAATTATAAAATTTGAACATAAATTAATGTCAATTTGAGTGGATTTTTGTTTGTCATGTTACGTTTTTGCCACTGCCTGATTCTTAGGCAGATTGGCACTTAAATATGTTTCTGGGATCCAGGCCTGTCTGACTACCACAGGGGTTCAAAGTTGCCCCTTTACTTACTTTCCATATCAACCACACATTCTTTTTTTAACAATCTGGGTTAGATTAAAAAAAGTTGACCATGCATTGAATATATTCTGATTGAATTATGCACCTTTTATAGTGCAAAGATCCGTGTCATTGTTTTAGTCTTTAGTCATCTGTCACATATGACAATAAAAATTCAAGTTTAAATTAAAAACTGGTAATGTTTCATGCCGTATAAAATAGTCCACGTAAGATTTTCATAGAAAATACTTGTTCACATGACATAACAGATTCACATAACATATATATCGAAGTGTTTTCATTTTATGCATAGAAAGGTAGATATTATAAATGATTTTAACTGAAATACGGTATATTTGAATGTATAAAAAGCCTGCATGTAGTTTTTCTGTCTTACACTGGATCTTTTGTATTCAGTTGAATGAATATATATATAACACAATTCATCACAACATACTTGAATCAAATATTAACAATTGTAGTTGTACTCAGATCTTTATATTTTCTTCTGGCATCATTGGTATATAAAACGGATTGTTATCTTTAGAAAATCACAACAAGACGGGATAATGTCGAATTCCGCTGTCGAAGAAGGTGCTATCACATTTTACTAAGATTTTGAAATTTTTGGAACGTTTGAATCTTATAGTGGATTTTGGTTTTTAGACATATAATTAAAATTGGTTGCTGGCTATCTTGATTGCCAGCTTGAGTCTGGTAGCTTTACCTGCTTGGTGGGAGGAAAGCGGTTTTTGAATTTTATTTTAGAAAATTCTGTTTTTAGGAGAGAAAATAATGTTTAAATGGAGCAATAATTCAGAAAGTCTTCAGGGAATGGCGGTCAAAACTTAAGGTTTTTTTCTGAAATTTTTAAGCAAACGATTCCGATAAATTTTGAGTAAATTTTTTTTTTGCCTTACATAACAAATAAGTATTCAGTCATCTAATATTTTAGATGGTTTTTTGATGTTCCGTTACCGCACTAGAACCTACCTATTGTATTTATTGTTAATTTGTTCTCGTCCAGAACATGCATGAAATATTTGCCACTGGACGTTAAGCAACCAACAATCAATCAATCTATCGAATCGAAACTCTTTTGTAGGGATAGTGTGTTCACAATGTTATGTTGAATGTTTTCACAATGTTTAGCTACATAGTTCACACTGTTTGATAATTATAACAAGGTGTTTTATCATTCAACTTACAATTTTAGGGATTGTTCTTCAAATCATTCCCAGAGACTGAATATACTTGTTGATGAGGATTGATATTAAACTGCTTCCTTTTTTTCACTAAATGCGTCGAGTATTTGATGTGGATAACCAACTATTCTAAATTTATAGATTGGAACAATACTAAAATGTTTCTTTCGTTTTCTACATTTACATTCTGTACAGTTTGGTCTGGTCGTTACGTAATGTATTGTCTTTCTGCTCTTCACGTTGATATGTGAAATCTTCAGTGAAATAGAACAATCGATGTTATAGAGCATGATTTCTTATCAGTATATTTGGTATTTTAAGCATACTTTCAGTAACTGTGATAATGCGTTTATACGTATTCGTAGTAATTATGTTGTTTGTTAGTTGTTTAATTTTGTTAAGTTTATTTTAAAGTAAAGTGCTTTTCCTGAAGACTTTTTTTATCATATGGTTTAAGTATCTTTTTATTCCACTAATCGAAATTGTGAAAAGGGCTAGTGTGTATTTGTGTGCCAGTCCATGTGTGTATGAGCAAGTATCAGTGCAGATGGTACACTACTTACATCCTTCAAAACATTAAGTGAAAAACTGAGACTTTGCAGCAAAGAACTGTTTAATTGACAGTATTTCTTATAAAATATCGTCGTTGAGTAGACACAGGACATCTGGCATTGTGGGGATATGTATATGAGGGAAATCGTATCAAAAAAAGATTTTAACTACTCACCAAAAGACCCTACCGTACGAGCTTCCACCCGTAGTGTCGCGGAAAATTGAGGTTAACATTTATTAGTTTATTAACGTTTATTAGATTTTGCTTTTTCTCATTTGGTAGCCTAGAACAGAATTGAGATAAAGGCTGTTTTGTTAAGTTTTGCGTCTTTGCATTCAGTAGTAAAGAGGAGAGTTGAAAAATTAGTTGCATAAAACATTGAAACATAGTTTTTATTTTATTTTAATCCTATTTTTATTTTTACTTAGAACAAACTACGCATGTCATTGGGTAATTATTTTTATATGGTGGACACTTAAACGAACCGCATTTGGTAAGAACTTCAAAAAAGAGTTTACCAAGATTTTCATTCACGCCTCCTCTGGCTTTATGTCAACGCACACATAAGTTGTAGCAGCGTCATTATCATAATATCCAGATGACAAATATCCATGATATTCAACTTTCCAGCCACTGTAACACGTATTCTTTCCTGGGATCATTATAGCTGTGTTAGCATGATTTGTTCGACAGATAACACAAGGGACGTCTTTACCTGCACCATCAGAAGCAAAAACAAATTAGCGTGAAATTCTGCACCGTACATTTGGCCTTCATCCTTGCCACTAGTCATAACATCATTTGGGTCTTGTGGTAGACTTACGTATTCGACAGCCGCTCCCTTTTCTGTGTAATGTCTCCCACCTGCATATCCTAAAGGAAACAGACAAAACATTTCCTATTCAAAGATATGTTGTTCATGTGTTATATTTAATAAAATAAAAAAAGAGGAACGCAGCAATTCTGTTTTAAATTATTGTGTGAATTTTTTATTTTTTTTATAAACAATTAGATTACGAACCTTTGTCTCTGTTTGAAGATTTGTTTGCTTTTACATTTTGGTTATTTCTTTATGCATCGTCTGCTGTTTAATGTTTATTACAATGGTTGTTCATTAGCCGAAGTAATGCTACCATCTTTAAATTAAACAAAGCCCAGAATTAAGTATTTAACCAACAGTTATACGTTCGGTCCTTTGAAGTCAAATTCATTCGGTTTTTCCTTAACAGAACGATACAACTGATTAAAACCCAGAAAAAATATATTGAGCATTTAGTAGGAATGAAATAAACCACTCATACACACCATTCCCTGACTCCTTACACTATAGAGTATTGTAAGCGATATCAAAATTTGCATGAGCTCCGATGGTCACTCTTTTCCGCTCTCGCCAAAAAAATATTTTGAAATAGATATAATAATCCAAAGATGCTTTCTTATGTTCACGTTTTATTTTTTAATATATATTTTCATCCTGTATTTGGATATATTATAACATCAGTCTTACTAAAATTTACCATTCAGCTCCACTTTGGTTATGTGCATCATAGTTAACAAATTTAATGAAACTTAAACATCTTGGTAAATATTTTAAGTTTTCTAGAAAAAAGAAAAAAATTATCTGAAACTGTCATTATCAAAATGCTAGATTTCTTGATTGACAACATATTAATACGTTTTGAGGACGTGTTTTTCAACAATCAATCGGCATACCCATGGGAACCAACTGTGTCACTCTTGTCGACTTGTTCCCCTATTCATATGAGGCTGACTTCATACAGGAACATCTTACGAAGAAAGTTAGCAGTATCCTTTAACTTTACTTTCCGCTATATGGATGATGTTCTCTCACTAAATAATTCAAAATTTGGTGACTATGTTGAACGCATCTATCCCATCGAACCTCAGATAAAGGATACAACGGATACAGTTAAGTCTGCCGCATATCTTGACTTACATCCAGAAATTGACAAGGAGGGTTGGTGGAAAACAAAACGATAAAAAAGAAGATTTCAGCTTCCCATTTGAAACCTTTCCATTTCTTTGTAGCAATATTCCAGCAGCGCCTGCATACGGAGTATATATCTCCCAGTTGATAAACTATTCCAGGGCTTGTATTTCCTATCATGATTTCCCAAATAGAGGATTGCTGCTTACAAGGAAGCTATTAAACCAAGAGTTCAAGTGGCGAAGTTGAAATCATCCCTTCGTAAAATTTACGGACGCCATCACCAGTTGGTTGACGGTTATGGAATATCCGTTTCACAGATGATAGCGGATATGTTCCTTATGTCGTAGCTACAATCCCGTTCCCTTTTCACTAATGTGACGTACCGAATTAGACTTATTACCGGGTTTGTACTAACATGAGCAACACGCCGGATGCCACATTTAGAGCAGGATCTGCTTACCCATCCGGAGCACCTGAGATCACCCCATATTTTTGAAGGGGTTCATGTTGCTCAGTCTTGATTTTTTTATGTTGTGTTTCGTGTATTATTGCATGTTTATCTGTTGGTCTTTTTCGTTTTTAGACATGGTGTTGTCAGTTTATTTTCGACTTTGAGTTTGAATAACCCCTTGGTATATTTTGTCTTCTTTGCATATAAGCTTTTTAGATGCGCTTTTCAAATGGGACTTACAAAAGGTATCTATCATTTGATTAAAAGTAATGTTGCATACCAAATCTATAGTATACTTGAATACACAAGTTCTGTAATATTATTTGGGCACTGTTTTCTTCCAGTGGCGGATCAAGGGGGGGGGGGGGGGGGGGTGGTTCCTGGGGTTGGAACCCCCCTTTTTTTTGACGATCAATGCATTTGAATGGGGACATATAGTTGGACCCCCCCCCCTTTTATAAATGGCTGGATCCGCCCTTGTCTTCCCAATATAATGTAAGTTGCTCCAGAATCTGGTAAAAAAAACACGACATTTATTATGAACAGAGTTTCAAATACCCATGTAGACACAGACAATTACAACATTAAGCTGAGCTATCCTCGTACATATTCCATATGAATTAACTATTGAAAAGCTCCACCAAAAATTAAAAATAAGGAGATGGCATATGGTATGATCGCCAAAGAGTCAGCTATATATCCACTAGACACCAACGGACGTGAATGTTATATCTGTTTGGCGATGCGGAATGTATACATACGCAGGAATGTCGTGTATGATATAAAACAGATTGGCAACGATAATTATAATACAATGGTCTTACTCTGAACACTGTTCAATGCACTTTGTAGTTGTTGAATTGTTCGTTTCTGCTGTTTGATAGTTAACGCCTGATTTTGGTTTTCTGTTTTAAGTTGGACAACCGTACTATTTAGAACAGCCAGGACACTTTCCACTCGGTTTAACCGATTCCCTAATACATCTGGGTCATTATGCAGTAGCCTCTTGTCTTCAGTATGCACAATGTTTACCCTGAAACAAAAAAAATATACCAACAAGAGAATCATGGCATTCTGTAAGTTTTTTCCAATTGTGAATAATAATTTGACATGACTTGATTCTTATCTTTCAAGGGCTTGTCTTGTGATCAATATAAGTTTGTTTCAGATAATAATGTAAACAGTAGACCGTTATTTTTCTCGTTTGAATTGTTTTACATTTGTTATTTCGTGGTCTTTTTATATATCTGACTATGCGGTATGGGTTTTGCTCATTTTTGGAGGTCGTACGGTTAACTTTAGTTGTTAACTTTTATGTCATTTGGTCGATGGTGGAGAATTTTTCATTGGCAATCATATCGCATATTTCTTATTTTAATATGCATACATAAAAATAGTTAGTTACATGTAAAAAATCTAATAATATAGAAACATGAGAAAGTATACGTGATCAAGACACGACCTAGCGTACCGGTATGGTAAAATTGGCTAGCTATAGCGTCCTTGATTAGGAATGCAAAAAAAGTAAGCAGATCCATCTAAACATCCTACATACTGTCAACAAGTTAGTTAAAATCATGGATCATCGCCAACAAATGCTATCATCATGAAGTTAAACAGTGTGTCATTGTGAAACGATTAGAAAATTGGAGGATAACTCTGAAACTCTGAACCATAAATACGATCAGAGTTGTGAAAAAGAACTTGAACTGGATTCCATGGTAAAAATGATTTTTTTATTGGTGGCCTTTTAAGTTAGTATAATAGTTTCAGTCTTTACACAGTCTTTTAACAAAGTCAAACATATGCATCGGTAAAACAATAAAGATCTGCTTTCGAACATAGACATGTACTAGTATCATTAATACATATATGTCTTTGTTTCAGATAAGATTAAACGAATGCATTAATAAAATAAGCAGTTATACTCCCCCTCCTGCAGTTTTCATATGCCAGACAATGAATAGTAATTCCCTTAAAACCCCAATTAAAGCGCAAAACTAAATATATTGGGAAAATCGATCAATAATGAAAGTAAGACAACGTGCAGATATTTGCCCATACATTTTAACTAATACAGTTGTGATTTTTCAAAGGGAAGTGCAAGAACAAAGTATAGGTTTATCTTTTTTTCTCAGTGATAACCTTATATCCAAAATCATTTTAATAATATCTTGTATATTTATTGCATTTTTAGGTATATAGAGCTTTTTGCAAGTCATCTATTAATAGAATAATAGATGACTTAAGTACCTCCATTAATATCAAATGCAACGTCTTTAAAACAGGGCCAATAGATAGCTATTCCCATTAAAACACAGACAATAACACTTTTCATATTTGTGTTTTCAAGAAATTTTACGTCACTTAGCTGTGACAGTGAGAATCGTAATGAGTTATGCCGCTTTGTCCGCGAAACATTATCCTAAAAAGTTACAATCGACCGTTTACCAACACTAAGGGAGCTACTATTTGATTTTTATGGGGGCGGCTAGGATAATACATTTTGTCCTGCATTTTTTTTAGTTGTAATCTCTGTCCTGCATTTTTATTTTTCACTCTATTCGGTCCTGTCTTTTTTTTATTAGTTTATCCTGACTTTTTTTACATAAATTGTCATTCTGCCTTTTTTTTTTGAAACGCTGCTCATCCTGCCTTTTTTTAACTCAAAACTCCTGTCCTGCCTATTTTTGTCAAATTTCATCCTAGCCTAAATATATTTCAAATTTAATACAGTAAAATACGTGTCATACGTGTCTTTAAAAAATGGTCTTATAACGATAAAATTATTTTATTTGCATTCATTTCAATGAAACATTATTTTGCTATGCTCATTTTAAAAAATGTAGACTAGATATTGTGATAAAAAATCCACGGCAAAATATGGATAAAATATATTCCCTTCCTTCAGAACGTACTTCATCTTAAACGATTCATATCAAAATCCATGATTTTACTGACATAAAAAACAAAATCTAGATTGTCAAACAAAAATATAGAACAACCAATGACTTTGATGTGGTATGTTATACACTGCTTATTTGAACATGCCATTCTAAAATTTCATTTTATCAACATATTTAGAGACAAATAACTTTCAAGTTAAGTCTAATTAATTAATTTTTCATTAATATTGTATTTATCATCATTAATATGTGATTTTTTTTTATCGTTTTTACTGTTACAATAACATAGTATTGTTAATATCAGAGTAAATCTATTATGTTGCATAATTTCAATGTAAAATAAAAGATTGATTGGTAAATGACCACATAACTGATGAAACAAAATGACTGACAACTTTTGCACAAGGTCCACAAGGAACAACATAGCTGTGGAACAACATTAACATAGGCGGATCCACGGGGGGTTTTGAAGCATGACTGTAGCGGGGCCCCATCTTATGGCAGTCAGTGCCCCCTCCCCCCCCCCCCCCCCCCCCCCCCCCCCCCCTTGGACATATTAAATTTGTGGAAAATGGCCTCGTTAGCGCTCTCACATGTACAATTCTTGCCTGATTTTTATAAAACTTATACTATAGGTTAATATAAGCAATATCTCAGACAAGTTCTATAATGGTGGACTATCGACTTTTTTATGCCCCACTTAGGGGCATTATATTTTTTGGTCTGTGCGTCCGTTTGTTCGTTCGTTCGTTTGTCCGTTCGTTCGTTCGTCCGTCTGTCTCGCTTCAGGTTAAAGTTTTGGTTAAAGTTTTTGGTCAAGATAGTTTTTGATGAAGTTGAAGTCAAAAAAATTGAAACTTAGTACACATGTTCCCTATGATTTGATCTTTCTAATTTTAATAACAAATTAGAATTTTTACCCCAATTTCACAGTCCACTGAACCTAAAAAATGATAGTGCCCTCTTCAGGTTAAAGTTTTTGGTTAAAGTTTTTAGTAAAGGTAGTTTTTGGTCAGGGTAGTTTTTGATGAAATTGAAGTCAAATCAATTTGAAACTAAGTACACATGTTCCCTATGATATGATCTTTCTAATTTTAATGCCAAATTAGAGTTTTGACCCTTAATTTCACGGTCCACTGAACTTAGAAAATGATTGTGCGAGTGGGGCATCTGTGTACTAAGGACACGTTCTTGTGTATAAGAGTTATGCCCTTGGAAATATTTAATTTATGGAAAATGGCCTCGTAAGCGCTCTCACAGGCTCAATTCTTGCCAGATTTTTGTCCTCCTCGCAACACCTTGTGGGGGACAACTTACATTCACGTTTTAAGGTGTTCGTTATAAAGCACGACTATTGAACTCTGGGAGGGGGTCCTTATGGTTTTATGTTAATATTCTTATCCTCAACTTTGAAGAAAAAAAATATTGTGATCAGAGAGAATTTTGTGATTGATAGTGTTTGCCATTAAATTCAATGCAGTTCTTAAACAATATATAAGTGGATGTTTGCGTGGTACTGTGGCGAAAAGATTCAGAATGAAAAATGGACCGGTATACCCTCTTCCTTCAAAGTTAAATGTTTGTTTCATTGTATATTAACATAATGTCTTATAGTTTAAGCTGGAAGAACATGATATAGGTTTCAGTTGAAATTAGGCCTATATAAAATTGAGAATGGAAATGGGGAATGTGTCAAAGAGACAACAACTTGACCATAGAACAGACAACAGCAGAAGGTCACCAACAGGTCTTCAATGCAGCGAGAAATTCCCGCACCCGGAGGCGTCCTTCAGCTGTTTGTATACAAAGTAAAATTTTTGTTGTTACTCCACAGTCACAGACTAGGGTTTATACATGAATGCTCTACTTGACCTAGTCACAGATTTTGGAAAGTGTTGAGGGCTTACAATCAAGTTTAAATCCGCCCCGGTCTTTCTATGCAAACAAAAGCCAGAAATCTGTCATCCAGGGTTTGTCAATTCTAATTATTGTCGTTTTGTTTTTTATTGTTGTTTTATTGACAATGATTCTACATGTAATTTTGAAATAGATGGTCCATGAGACATGTTTCATATGATGCAGTTTGGGTACTCTGCAATTCACAAAAGGACCGTTACAAGCATTTAAAGTTTATAGAACAAACAAGATTCGAACTTGCGAAATATAAGGTTGTAGGTTGAAACGTGTGCAGAAAATACGGTTCTTCAGTCGCCATTTCATATTTTACCGGCTTTTCTCACAAAAAGGAAGATGTTCGATTTTTTTTCTCACATAAACATGACAGTTTGATAGGCCAGTCGCTTATCATCTAGACTTTTCAGTATCAGATTGATCATTCTGACAAATTTGATTTCTTTTCTTTTTTCGTTTCAAGTTACAAGTTTTTACACTTTTCAGAAGACCGTAATTGAAAACCACCCAAGCACTTCATATGTACTACTAGTACATTGGGAAATGTGTATGTTATATTTATTTCCATAAAAAGAGTTTCTACAAAAAACCATTTTGTTCATATCACCCTCATGCTGCATTATAAAATAAAACACATAGCAGTTCAATGTTAACGGTCAGCATGATGAACATTTTATTTCATTCTTTTTCATAAATCGCTTTATTGATTTCATGTTTATTTTAGACACAGACACAAATACCGTATCATTGGCACTTTATCGCTACTTGTGTCAAAACATAGTTGGAACTGAGAAGCATGTTAAAACAATCAGACTACTGAATACTGTCAGGGATAAAGTGATGAGCACCAACCGTCGTGCCATTATCACAAGTGGAAGTTTTGGAGAAGGGCTCGAGTTGAGAGGTAGTGATTTGGATATGATGGGAGTAAGAAAATTTAGTGAGGTTTGTGCAGATGAAAATCCCCGACTTAATAAAAATATAACATATTATAGAATGGGAACAGACGATGTAAAACCTGGTTTCATGCAGTTGCTATTAGAACAAAATGAAACTAAATCTGGAGTAGGACACTTTGAACTGCTTAGTGGAAAACATTATTTATCGAGCACACTCTTTAAACAACATCTATTAGGTTATTCAGCTATTAATATAATTCATGGACCGTGTTTATCTGACGAACACGGAGTTTTGGACCAATGCTTTTGCTTACACTGTAAGACATGGATATCACAGGCATCAAAGTGGATATCAAGATCAAATAACTCATTGCCAAGTTATTATGTCAAACAAAATATTATAAAACACGGAGTACTTTTTGTACCAATTGTAGTTAAGGGATCGCCAAAAGAAGATAAAGAATGGCGAATATCTTTTTCTGTTGGTGAAATAAATGCTCATAAGCACATTTACACACACACAATCATTATGCTATGCACTCCTGAAAATTCTTTCGAAAGATTAATAGCAACCTACACAGATTGTTCAGATTTACTCTGTTCATATTTCGTGAACACAATTATTTTTTGGATATCAGAGGAATTACCACAATCCGTATGGAAACCTGATAATCTTATACCTTGCTTTATGCGTTGCTTTACCAGGCTTATTTATTGTGTTAAGTATTCAGCTTGCTTGCATTACTTTATTCCAGAAAATAACATGTTTGAGGACAAAATAGAGGGTTTTGCTCGTGAAATACTCCTAGATAAACTATATACCCTCTATGGTTACGGTTGGCGTTGCGTCTTATTCTCATATCAACTATCTTAATTCCATGTATCAATGTGGATGGATCACATCGAACCACATATATTGCATACTATCGAGATTGCAAAAACACTTCATTCCAAATTTTTATATTTGTGTTTGTAAGATGGTATGAAAGTTGGTGGTCCTAATACGCAAACATTTCAGATGCACCAGCTAGTTCTTTGTGGCCAATCCTCATACAAATACTTATATACATACTAATGTCATTGTGGTGTGCACGATATGCGCAGTATATCCCACTGACTAATCCTAGAAGTAGTAATAAACATCAATACAAACAATATAATTCCTGTTGTTGTACTCTCCTATAGAATATTCATCATGACGCTGTATCTGGATGGCTGGTGTTAGCGTCGTTTTTTTATAAGGCAAAACAGTATAGTAAAGCGTTACGCATCATCATGTATTCTTTATCGAAATGTACTCCCGAAAAAACTATGCATCTTCATCAGTATGTCGGATATTCATTATCGATTACTCAAACTGAAATCTTTCCAGGAGAAAAGTATAGTTCGATTATGGAAAATAATGCTTGTAGATTTTATGAAATTTGAAAAAGAGTCTTTGGTAATACCAAATGAACTACAAATGAAAGTCGAAAATAGAAAATATGCAACTTCCTCATAATTTATGCTTATTTTCTAAAATGTTTGTGTCATTATCATCTCAATAATGGCAGACAATGTCAAGATTCCATCCACACTTTGCAACTTGTAGCAGAAACCTATTTAACTGGGAAAGGAAGAGATACGAATTCAAGCCTACAATATTCATGGTATTGCTCTACAGTTATCAGGAGACAATGAAGCCGCTCGTCAAGCATTCGTGCGGTCAATTGAAATAGACCCTGATCACAGATTTAATACTTCTATAAAGAGACTTCGTTAATGAGCTCATTGTAATATTTGTACATTCAGTTTAACAACTGGTATATACAAGAAAGATTTATTCCAGACTAGTAATTTGTTTTTATTGAAATTTTTTTTCTCAAACATAGTATTGTTCTTGTAAAATAATGAACAATGCAAAGATAACAGAGCTGTCGAAGTGTTACCAGAGCGAACAACCCGATTTCTGTTTTTTTTGGTCTGGACAATACCCCCAGAAATTATTAAAACTAGGCAAGTTTTATTTTTTCTAGCAAAAGATTTGTAAGATTTAATGCCCTAGCACTTCCTTGTATGACACATTGAAAAGATATGATGAAGGTTCATCGTGTGTTTTTGAATTACATAGATTTGTAGCATTTGCGAACTTTGTGAACTAGATTTGAATTGATGTGTATTATGACATGTATGACAAATTGCATACCAGTTTTGTAGTTATGTCAGTTGCCATTGAAATATGTTTTATAAATTCATATTAATAATGTGCCTCCGTCGAGGTCAATACCAGTTGAAAAATATTATATTGTTCAAAATGATGAATTATCTAGACACAAGTTTTACAACTCTGTAACGTCTTCTCCAAATAATGTTGTATGTTTCTTAAATATTTCCTAATGAAGAAGATTGAAAATGTATTAAGCAACCAAAGTAAATATTTCAAAATCATTAAGATGATACCTACTTAACTCACAACAAATACAGAAAAGAAATCACGTTGAAGGAGGTAGGGTCAATTTTCCTCTGAATTTACTTCACACCAAGACTGGTGTTCTTCAAAAAGCCTCGTAATGAATATTCGATATCTGGAAAAATTTGCCAACTTTAAGATTTAAGCCTAGTGAGTGAAAAAAATGCAGGAAAATTGGTCCTACCTCTCTTCCGACCGTTCTCCTCGGACAGTCAAGGTCGTTAAACACTTCGTAGTTTATCCTGGGTTTATCAAAGACTAACCACCTAAAAAAATATAGCATACACTTTAAAATCACGTAGGATACAGATGTTAATAAATCATCTATTTGGAATATACTTGAAAATAAAATAATTAATAAGTCGTCATTGGAGAGACAGAATAATCATTAAAACTGGAACACAATAAGTATATTACAGAAAAACAAAGGATAAAGGGCATCTATTCATGACACAAAATCAGTACCTGCACATAAAAACACATAAAAAGGAAAGGAACAACGCTTTTATAGATAGTATATACTAGTATAGTATCGGGTTGAGATCGCACAAAACATGTTTAATCAGACGCATTTTGGCGCATGTGCCAAGTTAGAGGAACCTTCGTTAGTCTTGTATGGTTTTATAAATTTTGGTTTATTTATATGTTTCGGAGTTAAGTCTGACGTCCATTTTCACTGAACTAGTGCACAGTTTTGTTGAAGTCGAGCTAAAGCCCACCTCCGGGTTTTGAAGACCTATTGTAACAATTGTAAAGATTGTAACAATTAGCTACATTTCAAAACATCCAGATGTCGTTTAAAGTCACATTTATTGCTGGGTTGCTGTTTCAATGACGTTAATTCAAGCATTGTATTTATCGTCTTGAATGTGATTGTAATAATTGCAATTGGAAGTTACGCAAACAGCCAACAAATCAATCAATCAACTTATTCATGCATACGCAAGTTAAAGAGTAGTGTTATACACATAATCTACTTGATGACTTACAACTGAGAATACTGTCAATCAAAAACAATTTATAAGGTTGGTTATTTACCCGGGGGACAATATCGATATCAGCTCGCGAAAACCAATATCGCGTCCCCTATTTTGACTATCGGTAAAGTGCCAATCAAAAACATCATTTTAACTCACTTTGATACATTTTTTGATTTTTTTCTTCAAATGTTTTTTGAATTTTTGTTGAAAATATTAAACATAATTTGACATATGCTTTCTTTTTTCTCCAGCTTGAAAATTTGTGATCAATAGATTATTACATGTCATTTTACATATTGGCCCTGGTATCATCCCTCGACCCATAGCAAGCCCTCCTAAAGCCCTCTTGCATGATATTGGAGTCTAGGGCTGATACCAGGGTCAATATTGAAAATGCCATATTTACTGAATTAAACAGTTATTATTTATTTTTGTTATGCTAATGTGTTTATTTGAATTAAACAGATAGTAATTTAAGATTTTTCATTCCCGATTCATGTGATGATGAAACAGTATAATTATACTTATCTTATTTACTGGCTATGAGGTTAATATACAGGCTGTTGTCCAAATGGCCAGTAAATTAGTGTTTTATCCTACATTTAAGTACAGGAAAATGTTTGCTTTCAGTAAATAATACATATCAAGAAAATACTTTAGGAAACCATTAACTAGTAAATAGTCAGTTTTCAAGGGAAAAATCTTCGCGTCCAATAAATAGTTTATATCAAGTAATTGGTGGTTTTTTTCAATAATTAATTGATAAATAGCTTTTTTCAGACAATTTTGAAGAACAAAACATGTTATGTCTCAATAAATCTCAATAACAACCAAAGCTCTAAACAGTTTAACAATAGAAAAACCAATTTACAATGGGTTTACAAATGTATACAACAAATATATAAAAAAAATTGTGCACCTCATGTTTGTGGTAAACCATCTTTTCCACAAGTTTATTGTTTTCTGTTTGGTATTAAATTAATATTAAGATCCATTTTGTACTGGTGATCAATTTATTTGGCAATCGCCAATGGCAGTCAGCAGGGTTTAAGAACATCCGTTGTTCGACCTGTTAGTCAAATGCGTTTTGTTAAAATATACTTTTTCACTTTTTTTGGTCTTTTGGAAAAATGTTGTTTGTGCTGTATTTAGACCTCTCTAACAAGAAATTTGTTTAGCATGCACACGTATAAAAATTTCGGTTTTTATCCAACGCAATCATAGGTTTGAACGTTGTTTTCAATTTAGACTTGTTTATCTTTTTTTGTTTGGGCTTGTATTATATTTGCCTTCGGGTTTATATGATCCGTTCATCCTATTTTGACTCCTCAAAATTCAAGAGTCTTTCCTAAATTGAGGTAAATTGTATGGCTTTCCAAATACCGTTTCGATTCCTAACATCACTGAAGAGACATTAATTGTCGAAATCCGGATATGGTGTATAAAAATTTTTTTTGCACCTCATGTTTGTGGTAAACCATCTTTTCCACAAGTTTATTGTTTTCTGTTTGGTATTAAATTAATATTAAGATCCATTTTGTATTGGTGATCAATTTATTTGGCAATCGCCAATGGCAGTCAGCAGGGTTTAAGAACATCCGTTGTTCGACCTGTTAGTCAAATGCGTTTTGTTAAAATATACTTTTTCACTTTTTTTGGTCTTTTGGAAAAATGTTGTTTGTGCTGTATTTAGACCCCTCTAACAAGAAATTTGTTTTGCATGCACACGTATAAAAATTGCGGTTTTTATCCAACGCAATCATAGGTTTGAACGTTGTTTTCAATTTAGACTTGATTATCTTTTTTCGTTTGGGCTTGTTTTATATTTGCCTTCGGGTTTATATGATCCGTTCATCCTATTTTGACTCCTCAAAATTCAAGAGTCTTTCCTAAATTGAGGTAAATTGTATGGCTTTCCAAATACCGTTTCGATTCCTAACATCACTGAAGAGACATTAATTGTCGAAATCCGGATATGGTGTATAAAAAAAAATTTTGCACCTCATGTTTGTGGTAAACCATCTTTTCCACAAGTTTATTGTTTTCTGTTTGGTATTAAATTAATATTACGATCCATTTTGTACTGGTGATCAATTTATTTGGCAATCGCCAATGGCAGTCAGCAGGGTTTAAGAACATCCGTTGTTCGACCTGTTAGTCAAATGCGTTTTGTTAAAATATACTTTTTCACTTTTTTTGGTCTTTTGGAAAAATGTTGTTTGTGCTGTATTTAGACCCCTCTAACAAGGAATTTGTTTTGCATGCACACGTATAAAAATTTCGGTTTTTATCCAACGCAATCATAGGTTTGAACGTTGTTTTCAATTTAGACTTGTACAGCAAATTGTGTATAAATTGTAGTTTTAAACATTTTGCAGTGAGGGAGGACAGGTCAAAGAGAGACACATAGAAGGGATGAGAGATATTTTTTTCTTTAATAAAAATGAACAAAGCTTCATTTTAGTTTTTAAATAAGAGGATATTTTTCTTGTGGGAGAGTAGAACATATGGTGGAGAAAGAACAAAAGGTATGAAAGATATGAGGAAATGGAAGAATACTTCCACCTACCCTGTCTGTAGTTAAAATGGGTAATATACTGAATTACAATGTATGTCGTGAATGCAGTTGAACTCTTCAAGTAAACTAGAAAATATTCTATGATACAAAACACTCTGTCAAAACAGGATTAAAAAGTATCATTTTGCACAGCAAAATGAAGGAAATAAATGTATACAAAAATAAAAATAATGTGTACAAAAATGAAAATATTTAAAAATTTATAAGCGACCCGTACTTTACTAAAATGACACAGTTTGTCGCTACTATTTATAGTGGTGTTATCTTTCTTTCACACAGCTAGTTCTCCTCTCACATTGTTTTGTTATCTTAACATGTAATGTCAATGAGTGTGTATATGTTTGTCCCTTTAAATTTCTCTTGTCTATAATTGAACTGTGTTTACGCAGACGAGATACATTTTTGATCATTTATTTGTGAATTTATTGGTCTACACTAAATTATATCATGATGTATAGTATTCCCTGATATTTTATTTGAACATGAAAGACTAAGAATAGAAACAAAAGTTGATTGAACATATTTAACGGAAATACCCATCTCAATAGCTCAAACAGAATGGCAGGTATGTAAATATTCTCGAAATAATTGTAGAAGATGAAACATGTTTAACGTATATTAGTCATAATTTGCTATCGTGTTTCTATTTTCATGTACATTGAACATGAAAATAAATCAAGTTTTACAAACATTTGCACTTTTAAATTAACTTTCGAGACAAAGGTTTAACCTTTTAAACAAAGGCAAGAAATTTTAAGGACATTCCTCAATCAAATTTCCCTTAAATAGAGAAACAAGAAGAAGACGAATTTAATGACACTTACTAGTGTCTATTTCAAGTCATAATAGAGATTTCCAATAAAATGACTTTACTCGACATAACCAACCTAAATCAACGTATTTCGTCCTATTGCATTGAAGCATGACGGAGGGGAGCATACACTAAATGCATTTTTTTACTCTTTCGACACGCATTTTTTGCTGATATAGACTATATGTAAAAATCAACCCAAACTACTTTCTTTAATCTTTAAATTTTTTTTATTAAATTTTGAATGATTTTATTGACAAAAATATTTAATGGAATAAGCTTGCTAGCAACTTGTAATCAAATACACTCATCATTTCTTGTCATTTCACTTGACCCATATTTCAGTTCTTCTCAAAATATGAATTTTAAAAACTACCAAGTAAAAATTTAGCATGAAAATATTAAAATAATGAAATCCGAAGCGAGAAGGTTATCTCTTTTTTTGTTTTTATAAGTTTTAACGCTAAAAAATGTAGATTCCAACACACCCGAATGTAAAAGGTGTACGCGACTAACTTTTTTTTTAAATTATTTTTCTATAATTTAATTCAAAATAATTTGACGTGAGCAGAAATTCATATCATTGATACATTTATCAAATAGTACGTTTTAGTCTTTAACTATAATAATGCATGGGACGAGGTTTTTGTCCATGTATACCTAAACGTGCATTCGCAGATACAAGGGGAGAGGGCGTACTCCCCCCTTTCGATCGCCAAATAATTTTGAAAATTTTACGTTTTCCACGTTATCCATACAAATGTTTAGTATAAAGTCGTCCAATTTTTTATTTCGCGTTGCTCCGCTCGGCAGTATCAATTCAATTATCGGGAACTACGCCCTTTTTTTCAAATTTCTTGGATCCGGCCATAATCACAAATTATATAGCACAAAAAAAAATTAAATGATTGTCGTTTGACATTGATGAATACGTTTTAAAAACAACAATATTTGAATATTAGACATCTCGCACGGGATTTAAAGTTGAAGGCTACATACTGAATTGGATTTTTTCCTGGATTTAGAGCTCACTTAACACGGAAATGTGATACTGGCGTGTAATCTAATGGACAAATATTCTTGTTTCTGATGTTATTTTTAATATAAATATTCTTTTATTAAGTTATATATAATTTCACTAACAAATAATCATGTATCTTTTACTGATGCATTATCATTACATTTTATAGAAACTATATATTATATACTATACAGTTATGCACACTAATGGTCCTACCGACACTCTGTGCTTTTGACATGACACAAGGTCTTGCTTTTCTAGAGTGTTTATGTATTTTTTTACTTAATTTGTGATATCTACAAAAAAGATGTAGTATGATTGCCAATGAGACAACTCTTCACAAGAAACCAAATGACACAGCAATTAACAACTATAGGCCAACGTACGACCTTCAACAATGAGTAAAGCCCATACCGAATAGTCATCTATAAAAGGCCACAAATGACAAATGTAAAACAACTATAACGATAAAACTAACGGCCTAACTAATGTACAAAAAAAATGCACGAATGCACAGCAACAAACGATAACCATTGAATTACAGGCTCCTTACTTAGGACAGTCACATCCATACATAATGTGGCGGGGTTAAACATGTTAACTCTTACCTGGGACAGTGGTGTAACAGTACCAAATAATTGATTAATATTCTAGACTGGATAATTATTTTGTATTTATTAGTTGAAGTTGTTTTTAAGATAGTGTTCAGTAGCTGTGAATACTCTAAGATCGGTACATGGAGTTTATTTGGTAATACTAGTAATTGCTGTTTTGTGCTTCGTTTTAGTCGGACGAGTCAATCCCTTTCTTACTGTTTTAATTGTGAGTAGACATGCTCATTTGATAAACATACTTCTATGATCCCTATTGCTTTTCACTTGGACGTTTATAAAACTGGAACTATGTAGCAAAGAGATGCATGCGTAAAATAAGTTCTCGACATCCACTGAATTGAAAGCTCCCGACTTGGGGAAAGCCAATATAGAATTTGGCCTGATTAAACGAGTTTACAAGCGTTCAACACTCTGGTGTAACAGCACAATATAAGAAATAAAACCGGTATAATTCAGTTGGAAATAGCTCAACTAATCAATATTGAATTAAGCCCAAAACAATTACATTTTTATGACGAAAGACACAGAGTACCGATCTTAAAGTAACCCCAGGTATTGAAAGCTGATTCTTACATGTTAAATTACCTGAGAATATTAAACGTATTTAGTTAAATTAAAAAAAATAAGAAGATATGATATGATTGCCAATAAGAAATGAAGTGGATGTAAGCAATGATAGGCAACCGTACGGCCTTCATCAATGAGAAAAATCCATACCGTATAGTCGACTATAAAAGGAACCAACTTGAAAAATATGAAACAATTCAATTGAGAAAACTACCGGCCTGATTTAAAACAAAACAATTTACGAAAAACAAATATAACAGATAGGAACCAACGGCTCCTGACATGGGACAGGCACTATAAAGAATGCTCAACCCCTCCCCCTAAGCCTGGGACAGTGGTACAGTGGTACAACAACACGACATAAAAACAACCTGAAAAACCTTCCTTCACAGAGCTTGGTTTACACATATATACATATTTAAAGTAATTATGAATATAAAATTTGTTTTCAGCCGTGTATCACCTTCACTAGTGATCCTATGCATGGATATGTTGTAGAGTTTAACTTTATATATAAATATATATCTCTAAGGCGAGACAAAAATTGAAACTAAAAATTTTTGCTTACCTCAATCAATATGTTATATTTTAAGAATCCACTTCTAATTGGACTAGTAAGAGTTGTGTTAATCCAAAAACAACTATGACAATATCAAGCCTTACAAATTAAAAGTACATTTTAAAAAGAAAATTACTGAAAAGACTGAAGTGGCATTATAGTTGTCTTAAAAATGTTACAAGTATATAAATTGGCATTCTCGTTCACTTTAAATAAGAGATACTTGGGGACAGCACATTTTTTTAGCCAATTACTATGTACTATAAATTGATAGTTTACTATCCACAGCGGTCAATGTTTATATGCAGATTAGTCATCTATTGCTAATCAAGTACACCTTCAAAATTACAATCTATATAACGAATTGGTGTACACATTTATTTACATATATCATTTTTAATTACAAAATTCTTTTTTTTTAATGTTAGTTGACTTTCATTTGAAAGAAAAGTGTATGTCAACAATTAAAATTGAAAGAAATACAACACCTGTATTTATTTTTTTTAAAATATACACATCCCTTTGTTAAACGTTTTCTCTGGGGAAAAAATCGGAGATTGTAAATAAAAAAGATTACCTGGAGAAGAAGAGAACGTTTGAAATGATGCTTAATAAAGTATGATGCAATCCCAGTTATCAACTTTAAAAGAGACAAATTCTGACTAACACTTTGAATTCGATATTTCTGAAATTGCTAGAAAAATCTCTGTCTAATAATAAATACCCGCGGAAATTAAATATTATAAAACATTAAGAGACGAAAGGAAAAAGGGACACCAATTTGATAACGACAAATAAAAGCATGTCAAATATTAAATAATAAAAGGTTCATTTGCAAAGTATATCGAAAAACAAAATCATGGTCAAAACCATGAAAGACAACTCAAATCAATCGTATGATAGGTAAAGATACGTGTATATACGTGGTCTTATGACAGTGAAGTTTTGGCGGGAATCTCAATAATCACGTGATATATAACAATCATGATTTCTTTGTTTTTCATCATCTTAGAAATACTTGATATTGATCAAATTTATCATGAATGGGTTTAATAGTTTAGGAATTCCTAGTTAAAACTTGAGTGACGTATTTAACAAAATTAATAGGTTAGCAATAACCGGTCCCGTTACGTGCGTACGTCGAGTTAGGTACGTATGTCATTTTATTGGAAATCTCTACTAATTAATATCCTATCCATACTTTTATATATTGTTTTTAGTAGTATATCATGGCATGCCGTGATTTGAACTATATTCACGTTTTAAAAAGTATTCTTTATAGAGTAAGACTATTAAACTCTGAGAGGGGGTTATCGTTTACACAACAAAAATATTCTAATCCTCAACTTTGAATATATTGTGATCAAAGAGAACTATATGATTTCGAGTTTTTTTTCCATCAAATTTAATACAGTTCTCAAATGGTGAATAATTTGACGATTTATTGTACTGTGACGAAAATAAATCAGAAAAGGTGTGAAATTTATGCCTTTTGGTTCTTGTCCGTCGGTTTCTACCGTCAATTCGCTAAACATACATCAATTTTGTCACCTATGAGGTTTCAAATCTGAATGTCTCATATTTTATACTTTTTTCTAAAAACGGAAAGTATTAAAGAACTTTTATTTCGTAAAATACATAAAAACCATTTTCTCTGGTATTCTGACTGCAAGTAAATTTAAATGGCAATTCTAAAAGTCCCTTAAATGACCGATTCCTCAACATAAAGGCTGTTTACAACCATGAAGACGTATTGGTTGAATTCAGAAGTTCCTGATTTAAAAGAGAATACATCTCATTGCTTGTGGGAAATAATGAAACCTTTATTAAGATTTATTGCAGAAAATTATTCGTAGTGTTAGGTTTATTACGTGCATCTGTAGGTCAGTTGGATTCGGCAACGTAGCCATAACAAAAAATTGAGAGGTTTCGTGTGACCCTAACTTCTTAGGGAAAAGTGGCCAAAAACAATACAATTCTATTACTTTGTAAACATTGTTTATACCTTGACCAATTTCAATATGGGTTAGTTCAAAAATTTATCAAAGGTACCAGGCTTATAATTTGATACGCCAGACGCGCGTTTCGTCTACATAAGACTCATCAGTGACACTCCGGTCAAAATAGTTTCATTGCCAAACAAGTACAAAGTTGAAGAGTATTGAGGACCAAATATTCCAAACAGTTGTGCCAAATATGGCTAATATAATCTATGCTTGGATAAGAAAATCCTCAGTATTTCAAATAATTCATACTTTTGCACACAGTCAATTTATAAAAATGACCATACAATTAATATTCATGTCAACACCGAAGTGCGAACTACTGTGCTGGTGATACCATCGAAGACAAAACGTCCACCAGTAGTGGCATCGACCCAGTTGTATAAAATGTTATACGGTTTCGGTACTTATACATCCTCGGATTTCAAATGTTTGGCTTTGAGCGTTCCTGATGAAGGTAAATCCAGAAAAGCGCTTCGGACGCATGAAATTATTAAACGTGTTGTTTTCAATTTATCAAAGGTAGTCTTGAATTTTTGGGGGTTCTTTATTATGCTGAATCTAACCGTATTTTTGAGATTTCGTTTTTGGGCCGTGTTGTTTTTAAGGGTTCATAGGCTCCAAATTTTATTATTATTCAAAAAATGAATTAATGGTGTTCTTTGATATTCCGAATTCAACCGTATGTTTAGATTTTTATTTTTGGGGCCCGTTTTCATATTGGTCTACATTTAGGTCCAAAGGGTGCACAATTAATCTATGTTTGATTTCAACAAAAAATTGAATACATGAGGTTCTTTGATGTGCTGAATCTAACCGTGTATTTATATTTTGTATATTAAACCATTATGGGTAAAAGTCCAATTTCAAATTGTTCAGTACTTTGACATTATTGACCATGATGTGTCAAATATTTAATTACTATCCAAATCCATAGCTGATCAATCTTGAATGTAGTGTCCATAATTGCCCTTATTGTCCGTGGTTCGACCTCTGTGGTCGTATCAAGCTGGGTGGAGCATTTGATTAAATTTAAATCATTGTCCTTTGCTTTTTTTTATTGTGAATTTATTGACAATAATACTTCATTTAATTTTGAAAAAGATGGAACTCCTAAGTTTTGGGTAATCTGCACTACCCAATGAATACCCTCATAAGGCATCATTTCAAGCATTTAAAGTTTGTAAGAAAATTAACAATCGAACTTGCGACATATAAGGTTGTAAGTAAAAAAAAAATCTGCAACAGATATGTACCGTTCTATCAGTCGTCATTTCACAATGTTTGATATTTTACCTGCTTTTGAAAATAAACAAGATAAGAAGTTCGACTTTTTTTCACAAGTGATAAGAATTACTGCTTACGATGACAGTATGATCAGCATGTCGCTTATCATCGAATAGTACCGATTAATCAGTGTCACAATTGATCATTCTGACACGTTTTCTTTCTCTTCTTTCTTCCTTTCCAGTTATCATTTTTAGAACTTTGCATAAGACCGTAACGGAAAACCATGCAAGCACTTCATCCTACTAGTACATCGAAAACAAATTCTATTTTATGCATTTCCATCTATATATATGTTTGAAAAATTTCTCAAATAACTCTTTGTTCATACTAACCTTATGCCACTCCAAAAAATTATTTAAATTATGAGACATTTATAAAGCCAACTGTTTAATGGTTGAACGGGTGCCACCTATGGAGCAAGATCTATCTTTCCTTCTGGAACAAATGAGATCAACAATAATGATACTTTAATAATAATAAAATAAATATTATACATTGTATAACAATCAACAGAATCAAAGGAAAAAGTCATCCACTTTTAAGATATATGACAAAAGCAGTTAAGTGTTAATGGTCAACATGGTGAACATTATATTTCCTTCTCTTTCATCAATAGCTTTTATTTATTGATTTCATGTTCATTTTAGACACAGCAACAAAAACCATATCATTAGCACTGTATCGCTACGTGTGTCAAAACATAGTTGGAACAGAGAATCATGTTAAAAGAATCAGACTTCTGAATACAGTCAGGGATAATATGACTAGCTCCAAGTATCAAACCAGTATCACAAGTGGAAGTTTTGGAGAAGGGCTTGAGATGAGAGGTAGTGATTTGGATATGATGAATGTACACAAAGCTATCGAAGTTTATGCAAATAAAAAACCCCGTTTTAATCAAAATTTAACATATTACAGAATGGAAACAGGCGATGTAAAACCTGGCTTTGCGCAGTTGATATTAGAAAAACATGTTACTAATGTGCTTTTAGAATACTGTGAAGAACTTAATGGAAAACATTATTTATCGAGCGCATTATTGAAAAAATATCTATTAGAAGACACAGATGCGCACGTTCATGGACCGTGTTTATCGGACAAAAACGAAATTTTGGACCAGGCAATTTGCTTACATTGTAATACATGGATATCACAAGCATCAATGTGGTTATCAAGATCAAATAACTCATGGCCAAGTTATAATGTCAAACAAAATATAATAAAACATGGAGTACTTTTTGTACCAATTGGAGTTAAGGGATCACCAAAAGAAGATATAGAATGGCGAATATCTTTTTCTGTTGGTGAAAAAATGCTAATAAGCACTTTTACACACACACAATTATTATCCTATGCCCTCCTTAAAATTCTTTTGAAAGATGTAATAGCAACCGACACCAGATATTCAGATTTACTCTGTTCATATTTCGTAAAAACAATTATTTTGTGGATATCAGAGGAATTACCACAATCCGTATGGAAACCTGATAATCTAATACCTTGTTTCATGCGTTGCTTTAGGAGGCTTGTTTACTGTGTTAAGTATTCGGTTTGCTTGCATTAATTTATTCCAGAAAACAACTTATTTGAGAACAAAATAGATGGCCGTGCTCGTAAAATACTCCTAGATAAACTATATACCCTTCATAGTTACGGTTGGCGGTGCGTCTTATTTTCTGATCAAATATCTAATTTGCATGTATCAATGTGGATGGATCACCTCGAACCACTTTCATTTCATACTATTGAGGTTGGAAAAACAATGAATTCCAAAATGTTAACGTTGTCAAATCAATTGAATGCTGTTGATTTTGAAAGTGAAACTTGTGTATATAAAAGAGGAATACGTCAGATACTTTCCTGTGACCTATCTTCACTAAAATACTTATATACATACTACATGTCATTGTGGTGTGCACGATATGCGCAGTCTATCCCACTGACTAGTCCTAGAAGTAGAAATAAACATCAATACAAACGGTATAATTCCTGTTTTTCTATTCTGCTACAAAATATGTATCATGACGCTGTTTCTGGATGGCTGATGTTAGCTTCATTTTTCTATAAGACGAAACAATACAATAAAGCGTTACACATCATCATGTATTCTTTATCGAAATGTACTCCAGAAAAACTATACAGCTTCATGGATATGTCGGATATTCATCACCAATTACTCAAACTGAAATCATTTCAGGAGAAAAGTATAGTTCGATTATGGAAAATATTGCTTGTAGATTATATGAAATTTGGAAGAAACTCTTGGGTAATACCAAATGAACTACAAATGGAAGTGGAAAAAGGACCATGTTTTATTTCCTCTATAGTTTATGCTTATTTTCTTAAGTTTTTATGTCATTATCATCTCAATAATGTCAGACAATGTCAGGATTGCCTCCACACTTTACAACTTGTTATAGCTGAAAACTATTTAACTGAGAAACAAAGATATTTACAGCAGCAAGCCTACACCATTCTTGGTATTACTTTACAGTTATCAGGAGACCATGAAGCCGCCCGTCAAGCACATATGCAGTCACTTGAGATATAACCTGATCGTTGAATTAATACTTCTATAAAGTGACGTTCGTTAATGAGTTCATTGTAATATTTGTACAGTTTAACGAATGGTTTTTACAGGACAGACTTATTATGATAAACTAGGCAATATGATTTATCTATTTGTAACCGGATTTTCGAAAGAAAATTCGGTTATTGATTTACGGCGGTTGACTGCAAAATAGTGTCCGTTCATTCAGATGAGAACACTTTTACGAAATTTTTTCAAATTTAGATATATTGTTTCCTGTGACTCAATAAACGTCAGGTTAAATTTGTAGACCTATCAGTAGGGAAAATAATTCTTATTATATAATTTATTTATTTTTGAGTTATTTCCCTTTGTAATATTTGTACAGTTTAACGAATGGTTTTTACAGGACAGACTTATTATGATAAACTAGGCAATATGATTTATCTATTTGTAACCGGATTTTCGAAAGAAAATTCGGTTATTGATTTACGGCGGTTGACTGCAAAATAGTGTCCGTTCATTCAGATGAGAACACTTTTACGAAATTTTTTCAAATTTAGATATATTGTTTCCTGTGACTCAATAAACGTCAGGTTAAATTTGTAGACCTATCAGTAGGGAAAATAATTCTTATTATATAATTTATTTATTTTTGAGTTATTTCCCTTTGAACAGAAACGGTGTAAAATAAACCTACAGTTGTTAATTTCTATGTCACTTGGTCTCTCGTTTTTATTTTGAGTTCTTTCCCTTTGAACAGAAATTGTAATAAGTATATAGATAGATAGTCGATCAATGATTATTTCTGTTGAATTGATATTTGGTTTTTAGTTGGAATTTCCAATGACTTAGCATCAGTTTGAAAGTGTTTCGAAATATATCTGTTTGTGCTATTTTAGTTTAGAGAAATACATATGAGAGGTGTTTTCGGAGACTTTTAGTTGTAAAAACATCGCTTGAAATTTTAATAGTTTTCGCTAAAAGGGATTATTCTGTCATAAATTATTGATATTTAAAAGCTTTTGCTGGTAATTTGATTATAGGCCGTATTTTGTACGGATATAGTTAGGACATAATTGATGCGAAAAACATTAAATTAAATGGATTTATTTTTAAAAATCCTATCCTATTAGCTGAATTTTTATTAGCCATATATTCCAAAAAAATGTCGCAATAAACAATTCCATAAACATTTGAAAGATTGAAATTCATATCAGAAAACAAAATTTGAGGTTAAAAATTAATATTGCCATTTAAATTTTACGGTTTGTGCATGGATTTATATACAAATTCTTGGTTTGTGGTAAAACACATTTTTTCATCAAATTGATTAAATAATTCATATCAATATGTTTAAAGGGTATATCATTGTTTGTTTTGATACTCAAATAGATAACCCAACTATATAGAGAATCTATTAGAAGCTTTTCTTAGAGTTATCTCCACCAATATAACTTCTTTAAAAAAGAATTAACGTAAAGCAGATTAGTTGAGAATGGCAAAATTGTCACAGTTGATATAACAATAAACATTTGTATAGCATTAGACAGGAGTTACACAGTCAATGAAAAGATAATGGTACCCTTCAATTTTGTATCTACAATGTTCCTTCAAAAATAACTATCATTGTGGTGGCTCCCAATATGGGATGTTATACACATTTTGAAATGTGAAAAGCCAGTTTCACAGAATCTGCACGGGCTAGCCTATGATACAGTTATACAGATACCATAGGGCCTTCTTATATTGTATAGATATGGGGAGTTGACACTGCATTCCTCAACTTTCGATAAGTATATTTGTCCAAAACATAGAAACAATCTATGAATTTATAGGAGCCGGCAGAAAAGAAGGTACCAGTCATCATTTAATCCAACAAATAACACTGCTAAAGTTGAAAGAGGTATCCAGGCACAAGTGGCAAAAGACATATGGATGTTAAGTGGAGTGTTTATTGCAGTTGGTGCAGGTAAGGATAAGTAGTTTCATGTTATAAACATCAGTATACTTTGCTTGTATGTCGCTAATATAAATAGCTTGCAAAATAAACATGTATATATAGACAACACAAAAGTAAACAATGTTATTTGTAAATAATTCCTCCAAGGTTATAGTCTTTCTACTTTTGCTAAATTTTTGTATGGAGTATGACAAGTGAATTGACAGATCTACGCTCTTGTTATTCCTTGCTAATTGCTATAAAAAGTGCCAACAATAAATCTTTAAAAACGGTACATTTTGTAGTAAAGGCTGTGAGGTATATATATTATGATATATTTGAATTGTAAAGGTTTGTTTTTATTCAACCTTCAATTTAATTTGGGAAAGTTATACTCTCAACCTTGCAAATTTTATCACTCTGTATCCTTCATAATTAAAAAGTGTAGTTTACATATAAAAACGAAGGTGTGATATAATTGCAAATGAGACAACTCTTCACAAGAGACCAAATGACATGTACATTTTGGAGTTGTGATTTAGATACATTGTAGGTATGTGTTTATCTACACGTCCTGTGCAGAATAAGGATGTTCGCTCTTCTTGTTTTTTTAAATTTTTGTCAGATATTCGGAATACTCTGGTTTTATCCATGATGTGGTATTACACATGTTACATCTTCTTATTTTTATATGAAGAAATTCAATTTGATAATCAGACGGACAATAAAATGGCAATACAACGTCTTTGAGGTTATTATTCTCAACAAACATGAGGCCTGCTGTGAATTAAGAGAACTGGACATTTGATATAAATTATTAATCTATAATTTTTAATATTCACCTGTTTTATTAAGTATTATTTTCCTGATCAATATCAAACATGGAAATTTTGATTTTTAAGTATGGTACGCAACTTTTCCACTATATAAATATGCATTTGGTTTTTTAATGGGATATCATACGACAGCCTTCGTTACTCTGATTTGGACTAAGCGTGGAATAGATTATGATGATAATAGAACGGATCAACAATGAGCAAAACCCATATCACACAGTCAGCTGTAAAACCCCCGAAATGCCAATGTTAAACAAATCAAACGAGAAAACTAACGGCCTGATTTTTGTACTAAGCAATGAACGAAAAAACAAATACTTCTAAACTTTCCTTAGGGTAACTGGCTTATAAATTTTATTCGAAGTTTTGATCCATTTACAAACATGACGTCTTTACACTAAATCCATAGGATGTTGGATGTGTACGGATTGATAATTTAGTCTTAGATGCATGATTTTTTTTATTTGTTGTTAGTGGCTTTGAACTAGCTGTCAGTAACTGCGAGTACTCTCAGATCTGTACTTAGTGTATTTTTGTTGTTTGGATGTACAAGTACCCGGTCACGTCCACTTGTATTTGTAGTATTTGTATTTTTATCCATCTGATAAGTTAAGCCTCTTTCAACTGATTTTTATAGTTCGTTCTTATGTTGTACTGTTACACCATTGTCCCAGGTTAGGGGGAGGGTTGGGATCCCGCTAACATGTTTAACCCCGCCACATTCTGCATGTATGTGCCTGTCCCAAATCAGGAGCCTGTAATTCAGTGGTTGTCGTTTGTTTATGTGTTACATATTTGTTTTTCGTTCATTTTTTGTACATAAACTAGACCGTTAGTTTTCTCGTTTGAATTGTTTTACATTGTCATTTCGGGGCCTTTTATAGCTGACTGTGCGGTATGGGCTTTGCTCATTGTTGAAGGCCGTACGGTGACTTATGGTTGTTAATTTCTGTGTCATTTGGTCTCTTGTGGAGAGTTGTCTCATTGGCAATCATACCACATCTTCTTTTTTATATGGCTAAAAAATAGAACAAAGTGGACAAATACAGTTTTTGGCTTTTATCTCAAAAACTATTGCAGTTAGAGCAAAATCAACACGAATTTAAAGTAATGAATAAGTCAAGATCTATCTGCTATGAAATTTTCAGACCAATTGGACCACCAATTGTAGGGTTTCTGTCCGAAATAGTTTATTTTAATGAAATTTTATACTGTTTTTGGTTATTATCTTTAATATTATAATAGATAGAGAGAAGGTGTAAAAGACAAAAATGTTCATCTAAGTCGGATCTTCAAATATGTCAAATGTTGAAAATAGTCAATTGCCTTCTTAAGGAGTTATTGCCCTTGCAACATTTATTTTTTACATTTTTTCTATTTTCTTGAATATAATAATAGATAAAGAGAAAGTATAAATGGCAATAAATGTTCAGCTAAGTAAGATCTACAAATAAGCCAATATGATCAAAATAGTCAATTGATCCCTTAAGGAGTCATTGCCCTAAACACGTGTTTTTTTTGTTTTGTTTTTTTTTTTACATTTTTTGTCTAAGTATAATTACTTTTTTCAAATATCTTCTTCTGTGAAACTACTTTGCTAAATACTTCAAACTGTAATTGAATGTTCCTTAGGGTATCTAGTCTATAGATTGTATTCGGGGATTTGACCCGTTTAAAATCATAGCGGCAGCTTCTAAAAATAGAACATAGGGTCAAATGAATTTTTGGCTTTCTTCTCAAAAACTAAAGCAGTAAGAGCAAAACTGACATAGGTGAAAGTGTTAAACAGGTTAAGATCAACCTGTCAAGAAATCTTCAGATCAAAAGGACAGCTTATTGTGTGGTTACTGTACAGCAATAGTTAATTTTAGATAATTTTATAGTTTTAGGTTATGTATTATCTTTAATATTATTATAGAAATAGATAAGTGTATATGACAAAATTGTCCAGCAAAATAAGATCTACAAATACATCAAATGCCTGAAACTGAAACTACAGGTGAGCGATTTTAGGTTCTCATAAGCCTCTTGTATATATTTGTAATACATATGTGGCTCATTATTTACATTAGTGGAAATGAATCTTTTTTGTTATAATTTGGTTAGGGTTATGAATTGATTTGTTAAGCTCTACATGGCCTGGGACACCTTAAGTAAAAGAGGACAAGAATGTGCATTACAGTTGCATTACAGTTAGGATTATTTCATAACTTATAGGCTAGTACTGATTTATGGGATCCAGTCTGAGTATCTCCTGCACTAAAACAACCATAATACTGACTTATAACCCTAAATGATACATATCCTAAACCAAACTTTCAGAGACAGATTTAGCCCCCACTCTAGCCACCCCCTTATAGAGCTTCATTTATATGATAACGGCATATATAGCTTAATTTACTGTATGTCTTAGTAAAATATATCCTTTCATTTGGTGACTGGTGGCCTTGGTGAGTAGTCTCATTGACATAATACAACATCTTCTTACATCTATGCCCCATCAAAGTTAATAAAGAAGTATTATATTGAGCATTTCATTTCAAATTGCAATTCATCTTTTTCATACATAATTATTGTACGTGATGAAAAAGACATTGTTCTAAATCTACTTACATTCACTACATTAACATGTACATACCATGATGTAAGCTTATGTTTATGTAAATTGTATTACTCGTTATTTTCATAAGGGACCTAATAAAAAAACCTACTTTGGGCCAGATAATTATATATAAGTTTACTACAGGTCAACATTTATGTTTATAGATATAAGAAGATGTGGTATGAGTGCCAATGAGACTACTCAAAATCCAAGTCATAATTTGTAAAATTAACCATTATAGGTCAAAGTACGACCTACAAAACGGAAGCCTTGGCTGACACCGAACAGCAAGCTAAAAGGGCACCACAAAAGACTAGTGTTGAACCGTCCAAACAGGTAAAAACAGAAACGAGAAACACAAATGAACCACATTAACAAACGACAACCATTGAACAACACGTTCCTGACTTAGGACAGGTGTAAACAAATGCAGAGGGTTTAAACATTTTAACAGGCACAAAACTTTCACCCTAACCTGAAATAATAGTATTACATCACAGCATAGAAAGACACTTTAAGATATCAATTGAAATGCCTTAACTCGATCAAAAGACATATTAACAAAAAAAGTAACCATACACTGAACGAATAAATTTGATCTATGACACAATGTTAACACAAAATTAATAATAAAAAAAGGGAAGGATTTACAACAAAATCTGAAAGACAACTATGACCTTGGACAAGATGCCATCAAATAAAATAACGTATACAGTTGGCAACAGTTCTACATTGGATAGAGGTATAGGGGACGGTTGAGATCTCAAAAAACATGTTTAACCCCGCCGCATTTTTGCGCCTCTCCCAAGTCAGGAGCCTCTGTCTTTTGTTAGACTTGTATGATTTTTAATTTTGGTTTCTGTTATATATTTCGGAGTTTAGTATGACGTCCATTATCACTGAACTAGTACACATTTTTGTTTATGGACCGGCTTAAGCACGCCTCCGGATGTGGGATTTTCTCGCTATATTGAAGACCCATTGGTGGCCTTCGGCCGTCGGCTGTTTTCTGCTCTTTGGTCGGGTCGTTGTCTCTTGACACATTTCCAATTTCCATTCTCAATTTTACAGGTATATAAAAATAATATTATTGTAAGGAGTAAATGTAGTTTATGTTATGACCAAACTTTTTCATTTCAATACATGTGGAAAAATCTACAAATGCTGTGAATCACTGAACAATGAAACTAAAGTTGTTTCTTGGGTGCAAACATACTTTGCCAATCTAAATATATTTACCCATCGACGTAAAACATGGAAAATCTAGAAATTTTACAAAATAAACAAATTTCGTCATGGTTTGTTGCCATGGTAAGTCGTTAAATGTAACGTTTGTTTTATTTTCCTAATACTTTGTACCTTATTCTAGTTAGGACAAATTTAAGGATATGTAAGATAACTTTGTAAATTTGAAGTAACATTTGGGCAAAATAAGGGACTTATTGCCCAATACTCCTATCCGAACTCCGAACTAATATTTCTGTTCATGTATTCAAAGTTCTTCAAGGGCTGAGACTTTTTTATTTTTATTTTTCAAAGTTTGAAATGAAAATATCGCAGCCGAAACTTCTTTTGTAAAGTAAAGAATGACTGATACTTACCATGTGAAAACTACATCAATATTGGCATGAATTAATGGAAATGCTGGTTAAGAATATCTAGAGTATACATACAGTCTTCAACAATAGTGTTTATACGAGCTCTACATTGTCCCGAGTCTCCGTAATTGTATACAAATCAAATAATCGACACCACATATAGACTTGTTTTGGCATTGTTTTTATTGTTTTTATTTTTTACATGTGATAGGAATGTATTTATATTTGATTGCTTAGATGCAAAAGGCACCTAGGGACGATGTTCTAGGGCTGTTGACCAAAGAGCTCTCGGAAACTTAATGCAGAAAAACAAACATAAAGGTATCAGAAGTGCAACTTGTTTGTCATTCACAGCAACTTACACATACTGCAGTAATAAGTTTTGCGACAATAATGGACAGTGTTCAATGAACTGAGTGATAAAAAATATAGTATCTTACGCAGTCCACCTTGTGTCTGAAGCAGACAGGAAAGCTTTACCATTAACTACATTTAGTAATACATTTACTAACAACAATGATAATGAATTTATCTTCTGTGCTCCTAAGTTATATCAGTAATATCACTTGAGATAAAGAGAGGAAAAAGATACAAAAATGGCTTTCAAACTCATGAGTGATGTTAATAAATAAAAAAAAATACTTGGCTTATCATTTAGTACGATAAATGCGCTGAACATTTGATAAAAAACAGTCTCCCTCTGATACATCTATATATTTACAAAGACGTGTATTGTTCTCAATTTGCAGATACTAAAGCCCGAACTGTGTTGGATGCTACTGATTTACTGAAATACCCTTTAAGTGACCTTATACCCTGAAACGTAATTAACGAGCTCGGAAGTTAATTTCGGCATTGGTATATTAGTAGTGGTAACTGTATTCAAATTATTCAGAACTTTGTGTTTTCGTACAGATAAAGTACATTTAAAAGAGAGGCGAACGGTACCAAAAGGGACATTCAAACTTCTCGAAAGAAAACAACTGACAACACAATGGCTAAAAATTAAAAGATCAACAGACAAACAGAAGCACACAAAACACAACATAGAAAACTAAAGACTTAGCAATAGGAACCCAACCAATAACTTGGGTGATCTCAGGTGCTCTGGAATACAAGCACTGGAATATCGTATCAACTGTGAGATAAATACTCCCAAGGCCGTAACTAGGCCTATTATATTAGTGAGGCAGAAAAATTTTGGCAGGGTATGGGATAAATGGTGCAAAATCCTGCATTCTGGGCATTTCCAGAGAACTTCACATCGTTTTAATTTTGGACACTTTTTATATAAAATTTACATGTACTAACCACCAAAATTTTAACAACTTTATTTAAATTTATATGTCAGTTAAACATCCAAATATCAATTTGAGTCTGTCGCCAGAACATAGAATAAACATCGATTAGTAGAAATTGTTATTCAAATTGGAGTTTGCCAATTTTTCTATGGCCGGTTTCGTCAAATCGTTTCAGAACATTTGGTCTGCTGACATCCTTATCGCGATGAACATGGAGCATGGCAAGACCGCACAGTCTCTCGCCACTCATGCATGCTCTTTCCCAAGTTTTCAGTCGTCTTAGGGCAGAAAAAGAACGTTCACAGCAGACGCTCGTCACTGGTAGAGTTAATAAAAGCACAAGAACACGTCTCACGTTTGGGTAAAAATCCTGATGTGCGTATACTAGAGCTTGCTGAAGGGAATTGGGAACAGATTCCTTATCTGTGAACTTTGTTTTCCATCTTAAAATCTCCTGCTGCCAGTTTTCAATGTCTGGCAAATCCGGGTTATACGCTTCTTTTATTTCATCTATGCATTTGTCTGTCAGGTAGTCAAATTTTCCAGGTAAAAGGTATTGACCCATCATCATTTGTCGCTGTTCTTGTGGGAATCTTCTTTCAAGCTCAGTACACACGTGATCTAAAAAGGCATCGAAAATTGAAACTCGCCAAAGCTGTTCTGCCGAGTCAACATTTGGATTGTCTCTGTGAAGTTGCCTACCAACTCTTCGCCGCGGCTGCAAAATAATTTCTACTACATCTGCTAAAACACGGGCCCTCTCGAAAAGTTTAGAAAACGCTTCCTCTGATCGGATCGATTTCAGAGTTCTAAGTAAGTTCTGTGCCTCATCAAAGGCCACCACCATATCACAGTCAACTTTTTGCAAGGAAAGCGTCAAAGGCTTCAAAAATGATAAGACATACTGTGCAACAACTAGAGCCATAATGAATTCTGGGTCTTCCATTAACCTTCGATGACCACCTGCCTTAGACTTTGAGTCACCACTGCTTTTTTCCTCAATCTTATTAACAGCATGGTAAAGTTTTTCGTAATTTGTGATGATTGCGGACAATGCGTCTACCCGAGCCGTCCAACGGGTTTCACTTAATGGTTGTATGGACTTTTTCTGCATTGCTTCCTGAAATAACTTACCGCTGCTATCGTCTTCCTCGTGGATTTCCATTATCTTATTCATAAGATCAGACTCGGTAAACATTTCATTTTTGAGTATATTCTTTCTGTTCGCTGAAGCACAAATGAACCAGGTCAGTTGCACCGCATTATCCATTATATTTCGGATTGGGTTAACAACCTTGCAACTTTGTGTCACAACTAGATTAAGGTTGTGAGAACGACAATGAACATAATAAGCCATAGGACAATTTCTCCGAATGCGAGTTTGCACACCGTTCACGTGTCCACTCATGAGACTAGCACCATCATAGCCTTGTCCTCTTAATTTTGCAATGTCTAGTCCCCACTTCTCTAAGTATGTAATTATGTTCTCAGCAATATTTTCAGCGTCTGTTTTTGTAAGTTCTTCGAAGCCAATGAATTCTTCTCGAACCTCCGACTTTATACTGTCTACGAACCGAATACATAATGAAAGCTGCTCCTTTACGCTGACATCTGTTGTCTCATCAGCGCATACAGAATAGAAATCGGCTAGCTTGCAGTCATTAACTATCTTCTCGCGTATCTCGATCTCGCAGCAATAAATAAGTTCATTCTGTACCTTCGGGGATAGGTAATGCGGACCTTGTGACTGCAAATGTTGACGTAAAATTTCATCAAATTTAGCTACCCAATCGACAAAATATTGGAAATTTCCGTCTTCCCTTTTCAGTTCCTTATCCCAGTTACCCCGGAGTGCAATATTCCGTTGTCCTAAACTAACAATAACACCTATAATTGCTAGCAGTATCTGACGATTACGAACTACCTTGTTCTCGTACGCTTTGCTCAGACTACTACAAATGTTTACTTTCATTCGAAACCATTATAAGATTATCGGCCTTTTCTTTCGCAGCAGAGTGTAATTTGCTATTCTCGTGTATTTTAAGTGAACCTCTCTTGTCACCTGATGCGTTTTTCCAGTCACGAAAACCAATCATTGCAAACATTCCGTCTCCGTGACCGTCACCAAACACTAAGCAGTATGCACAATAAGCGGCATCTTCTTCAACCGAGTAGCGCAGCCACGGATAAGTTTTTTCCCATTCTTTGGAATACTTTCGTCCCTTTGTCATTGGAAATATTTTTACATCACTACTGCTCGGAGTTGAAAGAATCTTCAATTTTTCATTTTCAGACAAACTTTGTTTCTTAATAACGAATGGATCAAATGATGGGCCAATCTTCGTAACCTTTTCCATTATTTCATCAGTCTGTGTTTCTAGCGGTAGCACACTATCATCAACACAATGATCGACGTCTACTTCCGATTCCTTCTCCATCAGCAATTCCGTAGCAGCATCGGTAGTAACAGTTGTGTCTGAAAAAAGGAAATAAGCTTTCCTGTAAGCACCATCGCACAGTCGCTGTTACAAAATATTCAACTTGCTTTTATGCTAACAAAGAGTGAACAAACTAGGGATAGAATGAGATAAGATACATGTATATGATTCTATCTAGAGTTCGTTTACTTGTGTGATATGGGTACGGGGGAATTGGACTGGAGTTTTCGCAGTTTACATTCATCATCCGTGATTTCAAATTATTTCTTGAAATAGTCAGTGGTAAGATATTTTAGATCCAGAATCGAAAACTGAAGGGGTGGGGGTCCGATCCCGAAATCCCGAATAAAAAGACACGAAATATCGTAGTCCCGAATTAAAAAAGATAACATCCCGTTTTAAAGGTCCTACCGTCCCTCAATAGTGTCAAATTAGTTTACAGGATGTTCTTTCAAATTTTAAGGTAAAAGAAACATGGATAAAAACTAATCCATGCAGGTTTCATATTATTTATATTTTGTTTATCTGTAAAGAGAACGAATAAAGTTGGGGAAAACGGAGAAATGAATACGCGGACAGAACTGCTCCCGTGCGGTGCCCCAGTACTTGAGTCTATTTATAGATTTTGGATTAGTTCCAATGAAGTTATATTCAATACTCAAAGTCTTAACGCCTGTTGTGATCACAAACAACTGAACATCAGTTAGTTTACTAGAATTATTCCTTCCTCACCTTCAGTATCGCTTTTCCTTTTTCTACAAGAGCCTGTTTTTAACCAGAGATCCATGATGATTACCGTTACTATGTCAATGTAATCGAGAAACATCACCCGTTGAGATTCTGAGTTATATTCGGGAAGAATAATTTAAAAGGAACGATGACAAGTTATAGAAATTAAGTTTGACACAGAAAAAAACAAATGACTATATTTCGTATTTAATTATCATAAATAAATACAAAAAAAAAATATCACTGTCGAAATTTTAGTGAGGCAATTGCATCACTTGCCTCAATGGTAGTTACGGCCTTGACTCCGTATGCAGGCGCTGTTTGAATGTTACTACTAACAAATGGAGAAAGTTCACAATTTGGAAGGTTAAATCATCTCTTTTGTCGTCGGGCTTTGTTTCTCAACGAACCCCCATTTCTAGATGTAAGTCAAGATATGAGATGGACTAAACTGTATCTGTTGTATCCTTTATCTTAAGTTCGATTGGAGGGATGCGTTAAACATAGTCACCAAATTTAGCGGAAATTAAAGTTAATGAATACTGCTTACTTCTTTTATTTCTTCCTAAGAAGTTCCTTTATGAAATCAGCTATGATTATACCTATACTTGGATATGTGATGCAACAGAAATATGATTATTCGAATACTTCAAACCGGAAACGATTGATGGAACGTATGAACAACGAGAATTAAACAACAGAATGGTACGAGAATCGTCCTAAAATAAGGCAATAGAAGAAAAAGTGCTGAACACATTTGAAATTAGAAGTTTATATCAGAACTGGAACTGTGCCTTGAACTTTTTGTCTAAATATGCTAGAACAATTCCTATTCTCCTATAGAATAGGCAGCAGAATTGCAAAAATTAAAGTATTCTTATTAAAACTGATACAAATTCACAGTTATATACATGCCCCTTTGCTTTGTCGACATACTTCGAGGTCTGTTACGAGTTATTGCACGCCGATTTAAACTTTTAGATACACTATGCATCTACTAAATTGTTTTTTATTAACAGACTATTTCAATAACCATTGGATCATCAGACTGACAATGAAAGGCATAACACAACGTCTTTAAGATATTATTTTCAAGAACATGAACCATGAATTAAGATAACAGTACATATGATATGAATTATCAATCTATTATTTACATATTTTGCTAAGTATTTTTTTCATGATCAATATCAAACATGGAAATGTCAAATTTTAACAATGGAATAGCGCGCAATTTGTCAATTATATAGACTTGCATTGTTTTCTTTTATTTGATATTATTGGAAAACCTTTGTTACTGCGGGTTGAAGTACACACGAGAAAGATTATGATGATGATTATTTATATTATCTGATCATGTTTTTTTTGTACTTTTCAGGTTGCAAAATCTGAAAATCAGAGTTCAGCTAATGACAAACATTTCACTGTATCAGTAAACATGCCGAAGACTATACCTATACTTGGATATGTGTTTCAATAAAACTATGATCATTCGAATATTGCAGACTGGACGCGATTTAAAGGAAGGATGATCGTGAAACAACGAGAATTAAACAACAACACGGAAGGAGTATCGTCTAAAAATAAGGCAATAGAAGAAAAAGTAATAAACACATTTTAAAGTCTTGAGATAAGAATGCAAACTATAGAAAATAAAACGTTTAAAATAAACCAGCTTCAACAGTTAAGCCAAAATAGCACCAAAGTCATCGCCAATGTTGCATCGAATTTAAATAAAGTTAGAGTGACGATCAACGACCTGCAAATTAGAATAGCAGAAGGTATTTAGTAAGAAAGTAAAAAAGGAGAGTTAAATAATCTATGTTAATTGGATAGTTAATCATTACAATTTCTTTTAAAATACATGTTTTTTTGCATCGATTTGATGAGTTAAGTCCTCTTCTACTGGTTTTTATAGTTTTTTCTGGATTAGACGACAGGTTGGGCACATTCTATATGTACCTGTCCCAAGTCAGGAGCCTGTAATTGAGTTCTTGTCGTATTTGCTGTTCATGTCGTTCATCATATTTGTGTTTCTTTTAATGATTTGTACAGTTTGTTCTTGTGTTGATTTGTTACACCACTGTCCAAGGTTTAGGCTGGGTGAGGGTTATGTGCTTGCTAACATGTTTAATCCTCATTACAACCTGTCTTCATCGCCTTAGACGCACGAAATGTATAATGTTATTCTCATTAATTTTGCGGGTTATTTTTTTTCGAAAAAAATATTGTCAACATATTTTAAAATGTGTGAGAAGCTATTTGTTAAGAAAGTTTATATCAAATATTTTCATGTGTTATTAAATAGCATAATGATATGAATAATGAGACATTTATTAAGATTTACGAGAAAATGCTAAACTTTTTATTGTTCATGAATATGTTGGATATTTCCAGGACAATGCTTCGGACAGGCATTTTTGACACCGGATACAATTATTTGGTAACAAAATAACACTTGCTTTATGCAAAAGGCACTGTAAAGGTTACAACTTCACCAGGCTACAGGTAAGATATTATTGTAATAAAATAATTAGATAGATGTGGTATGATTGCCAATGAGCCAACATTCCACTAATTACCAAATGATATAGAAGTTAACAACTATAGGTCACCGTACGGTCTTCAACGATGAGCAAAATCACAAAGCGCAAAGTAAGCAATAGAAGGCTCTATGACACATGTAAAAGAAATTCAAGCGACTTAACTAACGGTCTGATAATTGTACAAAACAATAAACGAAAAATAAGAGTTGTAATAATATGTCAGTTAAGAGTCTCTCTCTCTCTCTCTCTCTCTCTCTCTCTGGAAGATTCATTGTAAACCATGGCTACATTTAAGTACAAAGCAGTACACTATTTTGTATAAAACATGAGCATGTTCTGGTTCTGATATGCATGAAATATTTTCAACTGGACGTTAACCATCAATCTTTCAATCCTTATTTATAATGTGATATATTATTTTACCTGACAAGGTATTGATGGATATCTTCATGACACGCCTTGATCGAAAAGCATTAAACAGAATAATATAATTGCAGATTTTTTTATTAACAGGGAGGTACATTTTGTCTGTCTGGAAATGATGTTAACAGTGAGAAGGCAGTGAGAAGGCTTACCATCAACGTTTACCGAATTTAGTTGCAGCCTGAAATGTGAAGACGAACCTACTAGGAACTGCGGTCACCACGGAATTAATTCTATATATAGAGGTACTCAGGTAAGATACTAGTATTCCAAAAAAGACACCTAAAAATCGAGGTACGATAAACAAGCTTCCGAGCCAAAATCTGTGACAAAACATTCAGATCAAAAATAATTTCAATTGTTAAGAACTGAATAAATATGAATTACAAGATACACATTGTATAAATATTAAGAGAGTAAATTCTATGCCATGGGTATTATACTATGTATTGTTATGTACTACATTATAGATCACGTGATAATCGTAAATGATAACGTTGATGTGGTTGTGTTGTTTTGTTGTTGTCTTTGATATTAAGACAAGAGGATGTAGCAATTCATGTTGCCAATACAGTGAGACCATTCTCCACAAACGACCAAATTGCGTTCAAAATAACAATTACTGCTAACGGTATGGCTCTCCCACGATGAGCAAAACCCGTACTGTATAGCAAGCTATAAAAAGCCCCGAATTGACAAATGTGAAACATTTGAAACGAGTAAACTAACATCCAGATTTATGTGTAAAAAAAATGAAAATAAATATGATATACAGTAACAAAAATAAAACCTCTGAAACAAAGGCTCTTTACGTAGGACAGGCACATACAGAACATGGCGGGGTTTAACATGTTTTAGGGCGTCTTACTCTCCTCTGTTTTCAGTTTCTCTCAGGCATGTATCATTGATGTGATGCAAATCATGATTATTCCTATTGGTTTTGCCACGATTGATAGTGTCACACGAAATATTCCCGTAACAAAATTACTTTCTCCAGAATTTTGAATTGTACATTTTGTTTACTGATGAATAAAACATTATTTTAACCCGTCTTTTTAATTTGTAGTATGATGCAGAGAAACATGACTGTTTCAGAAAAAAATCCTGAATAAAGTATAAAATTGATATTTACTTTACCAAGAGACAGAGATCTGACGGAGATAGTAACAGTCTCACCTGTTCCAATCGATAAATAATTTCACCAATTAAATTGCATTGGACCACAGATATCAGTTGGTAAAATCAACAAAACTCCGAGACCAAATAACCACGTAGTCAGCACGATTAGCAATGTATATGGACAACAGAAAGGAAGAAATTATCGAATAGCTTTTGTCACTGTCTTCAAAAGGCAATGCATTACTGACTTGATAGTAAATTGTCAATTGAAATAACATATAAGGTGTTCTAAAACTGTAAAGAAAACACAATTAGCGGAAGCAATCGTCTTCATAAGCCATAATTCATTTTTTTTTTGCCGAGTAAATAATCAGTTTTTAGATAAATGGTTGTGTACAAAAACCTGTAATTCCATTGGAAGCCTGTAGTATCGAACATAATGTTCATTTTGGTATATCAAACGATAATTTTTAAACAGAGTTCTTGAATACTGTAAATTCAGAAATAATGGCGTGCTTTTATTATTGCGATTTTAAAAGAATGGACGAAAATGCGAAATTGATTATTGCAATTTCGGGAAAAGCTGCCTACAGACATATGTATCAGATATCATAATGCGACTTCTTATTATTGCGATACGCATCCAGTCGCATTTTTCGCAATAATAAAAACTTCGCAATAATTTCTGAATTTACAGTAATCGTAAGTGTTTTGTCAATAAAGCTGCCTACATCCGAATGATTTTTGGCGGTAACCTTAGGCACTCACACCACAGTGCATATTTGTTTCCGATTTTTCTCCACATTTAACGGACTTTCAAATCAATTGGCATGGGCATCACTAAAGAGACACTAATTGTCGAAATATGCATCTGGTGCAATTCAATTGTATCGTTAGTGTTAATGTACGTTATAAATTTAATGAAATGTTTTTACACTTTCACTGTTCCGACCAATCTTCCACATTTGTTATTACTTGATTGTTACCAGGAGTATACCCCGAAAACAAGCTCCGCTATTTATAATTTTCATTCTTTTTTTGTTGTTTAAAAATATGCTGTTGGAGAATTTAGCAGCAGAATAGACACAAAAAATAAGGCACTAAAGCGTATGTACATTTGATGCACTTTACTCTTATGGGAAATTAATAAAAAGCATTAAGGTAGATAACCACTACTTCAGGATCATTGAGCAAGAACAACACAAGAAAGTAGTTCCTATTGTAAACTAAACGTCACTATGCATAGCTATAACTTTACATTGTCAATTAAGTACGACAATTAATGTGACCTACCGAATTAGACTATTTGATCCTATTTACCGGGTTTGTAATAACATGAGCAACACGACATTGTCGGTGGTACATATGGAGCAGGATCTGCTTACCCTTCCGGAGCACCGGAGATCACCCCCAGTTTATGGTTGGGGTCGTGTTGCTTAGTCTTTAGTTTTCTATATTGTGTCTTGTGTACTATTATTTGTCTGTTTGTCTTTTTCTTTGATAGTCAATGCTTTGTCAGTTTATTTTTTATCTATGAGTTTGACTGTCCCTCTTGTATCTTTTGCCCCTCTTTTAAGAGTTTTGCACATGCGTTTTTTTTTAATATGATAGTTAACAAAGGTTGTTAAGACGTGTTAGACATTTACTCTACACCACATTTTCAATAGTGTTACATCACATACGAAAAGTATAAAACACATGTATCAAAAATGAATTCTTTTATTTAGAACAAACTAAACAAGTCAGTGGGTAGTTGTTCATATATGGTGGACATTTCAGAGACCCGCATACGGTAAGAACTTCATAGAAAAGTTTACCATCATGCCTCCAATGATATACTCTGGGTTTATGTCAAGACATACGTAAGCAGAAGCAGCTTCATGATCACGAAATCCTGAAGACAAATATCCATAGTATTCTACCTTCCAGCCACTGTAGCAAGTATTTTTTTCCAGGAATCATAATAACAGATGAAGCATATCCCGTTCTGCAGAGAGCACAAGGGACGTCCTCATTGATATCATTGGAGTCGAAAAAGTTAGACTCATATTCTGCACCGTACATACGACCATAATCTGACCCGCTGGTCTTTACATAATTTGGGTCAGGTGGTAAACATACATATTCAGCTGCAGAGCCTTGTTGATTGTAGTGACCACCACCTGCATAGCCTGTGAGTGTTATATGTTTCAAAAATAAAGGTAATATTTACTAAAGAAAATATTATGACATAGAAATTGTTTTCGAAATTTGCATTTACACTAAATTAATGCATTTATACAAGAACTATGAAATTTAGAGTTGAATGGGCAAAAACATATTGCATTCAAACTAGCTTTATTTTGGAATAATGTTGGAATTGATATCATTTAATCCCGTTGTTCATTTGTAATCATCACGTTTTAGCAATTTTTAACACAAATTATTGATGACCGTATTTTTGATAAAAAAGAAATGAGGATGCAGAGAATATTTTTTTTAAATGACAAAATATAAAAGGAAAAGAATAATAACAACTTGATAAAATGATTCTTAAACATGTACAGCACTGGAAGGGTCTACTTTGTTTTATTCATATTTACCTGAATAAACCAATTCTGTGTTATTATTTGGGCACTGCGTTCTTCCCCATCTTATATATGTTGTTCCAAGGCCTTAGATAAGATAAATATTGCCATAAATATTTCAGATAGAAAAGTACAGAGAAATACGTTTTTTCTGTATGATAAGATTACACTTCTGTAAATATAGACAACACAGTTTCCCATAGGAACTCCCTTTACTGCTAAAACTGTGCCACTTTTGACTTTTGAATATAAAAATAATACATATCAACTTTCTATAAGGAAATATAATTTTTTACGAATCTTCATAGTAGAAGTGGCACAGTTTTAGCCGTAAATTTAAGGGAGTTCTTATGGGAAATTGCAATGTCTATATTTACAGAAATGCAACTTATCGGGTGAAACATGTATCATATACTTTATGCATATGACCTCTACAGATACATACCATCTGAGTCCCAAGGTATTATGTTGTTATAAAAAATATATTGAAATTTTTTTGTTAGAGGACGAATTTCAATTTATCTCACTGACCCTTTAACCAGGCAAGTAAACATTGTTACAAAAAAGACTAACGAGGAAATATTTAAGCAACATTATTGAAAGTACCAATGTGCTAAAAATAGTAGAAATCGGGAGATATGTCATTCGGTATCGTGTTATCTAAAGGTACAAACTGTTACTGTTGTTGGTTTCACTGGTTTTTTTTCTCAGATTTGAACAAAATGTGCATGCAATTGTCACTTTCATGATCAACGTCAATTTGAACTCTAAATTGAACGTAGGGGACCATTTGACGCTAGATTAAGTCATGCGATTTTTGTGCACCAAAATAATCTTGTGTATCGATCTAATGAGTTAAATTAATTTTAGACCACAAAGAATGACATAAGTTAACAGAATATGCTTACTGTGAAAACTGCTAAATGAGTGTTGCAACTCTTTTATCGTCTGTTCATGTCGTTGGATTAATGACTGTTGTTGTTAGATTGATTGTTCTGTTGTTGGATTGACGTCTGCTGGTTTTGGATCAACGTCTGCTGTTGCTGAAGTGATGTGGTCTGCTGTTGGCTTAATATCAGCTGTTGCTGGTTTAATGTCTGCTGTTGCTGATGGTTTTTTTCTAGTTGTTGAATCGTTAGCGCCTGTTGTTGATTTTCGGTGGTTAGCTGTCTCACCGTAGCATTTAGTATTGCAACGACATTTTCCACTTGGTTCAGCCGATTAATCAATACATCTGGATCATTTAGCAATAATCTCTTTTCCTCTGTATTGACCAGATTAACCCTAAAAGGAAGAAAATATATTAACCATACAATCATACAATGCTCCGTGCTGAAGGCCGTACCTTGACCTATAATGGTTTATTTTTATAAATTGTAACTTGGATTGAGAGTTGTCTCATTGGCAAACATACCACATCTTCCTATATCTATCAAATGTCTCATACTAGCTGTGAAGAAATCATTTAAGTTGACACAATTTGTTTCTTATCATTTATAAGGTCACAAAGGGTCTCATATTGTTTACACGCATATAACCTGAACGTTTGACAATTACAATGTGTATATGACCTATTTTTGAAAGGCTGACTTTGTTTTGATCTTGATCTTGTATTACAAATCATGAACAATAATGACGTTTGGATACACGTACGTACACAAATTTGCAAAGGCCGTAAAAGTTCAATTTATCACAAAATATTTTTCACTCAGAAGATGTTTCGTTGAAAAGTTACCGTTGAATAAAATTAAATGTCCCGTATATGAGTATGAAATTAAAAATACCTCGTCTGTCAAATCCTTGACCATAACTCGTGTGTCGCAGTCCCGGTATATGATCCAGAATTATTTGGTATGGCAGTCGGAAAGCCTTTATTTAAAAGAAAAGCAATCCCAAAAGAATTAGATAAATTGTTTCTGGGTGAACCCTCTTACTAATTTAAGAGTTTTGTCTTAATCACTGTTAGGTAATTCATTGTTTTAGAGCAGACTGTATGTATATAAACAGGGATAGCTTTGAGAAATGAATAAAACAGTAGAAGATGTGCGAGAAGTGGTAAAAATTAGGCAGCAACTTTATGAGGGATAAAGACTATGAACGAAATGTACTTGAATTAGATATTAGTAACCACAGCATACAGCAGAATAGCGAAACACATCTGTATTACAAAGCTTAGTAAACATTTCATAAGAAAACATAAACACTCCCATGTCAAAAACAACATAACAAATGTTCGATAAAATTTCTGGGTAATAGAATATACATACTACAAAACGAACGTACAACAGAAATGAGGTCAAAATTTTAAAACTTGCTGTCAAATCTTGATTTAAAAGATCTTCTAAACTTAAGCCACATAATTAAAACAAACCTTTTGTATTTTCATTTTATTACTTGGAACAAAGTACACATATTTGTGGATAAGTGTTTATGTACGGAGGACATTTTAGAGATCCATTGTATATGCCCACAAGTGATATAGGTACATTGTATATAGGTATATACATATTCCTACATTTTCATACGTAATCTAAATGTATCAAAAATGCGCTATAAGAAATACTGCTCCCAAAGCTCTACACAAATGTTTTAATTCAGTTTAGAAATTTTTAGGTACATGGTCTCTATTTTTAAAATCAAATAAACAAGTGAAGTAAAACTGGAGGTGACATAATGTATGCACGTAGAATAAGAGCCATTTTTCTCAGAAATAGTGTCAAGTAAACATTCATTTGACACCAGAATTCATTCAGTGTAAACTAGAAGTTTTTAATGTAGAACTACTACAATCGTTATATTTTTGAGATATTGGCAATCCATCATCTTACTACGGAAGTGATTTCCTAAATTGAAATTTGCTCTGTCCTTTATTTTCTATGTGATTCTACTTTGTTGTAGTCGGTTAAATTCCTATTGTCAGTATTAAAATTTATAACCTAGTTTTAATTGTGCAAGCATTATTGTGGATGTGATTCGTTACTGTCATCAACCATCATTTATTGATTAATATCCGACGAATTGCAACTTGATAGATAAACCAACCATATTTGATTATATAGGCCAATAATAGACGGACAAACCTATCTATTTATATAGCGCTACAACCTATGCATTCCTGATAAGATCATACTGTTTACAATCTTGAAGACCAGAGTACTATTGTCGCATTTATCTACCGGGTCAGAGTACAGGTAGAACATTTATCTGACAAAATACAAATAACCTATTTATCATGTTCATAGCTTATCAAGTAAAATACTGAGGTCTACAAGGACAATAAGATATTATTTCTTTAAAATAATCTTCTAGATTGATTCAGCGTTATCATAAGTTTTCTATCTCGAAAATTCTACAACGATGAATTCATTATTCTCATCGTTTATTTTCAAAGTTTTGATAGTTTTGTATTTTTTTTTGACGGAAGGAGAACAGAAAGGCAGAACAATATTTACAAAGGAGCATTAAATACCTCTACAATAATTGAAGGTAGGTATTCAAAATTCAGGGACTAGCTTTCACTTAGTTCTCAAGAAGTACTGTCAAAATCTGTCACAATCATGCTCGTGAAAAGCAAACAGTTCTTGTTACCTTAGTCGTACCAGTCAAGTTGCTTAAACAGGTGTCATTTTAGTTTTGACTCATATTTGGAGATAGGGCATGAACGCGAAAAGCTAGACTGATAAATCGTTGCTACAAAATTGGACATATTCTTTATCATACGAGCCACAGACTGTAACTGTACAAACACTCATAATATTGTCCCTTAAACTTTCGACTTCAAATTAATCTTTATTTTGAAGTCTTTTAGAACAACAAATTTAATTAAATAAATCTTTATTAGAAATACAATGTTTGGAACATCGTATCAATTCGGAGATATATATTCCATAGACGGTAATTGCTTAGACGTTTAACATAAAAATGGAGATTTCACAATGGCAAAATAAAAGTCTCCTATTTACAAATTTAGTTCTTAGTCGATCCTGGAACTACGGCTTCAAAATTGAAACAATTGAATAATGATCTAACCAATAAATGGGGAAAAATCGCAATATCATAGTTAATTTAGATGTTCCTGTCCGTGTACGATATAATGTCCGCTTGGTTTCTATTCATTTGATAAAAAGTTGCAATATATAAGTAACAAATATAGCCTGCGTATAACTAGAATCCCATAACTGGATGCTAGTCGTAGACTCCTTGTTTTGCATCACGTTACAATAGTTTTGCCAAAAGTGTTTTATGGTAATAATTTCTATTGATTTATTACATAATGAAGATATTTACATACCTTTTAGATACTATAAATATTAGACATATCCGCAGAGCTGGTGACCAACCTTCAGAGGGAAACTGCCAAGTTTTCAAGTGGGTTGGAAGTTCTGGTGTTCACTGGTATGCCTGTTGTAATAATTGTGAAAATAACAATCCAAATTCCCATCCAGACTGTGATAGTGAAACATATCAAGGAGGCTCTAGCACTAGCTACTGTGATCATTGTGGAGAAGACAAAGGGACTGGGAAAGCTAATAAATTTAAAAATGAATTTAAATGTGGTGGTTGTGATGGCCAGGCAGCAAAACGCAAGAAGTGTAAGAAAAATGTACGAAGGATATTTAACGTGCCTGGTTTTTGTTGGGCGCATATTCAGTGTTTTGAAAAATTTTGTAAGAAAAGTTACGGCAGACAAAAACGGGATCTCAAAGATACACCTGATACCTGCTTTAATCTTCAATGTGAGCCAGGAGAAACCCCTGAAAACTGTCCGGTTGATTGTTGTTACAAGAACAATCCATCTGCTTGTACATGGAAGGATAATAAGTGCATGGCCGAATGCTGCGGTGAACCATCCTGTTGTCACACCTCCACAGGAAACATGTTAAATACAGACATATGTTCTTACATTGTATTAGTCATGGCTTTTATCTTTGTAATGTAAATATCATCTTTTCCTTTTTTTGTTTTGTTTTCATTATCTTTAAGACTTGTACTAGGAAAATGACATGGTCGACTAAAAGTGTCTTCTTTCCATCAATTTTGGGGCTTGGGTAAAATTTCCGTGATGATCTTGACTTCAACAGTAATTCATTCTGCAATAAGTGAATGTCATTTGTCGAACGCTTTATTTCAAGCTACGTATAAAATTGACCAATCAACAGACAATTCTTAGATGGAAAAGACGCAACGAAATGCATGTGGAAAAGATAATTATTACCATAGACAAAGACAAAGACTTTAAACAGGCACATGTACATGTAGATTTATAATCAGATCAATTTATGATCCATGCTAAAAGACATTCATGTACCATGTGTACCAGAAATTACTGTTCTACCAAATTCAAGTCCGATTAATAATTATTAGTGTTTCAATAGTTTGACTTGTCTGAAAATCTAATGCCTATTGTGTAACTAGATTAGAATGTCCTCAAACACATTTTACATTTACAACATTTATTAATCGGGATTTTATCAAATGATGACAATAGCTCTATAACACTTTTCCTAATAAATAATCTGGAATGTTAAAACACAATTACCAAAAAAAGAAGCTTTGCAAAAAACAAGACGAGAAAGATGATTTTGCAAAATGTAGGAATAAATGTGCTCAAAAAGAGAAAATATAAAACGACAAAGCTGCTTAAAAAATAAGTGTCCCGTGACACAGTTTGCCGACTCAATTGTGGAGTTATCTTTCTTTCACCTTACTGTCTCTCACATATTTTTCTTATCCTCACAAGTAGTGTCTAATGACTTTGAATGATAACAATCTAATGTATATGTACTGCTGATTTCTTTTTGACTTACTGTATGAGGGCTCCAAGTAAAATTTGTTAAAAATAATTGGGTTACCCTCTTAAAATAAAAAATAGTGTCATTATTATTATCATTATTACTATACCCTTCAAGGCCCGGTATCAACTTAACGTAACTGATTTAATATTTGACTAGAAATAGACACGAAAGTAGATAAGATTTAACAAGTTAAACGGTAAAAAACCCATCTGAACAGCTTAAACAAAATGGTAAGTATGTTATTTTCTTTTACAAAAAAAAAAAAAAAAAAAAATGGAAATGGCAATAAATATTTTTGTCTATAATTTTATAGGGAAAACATTATCCTGAGCTGTATAATAATGTGTAATAATTTGGTTGTTTTTTAACGACTTTTTTTACCTGTCTCTTTTTTGTCCATGTTTTCATTTTAAAAGTTTCCACCAATTAGATATTTCATCTAAATGAAACAACCAAAGCTCTCGATAATTAAACATAAGAATGGGTTTCAAAAATTATAAAACTATCTTATAGTGTATATTGTAGTTTTAAACAGTTTGCAGTGAAAGGGACGACAGGGTGGAGAGAGAGAGGAATATCACGGGATTTTTACATAGGAAGATATTTTTTCTTGTTTAGAGAATATGACTAGGAGATAAAAGATGTATGAGGTAAAAGGAACAGAGGGGAGAATATTCCCTCACCCCCTCTGTAACTCAAATTTTGTATTATGTCGTGAAAGCAGTTTGAACTAAAGGAAACTAGAATATATTCTATAAGTTAAAACACTCTGTCAATATTGCAATTTTAATATGATTGCGAATTAATTCGCTAGAATTTCATCAAACACAATTTTCTTGATAGCCTATATTCATGGCCCTCAATGCTCTTCGACTTCGTACTTTATTTGGCCTTTAAAAGAGGGATGAAAGATACCAGAGGGACAGTCAAACTCATAGATCGAAAACAAACTGACAACGCCATGGCCAAAAATAGACACATAATAGTACAGATGACACAACATAGAAAACTAAAGACTAAGCAACACGAACCCCACTAAAAACTGTGGGTGATCTCAGGTGCTCCGGAAGGGTAAGCAGATCCTGCTCCACATGTTTTGTGGATTCCTGCTTCACTGATGAGTCTTTTGTAACGAAACGCACGTACGGCGAAAATACTAAATATCAATCCTGGTATCTATAATGAGTTTAATTATTCATAAAGAGCAGGTTTCGATTCACAAAATGTATGAATTGGGATTTTATCAAATGATGTCCTTTACTAAAATGACACAGTTTGCCGACACTTTTATGGCGGATTTAAACTTTTTTCACCCAGCTGGCTCTTCTATCACATGTTTTGTTATCTTCACATGTAATGTCTATGAATGTGTATACGTTTGTCCTTTTAAATTTCTCTGTTTATAATTTAATACCCCATAAGTCCTCTTTCGTTATAAAATTTACACATTTCATTTGATATTTAATTAAACATAGAAACGAAAGTAGATTTAACTTTTTTAACGGAAATACCCATCTGAATAGCTCAAACAAAATGGCAGGTATGTAATTTTAAAACTGAAAAATATCAAACATATATTTGTCATCATTTGTTATCGTGTTATATTGAAAGAGAAATTAAATCAAATTTTACAAAAGTTTGCACGTCGAATTTCAAAACAAATATTTTACCAATGTAACAAAGGCAAGAAATATTAAGAACATACCCCTAATAAAATTCCGCAAATTAGAGAGAAAAAAAATTAATTAATAACCATTTCTATTGTCTGTTTCAATACATAAAATTAATAGCCTATTCGTACTTTTATATATTATTGTGGTATATATCATACGCCATACACGTTTAAATGCTTAATATTATTAAAAATGATTTTGTGGCAAACTTGGCGATACTATAGAAAGCGGCATAACTCTTTCACTTTATGCTGGAGAAATGCTAATACTAAGTAAGTTACTTCCCCTGTTATTATCTGATTTCAATGGCTTTTCAGTTGCAGATAGAAAGTGGTAGGAAAATTTGGAACTGAAATTATACCCACCACCCCTCCCTGGTTAACTCATTTGGATAATAAATTATTTTTAAATCATTTTAAATTTGAAATATTTTAACTTTGTTTAACTGCGGTATTGTGTATATTCAACATTCATTTGATAAGGCACATACATATTTTTACTTTGTTATAGAAAATGTCACTGTTATATTCGAATGAAACCTTATCTTTGATAGGCAAATGTAACCCTATCTTTGATGGGATGGGTCAATAAGGTTTTGTCATTATAAACATATATGTTGTTTATCAATATGATTTATTGATCTAATTATACATGTTTTTCATTTTGTTGCTTCTTCGTCATTTGAATAATAAATCACAGTTTTTAATTCATACATATTGTTTTTTTTTGTCATTCCATCAGACAGAGCAAGCCTGTCTGCGTTGACAAAAAAAAAAGATAGTACGACTATTGAACTCTGTGAAGGGGTTATGATTGGTTATGATTTTACGCTAAAAATATTCTGATTCTCAAATTTGAAGAAATAAATATTGTAATCAGAGAGAATTTTATGATTGAGAGTTTTTGCAATTAAGTTTAATGCAGTTCTAAATATATAATGTTATGCTTGCGCAGTACTGTGACGAAAAGATGCAGAATGAAAAAAAGTCCATTATCCCCTCTTCATTAAAATGAAATGGTCGTTTCTTTATATGATTTAGGGATGTCAACTAGTACTACAGTATTCGAGTATCGCTCGGTAGTACCAAGTACCTAAAAACAAAACCTATACTCGACTGATCGGTTTCCTGTTAGAATATAACTGTCTCCTTAATACGAATTTGATCTTCTCGAGAACCTCTTTCCCGATGTTTCTAAAAAGTAAGAAGCCATCACTGATAAATCATGCAAGCATATAAAAACATTTTGGTTCGAATGCTTGTGATAAATTAATAATGCCTCCGAGATTATATGGTTTATATCTAGGCTAACACTTTAAACTACACATATCATATCCATTACATCACATCCATGACATCGGTACCGTCAGACCAATTATTTTCGTCCGCAAGACTGTTATTTTGGAAGTTGCAAAATCGACTGTCCCCAATGAGAGTTGACAAGAAAATATTTCCAAATAACTACATTCGTTGCATCCCCTGGTGACCCTCAGTGTATAATTAAACTTCTATACCTTACGATTTTGTAAAAAAAAAAAAAAATTTCTTAACGATTACCAAAAACTATTGTTTAATATAGTTTTTCCTTGTTATAATTTTCAATAGGTGTCCATTACAGTCACTCTAGAGTTAGTATGACAAGTCTTACTTGTTCTCTGATGGAACGATATAAACATAACCACTGGACTTATAATTGACTTTTGTTTGCTAATTTATTTTTTACAATTTTATTTTAGCACTTCACAAACACAAAATTATCATGCTTGTCTCACTTATCTTGTCATTTGAATTATTTGTTCTTTACGAATTCAGTTGGTAACGCTTAACGTACCAAAAAATTATCTTGCTTTGTATACTAATCTTATAATGTTTTGAATGTACTTTCTATAACATGACAACATACTCACATCTTATAAAATTAATAATAGAAGGCACACATAAATCCAAACAATTAAGCTAATATATTTAAAGTACAAACTTTATATAAAAAAACAAAGACTTTTTGATAAGATAGTAAATTTATTTTGTACAGGGCAAAGGCTATTGGTAATTTTCCTTTAAGGTTGATATAGAAAACCGCGTGTTATACTTCTCAGTTCTACGCATATTGGTAATTTGGTTAAATTCAAAGCAAATTTTGTGTTGCTACGTTAAATTTCTATCTTTCGAAAACAGCTTAATGAAAATTGTAAATAATCATCCATTAAGTACAAATGTCAATCTCGAATAACATTTAGCAACAGAAATATCCAAAAAGTCCTTCCAATTGATATTTTATAGTGTGTCTTTCTATGTTGTGATGTTATACTATTGTTTGAGAAAAGGTTTGGTACCATTAAAACCTTTAATCCCGCTGCAAATGTTTGCACCTGTCCTAAGTCAGGAATCTGATGTACAGTAGTTGTCGTCTGTTTTTGTAGTTCATACGTGTTTCTCGTTTCTCGTTTTTATATAGATTATACCGTTTGTTTTCCCGTTTGAATGGTTTTACTCTTGTAATTTTTTGGGCTCTTTATAGCTTGCTGTTCGGTGTGAGCCAATGCTCCGTGTTGAAGGCCGTACCTTGACCTATAATTGTTTACTTTTATAAATTGTAACTTGGATGGAGAGTTGTCTCATTGGCACTCATACCACATCTTCCTATATCTATCTATATATAGAAACTATAGTTATACCCCTTTGAAATAATAGTTTGTTTTGCTGTTAACCCATGTATGTTGGGGGACCAGGTGTCCAAATGTGATTCAGCGGTTGTCCTGAAATTTAAGCTTTAACCACTGAAGGCAACCATTACATCGATATTTCGATGTAGCTAAAATGTTGTGTTATGTCGTGAATGCAGTTTGGACTCGAGAAAACTAGAATATATTCTATGAGTTAAACACTCTGTTAATATTGCAATTTGAATATGATTGAGAACTAGTTTGCTAGAATGTCATCAAAACCATTTACTTGGTAGCCTATATTTATGAAATATTCATAAAGAACAGGTTTCGATTAAAAAAATGTATGTATAGGGATTTTATCAATTGAAGTACTTTACATAAATGAAATAGTTTGCCGACACTTTATTTAAACTTTTTTCACCCACGGGCCCTTTTCTCGCATGTTTTGTTATATGTTTGTAAATAAGTATGCGTGGTCCTTTAAAATTTCTCTTGTTTATAATTGGTAACCCCTAAAGGCGATTTCCGTTTAAAAAAGTTAATATGATATTTGATTAAATATAGGAACGAAAGTAGATTCATCATTTTTAACGGAAATACCCATCTTAATAGCTCAATTAAATGGCATGTATGTAATTTTAGAACTGAAAAATAGCATACGTATATTTGTCATCATTTGTTACCGTGTTATATTGAAAGTGAAAATGAATCAACTTTTACAAATTTTAAAGTTTGCACGTCGAATTTTAAAACAAATATTTTACCAATGTAACAAAAACATTCCCCTAATGAAATTCCCCAAATTAGAGAAAAAGTAATTATCAACCATTTCTAGTGTCTGTTTCAATACATAAAATTTAAAGTCTGTTCGTACTTTTAGATATTGTTGTAGTATATATCATACGTAATAAACGTTTTAAAAATTATTCGTTATAGAGTACGACTATTGAACTCTGTGAAGGGTTATGATTGATTATGGTTTTACGCTAAAAATATTCTTATTCTCAAATTTGAAAAAAAAAATATTGTAATCAGAGAGAATTTTAGGATTAATAGTTTTTACAAATAAATTAAATGCAGTTCTAAATATGCAATGTTATATTTGCGAAGTACTATGACGAAAAGATACAGAATGATAAAAATTGCTTTATTCCCTCCTCCTTTAAAGTTAAATGGTTATTTCTTCATATAATTTAGGGATGTCAACAAGTACTAGAGTATTCTAGTATCGCTCGGTAGAACCAAGTATCGAAAATCATAACGATACTCGACTAATCGGTTTCCTGTTAGAATATAACTGTCTCCTCAACACAAATTTGATCTCCTTGAGAATCTCTTTTCAAAAAGTAAATAGGCATCACTGATAGATAATGCTAGCATATAAAAGACATTTTAGTACGAATGCTTGTGAGAAATTTAAGATGCCTCCGAAAATACGTGGGTTATACCTAGGCTAACACTTTATACTACACATGTCTTATCCATTCCATCACATCGGTACCGTCAGAGCAAATATTTTCGTCTGCAAGACTGTAAATTTAGAACTTGCAAAACTGTCTGTCCCCAATGATAGTTGACAAGTAAATGTTTTCAAATATAATAAATTCGTTGCATCCTCTGGTGACCATCAGTGACTAGTTAAACTTGTAATCTGTACGTTTTTATGAACATTAAACTTGTTTGCCTAACGATCACCAAAAACTATTGTTTGATATAGTTTTTCCTTGTTATAATTTTCAAAAGGTGTCCATTGCAGTCACTGTAGAGAAAGTGTGAAAAGTCTTACTTGTTCTCTGGTATAAACATAACCACTGGACTAATAATTGACTGTTGTTTGCTTATTCATTTTTACGATTTTATTTTAGCACTTCACATATCACAAAATTATCAAGCGTGTCTCCTTAACTAGTCATTTGAATTATTTGTTCTTTACAAATTCAGTTGGTAATGCTTGACGTACCACAAAATTAGCTTGCCTTGTACATGTTGTATCCTAATCTATAAATATTTTGAATGTACTTTCTATAAAATGGCAACATACTCACATCTTATAATAAAAATATTAATAGACGGTACACATAAATCCAAATAATTAAGCAAATATATTTAATGTACAAACTTTATATAAAAAACAAAGACTTTTTGATCAGATAGTAAATTTATTTTGTAGTTTTAATAATTTATTTCAAACCAGAAGCAATACAGCTTATAGATATATCATAAATATATACATGTATATCATAACAGAACATTTTAAATACAAACGGAGGCAGGACTACATAGTATAAATCATTCAGAGGGTTGTCGTGACAATTTTGTATCTGTAGCGTATTTCAAATATGTCATATTTTAGACATTTTAAAATAAAACGAAACTCATCCTCGATATCACCATGGTTACATAAAATACATAATCTTTCATTTCTGTCTCTTTTTATGAATCTACCATATTCAATATTTAATTTTTGTGAACACAGTCTATACTAAGTTAAAAATCTAATACATTGTGGACTTTAGTTTTTTGTCAAATAAAACTGCAATTGAAAATTATCCACAAGATGTTTATAAATAGTACATTTTGATGATGAATAGAAAAAAAATTTGTAAAGGGCAAAAGCTATTGCTAGTCTTCTTTTAATGTTGATATAAAAAACCGCGTATAACAGGCCAGGCTTCCTAAGGTGTTATACTTCGTAGTTCTACGCATATTGCTTTTTTAGTTAAATTCAAAGCAAATTTGGCGTTGCTACGTAAACATTCTATGTTTGGAAAACAGCTTAATGAAAGTTGTAAATGATCACCTTATAAGTACAAATGTCAATCTCGAATCATATTTGGCAACATAAATATCAAAATAGTCCTATATGTAGAAACTATAGTAATACCCCTTTGAAATAATCAAGTTTGTTTTGCTATGTACCCATGTATGTTGGGGGACCAGGTGTCCAAATGTAATTCAGCGGTTTCCCTGAAATATAAGCTTTGACCTTTGACCCAAATTTAAGACAATCGTGATCACTGAAGGCAACGACGACATCGATATTTCGATGAGGCTTGTTCTCTTTTCAATAATATAAAATACAGTCTTGTGATATTCTGTTAATCCAAATTGATCAAATTCGTTGACTGGTCACCCCAAGGAGGCTATGTTAGATCAAATATAATCTCATGGGTTAAACGGACAACATATAGTAATATTTTTATATTGAGTATTTGTTAAATAATCATTCTATTCGTGGCTATATAGTTCTTGGAAAGCTTAAACTAATTTTCAGTTTATTACTTTAAAATTAACAGTTTATATTTTTGTGTGTGTCAACTATCAAGGATTTTAATAATTACATGAAGTTACATAAAATTGTGAGAAATATATTAAGTTACAATAGTCATTTATTAGTCCAGTGGTTGTGATTGTGTGTCTAGAGAAGTAGGAAGACTACTTGTAAAACTTGTCACACTTACCATTGCTTACTCCAAAACGACTGTAAATTATATCGATTAGATTATTGTGTTTTACTTTATTAGTGTTTGTTAGTAATGAGCATTTAATCATGGTGTGTAATTCCTTGTCCAAGATGCTAGATGGTTTTACTTCCTTTTAACAACTTACCACAGAATGTAAAATACGTATTTTGGTGTTTCCCTGTTGTAGATATATTTCCGAGCGAGTACTCGAGTATCGCTCAATAAAACCAACGATTACTCGATTAGTTATTGTTCACCAAGTTGACATCTCTTTCATATTTAAAAAAAAATGTCTGAACTTTTTCTCCGGAAGAACAAGATATACATTTAAGTTGACATAAGCCCTTATATAATACAGTTCTGCTATTTTTTGTTGTGCTATGTATACTTATCTGATGAGCCAAGACAATACCATCCGATTTTACAGTGCATTTTTATTTTATTACACCACTGTCACATACTAAGGTTTATACATGAATGATCTCCTGGTCATAGTCACATGTTTTGGGAAGTGTACAGGGCTCACAATCAAGTTGAACTCCGCCATGTCCCTAATATTCCAACCAGAATCAGGAATCTGTAATCCAGAGTTTGTTTTTTACTACTCTCTGTCATATTTTCTTTTCCTTTCCCCTTTTGACTTGCTCAAAATTTTGCCAGCTGGGGTTTTTTTTACATTCTAACTATTGTTTTTTATTTTTTTTTTATTTATTGTTATTTTGTTGACAATAATACTACATGTAATTTTTAAATAGATGGTTCCGTGGACATGTTTCATATGATGCAGAAACTCTTCAGTTTGGGTTCACTTAGGTTGGTCCCCTCCGTAAAATATTCAGAATGCTTTCGCCAGAAACTGGTCAATATAATGATTCAATTTTATTTGCCTGCTATAATCTAATATAAACAAAATACAAGTATACACAGTTGTTGATACCTTGTTTATTTCTCAGCTTTGTTTGAATCAATCCGAACTTTACCCGTTAATCATAATATATATTTGCTATACAGTTATATTGCATGTCTGTGAATGCCTATCTAAGAAGAATGCCAGTAAGAAAACAGTTCAACTTAATACTATATTCTGCTAAATTTATTTCACATTAATGTAATGCTTGTTAGTGGAGTGAAACATAAAGAAACAGTCGCTTATTTGAAGAGTTTAATGGACCGACAAAGTAAACATTATACTATATTTTTTCCTGTCGTATAGTTAAAATTATCTTTTCACTTTTTATAATCAGTTTTCTATAACTTTTTTATGTTTAGTTTTTCTCTTATTTGGCTAGTACAACTACTGAGAAATACATTTTTATATAGTTTTAGCATATGTAAAATATGTATTTTAGGTGTCAACAAGATGTATGATATGAATAACTCATGAATCTGTCTTTAAAACAAGACATATAATACTAACCACTCACTTTTGTATACATTTTATTTCTACCGAATTAAAGTATTTTGATTGTAATGTAATAATGGAGATAACCTGTAAATTCTTTGTAATAACTAATACATATAAAACATGGGACTTAACTCAGCCGTGGTGTCAGTGATAGTACATGTAATTGCTCTGTTCAATGTATTGTTGTTTTCAAATTTCGTTCGATTTTATATACACATGTATATGTTCATTTTGTTATTATTGTATTTGATGATAGTCCAATGTCTGGACTTTATTTCAATAAAAATTAATTTCTTTCTTTTTTACATTACTTACTTATTGGAAACTTAGAGCTGTATGCTGCAGTATGAAATTTAAATCAATTCAAAAACATATGTCATAGAGTTGGTGAGTATGATATGTTATACCTAAACCTAACATATTGAATGATTATCTTCCTTATTTTACAATTCTGACATTTCATTTTGTTAAATTATACAGGGGGAAAATTATTTATGGTATTACTGATATATCATATAATGCATTTTAAAATTCAAATATGATAATTAAATTTTGGATGATTGGTGAATATGAATTTGACGCGAGATAACTTTTGGTCAGTAGAAACTATATCTTATTTGTTATTAGTATGAATTGATCTTTCGTGTTAGTATTATTCTTGTTAACACTGTTTTACACTTAAGCAAGACGGAGAAATTCAACAAAACTATATAATAAAATGTTATATTTATGAAACTAACAAATAAAATAAGTATAAAAGACAAAATATTTTATAATGAGATAATTCTCTACCAAAAACCAAACGAAAAAAAAAAATCAGGTAAACAACTTCACACTGATCAAAGTATGACCTTTATAATGAGCAAAAACCATACGATATACCATAGTAAGCTATAAAAAAGCTCTGGAATAACAAAATGTAAAACAATTCAAAAGAAGGAACTAATGCACAAAATATTAACCTACTTAATCATCTGCTATAGATATAATTCATCTGATAGATCTTTAGGATAGATGGCAGCATCATTGCTTACATATGTTTTTAAATGCTATTGTCAGGGTCATGGAGTTTGAAGGGTTTATGAAATTGAGTGTACATGCAATATATATATATATATATATATGTAACTTAAAAGATGAACAGAAATTTACAGCTAATAGTTCAATTAATACCTGAACTAATTCTGAGAACCAGGATATTATATTTATTGCACAACATAAAGAAAAACAGATGATGGATAATTTCAGAACAAAATCATTTCACCTCATAAAAATACCAAATGAAAGGAAGAGCAATTTTAGTAATGTCTGAAAACTCAAGAAAATACTGTTTTAAGTAGCCTCTGAAATCATATCTGTGAATGATACTGGAAGAAGAATGCCAGTAAGAAGTTAGGTCATTTTCGTAAGATATTTGGATTATTGTTTTTCACATAACCGGTAATATATTTATTGATGCTGGTTCTTTGAGCTGGTGCAACAGATTCTAAATTCCATTTAATATGGGTCAGTGCAAACGTTGACTAGAGTTCTTACTCTAGCAAAAGATTAAATGCATAATCACTACGTTGAGTGGAGTTTTGAGAAGGATTGATCATGGTTGATCATGATTTCGGTTTCAAAGATTTGTAGCAACAATAACTTTGTCAACTGGATTTGATAGATAGGTTTCAGTAGAATACCCTTTTAAGTTACAACAAACAGTCCAATCCTATTTGTTCATAAGTCCTTTTAAATGACATATCATATCACCAACCGCCCCTAAAACTGAAATTTGTACAGATTTAGGCACATTCTGAGTATTTGTCCATAACAAATGAAAACAACACGTTATAAATTTTATGCATCCAAAGCGCTTTTCTGGATTAACCTTCATCAGAAACGCTCAAAGCCAAATATTAGAAAGCCAAGGATGCATTGGAACCAAAACATTTGAAGAGCTACATAACACATGAAAAAGGATAGACACCAATATTTTGTTGAAAGGAAAACCATGTATTGTGTCTCTGGTACACGTTAAGAAGTATATTTTTGATTGGAGAAGCCTGACGTTTGTAATTTACTTGAATTTTGCAAGGTGGAACATGTCGCTATTTTTCTGTTGATAAAAGATCGTGAAATAGGCCCTTGTATATATGACTGCAATATTTTGTAGGACAGATCGCATCCGATCAAAGTAAACTGGGTTCTGGCCTTACTTTTGTAAACAGATGTCCATGTGTTTGGCATACATTTATGGAGTTTTTTTTCAGTTCCTTGCAAAAAGGACATTCTTCAAGCTAAACATTGTACAATGAAATAACATTCTTTACGCCCTTGTGAACGCATTTGCAGGCGGATTAAGATGAAGGAAACTGAGGGATTTTCAAAACTATATTTAGACACTAAGATACTTGCAAGGAAAGCAATACTAGATTATACCATATTAAAAAGTGTGTCTAGAAATAGACATATAGTCAAATTTGACCCTGTATGCTTGCATGAGAAAACACGTTAAAGGTTCGAATGATCTTAAACTTTTAAGATAATAAATTTATGGGCAGCCATTCAGGCAAAATTGAGCAGAGTTTTAAAAGCAGACTTAAAAAAAACCACAGATGTTAAAATCAAAAATCGTTGAAATATCAGAAAAAAAAAAAGTTAAAAAACGAAAACATACATATAATTTAAAAAAACCAACAGAGGTTTCATTCGAAAACAGACATGAAATAAGAAAACAGACGACAAAATGAAGAAAAAAAAAAGACATCGAAAACGAATACATACACAAAATACTCTAAAGCAGAAACAATACAAGAACTAACAGGTGTCCATTACATGACGCTTTTTTAAAGGCCGTTAGAAGTCAGAGAATTCTCCCACTACTATACTACTTAGGGGACGATCATTTTTGATTACTTTGGGAAAGGGGGAGGTGTGAAGCAACAGACAAAAATGAATAGTTTGCCGGATACAATTAAGATATTTTAATCAGTGCCGGAAAAATATCATATTTGCTATTTTGCCGGTGCTGGCAATTATGACAATACACTGGCTATTGTCCGAATACCCAGTAAGTAATTATTTTATTAAAAAGAATAAAATTAACGGTACCAATTTTTCTGAACTAGATGCGCTTTTCGACAATAAATGTCTCTTTACTGATGTTCGGGGGAAAACTATTTATAAATCTACAGCTTATTAAAAAAAATCAAAGAGCTTCAGTGGCGGATCCAGAACTTTTTATCAGAGGGAGCCCACTGACTGATCTAAGGGGGTGCTCCAGTCATTCTTCAGTGATCCCCTATATAATCAATAAAAAAAATCAACAAACAGGGAGGGGGCTGGACCTGTCCCCTGGATCCGCCTATGAGCTAAACAGGACAAAATAGTAAAACCAAATTCGGACAAGGAATCAGATGGGAGATATATTCCATAATTTGATATAATTTTCAAAACTTGTAACGGCAAATTTTATTAACACAAGGTCAGTATTTTCTTGCCGGTACCGAAGTACTGGCTACTGGGCTAGTGATACCCTCGATGACTTACAGTCCACCAACAGATGCATCGACCCACTGGTAGTAATAAAATAAACGTTACCTTTTTTTCTGCACAAAATTGGCATTTCGACAATATTATAAAACTATTAACTTACCTTTTAAATGTTAACTTCCAGTAAATAGTTCATGTCAAGTAAATAATGTTTTTTAACAATTGACTGAGAAAAAAATTTCAGACAATTTTGTATCAATAATAAAATTATTCGTATAAAATTTTGTAAGGAAAATTACATACTGGACTGTATATGTATTATATGGTATAATATTTTATATAAAGGGAGAAGTGGTATGATTTCCATTGAGACAACTATTAACTAGAGTTCAAATGAACTGGATGTAAACAATTATAGGCAACCACACAGCTTTCAACAATGACAAAAACCGATACCGTATGGTCGGCTATATAAGGCCCCGACATGAAAAATAAGGAACAATTCAACTGAGAAAACTCACGGCCTAATTGATAACAAAACAAGTTACGAAAAAAAAAATGTCATACATGATCCAACGACAACCACTGAACTACAAGCTCCTGACTCGGTACAGGCTCATAAAGAATGTGGCGATCGAGGGTCAAAATTTCTGATGGTTGTTTTGAACGAAGTTAGTTTTGATAGAAAAACACTACATTCTGTGACACCTAAACACTACTCTAGATCTATGTCTCATCCTGCTTCCTTTTTATCATTCTTTTTATCTTAAACGTTTCCTCCAATTAGCTATTTTATTTCAATAACAAGCAAAGCTCTACACATTTGAACAAAACAAAAACAAAAACCTTTTTACAGTTTTTTTTTTTTTTAATTATGAATATATTATCTTGTGCATGTTAACACTCTGTCAATATTGGGAATTGAATATGCTTAAAAACTAGTTCACTAGAATATCTTAAAAAATATTTACTTGATAGCCTATATTTGTCAAATATCCCAAAAGAACACTTTTTACATGTAAGCTGATACTATCTATTTATAGGAATTTTATCAAATGATGATAAAAACTTTATAACACCTTTTAGTAGTATAGTTTTTGACGTTTTATGCACCCTAAATACCTAAGGTTCTAAGGTTCTAAGATGGCGTCAAACCCACTTCCGGTTTTCATTAAAAAAGGAGGGAATTCCTCCTCAACCAAAAAAAAAAGAGTTACATCACTTCCGATCACACTGACTTTCGCTTTGATGAAACATTGCTATATAAGAAGCAACAGAGTCATAGCTAAAACTCATCCACCTTTAAGCTAAACAGTTCAACATTGTATTCCATTCCCTTTAATAAATCGCTTTATTGATTTCTTGTTTTTTCAGATACAGACACAAAAAAACCGTATCAATAGCACTTTATCGCTACATGTGTCAAAACATAGTTAGAACAGAGAATCATGTTAAAACAATCAGATTAATAAATACTGTCAGGGATAATGGCACAAGCAGCACACCTTATACCATCATCACTAGTGGGAGTTTTGGAGAAGGGCTTGAGAGGTTGTGATTTGGATACGATGCATGTTGCAAACTTTGCCGAGGTTTATGCAGATGAAAACACGAGACCTACACCAAATAAAACTTATTATAGAATGAAAACAGACGATGTAAAACCTGGTTTCACGTATTTGCTATTAGAAAAAAAATATATAAGAAATCTTTATTACAAAACAGTGAAGAACGGTATCTATCGAGTGCATTATTTAAACAATATCTATTAAATGATACAGGTAATATCATAATTCATGGACCGTGTTTATCTGAAGAAACTGGATTTGTTTGACCATGGCTTATGCTTACATTGTAAGACATGGATATCACACGCATCACAGTTGATATTAAGATCAAGTGATTCATGGCCAAGTTATAATGTCAATAGTATTATAAATCATGGAGTACTTTTTGTACTAATTGGAGTTAAGGGGATCGCCAACAGAAGATATAAAATGGCGAATATCTTTTTCTGTTGGTGAAAAATTTCTAATCAACACTTTTACACCCACTCAATTAGTTTGCTATGCCCTACTGAAAAGTGTTTTGAAAGATGTAATAGCAATCTACAACGACTGTTCAGTTTTACTGTGTTCACATTTCGTGAAAGCAATTATTTTCTGGATATCAGAGGAAATACCACAATCCGTGTTTTATGCGTTGCTTTAGCAGGCTTATTTATTGTGTGAAGTATTCAGTTTGCTTGCATTACTTTATTCCAGAAAACAACATACATGTTCGAGAACAAAATAGAGGGACGTAATCGTGAAATACTCCTAGATAAACTAAGTACCCTCCATAGCTACGGTTGTCGGTGCGTGTTATTTTCAGATCAACTATCTAATTTTCAGGTATCAATGGGGATGGATCACACCGAACCACATACATTGCGTACTATCGAGCTTGCAAAAACACTGAATTCCAAATTGTTATATTTGCCAAATTGTATAACTGATAGGTATTGCAAAAGGGAAACTTATCTATATATTAGAATACATCAGATAGTGTCCTGTTACCAATCCTCATTAAAATACTTATATACATACTACACGTCATTGTGGTGTACACGATATGTGCAGACTATCACACTGAACAGTACTAGAAGCAATAATAAACTTCTATACAAACAGTATAATTCCTGTCTTTGTGCTCTGCTACAAAATATATATCACGACGCTGTATCGGGATGGTTAATGTTAGCTTCGTTTTCTATAAGACAACACAATAAAGGTAAGCGTCACACATCCTCATGTATTCTTTATCGAAGTGTACGATCGGAAAACTAACTCGCTCCATGGCTATGTTGGTAACTCATAACCAATTGGTCATTCCGAAATCATTCCTGGAGAAAAGTTTAGTTCGATTATGGAAAATAATCCTTGTAGATTTTATAAAGTTTGAAAGAAACTCTTGGTTAATACCAAATGAACGACAAATGGAAGTAGAAGATGTAGAACGTATAATTTCCTCTATAGTTTATGCTTATTTCCTAAATTTTTTGTGTCATTATCATCTCAATAATGTCACACAATGTCAGGATTCCATCCACACTTTACAGCTTGTTATAGGAGAAAACTATTGTATTGAAAAAGATAGAGGTTTAACATCTGAAGCCTACACCATTCTTGGTATTGCTTAACAGTTATCAGGAGACCATGATGCTGCCCGTCAGGTATTACTGAAGTCAATTGAAATATTCCCTGATTACACATATAATACATCTTTGAAAAAACGTTCGTCAATGAGCTCATTGTAATATTTGTACATTAATTTTAACGAATAGTATTTACAGGACAGACTTAATCCAGACTAGTAACTTGCGTTTACCAGCATTTTTCTTGTAAAATAATGTACAATGCAAAGATATCACAACTAACTAAGTATTACCAAGGCAAAAAATCCGTTACTGGTTTTTCAGGGCTGGGCAATACCTCCAGAAATGATTACATATGGGCAATAATATTTTTCAATTTTATTTGTCTGCTTTTATCTTAAATAGACAAAATAAATGTATGCACAGCTGTGAATAGCTTGTTTATTTCCCAGTTTTGTTTAGATCAATTCGAAATGTGTCTAGAAATCATGATATTCATTTGCTAAACAGTTATATTGCATGTCTGAGAATGCCTCTTTAAGGGGATGTCAGTAAAAAAACAATTCAACTTAATTATATATTCTGATAAATTCATCTCACATTAAATTCAGAGTTGATGCTGGTTTCTTGAGATACAAGAACAGATTCAAATCCTAGTGAAATAATGACTTCATCAGACAGAATGGTTACTACTCGGTTGTTATAATACACAGATGTTAGCTATGTGAGCTTTAGCAAAGTGGTGTTGAAGTATAGTCAAAGAGACTGTAGACTTCTAGCAGTATGGTGCTGTAGTATAGTCAATGAGACATTACAGTTCTAGCAATATGGTGTTCAAGTATAGTCAAAGAGGCTGTAGACCTCTCGCAATATGGTCCTTGAGTGAAGTCAGAGAGACAGTAGAATTCTAGCAATATGGAGCCTGAGTGTAGTCAAAGAGACTGTAGAATTCTATCAATACGGGGCATAAGTGTAGTCAATCAGACAGTATACTTCTAGCAATATGGTGTTGAAGTAAAGTCAAAGAAAATGTAGACTTCTATCGATATGATGCTTTAACAGTGTAGTCAATAAGACCATAGACGTCTAACAATATGGCGTTGAAGTATAATTAATGAGACAGTAAACTTTAAGTAGTATGGTGCATAAGTGTAGTAAATGAGACCGTACACTTCTAGCAAAAGAGCGATTAAGTGTAGTCAATGAGACCACATACCTCTAGCAATATTGATCCTAGGTATAGTCAATGAGACAGTAAACTTGTAAATTCAATTTCTCCAATGTTCAGACAGACTGGTCAGTATAATTCGTGATATAGCTCTTTTCCGTATTTTTTAACCCGTGAGATCAAACCTTCACATGATGAAAAGAGGAAAATTCCTTGCAGTTTAGTTTTCAAATACGGGAATTGATGAAACAACATTAGCAACGTTCTACATCACAAGGAGGTAATATATAAAATTTCACTCTATTTTGAAAATCAGTCTCTTTCTATTGTATCCCACAGTTACACCAGAACCATTATACATAGAGTATTTAGCTACAAGCAAGCATTGAAGGATCTTGATTAAGAAAAAAAATACCACAAAAAAAAAAACTTTTGACATGTGACTGTTCACAGTCGCCTTATATTTACAGACCCTCCTGCAATGTTATTACTGCTGATATAAACATAATTCAACATGAACATGGGCTAAACGAGAATAAGGTGAAATAGACACTTTATCAGATTGGGTCAAATCAATTAGGTTTAAGATAAAACGTTGAATCTATAAGTTGATAGACTAGGTGTATGGTCGATCAAAGTTCGATTTCAGAGACAGAGAAGCTATCCTTTTAATGTGGCTTGGTACTTATGCATCCTGCCAATGTACGATTATGATTTGGCCATTTTTTATAATCTTGTCTTCCAGTTTTGCTTATGTGCTTTGTCTATAAGCCATTTTTTATGTGAACTATTAGTTTGAATTATTGTGATTAAGATTATAACATAATGTTAAATGCTGTACCCCTGTATTATACATTTTTACCTATTATGTCTCTTTTTTGCTCTCACATAGTTTATTTACAATGGAATTGTATGCACCTGTCATAAAAATGAGAGGTTTAGCCAGCCATTAAACAAGTTTTATCCACCATTTTCTATATAAGAAAATGCCTGTACCAAGTGAATATGACAGTTGGTTTCCATTCGTTTGATGTGTTTGAAATTTTGATTTTTCCATTTGATAAGGAATTTTCCGTTTTGAATTTTCCTCGGAGTTCTGTATTTTTGTTATTTTACTTTTGTGTATGTTATAGTTTGTAAACACACATTTCTGTTCTCGTATATACATATAAGTTAGGCAGGACTTGTATGATTCGTTGATTGGTTCATCAAAAGCCGATGGATAATATTTCCAGCAACTGAATTATACTAAATTAAATTAAGAATGGAAATAGGGAATGGGTCAAAGAGACAACAACCCAACCAAAGAGAAGAAAACAGCAGACGGCCACCGATGGGTCTTCAATACAGAGAGAAAGTCCCGCACCCTGAGGCGGGTTTCAGCTGGCCCCATAACAAAAATGTGTACTATTTCAGTGAAAATGGAAGCCATAAAATTGAAAACAGCAGAAAGTAAAGCTTTTTGCGAAGAATCATATAGCCCTTGGAGATAAAAAGCCCACTAGCAGCGGCATCTTCCAAGGTTTTAATAATTACATGTCAATAATTTGTTAAATTACAGGGCAACAAACTTTACAAAATAAAAGTGAATTCTAAACCACATGTACACTAATAGACTTCTTTTAATAATCTGTTAAACTGTGTAATTTATAATTTACCAACAAACACATTTAAACTGTTTCAACTCTAATGATTTTACTATAATTCCAACTACAAGAATACTGTCCTCGTTTTGTTGATTGGGAAATGATATACTAGTCAGAATCTTCCGAAGGGTTATGGTACATGTTCCCTCTCGGTTTTTTACATTTCTCCTATGAAGACCAAATAAAATTACATTATACTGAAGTATCCAGATTTTTTTCTTTCTGCTTAACGTGTATTACCAGCCTGATCTTCGTATTTGTTCATATTGTATATGGGCTTATATACCATAATAAAGTAACCAATCAAATTGCACGATACGCCAGGAAAATCCACTCCAGTGTAATATTATGTATAAATCTCCGTAATTTGTACTTCCCATAAGCAAAAGGTTGGATATCACTTTTTGAACAGGATCTTCTCACCCTTTTGGGGTTCATAATATATCCCCCGTGTTGGCTTGGTATCTGTTTTTACATAAAAAGAACATAACTAAAAATTATTATTCAGTATTTCAAGTTTCTTATGTAAAACTTTGTACATCCCTTGTTTTCAGTGCTACCTCCTTGGTGGTCCCGTGCTCTCCTTGATTCCTGGAGTTCGTAGGTTCAATCCCCGGCCGTCAAACTAAAAACTTAAACATTTTTTTACATTGACTACATCTCTGCTAAGCACTCTCGTTTTAGCGATATAACGGTTAGGTAGAAGTTATAATATTTCAGTTCAGGATGACATGTTTTTCTGTGGAATGGTTTCTTTTAAACCAGCTCCACTTTCAAGAACAAAGGACACTATTTTTTCAATAAAACATGAGCAGGTTCCGGTCCTGATATGAATAAAATATTTTCAACTGGATGTTTATCATCAATCCTTCAATCCTTATTTATAATGTGATATACTATTTTACCTGATAAAATATTGATGGGTATTTTTATGACAAGCCCAGATCGATAAGCATTAAACGGAATAACAGAAATGCTGACTTTTTATTACTAGGGAGGTAAATATTGTCTGTGGAAATGATGTTAACAGTAAGAAAAGAGTGGCGAGAGAAGGCTTACCATCAACGTTTACCAGAATCTAGCTGCAGCCTGAAATGTGAAGGCGAACCTTCTAGGAACTGCGGTCACCACGGAATAAATTCCATATATAGAAGTAAGATATCCGAAAGGATACATTAAAGGTCGAGGTACGATAACCAGGCTTTTGAGCCCAAATCTGGGACATATATTTGAACCGTCTTTTGCTCCTCGTTTTATGGACTTTCAAATACTTTTTAACGGGCATAGCTAAAACGACACTAATTGATGAATAGTGCATCTGGTGCAATTAAGTTGGTATCCTCATATAAATGTTATTTACTGATTGAAAATGTAATTTCAATTTTACTATACATTTTTTTACCATATTTATTAATTTGGATGTGATTATCCTGAAGCAAGCGCAGCTATTTATAAATTTTCCTTTTTTTTGTGTTGAAATATATGATGTATTAAGCGTTATATAGCATATGTGAAAGACGAGCTATGCACTAAAGCGTTTGTATAATTGATGACTCTCTTTCTAACAAAACTTACAGATATCTTTCAGGTTGATAACCACTATTAAAGAACCATTTAGAAAGAAAGAAGCACATATTTTAAACAAAATAATTTCTACCCAAAGCTATAGTTTTGCATTATTGCAGCTTTGTATTCGTTCTTTATCTGGTTAACAAAGATTGTTTTTATTATTTATAAGTTCATTCCGCATCCTGTTTTGTTTATATTACAAAACTATGCAATATAAAAACACACATTTAACAAAAATAATTTGTTTATTTAGAACAAACGACACATGTCAGCGGGTAATTGTCTATGTAAGGTGGACATTTCAGAGATCCACATTTAGTAAGAACTTCAAAAAACAATTTACCAAGATGCCTATCCACACCTCCGATGATATACTCTGGATTTATGTCAACGCATACGTAAGCTGAGGAAGCTGGATGACTATATGCTCCTGAAGACAAATATCCATGATATTCTTCCTCCAGCCATTGTAACATGTATTCTTACCTGGAATCATTATGACAGATGTCGAAAGAGTTCTGCAAGAGGCGCAAGGGAGGTCTTCGGCATGCGCATTTGAAGCAAAAAAGTTGCCTTAAAATTCAGCACCGTACATATGCCCATAGTCGGACACGCTGGTCTTTACATAATTTGGATCCGGTGGTAAACATACATATTCAGCAGCCGAGCCTGTTTCATCATAGTTACCACCAACGGCATAACCTGAGAAACAAAAACACATTCAGCAAATCAACTTTACAAATATCAATATACAATTTTTGACAACATAACATGAATGAATGACTCATTAAAAGTATAGATTAGTTAAGAAAGGAATCTTTTTTTGATTAAAGTTCAATATTCATTCTTAAATTCAAAGAGAGTTTGACATATGTATGACTTTAAGGTGAGTTTTCTCCGTGATGTTACATCATTCTGATCCAATCTCTTTTAACTTTTAACTCACAAAAGTCGACATTATCATATGCATTCGAATGAAAACAGTTGGAATGCGAAATCAATAAACAATTGAAGATTGTGTAAATCAAACTCTTGAAAGAGATTGAAAATCTTGGTAAGGCTATCTTTGTTTAGGGTAGGAAAAATGGTTTTTCGATTGATTTAATGTTTTATGAACTGTCAATTAACAGAAATATAATGCCATCACTCCTGTGTTAAACTTAGTTGGTGAAACAAGAGAGAAAAGCTAATATACAAAGGATACACTAAAACAATCGGATTAAATAAATGCGTTTGTTTTGTAGTAGACAAAAGAATATAACACAATGTTGCCTGTTGTACCTTTTTTTTGAGATTTTTACCTATCATGTTTCAAAACATTACATTTAAACAATTTAAGACGGACTTCCACGTGAGGTTAGAGCTATAACCATTTATGCCTGGAATAGAAACACATTAGCATTTGGAATGTTGCAGAGCACGAAGGAGACTTTATACAATCATATTCTGACAATTGTCACCACCGATATCAACATTACTTTTGTAAATATTTACCAGAATATACCAATTCTGTGTTATTATTTGGACACTGCTTTCTTCCCCATCTTATATATGTTGTTCCAATACCTGAAATACAATATATATATTATATATTACTCGTCCAATGTCAAATACACGACATTCAGAAATATCGATAGATTGATTGGTAGATTGTGAAAAAATACAGCAACATTATAGTTAAGTAATGTTCAATGATTATATACTGAATAAGAGATATGAAGTAAGGTAACAAACAAAATTCGAATGAATGTCAAGAACTCTAAAAGGGTCGTGTGTATAAATCCATCATTCAGCATTTAATATCGAGTAAAATTACCACGTGTTTGGATAACTGTTTCAACTATATGCACGCGTCTAATCCCTCCACTAAGTCGTCGGATTTCCTGTTAACTATAAGGGACAATAACTGTTTAAGGGATGAATTGACAATTTTGCTAATTTGACATATTTGTAGATCGGACTTTGCTGAACATTCTAGCTGATTACAGTTTATCTCTATCTATAATAATAAATACTAGTAATAACCAAAAAATGCAAAATTTCCTTATATTACCAATTGAGGAGCAGCAACCCAATAAAGGTTGTCTGAAAATTTTAAGGCAGATACATCTAAAACCGGTGAACATTTTAATTCCATTTTAGATTTTCTCTGAATGCTTTATGTTCATGAATATATGCCAAAAACTACATTTTACCCCTGCGTTCTAGTTTAAGCCATGTCGGCCATGTTGGTTGGCAGGCGGGGTCACCAGACACATTTTTACTAGATACCCTAATGAAGCTTCTGACAATGTTCGGTTATATTTGGCCCAGTAACGACGGACACTGACGGACGACGGATGCTAAGTGATGAGAAAAGCTGACATGGCCCTGTGGGCCAGGTGAGCTAAAAATTAAAATTACACAATTACCAAACTCCGATGAAAAATACCAATGGAAGGTCCCAAATCAAATCAAATGGCAGAGTGAAAAGCATAAACCTATCAAACGAACTATCATACTCCTGACCTTGTACAGGAATTTTATTATTTATAAAATGGTGGATTAAACCTGGTTTTATAGCTAGCTTAATTTCTCACTTGTATGACAGTCGCATAAATTTCCATTATACACGTATTGACAACCCATACCGCATATTCAGCTAATTAAAGGCCCGAAATGACAAATTTCAAACAATTCCAACTAGAAAACTAACGGCCTGACTTATGTACAAATTAAAGTAATGAATGAAACACCAATATGCTTTGCAGCAACAAACGACAACCACTGAATAACAGGCTCCTGGCTTGGGACAGGTTCATTCAGAATGTTGTGGATTTAAACTAGTCAACCCTCTCCTAGCCTGGGACAGTTGTGTAACAGTAGTATATAAGAACAAACTATAAAAATCAGTTCAAAAGTGCTCAACTCGTCAGATCGATACAAAGCAGAAGTACATCTAACAAAAAAAAACGTGACAATAAAAGACACTTTATATATATTAAGTACATATCTGAGATTACTCGCAATTACTGACACCTAGTTCAATAGTTATCAAAGGTACCAGGATTATAATTTAATACGCCAGACGCGCGTTTCGTTTTCATAAGACTCATTAGTGACGCTCAGATCAAAATAGTTATAAACCCAGACAACTAGTTCAAAGCCAACAACAACTAATAAAAAATCATATGTCTAAACCTAAAAAACCAATCAGTTCTCATCTAACTTCCAATGGATTAAGTGTAAAGAATTCATTACCAGTATGCGAAAGATACTGGTATCGACAGATTTTAGAGACATAAATGTGCATATGTACATGTATAACGGTAATTTTTAGTTTGATTTCTAATTTACTGATTATGTAATCAATATTAATACAAATAAAACAATATTCAAAGATCTAATTATAGTGTTGAATTTGTAACCTTTTAGAAGAGTTTATTTAAAGGATCGATAAGTTTACCCAGATTGTATCTAAATTTCCCAGCACGGTAAACAACATCTCCATTAAAATTACGATACGCTATCCCTCTTATAAAAAGTACAACCAACTTCCAAACGAAATCTTTATATCTATGAAAGACTTTAGTAAAGGTTTTAAGTACTTTGTGGTAACGAACTCCCTGACTTAAGGTAGATGCATGGTTTACCTCCATCTTGGATTGTACAATCCCAGTACAAAATCGGTCTAGTTATTTGCCCACATCTGCAAATTTGAAGACAGATTTGCAATTTATTGGTTAGACTGTTTATTTATATGAAGAAAACTTGGTGATTTGTTGTATAACTCAAAATATTTAAACAAATATCAAATTTTGTGTTTTTAGAATCATTTTTTTTCAAATAAGCGAGTTAAGGGGAGATAACTCTTTTAGTAAAAATATATACTGGACTAATAGGGAAATTTTTAATTTTTACTTGTAGCAAGAAAACAAGTTCGATGACAACATTTCTTCTTTTTATTTTCTTAAAACATATCATAAAACCTATCTTCTCACAATTTATTTCAAAATTCTATCTCATAGATTTTTGTTTATGCACACAAATGTGTTTTTTCATGAACAATCTAACCAAATTTGGGCAATTTTAAACGACTCATAGCTTGAAAAATAGCACGGTGAAAAAAGCATAATAAAATCTTCATTGTGGCAAAGTATAAGAAATTTTTATCCCAAAAAATATATACCTATGATCTACCTTAATACTATACCAGTAAAGAACAGGAATAAAAACCCTGTTCATTGATAATTTTCTATGTTTTCTATGTATTGTGTGCGATTTTGTTCCATGTACATTTATTCTATATCCTTTCAGTTTCTATTGATTTTAGAGTTTGTCTCTAGTGCTGTGTGTAGGCAGTAGAACGATTCCCCGTGCTTGAGGTTTGCTCTTATGATATTTACAGTTATGGTGTGTTTGTCATGTGTGAATTTCTCATATTCATACACCGTCAAAATTTCATGTTTGGTTAAATTTCTTCAAAATACTGGTCTGGTCTTCTGTTTTGTATATTGCCCTTTCATACTATTTAAAACTGCTAGGTTTTCTTACATATATTTCGATGTACCCCGTGCTGTCTATCATTCGTTGTTTAGTTTTATATGTATTGTCTATCATTTGTTGTTTCAAAATTATTGGTCTTTTGTTGGGCAATGTATGACAAATATATGTTGAAAAACCTCGCCCGAAATTATAAATTATATAATTCATTGACCGCTCCCGACATGTGTAACTTCAAGGCATATTTTAACGGCGATCGATGTCTTTCAAAATTACTAACACTTTTCTTGTATCCCTGGTGCTTTCGACTGGGGTGCGTCATTCACAAGCATCGCACAAATTGGCACTCCGATGTGGACGGGGATCAAGAAGGTGAACTGTGGTTTATATTTTATCAATAGTACCGCTTAAGTCGACGCTAGGGGCCGTCTTGACCTTGATGTAGGGTATGAATGATTCGTTCATTGTTGAAGACCCTACATCAACTGTCAAGATGAAGAACGGGAATAAAAGCCCTGTTCATTGATAAGTTTCTATGTTTTCTATGTATTGTGTGCGATTTTGTCCCATGTACATTTACTCCATATCCTTTCATTTCCTACAGTATCATATATATTACGTTCATTGAAATTCAAAATGTCACAACAAACACGGGCATAGCGAAAGAGTTCGAATACATAAACACCGTATAAATTCGTCCCTTTTGACGCGTATTATAGTATATCATAGTGAATAGATTTCCGTGTAAAACTGAAATATCGAAGTCGAGGAAAGGACTGTTATTACCGTTTATACTGATTTACTTAAAAGTAAATTCCTTTCAGTACATTTCGTCAGTATACTAGAAAAATTCTTGATTAGCGAACCAAAAAATATCATCAGGATAACTATAAGTGTCAGTTCGACATTTGACCACGTTACAGTTTCAATTAAATGATAGGGTGACTCAACATCTTTGAGAGTGACTGCACACACATTAAACACATATTGAAAGGATGTATATGCTGAGACAATATATGTTGAACCCAATGAAGCACATTAAACCTCATGTATGATCATTTAAGAAAAAAGTAAGGGTCAATTTAAGAAAATCAAGTATTTACAATACAGTTTTACTTTTAATGTTGTTAAATGAGCTTTGAAGTAGTTTAATTGTCTGTTCCTGTTGTTGGTGTAATGTTTGTTGTTGTTGGATTGAAGTCTGCTGTTGCTGAATGATTATCTTTTGTTGCTGATTTCTTAATGCCTGTTGTTGGTTTTCAGAGATCAGCTGTCTAACTGTAGCATTCATTATCGCCACGACATTTTTCATTCGGTTGAGCCGATTATTCAAATTTCAGATTTCTTCTGTGGTAACCAGGTCAACCTTAAAACAAAGAAAATATATTAACCACACAATCATACTTGAACGTTCCTCATGTGCTATGAAGAAAAGATTTGACACGAATTGATTCTTATCAATCTAGTGTTAAGAAAGGTCAAATAGACATCGTGTATCAAAATGTTTACATGCATATGCCAACCGGTGCATTTGAAAATAACGACCTGGATATGACCAAGAGGATATCTTCCTTTCAACATACTTTTAAATTGGAAGCTTAAATATATAATATATAAGTAAATTATCGTGACCGTCATAATTTCAAAAAAAAATACAACAAAATAGAAACAGTGGTTCCATTAAAAAATAATGAAGTTTGCATAAAACAATATATTCTTTGCAAAACGTTAAACATGGTTTAAAGGTTGCAATTTATCACAGAATATTTTACCTCTAAGAAATAGATTCTTGACATGTTACCGTTGACCCAGATTAACTGTCCCGTCTTAGAGCATGTGATTGGAAAATTCGTCCGTTGTATTCTTAGTCTTTGGTGACCTGCAACTAACCCGACGGTCCATTCATAATATGGGGAATGTGGGTGGCATCCTTTTTTTTGAGATTTTTTTCTCTAAATCCCGTAAATTTGTTTTTGTTAAAAGCCCTTATTAAGCTCACCTAGACTATTGGGCTAAAGAAGTTATTTTCATCAATTGGCTTCCGTCGTCCGTCGTCGGCGTCCGTTAACTTTTATAAAGATCTTCTCCTCTGAAATTACTTGGTCAAATTTAACCAAACTTGGTCACAATCATTTTTGTGTATCTAGTATTAAAACATGTGTCCAATTACCCCACCTTACAACTCACATAGCCGCCGTTGCTAAAAATAGAACATATGTGTAACATGCATTTTTGCATATTATTTTAAAGAAAGTTGTAGATAGAGAAAATCTGACATTCTCAAAAATGTTCAGAATGTTGAGCCTTTAATGATAATTTTAACAATTTTTTGCATTATTTTCTTATACCTTGAAAATAGTAATAACTTAAAATTAGCAAAAATTATTAGCAAGAAAAGATCTACAATTGAGATAATTTAGAGGTAATCATTCGATGTCTAATTGGAATTATTGTCCTTTTATGCTGTTTTTACCATTTTTGGCGGTTTTGCCGCAATGATAAAAATTATCATAGATAAATAGTGTCTTGAGCAAAGAAGATAGAGAGAAACTAAGCAGACTAAATTATCAGCATTACAAAATCAACAAAACAGAGATTTTTGTCATGAATTCTATTCTCGTCTACAATGTTGGAGAGTGTCTTTTGTTGAATATCCACATAGACCAAGGTGAGCGACACAGGCTTTCCAGGGCCATTAGTTTTCTAATGAAATTCCATAGAAAACTGTACACTCGCGACTGGGTTCAATCTTAGTTTACCATCTACGTCGTCAGTTCTTTTAAGTACCGAACTTGACTTATTCCCGAATAAGACTGTTTTACTGAGTGTGAATTCGCATTGCTATGAGACTTGTGTCGGTATTTGTACATCCAACATTCATGTATTTTAGTTATGATGTCTTATTTGTGGTTCTGATTGGATATTGTTTTATGTCTTATCGTTTGTAGTTTAAATTCTATTTTTAATTTTTTTATTCGTATGTAAAAGTAAAGATAATCAATCATCTAGTTTATTTATATGATTTTAGTTTAAAGCAACTAAATGCACAGGATTTATTTGTTTTTCGCAGTTGTTATTAAATTGTTCGTTTCTTTGTATGTTGCATTGGCGTCTGTTTTTGTTGCATTTCAGTGTTACTATTGTTCCCTTGTTTTCCTCTTGTAATTGATGTGTTTATCTCGATTTTAGTTTGTAACCCGGATTTGTTTTCTCTCAATCGATTTATGATTATGAACAACGGTATACTACTATTTATTAGACACTTTATGAAATTCATGGTTTCACAACATGATCTACAGTGAAGTTCAAAGCAATATATATGTATATTTCTTTAGCGTTTTCTCATCCTGTGTGTGCATGTTCTAATTGCATTTGGACAAACATATTTCATAAGTATATTGTCCTGAAATATAGGAAAAGAACATTTCGACCATTTTTTAAGGAATTTGTAAACTTTTTTTCACCTTTTCCATGATTTTATGTGTCGCCACCCCTCGCCCATTGAAAATCCTTTTGAAATTTAAATAATATGATATATAAAGAATATTTCAGCAAAACTATTTGTGGACGAAGGGAATTGTTTAACTTCTAGAAATATGACAGGTTTTGACTAAATACTCCCTCATTATGACGTCACAAATGCGTCACTTATAACGCAATTGGTGGAAATAAGTTTTCACTGACACAATTAGACAGTTTACCACATGTATGTTTTAATCAAATGTTCAGTACAGTGTCATAGTTAAAACTTTCCTATTTTCATGGGAAAAATTATGAGTAAATTGAACAACTCCTTTATCAAAAGTTTTAACATCTTTTCTGATCTAATAACATCAAAGTTGAAATAAGGATATCACATTTACATTTTAGTTAACCTCATTTATAGGCCACTAGCCTGAATACAATATGTTAAGATAGTCGGATAAATAAATTCGTTACATAGTGTGCTAGTGACCTAATACGAATACGAAATATAAGGGGTCAGTAAATTACTTATGGGGATTCGAGCTTCGCTCTTACCCCATATGGAAATTACTGATTCCATATATATCGTATTAGGTCACTAGCACACAATGTAACTGATAATATTGATGTACATCAAGAAACTTACAATGCGGTTTGGATGAGATCATAACTTTACGACAAGAGAGGATTTCATCTTTTTTATTGTTATCTTACCATTTATGATATAACATTCACGCAGCGCCTGCATATGGAATTTCTCTCTAATTTCATAAAGTATTGAAGGTGTGCCTTTCCTATCATCATTTTCTCGTGCGGGGTTTGCTACTCACAAGCTTCTTGTTAGTAAATGTTAAGTCATCATTTGGAGCATTTTATGGACGCAATCATAATTGTTTTGATTGTTGTTGCACATCTATGTCACAGATTACCACAGATAAGGACCTATTACTTTAGATAACATTCTGCGACTCTTTTCATAAAAAATCTTACGATTAAAATTGATCGTAAGTTATACTGAAATGTGTATGACTTACGAGTATTTTTACTCTTAAGATTTTTTGTGAAAAGAGCCGCAGTTCCTTTTTCGTCGATGATCTCAATGGATTTGTTACATAACCCAGTGGCGGATCCAGAACTTTCATAAAGAGGGGGGGGGGGGGGGGTCCTGCTGACTGAACTAAGGTGGTGCCGCTCCCGTCATCTTTCAGTGATTCCCTATATAATCAATCAAATTGAAATCAAACCGCAGCCCCCCCCCCCCCCCCCCCCCAAACCCCCCCCCCCCTCACCCCACCCCCATCGATCCGCCTATGTATAAAACTGATTTGTTGGGATTTGTGGTACTCATTAACTTGAATCTGTGAGATAAACACTATTTAATAAAACATGCACACAACATAATAGAGCTAACTAATATAACCAACCACAAAAACGATTAATATAAAAACTGTGAGTTTTTGTTCCACTTTTAAGTCCTGTGAAATATTTTAAACTAAGAACATTAGAAAATTGCCAATTCGTTGATTATGGTTGTACGCAGTATGCGTAAGGATGGTGTGCCACGGAATAAAACAACATACTAAATGTATCCCTCCTTTACTCAAATACAATAAAACAGTGGCGAATTTTGTTCACAGTACATACATTTAACAAGACTGATTTCTCTCTTTTAATTCTTTATCATTTGAGAATGGTCTTTAAAACTGAGGTGTGTTAAGATCTACAATTTTGTTCGTATTATATATCTCAACCATTTATTCTATATACGTATGCGTGTCATATGTGTGTGTATAATTGAGTTGTGGGCTGCAAGGTGTTTGTATTTTCTTGATATTTTTGTTTAGCAGTGTTTGTGTCTTTTTTATATTCTTTAAATGTTGTTTTGATTCCCTTTTGGTTCTATTATTCAATGTAGAAACAACCGTTTAATAATGAAAGTGACAAAAGTATAAGAGGGATTAAATCTTTGTCCATAGAAATACAAGTGTTTCAGACCATCGATTGATACAAATCCTTCAACATTCACTGGAACAATGTATATCTCTATATATATATATATTAGAAAACATGAATATATAATTGGTATCTTTTATTTTATTACTTAGAACAAACAACACATGTCAATGGATAACTGTCAATGTATGGTGGACATTTCAAAGATCCGCATTTAGAAATAACTCCATAGAACAATTTACCGTAATGTCGATCCACGCCTCCCATAATATACTCTGGGTTATTGTCAATACAGACGTAAGCAGTAGCAACATTATGACCATAATATCCCGAGGCCAAGTATCCATGATATTCAACCTTCCATCCTGTGTAACATGTATTCTTCCCAGGAATCATAATAACAGATGTAGCCTGATGAATTCTACAAAGAGCACAAGGAACATCCTCCGCATTAGAATGGGAACCAAAAAAGTCGGTTTGAAATTCTCCACCGTACATATGACCCCCACCTGACCCACTAGTCTTTACATAATTTGGATCAGGTGGTAAACAAACATATTCAGCTGCAGAACCCGGTTCACTATGAATGCCACCACCTGCAAAGCCTGTGATAAAACAATACTCTTAGTATATTCAAAATAACACATTTGATATATACATATGTATCTAAAGCTTTCTAAAGAATTTCCGTGCCCGGAAGTTTTATTCAAGATTTACATTTTTTTCTATGACTTTTTCGGAACAAATCCTCGATTCGTCTGTGCTAAATAAAATTTCTAGACTAGTATCGACAAGGTCCGAGAAAAGATTATTTCAAGTCAAAATATCGGGAAAACGTCTCAATGATTTTCCAGGCAACTGAATGCCAGTTAAAAGCAAAACTGCTTCCAGTTTTTTGCCATGGTGTTGTAAGTTCGGATAGCTAATCAATAAGCAGGTAAATTCAAACAGATACAATTATCGTAGTGTTAAGGGAGTACACAACACTATTACTAAATTAGATCCCGTTCTTTTATATCTCATAATTTTTTTACAAAAAATGTTCTTTGACCTGATTTTTTTATAAAGAATTTATACACACAATCTACAGCAATAATGTCATTGTATATATATAGCAGTTTGACAAACACAAATCCTGATTATTTAGAAGCTTGATTGCTCTCAAAAATTAATATGTGATTAAATGTTCAGCTGATTTTTAAAGAATTACCTCCCTTAGGTGTTCTGTAGCCCCTTAAGTATTTGTTTTTAAATTGAAAATTAAATGATAAGAACAAACATTGAAAAAGTAAATCTTATGTGACAAAGCGCCTGCGGTGCTGATGGAAGATTATACAAGAGTCATCTTAAGTTTGTAAACATAATTTTTGATTTATCAGACTTCAATTTAGATGTCCAATTTTTTTTTAATGGAGTAGACTAGCTATGTGTCATTGTTTTGACACAGTTTCCGTCCCCATCTGATATACGTTGTGCCAAGACCTGAATATATATTTATATGATATTGAGAGTACATATCGTATCAAGTCACTGAGGCCAATAGTTAGTTAATGAACCGGACAGTTATCACATCTGGAGTATAAGGCAGAAGCAATGATAAAAGCTCATACAGTTTTTGTGATGACATGGAGACAAAATGGTCAATAAACACTATAATCTTACAAATATTTTATATAAACAACAGAAAAAAGTCAAACACACGTACATTGAAAGTGCTTAAAACTTGGAAAGTTAAGATAAAAAAGAGTGGACACGCTGCAATGTCTCACCTATAATATTGACCGTTATGTTGATAGTTTCAAAGATAAATGATTTATGAAAAGTATCCCATAAACTAAACATTTTAAACGTTTTTCCATGACAATGAAGTAAATTACATCCTACCAGACAGACATGTACATCTTACAATCATTCCATACACAAAGACTAGTTGACATATTGGTTACAGCATTTGAAAACAAGACCAAAACAGAAATAATCACATGAAACAATTAACAATGAAAACAAGGTCTAGGTCAAATATTACCGGCTATACGCGTCATTGTCCATCTTGTATTTTTGTTAGATGTACTGTATTTCTATTTGTATCCATCTGATAGGTTAAGCCTTTTCAACCGATTTTTATCGTGTATTGTTACTCCACTGCCCCATGTTAGGGGAGGGTTGAACGCTCACAAACATGTTTGAACCCGCCCCTTTTTATTGGCCTGTCCTAATTTAGGAGCCTGTAGTTCAGTGGGTGTCGTTGGTTCATGTCTGTTAGATTTGTTTTGCGTAAACTGTAATGTTATAAATTGGTCTGGTAGTTTTCTCATTTGAAACGTTTCATTTTTGTCTTGTCGGGGCCTTTTATAGCAGACCCCTATATCAGGTTTTTCCCATTGTTAAAGGCCGTACGATTGCTTATAATTGCTTTCATCCAATTCATTTGAAATTTGGTTGAAAGTTGTCTCATTGGCAAACATACTACATCTCTTTATTTCTTTATATGTACCACATATACAATTATGTCATACACCAAATTTCTTTATATGTACCACCGTACAATTATGTCATACACCAAATATACCTGACATATTGCTAATAGAACTAGAAAAACCAGACACAAACACAAAAAACTTAACATTGAGAAATGAACATGAAAGTGTTGTCGAGGTAAGATGAAATCTACCAGACTGACATGTATCACTTACAATTAATCCAGAGATAGAACGAAACTTTACGAAAAATTGTAAAAATGTTCTACGTAACGTTTCGTAAAGTTCCATATCGTGAATTAGTACTCAACTTTGACGTGTTTACCGAATAGTAAGCTATAAAGGACCCCAAAAATTACTAGTGTAAAACCATTCAAACGGGAAAACTGTTTTTCAGACACTAAAAGCATATTTTGCATAAGGGATGATTGTATGGTGTATATGTTTATCTGGCAAGTTCATCTGACCTTGACCAAGTCTTAAATTTTCCATAATGGTGTAAACGACTTCAATTTTGGTAGGCAAACTAATTTCATATAAGTCATATGACTTTGTGTAAATCGAAAGAAAAATCTTCGAAAGCGTGAATAGATGTTTAATAAGTATCTAATCGTGACATAAACAGTGTCAAAGAATTATACAACCACAAATAAACAAAAGAAGTTTGTATACAACTATAAATATAAATTTACAAAACGTAAAACGTTACAATTCATCACAACACATAGAGTCATAGAGTATGGGATTGGAAAATTCATCCGTAATACCCGTAAGCCTTTGCTGGCCTGCTACTGTCCAAATGGCCGATCCATAATGAGGGGACTGTGATGTGGCATTCCTTTCTTTGTGGAATATATTTTTCGAAATCCCGTAAAAATAAAACAAAATTTGCTAAGACCCATTATTTGCTTAGTGGAATCATATAAACCCATTTTTTTAATTACCAAATCCGCAAATGGGATTCGTCCAAGGCACTTATTGAATTTGTAGTTTAAGAACAAAAGAAAGAGGTAGACATAAAACTTGCAGTAGTGACGTTTTACCTTTAGCTCTAATTCGAAGGCCTAATTATGACTATTACGTATACTGAACTAAAAAAGTAAAATAACAAAAATACCGAACTGCAAGGGAAACTCAAAACGGAAAGTCTTTTATGAAATGGTAAAATCAAACGAATATCTCAAGAATGAAAAACAACTGTCATATATACAAAAATAATCCCTTTTCTAATCTTTGGGTTTTACTGAGTGCATGAATTTTGTTGTGGAAGGGTTGCACCACTGTTATTTTTTCAGAAACCTACAATAAATATTGCACAAATTTAGGTTTTACGAAATTTCCCTTCAATATGATAAGTGAAAATAAGTTTCAAGTGAAATAACTAGACATTTTGACACATGATTTAATCAAATGCATGTTCAATATATTATCACAGTGATTTTCAGGGCCAAAGTCACAACCACATCGTAGTTGAAATAAAGGATATCACATATACAAATTAGTTAGCCTAATACAATTATGTACATCAAGAAACTTACAATGAGGTTTGGATGAGAACATAACTTTACGACAAAGATGATTTCATCTTTTTAATTGTAATCTTTCCATTTATGTTCAAGTAGCTCCTGCACTTGGGATACATTTCTCTAAGTTGATATAATAATACAATAAAGGCAATGATAGTATACCGGTGTTCAAAAGTCATAAATCGATTGAGAGAAAACAAATCCGGGTAACAAACCAAAACCGAGGGCAAACGCCAACACACCTAGAAACGAACTATGTGATAACAAATGCCATATTCCTGACTTGGTACAGGACATTTTAAGAAATAAAATGGTGGTTTGAACCTGGTTTAATCGCTAGCCAAACCTCTCGCATTATGGCAATGTTAAAAAATATCGCTAAAATACTACGTGACAAAAATACAGCATAAACACACGCAGGAATATTCATAACAGAGAAACCCGCAAACAAATAATATAATAGTCGACACAACATGCGAACCGCAGAACAACAATGAACATATTCTATCACCGACGAACACCACTGGATATCAAAAACAGTGCGTTTCATATCTCCATGTTCTCATGCTGTGATTGCTACTTGCAAGGAAGCTATTAATCAAGAGTTTCGGGTGATAAATTATTAGTCATTCATTGGAGCGTTTTACGGACGCGATCATACTAGTAATTTGTTTGATCGTAATTGAACATCTATTTCATAGATGACCCCAGATATGTTTCTATTGCCGTAGCCAACATCCTGTCTCTTATTCCTCGACAATTGTGTCATAACCGGACGACACTAATCACCGAATGCTAATTTCCTTTAGCAACACTACGAATACCACGTATGGAGCTGGATCTGCTAATCCTTCCAGAGCACCTGCAATCACGCCTGCTTTTGTTGTAGTTTGTGTTGCTCAGTTTTTATATATTTGTATTGTTTTTTAGACTGATGCATTATACAAAATAATAAAACAAATCATAATCATTAGTCCGTAAATGACAATATAAACTTTATTCAATACAACATGCGCACTACAAAACAAAATAGAGATAATTTTACATGACCAACAACAAACACGATCAATATAAAAAATGTGAGTTTTAGTTACAAGTTGAAGTTTTGTAAAATATTCTTCAATTAAGAATATTATAAAACTGCACATTAGTTGCTTATGGTTGTATGTAATACGTGTAAGGGTGTTGTGCCATGATATACATGTAAAATAATCTACAAAATGTATCTGTTTTTTTTGTTTTTGTCAAATACAACAAAATAGTGACGAATTTTGTTCACAATACACACATTTAAACAAGACACTAGTTTCTCACTGACCAACTTAACCCCTTAAGTGTTTAACCCCGCTACATTCTGTATGTATGTGCCTGTCCCAAGTTAGGAGCCTGTTATTCAGTGGTTGTCGTTTGTTGATGTGTTACATATTTTTCTCGTTCAAATTCGAAAGTCAAAAATAAACTGGCAACGCCATTGTTAAAAAAAGAAAAAAGACAACCCGACTAACAGACACTCATACGACGTATACTTATTAATAAACAACAGTACACAAAACACAACATATTAAACTAAAGACTGAGCAACACGAATTCCCCACTAGCACATAGAGATGTTGAAATTAGACAGAATCCCATTAAAAGATACATCTTAGAAGATATAACCTTAACAATACAATTCTAATTGAATGAGTAAATTTGAATGAGTGCGCATGACCTATCATTCGTGAACCACTTTTATAAGGATCACCTAACACCAAAACGTGTGTAAATCACATCGAAGTTGACATACAGGATACAATTTAGTTAGCCTTACACAATGGCGTACATCTAGAAACATACAATGCGGTTTGGATAAGAACTTTTACTTTACTACAAGAGTTTTATCTTTTTAATTGTTATCTTTCAATTTCCATGCTATAAAAAATTGAAAACAACACGTTTAATGATGTCATGCGTCCGAAGCGCTTTTCTGGATTTACCTTCATCAGGAACGCTCAAAGCCAAACATTTGAAATCTGAGGATGTATAAGTACCGAAACCGTTGAAGAGCTATATGACAAAAATACCTAAAACAAATAGCCAAATCCATCTATGGTCAACTTTGCCTGAGGGAGTTGAAACTTTAGTTTCTTTATAATTTCAAAATTTATAAACGGACAATTTTAGAAAAGTTTGTTATAAATCATGTCAGTACCGAAGTACTGACTACTGAGCTGATGATAGCCTCGAGGACTGATAGTCCACCAGCAGAGGTATCGACCCAGTGATATGTATTTCATCAACACATGCACGCAGCGACTGCATATGGAATACATTTCTACAAGTTGATAGAATATTCACGGTTCTTTTCCTATTATCAATTTCTCATGCGTGAATTGCTACTTAGTACAAGGAAGCTATTCAACAAAGGGTCCCTGGTGGTAAAGTTTTAGTCATTCCTGCGAGCGTTATGAAAATATCTAAATGTGTTTGCTCGTTATTGAGCATCTATGTAATAGATGACCTCAGATACTGGGCAGATATGTTGATATTCCCTTTTTCCTCGATGAGTGTGACATAACCGGATGTCACTAATCACCAAATGCAAACTTCCTTGGGCGACACTACGGATACGTAGTGTGGAGCTGGATCGGCTAATCCTTCTTGAGCAGCTGCTTTAACTCCGGCTTTTGTTGTGGTATATGTTACTTAATTTTTATTTATTTGTTAAGTTTAAAGACTGATGTATCATACAAAATAGTAGGACAAATCATAACCATTAGTCCGTAATTTACAAGAGATAAATTTATTCAACAAAAGATGCACATTACAAATAAAAAAACAAAAACAAAAACCAAAAAAACAACAGAATAGAGATAACTTATATGACCAACAACAAAAACGATCAATATAAAAATTGTAAGTTTTAATCACAAATTGAAGTTCTGTGAAATATTCTTAAATGAAGAACATTTTAAAACTGCACATTCGTTGCTTATGGTTGTATGCAATACGTGCAAGGGTATTGAGACATAAAATAAAACAACCTACAAAATGTATCCATTTTTGGTTTTTGGCAAATGCAACAAAACAGTCACGAATTTTGTTAACAATACACTAGTTGAACAAGGCACTAGTTTATCAGTGTCTGAAGTATTCATCTTGAACATTCACTCTTATATAAAGTTGTTGTTTCATAATTTTCAACATTCTTTTTATATTTGGAAAACGTGTTTTTCAACAAACAATTAGCATTCCCATGGGAACCAATTGTGCCCTTCTTCTTACCGACTCTTACCTTTACTATGTGAGGTTGGTTCCATACAGGAACTTCTAAGAAGGAAGAAAATACATTAGTTGACTATTTTACCTTTACTTTCCGCTATACAATGATGTTCTAGATCTCTCGCTAAATATTTCAAAATTTGTCAACTACGTTGAACGCATCTATCCCATTGAACTTGATACAACAGATACAGTTAAGTCTGTTTCATGTCTTGACTTACATCTAGAAATTGACAATGAGGGTCGGTTGAAAACAAAGCTTAACGACAAAAGAGTTAATTCCAGCTTCCCAATTGAGAACTTTCCATTTCTATGCAGCAGCGCCTGCATACGGAGTATATATCTCTGAATTGAAACATTATTCCAGGGATTGTATTTCCTATCATGATTTTCATGATAGAGGGTTGCTGCTCACATGAAATCTGTCAAATCAAGGTTCCATTCGATGAATTTGAAATTATCGTTTCGTAAAGTTTGCGAACGCCATAACAAGTTGATCGAGTTGATGGAATATCCGTTTTACATGAAGGCGGATATGTTCCAAATGTCGTAACTATAATCCCGCCCTCTTTTCACGAATATGACCTACCGCGTTTGACCTAATACTGGGTATGTACTAACATGAGCAACACGACGGGTGCCACATGAAGAGCTGGATCAACTTACCATTCCGTTGCACTTAGGGTCATCCCCAGCATTTGGTGGGGTTCGTGTTGCTCAGTCGTTAGTTTTCTATGTTCTGTTTTGTGTACTATTGTTTGTCTGTTTTTTTGTAGCAATGATGTTGTCAGTTGATTTTCGACTTACGAGTTTGTATGTCCCTTTAGTATCTTTGAATGAATGAATGATTTTATTCTCATAAACTAGTACATAGCTACAGAGAAAATAACAGTTCATATATGATACATATTTTGTTTCGCATGTGTGAAAATTAATAACAATATAATTTTATTACAGTTCCATAAACCAACAGGACAAACTTTCACTGATATGTATCGTATAAATCTACACAATTTTTCTAGTTCAACAACACTTCAGATGAGAATACATTACTAAATTTAATAATGCTAGCATTTTTTTTACAATAATGTGGTAAATATTTTTCTCTTTCTATGTTAAAAAAATTGCATGACATAATGTAGTGAAATTCATCGGCAATATCTATTTCGCCTCGAGCTCTCTCTTATATCATTTGAGAATGGTCTTTAATACTGAAGTGTGTTTAAAACTATAATTTATATATGTTCGTATTATATATCTTAACCATTTATTCTATATACTTATATGTGTCATATTTGAGCTTTCTGTGTAGTTGAGTTGTAGGCGCAAGGTAGTTGTCTACTCTTGGTTTTTCTTTCTGTTTTTTTTAATTCGACTTTAAATGTTGTGGTCTTGTCCCCTCTTTGATTTTATTACTCCATGTCGCAACAGCCAATTAAAACTGGAAGTGACAAAAGTATAAGAATTACTTAAACTTTGTTCATAGAAATAAAGTTGTTTTCCCCTCTCTATTCCTACAAATCCTCCAACATTCACTTGAGCAATATACATATAAATATTAGAAAACATGAATCCATAATTGGCATCTTTTATTTTATTACTTAGAACAAACTACACATGTCAATGGATAATTGTTGATGTACGGTGGACATTTCAAAGATCCGCATTTGGTAAGAACTTCATAGAAAAGTTTACCGTAACGTTGATCAACGCCTCCAATAATGTATTCTGGGTGTATGTCAACGCAGACGTAAGCTGAAGCAACGTTTGAACCGTGATGTCCAGAGGCCAAGTATCCATGATATTCCTCTTTCCAACCACTGTAACATGTATTCTTACCAGGAATCATTATAACAGATGTAGCACGATCAGTTCTACATAGAGCACAAGGGACGTCCTCGTCATCAGAATTAGAAGCAAAAAAGTTAGAGTCAAATTCGCCACCATACATACGACCCCAATCTGTTCCACTAGTCTTTATATAATTTGGATCTGGTGGTAAACATACGTATTCAGCAGCTGAGCCCACATCGGCATAATTACCACCACCTGCAAAGCCTGTGATTAAAAGAAAGTATACATGTGTTAATTCAAATATGTTATGTATATGTGTATACAAAGCCGTGGTCTAAGCAAAGTTTTCTGCTAAATGATAATATATATTCACTTGTTACATTTCAAGTAATACAAGATTTTCAATATCAAACACATCTAAGATACACAGATAATGATTTAGAACGACCGATACGCGTTTCGTCTACATAATGCTTATCAGTGGGGCTCTCATCGAAAAAGGTAAAAACAATAGTGAACATTAATAACCAAGAATTTTTCCTTGCCTGCATGAGGGAAGAAAAAAACGTGTTTCGAATGGTTTTTATATTAAATGAACAGTTAACCGACAGAAAAATGACTGTGACAATAATAGTTCATGTGAACATATGGGCGCTAGCCAATGTGATGGTGATACCTCGGGGACAAAACGGCTACCACATAGTGATCGACACAGTGGTTATAAACAGTATTTAAAATAAACAGTGTACTTTCATAGAACCTAATGTGATTTGAGTACGTGTACGACTATACCAATCAACTGCAAACAACTCTGCAATAAACATGGCAAACAACAACAAACAACATACGGTACAGGCACAAATTGTGGTGTGGTATTTGACTAATTTTACGGGCGCAGAACATTCTCAATTACCTGTTTGGACAAAATGTCGTAAAATACGTAAAATAACGTAATAAAATTATCTGTATAGTGAAGATGCCAACATATTACCACTCTCTTTAACAAGGAAACATAAGTTGGAAAGCACGGATAAAAAGTGCCCACTACAACAGGAAACTAGCTAAGGAAGCTACAGTTTTTGTTGCATACTGTCGTTCAAGAAAAAAAAAATCAGAAACAACACTGCACAGTTGCATATGAATACATACATGAGGGTCTGGAATGGGATAACGGAATAGAAAATAACGGGAAGCCAAAATAACTGAGAACTCAATGGTAAAAAAGAATAGAGAATAATATGCAAACGAAAATAACGAAATACAGAAATTATGACCACGATCAACACACTCATACATTAGGAAGTATTAACTAAAATATTGAAACCGAAGAACTTTGATACTGACAATCATATCTGAATATTTAGGTCTTAAAGTTCTGTCCAACATAAACAAAAAGAGGAAAAGCAAGAAAATAATAATAAAACTTGTCCACAGAAATCTTCAATGACAGAATGCCCCTGCAGCTGTTCGGATAGAAAATTTAACAGGAGTCATCTATGTAAAGGCAATGTTGGAGTTATTTGATTGTGATTTAAATGAATTTGCCTTTCATGTATTTTAATTACATTCTAACCTGAGTAGACTAATTCTGTACTATTATTTGGACACTGCTTTCTTCCCCATCTAATATACGTTGTTACAATGCCTGGAATATATTCTTTAATTCAAATATTGAAAGCACATTAGCAGTTATGGCATTGACGGCCGTATGGTAATATAAGGGCCAGTCGGTCATCTCTCAAAGATATTTGAGGAAGCAAAGCTAGGAATCATAAAGTTTTTAGGAGATGACCAATCGGTTCATTAACTGCAATTTAACATGCGTTTAATGTAAAAGACACAAATACGCTGAAAATACACCAGTGCAATAGGTCAAACCTTTAATAATTAGAGAGTAGAATAAAACTTTTAATGTCCAGGAAGTTTGTGTGGTTTAAACCCCACTTAACTGGAAAGAAACTTTAAATGCCTTTTCACAATGTTCTGTGGTAATATTCATGACGTCACAATACAAAGGGCTGATGTTCAAAAGATAAAAAGGAGCAATATTTTATATAATGTCATTATATCTACATGATCTATGAATATTTCTGCATTGAAAATTAATAATTTTAACTTTATTAATAATACACGGGTTTATAAAATGGGCCAATTGTTGCTACTTTTCATGCAGCAACAGATGGAGACATTAAGACACCTTTTAAAATTAACAATGTATGAACAATATTCCTTAATTGATACAAATTTCAATATCTTTCACTTTTGAAATCTCGAATTATTAGCTAAAGTTTTTTTTATCATCTAGTCTTCAAATAAAGCGGATTTTAATGAATAGTAAGTTAAAAGTATGAACTATAAACAACATTATAGTCTTACTTTGAGTAGTGCTAACATAATCGTGTAACTGTTTGATTGTCTTTTCCTGTTTCTGAATTGTTATTGACTGTTGTTGTACTGTGCTTTCCAGTCGATTCAACCGATTTACTAATACATCTGGGTCATTCAGCAATAGCCTCTTCTCTTTTGTGGTAACCAGATTGACCTTAAAACAAAGAAAATATATTAAACACATAATCATACTTGAACGTCTGTCATGTGCTATGAAGATCTATTTCTTATCTCTTATCAATCAAGTATTAGATAAGGTCAAAAAGGATATCGAAAGTTGTGCAGGCATACATGTATAACAAGCGGTGTATTAGTGTTTAAAAATAACGAGGTGAGTATGACTATTTTTTTTTACCCTCTCCTACAATTAGTGTAAACTACTGTAATATTGTAGACTAACTGTATGTCTGTTGGTTTATTTGTAAGCTCAAGAAATAAAAAAATAATCGCAAACGTAAACATATATCATATAAGTATAAAATCGTGACCTTTTTTCTTTTTTTAAATCGATAATACAACCCCCCGTTTCGAAACAATAAGTTATAGTTTTGTTGACATGTTGTTGTTGAATCAGATTTAGAGTGCGGTATTTTAAATATTTCCGCCATAACCCACTGTTTAGCATTTCTGTTGTTCCGTTGTGTTTCCTCATATGATTGATGTTTTCCCTCAGTTTTGGTTTGTGACCAGGATTTGTTTTAGGTTAATCTATTTATGACTATTGAACAGCAGAATAATAGTATTTCCTTTATTTATACCCTAAGCCTATGTAGCTGTCACAATAGACCACTTTCGAGTTCATCCTTAACCGGAAAAAAACTCGTCAGTTTTGCGCGCCTTTATGACGTCATTTACCAGAGAGAGGGGGTCGCCTGTTTCCCTGCACTATTAACTATCATCAAGCGTCTTAGTGATCGTCATTGTGCAGGATAAACTAGAAATAATGTTTGTTTTGTAAGTACTTAATCCCTAATGACAGTAGCGCTGATTGTCAATTATGAGAATTTAATTTGCCGAATATTTCGTGCAATATAGCATTATAGTTTTCTAACCACTTGCTCAACATTGGAACGGAAGTGACGATGCCCCTAAACGCACGAATGATGTTCACTAAAACCAGAGTTTTTGACGGAAATGCATCGAACTCGAAAGTTGAGTATGGCCGAGCCATAATGTTGGAACAGTGGGGCAGTCACCATACATACGTATATCCAAAGAATATATATAGTTATGTTATCTTTTAACTATCAGTCAAATGTAAATAAATGAATAGTATATAGTAAGTCATGATACTGATTTCAATGCGAAAGATTCAAGCTTCTTGATTCACCTAAATATAATATACCTGCGTTTACTAATACAACACATTCGGAACATAAAATACATGAAATCGTTAAACAATATCAATTCCTTTAAAAATCTTTGTAAACAACACAAAATCAGGTGCGAGAATTGTGTTTAATATTTTGTACAATGAAACATGAAAACATCATATACGCAGAAAACCAGAAACAACTATTTAATTGTAACAGAGCAAATAACCTATGCAACAGAAACTAATCTGTAAAAATACAATAGCACATGGTCGTTTTATATTTCTATTGGTACTTATGTTTACATCGGGTTATATATAACCGTCGGCTGTCTTCAAAGGTCATCGCTATGGTTATTTAGATGGTGTCAGGACTCTCGAAATACTGGGATCTAGAATAAGTAATGCTTGAAATGTGTAAGACTTGGGGTGAAGTAAGTACCAATTACCGGCACTTCTTATCAACTTAACATCTAGAAATGTATGTCTAAACTGAAATATCCCAAGTCTTTTAGCGCAATTAAAATTCCGATGCAATTAATTAACAAAATACCAACCAAAACAAGCAAATGAAACAAATCATAGGATAACTTTAACATTCTGCAAAATTATACCCCGTTCTGAATCAGTAAAAAAATTATTATAAGGACAGCACCACTCTTAAAATGAAAGACTTTATACATGTATTCCATGAAAACCATTAAGAGTTGACCCTTTTATTCATGAGAATATAAATCACAGCAGAAATGTATTTTTTACATATAAATGGTATCTAAAATAAACTCAGTGAGTTAAGGACAACACATTGATCTAATGTTTATGATTTACTAAATATGAATAACTTTTCACGGTTAACATATTAAATTTGTGTATTTTACTTTAATTATTTACATTTTTTTAACAACATAATGACCAATAATTGAAAACAAATACAAATGTAAATGTAATAAAAGTCATTTTCAAAGTAAACATACATGATATGTTGACATGGATGGGATCGATTATATCATTTCAAACCAGTAGTAAAACCTTTAACAAATATCAAAACAAAGTAGGTGCTATGAACTACACAGATTTATGAAATTAAAATAAAACAAATCTGAAAAGAAAATCCTTCGAATTACATAAGTTAATTAGAAAAAAAAAAATGCTGATGATTACGGACACTAAACACTGGTTACCTTTTCCAACAATTTTCGAAAAATTAAAAAAAATTGTGGATTAAAGTGAAGTCATTTTTACAGAGCTTCATCAAATAAATCATTTTCTATCATAAAAAACAATACCAGAATTGTCGATAAAACAAATAAAGCAAACTTTACCTTCAAATATACTTGAGTTCATTAAATTAACTTTTTAGTGTATTTTATAAAATGGCATATACTAATGTCAAGTACAGATTTAAACAAAACCACATGCTAGTATAAGTGAGAGGTTTAACGCTATAAAACCAGGTTCAATCCACCATTTTCTACATTTGAAAATGCCTGTACCAAGTCAGGAATATTACAGTTGTTGTCCATTCGTTTGATGTGTTTTATCATTTGATTTTGCCATTTGATTAGGGACTTTCCGTTTTGAATTTTCCTCGGAGTTCAGTATTTTTGTGATTTTACTTTTTATACATGGTATAAGTCAATTTGGGCAAGAAAAATACGAGAATTTGAAAATGAACACAATTTATATCTATGACCCAGATATAAAAAAAAACCTGAGTTACGGAAACTATGAAAATAATGTGAAGATATAAAAACCATAAATATTATCATGAAGATGAACTTTCTTAACCTAACATTACAAAAGAACTCATCTTTTGAGTTTATGACAATACCAAAATGAGGGTTTTACAATCAGATTTTCTGGTTTCAAACTAGTACGTCATGTAATGTTATCAGCTCAAATATGTTTACCAGTTATCTGTTTTCATAATTTTTTTTAATTTTTAATCAAAATACAATTATGATGCAGCAAAATCGACACCATAAAACCTAGAAAGCGTATTTTGATGATATGAAAATATTTATAATATCATGGTAACGGACACTACGTCATTTTTGTAGTGTCCGTAACCATATTTTCATTTATTCGAATTCTGACTAAATTGTAATAAGAAGGAGATTAATTTTTTTATAATGTTAGTGTCCAGTGTCAAATCTATAAAGGAAAATAGCTTATTATTCTTGTTAGGAGTAAATATGGTGGTTACGGACACTACACCTTTTTCTTTAAATAATCTGTATGAATCATACCTTTCATATAGCTGTATTTTAGTAGTATTCTTTACATGAATATATTGACATATATATCTAATGAATAATCTTGCAATTAATTTTATTTTCAGGGCCATGAATGATCAACACTTAATAAATTTAAAACTGTATAACGAGGCACCACTTTTACAATTATGCATGTTACATTTTTTAATAAGCTCAGATTTTTGTTATGTTAGAATCATTTTAATCGCCATTCAATAATCTGTAAAAGTGGGGCGAAAGATACCAGAGGGCCATCCAAACTTATAAATCGAAAATAAACTGACAACACATTGGCTAAAAAAGAAAAAGATAAACAGACAAATAATAGTACGCGGGACATAACATTTAAAAATAAAGACTTAGCAACAAGAACCCCACCAAAAACTGGGGGAAGGATCTCATGTGCTCCGGAAGGGTAAGCAGATCCTGCTCCACATGTGGCATCTGTCGTGCTGCTCATGTTATAACAAACTCGGTAAATAGTCTAATTCGGTAGGTCACATTCGTGAAAAGGGAGCAGGACTGTAAATACGACATGAGGAACATATCCAATATAATCTGTGAAACAGATATTCCATAACGATCAACCAACTCGTGATGGCGTCTGTAAAATGAACGAAAGGATGATTTCAACTTCACCATTTGGAACTCTTGGGTTAATAGCTTCATTGTGAACAGCAACCCTCTATAAATGAAATCATGATAGGAAATACAATCCCGGAATATCGTATCAATTGGGAGATATATACTCCGTAATCAGGCGCTGTTGGAATGTTGCTACATAGAAATGGAAAGTTCACAATTGGAAAGCTGAATCATCTCTTTTGTCTAAAAGTTTTGTTTTTAACCGACCCGCATTGTCAATGTCTATATGTAAGTCAAGATATGAGGCAGACTCTACTGTATCTGTTGTATCCTTTATCTCTAGTTCAATTGGATAGGTGCGTTCAACATAGTCACCAAATTTTGAATTATTAAGTAAGAGAACATGTTGTCTGCTCTTTTGTCGGGTTGTTGTCTCTTTGGCATATTCCCTATTTCCATTCTAAATTTTATCATCTTTATAGCGGAAAATAAAGTTAAAGAATATTGCTAACTTCTTTTCTTTCTTCCTAAGAAGTTCCTGTATGAAGTCAGCCTCATAAGAATAATGGAACAAGTCGGCAAGAGGGGCACAACTGGTTCCTATGGGAATGCCGATAGTTGGTTGAAAAACACGTCCTCCAAACGTAACAAATATGTTGTCAATCAAGAAATCAAACATTCTGATAATTTTAGTTTCAGAGAAATTTTTGTTAGAATCAGAGTGATTTTCAAAGTAGGATGTATCTCCCCTAAAACAAGATACTTGTATCTACGTTTGCCATTCTTTTTTATGAAACATATCAATACCAACTCTTACAATTTGTCTTTTAGTTTGGAATGGGGAATACTTGTGTAAAGTGTTGAAAAGTCAAATGTTTTAATACTATTGCAAGATGAAAGAGTCTTGGATTGTATGTACTCTGAAATATCAGAGGAATTTTGTAGTATCCACATCTGATTCACGCCACCTCTAGAATAGGCCGTTTCACAATAACTTTGAAGCCCGGCTTTGATTGCTGATAAAATTGATGTTAAAAATTTAGAAAGAGGTTTCTTGGAGCACTTGGCAGACCCAGCACGATGAAAATGGTACTATGATAATTACACTTACTGTTAAAACTATTTCAAAGATATAAATAATGTCAAGTTTGAAGCTCAACCTCAAAACGTCTGAAAATGACAATTGTTGGACAACTAATCACATCGGTGTTCAAAAACAATTCAAGATAGAATCGTTAAATTTTGAATGAGGTTAAAACATTTAATGTCTAACATACAGAAAACATAAAACTGGCATTCTATTGTATCTGATTTAACTGTAGAGCTTACATAAAAAGATCAATTGTAAAATTCCCCGTTAGTGTGTTTCACATGATTTGAGAATCGTCTTACATACTGTTTTCCTTGTTTGTATTATATACCTCAATTATTTTTCAAAATTAATATACTTTTATGTGTCATATTTTAATTATTATTTATTAATCCCCCTTTTGAGTCTCCTATTTCTATAATTCTAATAATCCAGATAGCAACAAACAATTAAATAGTGTAGGAAAAACTGAATAAAATCGACTAGTTTGTTCTACAATAGGAGCACAATTTTCGTCGACTATAGATTGAGAAGAATACATCTCCATTAACTAGATCAAATATATATATATAAGGAAGCCTGAATCCGTATCTTGTATCTTTTATCTTATTACTTAGAACAGACTACACATGTCAATGGATAATTGTTAATGTACGGTGAACATTTCAGTGATCCGCATTTAGAATTAACTCCATAGAACAGTTTACCGTAATGTCGATCCACGTCTCCTATAATATATTCTGGGTTTATGTCAACGCAGACGTAAGCAGAACCAACATTATGATTATGATCTCCTGATGCCAAGTATCCATGATATTCCAACTTCCATCCACTGTTACAGGAATTTTTTCCAGGAACCATTACCACAGATGTAGCATGATCCGTTCTACAAAGAGCACAAGGAACGTCCTCGGCATCAGAATTGGAAGCAAAAAAGTTTGAGTAAAATTCCGCTCCGTACATATATCCAGCGTCCGACCCACTAGTCTTCACATTGTTTGGATCTGGTGGTAAACATACGTATTCAGCAGCCGAGCCTGTTTCACCATAAAAGCTCCCACCTGCATATCCTGCGATAAAAATGAACAAAATATATTCAAAATAACATGTATGATATAAACATGAAAAGATAAAACTTTATTGTCCATGTCATGTTCCCTATAATCTTTTATGAAATAAGTATCTTTTAAAGTTGTTATCCATTCGTTTGACGTGTTTGATCTTTTGGTTTTGTCATTTGATTATGGACTTTCCCTTTTGAACTTTCCACGGAGTTCAGTATTTTTGTGATTATACTTTTTAAGAGTATACAATGTTTCAATACCAAACAATAATTCATTAATCTTATATATTTACTTAACGTGTTGGAAAACAGTTTCAATTTATAAGGCATTCTAAAAGTGTTTGAAAAGCTGTTAAACACATTTAAAAAATAAGATGGTCTGGATGGGGTTATTTGAGTAGAAAATTGTGTCCCATAATACAAAACTAGACAAAAATAGGCAAAAGGAAAGATTTGATTATTGTGCAATGTCAAAATAAAAAGACTTAATGTTAATGACAATCAAACAGAAAATATACTGTAATGCAGACCCCCAGTTTCTACCATGATTCACAGGATGTTATGAACTAAACAGTGCAGATCTTTGAAAACATAGTGTTGTAATAATTTAGATTTTTTTTTTTATTTGATTACTTTCTTACCCAAATATACTAATTCTGTGTTATTATTTGAACACTGTTTTCTTCCCCATCTAATAAACGTTGTACCTGCAACATATTTTGTTTTAAATTTTTATTTCACATATTGAAGGAACAATGAAATCGTGGCATCGGGGGTCATATGTCATTTTATGAACTGGTCAGTCATCCCCCTCAAAGAAGTTAAAGGCAGAAGCAATAATAAAGACTATAACTCTTATGAATTTGATCTAATGGTCTATAAACCTCAACATCAAATAACCATATGATATAAAGATCCTAGAGCATGTATCATTCATGTAATACTTGTGCTTGATGTGAATATATAAAATAAAAGAAGATGTGGTATAATAGCCAATGAGACAATTCTCCACAAGAAACCAAATGACACAGAAATTAACAGTATAGGTTATCGTACTACCTTCAACAATGAGCAAAGCCCATATCGCATAGTCAGCTATAAAAGGCCCCAAAATCACAAATGTAAAACAATTCAATGTCTATTTCAAACACAATAAGACATACTAGTAGTTTACCTCTAAACAATATAAGTGAATTTAACAGCAAGTATCGACGTTTCTGTCAAATCATCTGTTTATAGTCATATGAGCAGCATGTTGTTCATTGTTTATTGTCAGAACTGATAATTGCTGAACAAGATATTTTGTATCGTTACCAAAAACTTTGACACCGATTGAGCATTTTTAAAATATTAGTTTTTTTCAATCGATTTCTTATGAATTTGCTATTTTAAGGAATTTTGGTACTGCTTTGTTTTTTGAAGATTTGGGTAAAATTGGTTAAAAAAGGGGATGGGCAAATAAATGTATGATTTAGAAGCAACTGATTCTTTGTTGTCAAACGTAATGACTTTGATTAAAAAGGAGAAGTTCTTGAAAAAGTTTACACGACAATGCCTAAAATTTAATAATTGACTACTGTGTGTCAATAAGATAAATACAGATTCCATCACTGCTTTCATTGTATTATGATATTTCGCCTCTCGAGACAGATTTTCTATTATAAATATACGAGGCTTTCGAGTGTTTTCAATAACTAAAATGGCATGAAATACAATAATAGAATATGTTTTTCTTATGAATTTAAGATTTTTATCTTTTTTCATTGATCTGTAAATATATTGCAATTTTTATATGAGACTTGTTTGTGACGTCTTAATAGGGGAATTAGAGACAAGTGAGAAATTTGGGTTCATATTCAAAAATCCAATGATGACTATGAATGACCAAATCCTTCAAATACATTTTAAAATCGGATATCAATACAAAAATATTTATGATTCAATTGTCTGTCTGTTGTCATTCCTGACATTTCCAAATGATTCGCATTATTTCACAAAGGACTCTTGATTAAACTAGGCATTTTCCATTAAATTATTATTAGCGGATTCTACAACTTCAAATCCGTTGATTACAATATTGAACAACCCTCGATAAATTTAATAAAATGCTCGAATAGTTTTTGAAATCTTGCCGATCGGATAAAAATCGTATTTAAAGGGTGGTGTGGCAAAATATATATTTACATATAAGATCATGCATAAATGTCATTGTTAGACAACCACGTTAATTGAGATAACTGAATCTACTTTCTAGTATATGCGCTTAGGATGTTGGATGTGTACTGATTGATAATTTATTCTTTCATGCATAATTTTTTTAATTAGCTGTTAGTGGCTTTGAATTAGCTGTCAGTAACTGCGAGGTCTCTCAGATCTGTACGTAGTCTTTTTTTGTTCTTGTTTAGATATACAAGTACCCGGCCACGTCCACTCTGTGTTTTTGTTAGATGTATTTCTATTTGTATCCATATGATGAGTTAAGCCTTTTCCAACTGATTTTAATAGTTCGTTCTTATGTTGTACTGTTACACCACTGTCCAGGTTAGGGGAGGGTTGGGATTCCTCTAACATGTTTAACCCCGCCACAGTCTGTATGTATGTGCCTGTCCCAAGTCAAGAGCCTGTAATTCAGTGGTTGTCGTTTGTTGAAGTGTTACATATTAGTTTTTTGTTAAGTTTTTTGTACGTATGTTAGGCCGTTAGTTTTCTCGTTTGAAATGTTTTACATTTGTCATTTCGGGGCCTTTTATAGCTGACTGTGCGGTATGGGCCTTGCTCATTGTTGAAGGCCGTACGTTGACCTATAGTTGTTAATTTCTGTGTCATTTTGGTCTCTTGTGGAGAGTTGTCTCATTGGTAATTATACCACATCTTCTTTTTTATATTAACATAATGAAATGGTCCTACTAAAATTGTTGTCACATAAAAAAGTTGATATCAATTATAAAATATCTGTGTGTATGTTTGTATGTATTTCAATTAATCAATATTAACCAATCAAGGCTGTGTGAGTACTGACAAAGTGGTCATTAAACGAATAATCAAGCAATCGTGATAAAATAAAAATTGTACTATAAGGGAGCTAACATTTGATTTTTATGGGGGCTAGAATGAAAACATTTGTCCTGCATTTTTGTTTTTCACTCTATTCGGTCTTGCTTTGTTCATTAGTTTATCCTGATTTTCTCACATAAATTGTTTTTACTCAAGTTGGTCATCCCCCCCCCCCCCTTTTCCCCTCTAAAAATCAAATGGTAGTTCCCTAATGAAATATAATCTTACGTTGAGAATTGTTGATTGAATTTTGCAACTGTTTAATTGTTTGTTCCTGTTGATAGATTGAGATCTGCTGTTGCTGAATTGTTAATGACTGTTGGTGCTCTGTACTATTTAGTATCACCATGACACTTTTAAGTCGGTTCAATCGATTATCTACATCTGGGTCATTAAGCAATAACCTTTTTTCTTCGGTGAGGACTGTATGTACCTTAAAAGAAAGAAAAATATATGAACCAAACAATCATGTTAGAATGTCTGTGATAGAAGAAAAGTGGCACAACTTAAATTCCTTATCGTTCAAGCTCAAAAGCTTAAGAAAGGTCTAACGTTTATATGAAAAACGGCACGTTTCAACATGTCGATGTGTATATGACTTTTTATAAAGGGTCACATGACGGGTTCGACCTACATCTAATTTATGTTGAATTGTGTAAACAAGTAAATTAATTGCAAAGTTTAGTAATACAAATAAAAACAAATTGAAACAAGAGAAGAATTATCTTAAGTGAATTCGTATACGTTTTTGACATAAGGATGGAGCCAGGAGCCAATGTTTTCCCACAGTTATCCTACTGTAGACTGAGAATCCACGTGAGCTAATGTCATTTCCAAGTAGGCATCATCAAACGTAGACAAAACAATCTCCCCTGAAACATGTCTATGCATACGTGCGTCTTACGGTAGCCAGTTTAAATGATTTGTCCTATCTGCCAGAATAGCAAAAATCTAACACGGTTACTGTTGTTTAAAATCAGTCATATTTGTCAAATTATATTCTTTGGCTTTTATATCTCAAAAATTATAGATGACAGAGTAGACTTAATGCAAGTACTGTGAACAAAGCCACTCCTGGCAAAGTCAATACTTTGGTAATGGAAACCCCAAAAAATATTCACACAAAAAACTTCAGATTCATTTTGTTTTAAAAAATCACCTGACTTATAGTATCAGCATAATATATTCATAGAAAATAATTATAATATGAAACGGCATGATCCATGTTTTGTTAGGGAAACCCTAGAAATAGTTCGGATAAAAAATAAAACAGTAGTTGCACAATGACATTATGACATTAAGAATCTAGAAAGGTTTGTAAGAAATACATTTGCCAGTTTGGGAGGAATTGCGGATTGGTGGAAGGAGATCGGGAGGTGATAAACATAATATGAAAGAGCGATGTCCATGTTTTGTATGCAAAACCAAGAAATCATTGTGATCGACAACAAAAAATGAGAGGTTTACAACAGCAATATGTCATGAAGAATCATTATGTAAAAGTTTGATTGAAATCCTTTCGTAATCGTAATATGAAAAAGCAAAGTCTATGTTTTTATTCGAGACCCCAGCAATTATTCTGATCAAAATGTAAAATAGGAGATTCACAATGCAAATATGGAACGATGAAGCTGTAAAAGTTTGATTGAAATTCATCATGGTTTTGAAGGAATTGCAATATTGGATCCCCATATAATACTAGTATAAAATAGAAAAGTCCATGTTTGTGATGTTGGAATACTTAGAAATCAAAATATGGGATGAACAAGTATTACAAAATAAAGATTATTTGAAAGTTTCTTTGGAATTCATTTGTTGGTATTTAAGAAGAGCTGCATCGATGAACGGACGGGTACACCGGTCACTATATATACCCCACTTCATGAAGCGGTTTTATAAAACATTACATTAAAGAGATCACCGTGTCATAATCTTCCATTTCTTTGTAAGGTCCGAAATCGTCATAAGTCTCATTATAGGAGACATTGCCATGATGTGAATCTTTTTACAACATTTTTGAGATCGTTTAATTTAAAACATAAATAGAAAGAGAGAAACTGCAAACAGCTATACAAGATACAAGATACAAGATATTTAATTGTGGCAATCACGGCGCCCATTACTGAGCAGAATAATCATTGTATTTACAAAACTAAGTATACAATACAACATAATATTTGAACTAAATAAAATAACAAAATAATTGGTTATTAATGATTAGTATGATTGTTATAAAATAAGATTTAATAAAAATTGAATGTAGTAAAATATAATAATGTAATGACAAAAATTGTCAAAAAAAAAAAAAACAAAAACAAAAATTTAAATAACATACTGCAACCTAGACCAAATTAGTCATGAATTCATGCTTTCTGAATATTATTTTATTATTTTTATTATTGTATTACTGAATATTATTAATCAGTTCTTGTTTTGATTTAAATAGCTCTGTAAGCAGCTGCTGAAGGATCTCAATGACATACATATCCTCATTCATCAATAACCAGATTAATTGGTTTTCATGATTTAAATTATAAAAAATTTTATATAAGTATGACAAGAAAAAATCTACAAATTAATTGACATGCCCGAATCCTCAAAAGGTGCTCATTTTGTCCTTAAAAGAAAATGTTAAACCATGATTACGTTTTGTTTTGTATATAGAAAACTATATGATAATAGATAACGAGAAACTGCAGGCGACAACAAATATTAGCAAACGCAGATGTACAAATGGTTTTAAATGTTCTCCGACTGGTGGAGCTGTATCCCATCTGATAACAATTATAGTTTCTTGTGTTCACAACGTTGTCATATGTTTGGTTTTTTTTCCATATGGTGTAACGTTTTTGAATTTTATACATTATACTTCTTGTCTTGAGTATTACACATATGATATGTTCTTATTGTAATAGGAAACGGATTTATTATTAAGGCAGAGATTTCGTATCCACAAATTCCTTAAAACTTTTACTAAATTATTCCATAGAAACAAAGATTTGGTCTGCAAGCTTGGTTGTACATGTAGAGACTTATTTCAAACGAAAAAGCACATCCTAAATTTTACGGTGATATTGTAAAACGATCCCGGAAATTAAGATACGATCCGGGTAAACTTATCAATGCTTTAAATAAACTTATTCTAAAAGGTCACATATTCAACACTGTAATAACATCTTTGTTATAATGTTTTTATTGGTATGAACATTGATTTTGTAATCAGTAATTAAAACCATATTAAATATAACACATGTGTACTTTCACAGTGAAGCAATCTGTCGATACCTATAGTTTGGTATTGCACAAGGTCGTGTTTTTCTCTGACTATTAATGACGTCTTTACCCTAAATCCATTGGATGTGTGCGTCTACAATTTAGTCTTAGATACATGATTTTTTATTTGTTGTTATTTGCTTTTAACTAGCTGTCGGTAACTGCGAGTAATCTCAGATCTGTACTTAATGTATTGTTGTTGTTAGGATGTATAAGTACCCGTCCACGTCCTCTCTGTGTTTTTGCTAGATGTATTTCTATTTGTATCCATCTGATGAGTAAAGCCTTTTTTAACTGTTTTTTAACAGTTTGTTTTTATGTTGCACTTCTACATCAGTGTCCCAGGTTAAATGGAGCGCTCATAAACATGTTTAACCCCACCACATTCTATGCGCCTTTCCCAAGTCATCAAGTCAGGAGCTTGTAGCTCAGGGTCGTGTCTGTCATATGTGTTTTTCGTAAAATGTTTTGTTATAAATTAGGCCGTTAGTTTTCCCTATTGAAATGTTTCATATTTTCATGTCGGGTTCTTTTATAGCTGCCCATACGGTATGGGTTTTCACATTGTTGAAGGCTGTACGGCTTACATACACTTCTTTTGAACTTTGGTAGATAGCTGTCTCATTGGCTATCATACCACATCTCCTTATTCTTATATTAATATAAGTTAACAGCTTGTTTCATCTTGGTCACTTGTATCATTCATTTGTACTAATATGTTAATGTCAAATTGTGCATATTGTTTAACTTGTATTTGAAAAATAAACTATTTTGCATTAACAATCATAGTTAGTTTTAGAAAGATGGCTGGCCGTGTTGAAGCTAATAATCGAGTCAGAATCTTAAGAGCCTCTAGTCAATCTAACTATCCCAATCCGTGAATACCTCACAATTGACCACGATTGACCAATAACGAATTCAATAGTCAATATACGCGAATTGTGTTTCTTAATACATCAAAAACAAAAAATGAGAATACCACATTTTCATTTTACATAAACCTTTGTCATAATTACATGTCTAGAAAACTTCAAATATCAGTAGTTAAGCATAGGAGTCAAGTATTCAAACAAGCAGACTATTAAAAAAAGGAATTAAAACATTACGAATTGTATGTTTTCAAAATGAAATTAGAATATGTTCATGGACCTGGAAAAAAATCATCTTCATGCATGCATTATTTGTACTTGTTCTATAAGCTGCGATATCAATAGAATATGCGAATAAAATTTTTAGTTGTATTTATTATCATATACATGAGTTTTATTACTTTGAACAAACGACACATGTTAGTGGGTAATTGTTAATATACGGTGGACATTTCAGAGCTCCGCATTTGCTAACAACCTCATAGAACAGTTTACCATAATGTTGATCCACACCTCCAATAATATACTCTGGGTTTATGTCAACGCACACATAAGCCGAAGCGGCTGCATGACTATAGAATCCTGAAGCTAGGTATCCATGATATTCTACCTTCCAGCCACTATAACATGAATTTTTTCCGGGAATCATTATAACAGATGAAGCACGATCAGTTCTACATAGAGCACAAGGAACATCCTCGTCATCAGAATTGGAAGAAAAAAAGTTTGAATCAAATTCTCCACCGTACATCCTACCATAGTCTGATCCACTTGTCTTTACATAGTTAGGGTCGGGTGGTAAACATACATATTCAGCAGCCGCACCTGAATCGCTATAAATGCCACCACCGACATAGCCTGCGATAAAAAAATAAAACATGCTATATTCAAATTTTGCCATTGTGTTTGTCTGTTTTATTAGACTTATGAATTTGAATACCCCAAGGTTTCTGCTCTAAAAAAAAGATGCATACATATATTTTTTTCAAAATATTTTCGTATGTAATGTTCCAAATTATGCTTTTCAAAATTATCGGAAGCGTAGTCTTTCATTTATTTTTTGTCTATACCATATCAATTTTCTCGTTAAATTTATATAATTTTCAAATTTCTTTCTTAATTTGTGTTTAATTGTAATACAAGTATTCCTTTATTCTTATGTATATTTATTATAATGATTTTGTCTGATTTTTATGCTCTCTTTCTTAACTAAATTACAAACAAGTTTTACTAGCAGATGGACATGCAAATGCAGATATTTACAAAACACAACTTTCAAATTATATAATAAACATGAAATGTAAATTCAATATAATTATAAAATATTCAAAACTTAATGAATAATTAAAATCAAAACGTTTGCGTTTTAAAGCAAACGTTTCGTTAAAAAATATGTATGTTATTAAATCAAATACTCCTTTTTACAACATAAATTTTCTACAATCGTTTCTTTTGTAAACAATAACTTTTTTGGTTTAATCATACCAAGATGAGCTGTTATTACACGCTGCATATCTTGACAGCAGTGATGAAAATAAACCATGATATATCGTTATACACTTAAATGCCGTATCTAACGATTTAATCTTATCATGATTATCTGATCATGAAAGTAGTTTATTGACAATATAATACTTCCATGATCCAATTTGATCAAATTATCACCAACAAGCAAAGTGGGGCGTGTCGGTGAAAATCGGACAGTTGTTCATTAAGACCTGGTATAAACGCCACTCAAAAATAACTTTTTTTCCCTACAATTTTCTCAAAATTAGTCACGGGGCCCAAAAAACGAACGAAATTTTTTTTGAAATTATAAAATTTTTCTTATCTTATGTATTTCCATAATTTTATGAATTACGAAATCCCATAATATAGGTACAAAATTATCAGATTAATTAATACTATGAAGTTTCATAATAATGTGTTAAATTAGGATATTTCATAATATTATGCAATTTCCTATTTGCCTCGACTGTTGTACAAATATATAATCATTTTGAGACATACGTTTTGATTTAACTAGCTTTATCGATTTTCATAAGGTGACGGAAATCAGTTCCTATTCATTAAGTCTTCAAGTGTTGGAAACGTATAATTTATAATGTATGATAACATTTTGTGAGGGAATTAGATGTTTACTATACCATGGTTCTTTTGAACCCACTTTATGAAAATACCACTAGACCAATCAGAATGAAATGTTTTGCAATGTTTTAAGAAAGGATTAAACTTTATATCCATGTACTATTTGTGAAACGATAAATGTTTTAAAAGGGTGTATTTTTTGTATAAAGTCAATTTTTATGTAGACTTTTGAAGCCCAAACTTTCTATTGCCTTTAATACGCAAATGAAAAGATCCGAAAACTCTACCAATACAGAACGACATGTTTTTGAAATTATAGAAAACTTTTGGTTGACAAATTATTATTCATTATTGTAAAAACAATGTACTTTAAATTTATATGTAATTTTCTCCCTACCCAATATACCCCTATTACTTATTATGATGTGGACCGGCAATTGTTATTGAATCTTACTCAATTTGATTGGATTAAGTTATTATTAGTTTACCTTCAAATTGGTTTATTTGTTGTACATATCAAGATAAGAATTGCAACTTCTGATATTTTCACAACATTTTCAAAATTTAGAGTAGATAGATTATTATCTTATAGCCTATTCTGGAGATAAGAGTGAAGGGTTACAAATCAAACGTTTTATTCCTTTAAACAAAGTCATTTTTCGAAGAATATTGCCGAAATACATTTTACACACGGCTACGTCCGCTAAAATTATTGTTTATCTTATAAAAAAGAAACATTTTTTAGTCTCTTTATAAATCTATATTTACAATTGATTCCAAACAAAAGTAGTCCGTAAACAAAGTCAAAATAAGTTCGTTATGTCTATTTTTGGACATCAAAATTCAATACGATAGTTTTATGGTCAGTTTCATGTACCTCGCAAAATCTTGTTAGGCATTATGGTTATATTTTGTTTCCTTACCTGAGTATACCAATTCTGTATTATTATTTGGACACTGCGTTCTCCCCCATCTTATATATGTTGTTCCAAATCCTGAAATACATTTTTATATCTTTACTCCAGAGTTTGAAACTATTTATTGGAACTTGTTGCACCGAATACCATAGTTTATGGACAGGGCACTCATCTCTCAAAGAATATATAGACCGAAGCAAAAATAAGAATCATTCTATTTTTGGAGATGACCAAACTATCCGTCAACTGCAATTTTAAATGCGTTTTATACAAACATCATAATACACTGCAAATACGTTAACGAAGTTGCTCAAACTTTGAATACATAGAGCCATAAAAAAAAGAATATGTTTGTTTTCCATAACCCTGCATGTCTAGAAAATGGCTGCCTACTCAAAATCTTTTATTATCCTGATATGATTTTTGTTTTGTTAAATCAGATAAGCATGAAGACTAGACTAGAAAACATCTGAAACTTTAAATTCTCTTTGCCAAAAAAAAAAAGAAAATATCTTCCTACCTATCCACTGTCTTTAACTTTGGGAAGGGTTTGGGCAAACCAAAATATTTTAAGTATTGCCTAGAGAATATGAAAAATAATATTATGTTAGAAATATTTTATGATTTTTTAAAATTCTATACAAACAAATATGTGTTATTGTTATGGACTATATAATGATGAAATTCCTGATTTTCTGAAAGAATGATACAATTATCCAGAATGCTTGACTCTTTAAAGATTAGTCTGTCACGGTAATACATATACTTATCATCATATACATGAAATAAACTTTCATACGCAACAAATTTACTAATTTCATTTTATTAATTTTTTTTTTTAAACAAAAATGGGTTCACAAAAATGCCAAAAACTGCTAATCATAAATGTTTAAATTCTTGAACCGAACAATTCATTATTCAAAACTATCAAAATAAATTACTCTTAGATAACAATTTGTTAAAAATCAGATAATAGAAATTTAATTTGTGAATTAAAATAAGTGAACAACAATTTGCAATTGAACGGAACAGATATTAAGAGCTATCACGAGGGAAACACCAGTAATGTGATAGAAGAGGAATTCTATTTACTTTTCGGTTGTTAACTAAACCAAAAAATAAGAAATATATATTTAAAAAAAAAAAGATTTAGATAAACCGTTATCCATAAAGGAACAAATAATGGAAATTCTGAACCATAAAAGTGTTTAACTTTTCATGTAACATTTTTACGTACATACCTATACCAATCGCCTTTTATTTTTGCGAGATTTGTAAACATCAATTTGATTTATTTGAATTTCCATACTAAAAATATATAAGACTAGAGCTGAGTAGAGCCTTTGTTTCATATACGTGATATGGTCATATTTATAAATTAACTGTTTACAAAACTTTTGAATTTTTGAAATACTAAGGCTTTCCTACCACAGGAATAGATTACCTTAGCTGTATTTGGCAAAACTTTTAGGAGTTTTGATCCGCAATGCTCTTCAATTTCGTACTTTATTTGGCCTTTCTAACTTTTTTGGATTCGAGCGTCACTGATGAGTCTTTTGTAGACGAAACGCGCGTCTGGCGCAAATACAAAATTTAATCCTGGTATCTATGATGAGTTTGTTTACAACCACTGGGTCGATGCCACTGATGGTGGAGTTTTAATTCCCCGAGGGTATCACCAGCCCAGTAGTCAGCACTTCTGTGCTGACATGAATTGTCATTGATATGGTCATATTTATAAATTAACTGTTTACAAAACTTTTGAATTTTTGAAATACTAAGGCTTTTCTACCACAGGAATAGATTACCTTAGCTGTATTTGGCAAAACATTTAGAAATTTTGGTCCTCTATGCTCTTAAACTTCGTACTTTATTTGGCCTTTATAACTTTTTTTGGATTCGAGCGTCACTGATGAGTCTTTTGTAGACGAAACGCGCGTCTGGCGTAAATACAAAATTTAATCCTGGTATCTATGATGAGTTTATTAACAACCACTGTGTCGATGCCACTGCTGGTGGAGTTTTAATTCCCCGAGGGTATCACCAGCCTAGTAGTCAGCACTTCTGTGCTGACATGAATTGTCATTGATATGGTCATATTTATAAATTAACTGTTTACAAAACTTTTGAATTTTTGAAGTACTTAGGCTTTTCTACCACAGGATTAGATTACCTTAGCTGTATTTGCCAAAACATTTAGGAATGTTGGTCCTCAATGCTCTTCAACTTCGTACTTCATTTGGCCTTTCTAACTTTTTTGGATTCGAGCGTCACTGATGAGTCTTTTGTAGACGAAACGCGCGTCTGGCGTAAATACAAAATTTAATCCTGGTATCTATGATGAGTTTGTTTGTGCAACGAAAATAAATTTTAAAACCCCAAAAAAAACCTTATAAACCTCCCGTTATGCAATAATGATCAGCAATCATTCTCGTCTAGGAGATTAACCCATTAGTGGAATTTTAGAACCCGACAAATCTTATGTTTATAGAAATATTCCAAATCATGTTGTACAAATATGTATTAAGAACCGATAATTCTTGGATCTTTTGTATCGTTTCCCAAATTTTCACAGCAATTGATTATTTGATCTAACTTTGTTAACAATTTCTATTTTTAGGAGTGCTGGAAACAGATGTACAAAAGTATCCATTTCCTTAATGTTTAGTAACACCTGATTGAGAGTTTAAATTTTGGTTTAGAAAATACAAGGCTTGCGAACGTTTTGAATAATTAAGATTTAACTGTAGAGAGTGGAGATATGTGGTATTGCATGAGATAATAATTGCGATGGACATTATCTTATGATTTTAAAACAATATGTGGGCAAACTTTATAAAAGAGAGGCCAAGGATACTAAAGGGACATTTATCTTTCTTGTTCATTTATCTACCCAACTTAAACACACCCCGCCCACCCCCACCCACCTAATTTTAATTATATTCAATCTACAGAAATTCGGTCGTGTGGCAAAGTGGTCATTTAACGAATAGTTCAGCAACAGTTCGAAAATTAAAAGTAGCATATTTATATACAATCTTACTTTGAGAATTTTTGATAGTATCTTGCAACTGTTTAATTGTTTGATCCTGTTGGTGGATTGAGGTCTGCTGTTGCTGAATCGTTAATGACTGTTGCTGAATCGTTAATGACTGTTGTTGTACTGTACTATTGAGTACCACCATGACATTCTCCAATCGGTTTATCCGGTTCACTAGTACATCTGGGTCATTAAGCAATAACCTCTTCTCTTCGGTGAGGACTACTGTATGTACCTTAAAAGAAAGCACATAAATTAACCAAACAATCATGTTTAGATGTCTGTGATGAAATAAAAGTGACACAACTTAAATTCCTTATCGTTCAAGCTAAAAAGGTCAGGGAAGGTCTACCGTTTATATGATAACGGCACGTTTCAACATGTTGATGTGTACATGACATTTTATAAAGGGGCACATGACAGTTGCGACCTACTTCAAATTTTATGTTGAATTGTGGAAAAAAATTTAAAAAGTAGTTTTGTAATATAAATAAAACAAAATGAAAAAAGAGGAGAATTATCCTAAGTGAATTCGTATACGTTTTCGACATAAGGATGGAGCCCGGAGGCCATGCTATCCCACAATTGCTTACCTTACTGTAGACCGAGCGTCCACGTAAGCTAATGTCATTTCCAAGTTGTTATCATCGTATGCAGACAAAATAATCTCCTCTGAAACATGTCCGTACATACTTGCGTCGTTACTTTAGCCAGTCTAAAAGTTTTGTCCTATTTGCCAGAATAGCAAAAATGTAACATAGTTACTGTTGTTTGAAATCAGTCATATTTGTCATATTATATTCTTTGGCTTTTATATCTCAAACATTATACAAGACAGAGTAGACATAATTCAAGCACTGTGAACAAAGCCACCCCTAGCAAAGTCAATACTTTGTTAAGGGAAACCCTAAAAATTATTCACACAAAAAACTTCCGATTCATTTTGTTAAAACAAATCACCTGACAGCATAATATATTTATAGAAGGTGCACAATGGCATTGTCATGAAGAATAATTATAATATGAAACGGCATGGTCCATGTTTTGAATGGGAAACCCCATAAATCGTTCGGTTAAAAGGTAATTGCAGGATGTGCACAATGGCATTATGTCATTAAGAATTTGGAAAAGTTTGTTGGAAATCCATTCACTAGCTTGCGAGGAATAACGGATGTATAGGGGTCTGTTATAATTATTATATGAAAGAGCAAACTCCATATTTTGCATGGGAAACCCCAGAAATCATTCGGGTCTAAAAGAAAAACAGGATAGGCATAATTGCATTATGTCATGCGAGGAATGAAGGATTTAAGGAGGTCTGTAATAATCATTATATGAAAGAGCAAAGTCCATGCTTTGAAAGTGAAACCCCAGAATCATTCTGGTCAAACAGTAAAATGGAGGTTCACAACAGTTTTATGCCACGACGAATCATTCTGTAAAAGTTTTACTGAAATCCATTCACCAGTTTAACAGGAATTGCTGATAGGGTGTAAGAATCGTTATATGAAAGAGCAAAGTCCATGTTTTCTATTCGAAACCCCAGCAATTATTCTGATCAAAATGTAAAAAAGGAGGTACACAATTGAATTATGGCATGAAGAATCTATACAAGTTTGATTGAAAGTCATTTACTGGTTTAAGAGGAGTTGCGGACTGACAATATTCACTTCCTATAATATGAAATAGAAAAGGTTATGTTTCGGTATAGGAATCCCTAGTTCTGATCAAAATGCAAAATAGAAGAAGAACAAATATTACAAAGTAAAGATTATTTGAAAGTTTCGTTGGAATTCGTTCGTCGGTATTAAAGAAGAGCCACATCGACGAACGAACAGGTACACCGGTCACTATATATACCCCACTTCATTAAGCGGTCTTCACCTCAAAGAAATCACCGTGTCATAATTTATCATTTTTGCTCCATAATTTGAAATCGTCAATAGACTCATTATAAGAGACACTGCCATGTTGTGAATCTTTTTACCATATTTTTGAGAGCTTGTAATTTAAAACATAAATAGATAGAGATAAATTGTAAAGAACAATAAGTATGGCAAAAAAAAAATTACAAATAAATCGATTATGCCCGAATTCTTAAAGGTGCTCATTATGCCCTTTAAAGACAATTTTTACCCATGATTGCGTTTTGTTTTGTATCTAGAAAACTATATGATAATCGACAGAGGGAACTGCAGGCGGCAACAAAAGACCAGCAAACTCAGATGTACAAATGAGTTTAAAAGTTCTCCGGTTGGTTGGTGTGTATACTATATGATAATAGACAAAGAGAAACTGCAGGCGGCAGCAAAGACTAGCAAATGCAGATGTGCAAATGAGTTTAAATGTTCTCCGCTACGTTTGGTGGATCTGTATACTATATGACAATAGACAAAGAGAAACTGCAGGCGGCTTAAAAGACTAGCAAACTCAAATGTACATATCAGTTTAAATGTTCTCCGGTTGGTGGATCTTCATCCCATCTGGTAACAATAATAGTGTCTTGTGTTCACAACATTATTATATGTTTTGTTTTTTTTCCATTTAGTGTATTATTTTAGAATTTTATACATTCTACTTCTTGTCTTGAGTATTATACGTATGGAAATGTTCTTATTTGTATTATGAAACGGATTAATGATTAAGTCAGGGATTTCGTTACCACAAATTACTTAAAACCTTTACTAAATGCTTCACTAAATACACAGATCTGATCTGCATGCTTGGCTGTACCTGTAGAAAACTTATTTCAAACGCAATAAGTTTAGTATGACGTCCATTATCACTGAACTAGTACACATTTTTGTTCAGGGTGCAGCAGAAGCACGCCTTCGGGTGCTGGATTTTCTCGCTGTATTGAAGACCCATTGGTGCCTTTTGGCTGTTTTCCGCTCTCTTTTTCTTTAACTGTCAATGAAGTCTTAACACATAACCCATCGGATGTTGAATGCGTACTAATTGATAAGTTAAGTCTTAGATACATGATATGTATATTATTATAAGTTAACAGCTTGTTTCTGGATCCTTTTTAATTATTCAATTGTATTAATATGTTAATTTCAAATTGTGCATATAACTTAGCATCAATTAAGTTAATAAATTTGGTTATACCAACAATTATATAAAGTTAATGTGAGGAAAATGGCTGGATGTGTTATGGCAGTTAATCGATGCAGTCGCTATAGTTAATCTAACCATCCCAATCCGTGTATACCTTAGGATTGACCACGATTGACCAATAACAAATTTAAAAGTTTGTCAGTAAACGCGAATTGTGTTTTTAATACATCGTGCTTTCACTGAAATCAAAGTAAAATACCACATTTTCATTTTTCATAAACCTTTGTCATTATTCAATGTTTAGGAAACTTCAAATATCAGTGGTCAAGCCTGGGAGTCAAGTATGCAAACAAGCAGACTAATAAAAATAGGAATGAAAACATTATGAATGGTATGTTTTCTAAATGAAATGAGACTATTTGCATGGACAAGGAAAACATCATCTAGTATGCATGGATTATTTGTACCATGCCATAAGCTGATTTTAAATCGAATATGGGAATAAAATCTTAAGTTGTATTTATTATCATATACATGAGTTTTATTACTTAGAACAAACTACACATGTAAGTGGATAATTGTTAATATACGGTGGATATTTCAGAACTCCGCATTTGCTGACAACCTCATAGAACAGTTTTCCATAATGAGTATCCACACCTCCAATTGAGTATTGTGGATTTATGTCAACACACACGTAAGCCGAAGCAGCTGCATGATTATTACGCCCTGACGCCAAATATCCATGGTATTTTAACCTCCAACCACTGTAACATGTGTTCTACATGTAACCAGGAATCATTACAACAGTTGTGGCATCGTTAGTTCTACATACAGCACAAGAAATGTCCTAGGCATCAGCATTGGAGGCAAATTTTTTTTGTTGAACTCTGCACCATACATAAGACCATTTCCATTATCCCCACTAGTCTTAACATAATTTGGATTTGGTGGTAAACATACATATTCAGCAGCCGAGCCTGATTGATTCATCATAGTAACCACCAATGGAATAGCCTGTTATAGAAACATGTCTGTTCAAACATGATTTAAACAACCATCGTTAGTAATTCTCAAAGACCTTTGATAGATAATATCATGGAAATGGAATTTTCTCATCCGTCTATGATATTTGTAAAACTGAGTAGATTCAAAGGCAGTCAGCACTAATAACATAAGAAGTAGACATAAAATCCGAATTGAAGAAGTGACATTTACAAACAGGTCTCTTCATTTAGAATTTTAGATTGTGTTGAACGCTTTTGAAAGAAAATTACCTGTCTTGCGAAAAACAGGTAATACTTTGATGTTTTTGTCGTTATTTGCTGAATCAGGATCTTATGGCAGATCTCTTTGATGTAAAGTATCTCTCTGTAAGGACAGGAGTTTGCACCAATTTAGATTCTAAACAGGTGATTTGGAAAATAAGCTTTGCTTTAATTAATGCGTTTGTTTTTGGAGTTTGTTTTTTTTTTTTTTTTTTTTTTTTTTTTTTGGCTTTGAAACATATTTTAAGTTTTAGTGCTTTATTTAATATTTTTATTTTTTTTAAATATTCAAAAAACGGGATCTACGTTTATTTAAAAGATAGTTTTTTTTTCTGTGTCTGCTGTGTCATTGACGTACATCTCATATATCAGTATATATTTATATATGATTTAAGAATGTGTAGTTGAGACATTCTATCTCGGAAGTGAATTTAAAATCCCTATGATCTGTCTGTACTGTAAACATGAAAAGTAATAGCAACACATTCGTAAAAAACTTTGTTAGAAACTTTCAATTCATCAGCTCAGTAGTCAGTAATTCGGTACTGACATGATTTTTGGGTGTCCCTTGTGGTCATTTAGCTCATCATGTGTTTCGTATCTTTTACATCCTTGTCGTTGAAGTTATTTACTCTGAGCGTTCCTGGTGATAATGAAAGAAAATGGAGAAAAGCGCTTCGGCCGCATACAGTTCGTAAAGATTTATTTTCATTTTCAATAACGCATTGTTTCTGAAGCAGTTCTGGAAGTATCTCATGTAGTAACTCCTTCCTTTTTTCTGAATTCTGGATATAAGATGACTGCAGTTACTTCGTATAAATAATATGGTATGTTTTATCATCACATTAAATATTATTAATTACCTGAGTATACTAATTCTGTGTTATTATTTGCACAATGTTTTCTTCCCCATCTAATATATGTTGCTCCAAAATCTGAACTCGATGGGTCCTTTCATATATTTAAGATACATTGTTTCGCCATATAAATGTTCTTTTATCAGAATTGTTGCTTGATAAAAAGAAAGTCATTGAATAGATTTCTCGGAGAAGCTATTTTGTGGTATTTGAAGTCAGCAATGACAAATTATTAATATTTAACAGAGGATAATCAGTGTAATTTTCTTTAAAATTTTATAAATTTGATCGCGTACTAGAACCTTTTATATAGGACCTTTTATGATACAAAAATCTTACTTTGAAACCTGCTAATAGATCCCTGAAACTGTTTAATTGTCTGTTCGTGTTGTTGAATCGACGTCTGTTGTTAAAGGGTAGATGTTTGGTGTTTTGGGATTGACGTCTGCTGTTGTTGAATCATATTGTTTTGCTGTTGAATACTTACTGCCATTACCAAAATTTGTTGTTTGTCTGTTGATAGCTGCTTTACAGTAGCATTCAGTACCACCAGGAAACTTTCCACTCGGTTCAACCGATTCACAAACACATCGGGGTCATTCAGCAATAACATTTTTTCTTCTGTGTTGACCATATTAACCCTGAAACAAAGAAAATATATTAACCACACAATAATATTTGAACGTCTCTCGGGTGCTATGAAGAAACGGCTTGACACAAATTGTTTCTTATCAGTCTAGTGCAAAGAATAAGGGTAACAACATGTTAGTTTCTTGTGTACAATTTGGAGTTTAGTATGGCGTTCATTATCACTGAACTAGTATATATATTTGTTTAGAGGCCAGCTGAAGGACGCTTACGGGTGCGTGAATTTCTCGCTGCATTGAAGACCTGTTGGTGACCTTCTGCTGTTGTCTGTTCTATGGTCGGGTTGTTGTCTCTTTGACACATTCCTCATTTCCATTCTCAATTTTATTACATGCATATGTCAACCTGTACATTTGACAATAACGATCTGGATATAACTATTTCTCATTGACATCTTTCTTTCGATACACTCCTAAATTTTCCATAATGTTGTAAACGATTCTCATCTTCGTTGGCAATGATTTTCATATGATTTATATGTGTAAAACAAAAGAAAACAAAATCATTGAAAGCGTAAATATATAATATATAAGTATGTAATCATGAGCGTTACAAGTTCAAAGGAATAATACAACCAAAAATAAACAACAGTTTTGTTCGAAACAATAATTAAGTTTGCATATAACTATCTATACAAATTCGCTAACGGTAAACCGTTACAATTTATCTCAAAATATTGTTCATTAAGAAATAAATTTGTTGCCATGTTACTGTTGAATCAGATTAACTGTCCCGTCTTATAGTATGGGATAAGAAAATTCGTCCGTCATACCCTAAGCTTTTGATGACCTGCAACTATCCCAAAGGCCGATGCGTAGTGTGGGGACTGTTTTGTGGCTACCCTTTCTTTGGGAAATATTTTTGAAATAAACCAAAACATTTTCTAAAACTGATTCTTTTCCTTATTGAATCCTATATAACCTTTTCTAATTTCTAAATCCGCCACTGAGTTCCGTCCTAGGCACTTTATTAAATACGTGGTTTCAGAACAGCATGTACATACCCCAAAATTCTTTTTTGGGAAATATAAAGGAATAAAAGAAGAATGTTAAGAGTAAGGTCAATGGTGCAGCTACAAAATACCTTAAGAATTAATGTATGCAACCTTGAAACTATCAGTCAAATATCAATTTAAATGAACATTAGATACAAACGCAGGATTCCGATTGCAGTGCAAACGATTCTTGCTTCTTGAGTTACTTCCAAAAAATATACCTACGTACACCAAAACCAAAATTTGCAGAAAACGGTAAATAGCATAAAACTCTGAAAAGATCCTGCAGATATGACTGGAACGTGTGCGATATCTTGTTGAAAGTTTAGTACAACAGGAGAAATTAAAACATTACGTACGATAAAAGACCAAAAACAGCATTTTCAACAACAAATTATCATTTATAAATCAACTGTTTAAAAAACTTTGAATTGCTCGAAATACTTAAGATTGTATACCCTGTTAGTAGATTACCTAAGCTGTATTTGTAAAACCTTTTAGAATTTTTGGCCCTTAATGCTCTCAAATTTCGTACTTTATTTGGTCTTTTAGCTTGTTTGATTCGAGCGTCACTGATAATTCTTTTCTACACGAAACGGGCGTTTGGCTTACAATATTTTATTAATGGTATTTATAATGAGCTTGTTTTGTTTTAAGTTCAGTTTGTACACTAAACGGTAAATCGTTCTTACCCTTCCGGAGCACCTGAAATCAACCCCAGTTTTTTGGTGGGGTTCGTGTTGTTGTTGTACCCTATTTGTGACATTTTGTTCAAGCATCGTTGTCAATATAATGGAATTTGATGCGACTGTCTTACAAGTGAGAGGTTTAGCGCTATAAAACCAGGTTCAATCCATCATTTTCTACATTAGAAAATGCCTGTACCAAGTCAGAAATATGACAGTTGTTGTCCATTCGTTTGATGTGTTTTATCATTTGATTTTGCCATTTGATTAGGGACTTTCCATTTTTAATTTTCCTCGGAGTTCAGTATTTTTGTGATTTCATTTTTTACAGGTCTTTGTCGGCTAACTTTTTTTAGTAACAAAGATTGTTTGATTTTATTTAGGGGCCAGCTGCAGCCTGCCTCCTGGTGCGGGTTTTTTTCGCTGTGTTGGAGACCCATTGGTGGCCTTGGGATGTTTTCTGCTCTTTGGTTGGGTTGTTGTCTCTTTGACATATTCCCCGTTTTCATCCTCAATTGTATTTGATAAAAGAAGTAGAGCCAGGAATCCTAATAAAAGGCCCTGCTAAATGTATGATATTTAAAAAAAATATAATACAAATAAATGTATGTCTGCTTCAATTTATAAATATATTACCCTTAAATAGGAATAGATTTCATTTTCGACCATTTTTGTCAGAAATTTGTCAACTTTTTGCACCTTTTTTCATAATTTTGTATGTGGCGCCACCCTTCGCCCATTGAATTTTTTGTTGAAAAGTAAATAATATGGTATATAAAGAATGTAAAGTTTGTTGCGATATTCGGGTGCATGTTGTGAAAATCAGGTGTCGCATATCGCAGACACATTGTTCAAACGGTCCAATGTAAAATTGAACCTTATTATTGGTAAAACTATATTGTGAGTTAATGATGGACTTTCACAGATAAGGTTGAAAAGCATGCGAGTACATATGTTTAAGAAATGTAAATGGTCGTTGATTTCACAGGTTAGGAAAACTATTCACGTTCATCACAAACACATGGTTGTTGATAATGTTTTTAAGAAACAATGTACAAACAGATGCACAATTTGGGCTCAATAAAGGCAACAGTAGTATACCGCTGTTCGAAACTCATAAATCGATAGAGATAAAAACAAATCCGGGTTACAAACTATAACTGAGGGAAACGCATCAAATATAAGAGGAGAACAACGACACAACAAAAACACAACATTAAAATGTAACACACACAGAAACGAACTATAATATAACAATGGTCATCTTCTTGACTTGGTACAGGACATTTTAAGAAAAACATGGTGGGTTGAACCTGGTTTTATGGCATGCCAAACCTCCCGCTTTAATGGCAACGTCAAACACAACACCAAAACGACAACATCACATGACAGGACCACAATACAAATAAATGGGAGAACATATAGCATAAAGAAACACACGAATAATAGCTAACAAAAGGTACTAGGCCTAAAATTCAATACGCCAGACGTGCGTCTCGTCCACACAAGACCATCCAGTGACGCTCAGATGAAAAAAGCTTGAAAGCCAAAACAAGTACAAAGCCGAAGAGCACCGAAGACCAAAACTTCCAAAATGTTGCGCCTAACACGGCCAGGGTTTTCTGCCTGGGAGAAGAACATCCTTATTATTTAGAATAATTTATAATTTTGCAAACAGTAAATTTTATAAAATGTCTATATGATAGATATACATGATAAAACCGAAACGGGGACTAACTACAGAATAAAAACGGATACATTACATAAAACAACTTAATCCAACATATAAAAATACACAGCCGAGTTAGCCAAAGCATCAACGCACAAAGTGACGTCACATTTGAAATTCTAAAAAAACACACAAAGTGACGTCACATTTGAATTTGTAAAAATATTTCCCAAAAATAAGATAGGATAAGGATTGATTCAAGATTATATTTGTAAAACTGACATTACATTTATTATTTAGGCATGCACTGGTGCTATCTTTACCCATCAATCATTCATTAAAAATAGTTTATGAGAAGGGAAACTTTTCCGGGTTTTAATGCTCTTTTATCTTGTATTTGATTTGGCTGTCCACTAGTCCACCATTCGAGCGCCACTGGTGTGTTAAAAGGAGACACGTGTATTGCATACCAAATTAAAAGCCTTTTATATTTGACGAGGTTATTTTATATTATTGTTTCATATGTTATAATAGAGTTTTAAACACTGTCACTCATTATAGATTGTAGCAGATTTAAATAAAAGGTGGAATTACCGGGAAGTCAATGGCATCGAAACGGAGTTTATAAACAAAATGTGTTTTTCATATGAAATGAGAATTTTATATTTATATCTTCTGATGTATGTAGATTTTTTTTCTCATTTTATTCAGTAAAAAGATCTAAAGCAAATAATAGATACTGTCAATACTCAAATGAATATAATTTGCATATTAATTTTGCAAAAAACAAAATAGAAAGTTCAGAAATAGTTGTTATCCGAGGCTTGTGAATATTATTACTATTGATGTTTGTGATGTGTTTATTTATTTGGCTTACTTATTCATAACCAACGGGACTTCAATAATAATACACAAAAAGATTGTAAGAACAAGGAACTAAGCAAGCTGAATTTAGAATGATTGTTATTTTAAAAATCCCATAGTAGTGTTCCGATATAAAAATTCTTTCAGGAACAGTTATGGATTAAAGGAGATCATGCATGTTGTATTTTTTGTGATTTTAATGAACAATAATTTGATAAGTTTATTCAAATAAATTTCATTGTCTGAGTAAACTAATTCTGTATAATTATTTAGGCACTGCTTTCTCCCCATCTTATATATGTTGTTCCAAAATCTGAAGTCGACATGATAATGTTGATGGTTGATTAAGGAATTGATGATACATTTTCTTATTAGTTTCCATTTGTATGGAAAAATTGACCTATTTATGCCAGATTGCCGGAGAATGATTTAAAGTTCAAATTAGTTAAACAAATTTTGTTTGAAATTCAAGTTATTTCACGGATAAAAAGTTTTACATAGCTAGCCCTGATCGTAATGAATCATGTTAGGAACAATATCTAAAGTATAATGCTTAACTTACAGAGAAAATGCTGACAATATATCTTTTCAGCAGAACTTTTTTAACATGTTTAAGTATGGTAATGATTCTTTGCCATATTTTTTTCCTGAACGAAAATTGCCTTTTAGCTTTTAACTCATTTTATCTTTGTATTAATGTGATTGTCATGTTTTATAAGAGTTAGCAAAGAAAAAAGAGATAATAATAACATAACTACTGTACTATTTCTCGAAAAGTTTCATAGAATAGATCTTGTGATGGATTCTTAAAATATACTTTGAATCAAAAATGACAAAAAACTCTTACTTTGAGTACTGATAATGAAACCTTGTAACTGTTTAATTGTCTGTTCGTGTTGTTGGACCAATGTCTGTTGTTGTTGGATTGATGTATGTTGTTGTTCAATCAACGTCTGCTGTTTTTGAATTGATGTGGTTTGTTGTTGGATCAACGTTTGGTGCTGATAGATTGATGTTTGTTGTTGCTGAATGATTGTCTCTTCCTGCTGATGTGTTACTGTCTGTTGTTGGTTTTCAGTAGTTAGCTGTCTCACTGTAGCATTTATCGCCACAATATTTTCCACTCGGTTAAGCCGATTAATCAATACATCTGGATCATTGAGCAATAATCTCTTTTTTTCTGTGGTGATCAAATTAACCTTAAAAAATATATATAATTATATATTAACTACACAATCATGCTTAAATGTCTCATGCTATCTGTGAATAAATTATATAAGTTGGCACAAATTGTTTCGTATCACTCATATGTTAGAAAAGGTTACTAAGGGTCCCAAAACATTATCATGCGTATGATAACCGATTCGTTTGAAAATTGCGAAGTGCAAATGACTTATTTCAAAAGGATGACTCTGTGTCGACCTACTACTAATTATCCCATAATTTGTGTAAAAAAAGATTTTTTTAAACAGAATTTGAATAAAAGAAACAAAAAACTAGATCTAAAGGATGTTCTAGTAAATGATACTGACTTTTACAATTTAATTGAACAACCCAACCAAATCATGAACAAATTTCGTTCGCAACAATAATAACGTTTGCATACAAAAACATAAACAAATTTGAAAATATCGTAAATGTTACAATTTATCACAAAATATTTTATATTAATAAAATATTTCGTTGACGTGAAACCGTAGACGAAGATCTATTGTCCCGTATGTGAGTATGGGAGGGCGAAACTCGTCTGATATATCCTAGGTCACTACTTACGTGTCATTGTCCCCATTGCGGTTACAAAATTTAGCTTTAGTACGATATTAAAGATTTCCCTATGATTCTAAATGAAGACGAGCAAAAATGTGTCTATTCTTTACTTTGAGTTTTGCTTAGTGCGTGTAGGAATTTTCTGTCATGAATTAATACACATTAATTCTTCATTTCATCAGCACTTTCACAACAATACAACAATTAAACTCCATAATGGTTACTGAGTATTAAAGAATATGTATTTACTTTGAACCTACCTTGATTTGAATCATCATGATCTGCAGTAACTTCGCTATTTTTATTTGAAATCTTTCATTTTGAAGTACTTTATTCATCTAAACAAACTGGATGAAAACTTGAATAAACAATTAAATGAGGCGCAATTGACCTAAGACAGTTTTGGTTGGCCGTACAAGACCATTCTCAATTAATTCTTTTGAATGTTTTATCCATTAGTTGTCTTAAGAGTTTGTTTCAAGCTTATGTGTACATTAATAACCAGGTGTTGTGTACGGTTATATAACGTTTTGACATGTATTTCTGTGGACTGTATGCTTCTAAGTTAGTCTTGGCAATACTACTCAGTGTGTGGTTCTAGTACAAGCAAGATCTATGATTAGCTCATAAACATGTTACTGTCCTTATTTTGCATGTAATATTTTTAATCCATTAATCAATTTAACATTGCGCAAGCCGTGATTTGACCAAGTAGTAATTCAAAGCAAACTGTACAATTTTATCTACAGTCAATGACATTGCTAGATAACCTTTCGCTACAAAGCTTAAAGGCAAACAAAAACAAGGCTTAAAGTGTTGGCATCTTGACGTCCAGCGTCAAATATTTCACGTATATTAAGGACGACAACGTACAATTTCCTGGTAATAAACGCTGTTTTGTATTCAGTGGGATGTTTTAAAGTGCTCACTCAGGTGAAACATGGACCTTAGTCACGTCTACCAACTTTCATATGAACAAAATTGTTTTTAAACAGTACATAAAAACTTGAAAATGAGTTCCATTGGTATACCTGTATGGCACAAAATAGGTACAGGCGAACTTTATAAAAATGTACTGTGAATGTTAATTTAACATCAGGCTAGTATTTCAAAATGGTCTTTAATAATGAATGGTGTTAAGAACATATACTTGAATATTTTGTTCAATTCTAGGGTTAATGAATTTTGTTATAAAATTGAGAATGGAAATGGGAAATGTGTCAAAGAGACAACGACCCGACCATAGAGCAGACAACAGCCGAAGGCCACCAATGGGTCTTCAATGCAGCGAGAAACTCCCGCATCCGGAGGCGTCCTGCAGCTGGCCCCTGAACAAATATGTATACTAGTTCATGATTCATAGGATACAATAAACTAAAGCCAAATGTATATTATATGATAAAATCGTAATCTGTGTTTAGCAGAGCAGATATCAATCAATCAAGCGACGGTGCCACATATGGAGCAGGATCTGCTTACCCTTCCGGAGCACCTGAGATCGCCCCCAGTTTTTGGTGGGGTTCGTGTTGCTCAGTCTTTAGTTTTCTATGTTGTGTTTTGTGTACTGTTGTTTGTCTTTTGGTCTTTTTTTCTTTTTTGTCATGGCGTTGTTAGTTTGTTTTCGACTTGAAAGTTTGAATGCTCCTATGGTATCTTTCGCCTCTCTGTTAAATATTCTAATATTACATCAGCCGTGATATTGATTTATTGGTAATTAAAAGAAGAAAAACGTACTGCTTTTGCTGCGGTCGATGTTCATTTTTTATTTTATTTTTCAGATTAACGCTGGGCAAAACTAATAAGATAATAAGAGATTTAATTGTTTGATGCTTAACATCCAGTTGAAAATATTACACGGGTGATTGAGAATGACAACATTAGAAAACATATGAATATATGGTGATTTGCACTATACCAAAGCCATGAACGCTGAGGCAGATTTTTAACGTATTAACAACTGCAAGAGGACATGTTATAATACCTGTAATACTAAACATTATTCTGACTCCAATACTACCAGTTTTCTTTCTAGGTCATACATGGTGAGTGATTGGTAGAAAATGGACAAATACAAATTTAAATCCAGTTGGTTTGATCCGTCATTCATGACCTTTAATATGTCTTCGATCTTTTATATGAATGAAAATAGTTAAAATCCAACGTATACATATAAAAACAATCCTTACGGTTTTGTTTGGTACACAAATAGTCCCATGGAAATATCTGTAGGAACTAAAAGGTACAGTCGAACGATAGTAATGTAAATTAAGAAAAAAAAACCAATTCAATCATAGCATATAACTTAATAATTTGTTCAATTCTAAAGTAAAATATACTACAATTAAGTATGAAAGTAAAATCAGTCAGAATGACTTGTTTTTTCAATATCTCTGCTGAGTGCTTTTCCTCAACCAGAATAAGAAAGTTTTGTCGACTCTTGCTGTCAATTAAATATTCAAAGGATTCCATAAACTGAAAACAAAAAATTTAAACAAAATCATAACTGTTTGTATTTTCTTTTTATTACTTGGAACAAACTACACATGTTAGTGGTCGATTGTCAATATAGGGTGGACATTTAAGAGATCCGCATTTGGTATGAACTTCATAGAAAAGTTTACCGTAATGTGTATCCACACCTCCATTAATATATTCTGGATTTATGTCAACACATACATAAGCCGACGCAGCTGCATGATTATGATCTCCTGAAGCCAAATATCCATGGTATTCTATGTTCCAGCTACTATAACATGTATTCTTACCAGGAATCATTATAACAGATGTGGCACGATTAGTTTTACATAAGGCACAAGGGACGTCCTCGGCATGAGAGTTAGAAGCAAAGAAGTTCGAGTCATATTCTCCACCGTACATATGAGCATAGTCCTTCCCACCAGTTTTTACATAATTTGGATCTGGTGGTAGACATACATATTCAGCCGCCGAACCTTGTTCATTATAGTAACCGCCACCGGAAAAGCCTATGAGTACAATAAACATTATACCATTATTCAAAAAAGTTCTATAAATTCATAAATTCACGTGTTGTTATTTTAATACTAAAATTCGACTGTAGGTTCCAGTAATATCACTGTGAATTAGCATTTCCACTTTTATTATGCATAATTTAAAGCACCAAAGTTGCAAAAATTTATTGACAAAGAAAAGTCATTATAATAAACATTCCTAGAAATCATTTATTAAATGTTTCTTAAACAGAACAGGAAGAAGAATAATCAAGAGGTTGGCAATTTTTAAGAACCAGTGTTTCATATAACTTACTTCTATGTATATTTACCTGAATATACCAATTCTGTTTTATTATTTGGACACTGCCTTCTTCCCCATCTTACATACGTTGTTCCAAAGCCTAGAATAAAATAAGAAATACTCTACTATTTTAGATATAAAAAGTATATGGCAAATAAACAATATATCTTTTTGCATAAAAAAATCATATTGAAGTACTACTTTAAAGTTTGAGCAACTTGAAGGGTTACAAAATTTGCGATGTCATAAAATCTTTGTGCAACCTCCTGATAACTAACATACAAACGCACAGAGTGGGGACTATGTTTCAGGATGATGTCACCTTGATGAACATAATGAGATAAGAAAACATTTGAACCAAATGAAGCTTATTTACCCTCATTGCATGCGATGAAGATTGACTCTCTACAGAACTAATTCTTATATAAAATAGTCTTTAACGGGATTTGAAAGTTTGTTATTGATTTTTATCTTCAGTTTGTATTACTGTAGTTAACTATTTTTATAAAGGTAGTACCATTATCAGTGTATCAACTCCAAAATATTTATCATATATTACAACTTTACAATTCAAAACTTTTATATCATTTTGTTAATGTTCTATTTTATGAGAGGATGATAGCTATTTTCATTAGAGATTCGGATCATTGTTTATTCTTACAATTGGTCACAAATAAAATTGAGAATGGAAATGGGGAATGTCAAAGAGACAACAACCCGACCATAGAGCAGACAACAGCCGAAGGTCACCAATGGGTCTTCAATGCAGCGAGAAACTCCCGCACCCGGAGGCGTCCTTCAGCTGGCCCCTAAACAAATATGTATACTAGCTCAGTGATAACGGACGTCATACTAAACTCCAAATTATACACAAAAAACTAAAATTAAAAAAGATACAAAACTAACAAAGGCCAGAGGCTCCTGACTTGGGACAGGCGCAAAAATGCGGCGGGGTTAAACATGTTTTTTGAGATCTCAACCCTCCCCCTATACCTCTAGCCAATGTAGAAAAAACAAATGTACAACAGTACGCACAGTAAAACTCAGTTTAAGAGAAGTCCGAGTCCGATGTCAGAATAGGAAACAAAAGAAAATAAACAAAATGACAATAATACATAAATAACTACTAGCAGTTACTGACATGCCAGCTCCAGACCTCAATCAAACTGATTGAAAGATTATGTCTCCATCATATGAATATCAGGCACAATCCCTCCTGTTAAGGGTTTAGTATTATATCGTCATAAAATATATGAGAAAAACATAACCCGTGTCATGCCAACAACTGGTTTAGAATAAATATGTTTAATTCCGATGCAAAGACCCTATAAGTGAATCAATATTAAAGCCAAAATATGCAATCTTTAATGACCTGACAACAGTATCGTAACTATATCCCTTCTAAATAAGTCTGTTTAAAGGTTTTGTTAGCTTTTGAGGTGAATACTGACATTTTTGTGCTTTGTAAAGAATATTACCATAAAAGATTGGCTGTGAAATACCCGAACGTATAAGATGTCTGCATGTTGAGTAATATTTACGAATGATGTCCTTATACCGATGATAAAATTTAGTAAATGTTTTGACTAGTTTATGATATCGAAAACCCTGGTGTAATAATTTTTCAGTAATACATAAATTTCTCTCGCTAAAATCTAATACGTTGTTACATACACGAGCGAATCGTACAAGTTGAGATATATAAACACCATACGATGGTGACAAGGGAACGTCACCATCTAAAAATGGATAATTAACGATAGGAAATGAAAAATCATCTCTTATATCATAAATGTTTGTATTAAGCTTCCCGTTAATGATATAGATATCAAGATCGAGGAAAGGACAGTGGTCATTGTTAGTATTAGCTTTATTTAAAGTAAGTTCAACAGGATAAATTTCTTTAGTATACATACTGAAGTCGTCATTATTGAGAGCCAATATATCATCCAAATGCATGTTTTAAATTTTTTGAGCAACTATCTTTTACAATGCATGCTTTTGTTAGAGGAAATGATATTGGAAACGTTTATATCGGGCGACGGATTGCAATATCTCATACTTGCCCTTAGACCGGGGGGCAATCTACATAAGGCAACAATACATGTTACAAGTAAGACTAATGCAGAAATAATCTTAAACACTAGAAAAATATGACAAAGGCTCGCGTGTACTTGATAAAACTGTTGTTCATTTTATTCTTAACTCAAGTTTAAAAGAGCTTCATTATTTTTGTGCATAAAATATTTTATCCTTGAAATTGTGACTCTAATGTGTAACTCCCATTCTAACTCGTACTTGAAAATGTATACTTTACCCTTTCATCACGTTTTTGATAATCAGACCGTTTTAAATTGTCACCGTGAAGAACACCACATGTGGGCTGTTGGCTATAAATGACAAGGGATGGCGGCCTTTCGATGCTAAAATAAAACGATCGAGGTAAATGAAAATGTAGACAATTTGTTTTTGATTTTTTTTTGCACTGAAGGTGATGATCAAGTATCAATCTCCCGTATTCAAATGCAAACTTACCCAGGGCTTCTGCTCAGTTTTTATGGTCACATAATATGAGACATTTTAATGCAAGTTTCCGAACTTATTTTCTCAACCCGATTCCGTATATTTTTATAGAAATAAATTCATTCATAGTATAAGACCTATTGTGATCTTTCCAGCCTGAAATTCTTGGTTTTAAAGTTATTTTTTGTCTCGAAATGTAATGTGTTGCACGCGGTGGCAGATTTCGTATTTCACTGGGATGAGGTATTTATTAGAAAAAAAATATTTTTGTCAGTAAGTCTGTCTAAAACTCTATTCTAAAGGACACAAACTAATTTTACACCAAAATATTATTTATAATTATCCAAAATTTTGGATAATCCGTTAGCATAAAAACTAAGCAGAAGTGTGTTGAGAAAACGAAGCACTAGATACGTCTATTTTTGATTGAGAATTGATCGGTAACTTCAGTGAAATATAGGATCGGAACTTACAATTCCCAAAAAAGAAAATTCTACACCTCTATTTACATCGATCGTTTTGTCTTCACTTCGAATTCGCCACCCCTTGTCATACGTAGCAAAAATGCCATTGTGATCATTTACATAAACCAATGGTATATACAATTGATTATGTTTTAGTATAAGAAAAGAGACATTTAACTATCAGCTATTGTGTTGTTCATTGTCTCTACATATGTGACATCAGAGACATGCCAACATAATACAATGGATTTAAATAGTAGAAACATAACGAATGTTCTCTTCTATAACACCTGATTTAACATACAGTTTTAAAGGGTTAATGGTGCTCGATACATACTTTTCCTTGTAGTGTTTCGAATATTGTTGATTGTCAGTTCGTTGTTTTACGTTTTGTCTCGCTGTTTTTCTTCGACTCATGTTTTTTTTATTGAACCTTCTATATTCACCCAATTGTTTTAGAAAGTTTTATGACAAAATTAACAGTACCAAATAAAAACATAACATCGTTGTCTTACTTTGCATGCTGTTAAATGAGCTTTGCAACTGTTCAATTTTCTGTTCCTGTTGTTGGATTGATGTACGTTGTTGCTGGATTGATGTTTGCAGTTGCTGAATGATCTTTTCCTGATGCTGAACAGTTACCACCTGTTGTTGGTTTTCAGTAGTTAGCTGCTTCACCGTAGCATTCAGTATCGCAACAATATTTTCCACCTGGTTCAGTCGATTAACCAATACATCTGGATCATTTAGCAATAACCTCTTTTCTGCTGTGGTGACCAGATTAACCTTAAAACAAAGAAAATATATTAACAACACAATCATACTTGAACGTCCCTCATGTGCTATGAAGAAACGATTTGACACAAATTGTTTCTTATTAATCTAGTTTTAGATAAGGTCACATAGACAAAGGGTATCAACATGTTTAAATTCATATGGCAACCGGTGCATTTGAAAATTGCGATCTTGGTATGGCTATTTCTAAAAGGACGTCTTCCTTTCGAAATATTCCTAAATTTTCCATAATTGTGTAAACAACTGAAATTTTTGTAGGCATACTTTTTTCATATGGTTCATATCGACATACGTAAAAAACAAAAGAAACAAAAAAATCATCAGAAGTGTAAACATATAATATATGTATGTGATCGTGACCGTTACAATTTCAAAGGAATAATACAACAAAAAACAATATATATATAACCGTAAGAAAAGAGACATTAGGAACTTTTATTCAAATGTTTCTTTATTCTTAATTATAATGTTTCTTTACTTCAAAAAAATACTTCAATCCGAGTCACGTCTCATTCCTTACAGCTGAACGGACGTGCTGGATCAGCTCCTGATTATCCGTAAACTACAACATGTTACGATGCTCAGATGGTTCAACGACAAACTAGTTTATGAGACACCATACAGTAATCCCGCGTTTGCGACACTCTGAAACCCATTGTGGATGGGTGAGTATCATATGCTGCCCAGACGTCCGAGGGCAAGTTGTATTGTAGTTAAGTGCAGTAGCAGTCATCTACTACGGAGTCCAAGATTCATCTACCAGCAACACATCGTCGTGGTTAGCGGGCTGCCCATCTGATCACCCTGGCCATGAAAGCAGCCGTTGTGGAGTCCAGACTGTAAAGAAACAACAAAATAGTATAAAACCAAAACAACTCACGTAAACCAAACTGGCCGCCAACCAAAATGGCACCTTCTACCTGTTCCTGACCAACTTTGAATCAGAAATTATTTAATGCTCACCAATCGCCTTCGGCACCGAGCCGACTGTGCGAGGGCTTACCAGCCAGTCAAGGTCGTTAAAAACCACCAGTTAGTTACTTCAAAAATATTTTAATAAATAAAAAATACAAATAAAAACAAGAGTACAAGATGGACTCGTAACCTGTCTTATGGTCTTGATTCCATTGTTTGCACAGGAGTGACGACCTGTATACTACATGTCAGAAATATGCATATGTTTGATCAAAACCTGTTTAACAAGGTACAAGTATAGCCACTGATAATCTGATATTCGGTTTAAAGTCTTGGTTAAATGTTTTCCAAAACCATTTTGTAGCGTAATCTTTGTTTATATCATAAACGAGCCCTTGATCAATATTGACCCCCCCCCCCCCCCCCCCCCGACCCCCACCCACCTAAATCCTGAAATTCTTCGCCCTCGCTTTAATTGTGATATAACTGGTCTTTTTTTCTTTTCTTTTTTTAATATACCAGTAAAAATGTACATGATAGATATTTAAGTAAAATTGAGAATGGAAATGGGGAATGTGTCAAAGAGACAACAACCCGACCATAGAGTGATATTTATTATTTTATATATATATATATTTATTTGTCCCCTCCACATACTCCCTTTGTATATTAATAAATAAAATGGTTCAAATGTGCAGTTTCTGTGTTCGTGATGTTTACAGTATGTTTCACGCTTTCAGCAACCAGAAAGAATTACCCATAGAAGGATGATAGAGTACTGTTTGTGCTCGGGACGAGCACTTCGGGGGAGTAGTGGAGAATATAACCTGAAGAATAAAGGCAACAATAGTATACCGCTGTTCAATAGTCATAATTCGATTAAGCAAAATCAAATCAGGGTAACAAACTAAAACCAAGGAAAACACATCAACTATAAGAGAAAAACAACGGAACAACAGAAACACTGAACTACAACAAAAGCAAACGCCAACATACATAGAAACGGACTGTATGATAACAACTGCCATATTCCTGAGTTGGTATAAGACATTTTAAGAAAAAATGGTGGGTTCAACTTGGTTTTATGGCTAGCCAAACCTCCCGATTATATAGCAATGTTAAAAATATCGCTAAAATGACAACACTACTTGACAGAAATACAGTACAAACAAACGGAAAAACACTCAGCACAGAGAAATACATAAATAAATAATATAATACATGTAGTACATTACAACATGTAAACCGCAGAATATCAACGGACACCTCCCATGACTTTATTACACCACACCAGTACACCACTAACGAAATATAAGCTGCGCGTCACATGAATGGACCAACGTCACCAAAAGTGACGTATTTTTGTGACGTTTCTATTATCAAAGGTAAATTTAAAAAAATATATAGATCTGTTTTATTCATAGACACGTACAAGAATAAATTCAATTGGGATTGAGTGCGTAATGTTGTTATTTTATGTATTTTCTAACCATGACAACAATATTAAAATGGAATTGTGTTTGTAATGGTGTTATTATTTGTATTTTCTAACCATGTCGGTTTTTCTTCTAAATAAAAACTGTGTATAAACAAAAAAATCCTGTGCATATAGTTGCTTTAAACTTAAAGTCATATAAATGAAGTAGATGATTTTTTATCTTAGCTTTTACATACATATAGAAAATAAAAATAAAAAAACTGTAATACAAGGCAAGATCATGTAAGACCAAACAGTAAACACACATGAAAACAAACAACATAAAACAAAAACCCTGTAGACAAACCACGAGTAACTCGACTATACTGACAAATAAGACATATGTGAAATGTACCGAAAAAACAGGATTCAAACATCAAACGAAATAAACAGACAACAACTCAGCAGGAAATGACCCACAGGACCCACACGTATAAGAAAGTAACAACGAAATGCCCGAAAGCGGGATATATAAAAACAGAACCACGTCATCTCCAACAGCGAACATAAGACATAACAAAATATCCAACTGGACTTACAAAAGAAACATCATAACTAAATACATGAATGTTGGATATATAAATACCGAGACACGTCGTATAGCAATGTAAATTCACACTCGGCAAAACAGTCATATTCGGGAATAGGTCACGTTCGGTACTAAGCAGACCAGACGACGTAGATGGTAACCACAATCTAAGACGTGGTAAAAATGTCGTTAGTTAGTTTAGACACAGACACATCGTATAGATCAACCAGTTCGTGAAGGTGTCTATAAAATTGACGAGTGTCATTTTTAATCTTTCCTCCTCATAACTCTACTGGAGCAGTTTCTGCGTAAGGAGCACACTCTTGTATATGAAGTCAGTATAGTGTGAACATGCACGAGCATAACGTATCAATTGAGATATGTAAACACCATACGACGGGGCTGAGGGTATGTTACTGCTGAGAAATGGAATATTAATAATTGGGAAGTTGAAATCATCCCGTTTGTCATAGATGTTAGTGTGAAGTCGTCCATCTGTGTCAATATTGAGGAAAAGATCAACATATGAAACAATCCATCTGGTATTAGAAGGATCCTTAATTTCAAATTCACTGGGATATATGAGATGTAAGTACTGACTGAAATATGGGTTATTCATTGATAAGACATAGGAAAAGAGACTTTAGGAACTTTTACAATAATTCAAAACGTGCTTTATATGAACATTATTGAGTGTTGTTTCAAATTGAATATTTCTTGTTTAAGATGTTTCTTCATTCTTAAATATAACGTTTCTTTATTTCAAATACCCAAATCGATTACAGATTTCAATAATTTACAACTTAATACAATGGCAGTTAAAAGTGAGAAAGATAATACATGTATCTTACACTCGAACTACAAAAGAAGCAATTATCGCTATTTTACTAAGTTTGGCTGGAGGACAATAATCCGATTATTATTGCATAAGATTAGACAATAATAGATATATTATATCAGAACACTTTGAAACGTTTTTAAGATTATTAACTTTGAATGAATGTATAATTGTTTTGTAAACTGTTGCTTTGGCAGTCTTCCATAGCTTCCATATGTAAACTTGTGTGAATAAATTTGTATATATTGTATACGGTCTTGCGTTTAAAGCAGTCACAGTATCGAGTATAGACCAAAAAACTTTAATGTAAGACGTAGGAATTTACGGGGTTGTATATACTTTGCAAAACGTAAAATATTACAATTTATCACAGAATATTTTCCTATATGAAATAAATTCGTTGACAAATTACCGTCGAAGCAGATTAACTGTCCCGTCTTAGAGTATGGGATTGAAAAATTCGTCCGTCATACCCCTAGCCTTTGGTGACCTGCAACTATCCCAATAGCCGATCCATAATATGGGGACTGTGGGGTGGCACCCCTTTTTTTTGGGAAATATTTTTAAAAATCTCGTAAAAATAAACCAAAATTTGCTAAAACCCATTCTTTTTCTAATAGAATCCTACAAAATCTTTTTTTCTTATATTTCTAAATTCGCGACTGACTTCCGTCTAAGGCACTTTATTAAATTCGTGGTTTTAGAACAACAGGCAAATATCCCTACAAAAATCTGTTTAGGAAATATATAGGAATGATAGATAGAGTAAGGTCAATGGTGCAGCTACATAATACATAAAGTATCAACACATGTTACCTTGAAACTATCAGTCAAATGTAAATTTGAATGAACTTCAAATATAAACGCAGACGATCATAAAACAGCCTTTTTCAACTGAAACCTAGTAAATAACCTTTGCAACAAAAGGCCTATTAATTTGGTAAAAAAAACAGTGAGAAAATACTTTTCAACAACAAATTATCGTTTATAAATCAACGGCTTACAAATCTTTGAATTGTTCGAAATTCTTAGGAATTTATACGCAGTATTTCGCAAAACCTTTCGGAATTTTTGGACCTCAATGCTCTCCAACTTTGTACTCTGTTTGGCCTTATTGTATGTTTGATTCGAGCGTCACTGATGAGCCTTTTGTAGATGAAACGCGCGTTTGGCGTACAATATTTTATTTATGGTATTTTTAATGACCTGAGTTTTTTTTAATTCAGTTTGTACACTAGACGGTTAATCATTTTATATAATAAAATGTTTTCTTCAAAGAGACAATAGATGTTTGTCTATTATTTAAAACGATGTTATATAGTAGAAACGAGATAAACGCTTTATGTGGCGAATAAGATAACCACTCTGTACAGCAGAGAAGAGATAACTACGTGTTCAGCAAAACATTTGTCAACAATTTATGAATAAAAAAAATTAGAAAAACCCTCTCAGTAGCAAAATAGAAATAAACACCAGCCAGCAACACCCTACACAACAGAAAAGAGAAAGACATCAAACTTGCAGAAGTGAAGTGTTAGCTTAGCTCTAATTTGAAAGCCTCATCGTGACTCTTACTGAACTAAAGTATACCAATACCGTTTCTATACTTTTGGTCTTACTGAGTGCGTGAATTTTTGGATATGACTTCCTACCCCATGTCCAATTTTTCGTTAAACACAAAAGAAAAGCAGACGATACCTTTCTCAATCATACATGACAATGTTTACACCCTTAAAAGTTGAATTGTAGTCGTTATTTTAATTTTAACACTTTCATTTTGAGGTATTTATTTCGTTTAAATAAACTGAATGAAGAAAGTAACAACTGTCGCATATGACATTAGACAATTTTGGCTGTTCTGCTTAAAACCTTTTCTGTTTTGTCTCTGTTCAAGGTTGTTTTTCTTCCCATTTTGGTTGTTTAACGTTTTTGTAACGATCTTTTGGTCGTAGCATGCCTTCCTGTAAACTGTTACCTCATACACCTTTACAATACTTAATAGCGTGTCGGTGTAGCTCAAAGCAATATATATTTATATCTCTTTAGCATGTTATTATCCTATTTATGCATGTGCTATTGCAGATGGACAAAATAACAACCCTCAGGTTAACGTTAAAAAGGGCATGCTGGGGATTAAGGATGTTCGCTACTCGGTTTCAAAATAACAAGCTTTTGAAAAAACTGTTATAAATTAGTAGTACGTAAATAAAGGAACTACAAAGGCAGAAAAAAATGAAGGGTCCATGCGCTTGTTTTCGAGATATAAGCCATTGAAAATTTGGCGGGAAATGATTCTCTCTAGATTTTTCATACATTTAACATTGGCACCTTTTTTCTTTCAAAAACTATGAAAAAATAACAAGGATTTAATAAGATTTTCAAAAAAGGCATTTTAAACTATATGTAATCAAATTATGAAAAGAAAAGTAGGGGTTAGCGGGCAAATATTTTTAATGCCACTATATGGATTAAACCAGAGGATTCCGAATATCTGACAAAAATTCAAAAACAAGAGGAGCGAACATCCTTAAGTGTTATTTCAATGAACTGTTTTCCCTTTGATGTACATTGTTGAAATTACAAACCACCAGGAGGCTCTGGACCAACAAATGAAGCTTATATAGTTGGCCGTTCAATGGAAGGCGAAAGTCTGCGTGAAGACATGTCAAACTACCCGTATATTTTATAATGACTACGAGACGACCAATTTTTGCTCATAATGGCCGCGTGCTTTTTGGAAAAAGGACAAATACAATATTTATAGTAGTAGTTAGATACAATGCATGGCGACAGTCATGTATTGTAATGACATTACTTTATACGTTAATCGTTTATTCCCATAACATGACAAACATGTAAATACCGACTTCAATTATCAAAAACGCAAATAAAGAAGAATTTAATAATAAATAAATGTAAATGTTATTAACCTGTTAACATTTCAGAATAGTTTTGATAATGTCCATATACGTAAATGAATCTTTTTTTTTTTGGTAGGGGGAAGGGGGCATCTTTACGAATCATAAAAGATGTGGTGTGTTGAAATAAGACAGAAACCCAATAACAGATAAATTTAAGAAAGATATAACCTTAAAACTACAAATCAAATACATGCATAAATTTGAATGAATATTCAATCCAAACGTATGTTACTGATGTCAGTGCGCACGGCCTCTTATTCTTGAGCTACTTTTATAAAGTACACCTAACACCAAAACTTGTCTAAGTCAAAAACATAAAACCATAGACAGGTTCTTAACAAAAATAAAAATCGTCAAATGCGGTTACAGGTCTTTGTTGGTTAACTTTTTAGTAACGAAGATTGTTTGATAAAGTTTATCAAGAGTTTCAAAATCTAATCTAATCTAATCACATCGAAGTTGAGATAAAGGATACCACATATAAAGCTTAGCTAGCCCAATACATTGACGTACATCTAGAAACTTGCAATAAGGTTTGGATGAAAAACAAAACTTTACACAAGAAATGATTTCATCCTTTTAATTGTGATCTTTCCATTTCTATATAACACATTCACGCAGCGCCTGCATGTGGAATATATTTCTCGAAGTTGATGTAATATTCAAACTTAACGTTTCCTATCAACATTTTCTCATGCGGGGATTTCTTCTTAAAAGGAAGCTATTGAACAAAGGGTTCCTGGTGGTAAATATTTGGTCATCCCTTTGAACGTTTTACGGACGCAATCATAATTTGTTTGATCGTTATTGATCATCCATGTAGCAGATGATCACAGATAGGTTCCTATTGCCGTAGACAAACTCCTGTCCCTTTCGAAGATTGTAACATAACCTGATGAGACTTATCACTGAATGCTAACTTCCTTCGGCAACACTACGGATATCACGTGTGGAGCTGGATATGTTAACCCTTCCAGAGCACCTGAGATCACCCCGACTTTTGTTTGTTTTTACTTTTTGTAGTGTTTTGTAGACTACTGATTGTCTAATCATACAAAATAATAAAAAAAATCAGAATCATCAGTTTGTAAAAGACAAGATATAAACTATATGAATAAAACATGCATACTACAAAACAAAATAGATAAATCCTATGTACAACAATAATGAAAAAGATAAACATCAAAATTGTGATTTTTTGTTCCATATTAAAGGCTTCACAAATATATTTCTAAATTATGAATATTATAAAACTACTCATTCCTTGCTTTGTGTTTTATGATGAGGTACGTGTTAGGCATATGTTCCATGAATAAATACAGAATATCCTTTTCTTAACTATAAACAACAGAACATCGGATTTTTTTTATCCTTTCAAACATTAAATATGACAATGGTTCCTCTCTTCGCCACAGAATTGAAGTATTTGCCTTGAATCTTCATTCTCATATAAAGTTGATGTAAATTTCAACAGTCTCTTAGCATTTGCCAATGGTCTTTAATACTGAAGTATGTTAAATCATACCTTTTCATCTTCCATTAGTTCATGTTATATACCTCAACCATTTATTCGATATACTAAAATACTTATATGTGTCATCTTTAGTTTTTTGTGTATTGTGTTGTAGACTGCATTATGTGTGTCTTTCAGTTGTTTTTCTTTTTGGCAATTAAGTCTTTTTATTAGACTTAAAATATTGTTTTTAATTCCCTCTTTTGTTTCTTCTCCCTGTTTTCAAATCTTATTATTCGAGGTAGCAAATTAGATATAGAATTGAAAACCGATAATCATGACGTGTTTTTCTACCATAGAAATACCAATTTCGTCTACTCTACATTCGTAGGAATTCTTTACCAGTTACGGAAGCAAAACATATATAGAAGAAAAGCTAAATATATATTATTATCTTTTATTTCATTACTTAGAACAGACTACACAAGTCAATGGATAATTGTTAATGTATGGTGGACATTTCAGAGATACGCATTTGGTAAGAACTTCATAAAAAGGTTTACCGTAACGTTGATCCACACCTCTCAAAATGTATTCTGAATTCGTGTCAACACAGACGTAAGCAGAAGCAACATTATGATTATGATATCCCGATGCCAAATATCCATGATATTCTTCCTTTCATCCACTGTAACATGTGTTCTTACCAGGAATCATTATAACAGATGTAGCACGTTCTGTTCTACAGAGAGCACAGGGAACGTCCTCGTCATCAGAATTGGAGGCAAAAAAGTTGGAATTAAATTCTCCACCGTACATACGACTATAGTCACCCCTACTAGTCTTTACATAATTTGGATCTGGTGGTAAACATACGTATTCAGCAGCTGAGCCTGCATCGGCATAATTACCACCACCTGCAAAGCCTGTGATTAAAAGAAAGTATACATGTGTTACTTCAAATATGTTATGTATATGTGTATACAAAGCCGTGGTCTAAGCAATGTTTTCTAAAATCGACCGTAAAATGATTATACATTCACTTGTTACATTTCAAGTAATACAAGATTTTAAATTTCAAACACATCTAAGATACACAGATTATGATTTAGAACGACCGATTCGCGTTTCGTCTACATAATACTTATCAGTGGAGTTCTCATCAAAAAAGGTAAAATCAAAAGTGAACATTGATAACCAAGAATTTTTCTGTTTTCGTGTTTCGAATGATTTTTATATTAAATGAACAGTTAACTGACTGAAAAATGACTGTGACAATAATAGTTCATGCGAACACATGGGCGCTAGCTAATGTGATGGTGATACCTCGGGGAAAAAACGGCACCACAGAGTGATCGACACAGTGGTTATTAACAGTATTTAAAATAAACAGTGTAATTTTATAGAACCTAATTGGATTTAAGTACGTGTCAGACTATACTAATCAACAGCCAACTCTTCTGAAATAAACATGGCAAACAACAACAAACAACATACGGTACAGGAACAAATTGTGGTGTGGTATTTAACCAATTTTACGGGCGCAAAACATTCTCAATTACCTGTTTGGGCAAAATGTCGTAAAATACGTAAAATAACACCAAAAAAAAATATACATAGTGAAGATGCCAACATATAACCACTCTGTTTTACAAGGAAACATAAGTTGGAAAGCAAGGACAAAAAGTGCCCGCTACAACAGGAAACTAGCTAAGGTAGCTACAGTTTTTGTTGCACACCGACGTTCAAGAAGAAAAAAATAATCAGAAACAACACTGTACAATTGCATATGAATACAAACATTAGGGGCTGGAATTGGATAACGGAATAGAAAAAAAAAATGAGAACTAAATGGTAAAAATTCGTAAGGGTTCCGCAGAACCAAGTATCTCGCCTACTTTTGCTGTTGTCTATGATTTCAGTGTGATAGGGGAATTCACATAATAGATTTACAGTTAATGAAATAAAACGTTTGAAATGTATGAAAAATGTTATGCTTGTAAAAAATGAATACATTATGCAATCAAATCTCTAGATTTATAAAAGAGTTTAAACATAAATTTATTTTTAAATTTTCCTCTAGTTACTATCTTTTTAGTGTAAGAAGCTTGTGTCCAAGCTTGGTAAACATCTAGGATGGTTTATAAATTTAATAAATGTTTTAAAAAGTTTAAACGCAGACTGTATGTAATGTTAATTGGGAGAAAAACTAAGTCCATTTATAAGTAATATACAGGAAAAAAGGAAATAAATGTTTACAAAATTTCCTTCTGATACTAGCTCTTTGATCATAAACAAGCTTCTGTCCAAGTTTGATCAAATCAAGGATAGTTTAAGAAAGTTATTAAATTTTTTTTAATTTTAACCACAGAGTGAATGTAATGTTAACTGGCATAAAAACTAAGTCCATTTATAACTAAAATATGGATAAACAGGATTTTTTATTTTACAAAATTTATTTCTGGATACTATCTTGTGATCATAAACAAGCTTCTGTCAACGTTTGGTAGAAATCCAGGATATTTTAAGAAAGTTAATAAAATTTCAAAAACTTTAACCACAGAGTGAATGTAATGTTAACTGGCAGAAAAACTACGTCCATTTATAAGTAAAATACGGAAAAACAGGATTTTTTTTGTTACAAAATTTACCTCTGGATACTATCTTATGATCATAAACAAGCTTCTGTCCAAGTTTGGTAGAAATCCAGGATAGTTTAAGAAAGTTATTAAAATTTCAAAAACTTTAACCACAGGGTGAATATTTGTGGACGCCGCCGACGACGAAATATCCAAATTCTGTCTGACATACACAAAAAGAGGAATAGCTAGATAATAAAAACAGTAAAAATTGTCCATAGAAATCTTCAATGACAGAATGCCCTTGCAGCTGTTCGGATAGAAAAACAAGAGTCATCTGTGTTTAATAAGGCAATGTTGGAGTTATTTGATTGTTATTTAAATGAATTTTGTTTCATGTATTTTGATTACATTCTTAACCGAGTAGACTAATTCTGTGCTATTATTTGGATACTGCTTTCTTCCTCATCTAATATACGTTGTCCCAAGGCCTGGAATATAATTTTTTACTTCAGACATTGAAAGCACATTAGCAATTATGGCATTGACATCCGTATAGTAATATATGGGCAAGTCGGCCATCTGTCAAAGAGTATATTGACAAAGGTAAAGCTATGAACCATACAATTTTTAGGAGATGACAAATCGGTTCAATAACATGCGTTTAGTTTAAAAGACACAAATACGCTGAAAATACACAAGTACACGCAGTAGTTCAAACCTATAAATAGGTGGAGAGAAGAATAAAAACTTTTAATGTCTAGGAATTTTGTATGGTTTAAACTCTATTTTACTGGAAAGAAACATTAAATGCCTTTTCACAATGTTTTGTGGGAATATTCATGACGTCACAATACAAAGGGCTAATGTTCTAACGATAAAGAGGAGCAATTTTTTGTATAAAATCATTACCTCTATGAGTATTTCTGAAGTGTAAGTTTAACATTTTAACTTTATCAATATCGTTATTCACGGGATTATAAAATGTGTTTATTTTAGCTACTTTTTATGCTGCAACGGAAGGAGACATTAGAAGACCTTTTAAAATTAAGAATTTATGAACAATATTCCTGAACTGATACAATATCTTTCACTTTTGAAATCTCGAATTATTAGCTATCTTGCAATCTTAAAAGGAGAAGATAAAACCATATCTTTTGTTTGTTAGAGTTAAGTTTTTTTTATAATCTAGTCGGCAAATAAAGCGGATTTTAATGAATAGTAAGTTAAAAGTACGAACTATAAACTACATAATAATCTTACTTTGAGCAGTGCTAACATAATCTTGTAACTGTTTAATTGTCTTTTCCTGTTTCTGAATTGTTATTGAGTGTTGTTGTACTGTGCTATTGAGTACCGCCATGACACTTTTCAGTCGATTCAACCGATTTACCAGTACATCTGGGTCATTGAGCAATAACCTCTTCTCTTCTGTGGTGACCAGATGTACCTTAAAACAAATAAATATATATTAACCATACAATCATGATAAGACGTCGATTATCAGCTATGAGGAAATTCAGTGACACAAATTGATCCTTATCGTTCTAAAGCTAGAAAAGGTCATAAAGGGTATCAGAAGGTTAACATGTAATGATATACGAATGTCTTAATATTGCGATGTGCATATGACACATTTAAAAAAAAAGTGTTGTTTTGCTTTTACCTATTTTGTTGAATTGTATAAAGGACTGATGATGATAATAATATATTGAAAAAAAGTGCTGTCTTAAATTTTAATAAAAATAAGAAGAATAAGGTAACTTCCGTCGAAACGTTAATATTATCATTTCTATATAGAAGCAATATAGTCAAATTAGTTCTTTCTCTATAACTGTTCGCCACTTAAATATTTTCCAGGGAACCGGGCCCGTCTACACACCACAGGGGTTCAAAGCTGCAACTTTACGTATTTTCATGTCAACTACACATTCGTTACTCCTCAGCAAGTCTCTACGGCAAAATTCTGAACCAGACCTTGCTCATTTCAAAGGTGTTGACCCAGGCTATTCTCCACTTATGTGCCAGTCTTTGTAAGAATAAGGCAATTTAGAAAAAAATTCAAAACATGGCCGAAAAAATCCCACCGACCTAACCATCCTATTTTGAAGTTACCTTCATCCTGAGTTAGAAATGGTAGGTCTTTCGTTTCTGTGTGTCTGGTAATTCGAGAAATCTGTAGGTAACTTTTGGTTAGAATGATAACAAATTATGGAGTTAACCTCGCTTGATTGTTAATTTCTAGCGCATTTCAACCAAATTATATCTTGAATTACCAGAACAGGAAAAGGAAACGAATGTTATATTCGTGCATAATTATAAAATTTGAACATAACTTAATATCAACTTGAGTGGATTTTTGTTTGTCATGTTTTCACCACTGCCTGATTCTTAGGCAGATTGGCACTTAAATATGTTTCTGGGATCCAGGCCTGGTTGACCACCACAGGGGTTCAAAGTTGCCCCTTTACTTACTTTCCATATCACCCACACATTCTTTTTTTTTAACAATCTGGGTAAGATTAAAAAATTTTGACCATGCGTTGAATATATTCTGGTTGAATTATGCACCTTTTGTAGTACACAGATCTGTGCCATTGTTTTAATCATCTGACACATTTGACAAAAAAAAAATCAAATTTAAATTAAAAATTGGTAATGTTGCATGTTGTATAAAATAGTCCACGTAAGATTTTTATAGAAAATACTTGTTCACATGACAAAACAGATTCACATAACATATATATCGAAATGTTTTCATTTTATGCATAGAGAGGTAGATATTATAAATGATTTTAGCTGAAATACGGTATATTTGAGGATGCCGAGTGTATGAAAAGCCTGTATGTAGTTTTTCTGTCTTACACTGCATCTTTCTTATTCAGTTGAATGAATATATATATATATATATAACACAATTCATCACAACATACTTGAATCAAAATATTAACAATTGTAGTTGTACATAGATTTTTATATTTTCTTCTTGCATCATTGGTATGTAAAACGGATTGTTATCTTTGAAAATCACGACAAGACGGAAAATGTCGAATTCCGCTGTCATAGAAGGTGCTATCATATTTTACTAAGATTTTGAGATTTTTTGAACATTTGAGTCTTATAGTGTATTTTGGTTTTTAGACATATAATTAAAATTGGCTGCTGGAAAAAAAGTGGCTGCTATCTTGATTGCCAGCTTGAATCTGGTAGCTTTACCTGCTTGATGGGAGGAAAGCAGTATTTGAATTTTATTTTAGAAAACCCTGTTTTTAGGAGAAAAAACTTGTTTAAATGGCGCAATGATTCAGAAAATCTTCAGGGAACGGCGGTCAAAATTTTAGGTTTTTTCTGAAATTTTTAAGCGAACGAATCCAGAAATTTTGAGTAAATTGTTTGACTTACATAACAAATAAGTAAACAGATATCCAACATTTTAGATGGTTTTTTGATGTTCCGTTACCCCACTAAAAGTTAGATTCTATCGAATCGAAACTCTTCTGTAGGGATAGTGTGTTCACAATGTTATGTTGAATGCTTTCACAATGTTTAGCTACATAGTTCACACTGTTTGATAATGATAACAAGGTGTTTTATCATTCAGTAGGTGATATATGACTTGCAATTTTAGGGATTGTTCTTCAAATCATTCCCAGGGACTGAATATATTTGTTGATGAGGATTGATATTAAACTGCTGCCTTTTTTTTACTAAATGCGTCCAGCTGTGGATAACCAACTATTCGTTTATTTATAGATTGGAACAATACTAAAATGATTCTTTTGTTTTCTACATTTACATTCTGTACAGTTTGGTCTGGACGTTGTGTAAATTATTGTCTTTCTGCTCTTTACTTTGATGTGTGAAATCTTCAGTGAAATAGAACAATCGATGTTATAGAGTGTAAGACAGCATGATTTCATATCAGTATAATTGTTACTTTGACCATAGTACTTTCAGTAACTGTGAGAATGCCTTTATACGTATTCGTAGTAATTATGTTGTTTGTTAGTTGTTTAATTTTGTTAAGTTTATTTTAAAGCAAAATGCTTTTCGTGAAGACTTTTATTATATGGTTTAAGTATCTTTTTATTCCACTAACCGAAATTGTGAAAAGGGCTAGTGTGTATTTGTGTGCCAGTCCAAATAAAATTGAGAATGGAAATGGGGAATATGTCAAAGAGACAACAACCCGACCAAAGAGCAGACAACAGCCGAAGGCCACCAATGGGTCTTCAAAGACTTAACTCGTCCGTGGTTGTTTTATTCCATATTTCAGTTGTTTTTTTTATGCTAAAAAAACTGTATGTTGCCCTCTAGTTATCCGTTGCTTGTTTTTGTCGTTTGGTTGATGTCTCATTGGAGTATACTCTATGTCTCCTTTATTTAGAGTGTTCTTATAAACACGGTATATTCATTTGATGTCTATAATCAAGACGACAAATTTAGACAATCAAGATGATTGGGATATGAGTAAGTATCTCCTTCAAAACATTAAGTGAAAAACTGAGACTTTCCAGCAAAGAACTGTTTTATTGACAGTATTTCTTATAAAATATCGTCGATGAGTAGACAAAGGACGTCTGGCATTGGGGGGATATGTAGATGAGAGAAATAGTATCGAAATAAGATTTTTACTTCTCGCCAAAAGACCCTACCGTACGAGCTTCCTCACGTAGTGTCGTGGAAAATTGAGGTTAACATTTATTTATTACATTTTGCTTTTTCTCATTCGGTAGCTTGAGACAGAATTGAGATAAATACTGTTTTGTTAAGTTGTGAGTCTTTGCATACAGTAGTAAAGAGGAGAGTTAAAAAAATTAGTTGCATAAAAAAATTGAAACATAATTTTTATTTTATTTTTATCCTATTTTTATTTCTACTTAGCACAAACTACGCATGTCAGTGGGTAATTATTTTTATATGGTGGACACTTCAACAAACCGCATTTGGTAAGAACTTCAAAAAAGAGTTTACTAAGATTTTGATTCACTCCTCCTATAAGATACTCTGGCTTTATGTCAACGCACACATAAGTTGTAGCAGCGTCATTACCATAATACCCAGATGAAAAATATCCGTGATATTCAACCTCCCAGCCACTGTAACATGTATTCTTTCCTGGGGTCATTACAGCTGTGTTAGCATGATTTGTTCGACAGAGAGCACAAGGGACGTCTTCACCTGCACCATCAGAAGCAAAAAAAAAATTAGTGTAAAATTCTGCACCGTACATTCGGCCTTCATCCTTGCCACTAGCCTTAACATAACTTGGGTCTGGTGGTAGACATACGTATTCGACAGCCGCTCCCTTGTCTGTGTAATGTCCCCCACCTGCATATCCTAAAGGAAACAGACAAAACATTTCCTATTCAAATATATGTTGTACATGTGTTATATTTAATTAAAAAAAAAAAGAGGAACGCAGCAATTCTGTTTTAAATTATTGTGTGAATTTTTTATTTTTTTTATAAACAATAAGATGAACCTTTGTCTCTGTTTGATGATTTGTTTGCTTTTACATTTTAGTCATTTCTTTATGCATCGTCTGCTGTTCAATGTTTATTACAACGGTTGTTCATTAGCCGAAGCAATACAAACATCTTTGAACCAACTAAGCCCAAAATTAAGCATTTAACCAACAATTATACATTCGGTCTTTTGAACTCAAATTCATTCGTTTCTTTAAATTTTCCTCAACAGAACGATGTAACTAATGAAACTGAGAAAAAATATATTGAGCTTTTGGTAGGAATGAAATAAATCGCCCATACACACCATTCCGTGACTCCTTACGATATAGGGTATTTTAAGCGATATCAAAATTTGCATCAGTATCACTTCTCCGATGGTCTCTCTTTTCCGCTTTCGCCAAAAAAAATTTGAAAATAGATAAAATAGTCCAAAGATGCTTTCTAATGTACACGTTTCATTTTTGAATATATATTTTCATCCTGTATTTGGATGTATTAATATATTTTATAACATCAGTCTTACTGAAATTTACCATTCAGCTCCACTTTGGTTATGTGCATCATATTTTACAAGTTTAATGAAACTTGCACATCTTGGTAAATATTTTTAGTTTCTAGAAAACAGAAAAAATTTCTCTGAAACTGACATTATCAAGATGCTTGATTTTTTGATTGACAACATATTTGTTACGTTTGGAGGACGTGTTTTTCAACAAACAATCGGCATCCCCATGGGAACCAACTATGCCCCTCTTTTGTCGACTTGCTCCTTTATTCATATGAGGCTGACTTCATACAGGAACTTCTTAGAAGAAAGAAAAGAAGTTAGCAGTATCCTTTAACTTTACTTTCCGCTATATAGATGATGTTCTCTCAATAAATATTCAAAATTTGGTGACTATGTTGAACGCATCCATCCCATCGAACTTGAGATAAAGGATACAGTTGATACAGTTAAGTCTGCCTCATATCTTGACTTACATCTAGAAATTAACAATGAGGGTCGGTGGAAAACAAAACTTTACGACAAAAGAGATGATTTCGTCTTCTCAATTGCAAAACTTTCCATTTCTATGTAGCAATATTCCGGCAGCACCTGCATACGGAGTATATATCTCCCAGTTGATACGATATTCCAGGGCTTGTATTTCCTATCATAATTTCCTTGATAGAGGGTTGCTGCTCACAAGGAAGCTATTAAACCAAGAGTTCCAAGTGGTGAAGTTGAAAATCATCCCTTCGTAAATTTTACGGACGCCATCACGAGTTGGTTGACCGTTATGGAATATCCGTTTCACAGGTGATAGCGGATATGTTCAAAATGTCGTAACTACAATACCGTCCCCTTTTCCCGGAATGTGACCTACCGAATTAGACTTATTACCGGCTTTTTACTAACATGATTAACACGACGGGTGCCATATGTGGAGCAGGATCTGCTTAACCTTCCGGGGCACCTGAGATCACTCCCAGTTTTTGGTGGGGTTCGGGTTGCTCAGTCTTAAGTTTTCTATGTTGTGTTTTGTGTACTATTGTTTGTCTGTTGTTCTTTTTCTTTTTTAGCCATGGCGTTGTCAGTTTATTTTCGACTTATGAGTTTGAATGTCCCTTTGGTATCTTTCGCCTCTCTCTTGCATATAAGCTTTTTAGATGCGCTTTTCAAATGGGACTTGCAAAAGTCTCTTTCATTTGATAAAAAGTGAGATTGCATAGCAAATACATAGTATACCTGAATACACAAGTTCTGTATTATTGTTTGGGCACTGTTTTCTTCCCCATATAATGTACGTTGCTCCAGAATCTGAAAAAAACACGACATTTATTATGAACAGAGTTTCCAATACCCATGAAGGCACAGACAATTACAATATTAAGCTGAGCTATCCTCGTATATATTCCGTATGAATTAACTATTGAAAAGCTACATCTCAAAATAAAAAATACGGAGACGGCATATGGCCTGATTGCCAATGAGACAGCTATCCACTAGAGACCAACGGACTAGAATGTTAACAACTCAAAATTTCAGAGTCGGTTTGGCGATGCGCAGTTTCATAGACTCTTTTTTGAAAAACGAATGAAAGATATCATCGGGATTATATCTAGTTTGTCAGTCTAACTTTTCGACTACACTACAATCTTCAGTGGAGTTCGAGTCTTTTTGATTTAAAAAATGCAATTAGTCAAGCATACGGTTTGTAATAAATGCCCACACTGTTTGTTTTTTTTTAAATTTTATTATCACAATTCGTAAAGGTTTCTCAGGAACCATGTGCCTCGGTTGCAATTGATGCTGTCCGTGTAAAAGTGTCATGTTGATCCGCAAAAGCTTAGTCTATTTGTTAGTAAATTATGAAAATGTTTATTTGAACAATGAATATTTCTTCATGTGCTATTTCTTGATCTTGAAAATGCTTCTGTCCAAGTTTCGTTATATGTCATGAAAGTTTGATTAAGTTCTTGATATTTGAAAAGTTTAATCTAAGAGTTTATGTAAATGTTAACTACTTTATCAGATTTGTCACTACGCATAGATAGATAGATAAAATGACACACGACATGGTTCTTGAGTAAAGTTTATTAAAATTACAGACTTTACAATACATCGAATACCTTCCCGATTTACATACGATACTTTTGAAAGTGTAATATCATTACTAATTAATTATTAAAAAGGTCGGGTTACATTATATGGATATGCCTAAATATATTAAGCATACATATATTAGCACACATGTTATTGTTTATTTACGTATGACGCATTTTTTTAACTGGGTTTTTGACCAATCCACTAAATGAGTAACAGTGCATGATGGACTATTACGTGTTAACGGTCAACCGAGAACACGTCTTATATATTAAAATACAAAACATTTTTCCATGCATGGCGTGATAAACAAATTTGCTTAATTTTTCCTTTTTCGCATCCACATTCATAGTCCGTGGTATTCGTTCCATGCTCATATTAACATATAGTTGCTTCTGTGCGATGAAACACGTGTATTAATTATCCGAATATCAGTTGGGGTAGCTGAAATTTCAAAGCTTTTTTCACAAAATTTATGTTATGATATTATACCTTCTTTTAAGATATAAAAGTCATTTAAATCGACTAATGGCATCTGTTTATTAATTTGTCTTTGAGAAACAAACCCGTCTACACGATATCATTGTGGAGGCCTAACGGTTGCCTATAAATGCTTACAACCACTTCATGTGAACCTTGGTGGATAGTTGTCTCATTGGCAATCATATCACATCCTTTCAGAAAGTTTGGTTTTCCATAAATATCTTGAAAAGAGATGTTTACTATAGAATAATGTGTAGTTTTTTTTTATATTTGGCTGGTTGGTACGGAATGTACTAAACCTAAATCATATGTCTTTAAAGCTGCACAAGACATTAATTAATGCTTGTCTGACAATGTTATCAAAATTTAGAAATATTGATTTTTTGGCATATTTCGGTTTTTTTGGACCTTTTCAAACTGTTCCTTTTATTCTGAAGGCAATTAAGCAATATTTTGATTAATAATTGCAAGTAGCTGTAGTTTTGTTTTGTTTTCGTCTTTTCAAAGTTTGTTTTTATGTAAATTTAACTGACTCATATATTTGCAAATCTTAATTAAATCATTTTAGATGCTATCTATGTTTATGTGCGACAAGGACGCCAACTTTAACATGTTTTGTGAAAATTGCAGCGTTGGATATAAGCCTATCATATTTCTCTTGTTTGTTGGATACATACAGTGGTTACTTCATTGGAAATTTTACTGTTTCACGTAAAATTATTGTAGATGTTCAATGTATAACAATGGACAAAACCTGTTCAACTACTTTTACAAGACGAAAAAGAAAGTTGAATAGTGAAGCTAGTAAACAATATGTTTTGAAATCTGAACATCAAATTGAAGATTATGTTATATATTTTACATTAAACACATTCACTGAACAAAAACATTAGTTATCAGAGTCCCAGACACTATTTAACACATGTATGAGTTTACACCTTTTCCACTAATTCCACATGGTAGTTACCTCGTAGTAGCCCTCGATGCATTGTAGTTCATTGAGTCGATTAACCAATTTTGCAAGGCTATGTTAACCTTCTAATTGGAAAGTTACTATGCAAATATATTCTGACGTCAGGAAATTTATAGTTCCCGACCTGTTGAATATCTGCAGAAAACGGGCAAATGAAATTAATTCTCTTGGATACCGAAGAGAAGTTAATAGTTAGTCTTTTTTTCTATTTGAACGTACGTGCAAACAGAAGAGATAGAATAGCTTGTGATGTGAGCGTATATTCCTGCATAGTTAATGAGCTCTTGTTGGACAGATAACATAAGAAATAGGGATTTTGTATTGTTTTAAACCTGAAAATGACTAGAAACATGGTTGCTCAATGATTTGAAAAAGTTAATGTATTTTAACGGCTTTGAAAATCTTTGTAGATACTGACTCTTTAAAGTAGCACAGGAGACAGACTTTGGTGTTTTTATTAAAATTTTCAAATTTTTGCAATTATTAAAAGTGTGAAATAAACCGAATGAACTTCAATAAATATTTACCGGAATATACCAATTATGTGTTAATATTTGGACACTGCTTTCTTCCCCATCTTATAAATGTTGTTCCAAGACCTGATAAAAACATATAAAAATTTCATTGAAAGTCTTCATGACTAGATGGTTACAACAATGACAACATACTCAAGTATTCATCATTCTGGGTTTTTTTATTCAGTTCTGGAGGTGAACTGAGCACGGTAGGAAAGCTTATAATATATCTTCTAAATTTATGATCTGGCTTACGATCACATCAATAAAAAACAATTATAATGTTATCTGTGATCAAATTTAATAGGTCATTTTTGTCATGTGGTTAATTGTTAATTGTTTTTAGAATTTTTTAGAAATGTAAATAACAGATGAATATTTAGGAAATTAGCTCTAGTACTATAGTTTATTACTGTATACATTTCTATAAAAAAAAAGACAATTAATAATTAACAATTTTCTTGACAAAACTTTAAAAAAAAGTTCAGCGATTTTCTGTTTCAAAGGGTACAGTCAATGTTGAGATCAACTATGTGTAGCGGGCAGGGGCTTGAAATGCTTGACCCAAAAATTTTACTCAAATTTTATGAGTAGTTTGTAAATTGCTTAGTCAGTATGACAAGATATGATCTGGTCAGCATAATATAGGCATTTGTTAAAAGTCACATATATAAGTTTCTATATTTTATTCATTTCAAAAATCAGATGTTTTCATTAATATTCAGGATAAACAACAACAATTTTAAGTAGTAAGATGATTAAATTATAGACTTTTAGATGATATGACAAGAATCTATTCAGTATACATGTAATAATTCATCTCTACACTCAAGAGATAATTAATATAATTTTTGTGATTGCAGGATAACTTTGTCCGTGCAATTCTAATCAAAAATAACACTTGCTATTACCAATATAATTGCATGTTGGTGTGTTAGAAAATACATAAAAGGCTGAGTCCTGCTATATTACCAAGAAAATAAATAACCTTTAGTTAATAGAAAATACTAATTTCAAGTGAATTTAGTCAGAATACCTCTTTCTGACATTTTTGTATATAGTAATAACTGATACTTCACCAGTTACATAAAAAAATGTTTATTATTATTAGTAATATTCAGAACCTTTCCTAAATAACAACTAACAATGAAATACAGTTTATACCTTAAATAAACTGTTTTGTTTATTATAATTTCCAGACCTTTAGGAAATTATCCCTTAATTGCCAAATGTTTTCCTATTTAATTCTATTTATTAGAAAAAGACAAATGTTAACAGTAAACGTGAACTACAATGTATAATTACAATAATCCTAACTTTAAAAGATAAACTAGAAATAAAGCTTTGCCAGCAATAATACGATAATTAACCCAAAAGTTATTTTAAAGCAATTTTAATAACTTTCCTAAATTTACCAAAAGAATAAAATATTTTAAGCAAATGATCAAAATTATAGGAGTCCGGCTCCGAAGAGTCCGCTAAAATGAAATATTTCTTTCTAACTTTGAAAACGCTAAATTTACTATTTTCCTTTACAATTAAACCTTTAAAAAATGAAGTTTGTAAGAAAAATTCACCATTGTGAATAAAATTAATGACGAGCAAAATAAAATACTAACTGTATTAACCAAATTTTACGCAGAACTGCTCAGCGAGCGTCGAAATTACGTCAATGTTGGATTATTGGCAAAGTTGGAAAATTGTTTGATCGCGCGCTTGCTGTCCAACTAAATATTTGAATTCTCAAATAAATTACAAAATCATAATTATATACAATTTTAGTAACAGTTATATAATAAACACATTTTGCATGGTACTTAACAAATTTCTATGGTAACTAAAAATACACCAATACAACTCCACCGGAAGTCCCGATACGTAAACAACATTGCAAAAAGTTAAGTGTGTTACCGGTGGACCAAATGATAAATATCAAGGATAGTGTCATTAACATCTGCAAAACATTGCAGACGTTGAACACATTTAGTATAAGGAATTACAAAGTGTATGTGAAAACGGTTGCCTAAACGTAAAAATAGTGACTTTATTGAAAAATCGTCCCAAGTGACACATTGGTTCTACTGCGCATGTCAGTACATTTCATTCATAAAATTCAAGCAAGGTGCGTGAAGTTACTACAGTTGCTAAAGTTGGATCTTCACAAAAATACAAGATATTTCGTTTAAAAAATCAACATATAATGACAGATAGATGTAATGATGGAACGTATAAACTTTACAACACAGAGAATTTATCGTTATCGATTTACAATCAACTGAAAGTCAAAATTGGATTCAACCAAGCGTGATGACCGCATGTCCTAAATTGCAGACGACATTTAGTTGTGGATTATTCAGTGGATTATTACTATGGACTGGTAAATTATAAACATGAATTTCAGATTGTTTATCAAATATTCAAATGACAGTAATTCAATATTTCTAGAAAAATCATAACATTGTTATTGTTCTAACTTTACTTAATTGAATGTTAATTAAAACTTATTTGCTTCAATTATGAATATGTTTCAGACTACAAGCATTACAAGTAGTATAGTACAAGTTATTTCACACAGTTACTGTTTCCTACACAATAGGACTTTCATAAAAATTACAGAATATTAAACAATATGCTTTATTGATACCAATTAAAAAATACATATAAAAATATATGACAGTCACGTGTACTTGATCAATCTTGAATTGCCTTTTTTTTTTTATTTCAGCTCGAATTCAAAAGAACTTTGCATGAAAGTTCCACTCTTATGTGTAACTTCAAGTCCAATTCCTACTTAAAAAGATGCATTTTACGTTTCAGTCCTCCTTTTGATAACAATGGCGCTAGTTACATTACCACTTACTTGCATTGCATGTTGATAATTTAGTAGTGTATTGGCGTTAGACCAGAGACATCTAGGAATCCTCTATGTTACTCTACGGTACCGTATGTTTTTCATCAGCGGATTTTACCATGAAGCAAAATGACGGTTTGATCGAGAATTTTTGGCACTTCCTGAACACAAGATTTTACCAAAGATTTAACAAAAGTTTTAATAGGTCATGATGGTCGATTAGTGTTTTAAAAAACATAATAAAAATTAAAAATAATCAAGAATAGCGTAATAGTCTTACGTTTAATGCTATTAGCTGAGCTTTGCAAGCGTTTAAATGTCTGTTCCTGTTGTTGGTTTAAAGTCTCTTGTTGTTGGATTGATGTCTGCTGCTGTTGAATCATATTCTCCTGTTGTTGGTTTTCAGTAGTTAGCTGTTTTACTGTAGCATTCAGTATAGTCACAATACTTTCCAATCGGTTCAACCGAATCACAAGTACATCTGGATCATTGAGCAATAATCTTTTTCTTTTGTGGTGACCAGATTGACTTTAAAACAAAGAAAAAATATTAACCATACAAGCATAATTAATTGTCTCTCGCGTGCTATGAGTCACAAATCTTATCAATCGAGTGTTAAAAAGGGTATCAAAATTGTTACATGCATATGTAAAATGTGACGTTAGAAAATAGCTTTATTAAAGGGTAACCTCCTGTCGACAAACTTGTAAATTTTTCATAATGGTGTAAATTTCTGTGTCATTTGGTAACGACGGTCATTTTGGTTGGCAAACTAATTTTTATATGATTCATATGTGTATAACAAAAAACAAAAAGAAAAATAATCGAAATCGTAAATATATAAATTTAAGAATCAACAGATTCAAAGGAATAATACAACCAAAAATATATACAACTGTTTCGTTCGAAACAATAATTTAGGACGTAAACGTTACAATTTATCACAAAACATTTTCCACTTAAAAATAAATTCGTTGACATGTTACGGTTAAAGAAGATTGACTGTTCTATCTAAGAGAATGTAATTGGAAAATTCGTCCGTCATACCCAAAACCTTTGATGACCTGCGACTATCCAAATGTCGATTCATGGTGTGGCAACGATGGTGTGACACGGCACCCCTTTCTTTGGGAATATTTGTTTTCAAAATTCCGTACAAATATACCAAAATTCCTATTCTGTTCTTAGTAGAATCATATAATACTCCTTTTTAATGTCTCAATCCGCTAGTGAGTTCCGTCACTTTATTGAATTAGTGGTCTATGTATGTATGTATGTATGTATGTATATATCCCTCAAAAAATCTTTTGTGGGAATTTTCTAGAGTAAGGTCAATGGTACGACTACACAATACACAAAGAATCAACATATAAAAACCTTTAAACTATCAGTAAAATATATATTTGAATAAGCATCTGATATAAAAGCACATAATGCCTTTAAAAGATATAAACGCTAGATTAAGTTTAGTGCAAACGATGTATGTATCATTGTCATTTTGCTTGGTTTCTTATGTTACCTATTCTGACATCGGACTCGGAGTTCTTTTAAACTGGGTTTTACTGTGCGTATGCTGTGTGTTTTTTTGTTCTACCTTGGCTGAAGGTATAGGGGGAGAGTTCAGTTCTAACAAAACATGTTTAACCCCACCGCATTGTTGTGCCTGTCCCAATTCAGAAGCATCTGGCCTTTGTTAGTCTTGTATGTTTTTTTTTTTTATTTTAGTTCATTTATATGTTTAGGAGTTTAGTATGACGTCCATTTTCACTGAACTAGTACACATTTTTATTTAGGGGCCAGCTGAGGTCCCTCTCCAGGTGCGGGATTTTCTCTCTGCGTTGAAGACCCATTGATTGCCTTCGGCTGTTTTCTGCTCTTTGATCGGGTTGTTGTCTCTTTGACATATTCCCCATTTCCATTCAAAATTTTATAGGAACCAAATATAAAAATCAGTTGAAAAGGGCTTGACTCATCAGATCGATACAAAGCAGTAACAACATTTAACAAAAACTCATACTAGACGTGGAAGGTAATTTGTACATCCATCACAACAAAACAGACACAAAGTACAGATCTGAGAGTACTCGCTTATTATATTGTTTTGAGTATTTGTATGCAGCATTTTTTTTAATTGCAATAATTAATCCTGCATTTGTGTACATCGTGCAACAATTGCAATAATAAATGTCCACAGAAAGTCTTGAAGTTACAGTATTTTTTCATAATTCTCGTCACCCTTGCATGTTTTTGTTTTTCTTAGAGTCTGTTGTTGTATTTAGATTACCTCCCTTTAAACGTGTTTCAATTATTATGTATATATTCAAATTCTCTCTCCGGGAGACACTTAGTACCACATTTTGTTTATTAATTTGCAAACAATTCATTTTAATCAGGGTGAATATAAATGACCTTTAAAACAGACTTGTGTAAGGCGGTATTGGGAAAAATCTCTTCAAAGTGCTTACCGTCATCCTGTAATTACAAAATATCGAGGTCACCCCATTCTATATTTATAATTGGGATCTTCTTAGTTCATGTAATATGTGACAAATAAGCTAAAAAAGAAAAACAACATTCGTAACTGAGCATGCAATTGGGTCTTGTCTTTCAAATCCGCATTACTTGAAGTTGTCATACAACTGTGAATAATAATAAAATATTCCGACTTACTACCATTGTAAACATGGCAAGAGAAAAAAACATTCAGTCAGATCAATTATGCATAATGAACTTTCAAAATAATATTTTTAAGCAGAGTATATGTAACAGTATTGAAATATCACGTACGTTATTTTCGTGACGTACTACTCAGTATACATTCATCACCTAGTATATATATATATATACAAGTCTAAATTGAAAACAACGTTCAAACCTATGATTGCGTTGGATAAAAACCGCAATTTTTATACGTGTGCATGCAAAACAAATTTCTTGGTAGAGGGGTCTAAATACAGCACAAACAACATTTTCCAAAAAACCAAATGAGTGAAAAGGTATATTTTAACAAAACGCATTTGACTAGCAGGTCGAACAACTGATGTTCTTAAACCCTGCTGACTGCCATTGGCGATTGCCAAATAAACGGATCACAAGATGTAACATAACAGATCTTATTATTAAATTATTACCAAACAGAAAACAATAAACTTGCGGAAAAGATGGTATACCGCAAACATGAGGTGCAAAAATTTGTACACCATACCCGGATTTCGACAATTTATGTCTCTTCAGTGATGTTAGGAATCGAAACGGTATTTGGAAGGCCATATAATTTACCTCAATTTAGGATAGACGCTTGAATTTTGAAAGAGTCAAAATAGGATGAACGGATCATATAAACCCGAAGGCAAATATAATACAAGCCCAAACGAAAAAATATAAACAAGTCTAAATTGAAAACAACGTTCAATTCTATGATTGCGTTGGATAAAAACCGCAATTTTTATACGTGTGCATGCAAAACAAATTTCTTGGTAGAGGGGTCTAAATACAGCACAAACAACATTTTCCAAAAGACCAAATGAGTGAAAAGGTATATTTTAACAAAACGCATTTGACTAGCAGGTCGAACAACTGATGTTCTTAAACCCTGCTGATGCCATTGGCGATTGCCAAATAAACGGATCACATGATGTAACAAAACAGATCTTATTATTAAATTATTACCAAACAGAAAACAATAAACTTGCGGAAAAGATGGCATACCGCAAACAAAATATATATATATATTAAGGATGTCAAAAAATCAGAAATTTAATACTCGGATACTCGGTCATGATACTCGCGAGTACTCGAGTACTCTGGTGAATCTTAAACGTCTATTAAAAGTTTAGATTTTAAGTGGGATGCGGTGTTTTTGTTATTACCTTTCATAAACATATTAACGGAAGACAAACGTACTACAAAAATAACTTGATCCTCTGTTATGTGTATCGGTCCTCCTTTTTTGTGTCAATTAAACAAATAATGAATTACCGACCGCCGTTTCTACAAATAACCTAATATCATAATAGCAATTATTGTTTGTGTACATGTGAATGAACCAAATTAAAAACATGCCAATAAAACCATAAATAGTTGCATATAAAAGTCCAACAAAGTAGACAATATGTATCATCTGTTCCTGTTGAGTTGGTATTTTTTATATTACGACTTGTCCATTTATTTGTCAACAATAATATTGGACTTCAAATTACTTGTGCTTGTTCGTGTTGCTCAGTCTTAAGTTTTCTGTCTTTGTTTGATTGCACTATCGTTTTTCTGTTTGTGTTTTTCCTTATTTCTTAGCCATGGAGTTGTCAGTTTATTTTCGACTTATGAGTTTGAATGTCGCTCTTGTATCTGTCGCCTCTCTTTAAATTGTAAATTAAACAATAATTAAGTTTCAAATAAAGAGTAATTGAATTAATTCAAACGTACATCTCATACCAATAACGTTTACATAGAAGTCTTGATTAACAAACAAAGGTAAGTTTACGGCTTGTGATGAGTTACTAATCCATGAAAGTGTTGATCCGTGTACAAACACCGTTAAAATGTCTCTAATCAGTAGGGTTCAACGCAGGGCACTTTGATTTTGTACTTGTATAGAAATATGATCTGGTCAACAACTTCAGATGAAAGACTGTTTGACTTTCTATTTTTTGTTACAAGTAGTGCACATGAAAACATCCCCTCGGAAAGAACGGACTTCTTTATACTAGTACCAAATAGAAGTCTCAGGATAAACGTATTTACGTTGTTAATGAATTTTAAATAGTATTACGAAGGGCATATTTCAACGGAACTTAAGTGAGCGGAAATGTGAGGAGAAATGTCTCAAGATTTATTACAGGCAAACGAGTATCCGAGTACTAAAATTGTACTCGAGTACTCGGCCTTCCGAGCGAGTACCCGAGTACTCGAGTACTCGTTGCCATCCCTAATTAATATATATATATATATATATATGTTGTCAAGTTACAAAATGTGTTACATAGCTATTTTACCCAGTGAAGATGTAAATTTTATTGTCTACAAATGATATTGAATTGATTAAACTTTTATGGAATGGTGATAGCTATAGGTTCAAATATAAATATATGAAATAAAAACAACTTTGTTACGCTGTAGTCCATGTAGTCAGAATGATCATAATCCGGATAGAGGGTAATGTTTATTTGATCAAACTTACGTCAAAGCATGCTATTGTCCAAAATAAATATAAAAAGTATGGATCACGCAGCTATTTTTTACATACAGGATTTGCACATTTTTGTAAATATAATGCACGAAGAAACAATTTATTGTTAAACATTTAGGAAACTAGGAGATCTAATTTCAAAGTAAATATAAAAATGTATAAGAAGATAGCTCTTATAATACATTTTCAAAAAATAAAATAAAAATTGGAGTCAAAGTTCTAATTTTCAGCTACAAACAATAGGTCAATTTACCGTAACACTCCTTTGTGAAATTTTATGAGTTAAATCTCCTTATACATGTTATATATTCAAAGTTAAACAAATGTAATGAAGCAAACACTAGTCTGCATTTGTAAACAATTCGTTATAATTATATACAAAAATCAAATAATGTTCTTGTATTGAAATATATTGTTACAATTTTTATGATCTCGACCGATATTGGGTTCTGTTTTGCTGTTTTGCTACAACCTAAGTTGGCATAAAACACACAATTTACCAAAAAAAAAAAAAAAAATCATTTCATTGTTTTACTCATGGAGCAAAAATTTGGCCCGTAAATAAAACACACTGTGTTCCCCCTGGGGAATTCATTCGCCTTCCGCAAATATTTCGCATTTCGCGAAGAAATCTTCATTCTCAAATAACAAGGATGAAAAAAAAAATGGTTTCATGCGTTCAAAGTGTGTTATAAATAGAGTTAGCTACAGAGCAAGTTCAACGACTGATAATTTTCTTCCGTGTACACTGAAAAAAGTTGAAAAAAAGTTGAAGTCTGATATCGAATCATACCGTGGTATATCCCTTATACCTTGCATATCAAAAGTGTTCGAAAAATTACTGGATAATAGACTAAATGAACGACTGATAAATTTTCCGAATAATCAACAAATGGCATATCAGAAGTATCTAAGCAGTATATACGCCTCGTTTAATTTGCAAGAAACCGTACATCACTACAAGGAGAGAAATAGTTCTATACAAGTGACATTTCTTGACAGCAAGAGGGCGTTTGAAACGGTTGAACATATTGGACTAAAAATTAAGATCAATGACCTTGGAATTCATGGCAATTTGTGGAAATTGCTAGATCATATGTATAGAGATCTTAAAAGTTGTGTGCGATGTAATAACGTTGTCTCTAGATTTTTCAGTCTTGAGAGGGGCGTTCGACAAGGGAGTGTTTTATCAGCGAAACTTTATTTGATTTATATAAACGATCTTATTGATATACTTTCTACGTCAGGGAAAGGAGCTGTTATGCTAGATTTAAATGTTGGGTGCCCTGTACAAGCCGATGACATCGCTCTTATATCGCCAACATTTGCCGGAATGCAATGTATGATTGACATTTGTTACAGTTACAGTGTTAAATGGAAGTTTGAGTTTTCACCCAGTAAAAGCCAAGTTCTTATATTTTCTAAAAGAACCGAAACGTATGGAAATTTAAAACTAAATACAGATATAATTCCAGTGTGTAATAGTGTGAAACATGTTGGTATTCTACTTGATGCTAGATTTAATTCAACCGAGAGAACTTTAGCAGCCTGTCGTACAATACGTTCTGTTTGTATGTCTATTATCAGATTAGGTGTCCATCCGTCTCTACTTAATCCAATCACATGTAGTAAAATTATTGTCCAGCTATGTTATAGCAAAGGCCTGTATGGATGCGAACTGTGGAACAACTTGACTAAACACGAACTATTACTACTTGAAAGAACGCATCGATATATTTGCAAATACGTACAAGGTTTACCTAAGTTGACCAGAACTGACAAGTGTACTTCTTTGCTAGGATGGATTCCTATTGAAAGTATCATTAACATTAATAAGTTGTTATTCTTTGGAAGGCTGTGCAATATGCCATCTAAATATTTGCCGAAAAACGTCCTTATGTCAAGACTTTTGATGTTTTACCACAAATGCACTGAAAATAACTTTGGTTTTGTGAATGATGTCATCCGGATTATGCAGAAATATAATTTAGTAGGCCATATTGAAAAACTATTATCGACAAGCTGCTTTCCTGTGCAGAACCAATGGAAATCGATAGTTAAAAAACGTGTATACGAGTATGAAGAAAACGTTCTCAAACAACGCCTAGATAGTGATCATGACTTCGAATATTTTAAACTGATTCATAATTCTATTGAACCACATCGTGCTTGGACTATCTTACGCCAGTACCCATCTTTGAAGTTTCAAGCAAAATATGTTATATCTCTGTGTGCTCTGGTAAGACCAAGCGAACCTGATGCTGAATTACTGTTATGCCATAAGTGTGGTTTTTTCTATGACAATGCAATTGTGCACATTTTAATACAATGTAGTAGTGTATCGTCAACAAGAGACTTATTTTGGATAGATCTGATTAATATTGGACCCATTGAGTTTAGCGCAACGCTCCATGCTATGGAAGACACATACTTGACACTTACTCTGCTATCATGTAACAGTGACAAATTTTTCCTTCTTGAAAAATCAGATGCAGACAGTTTCACATACTCTTGTGTAAAGTTTATCAATAGGTTATGTAAGGAATATGACAGTTAATTTGATATTTATTACAACTGAAATATGTAAATAGACATTATTCGATTATCTGAACATTTATTTATCTATTCTATTTATTCAATTATCTATTTAATTATTCATTAAGATAACTATTTATTTAATTATTTATTTATTTATTCATTTATTCTATTCAAATCTTTATTTACATTCTCAAAATTAATACGTTAACTCTGTATTATAAATTATTTTGTATCTATGTTCATGTATATTCATACTCTCCAGAAGGAGGATAATAAACATATATATAAGAAGATAGCTCTTATAATACATTTTCAAAAAATAAAATAAAAATTGGAGTCAACGTTCTAATTTTCAGCTACAAACAATAGGTCAATTTACCGTAACACTCCTTTGTGAAATTTTATGAGTTAAATCTCCTTATACATGTTATATATTCAAAGTTAAACAAATGTAATGAAGCAAACACTAGTCTGCATTTGTAAACAATTCGTTATAATTATATACAAAAATCAAATAATGTTCTTGTATTGAAATATATTGTTACAATTTTTATGATCTCGACCGATATTGGGTTCTGTTTTGCTGTTTTGCCTCAACCTAAGTTGGCATAAAACACACAATTTACCAAAAAAAAAAAAAAAAAATCATTTCATTGTTTTACTCATGGAGCAAAAATTTGGCCCGTAAATAAAACACACTGTGTTCCCCCTGGGGAATTCATTCGCCTTCCGCAAATATTTCGCATTTCGCGAAGAAATTTTCATTCTCAAATAACAAGGATGAAAAAAAAAAAATGGTTTCATGCGTTCAAAGTGTGTTATAAATAGAGTTAGCTACAGAGCAAGTTCAACGACTGATAATTTTCTTCCGTGTACACTGTAAACAAGTGTTTCCATTTTTCAGAAATTTTCAATGTTTTTTAACTTGGAAATAGGCTGTAGAACAATAGTATTAAACTTCCTATAAAGCAGGATGTTTTTCATGTTTTCACTTGAAATGTGTTGAAATTTAGCTAGTTTTCAAAATTAGAATTACAAAAATCACTAATTTTCTTCAAATTTCCTATGTTATCAGAAGCTTTCCATCCCTCTTTTAAATAAAACAAAGTAGGCAGGATTTTTTTTTTCTCCAACTTTGATTTATAATAGGGTTACGGTTATATAAGGCCATCTTTTGATCAAAGATAGGGAAAATAAAATTGAGAATGGAAATGGGGAATGTGTCAAAGAGACAACAACCCGACCATAGAACAGACAACAGCAGAAGGTCACCAACAGGTCTTCAATGCAGCGAGAAATTCCCGCACCCGGAGGCGTCCTTCAGCTGGCCCCTAAACAAATATATATACTGTATTCTTTGCAGTAAAATACTTTCGATTATTTTCTTTTATACATAATCTCAGATAAATTCAATAAAAAAACCTCATGTAGGAGCTTGGGTCATTCGATGTAAAATCAGTATTAATAATAAATATCGAATGTTTCAAACATGAATAATTTATTTCTGCTGCAAAGTAAGAAACTACATGACTATTTTACTCTACTTAACTTCGTCAATATTCTCGATGCACACAAAGAAACTTTCGCTTAAACCCGTTAAAACTTTTGAATGATGTAGGATGAGCTGTGCCAACAATTTTAATAAATAAACCAATAAACCTAGTTTTTTTCTATATAAACAATGGTATGAGTGATGTTTAAATAGGCAAAAATAATTTTGCAGCCTGACGCCATCACGTTGTTAAGATTGTTATTTTTGTCGGTTTGGTCCTTTTTTTAACGCTAATTATCGAGACTTAAAGATTTCTTCTGAAAAAAAACCGATAAGGTGACTCCCTGGTATGTAGACAGAAATGTACCTAGCAGTAATATATCATTTTGTAACGATATTCTGTGGACGGTTTTTGTGAAAAAAACATCATTTAAAGTGAAAAAGTGCATACTTTTAGCAGCTTTTTACACATGTTATACACAATTGATACATTTATAGATATTTTCAACTTAGTTGACTATCTATTTGGTAGCATAAAGCTACCGACATTATTTGTTTCGATATTCGAATGAAGTTCAACGAGTTCTAAATGCATAAGTGCACTTAACGTTGTCAAATACGTACATGTACTTCAAAATATATTATAATAAACTAAAACTTTGACATATTGTCAATTAAGAAATAAGTAGACGTGTTATGATAGCCATTGAGACAATTATCTACCAAAGTTAAGATGAAGTGGATGTATTGCGTGAGTGCATTCCGTTTTAAACGGAAACAATAATATTTTACGGAAACCCCATGTCGAACTCTTCTTGAGCAAAACTATACAAGATGGAAGGTATGAAATATCTGATACATTTCTATAAAATTATGATTTTTATTTTCTATTATCGCATGTTTCTTTTGTTCAATTGATACATTTAAATCAAAAAGAATTCATATGAAAATATTTGAATATTGGAGTTTGACTTACAATAGAGAAAAAGATCGAAGTCTGGTAAAAGTTTGAATAAGAATTCTACATGTTATAGTAACTGATCGAGTTCAAATTATTGCTTGAATTAGAGTTGAAAAGCGAATTTTGAATTTGAAATAAAGTTTACGGACAAATGCGATACAAATGTTTTATTGAAACATTACCAAAATGAATAGTGAAAATAGGAAAATTTGATTGTCGCTAGGTGAATATCTATATTCATAATTGGAAAAAGGATAAGAAAAATGCTTCCCGAGAAACCTATATTTATTCAATTTAGCTTTCTTTAATGAAAAAAGCTGTTTAAATAGATATTAGACAATTTAGTATTTTGTATACTGCTCCAGGGGTTACAAAATCCACTAGCCCGCTGCCCGGGACTAGAGTATTTGCACCTCGGGCAATCTAAACTTGTACCCAATATGCCCGACGGACTAGTAACAAACAATTCTTGGCGTTTCAAAATTGAAAGTGGAAAATCCCTTCATGACTATTCTATCTTAGCCTATCAGATTCAATAACCTCATCCGGGATTCCAAGAATTTGAATGATTCAGCACCCTCTATCGGTCAGTGTCGATCGATAGTGAGTCGGAATATAACGACTGGATTAGTCGGGTTAGAATTTTAACTGATTTTGTACATGTTTTAAAAATAGAACAACTAACTCTGGGTGGACCAGTACCATGTATTGATCGCAATTCTCGTACTTTCAATATCGATTTCTCAGTACAGGGGGTATTGTTCATTGCTTTATTCCGAGATTTTTATTTAACGTCACTGGGGGCGGTATGAATGCATTGATCGACATTGACCTGTCTTGTCAGATAACTGTTAAGCACGAAACCATGCAACAAAATATTTCTAAATACTTCAGTACTGGCACCCCAGGAACTTCGTCAGTTTCAAAACGAAAAACGGTAAATAAAGAGGGTAATGAGGCTGAAAATTCATCCCCAAAAAATAACAAATACGCCCGGAAAAAAACATTTATTGTGTCATGGACAGAACGATTCCCCTGGTCAAGGTCGGCTGTTGCTGATGATAAACCAAACGATGTTTTGTGAATATTGCCATTATTTTCCCCGATCACGCTAATAAAGTCTGCTTTGTATGTGGGAACAACAAATATACGAATTGAACCACTGGTTTCACACGACAGTACCAATGAACATGTTTTATGTGCTCGAAAATATTAAAAACCCATAGTACAACGGAAATCCAAAAAGATGTCTAAAGATCCTTGTTATAATTAATAAAACAAAAATTTATTTGATTTATTTTATCAAATACAGTGTATAATGCCGTTTTCAAAACAAGGGACACCCACTTTGTATTATGTAGCAAACTCTGAATTTGTAAAGGTATACTCGGGCTAGCAGGTCAGTTTTGATGGGCTAGCATTTCTTTCAACAGGGCTAGTAAAATCCTGATACCAATAAGTCCTTGGCTAGTGAGCTGTGACAACATTTTTTAACCCCTGCTGCTCGTACACCTCAAGGGGTCTCGGGTTTGGTGTGCAGTAATCAATAGCTAGTCAACATTGATTTGTTATTTCAAATTACAGGTGTCTAAGGATTTTAGTTCAATAGTTGAATTTTCAATTGATAGAAAAACACATAAAATATCACAAATTATTTCTCCCTCGCGTGTACAATAACCATGATATTCTTTGTGAAGAGCTACATTAGATTGTATCGTTTGATTTCACTACTTTTAAAACGTAACTAGATGGAAGATATATAATAACATAAATAACTTAACGATATTTTTCATCAAGTTCCTTACATTTTTTTTTTTTTTTTTTATCTTATCTTGATCTCTGGTACCACATGGAAAATCAATTGGATTTTATATGGTAGAAAAAATAAATATGAAAGTAAAACAAAAAGTGAGATATAATGCATCTATAGGAATATTCACCGTGAAAGTAGTATTGGTAGAAAGTCTTTATTTGGCTGTTTTTTTTTAAATGAAAATAACACGTTATCAGTTTTAATGAGTCCGAAGTGTTTTTCTGAATGAAGCTTCATCGGGAACTTCCCCTATAAAGACATAAAAGCTGGGGATCTATAGGTACCTAAATACGTGTGGAGTTGTATGACCAAAAGGAACTTCAAAGTCCAAATCATTAAAGGTCAGCTTTAATTTGGACTGCAAGAGCTCAAAATGATCAAAATGCATTTGCTAGTTAGCAAATCTATCAAAAACACTACTTTTTGTCAGTGTATGGCTTCTTTCACATTTTTTAAAATGCGAACGAGTGAAATGGGGGTTTGACATACATTGTAAAAGATTATCAGAAGTGTTTTATTTTGCTTTGAGTCTTACTCCTTGGTCAATGTGTAATAAATAAAATAAAATCTTGCATACTCCAATGTTTATTTGCAAATTAAAAAAAAAATAAATTGAACTATCTGTAACATATGACTTTAACAGAAAATACATGAAATTCAATTTCTGCCCCCAGGAGCACAAACTTTAGATATAAAGATCAATTTTGGATGATTTATCTTCTCTGTCCTGCTGTTCCATTGATCAATAATACAATTACGGTCATGCACTTTTAATAATTCTCAATACGTAATTATTACATAAGGGGAAATACAATTTATTTGAGACAATTTATAGGATTGGGGTGACTTTATGTAAGTTTTACATTAGGCTATGTTTTTTGCCAAATATATGGAATGTTGCAACTAAATAACGCAAAAATATCATAATTTCACGTAATCTTCAGAACTTTTTGTTTCGTGTACAACCTATGTTTAACTGTTAAATATGACAAGAACAATTAACTGTGCATAGGATACAATTCAGACATATTGTTATATGCGAGCACATTGTAAGGATGTTAAAACGCAAAGAATAGCAGAAATCCAAGTTTGAGGCTCTTATCTTGAACAAGTTACTTTTTGCACACAAACAAAATGTGTATATGTGGCTTCCTGTATGTCAAATGATTAGTTAAGAAAATATATCAAATGTTTTCTGATTTTTTTGTTTCAAAGTTTTCTCCATTAAAAGTGTCACACCATGAATTTGGAATCCCTATAAATTCAAATCATTTTTTTTTCAAATGCTCATAGCTTTCATAGAATTTTACCTTAAGCAGTTAAGGTTAGCTGATGAATAGCATATCAATCCTGTATGATACTAAAAATAGCATGTTAGTTTAGTTAAGATATTGACTAGTTTACTGTTTAGCACATCTACCCTAAATTTGTGATGCAAGTCCATTCACCAGTATATTTATGCTCAAAAGTATCAAAATGTTTTTATTGGTCAGTGTGTAATAAATTAAATCATATAGACAACATACTGCATTTTATAATTTCAATTGAAAGCTAAATTTGATTGATTGCTAATATTTGACTTTAACCAACAACAAAAAATAAATTCACTTTTTGACAAAAAGAACATATATTAAAATATGTTCTAAATGTGAGTGGGTGGATTGAAGGTGTGACACCTTACAAACAAGTGTAGAATCCAGCCAAGATTCAACTGAATAAAATATTGTTATTACAGGTACAAACAATCAAAACAAACCTTGTCGGAATATATTAGTTAGAAAGTTGTCTCAGAGCCTAGGTATTTACTGGAATTCCTTAAATACCATTTCCCTTATATAAAAGACGACAATAAACACCAGTTCATTCTTGCGTGTCCGAATATCAGGTTTTATTTATAAGTTTAACTAAACTTTTATTATAATTGTCCTTTTAAAACAGCTAGAATTTTTGTTTTAAATTCCATAAATAATCAATGAAAAGATACTTGTCTTTCATTACAAAATATTGCTTTATCAATGAGTGGCTGTTAGCACCTTAATCAAAATAGCAACCAAAGTACAATTTACAAAAATATCAATTTTACACGTGAAGCAGTTAAAAAAGCTTTCAAAAACTGGTTCATGTAAATGCAAAAAGGGGTGGGGTGCAGCACTTCTTTTGTAAATGTAAAAAACAAAATATGTTGTGCGATTCCCGATGCCATAGTTCACTCACATGCCCAAATAAATGATACAGTACTATGTTTGTATCTTGTAAAAGGCTTATTGTGTTGTCATTGAATAACAATTCTTTAGTGTGTATCAATGCTTTTTTATAATAAATCCATACTAGAAATTATTGTACAAGTTATATGTGAATTTCAGTCCAATGTTGTACAAATTGTAATTTGTACAAGAACTTTTTGTCAGAATGATAGAGGGTAATTCTTATTTCTTCAAATTAACGTTATAGTATGCTATATATATATATATATATATATATATATATATATATTAAGACCCCTCTACAAAGAAAATTGTTTTACATGCACACATATAAAAATTGCGGGTTTTATCCAACTCAATCATAGGTTTGGACGTTGTTTTCAAGTTAGACTTGAATATATATATATAATTGCGGTTTTTATCCAACGCAATCATAGGTTTGAACGTTGTTTTCAATTTATAATTTGTCTAAACATCAGCCCAACAATGTTAGATCTGTAAATTTGCTTTCGCAAATTTTTCGTTCTTCCCTCGCCGGGATCGAACTCATGCTACTGAGATATCGTGGCACCAAATCGCCTTGCACTATGCCCGACGCGCTAGACGTATACATATATGGATATGGTGTAGAAAATTTGCACCTCATGTTTGCGGTATACTATCTTTTCCGCATGTTTATTGTTTTCTGTTTGATATTAAATTTATAATTAAGATCCATTGGTGATCAATATATTTGGCAATCGTCAATGGCAGTCATGTTTTACATGCACACGTATAAAAAATGCAGTTTTTATCCAACGCAATCATAGGTTTGAACGTTGTTTTCAATTTATACTTGTTTATATCGCCAATGGCAGTCAGCAGGGTTAAAGAACATTTGTTGTTCGACCTGTTAGTCAAATGCGTTTTGTTAAAATATACTTTTTCACTTTTTTGGTCTTTTGGAAAATGTTGTTTGTGCTGTATTTAGACCCCTCTACCAAGAAATTTGTTTTGCATGCACACGTATAAAAATTGCGGTTTTTTCCAACGCAATCATAGGTTTGAACGTTGTTTTCAATTTAGACTTGTTTATATTTATTCTTTTGGGCTTGTATTATATTTGCCTTCGGATTTATATGATCCGTTCATCCTATTTTGACTCCTCAAAATTCAAGAGTCTATCCCAAATTGAGGTAAATTGTATGGCTTTCCAAATACCGTTTCGATTCCTAACATCACTGAAGAGACATTAATTGTCGAAATCCGGATATGGTGTACAAAAACCTTTGCACCTTTTGTTTGCGGTATACCATCTTTTCCGCAAGTTCATTGTTTTCTGTTTAGTATTTAATTTATAATTAAGATCCATTTATTACATCGGTGATCCGTTTATTTGGCAATCGCAAATGGCAGTCAGCAGGGTTAAAGAACATTTGTTGTTCGACCTGTTAGTCAAATGCGTTTTGTTAAAATATACTTTTTCACTTTTTTGGTCTTTTGGAAAATGTTGTTTGTGCTGTATTTAGACCCCTCTAACAAGAAATTTGTTTTGCATGCACACGTATAAAAATTGCGGTTTTTATCCAACGCAAACATAGGTTTGAACGTTGTTTTCAATTTAGACTTGTTTATATTTTTTCGTTTGGGCTTGTATTATATTTGCCTTCAGGTTTATATGATCCGTTCATCCTATTTTGACTCCTCAAAATTCAAGAGTCTATCCCAAATTGAGGTAAATTGTATGGCTTTCCAAATACCGTTTTGATTCCTAACATCCCTGAAGAGACATTAATTGTCGAAATCCGGATATGGTGTACAAAAACCATTGCACCTTTTGTTTGCGGTATACCATCTTTTCCGCAAGTTCATTGTTTTCTGTTTAGTATTTAATTTATAATTAAGATCCATTTATTACATCGGTGATCCGTTTATTTGGCAATCGCCAATGGCAGTCAGCAGGGTTAAAGAACATTTGTTGTTCGACCTGTTAGTCAAATGCGTTTTGTTAAAATATACTTTTTCACTTTTTTGGTCTTTTGGAAAATGTTGTTTGTGCTGTATTTAGACCCCTCTAACAAGAAATTTGTTTTGCATGCACACGTATAAAAATTGCGGTTTTTATCCAACGCAATCATAGGTTTGAACGTTGTTTTCAATTTAGACTTGTTTATATTTTTTCGTTTGGGCTTGTATTATATTTGCCTTCGGGTTTATATGATCCGTTCATCCTATTTTGACTCCTCAAAATTCAAGAGTCTATCCCAAATTGAGGTAAATTGTATGGCTTTCCAAATACCGTTTCGATTCCTAACATCACTGAAGAGACATTAATTGTCGAAATCCGGATATGGTGTACAAAAACCTTTGCACCTTTTGTTTGCGGTATACCATCTTTTCCGCAAGTTCATTGTTTTCTGTTTAGTATTTAATTTATAATTAAGATCCATTTATTACATCGGTGTTCCGTTTATTTGGCAATCGCCAATGGCAGTCAGCAGAGTTAAAGAACATTTGTTGTTCGACCTGTTAGTCAAATGCGTTTTGTTAAAATATACTTTTTCACTTTTTTGGTCTTTTGGAAAATGTTGTTTGTGCTGTATTTAGACCCCTCTAACAAGAAATTTGTTTTGCATGCACACGTATAAAAATTGCGGTTTTTATCCAACGCAATCATAGGTTTGAACGTTGTTTTCAATTTAGACTTGTTTATATTTTTTCGTTTGGGCTTGTATTATATTTGCCTTCGGGTTTATATGATCCGTTCATCCTATTTTGACTCCTCAAAATTCAAGAGTCTATCCCAAATTGAGGTAAATTGTATATTTTTCAAAATACCGTTTCGATCCCTAACATCACTAAAGAGACATTAATTGTCGAAATCCGGATATGGTGTACAAAAACCTTTGCACCTTTTGTTTGCGGTATACCATCTTTTCCGCAAGATCATTGTTTTCTGTTTAGTATTTAATTGATAATTAAGATCCATTTATTACATCGGTGATCCGTTTATTTGGCAATCGCCAATGGCAGTCAGCTGGGTTAAAGAACATTTATTGTTCGACCTGTTAGTCAAATGCGTTTTGTTAAGATATACTTTTTAACTTTTTTGGTCTTTTGGAAAATGTTGTTTGTGCTGTATTTAGACCCCTCTAACAAGAAATTTGTTTTGCATGCACACGTATAAAAATTGCGGTTTTTATCCAACGCAATCATAGGTTTGAACGTTGTTTTCAATTTAGACTTGTTTATATTTTTTCGTTTGGGCTTGTATTATATTTGCCTTCGGGTTTATATGATCCGTTCATCCTATTTTGACTCCTTAAAATTCAAGAGTCTATCCCAAATTGAGGTAAATTGTATGGCTTTCCAAATACCGTTTCGATTCCTAACATCACTGAAGAGACATTAATTGTCGAAATCCGGATATGGTGTACAAAAACCTTTGCACCTTTTGTTTGCGGTATACCATCTTTTCCGCAAGTTCATTGTTTTCTGTTTAGTATTTAATTTATAATTAAGATCCATTTATTACATCGGTGATCCGTTTATTTGGCAATCGCAAATGGCAGTCAGCAGGGTTAAAGAACATTTGTTGTTCGACCTGTTAGTCAAATGCGTTTTGTTAAAATATACTTTTTCACTTTTTTGGTCTTTTGGAAAATGTTGTTTGTGCTGTATTTAGACCCCTCTAACAAGAAATTTGTTTTGCATGCACACGTATAAAAATTGCGGTTTTTATCCAACGCAAACATAGGTTTGAACGTTGTTTTCAATTTAGACTTGTTTATATTTTTTCGTTTGGGCTTGTATTATATTTGCCTTCAGGTTTATATGATCCGTTCATCCTATTTTGACTCCTCAAAATTCAAGAGTCTATCCCAAATTGAGGTAAATTGTATGGCTTTCCAAATACCGTTTTGATTCCTAACATCCCTGAAGAGACATTAATTGTCGAAATCCGGATATGGTGTACAAAAACCATTGCACCTTTTGTTTGCGGTATACCATCTTTTCCGCAAGTTCATTGTTTTCTGTTTAGTATTTAATTTATAATTAAGATCCATTTATTACATCGGTGATCCGTTTATTTGGCAATCGCCAATGGCAGTCAGCAGGGTTAAAGAACATTTGTTGTTCGACCTGTTAGTCAAATGCGTTTTGTTAAAATATACTTTTTCACTTTTTTGGTCTTTTGGAAAATGTTGTTTGTGCTGTATTTAGACCCCTCTAACAAGAAATTTGTTTTGCATGCACACGTATAAAAATTGCGGTTTTTATCCAACGCAATCATAGGTTTGAACGTTGTTTTCAATTTAGACTTGTTTATATTTTTTCGTTTGGGCTTGTATTATATTTGCCTTCGGGTTTATATGATCCGTTCATCCTATTTTGACTCCTCAAAATTCAAGAGTCTATCCCAAATTGAGGTAAATTGTATGGCTTTCCAAATACCGTTTCGATTCCTAACATCACTGAAGAGACATTAATTGTCGAAATCCGGATATGGTGTACAAAAACCTTTGCACCTTTTGTTTGCGGTATACCATCTTTTCCGCAAGTTCATTGTTTTCTGTTTAGTATTTAATTTATAATTAAGATCCATTTATTACATCGGTGTTCCGTTTATTTGGCAATCGCCAATGGCAGTCAGCAGAGTTAAAGAACATTTGTTGTTCGACCTGTTAGTCAAATGCGTTTTGTTAAAATATACTTTTTCACTTTTTTGGTCTTTTGGAAAATGTTGTTTGTGCTGTATTTAGACCCCTCTAACAAGAAATTTGTTTTGCATGCACACGTATAAAAATTGCGGTTTTTATCCAACGCAATCATAGGTTTGAACGTTGTTTTCAATTTAGACTTGTTTATATTTTTTCGTTTGGGCTTGTATTATATTTGCCTTCGGGTTTATATGATCCGTTCATCCTATTTTGACTCCTCAAAATTCAAGAGTCTATCCCAAATTGAGGTAAATTGTATATTTTTCAAAATACCGTTTCGATCCCTAACATCACTAAAGAGACATTAATTGTCGAAATCCGGATATGGTGTACAAAAACCTTTGCACCTTTTGTTTGCGGTATACCATCTTTTCCGCAAGTTCATTGTTTTCTGTTTAGTATTTAATTTACAATTAAGATCCATTTATTACATCGGTGATCCGTTTATTTGGCAATCGCCAATGGCAGTCAGCAGGGTTAAAGAACATTTGTTGTTCGACCTGTTAGTCAAATGCGTTTTGTTAAAATATACTTTTCACTTTTTGGTCTTTTGGAAAATGTTGTTTGTACTGTATTTAGACCCCTCTACCAAGAAATTTGTTTTACATGCACACGTATAAATATTGCTGTTTTTATCCAACGCAATCATAGGTTTGAACGTTGTTTTCAATTTATACTTGTTTATATATATATACACAAACAAGTCTAAATTGAAAAGAACGTTCAAACCTATGATTGCGTTGGATAAAAACCGCACTTCTTATACGTGTGCATGCAAAACAAATTTCTTGTTAGAGGGGTCTAAATACAGCACAAACAACATTTTCCAAAAGACCAAAAAAGTGAAAAAGTATATTTTAACAAAACGCATTTGACTAACAGGTCGAACAACTGATGTTCTTAAACCCTGCTGACTGCCATTGGCGATTGCCAAATAAATTGATCACCAGATGTTACATGGATCTTAATTATTAATTTCAATACCAAACAGAAAACAATAAAATTGCGAAAAGATGGTAAAACGCAAACATGAGGTGCAAAAAATTTATACACCATATCCGGATTTCGACAATTAATGTCTCTTCAGTGATGTTAGGGATCGAAACGGTATTTTGAAAGCAATACAATTTACCTCAATTTAGGATTGACTCTTGAATTTTAAAGAGTCGAAATAGGATGAACGGATCATATAAACCCAAAGGAAAATATAATACAAGCCCAAACGAAAAAATATAAACAAATCTAAATTGAAAACAACGTTCAAACCTATGATTGCGTTGGATAAAAACCGCATTTTTTATAAGTGTGCATGTAAAACAAATTTCTTGGAAGAGCACATATATATATATATATGTTTCGATTCCTAACATCACTGAAGAGACATTAATTGTCGAAATCCGGATATGGTGTACAAAAACCTTTGCACCTTTTGTTTGCGGTATACCATCTTTTCCGCAAGTTCATTGTTTTCTGTTTAGTATTTGATTTATAATTAAGATCCATTTATTACATCGGTGATCCGTTTATTTGGCAATCGCCAATGGCAGTCAGCAGGGTTAAAGAACATTTGTTGTTCGACCTGTTAGTCAAATGCGTTTTGTTAAAATATACTTTTTCACTTTTTTGGTCTTTTGGAAAATGTTGTTTGTGCTGTATTTAGACCCCTCTAACAAGAAATTTGTTTTGCATGCACACGTATAAAAATTGCGGTTTTTTCCAACGCAATCATAGGTTTGAACGTTGTTTTCAATTTAGACTTGTTTATATTTTTTCGTTTGGGCTGGTATTATATTTGCCTTCGGGTTTATATGATCCGTTCATCCTATTTTGACTCCTCAAAATTCAAAAGTCTATCCTAAATTGAGGTAAATTGTATGGCTTTCCAAATACCGTTTCGATTCCTAACATCACTGAAGAGACATTAATTGTCGAAATCCGGATATGGTGTACAAAAACCTTTGCACCTTTTGTTTGCGGTATATCATCTTTTCCGCAAGTTCATTGTTTTCTGTTTAGTATTAAATTTATAATTAAGATTCATTTATTTCATCGGTGATCCGTTTATTTGGCAATCGCCAACGGCAGTCAGCAGGGTTTAAGAACATTTGTTGTTCGACCTGTTAGTCAAATGCGTTTTGTTAAAATATACTTTTTTGGTCTTTTGGAAAATGTTGTTTGTGCTGTATTTAGAACCCTCTAACAAGAAATTTGTTTTGCATGCACACGTATGTTTGCGGTATTCCATCTTTGCCGCAAGAATATTGTTTTCTGTTTGGTATTAAATCTATAATTAAGATCCATTTATTACACATTGTGATCCGTTTATTTTGCAATCGCCAATGGCAGTCAGCAGGGTTAAAGAACATTTGTTGTTCGACCTGTTAGTCAAATGCGTTTTGTTAAAATATACTTTTTCACTTTTTTTGTCTCTCTAACAAGAAATTTGTTTTGCATGCACACGTATAAAAATTGCGGTTTTTATCCAACGCAATCATAGGTTTGAACGTTGTTTTTAATTAAGACTTGTTTATATGTTTTCGTTTGGGATGGTATTATATTTGCCTTCGGGTTTATATGATCCGTTCATCCTATTTTGACTCCTCAAAATTCAAGAGTACATCCTCAATTGAGGATAATTATGTGGCCTTCTAATAACTATTTCGATTCCTAACGTCACTGAAGAGACATTAATTGTCGAAACCCAGATATAGTGTACAAAAATTATTTGCACCTTTTTTGGCGATATACCATCTTTGCCGGAAGTTTATTGTTTTCCGTTTAGTATTAAATTTATAGCTAAGATCCATTTATTACATCTTGTGATCCGTTTTTTTGGCAATCGCCAATGGCAGTCAGCAGGATTTAAGAACATTTGATTTTTTGGAAAATGTTGTTTGTGCTGTATTTAGACTCCTCTAACAAGAAATTTGTTTTGCATGCACACGTATAAAAATTGCGGTTTTTATCCTACGCAATCATAGGTTTGAACGTTGTTTTCAATTTAGACTTGTTTATATTTTTTCGTTTGGCTTGTATTATATCTACCTTCGGGTTTATATGATCCGTTCATTATATTTTGACTCCTCAAAATTTAAGAGTCTATCCTAAATTGAGGTAAATTATGTGGCCTTCCAATAACCGTTTCGATTCCTCACATCACTGAAGAGACATTAGGTAGTAATAAACAGTTAGGAAAAAATATTGAAATTTTCCCTAATAAATTTTACCATCCCCTTTTCATTGCCTTCTTGCAATATTAAGCTTACTTTTTGTGTCATATATATGCATATGTATGTAATCAGAATCTTCCATAGATTTCATATCCAGTATATAAAATGGTAAAATATAAAAAAAATTTGGTGTATCCATGGCAACAATCTGCATTTTTTTGTTATAAAATATAGCAAAAAGGGGGGAAAAGATGTCACATATTTCCCCAAAATTTGGCCAAAAGTAGAATTTCAATCACTTCAAGTTATACCTTTTCTGAAACTGTTTACATATATCTTTCAATAAATCCAATGAAAATCATATGTCTTTCGTCTCATTGTTTTGTAAAATTGCGTCAAAATCTTTGTGTAGAAAAAAAGTGTTTGTAAACGTTACATTAATTTCTGGACCGATGACCGGTCTAGCTATGAAAAAACGGAGAGTCAAACAGAAAATAGCCCATAAAACATGTAAAAAATAATCTTGATGTTCTTATAAACCACCTTTGAAGGCTAAATTAGTACTCAGCTGTCTAAAAATGAATTTTATTACACATATCTTTCATATTTGAAAAATCCACCGAGGCCAAAATGCGAAACCAAACTCCTAACTGTGTATTGCTACCTTAATAGTAAATATTTTTTTCAAATTCTCCCTTTTAACTAATTGTCTGTGTTCTGCTAGCTAAAACGAGTAAAATGGCCTTTTATTTTTGAAAATTGGTTGAGTAATGAATATTTTATGAAGGTTAGCAGTTGACACTGAAACGCGACATAAACTGATTTAAAGAAAGGTGCCAAGTCAAAGTGTAAAATCTTGTTTCTACCTCAATTTTTGGGAAAATCTTAAAAACTATACCTCTTTTGTCAGTCTTTCAATGTTGAAAATCTTTATAAGATCTCTGATGATGCAAAATTGTACAAAATTTGACAATTTCAAGCATGAAAATGTTAATCTTTATGTTTAATGCACACCAAAGACTTGATTAAAAAACTTGGTAATGGGGAATCCATTTCTTACAGCTGAATCAACTATACATTTAATATGTGTCAAAATGTAACATGAAATATTGATAAAAAAAATATTTTGATATATTCGCAAGAAAAAATACAAAACATTCAATACTTAGGCTACTACATACTGCGCAATCCTTCAGAAGCAAGGGTTAAGCGAATAGTGTACAATTATAAGCCTTGTGTCAAAATGTCTAATTTTGGTTGCTAAGGACTGTAAACAATAAAATTGACATGTATTGTCATTCTTAAACACTTAATCCCCTCAGAAGTTGATTTAGAATCTAAATATCAATTAATTTGTGGTATGAAAAGTCTTAAATTATACAATTCTGAGCTTGGTAAGTATGCCATAAGGTAGTAATAAACAGTTAGGAAAAAATATTAAAATATTCCCTAATAAATTTTACCATCCCCTTTTCATTGCCTTCTTGCAATATTAAGCTTACTGTTTGTGTCATATATGTGCATATGTATGTAATCAGAATCTTCCATAGATTTCATATCCAGTATATAAAATGGTAAAATATAAAAAAAATTTGGTGTATCCATGCCAACAATCTGCATTTTTTTGTTATAAAATATAGCAAAAAGGGGGGAAAAGATGTCACATATTTCCCCAAAATTTGGCCAAAAGTAGAATTTCAATCACTTCAAGTAATACATTTTCTGAAACTGTTTACATATATCTTTCAATAAATCCAATGAAAATCATATGTCTTTCGTCTCATTGTTTTGTAAAATTGCGTCAAAAACTTTGTGTAGAAAAAAAGTGTTTGTAAACATTACATTAATTTCTGGACCAATGACCGGTCTAGCTATGAAAAAACGGAGAGTCAAACAGAAAATAGCCCATAAAACATGTAAAAAATAATCTTGATGTTCTTATAAACCACCTTTAAAGGCTAAATTAGTACTCAGCTGTCTAAAAATGAATTTTATTACACATAACTTTCATATTTGAAAAATCCACCGAGGCCAGAATGCGAAACCAAACTCCTAACTGTGTATTGCTACCTTAATTGTCGAAACCCGGATATGGTGTACAAAAAATATTTGCACCTCATGTTTGTGGAATACCATCTTTTCAGCAAGTTTATTGTTTTCTGTTTGGTATTAAATCAATATAAAGATCCATTTTGTTATATCTGGTGATCAATTTATTAAGCAATCGCCAATGGCAGTCAGCAGGGTTTAAGAACATCCTTTGTTCGACCTGTTAGTCAAATGCGTTTTGTTAAAATATACTTTTTCACTTTTTTGGTCTTTTGAAAATGTTGTTTGTGCTATATATATATATATATATGTAACACTCCCAAACTTGTCCATCCCCCCAAACGTGTCCGATTCCCCCCAAACGTGTCTATTCTCCCCAAACGTGTCTGTTATATTCAATATTGCCAAAACGTGTCCGATTTCACAACCCCCAAACGTGTTCGATAATTCTTATTCGCCAAAACGTGTCCACTGTTAAACGCAAGAACGTCTCACGTCTTTTAGCGCTAAAATATGTATGTCCTAAATGACATCAATAACGTTTACTGCAATTCTATGATGGGGGACTAAGTTGATGAAGTAATCATTTATTATCATTAGTTTGTTCAATGCCGGTTGTTAATGATTATCATAATTGCAAATTTAATCTGTAACATATGAATTAACTTTTGAATGAAATTGCTTAATGTCCAGTTGCAAGTATTTCATGAATATTTAGAGCGAACATACAATTTTTTTTAGTACAGTTGAATTAATCGTTTACAAAGTGAATTATTTTGTTCTACTACCTCCGATATATGCCTTTTTATATCATTCCTCTCGGCGAATATTACACGCCGTGCTTTCGATTATAGAATTGACTTCCCTTTTTTCAACAGTTCTGATACAAACTGGTTTTCAGGCCTTTTACTTTAATTTTAGGTTTCGAGCATCACTTAAGACACACGAACAAGTGACATAACGACCAGTGACAAATATTTCATGCATTATTTGAACTACATCATGTTAACAATAAATACTGTAGATAGGTTTTATCATCAAACCGGAAATTTAGGATTGGGCCTACATTTTTACGGTTATTCGGGATTAACACTAGTTGGGATTTTAATCTAAAAAAATTTGATAGCGAGTAAAGACCGATTTTTTTATGACTTCAGTAAGAAAATACTTAAGTCTCCGTTATGTAATAGAGGCCGCTTTAAATAAAAGTTGCGGAAATTTTAAAAAAAAATGTTGCCTTCCAAAATACAACTAATGGCACCATGAAAGAGTGAATTGCTACAAAGGTTTTAATGTGCAGAGAAAGGGACATTCTCCCTACACCAGGTATCTGATTTAATATCTACAATTTAACTGAGCATGGCTGCTTACATTTACATCCAACATAGCCGAACGGACGCCCCCGCTTTTTCCCAGGTTATAGTGACGTTTTAAAAAAGACCTGAAGTAATTAATTTCTATTTTTTATTGAAATAGTAAAATGAGTATACGTTAATGAAAAAGCAATAACCAAATAAACTACGTATTTATGATACGGACACGAATGATAGTTCCAGTAAAAGAAAAAAATAAGCTTGATATGGACACGTTTGGGGGATTAGGCACGTTTGGGTGTTTATACAAATGACACGCTTTGGCGCCCTTTTATATTAAGACATGTTTTGCAGTTCAGTGACGTCATGTGGACACGTTTGGGGGAATCGGACACGTTTGGGGGGAAGGACACGTTCTGAGTGTTACATACATATATTAATAAATGTTTAAAATAAGTCGTGTACAGATTCGTATATTCATAAAATCACAAAAATCAGGTAAGTAGATAATACAATATTAATAACATTGTTCTAACGTTTTCATCCTTCACGGGACTTATCAAGATATGTAACTAAGTAACGTTACCACGGGGTAGTGTGATGTTACGTTATTGTTGTGCATAAATTGCGTACTTCCTTTACGCATTTAGCTTTGCTTTGAATGTCTTAATAAAGCGCTTCTCCAGATACATATCTTGATAAGTCCCGTGAAGGTTGAAAACGTTAGAACAATGTTATTAATATTTTATTATCTACTTACCTGATTTTTGTGATTTTATGAATATACGAATCTGTATACAAAAAACACTAAATGGACATTTGCGCTTTAGACTTTGAAGCACCTGTACAAAATTGAAAAGATATTTTCGCTGTTCACCTATTACAGTTTACCTTTAGTCTTAGAAAATTTACCAAAGTCATTGAAAAATGTACATACATTTTTTGTAAGTTCTTCCGAACAAACGACAAAATCAGAAAAAAAATATTGGGGTAAACCATACTTATTATAAAAAATATATACGATGCCGGTTAATGATAGAGAAAACGAAACTTTTATGAATGGAACATTTAAGTTTGGCCCGAATTGTTCAATTATCATTGTAATTAGTGGATTTAAAATTGGAAACTATATTCCTCTTGTGTCCACTCTGTTGCATGAATAGTCCATAGAACTGAAACATCATAGTTAATCTAAGGTTATTTCAATTTGTGAAGACCGACATTTAATTTTCAAACCACGCAAACGTCCCGCGCCGGACCAGATATAAGAATCAGAAAATATTTTTGGTTTGTTTTACCTATTGATATAATTGTACTTAGTTGAAGCGTATAATTATTTTAATAAGAACGAACATTATAGCTTTGATTTTTATTTCACTTTTTTTTATTCCTACACTCTTCCTTAAAGGGTATTAAAAACTAAACTAAAAACGTGTCTAGATAAGAAGGTTTACAAAATACTATGATCTTCAGGAGCGTAATTTGTCGTAAAGTAAGCGTATATATGTATTTATAATGCGCAATGCATCGGCTCTTGAAATATATGCATGTGTACGCAATTCATTTTGTAAGGGTTATTACTTTCAGTTTTAAAGAGTTTCGTTCTTGCGTACATAGTATGGCAAAATTGGCTATTATATTGTTATTTCGTGGCTGCGCTGACATAAACTAAATAAGTACCAAGATAACGTTGGTTTGCTTGATTGTTTGGTCAGTCTGTTCACAAAAGTTATACGTCATTTTACCCAACTCAGTGGCGGATCCAGGGGGAGGTTAAGCTGTAATTTAGCCGATTAAGTTTTATTCTCAATCTTAAGTTTGTATAAGAAATCAAAACTTATGACGAACGGACAAATAGAGTGTATTGCTATAAGGTACCTAGTCGCTGTGGTGTTATATATATATTAAGTAAAAAGATCCAATGGCATTGAACGATTAAAGCCCTATTCACCAACAGTAAAGAACCAGGATGTCTCATGTTAATCTAATATTTGTTATACCAATTTTAAATATAAATTTTCCTATAATTAAAAAATGATTTTAAACCTTGATTTTTTTCAGAAACTGATCATACTGTTAATGTTGGCTATTGTTTTTGTTGCACTCAAGTGTTCCTGTTGTTCCTTTGTTTTCCTTTTATAGTTGATGTGTTTCCCTCGATTTTAGTTTGTAACCCGGATTTGTTTTCTCTAAATCGATTTATGACTTTTGAACACCGGTATACTACTGCTGCTTTTATTAAACCATTTTGACAGACAGTTTTATTTTTTTTTTGGTAAATTGTCCGTATAATGCATTTAATTAGATTAGCAATTGACCTTGCAAATGTCTTCTCGATAAGATTTCGTTCACGATCTTATACCAGAGCTTTCACGATCCAATCGGAATAATTGACCACCGCTAGGTATTCTTTTACGATCATTTTTCTCGATATACAGAATGACACCCGTGGTTTAATGGTTGAACAAGTACCACATGCGGAGCAAGATCTATGTACCCTTCTGGAGCACAAGAGATCAACAAAAATGATATTTTTGGTGAGGGCAATGTTATATTACAAGAGTAATATAAAAAACTCATCAACTTTCAAGGTAAATTGACATCACATTAACTCATCCATGTTCAAGTTTAATTGCAGTATCAGTTCAATGTTAACTGTCATGGTGACATTTGTATTCTATTTCCTTTAATAAAAATCGCTTTATTGATTTCATGTTTATTTTAGACACAGGCACCGTATCATTAGCACTTTATCGCTACTTATGTCAAAACATAGTTGGAACAGAGGATCATGTTAAAACAATCAGACAACTAAATACTGTCAGGGATAATGTGACGAGCATCAAGCCTATTGCCGCTATTACAAGTGGAAGTTTTGGAGAAGGGCTTGACATGAGAGGTAGTGATTTGGATGTGATGTGTGTAGTCAAATTTATCGAGGTTTATGCAGATGAAAAGACCCGACATAATCAAAATACAAATTATTGTAGAATGGAAACAGACGATGTAAAACCTGGTTTCACGCAATTGCTTGTAGAAACACATGTTACTAAAACGTCATTTAAAGGCTGTGCAGAATTTAATGGAAAACATTATTTATCGAGCGCAATATTTAAACAAATGTTCTTAAATAATACAGACACACACAAAATTCATGGACCGTGTATATCGGACAAAGACGGAATTATCGATGTAGCCTTTTGCTTACATTGTAAGACATGGATATCACAAGCATCACAGTGGATATCAAGATCAAGTAACTCATGGCCAAAATATAATGTCAAACAAAGTATTATAAAGCATGGCGTACTTTTAGTACCAATTGGAGTTAAGGGATCGCCAAAGGAAAATATAGAATGGCGAATATCTTTTTCTGTTGGTGAAAAAATGCTAATTAGCACTTTTACACACACACAATTATTATGCTATGCCCTCCTAAAAATTCTTTTGAAAGATGTAATAGCAACCTACACCGAATGTTCAAATTTACTCTGTTCATATTTCTTGAAAACAATTATTTTCTGGATATCAGAGGAAATACCAGAATATATATGGAAACCTAATAATCTGATACCTTGTTTTGTGCGTTGCTTTAGAAGACTGATTTATTGTGTTGAGTATTCAGCTTGCCTGAATTACTTTATTCCAGAAAACAACATGTTTGAGAACAAAATAGAGGGCCGTGATCGTGTAATACTCCTAGATAAACTATATACTCTCCATAGTTACGGTTGGCGGTGCGTGTTATTTTCAGATCAACTATCTAACTTCCATGTATCAATGTGGATGGATCATATTGAACCACATACATTGCATACTATCGATGTTGCACAAAAACTGAATTCAAAATTGTTATCTTTGGCAAATTTCATTAGAAATATTACTGATGTTGATTTTAAAAGGGAAACTTCTGTATACAAAAGAGGAATACATCAAATAGATTCCTGTGACCAATCCTCACTTAAATACTTATACACATACTACTTGTCATTGTGGTGTGCAATATATGCACAGACTTTTCCACTGAACAGTACTAGAAGTAATAATAAACACCTATACAAACAGTATAATTCCTGTTTTTGTATTCTGCTACGAAATATTCACCATGACGCTGTTTCTGGATGGCTGATGCTAGCTTCGTTTTTCTATAAGACAAAACAATATAGTAATGCGTTACACATCATCATGTATTCTTTATCGAAATTTACTTCTGAAAAACTGTGCAGCTTCATGGATATGTCGGATATTCATTACCGATTGCTCAATCTGAAATCATTTCAGGAGAAAAGTATAGTTCGATTATGGAAAATATCGCTGGTAGATTTTATGAAATTTAAAACATACTCTTGGCTTATACCAAATGAACTACAAATGGAAATGGAGAATGGACCATGGTTCATTTCCTCTATAGTTTATGCTTATTTTCTAAATTTTTTGTGTCATTATCATCTAAATAATGAGAGACAATGTCAGGATTGCCTCCACACTTTACAACTTGTTATAGCAGAAAACTATTGTATTGACAAAAATATAGGTATACGATCTCAAGCCTACAACACTCTTGGAATTGCTTTACAGTTATCAGGAGACCGTGAGGCCGCCCGTCGAGCATTCATGCAGTCATTTGAAATATTTCCTAATCACAAATGTAATACTTCTATGAAGAGACTTTTGTTAATAAGCTCATTGTAATATTTGTAAATTCAGTTTAACAACTGGTATTTCCTATGACAGACTCATTCCAGACTAGTAATTTGTTTTCTCTAGCACTATATTCACGGTGTATATTCAGAAGGCTTGCTTTCCGATTAAATCTAGAGTAACGCTAGCTTTCCGATTCTGGAAACGCAAACTTTTTCCGATTGTTTACAAGAAAATTACAGACTGGGTAGAACGGTAGGTTGCTACAATATTAAAAAAAGAATTAATTATCAATTTTCTTGAATGAAACTAAAGTTGACGGAACAAAACCAATATACAGGTATCCAGTTTCATGATTTACTGTTTCTTACAAAGATAAATGAATGCGATTTTCGTTTACAACAGAACTGCGTTATCTTGTAAAATAGACTTTATAGACAAAAATATCAAAATTTTAAAAGTTTCATCCACATTTACTTAACTTTCTCAACGCAGTTTTATCTAAATAGGGTTGATATATCATTTTGATACATACTATAAAATCGCAAATGATATAATTGTGTTTATTTATCGTTTTTCCTGAAATCGACGTGTAACGCTTACTTTGAGATTCAGGAAATGCTTACTTTAAGTTTAAGGTTGCAAATTCAGTCAAATATGGTAGTGGTACTTATGCATGTTAAAACATATGTCATTGTAAAAAATCTTTTTCAAGATTACCGACATGGTTAGGTAACACTATTATTTGATGTAGTTATCCATTAATCTTTTGCGGATGTTGTCACAGTTTGTTTAATATTTTGTATGTACTCTATTGTGATGGTAGTCATATATCTTTCTTTTCCCGTTTATTGTGGGTTTTTCTTTTTTTCAAAGGTAATTATCAAAATGTAATTTGAACACGGAAGTAGCAGAAATAATTTACCCTTTCGGAACACATGACTTGTTTTTTATACGACCGCAAAAAAAATGAGTTCTTATATTGCTTTCATGTCGTTCTCGTCGTCCGAAGACATTTTTAATTTATTGGAGTGATACATCCAGTTGCTGATCAAGCCAGGCGCCAATTTGACTTGTTACCGCTGCTTTGTTGTAGGGTGTCAATAAATAAATTTCGAAAAAAAACAATATAGTCTGCATGTGATCCAATGATTAGCAGATCGTTCCATCTGAAAGAAGTCGTTTCCAGAAAATCGGAAAGCAATCGTTTCCCAGAATGACACTGAAGGTGAACAATCTGAAAGACAGCGTTTCCTGTGATTTTTTTTCAAAGAACATTTATGGTTAAATTAAACGAATTTCGAGAAACAGAAGAGTGAAAATGACAGGAAAATCAATAGAATATTTGAAACCCGGGTTAATTTTAAATGTTTTAAACAGTTTAATACGAGAGAAATGAATTCTAGTGTTCAATCGTGTAAAGTGTTGCATTTGTGGGACCATTTATGACACGATTTCAAATTTTTATGATGACATGTGTTACATCTTTATCAAGAAAAATATCTCTAGTGTTCCGTGACATACAAGAGGGAACACCATTTACCATCCGATTTAAGTATCACCCCTCCCAATTTCCTGTCTCCTGCATCTTTGTCCACATAAATCTGAAAGTAAGCGTATCGGAAAGCGAGCGTTACCGTCGATTGAATCGGCAAGAAAGCGTTCAAAATATACACCGTGATATTATTCTTTTAAAATAATGTACAATGGAAAGATAACAGAGCTTGCGAAGTACTTTAATATTACCTGGGCGGAAAGCCCGATCCCTGTTCTCCCGGGCTGGACAATAACCACAGAATATATTTAAACTGTGCAATATGATTTTTCAATTTCATATTTCTGCTTGTTATTATCTTATATAGACAGAATATATGAAGTGTACACAGTTGTGAATACCTTGTTTATTTCCCAGCATTGTTTGAATCCAACCTAAGTGTATCCATCAAAATAATATGTATTTGCTTTGTAGTTATATTGCATGTCCGTGAATGCCTCTCTAGAAGGGTAAATGTGGACGATGGATGGATGGATGATGATCTAGCGGCAAATTGATATGCATTTTCAGGACGAGAACATGTGAATAAAATATGAATATTAAACCTGCTTTCTACTAGACCGACACGCTGAGCCGGTTTTTTAACGTTCTAGGTCACAAGGTAACAGTCCACAGGAAGACATGTCACATTACCCGGGCACATCATTCTGACTCCGAGCCGACTTGACTTTATTCTTACTTCTTTTATGCCGCGTGCTTAGAAGAGAAGCAGCAATTACCAATTTTAAAGTCTTTGATTTGACACGGCATGTTTTCGAACCCACGGTTTCCCCCACTCGTGGTGAACACGCTACCAGGAGACAACCTTGCATGAGCATGGCAGAATCAATCAGTTCATAATATATTCTGCTATAATTATTTCACATTAATTTAATGAATTATATTTGTTTTTTGGCCTGTAGCAACAAGTTCAAATTCCGTTGAAAGCCGTTGACTAAGTAAGACAGACTAGGTACTACTCAGTTGTTCATGTTGTTATGATACACCGATTTTAACTATGTCAGCTTTAGCAAATAGGTGCTTACGTATTGTCAATAAGACATGTGACTTCAAGCAATATGGTGGTTCATTAGACAGTAGACATCTGGCAACATGGTGCTTAAATATAGTCAGTGAGACAGTAGAATTCGAGCAATATGGTGGTGAAGTATACATGTAGTTAATGAGACAGTTGACTTCTAGCAAAGTGGTATTTAAGTGTAGTCAATGCAACAGTTGACCTCTAGCATTATGATGCTTAAGTATAGTCAATGAGACAGTTGACCTCTAGCAATATGGTGCTTAAGTATAGTCAATGAGACAGTTGACCTCTAGCAATATGGTGCTTAAGTATAGTCAATGAGACAGTTGACCTCTAGAAATATGGTGCTTAAGTATAGTCAATGAGACAGTAGACTTCTAGAAAAAGCGTGCTTCAGTGTAGTCAATGAGACAGTAGAATTCTAGAAAAATTGTGCTTAAGTATAGTCAATGAGACAGTTGACCTCTAGCAATATGGTGCTTAAGTATAGTCAATGAGACAGTTGACCTCTAGCAATATGGTGCTTAAGTATAGTCAATGAGACAGTAGACCTCTAGCAATATGGTGCTTAAGTATAGTCAATGAGACAGTAGACTTCTAGAAAAATTGTGCTTAAGTATAGTCAATGAGACAGTTGACCTCTAGCAATATGGTGCTTAAGTATAGTCAATGAGACAGTAGACTTCTAGAAAAATTGTGCTTAAGTATAGTCAATGAGACAGTTGACCTCTAGCAATATGGTGCTTAAGTATAGTCAATGAGACAGTAGACTTCTAGAAAAGGTGTGCTTCAGTGTTGTCAATGAGATAGTAGACATCTAGAACAATTGTGCTTAATTATAGTCAATGAGACAGTAGACTTAACAAAAAGATTTGTAAGATTGAAGATCATAGCATTATCTTGTGTTAAACATTGAGAAGGATTGATGATGGTCCATCGTGTCTTTTTTAGTTGCAAAGATTCTGCTAACTTTGTCAAGTACATTAAAAAGATATGAATTATGATAAATTGCATACTAGTTTTGTGGTTATGTAAGTAGCCATCAAAATGTGCTTTATAAATGCATGCTGATAATGTGACTTCGTTGATGTCAATACTAGTAAAAATTTATTTTATTGTTCAAAATGAAAAATTGATCAGATACAATTTTTAATACTCAGTAACGTCTTTTCCAAATTCTAAATATGTAGTATATTTCATAAATATTTTTCTTATGAATAAAATTGAAATGTATTAAGCAATCACATTTCAAGGAAATTATCTAAAATCATAACTAATTATGGATGTTTGTTATTCGGATGACTTATCACTTGCTATTTTATTACATATAGTGTAAAAAGCCAATTTTTTAAAAATTAATAAAATCTTTGTTATTTTTTCATAGTTTTTGAAAGAAAAAAGGTGCTAATGTTAAATGTATGACAACTATAGAGAGAATTATTTCCCGCAAAATTTTCAATTGGTTATATCTCTTATAACAATGATACGCACCTTTTTTCTATTTAAAGTTCCGTTATTTATAAACTATCATGCAATTTATTAATGATTTTTTAATGAAAATCACCAAAACATTTAATTATCATTTTTATATTTTATATTGTTAGGCTCAAAAACGAGCTCGGACGGAAACGAAATTTCCTAGCTTACATTTCTATTCGTAAATTCCAAATTTGCCACAGGCTGGAAAGTTTTTCTATTTATATTTCAAAGTTTGAAATGAAAATACCGCAAACAAAATTTTATTTGTTAAGTAACGTCTGGTTTTCACTTGCAATATGACAGCCACATTTAACAAAAGGAGTTCTAGAGTATAACATACAGTATTCAACAATAGTGTCTTAAAAGTTCAAAATTGTCTCGAGTCTACAAAGTTGTGTATGAATAATGAAATAACAATCAAAGATCCACATTCCACACCAAATATCTATAGACTGTTTTGGCCTTGTTTTCCCTGTCAGTTATTTATCTATGTGAATGCTGAAAATATGTTTAAAGATGGTTATTTAGATGCTACAGGCACCAATGACCGATGCTCTGGGGTTGTGGACTCTTGAAACATAATTGTCTTAATGAAGAGAAACAAACATAAAGGTAACAGAAGTACAACCTTTTGTCATCCATACCAAAATACTTATACTGCAGTAACAGGTTGTGTGACAACAAGGGACGGTACTCAACTAACTGTGTAAAAGGAAATACTAAATATAGTATCAGTCCACCTTGTGTTTGAAGCAGACAGGAAAGCTACATCATTTATAACTTTTAGAAAAAAATTTACCAACAACAACGAGAATGGATTTACCTTCTGTGTTCATAAGCCATATTATATCATTTGAGTTAAAGAGAGGCAAAAAATACCACAAAGGCATTCAAAAACATAAGTGATGTAAAAATATCAAAAATACTTGGGTTATCACGTAGTACGATAAGTGCGCTGAACTTTTGATAAAACAGTCTCCCTCTGATACATCTATATATTTACAAAGACGTGTATTGTTCTGAATATGCAGATACTAAATAAAATTGAGAATGGAAATGGGGAATATTTCAAAGAGACAACAACCCGACGAAAATTAAATATTGTTTTTAATTCATTTCAATCCATATCAAATTATTTTAATACCAGTCAAATAGATTCCCTTGCGGTCATTCAAGTTAGTTTCAGATGTGGTTAAGCTGTGTCAAACTAATTAGCCACGCCCCCGTTAAACCAAATCAAACTGATGTTAAATCCTTTTAATCTTTAAAGTGACCGCCTTTTTGTAAGGTAAATCACTGAAGCAGAACAGTATCCCCGTTATCTATCGTTAATCCGTTACAAACGTTATAGATTTTAGTCAGAAAATACCTCCAACAAATATTCACAATTAAGAGAGATTGATTACAAATACATTGGTAAACTATTAAGTAATTTATAGTTAATGATGCCAGATTTTTAAAATGCAGCGAAAAAATATCAGTTAAAAATACAAATTAAAAAAAATAATTTGTACACATGAAGTAACTCTATAGATAAGAAAGATGGTTGATAAGTGATATGAAAACTAGCGTCATTTAAGTAATTTTGCAAAAATTAAAACGAGAATGCTGGTTTAATCTAATTTTTATTTAATAATCAATAAAGGGACCAATGCACAAGGAAGAGAAAGTATTCATTGTTTACATCATTCCAATCGATATATCTTATCTTTTAGGTTGAAAATATTTTTTTTCAATTACCGGCTTATAAAACAGTATTTATCTAAAATAAAAACACAAATGTTTTTATTAAATGGATGATTGGTATTTGCTTAACGCCGCCTTAGCGCAAAAAGACTATATCGCGGCGATTTATTAAATGGAAAAAATTACGATCGTGAAAATGTTAAAATTTTAGAGTTTATTCCGCCATCAGTTTACATTTGTTGAAAGTTGATCTGTTACATATGCAAATAAGAGGATGTGTTACTTGTATGATTGCCAATGAGACAACGCTCCACCATAAAAATTACTGAACAACTATAGGTCACCGTTAGGCCTTCAACAATTAGTAAAACCCATACCGTTAAAGTTGTTATATTTGTCAACAGTACTGGGAAAAAAAGTTGGTTCCCATGGGAAAAGGTCAAAAATATTAATATAGAAATTTTAAAAGTGATGCTTGATTCTAAGAATTTGTTTTAGGGAATTTTTTTTTAAACAGGTCTGCATACCTCTTCGTTAAGTGTCTGTTAAATGTTCAACCCACCATCTTTGTCGACCCATAAACCGAACTAAATTGACTTAAGAACCAAATTTTTGGTTTGATTTTTTAGACGAACTGAACATGCTAGATAAATGAAACTGCAGTTGTACGGAAACATCAATCTATATAAAGGAATCGTCAGATCAAAAGACCGAATCGCCCATGTAATTTCGTCGGGAACATGTATAAAAATATTTGCCACTGCACGTTAAGCAAATTTAAATGAACGAAATTCGTCCCGATTTTTCAAAAATCCACATTAAAACATACTTTTTTTGTTTGATTAATTTACCCGAAAAATTAAAATTTCGTATAGCTTAAATACTCCACAATTTTACTACCACTTATTTTATGGGTGACATTTCTGGTGTAAAGAATGATATGTTGTAATAAACATATATTTAGTTTTGTTCCTAGAGTCAAATTTAACAAATGTAAGTATATACTCGTTGTTATTGATTTTGCTCATTTTAAAAATATTTCACAAAAATGTACGCACTTGTCGATAGTTGGTTTATACAGATAAATAGAAAGTTACAAATTCAATATATACTTATATATATATTGAAAACCTGAGAGAAACCTCAAGAACGAATCCTATTTAAATTCATATCTATGTTTAACTTTCTTTGCTTCATCGAGTAAATTAACAGATTTATATTTCAATTAGGTTGTTCTTGAACAGTTTTAGAAATTCGTCATCACAATTTTTAGATGTATTGTATAATAGTGTTAATCCTTGAAATAGCACGTGGAATTCTAACTAAGTGTCAATATCTTGTAAAAAGTAGGGTTCTTTCCATACATTGGCAATTTCCTATTCCGACATGCATGTAATATATGTCACTGAAGGTTAAAATTTCACGAGGATATTATTCGTATTTAAATCAAACAATATTGTTTGTACTCGGTTATGATTTCAAGCAACCATTACAAGTAACCGTCTCATGAACGGTTTGTAACTTACATTTATTTCCCCTGAAATTGCAAATGCAAAAAGAAGCTAAAGTATATGACTCTTTTAAATATATATTCTATCTGATTTTTGCCTGTTATATTATAATAGCAGTATAAAATAACCACAAAAGTAGATCCATATAGGGAAGGCTCGCGCACCCTAAATCCGCCTCTAGACATGTCAGCCTACCTGGACTTTTCTGAGAGTTTCTGTTTTGATCCAGTCAGGGTTCGTAACCACGGCCTCCTTTACTATCACACGCTCGTCACGCTTAGTCGGGAAGTCATGACACGTGTACACAGATGAAAGACTTGCCGTCAATATCGGCGCGTAACTACCAAACAAAAAAAAAAAAAAAATACAAAAATTCCAAAACTTGTTTTCCAGTTCACAAAAAAAAAATTGCCACTGGAACCGATTCTGACAAACCTTTTTGTTTCAATTCTACCACAGAAAAAAGTTTTTTTTTTCACGATTTTTTTTTTTTTTTTTATTTAATTATAAAAAAAACGAATATGCACGAATGATTATCTATACTTTCATACACACCAACGTTAACTGCATGTTCAAAATTTTCTCGGCGCCTATCCCTAACTTTATAAGTGACTTTAAGAAAAAGTATTTCAATTTTTTAATAACAACTTATTCATATTAATAGATGAGCATCTGCACAAAATGTACGATTACTGTTCGAAATATCATCTATATTTTTGTTGCCATAATGACTGACGGACACAAACGGACAGACAAATGGCTCTTAGACGAGTGTACTGAGTTTTATTTTAAACGTACGTAACAGTCTATAGGGATATATAGGTAACCTTCCATAGACACATTCGGAAACCGGAGACAACATCGTCTCGTTCTTAATGTAGAAGCAACAATCATAAATTGTAGTAAAGTCTGATTTAATTAGACTGGGGATATATTGAACTAACGACCTTCCACACTTCAGGCAGATTTTTACAATTCGACAAAGGTCACAAAAATCTATAGTTAAAGTAAGCAAAAACATATGAATGACAGAAAACATTCCGGGACCTTTTATAACTGACTATGCGGTACGGGCTTTGCTCATTGTTGAAATCCGTACTGTGACCTATAGCTGTTAATTTCTGTGTCATTTGGTCTCTTGTGGAGACTGTATCATTGGCATTCATACCACATCTTCTTTTTTAGAGCATACATGTATTAGGCCCAGGTACACAAATATCGCCTTGTAGTCCCTATAGTGGACAGTGTATTATTACTGGCACATTTTTCTCCATACACCGTTCTTATTTATTTCAACATGTTTGGCCGCAAAAAGCTAGAGAGGGGATAGAAATTACACATTAAATAAATTTGGAAAAGTAAATAAGTTATTTCTTCCAGTAGAAAAAGTAGACAATTAGTATTTCTGAAGTTATCAAACAAAATCCAAGACGCCTTCAACACAAAATGGTCCTTGTCCTGAGTTAAGGCTGATAAAGTTTTCTATAATTTTGATATATATGCCCCAAAAGCAGTACAACACAGGGACGGATCCAGTATTATTTAATAGGACGTTATTCCATTAAAGTGAAAATATACAGTCGAGCGAAGCAAATCGAATTTTTTAAATGATTTTATGCAAAAAGTACTCATATAGCAAAAAGGTGCACACAAAAAATTCTAAAAAGTGTGCATAATCATTGGTAGCAGACTTGTGATCTTTAAAACACGTGTACTTTTCCTCATACCCTGTAAGCTGTAAGCTATAATTCCCTCCTCGTTTTAATAAGATTTTGCTGAATTAATTCATTTATTTTAATCATTTTCCATTTATAGTTTGAATGTCGTAACTTGCCAAAACAGTTCGAGTCCCGTGTATATGATATTAAATAACTTAACTTACCTTAAGGTAGCACTACAGTCTAACAATGATTTTTTGAAGATATTTTTTTTATCACATAATTTTGAAGTAAGTATTATTCTGCACAGTTTGTAAAAATCCCAAAGTCATTATCATATCACAAAAGGGAATAAATTGATAATGAACTTATGTAAATAAAAGCACATGTAATTAATCTAAATATATAGGCATTTGGGAGGGGCTAATATGTCAATCATCTGTTGATACCAGTGTCCAGCTGTTAATACCTGACCACAAGATAAATATCTCATTGCATTGCAACAAAACTAATTTATAAAACATGGAAGTTTAGAACAGAGAAAAAGAAAAAGATATGAATAGGAAAAAATTTAAAGGGAAAAAATCTACCAAAATGAAAAAAAACTATGGAAAAGAGTGTGAAAGTATCTTTGAAAGCCTCTGACTGCCTGTATAAATTTCTCGTCTTTGGTCTTCTACATTTAAAAATAATTTTAGGCATTTTAACTAATTTTAAGTTTATGTGAAATTTTTTAATTCAATGAAACTCATAAATCATGTTGGACAGTCTATTTTCAAGAAGGGAATGGTCTGGATCTTTTTATGGACATGATTTTTAATGCACAATTTTAATATTTTAGCTAATTTCAGTCATCATGGTTATATTATATTTCTTTTTAAAATTCAAATGAAAATTATTCTTTATAGTGAGAATAATGATGTTAAATATTAATTATGATGCAGCTGGCCAATCCTGTTATTCTCTTATCTTAGACTGTCTGGACAGAGGTGGAGCTTTGTCTTTATTTAGTTACTACATCACAGATGTTGGTCAAATCTGTGACGTCAAACTCCCGCCAAATGCCAAGTTAGTGTTATACAGTGCACACAAAATGCAAATTTTACAGCATTAGAGCATCAAAGACACAATGTGTGTGGTTCTATTGATAAAGTAATTGTGTCAGAACACTCCTGGGGTGTTCCCAGTGGAATTTTTGTATTTATGTGGCATTTATAGGGGTTCTTAAGAGGAAATTCAGTTTTAAGGTCATTTCTCAGAACAATTTTTCATGAGAATTGTAAGGAAAAAATGAAAATAGAAACTTTATGGGTACCCCCTTTGGCTTGACTTTGATATATGTGATTGAAGGGAGTATTTTCTACAATACCGTGTCCCAGTTTTTGGATAACTTGTTTCTAAATGAATTTATAGGTCTCCAAAGATGAAAGGTGAAATGAGGTTTGGCATCCAGCAGTAGAAATAATATATCTTATTACTGGAGGCATAGATCAAAAATCTGAGACACGGTTTTGTAGATTGTGAATGGTTGATTAAAGGGATGAAAACAAATTTTTACTACCATTTGACCTGAATGTGCCATTTACATCCAAGTTGGAAGACCACTTTTTTGGCAATTAATGAGCTATATTTTGAGATTAATCATACCAAAAATAAATTTATCTATAGATTAAGAAAGAGTTATATTTCAGCTTTAAAATGAGTTAAAGATTTTAAAAATCCATTGAGTAGTTTTGGAGAAATTAATCTTTAAAGACTGTTAATGACACGGGTTATGTTCTTCTCATATATGTTATGATGGTATGATACTAAACCCCTAACGGGAAGGATTGTGCCTGATATTCATATGATGAAGACATAATCTTTCAATCAGTTTAATTGAAGTCTGGAGCTGGCATGTCAGTTAACTGCTAGTAGTCTGTTGTTATTTATGTATTATTGTCATTTTGTTTATTTTCTTTGGTTACATCTTCTGACATCAGACTCGGACTTCTCTTGAACTGAATTTTAATGTGCGTATTGTTATGCGTTTACTTTTCTACATTGGCTAGAGGTATAGGGGGAGGGTTGAGATCTCATAAACATGTTTAACCCCGCCGCATTTTTGCGCCTGTCCCAAGTCAGGAGCCTCTAGCCTTTGTTAGTCTTGTATTATTTTTAATTTTAGTTTCTTGTGTACAATTTGGAGTTTAGTATGGCGTTCATTATCACTGAACTAGTATATATATTTGTTTAGGGGCCAGCTGAAGGACGCCTCCGGGTGCGGGAATTTCTCGCTGCATTGAAGACCTGTTGGTGACCTTCTGCTGTTGTCTGTTCTATGGTCGGGTTGTTGTCTCTTTGACACATTCCCCATTTCCATTCTCAATTTTATGTTGGTTGGAGTCAGAAAATTCTGACTGTAGTGCTACCTTAATACCTTAAATTTCACTCTCAAATACACAAGATGACATAATTTTTGCATTTTTCCTTAAATTTAAATGTTGTCTTCCTTTCTCTAAACAAAGGTAGAGATAATAAAAATTGTTGACCTTTTGTCTCTATAGTGTCGTAAATGGTTAAGTTTCTGTTCAGTATAGCATATTGTTCCGGGTAACAAATGATTTTACACTTGCTTAAGAAGAAAAATTCAAATATTTATACACCTTTTCCCGTTTTAATTGAAAAATTCTGGACAGAATTGACAATTTTATGAATGTTTACATTGATATAATTTTTTCGGATAAAATCGTGTTTCAAAAATATTTTAACGAACTTTAACAACGTGTCTTTTAAAGTTTTTAAAGACTTTTTGTACCTTTTATCATGGACGGTCTCGGATATAACGGTATTGTAACGCAATTCACGTGTATTAATCATCGTCTTAGCCTAAGGATATTATTTCAGATTCAACTTCTTAATCTCCAATCCACAAACACGCCATCCCCGTATATTGTTAATTTTACTGGTACACGAATTATCAATAAGCTTGGCATTTACCTGTTGTTGACACTCGTTAGACAATGCATCTTAAAGTTCGATTTGGTTCGAAATTAATTAAAGCAATGTACATTTTTTTTTTACAATAGTGCCAAATGCCAAAAAAAAAAAGGGAAAAAAATCACATTAACTTTGTTTATAAACCATCTAAAATTCAAACTAAATCAGTATTATCCCAGCTAAAATCGGTCAACGTTACTCATAAGGGATGTATTTCTATGCAGTATATGTATATATTATAGAGAAGTTTTCATTAAATATTCTTCAAAGTTTGAAATATAATGTATACATAGTTTAGTTGCACTTGTCCATAGATAAATGTCCATGTATAAAGTTTTATAGACCATGTACAAATTTAGCCAGTGGGGTTTATGATGTAAGTAAACGATTCAGATTACTAAATGACCATGTTACGTAAACCCCATTACACATGTTACTTTTAAGTGTATTGGGAAGGTTAAGAGTTTAAATAAGGGTAATTCAACGGTCACTTCAAAGATGCAAAATTTTAGTACCGACGTTTATTACTTTATTTGATTAATGGGATAATTTCTCCGGGTACTATATAAACAAGTTTGTTCAGTTGGTGTACTATCTGTGTATTCCAAGTGAACAGAACTTTGTGTTTTTATTTTAAAGTTTAGTAGACTTTACACATTTTTTGGAACGACTTAATCATTTAAATTGGGAAAGTATTTATGGGTAAAAGTTTATTTTTAAATTCATTTATTTTTATACATGTACTTTATTTTAAGAAAAGTGACATTAGTTTTCTATTTTCATGCTTAGAATACAATTTAATGAAAAGTATTACTATTGATTTAATTTTCAAATATATTCAAGTATTTTATGTATTTTGTGTATATTAAATCTATGTATTGTTTTTAAAGTTTAAAATCAAATTTAACATATTATTTAAAGTTTATAAAATGAAATACTAATTAGATTTATTTTTCAGGTAACTTAATACTTAATTCATTTTCAGGAAATGAACAATATACATGAACAATAATTTTTAATGGAAAGCTTAAATTATTCAATGTTATTTGATTTATTTACAATTTTATTGCATTTGTTAATTATTACTATGGTAATTTGTATTTCAATTTGATGTGTAGTATTGTACAATAATAAACAAAACAGATCTGTGTATTCCAACTGAACAGAACTTTGTGTTTTTATTTTAAAGGTAACCGGACAATTTCAGAAACCCTAGTGGTATGATAAAGTCCTAAAAAACACGAACAGCATACAAATTACTTGTCAGCCACATACACATACGAGTTTCATCCGACCTCCCGCTACACCAAGTCGAGTATAGTCTCACCCCAACTGACACCAAAACGAAGTATAAAATATACACAAACACACACCAACCCACACACATCTCTCTTTATATACACCATTTCATTAAAACTTGACTGAAATACTGACCAATTACTTATAGTTTGCCTAACGCTAACATGCATGGCTAATGGATATTTTAAGAAATCAAACTGATTTATAAATTTTATGTATTAAAATTGAATTGCATAAAATTTAGAAATTAAATATATATTATTTTCATCAGTTTTGCGGATGACCTTAAAAATTATTTTTCGACAGAATGTTATATATATCTTGAATTTCGTTCTTCTCTCTGGTCACTCTAAAATTACCCTAAAGCTAAATGTCACCGTCAGATGTATAATAGAAGGCGATACACACTACCAGTTGTTATTTTTACGCAATAAGTACAGTGTACGAATGTAAAATTATCGATAGGGTGCGTCTAAAGAATGTAGGACAGAAAGTCACTGGACAAAAAGTCACAGACAAAAAGTCACGGACAAACAGTCACAGGACAAAAAGTCACAATTCAGTTTTGACATTATTTTCTTAAACTATTATTTATAATGCAACTTTGTAATTAAAATTTATGCAATAAATATTAATAATGATCAAATAATTGCTATGAAAACAAAATGTCAAAGAGGCTTGATCCTTAAATGGCTTCGTGGTGCCAAGAAATATACCCTTTGCACGATAAAATTTAATGAATTTTCATTTATCAAGGCTTATGAACAATTTCCTAAACTTAAAAAATGAATATATGTAATAAAAAGAAAATATTTCAAGATCTTTCACTTATATATTCAAACAATTGTCAACAAACTATTTGTGACTTTTTGTCCTGTGACTTTTTGTCCTATCAAATTTGTGACTTTATGTCCTGTGACTTTTTGTCCTGTGACTTTCTGTCCGTTTACCAACCTTTTTATGTCAAAATTATATCTATAGCTCTAAATTAACACATACGGGCCGGGATAATTTTCGTAAATAATGTGCTAAAAACTGTGGAACATTTAAAAAAAAACATTTGTCTTCTTTATATATTTGAAAATGAAACTTCAAAGTTCGATAATGATATTTAAACTTCTTATACTTTGAGAAAAAACCAAATGTCGAACAATTACAAAAAAAAATAAGTACGGTATGAAGCCTTTGTAGACAGCTATCAAACTGGTTGAAAACTAGTGGTTTTGAATAACCCCAAGGACGTCATATGATTTTTTTTTTCAATTCAATCGTAATTCGTACTAAGTATGAAGCAGTAATAGAAAGTGGAAAAGCAAACACCAGGTTTTGATATCTTTTTCAGAATTTACTCATAAATTTTAATGAAACACGCATCTTTGTCGGAATTAAAATTAAAGCAAAAAAACTTATAAATATATCTATTCCTTTTTTTTCGGTATCTCTAAATATTACTTCCATGCTCTTACATAAACATTTAACAAGCTGACCACACTCTTAACTTATTAGTTGGCGCACATCAAAGTCGTGCACAAATGGCAAATAACTTTGTCGAGAAAGAAATAAAAAATAAATAAAATTATTTGTCCTTTTAATCATTGCAAATAAGAACAACATATTTAATTATAAATTATTAAGCATTAATCTTTTCGATACAATTGTTAATTACTTAAAATAAAAAGATTATGATTGTTTATTCAGTTGTTATGTTATATGGCACGTGTCAATCGGTTCACTGATTTTCGGCATATCAAAGAAAAATGGGCACGTGCTTAAACAATGCTTAATAACTCGTTTGTTTGTGATTATTTTTCTATAAAATTTTGAATTTATGCATTAAATATCAATCTCTAACTTAATATGGAAAAATAATACATGTAACAACACCCCATCTAATCCTTAGTGGTATAGTATACGTCCTTATTTCCCCAAATGAATGCTTGGATGATAATGGGTTTTCTTTTATTATTATTTGAAAATTAAGTCCTGGTAAATTTTTACAACTGAAAAACCATCGAAACCATTTTTAGTTTGACAGTTTATTGTTGACGACTTTTTTTGCTTATTTGTATGGTTGAGTTGCTGTCTCCCTAGCGTATCTATCACATCTCCTTTTATTCATATAGTGTTTTCGTATATGTGCGCGACTTTAATATCGTCATTAAAATCGTGTCATTCACACAGTACTTAACTTTGCTTTATATTTTCTTATTTTCACATGATTAATATACCAATAAGAAGATGTGGTATGATTAACAAATTCGAATATTTATAGTATATAACCTCGCTATTTGCATTATCACAAAAATGTTCAATGTGTGTGACATTGATCTTCAGTTATGACCTTTTTTTTTAATTTGATTTATTGACAAACAATCGCAGTTTTTACACGATCTTTCGTTCGCCATTCCGTAAAAAAAGTATTTCCTTCTCGCACTTTAACAGTCTTTTTTCCGCAATTATTTTTAAAGAAATTTCAAAACAATTGATGGACTTTTTCAAAAAGATGTTTTTCTCATCTGTAAGCTAGAGTAATATTGTGTTGTACATATACATGCATGTTGAAAAAAATGTAGATATCTATAACAAATTTAGCAGTTCAAATATTGATTCATGGTATTCATATTATCAGAAGTCCATTACTAGGTATCAGAAGTGCATTTTCAAAATTATTTGTTGGGCTTGATACAATTATTTAACGAATGTCCAAGTGGATAGTCTACTGAGAAACGTTACGCAGTGCTGGTAATTCATTTACCTTTATAATTTTAATTTTTACATCGAAAATCGATTCAAATGTTCATATGAAAATAAGAAGATGTGGTATGGTTGCCAATGATACAACTCAGACCAAGTGACATAAAAGTATAGAAATCTAGATCACTTTATGGCCTTTAACAACGAGCAAAACCCATAATAGTAAAAGTCCCCGAAATGACAAATGTAATACAATACAAACGGGAAAACTAACGTCCTGATTTATGTACAATACTTTTATGAAAAAAAACGAAAAACAAAAATGACAAATTTGAACAACAACGTGACTGATTACAGCAGGGGCGGATACAGCAAACGGGTGTTCCAACTTATTTTCCCCCTGACATGTTATATGAAGTGCACATATTTGCACTTATACAAGTACACCGCGGCTGACATGATTAAATTATAATACCTCAATTATGTAATTATATATATATATATATATCGGTGCGTGCCTGTGTATGTGTGGGTGTGTGGGTGTATGTGTGTGTCTGGGCGTGTGTGTGTGTAAGGGTGTGTATATATGTGTGTAATTTTGTGTGTAAATATATATGTAACTATATAGATATATTTGATACTGATGAGGGTTGTATATAATGCTACTTAAGTTAAGTATTTTCGTTGAAAAAAAGATGCATGTATGACATGTTGTGTGATTGCTTATTTAGTTATCAAAATTAATATTACTGTTACTAGTTTTCACTGTATTGTACTGCATGTATCATAGCCCAGAACGACTGGCCATGGCAAGGATTGAGTACTCAAAGTCAATTATTTCAGGTTACCTATTCCTTTTTTATGATACTGGTTTAGACTTTGACTAATATTAATGCTATTTAGCATAAGTAAATAAGTCTTTATTGTCATATAAGTATAGTACACTGAAAATCGACAATATATTTGTGACGAATACAACGGGTATTTGTATGCTTGTATTTTATTCTAATATATTCTAGTAGTAATATTGTTCATCAGTACTGGAAAGTAATTATGATTTGCGAAAAAGGCAGTTTCGTTATGTGGGAAGCATCATAAAAGTGTTGTTTTTCTAAATTCTATATATTAACGTTGACATCGATTCGTAGAGAAACTCGGATTGAAAAAAAATTCAATATTATGTATCCAATTGAAACTTGAACGCGGACTTCATGAGAACACCTGGATTGAGAGTTTTCAAACGTTCTGACCAATGAAATTTATTTGATTATGTACCCACGCGGACTTCAACGAGAGCACCTAGATGAAATATTTTATTTAAATCAGTCAATCAAATTTTTTTCAAGTTACCCCTAAAATATAGTTAATAAAATAAGATTACAGCAGCAATGCGGAAATGTTTAATTTCTATTCTTGTTTTATAATATTTATGCTAACTTTTGGTCTGTATAATTGTATTAAATTCCACAAACTTAAGGTAAAACCTGAGATCTCAGGGTAAAACACATTATTTAAAAGCCCCCATTGGGTGTAAGCCAGGGCCGACCGTGCGAGGTCTTTATAGCCAGTCCAGGTCGTTTAAACAAGCCATCATTATTGCTGACTGAAATTTATCTTATATATTCACAGAATAAGCCAAAAACTCTTTTACGTGCAGGCAGCAATCGCGTAACACAATCGTAACCACGCTTCAATTTTTCGTTTGACATTTGCTTCTTCTCGACAATGAACGCACGTTTTGTACCAGTGACCAGTATTATAATTTTACACAGTTTGAATTGTTCATTGAGCTGTTAATCTATAATTTACAATTTTGCACACTACTAAACTGTTTACACAATGAATTCAACTAGTGTCAACATTATCTATATCAATTTTATTATTTAACACAAAATTGTTTTATATAGTAACTATTTTAAATGTAGGTATAATTATAGTTTTTCTTTACCGAAAATGTAAGATGCATCGATTTTTTCTATTTAAACAATAAATAATTACTGTTCCTTAGACACACGTGTCTCTATTTAAATAACGAGTACAAAAAAGGAAAACAGAAACACAGAAAAGGTAAATATACAGGAATACAGCAATTCAATGCATATAATAATGACAAATTTAAACAGAAATTTAAGTGATAATTTTTTATCACAAATTTGTTTAAATCTATTTATATCCTATTGAATTGTTTTTAAAACATCTTTCACTTCTAGGCTCGAGCCTATGAGTGCAATGAGAACCTTCTCATTCGCATTCACTTTCCATTTGAAAAAAAATCCCCAAGTATTTGTAAGAGACCAAACTTTACTTACACGTTAATTGTGAATATTTGTTGGAGGTATTTTCTGACTAAAATCGGTAACGTTTGTAACGAATTAACGATATATAACGGGGATGCTGTTCTGCTTGAGTGATTTACCTTACAAAAAGGCGGTCACTTTAAAGATTAAAAGGATTTAACATCAGTTCGATTTGGTTTAACGGGGGCGTGGCTAATTAGTTTGACACAGCTTAACCACATCTGAAACTAACTTGAATGACCGCAAGGGAATCTATTTGACTGGTATTAAAATAATTTGATATGGATTGAAATGAATTAAAAACAATATTTAATTTTTGTCAATCGTTATCTAATGATAATCAATCTTTTTTAAATGTCGTTAATACCTTTTTGGCCGTTCAAGCCAAATTCGGGTTACTAGTGATACCTCTAGCCAATGTAGAATAAACTAACACATAGCAATACGCACCGTAAAACTCAGTTTAAAAGAAGTCCGAGTCCGATGTCAGAATAGGTAACAAAAGAAACAATGCAAAATGACAATGATACATAAATTAACAAATCACTACTAGCAGTTACTGACAATCCAGCTCCAGACCTCAATTAAACTGATTGAAAGATTATGTCTACATCATATGAAAATCAGGTATAATCCCTCCCGTTTGGAGTTTAGTATCGTACCATCATAAAATATATGAGAAGACCATAACCTGTATCATGCCAACAACTGGTTTTAGAATAAATGCGTTTATTTCCGATGCAAAGACCCTATGAGTGCATCAATATTAATATCAAAATATGCAATTCTTAATGACCTGACAACACATGCAGTATTGTAACTATATGCTTTCCGAATAAGCCTGTTTAAAGGTAAGCTTTTGAGGTGAATGCCGACTTTTTTGGTCTTTGTAAAGAATATTACCATAAAATATTGCATGTGAAATATCTGAACATATAAGATGTCTGCATGTTGATTTATATTTACGAATGATGTCTACCCAAACTGTGTTGGATGTTACTGATTTACTTAAGTACCCTTTAAGGAACCTTTCACCGTGAAACGTATTAAGGAGCTCGGAAGTTATTTTCTGCATTGGTATATTAGTACATGTAGTGGTAACTGTATTCAAATTATGCAGAACTTTGTGTTTTTCGTACAGATAAAGTACATTTAGAAGAGAGGCAAACGGTACCAAAGGGACATTCTAACTCATCGAAAATAAACTGACAACGCCATGGCTAAAAATGAAAAGACCAACAGACAAACATAGCACACAAAACACAAAATAGAAAACTAAAGACTAAGCAACAGGCACCAAACCAAAAACCTTGGGTTATCTCATGTGCTCTGGAATACAGGCCCTGGAATATCGAATCAACTGGGAGATAAATACTTCGTATGCAGGCGCTGTTGGAATGTTTCTCCTCAAAAATGGAGAAAGTTCACAATTTGGAAGTTGAAATACTCTTTTTTGTCGTCCAGCTTTGTTGTCACTAACCCTAAAAGTCAATTTCTAGATGTAAGTCAAGATATGAGGCAGACTTAACTCTCTCTGTTGTATCCTTTATCTTAAGTTTGATTGGAGAGATGTGTAAAACAAATTTTGAATTATTTAGTTAGAGACCATAATTTATATAGCGGAAATTAAAGTTAAAGGATACTGCTATAACTTATTTTCTTTCTTCCTAAGATTTTTCTTTATGAAATCAGCTATGATTATACCTATACCTGGATATGTGATGCAACAGATATATGATCATTCGAATACACTGGACTGGAAACGATTTACGGAACGTATGAACGAGAAACAAGAGAATTCAACAACAGGATGGTAGGAGTATCGTCTGAAAATAAGGCAATAAAAGAAAAATTACTGAACACATTTAAATTAGAAGTTTATATCAGAACTGGAACTGTAACTTGAACTTATTGTCTAAATGTGTTAGGACAATTCCTTACCTCTTATAGAATTGGCAGCAGAATTTCAAAAATTAAAGTATTCTTATTAACACTGATATATACATGCACTTTTTCTTTGTCGACATACTTTGGGGTTTGTTACGAGTTATTAAAGCCGATTTAAACTTTTAGATACACTATACATTAACTTAATTGTTTTTTTATTAACCGACTATTTCGATAAATGTTGGATCATCAGACGGACAATTAAAGGCATAATGCAACTTCTTTGAGATGATTATTTTCAAGAACATGAACCATGAATTAACACAACAGTACATATGATATGAATTATTAATCTATAATTTGTATTATTCACATATTAAACTAAGTATTATTTTCATGATCAATACCAAACATGGAAATATGTCAATTTTTAACAATGGAAAAGCGTCCAATTTGTCAATTATATAAATATGCATTGTTTTTTTTTAATTCAATATTATATGAAAACCTTTGTTACTGCGGTTGGAAGTACACAGGAAAAAGATTATGATGATAATTACTTGTATGTTTTTTTTTGTATTTTTTAGGTTACAAAATATGAAAAGCAGAGTCCAGCTAATGACAAACATTTCACTATTACAATCATGCCGAAGACTATATCTATACTTGGATATGTGTTGCAACAAAACTATGATCATTCGAATATTGCAGACTGGACACGATTTAAGAAACGGATGATCAAGAAACAACGAGAATAAAACAACGAAATGAAAATTATATCGTCTAAAAAGAAGGCAATAGAAGAAAAAGTACTGAACACATTTAAAAGTCCTGAGAGAAGAATGCAAACTTTAGAAAAGGTAACGTCTAAAATACACCAGCTTCAAAAGATAAGCCAAAATAACCTCAAAGTCATCGCCAATGTTGCGTCGAATTTGAATAAAGTTAAGTGACGATCTACAACCTGCAAGTTAGAATAGCAGAAGGTATACACATGTATAGACAGAAAGTAAAATGGAGGGTTAAATAGTTTATGGTAATCTGATAGTTAATCAATACAATTTCCTTTAAAATACATGTTTTTGTGAATTGTTTCGATCTGATGAGTTAAACCCTTTTGAACTGCTTTTTATAGTTTGTTTTGATGTTGTACTGTTACAAAACTGTCACGGACTAGACAGCAGGTTGGGCACACGCTAACATGTTTAACCCGCCACATTTTATATGTACCTGTCCTAAGTCAGGAGCATGTAATTGAGTAACTGTCGGTTTGGCTGTTTATCATATTAGTGTTTCGTTTTTTAATTCATACAGTTTGTTCTTGTGTTGTTTTGTTACACCACTGTCCAAGGTTTAGGCGGGGTGTGGGTTTTGTGCTTGCTTACATGTTTCACCCTCATTACAGTCTGTCTGTGCCCGTCTCAAGCCATTTGCCTGTAATTCAGTGGTTGACGTTTGTTTTTGTATATTATATTTTTTTTTTCAATTATCTTTTTGAACATACATTAGGCTGTTAGTATCCTCGTTTTGATTGTTTTACATTTGTCATGTCGGGGCATTGTTTAGCTTGAGAAACAGTATGGATTTTGCTCATTGTTAGAGGCCGTACGATGACCTATGACTCCCCACTTCCTTTTCATTTGCCAAATGATCAGAAGTTGGACGCTCAATCCGATGTCTCATGTGTAGAGATTATTACGCTCTCAATATATACCAAATAAAAAAACAACAATTTATCAATCATAATGCACGCGTCTCAGTGCTAATCCATTTAGTCATTTCTGTTCGATTTTTTTAGTTAAACAATTAATCCGTAACCTGAACTTCCTATTTGAAAGTTAACATTCTCAACTGCATGGTTACACTTATCGTGCAGACAATTTCAAAAAAGACACATGATTGGAAAGTCAAATTTTATTTTAAAACCATGAAACAGTTTAAGGTATCAGATTATAAATCGTGCTTAATTGATATGCTAATAATAATCAGAACAAATTACAAATCGGTTGGATTTTGGCATCAAAGTAGCAAAACATTATTGTTCGGGAAAATTAAGCATAACATTTATACCATTTATATAAATATACACTTATTTGAAGAACTAGAAACGGCTAATATTTAGAATTGTATCTTTACTTTCACAACACCATATCGATGGGAAATTCTATTTCTTCTATAGGATATCAACCATGCATATGTGCAGGGTCACCGCATCAAAAGTAAATGCGTTTAATATTTTAAATAAATCATGTTGTTAAAATTTAGTAATTCATTATTAACAATTGGTAGTTAGTTACATCTTCGTTGTATAAACATGGCCTTTATTTCTAAGACAAATCTATTAAATTGGAAATAGAATAACAGGTTTATCATTAGTGACTAATTGGTAAATTAATAATGAAAATTTAAATCATATTCCTAAGGGTGTACCATCTTGATCTCAGGGGTGTCACGTGCACCTGGTTTCACCCCCTGGATCCGCCTCTGTTTTGCCTCTGGTGGAGTGTTGTTTCATTGGCAATCACACAAATTCTTTTTTATACTAATAATAAATCCATTAAAACCGTAAATTTCAATTTTCAATTTCAAATCTGTTGCCTCTGTCATGTTTTCATGAAAAAAAGATTCGCTCGGGAGTGAAATTTTAAATACTTATATGAGACAACATCTTCGAAAATCACTTTATAGCTTCGGAAGAACAAAATGTATAGCGTTATTCTCATTTGCGGGTTATAAATTGCTGAACATCATGTTTCATATATTTTAAAATATGACATAATAATATATGTGCGCAGCTATTTTTTAAGAAAGTTTAATCAAATATTTTTCAGTGTTATTAATTGCATAATTATATAAATAATAAGACATTTATCGAGATTTACGGACAAAAGTTGAACATTTTATTTTTCTAGAATATGTCGGATGTTTCCAGGACAACGGCTCGGACAGGCATTTTCGACACAGGAGACAATCATTTGATAACAAAATAACACTCGCTTTATGCAACAGACACTGTAAAGGTTACAAGTTCACGGGGCTACAGGTAAGTTAACATTAAAATTATAATAAAATAAATAAAAAGATGTGGTATGATTGCCAATGAGACATCATTCCACTAAAGATCAAATGATATAGAAGTTTACAATTATAGTTCACCCTATGGTATTCAACGAAGAGCAAAAACACATACCTTAAGCAATTAAAGGCTCTATGACAAATGTAAAACAATTCAAACGAGTAAATTAAAGGCCTGATTTATGTACAAAACAATAAACGAAAAACAATGCTATACAGCAAAACAGAACAACCATTTAATTACAGGCTCCTGACTTGGCAGGCACATACACAATTCGGAGGTGTTAAACATGTTTGCTTGCGCCAAACCCTCCATCTAACCTAGGACAGTGTTGTAACAGTACGACATAAGAACAAACTATCCAAATCAGTTTAAAAGGGTTTAACTCATCAGATCGATACAAAGCACATCTTTCAAGGGGATATGGGCTTTCGATGTTTTATATAGTGCACTGACATGGAATATGAGCCCATATCCCTATGAAGACCGAATAAAAATATATTATATTGGAGTGCCTCAATTTTTTTCTTTTTCTGATTTACGTGTATTACCAGTCTGATCTTCGTATTTGCTAAAAGGCTATACAAGTTTATATACCCTGTTAAAGTAACCCATCATATTGCGAGATAAGCCAAGATATTTAATTCCAGTGTAATATAATGTATAGATTTCCGTAATTTGTACTTGCCATGAGCAAAAGGTTGCATGTCACTAGTGGAGCAGGATTATCTTACCCTTCCGGCGTTCATGAGATATACCCCGTTTTTGCTTGGTATCTGTTATAACATTAAAGGGAGATAACTACAAATTTTTATTCAGTATTTCAAGTTATCAGTGTAAAACTTTTTATATCCCTTGTCGTGCTCTCCTCGATTCCTGGAGTTCGTGGATTCGATCCCCGGCCGTCAAACTACAAACTTAAACAATTACATTTGCTGATTCTTTGCTAAGCACTCTCGTTTAAGAGATACAACACAACCTTGTTAGGTAGAATTTATAATTATATGTCAGTTAAGGGTGACATGTCTTTCTGTGGAAGGGTTCTTGTAAACCAGCACTGCTTTTTAGAACAAAGCAGGATATTATTTTTTCTATTAAATATGAGCATGATCTGGTCCTGATATACATGAAATATTTTCAACTGAACGTTTATTATCAATCCTTCATTCCTCATTTATAATGTGATATATTATTTTACCTGATAAGGTATTGGTGCATATCTTTATGACAAGCCTATATCGATATGCATTAAACAGATTAACAGAAATGCTGATTTTTTTATTAATAGGGAGGTAAATTTTGTATTTGTGAAAATGATGTTAACAGTGAGAAGGCTTACCATTAACGTTTACCCGAATCTAGTTGCAGCATGAAATGTGATGGCGAACCTACTAGAAACTGCATTCACCACGGAATAAATTCAATATATAAAGGTAGGATATCCGAAAACGATACCTTAAAAATCGAGGTACGATAACCAAGCTGACACAAAGCCCATTTACTGTAGCTTGACATTTAAAGATTAAACAGAATTCAAATCCCATGTATATTTAAAAAATCAGATCCCCAAACAATTTCAAGTGATAGAAACTTAATGAGTATGACTTACTAGATCAACATTGTACAAGTATAAAGAGAGTATATTCTATGTCATGGAGATATACTATTTATTGGTATGTACTACATTAAAGATCATGTGATAATCTTACATGGTAATTTTAGTGTGGTTGGGTTGTTTAGTTGCTGTCTTTTATACAAAGACAAGAGGATGTTGCATGATTGCCAACGCAATGAGAAAATTCTCCACAAACGACCAAATAACGTTCAAGTTAACAATTATATTTTACGGTATGGCCTTCCACGATGACAAAACCCATACCGTATAGCAAGCTATAAAAGGCCCCGAATTGACAAATGTGAAACTAACATCCAGATTTATGTACAAAAAAAAAAATAAATATGATATACGGCAACAAAATACAACCTCTGAATTACAGGCTCCTTACGTAGGACAGGCACATACAGAACATGGCGGGGTTAAACATGTTTTACGGTGCCTTACCCTCCTCTGATCTTAGTTTATGTCAGGCATGTATCATTGACGTGATGAAAATTATGAGTATTCCTTATTTTATTTACCATGATTGATAGTGTCACATGAAATATTCCAGTAACAAAATTACACTCTCCAGCATTTTTAATTGTACATATATTATACTGATGAATAACACATTTTTTAACCCGTCTTTTTTATTTGTAGTATGATGCAGAGGAAAATGACTGTTTCATGAAAAAATCCTGAATAAAATATAAAAAAAACATACGGCACAAAACTGCAGATAATATCGGGATCAAAAGAAATATAAAAAAAGACAAAAACAAAATAATACAAATATACTACTGCAACACGAACGCCACATAATAACTACGGGGTGAATATATGTTCTCTGGAAGAATAAGCAGATCGCTTTTTCTGTTGTGCTGCTCATGGAAAGTAAAACTCGGGGATGGGTGTCTTTTTAGTGTTTGATGTCATCATCGATGTAGAGTCGATGGGACAGTGACTACAAATAGAATATACACATGGACATCTGTGACACCGTATGTACCATTAAAATCAACAAGTATGGTGTCCGTAGAAGAGATAATTTTATCTTATACAAACTACTAGCTAATGGATTCTTATTCGCAGCAATCATCTATCATGGAAATTTGGCTACGATACGCAAGATCTTGAATGTCGTATCAACTGAGAAATGTGGTACAGATGAATTTATGTCGAATAACAATTCAATCTTGCTATTATATGTTTGGAATAAAGCCACCAAAACTGTGTCAATACATAAAGACATCATGCGTCTAATAAACTATATATTGTGCTGAAATTGAGTCTATATATATAAAAACAACATGTGTCCGAAACATTGGCACATTAATATTCAAGACCTGTCTTACCTGATGTCTATGAGGTTAGTAAAATGAAAACAGTCTCTGTATAATCTAATTTGAACATGTGAATACTGTTTTAAAATCACAAAAGACAAAAAGAAAAGACTAACACAGTTCAATAACAATCTTTGATGATAAAATGTGTCTTAAACATGTACATCACTGGAAGGGTCTTCTTTGTTTTATTCATATTTACCTGAATACACAAATTCTGTGTTATTATTTGGGCACTGCTTTCTTCCCCATCTTATATATGTTGTTCCAAAGCCTTAAATAAGATAAATATTTCAGATAGAAAGTATAGAGAAAAATATTCTTTCTTTATGTTAAGGCTGCACTTCTGTAAATATAGACAATGTAATTTCCCATAGGAACGCCTTCTACGGCTAAAACTCTGCCATTTTTTCGATGAAGTTTCGTAAAAAATTATATCCTAGAATGGAAAGTGTATATGCACAACTATTTTATGCAAAGGTCAAAACATAGGGCTGTGCGGCATATTTTCAACATCTGTATGCCCCGTACTTCTAACAATTTAAAGGGATATATACTAAAACTCTGTACTACCCCTCCCTTTACTTTGGATCTTCATCAGAATTCAATTTTTGCTGCTACTATGTGTTCTTAAACTGGTAACATTCCCAAGTTATATAAGATGAAATATAGAGATCATATCTGGGAACCAATCCGAAAACAATACAAAATCTCTATGAATAATATATATCTCCCAAAAAGAGGCGCGGTTTGTGAAACAGCTGTATTTACAAGATACAACCTACCAGTTTGACTTTCACGGGATTGTTTCATAGAAAAAGTGCTATACTGTTTTGTGAATATTTATTAAGTTTATTTACTGTTCGTAGTACTGATTGGTCATGTATTAGGCAAGTTGAATAAATTTCAATATATTATTTGTAGTTTTCACAGTGACCCATCGATACCGGCATTTTAACTTTCATTTTCAAATGGACGTCAACTCACGAATGATTTCACGGCCTCGAGACTTAAGTATGCAAATTTTTTTGCTAATTTCGGCCTTAAACGTTCCTAGCCAAACATGATAAAATCGGAGCACACTCGACCATTCAGCTTATTTGCGTTGTAAATCAACGAGGAGTTCCTAGGGTCATTTGCATAAAATAGCTCCCATAATGCATTGCGCCTCACTTTTTCTTATTGATCACGTGAAAATCTTTCAAAGCGAAAGTTAAAATGCCGGAATCGATGGGTCACTGTGAAAACTGCCCAAATATGAGAAAATAAAGGGTGGCAGGTAAATGAAACTTGCATAAATGAAGATATAAATAAAAAATGAACAAATTGAGGCCCGATTTATATTGATCCAAGGCCGTCAGTCGGCTCCAGAAGCAACGAAGTGGCCCATTCATTTTGGACGGGGAATTAATCTATTTTTTGATATTGGACGAACTCTGACGTCCCACGGCCCTAGCTTGTCTGGCAAAATAGCCGTTGGACGTCAGAGAAATCTGGGACTAGTTCTTATAGTGTGCTGTAATACCACTGTCCCAGTTATGGGAAGGTTTGAGCGGTCACAGACATTGTTTATGTGCCTGTCCTCCTTAGTAAGAAGCCTGTAGTTCAGTGTTTGTCGTTGATTCATGTCTGTCATGTTTGTTTTTTTCGTACATTGTTTTGTTACAAATTAGGCCGTTAGTTTTCTCAGTTAAATTATGTCATATTTTTATGGTAGACTATAATACGGTTTAGGTTTTTCTCATTGTTGTAGGCCATATGCTTGCAATTGTTTACATTAACTTCATTTGAACTTTCTTGGTAATGATACCACATATCTTTATTTTTATATGTGAAAACAAATACAAGCTACCATCTCTCCCCTCAGAATCAGGTAGTCATCATTTTATCTTTATATGTTTTGGTAATCATGCTGTATAACAATGTTATCTTACGACCACAAAAAATGACATAGTTTAACATTATAGGCTTACTGTGAAAACTGCTAAATGAGTGTTGCAACTCTTTAATCGTCTGTTCATGTCGTTGGATTAATCTCTGCTGTTGTAAGATTGATATGTTCTGTTATTGGATTGAGGTCTGCTAGTTTTGGATAAACGTCTGTTGTTTTTGAATTGATATGTTCTGTTGTTGGATTGACATCTGCTGGTTTTGGATAAACGTCTGTTGTTGCTGAAGTGATGTGGTCTGCTGTTCGATTAATATCAGCTGTTGCTGGTTTGATGTCTGCTGTTGCTGATGTTTGTTTTTCTTGCTGTTGAATAGTTATTGCCTGTTTTTGGTTTTCGGTGGTTAACTGTCTCACCGTAGCATTCAGTATTGCAACGATAGTTTCCACTCGGTTCAGCCGAGTAATCAATACATCTGGGTCATTGAGCAATAATCTCTTTTCCTCTGTGGTGACCAGATTAACCCTAAGAAAATGAAAATATTTTAACCATACAATCATACTTAAATGTTTCATGCTAGCTATGAAGACATCATTTAAGGTGACACAAATTGTTTCTTATCATCTAGCCTAGGACAGTGGTGTAACAGTACGACATAAGAACAAACTACCAAATCAGTTGAAAAGGGTTTAACTCATCAGATCAATACAAAGCACATAAACACTTACAAAAACACAAGACACAAAGTACTGATCTGATAGTACTCGCAGTTACCGAAAGTTAGTTCAAAGCCAATAATAACTAATAAAAAAACCTGTATCTAAGTTAATGGTTATAATAGTGTCAATGTACGTTGTTTTTGTTTTGTTTGTTTGTTTGTTTGTATGTTTGTTTTTTTGTTGCATTTTCTCTTATTCTTCGTATGAATTCATATTTGTGAAGCTTCTTGCGATTAAGATATACATGTCAATAATTTGTTTACTTTTAAAGGTAACCAACTTTACAAAATAAAAGTGAATTCAAAACCACCATAATATACTCCCTTTATAATTCGTTAAATTGTGCTATTTGAAATATACGAGCAAACACATTTTTACTGTTTCTACTTTTATTATTTTACTATTTTATCCTAACCACAAGAATACCGTCCTCTTTTCGTCGATTGAGACATTACATGCTAATCGGAATCTTCACAGGGGATATGGGCGCATGCTCTCTTTCGCTGTTTAATATAGGGCACTGACATGGAATATGAGCACAAATCCCCTGTGAAGACCGAATACAAAATATATTATACTGAAGTGCCCCGATTTTTTTCTTTCTGATTTACGTGTATTACCAGTCTGATCTTCGTATTTGCTCACAAAGTATATGGGATCATATACCGTGCTAAAGTAGCCAACCAAATTCCACGATTAGCCAAGATATTTCACTTTAGTGTAATATTATGTATATATCTCCGTAATTTGTACTTGCAATGAGCCAAAGGTTGGATGTCACTTGTGGAGCAGGATCTGTTTACCCTGCCGGAGTTCCTGAGATAACTCCCAGTTTTTCCCCGTTTCGTGTTGCAGGGTCTATAGTTTATAGTGTTTCGTGAACTTGTCGTCGTCGTCTTTTGTTTATCTCTATGGCGTTGTTGATTTATCTTGAAGATATGAGTTTTGAATGTCCCTTTGGTATCTGTTATGACATTAAAGGATATATAACTACACATTTTTATTCAGTATTTAAAGTAATTTTCATGCATATCCCTTGTCCTCAATGCTACCACCTAGGTGGTCTCGTGTTTATATTGACTCCTGGAGTTCGTGCGTTCGATCCCCATCCGTCAAACTAAAAACTTAAACATTTACATTTGCTCATTCTCTGCTAAGCACTCTAGTTTAAGAGATACAACACAACCATGTTAGCTAGGAGTTATAATAACATGTCAGTTAAGGGTGACATGTCCTTCCTTTGAAGGGTTCCTTGTAAACCAGCGCTTCGTTTTAGTACAAAGGCGGATATTTTTTTTATAAAACATGAACATGTTCTGGTCCTGATATGCATGCAATATTTTCAACTAGACGTTTACCATCAATCCTTCAATCCTCATTTATAATGTGATATATTATTTTACCTGATAAGGTGTTGATGGGTATCTTTATGACAAGCCTAGATCGGTAAGCATTACACGAAGTAACAGAAATGCTGATTTTTTATTAATAGGGAGGTAAATTTTGTCTGTGTGGAAATGAAGTTAACAGTGAGAAAGCTTACAATCAACGTTTACCCGAATCTAGTTGCAACATGAAATGTGTAGGAGAACCTACTAGGAACTGCGGTTACCAAGGAATAAATTCCATATATAGAGGTAAGATATCCGAAAAAGATACATTAAAGGTCGAGGTACAATAAACAGGCTTTTGAACTAAATCTGTGACAAAGACTATTTACTGTACCTTGACCTTCATAGAATAACTGAATTCAAAGCCCGTGTATATTCAAATATTCAGATCCAAAACAATTTCAATTGGTAGAAACTTAATGCATATGAATTACTAGATCAACACTGTACAAATATTAAGAGAGTATTTAATGCCATTGATATAATACTATGTATTGTAATGTTTAAAGATCATGTGATAATATGTATGATTATTTTTGTATGGTTGTGTTGTTTTGTTGCGGTCATTTATATAAAGATAATATGATGTGGCATGCTTTGAAATGAGGCAACTTGACACCAACGACCAAATAACGTTCAAGTTATCAACTACAGCTTACGGTATGGCCACGATGAGGAAAACACAAAACCGTATAGCAAGCTATTAAATGCCCCGAAATGACACAAACGAGTAAACTAACAGCCTGATTTATGTAAACAAAAACATATGATATACAGCAAAAACGACAACCACTGAATTACAGGCTCCTGACTTGGGACAGGCGCACGAAATATGGCGGTTTTAAGCATGTTTGTGGGCGCCGTACCCTCCACTGTTTCCAGTTTCTGTCAGGCATGTGTCATTGATGTAATAAAAATCATGATAAATGTTTTGCCACGATTGATAGTGCAACATAAAATATTCCCGTAACAACATTACGCTTTCCTGAATTTAGAACTGTACATTTTCATAATGATGATTAACACATTTTCTTTAACCTTTTTTTTTCTTTATATGTAATATGAGGCAGAGGAAAATGGCAGTTTCAGAAAAATTTCCTGAATAAAGTATAAAATTGATGACTTTACATAGCTTTTTTTAATTATTTTTATTGACTTTACCAAGAGACAAATATCTGACCGAGATAGGAACAGTCTTACCTGTGCCAGTCGATAAATAATTTCACCAATTAAATTGCATCTGATCACAGATATCAATTAATAAAAAATACCACAACTTCTAGACCAAATAACCACGAAGTCAGCAAGATTAGCAGTGTATGTGAACAACAGAAATAAAAAAATTTATCAAAAAGCTTTTGCCCTTGTCTTAAAAAGGCAATGAATTACTGACTTGATAGTAAATTGGCCATTTAAATAAGATAAATGATGTTTTAAAACTGTAAATAAAACCCAATTAGCGGAAGCGATTGTCTTCATACTATATAAATAAGAAGATGTGGTATGAGTGCCAATGAGACAACTCTCCATCTAAGTCACAATGTATACAAAGTTAACAGTTATAGTCCAAAGTACGGCCGTCAACACGGATTCTTGGCTCACACCGAAAAGCAAGCTATAAATTGCCCCAAAATGACTAGTGTAAAACAATTCAAACAGGAAAACCAACGGTCTAATCTATATAAAAACAAGAAACGAGAAACACTTATGAACCACACCAACAAACGACAACCACTAAACAACAGGCTCCTGACTTAGCACAGTTGCATACATGATAACAATTACAGCAAGTTTAAACGTTTTAACAGGCACCAACCTTCACCCTTACCTGAAACAGTAGTGTGATATTACAACTTAAAAAGACACACTGATGTCAATTGAAATAGCTTAACTCGATCAAAAAGACATTTAAACAAAAACAAGTAAACATACACTGAACGCATAAGTTCGATTTATGACACAATATAAATACAATATTAATAAAAAGATGTAGGAACAGTGTCAAAAAGAAAACTCTAACCTGGGACAAAATATCGTTAAACAAAATAACGTAGGTACACAGGTAAATTTAAATATATTAATTTTGTTATTAGGAGTACGGAAACATTTTTTACGAAATTAATAAATTTGTTGTTCACAGTACGAGTACAGAAGTGAAAATTTATCTTCATACTAAATACTTATCAAAGGTGGTACATATTAAAAATACTGAGACGAGATATAACACAAAATAAGTAAACATTGAATTACAGAAATGCATTATAAATTGTGTCAACAGGTCAAATTAACACGAAAGTACGATTTGAGAGTACTCGCAGTTACTGAAAGCTAGTTAAAAGCCAAAAACAATTAATTATAAAAAATCATGCATCAGAGACTAAAATCAATTAAAACATATACCAGGGATTTAGTGTTTTAACGCCATGGACAGTCAAAGAAGGCATGACTTGTGCAATGCCCAAATAAAAGTATCGACAGGCAGAAGGATAGTTAGGATTTAACCTTATAATAAATATGTATCATGTTATATATAAATAAAGTAATCTCTAAATAGAAAATAAACGTGGATGTGTATTTATACACCACAAAAACCATTCGAAAAGAATACAAATTTAGCTATGTTTTAATTTGTTGATGACAAAATCGATGTCAGTGCCAATGAAAACACGTATGTTGTTGTTTAATTAAAGTCTGCTGTTGTTGAAGTGATGTGGTCTGGTGTTGGATTGATATGTTCTGTTGTTAGATTGACGTCTGTTGGTGTTAAATTAATGTCTGCTGTTGTTGTAGTGATGTGGTCTGCTGTTGGATTGATATGTTCTAATGTTGGATTGACGTCTGTTGGTGTTGGATTAATGTCTGATGTTGTTGAACTGATGTGGTCTGTTGTTAGATTGATATGTTCTGTTGTTGGATTGACGTACACATGTATGTTGGTGTTAGATTAATGTCTGTTGTAGTTGAAGTGATGATGTCTGCTGTTGGATTGATATGTTGTGTTGTTGGATTGACGTATGGCGGTGTTGGATTGATGTCTCTTGTAGTTTAAGTGATGCTGTCTGTTGTTTGATTAATAACAGATGTTGTTGGTTTGATGACTGCTGTTGCTGATTGGGTTTTTTTCCTTGCTGTTGAATAGTAAACGCCTGTTGTTGGTTCTCGATAGATAGCTGTTTTACAGAAGCATTCAGTATCGCCACGATATTTTCCACTCGGTTCACCTGATTAACCAACACATCTGGATCATTGTGTAATATTTACGAAATCACGTTTGTTATGTGTAATTTTTATATACGAGATTCCAAAGGCGAATAAATGACAGGTTTGTGTCTGTCAAGCACAGAAGTAAAAACATACTGAAAAAGAAAGAATATGCCAGATTAACAAGTAATAAGAATTATATTGCAAAGCAAAATGCAGCCGAAATTAATGTATACACAAGTGAAAAAAAATATATTTTGGCACGACAAAACCGCCTAAAAAATATAAGCGACCCGTCCTTTACAAACATGACACAGTTTGTCGACACTATTTATAGTGGAGTTATCTTTCTTTCACCCAGCTTGTTCTCCTCTCACATTGTTTTGTTAATCTTCATATGTCATCTCTATGGATGTGTATAAATTTCTCTTGTTTATAATTCAACTGTGTTTATGCAGATGAGAAGAATATTTGATCATTTATTGGTAAATGTATTTGTCCACACTATATTCTATCATAATGTATAATATTCCCGTAAGGCCTCTTTCGTTATAAAATACACATTTATTTCATATATTGATTAAAAATATAAACGAAAGTAGCTTTAACATATTTAACGGAAATACCCATCTGAACAGCTCAAACTAAATGGTAGGTATGTAATTTGAGAAGACAAAACATGTTAAATGTATATTTGTCATTATTTGCTATCGTGAAAATCTTTTTCAAAAAATTGCACGTTAAACTAAACTTTCAAAATAAAGGTTTAACCAAAGTAACAAAGACAGGAAATACGTGTTTAATCTTTTTCAAAAAATTGCACGTTAAACTAAACTTTCAAAATAAAGGTTTAACCAAAGTAACAAAGACAGGAAATATGAAGGACATTCCACAATCAAATTTCCCAAACTGGAGAAAAAAAAATAAGAAGAAATTACTGGCCATTTCTAGTCTCTGTTTCAAGACGTGAAAATTAATAGCCTGTTCGTACTTTTATATATTGTTTAGTATATATCATGTCGTGATTTGTACTTAAATTCACGTTTTAAAAAGCATTCGTTATAGAGTATGACTATTGAACTCTGAGAGGGGAGGGTATTTTTTTTTACACTAAACAATATTCTGATCCTCATCTCCGAAGAAAACTATATTGTGATCAGAGAGAATATAATTGAGAGTTTTCCATTAATTTTAATGTAGTTCTCAAATAATAAATAATTTGATGCTTGCGTGGTACTGTGACGAAAAATAAAACCAGAATAAAAGATAGTCCACTATCCTCCTCTCCCTTCAACGTTAAATGATCGTTTTTTATATATTTACTTAATGTCTCATATTTCACTCTGGAAGAACATAATTCATATTTTAGTTTAATTTCCGCCTATATGTAGTATATAGTTTTGCTATTTTTTTTTGTGCTAAGCATACCTATCTGATGAGCCAAGCCTATGGCAAGCCGTTTTACTATTTATTCTAATTTCAAGATATCTAATAAAATCTATAAGATATAGTTTATAAGATATTTTATAAAGTTTATAAGATTTAGAAGATATCTTATAAAGTTTATGAAATATCTTATAAACTTTATAAGATATCTTATAAACTTTATAAGACATGTTGTAAAATTTAGAAGATATCGTATAAAGATATAATATATCTTATAAAGTGTATAAGATATTTTGTAAAGTATATAAGATATCTTATAAAGTATATATGATGTTTTCTAAAGTAATTAAGATATCTCATCAGGTTCTTAAGATATGTTATAAAAATTAGGTTAGATAAGATATGTTATATATTATATGAGATGTCTTGAAGTAAGAACAAATAGTAACACGGCTTGCCATGCAAGCTAATTCAATCCGATTTTACTGCGCATTTTTTTTTTTTATTGTTACACCACTGTCACAAACAGGCTTATACATGAAAGATGTATTGGTCCTAGTCACAAGTTAAGGGAAGTGTCGAGAGCCAACAATCCCTCACGTTCTTTATATGCGACTAAAAGCCGGGAATCTGTAATCCAGGGATTGACGTTGACCACTATCTGTCATATTCTCTTTTCATTTTCCCATTTGACTTCCTCTTCCTCCACATTTTGTTACACTGGGGCTTTTTACGTTTAAATTATTGTCTTGTGGCCTTTTATTGATGTTTTATTGACAAAAATGTCACAAGTAATTTGGAAATAGATGGTTCAGTAGACATGTTTCATTTGATGCAGAAACTACTCAGTTTGGGTACTCTGCACTACACAGTGAATACTCTCAACAAAAGGACCATTACAGGCATTAAAAGTTTGTCAGAAATATAAGACTCCGTTGTAGGTCGAACATTCTACAACTTGGACGTGAGTAGAAGAAAAACGTTCTTCCGTCGTCATTTCACATTTTACCTGCTTTTCTGAAAAAAAGAAGATGTTCGACTATTTTCACAAATGATAAAAAAAAGATACTCCTTAACATTCCAGTATCATCAGCCAGTCGATTATCCTTAAATTTTAGCATTTAATCAGTATCACAAATGATCATTCTAACATATATGATGTCTTTTCTTTCTTCATTTCCATTTATTATTTTTTTACACTTTTCAATTTCAAAAACCCATGCAGGCACTTCATATGTACTACTAGTACATTGAAAAATGTTTCTGTTATATTTATGTCCATATATATATCAAGAATTTCCCAAACAACTGTTTGTTTATAATAACATTATGCTGCATTATAAAACAAAATAAATGTGGAGAAATTTATAAAGTCAACTAAACCTATCCTTCTGGAGCACATGATATCACAAAAATTATGTTTTTAATAAAAGCAATGTTATATTATTACGAGCAACAGAGTCATAGCTAAATCACATCCACTTTTAACGGTTAACATGGTGAACATTGTTTTTCATTTTTTTTAATAAATCACTTTATTATTTTCATGTTTAATTTAGACACAGACACAAAACCCGTATCATTAGCACTTTATCGATACTTGTGTCAAAACATAGTTGGAACAGAGAATCATGTTAGAACAATCAGACTACTGAATACTGTCAGATATAATGGGACAAGCAACAAGCTTAATACCATTATCACAAGTGGAAGTTTTGGAGAAGGGTTTGAGATGAGAGGTAGTGATTTGGATATGATGACTGTATCAAAATTAGTCGAGGTTTATGCAGATGAAAAAATCCGATTTAATCCAAATATGATATATTATAGAATGGAGACAGGCGATGTAAAACATGGTTTCACGCTGTTGCTAGAAAAAAAATGTTACTGAATCTTCATTAGAATACTGTGAAGTAATTAATGGAAAACATTATTTGTCGAGCGCATTCTTTAAACAACATCAATTAAATTATTCTAATGCAGATGTAATACAAATTATTCATGGACCGTGTTTATCTGACAAACAAGGATTTTTGAACCAATGTCTTTGCTTACATTGTAAGACATGGATATCACAAGCATCACAATGGATATCAAGATCAAGACACTCATGACCAACTTATGATGTCAAACAAAATATTATACAACATGGAGTACTTTTTGTACCAATTGGAGTTAAGGGATCGCCCATAGAAGAAATAGAATGGCGAATATCTTTTTCTATGGGTGAAAAAATGCTAATAAGCACTTTTACACATACATAATTATTATGCTATGCCGTCCTAAAAATAATCTTGAAAGATGTAATAGCAACCTACACCAAATCAGATTTACTCTGTTCATATTACGTGAAAACAATTATTTTCTGGATATCAGAGGAATTACCACAATCCGTATGGTAACCTGATAATCTTACACCTTGTTTTATGCGTTGCTTTAGCAGGCTTATTTATTGTGTTAAAGTATTCAGCTTGCTTGCATTACTTTATTCCAGAAAACAACGTGTTTGAGAACAAAATAGAGGGCTGTGCTCGTAAAATATTCCTAGATAAACTATATACCCTCCATAGTTACGGTTGGCAGTGCGTCTTATTTTCAGATCAACTATCTAACTTTCATGTATCAATGTGGATGGATCGCATCGAACCACATACATTGTATACTATCGGGGTTGCAAAAAGACTGAATTCCAAACTGTTATGTATGGCAAATACTGTGAATGCTGTCGATTTTGAAAGGGATTTTTTTGTATACAAAAAAAGAATACACCAGATAGTTTCCTGTGACCAATCCTCACTAAAATACTTATACACATACTATATATCATTGTGGTGTGCAAAATATGCGCAGACTATTCCACTGAACAGTACTAGAAGTAGTAATAAACACCTATACAAACAGTATAATTCCTGTTTTTGTATTCTGCTACAAAGTATTCATCATGACGCTGTTTCTGGATGGCTGATGTTAGCTTCTTTTTTCTATAACACAAAACAATACAATAAAGTGTTAAACATCATCATGTATTCTTTATCGAAATGTACTCCCGAAAAAACTATACAACATGATGGATATGTCGGATATTCATTACCAATTGCTAAAACTGAAATCATTTCAGAAGAAAAGTATAATTCGATTATGGAAAATAATGCTTGTAGATTTTATTAATTTGAAAGAAACTCTTGGTTAATACCAAATGAACTACAAATGTAAGTAGAAAATAGAGGCTGCTTCTTTTTCTGTATAGTTTATGGTTATATCTAATCTTTTTGTGTCATTATCATCTAAATAATGTCAGACAATGTCACGATTCCATGCACACTTTACAACTTGTCATAGCAGAAAACTATTTTATAGAAAAAGAAATAAGTTTACGTTCTCAAGCCTACACAATTCTTGGTATTGCCTTACAGTTATCAGGAGACCATGACGCAGCTCGTCTAGCATTCAATCAGTCACTTGAAATATATCCTGATCACAGATTTAATACTTCTATAAAGATACTTTCGTGTACGAGCTCATTGTAATATTTGTACGTTCAGTCTAACAACTGGTATTTATAGGACAGACTTATCCCAGACTAGTAATTTGTTAAAGTGAAATTTGATTTCTGTAGCACCTTTTTTGTAAAATAATGTATAATGGAAAGATAACAGAGCTGTCTAAATATCACCAGGGCGAAAACTCTGATAACTAGTATTTCCGGCCTGGGCAATACCCAACAAATGATAAAAACCGGGCAACATGACTTTTCATCTTTAATTTTTCTGCATGCTATATTCTTATATAGACAGAATACAAGTACAAAAAAAAAACATGTATGCACAGTTGTGGATACCTTGTTTATTAAAAATACTACTACATTTGATATGTTACCATAGTAAGAACTGATCGAATTTTAATTACATAGTTATTATAATTATGATTATACAAGGCTAGGGTACCTGATGAGGAAAAAAAAATAACTAAATGATATCTAAAACACAAGGAGCAGCATGATCAATTTCAAATCATTGAAAATCGAAGGTTGCTTCTTGATTACCACAGATCATTACTGATGAAAAATCATTGCTTATATGCAAATGAGTAAAACCCTGATAATCTTCTCACACACACAGACACACACACACATTTCTAACCATCTTACATAAGAAAAGTCAAATCAGGTTCCAATAGAAATAACTAGAAAATAAACGCATATAGTATACACAGCAAGGCTTAAAGTTGGGCTGCTGCAACAAATTTGAATCTTATTGAAAGGGTGACTACATCAGACAAACTTGGTACTAATCAATTGTTATAATACACAGATTTAAGCTATATGAGCTTTCGCAAAGTGGTGCTTAAGTATAGTCAATGAGACAGTGTAGACTTCTAGCAATATGGTGCTTAAGTGTAGTCAATGAGACAGTAGACGTCTAGCAAAATAGTGCCTAAGTATAGCAAATGAGAAAGTATATTTCTAGCAATATATTTGTAAAATGTAATGCCCTAGCACTACCTTGTGTGAAACATTGAGAAGGATTGATGATGGTTCATTGAGTCTTTTTAAGATAAAAAGATTTGTAGCATCTGCGCACTTTGTCAACTAGATTTGAAAGATGTGTATTGTGACTTATTGCATACTACTTTTGTGGTGATGTAATTAGCTATCAAAATGTGATTTATAAATGCATGTTGATAATGTGACTTCGTTGAGGTTAATACTAGTTTAAACATATATTGTTCAAAATGACAAATTGATCGGACACAAGTTTTACTGCTTGGTAATATCTCTTCAAAATTCTAAATAATGTTGTAGAATGTTTCTTAAATATTTCTTTATGAACAAGATTGAAAATGTATTAAGCAACCATATTTCCTAGAAAATAATTTAAAATCATCAAGACGATACCTACTTAACTAACACCAAATCCAGAAAAGAAACCTAATAGATGCCCATCACGGTGGAAGGAGGTAGGGTCAATTTCCCTCTGAATTTATTTCACACCAAGACTGGCGTCCTTCTAAAAGCCTAGTCGTGAATATTCAATATCTAGAAGAATGTGACAACTTTTAGATTTCAGTCTAGTGAGTGACACAAATACATGGGGAAATTAGTCCTACCTCTCTGTCCCTCGCGCTTCGTGGATAGCTAAGGTTGTTAAACACCCCGTAGTGAATACTGGGTTTATCAAGACAAATCACCTAAAAAGAAATATAGCATACACCACAAAATAACATTGGATACAGATGTTAATGAATCATCTAGTTTTTTATGTATTTCTCTGAGCTGATTGTTCCTGTGTTTTTTGTACTGTATTCCTCACATGTAGTGTTGTCATTTTAGTGGTATTTTTAACATTGCCATATTGGCGGAAGGTTTGGCTAGCCATAAAACAAGGTTCAACCCACAATTTGTTATTCTTTAAATATCCTGTACCAAGTCAGGAATACGGCAGTTGTTTTTGTCGCAGTTCAGTGTTTCTGTTGTTCCGCTGTTTTCTTTATATAGTTGTTGTGTTTCCCTCAGTTTTAGTTTATAACCCGGATTTGCTTTCGCTTAGTTGATTTATGACTATTGAACAGCGGTAAACTTCTGTTGCCTTTATTTAGATGATTTACTCTAAACCAACAGAATAAATTAATCGAAATTGGAGAGACAGAATAATCATTGATGATGATGGACGGATGCTTAACGTCCAGCGGCAAATTGATATGCATATTCAGAACAAGAACATGTTAATGTAATATAAATATTAACCTTGCTTTGTTTTGACCAACACACTGAGCCGGATTTTTAACGTGCTAGTTCCCAAGTTAACAGTCCGCAGATAGACATGTCACCTTTCCAGACAATTTATTCTTACTCCGAGCCAGAATAATCATTGGAATTGGGACATAATTTATTATTATACTATTCAAAGATTGAAACAATTAACCACATTTCAATTAATCACTTACATCTCAAAACAACTATCTGTCGTTTGATGTCAATTTTGTTTGTTGGGTTGCTGTTTCCGTGACATTTACCCCAATTGTTTCATCGTCCTGAATATGCATGTAATATTTGCAACTAGACGTTACACAAACAAAAATCAACCAATCAATCAATCATCTTATGCATGCATACGTAATTTAAAGAAGTTGTGTTTAGATAAAAAAAAATTATCATTGCATCTTTGAAACGTGTTTGTCTTGAACAATTAATCTCGTCCAATTTTGTCTTTCAATCATTGTGCCATTCGATGTAATTAACAATTAGTCTCGTACAATTTGGGCATTCAATCATTGTGCCACTCGATGTCTTTAACAATTAATCTCGTACAACATTGGCTTTCAATAATTGTGCCACTCGATGTCTTTAACAATTAATCTCGTACAACTTTGGCATTCAATCATTGTGCCACTCGATGTCTTTAAGTGCCAGTCTGCCTAAGTATCAGGCAGTGACCAAAACATGATAGTCTCAGATTTTGATGAAAACTTGCACAAATCATCTGAATAACAAGTTATAAAGAGAAAATTACTTTTCGGACCAATTACATATGGTTGCTATGGAAACAGAGCCATTTCATTTTCCAAAGAACGAATTATTGAGATTAGCATAAAACTGACAGTTTTTCACTATTTCAGTCTCATGAAAACTGCTGTTCATATAAAATGTAGTATTTCTCCATTGTACTGCAATTTTTTCAACTATCAAATATTCTTGAAGAACAGCTGTTTTGATGAAATTCTATTTCATTCCTGAAATTTTGGGGTACGGATGGTCTCCATGGACCATAATGTCCAAAAAGCCAAAAAAGGCCAGAAATCAAGTTCAAATATTTTCTATTACCAGAACAGCATATACATGGTGTTACTTAATATGGAACAAGTAGTGGTCATACTTTCATTATTTCATAAAAGCTCGGTGGGTTTTTTCCAAATATTGAGTAACCATAGCAACAAAGTTAACCCTATAGCAACAAAGCTAAACAAAACAAATTGTAACAAATGTATTCAATATTAAAGACTAAATACATATAAATGGACTAAATATGATTTATTTAAGCTAGTCTCATTCCAGTGTTGTCAATTTTTCCAGTTTTTTCCCGTAAAATATTACATAGCAACCGAAAATTGTCCTTAGCAACCAAAATGAACAAACTTAATTTTTTTTGGTTTTTTTTATACAAAAATATTCTCCAGTGCAAAAAGCGACAATTAAGTGGTTAGATATCAATCATTTCGATATAAAATCAGTAAATTAAACAATATCTACATTTCATTAGCAACAACTTTAACCCCCTAGTAACAAAACAGATTCTTTCAAAAGTTTCACATTTTTGGTGTGAGCTTACTTCTTATACCAGATTCATATTGGTTTGAGACATATCATTATAGTTACTGACACTATCATGCTCTAAAATTTGTATTACAACCTGGTGTTTTTTTTTAAACAAGGGATATGCATAACAACCAATAAATACTCCTTAGCAACAGAAAAGTATGCATATTCCACATTCTTTCTATCAAAATTATAGGCTATTATTTAAATTATACATTTTTTTATGTTAAATGCTTCAATATTGAATTGCTATTAATAATTGAAAACTAACCGGAACTACAAAACTTCAACGTTGACCTTTGAATCATGAAAATGAGGTAAAGGTAAGATAACACCAAATGCATAGACATATACACCTTGCGATCGTTCTATACACCAACCTTTTGCTTACAGCACTCGAACAACAGACCAAAACACAATTTTGTTTTCACTAATGCATCCTGAAAATGAGGTCAATGTCATATGAAACCTGCCAGACTGACATATACTTATAATTATTCCATAAACCAAATAAAGTTATTTATTGCATAAAGTACTTGTTTGAAGGACCAAAAACACAAAAACTTATTGGTCACTAATGAACCATGAAAATGGGGACAAGGTCAGATGGAACCTGCCAGATCTAGACAGACATCTATCCCTTACAATCATTCCATACACCACACATAGTTGACCTACTGCTTATATAAGAGAAATGAACCTATTCATGCATGAAACTTTCACCTTGATCACTGATCCATGAAATGAGGTTGAGGTCAAGTGAACCCTGTCTGACTGCCAAGGAGACGTAGCAAGTAACCCATATACCAAATAAAGTTATCCTAATATTATTCATTATACCGGTAAGTGAGAAATTCGCATGACCAAAAAACTAAAAAAAAACATTTGAGCAGTCACTGAACCATGAAAATGAGGACCAGGATTTGGGACATATGACAGACGGAAACTTTGTAACATAAGGTATCTGCTAACAAGCTCTTCTTATTTATATTACGAATCCAGGTCTTCTACGGTTCTACCCTCTAAAATATAATAGTTGGCCCTACCACCGTCGGATTGTAATGCCTTTGTCTTGCATACTGTGACACTGCGAGACGAAATGTAAGTCATAAAAACATGCAACATTTTTCAAAAAGAAAACAGTAAAATGCACAAATTATTGCATTCATTTATTATAATATTTTTAAAAGTAACTGACCAAATTAGAGATTTATTTATGCTAATACAGGAAAAGCTCTTCCAAATTCTGATTGCAGAATGCAAGTTCTTATCATTGAGATACTCAACCAATCTCAACATTCAAATGTTTTTAAAAACTTCTGTCACATACATGTAATTCCTGATTTAAGTTTTCAGACTTTTCAGAGTCTTCTTATATTTATCATGTCTTATTATTTTATCTGTCATTCAGGTTTTGTATATCTGTTCTTTAGGTTCAACCATGGTTATAAAATTTCCCAACAAATAGAGGCTAAGTTGTCATCCTTCACTTCAGAAATGTTGGTCAATTTGAAGGCACGCTATTTACTTATGTCCATTTGCTACAAACATTTTGAACTTCCTACTCAAGTGCGCAATATTGGCAACACAATATGCTGAGCCTCATTGAACTGTAGTTGAATCTTTTAATCATCAATCCTGCAATCATATGAAATTTCAGTAAAAATCAAAATAAATATAATAGCAATTCATTTACAGTTCATGTTGTTAATTTCAAGTTCAATGAATCACTTTGGTTGAATGAAATGTAAATGATTGAAGTTTAAATAAAATGCTCCACTGGGTGCAGCTTGATACGACCGCAGAGGTCGAACCCTGAACAGTTGGGGCAAGTATGGACACAACATTCAAGCTTGATACAGCACTGAATTTGGATTGTGATTAAATATTTGACATAGCATAGGTTTCTGACACAGAATGAATGTGGTCTAAGAACTTGAAATTTTTTTAATTTACCTATTCAAACTATATAATTATTATTTGCTTTTATATATAAATCAGAAATAACCAATTTCAAATTTAAAATCCCCCCCTCAAATTTTTTGAACCCCCTTATGATTCATCACCCCCAAACTCAATCCCAGCCTTCCCTTTGTGGTATGGTACCTTGCAGTACAATTTTAGAGAGATCCATACACTTACACACAAGATATTGTCCTGAAACTAGAAAAATGCTTGTTTTTTGCCCCTTTTTGGCCCCTAATTCCTAAACTTTTAAGGCAATTACCCCCAAAATCAATCCCAGCCTTCCCTTTGTGGTATGGTACCTTGCATTACAATTTCAGAGAGATCTATACACTTGAACACAAGTTATTGTCTGGAAACTAGAAACATACTTATTTTTGGCCCTTTTTTGGCCCCTAATTCCTAAACTTTTTGGGCAATTACCCCAAAACTCAATTCCAGCTTTCCCTTTGTGATATGGAACCTTGTGGTACAATTTCATAAAGATCCATACACTTACTCACAAGTTATTGTCATGAAACTAGAAAAATGCTTGTTTTGTGCCGCTTTTTTGGCCCCCAATTCCTAAAATTTTGAGGCAATTACCCCCAATATCAATCCCAGCATTCCCTTTGTGATATGGAACCTTGTGGTACAATGTCAGAGAGATCCATAGACTAACACACAAGTTATGTCTGGAAGTTACAAAAATGCTTATTTTTGGCCCCTAATTCCTTATCTGTTGGTACCATAACTCCCAAAATCAATCCCAACCTTCCTTTTGTGGTATTGAACCTTATGGTAAAATTTCATAGAGATTCATTCATTTAAACTAAAGTTAGAGTGCGAAAACCATTGTGTCTTCGGACGACGACGCCGCCAACGTCATACCAATATACGACCGCTTTTTGCGGTCGTATAAAAATGAACACTAAGGAAACGACCATTAATTTTAGTACATGTACTAGTATGTGAACAAGCGGACCAATATATAAATTTATGTGCAAGTCCAAGGTGGAACATTGTTTTTTTTTTTTTTTTTTTTGCTTTATACCAGTGATTTTGCAATCACTTGTCATTTTTCCCTTTAGAAATATCAAAAGTATTTCACTAAATATAGTACAAGTTTAAAAAATAAACTTGACACAGTCTATATGTTAATTTGGTAGAAAAATTCAAATGATGAAATCAAATAGTTATACTCTGAAATGTTTAAATATGCCAAATATTCAAAGTGAATGAACCATTACTAAAAATGTCAGTAGAAATATAAGAAATGCCATTAATGCTAAATACAACTGCATACCAAATTAGAGGGTGGTAATGGGGTACCAGTCCATCATTAAGATTAAGGGTAAGAATTCTTGCCAAAGGGCGTTAACGGTAATTTTGGTCTATGACGATAAAATGTACACTTTCTTTTTAACCGTAAAGAAATCGACTGATTTTGACGAATCATGTTAACTTTTTCTCCAAAATTAACAGTGATGATAACTTTTTGAGGTCTCTGATGAATCACAATAACTTTCGGATATTATGACAAATCACGGTAAAATTTTAACCAATTTGACGCTTACGGTAGCCTTAAATGACCGTTTGACGCCTGACAATACAGTGCATTCCTACCCTCAAATAAAACTAACTTATCATAAGTGGTTCTTTGTTAACTGATCTACACGAAATCACACACTTTAAAATGTAAACTAGTTGCTAAAATGATAAAATCATTAGACCATGACCAAGGGTCGAAGTAAGGGGATAGGGCCAAATAACCTCCATAGATATAAGATGCATCAAATTGAATGCTTATACAACTTTATATATCAAATACTATTTATTTACCATTAGTAGTTCCACTTAAACTGACCTAATTAAAAAATTTTAAACACCAATATGTTTTTGAGTAGAGAAAAGAAATGCATGATTTTTTTACAAGTAAAAAGACTCTTGATGTTGTTGACAATACATGTGTAGGTGATATCTGCATAATTCTTGTTTAGCATTGTCAATATTTTACCAAAGTAGCTCCAGCAGAAAATGTACATGTAGGTCATATTGACCTAGTTCTTGTTGTGACATATATATATGTATATCTATATCATAAGATGAATTAACCACTTGCTCAAAACAGAACCAGCAAAAATCATTTTGTAAATCAGCATTTGCATACTGACGGGAAAATCTATGATAATGAGCTGTCCCGTTGTGGATGGGTATGACAAAAACATCTTGTAGCTGAAGTAATTCTCATCTATAATTTCTTAAATCACAAAATCGTTTAAAAAAAAATATTTCACCGAAAAAAATGGGCCCACTAGTGGAGATGGGTTGAAGTAAACATTCTATCACTCAAATTTACTGGTATACATAAAAAGTATCTAAACTCAAATAATTTGTACCTGTGCAATTCAATAGTCTTCTGTAAACAGTTCTTTCAAATATCAAAGGTATGTGTCTTAACAAATCACGACTGCAATTCAGCAAATCCCTGAAGAAAAAGTTCAAATTTGGTAAGTCTGATAAAAATATATATACATGTACATGAATATGAATGAAGGAATGAATTTATTTATACAATTCAAATTCCTTTGTAGCTCTTACTAAAGACTTACTTCAGACCAATCTAATAAGTTGCGAATAACATTAACTAAGAAAATTATTCCTACAAGTACAAGTTATGCAGAATATGTTTTAACCCCTGAAAGCTAGCTATATATAGAGTTTCAAGGGCTCTGGGTTAAAACATTTTAGTAGATCAAAAATTATAAATAAGGTAATGGGCCTAAGGCAGACCAAAAATATGTATGTGTTTAAAGTACTAAAAATACTGACCCTATATTTTATGATTAAAAATGCCTAAAGTACACTGGAAAGTTTTTCTTGTCATTTTTTAATAGCACTGATAAAAACAACATATTCCTTATATTAAGCCAATAAGGTACAGTAATATCATCAAAATAGTTCCGTAATTGTTGAAGGCCTATTTGAGGAAAAAATAGTTGTTTCTTTGATAACCTTAACTATACATAAACATTTCTGTAAGTTTTTAACGAGCCCTATTTATATTGCGTCAAATTATTTCCCCCTGTTTAAACTAGTCGAAAACTTTAAAAAAAAATCATTTTGTACCTATCTTACCTAATAATTTTCAGTTGTAAGTCTATTTTTTTTTAGGTCTAAATGCATCATTATGTACATGATGTATGAAACTTAAACATTTGTTTAAGAATCACATGTGAACCTTCCTTTGGAAGGGCAATAGGAGGGTCGTAATGGGGGTACCTTCATGACGAATAATGGTAAAAATTCTTGACAAATGACGTTAACGGTAATTTTTGGTGCATGACGATAAAATGTACACTTTCTTTTAGACGATAAAAAAATCAACTGATTTCCAAAAATAACAGTAACGATAATTATTTGAGACCTCTGACGAATCACGATAAGGATATTTTGACGAATCACGGTAAAATTCAAATGACCGTTTGACGTCTGACGGTAAAGGGCATTCCTACCCTCCAATAGTACATTTTTCAGGGCCAGGGGTCTCCTTCAGTTTAGAACAAACTCATATTTTTGGCATTATCACCATTTTTTCTAAACATTCTTTATAAAATATGAGAAAAAAAAAGTTTACTTCTTTTCAATCTATAATTATCTAATAGAAAAAAATCTGCCGAAAAACAAAATATGAGTCTGATAATGAGCCCCCCTTTTATATTCATGTTGAACCTAAACCATTTTCAATATCATGATATTTTACAGTAAAATATATAATGGGGAAGGAGAATGGTGTGTGACCAAAATTATCTTTTGAATATATAATAATATGTAAATAGTGTACCTTGTGTTTAGAACCTAGAAAAAGGCCCTGCTCATCTGGATTGACACTGCTCTGCCTGGCTTTGATCCTTCCTTTGTGAGACGGTTGTGTACAACCAACATTCCTTCTCTTAATCTCATGCATATTCCTAGGGTTTGTTGGTGTTTTGGACAAACAAAGTATGAATGTTCATGTAAGTGGGAAAAGATCCCAATATTGTAAAAAGTCAATTTTCCCTCCGACTTGATTTTTGTCTAATTTTGAATATTTAATCCTAGGGAAGTGGTTCAACAATTCTATTACATTGTCCAATAACCGTGTTGTCTTTTCATCCATAGAATACTGTAAATTCCCTCATTCATCGTCAGATAAGATTGAAAAACTACAGTTCAATATTGTCTGCCACATGCATGACATCAGTATTGTTTACATCAAAAGAGTTCTGCTAGGGGAAGTAACTCTGTAAATTGTGTTCTTTCATGAACAAAGCAACAGAATCTTTGGAATGGAATTTTGACCAGTAGACAAAAAAACCCACCAGACGAAGTCTTAAACCTGAAATTTCTATTTGCTTAGTATTTATATTTGCAATCATTGTGATTGTACGGGTCTGGTAATAAAAAATATTTTGAATTGAAATTGCCTGAATTTACATAGGTTAATAGTAAAACATATAGAACTTCGAAGTGCTAATACATAATACTGCAATTGATTTTCTAAAATTTGATTATACAATTCTATTTGGATTAACTAAAGGTAACATATTTTGTATATGAGATGAATATTTGAAATATGTCATGTTTTGATTTTTTTAGAATTAGCCTGATTCTTAGACAGACTGGCACTTAACATTAATCTCGTACAATTTTGGCATTCAATCATTGTGCCACTCGATGTCTTTGGCAATTTATCTCGTACAATTTTGGCATTCAATCATTGTGCCACTCGATATTTTTTTTTAAAATAATCTCCTACAATTTTGACATTCAATCATCGTGCCACTCGATATCTTGAACAATTAATTTCGTACAATTTTGACATTCAATCATTGTGCAACTCGTTGTCTTTAACAATTCATCTCGTACAATTTTGGCTTCAATCTTTGTGCCACTCGATGTCTTTAACAATTGATCTCATACAATATTGGCATTCAATCATTGTGCCACTGGATGTCTTTAACAGATAATCTCGTACAATTTTTCATTCAATCATTGGGCCACTCGATGTCTTTAATACATAATCTCGTACAATTTTTCATTCAATCATTGTGCCACTCGATGTCTTTAACAATTAATCTCGTATAGTTTTGGCTTCAATCATTGTGGCACTCGATGTCTATTACAATTAACCTCGTACAATTTGGGCATTCAATCATTGTGCCACTCGATGTCTTTAACAATTAATCTCGTACAACATTGGCTTTCAATAATTGTGCCACTTGATGTCTTTAACAATTAATCTCGTACCACTTTGGCATTCAATCATTGTGCCACTCGATGTCTTTAATATTAATCTCGTACATTTTTGGCATTCAATCATTGTGCCACTCGATGTCTTTGGCAATTTATCTCGTACAATTTTGGCATTCAATCATTGTGCCACTCGAAATTTTTTTTTAAATTAATCTCCTACAATGTTGGCATTCAATCATCGTGGCACTCGATGTCTATTACAATTAACCTCGTACAATTTGGGCATTCAATCATTGTGCCACTCGATATCTTGAACAATTAATTTCGTACAATTTTGGCATTCAATCATTGTGCAACTCGTTGTCTTTAACAATTCATCTCGTACAATTTTGGCTTCAATCTGTGTGCCACTCGATGTCTTTAACAATTGATCTCATACAATTTTGGCATTCAATCATTGTGCCACTGGATGTCTTTAACAATTCATCTCGTACAATTTTTCATTCAATCATTGTGCCACTCGATGTCTTTAACACATAATCTCGTACAATTTTTCATTCAATCATTGTGCCACTCGATGTCTTTAACAATTAATCTCGTATAGTTTTGGCTTCAATCATTGTGGCACTCGATGTCTTTTACAATTAACCTCGTACAATTTTGGCATTCAATCATAGTGCCATTCGATGTCTTAAGAGTGTGGGAGTACTATAGCACTGCATTTGAATGAGTGAATTTCGAAATTTGTAAAGAAAGGGCAATAACTATATATCTTTATTCACATGAATCCAATGCAAACCATCAGTTCAGAGATAAAACTGAAACACGTCGTATTAATATATATATATATATATATATATATTTATTTATTTTCTTGATCGTACTGTTATGTCTTAATGTTCCATTCCAAATGAAGTGTTGAACACGGGGAACAAACGATCGAATTTTATCAATTTAGAAATATGATGAGTTTGTAAAAAAAGTCATTAGAATATAACTATTATCATTATCACTTATATATAATAACAAAAAGTATCACAAAGAACTTAAATATACGAAAATAACACATCCAAAATATCATGGTCATATCTTATCTTGCGATTGATTCAGTGTTAAATAATAAGAATTAAAAAAAAATCCAGAAAAGTTTTAGAAAAATATTCATTCAAAATGTGTATATGAAAATGTATCTGAAAATTACCAATTATCTGAGTTTTGTTACATGTTTTTTTGGGTAAAAACTCCGAATATTCTATTCGTAAATTCCAACTCCGCCACAGGCTTAAAAGTCGTTCGCTTAGTTATTCAAAGTTTGAAATGAAAATATTGCAGCCGAAACTTTATTATTATTAATTTTATTACGTTACCTCTGGTTGATACTTGCCATGTGAAAGATTAATTATTGGCCTTAAATAAAAGAACATCTAGAGGGTAACACACAGTTTTCAACAACAGTGATACAAGCTCTACAAGTTGTATATACAATCCAAGATCAGCAATCAACACCAAATTAGACTTGCTTTTTGCCATGACGTCTTTTTATGTCGTTCTGTTGATGATGTTTACCCTCACATTTCCCTTTGATTATGATTATGAGGGGCGGATCCAGTCATTTTGAAAAGGGGGGAGGGTTCCCATTCCAGGATACAGAGGGGTTCCACTCATATGTTCCCATTCAAATGCATTGATCGTCAAAAAAAGGAGGGGTTCTAACCCCTGAAGCCTCCCCCCCCCCTGGAACCGCCACGGATTATCGACCAATACTTTAGTTCTGGTATAACATCCTATATGATAAAACCAATGTTGCCAACATTAGGTCAAAGTAAATTACAGTCAGAACAGTTCCCAGATAGTTGCTAGAATGTAGACAGAAGTGTTACACCAACAGACAGAGTCGTAAAATCATTTATCGTGACAAAACAAAACCGGAGCAATATTGCGGCTGTTTTGTCTTACTTTATAACGGTTATACACACTATTTTGCATAGAAGGAAGCGCAAACATAATGACACTAGTAACTGGTTATATCCTTAAATTACGCTTCGAAACCCTGTGTGTTATTTAAAAGAGCCAATGATCTATTTGGCTGCACGTATGCAAATGTTTAAGAATAAAACCGTAAATGAACCACTGACCATGACGCGTGCTTGCTTCTAATGACTTTCATGTTATAAAACAAAATTTAAGATATATATGGGGTTGCCAATTCATTCAAGTGATGTCTTCATTGAATACTGTAAGTGTTATTCCACAGATGATTTAAAATAGGTTTTTGTGTTCCTGCTTCGGCTCGCTTAATCTGTTCTTACTGGTATTTATCTTATATCTCAATGGCATATTCCAAATTCTCTCTTTTTATTCTACATTGAGGTGTAAACCCATCAGTATATATCCAATTTTGATGAAGTTGACGGATTTTTGTTCAAGAAGTCTCTTAAAACAAGTAAAATAACAAAAATACCGAACTCCGTGGAAAATTTAAAACGGAAAATCCCCAATCAAATAGCAAAATCAAAAGCTCAAAAACATCAAACGAATGAATAATAACTGTCATATTCCTGACTTAGTACAGGCATTTTCTTATGTAGGAAATGGTGGATTAAATCTGGTTTTATAGCTAGCTAAACCTCTCTCTTGTTTGTCATTCCATTATGTTGATAACGATGTGTTAACAAAAGACATAATAGGTAAAAATGTGAAAAAATAGGAGTGCAGCAGTCAACATTGTGTTATAATCTTAATCACCAGTAAACCAAACAAATCTGTCAACATGGAATTACAAAAGAGGCATATAAACAAAGCACATAAGCATAAATGAAAGACAAGAATACAAAAAATTACCATAGCACAGTAACACATTGACGGGATGTATAAGTACCGAGCAACGTCAAATGGATATTTCCAAAAATAGACTAAACAGTAAAAGTTTTATTCACTGAGACAAATAAAGGATTACTATAACCCGTTATTAAGATGATAAACAACGTCAGTACCTAGAATCTATACTTCAAGACCATCTTGTATTATTTGTGAAGTTGATACGGAATATTTATCAACAAGGTTTTGGTATCTTCCGATGAACTTTTTTTAGAAAAAGGAGGAGATGTTCTTTGACATACCCCTGGTTCATCAACTTTCTGCTCAGACACTTCTGACGTTTTACAAGGTCTGAGTAGCAAAAAAACCCACAAATACGGAATAATTGAGTACAGTTATTCTTATTGTGGACAGTAAATGATTCTGTTGGAATTGTACGGTTCTTGTCTAAATCCATCATGACATATACACTTTTTTCTTTTACTTTTATCTTTAATTTCATGGCTATGTCATTGTAAACTAATTATTGGCAAAGTTGATTTCAGTTCGCGTAATTATACCAGCTTTATAAGATTACAGATAAACCGATTATATACAAAGCACAAAAATGTAGTCAGTCACCTCAAAAGCTAACCAAACCTGTAAACAGACTTATTCACAAGGGTTATAGTTACGATACTGTTATCAAGTAATCAATAATGGTATTTTTGGAATTATATTGATTAAGTCATAGGGTCTTTGCATAGAAAAATAAACACATTTCTTCTGAAACCAGTTTTTGGCATGATACGGGTTACGTTCTTCTCGGTTATTTTATGATGGCATGATTCTTAACCCCTTATAATGTGAGGGGTTGTGGTTGATTTTCATATGATGAAGACATGATCTTTCGATCAGTTCAATTGAGGTCTGGAGCTGGCATGGCAGTAACTGCCAGTAGTCTGTTATTAATTAATCTTGATCAATGCCATTTTGCTTAGTTTCTTCTCTAACCTATTCTATCATCGGACTCGGACTTTTTTTAACTTGAGTTTTACTGTGCGTATTGCTGTGTGTCCCTCCCCCCACCAAACCACATCAACTAGAGGTGTAAAAAGACGGTTGAGAGCTCACAAGTGTAAGTATATGTTTAACCTCACTTCATTTTTGCTTCTGTCATAAGTCAAGAACCTCTAGCCTTTGTTAGTCTTGTGTATTTCTTATTTATTTTGGCTCATTTGTATGTTTTGGAGTTACGTGTGGTGTCCATTTAACTGAACTAATATACATAATTGTTAAGGGGCAAGCTGAAGCCCGCATCTGGGGGCAGGATTTTCTCGCTGCGTTGAAGACCCATTGGTGGCCTTGGTTGTTGTGAGCTCTTTGGTCGAATTATTGTCTCTTTGACACATTCCCCGTTTCCAATATCTATTCGGTGTTTGTAAAAAGCGTAGAAGCCGGGTCTTTCTAGTACATGCATCATGTTTGGAGCGTATATGTCCTTTCTTGTTACAGTTAAAAAAGAGCAACCGACATGTGTCCCTAACAAGATACAAGATACAAGATACTAGATATTGTCTTTAAATATTAGGTCCCCAGGGGGTTTTATACACATCACAAACATGGTCCTTTATCATATACCATCATTTTATGTATTATTGCAAATATATATAAATAGAGGGTGAAAATTTAAAAACTACATGTATTGTAATTACATGAATTATTCGTATGGAAAAGAGCAGGACACATTAAATAAGTGAAAATAAGCTCAAATATCGTAGAATAATTACTATAGACACACACACAACAGAAAAAAAGCTGGGCATATTCAGCAAACACCTATGCACAACCATATAGCAACGCCACTTGGTGTCTGTTGCAGCTAACTCTTAAGTGCCCTTTAAGGGAACTTGTCACTGTGAAATGTAATTAACGAACACAGATGTTGATTGTCGGCATATATGTATTTAACGAAGTAATAATTTTGTTCAAATTAAGCTGAAATGTTGTTCGTACAGATAAAGTATATGCATAAGTGAATATTATAACTCAACTGTAACTTGAACTTATAGTCTAAAGGTGGTCAATTATTACCTCCTAAATCAGCAACAGGATAGCAAAAATGAAAACACTGATGAAAATGAACCGTTATATAGAAGCATGATAGCCTTGTCGACAGCCTTCGGGTTTTTTATTATAATTTGATTGTTGTTAAATAACGGTAATTAGGAGGGTTGTTCGTTCTGAAATATGTTTAACCCCACAACATTCTGTATATGCCTGTCCCAAGTACGGAGATAGTAATTCACCGGATGGGGTTTGCTCATTGTGTACTGTGACCTATAGTTGTTAAGGATGGTTCAAAATAACAAGCTATTTAAAGGACTGTAATTGGTTGATAATATATATTTAAAAGAAATAAAAAAAAAAAAATCAGAAAAAAATGGAGGGTCCGTGTGCTTATTTGCGAAATAAAAGCCAATGACAATTTGGCGGGAAATGATTCTCCCTAAATTTTCATACCATTCTTTAACATTGACACCTTTTTTCTTTCAAAAACTATGAAAGATTAACAAGGATTTATAAATATGGCTTTTTAAACTATATGTCATAAAAATTATGAAAGGAAAGCAGGGGTTAGCGGGCAAAATATGTAATGGCACATCATAGATAAATTTAGAGGATTCAGAATATCTGGCAAAAATTCAAAAACAAGAGGAGCAAACATCCTTAAGTTCTCTGTCATTTGGTCCCTGATTAAGTGTTGTCTCATGGGCAATTATACCACATCTTCTTATTTTTCTATGAGGTGATTATTTTCAAGAACATGAAACATGTCGTGAATTCAGAGAAAGGGGCACATGATATGAATTATTAATCTATAATTTGTAATATTCACATATTTTACTAAGTATTATTTTCATGATCAATATCAATCATGGAAATGTCAATTTTTACAAATGTAATTGCTCGCAATTTGTCCATTATATAAATATCAATTAAATTGAATATTGTATGACAACCTTCTCCACTGTTTGCTTGGACAACATGTGAAAAACATGATGATGATAATTATTTATATCATGTGTTTTTGTATTTTTCAGATTGGAAAATCTGAAAAGCAAATTTCAATTAATAACCAACATTTTACCGTTACAATAAACGGCGTGCCGAAGACTATACCTATACGAGGACTTTTGTTGCAGCAGAACTATGATCATTATAATACAGCAGACTGGACACGGTTTCAGGAACGGATGGACGAGAAACAACGAGAATTAAAGGACAAAATGGAAAAAGTGTCGTCCAAAGTTAAAGCAACAGAAGAAAAATTACTGAACACATTTAAAAGTCTTGAGAGAAAAATGCAGTTTATCGAGAAAGAGACGTCTAAAATAGGTCAGCTTCAACAGATTAGCCATAATAGCACCAAGGTCATCACCAATGTCGCATCGAAATTGGATAAAGTTAAAACGACGATTATTAACCTGCAAGTTAGAATAGCAGAAGGAGAAGTAAGTAAACTGGATTGTTAAATTATTAATGATGATTAGATAGTTAATCAATACAATGTCCTTTAAGATACACATTTTAAGTCAAAACGATATATTGATATACAAATCCATCTAACCGTGTTTAACAATTTTCAATTTGTTGATTTGTTGCGTTTGTCATGTCTTCAGAAAAGACAGATTTGCTCAAGTCGAAAGTTTGAATAAGAGCCAACATCTTACAAAATTTCTTTATCGCTTCGGACGCTCGCAATTCATTATGTTATTTTCAGTAACTGTTTATATTGTGCAAATTAAAAAAAAACTAAGTTTTAACCACATTTTGAAATGTATGCATATCTATTTTTGAGGAAGTTTGTTATCAAATGTATTTTAATTGTAATCAAACGCATAATGATAAGGATAATAAAACACTTTCGAGATTTATGAACTTATAAAATATTTTTTTCAAGAAAATATCGGATGTTTCCAGGATAAGGACACGGACAGTCATCTAGAACACAGGCTACATTCATTTGGTAACAAATTAACACTTGCGTTATGCAAAAGGCACTGTAAAGGTAACAAGTTCACAGGGCTACAGATAAGTTTATATATAATGGTTTTCAAATATTGTTGTCGTTATACGTTAGCTTTTTCCTTTTTTTTTTCATTTTCTTTTACTTTTCATATGAATTCACATTCTTTAAGGCATTTTTGGAAAGAAATATATAACATTTCTCATTTATTTACACGCATGTTAGATGACCAGTAATTTCATTCTTTTAAAATGGAAAACAAAAGGAACGTAACGCGTATTGCAATTAAGCTGTATGAATGTTCAAAAGTAAAATAACAAAAATACCGAACTCCAAGGAAAATTCGAATCGGAAAGTCCCTCATAATATGGCAAAATCAAAAGTTCAAACACATCAAACGAATGGAAAACAACTGTCATATTCCTGACTTAGTACAGGCATTTAGTTTACTAATAAGGTAACTTTACTAAATAAAATAGATTTTGAAACCACAATTATATAATAGAAAAGAAAGGATGTGGTTATTCTTCCTACTCCTACATTTAAAAATCTAGTATGTAATTTGTAAAAATATCCATGTAGGAATAGGAGGAATGATTTAAGATAAACAAGGGATTAAATCAGATTAGCTTGTTAAAACATGAAGCGTATTAACTTCAGGTAAATACCTATAAAACCTTTTGAGTTTTTATCAGTGTCCAATTTGATAATATTAACATGTTCGTATCTCATTGAAATTGTTCTGTATCCTAATCCTGTTTTATTTTATTTTTTTATCTTTTTTCAAAACTCTTGTGTTTATTTCCTCGTGTAATGTAAAATTTTTGCCACTGAGTAAATCAATCAACAATAAATCAAAGCAAATTGGTACAAAGGCCCGTAAGATAGAGTTTACTAACACAATGATGTAAGCAGTATTAATATTTAAGCACCATATCATACTTCAAGCACTTAGTCTCCAATAGAAATATTATCCAATACATGATAGAAATAATTATCAAAATTACGAAACAATATAGTAATTTTATGTTTCTATATGAGAATTTATCTTTAAACCAGTCCTAATATCTCCGCTTATATTAATTCGGGTTCGTGTTGCTCAGTCTGTAGTTTTGTACGTAGTGTTTTGTGTTATATTTTAATCGTATTTTGTTTTTTGCCATGACATTGTCAATTTCTCTTCGACATTTTATTGACATAGGCAGTTCAATACTGTCTGTGTGAAAATGATATTAACAGTGAGAAGGCTTATCTTCAACTTTAACCCGAATCTAGTTGCAGCATGAAATGTTTTGGTGAACATACTAGAAATTACGGTCACCACGGAATAGATTCCATATATATAGAGGTAAGATGTCCCAAAACGTACTCTTGAAAGATTAAACAGAATAAATTGCGTAGGCAAATGTGAATTAAAAATTTCAGATCCAAAACAAGTTCAGTTGTAAAAAACCTAATCAAGATAATCTACTAGATCATCAATGAACAAAGACTAAGAGAGTATACTATGTCATTGATGTCATACTTTCTATAGTTATGTATGAAATTATATTTCTGAGGAGAATCAATCTGAAATGCAGTCTATCAAAATCAATATAATCTATTTCATCAAAATCAGATTTAGTGATCTAGAATTTATTTGCAGAGAACATTGAGAAGTTTTGATTGTTATAAATGTATGATAATATGTAAGGATCGAAATAATGATGATTCTTATTTGCAAGTACAATGTTAGGAATCCTATTGCACCTATTGGTGGCTTTCCGTCCTCTCTTCTTTTTTAATTTTTGTTTTTTGAGGGAGAGGGGGGAGTCTTTTTATGAATTTGCTATTTATGTTAAGAACCTCCGATCGTCACAATTAAATACATTCACACTTTATCAACTAGTTGTTATATTACGGCTGTCATGGGGTAGACACTTGGCAAGTTGTAGATCATGTGTAACCTTACATAATTATAGTGTGTGATTGTGTTGTTCAGTTGCTGTCATTGATGCAAGTTTGCCCATTTTCCTTTATTTTATATATAAACACCATAGTTGTATGCGTGTATAGGTTTCAACTCAATAAAGGCGTAGTCAAATCAATATTAAAATACAGATATAACGCAAGCAGCATTTTATCACAACTCGAGTTCATAACAATTTTGACTATACATTAAAATCATATTTGAAAATTTGAAATAACAAAAGTATTCTAATGATAATTTGTACAGTAAGATGTTTTCAATGTCGGTAAGGCGTGTGGCCTTCGTGTAGTATAAAGAATGATTATTTCATGTATGTTTTGGCACGATTGATAGTATAACACAAAATGTTCACGTAACAACATCGCATTCTCATGAATTTGCATTGTACACGTACTTCTCCATAAAGACGAATAACCTTTTTTCCTTTTTTTTGTAGTATGAGAAAGAGGAAAACTACTGTTTCAGAAAATTTTCCTGAATAAAATATACAATTATTGACGTTGCTTATTTATGTTTTTAGAATTATTCTTATGACTTGATGGAGAGAGGTACACTCTTGCCTAGACCAGTCGATAAATTATTTTAACAAGTAGAATTGCATCTGACCACAGATATTATGTTATATTTATAGAACTAGCAAAGCAGTATATGTCATTCAATCTACACTGCACTGGTTACCCTACTTGACCCGAACAACGAAGGAGTTCGAGTTAAAGGGTTAACCCGACCTTGCAGATTAAATGATATAAACCGATTTAATTGACCAATAACAGTTTTAACATATGACACGTCTATTAATTTACATACGTGTTTTTATTTTGCCAAATACTTCTAAGGTAATGTATTCCTTGGGTAGAAAATCTTTAGTATTTCGAACGATTCAAAGTATTGGAACAGTTAATTAACAATTATATTTCATATCAACACCGAAGTGTTTTAACAAATGCTATTGCTGATAACTAACACAAAAAGGCAAAATCCACTTGACTGTTACAAATCTATATCAGACAAGAGGTTTTTATGACGAACCATTTATCTATTTCACATTCAAATCAATGATAAAATGTGCAACATTTTTTATTGATCTGCGAAAATTCTTACTTTATTGGGACTTTCAAAAAAGTACAAGACCAAGGAATGGTAAAACATGGCGCATCAAATTAATTACTTTATCTTGTTTCTTTGTGTCATTATGCACCCTTTACATTGGGTCTAACGATTTGTCTCTTTATCCTGTATTTGTTAAGCTTTAACTTTCCGTATGTTTGAATGGGAAAGAACTAGTCCAAACTTTTTCACGGCCTTTTTTCTATTGGTCATATTCAACCATCCGTTGATTCATGGCATTTATTACCTTCTTTCGATTATTTATTTTTTTTAATTATATGTCAGTTATGGTAGATTAATTTCTCTTTGCAAGTTTTAGAATTTTTAAAAAGCAGAACATAAAGGTTGTACAATCACTGTCAATAATTCAGTTCTTTCGGTCTTTGTTTTTCCAGTTATTACAATTATCGTTGTGGATGTTTATATTTCTATTCAAAATTTGCAATTGTTCTAATTATACATTTTATAATAATTACAACTGCTAATTTGATTTAGAATGAGAGTAATCTGGATCACTTTTACAAAGGCATTCAAAATACCTCCAAAATTAAAAATCCATAAAAATCTAACAAAAGCGTCGATTTTAATCAAATATGTTAACGGTGTAGTTATAAGTTCTGTCCGATTAACTCGATGTATGATTAAATGTGCAATACAAATACCTATAGCTAGATCAAATGTGACAGAAAAATATGTATGCGTTGTTAAACATAGTATTGTCGTCTACCAATCTAATTCTAAACATTGCAACATCGCTTTCACCAAGAAAGAAGAATCATTCCCCTGATACTACCAAGTGTACGTATACGATCTCTGTTACAGTTGTGTTGCATTTCAGATGCGTCTTTAGCTTTGAATGTTAGAATAATGGCGGCATTTAAAAACTTTGCTTCGTACTCCACGACTTGAATTAAAAAAGATGCTTAGATAAACGTAAATACGTCAACAACACAATAACATAAGTTTATCAAGATCAATATCTGAAGAAAGGAGTTGATTCACTAACTCATAATTTTGGCCCTTAAAAATCAGAAATGTTTTCACTACGAAAATGTGTTGAAAATATGATGAAAACATATGCTTAAACATGTCAAATGTCCAATGGTTTTGCGGCTAAAAAAGATTTTTACCAAGTATGTCATTAGTGACGTATTTGTGACGTCAAATGTAGGTGAATTTCATAAAATCTTGATTATGTGCAGAATTCTGTAAAATAAATGACAGTTTTCTGCAAAATTAACAGTGGCGCAACCATTCGCCTACAAATATTTTTGCTGAAATATTCTTTATATACCATACTCTTGATTTTTCAACAACGAATTCAATGGGCGATGGGTGGCGCCACGTATAAAATCATGAAATAAGGTTGAAAGAGTTGAAAATTTCTAAGAAAATGGATGAAAATGAAATCTTTTCCTATTTAAGGCGAATATCTATATAATTATGAAGCAGATATACAACTTTTTCTTATCATACTTTCAAATATCATATATTTAGCAATACACTAGAACACACCCACGACATCGCGGGTCCGTGCCTGAATTAAAGTACTCATGTCTTATTTTCAGCCTTGATTTTTAGTATTCGTATTGTCATGCTGATTAAATGGTGCACAATTTTTTCTGCTTTCAAAATCTTTCTGTATTAACCCGCCCTGGTTTTCTAACTATAAATAACTTACGATAAAATAAATTTAATTCTTTAACTAATTAATCAAAATTAATAGTAGTGTTGAGGTGGAAGAAAACAGACTTGTTAAATAGTGGTCTATAGTGTAACATAGAATTAAAACAACTACTTGAAGAATTGATAGAGGAGGGATTTACAGAAGGTAACAGGTAACTACAACCGGAAACTACCTGTGACATTAACTTTTGGTATGGGTATCGGATTCGACCCTGAACTTAATAATTACTGGTAAGAATTCCGGGTTCTCCTGATAAAAGAAGGATTTATAGAAGGTAACAGGTACCCACAATCGGAAACTACATGTGACATATACTATAATAACATGAATAATTGGTATCGGTATCGGATTCAACCCGGCACTTGTCATTGATTGGTAATATTAATTATGTGGAAAACAAAAGGGCCGAATGGTGTAACTTTTAAACTACACTATTGACCTATATTAGTTATACACAATGTTGAATTGTTTGATTCGTCGTTCTTATGTCATGCCGGCTAACAAATTGGACCTCGTTATTTTAGTAGTATAGATACACATCCTCGTGCATCGTGTTATGTTAATGTCGATTTCGTTAAAAATAAAATTGCAGGATAAAATAATTTATTTACTGTGGTGAAAGTATCAAATCATGCTTTCAAGTGATATAGGTATATTTGCAGACGTAATTTAAATGAATAAAAAATACACGACAAGAATTACTGCTCTTAAAGCACAACACAAATGTTCTTAATTCAGTTTAGAAACTGTTAATGTACATGGTCTGTATTTGTATTATCAATAACACAAGTGAAGTAAAACCGGAAGCGTTATATTGTGACCAGAATTAGCTTATTATCTCCTGTATTGCATGTAAAAGTAAATAAGACTAATTTTTCTCAGAATCAGTGTCGAGTAAACAATCATTTGACACCAGAAGTCACTCAATGTAAACGAAAGTTTTTAATGTAGAAATACTACAACCATTATATGTTTGAGATAATGGTAAGCTATCATCATGTTCATCTAACACATGTTACACCAGAAGTGACTTTTAAACTTGAAATTTATTTTCTAGGTGATTCTACATTGTTGTAGTGGGTAAAATTACTATTTTCAGTATTAAAATTTATAACCTGGTTGTATAGTGCAATCATTATTGTGGACGCGATTCATTATCGTCACCAACCATCATTTACTGATTTATATCCGTCGAATTTCAACTTGATAGATATATTCAATCATACTTGATTATATTGGCCAATAATAGACGGACAGACTTATCCATTTATATAGCGCTAAAACTTATGCATTCCTGATAAGATCATACTGTTTACAATCTTGAAGACCAGAGTACTATTGTCGCATTTATCTACCAGGTGCGAGTACAGGTAGAACATTTATCTGGCAAAGTACAAATAACCTATTTGTCATGTTTATAGCTTATCAAGTAAAATACTGACGTCTACAAGGACAATAAGATATTATTTCTTTAAAATTATCTTCTAAATTGATTCATTGTTATCATAAGTTTTGTATCTCGAATCTTCTACAACGATGAATTCATTATTTTCTTCGTTTATTTTTAAAGTTTTGATAGTTTTGTATTTTATTGACGGAAGGAGGACAGAAAGGCAGAACAATATTTACAAAGGCGCATTAAATACCTCTACAATTATTGAAGGTAGGTATTCAATATTCAGGGGCTAGCTTTCACTTAGTTCTCAAGAAGTACTGTCAAAATATGTCACAATCATGCTCGTGAAAAGCAAACAGTTCTTGTTACCTTAGTCGTACTTGTCAAGTTGCTTAAACAGGTGTCATTTTAGTTTTGATTCATATTTGGAGATAGGACATGAACACGAGAAGCTACACTGATAAATCGTTGCTACAAAATTGGACATATTCTTTATCATACGATCCACAGACTGTAACTGTACAAAAACTCATAATATTGTCCCTAAAACTTTCGACTTCAAATTAATCTTTATTTTGAAGTCTTTTAGAACAACAAATTTAATTAATTAAATCTTGATTAGAAAAACAATGTTTGGAATATCGTATCAATTCGGAGATACATATTCCATAGACGGTAATCGCTTAGATGTTTAACATAAAAATGGAGATTTCACAATGGCAAAATAAAAGCTTAGTTATTAATTTAGTTTTTAATCGATCCTGAAACTACGGTTTAAAAATTGAAACAATTGAATAATGATCTAACCAATAAACGGAAAAATAAACAAAAATCGCTATCTCATAGTTAATTGAGATGTTCCTGTCCGTATACGATATAGGGACCGCTTGGTTTTTACTCATTTGATAAACAATGGCAATATATAAGTAACAAATATAGCATGCGTATAACTAGAATCCCATGACTGGATGCTAGTAGTACACTCCTTGTTTTGCATTACGTTAAAATAGTTTTGTCAAAAATGTTTTATGGCAATACTTTTTATTTATTTTAAGCCTAGTACCTTTTGTTAGTTATTATTCGTGTGTTTCTTTGTCCTATATGTTATCCCATTTATTTGTATTGTGGTCCTGTCATTTGATGTTGTCGTTTTGGTGTTGTGTTTGACGTTGCCATAAAAGCGGGAGGTTTGGCATGCCACAAAACCAGGTCCAACCCACCATTTGTTTCTTAAAATGTCCTGTACCAAGTCAGGAAAATGGCTATTGTTATATTATAGTTTATTTCTGTGTGTGTTCCATTTTAATGTTGTGTTTTTGTTGTGTCGTTGTTCTCCTCTTATATTTGATGCGTTTCCCTCAGTTTTAGTTTGTAACCCGGATTAGTTTTTATCTCTATCGATTTATGAGTTTTCGAACAGCGGTATACTACTGTTGCCTTTATTTATTGATTTATTACATAATGAAGATATTTTACATACCTTTTAGATACTATAAATATAAGGAATATCCGCAGAGCTGGTGACCAAGGTTCAGAGGGAAACTGCCAAGTTTTCAAGTGGGGTGGAAGTTCTGGTGTTCACTGGTATGCCTGTTGTAATAATTGTGAAAATAACAATCCAAAATACCATCCAGACTGTGATAGTGAAACATATCAAGGAGGCTCTAGCACTAGTTACTGTGATCATTGTGGAGAAGACAAAGGGACTGGGAAAGCTAATACATTTGACAATGAATTTAAATGTGGTGGTTGTGACGGCCAAGCAGCAAAACGCAAGAAGTGTAAGAAAAATGTACGAAGGATATATAACGTGCCTGGTTTTTGTTGGGCGTATATTCAGTGTTTTAAAAAATTTTGTAAGAAAAGCTACGGCAGACAAAAACGGGATCTCAAAGATACACCTGATACCTGCTTTAATCTTCAATGTGAGCCAGGAGAAACCCCTGAAAACTGTCCGGTTGATTGTTGTTACAAGAACAATCCATCTGCTTGTACATGGAAGGATAATAAGTGCATGGCCGAATGCTTCGGTGAACCATCCTGTTGTCACACCTCCACAGGAAACATGTTAGATACAGACATATATATGTTCTTACATTGTATTAGTCATGGCTTTTATCTTTGTAATGTAAATATCATCTTTTCCTTTTTTTTTTTTTTGCTTTGTTTTCATTATCTTTAAGACTTGTACTAGGAAAATGACATGGTCGACTAAAAGTGTCTTCTTTTCATCAATTTTGGGGCTTGGGTAAATTTTCCGTGATGATCTTGACTTCAACAGTAATTCATTCTGCAATAAGTGAATGTCATTTGTCGAACGCTTTATTTCAAGCTACGTATAAAATTGAGCAATCAACAGACAATTCTTAGATGGAAAAAGACGAAACGAAATGCATGTGGAAAAAAGAATTATTACCAAAGACAAGGCAAAGACAAAGACTTTAAACAGGCACATGTACATGTAGATTTATAATCAGATCAATTTATGATCATGCTAAAAGACAGTCATGTACCAGAAATCACTGTTCTACCAAATTCAAGTTCGATTAATAATTATTAATGTTTTAATAGTTTGACTTGTCTGAAAATCTACAGCCCATTGCGTAACTAGATTAGAATGTCTTCAAACACATTTTACATGATATATTTCTAAAAAGGACACTTTTTTTCATTTACACCATTTATTAATTGGGGTTTTATCAAATGATGACAAAAGCTTTACAACACCTTTTCTAATAAATAATCTGGAATGTTAAAACACAATAACCAAAAAAAGAAGCTTTGCAAAAAACAAGAGAAAGATGATTTTACAAAATGTAAGAATGAATTTGCTCAAAAAGAGAAAATATAAAACGACAAAGCTGCTTAAAAAATAAGTGTCCCGTGACACAGTTTGACGACACTATCAATTGTAGAGTTATCTTTCTTTCACCAAGTTGACTCTCACATTTGTTGTTATCTGCACAAGTAATGTCTATGACTGTGTATACGTTTATCCTTTAAATATCCATGTTTATTATTCATATAAAACTACAGGTTATCTGAAAAAGTTGTGTGTTCAGAACTCTGAAATGTATGAAAGAAATTTAAGATCCGTCTCAAACAATTATGTGGTAGTTATTCGTCAAAACACGAATATTATTATAAAACATTTTTTGCATACTTCTGCAGTTCAATGAAATAGCTTACCAACGAACAGTGAAACAACAACATCTTGATGTTTATTTGAATCTAAATGCTTTAAATATTTCCGTCAAGCCACAAAAAGACAGATAATATATTAACATGAACACTTTGAATGCTAATAATATGATGTATTAGTACTGCGCGTTTGCTTTTATTGTTTATTTGTATGTACTATATCCTTTTTGACTTACTGTACGAGGGTATCAAGTAAAATTTGTGAACAATAATTGGGGTACCCTCTTAAAATAAAGATCACCTAAACATAACTTGTTTGGTATTTGACTAGAAATAGACACGATAGTAGATAAGATTTAACAAGTTAAACGGAAAAATCCATCTGAAAATCTTAAACAAAATGGAAGGTATGTAATTTTTTTCCAAACAAATGGCAATGGCATGATATTAAGGAAATTCAATAAACAATTTCCCGAATATTAGACGCTGAGACGGAGATATATTTTTACTCTAAAAAATATTCTGATCCTCAACTTTGAAGATATATATTGTAATCGGAGAGAATATTTTGATTGAGAACTTTTCTCTAAAATTTAATGCAGTTATTAAAATAAAAATAATGTTATTCTGGCGTTGTACTGTGACGAAAAAAAAATCAGAATGAAAAAAGACCATTATCTCCATCCCCTTTGAAGTTAAATGGTCGTTTTATTATACTTAAGATATAACTGTATTGTATTTGAAGCTTTGCGGACGTCCATCGGTAGTTTTACTATCGCAAATTTAGTTTCCCTGGCGACGTGTAGCTGAAAAGATGAGCTTTGAAAATGCCAATAGTCATATAGATGTGAAACATATCCTTTGTTCAATTGTGAAATTTTATCTTGCTTTTAAAATGTTCTTATTTATTATAACTAGTTGAAATGGTTATACCAAATAGTTACTTTCAATTGATTTTTATTTCATCCCTTACAAAAAGTCATGAAATTGTTTATGTATATTATGTGTATTATTATATGCACCTGAAATTATATTTCATGTTTTGTACAAAAACAATGCCATCTAGTTTTATCACAAAGGATGCAGAAATTATCACTGTAGCTTTAAGATATCTGAACCAACTTGTGTAATGTTAATTTTACTGATAAAATTACAAAGTTGACAAATTTTATTAAATGGATGTTGACAGCAAATGAAGTTTTATGTTGTTTTTATCTCAAGAGTAGTTGTGTAAAAATTTTCAATTTGAGGCTGTGTGTAGGACTGTATGCTTCTGGAGTCAAACGTAAACACCGGGCGTTTTCTGGCTTCTTTGCCACTTCAGAATGTAATAAAATTTGTTAAAAAGAAGATTTATATGTGCAACATGTGAGCTTTTTTGCTTATTATTGTAGAAATTACATGTCAATACATTCCGCAATTCAAAATGTCGGCTTCCTTAGTTACAGACAAGGAGATAAAGATAATTTTACGCTTACTGTCATCCAATCAGGACCATTAATACAAAATAATTGCATTAGAAATCTCCATAATGTCTTATATTTTACACTTGAAGAACAAGATATAAAACTTAGTTGAAACTAGGTCTATATATATTATATAGTGTTTTTGTTTTTGTGCTCAGTATACTTTTCTGAAGAATCAAGCCAATTGTATTAGATTTTACAGCGCATTTTTATGTTGTTACACCATTGTTACAGACTGGGTTTTATACATGAATTATTTACTGGTCCCAGATACAGGTTTAGTGAAGTTTTGTGAGCTCATAATCAAGTTAAACTGCGGCTGGCTCTTATATGCCTACCAAAAGCCATGCAACTGTAAATAATGGTTTGTCGTTAACACCTGTCTTACATATTCCCTTTTCCTTTTTCGTTTTGGTTCGTTACACTTCTTGTCACACTAGGGCTTCTAACGTGTAAATTATTGCTGTTTGTTGTTGTTGTGTTACTGACAATAATACTTCATGTAACATTTAAATAGATGCCTCAGTAGACATGTTTCATTTGATGCAGAAACTCCTCAGTTTGTGTACTCTGCAATACACAGGGAATGTCCTCACAAAAACAATTGCAAGCATTTTAAGTTTGTAAAACAAACAATATTCGAACTTGATTTAAGGAAAAAACATTTTTCAACTTGGTTTCGCTTTAAGTTATTGATTAAATGCTTATTTAAGACACAGACACAACTACCGTATCATTAGCACTTTGTCGCCTCTTGTGTCAAAACATAATTGGAACAAATAATCATGTTAAATCAATGAGACTGATGCATACTGTCATGTATAATATGAAGAGCAACAAGCATTATACCACTATCACAGGTGGCAGTTTTGGAGAAGGGCTTGACATGAAAGGAAGGGATTTGGATTTGATGAATGTACTATCATATGTTGAGATTTATGCAGATGAAAAAACCGACCCAATCAAAATATTACATATTTTAGAATGGCAACAGACGATGAAAAACCTTGTTACACGCAGTTGCTATTAGAACAAAATATTTCTAGTGCTTCATTCTATAGAGAACTTAATGGAGTTATATTATTTCTCAAGCGTATCATTTAAAAAATTATTTTTAGATGATGATTCAATAACACATTGACCGTGTTGATCAGAAAAAATGGACTTATGGATAGTGCCATATATTTCATTGCAAGACACGGATACCACAAGCATCACAGTGGATATCAAGATAAAGTAACACATGGCCAAATTATAATGTCAAACAGAGTGTTATCAAGCATGGAATACTTTTTGTACCAATCGGAATTAAGAGATCATCAAAAGAAGATATAGAATGGAGGTTATCTTTTTCTGTTGGAAAAAAATGTAAATAACCACTTTTACGCACACACAATTATCATGCTATGCCATACTGAAAATTATTTTGGAAGATGCAATAGCAACCTACGCCGAATGTTCAGATTAACTCTGTACATATTTCGTGAAAACAATTATTTTCTGGATATCAGAGGAATTACCACAATCCGTAGGGAAACCTGATAATCTTATACCTTGTTTTAACAGGTTTATTAATTGTGTGGAGTATTCAGCTTGCTTGCATTACTTTATTCCAGAAAACAACATGTTTAAGAACAAAATAGATGGCAGTAATCGTTAAATACTCCTGGATAAACTATATGCCCTCCATAGTTACGGTTTGCGTTGCGTCTTATTTTCAGATCAACTATCTAAATTCCATGTGTCAGTGTGGATGAATCACATCTAACCATCTACATTTCATACTAACGAGGTTGCAAAAACACTCAATTCTCATCTTTTATAAGTGTCAAATGGTATGGATCTTAACATGGAAACTTGTGCATACAAAAGAATATTACATCAGCTAGTTTTCTGTGACCAATGCTCACACAAATACTTATATTTATACTACTTATCATTGTGGTGTGGACAATATGCGCAGTGTGTTCCACTGAACAATACTAGAACTAGTAATAAACATCAATACAAACAATATAATTCCCGTTACTGTACACTGCTACAGAATATACATCATGACGCTGTTTCTGGATGGCTGATGTTAGCTTCGTTTTTCTATAAGACAAAACCATATAATAATGCGTTACACATCCTCATGTATTCTTTGTCGAACTGTACTCCCGAAAAACTATACAGCTTCAAGGAAATGTCAGATATTCATTACCGATTGCTCAAACGGAAATCATTTCAGAAGAAGACAATAGTTCGATTATGAAAAATAATGCTTGTAGATGTTACAAGATTTCATAAAAACTCTTGACTAATACCACATGAACTACAAATGGAGTTGGAAAGAGGAATATATTTTATATCCTCCATAGTTTATGGTTATTTTCTAACATTTTTGTGCCATTATCATCTAAATAATGTCAGACAATTTCAGGATTCCATCCACACTTTACAACTTGTTATAGCAGAAACCGAGGAAGGTAGACAGGTACGATATCAAGCCTATAACATCCTTGGTATTGCTTTACAGATATCAGGAGACCACGAAGGCGCCCGTTAGGCATTCATGCATTCAGTTAATATATACCCTGATCACAGATTTAATACTTCTATAAAGAGACTTTCGTTAATGAGCTCATTGTAATATTTGTATAATCAGTTTAACACTTGGTATTTACAGGACAGACTTATTCCAGACTAGTGATTTGTTTTATTGAAATTTGTTTTCTCAACCATAGTATTGTTCTTGTAAAATAATGAACAATGCAAAGATAACAGAGCTGGTGAAGTGTTACCACGGTGAACAACCCGATTCCTGTCCTTCATGGTCTGGACCATACCCCCAGAAATTATTAAAACTAACCAATACGATTTATCAGGTTTTTTTTTTTATCAAGCAATAGATTTGTCACTAACACTTCCTTGCATGACATATTGTAAAGAATTGATGAAGGTTCGTCGTGTATATTTGTGTTACAAAGATTTGTAGCATTTGCAATCTTTTTCAACTAGATTTGAAATGATGTGTATTGTGACAAATTGCATACCAGTTTTGTGGCTATATCAGTTGCCATTGAACTATGCTTTATAAATGCATGTTGATAATGTGCATCCGTCGAGGTCAATTCTAGTTTAAACATATTATATTGTTCAAAATAACGAATTAATTAGACACAAGATTTACGACTCTGTAACGTCTTCTCCAAATAATGTAGTATGTTTCTTAAATATTTCCTAATGGAGAAGATTGAAAATTTATTAAGCAACCAAAGAAAATAATTCAAAAATAATTAAGATGATACCTACTTAACTCACAACAAAAACAGAAAAGAAATCATGTAGAAGGAGGTAGGGTCAATTTCCCTTTGAATTTATTTCACACAAGACTGGTGTTCTTCAAAAAGCCTCGTAATGAATATTCGATATCTAGAAAAAATTGACAACTTTAAGATTTAAGCCTAGTGAGTGAAACAAATACAGGGGAAATTGGTCCTTCCTGTCCTCCGACCGTAAATGTCGTTAAGACTAACCAGCTAACCAAAATAGAGCATACATTATAAAATAACATAGGATACATATATTAATAAATCATCTATTTTGAATATATTTGAAAATAACATAAATAGTGGTCTATTTGTATTACAGTACTCTTAGTTGTAAGTCATCCAGTAGTGTTGGTGCATTACAGTACTCTCAGTTGTAAGTCACCCTGTGGTCTATGTGTATTACAGTATTTTCAGTTGTAAGTCATCCAGTAGTATATCTCTATTATAGAACTCTCAGTTGTAGGTCATCCAGTGGTCTATGTGTATTACAGTTCTCTCAGGGTAAATTGTCTATTGGTCTATGTGTATTATAGTACTCTCAGTAGAAAGTCATCTAGTAGTGTAGGTGTATTACAATACTCTCAGTTATAAGTCATCTAGTGGTCTATGTGTATTATTGTACTCTCAGTTGTAAGTCATTAAGTGATCTATGTGTATTACAATTTACTCTCAATTGTAAGTCATCAAGTGGTCTATGTGTATTATAGTACTCTCAGTGTAAGTCATCAAGTAGTCTATGCGAATAACAGTACTCTCAGTTGTAAGTCATCCAGTGGTATATGTGTATTATAGTACTCTCAGTGTAAGTCATACAGTGGTCTATGTGTATTATAGTACTCTCAGTTGTAAGTCACCCAGTGGTATATGTGTATTATAGTACTCTCAGTGTAAGTCATCCAGTAGTCTAAGTTTATTAAAGTACTCTATGTTGTAAGTCATCCAGTAGTCTATGTGTATAAAAGTACTCTCAGTTGTATACACATAGATCACTGGATGACTTACAACTGAGAGTACTGTAATACACATAGGCTACTGGATGACTTACAACTTAGAGTACTGTAGTACACATAGACCACTGGACGACTTACAACTGAGAGTACTATAATACACCAGACGTTTAAAATTATGAACAGAAGTCAATGACTAAAACAGGCATCAAATTAAAAAAAAACAGACGTTAAAATAAAAAAAAATATAAAACAGACATTATAAACGAAAACATGAAGTGGGAAAACAGACATTAGAATAAAAACAAACAGACATCAAAAACGAAAACAGACAAAAATTTAAAAAAACCACTTAATTAAAAAAATAACTGAGGCAAAAAAAAAACCAAACCAAAATCTGATATCCAATAAAGAAAATGATTAAACAGATTTCTAATACGAAAAAAGTAAAAAAATTGAAGAAAAAAAAAACGTTAAAATATTAAAAAACAGAGGTAAAAAATCAAAACAAAACAAAATTTAACAAAAATAAGGGGTTGCCACTGAACACTTTTGTTTAAAAGTAGTTAAAAGTCAGAGAATTCTCAGGCTACTATACTACTAAGGAGACGATCATTTGATTTCGTGGGAAGTGGGTGCGGTGAAAACAGAATATCTGTCCTTGTAGGGCTGAGAATAAATGAGTTTGAAAACCAAATGGTCGGCTCCTAAGACGGTCTGAAGATTTACCCAGACACACCCAAATATCATTATCATGTAAGAATAACCTTTAACGTACACTTTCTAGAAAATGAAATTATTTTTTAAGAATTTATTTTGACATAAATCATACAGCAATTAACTTCTATACAAGAAAAATGTCAAGAATCGTAGCTCTAAAATATGTTTTATACATGATTAATTATGCGAATAATTCAAAATATCAAATACACTTTAAATTAATAGATAACATTGATTACACAGTAAATGTTCGTATTCCCCTAGGACATTAATATCATATTATGTCCTAGGTTTACCACAAATAAACATTACCCATCAGACGTCGATTTTGACTTATGGTTGAGTAAGATGTGTAAAATTTTATTTGCCATTTTACCCTTTTTCACATTTGATAAAATTAACTTCTAATGGTGTATGTGAAGTATATAGCAATTTCGACCGAGGTTATTAATTGAACAACTGCCTTGAACATATTCCAATATTTTACCCTTTTTCACATTTGTTAATATTAACTTCTAATGTCCGGGTTTATGTATAGTATATAGCAATGTCAACTGAGGTCAAACACCGGGCTTTAACATAGAAGTGCATTCACACAGTAACTGCTGATCTTTATTCTTTTAAACACTGACAATATGACGGGATTGCATATACAAATATATGTGTTCCTTAGAACTCAAATACAATTACTTTAACCATTAGTATTTGTTTTTGGTATGCTTATGTGTTTATTTACTGAATTAAACAGATCGTATTTTAAGATTTTTTTATTCCCGATTCCTGTAATGATAAAACAGTACATACTTATTTACTGGCTATGAGGTTAATAAACAGGCTGTTGTCCAAATAAGAGTTTTATTGTACATTTGGTTGCGTGTGGTTTTTGTTTTTGTTTTCTGAGTGTGGGAGGGACGTGTATTTTTCTGTGAATTGGGTAAATCTATGACCCATAGAAAAAAGTACCAGAAATTACTTTTCTACCAAGTTCAAGTTCAATTAACAGGTTTCTGATAAATGTTGTAATAGTCTGACCTGTCTGAAAATTAACAACTAATTATGTAACTAGTTTATATAGTGTTAACAATAAGATTTAAATCAAGTCCTTTATTAATATTACTTTTACTGTTTAGTCTGTTTTTGGTGATATCCATTTGACGTGACTCCGTACTTATACATCACGTCATTGTCTTATTATTCCATAATATTCTTACCTTTTATTTTTGCTAATGAGCTTTGTCTATATGCCTTTTTGTGTTTCTTTGATACATATGACGTGGCTCTGTACTTATACATCCCGCCATTGTGTTATTGTTCTTAGATAATTTTTGTATTCTTGTCTTTCATATTTGCTAATGCTTTGTCTGTATGCCCTTTTGTGTTTCTTTGATTCATAATGACGTGGCTCTTTTTCAGAAGAAATTCACAATAAGCTTATAGACGAGCAGCAAGAAGGACATGGGAAACTTCTAATTTAGATTCTGCAGAGGATATGCCACAAATAATGTTAATCCAACTGTTTGCCTGTCAGGGTAAGGATTCAGTCCCAGTACTTAAAATCTTTCAATCCTTTATGGGTGGATTTTACATATATAAATAAAATCGTATAATAAAAAAGCAATGAATGATGTATGCGTTTTTGTGCTTCTTTGTTACATTTGTTTGCTTTTATAGTGATTAAGATTATAACACAGTGTTGACTGATGTACCCCTATTTTTGTCATTTGTACCTTTTGTGTATGTTTGTTTTGTTCACGCATCGTTGTCAATATAATGAAATTTGATGCGACTGTCATACAAGTGAGAGGTTGAGCTAGCTATAAACCAGGTTCAATCCACCATTTTCTACATAAGAAAATGCCTGTTCCAAGTCAGGAATATGACAGTTGTTATCCATTCGTTTGATGTGTTTGAGCTGTTGATTTTGACATTTGATCAGGGATTTTCCTTTTTGAATTTTCCTCGGAGTTCAGTATTTTTTTATTCTACTTTTTGCATTGCTCCAATTTACCAGACATACATGTCCCGGTTAAATTAATTTTAGATTTAGGAGAACAAGTTACATCTGAATTAAACAGATCGTATATTAATATATTTTTATTCCCGATTCCTGTTATGATGAAACAGTAGATACTTATTTACTGGCTAAGAGGTTAATAAACAGACTATCGTCCAATGGCCAGTAAATACGTGTTTTATTATACATTAAGTACAGGAAAATGTTTGCTTTTAGTGAATAATACATATCCAGAAAATTCTTTATGAAACCATTAACTAGTAAATAGTCAGTTTTCAAGGGAAAAATCTTCGCGTCCAATAAATATTGCATATCCAGTTAATAGTGGGTTTTTTCAACAATTAATTGATAAATAGCCTTTTTCAGACAATTTTGCAGAATAAAATATGTTTTGTCTCAATAAATCTCAATAACAACCAAAGCTCTAATTAGTATAACAATAGAAAAACCAATTTACAATATATTTACAAATGTATACAACTATCAAATTGTGTATGTATTGTAGTCTTAAACATTTTTGCAGTGAGGGAGGACAGGTTGAAGAGAGACACATAGAAAGGGGTAAGAGATATTTTTTTTAATAAAAATTAACAAAACTTCATTTTAATCTTTACATAGGAAGATATTTTTCTTGTGGGAGTGTACAGCATATGACTTGCAGAAAGGATAAGACGTATGAAAGATATGAGGAAATGAAAGAATAATTCCACCTATCCAATCTGTTGTTAAAACGGGTAATATATTGAAATACAATGTATGTCGTGAATGCAGTTGAACTCTTCAAGTAAACTAGAAAATATTCTATGATGCAAAACACTCTGTCAAAACAGGATTAGAAAGCATCATTTTGCAAAGCAAAATGCAGGAAATAAATGTATACAAAAATGAAAATAATGTGTACAAAAAAGAAAATGTTTTAAAATTAATAAGCGACCCGTACTTTACTAAAATGACACAGTTTGTCGCTACTATTTATAGTGGTGTTATCTTTCTTTCACACTGTCACAGAATAGAAGTTCCACCATAATATTTATTCCAAAGATAATTTATTATGTAATAAAAATTCCAATTGGAATTAATGTTATGTGATATATATTCCATAAGCATAATAAAAGGACCAATGCCTCGAAATTTTGATCACATAAAATAAATTCCAATAGGAAGTTTTGTTGCATAATAAATTATCTTTGGAATAAATATTATGGTGGAAGTTTTATCGTATGACTGGTATAACATTGTTCCCAATGGTGCAGACATTAAATAATCTATCAAATTATCCATAATTACTGGCATGCATATTTTACATATAAATGATATGTGTCTCATTAGAATTTACATTTATATTTCACAGCTGAACTTGTTAACATATTTACTTACCTTCAACATATGATCCATCATTAAGGAACATAAATATTGTTTCATATTCATCAGCCTCCATGTTTGTTTGTACATTCAGGTATTGTGTACAGGTGAATATATCTAACTCATTAACACTTTTCAAATAACATAATAATTATATAACCAGCATGTAAAACGCTGTTTTGATTTAGATAATAATCAATCAGGTGTAAACTAATCTTCAGCATAATAGGAACATTTGTTATACTAATCAACATATAAGATAAGTTCTTAATATCAGAGGAACAAATATAATACAGATGGAAAAAGAATTCCATGACAGAATTTCCGCAGAACATATATTATTATAATATTGTTTCCCTCAGGAATAAATATTATTAGGAACAAATATACGTTGACAACACAGCTATAGTGTGTGATAACATTTTGTGAGGGAATTCGATGTTTGCTATACCACTGTTCATTTCAACGCACTTTATGACAATACTACTTTATCAATCAGAATGATATGTTTGCAGTGTATTAGGAAATGATTTTTCTTTAAAATCACGTATTATTTGTGAAACATTTAATGTCTTAAAAGGACGTATTTTCTGTATAAAATCAATAATTATATGCACTTTTGGAGCCCAAACTTTTTAACGCCTTATATACGCAAATGAAAGATCCGAAAACTATACCAATACAGAACGACATGTTTTTGAAATTATAGAAAAACTTTTATTCGTTATTGCATGAATATTAACTTAAATTATCTGTCATTTTCTCCCTCCCCAGTTTACCCTAATCACTTATTATGATGTGGACTGGCCATTGTTATTGAATCTTACGCAATTTGATTGGATTAAGTTATTATAAGATTACCTTCAAACTGATTATGCTTTTCATACGAGTATATTGATTAAATCAGACCGTGCATAATGTGTACAGTAAATTAAATTACCTTCAAACTGGACACTGGACCATTCCATATTCCGTTTTATCAATGCAAGGTATGAAGGTAACAATTGCCACTTTTTATATTTTTACAAAATTTTCCATATACACATTAAATAAATTATTTTTTAATAGCCTATTGCGGAAAAAAAAGAGAAAGTTTTCTAATAAGACGTTTTATTTCATTAAACATTTTTTTTTTAAGAGAAATGCCAAAATACATTTTAAGCACGGCTACGCCAGGTAAAATTATTGTTTATCTTAACAAAAAAACTACATTTTTCAGCCTCATTTGAATATTATAATTACATTTAATCCCAAACTGATGTAGTCAGTAGATAAAGTCAAAATATGTCTGATCTGCCTATTTTGGACATCAAAAGTCAATCCGATCGTTTTAAGGTCAATTTCGTCTACCTCACACAATCTTGTTAGGCACTATAGTTCTCCTCTCACATTGTTTTGTTATCTTCACATGTAATGTCAATGAGCGTGTATATGTTTGTCCTTTTAAATTTCTCTTGTTTATAATTCATCTGTGTTTATGCAGATGAGATACATTTTTGATCATTTATTGGTGAATTTATTGGTCCACACTAAATTATATCATGATGTATAATATTTCCTGATACTTTATTTGATAACGAAAGATAAAGAATAGAAACGAAAGTTGATTGAACATATTTAACGGAAATACCTATCTCAACAGCTCAAACAGAATGGCAGGTATGTAATTTTCTCGAAGTAATTGTTGAAGATGAAACATGTTTAACGTTTATTAGTCATAATTTGCTATCGTGTTTCTATTTCATGTACATTGAACATGAAAATAAATCAAGATTTACAAACATTTGCACTTTTAAGTTTACTTTCAAAACAAAGGTTGAACCTTTGGAACAAGGGCAAGAACAAGAAATGTTAAGGACATTCCTCAAACAAATTTCCCTTAAATGGAGAAACAAAAAGAAGACGAACTTAATGACAATTACTAGTGTCTTTTTAAAGTCATAATCATTAATATCCTATCTATACTTTTAAAATTGAGAATGGAAATGGGGAATGTGTCAAAGAGACAACAACCCGACCATAGAGCAGACAACAGCCAAAGGCCACCAATGGGTCTTCAATGCAGTGAGAAACTCCCGCACCCGGAGGCGTCCTTCAGCTGGCCCCTAAACAAATATGTATACTAAATCAGTGATAATGGACGTCATACTAAACTCCAAATTATACACAAGAAACTAAAATTGAAAATGATACAAGACCAACAAAGGCCAGAGGCTCCTGACTTGGGACAGGCGAAAAAATGCGGCGGGGTTAAACACGTTTTTTGATATCTCAACCCTCCCCCTATACCTCTAGCCAATGTAGAAAAAACAAACGTACAACAGTACGCACAGTAAAACTCAGTTTAAGAGAAGTCCGAGTCCGATGTCAGAATAGAAAACAAAAGAAAATAAACAAAATGACAATAATACATAAATAACAACAGACTACTAGCAGTTACTGACATGCCAGCTCCAGACCTCAATTAAACTGATTGAAAGAGTATGTCTTCATCATAGGCACAATCCCTCCTGTTAGGGGTTTAGTATTATACCATCATAAAATATATGAGAAGAACATAACCCGTGTCATGCCAACAACTGGTTTTAGAATAAATATGTTTAATTCCGATGCAAAGGCCTTTTAGTGAATCAATATTAAAGCCAAAATATGCAATCTTAAATGACCTGACAACAGTATCGTAGCTATATCCTATCCTAATAAGTCTGTTTAAAGGTTTTGATAGCTTTTGAGGTGAATACTGACATTTTTGTGGTTTGTAAAGAATATTACCATAAAAGATTGGATGTGAAATACCCGAACGTATAAGATGTCTGCATGTTGAGTTATATTTACGAATGATGTCCTTATACCGATGATAAAATTTAGTAAATGTTTTGACTAGTTAATGATATCGAAAACCCTGGTGTAATAATTTTTCAGTAATACATAAATTTCTCTCGCTAAAATCTAGTACGTTGTTACATACACGATCGAATCGTACAAGTTGAGATATATAAACACCATAAGATGGTGACAAGGGAACGTCACCATCTAAAAATGGATAATTAACGATAGTAAATGAAAAATCGTCTCTTTTATCATAAATTTTTGTATTAAGCTTCCCGTTAATGATATAGATATCAAGATCGAGGAAAGGACAGTGGTCATTGTTAGTAATAGCTTTATTTAAAGTAAGTTCAACAGGATAAATTTCTTTAGTATACATACTGAAGTCATCATTATTGAGAGCCAATATATCATCCAAATATCTAAAAGTATTGTTAGATTTTTGTATCAGATGTTGGTTTGATGGGTCTTTGCTGATTTTAGTCATAAATTGTAACTCATAACAATACAAAAACAGGTCCGCAATAAGTGGTGCACAGTTAGTCCCCATTGGAATTCCGAAACAAAATGTTATCAAGTAAAAATTCAAGGGCAGATATAGAATCAGAGCATGTCCAATTGACATAGTTCTTTTGTTTGTTGCTACTAAAAAATGACCTAAAAGAGTTTGAACATTTGTATTCGCATTCCAACTTTTTAAATGCCTATTTAATTAGGTGTGTAAACTTTTTCTTAATAAAAATATGAGGCAAAGTGGTATATAGGGTCGAAAAATCAAAACTTTGGACAGATTCAAAATCACCAATATATGCATGCAATTTATCAAGTACTTCCAACGAGTTTTTGACACTCCAAAAGTAGTTAATTCCACTATTTTCAAAGGCCATATTTGAACAATTTATTACCAGGTTTTTGATTGTACCAAGTGTACTAGTAAGTAGAATAGATAGTTTAGTAGTGGAACAATGACTTGAAGACGATTTTATATTTTTTTAGTGTATATTATGGCATGCCGTGATTTATACTATATTTACGTTTTAAAAAGTATTTGTTATATAGTAAGACTATTAAACTCTGAGAGGGGGTTATCGTTTTACACAACAAAAATATTCTTATCCTCAACTTCTAGTGTATTGTGATCAAAGAGAATTATATGATTTCGAGTTTTTGCCATCAAATTTAAAACAGTTCCCAAATGATAATTAATTTGACGCTTCATTGTACTGTGGCGAAAATAAATCAGAAAAAGTGTGAAATTGATGCCTTTTTGTTCTGTCCGTCGGTTTCTACCGTCATTTTGCTATACATACATCAATTTTGTCACCTAAGAGGTTTCAAATCTGAATGTCTCATATAATATATTTTTTTTCTAAAAACTGAAAGTATTTCGTAAAATACATAAAGACCATTTTCCTGGTATTCTGACTACAAGTAAATTCAAATGGCAATTTTAAAAGTCCCTTAAATGACCGATTCCTCAACATGAAGAATGTTTACAACCATGAAGAAGTATTGTTTGAATTCTGAAGTTCCTGATTTAAAAGAGAATACTTCTCAAATAGTTTAATTACTTTGCTTAGTTGTGTGGGAATCAATGAAACCTTTATTAAGATTTAATGCAGAAAATTATTCGTAGTGTTAAGTTTATTACGTGCATCTGTTGGTCAGTTAGTTTAGACAACGTAGCCATAACAAAAAAAAAATGAGAGGTTTCGTGTGACCCTAACTTTTTAGGGAAAAGTGGCCAAACACAATACTATTCTATTACTTTGTATACATTGTTTATACCTTGACCAATTTCAATATGGGTCAGTTCAAATAGTTAGCAAAGGTACCAGGCTTATAATTTGATAAGCCAGACTCGCGTTTCGTTTACATCAGACTCATCAGTGACGCTCCGATCAAAATAGTTTCATAGCCAAACAAGTACAAAGTTGAAGAGTATTGAGGACCCAATATTCCAAACAGTTGTGCCAAATACGACTAAGGTAATCTATGCTTGGGATAAGAAAATCCTTAGTATTTCAACAATTCATACTTTTGCACACAGTAAATTTATAAAAATGACCATATAATTGATATTCATGTCAACACCGAAGTGCTGACTACTGTGCTGGTGATACCATCGAAGTCAAAACGTCCACCAGCAGTGGCATCAACCCAGTTGTGTAAATTGTTATCAAAGGTAGTCTTGAATTTTTTGGGGTTCTTTATTATGCTGAATATAACCGTATATTGAGATTTTCGATTTTGGGCCGTGTTTTTAGGGATTTATAGGCCCCAAAGTTATATTATTATTCAAATAATGAATAAATGGTGTTCTTTGATATTCCGAATTTATCCGTATGTTTAGATTTTTATTTTTAGGGTCCGTTTTCAGATTGGTCCATATTTAGGTCCAAAGGGTGCACAATTAAACTATGTTTGATTTAAAAAAAAAGAAATGAGTACATGAGATTCTTTGATTTGCAGAATCTAACCGTGTATTCATATTTTGTATCTTAGACCATTATGGGTAAAAGTGCAATTTCAAATTGTTCAGTACTTTGACATTATTGACCATGATGTGTCAAATATTCAATTACTATCCAAATTCATAGCTGATCAATCTTGAAGATAGTGTCCATACTGGCCTAACTGTTCGTGGCTCGACCTCTGTGGTCGTATCAAGCTGGGTGGAGCATTTGATTAAATTTAAATCATTGTCGTTTGCTTTTCTTTATTGTGAATTTATTGACAATAATACTTCATATAATTTTGAAAAAGATGGAACTCGTAAGTTTTGGGTAATCTGCTTTACTCAATGAATACCCTCATACGGCCACATTTCAAGCATTTAAAGTTTGTAAGAAAATTAACACTCGAACTTGCGTTATATAAGGTTGTAAGTAAAAAAATCTACAACAGATATGTACCGTTCTATCAGTCGTCATTTGACAATGTTTGATATGTTACCTGCTTTCTAAAAAAAAAAAGATGAGAAGTTCGACTTTTTTTCACAAGTGTTAAAAATTACTCCTTACGATGACAGTATGATCAACATGTCGCTTACTATCGAATGGTACTAATTATTCAGTCTCACAATTGATCATTATGACACATTTTCTTTCTTTTCTGTTTCCGTTTCCAGATATCATGTTTTAGAATTTTGCATAAGACCGTAACCGTGGTAACGGAAAACCATGCAAGCAATACATCCTACTAGTACATTGACAACTGTTTCTATTATATTCATTTTCATCTATATATATATGTTTTAAAAATTTCTCAAATAACTCTTTGTTCATATTAAACTGATGCCACACCAAAAAATTAATTTAAGTTGGAGACATTTATAAAGCCAACTGTTTAATGGTTGAACGGGTGCCACCTCCGGAGATAGATCTACCTTTCCTTCCGGAGCAAATGAGATCAACAATAATGATGCTTTAGTAAAATAAATATTATACATTTATTACAATCAACAGAATCACAGCAAACAGTCATCCATTTTTAAGATACATGACAAAAGCAGTTCAGTGTTAATGGTCAACATGGTGAACATTGTATTTCATTCCCTTTCATCAATCGCTTTTATTTATTGATTTCATGTTTATTTTAGACACAGGAACAAAACCCATATCATAAGCATTGTATCGCTACTTGTGTCAAAACATAGTTGGAACAGAGAATCATGTTAAAAGAATCAGACTTCTGAATACAGTCAGGGATAATATGACTAGCTCCAAGTTTCAAACCAGTATCACAAGTGGAAGCTTTGGAGAAGGGCTTGAGATGAGAGGTAGCGATTTGGATATGATGAATGTAGACAAAACTATCGAGGTTTATGCAGATAAAAAAAACCCGATTTTATCAAAATTTAACATATTACAGAATGGAAACAGACGATGTAAAACCTTGCTTTACGTAGTTGAAATTAGAAAAACATGTTACTAATTTGCTTTTAGAATACTGTGAAGAACTTAATGGACAACATTATTTATCGAGCGCATTATTAAAAAAATATCTATCAGAAGACACAGATGCACACATTCATGGACCGTGTTTATCGGACAAAGACGGAATTTTTGACCAGGCCAATTGCTTACATTGTAATACATGGATATCACAAGCATCACAGTGGATATGAAGATCAAATAACTCATGGCCAAGTTATAATGTCAAACAAAGTATAATAAAACATGGAGTACTTTTTGTACCAATTGGACATAAGGGATCGCCAATGGAAGATATAGAATGGCGAATATCTTTTTCTGTTGGTGAAAGATGTAATAGCAACCGACACCAGATATTCAGATTTACTCTGTTCATATTTCGTGAAAACAATTATTTTCTGGATATCTGAGGAATTACCACAATCCGTATGGAAACCTGAAAATATTATACCTTGTTTCATGCGTTGCTTTAACAGGCTTATTTATTGTGTTAAGTATTCGGTTTGCTTGCATTACTTTATTCCAGAAAACAACTTATTTGAGAACAAAATAGAGCGCCGCGCTCGTGAAATACTCCTAGATAAACTATATACCCTCCATAGTTACGGTTGGCGGTGCGTCTTATTTTCTGATCAACTATATAATTTGCATGTATCAATGTGGATTGATCACCTCGAACCACATACATTTCATACTATTGAGGTTGCAAAAACAATGAATTCCAAAATGTTAACGTTGTCAAATCAATTGAATGCTGTTGATTTTGAAAGTGAAACTTGTGTATACAAAAAGAGGAATACGTCAGATAGTTTCCCGTGACCAATCCTCACTAAAATACTTATACATATACTTCCTGTCATTGTGGTGTGCACGATATGCGCAGTCTATCCCACTGAACAGTACTAGAAGTAGTAATAAACATCAATACAAACGGTATAAATCCTGTTTTTAGTATTCTGCTACAAAAAATTCATCATGACGCTGTTTCTGGATGGCTGATGATAGCTTCGTTTTTCTATAAGACAAAGCAATACAATAAAGCGTTACACATAATCGTGTATTCTATATTGAAATGTACTCAAGAAAAACTATACAGCTTCATGGATATGTTTGATATTCATTACCAATTGCTCAAACTGAATTCATTTCAGGAGAAAAGTATAGTTCGATTATGGAAAATATTGCTTGTAGATTTTATGAAATTTGGAAGAAACTCTTAGGTAATACCAAATGAGCTACAAATGGAAGTGGAAAAAGGACCATGTTTTATTTCCTCTATAGTTTATGGTTATTTTCTTAAATTTTTCTGTCATTATCACCTTAATAATGTCACACAATGTCAGGATTCCATTCACACTTTACAACTTATTATAGCAGAAAACTATTTTATTGAGAGACAAACACTTTTACAGCAGCAAGCCTACGCCATTCTTGGTATTGCTTTACATTTATCAGGAGACCATTGGAACTGCTCGTCAAGCATTCATGCAGTCAGTTGAAATATAACCCAATCACTGAATTAATACTTCGATAAAGTGACTTTCGTTAATGAGCTCATTGTAATATTTGTACATTCAGTTTAACGACTGGTTTTTACAGGACAGACTTACCATGTATTCCAGATTAGTAATCTATATGTTTTGGTGTTGATGTGACGTCTTTTTTTTTATTGAAATAGCATACACATTTTGTTAAGGGATCAGCTGAAAGCCACCTCCAGGTGCTGGATTTTCTCGCTGTGTTGAAGACCCATTGGGCATTAGGCTGTTTTCTGCTCTTTGGTCGGGTTGTTGTCTCTTTGACACATACCCCATTTCCATTCTCAATTTTAGTAATGTTTTTTATTGAAATTTGTTTTCTATGGCACTATATCGTTCTTGTAATACAATGTACAATGCAAAGATAACAGAGTTCTCGAAGTATTACCAGGGCGAAAAACCTGATTCCTGTTTTCCCGAGCTGACAATACCCCAAAAACTATTTTAATAAACTGGGCAATATGATTTATCTATTTGTTACTGGAATTTTGAAAGAAAATTCGGTTATTGATTAAGGGATGTAAGGCGGGCGGCTGCAAAACAGTTTCCGTTCATTTACATGAGAACACTTTTACGAAATCTATTATGTTGTTTCCTGTGACTCAATAAAGGTCAAGTTCAATTTTCAAGATTTTTGCTGTTCTCGTTGTTGAGTTGTAGACCTTTCAGTAGGAAAATTAATTCTTATTATATGATTTATTTATTTTTGAGTTATTTTCCTTGAACAGAAATGGCGTAAAAATAACCTATATTTGTTAATTTCTATGTCATTTAGTCTCTCGTTTTTATTTTGAGTTCTTTCCTTTTGAACAGAAATGGTTATACGTATATGGATAGATAGTCTATCAATGATTATATCCGTTCAATTAATGTTTGGTTTGTTTTTTTTGTGGTTTGTTGGAATTTCCAATGACTTAGCATCAGTTTGAAAGTGTTTCGAATTATATCTGTTTGTGCTATTTTAGTTTAGAGAAATACATATGAGAGGTGTTTTTGGAGACTCGTAATTGTTAAAATAACGCTTGAAATTTTAATATTTTTCGTTAAAAGTGATTATTCTGTCATAAATTATTGATATTCAAAAGCTGTTGCTGGTGATTTGATTATGGACTGTTTTATACAGTTAAAGTAAGGACAAAATTGATGCGAAATACATCAAATTTTATGGCTTTATTAAAAAATTCGATCATATTAGCTTAATTTTTTTTAGCCTTATGTTTCAAAATGTCGCAATAAATAATTCCATAAACATTGGAAATATTGAAATTCATATCAGAAAAAAAAATTTGAGGTAAAAAAAAATGCCATTAAAATTTTACGGTTTGTGCATGGATTTGTATACAAATTCTTGGTTTGTGGTACACATTTTTTCATTAAGTTGATTAAATAATTCATATCAATATAGTAAAATGAATTGTTTAAAGGGTATATCATTGTTTGTTTTGATACTTTCCTCATGGGAGACTCAGATAGATATCCCAACTACATGGAGAATCTATTAGAAGCTTTTCTTAGAGTTATCTCCCTTCAATATGACTTCCTTAAAAAAAGAAGTAACCTAAAGCAGATTAGTTGAGAATGCCAAAGTTGTCACAGTTGATATAATACATTTTTATAGAATAAGAGAGGAATTACACAGTCAAAGAATAGATAATGGTACCCTTCAAATATGTATCTACAATGTTCCTTCAAAAATAATTCTCATTGTGGGAGCTCCCAATATGGGTATCGTACACATTGTAAAATGTGAAAAAGCAGTTTCACAGAATCTGCGCGGGCTAGCTTATGCTACAGATTTACAGATACCAAAGGGCCTTCTTATCTTGTATAGATATGGGGAGTTGACACTGGATTAGTCAACTTTCGATAAGTATATTTGTCTAAAACATAGAGACAATCTTGGGATTTATTGGAGCCGACAGAAAAGAAGATGCCAGTCATCATTTAATCCAACAAATAACGCTGCTAAAGTATCCAGACACAAGTAGCAAAAGAAATATGGATGTTAAGTGGAGTGTTTATTCCTGTTGGTGCAGGTAAGGATAAGTAGTTTCATGTTATAAACATCAGTATACTATTTATGTATGTCGCTAATATAAATAGCGTGCAAAAAAAAACATGTATATATAGACAATATAAAAGTATACAATGTCATGTGTAAATAATTCCTCCTAGGGTTTTTAGTCTTTCTACTTTTGCTAAATTTTTATATGGAGTATAACAAGTGAATTGACAGACCTACACTCTTGTTATTCCTTGCTAATTGCTATAAAAAGTGCCAACAATAAAACTTTAAAAAGGGTACATTTTGTAGTATGAGGCATATATACCATGATAGATTTGAAATGTAAAAGTTTTTTTATTTAACCGTCATGTAATTTGGGAATAGTATACTCTCAACCTTGCATACTTTATCGCTCTGTATCTGTCATAATTATTATTCAAAAGTGGAGTTTACATATAAAAAAGATGGTGTGGTATGATTGCAAATGAGACAACTCTTCACAAGAGACCAAATGACATGTATCTTTTGTAGTTGTGACTTAGATACATTGTAGTTGTGTGTTTATCTACATGTCCTGTGCAAAAAAAGGATGTTCGCTCCTCTTGATTTTTTATTTTTGCCAAATATTCGGAATACTCTGGTTTTAATTATGATGTGCCATTACACATGTTACATCTTCTTATTTTTATATGAAGAAATTCAATTGGATGATAAGACGGACAAAAAAATGGCAATACAACGTCTTTGAGGTGATTATTCTCAAGAAGCCATGCTGTGAATTAAGAGAACTGGACATTTGATATAAATTATTAATCTATCATTTTTAATATTCACCTGTTTTACTAAGTATTTTTTTCATGATCAATATCAAACATGGAAATTTTTATTTGTTAGAAAGAAATTATACGCAATTTGTCCATAATATAAATATGCATTTGGTTTTTTAATGGAATATCAAATGACAACCTTCGTTACTCTGATTTGGACTTAACGTGGAATAGCCTATGATGATAGTAGTACGACTCTACAATGAGCAAAACCCATACCGCATAGTCAGCTGTAAAACCCCCGAAATGCCAATGAAAAACAAATCAAACGAGAAAACTAACGGTCTGATTTATGTACCAAACAATGAACGAAAAAACAAATACTTCTGAAATTTAACTGAATTTTCCTTAGGATAACTGGCTTATAAATTGTATTCGAAGTTTTGATCTATTCACAAACAAAACAAATACAGTTTTTGGCTTTTATCTCAAAAATACTCCAGTTAGAGCCAAATCAACACAGTGTTAAATTGATGAATAAGTCAAGATCTATCTGCTATGACATTTTCAGACCAATTGGACCACCCATTGAGGGTTTCTGTCCGAAATAGTTTATTTTTACGAAATTTTACTGTTTTTGTTTATTATCCTTAATATTATAAAAGATAGAGAGAAGGTGTTAAAGACTAAAATGTTCATCTAAGTCGGATATTCAAATATGTAAAATGTTCAAAATAGCCAATTGACTCCTTAAGGAGTTATTGCCCTTGAAACGTTTATTTTTTACATTTTTTATATTTTCTTTAATATAATAATGGATAGAGAGAAAATATAAATAGCAATAAATGTTCAGCTAAGTCTACAAATAAGTCAAACATGATAAAAATAGTCAATTGACCCCTTAAGGAGTCATTGCCCTTAAAATGTTTTTTGTTTACATTTTTTTGTGTAAGTCTAATTACTTTTTTGAAAAATCTTCTTCTCTGAAACTACTTTGCCATTTACTTCAAACTTTAATTGAATGTTCCTTAGGGTATCTAGTTTATAGATTGTATTCGGGGATTTGATTCATTCAAAAACATGGCGGCAGTTTCTAAAAATAGATCATAGGGGTCAAATGAAGTTTTTGGCTTTCTTCTTAAAAACTAAAGCAGTAAGAGCAAAACTGACAGAGGTGAAAGTGTTAAACAGGTTACGATCTACATGTCAAGAAACTTTCAGACCGAAAGAACAACTTATTGTGTGGTTACTGTCCAGAAATAGTTAATTTTAGGAAATTTTATAGTTTTGGGTTATGATTGATTGATTGTTGGTTGCTTAACGTCCTTTTGGGTTATGTATTATCTTTAATATTATTATTGAAAGAGAGAAAGTGTAAATGACAAAATTGTTCAGCAAAATAAGATCTACAAATACGTCAAATTCCTGAAACTGAAATTACAGGTGAACGATATCAGGCTCTCATGAGCCTCTTGTCTATATTTGTAAGACATATGTGGCTCTTTATTCACATTAGTGGATAGGAATCATTTGTTGTTATAATTTGGTTAGGGTTAGGAATTGATTTGTATAGCTCTACATGGGCTTGGACACCTAAAGTAAAAGAAAACAAGACAGTTGCATTACTGTTAGGATAATTTTATAACGTATAGGCTAGTACTGATTTATGGGATCCAGTCTGAGTATCTCCTGCACTAAAAACAACACTAATACTGACTTATAACCCCAAATGATACATGTCCTGAAACAAACTTTTAGAGACAGATTTAGCCCCCACTCCAACCACCCCCTATAGAGCTTCATTGATATGATAAAGGCATATATAGCTTAATTTACTGTACGGGTTTATCTCATTGTTTCAGGCCAAAAGATTCTTAATAAAATATATCCTTTCATTTGGTGACTGGTGGCCATGGTAAGCAGTCTCATTGGCAATAATACCACACCTCCTTACATCAATGCCCCATCAAAGTTAATAAAGAAGTATTATATTTAGCTTTTCATTTTAAATTGCTATGCATCTTTTTCATACATAATTATTGTACGTGATAAAAAAGACATTGTTCTAAATCTACTTACATGTACTACATAAACATGTACATAACATGATGTAAATGCATATGTTTATGGAAATTGTTCAAAATCTATAACTTGTTATTTTCATAAGGGACCTAATAAAAAACCCTACTTTGGGAGGGCCAGGTTATTGTATAGAAGTTTACCACAGGTCAACATTAATGTTTATAGATATAAGAAGATTTGGTATGAGTGCCAATGAGACAACTCTCAATCCAAGTCACAATTTGTAAAAGTAAACCATTATAGGTCAAAGTACGGCCTGCAAAACGGAGCCTTGGCTCGCACAGAACAGCAAGCTATAAAGAGCACCACAAAAAACTAGTGTTAAAACATTCAAACAGGTAAACCAACGGTCTAATCTATATAAAAAAAAACAAAAACGAGAAACACAAATGAACCACCTCAACAAACGACAAACATTGAACAACAAGTTCCTGACTTAGGACAGGTGTAAAAATGCAGAGGGTTTAAACGTTTTAACAGACACAAAACCTTCATCCTAACCTGAAATAGTAAAATTACATCACAACATAGCAAGACACTATAAAATATCAATTGAAATGGCTTAACTCGATCAAAAGGCAAAAAACAAAAACAAGCAAACATACACTGAACGAATAAATTTGATCTATGACAACAAAATCTTAAAGACAACAATGACCTTGGACAAGATGCTATCAAATAAAATAACGTACACAGGTATAAAAATATAATATTATTGTGAGGAGTATATGGAGTTTATATTATGACCAAATCCTCATTTCAATAAATGGGGATAAATCTACAAATGTTGTGAATCACTGAACAATGAAACTAAAGTTGTGTCTTGGGTGCAAACATACTTTACCAATCTAAAATATACTAACCCATCGACGTAAAACATGGAAAATCTAGAAATTTTACAAGATAAACAAATTACGTCATGGTTTGTTGCCATGGTAAGTCGTTAAATGTAAAATCTGTTTTATTTATTGAATACCTTGTACCTTATTAAAAATTTGAGAATATGTTAGATAACGTTTAAATTTGAAGTTAAATTTGGGACAAATAAGGGCCTTATTGCCCAATACTCCTATCCGAACTAATATTGCTGTTTATGTATTGCAAGTTCTCCAAGGGCTGAGATTTTGTTCTTTTTTATTTTTCAAAGTTTGAAATGAAAATATCGCAGCCGAAACTTCATTTGTAAAGTAAAGTATGACTGATACTTGCCATGTGAAAGCTAAATTAATATTGGCATGAATTAATGGTAATGCAGGATAAGGACATCTAGAGTGTACATACAGTCTTCAACAATAGTGTCTATACGAGCTCTACATTGTCCCGAGTCTCCATAATTGTATATAAATCAAGCATGAACAATCAAAGATATGCAATCGACACCAAATATAGTATTTATATGTGGTTGTTTAGATGCAATAGGCACCAAGGGACGATGCTCCTCTAGGGCTGTTGAGCCAAGAGCTCTCGCAAACTTTATCGTTAGTAATGCAGAGAAACAAACATAAAGGTATCAGAAGTGCAATTTGTTTGTCATTCACAGCAAATTACATATACTACAGTAATAGGTTTTGTGACAACAATGGACAGTGTTCAATGAACTGGGTCATATAAAATACTAAATATAGTATCTCACACAGTCCGCCTTTTGTCTGAAGCAAACAGGAAAGCTACACCATTAATTGCTTTTAGTAATATATTTCCCAAAAACAATGAGAATGGATTTATCTTTTGTGCTCATAAGCCATATCAGTTTAATCGTTTGAGTTAAAGAGAGGCAAAGATATTAAAGGGACATTCAAACTCATAAGAGATGTAAAATATAAAAAAAATACTTGGCTTATCATGTAGTACGATAAATGCGCTTAAATTTTAATAAAAAAAAAATCTCCCTCTGATACATATTAATATTTACAAGGACGTGTATTGTTCTTTATCTTACCTCCTATACATTTCTATGAATATGATTGGTTAAAATCCACCGCGTGGAGACCGTGTATAATCCATATTAGGTTAGTAAGCGGGGCTTAATCCAATACACGGTTAGCAGTGGTGTTACGTCCCTTTATAAAAACAACACGGTGTTGGTGAAAAATATTAAAGGTTTCAACAGACGAGGAAATTGATGATTAACGGTTGAAAAAAAATCATTAAACCCATTTAAAGCTAACAAGTTGTTATTATTGGCATTGGCAGACCACTGGAAGTAGGTTCTTAAACCTAACGGTATTGAAGACTTGATCACTTTGATAGGCAACTAATCTAAATACCACATGTTAAGATAGTCGGTAAGATAAATTCGTGACATAGTGTGCTAGTGACCTAATACGATATATATGGGGTCAGTAAAAATTCCATATGGGGATTCGAGGATAAAAAGTAAAATCACAAAAATACTGAACTCCGAGAAAAATTTAAAACGGAAAGTCCCTACTGATTTACTTAAGTACCCTTTGAGGAACCTTACACCGTGAAACGTAATTAACGAGCTCTGAAGTTATTTTCGGCATTTGTATATTAATAGTGGTAACTGTATCCAATTTATGCAAAACCTAATTTATGTTTTTCGTACCGATAAGGTACATATAGAAGAGAGGCGAACGGTACCAAAGGGACTTTCAAACTCATTGAAAATAATCTGACAACGCCATGGCTAAAAATGAAAAAGACAAACAGACAAACAGACAAACAATAGCACACAAAAGACAACATAGAAAACGAAAGATTTAGCAACACGAACCCTGCAAAAAACTTGGGGTGATCTCAGGCGCTCCGGAATAATAGCTCGAAATATCGTATCAACTGGGAAATATATACTACGTATTCAGGCGCTTTTTGGAATGTTACTACTAAGAAATGGAGATAATTCACAATTTGGAAGCAGCAATCATCTCTTTTGTCGTAAAGCTTTGTTTTCAACCGATTCTAATTGTCAATTCCTAGATGTAGGTCTAGATATGAGGCAGACTTAACTGTATGTAGTGTATCCTTTATCTTAAGTTCTATCAAATAGATGCGTTAAACCTAGTCACCAAATTTTGAATATTTTAGTGAGTGAACATCATCCATATAGCGGAAAATAACGTTAAAAGATTCTGCTAACTTCTTGTCTTTCTTCCTAAGAAGTTCCTGTATGAAATCAGCTATGACTATACCTATACTTGAATATGTGTTGCAACAGAAATATAATCATTCGAATACTGTAGACTGGACACGATTTAAGGAACGGATGAACGAGAAACAACGACAATTAAACCACAAAATGGAAGAAGTATCGTCTAACAATAAGGCAATAAAAGAAGGAGTAAAATTAGAAGTGTATCAGAACTCGAACTGTAACTTGAACTTATTGTCTAAAAGAGCTAGGACAATTCCTTACCTCCTCTATAATAGGCAGCAGATTTGCAAAATTAAAGACTTCTTATCAACACTGATACAAACGCACAGTTTTATACTTACTAACACTGATACAAATGCACAGTTATATACTTATCAACACTGATACAAATGCACAGTTATATACTTACTAACACTGATACAAATGCACAGGTATATACTTATTAAACCATGATACAAATGCACAGTTATAAACTTCTTAACACTGATACAAATGCACAGTTATATACTTATAAACACTATACAAATGCACAGTTATATACTTATAAACACTGATACAAATGCACCGTTATGTTCTTACTAACACTGATACAAATGCAAAGTTACATACTTATGTTCACTGATAAACATGCACAGTTATATACTTATCAACACTGATACAAATGTACAGTTATATACTTATTAACACTGATACAAATTCACAGGTATATACATGCACGTTTGCTTTGTCGACAGACTTTGGGCTTTGTTACGAGTTATCAAACGCCGATTTAAACTTATAGTTACACTTTGTATCTACATAATTGTTTTTTTATTAACTGACTATGTCCAAATTCCATTGGATGATCAGATGGACAATAAAAGGAATAATACATCGTCTTTGAGAGGATCATTTTCAAGAACATAAACCATGTTGTGAACTGATAGAACGGGACATATGATATGAATTATTTATCTATATTTTGTAACATTCACATATTTTACTAAGTATTATTTTTATGATCAATATCAAAAATGGAAATGTCAATTTTTAAAAATGGAATTGTACGCAATATGTCCATTATATAAATATGTATTGTCTTTTTTTAATTGAATATTATATGAAAACCTTTGTTACTGCGGTTTGGACTACACATGAAAAAAGATTATGATGATGATTATTTATATCATGTTTTTTTGTATTTTTCAGATTGAAAAATCTAAAAAGCAGAATTCAGCTGCAAACATTTCGCTGTAACAGTAAATATGTCGAAGACTATACCTATACTTTGATATGTGTTGCAACAAAACTATGATCATTCGAACACTGCAGACTGGACGCGATTTAAGGAACGGATGAACGAGCAACAACGAGAATTAAACAACAAAAGGGAAGACGTATCGTCTAAAAATAAGGCAATAGAAGAAAAAGTACAGAACACATTTAAAAGTCTTTAGAGAAGAATGCAAACTATAGAAAAAGAAACGTATAAAATACACCAGCTTCAACAGATAAGCCATAATAACACCAAGATCATCTCCAATGCTTCATCGAATTTAGATAAAGTTAACGTGACGATCAACGACCTGCAAGTTAGAATAGCAGAAGGTATATACATGTATAGACAGAAAGTAAAATGGAGGGTTAAATAATTTATGATAATCTGATAGTTAATCAATACAATTTCCTTTAAAATACATGTTATTGTGAATTATTTCGATCTGATGAGTTAAACCCTTTTCAACTAATTTTTATAGTTTGTTCTGATGTTGTACTGTTACACAACTGTCACGGATTAGACAACAGGTTGGGCACACGCAAAAATATTTAACCCCGCCACATTCTTATGTACCTGTGCTAAGTCATGAACCTGTAATTGAGTACTTGTCGTTTTGGCTGTTTATCATATTTGTGTTTCATTTATTGACTCGTACAGTTTGTTCTTGTGTTGTTTTGTTACACCACTGTCCAAGGTGTAGGCGGGGTGAGGGTTTTGTGCTTGCTTACATGTTTAACCCTCTTTACAGTCTGTCTGTGCCTGTCTCAAGCCATGAGCCTGTAATTCAGTGGTTGTCGTTTGTTGTTGTATATACTCTTTTTCAATTATCTTTTCGGACATACATTAGGCTGTAAGTATCCTCGTTTTGATTGTTTTACATTTGTCATGTCGGGGCATTGTTTAGCTTGCGAAACAGTATAGATTTTGGTCATTGTTAGAGGGCGTACGGTGACCTATGACTCCCCACTTCCTTTTCATTTGCCAAATGGTCAAAAGTTGGACGTTCAATCCGATGCCTCGTGTGTAGAGATTTCCACGCTCTCAATATATACCAATGGAAGCAACAATATATCAATAATAATGCACGCGTATCAGTGCTAATCCATTTATTCATTTGTGTCCGATTTTTTAAGTTAAACAAATAATCCGTAACCTGAACTTCCTATTTGAAAGTTGACATTCTCAACTGCATGGTTACACTTATCGTGCAGACAATTTTAAGAATGACACATGATTAGCTTCACAGTAGCAAAACATTTATCTTCGGGGAAATTAAACATATCATTTATACCATTCATATAGATTCTACCACTGCATCGAGTGTGATACGATATTTATCCACTCGAGACAGTTAAATTTTCAAATTTAAAACGCGAGGCTCGCCGAGCGTTTTAAATATTTAAAATTTAACTATCGAGAGTGGATAAATATCGTATTACACGAGTTTTGGTGGTGGAATCTGTTTCTCTAATGATTTTCAAACAATACGCAGGCAAATTTATTCCTTCTTTTCGAATGATCTGCAAAAAGATGTGTTCTTTCTATGTGACGTCATCAGGGATGGTCGCCTTTTTTCATGCCGTCACAATAGGAAATTCAGAGGAAAGCAAGAAAATTCGACGTCATAATCGGATTTTAACCAATGAAGAACTGAGATCAAACGAACCACACGTTGATTAAATTTTTTTTATACAATGGGTGCAGAAAGGGATAAATTGACGAGGAATTAGAGAAATATAAATATATACTTATTTGAAGAACTAGAAACGGTTAATATTTAGAATTGTCTCTTCATTTTCATAACACCTAATCAATGGAAACTTCTACTTCTTCTGTAGGTTATTAACCATATTTGCAGTGTCACCGCATAAAAAAATGCGTTTTTTTTTAAATAAATTATCTTGTGAACATTTAGTAATTCATAATTAACAATGGTTGGTTACATCTTCATTGTATAAACATGGCCTATAGTCCTAAGGTCTATCGAATTGGACATAGAATGACAAGTTTATCATTAGTGACTAACCGGTAAATTATTATTGAAAATTTAAATCATACTCCAAAAGATGCACTATTTTATCTCAGGGGTGTCACCCCTGGATCCGCCTCTGTTTTGTCTCTAGTGGAGTGTTGTTTCATTGGCAATCACACTAATTATTTTCTATATTAATAATAACATCAATTAAAACCGTTAATTACAATTTGCAATTTCAAATTTGTTGCGTTTTTCATGTTTTCAAGAAAAATACATTCTCTCGAAAGTCAAAGTTTGAATACTTATACGTTATATAAGACAACATCTTCGAAAAACACTTCATCGCCTAAAAAGCACGAAATGTATAGTATTATTCTCATTTGCGGGTTATTTATTGCGAAAAAAATATTGTCAACACATTTTAAAATATGTGCGTAGTTATTTGTTAAGAAAGTTTATATAAAATGTTTTAATTATTATTTATAGCATAATGATATGAATAATGAGACATTGATTAAGATTTACTGACAAATGTTAAATTTTTTACTTTTCAGGAATATGTCGGATGTTTCCAGGACAACGCTTCGGACAGGCATTTACGACACAGGATACAATCATTTGGTAACAAAATAACACTTGCTTTATGCAAAAGACACTGTAAAGGTTACAAGTTCACGGGGCAACATGTAAGTTAACATTATAATAAAATAAATAAATAGATGTGGTATGATTGCCAATGAGACAATCTTCCACTAAAAATCAAATGATATATAAGTTTACAACTATAGGTCACCGTACGGTGTTTAGCGATATGCAAAAACACATATCTCATAGTAAGCAATTAAAGGCTCTATGACAAATGTAAAACAAATAAAACGAGTAAACTAGCGGCCTGATTTATGTACAAACAATAAACGAAAACAATGATATACAGCAACACAGAACAACCACAGAATTACAGGCTCCTGACCTGGCAGGCACATACACAATTTGGCGGTGTTAAACAAGTTTTCTTGCGCCAAACCCTCCATCTAACCAAGGACAGTGGTGTAACAGTACGACATAAGAAAAAATTATAAAAATCAGTTTAAAAGGGTTTAACTCATCAGATCGATACAAAGCACATCTTTCACAGGGGATATGGGCGCATGCTCCCTTTCGATGTTTTATATAGTGCACTGACATGGAATATGAGCCCATATCCCTATGAAGACAGAATAAAAAATATATTTTAATGGAGTGTCTCGATTTTTTTTCTTTCTGATTAACTTGTATTACCAGTCTGATATTCGTATTTGCTAATAGGCTATATAAGTTCATATACCCTGTTAAAGTAACCCATCATATTGCACGATAAGTCAGGATATATCATTCCAGTGTTAATTTATGTATAAATCTCCGTAATTTGCACTTGCCATGAGCAAAAGATTGCATGTCACTAGTCGACTCGTGTCACTCGTACCCTTCCGGCGTTCATGAGATATCTCCCAGTTCTTGCTTGGTATCTGTTATGACAATTAATGATATATAACTACAGATTTGTATTCAGTATTTCAAGTTATTAATGTAAAACTTTGTATATCCCTTGACCTTAATGCTACCTCCTCGGTGGTCTCGTGCTCCCCTCGATTCCTGGGTTCGATTCCCGGCCGTCAAACTAAATACTTAAACATTTACAATTGCTGATTCTCTGCTAAGCACTTTTGTTTAAGAGATACAACACAACCTGGTTAGATAAGAGTTATAATGATATGTCAATAAAGGGTGACATGTCTTTCTGTGGATAGGTTCTCGCAAACAAGCGTTGCTTTTTAGAACAAAGCATATTTTTTTCTATAAAATATTAGCATTATCTGGTCCTGATATGCATGAAATATTTCCAACTGGACGTTTGCCATCAATCTTTCAATCCTCATTTATAATATGATATTTTATTTTACATGATAAAGTATTGATGGATATCTTTATGACAAGCCTAGATCGATAAGCATCACACTGAATAACAGAAATACTGACTTTTTATTAACAGGGAGGTGAATTTTGTCTATGAGAAAATGATGTTAACAGTGAGAAGGCTTACCACCAAATTTTACCAGAATCTAGTTACAGCCTGAAATGTGAAGGCGGACCTACTAGGAACTGCGGTCACCACGACATAAAATATGTAGAGGTAAGATATCCGAAAAAGATACCTTAAAGGTCAAGGTACATTTATGATAAACAGGTTTTTGAGCCAAAATCTGTGACAAAGGACTTTTACTGTACCTTGACGTTTATAGATAAAACAGAATTCAAAGCCCGTGTATATTTAAAAATTTTGATCAAAAACATTTCAATTTTAGAAACTTATGAATAACTAGATCAACACTGCATAAATATTAGGATATTAGTCTATGCCATGGATATAATACTATGTATTATTATGTATTTCGTAAAAGATCATTTGATAATCGTACATGATAATTTTTGTGTGGTTGTATATATTGTTTAGTTGCTGTCTTTAATATTAAGAAAAGAGGACATGGCATGATTGCCACTGCAATGAGACAACTCTCCACAAACGACCAAATAACGTTCTAGTTAACAACTTTAGTAAACGGTAAGCTCGTTCACGACGAGCAAATCCCATACCATATAGGACGCTTAAGGCCCCGAAATGACAGATGTATAACAATTCAAACGAGTAAACTAACAGCCTGGTCGATGTACTAAAAATAAAAGATAAATATGATATATAGCAACACACGACAACCACTGAAGTACAAGTTCCTGTACTTGGGACAGGCGCATACGGAATATGGCGGGGTTAAACACGTTTGTGGTTTGTGGGCGCCTTACACTCCACTGTTTTCAGTTGCCAGGCATGTGTCTTTGATGTAATGAAAATCATGACTTTTCCCTGAATGTTTTGCCACGATTTATAGTGTTACTTAAATATTCTTGTAAAAACATAACGCTTTCAAGACTCTTGCATTGTAAATTAACTTTTCCATATAGATGATTAACACTGCTTTTTTTCTTATTTGTAGTATCATGAAGAAGAACATGACTCGTTTCAGAAACATTTCGTGAATAAAGAATAAAAAGATGACTTTACATAACTTTTTTTAATGGTTGTTATTGACTTTACTAAGAGACAAAGATCGGACCGAGATAGGAACAGTCTTACATGTGCCAGTCGATTAATAATTTCACCAATTAAATTACATCTGACATCAGATATCAATTGATTAAAAAAAGCAAAACTACTAGACCAAAAAACCACGAAGTTAGCAAGATTAGCATTGTATGTGACCAACAAAAAAAAACCGAAATTATCAAATAGCTTTTGCCCCTGTTTTAAAAAGGCAATGAATTACTGCCTTGATAGTAAATTGGCCATTGAAATAAGATAAAGGATGTTTTCAAACTGTAAATAAAACACAATAAGCGGAAGCGATTGTCTTAAAAAATGTTTAAATTGTTTTGCGAGGTCTCAATCCTCCCCCTATACATCTTACCAATGTAGATTAAACACATAGCAATACGTACGGAATCAGGAGCCTTTGGCATTTGTTAGTCTTGTATGTTGTTTTTTTTTTTTTTAATTTTAGTTCATTTATATGTTTAGGAGTTTATTGTACATATTGTAAACAAAAAACTTCCTACGCATAACTGAAGCTTACATTTTTTAGGCACGGCAATGAAGCACGACAAATAAGAGCTTTGCACTCGTTTTTTTTTTCGTTTTTTTTTTTCTGGTTAACAAAAGTTGTTTTATTGTTGATGAAGTTTACCCCAAAACATTTTTTAATTATATAGCAAAAACTATGGAAAGTAAAATCACACATGTAACAAACATATATTTGTTTATTTAGAACAAACTACACATGTCAGCGGGTAATTGTTTATATACGGTGGACATTTTAGAGATCCGCATTTGGTAAGAACAGCAAAGAACAATTTACCATAGTGCTGATTCACGCCACCAATGATATACTCTGGGTTTATGTCAACACATACGTAAGCAGACGCAGCTGCAGGACTATATGCTACGGACGACAAGTATCCATTATACTCTTCCTTCCAGCCACTGTAACATGTATTCTTACCAGGAATCATTATGACAGAGGTTGAGAGATGAGTTCTACAGTTAGCACAAGGGACGTCCTGGGCGTTAGAATTAGAAGCAAAGAAGTTGCCGATTACTTCTGCACCATACATACGACCATAGTCTGGTCCGCTATTCTTTATATAATTTGGATCTGGTGGTAAACATACGTATTCAGCAGCCGAGCCTGCTAGAGTATAAAGACCACCACCGGCAAAGCCTATTAAAAAATATACATTATATCAATTTTTCAATATATATATATATATATATATATATATATGATATTATTGAAATCAAGGAATGATCGTAATGATCCTTTTTTATTTATGCAACATATACGAAGGAGGGTTATAATCGCATTAAACAACAGAAGAAACCCCTTAGTATTTTACATTATTTTAAAATTTTATGCACCCAAAACTTACAGCATTGACAGAATTTATATGCAATGATATGTCATATCAGCGCAGATGTGCTGACAAGTGACCTGGTAATCGAGTATTCGGGGACGTGGTGGGTATAAAACACTCATCACAGATACGGCTAGGTTGATGATACAATTCACCAGTCACGTATTACATTAAAAAGAAGCATACCAGTGACACTCGAGTCTTTTCCAAAGTGATAACAGCTTAAAAGGTAATCATAATACATCGTACTACAATAAGCTTCTATAACAAACTATTTTTGACCAGATTAGCAACTATAAGATCATGTACAAATAATGGGCTGCTGGTGTGCCTGATGAAGGATGCAAGGTAACATTAAAGGTAAAATCCGAGAGGAACCTGAATGATGTATCTGATCTAGCCTGGGATCCTGGCTCACTACTCGACAGCAGTACAGACGCGGTAAAGGTTGGTCCAGGATGCTAGGCTACAAATGATTAGGTAAAAAGATAGGCTGGTTCTCGTCGATGTGCCATACGGGTAAATTAGAGCCAAACAGATAAACAAGCAGGGAACATGTCAAGTGAAAGATTTACGGTGAAGGTTAAGACCAGAGAAAATCTAAGATTGTTTTTATTTCAACACATGTTTACCAACAAAAAACTTGTCGAATGAAGCAAATTTATGTTTGTATTTGAGCTTTTGATTTAGCCATTTGACTGTCGACTTTTCGTTTTGAAATTTCCTTGGAGTTTGCTATTTTTGTTATTTTACTTTTTATCAACAAATGATTGCAAACCAATTTGTTTATCTTAATAGTTATTTTATGTATCACCCTGTAAATAATAAAACGATTGTAGATTAATAAGGGGATTAGTTATGCTTTGATGATTTTTCACTTTTCCGGCAAACAAATTCTATGGTGATTGTGCTTGTGAGACACATATTTTCACCTGTCCTTGAAAATCAAAAAACAAAAAAACATAAACAAAAACGAAAATTTTTAATCCTTGGAAGGAGACTGCGTTTTTTTCTTCTTCAAATGTTTACACTTTTTAATAGCGTGTAATTAATCGAATTGACATCTGTTAAGATTTACCGGAATATACCAACTCTGTATTATTATTTGGACATTGCTTTCTTCCCCATCTTATGTATGTTGTTCCAAGACCTAAAACAAAACAAAAATATTACTCAACGGCTTTCAAATAGACGACAGACATATGGATTGATTAATAGATCGTGTAAAGTTAAGGCAGCAGTAGTTAACTGGTGCTCAAATCTCGTAAATCGATTAAAAAGATACATATCATGATGACAAACAAAATTGCGTCGTCAGGGTAAGTGTCTCCTAAATGCATTCTTAGTCCCCCATGCACATACATATTCAGTCAAAATAGCACTATCCAGAATGGAACACAATCGGTATAAGTACAGATCAGACGATAATTCTTATGTCTGAAGATCTGATACCACGAAAACATGTCGCTATTGAGTTGAGATATAGACACATCATATTGGTCAACCAATTCGTGATGTGACCGTAAATCGTATGAAGAGCCGATTTCAGTCGTTCTTCCTCATAACTCTGCTGTAGCAATTTTATATAATGAGTATATCCCTGTTAAAAGTAACATGAAAAGGAGAAATGAGAGAAATATTGACACAATGTATGATAGATAAAATGCATATTTTTAAACGGCATTGAGAGTTTGTATGGGCCAACATTATGAGTGTATTTCTCACCATACATTCGACATGATGGTTAAACGAATTGTGAAAAGGGAAATATGACAGTCACGTATTACTGTATTTCAATTCGTTTTAATCTCTGATCTCAAATTCAAATGAACTGCATGTGTATGATATTGTCACTATAATGTGAAATTTTAAGTCCAACTCCAACTTGAATAGGTATACTTAACCATTTTGTCACGTTTTTAATAATGTGATCGGATCACATTGTTATCTTTTTCATCGACCAAGATTGATAAATGTGGTAATGTATTTGCGTTAAACATTTGACATAGTGATATGCATATCACCGTCAGCGTTTCATAAACATATTTTAACTTATAGCAACATTGAGTGAAAACCTTTGTTCCTTTCTGAATACCTTATTTTACCTCAAATTTACCCAGTTTTTTATTGAGTCATATTGCTCAATCTTTAGTTATCTATATTTAGTGTTTCAAAGTTTGTCTGCTCGTCTTTTTGTGGTTTGCCATGTCTGATTTTCGTCGACTTTAGGTTTTTGCAAGCACCATTTTTATCGTCTACAATTTAAAAAAAAAACAACATTATGACAAATGTGAGAAAATAAAGATAAATAAAGCCTTACTTTTGATGCCGGTTTATGAGCTTTGAAGTTTTTTAATTGTCTGTTCATGTTGTTGGTTTAATGTCCGTTGTTGCTGAATGATTATCTCTTGCTGTTGATTTGTTACTGCCTGTTGTTGGTTTTTAGTAATTAGCTGTCTCACCGTAGCATTCAGTATCGCCAAAACACTTCCCACTTGGTTCAGTCTATTAAGCAATACATCTGGGTCATTGAGCAATAACCTCTTCTCTTCTGTGGGGACTAGATCTACCTTAAAACAAAGAAAATATATTAACGACACATTCATACTTAAATGCCTTATGCTAGGTATGAAGAAATCAATTAAGTAGACACAATTTTTTTCTTATCATTTATAAGGTCACAAAGGGTCCCATAATGTTTACAAGCATATGATAACATAAACGTTAAAACATTACAGTGTGTATATAACTTATTTTTTACAGGATAAATTTGTTTCGATCTACTCTTACTTTTTTCGGACTGTGTAAACTAATAGTATTTTAATTTCTCCTAAAATTTCCATACAGATTTAAAATGAAAGAACGTAAAAAAAAACTTCATCTAAAGAGTACACTGATAGATGATATAAATCTTCAAAATAATTTCTACAACAGCCCAACCAAATTCGTAGTTGTATTCTCATCAATAATAAAGTTGTATATATATACATATACAAATTTGCAACAATTGTAAACGTCACAGTTAATCACGAAGTATTTTCCACTAAGAAAATGATTCGTTGGCAAGAATGAATCAGATTGACTACACGTCTGTGATAATTGGATTGCAAAACTCGTCTGTCAAATGATAGGCATTGACTGTCGTGTCACTGTCCTAATAGAGGATATAGAATGTTAGTCTGGCAATCGGAACGCTCTGTTTTGGAAAACAAAAACGTTTTGGAAAAATAAAACAAAATTTGTCTGGTGGAATTTGAATATATCAAGTGAAAGAAAAATTAAAGTAACAGCTCAATTTGAAATAGTCTACCTTAGACAGTAGGGTTGTTCTTCATATATTCATTTTTGATTATTTTCAATGTCTTAATATTTATTTTTTGCTTTGTTTTTAGTTTTGTCTTAAGGTAGCTGGGTAGTCTAAATGTTCGACGATAGATTTTTCTTAAACTCTCGTAAAAATACTTCTTGGTCAATGTACTTTAACATTTCAATTCAAAACACTGGGGATAACGGACCAAAATATCAAATAGAAATAGGAGTGAAAAATTTAAATGAATGTAACGACACTGATAGTTTGATCTTTGAATTTCTAGGTTTAGATGTTTTTGTTAAATGATATTTGGTAAACTATTTAAACTCGAAAAGTATATTTGCAACATGCTCAGAATGGGATACTTAGACATAACCCCCGATGTATTGCAACATATAATTTCCTGTTGATATAGACTGTGTATAAGACCGACACGCTGCATTGGATTTTGTAATGTGCTTACTCAGGTAAACAATGATCTTGATAATGCCTACCATCTATCATATGAATAACATTGTTTTCAAGCAGTACATGTACATATAAACTGAAAATGAGATACATGTAAAAACATAATTGATTTCCAAGGACTGGCACCAAAACAGTTCCATGGAAATAGCTGTATGGAACAAAATAGGTACCGACATTTATTTAATGTTATTCTTAACAGCAGGCTCATATTTCAAAATGGTTTTTGCTAATGTTTTGTGTAAAGAATGCTATATTGCTTTTTATCAAGATTCCTTCATTATTTTGTTCGGTTCTAGGTTTGAGGATGATTAAACTTCATAGAACCTCATCATTCATGATTAAACAGGGAAACTCTACACTAAAATGTACGACAAAAGGGACAATTTTTCGTTTACTATTGTTAATTTTTCTTCTTTGGATGGTGTTGTTCCTTAGGCTTCATCTTACGGTGTTTACATTTCACAACTCGTTCGCTATGCCTGTGTCTGTTGGGACGTTTTAGATTTTAAAGAACGTAATCTACGTATTACTGGTAAATTATTAAGTCAGGGATTCGTTACCACAAATTACTCAAAATCTTTACTAAATTCTTCTATAGATATAAAGATTTGGTTTTGAAGTTTGATTGTGCATGTAGAAAACTTATTTCAAACGTAAACTTATCGATCCTTTGAATAAACGTATTGTAAAAGGTTACCAATTAAACATTGTAATTAGATCTTTGAATAATGGTTTATTGGTATTAATACAGTTTTTGTTATCAGTGAATTAAAAGCAAACTAAATGTTATTGTTATATACATATGCACTCACATGGATCTACAATCTGTCGATACCTGTATCTTGACATTGCACAAGGTCATGTTTTACTCTGAGTGTTTATGACGTTTTTTCACTAAATCCATAATATGTTGGATGTGTACTGATTGATAATTTAGGCTAAGATGCATGATTTTTTTATTACTTGTTATTAGCTTTGAACTAGCTGTCAGTAACTGCGAGTAATCTCAGATCTGTACTTAATGTTTTTTTGTTTGTTCAGATGTACAAGTACCCGGCCACGTCCACTCTGTTATAGTTAGATGTATTCCTATTTGTATCCATCTGATGAGTTAAGCCTTTTTCAACACATTTCTATAGTTCGTTCTTATGTTGTACTATTACACCAATGTCCCAGGTTAGGGAAGGGTTGGGATCTTGCATGCTAATATGTTTAAGCCCTCAACAATCTGTATGTATGTGTCTGTACCAAGTCACGAGCCTGTATTCAGTGGTTGTCGTTTGTTGTTGTGTTACATATTTGTATTTTTTTCATTTTTCGTACATTAATTAGGCCGTTAGTTTTCTCTTTTGAATTGGTTTACATTTGTTATTTCGGGGCCTTTTATATCTCACTATTGGGTATGGGCTTTGCTCATTGTTGAAGGTTGTACAGTGATCTATAGTTGTTAATTTCTGTGTCATTTGTCTCTTGTGAAGAGTTGTCTCATTGGCAATCATACCACATCTTCTTCTTTTGTTATAAAACGTTGAAGGGAAATCAGAAGGTGAAGTTACGTCGAATTTTGGTAGGTATACATGATTCATAGGATTTAATGACATGAAGCCAAATATATATAAAAAAACAAAAATCATAATCCGTGTTTTTTTTTTTATTATTTCTATGGGCACTAAGCGGTTATCAATCAATTAATCAATTTATGGAAAATTTAACCAGCCAAGACTTTGATCAAGTTGTGTTCAGAGAAAAACGTACTGCTTTCGCTACGGTCGATGTACATATTTGGATTTATTTTTTTAAGAATGCTGGGCAAAACATTTAAGTTAACACTGGCTTTAATTGTTGGTAGATTAACATAAAGTTGACATTATCACATGCATATTGAAAATAAACACATAAGAAGACATATTTATGAATATAAGCTGATTTTCCCCAGACCAAGGCCATGGACGTTGAATATTTTTAACATATTATCTGTAATAATAAACATTATTTTGACTCCAACATGTCAAATTCTACCAGGTTTTTTTTTCCAAATCTAAGATACATGTAGCGAGTGATTGGTGGAAAAAGTGACAAATGCCAAATTAAAACCAAGCTAAAAAGGTACAGACAAACTGTATATATGTTGTTAATGTAATTTTAGAAATAACATATTTCAAATCTTTCTCATCACATAACTCAACAGTTTTTTCTATTAAAAGTAAAATCTACTCTATCTGTGAAAAAGCAATTAAGAGTGGTCGTATAAACAGTCAGCATGATTTGTTTGTTACTATTGTTGGTAAGTGTTTTTCCTTAAAACAAATGAGACAATGTTTGTCGGCTCTTGCTATCAAGTCATGATTAAAAGGACTTCATGAACAGAAGCAAAAAAAAAATATACAAACTCATTACCTTTTGTATTTTTTTTTATTACTTTGAACAGACCACACATGTAAGTGGATAATTGTTTATGTACGGTGGACATTTCAGAGACCCGCATTTCGTAAGAACTTCATAGAACAATTTACCAACATGTTCATCCACACCTCCAATAATATATTCTGGGTTTAGCTCAACGCATGCGTAAGACGAAGCTGCTACATGACCATGATTCCCTGACGCCAAATATCCATGATATTCCACCTTCCAGTCCTTGTAACATGTATTTTTTCCCGGAATCATAACAACAGTTGTGGCCCGTTTTGTTCTACATAGAGCACAGGGAACGTCTTCGTCGTTAGCATTGGATGCAAAAAAAGCGTTGTCAAATTCTGCGCCGAACATACGACCATAGTCTCCCCCACTAGTCTTTCCATAGTTTGGATCTGGTGGTAAGCATACATATTCAGCAGCTGCGCCTGAATCAGTATAGTGACTCCCACCTGCAAAGCCTGTTATAATAATGTAACATCATTATGGAGAAATAATGAATGCGTATTCGTGAAATAATGTACACAATATTCTGGAATAATAAACATGTAATTTATGTGAAATACTCTATATAACAAATGAAGAAAACATGTATCTTATACTTGAAGTAATCGTCACGGGGATAGTATAGGTTCTAATTGAATTATGTAAAATACGCATAAATTGAAAACACAATGCTGCTAAAACACCACAGGAACAAGACTGGCAACTACGAGTATTAAAACTGTGTAATTGATAAATTTAATCTATATAATATTTACCGGAATAAACCAATTCTGTATTATTATTTGGACATTGCTTTCTTCCCCATCTTATATAAGTTGTTCCGATACCTGAAATAAAGTAGGTAATGCTTTGCGTATTTCAAATAGACCACAGACACATATGTTGATTGATTGTTTGTTTATTCAAACATAAAAACATTAGAACAATGCTATGTTAAATACCATGTTTATGATACAATGGCATTTATGACACAATGGTGACTTTAATTTAAAACACACTGAAGTAATTGAGTTTTTAATCATTGTTTTATAGGCAAACTGAACAAGATAGGCAACAGAGTGTTATATTTTCACAATTCATCAGCCAGATCAATTAGTCACACTTACACAAATTTACAAGATATGCAGTTATCTGTGGTCATATTTTACGAGGTCATTCATGATTACCACAGGAAAACTACAAAATAAATCGCAAACTCTATCTCGTCAAGTTTATTAATCTAAATTACACCAATACGGGGGAAAAATAATACTTGGCATAAAATATTCTTTGCAACACATTACAAATTATCTTAAGTTCCCCATGTCTTCAGTTTCATAGACTGTTTGATAAAAGAGCATTAAGATTTTACTTGCTGGCTAGAGGTTGGAATATATTTCATATCATTGTCAGCAAATTCTTTATGTTGGTTTTTAAATCATTTAATAGGAAATGTTTTATTCATTATATATTACAAAACAATAAGAAACATGATTCAATATTCAGATAAAACTTTGCACTTGTAACATAGTATCTTTTGGATCGGGATATTCTAATTTCATCCACTTTTAAATGAATTGTCGATAATATAAAAGCTGCAAATATCTCAGAAGAATTCTCGTATAACGATTAGAGTATGACGAATGATACTATCGTAAACATCCAATTAAACCATTGTGGTGACGTCAGCCTATTCATTTACCGTGGATTCTTTTTCTAGAATCAACGCTTCCCAAATCTGCCGCTGAAATGGTCTCACCAAATTATTTTCAATTGTTTCCTTTGTGTGTCTAATTTCGTTAAGTTTGAATTGGCTAATTTACTGATTTCTGTTCACTAATGGAATTAATTTAAAAACTTACCTTTAATCTTTGTAATTTGTATATGCCTTCACTGGGAATCGAACCCTTCCTTGAAATCTGTAATGAATGACTGACATCAACACATCGACGAAACCTCTCGGCTAACAATGGGTTACAACTTAGATGTCTATTTTATCTATATAAATGAACATCGGAAACACAGGGGTTGTACCTTTATATATACACAATGGGCAGTCGTATAGTATAAGTTGGTAGCCGCGAGGTTAGCATGCTTAAAATCAACGAGTTAAAAGATAGGGATTTATCGGTTTAGGTTCGAATCCCTGTATTATCTCTGTTGTCCCAATTCAGTTTTTTTTTCTAATTTGCATGTTATAGTGGATATTTTTGTAATACAAGCGAGTTTTACCGTTTATTTTTTGGATTATTATTGGCTATTTCACATGTTTGAAACAAAAATGATTACATTCTATTTGTCAATTTTTGTTGTATAAATATAGTATGATTTCATCTGTTTTACTACATAATTTTACAAATGTTTGTTCGCAAATTCCTATGCGAGAAAATCGTGATGTGCCTAGAGTGCTAGAAATTTCGGTAACATACTTATTGTATATACTTTATATATGCTCTTTGGTCGGGTTGTTGTCTCTTTGACACATTCCCCATTTCCATTCTCAATTTTATTAGAAATAAGTTCGAATATGTCTTATTTTGTAAAAACAGATAATATTCAGATGCCTGATGATATAAAGATCTTTAAAGATAGAAGTGTTATATTTGTATTTTGTTAACCAATTAATTGTGATTTGAGATTTATCAATGCATCGTTGGACACGATAACATGGTTATTTAAACTCACTTACAATACCTTCTAATTAAGAAAAGGCTTTAATTTTGAAAAGAAATTAACACAATAGTTTAAGTTATAGATACAATGGATAAGCGTAGATTCATGAAAAACAAACCATTCGCCCTCCGGGCTCATGGTTTCTTTTTCAAGAATCCACGCTTACCCATTGTATCTATATAACGTAATATATGTGTTTACAACAGGAGTTTGGCCTTTTATCAAGGGATGAACATTTATTATCAAATACTTCTTTCTATCTTTAAACTATGCCAATTGATAGCATTTTTACCAAGATTCTTATAGCCTCATTATGTGTTACATCTGCTCAAATCTTAATTTGGCTTACATGATTTACATATTAGTGTCAGGATAATAACTGATAATGAGGGGATCCGAAAGCAAATATGACTCTATTCAGTATATCAGGTGAGTTTTCTCTCAAAAGATAGCGTTCAAACATGCAGAAGTGACTATGTAGCAATCAAACAGTGAAGAGGATATCTTCCAAACTCAGATCTGGGGGAAATTTTACATTTCTTTTTCAATATGAAATTTTGGTACAAAAATGGTTCCGTATTGGTATAGCTAGGTACCTTCCTTGTTACATTAACAGGCAATGAGCAAGGATGAAGAGTTTTGTAATATGTCTTCTCAAAAGCGTTAATTAAATCAGATCATTGTCAGTATTAGTTTTCCTCGTAGAATCCCCATGAATACATGTTTCACCTACCCACTTGGTAATTTGAAGAAAACACCACAGACTGAAAACGAAATGCCAAATAAGTATTCGTAAAAAGTACATAGCAACTAAAATAAGTCTTTTATTAAAAGTTGCATGGAATTTTTAAATTGGACTACATTAGAGTTTGGAATAATTGATGGGTTACATATTTTAAGATGACCAATTTTTTGTTTAGAATCTGAACTATTAACAGCACGCACAGAAATACACAGTATGGGTACTTTAGTCTACAGGGTCAATTAATTGAGATAGTTTTTCATTTTGAAGCAAATGAAGCATATTATCCTCATAAAGTTTGAAGATGGACTATATAATTTGTTTCTAGAAAAAAACTTTTATGGGATTTTTTAGTGCGCTGATATAGACATATGCATGTATGACTTTCTTTAAATACTTATCTTTACAATATAGTCGAGTTGCAATTAAAGAGAAAATAAAAAAAATTGATATCGACAACAGATGGTAATATATCTTGCAATTGCCCCTGGACTATTTATAGAACTGAGTCAACCTTGCAAATAATACGTAGGGCGAATGAAAAGTAGATTTTAACATTATAAATATGATAGTCCCGTATATAATTGATAAAAACCATTACTGTATTTCATTTCGATTGAGGTCAAATTTTATGCATGCATGCATGGCTTTATCACTCTGATTTCAAACTTCAACAGGTACTCTGGAAATCAGGTGGAATTTTATTGTGACCATTTAGACGTACCGATTTGTTATTACATTAATTTAGAAGTGCTCAGATTAAGACAGAGATATTTATCAATCAGAACTTTGGGGTTTGCATACGTTTTATCAACAGATTGTAACTAGTGACAACACGACTGTTGTGAAATGACGTTGTGTGCTTTTCTTTGACTTAAAGATTTTGTTTGCTCCTTATGTATATTCTCTTTTTTATGAAAAAAGTCTTACTTGGAATGCTGTTAAATGAGCTTTACAACTGGATAATTGTCTGTTCCTGTTGTTGATTTATTGTCTGTTGCTGTTGGATTGTTGTCTGTTGTTGTTGGATTAATGCCTGTTGTTGCTGAATTGATGTCTGTTGCTGTAGAATTGATGTGTTTTGTTGTGTAATCCATGCCTGTTGCTGAAGGGTTGATGTCTGATGTTGCTGAATGGTTTTCTCTTGCTGTTGAATAGTTAACGTCTGCTGTTGGTTTTCGGTGAATAGCTGTTTTACTGTGGCATTCAGTATTGCAACGATATTTTCCACCCGGTTTAGACGATTAACGAGTACATCTGGATCATTAAGCAATAACCTCTTTTCTTCTGTGGTGACCAGATTAACACTAAAGCAAAAGAAATATATTAACCAAATGATCATACTTGAACTTCCCTCATGTGCTATGAAGAAACGATTCGACACAAATTGTTTCTTATCAATCTAGTGTTAAGTTAGGTCACATAGACAAAGGTATCAACAAGTGTACATACATATGCTAACAGGTGCATTTGAACATAACGATCTAGATTTGACAATTTTTAAGAGGACATCTTCGTTTCGACATCAACTTACATTTTCCATAATTGTGTAACCGACTGGTAATTTTGAAGGCAACCAATTTTTTTATTGTTCATATCGACTAATTCATAAAACAAATATACAAAAGAAACCCTCGGAAGCGTAAATATATAGTATATATGAATGTAATCGTGACCGTTACAATTTCATTCGAAACAATAATGAAGTTTTACTTTGCAAAACGTAAAATGTTACACTTTATCATAGAATAGGTTTTCTCTAAGAAATAAATTCGTTGATATATAACCGTTGAAGCATATTAACTGTCCCTTCTTTGAATATGGGATGCCTTTGATGAACTTCTACTATTCCAATCGGCGATCCAAAATACTGGGTCTGTGGGTGGCATGCCTTTTTTGTGAAATATTATTTAAATCCCGTGAAAATAAAACCAAAATTTGCCGAAACCTATCATTTCCTGATGGAATCCTACAGCATCTTTTTCCATAATTTCTAAAACTTCTACTGAGTTTCGTGCTAGATACTTTATGAAATTTGCGGTTTCAGAACTGCTTCACCATTGAACACATCCGTAGAAAAATCTTAGTGGGAAATATAAAGGAATAATATAAGATATGCTAATGTAAGGTCAATGGTGTAGCTACACAATACCTAGAGAATCAACACATGTAACCTTAAACTGTCAGTCAAATATAAAAACACTAAATATAAACGCATGGTTACAATTTCAGTGTAAACGATTACCTTTATACATTATACCTACGAAGACCAAAACCAAAAGTTCTGAAAGTTTAATGCATCAATAAGTAAATAGTATCAAACTTTGAATATATCTTGATAAAATTATTGAAATCATGTGCGATACCTTGTACAATAGGAGAAATGAAATAATTTCATAAGATACAAGACCAACAACAGCATTTTTCAACAAATTAAATTATTATTTATAAATCAACTGTTTAAAAACATTTTGAATTGTTCGAAATATCTAAGATTTTATACCCCGTTAGTAGAATACCTAAGCTGTATTTGGTAAAACCTTTCGAAACCTTTGGCCCTTAATGCCTTCAAATTTCGAACTTTTAGCTTGTTTGATTCGAGCGTCACTGATAAGTCTTTTGTACACGAAAAGTGAGTTTGGGTTACAATATGCTATTTATGGTATTTTGAATGAGCTGTTTTTAATTCAGTTTTTTCACAAGAAGGTTTATTATTCTATGCAGTACAAGTTTTCTCTAAAAGAGACAATATATTTTTGTTTGGTATTAAAAACGAGGTTATACAGTAGAAACAAGATTAACGCTTCGTGAGGTGAATAAGATAACCACTGTGTACGACAGTGAAGCGATAAATATGGGTATAACAAAACACATGTCAACAGTCAACAGAAAAAATAGATAAAAAAAATAGTCATTAATAAAATTAAATGCGTTTCTATACTCTCATAAACTCTCAATATGACAAGCTTGAAAATACAGAATAAGTTTTTCAAAACCATGCGCACAAATAAAGAACAATTTAGTAGTGAATAAATGTAAATTTCACGAACCTGTTCATATTTGAGAATAGCCTTTGATTATGTCCATACTCATATACGAGTCCATTTTAAGTTTATTATATCTTAATTATTTATTGGGGGATGGGTGTCCCATGAATCATAAAAGACATGGGGATGTTGAAATAAGACAGAAACCAATCAACAGATACATTTCTAGAAAAACATAACCTCTCAACTACAAATCAAATTGAATGAACGAGTAAAATTGAATAAGTATTCAATCCAAATGCATGTAACTGATGTCAGTGCGCATGACCTCTCATTCTTGAGCTACTTTTGTAAGGATTATCTAACACCAAAACTTTTTTAAATAAAAAACGTAATCTTAACAAAAATAAAAATCGACAAATGCTGTTACATGTCTATATTGTTAACTTAATCTAATCACATTGAATTTAAAATACAGGATATTAGATACACAGTATAGTTAGCCTCATATACTGACGTACATCCAGAAACGTACAATGCGGTTTGGATGAGAACATCAACTTTACGAAAAGAGAGGATTATTTACGTTTTAGTTGTTATCTTTTAATTTCTATGCTATAACATGCACGCAGCGACTGCATATGGAATACATTTCTCCAAGTTGATAGAATATTCAAACCTTGCGCTTCCTATCTCCATTTTCTCATGCATGAATTGCTACTAACAAGGAAGCTATTGAACAAAGGGTTCATGGTGGTAAAGTTTTAGTCATCCCTTCGAGCGTTTTACGGACACTATCATAATTTGTTTGATCGTTGTTGAACATCTATGTCATAGATGACCCCTGATAGGTTCCTATTGCCGTAGCTAACATCCTGCCCCTTTTTCCTCGATGATTGTGCCATAACCGGATGACACTAATCACCGAATGCTATCTTCCTTGAGCCACACTACGGATACCAGTTGTGGAGCTGGATCTGCTAATCCTTCCACAGCAACTGTGATCACTCCGGCTTTAAATGTGGTTGGTGTTGCTCAGTCTTTATTTATTTCTATTGTTTGTTAGACTGATGTATCATATAAAATAATAAGACAAATCATAATTATTTGTCCGTTAATGACAAGAGATAAATTATATTCAATTAAACATGCGCACTACAAAACAAAATAGAGATAACTCATATGACCAACAACAAAAACGATCCATACAAAAATTGTGAGTTTTCGTTACATGTTGAAGTTCTGTGAAATATTCTTAAATCAAGAGTATTATAAAACTGCTCATTCGTTGCTTATGGTTGTATGAAATACGTGTAAGGATGTTGTGTCATGATATAATACAACATACAAATAAAGGCAACAGTAGTAAACCGCTGTTCAAAAGTCATAAATCGATTGAGAGAAAACAAATCCGGGTTACCGAGGGAAACACATCAACTATAAGAGGGAAACAACGAACGAAACAACAGAGACACTGAAGTGCACCAAAAAACAAACGACAATGCAACATACATAGCAAAAATTACAGCGGGTACAATATTTTTTGTCCAGATAGTGTAATGAGATTTTATATTGTAATTGTAAAATGATGAAATAATGTGTATTCATCTTGACCATAGAATGTTTATTTGGAAAAATGAAACAGCAAAGAAAACAGATTTCTGTCAGATGTATTTCATAAGTGAAGTTATTGAGGATCAAATTATCAAATGAATTTGGAAACATGTACAGGTTCTTTTTTTATTGGTATCGATGAAGTTTGAATGACATAAAGAAGTGAGTAATTTGTTGTAGAAGAAAAGGATAGAACATGTTTTGTAACTATTGTTTAAGGTACACTTTTCTCAGAGATTATTTTATGAAGAGGCTGAAATAAATATCTATTATTTTGAAAAGAAAAAAAAACATACATAGAAACGAACTATTAGATAACAACTGCCATATTCCTAACTTGGTACAGGACATTTTAAGAAAAAAAGGTGGGTTGAACCTGGTTTTTTAGCTAGCCAAACCTTTCGCTTTATGGCAATGTTAAATATACCGCTAAAATGACAACATTACATGACAGGAATACAGTACAAATAATGCAAGAACACTCAGGACAGAGAAATGCATGAATAAATAATATAGTAGTACATCTCGACATGTTAACCACAGAATAACAACGAATACCTAAAATAAATTTAGGACAGTACACAAAAACAGCATATTAGAATTACGAACTATGCGTCACACGAATGTGTCAACGCCACAAAAAGTGATGTCACAGGTAAATTTCTAAAAAAAATGAATATAAATGGAGATAAGGTTTGTCATTATGTTATTTGATGTATTTTATAACAATTACAAGAATATTAATATAGAATTTTGTAAGTTATTGTGTAATTAATTGTATTATCTAACTATATCGGTTTTTCTTCTAAATCAAACGGTGTAAAACAAATAAATCCTGTGCGTATATTTGCTTTAAACTAAAATCATATAAATGAACAGGGTGATTGATTATTTTTACTTTTACATACGAATAGAAAATAAAAAATCGAATTACGACAACAAACGATAAGACATAAAATAATATCCGATCAGAATGACATATAAAAATTTGGTCACAACACACACATTTAACAAGACACTAGTTTCTCTCAAATGTACTTAACTGAAGTTTACCTGGAATCTATTCTCTTATATAAAGTTGTTGCTTACGTAAATTTCAACAATCTTTTCTTGTATGGAGGACGGATTCCTTGAAATTTAACTTTCCAATATATAGATGATTTTCTCTCACTATAAAATATTTCAAAGTTTGACGATTATGTTGAACGCATCTATCCCATCGAACATGAGCTAAAGGATACACCATATACAGTTAAGTGTGTCTCATATCGTGACTTACATATATAAATTGACAATGAGGGTCGGTTGAAAACAAAGCTTTACAACAAAAGAGAGGATTTATTCTGCCCAATTGTGAACTTTCCATTTCTATGTAGCTATATTCCTTGCAGTGCCTGATAGTCACTGATGAGCCTTATGTAGACCAAACGCGCGTCTGGCGTATCAAATTATAAGCCTGGTAACTATTTACACCACTTTGATAACTATTCACACCACTGGGTCAATGCCACTGCCGGTCGACGTTTCGTCCCGGAGGGTATCACCAGCCCAGTTGTCAGCACTTTGGTGTTGACATGAATATCAATTATATGGTCATTTTTATGAATTAACTGTTTGCAAAAGTATGAACTCTTCGAAATGCTAAGGATTTTCTTATTCCAGGCATAGGTTACCTTAGCCGATGAGTCTGATGTAGACGAAACGCGCGTCTGGTTATCAAATTATAAGCCATATTATATTACCTTTGATAACTATTTACTGACGCCATCACGAGTTGGTTGACTGTTATGGAATATTCGTTTTACAGATGATAGCGTATGTGTTCCTAATGTCGTAAACACAGTTCCGCCTCCTGTTCCAGAATGTGATCTACCGAATAGAACTTATTACCAGCAACGCGACGGGTGCCACATGCGGAGATCTGCTTACCCTTCCCCGGCACCTGAGATAATCCCCAGTTTTTGGTGGGGGTTCATGTTGCCCAGCCTTTTCTATGTTATATTTTGTGTATTATTGTTTGTCTGTTTGTCTTTTTCTTTTTTAGTCATGGCGTTGTCAGTTAATTTTAGAATTGTTAGTTTGAATTTCCCTATGGTATCTTCCGATTATCTTTTAGCATTTGTTAATGGTCTTTAATACTGTACTGTGTTTAGACATACTATTTTATATGTTCGTATCTCAATCATTTATTAAATAAACGTATCTGCGTCATATTTAGGTTTTCAATTTAATTAAATACTAAACAATGGAATACAATAGAACATATTTTAAGTAACAGTCCAATTAACAAATTTATGAAAAACACACAATTATAAACTTGTCTGACATTGTTCTGACCCCCTCAGTTCTAAAGACTGCTTAATGAAGACTCCAATATGAAAAAAACAAGTTCAGGGGTGGGGTTCAGAATGTGTTTTAAATTATTAAATGTAGCAAGATGTTGAAATAATGGTACATTGTCTTTTAGATAAGCAAAAAAAAAAAAATGAACGCAATGCTATGTTAATGTCACAATATAAAAAGAAATGAAATTCTTCATCTAGGACTCCACATTTTTTGCATAATCGTTGTGCTCTAGGAATGTTTCTATATCTACCGAATCAATGCCTAGGGAATGATCACTGAGTCTAAAGTTTGACAGTAACTGCCTATTTATAAAATTATTGTAATTTAAATATTCCTCAGACTGACAATTAGTTTTAAATTAGTTTTGGATGAGGAATCCAATTTTGAAAGTTAATTTAAAGTCTTTTCATATTCTTCTGAAACACACTTTTTAGTATTACATTTGAACCTTATTTTATTGTTTAAAAGGTACATTAATATTAGAGTGATTTTCTGGGTTTATTTTCATATCTTTAAAAATTTTATCTGCAAATGAGTACCAAGAATAAATTTCTGATGAATGTAAATTTATATTCGTTTGTAGTGATTTTTTAACCAGAGGATTAATATTATTAGAGTTTATTCTATAAACATACATGAGTGTTTGAGTTTTTATATAAGAGTCTGATCTAGCACCTTTGTAAGTGGCTGTCTTTTTCAGGCCTAATACTGCTTTACAAAATTTAGAATGAACCTTCTCAAAAGGATATTTTTTCTGCCAGTGCAAGAGTACCACAGAATATGTTATTTCCAGCAGCTATATAAGATGCCCTAAATAGTTATCAAAGGTACCAGGCTTATAATTTGATACGCCAGACGCGAGATTCGTCTACATAAGACTCATCAGTGACGCTCAGATCAAAATAGTTATAAAGCCAAACACGTATTAAGTTGAAGAGCATTGAGGATCAAAATTCCAAAAAGTTGTGCCGAATACGGCTAAGGTTATCTATGCCTGGGATAAGATAAAAGTTAACTAAAAATTATCCATAAACCAAATTTCAGAGTTGTATGTCCAAATAGGTCTGATAATACCTTTTTCATACAGCTCTCCAGAAGTTTTTGTAAATTTTCCTCTATAGTTAATAATATTCCCTAGACATTTAAAGTCCTTGACTTCAGTCAAAAATTGATCATTGAACAAGAGGAGTGGGGCTTGTTTATTAATATTCTGAAACATTAATTCAATTCTAATAATATGTTAATATTATTCTTGTAATCAAGGAATAATCGAAACAGGGATTCGGGAGTTGGATATCAACAGACAATCTGTGGTATAAAAAAAGAAGAAGACGAAAAGACAAATACCGATCTTTAATACAGCACAAAGAGACCTAAAGTCTGAGCAACACTCATCGTCGAACGACGACTATCTTTGCATTAATATAGAAAACCACCTTAAAGTTGTGAATGATATTTATAGTCCGACAGCAGTCTCATCTGTATAATATGTCATGTAAGTAAAGAAGTGCTCTGCTTCTTTCACGAAATGGCCACACGCAGTTTCGTTGACTCTTTTTTGAAAAACGAATGGAAGATATTATCGGGCTTATATCTAGTTTGTCAATCTAACTTTTCGACTACACTACAATCTTCAGTGGAGTTCGAGTCTTTTTGATTTGCATTTTAAAAAAATACAATTAGTCAAGCATACGGTTTGTAATAAATGCCCACACTGTTTTTTTTTTTTTAATTTTATTATCACAATTCGTAAAGGTTTCTCGGGAATCCTGTGCCTCGGTTGAAATTGCTGCTGTCCGTGTAAAAGCGTCATGTTGATCTGCAAAAGCTGAGTCCATTTGTTAGTAAATTATGAAAATGTTTATTTGAACAATTACTCTTCATGTGCTATTTCTTGGGCTTGAAAATGCTTCTTTCCAAGTTTTGTTATATGTCAGTTTGATTTTAAATCTTACTGTAGTATGGTTCTTGATTAAAGTTTATGAAAATTACAGACTTTAAAATACATAGAATACCTTCCTGATTTACATACAATATTTTTGAAAGTGTAATATCTCTACTAATTAATTATTAAAAAAGTCAAGAACACTACCTTATATGGATATGCATGAGTTAGCATACTTATATTCGCGTACTTGTTATTGTTTATTTACGTATGACGCATTTTTTTACCTGGGTTTTTGACCAATCCACTAAATGAGTAACTGTGCATGATGGACTAGTATGTGTTAACGATCAACCGAGAACACGTGTTATATATTGAAATACAAACAATTTTGCATGCATGGCGGTATAAACAAATTTGCTTAATTTTTCTTTTTTCGTATCCACATTTATAGTCCGTGATATAAAGTATTCATTCCATGCTCAGATTAACGAGGAGTTGCTTCTGTGCGAAGAATCAAGTGTCTGAATTACCCGAATATCTGTTGGGGAAGCTAAAATTTCCCAGCTTTTTTCACAAAATTGATTTTATGATATTGTACTTTCTTTTTATGATATAAAAGTCATTTAAATCGAGTAAGGGCATGTGTTTATTAATTTGTCTTTAAGAAACAAACACGCGTAATCAAAAATCGGGTCCATTTATAGCCGTCTACACCATATCGTTTTTCTCATTGTGGAGGACTCACGGTTGCCTATAATTACCTACAATCACTTTATGTGAACCTTGGTGGATAGTTGTCTCATTGGCAATCATATCACATCCTTTCAGAAAGTTTGGTTTTCCATTACTATCTTGTAAGTAGATGTTTACTATAGAATAATGTGTATTTTTTTATATTTTAAATTTGGCTGGTACAGAATGTATTAATCCTAAATCATATGTCATCAAAGCTGCAAAGGAAATTTATTAATGCTTGTCTGTCAATGTTATCAAAATCTATCCATATTGATTTTTTGGCATATTTTGGTTTTTTGGACCTTTTCAAACTGTTCCTTTTATTCTGAAGGTAATGAAGCAATATTTTAAACAATAATTGTAAGTAGCTGTAGATTTGTTTTGTTTTCGTCTTTGCAAAGTTTGTTTTTATGTATATTTTAGTGACTCAGATATTTGCCAATCTTAATAAAATCATTTTAGATGCTATCTATATTTATGTGCGACAAGGACGCTAACTTTAACATATTTTGTGACAATTGCAGCGTTGGATATAAGCCTATCATATTTCTCTTGTTTGTTGGATACAGACAGTGATTACTCCATTGGAAATTTCACTGTTTCACGTGAAATTAATGCAAATGTTCAATGTATAAAAATGGACAAAAACTGTTCAACTATTATTACAAGACGAATAAGAAAGTCGAATCGTGAAGCTAGTAAACAATTTTTTTTTAAATCTGAGCATCAAATTGAAGATGTTACATTAAACACATTCGCTGAACAAAAACATTAGTTATCAGAGTCCCAGGCACTATTTAATACATGTATAAGTTTACAACCTCTCGCAGTAAACTCATAGTAGCCCTCAATGCATTGTAGTTCATTGAGTCGATTGACCAATTTTGCAAGGCTATGTTAACCTTTCTAATAGGAAAATTACTATGCAAATATATTCTGACATCAGGAAATTTATAGTTCCCGACCTGTTAAAAATCTTCAGAAAACTGGCAAATGAAATTAATTTTCTTGGATACCGAAGAGAAATTAATAGTAAGTCTTTTTTTCTATTTATACGTAAATACAAACGTGCAAACAGAAGAGATAGAATAGCTTGTGACGTGAGCGTATATTCCTGCATAGTTAATGAGCTCTTGTTGGACAGATAACATAAGAAATAGGGATTTTGTATTGTTATAAACCTGAAAATGACTAGAAACATGGTTGCTCAATGATATGAAAAAAGTTAATGTATTTTCACGGCTTTGAAAAATGTTGCAGATACTGACTCTTTAAAGTAGCACAGGAAACAGACTTTGGTGTTTTTATCAAAATTTTCAAATTTTTGCAATTACTAAAAGTGTGAAATAAACAGAATGAACTTCAATAAATATTTACCGGAATATACCAATTCTGTGTTATTATTTGGACACTGCTTTCTTCCCCATCTTATATATGTTGTTCCAAGACCTGATAAATACATATAAAAAATGTCATACAAAGTCTTTATGACAAGTTGGGAACAACAATGACAACATACGGAAGTATTCATCATTCTGGGTTTTTTAATCAAGTTTAGAGGTGAACTGAGCACGGTGGGAAAGCGTATAATATATGTTAAAAATTCATGAGCCAGCTTACGTTGATTTTTTTAGTTTTAACTCCATTTTTAAGCACCGCTTTTGTGCTATTTTATGGAGGCCAGTTTTTATTGGTGGAGGAAGCCGGAGTGCCCTGAGAAAACCACCGACCTTCGATAGAAAAACTAACAATCCTAGTCAATTAAGATTGAAGTCGAGTGCACCCGCACGAGCGGGGTTCGAACTCACAACCTCAGTGTTGACTGGCCAGTGATTACAGTAGTAACTGCTTAGACCACTCGGCCAGCTTACGATCAAACCAATTAAAAAGAATTATAATGTTATCTGTGATCAAATTTATTAGGTCATTCCTGTCCTGAGGTAGATTGTTGATTGTTTTTAGATTATTTAGAAATGTAAATAACAAAAGGAATATTTAGGAAATTAGCTCTAGTACTACATGTATATAGATATAAGAAGATGTGGTATGAGTGCCAATGAGACAACTCTCCATCAAGTCACAATTTGTAAAAGTAAATCATTATAGGTACCGATTATCAGGATCAGATTGGTCTTCAACACGGAGCCTATAGTTCATTACTGTTTACAATTCAGTTGAGATCAACAATGGTTCCAAATATGGATGTATCAATTTCTTTATGAACTGACCTTACATACCAGTTAAAATACTCTTGTATAAAAGAAAATATGTTTTGAAATGTTAATATAAGGCAATGTCGAGAAATATCTCTCTATTGACCTTACGCGTGTCTACAGAAGGTAATCTTACCATTTATCATTAAGGCTAATGAACATTTATGACAGTTACGTGTGTACTTGATCAATCTCTAATTGCATTCATTTGTTTCAGCTAAAATTCAACAGAACTATGCTTGAAAGTTCCACTCTAATGTGTAACTTCAAGTCCAACTCCTAATTGAAAAGATACACTTTACTTTTTCGTCATCCATTTGATAATAAGGGCGCGAGTTACATTATTATTTACTTGCATTGCTGGTTGATAACTTGGTAGTGTATTGGCATTAGACCAGAGACATCTAGGAATCCTCTATGTTACTGTATGCTACCGTATGTTTTTCATCAACGGATTTTGCCATGAAGTTAAATGACGGTTTGAACGAGAATTTTTTGGCATTTCCTGACCACAAGATTTTACCAAAGATTTATCAAAAGTTTATATAGGTCATGTTGGTCGATTAGTGTTTTAAAGAATATTATGACAAATGTAAGATAATTATGAATAGCGTAATAGTCTTACTTTTAATGCTGTTAGCTGAGCTTTGCAAGAGTTTAATTGTCTGTTCCTGTTGTTGGTTCAATGTCTGTTGTTGTTGGGTTGATGTCTGCTGCTGTTGAATCATATTCTCCTGTTGCTGGTTTTTAGTAGTTAGCTGTTTTACTGTTGCATTTAGTATCGCCACAATACTTTCCACTCGGTTTAACCTATTCACGAGTACATCTGGATCATTGAGCAATAACCTCTTCTCTTCAGTGGTAACCAGATAAACCTTAAAACAAAGAAAATATATTAACCACATAATCATACTTGAATGTATGTTGTGTGCTATGAAGAAACGATTTGACACAAATCTTATCAATCAAGTCTTAGATAAGGTCACAAAAGGTATCAAAATTGCTACATGCATTAGGACAATGGCACGTTTAAAAATAACGTGTATATAACTAACTTTATCAAAGGGTAACCTTCGTTCGACCAACTCATAAATTTTCCATAATGGTATAAACGACTGTCATTTTCATTGCTAAACTGATTTTCATATAATTCCTTTGTGTAAAACTAAACAAAAACAAAAAATCATTGAAAGCGTAAATATATCATGTATATAATATATAAGAATATAATCGTGTTTTACCAATTTCAAAGGAATAATACAACTAAAAATAAACAACTTTTCGTTCGAAACAATAATGTAAGACGTAAACGTTACTATTTATCACAAAACATTTTCCACTAAGAAATAAATTCGTTGACATGTTACGGTTGAAGAAGATTAAATGTCCCGTCTTAGAGTATGGAACTGGAAATTTGTCCGTCATTCCCAAAACCTTTTATGACATGCGACTATTCCAATGCCGATCCATGACGAGGGGACTATGGGATGGCATCCCCTTCTTTGGGAATATTCTTTATAAAATCAAAAAAAAAAAAGCAAAATTTGAGAAGATCCATTCTTTTCTTAGTAGAATCATATAACACGTTTAAATTCGCAACTGAGTTCCGTCCTAGGCACTTTATTGAATTCGTGGTTTTAGAACAGCAAGTACATATTCCTAAAACAGATTTTGAGAGAAATATATAAGAATAAGATATGCTAGATAAAGGTCAACAGTGCAGCTACACAATACATAAAGTATCAACACATTTAACCTTGGAACTATCAGCTTAATATGAATTTTAATGAACATTTGATATAAAAGCAAATAAAACGTCAATATGAATAAAAAATTATTTTCCAATATCATTACAACATGTAAACTGTATGAATGGTGTTTAACATGTAAACATCAATAAAATTGCAATAACATTATATCAAATATAGATTTTCCAGATATAAACAGTAAAATCACAAAAATACTGAAATCCGAGGAAAATTCAAAACGAAAAATCCCTAATCAAATGGCACAACCACAAGCTCAAACACTTCAAACGAATAGATAACAACTGTCATATTCCTGACTTGGTACAGGCATTTTCTTAAGTAGAAATGGAGGATTCAAAAGGGCAAACAAATGTTAGAATAGATATGTTTTGTATCGCCTCTACGAGGTAATGGAGGCGTGCTGTTTCGGCAGCGTCAACATTTAAAAGAAATGTGATAAGATGAGGTATTTTTTAAGACGGGACAACTAACGATAAGTCAATTGGTATTTGATATGAATTTGTTTAAGCATTGGCTTACTGTTATGGAGGTCAAACGTCCTTGCCTCCTAGACAATGTTTCATTGACTTAAAGTTATTTATTAGGTCAGTTTATGGAGAACCATTAACAAAAGGTCAATAATATTTAGTATGCTGTTGTAATAGAATTATCATATCTCACTTACAGAGATTATTTGGCCCTGCAACTTCAGTCATGTTTCATTGACTTTGAATGGTTTGCTTCGGTACTGACATGATTTATAACAAATCTTTCTAAAATTATCCGTTTATAAATTTTGAAATTATAAAGAAACTAAGGTTTCAACTCCCTCATGCAAAGTTGACCTTAGATAAATTTGGCTATTTGTTTTATGTATTTTTGTCATATTGCTCTTCAACTGTTTCGGTACTTATATATCCCTCGGATTTCAAATGTTTGGCTTTGAGCGTTCCTGATGAAAAGCGCTTCGGACGCATGAAATTATTAAACGTGTTGTTTTCAATTTTTTATAACATTCACGCAGCGACTGCATATGGAATACATTTCTCCAAGTTGATAGAATATTCAAACTGTGCGTTTCCTATCATCATTTTCTCATGCGTGGATTGCTACTAACAAGGAAGCTTTTTTAACAAAGGGTCCCAGGTGGTAAAGTTTAAGTCATCCCTTCGAGCGTTTTACGGCCGTTATCGTAATTTGTTTGAGCGTTATTGAACATCTATGTCATAGATGACCCCATATATGTTTCTATTGCCGTAGTTAATATCCTATCCATTTTGTCACCTAATCACTAATCACCGAATGCTATGTACTACACATACCACGTGTGGAGCTGGGACTGCTTATCCTTCCAGAGCACCTGAGATCATTCCGGTTGTTTTGTTGTGGTTTGTGTTGCTCAATCTTTATTCATTTGTATTGTATTTTTAGACTGATGTAAAAAAAAACTATCAATACAAACATTGTGAGTTTTCATTACACGTTGAAGTTCTGTGAAATATTCTTAAATTAAGAATATTATAAAACTCATCATTTGTTGCTTATGATTGTATGCAATACGTGTAAGGATGTTGTGTCATGATATAAAACAACATACAAAATGTATCTCTTTTTTATATTTTGTTCACAATACACACATTTAACAAAACAATAGTTTTTCTCTGGTCTACTGAACTGAAGTTAACATTGAACCTTATCTCTTATATTAAGTTGTTGTTTACGTAAATTTTAACAATCTTTTCTTGTATAGAGGAGGAATTTTTCAACACACAATCGGCATTTCCATTGGAACCAACTGTGCCCCTCTTTTTGCCGACTTGTTCCTTTATTCATATGAGGTTGATTTCATACAGGAACTTCTTAAGAAGAAAGAAAGAAATTAGTAGATTCCTTAAATTAAACTTTCCAATATATAGATGATTTTCTCTTACTAAATATTTCAAAATTTGTTGAACTTCTTAAGAAGAAAGAAAGAAATTAGTAGATTCCTTAAAATTAATGTCTATCCCATCGAACTTGAGGTAAAGGATACAATAGATACAGTTAAGTCTGCCTCGTATCTTGACTTACATCTAGAAATTGACAATGAGGGTCGGTTGTAAAGAAATCTTTACGACAAAAAAGATGATTTCAGCTGCCCAATTGTTATCTTTCCATTTCTATGTAGCAATATTCCAGCAGTGCCTGCATTCGGAGTATGTGTCTCCCAGTTGATACGATATTCCAGGGCTTGTATTTCCTATCATATTATAATTTCCTTGATAGAGGGTTGCTGCTCACAAGGATGCTATAAAACTAAGAATTCCAAGTGGAGAAGTTGAAATCATTCCTTCGTAAATTTTACTGGCGCCATCACGAGTTGGTTGACCGTTATGGAATATCCATTTTACAAATGATAGCGGTTGTGTTCCTAATGTCGTAAATACAATTCCGCCTCCTGTTCCCGAATGTGATCACCGAATTAGACTTATTACCCGGTTTGTATTAATACGAGCAACGCGACGGGTGCCATATGTGGAGCAGAATCTGTTTACCCTTCCGCAGCACCTGAATTATGCCCCAGTTTTTAAATTTTATTTTCTATGTTATGTTTTATGTACTATTGTTTGTCTGTTGGTCTTTTTCTTTTTTAGTCATGGCTTTTTTAGCTTATTTTCGACTTGTGAGTTTGAATGTCCCCAGGTATCTTCTGCCTCTCTTTTAGCATTTGCTAATGGTCTTTAATACTGAAGTGTGTTTAGACATACACTTTTACTTTGTTCGTATTATATATCTCAATCATTTATTAAATAAACGTATCTGTCTCATATTAAGGTTTTCTGTGTAGTTGAGTTGTGGGCGCAAAGTGTTTGTCCTTTCTTAGTTTTTCTTTCTGGCGATTTTTTTTTTTTGTCTTTTTTATTAGACTTTAAATGTTGTTGTTGTGTTCCCCCTTTGATTTTATTACTCCGTGTAGCAACAGCCAATTAAAAAATGAAAGTGACAGAAGTATATGAATGACCTGAGCTTTGTCCATAGAAATACAATTGTTTTCGACCATCGATTCCTACAAATCCTTCGACATTCACTTGAGCAATGTATATATTAAAAAATCTGAATACATATTTGGTATCTTTTATTTTATTACTTAGAACAGACTACACATGTCAATGGATAATTGTTTATATAAGGTGGACATTTCAAAGATCCGCATTTGGTAACAACTTCATAGAAAAGTTTACCGTAACGTTGGTCCACACCTCCCATAATGTATTCTGGGTGTATGTCAACGCATACGTAGGCAGAAGCAACATTATGAGAATGATATCCCGAGGCCAAGTATCCATGATATTCCTCTTTCCATCCACTGTAACATGTGTTCTTACCAGGAATCATTATAATAGATGTAGCACGTTCTGTTCTACAGAGAGCACAGGGAACGTCCTCGTCATCAGAATTGGAGGCAAAAAAGTTGGAATTAAATTCTGCACCGTACATACGACTATAGTCACTCCCACTGGTCTTTACATAGTTTGGATCTGGTGGTAAACATACGTATTCAGCAGCTGAGCCTGTATCAGCATAATTGCCACCACCTGCAAAGCCTGTAATTAAAAGAAAGTACACCTGCTATACTTCAAATATGATACGTATATGTGTATAAAAAGCCGTGGTCTAAGCAGTGTTTTCTAAAATCGACCGTAAAATGATTATACATTCACTTGTTACATTTCAAGTAATACAAGATTTTCATTATCAAACACATCTAAGATACACAAATAATAATTTAGAACGACCGATTCGCGTTTCGTCTACATAATACTTATCAGTGGGGCTTTCATCAAAAAAGGTAAAATCAATAGTGAACATTGATAACCGAGAATTTGTCTGTGCCTGCATGGGGGTATAAAAAAACGTGTTTCGAATGATTTTTATATTAAATGAACAGTTAACTGACAGAAAAATGTCTGTGTCAATAATAGTTCATGCGAACATATGGGCGCTAGCTTATGTGATTGTGATACCGCGGGGACAAAACAGATACCACAGAGTGATCGACACAGTGGTTATAAACAGTATTTAAAATAAACAGTGTAATTTTATAGAACCGAATGGGATTTAAGTACGTGTCAGACTATACCAATCAACAGCCAACTCTTCTGAAATGAAACAGTCACATACACATGGCAAACAACAACAAACAACATACGGTACAGGCACAAATTGTGGTGTGGTATTTGACCAATTTTACGGGCGCAGAACATTCTCAATTACCTGTTTGGGCAAAATGTCGTGAAATACATAAAATAACACAATAAAAAATATGCATAGTGAAGATGCCAACATATAACCACTCTCTTTAACAAGGAAAGCAAGGATAAAAATTGCTAGCTACAACAGGAACCTACCTAAGGTAGCTACAGTTTTTGTTGCAAACCGTCGTTCAAGAAGAAAAAAATAATCAGAAACAACACTGCACAGTTGCATATGAATACATACATTAGGGGCTGGAATGGGATAACGGAATATAAAATAAAGGGGAAACCAAAAACAAATGAGAACTAAATGGAAAAAATTCGTAAGGGTTCCGCAGAACCCAGTGTCTTGCCTACTTTTGCTGTTGTCTATGTTTTCAGTGTAATAGGGGAATGCACATAATAGATTTACAGTTAATGAAATAAAACGTTTGAAATGTATGAAAAAAGTTATTCTTGTAAAAAATGAATACAGTATGCAATCAAATCTCTAGATTTATAAAAGAGTTTAAACATGTTTCTGTTTTTAAATTTTCCTCTAGTTACTATCTTTTTAGTGTAAGAAGCTTCTGTCCATACACATGGCAAACAACAACAAACAACATACGGTACAGGCACAAATTGTGGTGTGGTATTTGACCAATTTTACGGGCGCAGAACATTCTCAATTACCTGTTTGGGCAAAATGTCGTGAAATACATAAAATAACACAATAAAAAATATGCATAGTGAAGATGCCAACATATAACCACTCTCTTTAACAAGGAAAGCAAGGATAAAAATTGCTAGCTACAACAGGAACCTAGCTAAGGTAGCTACAGTTTTTGTTGCAAACCGTCGTTCAAGAAGAAAAAAATAATCAGAAACAACACTGCACAGTTGCATATGAATACATACATTAGGGGCTGGAATGGGATAACGGAATATAAAATAAAGGGGAAACCAAAAACAAATGAGAACTAAATGGAAAAAATTCGTAAGGGTTCCGCAGAACCCAGTGTCTTGCCTACTTTTGCTGTTGTCTATGTTTTCAGTGTAATAGGGGAATGCACATAATAGATTTACAGTTAATGAAATAAAACGTTTGAAATGTATGAAAAAAGTTATTCTTGTAAAAAATGAATACAGTATGCAATCAAATCTCTAGATTTATAAAAGAGTTTAAACATGTTTCTGTTTTTAAATTTTCCTCTAGTTACTATCTTTTTAGTGTAAGAAGCTTCTGTCCAAGTTTGGTAAACATCTAGGATGGTTTATAAATTTAATAAATGTTTTGAAAAGTTTAACTGCAGTCTGTATGTAACGTTAACTGGAAGAAGAACTAAGTAATATACGGAAAAAAGGAAATAAATGTTTACAAAATTTCCTTCTAGATACTAGCTTTAGATCATAAACAAGCTTTTGTCCAAGTTTGATCAAATCAAGGATAGTTTAAGAAAGTTATTAAAAAAAATTAAATTTTAACCACAGAGTGAATGTAATGTTAACTGGCATAAAAACTAAGTCCATTTATAACTAAAATATGGATAAACAGGATTTTTTTTTTTACAAAATTTACTTCTGGATACTATCTAATGATCATAAACAAGCTTCTGTCCACGTTTGGTAGAAATCCAGGATATTTTAAGAAAGTTATTAAAATTTCAAAAACTTTAACCACAGAGTGAATGTTATGTTAACTGGCAGAAAAACTACGTCCATTTATAAGTAAAATACGGAAAAATAGAATTTTTTTTTTACAAAATTTACTTCTGGATACTATCTTATGATCATAAACAAGATTCTGTCCATGTAGAAATCCAGGATAATTTAAGAAAGGTATTAAAATTTCAAAAACTTTAACCACAGAGTGAATATTTGTGAACGCCGCCGACGACGAAATATCCTAATTCTGTCACAAAAAGAGGAATAGCTATATGGTAAAAACAATAAAAAATGTCCATAGAAATCTTCAATGATAGAATGCCCCTGCAGCTGTTCGGATAGAAAAACTAGAGTCATCTGTGTTTAATAAGGCAATGTTGGAGTTATTTGATTGTTATTTAAATGAATTTTGTTTCATGTATTTTGATTACATTCTTACCTGAATAGACTAATTCTGTGCTATTATTTGGACACTGTTTTCTTCCCCATCTAATATACGTTGTCCCAAGGCCTGGAATATATTTTTTTTACTTCAGACATTGAAAGCACATTAGCAATTATGGCATTGACGTCCGTATAGTAATATATGGGCAAGTCGGTCATCTGTCAAAGAGTATATTGACAGAGGTAAAGCTATGAACCATACATTTTTTAGGAGATGACCAATCGGTTCATTAACTGCAATTTAACATGCGTTTGGTTTAAAAGACACAAATACGCTGAAAATACGCAAGTACACGCAGTAGTTCAAACCTATAAAAAAGTGGAGAGAAGAATAAAAACGTTTAATGTCTAGGAATTTTGTATGGTTTAAACCCTATTTTACTGGAAAGAAACATTAAATGCCTTTTCACAATGTTTTGTGGGAATATTCATGACGTCACAATACAAAGGGCTAATATTCTAAAGATAAAAAAGAGCAATATTTTGTATAAAATCATTACCTCTATGAATATTTCTGAAGTGTAAGTTTAAAATTTTAACTTTATTAATATCGTTGTACACGGGTTTATAAAATGTGTTGATTTTAGCTACTTTTTATGCAGCCACGGAAGGAGACATTAGAAGACCTTTTAAAATTAAGAATTTATGAACAATATTCCTTAACTGATACAATATCTTTCACTTTTGAAATCTCGAATTATTAGCTATATTGCAATCTTAAAAAGAGAAGAAAAAACCATATCTTGTGTCTGTTAGAGTTAGGTTTTTTTTATAATCTAGTCATCAAATAAAGCGGATTTTAATGAATAGTAAGTTAAAAGTACGAACTATAAATAACATCATAAATAGTCTTACTTTGCGCAGTGCTAAAATAATCTTGTAACTGTTTGATTGTCTTTTCCTGTTTCTGAATTATTATTGACTGTTGCTGTATTGTACTATTGAGTACCGTAAGGACACTTTCCAGTCGGTTCAGTCGATTAACTAGTACATCTGGATCATTGAGCAATAACCTCTTCTCTTCTGTGGTGACCAGATTGACCTTAAAACAAAGAAAATATATTAACCATGCAATCATGGTAAGATGTCGAATATCAGCTATGAGGAAATTAAGAGACACAAATTGATCCTTATCATTCTAGAGCTAGAAAAGGTCACAAAGGATATCAGAAGGTTTACTTGTATATGATAAACGAATGTCTCAATATTGCGATGTGCATAAGACATTTTTAAAGAAAAGTGTAGTTTTGCTTTTACCTAATATGGTGACGAATTGTATAAACGACTGATTATAATCATATATTGAAAAAGGTGTTGTTTTAAAATAAAAAATAAAAACAAGAAGAATACGTAAACCTCTATAGAAACGTTAATATAACCATTTTTATATAGGAACAATATACCAGTCAAATTAGTTCTTTCTCTTTAAACAGCACTCTGAACAACATACTTCCGCGCGGTTGAACAACAGCTACTTTTTATTTACATTGAAGATTTATTCTTGATATGTTGTATGGTTCAACACCGGAAACGTTTACAATAAAATGGATGTGGTGAAATATATTAGAGAACATTTATGCTATAAACTAAAAAGACAATGATTTCGTTGCTGTTCCTTGTCCACTGCGTCTAAATTACCCCGGCAAAAAATGCTTCGACTCGGTAGTGCATAGGAATACAAATACTGAGGTGCAAAAAGTGACTAATCTTGCAATTTGTTGGTGGTTCCTTTTGCAATTCAGCGATATAGTAAGTCAAATTCGAGGTAAGAGTCACTCTGGTTGGCATTTTTACTTATTTCTCAAAACTCACAATCGAAAAGAGTAATCTGTTTATTGATATTTTACAAATATGCCACTCAAAATTGACCACTTGTTCTTTGGACATTTTGAGTAACCGAGTGAAATGTTTACTTTGTTATTTTCCCTCGAAATGTACATGTTAGCAAGCGCTACCTGTTTGGTGGGGAAAAAAATATTTTGAAATTTACAAAATTCTGTTCTTAGGAGAGAAATTAGTTTTCAACATCAAATGAGATGTAATTTTCTGTGAATTATGGGGCGAGCGATGCCATTTAAAAAGAAATTGTTCAAATCATTTAAACGGAGCAATAATTCATAAGTTCTTCATGGAACGTTGGTAATGTTTTTGTTGTTGTTTTTTTTTAATTTTTATTTTGAAGCGAAATCGAATAGGAGAAACTTTGAATATTTTTTTGCTTGCATATTATTCACACAGAAATAAATTTAAAATGATTTTGACGTCCCGTAACCGCACTGAAAATTATAATCTATTGAGTCAAAACTTTTGTGCAGGGACAGTTTGGTTGAATGTTATTGAAAGGTCACCACAATGTTTAGCTGTAGAGTTCTCAGTGTTTAACAACGATGAAAAGTGGTTTTATTGATCAGTTGCCGTAAAATGAAAAGCAATTTTTAGAATAATCTTTCAAAAAATTATTTTTTGCTCAATAAACTTATTGATGAAGATTAGTATTATACTGGACTATTGTTAACTTGATATGTGTAGAATTCGTTGGGGACAACCAATACAATTCGCTAGTGTATAGATTGAAACAATACTAAAATGTTTCTTTTAATTCGTTTTCTACATTTACATTCTGTATTGTTTGATCTGGTCGTTGTGCAAGATATTGTCTTTCTGCTCTTTACGTTGATATGTGAAAACTTCAGTGAGATAGAGAGATGGATGTTGGACAGTTTGATTTCATATCAGCATATTTGTTACTTTGAGCATAGTACTTTCAGTAACTGTGAGAATGCCTTTATATGTATTCGTAGTATTTATGTTGTTTGTTTGTTGTTTAATTGTGTTATGATTTGTTTATCTATTAAACTGTTATTCTATTTTAAAGTAAAGCGCTTTTCCTGTAGATTTTTTTTATCACATGATTTACGTGTCTTTCTATTTCATTCCACTAATCGAAATTGTGTGAAAAGGGCTTTGTTGTATTTATCTGCCAGTCCAAAGACTTCACTCGTCCGTGGTTGTTTTATTCCATATTTCTTTTTTTTTTCTTTGATTGTTAAAGACACCTGGGATTATTGTTAAAGACTTATGTTGCCCTCTAGTTACCCGTTGCTTGTTTTTGTCGTTGGGTTGCTGTTTCATGGGCGTATACTCCATATCTCCTTGATTTCGAGTGTTCTTACAAACACGGTATATTCATTTGATGGCTATGACCATTACTTTAACAAACTACGTATCTGGTAACAATATCGAAATCAAGATGACAAAAGAGTAGGTCCGGTAAGGGCCGATTTTGGCCTCAAAATTCAGGTTTATCTGATGAAAGATTTAAGACACTTTTTAAACACTTAAGTGTCTACTTCAGTCGATTCAATTAGTTTATGTGAAAGTTTTGAACTGATTTAGTCATTAAAGACGCTCAAATTCAAGCTTAAATATGAAAAATCTATCAAATATGCCATAATATGTCACTTTTCAGATGGTTTTTGTCAAAAATGAAAGTGGCCGCATCCGTGTTCATTCTCAACCTTTATATATGTTATGTATTTTCATTAAATACAACTTACATTTAAATATTAAGAATGAACACAAATGCGGCCACTTCCATTTCAGACGGAAACCGTCTAAAAAATAACCAAAATGCTAAAATTTTGAAGATTTCAGTAATTTAGCATGACTTAATGATGCTAGTACCCGATACGTGTCCATTTTATTGTCAAAAATAGCCCATATTTATGTAACAGAAGTATTCTTCTTTCCAATAAATAGCTAAAAATTTACATTTTAACAATTTTGTAAAATTGCTATATTTTGGGGCCAAAAAGAGGTCTTACTGGGCCTACTCCTTTAAACAATCAAGATGATGGTGGACTGGTATGAGTAAGAATCAGTGCATAAGGTACACTAGTTACATCCTTCAAAACATTAAGGCGGTTCGCTACTCAGTTTCAAAATAACAAGCTTTTCATAACACTAGTATATATTGATAGATTAATAAAGGAACAAAAAGAGCAAAAATAAAATATATGTCAATGTGCTTGTTTTCGAGATATTAGCCATTGAAATTTTGGCGGAAAATATTCTCTCTTGATTTTTCATAGCTTTATCATTGACAAGTTAAAGTTCTCAAAAACTATTAAAATATAATTAAAGTTTTATAAGACTTTTACAGATTGCTCATACTCATGCATGTAAAATATTTTAAAAAAGAAAAATGGGGGTCAATAGGCAAAATTTTTTAAGGCATTCAAATAGATAAAACCAAAGGATTCCGAAAATCTGACAAAAATTCCATAACATGACAAGCGAACTTCCTTAAGTGACAAACTGAGACTTTGCAGCAAATAACTGTTTTATTGACAGCATTTCTTATAACATATCGTCGATGAGTAGACACAGGACGCCTGGCATTGCGGGGATATATAGATAAGGGTAATCGTATCAAAATAAGATTTTTACTACTCGCCAAAAGACCCTACCGTACGAGTTTCCTCCAGTAGTGCAGTGGAAAATTGGGGTTAACATTTATTTATTACATTTTGCTTGTTCGCAGGCCAGTATTGAGATAAAGGCTGTTTTGTTTGTTAAAGTTTGCGTCTTTGCATTCAGTAGTAAAGAGGAGAGTTGTAAGTTAGTTGCATAAAACAATTGAAACATAGTTTTTATTTTATTTTAATTTTTATCCTATTTTTATTTTCACTTAGAACAAACTACGCATGTCAGTGGGTAGTTGTTTTTATATGTTGGACACTTCAACGAACCGCGTTTGGTAAGAACTTCAAAAAAGAGTTTACCAAGATTTTGATTCACTCCTCCTATAATATACTCTGGCTTTATGTCAACGCACACATAAGTTGTAGCAGCATCATTGCCATAATATCCAGATGACAAATATCCATGATATCCAACCTTCCAGCCACTGTAACACGTATTCTTTCCTGGGATCATTATAGCTGTGTTAGCATGATTTGTTCGACAGAGAGCACAAGGGACGTCTTCATCCGCACCATCAGAAGCAAAAAAATTAGTGTAAAATTCTGCACCGTACATTCGGCCTTCATCCTTGCCACTAGTCTTAACATAATTTGGGTCTGGTGGTAAACATACGTATTCGACAGCCGCTCCCTTCTCTGTGTAATGTCCCCCACCTGCATATCCTAAAGGAAACAGACAAAACATTTCCTATTCAAATATATGTTGTGCATGTGTTATATTTAACAACAACAAAAATAAAGCAGCAATTCTGTTTTAAATTATTGTGTGAACTTTTAATTTTTTTATAAACAATTAGATTACGAGCCTTTGTCTCTGTTTGATGATTTGTTTGCTTTTACATTTTAGTTATTTCTTTATGCATCGTCTGCTGGGTAATGTTTATTACAATGGTTGTTCATTAGTCGAAGCAAACAAAGCCCAAAATTGAGCATTTAACCAATAATTATACGTTCGGTCCTTTGAACTCAAATTCTTCGTTTCTTTAATTTTCCTTAACAGAACGATATAACTAATGAAACTGAGAAAATATATATTGAGCATTTGGAATGAAATAAACCACTCATACACATCATATCGTGACTCCTTACAATATAGAGAAGCGATATCAAAATTTGCATCAGTATCACCGCTCCGATGGTCTCTCTTTTCCGCTCTCGCCAAAAAAATATTTGAAAATAGATATAATAATCCAAAGATGCTTTCTTATGTACACGTTTCATTTTTGAATTATATTTTCATCCTGTATTTGGATATATTAATATATATTATAACATCAGTCTTACTGAAATTTACCATTCAGCTCCACTTTGGTCATGTGCAGCATATTTTACAAGTTTAAAGAAACTTGCACATCTTGGTAAATATTTTTAGTTTCTAAAAAACAGAAAAAAATTCTCTGAAACTGACATTATCTAGATGCTTGATTTCTTGATTGACAACATATTTGTTACGTTTGGAGGACGTGTTTGTCAACAAACAATCGGCATCCCCATAGGAACCAACAATGCCACTCTTCTTGTCGACTTGTTCCTTTATTCATATGAGGCTGACTTCATACAGGAACTTCTTAAGGAGAAAAAAAGAAGTTAGCAGTATCCTTTAACTTTACTTTCCGCTAAAAAGATGATGTTCTCTCAATAAATATTCAAAATTTGGTGACTATGTTTAACGCATCTATGCCATCGAACTTGAGGTTAAGGATACAACGGATACAGTTAAGTCTGCCTCATATATTGACTTACATCTAGAAATTGACAATGAGGGTCGGTTGAAAGCAAAACTTTACGACAAAAGAGATGATTTCAGCTTCCCAACCATTTCTATGTAGCATCAAACCAAGAGTCCCCAGTAGTGAAGTTGAAATCATCCATACTTAAATTTTACGGACGCCATCACCAGTTGGTTGATCGTTATGGAACATCCGTTTCACAGATGATAGCGGATATGTTCCAGATGTCGTAACTACAATCCCGTCTCCTTTCCCCCGAATGTGACCTACCGAGACTTATTACCGGATTTGTACTAACATGAGCAACACGACGAGTGCCACATGTGAATCAGGATCTGCTTACCCTTCCGGAGCACATGAGATCACCCCCAGTTTTTGGTGGGGTTCGTATTGCTCAGTCTTAAGTTTTCTATGTTGTGTTTCGTGTACTATTTGTCTGTTGGTCTTTTTCTTTTTTAGCCATGGCGTTGTCAGTTTATTTTCGACTTATGAGTTTGAATGTCCCTTTGGTATCTTTCGCCTCTCTCTTGCATATAAGCATTTTAGATGCGCTTTTCAAATGGGACTTGCAGAAGGTCTCTTTCATTTGATTAAAAGTGAAATTGCATAGCAAATCTATAGTATACCTGAATACACAAGTTCTGTATTATTATTTGGGCACTGTTTTCTTCCCCATATAATGTACGTTGCTCCAGAATCTGAAAAAAAAAAACCACATTCATTATGAACAGAGTTTCCAATACCCATGCAGGCACAGACAATTACAACATTAAGCTGAGCTATTCTCGTATATATTCCGTAATCGTTCTCCCATGAGGACGCGGTGTGTCAATGTAAGATCATCCCGATGGCCGGAGGCCAGAGGTTGATCTTACACTGACACACCAAATCCGAATGGGGTAACTATTTTACATCCCAGCTATTCTAGATTAGATTTAAAAAAACAATTACGCTTCATAAAATTTAGTTTAGAGCGCCACACAATCATTATAATTTACTTTATATATTATTATATAGTATATATCCTTTATGAGTCCCGGACACAATGATTAAATATATTAAATTAACAGGGAGTCGTCCTGGTGTAGGGGTATGAATCGTAGGTCTATATGATAAAGGTCTCGAGTTCGAATCCCAGCATAGACACTGGATTTAGGGCTATCCTAAGTGACACCACACTCCAAGTAACTAGATGCTTTCAGTATTGGAGCGTGAAATTTTAGAGAGCATCCAATTCTTGGAGTGTGATAAAACACAGACAACGAGGGAGGGCGGGACGGGGGAAAACAAAATAGTAGTCGAGAGTTCTTATTCTAACGAACATGAAGTTCACCAAACCAACAAACAAATGCTATCTCAGAGAGAGGAAGATTCAACCTCCATCCTTAGATCGACTGCATCTCGAAATATGATTTAAATCTAAAGGTCTCGTGACTTCTCGTGAGATGTCGCTTAGGATATAGGGCTATCCTAAGTGACACCACACTCCAAGTAACTAGATGCTTTTAGTATTGGAGCGTGAAATTTCAGTTCGCATATCCTTACTCTCAAGATTGTTACCATTGAAGCAAACCCCTATCCGTCCATCATACCTTATCAACTATTAATCCCAAAACTCACAAAAACAAAAACCCCAAACTAACCAAGACTAATTCTTTTAATATATGTGAAAGACAAAACCATGAAATTTATAGTCGTTTTCTTCGTAAACTGGTAATCATTATATGCCGTATTGTCTGATAATTGTCTCATTACCAATTACTCCACATTTATTGTTATCAGTAAGTAAATAAATACAATATTAACAAATACAAATTTATTCATATATATACAAATATTCGGTAAACGTTAAATACAAATACACTGAAAACTATTTTCATACAAATAACACTTGAAAAAATGAGAAGTTAGAGAAATGATGAAGGCAATTTGGTTGTGTCACCCACTTCGTCAAATACTCTCTTAGCTGTTTGAGGTGAACGAGCAATTTCCTTAAATAGGGAACCTACAGAGTTCTCTACAAAATTGTTTATCCTAGAGTATCTATCATAACTTTTTTGGCTAAATCAAAAATACTATTTTCTGCTGCTACTTCTGCGCGGGGAACTGAAAATGGAGGTAGGAGAACTCTTCCTCAGTAATCCACCCAAACTTCTTTGTTTTCTTTAAAATCAATACGGCTAGGGTCAAATAATGACCTAATTTCCCATTCAAATAATTCAAATTTCATTTTTTTTTGATAAAACCCTAAAATGAAAAAAAATTACAGAGAAAAAATTCCCCGACCTCCATTCCGCGTGACTAAAAATAAGCCACTAAGGATTAGATTCCAATGGAATGAAAGCCAGAAAACTTTGAAACTTTACGAAATTTTAACGGAAAAACTTTTAGGTAATCCAGAAAAAACTTAATGCAAACATTTTAACTACTCCTTCTTCAACTTCGGTCAAGAGTTCACGTGATGACCATTCCCCTCACAGAAGAAACAAGCGCCCTTAGTTCTCCTTTGGAATCTAGGGCGAAAACCTGGGTTTCGCATCATACTTGAATCACTGAAAGGTGGAGCAGCGGGACCATGTGCCGGGAAAACCATTACCATAACCTACAGGGAACAGATTATAAGGGAACGCTGGACCAGGATATGGAAAAGCTGATGGACCCGACACACTTTGAATAGGCATTTGGTTACAACCCTTGCTATCAACCTTCTCTTCAGTTTTCTCATTTTTCCTAGCATTCTTTTGCCATTCAGCAATAGTAGCTGAAATCTTTTTATCTTCTGAAGACCCAAGCAATTTTAAACATGTCATCATGATTTTCAAATTGTCTACAAGCCTGCAAGGCCTTACTAAAGAAATCAGCCTCTGGGTGACTTGCTTTATTAGCACACTCAACCAAAAAACTCTAATGCAGCTATAAGAACGCTTGGTGGCGTCAACTTTGGCCTCCCGGCCAAAGCTCTAACACTTTTTAATGCTTCTGTAACTTTATCCGAAATTTGCTGATTTTTCAAATTGTCAAAACTGTTTTCCATTTTCCGAAGTCTTCCCTCAAGATGAAAACTAGTTTTAGTGGAGTTAGAAATACTAACCGGGGTATTTGGAATTTGTGGCCCCTGGACACCAGCCATTGGTGTAACAGGTCTAGTAGTAGATGCAGCAGATCTCGATGCACCTGAAAGATTCATATCAAATTTTACATTCTACTAACTAAGATAACTAATAATTATACCAATATTAAACACTAAAAGCTAATAATCTTACAATTATTACCCAATATATTGCATTTCGGCTAAGTGTACTCCATTGACAAAGATTATTTTTGTGAGCATGAAATTTTCCCAATTTTCAATTCAATCAACTCTGATGAGAATTTACTATTCAAAATATTGATTATCTGCCAACCTTTTAAAATAAATTTGCGTACAAACTCAAAATAGCAAGTGCACTACAATGTAGTTTCTCAGTAAACATCTTTCTACAAGTTCGAAATCGTTTAAAAATAGTAAAACATACAATTTGGTTATGATAAATTAAGAAGTACACAAAAACGTACTAGACAGAAAAACTTCTGACTTTGTTTCGTCAAATCGATTGCAGGTTTTGTTACATGCACATCTACCCTATATGCCTTTAATTTTATAAGTTATTGACATTATATATTCTTATCCAAAATGAATGAGAAAATTGCACCCATGTCACACTCCGACCTATATTATGAATGATATATTTATCAGGATTAAAAATGGCTTACCATGATCAAGAGTAGTTAAAGATGAACCCTTTGGGCCGCCAATCAAATTGGCATAAAGAATGGCTTGGTGCATGAGTTGCAGACCGTTCTCCAAATTTACGTCTTTTCCAGCCAGCATCAGAACATCCTTAAAAGATTCTGCCGTTAATTTCTTAATTATTGGCAATAGACCTTTCCCAACTAGTGTATGTCTAGGCTTTAAAATTAAGTGTGGCTCAGCCATCTACAAAATATAATATATTCCATAAAAACGAATATATATATAAAATAAAAACAAAAAACAAAAAACAGCTAAATACGACAAAATGTCAACTCAGATTAAAAGATAAACCCACATTGCAAACATAATACTTCTATCACTTTGGAATGTGCCAATCATTTCAATACTACCCGTCACGTGACACTTGTCAAAGTATACCGACAGCACCTATAATTACCTCAAATAAAATAAAATAACATGTTCTATATGGAGCCCACAAACGAGGGGCTGAATTCGTTTTATAAAAATTAAGAATAGGTGGTAGTTATTCTTCTATCTAAATACCGCAAAACAAAAATAAAACTCATTCATGAACATCATTAGCTATCGAGCGCACCTTAAATTTGACAACAAACTTGCGTAATTACCTTTACACTTTATAAATGTTTCACAGAAAGTTCACCTGTTCAATCAATGCAATAAAATCAATACTGACCTATCTAGGTCAATCAACTGACGAAACATGTTTATTCATTATGACTGAAATATGCTAGATAGGTAAACTTCTCAAATCGTACACATCATATAGCATATCAAATGTTATATAGATCTTCAAATCACATAATAAAATCATAATTCAAACTGACTAAATAGGGAATGAATAAAGAGCAAAACCTTAAACGCACGGATGAAGTAAAAAATTCTGTAAAATTATAAAGGATTTCAACTAAATAAAATCAACCAGCCGATTACATATAACCAAAAATCACCCCGTGTTTCGAAAAAAAATGACATCGTCAAAAACAATCAATAAAAATTAGACGATAATCCTTAAATTAAACACGACAAACTAAGTTCGCTCTCTTAAGTAAAGAGACCACCTTCATAAAATTAATCTATAGGACCAGCATCCTATAACCAAAAGACAACACATGTCTGTTCTCAAATAAAAAAGGATCATCATCCTAAATAACAAGACAACAAATGTGCATTCAAATAAATAGGACCATCGTCCTTAAAAAATTCCGACGGACGACACCATCCGTTCCCACAACAGAATAAAACAAATAAAAATGCAGACCATCTGCTAAATAGGACCACCGTCCTTTAAAAAATTCCGACGGACGACACCATCCGTTCCCATAACAGAATAAAATAAATAAACAATGCAGACCATCTGCTAGGACCACTGTCCTTTTAAAAAATTCCGACGGACGACACCATCCGTTCCCATAACAGAATTAAATAAATGAAAATGCAGACGACACCATCTGCCTAAAATTATATTAACCATACAAATAAAATAAAATATACTTACATTGAACCGATAAATGAACTCGGATATCTTTCGTATATAAAATAAAGCACGTTTTGCACGAGCCCGGGAAAATAGCTTTAAAGGGAGGACAGAGGCACGTCTGTCCTCGATGACTGCAGCTCGAAATATGATTTGAATCTAAAGGTCTCGTGACTTCTCGTGAGATGTCGCTTAGGATATTTTCTACATAAATTTTGTTGAAAGTTAGTCTTTTCTGTAGAAATAAATCTGAGTTTGATTGTGAATTTGACCTGGGACTATTATACTAACAAGTATAATAGTCCCAGATTTGACATTCCCGCTAAAATGTTACTGAACAAAGGAAATCATGCAAAACAAAGAAACTTAAGATACGGTGATCTGGTAGGGGTGATCCTGCTCAGATCACCCCTGGTAGAACAAAGGAGCTGGGATGTAAGTATGAATTTACTATTGAAAAGCTACATCTCAAAACAAAAACTAAGGAGATGGCATATGGTACGATTGCCAATGAAATAGCTATCCACTAGAGACCAACGAACGAGAATGTTAACAACTCTAAATTTCAAAGTCCGTTTGGCGATGCGGAATGTATACATACGCAGGTATGTCGTGTATAATATAAGACGAAGATTTACAACGATAATTATAATACAATGGTCTTACTCTGAAGTTGAACACTGTTCAATGAACTTTGTAGTTGTTGAATTGTTTGGTCCTGTTGTTGGATAGTTAACGCCTGTTGTTGGTTTTCTATTTTAAGTTGGACAACCGTACTATTTAGAACAGCCAGGACACTTTCCACTCGGTTTAATCGATTCACTAGTACATCTGGATCATTGAGAAGTAACCTCTTGTCTTCAGTATGCACAATGTTTACCCTGAAACCGAGTAAATATACCAATAAGAGAACCATGGCAATCTGTGCGTTTCTTCCAATGGTGAATAATAATTTGACACGACTTGATTCTTATCTTTGATTGGCTTGTATTGTGATCAATGTAAGTTTGTTTCAGATAATAATGTAAACAATAGGCCGTTAGTTTTCTCGTTTTAATTGTTTTACATTTGTCATTCCGGGGTCTTTTATATCTGACTATGCGGTATGCGGTACCTGGCGCAGGGACACAGAAATTGAAATAAAGCAACAAGGATACAACTGGAACACTTGAGAAAAGCTGGCGATAAATCGAGTTAGATGGAGTGAGTTCGTCAATGGCCTATGCTCCCCGGAGGAGCCAAGTAATGCGGTATGGGTTTTACTCATTGTTGGAGGTCGCACGGTGAACTTTAGTTGTTAACTTCTATGCCATTTGGCCTATGGTGGAGAGTTTTTCATTGGCAATCATACTGGCCACATCTTCCTATTTTTATATCCATACATAAAAATAGTTCGTTACATGTAAACACTCTAGTTATGTAGTAACATGAGAAAGTATACGCGATCAAGACACGACCTGGCGTGCTGGTAAGGTAAAATTGATGAGCTATAGCGTCCTTGATTAGGAAAGCGAAAAAAGTCAACAGATCCATCTAAACATCCTAACATACTGTCAAAAAGTTAGCCTATAAAAATAATAGACCATCGCCAACAAATGTTATCATCTTGAAGTAAAACATTGTTTCATTGTGAAACGATTCAAAAAGGGAGGATAACTCTGAAACTCTGAAACCATAAATACGATAAGAGTGGTGAAAAAAGAACTTGAACTGGATTCCAATTAGTAAAATGATTGGTTGATTGGTGGCTTCATAAGTTAGTATAATAGTCCCAGTCTTAACACGGAATAGTTTAACAAAGTCAAACATATGCATCGGTAAAACAATGAAGATTAGGACATGTACTAGTATCATCAGAGACATATAGGTGTATATATATAAGTCTTATTTTCAGATAAAATTAAATGAATAAATTAATAAAATAAGCAGTTAACTACCCCTTCTGCAATTTTCATATGCCAGATAATGAGTGCTAATTCCCTTAAAACCCCAATAAAACCGCAAAAATAAATGTATTGGGAGAAAATCGATCAATAATAAAAGTAGATATTTGCCCATACATTTCAATTAATACCGTTATGATTTTCCAAAGGGAAGTGCAAGAAGAAAGTAGGAATAACTACTTTTCTCAGGGATAACCCATATCCAAAATCATTCATTAATTATATCTTGTATATTTATTGCATTTTTAGGTATATAGAGCCCTTTTCAAGGGATCTATTAATAGAGGACTTAGGTACCTCCCATATATTCAAATTCAAATGGTACGTCTTTAAAACAGGGCTAATAGATAGCTATTCCCATTAAAAACAGAAAATTACACTTTTCATTTTTGTGTTTGAAATTTTACACAGTGAGAATCGTAATGAGTTATGCCGCTTTGTCCGCGAAACATTATCCTAAAAAAATTTAATCGACAGTTTACCAACACTTAAAAGGCTGCATTAACTCCTGGTAGAGGATAACAAACTTAGTCCTAATCTGGGAATAGTATACTAATATATTACGTCATAGTTCCTAAGCCATGTTTTTGAAAGTGTCTTTAATAAGACTATATCCTAAATCAGAAACATATAATACATATTGTTACGTATTATATGTCTCTGCCTAAATATATCGCAAATTTAATACTGTAAAATACGTGTCATACGTGTCTTTAAAAGATGGTCTTGTAACAATCAAATTATTTTATCATGTAGCATTCATTTCAACGAAAAATTATTTTGCTATGCTCTTTTAAAAAAAATGTAGACTAGATATTGTGATAAAATTATACTGTAATTCCTGTCAACAGCAAAATATGGAAAAAGTATTCCCATCCTTCAAAACGTACTTCATCTTAAACGATTCATATCAAAATCAAAGATATTATTGACATAAAATCCAAAATCTAGATTGTCAAACACAAACCCACCAAACACAGAACAGAACAACTAATAACTTTGATGTGGCAGTTGTAATCTCTGTCCTGCCTTTTTATTTTTCACTGTATTCGGTCCTGCCTTTTTTATTAGTTTATCCTGACTTTTTTTACATAAATTGTCAACCTGCCTTTTGTTTGCCAAGTTGCTCATCCTGCCTTTTCTTTACTCAAAACTCCTGTCCTGGTTTTTTTTTTAAATTTCATCTTAGCCCCCCCTAAAAATCAAATGGTAGGTCCCTAAACTGTATCATAAAGTATAAAGTATATTTTACTACAAATTTTCCATTTAAAAATTTCATTTTATCAACATATTTATGAAAATAACTTTCAAGTTAATTAATTAATTTTTCATTTACATTGCACCAGAGACATATTATATGTCTCTGATTGCATTTATCATCATTAATTAATATATATACAGAGCTGCAATATGTAAGATCCGTATAAGCGCTCATATACTGATGATTGAAAGAGGGAGACATCTAAATATTCCCAGAAATGAAAGATACTGCTCTGTATGTAATTCTGGTCAAATTGAAAATGAAAAACATTTTCTTTTACATTGTGAAAAATACTCAACTAAAAGGGCCATATTTTACCAAAAAGTTTCAAATATAATCGTTGATCCTACAAAATTTCAAAAAAATGAAAATAATGTTATCTTTTTATTAAATAATAATTCATACACAATCCTAAAATTGACTTCCTCTTTCATTTCAGACAGTCTGAACCTGCGTAAAGCAGAACAAACTCTATAAAATTGTCAATATGTCTAATTCATAATCATTGTTTATAATATTACATATTAATATAGTCATTATTTGCAATACTTATTATGTATGATCAACTATGTAATTAATATACCATGAGCCTTAACCATTTATTGTTGATGAGTTTGTGCTAATAAATATTTGTATTTGTATTTGTATATGATTTTTTTAAAATTATTTTTAATGTTACAATAACATAGTATTGTGAATATCAGAGTAAATTTATTGTGTTGCATAATTTCAATGTAGAATAAAAGATTGCTTTTCAATAGAACATAATTATAACTAAGAGAGTCCTAAACAGCATATTTGAAAGTCTAAGGCGTATCATAGGAGGCCTAGGGTACCAGCGTTGCAAAATCGAGTGTACCTTTTGGTGACGTAAAGGATCACATGACTGATGAAACAAAATGTCTGACAACTTGTGCACAAGGTCCACAACTGATTAAGCATACAAGTACAAGATCATAGAACAGTACTAGCTGCGGAACCGTAGCTCATAGGTTTTTATGATATTTTTGACTTTGCTGATCATAAATTGTCAAATAATATCATAAGGAGTTGACATATCAGTTACGGTTCCGCAGCTAACACCAGTAGTGCAGTACAACATCATATTATCTCCCAAATGGGTTATAATATTCTCTGCACGTTAAGATCCTGCAACAACTCTAGGTCTGTAGGATGCCTGTTCTGTTCCTGTACAATTTACCATAATTTTGCCAGTGGCATTGTAAATTCCTGCCCTTTGTCCATGTTGAACCATTGTTGATTTTTTCTCTTCTTGAACATGCATGAAATAAAATAAAAAATTTTTTTTTTAGTTATTCAAATTTTAGATATTCGTAGGACAGAGGAGCAAAATGATTTTGTTTTTAATAGTGTGGTTGTTGTGCTCCACAGAAAGGAGGGGGTGTCTTTGTATTGAAGGTATACACAGCCCGGTTAGGGGGGGGGTTACTTCCTATATTTTTAGTGGTACGAGTGTGCTGCAAAACAGGGTCGCTTTTTCATGCCCTGCTTATTAGAACAGGGTCCCTTTTTCATGTCCTGCTGGTTAGAACAGGGTCGCTTTTTCATGCCCTGCTGGTGAGAACAGGGTCTTTTTTAAACAAAGTATTTCTCTAGAACAGGATCGCTTATTAAACTGTTTAAGATACAGTCTAGAACCCGGCTGGGTCTAGAACAGCATCTATTTTTTACGGTCTAGAACAGGGTATACATTTTCTGAGCGTGTCTAGAACAGGGTATGTTTTTCAATATTTCTGTTTAGAACAGGGTATGTTTTACAATATTTTCAGGGTATGATTTGGCAAGTGCTGTCTGCACAGTTATACCCGAAAGGATAGTCAGTAACCCCTCCCGGATACATAGACATGCCACGGGTATGGGTAACTCTTCTGAGATGTCAAAAGATCAATGGGGTGCAATTTCACGGAGATAATATAACAGTGGGTCATAATGTTCATCTTGTTTAAGGCTGTACTTTTAAAATTAAAATAAAACTAGAATTTTGAATTGATACTTTTATCCAGAAGAGCATTAGTTAAAGAACAGAATAAACTGAAAAATATTGACAGGTAAAGGAGCTCCTTTTCGAGACATAGCCAGAAATTAGTAGTACTTTTGCTAATTAATATTCATAATATGTAAATGAGAATTGTACCACATGATAATAGTTTGAACTGGACTGGCTTGATATCATTAGAATCTTTAAAACACGGATATTATAAGTTACCCGTCACAGAGTCCTTGTTTATAATCACTTTGATATTTCCGTAAAGTTGTCAGGCGGTCAAAATCAAAACAATGAACGCGAATTTAGTGAATTTTTCATGTTTTGGTGAGTTTATTCTTTTGAAGTAGGGGCATTTTAACTTTACGTGGGAACCTAGAGTTCAACGACTACACATACAAGGTTTGGACTTGCTTATTCTTTGGACATTCAAGTTTCATCCCCGCAACCTGTTTTTGTAATGACCTTGTTAGCCATTTTTCAACACGAAGTTTGCAAATTTGACGTTTCAGCCATTTTAGCCTGTATTTTATACTGCAATGTTAAAAGCCTCTCGCTTCGATTTTTATAATAGCTCAGGAACCTTGATTTTTGCAACGACAGTCATTATGTTTCGTTTAAATGGTGTATATTGTTGTTTATATTTTATTTTCTGTCCCGGCAACCTGTCTATCACTTAAAGTTAAAACAGACATTTTTTTTCAAAATTCCCTATCATTTCAATATAATTCCGTGACCCGTATCCAATTTCTTTAGTATAATATTCAAATAAGCAAAGTGGCGTTGATTTCTGGATATGATATTTAAAAAAAAATGGGAGGGAAAGGCTGACTCAGACTTTTACCCTATATTTGCAATTTGTATTATATGGGTCTCAAATCAAGGAAAAAGAAATGTAGAATCTGCTTAAATTTTGGTAACTGACCTTTTATGAGCTATATTTAAGTCTTATATGAAAAGAAAAAAGGAGTTTTATGGGGCAAAATATTTTACCCTGTATCCTAGGGAAAAAACCAAGAAGTTTGAATATCTGACAAATATTCATAAACCTGTCCTAAGTATATCCTTAAAGGAGCCTGTAAAAGCTGTGTTCTGATCTTTTTGCCTAATAATTTGTATGATCCCATGATTCCTGAGTAAGATGTCAGATGATGATGGGGTTATTAACAATCTTGACTGGGAGTAAAGCCCTGACACGGTAAGATGTCAGGATAGCTGGGAAATGTATATAAATGGGTTGTTATTTTCCTATTAAATATATGAATTGGTAGAGAGTTTTGCATACAATCAATACAATCAAGCTAAAAGTTGAAATTTTGTACAAATGGATATTAGAATTAAGATGTTATCCATTATGCATGTACATTTTAAACCACTGCGAAGAATGAATTCATAAATTGAATTTCATTGAAAAATATCTAAGGGAGATAACTTATTAAAGCCCAATAGAGTAGAAGGGAGATAACCTATTATAGCTCCATCAAGCACAAGGGAGATAACTTCTAGTGCAATCAAGCATAATATAGTCAAGTTAAGTAATATAAGATGACTCTTCTTGTGATATATTTGTGAATAGCATGTTTCAAATAAACACAACATTTAAAGCAATCAGATGATTAAATTGAACATTTACAGAATCTGTAAAAGTTTGGAACATATTACTTCCAAACAGTGGAGTTAAATCCAATTTACATGAAAGTAACTTTAAATCCCTTCTGGGATGCTGAGTCTGGAGTGATTTTCTGCCTCTGAGACAGCCATTACAGAAGGTTAAGCAGTCCCTATACTCTACATACATGTGCCACTAATTTTTCTTTTTTTGCTTAGTTTTAAACCATATGATAAGTCTCAGTAAATGACAAGACATTAATAAGGAAAAGAAGACGTGACTCACAGTGTTTCTAACATATATAACATATCTGAAGACATCTATATCACAAAGTTATCCAAGTTATCCAATATTGTTTTACAAATTACTCGAGGCTAGTTGTGTTTTATTTAAAATTCTTCTTTAAATTTGAATTATAATAGGTGCAAAAATTCAAAAACTGTTTTATACTACAAATAGAAACATTGCTCTGTTATTTATTATTATTTTTTTTTTTAGATATTACACAACACAATGCATTTGTTTTTAACCAGTTAAGGCTTTGGGCCAATAGATGCCATTATTAAAAAAATTACAGTTCACCCATTGATGAATATAATAGTACAAACAACAGATACCATGAAAAAAGAGGGGAGAGTCTCTGATACCTTTTTAAAAATAACTGTCAATAACAGTGAAAATCTTAGCAAAAATCGTGATTATCTCCCTTTTATAGCAATTTAGACAAAATTCCTAGGTTTTTTTCCCTTTCTGTCAATAAGTTGATGTCATAGCAAAACAACAGTACCAAATATATGTGCAAACAAACAAAAGCATTAATGTATATAAGAAAAGCCTTCTTCCCTCCAAAACTGTGGTACAAGAAATATTCAAATATTGCATGATAAACAGCAGTTATAATACAAATTTTCTTTGTTTATTAATTATTTTAAAGTGGATTGGAAGTTTTTCTATTGAACCAAAACTTGCAGTCAGTCGATATTTTGTACAGCTCACAAATAACTTGTTTCAAAAGAACCCAACTGCAATTGTAGGCTTACGGCATAAGGATCATAAAAATGTTTTCATACCTGCCAACTTTTTGAAATCTCCATGGGGGGATTTTAAGCGCATGAGGACCTCTTATATTGTCATAAGTGGATTTAATCTACTACTATATTCTTTCAATGAGTATGTATGTGCTTAAATACCCTTTTAACTCATTTGAATGCCTGTTTTGAGGTGTTCAGTTTATATAATAAAGAATTTTAAAATTCAGGCCAAAACCTCTCATGGGGGATACCTCCCATAAATCAGGATAGTTGGTATGTCTGTGTTTTCTTTCTATGACCAATCATGGACCCTTTTGGATTTTAAATTTTATACAGTGATTACAATGATTATTTTATGACAATAAAATACAACATAATTGATTATAGAACAACGAATAGTTAGTGCATGCACATGAGAGAGAAATGTAAATATATTTATATATATATATATCTAAACATGTGACAACTTTATGACAGACATTCTCCATTGGATAACCGGAATGACCTGTGCTTATCTTACCATAATATTTGTATAAATCGTCTTGGTCCTTTTTATAAACTTATATTATATATATATGTTATAGATAGAATAGTGTTATATAGTGATTAACTTCTAATAGCAATGATTTTCAAAATTTTAATAGTTCAATGAGAACTCTTTCTTTTCCAATAATAAAAAAAATGTGTGTATAATGGTTTCCTATATATGTTGTCTAGTTGAAAAGTTCTCTCTTTGGTTATAAAAAAAATCACATTATAAAAGATCATGAAATTCATTCCCTCTAAATTACTGTAATTTCACAATCTATTTCCCAATAAACACCAAAAAGTCTATCTTTTTCAACCATATGACAGGACACAGAGCTCTACTTAGATCATTAGATAAACTTTTCGAATAACTTTCAAAACCTTCTGTTTCCTTATTCAAGGTAATAGTGACATCAAAAACCAGGAATTTTTTTGAGTTATTTCCCTTCATACTAATATAAGTTTTCTGGCAAACATTTTTTCTTTCATTCTTTTAAAAGTAAAAATAAGTAAAATTTTATGGAGGAAATATATAAGCAATTTTGTCGTGTGAATCTTATTATGATGGATTTCCCATTTGGTAATAGTGGTAAAAATTTAGATCAAAGTTTAAAAACTCTCTAAATATTTGACTGAGACATAAAAAGTTGTATAGGAATCAAAATTACGTACATGAAGAGTAAATCTTTGTTCGATTGTTTTTTTTTTAATAGACAATCAATTTAGATAAATAAAGCATCCCCTTTTTTGGACATTTCACGACAAACAATGTAGTTTTTGTCTCGCCTTGACGGAGTCAAAAAGCGAGACATAGGTATGCTGTTTCTAGCGTCAGCGTCGACAATGTATTAGTGTGTGATTAGGTTTAGTTTATGGTGAATCACTAGTGGTAGGTCAATGATATCTAGTATGCAGTTATATTAGCATTGGCACATGATTTCTTTTATTTAAGTTGTTATTGGCTTTGAACTAGCTGTCAGTAACTGCGAGTGCTCTCAGATCTGTACTTAATGTCTGTTTGTTGTTGGGATGTACAAGTACCCATCCACGTCCACTCTGTGTTTTTGTTAGATGTATTTCTATTTGTATCCATCTGACGAGTTAAGCCTTTTTCAACTGATTTTTACGGTTTGTTCTTATGTTGTATTGTTACACAACTGTACCAGATTAGGGGGAGGGTTGGCGCCTTCAAACTAGTTTAACCCCGCCACATACTGTATGTGCCTGTCCCAAGTCAGGAGCCTGTAATTCAGTGGTTGTCGCTTGTTTCTGTGTTACATATTTGTTTTTGGTTCATTATTTTGTACATAAATTAGGCCGTTAGTTTTCTCGTTTGAATTGTTTTACATTTGTGATTTCTGAGCCTTTTATAGCTGCCTATGCAGTATGGGCTTTGCTCATTGTTGAAGGCTGTAGGGTGACCTATAGTTGTTAATTTCTGTGTCATTTGGTCTCATGTGGAGAGTTGTGTCATTGGCTATCATACCACATCTTCTTTTTTATACATCTCATTTCCTTGGAGATTATTTGGCCCAGCCCCTCAGTCATGTTCTATTGACTTTGAAATGTTTGCTTAGTTTACATGTATTAGTTTGTGATTAGGTCAGTTTATGGGGAACAACTAGTGGTAGGTCAATGATATTTGGTATGCAGTTGTATAAAAAAGCATTGGCATATCTCATTTCCATGGAGATTATTTGGCTCTGCCCCCTCAGTCATGGTCTAGTGACTTTGAAACGTTTACTTAGCTTACATGTATAAGTTTGTGATTAGGTTAGTTCAAGGGGAACCATTAGTGTTAGGCCAATGTTAATTAGTATGCAGTTGTATAAGCATTAGCACATCTAATTTCCATGGATACTATTTGGCCCCGCACCCTCAGTCATGGTCTATTGACTTTGAAACTTTTGCTTAGTTTACATGTATTAGTTTGTGATTAGATTAGTTTAAGATGAACCGCTAATGATAAGTCAATGATATTTGGTATGCAAATTTATTGGCATTTGTAAGTCTTGTTTCCATGGAGATTATATAGCCCCACCCCCTCATCATGGTTCATTGACTTTGAAACTATTACATTGTGTTTAGGTTTGTTTTAAGGGAACGACTTATGATAAGTCAGTGGTATTTGGTATGCAGTTGTATTAGCATTGGCACATCTCATTTCCATGGAGATTGTTTAGCCATATACCTTCAGTCATGGTTCATTGACTTTGAATATTTGCATAACTTACATGTTAATAAAGTATTGCTATTTTAATTTCAACATTTGCATTTTTATCAAAATTACAGAAAGGCCAGACATATCTCTGTGTTAACAGTTTATAGAAATTCATCCCTATTTTTCCATTGGAGATACAATGTAGACCATGGATTTTTCAAACCTTGTAATATCCTAAATTCTGTACTGCTGGATGTGCTAAGAATAATGCTCGTAAATTGAGTTCAAACCATGCAAACCATTTAATCATAGTACCGGTACTTCTAAGATAATTTTGATAACAATTATTTAACAGCATCTACTGGTTCTCACTATTATTTTTATTGCAAAATACATTTTGTACCAAAACTGTGTTGGTTTTTTGCAAATTTTATTGGTCATAACCTTCAGACCACCACTTATGGAGAAATCTGCACTTTATTTGGATCTCACATAAACATTCAGCTGGTATCCTACAAAACAAAATAAGAAAAGTCATGCAAATAGATAGATATTAAAGATTTTTTATTTTGCCTCCACAGTTTGTGTTAATGAAAGTCATTGTATGGCATTGAAGACTACAACACAGTTGTCACAGATTCTCCAATTTGAATTATTAGTTTTTATCCATGTCAGATGATTTTTACTGGCAAAGCAATAAACAATGGCTTAATATTCAGCTTTTCTCATGGTTAAACTGCTTAGAACATGTCATAAATTGTTTGTTCAACAGCAACTGTAAAGAAATTGGATATTTATAAAATAACATGAACTATTTTGTCTATTTATCAAACAGAAAATTAGTGTTATTGTAACTTTGGACATTCCTGTCTTTGTCCGGTGTAATCCTTTTGTTGAACCTGCTTGTGAAAGTTATTTTTTCTGTAAACAAACTTTATTTTTATTTGGTATTTTTGTTTCAGAAGTACAAGAAGTTTGTTTGATTTGATTGGCTGACCTGACAATAAACAGTGTCAAGACTCAGATGACCAAAATCCTGTATGTCAGAGATTACACAAAGCTTTTGAGGAAATGAGAAGATTTATAAAGAAATTAGTCCCTGTGATGAATTGAGAAGTAGGTCTATACACTTCAGATTGTTTTCCAATGAAAATACAATATAACATATAACTAGAGTCAGTTGTGTATCAGGTTACATATTTCTTAAAAAAATCACAATACTAAATGTGTTGCCTGTTTAAAGTCTAATACTATTTATAGCTAAATTCTGTCCAAGTATGATCTGTCTGAGGATTAAACTCTCAAATTGTCCCTTTATTGTGGATTTTGTTGGTACATAGGAATCATGAACTTAAATGTTCGACTTATTACAAATGTTCTATAGGAATATATACAGACTTTGGCAAAATCATTTAAATCACATATCCACAAAATGCAACAGAGGCCGATTTAGGGGGGGCGGGGGGGGCAGGGGGCCACCCCCCCCCCCCCCCCTTTTGCAGGAAAAATTTGGTTGATTATATAGGGAATCACTGAAGCGTGGCTGGAGCGGGCCCCCTCTTAAATGATTAATTTATTTAAAATTTCAAGAAATTGAATTTTCATATCAAATCTTGTTAACTCATTTGTGATTCTTGTTAAAATATTGGCAGATTTTATTATAGGAAATTTCATTCCTAGCTTTTCATCCAACTTTTAAAATTTGTAATAACCTGCATCAGCAACAACCAAAGCAGGAATAGTAGCTGATCAGCTCTGTCTGTCTGTCCAAAACTTGGGTAAAAAAGTTTCATCAAAGTTTTCTTGGCCTTTATATAGTAAGGGAATGATTTTGTATTTGGTCTGCAGCTTGATAATATTGACTTGTAGCTTGTAAGCAATTTTTAGATCTGGGGTGCAGCTATACCTCCTGTTTTGTGATAGTATAAAATTTTACTACACTCCTTGTACGCAGAAAAGGAGTGAAATTTTACAACACTCTTTGTATGCAGAAAAGGAGTAAGTTCACAATGGGTTAAAATTGGTCCTAAGATTTTTTATATCAGGCCAAAATACAACAAATTTCACATAGAAATAGTTGTGATATAACTATTAATAAAAAATAACTTTTTTTTGGCACATCACATTAAAAGTGACGAAGAAATGACCCCTCACGTATGCATTATTTGTGTTGTAATGTATTTTTTTGTCAAATTTTCAATAATTCCTAACAGATTTTGACATAAAATTCCCTGATTCAGAAAGGTTTTGTGTCTACGAATTCAGTATCATCATTTTTAACTTTTTGCTTCAGATTATTTTGGATCTTAAGTTGCAGCCAAGGGTTTCCTCAAGCTTTTAGGTCCGAAAAATGCACAAAATCATCGTTTTATGACAATATATCCAAAATGTGCTGACTTTGAAGCCTAAGAATGTACTACAATGAAGAGATTTGTTTAACTTAGTAATAAGGCTTTTGAAATAGATGCATTTAAGAACCAAATTAAGGCCGTTTTGAAAATTTAAAATTAAAGCTGAAATTCAAGACCATATTTGGCCTAAAATGAACATTGTCCTTGCGTCAATTTAGATTGTGTGACTAAGAGGGTTCCACCTGGAAAATAGGCTTTTTAGACTGAATTCTGCCAGTTTTTACCTGATTTTAAAAGGAAAAGAAGGCAGAGGGGGATGATAAAACTCCTTTTGATTTGATGGTCAGGCCTGAGTCATAACTTTTGTTGCTTTTGGTTTGTTTGTCATTTTTTCCTATTTTTGTTTTTGGTCATTCACTGCACTCGGTTGACCATTTGATTTTCTTTTTGAACAATGAGATTATAACTTTTTTTTTTTTAATCCAAATCTTATTTTATATGTTCTTAAGTAAATGATTTACAAGTAAGAACTTTATAATTTACATCTTTTTATATGGTTACATGAGTTCTTAGATAATAATTATAGTGTATAGATTTCAACTTCCCTGATAATCTGTGGTTTATAATACAAATTTATAGACCAGCTTGTCTGTGTTTTCAGCATAACTTTCAATTCATTATGTCAGAGTTATCTGGTCAGTGATAATATTTGAATATGTTTCCTTTTACTATCATACATGCTGACAGAACAGATTAATTAATTAGAAATTCAATTAATTGAATAGGTCAAAGTTTATCTAAATGATTTAAAGAAATGGTCTTATAATTGTAATATAGAGACTTTTAAGTAATATGGGTTATACATACAGACATTTAAAGAGAAATGATAATTAATTTACATTATATTGACATTGTTAAGTTCAGTTTTCTATAATTCCATGTACAATATCTTGATATTTATGCAAAAATGTGTCTATTCCTTAGTTTTGTATCATGCATCTTGTAGACATTCCAACATGTGCATTAGGTGCACAATGTGTCTAGATTTAAGACCTCACATTTACAGGATGCACCAGGCCTCAGGCTCAATGCCTCCTCAGGATTTAGTATTTCAGTAAAAAAAATGCTTTTTTCATAATGAAAAAAAAAATCCCTATTTCATAAACAAATTATGATTGGCAGGGCCTCTTGTTAGTTCCTTTGACGAAAAGGTGCATTTGGAAAGGAATGCTTGGCTGCCCAATGGAATATTGGAAATATTTTTGTTGATTCATAGCAGAACAATTATTTTTCAGATGTGACCAGAATCAGTCAGCCAAATTATAGGAACAAATTGGTGCACATTTTGGAAGTAAAACACCCAACCTTAATTTTTCTGTCCAATTTACACAAATGTTGAAATAATATGTAATGTATACATGCTCTTATATATTGTATTGTTAAATATGTTAAATGGAAAAGACTTCATAAGTCTGTTTGACTTGTGTCTCATCCAATTTGTGTTTATGCAAATAAAATATGTTTAAATTAAAAAAAAACAACCTTAAAAGTCCCTTTAGATGAATTGAATGTTGTTTGCTAATTATTATATGCATGTTAAGGACCCCTGCACTTTCTAGACCTTCATGATTGGTTGATTATTTTTGCTTAATGTCCAGTAGCAAATATTTCATGCATAATGAGGATGAGAATCATTTATGATATTACCTACTAAAAATACAGTTACATGTAGTGTTATTAATATAACAGTCTAGCAAAAATGCTACTACTGCCTTGAACTTGCAGTCGGGGTTAGATTTATTCCATTTTGAAGGCATCACTATGAGATCAGTCAGGGGTGCGCATGAGATTTTATTCCATTTTGAAGGCATCACAATGAGACCAGTCAGGGGTGAGATTTTATTCCATTTTGAAGGCATCACTATGTGACTTTGAGATGAAGAACAGCAATAAAGGAACAGTTTCTTCGCTTTGGGTTTATCAAGTGAATATATGATTTTTTCATTAATTAATGCCCCATTTTTTCAGAATATCATTTCAGTTAGGGGTAATACGATAAATGAGCATATGGTATGTTTAACTTTTTAAATAAAAGTAATTGTATGCATAATGCATATTTAATAACACTTTTAGTTTTATTGTTTGTTAGAAACATATGTTTTATTTACACTTTATGTCTCTTCTATGTTGTCACATGCATGGAAGATTAAATAACAACAGAAAGAATGATCAAAGGATATGTAAATGACTGTACCAGAGTTTTCCATGCACTTATCTCTTATCTATCATACTTTTAACCTCTGACCTGTAAGTTTTTTCTAAATTGTAAATTGACCAAATACTTACTTTGATATACAATAGTTTCAATTTGACCTGTTGATGGAATAGATGTCATTTTAATGGATCATTGATTTCATCCCTTTTATGATAGGTCACTTTCTTTACAGATCATTAGGAAATTTGGTAGGCTGTCTTGTTCCATTAACACCCATCTGTAATCATAAATCTTGGGGGTATTTGGTAAATTAGAACCAAACATTAAAGTTTGACAGGTTCAGGAGCACAATATTTGATGATGTTATATGTTATATAATATAAGACTCAACTGCAGTTAATAATTTTCCTGAAATTTTTGCTGCCATTGGATAAATTTTCAGTAAAACCGCAAGTTCATGATCTTTATTTCAACATTTCCATTTCACCATCTAAATTTCATAAAGACAACTACAGTTTAAATATTATGTGCTTTAGTTTTACATACATGTTACATGCTGTCTTGATAGACAAATATAGGGAGGTAATATGCCCAAGTAAAAAATTGTTTTTAACCCCCACATTATTTTGAACCTGTACTGAGTCAGGCTCTATGGGATATGTGTGAGGGTTTAGATTGCACAGGTCTTCCATTTCTGTATTTTTTAGTTCTTTTTTGTATTGTCCCATTATTGTCTATTCTTTATATTTAAACATCCTATTTTTCTCTATTTTTTCTTTTTTTCCTTTATTCTGTACTTTTGTCCATTATTCTCTATTCTGTAAACCCCATCCAGACCCTCATGTGTACTGTGTAATATTTCTGGTGATTTCTGTTATCCCTTTTATGTACTGTAAATTCAGAAATTATTGTGTGCATTTATTATTGCGATTTTGTCATTTTAGACTAAAATGCAATTTTAATTTTTGCGATATTGAGAAAAATCCTGTTTAATTCATCTAAAAAATTTCAAAATGTAAGTTTGAATTATTGCGATTATAACCCTGTCGCATTTTTCGGAATAATAAAAACATCGCAACAATTTCTGAATTTACAGTATCATATATAGATTTCACCACTGCATCAAGTGTGTTACAATATTTCTCCACTTGAGACAGTTAAATTTTAAAAGCCTTTCTTTTTAAATATTGAAAATTTAACTGTTGAGAGTGAAGAAATATCTTAATACACGAGATACAGTGGTGGAATTTGTTTCTCTAATTACATTTCGACGATATCTAAAACTAAGTTTATCCTTCCTTTTCAAAGATTTGCACAAAGTTGTGTTCTTTATATGTGACATCATGAGGCATGGTCCCCTTTTTTCATGATGTCACATAAGGAAATTCAGAAGAAATCAAGAACATTTTACGTCATAATTGAATTTCGACCAATCATTTTCTGAGAACAAAGTTTTCTCTAGAGATGAGAAATATTTTTCTCACACCGATCTAGAAATGTGAAAATAGCATGAAAATTAGAGAAAGTGTAATTGTCATCTATAAATAAGAAGATGTGGTATGAGTGCCAATGAGATAACTCTCCATCCAAGTCACAATGTATAAAAAGTTAACAATTACAGGTCAAAGTACAGCCTTCAACACAGAGCCTTGGCTCACAACAAACAGCAAGTTATAAAGGGCCCCAAAATGACTAGTGTAAAACAATTAAAAAAGGAAACCAATGGTCTAATCTATATAAAAAACGAGAAAGACCTATGGACCACACCAACAAACGACAACCACTGAACAACAGGCTCCAGTCTAGCTCACATTAGCCATTTAGAAAACATGTTACAATTTTCTCACTTGAGCCAACTTAAGTCTGAGGCTCATATATTTCTAAATGCTGAAAAAACAAAAACAAGCTTTAAAGTATTTTTGTTTGATATGGCCTTGCATGAAAACTGCAAAGCAAACATTGCTACCTCAAGACCACCAAGATGTTTTTAACTACTATACTTGTAATTATCATCTAGCTGCCAGACTCTTTTGAATCAAAGGGAAAAGAGAGTCAAGTTGATTTCTAAAAATGATGGTGGTCGATCTTTAATGCATTTTAAATGACAGCATATATGCACCGACTCTAGTGCTTTACAGTAATTGATTATTTTTAAACGTTTTTCAGAATGCTGTCAATCGAAGTTTGTTCGAAATGTGGACTTGACAGTGAGAAGAAATAAAGAAGTTTGAAGATGATGTGGACTTGAAAGTGAAAAGAAATAAAGAAGGATTATGTAACTGTCACATCTGGTAAAACTTAAAAAAACTTTCTTTGTTTTTGAATTCACCAGACTTAAAAACATCTATGTAAACAAATATTAACAGCAAACTAACCGGAAAATTCAAACATCTTTAAAATATCCTCCCCCATTTCTTTAATTTCCAGAGTTTTTATTCATTAGCAATGAATTATAACATCTTTCAAAGAAAGGAAAATGTAAAACATATCTTTTCATCAGGTTTATTTTCATAACACTTAGTGGAGAATGTGGAATTTATTAGTAAGCGTTGGAACAAGTGATTACCAGCAGTAAAGTACCGAAAAAAACATTCTTGCATAATCAACAGTTATTTTAACAAAAATTAGTTTTGTCCCTGGCTAATTAGTTTACCATGCCATTTAGATTAAAAGATAAAACAATTTCACTTGCTCAGCAGTAGTTTATAAACATTAATTTACACTTGGCGCTAAGTTTGTGTGTTTTGAATTTTTTCGCTTCGTTTTTCAAGCATTGATAATTAATATTTTTTCAAGATGCAAACGTTTTTTAGTGACTTTTTGATGAAGGAGTTGTATAACACGTGTTTTGAACTTCGGCTAAATGAGGAATAAATTTCACTTTGATCAATGTTGCTGTGGTACCTTTTATTTTTTCAGGCAGAGTTAATTCAAAAATGCAGGTGTTTTTTTTTTAATTCTTTGATGTGCTTTTGTTATAGGAAAAATATGGATTTTTCCAAGTACTGGTATGCATATAAAATACTTTTAATGCTCACCAAGAATGAACATTATTTCAAAACTATTAGAATTTAGACACCTGAACTTAAATTGATATTTTGGTTGCATTCAAGTAGTCTGTGAAGAACAACATATTTTTGCATGTATGGTATATAGTATTCTTTTACTTGTACCCATGTAAGTGTCGTCTGCTGTATATAATATAATACTTGTTCATTCTTCTGCTGATTAAGAAATTTAAGGATGTTAACTGCTCAGTTTCAAAATAACAAGCTTTTTAAAAGACTATTATGAATTGATTATAAAAAATTAATGGAACTGAAAAGCAGAAAAAAATTAAAGGATTTGTCCTTTTTGGCAGGAAATGACTCTCTCTAGATTTTTGATTCAATTAAGATTTACCCCATTTTTCTTTCAAAAACTATGAAAAATTAACAAGGATTTTATAAGATTGTTAAAAATGGTTTTTTTAACTACCCTATATGTTATAAAATTAGAAAAAAAAAACTAGGGATTCGTGAGCCAGGCAAAATTTTTAATGGCACACTACATGGATGAACAATGAGGAATTTTGAATATCTAACAAAAGTCAAAAACAAGATAAGTGAACATCATTAATTATGGCATAGACGCTATTTACTTGTTGAAGACCATACTTTCACTGGTCAATACATGTAAGCAAAAAAGGACATCTAATACACAGACAAAATTTAATGATATGAGTGCAAATTGAGGACGATCAATTTATATATAGATATAAGTAGCCAGCTATTTGATTAAAATTGTGCATGGAGGGAAAATAAATATATATGAATAATAAGATGTGGTATGATTGCCAATGAGACAGCTCTCCATTCAAGACCAAAGGATAAAATAGTGTAAAATTAAATGTCAATTTAATTCCTTCAAAAATGAGCAAAACCTATACTGTATAGTGAGCCATAAAAGGATGACAAAGAGGAAACAAACCAAAAGAGAAAACTTAAAAGGCCTGATTTATGATGAAAATTTTTAAAAAAAATATTTGCAGACAGCAACCAATAACTACCACTCTCTAACAAGCTCCTGACTTTGAAAGGACACATAAAGAATTTGGTCAGGATTTAACATGTTTATGAGTGTTAACCACCCCTTTACATGGTACAGTGGTTTTGATATTTAATAGAGAGGCAAAAGATACCAAGTGGACAGTTGAAAAACGAATTGAAAATGTCATTGTATAAAAACAAAAAATGACCATAAGATAGTATACAAAACACAACATAGAAAAATAAAGACTGAAGCAAACCCCATCAAATAACCATCTGGAAAGGGCTTGAAAGAAAGAATAGAATGTCGGAGTACACAAAGTCAACCCTTTTGTAGATACGCGCAGTTATTAGAAGATCGAAAGATATATCCATTGAGCTTTCGGGCCAATGGATTTGTCTATCGATCTAACAAGTATATTTAGGAGATAACTGTATTGTAATCTCCATTCTAATGAAACTGACAGAAAACAACGTCAAATCATACAATTAAAATCTGTCATTATAAGGTCGTCTGCGCTTGCACATACGTTTTCATAGCATCAGTTGTGAATTGATGCCATGAAAATTAGTGACGTTAGCCAATCAAAATGAACGTTACAAATGATGTTGCATTAGAATGATTGATTGATTGTTGCTTGCTTTATTTCAGTGGCAAATATTTCGTGCATGTTGAGGATGATCAATTTATGTATAAATCATGTTTTGTATTAAAAAAAGTTTATTTTTACAGAGTAGGACTTTGCACTGACTGGTCAACTAATATATTGATTGCTTGATTGTTGTTTGCTTAATGTCCAGTGGCAAATGTTTCATGCATGGTCCAGACTATCAACTAATATTAAGACTTTGAGTAGGAATTCAAAATTTTTGAATTGGTATCAGTTATGAACTTATATTAACATTGAATTCTTTAGATGATATTCCATGTTCTGAATCATACATTGTCACTTTCGTCAGTGAAAGTTTTAATTTAAACTTAATCCGTAGTGTCAAATTTAAATTTTGATAAATGCATTTAAATCTTTCAATATTTATTTGATATTATTGAAGCAACATAAACTTTTCAATTCATTAAATCAAATTAATGCTATATAGGAGGGCAACATATTAGATAGATCAATAAAAATGAACAGGAGTAATTCATTGGAGGTAATTCTACCGATTGACAATTTAAATATGTTAGTTATAAGGGATTAAATCATTGTTCGTCTCATAATAAAGATAATATTAGTCACTTAACTTTCTAATAATATGGGATTCGGAGCTTTCCATTCGTAAAATATGATTTTAACTTTTGAATCATTTTAGTGTAGTGCAAAAAATGTTAATGAACTTGATCTGTACTTAACCTTTTAATGAAATTAAGCAATAATGAAAATCCTCAAATGCATTTGTGGGGAAATTTGCAAGGTTATGACTCGATGAATACAACAAGTTAGAAGATTTTCTATATGATAAGTTTGGGATAAAAATGAAATTCACAAATCAGAAAAGCACAAATAGAATATTTTAATCAGTAGCAGCCTATATATATTTTTGGTTGTTGATAATAACGAATACCTGAATGCAATGTAAAACATGTTTAAAAAAAATAATTCTTGAGTCTTAGGGAAAAACATTTGGTTATAGAAGTTGAGGAGAAGTTATAAAGTAAGTGTAAGAAGGGGAAAATGTGGCTTTTACAGAAAACTTTAGTACTGTTTTAAAGATTGTTGAAAACTTCAAAAACATTTATTCTTGTTTTGTTTAAAATTTGATTTGACACTTTATAAAAAAATTATTTCATTTTTAGTATCTTTGATTAATCATAATTTTAATGTATTATACATTTCTATTGAAAAAGAAATCTTTTCTTAGAGAAGTTAATTTTGAACTTTGTGAAACTGTAAATACCCATTAAAATCATCATATGTATTTATTATACTTATCCTTTTCTTTCTGTAAAGTCATCAAGAATTTTTAGAGTAACAGAAATGAAAAGTTAGTTTACGTAAATTATAACAACACTGAATCTAACATCTTATTTCTTATCAAGAAAATTCATGTTTTTATTGTAATAAATCATGCAGTATATAAGCCAAACTAATTTTCATGCATTTTATCAGCAAAATTTTCTCCATGCTTGCAAACAATACTAAACCTTGTTAAAACAATGTCACAAAATCTGATAAAATTTGATTTGATATGATTGAAACCTTTTTTTTTTACAGGTGAGAAAATGAAAAGTTAAAGAAATATACGCCTTGATTAGAAAAGGGGGTTGACTGGTTATGAGAGTAATGGAGCATGCCATTTTTTATTGCCGAATACTTAGATGAAGTAGATATCCACTTATCACATGATAAACAACACTTAAAACAATTGTGCCGATTTCAAGAGCACACCTGTTGTTTTAACCAGGTAAGTGGATTATGATTTTGTACATATGTATTGCTACCATTGTGAAAAGATTATAGTTGAAGATAATTTGAATGTACTTAGAAAAGTTCTGGATAGTGAAAAAAGGGGAGATGACTCAGAATAAACTATGTTAGATTCTTTTATATTAAACGAAAAAGAAGACATATGAAAATGGAAGAAAAAAAAAAAATCTTGCAAATGCTTTATTTGATCCTTTACTGTAAATTCATTAATTTTTGTGGGTACCAATTTTCGTGGAATGAAGGAAAATAGTATTTTTTGTGGGAATTTGAATTTGTGGCTTTGCAAAACTTTGTATACAAGCCTTTAGAAAATTTACAATTTTGTAGAACATTTAAAAATTAACGGTTTCCCTATACCCACAAAATCAATGAAAATTTGTACCCCATGAATAGTAATGAATGTACAGTACTTATAAAAATAACATTTTATGTTGAAAATCAAGTAATATCTTGACTATACACTTCATTACACATGTTACACACATTGTGGATAGAGTAAAAAAATAAATAGAAAGGGGCCTCATATTGTTAACAACATAATTCATTTATAAGATAAAAATGGCAGTGGGTACCTTCGGAAATTGGAAATATTTTTTTTTTGTTGTTGTTATATTTTCAGATTTGTATTTGTAACAGGGAGATTTCTTTTATTTAAATTATACAAACTTATTATATACTAGTATAAAAGCATCCTTATTTTTGTCAAGTTAAAAATACATGTCACTCAGTCACAATAAAGATTTGAAAAGTAACCATGGAATTAACGTGCATACATGGTTACTTCACATAATTAGAATGAGTCCTTCAGATACAGACCCCTATAATTAAAGAACCTGCTCCCTATTGTAATCGACTAGTACCTGACGTGTGACAGGACACACCTGATTAAATCACACTGATTCCATGGTATTAAACAGGTGTCAATTTCTAATCATACTTATTGAAATGAACAGATACATGTCAGTTTCTTATGCAACAACCTTACAGGTATTTGTATGGGAATTTCAATAAAATTCAATTTTATGGCTTTTTTATGAACTGGGGGCAACAACATGACCGTCAAAAAGTTTGAGGGAAGTTAAAGAATTAGTTACAGTCCAGAATTGTCCATTCAATTGGAAGAGTGTATTCTGTCAGAAAACTAGTTATTTTTTATATTGAAAGTTAAGGAGGATAACATTTGAAATTGGGGTTGTGATTTTCTTGAGTGTGGAGGCTGATTTTTATTACAGAAGTACAAGGACTTTTTGATTCGAGGTAAAGTTTTTATATAATTTCCACTTTTATCCTAATTTTAGGCAAAACTCCCAAAAGATTCCCATAACCTTTTTCTTAGAAAAAAACCATTGTATTTGGTATTATATTTTTTGAAGTATTTGATTAAGTGGACGACTTAAAATTTTACCAAAATTAACCACATTTAAAAGATGCTTATAACTTTTTTTGTTGAAAAAAGTTATTGTATTTAATGTGATATTTTTTTTCAAAAAACTAAATATATTGTAGAATTTAAGTGTAAGTGAAAGACTTGCAAAACTTAAAATACCCCTGCCAGATTTGTTAACCATTGATTTTCATTGAACCTCTAATTATTTAGCTTCATTTCATGTCCTGGAAAGCCATGTGAGCTCTAGCCGCCACTCAGAGTCATCACCCCTTATATCGTTTCCATCTTCTCTGAAACCACAGTGGCCAATTTTAACCAAAATTGGCAAATATGGTGCATGATAGGTCCTCTACAATTTTGTTCAAATTTCTGAAACTACATGAAAATATTTTAGAAATTTACAAGATTAGATTAGGAGACCCTATATAACAAAACCCTCATTAAATATTGAGCCATTGCACAAACATATGTCGACTATGCAGTATGGGTTTTGCTCATTGTTGAAGACAGTAAGGTGACCTATACATGTAGCTGCTAACTTCTACGTCATTTGTTGTCTGGTGGAGAGTTGTCTCATTGGCACATCTTCTTATTTTTATATATGACCACATTGGTAAGACAAACTTTCCATTACTAGTATATCAATAGGAAATCATTTTTTCTCTGAAATCTTGGCAAATTTTAACCAGTCTAATTGACAAGAATGATATAGTGAAGGTTCCCTTAAAACTGTCCTCTTTCCTGATCAGATAAACAATATGACTGCAATTAGGGGCATTCTTTGATTCCGATAACCCAATTTAAAAAAGTTATAACTTCTTTAAATGTACTTGGTCAAATGTTTCCTATGAATTTAAGGTTTTGCCTCTTCAAACAATCCTTATTTGATGCTGATAGAATGGCAAGTATTGCGACATTGATGGCACACAGTTCCTATTAAAACCCTATCTGAAATAACAATTTCATCTTTGCTAATAAAACCTTCTGGCCAATTTTAACCACATTTCGCAGAAATTTATGATATATAGAAGGACCTCTGCAAATGATCTTTATTTGGTATTAATCAGATGAATTTTAAAAAACATAACCACGGAGGCATTTTTTTATTCTGATTGGTCAATTTTGGAAAAATCTTCTTTGGAACTGCAAGATGAAATGTTTTGAAACATTGCAGATCATAGATACTATATCTAATATACCTAAAATGTGTTTCTTTTGGAAATTATATTACTAGTAAAACCATTATATTTCTTTCTTTAGAAACAAATCCTCTTTCCTGTTTATTCCACCAGGAATGTATTCATTTCTATCAATTAAGTTGTTGCAGTAAAAAAATACTATTTATGAGTGTTCCTAATTCTTTTGATTCAACATTTTGTATTTTGTTGAGTAAATCTAAGGTTTTCCCCAATCAACAAAAACTACAAAAATTGGTATTAGATTATTCATCAATCTAGATTACAAAGGTGAAGGTTTGGTACCATTAAAACGTTTAAACCTGCTGCAATTGTTCGCACCTGTCCTAAGTCAGGAATCTGACTTTCAGTAGTTGTCGTTTGTTGATGTGGTTTAAAAGTGTTTTTGGGTCTCGTTTTTTATATAGATTAGACCGTTGGTTTTCCCGTTTGAATGGTTTTACACTAGTAATTTTTTGGGCCCTTTATAGCTTGCTGTTCGGTGTGAGCCAAGGCTCCGTGTTGAAGACCGTACTTTGACCTATAAAGGTTTACTTTTATAAATTTTGACTTGGATGGAGAGTTGTCTCATTGGCACTCATACCACATCTTCTTATATCTAGATACTGCTGTGTAGGTAATTTTTCTATACTGGACTTCTGTTCCATTCTGATGGATTAATTGTTGCATGCTTAAAAGTCCAGTGGCAAATATATCATGGGTGTTCCGGAAGCAAACAAACAAACATTTTTATTGCAATGTAATACAATAACGATCAACTGGGTTGTGGTACTGCCATTGGAAATGAGGGTATGTTGGATTGGGGTAGAAGGCCATCTACTTCTTTAACTTACAGAATGTGTGGCACTTATATCCTCTGTTAGTTATTGGATTAACGTCCTCTTTTTTGTGGACGTGGCTACATTATCAGTGATCGGGAAGGACGTGCGCCTTGCGCCAATTGCGCTTATCGACCAGAAATGGCGCATAGAGTGACAAATGTAAGCGCCCGCGTGGCGCATGATATTTTTCACTTCGTTTTGAAACGTTGAGATATCGTCAAATGGATTTCCGATCGTATTTCGTGCCGCCATGTGTGAGTACACAACTGTGTAGTGTTTACTCCAATGATAGGAGCACCTATATATTTTTGGGACGTCTCGGGTGTTTTCCTATGGTAATATTAGCAACATGCGGTATGACTGATAACCCAAAAAACGTAATTAACCATCATTCATGATATAATTTTTTTATAAACAACTTTAAATTTGTGAAAATTGGCTAGTACCTAATTATAATCTTTTAAGTAAGCTTGCTATTATTTCGATTGAAAAATCCAAAAGCCTTTTTATGAATAGCATAGTATTTGTCTCCATAAAAGGGGCTTAACTGTCCTTGTCAATTTTTTTGGTCTTTGGCTCGTTTTGACATTTTGTAAACATGCCTTCAGCGAATTGTTGTTGTGTCTTATCAATTAACGTTGCTCTCTACTGTTATTCTTGTCATCGTGATGAAGTAATAATAATACAAGTGCAGAGGAAATGTCAGAAACGTCCTCTAATACGGAACATCTGGAATAAGTATGGTATCGACGAAGACTCAAATTTAATGTAAAAAAAACCATGAACATGAACAAGGGAACAGTACAAGTTTTAACATTGTAAATAAAGGTTATCGTAAATATTGCCCGGTTTGGAAGAAGTTATTGTATATTCATTAAAATTGAAATTACAAAATCACAGGAACAATATCCATGATATTAATTAGAATCATACTTGTAAGTACAGTGAAATATACACTTTTTTTATTTATTTTTTTTATTGTAAACAAATGGCCCACTCATTTGACAACATGGCCCATTAATTCTAAAAATGGCTCATTGAATTTATTTTTGGGGGGCCCTGGGCCCATAGAGAAAAAATCCTTCCAGATCACTGCATTATTACCACATTTTAGTTTTACTGCCGGGGCTAGTGAAGACTTGGAAGACCATATTTCTATACAAAAGTGAGGCAACCCTGAAAAAATGTTACAGAGAAATTTTTCTCTCCTAACACCTCAGCTGTGTCCTCTCTCTCTCTCTCATTTCAGACTTTCTCTCTCATTACTTTGTACACTTATTTATAGATATAAACTTTGTATATTTTAACTAAAGTTCACGATCTTGTCTCTTATAAATATTTATAAAGTAGTTGTATTGTTTTTACCGATAAAAAAAGACCTAAGGTTGGAATGAGTAATATGTCTAGTGGGGGATCATTGACTATACTATCAGTCATTATATATGATAGTACTAAGTGAAGATACTTTTTAAAGGTTAAGACAAATAGAGATCAAACGTTTTAAATGTAGAGGTGTTAACTAAAACTGCATGCATTGTTACAGGCAGTATTTTATCATTCACATTTATCTGTGTGTAAATGAGAAAGGATTATATTAATAAGGGATAATTTTTTGCATAACCATGCTTTTCAATGTATCTTCACATGATGATATACTAATAAGACAGGTGCTTCCAGACGAGGTCCAGCTGGTTATTTGTTTTTGACAAGTGCATTTTGAATGGTTGTACTAAAGGGAGGGAAGGTTCATCACCCCCATGTATTTGGAAGGTTTTTCAGGGCCATAATATACAGACCCAAAATGACCCTTCTACCATTTATGGTCCTTGGGAAAGCATATCAATGTGTTAAGATATCAAGAGAGAAATAAAAAATTGTTGAAGAACATATACCACACCATGTCCTTAAAGAAAAAAAACAAAAAATAAGTTTTTGTCCACAAAGCATTACCCAGAAATAAAAGATTGAGCAAAATAAACCCACATAAAACTTGGTAAAAAATTAGTACTTTAACTTTGGAAGAGGGGCACTTAATTTTAGCTTATTCAGCAATAATATATATGCACTCAAATTGTACATATTTTAAATGTGAAAGTCATGGCTGTTTAATACATTGCTGAGCAGAGCACGGTAAAGAGATATTTGGCCAGGGGTCAGTTTGTGGGAAAACATATCTAGATAGTTTGTATATATAGCATTTAGTCATAAAACACTCATTTACGGTATATGACTGAAAATTTTATGAAATTATTCATATTTTTATGGATGAGAAATAGATTTTGACGAAGCTCAAAGGCTGAATATATTTTGTCATTAAAATATTATATTTTCTCTATATGCATGCAGGGATAGATGCTCGGTTGATCACAGAGAAAATCGGGAGACAAACCGAGAAATGGGCTATTAGTCTATCGCTATTATCTTAAAGGGTTTGACCCATTAGAAGCAATTTCATTTCCATCTTAATCTTTTGATAGCTTAATATATTTTACATTTTAAAATGTATGGATCTTCTCTATAACATTAAAATTTGTCAAAGATACATTTTATTTTATTGTCAAATTTATTTTCTTTATCGACTAAATTCTTGATAGATGAGTTTGTTTTATGTAGTGATGGATAGACTAGATAATGGTTTTATAAAAGACAGAGTTTAATTGGTTAAACTGATTTATCTCTAAAAAAATCAAAAGTTTTGTTGAAAATTAAATTTTGACAATACATTTTAAAAGTTTTACTTTTGATATATTAAATCAAGATTTTATTTAAAGTAAAATATTGTCATTTTCATAATGGAGATGTACTGCATGAGTCATCAATATGAAAAATGGAAAAAAAGAGATGTCGGGTATATTTCAGTGGTCAATGAGATGTCTGCATCCCGAGAACAAAAATAACCCAAAAATCTAGTTTTCATTTATAAATAAGACAAAACAAAGATTTATGAGACTGTTTTGTTTCTTGATATGGATCAGTTTAAAAAAAAAATAATTGAAAAAAAATCCTTATTTTTTTTTATCTTATGTAGTTTTTAATTGATTAATTACTTCACTTTAATGCCTAAAACCCAAATTTATGTAACTCACTGTATTTTCTCCTGAAATGGAGTTTGAAATAATAAATTGTTTCTTTATTTTTCATTTTTTTATGTAAGTGTTCAATGATTAATTACTGTGGGCAAAAGTAAAGACACCTTTCAGCGAGAAACTATCCATTTTAACTAAGTGTTGAAATTTTGTTGAAAATAATTGACAAAAAGTATTTTTCTGAATATTTTGTTATGTTAGGAAATGCTGTAATTGCTTTTGCACTATGACACATTCTTATTATAATATTTCATCACTCACTGACTGTAATTTCATTTTCATGGTATGATTGCAATCTTAAGCTGGTTTTCTTGTTCTCCTAAAAAAGATGATCAGCTCATAATCAAAGCACTGAAAGAATTGTTGAAGCAGATTAAAAGTAATGAAGTAAAAATATATCTTTGTAGTTTCCCAATATCATAAATATTTGTATTTGATTAAAATTATGTATAAAAAAGAATGTGTCCATAGTACATGGATGCCCCACTCTCACTGTCATTTTCTATGTTCAGTGGACTGAAATTGGGGTCAAAAACTAATTTGGCATTAAAATTAGCAAGATCATATCATAGGGAACATGTGTACTATGTTTCAAGTTGATTGGACTTCAACTTCATCAAAAACTACCTTGACCAAAAACTTTAACCTGAAGCGGGACAGACGGACAGACGAACGAATGGACGCACAGACCATAAAACATAATGCCCCTACTACTATTGTAGGTGGGGCATAAAAAGACTGTTGTGATGAAGTTATTGAGAATTACAGCTGAGGAAGTTTCACAAAAGTGCACTTTATATTAAAAAAAACTGCAAAAGTCATCCCGTTATCTGAGAAATAGCATTGTGAAAATGTTATGAAAGGGAAGCATAAACTGTATAATTGGTTTTGGATAATGAGTAGGTTTTGGTTTCTCATCATTCTAAAGTCGATGGCAATAACAGGGTTCGGTGCTAATATAAATACATTGTGTAGTAACATTAATTAGCAAGATCGTGTATTCTGGTACATAATTTTCATTCTGAAGTGGTGTAATTTAATGAAGCAAGTTTCTGGCAGGTTAACAGTAGGGTGGCAGGGATAGAGTCTAGAGAATCAATAGGTTTAATGAAAATATTGTTTCATATCCTGGGGAGCTTAGGTCTGGTCCTGTATTCTGTTTGTGTTTACAAATAAAATATAATTAGAGCTCATTTTAATTAGATTGAGTCAACCAAGTGCAATCTTCCTAAGTTTTTAATCCTTTGTTCAATCACTGCTTAACAACCTTTTTTCAAACCATTTCTGAAGTAACCATCATATTTTTTTTAAAACACAGAAATGCTAAATTTGCTTTGCATTTTGCTTTCTTGTTTGTAAATGCTTGCCAATATGCTGCTTTTTTATGGATTTTTATCTATTGAGAAAACAGGCAATTCTGACTTCAAGAAGATCCTAAATGTCTGATATCATACTTTACAGTGTAATTTCAATAGTTCAAACAAAAGATAAATTTCTGGTCACTTCTAATATAAAGGATACATTTTTATTCATTTACTTTATTTGCTACGAATTGTCCACGAATTGGGAAAATTGCATTATGATGAAATCTTGAGTTCATGATTTTTGACGAATATTACATAGGAAATTTTAATTTAATTGAACACTAAAATTAAATGTTCACCTATAACCTCAAAATCTAAAAAAAAAAATGAGTAACCACCAAAAAATAATGAATTCACAGTATATTATATGTTCATTTGTACAAGGATTTGTATAGTAAGTCTTACTATACATGACTAATTATAAGTTGTGGTAAACCGTTATTAAATGTTATATTTCCTTCTTCAATTTGTAAAACCACCAAAAGTTATGATACCCAATGAAATTGAACCTAATTAGAAATTGTTCAGTATGAAGTTTGCATAGATCTACATGTTAAAAAATTGTTAGAACCTTGTGAAAATTTGTTTTCAATAAGAAATAAGTATTTGAATAGTTAAATTTGTTTTGTGGTTTCATTTTAAATTGACAGGGAGGATAGCAAATTTGCTGCAAATTGCAAACACGTTTTTGACATATATCATTGAGTGCAGACATAGAAATTTCATTGTGGCCAGTCACTGTCTGTCTGTGCATCTATTTCACATGATCAATTACAAAAAATAAAATTTCAAAATGGTCCACTACACTAATGTGACATGTGTTAAACATACCACAAAGAATTGTTTTATTTAGTAAAATAGTATTGAATCTAACAATGAGTGAATGTTGAGAAAATTGGCACAAGTAAAAAAGGACATGGAGATTTTCATTCTCATTTCGTTCTCATTGCCCTAGACTCAGGTCAATCATTTATGAATGTCTTCTTTGATGAATAAAAATTTGATTATAATTGCCTAATTCAGCAGAAATTAACTACAGTAACTTCATTAGAAGTAAATTAAATGTCTATTACCATTGGTCAGGGGATTGAAATGTTGTTTTCACCACACCCCAGGGTGTCTAAATACAACATAAAAAGATTGTAGTAGTCATCTCAATAGCTTTCAAACCTGTGAAATCTATTGTTCCCTTAACACTTAAGATTACAATCAAAAAATTTTAATGGAATTTCCTGCAGATATAGGTGGCTAACATAAAAGGTAAAAAGTTTTAAGAAACAAATAAGATACACATCTCGTTCTCATACCCCTTCTGACAAAAGTAACTGTTCTTCAAGGGGAGATAATCTTGTTCGACCACCTTTAATATATCATGATAAAATCTTATCTACTAAGATGAAAGAATAGAGCTGTACATTAAACAAATCAATTTCTTTTTTAATTATAAGATTAGTTCAAGTGAAAAATGAGAAATCTAAACATTTGAGGTTTAAAATGCAATTAATTATATAATTTGTTAAATTTATAAAACCATTATTGATGGGGCCTTATGTTGTTTTGCACCATTTGAGATATTGATCAGTATTATTGCACTTGTTATAATGTCCCCTATTTGGAAACTATTAAAATAAATGAAGACATTGTTATTATTGTGCAGATGTGTTTAAATTGTCATTTTCTTTTGCAGTGAATACAGGTATGAATTTTTCAATACAATTTTATTATGTTATTTGTGCATATATTGAAGTGATACTTTTTGATTTAAATGAACTCTGTTTAACAATCAATATAAGAAAAATACATTTGACCTCTTTTAAAATAATTTGTAATATGAGATGAATGAAATTTATGTGAATGGTTAGAAAAAGATATGTTCTAACTACTGGAATAAATAAACGCTTTTAAATTTTGTACCTTTGAAGATGCATGTAGTATACTATTTATGAAGATACTGTAAATTCAGAAATTATTGCATGCATTTATTATTGTGATTATTGAAGAAAAGACAAAGATACGAGATTTATTATTGCGATTTTAGGAAGTTCTGCATACTTATATATGTATCAGATAACAGAATGCGAGTTTTTATTATTGCGATTCTCACCCAGTCGCATTATTCGCAATAGTAAAATCTCGCAATAATTTCTAAATTTACAGTATAGTGATATTTTGTACAGGGTTTATATTTTGTGAGCAAGGCCACAGCTAAAGAGAATATCATTTCACAAGAATGATTTTATTGAAAAAAATTCTTATTTTTAGATATGTTTAAACTATAAATAGAAAAAAAAATACCAATATAGAATAGATTTAAAAAAGACTTTTTTAATTTTAGTTCATTTATATGTTTTGGAGTTTAGTGGGACTTCCATTTTCATTGAACTAGTACACATTTTTGTTTAGGAGCCAGCTGAAGACCGCCTCCGGGTGCAGGATTTTCTGACTGTATTGAAGACCCATTGGTGGCCTTCAGCTGTTTTCTGCTCTTTGGTCGGGCTGTTGTCACTTTGACACATTCCCCATTTCCATTCTCAGCTCATTGTTTTGTGGGGCTTTTTGTGTATTCTTTGTTTAGCATCACTGTCTCATCAACAGTTGCTCTATAATTACTTTCACTAACATTGAAAATTAACATAGATGAGGATCTAAATATTTAGGTTTACAGAAATGAGAAAAATGGGCAAAAAATAGAGAAAAGAGAAAGATGGGCAAAAAATAGAGAAAAGAGAAAGATGGGCAAAAAATAGAGAAAAGAGAAAGATGGGCAAAAAATAGAGAAAAGAGAAAGATGGGCCAAAAATAGAGAAAAGAGAAAGATGGGCAAAAAATAGAGAAAAGAGAAAGATGGCAAAAAATAGAGAAAAGAGAAAGATGGGCAAAAAATAAAGAATAGAGAAATATGAGCAAATAGAAAAAGGAATACATGTATAGAAAAGACACCCCCCCCCCCCCCCCATCAAGATCCTGATAGATACTTAAATGTTCCCAAGTTGAAAAAAATGTTTTTAAGGCATGTAACTATCATAAACAAATGCATTCTAAAACATGATTTAATATTTTGTACTTCCATTTCTTTTAGTCATTTCAAGTTGCATACATCCTTACAGCTATAAACATTTATAGTTAGTTCACCGCTAATCTGTTGATGGTCAGCGTGAACTCGACATTCTCATCCTTTGATTTTTTTATGGGCTTTGCTATAATAGTTACTGTTAAATATAATACAAAGTTTTACAACCTAAATTGCCTTTTATAGAAGAAAAGGAGAAAGTTTTCTATTATGGAAAAATCCTAAAAATAACATTTTATGTCCATTTTGTTCCGGTCTTGTATTGTAACTGTAACAGATGCTAATGTGTGTCCTGACGCTTGACCATTGGTCAGAACAATACCTGATCATTCTGTATTCAACACTTGGGGTATTTCAAATGGATTTTGTAATCACTATGATTGGATTATCTAGAATCTGTTAATGGAGGTTTGGAAGCTTGTAAAATCATTCAATGGATAAACAGAAATTTATTCAAGGGATAATTACAGTAAGATTAGGTGATAATTGGTTAATGGGTGTTTTATAAGATATTAGTACATTACAATAATAAGTAATCTTTACTACTAAAAACATTTTTTTTCACTATTATATTGGGTTGACTGTCAGTTATATTTAACAGGTAATCTTTATTTTGTAAAGAACTTTTCATTTGCATGTAGTGGATCATTAGATAGATTCCTGCTTTGCTTAAATTTCTGAATTTTAATAAGTTAACTTTTTAACATATTCCAATGGATGCCAGGCCCATTGGCATAACAAATATAAGCAATATACATTCTTACATATTTCAGTGCTGTAGTTTTAACCTGCTAAAATAATTAGTTGTTGACTTTTCAGTATTTAATTTATGCAAATTTTATTTATACTTAATTAAATTACGGTGACAGTCAGCATAAAATTATATTTTTTATTCATAGAAAAAACATTTAACATCACATCAAAATATCACGCAGCTGTCTGTAAACTTTTACCTCTCCCAAGCGTGCAATGCTATAAGTTTTTATGGCCGTGTTTTTATTAATTAGTATGTAAATGATGACAGACCTTCATGAAAAATTAGTCTTTAGAAATCGTCAAGCTAGTAGAATGACCATTAATCTCCAAATAAAAAACATGACATGTATTTTAATATCACTCCTAACATGGTGTCATGTTTCAAGTGTGTCTGTTGATGATGTTTAGCGAGATCAAAATACAATACGTTATGCATCTAGACATCGTGTTTTTGATGGTTTGACACTTGATTTTGTTGTAATTATTGCACATTTATGTAAATTGTCAAATGTTGACATGGAAGATGATGATATTGGCAGGGAAGATGCAAACAGTCTTTCAATGTCATAACAGATTTTAGCCTTGACCATATCCTTTTTATTACATTTCTGATAGAATAAGTCAAAGCCATATTTTGTAGTCTAAATTACTCTTCTTTTTGTAATGTATCATTTGAAAAGGCAAGTTTTGAATTAAAAAACATTTTAAATTCAATGGTACAAAAAAAAGACAAATAAACAAGAATTAAAGTATAAAAGAACGACCCAGGGTGATTTGTGTATTTCTTGAAATTTGTTTTTCAAATGATAAATTAAAACATCTTTACTCAGTTCTACTTTTAAATTCATCCTCATAGGGGGATCCAGGGGGGCCCAAATGTTCTGGATCCGCCACTGATCCTTACTCCGAACATGCATGAAATATTTGCCACTGGACGTTAGGCAACCCACAATAAATCAATCTTGTTTTAAAATATAATTTTTTTATATTGTATTTTAAAAATTCATAATTTAGAGGGAGCTTCCAGTCTTACCAATTTCAACTGAATTACTTAAAAACTAAAAGTAAAACAAAAAAAGAATGTTTAGGACAATATATAAAAACAAACAAGGGGCTAGTATATAAACAAAAACAAAAAGATAAATTATTTTTTTAAGATGACAGATTATAAACTAAGGTTGAATTGTGACAGAGTAACACGGAGATAAAACATCCTGTGTTCACCCACTGTACAGACTGTGATCGTAGTACCTTGTCGGCCAGAAATAAATTTTGTCATGTTTATAGTTTTATGGAGAAACCTTTGTCGCTATCTAGGTGTTACAGATGATATATCATTGTTCTTTTTCAGCCTTGTTGTGGCGATCCTATGTTACTTGAGGTACTCATACATAGCTAGAAGTCCTAATTTTATATTTCATATAGTTGTAGATAATAGGGCAGGTTTCACAGTCCTTACATGATTGAAATAAAACAAGGCCATCCTTTTTGGGCAAAATGCTGAAAGTTCTGAGAGACTTTCATATTTAGAAAGAATATAGTTAAATAATACACCAAAATGTTACCTTGTTTAAAAGAATTGGAGATTCTAAGTTTTTTTATTGTATGTTGGGCAGATGTGTATATATCTATGGGGCCACCTTTAACAAATTCCTTGTTTGGTGTTGCCTTAGTAACATGCCTTGTAGGGTTGGGTAGGTAGGAAGGGATTTTTTTTTTATTTGGCCAAAAACATAAGTTAAATGTTTTAAACAAGAAAACGATGTTAAAGTATGAAAAAAACGTTTTTAAAAACGATTTGTGCCATTAAATTTTTTAGGTAGGGTGTTTTTAGGTGGATAGGTAGGAAACATCAATCAATTTAAATTTTATTTTTGGCCTGGATGTATCCCTAGAATCATCCTGTATTCAAAGAAGAATTTTAAATAACTGTCTTTTGTAATTTTTTAATTTTTCTATCTCAATACAATTTATAGAAATTCAACTATATTTTCCCTGATAAAAAAATTATATTTAAAAGCAATATCTTTACCTATTACTTCAAGATCTTTTGTAAATTTCTTGTTGAGTTTGATTTCTTTGTTTTGATACAAACCAATTTAAAAAAAAAAGTACATGTTCAAGGTGGGAAACTTCACATCATCGTAAATAATTATTGCCCCTTAGGTTTGACTTGTGTTGTCATAAAAAGGTCAAAGTACAATGTAAGAGGCTTAATCAACTGAAAAACAAAATATATTTTACAGATGTGGAGAAGTAAACAGTTTATTAATCATTTCTTCAAAAATTATTTGCCTTTCAAGTTGAAATCAAACTGAATCCTATTTACACAATATTTCACATTTAATTAATCTTTTTCTTTTAAGAAATATATAAGAACATCATGTGCAAAATTATCACTACAATTTTTTTTTACATATTTCTGGTTAATTAGAATTGTTTTTAGAAGAGTGTGTGATGTTTTATTTATAAATAAGAATTTGATGAAAGATGAATTAAAATAAAACTTTGGCAGTTAACTTTTATCGCAGTTTGATTTTTGCAACATGTTGCAAACATAAATTTTCATAATCACTATACAAGCATTTGTTTTAATCAATTTTAAACTAGCTGTGACTGAAAATGAAATCCCTACATATTCGGAGTGTATTCAAATTGAATCTGTTTTCACTGACCTGGTGCTGCTTGATTCCTTTAATTAAGTGTGTATTCATAGGGGCAGGGACAGCATACACCGCCCCCTAATGAAACTCTCAAAAGTTTGAAAAAACTTGTCTGAGGGTCTCGATAGGGATTAAGAATAGAGAATGATCAGATGCTTAAATATAAAGAATTGATAACAAAAGACAAAAATATAGAAAATAGAGAAAAATGGCTTAAGATATAAAAGAATAGAGAAATGATCCGCTCTTCTCCCTCCCCCCATCCAGACCTTCCTATTTGTTTCCAGACAGTTGTTGTGAAATTTACAGAATAAGTTTTCTATACTACCATCCTACACTTATTTTCCTTTCCCTGTAGCTCCAGTTTCAAAGAAAAAAGGATCATCAGTAGCTTAAATTTGTTTGGTAATCAACTTTATAATCCTCCATGACCCTGTTGATACAGAGATACCAGTTTAAAGAAAACTGCACTGTCTGTACCCTAGTATTATAGTCCCTATCACTATCATCTCAAGCTTTTACAATTACATCTCGTGAAAATAACACATTATTTCTACCCCATTTTGTACTCCTGGGTAACATAAAGGCCCATAGATTTTCAAATCTTGTGAAACGAGTCGTTTGAACACAACAAATTTGATATATCTTCTAATCTGTTTAACACATGGTCTTTTCTTGTTTGAAAAGATACGTAGTTTGGCGTTTATTGATGTAAATTTCATGGACTTTGACTTTCTATAGATATCCGCTAATGTAACTAAACTATCAAATACATAATCGAAAACACTAAAATAGATAAGATTAAAATCTCCCAGATCGCCTGGTACTTGAAAATTGCACCAGTGTTTTAATAAAAGGGTTATCATATTACAAATTTTGAAATCATCGATTTAAACACCATTGATATTGTAAATACTCATAAATGTTTCTTTTATGTTTAATTTCACTGTTTAAGTGTGGAATTGTTATAATGGCAAACAGAGAATTACTGTATTGTTTGTGGCAAGCAGTGACCCAATATCCAAGGTCTGATCTGATAAAACTTTTGACACTCTGGGAAGCTTGAGTAGTCACCTAAAGGACCAAAAAAAAACCTTAGATATTTTTGAAAGATCTCTTAATTGTAGATTTGAGAAATATAATTTGAGTTTAGGGTTTGAAAAGATGAAATAAGTAGGATATTATCTTAAAACAAATATATCAGAAAATAAATATTTAATTTTAAATTTCATTTTCTGCTTAATTTTACAGTGGAATTGGTGTCGCTCAATCTTACGTTTTTAGCTCACCTGACCTGAAAGGTCAAGTGAGCTTTTCTCATCACTTTGCGTCCGTCGTCCGTCGTCCTGCGTCCGTCGTCCGTCGTCCGTAAACTTTTACAAAAATCTTCTCCTCTGAAACTACTTGGCCAAATTTAACCAAACTTGGCCACAATCATCATTGGGGTATCTAGTTTAAAAAATGTGTCCGGTGACCCAGCCAACCAACCAAGATGGCCGCCATGGCTAAAAATAGAACATAGGGGTAAAATGTAGATTTTGGCTTATATCTCTGAAACCAAAGCATTTAGAGCAAATCTGACATGGGGTAAAATTGTTTATCAGGTCAAGATCTATCTGCCCTGAAATTTTCAGATGAATCGGACAACCCTTTGTTGGGTTGCTGCCCCTGAATTGGTAATTTAATGGAAATTTTGCCGTTTTTGGTTATTATCTTGAATATTATTATAGAGAGATAAACTGTAAACAGCAATAATGTTCAGCAAAGTAAGATCTACAAATAAGTCAACTTGACCAAAATGGTAAGTTGACCCCTTAAGGAGTTATTGCCCTTTATAGTCAATTTTTAACCATTTTTCATAAATTTTTGTAATCTTTTACAAAAATCTTCTCCTCTGAAACTACTTAGCCAAATCTAACCAAACTTGGCCACAATCATCATTGGGGTATCTAGTTTAAAAAATGTGTCCGATGACCCAGCCAACCAACCAAGATGGCCGCCATGGCTAAAAATAGACCATAGGGGTAAAATGTAGATTTTGGCTTATATCTCTGAAACCAAAGCATTTAGAGCAAATCTGACATGGGGTAAAATTGTTTATCAGGTCAATTTCTATCTGCCCTGAAATTTTCAGATGAATCGGACAACCCTTTGTTGGGTTGCTGCCCCTGAATTGGTAATTTAATGGAAATTTTGCCGTTTTTGGTTATTATCTTGAATATTATTATAGATAGAGATAAAATGTAAACAGCAATAATGTTCAGCAAAGTAAGATCTACAAATAAGTCAACTTGACCAAAATGGTCAGTTGACCGCTTAAGGAGTTATTGCCCTTTATAGTCAATTTTTAACCATTTTTCATAAATTTTTGTAATCTTTTACAAAAATCTTCTACTCTGAAACTACTTGGCCAAATCTAACCAAACTTGGCCACAATCATCATTAGGGTATCTAGTTTAAAAAATGTGTCCGATGACCCAGCCAACCAACCGAGATGGCCGCCATGGCTAAAAATAGAACATAGGGGTAAAATGTAGATTTTGGCTTATATCTCTGAAACCAAAGCATTTAGAGCAAATCTGATAGGGATAAAATTGTTTATCAGGTCAAGATCTATCTGCCCTGAAATTTTCAGATGAATCGGACAACGCGTTGTTGGGTTGCTGCCCTTGAATTCGAATTTAAAGGAAATTTTGCAGTTTTTGGTTATTATCTTGAATATTATTATAGATAGAGATAAACTGTAAACAGCAATAATGTTCAGCAAAGTAAGATCTACAAATAAGTCAATTGACCAAAATGGTCAGTTGACCCCTTAAGGAGTTATTGCCCTTTATTGTCAATTTTTAACCATTTTTCGTAAAATTTTGTAATCTATTACAAAAATCTTCTCCTCTGAAACTACTAAAACAGATTTAACCAAACTTGTCCACAATCATCATTACGGTATCTAGTTTAAAAAATGTGTCCGATGACCCCACCCGCGAACCAAGATGGCCGACATGGCTAAAAAATAGTACATAGGGTAAATTGCAGTTTTTGGCTCATATCTCTGAAACCAAAGCATTTAGAGCAAATCTGACAGGGGTAAAATTGTTTATCAGGTCAAGATCTAACTGCCCTGAAATTTTCAGATGAATCGGACAACCCTTTGTTGGGTTGCTGCCCCTGAATTGGTAATTTAATGGAAATTTTGCCGTTTTTGGTTATTATCTTGAATATTATTATAGATAGAGATAAACTGTAAACAGCAATAATGTCCAGCAAAGTAAGATCTACAAATAAGTCAACATGACGAAAATTGTCAATTGACCCCTTAAGGAGTTATTGCCCTTTATATTCAATTTTTTACAATTTTCATAAATTTTGTAAATTTTTGTAAATTTTTACAAAATATTTTCCACTGTAACTACTGGGCCAAGTTCATTATAGATAGAGATAATTGTAAGCAGCAAGAATGTTCAGTAAAGGAAGATCTACAAACACATCACCATCACCAAAACACAATTTTGTCATGAATCCATCTATGTCCTTTGTTTAATATGCACATAGACCAAGGTGAGCGACACAGGCTCTTTAGAGCCTTTAGTTATGTCTTTTCATTGCAATTTTCTTCCGGCTGTTTGACATTTTCCAACATTTTTTTTTATGTTTTATTGAATATTGTATTGTCAACAATTTAACTGATATCTCAGCTTTTTTAGTGTTATGGGCAAGTCTTGCAAAAAACATAAAATAATTGTGAAATATGATAAATCGCCATATTCAATACAATATTAGCAGATTACGATAGTTTTTTTTTTTTTTGAAAAGGGGGGGCCCATTATGCCCTCACCTGGACCCGCCCCTGAACACTGAGGTTGTGAGTTTGAACCTGACACTTGGCACTGGTGTGCTCAACTCTAATTGTTGACTAAGATTGTCTGTTTTCCTGCCTAAGATTGATGGTTCTCTCAAGGCAAACCTGCATCATCCACCAATAAAAACTCTGAACTCCATGGTATAGCTAATAGTGCTCATAGTGGCATTTAAACACCAACACTTAATGAATCAACCAATCACATGTTCAATTGCTAAATTTGCCCTTGGAACTTAGACCTGCATTTGTAATAAAATTAGTGAAACACATCTGTGATAAATATAGGTTACAAGCACTACAAGGAAAATAAAATTACAATATGTGTATTGAGCAAGGAAGGATATTAAAAGTTTTGCACTTAGTGTAAAACAAAGATGTATTACAACAAAATGATCAGATATCGTAAAAGGTCTAAAAGTTTTTTCCTCACCCAGATCTGGTTTCTTCTTAAGTTTAAAAGTTTTTTCCTCACCCATATCTCGTTTCGTCAAAGTAGTGATTTCGTGAATACTACAATTTCAATAAAGTAAAGTTAAGATTTGTATTTAGTAGATTTTCATATATAGTGTACAATTGTTTATTGTAAAAATGCAATTTCGGAAATTGTATGTTCCAAACATAATGTCCTTATGTTGAAATAAAAAGGCAATTTGGCATAGCATACTCAAAATTGAGGAAATTTTGCACTTTTGTATCTTAAAAAAAAGTACTGAGTTAATATTGCTCTGATAGAGTATCATTAGTGTCCCAAATTTTGGCTCAAGAGAATTTGAAGAGACAAGATAAATTTTGGAGAAGATTATGATAGCTCACTTAAAATGTTATAATATATGTCTTATTGTAAGATTTTTCATAATATTTTGTTGGATTGCTAAGCTATTCATGCCTTGACCCCAGATTTTTTTTTATTCACATCAGTTTAGATGGCCTTGAGACTCTTAGTCAGTTTCCCCAAAAATTCATAAGATTATTAATATGTAATCCCAATTCAGCTAGAATAAATGTTATATCTGGAAAAATAATTCATATTGCAACATTAAATTATCAGTAAGAGATCATTCCGTAAGATTACTTTCCATTATTTGTACGATTTAAATCAGAAATGTACTTCTCAGTGTGAAATTGTCTACCAGCAAAAGATATCCTAACCATTTTTGCAAATGGAGATTTTATCCGGTTTTAGAATCTTTTTTCTTAAGTCAATAAAATTGAAATTTACGTTACTTTTGGGATGTACATTTCTCATATGAAAAAGACATCAGTAGAATTAATTCAAGTACCTGCTGTTATGTAAGTTGTTTATCATTAGGATCTTGTAGGGAAAGATTAACGGCCATTAAGTGGCAGAAAACATCTTTTTAAAACTTTAAAATTCTGTTGTCAGCAATAATTTATCCAAAATGTCCTTGAGTTATGCTAGGTTTGCTAATTTGTATTGATTCTAACCCTTTGGGTGAAACCTTGTTCCCCCCTCCCCCTTTTTTCTTTTAAAAATATGCAAGAAGTCTCTATCTGTGTAAAGGAAACATATTATTCTAAAGTCATGAGGATCTTGAACGATTTAAAAAGAAAATTAAAAATTTGCAGTTCAATGTCGATCATGACCATTTGAAACTTCTCAGTCCTAAAATAGATACTACGAAATTGCATGTTTTTATGAAAAATTGGCAAACATAATGTGCAAAAAATATCTGCATTGGTGTCTTTGCTTTAAATCAATTGTTGTTCAATTAATTTAATATTTTGAAATTCAGTTGCAACAATATATATAACATGTGGGATTTGAGTTTTTAAATACCCATTGTTCAGATGGTGAGGTTTCAAATTTCTTATTGTTGACAAACAAACACCTGTTTTACAATTCCCAAAATTGATTAAAATTTCAAAACAGCTGATAAATAGTTAAAGATTCAAATCATATTTCAAAAACAATTGGCTAAAAGATGTGAAAGAAAATGTTGCTGATGTTTTATCACAAGTTGTTTTAAAAGATTTGAAAAAATATTACGATATCAATCTCAATGGTCCACATATGAAAAACAAGGTGTCGTGTCGGGAATACAGACAGGCATTGTTCACACCAAATCGAGATTTTACATCACCAGAATTAAAACACTGTTTTGATTTAGATGGATATATTTGTAACATGTCAATTAATTTGGATTTTTTTATGGAAAAATACAGTTAAGTGATTTTTTGACATTTTGTATTTATGATTTCAGAAGCGATCTTGATTTGATATTGTTTTTGGATTATATACAAAGAATATTGACATTTGTTACCAGTTTATAGAAAGAACCTGGACTAAAACAGGTGAGTACGTCTGTAACTTATAATTCCAGATGTAGCTGCATATAAAAAAACATTTTTCCCAAAAAAAAATTTGCAGGCATGAATAACTGTGCTTTAAGGTTAAATTAAATTTATGCTTGCAGATACTCTTTTTTTTAATTTATCTCTTTTCAGCCAATTTTACATCGATTTATTTTTGTAATTTTCTAACTTAGTTGGTATATTCATGTCAGAGAAAATCCTAGTTTGATACACTGGCGACTATTGAAATTCACATTACTTTTCGAAATTGCAAAAATAATTTGGGTTACAGTATTTCTGTGAGTGTCAGGAAGTGTTAGAAGTGTCAATCTTTCATACTTTCTGTTACTTCAATAGTATATTGTATATTTCTTATCCATAGATATGAGAAGATGTGGTATGAGTGCCAATGAGACAACTCTCCATAGAAGTCAAAATTTAAAAAAGTAAACCATTATAGGTCAAAGTACAGTCTTCAAAACGGAGCCTTGGCTCATACTGAACAGTAAGCTATAAAGGGCCCCAAAAATTACTAGTGTAAAACCATTCAAACAGGAAAATCTAATCTATATAAAAATACGAGAAACGAGAAACACTTATGAACCACATCAACAAACGACAACTACTGAACATCAGATTCCTGACTTAGGACAGGTGCAAACAAATGCAGCGGGTTTAAACGTTTTAATGGTATAAAACCTTCACCCTTTTTCTGAAACATAGTGTAACATCACAACATAGAAAGACACATGCACATGCACATTATCTTTTAGTTTCTAGTCACATAAGAAAATGTAATAGCGTGGATTCATTATTATTGGGGTGGATACAAATTTTCATTGATTTTGTGGGTATACACCTGGTGAACCACAAATGTAAATGTTGAAGGAAGAAAAAAATTTCTAAAGGCTTGTATGCAGACTTTTGTAAAACCATGAAATCAAATATGCACAATTTGACAAAAATACAATGTTTCATAAGTTCACAAAACTTATGAGTCAACAGCTGTATACATTTGTAAGGGACATTTTCTCCATTAAGTCTCATCCGCCAAAAACGCTTTCAACTAAGTGTGCTCCCTGGGACATATTAGCGTCATGATATCCTCATCTTAACATTTTCCCTCCTTTGCTTATCAAAATATCATTTCTCTTCTTGGTGCTATAAATGTAATGAACATGATGAAACTTGAAAATTTAACCTATTTATATAGATTTCAGATGCTTTTTGAATTTTTGGGGGAGTTCACTGCCTGTGTCATTTAAAAAGATGTATAAGATATATTATTTAAAAAAAAACAAAAAATTTGTGACTCAGAAAAGAATACATTACTTATGTAATGATATAACATCAATTATGTCCCATAGGAACAAAGGGAACATAAAAAATGAAGACTCTGTAAAATTTTAAATTGATTATAGTTTTTTTGTCTATTATTTTTTATTTTTTGTCTTTTTTTTTTTTTTTTTTTTAGATACATTAAAATTCAATTATTATTCATCACTTAGCTCCTGGCACAGAAAATTCATAGAGAAATTTGTTTATTTAATAATTACTAGAATGCTTTTAGCGAATATCACGGCAACAGCTTGAAACTTTTAGCATTAATCAAATATGATACAATATAAATTATATTAACAGATTTCTCAAAAATATTTCACTTGCTTTAAAACGACAAAATATTTGGCTGGGACTACCTACTGATCTAAATAAGATGACACAATACGATAAAAGTCAAAAGAAAGAAGTCTAGCAACATAGCAAACAAAATCAATTCTTATAAAGGGAGAATCAGGCTGTTTGTTTTTTTCGTTTGAATTGTTTCACATTTTGCCATGCCTTAATTTTAAAGCTATCTATACGATATGGGAATTGCTCATAGTTGACGACTGTATGTTGACCTATAATTGCTTAAAATCCATGTTATTCGGAATCTCTTGAATTGTTGTCTAATAAGCAACCATACCTCATCGCCTTATTTTATAATATTTCAGTCCAACTAGTGTTACTAGTATATAAGAGGGTGTGGATTGGGGTTTACAGAATAGAGAATAATGGGCAAAAAATATTAAGAATAGAGAAAATTGGACCAATAAAATAAAGAATAGAGAATAATGAGATTCTAAAATGTAAAGGGTAAGAGATTAGTGGACATAAAGTATAAAGAATAGAGAAAAATGGTCTAAAAAATTTAAGAATTAAAGAATGCAGAAATGAAAGACCCCCCCCCCCCCCAAATCCAGACCCTCATATAAAACTGGGATCCTTTGCTAGAGTCTAGTCTAGACAACCTGTGAAACAATTTGATATTCAGATACAACCATTGTGACCAAATGTCTTGTTTATAAATAGGCACACAAACAAAAAACAAAACCCACTGATTAGGTCTTCACCCTTTTACACCCACCGCCCTCTTTCAAACCAGTATCTATATAGCTGCAATAGAACAAAATCCACTGACTGAGGTCTTCACCCTTATACACCCACCACCCCCTCTTTCAGCCCAGTATCTATATATAGCTGCAATAGAGTGTCAGATTTATAATCTCAACTTCTAAGTAGCCACAAACAACCAAAATATTTAATCTACAAACCATAAAAGCTTGTATATCTATACTATACTCAGATGTTGAATTAGAAATTTCTTTTGTAAGTTATTGGTCAAACAAGCTTTGAATTGGTCAGCAATTTTAAGCTTCAAGGAGGTGTGGAAAATAAATATAAACAATCTTTTCAGGTGTTAGTTAAACAATATCACCAAGAATCAGTGTCAGTCCACATGATAATAATTATTTGTGTATTGAATGACCTGTTGACCAGATGGTTTCAACAACTGACCATGCCTAATTAATGAAGAATGACCAGTCAATATTTAGGGGATGATAATATCACTTATAACACCCCTTGGGCATTTAAGTAATTTGAGAAATAATTTCAAGTGTTTTTCTTGGTCAGAATTTCATTAACAGAACAGATGATTGATAAATTAAGTAAACAAATTGGACAGAAGGAAAATTTGTTTGCTGTCAAGATGAGAGGAATGATAGAAGTTTTTACTTCATAATGAATTATACAGGTGACAATAGTTAGGTCTGTTTGATTATTCAAACACACCTTTGAGAATTGTATGGAAGGATTATTTTCTGTTTTCTTGTAAAACAAGCTGATAAAATTAATTGAATTCACTAGTGGAAGAAATGACACAATTTTGTTTTGATAATATTTATGCAATGCGAGATAAGAAGGAATGGGAAATAGAGAAAACAGCCGTAATTTGTTTTTGTAAGAGAAAAACATATCATTTGCTAATTGTAAAACCTTTTGGCTTGTCTTAAACCATAAACATCATGTGTTTGTGTACTGAATAATTGTAAATTGGTTTGCATTTTGTTTATTTTTGTCTCAAATTAGCAGCTCTAGGTTCATTATTTTGTTGGGTTGTATTGTTTAGATTATATACATGTTTTTTTTCCCTTTTTATGTCATCATGCAGTAGTTGCTATATCAGTTGAAAGTGCCCCACATTTCTTTTTTTTTCATGAAAGATGTAATTTCATTTGAAAAATTCACCAGTCCGGCTTAATGATATAGCCAATATCAGATGTTAAATTTTTAGTTCATCCTTTAAGCAACTGTTAAGATGAAAGACGGCAATAAAAAAAAGTTCCTTCTATGTAATCTTATGTACCTTCATAACAACTCTACACACGATTTACATAAAGATGTTTTTCTTTTTTTTTTCATTTTCAAACATTCCGTTTGGCCTGAGGAAGGGTCAAATCCAATATCTTTTGGAATTATTGTATTTCAACCTGTAAGGCAGTATCTTACAAAGCCTTTGTTATTCCATATTTGGTCCATTTACAAGGAGTGGTCTTTATATGCTAATGATTGTATGATGGAACATGTCATAATTAGAGAGCAGATTTCGATATCAGTTTTATAGCTCTAGTCCGCATGATAAACAAATTGATCATTGATAGTTATAGAATAACTAATCGAAGAATTCAAATAGAGAAAAATATTCAACGAGTGAATAGCTGCACATTGAAATCAAATAAAAAGAACCGTCAATTAAATTCAAAGGCATACAGGAACCTGACAAAAGAAGAAAGTTTGGGATAGAAAGATCCCTATAGTCATATCACTGACGTAAATGGTGATAATGTAGTTTTAATTCATCATCTTCAAGGTTAAATATGCTAAAAGCCGTAACAAAGTGTGGTGGGTTATTTTCTAAAATAATTTACAAGCATTTAATAGGGTTGATATTTATATTTTCTGTCAAAAAAGGAGAATAGTCACCTAATTATAGCTTTCCTCAAAAGAAGTCAACACGCTGAGTTGTCGTACACTTCTCAAATAAATGAATTTTTGTAAATATTTTGAAACAAGTTCAATTTAACCAGAATTAAAAGAATTTTTGAAAAACAATCTGTCAATGACAAATTTTAAATTAACATAATGTAGAAATACCGAATTTGATACCCTGTAATTTGGAGACAAATGGTGTTGCTTTGGTCAACTTATATTTGCATATCATGACAACAATACACATGATTAGAATTTGAATAGGCTCAAATCCTTATTTAAATAGAAAAGTGACAATTTATTCAAAAGTTGAAAATTTAATAGGGAAAAAAATTGGCCTGTTAGTCTTGTATTTAAGCAGTCAGGTGGCATTTTTACACCACTTTTAGGTCAGATTGTTACTTGAGATTTTGCTTAAAATTCAGTATCATGGTATGTGAAGTTATATAAGGAAGTTATGTCATTTTGTTGTTTCAGATTGAATAACAAGTATTCCTTGTGTTGAATAGAAAAGAACAGAATTTGTTAAAGGTTAGTAAATTTGGGTAAGTTAATGAAACTTCAATGAATGATATGCTTTGAAAGTATAATGGCTTGCTGGGTACTAATATTTTGTGTGGTTACTTCCAACCACAATTAAGTAAATTTTGTACGAAAGAAATTATATTTTCCATTAATAGGTCCAAATGTGTTAATCTTAAAACCACATAAACCAATGATGATTTCATATAAACCACAGAAGTTGTACCTTCATTATTATTTCTTCTTCATAGTTTACTTGCTGAGTAGTCTTGTGTGGAATTAGTTGTTACAGTATTCACCAATTTTATTCTCCTCTTTAGAGATTCAAAGTTTGAGTCATGTTTAGTAAAACTGCTAACAAATTGATTAATTAAGAGTAAATTTAGGTTGCCAACTGTGGAGGGCTGTATAGCTAGTCAAGGTCGTTAAAAACTCCTATCATCAATTTAGGTTCAATTTTAAGTTCCATCTTAGAGAATCGGTTGTATATACATGTAGGGGTATAATCTATTTTAGTATGTGGGACCTTAGAAATAAAGACCTCAGTCCCTGAATAGTCAGAGAAAGTTGTGGATTTGGTGAAAATTTACTTAACCTACAGTTATTGACCACTATGATATTCATTTGAGAGTCTCATTAATGTTTTTTTTTTTTAAAGAAAATCACTAATGGATCTATCATCATTTAATTTAGCCCATAGCTGCTAACAGATTTTCGGTAGACTTTACTAAATTGGGTTGTAAGGTTTCTTCAACCAATTAAACTGGTCACTGTTTTAAACATTGTGCAAATGTTAAGATAGTGGTGTCAAATCTTGTAATGTATACAAACTTATTATTTGGTGATTTTAAACAGTATTTTTTACTTCTTTTTTATACTCAAGTTATACATTTGTGTTAATCTAGGGTAAAAATTGTTGACATTTGAAAATTATAAAAAAAAACTTTATTGCAATACTTTTTAGAAATACCTCATTTATGTGAATGTTATGGTCACATTTGACACACCAGATCTTCTATTTAAAAGATAATTTGCTGTGTTAATATGTTTCTTTGTGTCAAAACGTCATAAAAATACGCTAAATGTCATCTTTAAAAAGGTACAAAAAACTGATGGATTTCGTGTAACATAGCTTTCAATTTTAAGACTATTGTCGAATGGCAGAAGCCTCTTGTTCGCCTTTTCTCCAAACGTGTCAACCAGATCATGAATGAAGGCATTTAAATCTCTAAATCTGCAAATTTATCCCATAAACCAATACTTTTGTAATAGTCAATGGGTCAGAAAATTATTTTTGATTGAAAGCAACATATTTAAACCTGCTATTGGCCTTTAAGTAGATTAACTTTTTAACATATTAGTGCAACTTTTGTCACCTGGACACAATAAGAAAATAAACTTTAGATTAACTCCATCCTTATAATACACTGACCACAAGCTGTTTTTATTTGTCTGGTTAATTTTCTATTTGTATCATTGTACCTGTTATGCTCTGGTTTTGATTAGGTCTTTTTTCTCTAGACACAAAACAAGTCACGATTGTTTGTCACTCAGATTTAATCGGAAGCAAATAATAATAAATGCTGATTGCCACGATAGTATGTTATTAAAGGGCTCCCCGTCAAAATTGTTGTTTTGTTTATTTTTAATCAATGATCCTTGATTGGTCGGTTGATTAGACATGGGTATCAGTTTCCTCTGAGTTTAACCGTTTTTTGTTGTGAGGTCCCCCATATTGCATGCATCTATCTTAATATTTTAAATCGCAGAGGTGGATATAGCGGTTTTTCTTTTATTATATTTTATTTATTTCCTGTTTGAGTATAACATGACTGCTGCACACAAGTCCAGGTAGGCAAGTTTATCTTAAAATTAAAACCACAAAGAACATTTTATTTTAATTAGTAATTGATTTAATGTGATATGGACGTGATTTGGTACACTGTCTTATGACTTCATTTTAACTGGTGACCAGTTTATTAAGTTTATGTTAACAATGGAATGAATTATTGTGATGAAGGTAAGTTTATTTGAAAAGTTTTACAATAATTTAGTCCTAAATGGATTATAGTTCATGGCTGTATTAAAAAAATACATTGGAAAAAATTATTTTTATAAAACTGGTTGATAAAAGTCTGCTAAGGTTTTTGGCATACACAAAATCTTCACGAAGAATTTTCCAATGTTGAAAACTTTTATCTTGTTTAAATTGAATTTTATCTTTTATATTTTGAATATAACGATACTCAATAGCTTAAATAAAAAAGTCAGTACAGTAATATGTTATATTTATAGATCTTAATATCAGAAAATTATGATATCAAATTCTAAGAATCTGTCATTTTGATCTCAAAGTTTTTGCATATTTCCAAAACATTCTATTTTTGCAATAATGTTTGAGGTAGGAAGCAACCATATCCTCTAATTCTATCTAAAAGCAACAGATTAGGCTAATTAAGTATCTAAATGAGTTTCCGTAAGATGATAAGTAACAAATTCTTCATCTTCCCTAAGAAAATAATCAGAAGGAATTAAAGCCAATCTGGTTACTATCAGAAACGTTAGCTAAGCTCAAATTATTTATAAATTAATGACAGCAGAAAATTACTTTCATTAAATCGGAGATGAAAAGTTGAAGAACTGTTTAATATTTTTTGTCTTGTAGTTTGGTTCAACCCTTAACATGTGGGAACATTTTGGGCATCAGACTTAAATTAAACTGGCTTCGTTTCATGGTGTTTGGTAATTAAAAGAAAGAGGGAAATTATCAAAATAAATACAGCTGATCGTTTAGATTTTTATGGTTTATGTAAGACGATGATTGCATGGCACTTGTTTTTCAACAAATCTGTTACTTTCTATTTACTGCTTAATTTTATATTTAATTAAAGAAAATGGATATTTTGTAAATCCCACTGATGAAATGTACTCTTTTAACTGATGATTCACATTAATGGGTCTAATGTTAATAGATTTTGGAAGAAAGAGTTAAAAGAAGGTTAATTTCAAAGGTATGTTTTAGAACTGTAGTACCTAAAATCCTTGTGATTTATAGAGGAAGTACAGGCCCTTTCTGGCTTATGGAAGTTGTGAATGGTTCGTTGTTCATTTATGTGTTGAATGAGATAGTACACATACTCTTAATGTTCTGTTTTTTCTTGCAAACCTGTCACTTCAAAAAGTTGCTGTTAAAAAATAGAGTCTAAGTTAGTTTAAATAGATTTTTCAAAAGTTAGATTTGTTTAGGGAACTTTCCTTGAGTTTGAGGTTTATAAAAAAAAAATATTTCAAAACATGCACAAAGTTATTGCTTATTAATCTCAAAGCAATGAAAAACTAACTACAAGATCTGCAAGTAGTTTAGTGATTGAGGCGTAATAAGAAGTTCATTGGAGTCCAAATCTCGAACCACTTCTGGTATTTCAGTACCACGACATTGTTCTGTCATCTTATGGTGCATTCAGGTGCAGTACTTGTCTCTTCTGTCTGTCCATCATTCACGATGTGACATCACAAAATTAATAATGATCAATTTCAAGTTGAAATTGACATGATTAAATTTTGTATGAAGTTTTTGATTGAAATTATCATCAACGTACCCAGAATAACTGATAGATTGCTCAATACACAAATAACAGGGGATTGAAAAGGCTTAAATAAATACTTCAAAAGTTGTGCACCCTGAATTTTGAGCTCTTGTATTTTAATTGTACAGCTTTTGAAAATTTGTTTAGAATTTTTAACATGCATCTGAGATAATTGACATTGGATTTCATATCTATAACAATTGTTGCCCACTCAAAAAAACCTATCGAATTGAGAAGTTCTGTATAGAAACATAATAAATGCCATTAGTTATTAAATCTATTCAAATACTTAATATTACCAAGAACTAGTTCAATTTTTATGACAATAAAAAATATGGGTTTATAATAATTTTTCGCATGTCAAATTTTTTAGTATTGATTTTATGAAATGAGACCACATAGTCAAGTGTTTTTTGTTAGGTAGAGTTATTATATTACAAAAATTTTAATTATGAGCTAAATTAGAAAAATGATTTGTTAGACTTTACAAATTATGTCATATTTGTCAAAAATAAACATGTATTGCTTTTTTTTTGCTATAAAAGACATTGTAGTATTTCAAATTTGTTTGTCAAGTAAGTTATGTCATAAATACTACTGATAAAATCGTTAAAGGTTTGATATGATTGTAGGATCACTGTTTACAACAGAAATATAACTACCGGTTGTAGTAATTTACTAGTGGTAGGTCAACGAGCTTTTAATAGGGGAGTCAACTATAATATGAAAGAGATCCATAGGATCCGAGATCACTTTCACCCAATACAAAAAACAAATTTTCCTAAATTACATCAAATTATCAAGAAATTAGCACTTCTATAGGTAATTTAAGATAGATCTAAAGGAATTTACCTTAACACATGTTTTGTGTGATAATATAGTTACGGATAGTTACTATAAGAAAAGTATTTAGGTAGCAATTTCACGTTTTGTTATGCAGGGCAGGGGTCATAGATTTGATGACATAATTTATTTTAGAAGCAATCTTGGGTTTTGTAATTGAGGGTAGGGGTCAAAGTATCGATGATATTTCTTCAAAGTAGGTAGAAATTTGATAGATATGTTTGAAGATAAGAAGATACAATTCTCTTACTGAAAAATGTAAAACATGCTTGACTTCTGTTTTCTTTCTCTAGATTTATCTGTATATTTTTCTAAGATGTGATTTGGACATGAAATTATCTGTAAGATTGATGTGTGTATGTCTGAAGGTCTTTGGGAAAGATTTGATTTTCACAATGTTATAGTGTGTGAAAGCATTTTTTTTTTAAATCATGAATGCTCTTTGGGTTATTCACAAAAACATGCTTGTTCCAACTTTTTTTACAACATATATATATCAAGCACATTTTTTCTGTTCTTTAATATTTTTTTTTTTCAATTCATATATTTTTATTTATACTTAATATACTTTTAGTACAATACCCAGCATATAAACTAAAAAAAATAATTTAATGAAAATCGTAGCTGCTATCTGTTTGATTTTAAGATTAATTTTCTTGCCAATATGCTTTAATATATAATCTATTTCATAAGGAATTAAAGAAGATACACACTTAGTAACAAATCGGCTTTATGCTAATTAAGTTACAATAATGTAAAAGAGAACATTCTGACAATTACTTCATTCATCTGTTATTCTTTCAAAACTAATTACTGATAGAAAGAAAACATCTTGATTGTTGATACCAAATACTATGAACTTTTGACAATCGAAAAAAGCCAACAGGTCAACAATTTTGCTGTTTCTTAATAGAAAAGCAGTATCTTAAAGCTAATACTTGAAAATCTAAACATTTTTTATACAATCTAAGCCTAGTGGGAGGAGTCAAGACTGAGGAAGTTGCAAGTAATTAGAGTAAGTGAATGAATTGGTTTCATTGACAGAGCTTGTATTTGATACAGATTATTCAAGTCTTTTGAATGTTTAAGCAGGTGTTAAACATTGTCAATTTCATCCAGTTATAGAAGGGGAAATAGACATCAATTTTCAAGTGTTTTCTGTGGAATGTGATAATTGTCTCGGCAGGATAATCATTGGTTCAAGTCATCGTGATGAAGCTTGTTTTGACAAAAAAATTATCCTGGCTTGTTTTTTTGTTGTTTACTTTGATTTGAAATACATGGAATAAGTCTTTCGATTAGGTAAGTCGATTCTTAGAATATTTGTTTACATTGAAATTGGTTGTATTCTGGGCTGATAAAAGGGCTGTTTTTTAAGCATGTTTGAATAATATACTTTTATCCATACATGTTTGATATCTAGTTTTTTATATAATTATATAAAACATAAACTTTTAATAGAAGGAGCAGACTGCTTCAGATTCTTTTAAATTTGAATATCAAAATTACCCATAAATTTTTTAAGGAGACCTATCATCATAAAATGTTCTAGATAAGTTCAAATATAGCCCTAAAAATGAGAGTGAAAATGAATAGTTGGTAAACCAGGTTGCTAAGGAAGTTTGCTCAAATTTTTTTTTTTTCATTATGATTATATATACATATGCAGAGTTATGGCTCTTGATAAATTACCTCCCTTTTGGAACTAAACCAATATTGACAAGGATAATTAACAGTTGTTGGAAAAGTGACAAACATTTATCACTCTAGTACTGTAAACAATCAAAGACAAAGAGGCAATTAACAAAACCTTCACAAGTTGTTATTTATGTACATAAATCATTATTTGTGCAATGTTATATCAATTAAACGAATATTATTCAGTATTGTATGTCATTAAACTATGTGTGAGGCATGCATGGATTTTGGTTTTCCTTGTATAATTGACCAGGAAATTTGTAGATTTTGATAATATCAAAATTTTTGTTCTGAGTTGAGCCAAAATGAAATTTTAAAAAGTTTCATATTTTTGATAAATAGAATATCTTTCCAATTATATCATTATTTTTTGTTCCGAGTTTAGCCTGAAACAAAAATAAGAATGTTTTTATATAACTTTTGACAAATTAGCTAAAATTGAAGATAAAAAAGCTTTCATAAATATCTCTCACAAGGACAATACATGTACATGTATGTATCAGGAAAGTAAACTTAATTTCTTTTTCTCAAGTAAAATTGGATGAAAATAGTTATTAGGTAGGTTTGCTTTTTAGGAGATGACCGACTGAGTACACAGCTAGAATGAGAATTATATAAAGTATTCAGCATATAATTTGAGTAATTTAAATCAGTTATAATGTAGAACCATAATTTGATATGCATTTACAACATATTTCAGAAATAAAAAAATAAAGTATATTTTAAAAAATTTTGATAATTAAATCTTAAACATTCAATATTAACGTTGCTGATTAAATTGATAAAAATTACCAGAGTATCAATTAATATAATAAAGCATTTCATAATTTTTGTAAAATTGAAATACCCAGACAGTCAAATGACATTTCATTCTACCTGTCACATGTAAATTACCCCTAATTACTAAAGGGAGGTAACTGATAATAAACAATGTATTACATGGCATAGAGAACATCATGCCACACTTATATAGGGTGTGAAATACCTCTGGGGTAATGATTGTTTTATGGCACTTTAATATGGTAAAACAGTTGGATGTTTACAGTTAGAGAATTTGAAGGATTTGTAGCTTGTTATCAAGAGATTTATGTCATTAAAGAGTCTCAGATGTTACTATGGCATTTGATTCAGTGTTTACTAGGCTTATAGATCTCTTTCGATTGTTTCCGTTTACGTTGGGAAAAAAGTAATTTTCTGCTGTGGCAGATCTGCAGACTCTGTTGGAGCTCTTTTTTACGAAAAGTCTTTAAATGAAAATCTATGGTCTAAGTTTAGCTGAATTAAATGTTCATGTTCAAAGGTTTTTTTTTGTAAAAATTTTCATAAAGAGTTGTGAATCTTAGAATCTATCTCTAATCAGATTACATAGAAATTTCAAAATATGTATTGGTGGAAAACCGATATTTGAGGAAGTTCTATTTTTGTTTAAAGATTTATTGCGAAACTGAATACTGGCAGCTTAAATTTTAGTTTCCGGTAGACATGTTACTGCTAAAATTGGAATTTTAATTAGGTTGCTGAAACCATTTTTGGAATAGTCTGAATTAAAATTTCATTAGTAAAATTGTATTTGTCTGGTGTATTATTATCTGGGTTAATTTTTTTTGAAAATGCGTCTGGCTAGTTGATAAAATAAACCATGATTTACGATTGTTCATGCAGTAGCCAAAGATACATATTGAGTTTAAAGAGTTTACACCTGGGACCAAAAGAAGTATAAGTCCCAGGTTACGTCAATAAACAGATTGATCTATTTTCAGTATTCCTATCAATAGATCAAGGTCTAAACTTGATTCATTGGGTCGTTCAACAATCAGACTTGTTGATCTTGTATACTAACTGAACAATACCAACTAAAAAGTATAAGCATCAGCCTTTTTCTGACAATTGACTGGATTTACTAGATATGAGTTATTCCCCTTTCACTTGACTATCATTTGTATGAAAGAAGTTATTCCCCCTTTTAGGAAGGTTTTGCTGTTATGAAGAGCAAGACATTCTGTGTTAATTCTCTCTCTAATTTTATTCTTTTCATTTTATTGTTTTCTTTTGATCCAAATTAACTTCCAGCTAACTTCTTATAGTAAAAAATTTCAACATAAAACTGAAACTATTTTTAAATGAAATTGAAAGTTTTGTCCCGACTTCATATGTTAGTCCTTTATTGCAGTAAAAAAAGTGCTACCCTTCTCAGAAAGGGGATTATCTCATATCAGGTAATATTTCTAAGCCAAATAATACTGTTCGAAAATGTTTTTAAAGAATTAACAGCTATTTTTTTATAAGTAACTTCACAAAATATCAAGCCTCTGTGTCATTTTCTTTCGATATTATAATGTTATTATTTCTGGAGTAATTTGAATGTAAAAAACATTTCATAATCTAAAATAATTATGTATTTGTATAACTCAAATCAGTGAATGAAGTTCTATTTTCATCAGTTCAATTATAGGAAACCATCAGTCAAAATTAACTACTTTACCATTGGCAGTAACTTGAAACTTCCAATCACCAACTTGTCAAAATATTTGTATATTCCCAGTGGGTATAATTGGCAATTAACAATACTTCCTAATATCCTCCCTTGTTAGGGGGTGTCAGGGACCCTGGAGGGGGAGGTGTATATCAGATCGAAATCTGACATTATACATACAAATAAAACTGTCAGTGAAATGTACATATTGTAACAAGATAGTAGGTATCATGATAGATTTCGTATGATTAGATAGTGTAAGATAGATGCAAAACTTGTTTGTTTGTTTGACTTTTAGGATTTGTTACAATTATTGTGCAAGGGAATTCTTGAAGAAGGTTTGTATATTTTTGTTCATCTCACCTGCAGGTTCAGAGGTCAAATACTCAAGTCTTGTGCAGATATTTTAGTATGCAATTGATCATGTGGAAAATTATAGGGGTATATTTGGAATCATGATTTTACAAAGCATTAGATAAGCATGTCTATAGTGAATAGAACTTTGTGCTTAAATTTTACTAAGAAAGTGATTAAAATTTGGAACGAATCAAAAATATTTAAAACATGGTAGGATCATATAAAAATTTAAAAACTTAGAAGAGACTATTAAAAACAATGATATCACTAGAAATTAAATTTGATAAACTGCAAATACCAAAATAGCGCATATACATGATATAGTTAGATGTTATTTATAATCATGATTTGATAAACCAAATTAGATAAAAATGCCTTAATACAATAAAATAGAACTTTGTGCTTTACGAATAAGTTTTTTTAATCATTTTTCAAAATATTCATGCTTTGAAGAAAAGCAATAACAAGATTCATATTTCGAAAAATTTCAAAAATTCAAAAATTTCATTTTTACTCTCAAGTCTTCGAATGTCCAGGACTTGTCGAAAATATTAGACATTCCAGAGAGAAAACCAGCCCTAAATAACTGAAATGCAACACCTTTTATTTGTCCATTACTCATTCCTAAGTTTGCAATATTTCAAACAAACTATCAACGAAAATCTCTTTTGTGACGTGAAAACATCCACATTTTTTTATCAAACGTCTCACTTGGGTCCCAATATTGCATCGAACAGGATTGAAAGAGATTAATTATAAAACGGTTTTTGAAATTAATTATTCTTGTTCAAACAAGGTGCTGTGTTGTATAAAGAAGTGATAACCTTTTTTCATTTGATACAGTAAGTGGCGGGGATATATTTTGTCAATTTTGTCATTGCGTCTTGACGTTATTGTCAATACAAGGGACAAACTCACTAAGATGAAACCAGTGATGTGTCAATATTTGCCCATAGATTGCAAAACAGTTGGATCAAGTTGTATCGTTTCTTAATAGAACACTTAATCTTAAGGTAAACTTGGTAGGGTAAAAATTCTAGTAGCGACCAATACCATTTAACATGTTTAAATAAAAGTTGTCAAAATTGTCTTCCTTATCAAATTCATACTTGAAAAAGAGAATTTCTGTCTCTAAGAATTTTTATTATGTAGACCACTTAAATGGATGTGTCACTGTCATTTTGTCATTACAAAAGGGACTTGCAACTTTCTGTTTCAAACAAGATTTTCCTGCTCATCAGAGGTGGAATTATCGAATACAAGGAGATCATAATAATAGTGTCAGTGTCAAACAAGAAATCGGCAGTTCACTAATGAACGTGCTAGCTCCTAATAGGTGAAAGGACAACTAATTTTCTGAGAAAAAAACTCAAACTGAACATTATGACGATGTGAAACAGAAATTTTGAAAAAAGGATGTTTAATAAGGAAAAATGAATTGGGAATTTATTTTTTTTTTATTTTGAAAAATTGATTAAAGAAAGTAAACTTTAGCTCAATAAATGACTTGGTTGCTAGAAAAATCCATAAAGAAACATTTTTAAAGATTATAAATGTTGAAAACAAATTAATTTTAATTGGCTATGAATTTCAAATATAAAAATAAGGAGATGAGGTATGATTGCCAATGAGACAACTATCCACCAAAGTTTCACATAAAGTGGATGTAAGCAATTATAGGCAACCGTACAGCCTTCAACAATGAGAAAAAACAAATACCGTATAGTTGGCTATAAAAGGCCCCAACATGCAAGCCAATCAATATCCTGTTATATCCTAAGTTGTTTAAGTGGGATTTTTTTATCTGTAATTTTTGGAGACTAAGTGACACCCTCCCCCCTTTCTTTTTTCTTAGGCTTGCAGATGGTAGGGATGCTAAATGTGGATGTTAATGTCTGTATGAATTGAGATATTTTGATAAATATTTGAGGGAGAATTTAGTAACTAATGTTTCATTTTAAGAGTCACTAAAAGCTAGCTTTTTGAAAGCTTGTATTTAATGGGACTGTCGCTTAAAAGTTAACAATGCTAAATGAAGGATTGAATTCAGAGAACTTTAAAAGAACCACAATTTTAGCTCATTTGTTTCGACCATCAGTAACAATTGTTTCAGGCTTGTTTTGTTCTAATATTAGTTATAAATGGATACAACATTAAGTGCAAAAGACCATTCACCCATAATAGAAGTATCGAAGTTTAGCGGAAGCCTTGAAACACATCAGGACAATGCCAGTATATTGTTTGAAGTTGCACGTAATGTTCTGTGCCATTTCATAATGGATTTTTTTTATTAGGAACAGTAGTCCTATTAGTCAACAGTTGAATAGTAGTTGATTTGTATCAAACCCTACCAATTGTTTTTTTCTAATGATTAAAATCTACAGAAAATTAAATGAACTTTGAAATCTTGTATTTCACCCCACATAAAGTTCTTATTTTAACTTTTTGTTTATGTTTTTTGTTATCTTATCAGTTTGAAACAAAGAAATTGTTTACAAATTTCAAATGTACTTTAACCTAGAAAAAAAAGGCGGGAATCAAGTGTTGTTCATTTCTTCTTTGAATCAGTTCTGGTTGGTGTGTTTTTGATTCTGTTATTATTTGTATAATGGAAAAAGTAGTCCTGAATACATTGCATCAGTGGTTGTGGATTTATTTTTTATTCTAATCTTTGAAAGAATCAGGTATGATAGTTTGTTTCAAATGACCCATTATCAATAAAGGGAGATTATAAAGTCATTAAATTAACAAAATTTGCTTTATCTGTAAAAGAAAATAATAAAATAGAGATGTACATCAATGAAACGTCTAATTTTGATATGGAATGTTTATGTGAAAGGGATATAGGGGAATACTTTAAATTATTTTAAGGACTTTGGAATATTTGAATGATTGTTTAAGGGATTTAAAAAAACTCAAATGTGCGATAAGTAAGCTTGTTTGATAAAGGACTTTAATGTATTTATGTACTATTATAATTCTTTGTTTTACTGCAAATATTTATGTAAAACAAAATATCATGTATCCTCCTTATCGTATTGTTTCTTCAGGACATATTTTAAAACTTTCAGAAAAGTTTGAAAGTCAAACAGTTTTTAAAAATGACAAATAAAAAATCTGCACAACTGCTATGAAAATTCTCACCAAATTCACTAATGAAATAGGAAATTGATATTTAATCTGATTCTTTTATCATGTAGTTCAAGTGTTAAGTTGAGTAAGCCTCCAAGATGTATCAAGTGATAGTTTTATGTTAAAAATAGCATTAATAAATAAAAAAAAAATATCAAAAGACTTTTTTTATCGTTTGAACTAGGCATTAAACAAAAGTTGAATGAAGTTAGATTGCAAACAAGAGCAGTATAGGTGTAAAGAGAAATTACAAAAATTGATAAATATATTGAAGTTTTTAGAGCCTTGTTGTAAAAGTTTATTTCATGGTTGTTTATTTTAATTTTGCTTCAGATCCCGTTTCTGTTCCTATATTTTCAAACAAAACAAGTGCACACGTTCATATATTTGATATTCAGTGTGAAGGGATAGCTTTTCCCTGTGCATAGTATATCCCGTTCCACATTACATTTCTTATAAGTGCTTTTTTTATACTTTGGACCAATTAAAAAATAAAAACACTCTAAAAGTTGTATTTAATTTCGTATATAAAAAATACTGTTTCAAGAACTGTTACAAATATATTGTATTAATATCTCTTTGTGTTGTAATCACAGTATCAAACAATCTTAGCCTGAAAAGCAAATAAGACAGCTAGTTATGTATTTAAAAAACTTGCAGATTTGAACAGGCTAAACTAAAGGTCCCATGACCTAATAGATATGTAAACATTGGTACAGGGTACTTAACAATGTGTTAATTTCCACACAAATAAATCTTTCCCTCTTTAACAATGTGTGATAATCTTAATAGAAGTCAGGTCAATATTGGGATGGCATCGTTTTACCCACTTAAAATCTAATAGATAGAAGATGGCATAAAAAATATGATTGGGGATCGTCCAACCTGCTGTGACAGCGATCTTCTTACTGAAATTTGACATTGAAAGTGAAGAGAAATCGACATCTGAAGTTTAAATGTAAAGTTGTGCCTTGGGGTTTTGTAACTGTATATATAATTTACTTTAATGAGAAGTGAAAGGGTTTTGTGGTTGTGGATAAGACAGTTATTAGCTGTTGAAAGCAATTTTGGTACTTATGAAGCTCTTAAAAGGTAGGTCTTTGACTTATAAAAATATTTTTTACTTTTTTTAATACACATCATAATACTTTTTTTACTTTTTAATACAGAAGTGGCAAAAGGAAAGATACATAAAATGTAAAAGAGATGGGGAAAATGTTTTGTAAATTGTATAATTTATACTATGATTGCCATTAATTTCAAAAAGATTTTGTTTGTGAGCTTTGACCTTCATCCTCTCTCTTCACCCAGATTTCAAATGGAATGGTTGAATGAGAGGTAACCACTTCAAGAAACCTGATATTTATCAATCATATATATCAATATCAGAAGAGCGTGTCCCCCCTAAATTTTTTTTTTTAAATAGTTAAAATTACAGCCAATTTTTTGTTGTTGTTAAAATATAGTCCTCTTACTCCTAATTCTCAGAAGCACCTCACATAACATCAAATCCTGGAGCTATGCCTGAATATAACCTTAAAGTTTTTTTAATTTTGAAAGTTAATGATGTAGAAACAGATCTTTTGGTTAACTCTCTGAGGCACCAGGTGCCACTTTGTAAAGAAGAATTGCAGTCTGTCTGTCAATTCTGCACTCACAAAGGCACACCATGGGAAAATTAAAATTTAATGTTGGGTACACAGGAATAAGTCGAGATTTACTGAATGTTAATTCAGGTAAAAAATTTAGTACAAAAAATATCTTCCTAAACACACATATATTTATATATAATTCATTTATGACATGATTAATTTTGACATGGATTAGACTCAATTTCTCATAATATTGCAAGTAATAATTCATAATTAAATTGATTAAGATACCATTTCCACCAAGGATTCCTACAAGTACCTAAATACCAAGAGACTAGACCATTAGGCAGCCGCTATAATTGCACCATACATTTTAATTTTGATTTGATAAATCAAATTAAATATTTATATCGGAGATTTAATATCATATTTTAGCGATATTATCTGAGTAGTTACATGCCCTTTAAACAAACTGTTTGCTTTAATGAAAAGAGCTTGACGGAAAATACATCATGTGTAATATGATCTAATAATTACTTTGTAATTTTTCATATTCTTAACGGAAAAACAGTAATTTTTCATATTCATAACAGAAAAAGTATCAAGTATTATAGCTGTATGTTTTCTGTCAATTTATTTAATCATTTGTCTTCATCAGTTTTCTGTGATGAAAGATGTTTCATATTCAGGAATTGATCTCAAAATCATAAGTACATATGTAAGTTCATGTGTTTTTGTTTAAAGGATATTGAATAGTCAGAACTTTCTAAAAAGTGTCTCTCTTTAAGTTATAAGTTTAAAGGGGCATTAGCTACGAGATATGAAGATACAAAGATATAAAATATGATTTGATTTTGTTCAGTCATTAATGAAATTGAAATAGTGAAATAATAATTCACTTTTAGCAGCCAATTTGGTTCAATTTTGTCAGAATAAGATAAGAAACAACCCTGAATCCTCATTGAATCCGTATTCATGTGACCTTCAAATTAACCCCCTTTGCTGGAGATTGGTTATAATGCATGTATTCAGCTCCTAAAAGGAAAAGAATGTCAACATGAAAGTAAAACAAGGATGAACCATTTGGTTGACTGATTCAATCTGCAAAAAAATCATTCTTATACAGATAAAAACGATGATAAACATACTTTTTATACAACCGCAAAAAATTTTGGGGTCGTATATTGCTATCATGTCGTCGTCTTTGTTCGAAGACATTTGGTTTCCGGACAATAACTTTAGTTTAAGTGTATGGATCTCTTTGAAATTTAAGGTTCAATACCACAAAAGGAAGGTGGGGATTGTTTTTGGGGGTGATGGTCTCAACCGTTTAGGAATTAAGGCCAAAAAGGGGCCCAAAACAAGCATTTTTCTAGTTTCAGGAAAATAACTTGTGTACAAGTATTTTGATTGCTCTAAAATTGTACCACAAGGTTCAATACTACATTAGTAGAAGGTTGGGATTCATTTTGGGGGAAATTGCCCAAACTGTTCAGGAATTAGGGGCCAAAAAGGTCTAAAACAAGCATTTTTTTAGTTTTCAGACAATAAATAAACTTGTGTTTAAGTGTATGGAAGTCTCTTAAATAGTACCACATTTTACAAAAAGAAAATGTCTTCAAATGTTATTTTTGGGGGGGTCAATTTTTTTTTCCCTCAAAATTTAAGAAATTGTCAATTTTCCAAAGAAAAATTGGGGTTCACAATTTATTTTGCTTATTCTTTGTATATAGTCTGAAAACAGATTTACTAAGTATTACGCAACAGCACAGTGTATTGCACAACACCAAGAAATCTTCAATTGAATATAAATTCAAATCATATAACCAATTTCAAGTTCTTTGACTACATTTATTCTGTGTCAGAAACCTATAATGTGTCAAATATTTAATTACAATCCAAATTCAGACCTGTATCAAGCTTGAATATTGTGTCTATTTTTGCCCCAACTGTTCAGGGTTGGACCTATGCGGTTTATTAACCAACAATATGAAATCAAACAGACCAAGAAAAATCCAATTGCATGTGGTCGTTATCTATTTGTATTTTTATTTATGTTTATATCAGGTTATATGACCGTCGGAGGTCATCTCGATGGTTAAGATGACGTCTAGACAAAAATACACATGAAATGCTGATACATATTATTGAGTCCATGCGTTGTTAATTCTTTATTTTAGACTTTTTGTAATTTTGATATATGTTTTAATATGTTATAAATCAAATATGAGAATCTGAGTCATATCGTTGAACAAGAATTTGACAGCTAATACCCCTTTAAGATTTAAAAGTTTAAGCGGAATTAGTGATGCTACATCAAATTGAAGTGTTGCCTTGTTTGTTGCTTGAAAAATAGGGTGATTCAGAATCTTAAGAAAGCAGAAATTGAGAAATATAGTTTCATTATGATGTATCTTTTTTTTTTTTTTTTTCATATCTTTATAAATTTGATATTTAAAATTAAAAGGGAAGAATGGATCCAGTGTTGAGGCTATTTGTTTAAAGATGTGCACAGGAGAGATGCTTGTATTGATCCGTTTGAATTTTCTATCAAGATCCTCTGAATTGCATTAATTTAATTGTATTCTGCTAGATTCAACTTTTTAACATTCGACAGATGCATAGAAACCAGAATTCATTGACCCCTAGAAACCAGTAACATTGACCCTATAACAATAATCTTTGACAAGAAACCATCATAAATGTTTCACAGCTACCGGTCATCATTAATCAGTCAGTAAATAAAAATTAATAATTAATTATCAAACTTAATTGGAATCGAGAATGACCAACAGCAAAAGAATGGACAAATTCAATATTTTTTATGGATGACTTGTATAATTATAACAATACCAAAATGAATCAATAAAAATGCCACAACTTTTATGAATTATTTTTATAAGTCTTATTTGACATTATATTTCTTCCTTCCTTCCTTCCTTTCCCCACTGGACGTTAAGCAACCAACAATCAATCAATCAATCAATCCTTCCTTTCTTTTTTCCTTTTTTTCCCCTTCTTTCTCTCTATAAGAGTCAGAGTATGTTGTTTATGGTTTGTTTTACACAAGGTTGATAACCCCACTTGTATAAAAAAAAAAACACTATTCACAATTTTGATACTAGTGCTGTGAAAAATAAGAATAAAGGGTCATCGGTCATCTTTATAAAATACTATCATTTTAATATCGTATGAATAAGAGCAACAACACATTGAATAAGTGAAAATAAGTTAAGATATTAAAGAATATTTACAAAATGAAAATTAAAACAGGCAGACAAAAAATATTTAGAAAAAAAAGGGGGGGGGGGGTGGCATTTCCAATGCAGTCCAATGAATTTTGAATGAAATAAGAACACTTATAATGGTCTCAGTATGGGATTGTCTTAAAACAAAACTTCACTGTTATAATTTATTGTTATTAAAGGCAATTACAATTAAATCCAACAGTATCATTATTTTAATGACTATTTGTGGGTTAAAGAAAAATTATCATTCTAATTTCGTCATGGCAGTGGTCACATCTTAAAAGTCTCTTAGTTAGCTATCTCGTGTTATCAAGTGGAAATTTAACACCTTCGCTAATCACAGAAACCCAGAACAATTGATCATATTAAGATCTAACAGAAACATGCACAAAAGAAGGGATTAAATTTGATAGGTGATATCCATCTGTCGGAGGGTATGGCTTGATTTTATCTTGAGTTCTAATGATGAAAAGAGGGGGACTAAAGGACCCTATCATCCAATGTTTATCCAGTCCTAAGGAAATCAATTGTACCCAATCAGGATTAGTATTGGATCCTTGATAAGTGGCTGTGTCGGTAATTAGCCATTTCACAGGTTTCATTGTTTAAGTTTTTATTTCGAATGATTGTAACCTATACAGATTTCTGAGTAAACAAGATGATTATTTCACCAAGGATGTTTGTTCGGGGATAAATAAATCCTTACAGCATATATTCCAGTAACTTGTGAAATTTTACATGATTTTGTTTGGATAACACAGGTTTCCACTATTCTTTGTGAATATTTATTTGAAAGAGACTTGATATTTTACTTCAGTTTGAGATGTTTTATTGTAAGTAAAAGAATTTTTATCTTCATATTTTTTACTTTCAAATGTTGAACTGAATATGTTGCAGTGTGATCTTAAAATATTTGTAACTTAAGTGTCTGAAAAACTTTTTATGCCCAACATACGATAGTAGAGGGGCATTATGCATTTCGGTCCGTGTGTCCGTTTGTCCGTCCATCTGTCCCTCATCAGGTTAAAGTTTTTGGTCAAGGTAGTTTTTGATGAGTTGAAGTCCAATCAACTTGAAACTTAGTACACATGTGTTCCCTATGAAATGATCTTTCTAATTTTAATGTCAAATTAGAGTTTTGATCCCAATTTCACGGCTTTTCAAGTAGTCTTAAGAGCACAGAGAGGGGGGGGGGGGGTAATTTTTTGTAAGCTTTCACATTTAAAAGTAAAGAAATAGTTAAGATAATTGAAATTTTAGTTCCTGAAAGGCAGCATTGCCATCTAGTCTTATTCCACTTATAAGTGTCAATTGTCGAAAGCAAGTCTGAAGAATGTAATGTCATCAAGTTGCATGTATGCATAAATAATTAAAAAGTAAACAAATTAAACAGCACATTCTTTGTTTTTAAAATTTCAGATCCTTTAAGTCAACATGACTTTCTCCCCAGACAGCCTAGTTTGTATGCTAACAGTTGTTTTGAATTATGAATTATAATGATATATATGTGACATAATTAAAAGTGTTATATACTTGTTATTTATTAAAATGTCATAATATTTAATTATGCTGCTTGTAACGAGTTTGTTACACTGGTAAGCTATATGAAACTTTTCTCATGGAAGGTAGTTTAGAAAGTGCATGTCGTCAAGATAAGGTAAGGAAATCATTAATTTTATAATTTTTTGAAGTAAAATATGTATTTTTGGGTGAGAAAAAATTATTTTATCGACAAAAAAAATGTTTCCATGTAGGTAGATATTTGAGTAACGAGAGGATGTTCATTTAAAAAATTTAAATTATGAGGTTGAAAGTGAAAATTTAGACTGGTACAATTACTTTTATGAAAAACAAAATAATTGTTGAATTTGAATACAACTGTTTTATATTAATGTACTTTTACATTTAATTTGTGTTCCTGAGTTCTGAATGTCCTTACAATCTGACAGGTCAGTTTTAGTCAAGGGTAAACAAAGACCAAATGAATTAATTTTGATTTTACACTTGAAAAATATTGTGACTGTTTTCATGGTTTCTAAAATTGTATAGGTAAATAGGTTCAAAGAAATTAAAAATATAAAAGCAATGTGTCTCAGCAGAATATGTTATATGATAAATAATTTCATGGTAATTGAACCCATCTGTCTCCACAAATATGAAACTGAACAAGTAATCATTTTAAACTTTTCAATAAATTGCTGTTATGAATTGGTGTTAATATTTGAATTATATCACATTAATAAGAGCCACAGATGGTAAAACATTTCATCAATATCATCTTGAAACAAGGGCCATAACCCTGGTTTCGTATCATATTAATAAATTTGAATTGAAGGGATTCAAGAATTTACATACTTGAAATTTAAATTATGCATTTAATATGTCCCTTAGAATTTTTTAATATAAAAATAAAAGTTACATGGGCACAGGAAGGAAGATTTCAGTTTTAAAGGTTTTTATTTTTGAAAGCTCAGTTAATATTTTGAAAATCACACTCAGATGTGTGACCATTTTTATTTGTATTTATATCAATAATGCAATTTTATGTTTTTAAATATGCTTAATGACTTTAAATTATGATCCAATTTTAGTTAGTGTTTGTATGATATTAAAATAAGAAAGTGGCGAAAAATATTTATATGTTGAGGTGTTCAATATGAATAGTGAATGATTTATGAAGAAATTGGTAGAAATGTTTCTGTTCTATTATGTGTTACACAAGTTGTTTGCCAAATCTGTACAAGAGTTTCTGATTAAGACATATATTTTCAACACAAGCTTGTAGATAACACATCATTTTTAACCTGATGACAAGCCCTTGACAATAGACGATGTCAAAATCATCTTGAAATATTACCCCGGCCAAAGAAAACGATTTTCTTTTTAGTTAGCGAACAACCCTCTTTAATCTCTTCAGTAGCAACTATCAGCCTTTTCCGAACACTTCAATTCTATATTGGAACAATAGAACACTTCAATTCTATATTGGAACAATACAGGTTTAATAGAATTATCCCGGTATCTGGGATATGGATGATAGAATGAGTCGTTTATCTTATCTCCTACCTGGGTATTGAAGGTAAGTTGTTTGATCTCGACAGGTAAAAATCAGAGTAACATGAAATGGACATAGATATGTTTAATTGATTGAAGTGGCTACCTGGGGGAAAAGGACAGTATTATTATTTATAGGTTTTATTGTGTTGATGGACAGAAACAGGACAACATATTGTGTTATTTAGTGCATTAGGATATTCTTGTATAATGGATGTACTTTAAAATTTGTGCAGATTTTTTTCTTATTATATGTAAGTGTTTTTCTATGTAATTAGTTTGTTCAACTTACAAGAATACATTCTTTTACAAATCTTTTTATACTAGCCTAATTTATAACATGTAACAAAAGTACACAAAACATAACAAATTTTAGGTCGAAAAATATAATCAAGACTTAAATTTAAGACCACTTTTCAGATAATTTGTTAAGAAGAATCAAGGCAATGTAATTTTTTTCTTTTTCTTTTCTTTACTTTTACTGTTCAAGACACATATTTTCAGTTTAATACTTTAAAAGTTATGATAAACAAGAATTTTTTTTGTATAATTGAAAAAAAAATCAGACTTAAATATAAAACTTGTTTTTATATTAATGTTTCTAATCTATAGCTGATAGTTTGTATTCTAATGAAATGGAAAAAAAACATTAACTAATTAATTTAAAAAGACAGACTAAAATAGAAAACTTGTACACATATCCCTGAAATTGTATGCTAATGAAATGAAAAAAAATAGGAACTGCATTTGTTTGATACATTTCAAAGTTTAAATTTCTTGAACAGAGAAACATTGAAATTTCACAATATCCTAGTAGAATCTAAGTTCTTTTAGCTTAACCGGTAATGTTTGTCTCTCTAATCAGAAATTGTCTTGTTTGTGTTTATAGCAAACAAAAAATGACCAGCAAAAGTTGACACTCGAAACAGTAAATATCAATTATATACAAGTGCTGACCAATCCGTAATTATATAAGTATCAATTAGATCCATTGGGTCATTTAATTTGAGTGTCAAAACACGGTACTTCACTTACCAGGAGGTACCCACTTGTCGTCTCTAGGTTTGCTTTCTCTGTCAAGTTTTCGTTAGAGTTTATTTATTTCCCTGGTCAGTTGTTTGCTCATTAAGACAATATAAACAGAAAATAGATTCCGAGCTAATATTTAAATTGGAAAGTATAGCGCAAGATTAAATATAATAGTGTCCTACGAGGTGGGCACTGGGTATTTAAAGTTTGTTTGACTGTCGTGTTTGAAGATGATAGCTTTTCTAATCCAAAAACTAAGATATCAGTTTTGTAAACATGGTCAATCATTGTAGCTTTTGTGTTTGAAGAATTAAATTTTTTCCTGACAGGAAATTTCTAAACAATATAAATATGACCTCTTCTTGACCAACAATGTGATAGAAATAACGTGAATTTATCAAAAAAAGATATACTTTTACATTTTCAACACATCAATGCTATAAGATTATTAAATGGACCAACAAGTTTTTAAGGTAAGGCTTGGATTTGAAACTTTCCATTCATTCTTAATTTGAATTTGTAAGATAAATTGAAATTTTCAACTAGAACTTATAATGATCACTATTATTTGATTGAACTTAACAATTTGTCAAAATATTTGAATTATGCTTAGCTGAAAATGATCATATTAGAACAGACTTTGAAACATAGCTATATTTTAAAGAATTGATGAGTTCTAAGATTTAACATGCTATCAAATATAGATATTATTTATTTTTGAGAAATTTTATAATGAATTCTTCACAATTTGCAAAATACTAAAAAAAACATTGCAATAATCTCTTAATTTTCAGTATTAAAATTTTAAGGAGGAAATAAAAGGATATCATTTATTGTAATAAGGAGGAAGACAGACAGATTAATAGGAATTATAAGTCATTATGGCCAATTTGGATTATCCTAATCCATAATACTATCTTAATGATAAACATCTTGACATGGGATTAAAAAAAACAACAAATGTCAATGTGTAAATAATTTTTGTTTTTCACACTCTTTAAGGAAATGTTTCACACCATGCTGAGTGTAGTGTGAAAATCAAATTGTAATAGGCTTGGATCAAACTGTTCGGGTTTCAAGAAAAAAAGTTCTTTATTCTGATCTGTTGGAATATAAGTTATAACTAATCTTGTTGTGTATGGGTATGAGGCAGCATTCTTGGACAAATTTCAGAAAGGTAGCATTTCACTCATATAGATTTCAAGGGACTGATTTATATGAATTTGGGAAACAGATAAGATTTATAAATTGGAATTTAAAGTTGAATTGTGTGGAAGGTGAATAAAACTTTCTTTCTTCTTTGTCTTTTTTAATGGAAAGAAATTAGATATAAAATTGAAAGAGCATCATGCTCAATTTATTATTATAACAAGAAATATTTTGCCATGGCTTGAAATGTAATAATTGTATAGGTTTTCAAATACCAAATATAATGCAGTCAGCAACTCAACAACTATGATAGACACAAAAATAGACAAAAAATTGAAAGGCCATATATTACTAAGAGTCTTCTCTGATTAATGCCATAATGCAACATAATTTGCAAAGAAAAAGAAAAATGCACCGTTTTGCTTTAAAGTGACCTTTAGTAGTGATTGTGTCGTTAGGTTGCTGTCTCAGTTTGTCCTATACCAACATCTACTTGGTTATAGAACATGAATTGTCTGCAAAAATCAATAAATTTGAAAAACATGAAATTTCTACAAAATTGAAAATTTTCTAATGTAATATTGAGGGAGTTCTTTAACAATTGAAACTATCCTTAAAATGTTATGGTTTAAGTCTTATGTGGTTTTTACTGTATGACCCAACATTCGTGTTTTTATCGGTTCATAAGTACATGAACAAGGAAGTTAAAAGGTTAAATGACATACATTTTGTAAACCTCAAACATTAATTAAATCAAATTAATTTTTATGCACCAAAACAAACAATATTATATATTAAAAACAATGAAAACTCTTGTCATTTATTTATGCAAATTGAAAAACAACCGACTCCACACCTATATTGGGCTTCATACAGGATGGATGATAAATGGACAATTTTTCAAAATGGCCTTTGGGCAACCTGAGGAAGCAGATGTGATGGACGAAACATCATAAATTCATATATTTCACTGTGTCCGATGACAGGAGCCTTTCCTAAATTAATTAATAATGAGGATGACATTATTTGTAGTTTTGAATAGTAATTATTTTTACGTGTTACAATGAGGCAGGTGAATAATCGTAGGTAATGCGGTACATATGGTCGTGAAGTAGTGATGTCATTTTATAAATGTATTTGCGGATGTTACGAATTTTTTGAAATTTTATAATTGTGGTGCAATCAATACAGGTTTGAATATTTTTCTTTTAAGAAACTTTTAAAACTGGAAATGTATAAAGCGAGATTTTTTTGTTTTTTTAATTTTTGGTGAAAATATTTTTTACCAAATGTTAAGCATCTATTCAAGGCCTCAAACTGTAGACATAATGTTGGATTTTAACACAGTAGTTCATGAATCAAATTTAAATCAACAAAAAATTCTTTTCTCATAAAAAATAAAACTTTTGAAATAGTTTAAGTAATTCAACTATAACATCTTTTTGAAACTTAATTTAAATTCTTTAAATATAGATAGACTGTTTTGTACCTATTTGGTTAAATAATTTCCTATTTATGAAATTAAATTTGCACATTTGAAGTTGAATCAAATTTTAAGATTAATAGTATTTTATGATTGAAATGGATGTAAGCATTTGAAATGAACTTTGTTTAAACCTTAAATAATTGTACCTAGCAAGAGATGCAAGCTATTATATCTGAAGAAAAAACCCCATTACGAAACGAAATGAAAATTACAGGATATCGATTTCAAATGTTGCTTGACTTCAACATTTTTAAAAGACAATTTGTTATTTTTGCAAATAATATTTTTTCGATTCACTACTTTAGTAAAAACATTAAAAATGTCATAACTTCAATATGATGGCACAGCATTTTCTAATGTTTTGAACAGCTTTTGTTGAAAAAAATATAATAAAAACCTCATTTATAAATTGCCTTTATACAACCATGAAATGAATCATTCAGAATTTCGGTGATTCAAATACATCATTATAAAATTTTATCATCTTTCTAAAGCAATCTTTGTTATTTTTTGCTTGCTTATGTGCATTTAAGAAAGCCACTGGCTAGTTTTACATGTAAGAGGCTTACGTCTTAAGACTTCAGCCCATGAAAGTCGCTTATCATCAAATTAATTCATAGTTTTGTGTCAGTGGTCAATGAAGTGCACAGTTTGAAACTTTGGATTTTCAGTTTTAAAAAATCAGCATTTATATCAGACATAACCTGAGGTGAGATTCAGCATTTAACTTGTATTTTGTGGACAATGCAGCTCTGCTGTCAAAAGGTTAATCTATGAAGATGATCAGCTTAACCAAAAAGCTTATGCTCAATGATTTTTAAATTGTTAGAAATATTAATCATTATTTAAAGATTTTCTTTAATAATTGCATATTCATTTTCAGATTGACCAGATGAAGAAGTAGCCTTACTCAGCAGAATAAAAAAAGAAGATGGGAACAATGAATGTTTTCGCTGCTGTTCTTTTTCTTCTCGTAGACTTCATTCACGGCTCAACGTTATCATTTTCAATTGAAGAAGAGAAAGCAATTGGTACAATCGTAGGTAACATTGCAGTAAACAGTGGACTTTCGTCTAATATGTCAGGTCAGGATTTTAATATGCTGGAATATAAAAGGGTTTCTACTAATAGTGAAAACAATGCCGATTTATTCAGCATTGTTGAAAATACAGGGGATATTAAAACCACAACTGTGATAGATCGTGAGGAAATCTGCAAGCTTAAACAAACTTGTGTAATCACATTTGATGTAGCAATTTCATCCCCATTTTCTAACTTTTTCGCATTGTACACTATTGAAATATCAATAATCGACAAAAATGACAACATTCCTACTTTCCCACAGAATTCGATTACTCTTGAAATCCATGAAGATGATAGTATTGGAACTTTATACTCATTGGATAGTGCACAAGATAAGGACATTGGTAAAAATTCCATACAAAGTTACGAAATTTCACCTTTAAACAGCACATTTGATTTGAACGTGGAGAGAAATTTAGATCAGAGTTTCATTTTGCGAGTTGAGCTGCGACAAAAATTAGATAGGGAAGTTGACGATTTTTATCAGTTTCATGTCACAGCCAAAGATGGCGGTTCTCCACCGAATATTGGAACGATGACTGTTGATGTGAAAGTCATTGATGCTAACGATAATAAACCAGAATTCCAGTCGGACTATAATATCTCCATCAAGGAAAATTTCAGTGTTGGTAATACTCTTTTACAGTTATTGGCTACTGATAAAGACATCGGTGAAAATGGAAGAGTCTTTTACCGCTTTAGCCCTCACCAATCTGATTTAGATAACATTCAACAAGTTTTTAGCTTGAATTCGGAAACAGGGAAAATAAATTTAAAGCAAGCTTTTGATTATGGACAGAAAAACTTGTATAAGTTTTATGTTGATGCTAGTGATCATGGAACTGATCCACAGTGGTCGCAGACCTTAGTCACGATTCGTGTAGAAGATGACGGAAACAACCCTCCTCACGTCACATTTAGTTACTTAGTGTCCAAGATCAACTCAAACACTGTGAACATTTCTGAAGCAGAAAAAGTTGGCAAAGCAATTGCAATCGTAAACGTTCAAGATTCCGATAGTGGTAAATCTGGGCAGGTGACATGTGTGATTAATAATGATAAGTTTGAACTGCAATCTTTGTCAGCAGGGAAGTATGCTGTTATTATCAAACAAATGTTGGATCGTGAAACAGCAGATACCCATACTATCACTGTCACATGTAATGACCAGGGAAATCCACCAATGACAACGCAGGAGAGTTTTACAGTGCAGCTTGCTGACGAGAATGATTGTACACCTATGTTTAATGTGAATTATGCATATTTTGCATCTATCTCTGAAAATAGTACATCAGGATCACTTGTAACGCAGGTAACTGCTTCAGATTGTGACGCTGGCCATAATTCTATTATACGTTACTTCTTGCATGCCGATGGTGTGAACAGTTTTGTCATCAATGATATCACAGGAATTATTAACACAAAGAAGGTTTTCGATCGTGAAATTAATCCACGATTGACATTTAGGGTTTTAGCTGTTGATTCAGGATCTCGTCCATTAACTGGGACAGCAACTGTAGTTGTTAATGTTACGGATGTAAATGACAATTCACCGACGTTTAATGTTACTGCATTCAATTTCCATGTTTTAGAAAACCAAGATGCAAAAACATTAGTTGGCAAACTGACTGCTTTCGATTTAGATGAAGGTGAAAATGCCAGATTGACATATTCTGTTGTTGGCAATAATGCAGACCTACCCTTTCATGTCTATCCTAATGGGACTATTGTGACCACACAAAAACTGAATCGTGAAGACAAAAGTGAATATAGATTTAGAATTGTTGTAAGTGACCATGGCATTGTTCCGAATGTAGCTCAAAGGGATGTAAGGATTATTGTTGCTGATGGCAACGATCATTACCCTGTCATCCATTTTCCAAATAGTAACAATAAAACACTTGCTATTGTTTACTTAGAATCTGTAGGCTCTGTCATAGCAACTGTAAATGCCACAGATGCTGATTCTGGAATAAATGCTGATCTGGCTTACTCCCTTGTAGCAGGCAACCAGTTGGGAATCTTTGACATCAATAAAAATGGGCAGATAATTCTGGCTAGTACTCATATGATAAAAGAGGATACAGTTTTTCCTGTTGTAATATCTGTCAAAGACAAGGGAGTTAATCCAAAGGAAACGACCCAGGATGTATTTATAGTTTTAATATATGCAAATATGGCTGCAGTTTCGCCAGTGAAAGATAACTCTGCTGGGAATAAATATGTTGTAATTTCTGCAGTAGTTGTGGCATTTACCGCTTTAGTGTCTGCAGTTATAATAGCGATTATAATCATTTTACGACGAAATGATAAAAAATTAGCTGAACAATCGAGAAGAGAAAAAATCAAACATGCAAATTCAAATGGTGATGTTTTTATGAATGGTACCGTGAGTTATGATCCAAACCATGGAGATCTTACACGCAAGAAGAAAAAAGAAGTCAGTTTCTCACTAGAAGATGACCTAGATAATGCTTTTGATGTTTCCAGTTTCCCTTATGATGATAGAGATGTAAGTCATACAATAAGTAGTTTAATAAAAGAACTATTTTAGAAAAATATTAAAAATTGATTAAAATTTACTTTCTGGAGAGAATTTACATTAAATTAACTATTGATTATTATATAGTTTTTTAATTTGATGGAAAAAAAATTGTTTTTGGCTAACTTTCAGAATAATCATTTGACTCTGTGATTTCAGTTGTTTAGGTATTCATCAAGCCTGTACTTTAAATTTAAACTTATTCTAACACACTTAATTTTGGGAGAAATTGATTTAAAAATCCCCCCTCCCCCACAAGAAACCTGAAGAGAAAAAAAGTTAAAACCATTATTGAAACAATTTTTGTTGTTTAATTTTATTTGTTTGTTTATGTTGATTGGGAATCTAAAATGTATCCAAGTATTGTATCACCTGTCAGATGTATTAATTGCAATTTCCCGCCAATTGAAAATAAGAAGAATTAAGGGGAACTTATCATCATCTTTTATTAAAAGGGTCAGAAATTACAAGATTATTATGTGAACTTTATACATTATAGTATAAACATTATATTGAAGATCAGATTATAATTCACTCCTATCTTATAACGTGTCATAGATGGGGATTAAAAAGATTGATCCGTCAAATCTATGTAACCTACAAAAAAGTTTGATTTATTAAATTATCGTTTTATCGAAAAGATTTTTCCAAGGGATTTGGTTTTTAGATACAAAGTGGAAACATTCAAATAAATTATCCCGATATAAGATAGACCTTTAAACTTTTGGTTCATGACATTTAGATAGGAGCGGACCTTTGGAACTTTGTAAAAATGTGGTTGGCACTTCTGTCATCGGAAATCGTCTGTGTACATAATCTTGATTGGAATTAAATGTAGTTAATGATCGGAGACAGATTGATTCAGCGATGGGTCCCTCTTTGATCACGACATAATGGACAAGTAGATTTAAATGGGTCATTGGATATATCTGAGCTTTGAAGATTTTCTGAAGATTTTTATCCAAATTTGTTTAATTCAAATTAAACACAATGTTTCGAATCGAATTTCTGAAAATTCGATACTTCTTTAAAAAGATTGTTAATTTGATAATTTGATGGTTAGTTCAAATGAGTAATTGTTTAAGAATTTTTAATAGGTACTTGAAAATAAAATAAATTTGAATTCTTATTCAGTTTAATGATGTGCCAATGTAAACAATGATCTTTTATTTGCAATTTAATATTTTTGTCTCCTATGTTCTTTACTTATCCTTTTAATTTGTAATTTGAGTGGTTTATTTTTATGAACTGGCTTAACACCTGATCTAGTGTGTGAAATAAGAAGAATTACTCTTGCTTTTTATTGCAATTTCAACCTCACATTTAGAAAATTTTGAATAGAAAATAAATAATAAATGTTAATCATCTCTGATAACAATAAAGATATGTGGACCTATGATTGCAAATGAGACAATTTTCCACAAGACACCAGTGGATGTAGATCTAAACATCTATAGGACAATGTTTGGCCTTCAACAATGAGAAAAATCCACATCCTGAATTATGAAACTCTTTTAATGTAATTTTCAACCTGTTTCATTTATATTTGACTTTTTTTGTCATTTCAACAATTACAAATGGCTTCTATGCAATTAAATTTCCTAGCAAAAATATTTATTCATGATGTTAAGCTTGTTGACAAATATTGACCAAAAATAAGATTTAGATTTAACTTGCTGTGTATGGGTACTGTCAATTTGTTGATCTAAGGAATTACAGCCACACAGAGCGCAAGGGTTTCTAAAATGAATGGGTGAATAAATTTGAAAATGAATGAAGAAATTAGGAATAGAAGTTTCATATGAAAAAATGTTATGATTGGGAGTTCGGTAACCATGACATTTTAATTTAATGATCAAGTTACTATTGGTTTATATAGAAATAGATCTTAATTGAAACAAATAGATGAACATTAGTTTCATTTATTAGTAAAGAATCATTTAGAAATAAAGAATGGTGATCTATTATGAAAAATCCAGAGAACTAAATTATTCATGAAATTTTAAAGGAAAATTAATGAAAATGTGATATTATTACATTAGACATATTATATGTAAACAAAAGAAATGAATATAAATTTCGATTTTATTGTTAATTGATAAGCTGATATGTTCCAATACACAACAGTAAGAAATCAACCACAAAAAATATGAATATCTAATATTTATGGAATATTTGTATGATTTACATCAAATTAGATTGACAAGCACACATAAATTTGTCAATTGTCATGCAATTGGTGACATTAATTGATATAATGATTGACATTTATTTTGTAAAATCTATAGAAGGTGGTGAACTTTTAGTACTTGTTGATTGGATTGATTTATGATTTGTTTTCGTCAGGAAATTGGAACAGTTCCTGGTTTTTGATAAAACTACAGGTTTATGATATGGTTAACAATCTTTTAATTTTTAAAATCATTATTTATGAAGCATTTAACAAATTGGATATAAAAAGCTGAAAAATGCTTTGTCATAATCGGCCCTTTGATTTTTTTAGGATTTGTTCTTTGGCATGAGCAATGATCATAAATGAGACTTGCCATTTCCAATGATAAGTATTACAAGATATTGTTTAAGATTTGAAGGCTTTATTGCCACATGTATGTGATTTTTAATGCAAATAATATATTGTTTTAAATTTGATAAGTGCCACGTACATTAGAGTAAATTAAATACAACTTAATACATTTATTTATTTATATATTTATTTATTTTATTTTTCAGCATAACTCCATGTCTAAATTTGAGAAACCCTCCAAGAACAACACTATGCAGTTCCAACAGTTTTTAATACAGCCAGATAAACAGGTACTATATTTATTCAATATAAATGTGGTGTGAGGGTGCAGGATGTCTGTCAGTCTGTCAGATGCTATCATCTACACATACACAGAAGTTGGTGTTTCTGCATCAGTCATGAAATGTTTTGATAATTTTTTTTTCTTTAAATCTGATGGTTCATCTCCATCAGACTTTAATCTGGTGTGCTTCTATATGAATAAAAAAGGCCAGTGTGATGTAGTATTTTGTCTCCAGTTCTGACAAAAATTTGACCGAAAAACATAAATTTGTTTCTTACATGTGACAGATATATCTTTTTATGGCTAAAAAAAAAACCAGACATACAAGTTAATGTATGCCAGGTTGTAAATAAATATACACAAATTTACATCAATGTTTAAGCACAAAACAACATAAGAAACCGGTCTTGAAATCAACATTTTCCTTTTTTTTTTTACACATTTGTATGTACTTGTTAAAAAAGGGATAACAAAATCTTGATTAAACAATTTGATAACAGCAAGCTTCATTACATATTCCACAAATTTCCATTAATAGACAGTTATTTTAAAATTCCTCATAGTTTATCTTCAGGACCTTTTTAATGGAATTCTAATTATCTCCCCTTTATTATGTATTAGTGTCAGCCAAATTGTATGTAACATTACACAATACATAGATGAAACAAAAATACTAAATATCTACAGGATATAGTGTATTATCAAGGGGTATAATTGACATTATATGTTTATGAATCAGTGACTTTGACCAGTGACAACATACAACCGGACCTACTACTAACAAACTTATCTTGTGTTGTCATCTGGTCAGTCCCTTTGTAGTCCGACCGTCATTAATGGTTTTGTTTGTCAGACCTTGTCCACCCAATCAACTGACCAGTGATGATGATGACCATGGAAATGTACATTTCAGCCAGGGGGGAAAAATGGACGCTTCATAGAAGATGACCATAGCCTATCTTTTGATTTATCAGATTGTGGGCTGTTTAAAATTCTGTTTGAACATATTTATTTTTACAGGTTAGGTGTTTTGGACACAATGGAGGTCCCTATAAAGCAGCACCCTATCTTACCCCTGTTCTTGATTCTCATGTAATGAACTGGACATAAAACTCTATTATGAGGGTTTAAATAACTGCTAAATATCGGGTACGGTACACCCGATTAGATAAATCACAACTTAATTGCAGATTTTTGTCGCATATCAAAATTCTGTGAAATTCCCAACCCATAGATCTGCATGTGACTGTCCAAATCTCACATATTTTAAGATTATTATTAAAAGCATATGAATTAAGCCTGTGACCTCTGAACTTCAGATGAGATAGCACTTATTTATAAGCCCTTAATATAGAACCATATTTAAAATTTGAAAATGATACACTGGGCACTGAAATCTTTTGATTGGACAGTTTGTACCAAATACTAATTTCAATGTCCACTGAATACAATATATAAGCTTAATAGAGCTATCAAAAATGCATAATAAAACCATCATGCAGTGACCAAGAAGACCATTATGGTCAGAAAAAATCACTTTTACCTGGCTAAAAAATATTTTCCATCTGACACCATTGTTTGACCTTTGTTTGGAGGAGATATAAAAATAATAATTGTCAGAAAAGAACAATGCCCCATCTGTCTTTTTAATTTTCTTCCATCTCATAAAATCTTAATAAATATTTGTGGTCCAGTGAAAGGAATGGTAAAAAAATCTGTTAATTTGGTCAGTTGGTTAACATGAAGAAGTTATAACAGACATGGTCTGTGTGGATGAAATAGACAATGAGAGATAGCAAAAAAAAATTTTTTTAAAATTCGTTCTATTTCTGCACTTGCAAGTTTATCAATTTGTTAAAAATTATTCTATTAAAAAAAAAAAACTGAAAGATTAAGCTAGCAATTAAAGAATGAATTTGATGTAAAAATACTCACTCAGTAAAAATTTGAAAAATGCATTTTTTATAGCAACTAGGTACATAACATGTTCACAGCTTAATCCTCTTATAGCAAAATGTTTGCATTTAAAAGAAGTGCATATACATTCATTATCAAACAGTACCTCTTCTCAATCATGCTACATAATGCTGGGGACTGTATTAAGTTTCATGTAGCAAATCATGTATTTTTATATAAATTATAAACAAATATCATTAAAAAAAAGTCAGTTCTGACAATTATTGTATTAATTTTTTTTTCAGATAAAAAGTTTACAGAAATCACATGATACAGGCAGTGATACATCGGCAGAAACGATTGGTAGTGATAGTGGTCGTGGAGGGAGTGAATCAGAATTGCCAAATAGTGCTAATAATCCAGGTAATTAAAAAAAAATCATCTTAGAAAAAAGGTTTTTTTTACAGACAGGTCTTAACTTTTCAAACATAAAATGAAATAAAGATTATACTGGATAAAATAACAAAAATAAACTGGGTTTTCCTCATTGTCGAAGGCTGTACTGTGACCTATAGTTGTTAATTTCTGTGTCATTTGGTCTCTTTGGGAGAGTTGTCTCATCAGCAATCATACCACATCTTCATTATTTTTATATATATATATATGTTCTGTTATATGTAACTTTTCTCATAAGCATTGATCTAAAAATGTATACATTTGATTTGCATCATCACACAACACACATTTCCGGAATATAAGGGATGCTTGTGACAAAAATGAGAGCATGATATAGTACCTTCAACACAAAACCAACCTGTATTATTTAAACACTATATCATAAAAAATAAACAATTTACTTGGTTGTTTTAGAAATCTTATGAATCATGTTTCATCCTGAAATGCATGAAATGTTTGCCACTGGACCTTTAGGAACCAAAAATGGGTCATCAAGTTTTGAATTATATTGGTGTATAGTGATTATATTGTATTTTAATAGTAATTTTTTGTATTTTTATTTCAGATGACAGTAGAGCATTTGGATACAACAATAGAGATTTTCACAAATGTTCAAGTCCATTTGACAATCAAGGACGTTTAAATCGTCCGTTCTCAGACAATTATTCAAATAGTGCTAAAAGTAGTGGTGGCTTGACCCCAAGAGAAACATTTGAACGCAAACACAAATTGAATTCCTCTACACGAAGAGACAATAACCAGCTACCAGACAGACCACAATCAGATGAGTGGTCACCGTCGTACGTGTAGCAAATCAAACCTATGCAATCAAACATTGTACATTAAATGTGTTCAGAACAAAGCTTTAAAAGAAACCGTCCAGCCACAACTGTGCCATGTATATTTTGAGGAGGAATTTTACAGCATTATATCTTCTGACAGCACTTGTTCGTTATCATATGGGATTAGATTCCACTTGATGATCTCAGTGTTCTTGGTAAGTTTGAATAATTGTACTTTACAGTAGCATATCTTCTGTTAGATTATATCAAATGGGAAGCTTTAAAAAGTTCAATATACTTTTTTGTAATAATGGACTATCCATTCCATATATTATTAGTTGAAGTGAAACACTTAGATATAATTTCTAGTGTGGAATAGATTCTTTAAACAAAATTTCAGTTTAAATAGAGATGCCTGTAAGATGCTAATCTGAAAACAAGAAAACATATAATAGGAAAATTATTAAATTACAAAATATTGATTCTAGATATCTATTTTTTTTTTTAATTGTTGCTGTCTGTTTGACATGCATCCTTTCAGCTTTTTTTATTTATTTATATTTTATTATTAATGGATTCTCTACCCTTTATGTTTTCAGGTTCGAAGTCAAGAATACATAGAAGACCAAAAACTAGTCATCCCTGCTGAAGAAGATGTTTTTATGTTTTATTTATATATTTGTTGACTTTTTATATATGTTTTTAAATCACTGCTATCATGTAGCATAATTTGTTAGACAGCTCTATTGTAAACTCTTAATTTTACTTTATTTCTTACTAATGTAAGCAATGCTTCATGCAGTGGAAAACTTTGATAATAGTCATCTTAATACAATGTTATTAATACAACTGCTGTTTTATTTTACTTTTAATTTTTTATGGTTTTTTTATGCATCCATATTTTTATACAATTTTTCAAATTGGAATTTATTTAATTTATACTTGTAGAATAATTTGACTATGAAATTTCTTAAACTATTAAATTGATCAGAAAAGTTAAATGAAAGATTAAACAATATAATAAATGAATTTTATAATTATTAAAAGAAATCTTTTCATTGTTTATTTTCTAAGGAAAATTGCATTTGATAAAAATTTAAATATGATTGTTTAGAGAGAAAAAAATCAAGACAAACATTTGATAATTTATATCAAATAAGCATTTTGGAATGAATTCAATCGTTCTTCCTTTGAAATCTATTGTCTTCCATTTTACATGTAATTAAAAACTGCTGTTCATGTACATAAAATATTAAAAATGATGAAATCCAGTGGCTCTTTTCACCAAAAAATGGTTATAAGATATACCCAAATTTTTACTTGGAAGATTCTTTGTGAAGAGGGTCACAGTTGTTTAATTATGACACAAATGTTTGATATTATGAATCTCATTATATTTTAAATAAGAAAAGTTACATATTTTCATGTGATATTGTACCTTGCATTTATAACATAGACATTGTTGTCTGTATAGTAAATTGCAATTTGTTTAAGTCTGTACAGTTATTTGAGAATTAACTGTATAGTTAGTTTTGCTCAACATATGATACTGTACACCACTATGATTTAAAATGGTTTTCTGTTTACAAATAATGCAGTCACATATTTTAGCCTCTAAAAAAATTGAAATGATAAATTTTCAAAACCTTTTGACTATTTATACTAATTATTCAAAAATTCTTTATTTCTAGAATTTGTAAAAACAAAAAAAATATGTCAGAATTTAAAATTGAATGATCTCCTTTAATCAAATGCTCAATTGAACATTTTGTTTATAAAGTGAATAGGATATTTAGAAAATTTCATTTTAGACTTGAAAAACAAAATGACAGCTGGGTAGTCTTTTACACATGATATTTGTTGTAGCTTTAACAGTCCATTAATAAGCATGCTGATGGATGAATTTCTGATTATATGTGTATAAATACTTTTGTTTAAACATGGTGCTATAAGTTCTTTTTGTAAGCTTTAAAAAAGGTGCTAAATGACTTTATTTGTTTCCTTGACAAATTTTAGAACATTCCCTTTTGTTATAGAACCAATTTTTAAAATCCTGCATTTAAATAAACATTTCCTTAGTCTTTTTTTTTTTTGAAAAATGACCAAAAAAAATGTATCTGTGTTATAAATGATTAATTGTTAACATCAATGGTCTAATAATGATACATTTGTTTTAATACTGATAAGCATGTACATGATGATCTACAAAGAATGATGTATTTATTTTGTTGTATGAAATAAATAAAAGAGATGTTATTTTTTCACAAAAATAAAACATGAAATAACTATAACCTGTGTTATCTTTATATATGTAAAATAAAATGAGACAGCAACCCAAAAATACAAAAAAAAACTTGAAGGTTAACATGCAAAATTCAACCGTCTCTAGTGACTTGGGACTTATATATTTATCTGTTAGTCCCAGGTAATGACAAATGAAATTTTATAATTTTATTCTGTCATTAATTTGTTGCAACGAACCGACATGATTTCCTAGTAAAATAAAACATAAAAATATTAAAATTTGCATGTACAACAAACCCTGTATCTTCCCTCCTCTTGCTGTCATACAACATAAGGTGTTGTCAAGACATTGTCAATGAAGTTGTATCAGAATGAACATATTGAAAAAGATATAGTTCCCTTTTGTTTTTCCACTTATTTACAATAAAAACAAAGAATTGAAAACAAAACGAATTATCCAAGAATTCAAATATAAAAAGATATTCAACTCAAGCCCTTACATCACTAATAATTCACTCATGAACTATATACATTTATGAATGTTAAAAAAAGATGTAGAAGATATCAAAGTGACAATCAAAATTCAACAGTCAAAGATGAACCGACAAAACCATGACAAAATACAAAAAAAATAAATTAAAAGACAAGTCTCCATAACAGTACAGAGAAAAAGACTGAGACAATTTTGTGTCAAAATAAGGACCTCTAAATTCTTATTCTAAGGCATCCCCTCTTGCATCAAATCCTAGATTTGTGCTTGAATCTATGGAAATTAATGATGAGTCCATCAAAATGTTCCAGCAAGACCAAAAACTGTTGATGATATAACTCTAAGGGTTGAATTCTTTTAGAATCTCCTCCATAATTTTTCAGCATCCTATTAAAAGATAGTAAGAGTTGCTATCAGAAATGTTTTCTTCGGGGATGCCTTTAAACCAAAATTAAGTATATAGGTATAAATGTGAATGATTGTGGCATTCCAACAAAATTGCTACTGAATGCCATAGATATTGTACTACTAAATGTTTGATATTAGCAAACTGTGATAAACTATGTTTATACTTTAGTAGTAAATTGAAATTTAAGAAATAATTACAGTAGGAAATATTTATGTATATTCATGGTAAAAATGAAAAGTAGGGTCTTCACTTGTTAAAATCTGGGGTAAACAGAATGCCATGAGTTTACTCAATCTATTATATATACAGAATCTAATACAAAAATTCACCAAAATTGACTTAATGAAAATGTCACATCATTGGTGGATTTTCTATTATCAAGGACGTATCAAAACCTTTTCAGAATGCAATAGATTCTGATCAGTGAAATTCTGCATCATCAGACGATGTCATTAAATACATTTATGACGTTTTTGTTTATTGAATTGAATATTTTGGTGAAACATAACACAAAACTGAAAATGGGACATCATATTACAATATAAAAAACTATAATCGGTAACTCAAAGATTTCTAAAGTTTGACGAATAGAGCGGATCTATACCAAATTAATACTCTAAATATTGTACTTGTGTCTCGGTCCCCTTTAGCAAGGACGTGCGTATATATTAGTTTTACGTCCTTACTTATAGAAATCAAATGGTAATTTTTTTTTATAGATGTCAACATTAGAAATTGTGACTTTTCAGCTCCATTTATTGTATTTACTTGAGTCTTGAGATCAAACTTTCATTACTGGAATAAATTTACGGTGGGAACATAGTAATATCAGAGACACATGTATTGTAGTTACTGGTTACAGGCCTTCAAAGATGAAAGATGAAAGATGAAAGAAGAAGATGGTAGTATAAAGGAAAACGAAATACATCATTATGTGTAAGGGGACAACAATTAGATTTTCCGGCGGGGGAGGTGGATTTTGAAAATGAATATCCTAGCCAGTGTCGGGTAAACGCACGAAGACCAGCCACATTAAGCAAGATATAAATCAATTTTTTCTTCTTATCGAGTTCTGGGATAGACCTTAGACTACTATAGTAGATGGACACAAGTTCATAATATGTATAGTTATACTGCAACTATGCATATTCCTCGGCATATTCATTTGTGATATTCAGTTACTGACCGTATATCGCCTTGTTTGGTCTTGTTTGTGACTCTTATTTCATGGTTATACTATCGTACGTTTGTGACGTTAATATCCCGTTTCCGTAGTTTCATTTTTGACGTTAAAAAGGCTACATGTTGGCAGAATTTCCACAACGTCCGTTTTAATTCAAAATTGATGTTTTTGACCCAAAATGTTTCATTTGGAACATTTGTATGAGTTGCGGTATAAAGAGAACAACCGTAGATTGTCTCTAAATATAGATTGAATCTGTACTTGGATCGAAACAGGATAGAAATTCTCGACAAAGCCTCTCATTCTACCTGTTTCTATGCCTTGTTCAAATAGATTTTATATTTTGAGACAAAGTATAGTTATTCTATAATATGTCATATGAGCGATACAGTCGATTTCGAGCCTCTTTAGTTATATAGGGGGTGTAACTTGAGATATCAGTCTTTAAATTTCCGGCATTAGTTTTTAAATTGAAAGTTCGATTTCTAACAATTGAATCATCAACTGATGCCGGCAAATCCCTTGATTTAAGACTGACACCATGCAGTGTATAATATTTCTTCAGCATACTATATGCATTATATTCGCATTTTATTCATTTGTAGATTCGCGATAGAGATAAAAATCACTTTTTGACCTAATCTGAGACTACTATAACATTCTAGTAGTCTCAAACCTAATTAATTTGACGTAAACCTAATACCACGACTATGACTTTATATAACACTGAGATTACTATGTGTTAAAATAGTATAATTATAAAATAAAAACTATCAACCAGAGACCAAAAAAGGGAAAACGGTACTATTTATTCTGCCATAGGCGACAATACTAACATTTTCTAAATTTACCACTTTTTATAATAAAAACCGGGATAAAACAGTTATGTGTAGTGTTAGTACTTTATTATTCTGTTTTAAAAATTGAAGCCAAATAGTATCATGACCAACTTCCAGCGGAGCTTGTTAATGTTATCCATGCACACCGTCATTTTACACCAAATTTATGAAATTTTTGAAGTCTTTTCGAATAATTCTCTAGAAAATATTTCAATAGGTTTCAAAATTTATATTGTAAATATACACCCTGCAGTTATTCATAGATAAATAAAAAAAAAATATATTGTACCCTAACATCCAATCACAGCGCTCCAAAGTTGACTTCCTTCACCTGCCTTGGGTACACAAAAGGCCAACCTAATGCTGGGAAAATGTAATAGTACCGTTTTCCCTAAAATGGATGTAAGCAACTGCAGGTCACCATACGGCCTTCATGTTCCGTTTCTGTTAGTCGTCTTCTCCAAAAATTACATATGGGTAAATGCTATATATTTGTGAGCCGTTATATAGACAGAGGTTGCGAGGTGCGATGGACTAGATTCTCTCTCTTCATACAATAGAGTTATTTTAAGTACTAGTAAACACATTAAAATTCGTTCACTGTGCATTTATTTCGTATGCTTTATAATGTGAAATAATACACATTTAATGGTATGATCTATTTCAACACTTATTATTACGTATCCATTAAGATTACTTTTAAAACATAAACTTGACATTTCATACTTTATACAAAGAGCGGACGTAAGAGAAAACGCTTGATTTGGAGCAGCTGGTGACGAATTTCACGAAATATGAATTAGTTGAGTAATTGATTGCTGTTTGTGCTCCACGTTTGATGGCAACTATTTCACACCTCTTCAGAACGAAATAACAATAAATCCGTAAATATATATAGGTCCTGTAAAGTTGGTCGACTGGGATGAAGGTCGGAAAAGGGGGTATATTTGATAGCCAAAAGCACTTTTCCTCGCAACAGTTACGGTTTGTTTAAGTGTATAGTGGCAGTCCTACACGAGGTTTTGGTTTTTCACGTCCCAATGCTAACCTGCTGTGGCTGCGTATTGTATACATCCCGATCAGCTAAACTGGTCCGCCATTCCATCTAAAGCTTCGCACCGAACGATAAGTGAACACAACAGGGGTCCAGTTTACCCGATCAGCCAAACCGACACCCCCGCTCGTTGTCCTGGGGTTTTACTGCCGGATGGGAGCATGACAATATGTCTGTACCTAGGTCAATTTTGCAAGCCTTGATTTGACTTGATAAATTGAGAGAACGCCTGATTTTTAAGAAAAAATATATAATCCGATAACTCAGTAAACTTTTAGATGATTCCTTGCCGAGGTAAATCAAACGCAGTTTCAGCCTTACAGATATTCCCAAAACTTGCACTTAAAATAATCTTCTGAAACATCTTTAATAGGTTTCTTTTGTAGAACTTTCACATAACAATTTGTTTTGTATCATACAAATCGAGTTATAATGTTTAAAACGATATTTAAATATGCTAACAAACTTGAAATACGATGCGGAAAATTACTACATTATAAAAACATAACATTTCTTGCATGAAAAAAGTTCAAAGTTGAATAGTACTATTAAGTGTATACATTAAACCTCCCATATAGAATCAAAACATTTTAATCTTGAAAGATGAAAGGTTTAAGTAATTTCTAAATTAAGCAGCCTCTGAGTATATTTAATCATTTCAACATGTTTAATGTAGATAAATAATGATGATTTGAAATCTGGTCTTTTAATACAAGTCTATATATAAATATTGTTTGCCAATAAAAGACCATCATCGAAGGAATGCAATTATTTTTGTCGTCGGGTAGCTGTCCCATTGATGTAAACACACATTTCCGTTTATTGGTCAAGATACGTGTGAAAGTTGACTGTTTTCGTATATTCTACTAATACACATGAATCTTCAGTGGCATTTCACTCAATAAAAAAAAAATATATATAACGGACAGAATACATCCTGCTAGTATGTTGGTAAGCTATGAATTTCAAGTAAAACGAAGAACCTCTAGCTATGAAGGTAAATCAGGGAGCGCGTCGGACGCGCCAAATTTATAAGCTTTCATTTTCAATTCCTGCACTGGTTCGATACCGCTGCTTGTGGACTGCTTGTTCCAAAGGGTGTTTATTGTCAACTAAGTAGTCAGAGAGAAAGTTCTAGTAAATAAAGATGTTTATTGGTTGAAATCAGTAATCAAAGTGTTATACAAATATTACACAATAAAATAGCAGGTTCACTTGATACCAAGTTTACAATTTCAAAAAGTAGCTAACTCAAGGGACATAACTCTATGCAAAAGTTAATTATTTAAATAATACTTGCCCAAAACTCTATTTTATAAAGTGAAACCAGAGACATGTGTATATATGTCTCTGGTGAAACAGATGCATTGTTAATCTAAAAAGAAAAAGAAAAAAAGAAGAGAGTTCCAAAAAAGGGGGTTGACAAGAAATACCATACGTCGGAGAATTAACAGACGAACATACATTAGCAATCCACAAAAGTAAACACTTCATATCGTGGATGAACTCAGGTGCTGCAAAAAGATTTAAGAACTTTCTGCTCCACATATAATCTTCGTTGTAAGCAAATGCGCTGATGGGTGTCTTTGTATATGTAATGCTTTCTGTAGCTTAGATGTTGATGAAAAATTGTTTTCTTCAATGGTCGAAAATGTACTGACATGAATCTTAAATATTTTACTTTATGATTTTTGAAGCCGGCATACCCATAGGGAGTTGACAAATTATACCCGAATTTCATATCACTATTAGTTGCTTAGGTCTGTAGAATATCATTAACTAAGATGATTCATATATTTGTGTTTTTCTTTTACGGAAAATAGAAACCAGACACAACTTTTCCTTAGCAAAGGCGTTCATATTATAAAGTGCTTGTTCTGCAAATTGTTAAGATATGAGATGTTTTATCTGACAGCTTAATACAGATGAGAGTCAAGTAATCTTTATTTTATTCAATACCAATTAGTATTCACCGCATGTAACAGTGGGCAGGGCGACATTTCAAAGGTCACAATAAACCAATGCTACTCTTATGATAATCACTTAATTAACTTTCAATTTAACAAACAAAATCACTTTTATTTCACTGTCAAATTAAGTTTTCATTTAAGCAAAACTTGTTGACCATGCAAACAGACTTTATTATTTTCGCGTTTTCAATTGCTGACTCTCAATTAAAACCACACATTGACCATTGTACGTTTTGTGTCCAGACGGCGTGCCCGAAATTCAAATATGACAATGCCGTATCTATAATTAAATTTCAGAATACTTAAAAGATGGTCTCATTTGAATCACTCTTTCTATATTTTTCTTTAGATTCTCTTTATTTAATCCGTCGCTAGCTTTTTTCTTTTGATCTAAACGTTCTCTGTTTGGAATGAACCTGACATGTAAGCTAGAGTTCAGTTGTTCAAGTGTTTAACAAAATGGTTGCTTAAATTAACTTTATGTTATTTCGGACATCCAGCAGAAATTGGTTGGCTAATATTAGGAAGCCATGTAATCGATCAAAAGTTTATTCAGCACATTGCCTAAACGTTCAGTTTCACGCATGTGCAATAACCGAAATTAAGTTAAACACTACTGTTCTTCAAACATGTTGAATAATGTAGATAATGGATTGGTGTTTTAAGTCGTCCAGCGACAAAAAAAAACCATCCAGGACGAGAACTTCTTTATGTGATTTCTGAATATGAACCCTGCTATGTACTAGGCTAACAAGCTGTGTTGGATTTTTTCACGTGCTTGTTTGCAATGTGACAGTTCATATAGGAAGACATGTCACCCTACCCGAATACATTATTTTGACTACAAGCCGACCAGTCTGTGCTCTTACTAGAGCTTAATTGGTACAGAGACAACACATTTCCACTTTAGACGTCTTTGGTTTGAAGCTCCCAAGTTCAAACCCAAGATCTCCCACAATCGAGGCTAGCAAATTGCATCGAGAGCCGCACCGAGACGACAGCAAATCATTTCAAAACTATAAAGTATTCAAAATATAAGGTACAAAACTGTTTCGTTTTGGTACAATTCTGATTACTGTATAAAAAACAAGGAGATGTGATATGATTGCGAACGAGACAAATGAAGTGTATATGAGCAATTATAGGCAATCGTACGGCCTTCAACAATGAAAAAAACCCATACCGTATAGTTGGCTATAAAAGGCACAAACACGAAAAATGTGAAACAATTCAAATTAAACTAGAAAACTAACGGCATGATTTAAAACAAAACAATTTACGAAAAACATATATGACAGACATGAACCAACGACAACCACCGAACTAGAGGCTCCCGACTTTGGACAGACACATAAGAATGTGGCGGGATCAAATATGTCTGTGAGCGCTTAACACTCCCTAACCTAGCTGGGACAGTGATGCAACAGCACAACATTAGATCACACTGTAAAAATCAGTTGCAATTGGCTTAACTCAAACGATCGGTACGAGACACAAAATACTATAAAATGTGCAGATAAAATGGTTTCTTATTTGGGTTACATTCATTTATATTCATTTCTTTATCAAATAGGTAATTCCTGTACACAAAATACTACAGATATACGACATTGTGTACGCATGTTTCCTTCTCCGAACACACCATTAAGAAGACCTTTGTACCCTTTACATTCAAGTGACACTACGACTCTGTGTTTTGAACTTGTTTTTAATCAAGACAAAGCAATAAGAATCTATTTTTCGATAGAGCATTCCATTTTTAAATAATCACAAAAAGCAATAACATAAATTTTTTATTCAAAGATCAATTAAAACAAGAAAATAAATTTGAATAATGTCCTTTTGTGTCTGTAAAAATACGTTGAATTCTCTTCCAAATGCCTTTCTTTTTCTTTTGTTCTTTATTTCTTCTATCTCTCGTTGTGCCAATGTCCAAATTCAGAGATGCCCACTGTGGACTAGTTAAAAAGTCAGCCAATTGACCTTCTCTGTATAATTCTGCTAGAAGGCATATTATATATTCTGTGTTGTCAAATTTCCAATTTTTCATTGCCTTAAAATTTTCTTCAATATTTATCTTATCTTTCAAGGTCCGACGCATAACTCTGCAACACCTTTGAACTTTCTTTTTCTTCCTCTTTTTCGTCACATCAATACTTGTAACCTTCATGACGGCTGATACTTCTTCTTGTTTCTTCGCCAATAAAATAGTAATATATGATATCTCGAAATGTTTTTCACCAACGCTTCGTCTTGTGTTGATTTGCACAGTTGACCCTTCAACTCCGTCTTCTTTCCTTGTGTTTATTCCAAACTTCCATTCTATTTTTTCGTTTGATTTATCAACAACGTTTTGACCATTTGTCTGTTCCTCCATTTTTAGACGTTACTAACATAAGTGATGCGACGTCATAGTTCATTGGCAGGAACTGTCACAACGCCATCAGCGCATGCGAACTAATAATATATGCTGTCTATTCGTTTTGTTGTGCATGTAAAGATATGTGAACCCTGTCTAAACCTAGTATTTGGTTATAGCTAATACTTATGAATTGTATGTTGAAGATATTTCAACAATTAATAATTTTTTATAAATAAAACAAAAGGTTATATTCTTCGATTGTTAATTGTTTACACCTGTACCAGAAAACAAACTATTCAATTCAAAACATAAAAAGGCACTTTTTGTTCAAAATTAAAACGGGACATTAAAAAACATATGTAGACTGCAGAAGATTTAATAGTCAAATGAACCAAACTTGCAAATGAAAAAAATATAATAAAAACAAGAGATGCGGTATCAAACTACTAAGGAAATATAAAAAAGTTTATTTTTATTTTTTTTACATCAAAAAGGTTAATAAATCGAGGCTTTATCAAATATTTTATAATGTTCCATAACTGTGTTCAGCTTTGCGTGATTTATAAAGCGTGTTTTCAACTGAACAAAACTTATTATACCAAGTTATGTACTTCTAGTCAATTTTAATTTCATACACATCACGCAAACGGGCTTACCATATAATTGTTTTTAAAGCTTTTTATGTTAATATAATTTAATTGTCGACTCTAAAAAGTGACACAGATTTATGAATATTATAATTTTAGACACACGACATTAACTATGTCTTGCGCTTGAGTTGGTGCATTTATGATCACAAAGACACACCTCGCAAATTCAGCATTTTTACTGTGGAAACAAAAGTTTAATATCTTTATCATTTAGTTTTGGCAGAGGCTTAGTGTTTGCCTCCAAATCGACTCATATAGGATTATTGTTTGTTTATAGTCCAGTGGCAAATATTTCATGCATATTCATGATAAGAATAAATTTAACAAAAATCATGTAAGTTGGTTCTTCCAAGGTAATCCTGCGGGATGGAAAAACGATAAATTTGAACTCGATACCACTGTAAAATGAGGGTACGTTGGATAGGGACAGACCATTGCATTGTAGCAGACCACATACGGACCCCTCAAAGAGTTGTTGCAACACGGGTCTTCTATATACAAAGAGCAATCATTATATATACTCTCCTAGCTCATGACATCGAGTTTGACTTCCACATTAGGAGCGAACGCGTCTGAGTATTTGCAAATTGAGCCTATCAAGGCGGACGCCTTCCTCAGCAAGGGTTTACTCCTTAAGGAGGTTCGCTACTCAGTTTCAAGATAACAAGCTTTTCATAACACTAGTATATATTGATAGGGGATTAATAAAGGAACAAAAAGAGCAAAAATAAAATATATGTCAATGTGCTTGTTTTCGAGATATTAGCCATTGAAATTTTGGCGGGAAAATATTCTCTCTTGATTTTTCATAGCTTTATCATTGACAAGTTAAAGTTCTCAAAAACTATTAAAATATAATTAAGATTTCATAAGACTTTTACAGATGGCTCATACTTATGCATGTAAAATATTTTAAAAAAGAAAAATGGGGGTCAATGGGCAATTTTTTTAAAGGCATTCAAATAGATAAAACCAAAGGATTCCGAAAACCTGACACAAATTCCAAAACATGACAAGCGAACTTCCTTAATGAGAGAAGTCAATGTTAACATTACTTCTGTAAAAGTCAACCTTTAGGCTTAAGTCCCTGTTTAAAATGAATAGAAAAAAATGTAAAAAAATAAACAATCTTTTTATTTATAGATTCATGTTGAATTGAATTATAAGATGTGTGCTATACTTTATACGAGACAGCAACCCAACGACACAAATACCTAAAGATGACTAGAGCTCAAATTACAGTCTCTATGCATGTGTCTATATAGTAGATCATGCTCTAAATCGTCCAGTGTAAAAAAGTCCCTCAAGAATAAATTGATTTAGGACTATCAAAGTTATGTACTGTCGTTTAGAGGAATACCATTTGATTTTCAGGGGGGGGGGGGGGGGGGGATTTTGAAATTGTGAAAATGAATGAAAATGAATATTTGCAACACAAAACGCTTTTCCGCGGCGTAACAGCAACCAACAGATGAAAATGAATTTTCAATCCGCAAAAAAATACTCCTGACCTGTTACACCACACTCCTCCTCAGAATATCAAATGGTCGTCCCTTAACCCCTAACAAAAAGAAAAGATATCATAAAATGAAAACAAACACTTTATAAGTTTCATGCGTCCGAAGCGCTTTTTGGGATTTACATTTACCAAGAATGATTAAAGCCGAATAATTGAAAGCCAAAATTGTATACAATAAAGATCAGTAAAAATAGCCGTTAACTCCAAAATACCGAAATAAAATGGGAAAGAAATCCTTTATCTTTAAAACAACTATATTTAATTTATGTAGTTAAAATATCCCAAGTGCATACAAGCAATAACAAGTATAATAATATACTGTATTAAAGAATACTAGCAGTTACTGAAATCATACTAAAAGAACATTAAATGATTTCTGCCTTTACTTAGATTGGTTCCCTCCCTAAATATTCAGTGTATATGAATAAAAGGCGAGGTAGGATAAAGATCAATGAGTCAGCAAACTAACAACAAAAAGAACAAGGAATCATCTAGTATGCCTTATATATCTCAATTCTCAGTGCTTTAGTACTGACTTGATTAACAAGATACTTTTCTTAAATTCTGCTTTGATAAATTCAGAAGTTTATAACAAAATCGGGTTACAGCTACCTTAGATAAAGTTGACCTCCGGTGGATTATACTTTTGTTTTAGGTCCCTTTTTGTCATATAGCTTCTCAAGTATTTCAGTATTTAAACATTCTTGCATTTAAGGTGGTACCCAACACCTTGACTAATATTAATTTGGCTCGTTTAATTTTCATAAAATTTTGACAAAATGTTTACTTTGACCCTTTGACAAAATATAAAAATTTCAAAAAATTTGAACCAACCATTTTATCAGAAAAATTTCATTGGTTATATAGCAGTTTGACAAACACTAATTTTGATCGTTGAGAAGCTTAATATTTCTTAACAATACAACGTAATTAAAACGTTTAGCTGATTTTTACAGAGTTATCTCCCTGTAGTGTTAGGTACCACCTTAAAAGTTTTAAATTTGATTGTTCCTGATGAGAGTAAATACAGAAAAACGCTTCGAACACACCAAAATTATAAAGTGCATTTTTTTTAACTATACAATCTGGAAGGGGACAGAATGTATCAACTTCAGACATCTATAATGGATTCTATTTAATCAGTGTATACGTAAAAATATACACGAGGAGACCTAAAGGATAATAAAAAATCATAAGTCGAAGAAAAACCGACGATACCACTGTAAACGAAAAACCACGAAAAAACCAAACAACAGTCTACAAAACATTACACAGAAACATCAAGAGTGGGGGGGAGGGGGCCCCCCAAGAGTCAACATGGACCCCACTAAATCCCGGGGTTGATTTCAGGTGCTTAGAAAGGGTACGTAGATCTTGTCCCACATGTGGCACCCGTCGTGTTCTCATGGCAAATATAAATATCAATGATAAGTCTCAGTCGATGATGTCACAATCGGGGAAAAAAGGACGGGATTGTCACTACGAAAATTTGCATATATCAGTTGTCATTTTTTAATCAAATATTACATAACGGGAAACCAAGTCCTGATGGCTTCCGTAAAACGTTCAAGAGGATGACCTCAACTTTTCACAAGGAAAGAGAGAAAAAAAACTAAGATAAAAAAAGTTTAATATGTTAACATTCAGGGAAAAGGAGCGACGACGAAACTTAAAAAAAATTCTTGTTTTTGGTATTTTAATCAAGACATTCACGGAGCAAACTACTGTACAAAGGAAACTTGATGTGGTCGGATCTTTTTTTCGAACAAACACACATTTCGTGAAGGTGAATTAAATCATAAGACATGATATTTCATCAACTCTTTTAGTTAATATGAGTACTCTGTTGGTGTCGACAAAATTGAAATCCTCTTCATTGCCGTCCAAAATAATTAAGAAAAAGTAAAACTGATGAATAAGTCATCAAAAAGAGAATACACCATGAACTTCTGAGGAAAATATCCCCTACATATGTACAAAAGTGTACTTCTCTAGGAAAGTGTTGCTAAAATGTAAGTAGTCTGAACTGTGTTTTAACTCGTTTACCTAAAGCAAGATTATATATAAGGCAACGAATTTCATTTGATTTTTAGGGATGGCTGGGAACGTTTTTTTTTATGTTAATTTTCTGATTCTAAATTTAAGAAAAAAGATATTTCAAAATGGAAGTGAAAAATAAATTGCATGTATTGGAAATTACATAAAAAAATTAAAACAATATTTATAAATTAATAAACGTCTTATTCTTGTATGTTATTGTTAAAACAAAAGTTTTTGTTTTTGTTTTGATTTAAAAAAAAAAAAAGAAACAAAGTTATATTACATTATGCGGGATCCTTTTCTCTCATCAGAAGGTAAAAAAGAGGAATTAAAGAATTTCTTCTGTGACTTCAAGGATACAGATTCACGTGAATGGACAATAAAAAAGTTCAAGTAGAACTTTATGATATTCGATTTGACCATAAAATTTCAAACAACAAAAACAGCTGCATTGCTCTTGACAAAAATCGACGCCGTCGTCTTTAATTTAAATTTAAACACATTTTAAAGAGGTTCAAAACACTAAATGTGCCCAATACCTAATTTATCATGAAAATCATGAAAAAAATTACAAGGATTTCAATCGTAAATCTAGTTTCAATTGATGTGTACCATTTTGATACAAAATGGACAGTCATAAAAACAACGAATATGAGACATTAGAATCTTGAGGAATATTTATGTTTCGGTAGATTTATTAATCTTTAATGTATATAAAATTAATCCTAAAATCCGTTTAATGATTTTAATGGAATTTAAATTGATAGAAACTAAAATTCGCAGACAAAGTATAACTTCGTTACCGTCTCGAGACGTCTTTCGAAAGGTAACTGCTATAGCAGGCAGAGGAGAGAACTTATTAAGTTCTGTACAGGTTCTAGAAAGAATTGTGTGAGAGAGAGAGAGAGAGAGAGAGAGAGAGAGAGAGAGAGAGAGAGAGAGAGAGAGAGAGAAAGAGAGAGAGAGAGAGAGAGATTTGTTGTTTTTTTAATACCAAAATGATATTTCTTCCTGAATGTGCTGATTATTTTTATGAGGTTCACAGAAATTCTACAATTGAATGATTTAGGCGGGTGATAATCATAGAGAACTGTACTACGTACATGAAAAGTTACTGGTTGAATTTTATGTTCTCGCACTATTGTTTCTTATTTGGCAAGCAAAATATAGAAATGCTAATGCTAGTAAATAAGCTAGCCGACTATACGTTTTCTCAATGTTTAAATCCTTCACATATTGTCATACCGGAGTCCTCACCATACGGTATCAGTTTAAATACGGTACCCGTAGTTACCTACATCTTTGGTTGATTTTGTCATTCGCCATGTACACCAGTTAATTAAAAATTCAGTCGATTTCGTCATCTTATATACATTCAATAGACAACGCTTACTCAACTTTGTTTCATGAAAAAGAATGGCTATTGTATATAGGTACTATTATCTTGTCTTAGGTAGGAATAAATCGTACTTTGTAAATAATCAGTCTGACTTTAAAAATCAAATTCTCTTAAACTGACATCATCAAGATTGACAACATATTAGTTATGTTTGGTGAACGTTTTTTTTTCAACAAACAAACGGCATTACAATGGGAACCAACTGTAATCATATTCTTTATACAAGAGCTCCTTAGGAAGAATGAAAGGAAGCTAGCATTATCCTTTAACTTAACATTCCGTTATATAGATATAGAATGTATATATTCCTCTCACAAAATAATTCAAAGGTGTATATGTTGAACTCATCTATACTATCGAACTTGAAATAAATATTGACTGATTGATTGGTGTTTAAACGCCCCTTTCAACACGTTAGGCTATTTCGTGTCGGTTGTAGGAAGCCGGAGAGCCAACGACCTACGGCAGGAAACTGACAATCCAGCTAATTAAGATTGGAGTCGAGCGCACCTGCCATTAGCTAGGTTCAACCTCACAATCTCGGTGTTGACAGGCAGTTAGTAGTTGAACTACTTACACCACTCGGCTTCCGTTCGAAATAAAGGATACTATTAAGTCTGCCTCATATTTTGACATCTAGAAAATTGACAATGAGCGTCGGTTGATTACAAACCTTTACAACTAAAGATATGATTTCAGCTGCCAAGTTTTGAACTTTCCATATCTATATATAGGAACATTCCAGCAGCACCTGCATATGGAGTATCTCCCAGTTGATACGACATTCCAGAGCTTGCATTTCCTATCATGAATTCCTTGATAGAGGGTTGCTTCTTACAAGGATGCCATTGAACCAAGAGTTCCAATTGTTGAAGTTGAACTCATCCAATCGAAAATTTTGCGGGGCTATCACGAGTTGGTTGACCGTTATGGCATATCTGTTTCACATATGACAACGGTTATGTTCCAATCGTCGTAACTACAACCCCGTACTCTTTTCCTTGAATGTGACCAACCGAATTAGACTCATCACCGGGTTTGTATTTATATAAGCAACACGATGGGTGCCACGTGAGGAGTAGGATCTGCCTACTCTTTCTGAGCACATGCGATCACCCCCGGTTCATGGTTCGTGTTGCTCAGTCTTTGGTTTTCTATGTTGTGTTTTGTGTACTGTAGTTTGTCTTGTCGTCGTTTTTTTTTTTGTCATGACATTGAAATTTTTCTAGACTTATTAGTTTGAATATCTTTTTGGTATCTTTTTGCCTCTCTTTTAAACACACAATTAGATCGACATCTAGGATTGTAGTCGAAATCGAATAGTTCTAAGCTGCATTTGGTCAAATCTATTATGGATTTGTGAAGAAGTTAAAAAAAGATGTACATGTTGTACAGGTCATCAAATTTTTTAAATGCATGGAATAAGGGGTATTCAACGCATAGCAGAAAGGATAGGTGGAAAAAGCAAGGAGTTGAGGTTTATCCAAGAAAAGGGCACATGAATCAAACATGCAATAAAACGCACCAGACACAGTTAAAATGAACAAACCAGTTGCTAGAAAACAACCCGTCTCATAAGTGATCAAATGTATCCAATTCAATTCAAATGTTTATTGCCATTTGAATTTTTGCCAGATATTCGGAATCCTCTGGGTTTATCCTTGTAGTGATATTTACAAAATGTTGTCCACTAACCCCTACTATTCATTCCATAACTTGATTACATATAGTTTAAACTGTGATCTTTGAAATTCTTATAATATCCTTGTTATTTTTTCATCGTTTTTGATAGAAAAAAGGTGCCTATTATAAATAATGAAAAATCTAGAGAGAATTATTTCCCGCCAAATTCTCAATGCCCTTCATTTTTTTCTACTTTTTTAGTTTCTTTATTTATTTACTATCAATTTATAACAGTCTTTTGAAAAGCTTGTTATTTTGAAACAGAGTAGCGAACATCCTTAAACAATAAGTTTGTGACAAATACAAAATATATGATATAACTGAAATTCACATATATATATACGCAATCATTTTAATAACAACAACCGTTACTGTAAAGATACAAAGCGCTATGACTCTTGTCTGTATACTTCTTCTACATTTAATACTATGAAAATTGTTATGATTTATTCCTGACCAAAGCATGACAACTCCTATTTCAAAAGTCAAAAGTGCAACTGTGAAATAAACTCTATTTTATTTTCTAATATATCATCCAATTTAACCTGATTTAAATCAACTAATAGAAATGCAATTTCATTAGGATAGGTGTGATTTAAAGTTAGGCTGGACGGCATATCATACGAGAATTTCTGAACTCCGGTATAACATTTACTAAATTTTATCATCGGTACAAGGACATCATTCGTAAATATAAATCAACATGTAGACATCTTATACGTTCAGGTATTTCACATCCAATCTTTTAAGGTAATATTCTTTACAAAGCACAAAAATGTCAGCATTCACCTCAAAAGCTAACCAAACCTTTAAACAGACTTAATCAGAAGGGATATAGTTACGATACTGTTGTCAGGTCATTAAAGATGGCATATTTACTGTGTGTTTACTGTGTGTTTGTTTATTGTACATTGGCTAAAGGTATAGGGGGAGAGTTGAGATCTCACAAAACATGTTTAACCCCACTGCATTTTTGCGCCTGTCTCAAGTCAGGAGCCTCTTGCCTTTGTTAGTCTTGTATGTTTTTTTTAATTTTAGTTCATTTATATGTTTTGGAGTTTAGTATGAAGTCCATTTTCACTGAACTAGTACCATTTTTATTTAGGGGCCAGCTGAGGCCCACCTCCGGGTGGGGGATTTTGTCGCTGCATGGAAGACCCATTGGTGGCCTTCGGCTGTTATCTGCTCTTTGGTCGGGTTGTTGTCTCTTTGACATATTTCCCATTTCCATTCTCAATTTTATATGAATTATTTCGTATACGCTAGCATACCTTTCCAAAGAACTATGTTACCTAAACTGGGTAATCAATATTTAAGCAAAGTACTGAAGTACTGAACATCGGGTGACCGCAAGTTCTGGTGGATGGTCACAAGCACTTGTCTGCGAAAAAAAAATCACATCTCTATACCTGAGAGTTAGGTTAGGGTACATAGATATATTTTTTTCTGAGACAAGTTCCTGTGTGAATGATGAATAAATGACAGGGAATTCAACCTCACTGTAATAACTATTATATTGTAGTGATATAATCATTTGTTATCAGTATACTCTGGTTTGTTGTTATATATCATATTAATATTTGTATAACAGTTATATATAATTTTCATCCATTTGTATATCATTCTATTCTACTATTCTAATGATAGTGCAGTGGTGGACACTCTTCTGTAATAATTCGTTTTTCTAATAGATTGGATTTTAGAAGGCATTCATATTTTCCCGCGTTTGTTGCAAAACGTTCTTGAGATATTCTTCCGCATGCGTTAAAGGGGCACTAGCTACGAGATATATAAAAAATCTAATATATGATTTTTTTGTTGTTCAATCATTAATTAAAGTGAAAAAGAAAATATCATTGAATCCGTATTCATGTGAACTTCAATTTAACCCCTTAGTTAGAGATGGATAACACGTGAATTGTATGCGTAAAGTTGTTTAAAGGAAAAGAATGTCAACATTGAAAGTGAAACAAAGGTAAATCATTTGATTGACTGATCCGATCCACAAAAAATCATTCTTATACAGGTAAAAACGATGATAAACATATATTTTAATCTATAATATGAAATTAAACAGACCTAGAAAAATCCAATAGCACGAGTTCGCTTAATCTATTTATATCTTTATTTATATTTACATCGCTTATATGGTCATCGGATGACTTTGGAGGTCAACTCGATAGTTAATTAGATGGCGTGTTATCATGCCCATGTCCTGTTAACTGTTTATTTTAGACTTTTAATAGTTTGGATAAATGTTTTACATTGTTATAAATCACGGTCGTAGCGCACCCCTAAAGGAATTGAGGCAAAGGGAGTCTGGGACGAAAAAAAATCGTTATATTGAACTGTTAACTTGCTTTTTCCTGCCAGGAAACTAAAGGAACGGTTGGTGCATATATAATAAGAAATAACATGAAATTATGTGTTTATTTCTAACTACTAAGTCTATCACCATCAATTGCAGTTCGTTCCAAGGTTTTCAGCCGCCGTAAACATAATAAGATCTTTCACAAGAGAGTGGGTCAACGACAGAATAAGAAGAATTTCTAATACAATAAAAACTTAGTATATAAGTCTCTTTCATCAAGATTTATTGTTTCTTGAAGACTTCCTACATCATCTCGCATTGGTATTATCTTGTTTCACTTGTGACTAATCTATCGTATCCTTGTGACTAATCTATCGTATCCAGTTTTTACCCATCTTACAAGAAAATAAAGTTACAAATAAAATTGAGAATGGAAATAGGGAATGTGTCAAAGAGACAACAAAACGAACAAAGAGCAGAAAAAAACCGAAGGCCACCAATGAGTCTTCAACACAGCGAGAAAATCCCGCACCCGGAGGCGGGCTTCAGCTGGCCTCTAATCAAAAATGTGTACTAGTTCAGTGAAAATGGACGTCATACTCAACTCTAAAAAATATAAATGAGCTAAAATTAAAAAAAACATACAAGACTAACAAAGGCCAGGGGCTCCTGACTTGGGACAGGCGCAAAATTGTGGCGGGGTTTAACATGTTTTGTGAGACTTCAACCCCCCTATACTTCTAGCCAATGTAGAATAAACAAACACACACTGAATCCGATAAATCTTTTAAAAAATCTTAGTTAACTCTGGAAAATCGAATTTTTATTGCAACCTTGAGGAGTGTAAAATGCAAGATCGAGATTTAAATGAAACTGTTGATTCATGAATATGAATTTGAGTTCTAAAAGGGCTAGAGATACATGTATGAAGGAATTTGCAGAGACGTTGATATTCGATATTCTATAGCGTTGGGGCGATGACTTTCTGATAATTTAAACCTTCTGGTCAATGTGATAAAAATTATTTGAAGTAAATGTTTATAAAAGACTACCTGTATGTGGTTTGCAAGAATAAATTAGCAATTGAGTAATAAATTGAATAAGAGATGATTTAGTTTTCTGAACAAAATATGTGAGTCTTCTAAGTAAGATAAAATTGAGAATGGAAATGGGGAATGTGTCAAAGAGACAACAACCCGACCATAGAGCAGACAACAGCCGAAGGCAGAAGATGTATGTCGCCTGCCATCTCATTTTCTAGCAGAACTGGCAAAGTCTATGCTTTTGGTTTTGGTATGGTAACCCATAAAAATCACTTAGATCAAAAGTAACTATAGCAAGTGCACAACTGCATGTCCTTTAGCAAATGCTATTTAATTTTGTTAGAATTTCGTTCATCCGTTTTAAAGGAGATTTGGATCAACAAAGTGTGACGCGGACGAATCAGCGACAGAAGAGATGTCTATGTCGCTATATGTACAGCTTCGTTGTCAGTATGCATAACACACGCTGTATTCAAAAGCGCAAACTACGACAGCTTTGTAACAAATCATTTAATTCAATGTTTAGATCAGTATTCCTCATATAGGTGATCTTCTCAAAAACATTTTTTTTCAATTTCTCAGGCCTGATTAAAATAATATCTGCTTCCTTCTGTCTGTCAGGCAATCGTGTAAGAAATAAAATATCCCCTTCCTGCATTTTTGTGAATTTTCCAAAGGAAGTAGATTACACATATGAAGGCGAATTTGTTCGAACAAACAAGTTGTTTTAAGTAAACATTTGAGGTTTCAAACTTGTTCTATATATTCAAAAGGTAGGTTGCAATTGCCTGTGTACAAGTTAATTCAGATTAAACGTTTCCTTAATATGAAAGTCTTCAAATCTGTTTCATTTTCTTTAAAAAATAGATACAAGTAAGGAATTTGAAGAATAATTTCCAAACAGTCGTACAAAACGAAATCCATAAATGTCTTCATTTCACACAACAAATTCGTCAAATGTATGTCAACTTTTTAAAAACATCTAATCAGTTCACGTATTGCACAACTTTTTAATGAGAGCAAATTGTCTAATGTGTGGATAAAGCTCTAATCGTTGCCGCCGAATGGAAAAGCACTGTGATAAATGATAACGGTGTATTGCTTGAACCTCGCATATTGATAATTTAAAATTCCAAATTTTGCAGAAAATAGATGTTTCTCAAGTTTGATCGTCGTTTTAAAAGTGAGGCGTTTGCCTCATTTGCCTCCATTACGCTACGGCCTTGTAAATCAAATATGAGAATTTGAGTCAAATCGGTGAACATGAATTTGACAGCTAGTGCCCCTTTAACACAAATTTTCGGTATTCTTGATTTGTTATTGATATATATTTCTCACGACAAAACATTTTCATATCATTTATCTATGTTCTTAAAAAATATTTTCATGAATATTTATTGATGAAACTAATATATAACAAGCAATAAGGAATGTTATTTTGCACTCGATAATACGTTCGGTTATCAGTCAAAAACGTGGGTCACGTGGGTAGAAATATCTGCGGCAACATAACACCGGAATTCCCTCACGGTCATCCTCTGTAAAAATGGAGACACAGAAAAACAGTCAAAACGTTGCAAACAACTTGAACAAATAGATAGAAGCAGAAGTCCATTACTAGTCTAGTAATGGACTTCTGATAGAAGATATTCATATAATGAAAGCACTGCACAAGGAAGGTAACATAATTGTAGGGTCCATAGTGTAAGTCAACATTAAACTGAAGCGTTTACTATATACATTTCCATACATGTATATCATATATAATTATTTTATTAGCTTTGGAACAAGAAGAGATATCATCAGCAATGAATCTTACAAGTATTGACGTAATGAGAAACGGCAAGAGAAAGAAAGTTAAAAAGATGCGGCAGAGTAATCTGGCAGAGCTACAAACGTAGACAAAATATTGATGAAAAAGTGCCGATAAACTTGGTATTAGTTGACAACGAATAATTGATAGTCGATTGTTCAGATCGGTAAAGAGAAAGTCAGTTGGTTGCCTTCGTATTTAGACCACAGTCGTACTTTCTAAACTTGGACATCGGCGCTAAACATATAGTAAAAGAAGAAGTACTGAATCTTCCGATATGAAAGCACGCTGTCTTGCATTCTAATATCGGTGAATGTACTTCAGAGCACATTTCATACAGCAACTTCATCTAATCTTCATTCGAAATGACATTGTTATTTAACCCAATTTATTATTTTTACTTAAATTTTAATAAAAAGTGTTTTTGCACTTTTACTTTTAAACCGTTGTATTTTCTTTCACAAAGAGTCAGTATTTAAAAAAAAAAAAGCCAATCTATCTCACCATTTAAAAAAAAATATTTCCCTGTCGTCATAACTGCTATATATATACATTTGATTAATTCTGCATACATTATGTCGGTGATTTATGTGAATGTTTTCTTTTTGTGCTCTTGCATGGTTTATTGTAGCGGAAGATTTTGTAAAAGGCTAACGACAACTGGGTAAATATGTTGTACCTCATCAATACTTTATCAAAGAATATGTCGTAGATATTTACATCATACAGAAGTAAACTTAATACTACCATGAATAACAGATATAGTACTTTTTTTAGTTATTGCAGTTTAAACCTTAAATAATGCTTTTTTGAATAAAAAGCTTTCACGACTGACAAAGATTATATTAAAAAATTGTTTTAATTTATATTTGCAGTTTAAAAGAACAGATTTGTTGTGACGGTTACGAACTCAGGGACGGGCGCTGTGTTGGTAAGATCATATATATGGCATAATCATTACAGTCATGACAGTATGAGTCTTCTTTCAAAACCCCAAACGATGTGTGTGTGTTTAGATATATAATACAGAAAAACAATCAATTTCTATTTTACATAATTAATTAAGTACTGCCAAACTATCAAAAACACAAAATAAAACCACAATTTCTATTTAATATTGTATATCTATCATTATGTATATTTATTTATGTAAGTTAACAAGAAGTCTTTTATTTTAACTCGTGGAATGCTTATCAATTATGTCGAAAGTAAAGCAGAGAATATCAATGTAAATTTTTGAACAAACGAAAACTGTTTGATGTAAATACAAAATATTGTTGAAGTTTATATCACCATCAGAACTAGGGAAAACGTATTTCAAAATATTTGTAGGCTAATAATTTAGACAAATGGAAAGTCTTTGAAACAATTAATAGGATGAAGAGAGATTAGGAAAGTCTGTCCTACCTTTTTAATCAAGCAGGTATGTGTACGGTTTGTACAATTTGTCTATACAATTTCCAGTTTCAATGAATTTGACTTTAAGAATACTGGGAATTAATACACCAAAGAAATGCATGACCTAAGACAAAAATTTCAATTCATGTTCAAAAATATGATTCTAAATATTCTAATGAGTGTATGCTAGTATCTGATTTATCTACCTTACTTACTTGGAGTTCGGTAATTTTTGTTATTTTACTTTTTACTAATGTGTTTTTTTTTGGTTATAGCATGTGAATTTGGTTTCTATACATATGACGATGACAATTGTGAACGATGCCGAGAACCTTATTATGGATACAGGTGTAGACGTAAATGTGCATGCAGAACTAATGAAAGGTTTGCAGATATTATTTGAATCTCCAGCTGCATCAATGAAGGAAATATACTACATGTGTTACATATAAAGTCAATAATTTGACAGTCTGAATATCGTTTGTCAAACTATGTATTATACAAACTATGCGGCGATGAAAATCAATAGATATAAGAAGATGTGGTATGAGTGCCAATGTGACAACTCTCCATCCAAGTCACAATTTGTAAAAGAAAAACCATTATAGGTCAAAGTACGGTCTTCAACGTGGAGCCTTGGCTCACACCGAACAACAAGCTATAAAGGGCCCCCAAAATAACTAGTGTAAAACCATTCAAACGGGAAAACCAACGGTCTAATCTATGTAAAAAACGAGAAACACTTATGAATCACATCAACAAACGACAACTACTGAACATCAGGTTCCTGAAATGTCTGTCTAGTATTCTGAATAACCATAATGCTTTGTTTACCTCTGTTCTCATCTGACCTCTTGTCTTTGCACTAATTTGTGAGAGGTTATTTTATTATAGTCTTAACCTTAAATTTCTTCACTAACGTTTCTCTAATATTTAAGAGAATAAGGGGATGCTTGGATATTAAAGCACCACTTATGTATGTTGGTTCGGGTCACATGTTTAATGTATCTGTTACAATATACAATCCAGTTACTGCTGTTTGATTTATATGTTTTGTGTAAGATTCCAGAAAAGAATATGTAACAGAGAACCAATACCATTAAACGAAAAATTACCTTTCAGATATTCAACATTAAACAACAATAAACAGAAAACATAAAATAAAGAATTAAAAAACAAAAACTAGAAATTCACTCATGTGTTTTTAAACCGGATGCATATACTTTTCTACATGACTAGTAAATTTCGGTTTAAATTAGATCCTATTCGTATTCAGTTTCACTATAGATTTTAAAATGGAATTAATTTTTTACTTTTAACCCTTTCTCCCTACTTTCACTGTTGGAATTATCATTTTTTTTGGTTAAAAAAAGGAAAATTGTCTGTTGCGAAAAACTACTCTTGAGTAAGCGTTAACCTAAAACGATTTGGAGGTATTACAATAGCCTCCATGACGGCGATACGATAATTAGACTGTTGTTTGTATTGTCGTCGTTTTTTCGCTATTTTCCCATGATTTTATGAAAATTGAAAGTCCTTTGGTATCTTCCGTCCATTTTTAAGGTCGACATGAAAAAGCATAACCATAAAATATTGATGGAAACAAGTCTGCTATAAGTGGTAAGCACCTTAAATGAAATTTGTATATGCAGTTGTCAGAAGAATTATCTCTATACGCCTAGCATACGATACATTTAGTAGGGGTGGTTATTATTTGAGGTCTGTGCGTTCGTCGGTACGGTCGGTCTTTTTAGTGCATATTCTATGAAATGGTATGATTTCATTTATAATAGTTTTCTATTATAAATAACACACCAAAAGCAGCACAAATGACATCTAGTAGTGAATATACAGGCAGCAACTGAGAACTAGTATCTTCGGTGTAGAAATATTTGGAATGAAATGAAAAGATTTATGATAGATCGATATTTTTCAGATGCCACCATGCAGTAGGATGTGTATCTGATGTATTACATATCACAGAAGCTGTCACAACAGATGATCATACTAAAGGTATTAATGAAGTTATTCATTTGTTCTCCGACGTGAGGATAAAAAAATTAAATTCCAGCCCACACCATAATTCTTCAACGCATAATGCCCATTATCGAAATCGAACTTAATATGTATATTATGATCCCTTAAATTTTTAATGCAAATAATTTCTGAAGAGATTCAAAGAAAGTATTCAACTTTTCTAAATATAGCGGATACCTTAGTAACGTAACTTGCCAGAATATTCATCATGTTGAATGTGGGCAGTATTTGGACGAAGAAGAAAAAGAATGTTTTTTTCTGAGTTTCATTACACAAGGTGAACGTATTTGTACAAAAGTACTACAGCTAGATGAGGTTAACAATACAGTCAACATTGTTCATTTAATTTATATCTGTATATTTTGTAAAAAATAGAAAATATTGAAGCTCCAACATAAGACACACAATTCATCAAAGATACAACGCTTATAATTCGTTACACAAGACGCGTATTTCGTCAACACAAGACGTGTATTTCGTCTACACAAGACGCGTATTTCGTCTACACAAGACGCGTATTTCGTCTACACAAGACGCGTATTTCGTCTACACAAGACGCGTATTTCGTCAACACAAGACGCGTATTTCGTCTACACAAGACGCGTATTTCGTCTACACAAGACGCGTATTTCGTCAACACAAGACGTGTATTTCGTCTACACAAGACGCGTATTTCGTCTACACAAGACGCGTATTTCGTCTACACAAGACGCGTATTTCGTCTACACAAGACGCGTATTTCGTCAACACAAGACGCGTATTTCGTCAACACAAGACGCGTATTTCGTCAACACAAGACGCGTATTTCGTCTACACAAGACGCGTATTTCGTCTACACAAGACGCGTATTTCGTCAACACAAGACGCGTATTTCGTCAACACAAGACGCGTATTTCGTCTACACAAGACGCGTATTTCGTCAACACAAGACGCGTATTTCGTCTACACAAGACGTGTATTTCGTCTACACAAGACGTGTATTTCGTCTACACAAGACGCGTATACTGTCTACATGAGACGCGTATTTCGTAAACAAAAGACGCGTATTGCGTCTACTCAAGACTCACCAGTGACCCTCGATCCAAACAGTTGGAATGCTAAATAAAATAGCAATTTATAGAGCATCTGCTCCCCAAAATTTTCAAAATAGTACAAAAGATTTAATTTTACGGCATTTTCATTTCATAACCTTTACAGTTTTCTATATTATGTTACAGTAAAGGCTGAATTCAACGACCAAAATTTATTATTACGGTGGTTTTTAAATACTTAAACCCGATTGTGATATTTTTACTGAATGTAGATCCGCATTCCAAGTGATGCGTGAATAGCAGGAGTGGCACCCGTTTTCGTTCCTTTCGGTAGCATGATATCAGTTTTTTTTTATCTTGATTCTTATTTTCGAAATGAACACCTACAAAATAATAAGCGTTAAGAAAAATTAGTGATATAATGCGCAATGTGCTCAGTTCTTGCGTAATTTATATGTCTTAGGTGGCAACTATTGCATGCCTGCATCTTCAGGACAAGAACACTTGAACAATTCTAGTATATGTTCTGCGAGGTATGACTGCCAAAAATGAGACTTTGTTGGTATGGATACACATTTTTGGCATCTCTAGAGCCTCAGCGGAGAACTGCAAGTTCTTGTTTTAAAATGCAGGGACTAGGCCATCACCCTTCACCTGGCATCGGATTTAACATTGCAATTCCAACCGGATTCAGATGCGTATCTATAATTCCTCTTTTGTGCATAAAATGGTAAGTGACGGATTACTTCTGTCTGACTGTTACTTAATTGAATACTTCCAGAATTTCAAAATGTGCTGAATGTAAATAGGATTGGAAGTTTTATAATTTTACTAGAATGCCACCGACTTCATTCGAAATTCTTAACTATCCAAAAATATGATTTCTTCTTGAAATCTGGTATCTCTATTTATCATTCTTATATATAAGGAACAAGTCAAGTGCATCACAAACAAAGCAGGAACCTCAAGTGCACGCAAATAAATTTTATCATCTATTTCTTAAATACCGACTCCTGACTGCAAGTTATATGATTTTTGTAAAACTTTTTCTATAAACGTATCGTAAGAATGTCGCGAAAAAAAACCTACATGTGTTTTAGATTTACAGTGTCAATTTATTTTTCAACTGAAATAATAAATATATCTTTTTTATATTTTCTTGAAAAATAAGTAATTTATGATACTCTGTAGTATATTTTACATCTTTTGATAGGCATTGATGTCATGCCACTATCGATACTTCAAATCGTAAACATCAGCATTGTTTCGATATTATTTCTACTACTAGTATGTGTATCTCTTACGTATGTCTGTTGGAAATATGAAGTATCTTGCAAAAAGAGAGAAAGAAGAACAGTTCACTCTAACACAATTCATACCAATAGATCTCGAAACCATGCACACCAAGGAGAGGCTCACGAGTACATTGAAGTAGATGATGGAAGTTTGAATCGGGAATCCCCAATATATTATATTCATCGCACGAGAAACAGTGGAAGTTCAACTGGGGGTAGCGGCATTTGTGGAATAGACAGTGACGGATATCTGAATCCCTATCATACGCTTAAATCGAATGAAATCGAGATGGAGTATGCATAATGTACTTAACAATCATGCATAGGAACCATTTTGTACATACACAGTTCTACCTACAGCATAATTCTTCAATTTTCAAAATTGAACTTAATATGTAAATTATGATCCCTCACATTTGTAATTGAAATAATTCAGAAGAGATTTAAGAAAATCACATGAAATTTGTTTATGTGAAATTCACGGAAAAATCTTATGAAATTTGTATACGTGAAATTCACGTGAATTTAAAAAATAGTTATTCATGTAGCATAAAAATTCTATAATCTGATTTAAAAACATGAAAAAATACCATTTTTTTTATCTGTGCATTTCTTGTGAATGGTACAACATAATCATTTTCATGTTATTCCATGGCTTAAGCTCCACTCCTTTTTTGAAAGATATCCGCCTCTGAAATATTTAGGAAAATGAAAAAAGTACAAGGTCATGTACAACATCTCAAGAAACCTTTTTCAAGCTAAATAGGATTGTTACAAGTTCCCTTAATTCAGTTCTGAAAAAAATAAATACTAGTTCCAGTTTTTCCTTTCGAAATTCCATTTAATTTAGATTCAGGGGAGTGTTACTCCAGGAAAAGGAATAAATATCGGCGAGCGGAGCAAGACAAAACACTTTTTGGACGATTTATTTAATTTCTAAGATTCATTTAAATTGTAAAAAACAAGATTTTTTTTGGTGATCAAATAGGGGGACGTACACTATCTACGCTCCCTGGATCAGCAACAGTTTTAATTAACAATGTAATTATCGAATTCATATAAATAAACGAAGTAAAGCAGTTTGTACGAAAACTTTAAATGTATAAATAAGCCTTTTATTCAATGAGATGAACAACCTGTAAGATATAACTGATTTGTATGATATCTTGAAAACCACCAAAAAACCCTTACCGCCATTAGAATAATTATTCAATCCTTGTTGCTGAAATTCCGACATTATCTTTACTTTTTGATGGCATAATGAAATTACCTGCGCATACGATCATATATTAGGCGCAAAACTTACTTGGATAAAACAGGTAACGTGATCAATTTCTAACATAAGTTCAAGCTGTCAATCATTTTTTTATATTACAAATTATATATACCACGTGTCTTACTCATTAACATATTTAAACAAACTCATCCTTTGGATTCGTTTGTTTACATATGTTAACTCATAAGAACCCTGGTATATATAGTACATAAACTATACATTTGAATTAAAATATTAAAGACTATAGAAGTAGATGTAAACAATCCAAATATACGAACTTGGCCTTTCTTACACTCTTTTAGGAATTTGTATATATATAAGACACAAACGTCATAAATTTTGCACTTCCAATAACTTTTGATGACGTTGTAGAATACGATGTAAACAATTCAAATATGCCAACTTGGCCTTTTTACCCTCAGTCATAAACAGTTTCACTTCTTTTCTTTTAATTTAACTGGTAATTTAATTTGCTTGAAATTAATCTGCATCCAGACACCGTTTCAGCTGCATATGTTTAGGTTGTTCTGCCTTGTGTTTTTACAATTGCCAATGAATAATTTTGGTGGGGTTCGTGTTGCTTAGTCTTTAGTTTTCTATGTTGTGTCATCTGTACTATTATTTGTCTGTTTGTCTTTTTATTTTTGGCCATGGCGTTGTCAGTTTGTTTTCGATCTATGAGTTTGACTGTCCCTTTGGTATCTTTCGTCCCTCTTTTGTTATACAAAATTATGACAAAGATAATATTATTATCTTTATAAACTATTTCTAAGTAGTGAAGAAACTATTCTGATGTCCAGGAAAACACTGGAAAAGCAACTATCCTTCAAAGGTTAGGTAACATCTTTGATGGTAATGTATTCTCTGTTATGTTATAAAATGGTCTATAGATTAATCTAAGTAGTACGTTTTCGGTTGTAGTCGTGAGAATTCCCTTTTCACTGATTTGATTCTAAAGCATTTGTTTGGCTTTGTTGCCTTATAGATAAAAGTTTTAGTTTGACTTTTATTTTTCAATAATCACATCTGGTATTTTTTGGGACTTACCAACTTTTATCGGTTTATCTTGCTTATACTTCATATTTTCCCCCAGTATTGTACATGAATATTGAACAGCGGTATACTACTGTTGCCTTTATTTTTTTTATGTCTTTCTATATAAAGTGTTATATAAGGTACGTTATCTGATATGGGTTTGTATATATTTCAATATACTTAAAGTGTTTTGACAAATGATATTTTATAGGTTGCTAATATCATAGTATTGGGCGCAATCTAAAGGATGAGATCTAAGCACATTTAGAACAATCGCCCTTATTGTATGTAGTAGTATTGTCAGTTGTTTAAATAAAACAGGACTTACTTCTGTCAATAAAAGTAATAGGATTCTAAGTATTAACCTAATGAAATTTGAACGCAGTAAAATGATTAATTTTATTCATGTAAGCCCTATATTTACAAGGAAGAATATACATCCGGTGCAATGGTTCAAAAATGTTAATCTTTGATTGCTAACTTTGTTTTATTATAAAGCGTTGGTTTTTCCGTTTGACAATAACAAATGACCTTTAGTTATTGTACTTTGTCAAGGAAAATACACTCCCATAACTTACTCAGTATATATTTAAATTGTTCATTCTTTAAAACAAATAAACGAAAACTGACTTTTATTGTTGGACTTTGTCAAGATCATACCAACCTGAATAACAAAATCTGTATAAAAAATGTCGTATACGTCACATCGTATCCTTTTCATTTATTTGTAGATACATAATTTGTCTCAAATTTAGCCAAGAAATGTTAGATCTTTAATTTGCTTAAGCTCTCGAATTCTGTGCGAATTAAATAAAACACCCACTTGTAATCTCGAAAAAGCATATCCAATGCAAACTCGATACGTAAAACCATAAGCACAATGCATATCTAACTTTAAAGAGGGAGAGGGAGAAAAAAAAACACGACACAATATAATGTATACTTAATGAAATATGAACGCAGTAAAATGATTTTTTTTATTCATGTAAGCCCTATATTTACAAGGAAAAATATACATCCGGTGCAATGGTTCAAAAATGTTAATCTTTGATTGCTAACTTTGTTGCATTATAATGCGTTGGTTTTTCTGTTTGACAGTAACAAATGACCTTTAGTTATTGTACTTCAATTTAGGAGGAGGGTTGGGATCCCGCTAACATGTTTAACCCCGCCACATTCTTTATGTATGTGCCTGTCCCAAGTCAGGAGCCTATAATTCAGGGGTTGTCGTTTGTTTATGTGTTACATATTTGTTTTTCGTTTATTTTTTGTATATAACTTAAGCCGTTAGTTTTCTCCTTTGAATATCGTTTTACATTGTCATTTCGGGGTCTTTTATAGCTGACTATGCGGTATGGGCTTTGTTCGTTGTTTTAAGGCCATAAGGTGACCTATAATTGTTAATTTCTGTGTCATTTGGTCTTTTGTGGATAGTTGGCAAGCATACCACATCTTATTTTTTATATTAACATAGATATCAAATGAATGACGCATTTTTATAAAACGGGAAGTGTCATGGCTAAACTTTGCTTATCTCCCATTTACCAGGATAAATTCCTTAACATTACCAATCCATTATATTTATATTTTGTAACTGGTTGTTGCATGTACATCAAGATAGGAAATTAAAAAACCGCAAGGGTCCATGATTGGTCTAATAAAGAAGGCATATGATATTTCTATTTCTATGCGGGATACGTCTGATACATAAGTTTAGTATTGTTTATGTCGCTTGTGTTATTTATTCATTCTATTAAGACTTGATTTCCGATATTAAATTACCATCCCGCTCAAGGAGTATGGGCTATATTGCATTTACCTTATTCTCCCATCCGTTCGTCCTTCTGTCCGTTCGTCTGTCTGTCTGTCAGTCTGTTTGTTATTTCATTTAACAAATTTTTCGTCATTGGTTCCTAAGGAGGAACCATTACACTAAACGAATTCATCTTTGGTGAGCAGCGTTTGTGTTGTAACGTGTAATCACTCTCTGGACCAGTCAGTACGTCCTGTTTGCCGATACTGTGATTTTTGCAATACGTTACATGAAAGTGTTCCGTCACAAATGTTTGCAATAAAACTGAACTCCATATTTAGCCATACAGTTGGCTGTGAGTTCTAACGTGTGAATGTTTTTAGGATATTCCAGATACCTAATCATTTTTTGGTCAGTACTTTGAATAACGATATAGGTTATGCTCAGCAAGATATGATTATATTGTAATTGTATTGGTGATTTGTATTATAATGTTTTAAATTGTGTTGCTCAGTCTATAGTTTCCCATCGATTTTCGTGTTTTGCCATGGAATTATAAGTTTGTTTTCGACATGTGTCTCTGGCATTTTTCACATTGTACTTTTACTTCCATTTCACTTCTACTGTTTTGTCTCATAATGACCCATTGTGATCAGGTAATTCGATCAAGATTAATAGAAATGTATAGACGTGTATGTGAGTAGGAATAGCATAGAAGTACTTTGGACAGCACGAAAAAAGAATGTGTTTAACCCCGCCACATTCTTTATGTATGTGCCTGTACCAAGTCAGGAGCCTGTAAATCAGTGTTTGTTGTTTGTTGATGTGTTACATATTTGTTTTTCGTTCATTTTTTTAGGCCGTTTTCTCGTTTTAATTGTTATACATTTGTCATTTAGGGGCCTTTTATAGCTGACTATGCGGTATGGGCTTTGCTCACTGTAAAAGGCATTCAGTCTATGATTATGCCAATCGGACAAACCAAACACCTCACGAAAGTTACCAGGCGTACATTTTTGTATTGGCTTTGTTACTCTGCCCAACTTGGTTAAAGATGTGAGGATGTTGATACCAATTAGAATTAAAATGATTGAATTTGTATATGAATATTCATACTATATATATCTTCATACTCTCAAATGTTACTTTACATCTGTCTTGACAAATTTGTTGTTGACTCCTCACATGCCAAAATTACACAACTTCAAAACAAAGAACGTTTATATTTGGCCATTTTAGTTCATACAACCTTATAAATCAATTATATAAACAATCAAAGCCAGCCAACTTATGATACGCAGGAAAAACGTAAATCAAATGTTGATACTTATAAAACACTACACCAAGATAAATCTCTTTCTTATTGCAATAGTAAACAAATATTTGGCTTCTTTAGCCTCTACAATAGTGCTCTCCATTTTTAATTTTTAACAAAACATTTTTTGAAAATAACACCATTAAGATGCTCGAGTTTTGTTTGAATCGACAACATATTTCTTACAAATGAAGGACCAATTCCCACGAGAACTAACTGTGTGAATCTTCTAACTGACAATCTCTTTAGTTAAATAAGGCAGAATCAGTAAAAAAAAAACTATTGTTATTATTCAACATCACACTCTGCTACATAGATGATGTCTTATCCATAACATTTTTGGATTTTGATACCTTTGTGAAACGGATCTTTCCCATCAAACTGGAAATAAATGATACTACAGATGAAGTGAGATACTAAAAGTATTGAGATGTTAGAAATGACTTGAATCATAAGTTTGTATTTCCTATCATAATTTCCATGATAGAGGGTTCCTGCTCACAAGATAGCTATTAAACCAAGAGTTCTGAATGGTGAAGTTGAAATCATCCTTTCGTAAATTGTACGGACGCCATCACAAGTTGGTTGACCGTTATGGAATATCCGTTTCACATATGATACCGTATATGTTCATAATATCGTAGCTTCAATCCCGTTCCCCTCACGAATGTCACCTAACAAATTAGACTTTTACCGGGTTTGTAATATAATGAGCAACACGACGGGTGTCACATGTGGAGCAGGATCTGCTTACCTTCCGGAGCAACTGAGACCACCCCCAGTTTTTGGTGGGGTTCGTGTTGCTTAGTCTTTTTTTTCTATGTTGTGTTTTTTTGTTTACTTTTGTTTAGCGGTTTGTCTTTTTTCTTTTGTAGCCATGACGTTGTCATATTTATTTTTTTTATCAATGAGTTTAAATTTCCCTCTGGTATCTTTCACTCCTCTTTTAGAATGGCATGCAAACAAAAGACGCAATGTACAGAACTAAGTGAGCTTGTAGATACGGAAAGCTAGTTTAAAGTTAATAAATCAAATCTCGCCCTCTTAAACTAGAGAATCTATCAGTACACATCTAACACATTATGTGTATAGGATTCATGAACAGTCCGACAATAGTAGTATGATCTTGTAAAATGTCCAATATATAAGTAGATGATATGGAGAGGATGGAAGACTATGAATTTAAATAGGAAAACAAAACTATGTTCTTTACAAATTGGTTGACCATTATCAAATATATGTGTCACAGAAGAATGGTATATGCGTTGATCATCCGAACCACAATCTCGTCCCCTTTTCTATGATATGATTATCCTTATTGTGCATGATATATCTGATTTATTTAATAGCATTTAGGTCAGTTTAAAAGCACTGCTGATGTTAAGATGTACTGACTTTGAATAGAGCATCTGAATTGAAATGAAAGCAAACTATACTGATGGGTGTCTGGTTGAAAATATGCAATTTAGATCACGAAGCAGCAATTTGTCGCTTTTCCAACACTTCTACACCACTAACAATTTATGTTAGAAAGTATCAACAAGTCACAGAAATGTTCGCCAATATGTTACTCCAATACGATGGTTTGAATGTAACATGTAACTGCAAACAAAAACAAATGGAAGTTTTTAACGACCTTGACTGACTATACAGCCCTTGCACGGTCGGCTGCAAAATAAGAAAAACCATCTACGCATTATATCTGTGATGGTTTTTATAACCGAAATCAAGTGCAGTTGTTTTCCATGAGAACGCGACTTTCTTAGCTTCTCATCCTGAACTAATCCCTATTACTAACTTTGATTATTAACAAAGTATTTAATTGTACGAAGTAATACACACATGGTTTTGATAATATGTACTTCCTAAAACACTTTACTGCTACGAAAATATTTCCTGATAAAGCCAACAAAAATATCAAATATTTTCGTAAAAGGCCTTTATGAATATTTAGCAATGATTATATTAATTTAATTACTGTTATTATTTAACACAGTGGAATCTTTTCGTGTAAACTGTTTATCTACTGACAGTTAAAGTATCATTTAAATTAGAATCTAAAACGATGTGTTAAAACTATTGCCATTTGTTTAAACTTGTATATCCTAACTTCAAGAAGTAATTTCAGACAACTTTCGTTTTTCAAAAATGTTCAGTATTTTGAGAAAATACACGTTTGGTATGAGGATTAAAATGTTATCATGTAAAGTCACTCTTTGAAATTAAGATTTCAAATGTTTGATCACACTGTATTATATGTTATTTATACACCAGGCTGTCGTTTCTTGTTATTATGCGTTTATCAGAACATGATATGAGAGAGAGAGAGATAGATAGAGAGAGAGATTCATTACCAATACAATTCTACAGAAAAAAAACAAGAGAAATATTTGCACTAAAAACGAAAGGGGAATTGTATTTTAATGCAAAAACTAAGTTGCTTACATACATGTTATTTGGGCTCTGCTGAATATTTGCTTTTTTTGCAATCCTACTAAATCTTCAAATTTTTATATTAATGTGAACAAATTGAGTTCATTTGTAAACGTGTGATACCGATTTTTAAGTTTCCACAATAACCTTCGGGACGAAGGCAACGAAAGAGCCCCAAACCAGACGATTCTTTTACTCGATAATAACTTTACCGCATAAAACTTATCATCAAATGTTACTTGCAATGACGGGTGCCACCAAATTTGGTTATACATGATGTTTAATAGCTGCATCGAATATAGTCTTCGAACAATGAATTTAATTTTAAGTTAAATGTGTTTCTAACTTCTTTAACTTGTCTAATGTCTTAATATAGATAAGAACCATATGAATACAATCATTTCTGAGCTGTAGATAGTATTGAGTTCACACCATGAAATGTTATTTCCTTGGTCAAAACTAAAAATAGGCAGTCGGCAGAATGTATAAGAAGTAGTGAACTAGCATTACTAACGTTGCTCTTTGATTATCTTTTCCGAATCCAGTACTTCTTATAAATTCCCAACTGCTTTATTAAATTTGTTTACAGATTAATGTATTTGGATCATTTATGATTAAACAAAGTAACATTTTAAGTAATTGTTAAAATGCATAATACAATCCACTCAAACGTCGAACGTTAAATTTCCAAGATAACAGATAACGCCTCGAATAAAATAAAAAACACAATAAAAATTAAAAAAAATAGGCATAATATATATTTGATAGGAATGAAAGTAGCTCAATGAGACTACAACAGCTCAATGAGACGACAACACAATTGATGTGCATGTAAGAGCTTTCAGAGTGTAAAAAAGAGCTAATGAGTAGATACCAAAAAGGGGCAAAAGAAAATCAAAACAGGAAACACAATGGCCAAAAATAAAAAAACGATGAAAGGAAAAACAACAATAATAAAAACATAACACAGAAGACTAAAGAGACTGAGCACCATGAACTCCATAAAAAAACTGGGGTTAAACTCAGTTGTTTCTTGATGTAAGTCACTTTCGGTAATTTTACAATCGATGAAACAGACGGGTTGAACATATCATACATCATATATCATACATGACAAGGATAACGGCTTGACCTCCTATTTTAATTTCATATATTTTTGTATTATCAAATAAAGTGACTGTCATCTCATTTCAAAACTATACCTTATCCTGACTTCTGCTAAAAACATTCAATTTAATTGAATATTAGGGTGCAGTGGATCCGGGAACTTTGGTAGTACAAAAACAGGTTCTTCTGGTCTGATCTGACCAACAGGACAAATCTACCCTCATATTCCAATTTATTTCATATATATATTTATTTTATAAATATTTTATTATCTTAAAGAAATTTTCAACAAGGGTTCTACAGTCCTTATGCTTCATTTGATAACAAAATTAACCTAATATTGTACTTATTGACAAAGTTACAGCTATGCGTAGGAACTTTATTCTTTTTAAATATGTACTAGATTCTCGTATGTTCTTTCTGTAGTTCTATACCTTACTATCATCTATAAAGTCTGAAACTAAAACGTTAACATGAAAAAAAGAAGATGTGGTATGATTGCCAATGAGACAACTCTCCACAAGAGACCAAATGACACAGAAATTAACAACTATAGGTCACCGTACGGCCTTTAACAATGAGTAAAACCACACCGCATAGTCAGCTATAAAAGGCATAGAAATGACAAATGTAAAACAATTCAAACAGGAAAACTAACGGCCTGATTTATGTACAAAATAATGAACGAAAAACAAATATGTTATACAGCAACAAAAGACAACCACTACATTTCATGCTCCTGACTTGCGACAGGCGCATACAGAATGTAGCGGGGTTAAACTAGTGTGAAGGCGTGCCAACCCTCCCGTAACCTCGGACAGTAGTGTAACAGTACAACATTAGAACAAACTATAAAAAAGCAGTTGAAGGTTATAAGTCTTGTTAAGAATTTAAGTTAATTGTCAGATATTTTCGTGTTGTGAATTTAGTACTATTTATACATTTTGCTATTCATTACTATTCAGTAGCTTTTCAGATAATTCAGTATGTTGTTGTTGTGTATAAATATATAACAATTACTAAATAGACCGAACATATACTGGACATATTTCTAATTGACTGTAAGTGAATTGTCTAATCAGTACCGAATTTACCACAGTGGACCAGTTTTAAAAATTGACTAAAAGATTGGTTTTCAGTTCGAAATTCGTTTACTTGTGTTATGTAACTGTCGAGTGTCGAGAAGTTAAATGTTATACTTCACATGAAGAGACGGGCTTTGATTATCTGATCCACACCACCCAGATAGAATGAGTAGGTATTCACAGTAGTTCTGAAAACTAGTTTTGATTGCTGGTGCGATAGGTGTTGATAATTCCAAAAAAAGATTCTTGGGAAATTGGACCCAGGAATATAACGCTCTTTATGAGGATACTAACGTAATTTAGGAATCATGTAGAGTGAAATAAGATCCGGTTCTTCATCTAATATAAAATTCCAAAGGAAAATCATCAACATAAAACCGATCTTTGATTGTTCAGGATTTCCTCGTTTGTAAGTGTTGTTGGAGCATATGTAGGATTTCTAATTGAATAACAAATACCTAACCTAATTCCGTAATCAAGAAGTTAAGATAATATGATTTATAAACATAAACGATATTACTTGGGGTTGTGTCTGAGGGGACCACAACTATTTGTAATGGAATCAGGACAATTGCCGTTTCAACCCGTCCGACTCATTTTGTAATACGAACGTATTTGATTAATTTTTTTTTTCTTCCTGAATTTTCATGAAAAATTTGCCCCCTGGACATTAAGGTAATTTCAACAAATAAGCGGCATTCAGTGGAATATGTTATTTATACTTTTACTCTTTGATGGATAACTGTTTTTATGTAATCAAAGAACATTTTCTCTAATTTAAGGTATTAAAAAAAATTAATTCAAACATATTCAAAGAGCTTAACTATGATTTTAGATACAGATTCTATAAATGGGTATCTAATTAACCTAATGAAAAATACAAATATTTTTTTTGTAAATTTAAATCAAAACGATTGATACAGTTTCATATGAAATAAAATGTTCTAATAATTCCTTAAGATTCATGTGAATATTAAATACAACTCAACAAAGAAAGGTGGCTTTGATTCATAACGATTGGATTTCCAGTATACGTACAAATTCAAAAAATAAAAATAAAAGTGTAAAGAGTATTCAGCGACAGAAAAAAAAAATGATTGATTCGATATCAGGCGTTTGATGCCCAGTTATGGATTCACGATGAAACCGTTTCAGGACTTCACATATCTTATGAATTTATTTATTTCTGTTTTTCTCCATTAGGAAGATCATCTGCAATAATGTTCAATTTTACACTAAATTGTGCTGGTTTAGTGTAAATTTTTCACCTATTTATCTTTTTGTATCTGTAAAAGATTTTTTAGACAACGTTGTCTGCAATCTCATACATAACTAACTACGCTGATAAATGTCTATGGATTAAAATGCCAATTAGTTGTACAGAAATCCCCATTAAAATAATTGTCCTGTAGTCTACCGAAAATAATTAATATCAAATTGTGTATTATCAAAGCTGCTTTTTTAAGCTCACATATTTTAATAGTGTTTACGGGTTATTATTCTTTCGATAGTTACCGTATCCTCCGTGTATACATTGAAATCATATCAAGCCGAACCAGGGAATAGGGAGCAGATCCACCACTTAACTCGGTGATCTTAAAATGTCAATATTTACAAATATTTGAATTTGTGCTATTGTATGAGTTCTTTGGATTGGGGAATACAATACACTGAAAATCATGTATGACCCGATTGACCCTGTCTTTACAATTATACAATGGATTTAAATGTAATGGTTTTCTTTTTAAGATTTAGATTAGTGTTTTCTAATCATTTTATTTTAAGTTTAATTTACTGTCTTATTTCACTTAAGTATTTGTTTGATACATTTTTCGATATACATGTAATCTAATATACAATGTTTAAAAGAGAGTGGTGTGTTTTTTTTCTTTTATGCATGAGGAGGAATTGCTGCTTCGTGGATAATTGACACACACTCTCCACGTGAATGAGTTATGAGTTATGCGGTCACAATTATGCACTCTAAAATCAGTTTAAATTAAGCTTTTTCTTGCCGTAATTTGTTTTCAAATAGGTAAATAGTTATATTTTTTTTCATTATAGTTTTCCAAAAAATAGAAATTGTTTATGAGTTTAAATTTGCTTCGAACTGGCTTTCTGTAACTACGAGTACTTTGAGATCGGTTCCGCCATGTTTTTGCATTTTCTTGTGTTGTGTCAAAATGATGAGTCAATCCCTTTCTGAATGATTTATACTGCTGCGTCACCATATTTTTAAGGTTACAGGATGTTACGTGGTCACACAAACATTGCTAATTACATCCCTTCATTCGACTCCGATATACATTGTCTCATTGGCAACCATACCACATCTCTTTTTGTATATATTATTGCCTATGCATTCTCTCTGTGGCAGTCGTTGGTTGCTGTCATTCTTATTGGTTTGTGTTATTGTAAGTAATTATACCAGTAGTTATGTTTAGTTTGAAACCTTTCACATTAACCATAGCAGGACCCGATATATTTCGATAATTAATAGAACGGTATGGTCATTGTGAAGGTCGTGTCGTGCGTTCACCTCTTAGTTCGTACTCAAAGCTCGTCAACGTTAAATCAGAATGAACGTTCACATATCTTGCGCTTACATCATTAACGGAAATTTTAAAGATTACATATTCCGTCCTTATGCAACGTCGTCAAGGGGGATAATTCTCTCTCATCATTCAATTTTGCATTAAGTTTAAGGTGAAGAAAGACCATTATACACTGTATTTCTATCTCGTTTTTAAGGAAATCGCTATCACAACCCAACAGTGGGGCTTGAATCCTTGAGGAAGAATGTAATAAATTGACAAACCTAACAGTATTGGGCTAAATATCATCTAGATGCAACAGTACATTATATATGTATTAGGCGTTAGTCATGGTTCTGGCGCTGTTGTCACTATGTCCTATGAGCAGGGATTGAAATTCCCCTGAAGGAAGAACAAAATATTATTTTGCTAAATTTCAGACGAAATATGTGCAATTTTTTTAAATGCCAAGTAAAACCAAAAGTTATTCGATGGAGAACGTCTGTCATCAATATATTGTAATATTATTTTAGTTCTGGAAAAGAAAAATGGATTTGTTGCCATTATTACGAAGAGGTTAACGGTACTTGTACATGTTGTATTTGTAAGTAAATATTTTTATATAACGTTTCACGTGGTCAGTAGCAATAAATAAAGTGTTATATTTGCTAAAACATAATGTTTGTTGATTCCATATAAAAATTTTAAGCATTTTCCTCGATTGAAATGCCAACAATTTCTAATCGAATAGAAACAAGTTATATTTTGATCATCCAAACAGGACAAGTTTGCAGATTTGTGGTTCATTTATGTATAGGAGTATGAATAAAATATATGGTTATAAGTCAGTTAAGGTAGATGGGGTGTCTAAATTATAATCCATAGAATTTTTTAATAATTTGCCAAAATGTAGTTTATATCATGCTTTTTAAAAAAAAATAATAAAAAGAATGGGTCACGGGGCTTATTTTCACGATACAGGTTGTGCAAAATTGACAGATTTTGTATAGATTATGCATGGAAAACCCAATTTTCTGCCATAAAACGAAAACTACACCATAGAATTTTGAGATAGAATATGAGAAGATAGCTCTAATAGTATGCTTTCAGATAAGAAAAAGAAAAAATGGGGTCACGGGACCCGTTTTCTTGCTACATAATAAAATAGGTAAATTCCTAACACATTCTATTGTAAAAGTAACTTTATCTGAATTATCTGCCCTTACATTTGAGTTGCCTCCCCTTATGTGGCAAAGTTGGAAAAAATAGAATCAAACAAAAGTATTCTGTTTTTTTGTAAAATACAACCATAAATATGATAAAATATGTCATTTTATATATTGAAATGAAAATGCTTACACATGAATTACCTACTACTCTCAAAATTTGCATCTTTTATTAAAGATCTAGACCGATTGTTTTCTGGTATTTCAAAATCTAAGATGGAGGAAGACACCCTATCTACCTTAAGAAGCTTTTAAACAATACATAGTCAAGCCAAGAATCTTAGAAGATTACTTAAGAGGGAAGCATGTAACTTTATTTCGTCATACAATTCTAATAAACATTTTGATACAGGTTTTATAAGAATGTGTTCTTTTTACAAAAATAAAACGATTTCGTATGATTGCCAATAAGACAACTATCCACCATTTTCGCAAATGTTTGCAACAATGGAAAGACTTGTGGTCTTCAACAATAAGCTAACCCATACGGTATAGTCAACTATAAAAAAGCCCCTATAATGAAAAATGTCAAACATTCAAACGAAAATAAAAACGGCCAGATTTATTACCAAATATTAACAATGAAAAGAAAAAAATTATACGACAGACTGCAGCCAAAGAGCACCACTGACTTAAGGCTCCTGAAATCGTATAGTGATCAATACTAGACATAACAGCAAACTGCAAATACCACCAGCGTATCAAAATAAAATAACCAAAAACAGATGATCTTGTTGCAAGTGTATAAATAATTTGTTTAAAAACCATTCCTCACTAAACTAAACAGACAAACCAAATTTGTATACCAAAATTTTACAGTGTACCTAAGTATACTAGTTTCACATCACATCATTCCAGCAATCAGATTTTCATTATTCAATGTACAATGATGTGGCCATTCGAATTGTTTTATGGTTATTGAAATGTTATTAGAATGTTTGGATGGATTTGAAACGATTGTTAATAGTCAATGTAGACCTTGTACCGAAGGATATTTCGGAAGATGGTGTACCCAAATCTGTGACTGTAACATACACGAGAGGTAAGTTTATTGATTTTTTTTATCAATTTCTGCTAGATGTTCCCTTATTCAACAATCAGTTCGTTAATATTCATTTTGCATAAAGATGGAAAAAGGACACGATTGTTTTTTTTAATTATATATTTGGAACAAACAAAAATGTCCTAATACGTTTTAATTCACGTTGTTCGTTGTAACCTTTTAATTCGTGAAAAGATAGAATTGGCAACGGTTTTTGGTCTGTCATGTTTACATGTTATTATGTGTATCCGTATGATTCAACTCTGCACTAAATTTTTATTCTGCAAAAAAAGTCAAAGTTTTTTGATCATGCGAAATACAGTTTTAGACACAATGAATAGAAATGGTGTTGCACTTATAATATTGTAAAGATAATAAAGGATATAAGATATCTTAAGGAACAAGGTCGCAACACATTAAAACTGTGTTCACACGTTCATATCATGATGTAATCTTTTAGAAAATTATACCAAATATCAGTTTTAAACCAAAGATTATTGTTCACTGAATTTGAAGTATATTCTCCGTTTAATGTTTTGGTTAAAGGGAAAGTCAGCGATTTTTTACTTATCATCTAAATATGTTCATCTTAACATAAAAAACACATTCACAAAGTTTTAAATTTATATTCTTTCTAATAACGGAGAAAATCAAGTATTTGTAACTTTTTTGGTTGACCTACGTCACTGGGTTGTGACGTTTTAACCCGATTTGTTGAATCATGGGAAAAAATAAAATCTGTTAAAGTCTTACTTGCCTATCAGATTTTTACGTAATTAAAAGCGCACAGATGACCGTTGGTCGTAGTTAATAACCACAATATAAGAATGAAAGAAAATGAATATGTGTGTACCGTTTTGTATTGATTGTATAAAACTTCCTATATGAAGTTATCTAAATATAAATATTTTCGAATTAATTTCATAAATTATTGTTGAGATTTTTTCATAAAATATCTGTTGAACACTTTGACTGATATTAAACTGAAAATATTTTACGTTTTATTTACCGTTATAATTTTGGTAACCATTTCAAGGCAAAATATTTGTGAACAGAGTGTGTATATTATTTTGTAAAGTCATTGTTTATTTATCGATTTGAGGAGAATTCGTTTGAACTTTACCTTGCAGCAATTTAGCCTCAGGCGTACACAGGTGTGAATTCAAGCGTACACAGGTGTGAATGTTGTCATATGAATGGATTAACAGAAAGAGTATAGCGTGTTTAATACACCAAGCTGAAATACCCGATGACAATAGAGAAACAATAATTAAAATGTATAAATCAATTGAAAATAAACATTCAATTTTTTTAATTCCGGAAGTGTATTTTGAAATGGAACAATTTTCGATTACGCTCTATGCAATTAGCATAAAATTAAAATATGAAGTTATAAGAAAATTAATTTAACATTTCGCAATTAATAATTGCACATCTGTTTAATTTACTTTACCGGAATTCTTTAACTTGTATTTAAATCTGGCGATGTTTAAATGCTAACAATCGAAAAACTATCGCAATTTAAAAGTTTTTATTGAAAAAAACCAATAGTACAACATGCATGATTTTTTATCTTCTTTTTAAAATTTCATTCCTACATAATAAATTCAACTAACAATCTCTTAGAATAATTATTTGTGAAAAGAATGCCAATTATCATTTATTTCATTCATTATAAATCTAAGCTATTAAAATAATTGTTTATTCCGTCTGGAAATTTTTATTTCTTTTTTTTTCTTTTGATCTGTTTTTTGTATGAGGTGTTCTAATTGTCTTTAACGGTTTGAACATATGAAAATTAAATATAATCATTTTTATATTATATTATAATTTAGTGTAATACTCTACAGGGTAGCCGTCATTAATCCAAAATAGTAATTGTAGTAATTAATGGCATAGCTTAGTAATGTATTATTGCTGACAATGACGATTTTAGAACAGTTCGTCTCCTTGAAACAAGCTGTACTAGTATACTTTTCCTGAGGTATAAGCGCCGTTGAAGACGAGCTCCAGATGTTCTTTCTAAAGGACAAAGCAGACTAATAGCGTATCGTTCGTTTGTTTGTTGGGTCAGTGGAGGCCAACCACTTGCCCAGAAAAACAGAATCACCATACAAGCATAGTTGTCAACACTATCGGAAAAGAGTTCCTATCGTCGGATGGGGTACACGAATGCTTCCAAGAATGAATAAGTGACATGTCTGACTCTGAACAGTCAGTAAACGAACTGAACAATGATCTACAGACATCGACCTCTTATTCTTGATATCATAAACTGCATGCATGTACGTTTATGAGAGCGATTATTTCGTTTATCTTGTACCTGACGAAAACTTAATGCCTGCATGGTTATGTATCTTGCTATACGTTTTTATTGGTTTGGTGTGTGTTCACTCAAAATCGTAATTCAAAGATAATGTTTGTGAGATGTAATTTCACTTCTCAATACCGAATTCCGTCTATATATTTCACAAGTGTATACCACTGAGAAGCTCTGATTGTATATAATTCCTTTTTTTTTGTGTGGACCATCGTTGTTAACAGCAATATTTGATGAAGCAGATGATGATAGTAGAAAGCAATATGAGCGTATTATTTATCTTGTGTCTGACGAAAACTAAATGCCTGCATGGTTATATCTTGCCATTTTGTATTGGTTTGGTGGGTGTTCACTCAAAATCGTAATTCAAAAATGGTGTTTGTGAGATGTAGATTCACTTCAATAACGAATTTCGTCTATATATTTGTGACAAGTGTATACCACGGAGAAGCTCTAAAGGTATATTACCCCCATTTTGGTTTGGGTGTGAACCATCGATGTTTACAGCAATATTTAATGAATAAGATGATGATAGTAGAAAGAAATATGAGCGTCATGTGGCAAATATTACATAAATGTCGGACTATGAGTTATCTATCTGTATGAAAAGATTTCCAATACAACCATATTGAGTAGGATTTTTACATGCTATACTCGAGTCGTACTAGTATACAGGCTTCTCATGTCGCCGTTTGACTCAGACACACATCTTTTACTTTAAGATGTATGAAAGATTCTATGTATATATTAAATGTAACAACAATGAAACGCCTACAGGCAATAACTAAACGGGTATGAAGTTTTATACAGATTTATTCTTATTTACATTATCATTAACAAACTAAATAAATTGAACAAAGAAACACAGCGACACTACGATATAACAAATGGGATACTTAATTATTTTTAACCATGCCGCGAGTATGCAGAAACTTAACACATCAAGTTAACGCACGTGAATACCAATTTGGAACACGATGTGTGATTTTGTATAAAAATATCAAAGCGAGCAGTAACTTTGTCTAGCAAACATTTTTTTAACATGCCTCTCGTTATCTCTTTTCCTTTACAATAACTATTACCCTTTTCGTCGATCATTCTCTATGTAGTATAATTTTTTCTAATCGGTTAATTTTTTTCACTATGCCACTCTATCTCCGTTCCTTTACAGTGTCTGTTTCACCTGTCGTTCTAATCCGTATAAAGATAGGGACATTAGACATAGAAGCAGCTCTCTTATCTTCAATAAATAAATATTTGATACTGACTATAAGTGCTGCATTACTTTATACTGCATGTTTGCCAATCGTCAAAAGCTTGCATTTGCGTGAAGATTCTTTTTTTCAAAAGAAGGGTCCAGAATCATGACAAAACAGTATATGTATTTCACAAATTTTTTTAAAGATCATGTTTATAAAATTTTTAAACTTATTATTAGCAAAAATAGTGGATAATATTATTATCAGAACATCATTCATTAACAGGTGGAATTATAATTTCAAACACGCACAAGATAAATAACGTCGAACACAAATATATGTGGTTCAATAAATGTTACCTGTGCACGTCGGGTACCTCAATTAAGAAGCCATGCATGAACCTGTATAATATATTGTGTAATAGGAATTTTTAGTCGACAGGATGTCACTGGAATAACTAAGGACGTGTATCTAATATACGTCCTTGGGATAACTAACTGAATGTGTCGCTCTGACACGACATCGACATACCTATTATCAATTCGGGAGGAAGCCAATATATATATATATATATATATAATAAGATAACGTAAATAAAATTTAAAAAGAAAAAAAAAATATACATTTTTTTCCAAACATACCAGATAGGGTCACACATTTAACTGTAAAGTGTCTTTATAAGTGACTGTTCCGAATTGATCTCGTATCAATTTGATATAGTTAAAAGATTAGTTAAAAAACTTTTTTTTTTTAAAATTGAGATGTCCAATATTTCGATATTTACATTTATATAACCTGGGAATATTATACTATATCAACATATATTGTCTTAGCTAAAACCTCTTCCTAACATTGCTCCCCGTCAATATCCGTTAAATATCATAATTAAAAAATGTTATTTATCGTATAACTTTATTAATTTAAAAAATTATCTTGACTAAATACGGAACTATTCTTTATATAAACCAATGCACTTTATATAAAAGAGGCATACTAATGAATCTTTTGTAAATCAGTGATTGTTACAAGAACACTGCATTTGTCTTTCTTTTAATTGAAACTTTTCTTCCTCATCAAATCTATATTTTATTGAAATAAACGTGATCTTATCATATAAGGATTTGATAACTATAGCTTTCAGAACTGCTAGGTTATTTTGTTATTAAAAAAAGTATAATTACCATCAAATCTCCCTCGAAACAAGATTGTTCAAAATGGTCTTCACACATCAACTTGTGCTTGCTATAGATCCTAACTATTTTCTTTTTTTTGTGGGTTTGGGAAAACTATTTAGACTTTTGTCATAACCTTGTCAGACAGAACAACCGTACGCTTGATAAGACATTTTCACAATGGGTGATCATCTACGGTAATCCCCGATTGATGATGGGAGTTTTTAACGCACGGTCGGTAAATCCCCGATTCATTTTGGTCTTTGTGGTTTATAGATATCACGTGACTTTTTAGATCGAACATGCCGACAAGATGGCGATATGTCGAGAACTGATAGTGAATTTCAAAAATCGATTTTGATCTCTTTTCATAGAGAATAAAAGTTTTTTATTTTGCTTAAAGAACAACATATCAATTTTTCATTTTTTTGCGGAGTTTCCCTTTAAGGTAGATTAGTAAAGTCACATCAACTTGTAACTTAGTATGCTTGTTTATTGTAAGGCATTTGATTCAGTTTGTATGACGATTTTAGGGTTCACTGAACATTGACACATTATATTGTCAGCATTGCATGGTACCATATGTACACACACTCTTGTTAAGGTTACACGATACCGAATGTCGTTACGCAACGAGTTATCGTTTCTGCTGTTGTCAACATCCATGAAATTGACGGCAAACGTAAAACCTGATGTTTTATAATAAATTAGAACAAATTAAACAAACAATTTGCCTCAGTATGGTATAAAATAGTTGAAAAGAATACCGATAGAATTTAGCAAAAAAAAGCACCGTACAAGTAGATGTATAATTCAGTGTTTGTCGTTTTTTTATCTGTGTAATATATTTGCTTTTCGTTCATTATTTTGTACATAAATTAAGTCTTTAGTTTTCTCGTTTGAATTGTTTTACATGTCATTTCGAGGCCTTTAATAGCTGATTATGTGGAATGGGCTTTGCTCATTATTGAAGGCCGTACGGTGACCTATAGTTGTTAATTTCTGTGTCATTTGGTCTCTTGTGAAGAGTTGCCTCATTTGCAATCATACCATGCACATATATTTATATTTATATGTTGAAACTCAGACAGAAAATGGTTTTTTGGAATGGAATGAAAAAAGAAGAGTAGTTGAATTTGGCTATTTGGCCGAACAACTTTCCCTGTGTTTCAAGTGCAAACAGTCTGCAATTTATTGGACTGTACAGAAGAAATCCGATACTTTTTTTCGGAAGCTTGTTTGAAATCAACTACTAGCATTGTAATCTCATGAGCACTGTTTAATATGACAGCTACACCGGAACAAAGAGAAAGTTAAAAAAAAAAAAGGTTTAAACATATGGGATGCCACGGTCGACACTAAATGTGCATTTGGTTAGGACAAAATAATATCAAACCATTCAGATCCCGTTGCTGGCATTTTTTCTTTCAATTTCATTCTGAAATAAATAATTTTCTCGAAATTTACAATCAAACAATTCATTACAGACCTGTGGCCCAACATTAAATGAATGATCTGTCACGGCTTCGATGACAGTAAATCCAGAAAAGTGCTTCGAACTCAATCAAGTTATAAAAAGATACTTTCATTAACATATTCAAACGGCAAAAACAAACTAATTGATAGAACAGAGTTCCAGTGCCCCCTCCTCACTCCCGCGTTGTACATATTGTATCTGTCAATGGCCATTGTAACTTAAAAAAAAGGTTTGTTCTTTGATTTTCTTTTTATAAATATCGTTAATAGAGAAATGCAGGCTTGAAAGCATTCAGAGCAAATCCAATGCAATTTCCGATATAATCAATATTTCGAAGGGCATATACCTCTTTTTAAAATTTTTGATCGGCACTCACTTTAGAAATTATACAAGACAATGCTGATATAAACCTTTGATATAAAATTATTTAAAGATCTGGCAAAAATTGTACAAGTTAGAAAGCTAACAAGACCGGACGGATAAACGGACGGACGGACGCCTGGTATTTCTATGTCCACCACAACACATCGCGCGGGGACAAAAATCCAACGAGATCTTGAAATCATTTTTTGATTTTAGATTCATATTAATTTGCACTTTGGTCTTCGGTGATGGATGTGTTTTTGATGATGTGAGTTGGACATGATGTACAGGTACAGCTGATAAAAAACGCATTTTTTCAAAGAGTGTGGAGACAAAACGACTCACAGACGATTAGCAAAGGCGCCTTTCGGTGATGGGCATAGTGCTCAAATAGGCGTCGGGAAAAGCCCGAGAGTATTTGCAGTTTATAAGGAGTTTTTACAACAAGTATACAAGTGTTGATGTAAATTAAAAGGGTTGTTATTTCTTTGTGTGAATAATGGAAATGAGGGATATACAAAATACAATAAAACAACAATTAACGACACACAAAACCCCCCAAAAAAAATTTAGTATGGCAAGTATTATATCTATCAAATTATAGCATCACATATTAAAAAAAGTTAAATTTTGACTATTTTTTAACAAAAACATATTTCAGTCTCCTAGTACGTATTTTTTAAGTCTTTAAACTTCTTGAATTTTAGATGAAAACTCAATCCATTATGAAATAAAGAGATGATGTACCATTCCACTATGAACTGCTTATTCAAAAAGATATTTTGTCTCCAAATGATTTATAAAATAGAACATGATCATATATGCTAATATATATTTTGCTCCCTTGACAAAATTCTGGAAGAATATTATTTAACCGTGTCCGTTCGACTGTCCGTCCCCAACTCGTTTTATAGGTTTTATACGGCTCATTTCTTAGTACAGTTTTTTTTTAGCTTAACTTTAAATTATGTACCTGATGTTAGTAAATATACTGAAGATGTCAGATTTTTTTTATGTCAGGTTGCCTAATTTTGATAATAATTTGCGCGGAGTTATGTCATATTGAAGGTGCATATATATTCTAAGGATCATGTTTTATATAATTCACAACTAACAGAATGGTTAACCTTTTTTGATGGCTGCATCAAATGTGTCTTATAGACACAAATATTTCAAATGGTATTGTATCGTCCTGAAAATGCATGAAGTATTTGCCACTGGACGTTATTCAACTACCATTCAATCAATTCAAATTGTGCTTCAACATCACTGTTAAGAAAACCAAATTTTTACAGCTTTTTTTTTATTCATGCATGAATACATCGGTGATATCGCCATTGTCTAGTTTGGTGGGTTAAGTTGAAGATTCAGTTTTGAAAAGCTAAAGTTGCTCCTAGTTAGGACGAAATAAAATGAAATCAGTCGAATGTTGTATTGAATTATTAGGAAATTTACGATAGGGAGATTGAAACAAAATAACAAACACCATTCAGATCCCGTTACATTTTTTTTTCAAGACCTCTGAATAAAAAATAACGTTCTGCTGTATTCAGTAACGTCACACGTTTTCTGTCAAATTCTAAGCGTATCGGTCAACTTTGAAGCAATGTATCTAAAAAACAAGGATGGTGACATATGTTTTTCTATCCATGCCTGGATTCAGTATGCAATCCTTGATATTATGTTAGTTTTTAGTCTTTCTCCGTATATAAGAACATAGCCATTCATTGAAAAATCTAAAAAAAATAAGTTAAAAGAAGGGCATTTTCCCTATATATCTATGTAAATTTGTCGCCAAAATTGACGTTTTCTTATAAAAATTACAAGAAAACAAAAATAGTGACCCCCATTTTTTATTTCATATTCCGATGTAACTCGATTCAAAGTACCAGTGTGCCAAAACATTTAGAAATCGGGAGATATGCCATCGTGTTACCTTAAATGCTTCCTCTACGAACTGCCACTTCTAACTTATTTTAATTTTGTTTGTAGGGTAAAGTATTAAAGAAGAAAACAAATTTTTATTAACACTTATTAAATACTTTAAGCATTCTATTCAACTTTTTGCGGGCAACATGTTAAACAAAAACCTCTGACACTCTAAAAAAATCTTTTGCACATAAAGGTAATAGCATATTATTTGATTTTCATATAATCTATCACAGATAGCCAACAGTTTGTACTTTATTTTTATATACTTTTCTAGGATTTGTGAACACAAAGTACATAATACATTTTTTTTTAATTTCCAGTTGAAAAGTTAATGACAAGGTAGAATCCTACGAACAGTTTTAACATATTTAGTTTTAATCAAAGGCATAGCGTTAATAGTATTGCTTTCTTCAATCTGCATATTTCATTATTTTCCCCATTTACTACGAGAAGATAAAGTCAATACGTTTCTTTATCTTCCAATTAATTAAACAAATACTAAAGTTATTTTACTGTGTCTACTAATTTTCTTTCAATATTTTGTAACTTAGAGCTATCTTCATTAATTAGTGTGCATTTATTTTGAATTGCGTTGATAATATTATAAACCTCCACACATTTTTTAATAAAAATAGTCAATTAAAATATTTATACGACTTTGCCCCCATCAGAGCTTTAGAAAAACTACATAAACGGGTGTTACACGAAATCATTTTATGAATAGAGTCACTCGTGCATTCAGTGAGTTCATATTCATTTTATCGTACACTTTTGACCCAACTACCTGCTTTTTAACTGCACTGAATTTTTATTCTGCCTGTTCCAAACATATTTTTGTATTTGTCAAAGTGAACATGCGAAATTACAAGTATCTTTATACTTTCATAAGCGTAACAACATTTCCTATCATTGTGATGATAAGAAATGTTGTTACGCTTATAAAATTAAAACGATAATAAAGAATATCAGATGTATCAAGGAACAAGGTCGCAACATATTGAAACTTTGTTCACAAGTTTATATCATGATGTAATCTTTTATACCATATAAGTGTTTTAAACCAAAGAAAATGGTTCACTGAATTTGAAGAATATTCTCAGTTAAAGTTTTAGTTAAAGTAGTTTAGCATGAGGATATGGTCCAAACAACTTGTAAGTTAGGATGCATGTTTAATGTGCGGCTTTTGATTCAATTGTATGCCAAAGGACGATTTCAGGGTTCACTGAACATTGACACATTATATTGTCAGCATTGCATGGTACCATATGTACACACACTCTTGTTAAATGCGTCCTCTACCAACTGCCACTTCTAATTTATTTTAATTTTGTTTGTAGGGGTAAATATTAAAGAAAAAAACACATAGTATTTATATATACACTTATCAAATGGTTTAAGCATTCTTTTCAACAGTTTGTGGGCAAAATGTTCTTACATCTACGCTTGAATGGATAGCATTTCAATAGTAACCTTTCATTATGTACTATTCTACTATAAACAAACACAAAAAAATCTTTTGCACACAAAGGTTCGAGCATGTTATTTCATTTTCATCGAATCTATCACAGATAGCCAACAATTTGTACAGCATTATATTTTTCTTTGAGTTCAGAAAACAAAGTACATAATACATTTTTTTTTTATTTCTAGTTAAAAAGTGAATGCCAAGGTAGAATTCGACGAACAGTATGACACTATTTTGCTTCAATTAAAGACATAGCGTTAATAGTATTGCATTCTTCAATCTGCATTCTTCAATATTTTTCTCATTTACTACGACAAGATAAAGTCAATACTTTTATTTATCTTCCATTTAATTTAAACAAAAAATAAAGACATTTTACTATGTTTACTAATTTTCTTCCTATATTTTGTAACTTAGCGCTTTCTTTATAAGTGAACATATATTTGGAATTGCGTTGATAATACTATAAACCTCCACAATTTTTTTTTCAAAATAGTCTATCAATGTATTTGTACGACTTTGCCCCAAGTAAAGCTTTAGAAAAGCAGTACACAAACGTGTTTTACACGAAATCATTTTATGAAAAGAAATTAAAAATTAATTGTACGGAAGATTGCTTTTTTCGTTTCATCTTTAATGAATTTGTTCAAGTCGAATTGTGATAGGGCAAAATCAGTTTCAACGATAAATTAACTATCTCTCATTTGGACATTTGGGGTGGTAAATGCAAAAATATTGTGTCACGTGATCAATTGCTTGGTCTACCTGAATATCACTTTACTACAATTAGTATGGACATAAATTGTCCTTTTTTACAGAGGTGCAACCTGGTGTCCACATATTATAACACCCCGAGTCTAAATTGTAAATAAATAAAACAGATTTATCAAATACCTTTATTTCAGGTGCGACCACGTGAAAGGGTGTTTAAAATTATTACCTAATACAGAAGCTGTTACAACTGATGATCATGCTGATGGTAATTGTTCATTCCTTCTCTTATGATCTTTTTTAACACCAATGTGACACAATATAACTAAAATAAGGTCATTTAGTGTTTACAGATACCTTCGTCTGAAACAAAAATCTTTGACGTAACAAATCCGGATGTCAAAACATTTTAGGAACATCATCTCCCATGAATGAAAAAAAAAATTAATAGAAGAAACCTTGAATATTTACTAACTGCTGATAATTCGCAGATGATATAAATGTGCTGAATGTATTTATCAAAACAAATCTCAGCATAATACAGCTATTTTTAACAGACAACTACTGTCATTTTTTTCACATAACTGTATTGGTACAAAATGGAAAAATCGAAACTTGAATATACAAGAGAGACGATTTCAGTTTTGTAATTACATTTCTTAGAACGATCTTTCTTTTGGCGCACAGACTGTACAATATGTTTAAACTAATACTGAATGATTGTCTGAGCCTCTAGTAATGAATTTAAGAAATACATTTTTTTTACAACAAAACGATCCATTAAATAACTGACACAAGTGTATTACCTCACCAATCATAATTTAAAGCTTTTTTCATACACATAAGGGTATTCTGCCCTGCAATTTTTGAATTTGTGAATACATTTGTAAATAGTCGAGCATATTGTGAGTTTGCCAATTGGTTTTTGAAACTTAGTATTCATTTACACAAAAGAAAAGTTTTCATTTTCGCCAAAATACTAATATTTTATTTGTGCCATTCAAAAATGACCTTGTAAGACAACACTCATGTCAGATGATTAACACTTATATTTGAAACAACAGGTACATGGGTCTAGATTATAAACATGTAACATGTAACATGTACATGTAGTTACATACTTGAAGAGCTCATAAATTATTTATCATTTTCACAAACGAGGAAATTATTAATGCTTAATTGGCATTCCGTTCGGCAATACAAATGCCATTTCCTCATGAAATGAATCGGTTTTACGACAAAAGTGTAATTACATTATAGTATTTGTGAATATTGTGTCACTATCATTTTTTTTAAATTCCAATACCAAGCATACATATAATGAAATGGACATTGTTTATATAATGCTATATATGCAATATTATATGTTAAAACTCAAAGACACGGGTCCTGTTTTTCGACTTAACGAATGTAAAGCAATAAATCTTTTTATCTTTTTAATTTACAATACTTTATTGACAGTAAAATATTCTGATTAACAAATAATCATAAGATCCAATTACATAGGAAAGGTTGGTTGACATTTTGACTTGTTTATTTTCGTTGATTTCTTTGATTATTATGATGATACTTAACATAATTAACATGATCTGTTGATAAGTATTTGTCTGAAAATGAAGTCAGCTGATTGGTTCTTTGTCCATTGGAAGAAAATATAAAGATTTTGATGCATTGATATCTTACTGATATATCTTTTATTATTACATAAGGATGAACATCAATCATTGTTTGTTATTGTTGTAAAAGAATGGCAAATGATACCAAAGGGACATTAAAACTCATAAGTCGAAAATGAACTGAAAACTCCATGTCAAAAAAAAAAAGAAAACTTGTCACCTTGGCTCTTTTTTAAAGGCTATACCAATATGACTGTTTTTGGCAAAGTTGTCAGTTAACGTTTTCCATATCGCATTTATCGTTATTCTTTGTTAGAACGCACTATTTTAGTTTTCTTGTTAGTATTACATTTTATCACATACCCAGTAGTAAGAACTTTTGTGTAAACATGAACTATCATTGATATGTTATTTTTACTGTAAATTTACTGGTTATAAAAATATTAAATTATTCGAGGGGCTTTAGGTTTTTCTATCTCAAGGTATACATTGTCTTAGCCTACTTTGTCCTAACTTTAAGGAAATTTCAAAATTATGCACCTCAACTTCGTATTTGATTTGGCCTTCCAACTGTTTTGATTCGAGCGTCACTGATGAGTCTTATTTATACGAAAGCGCGTGCACAATTATAGTCTTGCCTATTGACGAGGTTTTACATACACAGTAATAGTTAACCTGTACGTCATGAGTTTAGCATTTGTACAAGCTTTTGTAAAAGATACTCAATACTGAAGATCTGAATGATTAAAAAAAAAATGTCTGAAAAATAATAAAATTCTACAAAAATTTGAGAATTAAAAATAATATTTTTTTAGCAAACCAATAACTATTAGATCAACCATGCAATTTGTTTAATTTGTGTGATGTGGATGTTTAATGAAAACAAAATGTCACGTATTTGCTGGCACACCTTGTCAAAACTAGAACTTACTGCAGACACAAAGGACAAAACAGGTAAATCCATATACGTTTAACAGTTATTGATTTGATTGATAGAAATAAATCGATTACGTTCAGGAGGTAAAATAACAGACTGCCTGAGCCTATATTAATGTGATTAAAATTGTGTTTACAACGATTCGCGCCTTTAATTATTGACACTCGTTTTAAATACTCCAATTTCAAATTATTTTCTGAAATTAATGGTAATTTGATAAAGAAGATGAAGTATTGCAATATAGATTACATAATTATTTTAAGAATGCATTTATTTCAAAATATGATAAGATCATTTTTGGCTTGTATTTTTTCATAAGTATTTAATAACGTGTCGTAATTTGAATAGTCCAAATGTTTTTGGAATAACCTTTATAGTTACCCGCTTGACTTGAAGTATAGGGGAGGGTTTAGATCTCATCAAACCTGTTTAACCCCGCCGCATGTTTGCGCCTGTTCCAAGTCGGGAACCTTTAGCCTTTGTTAGTCTTGTGCGTTTTTTTCATGTTTTGGTTCACTTATATGTTTCGGAGTAAGGGGGGTACCCATTTCGCTGAACAAGTGACATTAATGTTTATGGGCCAGCTGAGGCCAACCTCCGTTTACAAGATTTTTTCGCTGCGTCAAAGAACCATTGGTGGCTTTGGGCTATTTTCTACTCCTTAGTAGTGTTGTTGTCTGTTAAAAACATTTCCCGTTTTGTTTCTCTATTCTTTAAAAATATACCTAAAACATTTTTAAATGAAATTGAACGGAAGCTGTCGGTTGACCATTATGACGCTTCTATTTCAATTGTTGAAATCACAAAACCAATTTCTTTTACTCGAATGCGACAATATGAAATTAGACATATCTGAAATTTTTCTAACATAACGGTCACGACAGGATTTGCTTAACCTTTCGAATCATCTGATATAACCCATTGTTGTTTTTGATTGAATTTATGTTGCTAAGTCGTCAAATAAATGTTCTACATTGTGTTTTTTAGACGGTTCCTTTTTTTTTCTCTTTGGTCGTTTTTGTCTTTTGCCATTGCATTGTGAATATTCCTGTGTTATCTTTCGCCTCTCTCTTTAATTAACGTAGGAAACAATTATGAAACAAAATTGTTAATTTCAAACGTTTTTAAGATGATATAGAAGAACACAAACTGTTACCGACGGACATCGTTACTGAATTTTTTTTATCAGTAGAAGACATGTAAAAAACAGGATTTAACAAACATACAGTACACACAGGAAGCTATGATACAACAAATTGTATTGCTGTGAAATAATTTTAGCGAATTGGCTCTACCTAGAACATTGTATCGTCCTCCTAGTTCTTATAGTCATAACAAAAAAGATCAATTCACAATATTCATAAAAGTTTTCATGTATTATCTTTATTTTGAAAAAGAAATTTGATGTTAAACATACCTTCTCATGTTCTTAATTACCCATATTTCAAATGTACTGGAAAAGATAAGATGTATATGGATTAACTCAACTCATTGAAATAAATTATATTGATATTGCAAGGAAACTACTAACCTTTTTGAACGTGAACATGAGGCGCATAACATAATTTTCTAGATATGTTATCCACTTGTGAGTTACGAACTTTGTAAAATTTAAAATAAAAGTATGCTTATGAGGAATCAAGTTATGTTAGATGAAGTTAAAAATTATTTTCAAAAATATTACAATCATATTCAGGAACTCAGTTTGAACATATTCTAGCACAAAAACGGATGCCAAATTATCGGCATGGCATGTAATTGTTTGATGACCAGTTACTATCACTTGATAACCTTTCTACAAAATAATGTGAAATTTACTAATTCTGAATAATAGTGTGACTTTTAAAACTTTCATCACTTTCTAAGCTTATTTCAATAATAATGTACACCACTTGTGGTCCAGGACATGAACAGCGATAAAAGTGATCATTACAAATTTATTTTTAATTTAAAAATATCTCAAGAAATACTTTTGTTCGAAAAGTTTAAATTTGAAAACGAAGGTTGTTAATGGCAATGACGTTACATATAATTACGGATATTTTTAAAGATGTCATTAAAAAGGAAAGCAAGATCTGCATAAAGATCGGCGAAAGGACATTTATAAATAATAATTTAGTTATCGGTAGTGTGCTGAATTTATTCAACCTGTGCGTTCGTCATTTATAGATTGACACTTGATTAATGTGTATTGTAGTAAGTACTGTGTGCATATTTAGGACGAGAACAAATAAAGATTAGTACAATAGGTAGGTTCTTCGTGGAAAACATATTGGAATAAATGACGGGAAATTTGAACTGTCACTGGAAATGAGGCTTTGTAGGTTAGGATTGAAATTTTGCCTTACAACATGCCAAAAAAAGACACTTAAAAAAATTATCTAAATTTAGAAATTGGATCCTCATCCTATACGAAGAATCTAATTTACCATTCCTATTTTGACCATATTGAGGTGCGTACTATTGAAAAATTGATAAGTGATAGTTACTCTTTACTGGCAGTTACATGTACTAAACCAGCATCCATCAGATTACTTACTGACGTTTCAACAGATATATTGCATATCAAACAGAACAAAAATTGTATAGTGTTACTTAGATGCTACCAATTGCAATTGAACTTTTTGACAATTTGCAAATAACATTTCTTCTTTAAAAATGATGTCTGCATTATCTTTCTTACACAGAAGAAAAATCTTAGATTTAAGGATGTTCGCTTCTCTGTTTCAAAATAACAAGCTTTTTAAAAGACTGTTAATTTGATAGTATGTAAATAAAGGAACTAAACAAAAAAAAAAAACAGAAAAAATGAAGGGTCCGTGTGCTTGTTTTCGAGATGTAAGCCATTGAAAATTTGGCGGGAAATATTTCTCTCTAGATTATTCATACGTTTAACATTAACACCATTTTTCTTTCAAAAACAATGAAAAAGTAACAAGGATTTGATAAGATTTTCAAAAATAGAGTTTTAAACTATATGTTGTAAAATTATGAAAAGAAAAGTAAGGGTTAGTGGACAATTTTTTTGATTTGCACTACATGGATTAAACTAGAGGATTCCGAATATCTAACAAAAAGTGAAAAACAAGAGTAGCGAACATCCTTAAGTGAATCATATGAAGAATGAAGCAGTTTCTTAAAATGAGACTTTCTTCTGTTACTTAGATTTAGAAATGGTGAGAGTTAAGCTGTTAGTCAATCAATACATAAGCTGAAATAGTTAACATAATGTTTAGTATATCGTTTCATAAAGTCGATCCCATGACAAATAATAATGTGGAAAGAGTAATCGATCATATGTTTGCATTCATGATGTTAACCTTTCATCTTTTGATAGGAATCGATGAAAATCAACTGCTAATACTTTCAATTGGAATTTCCAATACAGTTTTGATATTACTACTTTGTCTCTCTCTCGCATGTGTTTGTTGGAAATATGAAGTATCTTGCAAGAAGAGAAAACAAAGAACAGTTGACACAAACAGAATGCATTTCAATTCATCAGGAAACCATCTGCAACAAGGAGAGGCTCAAGAGTACGAGGAAGTAGATGATGGATTTTTGAATCGCGAATCTTCAATAAATGATGGACAAGATATTAGTAGCAGTCGGAGTTCGGCTAGGGGAAGTGGCATTTGCGGAGTAGACAGTGACGGATATCTGAATCCCTATCATGCACTGAAATCAATAGAAATGTCATTGGGACATGAACCATATTCCGAACTATCCGACATAGAAACCAGTTTCATACATACAGAGGAGAACACACATTATTTCAACATTCAGAAGTAATATTCTGAAATAGTCGATAAAGAAAGACGAAAATTTGAATGAATTATATATTCTCAAATCATGAATAATATAAACTTGTCAAACTGATACATATTATGCAGGTTATTGGAATGTGCAAAGTTTAGCAATACAGTATTCATTACATATATAGGTATAAATAGCAACAATCAGGCGGACGTCAGGTTGTATTGATAAACTCTAAAAATTTGCAACCCCTTAGGTAGCTACACGGTCTAAACTTAGTTCGATAGAATTTTTAAATAATTCAAAAAAAGTTAATTTAGATTTTAAAGTGTTCAAAAAAGGAATAACATATAAGGAACCACACTTCCGGGAGCAGAAAGAAATCTAGATAAAATAATTTTGAAGGAATATTTGTGCCGAAAAGAAAAAAGAAATAAAGAAAATAAGGGACATCTGTCTCGTTTCTGTCCTGTAAGAAAAACGAAGTACAATCTAAATATTCAAGTTGCATCATTACGATTCCTACTGTTTAGTTGTATTTTAAAAGACTTATGTTTATGCTAACTGATAAGCACCAATTTATAAACTTACGGACCTTATAAATTGAAAAAAATCCTTAAAACGCTGGAATAATTCTATCGTAAAACTGCGTGACGCGTTGAGGGGGACAAACACATACCGCGTGTCCGTCTGTTTGTCTGTTAACCCGTCTCTTCGTCCGTTCATCCCAACTAATCTTCAAACCAGTGGAAACAATGGGTTGCGTATGAATACGAGGAATTAGACGATGGATTTGTTTAGTTAAGAATTTTCGATAAATGATGAAAAGGGCGCAGTGTAAGTTCTCCTGAAGCAGCATTTGTGGAACAGACAGTGAAGCAAATCTGAATATACAATTAAAAAAATACAATTGGACATGGGCCCTGTTCTGAACTATAATACACTGAAACTAGTTTTCACATGCACTAAGAGCAATGAAGGAATGTAAAGAAGTTAATGATGAATTTTTGAATCGCGATCCTACAATAAGAAGGACAAGACGTTAACGGTGACTGCAGTCCGATTTTGGAAAGCAGCATGTGTGGCACAAACAGTGAAGGATATTTGAATCCCTAGCATGCTCTTTAATCCAAAGCAATTACAATTGGGCAAGGACCATATTTGGAACAATCCGAACATGAACAAGAGAAACCGATTTACCCAAAAAATCAGAACGAATGTTCTGATACACTTCACGAATAAAGGAAAAAATCATGACTGTCAAAATGTATTGTTATTTTCGTTTGATATTTGAATGTTTCAATGTGTCACTGTTTCATACAAATCAGTTCAATAAATCTAACATACGTGTTGAAATTTAGTTTGAAAAACGTTTATAATTTGATAAAACTGTAAATAAAATCATCACTGTTTTATAAATGTGTATCTGTATATTTTATAAAATAATCTATGCTGGTGAATAGGAGTTTAAGATGGTGTACCAATGTTATGGAACACAACTCTAAAAATATAGGTTTGATTGTAAGTACGACTTTCATAAATATATTTTGTTTCTAAATTTTGTGAACAAAATGTGTAAGGTAGTGTAGCAACATTTTGTATATTATTTTCATAGAATTTGAGCATGACGAACCACTTATGTATGCTGCATTGTTCTGGACACCATATCATGACAGGGGTTTCTTTAATAAGATTAATCAATTTTACAATCATTTACATGTAGATGCTCTTAAATGATTAACTGCAAGGTTAATCGACAGTAAAACCCTTTTCTAGCCGGACACACTCGAGAAGCAATGACAATAAATTATCCCAATGTGGTGTTATATACATTTGCGTCATTTACGTTTTATTTGTTCTATGACAAAATTTAAGGATAATGATATATCCTAGTCGACTTTCTTTTTAAATGTATGAATATCTAAGGTTTCACAGAAAAATCAAATGTTGAATTCTCGAAAATAATATAAATGTCGGCAGCTCGATACACATTAAAACTGGTAACTACGTCGCAATAACAGCTGATTTTATTTCATTTGAAAAGTTGAAGGCAATCAAAGTGACCAAACAGTTTAAAGCTTTTTCAGCTACTTGCAGTGAAACATGGTAAACTTTTCATAATACTTCTTTTCTTATCTATTTAAAGTGAATCATGTTAAACTTTTCATAAAACTGTCGTACCATTATTTATATATGCATGTGTTTAACATATTCTGTAACTTGAAATGTACATACAATATAATGAAGAGACAGAACAGTAATTTTGCTAAGGATCTTTGATATCAGTAATAGATTACGTTTGCTGTAATTTGTAAATCCTTTCGGAATATTTGGTTCTCAATACTCTTTTAATTCGTACTCAGTTTGGCCTTTTTTTTCTTGTTTTCTAGGGTCACTGATGAGTCTTTTGTAGACTAACGCGTGTCTGCTTTACAAAATTATAAGCCTGGTATCTATGATGATTTGTTTTTTCTTGCATGTGAGTTTTCCAAAGTTTATTAGGTTATTTTATATTTTAATACGCGTCGTTAGATTTTATAGAAATGCACACATTTCTCTTGTTGTTGAATGGTTGGGCATTCAAAGAATAAGGTTAATAATTATTTTTACTTATAGAATTTATAATTGTTATTGTCATGTAAATGACTTAGAAAGGTGATATATTGATTAAAAGTTATGGAATGAAATTGATAAATTTTAAAACAAAACATAATGGAATAGTACTCGACATTTGGTCTCACCTATATTATATTTGTTGAATCATATATTTTCCGGGAAGGATATATATCTTGCAAAACAATATACAATTAGAAACATTTTGGATTTTTTTTTTATAATAAAAACTGAAACAAACGCTGCTTTAGGTCGACTTTGTTCTGTCTATTTTACAAAAAAAACAAGGAAACAACCTACAATCAACGTGATTGTATTGCACTAGATACTCATTTAATCTATTTATGTACCTGCAGTGATGCTTGAGGCCAACATTTCTGAAAACCCCAAAGTTATTACAAATAATACAAAACTGACTTTACCAAGAGTACAGCCAATAGGAGACTCATATCTTATTTGAAAATGTTTCCTTCAAATGCAAATTTCAATCAAACAATACTCGTATTTTCATGACAGTTACGAAGTTAATGCTACAGTGCTAGTTATACACTTGGTAACTAACCACTACCAACAGAGGTCGATCAAGTGGTAACAGTTACATTAACGATAACAATGTAACGGCACTTATTAAACATTTAGTAGGTGCGCATGCGAGGTCAAGATGAAATTTTATTCTTATCTGTTTGGTTCGATTTTTCTGATTTTTTTCTGATAAGAGCATGGTGAATGTAAAATATCAAACATGATATAAGTTCCTAATCAACATCATAAAGATGAGCTGACAAAAATTGGTAACTGGTATTTAAAATTGTATATAAACTGTCCGTCCTTGTGATTTCTAGTGTTCAGTGTTGCACGTAACAATTTCCGGTTTCTAAACCGAGTTCTGCTGAATCATCAACGTGAAAGGCTTATCAAATGTACTTAACATCACGCACGAAAAACTGTTCATTGTTTAAGCATACATCTGAATAGTTTGAAGGAAAATCTTGTCACAATCCATCATTCGTATTTCTGAAGGTCGTTTATAATGTGACATTAATCTTTCCATACTACATCATGTACATTTTACCAACGTTGGATTCTGCTGTTGAATGATAGAAATATCTATTGATGGTAGATGTTGGTATAGTTTTTTTTTTTTTTTTTTTTTTGCGTGTTGCATAAATAACACTAGCCTAAATGATTCATATCTCCTTATAGACTTTATGACAACCAATTTATAAAGGAAACTCACTCTATAAAATCATCAAACGGAATAACAGTGGAAATCAATATCATACCGTAACAACACTACTGTTGGATCAGTGGTTCAGTTTGTACACTATCAAATGTTACTCCGTCCCATTGTCATTAGCTTTGTCATCTGTTAACTCATACTTTACAACACCAAAATGAAGTTTTGAAAGTTCAATTGCTGATTTCCTCCGTACTTATTTCATAACATAGCAATTTGATAAAATTGAGCGTTTTTTTCGAACATGTAGCGTACAAATTATAAACAATAAATGTCAATCGTCCAAAAGTTCAATTTTGATTGATTTTGGCATAATATTTAAAATTATCTTTTAAGAAAACGAAATTTAAAAGAATAAAAAAATGCTTTATTTTGATTAATCATTTTAAAGATGTCGGCTCATGCAAAATGTTTCAAAACTTAAGATTTGCAACAGTGTCTATAACACAAACATTTTAATCTGAATAACATTTTGACTGTATGGAATATAATACATAGACGTCACAATAACTATTTAGTGTCTTCATATATCATATATCTATATTTGTAAGGGACTAAGAAACAGGTGTAATTCGGGCATCAGCGAGCTATTACTTCTGATTCGACCCGAGTACAAATACAGCTGATATTTAAAGACACTTACAGTTTATATGTTTGATGATCTAACTGAAGACCTTATCCACGAATTACCCCCCGAACTTGTAAGCCCTCTAATCTTATACATAACCATGATACTAAAAGGAAATCTTTGGATATTGCATGAACTCAAACAGCTATTTAAAACATTTGCAAGGTATCTCTTACTGAAAACAATATTAGAGACTTATAACTTGATATATCAGTTACTTCGGATGTAAATATACACTTTGAAACATGCACTAAAATAGATATTGATTCTTTGGACTTCAAAAACATTCATACATTTCTAAGAAAGTTTTTCTTTATCTTTAACCAAAAGATATTTGCCTTCGAGGAATAATATGTATCATAGCGAACACATAAACAAATATGTTTAATTGGATTAGATCAGTAATCATGGTTAGACAGTTAATTCCACATACTGTGGATTCATTTATTTTCGTTGATACCAATATTCGTGGATTAAGGAAAACGTACATGTTCGTGGATATTTAATTTCGTGGTTTTAACGAAGTCTGCATACAAGCCTATAGAAAATTTGTTATTCGTTCAACATTTATTTTCGTGGTTCACTTGTACCCACGAAATCCACGAAAATTGGTATCCAACGAATAATAATGAATCCACAGTACATGAATTATTTAAAAGCCACAGTGAACCCCCCGTTTATTATCATTTTTCCCTTAGAAATACATGGATAAAAATAAATGTTCGGCTTTTAGAAATTCACGACCCGGCCGATTATTATCAATTATAAAATCTTCGGCTTTTAAAAATAAAGACCCCGCCGATTATTTTCAATAAAAAAATCCTCGGCTTTTAAAAATCACGACCCACCGATTATTTCAATAATAAAACATTCGACTTTAAAAATCACGACCGGCCGATTATTTTTATAAAATTCAAACCAAAAAATAATATTCGGGACATTCTGCAAGACCCGCCGATTATTATTATTGATCTAATAAAATCTGAACCAAAATAAATCGTTGGGGAATAGCCTAGTTAATTTAGCTCCATACCAATAACTGAATTATATGCTCCAGACTTAGAGTAGGTACATATAGAATATGGTAGGGTTACACTTGATTGTGAGTGTGCATGTTCAAATTGAATTTACCTTAATTGATATTTGTTACCTTCAGCTGTATACACTTATACTGTATATTACAAATCTATTATACTATTTTAAAGAATTAAACCACTGGAATTATGATAGCATATATTGAGACTGTAAAAACATGATTGTTATAATTTATATGATTAAGTTCATAAAGTTTATAAACTTACGTATACAGTCATAAGACTCATGCCATCCATACAATATGAAGTTTTATACATAAACTATAAAATGACGAAATGAGCATGCAGTACTATTTAAACACATAGAAACCTATTTGTAAATATTGTAGAATAAACAAGCATTTTTTTTTAATAAAAACTGAAAGTCCTTTGTAGATTTCCATATGACATATGTACAATAATCCTTTCTATGATTAATACTATAACATCTAGGTAAGTATTGGTTTTTATAATTAACAATAGAATCATGTTGACATACAAATAAAACATAAAAATACCAACAAATTCATAACACAAAAGTAAAAATTAATAAAACATAAAATCTCTAGGTATATTTTGTCAACGCCACATTTCGATTGGAATACGTAAGTTCGATGTCATTAATTTTGTTACCCAACCTCTAATCTGTTCAGATGTTATGACAAAAGCCATTCTGATTCATTAAAATATAACCTAGACCAGTTTTGCTAAATATCGATTCTACAAAATTAATCCATTTAAAAACATAATGACCATGATTCTTCAATGATAACATCAGCCTGTACAAAGCACTACTGAGTTTATTGATATTGTTTACAACTTTACACCAGTACGAACTCATTCTACATTTTACCCGGATTTGCAAAGGAAACATTACCCATTCTTCATACACCATTACATTCGGTGTAGTATTTCGAACCTTTAAAATTCATTTTGCCAAATTTCAAATGCACCTGTTCAATTATTTTCGAATTCTCAAAGCCTCAAAACTTCAGAACCATATAAAAGAGTTTATATATGTTTTAAAGGTCTAACATGTTATTTCTTTTTGCCATGCATTAGAATCAGAATAAAGGATCTGTAGTTGAAGAGTTGCCACCGTCAATTTTGATTTGACGGTGACAACTTTTCAATTACACTACTGTTATTCCTTACTTACACAAACAATATATGATGGTCTGAAAGTATAGATTCTAGGTACTGAAGTTGTTTATCATCCTAATTACGTATCAAAGTTCCCCTTTTTGGTCCTTGTATATTTTTAACCACAACTGTTTATCAATTTTGGATTATATACTTATGACATGGATTGGTACATCCCGCCATAGTGCAATGGTCAATTTTGAGTTTTTGTCTTTCATTTTTGCTGATGTACGTTGTTTATACAATGTTTGCCATTTTGTGTCTCTTTGTTTAAACAGTTATTTTTTTTATTGTGATTAAGATTACATTACAATATTGACGTTTGCCGCACAGGGGTTTAGCTAGACATAGGGCCCGGTTGAGTCCACCATGGTATACATTGGGAGGAACCTGTACCGGGTCAGGAATGAGACATTTACTTTTCCATTCGTTGGAAATGTTTGGGCGTTTAATTTTGCCATTTTATAAAGGAATTTCCGTTTTGAATTGTCCTTGGAGTTCTGTATTTTTTATTTTACTTTTCACTAACATAACCATGTGGCGGGTTAAAATATACAATACGTTATTCACAAATGTAGCACTATGGGTAGAATTACGAAAGTATAGAAAAGAACTCTAAATAACAATCAGAACATGATCTGTTATAATAGTAAGCTACATAACAAAACATAATATGTACTCTAAGAAAGTGTTTAACAATAACGTGAGAATGCTATCAATTACCGTAAGCAATCTCAAAGTAGTGAATCTGATGACAAGAAAGCAAGGTATTCTTTACTCAAACATCGGCACATGTACTTAAGATATAATAATAAGAAGATGTGGTATGTTTGCCCATGGAACAGCTCTCTACCAGAGACCAAAATGAAGTAAGAGTAAAATGAAATGACTTAAAAGCACATTCATAAAACAGGAAGCCACGATCTTGTGAATGTTTAAAAAAAAGCTGTATACAGGATGTCAATGCAGAATAATTGAACTTGACTTATACTCTGACCTATAATGGTTTACCTTTATAAATTGTGACTTGGATGGAAAGTTGTCTCATTGGCACTAATGCAACATCTTCTTATATCTATTGAACCACATTCCTGCTACAAACTACAAACGTACAAAGTGATGTTCGTCCTGAAAATAACAGATAAAAGAACTGAACAACGACATCATAACAACACTGCTTTCAGCATAACAACATATAAAGTTGAAGAGCATTGATGACCCGAAATTCCCAAAAGTTGTGCCAAATAGGACTACGGTTATCTATGCCTGAGATAAGAAAATCCTTAGTCATTCGAATAATTCATACTTTTGAAAACAGTTGATTTATAAAAAAAAAACACCATATTATTGATAATCATGTCAACACCGAAGTGCTGACTACTGGGCTGGTGATACCCTCGTTGAAGAAACGTCCACCAGTAGTGGCATCGACCCAGTGGTGTCAATAGTTATCAAAGGTACCAAGCTTATAATTTAATACGCCAAATGCGCGTTTGTCTATAAAAAGAAACATATGTGACGCTCAGATCAAAATAGTAGAAAGCCAAACAAATATAAAGTTGAAGAGCATTGAGGACCCAAAATTCCAAAAAGTTGTGCTAAATAGGGTTAAGGTAGTCTATGACTGGAATAAGAAAATCCTTAGTATTTCGAATAATTCACACTTTTATAACATTACCAGGCATTATCAGATATGAGAAGTTGTGACCATTTCTTAAGTATTAGCATAGTTCTAAAAGTGTTATGTGATGAATGATAATAAAAATTATTCAATCTATATTCTTTCTTTTCGATAGTTGTCATTTACTTAAAGAAATTACAATAATTTTGTGTTCGAATTTACATCAGTAATGAAATTTTAAAGTTAGAAACAGTTTTCCTTCCAAATTTCGAATAGATACTTGGACTATCAGACAGTACTTGAATCACACACTCATGTGATTCGTCTCTCTAATTTACACAATAGTTTGAACCTAAATGAACTAGATGTAGAAATGAAATTCAAATTTATTTTACAGGAATATTTCCTTATTGTCTGACCTACTAAAAATATATACATTTGATTAATTCTACAAACATGATGTCGATGGTTTATATTATTGTTTTTTATTTGTGTATTGTAGTTTATTGTAAACAGGAGATTTGTTCATCTGGGTAAATATATTGTATATACTATTTTAAAGGCCTTATTAATATTTTTCTCGAATATGTTGGAAATGGACAATATACAAAAGTTAAGTAAATAATATCATCCATTGCGGATAGTGTACTTTTTCATTTATTTCAACCTTTTATAATAAATCATATTTACCATTAAGATAGGCTAGTATTATATGTAAATATTTATTTCAATTTCTATTTTCAGTTTAAATGAATACTTGTGTTTTTTTCAATTTCGAACACAGGGACGGAACGTGTGTTGGTAAGAACATACATACATTTTTAAGTATCGGTCTTTTATCAAGATGTGTGTCCAAGGAATAAAACAAATGGCAATGTAAATGCCTTATATTTCGCAAAAGGTATTAGTACCTAATTTCAAAGGGACATTATCTCTTAAATTCATGTTCATCGATTTGACTCAAATTCTCGTCTTTAGTCTTGTATTTTCTTTTGAAAAGAAAGAGTGAGATGAAAGAAAACGAAGAGAAATCTAAATTTTCTAAAATCTCTTGTATCCGAGAATAAACAATTTTGTCAACTTTAAATGACCTAAATAACGCTAAGATCGATTGGAAAATTCCTCTCTCGGATAAAAGCCATAGGAAAAAATTGTAACTGAAACAATTGAATAAGTAAAAATAATGTTATAATAATAATAATAATAATGAAAGACCATGCCATACAAATACATCGATCTGATACCAGAATATCGATCCCCTTTTCATATTCATCCGGATTTATTTTAGCTTTACCAAGCTAAGTAAGAGTTGTGTCCCTTGGTCTGTCAAACTTCCGGTTTTCGTTTGAGTCGAACTACGTGTATCTCGAAATATTTCTTTGGTCCAGCTGACTTCGAGATAACGAGAGTCGACTGTATTTTAGAACTAACCAAAAGTCGTCGAAACTGTGAAATAGCATACAACACAGTGCAAGATATTCACACAGGGTGAATTCCTCGCCGCTGTTTTCGATTTTAAATTTCTAAATTAACGACTTATAATTATAAGTAAAACAATTCAAAGAATGAAAACCTAATTAAATTGTTATCTGTCTTAACCCTCGTACAGTTACAGACAAATCGATACTACAGGAGTTTTTATATAATCCGATTGGAGTAATCGTACGTTATGATGAAAAAAGTTAATTTGTGTATTATAACTAACGAGAAAAGGCAATTACATTTTTTTGAATAATAAGTATATTTCACCCTACCCTCCACAATAGAACCCAAATAAACGCTACACACCAATTAGCCCCATTTTATACAGTAAAATATGCAATATGGCTATACATTTAGTATATACTATACACTTTTATGCACAGTTCATTTTCTGTTTTTATTTTTTATCTAATAAATTGATACTAGTAATTGATGTCGGCACATAATTAAGTTTCGGATAGTAATATCCTAATTTTTAATCATGTAGCAATGTATACTGTGCGCTGTTTTTGCTTTGTATGGGTACTCGCCAACAGTGTTTTAGCTAATCTCCGGATATTGAGCGTGAATATTACCTATAAGAAATGTTACACAGAAATGAATTCATAAGAGAACACTATTCAAAACTATTCATGTTAAAATAAAATTCTGACCTTTCTAATGGACTAATGTTGATACAAATATAAATTAAGAAGATGCGGTATGATTGCCAAAACTTTCCGCAAATGACTTAATGACTATAACTAGTATGGGTCATCATACGCCGTAAGCATATTTCTTACTCATTATCATTTTGTGTTAATTATTTTTAGAGTGTAAAAAGGGTTTCATTTCATTTATTGGTGAAGCTTGCAGACCATGCCCAGAAAATACTTTTGGAAGAGAATGTTTATCTGAATGTGTATGCAATATGAATGAAAGGTTTGTAGATTTTCTGACCTTCAAATTTATTCTAGAATAAATAAACACTGCAGTATAGATATTGTGCATTGCACTTGTAGTCAGTACTTCTGTGCTGACATGAATTATCATTGATATGGTCATATGTATAAATTAACTGTTTACAAAACTTTTGAATTTTTGAAAGACTAAGGCTTTTCTATCTCAGGAATAGATTACCTTAGCTGTATTTGGCAAAACTTTTAGGAACTTTGGTCCTCAATGCTCTTCAACTTAGTACTTTATTTGGCCTTTTTAACTTTTTTGGATTCGAGCGTCACTGATGAGTCTTTTGTAGACGAAACGCGCGTCTAGCGTAAATACAAAATTTAATCCTGGTATCTATGATGAGTTTATTTACAACCACTGGGTCGATGCCACTGCTGGTGGAGTTTTAATTCCCCGAGGGTATCACCAGCCCAGTAGTCAGCACTTTTGTGCTGACATGAATTATCATTGATATGGTCATATGTATAAAATAACTGTTTACAAAACTTTTGAATTTTTGAAATACTAAGGCTTTTCTATCTCAGGAATATATTACCTTAGCTGTATTTGGCAAAACTTTTATGAACTTTGGTCCTCAATGCTCCTCAACTTAGTACTTAATTTGGCCTTTTTAACTTTTTTGGATTTGAGCGTCACTGATGAGTCTTTTGTAGACGAAACTCGCGTCTAGCGTAAATACAAAATTTAATCCTGGTATCTATGATGAGTTTATTCATTGACCAATAAGAGTTTTAAACTGGATAATTGTTTTGTTAGTTTTTGCTATTTCTCCTTATCCTTACGGTGTGTATATATATTTGTTAAATAAGTTAAAACGGAGGAAAATTGTGTGTTCGAAAAAACTTAAACTTAAGTAAACGATTTGAAGACTTTGCAACAACTTACAAAATGGCGATATGAGTTTTGCAGTCGTCATCGAGCATAACCCTAGAGATCTTGTGTCGAAAAGTCTCCATTTTGAGACTGTTTAAGCAGGTTATATGCACTATTTATGCGGAGTTTAAAGAGGATTTTTTAACGTGTTTCCCAAATTTCTTTTGAAGACCATTTTTTGCACTTTACCATAGAGTAAATTACGTATCTTCGTAGCTTTTGGGTTGTCTTTTACAGCATGTTATCTAAAAAGTTAATGTAATATAAGTGTTCTTTTACTCATATCACAGAAAAAGCAGCTCAAATGACACATAAAAATTAACATATGGTATAGAACAATACTTTGGACGTTGTGAATATAGCTGAATAATAATTACGACTCTTTTATGGAGTAACATTTAAAATACTCACAGATTTATTTTGTTTTGCATTTAACCTCTTGGTTCAAGATATGATAAACATTTTCATGTCAATGATACACAACTTGGCATTTTACAAGTATAAACATAGTTAGATAGTGGCCAAAACAAATTAACAGGTGAGGGATGTTGAATGTTTTATTATAAGCTCAATCTCCTAGAAAGTCGATCCATGCAAATACTGTAAAAAGACAAAACAACCCTTAAACTTGATCTTCGCATATAATAGTCCATGTGCACTTCTAATTCCAGGGTTTGGTTTACTTTTGGAACTTCATAATTAAAGAGGCACATTTAGGACATAAAAAGAGTTCCTATTGGAAATTGAATTTTTTATATTCAATGAACGAGTCTAGAAAATCGGTAAATCAATAAAAAAAATTAATCCAATTACTTTATTTTAGATGCGATCACGTGAACGGATGTGTGACGTTATTGTCTAGTATAGAAACGGTCAAAACAGATGATCATGGTGAAGGTAATATAAACGATTATTTTGTTTTCGACGATCTATTATTTTTTTTACAAGAAAATTAAATTAAATAATAAAAATTGAGAATGGAAATCGGGAATGTGTCAAAGAGACAACCCGGGTTCATTTAGTGTTCAAATCCCTTCCGCTGTATCACATTGAAACGTCATTTCAATGTAAAATCGAACGTTACGTTTATGTAAGATAGGCGACAAGAAATCAGAGGGACATTTAAACTCATTAATCGAAACAAAAATAACACTGAAAGTTCTATTGCAAAAAAGTAAAAATATTAAAAGAAAAACAACAAGTTACAAAAATCAACAAAATTTAGGGTTATCTCCGGTTCTGCAGAAGGGTATGTTGGTCTTGTTTCACATTTAGCATTCATCGTGTTGCTCATGTTGGTAAAACCCCGATGATAAGTCAAATTGTATAGGTCATATTCGAGGAAAAGGGACATGATTTTGGTTACGACAATTGAGACATATCTATCGTCATCTGTGAGACAGATATTCCATATGGATCAATTTACTCGTGTTGGCGTACATAGCATTGGTCAAGCTTATTTTTTAGTCTTCTTAAGAAGTTCGAATATAAATTAGTCTCATATGTAGAAAGGAAAAGTCTGCAAGAAGAGGAGCACAGTTGGTTTTTATAGAAATGCCGATAGTTTGTACACGTCCTCTTAACGTTACAAAAAAGTTGTCAATCAAGAAACAAAGGATCTTGATAATGTCATTTTCAGCTTTTTTGTTATTATTCAATCAAAGTGATTTTTTACATCAATACGATTTAAACGTCCCAAAGACAAGATACTTGTATTATGGACCATGACATTTTTCTAATCACGAACTGCAGAAGGAGAAAAAACTTTTTAACAAGAACAGAATATACCTTTCATTATTTTATACCTGTATATTATTCTGAGTTTATATTAAACACACTCAATGTATATATCCAAACTAAAGTCAGCCAAATAAATTTTGTGATAACAGTTGGTACTTTATTTCATTGGCTCAAATGAAAAATAAAATTATTGTGCCAAATAAAAAAATGCTAATGCGCAAATAAAAAACGTCGAAGAATTCATTTTGATAACATGTGTGTCAATGCAAATAGTGTTAAAGTATTGTGTTTTTATCACCGGAATATCATAGTTAGATTGTATTCATTATATTTGTTTTATCAATACCAGACATCCATCTGTGAGTTTGACTGTCCCTCTGGTATCTTTCGCCCCTCTTTTAGATGAAATAGAAATTGTTTATGTATGTATCTTATGCTATATTATATGTTTGAATTCCGAGATCCTGTCTGTTTTTCTTTTTAACTTACTGAAGGTAAATTACTGTACGCTTTTTTTATGACGGCAAATCAAGAAAAGTGCTTCTGAAGAATGATATTTACAACGTGTTGTTTTCATTTTTCAATATTTATGTGTGTATATCTTTGTTTGTATCTATGACGTGTTACCTTTTCAATTCTTTATTAACATTGAAATATTCAATCTACAAAATTATTACATATGTTGATCAACATGTAAAAAGAATGACAATACACATTTTTTTGTAGTTTCTTGTACATAACACTTTCACACATTTATAATAATCATTTACCACGACGTTTGCTACATGTGGAGCAATTTCTGCTTACCCTTCCGGAGCACTTGACATAACCATAAATTTTTGGAAGGGTTCTTGTTGCTCACTTTTAAGTGTTCTATGTTGTGTTTTGAGAACTGTTGTTTGTCTGTTTGTCTTTTTCTGTAAGCCCTTGCAATGTTTGTTTATCTTGGACTATGAATTTGAATACATTTTGGTATCTTCTGACCCTATTTTACGTAGTGAGTTCGTTATTTCAAATTGTCAATTTTGACTAAATATCAATGCCGAATCAACTAACCTAATTAACAGTAGTAGTGTAGTTATTGTTATTTGTGTGAAGTCTGCATTTTATATCCTTGGCTTTCAAATATTTGACATTGAGCGTTCCTGATGAATCGTGAAGAGCTTCGGACGCGGAAAAATTTTAAATGTGTTGTTTTCATTTTTCATAATCCGACTTTATCGTATTTAAGGACTTTCTTTTTTGAATTTTCCTCAGAGTTCAGTATTTTTGTGATTTTAATTTTTACAGATACATCTTTTTCAGCACTGGAACCTACAGCAGAAAGATACTGTAAAATAGGTAAATCCATATACTTTTGCCAGTTCTTAATTTGAACAAAAATTACTTACCTTAAAATGTTCAGCTGAGAATATAAAAGTCGAAGTCCGTAATATTGAATTCATTTCTTTTACGTTTTTTTTTTATATAAAATCATTACGGTCCTTTGAATAAGTAACACTGGTTTTTAATTTTTCCAGTTTGATTTTTTTCTGAAATAGATTAAAACTTTTTGAATAATCCAATAATAATAAGTTAATATAAAAAAAATACAAATCTGGAATAATCCTTTGAGAAATTAATCTTGATTTTATTCCTTACCGTTTAATCATCATGAGTTGAATTCAACTTAAAAAATATGAAGACCAGTTACATGCAAGTTACTAACTGTTTTCAGTTCGACACCATTTCTATATAATATTCAAAACCATCAGAGATATATAAATCAATCCATATGGTTTTGAGTATATTTACAAGTAGTCTCTGATGCATGATTTTAAAAATTTTTTTTTTGGCTTTCAACTAGCCGTCAGTAACTGGGAGTACTCCCAAATCGTACTTTCTTGTTAATTTGACCTGTTGATACCATTTTTTTTATACTTTTTTTGTTATTTAATGTTTACTTATTCAGTTTATATCTCGTCTATATACCAGCTTTGATAAGTGTTTGGTATGACTATAATTTTGCACTTCTTCGTAATATGAACAACAAACAATTTTATTAGTAAAAAATATTTCCGTTCTCCATTCAAACTGTAGACCTTCCAACAACAATATTTTCATTTACTTGTGTATATTATTGTATTTGGCGGCTTTTTGTTCAAGGTTAATGTTTTTTTTATCTAAATTGTTTGACATCTCACAGCGGTATACTACTGTTGCCTTTATTTAACCACCCCTTATTTATTGATTTTGTATTTACATTGTATCATAGATCGAATTTATTCGTTCAGTGTATGTTCAGTGTATGTTCACTTGTGTTAATATGTATTTGGATTGAGTTAAGCCATTTCAATTAATATTTTATAGTGTGTCTTTCTGTTTTTTGATGTTACACTATTGTTTCAGATAAGGATGAAGGTTGGTACCTATTAAAACGTTAACACCCGCTTCATTTGTTTGTACCTGTCGTAAGTCAGGAATTGGATGTTCAGTCGTTTGTTGATGCGGTTCATAAGTGTTTCTCGTTTCTCTTTTTTTATATAGGTGTAAGCCGAGACTCCGTGTTGAAGACCGTACTTTGACATATAATGGTTTATTTTCACAAATTGTGACTTGAATGGAGAGTTGTCTCATTGGCACTCACACCACATCTGCTTATACCTAGGTAGCATGACTGTTAGAAAACAAGGTTAACAAATAAGAATTGAGACATTATAAAGTATTATCACTGAGTTTTGTGGGCTGTTGTTAGGCGAGGGTATCAGCATCTAGGAAGCTGAGTTCTTCAAAATCGGTACTCGCATGAATTTGCAAATATTATTTATAGGAAATTTGCAGTGATAAAACTAAAAATAAAAATTTTGGAAATCAGATCATTGATATCTGTGTTTGGCTTTTTTCAAACAGTTGCAGATTTAAAAAAAAATATTTGGCAAACCAATATCCTAGTTTATTATAAAGGTTAATGACATACATAGAAGTAAAAGTAGTAGTGTAATCATCGTAATTTCTGTGATAGCTGTCTTTAAATAGCCCACTTTTCGTATTGGCAGGCACATATTGTTCGGAAGTGGAAACTACGACGGCATTAAAGAGCGAACCAGGTACTTGTATATTATATACTTTAAACAGATCTTTTATTTCAATTGAGAATAAACACGTTCAGCAGTAGAGGTAAATGAGTAAGTCAGTAGTAATGAATTTAAGAAATATATTTCGTATGTTTTATAGCAACAAAACTGTCCTTTGGATAAGTAACACTCGTTTTGATTTCTTAGTTTGAAACATTTTCTTAAACAAATGCAAAATTGCAGAAAATCGATTATAAAGTCAGGAATAGAACAGTTCTTTTCTAATCGTTTGATGTGTATGATGTTTTGATTTTACCACTTGATAAAGTACTTTACGTTTTGTTTTGAATTTTCCCTGGACTTCTTTTTGATTATTTTCCTTTTTCCAATATCAAGTTATATATATATAAAAACAATAAGGAATTACGTTTTCAGTCACGAATCTTGATTATGTTTTTGTTTTTGTTTTTGTTTTATTCATAACGTTTTTTCAACTAAAAATATAATAGGAGGGACAGATTTGAAAATAATACTTTGGGTAACCAGTATCCTAATTAATCAAAACGGTTAATGCGATAACTATAAGTAGAAGTAGTAATGTAATTATCAAAATTTCTGTGTTTCTGTCTTTTAATAGCCAACTTTTCGTTTTGAAAGGCACATATTGGTCAGAAGTGGAAACTACCACGGCAACAAAGAGCGGAACAGGTACATGTATATTATATGCTTTAAACAGATCTTTCATTTCAATTTCTGAAACAAATACAAATACAAAATCAAAGAAGATCGATTATCAAGTCAGGAATAAGACAGTTCTTTTCTAATCGTTTGATGTGTATGATGTTTTGATTTTACCACCTGATAAAGTACTTTACGTTTTGCGTTGAATTTTTCCTGGACTTTTTTTTGGTTATTTTCCTTTTTTCCAATATCAAATTATATATAAAAAACAAAAAAGAATTACGTTTTTAGTCACAAATCTTGATTATATATTTTCTGGGTTTCTTCTGAGCTTAATTTCAACTTAAAACATCATAAGAGGAACAGAAACCAACCATATTCTGTAAGACACTTTTGACTGATAGATGAAAAATGAGGCAAAACAGAGAGATTATTCATTAAGTTTAGTTCGATCATATAAAAGTAGCATGATTGTTAGGATTGTTAGATTTCATATGTACCGAAAAGAGAACCCATTGTTTCAATAATGTATCACCACTTGGTATATGCATCCGCTTGTCGACTGTTAACAACCAATACGCCCCGTCTTGCCGAGTTTGTTATGGCAACAAAATCGTTAGTCAAAATTTAAATTCAACAATACAACATAAACCCTATAATATAAGCCATTATATAGGTAACCCGGCAGACAACAGTTTGAAGGGCTAATACGATACAAAATGTACAAGTGTTGACAAACTTGAAAAGCTCATTGTTAAAAACACTTTTGCATGCGACGAAATAGTACATTTGCTAACCGAGAAACATGATGGAAACTTATAATATGTGATGGACATTCCAATTGTCAACAACAATGATATTTTCCTAAAACAACTATGTGTAGTTAAAAATAGAGCTGGAATTCTAGGGTCACTGTGCAATAGAACATATGTGAAACATCTAATATCTAACCTGCAGAAGATTAGTTTGCGGTTTATCGTTTAAAATAGGTTTAGGTGCTATTTTGTGTAAAGATGTTAATATTTTTTCACACGTATGAAATACACTTCCACCTCTATTTGCTGAGCAGGATGAATATAACAGATATCATCGATATCAACTATATTAACAATATCTATGTCAACCATATTTGTATCGTATTCCAAACTTATGTTTCATATATGATAACTTGTATTACAATTTGGACTAAACTCTATTTTTTGAAACATTTAACACCCCATAGGAAATATGCTTTTACACAAATGCAAAACGCCGATGTTGTCATATTGAGAACGCGTGTGTAAATGCAACTAGCCGGGCGCCGTTAATTTTAAAATTATTTGTAAATATTATATTCTTCTTGAATTAAAAAATCAAACAAAACATACATTTGATAGAATAATAATTGTTTATGAATAAACTGTTTATGACTGTTACCAATTCAAAAGTATACGTTCAAACCCCGAGGTTCAAACTCATAGTTCTGTCATGTAGTTCGATTTACTGAATGTAAAGCACTACATCTTTTTCTCTGTTTTCCTAACATCACTTGATTGACAGTTAAAATTCTTATTTAAAAAGTAGTAATAAGAAATATAAATTAACGTATAAAGAGTGATACTTGTACTTGTAAAGGTTTTTTTTCAAGAATTTGCAATACTATCATATGAGAAAAATATAATGATCCGTTGTTATAAACTATCTGAAACCCAGTCATCTGAACTGATATGCAAAGAATTTAATACTGAAAAGAATGTATCGAGTATAATTACAGAAGGATGAACAATATTAATTATTGTGTATTGTTGTCAACTTGGCTCTCATGAATTGGCATTTAGTAGTCCCCGTTTCCTTTTGAAGAGTAATACTTGTATGATTCTGTTTTAGAAAGTTCGCACGCATTGTTTTCTCCTTAATTGTTATTGTAATTGTTTTTCAAGATAGTATAACTTACTATTAGAAATTTCTTGTTCTAAACATTTACATCGTTGAACTTTTGGTGTAAGACAATTTTATATGATTTTCAAGACTCTCTATAAGTTAAAAAAATACATGCCTGAAAACTCATGAAATTGCTTCAATCTTTTAAAAACAAAATGCTAATATCTAATTGATACCTTATTGGAATGACTAGTGCCATGTAACTATATATAAAAAGTATTCAGTAAGATTTTGGAGGATTTTTATTTTCATTTGAAAGTGAAACACGATCCTTTTCGACTTTATCTTTTGCACCAGACTACAACAGGCTCTCATTACGTAGTAGGATAATTTGAATTTGAATCTACATGGGCGGTTGATTTCTTCTTGTGCAAGAAAATGAATTTTGATATCTCTTTTGATAATAATACCTGACTTCTTGTGTCAGTTATTGTTATACGATTATTGGGGTTTTTGAAACCAAATAATTACAGTAAAGCTTTCTGAGTGCAAACCAATTCATACCTATGCTTAAATAATAGGAATATCGTATTGTTAATATTTGTTCTTAAACGTAATGAATAAAATAAAATGTGACATTTGTTGCAAGAAAAATGGGCTATTTTGTTGTTTTCATTATGTTATCCTTATATGTTATGATAGGTTACAGTAACATTCAATCATCAATCGGAACAATTTGCGCATTATTGATGTTCCTTCTACTAGTATTTGTCTCCCTGGCTTGTTTTTACTGGAAATATAAGTTTGCTTGCAAGAACAGAGGACAAACAAATATAACACACTACGATGCATCTAGCAGCTTTTCGCTCAAAGGAGACACTCACGAGTACATGGAAATAGATGATGGATTTTTAAATGTAGAATCTCAAAAAAATGATGCACATGCCACGAGAAGCAGTGCAAGTTCGACTGGGGGTAGCGGAATAAGTGGAGTAGACAATGATGGATATCTAAATCCCTATCAGGAGCTGAAATCAATAGAAATTACATTAAGCCAGGAGCCAAGTTCAGAACAATTAAGCAGAGAAACTAGTTTTATACACGCACAAGAGAACATAGTTTATATCGAAGATCAGGATGAATGATAATAATAATCAGTAAATATAACAGAAAAACTTGACTGAACTCATTTTTATTACATTGATATGAATGAAATTGCGTGTGTCTGCTTTAAATCAACGACATTTCAGTAAGGCATGCAGATCGATGTCGATATTCAATTAAACGAATTGTTATGAAATTTATTAAACAATATGTGAAACTGTAAAAAGAAACACAATTCGTTTCAGTCAATGAAAATTATTATTCAAATCATTAATTAATATAACGATTCTGGGATTTACTTTATATTTTTAAACTGATTACCAGGCTAGATTGTGAAAACAGAATTCGATGAAAATTTTACAAATCAAACATCATTTGATTTAAATTCTAATGGTATTTAAAAATTATGAAACTGACATGTTTATTAGGCTCCAAGTTGGGGACAGATTTGAAACAAAACAAAAAAGATTTTTGCCAGTAGCTTTTACTGTAAATTCACAAAAATAAAAGAAAAAAAACCCACATAGACAAAAAATAAAAAACCCGAAAACAAGCAGGATAATTATTTCGTTTTCTTACTTTAAGAAACAAATTGTGAATTTGTAGTACTTAAGTTATGTGGTTCGCAATGTCTTGACTACTTTACCCTTTTTGAAATTTCTAAAGAATCAGATTTTCCCTAGCACCGGTATCAGTAGGCTGTAGTATAATGTTTCTTTAAATATTGTCCTGGACAAAAAAACGAGAAAACACATCTTTTGTTTGAGCTGTTTACAGAGAGCAAGGTTTTTATATATTTTTGTTTGGTCACAAATAATTACATATATTTCTAATATTTGAAGTGGGTCGGCATCTGAAGAATCAGTTCTCAGTAAATATGGAATCTGATCTATGTGTTTAATTATATTACTTTTAGGTTGTTTAAACGAAACATGGCTTGAAAAAGTTTACTTTTCATCTGAATGAAAGTAATAAAAGGTTGAAAATGAAAACAATCAGGCTGGACGAAATAAAATCGTATATATGTTAATGAAACTATTTTACAAGGAAGAATATAAATCCGGTTCATTGTTTCATATATGTTAAAAAAATTATATAAAAACTATGCTGCATTTAATTGTGTTGTTTCTTCCTGGTACCAATTGCACGGAAAGGACCTTTCATTATTAATATTTGTTAAGGAAATTCCACTTCAATAACCTACTAAGTATATATGTAGTTTATTCATTTTTATTTTAATAACGCAAAAACTGACTATTATGTTTTGACTTTGTCAAGGGTATATTAACTCAATGACCAACTTGGCCTACATCAATAACATGATAAATGCATACGTCACATCGCAACATTTTCATATATTGCTTGTAACTTTTTAAAATGTGCAATATTGTTTGTTTGTTTTTTTCTTAAAAATTTCTATCTGAAAGAATATATTCGGGCTGAACGTCAATGAGACAGTAATCCAAACAAATAACCAATAACACACCCAGTGGGCAACGTACATGCAGTCTTATTATATATGTTGTTTAAACCAAAAAGATAAATACATATGATTTTTAAAAGTCAAAGTACTTATGGTCTATGGAAATAAAATAAAACCCAACTGTAATCTGTAAATCACCCACTAACATTACAAGCATAAGTAAAATGATGTTCTCATCTTTTGACCTTATAAAGAAAGACAAACCAAACACATGACGCTACAACTACGTTAATTATACTTAACAAAGGATCAAGCGAACAATGCATTTGTAAAAGACGATGTAACACGACTCAAACTGGGTAATCTCCAATTTGATAAAGAATAATTCAAATTTAAAACAACAAAATATTATAAATGTATCCTCATTACTCAGAATTCGTCAGATACTAAAGACAAGTATAATATATGTCGCTTCTATGTTTGCTCGTTAATTTAACAAAAAATTTCGACATCGCTTCCTCATGTACTATTGAACTGAATGAACTGCGTCTTTGATAAGCAGCATCACAGTAATGTGTTGCAACGTATGATCACTTTATCGATCTGTCCCAATATATTCCGTGTTTGCCGATGATGTTATTTAATTTGAAGTGATGAGTTATACATGTAACATGTTACATGTGAGTGCATTTCGAATATGCCATATAACTATTAAATAGTTGTCGTTACTTTGAATTACGATCTGAGATATGTTTAGCACGACATGACTTTCATTTTTATTGTATTGGCAATTTGTATTATAAAAAAAAGTAAAATCACAAAAATACTGAACTCCGAGGAAAATTCAATCGGAAAGTCCCTAATCACATGGCAAAATCAAATGACAAAAGACATCAAACGAATGGACAACAGCTATCATATTCCTGACTTGGTACAGGCATTTTCAAATGTAGAAAATGGTAGATTGAACCTGGTTTTATAGCGCTAAACCTCTCACTTGTACGACAGTCTCATCAAATTCCGTTATATTTACAACGATGCGTGAACAAAACAGACATTATGAATAAAATAGTCAAAATATGGGTACAGCAATCATCATTATATTGCTTTTGATGGGGATCGTTTTACTCAATCCTAAGTATTAAATGTTCGGTTTTTGTTTCATAATGCGTCTAGTCTAGGATCGTGACAGGCTATAACACCAATAAAAGATAATCAGTCTAGGATCGTGACAGGCTGTAACACCAATAAAAGATATCAGGCAAAAAATTTGACGCGCGTTTCGTATTCATAAGACCCAAAGCAGTTGGAAAAAACAAATCAAATATGAAGCTGAAGATCTTCCAAGACCGACAATTCCGAACAGTTGAACGTAATATGTCTACGAAAATAATTTCAGAGAGTAAACATATGAATAATAATACACGTCAACACTATTGGGTAAATTATTAGGCTGTTGATATTCTCGGGAAAAAAGTAAGATCACAAAAATACCGAACGTTGAGGAAAATTCAAAACGGAAAGTCCCTTATCAAATTGCAAAATCAAAAGCTCAATTTTTCAATTGTATCAAAGACGCATAGAATCCCGTTATATTGACAACGATGTTTGAAAAAAACAAACAGATATTATAGGTAAAAATGTCAAAATAGGGGTACAACAGTCAACATTGTGTTATAATCTTAATCACAATAAAAATACAAATATGTAACAAAGAAACACAAAAGGGCATATAGACAAAACACATATTAAGCAAAAATGAAATACAAAAATGCAAATGGAGAAACGTTCAGAAGAAGTGACATCGACAAGTGGTCGCGACAAAGAAGAGGCGAATACTCTTTACAAATAGTTTAAGGATGTGAGGTCGTTGATAAATATTAGAATAAAAGACATACTATAAATTTTAGGCCAGTTTGTGTACTTTGAATAAGACTTTCACCACCTTTACTTTGTACTCATTCCTATCCTTGTTAAATTTTTCCCATGAAAACATTTCATGGAAGCGGGATCAGCATATCTGTATTTAAACATCAGTATATCACTGGTTACCGGAATTTTGGCTGCACTTAACAGGCACTTCATATCTTATAAACAGGCAATTTTAGCAATTATTCATTTCTTTTATATTATTCACAATTGCCAATAAATTATGTATTCTAGAATGAAAACTAGTCCTTCGCTTTTCATCTGCATCATTTCTAAAGTATATGCTGCTACATAACTTTAGATTTACACCAAGGTATGGAACGCCACAACTGTCTTATATGGAATTCTAATATTACGTTATGTTGTTTTATTATTATTTGATGTTATTTGGTCTTTTCATAATATGGTTTTGACATTATGTAATGATGTTTTGATATAGCTCAATATGGAATAGTCACTACTTAATCATGTTAATGATATTTCGATATTACATGATATGGTTTCGTATTGACTTGATATAGTTTTGTCATTACTCGATGTTGTTTCACCATTATTTAATGTGTCATTAGGCAATGTGGTTTTAACATTACTTGATGTGTATGTGACTTGCAATGCTGTTTCAAATTTTGACGATTTTACACTACATGATGTGTTAATAACAGTATTTGATGTAGTCCTGTCATTCTTTGATGTGGTTAGCACATTACTTGATGAAGTAAATCCAATAGACTATTTCGGAAACAAATGTTCTTTTTTTTAGATTTCAATATGTCATTTGATAAGTGTACTTTGGATTAGCATGGTATCGCTATCCTTTGAGTTAAAGATCAAATTAAAGTTGAGTTGTAGTTTAGAGTTATTTTGTATTAAAAAGGGAACGGCAGACAAAAATAAGAAAAAGGTACTCAAAACTTAACAGTAATTCTGACATAAGGGGGATATCCCTAAGCCACTTGGTCCTGCTGTTTTTTCATTAGTTCAGACAAATGGAATCAATATCATAATGAATTCGTTAAAGATTCTTCTGATAATTCTGCTGTCAGTGTAAAAGCGTAATGTTCACTGTACATTTATCGGTAAAATAAAAAAAAAAAAAATAAAAAAATGTTTTTCTGTAGATGCTTTTATCTTGACCTTGAAAAATAACTCCTATACAAGTTTTATAACAATCCAATGAGGTTTACAAATTTATCATGTCAAAACAGCTTAATTCGGTAATATTTGATGAAAAAAAAAATTATGTGTTATGATTGTCAATGACACAACACTCAACCACATACCAAGTTTCGTGTTAAACTTCGAGCTGAGTCACATTTAAAAATAGAGTTACAATTCGAATTTGAATTTTAATCACCTTTTGATGTAGAGTTCGAGTTAGGCTATCACTTGATTAAGATTTGGAGTTGAAATTCGAGTTATCTAAAATGAGTTCTATTTCAAAAATTTAACGCGGATCAAGGGCTTTTGCTCGAGCTTCCAAAAAGAGGGCTTAGGAATGGGTATGCGTACAAAAGATAAATAACGTTACAGCATACAAAACACAACTTCGAAATTGAAACAAAGTAAGATGTGGTGTAATTGCCAAATGAGACAATTATCCACCAGAGTTTAAATGCAGTGGATGTAAGCAATCATAGGCAACCGTTTAGCCTTCAACACACCGTATAGTCGGCTACAAAAGGCCACCACGTGAAAATGTAAAGCAATTCAAACGAGAAAACTAACGGTCTAATAATAACTAAACAATCTACGAAAAACAAATATGACACACATGAATCAACGACAATTATTAAACCAACATAACGTAATATCAGAGTTCCACATAAGACAGTTGTGGCGTTCCATAGTTTGGTATATCATGTGCAATGGCTAATTTAGAAACATGAGCGAGTTTGCTGTATGTCTTGCGACTCACTGTGACTTTGAGATAATTAAAAGCAACTAAAGTGCATTTGCTTTTGGTGTTTGTTTTTTTGCGTACTATGGATATTTTGTTTTGAAAAGATACATCCATATACTTTCTCTTCCATCAAATATTTTTAAACACGTAATTAGACCTCTATAAGATTGACACCAAAATCGTATAATTCTAAGTTGCATGTTGTCAAATCTATTATAATTTTGTCAAGGAGTTTTTTTTTAAATCTAATGTTCAAACCACATTTGCACAATTTGAACAGGCTATCATATGTTATAATGCATGGTGTTGATTATAATTTAATGCATAGCGGAATGGATGGTTGGAATGAGCTAACACGTTTTAAGAAAATTATGGTTGGAGGTTAATCCGTAAAAGGAGTATCTAATAAGACATTCAGTTAAAATGAACTAACCAGTTGCTAAATAATTTGCTGCATATGAATGGCTTTAGTTGAAATAACATACAGGTATATATATTCTATATACTGTTAAAAAATATTGCTGCACTGTAAAAGAACAAAGCGCTACAACTCTTGTCTGTATTAACAAATAATAATGCAAAAAAATCTGTTTGACACTTTTTATTGGCAAAAGACAGACAACCCTAAATTACTCTCATTTCAAAACAAAAAATGCACTATAATAAACATATAGAATAGCAATGACAATGTAAACAAAATCGGACTCTACACCAGTTTTACATTAAAAAGAATATATCGGAATGTAAATTCTAATTTGAAATGTGAAGTAACTGTCTTGGTATTTAGCCCAATAGGCCATTTTTGAAATAAAAGTAAAATACTATTGTGTAAGGAAAAGTTTGATTTTTAAAGAAAGTGTGCATAATGAGGCCCCTCATGAAGGTGTCCAAGTAATCACATAAATTTTTGCCAAGGGAATAAAAAAATAAAAAATACAGTCCTAGATTATCAAATAATCAAATAATCACGTTAAAAAAGCCAAGTAATAACATGAGGAGGCTCCATAACATACCTTACGAGAAATCCAGTATACAAGTTATAGTTTGGAAACGCTGACAGCATTATTCATTCAAAGAGTAAACAGATTCTACCAAATGAAAAATGATTCATTTATCTTTTAAGGAAAATATCGTGATTTTGTCAGCATTATTAAAAAAACTGAGCATCGCCGATGTCTTGACGACATTTTTTCTAGCTGATTTTAGTAGGTGAATGATATTTTATAAAAATCTTCGGAAAATTCATGACCTCGTGATATCGTAGAATGATAAAGTTTCTTGATAGAAGATATATGCCCTTTTTGAAAGCTACAACTTCTTCCAAAGTTCGAAATATTGAAAATCGACATTCAAAATGACCTTTTAATTTCATCATATTTAAAAAAAAATGTTTACTTGAATTTTGATAAAGGTATGTTTGCACTCATACTATTAAATTTGTATCTTCAAATAACATTTAATCTCTAATTTATAAACATCTACCTCGCAATTCATTTTTTTTCTCACAAATATTTCCTTGTCGTCAAAACTAATTTAAATATACATTTGATTATTTGATTGATGCTGTATACACTATGTTGTTGAATTATATGAATGTTTCCTTATTGTGTACTTGTATTGTCTTTTGTAGTGAATATCGTTGTGGAAGGAGAACCCAAACTGGGTAAATGTATTTAATAAACTAAACATTATTATCAATACTTTTCAGCGAATGTTTTGTACCATGCATTACGAATAAAGAATTTTTTAATTTATTGCAGTTTAAACCTTAAATAATGTATGAGATTTCAAGACTGACAAAGATTATATCAAAACATTGTTTTAATTTATATTTTCAGTTTAAAAGAACATATTTGTTGCTACGGTTACGAGCTCAGGGACGGGCGCTGTGTTGGTAAGATCATACATATGGCATAGTTATTACTGTATGAGTCTTCTTTCAAGACCATGAACGATGTGTGTGTGTGTGTGTGTGTGTGTGTGTGTGTGTAAGTGTGTTAGTGTTTAGATATAAACGCAACTATTATCAGCACCCGCTTTGCGCATGCGTTAAATTTGACCATAATCGATATCGATAAATTTACTAGATATTGTTAATGGAAATCTTAAATTTCAGATTTTACAATTTTTTTTTAATCAGGGCCTTTTTATTCAAAAATCGAGTTGCGATCATTTTCTGAAGTTGACCAGAAATAATCTAAGTCATACCAGGTAAATATTCATGGATAAATAATTAACACATGACAATGTGATGACTTCTGTAATTCTCTGTAGTTTGTGATTTTTGTCTTTGCGACAGTTTAATAGCCTCTTTCTTTTCAAGTTTACTTTATAAATTGTAAATTTCAATGCACAATTTTTTCAAATAAGTAAAAAACTATATTCTCCAAGATAAACCTATTGCCAAAGTCTTAAAAGAATAAGACAAAGGCAGCATATGTGCCAGTTTGGACTATATACGAAATATTTGTATATAGTAATGCTAATTTAAAGATTACAAAACGGCAAACGCTTAAAACAGGAACATATATATTGACGGGACTTGACACTACCTAATTATACAGATTTCATCGTCGGGTGTTAGATATACTGTTCCCAGCTTAAAATTAAAATAAATTGGACTAGATATTTTAACAGTTTAAGAACCAAAATTTTCGATACATACATGTAGATGTGATATATACTAGTCTATTGCTTGTTTGATGCATATTCTCCTTTTATCCATTTAAATTTTAGAAAAATAAATCGCATTGAACAAAATAAATATTATTTTTAATTTGTCTCCGTCCTTTCAAAAGTTTCTATCGTGAAAAAAAATTAATTTTGTATTTGAACATTTATGTAAAATTTGTATTAAAAAGGAAAATTATTTTAATTATTTTCTGTTAATGTATTAAAAGTTTACGGAGAGCTGTCTCATTGGCACTCATACCACATCTTCTTACATTTATATTGTACATGTATTTGCAGGATTTTTAATTTTTAATTTATCGAACGAATAAGATAATTTGAATCGTTAAAATTTAGAATTATACTTGAAAACAGATGCATGCGATGAATACAAAAAAGTAATCACTGTTTATTTTACATAGTTAATTAAGAACTGCCAAACTATAAAAAACCAAAATAAAAATCACAATTTCTATTTACTATTGTATCTATCTTTATCTATATTTATTTATGCAAGTTAACATGAAGTTTACGATTTAACTCGTGGAATTCGTTTAGAGGTATTCCCGTAACAGTGTGGACGACTGTAATACTTATGTTGTTAAAAATACTGAATCATTAACCTTTAACTTGTTTGTCATCGGCTATCGATATCAATGATTTTACGCTCACCCAGTTTCTCAGAGGCCTTCCGTTAGGTTTTTTCCTTAAAAATATTCTGATCCCCAATTTGAATTAAAAACAAATTGTGGTCAAGCACATGAGATAAAAAAAACAACAAAATATTCTGAATCAAGATGTTTCTAATACATTATAGTGTTAAATTTTGTTAAAAATAAACTGATTGATAGCGTCGAACTTTAAAAACTTTTAAAAAAATTGAATTCTCCCTATCGTACATTTTGTGTATGTTTTGTACTTGGCACAACTATTGAAAGTTGATCATGCATTTGTTCTAAATAAAATTTGATACAGAATAAAAAGTAAAAGATACTAAGTGAAAAAAAAAAATTAAGACAACGGCAGTTGTTAAATCGCGATGACGTCAGAAAAAGATTACAGCCAACACATACACTACATTATAATTTTAAAAGTTTTAAAAGTTTCATGAAAAATTTAAAAAAAACACGCTAGTATATAATGTTTGAATATTCAATACAACTTAAAACACAAGGTTAATTCCTGTGCTAGTTTTTCGAACTATTTGATTAAGCCGTTGAAATCCTTTGGTGTCCCCACAGTATAAATGTCTGTTATAAGTATGACGTGAGAAGACGAACGTTTTGAACACATAATCTGACCCAGTCAATTGATGACCTGAGCGCCCAAAGAAATGGTTTCTTCAACACTGTTATGAAAACAATTATAAGTTATGTCTAAAGTAAAGCAGAAAATATCAACATACATTTCTGAACAAACGAAAACTGTATGGTGTAAATCAAAAATTTTGTTGAAGTTTATATCACCATCAGAACTAGGAAAAACATGTATTCCAAAATATTTGCTGACTAATAATTTAGTCAAGTGGAAAATCTTTGAAAAAATTAAAACGATTAAGAGCGATTTACCTATTTAATCAAGCAGATATTTGTACGGTTTGTATATTTGGTCACTACAATTTGTCTATAAATTGTCCAGTTTCAATGAATTTGAATTTATAGAATACTGGACATTATTACACAAAAGAAATGCATAACCTAAGACCAAAATTCCATTTAATGTTCAAAAATGTGATTCTAAATATTCTAATGAGTATATGCTAGTATCAGATTTATCTACCTTACTTACTTTGAGTTCGGTATTTTTTTGTTATTATAATTTTTATGCCACATCTTGGGGAATTATGTTTTTTCGGTCTGTGCGTCTGTTCGTTCGTTCGTTCGTCCGTCTGTTCTGCTTCAGGTTAAACGTTTTTGATGAAGTTGAAGTTCAAGCAACTTGAAACTAAGTACACCTTCCCTATGATATTATCTTTCTAATTTTAATGCCAAATAAGAGTTTTAACCCCAATTTCACGGTCATCTGAATATAGAAAAAGAGTGCCCAGAACCTTATTATGGAATTAGGTGTGAACAAAAATGTGCATTCAGAACTACTAAAAGGGTTGAATATGTTATTTGTATCTTCAGCTGAATCAATGAAGGAAATATACTACATGTATTACATATATAGTCACTAATTTGACGGTCTGAATATCGTTTGTGCAACTAATAGTAATACGAACTATGCGATGAAAATCAATGTCTGTCTCGTATTCTGAATAACCATAACGCTATTTTCTTTTACCTCTGTTCATCTGACCTCTTGTCTTTGGACTAATTTGTGAGAGGTTTTTTCACAAGATAGTTGGCATTAAGTCTTAACCTTAAATTTTTTCACTAAAGTTTCTCTAATAGTTAATAGTATAGAATAAGGGGTATGCTTGGATATTGAAGCTCCACTTATGTATGTTGGATCGGGTCATATGTTCAATGTATCTGTTATACAATCCATTTACTGTTGTTTGATTTATATGTGTTATGTAAGATTCCAGAAAAGAATATGTCACAGAGAATCAATACCATAAAACGAAAAATGACCTTTCAGATATTCAACATTAAACAACATTAAACAGAAAACATAAAACAAAGAATTAAAAAACAAAAACTACAAATTAACTCATGTGCTTTCAAACCGTAAGCAGATCATTTCCTACCTGACTAGTATATTTCGGTTTAAATTAGATCCTATTCGCATTTAGCTCCACTATAGATTTAAAAAAACGGAAAATTGTCTGTTGAGAAAACCTACTCTTGAGTAATCGTTAACCTAAAACGATTCCAAGGTATTACAATTACAATATCCTCCATGACGGCGATACGATAGTTAGACTGTTGTTTGTGTTGTCGTCGTTTGTCGCTATTTTCCCATGATTATATGTCAGCCTTTGATTTATGAGATTTAAAAGTCCTTTGGTATATTCCGTAAAATTTCAAGGTCGACATGAAAAAGCATTACCATAAAATATTGATGGAAACAAGTCTGCTATATGTGGTAAGCACCTTAAATGAAATTTGTATATGCAGTCATCGGAGGAATTGTCTTTTAACGCCCAGCATACGATACATTTAGTAGGGGGTTGGTTATTATTTGCGGTCCGTGCGTTCGTCGGTCCGATCGGTGTTTTAAGTGAATATTTTACGACATTTGATAATTTCATGAGATTAGTTTTCTATTATTAATAACACACCAAAAGCAACACAAATGACATCTAGTAGTGAATATACAGTCATTAAATGAGAACTAGGATCTCAATATATGTTGAGCTCTTATTTACCTTGGTGTAGAAATATTTGGAATAAAACGATAAGATTTAACATTAAATTGATATTTTTCAGATGCTACCATGAAGTAGGATGTGTACCTGATGTATTACTCATCACAGAAGCTGTCACAACAGATGATTATACTGAAGGTATTAATGAAGTTGTTCATTTGTTTCCCGACGTGAGGATACAAAACTAGAGTCCTACCCACATCATAATTCTTCAACGCATAATGCCCATTATCTAAATCGAACTTAATATGTATATTATGATCCCTCACATTTTGACTGGAAATAATTGCAGAAGAGATTCAAAGAAAGTATTCGACTTTTATAAATATAGCAGATACCTAAACAACGTTTTTTTCTGAGTTTTATTTACATAAAATTGAGAATGGAAATGGGGAATGTGTCAAAGAGACAACGACCCGACCATAGAGCAGACAACAGCCGAAGGCCACCAATGGGTCTTCAATGCAGCGAGAACCTCCCGCACCCGGAGGCGTCCTTCAGCATGGCCCTAAACAAATATGTATACTAGTTCAGTGATAATGGACGTCATACTAAACTCCAAATTATACACAGGAAACTAAAATTAAAAATCATACAAGACTAACAAAGGCTAGAGGCTCCTGACTTGGGACAGGCGCAAAAATGCGGCGGGGTTAAACATGTTTTTTGAGATCTCAACCCTCCCCCTATACCTTTAGCCAATGTAGTAAAAACAAACGCACAACAGTACGCACAGTAAAACTCAGTATAAGAGAAGTCCTAGTCCGATGTCAGAATAGGAAACAAAAGAAAATAAACAATAATACATAAATAACAACAGACTACTAGCAGTTACTGACATGCCAGATCCAGACCTCAATTAAACTGATTGAAAGATAATGTCTTCATCATATGAATATCAAGCACAATCCCTCCTGTTAGGGGTTTAGTATTATACCGTCATAAAATATATGAGAAGAACATAACCCGTGTCATGCCAACAACTGGTTTTAGAATAAATGTGTTTAATTCCGATGCAAAGACCCTATAAGTGAATCAATATTAAAGCCAAAATATGCAATCTTTAATGACCTGACAACAGTATCGTAACTATATTCCTTTTTAATAAGTCTGTTTAAAGGTTTTGTTAGCTTTTGAGGTGAATACTGACATTTTTGTGCTTTGTAAAGAATATTACCATAAAAGATTAGATGTGAAATACCCGAACGTATAAGATGTCTGCATGTTGAGTTATATTTACGAATGATGTCCTTATACAGATGATAAAATTTAGTACTAGTAAATGTTTTGACTAGTTTATGATATCGAAAACCCTGGTGTAATAATTTTTCAGTAATACATAAATTTCTCTCGCTAAAATCTAATACGTTGTTACATACACGAGCGAATCGTACAAGTTGAGATATATAAACACCATAAGATGGTGACATGACTGTATTTCTGCAAAAGTACTCCAGCTAAATGAAGTTTAACATAACAGTCAACATTGTTCATTTAATTTATATCTGTATATTTTGTAAAAAAATAGAAAATATTGATGCTGCAACTAAGACACACAATTCATCAAAGATACAAAGCTTATTATTCGTTACACAAGACGTGTATTTCGTCTACACAAGACGTGTATTTCGTCTACACAAGACGTGTATTTCGTCTACACAAGATGTGTATTTCGTCTACACAAGACGTGTATTTCGTCTACACAAGACGTGTATTTCGTCTACACAAGACGTGTATTTCGTCTACACAAGACGTGTATTTCGTCTACACAAGACGTGTATTTCGTCTACACAAGACGCGTATTTCGTCTGCACAAGACTTACCAATGGTGCTCGAACCAAACAGTTTGAAGGCTTAATAAAATAGCAAAAAATAGATTCCAAAAATGACACCGGAATTTTATTATACGGCGTTTAAATTTCACTTTTACTGCTTGTTAGATTATGTAACTGTAAAGCCGAATTCTACGAGTTAGTTATTTAACAGCGTAAGAGGTTTTTTAAATACAGTTTCAATTCTGATATATTGCTGAGTGTAAATTCCTATTACGAGTGATACATGCATAACAGGAGTGGAACCCGTCTGTATCTTTCGGTATCATGAAATCCTCCAGTTTTTGTTTTTTTCTTGATTTTTATTTTCGTAATGGATATCTACGAAATAATAAGCTTTAATAAAATTAATGACTGAATGTGTAATGTTCTCAGTTTTTGTTTAATCTATATGTCTATGGTGGCAAATTTTGCCTGCATCTTCAGGACAAGAACAATTGAACAATATATGTTCTGCGAGGTATGAAAAAACAAATGCTTTAGAATCAAATCAGTGAAAAGGGAATTCTGACGACTGCAACTGATAACGTGATAGTTAGACTAATCGAAATACCATTTTATAACATGACAGAGAAAACATTACCATCAAAGAGATGTTACCTGTCCTTTGAAGGAAAGTTGCTTTTCCAATGTTTTCATAGACATCAAATAGTTTCACTCTTTAGAATTAGATTATATAGCTATTAACATTAGCTTTGTCACAAGTTTCCATAACAAGTTCTTTGGCAATTTTAAAAACACAAGCCAGATGAACCGAAACATGAAAAGCTGAATCTTAACTGGATGCAAATTAATTTCAGGAAAATTACAAGTTGAATTTAAAATAATAGAAATGAACCTCTTTATGACAGGGGGTAAAAAGGTCAAGTTTGCATATTTGAATTGTTTACATCGTTTTCTATATGGTCATTCAAAGTTTATTGGAAGTGCATAATTTATCATTGTTGTGTCTTATATAGATACAAAATCATAAAAGAGTAAAATGAAGGGCAAGTTGGCATATTTGGATTGTTTACATCTATTTCTATGATTTTAAATATTTCAATTCAAATGTATAATTTACGACGTTTTGTATCTTACACAGGCAAATTTTGCTAATATGAATTTCACATGAATCTTAATTACCTTGAACGAGCTTATACGTGAAACTCACATGAACATTTACACGTGAATTGAGATTAACCCGAATCTTATGTGACATTTTTCACGTGATTTAACAAGAAATTTACAGAAAAAAAAATATTTTTCATGTTTGTAATGAAATTGGAAAATTTGGATGTTAATTGAATAACTTTATTTTGAAAATACACGTGAATTTCACATGAACAAATTTCATGTGATTTTAAAGTCAAATTCACATAAGATTCACATCAGATTCACGTGGAACTCATGTGAAATCCGTTCACGTTAGTTTGACGTATAAGCTCGTTTGAGGTGAAATTCACGTGAATTTCACATGAGATTCCCATAAATCGAAATTCACGTGAATTCACGTGAGTAAAATTTCCTTGTGTGTGTGTATATATATATATATATATAAATGTATAATAGAGGGTTTAAAGGGCATAGTTAATATATTTGGATTAATATCAAACTGTTAAAAACTATAAAATTTGGAATTTTTATCAATACAAAATGTCTATATACCATCGTTGTGGACATATTCCTATTCATTATAACCAGCAAAGTATTCCCGAATTCCCCATTATAATTATTAATCGTTTTAGAATTAACATTTCGAGTTTATGTTTTAAAATTTCACACACATATTGCTTAATAAATGGAACAAAATATTCTTCACAGGAACCTTGACAGTTATTTTCATGATTTTTTAACATTGTTTTGCAGCGGATACACATAAAACAAAAGAATATTTGATTTACTAACTTTATCGACTATTTCAGAATATAAATTCTGATTTTTGAAGTAAACTGTTTTCTCCTGCGCATGTATGAAACTGGTTCCTGTGCATGATTGGTCAGTACATCGTGCATGCTCCATCTCGATTTCAATGGATTTGAGCGCATGATAGGGATTCAGATATCCATCACTGTCTATTCCACAAATGCCGCTACCCCCAGTCGAACTTCCACTGCATCTCTCGCGATGTTCGTCATATATTGAAGATTCCCGATTCAAAAGTCCATCATCTACTCTTTCGTACTCGTGGGCCTCGCCTTGTTGTGCATGGTTTCTAGATACATTGGGATGTATTGTGTTTAAGTGAAATGTTCTTTTTTCTCTCTTGTTGCAAGATACTTCATATTTCCAACAAACATACGTAAGAGAGACACATACTAGTAGTAGAAATAATATCGAAACAGTGCTGATGTTTACGATTTGAAGTATCGATAGTGGAATGATATCAATGCCTATCAAAAGATGTAAATATACTACAGAGTATCATAAATGAATTATTTTTCATGAGCATATAAAAAAAAGATATGTTTATTATTTCAGTTGACATTGTAAAACTAAAACTCAAGTAGGTTTTTTTCATGGCATTCTTACGATACGGTTAAAGGATAAGTTTTTCAAAAATCATATAACTTACAGTCAGGAGCCGGTATTTAGGAAAAAAGGTGGTAAAATGTATTTGCTTGCACTTGAGGTTCCTGCTTTGTTTGTGATGCACTTGGTTTGCTCCCTATATATAAGAATGATAAAATACAGATACCAGATTTCCGAAAAAAATCATATTTTTGGATTGTTAAGAATTTCATTTGAAGTCGGTAGCATCCTAGTAAAATTATAAAACTTCCGATCCTATTTACATTCAGCACTTTTTAAAATTCAGGAGGTACTCAATTAAGTATATATAAAAGTCAGAAAGAAGTCACCCGTCACTTACCATTTTATGCACAAAAAAGGAATTATAGATACGCCTCTGAATCTGGTTGGAATTGCAATGTTAAATCCGATGCCAGGTGAAGGATGACGGCCCAGTCTCTACATTTTAAAACTAGAATTTGCAGTTCTCCGCTGAGGCTCTATAGATGCCAAAAATGTGTATCCCTACCAACAAAGTCTCATTGTTGGCCTTATAGCTGAAAGTTGGTTTTTTTTACTTTTATTTTTCAATTATTACGTCTGAAGTTTTTGGGGGATTACCAACTCTTCTCGGTTGTCTTTGCTTAATATGCACCGTATATTTTTTTCAACATTGTAAGTGATATTGTCTGTCTGTACTGTTACTACGTTGCTGTATGAAGTGTAATATAAATTACAGAATCTGATATTGTTTGTAGAACAATGCGATGCCTTGTCAGGATGTTCAGATGTTTCATAAATACATCGTATCTAAAAATGAACAGATCTTTACTACACCATAGACTTTTCCCTTCACAATGAGACTGATATCCTAAGTTTTGGTTGTTCATGGAAAACAAGGTTTATATATATATGAAAAGACTAAACATGTTTTCACAAATGTAATTTTATAGGTTGCTTATATTGAAAAATTGATCGGCATCTAAATGATCAGTTCTTTCTACATTTAGAATCGGCCTAATTGTTAACAGTAGTATTGTCAATTGTTTGTATAAAACATGACTTGAGAAAGTTGACTCATGCCTCCCAATAAATGTAGTGGAATGCACAGTATGAACGTAATAAAGTTTGAAAGTAATAAAATGGTATTTATTCCTGTAAGCCATATATTTACAAGGAAGAATATAAATCCAGTACAATGGTTCATTTATGTTAATATTTTATTGTTTACTTTGTTGCATTAGAATGCGTTGGTTTTTCTTGTTAAACAATGCGACATAACCTTCAGTTATTGTACTTTGTCAAGGAAAATCAAATTCAATAACCTACTGAGTATATGTTGAAATTGTTCATTCTTTGAAACAATTACACGAAAACTGACTTTTATCGTTGGACTTTGTCAAAATCATATTTACCTCAATAACCAGTTGTGTATAAAACAATAACTTATACGTCACATCGTATCCTTTTTACATCGGATGTGACCTTGAGAGGTCATACCGGTGTTATGTTGCCACAGAAGTTTCCTTGCGCTTTTGACTGATAACCGAACGTATGTCGTATAAATACGCGGATATTATCGAGTGCAAAATAACATTCCTTATCGCTTGTTATAAATTCATTTCTTCAATAAATACTCGTGAAAATAATTTTTAAGAACATAGATTAATGATATGAAAATGTTTTGTCGTGAGAAATATATATATCAGTAACAAATCATGAAAACCGAAAATTTGTGTTAACGCATGCGGAAGAATATCTCGAGAGATGATCTACTATATATATAACTGTTATACAAATATTAATATATTATATAACAACAAACCAGATTATACTGATAACAAATGATAATATCACTACCATATAATAATCATTACGGTGAGGTTAAATTCCCTGTCATTTATTCATCATCCACACAGAAATTTGTCTCAGAAAAAAATATATCTATGTACCTTAACCTAACTTTCAGATAAAGAGATATGATTTTTTTTCTGAGACCATTCACCAGAACTTGCGGTCATCCGATGTTGATATTTTTTCGTTTTTTTTTTAATATTTCTATGTGCAAAAATTATTGTCGGCTGTACGTCAATACGATAGTAAACCAACTACACAATTACCAATAAGACAAAAAAGTGGGCAAAACAACCTCTTATTAGATACAATTTTTAAAAAACAACTATATTGAATTTATGATTTTGAAGGGTCGAATTATTCGAATTCTATGCAAATTATATAAAGAGAGAGAGAGAGAGAGAAACACGACACAACATAATGTATACTTACTTAACATAGATATTAAATAAATGATGCATTTGTACTAACCGATGTGACATGGTTCAAACTGGCTTATCTCCCATTTACCAGGATAAATTCCTAAACATTACCAATGCATTATATCTATATTTTTCAATTGGTTGTTACATATGCATGGGAGAAAACTATCCTTATGTTAAATAAGTTGGGATTTTCTTCCAACTCTGAACAACATAATATTGTTGAATAATGATGTATTTTAATATTTCATCATAAAAAAAGCATTGCAATCAAGGTATGAAATTAAAAACCCGCAAGGGTCCATGATTGGTCTAATAAAGAATTTGTATTTGTATTTATATTTCTATGCGAGATAAGTCTGATTCTAAAATTTAGTATATTTTTTGTCAATTGTGCTGTTCATTCTTTCTATTTAGCACTTGATTTCCGATAAAAAAGAACAACATCCCCCCCGTACACACACACTCTCGGAGTATACTTTATTTTGCATTCCCCTTATTCGTCAGTCCGTTTGTTCTTCTGTCCGGTCGTCTGTCTGTTTGTTCGTTCATTTAACAAATAGTTCAGCCTTTTCTTCCTCAGGAGGTACCATTCAACTAAATGACTCCATCTTTGGTGAGCAGCATAACAGTGTTGATTTGTAATGTGTGATCTATATCAGGATCTATCAGAATCTTCTTCCTGTTTGCCGATACTGTGCATTTTTCAATACGTTTAATGAAATTAAAGCATTTCGTCACCTATTTTTAACAGTAAAACTAAACTCCGTATTTAGTCAGACGATGATGTTCTAACGTGTGAGTGCTTTTTCGGATATGCCAAAGACCTACTTCATTCATTTAAGATCCATTATATAAGCAATCAAAGTCAGCATTCAGAAGCTGCGTAGAAGAAGCTTTAATCAGATGTTGTACTTATAAAATACTACACCAATATTTAGAGTAGATATAATCTAGATCCCTTTCTTGTTGTCATAGTAGACAAATATTTGACTTCTGTAGCCTTTTCAATAGTATTCGCCATAAAAAAAACCAACCAGACACAATATGAACAATTCCTACGAGAAAAACAACGGGTTTTATTTATTTATGACAAAAAATAGAACAAAAATTCAAATATTACAAACAGGAAAAAAAACAACCACTTAATAACAGACCCCATAAAGAGAATTGAGGGTTAAACATGTTTATGAGCGCTCAATCACCACCATAGCTTAGAGTCCTAATGTAACAGCACAACAGAACAGTAAAAATTAGTAAGAAATGAATTGAATCATTAGATTTGTACGCCAACAAAAGACACAAAGTACCGATCTAAGGTACAGAAGGCTAATTCAAAGCTAATAAAGGCTGATAATCAAATCCTGTTCTCTTAACTAAAGAATCAATCAGTACACATCTAACACATTTAGTGTAGAGACTTCATAAACAGTCCGAGAAAAGTATGATCTTGTACATTGTCCAATATATAAGAAGATGATATGGACAGGATGTGAGATCATGAGTATATTTTAAGTATCAATCCACATTTAGTTATGTCGAAATCTAAAAAACGACACAATATTGATCACGAGTTGGTTGACCGCCATGGAATATATGTGTCACATATTACCGGAATATGTGTACATCGTCCTTTCTACAATCTCGTCCCCTTTTCTATGCTAGTGCCATCACCATGTGTGTCTTATCATCGAATTCATACTGACCATTTCAACAACTAGAAGTGTTACATAATAAGCAGTATTTGTTTACCCTACTGGAGCCCCTGAGATAAGTCGTGGTTTTAAATGGGTTCCATATAACGCACCCTTCATCCTTCCTTGTCGTGTTTGGTAGAATTTTGTTTGTCTTTTTGTCGTATTTCTGTTCTTTGTTTGTATTGCGATGACGTTGTCATTATCTCTGACACGTATGAGTTCTAATACCCCTTTAGAGTATTTTACGCCTTTTTTCTATTAAGTACTGTGGATTCATTAATATTCGTTGGATACCAATTTTCGTGGATTTCGTGGGTACAGGGCAACCACGAATTTAAATGTTCAACGAATTACAAATTTTCTAAAGGAATGTATGCAGACTTTGCCAAAACAACGAAATTAAATATCCACGAAAATGCAAGTTTTCCTCAATCCACGAAAATTGGTACCGACGAAAATAAATGAATCCACAGTAGTTAGAAGTTGTAACTATTGGTTAACAACTAAGTATTAGTTTTGAATGTATGTGAAGTAACCGGCCGGTTCGTTATTTCGTTATTTAAGCAATGTTGTACAACATATACAGTTTTACCTATTTAAGTTTGTGTTATGACGTTTTGGCAAACAAATTTAACTTTTAACAACTAAAACTGTCGAGGTACGGAAAATCTCACTATTCAAAAATGATCGTCGCTTCAACACGCGTAAAGCATGTTTTCAATATGTTCATATTGTTAGTACATGATACAAAATTTAGCATGAGGAATGCTGCTTTTTGCGAACAACATAGGAAAACTTGCACCAAACACACGCTCATCCGTGTACAGATTTTTTGTTTGAATCAATTAGAGTGGGGGTTAATCAAAACAAGGATATCTTTGTTCAGTATGAAAAAATTTAACAAGCATGCAACTTTGTCTTTCTCAAACTCATTTATCATGAAGTATTTTAACCTAGTGAAAGGACGACAACTCTAATTTTAAAGTAAAAAGTTCAGTATCAATCAAATATAGTTTAATAATTTTGTGTGCATGTGCCAGAGTCATATTTGATGATTAATCAAATACGGAAAGTATAAGTCAACAAAATACTTTCTACTTTACTTCATTTTATATTATTTATCTATTTATTTATTTATCTTTTTATTTTATTTTTTTTATCTTTTTTTATTCATTTCACTTTTTTAATTTATTTTATTGATTACATTGATTTCATTTATTTATTTCATGTATTCAATGTATTTATTTAATTTATCTATTTATTTATTTCTTTTATTTAATTTATTTAGTTTGTTTACTCATTGTATTTAAAATAGCCATTATGTTCAGTCTTTGTATCTGTTATTATTATATTATCATTCATTTTACTATAGTTTATTCCCTGCACTAAACCTCATTTTTCTGCTATCAGTTTTGGTGAGAAAAAAGTAAAATCACAAAAATACTGAACTCCGAGGAAAATTCATTCGAAAAGTCCCTAATGACATGGCAAAATCAAATGACAAAACACATCAAACGAATGGACAACAACTGTCATATTCCTGACTTGGTACAGGCATTTTCAAATGTAGAAAATGGTGGATTGAACCTGGTTTTTTAGCGCTAAACCTCTCACTTGTACGACAGTCTCATCAAATTCCTAGTCATTCTATTAGTCATTTATGAGGTCAATATGTATTCTCAATTGATTACATTGCGGGGTTTTTCATTTGTGTCTATCATCATGTAATTTGCGCCAAAATGAAACATGTTAAACTTTTCTTTTGAGCAAATATTTTGTTTTCATTTCCACTAATACGAATTGTTTCATTTAAAACAAAGTATATGTAATCACAAGTCATAAAAAATATAAATTGCCAAGAATTGGTTTGATTACAGAAAATATTTTTAGGTCTCTCATTTTTGTCCCCTGCTAACGACGTTGGTATTTCCTGTAATTGTTTGATTTGATTATTAGAGTGATATCATATAGTTAGAAATGTAGATTGGAATGATTATTGATTTATTTCCCTTTGTCTACAGTTATGTTTCATGTTTTTCGTGCTTACAATGTGGTGTTCTATTTCTATATATTGTAAGGTTTAATTTAATGCATCAGAAGAAAAATCACCATGAACCCTATATAGAGTCCATAGTTTATTGGTGCTTTTTTTACCAGTTATATTGTAATTAAATATATTATAATGTGGATTCCTTTGTAAAGAATGTTTGTAGTCGTGAATATTAACAAGTTGACACCACTGTTAAGAAAATGTGCTCTATTTGAATTTGTTAAGGGTATCAATACACAAACAAATTTGGCCTTACAGAGAAATATACGTATATGCTTACTAACAAAACGTAGAAATTTGCGACTACATTTTTTCGCAAATTCTCTGTTCTAAATCAGGATAAGACAATAAAAAAATACTAGGTCAAAATAGCTTAGAATAATCACAAAAACAAGAGAAAAAAAAATATGGATCTAAAGAAAATATATTAACCTCGGCCTAATTGACTCAATGAAAAGTAATTCGATAGATAAAAGCTGTAGAAGACCAAATTACGGTATCTGATTATATACATTATAGGAGCATCAGAGTTGACCTTTAAAAATGGACAAATGTTCAATATAAAAAAGCCTTATTTGCGCGTCTTAAAATTTAATATATGCAATTTCCTATAATAGCTATCCTTAAAATTACATGGATGAAACGTGAATACCATAATGCAGGAAAATGACGTTACATAGACGACACACACGTGAACACTCAACACGCAAAATTCTAAAAGTGAACAAATCATACTGCGCGGGAGAATGCAACTTTCGAACTACAGATTATTCGAGCTTTAATAATGTTCAGATGGTACAATGGAACCACAAAGTATAAATTTAAAAACACCCAACCAATTGATACATTCAAACCATGAACATGATGAATTACTGAAACTCTTAAAAAGATAAAGGAAATTATTCAGTATTTTTGCTTAGTATACTCGACGTGTGCATGTGTCCAATATTTTTAGTTTTACCACGTTTTTTAAACAACAGACTACTAGCAGTTACTGACATGCCAGCTCCAGACCTCAATTAAACTGATTGAAAGATTATGTCTTCATCATATGAATATCAAGCACAATCCCTCCTGTTAGTGGTTTAGTATTATACCGTCATAAAATATATGAGAAGAACATAACCCGTGTCATGCCAACAACTGGTTTTAGAATAAATGTGTTTAATTCCGATGCAAAGACCCTATAAGAGAATCAATATTAAAGCCAAAATATGCAATCTTTAATGACCTGACAACAGTATCGTAACTATATCCCTTCTTAATAAGTCTGTTTAAAGGTTTTGTTAGCTTTTGAGGTGAATACTGACATTTTTGTGCTTTGTAAAGAATATTACCATAAAAGATTGGATGTGAAATACCCGAACGTATAAGATGTCTGCATGTTGAGTTATATTTACAAATGATGTCCTTGTACCGATGATAAAATTTAGTAAATGTTTTGACTAGTTTATGATATCGAAAACCCTGGTGTAATAATTTTTCAGTAATACATAAATTTCTCTCGCTAAAATCTAATACGTTGTTACATACACGAGCGAATCGTACAAGTTGAGATATATAAACACCATAAGATGGTGACATGACTGTATTTCTGCAAAAGTACTCCAGCTAAATGAAGTTTAACATAACAGTCAACATTGTTCATTTAATTTATAACTGTATTTGTACAAAAATAGAAAATATTGAAGCTTCAACATAAGACACACAATTCATCAAAGATACAACGCTTATAATTCGTTACACAAGACGTGTATTTCGTCTTCACAAGACGCGTATTTCGTCTACACAAGACGTGTATTTCGTCTACACAAGACGTGTATTTCGTCTACACAAGACGCGTATTTCGTCTACACAAGACGTGTATTTCGTCTACACAAGACGCGTATTTCGTCTACACAAGACGTGTATTTCGTCTACACAAGACGCGTATTTCGTCTACACAAGACGCGTATTTCGTCTACACAAGACGCGTATTTCGTCTACACAAGACGCGTATTTCGTCTACACAAGACTCACCAGTGGTGCTCAAACCAAACAGTTAGAAGGCTTAATAAAATAGCAAAAAATAGAGCGTTTGAAGAAAATTTCCAAAAATGACAAAGGAATTTTATTATACGGCGTTTAAATTTCACTTTTACTGCTTGTTAGATTATGTAACTGTAAAGCTGAATTCTACGAGTTAAAGTTATTTAACAGCGTTAGAGGTTTTTTAAATACAGTTTCAATTCTGATATATTGCTGAGTGTAAATTCCTATTACGAGTGATACATGCATAACAGGAGTGGAACCCGTTTTGTATCTTTCGGTATCATGAAATCCTCCAGTTTATGTTTTTTATCTTGATTTTTATTTTCGTAATGGATATCTACGAAATAATAAGCTTTAATAAAATTAATGACTGAATGTGTAATGTTCTCAGTTTTTGTGTAATCTATATGTCTATGGTGGCAAATATTGCCTGCATCTTCAGGACAAGAACAAATGAACAATATATGTTCTGCGAGGTATGAAAAAACAAATGCTTTAGAATCAAATCAGTGAAAAGGGAATTCTGACGACTGCAACTGATAACGTGATAGTTAGACTAATCGATAGACCATTTTATAACATGACAGAGAAAACATTACCATCAACGAGATGTTACCTGTCCTTTGAAGGAAAGTTGCTTTTCCAATGTTTTCCTAGACATCAAATAGTTTCACTCTTTAGAATTAGATTATATAGCTATTAACATTAGCTTTGTCACAAGTTTCCATAACAAGTTCTTTGGCAATTTTAAAAACACAAGCCAGATGAACCGAAACATGAAAAGCTGAATCTTAACTGGATGCAAATTAATTTCAGGAAAATTACAAGTTGAATTTAAAATAATAGAAATGAACCTCTTTATGACAGGGGGTAAAAAGGTCAAGTTTGCATATTTGAATTGTTTACATCGTTTTCTATATGGTCATTCAAAGTTTATTGGAAGTGCATAATTTATCATTGTTGTGTCTTATATAGATACAAAATCATAAAAGAGTGTAATAAAGGGCAAGTTGGCATATTTGGATTGTTTACATCTATTTCTATGATTTTAAATATTTCAATTCAAATGAATAATTTACGACGTTTTGTATCTTACACAGGCAAATTTTGCTAATATAAATTTCACATGAATATTAATTACCTTGAACGAGCTTATACGTGAAACTCACATGAACATTTTCACGTGATTTGAGATTTACCCGAATCTTATGTGACATTTTTCACGTGATTTAACAAAAAAATTACAGAAAAAAAATATTTTTCATGTTTGTAATCAAATTGGAAAATTTGGATGTTAATTGAATAACTTTATTTTGAAAATACACGTGAATTTCACATGAACAAATTTCATGTGATTTTAAAGTCAAATTCACATGAGATTCACATCAGATTCACGTGGAACTCATGTGAAATTCGTTCACGTTAGTTTGACGTATAAGCTCGTTTGAGGTGAAATTCACGTGAATTCACGTGAGTAAAATTTCCTTGTGTGTGTGTATATATATATATATATAAATGTATAATAGAGGGTTTAAAGGGCATAGTTAATATATTTGGATTAATATCAAACTGTTAAAAACTATAAAATTTGGAATTTTTATCAATACAAAATGTCTATATACCATCGTTGTGGACATATTCCTATTCATTATAACCAGCAAAGTATTCCGAATTCCCCATTATAATTATTAATGGTTTTAGAATTAACATTTCGAGTTTATGTTTTAAAATTTCACACATTGCTTAATAAATGGAACAAAATATTCTTCACAGGAACCTTGACAGTTATTTTCAAGATTTGATGAACTAACATTGTTTTGCAGCGGATACACATAATACAAAAGAATATTTGATTTACTAACTTTATCGACTATTTCAGAATATACATTCTGATTTTTGAAGTAAACTGTTTTCTCCTGCGCATGTATGAAACTGGTTCCTGTGCATGATTGGTCAGTACATCGTGCATGCTCCATCTCGATTTCAATGGATTTGAGCGCATGATAGGGATTCAGATAGCCATCACTGTTTATTCCACAAATGCCGCTACCCCCAGTCGAACTTCCACTGCATCTCTCGCGATGTTCGTCATATATTGAAGATTCCCGATTCAAAAGTCTATCATTTACTCCCTCGTACTCGTGGGCCTCGCCTTGTTGTGCATGGTTTCTAGATACATTGGGATGTATTTGTTTAAGTGAAATGTTCTTTTTTCTCTCTTGTTGCAAGATACCTCATATTTCTAACAAACATACGTAAGAGAGACACATACTAGTAGTAGAAATAATATCGAAACTGTGCTGATGTTTACGATTTGAAGTATCGATAGTGGAATGATATCAATGCCTATTAAAAGATGTAAATATACTACAGAGTATCATAAATGAATTATGTTTCATGAGCATATAAAAAAAAGATATGTTTATTATTTCAGTTGACATTGTAAAACTAAAACTCAAGTAGGTTTTTTTCATGGCATTCTTACGATACGGTTAAAGGATAAGTTTTTTCAAAAATCATATAACTTACAGTCAGGAGCCGGTATTTAAGAAAAAAGGTGGTAAAATGTATTTGCTTGCACTTGAGGTTCCTGCTTTGTTTGTGATGCACTTGGTTTGCTCCCTATATATAAGAATGATAAAATACAGATACCAGATTTCCGAAAAAAATCATATTTTTGGATTGTTAAGAATTTCATTTGAAGTCGGTAGCATCCTAGTAAAATTATAAAACTTCCGATCCTATTTACATTCAGCACATTTTGAAATTCAGGAGGTACTCAATTAAGTATACATAACAGTCAGAAAGAAGTCACTCGTCACTTACCATTTTATGCACAAAAAAGGAATTATAGATACGCATCTGAATCTGGTTGGAATTTCAATGTTAAATCCGATGCCAGGTGAAGGGTGACGGCCCAGTCTCTACATTTTAAAACTAGAATTTGCAGTTCTCCGCTGAGGCTCTATATATGCCAAAAATGTGTATCCCTACCAACAAAGTCTCATTTTTGGCCTTATAGCTGAAAGTTGTTTTTTTTTACTTTTATTTTTCAATTATTACGTCTGGAGTTTTTGGGAGATTACCAACTCTTCTCGGTTGTCTTTGCTTAATATGCATCGTATATTTTTTTCAACATTGTAAGTGATATTGTCTGTCTGTACTGTTACTACGTTGCTGTATGAAGTGTAATATAAAGTACAGTATCTGATATTGTTTGTAGAACAATGCGATGCCTTGTCAGGATGTTCAGATGTTTCATAAATACATCGTATCTAAAAATGAACAGATCTTTACTACACCATAGACTTTTCCTCTAACAATGAGAATGATATCCTAAGTTTTGGTTGTTCATGGAAAACAAGGTTAATATATATATGAAAAGACTAAACATGTTTTCACAAATGTAATTTTATAGGTTGCTTATATTGAAAAATTGATCGGCATCTAAATTATCAGTTCTTTCTACATTTAGAATCGGCCTAATTGTTAACAGTAGTATTGTCAATTGTTTGAATAAAACATGACTTGAGAAAGTTGACTTATGCCTCTCAATAAAAGTAGTGGAATGCACAGTATGAACGTAATAAAGTTTGAAAGTAATAAAATGGTATTTATTCATGTAAGCCATATATTTACAAGGAAGAATATAAATCCGGTACAATGGTTCATTTATGTTAATATTTTATTGTTTACTTTGTTGCATTAGAATGCGTTGGTTTTTCTTGTTAAACAATGCGACATAACCTTCAGTTATTGTACTTTGTCAAGGAAAATCAAATTCAATAACCTACTGAGTATATGTTGAAATTGTTCATTCTTTGAAACAATTACACGAAAACTGACTTTTATCGTTGTACTTTGTCAAAATCATATTTACCTCAATAACCAGTTGTGTATAAAACAATAACTTATACGTCACATCGTATCCTTTTTACATCGGATGTGACCTTGAGAGGTCATACCGGTGTTATGTTGCCACAGAAGTTTCCTTGTGCTTTTGACTGATAACCGAACGTATTTCGTATAAATACGCGGATATTATCGAGTGCAAAATAACATTCCTTATCGCTTGTTATAAATTCATTTCTTCAATAAATACTCGTGAAAATATTTTTTAAGAACATAGATTAATGATATGAAAATGTTTTGTCGTGAGAAATATATATATCAGTAACAAATCATGAAAACCGAAAATTTGTGTTAACGCATGCGGAAGAATATCTCGAGAGATGATCTACTATATATATAACTGTTATACAAATATTAATATATTATATAACAACAAACCAGATTATACTGATAACAAATGATAATATCACTACCATATAATAATCATTACGGTGAGGTTAAATTCCCAGTCATTTATTCATCATCCACACAGAAATTTGTCTCAGAAAAAAATATATCTATGTACCTTAACCTAACTTTCAGCTAAAGAGATATGATTTTTTTTCTGAGACCATTCACCAGAACTTGCGGTCATCCGATGTTGATATTTTTTCGGTTTTTTTTTAATATTTCTATGTGCAAAAATTATTGTCGGCTGTACGTCAATACGATAGTAAACCAACTACACAATTACCAATAAGACAAAAAAGTGGGCAAAACAACCTCTTATTAGATACAATTTTTAAAAAACAACTATATTAAATTTATGATTTTGAAGGGTCGAATTATTCGAATTCTATGCAAATTATATAAAGAGAGAGAGAGAGAGAAACACGACACAACATAATGTATACTTACTTAACATAGATATTAAATAAATGATGCATTTGTACTAACCGATGTGACATGGTTCAAACTGGCTTATCTCCCATTTACCAGGATAAATTCCTAAACATTACCAATGCATTATATCTATATTTTTCAATTGGTTGTTACATATGCATGGGAGAAAACTATCCTTATGTTAAATAAGTTGGGATTTTTTTCCAACTCTGAACAACATAATATTGTTGAATAATGATGTATTTTAATATTTCATCATAAAAAAAGCATTGCAATCAAGGTATGAAATTAAAAACCCGCAAGGGTCCATGATTGGTCTAATAAAGAATTTGTATTTGTATTTATATTTCTATGCGAGATAAGTCTGATTCTAAAATTTAGTATATTTTTTGTCAATTGTGCTATTCATTCTTTCTATTTAGCACTTGATTTCCGATAAAAAAGAACAACATCCCCCCCGTACACACACACTCTCGGAGTATACTTTATTTTGCATTCCCCTTATTCGTCAGTCCGTTTGTTCTTCTGTCCGGTCGTCTGTCTGTTTGTTCGTTCATTTAACAAATAGTTCAGCCTTTTCTTCCTCAGGAGGTACCATTCAACTAAATGACTCCATCTTTGGTGAGCAGCATAACAGTGTTGATTTGTAACGTGTGATCTATATCAGGATCTATCAGAATCTTCTTCCTGTTTGCCGATACTGTGCATTTTTCAATACGTTTAATGAAATTAAAGCATTTCGTCACCTATTTTTAATAGTAAAACTAAACTCCGTATTTAGTCAGACGATGATGTTCTAATTATACGTGTGAGTGCTTTTTCGGATATGCCAAAGACCTACTTCATTCATTTAAGATCCATTATATAAGCAATCAAAGTCAGCATTCAGAAGCTGCGTAGAAGAAGCTTTAATCAGATGTTGTACTTATAAAATACTACACCAATATTTAGAGTAGATGTAATCTAGATCCCTTTCTTGTTGTCATAGTAGACAAATATTTGACTTCTGTAGCCTTTTCAATAGTATTCGCCATAAAAAAAAACAACCAGACACAATATGAACAATTCCTACGAGAAAAACAACGGGTTTTATTTATTTATGACAAAAAATAGAACAAAAATTCAAATATTACAAACAGGAAAAAAAACAACCACTTAATAACAGACCCCATAAAGAGAGTTGAGGGTTAAACATGTTTATGAGCGCTCAATCACCACCATAGCTTAGAGTCCTAATGTAACAGCACAACAGAACAGTAAAAATTAGTAAGAAATGAATTGAATCATTAGATTTGTACGCCAACAAAAGACACAAAGTACCGATCTAAGGTACAGAAGGCTAATTCAAAGCTAATAAAGGCTGATAATCAAATCCTGTTCTCCTTAACTAAAGAATCAATCAGTACACATCTAACACATTTAGTGTAGAGACTTCATAAACAGTCCGAGAAAAGTATGATCTGGTACATTGTCCAATATATAAGAAGATGATATGGACAGGATGTGAGATCATGAGTATATTTTAAGTATCAATCCACATTTAGTTATGTCGAAATCTAAAAAACGACACAATATTGATCACGAGTTGGTTGACCGCCATGGAATATATGTGTCACATATTACCGGAATATGTGTACATCGTCCTTTCTACAATCTCGTCCCCTTTTCTATGCTAGTGCCATCACCATGTGTGTCTTATCATCGAATTCATACTGACCATTTCAACAACTAGAAGTGTGTTACATAATAAGCAGTATTTGTGTACCCTACTGGAGCCCCTGAGATAAGTCGTGGTTTTAAATGGGTTCCATATAACGCACCCTTCATCCTTCCTTGTCGTGTTTGGTAGAATTTTGTTTGTCTTTTTGTCGTATTTCTGTTCTTTGTTTGTATTGCGATGACGTTGTCATTATCTCTGACACGTATGAGTTCTAATACCCCTTTAGAGTATTTTACGCCTTTTTTCTATTAAGTACTGTGGATTCATTAATATTCGTTGGATACCAATTTTCGTGGATTTCGTGGGTACAGGGCAACCACGAATTTAAATGTTCAACGAATTACAAATTTTCTAAAGGAATGTATGCAGACTTTGCCAAAACAACGAAATTAAATATCCACGAAAATGCAAGTTTTCCTCAATCCACAAAAATTGGTACCGACGAAAATAAATTAATCCACAGTAGTTAGAAGTTGTAACTATTGGTTAACAACTAAGTATTAGTTTTGAATGTATGTGAAGTAACCGGCCGGTTCGTTATTTCGTTATTTAAGCAATGTTGTACAACATATACAGTTTTACCTATTTAAGTTTGTGTTATGACGTTTTGGCAAACAAATTTAACTTTTAACAACTGAAACTGTCGAGGTACGGAAAATCTCACTATTCAAAAATGATCGTCGCTTCAACACGCGTAAAGCATGTTTTCAATATGTTCATATTGTTAGTACATGATACAAAATTTAGCATGAGGAATGCTGCTTTTTGCGAACAACATAGGAAAACTTGCACCAAACACACGCTCATCCGTGTACAGATTTTTTGTTTGAATCAATTAGAGTGGGGGTTAATCAAAACAAGGATATCTTTGTTCAGTATGAAAAAATTTAACAAGCATGCAACTTTGTCTTTCTCAAACTCATTTATCATGAAGTATTTTAACCTAGTGAAAGGACGACAACTCTAATTTTAAAGTAAAAAGTTCAGTATCAATCAAATATAGTTTAATAATTTTGTGTGCATGTGCCAGAGTCATATTTGATGATTAATCAAATACGGAAAGTATAAGTTAACAAAATACTTTCTACTTTACTTCATTTTATATTATTTATCTATTTATTTATTTATCTTTTTATTTTATTTTTTTTATCTTTTTTTATTCATTTCACTTTTTTAATTTATTTTATTGATTTCATTGATTTCATTTATTTATTTCATGTATTCAATGTATTTATTTAATTTATCTATTTATTTATTTCTTTTATTTAATTTATTTAGTTTGTTTACTCATTGTATTTAAAATAGCCATTATGTTCAGTCTTTGTATCTGTTATTATTATATTATCATTCATTTTACTATAGTTTATTCCCTGCACTAAACCTCATTTTTCTGCTATCAGTTTTGGTGAGAAAAAAGTAAAATCACAAAAATACTGAACTCCGAGGAAAATTCATTCGGAAAGTCCCTAATGACATGGCAAAATCAAATGACAAAACACATCAAACGAATGGACAACAACTGTCATATTCCTGACTTGGTACAGGCATTTTCAAATGTAGAAAATGGTGGATTGAACCTGGTTTTTTAGCGCTAAACCTCTCACTTATACGACAGTCTCATCAAATTCCTAGTCATTCTATTAGTCATTTATGAGGTCAATATGTATTCTCAATTGATTACATTGCGGGGTTTTTCATTTGTGTCTATCATCATGTAATTTGCGCCAAAATGAAACATGTTAAACTTTTCTTTTGAGCAAATATTTTGTTTTCATTTCCACTAATACGAATTGTTTCATTTAAAACAAAGTATATGTAATCACAAGTCATAAAAAATATAAATTGCCAAGAATTGGTTTGATTACAGAAAATATTTTTAGGTCTCTCATTTTTGTCCCCTGCTAACGACGTTGGTATTTCCTGTAATTGTTTGATTTGATTATTAGAGTGATATCATATAGTTAGAAATGTAGATTGGAATGATTATTGATTTATTTCCCTTTGTCTACAGTTATGTTTCATGTTTTTTGTGCTTACAATGTGGTGTTCTATTTCTATATATTGTAAGGTTTAATTTAATGCATCAGAAGAAAAATCACCATGAACCCTATATAGAGTCCATAGTTTATTGGTGCTTTTTTTACCAGTTATATTGTAATTAAATATATTATAATGTGGATTCCTTTGTAAAGAATGTTTGTAGTCGTGAATATTAACAAGTTGACACCACGGTTAAGAAAATGTGCTCTATTTGAATTTGTTAAGGGTATCAATACACAAACAAATTTGGCCTTACAGAGAAATATACGTATATGCTTACTAACAAAAAAACTCCGAAACGTAGAAATTTGCGACTACATTTTTTCGCAACTTCTCTGTTCTAAATCAGGATAAGACAATAAAAAAATACTAGGTCAAAATAGCTTAGAATAATCACAAAAACAAGAGAAAAAAAAATATGGATCTAAAGAAAATATATTAACCTCGGCCTAATTGACTCAATGAAAAGTAATTCGATAGATAAAAGCTGTAGAAGACCAAATTACGGTATCTGATTATATACATTATAGGAGCATCAGAGTTGACCTTTAAAAATGGACAAATGTTCAATATAAAAAAGCCTTATTTGCGCGTCTTAAAATTTAATATATGCAATTTCCTATAATAGCTATCCTTAAAATTACATGGATGAAACGTGAATACCATAATGCAGGAAAATGACGTTACATAGACGACACACACGTGAACACTCAACACGCAAAATTCTAAAAGTGAACAAATCATACTGCGCGGGAGAATGCAACTTTCGAACTACAGATTATTCGAGCTTTAATAATGTTCAGATGGTACAATGGAACCACAAAGTATAAATTTAAAAACACCCAACCAATTGATACATTCAAACCATGAACATGATGAATTACTGAAACTCTTAAAAAGATAAAGGAAATTATTCAGTATTTTTGCTTAGTATACTCGACGTGTGCATGTGTCCAATATTTTTAGTTTTACCACGTTTTTGTCGGTTCCTTAAAATTTGTGACTTTTTCAAATCATTAGTAGATTATATTAAAAGTTCTAAATATGCTATTTGATGTTTTATGCAGAATTATAGGTTTATAAACATCAAATCATTAATATCGTTTTGTAGATATTAGATTTTAGATGATATAATGTCTGACTATCATTTTTAGTCAGATTAATGATGGAAATTATTTTTTTTTAATTTAAACTGTCCAAACATTTGTACCTCTCAACAAGATTTTCCAATTATTTGTGTCCCTGTTCAAATAACTAAATGATCTGTTCAAATTGAGTGATTGTAGTTATTAAAATAGAACTATTGCGTTGATTTGACAAGGTATTGTAGACTATGCAAAAAAGTACTTGAACGAGAAATATTCTCACAATTATGATTCATTTCTCTATTTCACATATACCATCACAAATAAACACACAATTTCATTCACTTTTTTTCTAAATATTTCCGTCTCGTCTGAAATGCTATAAATATACGTTTGATCAATTCTACATACAATATGTCCTTATTTTATACTGGTGTTTTATGTCTATTTTTGTGTATTAGTATTATTTATTGTTCAAATGGGATATGTTTTCGGTTTACAAAAAAGTAAGTATATTATATAAACTTTTTAAGAACCCTGTCAATATTTACGTAAGCAAATATTCTGTAGATGTCCATCATTCAAAAGTAACCTAAACACTACCGCGCAGTGCAAATATAGACCGATTTTAAATATTGCAGTTTCAATCTTTGATAGTTAATTCTATTGAATATAAAGCTGTCTAGAGTGACAATAGATAAGAATTGTTTTATTTATATTTTCAGTTTAATAAAACAATTTTGTTGTGACAATTTCGAACTCAGGGACGGGATCTGTGTTGGTAAGACCATATATTGCATGTTGATTAAAGTTTTAATCTTCTGTCAAGATGAGAGAGAGAGAGAGAGAGAGAGAGAGAGAGAGAGAGAGAGAGAGAGAGAGAGAGGTAAATTAAATAGTAAAATGCTAGTGTTTTCAGGGTTGGTGTTCTTCAAATTAGTCAAAAGTAAAAATAACTTTCCTTCTGTTCGGCAACATATTGCCTAATAATGAGCAATACGATTCTATATGAACCATTTTAAAGAGAGCATCATTTCAACATCGAGGTTGTATACACCGATGTTTGTTGAAATGTCAACAGTTACCATGACGACTTCTCTAACCTTAGGGTGACATTCGTATGTTTGATTAGATAAATCCAAGATTATATCAATATAATGCTCATTTCAAACACGTAAACCATCTTTTCTTACTTTTCTTAGACATATAACTATGATACTGGAATGAAATCTTTGGATATCGGTTAAATGAAAATGATATTTAGACCGTTGGTGAGGTATTTCTTACTTCAACTACAAAAATTCATAACTGGGTATAGCTTTTTTAAGTTGAACGTGCAATTAGATATATTTGATAGTATCATCAAAACAAGAATACAGTATGGAGCATATCGACTGACAAACGATCGCAAGAAGCTGAGAAATACTAGAAGTTCTAGCAGCAAAGCTTACAAAATGATAACCCGCAACTGAAAAAATCTTTGAGTTGCTAAGGGAAACCCCAAAAATAATTCTGATAAAAAGCAAAATAGGGAGCACATCATCATTATCCGATATCTTTTTGAGAAATTTTAACAAATTTTGATTTAATAAGGAGTTAAGAAAACAAAGATAATACTCCCATAATACAGCAATGACAACGTCCATACTTTTCAAATGGAATCACAAAAACAAAACATTCGACCAAAGAAAAAATACTTTGTTCACAATAGCAATATATGGTTTAAATTTATTAAAAGCTTCCATTAACTGTAATATGGGTTTAAATTTAAATTTATGTACTATCAACTAACTATGCTGTTATTTTAGGTCATTTTTGATTATATAGCTCTTCAACTGTTTCGGATTTATACATCCTTGGCTTTCAACTACTTGGCTTTGAGTGTTCCTGGTGAAGGTAAATCCAGAAAAGCACTTCGAACGCATTAAATTAACAACATGTTGTTTTCATTTTTTTTAACCAAGCGGACTGCTAAGAGCAAAATATCATTTCAATATTCAGCGTCTATAAATGTTTGAGAAAATATTTACCTACTTCTTAGATATGCCCCTTTAAGGATATGCCCCTTTAAGTACTAATGATACATTATGTATATAAAACAAACCCATTATTCTATTTTACATTGTATTCATGTGTACGCTGATTTGGTTTGTGTGTCTTGTCGCCACAGGTAGTTAGAAAGGCATCAATCTTCGGGAATTTGACTTTTAGAATTCATAATAATGAATTGAAAATAGATACACATAACATAAGACGAAAATGTAATGCAGTTGAATTCATGTTAATATATGATTTTGAATATATTTAACCTAACTAATATCTGGTTAGGATTGTTGTTTTTGCAGAATGTGAACATGGTTTCTCTTCATTTGATGGCAAGCTTTGCAAACCATGTCAGGAAGGTTTTTATGGACGAAAATGTTTCAATCGATGTATATGCAGAACTATTGAAAGGTGTGAACATATTATTTTTTTCTTCGGCAAGTTTATCGAAGCAAATTTATTCTATTACATAAAAGAAGGTTATTAGCTACACGTCTGAATACCTTTATGTCCAGCTACGTATACGTTTAATACGAATTATGCAATGTCTGTTTCAAACATTGTTTAACCATCAAAATCATATGGGTCCTTCGAACAAACTATGTAATATAACTCTAAAATTGCTTGAATGGAGATAACCAAGTTATAAAAATATATAAAATACTTTCCCTCCGGCATCTAGTGTTTAACCACATTGTTACTTAGTCATTTGCACAATGTAATTTGTTTGTAACTCAAGCCATTAATTTTGATTTATGGTTTTGAGAATTCTGGTTATGATTGGATATTCGATAAAGCCTTAATTATGTAGGTTCGGTTGCGTTACATATTTACTGTTTCTTTTTCACCATGGAGTTAATGCTGGTGTTAAGATAATGCGTTTTGGGAACGATTCAAGAAAAGATCTTTTTAAGAAGGAATTTAAAAACTATTCATATTAAAACATAAGTCAATAATAAAGAGAAAAAAACAAAAAAACCCAGACATACAACATCAATCCCTAAGAGAAACTGAAGATTGAGGAACATAAACCCGTTTAAGACTCGAGGTAAACTATAGTGTCTGGAAGACTTAACATATCATGTTCATAAGTGGAACGCGTCGTTCTGCTACTGACAACAGTTTGACGGCAGGAATTTCAAGTTAGATTATTGTTTGAGCGTTTTGCCCATTCGCGTTGCACATACGGTTTGTATATTATTTGTATTTTTAAGAAATTGAATATTCCTGAAAACTATTCCCGAGTTGTCATTTAAGGAAAACCATTTGAAACCATTCCTATAGCCTGCAAAAAGACGAAACTAGTTTTTAGGTCGGCATCAAGCATAAGCCTTCAGTTATTAAGTCAAAAGGCTGCTTTTGCTTTTTGTGGCAATTTAAGCAGATTCTAGGCAATAGCTATATGCAATTTTTAAGTGTATTTTCTTTCTTTTACTTATGCCCTTGATCATTTCTTATTTCGATACTATTTTGTGACCTCTTCCTTAAATACGAGTCGATAAAAATATGCAATAGTTGTTTTTGTCTCGTATAGCACATTATTTGAAATACTTCGATATGATATGAGTTTCTCGTTATAAAAAACACATAGAAAGCAGTACTAATAGCATATAGAAGAGAACATACGGCCTTCAACGTTATTATGCACTTTGTAAATAAAGCTGATTTAAGTACAAAGCCTCTTTTAAGAAGATACCTTATAGTCATAGATATATCTATTTTGTTGACATATTGTACACAAATGTTATTTGAACAGTTCATCTTATATAGATACAACTAGGGAATTTTACCAAGAATCAAGGTAAATACAGTTGGATAGCGGTCAAGTTAAATTCTTAGGGAGACTCGTAGTAAATGGAGGGATAAAATTGATTTTCAGTTTAAGTTAAAACTCTGGGAAGCTCGAGCCATATAAATGTTGAACAAAATGTCACATAACCATATGATTAATTGCATGTCAACTTTCGATTCCATAATATCTCTAAAAAGTGGCACAGTTTTAGACGTAAAAGGAGTTTCTATGGGAAATTGCCTTTTATATCTGTACAGAAGATAAACCTATCGACTATTGTCTACATAATACGTCAAATTTATATGGTTCCGAGTTTTAACAAACTGTAAATGAATAAAACAAATTTATCAAATACAATTATTTCAGATGCGACTCCGTGGAAGGATGTTTAAGGGTATTACCTAGCACAGAAGCTGTCACAACAGATGGTCATATTGAAGGTAATAAAGTTGTTCATTTTCTGTCTTACGACCGATTTTGTTTTTTTACAGCACTGGGACAAAAAACAACAACAATAAGGTCATGTAGTGTTTGGATAAACTTCCGCGAGCATCACAACAGCATTGCTATTTGACGTAAATTTTCATTCGTCACAATAATTTTTCATGATATTTTTTATGGAAAGTCTTCAAAAATAAAAAAATGAAGCACATTAAAAAAAACAGCAGAAGAAACTTTGATTAATTACTAAATGTTGATAATTCTGAGCTTCATATCAAACGCGTTGAGCGTATTAATCTAAATGAACTTAAGCATAATCAAGGCTAGTACTTACAGTCAATACTATCAATTTGTAGACATAACTGTATTGGTCAAAAGGTAGAAAACATCGAAACTTAGATAAATATACGACCAGAACGACAATTTAAGTTTCGCAATAACAAAGTGGTTCTTTCTGGAAAACAATGTTCCTGTCGCTGAATGATTTTAACAGTACATTTCCAAACATGTGCAGATTTATAGATAATTCAGACTTTAACATGTTTAAGATATGTCTAAAATGTGTTACAGTCTTTATCATCATCTAATCCCTAAATGCAATGCTGATCGTAAATAAAAATAAAGAAAAAAAGCAAAGGCTAACTAATTCTTTTTAAATTGTTCTAAGGTCCTATTTTCTGCCAATTTGAATTATCATCGATTGTACTGCTGGTGGAAGCCTTGTTTCCTAGGTTTTTATTTTCTCGTTCAAGCTAGTGGTCATCATATTGGTAGTTGCACTGTGCAGGTTTTTAAAGTTGGCTGTACTTTTATAACAAATGGTCTAATTAAGCAAAGGGAGGAACTTTTTCGTGCAAGTTAAACTGATTTAACTATACCAAACTACCTCATAAAAGACACCAGGCCTATAACTTGGTACTTCTGTAGATTCATTAGGGGCATGCTAATGACAACAGTCTGATGACCCAATCAAAAACGAAGTTAAAGAGCAGTGAAGTATTTAAATTAAACATCAAATACAAAATGTGCCAAATTTGGCTAAGCCAATTCTTGTCTTGGGTAGAAAAAAGTTTATCGTGATAAATAAATCACTATTGAAACAGAAAATGAGAGTATGATAATAGTTCAAGTCATTTAGTGATTTTCTGCTTAATTGGATGGTCATACTCTCGAGGATAGAACCGGTACAAGCATTGGTATTGAACTAATGGTTTTAAAAATCATTAAAACACCAGTACTATTTCGTACGACAGACGCGCATTTCATTTATTAAAGACTCATCAGTGGCGTTCGACCCAAATCGGATGGAAGACCAAATCTATTACAAATTCGAACATCAAAAACCCGAAAATTTCTAAATGTCTTGCCAAAAACGGCTTGGGTTATCTTTGTCGAGTTAGGCTATCTGGACATGTGTTGTTTGTTTGCGGTGGAGTTCGAGCATGGTTAGTCCAGTCCATTGTACCGTCAAATATATATGTTAATTCCTGATAACGTTTTGATGCACTAGTATGCTTTCATCCAAATGTCACGTGAAACATTTGCACCATAAAAAAAACCTAGCTGTAAAGAAAGACAATGGTTATCCATACTTCTTTGTAAGATAATCAACGGGCTTAACTCTCGAACGATAAAAGCCAAAACTTTCATTTTATTTAAACCGGTATCATGTTATTTTTAAACAATGCTTTATACACTGAGAATAAAGTGTTGTAGATCTCAATTACTTGATATCTAATGGATATATCTTTTGTTACTACAGAAGGATGATTAAGTAATGATTATTTTGTTTAGTTGGCAACTTGGATCTCATGAAATGGCATTCTCTGTCAACATTTTGTCTGTAGCATTTAATGTATATCTCTAGTAGAATGTTTATGCACATGTTATTTGCAGTTTCTAGCTGACATTATGTTTTATGCAATAGTGGTTAACCTTTAGTTCTAGAGTAAAGAAATTAATGATAAACAATATTACTAGATACTCAAGAGTATGCACGATTAAAAGAAATTGCCTTAAACATGTAAACAATGATGAAATTTCCACCAAAAATACGGGATTTTGAAAACCAGTATTCTACTGAATCAACCTTGCCAATGAACATATATACAAGTAATGGTAGTAGTGTAGTTATTGTAAATTGTGTGATGACTGTTTGTATTTGAAGCCATTTTTTTTTACGTTTTTACGTGAATCAATATATGACAACAACACCTGTGTCGGCCATAACCTCGGAAAAGCTTTAGATATACACACATAGAAGATGAACACTTATTTTGAGAAAAATGGTAAAAAGATGCTCATGGGGGACATGTTATTCTGATACAAGGTATCTAGATATGATAATTAATGTACCTTTCCTGCCATTTCCAAAACAACCAAAGACAAATTAAGATGCTTGTTTGAGATGGATTAAGGCATGTGGGAGACCTGTGGAACAACTTAATGTTAATAAAATAGTAAGAGACACATATGCTTGTTCAAAGGTATGTAATATTTTTGTTAATATTTGTAAACAATTATTTACATCATTAATATCTGTTCTCAATAAAAACACGTGATTAACTGATAGACATGATAGATTGATCTGAATGAGATAGAGTACTTTGATAACGAAAGCAAATATAGGAAAACTTAAGTCTCAACACTTATTTGATAAGCTTATTTGTAAATCAAACGTTATAGATAACCAGTTATTAGTCATCTATTTTTATTTTCATAATAAACAGAATAAACATTATTTTTTCAGCACTTTGTTGTTTGAATGCAGATCCTTTTCCTGCAACTGTTTGCCAGGTATATGAAGCCAGAGTAAAATCGAGGAAAAGAAAATATGTTGAATTAGAACAAAATAGTGCAGAACCCTCCTGTAGTGTACCAGAAGTTATGTGTATTAATCCAATCATACTGTCTAGTAATGAAAATGACAAAGATATTCAAACTGATGAAATTGGTAATTCTTTTTCGATTTTTTCAAGATAAGGCATGGCATGTGTTTTATAAAATTCACATAGTTTACTGAACATTTCCATTTGAAATTCGTAGTCTGGAAGTACCTTTACCACTGACATATCTGATTTTGTATATACAATGAATTCACATAAAGGTGCACCAGTTAGAAGTAACTATCCTTGAACCTAGTAATACTCATGTCCTTTGTTCAAAACTAAAATATCTCCATTTTGTTGCAAACAAAAATTAGCTGTGACTACTGCTTCTTCAATTTTATGGTCTCTTATAGCATAAGGACATTTTATTTCTACAATTCCTGTGGTACCATAGGAGCACAGTTTGGCATCAGGTGTAGCACCAAGAAAACTATGTATAGGATTGACTACTAAAACCACAATCGTGAAGATGGTTGTCCTTATATTTTTCAGCATATTGTTCTTTTGCCACATTTTCATTGGCAGTTCCATATGAGGTTGCTGCATTTGAATATTTCTTTGGATCAAACAAAGATTTGAAAATTTGTCATTCACTTGTTTTTTTTTTCGTTTAGTTCTCTTGCAAATTGTGAAGCTGTTATTCTTTTCTTTCGTTGATTGAACCACTCTGTACAGTCAAACTGGCGAACAGTAACATTTTCTAAGTGCCTGGCTTCTTCAATACTTATTGGTATGAACTCATTACAACATTTATACAAGTCATCTATTATATTTGTAACTTTAATGGGAAATTTTGTATTTCCACAAGCTGTGACATCTGCTGATTGTGGCTCTTCATAGTGCTGTAACTGAAAAAAAATTCATGTTTAATATTTTTTCTATTTTCTTTTTCAGTTTATACAGTTTGGATTTGATTGCACATACTTCAGCAATAAAGAATTTGGAAGAAGAAAAGGATTTGGAAGAAGGAAAGTGAAGACCTAAAGATGCAATTAACAAGTTGTGTTAAGGAGGATTTCAAACTAAAGAGCAAAAGATCACCAGCAAAGAAACACAAACAAGTTGTGCATAATAAAGAGTTTTCAGCAGAAATAGTGGCAAATTAAAATATAAAGAAACTTTTCGAGTATTATACTGGATTACCATATGTAAAATTCATTATGTTAGTACAGTTTTTATTTCCAGAAGAAGGAATAAATCCAGTAAATTACAAAGAAAAAAAAAAAGAAGTCAAAGCAATGCTCCTCACTGACCAGCTATTCTTAGTGTTGTGTCGTTTAAGAAATGGACTTCACATAAAGGACTTAGCATACAGATTCCATATAAAACCACAAAATGTTAGTGTAATGTTCAAGAGTGTTATCCATTAAATGTAACTTAAATTGGGATATTTGTCATACTGGCCCCACAGAGATACCATAATACAGAATATGCCACAAAAATACAAACAAGAGTTTCCAACATGCCTTGCAATTATAAACTGTGCAGAATTAAAAACAAAAAAACCTTCATCACTCAAGTCACAGAGTCAGTGCTATTCAGACTACAAGTCTTCACATTGAAATCTTTGGTGGTTACAGATCCAAGAAGTTCTGTCATATTTGTATCAGATTTATTTTCTGGATCTATTTCAGACAATGACATTTGCAAGGAAAGTGGATTTTACAAGTTGCTACAGCAATTAAAAGATTAGGGTTATCTTCAAGACAACGATGGGATAATGGCAGACAAAGGATTTCGTATAGAAAAACAGCTTGGTGAATTACATTTAAGACTAAATATTCCACCTTTTGCATCAACTGCAACACAAATGCCTTCTGGTGATGTTGCACTTACCCGCAAACGTTCAATTAAAGAAATAAAAAAATTCAAAATGGCTAATAGAAGAATTCCAGGAACTTTATTGATAACATAAATGAAATATGGACTATATATTCCTTATTAACAAATTTTCAGGACACTCTTATCAAAATGTAATGAATATTTTATTTACAGGTAAAGGAAATTAAAATATGTCTGAACTTCTGATTATATTTTACTTACATGAAAATACAGTAAGGACCCAGTCTGAACTTTGCCCAGCTTTGTATCGATTGTGGTTGCATTTTCTTGCAGTAAATAACTCAGTGGAATGTCATCATCTTCCTTGAGTCTTAAAATTGCACTTGTTGATGAACCTGGTAAATCAACCTGTGAAATTTCTGTAAAAAGTGGTTTTCTTTTTCTCTCTAAAGAAGGTGTTGTTGGATTTGCCAGAGTCATTGAAACTACAGGTTGTGCTTTTATTTTCCTCCCCCTTGGTGTGTGCCATTGCTTTGCCAAACATGTTGCAGATAGCTCTGATGGTACCTCTTTTAAGCTTAAATTCTGGTAGTGAGAAATTGTATGTACTAACCAAACAACATGGGAACAAGTACCAGATAAACTGAAAATGAAGAAAGAAGCTTTTATTAATTCTGGTATATCATATTATTTATTTTCATATTTATCTTTTTGATTTCATGATAGAATGGATTGATTATACAATCATTAAATGAAGATAGATATAATCACATCTTTGCCAATTATCAATACACAAATAAAACAACATGAACAAGTGTTTCATTGAGCGTAAATTGACCAGTTTACATGCTGTGCCATAAATCTTTGATATGTATCTTATCTAAAAAGTGTCCTTATTTGATTATTTTATCATGTGGAGTATGACACCACATGCAATCATGTATATTTTAATTAATTACATACCCTGCTACACATGTAAAATTGCTGTCTGATATAATCTTCTCATCTTTCAACACTGTAATCTAATGTTTACTTTGTGTGGAGCTTCATTTTTCCTCATTGACCGGTAACATTTGGATTTAATATCTACTTCATTTGCACTAATTTCACACAAATTTATACTATGAATGTAATCAAGGGTAAAATAATTATAACCTTGGTCGTATGGTCTCTGTTAATGTTTTATCCTTAAAATAATCAAGATTAATATTGTGTAGCAACACATCTAACTTCGAAGTAACCGCCATTTTGTAGATCGTTTGTCCGAGGATGCTGGGTTGCCATGTGTTGCTATGATGGGTGGGTTTATCTCAGATTAGTGGATAGTTGTATGCATTGGTACGCTAAACAATTATTTTTTTTATTTGCGCCATTTTAAAATGACCATTAAAAACCGTAATCATTTGAGGAAACAACAGGTAAATGGTGTTTAAATATAAACACTGTACATGAAATAAAATGACATACTTATCACTGATTTGAAACTCTCGTGCATGCGATAAAAGAATGTAAAATGGATTATATGCATACCAAGGAAAACCAAGGAAATTAGTTATGTGTGATGGTCATTCATTTTGGCAATAAAAATTGAACTTCTTTTTGAAAAAAAAACCAGTTTTATGGAAGAGGTGAAATAATACGGTCACTGTGCAATAGAACTGTTGCTTACAAATATAAAATACACTTATACTGTTCTAAATCCAACTTCCAACAAGGGGACAGATGATAGACTAAACGGGTAAAAGCTATATAAACCAAATTAATAACCTATGTTTCCCATGTGTTTACTTGTATTATGATAGGCGCTAGTAAAACATTTTAATGGCGCAAATGAAAAAAAACATATTGGCACAAAATTAAAAAAAAAATATATTGGGGGGCAAAGTAAAAACGCCGTTGTGGTCCTATTGAGCAAAAGTGCGTCAATGTAAATAGCTGGAGACTTTGGTTTTTTATTATTTGAAAAGTATTGGTAAATATTTTCACTATCTTCATGTATTTTGATGTACATACGATGACGTTAAAATTAATTCTTTGTGCTACTAATGCAATATTATGTTTTTAAATTCAAGGACACTGTCTTTTATTATGACTTACCGAATGTAAAGCGACTCATGTTTATCTATTTCAGTGACAATACTTTATTGACAGTAATTTATTCTAATTAACAAGTTATCATAAGATATATTTATATAGGAAAACATTGAGGAACTTTGTTATGTATAATTTCTTAGTATTTTAAAAATTAAAAATGATTAACACAAAAATTATCCATTGATAAGTAAGCATATAAAACACTGCCATCTCCTTTGAGGGATATTAATTATTTGATATCTAATAAATATGTCTTTGATTTTTACATAAGGATTATCATTAATGTTTATTTTCTATTGCTGTCATGAAATTGCATTTCATTGTCCATGTTGTCCATTTGCCTTTTTAAGAGCTATACATATGTCGTTTTTGCAAATTTCGCTGTTCACATTCCCGTTTATCATTTATCGTTCATTTCATAGTACAATGTTAATGCCTATGTTACTTGCATTTTCTATATAAAAAAGAAGATGTGGTATGATTGCCAATGAGACAACTCTCCACAAGAGACCAAACGACACAGAAATTAACAACTATAGGTCACCGTACGGCCTTCAACAATGAGCAAAGCCCATATCACACAGTCAGCTATAAAAGTTGACTTTATTTTGAGTCTCGAGTAAACATTTGAGGTTGAATTATTTTACTAAGTACTCAAGACTGTGGACGATTTAGAAAAAAAAATGATGCCTGAAAAATGATCAAAATTTTACAAACAATTGGAGATTTTCCAAACAATTACTTTTAGCAAATCAGTATCCTACTAAATCAACGTGGTCATTGTAACTATATATAAGTAATTGCAGTTGTGTAATATGTGTGATGTCTGTGTTTATTGAAAGCCAAATTTTACATATTTGCAGGCACATCTACAGCACTGGCAACTACCGCAGAAATAAAGAACAAAACAGGTAAATCCATTTACTTTTGACATTTCCACGATTTGAACAATTGATATACACCTATTACGTTTAGCAGGTAAATCAGATGACTATCTGACACCCTACAAATAAATTAAAGAAATGTATTGTGTATTTGTAATACAACAAAATGGTCCATTAAACAAGAAGAAACTAGAAACTGCATTTATTCTCTTAAAAATAAAATGAGAAAAAAACAAGTAATCATTTGAATTAAAGTGCATCGCAGGAAGGAGAGTCAAGATCTCCAAGTGAATATACATATATATTATATGTTTGTATAGCTTGAATGTCATAAAAAATGTACATGTGCTATACATTACCAGTTTTAAGAAATAACTTCGCTTAAATAATAAATATATTGTATAATATTGTTTTATAAAGTACCTTGAAAAAAATATGTTGCATGGGCTGCAAGAACAATCGATCATATTTTTGTATTCATGATGCTATCCTTACATTTGTTGTCAGGCAAAGATAAAAGTCAAATACCAATATCATCGATCATAGTCATCAGCACAGTTTTGATATTACTACTATGTATCGCTCTCATTTGGGTTTTCTGGAAACATGAAGTACTTTTGAAGAAGAGAGACAAAAATACAGATCGCTCCAACACAATACATTCCAACGTATCTGTAAACCAATCGCAACTTGGAGAAACGCACGAAAACGGGGGAGTAGAGGATGGAATTTTGCCATGTTCTGTACAATCTAACACAGACACCAGTTTAATACATGCACAAGAAACCAGTTACATACATACACATGAGAACACAGTTTATTTCATAAAACCAGAAGGAGTAGTTTGAAAAGTCGATAACGATAGCAGACAAAATTGGACTGAACTATTTTTTAATGTTTGTTAGTTTAAGGTTACACTATATCACACACCTATACCCCCCCCCCCTCCAAAAAAAAAAATTTGACCCCCAAAAAATTACCCTCATTTCAAGTAAAAGAGCCCTAAATTTTCATAAAAAAAAAAGCAAAAAAAAACGCAAAAACACCAAAATTTTCTTACTCCCAAAAAAATTTTTTTTTTACTTTGGAAAAAAACGTTATTAAAAACACCCAAAAAACAACAAAAAAATTCCAAAAAATAAATAAATAAAAAAACCGGGAGAACAGGCGAAGAAAGAATTCTGTGGGATTTAAGAGAAAAAAAAAAAATCAATTTTTACTTTAAAAAATGAAACAACCTACAGCTCCTGATTTATATCCAGAATTACCTATAGAAGATGGACAAAATTATAGACTACAAAAAATAACAGAAATAGAAAAAACATTAATAAATGAGAGAGATAAACGTAAATCACTATACAAAAAATATAAACGCGGAGTTAATGTTACTGATGGTGTTGATACAAGTTTAATTTCGACATCTGTTGTTTTAGCTGGTATAGGAATAGCTTTTCCTATCTTACTTCCCATACAAATTGCAGCTGTTGTATGTGGAAGTTTAGGAGGTCTAGTTAAATTAATTAGAAGAAAGTTGACAACAAAATCAAAAAAACATTATGAAATTAAAACAATGGCAGAATGCAAGTTAAACAGCATAAAAGATTTAATATCAAAATCTTTAACTGACGGACAGATAAGTGTAGATGAATTTAAACTTATTTTAGATGAATTAGAAAAATTTAATGAGATGAAAAAAAATAAAAAAAAAGTAATTTTAAAAAGTTTACCAGATGATGAAAGAAAAAAACTAATTGAGGAAACAGAAAATAGAGTAAAAAACGAATTAAAAAAAAAAATGGAAAATCTTTGATTTTCTTTAATAAAATAATTTTAGTTGATAACGGAAATCCACCAAACTATGAATCAATTTTTAATTAAATAAATGGATGAAGAAACAAAAGAAAAATTAGTAAAAAATGTAAAAATAATGTTAAATAAAAAATTTAATTATTTTTATCTTAAGTTGTTTTTAACAGGTTCTTTTTATTGTTTATTATCTAATATTTTAGATGAATAAAATGGCTGAAGGAGGTTATGAGTTTGATAATCCTGAGTTTAAAAATAATGATTATGATGATGATTATGAAGAAGAAGAAACGTCTTTTCAAGATGATGAAGAGTTTCAAAATAATATAAATAAGGAATTTGAAATATCAAGAGATTTATCAGAAAATGATGTTAAAATTCGTAAAAAAGAAACTACAAAAAAAATGATTAAACAATTTTATAAAAAAAATGGTGAAACTATACGTAATGAAGAGGTTTTTTTTGTTGGGGAAAATCATAAGGGAAGACAAATCTTATATGTAAAAGATGAAAAAGGTAATGATATTGCATTAACATATTACCAAAAAGGAGTATTAAAGTTTTATAAATTTAGCACTCTTCAAAGAGAATACGGTGTTAATTTTGTCAGGGATGTTTTAGGTGTAGATGATTATAAAATATCTGATAATTTAAGAGAAGGTAGAGCAGGGTTTCAGAGAATGTTAAATGAACTCGATAATATAGAAATTCCATTACAAGAAATATCTACACAAGAAGAAGGACAAGAATTATTAGAAACAGCAAGTAATGCAGAAACATATGTGAAAGAAATAGAAACTTCATTTATTGAACAAGGAACATCTTTAATAAATGAAGAAACACAAACAAAAATGACAAAAAGAGAGATGGATGGTATAATAAAAGCATTTACAACAGCGGAAGATGAGATTGCAAATAATTTAGCAAAACTGAATGAAACAAATAAAGACTTAGCAAAAGAAAATGCCAAATTAGAACAAGCTAAAGAAGACAATAATAAATTTCAAATAGATAGAATAAGTAGTCGAATAAGAGAATTGGAATCTGAGAGAAGTGCAAGACTAGAAGTAATTAATATTAATAAAGAAAAACTACGTAGTCAAGTAAACAGATTTAAACAAACAATACATAAAATGTTAAACGAAGACAAAACATTAGGTGAAAGAATAAGAACATTATTCAGAGAACAAGGAATAACAATAGTTAGTGTTTTAACTGCTTTTGGAATGATTATTGGTGTTATTGTTGAAGCATTTACTGGTGGAACTACTTCTCCTTCTCCTTCTCCTTCTCCTCCATCAAAAGGTGGTGGTGTACAAGACTGGATAAAAAAACAATTAAAAAATCTTGGAAAATTATTATCTTTTCTTGCAGGAAAATTAGCAGCTGCATTACCAGGTATTATAGGTTCTATTGTTTCTTGGTTATTGTCTGCAACAAAAGACGTAGTAAATTGGTTTGCAAACAACTTATGGGCATTGCTTATTTTAGTTGTTAGTTTATTGTTTACTGCTGTTAGAGATTATTTGAAAAAATAAAGTGCTGTAAATCCTATTACAATACTTACAAATATTATTGCTTGTTTATTATCTTCATGATCTTCATGTTCAATTTTTTTTATTGGATCTATTTTTGGTTCTTTAGGCTTTTCAGGTTTTATAGGTTCTTGTGGTTTTACAGGTTCTTTTGGTTTAAAATCAACATGATCAAAATTTTTATTATTTAAATCATCATTTAACCCAAGTGTTTGATTTTCTGTTGCAATTATAATTTTATTATTATAACCAACAATACTTCCAATTTGTAAAACCATATCACTGGGAGACATATATAAACCAAGTCCATAAGCATAATCAACTTTACTTCTTGCATATTTTAAAACATTTTCATAATTCGATATCTGGGTGGGTAAATCGATAGGACTATTTATTACATCTTGTACATTTGCTAAGAATTGTTTTTGTGCATCAAATCCTGTTCCTACTTTTAAAATTTTTGTTTTTGTTTGAGATTGTGCACCTAACAAAGCCCATACATAAATTTTAATACTTTCATTAATACGTTCAATACCTGCTTGTGTAAACCCATTAGAGTTATCTAAAATAAATGTTGTCCAAGCCATACTTATATCTTTTTCATGCTTAATAGTATCATGAGTACTAAAGAAAGGTCCTTTAATTTTATTTCTTTGTCTATATTCTCCACTTGGTTTATAATATTGCTCAAAACTTCCTAATCCTTGACATGATGATTCTAGTTTTTGTCTCCAATTTGTATTTGGAGAAATATTAAATTCATCACATAATTTCTGATATGCAGCTTTGTCATATGGGTTCTTGTAATAACAGAAAGAAGAATCTGTTGGTAAAGGTGATTTAAGTTCTTTTAAAATTCTGGCAATACAATAATATAAATGAAACATATAAAAAGACTTTGTAAGATTTGAAGTATTTTGTATATGATCATTATAAGAAACACCACATCCTGTACTTGCACACCAAACTGCAAAATTTAACTGACATTGCCACCAATCAAATGAAGAATGAATCCAGGCATTCCATGGTTCGTTAGTGTGTATTGATGGGTTTTGATAGTTTTGAAATAAATCAGGAAAAGCTGTTTTAAAGTTCTCTTTTTGATTTACAAATATCGTTTGATTTACAAGATTTGTTTTTAATTGATGATCTTTTTCAGAATATTTAATACCTGGATTATATGAAACATTAGGATTATATTTAAATTCTTTTGTTATCATTTTTTTATATTAAAAATGTTTCATACTATTTCAAATATTGATAATACAATAAACTTAGAACAATACATAAATAACAGAAATGGAAATAAACGTATTGGTTTGAAATTTATAAGATACAGCATAGGTTGGTATAATGTTTATCATGGGTTTATAACAAAAACCGGAGAGGAACAGCAAAGGATTATGAATGGTTATTATAGTTTTCAACAAATAGTGGATGAATTTCAAAAAGAAAATATTGTATTATCCGTAAATGAAGCAAATGGTATCGCTTCATTAAACACTACTACTGAGTTAAGGATAAGTAAGGGTTTGGGAAATATGTTAGGGTTTAATAATAAACGTAAATTCGAACCTAATGAATTACATTATGGAAACAAATTTGTGGATTTTGCTATCCATAAATCATTATATATCCATTTGGAACAAGTTAGCACTTCTCATAATTATCTTGATGGTAAGCCAAGTAAATTATTAGCTGTTATTCCAGTTGAAAATAAAGAGTTTGGTGAAGTTATAACAGCGAGATTTGAGCATCCGGAATATAAGTGTTTAGTAAATGATGTTATAACAGAATTGAAATTAGAAATAAGAGATGAAAATAATAACAAGATAATTAATCATTTACCAATTAATTGTGTTTTAGAAGTTATATAATTTATTTAATAAAATGAGCATACTTGGTGTCAAAAAAAAAAACGTAGAAAAAGAAATATTAAATATGAAGAGTGAGCTTCAAACAATGGATACTAATTTACATCGGAGTGTCGCTGCCCTAAGCATCAGAGTTTTAAATGTTGAAAATATAGTTGATAATATTAAAAATAAACCAGACAGAAAAATAATAAGTATATATGCTGGAATTGATGGTCCAATACATGGAAATAAAAAGTTTAATTTTGGTGTTGGTGGTGGTTATTATGTAATGAACTTTCCAGGACAAATATTGGGTATTAGTTTAGTAAGTTTAAGAACAAGCACAGATATTATAGCCATTAAGATGATTGTTAATGATAAGTCAACTATTTACAAAATGAGTTTGGATAAGGGTGTCACACACGGTTTTAATAACTTTTATACACCTTTTGAAGTTAAGGCTGGAGATTTAATAAGTTTTATTAGTATGACTAATAATTATACATGTATCAATACTCTAGTATCAGTGATAATTGAATTATTTTTATAACAAATTTAATCCTTAAAAATGTCGGCATACGGAAACAAATTAAATCCTTACAGAAAAATAAGAGAACCCCGTGGTGTGAAAGGTATTCGTCAAAGTGTATCAATAACAAATAATCCTTCAACTATTGATCAAAATCAACAGCTATTAGTGAGATTCCCCAATCTAAGCAATAATGATGTTATTGTTCCTGGAACAACCAGATTGGCATTTGAAATAGAACTTACATCTACAGACGACAATGCAACTATATATCAAAACATAGGAAGAACAATAGTTAAAAAAACAACAATTCGTATAAGTGGAAATGAAATTATGTCAATTGATGATAGTGATATTTATCATTGTTATGTTGATTTATGGAAATCTACATCTGAACGTTTAAATATGGCATACCAAGGAATTGGTGAAACAAACATGTTAAAACACAGAGTTGGTGCAGATAATAAAGCATCAGACATAGGTGATGAAGCAATTGCAACTGCATATGGTGCAAGATTTTGTATCCCACTTGATTTTGAACTATTAGAAACTCATATGCCTTTTTATCAAGCAGGTCTTGGTGATAGACTTGAATATGAACTTACATTTAATAATTATAGCAATGTTATTAAATCAACAGATACATCTGCAAGTTATACAATCAAAAACATTTGTTTAGAATTTGATATGGTTACTGATGCAGAATTAGCAAGACAGATAAGACAACAAGTTAATGGTAAGATGGTTATTTTGTACGATAGAATACTAAGACATAGAAAAATAACCAAAAACAAATCTGATACATTGTGGAATATAAATTTAAATGTTCCAGCTAGAAGTATGAAAGGAATTCTAATGTTGTTCGAAGATCCTGAAAGAACAAGTACCGAAACTTATTATAATCCTAACATAACAAAAGTAGAAATGACAATAGAAGGTGTTCCAAATCAACTATACAGTCAAGGAATGAAAGCATATCAACAATGGGATGAAATAAATAAATTCTTTGCTTTAAATTCAAAAAGAAATAAAACAACAGAAGAAGTTTTAAAGGATTTAAATTTATCCTATACAACATTAGAAAAATATCTTACAACTAATTATGCATTATGGTTAGATTTACGTTCAACAGATGACAACTCATTACACGGTTCAGGTAGAAGAATTGAAAATGCTTCTGAAGGTATTACTATCCAAATAACTAAAACAGCAGGAGCAAATAAATTAATAAATGTTTATCTGTTTGTTATACAAGATGCACAAATTAATTTTGAAGATGGAAGATTTAAAGAAGTTAATTACTAGCGGTTCCCCTTAAAAAATGGAAACAAACGAGCGGAGCGAGATACACTCCGATTCCCTTTATGAATTACCAAAATATCCCCATTGTGCTATTATATGTGGACAAACAGGATGTGGAAAAACAGAGTTTGTTCTTGATTTATTAGAAGGAGAATATAGTGGAGTTTTCAAATATATAGTCATACTTTGTCCAACCATCCAATGGAACAAAGCATACAAAAATCGTGGGTGGATTGGTGATGTTAGAAAACCAAAAACAAAAAATCTAATAATTGTTAATCCTATTGTTGAAGTGAGAGAAGCGAACGGTTCCCTTTATGAAGAAGAGAAGCTACAAGAACTACTAAGAATGTTCTTTAAAAAATATGCTGGTCATCCAACATTATATATCATTGATGACTGCAGTGCAACAAAAGAACTAACAAAGAAAAAAGATATGCTGTCCGAGCTTGCATTTTCAGGAAGACATGCGGAACAATCAGTGTGGGTCATTTCACAGAGATACAACTCTGTTTTAAAAGATTTAAGAGAACAAACAAAATGGTTATGCATGTTCTACACAAAAGATAGAGATAGTTTTGATAATTGCCTAAGAGAAAATGATGTTATTCCTACTTTGGAAGAAAGACAAAGAATAAAGGAAGAACTTAAAAAAAAGAAACATCGTAAATTAATATTAAAGACAGATCAACCTACTGATTATTGGTTACTTAATTGATTTTTTTAGCAATTCTCAAGTAATGCTTAAGTAATGCTTAAGTAATGCTTAAGTAATGCTTAAGTAATTCTTAAGTAATTTAACCAAAATAAGTAATTCTTAAGTAATTTAACCAAAATAAGCAAAATAATGCTTAAGTAATGCTTAAGTAATTCTTAAGTAATTTAACCAAAATAAGTAATTCTTAAGTAATTTAACCAAAATAAGCAATAAAAAAAAGCAATGCTGTTGGAAATACTAACAATTGCAACAAACACTGCAGTCTTATCATTGGTTGGATATGTTGTATTTAATTTTTTTAAAGTTAAAAATAAATTATATCCGTTTTTTGAAACGTATAAAATGAATGCTGAAGAATTATTAAGCGAGCAAATTGTGGAAAACATAAATATTGATGATGAAGCGAGCGAAGTGAACGGTTCCCTTCAAGAAAAAAAAACGCGAAAGATTATCATCCGTTGTTGCTGGTGGGAGTAGTAAACAATATCTGGGTAAAGAATTACAACTGTCAGATATTGATAAAATGACAACAGAACAAATAAACAAACTATACTGTAAATATGAAGCAAGATTGGGAGCTAGTATGACCAAGACATTAGGAAACTCTTTTATCAATTTATATGTCATGGGTGTATCAAAGTTTTTCAAAGTTGTTAATCCACCAATTTTAATACAAGACTTAGAGGAAGATCCTTTTATCAATAATGCTTTAACTAATACATGTTGTGAACTGTACTATAGATATGGAATGTATCTTGCTCCTTTTACTGCAATATTAACAACAGCAAGACATATTGAACCACTCGCTTCGCTCGATTTCCGAAAAAAAGATGAAAATAATGACATAAAAAATGATGAATGAAAATCCTGAACAAAAAGAAGTATTTAAAAAACCCAAACCAAAAGACCCAAAAAGAGTAGCTGCTGGTAAGAAAGGTGCAGAAGTAAGAATAAGAAATGCAGAATTGAGAAAAAAAGAAGTGGAAAAATTAAAAAAAGAAAATTCAAAAATCAAACAAATAACAAAAGATTCTGATACAGAAACAGATTATGAATCAAACGAACATATCCCTTCTGTCAAGAAACACTCCAGTTCCCTAGTTGATTACAAATTTGTACTTTTTCCTATAAGTATTGTTGGATTGGGATTGTTTTTTTACAACCAAAGTAAGAAACCAGAAAGAATGATTAAAGAAATAACAAAACCAGAAAAACAAAAGAAAGAAATTGATCCTTTTGAATTTAATTAAATTTAGTACATTAAAATGACAACTCAAAAAGACGGAAAACAAATAGCAAATATGTTATATCATGCTGGAGTGGAAACATTGTTAACAGTTGGATATGCAGAAATAGGTAAAAAGGTATTAAGGAGGCCAGCACCAAAAGTGGATTTTAATATGAATGATGTTGTAATGTTATCCATTGATATATTACTTGCGATAGCAACAAAAGATATGTTGATTAAGCAAGGTATTATACCTGCTGATATTATGAAGTAATTTTTGTTTTTATAAAATGGCAAGTGCTTTAACAATGATGCTTGGTGGGGCAATAACAAATGCTTTTGCATTTTCAGGGAGTAATTATTTATTTTCACATATGGGTAGTAATGCAAATGAAGAGAAAATAAGACATGATAAAGCTATAGAAAAATTAGAAAAAGCACAATCAGAATGGAATAAAAAAAGAATACAAAGATTAGATTTTATAAATGAACAATTACAAAAGGAACATCATGCGGTTCAGACTTTTGATGATGTTGACCAAGCAATGAAACTATACTATCGTGTCACGAATAAAAAATTAACTTCATTATCACCTAAACCTACATTAAGTGATTTTTATACTCCATCAGAATACCAGAAAAATAGAGAGATTGCATTTGTTGTTGGTGGTATGGTATTAACTGGTTTTATTGTTTGGAAATTAAAATAAAAAATAAATACAATTTACGTTTGTATGAAAAATTGGAAAAATAAGAAAAAATTGATAAAAATTAGAGTCCCTAATTCCTGTACTTTTTCTGTTTTTAGGGGTATAGAGAAATAATAAAATAAAATAAAAAATTAAATTTCAGGACATGGTTTTTCAAAAACATATTCATAAACTTTATCTGGTCTAATAAAAGCATCCCAACCAGGAGGAAACTTAGATAACTTTTTACCTTCATACTTATCCATTACTTCCATTTGTTTTGAAGTTAAAGGACATTCCCAATCATCTCTTAAACAACATATCTGATAATTTGATAACATTATTCTTCCTAATATAACTTTAGCGTCAGGATCATCTTTCTCAGTATAAGCTTCAATCATTTTTTAGTCTTCTATTTTTTAAAATAAAAATTTAAATTATATATTTTTTAATATCCATAAGGAAAACTTCTAATTAGATTTTCATTTTCATAACATACCATTCTTTTATCAAACATATAATCATAAGCTTTAACTTGTTTAACTGTTTTAAGTTGATGATCTTTTCCTATTTTTATGTTGTCATATTTTACAGTTTCATATTTTTCATTTTCATCAGTAACTATTTTTATTTTTTTATCTAATGTAATCTTTTCTTCAACTTCAGCATTTAATCTAAAACCTTTACAACAGCTAACTAGTTTTTCTGTATCTAGTTTCATTGAATAATCTTTTGGTCCAGCAGATATAAATTGTTTTATGTGATTAGCATTGTGTTTTGAAACAATTTCGTCTGTTAAATCACCTAATTTACTTCCCATCATATTTTCTACTTTTTTACATGCTTCAGAACCATCATCATTGTAAATACAAGAATCTGTATCCATGTATAAGACTCTTTCTTGTAGAATATCTAATAATTCATATAATTTTAATCTAGCATGTGCTGTTGTAAATAAAGCTATATAAACATTTACACTTGGATTAGGTTTAGAATATTCTTCTTTATTTTTATATTCTGTTAAAACAATATCTTCATCTAATATCATAGTACTTATATCTTTATATTTTTCATTAAATACTATTTTAGTTATATGTTCTAAAGTAAAACAATATTCTTTTTGTGTAAAATTATCTCTCATACCAAAATGTCCCCATAAATTATTTAAACATATTTTAGCTATAAATCTTAATCCTGAATTGTACTTAACTTTGTCAATATCTAGATCATAAGCAGTATTATCTATAATGTATTGTATTTTTTTTTTACATTCTTTATCGTTTTTACAATCATTTTTACAATATTTAGGATCACATTTACATCCTGAAGCTTCTTGTTTATATTTCATAAACGTATCTACATAAAGTTTAAATATATCTGTAGATGTTTTTTCAAAATGTTCTAGTTCATATATTTTTTGTAATTCATAACCTTTTTCTATTGCTTTATCTATTTCTATTGTAGACCATGTACCTACTATAACTCTTTCCTCATCAGAATGTATACATTTTTCATTTTTAATATTTTTACATTCTTTACATCTTTTTATTTCATGTATTTTATCATGTTTATTTAAAGTAGGATAATCTATATGTTTACATTTAAAAGATATTTTATTCATACATGTTCTACATAATCCAAGTAATTTATGTGTATTATCACTAGTTAATTGTTTATAAGGTAAAACAGGGTGATACAATCCTTTAGGTGGTAATATTTTACATTTCATTATTCCAAAATAATTATTTTTTATATAATTATTTACAGAAATATCTGTATATGTAATAGGATGTCCTATAGGGTATTTACAATATTTATTTACTGATGGGTACAGAGAACAAAAATCTACATATCTACCTTTTAAATCAGAAAGATTATTGTATAATTGAATAGTTTCTGTTCTTCCTCCATAAAATGCATCTCTTTTATCAATAGGTTTTAAATGTGGATCAACTTCAGGATATTTTTGTTGATCAAACTCACATTCCCATATTGTATGAATTTTTACATTTGGTTTTAGATAATCTTCAATAGTTTTAAGTCTTTCTTCAGTTTGGTCATATAACTCTTTCATAGTTTTTTTATTTCTATCTTTTTTACATATTTCTTCAGGACTATAACATTTTGTACATCCATGCCAATAACATCCAAAAAATTCATAAACATTACGCATTTTATTTTCTCTATCATAATAATAACCATCGACTTTATAACATTTATTATTAATGAATAATTTCTTTTCACCTCCCCTTTTAGCATGTTGAATCATTATATTATATTCTAAAGAAATATACTCTAACCATTGTATTGATTTTTGTGAATGTACTTCTTTAATTGTCATCTTTTTGTGAATTCCAATTGTTTCATTTGTCAACATTAATGTTTTAAATATTTTTGTACAACATTGAGCAATTGTAATATATTGAAATGGATCGATACAATTATTGGTTATATTTAAAAATAATTGTTTATACAATGTACAACCTTTTGACAAAATTAAAACATCCAAAAAACAATAGTAAAATATTTCTTTTTCGAATTCAAATTTTTTATCTTTTTTTGTTTCATACCATTTGTCAAATTCTTTTTTATTTTTGGTAGTCATAGTATCAAAACCATAATATTTTTTATCAGGATATTTACTTTTGTATTTTTGGTTTTCTGTTGTATTAAAATAATGTGGAAAATAACCTTTGTTACCCACAAATCCAAATGTTTTTGGGAAAGCAGCTAATCCACATAATGTAAAATTTATAGAATCTATGAATCTTAAATTTATTCCTTTAATAAATATAGCTGTTAATTTTAGTCCAGAAGAAATTATGTTATGTTCAATTTTATTTTTAACAATGTATCCTAAAATCGGTTGCATATCATAACCTTTTCCATAATGTGAAATAAAAGTGTAGTCTTTAAATTTATCTCTTATGAAATATTTACAAAAGTTGTCTATTACAGAATTTGTTTCATATTTAATTTTTTCTACATCACTAAAACAATCATCTATGTCTAATTCTAACAAGTTTAAATTATCAATATTGAAATCACATTTAAATACTTTTACATAGTTATTTTTAAAACAATAAATATTTTCTAAATCGTAAGCTATACAAAAATTCATTATATGTATTCCTGTTTCTTGATTTGCTTCAAAATCAAAATATATATATTTATTATTTTTTACTTGTTTTGGTACTGATGGTTTCATATAACATAAGTGTTCTTCATTACTTTCCGTGTATTTTTCATAACATATTAAACATATTTTTTCACCACATTTGTGATTTTTACCTGTATATGTTTTGTTACATTTATCACAAATATGTTGTTTTCTGATAGTTGTTACTGTATTATCTTTGCATGTATGTTGTTCAGTATAACCAATTAAACATACTTTACAAAACCTACGTTTAGCTAAAAATCCTGTTATATTTGTTATAGTGTCAAAGTGTTCATAATGATAATATAAATATATTTGTTTATTATATTCTTCATTGCCACCATATAAAATATATTCTGCACTATTTGATGTAAAAACAATTATCCTAATATTAAGATAATTTTCAAAAACTTTTAAATCTTCAAAATCATTTCCTTTTTCTTTTATTTCTACTCCTGATCGTTCATGCAAATCTTCAGCTAATTTTTTTTGTAATGGTCTACCCTCTTTAATGTGTTTTAATTGAGAATCTGTAAAATCTTTTAATAACTTATTTGAAGCCAAAAAAGTTACAATTGCCCTTGATAAACATATTGTATCATCATTTTTTATTTTGATAATACTTCTTTTATTTATGGTATCTAATATTTTTAAAGCTTTACCTTTTCCTCTTTTATTGGGTATAATAGTAACTTCAAAAATAACTTCTTCTAAATTTAATTCTTCAGCACTATTTAATAATCTTTCCATTTGATCCATGAATAACTTTTTAACTGTATTATATGTTCTTATAGGCCAGCTTTTATGTTTAGTAATTATGATTTCATGAATAGGTACTATTTTAATTCTTCCATTAGGGTAATCTTTTATGGAATAGTTTACCATGTGGTCAAAAGCATTTGTAAATGTTTCTTGTTTTTCATCCTTTAGACTAATTTTATAATTAAATACATAAATACTTGCTTTATGTTTATATTCTTTTGTCAAAACAAGTTTATATGAATCTCCTCGCTTGGATAAAATTTTATCCTTTTTTGCCTCCATTTTTTAAGAAAACATTTTAGTTACTTAAAAATGTCTAAAACAAATCTAACAAATAAATTAGCAGATGAATTACATCATAGAGTTATAAAATCTTTTCCTAAAAGACGTGTTTATGTTAATTCAATAGATCAAACATGGGCAGTTGATTTGATAGATATACAACAATATTCAAAACAAAATAAACACTATAAATATTTATTAGCAGTTATAGATGTTTTTAGTAAATATGGTTGGTTGATTCCATTGAAAAATAAAACAGGAGTAGCAGTGAGTGAAGCATTTAAAACATTATTTAAAGAAAGAAAACCAATATATATTTGGTCAGATAAAGGATCCGAATTTTATAATCGACAAGTAAAAGAATTGTTAAAAGATAATAACATAAAGTTATATTCAACTGAGAATGAAGAAAAATCCAGTGTAGTGGAACGATGGATAGGAACAATGAAACAACATATGTATAAATACTTTACTGCTAATGAAACTTTAAAATATTATGATATATTAGATAAATTAGTTAAAAATTATAATAATACAGTACATTCTTCAATTAAAATGACACCTGTTGAAGCAAGTAAATTAAAAAATGAATTAACAGTGTATAAAAATTTATATCCAGAAAAAGAAGAGAAAATTAAAAAACCTAAATTCGAAGTAGGTACTAGAGTAAGAATAACAAAAAAGAAGGGTAAATTTGAAAAGGGTTATACTACTCGTTGGACTAAAGAAATATTTGTAATTGAAAAAGTTTTAAATACAATTCCTTTTACTTATAAAATAATTGATTTAAAAGGCGACGAAATAACAGGTGCTTTCTATAAACAAGAATTAATGATGACTAAGTTTTAAATCTTTCTAAATGAAAGGTACCACATGTGGAACATGGTCCGCTTACCCTTCCAGAGCACCTGAGATCACCCCCGGTTTTTGGTGGGGTTCGTGTTTCTCAGTCTTTAGGTTTTTTTTCTGTGTTGTATTTTGTGTTCTGTTGTTTGCCTGTTTGTCTGTTTCTTTTTTAGCCATGGCTTTGTCGATTTACTTTTTACTTATGAGATATAACGTCCCTTTGGTTTTTCGCTCCTCCTTTACTTACGGTTAATTTATTACCAAAACAATAATCAGTTTCAAAATTTTAATTTGAAAACAAAAGTGCAATGAATACATACAAATCAAACACTATAAACATAATATCACTGTTCAAAGTTAGAACTGTCACATCCACTAAAAGTTACCCGGTTATGAATAACCGTTACTATGTCCCACCTACTGATCATGTATGATCACTCCTTATATGGAATAAGAAAATCAATAGTAAAGAGTTGTCCCACCTACTGATCATGTATGATCACTCCTTATATGGAATACAATATCACATACATATCAAACTTCTTGTGACGGAGTAGTTGGGGCGCACTGGGGAAATTATTTTTTCTCTTAAATCCCACAGAATTCTTTCTTCGCCTGTTCTCCCGGTTTTTTTATTTATTTTTTTTTTGGAATTTTTTTGTTGTTTTTTGGGTGTTTTTAATAACGTTTTTTTCCAAAGTAAAAAAAAAATTTTTTTGGGAGTAAGAAAATTTTGGTGTTTTTGCGTTTTTTTTTGCTTTTTTTTTTATGAAAATTTAGGGCTCTTTTACTTGAAATGAGGGTAATTTTTTGGGGGTCAAATTTTTTTTTTTTGGAGGGGGGGGGGGTATAGGTGTGTGATATTGTGTAAGGTTTCATTGCAAAAAAAAACCCGCCAGTTCATCAAATCTTGCAGATAGCTGTCAAAATTTTATTAAAGGAGATTTGTTTCATTTATTAAACAATGTGTTGGAACTGTAAAAAAGCAAGTCATTCCAGTCAAAATTATAATACTCAAATTATTTATAATTTATAATGATGAATAAGGGACATATGCTGGTTATAAACGAATGTGCAAATTAAAACAATGAAGTATTCATTACGTACATAGGAATATATCCACAATCACGTCATATAGACATGTTGTATTTAGAAACTCTTATAATTTACACATTGTTAGGCGGTTACATAGTCTAAACTAAATTCGTACTAATGTTGTTTTCAAAGTGCTATTTGACAATTTTGTTACTGACATGTTTCCTAAAATACGAGTTGGGTAGAATTCACCTTTATAAGGTAAACATATAGGGAAACACACTTCAAGAAAAGAAAGAATTAGATATTATAACTTTGAATACGGAGTATATATCTCCCAATTGATACGATATTCCCGGGCTTGTGTTTCCTATCATGATTTCCTTGATAGAGGATTGCTGCTCACAAGGAAGCTATTAAACCAAGAGTTCCAAATGGTGAAGTTGAAGTCATCCCTTTCGTACATTTTACGGACGCCATCACGAGTTTGTTGACCGTTATGGAATAACCGTTTCACAGATGATATCGGATATGTTCCTTATGTGGTAACTACAATACCCTTCCCTTTTCACGAATGTGACTTACCGAATTAGACTATTTACCGGATTTGTAATAACATAAGCAACTCGACGGGTGCCACATGTGGAGCAGGATCAGCTTACCCTTCCGGAGCACCTGATATCACCCCCAGTTTTTGGTGGGGTTCGTGTTGCTTAGTCTTTAGTTTTCTATGTTGTGTCATCTGTACTATTATTTGTCTGTTTGTCTTTTTATTTTTGGCCATGACGTTGTCAGTTTGTTTTCGATCTATGAGTTTGACTGTCCCTCTGGTATCTTTCGTCCCTCTTTTGAAAGAATATTTGTGGCGATAGCTTTTATTGAAAAAAAAAGGTACGAGAAACCTTTTATTGAAATGTTGTAAATTCGAAGTACAATCTATTTTTTCTCTGCTCTAGCATGAAGAATATGAACTTACAATTGGATATAATAGAATGTGTCTTAGCATATTCCATGCAAATGAGTTGGATTTCTTTGTATAACAAAACTTCAATAAAAATATATCAACATTTCAACAACGACTGAACTGAAATTTGAACACACTTATACAACAATTGAACCAAACACAGTCACTCACTGAACACCACAAAGTTTCAATTTTGTATTGGCTTCCTTAATTACACATCAGGCAGACTTCTAATTCGACTTAAATACATTTTAAGTTCGAGTTGTTCATAGTTAACAAGTTTGTTTATATATTTGAATAGGCGTTCTGTGATATGACAAAAATAATAAGATATATTGCTTATGTTTCGATGATGTTCGGCATTTAAGAATCATTTTTAAGTCATGGTAAATGTAGAATCTGAATTATCTGTTTATACATTGTATTGTCAGTTTGTTAAAACCAAAAATGACTTGAGCAAGTTGACTTATCCTCCCAATAAAAAGTAAAGGTTGAACTAAATAAAACTCGTATTTTATTCAGTTCTGTTGACACTACATTTAAGGAAGAATTCATATCCGGTTAATTGGTACAAACATGTAAATTTGTTAATATAAAAAAAAATGTTGCAACGTTTATTAGTTATTGTGGTTTGTCAAGGGACAGTCAACCTCAATAACCTATTGAGTACTAATTTAGTTGGTTCATTGTTTTAACAATTACACGGAAACTGAATGTAATAATTGGACTTTGTGGAGGACATATTAACTACAATGACCTATTGAGTATAAAACAATGACGAATACGTTACATCGCATCATATTCATACATGGCTAATAGTTTCTAAAACAAAATATTAATATTTATCGTTTTTTTTTTAAATTGTTCTATATGAAAAAATAATATGTCGGCTGTACGTTAATAAGACAGCGATCCAACTACAAAAAAACCAATAAAAGCATCAACAGTCTTATTAAATGTGATCCTTGAAAAGTCCGTAATACATACCAACAAGGTAAATATAAATGATTTATGTTGGGTGTCAAATCTCCCGACGTGTATGCAGATATATAAAACAAAACCCACTTGTTATCTGCAAAACAACACATGCATCGCAAGTATCAGCAAAATAATATTCTCATCTATACACAACTGATATGTTATAAATACTTAACATAAGTCTCAAATGTATAGGTCATTTGTAATAGGCGATATAAAACTGTTCAATTTAATCATTTCCCATTTATCAAAATAAATCCCAATTTGAAATAAGTTAGCATTACAAATGCATTATTCTTATGCCGAATACGTTAAATACATAAGTTAAGTATAACTTATGTGACTTCTTTTTCTCTTTTCATCATTTGATATCCGATGAACACGTTATCCTTACTCAAAGAGTATGGGTGGTGTTGCGTTCACATTGTGCGTCATTCCGTTCGTCCTTCTGTCAGTTTTTCTGTGTGTTTGTTCGTTCGTTCAACAAATATTTCTTATCTTTACCTGAGGAGGTACTACTAAACTGGATGACTTCATCTTTAGTACGCAGCTTTACAGTGATGTGTTGTAACGCGTGAGCTCTTTCTGGATATGTCAGAACCTTATCCCTGTTTCCGATACAGTAATTCGTCAATATGTTAATTTAAATTTAAACTTTCCGTCACACTTTAATCCAGCAAAACTGAATTCTATATTTAGTCAGACAATTTGCAGTGATGAGTTCTAACGTGTGAGTGCTTTCCGGATATGCCAGAGACCTACATCTTGGTTTTTCGGTACTTTGAATTACGATCTGAGGTAATTTCAGCACGACAACACGTTCTTGTTTAGTTTTTTGTGCTTGCATAGGCATTATGAAATGTTATCTTGATTAATGACATTAAAAGCCTCAATCGAAAAGCTCGATTCTTTTAAATACAAAGGTGTGGCGTTTAAAAAGACAGGACTTTTTAATTGTATTGGCGATTTGTAAGACGCTTTTGTTTTCTGGATTTCACTATTTGGTCTCAGAATGACCTATAGTGATCAACATAGGTAATCAAACCAGTATGGAAAGAGATGGATAGACATGAGTACATGTAGGAATATCATGGAAGTGCTATTGACTGGAAAAAAAATGATTATGTTAAATAATCATTTTTTCAGTTTGTTAATTGATTTCATTAAATGACCGGTGAAAATAAGGTCCATAACCGTAAGACTAAATTAATAAATTGGAAACACAAATTTTCAATACGAATTCATTCAGTGTAGGATTATGCCAGGCAATAGCCTAAATAAACCTCATAATAGATACCAGGCTTTTGGACGCAAAACTTTCATCAACATTAATTTTTTTAGAAAATGATCCTATCAATATAATTGCTTGTCTACACTAAAGTGATGACTTCTTGGCTGGTGATATTCTCGAAGATGAAACTTCTACCAGCTGTTGCGTCTACCCGGCGGGCGCGACAAAGAAGACGTGGTACTCTTTCCAAATGGATGTTGGCTGTGAGGTCGTTGACAAAAATTAGAATGTAAAAAAGTAAATGGTATTTGAACATATAACGGAATTAGATAATAACAATCCACTTGCAAACTCAACATATAATATGAATAACTGGTTCCTCCTTCCCAACACAGATATCAAAACTACAAAAGTGACATTACAAACAATGATATATTGCAGAGACTACATACAATATAAGTCTTTTTTCTCTTGCAAAAGTAGACAAGCATTCTACTTATCTGCCCTTTGCAATTGTATTCCCTATTCTTATCTTCTAACAAAAAATGATCTAAAACTCACATCATCATGATTATTTTTTTTTTATTTACTACATATTTCTTGTGAATAGGGGACATTTTTTCAACAACAAAAATCAACATTCCCGTGAACACCAACTATGCTCCTCATCTTGCTGTATTCATAAGAGGCATACTTCGTATAGGAGTTTTTTACAGGAAGAATGAAAAAGCTAGCGTTATACGTTAACTTCACGTTTTGCTATATAGATGATGTCCTGTCAATAAATAATTGAAATTTTGATGACTTTGTGGAACGCATCTTTCCCATCGAACTGGGATTACATGATACTACAGATATAGTATAACACTGAAGTAAGGAGATGTTATATGATTTCAAATGACACAATCGTCCACTAGAGTTCAAATGACGTGATGTAAGCTTCTATAGGGCCTTCAACAATGCTCAACGCATATCGTAAAGTCAACAATAAAAAGACAAAATGTAAAACAATTCAAACGAGATAAACAATAGGCTAAGAATTAACGACACATAAAAATAAAATAAAATATAATAGACAACAAAATAAACGACTACCCTTACATAACAGACACGTAAAGAAAGTTGCGGGGTTAGACATTGTTGTGAGCGCTCAATAACCCCGGGCAGGGACAGTTGTTTAGAAATGACTTGAATCATCAGATTGATACAAAGATGAAAGACAGAAAGTACCGATCTAAGAGTACTTGTAGGTACAGAAAGCTAGTTCAAAGCCAATTAAAACTAACATTAAATCCTACTTTCTTTGACTTAATCATCTATCGGTACACCTTTAACGGATTTAGTGTAAAGGCGTCAAAAACAGTTTAAGAAAAGTATGCTTTTGTACAGGGTCCAAAATATACGTAAATAGTATTGACAGTATGTTTGACCATCAGTTTTATATAGTAATACACATGTTTTGATTTATCATAAACAAATCAATGCTTGTACCGATAAAGACAATATTAATCACGAGTTGTTGACATCTTCTAATTTTCCTAACCAGAATCTCGTCTCCTTTTCTTATTGTGAGATCACCATATGAGACAAATGATTGAATTTGTACTGACCATTTGAGAAACTAGTCGGATGCCACATGTGGATCCGGATCGGGTTACCCTCCTAGAGCAACTTTGTGTTGCTCATCCTTTAGTTTTCTTTGTTGTGTTTTGCAGGATGTTGTTTGTCGTTTTTATCAGTATCTACTATATTTATGAGTTTTTTATGTCCCTCTGGTATGTTAAACCTTTTTTTATTTAAAAATAGTCCATCGTGTAAACTTGTGGTAAGCATATATTATCAATCCTTAGCACCGCATCGTTGTCAGTTGTATTAACTTGTCCAAATATAAAAAAAAACATGATAAAGTATGTCTTGCTGCAATAAAACTTATTTTACAAATTTATCGACGAATGCATATGTTGATCAGTGCAATGGTGAATGTGTCAGTGTCATTTTTACTTTTAACAAATATCAACATATGTATATTAAACAATCCAATACATAAATTATCATCAAATTATCAAACATTTATGTAACAAATAATTTGCACAAGTCTACTAATTTGCATTAAAGATATCATTTTTAAATGTTATTTATTATATCCACTGAAAGTCTAGATGGCTGAATATTGTAGCTTGACCGACTGTGGCGTACATGTCTAAAGTGATGTACATATCATCTTTTTTGGTTTTATTTGACCTGAAAATTAAAATTGCTACAACTGATAGCCTAGCCACCTTATGTACCTATGATTTGAAACTGTTGTTTTTGTCGCATTACGAAACAAAAATGGCAGTTTTAGAAAAATTAACACATTAGGAAAAACACATGGAAATAATACAGTTTGTTAGCCTGACAATTTCCACTTTGTTGGCTTCACTAATCAGTAACACATCTTGATGACACATACCATCTGGCGTATGTATTATTAACAACGTCTCTTGAATTACGGAAACTCCTGGTTATGCTATGTCCAATATGGAGTAGTGTCAAAAGTATAACATGCATAGTTTGTGGCATCTGTTTTAGTGTCTCAATAGCCAAAATCATTCCCGGCAAAGACGATATCTGTTTAGTGTCAGAACTATTGAGAAACTAGTCGGATGCCACATGTGGATCCGGATCGGGTTACCCTCCTAGAGCAACTTTGTGTTGCTCATCCTTTAGTTTTCTTTGTTGTGTTTTGCAGGATGTTGTTTGTCGTTTTTATCAGTATCTACTATATTTATGAGTTTTTGATGTCCCTCTGGTATGTTAAACCTTTTTTTATTTAAAAATAGTCCATCGTGTAAACTTGTGGTAAGCATATATTATCAATCCTTAGCACCTCTACATGCGAAAGTACATCTTGAAACTGATACAATTCTTTTTAACGTTATCTTAACAAATTCATCAGTGGTAATGATGGTATCTACATGCTATATCATAGCTATACAAAACAATAGAAAACATGTTCGAGGTCAAGCATCATCTGAAACGAAAACATGCACATTAATCATTTGTCAATAACAAAAACGAAAATGAACAGCAGTGGAAACCAGAAAATCCGGAGAATTGTGCAAAAACATGTACGGCTAAGGTTATCTATGTCCGGAGTGATAAAACATTAGTGTTTCGAATAAATAAAAATTTTGTGGTACAGAAAATTTACTGAAATTTCATGTCAGCTCAGAAGTGTTGATGACGTTACGGTCCTGGTGATATTCCCGGGAAACAAACGTTTTTACAAGCAGTTGCATCGACTGTTGTGGTTGTCAAAAAACATCAGAAATACCAGTCCTGTAATTTGTTACACCAGACAAGCGTTTCGTCTACTTAAGACCCGCCAGTGGCGCTAGAATCAAAACAGTTATAATGCCAAAGCAAATACGAAGTTGAATAGTATTGAAAACAAAAAAAAATCATAAAAGTCGTGTCGAATATGGCTATGGCCATCTTTACTTGGGCAGCGATTGAGAGTATATTTATGTTTTTTCTAAGCTACTTCCTTGATAGAATCTACAGAAAACCCACCATTCGACGTGAAAAGTGCAATACTGGTAACATTGACTAGTGTAGGAAATATTGATTAAAGTAATAGTTGTCTACCTAAGTTCTTGAATGCCTCACTGTGACTTGAAGGCGACTGAGGATTTCTATAATTTGACCTATTTGTTGAAACTACATTTATCATTCTTGCTATTTCGATCTTTTATAAGTTTTTTCCATCATAACGCGACAATTAGTAAAAATCCGAATCGTGATAATATAAATGTGGAATCGACGACTACCCTATCACAATAAAATCGAAAGATTTGGTTCGGCATTGCATTTTATGTCCTAATTGAAATCATTACAAAGAATTGACGACAATTTGTTTTTAAATAAAAACAGTGAAGAAAAATTGTACAAACAAGAAAGCATTGCACTAGTTGATCGAAAAGAAATAAATAAAAAAGACTTGAATTAATAAAATCCACAAATCATAACTACACACTATCCTTTATGCCACAGTCCTGGGTTTGTAAAACATAGTTGTATATTTAACGAAAATTGAGATACGGTTAATATTTAAATAAGAAAGTCCCCCCAAAACACAGAACAATCCAGACATCTAGAAATCAATTTACAGTCTTACACTGCAGAAAGACTATCAATTTATATACAGCACCGTGTATTACCATTTCACAGAATGCTCGCAGTTAATAACGGAAACATGTCCTTAGAAAAATGTTTTATTTGTTTTCATCATAACAAATTGACAAAACTGTGTAACTAGAAAAGTTTAAGGCCTTGTTGTTCTTAGATATGTGTTTAAGAAAATGATTTGGAAACTATTTTTTTTCTTCACTGTAGAAGATGGTAAAACAAACAAACACCTGCATTTTATTTTACGATCTCTACTCAGTTACACTGTTAAGATCACCTATAGTTGTGTATATATCTATTGTCCCTCTATTTCAATTGAATCAAGAAAATAGAATTATTAACTTTTAATAACATCTCAAAGATTTCACCAAACTTAGTTTACTTTAACACCTACTTCTGTCCCAACAAAAATAACCCAATCAAAATCCTGGAAAGTTTTTACGTTTCTAAACCACAACATAGTTTACATTTTATACATATATATTCTTCAAGGCTTTATAACAAATCCAGGAACACAAATTTGTACTCAGAGTAATCTTCTTGAAGTCAACACAGCCATTTTTGTTAAATAGTTATGATAAACCTAAAAATCCTGAACTCCCTTTTTGTTCGGAGGTCTTTTAATGTCAATATGTACCTATCATTGAACTTTTGCTTTTGTATAAATCAATTGGCGGGGTAAGTAAAATCTATTGAATATCCTATATGACTCGATTGTTTCTATATTCTTAATAGTATAATGGATATGAATGGGATGGTTTTTTTTTCCTTTTTGATATTCAGACTAGTTTTTTCTTAATGAAATGTTCCTTTTATATTCAATTCCTTTTACATTTTTTTCACGTTATTTTTTTATGAGTATTTGTTTAATTAATTTTTTATGCATATGATATAATTTAATATGCAATGTATTTAAGAAAGTAATGTGTTTTCCGCTTAAACCTGATGAGGAATCTGGTCGAGGGCGAAAGAACACTCACTCTCCACGTGTATCAGTTATGAGTTGTGCTGTCGCAATTATCGCTCTAAATCAGTTTAATTTAAGATTTTTCTCGCTGTAATCTACATATTAAGATTAGGGGATGATTGAGCGCACACAAACGTTGATAATTACATCCCGTCATTTGAACACTAGTGGATAGTTGTCTCATTGGCAATCAAACTAAATATCTGTTTGTTGATAATATCACCTACACGTTATATATGTGCCTGTCACAAGTCAGGATCCTGAAATTCACTGGTTGTAGTTGGTTCCTGTCAGTCTTGTTGGTTTATTGTTAGCGTATTTCAACATTCTTAAAATGTCCTGTACCAAGTCAAGAATATGAGAGTTGTTATCAAATAGTCCGTTTATATGTATGTTAGCGTTTGTTTTTGTAGCAGTTCAATGTTTCTGTTGTTCCGTTGTTTTCTTCTTATAGTTGATGTGTTTCCCTCGGTTTTGGTTTTTGCCTCGGATTTGTTTTCATTTAATCGATTTATGAGTATTGAACAGCGATATACTACTGTTGCCTTTATTTACCAAGCCTGTGGTTTATTATGTATCACAGTTGCACTCCCAGGAACGGCTAGAACGTTTTTGTTACTGTACTGTCATTGTTGACAGTCGTACGTTGACTTTTGAGTTCGTCACAAAGGGACTTTAAAAGGTAGTATAACGTCATTAGGCGACATCATCAAGGGAATCATTTTTCTTTCAACAGCGTTACTTTTTGGCAGATATATCAGGGTTAGACTTAGTTTCAGCCCAAGTTTATCATCTAATTGCAACCGTAGATTTTATATGTATTGCGTTACACCTTGGATGAAACTGACGAGTAAACACATACTAATACTCGACTGACAACGAGATATGTTTTATAAAAGCCTAGTTGGTGGAGTTGTACAGTCCTTGGATGGTGTAAACTTCCCACTAACACCATACACCATTACACCATTCACCATACACCATTACACCATACACCCTGTGCCATTACACCATACACGTTACACCTTTGCACCATACACCTTACACATTACACCATAATGCAATTCAATTTCAAAGAAAGCGTCGACTACAAAATTATTTATTTATTTTAAAAAACGAATTTTGATCACAATATTGTAAATTAATGTATAAAATTAAAAATCAGTTATTATCAATATTTTGCATAGTTTTAAAGGTCGTACGTATACACTATTCATTCACATCATTCCCGATCGCACGTTACACCATTACACCATTCCCCTTACACCATACACCATAGCACCATACACGTTTATTTTGGGAATTTTACACCATCAAAGGGCTGTATGAGGCATTGGATATGGTCCTGGTGGTGTCGGCACGATGTCATAGAAGCGCTGATTAAAATCCCTCTAAGGGAAGAAAAAAGCATTGTTTGGCTCAATTTCATGTTAGACATATTGCGTTTGTGATAAAAGTCATGTTTAACCAAAGGTTACTCAATGGAGAAAGTCTGTCGTAAAGATATTTCTATATAATTTAGTTCTGGAAACAAAATATGGTTTTTTGCAATAATCATGAAGAGGTTAATGGTGCTTGTATTGGTAAGTGAATATTTTTACATAAGGTTTTACGAGGTCAAAACAAGTAAATAAGGTGTTATATTCAATTTAGATGCAAATAATATCTTTATTGATTTCATATCAAAATTATTTAAACATTATTTTATGTTTTCTTCAATTGGACTGCGAACATTATTAAAACGATATAGACAAAAGTGACAATATTCATCAAAATAGAACATTAAAGCGGAATTGTGATTCGTACATATTTAGAAGTATATATGTGTTGCATACTTCAGTTAGGCAGCAATGAAACACCACATAAAAAGAAAGCAAAGCAAACACTTTTAGAAGTTTAATTAAGAGGGAGGCATCAGGCTTTATTTTGTGATACAATTCTATCAAACAATTTACACGTTTTATAAAAATATATTCTTTCTATAAAAAAAAAACCAGATGTGGTATGAATGTCATTGAGACTATCCACCAGAGCCTAAAATTACGTGAATAATTCTAACTAAAGGTCACAATACGACAATGAGTGAAGTCAATATCATATTGTCAGCTATAAAAGGATGCCGACATGACATAATGTAAAACAATTCAAACGAAAAAACCAACGGCTTCATTTATTACTAAACAAAACCAAAAAATATCACAGACAGCAACCACAAACAACCACTAAACTACAGATGATGATGAATGATTGATATCAATGCAGAAAACACATTAAAAGCTAGCAAATTATCGTTGTGGGCATTTGCTTTTATACAGACCAATGAAAGAAGGTTCTTTATATTGAAGACTTGATCACTTTGATAGGTCACTAGTCTATATACCACATGTTAAGATAGTCGGTAAGATAAATTAGTTACACAGTGTACTAGTAACCCGTAAGGAATTTACTGACCCCATATATATCGTATTAGGTCACACGCACATTGTGTAACTAATAATAAGTTACTACAACTTGTTATAATCAATTCGCCTACATATTATTGCTGGATTATTGTTTTGAATAAAAAGTATATCTATGTTTGGAAAATTTTTATTACAATAACAAGCTTTAAAATGTTTTATTGTCGAAATAGTTTGCTTAATAAATGATGAATGTTGACTTTTAATTTTTAATTCATAACTTAAATAAATGTACAACACTTACGCTTTACATTGCGCCTCAACTTTTTGCAGGTTTGACTTTTCTTCTTAGGCCCTCTTTTCATATGTTTGGCTTTAGTTGTGACCATACCAAGTTTTTTCTCTGCTGAACTTTATCTATAGTAATAGATATTTAGGGATTATAATAGTTATTCATATTCCTAGCTTTAGTTTGCCGTTTTGTGTATTGAACTCATGAACAGAATTCCAATCTTTAACATGTTTAAGCGCTGCATTTCGATGAAAGAAAATATAATAATGTTTTTATTTATAAATGAATAACTCCAGTTTGTATATTAACAATATGAATTATGAACACATCCAAAGTTCTTTTCGTCAATATATTTCGAGATTAAATTGACTGAAAAAACACAATTGCTTTGGATACTATAAACAAGCTCAAAAAGAATGAGGGGCATTCCCCATTCATTTCAATTTCAACATTTCAGAATTGTTATGAGTTATTACATTTATTACGAGCTATTTACGGTTTATTATTGATTATTACGTGTTTTATAATACATTTACGACAACATTCCAGGATTTGTTACGAGATATCATGAATAACTGTGAGCAATTTATGGGCATTCGTGAGCTTTTTATGGATTGTTGCCAGTATATTACGAAATGTTACTATTCATAGAGGCTGTTACGCGTTAGTTACGACCATGTTACGTAAATTACGAATAGTTACAAGTTCGTTACGATTATTGACAAGTCCAAACAATGTTGAAGCTTTTGTACCTTTCCTCAAATCGTAAACAAAACGTAAGAATACGTAAAATATACTTATCCATTTGTAAAGTACTCATAACTACACGTATAAAACTCGTAAAAACTCGTAACAATCCGTTCAGCAAATGTAACACGACCCAAATGTACGGAAATCATATACGGAATCTTGCAATTAGTGTACGGATAATTACATTTTGTTGCGAGTGGTCTACGAACGGTTTAAGATACTTACGGATTATTCAATGTTATTTACAGAAAAGAATCAATCCCATAAGTATCCGTAAGAAGATTAGCGATAGGTTTTTAGGGATATGAGCAAGTTATTCACGGATGCCTGCAATTGACTGCGAATTTACGATCCATAAGGACTTGTTCGAACAATCCGTGTAATGAGCATTAGTGAAACCTTTAATAATTGTGGTGTATGACCAAATCTATCTGACATCAATCATTTTATTCAGTCAAAAAATGTCAATTACTTATTGCCATCAGAATTGTATTTAAGTATATATTAGAGTATCCTTCACGATTTTTTTTTCTTCAAAAATAGAAATAATTGAAACAAATAAAAATTGTTTACCCATGTTCTACAAAGTGTAGGCTGAATCAGGGATGGAATATCGTATTTGTAATCTGTATTCTTGATCGACTCTCATTGGCGACATTTTTTCAAGTAATCGACAGTAATCGGTAATCGACAAAATTTTTGATTACATGTAATAGTAATTAAATTAATTATAGCAGCAATTATGATGTAATCATCGATTATTTTTCGATTAGTTTAGTAAAATAGTTTGATGAAATGGAACCTAGTTTAAATGGATAAGGACAACTGCATGTATTCAGCAGTTCATAGTACAGAAACATTAAATATATAAACAAGACTTTAGAGATCAATCAAATGCCGATCTGTTGTCTCAAGTTACATTATGTTAAACCAGATCTCCAAATAAATATTAGTGTATTTCCAAATGTTGAAACAAATGACTTTCAATGATTGTCAAAACGTTAATATCTTTTATATTAAAAATAAGACAATCGAATAGAAACGATAAAAAGTAGTCTTAAGTTACACAAGGTATTTTCACCAAAAGGCTAAAATTAGTTCCTTTTGTATTAGAAAATATGTGTACGTGAATACTTAATTTCTTTAAATATAAAAATGAAGAGGTGGTACGATTGCCAATCAGACAACTCCCCACAAGAGACCAAATGATACAGAAACTAACAACTATAGGTCACCGTACGGCCTTCAACAACGAGCGATGCCCGTGCCGCATATATATATAGTCAGGTATAAAAGGCCCCGAAATGACAAATGTAAAACAACTCAAACGAGAAAACTAACGGCCTAATTAATGTACAAAAAATAAACGAAAAACAATAAATGTAACACATCAACAAACTACAACCACTGAATTACAGGCTCCTGACTTAGGACAGGCACATACATACATAATGTGGCGGGGTCAAAAATGTAAGCGGGATCCCAACCCTCCCCCTAACCTGGGATAGTGGTGTAACAGTACAACATAAAAACGAACTATAAAAATAATTTGAAAAAGGCTTAACTCATCAGATGGATACAAATAGAAATACATCAAACAAAAATACAGAGTGGACGTGGCCGGGTACTTGTATATCCCAACAACAAAAAGACACTAATTACTGATCTGAGAGTAATCGCAGTTACTGACAGCTAGTTTAAAGCCATTAACAACTAATACAAAAATCATGCATCTAAGAATAAATTGTAAATCAGTACACATCCAACATCCGATTAATTTAGTGTAAAGACGTCATAAACAGTCAGAGAAAGACCTTTCTTCACTTAAACTAAACAGAAAACTACATTTTTATACCCAAATTACAGAGTGTACCTAAATTTACTTGCTGCCAAATTCAAATTCGAGCAATCGGATTTGTGTTATCTGATATACAATCATGTGGTCGTTTGGCTATACTTTTACCAGTGATATAAAGTATTAACAATAATGCATCTACATGATTAATAAACTTTATGTTAAGAATATAAAGAATGACATAGTGGATTTAATTAACCTATTTGAGTTCAAACTTGGTGTTTAGACGGATTTGAATCTTTGGATGGTAGCTCATGCAGACCTTGTCCCAGAGGATTCTTCGGAAAAGAATGTGGCTTTTTTTGTAATTGTTACATGAATGAGAAGTAAGTATATTAATTAATTATCAATGTCTGCTAGAACTCATTTACTAAATAATCAGTTTGTCTTGCGGAAAAGGTGGTTGAATATATTTGCTTACATAAATTTAACAATTAGGTTGCAGTTTAAACCCACAATATAGTAATATCCCAATTTTTAAAAAGGAACACAAAAACTTATCATTTACAGATAGATTAACTTGGAAAAAACAAGAATGTCCTAACATTTTTTAATTAATGCTGTTTTTTGCGACCTTTTTATTCGATAAAAGGGAGAACTGGCAACAATTTTTTGTCCAACATATTAAAATGTTTAAATGTTATTATGTTTGTCCGTGTGATGCAAATCTGCCCTAAATTATTATTCTGTTTATATTTTTATATTATTTTTATATTGAAAATACGAAATAACATCATACAGTTTAAGACAATGTAAAGAAATTTTGAGACGCCTATCAAATTATAAAGATAAAAAAGGAAATTAAATATATATGTAGAAACAAGGTCGCATCAAATTGAAACTTTGTACACACATTTATAACATGATTTAATCTTTATAAATTTCATAACAAATTAATGAGAAATTCGTATATTCTCAGTTTAAAGTTTTGGTTATTGTAGTTTATTAAATGCTGTGGTCAATTCAACTTGTAACTCATTATGCATGTTGATTGTGAGGCAACATTTTCAACTTGTTTGTATGCCAGAGGACGATTTATGGGTTCACTGAACATTGACACATGATAGAGTAAACGTTGCACGGTATCCTTTGCACACATACTCTGGTTGAATGCTGTTTTAATAATGGCTGCCGTTACCATAGATACAGAAGAACAATGGTTGGGGTCCGTTTTGGCAACTTTTGTGTAACGCAGGGTTACTACTTAATTTGAACGTTATGTGCAGGGGAAGGGATTAGATGAAAATATATAGTAAATTATGAACACTATAATTTGTGTAGTGTAAGTATTTTATTACAACTTATTTGGGCAACATGTTCTTACATCTGCACTTGAATGAATAAAATATCAATAATAACATTCTATCTTTTAATATTTTACCCCCCCCCCCCAAAAAAAAAATTAGGCACTCTAAAAATAGTTTCTGATGCACCTTAAAGCAAGGCCATGTTATTTTTTTTCAAGTCCTTCATAGATAAACAACAATTTGTATCTAGTCATATTTTTCTCTGATTTCTGAACACAAAGTACACAATACAGTTTCTTTTGATTTCCAGTTAAAATTCGAATGACAAAGTAAAATCCAACGAACAGTATTACAATATTCTATTGTGATGAAAGGCCATAGCGTAAATGGTATTTCAATCTGCATATTTCAATATATTTTCCACTTACTACGAGAATATAAAGTCAATACTGTTATTTATATTCCAATTAATTAAAACAAAAAATGGAGTTTGTTGTATTGATATGAAAAGTATTGATAGAAATTGTATTATAAAAAAGCTCATTATGTCCCAAAAATCTAAAATGAAATAAAGTATCTATAAATCTAACTGCAACCATAAAATCTTTCCATCAACAAACCTCTTTTGGTTTCCTAAGTAGTTAAAATAGATTATCCATGGCTTAGTATATTTCTAGGATTTTGATTGGTTAACGCACGTCGTTACAAAATCCATAGCCCCTGGGTGTTGCTAACCCATATACCCGGACGTTGCTATCCATTACCCCGGGGGACGTCACGCGCGTTTTCCTTAGTTCAATGGATGTTCCTTGTGAAATATAGAATTCTATAGATTATCCATGATGTCTGTACTTAAATATTTAATCCACTAACGATTTTATCTTATTATGTCGATCATTTGCACTCATTTTAGTGAATGCATCACTTGGCTGCCACATTGTCAATGAATAGAACTACTGACCTAGCCAAATGACCCACGTTGACGTCACATCGTCTTTGCTGTAACTCTCACAACACTGAGCGCCAAATGTGACCCATTCCAGTTTCTCTGTCTCCGGATTAAAAACGTCTTATATTCGACTACATGTAGGGTTCTACCAAAGGTAGTACCCTACACTCCGTAAAAAAAATGTCGATTTCCCAAATGTCAATATAAGATTTTTAGAAAATGAAAAAAACGTTGCTTTCACGTTACACCGTTTGGCAGAATTTCTCTAAAATTGGCAAGATTTGGACTAAATTCGTTCTCTACGTTCATATTCGTAGATATGGATATTTCAACACCCTTCAGTACCCTGTACACCCTTCGGCCTCGCCTTAGAATGTACTTAGATACTTCAGGGTGTTAAAATATCCATATCTACGGATATGAACGTAGATAACTTATAATCTTCCAAGTCGTCTAAATTATCTTTACGGAAGATTGCTTTTTTCATTTCATCTTCAATGAAATTGTTCAAGTCGAATTGTGATAGTGCATAATCAATGTCAACGTTAAATACACTATTACTCATTCGGACATGGGGATGTTTATTAAAACATATTGTGTCACAACCCCGGGGGACGTCCCGTGATCAATTTCTGTGTCTACCCTGTGTCACTCCAATAAGCACACAAATAATTCAAAAATTTGATTTACAAATTAAGTGGATGCAAAAATTCAAAACAAGACAAAATCCAATATTTTTCATTTTATTTAATTCCTTTTTAAGATTCATGTATTTGTTCTTCATATTTACACCTTTATATTTACGACTATCTTATTTTCATACGTCGTTGAAGTTTAAAAAATACTCCTAAGTGTGTAGTATTCATATATTTATTGTTTATTAGTTTCTTCGTTTTGTTTTGTTTGTTTGTTCGCATGTTTTTTTGTTTTTGTTTTTTTTTTACAGTAGGGGGTATATATATATAACCCCCTTTAAACTTTTAAAAGTGAGGGCGGGGCAAAATAAAACCAAATGTTGCCCCCACCCCTGCCCTACACTTTTTGGAAATTAAAGAAAATGGTTATGAAAGGGGACAAAAACTACTTTCTAGAAACTTTTCATTCAAGGATATGAATTTTTTTTCTGAAACTTCATTGTAAAAGTAACACAACTTTATGCGTAAAAAGGAACTCCGATCCAATGCGACAATGCTTTGTTCGTTTTTACAGATATGCAACCAGGTGTCCACATAGTATGTCGAACTTTCAATCCCCGTGAGTCTAAACAAACTGTAAATGATTGTACATATTTATCAAATACCTTTATTTCAGATGCGACCACGTGAAAGGATGTTTAAATGTATTATCTAGCACAGAAGCTGTCACAAAAGATGATGATGCTGAAGGTAAGAAAATTGTTCTTTTCTTCTCTCACGATCTTTTTTTAACACCAATGTGACACAAAATGACTAGACTAAGGTCAATTATGGTTTACAGATATTTCCGCCTGAAGCAAAAATTCATTGACGTAACATTCCGGATGTAATTTTTATTAGAAATATCAACTTCCATGAAAAAGAAAATAATATTAATCACAATAACAGAAGAAACATTGATTATTTTCTAACTGCTTATGATTCGCGGAAGATATTAAAAGTGCTGAATGTATTTATAAAAAACGAACCTCATATTATTAAAGCTATTTTAACAGGCACTACTGTCAATATTTTTACACAACTGTATGATAGGTACAAAATGGACAAATTCAAACTTGAATATTCAAAATAGACGATTTCAGATTTGCAATAACATTTTAAGCCCCCGCCCCTAGGCAAAGGGGGTATTACGTGTAAATATTGTCCGTACGTACGTATGTCCCAATATTGGTTTCCGTTCTCTAAATTCAGTTTGCCTTAACCAAATGTTATGAAACTTATACATAACGCTTATTACCATAAATCACAGATCACGTTCGAATAAGGGTCGCGTCACGTTTACAGTTCTCCAGTTATGTCCCTTCATATCGTTATATGCAAGCGATAGCATCATCTGTGTCCCATAAACACATTCTCCATTTATTTTATATAGCGATATTCCTGTTGGCGCAGAGACTATACTATGTATACAGTGTGTTTGAAAAAATAACCAAGTGACTGTCTGAGCCTCTAATAATGAATTTAAGAAATAAAACGATCCATAGTAACTGACACTCGTATATTACCTTATCTAAAGCCTTTTTAAACAACTAAGGATATCCTGTCCTGCAAACTTTTCTGAACGGCTTTTTTTTATACATTATTTCATGTTGTACTTGCAACAATTTAAATATATGGACAACGTGTGTAAATAACGCTGTCGGTCCAGCTGTGTTTGTTTTATAGTATTAAGTGAGTCAAGGGTGTCATTGGGGTTAAAGAAGACTAAGGCATTTGCAATCTACGTTTGTGAATAGTCGAGCTTTTTATGTTTGTGTCAATTAAAAAAAAAAAACAACTGAATATTCATTTGAACAAAAGCAAAGTTTCCATTCGCGCCAAAAAAATAATATTTTACTTGCGCCAATTGAAAATGACCTGGTAAGATAAACCCATATATTTTAACCGTTATTTAATAAAAGGATATACACGTTCAACATGTAAAATAAATAACTGAGCCCATTGTGATGAATGTAAGAGATACATTTCGTTTTTGTATAACAAAATAGACAAACGGTCTTTTAAATAGGTAAAACCCGCTTTTTATTTCCTAGTTTGAAACTTTTTCTGAAATAATTGCAAAATTGAAGAAAATTGATCATTCCAATATTAAGATTATATATAGGAAACAATCAGGAATAACCAGGAATGTATCAATCAGTGGAAAAAAGATATAAAGAACAGATAACAATTTTATTCAGTAAGAAACTATTGCTAATAATTCAAGCAAACAGAGAGAAAAGGATATAATTGATAAGGTTAAATTAGATCATATAAAAGTAGCATGATTGTTAGAATACCTTGGTACATGTACGCTAAAAAATTAATCATTCATTTGCGCCATTTAAAAATGAACAGGAAAAACCGCAATCATTTGAGATGATTAACCATTTCATAGAAAACAACAGGTAAAATTGAGAAGAAAAATGGGGAATATGTCAAAGAGACAACAACCCGACCAATGAGCAGATTACAGCCGAAGACCACAAATTGGTCTTTAACGCAGCGAGAAAATCCCGCACCCGGTTGTGGTCCTCAGCTGGCCCCTAAATAAAAGTATGTACTAGTTCAGTGAAAATGGACGTCATACAAAACATATAAATGAACTAAAATAATAAAACATACAAGACTAACAAAAGCCAGAGGCTTCTGACTTGGGACAGTCGCAAAATTGCGGTGGGGTTAAACATGTTTTGTGAGATCTCAACCCTCCCCCTTTACCTCTAGCCAATGTAGAATAAAGAAACACGCAGTAATACGCAAATATTAAATGGGGTTCAAATACAAACACTGTACATATAATGAAGTGACATACTTGAAATTATTACTGATTTGAAACACTCGTGCAAGCAAAAAAGTTGATTATTTGAACACTGAGGAAAACCGAGGAAATTAGTAATGTGTGATGGTCATTCATTTCGGCAATAAAAATGGAACTTTTTTTTTAATAAAACCAGTTTTATGGTAGAGGTGACAATACACGATCTCTGTGCATTAAAACAGTTGCTTACAGATATAAAATACACTTATCCTGATCTAAATCCAACTTCCAACTCCCCTTGATGAGTAGGGAGCAGATAATAGACTAAACGGGTATAAGCTATATAAACCATATTATTAACCTATTTTTCCCATGTATTTTTAAGACCGCAAATGAAAAACAATATTTGCCCCAAAGTTAAAAAAAAATGTGTGTGCAAAGTCAAGACTTCGTTGTGGTCCTGTTTAGCAAATGTTCTTCAATGTAAACAGTTGGAGACTAGGTTTTTATTATTGGTAAATTATTGGTAAATAACACAAAGAGATCTTAATTATGTGATAACTAATGAATACATCTTTTATTTCTACATAAGAATTATCATTTATGATTTTTTCTATTGCTCTCCTGAAATTGCATTTCATTGTCCACTTATCTTTTTAAGAGCTAAACATATGTCTTTTTTGCAAAGTTCGCTGTTTACATTCACTTTTATCATTTATCGTATATGTTATAGCACAATGCATATTACATTTTCTAATTAATTTACTGTTGAGAAGATTAAGAAGGAAAAATATGACCGAATAATGATGAAATTTTACAAACATTTGAAACTTTTCAATACAATAACTTTTAGCAAATCAGTTTCCTACTAAATCAACGTCGTCAATCTGACGGTATGTAGTTGTGTAATATGTATGATGTCTTTGTTTATTGAAAGCGAAATTTTACATATTTGCAGGCACATCTACAGCACTGGACACTACCGTAGAAATAAAGAGCAAAACAGGTAAATCCATGTACTTTTAACATTTCTGTAATTTCAACTATTGATATACACCTATTACGTTTAGCAGGTAGAACAAATGACTGTCTGAGTTCATTCTAATATTGATTCAAGAAATTCATGATGTATTTGTTATACTGCAAAATGGTCCATTAAATAAGAAGAAACTAGAATATACATTTATTTTCTTACATAAAAGCAGAAAAAGCAAGTCATCATTTGAATTAAAGTTCATCGCAGGGGGGTAGTCAAGATCTCCAAGTGAATATACACATATGTATGTATAGCTTGGATGTCGTTACAAAATCAACATGTGCTTTACATAACCAGTTATAAGTAATATCTTCGCTTAGATTATAAACATATTGTATAACATATCGTTTTATATAGTACCTTGAAAAAAATATGTTGCATGGACTGCAAAAACAATCGATCATATTTTTGTATTCATGATGCTATCCTTACATTTGTTGTTAGGCAAAGATAAAAGTCAAATACCAATACCATTGATAGTGGTCACCAGCACAGTTTTGATATTACTACTATGTATCGCTCTCATTTGGATTTACTGGAAACTTGATGTACTTTTCAAGAGGGAAGAAAAAATATCAGAGCGCTCCAACATAATACATTACAACGAATCTGCAAACCAATTGCAACTAGGAGAAACTGACTAAAATGGGGAAGGAGGGGATGGAATTTTGCCAAGTTCTGTACAATCCAACACAGAAACTAGTTTAATATATGTACAAGAAACCAGTTTCATACATGCACCAGAATGAATAGTTTGAAAAAATCGATAACGATAGCAAACAAAATTGGACTGAACTAATTTTTAATGTTTGTTTGTTAAAGGTTTTATTGCAAAACAAACGTCAGATCATCAAATCTTGCAAATAGTTGTCAAAATTTTATTAAAGGAGATTTGTTTCATTTGTTTCATTTATTACACAATATGTTTTTATAATACAAAAGCATGTCGTTTCAGTCTAAATTATAAGTTAGACTAAAATAAATACTCAAATCATTTATAACTTATAATGGTGAATAAGAGGCATATGCTGGTTATAAACGAATGAGTAAATATAACAAGTTTTCATTATGTACAAAGGAAAATAAACACAATGACGTCATATAGACAGGTTGTATTTCGAAATTGTTAGGCGGCTATATAGTCTTAACTAAATTCGTTGAAAACTGCTATTTGAAAAGTAACTGACATGTTTCCTGAAATACGAGTTTAGCAAAACTCACCTGTATAAAGAAAACATATAGGTAAACACACTTCAAGAAAAGAAAGGATTAGATATTATAACTTTGAAAGAACATTTGTGCCGATAGCTTTTATTCAAAAATGAGCGAGAAATCTTTTATTGAAATGTGGTAAATTCGAAGTAAAATCTGATTTTTCTCTGCTCTAGCATGAAGAATTTGAACTTACATTTGGATGTAATAGATTGTGTCTTAAGATATTCAATGCAAATAAATTGGATTTCGTCGTAAAACAAACTTCAATAAAAACATATCAACACTTCAACAACGACTGAATTGAAATTTGAACACACTTATACAACGATTGAACTGACACAGTTCCTCATAATAATTCCACTATGTATTGGCTTCCTTCATTACACATCAGTTAGACATCTAATTCGACAGAATTTTCTAGTTATTATACGTTTTGATTTTTTCAATCATGAAAAGTCTTTAAGCTCTTGAAAACAGATCAATTAGAATTAAATAAAAAACTCACATTTGATCGACTTATACCTTTAAGTTGTATTTTGAAAGACATATGTTTCTTCTAGCTGATTAGCACCACTTTATAAACTTTAAGACTTTTATACAACTTAAAAGTATTGTGTGATTGGTTTTCAAGCCATTTTTTTTAAATGCAAGAAAACTCGGAAATGTTTTTATTAAAATATTTTGTTAAAGGTCAGACAAGAATTTTCAAACATCGAAGACTAATTGCCCTAGATAACATACAGACGAATCTTTTTTTGCTATGCATTTTCGAAATCTAATAGTAAAGCTTTTGGTCGAGTGTCTTTTGGCAGAACATTTAGGGGATGTCAGAGAACGGTGTGTCCAGCTTGTCTTTTCCTATAACTCTTTCATGCTTATATTATTTAATAAGGCTATAGTTTACCTTAGAAAAAATGTGTCAAAAAAATCAATTACATTTACGAGTAAGTAGTGAACATACTGTAATAACCTCTGTAATTGTTGGGTTATCATACCAAAATTTAACATTAACATATCAAAACGATGGAATATGGTGCCAGGTAATATATCATTTGTTTAACTTTGATACATTTTTAGGACAAATCAGCCGAATCAAAAACACCTAAATGTTACAGAATGTACCCGAATTTATCATCTCAACAAGAATATAATGCATTTTCGGGATTTATCACTTCAAAATACTGCTTTTGGAGGCAGTGATTCAAATTCATGCTTTCAAATTACTATTTTTCTATTTTTTCGTGGATTTTTGTTCATTGGACTCTATTCATATGCATTTTTCTGATCCAAAATGATTTGAACTTATCAAATGCGGCTGTTTTGTGATTATTTGTCTTTAATTAAAAATCCTTCAATATATTCTGTAATCCCATTCTATAAGTCGTTACATGGTAAAACTAAATTTTTATTCTTATTATTATTAATGAAGTTTATACTTCAACTCCTCGTTCCGCTATATAGATGATGTTCTCTCACTAAATAATACAGAATTTGGTGACTATGTTGAACGAATCTATCCCATCGAACTAGAGATAAAGGATACTACAGATACAGTTTAGTCTGCCTTATATCTTGACTTACATCTATAAATTGACAATGAGGGTCGGTTGAAAACAAAACTTTACTACAAAAGAGATGATTTCAGCTTCCCAATTGTGAACTTTCCATTTCTATGTAGCAACATACCAGCAGCGCCTGCATACGGTGTATATATCTCCCAATTGATACGATATTCCCGGGCTTGTGTTTCCTATCATGATTTCCTTGATAGAGGATTGCTGCTCACAAGGAAGCTATTAAGCCAAAAGTTCAAAATGGTGAAGTTGAAATCATCCCTTCGTAAATTTTACGGACGCCATCACGAATTGGTTCACCGTTATGGAATAACCGTTTCACAGATGATATCGGATATGTTCCTTATGTCGCAACTACAATACCCTTCCCTTTTCACGAATGTGACTTACCGAATAAGACTATTTACCGGATTTGTAATAACATAAGCAACACGACGGGTGCCACATGTAGAGCAGGATCTGCTTACCCTTCCGGAGCACCTTAGATCACCCCCAGTTTTTGGTGGGGTTCTTGTTGCTTAGTCTTCAGTTTTCTATGTTGTGTCATCTGTACTGGTATTTGTCGGTTTGTCTTTTTATTTTTGGCCATGACGTTGTCAGTTTGTTTTCGATCTATGAGTTTGTCTGTCCCTCTGGTATCTTTCGTCCCTCTTTTATACAGTTACTGTTGTTCAATCACTGCGTCTGGTAAGTTTTGGATAAACATCAATTATCTGATTTATAGGTTGATTTTCATTATTTTGCATATCGTGTTTTGTGCATTTCACAAGATTATAACTTCCTGTAGTGTGTATCTCGTTAATTGAAGCACAGCATCTAAATTAAGTGTAGGACGACATGATCTCATTTCAGTAGGGTGCGTACTTTTTCATAAATCTGACGTATTTTAAACTTTACACATCTTTACTCCACTGTAGTTTAAACGAGAAAAGACATCTCAAGTTCAAGTAATTCATAGTTAACACGGTTTTATATATTCGAATAGATGTCGTTTGATTTGAAAAAAAATATAATTAGACATATTGTTTATGGTATAATACAATTCTGTATTTAAGATTGATGTTTTAAGTTAATGTAGAATCTGACCAATTTGTTTATACATTATATTGCCAGTTTCTTGCAAACGACAAATGACTTAAACAAGTTGACTGTTCTTCCAAATAACAAGTTTAAATAATAAAAGAATGAAAGTAATAAAGGTGGAACTAAATAAAACTCGTATTATATTCATTTCTGTTGACACTTTATTTAAGGAAGAATATATATCCAGTCAATTGGTACAAATATGTCATAATTAAAAAAAAAGTATAGCAATTAATTGAGTTTTGTTCATACTAATAAACAATAACACGGAAACGGATTTTAATCATTGAGGGTCGTCATGGGACAATCAACTATTATGTACTTATTTTGTTGTTTCATTGTTTAAACAATTACACGGAAACTGATTGTAATAATTTTACTTTGTGAAGGATCTATTAACTTTAATGACCTATTCAGTATACAACAATGACGTACACGTCACATCTCTTCTGGTTCATATAGCGCTTATAGTCATAAAACAAAATTACAAGATTTTTCGTTTTTTTTTTTATTATTTATTTCTAAATGAACAAAGCAATGTAAGCTTCAAAACAGCAAGCGCACGCAATATTATCAAAAGACTAAGCAAGAAGGCAAGAAACTGTCTTAAAAGATGGGGATCTTTAAATATCGATCCACATACCAACAAGATAATATATTTGATTTTTGGGGATCAAACCACACAACGTCTATTCAAATAAAATAAATATTATTATCTATAGAAAAACACATGATTAAAATCATATAGAACATTTATTTGTATTGTGGTCCTGTCATGTGATGTTGTCGTTTTTGTGTGGTGTTTGACGTTGCCATAAAAGCGGGAGGTTTGACATGCCACAAAACCAGGTTCAACCCACCATTTTTTCTTGAAATGTCCTGTACCAAGTCAGGAAAATGGCCATTGTTATATTATAGTTCAATTCTGTGTGTGTTACATTTTAATGTTGTGTTTTTGTTGTGTCATTGTTCTCCTCTTATATTTGATGCGTTTCCCTTAGTTTTAGTTTGTAACCCGGATTTGTTTTTATCTCTATCGATTTATGAGTTTCGAACAGCGGTATACTACTGTTGCCTTTATATAGTATTCTCATTTCTATTCCATAATAGAAAAAATAAAACCACGCAAGCGACTCTCTGAACATGTTCTAAGGACTTAACATAAGTATCAACAGTAAAATGTATTTGTAATAAGCGATGTAACACTGTTCAAACCTGAATATCTCCCATTCATCACACTAAATCAAAATCTAAAAGAACTTTCAACGTATGTATGCGGGATACGTTATATACATGTACTTAAGTTAACGATATCAATGTCGTTTGTGTGTTTTTCTGTTTACCACTTGATTTGCGGTAAAATATTTACTCTCCTACATAAAGAGTATTGGCTATATTGCATTTATTTTCACCTTGTGTGTCATTCTGGTTGTCCGTCTATTTATTTTTTTGTCTTTCTGTTCGTTCGTAAATCAAATTTTCAGGTATCGTTGTATGGGGAACTGATGAACTGAATGACTTAATGTTTGTTCAGCATCATTTCCTGTGTGCCGATACAATAAATTTTCCAATCCAAAAAGTTGAATGAACTTAAAATGTTTCCGTCATTTATTTATCTAGTTCAACTTAGCATAATGACTTCGTATTTGGTCTGCCTCTTGACAGTGATAAGTTGTAACGTTTACATACTGTTTAGTTGTGAACGCTAACTTACCAATTTTCTTTAATGTGCCGCAAATAAAGGCAACAGTAGTATACCGTTGTTCAAAAGTCATAAATCGATTAAAAGAAAATAAATCCGGGATACAAATCGAGGGAAACACGTCAACTATAAGAGGAAAACAACGAAACAACAAAAACACTGAACTGCTACAAAAACAAACGCCATCATACATAGAAACGGACTATTTAATAACAACTGCCACATTCCTGACTTGGTACAGGACAGTATTTTATTTCAAAATATAATTTGATAACCGTTGGTATCCGAATTTATGCTTTAGAAAGGTGAATTCCAAATTAGTTATTTTATGAATAATATTGCAAGAAATACTTAAGACTTAATACAAAAGTCTTAGACTGTACTTATATTCATAGAGAGAGGAAAAACCAAATAGGAAAACAAAATATATTTTCTTAAAAATAATTCTAAATTTTGAAACCAATATACATTTATTGTAGTATAAGCACGTTATTGAAAATCGAAATGTCGCATAAATTAACTGATTGATAAAATGATATCCGTTACTATAAATCGCCGGGACCGACCATTCATTTATTAAAAGACACCCCTTACTCCACAATTATAGATTCTTTAAAATTGTATGTGTGTATGCGGGAATTCTGTTTTGTGTCGTAGCAAATCAAATTATCCTTAATGAATAATTGTATTTTATAATTTCCATTTATAAATTTTAACACCACTTTTGAAGTATCAACTGTATATTGTAGTTAATTGAAGCTCGTCTAATTGAAATGGATCTCCTGTCATTATAAATAGATCATTTAATATAATCAGAATTATTTTCAAACAAATTCCATGAAATAATAATGATCATTGTTAAATAAGATGGATTATGATTTCTGCAAACACATTTTACTTTATGGTGTTCTTAATGTTTTTTAGTTTCGGGTGTTTTCGAAAAAGAATGAGAGTGCCAAAAGGGAATATGGTAAAGTAGAAATGATGGTCATCATTTGCAACTTATTATCCAATGATAACAATGAAAAAAAAAACTGTCCCCTTGTTCAAACATGTCGTCATCGATCAGCATGCATTTCATATAATTTCAGCTACTACAACTCTTTTATTCAAAATTTGACGAATTTAAAACCATTTTTGAAATTTGTATCAAATACCCTACAAGCATCATTTATGAAAGAGAGAGGTGAAAGATACCAGAGGAACATTCAAACTCATAAGTCAAAAATTAACTGACCACGCTATGGCTAAGAAAGAAAAAGACTAAAGCATAAACAACAGTATACAGAACACAACATAGAAAACTAAAGACTGAGCAACTCGAATCCCACAAAAAACTGGGGGTGATCTCAGGTGTTCCAGACGAGTAAGCAGATCCTGCTCCACATGTGGCACCCGTCGTGTTGCTCATGCAAGTACAATCCCAGTAATAAGTCTAATTATGTAGGTCACATTCGTGCAAAGCGGACGAAATTGTAGTTACGACATTAGGAACATATCTGCTATCATCTGTGAAACGGATATTCCATAACGATCAACCAACTCGTGATGACGTCAGTAAAATTTACGAAGGGATGATGTCAACTTCACCATTTGGAACTCTTTGTTTAACAGCTTCCTTGTCAGCAGCATATATGTCCTTGTTCTCGAGCAGTCAATTTCGTACTTGTTACTTTTAAAAAATGATACCTATTTACTCTCTGCTCCACGACATTACAATTTGAAAAAAAGAAACACAAATTTTTTAAAGTTTATATTGTTTCCAATAATTTGAGATAAGATGCATTTTTCATCTCCTGATCTCAGGAACTTGGGTGTGGACGTCTTTTTTTTTCGATTTCTGTTTTTTTTTAATATTTTAATGTAATAATCTTTGCTTTTTTACTTATTTTAACTTATTTATGTGTTCATGCCCTGATCCATACGGTATACGAATAGCAGTGATTTATTAATGCTGTCCCTCTATTATTAATTTTAACGTGGACGTTGAGGGGCAGCATATATAAACTACTGTTATTGTATTTTGCAATGATAAGAGCAAATACTTGTAAAATAAGTGAAAATTTCTGTGCATGTTAGAATGAGATATTCAAAGTGTTACACAAGACGAAAGAAGTAAATTTATAAATGCGATAATATGAAGGGTTTTACATTTGTGAAGCGATTTTATATAGAGAAGGTTGTTTACTAAAATATACGACCCCCGTGGCAAAATACCTAAATATATTTACAAATTAAAAGTGGTTACAAAACGTACTGTTTAAGTAATGGCTTATAGTTTTATCAGTTTTTGATAAAGTCTCGTAGACATTATTTAAAAACAGATAAGATATTAAATACAGTAATGTCTTATGCTTGTAAAAAGAAAATAACAATCCTTGTTTACAAGCATTCAGTTAATCTCTATAGTTTATTTTATAATTTCTATTTCAGGCCTGAGAATAAACAAGTGTACGAAAACGAAATGGTATGCTGTGCATTCTACGAAATGACTAATGGAACTTGCATAAGTAATTATTTTACAAATACATTTACATTGTGAGTATTGTTCGTTGGGTTTCGTTTGCATCTTTTTTTTTGTAAAAGGTGTAAAAGTATATGTATGACTTACAAAATGTGTTTAATGAAACAAATAGGTATTTCATGTACCTGCATATTAACTTTTGTACTTATGGCGTAGTCCAAAAATTGACCTCAAGTTGAAAAAAAGGAAATGTTCGAAACAGGATTATGCATAAAGAGACAGACAATAAACGACACAAGACAGAATAAACATCTTTCGATCGATAAACGATTCTCAACTATATAGTTAAAAACATATGTATATAAATCAAATCAAGTTTTCAAAAAATTAGGCATAAACATCAAATGAATCAATGATCTGTCATCAACATATAATTCTGTAGTAACAAAGACCTTAAGATTATATTCAAAACAGGTACTTACATGACTTACGAGGATGCCAACTTGTGATATTTACACGTGACGATGGTAAACTAATCTTTTTACTGCCCTCACCCAGTTTTATTAGAAAAAAACATGTCTTTTATCAGATTCGAAATTTTCTAATCAATAAGCAGGTAATGCAGAGTCAGAAAAGTTTCCCTGCAATAAAAGTGGCTTATCATTCTTTGTAAACACTCCATATACTGTAAACACCGTAGTTATCACAAGTAGTATCTTTTATACCTTACCATCTGATGGTTGTTTTTTTTTTATATAATTGTTGATTGTTCTGTAACATGAAATACTTAATTTTGAATAATACATGTAATAGTTATATAAGTGATCTGAATAGCAAATGATATGTTTTTGTCGCCATATAGAAAGAAGTCTTTGATAATTGTTTTATAATTACATTACATGTCGTTGACTAACATAATCGGTAGGCATTCTAAATTTATAATCTAATTTCTCAATAAAATGAATAACTCGTGACTTTACGCGCTCTGTATGACAGCGTTTCTGTTTTGCATAGGAAACAAGCTCATAACTTGATAAGCATAGGTTTCATAACGAATGAGAATTAGATATCGCTCGAGTTATTTTACTTCAATATAAATATAAACGAACCTTCGGCGAGTTTATTAATTCTATTTTAATTAAATATCGAGAGTTGATATCGATCGATACCCAATTGTCAATACCTGTTAACTATATTTCTGTTACGGTCAACACTCGAATTGTATTTAATCAAAATTTCCGTGAATCATTAATCCTGTCTTTTGCACATACCAGTATGACGTGATATGTCCATGTTAGGCGTCAAACACTAACATCAGACATTTTAAACGTTTTATACACTTTTAATAAAATATCACAAATAGATTTCTATGTGAAAAGTGTGAGCGTTTTGCATACTTGTGAATTAATCAGATATGTCCGTTGCCAATGACGAAATATTCTTCGTCTTAACCTTTGAAAGTTATCAATGACCTAACGAATAGCAAATGGAAGATCATGCAAATGTCGAGCTATCGTTTTATGGGAATGGATGAGTCAATCCCATTAACGTATTTGTCCTAACACGTTTTCGTATCACACACCTTACAGTGTGGAACGAGATATATCTCTTCATACAAGAAATAGATAACAGGCTACAACTATAAGGGAACACTCGTAATTGTGTGGTTGTAGAATATGAAATTGGCTTATAAAGGTTATGATAAGAATTTAATGCTTGTTTTTGGTAATTTTATAGGATTGGAAAATAAACTACAAGGAAAATAAGGTACAGTTTTAGTATGAATCGCTTCAAATAATTTAACAAAAAGAAAGAGTAAATTTTTAACAGTTTTTATTACTCCTAATGCTTTTTGCAATTCGCTTTGGACGGCAAAATGCATATTTTTAGTTGTGTCAACTAATTAATGTAGTTTTGACTTGAGGGGGAAACAGGATTGCCACACTTTTTTGGTTAAGGGTTACGATCTTTGTATGCAGGGTACAATTAACCTTCAATAAGCGTATGCTTGACTACAATCGTTAACTATATTGCACTACAAAATTTACAAACGAATAGCAAATTTAAATTTAACAGAAATGAAGATATAGTGCTATAATACAACACCAAGGGATTGACATAAATATGAAAAATGAACGTTTGTTCTTTCTCAAGTTCACCTTGCATTTAATAATTTTATTTATCTTACTGTATTTTCTAATTATTTTGATAATTTTAGAGTGTGAACATGGCTTTTATTCGGAATTTAATGGTAGATGCCATCCATGCACTGGTAATACCTATGACAATTAATGTGTATTCACTTGTAGTTGCTCGGAACAGGAAATGTTAATATTTTAATAACAAATATATTGATTGAAGCGTGTATATTTCAGTTCTTTTTATTTCGTTAAAAAAATGATGTCGAAGTTTTTTTTTTGGGTAATAAAAAACTATGATTTAATAATACAACAACAATTTAGCTTTTTTTTAGCGTATTCGATTTGACAATTACTGAAACTTGGACACAAGCTATTTGTTTCGGGTTGCATGACATCAAACGAGAAATGAAATTCCACCATTGTATCCTTAACAGTATACTGTAAATAAGTTTTATTGGTTTTTCTAATTTTTGTAATTTTTTATTATTTTCACATATCATAAAAGAACGGATACCTTTGTTTGAAAGATAATATATAATAGTTTCATAGTTATTTAAAATGGTATAGTTGAATTCAAGGAGACAATATTTTTCACATATATGTTTGGTACCATGTTTTTCTTCTTTTATTTCATAATAGATGTCACCATGCTGCAGGATGCATAACGTTACAATCTAGAAATATTGAAATGACATTTGAAGGTTAGTTACAACTTACAAAATATCCATTTCATCAGTGTTTTAATTAAATTTCTCTTTAGAAATTAAATTTATGAGTAATCATTTTCTGACTGAACATTTGTTACCAGAAAAGTCAGAACCATGACATTCCTATTTTTCCAATTTGCTTATAAGCATGCTACAAAAGTTTATGGACGTAAATATTATTATTTGTAGTGTTTAACATTGTATAAGTTCTTGCAATTTATAAACGTTTAAAGCTAACAACTACAATACAGTGATCACTTGATTGATTCGAATCCCGTATGTAGCCCACTCCGATATCAATTGAAAAAGGTTACTGCATAAGGCGGATGATCCTCTTTGTATAATCATGTGTCTGCCACCGATACAGATTTGTCGCAATGATTAACACTAGGTATGAAAATGACGGTAATACCGACAAACAGGTAAACAAATTAAAATGAAATGAAAATAACAACTTATCATATTTTAAACTGTTATGTTAAACCGTTTTGTGTGCTATAATAGTATCAATACATTATTTTACAAGGGTCTTACCTCAATTTGCATCTTTTGATTTCCTTTTCCGGAATGAATGATATCAATGGACATAACATTCACAAGTACATAGAATGTTCAACAGTTCTATGTTTTTATTTACAAATACGGTTAATGAAAATGTAATGATACCTTACCTTGGAGTACGAAACTTATTTTAGTGTGGCTTAAAAATTGACAAAATTGCTAGCCTTATTGAGCATTTATGCACTAGATCATACAAATATAATCACCCCTTTGTATTTTTTTCAAATACTTCACCGAAGTAAACAATACACAAGAAAATAGTTTTAGTGGAACAAAAACAACGACATGAGTATTTACGAAATCTGCACCTCAATGGCTAGTATATGCGTTCCATCAATGTTTATACATGCAATTCAAAATATCAGTGATGTAGCAGAACTGCATTTATATATATATATATAATGCTTATTTTTGTATTTTCGTTTCTTTCATAGAAAAAATGATGGTAATGTATTTTCTATTAAATACAGAAATAATTTGAAAACAATAGTTTCAGTTTCTTGGTATACAATTATACACATTTTATTAACCAAACGTAGCAAATGTATTCTTTATTATTATCATTTTTGATCCTTTATAATTTTTGAACTCGACATTCATAATGGTTGCGTTTATTAAATCATTCTAAATCGCAGTTTTATACTGCATTTGTATCACCTGTTGAAGCTATGATGTATAGTTATGGTAATTTAACAATAACAATGTCTTACTGACAATCATACCACATATACTTATATTTATAGTTATGACATCATAGTATCTTAAAAATACACATATTAAAGCAGGATTCGTTTTAAGAAGCAACGTCAAACCAACAATGAATAAAGTACATAAGTGGATTTGATTTTCATATAAATTTACAACATACTTGGAAGGTATACATTTTCAGCAAAGTTTGCTATGAAATAAGACGCATTACATCAAAAGACTGTGACAAAACAAGTTTGACTTGTTGAACTTAGTAGTTTATCTGTGCCAAAGAGAGGACCACTGATATGATTTGTTAGAATTGTGTTCCCCATTAATTTGAGTAGGGTTTGTGTACCTTTCTTTATAGTTTTTTTCAAATTTTATTTTGAAGCTTAACATCTTCCAATGCCTGTTGTTTCTGTAATGAAACCCCGTGATATCAATTAATATTCATTAAACGTTACAGGATTCACAAGAAACATATATTTCTTATTTTTGGAACATCTTAATAAAGAGAAGTATAAAGCTGCCTATAAGCTATTTTGAAATGATTTTTCACCAATTAGGACATCTTATTCATTTAATCCGTAGCACCTGAGTTGAAATCTTGTTCGGATGAGGTTCTTGTTTTTCATTATTTATTTCTATGTATTGCTTTTTGATTGTTGTTTGTTTTTTTTTTATCATCTTATACGGTGATTGGTCTTTTGTTAAACAATATGGCAAGATTATATCTTGAATGTGATGGGGGAAAACACGTTCGGTATATACAGTGTCTGATTAAATCAAAGCTGAAATAATAATCATATTGAAATGAATCTCGATCCAGATTGTCTCATTAAAATAACTATGCGACAAAGGTTGCAAAAATAGGCGATCTTATGTTTTTATTCATTATGTTATCCTTATATTTTTCTAGTAACCTATGCAAATATAATTCTATATATTGGAGCAAGCGTCACAGGTTTGACAATCCTGTTAGTAGTGTTACGAGTATGTGTCCCTTTGACTTGTATTTGCTTGAAATGTAAAGTATTTAATAAGAGGAGAGACCAAAGTACAGATCACACAAACACTACACATTCCAACGAATCTGGAAACAATCCGCAACAATTAGAGACTCATGAGTATGATGAAGTAGATGATGGATTTTTGTATCGGGAATCTTCATTTTTATGATGGACATGACGTCAGAAGCAGTGGAAGTTCGACTGGGGGTAGCGGCATTCGTGGAATAGACAGTGATGGATATCTGAATCCCTATCATGCGTTAAATTTAATAGAAATTACATAAGGACAAGGGGCAAGTTCAGAACAATCAAGCACAGAAACCAGTTTCATACATGCACAGAAGAATACAGTTTATTTTAAAAAATCAGAATAAATATTCTGAAATAGTTGATTAAGTGAGTAGAAAAAAATACTGAACTATTTTGCCATGTTAAATTGAATGGAAAGAAGTTTGTTTTCATGTGTATATGCTGCCAAAAAAACCTTCATTTCATTAAATCGTGCAGATAGCTGTCGAAATTTGTTTAAAGGACTTTTCTAACCTTCTTTTATCTCTTTATTAAACAATTTATTGAAAATATAAAAGAAGACTCATTTCAGTCTATATTTTCAATCTTCAAATAATTAATAATCAATAACAGAGAATATCGGACAAAGTATAGCGGATATTAACGAAACTTGCAAAATATAGACAATAAAGTATATTATTGCATACATTGGAATATAACCACCATCACTTTATGAAGGCTGTATTGATTACTCACAGTTTTAATTTGGCTTCGGTTTTAACTAAAACAAATAGACCTTTTTTATAATCAAACCAAAACGATTGTAGTTTTCAAAATGCTATTTGTTAAGTATATCCCGCTAGTTTTTGAAGCTACGAGTTGAGCAAAATTTAACTTTATAAGGAATGCATATGAGACAACATTTCCGAAAAAAGAAAACTAGATAATAGACTTTTTAAAGAACATTCGTTCCAATAGCTTTTAATGAATACTTAATAACACGCTTGTACATATGACAGACTTTATTTTTATATTTCATGAAAATCAATTGGATTTCTTTTTAAGCACCAATACAAATTTACAAACACTTCAACACCGAAGGAACTGAAAGTAAAATACAACTCAACAACAACTGAATCGAACACAGTCAATGAACTGAGGCCAACACTGTCTTTTGATCCCATAATTACTTATCACACAGACTTCCTCTTCGTTAGAATTGACTCCTCTCCATAAACTTATTGTTTTGATTTACTATTGAATAGTAGGCAACGTAGAGATTTAGTACTGTCACCTCAACATTGAAAAAATTAACAAATCAAAATGAAACAAACACAAAACTTGGCATTGCATCATAACGACCCCAACATGGAAGTTGTAATCTTGAAAATATATGTTCTTCTAGTTAAAAAGCACCATTTGATAAACTGTTAATTCTTTATACAACTAAACGTTATTGTCTGATTGGTGACCAGGGCAAAATTATGAAAGTTTAATAAAACACAAAACAAATTCTACTGGAAATTATAATTTTACTGTTGCTCAATCACTACGTTTCGTAATTTTGGTGAACAACATCAATTCCTGCTGACTTTAAGTTGATTTTGTTTTGCTGAATATCAGGTTATGGGCATTGAACAGGATTATGTCTTGGTGTACTGTTTATGATGTTGTTGTATGAAATCGTTCGTTAATACAGCATCCAATATTAACTGTACGACGGCACAATTTTATGTAAACAGGATAAGCAATGTTCCATCACACTGTCGTATCTTATTTTAATCAAATATGTGCTCTTCCGAAGAAGTTGTTCTGTAACAACGAGAAACAATATATACAATTATGTATGGATACGTTTGGAATTTAAAGAATCGGTTCTAGGGAAATTTACAATCGGACTTGTTTCTTTATCAATTCGATAAATTCAATACAGTAAATATTGTTAACCGTAAAATGATTTGAGAAACGTAAAGAATCAAATTCATAAATAGTGAACGAAATAAACTTGTATGGAATTAACGTTTTCTCTCTTTCTTTTAGCACTATATGTATACCAGGAAGAATATATATCCGATGAAATCTTAGACATGGGTGTTTTTTTTATATAAAATGTATGTTGCAATATAATGAGTTTGTGTATTCTTTCAAACAATAACACGTAAAAGACATGTTTGGCTTTGACAATAAACAATCAACTTTATTAACTTTTTGAGTATTTATTTATTTGTTCTTTTCTTAAACAATAACATGGAAACGACACTCAGTTATAGTGCTATGTCAAGAGGCACTCAACTTCAATAACCTGTCGAATATCATTTTTGATTGTTGATTCGTTTAACAATTATTGGGAAATTGTTTGTTATCATTGGACATTGTGAAGGACATATCAAGTTCAATAACCTATTGTGTATAAAACAATGACGGATACGTCACATATCATCTGATCAACATATTGCTTATAATTTATCACAACAAATGTTTTTTGTGCGTATTTTAATATGAATATACGGGTATTCCGACTATGTGAGTAATCAATTAAACATCAAGAGGATACGTTACAGTCTTATGACACTGATAACATATGTCTTGTATATGTTTTTCTCTTTTTAGAATTTGATTTCCGAACTTACTTTTTACTTCCACTCTAGGAGTGCGGACTTTATTGCATTCATCATATTCGTCCATCTTTTCGTCCTTTTGTTCGTCCGTGCATCCTTTCATTTGTTTATTTAACACAATATTTTCCACTAAACTTTTCTCGGCTACTCCTGAACGGAACGACTTCATATTTTGTTAACAGCTTCATAGTGATGTGTTGTAAATCATGAGCTCTTTTTCGATTCCGTCGAGGGGCCTCGAAGGCCGAGTGGTCTAAGTAGTTACTACTGTAATCACTAGCCAGTCAACACTGAGGTTATGAGTTCGAACCCCGTTTGTGCGGGTGCACTCGACTCCAATCTTAATTGACTAGGATTGTCAGTTTTCCTATCGAAGGTCGGTGGTTTTCTCCGGGCACTCAGGCTTCCTCCACCAATAAAAACTGGCCGCCACGAAATAGCCCAAAAGCGGTGCTTAAAAGTGGCGTTAAAACACCAAAAATAAAAAAATCAAATCGATTCCGTCGAACACCTACTTAGTCGTTGCCGATACTCTGATTGATTCAATATGTTGAATGAACTTAATTTTTTCCGTCATACAATTTTGCAGTAGTACTAAACAGAATGACTTAATACTATGTCAGACTATAGACAGTGATGAGTTGTAGCGTGTGACTTTTTCTCTCATTTACCAGATATCATCTTCTTGTTGTTGATTTTTAATTAAGAGTTGTGATATACGAGAAACAACAATTCTTGTTTATGCGATTTTGCATGCAATGGCATACTGAAATTTGATTCTAATTCATGACATTAAATAACTTTTACATGTTTTACCCAAAGGTTTTATTCTGAATTATATAAAGGAGCGACGTTTAAAACGACAGGATTGACTTTTTCAATTATGATGATGACTTAAATGACGTTCGACTTTTACAACTATTTCACTATTGTTCCTCAGATGAAGCTCTAGTGATCATCACCGGTTATACAATCAGCATGGTTAGAAATTAAAAGACAGGAGAATGTGTAGGAATATTATAAAATTAGTATTGAATTAAGGTCCCTTATCAGTCAATATGGAGATGTTTGCTAGAAATCAAAATTATGTTATACATCTTACGAGATCAGGTGTTGGATTAACCGTTTTGTGTCTGACCGTTTCATTTATATGATTTCCAATCGTTAAGCAAACAAATATGGGAATGTGAATTGATTTTTGGCCTACTTCAAGTGCTGACTCTAAAATGGAAAATAAGTTATGGCAGTGTTAAACAACTATGTTTTATTTAGCAAATCCGACTTTATCACCTTCTTAAGATAGCTTATTATTAAGTGTTTAGCTTTTCATTGCTACCAAAAAGCAGAACTATGAAACCATTAAAAGATAGGGATAAAACAGGGTTTCGAATAGATCACATAACAAATACTTCCAAAGGTACTAAAAAATGTTATATATAATTCCGCAATTTCTTGTCGCAGATCCTAAATGTCCTATTTGACAAATTGCAATTTCGTGTTTTTGTTTCTAATCCTGCTCAAATATAAAATTAACGAGAAGTATTTTTTTTGCGATTTTATCTTTATTGTAAAATAAGCGAAAACAGCATCCTTTGCAGTGATTTGTTTAACCAAAACCGTAAAGATTTTCAGCCTTTGTCCCTTATTGTCTGTGGGTTAGCTATAAAGGAGCATAAGAAATTGACCATGCTATTCATTTCATTGCTGTATAATGTTCATTTCTATTAGGCAACGGTGCCACGAACTGTTTGCATATTATCATTCTCAAGTGTAAGCCATGTGTTGAGGTTGCAAAAAATTTGAAGTAAGAAACACTTTGTAATTTATGCCTGTTTTGTCCTAGTTTTCAAGTTTTATTAACATTCTCCCTTTTGGTAAATGTACAACAGATGAATTATTTAACAATAATTGTTAATTTGCAAATTTTAGAAATTATATTTATTACAGAATCGAATGCTGTTTGAATTTTTTAATTCATACGAAATGAGAGTAAGTGACGATCACATTATGCATTCAGCGCATAGAGACGTCCTTGCCTTTATGGTTAAGTTACTTATTTTCATTTCGAATATCAAAGGCAATAGCATTCAATATATATATTCATTTATACGTCATATACTAGTAGGTGAATGTGTCAATTTCAATGTACATAGCAAATGAAGTTTGTTTCAGTAATTTGTGGGAACAAAGTCATTGGCATTCCCTATGTCTTCTTGTCTACGTCCACTTGCCTGATTGTAAAACCATCATAAATATGAACCAACTTTCACAAATATGATTAATCCAAAGGGAGTTTATCAATTGTTTTTGAAGACAAAGCTCACCAAATAATATGAATAAAATATGACGTCCTAATCAATCAATACGCCCAGAACAATCACATTCCCAAAATGCAGTTCTTATTGATCCCTTACAGAACAGATCTGGTGAAAGGTAAAGAAGATAATAGCTAAAATGCACATAAAAACAGGTACAGTTCGTTGAGCTTGGTTTCAGCTAGTACGAGCATTTTTTTCAAACGGTATAATCTGTAAAATGTTATGTATTTTTTGTGTTTGATCTTGTATTTTAATTATCTTTAAAACCATTATTATTATAGCAGTAGGTGATTTTCCTGAATTGATTTTATTGCATTTCATGTATGAATGATCGAAGAAGTATTGAAGTCTATCTCAAGTCAGAAACCTCGTCAGTGGTCATTTTTGCATATGTTAATGTGTAGTTTTTTGGATAATTTAGAGTCGAATGAAGATCTGTAATAGAGTCTGATTCATTAATTTACAATTGTTGAGACTTGGAACCATTTTGAAATTTACAAATTATAGAGAAAATAAGTCCAAGGTATCTGACTGTATGTTGGCATCTAGATGTCGCAATGTTGACCTCTAACTGACGTATACCCTACCAGTACATCCTCATGTATTTGTATGATATATTTTCTTACTGCAGGCGTCTCACTGTCCTGAAATTCACACCAGCTGGCCACATTAATATAGGTTTTTAAATTTCGCAAGAAAATGGCCTTACATTTGCTCAATAACTAATCATTAGCCGAAGCAAGTACGAAACCTTAAGAGGATCACACGAGGTCACCAGTACCACACACGAAGGCAACACATAATGTGAATTTTTATTATTTTAGTTTACCTGCAGGACACACAAAATCCACAAGATGACTACACGACATCGTATTAAGAGTACGATGCGATAGAACTAGGTGTCAGGCTTAATGTGAGTTCCGGTTGGTATAAAAAGGACAGGAACTTTTTTGTACTGCTGCTTGTGGACCATCATTCCCCGAGGGTGTCATCAGCTCAGTAGTCAGTACTTCGGTACTGACATGATTTATAACAAACCTTTTTTAAATTGTATCATGGTTACGTAGACATATAAAAGGCCAGCCTCAGAGCATCTTCCTCAGACAGTCCAGAGCAACTCTACAGAACAGAGGCGTGTTTATAAATTTATAAATTATTAAGAACTTAAGGTTTATACACCCTCAGGCAAAGTTGCCCTAAGATGGATCTAGCTATTTGTTTAGGTCATTTTTGGTCATATAGCTCTCCAACGGCTTCGGTACTTATATATTCGGCTATGACATTCCTAAGGAAAGTAAATATAGAAACGCGCTTCGAACGCATGAAATCTATCAAGTTTTGTTTTCATTTTTTGAGACCAGAAGGGAGAGACTTTCTGTACCAAGGGATTCTCTATTCTGCCTTATACCCTTCGCGGGACTTTATTGTAGAGGCCTATGGAAAGTGTTGTGAGACAATTATTACCTGTAAGAGAAGGTGCCGTGTCTGTAAGAGTCGCTGATTATGTTCTCTTATGTTCATCAAAAGAACCAATACTGCTGTCTGTCTTTATCCTGGTTGGTTGTCTCATCATAAACATATGCCATTCTACAGGAACTGAATTTTGATAAATTGTGATTAAAGCTTTGGTAGATAGACACGCCTCTGCTCTGTAGAGTTGCCTAGGATTGACAGCAGAAGATGCTATGAGGTTCTCAGTAATTCTACAATTGAATGATTAAGGCGGGTGAAAATCATAGAGAACTGTATTGCATACATAAAAAGTTACTGGTTGAATTTGATTTTTTCGCACTATTGTTTCTTATTTGGCAAGCAAAATATAGAAATGCTGGTGCTAGTAAATAAGCTAACTAACTATACGATATGGGGTTCTTCATTGTTAAAATCCTTCACATTTTGTCATTGCGGAGTCTTTTATAGCTCACTATATGGTATCAGTTTAAATACAGTACCCGTAGTTGCCTACATCTTTGGTTGATTTTGTCATCCGCTATTTACACCATGCAGTTTATTAAGAATTCAGTCGATTTCGTCATCTAATATACATTCAGTAGACATCGGTTACTCAACATTATTTCAAAAAAAAAGAATGGCTATCGTATATGAATTATATTATCTTGTTTTAGGTAAGAGTAAATCGTAATTTGTAAATAATTAGTCTGACTTTAAAAACAATTTCTCCTAAACTGACATCATCATGATGCTTCATTTTTTATTAACAACATATTTGTTATGTATGGAGAACGGTTTTTTTTCAACAAACAAACGGCATTACAATGGGAACCAACTATAATCATATATTTAATACAAGAGCTTCTTACGAAGAATGAAAAGAAGCTAGAATTATCTTTTAATTTCACATTTCGTTATATATATATATGTATAGAATATATAGATTCCACTCTCAAAATAATTCCAAGTTTGGTGACTATGTTGAACTCATCTATACTATCGAACTCGAAAAAAGATCGATTGATTTGTGTTTTAACGCCCCTTTCAACACTTTAGGCTATTTCGTGGCGGTTGGAGGAAGCCGGAGTGCAAAGAGTGAGCCACCGACCTATTGCAGGAAACTGAAAAATCCTTGTCAATTAAGATTGGAGTCGAGCGCACCTGCCACTTGCTGGGTTCGACCTCACAATCTCGGTGTTGACAGGATAACGTTGCAGTAGTTGAACTTCTTAGACCACTCGGTCACTGAAATAAAGGATACAACAGATACAATTAGGTCTGCCTCATATTTTGACATCTAGAGATTGACAATGAGCGTCGGTTGATTACAAACCTTTACGACTAAAGATATCAGCTGCCAAGTATCTATATATAGCAACATTCCAGTAGTGCCTGCATATGGAGTATCTCCGAGTTGAAACAATATTCTAGAGCTTGCATTTCCCATCATATTTCCTTGAAAGAGGGTTGCTTCTAACTAGAATGCCATTTAACCAAGGGTTCCAAGTGTTGAAGTTGAAATCATTCCTTCGAAAACTTTATGGGGCTATCACGAGTTTGTTGACCGTTATGGCAGATTTCACAGATAAAGATGGATATGTTCCATCCGTTGTAACTTAATCCCCGTACTCTTTTCCTTGAATGTGACCTACTGAATTATACTTTGTATTTACATATTAAGCGACACGACGGGTGTCACGTGTGGCGTAGGATCTGCTTGCCTTTTCTGAGCACATGCGATCATCCCCGGTTGAAGGTTCGTGTTGCTCAGTCTTCGGTTTCCTATGTTGTGTTTTGTGTACTGTGGTTTGTCTTGTCGTCTTTTATCGGTGTTTTTTTGTCATGAAATTGCCATTTTTTTTTTAGACTAATGAGTTGATTATCCTTTTAGTATCTTTCGCCTCTCTCAAACACACAATTAGATCTCTTGGATTGTAGTCTAAATCGAATAGTTCTAAGCTGAATGTGGTCAAATCTATTACGGGTTTGTTAAGAAATTTAAAAAAAAAAATAATGTACAAACCAAAATTGTGCATGTTGCACAGGTCATTAAATATTTAAATGCATGGAATAGGGTACATTTAACTCATAACAGAAAGGATGGGTGGAAAAAGCTAGGAGTTGAGGTTTATCCAAAAAAGGGCACATGAATCAAACATGTGATAAATTGCCCTAGACAAAGTTAAAATGAAAAAAAACATTTGTTAGAAAATTTGTAACACATTTATGGTTTTGGTTGCAATCTGTCGCATGAGTGATCAAACGATATGTAATAACCTTTACAGTAAATATGCAAAGCGCTACAACTCTTGTCTGCATATTTCTTTTACATTTTATATTACAAAACTGTAATGATTTATTCCCAACAAAAGCAAGATAACTCTCATTTCAAAGGTCAAAAATGCAACTGTGAAAATAAAAATAAAAATAGATTATTGAATATATCATCCAATTTAACGGAACTTTTTAATAAAACTAAAAATAATGTAATTTCCTATGGAAATGCACGATTTAAATTAAGTCGGGATGTCATACCATGCGAGGATGTCTGTTTTGTTCTAATGTTATATGTCTGATCGAATAAGAGAGAGAAATCTCGTTGAGAAGAACAAAATGATTCTACTATTAAAATTTCACTTTCCTTGTGAATTTAGACTTAAAATATCGTATTTATTTTTTAGTATTATATCTAGAAGAAGCAATATGAATAAAACAAATATTGTTTTTAAACAAATTATACTATTATGATTCATAAAACACCAAACAGTATTGTATATATTTAGTTTGAAATAGTCGCATGTTTTCAGAACTTAAAATTTCAGTTAAAAGAAAAAAAAAAGAAAACAAAAGACCAGTTAAGTCAGGTTTAGGAAATTTTTGTCAGATGTTTGGACTCCTTGGATTTTTCCAACGATACATGATAACATATTTTGCCCACTTTCACCCACTTTTCTTTTCATAGAAGACTTTAATATCTCATAAAAGGTCATCTACCAAAATTTAAGTAGATTCTAGATTTCTATTTTTACGATTCGAGACCCAAACAATGCCAATGCTATATATAAGATAAAAAGCCCGAGTAAGACTTTTCCTGCCATTTTTTAAATTTCAAATATCTCGAAAAGAAGTTCCATAACCTATCAATATTTTTAGCTTATTTTGTTCCTTAACTAATGCGCTATTGATTTGTAGTATCAATTCTAAAATTCAAGATTAAATTTCACCTGACTAAATTCTTAAGGATTGAGTCCTGCCATGAGTTCATGTAGATGCCTCAGGTTTGTTGCCCCGTCAGTTATCTACACAATATGTCAAGCCCGAAATTGCCAGTCCAAGAAAATGTACATTATTTTAACAGAAACAATCAAATGTCTACAATCAACACTAATGACCAAGAGAATAATACAATTAGATATAACACACATCTTCTTTAATCCATATGACAACACGGAAATGAATCATTATTACATTAACACAATACGCTATATTCAATTTAGATTTTTTTTGGGATTTTTTTGAAAATATTTCCTTCTCGTCTAATCTGCTATTAATAGACATTAGATGAATTCTGCATACATTATGTCGTTGCTTTATTCTTATGTTTTCTTTTTGTGTATTTGTATTGTTTATTGTAGAGGATTTAATTGTGTAAGGAAAACGACAACTGGGTAAATATATTTTATAAACTAAACAATCTTATCAATACTTTGTCAGCGAATATGTTGTAGATATACATGTCATACTGAAGTAAACTTAATACTACCATGCACTACGAATATAGCACCTTTTAAGTTATTTCAGTTTCAACCTTAAATAATGTATTATGTTTTTAATATAACGTTTTCGAGACTAACAAAGATTATATGTACAAAATTGGTTTAATTTATGTTTTCAGTTCATTAGAAAATATTTGTTGTTTCAATTACGAACTCAAGGACGGGCACTGTGTTGGTAAGATCATATATATTACATATTCATTACAGCATGAGTCTTATGTAACAAAATGTGAGTGTGTGTGTAATTAGTCAGAACTTTCCTTGTTTGTTGATAACCATGATACTGAAATAAAATCGTTTAATATTGCGTAATTCAAGCAAATATTTAGACCTATCTCTTGCTATAAACAAGATTCGAAACTTACAACGGGGTTTATCTGTGTTGAACGTGAAGACATCTTTTAGAACCTGAAGTTAAAAATCAAATAATGAATCTATGGACCACAAAAACTGTCCCCCGAACTGTGAAATAACATACATCGCAATCCTTTCCCAAAAGATATTCATAGGAAGAATAACTCACCACTGTTTTTAATGTTTATTAAGGAATGACTGTAATAATTTTTTTTTCTATGAAAAAATAACACCAAAAATGTGCCTCACACTGAAAAACCCACATAGCGCGTTATTTAAAAGTGTGCACCACATTTTGACGGGTTATTTCGAATAGACAGAAAAATTTTTTACAGTCATTTCTTATAATTTAATTCACAATTCCATTTTTAAGAAGTCAATCATGGAAAAAACGTTGATGACGTCATGGTCACATGACAAAATTAATTCCATGAGCTGATAGACAAAAAAAAAATCAGCCAATCAGGACACGTGTTACATCCAGAATTAAAATATATGTCCATATTTTAATCAACGCCTTATTATTATCAGTAAAACATTACTAAATGACAACCTGATAAAATTCAGTTCTACCTTAATAGATATAAGAAGATGTGGTATGAGTGCCAATGAGACAACTCTCCATCCAAGTCAAAATTTATAAAAGTAAACCATTATAGCTCTTGTACTGCTATCAGCTAAGCGAAATCACAGAAATTATTTTTAATAGATAGATATTTTATTCTCATACAATCTTGCAAGTACAAAGGTTACAGAGAAGTTAAAAACATGCATAAAAATATTAGATGTGCTAACATAAAAAAAAATAAAATAAATAAAAATAAATAAAAATATATTAATATGAAAATATATGCACACAAATAAAGTAAATAAACATAATCAGATTGGAGTAATAGTTGTAATTAATCAGTTAATTGGCATATTATAATTAACTAAATGGGAAAAGACAATTAAAATTATTATATATAATATTTTACTGGATATAAAAGTTGCTAATTGGTGTGGTTTTTTTTTAGCCTCCCCCTAAAACAAACCCAACCTATATAGTACTATATTTTTTTTTATTTACTTAGCCTCCCCCTAAAAAAAATCCCACATACTACATGTATATCTTGCATTATATATTTATTTTGATTTACTTAGCCTCTCCTTAAAAAAACCCACACCAATTAGCAACTTTTTATATCGAGTAAAATATGCATGATAGATATAAGAAGATGTTGTATGAGTGCAAATGAGACAAAGTAAACCATTATTGGTCAAAGTACGGCCTTTAACACGGAGCCTTGGCTCACACCGAACAGCAAGCTATAAAGGGCCCCAAAAAATGACTAGTGTAAAACCATTCAAACAGGAAAACCAACGGTCTAATGTATATAAAAAACGAGAAACGAGAAACACTTATGAACCACACCAACAAACGACAACCACTGAACATCAGGTTCCTGACTTAGGACAGGTGAAAACAAATGCAGCGGGTTTTAACGTTTTAATAGGCGCCAAACTTCATCCTAACCTAAAACATTAGTGTAACATCACAACAGAGGTGGAGCGTGATAACGAAAGACGTATCCTTTTTGGTCTCTGCTAAATTTCCAAATTATTTACTGTATACTTTCATTATTACTTCCTCAGGAGGGTAAGATCGTTCCATAACACTACCAAAGTAATCACTAATCCATTTTTACATCGAAACAAGAAATTCTTAGAGTAGAAATTAATTCCTCATCCGAGTTTCCAATGTCAACAAAGAAAAAGATGGCGGCAAATATGAACTAACAGCGACCAAGCAGTTTGAGAAGGTGTGTGTAGGTGAGTTCATCTTATCACCACATTCTTCTTCATCACAGCGCTATAATCATGTTAGGCCTCATCATATTCTTAACTCTGAATGTTACTGGACAACTCTTAAAAATACACATCCTGTTCACCAGAAAGATCGTAAATACCAACTTACAATCATAAACAACATCGATGGTTCAGAACAAGATATTGTACTAGCAAACATAAGAATGTACATCAGCTTCAGCAACAAATCAGGAATATCTCATGGAAAACTATGTAAACAACCATGTCATCTTGCATACCTATCATTGCTGCTCATTATCACATCAAATGACATAGACCTAAACCCTGGTCCAGAAACAACAATCTTCCCTTGTTGAACTTGTGACGAACCTGTTACATGGGCAGACAAAAGGTATAATGTGTGATACCTGCAACCAGTGGTATTACATCTCCTGTCAGTCTATGAGCTCAAGAATATACAACATCCTTGCAGAGGACAGTGCAATAGCCTGGGATTGTCTTATCTGCGACTGTCAGAACTACAGCTCAGTATGCTTTGACCTAGTGCTGTCAACATCAAATTCATTCAGTATTCTGTCTGATACATCACTCAAAAGTTTACTCCCATCAGACTGTTTCAAACCCATTCATGCATCCACGCCAGAGAGAAAAAACCAAAGCTATAGACCAAAACTAAAAAATATACCAATCAAGATGCTTACTGTGAATTTCCAATCCAACAAATCTAAACAAGGACAAGTTAAAAATCTAGTAGAAAGCACACAGCCTGATATTGTCCTAGGAACTGAAACATGGATAGACCCAAATATAACAATCAGATCTTCCCACCAAATTATCATATATACTGGAATGATCGCAACCTGAAATGAGGAGGAGTACTAATAGCCATAAAAAATGACCACCTGAGCACACATGTACATGAGCTCCAAACAAACTGCGAAATTGTATGGGCCAAAACAAGCATAGTCGGGAATAAAGATATGTATCTGGCATCATACTATAACCCTAAAACCTCAAACGAAGACAGTATTGAAGAACTTGGAATAAGTCTAGAACGAGCGAGTACCACACAAAACGCCTTCATAGTAGTTGGTGGTGACTTCAACCTGCCAGGCTGGAATTGGTTAACAAGAATCCTAAAACCAGACTCCACTTGCCAAAAAAACCAGTACAAGTTTGGTGATATCCTGGACGACACTGGTCTTGTACAGCTAGTAGATGAACCAACAAGAGGCCCCAACACATTGGACCTAGTTATTACAAATAACCCATCACGCTTTACACGTACAAAAATAATACCTGGATTGTCAGACCATGATATTGTATTAAGCGAAATAGACACGAAGCCAATTTCAATAAAAATCAAAAGCCAATGAGAATTCCCCTATATAGAAAAGCAAACTGGGAAACCATTAAACAGGAGATGAAGGACACCCATCAAAAGATCAAAGAACTATCTGCAAACGGCAGTTCAGCCGAGGAGCTCTGGTTAATCTTTAAGACCAACTTAAACCAGAGTGTGACAAATCACATCCCGCACAAAACCGCAAAACAGAAAGACAAGCCTGCCTTGGCTCACACCTTTAGTACGCAAACTAATAAAACGCCGTGACAGATTGTACAAAAAACATAAAAAAAGTCAGCTGATCCTTCAATAACATCCAAACTTAAAGAAACAAAGAAAATGGTACAAAAAGAGCTCCGTCGTTCATATTGGAACTACATTGAGAACATCGTAACACCTAAGGAGGAAAACAACCAATATAGTAGTATGAAACGGTTCTGGACATACATCAAACATCAAAAACAGAAAGCAATGGAGTTGCACCACTTCGCAGTGGAGGAATACTTCACACACACCCTGTAGACCAAGCAACCATTCTAAACAAGCAATTCCAATCTGCCTTTTCCACCAAGGACACATATAATGAATACGAGTTTAAATTCAGATGCAATATGCCAGGCCAATATCCCTCAGCAGAGGAACTCAACATCACAAAAATAGTATACTCAAACTTCTGACAAAAATAAATCGAAATAAAGCAGCTGGACCAGATAACATAAAACCTAAACTACTCAACGAACTGGCCACAGAAATAGCCCCAATCCTTACAATCATTTTCAAAACATCAATAGAAACTGGGGATGTACCACCTGACTGGAGAAATGCGAACGTCACACCAGTATACAAGAAAGGAGAAAGATATAAAGCAGAAAACTATAGACCAATCTCTCTAACTTGTATTTGCTGCAAACTAATAGAGCATATAGTTACAAGCCATATCATGAAACATGCTGATCAACATCAAATCCGCTATCAATTACAACATGGTGTCCGTAGAAAACGCTCGTGCGAAACCAAAATAATCGAATTCATGGATGACATCAATAAAAATATGAGTGCAGTTAAACAGACAGATGTTCTCATAATGGATTTCTCAAAGGCATTTGACAAAGTCAGTCATAGTCTCCTGGTACACAAACTAGAACATTACGGTATCAGTGGTAAAATCAATAGATGCATTGCCAGCTTCTTATCCCATCGAACGCAAGCAGTAGTAGTGGATGGAGAGAGCTCATCACATATTGATGTAGAATCTAGAGTTCCCCAAGGCTCTGTACTTGGTCCTGCATTATTCTTGTTTTACATCAACAACATGCTAGATGGGGTCAAATACACTGTCCGCCTATTTGCTAATGACACAATATCATATCTTACCATCTCATCTTACAAAGACTCAAACGACCTCCAAAGCAACCTGGACAAACTGGGAACATGGGAAGTCAAATGGAGAATGTCCTTCCATCCGGACAAATGCAACGTTCTTACCATCAGCCACAAAAACAACACCATTCCAACATCGTACACATTGCATGGCCACAAACTTGAACCTGTCAAAAGTGCTAAATACCTTAGTTGCACCTTCCAATCCGAACTGAAGTGGAATGATCAATTCAATAACATATTTAACAAAGCCAATAGGACAATAGGCTTCCTTAAGAGAAATCTAAACATAGGAGCAACTTCAGTCAAAGAAAATGCATACACAAGCCTCGCAAGACCAATACTAGAGTTTGCAAGTCCAGTATGGGACCCATACTTTAAAACCGAAATAGATCGTCTAGAAATGGTCCAGAGACGAGCAGCAAGATATGTTTCCAACAAACACCATAATCACTCAAGTCTCAGCAAGATGATTGAGCACCTGGAATGACCATCTCTGGAAAAAAGGCGAAAAGATGCTATTCTAACTATGCTCTATAAAATAGAAAACAACAAAGTGGCTGTAACTGAGGAAGGTCGTCTTATGCAACCAACACGACTGTCGAGGAACATGCACGACAAAAGTTTCCAAATTCCAGTACCAGAAGTGATTACAGGAAATACTAATTTTTCCCGAGAACGATCAGGAATTGGAACGCTCTCCCTCCTGGGGTAGCGTCAGCATCGTCAGTCGAGGCCTTTAAAGCCTCACTGACAAAGCTGAACTAGATTATAAAATTGGGGGGTGGGGGAAGGGGGTCTGTATGCGCACCTAAGTCATGCCATAATAATCAGCTCGTTGATTGAGGCCATTATCAGACAGAAGCAGAAGCAGAAGCAGCACATAGAAAGACACACTACAAAATATCAATTGAAATGGCTTAACTCAATAATAAAAGACATATTAACACCAGTGAACATACACTGAACAAATAAATTTGATCTATGACACATTGTAAATAGAAAATTAATAAAAAAAAAGGAGGGGGGGGGGGGGTTAGATGTAAAACAATATCAGAAAGACAACCATAACCTTGGACAAAATGCCGTCAAATAGAATAACGTACACAGGTAAATAAAAATAATTTTGTTGTAAGGTATACATGGAGTACGGAAATATTTTTTACAAAATAAATAATTTTGTTGTTCATAGTACGAGAACAGAAGTAAAAATTTATCGTCATACCAAACACTTATCAAAGGTGGTATATATTAAAAATATTGAGACGAGATATAACACGAAATAAGTAAACATTAGATAACAAAAAGGCATTACAAATTGTATCAACAGGTCAAATTAACACGAAAGTACGATTTGAGAGTTCTCGCAGTTACTGAAAGCTAGTTAAAAGCCAAACAAAATTCATAATAAAAAAATCATGCATCAGAGACTAAAATCAACTAAAACACATTCCAGGGATTTAGTACTAGTGTTTTAATGTCATTGACAGTCCAAGAAGACATGACGTGTGCAATGCTTAAATAAAAGTATCGACAGGCAGTAGGATAGTTAGGAGTTAACCTTTTAATAAATACGTATAATGTTTATATAGATATAGTAATCTCTATATAGAAATGAACGTGGATGTGTATTTATACAACCAAAAAACCGTTTGAAAAAAATATATATATTTAGTTATGTTTTAATTTGCTGATGACAAAATCGATGATACCTATATATACACTTCTATGCTCACTACATGTTTTTTCTATTTCATTGTTTATTTCATTAATTGATAATTGATGTAATTAGAGTGGTCAATTAATTAAGTTTTAGATAATAATATCCTTTCGTTGAATCAAGTAGCGATTTGCATGTCTACTCGCCATTAGAATATGGTAAAGTGCTCTCGACCAATGAAATTGTAGGATTGGGTGTTTCTTAATTGTGAAGAATGAATGAAATCTTGTTCGTAATAGGTGTAATACCACCAAATCATAGTACGTCACATCCGGTTGCATACGAAAATAGGTCGAAAAAAATATTCCCTTGAATTTGACAGTTGTAGGTAATTGATCCTACATTTCATTGCAGTAAAACATTTCTGGGTCATAAACATATATCTTGGGTATTTCAAAGCACCATTATTTTTTTATTTGGGGTTTCTATAGAATATTTTGGAAACTTGAGGTTACATGGTTACTAAAGCTTGTACACAGGTTAAATAAGGGGGAAAATTTGATTGGTTAACTTCCAGTGATGGTTATTTTCTTATATGCAATGAAATGTTATGTGAATTTTTTTCTATAGTACTGGACAGGATCAAACTTTACTCATGCCAAGTATTTCTTTATTTGAAACAAAGATAAATTCTGCACAATTTTTTGAAAAGTGCTAATTTAACAAAGACTAATAGGGGAAAATCAATGGTGGTATTACACCTAATAAGGGATTATCATATTGTTTAGGCCTACTTACAGTTCAAATCAAGCGTTTCTATAAATGAGTTACAAATGCCCCAAAGCACATTTATCAGCTTGAAAGAATTTGTGATTAAATTGACTAAAAGTTGAATTTTGAAAAAAAAAAAAAAAAAAAAAAAAATAAGATGTGGTTTACTGGTACAGTGACATTGGTACCGTTAACATTATAATGAGAATATTAATAACTTCAAATTACTAAAAAAAATAAACAAGAGCAAAGCAATGCAAGGGAACAAAAAGAAAAAAAAAAGAAAATTGAATAAAACCTAAATCTTTAGCTTATTTGTCAGTTTGTTTTCGATCTATGAGTTTGACTGTCCCTCTGGTATCTTTCGTCCCTCTTTTATACTCTTTCAAAATTTAGATGACTGGATCCGCCGTTAGTGAGATTAGCAATTTCCAATATTCTGATAACATTCTTAAAAAAAGGGAATTTAGTTTATCTTTTGAATATATTTTAAACTTTTAAATGCATTGTAATTGAACATTTCCCTGACATAATGAAGTAGTATCTGACGTAAAGGACAGGACTAACATATTAGCTGTAAAATAACATTTAATTGTAACTCAAATTTTGAATTTATTGATTTGAACTGGAAAAAAACAAAAAGATTAATTCTCGCTAAACTATTACATGATTTACATTCATATTCACCATCAGGAAACTTTTTTTACCATTTCATTGTACTGTTTTTCATCTAATGTCTAAAACACAATCTTTATATTTTCCAAAATTATAAGAAAGTCCTTACATCACTAAAACTAATCCATAAATGAAATGCTTAAATAGGAAGTCATGCAATAATTACAATCATTGCCCTGACAATGAAACTAATTCTTTATACAACCAATCAAGAGATTATTTGAGCCATGAGCACTTTACAATATTCTAAGTTTGTAAGAGAATGATAATCCCTTTCTTCATGATTAATCACGAAGAAAGTGATAATCATTCTTTTACATAAACACAGAGTTTTCCACAAATCTCAGAGAATTTTGCTTGAAGAATACCTATAATAAAATACACAGAAATGCACATCCTAAGAGAACACTATATACATTCACTATATTTCATGTTAAAATATGATTCTAATCATTCTAGTGGTCTACTGTTGGTATAAGCATATTTCTACCTCACTACTATAATGCCTTAAATTTGATTGTAGAATGTGAAAATGGTTTCAGTATATATAAGTACGGTGAACCTTGCAGACCATGTCCAGATAATACTTTTGGAAGACTATGTTCAGGAATTTGTCGATGCAGTATAAATGAAAGGTTTGAAGATTTTATTATTTTTTAGCTCTATAAATGAACCAAGTATACTAATTTCAGTACGATTCTAGCAGAAAGAAATCTTATATGGAGTGAATACCAAAGTACTAAAACCCATATGCCAAAGTGAAAAAAAGAAGATCAGCAACACTAAGAAATAAAACAACATAAACATTGAAAATCCTAGACTACCAAGAACTGGATGGTCCTTAATTGCTCCGGGAGAGTAATCATTTCGTGATCCACTAGGGACATACATCATGTTCTTCATGAAAAGTTTAATACGATTTTAATCATAAGTTGTTATTGCCAAATACACGGACATTTCAATTGATTATAGAATGAATAAGCACAGCAGTATAAAGATTTTGCAGTGCGTTTGTACACAGGATTTTTAAGTTGGATTATTTGGATGTTTGTTATTGCCCTTTATCCTTATCCTTGCGGTGTGTATACTAATTTGTTGGTTCAAATGGGAGAAATTATGTGTTGAGGAAAACTACTATAGTTTTATAAAAAAAAAAGAATTTGAAGGCATTGCAAAAGCCTATATAATGGCGATACGAGTTTTGGAGTCGCCATCAAGCGTTACCAAGGGGCTTTCAAGTCAGAAAGTCTGCTTTTTGTGGTAATTTAAGCAGGTTGTCGGTAATATTTATGTGCAGTTTTCATATGATATTTTTATTTGTGCCCCCAATATATTTTATTTTTACCTCTTACATAAAAATATATACGCATTCATATCTTTAGGTATGTCTTTTTACAGCATATTATTTAAAAGTTTGATATCATATAAGTTTCCTATTACTAATATCACATAAAAAGCAATTCAAATGACATATAAATATCAAGATACGGTCTTCAACTATAGTTTGCACTTCGTGAATATATCTGATTTACTAGCTAACTACGCCTCTTCTGAATATTTATAGATTTATTTTGTTTTGCATTATATACTGATTCCCAGATATGATTTCTATGTTTCATCTCATAGATACACCACTTGGGAATTCTACCAGTATAAATACAGTTGGAAAGTAGTCAAAATAAATTAACATGAAGTCTTAAACTAAAGTGATTAATAGTACATATTTTTAGTATAACTTAATATTAGAAGTTCGAGGCATGCAACTGCTGAAAAAGGCCACACTACCCTATGTTTTGATCTTTGCAACATAATAAAAATACATCTTATACGTTCAGGTATTTCAAATCCAATCTTTTATGGTAATATTCTATACAAAACACAAAAATGTCGGCATTTACCTCAAAAGCTAACAAAACCTTTAAACAGACTCATTCAGAAGGGATATAGTTACGATACTGTTGTCAAGTCATTAAAGATGACATATTTTGGTATTAATATTGATTCACTCATAGGGTCTTTGCACGGGAAATAAACACATTTATTCTAAAACCAGTTGTTGGCATGATACGGATTATGTTCTTCTTATATATTTTATGATGATATGATAATAAACCCCTAACAGGAATGATTGTGTTTGATTTTCATTTGAAGAAGGAATAATTTTCAATCAGTTTAATTCAGGTCTGAAGCTAGCATGTCAGTAACTGCTAGTAGTCCTTTGTTATGTATCATTGTCATTTTTTATAGTTTCTTTTTTGACCTATTTTGACATCGGACTCGGACTTCTTTTAAACTGAGTTTTACTGTGCGTATTGCTGTGTGTTTGTTTATTCTATATTGGCTAGAGGTATAGGGGGAGGGTTGAGATCTCACAAAACATGTTTAACCCCGCCGCATATTTGCGCCTGTCCCAAGTCAGGAGCCTCTGGCCTATATTAGTTTTGTATGTTTTTTTTATTTTAGTTCATTTATATGTTTTGGAGTTTAGTGTGACGTCCATTTTCACTGAACAAGTACACATTTCTGTTAAGGGGCCAGCTGAAGCCCGCCTCCGGGATTTTCTCTCTGTGTTGAAGACTTATTGGTGGCCTTTAGCTGTTTTCTGCTCTTTGGTCGGATTGTTGTCTCTTTGACACATTCCCCATTTCCATTCTCAATTTTAACATTACATTCCCGGGTTTGATGAAACTTCATAATAAAAGTGGGACAATATGAGAGGTAAAAGGAGTTCATATGGGAAATTGCATTTTTTATATTTACTAAATTGAAACATATAGACTAGAATCTTAATAATATGCCGAGCTTTCAATCAAACCGAGTCTAGAAAAAATGGAAACGTATGGAATAGATTGATCAAATAACTTTATTTCAGATGCGACCATGTGAATGGCGAATGCTTAAAAGTATTATCAAGTACAGAAATGGGCACAACAAATGATAATTTTGAAGGTATTAAATAAAGATACACATTTTGTCTTCTACGATCTATTTTTTTTAAACTGGAATAAGGTCATATAGTGTTCACATATACGCCCGACCGCAGCATAAATCTACAACGTAAATTTCTATTGTCAAAATCGATCTTTACATGTCTATAAGCTAGGCGAAAGATATAAAAAAACACTGACAATGCCATTGCAAGAAATTAAAAAGAGATCAAAAGACAAATAATATGCAGTATACAAAACACTACATTGAAAACTAAAGACTGAACAACACGAACCCCACCAAAATCAGGGGCCGGGTTATCTTAGGTGCCCCGGAAATATAATCAGATCATATTCCATGGGGTTCATGTGGCACCCGTCTTGTTGTTCCTGTTAGTATAAACAATGTTATAAGTCTAGGTAGCAATACACAAAAAAAAAATTCTTAACCACCCTCTTTCACTTGATTTCTAACAAATAAGGCTTAATGTTTGTGTTATGCATGTGCATATGTATGTAAACAGCATCTTCCATAAATTCGATCTTCAATAGTAAAAATGGTGAAATATAATCTCGTTTGGCGTAACCATGGCAACAAACTGTATTTATTTCATACAAAATATTGCAAAACAGGGGATGAGAATGTCAAAAATTTTTTTAAATTTGGCCCAAAGTAGAATTTCAATTTATTAGAGTGAGACATTTTCTGAAACCATTGACAAATATCTATCAAGAGTTAAAAATATATGCATTTCACCTCATTTTTTCATAAAATTCATGTCAAATATGTGTTAAAAAACACTACTGTAACACTAATTTCTGGATCCATGGGCGATACTTATGTGAAAATACAAACTGTCAAACAGAAAATGGCATATAAAAGATGCACAAAACAATCTTGATGTTCAAATGAACCCACTTTGAAGGCTATATTTTTCTTCAGCTATCTAAACATCAATTTTATTAGACAATATCTTTCATACTTAAAACAAAGTACCATGGCCAAAATTTTAAACCAGGTTAAGTCCGAGGAAAAGAAGACGAGGTTGTGGTAACGACATATATGTCGTCATCTGTGAAACAGATATTCCATAAGTGTCAACCACTCGTGAGGGCGTTCATAAAATTTTCGAAGGGATAATTTCACGTTCGATACTTTGAACTCTAAGTTGATAGCTTCCGTGTCAGGAGCAACCCTTTATCAAGGACATCATGATAGGAAATGCAAGCTCTGGAATATCATATCAACTGGTTGATATATTCTCAATATGAAGATGGTGCAGGAATGTTGCAACATAGAAATGAAACGTTCACCATTGAGAAGCAGGAATTATCTCTTTTGTCGTAAACATTTGTTATCAACTGACCTTCTTTGTCAATATCTAGATGTAAGTCAAGACTTAGCTGTATCTGTTGTATCCTTAATTGTAAGTTCGAATCGGTGAATGCGTTCAACATAATCACCTAACTTTGAACTTTTAAGAGAGGACATCGTCAACGTATTGAATTTAAAAAAAATAATGCTAGTTCTTTTCATTCTTCACAAGAAGCTCATGTATAAAGTAAGCTGAATAAAGGAACAAATAGGCAAGGTGAGGAGCTTATTTGGTTCCCATAGGAATACCGATAGTTTGTTGAAAAACACGTCCTCCAAACGTAACAAATATGTTGTCAATCAAGAAATCAAGCATCTGATGATTCACAAGTGTTTACTACTGATGACTATTGAACAGCGATATACTACTATTGCCTTCATTTACTTGTTTTACAAATGGCGCAAATGAAATAGTTATGATTGGTTCAAATGAGAAATAAATGATTGTGCCAATGGACAAAAACATTACTGCGCACATGCAAAACGCCGAAGTAGTCATATTGATAACGAATGCGTTAGTGCGAATAGGCTGGAGGCATAATTTTTCCTAATATCGGAAAATTATTTGTACATACATTTGTATTATCTTTTTGTGCTTTGTTTTCAATACCAATAAAGCATACGATAAAATAGGAAATGCTAATGTAAGTTACTAATACTATATCATATGTTAGAATCCAGAGATACGGTTCTGTTTTTTTAACTTACTGGGGGTCTAAGAACAAAACATTTGTACCTGTTTCCTTTCCATTTCTTGATTGACAGACAACAATCTCATTTACAAAATGATCATAAGATATATTACTTTACATGGTAAAAGTTGGAAATTTGACTGGTAGAGCTTTTAACAATTTTGAACAGTATCATACATGTCATGAAAATTAATATGAAAAATATCCGTTAATATTTAGACATATAAAAACCCAGTCAGCTGACCGGCCGTTGCTAAGGGAATACTTGGACTTTTTTATATTTTACCAGACATAATTATTGTGGTTTGTGTGATGTGTGTGTTTTTTAAGCCCACTTTTACATATTTACAGGTACATCTCTTTCCGCAATTGAACCTACTGTAGAAATAAAGAACAAAACAGGTAAATCCATATACTTTAAACCAAAAAAAATAATAAAAAAATCGACAGACGTCTTTACTGCAGTTTTGACCATTTTGTCATTTCTTATTGGAATCATGTTCGGAAATACAGATTCTGATAAACTCAAAGTGCACTTAGGAAAATGTGATACGGCATACCTTCTCGTTTCTGTATAATCTTAGTTTTAAAATGTACTGGAATATATGATATGAATATGCATTAACTGGTTGAAAATTCTTATTGCAAGGAAATCATTGATATTAATAAAAGAACATAAGGAAGTGTACGATTTTTTCCCAGTTGTTTCTTGTGGGAGAGGTATTTTGAAATCAGCAGAAATAAAAGTAGTCTATCTTGCAAACTGCTTTCGAAAATTTACCAATTTAACTTTTATATTCAGGACCTCAGTTTGAAAATACTTGAAAAGACTTGCAAAAATGGTATTGCACCACATTCTTAATAAAAGTTAACACTTGACAAAATATCCGAGTGAGGACCACTTAATGGAACTTGTCAACCTGTCTACAAAATAATGAAAGTATTATTTATTCTGAGTTTTAAAGTATTTTAAGTTCTTCCAAAGATGTTCCTCTTCTTTAAAGCTAATTCCATAAGATGTACACGAACTGCAATTGTATAACATTGTGAATAGTATCTCACCTGTCATTAAAAAATTAAAATAACAAATGTTCCGTTGATACGTAGCCATATTAAAACATAGTCAGCTTATTGGTCCTTGGACGATGGAAGAAAAACGTAAACGATTTGATTCTTTGACATCTAAACTGATATATAATGATTGTAATGGGTGTGATGTCTGTGTTTTTTTAAGACGAATTAATTTTACGTATTCATAGGCACATCTTTTCCCGCATTGGAACCTACTGCAGAAATCAAGAGTAAAACAGGTAAATCCGTATACTTAACAGTTTTGTAACTAAAATAACGGGATATACACAAATTGAGTTAAGCAGGTAAACTAGAAAACACAAGCCCGTAAAACTGAATAACTGAAATACATTTCTTTTTATAAAAACAAAACGGTTCATTGAATAAGTAACACTCATTCCAATAATTAGTTTATAAATAAAAAAAATGAGAATAACCTTTTTAGTCATTAATCTTACTTTTATTTCATTTCGTTTTTCCTCATCAGTTGAATTCAACTTAACGGTATGAGGACCAGATACTAATTTTATTGAATTCGACACCGTTGCGTAATATGTTATAGTTTAAACTATCGGAGAAAAAAGAAAATAATCTAAAATGTTTTATTGTATATACAAAGAGCATGATTGTTAGAACACAAGGGTATACAAATGAAAATAAAACGTTAAAAAGAGAGGCGAAAAGTACAAAAGGGTCATTCAAAATCCAAAGTCAAAAATAAACTGACAACACCATGGCTAAAAACAGACAACAGAAAAACGACAGTACTCAAGACACAACATACAAAAATAAAGACTGAGCAACACAAACCCCATCAAAAACTAGGGGGTGATCCGGAAATGAAGTATCACGACTGAGTTCGATGAACATGCTAGTGTGCTTTTAGTCACCGAAGTTATCACCAGTCAGGAAGGTTAGTTTCGGTACCTGCATAAAAATGCGGATAACATTTTCATGAAATTTCCAGTGATAAAACTAAAGAAGTTTCAAAATTTAGAAATGTATAGCTCTGATTTCTTTGTCTGTCTTTTGCCATATATTTGTTCCAGTTCGGTTATATCAGCTTTTAATTGTTTGAATCATGATTTGGATGAACATATATTTTGGTCATTATCATCACTGAAGCAACATTTTCTGCCGCAGTAAATTTTAGAGTACCGCATAATGTTGTTTTATATAAGTCAATAAGTAAATACACTACTTATTTCATACTGTGCACGAACTAAGTTTAGAGCATCCAACATTTATTGCAATTATGTTTTACAGAGGTATTGCCAACATCTACTGGATTTGTATCACACATTGGCTGAAAATAGCAATGCAAATTTATTGAAACCAACTTGAATTTAAATATCAAAGACACCAAATAATAAATCTAAAAGAATCTTTATTTGAATGTGGAAATAATTTTATTACAAATTTGATGCACATTGTAAATGATCTAGAGAAAACAAATTATCGACGGACAGCTTTACTGCAGTTTCATGTGAAGAAATACAGTTTGTAAGAAACTTAAAAGTACACACAGAAAGTTGTGATACAACACATTGTATGGCCATGTTGTGGAGTAAATTCAGAGGTAATTGGCTCTGAATTGGCCCTACCTAAAATTGTGTATCTACGTCCGAGCTGAGTTATTACATGATTATTTATTCTCATCATCTAATTCCATTTCTAACATGACGTTCTTCAAACGCTTTGAGTACACACCCGTGGTAAAATATGAATATATTGTTTGGGCTGTTCCGATCGTACTCCCGCGTCATGTGCTTTTTTTTATGAATGAGCTACCCGACGTCATAGAACGATGACGTAAGAATATAAGCATTTTAAGGGAAAATACACGCTTGTGAAACCGAAAATCATCACAAAAAGGAAACGTAAACAAACGATGCTAAAATGTGTTATATAAGCCATTTTTTGTTTACATATAAAACACATAAATACAATTATCATTTAGATTCATCCAAACCTATCTAAATATGTCATTGTAAATAGTTTAAGCATGCCATTTATTCATTTTGCTCCGTTCTTTGACGTCAATTTAATAGTGCGTTTATTTATGGGAACGTTAAATCATGCCTTCACCTAGAGCGCTTCGATCCAAAAGAATTGCCGTATTTGTCCTATTAGAATGAATCGAAATAATTCATGGGGGCTTGAATATATCGTGATTTTACCACGGGTTGTCCCTTTATGCCGATATTTTACCCATCGCTATCACTCAGGGTAAACTATATGTCATAAAGGGCCAACCCGTGGTAAAATCACGATATATTCAAGCCCCCATGAATTATTTCTTGATTATTTACATTGATAATTTGATAAAAGAGATATTGAAATAAGTCATACCTTCTCGTCTTTTAGTAACCTTGATTTAAAATGTACTAGAACATATATGTTCATGTATAAACTTGTTTAAAACCATATTGCATGAAAATCATTTATATTTCTGAAAGTACAGAAGGAAGCGCAAAACATTGGCTGTTTCTTGTAAGGGAAGAATTTTGAATAATTAGAAATATAGGTAAATGATCAAATTATTATGAATTAAATTACAAATTACTTTCGACATTTCACCAATTTAACTTAAAAATTCAGATACTTAGTTTGGGGATATTTTAGCATAAAAGAGTACAATACAGTATGCTGTTGGTTTGTACAGGTAGATAACAACTACTAAACAGTCTGAATAAATATTGAGTGAACAGGTCTGATTTTACCGCAGTGGCTTAGTCTAAAAATCGAAAAAAAAACAAACAACTGAACATGGGTATATAATTAACTGTTCAGTCTCTTAAGACCATTTGAAATCAAATAACTGTTTCAGTTCAAAATAAGTTAAAATAATGTTACCTGCTGAAATTTCAAAAGATTAAAGTGCATCACAAGAGGAGAGTCAGATCAACAAAGTTTTGTCATCTCTATTCTTGTAACACCGCTTCCTAATGTCAGCTATTGGGTTGTTGGTCCCTATTTCGACCATATGTTCAGTATATAGATTGAATTTTATAAAAAAAAAAAAAAAAAAATACGTGTGCTATAAATCAACAGTGTCGAGTACAACCTAAGCTTAAATAATAAACTTATGGTTGCAAGAATAATCGATTATATGTTTGTATTCATAATGTTATCCTTACATCTTTTAATAGGCATCGATGACAGTCAAATACCAATACCATTGATTATAGCCATCAGCACAGTTTTGATATTTTTAGTATTTGTCTCTCTCATTTTGGTTTGCTGGAGATATGAAGTACCTTGCAAAAAGGAAGAACAAATTACAGATCTCTCCAACACAGAAACAAGTTTCATGCATGCAGAAGAAAACAAAGTTTATTTCATTAATCAGAACGGATAGTTTGAAATAGTTTACAAAGACAGCAGAAAACAGTGGACTGAACTAATTTTCGATATTTGTTTGTTATTGTTTTTGTTGCAAAACAAAACTTCAGTTCATCAAATCTTGCAGATAGTTGTCAAAATTCGATTAAAGGACACATGCTTCATTTATTAAACAACTTAGCTTGTTGAAACTGTAAAAAAAAACTCGTTTTATCCTCAAATCATTGATAATTTAAAATTATGATGAATCTGTGACATATTATGGGAATGTGCAAATTCAAGCAATATATAATTCATTCATTTTACTTATAAGAATTTATCCGAACTGACAGGTTGTATCTCAACATTCGCAAATTGTTAGGTGCTCACTTGGTCTAAATTAAAATCGAAAGAATTCTAAAAAGAAATGTCACAATAAATCAATGTTGTTTTAAAAGTGCTATTTGTCGCTGACATGTTTCTTAAGTTACAAGTTAGAAAAAAAATCATTTGTATAAGGAATCCATACAAGGAAAAACTAGATAATGAAACTTTAAAGAATATATGTGACGATATCCTTAATTGAAAAATCAAAGAGAAGAGAGGGACACCTACGTCGATTCCTTGCTTTAGGGAAAATTTGGTAAACTTTTAGTACGATCTATATTGAACCCAGTTAATTCCGAAGTACTGACATAACAAACCTTTCTAAAATTGTCCGTTATAAAATTTTAAATTATAAAGAGTTTCAACTCTCTCAGGCGAAGTTGATTGTAGATGGATATGGCTATTTTTAGGTCCTTTTTACTCATGTAGCTCCTCAACTGTTTGGATTCTTATACATCATTGGCTTCTAAATATTCGGGTTTTAGCGTTCCTGATGAAGGTAAATTCAGTAAAGCGCTTCGGACGCATGACATTTATAACGTGTTGGTTTTAATTCGTATGATAATTAATGCAAATGAATTTCTCCTTCAACTTCAATTAAAATCTATTAACACATTAACAATTGAACACCACAATGTTTCTACTAGTATTTGCTTCCTTATTGACACATCTGACCGACTTCTTATTCTTCAGAGTATAGTTTTTATTATACGTTTTTATTTTTGCAATCACAAAAAGTCTGATGTCGTAGTGATGACGTGCTTTCATTACAGTTCTTGCAAACCGATGAATTAAACTGAAATAAAAAAGACTCAAATTGCATCATTTCGACTCATACTTTAAAGTTGTATTTTTAAAGATAAAATTTATAAGCACCCTTTTGTTAACTTTTAGACCTTTATACATCTTTAAAGTATTGTCTAAATGGTTTTCAATTCAAATTTTTGAAAGTGCAATAAAACACTGATTTTTTTATTCAGTTATTTTCTAAAACAGCAGATTAGATTTTTTTGGAATTCATAGATTACATAAAAAAAAATTTTGTAGAGTGTAATGACTCATGACAAATATTGGCATTGTCATGATAATATATAAGAACTCTATGAATCAGATGAGATGTGACATATCCGTCGTTGTACATTCAATTAACGGCGTTTCCGTGTATTGTTTGAGTAATGAACAAACTAAATAAATATTCAATAGGTAATTGAAGTTGATTGCTCTTGACAAAGAACAATGACTGGTCATTTCCGTGTTATTGTATAATAGAATAAATGCCTTTGTTAGTCTAGTATGTGTTTAATTTTAGTTCATTTATATGTATTGGAGTTTAGTATGACCACCATTTTCACTGAACTAGTGCACATTTTTAGTTAGGGGCCAGCTGAGGATCACCTCCGGGTGCGGGATTTTCTCGCTGCGTTGAAGACCCATTGGTGGCCTTCGGCTGTTATCTGCTCTTTGGCCGGGTTGTTGTCTCTTTGACATATTCCCCATTTCCATTCTCAATTTTAAACTCATTCAAAGCAACAATTTTTTATAAATATAACAATATTCATGGAAATGTAACCTTGGTAAATATAGCGTCAAACTTATTTTTGTTTTACTTTTAAAGTATAGGGTGAGGGGATGACATGTATTTGGGAAATGTAGATCCAAATATTTTTGTCGAATATTTATTTTTCAATAGAGGATATGTCGGAAATACGTCAAAAAGACAGGAAATAAATAATAAATTCACCAAAACAATACATACTGAGGGCAATATTTGTTATTAAATGTGATTTTATAGGTTGCACTTATCTGCACAATATGTACACAATACATACAATGAAATTTCCCATAGGAACTCCATTTTACGGCTAAATCTGTGTTACTTTTGTATGACTATGAGGGTCGGTTGAAAACAAAACTTTACGACAAAAGAGATGATTTCAGCTTCCTAATTGTGACCTTTTCATTTTAAACCAAGAGTTCCAAATGGGAAGTTGAAATCATCACTTCGTAAATTTTACGAACGCCATCACGAGTTGGTTGACCGTTATGGAATATCCGTTATACAGATGATATCGGATATGTTCCTTATGTCGTAACTACAATCCCGTCCCCTTTTCACGAATGTGACCTACCGATAAGACTATTTACCGGCTTTGTAATAATATGAGCAACACGACGGGTGCCACATGTGGAGCAGGATCTGCTCACCATTCAGGAGCACCTGAAATCACTCTAGTTTTTGATGGGGTTCGTGTTGTTGTTGTACCCCTATTTGTGACATTTTGTTCACGCATCGTTGTCAATATAATGGAATTTGATGCGACTGTCGTACAAGTGAGGGGTTTAGCGCTATAAAACCAGGTTGAATCCACCATTTTCTACATAAGAAAATGCCTGTACCAAGTCAGGAATATGACAGTTGTTGTCCATTCGTTTGATGTGTTTGTGCTTTTGATTTTGCCATTTGATAAGGGACTTTCCGTTTTGAATTTTCCTCAGAGTTCAGTATTTTTGTGATTTAACTTTTTGCTACGACGTATCGTAAAAAATTATATCCTAGAATGAAAGTTCATATGCACTACAATTTTTTTCGAAGATAAAATAATAGGGCTGTTTGGCATATTTTCAATATTTATATGCCCCGAACTTCTAAGAGTTTAAACTAATACTAAAATTATGTACTACCTCTCCCTTCACTTTTGGTCTTTCTTAAAATTCAATTTAGCCGCTATCCATGTGCATTTATACTAGATATATTCCCAGTTATGTCTCTATGAGAGGCAACATAGATATCATATCTGGGAACCAGTACGTAAACAAAACAAAATATCTACAAATAGTATATATCTCCTCAAAAGAGGCGTGATTTGTGAAACGACAGTATTTACAAAGTGCAACCTCTAAATATCAAACAAGAGAAATCTACATAAGTTTTGGATGTTAAATCATATGAAGCATATTAACACACCTTGTTATATTATGCACTGCAAGCATAACCGGATAGAAAAAAAACAACATATTAAGTGATACAAGTAATATAAGCATTCATATATGCGATGTGACACTGTTCAAACTGGATAACAAGTATCTCCAGTTTACGATGATACTTAGGTTAAATGAAGTGTATGTCGGTTGTAGCTTCATATTGATTTCAAATGAAAACATTATCCTCCCATCTTCTCCGTCCCTCCGTTCTTCTCCCATCTTTTCCTTCTTCCGTGTCTTCGTTTATTAAATAGTTCGGTCACACTTTTATTAGGTAGTGCTGAACGGAATGACTTAGTCTTTTATCCACAATTTGATATAGTAATGTATTGTAAATTATGAGCTTTTTTTTTTGGATCTGTCATACATCTACTTCTTCTTTGCGATACTAGGAATGTTTTAATATGTTGAATGAAATTAAAATATTTCCGCCAAATATTCCCCCGATACTACATAACAGCATGACTTTGTATTTACTGTTGACATTTTTTACGGACAATAAATTCCTATTAGCCAATACGTTTTCAATATGTTGAATGAAAGTAAAAATTTACCAGTAATATTCAACAGAATGACGTCATACTAAGTCAGACAACTGGCAGTGATGAATTGAAACATGCGAGCGCTTGTTACATTATTATTTCAGAGACCTACTTCCTAATTGTTGACATTCGAATCTCGAATAGGGGTATGCTAAGAACCACGGGTGCATTCTTATTTAGTTGGTTGTTCATGCACGGACATGCATAAATTGTATGATGATTAGTGTGATTAAAAACCAAAGGATTTCATTCTGATTATTTGTAAGAAGTGGCATTAAAAAGACATGATTGACTTTTAAACTTATTTCACTTTTGTGTCTCCGAAGAGACCCTAGTGATCAACAGAGCTTATGCAAGCAGTAGAAGTAGGAAGGAAGAGATATGAGTATTCGTAGGACTATCATAACACTATTAGTGACGTCAAGAAAAAGAAAGAGTGTTGAACTCGTTATTTCAAATTCAGTAATTGCATACGATACTCGTTTTTAAAACGTGAAAAAGGATGGGACTAAATAAGGTCCTTAATCAGTCAATGTGGTGCTGCATGCTTGAAGTAGAAAATATTTGTTACGTCTATCATGCTCTACATTTATTAGAACTGACTTTAATACTCTTCTTATTTTATAAAATTGAGAATGGAAATGGGGAATGTGTCAAAAAGACAACAACCCGATCATAGAACAGACAACAGCAGAAGGTCACCAACAGGTCTTCAATGCAGCGAGAAATTCCCGCACCCGGAGGCGTCCTTCAGCTGGCCCCTAAACAAATATATATACGAGTTCAGTGATAATGAACGCCATACTAAACTCCAAATTGTACACAAGAAACTAAAAATAAAAATAATGTACGTTTTACCATTAAACAGCATAGTTGTAAAACCATGAAAAATTTGAAGAAGACAGGGTTTTGATTGGATCACTTAACAAATACTTGCACAACAGGTTATGTAAGTGCTTTTTTTGCGCAGTTTGAATTTCACAAATTGTTATTGCAAAAACTATCTGCGGATATTTGTTTTCGCGTTTTCTTGTCTGATTATATTCCTTCATAGAAATAAGAATAAGCGAAAGAATGCCTCCGTGATTCACCCTTCTTTGTTTTCATTTACTAGCACTTGGTCGATACCACTGCTGGTAGACTGTTAGTTCCCAAAGGCATCATCAAATCAGTAGTCGGTTCTTCGATATTAACCTTGTTTTAAAAACTTTTTTTTATTCTCTGTTGGAAATTAGAGAAATTATTAAAAACCCAGGTTTAAACTCCCTCGGGCAAATATGTTGTTTGTCTTTTCGTCACTTTTATTTTTGCCACGATATTCTTGGTTTTTCTTCGACTTCTGATTTTTTTATTGTGCCTTTGCTATCTTCCAATTTAATTGAAGTAAATAAATATAACTTATTTATAGAACAAGCTATTAATTAGTATCGCAAAAAATCAATAAATTTATTTCATACATACGAAGTCCAATTTGGTTGTATATAGTAGCTGGACCAACTATTACGTTAAGCGCTACAGTATAAATATACTAATCTAATTTTTATCATGTGATCGAAAAGTTGGAAAGCATATTATTTTTATATAATGGCTCGTTTAATAGACAAACTACATTAGGAACATATGCAGCCGAACCATTGTTTATCTCATTATATGACAAATTTTGGTACCCAAGTACAATCTCAAGAAAGAGACCAGGCTTATAAATAGTGTACACCAGATGCAGTTTTTTTTTCTACATAAGACTCATTATTGGTGCTCAAATCAAAACATTTGAAAGTCAAAATCAAAAACAAAGTTGAAGAACATTGAAAACTAAACATTCTGAAAAAGTTGTTCCAAATTTGCCTAACGCTAAGATATTGTTATTCTAAGAGTAAAATAAGTCTTAAAAGAGGGACGAAAGATACCAGAGGACAGTCAAACTCATAGATCGAAAACAAACTGACAACGCCATGGCCAAAAATAAAAAGACAAACAGACAAATAATAGTACAGATGACACAACATAGAAAACTAAAGACCAAGCAACACGAACCCCACCAAAAACTGGGGGTGATCTCAGGTGCTCCGGAAGGGTAAGCAGATCCTGCTCCACATGTGGCACCCGTCGAGTTGCTTATGTTATTACAAATCCGGTAAATAGTCTAATTCGGTAAGTCACATCCGTGAAAAGGGAAGGGTATTGTAGTTACGACATAAGGAACATATTCGATATCATCTGTGAAACGGTTATTCCATAACGGTCAACCAACTCTTAAGTGTTTTGAATAATTCAATATTTCAAAGATGATATATTTTCAGGAAATGAAAGTATCAATGACATTTCATTTCATGCACAAAATAGCTGACACCTGGCCTGGTTGTATCCTTGACGAACCGACCACCATAAGTGGCATCAACCTAGTGTTTGTAAAAGTTCACAGGGAATACCAGGCTTATAAATTGGTATTACAGACGCGCGTTAAGTGTTCATCAGATTAACAATAGACTATATATAGCGATGGACATTTTTTTTCTGGAATTAATCAATTTCGTTAGCTTTAAATGTCCACTGTGTTAACTCACTTTTTAGTAACAAATCTGATAGATGTATTTCACCAGGTTTCTATAAGATGTTGTATTATGTCTAATAACGAGTTTGACCACAATACCTGCAAGAAACTGGCAAGTCTGCAGCAAACAATATTTTGATAGATACTATCTTTAATGTAGCTCTTGTATTGCTGATTACTTTTGTAATATACATTTAAAATAAGAAGATGTGGTATGATTGCTAATGAAACAACTCTCCAACAGAGACCAAATGAAATAGAAGTAAACCACTATAGGTCACTATACCCCTCTTCAACAATGAGAAAAACCTATACAGCATAGTCAGCTATAAAAGGCCCCGAAATGACAATTATTAAACTAATTCAAAATATACGACAAGTAATGCATTTTACTTAACGTTCTATTTGTTACCACGATAGCCGTGTTTGTTGACTGATAGAAATAAAAACACGAATATTGTACTAGATACATTTCGTTTGTTGAAAATGGTATTGATAAAGAGGTGAAAATATTGAAAAGACATTACGACGACGGATGACGAAGGACGATTGGTTTTTCCTGCTTTCCTCAGCAACTTTGTGATTGCAAAAAATCAAGGCTTACATTTGCATCGACAAATAACTCTTCAAATTAACCAGGGTTAAAAAAAAGTATGCTTGGCTTGCGTTTTATTTCATTATATTTATTAGTGGAGTTAAGTGTAAGAGACTTGAAAGGCCAAATCAATTCCGAACTTGAGTTTCATAGAAAAAAAAACAATAAATAACTAATTCAGGTTAAGCCAATATTTCTTCCATTTATCGGACGATTGTAAATACCTTATGCTTCTTCCAAAATTTCAACTGCCGATTTCAATCTATTCTATGATGAGACTTAACGAAAAATTGTATTTTTTTATTTTCTTTTTCTTGAATTGCATTACTCAACAAAATGCTATGACAATCTTATATAATTGGTAAGCTTCCTGTAGTTGAACGGTTTGATCCGGCTTGCTAAATTTCGTTTAATTCTTAATTTCCGGGTTCAAATTAAAAGTCATCCTCTAAAACGTTTGGCTTATCACGTTTTTTTAGTGTCTCACCTTTAAGAGATATGGACCAGATAGAAAAATGAGGGTATATTGCCCACAGACAACCGGCTTTGAGCGAAAAACTGATACAACTACAGTATGAATGTTCTCATCATTATAAATGCATTTGTCGTACTGGCTCAATTTTTCGAAGTTTCGGTTTGCAATGCTTTACAATTTTGTTTTTTATTTGGCCTTCCAACTGTCGCTTTGATCAAAACTGGTGCGTCTTATATATAGACGAAACGTGCGTCTGGTGTACCAAACTATAAACCTCGTATAATGGTTATTCGCACTCAATAAAATGCTTGTATAAAGTCAGGCTTTGTGGACAATGTTTCTTCTTGTTTGTGTTTTTACCTAAAATAACCGCATCAGTGAAACGTCATGCATGAATGTGTAAGCTGTATTTTGGAGGCTTGAACTTTTGAAACATTTTGTTTAAAGTAATTCTTTCATATTATTCCGCTTTTACTCTTCATTGCCTAAAAGTAATCTTTTGTTGTCGTTTTCTTAAAAAATGCCGACATATTTAAAATGAAGTTAAATGGACTTTATATTTGAATTTATTCATTGTTTTTGGTGTGATGGAACAACTCTGGAAATGTTTTATGTTCGTATGAAATAAAACAAATGATATTTTTCATAGTGTGTACTGCGAACGTTCACATTCGTTTGCTACAATGTTAAAACATAAGAAATGTCAAGTTTGAAGTTAGAAATGTCAAAATTGAAATTAGAACTTTATCAAAACAATTTCCCTACCAGTCTTTGGTATATTAACCTACCAAAGGGAGGGATCGGCTGTCAACATTTTTATGGCACTAAAAAATATGTAGAAATGACGGGACTGCACAAATCATAAAGTTGTATATATAAGTGTTTACCATAAGTGTAGTATGTAAAGAGCAAACAAATGTAGATGCTTGATCAAACGTTAAATGCACAGATCTTTTGAACATTCCTTGGCGATTGGTTTTGTAAATTTTTGAAAAAGATCAACTGCAAAATGGGTTTCGTTTAAAGGATGAATGTCTTTTGATTAAACAATTTAAAACAGTACCAGAAACATTAAAGTGTTAAGGTTTAGTTTTCTTACCAGTATAGCATTAACATGTTATGAATATAAACAAATTTTGTGAAATTTCATGTGCGAGAAGAAAGGAAGATTGAATAAGTATTTCATTAGAATTTTCATTCTTGAAAACTTGTAGTATAGTAGTTTGTGTAAGGTATTATCAATAGTTACAATCTTGATTGGCAACGAAAATAGCAGCGTAATGAATAAGCCATTTAGAACCAAAAATTAAATCCTGTTTTCCAGGAGAAAAGTATCTATCAGTACACAACCAACTGATTTAGTATAAATGCGTCATAAACAGCCTGAGAAAAAGTATAATCTTGTGCAATGTCAAATATATAAGTAAATAATACGGACAGGATGTGGGACCGTAAGTTTTATATAGCAATACACACTTAGTTATATTTTTTTTTTCGATAAAAACAATATTCATCACGAGTTGTTTGATCGTTATGGAATATTTGTGTAACAGATGACCTGCATATTTTCCAATTGTCCTTATCACAATCTGGTTTAATTTTTTAATTGTGACCTCACCATATATATGAGGCTTATCAACGAATTTGTGCTGACCATTTGAGCTACTAGACTACATTTGTACCTCTGGTTTTAGATGGAGTTCGTGTTACTCATCAGCCTTTAGGTTTCTTTGTCGTGTTTTGTAGGATGTTGTTTGTCTTTTTTTGTCAGTACCTCTTATACTTAATAATGTTAAATGTCCTTCTGGTATGAAACCCTTTTTTCTTTTAGATAGTCCTGAGTGTAAACTAGTGGTAAGCATAAATTATCAATCATCTTCTCTGCATCAGCGGCACTGGTATTGAGTTGTCCAATTATCAGGAAATGATAACGTTTATCTTATTGCAATACATTTAATATTAAAAATTAATCGTTGAATGCATATGTTGATTAAGTCAATGTTGAATGTTTCAGTGTTATTTTTTACATTGAAAAATGGATCAATATCCCCAATGCGCCCCAAAGTGAGGAACACAAAAGCATTGCGTTAACAAAAGAAATCTGTGCAGTGATATTGGACATGTTTCAATTGTTAACAAACGACTGAACTTAACCATTTGTGATAATTTGGAGAGCAGATGACAATAGAATAAAGGTGTAAAAACTATGGAGTTATTAAAGTATGCAAAGAACAAAATTTTCATAAAATTTATTGTGAAAAAAGCTTTTTAACCTCGAGAAGCCGCATCACAAATAAAAAGGCTTTCGGGGTGTGCTAAATTACGGAATATTTAACCACATATGTGTTAATGTCTCAGCTTCAAAACGAGCCATCATACATATCTAAGTTTACGATATGGGCAGAGGAATTGAGGAAAAGGCTACCATTACCGCCTACCTGAAATTTATTGCGCATCTGAATAATACCCAAATATCAACATATGTATATTAAATAGTCCTGATATATTAATTGTCATCATATAACATTTTACACGATCAATTATCAGACATTTATGCAACAAGTCATTTGCACAGAGCAACCAATTTGCTTTAAAGATGTCACTTTAAAATATTATTCTTTCTATACATTCGAAGTATATTTTTGCCAAATATTGTACCTGGACTAACTGTTTCGTACATATCGATAGTGATTTTTTGGTTTTATTTGACTGAAAATCAAAACACCTACATTAATTCTTATGCGGGAGGGAGTTGGCACTGTCAAGATAGCCTAGCGGCTTAAAGTACAGATTGTTTGGAACCGTTCTTTGTGTCGCATTATGAAACAAAAATGGCAATTTTAAAAAAATTACACGTTTCGAACAACGAGGGATAAACCACACATGGAAGTTATTCAGTTTGTTAGCCTAAAATTTTCACCATTCAATAACGATTCTGGCGGACACATTTCATCTGACGTCTGTTTTATTAAAATCTTCTCTTTGATTACGGATACTAAGGGTTGTGTTATGTCCAATATGGAGCAAGGTAAAAATAACTCAAAGAAGTAAATATATAGTGTGTTGCATTAGCTTGAGTGTCTCAATAGCCAACATCATTTCCAGATTGTTTGTTTGTAAGTTTTATTACCGGCAATGAAGATGTCTGTTTAGTGTAACAACCTCACACGTACATGTAAAAGTACATCCTGAAATTTATTCAATAATTTTAACCGTTATCTTATCAACTGTACCATTGACAATTATGGTATTCACATGCTAAATCATAGATATACAAAGCCTTAGAAAACGTGTTCAAGGTCATGTATCAGCTCTATGTTCTGAAAAAATAATGTTGCCTTCTTATCATGAGTTTGATGGTCGTATTTATACAATAAGTAGTACCACGATTGTACATCAATAATACACTTATTCACTTACAGGTCTGACTTAAAAGGAAACAAAAACATTGAAGATAGCCGCAACGCTGAAGATAACGAAAAATTACTGTATGTCTAGTGTCAGTGCACTTGAATCGGATTAAAAAGAGTAGATTGCTATAATTACCTTTATCTTTATCCGAGTAGGTATATAGAAAACCTGTTCAAGAACAAATATCAATTTCATGACGGTATTCAATTGCAATATCTGTGCTATGCACAAATGTATCAATCGATAACGGATACTTTGAATGAAGATGATTTATCGAAATGTAGATGATACAGACTACCTTTGACTCACCAGGCACAATTATTTGAATTGAATTTTTGATTTCCTCTAAGATCAAGATATTGAACTGCCTTACTGTATTATTGGATGTACGCTGTACAGTGAACCGACAAACTACATATCGAACGTTCCTTGTGGACATTAAGACATAAGTATAATAAACATTTAACTTTTAAACGAGATGTTAAAATTGTAGATGATTGATGGCTGTCAGTCAAACTTTGGATTGGTAATTTTTAAGTATATCTTTAAGATAAAGATAAAATTTTTATAAAATGTATGTCGGAACGTGATTTATATGGAAAGGAATGTCCGCCATAACTATACATTTCTTAATCTGTATTTCTGTAAATAACTTAGCAAAACTTTAAAGATGACATCTTCCATAGCTGCTCAGATCAACATATAAAATCCACTATTTACTCTCGACGGAATAACATTTTTTATTTTGTTTTATAAGTTCTTTCATATTTTGACCATGTTGACAGCAAACTATTTTTTTTTTATATCAATATCCATTTCTCGTGTAGAAACTTTGATAAAGTGGACCATGTTTAAATTACATGTGAATCAAGATGTTAACGTAAAGTTTTACTTTCTTTTAGTAATGTGTTTATGTTTTTAGTATTTAATCTAACTGAATAAATTTGCTTGCATTTTTATATAATGTTTTATTGGCTGTCTACCCAGGTTTAGCTTAAACCCCTAAATTTGAAATGTCTTTTTGGTACCTAGAAATTAGTGTCTTTTCTTGCTTTGAGAATTGATCCTTCATTGAATTGGCAATCATACCACATATGCTTTGTATTTTGAAAAATATATTTAATATACACTAGTTAATTTAGAATTTAGGCAATTCTGTTATCCATTGTTTCATTCGATTACTCAATGAATTTACAAATATTACGTTTTAGCAAGTCTGTCAGCCCTTCCTTTCCAGCACTGTATCGTAAAACAATAAACTTCATAGATGCTTTTGGCCTTTTACACATGAGCTTTGGTGAAGAGCAGAGCGTGTGTTGGTTCGCAAAACTTGATCCACTGTGACCTTCAATTGTCCCCAGGCCCCTTGTAGTAAAATAGGAATACATTGTTTTTCTTAAAGAGCGGCAAAAGAAACAAAAAGTCAAATAACAAAAATATCGAACTCAAAGGAAAATTCAAACGGAAAGTCCCTTATCAAATTGCAAAATCAAAAGCTCAAACACACCAAACGAATGGAAAACAAGGAAGATTTAAACTCATAGTCGAAAATATTCAACTGACAACGACATGGTAAAAAACGAAAAAGACAAACGAAAAACAGTGTACAAAACACAACATAAAAAACTAAAGACTGAGGAACACGAACCCCACCACAAAGCGGGGAGATCTCAGATGCTTCGGAAAGGTAAATAGATCCAGTTCCACATGAAGCACCCGTCGTTGTGTTGCTCATTTAAGTACAAACCTAGTGATAAGTCTAATTCGGTAGGTCCCATTCGGTGAAAAGAAGACGAGATTGTGGTGACGACAATTGGAACATATTCGTCGTCATCTGCGAAACAGATATTCAATAAGCTAAGCCATTGATAGAATATAAACATATATAACTCACAATTCGACACGAAAAGCTAAATACTGGTAAATATGTCCTTTGTAGGAAGTACTTTGAGATAAAGAACAGCAATACAAGCTTGTTACTTGGCTTTAGTTTTTCATGTGCACGTAGTGATGTTGTTTTATAAATTGTTGCATTATATCGTTTCATATTCATTAGACAGTTACAACACAAGACTAGTGTTCTAAGATTACAACCGAAAGAGTACATGTTGAAGTAGCATGTGGTAGGTATTCAAGCTTAATTTGTCCAGTTCAAAATTGAAAGGCGTTACTAAATTGCTATCTGCATTAAAAACACGAGATTTCCCTACCGAAGGTTGGTTGTTCTCCCCGACTCTCTATCTTCCTCCACCAACAAAAACTGACCGCCACGAAAAAGCACAATAGTGTTGAAAGTTGTATTAAACAGCAATCAATCAATCAATCAATCAATCAATCAATCAAAACGCAAAATGATTTTTCATACCATATTAATCTTTTCCGTTAAGGAGATTTTCAATATCATAAAAGCAAACACTTTGCATTTTGGTGACTTTTTTACATAACAGAGCTAACTTACATTCTATGGAAGTTAGCGGCCGAAACGTTTCATAACTCGTTATTCTATATTTAAGAAATAACTCATGGAAGCCATAGATATGTTTGAAATTTACATTCGGCCCAGGCCAATGATTTTTTTTTATCAAATCTATGGCTTCCATGAATTATTTCGATTCTAATAGGACAAAATACGGTAAATAAAAAATTGAAGCGAGGGTGGATATGCTGTGTGTGTGTTGTTCTATTTTACCCCCTGTTAGATGAAGCTAAAAATTTCCAATAAATCTATAGTTTGCATGAATTATTTCATAAATAACCGTTAGAAAAAAATGTGTTTAATTCTTTTAAAACTCAACCCCAACATTTGGCATTTTTAATTAACATTTTTTTCTCGTAAGCTACCGTCAAATCCGCAGTTGACATTCCGTAACTAAGGAGCCGCCATGTTGACTTGCTGAAATCAGTAAATGTGCAAATAATGCAATAGAAAAAGAAAATTAAACAACACCTACCTCAAAAACTCAAATTTGATGCAATATTATCCTAATTTGGAGGGTTCACGTAACGGAAGAAGCTTCAGCTTAAGTGTTTTCATTCGTATGACGTTTTGGAATGACTTTGATGCGCCAAAAGCATTAATGGAATTTCGCGGAATTTTATTTTATTTTGATTTTGTACATTTTTTCCGAGCTCTAATGCATTAATTCTTTATGTTATGCATCCGATTAGAATACAGATTCTGTAGGTTTTTTTATTGCAATTTTTAAACAGCGAAATCGGCATAACGTTTGTACATATGTTACAATGCATGTGGATTTACGTGGGAGGAATATTGTAACAGTCACATCTCTAAGTCTGCGTTAAGTATAGATATATCGAGAATTTCATCACGGTGTTGTTTACAAAGCGAAAGAAGCACATCATATTAGAATTTCTAATCAACAACCATAGTAGGACAAAATATACGGTTTAATCTATTTTAGGTCTTAGTTTGTCCGACGAACATCACTTTTAACAACTAAAACTGACAAGAAACGGAAAAGCACACAATTTTAGAATTACCGTCCAACCCTCCTTAAATATGTTCACAAAACTTAAACCCTGTTAGTCTATAATACACTATTCAACATAAAGAATGCTTCTTTTGCGTACAACATAGAAGAAACTTTGAAAACTAGAACCAAACATCCGCACATCGGTGAACAAAATAGATTTTTTTTATTGGAATGCATACATTTTATGTTTACTTATTTTGTGTTATATCTCGTCTCACTATCTTTAATATATACCACCTTTGATAAGTATTTTAGTTTGACGATACATTTTCACTTCTGTTCTTATACTATGAACAACAAATCTATTTATTTTTAAAAAATATTTCCGTACTCCATGTACTCCTTACAACAAAATATTTTTATTTACCTGTGTACGTTATTTTATAAAACGGCATTTTGTTCAAGGTTATAGTTGTCTTTTTAATATTGTTTTTCATCTCACCCCCCTCCCCCTTTTTTTATTAATTTTGTATTTATATTGTGTCATAGATCAAACATATTCGTTCAGTGTATGTTTACTTGTTTTTGTTAATATGTCTTTTGATTGAGTTAAGCCATTTCAATTAATATTTTACAGTGTGTCTTTCTATGTTGTGATATTACGCTATTCTTACAGGTTAGGGTGAAGGTTGGCACCTGTTAAAAAGTCAAAACCTGCTGTATTGGTTTGCACCTGTCCTTAACCAGGAACCTGTTGTTCAATGGTTGTCGTTTGTTGATGTGGTTCATAAGTGTTTCTCGTTTCTCGTTTTTTATATAAATTAGACCGTTGGTTTTCCTGTTTGAATGGTTTTACACTAGTAATTTTTTGGCCCTTTATAGCTTGCTGTTCGGTGTGAGCCAAGGCTCCGTGTTGAAGGCCGTACTTTGACCTATAATGGTTTACTTTTACAAATTGTGACTTGGATGGAGAGTTGTCTCATTGGCACTCATACCACATCTTACATCTATATACATGTAGTCAAATGTATTATTGTTTTGTCGCAAGCTTTGAAAAAAAAAATATAACAAATGTTCTTACGAAAAATGCAGACATGGAACACGCCATACGATTTATATGCAAGTAAATAATAAACTTATTTCGCCTTTTAGCAGAACGGATGTTTGGAGCGCTGCCGTGTTTTCATAAAATAAGGACCTCAGTGGAGGTTAATAAACAAAATGATACCTTGATTAAATTAAATTGTACTAACTTGTTGGTAGAAAACTAATGTTACACATCAATGGTTTTGATTGCAATTTGTCACATAAGAGTCAGTTGACATATTGTTTATTATAAAAGTTTAAACGTTACTGTAAACATGTAAAGCACTACAACCCTGTCCTTCTTGTCCGTACGTTTACTTACTATGACTTGACTATAGGTGTTGCTGTTTACATTTACCTATTGTTCAACCACATTGAAAATTGGCAATAGAATTGGGACATTTAAATTAGACTTGAGTCTACTTGATGCAACATGTACTGTTTTTATTCACCTAACCCAACCTTACAGCATGCTTTTTTCCTGAAGTTTTTCTTCACCTAGGGTTATTCTATTATGAAATTGATAGAAAAAAAAATATTTTGGCTTTCATTGTTTTAAATTCCTAATATAGATGATTAATCTAATTTTGATCGATATTTTACATAACAAACGAATCTTTAAACTTTTAATCCTTATACATAGTATTGTCCAGTTGCAAGTGAAACAAGAAATAGCTCTTCATGTGTTTTCAGTATAGGTTTTCAGATGGATATGTTATGTAAATAAGAAGATGTGGTATGAGTGCCAATGAGACAACTCTCCATCCAAGTCACAATGTATGTGATGGATATGTTATGCATATTTTCATATTTCCCCTCATTTTTTTTCATTTTGGAGTATTATTTGCAGTGTTTGATATCTACTGGAATCTATGTGTATAAAATATTGGGATTATTTAAATTGAAATCACCGGAAGGGGGAAAAATTCATTCAAAATCTTTTGTGTTGCTTTCACATGATGATGTATAATTAAAATTGAAATTAATTTTGGAGTATACCTTGCAGTGTTTTCTTGGAAATCTATTAGGATTTTTGTGCATAAAAATACTGTGTTCACTCATCATGGGTATTCACGTTTTATAAGATGGGATTAATCAATCTAAAAGGTAAAAAAAGATCAAAACTGGATTGCAAGTAGGAGAAATGGTCATCCAACATGTTTCTGTGGCTTTAAATGTGATTTTGAAAATAATCATTAAAATAAAATTCTGGATCTAATATGAAAACGATTCACCTGCTATTAGACATATAACATGGAAACGAAATAAAATGTGAATACAGTAGGTATAGTCAAATCTATTGATAAAGTGAAAAATAAAAGTAAAATATTCCAAAAAATTCATTGAAGTGAGGATAACAATTTTGGTTGTGATATTGGAAATAATCATTATAAAGTGCTGGATCTAATATTGTTTAATTGGGACATATATCATGGAAAATGAAATTAAAACTGAATACTGTGGATATAGTAAAATCAAAATAAATAAAATATTCCAAAATAATGTAAATTGATGATAATACTTTTGAATGATATCGGAAATATTCAAAAATTACAAAATTCTGGATCTAAAAACTCTGCACCTATTAAATTGGGATATATGTATCATGGAAAATTGAAAAGAACTCTGTGGATATAGAAGGAAATCTAGTCATATGAAAATGTAAGAAATATTCCAAAAAGTTAATAAAATTATGAAAATATTTAAAATGATTTCAAATAGAGAAACTGAAATACTGGATGGGATATCAAATATCAGTGTCAATAAATAAATCAAAAGTAATAAAAAAATAACAAAAAATAAAATCAAGTAAATAAATAAATAAAACAGTTTATTCTTTATTTTTATTTTTTGATTTTTCACTATGTATAAACACTTTGTACAAGGCTCATGTCAATAAGTATTGAACAAATGTCTAAATGAGGGAATGCACATAATGTTCAGATATTTATTTAATCCTGGAAAGTTATGAACATTGTAAAATAATTTAATTTTGGATGTAACGCGTCTTCTGATTGGCTGACGGTGTTTTGTTTATCAGCTCATAGACATATTTAGTCATGTGACCGTGACTTCGTCAACGTTTTTTCATGATTTACTCCGGTTTAAAATGGAATTTAGAATTAAATTATAAGGAATGACTGTAATATTTTTTCTGTCTATTCGAAATAACATAAAAAATGTGGTGCACACTTTAAAACATTTTTGATGTTATTTCTTCATAGACAGAAAACATATTACAGTCATTCCTTAAATAATTGAGATTTCCACAAGAGTAAAAAAAAAATGTGAGTTATCTCCCATAAGAAAAAGCAAAAGAAATAAAAGAGGTCTTTTCAACAATATAAAAGAAATCCAAGCGCTCATAGTATTTAGTTATTAAACATTAAGAGGAAATGTAGTGCATTATATGACATGCAATTAAATACCCTGCAAGAAAAAAGAAACATACATATGTTCTGGCTAGCTCACTCTTAAAATTTGAAATGACAGTAAAATAAAAATAACTCGTTTACCTTTCGTTTTGCAGTTGTATGGCCAATTACTTCTAGGAAGACTGTAATTACAATGTTTATATACTGTACTTGTTTTTAGGATTCTGTAATAAAAACATGGGGAAATGATTTTTTTTTTAATCTGCATTTTTTTATCAAGTATTAGAACATGAAATAAGTTTGCATCTTGTGGTCATACTCTAGCTCTATTCATATCATATATATATAATGATTCAAACTTTATGCATGTTATGTTATTTAACAAAGATAAAAATTGAACCCTAAATGCTGTTTTTTTTTACTTTTGAAAAACTGATATTCACTGAGGCCGACAGCCGAAGTGAATATCAGTTTTTCAAAAGCCAATTAAACCACCTATTTACCGAAACAAAAGACATAATTGTTTTATTCCATATTCCTAGAGAAAACAATGTATTTAATGACAAATATTTACCAAAACCAATTGTACATCAAACATTTTACCAAAACGTTAAATGTAAAAACTCGTGATATTTAGCGCGGTGAATATCACTTTTCTCTAGGTGAATATGCTGTTTTATTCAATTTACAATTCATATAGAGAAACCTACTTAAACAATACCAATATAGAAATAATGACGTGACCGTCAAGATACCAATATGAAACCTGCTAATCACCTATGGGTCACAACGTGAAGGCGTTAAACCAATCACAAAGTCACTAATTTACCCGAGGTGCGATAAATATAAATAGTTTACTTAGTTGTTTTAATAATCATATTTAATATAGCAATTATTTTCAGTCTTTTTAAATCTGTTTCATTATATCCTTGATTGACTGCATTCTTTTTTTTTGTACTGAATCTTATTTTTATGATATCAATTTTGGTGGGAAAGTTCTGGTAATTCTATTTTTATCATTTAATGAATAAAAATAGGTATTCTCAATCATTTACTTTTTTAATATGTTTTGTTCTTTTTTGGAAAAAGTAAATTGATAATTTATTTTTTATAAAATCTGAAATTTAGTAACAAGATATCAACCAGGAGTTAACCTTCCAAACTAGAACTACAAAGTAAATTATACCTGAATTATATTATTAGGTCTTCTGCTTAAATGATAGATCAATAACATTTTGCATGAAGTTGCATTTCTATCATTTCTTATTAGTTTGACGACTATTTCAAGGCCCTGTCCTCTAGGTTATCGTCCAGTACCTCTGAATTAATAAGCAATTTTCAACGTAAAGTTTTCTGTCTGCCTTAATAAGGTTGATAGGAACTACTTGTGATAGATCAATGATATTTTGTATAAAGTTGCATTACTATAAGAACAAAACAGTTTGACGCCTTTCTCGAGACCGTGCCCCGTAGGTCATGGTCCATTGACTTTGAAATTAATTGTCAATCATCGATGCTAAGTTTTCTGCTTAAGTTAATTTGATAGGAATTACTTGTTATAGATCAATGATATTTGCTATAAAATTGCATTATTATCAGTGCATATCATTTTGATGACTATTTCAAAACCCTGTCCCCTAGGTCATGGTCCAGTGACTTTGAATCAAGAAGCACTTTTCAATGTAAAGTTTTCTGCTTAAGTCTGTTTGATAGGAACTACTTGTACAGATCAATATAAATTTGGGAAAGTTCTGGTAATTCTATTTTGTCATTTAATGAATTAACATAGGTATTCTCATTCGATTACTTTTTTTATAAGTTTTTTTTCTTTTTTGGTAAAAGTAAAGTTGCATGACTATCAGTACATATCAGTTTGACGACCATTTCAAAGATCTGCCCCTTAGTCATGGTCCAGAGACTCTGAATTGATGAGCAATCTTCAATGTTAAGTTTTCTGCCTCAGTCAGTTTGATAGGAACTACTGGTGATAAATCAATGATGTTTTCTGTAAAGTTGCATCACTATCAATACATATCAGTTTGACCACTACTTCGAGGCCCTAATTAGCAATGTTGCTGTCCGTCACATTTCGATTTTTTTACGGATAGGCGAGACATAAGTGTGTGTCAAAAGTTTGTTTAAATACAGGTTAATCGAGACTATGCGTACTGTCAAGGATGGCATTACAAATTCTAATGTGTGACTGAGGCTCAATGGACTGAAGTTTGCCGTTTCGTCTAATAGCATGTTATTAACTTTGACAAAGTCTCAGTCACACATCAGAATTTGTAATGCCGTCCTTGATAGGACGTAGCATTCTCGATTAGAAAATGTCAAGATTCGGATCAAGATCCTGTGATTCATTGCTGGGAATTTGTAAAAACATTTATTTAATCACGACAACTATCAGATATTGTCCGGGAATTGTCCTGATTATCCCTCTCTTAATCTAGTTCTAGTCATAATTGTATCTGTCTCATGTTTAAAAACGACCCAATCTGTTCCGACAGCGTCCCGAATCTCTCTAATGCGGTCCGATAGAGATCATACAGTGACCAGACAGTGAACCATTGCAAGACATTATTACGAGTTTGGTCCGATACAACAGAATCTGTCACGACAGTCACGATTGTAATCCAACAAGATTTGGTTTGCAAGTTTGGCTGTACCTTATTTCAAACGGGAAAGCACATCCTAAATTTTACGGTGATGTTGTAAACTGAGCCTGGAAATTTAGATATGATTTGGGTAAACTTCTCAATCCTTAAAATAAACTTATTCTAAAACGTTACCAATTCAACACTGTAATTAAATCTTAGAATATTGTTTTTATTGGTATAAATATTGATTTTGTTGTAAGTGAATTAAAACTACACTAAATATTACACACATGTACTTTCACGGTACTGCAATCTGTCGATACCTATATTTTGGCATTGCACAAGGTCGAGTTTTTCTCTGACTGTCAATGACGTCTATAAACTAAACCCATTAGATGTTGGATGTGTACTGGTTGATATTTTAGTCTTAGAAACATGATTTTTTGTATTAGTTGTTATTGGCTTTAAACTACTTGTCAGTAACTGCGAGTACTCTAAGATCTGAACTTAGTGTCTTTTTTGTTGTTAGGGAGGAAGGATTGATGTATACGCTGCCACGTCCTGTCTGTGTTTTTGTATTATTTTTTTCTTTGTATCGATCTGATGAGTTAAGCCTTTTTCAACAGATTTTCATAGTTTGTTCTTATGTTGTGCTGTTACACCACTGTCCCAGTTGAGGGAGGGTTAAGCGCACACAAACATGTTTAACCCCGCCACATTCTTTATGTGCCTGTCCCAGCTCAAAAGCCTGTAGTTCAGTGGTTATCGTTGATTTATGTCTGTCATATTTGTTTTATGTAAATTGTTTTGTTATAAATTAGGCCGTTAGTTTTCTCACTTAAATTGTTTCATATTGTTCATGTAGGGACCTTTAGAGCCGACTATACGGTATGGGGTTTTCTCATTGTTGAAGGCTGGACGGTTGTCTATAATTGCGTACATCGACTTCATTTGAACTTTAGTGGATAGTTGTCTCATTGGCAATCATACCACATCTCCTTATTTTTATATTGACAAAACCGGAGTCTCCTGAATGCTATGGGAACTAATGCCACAGTCACACATGGCCGATTATTGCTTTCGTTATTTTAGTTAATAACGATTTTATTTGCTCAAAGAGACAAACAGGATCGGACACAAGTTTAACCAATTTACGAAGTCTTCTCCTTTGCATATTGCAGAGCATGCACAGTTCAGAAGATCTATTTTTAATGTAGTAGTAAAATGGGGCATTTGCACAAAGTATGAAAAAAAAATCCAACACAATTAAAAAAAAGATAAAGAAAGGAGAATTGAGAAAAAATAAAATAAAATAAAATGAATAATAATAAATAAATGAAATTCTTTGGACAAGGCTATTTTGTTTATTTGTATCTTATTTGATGATACTACGAGGAATCGTTTTGGCATTTTTTTTTATTAAAATTAAATACTTATTTATAGATTTCACAGTTTTCCTCATACGTTAAATTTTGGCTACACTCAGTGAGCAACTCTATAGATTATTTGTCACTTGAACACGAGGAATGTTAGTTAATAGATCGTTCCTTATATCGGTGCATTCATTGCAATCAAAGAAGAAATTAAATGCATCCTCACGTGGAACAACGCAGGCACAATATGGACTCTGTTTTATATTTTAATCAAATAGGTCATTACTTAGAAATGGCGCTGAACATCGCAGCTGTGTTAAAAATTACATCCAATTTCCGCGGATCATACATGAAATGGCTAGGTACAGTCTTTGTTTCGTATGCATTATTCAACAAAGTTTGAACTTAGATAGGGTATCAAGGGTACGGATATAATTATCAAGTTTGTTCCATTATTTGATAGACGAATGATGAAATGAAGAATTTGTTAAAGCGGGTCTACAGAAAGGGGCTATTAAGTCATTGCCATTACGCAGTGGATAACCAGTGTTGTACTTTGTATATTGGGGAAATTAATTACACAAATATTTGTGGAGCGAGACCATTGTATATCTTATAAATAAAAATGGAGTTTTCTCTCTGTACCTCCTACTGTGTAGGGGTTCCAAGCCAGTCTATAAATATAGATATTCGGTTTTAGTAAAGATTAACAATGTTGTTACAATCCTCGCAGCTTGCAGTTGAAGTTTTTCTAATTTGTTTGAACAGTGAATACCACAATTGTCCTACACGTCACAGGCATATTCAAATATAGGACGAATATATGCAAGATAAATTTGTCCTTAGTTCTGTCTGTTCATCTTAAATTTAGATTTTCTTGAGACTCCTTAATACTTTGTTATATTTTTTAAATAATTTTCTACGTGCTAATTCCATTTTGCGTCCTGGGAAAGAGTTACACCAAAGTGTTTATGACGTGATGTGTTAGATATTGATCTTCCATTGAAAGAAAAACTTAAATCAATTGGGATCGTAGTATTTGAGCAAATCACTATTTCCGTTTATCTGGGTGAAAAGACATTAATCAATTTTTTTTATCAAATATTGAGTTTGTTTAAATTATGATTAATTACTAACTCCAAGTCTGCAATGTTTGCGATGGATTAACCCAGCATTTACAATCAGCAAAAAGTCTAGTCAATTAAAGTAAATTTTCGTCAATATCATTTATATACAGCAAAAATAAAAGGGTACCGAGATCAGAGCCTTGGTATAGCCCCGCAGAAACAATGGACAATGATGAAGGCGAATCTCTGATAACTACTTTCTATTTTCTTTAAAACAGATGATTTTTAACCGATGCAAGTAAAGTTCCCTTTATTCCAAATGAGTTCATTTTATGTATAAGTCCATTATGTCATACTTTATCAAATGCTTTCGAAAAATCACAGAATATGAAGAATAAGAATTTTCGACCGATATCCCTAATTTACTTTGTAGTAAAAGTAATGGAGACTGCAATATGGTCAAACTTTGACCCATTATTTATATATAAATAGGCAGAATTGAGTTATTCCCCTTATTAGATTTTATTAGCATATCCATTATTTTCCAGTAATTGTTAGGACTGGAATTATCCAAATTTTCTTTCTTAAAATTTACCATATTTACCTTGCTCCCGTTAACGAGATCAGACAGGGCTACGGCAAGAAAAGTGAAAAATTCGGATTGCTATCCTCAATGACCTGGAATGTCCTATCATTGTTTAAACACAATCGTATCCGTTGATAACAGAGTCATATGCTTTGATGAAGGTCAATGGAGGTCGGACAAGCACAGTTAGGCGCGTCCGTAATATTCGGGAAATTCAATTTTTCCTAGTCGAATTACAATCATAACTATGTCGTGACAAATTCTGCTGTATCGGATCAAAATCGTAACAATCTCCAGCGTCGGTTCACTGTCGGATCGCATTCGGGAGAATCATGACACTATTGGGATAGATTCGGCCATTTATTTATCATGCGAAAGTTAGAATCCTTATTTTTTGTATAGCGTAAAAGAAACAAATCGGATCAGAATCGAATCGAGAACACTTCCTGAACAATTTATGATTGTTGTCGTGATTTTCACTGTCTGATCGCAAACGAGAACTATAATCGACATTGTTTGAACGTTGCATTTAACAATATGATTAAACGTAAGATTTGGCAAACTGATCCTACAAAAAAACACGTTGAAGTCAATTTATTGATAGCGTAATACGTTTCTTGCCTCACTGTAAATAGCTAATAACACCTATGCCAAGTAAAATTCCTTCAAAACATCGTGTTTTGTAACAAGTATCAACTTTCAAAAAGCTTGCCAGACGTGAAATTTTAAATTCATTCTTTGATATTACCAATAAATAAATTGGTCGTCAACCGATCGGATCACACCTATATCTTTTAATATGCAATAGGATTGTTTCAATTGATAAAGGTTTGTTATAAATATAATCATGACCATATTTATAGAAGCTGCATTTACACCTGTTAACTGTTTCAATTCGAATATTTTAGTACAACTCTGTAAAATGTCCTTAGACTTGCGCGCTCAATTTTTGTCAAATCTGTTTTAACAAGAATGACCGGCTCTTGCTCAATTGCGATGAGGAATTTTTCCAATACGCATTGAAATTGGAAGGTTCCGTTACGAGGCCCTACTGAAACGAACATGTTTTTTGTGGGAAAAATATGAAGTCGAAGGCGAGAAATACTTTCTATTCTCTAAAAGACTTATTCATTTACTGAAACACTATTAATTCCAACTGCAAAATTTGTATATTCAGCATTCTTACACAGAAAAAATACTTAACCGGAATTAAGCTGAGGTAATCCTGGTGTATTTAAGATAAAGTAGGATTAATAATTTAAAGTGGTTTCGGCGGACCATAGAAACACTAATGCTAAAATGAAATATAGATCCAAAAGGCTGGAAGAAACTATTAGATTGCTTGTTAATTAAATTTTAAACATGAATGGTCAAATTTCACAAAGTTTACGTTCTTTTCAATAGCAGTTCATTTCGGTAATTTAAAAATATCTATACATGCAACTTATTTCATTTATTTATTTAATTTGTCTGATTAATTTCAAGTTTTCATATCACATTCCTTATTAATCCATTTCATTTCAGTTACATTTTTTAATGAAAAAAGTGATATTTTTAAGATGCAAAATATTTTTTACCTTTAAAATAACTTTTTCTTATAACTAAAATTTGTTTAAATATATAACACTCATTCACTAAAACAATATCTATGGAATTTATTTTGTTTGTTTTCGAGGAATAGATATTTTATAAAAATTACGCATTCCAGGAAAACCAAACTCGCTATTTGAATCATTTTTTTTATAATTGTTTCCTTCTCATCTGGACTGCTCTTAATGAACATTATTGGTTCATACATTCAGATGTCGTTACTTTATATTAGTGTTTTCTTTTTGTGTATCATTACTGTTTATTGTAAAGTCGGGATTTGTTATTGTGGAAAACAATTTGGGTAAATATATTTTTTATCTACATGTACTAATAAATATTTTTCAGCAAATATATCATAGATACAAGCTAATTAAATACTATACTATGCATTGCAGATAGAAACTTATAGTAATTCTTTCAATGACAGCATATCTAAATCTATAACTCCACTAAACTAGAAATGATGATAATACTTCATAAGTGTCATGCTTTTGTGAAATTCTCCGCCATGCAATTTTCCACGAAAAAGGCTACCCTACAATTCGTTGCTCTGAAATTTAGTTCTGAAACTACTTAAATAGAGAAAACATTAAATTCAAAAACGATATGTATATCCCATTAATGAATTATTTTTTTTCGTGACTTGAGACTTTGGATTCGAAAGTACAACGCACCACCCAAAAATAAATAAAATATTAGGTAAAAAAAAACATGACAAAAAATGTATTCGGCAGTAATCTGATACTACTACAATGTATTATTATCTAAAAGCTAGTGATCAAACCACAACAGATAACCCATCGGACTTCAAAACTATAATATATGAAAAATTGAAAGAGGGAATCCTTTTCCAGTTTGGGGTTTTCACTGCTTCGGACGCCAATTTTAGTACCTTAAAATTGTTTTCGTCATAAATCCCATCTTATCACTATCTTTTCATCTAATTGCAAATTATTGAAGCACATTTTATAAACCATAGGATTTGGAATTGCCAAGACTATGAGTTCGAAAATGGGTTACCCCACCTCCTATTTATAAAATATGTCTTTTTCAAAGAAAAGAATATTTCGCCAGAAATCCGACATCTTCACTTTGTACCAATACCTAAAAGCTATTTATTGTATCACACCCCTAGTTCCCTAGAACAGCCGAGACTACGGGTTCGAAAATGGGTATCTCTCCCTTCAATTTCCGGAATATTTTTTTTCTTTCAAAATTTTGACGCCAATTTTCGAATCATAGAAATGTTTTCGCCAGAAATCTGTTCTTATTTAATATTATATAATAGCTATTTATTATAGCACAACCCATAATTCCTGTGATGTTCTTACTGCCGAAATTACTGGATACGCCTTCAAATTTAGAAAATAAGTTTTTTTTTAAAGAATCGGACGAGATTTTTTTTTATACTTAAGCATGTTTCCGCCAAAATCAGATACCATAACATCGTAGAACTACCAAATTGCTAGTGATTAAATTACAACTAACAATCTCAAGGATTTCAGAACTCTATGATATGAAGAGTTGAAAGAGGGAATCCCGTTTCCAGTGGGTCTTTTTTAAAGTTTATCACGACAGTTTTCGAACCTTACGAATGTTTTCGCCGAACATACGATACTAGAACACTGTAGTATTACAAATGTATCTTATTACTTAGGATTGAATAATAACTAATTACTCCTAGGATTTTAGAACTCAAAGATATGAATAGTTGAAAGGGCAAACTCCCTTTTTAGTATGGCTTTTTTCAGAATTTAGGACGACAGTTTTCGAACCTTAAGAATGTTTTCGTCATAAAGCAAATACTAATACAATATACCATTATTTAAAAGCTAGTGATTTGCTACTGATAATCGTTAGGTTTTCAAAAATACTGATACTACAGGATAAAAAATTTAATACCTCGATAGAATACACATGTATGTCATTATCGACCTAAGGAATGTTTTCGCCATGCAATCCGCTGAAATCACAATGTTACCGAGTGTTTTCTAACAGCAATTGATTAATTCGCAACCAATAATGTCTATGGTTTAAGATCTGTTTTATACGAGGGTCGAAATGTGGAAGGTACCTCATTCCCTCGGTATGATCCCTTTTTTGATGCTAAGGAAAATTTCGAGACAAAGAGAGTGAAAAACTTTTCAATACAGATGAAATTAAATACAAATCACCTATTTTGCTGGTTTTCGTTTTTAAATAACATGATCATCAATGTAAGTTATAAAGCGAAAGTAGGAAATATATCCCCTACTATATATATATATACATATCGTCATGGCAGTCAGCAGGGTTTAAGAACATCCGTTGTTCGACCAGCTAGTCAAATGCGTTTTGTTAAAATATACTTTTTCATGTTTTTGGTCTTTTGGAAAAGGTTGTTTGTGCTGTATTTAGACCCCCTCTACCAAGAAATTTGTTTCGCATGCACACGTATAAAAATTGCGATTTTTATCCAACGCAATCATAGGTTTGAACGTTGTTTTAAATTTAGACTTGTTTATATATTTTCGTTTGGGCTTGAATTATATTTGCCTTCGGGTTTATATAATCCGTTCATCCTATTTCAACTCTTCAAAATTCAAGAGTCTATCCTAAATTGAGATAAATTATATGGCCTTCCAATTACCGTTTCGATTCCTAACATCACTGAAGAGACATTAATTGTCGAAATCCGGATATGGTGTACAAATTTTTGCACCTCATGATTGCGGTATACCATCTTTTCCGCAAGTTTATTGTTTTCTGTTTGGTTTTAAATTAATAATTAAGATCCATTTTGTTACATCTGGTGATCCGTTTATTTGGCAATCGCCATGGCAGTCAGCAGGGTTTAAGACCATCCGTTGTTCGACCTGCTAATCAAATGCGTTTTGTTAATATATACTTTTTCACTTTTTTGGTCTTTTGAAAAATGTTGTTTTGCTGTATTTAGACCCCTCTACCAAGAAATTTGTTTTGCACGCACACGTATAAAAATTTCGATTTTTATCCAACGCAATCATAGGTTTAAACGTTGTTTTCAATTTAGACTTGTTTATATATACATGTACATATAAATGTATATATATATAATTAAAACGCCGATTTCGATATCACTAAATTGAGTTTCAGGCCGAGTGAATGAGTTTCAAAGTATGTGTTTTGACTCAATATTAGGAGTTGTAAGGTCATAAGTATGATTTAAAAAGTCGCTATTTATATGAGCTATTATGCTGTGAATAGAAGTTGTATTGTGCAAATAAGAAGTTAAAAATAAATTCATAATCGGAAATTTAAAGATTAAAGTCATTACAATGAATTGCGAAATTGAAATTGTGAGTTATGAAGTGGCATCTAGCTCTTTTTTTTAAGGTTTAAGGTGTTGAAATGAATTACAAATATTTTTTTTTTTAATTGAATGTGTTACTATATTGCAAATGAGAGTAATGAACATTTAGATAGAAGTTTTATTGTCGGTATTACATTTAAAAAAAAGTATCGACATTCTTCGTTTTTAAGTAAATATGAGTACAAAATTGCAAATGTAGGTTAAATACATGTAGGCGTAGATACGAATTATATTATGTACTGAGTATATAGCAACTTGTTGGAATCGTCATCGTGATATTTTTTATTGTAAATCTTTGTTACAAAACCGTTAATACGGTAAATAAGATTTAAATTTCGAAAATCGGATATCAACCACCACGCAATCAATATACTACTCAAGTAGTTTCTCGAACGCACTTGCAGGAAGCCGAATTGCAGGATAGCGTTTTATTTAATGATAATTGAAAAATAGCTAGACACTTGTTAATATTGATCAAGGAAAACAAGATCTACAAAATGAGTTATAAGAAATAAAGAATTCAAACATTCATAAAATAACTACTTGACTGTCTTGGCGCATATTGTTATCAATCTCCCGAGGAAAAAAAGTATAAAGATAGTAAACACATGAAAAGCTACAAAGGCTACGGATACTCACGTTTTTATTTCTGTATTTTCTAGTTTACGGGAATATGCCTGTTGTAAAAATTATGAATGGAGAGGCAGAAGTTGTGTGGGTAAGTGACAAAACATTGTATTCCATATTGATTAGGTATAACAATTCTATTGGTCTGTTGTTTAAATTAAAAGTATACCATTAAATCATTATGAAAACATCAGAAAGAAGATCGTGCACTTAGTAATATAAGTATGATGGTGTTCTATTGACCTACTTAAAACTTTTTTGACCTGTTTGGTAATGTATTTCAATACTCTCAACAAATAAATACAACAAAAGCTTAGAAAAATATTGTTTGAGTTAAGCCAATTGCAACTGATTTTTTCATTTGTAAATGGATCCCCATGTCAGCCCCTCTTAAGTTTATTTTAGAAATATACATCGAGAATATGTGTTTTGAATACACTTCCCTGTTGGGTTTATAGCTTTCCAGGTGATATATATATATATCATGTCAGCCCCTCTTAAGTTTATTTTAGAAATATACATCGAGAATATGTGTTTTGAATACACTTCCCTGTTGGGTATATAGCTTTCCAGGTGATATATATATATATATATATACAGCACAAACAACATTTTCCAAAAGACCAAAAAAGTGAAAAAGTATATTTTAACAAAACGCATTTGACTAACAGGTCGAACAACAAATGTTCTTAAATCCTGCTGATTGCCATTGGCGATAGCCAAATAAACGGATCACAAGGTGTAATAAATGGATCTTAACTTTAAATTTAATACCAAACAGAAAACAATAAACTTGCGGCGAAGATGGTATACCGCAAACAAAGGTGCAAACATTTTTTGTACACCATATCCGGATTTCGACAATTAATGTCTCTTCAGTGATGTTAGGAATCAAAACGGTTATTTGAAGGCCACATAATTTACCTCAATTTTGGATAGACTCTTGAATTTTGAGGAGTCAAAATAGGATGAACGGATCATATTAACCCGAAGGCAAATATAATACAAGCCCAAACGAAAAAATATAAACAAGTCTAAATTGAAAACAACGTTCAAACCTATGATTGCGTTGGATAAAAACCGCAATTTTTATACTTGTGCATGCAAAACAAATTTCTTGTTAGAGGGGTCTAAATACAGCACAAACAACATTTTCCAAAAGACCAAAAAAGTGAAAAAACATGTCGAACAACAAATGTTCTTAAATCCTGCTGACTGCAAGAACATTTGTTGTTCGACCTGTTAGTCAAATGCGTTTTGTTAAAATATACTTTTTCACTTTTTTGGTCTTTTGGAAAATGTTGTTTGTGCTGTATTTAGACCCCTCTAACAAGAAATTTGTTTTGCATGCACAAGTATAAAAAATTGCGGTTTTTATCCAACGCAATCATAGGTCTGAACGTTGTTTTCAATTTAGACTTGTTTATATTTTTTCGTTTGGGCTTGTATTATATTTGCCTTCGGGTTAATATGATCCGTTCATCCTATTTTGACTCCTCAAAATTCAAGAGTCTATCCAAAATTTTGGTAAATTATGTGGCCTTCCAATAACCGTTTTGATTCCTAACATCACTGAAGAGACATTAATTGTCGAAATCCGGATATGGTGTACAAAAAATATTTGCACCTTTGTTTGCGGTATACCATCTTCGCCGCAAGTTTATTGTTTTCTGTTTGGTATTAAATTTAAAGTTAAGATCCATTTATTACACCTTGTGATCCGTTTATTTGGCAATCGCCAATGGCAGTCAGCAGGATTTAAGAACATTTGTTGTTCGACCTGTTAGTCAAATGCGTTTTGTTAAAATATACTTTTTCACTTTTTTGGTCTTTTGGAAAATGTTGTTTGTGCTGTATTTAGACCCCTCTAACAAGAAATTTGTTTTGCATGCACAAGTATAAAAATTGCGGTTTTTATCCAACGCAATCATAGGTTTGAACGTTGTTTTCAATTTAGACTTGTATATATATATATATATATATATATACATCATTGACTTTCAAATATTTAATTCTCTGCTCTCCAAATGAGATAAATCCAGAAAAGCGTATTTATAAGTGTTATTTACATTTGTTTAGAAGAATCATGGGTGTTGTTTTAATACGTTCATTATTTTATAACAATGTAGCTTCAAACTAAAATGGTTGTCCCCCTTAATCCCTTTTTTTTAAGCCTGAAAGAATCCTAACTGACTTTTAAACCTTTCAAATACATTTTTCTATTTATTAATACACATCTACCATGAATTTTTTATTCACTGTCTTTCATTGTGACTGAATTTGGATTATCATTGCAGGAGATACATGAATAGCAACAGACGCTCACCCTGTCGACGTACGGGTTCTTGCATATTTTTAATTTCATCCAATTCGCTCCAATTTTGTTTATTTTTTGATTAAGTCTTCTAAATCGACTTATGAGATTTGAATATCAGTAACCTACTGTTTACTTAATATAAATATATATCAATTTGTTATCATTTGAACGGCGTAGATACCATGATACACTTAACACAACTAGTCTTGACCCTAAATACTTAGGATCGAACAAGAGAGGCGGAAGATACCAAGGGAATTTGATACACATAATTTTCGGATAACAAAACTTTCACTCCTAACTATATGAATTAAGTTTGTAATCCTACATCGAATTTTTTATGTTGTCCCTAATATTGAAGCATATGCTGAAATTAAATTGAAATGTTAACTTATGACCAAATACTTAAATACAGTTTTGGAACTCGTCTGTAATTAAGTTTAAAAGATTGTTTCAGACCAAGAATGTAATTGATCAGAATCCCAAACTCTCCGCTTTAAAATCACTGCGTTTGTCATGAGATATGAAATATCAAGATGTGTGGTATGATTGAGAAAAAAAACCTAGTCATACAGACCAAATGACAAAAATGGACTTTAACACGGAGCAATACCAATCAGTACCATACAGTAAGTTATTACAGTCCAAGAGATGAAATAGTGTGAAACAATTCAAAGGAGAGGCATTATGTATACTACAACAAAAAACGAAGAACATTTATGACAGAGCAACCAATGACAACCACCTTATTACAGGATCCTGGATTCGGACAGGTTCATTAACGATTGATTTAGAATCGCCCTTCATATTCATTTTGAAAAACACATAAACATATAAATATATAATTAGAGTAGTCTGCTTGGTTTCAAATTCATGAAGTTATATGAAATCTATCATATATTGTGCTCACTGAAAATTCTATTGATTTAAATAAGTTTTTAAATAGACATGTATCTAAAAGTGAAATGTAAGGTTCCTGTTTGTTATCTACAATAAGCAGTAAATATTGAAATTAATCATAAATTCTTAATCGAACGCAAGCTAAATATCTGAACACTTCAATGGAAATAAATATTAATATTCCGAGTCATACATTTATGACTATTAATTTTAATATACAGAACTATATTTTGTGCAAACAATGCTAAAATGTACATACTAGATTATAAAAAAATATTTCCGGCTTTTCCCACTTTTTTCATATCTTTTTAAGGTCATCAAACTCCGCATTACGAAGTGTGGAAAATATTGATCGAGGTGTCTGTCCGGACCAATTTCTTCTAAACCAAAAAGTGAATTGTAACTTAACTTTGACAGAATCTTTATTATGTAATGTATTTGTGTATCTCTTATTTCACTTTTCCATACCAAAACACCCGACTTTTCAATTTCATATTATAAGGTTGAACAATTCCATCCGCAACTCCTTCTAAATCAGTAAATGGATTTCAATCAAATTTGACGGTTTGGTCAAGACATAATGCCATTGTGCACCTACTATTTTACTTTTTGATCAGAGATTTAAGGAGTTTTCCATACAAAAATATGGACAGGCTTTGCTCTTTTATAGCGTGATTATAACACCCCACCCGCAACTAATTCTAAACTAATTTCAATTAAACTTTTACAGATTTTTTATGATGTAATACCCGTGTGGGTATATAGAATGGGGCGTGTTGTGCTAACAGTACATCAAGTTTATTAATATTATCTTTAACAGAATGTAAAATTGGTTTTAAGTCTAACTATGGTGCCAATTGTGAGCCATGTACAAACAACTTTTACGGAAATAGATGTTCCAAACTTTGTTTGTGTTCTTCAAACCAGAGGTAATATTAAATTTTTTGTGATGCTTTACATAAAGATATACACTTATAACATGAAATAATAATCGATTACTAAAAGTTATTGTAACAAGTTGTTCTAGAAAAACAGACATGGCAAAACAAACCGACAAAAAGTCGAACAAACGTCCGATAAACATTCAACATAAAACTAAAGATTAAGCATTATGCACTGCACCAAAAATAAACAAGGCGGACTCAGATGATATCCATTGCAAATGATTAAAGTCGATACATTATCAAACTGGATTCGTATGACCATCAAGTGTACGATATCTAGTTCGATAGCTGGAGGTGCCTGTGAAAGTATTTCGAAACACAGTGATATTGATCTCTAGATGACACCGAAGCGTTATAGCAGCTACATCTGACTTTTTTTTACTTCGAGTCAATTGACCACGTTTATACCAATTCACATGTAGAGCAGGGTATGATAACCCTCCTAGAGCACCTGAGACCAGCCCAAGTTAATTAGGTGGATTCGTGTTTTTGGTGTGTTTTATACATATTGTTTGTCTTTGTGTCGGTTTTCGTTTTTTTTTTTTTTGCTTTGGAGTAGTCAGTTTGCATGAGTTAGGATGTCACTATGTTTCCTTCCTCCTCTCTTTTACAGTCAAAATGGATTGAAATAGTTTAACAACACATACATACGACATTACATCTGCATAAAGATAAAATAAATGCATATATTCTAGAACTCTTTACGAAAATGATTTATTTCGTGATGGTATCCTCACATATGGAGGCTGCCGCAGGAGTTTCAGTTGTATTTCGAGATCTATCAATGTAATTTGAACTCCATAAACGGAGAGAAATCAAACATTTCAAAACTAAGTCTTTTTGAAACCGTTGAACAGTAGAATTAAATACGATTTGCCTTGACATTCTGATTACATGTAAACGTTCGTACAATTTTGAATTAAAAATGATATAATATTTACTTAGGTAATTGAATTAATAAATAGACAAAAAATGTATTTAAAAGGTTTAAACTACTTTCACGCTCCTACTCTTTAATATAAAAATACATATAAGATGATATGATATGATTGCCAAATAGAGACCAAATAACGGCGTAGAAGTTAACAACTATAGGTCACTGTACGGCCTTCAACAATGAGCCAACCCCATACCGCATAGTAAGATATAAAAGGCCCAAAAATGACAAATATAAAACAATTCCAACAAGAAAACTAACGGCCTAATGTATGTACAAAACAATAAATAAAACAAAAACACAAATGTGATATATACATTCGTGTGACATATACATTCGTGTGACGCGCAGTTAATACTTCGTTATTGGTGTACTGTTGTACTGTCGTTAATTCACGGGAGGCGTCCGTTGATATTCTGTGGTTTACATGTTGTAATGTAGTATTATATTATTTATTTATGTATTTCTCTGTCCTGAGTGTTCTTGCGTTTATTTGTACTGTATTCCTGTCACGTAATGTTGTCATTTTAGCGGTGTTTTTAACATTGCCATATAAACGGGAGGTTTGGCTAGCCATAAAAACCAGGTTGAACCCACCATTTTTTCTTAACATGTCCTGTACCAAGTCGGGAATATGGCAGTTGTTATCAAATAGTCCGTTTCTATGTATGTTGGCGTTTGTTTTTGTTGCAGATCAGTGTTTTTGTTGTTCCGTTGTTTTCCTCTTATAATTGTTGTGTTTCCCTCGGTTTTAGTTTGCAACCCGGATTTGTTTTCGCTTTATCGCTTTATGACTATTGAATAGCAGTATACTACTGTTGCCTTTATATACAGCAACACACGACAACGTCTGAATTACAGGCTACTGACTTGGGACAGGCCCATACAGAAAGTGGCTGGCGGCTTTTAACATGTTTGCTGGTGCCAAACCCTCTCCTAACCTGGGAAGTGTTGTAACAGTACAACAAACTATACCAATCAATTGAAAAGTGCTAAACTCATCGGATTGATACGAAACTCAAAAATACCTAACAAACACAAAAAAATACCTGCCAACTTTTGAAAGTCCCCATGGGGGTTTAATGCGCGACAACAATTCTTTGCGACCTATTTTGCGTGTGCTGTTTTGTGGTCTAGAAAAAGAGTCAGATTTGTATGATGAGCTTACAAGCCTTTTTCTTAAGTTTATTAGCATGATTCTAGTTATTATTAATATATCAGTAGAAAAGATGAATCTGTAGCTAGAAGACCAGGATTTATTTTCTTGTGTTAGGATATTAAATGATTGTTGACATTTAAAATTTAAAATAAGGCAAAAAGATGGACTTTTATCAGGTTGGGAACAACATCCCAAATGAGTGATAACCCCTCAATGTAAGGACATTAAAAACCAATTTTAAGTACAAATGAGCATATATCTATATTTTTTGAAGAAACTTTTCATAAAGAATTATACATCTATCTGGTATTATATGGTGAAAACATGTCCAAGAATTTTGTAATGTTTCTTGATTTTTGTCTTCTTTATCATGTTTATTATTAAAAATAATTGAACCCTCATTTAGAAAAGACTTTAAAGTTGTTCCAAATATAATGAATTTTCCCACTTTTATGTTTTTTTGCAACAGTAAAATGACCCCTTGTCCTAATGTCTTGGGGACAGTCCCTCATTTAAGGGGTATATCCCTCATTTGGGGGTTTGTTGCGATCCTGTTTGTTTGGTCCTTGTGAAAAATGAAGTACTTTAAATGATTTGCCCCATTTGGTAATTTAATTGAATACAAAAATGACATATGTTACAGCAGAGACATATAATATATGTATTATGTATTATATGTCTCTGGTTACAGCAAGTGTAATGTCAATAAATTAGTGAATAAACTACTATTTATTATCTTTATGTTTGTAATGCATCATTGAATTTTGTCAGTCAGCCATGCTTTTATTCTTAAGCTGTTTAAGAACCTCCTTGCAGATGAAAATTAACCTTCCATGTTCACGATTTTACAATTCTAGGAATACAACACAAGTTCAAAATCTAGCATGTTAGAATAATCTTAAGAGAAAACGTTTTTGATTTGCTTATTAATTTGATCATGAGAAACACAGAGTTTGATTGGCTGATCACGATTGTCTTCCCTTGGGAACAGTTTAATATCGGGAACAATCATATTTTCGTGTAGATTTTCACAAAATCGTGTTTTAGAGGTTTTTTCACGATCCCGATCGTGCAATCGTGACAAAGGGTCAAAATCGTGTAGTACACGCCTAAATCGTGAAAGTTGGCAGGTAGAAAAAGACGCAGAGTACAGATCGGACAGTACTTGGAGGTACTGAAAGATAGTTTCCCTACATCCAATGGATTTAGTGTAAACACTTCATTAACCGTCAGAGAAAAACATGACCTTAAACAATGCCAAAATATAGGTATCGACAAATTGTAGGAGCGTGAAAGTACATGTGTGTATTACAATAATATTTAGCTGGGTTTTAATTTATTGGTAACAAAATCAATATATAAACCTAAAAAACAATATTCAAAAAGCAAATGCAAGTGTTGAATGGTAACCTTTTAGAAAAAAACATGTATTTAAATGCTCGATACGTTTAGCTGGATCGCATCTAAATTTACAGGCTAGGTAAACAACATCCCCGTAAAAATTAATAAGAATGCGCTATCTTCGTTTGCCTTGAAAAGAGAAAGAAATTTTATTATTTAAGGTAATTGCCTGTAAAATGTCTTCAGTGTCTTAATTACAATCAATCATATATTCCCTCACATCGTTCCTGTTAATTATTGTTTGTCAACCTTGAACGAAAAGAATTAAACGCCGCTATTAATCCCTGTGTCTGCAATTACTGAGTCAATTAGGCCACTTTATATGGACGTACCACTTCTTGCACAATCTATATGTTATAGTTCACAAATCAAGACTCCTGCTTTTTTATGATTTTAAGACGGATGCATGAATGAACTTATGTTTAAAGCCAATTTGCAAATATTATGTGTTAACAAATCAAGACAAGTTGTTAATGGTGAATATATATGAATCCTTATTTCACGCTGAGCTGGATTTTTAAATTGCTTGTACACCAATTAAGGTAAAAGGTTCACATGACGACAAGCCATGTAACGACTTGTAACCATATGCTGACTCAGAGTCGACACGGTTTGCTCTGACTTCTAGATGCCGTTTGCATAGCGGAGAAGCAGCAAAAACATTTTTTACGGCTTTTATTGGTCATCTTAATTACATGTTTTAGTGTTCTTTTATTTTTCTTTGTAAATTATGAACGTTTACTGTTTGGTCTATTTTGGTAATATCCTTTAGGCGTGGCTAAGTACTTGTACATCTCGCCATTGTGTTGTGGTGCTGTGGTCATTTTTTGTATTCTTGTGTTTCATTTTTTGCGTGTGTGCTTTGTCTATATGCCACTTAGATTTTCTTTGTTAACATATTTGTTTGTTTTTATAGTGATTGAGATTTTAACACAATGTTGACTGCTGTACCCCTAGTTTTGATATTTTTACCTATTATGTCAGTTGTTTTCCATTCGTTTGATGTGTTTGAGCTTTTGATTTTGTCAATTGTCAAGGGACTATCCATTTTGAATTTTCCTTGGAGTTCCGTTTTTTTTTTTTTATTTACTTTTTAACCCAATTGATATCCCTATAAAGCTTGTAATTGTACATATTATATGAACTTGTGTCAATTTTAAACGAGAACATTTTACCATTTTGATTTATATATTTCAATTTCTGGAGCTATATCTGTTTCGTCGTGAGCATGACATTCACGTAATAAAAGATCACCGATGCCGTTTTCCTTGAGGAATGCGCATTCAGCTCCCGAGGAAAGGTAGAAAAAAGAGGTCACATAAATGATGCGTAGGTACAGAAGTCGTATTTTTTGCTTTCTGAAACAAAATAATCATTACAGGTTTTTCAATGGATATATGTTGCAAATTTGATACACATATTCCTTTCATATACAGATGTGATCACATTGATGGATGTGTGGACGTTTTAACAACAGTTGATGTGTTTCAAGGTATGTAATCCTATTTTTACTTGTGAGGACTCCGCGTCATTCAATATATCACATTGAAACACGCTTTATCCAAAAAGATGCTATTTATGTTGATTGCCTAAAAATAAAAGGAACTGATTTATATGTTAATGCGACATTAAACTAACAACAAAATGAAATTAGCAAAACATGTCCATTCAAAACTTACTCTTTTTACTAAATCTAAAATAGAGGTTCCAAATATAACCCTGAAAATACAAAACAGGCAACAATCCACAAGAGACCGACTGATGAGATGAAAACAACTATAGGTCACCGTAAGGCCTTCAACAATGCGCAAATCATATACCAAAAAGAAAGCTATAATATGCCCTGACAATAACAAATGTGAAACAAATGAAACGAGAAAACCAACGACCTCGTCTATGTAAAAACCACTCTACTCTAAACAGTCTTCACAATACACCTTATATATAACAGTGGTACCGTTCACTCATAATTATGATAAAAGAAATATATTGATATATATTGCCGAACAGAATAACAGTGATTATAATGTTATTGTAAGATTGTATGAATAAGAGTATGAACACATCAGTTAAGTGAAAATAAGTGGAAATTAGAAGAAATTAAAGAAAATTTAATCTAAACGTCGGAGAAAAAGAAAAAAAAATGTCCATGCCCTAAACACCTGCAGTTTCACGTACGGTCGGACGAAACTGTCGGCAAGATAGAGGGGCATGGAACTGACTATAGATAGCGAAGGCAAGGCGACAAGTATACCAATATTCAGATAATATGTAACAAAGATAAAGGATTTTAGATAATAACTTGAACCGATTTTGGTTCAGAGAACGAGCTGTGTCAGTTGAGGAAATTTGAATTTATCAGAAAAATATCTATATGGTCCGCCTATACTCATATGGTCCGGTCCGTTAATTACCAAACGAGTATATACTCATATGGTCCGACCATACACGTACTGTTAAAATACTCATATGGTCCGGAACATTTATATAATTATGTATGTAATTTATATATAAGAAGTGGTTGAATATTAGTTTCCGGTAATTACTTTTTTACAGACACGTCTACGTCGGATCTGGTAACTAATACAGAAACAAAGAAGAAAGCAGGTAATTTCATATGCTTTTAACATTTGTTTAATTTGATGAAAGGATATAAGGAAGATTAATTGTATACCGCCATCTTGGATTGTAAAACAGCATTACACAGTTGGTCTAGTTCTATATGCTTAGATCTGCAAATTTTGAGACATATTGACAATTAATGTGTAGACTGTTTATTTGAATACAGAAAAAAGGGATTTATTGAATTAGGGTTTTAACAAATACCAAATATTTGTTTTTGTTTGAATCAATTTTTACAAGTACAAGTGAGAGGTTTAGCGCTATAAAACCAGGTTCAATCCACCATTTTCTACATTTGAAAATGCCTGTACCAAGTCAGGAATATGACAGTTGTTGTCCATTCGTTTGATGTGTTTTGTCATTTGATTTTGCCATGTGAATAGGGACTTTCCGATTGAATTTTCCTCGGAGTTCGGTATTTTTGTGATTTTACTTTTTATTATTTTTTTTTATAAAGGAATGTAGAAGAAATTTTCATTTCTAGTTCACCGGGCACAAAAGGGCCAAGTGAGCTTTTCTCATCACTTGGCGTCCGTCGACCGTCGTCGTCGTCCGCCGTCGTCGTCGTCCGTTAACTTTTACAAAAATCTTCTCCTCTGAAACTACCTAGCGAAATAAAACCAAACTTAGCCTAAATCATCCTTAGAGTATCTAGTTTTAAAAAATATATCCGATGACCCCGCTCATTAACCAAGATGGCCGCTATGGCTTAAAATAGAACATGGGGGTAAAATGCAGTTTTTGGCTTATATCTCTGAAACAGAAGCCTTTAGAGCAAATCTGACATTGGAGTAAAAATGTTCATCAGGTTAAGATCTATCTGCCCTGAAATTTTCAGACGCATCAGACAACCCGTTGTTAGGCTGATGCCCCTGAATTGGTAATTTTAAGGAGCCTCTAGTCATAAACTTGCCTTTAATTATTTTTTTTTACTTTTGTTTTCTCATCAATTAAATTTGAGTTAAAAGAAGGTCGTCTCAGGCATCGCTAACAGTTATTCATATAGACACCATTGCTTGATATCTAGTAGTTCAAAAAACCAATCGGATATCATGGGAGGATATTTAAAACGTTTCTTTGTGTATATATAAGTAAAACTCAGATCAACGTCCGGTCTCTAATCGACGCCCGTTCCTCAAATCGACGTCCAAACTTGACGTCATAAAAAAACAGCATTCCAAATCGACGGCCAATGTTTGCCTCTATTATCGACGTCTTTTTGTTGTTTTCAAATCGACTCCAAATTTTTGGCTTCTCTAATAGACGTCCGTTTTATGGACTTGCCGTTATGACATCATAACTTTATTAAATAACAATAATAATACTAATAATGTTTTATTTAAAGAGGGTTACACATTAATCTATAAAGCTAATCTTGCTTGAGGCACCCTGTCAACCTTCAACGTTTCCAGGCAAAAAAGTGGTATTCAGATAAAAGAATATAGCTAGCTATTGAATGTATACACTATATATGGTTTTGTTAATATATAATTCTTAAAATATTAGGAATAATTGCATTGTAAACAATGTAAATCTGATAAGAATTACTCAAAAATACTCCTAAAAAGGTCAATTTCTGCTATCATAAAAAATGGCGTCGTTGATGGCTTCACCGACGGAACAAGATGCATTCCTTTACAAAGATGTACGATTTCAAAACATAATGCCTGAAAAGTAATGGTATTGTAAAAGTGATACCAACTTGCTCAGTATTATTACGTATATATACATATATATGTTCCGGACAATATGAGTACTGTATTTGGACCATACGCGTATGGTCATGACCGTATGCGTTTATTCTCATATGGTCTGGGTAACTAATACGATGAACGTTGAACAGTAATTGTGTAAGGCATAACCCAAAAAATGAAATTTTACATAGATAACAATTTGATAATTATTGTAACGTGATTAATGAAATAAAATGATAGTAGAAGCATTTTTACATGGTCATTATTAATTTGTCTTTACGAAACACAATATGTCGACTCCGAAAATAACGTAATGAACTGTTATGCAAGAAGTCAACTGTTTTACACATTAGCAATTGGAATATTAAACTTTTCTTTTTTCTTTATTTTTATATTTCAATTTGTTTTTTGTTATTAAAAATTTTTAAACAATTCAAATTGATTTTAGTCATTTGATTTGTTCATGCTCTTCTTTATACGATTTACAGTTACAGTAGGTTATACGTGCTGCCCCTCTATTCTTAATTAAAAACCACTGCAATTGTAAGATCGTATGAATATAGAGTATAAACACATCAACTAAGTGAAATTAAGTGGAAATTAGAAGAAATAAAACAAAATCTAATCTAAACGTCGGGGGAAAAAGAAAAGAAAATGTCCATGCCCCAAACACCTGCAGTTTCACGTTTTGTCGAACGAAACTGTCGGAAAGATAAAGATGTATAAAACTGACTATAGATAGTGAAGGCAAGGCACTGAGTATACCAAGATTCAGACAAATGTCACAAAGACAAAGGATTTCAGTTATTAACTTGAACCGATTTTGGTTTAGAGAAAGAGCTGTGTCAGTTAAGGAAGTTTGAATTTATCAGAAAAATTCCTATATGGTCTAAATACTCATATGGGTCCGTTAATTACCAAACAAATATATACTCATATGGTCCGACCATACGGGTATGGTCGGACCTTATGCGTTTACCCATATGGTCATGACCATACGCGTACAGTGCAATTACTCATATGGTCCGGAACATATATAAAATTATGCATGTAAATTATATGTATGAAGTAGTTGTATATTAGTTTCCGGTAATTACATTTTTACAGACACGTCTACGTCAGACCTGGAAACTAATACAGAAACGAAGAACAAAGCAGGTAAATTCATGTACTTTTAACAGTTGTTTAATTTGATGAATGGATATGAGGAAGATTAATTGTATACCGCCATCTTGGATTGTAGAACAGCATTACACAGTTGGTATAGTTCTATATGCTTAGATCTGCAAATTTTGAGACATATTGGCAATTTAAATGAAGACAAAAAGGGATTTATTGAATTATTTAGACTGTTTTAACACATACCAAATATTTGTTTTTGTTTTTATTAATTACTAAATTTTTTATGAAGGAATGTAAAATAAATTTTTATTTTTTATTTGTAGCAAGAACACAAGTTTGGTTACACCATTTCTTTTTTTTTTTTATATTCTGAAAGCATATAATAAACCTATGCTCATTTGGACAATTTTTCCCGACTTACAGCTTAAAAATTAGCACGGTAACCCCTGCTTTGTATTATAATGATGAAAATAAATATGGTAAATTCTATATTTTGAAAAAGTATAGAAAAATTCCATCTGAGGAAATATATACCGATAATCCATCATCAACCGTTAGCAGATAAAGTAAACGACTGTCTGAGCCTCCAGTCATAAACTTACCTTTAAATTTTTTGTTGACTTTAATTTGTTGTCTCATCAATCAAACTCAAGTTGGTCGTCTCAGGCACCGTTAAAATTCATTCATATAGACACCGTTGCTTGATATTTCATAGTTCAAAAAACTAATCGGATACTAAGGGAGGATATTTCAAACGTTATTTTGTATATATATGTAAAACTCAGATCGACGTCCGGTCTCTAATCGACGTCCGATGCTCCAATCGACGTCCAAATCTGACGTCAAAATATAATAACATTCCAAATCGACGGCCAATTGTATGCCTCTCTTATCAACGTCTTTTTTTTTCTCAAATCGACGTCCAATTTTTGGCTTCTCTAATCGACGTCCGTTTTATGAACTTGCCGCAATGACGTCATAACTTTATTGAATAATAATAATAATAGTAATGTTTTATCTAAAGAGGATTATACAGTTAACTAAAAAATTATTCTGCCCAAATGCCCCCTGTAAACTTTCAACGTTTCCATGAAGAGAAGTGTTATTCAGATAATAGAATATAATATAGCTAGCTATTGAATGTATAATCTATATGTGGTTTTGTTATTATATAGTGTTTTAAAAATTAGGAATAATTGCATTGTAAACAATGCTAACCTGATAAGAATTATTAAAAAATTCTCCTAAAAAAGGTCAATTTCTGCTATCATGAAAAATGACGGCGTTGATGGCTTAAACAATGGAACAAGATACACTACCTAATGAATAATGTGTTTTGGAGAGAAAATGAAAAAAAAATAAAATAAGCAAAGATCCAAACGCCGAGACATTTTAGGCCGACATGTCGGTGGTTGTCTTACTGTCATTTTCTAATGTTTGTCCTTTAATTTTCAAAAAACGACATAAAAAAAACAATTCGCATATAACACAACAGCTTTACAAAAATAAAAAACGATGCAGATGATATAAATCAAGTTCAATATAATAACAATAACGCTGCGTCGGATTGAAATCGAAAATATGCAAATGAATACCAATACATCTGTCACCTATTTCGGGTTGAACAAATCTCAATGGGAAGTCTTTAACTGTTTGAAAATTGAGTCGAACCCTACAAAATAGACCAAAAGTCATCTTTTATTTGTATTTGAATGTTCCAAAATCAATCAAAGTCTTATACATGTAAATGTATACGTGCAGTAATTTATTATCTATTAATATTGGACATCGATTAGAGAAAACTATAATTAATCGGACGTCGTTTTGGCAATACATTATGTCACATTGGACGTCGATTAGAGGGTAAAAATATTGGACACTGATTAGAGTATGTGACGTCAGATTTGAACGTCGTTTTGAGGAACGGACGTCGATCTGAATCTAACATATACATGTAGAGTGATTGTTAGAATATAATAGTAAGTAGATGAGAATCAGCAACTCATTTCACAAACAATATTTCAAGAAAAAAATACTTGTAAGTCATAAACACTTAAGTACAAATTATGATCAAGTTTTATTGTGAGATGTTTGTGAAAAGAGACCCTGACGTTTAACGTAAGTATCAACACTTAGTCGATACATCTGCTGATTAACATCCGAAGGGTACACAAGCTCAGAAGATCTATATGTCTAATTTGGTACTAACACACCAATACGGATATAAAATTCAAAGTGATTCGACTCAGGCAGTCGTTTTAAATTATGGAATGTATCCTCATAATGCATGGACCAGAATCCTTGTCTACTTATATTTTTTGGCTGTTCCATTGCCTCATTCATGTGCAGTTTATTGATATTTTTTTGTTTAATTATTATATGACAAGTCAGATACGATACTAGTTTTACGCAAATTCCGAACTTAGTTCAGATATTCAAAGATTATTGCGGTTATGTTATTTGGTTGTGTGGCCAATTTCCATTGAATAATTAACATCAACTTGCTAGATACCAGCATATGTTGTTCTGTTCAAAAATGTTGTAAACCAAGTAAGGACCAAGTATCAAACAAGGATGTATATCTACACACACATAGCTTCTCTAGGCGGAGTCAAAAGAAGAAACCCAATATGCATATATACTGAAAGATAATATATGATAACTCAAATTCAACATACAGATAATATGTTTTTTTTTTTACTTGAAAAACTCTATTCGTTGACAGCTTTTCCGTTTGGAGTGACGTTAACCATAGCGGTAGAGCGGTGGGAAACACCGTACTGAAAGAAAAAGTGAACAAACGTGTTAGGATTGGAAGCCAAATCAAATACGAACTTGAGGAGCATTTAAACCGGAACGTTCTTAAAATTAGCGCAAAATACGACTATGGCAATCTATACCTGTGGGTAAAGAAAACAAATATCGTTTCGAATAATTCAAGTTTTTATAAACAATTAATTTACAGACAATGAACATTTCATTGATAATTTATGTCATTAGAAATTGCTAAAATTGAACTATGATACCCTCAAGGACGAAACGTAAACAAGCACTCTGATATCAACCCAGTGGTTGTAAAACCTCATTAAATGTACCAGGCTTATAGTTTTATACACTAGGCGCGCATTCCGAATACATAAGGTTCATTAGTGGCGCTGGAATCAAAACTGTTCGAAGTCCAAATCCACTACGCAGTGAATTTGACAAATATCAATACAAAAGATAACAAACATTATACATGATATATGCAGAACTTACGGTGACTACACTGAAATGAAAATTTTATAGCGAACGATAATTCCTTACGATCTGTAATTACTTGTTCTATTCATACATTACTATGCTCTGTGGTTTCTTGAATCTTCCTGTAACTTTGCAGTGACATTTTTGGTTATTTGATGACTGTATTTTATTTAGATATGGTGTTCTAAAATGGCATATTATTACAGGTTCTTAGAATCAATTTTGAAATGTTTGTCGTATTCAATATGCAGGTTATCCAAAAGTTGATGGATAAATTCGAGAAAAACATTAACATAAAAATGAATATTTGGAACTACACAGAATTCTAAAACGTCTTCCGGTTTAGCAAATTTTGTATTCATAAGCACATGCAAAATGCACTCGTAAATAAACCCGCAAAAAGTGTATGATGCAAGAACAACCAGCATCTTTTTCAGTTTACACAAGGCATTTTCCTCAAAAGACTAAAATTAGTTCCTTTTGTATTTATTTATAGATTAAAAAATATATGTATGTGTATACTTAATTTCTTTAAAAGACCTTTCCTCCCTTAGACTAAAAAAAAAACAATATTTGTATACCAAAATTAAACAATGTACCTACATTTACTTGCTGTCAAATACAAAATCGGATTTGTGTTATCTGGTGAACAATCCTGTGGCCGTTTGACTATGCCTTTTATCAGTAATATGAAGTATTAACAATAATGCATCTACATGATTGATAAACCCATTCCTTATGTTAAGAATATAAAGGCTGACATAATGTATTTAATTAATCTATTTGAGTTTCAACAGAGTGTTTGGACGGATTTGTATCTTTAGATGGTAGACCATGCACACCTTGTCTCGGAAGACTCTTCGGAAGAGAATGTGCCTATATTTGTGACTGTAACATAAATGAGAAGTAAGTATATTGATAATTATCAATTTCCGCTAGATCTTTATTTACTCAATAATCAGTTCGTCTTGCGGAAATGTGTTATCTTTGCTTACATAAATTTAACAATTAGGTTGCAGTTTCAACCCACAATACAGATGTATCCCAATTTTTAAAAAGGAACACGAAAATTTATCATATACAGATATATTAATTTGGAAAAAAAAAAGAATGTCCTAACATTTTTTAATTAATAGTTTTGTGACCTTTTTATTCGATAAAAGAGAGAACTGGCAACGCATTTTTGTCCAACATATTCAAATGTTTAAATTTTATTATATTTGTCCGTATGGTGCTAGTCTGCCCTAAATTATAATTCTGTTTATATTTTTATATTATTTTTAAATTGAAAATGCGAAATAACATAATACCGTTTAAGACATAATGTAAAGAAATGTTGAGACGCTTGTAGAATTATAAAGATAAAAAAGGAAATTAAATATATTAAGAAACAAGATCGCATCAAATTGAAACTTTGTACACACATTTATAACATTATTTGATTTTTTTAAATTTCATAACAAAGTAGTTTTAAACCAAAAAGTTACGGTTAATATAGAAAACTAAATGAGAAATTCGTGTATTCTCAGTTTAAAGTTTTGGTAATGGTAGTTTATTAAATGCTGTGGTCAAATCAACTTGTAACATATTATACATGTTGATTGTGAAGCAACATTTTCAAGTTGTATGCCAAAGGACGATTTATGGGTTCACTGAACATTGACACATGATAGAGACAATGTTGCATGGTATCCTATGCGCACATACTCTGGTTATATGCTGTTTTTAAAATGGCTGCCGTTACATAGATACAGAAGAACAATGTTTGGGGACCGTTTTGGCGACTTTTGTGTAATACAGGATTACGCGTTAATTTCAAGTTTGTGTGCAGGGTTAGGGATTAAATGAAAAAACATAGTATTTTTATGAACACTACTCAAATAGTTTAAGTATCTATTACAACATTTTTGGGCAACACGTTCTTACATCTTGAATGAATAAAATATCAATAATAACATTTTATTTTTTAATATTTTACCAAAAACACTCAGACACTCTAAAAATAGTTTCTGGTACACCTAAAAGCAAGGCCATGTTATTTTTCTCAAGTCTTTCATAGATACCCAACAGTTTGTACCTTGTCATATGTTTGTCTGATTTCTGAACACAGAATACATAGTACAGTTTCTTTTAATATCCAGTTAAATTATGAATGACAAGGTAGAATCCAACGAACAGTGTTACAATATTGTGTTGTTATAAAAGGCATAGCGCAAATAGTATTGCAATCTGCATATTTGAATATATTTCCACTTACTACGAGAAGATAAAGTCAGTACTTTTTATTATTGTATTGTAAAAAAGCACATTATGTCCCAAAAATCTAAAATGAAATAATAAGCTCATCATAGATACCAGGATTGAAATTTTGTATTTGCGCCAGACGCGCGTTTCGTCTACAAAATACTCATCAGTAACGCTCGAATCAAAAAAAGTTAAAAAGGCCAAATACAGTACGGAGTTGAAGAGCATTGAGGACCAAATATTCCTAAAAGTTTTGCCAAATACAGCTAAGGTAATCTATTTCTGAGGTAGAAAATCCTTAGTATTTCAAAAATTCAAAGTTTTGTAAACAGTTAATTTATAATTATGACCATATCAATGTTAATCCATGTCAACACAGACGTGCTGACTACTGGGCTTGTGATACCCTCCGAGAAAAAAACTCCACCAGCAGTGGCATCGACCCAGTGGTTGTAAATAAACTCATCATATATACCAGGATTGAAATTTTGTATTTGCGCCAGACGCGCTTTCGTCTACAAAAGACTCATCAGTGACGCTCGAAAAAAAAAAGTTAAAAAGGCCAAATAAAGTACGGAGTTGAAGAGCATTGAGTATCTCTAAATCTAACTGTAACCATAAAGTCTTTCCATGAACAAACCTCTCCCGGTTTGTTAAGAAGTAAAAATAGAATCTTCCGAGTCGTCTAAGTTATCTTAACGGAAGATTGCTTTTTTCATTTCATCTTCAATGAACGTATTCAATTCGAATTGTGATAGTGCATAATCAGTGTCAACGTTCAATGAATTATCACTTTCTTTGGACATTGGGATGGTAATTGGTAAACATATTGTGTCACTTGATAAATTTCTGGGTCTACCCGAATATCACTTCACTCTAATTAGCATAAAAATAAATTGAAACATGTGATTTACAAATTTAGTGGATGCAAAAATTCATTATTTTGTATCACATTTTATTCCTAGTAAAATAGAAGGTCTTTTTGTAGATTCATATATGTGCTCTTCATAATTACACATGTCTATTTACGACTATCTTATTTTCATACATAGTAGAAGTTTAAAAAATGATCCTAGTTGTGTCACTAGAATTCTTATATTTATTGGTTTATTAGTTTTTTTGTTTTGTTTTGTTTGTTTGTTCGCATGTTTTTTTGTTTAGTTTTTTCTTTGAGTACAGGGGTATAGATTTGCCTATATGAAAAGCATAGGCGACGGAGAAGGGAAGAAATTGCTCCCCCTTTAACTTTGAAAAGTAAGGGTCAACTTTTGCCTCCACCCCTGCCCGACACATTTTCATCGAAAATAAGAAAATGGTTATGAAAGAGGACAGTAACTAACTTCTAGAAACAGAAGTGCATGTGAACTTTTCATTTAAGGATATTAATTTTTTTTCTTATATTTCATAGTAAACGTGACACAACTGTAAATGATTAGAGCAGATTTATCAAATACCTTTATTTCAGATGCGACAACGTGAAAGGATGTTTAAAAGTATTACCTAGAACAGACGATAATGATGAAGGTAATAAAATGGTTTATTTTTTCTCTCTTACGGTCTTATTCAACGCCAATGTGACACAATATGACTACCATAAGGTCAATTATAGTTTACAGATACTTCTGCCTGTAGCAAAAAAAACTTTGACATAACATTCAGGATGTAAAAACCTTTAAAGAATATCAACTTCCCTGAATAAGAAAATAATAAAAATCACAATAACAGAAGATATCTTGATTATTTTCTAACGGATTATAATTCGCGGAAGATATTAAATGTGCTGTCTGTATTTAACAAAGCGAACCTCAGCTAAATGAAGTTATTTTGATAGACACTACTGTCATAACTGTCAATTTTTAGACATAGCTTTATAGGTACAAATTGGAAAAATCGAAAATGAATATTCAAGAGAGACGATTTCAGTTTTGCAATTACATTTTTAGGCCCCCTCCGCTAGGCAAAGGGGGCATACAGAGTAACTATTGTCCGTACGTACGTACGTCCAAAATTGGTTTTCGTTTTCTAACTTTACTTTGCCTTAACTTAATGTTATAAAACTTAAACAAAAAGCTTATTACCATAAATCACAGATCAATTTCGAATGTAGGTGGCGTCACGTTTACAGTTATCTTGTTATGTCCTTTAATATCGTTATACGCAAGCGAAGGCATCATCTGTGTCCCATGGACACATTCTCCATTTATTTTTTATAGCGATATTCCTGTTGGTGTACAGACTATACAGTGCGTTTAAAAAAAATCTAAATGACTGTCTGAGCCTCTAGCAATGAATTAAAGAAATTATTTTTTTTTACATTTAAACGACCCATTAAATAACTGACATTCTTTTCATACAACTAAGGGTATCCTGTCTTGCAAGTTTTTCTGCACGGTTTTTTTATACATTATTTTAATGCTGTACTTGCAACAATTTCAATATATGGACAACGTGCGTAAATAGAGCTCTCGGTATAGCTGTGTTGTTTTATATGAAGTGTGTCAAGAGTTTCATTAGAGTTTTCGAGGACAAAGGTATTTGCAATCTACGTTAGTGAATAGTCGAGCGTATTGTGCCAATTTAAAAAAAAAAACTAAATATTCATTTGAACAAAAGAAAAGTTTTCATTTTCGCCAAAAAACTAATATTTTATTTGTGCCATTTAAAAATGACCTTGTAAGACAACATTCATGTCAGATGATTAACAATTATATAGGAAACAACAGGTAGATAGGGGTAAATTATAAACATGTAACATGTACATGTAGTGACATACTTGAAGAGCTCATAAATTAAAACACGTTTGCATGAGATAATATTTATCATTTTCACATCAAGAACAATTGAGGAAATTAGTAATGCTTAATTGGCATTTCGTTCGGCAATACAAATGCAATTTCCTCATGAAAAGAATCGGTTTAACGACAAAAGTGTAATTATATTATATTATTTGTGAATATTGTATTCACTATCATTTTTTTAAAATTTTAATACCAAACATACATATAATGAAATGGACATTGTTTATATAATGCTATTTATGCTTTATTTTATGTTTAAACTCAGAGACACGGGTCCTGTTTTTCGACTTACCGAATGTAAAGCAATAAATCATTTTATCTTTTTCATTTACAATACTTTATTGACAGTAAAATATTCTTATTAACAAATAATCATAAGATCCAATTACATGGGAAAGGTTGGTTGACATTTTGACTTGTATATTTTCTTTGATTTCTATGATTAGTAAGATGATAATTATCATAAACATGATCTGTTGATAAGTATTTGTCTGAAAACGCAGTCAGCAGATTGGTTCTTTGTCCATTGAAAGAAAATATAAAGATTTTGATACTTTGATATCTTACTGATATATATTTTATCATTACATAAGCATGATAGGGATGAACATTTATCATTATTTGTTATTGTTGTAAAAGAATGGCAAAAGATACCAAAGGGACATTCAAAACTCATAAGTCGAAAATCAACTGAAAACTCCATGGCTAAAAAAAAAAAGAAAACTTGTCACCTTGGTTCTTTTTTAAGGGCTATAGCAATATGATTGTTTTTGGCAAAGTTGTCTGTTGACATTTTCCATATTGCATTTATCGTTATTCTTTGTTAGAACATATTATTTGAAGTTTCTTCTTAGCATTACATTTTATCACATATCCAGGTAGTAAGAACTTTTGTGTAAACATGAATTATCATTGATATGTTATTTTTTATGTATACATTGTCTTAGCCTACTTTGTCATAACTTTTAGGAAATTTCTAGTTTTCATGCACCTGATCTTCGTATTTGATTTGAACGTCATTGATGAGTCTTATTTAGACGAAAGCGCGTACACAATTATAGTCCTGCCTATTTGTGAGGTTTTACATACACAGTAACAGTTAACCTGTACGTCATGAGTTAAGCTTTTGTAAAAGGTACTCAATACTGTAGATCTGAATGATTAAAAAAATGTCTAAAATGTTTTGGGAATAACCTTTATAGTTACCCGCTTGACTTGAAGTATAGGGGAGGGTTGAGATCTCTTCAAACCTGTTTAACCCCGCCACATGTGTGCGCCTGTTCTAAGTCGGGAGCCTTTAGCCTTTGTGAGTCTTGTGTGTTTTTTCATGTTTTGGTTCATTTATATGTTTCGGAGTTTAGTGAGGTGTCCATTTCGCTGAACAAGTGACATCAATGTTTATGGGCCAGCTGAGGCCAACCTCTGTTTACATGATCTTTTCGTTGCGTTGAAAAACCATTGGTGGCCTTTGGCTGTTTTCTACTCCTTGGTGGTGTTGTTGTCTGTAAAAAGGTTCCCCGTTTTGTTTCTCTATTCTTTTAAAAATATATACTGAAAACATTTTAAATGAAAATTGAACGGAAGCTATCGGTTGATATTTTATGACGCTTATGTTCCAATTATCGAAATCACAAAACCATTTTCTTTTACTCGAATGCGAGATTATGAAATTAGACATATCTGATATTTTTCTAAAATGACGGACACGACAGGATTTGCTTAACCTTTCGGATCATCTGATATAACCCCTTGTTTTTGATTTAAATTTATGTTGCTCAGTCGTCAGCTAAATGTTCTACATTGTGTTTTTAGATTACAAAATTAATTTATTTTTAATTTAAAAATATCTCAAGAAATAATTTTGTTCGAAAAGTTTAAATTGAAAACGAAGGTTGCTTTTTTTTCTTTTTGGTCGTTTTCGTCTTTTGCCATTGCATTGTGAGCTAGTCTTCGACTTGTGAGTTTGAATATTCATTTGGTATCTTTTGCCTCTCTCTTAAAGAATGTAGGAACCAATAATTTCAAACGATTTTAAGACGATATAGAAGAACACCAACTGTTACCGACGGACATCGTTACTTGATTTTTTTTATCAGTAGAAGACATGTAAAGAAAATAGGCTTTAACAAACATACAGTACACACAGGAAGCTATGATACAACAAATTGTATGGCCCTGTTGTGAATTGAATTTAGCAAATTGGCTCTATCTAGAACATTGTATCGTCCTCCTAGGTCTTATCGTCATTACAAAAAAGATCAATTCACAATATTCATAAAAGTTTTCATGTATTATCTTAATTTTGAAAAAGAAATTTGATGTTAAACATACCTTCTCATGTCCTTAATTACCCATATTTCAAATGTTCTGAAAAAGATAAGATGTACAATGTATATGGATTAACTCAACTCGTTGAAATAAATTATATTGATATTGCAAGGTAGTATTAACCTTTTTAAACGTGAACATGAGGCGCATAACAGAATTTTCTAGATATGTTATCCTTTTGTGAGTTACGAACTATGTAAAATTTAAAATAAAAGTATGCTTATGAGGAATCAAGTTATGTTAGGAGAAGTTACAAATTATTTTCAAAAAAATTACCATTATATTCAGGAACTCAGTTTGAACATATTCTAGCAAAAACACGGATGCCAAATTATCGGCATGGCATGTAATAGGTTGATGACCAGTTACTATCACTTCATAACAATTCTACAAAATAATGTGAAATTTACTAATTCTGAATTATAACGTGACTTTAAAAATTTTCATCACTTTCTAAGCTAATTGCAATAATAATGTACACCACTCGTGGACAAGGACTTGAACAGCGATTAAAGGGATTATGACAAATTTATTTTTAATTTAATTTTTCAAGAAATAATTTTGTTCGAAAAGTTTAAATTTGAAAACGAAGGTTGTTAATGGCAATGACGTTACATATAATCACGGATACTTTTAAAGACGTCATTAAAAAGGAAAGCAAGATCTGCATAAAGATCGACGAAAGGACATTTATAAATAGTAATTTAGTTATCGGCAGTGTGCTGAATTTATTCAATCTGTGCGTTCGTCATTTATAGATTGATACTTGATTAATGTGTATTGTAGTAAGTACTGTGTGCATATTTAGGACGAGAACAAATAAGGATTAGTACAATAGGTAGGTTCTTCGTGGAAAACATATTGAAATAAATGACGGGAAATTTGAACTGTCACTGGAAATCAGGCTGTGTGGGTTGAGAATGTAATTTTGCCTTACAACATGCCAAAAATGGACACTTAACAAATTTATCTAAATGTAGAAATTGGGCCCTCATCCTATACGAAGAATCTGATTTAACATTCCAATTTTGACCCTATTTAGGTGCGTATTATTGAAAAATTGATAGGTGATAGTTACTCCTAACTGGCAGTAAACTGTACTAAACCAGCATCCATCAGATGACTTACTGACATTTCAACAGATATATTGCACATCAATCAGAAAAAAAATTGTATAGTTTTACTTAGATGCTACCAATAGTAGTTGAACTGTTTGACAATTTTCGCATTACACTTCTTCTTTAAAGATGGTGTCTGTATTATCTTTCTTACACAAATGTAAAAACTTAGATTAAAGTGAATCTTATGAAGAAGGAAGCAGTTGCTTTAAATGAGACCTCCACCTGTCAGTGAGATTTATTGTAATTCGGTACTTTTTACCAAATAGTAAGAGTTCAGCTGGGCGAGTGTTAGTCAATCAATACATAAGCTGAAATAGTTAACATAATGTTTAGTATATCGTTTCATAAAGTCGATCCCATAACAAACTATTATGTGGAAAGAATAGTCGATCATATGTTTGCATTCATGATGTTAACCTTACATTTTTTGATAGGCATCGATGAAAATCAACGGCTAATACTTTCAATTGGAATTTCCAGCACAGTTTTGATATTGCTACTATGTCTCTCTCTCGCATTTGTTTGTTGGAAATATGAAGTATCTTGAAAGAAGAGAGAACAAAGAACAGTTGACACGAACAGGATTAATTTCAATTCATCAGGAAACTATCTGCAACAAGGAGAGGCTCAAGAGTACGAAGAAGTAGATGATGGATTTTTGAATCGCGAATCTTCAATAAATGATGGACAAGATATTAGTAGCAGTCGGAGTTCGGCTAGGGGAAGCGGTATTTGCGGAGAAGACAGTGACGAATATCTGAATCCCTATCATGCACTGAAATCAATAGAAATTTCATTGGGACATGAACCATATTCCGAACTATCCGAGATAGAAACTAGTTTCATACATACAGAGGAGAACACACTTTATTTTAACATCCAGAAGTAATAGTCTGAAATAGTCGATTAAGAAAGAAGAAAATTTGAATGAAATATATATTCTCAAATCATGAATAATATAAATTTGTCAAACTGGTACATATTATGCTGGTTATTAACGGAATGTCTATGTTTGGCCTTATTAACTTTCTTTTATTCGAACGTAACTGATGAGTCTTTTATAGACGAAACGCGCGTCTGGCGCAAATACAAAATTTCAATCCTGGTATCTATGATGAGCTTATTTTCAAAGTAAAGCAATACATTATTCATTACATGTGTAGGTTTAAATATCGACAACCACGCGTACGTCAGGTTGAATTGATAAACTCTCAAAATTTTCCATCTCTTAGGTGACTGCACGGTCTAAACTTAATTCGATAAAATTTATAAAAAAAATTCATACAAAGTCATTTTAGAATTCAAAGTGTTTCAAAAGCAATCCATATAAGTAACCATACTTACGGGCGCAGAAAGAAAACTAGATAAAATAATTTTGAAAAAAAAATTTGTGCCAAAAAGAAAAAAGAAATAAAGAAAATAAGGGACATCTGTATCGGTTCTTGCCTGTAACAAAAACTAAGTACAACCTATCAAAATATTCAAGTTGCATCATTACGATTCCTACTGTATAATAGTATTTTAAAAGACTTATGTTTATTCTAACTGATAAGTACCAATGAAAAAAAAGTAGTGAGGGCAGCAGCTACTTACAGTGAAACATGTTAAACTTTTCATTAAACTGTCGTACCAAACTTTATATATGCATGTGTTGAACATATTCTGTAACTTGAAATTAACATACAATATAATAAAGTGACAGAACAGTAATTTTGCTAAGGATCTCTTATATCAGGAATGGATTAAATTTGCTGTAATTTGGAAATCCTTTCGGAATATTTGGTTATCAATACTCTTCTAATTCGTACTCAGACTGGCATTTTGTTCTCTTGTTTTCTAGGGTCACTGATGAGTCTGTTGTAGACTTATGCGTGTTTGGCTTGCTAAATTATAAGCCTGGTATCTATGATGATTTTTTTCCTTGCATGTGAGTTTTTCAAAGTTTATTAGGTTATTTTGTATTTTAATACGCGTCGTTAGATTTTATATAAATGCACACAGTTCTCTTGTTGTTGAATGAGTGGGCAATCAAAGAATAAGGTTTATTATTATCAGATTTTATTTTTACTTACAGAATTTATTAATGTTATTGTCATGTAAACGACGTCAGAAGGGTGATATATTGATTAAAAATCATGGAATAAAATTGATATATTTTAAAACAAAACACAATGGAATAGTACTCGACATTCGATCTCAGCTATATTATATTTGTTAAATTATATATTGTCCTGGAAGGATGTATATCCTGCAAAACTATACACGTATAGAAACACTTTGGGTTTTTTTTCATAACAATTGAAAACAATTTCTGTTATATGGTCAACTTTGTTCAATCTATTTAATAAAAAACAATAAACAACTTACAATCATGGTGATTTTATTGCACTAGATACTCATTTAAAAACTATTTATGTACCTGCAGTGATGCTTGAGGCCAACATTTCTGAAAACCCAAAAGTTATTACAAATAATACAAAACTGCCATAACCAAGAGTACAGCCAAAAGAAGACACAGGTCTTTTATAAAAATGTTTTAATCAAATTCAAATTTCAATCAAACAATACCCGTATTTTCATGCAGGTCACGAAGTGCATGTCACAGGGTTAGTTATACCCGTGGAAATTAACACACTACCAACAGAGGTGTCGATTAAAGGTTAACTGTTACCTCAATGCTAACAATGTAATGGTAGTAATTGAAAAAGTAGTAGATACGCATGAGAGGTCAAGATGAAATTTTATTTTGATATGTTTGGTTGGATTTAGCAGCCTGAGCCTGACATCAAGTTATATTTTTTTCTGGAAATTACTTATATACATTTCATCCTTTTTACCAATAAATAACATCTAATAAATGAACTCTTACAGTTGTCGTTACTTTTGCGTCATCATTCTGATACTTGTTATAAAACATTTATTCGTTAAACACAAATCCAACACAACGCCACGTGTCTTGTAAAGTTGTTAAAACTGCATAAAATATTTATCTCGAAGTTGATACGATATTCGCATTTCTAATAATGTCCTCCTAGAAACTTTTCAAGGAATATTTTGCACTGTGAATTCTAAGTGGTTGCAATCATCGCTTGGAAAGTGTAACGGACGTCATAACTAGTGGTTGAAGGTTATAACCGGAATACCTATGAACTTAATGACCACAGATATATTCCGATATTCATAACCACAACCCCGTCTACTTATTCCTGATTGTGGTTTCAACGAACACCTGTTTTGGAGAGTTCATGTGGATTGCTTCTAAGTTTTCTATGTACTGTTTTGAGGACTTGTTTTTTTTTTCTCGTTATGGGGGAAAAGATTGCATTTCGTAAAACCCATATCGATGACAAAAAAATTATTTCTACTTTTCAAAACTTCCAACCGTTTTGTGATTAACATTATGGATAAAATCTGATTTTTCTGTTTTGGAACAGAATGGGGAACCTCTATTGTGTTGTTCTTTATCATGTTAATCAAAACATAATCAAAACATTTTGTTCATGTCATAAAAAGCGTAGGCGTAGTTTTCTTGAAGTCATTATGTAATACCTTGTGGTTATCGATTAGCGGGAACGAGTTACTCTAGATTCCTCCGTCCAGTGATTTGTAAATCAAAAGATTTTTACTATTTTTTTTACCGCTTTATCTTTCATTTTTGCTAATGTGATTTGTCCATACGCCTTTTTGTGTTTATTTTTTTGTTACATATTTGTTTGTTGATATAGTGATCAAGATTTTAACACAATACTGACTGCTGAACCCCTATTTTTGACATTTTTACCTATTAAGTCTGTTTGCTTGCTCACACATCGTTGACAATGTAATGGAAATTCATGCGACTGTCATACAGGTGAAAGGTTAAGCTATTTATAAAACCAGATTTAATCCACCATTTTCTACACAAGAAAATGCCTGTACCAAGTCAGGAGTATGACAGTTGTTATCCATTCGTTTGATTTGTTTGAGCTTTTGATTTTGCCATTTGATTACGGACTTTCCGTTTTGAATTTTCCTCGGAGTTCGTTTTTTGGTTATTTTTACTTTTTTTTAAGTCCTTTTCAGCTGCTTATTGTTTTTAAAATGAGAAATTCAAAATTAATAGTGTATTTTACATTTCCTCAGACAAAATGGAATATTCCATAAACAGACCACGTAAAATTTGTGGTCGCCGTTGATCTGTTTTCAAGGTCAAATTCAGTTAACTAAATAATTAGATTTATTTGTAATTATTTCTGTTTTAATAAAAGTCTGGGTAGATAGTTAATGTATACGATATGTAAAGAGATTACCCTTAGCCGGACTATTCCATTTATTTTGAAATTTTGAAAGCTGCCAACAAAACAAATACTAGTACTGACACTAATTGTTGATTTTTGAATAATTGCCAGCAACCCAAAACAGAATACACAAACTGATAAAACAAACGATTTGAACCTGGACAATGAAGTGTATAATCACAAAGTACATCGTCGTAGTCCACTTTTAGGTTAAGTGTAAAGTAAAATGTCTAATATCAATTACTTTGATAAACCTTTATGGAATTTTGACAGAATATAGATATAAAAAGAGGTGGTAAGATTGCCAATGAGACAACTCTCCATCCAAGTCACAATTTTGGAAAAAGTACACCATTAAAGGTCAAAGTATTGGATTTTGTCTAAAAAAAAAAATAGACATCATTATAACCTTCATGAAATTTTTCGGAAAATGCCTTGATTGGTATAAATGCTTCATCATGATCGAAAGACAGTTTCCAGGGCAAATATCTTAAATGATTTATTAAATGCTAATTTTTTTCGTAGTTTGCTCATGAATATACTTAGTTTTTTGTTTGCAGTTAACATTTAGGACGTTTTAGGTTAAAGATTTTCAGACATCAATAACTTTGCATAAACTTCCATGGAATGGTATTAACCTTGGACAGAAATACTTCATTATCAAGAATTCAATCCGAAGACAAAGTTTGGTTGGTTTTTTTTCTCCCTTAATTCAACTGATAAATAGATAATGTTTTGGCAGTCAACTTCAGTTTTACTCTGGCATCAGCTTATGGCGTATTAATAAATACTCATCAAAGATACAAGGCTAATCATTGATACCCAGTTGTGCGCATGCGTATCAACTACACAAGACTCGTCAGTGGCGATCGAATAAAAACGGCTAGAAAGCCAAATCAGATATGAAGTTGAAGAGCTTATAAAACCAGGGTCTTGATAATAGAATAGTGCAAATCGTTGCCTTAAAATTTCTTTTCACGTACAAGATATATGAATTAAAGTGTGGCAACATGTGTCGTCGGTCAGTACCTTTGCAAGTAATCTTTGTTTACAACCCAATAGCTTGCAAATGTAAAAATTATAATTCAATTTTATATAAACGGTGCAACGGCTCATACTATCATCAGCAGTGCATACTTAAGGAAATATATAATTGATGACAGAAGTTCTAGAAGAAAAAAAAACAACATACAAACATACTGCGAAACACGCAACCTTACAAATTACTTTCAATGCACAAACAAAGTGAACCATCATGGTGTTTTCAAAAGTTGTAAGGTATATTCGTTTTAAGGTCAAAGACAAGTTTCCTGACCGACAACCCTTCTTAAGAACACTCGTAACTCATGAGACATTTCCCAAAAACGTTCATATAAATTGGAAAATTTATTTCTTAGTATTGCTTTCCTAGGCTATCTTCAATTTTTTTGTGAATACAGTGAATATACTATAAAAGATCTATCGTCAGCGTTTAATCAGTTTTTGGTGGGGTTCTTGTTGCTTAGTCTTTAGTTTTGTATATTGTAGTCTTGTGTGCTATTGTTTGTCTATTTGTCTTTTTCTTTTTTAGCCATGGCGTTGTCAGTTTTTTTTCGATCTATGAGTGTTAATGTCCCTCTGGTCGCTTTCGCCCCTCTTTGAATGACACAAACATCATTTTTCTATTAATCTATTTTTTCAGTATACATGATTGTTTTATTGTTGTTTGATTTATGACTAGTGGGTTTTTCAGTATATGTAATTCCCTTTTTGCAATATATTTGTCTCCTTTCTCGTATAAACGTTCACTTTCGACCAAGTATTTATTAGGATTTAAAAATTGATAGAAGTTATGTATAATGTACCGCATTTGAATGGGTGAGAAACAAAGATCTACTAATCCACCAATTAAGTTATTGTAACGATGGTTTTGATTAATCACCGGATTTAAACATAGATGAAAGTCTGTCTGGGGTCACTTTATTCTGTATTCTTTGATCTACGCCTTTTTATCTATTTTATATATTAAAGTATATCATTATTCTCTATTCTTTATTTTTTGTCCCATTTTTCTGAATTATTAGTTCAATTTTGTCTATTCTGTAAACCTCATCCAGACCAACATGTACTGTTCAAGGTTACAATAGTTTACCGATGTTTAAATCTCATAAATCGATACAAATCAAGGCAACAAGCAAACACTGAATGAATCGCATTTACTCTAAAAACTGGGTCAAAAACTGCTTATCCTACAGATGGACATGTGTTTACTTCCTGCTTTTGTTTCAATCGTTCTGCTATTTTTTGCATAAAGTGTTTAACGGATTGTTGTTATTCTGTTATTTTTTTCTCTTGGTAAAAGTGTCAGGTTCAGGAAAGAACACGAACATATACCTTTATACATGTCATCGTTTGGACCGTCGATCGTTACTCAATTGGAGCTTGGAATCTAAATGTTCTGTGAATGATCATGAACAATAAGGGAGCTAGACTAAATGTCATTTGGAGTACAATAAATTAAGTTCGGACTTTTGATAGGTCTCTAAATCATTGAAACAAATAAATTTCAATTTGTTAACAAATGAAAAAATGTTAATTTCAGTTTAAAAATTAAAAAAGAAAACGACCTTATACATGTTGCACTCATCAATCTTTTCCATAAACGAGGGTCTGGATGAGATTTACAGAATTGATAATAACTAGAAAACAGTATAATGAATAGAGAAAAAGAGCAAAAAATATAAAAAAATAAAGATTAATGGAGTGTAACACTAAAACAATAACTATGCAAAATAAAAGAAACAAGTAATACAATTCCGATTACAGAAATGAACGATGTACAGAATACAAAATCATATTATTACAGAATGATTTAATATTAAATTTATTTTCAAGATAATTTGACAAAATAAGCGTTATATTTTTAAAAAGATAAATGCCATCAAAGTAAAAGAATACAGAAATAAAACACCCTCCCTGTTCAGACTCTCATAAAAAGATTCAAAAATTTAATATAAAATACTACATGTAGCAATAGAAGGTTAACAATATGATTACTGTTCAATGAAACAGGAGTCCCTATATTTAACACTGGATGTGTGCAACGTTGATTCACATAAATGAAATGTTATTCGAGGAGATTCTCTTGTTTGAAAATTTGTTGTTGCTTTCTGGATTGACCTCTCCAAAACAAAAACTTGTTCAAAAGTAAGTTTCTCATCTTTTCACCTATTGCTATATATATCATGAAATTCGATGCACAAGCCAATACGGTAAACAGCTTTAAAATCTCAATGAACACTTTCAAACCATTCAAAGTCATATCTACACGACCCCAGATTATTGTAAGTATATAGTTCATCGGCTCACTGTATGGAGTGAACTTAATGTCATAGCTGGCAAGTTCAAGATCGACGACGTCATTCGCTTTAACAGGCAATTGGTACAACAGTCAAGATAATTTGCCAATTGCCCATTCATCCACTTTGTCAAACCTAATTCGTAGAACAATGAGTAACAAATAGCTACTTTAAAGGTTTTAAATACGTACTGAATAAGAGTTTGTACTGGTTCCATGGTCGTATTACTAATTTTTTCAAACAATTGTTTAAACAATTTCTTTTGATTTAAATTAAGATTATCTTTGTAATCATCGTAAATATCCAGGTAAAAGTTTTTCATTAATAAGTTCATTACATCTGTTTTTTGATTGACGGAAAGTTCTACTACATCAAACACTAATGTTAAATGACTCTCTGATATGATACCAGTCATGTTATAGGGACCACACATGTTACTTTCTTCTTTTTTCTCTATTTTAAAATCAATCGAATAGTTAAATGTAAGTTCTGTTGATTTCCTAAAATTCTCCGTTTCATAATCAAAGCATAACAAAGATTCTCTTTCCATTGTTGTTTTAATTTGTTTCCATACAACATCTTTCTGACCAATGTCCGTCTGAAAAGTGTTAAATAAGGCAGTATTTATATAAACTCGTGGTATTTCGGATAGTAAAAAGACGACCATTAGAATTACTGTTAGCACGCATGATTTTTTTTCGTTTATTGAAATAGTTGACCGCCTCCGTATCCCTGTCCTGTTACACAGGCTTGTGATAATGAAGACAGTTGAAAATAGCATTGTTCCTAGGGCCATAATTAATATGCTTGTGGCTATCATTGGATAATAAGCCAATATATATTTCTCCCATACGGACAGTGGTTCGGATATCATACATGTACTATAACCATCCGTTTTAAATGAGATTATAAATGCCCGAGGAAAATTGAACGCCACAGATAAAAATAAACACACAAAACAAACTATATAAGAACTTCGTGCCTTAATGTTAATATGGCTCCAAATTGGAAAAAATATAACGCACACTTTTTGTAGTCCTAAAGAAGTTGTTAAGAGAACCGAAACGAAATGGAAAGTATCAACTAGTTGCGTGCTGTAATAATGCACGACACAAAAAGGATAGTTTAGCGTTACAAATGTTTGGATTTCCTTAAAGCTGTTTGAAGAGATTCTATATATAGGTTCTAATTGATCTGTCAGATTAGATACATTACTCGTGCCTCCAATTGAATTGTACAGTACAGCAAACACGGGCTCTAGTCCGTAAATGCACAAGGCTGTTAAACTATCTGTTATAGCAAGTGCTTGCAAAAGAATGGCGAACGGCCGCTTCATGCTTTTATCAAAAAGCGCAATAAACACAATCATATTCATTATAATAGCAAGGTAAGAAATTGCTGGTCCAATTACAATATTTACCACAAATGGAAATCGTGCAGATAAAATGAAAAACATCTTGATGGTACACTGATAGTTTCAGTATGAAATCTGTTTGCTGCAGGCATAAGATAAATGTTCTTGATAAACTATTAATAATTAATTTCAAATACAATGAACAGAAAATATTTAAAGTAATTAATATTGATTTGTTGTCCTGTTGACCTGTCCGTGTAACCCAATTCATAGCAATCATCCATTAAAGTATGTTACAAATGGAGGTTATCTCTTTTTTCCTTATTGCTTAATATAACTTTCTTTTGGTTTTTATGAATACACATTTCCATTTTCTTAGCTTGTTAAGTATAATGCTAGAGTAGATTATGTGAATTTCTTAAAGAATCGTTATTGCTTTTTAAACACAACATTTCTTTTCAACATTTTTTGTTATCATTTTCTGATAGAGTGATGTGCATATTTGGCACTTTCATGCATATATTTTTGGTGGATACTTATTTCAGACGAGAGTCGATTTGTTTGTTCTAAGATAAGTATTTCACATATCAAAATACGACTTATATGTATATTTAATTGTCGTCAACGTTGGTTAACCGTAAATGGAATGTTAACTCGAAGAGGTTTCTCTTGTTTGAACATTTGTAGTGCTTTCCGAATGGCCTCTCCAAAACAAAAACTTGTTCAAAAGTAAGTTTCTCATCTTTTCACTCATTGCTATATATATCATGAAATTCGATGCACAAGCCAATACGGTAAACAGCTTTAAAATCTCAATTAACACTTTCAAACCATTCAAAGTCATATCTACTCGACCCCAGATTATTGTAAGTATATAGTTCATCGGCTCACTGTATGGAGTGGAACTTAATGTCATAGCTGGCAAGTTTAAGATCGACGACGTCATTTGCTTTAACAGGCAATTGGTACAAGAGTCAAGATAATTTGCCAATTGTCCATTCATCCACTTTGTCAAACCTAATTCGTAGAACAATGAGTAACAAATAGCTACTTTAAAGGTTTTAAATACGTACTGAATAAGAGTTTGTACTGGTTTCATGGTCGTATTACTGATTTTTTCAAACAATTGTTTAAACAATTTCTTTTGATTTAAATTAAGATTATCTTTGTAATCATCGTAAATATCAAGGTAAAAGTTTTTCATTAATAAGTTCATAACATCTGTTTTTTGATTGAAGGATAGTTCTACTGCATCAAACACTAATGTTAAATGACTCTCTGATATGATACCAGTCATGTTATAGGGGCCACACATGTTACTTTCTTCTTCTTTCTCTATTTTAAAATCAATCGAATAGTTAAATGTAAGTTCTGTTGATTTCCTAAAATTCTCCGTTTCATAATCGAAGCATAACAAAGATTCTCTTTCCATTGTTGTTTTAATTTGGTTCCATACAACATCTTTCTGACCAATGTCCGTCTGAAAAGTGTTAAATAAGGCAGTATTTATATAAACTCGTGGTATTTCGGATAGTAAAAAGACGACCATTAGAATTACTGTTAGCACGCATGATTTTTTTTCGTTTATTGAAATAGTTGACCGCCTCCGTATCCCTGTCCTGTTACACAGGCTTGTGATAATGGAGACCGTTGAAAATAGCATTGTTCCTAGGGCCATAATTAATATGCTTGTGACTATCATTGGATAATAAGCCAATATATATTTCTCCCATACGGACAGTGGTTCGGATATCATACATGTACTATAACCATCCGTTTTAAATGAGATTACAATTACCCGAGGAAAATTGAACGCCACAGATAAAAATAAACACACAAAACAAACTATATAAGAACTTCGTGCCTTAATGTTAATATGGCTCCAAATTGGAAAAAATATAACGCACACTTTCTGTAGTCCTAAAGAAGTTGTTAAGAGAACCGAAACGAAATGGAAAGTATCAACTAGTTGCGTGCTGCAATAATGCACGACACAAAAAGGATAGTTTAGCGTTACAAATGTTTGGATTTCCTTAAAGCTGTTTGAAGAGATTCTATATATAGGTTCTAATTGATCTGTCAGATTAGATACATTACTCGTGCCTCCAATTGAATTGTACAGTACAGCAATCACGGGCTCTAGTCCGTAAATGCACAAGGCTGTTAAACTATCTGTTATAGCAAGTGCTTGCAAAAGAATGGCGAACGGCCGCTTCATGCTTTTATCAAAAAGCGCAATAAACACAATCATATTCATTATAATAGCAAGGTAAGAAATTGCTGGTCCAATTACAATATTTACCACAAATGGAAATCGTGCAGATAAAATGAAAAACATCTTGATGGTACAATGATAGTTTCAGTATGAAATCTGTTTGCTGTAGGCATAAGATAAATGTTCTTGATAAACTATTAATAATTAATTTCAAATACAATGAACAGAAAATATTTAAAGTAATTAATATTGATTTGTTGTCCTGTTGACCTGTCCGTGTAACCCAATTCATAGCAATCATCCATTAAAGTATGTTACAAATGGAGGTTATCTCGTTTTTTCCTTATTGCTTAATATAACTTTCTTTTGGTTTTTATGAATACACATTTCCATTTTCTTAGCTTGTTAAGTATAATGCTAGAGTAGAATATGTGAATTTCTTAAAGAATCGTTATTGCTTTTTAAACACAACATTTCTTTTCAACATTTTTTGTTATCATTTTCTGATAGAGTGATGTGCATATTTGGCACTTTCATGCATATCTTTTTGGTGGATACTTATTTCAGACGAGAGTCGATTTGATTGTTCTAAGATAAGTATTTCACATATCAAAATACGACTTATATGTATATTTAATTGTATAACCACTTTATTTTATTCTTAGTCTGATGGAATTAAACAATAAAAACTAGAAATATTTACGGTAGTGTTTGAAATTTGATGTGAATGTTAAATCTGTTCTTTGTTATCACGTCGTACCTTGCATATCGATTCGTCCGTACCTGGTTATTTCCTATATAAGGTGGACCGAGATTTCCATGACATCCCACGGTTTTTTTTTGTGGGATAAGTTAGGACTGTTGGCCGCCAGAGGAAGTCGGATTAATCGACTACTTATACAACCAAAACTACAAACATGAGCACTGTTATGAATTGGAATGTCTATTAGTAAACATCTAGTCATTTTAAATGCAAAGAAGCACTTTTTAATAAATGTTATACGAGTTATACAATATTGATGAACTTATAAAGCCACATACCTAACGGATTGTTTCATGTTCAGTTTAAAAGTATTTACTTAATTATATTTTTTATCAGAAATGTGTTATATTTGGTTATTCATGTTATTAAAATAAATCTTCATTACATTTAAAAACGGGCAATGGTATTGTATTTTGGGTTTTTTTATTTTTGTTATTTTTCAACATTCAATTAATACAAAAGAGGGGCAAAAGATACTAGAGGGACATTCAAACTCATAGATCGAAAAACTGACAACGCCATGGCTAAAAAAGAAAAAAGACAAACAGACAAATAAAAGTACACAAGATACAACAGAGAAAACTAAAGATTGAGCAACACGAACCCCACCAAAAACGGGGGGTGATCTCAGGTCCTCCGGAATGGTAAGCAGATCCTGGTCCACATGTGGCACCCGTCGTGTTGCTCATGTTATTTCAAACCCGGTAAATAGTCTAATTCGGTAGGTCACATTCGTGAAAAGGGAAAGGGAGTGTAGTTACGACATAAGGAACATATTCGATATCATCTGTGAAACGGATATTCCATACAGGTCAACCAACTCGTGATGGCGTCCGTAAAATGTACGAAGGGATGATTTCAACTTCACCATCTGGAACTCTTGGTTTAATAGCTTCCTTGTGAGCATTAACCCTCTACAAATCATATGCATACGAATCATTTAAAAAATTATACCCTTTCAATAATGTATTATAGCAATCGCATTCTATGTTTTCGCACTGATCTAAAGTATTAAATTTATATTTAGATTTTTTTCAATATCAAGTCTTACAAATGTTTGTCCTCATGTAGTTGGGATTAGTATTGACTTCTCTTAAAACATGTTAGGAGAACTGTTTTAGCACATTCTGTAGAATAGTTCTGTTGACACCTTAAAAACAGTTTCTGACAGAAGTGGTTCAACCTTAGAATAGTTTTGGAAAGTTCAAACCTTGAAAACATTTCTAGCCAAGGATATATTTTGACAATCCTACCTCTAGAACAGTTCTGGACGTCCGTATCTATTTATATAAGTTCTTTAATTATTTATATATTTATTTTTTTCATTTTTTTAATCTTTATTATCTATATTATTTCAAACAAAATATTCTTGGATATTGTTGTTACATTTCATGATTAGTTATTTAATATTGTTATATAGATATAGGAAGATGTGGTATGAGTACCAATGAGACAACTCTCCATCCAAGTAACAATTTATAAAAGTAAACCATTATAGGTCAAGGTACGGCCTTCAACACGGAGCCTTGGCTCACACCGAACAGCAAGCTATAAAGGGCCCCAAAAATGACTAGTGTAAAACCATTCAAACGGGAAAACCAACGGTCTTATCTATATAAAAACGAGAAACGAGAAACACGTATGAACTACATAAACAGACGACAACTACTGTACATCAGATTCCTGACTTAGGACAGGTGCAAACATTTGCAGCGGGATTAAACGTTTTAATGGTACCAAACCTTCTCCCTTTTCTGAAACAATAGTATAACATCACAACATAGAAACACATACTATAAAATATCAATTGGAAGGCTTAACTCAATCAAAAAACGCAAATTAGCACACAATGAACGAATTAATATGATCTGTGATACCTGAATGCAAATACATAGTTAATAAAAATTATTAGGGATACATAATTAAGGTCAAAAGTAAATAAACAGGTTTAAACAAAGTTAAAGTATGATATCACTGTGAAATGTTCAACAAATTTTAGAAAATCATGCCTATTTCTAGTAGAAAAATTGATATAATTTGATATAATGATAGTTGACCACATAGGCAATGTAAAGCATAAAACACTACCTGAGAGAATATGAATTACAAATTATCTCTAAAAAATATTTTACCTCAATTGAATTCGTATTGCTAATGTTACCAATAGTTGAATTTAAAACTTAGCCTTACTTTGGATAACCATTGAATTTTTGAAAACCAGACTAAACAAAACAGTAGATAAAAACGACATTCTCTCTTTACATTTCCATTTTGTTTTTGCATTTGGTAATGGTGTGTACGGATGCTGTGTTAGAAAATATTTTCAAGGATGATTATCATCTTTCATATTAGTTAAGCTTTGTCACCGCCATGGAAACATGTATAAACTATTTAACATTTGCCCCAGATTTTAATTTCATACTTTTTGGCTTGACCCACACATTTAGTAAAAAAGGGCATAAACAGTGCAGTAAATTAAAGCGAAAGTAGTTACCGATGTTTAAATCTCAAAAATCGATTATTTAGAGACACATCAAGGTATTAAGCAAATACTGAATAATTACACGAACCCCCAAAAAAGCGAGACTTGGCGCGTCGACAGGGTAATCGTCTACTACTTTCCATGTATCAAACGCAATCCCAGTTCGCCTCTTCAGAATCTAAAGGACCATGGGTAATCTCATTGTTCGTACACCAAAATGAAAATAGCGTCACGTCATTGGTTGAATTTCTATTGTTTAGTACGTTTTAAACCAAGCATAACGTTGTGGTGTACGCTTTTGAAAATATTACCCATTAGATTCTGAAAGGCGAATTAAAACTGAGTCAAAACAAAACCGGGAATAGAACACAATCGGCAAAATTACACATCAGATGACTATTCTGTTATCTAAAGATCAAAGACTCTGCAAAAATATTTCTCTAGTAAGTTGAGACACTGACACATAGTATCAGTCAAACAATTCGTGATGGGGAACATAAAAAATATCTAGTATCGATTTCTGTTGTTTCTCCTCAAAACTCTGTTAGAACAGTTTAGGTGTAAGGAGCACACCCCTTTAAATGAAGTCTTAACGATGTAAACATGCACGAGCGTAACGTATTGATCTAGATATGTAAACGCCATACGAGAAGCAAATTGTATGTTACTGTTGAGAAATGTAAAAATGGACAATTTGAAAGCCAAAATCATCACTTTTGTCATAGATTTAGTTTCAAGTTATCTATCTGCATGATCTGTGTCAATATCGTTGAAAATATCAAGATATGAGACAGATCTTCTGCTTTGATAGTATCCTTATTCTCAAGTTCACTAGGAAATATGTGATGTAAGTACTCATTGAAACCTGGGTAATTGAGTGACAGTACATCATCAATATATCTGAGGTACAATTGAAGAACTTTGGAATATCATTTTTTCTGTCTGCATTTAGAAGGTTTATATGAAAACTGCTTCATATGAGTACTAAAAATTTCAGCCAGCAGTGTTGCAAAATTATTACCCGTTGCAAAACCGACTGTCTGTCAGATTATTTTGTTGTCTTATCAAAGAATGTTGTTATGACAGTACACGAGTTCGAAATGTCAGCTGAAATATCTATCCACCAAAATCAATATATAGTCAATCAAAAAGTCCAACACTTTGATTATATCATCTCCAGTGAATTTGTTGTTGAAATCAGTTATTTAGTCAGTCAAACAAATACGGATATCAAAGAACGTATTGTGCACAGGTTGAATTTGTTTTAGGTAGCACTCCACAGTTAGAAAATAAAATTGAAAATGAACCACAAAATATTTTATCATCTCCTATTCCTGGATTTCTAATACATTAACCTAACTGTTTCTGTTGTACATGTGCATATGTATGTAATCAGTATCTTCCATAGATTTGATTTTCAAAAGTTAAAAGGGTGAAATATAATTCCTCTTATGTGAATCCATGGCAACATTCTGCATTTATTTACCATAAAATATTGCAAAAAGGAGGGTGAAAATGTCACATATCCCCCCAAAATTTGGATCAAACTAGAATTCCAATGCCAATGAGTGATACCTTTTTAGAAACTGTTGACATTAATCTTCCTAATAATCAAATAAAAAATGGGTGTCTTTCGCCTCATTTTTTCGTAAAATTTAATTACAAAGTTCGTGCGACAAAAAGTTGGAAAAAAACATTACAATAATTGCCGGACCAATGTATGGTATGGATATGCAAATACGGACTGTCATACAGAAAACAGCCTATATTACATACATAACATAATCTGTATGTTCATATAAACCCAATAGGAAGGCTATTTTAATCCTCAGCTATCCAAAAATGAATTTTATTGCACACTAGCTCTCATATTTGAAAAATCCACAGGGGCCAAAATGCGAAACTACACACCTAACTGTGGAGTGCTACCTTAAGATGAAATTTTCCCCCTCCTGCCTCAATTTTTAGTATATTTTCTGTGTTCTATTAGCTGTTACGATTAAAATGGTACCTTAGTTTTTAAAATTGGTCCAGTAATACAGATTTTATGAAGGTTAGCAGTTGATGTTCAAACGCGACAAAAAGTGATTTAAAAATGAATGCTAGATCATAGTGAAAAACCTCAAGTCTGTCTAATTTTTGGGGTAAATTTCTAAAACTTTTCCCTTTTTTCTGTTTAAAATCTTAAAATTACCTTAAAAGAGAAAAAATTGTACAATTTTTAGGTATTTGAAAGCACTCATAGGTCAATTTTGCTGTAAATAGCATACCAAACCATGGTTTAGAAGCTCTCAAGCAGGGTATAAATTTCTAACAGTACTGGCATCATTAAATTTAATTAATGCCAAATTATAATATAAAATCCTGCTAAAAATGTTTATTTGACTTATTTGCATTCAAAAATATAAAGCGATACATTCTGAGGATATCATATAAAGCGCAATCTTTGGTTACAAGGGCGAAGCTAATGGAGTACAAATTTAAGACCGCAACATGTCTAAGTGTCAAAATGTGTGTCTTTGGTTGCTAAGGACAGTAAACAATAAAATAAACATGAATTGCAATCCTAGCAGATTTTTTACCTTCAGAACTAAAACAAGAACCTAAAAGACTAAAGATTTGTGGTCAAATTTATCTTTTAAAAGGCAGTTCTGTGCTTTCTGGTGTGCCATAAGGTAGCACTCCACAGTTAGAAAATAAAATTAAAAATGAACCACAAAATATTTTATCATCTCCTATTCCTGGATTTCTAATACATTAACCTAACTGTTTGTGTTGAAACATTTCTAGCCAAGAACATATTTTGACAATCCTACCTCTAGAACAGTTCTAGACGTCCGTATCTGTTTATATACGGTAGTATTGTTTGATTGTTTGTTTTTTGGGTATTTAGTTATATAATTATTTATTTATTTCATTGTTTCTATTTTCATTTATCTAATTTTTTTTTTTATTCTATTTATATTGTTTCAAACAAAATCTTCTTGGATATCGTTGTTACATATCATGAATAGTTATTTAGTATTGTTAATACTATTTCTTATACTTTTTAAGCTTTATGAACCTTTGTTAATATAAGCGAGAAGCAAAATTACCATAATGATACTTAATCACATAGGCTATGTAGGGCATACAAGACTCTCTGAGACAATACGGATTACAAAATGACTATATAATTATCTCTAAAAAGGTTTGACCTCAATTTACTTTGTGTTGCTAACGTAACCAACAGTTATATAATTAGTTAGCTAAATAAAGGCAACAGTAGGATACCGCTGTTCAATAGTCATAAATCGATTAAGCGAAAACAAATCCGGGTTACAAACTAAAACCGAGAAAAAAAGAAAATAACGAAAATACAAGCAGTCAGTTTGTGCGCATGTGTCAACATATTTTGTATTAATTAAAAAACGGCTTTGTTTACAAAGCAAAATAAGGATGTCATATTAGAATTGTCAATACTCTTTTCCTCAAACATATAAAATAAATTCAGGTATGCTGCTTCACCATTACAGAGTTTAAGATAGATAAATGTTTAATCGTGATTACTGTATTAAAAGCAATAGCAGCGATTTATATATATCATACATTGTTACATGAGCTTTTGTGTTAGAATTATTTTGGCTCTTTCATATCATTTGGACTTATCATTTTGATCTTTTAAATTGATTTTCTCTAACATGTCTAATATCTTTCTGATCCTAATGAAACATTCATCCTCTTAATGGTCCGAAAAGATATTTATTTTTATGCATCTTCAAAAAAGCAAGCCTGCAAATACAATTGCTTAGATGAATCAACAAGTTTATCTTTAAAATATCTGCTGCATTCAAGACCGCTCAGTGTCAATATTTAAGAAAGTCTAAAATGTATATATTTAAAAGTTCAACATAACTGATATTACAAAAACCCACCTTTTTTCAATTTATTTAAAAATAACGTATGAAAAAGCAATTGTCTTTGAACCTTTATTCATATAAAACTATACAAAACTACAATGTTTATCAATAATGAATGTAAACATAATTTCTTTATTATATAAATTTTTATATAAACATGATAGTGATTATACTCTCTATTTCAGTTTTAAATTTGGTATTTCTGATAATGCCATTACTATAACTGTTCGCATGCAAGGTTGCTTTTCGTACATTGACATTGATGACTGTCCACTAACGTCTTTCTCGATTAATATTTGTCAACGTCCAATGAAAATTATCGTTACAAACGAATTGAATTAGAATGCAATGTTTCCACCAATTGTGCACTATAATACTATTTATGCAGAATACAAAGCGGACATTTTAGTTCTAAAATTTCTCTACAGCTGTTAAAATATGAAGTGTCCGTTTATTAAGTCTGAATTATAAATACTATTCTATTTTCCTATCGGATGATACAATCATGCAAATGCTAGTTTTAACCTATGTATGAAAAATGCTAAATGAACTATAAATAATGAGAAATATAAGAACTAATATGCATCAAAGACTGTAATTATTTTTACTATTTAATCCTTTTTAGATCGAAAGCATGGCTTACTGTACCCCAATTTTGATATTTTTACCTATTATGTCTGTTTGTTTTGCTCACACTTTGTTGTCAATTAAGTGGAATTCTATGCGACTGTCATACAAGTGAAAGGTTTAGCTAGCTATAAAATCAGGTTTTATCCACCATCTTCTACATAAAGAAATGCCTGTACCAAGTCAGGAATATGACATGTGTTTTCCATTAGTTTAATGTGTCTGAGCTTTTGATTTTGCCATTTGATAAGGGATTTATCATAAGCCGTTTGGAATTTGTTTTGGAATTTGGTATTTTTGTTATTTTACTTTATACAGGGAAAATTCAGCGAGCTGCCCCTGTTCTATATCACGATCTGAGAGCTACTCTCATCAATTACAGATGATACACCCTAGAACAGATTGTGTCAACTCTATTGAGGTTTTCTTCTCTAGGGTATCATCAGCTTAGTTGTCAGCACGTCTGTGTTGACATGAATTAACATTGATATAGTCATTATTATAAAATAACTGCATGTGTTAACAAAACTTTGAACTTATCGAAATACTAAGGATTATCTAACCCAGGAATAGATTACTTAAGCTGTATTTAGCATAACCTTTCAGAATTTTGGGTCTGCATACAAGTTCTAATAAAAGAAAACTCTGTAATGAGTAAAACTAATATATGTAGGTATAAGTTGAGATGGCAATTACAAACAATTTAAAGAATAAGATATTTTTGATACAATTCTTTCTCTTATGGTTGTGGCCTGTTATCTATTTCTTGCATGAATAGATATTTCTCGTATCACACTGCACGGAGTGTGATACGAAAAAGTGATACCAAAATCTGCGTTAATTTGATTTGCTCATCAAGCATCATAAGACGATATTACGGCATTTCCACTGGTTATTCGTTAGGTCATTGATGACTTTCAAAGGTTACGACGAGGTACATTGCGTCCATGGCAACGAACATATGTGATTTCTTCAATAATATACAAAACACTCACACTTTTCACCTGACAATCTTCTTTTTGTCAAATTTTATTACATTCTGAGGCGTAACAAAAGTCTTACAATGTCTGATGTTAAAGTATGATACAGGAGAAGGACATATGACGTCATACTGGAATGTGCAAAAGACTAGATCAACGATTCGCGAAATTTTTAATTTAACACAATGAGAGTGTTAACCATAAGAGAAATAAGTTTAACAACTTGTGAGAATTTGATATCGCTTGATATCAACTCTCGTTGTTTAATTTAGATAGTAATAATAAACTCGCCGAAGGCTCGTTTATTATTATATTGAAATTCAATAACTCGAGTTGATATCAAGCGATATCCCGTTCTCAATCATTATGAAACCTATTAATATTATATTTTAGTCAATCAAAAATATACAATGCCTATTGGTATAGATATTTAGACAAGACATCAACGATTAAAATACACACCACATGTATCATTTGTAAACGATTTCATATCTTAAATTTTAAAAGAAAATAAGTTGAACACGTGTAGATGAAAACTGCTATATTATGGTAACAACGCAAAATGGAAAAATTCTTGATATGTAATTTTTGTAAAACATAAGAGAAATACTATTTAATTTTCTTTATTACATGTTCACTTTTTATTATATTCGAGTTTTATCCTGGATACTCAGAAAGCATTTCACGTGAATACGTCTTTCGAGCTTGGTTGGAAAACAGACGACTTAAACTTATCTCAGCGTAAGCATTTTGATGTAAACTATACTGAAACTTCCAAATATATTGAAATTCCTTTCATTCTTTGTATTTCTTATTCAACAAATACATACTAGGTGTGTATGCAATTTGTCAAGCTCTATTTAATCATCAAGAGTCTAAGAAAAGTTGTCAATCCTCATATAAAACAGATTATGTCAACAATTCGTCGTCAACACGTAATAATAAACAGTATTTATTTTCTTTCCAGAAAAAAACAGGAAAGCTTGAAACGTAATAGAATAATATTTTTATATACTGAGAAATTATCTGTCCAATTCATATGAAATAAAAAATCTTGCAATAAATCTAAGTTAAGTAATTGGTCGTTGAATGCAAAGTTTAGAAATCCCATGGCGAATGTGTCAGTTATATACTTTCATGTCACTTTCGCATATATTAATGTTAAAGAGTTCTCATATATATTTTACTCAAACAATATATATGTCAGTTATACAACCAACCATACGAACAGAGGTATCGTTTGCTTTGAAGATATCGTTTTAAAAATGTTGTTTATTTTATACGCAAGGAGTCCATTTTGCCTTAATATCGTAGCTGGACCAACTGTGTCGTATATATCTATAGTGATGAACATAATTATTTTTTTTGTTTTACTTGACCGAAAAATCAAAACGCCTACAACAGTTTTGATGCAAGGACTGGCTTTAGCCGACAGCCTTACCGCATTATGCACCTATGGTTTCGAGCTGTTATTTGTAATTTTTTACGATAAGATTGGCTCTTATGTTGACATCAAAGATACATAAATCCCCTCGAAAGACCTTTCCCGGGAGTTGACAGAGTTGGTAAGCCTAAAGTTTCCACTGTGCTGGGTTCACTATGTAGTAAGCAATCTGACGGACATATTCCATCTTGCGTCTATATTGATAACAACATCTCTTGGAGTACAGAAACTTCTGGCTGTGATGTGTCCAATATGGAGCAGGACCAAAGTTACCTATAGAAAGGCGGGAATAGTTTGTGGCGTCTGTGTTAAAGTTGTAGGCTCAATGGTAATGAGTATCCCCAGATTGTTTGTTGTTAATTTTAAATCCGGCAAAGAGCATATTTGTTTGGTGTCAGATCCGCACGCTAACATGCAGAAATATGTCTTGACATTTTATCCAATTCTGTTGTCCGTTATATTATTCACGGCAGTAGTTACTATGTTAGTTTCTACATTTTATATCATAGTTATACTGTGTCGCCGAAAACATGTTCGAGGTCATGCATCAGCCTCTAAGTCTGAAAAGAAATCTTGTATGCTTATTTTGAGTGTGATGGTCGTATTTTTACTCTCGGAAATACCAAGATTATACATCAATACAACCCTATTCTTCACTTACAGTACTGACATGGAAACTAACGAAAACATTGCCGTCAATAAGATTACGACAGAATCGCACAAAAATATTATATCGAGGTTAAATTGGGAACTGGGTATACCACATTATTCTAACTTAACATTGTACGATAGCTGCATAAGAGCTATTTTATCTCCGTTGCCTTATCAGGGAGCTAACGATCGTCGCATTCAACGTGTTTTGTTGCACGTCATGTTTAAGGACAAATACCAATTAAATTTACTAACCCTTGCGTTATCTCTTTTCTCGTTTTTTTTTTCACGAAATGAGAAAAATGTTGGCGATGATGTTATACAGTTTGTATGAACAAGATGAAATAATAGCCTACAATTTTTTTGAAATTCATTTAAATTATATATTTGATAAAGAGTTGTTGTTTAATGATTATGGGAACACACGTCTATCTTACTTTATACTCGGATCTACACCGTATAGTGAACCCATGAACTACATACTCAACATTATCTGGGGAAATTGGGACATAAGTTTAAATAAATCTAAACTTTTTAATGAGATTTTAAAACTAGCTATGATTCTTGGTTGTTCATCAAACTTCCTCATATACAAAGAAGTTACGTCAAGCTGTCGCTAGGAAACTGAAATGCTGTCTAGAAACACAAGCGAGAAGAGCAGAAGAGATCGAAATGAACTGAAATTGTTTTTTCCTTTTATTGCCATTGTTTATTATCGATTGTCAGCATTCTCGGACTGCGGTTGAAAACTTTCATACTTTAGAAAAGAGCAACTGTTTTATATTGATGCGCGTTTACAGATGTTCAAAACTTTTATTCAAATACAAAATAAAAGTAGGTGGGACTGACATTAGACCTTCTCAATATCTTTAGTTTCTAGTGTTACACTACACAGGTAAAATAGCAACACCTGTTTCACGTACGTAATGAAACGTACGTAATACGTATGTTTAGTTCAAAAGATTAAAATAACTTTTGGAATGAACATTCTGAGTAACATGTACCTGGATGTCCGTTTCCTTTTACAGTCAATGAAGATTGACAAATCTTGAACATTTAATTTCCAAAGGTCGCTTTCGAATTCTATTCATATACCTTAAATAAACCGTGTTGTGGAAATAAACATTTAATTATTCTATACTTTTGTTTTACTTGCTTTGTAAAACCATTTTTTAATAAAAATTGAAAAATACCAATATTTATCAAAAAGGAAATTGAATGAGATAAATATAGAGATATGGTATTATTGCCCATGAGAGATGTATCTACCACAGAGAGTGTAAAAAAACTCAGTTCACCTTCCGGCCTTCATGATGAGCAAAACTCATACTGTATAGAAAATTATAAAAGGTTCCTGACAGCAAAAAGTAAAAAAGGAAAACAACAACAACAACAAAAAGTTATGGCCGCTTAAAACAACGAAAACAACTTGCAAGAAGTCTATTAGGTTACGACATGCACAGAAAAAAATGGACGGAGATGGGTGGGGCGTATTCGTATGCTTTTAACAATCATAAGCCAGTGACAGTGGAGTAGCAAGAGAAAACAAAAACACCAGGCATATTAGTCAAAAAGATCTGCATTATTCACAAAACAACTAGCAAAATGACAAAACCACACTTTATCTTTCTTCAAGTAATCACATCTACTGACAGATAGCTCAAGTAATATATTAGTAAGCTATTGACCTTAAAATCAATGACAATACCTATAAACTTAAGATAAAATCCAAAGAAAATTAAATAAAATGAAAATATCCTCTATGGTTACTATAAAAACCAGAAGATGTTGTATGATTGCCAATTAGACAACTTTCCACCAGGACCAAATAACGTAAAAACGAATGTAAAGAATTACAAGTTTAAAATTGAGAATGGAAATGGGGAATATGTCAAAGAGACAACAACCCGACAAAGAGTAGAAAATAGCCGAAGGCCACTATTAGGTCTTCAACGCAGCGAGAAAAAAACGCATCCGGAGGTGGGCCTCAGCTAGCCCATAAATAAAAATGTGTACTAGTTTAGTAAATATGGATGTCATACTAAACTCCAAAACATAAAAATGAACAAAAATTAAAAAACATGCAAGATTTGCAAAGGCCAGAGTCTCCTGACTTGGCACAGGCGCAAACATGCGGCGGGGTAAAACATGTTTTGTGAGATCTTAACCCTCTCCCTATACCTCTAGCCAATGTAGGATAAAGAAGCACACAGCAATACCCAGAGTAAAACTCAGTTTAACAGAAAACCGAGTCCGATAACCAACATTGTGTCTTAAATTCGAGGTATTCTGTGGCATGGACAAAGGGGTTTGTATATAAGTAAAATGACTGTTTACTCTTAACATATTAAAGTTTTTTTTTAATTGTTTGCCGAATATGATTACTAACTGCAGCTTTTAATATCACGCCGTATCCGCAAATACAAGAAATGTTTACTTATTACCAAATTTCGTTTGAAATATGGACAGTTTTTCTTTTATTTATTATTATTTATTGTGAAAATTATTTTCCGTGTAAAATGTATAAATAACCTTATATATCTATAACATTTCAAAAATTAATGAAATTAAATGTCTAAATCATAGGAAAAAAATGGTTCATTAATAATGTATGGTTTGTCCTTTAAATCAACATTGTCCTGTTATTTCAATTGCATCAATTTGATAATCTTCGTTAGTATTTGTTGTATCGATTTCAATATGAACTTCATTTGCAGGAAAGATAACAGTCTGAAATAAACATCATTACTCAATGAATACAGTAGTGATCATTTCACAAAATCCAAAATGGTGATTATGAGCTTGACCTACTTGTTTATTGTATGTTGGCATTTAGATGTCTTTTCGCTATTTGTTTCGTTTGATTGCTCTCTCATTGACGTATTTAAAAGTTTGAATTTTGAAAGTACATCTTTATGCAATAAGTATTCCTCATGTACAATGTTTGTTATATATTTCATATCAAACTATGTTTTTATTTTCAAAAATATATTGTGAGGTAATTTCTAACTGAATTTTAATCAATTTGGTACCAATAAAAGCAGAAATATAAATGTGTTTATTTGGTTATATACTTGTTGTAATATAAACAAAAGTATTATTTCATATAATAGCTTGTATGGAAATTTGCTATATATTTTGACCAAATTAAATTGTAAAATAATATTATACATGTTCACATCAGTAGAAATCAAAAACAACTGAACACAACTGGGGACAAAATTATGACAAAATAAAAAATATTTACTTCGACAATTATGTGTCTCTCAGCTTATTTACTGTTAAAATCAACTTATTACATATTATTGCTATAAAAAAGAAACAGAACCAAAGATGCACAAAACGCATATTACTTTTTAATATTTACATGAATTGGTGGAGAGAAAATTCTGCTACTTGGCATCACAGTGGAAAGCGTAGCCCTGTTGACTTCCCATACAGTGTGCCAACTGCCATTTGGGGACTTCAAACTTATTCTCCAAGCTGATCCTCCTTTGTACGTCTCATATATATTGATATTCTGAATGTAAATTTTTTTCGGATATTCAATCTGAAATAACCAAAAACTGTGATATTGTAAACAGCACACATAAGAACAAACATCAAAATCTTAACAGTAGAGATGGGTAAGATCCGAGGACTCCACAGGTTAAAACTTTGAAGAACGTCTGCACGTTCAACAATCTATTTAAATTCGAATCTGTTCATCGTGGTTTCCCGCCTTTCGTTTTTTTAATTGTCAGGGCAATAATGAATGACATGACTAAGTGAATTTGGTCAAAATACTTTGTCATATACCATTCGAATTTTTAAGCGATCGATGTCCTCAAAACTAAACTTACGCAAAGGAGAAGAGTTGGTCGCATTTGTATCTACTTATTTTGTATTACGTTTTAGTTTCAAGGCTTTAAATTACTGTTTTTAACGCAAAACTTCAAAAGCTGCCAAACTAACCTCATTTTGAGATTTTGTCAATACTTTTTGAATACGAACCACAACTATTATGCCCGAAAAAGGTATTTAGATATAAGATGTAATACAAAAAAATATATACATTCCACATCTGTTTTTGTTAGATGTATATCTATTTGTATCCCTCTAAAGAGTTAATAGATATAAGAAGATGTGGTATGAGTGCCAATGAGACAACTTTCCATCCAAGTCACAATTTGTAAAAGTAATTAAACCATTATAGGTCAAAGTACGGCCTTCAACACGGAGCCTTGGCTCACACCGAACAGCAAGCTATAAAGGGCCCCAAAAATTACTAGTGTAAAACCATTCAAACAAGAAAACAAACGGTCTAATCTACATAAAAAACGAGAAACGAGAAACACTTATGAACCACATCAACAAACGACAATTAAACGTTTTAATAGGCGCCAACCTTCACCCTAACCTGAAACAATAGTGTAACATCACAACATAGAAAGACACACTATAAAATATCAATTGAAATGGCTTAACTCAATCAAAAGACATATTAACAAAAACAAGTTAACATACACTGAACGAATAAATAAGCCTTTTTCAACTGATTTTTATATAGTTTGTTCTTATGATGTACTGTTTCACCACTGTCCCAGGTGAAGGGGGATGCAACGACGATATATATATTCAACACACATTTAGCGTCATTCTGCATTTTAAAATGTAACTCCTCAGGTTTTGATAGTCTTTTTGTCTTTGTTTACTTTTCGTTTCATTTTCAAATATAAGTTTTTATTATTTTATCAATACTTTCTTCAAAGCTACACTTTTAATGTACATAAATTGAAAATGTAACTAAATAACATAATTCTGATCTAGTACTTCCAGACTATCATACTATTTATGTACTATAATTTAACAGTAATAGATTTGCACTACAGATATGAATTACTCGTTTTGCACCTCCTACTGTTGCAGTTACTGTAGACCAATGAAGGTTAAATGCATAGTATTTCTTTTTTACTATAATTTGATAGGAAATTCTGTATAACTTACTATAACACAGTTAACGACAAATTGAAGTAGAAATCCAGCACTATGAAAGTATGGTACTAATATATTACACCAATTTCGACGTACAGTAAAATAACTTAACTATTAGGTACTAATATATTTTTATTACTTGGAAATAAACTACTACAAAACTTCAATTGCAAAACACAAATTAATGAACATTGATTTTGACAAATTATTATAATACCGTTATATAGTGATCAGATGCTACTCCACTCAGGGCCCATGCTCCTGCTTCATCGCCATATTCTGGATAGACGTCAGGCGGTCCCTTGACTTGGGCTGCCGAATATCTTGAAGAAAAAAAATACTATATTGTACTGTGTTATTGGACTAAATATGTGTAGAAACTCGCGAAAGAAAGGCGGAAGATACCAAATGTATATTCAAAGGGTAGGAATGCCCTTTACCGTCAGGCGTCAAACGGTCATTTTCGGTTACCGTTAGCGACAAATTGGTTAAAATTTTACCGTGACTCGTTAAAATATCCTTATCGTGATTCGTCAGAGGTCTCTAATAATTATCGTTACAGTTATTTTTGGAAAATATATAACCGGATTCGTCAAAATCAGTCGATTTTTTTATCGTCTAAAAGAAAGTGTACATTTTATCGTCATGCATCAAAAATTACCGTTAACGTCATTTGACAAGAATGTTTACCGTTGTCATGAAGGTACCCCCATTACGACCCTCTTCAAATAATAAGTCGATGACAAACTGAAAACGCCAACAAAAAAAGACACAAAGACACAAAACTAAAGAATGACCAACACGAACCCTACCAAAAACTGGGGATAATTTCAGGTGGTCGGGAGGAGTAAGCAGAATCTGCTCCCCATGAAAGATATAAGGCTTATAATTTGGTACAAAAGACGGGCTTTTCGTCCATAAAGGCGCTAGAATCAAAACAGTAGGAAAGCCAAATCAAAAACGAACTTAGTCTCTGGTGCATGATTTTTTATTATTGTTTTTGGTTTTTAACTACGTTTCAGTAACTGCGAGTACTCTCAAAACGTACTTTCGTGTTAATTTGACCTGTTGACACAATTTGTTCTTATAATGTCCTGTACCAAGTCAGGAATATGGCAGTTGTTATTTAATAGTTCGTTTCTATGAATGTTGCATTGTTGTTTGTTTTTTGTTGCACTTCTGTGTTCTGTTATTTCGTTGTTTTCCTCTTATAGTTGATGTGTTTCCCTCGGTTTTAGTTTGTAACCCGGATTTGTTTTCTCTCAATCGATTTATGACTTTTGAACAGCGGTATACTACTGTTGCCTTTATTTGTAATGCATTTTTGTTATTCAATGTTTACTTATTTTGTGTTATATCTCGTCTCACTATTTTTAATATAAACTACCTTTGATAAGTATTTAGTATGACGATAAATGTTCACTGCTGTTCTCGTACTATGAACAACAAATTTATTTATTTTGTAAAAAAATCTCCGTACTAACAACAAAATTATTATATTTAAATTTACCTTTGTACGTTATTTTATTTAACGCCATTTTGTCCAAGGTTATAGTTGTCTTTTTGACATTGTTTTACATCCCCCCTTTTTATTTAATATTGTATTTATATTGTGTCATAGATCAAATTTATTCGTAAAGTGTATGTTTACTTGTTTTTGTTAATATGTCTTTTTGATTGAGTTAAGCAATTCAATTGTTATTGTATAGTGTGTCTTTCTATGCTGTAATGTTACACTACTGTTTCAGGTTAGGGTGAAGGTTGGCACCTTTTAAAACGTTTAAACCCGCTGCATTTGTTTGCACCTGTCCTATCTGTTTCAGTGGTTGTCGTTTGTTGGTGTGGTTCTTAAGTGGTTCTCGTTTTTTATAATAGATGGTTTTCCTGTTTGAATTGTTTTACAAAAGTCATTTTTGGGGCCCTTTTTAGGTTGCTGTTCGGTGTGAGCCAAGGCTCCGTGATGAAGGCCGTACTTTGACCTATAATTGTTAACTTTTTTTACATTGTGACTTGGATGGAGTGTTGTCTCATTGGCACTCATACCACATCTTCTTATTTCTATTGAAGAGCATTACAAACCGAATTCCAAAAAGTTTGGCAAATACAACTATGGATAATCTATACATGGTTGAAAAAAATCTGAATGTTTCGAATTATTCAACATGCAGAACAGTCTTTTGGGCATTCCAATTAAAATTTTAAATTTTGCAAAAGGAATAGCAAAATGGTGTTAATAAATAGCATCCTGCATTAAAAACACATGATGATTATCAAAACTTTAGCAGTTCCTTTACATATACATATTTGAATATTATGAAGGTATCGAATCTTTCATTTTTGTTTCATATTGTTTTATTGGATTGCATGTAACAAAGAGAACAACAATCCTATTGTAAACACATAGTTTTTACCAATATAGATCCGAGTTATGTCGCTTTGACCTCGTATATCGCTTTAAACAACTAAAACTGACAAAAAACTTGAAAAATCAAAGTTTTAAAAAATTTCGTTGCCTCAATCCGCATCGACTTATCTTTACAAAACTTAATAGACTGATAGAACATGATACGCTAACTATCCTAAAGTTACTACTCTTTGCAAGCAACAAAGGAAAACCGTCAAAACTTACACCAAACACACGTGCATCGGCCAAAAAGTTAAATTCAGTTTTTTATATATTGGAATGCCTATACAGTGGAAAAGATATCCTGAAATATGATAAACATCTAGTTTGCCGATCTAGAACAGAAGTTCATATTGGTTTAGATTCTCTAGTATTAAACTAGATAAAGGACGTCAAGTACCAATTAACTTATATATATATATATGAATATTTTTGCGAAAAACTACCCGGATGAACAAAAGAAATGTATTACTTAATATTACGAAAACTTCAGAGGATCCCGATAGGTCTTTGAAACAGAAAGTAGATAGGAGTGTTTTCAATGTGATGCAGTAGTGACTAGAATATGATAATCTTACTGATCATTATCCCACTGTGTTTTGTAGCCAATGACGTTCGACACCCATTAATGATCTGTAAAAAAAAATCAGTATGATTAAATCTGATTAAAATGTAGGGGCTTTTTTTGTTTACATTATTACTTACAAAATTATTACAAAAAACAGGGCTATTATGAAAAAACAGGACTATTATGAATAATTAGGGATATTCCGGATTTTCAGTTATTATCAATTCAAATACATTTCTGAAGACAAGAAACATTAAGAAATTGAAAGTTCCCAAGAGTCATTACTCATCTTATTTGAACAAGTTTGTCAAGTTAATAATCACATAATACATTCCATGATGTCTATCAATTTATTTAATTTTGAATTTTAGAATCCAGAATGAAATCTTGTATTGTGTATGCCATAAATTGCTTTGAATAGGACAACAATAAAACTATATTTACATTTACATGTTGTTCCATCACATCATTTTAAAAGTTTCTTTTTAGTATTGCATTTGGTATAATCAGACACATATATACATGTCTCTGGTATAATTATATATATACAATTTCTCCATAAAATCACTGATTTGGCTTGATTAAATATTACACATTGACGGTTTGATTAATAAAAGTATTAAGAAATTGGTGTTTTCAAATTGAGCCTTTTATTTGTCCTCGGCCAGTAATAATGGCCTCGGATGCTGTAATGTTCATCGGCTTTGCCTCGTGCCATTACAGGCATCCTCGACCATTATAACAGACCTTGAACATATAACAGGGCCATAATGAAAACACTCATTAATTAATACTATAGTTATGTATCGGTCATCGTATTTATTTTTCTATACGCCGTATTGGAACTCGACCTTCTTGATCTCAGTCAGTTTCAATACAGCTAACATTGAGTCTACACGACATCCAGGCCTAGCCCGCTAATAAGACTTTATAAAAATAAGATGTGGTATAATTGCCAATGCGACAACTCTCCACCAGAGACCAAATGACATAGACGTTAACAGTTATAGGTCACCGTAGTTTAGTTATTTCATGACATACATGTACTAATTAAGTTATATAAGAGACCACAGTTAGTGCCCTTTGAATTTCGTCAAATCATGAAAGTCCCCACTGTAATTAATTCAGTTTGAGCAGTTTTTTTCCCCATGAAATTTGAAGTTTGAAGCATATAAAAAATAAACAGAATAAATAACTTTCAAAGTATGAAGCCAATGAAAAAATAAATTAAAAAAGTATGAATACTGATAAATCTGATAGATTTATACTTTGGAATAACCAAAGGATATTATTGAATAGATGTGTTGATACTCTTTGAGTTTCGATTTTAAGGAGATAAAAATAGTCGTCTCATCATATATCCACCTTTACCACGAGACAATATCTGAAAAATATATTAAAATATTGACAGGATTGTACGCTTTCCTTAAAAGGAATTGGGGATCAAATTGGTCGTTTCCGTCAGAAATGTATTGTCAAGTGTAAATGTCTATATCCATTGTTTGCCAGTTTACATTGCGTAACGTTACCGGAACAATGTTTGCCATGTTAAATTGTGGTAATTAGCTATATCGGGATTTATTTATTTCTATTCCGTTATATTTGGAATTTCCCTATTCTATTTCTATCTTTAGACTTGTGGTACAAGTTTGGCTAGTATGTAAATCAGAAGTGGCCTGATGTTACTGTTGTTTTCTGCACGAATATTTCGAGGGCGGTAGTACGGGTGGGGTTTTATAGGCATATATAAGTCCTGATTACGTTTGATTATTATCGATGTGCTCCAGTAACTTTGATAGACGAAGTTAACGTTAAGCTCTGCATAATATATTACAGTTATGTTTGTATTGATATGTATTTAGAGGACATTGTGAATGTATATAGATGGAATTGTGGTATATTTTTGTAATTTGTAAAATGTTTACAAGATATTAAATGTTGTTTCGCTGAGAAAATAAGAAAGTTACTGCGAGCAAACAAACCTAAATTATGACTTGTCTCTTATTTAGTCATGTATTTAGTATAGAAATGTTTTAAATTCGGACGAATTCATGAGGGAGAATTTAAATTTATTTAAGTTTGATGAGAATTAATTGACTTGTTAATTCTGAAATGTATATTTAGGACGAGTATAGATATAGATACATAAAAAGTCATTAGGTACATGTAATTAACCATTCCCAAATTCAATATGATGTTCTTGATAGTAGTTCCAAAAATATACACCGAATGTTATAATTTGATAACCACTCCTAAACATTGTCAGGTCGATCAATGACAAACATTATTTTTGATTTGCACTTAGGTATACAATGTAAGTACTTATCGACCATTCATGATTGGATTCTGAAACGTCTCATTTCCGAAAGGAAAGTTGACGATGTCGCTTATCGGTGTAAACTGCATCTAGTCCATGTGGCATGATGGGTAGCAGGGGGCGGATCCAGCCATTTTTTAAAGGTGGGAGGGGGTGTTCCAACCCAGAATGAAGGGAGGTTCCATTTTTAAAGGGGGGGGTTCTAACCCAGGATAAAGGGGGGTTCTAACCCAGGATAAAGGGGGGTTCCAACCATATGTCCCCATTCAAAAGCATTGATCGTCAAAAAAAAAGTGGGGGTTCCAAACCCCGAACCCCCCCCCCCCCCCCTTGGATCCGCCACTGGGTATGGTATGTTACATTGCATATTTATACTATAGGTTGTTTATCGACACTTCACAGGATTTAAAGGTTTGGATAGGAAAGCACTCCCAACAAACGTGCATTGAATTCTGCCATCAGCAAAAAGGATTGTTTTTTATCATAAATCTCTATTTTATTAACCTCATCCATACAATTATTAATCAGTTCAGCTTCTATAAATAAAAAGATATATTCTTTTGTTTCTTTATTCTACATTGGCTAGAGGTATACGGGGAGGGTTGAGATCTCACAAAACATGTTTAACCCCGCCGCATTTTTGCGCCTGTCCCAAGTCAAGAGCCTCTGGCCTTTGTTAGTCTAGGATGTTTTTTTTAATTTTAGTTCATTTATATGTTTTGGGGTTTAGTGTGACGTCCATTTTCACTGAACTAGCACACAATTTTAGTTAGGGGCCAACTGAGGACCACCTCCGGGTGCGGGATTTTCTCGCTGCATTGAAGACCCATTGGTGGTCTTCGGCTGTTGTCTGCTCTTTGGTCAGGTTATTGTCTCTTTGACATATTCCCAATTTCCATTCTCAATTTTATTGTGATGCCTTTTATGGTTCTTGAATTCGATATAATATAATATATTTATCTTTTGCACTAAGGCAAACCTTTAAATGATTACTAACATTACTTTCTTCGATTTCCCGCTCATGGATTTATATATTGCTAATCAGCTATGGTTCAAACTCCCTCAGGCAACGTTAATCTTAAATGCATTTGGCTATTTTTCTAGGTCCCTCCCTGTCATAAGGAGCCTCGCGTATTCAAATGCTTATACACCATAGGCATTACACTTTGTGAGATGCTCGATTTCACAAAGTTAAATATATTATTTATAACTGCTTTGTGGTGGACAAAAAAATGATAAACATCTAAGGATACTACTGATAGACTTTCCCTACTTTTTAATTTCATCTATCGAATTATGTATCTTCATGGTGAAGATAAATCCAGAAAAAGCACTTTGAAAGCAAAAAAAAAATATAAAGTGTTATTCCTATTTACTAGAACTTGATCGATACCGCTGGTTGAATGGTAAAATCAGAAGCTCAATAGTCAGTGTTTGGTCATGGACATGATTTATAACATAACTTTCTTAAATTCCTCTTTGATAAATTTAGAAATAATGACGAAACTGAAAAAAAAACCTTCGATGAATTTGGCTTTTCTTTTTGTGTGCCATTCGGTCAATTGTCCCCTTATGTATGCTAAGAATGAATGTAAATCTTAACAAGCCTTTGGCGCAATAAATTTTTAAAGAGTTATTTTCATAATAAAAAAATCGAAAATTTATTAAGTCTTTCTAGAGAACAATATTATCAAAAGACATATTTTACCAATAGTATCGTCTGCAAAGTTGTTGATTTGAGTCAAATGACTGAAAATCCTTATTAAATTTACCAAAATATATCAGTAAATTATAAATTCTGGTCCAATTTTTCAAAGAAAAAAAGGGGACTAATAGAAAAAGAGTAAAATTATTTTAAATACATATGTTTTGACGATTACAGGGGAAAAAAATGAGTATCAGGTGAAGTTCAATCTTTCTTCAACAAAATATTTTTCTCACAAAGAAAAAGCCTTGGACCTTGTTTGGCCTTAAAAAATCCCCTTTCCAAACAAAAAATTAAATATTATACGTACAATGCTGTCCTTCGAATTGTGTCAATTTCAGAACGCCGTTTGACTGCTTTATTGTTGGGTTGCAACATCCGGTTATATCTACATGACACTCTGACTTCGCTTCATCATAGAAAGAAGCACACAGACCGCTCTCAACAAGTAATCGAGCACACCGGAAAGCAGACAAAGTTTTAGTTTTATTAAACACAGATGAATTTTCTATAAAGCCTGTATTTTTTGCAACAGAATATGTTCCACATTTAATATCTGTCAGTCCACATCGAATTTGCATGATTATAGCGCATATTAGTAAGTTTACATGTAAACGAATCTTGCTACTGAAACATTGAATCTGCATCTTATAGTCAGTGATTGTGGTAAGTGTTTGAAAAGTTTATTGAAATGTATTGATTTTTTGAAAGAGGCGTATCTTTTAAATGTGTTTACAAAGTCAACAAAATTCATACTCTCTAAAATTTCTGTAAATATCGAAACCAATTATAGCATCTGATATATGTTTTATAATGAATAAACAGACCAGATCGAAGATATTATCATCATTTAATTTTAAAACTACAGCACTCATATACAAAGACAATAGGGATAGCCAATCTTTACTTACATAATAATCAATTTTTGAAATTGCAATTATCAACGGTAATACTCTAATTCAAAGCAAACATTTCAAAAATTGCTATATTGTATAAAAGTAAAATGAATATACTACTCACAATGATGTACAAACTTGCCAACGGGATGGTCAATGTTGATACAGAAAACATTCTCACTCCACCAGACAGAATTTCCCGTAACATAAAAGGCTACTAAGAACCATCGTGTAGGACAGAAGTAAGGAGAGGATCATCCTACCTACCGTAAGAACAATTAGAGACTGGAACGCACTACCACTTACCGCCAGCAGTGCAGGTAGTCTCCGCTGCATTTGTTTGCACCTGTCCTAAGTCAGGAATCTGATGTTCAGTAGTTGTCGTTTGTTGATGTGGTTCATAAATGTTTCTGGTTTCTCGTTTTTTATATAGATTAGACCGTTGGTTTTCCCGTTTGAATGGTTTTACACTAGTAATTTTTGGGGCCCGTTATAGCTTACTGTTCGGTGTGAGCCAAGGCTCCGTGTTGAAGACCGTACTGTGACCTATAATGGTTTACTTTTATAAATTTTTACTTGGATGGAGAGTTGTCTCATTGGCACTCATACCACATCTTCTTATATCTATTGAATACTTCAACACTCACCTACACGAGACGGTCAAGGCAATCGTCTAGGACTGTATATAGAATGTATAGCATAAATCTCCTTTTTTCTACAAGATATTTTTACATGCGCATCCAAAAGTGGCAAAATAGTCAGTTTATTGATGGTGGTCACGTAATGGTATGGTAGAAGTACTTAATATAAGGCTGTGTTTTTAATGTAGAATGAAAAATGTATATGTCATGAAAATAATAGACAACGGTTTATGAAAATTAATTCAAACTTTAAATATTTGATGAGAAAGAAATTACGAACTTCTAAAATAGTATACAAACATCACTTTGATAAATGGTGCAGACTGCATCGGCGAAAGTGTTGATTCGGTGTCAATGATCGACAATTACAGAAAACATCATTCATTAATGGTGCACCGACAATATCGAAAATTCATTAACAGCCAAAAATGAACGTTTACTTACAATGCAGCGCCATACTCTAGCAAGGACCATTCTTTATCAATGTACTGACAACAAGGAACATTTCATTAACAGTCAGTAACGAAAATTCGTACTCAAGCAAAATTTATAACTTGAAGGTGTCTGGCAATCAAAAATGACAATGAAACAGTGACACAAGCAGAAGAGAACAGTGGTGAACTGAGATGTCTTGCATCATTTTATGCACTATTAAAAATACTTTTTTTAGAATTATATTCTTGCTCTTTTAAAAAAAAAAGATTAATTACCAAATCAACAAATAAAATGTTTTTAGACTATTGGATTGTGTCAAATATTATAAAATTAACCGTGCAATATCATTTTTTCTAAAAATAACCGTGCCGTATTTACTATTCTATGAGCTGTTTATTTTCTAACTTTGAACATATACTTTAACATGTGACTCTTTTTTTTTAATGAATCAAATTAGTTATAATATACACAAAAATAATATTATGTGTTGTCAAGACGTTATGAATGACGCATAAAATAAAGTTAGAATTAATGAATAAATATAATATGAAAGTTCTTTGCAATGTTTACTCTCTAATGATTCAATGTAATTAAAAGAATCAAATATTTAAATCGGGGTCCAATAACAGTGATAAATCATGCATGTGCGACGCGCATTCGTAAAATTATATACCATTCGGTCATTATTTGAATATCTTTCTAACTTGAGTTCTCGGATTGATTTTTTTTTTTTTGTATAATCAACTGTTGACATTTTTACTATAAGAAACGCAAAGAAGCAGCTTTTTTTAGTGTAAGTGTGCTATGTTTACAAATAATACATATGAGTAAACGTTTAAGGTGGTACCCAACACCTTGACTAATATTAATTTGGCTCGTTTAATTTTCATAAAATTTTGACAAAATGTTTACTTTGACCCTTTGACAAAAATATAAAAAAATCAAAAAATTTGAACCAACCACTTTATCAGAAAAATTTCATTGGTTATATAGCAGTTTGACAAACACTAATTTTGATCGTTGAGAAGCTTAATATTTCCTTAACAATACAACGTGATTAAAACGTTTAGTTGATTTTTACAGAGTTATCTCCCTGTAGTGTTAGGTACCACCTTAAGCCAAATCCTATAATCTAGATGTAAAAGGAGATTGTGTGTATAAGTGAAATAGAAACAATCCTGTTCCACACTGTGTTAAACAGGAATTAGAAGGTCTACAGTATCATTGAACTATGGGGTTACATTTAAACTATACTGCAATATTTTGCATTGATTGAGAATTTCTAAAAATTAATGGAAAAGAAAGAATACATGAATATGAGAAGGATGTATTTACATGTAGACGATAATCTAATCAAATATTAAATGAATGAATAAATTGATCGAAAATTGATTAACAGCCAATAGGGAACGTTCATTTAATAACGAAAATTCGTACTCAAGCGAAATTTATAACTTGAAGGTGTCTGGCAATCAAAAATGACAATGAAACAGTGGCACAAGCAGAAGAGAACAGTGGTGAACTGAGATGTCTTGCATCATTTTATGTACTATCAAAAATACGTATTTTAGAATTATATTCTTGCTCTTTAAAAAAAAGTTGAGATGAATTACCAAATCAACAAATAAAATGTTTTTAGACTATTGGATGCAATGAAATACTGTAGTTTTTCTATCATATAAAAACCAATAATTTCATATGTTTTAATCCCCTGAAGTCATACGATATTATACAATTATAGCCTTTGTATGAGGTCGATACGAGGATATATCGACCTGAGAGAAGTATATTGGCCAAGGACGAAGTCGTCGGTCTTCGTCCTCGGTCAGTATACTTCTTTGTGTTGATATGTCCTCGTATCGACCTCGTACAAAGGCTGCAATTGTTATATTGTTATTGTCAATAAGTCAGAAGTGGAGCACCAACTCATTTGATTGGTAGTTTTAGATTGTGTCAAATATTATAAAAAATATTTAACTCGGTGCCTCATAACAGTATTAAATTATACATGCGCTACGCGCATTCGTGAAATAATATATTGTTCGGTCACTATTTGAATATCTTTCTAACTTGAGTTCTCGGATTGATTTTTTTTTTTTTTTTTTTTGATAATCAACTGTTGTCTTTTTCACAGTAAGGAAGCTTGTCTTTGCTCTTATTCCTAAATAATGCAAAGAAGCATAAATACTATGTGTTTGCAATGGTTGGAACCGACCGGGGCTCGAACCAACGACCTTTCGCACTCCAGGTATGAACGCAACCACGAAACAATCGAGGAAATATTTGAAAATTACAAATTCCTTGTACATATTAAAAGAAAAGGTGCTATTGTTTTTTTTCACATTAACAAAATCGCGGCTTTAAATTCATAAAAATAAAACTTTATAAAATTTGCAATTGCTACGTCCGGAGCGCATTTCTGTATTTTTGTTCCCTCAAAAACTCTCAAAACTAAACAATTGAAAGCCAAGGATATAAAATACTCGAAGAGCTATATGCTTAAAGGGTACATAAAAAAGAATAAACAAACCCATCGAAAGTCAACTTTGCCTGAGGGAGTTGGAACCTTAGTTTTTTAAGCGATGAATTGTTAAGCTTTCACCTTGCAGTAAGACCATACACCTTATCGAGGTTTGTATTGGGTATATTGGGATACGGGATTTTTGCCATTTTAATTTTAGGGATATGGGATATTTGTCCTAAACATAAATGGGATACGGGATATTGATGCATTTTTAGGGATATTGAATTCTCTGGAGGAAATGTCTCAGCCCAAAGATGTAAAGCTTTCAGACACAAACATAAATGCAATGAGAGAATGGAAAGTAGAAAATGGACAGTGTTTTCGCCAGTTAAGGGTAAGACACATGAGCACCAAAGACCACCTAGGAACTCTTCCTTTGAATTGTTATTTAAGGAAACCTCCAGACGTTCATGAGCTAAAGTTTTCAAAATTAAAAGTGGATGTACAAGAAACTGTAGGTACTACAGTTGATATCCAGGAAACCAGAAATGTAATCTATAGCAAGGGATCAACAGTGTGTGTTTTTAAACGTGATATCAAAGGTCTACCATCTAGTACTTTTTACATTGTCATCACGTCAGATTGCTATAAAATGCCTGATGATGCCAAATTTGTTTCGGGAAACTGGTTTGCTCAGGACAAAATCCACCCACTTGATTTCGTTGAGAGTACTACAGAGACATCAGAGATCATCAGAAACATTTATAGTAGAGAGTGTTATCGAAATTTTACTATTAGATGACTTTCAAGCTTAAGACGATGTAATAGTAATTTCTGAAGATTCCTATTATGCATGCACGACAAAAGTGTGTATAGGATCAGATATGAATGATGTCACATTACGAGGAGAGGTGGAGATGGATTTAGAGGAGGAATCTGCAACTAATGATGCCCGTTTACCCACGAGAGGAAAGAGGAAGCGAAAACCTCGATCTGACAATGACTTCATGTTTTACTGATTTAGTGATAATTACTGTTAAATAACATGCTTATCTCTACAGTAACTTTTTATTTATCCACTGATGTTACAAACGCTTAATTATATATTGGTTATTCCAAAGACATGTAGATTAAAATTTAAAGGTCTCTGGTTAATTCTGAATGATTAACTTTTCTCTGCGAAAAAGCCCACATCCTTACTACAACACATACAACATGTATTTACGAATGTTGTATACAAAAATGGGTTTGGGAATGAATTAATGATTTTTTGGGATATTTCAAAATAGTTTTAGGGATATAGGGTAGTTGTAAAAAATAATTATTGGGATATTAGGGGTAAACATTATAGAGATATGGGATGTTGGGACAAAAACTTAATGGGATATGGGATATTGATACCCCCCTAAACAAGCCTCCTTATCGCTATTTAGTCCAATCCGGAAAAAAACAGTCACTTATACAACTTCCTGTTTTGGTCAAGTCTTGCAAAAACTAAGGTCATCAGAAAAGAGATGAGGGAAGAAAAAGTTTAGAACGCGAACATTTTGAAACTTTGATAGATTATGATCCACTTTTTAAAAACACAAATTAAAGTAATAAAAATGCTTAGTTTGAAGTGTTCACGATGGTTTAAACATTTCTCTTTGAAAAGTTTCATGCATAATACATTGTTTAAACACGGCCCAAGATAGCTTCAACTGGAGGGAAAAAGTTGTGTAATTTTAGAACTTATCCGGATTTGAATAAATAGCAATAAGGTGTATTGCAATCGTTAGATAAAAATTGCGTTCTATCCGCTTTACATGAATGTGTATGAAATGATCATACCTAAAAGCAATAATTCAATACCGCTGTGTTGCAATAACAAGATAATGTTTATCGATATCGACTTCATGTATTTGTGAAGGAACATATTAATAGTTACATAGTGTGGTAACCCCATATGGAGTTTACTGACCCTATATATATTGTATTAGGTCACTAGCACACTGTGTTACGAATTTATCTTACCTACTATCTTAACATGTGGCATTTAGACTAGTGACTTGTTACAATTACTTGACAAAGCATTTTTTTACTGATGTTCTTCATCTCAAAGTTACGTCCACACCTCGCCACAATTTTCAGACGGCGTCTAGGACCGGTTTGAGCTCCAATATTTGCTAGATGACGTATTCGTTTAAAAAAAATAAAAGAAGAATGTGTCCGAGGACACGAATGCCTCCGCTAAACCTTTGCAATTTTCAAAGTTAAGAAGGGGCATAACTCTAGAACGGTAAATGACTCACTGCCCAAATTCGAAGTATGTCTGCATGTTATGGTTCTTAGCACTGTGTAAAAGTTTCATAAACTTGAATGAGTCACACTTATGAAAGAGTGCAGAAACGAACAAAAAATGCAATTTTCAAAGTTATAAAGGAGCGTACCTCTAGAATGGTAAGTAACTCACTGCCCAAATTCGATCTTTGTCTGAGAGTTTTAGTTCTTAGCTTTTTGTATGGGTTTCATAAAATTTGGATGAGAAGACTTTAGTTAGAGGGCGGAAACGAAATAAATTGCAATTTTCCAAGTTAAAAAGGAGCATAACTCTAAAACGGCAAGTAACTCACTGCCCAAATCCGAACTCTGTCTGCGAGTTTTGGTTCTTAGCATTGTGTATCAGTTTCATAAAATTTAAATGGGGAAAACTTAAGTTAAGTGCGGAATCTAAAATGGGACAGACGGACTGAAGGTCAAGGGTAACACTTAATGCCCCCATTGCCTACGGCTGGGGCATAAAAATGACATTAATTTGATATGTACATCAAAATGTGCAATGAACAGACATTACCGGTCAATCAATTCGAATTGAGTACTAGACGTATCTAACTGTAGGATTTAGAAGATGATCAAAATCATTTGTTAACATCAAGATGACAAGATCGTTAAATAAAAGGTGGATTTAGGATGTTTGATTATGAATATGCTGTTAACTTTAGTTATCAATATCATTTGCAATTGGTAATCCCTCTGACTTTTCCCTAGATGATGCAATTAAAAGTATGACTCAGCTTTCACTCTATTTCTCAAAGTATTTTGCGAAAACTAAACTACATCTTTGGTAAAATATATCATTTGAAAATTTTTCTTTCTTGTTATATATTTTTCTTTCAGGTTATGATTCATTTCTTTCATTCCATTTCATTCAAATGAGATTATATTAAAAAAGGGAAGATGGGGTATGATTGCCAATGAGACAACTCTCCACAAGAGACCAAATGACACAGAAATTAACAACTATAGGTCACCATACGGCCTTCAACAATGAGTAAAACCCATACCTCATAGTCAGATATAAAAGGCCCCGAAATGACAAATGTAAATCAATTCAAACGAGAAAACTAACGGCCTATGTCAATTTTCTCTGTCTAAAAAAAAACTCATTTCCAATTTGTTCATATCTCAAAAACAATTACCATAAACAGATAATTATTATTTGTATGTATTAAACATTATATTTATTTATTAAGAAATACGTCGTTAGTAAAATAGTTGTTTGTAAAAAATCCATCAGCGTGTTTCATTTAAATGGAGCAAACACTGACAGAGCTCTATTCCATAATTGGTTAAAACTAATTATGTTTACTTATATGCATGTTTTCATGTCGTAATTGGTATTAGTCATCGGAAATCAAAATTCTGAAAACTCGACAAAAAGTTGATGCAATGTAATTAATTCTCCACTAATTGGGTTTTTTGTTGGACATTGCACAACGTACCAAATGTATTGACACGTATTAAATGTACTTGCATTATCTTAAATCGATTTGGTATATGGGCTTTTAACGTTGACAATGAAATTGATGTCCGGTACCACTTTTTCTAAGGTGCACTTTCTGTAAACTAACTAAAACAAAATCAACAAATAGATATTTCCTTTGTATTGTGGTAAGTTTTCAACAAATTAATGTCATACAGGTAAAAAAATGACGAAACACAACTCTTAACAGCATGTCTTGTAGTATATCGAATCGAAATTGATTCCATGCCGGTGGTTAACCGTATGAGAAAAACCCAAATAATTTCGCTATTACAAGGTAAATACAAACATAGTATAACTCTAAGAGAGTTACAATCTTTTAAATTTTTCCGGATGAGCTATAATTGTTCCAGATATAGATTTATTGTACATATAATTTGATTTGACAAATACATGTATATAAAAAATGTCAAAATAATATTTTGTCCTTTCATTCAGCATTGTCCTGTTATTTCAATTGCATCAATTTCATAATCAACGTCTGTATTTGTTGTATCGATCTCGATGTGAACTTCATTTGCAGGAAAGGTAACAGTCTGAAACAAACATTATTTAAAGAATTTATACAGTTTTATTCAATTTACGAAATATGTAGATGACCGTGTCACAAATCGATTTTAAGCTCGACGTATGGGTCAATATGCGCAATTCATTTCAGGTAGGCGGTAATGGTAGCATTTTCTGTAATTCCTCTGCCAATACCGTAAACTTGGATATGTATAATGGTTCGTTTCGAAGTTGAGATATTTTCAAATACGTGGTTATATTTTCATGATACTAATTGAAATCCATTTTCCATAATTCTAAATATCCGAAAAGCCCTTTGTGATGCGGATTCTCGGGTTAAAAATCCTTGTTTGAAATCACAAAATGTCCAATACCACTGCACAGAGATTTTTTGTTTACATACTATATATTAGTTCAGGTGACATGGGTTGGAAGCCTCCATATGTTAAACAGTGGTCTAACATTTTAAGACACTGGGCAAGATGTACAAAAATGGATAAAGACAGGATAAATTATAAAGGATTTATATGGTCAATTAGAAAAAGTAGTTATAAAATTAAAAATTGGAGTTATAAAGTTATAGATATGTTGAAACTTTACAATATGGACAGATTTTGTAATGTAGATGATTATATACTGGATAAAAATATAATTTATCAGTTAGAAGTTAATATTTTTGATAATTATAAAACTGAATGGAGTACAAGGCTTGATTCTTATGGTCAAGGAAATAAGTTGAGAACTTATAAATTGTTTAAATTTTCATACTCTACTGAACAATATTTGTTGCAAAATATACCTATTCGATATCGCAGTGCATATGCGAAATTTAGATGTGGAGTAGCACCTTTAAAAATTGAAACTGGTCGTTACGAAAGATTAGATTTAGATAAAAGATTATGTTTCAATTGTGATGATATAGAAGATGAAAAACATGTACTGTTAACATGTCCATTATATGAAGATTTAAGGCAGTCTTTATTTATTGATATAATTCAACATAATAATATGTTTTTAACTTTGTCAGATGATGAAAAATTTATATTTTTGTTTAAAAATGAAAATGTTTGTAGTTCTGTTGCCAAAACCTGCCATAATATTTTATTGCGACGAAATAGTATCTTATACTGTTAAAAAATCATTGTTATTTTTTTTTTTTTTTTTTTTTATGTACATGTAACAGGTTTTATCCCTGAATGTGCATGGTGATATTGCACTTTTATGTTTTGTGTAAATAACAAAATTATGTTTTAATTCTGTTGTTTTATAATTGAATATAACAGTCTCTCATAGTTCTTTTAAGAATGGCACATGCGTTCTAAATTTTTATATTGTGTACTTGATATTATAATGTGTTTATACTTGTTTGTATGTGGTGAGACTTTAATAAACTATTGAATCTGAATCTGAATCCTAAATTTAAAAAATGTTTAAGGTGCATTAGGGATATTGATCCATATAATTAAGATACTAGGGCTGATATGCATAAACCCACTTAAGTTAAGATATCCAATCGAAGTACTAATTTATCGTAGGACATGTAGAAAAATCCATCCATTCGGAACAAATCTTAACTAAGGTAGTTTTATGCGTATCAACCCCACTTATTATTGGAGAATGTATGTTGAAGTTTAGATATAAACAGGCTATTTGTCGCAGAATCATTGACAGATACACAATATTATCACCTTTTATTATCTGTAATATTTTGAACTATGGAAATATACTCATATTTAAATTTTTATCTATTTCTTGCAAATTATTAAATTAAATTTTCAGTCGATATATAGCCGAAACCTGACTGAATAAAAAACAAGAGGCTCATGAGAGCCTGATATCGCTCACCTGGAATTTCAGTTTCAGGCATTTGACTTATTTGTAGATCTTACTTTGCTGAACATTTTTGTCTTTTACACTTTCTCTCTTTCTATAATAATATTAAAGATAATACATAACCCAAAACTGTAAAATTTCCTAAAAATTAACTCATTCTGGACAGTAACCCATCAATAAGTTGTCCTATTGGTCTGAAGATTACTTGACAGGTAGATCTAAACCTGTTTAACACTTTCACCTATGTCAGTTTTGCTCTTACTACTTTAGTTTTTGAGATGAAAGCCAAAAACTTCATTTGGCCCCTATGTTCTATTTTTAGAAACTGCCGCCATGTTTTTGAATGGATCTCATCCCCGAATGCAATCTATAAACTAGATACCCAAAGGAACATTTAATTAAAGTTTTTAAGTATTTGGCCAAGTAGTTTCAGAGAATATTTTTGAAAAAGTAATTAGACTTTCACAAAAAATGTTAAAAAAAAAAAAGTTTTAAGGGCAATCACTCCTTAAAGGGACACTAGCTGTCAAATTCATGTTCCCCGATTTGACTCAAATTCTCATAATGGATTTATAATAATGTAAAACATTTATCCAAATTATAAAAAGTCTAAAATAAACAATTTACAGGAAATGGGCTCGATAATATGTAGCTTCGTTTCGTGTGTATTTTAGTCTAGACGCAATCTAATTAACTATCGAGATGACCCCGAAAACAACCGACGGTCACATAACACGATATACACATAAATACAAATAGATATATGGACCTCGTGCAAATGGATTTTTCTTTGTCTGTTTGATTTCAATTTTAAGATTAAAGATATAAGTTCATTTTCGATTTTACCTGTATAAGAAATTCTGAATGATTTTTTGTGGATCGAATCAGTCAATCAAATGATTTACCTTTGTTTCATTTTCAATGTTGACATTCTTTTCTTGTAATAGCCTAACACGCATCAATAATGCATACTCAATCTCTAACTAAGGGATTAAATTGAAATCACATGAATACGGATTCAATGAGGTCGAATTATTCACTTGCAAGTGATTAATTCATCATCGATGTTTCTTAGCCTATTTTGACAAAATTGAACCATACTGGCTGCTAATAGCGAATTACTTTTTCACTATTTCACTTTCATTAATGATTGAACAAAAAAAAATCATAAATTAATATTTTTTATGTATCTCGTAGCTAGTGCCCTTTAAGGGGTAAATTGACTATTTTGATCATGTTGACTTATTTGTAGATCTTACTTAGCTGAACATTTATTGCATTTATGCTTTTTCTCTATCTATTATAATATTAAAGAAAATAACCAAAAAAAGTAAAATTTAATAAAAAATAAAATATGTCCAACAGAAACCCAACAATGGGTTGTCGAACTTGTCTGAAAATTTCATAGCAGGTAGTTCATGATCCATTTATCACTTTCACTCCTCTCACTTTTGCTCTAACTGCTGTAGTTTTTGAGATATAAGCCAAAAACTGCTTTTGTCTCCTATGTTCTATTTTTAGCCATGGCGGCCATGTTTGTTGATGGATCAAAACTTCGGATACACTTTACAAACTAGATACCCTAAGGAACATTCAATTAAAGTTTGTAAGTATTTGGCTTAGTAGTTTCAGAGAAGAAGATTTTTGAAAAAGTAAAAGACTTGCACGAAAAAAGTAAAAAATAAACGTTTCAAGGGCAATAACTCCTTAAGGAGTCAATTGACTATTTGATCATTTGACTTATTTGTAGATCCTACTTAGCTGAACATTTTTGCCATTTACACTTTCTCTCTATCTGTTATAATATTAAAGGTAATAACCAAAATCAGTAAAATTTCATAAAAATAAACTATTTCTGGACAGTAACCCAACAATAAGTTGTCCTATTGACTTTTTTGTAGATCCTATTTCGCAGAACATTGTTGCTGTTTACAGTTTATCGTTATCTTCAATAATATTCAAGATAATAACCAAAAACTGCAAAATTTCCTTAAAATTACCAATTAAGTGGCAGCAACCCAACAATGGGTTGTTTCGTTTGTCTGAAAAATTCAGGGATGATAGATATTGACCTACTGAACATTTTTACTACATGTCAGATTTGCTCTAAATGCTTTAGTTTTTGAGATATAAGCCAAAAACTGCATTTGACCCCTATGTTCTATTTTTAGCCATGGCGGCCATGTTTGTTGATGGATCAAAACTTTGGATACAATTTATAAACTAGATACCCTAAGGAACATTCAGTTAAAGTTTGATGGTATTTGGCTCATTAGTTTCAGAGAAGATTCTTGAAATAGTTTACGACGACGACAGACGACGGACGACGACGGACGCCAAGTGATGGCATAAGCTCACATGGGACTCTTTAGGCCCGGTGAGCTAAAAAACAAAAATATCAAAGGATCAATCGAATTCATAATTCCAGAAAAACAGACAACACCATACTAAAACATAAAAATGATGAGAAATTCAGAGAAGAAAGAAGACAAATAACAAGACAGAAAATCAAAGATTGAGTAACACAAAACAAAAATCGGGTTGAACTCAACTTCTCAGGAAGGGTAAGGTTCCTAATCCACAGCCTTTGTATATTCTATGTAGGTAAACTACCTGTGATAACTGGGAAGTCCCATTTGGTGCTGAGTAGCCATAAATTTTCCAATTAATCAATGACTATTATGACGTGGTCTACTATCGCGGAGTTTAAAGTTCGATATTTCAAAGGCTATACATATTTCCAACTACTTCATGTTAAAAATCAAAGTCTATAATTATTTATATAATATAGAAAATGAACATAAAGAACAAGTACCTAAAAAATTCAGCCTTTCAAAGTGGGATAATAACAAACTGAAGATGTACAAAATAAAACACTTTGAAATTTACCTGAATTGGAGGAGAAAAAATCCTACTACTTCTCACAGTGGGTAAAGTAGATCCGTCAACTTCCCATACAGTCTGCCAACTCCCATTTGGGGCTTTAAAACTTATTCTCCAAATCGATCCCCCATTATATGTCTCATAGATATTAATACTCTGAATATATATTTTCTTCGAATATTGAATCTGTAAAACAAAATGTAATATCGTCACATCAGTACATGCACATGCAATTTTTATACATCAAAATCAAAACCGGGCAAAAGACGCACAAACAACTACGGTGAAGAGGTTTAAGTTTTTAATTGATCAAGGTCATCTGAAGGTCAATATTTGAATTTGTTTGCATGCAAAACAATCAATTTGGAACTCTAACCTCTTCATCGTGGTTTCTTGCTTTCCCTTTTAAAAATGAAAGTGCAATAGTGCAGTCAAATGACTGGGTGCGTTTCATGCTAAATGAATATCATACTTTATGAACATAACATTCACCATTCAGATTACCAAGATGTAACCTTTCTAATAGTGCATTTGTTTCTAACCCAAAATTTTGTCATCGATGACTATCGTTTTGTAAACGTTAAGCTCCTCGAAACAAATACATCGTTAAGGTAAGGAACTTTATCGGCCCCGCGTAGTAAGACAGAAACAGATTACATACACGCACTGTAAACAAACAGGTAAAAGTGCGAGAAATGAATGACAAGGACTTTGCATAAACAACACGTACTCGTAATTTATTAAAAGACAGATGCAGAAACAAATGTATCGTTTACACGTCTCAACGATAAACGATCAACGACTACGCAACTATTTTGCGCGTATATACATCGTTTATGTGAATGTCAACGTTGACAAAAAATGTAAGAAATAAATGGATCTAAAGACTACGCGCGTAATCGTTTACATCGTTTAGGTTAGAAACAAATGCGCTCTAAATATCGATGTCGTCAAAACTAAATCCAGTCAAAGTTGAAGGTGTGATAAGGCCACATATTTTACCCCTCAATTTGAAAATCCGGAAAGTAATATAAATCTTTCAAATTAAGATGTTCACAATCATTTGAAATCTTGTCTCATCTATTTGCCTGAATATGAGCAACAACTTTATTCAAAAACATATTTTGCAATAAGATAATTTACATAAAACTGTTAACACCATATAAAATATATTTTGGGATAAGGCTCTGGCTTAGCAGTAACTTTGATACAAGCTACACGATGACCATCAAATATATCGATTCCAACATGTTTATGGTATTTTTACAATGTTATTAGAAGGTGAAACAAAGCTCTTACTTTACCAACTCCTTTCTCAATTCAAACCGAAAGATGCGATTGTTTAAAAAAAAATAAGCAAGTGAAATTGATCCATTTTAAAACTCCTCATAGTATATATATTTTTTATAGACTTTTTATTTTCAATTTTTTTATTTCATCAATATCAATATACTAACATTTTGATAATAAACGTGGCGAGGATACTCTATTCTGAAACACATGCAATATAAATACATATAAAAAAACGAGTCTACCAATAAATGCAATACCGTTATATAATGATCAGAAGCTGCAGTTTTCATGCACCAAGCTCCTTCTATGTCACCATATCGTGGATACACATCAGGCGCTCCTATAACTTGAGCTGCTGACCATCTATAAATACAAACAATTCATTTTGACAAAAAGTCTGTATTCTCAAGCTGCAGAGGCGGATTTAGAGGGTTTTTCAGGGGGCCCGGGCCCCCCTTTTGGGGAAAAACTTTGGTTGATTATATAGGGAATCACTGAAGCATGACTGGAGCGGGCCCCCTCTTAGGCAGTCAGTGTGCCCCCACTTATGAAAATTTCTAGATCCGCCACTGAGCTGTATTAGTAGACACGAAATAAAGAAGGACTTAGTTTCATTTTGGTATACTGTCATTTACCTTTGTTAAGAGTTTTTAAATACTTCAGATAATAAATTAAAATGGCCGATTGTGTAGCTTGTAGAAGTCACGTGACTTACAAGTTTAATCTTTCCAAAAAGAGTGTGCTTCGCAGTATCAAAAAATAACGTCAGGGCTCTTTTTTTGTTACTTTAACGACAGTTTTCCTATAAACTATCAGAATAGAGTAGAGTTTGGAAACGGGAAGTGTGTCACAGAGACAAAACCCAACCAAAGAGAAGAACAAAGCTCAAGGCTACCAACGTAACGAGAAAATCCCGCCGCCGGAGACAGGCTTCAGCTGGCCCATAAACAATAATGTTTTCTAGTTCTTCAAATTGGACACCTCAATAATCTTCGAAACATATACAAATGAACCAAAATTAATGAAACACACAAGACTAACATGTTCGTATATTTTATTCGGGTGTCACTTTCATTTTAATTAGTCATATGATACAAAATGCGACTTTACAGGCAATAGGCTCCGTTATGAGTATTACGAATAAAGTACTCTAAAAGGAAAATATGACACAAAAAAGTTAAACTTACACATTATTCATAAGACAAAGGAGGTTATTTAGACCTCCTTGGTTAGATTGAAATTTGATACTGTTCATTCTAATTGATTATTTTTACCCTTAAAATTAGATTAATTTATGTCTGTCAGTTGCAAGTAAATTGATACTTTCGACATCATCATGACCAAAGTAGACGGCGAGAGTAACCCATAAATTGATGCTTCAAATTTACCTATAAATAAATGCTTCAAAGATGAATTTGAGCTTTTGATTTTGCCATTTGATAAAGGACTTTCCGTTTTTAGTTTTCCTTTGAGTTCGGAATTTTTGTTATTTTCTTTTATACATCGGATGTGACCTTGAGAGGTCATACCGGTGTTATGTTGCCGCAGAAATTTCTGCACACGTCCTTTGCGCTTTTGACTGATAACCGAACGTATTTCGTATAAATACGCGGATATTATCGAGTGCAAAATAGCATTCCTTATCGCTTGTTATAAATTCATTTCTTCAATGAATACTCATGAAAATATTTTTTAAGAACATAAATAAATAATATGAAAATGTTTTGTCGTGAGAAATATATATATATATATATATAAGTAAAAAAATCATCAATATCTATGCACACGTATCGAAAAGTTGTGGTTCGGATGAATATGTCATTTATATCATGTGTATTGAATACTTATAAGGTGTACATATCTGACTGGCAGGTATCATATTACCGCCTGTCATTTGTTCATCATCCAACATAACTTGCGGTCATCTGATGTTCAGTACTTCAGTACTTTGATTTACCATGTTCCGAGGATTACACATAAAATATTGACGTGATTCGTTTGTGTGTCGATTGTTTTGATGAACTGAGGTTTTGAAGTGCCATTTTCTACCGATACTTCTTAAATTGTCCAAATAATGTGATAGTTTCTTAAATTACTTTTAACAAATAAATGTCTTATAATACCACATCGGCCATCATCAAATAAGAGCACCAGTGACACAGGCTCTTGTTTCTATCCATGGGAATGTCGGCTATCCATATATAATAATAGAATTATATATGGATAGTCGACTTTCCCATGGATAGAAACAAGAGCCTGTGATCAGTGAATAGACTTATTTACTGTTTTAGTATAATATATGTAATGATTGACGATATGATATTGACAATATACACATGATATAGGAAATAATGTGAAAAAATTAAATTCCTAAATAGTATGATATTTTTCGGGCAAACGAACTCATATGAGTTGAGTCAGTCGCCAGGTGTCATTGTATAACTTAGACTTTTTTCATATAACCAACTTTTGACTCAAGATTTTATAATTTTTCGACAGGTTACCTATTCTGTGGTAGGACATCCTGGTACTCGGTCAGGTAGGAGCAACCAAAAGAAGTAAATTCAAACGTATAAACGGTGCAATTTTGGGGTAAAGTGTACTGTTTCCGAAAAAATTTTCGTGTATAGAAAACATATAACAGCTTATTTCCCCCCTAAATTGTACCGATCATAAGCTTGATTTTACTTGTTTAGCTCGCTCTTACTGAACCGAATACCAGGACGTGACTTGTCGTACCACATAGAAGGTAACCTGTCTAAAATATATAAACTACGCAGTCAAAAGTTGTAATATGAAAATAGTCTATTATAGTCCCCTTATAATAATAAGCGTACCCATTGTTATCCCACTGTTCTGTGTAGCCAATGACCTTTGACACCCATTGACGGTCTGTAAAATGAAAATGAAATCAGTACACTTAAGGGAGCTACCATTTGATTTTTAGGGGGGGGGGGGGGGGGAGGCTAGGATGAAATTTGAAAAAAATTAGCAGGACAGGAGTTTTGAGTAAAAAAAAAGGCAGGATGAGCAACTTGGTAAAAAAAAAGGCAGGATGACAATTTGTGTAAAAAAAATCAGGATAAACTAGTAAAAAAAAGGGAAGGACCGAATAGAGTAAAAAATAAAAAGGCAGGACAGAGATTACAACTAAAAAAAAAGCAGGACAGAATTTTTCATCCTAGCCCCCCCCCCATAAAAATCAAATGGTAGCTCCCTAATAGGAATATCAATTTATTACAAGTTCATTGTAAATAATTTATGACAGTAAAACTATGCAATTATTTTAAAACAGCTTACAAAATAAGATCACATATATTGTCATAATATTATTGTATACTCTGTTACTTCTGTTCTCTGATGTCTTTTGTTTGGTTGCCATGTATTGTCTTCGTTTGCCATAGCATGAATACGCCTCTTACAAATAAAGTATTCATTCATTCATTGAATTATTTATTCTGTCCTACAAAGGTATAGATTATGAAACGGAACCGACTTCATGTATTTTGTTCCTGATCGATCTAATTTGTCTCACCAAAAACCACAAAACAGATAATCATGCAACGGCTGACTTGAGTCTTGATGTTCAAGCTTTTGTTCCGTTAAAGGGGTAGTTCTAGTGGTAGTCTCCAACTTTCATTGAGATAAGAGGTTAGCTTCGTGTTGAAGGCATCACTAAGATTTTGAAATGAAGAGTAACAATGAAATACGTTTGTTGGTTTTTTTTTCGTTTTTTTTTTATTTACATTCAGTGATTTTGTGTCATGGAGTGATAAACCATACCTGTTCCTGTTCATTTTCTTGATGAATAATTCGTGTGCAATATATTGTGCTCCTAGTACAAGTATTTCAAATATCGGGCGTTATGACAGTTTATGGACCGTTTGATCATCTCCCCTAAAAAAAATTATAGACAAGAGCTTTGCTTTTGTCCATAAACTTTTTATCAAATGACTGCTCGGTATAAAAACAGCACTATGGCTATAAGTATGAATATTACGTGCTCCTAGTACAAGTATTTCAAATATCGGGCGTTATGACAGTTTATGGACCGTTTGATCATCTCCCCTAAAAAAAACTTATAGACAAAAGCTTTGCTTTGTTTTTGTCCATAAACTTTTTATCAAATGACTGCTCGGTATAAAAACAGCACTATGGCTATTAGTATAAATATTACGGATTTATTAATTATAGATTTCTTAAAATCGAGTAATTAATCTGATATGGATATTTGGAAAAAAAGTACAAACACAAGTGTATAGCAATTCACGTAGGGTAATTCAACATTCCAGCAGTCTTACGTTTTCTTTATAGTGTTTTATAGACTTCGGGGCCTTTCATATCTGATTATGCGGTATGGGCTTTGCTCATTTTTGAAGGCCGTACGGTGACCTATAGTTGTTAATTTCTGTGTCATTTGGTCTCTTGTAGAGAGTTGTCTCATTGGCAATCATACCACATCTTCTTATTTTTATATTGCTCGTCTTTTCGTCGTTTTACGATTTTTGTCACGGCGTTGCCCGGTTTTCTTCGACTTACGAATTTTGAATGTATCCTTGGTATCTTTTGCCTTCTCTGTTCAGAATGTAATGAATGGGTGATATCAACTGTATGAAAAGTTAGTAACAAGGTCTTAATTATAAAAACGCCTCACATTCAACTGAGTAACTTTTTTTTTATCTCCTTAGTTTACAAAAAGTGAAATAACAGAATATCCGTTAAGATCTGAAACGGCGAATTCTGAATAAGTGGGTTAACCATGAGTCTAATGTTTTTTTAAGGCCACTAGCCCGTGATATATGTTTATTTAGGTTTAAATTACAACTGTGCATTTAGTCGGCTATGGACCCCTCATCAAGAGCATCGAACTCCGACAGGAATCTAATAAGTGAAATGCGCCATAAAAGAAAATAATGGTCGGATTGAGTCATTTCGCATTTTTACAATTTTGCGTTTTCGCCATTTATATCTAGTTAGGTAAATTTCGCAAAATAAAAAAAAAAAATTGTTTCGGGTTTTTGCGTTTACGAGTTTGCATCTTTCGAATTCGCAGTTTCAGAATCTAAATGACTTGGTGTAATTTCATTGTAACTCATGACGTAAATAGAGGAATGACGTAATAATATATAAAAAATAGTTAACACCAGTTCAATCGTTAAGAAAAAACCCTCATCTGACAATAATGCGTTTTTGTAATTTTACAATTTTTGCCAAAAGTTAAAAAGTGTTATTTTTTTTTTTTACTTATGGAAAAAGCTTTTTTGTTTAATATACATAATTATATTTATTCCTAATTCATATTAAAGAATTTTTAAAGCAAATAATAATGTACAAAGTTTAACATAATCTGAAAACTTATTTGTTAATTGGCTTGAATTACACTTCTAATATATTCTAAGTTTCAACATTGATATATTCTTGATTTTCCTTTTTTTATCAACCTTAAGAAAGGACACCTTTGTTTTTAAATTTTTTTGGCCTCCAAACATTTAAGTGTTTGAGGCAAAATTTCATATCTACAAAATATGCTTCGGTCTGAGATTTTCCCTTGACATTAACAAGTGACCGAACAACGACAAAACATAAAGTACAGTTTTTAAATATCTTTTACAAAAATTCTGACGCAACGATGAAATTGAGAAAAATTGACAGTAACAAGATCTATATATGAAAAAATGTCTATTGACCAATTTAGTCCATTCTCATAACAAATGAAAACATTAATTGACAAAATCTTTGAAATTTAAATTGCATCTTAATATGAACATTTTATATCTATATGAAGATCAATTAAAAGTGTTTCGAAGGAAAACTTAAAATTACTTTATTGATTGTTTGCAGGTAAAATAATGTCGCCTGCATTAGCAACACAAAAAAAAAATGTTATACGTACAAAACTGTACTGGATATTGTGTCAGTCTGACAGATCCGCTCGATTGCTTTCCCGGCGGGTTACAGCAGCCAGAAGTATCAATATAGCACTCTGATTTTATTGAATCATAGAAAGATACACAGAGACCACTTTCAACAAGTAATCGAGCACACCGGAAAGCAGATACAGTTTTAGTAATATTGAACACTGATGAATTTTCAATAAAACCAGTGTTTTTGACAACCGAAAATTTTCCACACTTAATTTCTGTTAGCCCACATGAAATTTTCAAAGAGATAGTTACTATTAAAAGATGTTCGTATAGACGAATCCTGCTATTAAAACTTTTGGTCTGCACCTGCTTGTTAATGATCATGATTAGAGTTTGAATATCAAAAAAGGAAATAGATTTTCTAAGACGAAGGATGGTCTTTTAAATGTGATTACAAAGTCAACAAATATTATACTCGAAATCAATTGCAAAATCTTTAGGACTATATCTTTATTATTTAAACAAAAATGAACAGATCGAAGGCGATGTTTGATAATTTTAACGCCAAAGTAAACAAGAGGAATAGAAAATCGTTTGTTTATGAATTCCAAGGTAACACTTTGATTCAACAGAATACAAATGTTATTAGATAAATTTTGAAAATACATGTTAATAGAAAAGGACAAGGTACGATAAGGCCCGTTTTTGGCCCCCCTATTTTCTCATTTTTTAAATTTTGTTTTGGAAAGCTACTTATCACGTTAAAATATTTACTTAGGTTTGAAGTTTGTTTGGATGAACTTCAGAACCATTAATTTTAGAAAATGGGTGAGGTGAGGGGGGTAAAAGGGCATCAAAAACGCCAAAAGAAGGAAAAATTACAATTTTTGGCCATTGTTTCTTAAAATTTAATAGCGTGCGCCTACGTGACCCGGAGAATATTATGGCCATTTAGACAGAAAAAACAGTTCTCATGACATTGGAATAAAAAAGTTCCTGGGTCACGTTGGCGCAGGCACTAAAAATCTAAAAATTCGTTGTACAAAACACCTGCAAAGTGAATAATAATTACAATATTTGCATAATAGCAGAAAGTGTACCCCCATCACCTCACCCAGTTGCTAAAATTAGTGGTTTTGAAGTTCATCCAAACAAACTTCAAACCTCAGGGAATATTTTAACACAATAAGTAGATTTCCAAAACAGAATTTGAAAAATGAGAAAATAGGGGGGCCAAAAACAGGCCTTATCGTACCTTGTCCTTTATACAAGAATGTTTAATTGGAAGAATGCAAAAAAAAATGAGGAAAAGTCCGAAAAATTTAGAAAACTTACATAGGAAAGATAAATGACGAGTAGTGTTTGGGGAAAGGATAAAGAGAGAAATTAGGAACTTCGGAGCCAACAAGGAACATTCATTAACAGTACTCTGAAATCAAGGCATATTCATTAGCAGTATGGCAACCAACAAGGAATATTCATTAACAGTACACTACAATCATGACAATCAAGCAATCAAGGAATATTCATTCACAATATACCAACCAACAAGGAACATTCATTAACAGTACACTGCAATCAAGAAACATTCATTAACAGTATACCGACCAACAAGGGACATTCATTAACAGTACACTAGAATCAAGGAATATTCATTCACAATATATACCAACCAACAAGAAACATTCATTAACAGTACACTGCAATCAAGAAACATTCATTAACAGTATACCGACCAACAAGGGACATTCATTAACAGTACACTGCAATCAAGGAATATTCATTCACAATATACCAACCAACAAGGAACATTCATTACCAGTACACTGCAATCAAGGAATATTCATTCACAATATTATATATACCAACCAACAAGGAACATTCATTAACAGTATATGACCAACAAAGGAAATTCATTAACAGTACACTACAATCAAGGAATATTCATTCACAATATTATATATACCAACCAGTAGGAACATTCATTAACAGTATATGACCAACAAAGGAAATTCATTAACAGTACACTACAATCAAGGAATATTCATTCACAATATTATATATACCAACCAACAAGGAACATTCATTAACAGTACACTGCAATCAAGGAATATTCATTCACAATATACCAACCAACAAGGAACATTCATTAACAGTACACTACAATCAAGGAATATTCATTCACAATATACCAACCAACAAGGGACATTCATTAACAGTACACTACAATCAAGGAATATTCATTCACAATATACCAACCAACAAGGGACATTCATTAACAGTACACTACAATCAACAAACATTCATTAACAGTATACCGACCAACAAGGGACATTCATTAACAGTACACTGCAATCAACAAACATTCATTAACAGTATACCGACCAACAAGGGACATTCATTAACAGTACACTGCAATCAACAAACAATCATTAACAGTATACCGACCAACAAGGGACATTCATTAACAGTACACTGCAATCAACAAATAATCATTAACAGTATACAGACCAACAAATCATTTAAAGTGCAATGCAAACAAATAAGGAACATCCATTAACAGTATACCGACTAACAAGGAATATACATTAAAAAGTAAAATCACAAAAATACTGAACTCTAAGGAAAATTCAAAAAGGAAAGTCCCCAATCAAATGGCAAAATCAAAAGTTCAAACACATCAAACGAATGGATAAAAACTGTTATATTCCTGACTTGGTACAGACATTTTCTTATGTAGAAAATGGTGGATTGAACCTGGTTTTAAAGCTAGTTAAACCTCTCACTTGTATGACAGTCGCATCAAATTCCATTATATTGACAACGATGTGTGAACAAAACAAACAAAACAATAGGTAAAAATGTCACAAATAGGGGTAAATAGTCTAATTCGGTAGATCACATTCGTGAAAAGGGAACGGGATTGTAGTTACGACATAAGGAACATATCCGATATCATCTGTGAAACGGATATTCCATAACGGTCAACCAACGGCGTCCGTAAAATTTACTAAGTGATGAGTTCAACTTCACCATTTGGAACAAAACAAAAATACAACGCCAACATGTAACATATATTAACAATGCACAGCTAACAAGCAACATCGAAAATACAAAAAAAAAAGTACATTTCATTTAAATCATTAGTTTCTTACTAAAATGAAAAAGAAAACTGCAATCGTTTCAACTTGAACTTAGTTAAAATGAGTTTAAGTCAGCCTTTTGCTATGATGAGTAGCCAAAAACTTATATAAGCAATGTGTGAAAAGTCCAAAAATAGCTTTGTACATCACCGTTATTTGTTGATCATACGCAAAAAGCATTTACCTCTTTCAATTTCTTTGAACTGTGGGTAAATATGTAGGACTTTGAACCGCGATGGGTATTCTGAATCGCAATGGTCACGCTGAAGTGCTATGGTTTGACGCGGAAGTGCATTTTTGATCACGCCGAAGTGCGGCGATGATATTGTGATGCTATCTTGTTGGTAGCTATGCCGAATTACGATGGTGGTAACGTTGATGTTCGATGGATTAAATAAACTATATATTTAATTATTTTCTTGTTCACATGATGATTTGTTTGTTTGTTAGAAGCAGCTTTTCGGGTTTTTATACGACCGCAAAAAATTTTTGCGGTCGTATATTGGTATGACGTTGGTGTCGTCGTCGTCGTCGTCCGAAGACACATTGGTTTTCGCACAATAACTTTAGTTTAAGTAAATGGATCTCTATGAAATTTTACCGTAAGGTTCACTACCACAAAAGGAAGGTTGGGATTGATTTTGGAGGTTATGGTACTAACAGTTAAGGAATTAGGGGCCAAAAAGGGGCCAAAAGTATGCATTTTTGTAACTTCAAGACAATAACTTGTGTGTTGGAGTATGGATCTCTCTGACATTGTACCACAAGGTTCCATATCACAAAGGGAATGCTGGGATTGATTTTGGGGGTAATTGCCTCAAAATTTTAGGAATTAGGGGCCAAAAAGGGGCAAAAAACAAGCATTTTTGTAGTTTCAGGACAATAACTTGTGTGTAAGTGTATGGATCTTTATGAAATTGTACTACAAGGTTCCATATCAAAAAGGAAAAGCTGGGTTTGAGTTTGGGGGTAATTGCCCTAAAGGTTTAGGTATTTGGGGCTTAAAAGGGGTAAAAAAACAAGCATTTTTCTAGTTTCCAGAAAATAACTTGTGTTCAAGTGTATGGATCTCTTTGAAATTGTACTGCAAGGTACCATACCACAAAGGGAAGGCTGGGATTGAGTTTGGGGTGATGAATCATAAGGGGGTTCAAAAAAATTGGGGGGGGGGGGATTTTTTATCTATTTCAAGACTTTTATGATGTATTTAAATTGGTAATTATGGTTGCAAACTTCATTGGAAATTTGAATTGAGATTATGACCATATCTTGAGGGAAAGATTTTTTTATGGAAAAGAGGGGGGGGGGGTGAAAAAAAATAGGGGGGAGGGGGGTAAAAAAGAAATTTTTTTTTCATTTCAGATTTCAGAAATTAAAAAGAAAATGTCTTCAAATATTATTTCTTTTTGCAAAAAAAGGTGGGGGGGGGTAACTCTTTTTTAATGTGGGGGGAGGGGGGGTCAATACGCAACAGTATAGTGTATTTCACAAAAGCAAAATAAAAGGGGGGTAATTTTTTTTTTGGGGGGGGGTCAATTTCGCAACAGCATAGTGTATTGCACAAAAGCAAAAAAATGAATATAAATTCAAATCATATAACCAATTCTTAGTTCTTTGACTACAGTTATTCGGTGTCAGAAACCTATTATGTGTCAAATATTTAATTACAATCCAAATTCAGACCGGTATCAAGCGCGAATATTGTGTCCATTTTTGCCCCAACTGTTCAGGGTTGGACCTCTGCGGTCGTATCCAGCTGCGCTCAGCGAAGCATTTTATTAAATATATAGTCGAGATTATGAATTAACGTTAAATAGAACGAACTCTCATTTAGAATGATACAGTAACCAAGGACATGCATAATAGGAATTAATTCTTGGATTTCAAATATTGCAAACACCGTTCAAAGAGATTTACATTAAAGGTATATAGGAAACTGTAATATTACAAGAGTACCAACAGATGATATTGGAACAGTATACGATAATAACATCATCATAATTTGTATGGTAAAAAGGCGCCACATTTTTGCACCTGTCCCAAGTCAGTAACCTCTGGCCTTTGTTATTCTTGTATGTTTTCTTTTATTTTTGACATTTTGGTTCATTCATATGTTTCGGAGTTTAGTGTGACGTCCATTTTCTCTGATCTAGTACACACTTTTGTTTAGGGGCCAGCTAAAGCCCGCCTACGAGTGCGGGATTTTCTCGCTGCGTTGAAGACCCATTGGTGGCCTTGGGCTGTTTTCTGCTCTTTGGTCTGGTTGTTGTCTCTTTGACACATTCTCGTTTCCTTTCTCAATTTTATTGCAAGGTGTTAATGACCGAATACATATTTCAACATATCATCGATACCGAAATGCCATATATATTTTATTGTCAATAATGAATGAAAATTCATATACTGACTAATAAAACAATCTTTTCATAACATCACGTGTTATAAAGACCAACACCGATCAACTAAAAGGCTTTCACATTTCAGCGAAGACCATCGCACTTCAGCGTGACCATCGCACTGCATCCTCTCCATCGTACCTCCGAGTCCTACAAACGTCTGTTTTTATTTAAAGATAGGCTGCTCCCATTTAAAATATAAGGTTATGTTTTCTTTTAATTTAGATTGCTTCCAATTCATTCAAATATGATCGTCTCTATGTTATCATCGCCACCTTTTTTTTTTTGGCATCTAACGTACACTTTAAGAGTTTTTCCTACATCAAATATATTCATACCAATTAAGAATTTAACATTCATTTCTTCGAATCCCAAATATTTCGTTCACATGTAAATTCTGATTTTTAAAATGCTTATATCTCATGAACAGTAATTTAAAATTATTTTTTTCCTATTTTTAATTACTTTTATCTTATTTATATTAGTTTAACAAAACAAGAGATTCGTTGTAAGTAAAAATGCTACTTGTATGAATTGCAGAAATGATCTTTCTTAAAAGTACAGACAGACCTTTCTTCCTCTATTGGTTCGAACTAATGGTGTTTACTTATCTGTATGTTTTCATGGCCGTTCTTTGTAAAAGTTATCGGAAATCAAAAGTATGAAAACTCGTTAGAACCACCCTTGTTTGAGCAATGTAATTAATTCTATATTATATTGTTCTTTTTTTCAGAATACACAATTGCAACATATGATATGTAAATACCTTGAACGAGAATTAGGTTCATCCAACTTATAATATGTACTTACCTTGAACCAAGATAAGTTAAGTCGCAAGTTACAGGAACCTGTATAAACATAAATTACGTTATTTTTTTTAATGATAATAGTAATGAAAAATAAGTATTGAATGCGATCGAAATCATTGACTTTTTAACGTTTACTCCTCAATTCAAGTTGAATATACAGGTTATGTTGACTTATATATGATACTTTCTGTACTCTGTGAAACTTTATTAAGAAACTACGTTTCAAACTCCGTCAGGCAATGTTTAATTTAAGAAGATTTTGCTATTCTTTTGAGTCCCTTTTGGTCATTTTTGAACGTTTATGATTAAGGTAAATCAAGAAAAGTATTTCGGTTGTACAAAATCTATATTTTATCAGTTTTGATATAAGATATTTCTGAATAATTATATTAGATGTATGTTTTATTATAATACGTTATTCTGATTGGCTAACTGCAATCTCGCGTTATGCTATTCTTTTGAGTCCCTTTTGGTCATTTTTGAACGTTTATGATTAAGGTAAATCAAGAAAAGTATTTCGGTTGTACAAAATCTATATTTTATCAGTTTTGATATAAGATATTTCTGAATAATTATATTAGATGTATGTTTTATTATAATACGTTATTCTGATTGGCTAACTGCAATCTCGCGTTATTCCTTAATCAACTTCATTACACAATGAAATTTATCACTCATGATGACACGAGGTCCCACAATAAAGTGCACCGGTAAATTAAATAAAAACTTGATAAAAATCGTGTTTTCATGATCCTAGCTAAAAAATGTAATTATAAGTATTGAATGCTTCTTTTTGTAACTTCATAGGGTTGTAAAAGCGTTGACCGTGCGCACATTTTTAGAATGAAGCACAAAATGTACTTCGGTCAACGCTTTTACACCCCAATGAAGTTACAAAAAGAAGCATTCAATTCTTAATAGAATTGGAAGCAGTCTTTCAGTTTAAAGACTTTCAAGTGCTTTTAATGAAGTATGTCGATAGTAACAATTCGTTTTCCGTCTGAAACTCACAAGCCACATGTTTTCGTGGTTTTGGATCTTTAGATACCATTTTAGTCGTCCGATCGTTAATTTTATCGATTGTGACATTTTGACTTAGTCATGTTAGTGTGGATAAGCATGGGGTTCATACATGCAAAGTAGTAGACTCTTATCACGTCGACGCATCGGTCTCGCTCTTTTTTGAGTTCATGCGATTCCTTCAATTTTACTTTACTTCATACTCAATTCATAAGATTTGAACATCGGTGAACTACAGAACTGTTGCCTGAAAGTATAGTGTATCCACGATAAGTATATATATATGCATTTGTGACAGTAGCTTACTAAAATGATCTATAAATAGTAAAATGTACCCACCGGACTATTTCCATATTAACTACATGTTCAGAATTGAGTAAAAAATCAAGTTTCAGGAGTAATTTTCCGGAAACCAAGTTGTAGTGAAAGATATCTGGTTTCAAAACTTTTAGGAACTCTTTCAACAATAGTGCACACGCTGAAATGTCTCTCCTCCTATACTGACCATTGATTTTATGTTGATAGTCGTAATATAAAGTTTTACTACAAGTATCACATTAACATTTACGATCCAAGAAAATGAGGTCAAGGTCAGATAAACCAAGCAGGAAATACATGTACACTTTTAATACAATCATTCCATACACCGAATATAGATGACCTATTGCTTATAGTATAAAAGAAAAAGACCAAACCATGAAAATTTTATTTTGACCAATGAACCATGAAAATGAGGTCAAGGTCAGATGAACCCTGCCAGACAGACATGTACACCTTAAAATCATTCCATGCATCAAATATAGTTGACATATTGCTTATAGTATCTAAGAAACAAAGTTAACCAGGAAAACTGAACATTGAGCAATGAACCATGAAAATGAGGCCAAGGTCAAATAAAACCAGGCAAACTGACATGTACATCGTAAAATATTTCCATACACCAAATATAATTGACCTATTGCAAACAGTATAAGAAAAATAGATCAAAAGGCAAAACACAAAAAATTTACCATTGAGCAATGAACCGTGAAAATGAGGTCAAGGTCAAATAAAACCTGCCAGACTGACATGCACATCGTAAAATATTTCCATACACCAAATATATTTGACCTATCGCATACAGTATTAGAAAAAACAGACCAAAACACAAAAACTTAATATTGAGCAATGAACCGTGAAAATGAGGTCAAGGTCAAATTAAACCTTCCGTACTCCATGTATACCTTACAACAACGTTATTTTTATTTACCTGTGTACCTTTTTTTTTTTATTTGGCGGCATTTTGTCTAAGGTTATTGTTGTCTTTCTGATATTGTTTTACATCTAATATAACCCCCTTTTTTTTATTAATTTTGTAATTTACTTTGTGTCATAGATCAAATTTATTCGTTCAGTGCATGTTCACTTGTTTTTGTTTATATGTCTTTTGATTGAGTTAAGCCATTTCAATTGATATTTTATAGTGTGTTTTTCTATGTTCTGATGTTACACTATTGTTTCAGGTTAGGGTGCAGGTTGGCGCCTATTTAAACGTTTAAACCCTCTGCATTTGTTTGCACCTGTCCTAAGTCAAGAACCTGATGTCCAGTGGTTGTCGTTTGTTGGTGTGGTTCATAAGTGTTTCTCGTTTCTCGTTTTTATATAGATAAGACCGTTTGTTTTCCTGTTTGAATGGTTTTACACCAGTCATGTTTTGGGCCCTTTATAGCTTGCTGTTCGGTGTGAGCCAAGGTTCCGTGTTGAATGGCGTACTTTGACCTATAATGGTTTACTTTTACAAATTTTTACTTGGATGGAGAGTTGTCTCATTGGCACTCATACCACATCTTCTTATATTTACAGACTGACATGTACATCGTAAAATATTTCCATACACCAAATTTAGTTGATCTTTTGCATACAGTATGAGAAAAACAGACCAAAACACAAAAACTTAACATTGAGCAATGAACCATGAAAATGAAGTCAAGGTCAAATGACACCTGCAAGTTGGACATGTACACCTTACAATCATTACATACACCAGTATCTGAGATATGGACTTGGCAACGAAAAATTAACCACTGATCCATGAAATGAGGTCGAGTTCAAGTGAAAACTGTCCGACAGGCATAAGTACCTTGCAAGGTACACACATACCAAATATAGTTATCATAATTCTCATTATAAGAAAGAAATTAACATTTCAAAAATATTTTTACTTTTTTTCAAGTAGTCACTGAACCATGAAAATGAGGTCAAGGACTATGGACATATGACAGATGGAAACTTCATATCATAAGGCATCTATATACAAAGTATGAAGCATTAAAGTCTTCTACCTTATGAAATATTAAGCTTTTAAGAAGTTAGCTAATGCTGCCGCCGCCACCGCCGGATAACTATCCCTATGTCGAGCTTTCTGCGACAAAAGTCTCAGGCTCGACAAAAATGAATAAATTATAAGAACAGTATTGAAAAACGGAAATTTTATGTTAACTAGTTACGATCAGTTACAAAAGTTTACTAGGAAAATAAGGCTAATGGCAGTTCAATAAAGATCGGAGATTCACACTTAATACCACCTACTGACCTATACTGTACCATAACAAGGACTTAAACATTCAAAGCCTATTACCCTATAGTTTTGATAACTATTTTTTGTAACATTATCATATACACGCACTAACTGATTTAAAAGGAAAGAATTGCTGTTATCTATTGCAATGTTGAAATTATGATGATATTTATTTTTAGATTGATTATAGAATGTATCTATTTAATAATTCATGTTACAAAATAGAGTTTTGTAAAATATTCATGAATTTGAAAATTTCTCATCTCAGCAGTTTTACATAATACTAGAACACAGCCGCGACATCGCGGGTCCGTGACTCATATCAAAGTAGTACGCCTTATTATAGCCTGGATTTTTTGTATCCGTATTGTCATCTGATAAAGTCATGCTGATTATAAGGTGCACAGTTTTCTCTGCTTTCAAAATCTTTCTATTTGAACTCGTCCTGGTTTTATTACTACAACCGGAAACTATATGTCAGGGATTAAACCGAAATTATATATTATATATATGCATTATGTAAATAATTCTTTTGCACTAATAGGTGTTAATAGTATTCAATTACGGTTTTTACATTTGATTTTTTTCTGTATATATTTTAGGACCATAATTTTTTATAAAGGAATGTATATAACCTTTTTGTTTTATCATTTTAATTCTAAATTTTTGATTTTTGGATAAGTAATAAAAAAAAATAAGGGCTTTTAATACCGTGTGACACTAGTGCTCCCATAACGTAGGAATTTACTAATACTTGAGGAGAAGAAGACATATACTATTCGTATCGGTATCGAATTCGACCCGGAACTAGTTAGTTATTGGTAATATTAATTATGTGGAAAACAAAAGGGCCTGGAATGGTGTAATTTCTAATAACACCATTGTCCTATATTAATTATATACAAGATTGAATCGTTTGATTCGTCGTTTATACGTCATGTCGGCTAACAAATTGGATCGCGTTATTTTAGTAGTATAGATCATTGAACAATAATATAGAACTATCGCGTATTATCCAATTGAAATATAAATATCGCCTAATATTCAGGCAAAAGGGTTGATTTGATACCAATTTTCTTCAGATCATTAAATGGAACGTTTATAGAAAGTTTATAAGACGTTTTTACATTGTGTTGTAGTTTAATCAATTTTGCAAACTTCATGTATATTTATTGGAAAGTTAGGAAACAAATTTACAATTCAAATATAGATATGGAATAATAAGGAGATTTTGTTTGATTGATAGTGAGTCAACCATCTACCGGAGTCACTGGGCGTTAAGCAAGCAAAAACCAATAAAGCAACCAAACGAGAGAAACAAACTGCCTATTTATAACACAAAAATAAACTGAAGACCAAAAATGACAAAGCAATTTCAGACAGGCACATAAAATTGTGGCGGGGTCAACTATGTTTGTGAGTGTTCAATCATAAGTCTTAAAAATCGTTAGAATCACCCTTGTTTGAGCAATGTAATTAATTCTACAGTATATTGTTCTTTTCAGAAAATACAAAGTATGACATGTAAATACCTTGAACGAGGATAAGCTTCGTGTAAATACCTTGAACGAAATAAATTTCGTGAAAAGTATAACAAATACTGACGTTGAACCAAGATATTCTTCATCCAAAATTATAGGAACCTCTAGAAATATAAATTACGTTATCTTTTTAATGACAATAGTATTTACAAAATGAGTAAAATAAAGAATTTGAACTTGAACTTGAACTTGAACTTATGAAGGTAATTCAAGAATATGCTTTAGTGGTACTAAATTCATATTTCTATGAGTTTTGATATTGGATCTTTCTGGTAGAATTGGAACTTATTTTTAGTTAAAAAATTAAAAAAAAAAAAAAATGAAATATGTCAATTCTAACAATGCATTTTCCGTCTGAAACTAGCTAGCGACATGTTTTGTGGTATTTTTTTTTTATCTTTAGATAACAAAATAGTCGGCTGATCTGTAATTTTACCGATTGTGTCTTATTCCCGATAGTGACATGTTAACTTAGTGTGGATTAGCATGGCGGGTAATACATGCGAAGCAGGAGACTCTTACCCATTCGACGCACCCGGTTTCTCTCTTTTTGTCTGAACCCCCTGAGGGGTTAACGCATATATATTGGTGAGTTTTGGAAGTATCTATGTGCCATTCGATATCCTCGGAATCAAGATTCTCGGAACGTCTCGGAAATTTTCGATCATTTTTTTTATACAGGTAGTTATCTATGTCTTTGCCATGATACGGTCCCTCTATGGATTGGCTACCACGTGACATTGTATATTTCAACAATCAAAGTTAATTTGTAGATTGGAAAGTAAAATAATAAAGACTAGTTTGCAGTCATAAAATCATTTATATGTTAGAACCTATTTGCCTTTTGACAAAACATATGTGTTTTTAAAAATGCGAATGTTTATTAAATATCAAGTATAATGATAACGCAATTATATAATTCATGCTTTGAGACGGTCCCTGTACGCGTTGTGTGTGTAGTATTTAATACAGCGTGTTGTTGTGCATTGTGACTATAAACCTGGGAATAGTTTATTGATATATAATGTCCCAGAATAAACTGATTATTTCTGAACGTTTGTTATTTGATATTTTGTATTTTAATCATAGCATGGGAAAATGTCAGAAAGCATGAAGAAATTTAAGAAAGCGATATTTGTGTTATAAATATGTATCTTAGGTCGGAAACACAGTGGTCGGAAAGCAGAAAGATAATTAAACAAAAGGATTTTTCTGTCAAAAATATCTAATTTCCTTATTAGATACTACCAGACCAAGAGAATATTCATTATTTAAATTTAAATTGAGACTGAATTTTTTCCTAATAGAATATTATGAAAATTGTCATATATACGTGCATTAGGTCTCACTGGCAGGTTTGAACAGTCAATACATTTATGGAAATTATATGCGACGTGTGAGCACCAATGAGCAGGGATGCGTACCCAAAGTTAGCTATATATCTAAATTTTAAACGGTCGTGAATGAAAAAATACTTGCATGGTTTCGTTGTGTAGCTACGACTAATGGATACATGTGAAACAGTTACTTCAGTCAAGTTGTAAAATGTATCTTCATACTGTTTCCGTCGTTAATCCATGTACAGAAATGTACTCGAAAATTAATTGTCAGGAATAATTGTCCCATGAAAATGAGTCCAAAGAAGGTCAGGTATGTTTGGTATTCATTTTCCTAAAATGATTTCAGAACATTTAGAGAAATCTTGAAAATTAATGGATTATAACAAAATATTGAAAAACTAAAAAATGATGACAACTAGTTACAAAAGTCCATGTTATCAGTTTAACTAAGAAAATAGAGTTTAATAAAGATCAGAGATTCACAATTAATATCACCCACCAACTTTCTGTAGGTGAACCAGGCCAATAAGATTAACTTAAAAATTACTATTAAAAACAGTATAATTATGATATCTATTTTTTTTGGTAACATCAGGGGCGGATCCAGCCATTTGTAAAAAAGGGAGGGGGGGTTCCTAACCCAGAATAAAGGGGGGTTCCAACTATATGTCCCCATTCAAATGTATTGATCGTCAAAAAAAGGGGGGTCCAACCCCCGGGCCACCCCCCCCCCCCCCCCCGGATCCGCCACCGAACATTATTGTATTTACTGATGTAAACGGCACGAAACTGTTATCTATTGCAAAGTGAAATTTCATAATGCTTATTTCAAATTCATAATAGAACAAAACTGTTATACAATTCAAATTACAAAAAAGGGAGTTTTGTAAAATATCTATAATAAATTCTCAAACTCATCTGAGCAGCTTTGTATAATATTTGAACAATAGAACTATTGCGTATTATCCAATTAAATATTTACGTTGCGTAAAATTTAGGCAAAAGGATAAATTTGATACCAATTTTCTTCAGATCATCAACTGGAATTTTTATAGAAAGTTTTTTAAGACATGTTTACATTGTGTTGTAGTTTAATCAATTTTGCAAACGACATGCGATGTATGTTTCTTTTAAAGTTTAGAAACGAATTTTCATTTCAAAGATAGATAACAAATATGAAAATATGGAGGTTTGGTAAAATTGCCAATGAGACGAATTATCTACCAGCGACCCTGGAAGATAATCAAGCAAAAATCAAGCAATAATCCAAAGAGATGACGTGATGTGATCAATATAGATCAGCGTACGGCCTTCAACAATGAGCAAAACCAATAACGTTTATTTAGCTATAAAAGGATCCGACATGACAACATGCGAAACAATTCAAACGAGAAAACGAACAGCCTGATTTATGACACACAATAAAAACTAGAAAAAAAACAAATATGACAGAGTAACAACCAACGACAACTAATGAAAGACAACCTACTGACATGAGGGAGCCACATGAACAATACGGAAGGAATAGTAAAATTCAAAAAATTTGCTGTAAAGGGTAATATACTATAAATACAAGGATACGTGGGAGCTAGTGTTTTGTAAAATCAATAAAGAAAATAGTTTTAAGAGTAAGATATCCGAACCAATCACGATTAAGTTATAGATCTGACTAAAACTTACTTCATAAAAATTGTTCATCGTAAATAATCATAAGAAAAACTATGAAAACAATATACGTTAATAGAGAAAGGGATAGAGGATACGACAAATGACACATGTGCATCGTACTACAATATCTTTAAAATCAAAGAGGAATACTATGAAATGAATAATACCACATTCAACAAAACAAATTATTATAATCTATTTACGCGCATTCGTGAATTAATTTTATTCTATTATTAATATCTTTATTGTAATATAAATATATTTAGATTGTGACAAAACAAAACAAAACATAATATAGCATAGAAATAACAATTCTTTTGTAAATGAATACATAGGAAAAAAATATAAGACTTCTGCCCTCAACTGTAATGACCGTTCTATAAAGGAGCCAATATTTTTAACACATCCCATGATAGAGGGGATTAGCATTTCTTTTACTTTTTGTTCATGGCTAAGAGACACAAAATTATGAGTAGGTAACCAATTTTCGAACAGATTATACATTAGATTTTTGTTAATTTTACATTCAAGGAGGAAGCGTTTTTCATCCTCCAGCAAGTGGCACAGTTTACATATTCCATCTATCTTTTTTTATGCATTGTCAATATTGTTTTGATGCAACATCATCGACAACAAATCGTCGACAACATTCATTGGTGTATGGCGTCAGAATTATTTCACATACATGTGTAATCACCGTAATTCTAATAAAATTATTTATTTATGAGATAAGTAAATCAGACCTTGTAGTTTTGTGGACCAGTTATTTATACTCTTATGTATGACAATAGGTCAATATAGATAATGTTAAAGTAGATCTATCAAGACATGTCGAAAGCCGTTCTCATATGTTTGGTATTTTTATCTTTAATGGCTTCAAATAGTGGCCAGCAGCAGTCGGTAAGTTATGCTTTATATATCAAATCATAAGCGACGGGAAACTTTTTTTGAATAAGAGAAAAACGAGTGAGAGAAAAGTTGGGAGGAAAGTATATTGTGTGGGAAAAAAAGATGTGCCAACGAGACAACAACCCAATACGACAATATAAATTTAAAAAAAAAAAGACTTCCAAGGGTCACCGCTAGCTATATAGATAGGTTCATTATATACACAGTCCATCAAATTGTCATTTGCCCTAAGTCTAGGTCTAAAAGACATTTGAATGAATATAACAAGATTACCTAAAACCCCTCCAACAGCATCAATTTCTCCAAAAGCTAAAAAAGCAAGATATTAAGAAAAAAAACCACTAACGAGGTTCTTGGTTTGGGACATGCTCACAAGAGTCGAATTATCCCCATAATCGCCAATTATTAATTCAGACAAGAAAAAAAGGGTTAACGATTTTAAAGGAAAATTCTTGATTCCGGAAATGATATTGGCATACCGCATTCAGAGCATGATTTCAAATTGACAAACCTACATCTCTGCTTTGTTATTTTGTACTTTCCTCCCTTTTTATATGAATAAATTGTAGCTTTCATTTCATTCTCTTGCAAGTCTTTACTTGTTCCTTTTAAAAAAGATTCGTTGGTATTTGTGTTTCCATTTTTGTTATTTGTTTTAGATATCGTGTCATTTGTGTCGAGGACCAAAATTTATTTGTGAACGATCTCACTCGTCACACAATTGTCAAGATTCGAGTCAACAATTCTGTATAAGCGATGTAGAAAATCTGAAAGATGGTTCACGATACGTTTCCAGAAGGTTTGTTCTCAAATATCTTTGTAAAACCGCAAATATCACAAACCGCAAATATCTTTGTAAAAACCGAAAATATGTTTGTTTTTTTGTTGTAAGAATAATAGGAGATACGGCAGTCCCACCTCAGTAAAGGAACATGCATATAAATCTTTAGTCAGATCATCACTAGAATATACCAGTTCAGTATGGACCCTTACTTTACTGAGGATATAAACAAACTAAAAAATGTACAAAGAAGGGCTGCTAAATTTGTTACTAACAGACACCGAAACATCTCAAATGATAAATCACCAAAATGGAAAGAACTTGCACACTGAAGAACAGACGCACGTCTTGTCATATCAACTCATTGCAATCACAAAAACAGACAAACTGATACAACCGCTCAGACACTTCCGGAATATGCACACACTCTCATACCAAATTCCATTCGACAGAACACACACACGCCAACAATCATTTTTTTCCACGTACTATCTAGGACATAGTATATTGAACAATATAGTATAATAGTCCCAGGTACTATTAATTCCTCAAAGCAGCTGTCTCGACCCACACCTAGTCAGTAAATTTATCATGTGTTAATAATTTTATCTTAATATAAAAAAAAAAATATTAATACAAATGTGTACAATTTAAAAATGGTAGAATCAATTTTGTAAAACAATATTATATTCTTTTATTTCACTGTATATACGCTCCCACTGAGCCATGCGTAGTGCAAGTTACTATAAACTTCAACGTGTTGAATGCGGTCAATACAAAGTAGAAAGTAGAAAAAGGAGAAAAAAATTATATGTACAGGTCAACGAGACAGCAGCCGCTTAAAGCATACCTTACTTTTCTGACAAATCTTTTTGCAATGTAATTGTTTTATGCTACATTGCAGCTCTACAAAAAAAACTGTTTAAATGTTATAATCATGTGCTAAATTTGTCTTATCAAGGAGCCGGAATGAAATACAAAAATATCATCGAAATATCTATTAATTGTATCAAAATAAATAAAATTGGAGTTGTGATCGATTCCAGCAATGAATTCTGCATGAAATGTTGCGTTCTGTTGGATTTAATAAAGAAAAAAACAATGAAAACAAATTTAATGAAGTGAACAAGCACATTAAAATTTTAAAAGTACTAGAAAAAAAGGTTTTTCTTATGAATGATTGCAAATATATTACGCGGAGAACATTTACTTTTGTATTTTACTATTTGAATGACTTACATTTATTAATATAACTTTTTTTACATAAATTGTCATCCTGCCTTTTTTTCCCCTCAAAACTCCTGTCCTGTCTTTTTTTCAAATTTCACCCCCCCCCCCCACATCCTTTCATTTTCTATTATATTAATAAATGTAAGTCATTCAAATAGTAAAATATTTTCAGATGTGCCACGAAGAGCGACTGTGAAAAAGATTGGATAACTGAATCTGCGAACAGAACTGAATGTAAGAACTACGATGTACTTAAGCTGCAAGATGCTCATTTTGAATGTTCATTCTGTTGCCAAGGAGACGACTGTAACATCCAGACCGTGCCAGATAATCTTTACGCATCTGCTGTTGGATAACATGAAAGAAAATTAAAGTTTCTTGTATTTTTTCATTACTTTATTATTCCATTATCTAATTAAACAAGATTATGGTGTGTTGTGAACCGACAAGTCAGTATATCAACACTATAGAGTGTTTCAATAGGTCACTTGGGAAAGTAGGAAAATTGCGCTTATGTGAAAAAAAAATCAACTTAATATTTACCTTAGGCCTTAAGACAATGAAATGTATGGTGCTTTACCATATTTTCCCAAAAAATGTGAAAATGATGTAAATATAAAAATAAGAAGATGTGGTATAATTGCCAACGAGACAACTCTCCACAAGAGACCAAATGACACAGAAATTAACAACTATAGGTTACCGTACGGCCTTCAACAATCAGCAAAACCCATACCGCATAGTCAGCTATAAAAGGCCCCGAAATGACAAATGTAAAACAATTCAAACGATAAAGCTGATTATAACGGCCTAATTTATATACAATATAATGAACAAAAAACAAATATGATACACAGAAATTAACGATTGATTGAAATTAAAGACAAAGATAACCGAAATAATTCAGTCCCTCCATGTAATCGATCTCTCCTACTTGCGAGTTAAAGTGATGAAAATGAATATTCTGGCCTAGTAAGTGCTGAAAATGAATAGCATGACCTTTAAATGAGCACTGAAATTGAATATTCTGGTCTGATTAGTGCTGAAAATGAATATATTTGCCTGATAAGTGCTGCAAATAAATAATCTTGCACAAGAAAGGATGAAAATGAATATCCTGGTCTTGTAATATCTAGAAATAAATATGCAGGCCTGGTAAGCGCTGAAAAATGAATATCAATTGCCTGGTAAGTGCTGAAAATGGATACCCTGGCCTGGTAAGTGCTGAAAATGAATAGCATGGCCTGGTAAATGCTTACACTGAATATCCTGGTATAAAACGTGCTGAATATGAAAATTCAGGCCCGATAAGTGCTAAAATTGAATATCCTGGCCTGGTAAGTGTTGAGATTGAATATCCTGGTCTGGTAAGTGTCAAAATTGAATATTCTGCCCGACAAGTGCTGAAAATGAATATCCTGGACTGGTAACTCCTGACAATGAATATCCTTTCCTGGTAAGTCCTAAAATGAATATACTGGTCTGGAAAGTGCTGAAATTGAATATCTTGCCCGACAAGTGCTGAAAATGAATATCATAGCCTGGTAATTTTTAAAAGGTATGTTCTGGCCTGGTAAGTGCTGAGAATGAATATACTGGCCAGCTAAGTGCTAAAATTGAATATCCTACCTGGCAAGTGCTGAAAATGAATATCCTGGCCTGGTAAGTGCTCAAATGTATATCCTGCCCGACAAGTTCTGAAAATAAATATTAATTGCCTAGTTAGTGCCGAAAATCAATATCCTGTCTTGAAAACTAATAATATTGAACAGATATATCATGTTAAGGAGGGGTATTTGCGAAAAATACCAGTCGAGAGAATGTTAAATTTCGCGAGCCGTAAGGCGAGGGAAATTCATTCTCAAGACTGGTATTTTTCGCAAATACCCCTCAAGAACATGCTATATCTGTTTAATTACACCGAATGTAAACGTACAAAACGCATTGATGATCGTGACATAAAACGCATTGATGATCGTGACATTACAAGCGTTCGGTCGGATAGAGTATTTTTTGGCAAATACCACGGCAGAGAGGGTAAAAAAGGCATATCCTTTTTGCATATACCCCGGCACTGTTTAAAAATGAACGATATTCATTTGATAAAAGTAAATTGGTGAAAAATACACTGGCTATCAACCAATCAAAACCCAGGATTCTTACATAAGGTGTAATTAAACATAACACAGGATGAAAATGAACATTCTGGCCAGATAAGTGCTGATTCAGAAAATAAATGCTCTTGCACGAGACAGGATGAAAATGAATATCCTGGCCAAGTAAGTGCTAAAAATGAATAATCTTGCACAAGACAGAATGAAAATGAATATCCAGACCTTGTTAGTCATGAAAATAAATGATCTTGCACAAGACAGGATGAAAATGAATAATCTTTTAACAAAAAATGTAGAAAACAGTTGTGTACAAAAGTGAAAATTAATTTTTTATGCAGAAAAAAATAAGCATGTGCAGCAACAGATGAAAATGAATAATTGTAGTCAACTTGCAAAAATCATTCTAGTCCCCCCTCCCCGGTCCAATATAGAGAGAGGTGATTTGATCGTAAATGAGATAGTTATCTACCAAAGACCAAACGAAGAGGACGATGTAAAAAAATTGAATGTCAACGTACGGCCTTCAACAATGAGCGAAACCCAAAACGTATAGGAAGCTTTAAAAGGCCTCTGTACAACAAAATGTTAAACAATACAAAAGAATCACTGAAACTCATAACAATACAAAAGAAAAACAATTGCGGCAGACGCCAACAACGTAATTATAATTATGCTCTTATCTTGGGAAAGAGGCAGACGACAACCACGAAACTGTTTGCTCTTGTCCTGGGACAGAGGCAGACGACAACCACGGAACTATATGTTTTTGTCTTGGGACATATATATATATAAAGAATGTGCCTCTAGTTCTGATGCAAACTTTACATGTCAAAATGAAATCCGAATTACAATTTTGCTTTATTTGTCAACATTATTTGTTTTATTAAGTTAGTTGAGGGTCTGTATATATGTCTTTATTCTATTTTTTAAATGTTATGTTCTTTACATTATTCTCATCTATTTATATTGTATCACAACGCTAATTATTCCTTATTTTTTTAATTTAAGTCAATTTTCTCTATTTTTTTTTTTTTTTTTTGGCTCATTGTTCCTTATTCTGTAAACCCCATCCAGGCCCTGCTAGTTTGTCCATCAAATGACGTAGATCAGATGTAAACTGCTTCTTTTAATTTGGTATTTGTCTTACTAGTTTTCACATAAGTCTGTAATCTGACTCAGTCATATGTTTGGGTGTCAAATCCTATTAAGACTTGAGAATATATACAAAATATGTTCATACACATTTATTATTATTTGCTTAACGGTAGTTATAGCATATCACATATTTAGGACGATAAGTACTCAGTACTTGGAGTATACAAATTGTGCTTGAAACTCCAAAACCCAGTATTAGTTTGTACGTACGTCCAACGCAACGACTTTTTTTTATGTTTAACATAGATTTACGAGGAATCCATACGCATTGACCACTGAAAAGGAAAACACATTACTTCATTAGACTTCAATTCCGTTCGGCAAACCTTGCAAACAGAATCCAATCAGTGAAGATTGATTGATTTAATGTTGGATTGTTGGTGTTTAACTACACTTTCACTACTCTAAGCTTAAACATGGCCGCCAGTTTTATGGCGGAGGGAGACGTAATACCCGGAAATCCTAGTCAATAAAGATCGGGGTCGAATGCACCTTGCCGCGAGGGAGGTCCTGTGGCCTTTCGAAATTTTTAGAAATATCTTTGTGGAGTTGAAAACATAGTTTTTTTATCTATCTTTTAATTGTAATTTCCTCTTTCTATTTAGAATCTTTATAATATTCATATATATATCAAACTGCTCTTTGGTCGGGTTGTTGTCTGTTTGACACATTCCCCGTTTCTATTCTCAACTTTATGAGGGTCTGGATGGGTTTACAAAATAGAGAATAATGGCCCAATACTGCAGAAAAATAGGCCAAAAACTTAAGAATAGAGAAAAACAGGTCAATAATGGGGTGCTTAAATGTAAAGAATAGAGAATAATAGGAAAAAATATAATGAATAGAGAAAACTGACCCCATTCAGACCCTTCTGTGTGCTATTTGCACAACTGGTAAAACTACAACATAATTTCATCACTATTTACTAACTTTACTAATTGAGGATTTGAAAAAAGTATACCTGGTATAGAAATGAATTATTTTGTCTGGATATTATGCACAATCTATATTTTAATTCCATAATATTAGATATTTCTATAATTGCTCAAATATTATGTAAAGAGCTGCTCAATTAAATCTTCAATTGATCATTTCACCAACGTCATAAATGTATTTGTCAACTGATTGAATAGTTATGATTGAATTAAGATTGATTGATTATTGGTTGCTTAAAGTCCTGTCGAATAAAGAATAGTCTTTAGATAATTTCCACGTCGCAATAGAAAACATCAATTTATTCTAGGTGTGCCTACTTCTATTTTATTAGGTAAAAAAAATAAATATACATTGTATTTATAATTGTATACATTTTAATTATTGTCTTAAGCTTGTTTTCCCGCTGTTTTTACCTTCTTCCGTTTGTTCTTTTTGTGTGTGGGGTGCTGGGAAAAGGGGGGGGGGGGCTCTTGCTTGACCACACACTGGAACAAAGTTCTTATCTTTGAAAATTCCAGATTTGGATAATTTTATCATGAAATTTAGTAGTTTCCAATGCACATTAAATCAAAACATTTGAATGATACTACGGGTAAAAATCTTAATTCTCGGTATTTAGATCGAGACAGATCTTGATCAAAACAATAATAACTAGTATAATCATGACCACCTTTCTTGCTTTTGTACATATTCTGTGATATTAAAGTTTAAAAACTCAACTATATGTTCTGTAAATTTATACGTTTATGGAGGTTTGCAAGATGCAGAGAGATATCATAACTGAATGAACTACATGTATGAAATCGCCTCATATGAATACAGGTTCATGACGGAAGAGGAGTACACATTGTTCCCATAAGAATGTCAAGTACATGTTAAAAACCACGTCCATGAAACGTAATCTCCGTAATGGAAAAGTGTTATATGGTTTGAATTTATAATCAATTGCTACATATTAACACCATTTTGTTATTCCAAATAGACTTTAGAAAAATTTAGTTGGAATTGTTGAATTTCTCTTAGTCTTAACAATAAAATACAAACCTGAGATATGGGTATGTCAAACTTCCTATATATATGTATCTATATACATTGTATAACTAATGTATCTTGATGTTCTTGAGCGAATGATTTCATCGCCTGAAAAGAATGGATACATTGCTATAATAATATAAATGACAAATAATTTTCAACAAATATTCCCTTACATCAATTAATCTATTTATTTAATTCATTGATTTACTACATTTCCCCTGCAAATATTTAGCTCCATATATAATCCACTAGTTCTCCTTCTTTTATTGGGGGGGGGGGGGGGGAGAGGCGAAACTGGGGAGCTTATAGACTCGATTATCCAGACGCTTCTAACCATGCATATATATGCAGTTATTGTTCGCAGTAAGAACGATCACTCTGGTGTAACGAGACTCTTGAACAAAACACTGAAATATCATGTTTAGCTGACAAAATATCAGCCATCATTTCGAGTACACCTTGTCATTCATGCAAATGGCTATTGGTAAGGCTAAAATATATACTTCAATAAGATCTATCAGAAGACATGACAAACTATTTGTCTCTTATCCAGACCCTGAAAAAAATAAGGTTCGTAAAGACAATGAAAAAGATTTTTTGACATTGAAATGTTCTAAAACTATTGTCTTCTGTTTGGTTGCTGTATTCTTACTTAACACTTTTGAAACAAAAAAATAATATTAACACAGACGTAATATTACTATAACGCTATGCCACAAGCTCATCATGTTCATTATTGGTCCTGCGTATATAATTATGATCTGATTTTTTTTACTGATTTGATGAAATCAGTCATCACCAAGGAAAGCTAATCATCTATACAGACTGGTCCTCGGGACATTTGATACATTCTGTCTTGTCACTAATCTTCTAGAGTGTACGGCTTTCAGTGTAACACTATAATTATTGTGAGAAAGATTTTTTTTAAGATTATAACGATTTTATTTGAAAAAAAAAGACAATTTAACCAACTTATGAGGTTTTTTCCTTTATATAGTATGCATGGGTCATTCTCTGTTAGTTTGAACTCTTGAATTATAACTGACATCAGGTTATATACATTTTATGAGGGTCTGGATCAGGGGATTTCTCAATTCTGTATTCTTTTGTTTTTTAAGCAGTTTTTCTCTATTTTTTTTATCTTTTCACCCAATTATTCTCCATTCTTTTTTTTATTTCATTATTCTGGAGTATTGTTCCATTATTCTTTATTCTGTAAACCCCATCGAGACACTCTTTCATTTTTTACCAATTTTTTATTGAAATTTCTTACTTTTCATTCCAAGTCCTATAAGTTAACTTCCTTGCTGAGAAATGCTTTCTTAAAATAATTCTTTGGTAGAAAATCCTCATGGCATTATTTCAGAGAATCGATTGATAACAACTGCTATCTTTCAACCTGAAATGTAATATCAAATATTTGCACACTGACTACAATATAATGAACAAAAAATGTAACTTCTGTATGTACGAAATATAAAGGGAAATAATTCTACATGCAGATATATTTGTATAAAACAAATTCATAAACATGCACGTACAGCAATGCAATGCAATGCAAGGATTGGAAAACAAGTGACGGATTCTTGACACTTAAAGTTTCTCTGCGTGCAAATACATTAATTTAGCAGTCTGGATGGGGTTAACAGAATAGAAAATATGTGACTCAAAATAAAGTCAAGAAAGAAATGAAATGGGTTTAATTTAACGGAAGGGGGGAGGGGAGGGGGGTTAAGGATGTAATCTTTTCGAGACACTGACAAGAATGCTCATTCTAAAATGTCTCTCCTTTTTTTATTAAAACGGATCAAGTTTTATGTTAAATGTCCTTGAGGTCAATGCCTTACTACAGATAACACACACTTATTAGATAAATGAACCTTGAAAATGGGGTCAGTTAAAACAGCCAGCAGGATATGTTCTGTAGATGTATGATAATGCACCTACAACCATTCTATCAAATAGATCGCTGAGAAACTGACGGAATCATAAAACTGACAAAACGTTGAAAAATGACGCATGGCATTAAATAAAGTCAACGTCAGATGAACCAAAATTGACAGATATGTAAACATACCTGGTAATGATTCTATGGACTTGATATTTCAAGTCGGTCACCGCAGTAGCAGATAAATATCTGTTGCGTAAAGTGGACATTCATCAAAGTTTGCATCTGAACATAGACTTACAGAATGGTCAAAGAAAAACATGCATGTGCAAAGATTTTTATTTATGTTAAGATAAAGATAAACAAAAAAACAAAACAAAATAAATGGAGAATATGTCCATTGGACACAGATGATGCCCCGCTTGCATATAACGTTATAAAGGGACATAACTCAAGAACGATAAAAGTGACGCAACCCAAATTCAAACTTGATCTGAGTTTTGTGGAAATAAGCATTGTGTATAAGTTTCATAACATTTGATTGAGGCAAACTTTAGTAAGAGAACGGAAACGAAAAAATTCAGCAATTTTTCCATTTGTAAAGGGGCATTACTCTAGAACGGTAAAAGTGACGCCATCCAAATTCAACTTGATCTGTGTTTTGTGGTAATAAGCATTGTGTATAAGTTTCATAAAATTTGGTTGAGTCAAACTAAAGTTAGAGAACGGAAACCAATTTTTGGACGTACGTAGTGATGTAAGGACGTACGGACGTACAGTCTGACAAGGTTAACACTTAATGCACCGTCTGCTGCGGCGGGGACATAAAAACAAGCTTAAGTTAAGAGAAATGGGGGTCTACGTACGATAGAATTATTCAATAATGTAGTTATATCATGCCGGTTTTTTTTAAATAGTATAAAAAATATGGGTCAATGACCTTTTTATTAAGATACTGTACAGGTTGTGCAAAATTGTCAGATTTTGTGAAGATTATACATGTGAAATTAATTTAGTGCAAATCGAAAGAATAGTTGTATATACAATTTTGAAATGAAATATGAGAAGAAAGCTTTTATAATATGCTTTCAGAAAAATAAAAAAAAAACTTACGGTCACGGGCTCGTTTACACAATATAGGGAAATTTGCTGTTCATACCTTTTAACAAGGCAGAATATCTGAATTATCTCCTCTTATATGGATAAGTTGAATAAAAGAATGGAATTAAACAAAATATATTCTATATTTGTAAAAAAAAAAGTATTAATTATAAGCTAAACACCCGATAAAACTTTAGATAGTAAAACAAAACAAAAATAGAAAAAAAACAAACAAAAAACGGGTTTACATACATGTATATTATTTCAAACATTCATCAGATTTACGTTTCCTAAAACAGTCTAGACATTGACCATGTCAGTGAGTCAATTTGCAAGAAATAGTATAAACTTGTGCGATTTCTTCTGAAAATATTTATCAATAAATAATTTTAATTTTGGATGTAACGCGCCTTCTGATTGGCTGATAGTGTTTTGTCTATCAGCTCATAGACACAATTTTGTCATGTGACCGTGACGTCATCAACGTTTTTTCAGGATTTACTCCGGCTTAAAATGGAATTTAGAATTAAATTATAATGACTGTAATATTTTTTCTGTCTATTCGAAATAACATAAAAAATGTGGTGCACACTTCAAAATAACACGCTACGCGGGTTATTCAGTGTGCACCACGGTTTTGATGTTATTTCTTTATAGACAGAAAAAATATTACAGTCATTCCTTAAATGAATAAATTTCAGAATTGATTGGACCTCATAATCTTTACTCCATCGACACTCTTTAAATTACAGTGTGGAGTCGGAAATTCAATGTTGCTCGAACAGGATTTTAACAAATATCAAGCACTGGCCTTGTGGACACCTACACTTAAATTTTTGTCAAGGTCCTGCCATTTGCAATTGATTCATGGAAAGCAAATTTGTAATAAATCGTGATCAAATTTAGAACGAAGATATTGTAATGACATTTTCAAAGTACAAACACTATAGGTATCAACATGGCCTTTCAAATATGGCCTCTGGTGAGGAAATAAAAAACAAATGGCTTGAGACCAACATTTATAGTAAATATCATCTTCATTTTCCACATTTCCTACGCGACCCCATGGAAGACTTGATACAAGTATCATTGAAATACATGTTCTTCAGTGATTTTGAGGTTATGTTATTAAAAAAATCAAGATATGTACATTTGAAAAGAAAATATTTACTAAATGATATAACATATTGAAGTAGGAATAACAAGGAGTTTAGTATGCGTCGACACCAATAAAAAAGAAAGCTAGAAAGACATCCGTAGAGATAAATCTAGGATCTTAAAAAAAGATAAATGTGTTTATCATATGTTAAGCGGTAAATCGTCTTGATTGAGAGTTTATACAAGATATAATTGATTCTAACCGCGAGAGTAAACCAAATTCTTTTAATGGACAATGCTGTTGTCTGTTCTATGGTCGGGTTGTTGTCTCTTTGACACATTCCCCATTTCCATTCTCAATTTTAATCAACTATGAAACAAAGATAACCACTGGCGAAGTTCACTACAAAGAACATGTTATGATGAATTAACCTTTCCATCAATCGGCTGATATAAAAATTGTTCATTCCAACACTCTAATATCAGCCGCTGTACTTCCAATTATATTTCATACAGAAACACCATTGAACAACGTCTTGAAAACGAAACGATAAATAAACGATACATGAAAATCTGAAGACCAAAAATTGTGAGGTATGATTGTCAGCGAGAAAACTATTTACAAAAGATGAAAAGACGAAACGTGAACATCTATACATGACTATATGATAAAGAATAAACAAAAATCATAATACGTTTTCCGTCTTCCCTGTAACACATAACACATTTGCCGACTCCCCCCCAAAATCATGCGTAAATCAATGAAACAGCCAACTATGAGGGTCTTGATAGAGGTCCTTCGCTTCTATATACTTTGATTTTTTAGACTATTTTTTTCTGCTCTTTATCATTTTGTATATGTTTTCCATAAACTCCTAAAATGAAAATAAGTTATTATTTTTGCTCGGAATTAGTATTTCATATCATCATTAAATCGACGCACCGAAATAAAACCTGACGCAAAGACACCAATTGATACAGATATGTACTGCTACTAGGCCGAAGTATTTGTGCGTGCTGTTGGACTGCCTATGGCCGAAATATTTGCGAGACGTTTTGTTGTTTGACAACCTAGGGCCGAACTATTTGAGAGACGTTGTGCTGTTGGTCTACCTATGGCCTAAATATTTGCGAGACGTTGTGTTGTTGGACTACCTATGGCCTAAATATTTGCGAGACGTTGTGTTGTTGGACTACCTATGGCCTAAATATTTGCGAGACGATGTGCAGCTTTACGACCTGTCACAAGTTTACAGTTGAATGTATGTTTCATAAACGTCGACGTCATAAACAGGGATTAACAACAATGTGGCTATGAAAACATAACAAAAGGCAGTGAATTTGTTCATACAAACAGCAAATTATTAAAACTATAGATAATGAATTTATAAAACATAATCAGGGGAAAAAACTGTTTAGTTTTAATTCTATGTTTACATTTTTGTCGTTGATATATACATCTGCTAAAACGCCCAACATCTGGTAATGAAGCTGTGAAAATGACACATATTGCATGTCCTATGGTTTGGTCATTCAGTAATGGCTAAATTAGCGACAATTTTTTGTTCAAAGAAAACGGTTTACGTTGACGTTTGGTGGTTTTACATTGTAGATTTTTTTCTTTAAACTATGTACATTAGTATGCAAATTCAGAACAGACCAACAAACGTGTTGTAATTTCATATAACAATTTTCATGCTTTGGGTGCAGAAATTTTACAACGTTTTCATTTTGCACCTAATATGAGTATAGTTCCGTAAGCATTGCTTGTGTCTATAGTCAAACAAAAAGGCATAATAATTGTCCGGAAAAGGCAGCACCCCGCCCCCCCCCCCCCTAACTTTGAATTACATCCAGACACCAAAATAAAAAAAAACAAGAAAAAACAAGAACAGGAAATGTAAGTGGGTCGCAGATTATTATTTCCAAATTATTGTAATCGAATCATGCATGAACAAAAATGGATTTGCAGTCATTGGCTAGAATATTTATAGTGCTTTTCTACTTGATGTGGTTCGGTGTTTGTTTTGTGGCAGACAGCTGCTTCTATTACCTACTGATATTCCACTTTTTAACAATAAGTTTTAAGAACTACTAGGGGAGTTACTTACTTATCCTCTTCATCCCCAGTGAAACATAAGGTCACACTAGGGGAACTATGAATATCAAAATATTTTCAACCGTAGTTGGGTTGCACTTTGCTGTTATTAAAGATGCAGACACAAGTAAACAAAAGTGTTTTTGATAGTCATAAACCACAGCATACATGTACACATATACATGAATAAAAATAACCTTTCTTTAAAAATCGTACTATATACGATTCATTTATTTCATTAAAGAGGTAAACTTGTTGCCAATCAACGATATCTGTCTACTACTTGTCGATTGCTACAAAGTAGCATGATATAAGGAACTTATCATTTTTTACCCGGGAGGTGGGGCTGGTCATTTTGAAATCAAACATATAAAATTTTCTTGATACCCCATTATATTTCACTATTTTTATTTTGATCCCCCCTTAAAAACATTTAAAAAAAAATGTGATCCCCCCTCTATTAAACATGCCAAAATTTTAACATGCAAAACAAATACGTTTGACACACATGATATGTAGGCCTACTTGAAGATTCAAAAGTTCACAAATGTTTCATTAGAGATAAATTGATTCCCCCTACTTTGAATTTATAAAAAAAATTTGAACCTCCCTTTTCCACTTACAGAAAAAAACTTGATCCCCCCTACATTTTGACCAGCTCCCCTCCTTTCCCAGGTAAAAAATGATAAGTCCCTAAGGAGAAATCTAGCTGCGGAACCATAGCTCTTAGGTCCTTACATGGTCCACAAATTGTCAAAAATATCTTGTCAAAAAATATCTTAAGGACCTAAGAGCTACGGTTCTGCAGCAAGGGGAAATTATGAAAAGATATAATAAAATCTACTTGTTTTGTATAATTATTATAAAGAACATATCAGATAACAATAAAATGAAATAAGTTTTGCACAAAATTTCTTAACACTTGACTTTTCATCAGTTTTATTTGAATAATATTGAAAATTTCAAAAAGGCGCGATTTTCATTATTGTTTTTCATGCACTAAAGATGCGTTGAAATGATTATTTTTCTGTTTTCTTTCGTTCCAAACATCAGCAAAATCATTTAATTAACTACTATCAAATATTTGAAATGCATAGTTTACCGCATAAAACACTGGTAAATAAATTATTTGCACTATGATACAAGTGTCGTCTGCCTTAAACACAGATAAACACGCTGTCGAAACCCTTCTTTTGCAGCGTCTGGTAGTTTAATCATGCCGCCATTATCATGTGTGTTAAACGCCCTGAATAAAAAAACCTATTTTTACCACAAAAACACTTACCATAGTGGTCTAATTACAATTTTTTCAGACACGAAAACACAAATTGTTGTGACGGCCATTTTGTTACATTGTTTTGACTGTAGCAACGGAGGTGCTCTCTATCACGTCCGCGTTCAAAAAATAAAAACAAACGAGTTGTCTGTCCCAGCATCAGTCTTGTATCACCCAACAAGAAGGATGCCAAGCCCAACCCGTCGTTCAAAGTCCAGGTCCAAGTCCAGGAGCAGAAGCAGGTCAGCCTCAGCCGGTAAGGCAGCCAAACGTGCTCGTTCCAAGACACCAAGAAGAGGAAAAAAACGTGCAAGGTCTCCATCCAAAAAAGCAAGAAGGAGGTCCAGATCTACTAAAAAAGCCGGAGCTAAGAGGAGAAGGAGGTCCAGGTCACCAAAGAAAAGGAGGTCCGCCGGAAAGAGGAGAGTAAGAGCAAAGAAAGGAGGAAAGAGAAGGAGGTCCAGGGGAAAGAAAGCCGCAGCAAAGAAGTAAGACATGTAGCTGAAGACCGCTAGTTCGCCAATTAAAGGCCCTTTTAAGGGCCAACCATTTTTTTCGAAAAGAACTTTATTTTTTGTTACATCAATTCGCTTAAATTATAACTAAGTTAAAATGACAAATGGTTGTACAAACTTAGAACCCCTTTACAAACAAAAGGTAAAACATGGAACCCCTATACAAACAAACGATAAAATAGAACCCCTATACAAACAAAAAGTAAAACAAAGAAACACTGTAGAAAAATAACTATCATATATATATATATATATGTTCCATACCTTCTCATCCTCCTACCACCACCAAACAAAAAAAAAAATATTTTCTTCTTCACACCTCTACTAAATGAAAACACTTCAAGACCATTATTTTTTCTTTACTATTTACCACGCATTTCTCTTTAAAAATCTACATATCAAAAATTACAATTACTATTAAAAAAAAAAACCCAAATATAAATAAAAAGATATTTAACAACTGCATAAAAATGTATTCCCTTCCAAATCTTTATTTCTTATCCAACTTATTCCCTTTTTTCTTTTTTTTTCTTTATCGATTTTGCTTATTTTTTAAAGCCATACGCTTACCTATATTTTTTAACTTATATATTATTATATCTCTTTTGTAAAATTGTCTCATTTTCAACCAAATTATTTTTTTTTTCAAAATTTAACACTATAAAGTATGGGGAAAATCTGGATTCAGAATATTTTTGTTTTTGTCATCTGCTTGACCACAATATTTTTGTTCATCAAATTGGGGATCAGAATATTCAGTTTAAGAAAAAAACATAACCCCCCCCCCCCCCTCCCCCTTGAAGTTAAATGGTCGTTCCCTTAGAACCATATAGAATGCGAGATTTGCAGTACAAATACAATAAATAGTTCGATACAATGTATAGTTGTTTTCCTTATACTGCAACTCTTAAAACTTCCAATTGATTTAGATGGTGCAGTATATAAACACAAATATCCATGCATGAGGCTATGGATGGAATTTTCTTTATTTCGATCAATTTCGTTTTTTCGTCCCACTATTCTCTCTCTCTTTTTTGTATTTCACTTTATAGTTTCCTCTTTATCTCTATTCTGTCAATCTCAACCAGAATACTCATGAATTGTCTCTGAACGTTTCGAGGTGCAGTAACAAATGAGATTTAAATACTGATGAGCTTATGTACATGTGTGTAAAAAAAAAGTAACCAGATTGAAAAAGCAGTTTCAATAAAATCGTTTAAATAATATTGTCCCGTTCAGTTGAGATTTGCATAATTTTTTTTAAATATCATGCTTTAACATCCCCACCCCACCCATTTTCATCGCAATCATTTAACGATCGGTAAATTTTACTTTTGTCTGTAAATCATTGGTTAAATCTTAATCGGCTGATAAAGTAATGAAAGCGTTTTATTAAGGAATTGGGTGCTTCTTTTTATATTTTTTTTTGGCTTGTAAAAGTGTTGACTGAAGCACATTTTGTATGAAGCGGAAGCACGATCAACGCTTCCACAATCCTATACAATTATAAAAAGAAGCATTCAATCTTTATAATTACATTATTATGCTACAACCATAAATTAAGAGTTATATCAAGTTTTTAGTTTGATTTTCTACGCACTATTTCAACATTGTCACGGATAGCACGTGCAGTCATATCTGTTGTATTTTATACAGAATAACATATGATCTTGGAGTGCCTTGCGATTGTTGGCAGACAATCAAAGTTACGGATTCTAATGATTTCAATTGATATTTATAGTTTGTTTTTATGGTGTGCTGTAACACCACTGTCCCATTTTAGGAGGAGTTTTGAGCGCTCACAAACTTGTTTAACCCCGCCACATTCTGAATGTGCCAGTCCCAAGTCAGGAGCCTGTAGTTCGGCGGTTGTCGTTGGTTCATGTCTGTCATATTTGTTTTTCGTAAATTGTATTGTTATAAATTAGGCTGTTAGTTTTCTCAATTGAATAGGTTCATTTTTTTCATGTCCGTGGTAGGGTGGGGGTAGGGGATGTGGGCGTGTGGCTTTTATAGCCGACTACACAGTGTGGGTTTTTCTCACGGTTGCCTATAATTGCTTACATCCATGCCACTTCATTTGAACTTTGGATAGTTGTCTCATTGCACTCACACCACATCTCCTTAGTTTTATATGTGATGTAATTATATAAATATAGAATAATTATACATTGTCTAGAAATATTTAATTTATTTCTAATATGCTTAGAAACAGTTCAATACGAGGCTTTGCTTATACAGTTTATATTTCGAGACAATGTATAGTTGTACTGTTTATACTGCAACTCTTACAATTGTTCAGTACAAATGTAATGTTTTGGGTAAAAACCATTCAATTTGAATTTGAAGCGGACGACGTAAATATTCTGCGAACCTGTATGCTCTATATTTGTTATAAATCTTACTCTATGGAAACGCATTGTCGTCGTCATAAACACGCTGTCAGTGACTGTACATAATAGTATGGGTTCCTGACACAACTTCAATATTCTCAATACCGTAAGCGGACTTCTGGTTCGAATAAAGCTATATTAGTTATATTTGAAGTGAAGCTTGTGAAATCGAAAATTTTTTACCAGGATTCCAGGTTACTGTTGATAACAAATGAATACACGGTCAATGCAATTTGACTGCGCAAATAGCTCAGTTGCGGTATTAATATTTTAAAGTTCACGATTAGAATGAAGACATTATTTTCAATGGTCCGTCCAGAGAGAGATCCATACTCTCAGTACCAACTTCCAAGGAAGAATCGAAGGTCATAAATTGGGCGTTCACTTCCGATGTTCAGAGAGCCGACAATTTTTGCTTCAAGAGTTGTATCAGTACAATAAATCCCTTGCAGTAAGTAACAGTACTTATGTCTCCAGGGTTACATTTTAGATATGTTGAAGATTAGAGAAAAGGTAAAAATTTTCGAAAACATAAGAGTACCTTCCATGCTAATGAGAGGCAATTTAAGGGGGGGGGGGGGGCTTAAAATTGAAAATTACTGAAAGATAGTTGATTTTTTCTTTCTTTATATTTATACTTCTATAAATGTGCATAAGGATTGATTGATGGATTTTTTTGCCTTACGCAGCCTTAGCACAAAAAGGCTATATCGCGGCGAGAGCTAATTCAAATATTTTTACAAGATACTGCTTAAAAATCAGACAAAAGGTCCTTTAATATACTATCACATAAGTTGAAAGCGAAATGACTTATTTACAAATAAAATTCAACACAAAGATTATGTGATAAAAATTAAGATCATTTTAAACTAAAAACAAGTGTGAATTAGAGGGGGGAGGGGGAGGTTGGGGCGTAGAGTCCGTACTTTGAACGCAAAAAAAAACTCATGTTGTTCACGATATATATGAATTTTTAGTATGAATCGTCCAAAAAATTTACGCATCGCTCCGCTCGGCGGTAAATTATCAATTATTGCGAATTACGACTCTTTTAAAAAATTCCTGCATCCGTCCCTGCAATTACACTTACATAGGCAGTATTGTTTTATTTCAAAACATGTGGACATGCTAAAAATTGAGATTATGCTATTGTCCTTTTACATGAACTTTAAAGTGTATTATTTTCGTGTTATATTTGTCACAATCTAATTTTGTTGAATGCTAATACAGATTTTATTTGAATTGAGTGTGTTTTATGAAATGAATATAAAAACGTGTGTGTACTATGTCTTTCTAATTTTTAAAAATAATTTTAAAATGTCCCAAAGAATGTATTTTATCCAAAAGCAGCAAAATTTCCGGAATAATAACTTTCACCTATTCTCTACACTATTAAAAAAAATTATTCGACATTGTCATAGTATATAGACCGAAAAGATGGGGACAAACTTCTGAAAGTGACAAGCAAAAATAAAAGTTCTACAGTCAAATAGTCAGTGTCATCCTTTATTTTTAATTTTTTATTTATTCAATAATAGTATTTGGCCAAAAAATGGAAAGGGAAGGGGGGGGGGGGGGGGGGGGGGGGGGGGGGGCAAAAACATAGTTTTGCCTTCCTTGTCCCCTTACGCCAGTGAATTATAATAACGTAAAGAGGTATCGATGAGTAAATCAGAGTGCATAATTCAGCATGTACCGCAGACAATATTTACTTTGTGAGTCTTCAATCAGAGTTACAATCAGTGCAATACTATTTAACTCTCAGCAACGGCAACAATAAAAAAATCTGCAGCTTTAATCACGGTCATTCTAATATTAGTTTGTAGTGTGTTGTTTAAATCCACTTATATACTTATATTTAGAATAACAATTCATTGTCTTGAAATAACATTTACTTATCTAAGGCTTCGAAAGAAAAAGAAGGCGAGACTTTGCCGAGTACAACTAAAAATATATTTATATAAAGTATATTTAGAGACAATTTATGGTTACTCTCTTTATACTGTAACATTTACGACTGTCCAAATAAAATGTTTTGGGTAAAAACCATCAATTTTATATATGAAGAATGCGAAGTAAAAATTCGGCAAACTTGTATACTTTAATCACGTCATAAATAAAACTCCACGGAAACTCATTGTCAGCGTCATAGAGAAAACGATCTATGAACGACCAGTGACTGTATGTATCGCAAATGAATATAATACTGTCATTACAATCTGACTGTCCAAACAGCATAGTTTCAGTATGACATACGTACAGGGCACATTGTACTTTTGGCCACCAAGGCCCCCTTTTACTAAACAAATGATAACAACTGTTCAAATTTCAGATACTAGAAAAATACAAACAGTTTTTTTATTATACACGTATCTGTGTACGCTCTATTAATTCGAAATATTATGTCTTTAGAAATATTTTTATTCTTTAAATATACTAAGCGGGGAATTGCATGTTGACTGCCACTCGAAAATGAGGGCATGTTGGTGAGGGACCCTTCAGAGAGTTGTTGCAAAGCCGGGTTCTTTACATGTAATTAATTAGTAGAGATATTTGCACTCTCCCTACGCAAGGTATATGATATAACGTCCTAATTTCAAACACTGCGTATTGTATTATACATTATATATTTCCATTCCCCAATCGATCCTTAGGGTTTACTAAAAATACAACACACAAATAAAACAAACAAAACACTGAATTACAAAACGAAAGAAAAGCAAAAAAACAAAAAAACAACAAAAATTTCCAAAGCTGTGCACTTTACATTCGAACCAATACAATAGCATGATAGATCAACATAAGAGGTGTAATATTTCAGTATGGTATTACAAGGCACGGAAAAAACAGGTATAAAACTGCAGCTTAGGAAAAGTGTATACGTGTTCGGACAATACTATACAGCTAACAAAACAAGAGAGTTAAATCCATTGAAGGCAATATGTTTGTTTTCTTCTATGTGTCTTTTCTGGTTTTGTGCGGAGAAATAAACATGACTCTAGGATCAAAGTTGGGTACGTATATTTCTTATGTTTATTTGCGCTAAATAGTAAAATAAAATATATCTTAAAATATGGTATCTCTTATGGTTGTGGCCTGTTATCATATAATATATATATATATACATTTGTTTTTCACTCGTTCCGTTGGTTGATAGCGTTTGATTTTATCAGTTTTCATATACTTCCCCTTTTTGAATTTACCTTTGAGTTCGGTATTTTCGTTATATTTTTTTTTTTTGCCCAGATGAATTTTAATGCTCATCGCACTTTTAAAAAAATATTTGCCTTAAACAGTTGGCTAATAAGAAAAAAAATAAGCATATTTTTTGCTTGGTTGACATGGTTTCTTTTAGAGGGATTCAGTTTATATGCAAAGCAGCAGTAAACATTAAGTTGTTGTTAATTTAACAATGATCCATGTAAAGTCGTTGCCGAACTTACAACTATTTACTAAAACACTGGGCCCAAATGTGCGAGATAAACATTACAATACATAAACATAAAAAAGGATTATCCTTTTTGGAAGTTTTATATTTTCCTTTTTTTGTGTCAAATTATCGGATAATGATGGTTCGAATGGCCCCAAGTCTTTGCATGTTACATTCTGTTTCTTTAACACATTTAGGTGAACAATTTCGGAAAGAAAATAAGGCGATTACTGCGTTGTATCAACATTTTTTTAAAGTGAAAAATAATTCATTTAGAATCATGTCAGCTATTTTTTTTTTCATTTTCTATGTTTATTTATTTACAGCCTGTTCAGAGAAAACTAACATTGTCAACAAACTAAAATTGTTCTGTAGGGGCATTGGAGATGGTGACAATCCGGGTGAGTCAAATTTTTGCAAAATCTTCCGCATTTTCTTCAGGCTATTGGGTCACAATATATATTTTGTAGAACTTATATTGCTTAATTTCAGACGGAGTATATATAAATGGTGTTTTGTACTTAAATCAGGCCGTTAGTTTTCTTGTTTGAATTGTTTTAAATTTGTCATTTCGGGGCCTTTTATAGCTTTCTTTGCAGTATGGATTTTGATTATTGTTGAAGGCCGTAATGTGACATATAGTTGTTAACTTCGATGTCATTTGGTCTCTGGTGGAGAGTTGTCTCATAGGCAATCATACACATCTTCTTATTTTTGGTCATTTGGTCTCTGGTGGAGAGTTGTCTCATTGGCAATCATACACATCTTCTTATTTTTGTATTAGCCCTGTATAACCATATGTTATCCGATGGAGAACGACTGTCGTAAAGTTGTCACACATGTAAACGTGTATACGAGTCTCAAGAAAACAACCAACCAGTAAATTTAATACATATCGTATCGTCTAACGATGAAGCATTTACAGAAAAAGTCTTATGAATTGTGCAACGATACTGATAAAAGATATAAAGAAAATATATGAACAAAATGAAATGAAATCCTATTGTCAGATATTTCGGCACAACAAAAGGCTTTTATCAGTGTCGGTCCCTTTTTAATTTTAATAAAACGGTTCACTGTATAGTTGTATAAGACAAGAGCGTGATAATAAGTCAGACCTGGTATAAACAAAATTCCATAGTTTGTAATAATTTATCACTAATGCAATTTAAAAAAAATAAGTGATTTCAATGACAAAAAGGAAGATGATTTAGGTTTTTTTAATACCTCTGAATGCTGAAATTGCATTACATTTTTCTTTTCCAGTGAGGCCCAGTGGTAGGTCAGTATTCACAGCTTCTGTGAGTAAGAGGAAATACGTGGTAAAAGGAAATATCGTGAGATTTGACAAAGTATGGACCAACATCGGCAATAATTATAATCCACGATCTGGTGTATATACAACCCCAAAGGATGGTGCATATCATTTCTCTTGTACAGTAATGTCTCAAGGGCGAAATGGTATTCGGGTCAATCTGTGGAAAAATGACGAAAAGACTGTTGCAATTTATTCAGTTGGTGCTTACGGTGGAACACTGAATATGGCGCTTGACCTAAAAAGGGGAGACAGAGTATACATTAAACAAAGTCATGTTGAAAACTACATTTATGCTGAACCTGAATATCATTTCAGCATGTTTTCTGGCTTTCAAATTTCATGAGAAATTTTATGACCTAGATCGAAATGTCTGTATGAAGAATATAAATATACAATAAATACGTTTATACGTTTGACCATTTTGGTTACTTCAGCTTTTTCACGTTTGTATTAAGTTTAATATTTTTTTCAAATATTTGACCTCCAGTATCTTTGATGACACATTACTTGTCCAGATGCACATCTGATGCAGTAAAATTGGTGCAGTTTTTAATGTTCATCAAATTTAGCAATTTAGATTTGCAAACATTAAATCTCAAATTTGATGCCCGCCAATCTTCAAATACAATACTATTATCACCATTCTAATTCAACCGAACAAAATCATTGCTAAATCATACATGCTCATTCCTAAACGATGTTTGGTCGGTGTCTTATATATAAAACAAACAATTAAAAGTTTTTAATTTCTTATGATATGAATACATACCAAATATTTAAGCATTACAGAAAAAAAATCCTGGGAAAGAACTAGACGGACGGACGGACACAAAGTCCCAGTCGGCTTGGTCGGTTAGGAACTAAAACATCACAAAATAAAACATTCATTTTTGGTTATCGTGCTTTTTGTGATGACAATGACACTCAAAATTTGAAATTTCAGCAAATAAGTATTAGTAAGCTATAATAGGTCCAGAAATGACAAATGTAAACAATTCAAACGAGAAATCTCAATTTTATCTAACGATGAGATGCGGAAGATACCAAAGAGACATTTCCACTCATAAGTCAAAGATACACTGACAACGCCATGGCAAAATACGAATATAAACATGTAATGAAGTATAATTGCATTTACTTCTACATTGTTCTATTCTTCAAGAATTGATAAACATTCTGTATATGCTTGCCTCAGGGGTTGTCGTTAGTTCCTGTCTATCATATTTGTTTTTCGTTTATTGTTTTGTACATAAATCAGGTCGTTAGTTTTCTCGTATGAATTGTTTTATATTTGTCTATTCGGGGCCTTTTATAGCTTGCTTTGCGGTTTGGGTTTTGCTCATTGTGTAAGGCCATACGGTGACTTCTACGTCATTGGTTCTCTAGCTGGTTGAGGGATTTTTCATTGGCAATCATACCACATTTTCTAATTTGTATACGGGAAATCATATTAATTTAAGGATTATGCATAGGTCGGATTGCTTGTCCTAGTTTGGCTATACTTTTGTCCCTCTCGAATTATATCGGTCCTTCGACATTGGTATTAAACTTTGGAGTTCCAAACATTTTGACCTCCAGCATATCTGAAGACACATTTATCGAGAAGCAGTAAGACGGTCACATACTTGTTTCGTTTGTCGTAACTAAACCCCTTTCCTTACCGGAGCACCTTAATTCTGCATGGTGAAGTAAATTTGAGAATGGAAACGGGGAATGTGTCAAAGAGACAACAACCCGACCAAAGAGCAGATAACAGCCCAAGGCCACCAATGGGTCTTCAACACAGCGCAACCGGAGGCGGGCTTCAGCTGACCCCTAAACACAAATGTGTACTAGTTCAGAGAAAATGGACGTCACATTAAACTCCGAAACATATGAATTAACCGAAATTAAAAAACACACAAGACTAAAAATGGCCAGAGATACCTGAATTGGGACAGGCGCAAAATTGCGGCGGGGTTAAACATGTTCTGTGAGATCTCAAACTCCCCCTATACCTCTAGCCAATGTAGAATAAACAATTACACAGCAATACGCACAGTTAAACTGTTTAAAAGAAATATAGGTAACAGAAGAAACTAAGCAAAATGACAATGATAACATAAATTAACAAAGGACTACTAGCAGTTACTGACATGCCAGCTCCAGACCTAAATTAAACTGATTTAAAGATTATGTCTTCATCATATGAAGATCAATCAGTATCCCTCCCGTTAGGGGTTTAGTATCAAACAATCATAAAATATATGAGAGGAACATAACCCGTATCATGCCAACAACTGTTTTTAGAATAAATGTGTTTATTTCCGATGCAAAGACCCTATGAGTGAATCAATATTAATTCCAAAAAATATCATCTTTAATGACCTGACAATAGTATTGTAACTATGTCCCTTCTGAATAAGTCTGTTAAAAGGTTTGGTTAGCTTTTGAAGTGAATGACAACATTTTTGTGCTTTGTTTAGAATATTACCATAACAGATTGGATGTGAAATACCTAAATGTATAAGATGTCTGCACGTTGATTTATATGTACGAATGAGTTTACATTATGTCCTTGTACTGATGATAAAATTTAGAGTAAATGTTTTGACAAGTTTGTGATATCGAAAAACCTGGTGTAATAATTCAAGTGATTGTTTTAAAGTACTCAAACATTCAACCTCTCCACTTAATTGTGACTACCTAGAGTCATGTCAATGTTTTTGTGGTTCTTTTTTTCTTTTTTGGTGTTGATGATAGTCTCTTTTAACTATAGTTACTACTACAGACTTGGGAAACGATCTAAGAACTTAAAGGGGTACTAGCTGTCGAAATCATATTCAGCGGTTTGATTCAAATTCTCATATTTGATTTATAACATACTAAAACACATATGCAACTTATAATAAGTCTTATATAAACAGTAAACAGTGCATATACTAGATAATACATATCAGAATTTCTTGTGTATTTTAGACTAGACGCCATCTAATTAACTATCGAGCTGACCCCGAAAACTGCCGACGGTCACATAACACGATATAAACATAAACATAAATATAAATAGCCATGGTCCTCGTGCAAATGGAATTTTATATGTCTATCTGATTTCATGTTTTAGGTTAAGAAATAAGCTAATTTTCGATTTTACCTGTATAAGAATGATTTTTTAGTGGATCGAATCAGTCATTCAAATGATTTACCTTTGTTTCACTTTCAATGTTGACATTCTTTTCTTTTGATAACCGAACACGCATCAATCATGTGTAATCCATCTCTAGCTAAGGGGTTAAATTGAAGTTCATATGAATACGGATTCAATGAGGTCGAATTATTCACTTGCAAGTTGATAATTCATCATCGATGTTTCCTAGCTTATTTTGACAAAATTGAACCATACTGGCTGCTAAAAGCGAATTATTGTTTCACTATTTCACTTTCATTAATGATTGAACAAAAAAAAAATCAGAATTTGATTTTTTTTTAAGTACCTCGTAGCTAGTGCCCCTTTAACACGATCATGCTAAATCTAAATTTACCGCAATACTTCTTTTAGATATGATTACAGGAAAACATAGTTTGGTTGTTAGTCATCTTTTGTTATCTCTTAAATGCAAATATAACGAAACATCTAATCAATATGGCCTGTCAAAATTTTACACTTACACCGTCTCCAGGTAAACAGAATAAATACCAGTTTAAAATTCTATTGATTTGTTTACTTATTTAACATATACACATTCCAAATTGAAAACAAACTGTTGAACAATCAGCTCTATTACGACCAAATGAATCAAAATGACATGATACTAGAGTCAATTATCTTCTTTCTTCTCTTTTTTCTATGTTAACAACTCTCTCGTTTGCCTCTTCGGCGCCTCTTGCTCTGCCTTGAATCATTAGCATGCCTTCTTCAGATAAAGTAGAAGTTATTCTGTCTGCATCGATGTTCTAAAAGAGAAATTAAAAAGGGTTACAGCTTGCCAATGACATGAATGGATATGAAAAGGATTAATTAGCAATCATCAGCATAATGAAAATGGAAATAAAATAAATCAAATGCCGAGTATACATAAGTATAAATCTTGAATTCCAGCAAAAATATAATGGCCCAATCCTGCTCCCGAAAAAAGTCCTTCCGCCCCTTATCAGATTATTTATTTCGAATCATAGAGCCATTCCCATTATCTTGGAATATAATTTCACTTCAGAAACAAATAAAATGCGAGTTGAGAGAGAGGCGGAATATACCATACACTTGAAAACAAACAAGTGTACAAAACACAACATAATAAACTTAAAAGACTAAGCAACACCAAAAATCGAGGTGATCTCGTATACTCCGGAAGGGTAACGGATCCTACTCAGCATTTGGCACCTGTCGTGTTGAACTTCATAATTTTACGTCTATGTATTCAAATGTTTAGATCTGGTTTGCTCGATTGCTGTGCAAATACATTTTAAGTTTATTAAGAAAACTTTAACCAAATTACCTCTGGAACAACAAATTCTCGCGTGAATTCTCGTGTAATGAAACCATAATTGTCTTCTTTCTGTTCATGCTTTCCTTTGATGATCATTCTGTCTTCAGCTATGGTGACATTAAGTTCCTCCGGTGAATACATAGACACGTCTAAATTTATTTCTAGCTTCTTGCTGTCGTATTTGACCTAATGTAAATATTGATTTCAAATTAACAATTTAGTTTTCCTTCGATTTTGACATTTTTTTTTTTTGGCAAACTGATTTAAAGTGTCCGAATGGGATTTTTTTCACTGCGATAGGAGAAATAACATTTAACCCGCGTTTGCTAGTTTATACTTGTGCATGCTTTAAATCATATCCGAGAATATATACTAGTATTACCTATTCTAACATCGGACTTGGACTTCTTTTAAACTGAGTTTTACTGTGCGTATTGCTGTGTGATTGCTTATTCCACATTGACTAGAGGTATAGGGGAGGGTTGAGATCTCACAAAACATGTTTAACCCCGCTGCATATTTGCGCCTGTCCCAAGTCAGAAACCTCTGGCCTTTTTTAGTCTTGTATTTATATTTTTTTATGTTGGTTCATTTGTATATTTCGGAGTTTAGTGTGACGTTCATTTTTACTGAACTAGTATACATTATTGTTTAGAGGCCAGCTGAAGTCCGCCTCCAGATGAGGTATTTTCTCGCTGCGTTGAAGACCCATTGATAGCCTTGGGCTGTTTTCTGCTCTTTGGTCGGGTTGTATCTTTGACACATTCCCCGTTTCCATTCTCAATTTTATTAACGTTCCATCGGATGTTTGTTTACAAGCTATCTTATTCTTGTCTTTATACATTTATAATGAGTGAATTCTAAATTTAATTTTCTTTTTCCAAATTCAATTACAATAGGGGTACCACCATTTGATTTTTTGGGGAGGGGGATTTTGAAAATGATTACTGAATTAGCTTAGTTAAGAATTAAACATAAATGAATTTGCACAAGACGATGAAAAGGAATATTCTGCAACATAAAATGCAGGATAGTTAAGCGGGTACTTCTAAATGATCACAAATGTGTACAAAAGTGAAAATACATTTTCGTGCGGAGAAGCCACGGAAAAATAGTAAGCCTGGCAACAGATTAAAATAAAAGATTAATCCGGAAAAAAATCATCCTAACCCAAGAATATCAAATGGTCGTCCACTTACAATAAAAAAAAACCCTTAAGACTTACTTCTGCAACTTCCGATTTCGCAAATGCCTCAGCTACGTCGTTTGATCTGACATAATCTTCATTATACCATGGCCTTCGGGTAAAACTGTCAAACGCATTCGCCATATCCCGAAACTGAGATTCAACAGGTTTGACGAAAAAGTTGTCATTTCTAACGGAATCCCCGGGATCTCTTCGACGCCCAAACATTGGTACATTTCTCCTGGAACTCATCCACCTCGGACAGCTGGTTATCTGGCGGTATGCTCTGGGAATAAATCTCACCAACATCTTTGCAGCTTGTCGTTATTTCTGATGAAATTCTTCAAGGGTTTGCAAATAAATAGTCAGCTGATAAGAAAACATGCAAATGCATGGTCGATTTTAATTTTTTATTTTATTAACTTCAAGGTCTGCTATTGGGGAATACTTGTTTTTATAAGGAAAAGCCCGAGTATATCCGATCGAATTTGAAAAATTAATTTGAGTTATTTCCCTTTACCCATGGAATTGTTCAAGTTAATTCATTTCAGACAAATGAATATATAGTTGAAAAAAAAGATAACAAAATCAATAAAAGAAGAATAATAATAATATATCATACACTAACTGTGCACCACTTATTGTGGACCTTTTTTTGTATTGCTATGAGTTACAATTTATGACAAAAATCAGCAAAGACCCATCGAAACAACATCTGATACACAAATTTAATAATACTTTTAGATATTTGGATGATATTTTGGCTCTCAATAATGACGACTTCAGTATGTATACTAAAGAAATTTATCCTGTTGAACTTACTTTAAATAAAGCTAATACTAACAATGACCACTGCTCTTTCCTCGATCTTGATATCTATATCATTAACGGAAAGCTTAATACTAAAATTTATGATAAAAGAGATGATTTTTCATTTCCTATCGTTAATTATCCATTTTTAGATGGTGACGTTCCCTTGTCACCATCTTACGGTGTTTATATATCTCAACTTGTACGATTCTCTCGTGTATGTAACAATGTCTTAGATTTTAACGAGAGAAATTTATGTATTACTGAAAAATTATTACACCAGGGTTTTCGATATCACAAACTAGTCAAAACATTTACTAAATTTTATCATCGGTATAAGGACATCATTCGTAAATATAGCTCAACATGCAGACTTCTTATACGTTCAGGTATTTCACATCCAATTTTTTATGGAAATATTCTTTATAAAGCACAAAACGTCAGTATTCACCTCTGAAGCTAACAAAACCTTTAAATAGACTTATTAAGAAGGGATATAGTTACGATACTGTTGTCAGGTCATTAAAGATTGCATATTTTGGCGTTAATATTGATTCCCTTATAGGGTCTTTGCATCGGCACTAAACACATTTATTTAAAAACCAGTTGTTGGCATGACACGGGTTATGTTCTTCTCATATATGTTATGATGGTATGATACTAAACCCCTAACGGGAAGGATTGTGCCTGATATTCATATGATGAAGACATAATCTTTAAATCAGTTTAATTGAAGTCTGGAGCTGGCATGTCAGTTAACTGCTAGTAGTCTGTTGTTATTTATGTATTATTGTCATTTTGTTTATTTTCTTTGGTTACATCTTTTGACATCAGACTCGGACTTCTCTTGAACTGAATTTTAATGTGCGTATTGTTATGCGTTTACTTTTCTACATTGGCTAGAGGTATAGGGGGAGGGTTGAGATCTCATAAACATGTTTAACCCCGCCGCATTTTTGCGCCTGTCCCAAGTCAGGAGCCTCTAGCCTTTGTTAGTCTTGTATTATTTTTAATTTTAGTTTCTTGTGTACAATTTGGAGTTTAGTATGGCGTTCATTATCACTGAACTAGTATATATATTTGTTTAGGGGCCAGCTGAAGGACGCCTCCGGGTGCGGACATTTCTCGCTGCATTGCAGACCTGTTGGTGACCTTCTGCTGTTGTCTGTTCTATGGTCGGGTTGTTGTCTCTTTGACACATTCCCCATTTCCATTTTCAATTTTACATTTAATTATGACTTTACTTCAGAATCCCTATAGACAGTCATGTCGGAAACCCAGTGAATCACTTGTCTGTTAAAAATGTTTTATAACCATTCTACATGAAAAATTCACCAATCAAAATTATGTTATTTCCATCAACCCAAATATTTGGTTATTAAAAAAAGGTAGAACTATGCACAATTTAGCTCTATAATGCATTCTTCTAAATTCTAGTCATAATTGATAATGTCATACGAAAATAAAAGCTTACTGTTATTAGTCTTTCTATTGTATAACAAAATATGAAAGTCAGTAAATTTAACTTAAAATTAATAATAAAATTGAGAATGGAAATGGGGAATATGTCAAAGAGACAACAACCCGACCAAAGAGCAGATAACTGCCGAAGACCACCAATGGGTCGTCAACGCAGCGAGAAAATCCCGCACCCGGAGGTGGTCCTCAGCTGGCCCCTAAATAAAATTGTATACTGGTTCAGTAAAAATGGACGTCACACTAAACTCCAAGACATATAAAGGAACTAAAATTAAAAAAACATACATGACTAACAATGGCCAGAAGCTCCTGACTTGGGACAGGCGCAAAAACGCGGCGGGGTTAAACATGTTTTGTGAGATCTCAATCCTCCCCTATAACTCTAGCCAATGAAGAATAAAGAAACACATAGCAATACGTACAGTAAAACTCAGTTTAAAAGAAGTCTGAGTCCGATGTCAGAATAGGTAACAAAAGAAACTAAGCAAAATGACAAAGATAAACACAATTTCTGTGAAAACTTTAGACCTGACCTGATATTTGACCAAGTAACCCCAAAACCAAACAGCTTTAGACATTCACATTTGGTAGACAAGACTTTTTCAACTGATTTTCATAGTTGGTTCTGTTACACCACTTTAGGTTAGGGGAAGGGTCGAGCGCTCGAAATTTTAATGGTTCAAAGTTTCAATAACTTAGTACTTAAAAGATTTTTCAAAAATGTTCTAAACATTAATCAAATCAAAAAGAGATTCAGCACTCCACGTTAATGTAAAGAGAAATTTTGAAACGACTTTGTAAATATTTTCTAAATTTTTATTAATTTTACATCGAAGGATACCAACAGTCATTGCGTCTTGAACATGCATGACATATTTTCCACTGGACTAAGCAACCATCAATCAATCAAACCAAAAGTAATTGATTTATGTCTGAAAGGCAATGCTTATTTTTGTGCTGTGTTAAAATTTTCCTTATTATCAATTTTTGTTGGAACGATACTCGGCCTGATTATCATTTCAGTATGTTTTCTGGTTTTCTCATTCAAGTTCGTGAGTAACTTTCTGAACTAAATCAGAATATGTGTGAAAAATATATTTATGTGATAAAATACAATTGCATTTACTTCTACTTTCATCTATTTTTGATGAATTGGTTAAAGATGGGAAATCATTTTAATTTATGAATGTGCATAGTCGGGTTGTTGTCTCTTTGACACATTCCCCATTTCCATTCTGAATTTTATAGCTCGGATTGCTTGTCCCAATTTCCCAATTTGGCGACACTTTTGTCCCTCTCGGATTATATCAGCTATTTGATATTGTTATTAGGCTTTTGATCACCTTAATTCAGCAAGGTGAAGTGATTGTTTTAAGTACTCAAACATTCGACCTCTCCAAGTTATTATGACTATCTAGATAGTGGTTGATTAAGACACTTAGGATTACACTTCCTTTTTGAGAAATCTGGTAGTGTCATAAAGCTACTGTATATCAAAACATATGTGTAAATTGACAATTCAAAATATTCAAGAACTAGAAGAAACTAAGAATGAAATATTTCTATTCCTCAGTCGACCCTTGTGGTTTACTCAAAAACGAAAATAAGCAAAAAATCAAAACAAACAAAAGAACACACACAAAAAAAAACAATAAAATGCTCCGCTGGGCGCAGCTTGATACGACCGCAGAGGTCGAACCCTGAACAGTTGGGGCAAGTATGGACACAACATTCAAGCTTGATACAGCACTGAATTTGGATTGTGATTAAATATTTGACACAGCATAGGTTTCTGACACAGAATGAATGTGGTCTAAGGACTTAAAAAATTTTAATTTACCTATTCAAACCATATCATTATTATTTGCTTTTATATATACTGTAAATCGAAAATAACCAATTTAAAATGGAAAATTTTAAAGAAAAAAAAAAGAAAAAAAGGAAAAAAAATCCCTCCCCCAAATGTTTTGAACCCCCTTATGATTCATCACCCCCAAACAGCCTTCCCTTTGTGATATGGTACCTTGCAGTACAATTCAGGAGAGATCCATACACTTGAACACAAGTTATTGTATGGAAACTAGAAAAATGATTGTTTTTAGGCCCCTTTTTGGCCACAAATTCCTACACGTTTAGGGCAATTACCCCCAAACTCAAACCCAGCTTTCCCTTTGTGATATAGAACCTTGTAGTACAATTTCATAAAGATCCATACAATTACACACAAGTTACTGTCCTGAAATTATAAAATTGCTTGTTTTTTGCCCCTTTTTTGCCCCTAATTCCTAAAATTTTGAGACAATTACCCCCAAAATCAATCCCAGCCTTCCCTTTGTGGTATGGTACTTTGCAGTACAATTTCAGAGAGATCCATACACTTGAACACAAGTTATTGTCTGATAACTAGAAAAATGCTTATTTTTGGCCACTTTTTGGTCCCTTATTCCTAAACATTTTGGGCAATTACCCCCAAACTCAATTCCAGCTTTCCCTTTGTGATATGAAACCTTGTAGTACAATTTCAGAAAGATCCATACACTTACACACAAGTTATTGTCATGAAACTAGAAAAATGCTTGTTTTTTGCCCCTTTTTTGGCCCCTAATTCCTAAAATTTTGAGGCAATTACCCCCAAAATCAATCCCAGCATTCCCTTTGTGATATGGAACCTTGTGGTACAATGTCAGAGAGATCCATACACTAACACACAAGTTATGTCTGGAAGTTACAAAAATGCTTATTTTTGGCCCCTTTTGGGCCCCTAATTCCTTAACTGTTAGTACCATAACCCCCAAAATCAATCCCAACCTCCCTTTTGTGGTATTGAACCTTATGGTAAAATTTCATAGAGATCTATTAACTTAAACTAAAGTTAGAGTGCGAAAACCAATGTGTCTTCGGACGACGACGACTACGACGACGACGACGACGCCAACGTTATACCAATATACGACCACAAACATTTTTTTGCGATCGTATAAAAACCAAACAAAACACAAAAATAAAAATAAAAACGTAAATTTTCGAAGCCGTGCACTTTCAATTCGAACAGTTGACAATACAATAGCATGATAAATAAACATTAGAGGTGTAACTTTCAGTATAGTATTACATGAAATACACGGAAAACAGGAATAAAACTGCAACTTACAACACAAGTTTGGACAATACTGAACAGCTGTAACAAAACAAGAAAGTTAAATCCTATTGAAGGCAATATGTTTGTTTTCTTCTACATGTCTATTCTCATTGTATGCGGAGAATTAGACATGACTATAGGATTAAAGTTGGGTAAGTACATTTCTTATGTTTAATTAATGCTGAACAGCAAAAGAACCATATCTTAAAATGTGGCATAATAATCTTAAAAAAAGGGAGAATAAAAAGACAATCAAAATTTCACAAAACACAAAACGGAAAGGGGGAAATTAAAAAAAATCATATTTAGCAGCAGTCGTGATGCTCTTTCTACCGCTCTTTCTACATAAGCCACATGGCAAAGGACGTTATAGACTGGTACCCGGCCGTTATTTGACAAGTTTAATCATGCTCATGTACACACTTTTACTGATTTATTTGTCTCAAACAGTTAGCTAATATAAAAAAGACACTTATAAATACGCAAGATGTTTTGCTTTGTTGACACAGTTTCTTTTAAAGGAATTCAGTGTACATATTAGTAACATTACGTTGTAATTAATCTATCAATAATCCATGTAAAATCGTTGCCGAACTTACGATTATTGACTTGTGTATAACACGAGGCCAGAATGTGCGAGATACTATACATAAACATAAAAAAAGGATTATCCTTTTAGAAATTTTATATTTTCCCGATTTTGTGTCAAATAATCTGATGATACTGGTTGGTTTCCCCCCCCCCCCCCCTCCTGTTTTTGCTCTCAACTTCTATTCAGGATCGGATCCATCTATTTTTAAAAGGGGGTGTTCTAACTCAGAATAAAAGGGGGGTTCAACCATATGTCCCCATTCAAAAACACTGATCGTCAAAAAAGGGGGGTTCCAACCCCGAAATACCCTTTCCCCCTGGATTTGCCACTGCTGTTTCTTGAACACAATTAGGTGAACAATTCAGGAAAGAAAATAAGGCGCTTACTGCGTTGTAACAACTAATGTTTAAAGTGAATAATATTTCATTTAGAATTGTGTCAGCTATTTTTTATTTTGTATGTTCATTTATTTACAGCCTGTTCAGAAAAATCTAACATTGTCAACAAACTGAAATTGTTGTGTAGTGAAATTGGAGCTGGTGGTAATCCGGGTGAGTCAAACTTTGCAATAATCTTCCGCATTTCCTTCAGGCTAGATGATAATTTGGGTCACAAAATATATTTTGTAGAACTTTCATTGTAGGGCTTAATTTGAAAAGGTGTTTTGTACTTCAATCAGTCCCTTAGTAATCATGTTTGAATTGTTTTGTCATTTGTCATTTCGGGGCCTTTTATAGCTCACACTGCGGTTTGAGTTTTTCTCATTGTTGAAGGCCGTACTGTGACCTATATAGCTGTTTTAAAAATCTATGTCATTTGGTCTCTGGTGGATAGTTGTATCATTGTCAAACATCTTAATTTTATACTAGCCCTGTAAAACCATAGGTTATCCGATAGAGAACGTCTTTCGTAAAGTTGCCACATATGTAAACGTGTATACGAGTCTAAAGAATACAACCAACCAGTAAATTTAATGCATATTGCATAGACTAACGATTTATCATTTACATGAAATGTATTAGGATTTGTGCAACGATACTGATAAAAGATTAAAAAAAATGCGAACAAGATGAAATGAAATCGTATTGACAGATATTTCGGCACAACAAATGTCCTTTGTCACTGTCGATCCCTTTTTTATTGTGATAAAACTGTATAGTTGTATAAGACAAGAGAGTGATGATTAGTCAGACCTGGTATGAACAAAGTTCCATAGTTCGTAATAATTTATCACTAATGCAATTTAATATAAACGATTGCATTGACAAAAAGGACAATGATTTATATTTCTTAAATACCTCTGATTAATACTGAAATTAGCATTACATCTTTCTTTGCCAGGGAGTCCCAGCACTGATGCTGGTTTGTCGGTATTCACAGCTTCTGTGAGTAAGAGGAAATACGTGGTAAAAGGAAATATCGTGAGATTTGACAAAGAATGGACCAACATCGGCAATAATTATGATCCACGGTCTGGTGTATATACAACCCCAAAGGATGGTGCATACCATTTCTCTTGTACAGTAATGTCTGAAGGTCGACATGGTATTCGGGTCAATCTGTGGACAAAATGACGAAAAGACTGCTGCAATTTATTCGTATGGTGCTAATGGTGGAACACTGAATATGGCGCTTGACTTGAAAAGGAGAGACCGAGTATACATTAAACAAAGTCATGTTGAAAACTACATTTATGCTGAACCTGAATATCATTTCAGCATGTTTTCTGGCTTTCAAATTTCATGAGAATTTTATGACCTAGATCGAAATATCTATATAAAGAATATCACAATAAAATTAATATAAATTTACTTTTACATTGTTCTTTTTTTTAATGAATTAAACCTAGCCAGAAATCTTTTGAAACTTACGAATTTATCTCCCTCGTGTATAGCTAAAATTGGCTTGTCCGAGATAGACTATACTTTGGTGATACCAGCACTTTGAAGTTTGTATTAGGTTTTAGAACAAATATTTCTACCTCCAGGAACTATGAAGGCACATTATTTGCCTGGTGCAGTAACATGTAATTGATGGGAAGTTAGGACATAACTGTTATTTTTTAAGACTTGAGACCATCAAATCGAATATTGATGCTAGCCAATCTTCAGATACAATACTGGTATCTCCATTCTAATTCAACTGAACAAAAACACCGTTAAAGCATACATTTTGAAATCAGTCACCCTAGATTTTTTTCTCTCCAGACAAGCAAACTTTTTTCATTCGCAATATATGACATACGGGAACAAGATTTATCTTTTTTTAAACTCAATACTGTATTATTTTTTCGCCATTGTTCACTTCCCGTTTGAAACACATTGTGTTGTTCAAGAAACTTATTATACAATAATTTAAAAAAAGAAAAGCTCATACCCAAAGGATGATTGGTCGGTGCATTGTGTATGGAACAAACATTTAAAGTTGTTAACTTCTTATGAGATGATTATATACCAAATTTTTGAAGCATTACAGAAAAAAAGTGCTATGACACAAAGTCCCATTCGGCTTAAGAAATACAATTTACAAAATAAAACAAAGGTTATTGTGCTTTCTGGGATAAAATAAGACTCGATTTGGAAATTTCCTCACGTCAGTTTGTTGATTTTTTTTAAAACTGATATTTTTAAAATAAAATAGATAGAATGGTTTTATTCGCAAGGTCTGAAAAATGTGTAACAGGAAAAAGATATCAGTATATGTCAGCTGTATTATCGATTCAATAGTTGATTAAATTTTTGTATTACATGACTGTCTGTGTATTTGTAAAATAAAATTTTTAAATTTGCCGAATTTTATTGTGCAGTATCAGAAGGTTCTTGATGTTTTTATTCGAGTTTGAATTCACAGTGAAATAAATACATTGTATCGCCGAGATTATTTCACAGAAAACGGTAAAAAAAAAATCCCCAAAATATACTTCCCAAATTTTCTGCGAAAATTACTTTTCGGTTTTTGAACAAGTTTTACGATGGTTTAGAAATACTGGACGAACAAGTGAATCATTCTAAATCAGTTTTATTGTATACTCTTTCTTGGTGATTTTTTAACCGAATTGCAATCAATTCAATACTATTATAATATTCCCGGATAACTGCCAGAATATAATAAATCTACAGCTTTGGTAACGGTCTTGGGCAGGTAGCTGACAGGCTCTATTGCGTGCTGTCCATGCAGTTGCAAGTCGAACAGATCGTTTTTTCTCTTTTGCATGCAAAGTTGGCTACAACTGAACTCCAACTGAAGAGGGTTAACCAGCTGCTGAGACCACACGCCCACCTAAATATAAAAATAAGAAGATTTGGTACGATTGCCAATGAGACAACTCTTCTCCAGAAACCAAATGACATAGAAGTTAATAACTATAAGTCACCGTACGGCCTTCAACAATCAGCAAAACCCATGCTGCATAGTAAGCTTTAACCCCCGAAATGATAAATGTAAAACAATTCAAACGAAAAAAAAAACATTTTATCAACCGATGAGATGCGGAGGATAACAAATGGACATTCAAACTCATATGGCCAAGACAAATTGACACGTCATTGCAAAAAAAAAAAAAAAAAAAAAAAACGTAAAGACGTAAAGACGAACAACGTTCAGCAAAACACAGCTTAGAAAACTATAGATCTAGCAACACTAACCCCACAAAAAGACCGGGGTAATCTCGGGTGCGTCGGAAGGATAAGCAGATCCTGTTCCTGATTTGGGAATTGTCTTCACGGTTGCTCGTGTAAACACAAATTCGGTGTAAAGTCTCTTTCGGTGATGTCAAATTCGAGAAAAACAGTACGCGATTGTCGTAACGATAATTGGAACATGTTAGTTGTCATCTGTGACCATTTTCGTTGCGGCTTCCGTATAATAGTATTGTAACATTTTCAATGAAACAAAAGTTGTGGTTGTGGCATGGTTTTGTGTAGTTTTGTGTCCATTCGTCTTTCGGTTTGAGAGAACCAAAACAATCGTATTCGGACTTCTAAAAACTTAAAATAAAGGTCCCAAACATCAAGTCCTTTAATTCAAGATCAAGAGTATTTCAAGTTGATACGTAAACAATTATTTGAGTCAGCATGCAAGAAAGATTTTTGTCGATTTTTTTTATATAAAGCAGAGACTTTATTTTATACTTCTTATAGTGTTGAATAAAAGAGATTTTGGTGAAAGTTGACAAAATTATCTAAATTTTAACCACATTGTCCCCTAATTTGAATTTAAGCAACACATATGGACAATATTGGAACTTTATCAAAGCCTTTAATTGTCAAAAGACATTTTAAGCAATTGAACAGTTATCAATCTGTAAAGAAACAGCATTATTCGATGATTAAACAACAGTTCTGTCAGTGTGTGCTCGCGAATATAAAGAATAGCACAAAGTTAGTACCTGGTTGAAGAATTCATAACCTTGTCGTGTCAGGCGAGAATAATATCTTATCAACAATGATCATTGGGTATTAAAAACAAAAACACTATATGAACAGACTATAGGCTGATCAGAAGACATGAGAAGCATGATATGTTTACCTTATTTAAGTAAAAAATTGCAAGCAAGAAAAGATTTTGTGATGTTTAAAGAATGCTTCCGTTTCGTTGATCTTTGTACACTTTGAAAACATAAACCTCTCTCGACTTCGTCTCGGATAATTTATATATTTTAATAATAGTCTACCATAACACCCTGAACTATCGACAACTTGCTTTTTATATGTAAAATAACAGTTTTACTATAAGGATAAGAAAATATAAAATATCCAAAGATGAAGTTGAAAATGAAATCGACAAAATACAAATATATAAATCTAAAGTTAAAATCCTAAGGGCTTGATCAACAAGTTTGACAACCTCCCCTCTAAACAGCCTCACCCAGCCTAAAAAGACGGCAAATTCCGAAGCTGTGTACTTAAAAGTGCAACTGTTAGACCTATTAATACAATAGCATGTTAGATACATATCAGAGGTATTATGTTCAGTATGGTATTACATGGGACACGGTAACAGATTTAAAAGTTAGAACTTAAAGAAAGTGTACATTGTTTTGGACTAAAATTAACCACACACTGAAGAAACGAGCGATTAATATCTATAGAGGGCAATATGCATCTTAAACTTATCTGCTTTATGTCTGTACTGATTTGGTACACAGAAATAAACATGACACAGGGGTCAAGTTGGGGTATGTACATTTCTTATTATTTCGAAAAATTTAGCAAGTACAAACAAATCATGGTTCTTTCATGTTCATCGGGCGGAGTTGAAAATTATGGCCGTGTTTGAACCACAGTTTTTTTTCCTGAGTGCAAGCAATTCAGTGAACACACAGATTTAAAAAAAGAAAGAATATTTGGTTGTTTGACAAATAGCGAATCGTACAATACCATAAAATGATTAAAATCAGTTATTTCACTCTGCTCCGTTGGACTTTTTTGCTCAGTAATTTACGCCTCGACAAATAAGTATAATGAAACAGAGTGATAGATATCATTCCAATCTTAACGTCACTTTCAGCCCGGAGAGAACCACCGACCTTCGGTAGGAAAACTGACAATCCTAGTCAATTAATGCTGCGTTTACACGTATTTCTAATTCGATTCGCATTAACTAATCCGAATTAGTTTACTTCGCATTCGAAACGTTTAACGTCCAAACGTAAATTCTAATTCGAATTGCAATGCGCGTCAAATTCGCTTTACTGTCCTAACGACGTTAACTTTTTAAAATTCGTATTAACAAATTGCGAATTGGATAATGCGATTTAGCCAACTCGAATCAATTCGAATTAAAAAAGAAGAGTGTGTGAACGCGATCAGCGAATTCGATTCGCATTCGATTCGAATTCAATTCGAATTAAATGTACGTGTGAACGAGGCATAAGATTGGAGTCGAACGCACCTGCCACATGTGAGATTCGAACTCACAACTTCACTGTTGACAATGATGAAATATGTCCTTGATAGTTGCTCGCAATGGTAAAAATTACTAAACTAAAATGCTCTTAACATCCTCTGTTGGAACATTGAGATTTTTGTGTACATGTTTATTTTCCAGGTGCGTCAGGTTTCTCGGCTTCTATAAGTAAAAGCAAACACGTGGTAAGAGGGCATATCATAAGATTTGACAAAGTATGGAGCAACATAGGGAACAACTATGATCAATATTCTGGTGTATATACAGCTCCAAGAAATGGCGCATATCATTTCTCTTGTACAGTAATGTCTCATAGAAACAATGCTATTCGAGTCAATCTGTGGAAAAATCACTCAAAGACTGTTGCAATTTACTCAAATAGTTACTTTGGTGGAACACTGAATATGGTACTTGACTTGAAAAGGGGAGACAGAGTGTACATTAAACAAAGTCATGTTGAAAACTACATTTATGCTGAACCTGATTATCATTTCAGTATGTTTTCTGGCTTTCTCATTCAAGTTCATGAGTAACTGTGTGAACTAAATCAGAATATTTGTGAAGAAATATGTAATAAAATACAATTGCATTTAATTCTACATTGTTCTATTATTCAAGAATTAATAAACATTCTGTATGTGCTCGTCTCATCACACAGTGGTTGTCGTTTGCCACAAGTCCTGTATATAATTTTTTTTTCCGCATACTGTTTTGTACATAAATCAGGCCGATACTTTTCTTGTACGCATTGTTTTACATTTGTCATTTCACGGCTTTTTATAGCTTACTATGGAGTATTGGTTTTGCTCATTGTTGAGAGCCGTTCGGTGACTTATAGTAACTAACTTCAACGGCAGTTGTTTCATTGGCAATCATACCACAACTTCTTATTTGTATATGGGAAATCATTTTAATTTAGATTTTGCATAGGTCGGATTGCTTGTCCAAGTTAGGATATACTTTTGGTCCCTCTCGGGTTATATCAGCTCTTCGACGTTGGTATTAGGCTTTGGAATTCCGAACAATTTGATCTTCAGCATCTGTGAAGACACATTATTGGTCGAGATGCAGTAAGACGGTTACATATAGTTGTTTCATTTGTCGTTACCAAACCCCTTTTCCTTGCCGGAGCATGCACCTCCGTTCAGCATAGTTAGGTGTGTGTTTCAAGTACTCAACCAGTTACCGCTCCACTTAATTGTGATTACCTTGACAATGGCTGTATTCATAGTCATGTCAATAATTTTTTTGGTTGTTTTTTAAAACAAGAGTGCACACGCTGAAATGTCTCGCCTGCTTTACTGACCATTAATTTTATGTTGATAGTCCTAAATATAAAGCTTTACTTCAATTATCACATAAACTTAACATGATCCAAGAAAATGAGATCAAGGTCAGATAAACCAAACCGGAAATACAGGAACACCTTACAATCATTCCATACACCAAATATAGTTGACCTATTGCTTATAATTTCTTAGAAACGAACTTAACCAGGACAACTTAACCAGGAAAACTTAACATTGACCAATGAACCATGAAAATTAGGTCAAGGGCAGATGAACCCTGCCAGACAGACATGTACAACTTACAATCAATCTATGCATTAATTATAGTTGATATATTGCTTATAGTATCTAAGAAACAAACTTAACCATGAAAACTTAACATTGACCAATGAGCCATGATGAAAATGAGGTCAAGGTCAGATGATACCTGCCAGAAAGACATACACCTTACAATCATTTCATACACCAAATATAGTTGACCTGTTGCTTATACTTTAAGAAAAACAGACCAAAACATAAAAACTTAACACTAAGCAATGAACCATGAAAATGAGGTCAAGGTCAGATGACACCTGCCAGTTGGACATGTACACCTTACAATCATTCCATACACCAAATATAGTAGACATATTGCTTATAGTATCTGAGATTTGGACTTGCCCACGAAAACTTAAACTGTTCACTGATCCATAAAATGAGGTCGAGGTCAGATGAAAACTGTCTGATAGGCACGAGGGCCTAGCAAGGCACGCACATACTAAATATAATTATCCTATTATTCATAAGAAGGGAGAAATTAACATTACAAAAAATCTAAACTTTTTTTTCAAGTAGTCACTGAACCATGAAAATGAGGTCAAGGACAATGGACATTGAAAGACGGAAACTTCATAACATAAGGCATCTATATATAAAGTATGAAGCATCCAGGTCTTCCACCTTCTAAAATATAAAGCTTTTAAGTAGTTAGTTAACGCCGCCGGATCTCTATCCCTATGTCAAGCTTTCTGCGACAGAAGTCGCAGGCTCGACATAAATGATCTGGATAATAGATATACAATATACATGTATGTACATTGTCGGAAAATATAAAACTTGATTTGTACGAGCTTTTGAAAATAAGACGAAATTTGAGGCTCGCCAAGCTTATCTCCTGTTTCGTAGATGATACAAATAAATTTTATATTTCCGACTATGTTGATATATTGTTTTTATCCTGCAATTTACCCCCGGCACTTGAAGCTTTAGTTGTTTAAATTGAAATAGTTGTCTCTGATTTTTCAAAGAAATCGACATACCGGTAGTTTAAACGCGGACCGCGAAGAAGAACCCAAAATGAACTACTACGCTAAAAGAAATATTCACATTACAACTTGCTCAACATGAAAAAAGGTAAAATAACAAAAATACCAAACTCCAAGGATAATTCAAAACGGAAAGTCCTTTATCATTTGGCAAAATCAAAAGCTCAAACACATACAAACGAGAGGAAAACAACTGTCGTATGAAGCAGGGTAACAGGACCCAGACTTTATTTGTAAAAGTACATATAAGCAACAATTTATTTGTGTACCTGTTTTTTACCGACCGTGCGAGGCCCTCATGGGTAATCAATGTCGTTAAACACCCCCTAGTAGTAGTGTACCTGTTATTTGTACAATAGTTGGCTGATTGCAGGATAATATATTTTGATTATATTAACAACTAATACAGACTTGTAGAACGATCTTAGAACTTAACACGATCATGCTAGAAATAAATTTTCCACACTACGCCTTTTAGGTATGTTTACAGGAAAAAATAGTTTGGTTGTTAATATAAAAATAAGGAGATGTGGTATAAATGCCAATGAGACAACTATCCACCACAGTTCAAATAAAGTGGATATAAGCAATTATACACAACCGTATGACCTTCAACAATGAGAAAACCCACATAGTCAGCTATTAAAAGCCCCGATCTGAAAAATATGCAAATATTCAATTGAGAAAACTAACGGCCTAATTTATAACAAAACAATTTACGAAACGCAAAGTTATATGACAGACATGAACTAACGGCAACCACTGAACTACAGGCTCCTGAGTCGGGACAGGCACATAAAGAATGTGACGGGTTGAAACATGTTTGTGAGCGCTCAACACTCCCCTAACCTGGGACAGTGGTGTAACAGAACAATATAAGAACAAACTATAATAAAATGCTCCGCTGGGCGCAGCTTGATACGACCGCAGAGGTCGAACCCTGAACAGTTGGGGCAAGTATGGACACAACATTCAAGCTTGATACAGCACTGAATTTGGATTGTGATTAAATATTTGACACAGCATAGGTTTCTGACACAGAATGAATGTGGTCTAAGAACTTAAAAAAAAATTTATTTACCTATTCAAACCATATCATTATTATTTGCTTTTATATATAAATCAGAAATAACCAATTTAAAATGGAAAATTTTAAAGAAAAAAAATCCCTCCCCCAAATTTTTTTAACCCCCTTAAGATTCATCACCCCTAAACTCAATCCCAGCCTTCCCTTTGTGGTATGGTACATTGCAGTACAATTTCAGAGAGATCCATACACTTGAACACAAGTTATTGTCTGGAAACTAGAAAATGCTTGTTTTTAGGCCCCTTTTTGGCCCCCAATTCCTAAACGTTTCGGGCAATTATCCCTAAACTCAAACCCAGCTTTCCCTTTGTGATATGGAACCTTGTAGTACAATTTCATAAAGATCCATACACTTGCACACAAGTTATTGTCCTGAAACTAGAACGGTTGTATAAAAATGCTTGTTTTTTGCCCCTTTTTGGCCCCTAATTCCTAAAATTTTGAGGCAATTACCCCCAAAATCAATCCCAGCCTTCCCTTTGTGGTATGGTACCTTGCAGTACAATTTCAGAGAGATCCATACACTTGAACAAAAGTTATTGTCTGGAAACTAGAAAAATGCTTATTTTTTGCCCCTTTTTGGCCCCTTATTCCTAAACGTTTTGGGCAATTACCCCCAAACTCAATTCCAGCTTTCCTTTGTGATATGGAACCTTGTAGTACAATTTCAGAAAGATCCATACACTTACACACAAGTTATTGTCATAAAACTAGAAAAATGCTTGTTTTTTGCCCCTTTTTTGGCCCCTAATTCCTAAAATTTGGAGGCAATTACCCCCAAAATCAATCCCAGCATTTCCTTTGTGATATGGAACCTTGTGGTACAATGTCAGAGAGATCCATACACTAACACACAAGTTATGTCTGGAAACTAGAAAAATGCTTATTTTTGGCCCCTTTTTGGCCCCTAATTCCTTAACTGTTGGTACCATAACCCCCAAAATCAATCCCAACCTTCCTTTTGTGGTATTGAACCTTATGGTAAAATTTCATAGAGATCAATTCACTTAGAGTTAGAGTGCGAAAACCAATGTGTCTTCGGACGACGACGACGCCAACGTCATACCAATATACGACCGCAAATTTTGTTTGCGGTCGTATAAAAATCAGTTGGAAAGGCTTAACTCATCAGATCGATACAAAGAAAAACACCAAACAGGACGTGGCCATGGCATTGTATATATCCTTCCCTCATCCCTAACAACAAAAAAAGACACTAAGTACAGATCTGAGAGAACTCGCAGTTACTGCCATCTTTTGTTATCTTTTAAATGCATTTTTATATAACGAAACATCTAATCAATATGACCTGTCAAAATTTTACATATACACCGTCTTGTGTTTTTCAAATTCACGTGAATAGAATAATAAAGAGTGTTAAATTCTATTGATTTATTTACTTATTTAACATATACACATTCAAAATGGAAAATGAACTGTTGAACAATCATCTACTTCATGATGACATGACAATGTTTGAATATAACGACCAAAGAAATATAAATGACATGATTCTAGAGTCAACTATCTTCTTTCTTTTCTTGTTCAATGTTAACGTCTTTCTTTTCTTGTTCAATGTTAACGACTCGTTCCTTCGCCTCTTCTGAGCCTTTTGCTCTGCCTTGAATCATTAACATGCCTTCTTCGGATAAAGTAGAAGTTATTCCATCAACGTCAATATTCTAAAAGAGAAATTAAAAAATAATAACAGTTTGCCAATTGAGATGAATAAGATTAATTTGCAGTCATAAGCATAAAAATGGAAACAAATTAAATTAAATGCCAATCATAGGCACTGTAAATGAACAATAGCTTTAATATCATTTGGAATTATGACTCCGCCTATCTGTAAGCATAGATTATTTCGTCGATCAATAGGGTTAGGGGGAAGGGGTAGGAGGGGTGTCATTCCGAATTCCCGACAAAATAAACATTGAATCCGGAATTCCAGAACAAATAAAGCATTCTTTCCCGGATCCCGAAAAATTAATAATTAATTCCCAAATCCCGTTAAGAATAAATCCCGAATCCCAGAAAAATGTCCTCCTACCAAAGGGGTATTCAAACATATAATACGAAGTTACACTGACGTCATTGGAAGAAACGAAAAACGATAAACTTCAAGACAAACAACAGTCTACATAACACAACACAGAAAACTAATAAAAAGACATAGCAACACGATCCCCCTCCCTCAAAAAGGGTGATCTAGAATGCTCCGGAAGGGTTAACAGATCTTGCTCCACAGGTGGTACCCGACAATGTAACATTCTATGTATCCTAATGTAAAGACCTTGTTTGCTCGATCCATTTTCAATTTATAAAGATAACCAAGATGTACCAAGTCAGGAATAAGACAGTTGGTATCCATTCGTTTGATGTGTTTGAGCTTTTGAAGTTGCCATTGATGACTTTCCGTTTTGAATTTTCTTTGGTATTTTACTTTTTAAAACAAATTACCTCTGGAATAACAAATTCCCGTTTGAATTCTCGTGTAATGAAACCATGATTGTCTTCTTTCTGTTCGTGCTTTCCTTTGATGATCAGTCTGTCTTCAGCTATGGTGACATTAAGTTCCTCCGGTGAATACATAGACACATCTAATTTTATTTCCAGCTTCCTACTGTCATATTTGACCTATTGTAATAAAACAAGAATTTTTGTTCAATTAATGATTTCAATTTACGTGACATTCAGTTTTTCTTTGATTTTGAAGATTTTTTTGTGTAACCCGAGGTAAAGTGTCCGGGTAGGATTTTTGTTCACTGTGATAATTTACCCCAAAAAATGTATACTATTGCTCTTCATCTACAAGATTTAGCCCGCGTTTGCTAGTTTATACTAGTACTTTAAATCATATCTGAGAATATATTTATATATTAACGTTTCGTCGGATGTCTGTTTACAAATTATCTTATTCTTGTCTTTATGAGGAGTCAATTCTAAGTTAATTTTATTTCCAGCTTCTTATTTTCATATTTGACCTAATGTAATATGAAACACGAATTTTGTTCAATTAATAATTTCAATTTACGTGACAATTCAGTTTTTATTTGAATTTGACATTATTTTTTTTTTTGTAAACTGATGTAAATATGCCCAGGTAGGATTTTGTTCACTCTGATTGGAGAAATCATATCGATTAATTTACCCCCAAAAATGCATACTTTTGCTCTTTATTTACCAATATTTAACTAGTTTAAGCTTGTACTTGTAATTGAACAGGTACTGATCTAAGTTGTTGAAAAGGGGGGACTGGGGCTGGTAATCCAACGTTTGGAGTTATACATGTTATAATTGTAAAACATCTAACTTTTTATACATGCCCCTTAAATCCACCTCTATCATTAAGCATTTCTGAGAAAGTTCAAACAACGTATAAGTTCCGTTGGATGTCCGACTCTAGATGATCTAATTCTGCTGTCTTTATAATGAGCGAAATCTAAATTAATTTTCTTTTTCTAAATTCAATTACGATAAAGAAAATTAAATAAAAACTTACTTCTGCAACTTCAGATTTCGCAAATGCCTCAGCTACTTCTTTTGATCTGACATAATCTTCATTATACCATGGACTTCGCGTAAAATTGTCAAACACCTTCGCCATATCCCGAAACTGAGATTCAAAAGGTTTGACGAAAAAGTTGTCATTTCTAACGGAATCCCAGGGATCTCTTCGATGCCAAAACATTGGTACATTTCTCCTGGAACTCATCCACCTCGGACAGCTGGTTATCAGGCGGCATGCTCTTGGAATAAATCTCACCAACATCTTTGAAGCTTGTCGTTATTTCTGATGAAATTTTTCAAAAGGTCGCAAATAAATAGTCAGATGATTACATAATACTAGTACGCAAATTCTTGATCTTTCTATAAATAACACGCAAATTCCCGATTTTTCTATAGCAAGTTCAAGTTATAGGGGGTATCGTTGTTTTATTAGGAAAAGCCCCGAGTACATCCGATCAATTTGAATAAAAAAACTAATAAGAGTTGTTTCCCTTTACTCATGAAAAATTTCACTGTAATTCACTGGGAAAGAAAATTGTATTCCAAATTACGGTTGCGCCAAAAAATAAATTAAAATAACATGATAAATAAAAGAACACATAAATATATCATACAAAATTAATTATGACTACTTATACTTTCAAAAGCTTTAGTAACATGATGTCCGGGAACCAAGAGTAACCCTAAGAATTGTAACGTGTCTCGGTTAAAGATGAAATTTAACGCCAAAATGCATATAATGGAAATAAAAACTAAACATCAAGTAAATTTTACCAGAGACATATTGTATTAACCATGTTAACGTCCCCATTTGTAATACAGTCAATATGGAGCTATCATATGGGACCCATCTGCAAGAAAAGAAATATAGACCAACTAGAAAGGATGCAAAAAAGGGACGTGCATTTTATCAAAAAAGATTACAAATCATAGTGCATCACGAAACAATCCGTTCTTTCCTATGGCTCGTCTGCGATTGCTACAGTCAGTGTAAAAGTGGAATGTTGACTTAAAAAGGGTGTCCATTTATCAGTAAATACAGAGTTTTGATAAAATCAAACTTTTATAAGCTATTTTTCACTTCTGTCCAATGTTCATAACAATCCACGAAGGTTTACAAATTTATAATGTAAAAAAATATAATCCCAGACTGTAAATGTTAACTGTAAAAACTAAGTCCGTCTATCAGAAAAAATTTTGAAATTGAAAAAAAATATTTTCAAAAGTTTGCTTCAGAAATTATCTCTTGCTCATAAAAAGGCTTCTGTCAAAGTTTCATAAAATTCTATGAAGGTTTGATAAGTAACAAACTTTAACCCCAGACAGTATCTACTTGTTAACCGTAAACAAACAAATAGATAAAAGAAGATGTTGTATGAGTGCCAATGAGACAACTCTCCATCCAAGTCAAAATTTATAAAAGTAAACCAATAAAGGTCAAAGTACGGTCTTCAACACGGAGCCTTGGCTCACACCAAACAGCAAGCTATAAAGGGCCCCAAAAATTACTAGTGTAAAACCATTCAAACGGGAAAACCAACGGTCTAAAGTCCATTTATCGGTTAAATACGGAAAAATGAAAATAAATATTTTCTAAATTTTGCTATGGACACTGTACTTTTATCAGTAGCAAGCTTCTGTCCAAATTTCACAAAATTCTCTGAAGGTTTGAAAAATTATTGATGACTGCAAAACTTTAATCTCTGACTAAATCTGAATGTCAACTGTGAAAAAAACTAAGTCCATTTATCAGTGAAAATACGAAAAAGGAAAACAAACATTTTCAAAACTTTACTCTGGATACTGTATTTTGGTCATTAACAAGCATCTATCCAAATTTCTTAAAGTTATTGATGACTGCAAAACTTTAACCTCAGGCTGAAACTAAACGTTGACGAATCCTTCGCCGTCGCCGACGACGTTATCTAGGATCGCTATGTCTCGCTTTCGCGACATAAAGGACGCAGGCTCGACAAACAATGATGCAAGTTCTAGAACTATTATCACAACCTCAAGACAGACGAAAACAACAGAGGTTGATATTTTTCTAAAGGGTGGTTGAGAGTTAGTTTCCAGAGGTGCCACCTTCTGATCACTTTATCCTAATCCAAGGAAGGCGCCAAACTCAAACCAAATATTTTCAAGTCGGTATTTCATCGAACATTGTGGAAAGACAATCCCACAAAACAGTTGAGATCCTTTTTTCATCAACCGGCAAATTTAAAAACTCATTCTTCATCAGAACTGCTTTCGACTGGAACAACCTTGAAGACAGCATAGTGACAGCGAAGTCAACCGAAGTCTTTAAAGAGGCACTATATAGCCGCAATCGAGACTAATTGCGTTCTCCGTACCCGCTGTAATAAAGTCATTTTGGGATTCTACAACGTACCCATACATATACAGAAAGATGTGTTTGGGGGAATATTTTTAAAGTGGAATACGAAAAGTTAACAATTTTACATGAAAAATACACAATCACAGTTGTGTAGTTTTCATCAACCCATGTATTTGGTTATTAAAAAATTGTAGATCTATGCACAATTTGGCTCTGTAAAGAATTCTTCTAAATCTAAACTAAAATTCAAAACGAAAAATATCAAACGAAAATTTGTTTATTGTGTACAAAAAATATGTAAATCAGTGAATTTAACCTAAATTAATGCACACAATTTCTGGAAAAACTTTAGACCTGACCTGATATTTTCATATTTGACCAAGTTATAACCTCGAACCCAAACAGCATTTTATATTCATATTTAGTAGAGCTAGTCATGGAAGATTCAAATAATACTACAAACCAAATCAGCGTCGGTGACAAAAGATATAATAATGAAAAATTGTAGAGCAAATTGACATATATTTGTTCCACTCGTAAAGTCAAATTATGAAGGTTGTTAAAAAAAAAACCCCGGCAAAGATGACACCATGTTTATACTTTTGTACGCCAGGCGCGCTTTTATTCAACAAGAGACTCACCAGTGAAGCCCGAATCGAAAAAGTTAAAAGGTCAAAGAACGAAGCTGAAGAACATTGAGGACCAAAAATTCCAAAACATATAAAAATTTTAATGTTTCGGTGTATCAAAAGATAACTTTAAAGACGGATACTGTGATTTTTAGTGAAGATTGAGACATTTTTTTATATGTTCATGCGAAAAAAGTGTTAAGGAAATTGGCTCTCCTTTAACGTTCTAGTTAAAATGTGTCTGTGGCATAATATATTGTCAGTATACTATTCCCAGTGGGTCTCATTAGGGTCTAAGCGTGACCCGGGATTGCCGATTTTTTGTAAGCGTGACACGTGAAAGTCAAATTATTGTGCCGTGAAAACGGGAAATCATCGGAAGTCTAGCGGGACACGGGAAATTACAAAAAAATGAGAATTGCTTACGTACATAGTGTAAGCGGGATACGGGAATCTGACAAAACAGTAAGCGGGATCCGGGATCAGACCCCCCCCCCCCCCCCCCCCCCCCCCCAATGAGACCCCCTGTATAGCGTGCTTATGGGATTACCTATTTCCTTTGCATTTGTCATGATTATACATGATAAAGTTTTCTTGTCTAACATCTTACCTAACCACAATTAAACATTAATTTGATCTAAGGGCGCCATTGCGTTAGTGTGCAAAAATATCACATATCCTGGAATCCTTGCTCACTGCACAGCCTACCTCTGCAAAAAATTGCCTAAATCCAATGCTACAATTTCGTAATGAGGGGAGCTATCAGCTTTACCAAGTAAATAACCTCAAAATCAGAACACCAAACTTAACCGAAGTTATTATAATATTTGCTCTATTCCAAGTCAATAGCGTACATCAAACTTTTTTCTTTCATTGATATATAATTATTTAGATGCAAGGTGTGAATCAATTCAAGAGCGACAACCAGATTTATCATCACTTAATTTCTCAAACGGATACCTTTGAAATCTTGAACAATTAAAATCAAAAATTTAATGAGATACTAGTAGATAAGTTTTTTAACACATTACAATCCATTTTTCCTGGAAAGATTGGTTTACAACCATGTTATGGAGTTTCAGAGAAACTAAAATCATGACAATTTTAATTTGATAAACAATCAATAGGAATATAAATCACTTTGTAAGTGAGATGTGAGCTAATAATTGATTTTCAAATCCTTCATTTTTCTTTTCAGGAAGAATAGTTCTATAATTAAAGTATCTTACGAGAGCAATCTATTCTTAGTGAGTATGGCCTTGACCTTAGAACAAACGACTTGAAAATTAATAAGGATCCTTCCTCTATATTTGACCACATATCCAATTTAAAGTTGCAAACCCATAAAATACATTCTGAAACCACTTTTCAAATTTCAGTCTTTTTTCTAGTTACTTGACCTTGACCTTAGATATAGTTATAAGTAACAATATCAACAAGACGCTCTCAAGAGCCTGAATTGCTTACCTGTAATTTTTTGCTTAAATCTTTCATCAATGATTATGTTTGCTTTTTAATATATATTAATGAGTGGCTTAAAAATTCCATTGAGATGTTCTTTGTATCTGTCATATTTTCTTCAAAAGCAAAGAAATACATTTTACCCCTATGTTCCATTTTAGCCATAGTGGCTATGTTTCTTGACGTACAAGAAAATAAAATACAAAATTTATACTAGATACTCTGAAACTCATTCAGCCCAAGTTTGGCTGAAATTGATTCAACAGTTTCAAAGGAGAAGATTTTTTAAAGTAAGCAAACTAGATGAACAAATGAACATTTTTGCTGTTCACAGTTTATCTTTATCATTAATAATATTCAAGAAAGTAACCAAAAACTGCAAAATTCCTTAAAATTACCAATTTAGTGGCAGCCACCCAACAATGGACAGTTAGATTCGTCTGAAAATTTCATGGCTGATAGAACTTGGCCTAATGAACATTTTAACTTCTCATCAGATTTGCTCTAATTGCTTAAGTGTTTGAGATATTTTTAGCCATGGTGGCAATGTTTTTTTACGAAACAAAAAATAAAACACAAACATTATTCTAGATACCCTAAGGATCATTCAGCTGAAGTTTGGTTGGAATTTGTTCAGTGGTTTCAGAGGAGAAGATTTTTTAAAGTTAGAAAACATGATAAACAAATTGTGTAAAATTGTCCTCAAAGGGCAATACTCCTTAAGGGGTCAATTGACAATTTTGGTCATATAAACTTATTTGTAGATCTTACTTTGCTGAACATATTTGCTGTTTACAGTTTATCTTTATCATTAATACTATTCAAAATAGTAACCAAAAACTGCAAAATTTCCTTAAAATTACAAATTTAGTGGCAGCAACCCAACAATGGGTTGTTAGATTCATCTGAAAATTGTATGGCTGATAGAACTTCACCTAATGAACACTTTTACCCCATGTCAGATTTGTTCTAACTCCTTTGGTTTTTTAGATATAAGCCAAAAACTGCATTTCACCCCTATGTTCTATTTTTAGCCATGGTGGCCATGTTTTTTGACGAAACAAAAAATAAAACACAAACTTTATTCTAGATACCCTAAGGATCATTCAGTTGAAGTTTGGTTGGAATTGGTTCAGTGGTTTCAGAGGAGAAGATTTTTTAAAGTTAGAAAACATGATAAACAAATTGTGTAAAATTGTCCTTAAAGGGCAATAACTCTTTAAGGGGTCAATTGACAATTTTGGTCATAAAACTTATTTGTAGATCTTACTTTGCTGAACATATTTGCTGTTTACAGTTTATCTTTATCATTAATACTATTCAAGATAATAACCAACTAGAGGCTCTCAAGAGCCTGTGTCGCTCACCTTTATTTACTGATGCTTGTCTCAGTAGTTTCAGAGAAGAAGATTTTTGTAAAAGATTACAAAATTTACAAAAAATTGTTAAAAATTGACTATTAAGGGCAATAACTCCTAAAGGGGTCGACTGACAATTTTGGTCATGACAACTTATTTGTAGATCTTACTTTGCTGAACATTATTGCTGTTTACAGTTTATCTCTATCTATAACAATATTCAAGATAATAACCAAAAACTGCAAAATTTCCTTAAAATTACCAATTCAGGGGCAGCAACCCAACAACAGGTTGTCAGATTTGTCTGAAAATTACAGGGCAGATAGATCTTGACCTGATAATCAGTTTTACCCTTGTCAGATTTACTCTAAATGCTTTGGTTTCAGAGACATTTTACCCCTGTGTTCTATTTTTAGCCATGGCGGCCATCTTGGTTGGTTGGTGGGGTCATCGGACACATTTTTTAAACTAGATACCCTAATGATGATTGTGGCCAAGTGGTTTCAGAGGAGAAGATTTTTGTAAAAAGCTAACAACGGCGGACGACGACGGACGCCAAGTGATGAAAAAGCTCACTAGGCCCTTTGGGCCAGGTGAGCTAAAAACTGCAAAATTTCCTTAAAATTACCAATTTAGTGGCAGCAACCCAACAATGGGTTATTAGATTCATCTGAAAATTTCAGGGCTGATGGAACTCCACCTAATGAACACTTTTACCACATGTCAGATTTGCTCTAACTGCTTTGGTTTTTGAGATATAAGCCAAAAACTGCATTTTACCCCTATGTTATATTTTTAGCCATGGTGGCCATGTTTTTTGACAAAACAGAAAATAAAACACAGACTTTATTCTAGATACCCTAAGGATCATTCAGCTTAACTTTGGTTGGAATTGGTTCAGTAGTTTCAGAGAAGATGTTTGAAATAGTTTACACCAGACAGACGACGACGACGGACGTCAAGTGATGGCTAAAACTCAGTTCCTTCGGAACGGTGAGCTAAAAAGGATCTGACTGTTGGTAAATGTGATGGTATATCCCAGTGAAGTTGCAATCATATATGAAGTATTTGATTTAGTATCAGGAAACCTCTTTTTTGCAAAAATTTTGTCTATTTTTATTGAATTTAACCTTAGACAAAGGGGATATACATCTCACTACATGTGACTATATTTCTGGGGGAGGTTACAATTCCCTAATGTAATATTTGATTTAGTATCTGTAGACTATAATGAAAGGAATCATTATATGTGACCATATATTTACGTAAAGTTGTCATCTAAAATAAAGAATTTGAGTGAGCACCTAGAAACCACTATTGAGAAATAAAAATTTCAATCTATTTTTTAAAAGTAAATATGACCATGACCTTTATTTGGTCTCCAATTTGGTGACCAAAAATCAATAGGGATCTTTCTCTCATTTGATGTGACCATATATCTAGGTAAGTTTGCAATCAAATATAAAGTACTAGAGTTAAAATCTTGAAAGGAAAATGACTGACAGGTCAAAAACCAATATATACCACAGCTTGTTCTGCTTTTTCGTATAGTGTTCATAGAGAGGAGTATAATTACTACATTTTCTAAAAATTTAACCGACATATTTCACATTGCAATAAACTGAATAGATATTTTGCTTGGCATAATTTGGTATGCTTGCTGCAGTATTTATTTCTTGTACTAATATGCTTTTTGTTTTCATTTTCACCTTTTTTGTGTGCGAGTGAGTGGACATTAGTAGTCTACTGTAAACACAATATTTAAAGGAGGGGGCCTTGGTGGTCAAGTGGTTTAAGGATTTCATCTTCATTTCCATTAGCCTGTCACTACTGAGCTTGTGGCAGGTGTATTCGACTACAATCTTAGTTGACTAGGATTCCTATTTTTCCCGCCGAAGGAAGAACCCTGCATGTGGCAGGTGTTTGACTCCAATCTTAATTGACTAGGATTTCCAGATTTTCTGCCAAAGGTGGATGGCTCTTTTGCTCCATCCACCAAAAAAAACTATATGCCACAATATAGCAAATAGTGCTGAAATTGGGGTTAAAAAACAGCAATCAATCTATCCATATTTATACCCCTAACACATCATATCAAAGTTTATGTATAAGGAACAACAAACTATTTCAAATTATTATTCATTTTTATTATAATAGCTGCACTTTTGAATGGAATATATTCTTACAAACATATACAAATATTCGTTTTCTCATGTCTTAAACTTCACAATACAGTCACAATGTTATGATTAACATGATACAAAGGAGAAGGTACAATTCTGGGCCAAGTTAGACCTAAAATAAAATGTATTTCAAACATTCTCAGATTTACAGAATTAATTGAATCTGATGTTCTATGATCATGTTAATGAAAAAATGGGTTTTTGATTTAAAATATCCTTTTCATGGTTAATAGGACCATCAAATGACCACAAAATCCTGACTATTAACTAGCAAATGCTTAGAAATAATTTAGAATAATTATTTTGCCCAAAAAATTTCACATAGAAAGTGTTTTTTTTATATTTATCTATTCTTTCGATGGCAAAAAATGTTTTAGGTTGAATTTAAGGGATAAATTAGCTTCAAATTGAACCTTCTCCTTTCCTATAAAACCCCAATAATGGATTTATTTTAATAACTGTTTTTATTCAAAATTGCTAAAGGGTTGAGACTGATCATACCTGCTTTTTATAAAAGCTACATCAACTGGTTACCTGGCATATTAATTTGAATAGTAACCAGTTCAAATATTCAAATTTAAACATAAATCATTCAAATGTGCAAAAGAAATATTAACAAATAACAAACAAACAAATAACATGCTTTAACAAATATCTTCACAAGAACAGAATACAAATAAAATGTACTTTATTAAATTAGCTTGTATAAATATATTAATATAGAAAAAAGTTTCAATTCTTAATATAAAAGCCAAATTCCCTTTGATATTAATTTTTTTAAAGACAAAATTTTCCATATCTTGTGAAAACTTATAAAATTAGTTGTTATCAATATAAATAGAATCTTTTTCACATAATATACAAAGCCAACTTTTCTGGCTTTTAAAAAATATACAAATATTCTCAAAATGTAAGTTTTGTTAAATCATTTAACAGGGTGAGCACATGCACTGTACAAGAGTGCTAGAATTAAAAGGTTAAAATTGAGGTAGATCAACATATTAATATAAACTAGAAGAGTTTTTATTCTCTCCAAGTCTTTCTAACAAAGTTAAAGCTATGAAATAGAACTTGAAATCATGTACACTGGAAATTTGGTGAATAGGTTTTTAAAAAGCGAAAAAAAGATAATTATTGACAAAATTGTTATTAAACATAAATTTGTGTCTTTGGTATTAAATACTGCACGGTCTTCTCAACAAAAAATGTCATGGACTGCATATAGCAAAACACTTTTCTTAAAACTCAATGGTACCTATTAATGTTCAAAAATATTTATCCATTTAACAACATACTATACTATGAAATTTTAGTTTTATGTCATAATACCAGATTTGAGATATTGGAGCTTAGAATGAGAGTTATTTCCCCTATCTCATCTTACTTTAAAATACATAGTAAAAATATATAATAGCCATTTTCTATATGCTGGTTTACTTGGCAGTTTCTTGAATATCAAAACCAATTTAAAATTCCAATTATAACAAATACAACTAGATATTTAAACTTCTAGGGTACAAATCAATTTGAGATCAATATAAATGCACAATGTTTTGCAAACTTATCACGATTATGTAAATTAAAATGTTATGGCAAAGTAATAGTCACTTCACCATTGCTTTTGTCTGTCTATCAGCAGTTATGCATTAGAAAAATGAAAATGAGAAGATTACAATGAGCAAATCACAGAATTTCACACGACAAGATCTCTCTGTGCATGAAACAATTCATCTTCTAGTTCCTCTGGATTTATAGTATAACTCCCTGAAGTAGTCGTGGCAGCATCATCATCGTCGTCCCGCGACCTCAATGTACTTAAACTTTCAGGACGCAAGTGAAAATAATCTCTGTCTTTTCTTGGATATTGAGCATATGCACTTTGTTGCAGAAAATCCCACGAATGATATTGCATGTCTTTTGAACTGTTGTCTAAATATGGCTGACTGGTCGACAGATTATTTACAATTTTAGCACTAGCGTTATTTTTAATATTATATGAGTTAGGTCTCGGCATGTGTCTATTATCACTGTTTTTGTTTCTATACATATTTAACTTGTCCTTGGAATATGAGTTTGTACTGTAATATGATGGTGGAGGGCACTGGAACTCAAAGGATCGGGAGTCATCTGTAAAGAGAAAAAAAGAAACAATAAATACATATATCTAACAATATAATACCTAAAGATCTACTGGTACTCTGTATTTTGTCAGTATAATACAGTAACAAAATAGACTGGTTCCCAGTTCCTTATCAGTTGTGCTGTTAAAGATCTTTCTAAGGATTAAGTAAACACCAAACAGCTTCCAGAAACTTCAATCACCATTGAAAAATATATCCAATTCTAAGGAAATTGTGATGTGATAATGTGGTATCTTAGCTGTCTGTACTATTCAATCAATTCCAAGCAGAACTCTCAACGAATGAATGTGCATATTATATGGGCATTTGTTAGGATTCTGATTAAAGGCAAAAAAGGGAAATAACCTTTCTTAGTAATTTTCAGAATGATGTACCGATTATTACACCTACTCTTAATTTAGCATTTTTGTAAGTGACTAATTGCTACTGAAGCATTTACCCAATAGTCTATCTATTTTCAATTGATCTTTAGGTCAGACATATATTGCAAGCATTATTAATAAACAAACTGCAGATAACAATTTTTCACATGTATACAGTTTGTTGATGGTTTGCATACATGCGTGAGCAATGAAAATCAATACTTACTACCTACGAAAGTGAAAAGATTTACATACATCTATTTTGTACTATGAGAAAAGTGAGGGGATACTATATGTAATCTATATGTTTTACTATAAAGCCTTTTATACTGCAAAGTAAAATTCATACATCCTTACCAATTTCATTAACCTGTGCACTCATGCATGTCCTATTAGATTCATACTATTTGTAATATCTGCTTTAATCTTGATCAACATTGAAACTTAACTGTTTTGTTAATTTTGAAGATTAATAAATATTTATTTCTGTGTGATCAAAATCTACTTCTCTAATGATGTAGGCATATTAAATCTCCAAATTGTACATGAAGATTTGAATTTGTAATTAATGGGATTTTTTCATTAAATAATTTATATGGCGTACATAAGCAGATACATTTTAATATGATACAGGCCTATCCATTATTTTTAATTTTTAAAATTAGAAAAATTATCAATATATTGTTGATATTTTGATCAGGTGGTAAGAAGTCAATGACTTAAAATAGTAAACTTTTAAACTGTCTATGCAAATGTGCACCAAAGAGGCTATTTAACAAGTTTTCTTTTCTATTGCAGCCTAAATCTTCCGATTCCGATATATTAACCTCTAGTAGTTTATATTTGCCACTGGACATAAAGCAGTCATTCATCAATCAACTAATTTTAGATGTAATTTTTTATCAAAACATTTCTCCAATATCTCTTCTTATTCAATTGAATTCAATTCGATTGAGAATCATAACAAAATTTTAACGAAAAAAATTTCCAATTTTGTATGCTTACCTAATGTACTCCCTGGAACTTCATCCTCACTACCACCTCTACCGCTATCACTGGTAGTTGTCTCCCCTGAACTGTCGCTATGATTATCACTTGGATGTGGTCGTTGGAGACGAGCCTATAACAAATGTAAAACAGACAATGAAAATAATGTTTGTAACTTTTATATCATTTAAATGTGTTTTAACTGTGCAGACAAAAATGTCAAGATTCCATTTTCAATAGAAAATGTAATCATACCATGGCCATTTAAAGAAAAAAACTCTAGATGTTTTTTGGTTAATTGTGTTGTTTGGTCGCTGTCTCACTGAAATAAAGATTCTTTTATTCATACTCAAGTTTCTCTTGTCATCTATTTTTCCTGAATTCAAAATTCAAATTTTGAGATCAGATTATTTTGTGAAAACTGTGTACTTATGTTATATACTAGAAATTTCTATTTTTCTTACGTCATAAACACATTTATATTTTGTGACTAAAATGATGAAGCAGATAGACAGCTGGTTACATTGTTTGCTGTGACTAATAAAATTAATTTTCTCCAGTATTTGTTGAAAAAAAACTTGGAATGCCAATTATATTATGAGATATCAATAACTGCAATGTTTTTCCTCTGACGTCAGATGCTATTCTCTTTTCGATTTACTTGTAAAAAAAAAAAAAAAATAAAGTGACAATTCTGAAATCTTGCAAGAAAAGAAATTTTTCCCAAAAATGCTTAAAATTCAATATTTACATGAATAAAATGTCAACATTCTATATCTATATTAAGGACCAACTTTTTTTAACAGATTCATTTTAACTTATAAAAACAGTATGAATTTTGAAGGTAGATCATGATGAACTTGAGATTAAGGAAATTCTCACATTAAAAGAGGAAACATTTCAGAAGAGGTGCTCCTACCAAAGGAGGTTTGCAGAATAATAAAATAATAGTTTTCTTACCTCTGTTTCTGTGTTATTTTTCAGCAGTATTTGTTTTAGTTGTAGTGCCTGTGTATTAGAATCACTATAAGGCTGACTGTGGTGAACTGATGGTTTATCGTATAAATATGGCTCCTGAAAAACATCAATAATAATTTTCAAATTTACAAATAATTAACTAAAATTTTATATATTTTTTTATTTTGAAACAATAAAATTTGTAATTCTGTCATTTTTTTTCTTTGGTAGCATTAAGGGGAGATAATCTACCCTTCTGTGTAAGTGAATCTTTTTTTAAAGAGAGTTTGTGGTTTATAAACTTGCTTAACTAAAAGCTTTATGTCAGTTTTTTTGTGGTACAAATATAACTTTAAAACTTTATAAATTTTGAACTTTCAATTCATAAATGCTTGTTGAGCGAAAAAAAAAAAAGGTGTGTTATCAAATCTAGTAAATAGTTATCTGAAATCTACAACTTTTCAACAAACATTTGTATATCAAAGATTATAAGTTATCACATTTTGTTTTGATAATTTACAGGTATATAATCCTATTTTAAAATAATCATGTTGACTTTATCAAATTAATCATAGACTAATTTACCAATTGTCTGAGAATATTTGTAAACAGTTTGACCACATAACAAAACATTTTTAATCCTTGCCATGTGGACAGTGACCAACTTTCTATTTATTTGGGGAAAGTTAATTATTTTGTAAAAATAGTGGTCTGATTAAAATGACAAGATTGAAAAAATCTTGTGTCATAATGTTAATTTGCTGGATAAATCTGGCTTAAACTTAACCAAATATGGTGACACAATGCTAAAATTCAGAAAAATTTCAATTGTTTTGGGTTTTGTAAGGTGCTAGTACATGTAGTAAGGATTTTAAGTCATAAATAAATACAATAATTTTCATTACATCCCTGTTCATATAAAAACAGTGTGTTTTACACTTTTTTTCCATCAGACAAATAATCAAAATTTGTGGTAGAAAAAAAAAAACTGTATAGGTATCTTTGATTATAGTTTATTGATAACGTTTTTATTTTCTTGAAATTTTGTACAAAAAAAAAGATTTTTAATGTTATGTTTAATGTTATATAAAATTTGTCCAATTTTAATCTAAAATCTTTGCTTGAAAGGTGTTACAGTAAAATTTATTTATTAAATCTTTATCCATTACAATTTAATATGATCTGATATAACAATCGAACAAATCAAAGAAGAAAAACACATTTTGTTTGATCTTAAATCTGCGAGGAAAATAAAAAAAATGTGAAAAATATTCAACCATTAAAATTCAAATTTCATATATTACAAACATTAAAAAGAAATCGAATATAAGATTAAAACTTATGTTAATAAATATGCCATAAATTTTCATAAATTCAAAGTAATAAGACGGAAATCTTTCACCATATTAAAATCATAAAACTAATTTAATACATTATTTTGACACCTTTCAACATAAAAAGACAAATTTGAGAATTTTTTGTGCCATCAACCATTATATGAAATGGAAATTAAATTTAGGATGCAACAAATTATGCAATATTTCATGGTTCTTATCTGCGACCAGTAACAATGCTAAATTGAACATGATAAAATCATCTGTGGGAACAAATATCCCATATTTAATATTCTAAAATATCAAAAGAATAACAACAGTTTTCATGTAATGCATTTTGCTGATGAAATTTGTATTAACAACAACAGACTTTTCAACCGAAAAAACATGTCGTGAATCGAAAAAATAAATATCTGATAAAAGTTCGACACAAATATAAATGTTCCATATTTTTCCACAGATATCACACGAAATGTTTTATTAATATTGAGTGTTTTTCAGTGATCTTTTATTAAAAGCATTTTTGTGCTTTGTTAGCTACACTTGTTTATAAACATGATAAAAAGTATGATCTTTGACGAGTCAAAAGGAAATCGGAAGGTTCAATACAAATTTAAAAGAAAGGGTTTACAAATATTTGGCGATTAAAGACAGTCATAATGTTCAAATATTGCTACCTTTAATCGGCACCTGGATTTAGTCTTCTCATTGAGAAAAATCACAATATTAAAGATTTACAATTCTTTAAAATTTATTTTTCTGTTTTCATTATGGATTTTTAGAACCTATTTGATTATTTTGGTTCGGACTTTATTTGAATCAAAGGAAAGACACTTCAACTGTAATTCACAATTATTTACCGTGGGATTTTAATTTTTATGATCAAATCCCAAAACCTCCACTAGAGCTATCGAATAAATTGAAATGCGTTAATACCTTCGTGTTCAAACGTTCAAATTCACCTTAAGATTTGACTGCATTAATTTGGTGGAACAAATATTGTTTCAATGGTCTACGATTTGACACCCAGAACAAAAGATTCTTTCATTTGATACTTTAAAATGAACAAACAATCTTTAAAACTGTTTTGATGTGTCGACGTTAAAGTACTTTTCAGAGGGTGGGTCACAGTGAATTAAAATTTTACATAGTAATTTTACCGTTGACTGATGGAAGACTATAAGAGTTTATTTTTCAGAGATTTATGGTCAAAATGCTTTTAAAATAATTTCAGTACTTGGTATTCTGTTTCATATACACCTGTACTACCAAGTCTTAAGCTGTATCCATCCACAAGATTAATTTTATTCATTAATGATAAATTATCCTTTCAACTTTTTACCATATGCAGCGTTTGATAAAATGTTCAATTTAAAATTAAGATGAATGTTTTCATAGTAATGACAAATTTCCATTCTTATGGTACATTTGCTGTTTTGTTTGAAGTAAAGTGGTTTTTGAAAACAAATTTAAACAATTACTGACATTTGAAGATAAATTACCATGTAATGTTTCACCCAATTTTGACTGAAATGTTCAACTTATCATTTTTGACAAATGAATTGACAAACTTCAAAAGAAATGACCACCTCTTCAAGGGCATGTTTCCATTTGTCCCAATTGCATATTTAATAAATAGCCATTAATCTATCATAAGTATATGACAATTTTTCACACATTTAGCTATAAATTTATAACACAAGTTACAGTTATTTCTTTTTATCAATCTGATTAAATTGTAGATAGACTGAAATATATATGAGCAAAAGAATTTTACTTCATTGCCTGTACCTTGAATTTATGGAAAAATTTTAAATTATAGTATACATATCTATATAAAAAAATTTCACTTAATTTTTGTTTTTAAATCTCTCCAAATATACTAAGGCAAATCTTTGAGAAAAATATTTTATATAAAATACCAAAATGGACATTTGTTTAAAAATCAAATAACATTCTGTTAATCTACCATTATATGATGTTTGTACATATGTTATACCAGGTGATATAAGATTTTAAAATCGTAAAATAAATATTTTAAACATTATCTATCGTTTAAAAATCCAAATGTCTTTATTTTTTTAAGATTTCCCATTGTCTAAAATCAGAAAGTCTGTATTTTCTCAAGATCTTTGATTAATGTTAAAAACCAAATGTCTATTTTGAAAATCTAAAATCTTTAAAGGGGCACCTGTGTCACAATATTTACTTTTCTTTACTTAACCCAAAATTTTAAAGCTGTCAATTAAATTAACCAGTCATAGTAAACTAAGAAAACAAAATTTTCCCAACTGTAACCAATTTTTTAAAGGATCCCCGATTTAAGAAAGCCACATTTAATTATTTACCATTTATAAATAGGTTCAAGTAAATAAAATATACAACAAAAAGTTTGTTTTAAAATTAAAGCTATTTACACCCCTATGGGGCCCCTAATTTGTCGGTTACACCTGACCAGTAAGATAATTAACAGGTATCATTGTGTGACCTGTCAAGATTTCCAGTATCTCTATCATAGAACCTATAGGCTGGAGGGGCATGATACAAGATGACCAGTTTTACTGGATTTTTACTGTTAGATCTTTTACAAAAATGACTAATGAACTGTAATAAATGACAAATTAGCAGAAAAAGATATCATGCATTTCTTACATAATTATGTCGTTTAATATCTCATTTATTTTCTTGCTTAATGTTATGTTATTTTGCGAAAAAAAAGCCTAAACTGATATGAGTTTTTTGTAATATTTGTTCCAAGAACACAATTGTGAACATTTCCTGTCCATTTCATGGAAAACAAACTAAATAAAAAATGTCAAACTTGAAAATCAAAATAAACAATCATACATTTCTAACATCAAAATGTCCATTACTTTTTAATCAATTTCTTGCTTGTTGCATTATTTGTTCAGAATTAAAGAAAAGCACTTAATTTTAAGGGAAAAAAACATCTTTTCAAAACATTTCGTACTGCAGGTGTAGTGAAACATTTATAATTGAAGAGAGTTTCATTTTCTTGTGTTATCCAAAAAATATTTTTATTGCAATGAATTTTCCATGCTCCCCAAGGTAAACTCTACAAGTACTAAATACATAATAACAAACCTGTTTATCATTTGAGTTGGGACTGATACTTCGTTGGAAGCTGTTGTCGAAAGATGTGCCTGGTGAAAATGAAACTTCTTTTCTTTTCTTATCCGCACTTTCAAATGAATCCGGCAAAGATGTGTTGGAGGTTGAATTTTCAGAGTAACCAGTCTGCATCGGAACTCCTAGTGGACCATTTCCTGCAGTGTATTTCTGTTCTTGTCTTTTCTTGTCAATTTTCCACAAGAAATAAATTGTTAGTCCTATGGCTGCCGAGATAAGTAAAGTTACTATGACAACTATTATTGAAATTGTTATATACTTATTAGAATCACCATTAGCAGACAGATGTGTTGAATTACTGATGATAACAAGAACATTTAAATCGGCACAGTCAGAATGGACGGGATTCCCTGCATCTTGAACACATACTCGAATACTTTGTGAAGTATCCTTTGAAAAGTGGTACTGCTTGTTGAGAAAAAGTTCTCCAGATGTAGGATTCAAATAAAACATATTTGCTTCATTTCCCGAGAAAATATAAAATGATAATTGTCTATTGACACCGATATCCTTGTCCTCCGCTATAATGGTTGTAACAGGAAGTGATGTTATTGCCGTAGTAACAGTGTTATTTCCTTTTTTAGGGAATAAAATGGTTGGTTCATTATCGTTTACATCAGATACAGTTATAATTACTTCAACAGAATTATTTTTTGATGGACTTCCTTTATCAGAGGCGTAAACTATAAAACTATACTGACTGTGCTTCTCACGATCTAATATTTCTCTTGTTCTAATTGTTCCATCCAAAAGAACCACAAACGGTACAGTAAACTGATCTTTTTCCGCAATGGTGTAGGAAACATCCCCATTCAAACCATCGTCTTTATCAATAGCTACAACTGAACCAACAGTTTCGTCGGGTTTCAGACCTTCAGCCACCTCAAATGTAAATCTACTTTTATTGAAGACTGGTATGTTATCATTTTCGTCACGAATTGTCACAAGCACAGAAGCAGTTCCTGTCCTTCTTGGATCTCCATTATCAACGGCCAAAACATGAAACAGATAACTTGATTGTTTTTCACGATCATAGATATCACTAGCAGATATTACTCCAGTGTTAGAATTAATAGCGAATTTTGATACAGCATCACTGTGTAGAAAATACTGAATATCAGCATTGATACCGATGTCCTCATCCCTGGCCGAAACTTGTTTAATAGGATTTCCCAATTTATTATTTTCATCCACATATGCTTGGTATGAAGTCTTCAGAAATTCAGGATCGTTGTCATTATCATCTGAAACTGTTACGTTAAAACTTGCTTCGGCACTTAATCTGGGTGTTCCATAATCATGACAAACAATGGTTACAATATGAGCATCCAATTTTTCTCTGTCTAGTTTTTGCTTCACAACAACTTTAAATCCTTTGTCAGACACTGGTAATTTTTTAACATCAAAATACGGATTAGGTGTTGAACATGTCACGTTACCATTGTTTCCAATATCAGAATCTTCGACATTCACGTGAGCGACAAAATTATCGATGTTCGTTGCTTCTGACAGCATAACTACACCCCCAGTTCCAGCAGATGGTAAATTAATCTTGACAACAGGCTTGTTGTTGCCAACATCTTCAACTTTGACATTGACCTTGACCTGTGAAATCTGAGGACTAGTTCCATGGTCACTTGCCTCTACAATAATGCTATATTCCTCATTAGGTTCGTATACTAAATTCTGTAGGAGCGTTATCTCCCCTGAATCACTATCAATACGAAAGAACTGGTTAATGCTCTCTAAATCTGTCTGTACCTGACTGAAATGATACGAGACAAGTCCGTTTTGGTCTTTATCTGGATCATCAGCGGTAACTTTCAGAATGACAGTATTTGGTGGAACATCTTCCCGAACTGTAACATTGTACATTGACAGACCAAATTTAGGTGCATGGTCGTTTACATCTAGGACAGTAACATCAATGTTCAGTATACCAGTTTGTGGCTGTTCTCCGCCATCCTTAGCAGCTATCTGTAATGTGAATGTTTCCTTAATCTCTCTATTCAATGGTTGTTTTAACACTATATGAAGGAGAAAACTACCATCTAATTTTTTGGTATAGTTAAGTCCAAAAGGTCCATTGTCCGGATAAATATCATAATTTTGAATTCCATTTCTTCCAGTATCTTTATCCAATGCTGCTGGGACTGAAAAACGAGTCCCTACAGGTGAAGATTCTGAAACGTTTAATTTCATTATGGGTTGCGGGAAAGATGGAGCATGATCGTTGATATCCTGTACATGAACAGAAGTGGTAATCAACTTAAAAAAGTTTGTTTTTTGTGAGTTTGCTACAAATTTTAACACCAGAATACAATCAGAAACATCACTACATTCTGTAATGGTTTCTCTATTGATCAGCATATTAGTTTGTAACGCACCAGTTGATTGGTCAATCGAAAACATATTTTGATACAGATTGTCTCCAATGTAACCATAACTTATACTGTTGAATTCTTCGCTTGTCAAGTTTTCCGCCAATTTAGCCTCGGTAGCAATATTTCCTACAGGAGTATTCATAGGCAGTTCTTCCTGAATTGTGAACGAAATTTGTATGGTGTCGTCTCCAAAACATGTTATAATGAAGAGTGTCAAAATCGAAAGACAGAATGAATAGCACATGTTGATAAATCCAAGTTATATATTCCAAGTATATCCAATCTTTAAAGTTGACATTACATGTTCTCAGTTAAACCTGAAAAGAGAAAAACAAATCTAAATAAAAAATTTACCAAAAATAAAAAAAAAAAAAAATTTCCTGTATCATTACACTAAATAACAACTCAGCTATTTTTTTTTAAATTCACAAATTCTTAATTTTGTATCAACTCATCACTATGAAACCAACAATCTAGTACATGCATTGACAACTGACCACTACTGCATCATTTGATCTCTGTTGGAAAGTTCTCATTGGCAATCATAACACATCTTATTTTTACACTATTTACAGAGCTAAGCATTTAATACACAATACAGAAGAAACTGCCATGTAGTGTAAATGTTCATATACACTTTTTTCTGAAAAATATTCAAAAGTAGAAATTAAAGTGTATTTAAGAATAAATAATTCTTTAAGCAAACATACAACACTGTAAAACATCAAAACGTTTGAAAACATAAAATAAAGCAAAAATCTACCTTACATTTTTTTCCGTTTTAAAATCCAAAAACTAATTTAAATTCTGTTGGTAGAAGTCACAAATGAATTAAAAACCACTTTAATCAAGTGACCCATGCATCACTGTGTACTGACCATTCTACAGACTATAAACTGACCAGTCAATTAAAGACCCTTTCTAAAGGTGTAAATCCTCTTGTCCAAATGCTAGAGGCTAAAGCTTGAAGTTTATATTGACATAGCTTGATTGGTCAGATATTTACCTTATATCTGTCAAGAGGGATAAAATCTCTTCCACGAGTTTATTCTTCATTTCGATATTTCAATAACGTTTATTAACTGTATCCAGTGAAATCAACGTTTGACTATTTATTTTAAATGTATGTTCTTTAAAAATCCTGTCTTATTACACTGATGGATAATACCGAAACACAAACAAAATTTGTAATCGTGTCCCTTTAAATATCTTAAATCTGTACTACAATATATCATTGGTTTGTTTAAAATTCAATTGCTATGAAAGAAGTTTTTTGTCGGGTGATCATTCACATCAGCAGCGTCGTAAAATGTAAAAATCCACATTTTTTCAAGATGTCCTAATATCAACCAACCAAAAATTTAATTAACTCTTATGAATGTAACTTTCTTAATTCTTTCACTTTACAATCTTTTTGAACATGTCAATATTATCAGTTCAGCGTGATACACTCCTCTGTCAAAAATGAATAAAACATATAGCACTCTTCAATATTCAACTACTGTGTTTAACAATTCCGCTAATTTTCTACACTGTCGATAATTTGAGAAATCGGCAGGTATTAGCTCATCTACTTGATACCGTGAAATCTGTCACGCTGGGTACTGGTTTAAAAATATGATTCAGAATATCTCAAGCTCATTTTATCGATGTGACATTATTAAACTTTAGCTCCGCCCTCTCCATGGATTACTGGCCATGGGACTCAAACAAAGGGATGCGATTCACTTTTTAGTTATGATAATATCGGAAAATATAAATGATAGGTTACTAGCTTTTTATTATTCGATAATGAGAAAGAATTGATTTAAAGTTTCAGTTCATTTTTTTCATAAACGGTAGTAAAAGTGACGGTTACTTGTCATTTTAAATTGTAGGAAATTTAATAATTACAAGGTTAAAAATTAAATAGGTTCAAAGAGTAAATGAACTCAAAGCTCTCTTCATAATGGTCATTTCACTGACCATTCAAATGCCTTAACATTTTTCAAATTTTGAAGAAATCTAGCTGACAAAGAAATATGAAAATAAGATGTCTTGTACTGTTGCCTATTACACAACTCTCCACCAGAGACCAAATAATGAAAAAGTTCACTTTTTATAAAATTATCAAATTCTCAGTACATTAAAAGTTTTGAACTTTATGATGATGAGGAACATGCAAGATTTGTATACATATCTTTAAATTTTACATAATTGTTTAACTATTCCATTCTGTTCAATTTTGCAGCACAAGTTGAATAAAAGCCATAAGCATTTCATGAAACGAAGAGGTATCAGTTCATTACTCAAATCATTCAATTATTACAAATATTAAAAACAAACTATATATTTTGCAAAACAATGATGACCAATGCAAAAACTAAACCCTACCTTGTACACTGCCCAGACAAAAAACACATGTCATTCACTGACCAGTGTCCAATCCCCTTTACAAAACAACAATATAGCATTTATCAACTGAAAGGTCACTGAATTCCTGCACATTAAACTGCCACCTAGTGAGCTGACACAATGTGTTTTATCCCAAAAAACGACATGCATTTGTACAATGGTAGCCATACATCACAACCGTGAGCAATCGTTTGTAATAATTCTGTCATTCAACGATATTTGTCACACTTTTAAGAATTTGTCGTATACTTGTCAATAATTTTAGTGGGGAACATTACCTAACATGTAAAGAGTATTTATTACAATTATAGATATTAAATTATATTAACTAGGGTATTATTATAGATAATTTTTACGATATTCAACGGTAGTATTTCTTTTGACCTTTATATAACTCCCATAATGTGTATACAATTACAACTTATATTTTAAATTGCTATATACCAATATGACATGTTCATATATCATTATTTAAATTGGTGAAAACCTGGATAATGTACATAAAAGGTTTCATTCAATTTTATATTTTACAATTTTAATAAATTATAGTTAAACGCTTTTAATAATCACCACAAATTGCAAAGAAATAAAATGTATTGTATAAAGTTTCATAATTATTTTTCATTATTATTATATTTCTTTTTTTGTTGCATTCTTTTATAAAATATTGTTTCTATTGAAAGTGCATATTTAAACTTATCTTGAAAGTGGAGAAAAAAAAGCTACATATATAACTACATGTAATAATTATCATTATTATCATTTTTATCATCTTAACAGAGATGTATATATGTCTCTGATCTTTAATAACTAATAAAATTGTATATATATATGTACTTTTTCAAATCTGCACAAAAAAAGGTTTTTTTAACTTAAAAATTAAATGATAAGAATTTAACCAACTTTTCTCTCTTGACAATTCTTTGTAATGTTTCTCCTTTTGACAAAAGCTAGGATGCAAAATATGATTAATTGTCAATCAAAAATTCAGCTTATATAGTTCATTTCAACTTCAAAGAGAGTAGTTCTGGCCACAGGTAAAACTCAGGTAGAACTCACAACCTGCTTGACCAGGTGAGTGGTCATGTCTGACAGGTTACTCAGTGTGCCAAAGGGTCATTAATTTGTCCAAACATATCAATGATTATTTGAAAAATATTTTTGTAAACAAGTTAACCAGGTACTAATTGTGATTTAATCACCCATTATAATTTGTAATAACAAATTTATGATTTTTTAATCAACATGATTCCTATAAGGACTTATTAAAAATTTTATAAAAGTACACCAAGTCCAGAGATGCTTTGAAGTACATCAAAAAGGTAATTGGTGAATCAAACTTTATGATCATTTTATAATTTTAATTCCTCAAATTTTTCTACTTGAGTTAAATTTATGAGGTACTGGTTGAAAAAATTTGTAAAGACTTAGCGTTTTAATATTTCAAAATCAAGTTCTTAAATAAGTAGAAATTTTATAGTTACAGTTTTGATTCTTTAAACAAATGAAAATTGACACTGTTAAGGACATTTTTGTCTATGTGTCAAATAATTCACTTAAACAAATGGGAAAGATATGTCCATTCATTAGAATAATAGCTGGTATAGATCAATTTACTTAAAGTGGTAGATCTGGTCGCTAATTTTTCTGTTGTCCATTATTTACAATTCTTATATGACAAAATAAGAATAATATAAATAAATTATTAATTAAAGAAGAAAGGAAAAAGATCAAGGAGACGGCAACCCAATGACACAAATAGCCAACATAATTCCTTCGTATGCAAAGATTTTCCAGAAAGGGCAACCAGCAAAGAAATTGTTATGCCAACATGTATGTTGATATTCATGGACAAAAAGGTGCCAATTTTTTAAATGCATTTACCTAATGATTTTAATGGTTTTGTTGTAAATTCATAATTTATTCCATTTAAATGATCCATCATTCTTAAAATCTGCACTGTCTTATGTTTTTTTTAAACACAGCATTTTAAGTTATTTCCAATATAAATAACAACTAATTAATATTTCAACAATAAACAATAAATTATAACACCTTCCATGACATTATTACAACCTAAATATTTTAATTAAGGTGTGTCAATATGATATTTCTGCTATAAACATGTCATTACTGTATTGCTTAGCTTAAAACTAGTATATTTGTGTATTTAATATCCTTCAATGAAAAAGTGTGGTAAATATTAATTGATTCTATTATTTTGCTCCAAGGTTATGAATATTAATAAAGCTAATACTATTCATTGACCTTTTTATATGTAACTTGACTATGAGTGAATTGTATGCACAAAAATTGAATTACTAGAGATTCATTTGAAAAGAACCAGTTCATTTTTCAATGAAGTTTTGATGAATTGATTAATTTGTCAAAACTTACTTCATAATTATTTTTATCCTGCATATTCAACTATAAAATAATAACTATGAAACATTCATTATAGGTGAAGTGTCCTTCAAAAGATTGCAACTTTTTAGATCTATTTAAGGATTAACAAATGTGACCTGATGATTAAAACTGAAGTACCCTAACCATTTGTGTGGATCATCAATTTTATGATACATGTACATGTACTAATACAATTGGATAGAATGTTGCACAAACTTTCAGTCTGCTCTGGGACTAATTTTGGTCGCGGGTCTGATACAAAGGAAAATAAACCTACATTTTGGCCACAAGTAATTGCAAAACCAATTCATAATTTTTGTTCATTCTTTTATAAATTTTATGTACATTTACAATTTCATATTGAAAAACAAAGATGACATGACACAATTAATGATATGCATATATACAAGAAACGTACATCTGTATGTCATATTGCAAATCATATCCTATAACAAGACTAGCCCACACAGTTTGAATAGAAACTATTTACAAATATATTGTCAAAGCAATGTGTAATTATGAGAGACTGCAATTTCAAAGCAAGAGATAACCATTTATTTTATTTACTTTAATCAAAATTGACCTATCAACTTTTGAATTCAGCACCAATTAAAAATAATATCAATTCTAAACCCATAGAATCATTTTAATATTTTTTATTCTAGATGTAAAGTATATATTTACTGTACCTTTACAATTTCAAGGCATGGATGATATCCAATGTTGTTAATCAAATTAAAATTAGCATGGGTAATTTGCTATTAGATCATCAACAAGGGCCAATAACTCTGATTATCAACAAGTACCTGAGAAATTTAACAACTCACAAAGGGAGTGAGACAAAGAGACCTGATAATGCCTCACCTATTACAAAGTCAGTTATCACACCAAAAAGAAAAGGTAGATTACAAACCGACAAAAGACTAAGCTGAAAGCTCATTGACTAACAATGATGTAATAAAATCTACAAGGTAGATAGCCAGGTGTAATAAGCTTTGTTCTGACTTAGATACATGTACACATCGTCATGAAATCAACGACCCAAGTTTATTTACTGGATAATCTTGATTACCATACTTAATGATAAAAGACAAACAGATTGGTGTGACAGGTTCATTGTGAAGTTGATATTATTGTGAATTTTTGTTTGTTTTCTGGTAATGATTGAGAAAGTTTAATGAAAAGTGTCATATTTGTAAACATTCAATAAGGATGTCAAAACTAACAAAAACAAAGATGTTCCTGTGTTTTCATTGTAATTTTCTTGGTGTTTAAAGTTTCTCCTTATCACAGGAAGGAAGGAAGAAATTTTGATAAAAACTAGGATTGACTGCTTTTGCTATTGTTTTCAAAGATTAACTAATTTAACAGATAAAGGCAAAAACCCAAAACTGAAAAAAAAAGACAGCCCTTACACCTAAAATAAGGTTTTGTGTAAAGCTTGCTCCAAGTTTGTGTTTCACATTGTCCATCAATATTTTGTTTCTTCACTTATTAACTCCATTACTATCAAAAGATAGGCTTTATAGATAAATTATGTTCTTTTCGTCAATTATAAAACATATTCCTTTAATAGCCAACAGTCTTGGACAATTTTTTTATATTTCACCTTTTTACTGAAGCACCTCCTGTATAAGTGTGAAAGTAATAAAACAATGATTAATCATTAAACAAAATCTTTGAAAAGATTCTCCCAAAATTTTATGTTTTTAAGTAAATTTTACAATAGGTGTGCAACATTAGTAAGCCAAAAAAAATTAATTGTGATCAACAACAAGTAACCTAGGAAATGATTCATCAAACCTAATGAACAAAACAACATGAGGTTCGGTTTTCTGTTGGCGTCATTTCAAAGTACCGAATTGATGTATGGCTATTTATGACATAGGTAAAACAATGGATCATGTATGAATACACTTATGACCTGACGTTGACTCCTTAATTAGGTTGATGTTATATTATGAATGAGCCGAATGTCATCTTTGATCAGCGTAAAAAAAATATCGAAAAAAAAGTTAAATATATCTTGGAAAAGTGGAGCTGATGCTACAGCAATTTACCAAAATACATCTTTAAGCGTATGTGGTAAAGAAAAAAGAAGAGATTTGGACTGTATTCATGGTGTTGATTCATGCACGTCATCCTGTCATGCTCTTGAAAAACCCATATCAGAAGAACAGCAATACTGTATTATTGCTGCTCTTCATATAAAAGTCACAGTAAAGCCTTTAACATTGAACAAAACTTTACATCTTTCAGCAATTTAAGGACAAATTGCACCTGTTTGAGCAGAATTCTTTGCTTAAGTTACATTCCCAAACACCAAACCTGTGAATTTCTGTAGCTTTTTCTCTTTAGCTTCTAGAACATATTTCTAGTTAAATATTTGCAGGCACCAGTTGCATATTTAACAGTTGCAAACTGAGTTTACAAATATTTGCAACTATCCAACCATATAAAAGATTAAAGTGTAAAGTTTGGAAATGTTTTTTTTACCTGGAAGTAATGCTTATCTCATCCAGAATACTTTGTTTCATAGCATTAGTTGTGGCATTTATTTCTTGAAAGTTTTAAACATTATCCACTCAGAATTATTGTTACAAACAATTTTGCATACATATTGCAGACCTGGATATACAGTGTGTTGTACATGCAGCTGTGTACAAGATTACAAACATTTAACTTCAAGTTTTAATCATTACTATTGTGCAGTATATGATAACCTACTAAATTTGTCCTTGAGTTTTCTGTTATAAATCTACACACATATCTTTATTCAAATTTATGTAATTGAAAAACCAAACCTGAGACAACTATTGCATAGTATTCTCAGGACCAAATGGAATTTTGTATGGGTCCAATGTTTTATAGAATAAGTTACAACAGTTTACAAAAGAAAAACATTTATCTACATCAGTCAAGAATTAGGACTATGAGCAAAATATCCCTTGAAACCAACCTAGCAAAGTTCTATAAAAAAATTCAAATGAAAATTTGTTACTTTTCAGTATAAGCAAAGTCATTACATTTACTGTATGCTTTATATAAAAGCATTTCAGCTCTCAATTCAACATATAGTTTGCAAAAAGTAAATCTAGCAACTAAAGTACACCCATTTAATTGATTCTATTGGATTGTTAGGTTATTGTCTCGCTCAGCTCCTTTCATTCATACTTGTTAGCAAAAAGGGGGATTTCAGCTGAATAACTTTAATCATGTTTTTATCAGTCATTCAAATAGCTGTTTTCTAGTTGATGATATACTTATGATTGTAACAAGAAATTAATAAGCAGTGTTTTTCTCTCTAAATTTTCAAGTAAGAACAAAGAATAACGAATTTTTAAATTAACCATCCAAGTTAAAGCAAAGCAAATATAAATTCCGTTGCAACCTTAAATATCATTTTTATCAATGTCAATGTGTCCAACTTTCAATTTCATCTACATATTTTACTTACCAATTAAAATATATCCACATGTGTATATTCCATACAGAAAATAAAGTCCCTTGTTTAACAGTTCACAACCATAGTTTTACAGAATTGATTAAAAGATAGGTAAAAATCCATACTATCTTATACAAGTAAATAAATTCCAAATGTCTTTCATAAAAAAAATCAACTACAAGAATCTATTCATTGCTTTCCAATATTCTTGCAAAGATTTCCAATTTCTTTAATGTTAATAATAGTAACTAGAATTCCACAGCCATATATATATTCTGAACGTTTTCATACATACTAGCCAAAAAAACAATCCTTTTACACTAAATATTAATACATCAAAAACAATACTCGAACAATGAATTACCTTGTCAAAATGATTATCCCCTTAGGCATTGTGGGATGGATGACATCTTTTTCGGAGCTAAACGATCAGATTTGTCTACGGTTGAAAAAAAAGAGGCGGGATATACAACTTAACACACGAGGCCAAACTCTGACCAGTCTAATTACTTCATATAGATTTTCAGATAGGAAATCTGATAAGATATTTTTAATTGATAAAAAAAACGAGCTGTTGAAAATTGCCCAAGGGCTTTTTCATGTCTTTCTTTTTAGGCCTTATACAAATACACCATCGTTAATTGATTAGAGATCAATAGATCATAGATAATAATTTGTCATCAAGACCTATGTTTTTTTAAGAAATTGATGAACAATAGATCAATAGGTAGTGTGTTGTGAAAGTTTAACAGGTAAATCCTTTAATCTTTTGTAATCCTTTGATCTTGAAAAAGACAACTTGAAAGTTTTGAGACAACTTGGGTGTTTTCTTAAGAATTGAAAAGGATGTCTAAATTAAAACAATAGACTGGGGTTAAATTATAGTTACAAACAATACACTGTTAAATATTCAAGGTTTTCGCTTTTAAAACAGTTTCAATAAAGTATAAAGATTAAGAATGTTCAAAGGAAAAGAACAATGAAGATGTCTTTTGACATTTTGCATTTCCTGCACTTTTTCCCCCTCTGTTCTTTTTTTCCATTTTTAGCACCTGATGAAACTAATTTACTCATTTCACCTGATTACAACAATTAATTAATTAAAATAACATTACTCAAATATCAATGTACACAAAACCACAAATTTTACTCAAATATCAATGTTTACTTAAAAGTATAAATTCATTAATCAATATTAGAATTCTGCAAATGGGCAATTTCATTTTCTGAAAATATTTGCTAGAACTGTTGAATAATATTATAATAATTAAATAAGGATATTAATAACTAAATGCAATAAAATACAATTAAAATAACTAATATATGTGAATAGCTCAAGTTATATTAATAATTCAAAATAATATTTACAATAATTTCACAACCAAATTTCTAATGTTTAAAATGCAGCAGGAAAGTATATGATTCAACTCACCAATAATTATATATTCCAGATAATTTTTCACTGAATCTCCATAATGTGACAGAACATTTCATTTGCAATGGAAAATGCTAATAAAGCCAAGAAAAATGAAGAAAGTAAATGCAAAATTAATTTCAAGGAATGTCTAGTTCATTTGTGTGACAAAATGAAAAATGACTAACTTGGTCAGTAATTTTGACACTATAATTTTGCACTGCATCTTTGTAAGGACTCTTGCTTGATAAATGCAGTTATAAACTCTAAACAAAGGTCTTGGCGTCAAACCTTACAAGTTAGCTACTTAATTTCCGTTTATACGAATGGCAGATCAATTTTTCACCTATCATTAATTTCTGTAATCTCTTGCAGGACCTGCCGCTTCAGACATGGCTTATACAATAGTGTCCAGCGGCCAAGATTTATACGATTTCATGTAGTTAAATATCTTGTCTCTTTGGCAAATTTTCATTAGACTTAAGGACCCTGCTGTTCAAATAATTTTAGTACAACTATAATTTTCTTTTTCTATCAATAGACTTTAAATTTTATAGTCCATTTTTAACATGGGTCAATCTAAGACTGACCAAATGACCCTATCTAATAACTAGAATTTGTTCAACTGACCATTGAATCAAGTTAAATTATGATTGACCATTGTCCAGTATTGTAATCGGTAGTTATGATGTCCTGTAAAAAATCTCACTTTTAACCAGTGGTCAGTTTTTCTATTGGTCACTCAATTATTTATTACTGACCATTGTCCAGTACACAATATAATAAATTGGCCGGAGTTATGACATGCTGTTTTATTAAGGGAGATCATCCTAACGTTTCTTTGATGTGGACATCTTAGTAAAATTTTATGATCAAGGTCTTACGTCACAAGATCACCCAATTTAGGTTAAAGAGAATTTATTTGGTCATTTGTTAAAAAGTCAAGAAGACAAATTTAAATCAACCAATTATCTGCATTTATTGGCAGTTAGCGATAGCATCAAAAGTTTTTACCACTGAATTTGTATTAGAATTTATGGATTAATCACCTATTTACCAGGTGTTCAATTCCCTTAAAATTTTATATCCCCCTCTTCTTTTGATACTTTACTTTTGGTCCTTTTTTTTTATCAGTTGTTAATTGTTTGTTTTAGATTTAATTTTACTTTCAAATGTTTTGGCTTCGGGCCTCACTGAAGAGACTTTCATAGTCCAAATACAGTCTGGTGCAGTAAAATTGGTACTGTTAATGTAATTAATAATTAACAATTTTTCGCCAAATAATGAAATATATCTCAGTAATTTTTTTCTAACTCGCATCTCAAAATACACTTCTGGTAAAATATTATAAATTTTGTATTACTTCTTCTATATTTCTCATACCATTTTACATTAAATCATTTCCATATATTTTTATTTGAAAAATCCTGTGACATCCTTTCCCTGCAAAAATTCTAAAGGTCTCTTAAAAACAGGTGCAGAGTCACCCACACATGGTATCCCGATCTGAAATCTGTGAAGGGATCAGAATCACAAGGAGCAATTATACGAGACCACAACACAGTTGGTTATAAAGCAAAATCTGGATCAGATTCCCACGGAGCATAATACTCCATGGGGAGCATAATACTCCATGGGAATCTGATCCAGATTTTACTTAAGAATTGCACTAAATGTGAGGAGTCTGTAATCAGTTTATACCTAAACTTTCAGTCGTCTTCTTAAAAGTTCCTGACCCATTACTTACTTTTCAGGGATGACTATTTTAAAGAATGATCAAATTTTTCTACACTGATGAAGATAAAAGAAAGAAGCCCCCTGCCTTATTTTTAGGTGCCCGTTTCATCAAGACTCATCCGTAATCTATATTATGATAATGTTAACATGTTATATGCTATTAGCACTTTTCATCTTGAAGGCTTTATCATGACCTCCATATGTCTATTTTGGTGTACTTGTATGACTGGGTTGCTGTCTTATCAATATTTACCTTAAATTATCTTTTTTTTTTTTTTTTTAAATGGTAATTTTTCTGACCTTTTATTTCTCTCCAAGTTATCTTAAACATTGTAAAGGGCTATAAACACGTCACTGATAAAGAGGTGGCATCAATAATACCAATATTATGTAGTTTATCTTAGACAAACATGAGTAACCAAGCATCTTCAAAGATACAAATGATGGTCTGCGTAAAGACAAAAACAACAATGTGCTTGCATCTCAAAGTGAATTAGACACATATAAACAACTGAAATAAAAGCTTGAAAAAATAAATAAACACAAAATTAACTTTTTAAAAATAAATTTACATTAACATTTTTTTTAAAATGTAAGAAATATAACTTGGTAGTAATTCTAGTAAATAATAATGAAAGCAAAAACTTCCAATCATGGATGCATGTTAAATAATCAGCTTAAAAGAAAGATACGAGTTGTAATCTTTTTCAAGGAAATCCTATTAAAGATGCAAATTGTCTACAATCTCGTTATCTGCATGGCTATATACTGTATAATTTCTAGCATCATGATACTGTAGGCAAGGATATTTAAAGATATTCTGCCATATTTTATCACTATAATTTCATGCTATCTGAACTATAAATATGCCATTAAACCAGTGCCATGTATCAGAGAATTTTGTAAAATTACTAGATTTGAAAATGACAGGAACGATCTATGGATCAATTATATTCAATCATAGTTAAGCGATTTGATCCATCTTATTCCTTGTTTACAGTAATGGATGGTGAAAAACAAGATGCTTCTTTATTTCAAATTAATCTTCTGTTTATGCGTCCTCAGATTCGCAAGTAATTTTTTCGAAATTTGTTTTTCTCTGGAATGACATTCAATTTAAGTCCCATTTATCCTTTTGTCATTGGCACATCTTTTTTTATTTGTTAATAAATCCTTAGTATTTTGCGTTTAATCTCTTTGCAATTTCACCCTTCAATCAAACTTGTATTTGCAATTAAGTTTGAACTTATTCTTTTCCGCAACATCTTAGAAAATGTTTTCTCGTTTTAATAGATTGAGGCTCCTGACAATGGAATTTTCTAAATGTCATCAAGTAATTTTCTAAGGTTTCCGATACTTTAAGCCTAATTTAAAAATTAACAGCAAAAAATTGTAAATAGAGAAAGTAATTGCATTTTAATTTTTGATGGAATTAAGTTTTTAAACACAACAACTTTTTCTTGAAATCTTGTTTAAAATGATGTGTATTTCCATTGAGGAAATTCAAATCTTCGATAAATACGCAATCCTCTATTACAGAAAATGTAAAGAAATATTTCTCTCTGTTGCTTAATCTTGTTTCTCCTGCTGACTTTACCTAAATTCACTGCAAAGAATAAATGTAATTAAATAAATATAGAAGTTGATGTTGGGTCATATGTAACTAGGGTAGTAACCAAACACCACAAATAAACCAAAAGCAGATAGAGACACAAATGTCCTACCACAAGTCAAACTCTTAATTGTCAAATATCTGGAGTCAGTTTCACAAAAAAACTTACGACTAAGATTCATAGTAAGTCATAAACAATTCAGTATAATTACCATCAATCTTAGTCGTAAGTTTTTTTGTGAAACCGACTTCTGAATGTTATTCAGTAGGTGAGGCTGCAGTTTGCTCAGGCAGAGTTGACTCTATTAAATTCTGACCGTTTTAAAAGTTCTGTTAGGTCCCTTTCAGTACTGATGTGCTTTACACTGGATAGTTATGCATTGATGTGTGAAAGTGACAACTTTCAAAAACATTTTTCTTATTTGTGTTTTTTTTTAACGTTTTCCATTGTCTGAACAAATATTTTAGTTGAAAAACAAAAACGTGAAATAACAAATGTAATATATGAAAATATATATGATTATTACAGCTTTTGCTATTGAAAACCAAAAAATGTGACACCTAGAATAGCAGAAAAATGCCAATTGTACTAGAATTACACAAATACTCACAAAAATTCTCAACATAATATACCATGTATTCCTGAGCAATAAATATAGAGCTTAGCATATACCAATACACAACTTTACAACTATACTACATGTACAAACCTTTCTCTCATAAGAAAGTGAGAAAATTAACACTCGATTGTATCCTACCAAGACTACCCACTGACAAGTCGCCAATTCTTTCAAACATTTACAGTTTTTGTTCATAATTATCACTCAAAACTACTATACAATAAGGGTATACAAACGATTACTCAGATATGTCCCTTGGGTCAATCCCCTCAATCTATTGGTCAATACAGATAAGAAATGGATGTTTAGAAGAAACCAAACACCATCACGAACAAATGGAATTTGATTACCCAGGAATAAAACGCTGTTTGCAATAGACAACAGCATGAGGAAGGTGTGAAATGATATTATGTTGCATAAGCCGAGGATTAAAGTTATCAGTGGTCAATATTTATCGATTGGCTTAAATTCTTTAACGACACATGTTCTGACAATACACAAGTGTTAAATATAATACAAAGTTTTCCTTACTAATGCCTCTCTTTTGAACACTTATTATGTTTTTTTTCCAAAAAAATTTCCTCATCATTGTTATCAACAATTGGGTAGTGTTGTTCAAAATTAATTTGTTCTAAAGACTTAGAAGACTTGGTCCTCAAATTTCATAAAAAAAAAAATGTATTAAATCTGAAAATAGCTTTTACAAAGAAAAGATTGATGATTGATTGTTAGTGTTTAACTCCATTGCATCATACTTGGCTATAATTTGGGTCATTTTTTATTACTGATTGTGGAAATTAAAGAGTCCTGAAATGAACCGCAAAGTTGGCAGGATAGTAGGCAATCCTATAGTGAATTAAAATTGGAACTAAAGCAGGAATGGAATGCGCAACCTCAAAGTTGACCGGCTAATGATCACTATAAATGAACTTACTTAGACCACTCTTAGGCTCCCTAAGAAATAAAAGAAAATAAACTCTAGTCAAAAACTTATATTTATTAAAGGTTACAAAAAAATATATATAGTCCTTGTCCCTATTTTAAGCAAAAATTGCATACAGCAACACATTTAAATTTGGTGTGTCTAAAGGAAACACACAGAAGTGAATATATCTTTTCACATGATAAAATCACATCTTTTAACATAATGTTAAATAGAGAAATAACAGTTTTTGTAAGGTTAAATTTTTTTGTAAATGAAAAGCTGTGGCTAGTTCAAAATATGACCATTCTTTAGTTATTAAAAAAATCAGTTTGTAATGTTCCTCGATTATATCTTAAGTTCATCTTGAGTTTAATCAAACATGTTCAGGAGATGGAAGAATTAGCCAGAGATTCATGGTAAAATAAAACCAAATAAAATATCCCCACTAAAATAAAAGAAATATGTCAAAATTCTTATCATTCAATTAATATAAACTAAATTTTCCAAATTCGATTTGTACGATTAATTATTTATCTATTACCGTAGTACAAAGATACAAATACTGTCTTTATATAGATTCAATTTAAACATTTCACTATTCTACCAACAAAAATACCTCGAAACCCTGCTCATTGTTAGGGAGAAGATCATCTCACAGTAGCAAGTTTGCAAACAATTTTCATTGCGTGGAACATGTCACAATATTTCAAAGGATTAAGTTGAAGAGGTATATTTTACTGAAGAGCACTTGAACTTAATGCATGTTTGGTCTAAAGGATTCGCTTTAAGTTCTAAATTATTGATTTAGACCATTTTTCAAGCTGAACATGCTTACTTAACCTAAGATATAAATATTTCAATACAAAGAATATGGACACAATTTTTAAGAAGAAATCAATTTTTATTGACAACCGAAATATCAATTTTTGAGAAACATAATGAAATTCTTTAGTTGTTTTTTATTTAAATATGCAGGACAGTGTTTTAAAAATATATGCTTTGTTTTAATTCAATTATTACATTAAATATTCACAAATTTCTCAAAAGATTTTCAATATTTTTTTTACCTAAAATTGTTTTTATGTGAGCCATTTTGATCATTCATGGGGGTCTAGATGAATTTTACAGAATAGAGAAAAAAATAGAGTGCTTAGAGAAACATGTATAAAGAGTAGAGAATGGACAATATAATAAAGAATAAAAAAATAGCCTAAAAATTAAAGAATAGAGAAAAATAGCCTAAAAATTAAAGAATACAAAAATGAAGACCCTCCCCGCCTAAAACATGTATTAGTTGTTATTATTTAACGATATCCTAACTGTACCTATAAATAATTAAATCAAGATTTATACTTTGTGCTCCATCTGTCAGAGATTGGCATTTACATGTTGATTGATTGATTGCTCCTTGCTTAACATCCAGGGGCAAATATTTCATGCATATTCAAGACCATAAACAAAGTGGATGTTTCCTTTTACAAAGATTATGACAACAACCAGTTCTGTCCCAGGTAATTTGAAATCAGGCGGATGCTCTGAAGCATATAAAAGCATACATGTTCATATCTTAAATATTTTCAAATGTTCAGTTTTTGATCAGTGTTATCAGATGATACAGCATTTCTTGTAAGATAGACTAGTGCACTTTAAGTCATTTAAGTTGCTATTAGACCAATCGATAATGCGTTGTCACGTTACAAATTTACTTAGATCACTGGCAACAGGAAAAACCATGTTTACACTGAACAATATAAATATGTCCATCATTGTCAAAACTCGATACAAACCTATCAAAAATAACGCCCTTCAAAGACCATGTTGTAACAATAACGGAATTTGTCAAGTATCTCGTTTTCAGGTAATGGGAAAGTTGACATTCGGCTGAAACCCCCCGTCACCTAACAAATCAAAACTTATAATGTGTTTGTACAGTCAAAATTATTTCTACACAACAAAGTCTACCTACTTAATCCGCTTGTCACCATAAAATATCTTTTTCGCTGAACAATTGTTTATAATGTTGATCATATTGGCAAATCAAGTTTTCGACAAAAAGACATGAAAGCTTTGATTCTAAATTTAATGTTTACTGGAAACTTTAACCTTATTACATGCTTTGGTGTGCATTGCATGCTATATCCATAATGCATAGAGAAATTATATTTATGAATTTACACTACCTAAAAGACCTGCTGTTATCAGAGAATGCATATGTATACCCCCCACCCTATTCTCTATCATGATCACTTTTCCAGGTAAAAATAATGGAAAATTTGTTGACAAAAAATAAATACTGAATTTATATAATAATTTTTACACAATTTAAGGTGTTATGATGATGTAGAATGTCCCATAGCTCAGCCATTAGATATATATATATATACAAAAAGGAACTTTGCTTACCATTCTAACATTACTGGATTCAGACCAATTTTAATTGGGTACTTGTTGCTATATCTTTGCTTTTCTTTGTAATTTTGTTGTGCACTACTGTTTTCCCTTGTTCTTTCAGCAAGGAGTCCTGTGTTTTTCCACAAATTACAGTTTTGGAATTCTCACTTCATTTCTTCAAACTTAATGTTGAAATGAATCTAGAGAAATCTAAATAAAGAAAAAGATAAACAAACATTTTAAAGGTATCTCAAAGCAAAAAAACAAAATTTAAGTTGATTTATGACAGATAAACTCATACTGTAATGGGTTAGTTTTAGTCTAGCTACAGGAGCAGAAATATTCTGAATTTGGAACCAAAATACCATCATACCTATTCTCATGTGCATACAATAAGCGATTAACAAATCTTAACCAATGTCAGATGGCATTTAAAACTAAATAAAATAATAAAAAATAAACACCAAAAAACATGTGACAGGACAATATATCAAATATTAAACGATACACAAGTCAATTTTTTAGAAATAATAAAACATAACAGATGTTGTGATGTAACAATATTGATCAAACTGTGAACTATTAGATTGTTCCTAAATACATGCAATTCTCCAATGTATTAAAGATAACTTCTATCTCACTGAATTCTGGGTAAACAAGCACCGTCAACTTCATAATATACATATTGTTATCGTTGCATGTTAGCTAACGAAAGAGTTACAAATGTCCTTGAAAGTCCCCTTCATTGATTTTTCGATAAATACTTTTACTATACTTTAAAAGCATATATATATTCTAGCCTTATGAAAGCTTAGTAAAATTACAGAAATTTTCATCATACATAGCCTTGTTTGTAGGCTTGATTTTTTTCAAGAATTTATCTAAGAAGCTTTTAAGTAATTGATTTGCATTCACTTCATTAGTTCTTTTTTGTAAAAAAAAAATATATTAGAAAATCATTAGACTTCTGATTTCCATAAGGACTTTAAAGACATCAAGTATGGATTTACAAGAATTGACTATTTTCGTATTGTATAAGTTATGCTTGAATGAACACTTTTTCTATACCTGAATCAGTTACATATCAAAGGAAATTGAACCTAAACAGAAAATATACCAATTCACTGAAGTATGAAATGTAGGTCAAGGTGACTTGTATTTGATAATCAATGCGGTTCTATTGACATTTAAGACAATTTAGGCGATAAACCAGATCTTATGGGAAATAGACTTAAAAAACAAAAACAAAATAACTAAAACTAGACAGGCATAAAGATACACAAGGAGACTTTCATAGTACATTTAACAAGAATGTGTCCATAGTACACTGATGCCCCACTCGCAATATCATTTTCTATGTTCAGTGGACCTGAAGTGGGGCATAAAAAATACATTTTGATGAAATGTTGATTTCTATCCCTTATTTAATAGATATAAGAAGATGTGGTATGAGTGCCAATGAGACAAACCTCCATCCAAGTCAAAATTTATAAAAGTATGCTATAATAATAGTATTTAAACATTGTTCTCAAAAGATCTTAATCATTCTAAATAAGCATGATATTTTTAATGAACTGGACATTAAGCAAATAACAATGAATTGAAATATCTTGCAATGGACATCTATAAAATGATCTAGTTCATCAGGGACAAATAAGCTCAGAAAACTTCTGTAAGAATGAGTGAAAGAAATGCTCCTACTTATTTTCACATGTCAAATGCTAAAGAAGCCAAATACCTTATTTATAAAGGCATAAAGACTTTTATAATTGGTGGTTGGTAGGTACATTTGTATCAATAAACTTTCAAAGATCAAACTAATCTAAAATAAATAAGAGACATTTTAAAGATTTTGTGAAAATACAAATTTTTGACAAATAAATGATTATGGTATTAATATGTTGAGTAGCAATTTTCCATTGTTCAAACATAATTAAAGATCGTGAACATCAATTTGAATCAATTTCATATGTATCAAATGAAAGAAACCCCTACTTCAATGCAATATTTTACACCGCAACCAAGAAAATCAATTTCATCGTGATACACTAGAAATGCCTCATTTTGAAATTGAACAAATAATGATGACTAAATTTGCGCTAATACGGTCATCTTAAACAGCTGTATCAAGATTTCCAACAACTTTAAAACTCCTAACAAAGAATAAGGCCAAGATTTTTAATTATAATACAGATAAAGGAAAGATTTTTTCTTTTTTCAATTATCAACTTTCTTCTTTGTCAAAAGAAAATTTCCTGAGATCATTAAGTATTGAGAATTTTTAATAAACTACTCACACAAAACTTTACAAAACCAATAATTACTACATAAAGCATTAAATAAATAATTCCAAGTTTAAATTTACCAAAATAAATAATAACTTATTTCATACTGAGGAAATTTAAAGACGAAATTTCAATAAACTTTGTACAAATTAGACTAGTCATTCTGAGGACAAGTGCTATTACAATATGAGTTTGAAAGAAATGGGACAAGCACTTGAAAAATAATAGTAGCATATTTGATAGGGGTATTACTAATCAAATCAATTGGCGTAATAGATACGACTATGAATCTCCCGCTATGGACAAATAAATAGAAAGATTTTTTCTAAGACACTTGTAAATTTTTTGATCCAGTGAGTAACATTGAAGAGGCTTTGTGAAGTTTTTCGTCCAGAATGAAAGTTGATATCTTTTGTGTCACATTTTCTATTTTTGTTATCTCACGGAAAAATAAAGACGCTTCATCATATTTTGAGACTTATTTGTTACCACAAACAATGAGGGATTTACACAAATAAAGATGAAATAAGGGTTTTGTTTGTTTCTCAACATCTTTAATAAAATTCATAATAATATTTTTGACATGTTTAGAAGAAATACTTATAACAGCTTGGGTTTGGAAATAATCAAAACATTTTTCATTGGCCCATGAATTTGTTACGATCATCACAAAGCTACGATTTAACAAATAACTTTATTTACAAAAGATTTAGTTAAACTTTCTTTTTCTTTAAAAAAAAAATTTGACACATCTTGCATGTTCTACTTAAATTAATCAAACTTGAGAATTTCTCCAGGTGTATTTCAGGTGTCATAATTAAATTAAAGGTAAAATAGAGAGGTCATGGGATGACTCAAACTGATGAAACTGACTATAAATTTATAAAACAAATGTGTTGTGTGAAAACAATCTTTTAAAATTTATAAATAGAGTGTGAAAAACCTATTTAGGCAATCTGTACATTATTAAAATAGCACCTCATATTATGGATTGGTATAGAAAACATCAGAAACTTGCCAAGATCATGAAAATTACGTGTATTGCTGAAAAAATGACACAATTTATGTGTTTGGTTATTGGAGGGAAGAGTATCTAATTATAGAGAAAACTGAACTTATTACAAACAAGAATGTGTCCATACTACACGGATGCTCCACTCGCACTATCATTTTCTATGTTCAGCGGACAGTGAAATTGGGGTCAAAACTCTAATTTGGCATTAAAATTAGAAAGATCGTATATCATAGGGAACATGTGTACTAAGTTTCAACTTGATTGGACTTCAACTTCATCAAAAACTACCTTGACCAAAAACTTTAACCTGAAGCAGGACAGACGAATGAACGAATGAACGAACGGACGCACAGACAAGAAAACATAATGCCCCTACTACTATTGTAGGTGGGGCATAAAAATGTCTAGTTCCATTAATTGAAAAAAGAAAATCTGCACTTCAAACTTAAAATTCAAATTTCAATATTGTCACTAAAATGAGCCTGAAAAATGACATTGCTTATCATGCTTGTTTATATTGGAGAATTGTTTTTTCCAGTTAAGCTATCTCATTTTATTTTATGTCCTTTTATGGACAATACTTTAAGGTCCAGTCTGGAAATAAGGAATGACAAACCGACAAGGGAGACAATTCAAAATCTTTGTTATTCTGTTAATATGATCTCCATTTGTTTATGGAACTGAAAGCGCTTTTACTTTTGTAAAATTTGGTAAATATTAACATTTCAAAATGAAGAGCTTTAAAAGTTTAAAATACATATCATATCATGGCCTATAAAATAAAGCTTTGTACTAAGGCACAAAGCACAATGACTTTTCATTTCGAAATATAATATCTCTAATAAATCATTTTTCCATATCATTCAATATCATAATTATGGCAGAAAGATTATCTGTCAAATATGACTAGATGCATATAAAAAGATAATTTTCCAATTAAATGATCTATTCTCAATACTAGAAAACAATATGGACTGGGAAATAATACCTCTATGTACCACAATGCCCACGACAGTATTGATGAATTTTTATTTAGATTTCGTATCGTTTTTGTTTGGTTAAATTACGTAAACGGAAAGTGACGCCAGAAATTAATGTTTGATTTGAATAGATTAATACCAGGGTAGTTTAAAAAAAACAAACTGATCTTATCTTCCTTAACTGAATGTGGTCTCCCCGATGGCTTTTTGAATAAGCTGTCACTTGTCCAAAAGTTAAATCACACTTTTAATATCTAATTATCAAAAATAGAGCCATTTTTAGCGTTGAGCGAAACTTTAATGTTAAAAGATAAGCCTGAAATTGTGGTAAAAATAAGCTAATTTATTATTTTTCATAAAAGACGGGATGCATGGATTAAAAGAACATTAAGTAATGTGTAAAAGATAATTTGCTTGATGGAAAAATTTGACGATAATTGAAAATCAATTGAATTTATGTCTTCCTAAATTTTGACAACTAAACTATTTAGCAATTAAGTTCAATTCAACAGGATTTTTTCCACAAAGCTCTGGATTTCTTGTGAGAATAGAACCAATGGTAAGATTTAAAATAATCTCTAATAAAGGAATAAGATTTCTACAGCAGATGAATGACATATACCAACCAACCTAGCTAACAAAAAAATCTTTGTTAATGGTCCTCATTTACACTAATGGATAAGAAACTCATTTTTCAAAAACATTCACTTTTTATTAATTTGTATTCATTGACAGAATAAATATTTTGTTTTAGCTATTACAAGTTCTACATGAACATATTAAAATAATACTGGTAACATCATTTTAGGAACGAATGCAAAATTACCCCCAGGTTTTGCTATTGCAGAACCGTTAAAAATGTGACAATTTTTGAAAAAAAATAACAGTATTATCTCCCCTGGAAATAACTACTACTCAATCTTATGCTATATTCCTTTTGTTAAATTTTCAAATTATCACATTTTCTAAACAAAAGCATGGATGATGGACCAAGGAGTCAAATGAGCTAATATATATTATACAATTTCAAAAACATGCAGATAACAGTATTATCTCCCCTTGTAATTAAACTACTACACAATCTTATGCTATATTCCCATTGTTAAAATTTTCAAATTATCACATTTTCTATTCAAAAGCATGGATGATGGACCAAGGAGTCAAATGAGCTAATATATATTTATACAACATATGATTATATATATTCTTAATGAGCTGTATTCCACTGGTTTTTAAAGCACTGTATCCATGTTACAAACTTAATACCATGGGTATATCATCACCTGAATCATCCTCCATATATATATATGGCTAAAATTGAAAATAGTGAAAAGTGAAATATTTGTGTTCTGTGAAGAACTTTACCATGATTGATTGATTGATTTTTGGTGTATTAATGCCACTTTCAGCACTATTGGCTATTTCGTGACAGCAAGTTTTTATTGTGTAGGAAGCGGTAGTGCCTGGAATGAACCACAGAATTGGCAATTCTAGGCAATTGAAATTGGAGTTGAACATACCTGCCTCATGTGTGGCTCAAACACACAATCTTAGTGTTCATAGGCTATTGGTACAGTGGGGAACTACTTAGACCCACCGGCCACTGAAGCCCAGAATTTTATCTTGATTAAACAGACTCTTTATGTATTTGAACTGTTCTGGATATAAATCTTATAAAAATAGTCATGTAAAATTTTTAAACTCACAAGCACACCTCTTGATATACATTTTAGTATCTACAGTGAATTATTTCAATATAATTTAAAGATCTACCTGGTTTTTTTTATTCTGGTACATGTTCCTCAACTTTCCATTGCAGATGATGAATGACTTTGGAGTATAAATGCTAATTTCTTTCAATGTCAAATTTCAGTCTCCTAGTAAGTGTATAATACACCATAAAATACGAAATTAATTCAGTGGTAAACAGATACGAATTGAATCTAACATTATGACAGAGATGAACCATCTCAAAACCAAAATCCTGTAACTTTTTGCCCTATCAAATTACCGAACTTCACAAAATAAGTAAAATCCAATTTATAATTCACCATAAAAAAGCTGTACCTTGTAAAACGCTATACACCTGTGTGTACCAAATGCATTGTGATGATAAATGAGGAACTACCGATGATTTAACATCAAATTAATTCAACGGAGATGTGTTGAAATTTGGCGTAATTTATGGCATCTGCACAAAGACCAGATACATATTCATTGACGGATCGAAGATTAGATATCAGCCTGTAACAAGAGAGCTCTTTTTCTGGTGCAAGATTTTTAAAAACACTCTGATAACCTCCTTGTCTTTAAGTCTTATCGTATTTCACGACCACAATACATATTGTGGTTATTTCTACAGTAAATTTTAACTTCGGCCTGCATTTCGAATATTATCTGATGAGATAATGGTATCACATTACTCCCTATTACTAGTATGTGGTGTCCATTGATTAATCTTTGGTGGTTTCCGTAATTAAATAAAAGCATCTTTGTCCGCTTGTTAAGAAAAAAGGGTACAGATCTAGTGGTCACTAAGTGAACTTTTTATTTTCTACAGAACAACGTTAATCAGATCATCATATGAAATTGGAGCATGTTTTAATGGTGTAGTGAAAATTGCCTAAACCAAACCTTTCTAGAATTAAATGATCAAAATAGACAGGTGTTTATTATACACAGGTTAAATTGTTACAAAATATATTAACTGTCTGTCCTATAATAAGAGTTCAGTTTGCACAGGTTTCTGATTTATTCAGGTTTCAGTTAAGACAGGCTAACTCAATTGAATTGTTTCATAATTTTCATGCATGTCAGGGCCTTTTATAGCCGACTATACGGTATGGGTTTTTCTCATTGTTAAAGGCCTTACGGTTGCCTATAAGTGGTTACATCCACTTTATTAGAACTTTGATGGATAGTTGTCTCATTGGCAATCATGCCACATCTCCATATTTTTATATTAACTGTCTTTTGGTTGATAAGCAAAATGTCAACATTTGATTGATTGATTGTTGTTTGTTTAATATCCAATGGCAAATATTTCATACATAACTCAGAACAATTAATAAAATTTAAAGTAATTTTATATTATGATTACAGATAGCTTTCTTAATTTATAAATTTTCAAACAATTTGTAATTCTCGTTTAAAAGTTCATATTCAGATTTAGTAGATCTCAATTAAAATATGCTTACGTTTTTTTAAGAATTATTTTAGAACAATTTTTAAGCAGTCATCTAAATACACCATGATCTGACAATGATGAACAAGAAAAATCTTCAAAAACCATGGTAAAATTTGAAAATATTAGAAAGTTTATCTTTTGTAATATGTATACTTAAAGAAAAGATCAAGAGCCAAAAACAATTTTAATCTCACAAAAATACAACTTTCCATAAAAACAAACTATCCATTCAGATTTCACAACAGTTAATCCTTTCACGTTAGCCTCCCAAAAATATCATATTCACCAATTAAATGCCAAAACAGGAGCAAACAATAATCAAGCGATGTATCCCAAGTTATAAAATTCTCAAGGATAATACAATATTTATACAAATAAGTTTTATATAAGACAATAAATATATCACTGTTCAAATTGCAAACATAAATGTTCGCCATAACATCATCAAAATTGTCTTTTATTTACATTTAATTTGCCTATTTAGACCATATGACCTTGCGAGGTCGGGAGAAGAATTGTCCGTAGATATCAAATTCTTTTAGTCATAATGTATCATTTTCCGTCATTACAAAGTTATCTGTGAGAACAATCAGTAAAATCTTTTGAGAATGCCAACGTAAGCTATTTAACGTCACAAAAATAAAATTTGAATCCAGATTCGTTGTTTCAGGATATTTAAATATAAACTGATATGACCAACTTCAGGAAATAAAACCCTGTATGATCAAATTAATGTACAAAATATATTCAAATTAAGTCAAATCAATACAAAATAAAGACTTTTATTAACGATTAGTAATTTTTATAGCTACTGTTTGTTTTTTTCTTCCCATTATAATGTTACGCATATCAAGAATTGAATTATTTTTATAAAAGATACATATTAAACTTATTCAAGCAGTCCAGTCAAGTCTAAAATAATGAAAAAATTATCATTATCAATTTAACAATAGGCTTAAGATAGAATTAAGATATGGTTGGTTATTTATATGGGTATGGAAAAAAATGTCTGTTTAAGGTTACATAAGTAACCAAATAGGACTGATTGATTGATTGTTGGTTGCTTAACATCCAGTGGCAAATATTTCACGCATATTCAGGATGAGAACAAATTAACAATACATACAATAGGTAGGGCCTGTAATAAAGGCCATCCGGGATGAAGGTCGTGGAAATTTAGACTGCCACTAAAAAAATGAAAGAACCTTAGTGAGCGCACTCACATACCCCACGTCCCCACATTGTCATTGGAGAAATAAAATAAGTGTAAGAAAAAAAAATTGTATAAAAAAAAAAAATTGAATCATAATTTCCTGTCAATATGCAAATCTACATAGTATGTCCTTATTATCTACACAGTTTCATGAAATTCTGTTGTGTGGTTTGAGAGGAGTTGCAATGACAAAAGGTTGCAGTAGTATATTGGGCAAATAAGTTCAAAGGGGCGTAACTCCTGGAAAAAAAATTGAATCATAATTTCCTGTCGATAAGCACATCTACATAGTATGTCCTTATTATCTGAAAAGGTTTCATGAAATTCTGTTTTGTGGTTTGAGAGGAGTTGCGATGACAAAAGGTTGCAGTAGTATATTGGGCAAATAAGTTCAAAGGGGCGTAACTCCTGGAAAAAAAATAGAATCGTAATTTCCTGTCGATATGCACATCTACGTAGTATGTCCTTATTATCTGAAAAGGTTTCATTAAATTCTGTTGTGTGGTTTGAAAGGAGTTGCGATGACAAACTGTTGCAGTAGTACATTAAAGTAAATAAGTTCAAAGGGGCGTAACTCCTAGAAAAAGAATTGAATCGTAATTTCCTGTGGATATGCACAACTACATAGTATGTCCTTATTATCTAAAAAGGTTTCGTGAAATTCTGTTGTGTGGTTTGAGAGGAGTTGAGATGACAAGAAACAGGACTGACAGACTGACGGACGGACGGACAGACAGATGGACCGACAGACGGGTCAAAAACATTATACCCTCCGCAACTCGTTGCATGGTGTATAATGAGATAAATTGGATCGGGACATAAATTTTGACTTGCAACAGGCCACCTACGGACCCCTCAAGAGTTGTTGCAAGGGTTCTTAATGTGCAGAGAGCGTGGCACTCTCTCTACACAAGGCATCAGATTTAACGTCCCCATTCTAAACGGACCTGGCTGCGTACTTATAAACCCCACACAGTCAAACAGATGCCCCACTTTGGCAAGGGTTTTACTGCTGGTCGGAAGAAGACCTGTAGTGACCATATTTCTATTCCCCAGTCACTCTTGGGGAACCAAAATAGGAAGCTAAAAAAATTCTATTAATCCCCCCCCCCAAAAAAAAATTGCTTTTATACTACAATACAAAATATAAAGAATATGCTTCTACAGTCCACAAAAATACAATAAATGATCTAAGATTTAGACACTCCATTCAGTTTAGTACATAAACCCTTCATTTCTTGGCCTTCTTATTAACTAAAATAATCATTAATCTACATTAAACCAGGGTCATTTTTCAACTAAAATCCATTAATATCATTTTTTTATGTTGTGTAATTTGTTCCAATTTAATTATGCAAATTAGTTTTTATCCAATCTGCTGATTCATGGGGCATTAAGAAAATTTAATTGTGTAATATGCAATAATATTCATATTACGAAATAAAACGCTTAGTTTTGCACCAATTTATTTCTATCATATTAAACTGAAGCCCATAAAGCTGCTTTCAATGTGTTATTCCTAAGCGCTTTTCCATATTAGTGAAAGTATAAAACTCCATGAACTTAAAACAGATCTTATATTTCAATATATCAGACTTGTACATAGTCACAATGCTATCTCCCAGTTCATCTTTAATAACGAACCACCCTATTAATATAACCTTCGACTCGTGTATCTGGCACCAATCGTGTTGACATAGCCGTGATTTATGGCCGGTCTTCCAATTCAAATCTAATGAAACATTATGATACTATAATGGCAGAAAAATTAAGAAAATAACTAGGTAATTTACGGACAAAAAGATGGAAAATTATCATAATGACAGTCTATGAGCTGACCAACTGTACATTAAATGACCAGTCACTATCATCATTAACCATCTTTTCAAAATCATTATTTACGGTCAAAGCTGATAAAATCGGTTAAATATGATTTCTAGTTTAAACTTTCGTTGATAAAAAATGTCATAAAGATTCAATCTGATTCTAAAATTTCTGCCGGAAAAATTAATGAGAAAAGAAGAATCATATTCAGTCCTGAAAACTGAATTTATCATTTTGATAATCATGGCAGTCTCTGAATTATGAGAAGTCTTTAAGGACTTATGACAAAATATCCGGGATCATTTACATGAATCCAGAATTTATCGTTGTTATACAATCTGATAACATTTGAGTGTTAACAGCTCTCTGGCAGCTTTTAATTTAACTCCTTTTGTAATGATAATTAATGGAATTGAATACTGTATGACCTCAATACATTATAGTGAGCTTGAATCTGTACGATATAAATACAAATTTTAAATCTTTAATGCTGTACGTCCATTAAATGTTAGTTTCTATTTCAATATTATGTCTTTAATTTAATTCACTAATATGATGTTAAAAAGAGACTTGAAAAAACTACCCGGTAAATTGATCAAAACTTATACTTAGTATGTTGAAAATTCTTTAAACGACAGCATAATAATATGTGCTGCATTTTTTTTTACCTATGCAAGAGGTCCCTAATTTTTTTTCTAACAGTCTGTTGTGCATCTTATTTTACTAAACAAGAAAGTTCATTTTTCTTTTCATCAACCCTAAGAGTCTCATCTCTTGATTCTTTACTTGGATTTTCTACTGATTGCCATGTTCTTTTGTGGCCATGGTCATGCATTACATTGATTGATTGATTTAATGTCGTTTAACACCCCTTTCAGCACAATTGGCTATTTCATGGCAGTCATTTTAAATTGTTGGAGGAAGCTGGAGCGCCAGGAGAGAACTATCAACCTTCGGGAGAAAAACTGACTTTCATAGTCAATAGGCATTCTGCTGTTGTCTGTTCTGTGGTCGGGTTGTTGTCTCTTTGACACATTCCCCATTTCCATTCTCAATTTTATTACAGCTGAACTATATGTTTCTTATACTTTTATAGACAAATTTGTTAAATTGATATAAATTCTTAGGCATGTAGTAAAATCATTCAAATTTATGAATAGTATTATAATTCCCCGACCTCTTTTTGAGAATTTTATTGGGATGTTACAACAGAGTAATTCAAAATGTAACTTTTTTAAGGTGGTACCTAACACTACAGGGAGATAACTCTGTAAAATCACCTAAACATTTTAATTATGTTGTATTGTTAAGGAAATATTAAGCTTCTCAATGATTAAAATTAGTGTTTGTCAAACTGCTATTATCCAATGAAAATTTTCCGAGAAAGTGATTGCTTCAAGTTTTTTGAAATTTTTATATTTTTTTCAAAGGGTCAAAGTAAATATTTTGTCAAAATTTTATGCAAATTAAACGAGCCAAATTGATTTTAGTCAAGGTGTTGGGTACCACATTAAAAGCATGAATTGAATCAACAATCCAGCAGAAACCAAAGGACAGAAATGTAACAATGAGCAAAACCCATACTCATTTTTTTACTGTACAGTAATTTATGAAAGATGCTGCTTTTATGAACAAAATGTGTATTTTTTTTTAATTAAGTTAATGTGAACGACATGGGTTTTGTAGACAAAAGTGTATGCATTGATCAAGGAAACTTTGTATTAATAATTGGATAGCTGTATGTCCAGTCAGACCAATAAAATTGAGAATGGAAATGGGGAATATGTCATAGAGACAACAACCGGACCAAAGAGCAGACAACAGCCGAAGGCCACCAATGGGGCTTCAATGCAGCGAGAAAATCCCGCACACGGAGGTGGTCCTCCGCTGGCCCCTTAATAAAATGTTCACTCAGTCATCCAGCACGTTTGTAAACTCTGTGATTACTAGTATAAATAATTGAAAAAAATTTGTTGACGTATAAACGTATCCAAAACATAATGTTAATAAGTACCCTGTAATAGCATTATTTTTTACTTTTAGCCATCTTTTATTCTAAGCGAAATAAAAATAAGTTAAAAAAAGGTGGACATTTTTAAATGAATAAATTGTTGAACTACATTTGTATGTTCAGACGTTCAGAAGATATGGTATGGATGTTCCAGTTTCTACACTTACTATATATTTTCTTTGTATCTTGCTTAAAAAATGCTGAGCATAAGAGATTGACAACCCCCAGTGTCTCCTTAAACTTTTGACCCCTCACAATTTTAATTCTATGTAAAAATCTAAATTTTAATCTGATAAACAGCCAAAATCATGCAATTATTTCGCGATATCCCTCCAATATAATCACCCTAAATCAAGCAAAACAAATACTTTTAAATTAAATTTAAGTGATCTACTGCCTATCGTAAAAAGGCTCATCCATATTTTCCAAAAAGTTAAAATTCTGTTTTATTACCTTAATTTTAAGGTGACTTCGATTTGTGTGACAAGACTATCGTTTTATCATACAATAACAATGCTGTAAGCATGAGTTATGACCCTTTATAAATTCTGCTATCAATAGATGTTTTCAAGAAATGAAATTTTTGGTACGTTTCAAATTTCAGCACGTTGATTTCTTAAGGCTAAAGTAAACAGTCACATTGACCACTTTAATGTGAATAAATGTATATCTCCATATCAAATCATACTAAATATATTAAATATGTTGAGAATTTAATCGTAATAATCTTATGTTACATTTTGAAAAAATAAAAATAAAATTCCCATTAGAGAATTAACGGTTCATATATGTCCAGTAAAATTTATATTGAAACTGACTGATGTTACAAGCAAACGTCCATTTCATCTTGGTAATCTACAACTAAAATGTACTTAAAAAACTAAAACAGAAATGTCTTCTAAACTTATGAAGTTATGTGATAAGAAAATTGGACTCGTAGGATACATAAAAATGCAGTTCCACATCTCATCAATGTAACCACCCCCCTTATTTTCTTAAAAAAAAACTATTTTTATTTTCAAGCAACTTTGAACTGATATTCAATTTTCACATAGCAAATCAAGTTATAAATTACACACTTCTCTGGCATAAAAGATGTTTTAGAATACATACTATCCTATATCTTGTCATGGGGTGTGACAAATACAAAACAACAACTGTTCTGATTTTGTTTCTGAAGTTGAATCCGATAATCCATCATATTATAGTATAGCATGCTACCAAGAAGCTGGATACATAATTCCTGGAAGATTGGTTTTATATTTTTGAGAATAACACGACCAATATTTTATAAAATTGAAAGAACCGAGGGATGGAAACATAGAGGAAAGTCGTAAACCAGTATAACCCCCTTCCTTTCTAATCAGAGCTATAATCAAACCTTTTGTGTGGAACAAGCTATGACTTATAAGATGATAAGTGATTGATTGGAAATACGTAAGGGTTTAATTAAGGCAGTGTCAGCACATAATGGGATAGCTTTGGTTATGAACAATTTAGACAAAATGAAAATGTTAACTCAGAAATGACTCACATTATATAAATAAAACTATTATATTATTTTATGAAAAGTATAATTTAATATTCAATGCAGTTTTCTATTAATCTTCATTATACTTTAATAAGCTGAAAAAAGTTTAACCAATTAAACTCCAGTTTTGCCAAGCTTCATTATTTCACTTGCCAAGAGGCTTTCCTATTAATGAAACAAAAGGACTTTACAAACGAATATGAATGAAATCTTCATCTAAAAATGGAAACATGGAGCTTCTAAAACACAACCAATAAACATCCTGCTCAAGTACTGGTAGCAAAAAATGTTGTATCAAATGTTTTAATGAAAATGCTTTTATTGCCTTCTCAATCAATATCACACTTATTATTAAAAGGAGAGAATTCTTTTCAATTTCCCACATTAACATAAGGTTAGCTAGTGTAGCTAAGTATTTCAAAAGTTGGGTGACGAAATTGATTCTGATTTAGATGAAATTAACGTAAGCAAGATGTCTTTAAGTAATCAATTTCAACATTTTCAACAAATTTCTATGCCATGGATTTAAATTCACATTGAACAGATATCTTTTTAATAGTAAAGGTTTTTGAAAATGATATTTTATTAGTAACGTAATATTTTATCGATTTCTTAACATATAAAAGAACTAATTCATATTTTTTAAAAGTGTAACCCTCTGTTATTCAAATGAGGACAAATTCAATTAAAATAGAAATGATCTGAGTAACTCCCAGCAGGGTTGTGGGCAATTTTTATAATTTCTTAATAAAATTACTCTTAATTCATTTCCACAATTTGAATTGGAAAGGCAGATTTAATACTTAAATACCCTATTTACAGTTAATTAGTATACAAGGATTACACTGTGTGCAAGGTGAGGTGTCACTCCAGATCTTGGAAGGAAGTCCACTTGAGTACATAATATTGTATTATCGAGAACTATTTTTGAACATCTTCAAAGAATCAAAGAAGTATTAAATCCAATTGAGTTTTTCGTATTTTAATTTTCTGAATAAAGTTTCCTCCTCCAAATCTGTCATCATGACCACATACTGTGAGTAGACTTCTGAAAAATTTATTTTAATTTTTTCCATTTGTCAATGAGAATCTCAAAGCACTCCTTCTCACATCCTATAAACGATTATGAGGAGCTTTATGGTCATGTGGTGAAGAAGACTTAATCAGTTGACCTCTGGATGTGCAACCAAAGAAGTTTGCAAGAATACCATGAAACTCTGTTAAATAAAAATAAGGAGGTGTGGTAAAAGTGCCAATTAGACTATTATCTACCTCCACCAGAGTCCAAATAAAGAAGATGTAAGCAACTATAGGCCACCTTAGAGCTATCAACTATGAACAAAACCTATACAGTATACTCAGCTATAAAATGTCCTAACATGACAAAATGTGAAACAATTAAAATGAGAAAACTAGCAGCTCAATTTATGACAAAGCCCTGTTGTCCATTTTTATTATCTCACAAACAAAGAAAAAACTGATCTGTTTATAGATTCCAAATGTAAAATTTTTAATGAGCAATTCCCCCATTCATATCCTAATTGTTACAAAAAATTCATCTCTATCACAATGGCTGAAAAATCAAAAGACAAGCGACATATCAAAGGGCAATAAATGTGACTCACAAAGACACAGACATTGTGTTTTCGTTGATAACTTTATGACATGAAGAAATACATATCTGACAGGGTTAACTGATGTTTTTCTTTGACATTACTAACAATTATAGTGTGTCATTGTCCACTAGTGGCCAGTAAAACCGTGGAAAGTTGGAAATAAAAACAAAGTTATGGGAAATTGTGTATCAGATGACCAAATTTGACCTTTGTTTCACTGACCATAACAAGTTTTTGTAGAATGTAGGACAGCATAATTTTGTTTATCGGCAGGTCCAGTAGTTGATTGTTTCAGTAATTGCATGTATTTTTTTCAAGAAGCATTCTGTAAAGATCAATTAAGAATGTCCAGTAATTTTGAAAAGTGGGGAGGGAAGGTGATAATCACTGGTTTTCATCAGGAAAATTGGGTTGTCAAGCATAGTTTTCATAAATTTATATGTGATTTATAAACAAAAGGAAGAAAAGGGACACCAAAGTTTCAAAACCCATACCACCATCCAATCATCTTTTAACCATACAATCAAAATAATTGCATTTTTATATCATTAAAGTTGATGAAAAAAATAATTATTTTTTCCAATGTATACTGTCAAATTAACTACAGAGAAATTCAACAAACGGAAATATATTTCATGTTAAACAAGTCCTCCCACTTGCATTACAACTAACTTGCAGAATAATTTACCATATGTAATTTGTGTAATAAACATTTTCAATTTACAATTTATTGACAACCTTCCTCAAACAAGATTGACATTATCGCTGTCACCTGACATGTTTTGCTTGAAAAGTACAACGTCTTGTTACCAACATGAAACATACACAACAGTTTGACAAGATGGCAACCTAAAGTCACGGTTTTTCAATCGCCATACAAAATATAAAAGCCGACAAGATGAGTATGTCAAATCACCTTAATAACAATGTCAGAAAGTGCATGTCAAGTAATTAATTATCGTTCATCGTCACTTTTAGAAACATTCCTTTGTCTACACAAACTAACAAAAATATTTTTGAAAAGATTGTTTATGATACATTGACTGTTACTGTCAAGATTTTTTCCTACATTTTCCACGTGGATTAACTTAACACTGTATCTCAATTAACTATCTATTTCATGTTATGTCAAGACTGAAATGAATAATTTGTTTGGTTTGTTTTTTTATCATTGTTAAAAGGTACATTAAAATTTTCCATCATTAAAAGTTGGTGAAAAATATTTCTTTCAGTAAATTTGAAATTTTTGCATGCCATTATTATAGAGATTTTTGAAAAATAGACTTAAATGCGAGCTAAATTATTATGATTTCAGGAAATGCTTAGCATACAAATAAGGCTATAATTAAAATGTGGGTTTTTTGCGAAACCCTATCCTGTCGCAATTTTCCCAATATAAGAATATTTATTGTTCCAATTAAAGGCTTTGATGTGCAGCATGACATTTATACACACAAAACAGGCAGCATGACATTTATACACACAAAACAATACACTATGATTTTGTAAAAAAAAAATTGTTTAAGTTTAAATGAAATATTAAAAGATAATAAAAGCACCTAAAATATTTTGAATTCAAAGTATTTACAATTGATTGATTATTTGTGTTTAACGCCACAATTACAGCTATGTTGGCTATGTCATGGCAGACAATTTTTATTGGTGGAGGTAGCAAGAGAGAAACACACCCTTGGCCACTAAAAAAACAAGAAAATATTTAAGACATACAATCAACATTCATTTCCTTTTTAAACAATAGTATCAAAGTTTAAATATTCATCATCATCTATTAAAACCTCTTAGTTTGAGTGATATGTAAGACTTCTGCAATATTAAATGGCTGTGGTCCTTTAACCTTTCCTAAACCCATCTGAATACAACATCTCATCATTTGTGGGCTTTTATATTCAGTTTCCCCAACCAAACTTTACAACAAGCAATTCTAGAAACAGCAATTTTCAGAGAAAACATTTATCACAATTGTCATTTCGGATTTTTTCAAAGGTTGAAAATTAAAATAAATCCCACAATAAAATACAACATTATATTACATAATTAAATGAGTCAGAGATGTTGAGACCATAAATTTTTATTCTAGAAGACGATAAAATATGCTACGATTTACTCAAAACCAAGAAAACAACAAAAGTTTTTTTGTTGATAAAATAACTTATCTTTCTATTTTGTTAAGACCATTGTTGACTTTGGCAGCTACCAGACAAAAAAAAAAATCAATACTTTGCATAATCTTTAAATGCGAATGTTTCACATATTTTTTTTAGCCTTGTATCTATTTAATTAATCAAACAATGTTTTACTGTCACACTGGAATTAACACATCATTGTCATTAACAAACGGAAATGGCGGGTCATAATATTTTTTTATCGAGATTCCAAACAGCAGCCTTTTGATGTGTCCGAAGACAGAGAACGAATTAGGTTCTGATGTGATACACGTGAATGAACGCCATAATTAATCTGTGATAGTAAATAATGTTTTATGTTCAGATTACTGAATTATTGAAGTGGACTAATTCAGGTGAAGCGACTAAACGATCATAAAAAAATCTATATTTGTTCAGGAGATGTTTCACGGAGACAAAAACTGATAAGGATTCTAGGAAATTTTAAACAAAACAAATAGAGGCTGACAATGAAACTAAATATAAAATTTTCCGTGTTTTTACAAATCTGTATCATTGCTGACAAGTCTTTATAATTTACGAGTTTTTAGTAAATGGAAATTTTCAGCTCGTTGGGACGTGCTTAGTGCATGTGACGATGAATAATGCAGTTAACATTTTTTTTAAATCGATTTCAGCACGTAATGAGATCCTTCCATTGTACCTATAAGCTTAATGCCATGCAAATGAACCATTTTATATAGCATTGCAGACTGGGTTTATATGTATTTTAAATCCTAGTATTATAGACTTAACATGCATTAAACAGCAACATTTCTTTGTTTAGTGCATCGCAAATCATGAGATAATGCCACTGCAAAAAAGGTTGCTAACCTTGAAATTTTTCAAAGTTCTTCCTTCTTGTCTCCCTGCTCGAAGTCATTAAACAATATGAAAGCCTCAAAATTGAAAAATCGCATAATAAACTCAAAGCTCAAAGAGATATTTCTAAATTTCATATGGTATTGTCTAGCTTTTGGTTGGCTATACTTATTGAATTGAATAGAAACTTAAGTATGGCGAATGAAAGCTTAATGCCACTCATCACATAGAATTTGATCTGTGTGTCATTTATAAGCAGGAACCATTTAACAGTTCCATATGGAAGAATTAACCAAATTAGCTTCCTCTTAACTTGCCCTGCCTTTCACCCCGGCAATAAAAAACAAACAACAATCATAAATGTTTTCAATTCAAAGATATTTAGACTGAAACTCTATCCATCTGACAAATGCAAATATCTCAATTCAAATTTCCTGAGGTCAGAACTATTTCATGTTTCAGTTGTTTAATGGCACTATAAGCACTTTGAGAAAGACGGAAAATGGCCTTGCAATTTCCTGTCCCTGATTTACAACTCTCAAAAGTACCCTGATGTGTATAAACAGATCATAGTTAGCCATTTGCAGACAATAGCTATAAATAACACTGGACTTAGGCAGTCAAGCCTTAATAATGCAGTTTCCTAATCTGACAGTTCCACGATGAACTTACATTAAATATCGTAATTAAAATGGTCGAAGCAAGTTATTACTAATATTTATCTGATCAATAAACTGAGACAAAAGACTATTATTGATATTAGCATTTTAAGCTCAGTGCTGTGGGGCAAATTTCATAGACAAATAGAAAGAAAAAACATTAAATGGGGATAAATATTAAAAAAGATTTTGGGCCCACAAAAAAGGAGGCAAGGTAATGAGTACCTCAAGATGAAGTATAGCAAAATCATATGAATTTTGCGTTAAAACAGTTAATAGGTATAAATAAGTATATCATTTTAAAAAAGAACAAATATTGCTGAATTTTGCAATAAATTTCTGCAAGGAAACATGGGACATAGATGTTTAAAAATAGAGTACCAGTAACTTGTTCATACAGAAAACACAGTGGTAAATAATCTAGTTGCTCATTAGTAATTCTAAATGTCCTGGGCTATATTGAATTATTTACAATTTTTCTAGACTATTTAGAAACAATGTAGTACTGTCATGACTGACTGTGTTAGGGCTTGTTATTTGTTGAAGGCAACACAGAAATATTTTTTTTTTACCAAAGAAATACAAGAACCCTTAGTTGTGCTCCATTTGAGTAAGAAGCCTGAAATTACCAGGTCTTTACAGTCCATTTCCCTTGTTTTACATATCAGTTGGAAGTTGGTCATTTGTAGTCCGTCAATCAACAAAGTCATTTTAAAGATAACCATGTATTTGATAAAAAAAAATTAAAAGCAGTTACAACAACTGATATAGTGAAAAGTTTACATTGAAGAAACCTTGATGAAAATGTAAGGGCAAGCAATCGAAATTAGGGTCAGTCAGCCTGGACACCCTTAAACAAATCTTTTTTACCCTATAGATGTTTCGTTGAGTTCTTTTGTATTGTTGAAAAATTACTGTCTGAAACTTTTATTCAAATCCCTGATGCAAGAAATGCAGGTACGGTGACCAAATTCATTGCACTCTGTCCTTCAATATCTATAGGGTAATGCAGGATTAGAAAATCACAAATAAGGAAACTGGGTTCCTTGATTATTGTCAGTTTGTAACAATATTTATTAATCAGACAGGCTTCCTTATTCTATTGCGTTTTTGTCGAGTTCAAAATAAGATTTAATGAAAAAACTGAAATTGTATCAGCCATGCTTCCTTTTATTATTTTAATCTCTTATCTCATCAAGGCTACAATGAATTTCAGTAATGAATTCTGGGATTAATAAAAATCGTCAGCGACACATAATTCTTTGAAAATTCTTTTATCAAAATGATTACAATGGCTTTTAAAACATTAAAAATTTCCAATGCAAGGCACTGTACAAACTTTGACGACATGCACGACATTAAATCGCTAAACATTTAGTGAAATTAATATGATTCTTACATAGATAAACAATTCTAACATTTTACATAAAGGAAGGTCAAGATCTTTGATGGAAATTAAAAAAAAAATTGTAATTGTTCTCTTCCATTATGAATTCAAATAAAAGAAACAAGCACTTCAAACTGAACCTTATGAGTAAATAAATTTTGTATTAGAGTACAAAGGATCATAAATTTTACACGTGAATACCGAAACCTTGGTAATAAAGGGGTTAAAATGTGCTGCCGCCAAATAAGCTTTGTTGGCGTGTGGTTATAATTTACACAAGATTAACTGTGAAACTTGTAATATTTCTGAAGATTTTGTTAGAAGACAAAGTGAGTCACACCAAATAAAATCAAGAATGTCGCTAGTGAACCGTAATGTTTGTAATCTTACTTTTGCACAACTGAGCGTGATAAACAGTATCCAAATTAAACATGCATTGGTTAGCAATGAAGAGATTGAAAGTTTATTTATTTCTTCATCTCTTATTTATTAAATCGGACAAAAAATATATTTGACTTCTGTTAATCCAAATTTAATAAAATATAATTCAAATCAATATGCTTAATACTAGTTTCCAATTTCGTTACAAAGTGGAAATATACCAACTAAAGATCCCTAACTTATTCTACATATTAAATATATTATAAGTATTGATTATTCAAAGTTTCTAAAACATTGAAATATCAGAAATATTAATAATTTTATTCTTTTTACGTAATTTTATGAAGTTAGCTTCATTAAGGAAAACAGTTAAAGAGGTTTTGGGAAAATTTGAATTATGTTTAATAACAAATTTAAACAAAACAAATATTTCTATTTATTTACAAAACAATCACAAAACAAAGAATTCATACAGATTTGATCCATCAGATATCTAAAACTGGCTTTAAACACAAGAAAAGCTATAATATACAATTCAGTAGATGATAATAGTATTATATAAATATCTGAATCCAACCCTGGGGCAATTTCACCCGAAATAACATATCAGCTTAAAAAAAAAATTCCTGTGGTTAGGATACCAACAAGATTTGATCTGATAGCAATTTATATATTAATTCTACCTAACTATCGTAAATGTACCTACTGTTTGAAGATATCGTTATCTCTATAATAACACCTTAGATGAACACTTTCACCCAAATTACAGGTAAGGTTAAACACTCCAGTGAAGTGGATGTTATGTGTTGAAATAGCACCTAAGTTGTCGAAATCAGTTTGATTTGTCCTTTAACGATATACTGTTTACTGTCTATCTGCCGATTCAATGATCATGTGACTTGTGTTTTCTTATAGCGGGTGAAAGAAGTCGCTTTGGTTTTTCCTGCATGTAAACAAAAATAATTATTTAAAAATGATGTAAAATGGATTCCTCTTAAATTTCATAACAAAAATTCAGAATCATACGCATTTAACAGAAAAATATTGCTATAATGAAAATTTTTTTTTAAAAGGAACTGTATAAATATAAGAACTAAAGTTAAATAAACACACCTGCAACATTAGGCCATTATGTTTATAGCCACAAAATCCTTTAAAAAATTCTGATAGCAAAATTAGCTAATGAATATACCTTCCTTTTTTCCGGAAATGTTCGTTTTTTAAAATCATTTTTCCAATATTTTAATGCAAGTAACAGGAAATGTTGTTTCTGCTATCTGCCATTTTAAAAGAGATATTTAACATAGAAGAGTCAGAAAAAGAATTAGATTATTATGCAATTTTAAACGAGTATGTAATAAAGTGAGTTGACGGTACTTACATTTTAACAATCAGGGAAGAATAGACAATATCAATATTATATTCATTATTCTGTTATATTTAATATAAAAAGGTAATTGAACCAGTCAAAAAGCCAAGATTACACAAGTCATTTTGTTTTATCAAATTTAGTTATCAGTAAAAATTTTGGACAAAATAAAAGAGTACATTTGCAAATTGGACAATTCCTCTGAGTTAGACTGCAAAAAAAGAAAAGAAAATGACCATCAGAGCAAGCTATATCAAAATCAAATTTAAAATCTTGCTCCAATTTGATGCTACTTAAACCTCCATGTCCCTAGTCACTACAAAATACACAAATGAGATCTAAGTCATTTAGTATGATTTATAATGAAAGGTTAATTACCAGTCAAACTATCAAATTTATCTGTTCCTTTTTTAAATCTTTTTTAAAGTCCAACATCAATCATGGACCCAATTCATCTCCACTAGGAACAAAAGTAAAAGTAGATATTTACAATCTGTTTGAAAGACAATTAGTCCATATCTATTGAGTTTAATTCTTAGAAAAAAAATGCAACAATAAACATTTATTAGACCTGAATTAGAAAACTATTCCAGTAGAAGCTTACCAAAAAGTAAAATAACAAAAATACCGAACTCCAAGGAAAATTCAAAACGGAAAATCCCTTATCAAATGGCAAAATCAAAAGCTCAAACACATTAAACGAATGGAAAACAACTGTCATATTCCTGACTTGGTACAGGCATAATCCTTATGTAGAAAATGGCAATTGATATAACCTAATTCCATGTTTGTATGGATATGACAAAATCCCATGTTTGGCTAACGAAAATTTTTAAATTTCTTTGGATTGAAATTAAACTGGTGTGACAAAATGTGTCCAAATGCTCAAAGTTTTCTGCAATTTTATCTAAAATCCAGCAATTTGTTCATGACAAGTTTAGGATTGTAATCTACATGTAGATGAACTTGACAAGCAGACACATTACCACAAATACTGAGCAGACACAATAACAAATATATAAAGGAAACAAGAGTGCACACGCTGAAATGTCTCGCCTTCTTTACTAATCATTGATATTATGTTGAAAGTCCTAAATATAAAGCTTTATTACAACTGTCACATAAACTTAACATAAACCAAGTAAACTAAACATTGACCAATGAACCATGAAAATAAGGTCAAGGTCAGATGAACCATGCTAGGCAGGCATGTACAGCTAACAATTCTTCCATACAACAAATATAGTTGACCTATTGCTTATAGTTTAAGAAAAACAGACAAAAACACAAAAACTTAACACTGAGCAATGAACCTTGAAAATGAGGTCAAGGTCAAATAAAACCTGCGTGACTGACATATAGATCATAAAATATTTCCATACACCAAATATAGTTGAACTATTGCATATAGTATTAGAAAAAAAGACCAAAACTCAAAAACTTAACTTTGACCACTGAACCATGAAAATGAGGTCAAGGTAAGATGACACCTGCCAGCTAGACATGTACACCTTACAATCATTCCATACACCAAATATAGCTGACCTATTGCATGCAGTATTAGAAAGAAAGACCAAAACTCAAAAACTTAACTTTGACAACTGAACCATGAAAATGAGGTCAAGGTCAGATGACACCTGCCAGCTAGACATGTACACCTTACAATCATTCCATACACCAAATATAGTAGACCTATTGCATACAGTATAAGAAAAACAGACCAAAACACAAAAACTTAACTATAACCACTGAACCATGAAAATGAGGTCAAGGTCAGATGACACCTGCCAGTTGGACATGTACACCTTACAGTCCTTCCATACACCGAATATACTAGACCTATTGCTTATAGTATCTGAGATATGGACTTGACCACGAAAACTTAACCTTGTTCACTGATCCATGAAATGAGGTCGAGGTCAAGTGAAAACTGTCTGACGGGCATGAGGACCTTGCAAGGTACGCACATACCAAATATAGTTATCCTATTACTTATAATAAGAGAGAATTTAACATTACAAAAAATATGAACTTTTTTTTCAAGTAGTCACTGAACCATGAAAATGAGGTCAAGGACATTGGACATGTGACTGACGGAAACTTCGTAACATGAGGCATCCATATACAAAGTATGAAGCATCCAGGTCTTCCATCTTCTAAAATATAAAGCTTTTAAGAAGTTAGCTAACGCCGCCGCCGCCGCCGTAGCCGCCGCCGGATCGCTATCCCTATGTCGAGCTTTCTGCGACAAAAGTCGCAGGCTCGACAAAAATGAAACATATCTTAATAATCATATTTGATTCATGATTGCTGAATAACTGCATTTTTTTTTGCCACCTACACAATGAGTTCAATCATCCTATAAGACCGATCGGTGGTTCACACATCGGAGAAATGACCTCGCTAAAACAAATACTCTGAACAGAATCATAGTAAATATATTTATAAATCTGTAACCCAAGCTGCTACACAAATCTTAAAAATATTCTGTGCAATGAAAAAGGAATAATAAAACTGTTTATGTCCATTAGTCTATTTTCTTTCCTCTTTGAAGTACAAACTGTCGTTTTAATTGTCTTACAATTCTACTTGTCCTGTAAAATCGTATTCAAACTTTTCTTTTTCTAATTTAATTCCAGTATTGCTCGTGGTCCCTACAATGAGAATATCTCAGCTAATATCTATGGGCGAGGGCATCCAAAACATGAAGTGCAAATAAAGTTCCTAAATGTGCAAAACGGTTAATCTGTCCAACCTGTTTTACGACATGGAAATCAAATAAAATCTTAAATATTATATTTCCGATTATCATAAAAACACATCAATAAACCAGTCATTACTTCTAATAAGGTTTCAAAATTATTCATTCAAAAATACCCTGGTACGTCTTTTTATTAACTTCATTATAATCTAAAGAGTTAGTAAAATATTTACTGTCAAAAACAAATATATTTTCTCCTATTCCGTTTTGAATGCACGAAAGGGAAATAAAATTTCCAACTTGTGATTTAAATCTTGGATTCTATATGTGAAGCATGAAATGCTATTGATAAATTGAAAATAAAATTGTTAATCTACCAATTAAATCAACAAAAGACAACATCATAAATGGTTATTTTATATGGACTAGGAGACTGGGAGAATTAAAGAAGAATTTACTTTCATTACATTACTAAACGTCTGCTCAGATAATCTCAATCCCTAGTGTGTTTATATTCACCTGTCTCCAAAACAGGTAGTAAAGCTCTTGACAAATTGTCTGAAAATGATCCTTAAATTTATAAAAAGACAACGATTTTTTTAAAATAATTTACTATTTATCTGAATCTGTGTTTTTGTTGACAGAAAGGTCAATTGCACTCTTGTTAAATTTTCAGCTGGAAATTTAAAAATTTGAAATTATCAGTGACCTTCATCACTGGTATATATATACAAAATTTTCAAATTAGTTTCTAAATTATTCTTTAATACAAAAATTCTTCAATTTCATATTTGTCCACAAATATCAGAAATTTAAGATATATTTTTAAAGCTACAGAGGACAAATTTAGATGTCAAATTAAAAAGCAAATGCAGTCATCATGTTTAACCACAAGCCCTTCATTCCAGGCCAATATAAATGTTGTTAGACCGTTAAAATTTCTGAAAAGAGGCCTTTCTGTAACAAGCCATTTAAATATGAGGATATTCTATGATGCAGATAACCCGAATAATTCAGTCGTTATATTCCACTGCTCTACGATGGCTACATTCATGCCTGAAGGCCTTGTCAATAAAAAATCGTCAAATAATCATTCGGAATTAGCTCGGGATTTACCTATCTCGATAACATTGAGCTATTAGCTGATTGGCTCTCTCTCACAGAGAGCACCAATCAAAATCCTGGATTCGTGACGCGTTTTTATTGTATAAAGAATTCAGGCCCTCGCGAGTGGGAGAGTCGATCACGGGGAGGGACTGAATTATTCGGGTTATGATGCAGATTATATATCTTTCAATTGGAAGTAAGTTTTCTTGGAGTGATCAAAGTACCAAAACTAGGAAAAAACATAATAATTAAAGGATAAAAATACAAGTTCCCTCTTTTTCCATTTTAAAAATGTTACTTTTCCCAGCAAAAGTGCCATACTAAATTTTGCCAGCTTAGATGAAAATTTATTGAAAATGTCAACAGAAAAATACATCAATAGTAAACTTCTAAGCCAATTATTCAAATATTCATAATACGACAGAATAAATAAATCACAAACCACAAAGCCTTATTAAAACTGTAAAATAAATATTACAGATGATTTCAATGATAAATTTTATTGTTAATCAAAATTCAAAATTTTTCTTTTGTATAAATCACATAGTCGTGAACCTATAAAAATTTGACAAAGATTTTCAGATTAAGTTTTAAGATGCGGCACTTTTTGTTTCGACGTGTGGTATAATGGCGAGATTTATGTAAAAGGGCATAATTTAATAACCCAAGGTTATCTTGATAATACTAGAAAACCCTCACTTGTCACATGGACAATAGGGTTTTCCAGAGTCTAAATCATGAAACTCAATGCACCGAAGACATTTAATAAAGATTTAGTTCAGCAAATGAAAATCTATAATTTCATCTATAGACTTGCTTGATCAATCTATTAACTGTGAAAAGATAACAACTTGATGATACCGGCTATTTTTAATTTATCTCGCGAATATACGACAAACAAGTGCCCTATTAAAAAATCAGCTTTTGAAAATAGTGTCAAAGTTTGAAAGTTATCAGATCTATACAGCAATATTTATGATCTATCTTATCTGTCACTCAGTATAAAAAAATATATTAAAAGCGATGGATTCGTAAAATCTTTTTCTATTCTATCTAAAGGGAGAAATATTTGCTATATCATATTAATTATATCTCATTGTTGAAAGCACCTTTAATTTTGATTATTATGGATAAAATCTGGCAGAAAATGAAAATTCAACAGATAGAATCAACCCCCTACAGAGTATGAAAAGTTCAGTTCTTAAGCTATGTACTAATAAAATGCTGTGTTTTCAAATTATAAACCTGCAAAGTTTGTCTATTCAGCATGTGATTTCGGAGTTACAAAAACAAACCACCTTCCCTTTGTGTAGACATGGCAAACATTTATGAAAACCTTTATATTAATTTAAAATCAAATTAAAAGAAGGTGCAAAATAGCACTACATAAGATTAAGAGAGATTATGTAAAAATATCACTGAATCCAGCAAGTAGTTAAGGCAGAGTTAAAACATACATGCCAAGATTGAAGTTATGACAAAGTCTTAATCATGTTACATATTGTACCTGGTAACTCCAAAATTTATTTAAGTAATGAATAAAGAACATTTAAAGACATAGCAAAGTCTCATCTTTTTTTATATAAGCAGACCCAAAACTCAAATTGAAAAAAGAAAACTAATAAAATATGAGGTCCTATGACCATTTAGTACTCAAGATTTTCTGAAAGAAAGATTCCTAGAAATCTAGTCACTGGTTTACGGGAAATGGCATGTTTACTAATTTAAGTGCAGACAGATGGATGCACAAATTTATTAACAAATGGAGAATCATGCAGACAGACAATTATTAGAAAGAATCCTTATATATCACTTAATTCACTGATGGTGGTTTATAAAAAGACTTATCATACTTAATTCATGAAGGGGGTTTAATAAAAATGCCTAATCTTAACAAATCTTTATTTTAGTTTAATCTAATATGAATCCTTACTTGTTTGATTAGACAGAGATATTTGTAAAATCATTATCTGCATTTATATTTCTGGGGATTCATTACAAAATAGTGCTAAGACGCAAATCATGAAAGGCTTCATTATTTCAAATTTGTTTCCTAAAGAAATAATTAAACTATTGCATCTTTCCCCCTGAGTTGAGATTAAGAATTGGCCATATAAATGTCTTCTTGACAGTAAAGATGCTGTACTTAAAACTCTGATTTCTCTTCTTGCTATCAAAAGATTTTGATTTTAAGCCATCTAAGACTTAACATTATTTACCGATGTGCCCTTTTCCCTCATTGTGACATTTTTACTGGGTAAGGATTTACATGGCAAGTGATGCATGTAACCCTTTGGAATGGGGACATTCAATCTGGTGCCCCATGTTGGGTGAATGTCATGCATTATTGACTAAAATTAACTTGGCACATTTAATTTTCATAAAATTTTGACAAGATATTTACTTTGACCCTTTGACAAAAAATATAAAAATTTCAAAAAACTTGAACCACACACTTTATCGGTAATTTTTCATTGGATATATAGTAGTTTGACAAACATTTAATTTTAATCATTTAGAATTAGCTTAATATTTCCTGAACAATAGAATGTGATTAAAACTTTCAGCTCATTTTTACAGAGTTATCTCCTCGTAGTGTTATGTACCACCTTATACATATTAAAAAATCCTTCTAACATTTACTCTGGAAGGGTCCCAAGGGAGACTGTTCCCATGGAAATTTGTCCGAATTTTCAGTGGCAGTCCAAATTTCCTGCACTTCATCATGGATGAACTACATTGCAGAAACCATCTTTTATGATGCAAATGTGTGTAATTGTAAATTTGTTCTCATCCTCAATATGCATGAACTATTTGTCACTGGACATAAAGCATGCAACCAACAATCAATCAAGCAATCTTGTAACAATTGTATCATTGTTATAATGAAACATCCGTTACAAAAATTTATAAACTAAGCATTACTTATAAAAACATTCTCTTTATAGTTGTGTACAATTCATCTTATGAGACAAATAACAGTATAGAGATGGATTTTCAGAAACACATTAAAGCATACAAAATGCAAAGAATCCAAATACTTTCATGATAATGGATGAGTCATGAAAAAATAAAATGACAGCGAAAATAACAGCAAAACTTTTAAAAACATCATCTTCACAGTTTTCAATAACTATATATTACTTTTTCCTTTATACATGTGTTCCCTGGAAAAAGGGGTGGGGGGGGGGATGTATGAGCCCCAATGAAAACACAGTGTTAACTACCCAGAAGCAACCAGAAGTGGACTATGTCTAAATAAAATACCTTAAACACCTGGCATTAGCTGCATACAACTTGGTTTTTATCTTTATATGCAGGTTTTCCCTAAGTTTGATCAAATCTTCATATAAAATCATAAATCCATTATATTTAATCAAAAACCTTATTGATCAATCTACCAGATCTAAAAAATAAAGAATATCTAGCATCTTAATCTGAAAACAACTGCTTGTACACTCTTCTTCAAAGAACACACCTTATTTCTTTAATGCCAGTTCTGTCCATTTACTTTCGCTTGTAAAACAGTGAAAACTTCAATTTACTGATTATCTGGGGATCTACACTAAACCACCCTGAATGAAGAATTTCTTATTCAACACCTTGGTAGTTTTAGTTAAATCTGTCTAGATTATTATCCTGTACTATTTGAATAAGCAATTTAACCTCAATGTTATAAGATTATGTTCTCTTTCGTCAAATATTTCCAGAAGCGTAAAAAAAAATTGTGAAATAAACATGAACTAGACATTTTTCTTAACCTTTAATGCAAGACGAAAAGTTTAAAACCACCAAATTAAGACATAAATTCTGTTAAAGACATGATAATTTATGGTTTAAATCAAATGTGATGAACTCGAAATTACAGGTTTTCAAAATGAAATCATTAAAAGTCGTCATTATCCTTTTTAGTGGATAAAGGAAAGGTTAATTTCTTCAAAATACAAAGTGAGAGCATGACAGGTGTAGCATGCACATTATACTATGACAATATGATTAGGTTCCAAGATAAAATCTACCCTTTCGCACTCGAACAATTAGACAAACAATTACCACCTTCAGCAAGAATAATTTACTGATTTCATTTTGCAAATGGTCAGGACTGGCGACAAATATCATTAATTATGGCGGCTATTAAACCAAACCACAAACCACTTTCTGTCATTCAAATTTTTCATAGGTTAAAATTCGGAAAATGGTAATTATCAATTTACTAACTGGATAAATTAAAAGGACTATAGTAAATTCTCAAAATTATACCTAACATTTATAAAGGCTCCCCTTCTTTTTTTTTTAAGTAAAAAAATCATGACATCTTTTCTATCATAACTACTTTAATATGAAAGTTATTATTGGTTCAATCATATCTTATACCCACATGCATATTAATATAATTTTAAAAACAAGAGATCTGGGGTATATACCAAGGAAACAGCATTCCAACAATATCAAACAACTAAAAGATATTTTTTAAATATAAAATATTTAAATTCTGTCGACTCTCTACTATCATTTTGATAAAATCATAAAACTATCAATACTTTAATCTCAGTACTGTACAGAAATAATAGGCCATAGCGAGAGATTTTCATTATCAAGCTAGAACAATCTATTTTAAGCAGCGCGAGCTATTTGAAATAACAATAGATATTATAATTCAACCTCCTCCAATTTTAAAGGGAAAACAAAACCTGCTGAGCCATTTTCCGACAAACATGTTTTTACATAATCATCGTGAATTGAAACTTTCAACCATTAGACAGCCTGTAAACACTTTATGTGATACCCAGCATGCAACAAAGTTCAAGACAAACAAAAACTGAATACTGATGTTGTTTGTAACATATGAGAATTATGGATGCAAATAAAAAATTTACCAATAAATTCATAATTATACTCCCCCTTTTATAAAAATTGTTGAAATTTTCGAATTTTTCATATGATGTTTTCTCAACACCTGGCAATTAGGGAATGTTTTCAAATAAAAATTATACAGCCTCTCGGATTAAATTATTCATTCTTCTTCTGAAACGCAATTAAAGAGATAATCAGAGGATGGTCGACAGAGCATGACAAACCACAGAAAGTTGAACCTTTAGTTAGTACAAAGAGTCAATACTTCCATATAAAACTATACCGTGATAGGTCAAACCCTTATTCTCGTGGTCATGCGATGGGTATTATCTAGAATCGTGAGATGGAAAAATAAACACGGAATTAATATCCTTAAATGACATGAATTGTTTCATATAAAGTTGTCATTTTTTTTTCCTTTAGAAATTTATTGTCTTTTCAAAAAACTATTAACTGAAATAAACTACACGGTCAATTATAAAGAAAAGAGAACCAAACTTGGATACATGCAAGTCAACAATACACAGGATGGATTTCACCGAATAGATCGTTGATTCAACCTCGCCGTAACATTAGAAATCACTTTTATGACTAAATCAAAGGGCTTCAATAAAGAGGCTCCACTACATATCTATAGAAATCATCATCTTTTTGTTTGACGGGGAAAAAAAGATGTGTGGGAATTCTCAATCAATACATAAATCATTCCGTATCTTTTATAAATTACGGACATTATTTACATAGAATTAAAGAATCTCAAGGGAAAATATCCCCATTTTGATCTATTAATTGTCTAAATTTCTTTTGTCTTTATAATTTGTTTCAATAGCAAAGCTATATTACAGACAAGGAGATATATAATTATTAAACATAATTGTCATAATCTAAAAATAATTATAATTGTTTTAAAATTTCCTCATTATATTTCATAACTGACATGACAGTTGTCTCATTCTAGTTTGTGTTTATAAAAACATGATGAAATTGTGATTTTTCAAAATTAACATTGCCAATTTTTGAAACAAGCAAACCAAAAAAAACATGTTACAGTGCATTTGTACCCATGTTTATTGTTTTTTTTTCCGATAATAATAATTTTGTTACATTTAATAAAAATTTGGATGATTTTTTTACTTTGAGGAACTTGCTAAGTCACCTTATTAAAATCAAATTTGTAAATACACATGTAAAAGATAGAAGGAACAATTTTAATATCCTCCAGAAAGTGTTTTAAATGTGAAACCTTCTCTTTATGCATATTATTTAAGACTGTTCTATGAACACATACATGACACTCAGGGAAGGCACTTTGAAATCTTAACTATGAGTGGGTGTCAATTACCGGTACTTTTGTGAAAAGTGAAAATCTAAAGATTTCTGTATAGGTGGTAACCCCATTTTGACAATTCCTTCCCTGGGTGCCATGCATGTTTTAATGGAAACAATTTTACTAAACAAGACACCCAAACAATTTGTAGGTTTAGCAATTCTTGCCAAAGAATTATTGAGGGGCAGAAGGTCCTTTTTTGGGACCTCTGAGGGTTAGGCCTTTATTTTTACGAGAATTCAGGATTAGGCCTTTATTCTTGAGGGAATTCAGGATGTACACCTATGGATACTTGGGAATGATTAATTTTTTGTGAAAGAATGATTGATTTTTTTCAGGAATTTGGGATGACACCCCCTCCTTCAGCCCTCATTATTAACAAAAAATATCCCATTTGTAATCTTTCAAAAAAAAAAATTGACATATAAGTTATCATACAGAGCTTATTCAAAAGAACTATACATCTTATTATACTAGTGGAAACAAATCTTATATTAAATTTTGCAGATATTAATTTTCGAAGAAGGTTATAATTGCATAAGATGTTGGTGAGAGGTTTATGTTGAAAAATCCTCATAAAAATGTTATGGCCGAAGCTTTTCTATTTGGCCTTAGTATGCTGTAGATATTTTAGCTCTGCACTGTATAATTAGACATTAAAAAGTCAAATTTTGTCCCCATGTTCCATCCTCCAAATTTCTTTCTGATATAGATTAGGCCAAAAAAAAAATAGTTCTGTTTCCTGCCTCCCTACCTACCCATAATTTTTGTGTATAAAATTATTTTTTATGGAATTTTCTGCCAGGAAGCAGAAAACAAGTATAGTTTTGTTTCGGTCTGAAAAGTTTACAAAACTTTTAAACTTGAGGTTACTGAACTCTGTAGACAATTTGGCCAGTTTGTCCTTCCAGTAAATGGATACAGTGACATATTAAATCTGATTCGAGATAACTTGCTTTTAACAAAAAACAACTATTCTTCTAAAACTATACTCTTGTAATCTAATCCATCATATAAGTATAAGGTAATAAAGGATGATATATACTTTTACACTTTGTGTATATTTCTACATAAATCACACCAAAGATCCTAATTTAAGTCAAATTTGTATCATATCTGACGGGCAATGGAGTCATTTAGATGAGGGAAGAGAAGATGGGGTTCAGATTAAATGTATTTATAGACATGAAACCTGAGCAAGTGCTTTATAATGATAATAAGAAGAAAGCCTTTGCGCTTGTAATATATGCATTATTAGAAGAATGAATGAAAGGAAATACCCGGATACAGGTCAAGGAAAACCCAACCAAACACAAATTTAGAAGACAACATAGATTCAACAGTATACAACAAAAAACCATGTGCAAAGCTTAAAATCAGCCAGTCAAGAAAAGTTTCAAGAGCCATGAATTAGAATTAACATATATTTTTGTTTTCATTGCGGACAAAACATATTTCAGAAAAAACCAGGACTCACATTTATAAGTTCTCAGGAAACTTTCTTAAATAACATTCAATTTCAATAATTAAAACCACACATTTGATAGCATTTCATTTTATGTTTGAAGTTGGAGAGCAATATGGGTTATTGAGAATTTGGTCCAAAATCTTGTTACGTCATTTTATCAATACATTGACAGATCCTAACATGGAAACTAATTCTGGAAATATCAGGGTAGATAATTGAAATGGTGTGATGGTACCCAGGTGTTTACAAGCATGTGTTCTATAACATGCATGACTAAACTCTGATAGAGATTGCTGCTAATGAATGCTCTTCTGCCACGATTAAATTATCAGGCCACTGAAAATTCATGAACATGGCTCCAGGGGAAGAAAATAAGATAAAGTGAAATGGACCAAAAGTAAAAATCTCTCAAATCATTATTCAAGAGATTTAATTATCAAAATCAACTTTACTTTCGGCTTATTGGGGGAAATAGGATAGAAACTCAAATCTAATGGACCAAACGTGAAAACTCTCTAAACATTATTCAAGAGATTTAATTACCAAAATCAACTTTACTTTCGGCTTTTTCAGCAATAGGATAAAAACTCAAATGTAATGGACCACAAAAAATTTGATGAATATCTCCAAGAGGTTTTTATCAAACAACCCAAAGTGCATTCTTGTTCTTTATCTAATCTTGAAAACATGACTCGTCAATGATCGAATAACGTCCAAGTATCAGGCAGAGGTTTCTTATGCACAAATAATTAAAGAATGAAATCATTTGTCCTTTGATTAAGCAGATAAAAAGCAACGAAATGGAACAAGTATTTTATATTGAAATAGCACGCGATAATGTTCATTGTAATTGCTAATTGATTAATTCCCTGCCACGGAGTTTAAAAAAGGTCAATTGTAAACGTTATCTCGTAAACACATCAATGTCAGGTGCAATGTGCAATATAACATGATAAAGTTAAACAGTTTTTGTTTAAAAATTTTCTTGACGGTTATATACAATGTATTTCAATTTCATTCACTAAAATAATTTCAACTATTTATTTTAAAGACATGCTTGATTTAAAGTGTAACATGTATTCATTTTCTTTTATTTTAAGGCATTCTTCATTTAAAGATTTTATTTTCTTGTAACTGACTGATAAAATTTTACAATTATGGCCCATTTGATGCTGTTAGTAGATGAATGCTGTCTTATTATAATATTTAGTTGATATACCCCCCTTTTTTAATACTACGACGAGGGCATTAAGTGTTACCCTTGACCGTCCCGTCCCATTTTTGTTTGTTTGAAGCTTGAGTGGAGGCATTCGTGTCCCCAGACACAATCTTCTTTCATTTCAAATTACATTGATCACCTTCCAGTTAACAAATTTCTTTTTACTATAAAAGGTTGCACTGAACTGTTAGATCATTTTTATTACAAAACTAACTTATATGTAAAGATAATCAACCTGTGTGGTTCGACACGTGTATAAATCTAAAACATTACCTTATTTTTACATTAAAAGACAGCTGTAAGTCAAACAATATGTCAGCTGAATGACAAGCTTGTCAGGAAGATTATCTCTGTCCAAATGTACTAATTGTCTTCAAACATGGAATATACTAAAGGGGGGAAAACTCTTACAAGTCAACAATACAAAAATCAACAACTGAAAAATTCCCCTTATATCCATAATTGCATCTACCAGAGTCGTTAAAACTTGGAACATTTGAGCTTTAATGTCAGAAATGTGGACCATAAGGGCAATATTTGATGATGTTAACCTGTTATTGTCAAAACAAAGTAATTCTTAAAAATATGGGCTGTAACAACTTAAGGGAAGTAACTCTTACAGTAAATCTTTATTTAATTAATTTCCCCACATCTTATGCAAGATATGCTCATCAAAACTTGGAACAGAATATTTACTTTTGAACTTCAATGTTAGAAAGTTGAAAATAGAAAGATCATACAGCCTTTATATGTTGGAATTTAACCTTAAATTTACCTATAGATTTATTCAAATACCTAGTTGGATGTCTTACTTTTGTGTTATAGATTTGCTATCTCATGAAGTTGCCCCATAACTCCTTTCATGTGTTTGTTTTCCTATAGATTAAATAAATCTTTTTTGCAAGAAAATCCTGTATATACTAGTGTACATCCTTACAAGTCAAGCCTGCTGAATGGTTCATATCCAAGACTAAGGCAAATCTTATTCTTAGTCAAGTAAATCACAGCAACCTACTTATAATGGGATGCCATTATACACCACCCTTAGATGCATCTTTTTAATGAAGTTATGTGATACTGATCTTTTAGTTTTCAAAACCTGAATTTTGCTATTGAATTACTGGTAGTCAAAGTGTACCTGGATATAAATCTTAAAGCTACTGAATCATGACATCGGTTATATGACCTTTATCTTACGGCACATGGTCAGATCCTCCAATATTCAGTGCCTACTGCATTTTAGTTTATTTTCACTAGATGTTTAATAAATTTTGAGATATCTGAATGTCTGGATGGGGTTTCTATAATAAAGAATAATGGGCCAATACTGCAGAAAAATGGGGTAAAAAAAATAAAGAACAGAGAGAAATAGGCCCAAAAAAATAAAGAAAAGAAAATAATGAGGTGCTAAATTATAAAGAAAAGAGAATAATCAGAGAAAAGTGACCTAAAATATTATATAGAAAAGGAACCCCCATCCAGACCCTCATATATATGGCAAAACTGTTATGTGAGGTTTTATCTTTATTTTTTTTATGGTCCCTGATTTTGATTGTTTTTTTAAGATCAAATAAGGAAAATGAATAATTTTCACATTTTATCCCAATTTCCATATTACTGAAAATAAAATCAGCATATGAATATAAGAAGTACTGTGATGTAGACACAGATTTATCATCATTACTTATTTTCAAAATTACTCATACTTTTTTTTCTAATTAATTTACTAGTTTCTGCACCTAAAATCGAAACAGCTACATCTAACAAATCTTACCAGTTATACACGACTTCAACTCTTCTAAGTGAAATCCTCTGTACATGCAAAACCACAACACAAGCACCACACACCGTTTCTTTTCTTATTCAAAAGAAATTAATACCTTTAATGAGAAAAAAGTCAAGAAAAAATTAAATTCCCATTAGATTTAAATGACGAATAAAACCGTTTGTGGTCAAAAGAATTATATAGTGGTTCAATTTCCTTCTATTATACAGGTCAATGAATCAACTATCGTTAGTCGACGTTAAAATTCTATGTATTGAACTACTCCTTTTATAGATGTATACAGTTTCCGTATTTTATATAAAAATGATTAAGCCATACGATTTTAAGGTTCTTTGGCATGACATAGGTGGGTCAATTTTCGTTGTTTCGTGATGTCAATTGTTCAGAAGTTACAATGTATAAATAGGGTAGGCTCAAATGTGTACTTGGTAGATCTTTTACAGTAACTGATATCAGTAAAGTTGGCCTGTCATAATTTTGGTATTTACATGTATACGAATGAACAATAGATAGTACAATTTGTTTACTGATGTTCATATTATCTGCAAATATTAATATCTAATTAATTGTTTACTTGTAAGATCTAAATGATTTTGCAAAATCACATTTTTATGATGCACTTACAACTATTATATTGATAAATAATATGTGAGAAATAACTAGCCTAAAAGTACAAAATTAGTATCCGTATCAGATGTGGGGTATTCTATTGAGACTGCAATCTACGAATACAACATCAAAATGACATCTAGGTCAATATATTGATTGATTGATTGATCGGTATTTAATGCCACTTTCAACACTATTGTGCTATTTCGTGGCAGTCAGTTTTTATTAGTGGAGGAATCCGGAGTGCCTGGAGAGAACCACCGACCTTCCATAGGAAAATAGGTCAATATACATTGATATATGGTTTAAGACACAAGTTAAATATAATAAAAGTACACAGAATAGACATACAATGTAAAACACAAACTTTTTAAAATTATGGCACTGTAAACTACCCTAAACTAAGCAATGTTCATGTGTAAAGTATTACACACAGTAGATTTTTATTAAGCATAAAATATATCATTTTTGTACATATGACATTATGATCATAAATTCCAATGACATTTTCCATTATGTCATATTAGCGCATGTATCTCTATAAATAATATTTACTAATCTTATTTATGAATAACTGCTATTGTAATACTTTTTAACATATCTTGGTTTTTAATATCACAAAGTGGCATAATTTTTTGAAATAATTGTATCTTGTGCATAAAAAAACTGTAAGATTTATATAGAATTACTATACATTGTCTAAAAATATAAAATGTGCATGTACAAGGTGAAGAAACATGTGATACCTGAGGCTGTACTGAGCATGTCTATCCTGCTTCAAGCGGAATACCAATAAATCTGATGTTTTGTGACTGTGTATGGATGTTCTCTTTATATTGCAACTTTTACGTCTGTTCAAAATAAAATATTCAAGTTAAAATTAACATTTTCAAATTTGAAACAGAAGACAAAAAATTTCGTGGTCCCTTTTTCTTTCATAAAGTCATAGGTAATTAAAGAACCTTAGTGAGCGCGCTCACATACCCCACGTCCCAACATTGTCATTGGAGAAATAAATTAAATGTAAGAAAAAAAAATTGAATCATAATTTCCTCTCAATATGCACATCTACATAGTATGTCCTTATCATCTACACAGTTTCATGAAATTCTGTTGTGTGGTTTGAGAGGAGTTGCGATGACAAAAGGTTGCAGTAGTATATTGGGCAAATAAGTTCAAAGGGGCGTAACTCCTGGAAAAAAAATTGAATCGTAATTTCCTGTCGATATGCACATCTACGTAGTATGTCCTTATTATCTGAAAAAGTTTCATGAAATTCTGTTGTGTGGTTTGAGAGGAGTTGTGATGACAAAAGGTTGCAGTAGTATATTGGGAAAATAAGTTCAAAGGGGCGAAACTCCTGGAAAAAAAATTGAATCGTAATTTCCTGTCGATATGCACATCTACGTAGTATGTCCTTATTATCTGAAAAGGTTTCATGAAATTCTGTTGTGTGGTTTGAGAGAGAGTTGCGATGACAAACTGTTGCAGTAGTACATTAAAGTAAATAAGTTCAAAGGGGCTAACTCCTAGAAAAAGAATTGAATCGTAATTTCCTGTCAATATGCACATCTACGTAGTATGTCCTTATTATCTGAAAAGGTTTCATGAAATTCTGTTGTGTGGTTTGAGAGGAGTTGAGATGACAAGAAACAGGACTGACGGACTGACGGGTCAAAAACATTATACCCTCCGCAACTCGTTGCGTGGGGTATAAAAACTTAAGGGAAACACATAATCAATGTCACAAACCAGGCTTTATATGGTGAGCAACTTCACAAGGCAAAGGTTTATGCCTTGTAAAATGTTATAATTGGTCAATACTTTTGATGGGAGAAATATTAGTCCCTGATAGTACCATCCTAAGCATTTTAGTGCTAGACTCCATATATCAATATTCGAAAAATAAAATAATCTGTTATGAAATTAAAGATAATTCCTAATTCATTTCTTCTTTTCCTTTTCCAGATTGAGTTCTTTGACTTATCTTTACCAGGCATTTTTGCTTTCAACATTTGTACAAGACATGTGATTTTAAAGTATTTATTTGCATTACTTCAAAAGACTAGCTTACACAGGATTACTCATAATTCTGAAAATATCACTTAATATTTGATTTTAATGTGCACAAAATTAATGTTTACTTCCCATTAAGATTGAGCAAATTGGAAATAATACCAATTGTCTAAAATCAGCAAATCAAATTTATACTGCGCAGTGCATTCTTAACAACCCATTATTAAAGGATAAAAAGACAAATGTATGTTAAGTGCTGTTACAGCCCTTAAGTGTGAGGACAGTCTGAGATTTCAGTCCTACAACTGAATATTTCTAAAATATTTTCTACAATTTTGTCATTTCATTTCAAAGTCGGTACATGCAATTGTCTAAATGACATGTTTCTGTCCAACATATGTTTGACTATCCCTCATGTAATAACAACTTTCAATATAAACTTGTCTGCTATACTAATACTTATGATGCTTAGTTGTCAAATTATGAAAAAAAGCCTACAGAAATTGAACCAAATGTACAACTCCAGCTTCTATTAACTTGCAATGTAAGTATCTATTCTGAATTGCAAAGACACTCTAAACTGAGTGTAAACTCTTCAATTTATTCATCACAATAGTTATCAAAGGTACCAGGATTATAATTTAATACGCCAGACGCGCGTTTCGTCAACATAAAACTCATCAGTGATGCTCAGATATAAAAACTTATAAAGTCAAACAAGTACAAAGTTGAAGAACATTGAGGACCCAAAATTCCAAAAGGTTGTGCCAAATACGGCTAAGGTAATCTTTTCCTGGGATAAGAAAATCCTTAGTTTTTCAAAATATTCAAAGTTTTGTAACAGGAATGCTGATACATATATAAACCAGCTTCTAATAACTTGGGTGCATTGTAAGCATCTATTCTTGATTGCAAAGAAAGTCTTCACTGAGTGTAAACTGTTCAAGTTATTCATCACCAGATGAATGTATAAACTTCATATTCTATCAACTTTAGTGCAATGTTAGCATCTATGCAGGTTTGCAAAGACAATTTTAACGGAGTGTAAAATCTCATTATTTAGTACAATATAAAGGTGTAGCTCTTCAGTTTCTATTAACTTTGGCGCAATGTTAACATAATACAATTGTCAACACGGTGATATAATACATGCTCTATCAATCAACTTACAACGAAGATCAATTTCAAAAATACAAATTTCTATCGATTTCTTTTGGCTATGTTTAATATCTGGATAAAATAAAGTGGGTTTTAGACAGATAACACAATCCGGGGACAATGGTTAATTGTCTCTTATTGTAGCTGTTCCTTTATCTGTGCTACCTTTTGTCCCCCTCTGTATAGAAAGTATTGATGTTGCAGGGTCTAGCTGCACTTTAGGCCAGAAGTCAATTAAGTGATTCAACTTTATTCTTCATGTTCTTTATATGAAGTTGTAGTTATAAACCAGAATAGTACTTGTATTTGCCTCAAACATTGTCAATTCATATTTTCTTTCATTGATGCAGCTTCAAATTTTAATGAATGAACTCGTCATAGATACCAGGATTAAAATTTTGTATGCCAGATGCACGTTTCTTCTACAAAAGACTCATCATGCAGTGATACTGGAATCAAAAAAGTTAAAAAGGACAAATAAAGTATGAGGTTGTAGAGCATTGAGAACCCAAAATTCCAAGGTTTTTTCCAAATACAGCTAAGGTAATCTATTCCTGGGGTAGAAAATCCCAGGAATAGATTAATATTTCGAAAAAAATTCAAAATGAAATGTTCCCTTAACTTGCTTAACTATCTCATATTTTGGGTAGTTGAATAACTGCTATAGAAACAAGTGAAACTGTGAGCTACTGCTTACTGATGATACCACTGCCCAAATACTTGACGGTAAACAGGAAGTTGATGAGTGATGAATCTGAAAACGCATCACACGGTATAGCTGAATTATATAAACCCTGAAACCAAATTTCAGAAATCCTTGTAGTGTAGTTCCTGAGAAAGATGTGACGAAAAATATTCATGGAACAGACGGACAGACGGATGGATAGACGGATGGACAGACAGAGGTAAAACAGTATACCCCCACTTTTTTTAAAGCGGGGGTATAATAATAGAAACGAAGGGATATGGTGTACTGATTTATGAAAAAAAAAAATCGTACATACATTTGACTAAACCAAATACAAAGCAAAAACTTGTATTCTTGTTTTTCATCTAAAAGTAACATGTATCAACATTTAAATCTCACTGCAAGTTCAAAATGGCTCCTAGCACCAATTTGCGGATTTATAAATTAGATGTCCGACTGCCCATAACACTCCATGGGCATTGACGAGAATGTGTTTCAATAATATCAACAAATTACAGACACGGTCAAAGGTCAAGCAAAAGTAAATTCCTTTCTGAATTCATCACTTGCATATGATTACTCTGTATGTTGACTTTTAGATGTCTTTTTGTGTAGTTGGGTTGATGTCTCATTGATATATAGTCCTTACATCCCCTTAAAGTCATATTCAATAATGACACATTGAATGAAAAAATGTAACCAAACATAAGATTATTTTGATACATGAAAGACAAAACAAAACCGTAACTTACTGCCATTTTTATATTAAGTCTTGATATTTTGTAAAACCTCTATCTGACTGATCTGACTAACTGTGAAATGCCAATTTTTCTATCTCCCCTAACTGTGAAAGTTAACAAGAATGTCACACCTAAACATGCTTCATAAAAATGAAATCCCCATGCCATCTGTCCCGTAGACAAAATCACTGAAAACTTCTGACTTCTTACAAGCAGAGTGACCACAGCCATGGTCAATTATTGACTTTGGTGGTCAGTTAATGGGATAATCACCTAGAACATGTGAATGTTACCTGTCGATTAACTGTTTGATTGACAGGTTCTAATTACAGGTAGGATGTACCCTTTGAAGTGTAACAATCAATAGATCATCTCGACAGACAGGAAAATTATCTGTCACTGTAGCTGTCGCACGGATGCTGCAAAAAACAAGATGATTCTAATCATGATCAGTAAATGTTCTGACAAGTTAGAAAACCTGAAAATTGAACAAAATGATCATCAAACAGAAATGATAATCATTTTAGACTTGAGAAAGGAAGAAAAATATTTTGTTTAATTTATTTAATTACTTTGCAATTTCCTTTTATGAGAAACAAACTTCAAAGTCCATTTCACAAATATTATTTTAACTGTTAACACCAAATATATACAGGATATTAAATCAATTTGTGTCCCTGCATTGTTGAGAAAATTGAAAGAAATGCTTATTACATTACAACTGATTCTGTTTGATTAAAAACAAAATTTTCAGATTTTGTTTCGTAATGTGTTCTAACATGTAATCAAGATGTCTTTTGGTCTTTTTTGTTATGGGGTTGCTGTCTCATTGACTGTAATATACCCCATATCATCTGCTTTTATTTCATAGATTGATTGATTCTTGGTGTTTAATGCACTATTGGATACATTGTGACAGCCAGTTTTTTATATTGATGGAGGAAGCTAGAATGCTCAGAAAGAACCATGACCTTCAGCCGGAAAACTAGCAATGCTAGTCAATTAAGATAGGTTTAACACACCTGCAACAATTTCTGATTTATGAAATAAGTTACAATCACCATGACAAGCCAACCCTCCCAATTTGAGCGGAAGCCTCCAGCGCAAACGATGAAATTCTGGAAATCCCCCGCCTGCCAGTCCGCTCCCGCGCGGGAGTATATAATCTCCCGATTTCGGATATTTTGACCTGGAATAACCTGCGTTCGTAATTTTCTGGCTTTTTCATTACTTTCAATAGAAATGAATAAACAATCAGTGGTCATTTGAAAACTTTGGTCAGTAGTTTTTATGTTCGATATATAAGTAATCGAAATCCAGTTCTTCTATGTCAACTCCAACAAGATAGAAGTCTTTGTCTGAACCAAGCGGTAGTGTAAAAAAGAAGAAATAGATAACTGCAAAATCGAAATGACAAGCAGATTTGAATGAAAGATTTTCAATTTTTATAACCAAGTTCACTTGGCAATGAATCTTTTTGCACATCATGTTCAATCAACTTTTCGATTTCTTCTGGTGGTCTGTACGATGTTTGAAAGTATGCTTAGTGTGATCAGGGACAGTCTATACTAGTATGGTGTAAGACTCACAACAAAATCAAAATATGGAATGTTATGAGTTATGAATATGAGACTCAGAGGTATTGAAAAAGGCTAAAACAAAACACCTTGTATAGATTATAACCATGAATTGAAGAATTAAAGTATATTTATTAACTGTTATTTGTGTTTTGTAAATGAATATGTAAAACAGGTCATATATTTAACTTGAAAATGGTGTTCGCGCAAAATCTCCCCCTCAGCTGTCATAGCTGAGGGGGAGATCTCCCTCTTTGAAGGTTTCAGAGGTTGGTAGGTATGTATCACAATAACTTTTGTGTGTGTGGAAAAAATTAAATTATCAACCAGAATTGACAGTCTAAATAAAAAAATTATAACCTGTGAGCAAAAATACTTGCAACAATATCCAAAATAATATTTTACTTGTAAAATCCCCTTCACATAATCATTCAAAGCTACCGGATAACAGCAAGATTTCAATAGTTTCAGTTTCATACTGGCAGTTATTCAAGGCTGTGGGATAACAGCAAGATTTCAATAGATTCAGTTTCATACTGGCAGTTACTCAATTTAGGCTAAAGGCAATTATTCAAGAGTAAGGGATTAAAAGCAAGATTTCAATAATTTCAGTTTTATAATAGCAGTTATTCAAGGCAGGGACTTTCTATACTAACGGGACTCGTCTCTATTGATTTTAACTGATTACTACACCGCCTGTTTAAAGCTACCACCCAACAATAAACTTAGTTTTGTATCTCTGATATACGATGCTAGTAGTTATTTGCATATTTCACAGTTCATTGTAATTATATTATTATTATTAGTTGTTAATACAAAATCTGATTAATAGCTATTTACGATGACAAAAAATATAAGATTTTGAAAGAATGATGAATTATTAAATTTAGACGTATCATTTTAAAGAACATCCCAGTTGTGTAAAATGGTTTACATATCAAACAAGATGGCGGCTATTGAAAATTCAACGAACAAATACCTCAAAGTTCAATATTAAAAAACGATCTGAGAAATCTTTTGAAAAACTACATTTTGCTATGACAAAATGTATAAAATTTCATAAAAACGATTTTTTGTTAAACTTGAACATATAGTTATGAAGAACACTTTGTAAATGACAAATGATTTGCTATAAAGTCACGTGACATCAGCTACGGCCGAGATCAGTCTGATAATTTGTATAGACATTAGACATCGTTATAAGTGACCAGTCCTGTTATTATAGAAAGTCCCTGTTCAAGGCTACAGGATAACAGCAAGATTTCAATAGATTCAGTTTCATACTGGCAATTATTCAAGAGTAAGGGATTAAAAGCAAGATTTCAATAGTTTGAGATTTATATCAGCAGTTATTCAAGGCTTCAGGATAACAGCAAGATTTCAATAGATTCAGTTTCATACTGGCAATTATTCAAGAGTAAGGGCTTAAAAGCAAGATTTCAATAGTTTCAGATTTATATCAGCAGTAACTGTTATTCAAGGCTTCAGGATAACAGCAAAATTTAAATAGATTCAGATTCATACTGGCAGTTACTCAAGGCTAAAGGATTACAGCAAGATTTCAATAGGTTTAGTTTCATATTGGCAGTTACTCAAGACTAAAGGATAGCAGCAAAATTTCAATAGTTTCAGTTCATACTAGCAGTTATTTAAGGCTACAGGATAACAGCAAGATTTCACGTTATGTTTTATTCCTGCCACTTTTTACATAATTTTCTGTCTGTTACACTAAAATCTATAATAGACTATTCTGTTATAACCTGCAAGTAGGGGTGGTTTCAAACAAAACATACATGAGACCTAAAGAAGGAAATTTTAATTTGCCACTATAGGTGTCAATGTGAAATAAAACATGATACAAGTTTAAAATGTATGCAGGTCTCAATAAGAATGTGTCCATAGTGCATGGATGCCCCACTCCCACTATCATTTTCTATGTTCAGTGGACCGTGAAATTGGGGTCAAAACTCTAATTTGGCATAAAAATTAGAAAGATCATATCATAGGGAACATGTGTACTAAGTTTCAAGTTGATTGGACTTCAACTTCATCAAAAACTACCTTGATCAAAAATTTTAACCTGAAGCAGGACAGACGGACGGACGAACAGACCGAAAAACATAATGCCCATAAATGGGGCGTAAAAATTGCTACTATGGGTGGTTCCTCTATTTTCAAAATACATTCTTTAGGTACCATGTATGTTTTAACTTCTGGTATATAAATTCCAAGTTTTCCTAAAAAAAAATGACTGCAGTTTAAACCAACGATTATATCCTATTCCTTAAAAGACGAACAGCTATGCTTTTTTTTAATATAAACTACAAAAGGGTCTGTTTGAATAATCTGTATGGATAACATATTCTCAATAAATGTGTTTTCAAAATAAAATTACATAAAAAGAGGAAGGAAAAATATTGCAACTAGCCCACAACAGTCTTATTTCAACCCTAAATAAATTTTTTTCCATCATAATGGCAACTGTCTAAGTGTTACAAAAGTTTATAGCAACCCCAAAAATATAACAACTGCAATAAATAGTACACAAATAGTTGAAAACCTTATTTATACATTTTTTATTTATTTTCCCCAAAGCCATGTTTTTTTTCCTGAAAATAAGAGAATATATATATCATCTAGATGAAGTTAAGTAGTCGACATGATTTTGAAGTTGACATTAAGCACCTAACACAATACATATTATGATAAATGTTCGGACAATTCATAAAAAAAAGAGGTCACAAACAGAACTATGAAGTTATACAAGTTATATAAGTGTACTGTGATTCTTATATTCAGATCTTTTATTTACTGTCGTTTGACCTTTTTTTATTTTTTAACTACAAAGGAATTTTATTGTTGGGCTCATCTGTTTTACTCTAAATAGAAATCAGTTATGCCACTTTGATAAAGCTGGAAAACAGAAATAAAACTAATTAAGCAACAAAAAAAACCCAAAACTTATATATCACAAGCTAAAATGTATTATTTCTTCCATCACTGATTTCACTTTAAACAGACTAATATTTTTCACAGCAGATATCAGTTTCCAAAGTTTTGGAACAAAACAAAAAATGTATTTTAAGTTTGATATTACAATGTCTTTATTGAGGGGCCTGATGGGTTATTTCCGTTCTTCGTGATCGGCGCATTTTCACTATCGTGATCCGTTTTTCTACAGATTTTTTTTTTTATATATTTTCGTGATTCGTGATCATATAAATTTATTTTCTGTGAATCGTGATTGACAAAAATATCATCTCGTGAATCGAGATGAGACCCCCCTCCCCCCCATCAGGCCCCTCTTTATTATTATTTCATGTTTTTATTTTCTATTTTCAGACATTTTTAAAATTTTTTTATTTATCCTTTTATCTTCATTGTATTTACAAACATAATCTTTTTCCTTTAATGTTTTACAACAAACTATAACTTTTCTTCCAAGGTCAGTCCTGCAACGGTAAACAGAAACATTTTCAAATATGGCCCTTATTCAATAAATATTTATCCAATCAAACTCTTGGTCATCTCATCTGACCATCTGCATAAGGAGAAATACTATACCATAAAACTCAAATAAAAGATATGAATTTGAATATAATTCCTATTTATAAGGCTTAATTAATATTCATTTTCAAAACTGGACATAAATATGATTAATATATTGAAGTTCAAAGGCTGTCCAGTGACAATGTTCACCAGTCCCATGGAAAAAGGTGAGAAATCATTCATCATCAAAATGGCTTTGATGTATTTATTACACCTGAATGGACAGGTTGATGATTTAATGAGTGCAGGTTGACCTAATTTGTTTCATATGTTAGTCAATTGTATGTAATAGTTACCTTCAGGTAGATGTCAATCAATTGATCTATTTTCTTTCAATAACTTTTGTACTTTAAGTCCTCTTGAACTGAAAGTAGAGGTTATATAGTAATTGTTGAGAATGTTTACGAAAAAATTTCCCAATAATTTTTTTTTCAATTTTATCATAAAGTAGCCAATTAAAGTATTGATAAAACACTTGTTCAATCTACTGTCATCTATGCATTAAAGGACTCCAAGTTTAATATCCAATCAGACAGTAAACCAACAACTATTGTGGTTTCTTATTATTGTGATCCTTACCCAGTCACATTTATTTTTCATGGGTACCAATTTTTGTGGCAGGAGGAAAATATCAGTCTGTGTCTTGAGCCACTAGCCCTATGCCAGAGTCTAGCAAAAATTGATTACCGCTAGTGAAAATGAATGAGGAAAATATCAGTCTGTGTCTTGAGTCACTAGCCCTATGCCAGAGTCTAGCAAGAATTGATTACGGCTAGTGAAAATTTAGTGTAGTTTTGTTTACTTATGTAGGAAAAATGTTGAAATTTCTTATTCAGTCTAGTAGCTGGAAAATGTTTGGCACAGACTGCAATGTATTTATTTGTGGATATTTGATTTTATGGTGCGCCAAAGCCTGCATACATGCCTATAGGAATGGATACTTCTTTGAACATTTAAATTTGTGCTTTTTCTATTCCCACAAAATCCACTAAAATTGGTACTGTATCTAACAAATAACAGCAAATCCAAAGTATAAAGAGATTGTATAAAATATCAATCTTTAAGGTTTTATAAGTTAATAGATATCATGGATATGCATATCATAGGTTTTATCATTATTGACATATTTTGTTTTACCTACAAAATGATTGGGCTATCCCCAAAAAAGAAAAGAGTTGGAAGGCACCTTTATTCCCATCAACAAACCACAAATATTCAAGTAAAAATCTAAATCTTTTGTCGTTTTTTTTTAAAAAGTTTTTCAAATTTTAATAAAAACTAGATGTGTCGGAACGACATGAATGACCCGTCTCAAAAAGTTTTAAAAATCTGCAATTTTAACAACACATGTGGACACAAACATGCATGGATAGTATCCAGCTCTCAAGACCAATACAAGTTTAATGAAAAATTTCCTTGAACAATGAGTAGTTAAATTTCAAACTATCAGCAAACAGGAAGTGGATGTACTGAAGATGTGTTGAAACGACATGAAAATCAGCATATCGGAACAAAACATAAACTTGATCTGTAACTCATCATGGTAGACTCACTTATCCTGGGCTCGACAATAACGCTTGTCCGATTGTCCGGTACCAGAGGAAAAAAAGGTCGGACAAGTAAAAGCCATATCAAGCTTGTCCGATGGGACAAGTAAAATCATTCTGTAGAAATTAAGTTATTGTTAAATCCAACTTTGATGATCAAAGTAAGAAACAATAAAACGAAAAAAGAAGATAAAAACAAATATTTATTTGGCATGTTTACTTGCGATCGATCGATAATTTAAAACTGGTTCTTTGTCATATACTTTATAAGGATAAAAGGATAAAAGGAATATTCTCTTACCAATCGGAATCAGCAATGTGCTTTCTTTGTAAGGTAACAAGACAGTTCGGCACGGAAACGAATCGAATCGGCTCCATGTTTAATAGACAGTTCGGCACTGTTGGAGACATTTCGGGACCAATACAAACAAGGACCTTGTTTTTCCTACGCTTTTCTGTTGCTTTATAATAAATATTTGATAAATTTTATTTAATAAAAATATTTGAAAAATAGAAATGAAGAAATTATTGACCATATATCAGAAAATCATATTTGATCATATTTAGACAAACAACATTTAATTGTGTTATCAACATAAAAGACCAGGATACAAATCAAATGAGTGTAGACTGACAGGCCTGCCAGACTGATGTACAGAGTCTGATGAGAGACTTTGACATTGATGAAAACTAGAACCTAAGTCCTGTGACCTGACATGACTAGATTCAGTTGTTCTCGACTCATATTTTTGAAAAGGATATCAAGAGATATAAATCAAATTCTGCTCTATGGTTTTAATTCATTTTCTTCATTGAATCAACCTAAAATACAAAAAAGGTTAATATAAAGGTTTTTTTTTGGACAAGTTAAAATTCCATTCGGACAAGTAAGTTTTGGTATGTACTTGTCCTATTGGGCAAGTTGAAAAAAAATGATATTGTAGAGGCCTGATATCAAAAATCAGCGCAAAATCTGAAGGTGTATAGAAAAAAAGTCCATATAACTGTGATTTTCAACAATTTATCAAAGTCAAAAGCTGTGATTTTCAACAATTTATCAAAGTCCAAAGCCTGTAATTTCGGCAAAAATTAGCAGAGTGTAACGAATCTTAAACTTGATCTGTAACTCATCATGGTTAACTCACAAACCAAAAATCAGCCCAATATCTGAAGGCGTTTAGAAAAAAATTCGTAAGGGTTCCGCGGAACCCAGTGTCTTGCCTACTTTTGCTGTTAATCACAGGGTCAACAAAATTGAGGAAAAAAATTAATAAAAATATTACTCTCCATTCTATCTTTTGATTGAAAGTAGCTTCTGTCCAAGTTTGGTAAAAATCCAGGATAGTTTATGAATCTAATAAATGTTTTAAAAACTTAAACTGCAGACTGTTATGTAATGTTAACTGGAAGAAAAACTAAGTCCATTTATAAGTAAAATAAGGAAAAAATGGAACAAAATTTTAACAAAATTTCCTTTTAGATACTAGCTTTTAATCATAAACAAGCTTCTGTCCAAGTTTGGTACAAATCCAGGATAGTTTAAGAAAGTTGTTAAAATTTTAAAAACTTTAACCACAGAGTGAATGTAATGTTAACTGGTAGAAAAACTAAGTCCATTTATAAGTAAAATACGGAAAAAATGGATTTTTTTTTTACAAAATTTACTTCTGGATACTATCTTATGATTATAAACAAGCTTCTTTCCAAGTTTGGTACAAATCCAGGATAGTTTAAGAAAGTTATTAAAATTTCAAAAACTTTAACCACAGAGTGAATGTAATGTTTCCTGGCAGAAAAACTAAGTCCATTTATAAGTAAAATACGGAAAAAATGGAATTTTTTTTTTACAAAATTTACTTTTGAATATTATCTTATGATCATAAACAAGCTTCTGTCCAAGTTTGGTAGAAATCCAGAATAGTTTAAGAAAGTTATTAAAATTTCAAAAACTTTAACCACAGAGTAAATATTTGTGGACGCCGCCGACGACAACGACGACGGAATGTAGGATCGCTATGTCTCGCTTTTTCGACAAAAGTCGAAGGCTCGACAAAAAGACCGTATAACTGTGATTTTCAACAATTTATCAAAGTCCAAAGCCCGTAATTTCGGCAAAAATATGCAGAGCGGAACGAAACTTAAACTTGATCTGTAACTCATCATGGTTAACTCACATACCAAAAATCAGCCTAATATCTGAAGGTGTTTAGAAAAAAAGACCGTATAACTGTGATTTTCAACAATTTATCAAAGTCCAAAGCCCGTAATTTCGGCAAAAATTAGCAGACCTGAACAAAACTTAAACTTAATCTGTAACTCATCATGGTTAACTCACATACCAAAAATTTACCCAATATCTGAAGGCGTTTAGAAAAAAAGTCTGTATAATGGTTTGTTGCGGAATGAGAGAATGACGGAATTCAACAATTTATCAAAGTCCAAAGCCCGTAATTTCGGCAAAAATTAGCAGAGCGGAACGAAACTTAAACTTGATCTGTAACTCATCATGGTTAACTCACATACCAAAAATTTACCCAATATCTGAAGGCGTTTAGAAAAAAAGTCTGTATAATGGTTTGTGACGGAATGACAGAATGACGGACAAAGGTAAAACAATATGGCCCCGACAACTTTGTTGCGGGGCCATTATAAAAATAGGGAGATAAAAAGTATATTTAATTTTAATTTTAGTGTCTTTAAAATCCCCTAAAAAACTCAATACATCCGAAAACCAGCAACCTTTTCTATAAAAATCTCACTTAAAGACAGCAAGCATTGATAATCATGTCTTTTAATATAGGACAGCAGAAAATGATAAATACATGAAAAAGTAACAAATTTACTGTCTTAATAGTGATGCCTGGGGCCCAAATATTAGAAAATCAAAAGTAAAAATGTTAACTTGCTGATGTTACTGAAAAGTGCTAACTAGACAAGGATTCATGAGGGAGATACAATAAATAATTTCAAATAATTTATTTAGTTTTAAAACATCAAAGTTGAATAATACAATATCCATTAGTTTGACATGCCAGTTCAAAAGACCCGAGCTACTATGAGAAACAGTATTTTAGTCTCTTCCAATAGGACAAAGTGTCCATAAATTTTGTTCAATCTGAAATTAATTATGAATTGACTTCAGATTATTCCCATAAACAACACATTATGCAAGTGTCACTACAATGTATTTATAAAGAATCTTATTTTACGATTCAACACCTGCATCATGCACAATTCATCGTAAATTCACTGTGTATTGTTGACTTCACCTGACAGGTAGATTGACAGCAGCATCATATTTCATTCATCTTAGGTGTTCCCTTTTAAAACAAGGACATTTATTTTTATATAAAAGATCTTCAAGAAAGATAGCAGGAAAACTTTGGTGTACATTTTTGGTGGTACTACTCTTCAAAGGGTACAAACTAGTTGGTAATTAATTTTAAGAGAGTTTTAGCATGTGATGGTTTGTAGATGGTTTTTGTTCTAGGGCAAAGATTGATTCAGATTCATTGAATCAACAAAAAAAATTGTGAAAATTTGTGTGAAGGGAAATTACTCAAATAATTTTCAGAAGAAATAAATAGCTGATATCAAGGAAATGTTAATTAGTTTCAATTAATGAATCAATACATTTAAAATTAAACAAAAATTAAAAGATATTCTTTTTTTTTTAAACTATGAATAAGATTATACTAGAATTGCTGTAACTGAATAGTAGCGCTCTTATTTTTTAGCAAATAGCTTTTATAAAGCCTGTTTTGAATTTTTTTAAAACCTGATAGATATGCCTAAATAACCTTATACATAAATTTATAGCTCCTTAAGTATAACTATTTATCATGTTTATACATCCATGGCTTTAAAATATTTGGGCTTGAGAGCATTCCTGGTGAAGATGAATCCAGAAAAAATACTTCTGACGACCAAATGTGTAGAGTGTAAAATTCATTTAACAGTTAATTTAAACAAACCTTTCTATTCAAACACTGTAAAGCTAGTTCCCTATCATCTGCAAAAACCCACAAAAATATTCTAAATTCCTGAAAATTGAAAAGTTTCCATTATCTTTAAAAACACAACTAGATATACAATAATACAGACAACAGTATCATGAAATCAAAATGTATGTTTATTTCTGGCCAGACAAATCTTTTAATTCTTTATGAAAATTTCAAATTAAAATTTAATAAAAAAGGGACATATATTAAGATTTATTACACTTCATTGCATGATAAAGACTTATCAAAGTGAAATCAAAATATAAATATTAGCTATCTGACTTAAAAATTAATCCTGATAATTGGATTAGAGTATTACATAAAGGGAGGTAATTCACTGTAATAAACTGGATCAATAGTTTAAGCTTCAAAGGGAGATAAGCCATAAGTAAATTTAGAGTGATCAATACACTTTGAAGTTTTAATCTGTGTGATAAATTTTCATTCAATGTGTTTATGATTGAAAAGAAACTATGCATAGATTAGATTGGATATATGGTTAATATCTACTGCAATGTACTTGCACTTTTTTATAAACAGTTGTCTACCATGTCTACTTTAAATTCAGAAATTATTGCAAAGTTTTTATTAAAGTGAATAATGCGACTGGGTGCATATTGCAATAACAAGAACTCATATTCTGATATCTGATGCATAACTTATTTTTCTGACATCTCAAGAAATAATCTTGCAATTTTGTTCATTCTTCAAAAATTGTAAAAATAAATGCATGCAATAATTTCTGTATTTACAGTATTTAATGTAGATACTACAAAAAAACTAAATATGCTTGTTTTAGAATTTTACTAATGAAACCTTTATAATTGTATTATAATTTTGATTTAATTTATAATTTGGCATTGAGTAGCTCCAGCAGGAACACTATAAATAATTCAGCCTTTGTGAATTCTCAATAGCAGCAACTCAAGCAAATGCAGGAGATGAAATAAACTTATTGGCTCTTATCAAGCAAAGTTCATGTAATGCCTTCAAAAACAACAAGAAGAAGTTTAATCTGTGTGAACTTTTGATAAATTGATTGGTTGTTGGAGTTTAAGGACACTTTAAGCACTCTTGGTTATATTGTGGCAGCCAGTTTTTATTGGTGGAGGAAGCTAGTGTGTCCTGAGGGAACCAGTCACCATCAACCTTCAGCAAACTGGCAATCGGAGTCAATTACTACTAGAGTTTAAAGCAACTGCCTTGTGCAGCTATAACTCACAACCTCAGTGTTGATAGGCTTGGATACTGTGAATGAATTACACAACCACTTGAAGCCCTGTCAACTATTGAAGAGTGTTGAATATTTGAGTTAAATTATAATGTATTGGATATTGTGGCCAATTATTTAAAATATGTTCTATAAAGATAACCTTCAAATAATATTCATATGGTTTTCTTGTGTTCAGATAATACAATGTACATTCAAAGCACCAACGACAATTAGTTTGTCATTTTACTATAAATCCATGTCTCTGATCATAAATTGATTGTAAAATTATGATTGTGCAAATTAACCACTGAGAGCCACTATGTCTATTTTAGAACTAGCTAACCTAGATGTTAGACTAAGGTCTATTGAAAGTAGAACTTGTTGAAATACAACATCAAACAACCAGATTTACTCGTCAATGCTTAATTTAATTTCATTAATATACCTGCATATTTTTCTCAAATGTGCATCAATTTCATATCAGTAATGAATGTTTTACATGGTTCAAATAGTCTAATCTTGTCACCTTTTACATTGTCAACATTTTTAATATCCTATTTCCTAAGAATACTTCATTGTTCATTTTACCCATCTGGAAACCTTTGAAGTGTCGTGCAGATCTCTTGACCATGCGACCAGGCATGGACATCCCATTTTTTCCAACATATTTCAATTTCTTTATTTGTCCATCTCATCCTTGTTAGACAGTATTTAACCTGAAGAATATTGAGTTTAAGAGTTAATCTAATACAATTATTATTAATTTCAGCATTGTGTTGATATCTTTCACTTGCTAATTATACAATTATTTGCAGATGATATTGTAGTTTTACCTGAAAGGACATTTGTGTAATGAAGAAATTAAATTGCAAAGCAGCACTTCAACATTCAATTAAATATGGAATTTTTCAGTGAAGAGGTGGTCACTTCATACTGGACATAGATGAATTGAAGGATTATGACCAGACTTATTATCAAACGAGAGTGCTAATTAGATTCTTTAATATTGAAAACTGGGCAGAAATGCACTGAACCTAAGCTGTACCCATACTGTGCTATCATCATTCATAAATAAATAGGACAATTTTAAATGGTACAAACAATAAATGCATGTACATAACTGGCAACTTCTCAAAATTACCAAGGAAGATTTAAAGCACAAGAGAACCTAATGCATTTCTGACATGTATGTCATGAGTGTTTTTTTATTCTACTATACTTTGGATTTGAAAGAGAATACAAGTCATGTGCTTCAATGTCATTTTACGTCCACTGAAGGTGTGTTTGGTATTCAGTTTAAATAAAAAAGATTTCAAGAGCCAGGTCAACACCTCAAAATGGGACAAATACCCCATAAAAAATGGTCTCACCGAACTTGTTTTCTTTCTATAAGTATTTAAAAATTAAAATTTCACTATCATTCTAGTATATATTTTTTTTCTATAAGAGTTATCTCCCCTTAAATGGCCATGTTGAAAAACTCATTCTAAAACACCCAAATATTTGGTATTTGTTTAAACATTTTGGATAATGCAATAAATCACTTATTTTTCTTTATACAAATAACCAGTCTAACAAATAAATTGAAAATCTGTCTCACAATTTGCAGATTTAAGCAAAGAACTAGACCGATTTTGTACTGCTATTGTACAATCCAAGATGGCGGTATACAGTGAATCTACCTTAAGTGATTTATATAATTAAATACATATGACACATCTACATTTAAAAATAGAATACTAACCATTTTATAAATAGGAAAGTTAAGGAAATAAACCAGTTTTTATTATAATATTTGAGGTTACTTTCATAGGCTTACAGATATTCATAATTCTGCAAATGGACTTATTTTTGCCAGTAATTTATTTATGTGACACTTTCTTTAGAAGAAATAAAACACATTTTATAAATTGGTGTAACTATGTTAAACTTGGTGTCTTACAACAATTACACCGTTTTTCTCCTATGAATAAATAATTAATAACAGAATAAAATGAAAATGAAGCACTCCAAATTTGGGTTGAAAGACCTAAATGAAAAAAAAACAAACAAGTTAGTTATCAGTAAAATTCACCACCATTGTCTTTTTTATATCCAGTTCTTGTAGATATCCTTCTTTGACTTTCCATCATTCTGGATCTATGCCTGATACACGTGTCAATGACTGAAAAATTAAAAAAATAAATCATAAAAAAAAATCTTTATGGTCCACTGAACATTGAAATATCAGTATAGTGTTAGTGTGGCAGTGTCCTCTGGACACATAATCTTGTTTTTAACTTATGGCTTTATGGTGTGTAGTGCTATTCATGGTTAAAATCAGATAAGCATTCATTTTTTTTTCCTGAACAAAATAAAAACTTGCAATAACTGGTCCAAGATACATGCCAACTATGGCATGAATTAGTATACATATTTGTTTAGGGGCCAGCTGAAGGACGCCTCCGGTTGCGGGAGTTTTTCGCTGCATTGAAGACCCATTGGTGGCCCTCGGCTGTTGTGTGCTCTGTGGTCGGGTTGTTGTCTCTTTGACACATTCCCCATTTCCATTCTCAATTTTATGGACAAAGATACATGCCAATTGTGGACAAATATACATGTGAACTGTGGACAGATGGAGAAAGCTTAATAAGAGAAAATTGAATTGTACATATTATTCACATGTCATTACAAATTAAATTTACATCTTGCAGATCTAGATCCGAGTTTTTTTTCAGAAATTTATCAAAGGCTGCTTGCCCTAATTTTCTGGCTAAATTTTAATAAACTATCAGAAAGTAATAAGATTTTTAATATCACATATCATTTACTGCCCCTCAAAGTGATATAAAATCATCAATGAAAAAAAGGTGGAAAAAAAGTCTAGACTATTACTAATATATTTTTGACGACTGTCTTTCATTCTTTAGAGCAAATAAAACTCATTCTGGTGGAATTATAAATTGAACAATCATATTAGTTTATATTAAGATATTAAATAAATGATAACTTCAATCATGTCAATACTTAAAATTTAGCTTAACAAGATTAAAGGATTCTTTACAAAAAGGGTCAAAAGATGAAAGAACTGAGCATGTTTAATAACATCATCATATTTGCCGAACTGAAAAATTCCAATACACAAATTTGTATATTTATGAGATTTGATGAGATAGAGGAGGAACCAAATTTGAATATATTTTCTATCTGTAATTGATTTTAATACTTACGATCAATTTCATGCAAGTATTACTCAATTGGTGCATATTAAATCTGAATTCTTCATTCAATGAACATTGTAAATTCATGTTATTGAAACGTTTGATCTTGTGACAACAAAACTGACATTTTTTTGGACAGGCATATTTCTACATATCTTTTTAATCCATTAGATGATTTTTGTTTCCATTAGATGATTTTTGTATCCATTAGATGATTTTATTTGAACTTCTAGCTGACATAAAAATGTGTCAGTATGGTAGGAATTACGTGTCACCAGCCATTACTCAAAATTAAAGTAACAGAAATGATAATGTCCGTGTAACTGTTTTAGTAGGAGAAACCCCATTTTAAATAACTTAGCTCAACTAAACTGGACTGGGATTGATCCGATATCTGCCAGTCTTATTTAAGGACTTGCGTGAGGCAGAGTGATGTGATGTTGTGCTGTTATACCAATGTCTCATGTTATGTTATGTTATGTTAGTATTTTTTGTGCTTTGTGCCAATTCATTGGGTTAAACCATGGGCTACTGTTTTTTAGTTTGTTTATATGTTTCCCTGTTACACAACTTTCCCAGGTTAAGCAGAATTTTGAGCTCTCAAAAACATGTTTTAACATGTTTAACCCCGCCACATTCTGTATGTGTGTGCCTGTCCCAAGTCAGGAACCTGTAATTCAGTGGTTGTTGTTTGTTGATGTGTATAATAATCATATTTGTTTTTTCCTTCATTTTTTATACAACCGCAAAAATTAAAAAAATTTTGGTAGTATATTGGGATCACGTTGACGTCGTCGTCCGTGTCAGCGTCGTCCGAAGACAGATGGTTTCCGGATAATAACTTTAGTATAAGTAAATAGAAATCAATAAAATTTTAACACAAGGTTTTTAACCACTAAAGGAAGGTTAGGATTGATTTTGGGGGTTATGGTCCCAACTGTTTAGGAATTAGGGGCCAAAAAAGGGGCCCAAATAAGCATTTTAGTAGTTTCCAGAAAATAATTTGTGTTAAAGTGTATGAATCTCTCTAAAATTATACCACAAGTTTCCATACTACAAAGGGATGGTTAGGATTGACTTTGGGGGGTTATGGCTCAAACCAATTAGTAATTAGGGGCAAAAAAGGGGAAAAACCAAGGGTCTTTCTGGTTAAAGGACAATTGAGACAATTTAAGCAGTGTAAGGGAGGTAATCCAAATCAATTTAAAGAACACTTTTTGATTACCTCCCTTACACTGCTTGTTAATTATGTATTAAGAAATGATGATTGTCTTGAGGTGATTAGCTGTGAATTTATTTTTAGCAGTTACTATTAATCAATATTAATTTTAGCCATGACTATGTACATGATGTATGTCATTTTATATTTTAAAACTTTTATGATGTATTTAAATGGGTAGTTATGGTTGCAAACTCCATTAGAAATTTGAATTGAGATACTGACCATATCTTGAGGGAAAGAATTTTTTGGGGGAATAAGGGAAAGGGGGGAGGTGAAAAAAATTGGAGGGGGGGGGGACAATTTTTCTCATTTCAGATTTCAGAAAATAAAAGAAAATTTCTTCAAATAATTTTTTTGGGGGATAATATTCAACAGGATAGTGTATGGCACAGAAGCAAAAAAACGGGGTAAAATTATTTTTATTTTTTTTTGGGGGGGGGGGGGGGTCAATTTGCAGCAGCATAGCTAGTGTATAGCACAAAAGCAAAAAATTGAATATAAATTCAAATAATATAACCAATTTGAAGTTCTTTGACTACAGTTCTTCTGTGTCAGAAACCTATAATGTATCAAAAATTTAGTTACAATCCAAATTCAGACCTGTATCAAGCGTGAATATTGTGTCCATTTTGGCCCCAACTTTTCAGGGTTTGACATCTGCGGTCGTATCCAGCTGCGCTCAGCGAAGCAATTTATTGTACATAAATTTGGGCGTTAGGCCAAATAAAATAATGTGTATTACATCTCTGAAAAAATTGTGTAGGTAGGTGGGGAATTTTTTTTATTTTACAATATTTTTTTTCCTTTTATAGCCGACTATGCGGTATGGGCTTTGCCAATAATTAGTGGTTGCTGTTGGTTTTTATGTTTCATTGTGTGTCTCATTGCAGTCTACTGCACGAGACTGTATTCAATGATATTTCAAAGGGTGACTTGTGAAAGTAAAATTATTTTACGTGAAAACAGAAAACAAAGTTGGGCAGGACACAGAAAATTATAACGCTATGAAATGCAATGATAATCAGGATAAGGAATTCTGACAAAACAAAAAGGGGGGATCCGACCAAGATCAGACCCCCTTCAGAGTTCTCGAAATATTTGTTTCCCTGGTGGTCCTTGAAGAAAATCTGCTGGTCCTTGCTATTATCACTATTGAAAAATACCAAAATTGTGTCGGTCCTTGCAAAAGTTTTGGTGGTCAAAACCTCGATTGGACCACTTTTCCAGAACTCTGCACTTTATTGTTGCGACATGAATTAGACCTTTGAATTTTTTTAGGATTATATCAACTCAAGGATTTGTATATCCTTGATTATACAAGCATTGACAATTGTGACTTATAAGTTTTGTTTCTGCCATCTTACTTTGTGGATAACAATTGATAGTATAAAATAACTAACATTTGTTGTTTCTGATTTACCAGGATTTACTTATACAAGTCTAACACAGATATTAAAACAGAAGAATAATTTTGAAATAGTGGATTTTGGAAAAGCGACTGAAATGGGGAGGGGAAATATGTCCTGTTCCCAAATGAGTTGACAGGGGAGGGGGGTATGTCCTGTTTCCAAATGACAGTAGGATATTGATTAAAACATCTCTAATCTAGAAATCTGTGTTATCTGCCTCTGTATTCTTTATGTTAGAGTCACTTTTCTGTACATGTCATGTCAGGGCCCGAACGAAGAAAGCAGTGCTACAAAAATTATGGCGGGAAGCGGCTGCAAGGGAAATCACTCAACATTTTTTTCATCACAAGGTCTCAGGAGTTATTTCCCTTTTACCATTTGATAATCGCTTCAAAGACCCATTCAAATGAGACTATTATATTAACACAGTATAGATTTTTAAAAGTAATTTATGATTGAGTGATATCTCTAGTGAGAAATATTTTAAAATTTTATAGTTTGATTTTATCAACAGAAATTTGTTGCAAATATTGTACAGTGATATTTGCGAAATTGATATTTTATTCATTTTTTGAATCCTAACCTATTGAGAAGAGGTTTGCTTACGTTGAAAGAATATATATTAAACCGATTACCAATAGAAGGCCTACTTAAGCAATACAAAACAGACATAAATGTCATAGTAGTCTCGGAGAGGATGTAAAACAAGAAATGTTTTAAAATGAAAAATCTAGGCTATTTAATTGGAATATCAGTAAATTTTAAATTAAGATATCAAAAAGAAAAATAAAGTTACTACCTAAATTCAGTAGAGATCGTGCAAATATAGGAAAAAAATAGTCGAATCTTTAATAAAGACCCGTAATACTAGTAATGTATATTCCTGAAATATGCAATTTAGATTTTCATGATGCAGTAAAATAGCCTAGTTAGTTTTCATCTGAGACCAATACAGTATAAGAACGTAGTAGTCAAACGTTTCATTAAGGGAAAACTAAAACATAAATTGCCTTCATCTATCACACAATTCTAACCAAAAGTTAGAGGGTACTTTGCTGAAAAAAAAAATCATTTGAAATTTTGTAAATGTGAATATCTTAATTCTGAAGGTCAGCTGACCGTTATGGCAAGACTATGTTCTAGTTGACAGTCATATTCCAATTTTTTTTTCGCGAATATATGATGTCATCGAATTAACTTTCTCGTGCAGTTCTATCAAGTTCTGCCTCATGGATGAACTGTTCCCCCTTTTCTGATCTTACATTGAAAACCTTTAGATGGGTCATTATCAAAAAAACATGCAAAACTATGTTATTTGGTCTTTTCAAGTCAAAAGACATGAAACTATACCAAAATGTATCAAAATAACTATTGCATATGAAAGATATGAATGTTTTGTGATACACTATACACAGTTTACAGTATGAAATGTTATAAAAACATTCTTAATTTTTTCTCAAACCCTTGGATATAGCCAGAATCAACTGTTATTTTTTACTATAAATCCCTTCAGACCTGAAATAGGGCTATTATTCATATCATTTGTTATTAGAAATTATCACTTTTTATTGCATTTGATACATACAAACATTTTTTTAATGATTTGGAAGGTGTATGTTGGTTTTATAATAAAAAATTTAACCAAAAGGAAAAGTCTCATTTTTTAAGTCAATGGTGTAACCAAAAGACAAATTGGTAGGGTAAGAGTTATCTTTCTCAATATTTCAGCATTTACAATAGTTTCCCCCTTAGCAATGTTACCTGTAAGCATGTTATGCAAAAGAAAACAAACATTTATGTTGAAAATTTAGTAAAAAAAATATTAAAAGTAAGTACAAACTATATCGTAATTGAAAATAGTGTCCATGGTGTACCCTTATAAAAATCATTTTTTTTTTTTATATTCCTGAACTTTGAATTATGAAATATATTGATTGTAGAAACATGCACCAGGAACAACATATAAAATAGGGGAATGGAGCCCTTATTTTGTAACTAAACCTTAAAATACACCTGAAAATCAATGGTGTTACTGTCAATGGTGAGACCATTTTAATAAAATAACACCATTGACCAGCTTAGTAACACCACTGAATATATTATGACAATCAGCATTTTTTGGTGTTTCTTTCATGTTTAACAAGCGAAACATCATAATATTTATAACAAACAATGTTTTAACAATATCATGTATAACATATACAAAGTTTTCAAAAACTGGTGTATGCTGGTAACACCAATGACACTATTTAGTAACACTACTGACATTTTTAGTTATTGATATTATGTTATATAATTTGAGATTTTTAAGCCTAAGAATAATTTTTTCTTCTTTTTCTTTTGCTCAGTGTTCTCTGTTTTGTTTTCAGTACTTAATAAAAGTACAATTTGAAATGTGTTGTCAATTGTGATACTTTTGTGTCATTGGAGTTACTGAAGAGTCAGTGGTGTTACTATAAAAAAATGCGATACTTTTTAATTTTTATTCATAAATGAAAGCGTTTTTAGGTTGTATACGAAGGACTAAGCATATTCTTATCATTTCATCTTATACATTATACATATATTCAATTTAAGTGTATTTTTTAGTATTTACAACAGCCATAATTAGGACAGCCAACTTTTTTACGACAATGTATTCTGAAATTTATGTTTAAAAAGAATGTATAGCTAGAGGAATAATGTCAATAAGTAGTAATTTAAACCTTAACAACAAATTGGAACAGTTGTTTGATGTTTAACAATAATATTTAGTACCTAAATGCATGTTTTAAATTGGTAACACCATTGACACGATTCTATCAAAGGATGACCTAAAATTGTTAAAATTGAAGGAACCCTTCATTTTTCCCATTGCATATTTCTGAAAATAGTTGCTACCATACTATAGAATAGAGGGACACATTTAAATGTTTTAAACAATGACATCGTTTTTCCAAATATTACTTCATCGAAATTTGCATGTTTTTTTTATAATGACCCAGAAGTCAATTTGATCAATTTAAGTATTCAGTTTGACTGTCCTCTAAATGAAAATTCAATTAGTCATTTGACTAGATGGTTAGTCACATTTGACTGAGTAGGGTGGTAATTATGACTATGTTAGGGAGTCAAAATGACTATATTTTATCGTCGTAATGGCGGACGGGATTGTTCAGATTGACTATGCATATTTGTCAGTTTGACAATTGAATGCAGTCTACATGATCACTTATTGAAATGGTCGAAATTAACACTGTTGGTTAGTCAACATGATTATTGCGAATAATCACGACCAATAGACTTACATTTTCATTTGTGTTGTTTTTTCTTCTATCATTTTACTTTGAGTGTGTTTCTATCCTTTTTGTACTGTGTGTTTTATTTCTTCTTTTATTCTACTTTGTGTTGGTTCTCTTCTGTAGGATTGACAAATACATCTGGAACATAAAATCATAAAAACATACCACAGAAAACATTTCTTTCATGCAATGCCAAAAGTATAGGACCATAAAGTGCTCAATGTTCACAACCTTTCTATATTTTCAGGTTTGAGAACACCACATTGCTCTGTGATTGCTTTATCAGATTTTGAGAGGCCTCTAAATACCTGTTATCAATGTGACATATATTGAAGTCTAAAAAATCAAATAAAGAACACTGATTTATTATGCAATAATTTTTCCATACATTCTGATATCACAACATAAATATATATGAACTACTTTAAACATTTTCAGTATGCCAACATTTTGAAGTGTTTATTTCAGATATTTTGTCAGTTTTAACTCTGCATGTGTCAGTGTAATATTCTCTCTGATAAAAAAAATCTCCCATCAGTGCTCATACTAATAGTATTGTTTTTGTTGGCTGAAAAATATAATTATATCATTTTAGAAACTGAAATATAACAGTAAATAATGTATATCATTCATGCCATTCAAAAGATTTTTTTAAATCTTTGATCTCGTGATTTAGAACACTTATCTGACATTGTCCTCGAGCACCAGGAGGAGAGGGAAAGCAAACACTCTTTCTTTGAATGCATATTTTTATTGTGTTTCAAATTCCGAGTTGGTTGTTACATGTTAGGGCAAATACTTTGTAAATAAACCCCTTAAAAGTACAACACGTTATTGTCAAGACCGGAATATTACTTTGTCTTTATCTTATCATGACTTCACATTATTGTAACATATACACAAAGGTCCTTACCAAAAAAACAAAGAAAATTGTAACGTAAGTACAAATCTTATACAACAAACATTGAAATGTAAGCACCAGGATCTTAACAGTCACGCATCTTGTATACTACAACATTGTAATGAAAGCACCAGGGTCTTGACATGCAGTCACTCATCTTATACTACACCATTATAATGTAAGCATCAGGATCTTGACAGTCACTATAGCTCATCTAGTAAAGCAACATTATAATGAAAGCAGAGACGACCGCATGCCCCTTTATGGAGCTATATATATGAAAGATGCATAGACGTTAACAAGTATCACTACAATCGTTGGATTGCCAACCCCCTTTCAAAATCATTGAACCACACCTGCAAATCACTAGGATATTAACAATTACCCATCTTATTACACAACATTGTAAGGTAAGCACCAGGATATAGAAATACACTCACCTTGTAACACAACAATATCATGTAAGCACAAGAATCACCCATACTACGACATAATGTTAAAGCCCGCGAGAGAGTGGGCGCGAACACCGATACTATACACCACGTAGTGCTATGACCACTTACATAGAGTTCATTTCTTTCTAACACCAACGATACAAACGGCTAAGCGCGCACATGTTTTGATCATTTGTTTCTAACATACGTTTGCAAAGTTTACCTAAACTTTGACAAACTATGCACTCGCTAAAACTGCGTCTACAGTTTATCGTTCATCGTTTGTTATTACAAACGCTACATTTGTTTCTAACTTCAGCCTGATTAAACGATGTGTTTGTTTCAACTTTTGTAATAAGTCTGTTTACTAACAACATTTGCATGCATTATTGAAAGTTCAAACAGGGTCAGTAAACACTGATTACACGCTGTATTTGTTTCTTCTTTTGTAGCGTTTAGCAAACGATGACAAACGGCACACAACGTTTACAAAATTTTGGTTAGAAAGAAATGCACCCATAGTCAAATTGACTATGCAGGTAGCCATGACTTGAGGTAGTCGTTCATGCTGTTGACTACCTTTCTGTTAATATTTTACAACTGAACAGTCATAGTGACTTATTTAAACTTTCAGTGTATGTTCCGCATTTTGTTTCATTATTCTACTTTTGTAGCGGCTTTTAAATGCAAGTGCCTGATTCTTTTATGTTATCATTGTATATTTTTTTTAGTTTTGTTAGTATTTTTATTATAGTTCAGCCTCGGTTTTTGGTGGGATCCATCACTGTTACTCAATCTTTAGTTTTCATGTTGTGTTTATTTACAGTTGTTTATCTTTTCGTCGTTTCTTCGTTTAAGCTGTCGTGTTGTCTGATGTGTTTTTTATACAATGACCCCTGGTTTCTTCTCTATTTTACATAAAAAGAAGATAAACGTTGTTTCACTAAAATAATAACATCAAAACATTTAGATGACCCCCAGTTTTTGGTGGGGTTCGTGTTGCTTAGTCTTTAGTTTTCTATGTTGTGTCATTTGTATTTTTATTTGTCTTCTTCTTTTTTAGCCATGGCGTTGTCAGTTTATTTTCGATCTATGAGTTTGAATGTCCCTCTGGTATCTTTCGCTCCCCTTTAAGGGGGGGGGGGGGGGGGGGGGGGGGGGAGCAGGACCTTCTTCGGGACGTCTGGATCGGGTGTTTTCAAGCTCGGGATTTCGGGATTGATATTTTCCGGATCCGGGAATTCTTTTTTGAATTTCGGGATGTCGGGATTTAAAATTTCTTTAAATTCGGGACCCCCTCTTTAAGATGAGTATTTACGTAAAATCTTTTCATTATGTAACTTCAATCAAACTGATTATAATATTTATTATACATTCATATCATGAAAGTATTTTGAAAATATAGACTAAGTCTTCACAAGATAGGAATTCGAGATTGATTTTTATACATTAAATTTGATAAACGGAGGGATTGATGTGGAATATAAAAAACACAAAGTTAACACTGGATTTGGCAATGTTTTGAAATGAAATCTGGGGTCTAATATGTTATGTCATCTCAGATGACTAAAGATGAAATAAAAATAAAATTGTATGCATAACACTTGGAAATGGCTTTTATCAGCATATTCCAGGACTAAACAATTTACATAAAAAACTTAAATAGAAAATACAATCTTTGCCCGAACTTTACATATGACCTCTTTCTTTCTTTTGTAATTTTCAATTTTGCATTGGAATTGACGTTTGGTCTATTTTCTAATTGCATGTTTTGTTGATTTTGATAGAAATCAAAGATAAAAAATCACACAAAAGGATATGATTTCTTTCATTTCAATTATTTCAAACTATTTTGATATTTTTTAACAGATTGAGTAAATTGGGTCAGAAATTATGTTGATAACATAGTAATGATCAGTAATTGGTCTGCACCACGTGAGTATGTCGACAATAGATGTTTCTCCAGTGATGCTCCAAATATCTTAAAACCCAAAACGTATTTAACATGTTAAAACAATGAAGAGCAATACCTAATTCAAACCAGTACCGAAGTACTGACTGCTAGTGCAATTCCTCAATATTTTTGCCTGAACGAAAATACAGGCTACTGATTGGTATATCATACTGATGTTATACTTGTTTTTAAGCTGTGAAATACACAACCAATGAAAAAATAAGTATATTAATCAAATTAACGTATAGCTAAGATGTTTTCATTGGAAGTTGTGGATTATGTAAGTATAAGAATGTATGTTAACCCGCTTTGTCATCTTTTGTATAGTCACAATGACACTGATTATCATAAATGACATGCTTGTATTGTAATCTCGTTTTGGATCCTCAACATGATTTGCTTTTACGAGCAAACTTTTAACATTTGGTATGGAACACCAGCCGCAATGAGCAGAAATCTATCCTTTTTTTAAAGGATGTTTACAGAATAATTTTGTGTTCTAATATGACTTTTTTTTCCAATCAACTCGTTTTCTTTTTAAATAATTTTGTCTATCCTCTTTTTCATAACCAAACATCAAACTTGTGCGGATCGAAGTACGACCATCATTATTGAACACATGTCAATATCGAAATCGCCGCGTGTCAATGCAAGTTTTGAGTTGATTTATCAAATAATACCAACTTACATATTACACATGTATATCGAATGTTCGATATCAAACAAATATCACACATTCATCATGCAGTCCTTCACCTTGTCTATAAGCGTTAAGAATATTTGTATAGGAACATTGGTATGAAAATACACATGAAAAGTCTATGCGCTAAAAACAATAGCAACCACACAAGTCTCATGCAACCTCGTAGAAAAATATTGGCATATGTAAATTGACGACAAGCAAATTATTTTTTATCTCATCAAAGTGTAATGCTCTAGGATACAGTAAACCATCTTTGGAGGTAAGAATTTTTTTAAACTTCTTTCCATCAGAAGACAAAACAATCACGCAACTGCTATAGACTGTCGCAACGTATACGTTAGAGTTGTTGTCTACGGTTATTCCTGTTGGGTTCACCACAACAGACTTATTGTGGAACTGCCATAAGTGCTTGCCTTCCAACGTGTAACAATTAACAACAGAAATATTAAAGTTGGTTTCGTAAATTTTGGTTCCATGAACAGATATACCAAGTCGGTCAAAATTATCGTGTGCTTTCACCAATGTTGTTATTTTCTTGTTTGAAATCTGAATGCATTGAATTCCCTTTGATTTTACACAACATATTAATGCGCCGTTGTTGTGTGCTATTCCTCGACATTCTCCGTCAGTTATTATATTTTCTAAGACGGTTGTTGACTGAATGTTGATAATCTGAATGCCACTGGAGGTTGATATCGCCACTTCATTGTCTTTAATGTAGGTGACGTCAAAAGGTCCAGTCCCAGCTGTTTGACAAGATATTGATTTGTCCAGCATACCATCGTTATTGACAATGAACAGTTGCATTCCATCACTGTCTGCCAAAATTATTTTCCCGCCAGGTAAAACAGAAATCCCCCTTATTGCACACGACTTTTGCCACTGTTTCCTTTCTTTCACCGTGAATGGCGATATTCGGGAAAGTGTAATTTCATCCAAAGATTTTGGGTCAACACGTGGAACAACTGACATAATTTGAGCTTGTTTGTCCTTTTCTCTTTTCAAAACAACTAACGTGGGTTCTGCTTTTGATGTCACTGTTCCAAATGACTTTATTGTGGATTCTATATTTGATAGTTTGGTATTAATGTGCAGTTTTAACCGAGTTTGATTTAAACTTCCATCCTTGGTTAAGGAATGTAGATACTTTACCTCTGCTTCTACTTCGGCTTCAATCGATTTACTTCCAATGAATGACTGAAGATCTGATGCATACATCTTTATCGCTGAAATATTTTGTACAACATTGTCTGCCACGTGCGTTTTTTCTGATAATTTTGATATCAACAACTTTATATCTGTATTTACTTTGTTTTCCAAAGCATCTAAATCGTTCAGTATTTTTTGTTCCAGTGTGTCTAGGTAAGAATTTACTTTATTTCGCATTTGTTCAATTTCGTGCTGATATGTCTGTCGTTGGTCATGGATGGTGGTAATATTTCTTTGACGGTCTTCTATTATATCCTTGATATTACTTTTCATGTCTTTAATACTCAGTTCAATGGAGTCCAACACAACTGACGTCTTAGCAGTTTTCAGTACGTGTTGAAGAAGCTGAATATCGGTGCAATTTTTATGGTCAACGTAAATGCAAGCAGGGCAGCACAGCTTTTCATGATGTGGGCAATAATTTGTATATTTCATGTCATGTTCGCGACAATAGGTGACGATATTTGTTATAGTTAGTGGTAGCTTATTGTAACTTTCAATCGGAATGACAATATGGTGCTTCGATGATTTTGAGATACTATGATGACCATTGCATTCCATGCATAATCCTTCATCACACTCCGAACACCAGAAGTTGGCTGCCTTTGACATATGACGGGCTTCACATATTCCACAAAATGTATTACTTGTAGTAGCCATACTACCTTGAAAAGAAGATAGAATAAGATAAATGGAGCTATATTGAAATACAGATCATTGACATATGTTTTGCCATAGTGACTAATCAAATTGTATAAAGCATAGGCGGATCCAGGGGGTGGGGTGGGGGGGGGGGGGTGGGGGGGGGGGGGCCTTTGGTGTGAAAAATTTGGTTGATTATATAGGGAATCACTGAAGCATGACTGGAGCGGCCCTCCCCGTAGGTCAGTCAGCGGGCCCCCCTTATGAAAAGTTCACCACTGTAAAGGCATGAGAACAAGACAACATAAAATGGGACCAGCGCTTTGTTGGATAGTTTTGTTTAAACACATGAACATGATGAATATGTTCATAAATATTTCCTCTTGTTCCTAACAAACGAACAAACAAACAAAAAATCACATTTTTCGCATAAAAGTGAAATATTCAAATTTGATTAGGTCGTCACTGATTAGTCTTTTGTAGACGAAACGCACGTCTGGTGCTAAAAACAAAATTACAATCCTGGTATCTATGATGAGTTTATTGATAGCAAACAGTTTAAATGTGCAAACAATTGCAATTTACAAAAACAGTTTATAATCGAGTTTAGTGAAAATTATTTGAAAAAAGTTATATAACTTATCAAATTTGACTTCAAAATTAAAAAAAAAAAACGACATGCATGTTGGTCTCACCAAAACAGAGGTATTTTTGAATTGCCACAAATGCTCGCCTTCCAACGTGTAACAAAAAAAAATGATTAAAGTTGGTTTCGTATATTTTGGTTTCATGCACAGATATACCATGTATAATAAGTTGGTCAATATTTTCGGGAACTTTTACGAAAGTTTTGATAGTCTTGTTTGATAGCTGAATGCCTTGTATTCCTCTTGATTGCATGCAGCATATCAATGTGCCATTGTTATATGCTATTCCTTGACACTCTCCGTCAGTTTTTATATTTTCGACGACAGCCCCTGACTGAATGTTGATAATCTCAATACCACAGGAGGTTGATATCGCTACTTCATTGTCTTTCATGTAGGTTACGTCAAATAGTCCAACCCTAGCTGACTGGCAATATATTGATTTGTCCAGCTTACCATTGTTATTAACAATGAACAGTTTCCTGTTGCCACTGTCTACCAAAATCATTCTTCCGTCAGGTAAAACAGAAATCCCGCTAATATAAAAATATGATTGTGAATTAAATCACCTATTATATGGCGTCATGGTAACAAGGTTAAACAGTACAAAACTTGTAGGAATCATACAAATGAAAAGACATATGCAGAATCCTCTGCTATCATGCATGACCGAAAGCATTGTAATGGCTAATAGAAATTTTGTTCCATCTGATATAAACTGGAATATTTCCCACAAAAATTGCATGGATATCATTTTTGTTATATTTGCCTGTTTTTTTTTCAGGATTATAAACATACCAAAAACCGTTTTTATTTTCGCATGGGTCGATCATGCCTTGATAAAATCTAAAACAATAATTCAGATAAATATTTTGTAAGTTCCAATCTGAGATTCAATCAAAAGGAAAAGGAGATTTTACTTCTGTCAAACATTTTTACATTTAGTAATTTTACCAAAACTGTATATCATGTTTATACATATTCCTTATTTTGAACTTCGAGCCTAGACTTGTTTGAAATGTTGATAACAATTAAATGACAATACCAATTATAGTTAATGTTTGGCCAGTTCTTGGTGCTTTGAATTATTTACAAAGTTCAGGTGTAATATTTGTCTAGAAATAATAATGTTTACCTTATGTATCTCTTTATGTTGATTCTGTATGCGGTTCGTATAAATATGAAATCATACAATCAGGAAGTAGTCAGGTCAAGGTTAAAAATCTTTTTATAGAACACGAACAGGTAAAGTTTGCAAATCAACTACCATAACTACAATCAATAAAGAGAAACTTACATTGGACAGTGAAAATACTTAGACAACATACCGTTGTAACTAAGAACAGTATTAATTTCAATTAAGGGATTTCTTTGATTGCATAAAGAATAGAGAAGTCAAATGTTTTACACTAATGAACTTCGAGAGGGACATATATTGTTAGGGAGCAACCATTTAACTTCAATGAGACGATTAAGGGGGGGGGGGGGGGGGGGGTATGGTTTTTCAATCTGAGTCAGAATTATTTTCGTCTCTTTTACACCAACCATGCATCACGCATTTAAGAAATTGTACTTTACATTTTTTCATTATTATTAAAGAGGGGCGAAAGAGGAACAGTCTTACTCATAAATAGAAAATAAACTGACAACGCCATGGCTAAAAATGAAAAAAGACAAACAGACAAATGATGATACATAAGAAACAACATAGAAAACTAAAGAATGAGCAACACGAACCCCACAAAAACTTGGGGTGATCTACAAATCCAGATTCAACCCACCATTTTTTTTATTAAAATGTCCTGTACCAAGTCAGGAAAATGGCCATTATTATATTATACTTCGTTTCTGTGTGTGTTATATTTTAATGTTGTGTTTCTGTTGTGTCGTAGTTCTCCTCTTATACCATACAACATTTCCATTCCCCATTGAATCATGCACTGATATTGCAACACTCTGAATAAATCACTATGATAAAACAAAACAAAAAAGCTTCCGATTATAAATTTCGAATTTTTTTTTGAAAATACTGACAACGAGGGTATAAACTTCATACATAGTTCTCCATCGCCTGTTAATCATTTCTCATTTCACAATGAACGATTCGAATTTCATGAAACATATTACTTACTGCCCGATAAACATTCAACATTAAAAAAATAATAAAAAAAAATAATAGCGAAATACAAGGTAAATTAAAAAAAAAGTCCAAAAACACCGACACCATCAAACGTTATCAGCCATCGGAACGAATTTAAAACAACTGTTACACTCGGTATAGATACCCTAAAATGATGGGTAAAACTTCGTGTATGACAATTGTCTATAGCTCCGTTGAATTGACATACTTGGGTGAAACCCATAGAGACGTAATAGGTGAAAGTAAATAATTGGATTCAGCAGCTAAAAATGTGTAAACATACGTATTGATTGGTTGAATATCATTACATTCCCACCAGTAGAATGCAATTTTAACATATATTCTCATATTCATAATAATAACATCAATGGTACTACTTTTACATAGTTCGTTTCAATGTGTGTTGGCGTTCGTTTTTGTTGCAATTTGGCGCATGTGCCTGTTGTTCCTTTGTTTTTCTTTCATAGTTGATGTGTTTCCCTTGGTTTTTTGTTTATAAACCGGATTTGTTTTCACTCAATCGATTCATGAATTTGGAACACTGGTATACGACTGTTGCCTTTATTTTTAAAGATACCACCAATCACTGATCTATTCCTCTAAAGAATGCATATGTGTTAGGCCTCACTGTGATCTGAGATGAAGAACAACATTAAGGTGTGCAAGGATTTTGTGTAATGAATTGATGCACCATATCCGTTCTGTTCCGTTATGTTCATATTCTGTCCCCTAGGTACAGGGGCATCAACAGTTAGACATATCACAAGAAAGTAAATGCATGCTTTTCGTATAGACTCATTTGAACACCTCATTTTTTTTCAAGAGCAACTGTATGTTATAAAACAAAAATATCTCTACCCAAAATATCAGTAATTACTTTACTACTAGTAAGTGTAAAGAGGTTCTGGTTTCAGTTGGTAACTGTTTCAAATGTTCAACTGATAATCGAAGTACACCATACAAGTATATGTACGTACTCGGGAAACGAAGTACATGCAGATAGTTTCACCTACAATTTCAGAGGGTACTGTTTTATCTTTTAACTACGTCTTTGAAAGTGGATAATTAAATATTTTATTTTACATAACATTGATGTAGTTTTTGGTGGAGTTGGAATTGCTTTAGTTTTCTATGTTGTGATTTTTGTACCTCTGTTTGTTGTTTTTGTCGTTTTTTTGCCATGTCATTGTCAGTTTGTTTTTGACTTATGAGTTTGAATTCACCTTTTTTTTCTTATTTCGCCTCACTTTTATATGTTATGTAATTGTTCGTGGGTGAATTAGGTTACAATTGTTCTGGATAAAATCGATGTCGTGTTTCGGCGCTTGGAAAGGCTACCAATAATCTTAAAATGATTCCTAATTCTCAAGTATCGAGCGTATTATAGATGATTATATTAGAAACGTATGCTGTGTGCCAAACGATATTAAGCGGTATTGATATTACTTAGAACTACATGAACGTATGAAAGACAAAAGTTCAATGTTCTACAGAAAGTATTTTTGAAATAAAAATATTTGTTTGATTAATATCAAGGATGATCATCTTCCACAGTTTTCTTATTTTGTTTTTCATTTCAATGTTGAAAACGGTACCAATTTACTGCATCAGACGCACATTTCGTCATATATTGTCTCTATATTTAAAAATCTAAAACTTAATACAAACGATTAAGAGCTGATCAACCAAAAAATGCTAAATATTCTGCAAATGATCGAGTGAATGGAATTCTAAAGTGATGCTGTAAAATGCAATTCTTCAATATCTGACTAAACAAACAATATTTTACTGGTTAATTTATTTTTGTTTTTGTTAAGGTTCTATGTAGAGTGTAACGGTAAAAAACATAATGGGTTTTAAACAGGGAAAGACAAAATGAATGACAATAAAGAATAACTGAGAGTTAAAGGGTTTTATTTTAAACACTCGTAAAGCATTCTCTTATAATGAGAAAGTCACGTTTGTTTTGTTTTCAAGATGACCTTGTTGATCGTTATGTTATACAATTTTTTGACTCTTTACATTATTCTATAGAGGACCAAATTGTTATCACGTGGTAAGAAACATCAGCTCTGACGAGTCTGTAGGTCTCTTTTTTTAAAAGGAGTTTTACTGAAAGAAAGTTTGTACTTATTTTAGCGGATTGTTGTTTGTATTGAAGTCCTGTTATTTTTATATTGTATCTACTCTATTTTGACTTAGGTTTCTGGTTGTCATAGACAATTAATACACAGACACTCATATGAGCAAGAATGGGACATGTATACTTATAACCATCATACAGTTAGCATGATCAGTTTTGTTTCTTTATATATTTGAACTTGGGACTAGTATTCAGTTTACTTCTTCCATTAATCAGATTATAATGCTTGCAATTAACACACAAAAATCAATTGAACAACAGCACAATAAAAACCATAAAAAGGTCTTGGTGACGTAAAAATGATTCAACAATAGAAAACAAATATTTTGAACTTTTTTATTATTATTATTTATTTTCGTCTATTGCTATGCATGTTTGTATTTTTTTACTAATTTCTTTTTACACTTTTGTACCTATTTGATTCCTGCATTTTGTGTTGCAAACTATTCATTTTCATCCTGTCTTGTGTATTGCTTCAGTGAGGTTTACGACCAAACCAATTTAGATTGGTTCGCGTAGATTTTATTCCCATAGTAAAATTTCAAATCAATTTTACACAAAATAAAAAGGCTTACTATATTAATCAAATATTCCATGTACGGTTCTTTGTTTTATTTCCCCCCTCTCTGCAATTTTAATTTCAATGAACTTGTAGATACGCAATTGATGCACATGCATCTCAAATAGGCTTTCAAGAAAATATGGGATATAAGTGATTAATACAACACCTAACCCATGTAAACAACATAAAACAAAAAGGAAGATATCTGAAGTATAAAATTGAACATTCCGTAGTGTAAAGAATGTAAACAGAGAACACCTCAGTAAAAAGATATTTACATTTGAAGCTAACCGCATCATTAGATTACTTTCAATAAAATGGAAAAAGCACATTGAGAATGAGTTTAAGGAGACTTCTGGAGCTTCAAAAATAACAAAGTTCCACACATGTAAACAAATACGTCCTTCCTACTGTGGAAGGTACATTATATAAAATATAAAAAACGATACAAAACATCAAATAGAAATAACAAACCAAATATATACAAAAGGGTCATTTTATAAAAACCTGAAGATAAAAAGCATATGTTATGAAACATGATACATATATATTGGCTGTTCTTTGTTAGCAACGAGGAAGGTGGTATTGGTCTCATCAAAATGTAATGCCGTTGTCTGATACAAGCCATCTCTATTTGAAAGAATTTTCTCAAACTTCTTTCCGTCTGAGGACAAAACAAGTACGGAATTGTAAAAGTAGGATGCAACGTATACATTAGAATTGTTATCTTCCGCTATTCCTGTTGGCTGCACTAAAACAGACGTATCTAGTTTAAAGACATTAAAGACTCTGAACAACACTGTCTCATTTCGAAATGTGGAACACATGGCTGCAAAACTTGTGAAATTTTAATAACAGATGCTCAATTCACTAGCAATTTAACTAAAAAGTTCTTATTTTACTAGAAGTTACGATGATCTGAATTGTAAATCTATATATGTCGTCTACGGATTAGAGTGTAAACTTTGCGGATGGTTTACGTCGGTGAAACGAAAGGAAGGCTAAACAAACGCATGTGCGGCCATAGATCAGATATCATCCTCAATGCAAACGACATACTGTACAAGCATTTCAATCAGCCTGATTTTTCCATCGTTTCTATGACAGTTCGTATTATCGAAAAAATATACCAGAACCTTCTTTACTTGCTTTGTACTAAAAGTCAGAAGGGCAAACAAGCTCGGATAATGTTACCGGTTTCACGAACTGTCCAAAAACCTTTTGATGAAATAGAACTGTCTAAAATTGATGAACAAATTCAAGAACGGTGCAGATCAATTTATGTTTCTATTTGGAAAGGAATCAGCGTTTTACCTAAACGGAACTGACATTTTGGCAGACAGTTGCAACTGGAGATTATTAATTGCTGTTTATGGCGATGGTATGATTGAAAAAGAAATTTCTATTTAAACAGCGTAGAAAGAACCTTTTTTACGTCACCTACATTAAATGTGTTGCGCTATCAACATCGTGTGGTACCCTTATTATTAACATTCGTTCTGGGACCGTCGTAAAAATTACAACAGACATAAAATGCCAAGGAATAGTATACAACAATGGCACATTAAGATGCTCCACAAAATCCTTAGGAATTTGATATATTTAGCTATTAAACAAGACTGTCAAAAGAGAGGTGACCGACAAGGTTTAGATGTGCATGTTAATAAAATATACGAAACTGACTTATTCAAATATCTCTGTTAGACATTGGATAGACAGAAGTTGTGACAATTTGAAAATACGCCTGTTATGCTTGGTCTAACAAGAAAAGCGGTAGATAACATATGTAACGTAAAAGTTGAGTCATACTCTTATAATTTGTGATTGTTTTGTTTTCTGATGGACAAAAGTTAAATACATTCTTTTCTCTAAAAATGACTTATTGTTTCCAAGGGCAATATGTTTTGATGAGATGAAAACATAAATTGCTTGTTGCTAATATAGAACAGCCTGTATTTTTATATACTATTTTGTTTCATAACAGTTGAGGTGCCATTATCATGTTTTCAAATTACTCTCCATGTATATTTTAAATTTCTATTCAAAATATCTGTAAGAATCGTAGACGATGTGAAATACTGTTAACAGTATTACACAAACTCACTGAAGTAATTTATGTATCATAATTTGTTACACGAATTATTTGAGTGTAACCATTTCTAACTTACTTTTACATTTAGAAAGTATCCGCTTATTTGATGCGACTGTTATACAAGTGAGTGGTTTAGCAAGCTATAAAACCAGGTTTAATCCACCATTGTATACATAAGAAAATGCCTGTACTAAGTCAGGAATATGACAGTTGTTATAATTATTCATTCGTTTGATATGTTTGAGCATTTGATTAGGGACTTTCCGTTTAAATTTCCCTCGGAGTTCAATATTTCTGTGATTTTACTTTTTATATCCTTATTTATACTAATGGATAAGATGTAGAAGACGTATCTGTCCAAGTCTGTCATACATGTCCTCATGATTGTCTAGACACAAGATGATGTATATGTCAACAGTTTAAGGAATAACTTATACTTTAATCTAAAGACATATTTAGTTTATGTGTCATTCACAAACACCCGGTATGTTCTATTACCTATATCTTAAAGGCAATCTGACATAACCAGGAATATAAGTCAAAAGAGGATACACTTGACTTTCACAAAGATTGAATAGAAAATCAATAAATTCAATCAACTTATATTAGAAGAGAACTTTAATCACTAAAAACCAATGAAAAAGGAAGCTAATGAATCATTAAGACAATGCTTAAAAGCTGATGAAATGATAGATTCTTTCGAACATTTATATGCTGTTTTAGCCGAGTACAAATAAAAAAAAAACTCTTCTAAATAATAGGATTAGGGTAGAAATCAGCAATTTGTATTTGAATCGGACGACGGAAAAATCTGCTTTCTTTTACATATTTAACGTTCATAATAAAATAACATTAACAATGTCAATAACAATAGTTTTTATATAGTAATGACTGTATGAAGCATACGTTTAAACGGTCGTTCGAGGGATCTGAGTTGTAGTGTTGATATAGGAGGTACATGTACATGGTTTCTTCATAAATAATGTCCAGTCCCCGGTGTCAATTTTGAACTTGTGATCAGTGAATTTATTTCAAAATAACTGCAAACCAAAATTTTACTGGACAATTTAGTTTTTAATCTTATGTTGACTCTTTTCTATCATCTTTTGGGGTTATTTTATCCTCTAACATATATATTTATTCATCCCCACATTTATTACAGCAATTTAACTGGAACGTCTGTGATTTCATTGTTCACTTGATTTTTTTATAGGAATTTGACGGAAATTCGAAATTTTAAGTCATTGTTTACATGAACTACCACGAATTTAAGAATTGATTTTCTACCGCTTTAAATCATAAGCGTTTGGAGTTAATATATACTTCAGATAACTATTTCTGTTGGACTTTTCATAACGTGTCAACCATAATTTCTTCTGCTTTTGATTTAAATGCATTTGCGCAAAGTTGGTTCAGCATTTACAAAAGGACACCATTTTCAAAAATAGGTAACACGCCTTCTGGAATAATCATAGCTGCGAAAATCATCTTGTCAATGTCAGTCGAGTGGGCAAGTCCCATCGCCTACCGACAACAAGTAGACTTCTTCATTTAATGATATCGAAAAGGCATTTGACAGAGTGCAATATGAACTATCGATAAGCAAACGCTACAGTTACGGTATACTAAAAACATCAGGAACTTGATAGACCAATTCCAATTCTTGGACCTATCTTGTTCCTCGTCCATATTAACGACATAGCAGATCATGGCACATCGGAAATCCGGCTTTGGAAGACAACTGTGTGATAAAATAGTTTAAACAACAGCAAAGACTGCTTTGACTTACACAAATACATAGACAATTTAGGTACATGGGCTGAACCTAGGGAATGCATTTGCAACATATCAAATGCAACATGATAACACTAAGCAGTAAAAAGGAGACCACAAAATGTAAGTATACATTGAAAGTGTAGAACTGGAATTCTTAAGACCAAAAAATACATAGGAGAGAGCATCACATTGAAGTTATATACAACACATCATATACAGCCTTTGAGTTAGTAAAACGAAATCTGTCATCATGCCCTACGGAGGTAAAACTTGCACGCGTGCACAGGACCAAATCGACCTGTCGTAGAATATGTGAATAGACTACGGGATGCTCATAAAGCATATCTAAAGGAAATATTAGAACATGTTCAGAAAAGAGCAGCAAGATTCATAACATCTAACTACAGTTACGAACCAGGATTTTACTTTAATCCTCAATTGAATCAAAATAGAAAGCCCTCAAAAACAGGCGAAGAAAAAACATACTGGTTTTATTTTATAACGGTATACACCACCAAGCCAAAATAATAACAGACAATCTTCAACGATCACAAAGAACAACAATGAACATGCATAGTCAACATAATCTAAGAATTTCAATCAAGACGGAAACTTTGAAATTCAACTTCCTACCAAATACAATTATATATTGGAACCTCCTACCTCACAGAAGAACCAGCTAAGTTGTTAACAGAAATTGTATGGGGGTCCCAGTTAGCAAGTTAATAGCCTTGACACCTGCGCGATGTATTGATAACCAAGGACGTGACGTCGTATAAAATCAATATTAAATCATGTTATGTCATTGTACCGGAATAAAGATAGAAATTCTCTTGGATAAAGTCGACGACGTGTTTTGGCACTTAAATACTAGTATGCTTCGAATCATTTTTGTGAGTCCTCAAACTGAAGTTCCGAACGTACGATCAAAGTAAACTCGTATTGTCATTTTCTTATTTGCCACCATGACTTAAATTCCGAAACGGAATAGCTTATATAGTTTGTCTCGATTTTTATCCTTTACAAAATTGTCAGTGATGAGCAAACTGCATGTTATCATGTGGCGCATGAGAGACATCAACTCTGATTTTACAGTAGCTCCCCTTTTTACGGATTTCTAATAAATGACTCTCTGTACTGATATAAGTTGATTGTTGTTGTTTTTTTAAATTCCTTTTTATTAATCTTGTATTCTTTTTTGTACTTAATTTCCTGGTAATTACATACCTTTGGCCATAAACATTTAAAATATGAACAAGAAAATGGCATACAGCAACCGGAAACAAAACAATAAAATCAAACTAGTAAACATTTAGTTATTTGTTTTTTTACCTATATATCTTTTGTTATATAAAGATATCTAGGTAGAACAAAAAGCAGAGACAAGTGCATATGGCGTCAGCATCTAATTCGCCACTGGTCTAGTTAAGTTATGGATGAATTAACCAAAGACTACCAATATACATATTATCAAATGTAAAATATCAAAACAAAATATCAAAGAGTTTTCATTTCATTAAGAAAAAAATATATAATTTTGATACACATGGCGAATCATTACTCAAAAAAGTTGCAACTACACAGGTGTCATGCAAACTCATACAAATATATTGGCATATTTGTATTAGCAACAGAAAATTGTTTATTGATCTCATCAAATTGTAATGCCCTAGGCTTCCATAATCCATCTTTGCATGTAAGAACATTTTTGAATTTCTTTCCATCAGAAGACAAAACAATCACTCCATTTTAATCGAACGAACGACGCAACGTAAACGTTAGAGTAGTTGTCTACTGCTATTCACGTTGGAAATGCTAAAACAGATTTATTTCGGAATTGCCACAGATTCAGAAAAAGAGGCTTCCTTTTTTGTTTTCCTTGAACGAAATAGAACATATTAGATTCTACTTTTGTTGTCTTTTACCAAAGTTCGGATAGCCTTGTCTGATATCTGAACGCATTGAATTCCCTTTGATTTGACGCAGCATATCAATGTGCCGTCATTCTGTGCTATTCCATAACATTCTCGGTCAATTTTTATGTTTCCAACGACGATCTCGCAGTGAACATTAACAATCTGAATGCCACTGGATGTTGCTGCTGCAACGACATTGTCTTTAATGTAGGTGACGTCAAAAAGTCCATCCCGAGTTGTTTGGCAAGATATTGATTTATCCAGCATATATCAACGTTATTGACTATTAGCAGTTTCTTGTTGCCGCTGTCTGCCAAAATTATTCGTCCGTCAGGTAAAACTGTATTTCCCATAATTCGAGAAGCATCTTGAAATCTCTTTTCAGAACAACTCACGGAAGTTCTGTTTCTATCGTTACTGTTCCAAATGAATTTATGGCGGATTCTATATTTGATAATTTGTCACCAATGTTTAATTTCAGCCGAATTTGATGAAGACTTTCATCCTCAGTTAAAAGATGTAGATAATTTTCCTCTCTTTCTACTTCGGTTTCAATCGATTTACTTCCAATATATGCCAAGTGGCCTCGATGGCCGAGTGGTCTAAGTAGTTACTACTGTAATCACTAGCCAGTCAACACTGAGGTTGTGAGTTCGAACCCCGCTCGTGCGGGTGCACTCGACTCCAATCTTAATTGACTAGGATTGTCAGTTTTCCTATCGAAGGTCGGTGGTTTTCTCCGGGCACTCCGGCTTCCTCCACCAATAAAAACTTGCCGCCACGAAATAGCCCAAAAGCGGTGCTTAAAAGTGGCGTTAAAACACCAAAAATCAAAATCAAATCCAATATATGCCTGAAGATCTGATGCATACATTTCAATCGCTAAAATGTTTTGTTCCAAATCATCTGCAACTTTCTCTTTTTCTAATAGTTTTGTCACCATTTGCATTGTTTTAACTTTGTTTTCTGTTGCATCTATAACTTTAAGCAGTTTTTGTTCGAGTGTGTCTAGGTGGGCGTTTATTTTAGTTCGTACCTGCTTCATCTCGTTCTGATATCTCTGCCGTTGCTTGTGGATAATGGTAAGCTTTTTTTGACGGTCTTCGATTATATTTTTAATGTTTACTTTTATGTCTTTAACACTTAATTAAAGAGAATCCGTCAATGCCGACGGCTTTGCAGTTTTATAACGTCTTGATGTAACAGAGGACCAGTGCACCTCTTATAGTCAACAGAAATACAAGCCGGACAACAAAGTTTCTCATGATGTGGGCAATAATTTGTATATTTCATATCATGGCTCGGGCAGTATTGGACGATATTTGCTATAGTTGGTAGCAGTTTATTGTAACTTTCAATCGGAGTGGCGTTATGTTGCATTGATGACTTTGAAATACTATGATGCTTGTTGCAGTCTATACAGAGTCCTTCATCACATTCGGAACACCAAAAGTTTTCGGCCTTTGTTATATAAAGGCCTTCACAAATTCTACAAAATACATTACTTGCGGTTGCCATACTATCTTGAAAATAAGATACAATAAAACTACATTGTAGGTAAAGATATATTGATAGATGTCTTGTTTTAGGGACTAGTCAAAATTTAACAAGGCTTGAGAACGTTGCAAAATGAGATAGGAAAAACATTTTATCCAATTGATATGATTTTTTTCTATAAATGGTCATGAGATATGAGTGTTTTTATCTACATTTTGTGAGCAAAACTTATTCTTTTTTTTTCTCAAACTAAGATGTCTTATTTTCACTAATTAGTATATGAATCAAATCTGAAAGCAAGATGTTAATATGACAACAACAGAACAGTTTATAATGGAACCAGCTGTCAGGTTTTACGAAAATTCCAGATGCTTTGTTGACTCTATTTTTTTTTAATGTGAAACGAATAAGTGTGTAACTGTTACATGGAGATTAACATTTAAACAGCATGAAATTTTAATAAAAAAACTTTGCAACTTGCAAGACAAGTAAATAATGATGTAAACTATTAGGTTTTACAAAATTTAGATACCACATAATTTTAAAAAGTATGGAAATTATCAATTACCTAGTGGTGTTCCAAGTTAGATAATGCAAATTTTATAGACACCAAATTAAACATCAATATTTGATTGTATACAAGCACAGTGAAATTAAATGCCGAACCCGATGTTTTCATGGCTAAATTCATGATACATACTAACAATTCTTTATAATCTTAACAAAATGTCCTTTGTACCTGATGTTTATCATACGAACAGGAAGTAGTTAGGTAAAGGTTAAAAATCTTTCTATAGAACTAAACAGAAGATAACACATCAACTTTATATTTGGATTTCGTGGGTATAGGTAAGGCTGGTCCTCTCCCTTCCAACATACGGGTATCTCAGATACCTTTGTTGTCTTATATCTGTCAGAGCCAAACAGATAAAGGACAGGGAACCAGTCTAGGTAAAGGTGAACAACGAAGTTCATATTTTCTATAGGCCGGTATGCAGTTTTAGGCAAAAGAAAGAAATCTATTGCAATTATTCACAAACAGAATATACCATTTTTCTTCAATCCTCGAAAATCAGTACCCACAAAAAAAAAATGTCCAAAGTAATAGACATCTTCTTGTTAAGGTCTATCATTCTATGAAGTTTTTCCCGTTGCAATGTTCGATGAACTTCCGATTAAACTTAAACCCATCAATATATTAGGTTAAATAGGTATTGCATACTTTTGAAATACATATTTGTTAGAATCTTTGGATGATCAATAATATAAAGTATTCACTGCAAACTTAATTGACATTGCCGAAAATGAAAAAGAAATTTAATGATAGATTGTCTAAAAGAGGAACAAGATTATTTTAGTTCTTTTTGCCTGTATAATACTAGAATAAGTTGAGAGATTAACAAACGTTTGCAGCTGTTCAAATCATGCTTATCCATTTAGAGTAAACAAATCAAGATAAAAGGCTAAACCGGAAGCAATCGCATGAACTCAAAACTTAACGAGATCGAATGCATCGCACGAACAATCCGCAACGAGAATCCACGTTCAATGAAACATTATTCAGTAGGACACAATCAATGAATGGACAGATGACACGTCTATGAGGTTATGTTTAGATACAAGACTGCAAACAAAAGTTTATAATGAGTTCAAACATAGACACATTGGTAAACAAATTCGTAATGGTGACCGTAATGCTTATTTGTGTACTGGTGTTATGGGGGCAGTTTGTGTCAGGAACACAACCTTGTTAATGAAGTCCGCATCATGTGAAGATAAATGCTATTAACGTTTTAGTTGAGATATGTAAACACAATATAATTGGGTAGAGGGTTTGGTACTTCTGAGAAAACTAAAATTGTCTATTTTGCTATAGATCCTAATTTTAAGTCTTCCATTTGTATCAATATAAAGAAAAAAATATCAAGATATTGACGTCCCTAATATGTGACATAACGCCGTCTTAAAAGTGGTATTAATTCATAAATGGTACCGTGCTGGAAGTCCTTAAAACCTTGAAATAAAAGTTGAAAATATGTTGGAAAGCTTTATTCTCCGGTGATCTTTGTGCTGCAGAATACTCTGGGTATTTCTTTATATAAATTGCCGACGTATTTTGAGAACAATTTAATCTCTGAAATGCAAGTACACGAATGCATCTTATTTTATATAGATACAATGGATAAGCGTGGATTCTTGAAAAAGAAACTATGAGCCCGGAGGGCGAATGATTTGTTTTTCATGAATCTATTCTTATCCATTGTATCTATAACTTAAACTATTGTGTTAATTTCTTTTCAAAATTAAAGCCTTTTCTTAATTAGAAGGTATTGTAAGTGAGTTTAAATAACCATGTTATCGTGTCCAACGATGCATTGATAAATCTAAGATCACAATTAATTGGTTAACAAAATACAAATATAACACTTCTACCTTTAAAGATCTTTATATTACCAGGCATATGAATATTATCTGTTTATACAAAATAAGACATATTCGAAATTATTTCTAATAAAATTGAAAATGGAAATGGGGAACGTGTCAAAGAGACAACAACCCGATTAAAAAGCATATATAAAGTATATATAATAAGTATGTTATCGAATTTCGTTTTTCTAGCACTCTAGGCACATCACGATTTTCTCGCATAGGAATTTGCGAACAAACCTTTGTAAAATTATGTAGTAAAACAGATGAAATCATACTATATTTATAAAACAAAAATTGACAAATAGAATGTAATCATTTTTGTTTCAAACATGTGAAATAGCCAATAATAATAAAAAAAACCCGGTAAAACTCGCTATTATTACAAAAATATCCACTATAACTTGCAAAATTAGAAAAAAACCAGGATAACTTAAGAATTGGAACAACAGAGAGAATACAGGGATTCGAACCTAAACCGACAAATCCCGATCTTTAACTCATTGATTTTAACCATGCTAACCTCGCGGCTACCAACTCCTACTATACGACTGCCTATTGTGTCTATATAAAGGTACAAGCCCTGTGTGTCCGATGAACCGATGTATATCAGATGTTCATTTAAATATACAAAATAAACATCTATAGTGTAACCCATTGGTAGCCGAGAGGTTTCATCGGTGTGTTGATGTCAGTCACACATAACAGATTTCAAGGAAGGGTTCGATTCCCAGTGAAGGCATATAAAAATTACAAAAACTAAAGGTAAGTTTTAAAATTAACTCCATTAGTGAACAGAAATCAGTAAATTAGCTAATTCAAACTTAATGAAATTAGGCACACAAAGGAAACAATTGAATATAATTTGGTGAGTCAATTTCAGCAGCAGATTTAGGATGCGTTGATTCTAGAAAAAGAATCCACTGTAAATGAATAGGCTGGCGTCACCACAATGGTTTAAGCATACTTAATTTTTGTCTCTGAACAAGCTTGTCCATTCACTTTGACGTTGCGTTAAATAAATTTGTCCTCAAGATGTGTTATTGATGTTTAATGCTCGCATTCGACAGTAATGAGGCAGTATAATGTTTTCTGGTATGTGTTGCAGTTCTTCCGGCCGTTAATACGTCTCTTATCAGGTTTAAGTTTTGACAAGAAGTAGTGTACCGTGAAGTAATGGTTCAATAAACCAACCTGGAAATTAGTTATGAATTTTGTGAAAACTTGTGAAGAATGAAGACAAAGTCAACTTCTGATAAGATTGTATGAACTATGTAATTCTCGATCGCATCCTAAACTTTAACATGTTAAAAAAAGATTTATGCAAGAAACTAGAAATATTTTGCAGAAATGTTTTCGTTTATTCATCACAACGTCAACTCGATATCAATGTTTAGCAGAATTGAATGAAAAACCACATATGCACACAAAGTTTTATTCGGAGAATCACATTAATTTGTCATGAACATGATACACAAATACTGGCTGGCCTTTATCAGCGACAATTAAATGATTTTTTGTTGCATCAAAATATAATGCTGTAGGGTCAGAGAATCCATCCTTGGAGGCCGCATATGTTTTAAACTTATTTCCATCAAAAGATAAACAAATCACGCATTTGTATGCAGCAACGTAAATATTACAGTTGTTATCTATAGCTATTCCGGTTGGACCTTTCAAAACAAATTTATTTCTAAAATGCCATAATATCGCCCCTTCCAACGTGTAACAACTGACGGCGTCATTATTAAAGTCAGTTGCATATATTTTATTTCTGTGAACAGTTATACCAAATCGATCATTACGGTTCTCTTCTTTTATTAATGTTGTGATGCTCTTGTTCGACAGCTGAATGGATTGAATACCAATTGATCTCACCCAGCATATTAATGCGCCATTGTTGTATGCTATTCCTCGACATTCTCCACTAGTTGCGATACTTTCTATAATTGTTCCCGTTTTAGTGTCAACAGTCTGAACACCATTTGATGTTGAAATGGCAACTAAATTGTTCTCAATATGTGTGACGCCATAAGGTCCATTCCCGACGATTGGACATGATATTGACATGTCCACCTTGTCATCGTTATTGACAATGAGAAGTCTCTTGTAATAAATGTCTGCCAATACTATTTTCCCATCAGGGAGAAGACTAATTCCTTGTAGTTCAAAACTACTTAAAAACCAACTCCTAATCATGCGAAAAGAGATTGTTATTTTTGATTTTAGAGAGAGTGTTATTTTGTCAATGGATTTTTCGACAATTTGTGGATCATTTGTCACATTCTGAGCTTGTTTGTACTTTTCTCTTTTCAAAACAACTGAAGGATGGTTTATTTCTGTTATAACTTCTCCAAAGCTTTTTACGGTTGATTTAATGTCGGTTAATTTCTTGTTCATGTTCAGTTTCATCCGAATTTGAATCAATCTTCCATCCTCTAATAAAGACTGCAAATAATTTTCCTCCTTGTGTATTTCGTTTTCAATTAATCTACTTCCAATATATACCTGAAGCTCTGTTGCATACATCTTAATTGCCAACATTTTCTCTTCCAAAGCATCTGCTACTTCTACTTTTTCTAATAGTTCTGTTATTAAAGTATCTGTCTCTCTTTGTATTTTAGTCTCTTTAGCATCCATATCTTTCAACATGTCTTGTTCAAGTGTCTCCAAGTGAGAGTATACTTTCGTTCGTACCTGATTTATCTCTTCCTGAAATGTTTGTCGTTGGTTATGGATAATGGCAAGATTTTGTTTACGGTCATCCATTATGTTCTCAATGTCACTTTTTATATCTTTAATATTTGTTTGAATTGAATCTAACAAAACCGAAGACTTCGCAGTTTTTATAACGTCTTGAAGGAGTAGAATACCAATACAGTTTTTATGATCAATAGAAATGCAAGCAGGGCAACAAAGCTGTTCATGATATGGACAATAGTTTTCATATTTTCTGCAATGCATGTCGCAGAAGTCGACGCTTCCTGTTATATATGATGGTAATTTATTATAACTTGCAATGGGAATGGCCTCATGGTGTTTCGATGATCTTGAAATGTTATGATGCTCATGACACTCCGTACATAGCCCTTCCCCACATTCGGAACACCAGGCGTCTGCTGCCTTTATAATTTGACGTGCTTCACAAATTCCACAAATTCGACAAAATGCTCCAGTTTCTGTAGCCATATCTTAAATAAATTGATATATTTAAGAGTAGATAATTAAGATTAAGTTTACAGTGTCTACTATTTCTACTGCTATCTACTTCAATAAAATAATTTAACAATTTGTCAAGGGTGTGTAACGTTAAGGAAGATGAAAATACACGTATAATATAAGTCGCAAGCTTGATAAAAAATGTTTTCTATGGCTATGTTGTTAAACACTATTGTCGGTATGATGACCAATTATTTTTTCACTATTATTGTTTTGCAAAGAAAGATAGAGAGATAAGAAAAAGTTTTTTCCATGCAAATACTATAAGATTTCAACTTTACATTTATATAAAAAGAACAGAAAGAGCAGCTGGGATCAACACTGTAGGAATGATTACACACAATAAAACAATGTTGCTAAATAGGTCAATGGTTCTAAATATTAACTTAACAACAAAATCGAAATTTAAATTTGGAAGTTGCCGAGCGATTTATATAGTAAAAATGTAACTGTGTACAGCTGTATTGTGAAATATATGGTGTTTTATAATGATTTTCTTAAAATACAATATTTTAAAAAAATACTAAGGCGATCTTTATCTTTGTCCCTATAGTCTGCAAAAATATATATGCCACTTGATCAGTTTTGGTTTTTTTTGCGCAACAAGAACACAACACATCATAATTGAATATTGACCACTGGAAACCCGTCGTCAGATATTACATTTAACACTTTTTATTCACATTCATACACTCCAAATGTCCTAAGAGTGTTGGATGGGACATTTGCAAAAAAATATCAAGTGCACTGATTTAGGGTACATATATATCTAATTACAGTATATCCGATGCATATAAATACATACATATACAGTATTACCTATGACATAATCTTATAAATGGTGGCCATTAAAACTATGTCCACCATGTTGGCCCAATGGCAAAATCAAACGCTCAAGCACATCAAACGAATGAATAACAACTGTCATATTCCTGACTTGGTACAGGCATTTTCTTATGCAGAAAATGGTGGATTGAACCTGGTTTTATAGCTAGCTAAACCTCTCACTTGTATGACAGTCGCATCAAGTTCCATTATATTGACAACGATGCGTGAACAACACAAACAGACATAATAGGTAAAAATGTCACAAATCGGGGTACAGCAGTCAACATTTTGTACATAAATTAGGCCGTTAGTTTTCTCGTTTTATTTGTTTTACATTGTCATTTCGGGGCCTTTTATAGCTGACTGTGCGGTATGGGCTTTGCTCATTGTTGAAGGCCGTACGGTGACCTATAGTTGTTAATTTCTGTGTCATTTGGTTTCTTGTTGAGAGTTGTCTCATCGGCAAACACACCACATCTTCTTTATTATATTGTGTTATAATCTTAATCACAATAAAAACAAACAAATATATAGCAAAGAAGCACAAAAAGGCATATATCAAATTTAACAACCTCATTCGTTGCTTTCTTATTTTTGTATTTGCTTTATGTATGTTAAATCCACCCATAAAGGATTGACAGATTAGAATATATATATATAGTGCCACTCCTTTTGTATCCCTTTGCAGATACACAGAAAATGTTATTCATACCATACTGCATTGTCAGAGCCGGGGGTTGGCATGAACAAACTTGCACTTTGTCTAGCTTAATAGTTTAGCTTTATGTTTAGAACATTATTTGATCAATTTAAGTGAGTTTAATGCCATCGAATTTTAAAAAAATTAAATGCATTTATCATATGTTTGATCAAACACAAGAACGCTGTTTAGGTTTTCTTGCCTAAATGACCTAAGGTAATCTGATAGCTTATGATAAGAGCTTTTGTTGTGTTATTTACACAGGTTTTCATTTGCATATGAAATGGAATATAAAGTACTTAATACTACTGTCAAATCTAAATAATAGAGTATATGAGGTAAACATCAAAGAAACAAATCTAAGCGATAAAAATAATACTACATGATAGCTCTACATTATGTGTCTATAAGTTATAATTTACAATAATTGCTTTTAAAACCAATATTTATAGTATCAACTCGACACAATGTATTTGTATTGCTGTAAACAAGAAGATTATGGGGACAATAACATATCATCAAAATATATATTTAATTGTTAACTCTGCTGGTGGACTATCAGTCCCCGTGGGTATCATCAGCTCAGTATTCAATACTTCGGTACTGACATGATTTATAACAAACCTTTCTAAAATTGTCCGTTGATAAATTTTGAAATTGTAAGAAACTAAAGTTTCAACTCCCTCAGGCAAAGTTGACCTTATACTATTGGCTATTTATTTAGGTCCATTTTGGTGATATAGCTCCTCATCTGTTTCGGTTCTTATACATCCTTTGCTCTCCAGTATTCGGTCTTGGAGCGTTCCTGATGAAAGTTAATCCAGAAAAGCGCTTCGGACGCATGCAATTTATAAAGTGTTGTTTTCTTTTTTTTTAACTGCTTAAGTATCGACATTATATGGGAACCTATTATGTAAGTTGCTAAATACGGGCATTTGACGGTTCGATGAATTAGGTTGAACGTTTTGACTTTTCGATAATTTACACTTCACTTCTATGTATTCTTATCAAACAGAAGTTTCCTTATTAAATTTGAGGGTCCATTGAACTATCTGATAGTTTTTTTTTCCATCTTAGTACATTTCAGCAATAATGTTTATTAACAGGTTATAGGCGTTCCTTATGGCACGAATTGTCCCCCTTTTATATAAGACTTATTTCTGTATTGTTACAAATCACAGTGTATGGTCAAACTCAGTCCGTCTAAATAGCATATAATTAATAAATTTAAGAACTTACCGTTACCTTGATGATATGTTGGCCTTATATAATAAAAAAAGCAGACTGCGAAAATTTACCAAAAGGAACTTTCTTTAAATAAATATATTTCGGACAGCAATAATTGTCTTTTTTTAGATTTGGATATTTCAGTTTTGCATGGAAATTCTATACAAGATTTAACGAAGAAAGACAATTGGTCCTTTCCTATTGTTAATTTTTCACAACGATGCCCGTGTCTGTAGTGACGTATTGTGACGCAATGAAAATGATACATTGTTTTGTCAAGTATTTTCACAGATACATGCATTTGTTTTTGAAGTTTGGTTTTTCTCGTTCTTAAAGGACGTACGGTGATATACAACTGCTAATATCACAGTCATTTGAACTCTGGTGGATAGTTGTCTCATTGACAATCATACTGCATATCCTTATTTTTATATCATTATTTATAGTAAACGAATGAGTATAGATTTGGATTAAACCACAACACAAATACAGATCATTTCGATTGCATAACTACTCTATGTAAATGTTCGATATCAATTGTGCATTAAATTTTACAACGACAATTTCAATGTTAAACGCTGAACGAACAATATAGGTTCAGCCATCATTTTGCTTATTTAGAAAGAACGAATGCTATCGAGCAGGGCATGATTAAACCTAATCAGAACCAGCTGCGCAAGTGCATGACAAAATCACTGAACTAAATGCTCCTTGATATGACGACAATTAATATAGAAAACTATTAATTATTTTTTTTGTCACACACTTTTTTAAAACGTTTTTTTATATTCATTTTCAGGTGTTTGAGCAATGTTACTTTGGAATTACAAAGTTTGTCTTGGTCCTATTGTTCGACGATAACTGATAAATATCAAGATATATTTCAGCTATTCTATGCAAAATGGTACAAAATAAAAAAATTAACGACATTCTTAAAGAATTGTATAAATTTTTGTAGCATATCACGTGGTCTCTGTTTCATGAGAAATGGATGATTGTTTCATTGAAAACCAAATAACATCTCCTTATTTTATATTGTGATCAATTAAACACCTTTATTTTTCCTTTTATTTGTACGATTAAGATGTAAATGATGCACACATTTTAGTATTTACACCCCATTTTATTCAACTTTCTCAATTCCTTCATACAATGCTTTAATATTTTGATTGCCTTAGCAAAAATCATCACTACACTTTCACACAACTCACAACACATGTAACTATTGCCTTAACTGAAAATGATATAATTTTTAGACTGTCCCATGTTTTGTTGTGCAAGGAAATTTATGTGTTTACGTCTTATTGTTTTTGTTATCTAGACGAGTCCTTTCTGTTTCATGTTGTTCTGTCAAAAAAAAAAGCTCGAATGAAGAATAATATTTCAAAATTTATATTTATGTAAGCATCAATATTTTATTTGTTTATTTGTCTGAATAAGCCAACTGATTTTGTTCTCGTAGAAAGCATTGAGAATATATCTTAAAAAAACGAGGATATATACGTACGATTAAGCGTTTACCGTGGCTTCTATGTCTACTGCTCTCGACTCCAAAGCACTAACCAACATTTTTTACATTGTGTGTTTGTGTGTTTGAGAGAGAGATGATTTAAAGATTCGTCCACGTTATTAATGTTTAATTAAAGTTTCAAAATCTAAGATATCGGAAATGTGAACCAGTTAGCGACATCATTGTTAAAATGTTTTAAAATTATTTTGAAAAGATATGGAGTTATCTAAATGTAAATCAAAACTAAAACTCGAGTTGTCGATTGTTTGTAATCGTAATTAAACAATTGACGTTTATGAACAATTATTTTATATGAGAAAGATGCTTTCTATTATTACAAAGTAAAACAACAAAAACACCGAACTCCAAGGAAAATTCCAAACGGAAAGTCCCTTAACAATAGGCAAAATCAAAAGCTCAAACGCATCAAACGAATAGAAAACAACTGCCATATGTTATTTTTACTGATGCTGGTACCAAAGAGCTAATTTTCTTATGACGTACTGTAACACCAATGTTCAAGGTCAGATAGCACTCGAAGATGGTTTTGAACCCGCCAAATTCTGTATATTGATGTAAAAGACAAAAACTGGTAATTCAGGTGGGTCTTGGGTCGCTGTTTATCATACTTTACGTTGTCTTATATATAAATCAGGATGTTGGTTTTCTTATTTGAAGGCCATGCAGCTACCTGTTGTTGCTTACATCTACACCACTTGGTCTCTGGTGGTTGGTTGTCACACAAGCAATCATACCACATCTTCTCATATTATATTGAAGCAATCGTACAGGGACATGACTTAATTAAATCATAAAAAAATGCACCAAATCATGACAAATTTACTTAAATCAAGGCTCCTTGATATGACGGCGCCACCACCTAGTGGTAGATTCCAGGATCTCGTTAATCCATTTAGAATACTAGTGTAGAAATCAAATCAATAAATATTAATCTGGGAGGAAAGTATGACCTTCAAATAGTGTTCACAGAGTAATTGTCTCATACATTGCATGTATCACCCGTCATTGCAATCCACTCTTTGTTATATGAAAAATTTGGTAAACATTTATATGTTTGTTCATTGTCTAGAACATTTTTTTTGCACCTACCGCCTTCCTACGCCTGGCATCTTAAAATATCTGTCAAACACTCTACACTTGCTTGACAAGAACGTAGGAAGAGGAATTAGAGGCAAGATAATTTATTTTCATTCGTTACATATTTCTTTGAAAAGATTTTAAGTTCAAATCTTAATATTTATCTCAAAAACAGTCATCTTACCTTTTTTACAAGTATACCTGTTTACTCGAAATTTCCTTCAGAGATTATATAAAAAATGAAGTGAAAGGTGAAGGCTAAAATCTGTTATCAAAAAATCAATAGGGCTGTGTAAATGAAAAAAATAACCAAATACACACGAATCTTCATAAGTAAAGTGTTGTGGTTCAAGTAGTTTCCCGGTTAATCTTGTATTGATTTTGTGTTTGTGCATCTTGTTTGTTATGATATTACTTGGTCAAATTGATTATATTGCTACCTAGATGTTGAAGATATGCAAACTTTGTAAAACAATAGTCTTAAATAAATATAAAAAAATAACCTTTTTCTCTACCTAAAGTGGAGACCCTGGCCATTGCGTCAATCGATATGTTATACCCAAGGGCAGTCATGGTATAATACGGTAAGCATGGTCATTGACAATAACTGGTATTGTACACTATGTACACGATGTCACATTAAAGAACCTCTATGTTGATTCATAACTGGATAGTTATTAATTTTTGTGCTTAATTGTCTATAAATCACTTATATTAGATCAATCAGTTGTGGTAATTTACTGCATAGACGGTCTGAATGTATGACATGTTGTGAAAGTATGATTCGGAATCATTTGAATATGTTTCAAGAAGAATAAAAATGAAAATTTTGAAAATAGTAAATAGGGATAGCGTAACCTCCCACTTGTAAAACATTTGTTTATAGTTGTTACCATTGCTAATATATTGAGGTCAGTTTAAAGCTGTTAAAAAAACCCAATAACGATGCGCTTTCAACCCTTAAACAGTTGCAATAGCAGGCTACCTCGGGGTCTCGCGACGAGCAGGGTGAAAAAAACATTTTCATCGGGAAGAAATTTTCACGTCCGAGGATTTTTCTACGAGGTACATCGCAAGAAATTTTAGCGGGCTACCTCGGGCTCTCGCTATATCATCAAATAAAATTTCAGCGCCTATGGGCGGCGTAATATTGAATTGTTGAAACTGGAAATTTATTGTTTCAAGTGTTGTTCAAGGTGAAATTAAATTTAGTCCTCTTTTTAATTTTCTCTATGAATTATTTACTATAACGGAATATTCCTGGTTCCTGTGTTTGAGTTATATTTCTTAAGGATTTTCTGCTTGGGTATAAGGCTTATATATTAAATCTTTGTTTTGAATTTTTGATATTTTTAATGTTTATTTCTTTCCTTATTGAAGATAATGAGTGTTTGTCTTCGTTTCTGTTTTCTATTCGATCGATAATTTGATAGTTTAAGAACACTTAATATTAACACCAGCAACTTATCGAAAATGACCAACAACCCAACATAAAGTTACGTTCTTAAACATTAACAAAGTATTTATACAATTGTTTAATTTCAAATAGAGCCAAACATATGAAAACAGAATTATAAAGGTTAAAGAACACTTAAAATAATACCCAAGTATTTTACATTCGTAAAACAACATATCGAATCGGGAGTCAAACTAATAAAACAGACATATAGAGATGAAATAAGTTCTATAATAATGGTCAAGTTTCTATTTAATGTTTCAAGGTAAAAATCGGATAAGGTATACAAAAGCTACAAAAAGACAATCAAAGACCTATATAGATCTGCCATCACACTAAATGTCTTTGTGGATGGAGTCCAAAAGTGATCGGGGTCCTTGGGACAAGTACTTAATTCCTGTTGATAATCATCTTATAAATGGCGTAAACTTAACGATTTATGATTGATACTAGCTGATCTTCATCTAATCGTCAGAACGTTATTTCGTTGCTTGGTATTAATGACAGTTTCAATCGGAATGAGATACAAAAAGCTTTAAATTGACAAATATTCTCCTGAACTAATAAGCAGTCGTTCCGGAGAATCGACGAAGTTTGTTAAGCAACATGATATATAAATACTGGCTGGCCTTTATTGACGACAATCAATTTATTTTTTGTGCGATCAAAATGTAATGCTGTAGGGTCAGAGAAGCCATCTTTGGAGGCCTCAAATTTTCTAAACTTTTTTTCATCAGTAGATAGTTAAAGAACGCATTTGTATGCAGCAATGTAAACATTACTATTGTTATCTATAGCTATTCCAGTTGGACCTTTTAAAACAAATTTATTTTCAAACTGCCATAATTTCCTCCCTTCAAACGTGTAACAACTGACGTCGTCATTTGGAAAATTAGTTGCATATATCTTATTTCTGTGGACAGATATTCCTAGTCGATCACTGCTTTCCTCTATTTGTTCTAATGTCTTGGTACTAAGGTTCGACAGCTGAATGGTTTGAATACCAATTGATCTCACCCAGTATATTACTGTGCCATTATTGTATGCTATTCCTCGACATTCTCCATTAGTTGCTATATTTTGTACAACGGTTCCCATTAGTGTGTTAACAGTCTGAATGCCTAATGAGGTAGAAATGGCAACTAAATTATTCTCTATATATGTGACGCCAAAAGGTCCATTACCGTCTGTTGGGCATGATATTGACTTATGTACCATACCGTCGTTATTGACATTGAGACGTCTCTTGTAATAACTGCCTGTCAATATTAGTTTTCCATCAGGTAAAACACTGATGCCCTGAAGTTCAAAAGTACGTAACAGCCAGTTCCTTACCATTTTTACAGGGATAGTAATTTTTGACATAAGAAATAGTGTAATATTGTAAATGGGTTTTTGAAAAATGTATTGATCATTTAAAGTATTCTTGTCTAGTTTGTTTTTTGTCTTTTTCAGAACAACTAACCACTGTCATGTTTCTGATGTTACGTTTCCAAAGTATTTTATGGTTGATTTCATATTGAATAATGTTACATTTATTTTCAGTTTAAGCAAAATTTGACTAAGACTTCCATCCTCTATTAAGGCATGTAGATATTGTTCCTCTTTTTCTACTCTGTTTTCAATTGATTTACCTCCAATAAATGCCTGAATATCTGTAGTATGCGTCTTAATCGCTGAAATGTTTAGTAATACTTCCTCTGTGACTTTCATTTTTTCTAGGAGTTTTGTGATTAATTTCTCTGTCTCTCGTTTTACTTTATTCTCGTTTGCATCCAAATCCGGAAGGATATTTTGTTCTAGGGTGTCTAGATGAGAGTTTAATGCTGTACCACCCTGAATTAATCTCGAGTCGGTATCTATTTCGTTGGTCATGGATAATGGCAAGATTTTATTGACGGTCTTGAATTTTATTTTAGATTTATGTCTTTAATATCTGATTCAATATTGTCTAATACAACCGATGTCTTTGCAGTTTTTAGTACGTCCTGGAGGAGTAGAAGGCCAAAGCAGCTTATGTGGTCAATAGGAATGCATGCAGGACAACAAAACCTCTCATGGTGTTGGCAATAATTTTCATATTTCCTGCCATGATTGGTGCAATAATGGACGATGTTTGCAATAAATGAAGGTAATTTATTGTAACTTTCCATCGGAATGACGTTATGGTTTCGCGATGATTTTGAAATGCTGTGAGGCTCGTTGCACTTTATACATAGTCCTTCATCACAATCAGAGCACCAAAAGTTTGGTGATTTTGTAATATGACGAGCATAACACATTCCTCAAAATTTCTCACTGTTACTACCCATAGTTCCTTGAAAAATGAAATAATTGAAAGTAAGGGAAGAAAGGTTAATTTAAAAGTATATTTTGGCTTCTTTGTTCACTTCTGACCACTTTAATACGATTTCATAACATTTATATTTATATATATATATAATATACAATAACGATGCTGTTTTTGAAATTTTACTATAAAGAAAACAATAGTTCAACAAAGGTCATAAGCTTCTATACTGATAATACTTCTATATTTATTTACCTGTTTTATTATGGAATACGATATGACTGCAAGTTCAATAACGGATTATATCTCTGTTGACATATGCATATCCTTTCGAGTATGTGAAGATTGGTGATTTGATTTGATTTTCTTCTAGCCAGTAATGCAAGAAACCTGAAATGAAAATTAAAGGGGGTGACGGGTGATCGAATTACGAAAACATTCCGTATCGTCTAAGTGTTTGTATCACTCGTTTTATTGTCTTTTCCATTTCATGCATTTCTCATCAAATGTGTTTCTTTTTAAACAAAATACTAAGTTCACATCTTTGGGGTTGAAAAATATAACACATGCTCTTTTTACATGGTCATTTTCTTATTGGTTTACGTGTCAAGGATATTTTTCATTATATCACGTGTTCTTTCTCTTGCCAAAACAAAGTTCAGAAGACACAATATGTGTATTATCAAAGTGAAATATTACAGTATACCCGTAACAAAGAATATGTAAAGATCATCTAATATAAAAGAGCTTAAATGTTACATATATTAATAATATAGATAAAATCATTTGTTACATGACGAAGTTTAATCAATTTACTGTTGACCCATTAAAATATTATCATTGTGACCTTAGCATTTATGGAAGAAATGGGTTGGATATTTTCGAAGGAGATCAAATATCGGAAAAAGGCGTAAAATGGTGGGAAAAGTAAATGAAACAGATGAAGATATTTAAGAACAGGATAAAAAGGAAAGAAATACCACAAGAACCTGGGAATTTAACATACTGTAGTCCTTTTTTAATTACCAACTTTCTTCCCAATATCATAATTTGTGCAAAAGAAATCAAGATCAAGGTAGGACAAAATGTGTCCTTGTTAATACAAACTTTGTTAAAAGAGTATGATTTAATATTTTTGACGTACGTTAGTTGTTATGGATTTTCATTAAGGTAATCCTTATATTGCAATCTAATTTGTTTCCCGAAATGTGTTATATATATTCGAAACCAATTTTATCGTCAGATCACGTACACTGTACCATGCTCATCACAATGGCCGTGTATAGGCAGGGATATAGTTTGTCCCATCAAAGTGTTATTTCCATTTACACACACTTTAAAATTAAAATTGGAAATAAATGTGTAAATAGAGAAAATAAGAAATATCTAAACATTTGAAAGAATTAACAAAAAATTGTACAACCATTTTGTGTTTCCTTGTTGAAACAGTTATTTGTTTTTATAGTGATTAAGATTTTATTACAATGTTGACTGCTGTATCCCAATTTTTGACGTTTTTACCTATTATGTTTGTTTGTTTTGCTCACACATTGTTGTCAATATAATTGAATTCTATGCAACTGTCATACAAGTGAGAGGTTAAGCTAGCTATAAAACAAGCTTTAATCCACCATTTTCTACATAAGGAAATGCCTGTGCCAAGGTAGGAATATGACAGTTGTATTCCATTCGTTAGAAGTGTAAGAGTTTTTGATGTTGCCATTTTATAAAGGACTTTCCGTTTTGAATTTCCCTTGAAGTGCGGTATTTCTTGTTTCTGCACCAGATGATCATCTCATTATTAAATGTATCTTAAGGAATGCTCGAGGCAAAAAATATTTAAAATCAACCTTCAATACAAACGTTGTCGAGCAGATATAAGTACAAATGAGCGTATTTAACGTTACTACTGAGCGCTATATATCTAAATCCAATTCGAACATCGTAGTGTCATATAACTATACAGTTATAAGAAAAAATTATTATAGTAATTGCAAGGAGCCAAATTGACTCGTTTATTCATTCCTAAAAATAGTGTTTCTTTTAATGTAATTTTAAATGACCGACCATTAGTAAATATAATGAAATAATCAAACCTAAGATTTAACTGAAACGTCTTTGTCATACCTTCATTATTTTCTTTACTGTGGCTAAATGTAGCGTCGTACTATCTATTGCATGGCCATCTTACCTGATATCTGCTCCTATAGTTTAACTCTGTATGTCATTCATATATTGATATCAAACAGATAATGAGTAAAAAGATCAAAGTTTAAACGTTTATCTAGAACATTAAGATCGCGAATTTATTACGCAGTTTGATAAAGTACATCTACATAAGTAACATAGAATTTTCTCTCGTTTAACAGGAAAAATTTATCATCTTTCCTTTAAAACGACCTTGAAAAGGTAGTTATTAGAGTTCAAAGGTACCAGGATTATAATTTATTACGCCAGACGCGCGTTTCGTCTACATAAGACTCATCAGTGACGCTCAGATCAAAATAGTTATAAAGCCAAACAAGTACGAATTTTAAGAGCACCGAGGGCCCAAAATTCCAAAAAGTTGTGCCAAATACGGCTAAGGTAATCTATTCCTGGGATAAGAAAATCCTTAGTTTTTAGAAAAATTCAAAGTTTTGTAACAGGAAATTTATAAAAATCACCATATAATTGATATTCATGTCAACATCGAAGTGCTGACTACTGGGCTGGTGATCCCCTCGGGGACGAAACGTTCACCAGCAGTGGCGGTAGTTATAATCGATTTTAGACGTTATTGATTTATAATTACTCTCCTATTGTTGTGTGAAGTAATTTCGGACTTATTGATTTTTTAAAACATGTATTTCATTGTCGAAAACATAATTTTTCTCATAGTTTGTCTGTATATTTACAACTTCATATAAAAAATATAGCTACGTTTACTCTTCGATTCGCACTTTCCATGGACTGAATCTAGTTCTTGGTTCCAGATTTCTCCGAAGAGGTAGTTTCTGTAAGTTTTACTTCACATTCCGCTATATAGATGACGTCCCCTCACTAAATAATCAAAAGTTTAGTGACTATGTCCTTTTTTTTAGGGGTTGCTAACCATTGGAAAGAGAAGATATAAAAAAAGCATGTGTCGAACAATTAATGACAATATCATGAATAAATAATTGAAATGACGACAATACAAACATCAGTCCACATAACAACACAAAACATCACACATATAAATAAGTATTGAGCAACAAAATAATTGAGAACAACACTATATTGATTTCATGCGCCCGAAGAGCTGTTCTGGATTTACTTTCAACAGGAACGGTCAAAGCCGAATATTTAAAAGCCAAGGAAGTATAAAAACCGTGACAGTTGAAGAGCTTTTAAGGTTAAAAAGAACCTAAAAATATAAGTCAAATCCATCTAAGATCAACTTTGCCTGAGAAAGTTGAAATCATAGATTCATTATATTTTCTAAGTTTATAAACTGGCATTTTAAGTTTTACTTCCTATTCCGCTATATAGATGACGTTCTCTCACTAAATAATCAAAAGTTTAATAACTATTTTAAACGCCTTTATCCCATCAAACTTGAAATAGGGGACACAGCCACAGACAAAGCTAACTCTGCTTCATATCTTGACTTACATCTAGAAATTGACAATGAAGGTCTGTTGATTACAAAAAATTTTGACAAAAAGGGATGAATTCAGTTTCCCCATTTCTGAAGCAACATTCCAGCATATAGATTTTATTTCTTTCAGTTGATATAAAATTGCGTAGCTTACGTTTACAATCATGATTTCCTTGATTGGTATTTGCCACTTACAAGAAAGCTATTGAACCAAAGGTTCCAAGTGTTGACATTGAAGTCATTCCTTCTAAAGTTTTACGGAAGTCATCGTGATTTGGTTACCTGGATATGAAAATCTATGTCACAGGTAACCATGGATATGATCCAATTGTCACCAATAATCCCATCTTCTTTGTGATGGTGGCATTGACTAATCAGACTTATCAACGGATGTGTACAGCATGACCAACACGGCGAATATCGATGTCACATGTGGAGCTAAAACTGCTTACCCTTCCGAAGCACCCGAGATCATCACTGAGTTCCTGATGAGGTTTGTTTTGCTCAATCTTTAGTTTTCTTTGCTGTGTTTTGATGACCTTTCCCCATCGTTTTTCGCATTATGTCATGGCGCTGTCAATTTTCTTTTACTTATGAGTTTTGAATGTCCTCTTGGTATCTTCCGTCAATTTTTTAAACAAAATTCTTTACATTTTTATAAAACTTAGACACGTACATCAAAAGATGTAAAACTAAAAAATTGACAGTGATAACTGTAGAACCTCCGTCAAATGACTTATATAGTGCACGGCACTATTGAAATGAACTTATATAAGTAATGTATATCCTGCCTTGTCTATGACCTTGTCGACGCACCCGGTCGCTCTACTTTCCCCTTCCTTTACGCGATTTCATCCGCATCATGTTTGTTATTTTGTAAGTTTGATTTGTCTCTTAATCAATTTACAGGATGTAAACATCTGAAAACTACTGTCGTCTTAATTTGGTGATGAATTGTAAACAAATATCTTTCTCTATTCAAAAAAGTTACTTGTATCTAGCATGATCTTACCCAAACTAACACTATCTTACTTTGGGAGCAGTTTACACTCCGACCTGTTTATTTTTCCTTTGAATTTCGATTATTTATTTCTCCTTTTAAGATAACTGTTAGCTAAACATTCAACTGGTACACACATGTATTGTTACTTTTATGTCTTAAACACGTTTTATCAAACATATGCGATAACGAAAATGTCCTAACAATAATGTCATTCCTTGTCTGATCATTAACACCATTCTTTATACAAAAACAAACGGAAAAATAAAGAAGATTATTATCATTATGCCCATTTCCCAGATAATCTGATATGAAAAAAAAAAATTGAATGACATAAGCACAAGAAATAAAAACATATGGAAGGCGTTCATTTTGTCTTTTCTTTTTCCTCCTTGATAACTTTATGGATAAATATATACATTTTAATTTTTTTCTTAGATTTTAAAGGTATGTTTTAAAGGCTCCTTAGACTGATCAACTAGTATAAGATTTATCTTCAGCTATAAACCTTTGTGCCTACATTATGTACAAGGTTAATAATATTATAAAGAGATATTTACTAGCTATCATATTCAAGTGAGGATAAAGTTTACAAATTTGATAAACAGTCCAACAATTATAGATGAAACGGTAAAACATTGAGTTCGGTGTTTACAATGAGTGTCATTTTTATTTGATTATTACAAAGAAGTATATAAAGACAGAATAACAAAGAAGTATTTGCAACTATGGATTTTGTGAATAGATACAAAAACAATTACTGGATTAGTGCAGCACAATTGTTGAAGTTGTTAAACTAAAAATGAAATTGATGGTAAATGTTTATATCGTTTGTTTTGAGAAATAGCAATCAACAACTTTCTATATAACATTCAGCATGGTGCTTACTACCTGAATTTTGCGATAAAAATCCTTCACTATTAAATAATGTTTTTAATAGTCTGGCATCTTTTTAAGAATCTTATTAGTTACTATGTTTTGTAACAAAACCAACAAAGGTTGATGTTGTGATCCTTATAGTAATAAGTGTAGATCTCATGATTGTTATCCACCATTAGGTGAACTAAAAATAGCATCAGATCCTTACTAAATAAATACATTTCATTGTATGTGTTTTAGCAGTTATATAAAAACTCCTCAAAGATACTAGACTTATAAGTGTTTACAACAGACGTAGACAAAATCAAATACGGAGTTGCAGATCTTTAAATCCTAAAAATTTAGAAACATTGTACCCAATAAGAATAAGGCATCTATGCTCTCAATTAACTTGTTGCTGATAATATCTTGTAAACAGGTAAATAAATGTCATTGTATACCTGTTATGAGGGAGAACGACTAAAGTAGACAATACACAAGTTTTACGGTCATTATCAATATATGTTTGGACGATATGCTATGTCAGTGTCTCAACTTATAAGATATTTATCGCGGTCTTAGATCTTAAGATACCAGTTCTAACTCAGGATATTACGTATACCCATAAGACTAGTTTCTATAATTTTCAGCAGGAAACGAGCATCACTGATGTGTTATAATATTGATCCGTTTTTCAATGTTAGTGGTAAATCTGTTCTTTGGGTGTTTGTTTAAAAAAACAACCTAAAAGATGATCACCTGAGTCTGATAAAGTCCCCAACTCAAATTGCTAATAGATAGAAAAGTGACCCAAGTAGTGTTGCGTAGATCCTTTATTATAAAATTATATAAAAATATTAAAAAAAAACCAAAACAGATATACAAATCAACAGAATGGAAATCTTGTGGTTTGAATAAAAAGAAAAATGAACTGGCACGAAGAGAGCACGAAATCGTGACATATGTACATATAACACGAAAAAGGTCAAAGTATGATTTCCAATATAGTGTGAATTAATAAAATTTTCAAAATCCTACACACGAATGTCTTAAATCTTGCTTGTTTTAAAAGTGTTATGAAACGGTTTGCATTATTCAATTCATCTCAAATAATGTCCCTTTATTGTAGTGATAAATTAACAAAACGTCACATTATTTGTTTCGAAAATTAAAATGTGCGATTGTTTTATATTTCAGGCTTATATATGAAGCACAGGACTGTCTTAATCAACAACACACGATAACTGTCAAACGAATTAAATGTTTAAGTAAATTATAATTTGCATTTTAATCAATGAACATAATGACCTTACACAGGTCATTATTTTTTTGCCTTGAAGCAAATTTCATTGAAATTTGGTATCGTCCGGTTTGATTCTTCAAAAGAATGACCTATCGTTGCTGAAAAAAAACCTCCATATAGGTATATAATCCTTTATAAACATGAATCTGATAGTCAGAATTGTTCTTTTAGTTTGATTTTCAACCAATGAAATGAGGAGCCCGCACAACCGTACTCGGAGAATTGATGCTTGATCCATTTAACCAGCTGTTGCAACTTTCATTTCGGAACTCATTTAAAACTGGTGAACTGCGTTTATCAGAATAACAGCACGTGCCATTATTTCCATTGAACATTTCCATTGATGTAGTAATAGTAGTGGGCAAAAACAGAGATAGAGAACAAAATAATGCTACCATACTGGCAATAAGAGAAGTTTTTACGGTCAAGTATGTTTTAGCCCACATCGGGAACAACAAAGCAAGCGCCTTCTGAATACACAAAAGAGTTGTTATTAATACAGATGACATATGACAAGAATACGCAATATCGTCAAGTACATGAAATACTACACAAGAGGGATATTTCCTATTCCATATCAAAACAGTGTCACTCAAGTTAGTCGACTTAACAATTGGGTTTATATCGTTATGGAATACATAATATCCACATAAATCGATGATTGCGGTAGAAAAAGCAGTTAAGCTATCGGTAACAGCCAAAAATGACAATAAAACAGTTACAGGAGAACGATTTTCCTTCAGGATGAATACATTTAGGATACATACGTTGACAAGTACTATTTCCAAAGTTAGAGCAAGCTCAATGTTCAAAATGGTAAAGTCTGGAATCAAGTATGATATTTGATTGCAACTTCTTTCGGCCATGATAAAGATCAATTCTAATTTTGTCACATCGATACAAATTATGATCACACTCCAGTTTACTTTTGGTCTGATCTTGTACAAATGAACAAACACGAAATTTCCATTTTGATATTCTAAATAATAGTCACTAATCAAATCTTTTATTTTTCATTTGACAATGTAGAATCATAAAGCTCCTTATTAATTAATAGCAATATATGAAATCAATCGTACCGTAAATAAATATGAATAATATATGATTAGATTGGAATTTAGATTGAATCGGAATTGATTTTATATAATGGTTATTAATAAGAAGGCGTACTGGTCCTATGATTTAAAAAAAAGGAGCTAATAAAAAAGAATCAATGAAGACGAGATGTCACGTATATCATCTTGGTACTTAACGATATATTGGGATTCATTATCTACTTTTGTCATGCATCTTACAGGTAGATATCCAGGAGTGCAAAGGGCACATTATAGGGCCAATCATATTTTAAACCTATCAAGTTTTATTTCTGGTCGGATAATATTGGCTGCTACAAGAGCGCAAAGTACAGTTGCCACACTTTATCAACAGTTAGGAAATAGTTTGCCCACGTATGATTTCTGTGAATCTTAGAAAGGAAAAGGGCAACGTGACCGCAAAATTTCACACATTAAATCATCAATACGGCGGTATATAAATGAAGGGAATGGTGTTCTTAGTGGCAAGAACATGAAGCAGGTATTCAAAGTAAATTATTAATTGCAAATTGAGCTCTATATAGGTCTGCCTGTTATCAGATTTTAAACACTATAGACTTAGACTTAGAGAGATGTGTATCTTAGTTTATAGTTAGGGTATTGAAAGGTCCTGGTTACAAGTGGACCAATGAGAAAGAAGGGATGGTGTTTATATCAACAATAAAAAATATCTTCAAATGTTTTATCCGATTTGACATATTGTTTGCAATTTTATGTTTCCATTCTCTTCAAATTGGCTGTAAAAATTGATTGAATTAAAGAGTCACTGATTAGTCTTAAGAAGACAGAACCCATCTCTGGTGCACTAAAGTTTTGTCTGGAATAGCTTCTTATTATCACCCAGAGGTCTGTCCTCGAAGTCTTCCAACACAGTGGATACCTAAAGGATAGACACAAAATGATGTAAATAAATAATTGGATAAAACTAAAGGTATGACAGAAACCCTCTGAGTATATACAATATGTTAGTGGAAACTCTGCTTTGCAGTGACATTGCCTCATATTTATCCTTCTACCTAACATACTTAAACCAAATTGATGAATACTATTTCTTTTTATGTCAGTTTCAGAAATAATTTTTGCTAGCCGTTTTTTTAATGCGAATAGCTCATGCGCTGGTATTAATATTGCGATTACTTTCTTTGAGCAATATTTATATATATATCTTGATGAGGTCTTTAAATGCAAGCTGACATCACCTTTCTAGAATTGTTCCCTGTAGTGATAGTGTTGAACATTTGAAGATGCTTTTTACAAACAAGTAGATTTTATTTCACGTAGATAATCAGGGCGTGCTTTCCATAATTAATAAGAAATCGTCACAGTCCCATAGAGTTATGTCCCTTGTCAGAAAGCTCGTATTGACATGCTTGGTTTTTAACATATTATTTAGAGCCGAACATATCCTAGGTAATTTGAATTCTCTAGTATACTCCCTGTCTCGTTATGATTTTTAGAAGTTCCGGAAACTATTCCCCACAGCAGAAGCAAGCCCTTGTGTGGAAAGTTCTGGAAAATTTAAAAAATGTTATAGATTTCATGTGTTCAAAGCGCTTTTCTGACGCTCAAAGCAGAATATTTGAAAGCTAAGGATGTATAAGAACCGAAACAGTTGAAGAGCAAAGTGACCTAAGGATCTAAAAGACGAAGCAGACCTTCTACTTAAATGCTCGATGGCTTCTAACACCTGGAAAACTTATAAATCAGCATTAAACTTCAAAAAGTTTCGCACTGTTTAAGATTATTTTGATATTTGGCCGAGTCCTATCGACGAAATCGTCCTATTTATAGCACATCTGTCATACAAAGGGTTGTCCGAGTTTACGGTTTCTACTTGCTTTTCCGGGCTGGCCCACGCACAATAAATTCATCATATGACAGCCAACAGAAAATCTTTCATTAATTGCAAAATAATGGAAGGTTTACGTAGGAAAAATTCCCCAAAATCATATGTTCGAACGCCTATATCGTTCGACATTACTCTTCACACTTATTTACACATACTTTAATTCTTAAATTGATGTTTGAAAATTTATCACAACTTTTGATCCAGTTAACTTTTACCTTACCTGTCATAAAATTCGTTTATTTATTATCCTATGTATTTCGACGTTTTATTCCCCATCTACGATAATTGGGAACTATGTTACATCACTGTCCAATGTTAGGGAGGTTGAGAGCTCAGAAACAGGTTAAACCCAGTCACATTTTTTATGTGCCTGTTCAAAATCGGGAGCCTGTATTGTAGTGGTTGTCGTTGGTACAGATTTAACATTTTAATGTTTTTCAAATTGTATTGTTGTTAATAAGAGTTTTCTCATTATTAAAGCCATACAATGACTAATAGTTGATTATTTCTTCGTCATTTGAACTCTAGTGTATACTGGTATCATTGTCAATTATACCACTCCTCGTTATTTCTATATATCGATTTAAAAAGCAGGAACTTTAGAGTGCCCAATTCTATTTGTCGTTCGGTTATGTAACTTTTTCTACGAATGAGAGAAAAAAAGTGATACCATTTGATTGCTGACATTAACATGATTAACAGGAAAACCTAATCAGGAAAAAATATTCCACAATCCTATTCCTGCCTTCTTTTCTCAGATATATAAGGACCCATTTATGATTTCATTACAATTTTTTATAATCTAAAACTGTCTGTTTTTGAAATCATGAATGCGTTTGTCATCTTCATCATACAATCATGACTTCTTTTAATAATAATCGTCAACAATTGTCCTTCGTTTCTCATTTCTAAGCGGTTTGTTGATTGGGTGTTGGACTTGTGTCATATGATGAAAATGATTTGTCCTCATTTCTATTTGTTATTATGTCCAACATATGAAAACAGATTTTTAGGAATTTAAAAAAGGTCCCAAAACAATAACCAAGTATGCAGCTGGTATGTATACAATCGATAAACACCAAATCGACTCGGAAGTCTAACATGAAAAACAGACATCCAAAGGTGAAGTACGGTTTTGAACAAAAACTAAACTGAAATCTTTATATAATGTTTCAAGTTCTAAATCGTATAGAGTCTACATACGCTACAAAACAATTGTCAAATTATTTTAGTGTGATAAAAATGTCAGGGACGAAAAAGTCATCTTTTGGGGCCTCAGATTTTTTTAAATATCTTCAAATGACGCATTTGTATGCCGCAACGTAAACATTAGAATTGTTATCTACAGCTATTCCTGTTGGACCTTTCAATACAGATCCAATTTTGAGCTACCACAATTTCTTCCCTTTTAGACGTATAACAACTGACGGCGTTATTAGAAAAGTCAGTTGCATATATCTTATTTCTGTGGACAGATATTCCTAGTCGATCATTGTCTTCCTCTCTCTTTACTAATATCTTGGTACTGAGGTTCGACAGCTGAATGGAAAAAATACCAATTGATCTCACCCCGCTCTGCCATAGTCGAGTACAGTTAAATACAGTTAAGTACTGTCGAGATTATGTCGAGTCTTGTCAAGTAAAATCTGTGCTCGGCCTTACTGGTCGAACATAATATATGGTCTATTCAGACTCTGCGCAGTTTGTAGTGTTTGTGTATACTATTCCTCAACATTCTTTATTAGTTATTATACTTCCTACAACCGTTCCCATTTGTGTGCACGCCTATTGATGTTGAAACAGCAACTAAATTATTCCCTATGTATGTGACGCTAGAAGGTCCATTTCCGACTGTTGGACATGCAATTGACATGTCCACATTTCCGTCGTTATTGACAATGAGAAGTCTTTTGTAATAACTGTCTGCCAATATTAGTTTCTCATCAGGTAAAACACTGATTCCTTGAAGATCAAAACTACGTAAAAGCCAGCTCCTAACCATGTCAACAGGGATTGTAATTTTTGACTTTAGAATCAGTGTAATACTGTAAATGGGTTTTTGAACAATGTATTGGTCATTTGAATTATTATGGGCTTGTTTGATTTTAGTCCTCTTCAGAAGAAATAATGACTGTCATGTTTCCGTTGTTACGATTCCAAAGTACTTTATGGTGGATTTTATATTGGATTATGTTTCATTTATATTCAGCTTTAGCACAATTTGACTAAGACAGACTTCCATCCCCTGTTAACAACTGTAAATAATTTTCCTCTTTTTCTACTGCTGTTTAAATCGATTTACCCTATATAAATGCCTGAATATCTATTGCATGTATCTTAATCATGTTAATTGCAGAAATGTTGTGTAGCAAATCATCTGCGACTTTCGCTTCTTCTAATAGTGACTAATTTCTCTGTATCTCTTTCTATTCTATTCTCGGTAGCATTCATATATTTAAGCTTCTTTTGTTTTATTGTGTTAAGACGGGTGATTAATGCATTTCACACCAGTTTTATCTCTTTCTGGTATCTTTGTCGTTGATCATGAATAGTTAGAATATTTTTTTTGACAGCCTTCTATTATATTTTTTATGGTTGTTTTTATGTCTGTCATATTTCCTTTAATATCGTTTAACGAAACCGATGTTTTTGCAGTTTTTATTACGTCATGAAGTAATAGAAAACCAACACAGTTTTTTTGATCAGAAGAAATGCATACAGGACAGCTAAGCTTCTCATTGTGTGGGCAATAACTTTCATATTTCCTACTATGATTGGTGCAGTAATTGACGATAGTTTAAAAGTATATATTGGCTACTTTGTTCACTTCCGCCCACTTAAATACGATTTCGTAACATTTTTGTATATACATGTATATATGATATACAATTACGATACAGTTATAAAATTTAAATATAAAGAAAACGATAGTTCATCAAAGGTCATAAGCTTCTATACTGATAATACTTCTATATTTATAATTCGTTACCCGTTTAATTATGAAACACGGTATGACTGCAGGTTAAATGACTGAATATATTTCTGTTGACATATGTATCTCCTTTCGAGTAGGTGAAGATTTGTGATTTGATTTGATTTTCCTCTAGCCAGTAATGCAGGAAACCTGATGGCGGGTGATCAAATTACGAAAACATTCCGTATCGTCCAATTGTTTGTATCACTTGTTGTAAAAGAAACTATGTTCACATCTTTGGGGTAGAAATATATAACACATGCTCTTTTTACATGGCCATTTCCTTATTGGTTTCCGTGTCAAGGATATTTTTCATTATTTCACACGTTCTTTCCCTTGCCAAAAGAAAGTTCAGAAAACACAAGATGTGTATTATCGAAGTGCAATATTACAGTATACCCATAACAGAATATATGCAGATATCATCTTATATAATAGAGCTTAATGTCACATAAATTACAACTATTGATATATTCATTTGTTACATGACGAATTTTAATCTATTTACTGTTGACCCACTAGAAATATTATCCTTGTGACCATAGCACATGTGGAAGAAATTGGTTGGATATTTTCAAAGGTGATCAAATGTCGGAAAAAGACGTAAAATGGTGGGACAATTAACTGAAACAGATAAAAATACTTAAGAAAAGGATAAAAAGGAAAGCAATCCACAGGCACCTGGGAATTTAACGTTTTGTAGTCCATTTTCCAATTACCAACTTTCTTTCCAATATTATAATTTGTGCAAAGGAAATCAAGTTCAAGGTAGGACAAACTGTGTCTTTGTTAAAACAAACTTTGTGAAAAGAGCATGTTTTTTTTTGGCGTATGTAAGTTGTTATGAATTTTCATTACGTAATCACTATATTGCAATTTATTTTTTCCCGAAATGTGTAATGTTCTTTCGAAGCCAATACCCTCGTCAGACCACGTACAATGTACTATGCTCATCACAATGGCCGTGTATAGGCAGGGATACAGTTTGTCCTATTAAAGTGTTATTTCCCTTTTGCACACATTTAAAATTAGAAACAAATGTGCAAATAGACTTTTGAAAAGCTGAGAAATATCTCAACATTTTGAAAAAAATTACAAAAAATTGTACCATCTTCTGCACCAGATGATCATCTCATTAGTGAATGTATCTTAAGGAATACTCGAAGAAAAAGTATTTAAAATTCAACCTTCAATACAAACGTTGTCGAGCAGATATAAGTAAAAATGAGCATATTTAACGTTACCACTGGTCGCCATATATACTATCGAAATTCAATTCGAACACCATAGTGTCATATACCTATACGGTCGTAAGAAAATCATGATATAGCAATTACAAGGAGCCAATTCCCTCGCTTATTCATTGCAAAAAAGACTTTTCCTTGTAAGACAAATGGTTCAATATAGCATTGAAAGAAATGAGAAAAGATAACTTAAGCTGTCTTGTGTTTTAAAAGAAACCGGATAAAAGGGATCTTCATTACCAATAACTTTTTTCGCACAACCTTTCTGTATGTTGTATTTTTAAATAACCAACCATTAGTAAATAAAATGAATTAATCTCACAAAAGACTAAACTGGAATTTCTTTGTCATACCTTTATTATTATTTTCTTAACTGTTGTAAAATGTGAGCGTCATACAAGCTGAATATTTAAAAGCCAAGTATCCAAAAAAACAAGGGATTGTAGGCATGCTCTCTAATGTAGTCGTCACATTTTGTTCCGAGCAGAATATTTGAAAGCCAAGGCTGTATAAGACCTGTAACATTTGAAGAGCTATATCACAAAAACAGGCATTCATGTTCAGTGCGCAGTATAAAAACAATATAGTCGACATCGTGATATTTACAATGTAAAGACAATGTCGAGTCAACATCGATAAAATTGTAAAAACTCTTATATACTGTTTACTTCGTTGACATCGTCAACATCGCGATGTATACAACGTAGTCGCGATATTGACGATGTGAACGGTGTAAACACAAGGGTATTTACTCAGTATACAATATAAACGATGTTGACACGCTATTGTCAACATCGCAATGTATACGATGTCAACGATGTTAAGTCAAAGGTATAGACTAAGTATACAATATAATCACAATGTTGACTCGCTATTGTCAACATCGCAATGTCTACGATGTGAACGATGTAAGCACAAAGGTATAGACTTGTTATACAATATAAAAACTATGTTGCCTCGTTATTGTCAACATTGCAATGTATACTATGTAAATACAAGGTATAGATACGAAACACTAGTAACATTATAAGAACTCTAATATACTGTTTACATTGTTGACATCGTTAACATCGCTATGTATACAATGTAGTAAAGATATCGTGTTTACCGTCCGATATTGATGATGTGAAAGACGTAAACGCAAAGATATAGGCTTGGAATACAATATGATCACGATGTTGCCCCTCAGTTTGCAACATCGCGATGTATATATGAACTTCTTTGACTGTTGTATCTGGGCGTTTCTAGTTTAGATTGTAAGTAATGTTTTTTTTTAAGTTCAGTACACTTTGGCTAACTGCAGTTTGCATTTCTGTTACATCTGTGCACCTGCATTTCCAATTTCATATCTATGATATTGTCAACTGTTGTGTCATGTTTATTCTCATTTTCACTGATAGTATTTTTCCGAACGATGTATTTGGTTTCTAGATTTTCGATCGTCATATGAAAGTTTTGTATAGTTTGTCGGTGTTTTTGTAATTCAATAACTGTATCTGTATAGTTATTACTTTCTTCTTCAAATTTTGTCTTTAAACTCTAAAACTAGCCCGTAAGACAATTTTCTTAATTTTAACAAACTGAGTGTAAAACAATATTCCCGATTTTGCCTAATGGAAGTGTTTGTACAGTGTGCGTTATCAGTTTAAATAGTCTTTCAGTCTGTTTGATTCTTGTTTACATTTTTCATCTCTGTTCAACTTTTTCGGGCCTTAAGAGAATTTAAAGAATGATTGTGTTACATTTATTTAGGAGAAGCATGTATTAAACATAAAAAAAATATTAAAGAAATGACAATTCATTTTAAAATGTAATATGAAATAATACTTCAAATAATTGAAATGCTTTTCTTCCGGTCATACTTTGATTGCAAAATATATTCGAATTGTGTATAGGCCAGACTGCGTGATACATTTTCTTCCTTTTTACGATACATTATAAATATAGGCTGGTCCACTTTTCTTTGCATAAAGCAAGACATTCTTCTTTACATCAAAATACAAGGCCCATGGACGCAAGATTCCGTTTTCGAAACTGAGAAGCTGCTTGCATTTTGTTCCATCAGGCGACAGGGCAACTATACTGTTTGTAAAGTTAGAGGAAACAAACAAGTTTGAGTTGTCATCAACCGAAACTGCCGCAGGAGAAGCCAATAGGTACGTGTTGTTGAAAACCTACATCTTCTCTCCAAAGCATGTTATAGTATGTTGTTCTGCTCTGGATTCGTAAATATTATCGCCATGGACAGCAATATAGAACGAACCCGTCTCCGAATCACCTCTTACTTGTACGATAGTGGAAACTGTCTTGTCGAATAATTGAATCGATTGAAATCCTTTTGATTTTACATAGCATATTATCATTCCTCTTGCGCTATGGTAATCTATGCCTTGGCACTCTCCATGTGTATTGATATTATCTTTAATTTCCTCCGAATATATATCAATAATATATACGGCACGAAAGGCTGACATGGCTACTTTTCTATCACCAATAATGGAAACGTCATATGGCCCACTAGTCACTAATACTGTTTTTGCAAGCGTACCATCATTATTGAACAAGATCAGCTTCCGTTGACTACAATCTGCAAAAATAATTTGTCCGTTAGATAAAACGACGGCCCCGCGGATATCGGATTTTTTAAACAAATCTCCGGTCATATCAATTTTGGATGAAATAGATAGCTTAATATTATCAACTGTTCTTTCGATAGCTCTGGGAATGTTAGTTAAAATCTGGGCCTGCTTTTCCTTTTCTGTTTTTAATGTTACTGATAAACATCCTAATTCTATAGATATGGATCCAAAAGTTTTAATTGATGTTAACCGCGATATTTTATCATCAATTTTGCATTTCAAGAGATTTTGTTGAAGGCTTCCGTCCTTTGTTAAAAACTGGATATAATTTTCTTCGATTTCCACATCAGCTTCAATCATTTTACTGCCCATGTATGCCTGAAGATCTGATCCATGCTCCTTGACAGATGCTATGTTTTGTTGCAAGACATCTACGTATTTTGTTTTCTCGGAAAGATCTGCTACAAATTTGTTTGTTTTTATTTTTACTTTCTTCTCCGCAACATCTAGTTCGTTCAAAATGTGTTGTTCTAGTTCGTCCAAATGTGAGTTTATTTTAATTCGCAGTTGTTTGATTTCATCCTGACACTTTTCTCGTTGCTGCCTGAATGTATCAAGATCGTTTTGGCGATTCTTTATGATTGTGTCAATGTTGGATCTTATGTCTTTTATGCTAATTTCAATTGAGTCCAATAACGTTGACGATTTGGCAGTTTTTAGAACGTCTTGGAGCAGTAGTAAACCGACACAGTTTTTGTGGTTGGTTGATATACAGGACGGGCAACATAGTTTGTAATGATGCCGACAATAATTCTCATATTTCATATCATGATCCTCGCAAAAATGTACGATGTTAGCGATTGACGTCGGTAGTTTGTAATAACTATCCATAGAAATAACTCCATGTTTGCGTGTTCCTTTCGAGATACTGTGCTGTTCATGGCAGTCAGAACATAATCCTTCACCGCATTCTGGGCACCAATAAGCTGGTGCCTTTGTAATATGACGAGCTTCACAAATACTACAAAAAACACTATCGGATGAAGCCATTCAATCTGTAGGTGTAATAATAAAAACAACAATTATAAGACCCTGATATTCTTCATAAGATAAGAAATTTTCCTATTTTTCTTTACAACTTACTTGACGTTATAAAATAAATGGTATCAATTTTACTACACCAGATCCGGATTTCAACGATAAATCCATAATATATAGATATAGGAAGATGTGGTATGAGTGCTAATGAGACAACTCTCCATGCAAGTAACAATTTATAAAAGTAAACCATTATTGGTCAAGGTACGGCCTTCCACACGGCCCCAAAAATTACTAGTGTGAAACCATTCAAAACCAACGGTCTAATCTATATAAAAACGAGAAACGAGAAACACGTATTGTGTATATTAAAATTTATCATGTTTAACCCCTCGGCAATGTTTGCGCTTGTCCCATGTCAGGAACCTGTAACCTTTTGTATGTTGTTAATTTCTCTAAATTTGTATGTTTCGTAAAACGGTGTGACGTCCATTACAATGAATTAGTATACAGTATTGTTTAGGGGACAGGCTCCGGATATAGGATTTTCGCGTTGTGTTGACGACCAATTGGTGGCCTTGGGTTGTTTTTGTGTTGTTTTTTTTGCTTTGGGTCGGGTTGTTGTCTCATTTACAAGTTCCTATTTCAATTACATATTCCATTGCAAGAAACAATTTGATATTCATGAGGCAGAAAACTGCATGAGGGTATCACTAGGCATGTAATCTTGAGTCAAGTATGAAAAACCAGAAAAATGTCCAAAAATCAAATGTGAGTCTACATTTATTAGTTCGAACAGCAGTATCTAGTTGTAACAATTTGAACAAATCATTTCTTATACCTTTTGAGCTATTGCATTACATTTATCAATCTCATTTCATGTATCTTACGGTCAAAGTCTCATAACTCTGGAATGACTTAATATCCGATTTTTTAAAAATAAAACGATGTGATGTGTTTATTACTTACTACATTTTTTTTAATTTTCCAGTAAATTAAGTTCGGTACTTTTGTTATTTTACTTTTTTCCATGTGATAAATAATAGTTGTGTTTGTTGTATCAGCTAATCAGAAGAAGTTTTTAGTTGATGACTATCAGGTTGAAGCTGCAACGATGGATCAAGTGTTATGAAGTTGCTGCTTAGTTCGGTATAGGCTATGAATATGAGATCAAACACATTGAACGTCGCAAGGTCATGTTCAGAGGTTTTGTCAAGAATAAAACAAGGTAATAACGATGGAGGAAAGAACAATAACAACAGTTAACAACTACAAAGTGAATTTTCTTTTTAACAGTCATTCCTCCCATTTGAATCTCGTCTAATTACATTATTTAATGCGCAGTAAAGAAAACAATTAAGTTATTGATCAAAATAATTAAAATTATAGAAAAATCATTGACACAAAATACAACCTGCTTAACTTTTAATAATACGAATGAGTAAATGGTTTGGAAATCGCCTTTGAACATTGATTGAATATTGATAAATAGCCAAACAAATAGTCTCCATTGATTTTAATCATCGATGTGTTAATCGAATGCACAACGTCAGCAAAAAAGGATTAGGGAAATAAAACTATATTTACAATATATTTACAACAAATAATGTTAAACCTATTGTGTCCTTTTTGTTTTGTTATGCTCTTACATCATTTGCAAACACCTAAAACCCGTAGTAATATTAATGGTTACCTGAGTATCGGATATGTACTTTCCCCCTGTGTATCTAATAACAAGTAAACAGTCAAGGTAACCAGGTACAAAGTTTGAACTGCATTTTTTCATATCAATCTTTAATTTATCAATAAAAGTTTCAAAGCATGAGTTTAAATAACCTAACCCAGGGTATCCATCAGTGTATAAGCACAACGAAGGGGAGAGAACTCGAGATTAACAGTGAATATGAAATGAAAAAAAAAAAAAAACACTGTGAAACGTTCGTGCATCCGTGGCGCTTTTCTGTTTTTATTGTCATCTAGAGCACTCAGATCTAAACATTTGAAAACCACCGATGTATTAGCATTTAAATACGTGAGGAGTTTTATGAGCAAAACTGTATATCAAAATACCAAATACTAGTACCAGGTTAAATTCAAAATGGGAAGTCCACAAAAATGTATTTTTAAACGTTACTAATCAACGGAACGAGTGGAAAGCAACTGTTATATGGTCATAGTTCCGACTTAATACACATATTTTCCGAAAACAAATTAGGGTCATGACTGGTATTATAGCTTAATTGATCCTAAAACTAACAGCAACACATCATAATTGGTTAATTTTGTTTCTTATCAATTTCTTTTTTAATCAACGTAGAATTTAAGGAAACAAATCGATTTAGTACCGATTCACTGACTATTGTGCTAAATATTCCCCCGGGGACTTACTGTTCGAAAACAGCGAATTTACAAAGTATAAAAAACAAAAAACAAAACTGTCTAAATAAATTTACATTCATATAGGCAAGAACAATTAAAAGAAAAAATATGGGTATACTTTATAGTCATGTGATATAAGGGAATACTCTTACATTTTTTAACATGTTAAACATGTTTAATGCATAACATATCAATAGGCAGAATAGAATGACATTTTGTTTAATTGTTTCTCTCTTACGATTTCAAGCTATTTCATTGTTTTTGATAATTAGAAATTCCCCTTCCTTCATTGAGCAATTGTTTTGTGAAAGGAATTAAGGTTAGCGAGTAGTATTGGCCATTTATTAGCAAAATTCACTACCTGGAAAATTGACAATTAAGTTTATTATCCCACTAGTTTTTATTAATTGAATTTAAAAAATATATATATTCACTAATAAAAGCCTTATTTTAAGATTTTAATCAATACATTTGCATTTTGAAAAGTGTGTCATTATATGTCATTAGGTATTTATATTGAAGAAAGATGATTTCACTGTATTTCATGTATTTTTACATCTTTGTATTGTTAGCAGTTATCTATTACAGTGTTAAAATTTTTAAGGAATAAAATGTCAGCTTAGGGTACAATTATTCTTATAAAAATTGATCAATCAAAATGCATGCATATGGCTTACCCATCTTAATTTGGTAAGTTTTCGTCAAACATTTCTTATCAATTTTCCTAAATTAAAAAGTTATTCCAGCATTCAAATAATTCCTTGCTACAGAGGAAGACGATTCACCACATTCTAAAAACTTTTGCTGCTATTGATACTGAAATTTCTTTAACCTGGTAGAAAGTAGCTGAACTAAAGTTTAGAGTCTATATATATGTTTTCATTATTACATTTGTAATTTTTTTTTTTTACGCCTGCAATTCAGTCATCATCATTTAGAACATATGTAGAAGTAGGCTAAATCTGTCAAAACCTAAAAAAATTGGCTCATAAATTTACGTGAATTTACCGTTTATTGAATACAAAAATATATTTAAAAAAGTATTTCATGGCAAAAGGGGGGATTCGATCCTTTTTTTAGGGTGAGGATGAATAGCTGAGACCTCCAGTTCCCATAATTTTTAATATATTTGGAATATTAGAAATACACTTGCTATTTATATCAAATCCTAATTAATGCAAAGCTAAAATATATTTGACAAATGTCTGATGTATTTACGACAGGAACATCTGATTCAGTAGCTTTGGATACTAATGAACAATCAGCACCCTAATGATACATTTGTTCTACATTCTAAGTTGTCAACATTAAATATTTGCCAGACATTACACAAAAAAGACACTGCCAATTTTAAACTTCAGCGGACAGTACCGCATCTGTTTATCTGTTTGTCAACTGGGCCATTAGGACATGGACCAAACGTTACATTTGTTGCATTATTTTTCGCCATTGTATTTGTACATTCTGGGTTGATAAATTTTCTCACATAATCTGGTATAAACATTTGAATTTCTGGTGGGCTTACTCTACCCTTTGCACACTGCATACATTCTGTACCCGAAAATAATCATTTTGAATTTTGAATATTCAAAGTAAGAAAGTTCTGAGTGCTAGTATGCACTTTCTCTAAACAATGCTTTGTGTATTTAGTGTTTTTATTAGTTAATTTTGTGTTTTGTATCGATCTGATTATTTTTTTTTATAGTATTGTTCTTAAGTAGTGTTGTTACACAACTGTCTCAGGTTAGTAGAGAGTTGTGCGCCCACAACATGCAATATTAACTAGGTCACATTTTGTATGTACTTCTTCCAATTATTTAGAGGTTGTCATTTGTTCTATTATATATTGTTTATTTTGTAAATCAGACCATCATTTTTCTAGTTTGTTGGCATTGTTTTACATCTGTTATTTCGGGGATTTGCTACTTTATACTTGGTACTCGGCATGGGTGGCAGGCATTGGTGAAGGCCGTACGTTTAATAGTATATGGTCTGTGGTTGAGATTTGACACACTGGTAATGATAGCACAACTCTTATTTTATAAAACAATGACATCGTAGTTCCATAACGAGCTCAAAATACAGGGCAGAGCTCATTCGTGATTTTTCCTTGTGTCGTTTTTCTTTTCCAAGCTTTTTTCATTGTGAAGTACTCTGTTATATTAGTAAGAGATGGACGGACAAAACAGTGCTAGCTTAAAAAGAGAGGTGCAACAGATGGCTACTTTCTAATGCTTTATCAAATATTTTATATAACTTATGACAAATAAAGAGGAGATACAAGAAGTGATATCAGACAATGCTATGGCCAAAACGAAAAGTTACCACAAGACAAACAACAGTCCAGAATATATATGTGAATAGATTACACGAAAAACTATCAACACCCGGTGATAAATGTACTCAAGTGCGCCGGATGGGTAAATGTAAGGCAGCAGTCACTGCTCCGCTACTGTAACCGTTGTATTGATCATGGCAAGTAAGACTATGTGCTGGCTGTAAACGTAAAAAGTTTGTTACTGCAGATATAACATGTTCATGGCATCTATGACACTGATATCCAACAACAATTATATCAGTCATCCAAATAACAGTGGGGTCTGTTAAACTTTGGAAAGAATGACTTTCAAGATTTGGATCGCTTGGTCATACGGCAAAACTAACGGTTTAATCTATAGAAACACCTATTAACCACATCAATAAATGAACATCAGCTTCCAGATTTAGGACAGGTGCAAACAAATGCAGCGGATTTAAACGTTTTAATAGGTACCAAAATTCACCCTTACCCGAAAAAATAGTGTAACATCACAATATAGAAAGACACACTATAAAATATCAATTGAAATGGCTTAACTAAATCAAAAGACCATAAACAAAAGTAAACATACACTGAACGAATAAATTTGATCTATGACACAACGTAAATACAATATCAATAGAATAAGGGGTGAATAAATAAAGGCAACAGTAGTATACAGCGTGTAAAATGTTTAATAATTACAGAAAGTTACCCATAACCTTGAACAAATAACCTTGTTGCCACATAGATTATTGTACACAGTTAAAAGAAAAAAATATTGTTGTAAGGTATACAGTATAAATGGAGAACGGAAATATTGTATACGAAATGAATAATTTTGTTGTTCATAGTACGAGAAACAGAAGTGATACTAAACACTTATCAAAGCTGGTATATATTAAAAATAGAGAAACATTAAATAACAAAAAACATTACAATTGTATCAACATGTCAAATTAACATGGAAGTAGCATTTGAGAGTACTCGAAGTTACTGAAAGCTAGTTAAAGCCAAAATCAATTAATAATAGAGACTAAATATATATTGTAATATGTGTTTTTCTTCTTTGTTAGTTTTAGGAAAAGACATGGAATTTAATTGTTTTTTATCATTTCTTTCAGAATTTTCTTTAATGTTCCTGAGATTGATCAAACAGTAAATCAAATTTAATTAAAGCCTGAAAATTTTGACATTGTTTATAATTTTTATCCGTGTCGGTTGTTTATATTATCACAACTTCCTGTTAAGATCCGACTAAATACTAATATTCAGATATCGTCAGGTAAATACGCTACATGGTGAAATATTGATTTAGGTGTTTACTGTGATTGTTCGTTTTATTTGATTATTTCGAAAAATGAACACAAATGTATATACAAACATAATTCGATTGAAAGGGCTTGACCGTTAAATCGCGTTATCAGAGGAAAACTAGACTTGCGACAGTTAATGCATAGGTCAATGTAACGCGCATGTCTTAATTCGATTACACAGTGTATAGATTTTAACAGCTACATGTATAGCACTTCTCACAATATTCTGAATGCAGGATCTCTAGGAAGTAAATGAATATATCTTAAGTCAGATTGTTTAGTTTATTGTACGAATAATTAATGTAAACCCATCAATCCCTCCTCTATTTGTATACATCCGTTTACTCTTAAATCATATACGTGTAATCGTTTTACAAGTTTAATCCTATCTTTCTAGCATCTTACTAAGAATCTTATTAGTTATTTTGTTTTGATAAAAACTAAAAACGAGAGATGTAATGGTCTTCTCATTGTAACTTGTATGTCTCATGATGAACATACACCATACGGTATACTGGAAATACAAGTAGACCGTTACATCTTTTATGTTTTAGTAGTTAAAACGAACTGGGTGGTGTCAACAAAAATTAAAAAAAAACACTACAGATTCATAATAGTTTTGTCTACATAAGACTCAACGGTTTTTCTCGAATAGAAACAGGTAATTAGCCTAATGAAATACTTTTTGTAGAACTTTTAATATCTAACATTCAGAATTGTTGTGCCAAATAAGGATACGGCTTAGTCTTAATTAACCTGGTGTCGATACTTGAGTGGAAAGTTGTCTCATGCAATGGCTATCATACAACATCTACATATAGGAAGATGTGGTATGAGTGCCAATGAGACAACCCTCCATCCAAGTTACAATTATAAAAGTAAACCATTATAGGTCAAGGTACGGCTTTCAACACGGAGCATTGGCTCACATCGAAAAGTTAGCTATAAAGGGCCCAAAAAAATACTAGTGTAAAACCATTCAAACGGAAAAACCAACGGTCTAATCTATATAAAAACGAGAAACGAGAAACACGTATGAACTACATAAACAGACGACAACTACTGTTATCAGATTCCTGACTTAAGACAGGTGCAAACATTTGCAGCGGAATTAAACGTTTTAGTGGTATTAAACCTTATTTCTATATTTAAACCAATTTAGGATAATTACATAATAAGATTTGGACAAGAGATGACAATCGATAGTAAATTTTAACTTTGATTGATAAAAAAATAATAATCAACATAATTGAATTAAATTTCGTCCAATCAAATTGCCTATCCAGTCTAGAATGCTCACGTCCACTTAATTTTCGAGAAGCTACGGTTCAGTCGGATATGTATTGAATGTCTTTGAATGTTGACTCGGACTTGTTCAAGTTTCGATTAATACGCATTTCAATGTTTGTGAAGTACACGTGAATTTATCAGTTTGACTCTATAAGAGTTTCACAATATTTTGGAGAAACTACGAGAGGTGAGTAGGAATTTGTACTACCAATGGGTCGATGCGTCTGCTAGTGGACTGATAGTCCATGAGGGTATCACCATCGCAGTAGCCAGTAGGTCGGTAGTCGCATGAAAATACGGATTTTGTGTTATTAAAATTTGCTTTTACAATTTTGAAATTATTTTAAATAAAGGAATGTGTCTCCTTGCTGCAAAGCTCTGATTCCTTGCCCGGCTTTGGCTATACTTGTTTGTCCTTTTTTTGGTTTATAGTTCTTTATCTGTTTAATAAGCTTTTGATTTTCAAATATTTTGGCCTCTAGCATCACTGAAGAGACATTGATTGTCGAAATGCGCATCTAGTGCTGAAAAAGTGGTACCGTTTATGTTATTATATATTCAACATTTTACTTATTTTTAACTCACTGTGTATATTAACAAAGTAAATTGCTTTATATTTAGTTCGAATGTCTTTTGATTCATCAAAACATAAAATATAATGAAACTTATTTCCCACAGCTTATTAACAGAGATTGCCCAATCTTTTATCCCTTGGTTGCCAGCCCAACGTCCCGTCTCTATCGGAATTTTAAGATTGCATGTTCTAAGTTTGCTGAAATAGCTTCTATTTACATACAGGATTTAACCGTAAAAGATAATCTTCTAATCTAAACTTTTAAATTTAGAATAAAATGCCCCCTCATGAAGAAATTATAACCCTAAAACCACTTTCGTATAAATCAATCATCGAATCTCTGTCATACAATAATTTATAAAAATTCAGTATTTACATATTCTTGATTCTTCCATATTTCACAAAAACCCATAAAAAAATACGAATTTAATATTATCCACCAAGAGCATTTGCCATTTTCATATAATTTTTACAGTAATTTGTACATTTCACCAGACAATTTCTTTGAATTTTTAATTGATTTGTCGCAGAAACACAGCATTTTACATTGTATTTGTATTTCTACAGGGTAGCGCCCAAGATTATCATACAGCATAAAAGTAGGCGTGCTTGCTCTAATTCCTATATTTTTTACAGAACTGTAAACGATTTTTTTTTCTATTAAATTTTCATTTTCAAACTCCGAAATCTCAGATAAATATGTAAATATAGGAGCACCTTATACATATAAAAAGTTTTAGTTGCAAACCTTTTCGGTATACTAATACTTATCTACTTACTCAGTTGCAAAATGAAAATATCTTTAAACATGTGTTCGGGTTTATTAGACATGTTAGATGGTCGAATAGATTCCTTATTGTTTAGTTGGTAAAAAATGACCATATACACATCATTATATAGATTCAGTTGTGTGTTTTTTGGTTGGTTTTTTATTCGTTGTTTTTTAAATTTGTTTTCTGTGTCTGTTTTTTGTTTTTATCAATTTATTTCCCTGTTTAACAAATGTGTAATGTATGCGTGCTCTGATTCATTGTATTGTTATATATGTTAAATGGAGAAGACTTCATAAGTCTGATTGACTGGTGTCTCATCCAATTTGTGTTTATGCAATAACAAAATATGTGTTATGCCCCAGTCAAAAAAGACCACGATCGCACCACGCAAACTGCGATCTAAAACAAATTCAAATCGTGGTGAGGTCGCTGTATGAGCGGCATAAACATGTAGATTTTCAGTGTTTGCACGATGCTACTACGTCCTCACTACGCTTCGACAACGATCCCGCTACGATTATACCACGTTCTAACCACGCCTTTTCTGCGACCTCACTACGATTATCACGATCTTACTACGCTCATCACGTTCTCACTAGGACCATGCCACGATTTATTCAATTGCAACACGATCTTACCACGCTTCTTCTGCGATTATAGCACGCTCTTACCACGATCATTTTCCGATTTTACCACGTTCATACCGCAATCTAACTACGCTCTCAGCAATAACGTCAACATCATGTTCCAGATAAATACTGTTCCATTCCTTCTTATTGTCATTATTACGTAGAATTCTCGAAAACAACACTGGCATGCCACCAACATTTTCCAGAACTCATGGGCGTGGTGGAAGGGTAGAGGTAGAGTAAAAGGGGCCTCTGATACGAATCCTGATCCAGTAGATATGTCGAATCAACCAATCTAACCTGAATCACAACGTATTGCTGATCCATCAAGATCAGATGATGATATTTTATTGAACAATATAGTGGGAATGATAGAGATGTGTCAAGCATGGTTGAACTCTTGGAAATTAGGGACATGAGGTCCAAATTACATACAGACAAACAACAACTTTTATACATTTTATGTGACAACGACAATGAGCCTGGCTAGAACTCGAAATGGTCGTAGTATGAACATAGTCAGGTCGTAAGACGAGCGTGATGAGGACGGCATGAGCGTACTAGAATCGTACTATGGTCTTGAACAGCGTAGTATAAACGTGGTATAGTCGTGGAAGAAGCGTTGTTGAGAGAACGTGATGGTCAGAGTAACGTCGCTGTGAGATCGTAGCGCATTCTAGAATCGCGCGTTCTCTACGCTCTAGCTACGATGGTACAGCGACCTTTGCGATCTTACCACGACCTTATTGCACTCTCGCTACGCTTCTACAACGACCTGATTTCGCCACAACCGCACCACGATTGTTTTGAACATGTTCAAAGTTGGCCACGATCATCACAATCATGAAGACCTCAACACGACCGTACCACGACCTTACTGCGATCTACACTATCGCACTACGATCGTCAACATTTGCATTTTTTTCAGCGATTGTAGTGCGATCGTAGCTTAGTATGACTGGAATATAAACTATACTTATATTACGATTTTTTTGTATACAACGAATATAGTGATTTCTGTGTTTGTTCCACTTTTCATAAAAACACACCATTATAATTAAGCAAAATGTTTAAATAGCCATTATCATCCTACTGAATGATCAATATGTATATTTTCCCTAAATATTTCAAAATTATAGTCTACAGTACACTTTATCTTCGAAAACACCCTTACTTTTGTTTTCGATACAACTTTGAGCTTTCATACGGTACAATAGTTTACAATAATTTTCAGTACTTGTCTTAATTCTGGTGCGGATTCTGCAAATATATGCATGTTTGTGTAACAGTATCGTCTGCATATAGTTACACATAAAGTTTCATATCTATACCTAGATTCTCAAAACTAAGAGAACTTAGAGTGTCAATCCGATTACACAATTTGTTTGTATCCAATAACAAATGTACAAGGAAGCTAATAGTCAAGATATTAAAGTTCAAAGCTTATGTTACAAATTACAAAATCATATCAATCTTCAATTTGCCAATTAAAGGTGTTCAGAGCTTATGTTTAAATAACTTTACACAACGTATAAAATTGTGAATAAGCACAATCAAAGGGAGATAATTCGAGATAAAAAAATAATATAAAATAGAGATAATTGTGTTATATTATTTAGTTGGTATGTTCGTATCGCTTTTTGTTAAAGGTTTACCGTTATCTTGAATAACGAACAATATGAACTAAAAGGAAATGATGCATACGTTGGAAGCTTAATGATTAAAAGAGGCTTAATCGAATAACCAATATTTACCAGTTTAACCAAGGTAAACCTGGTTTGTTTGAGTTTTAAACTCAATTGCTAAATTTTTTCAAATTCATCAACGAAGAAGTTAAGAAAAGTATGTTATAAATCCTGCCTTTGCCGATTCACAAAATTCCGACCTACTGATGCCTTATGTACTAACAGTACAGTAGCAATACCAACCACATGCAAAAGACACTAGAAAAAACCCCAGCTTGATCAATTAGTGCATCCGAAGCGTTTTTCTAGACTAACCTGCAACAGGAACAATCAAACACAAAGACAATTTAATGAGGAATATTTTTCTCAATTCGTAAGGTGATAATTTACCACGAGAAACTGAGAGAAATAATTAAATCAATCAAAGGTGAACTTTTTCATTTTAGTATCTTTCAGTGGGGATTTTAGGAAAGGTAAGTTATAGATAATATCAGTACTACCTACTAATCTAATAATACACCGGTGACCGAGTATTCAACAGCGGCGATATGAAATCGCTCAAACCGGAAAATTTTGAAAGGCAATCAGCTTTAAATACTTGAATACTTAAGAAGCTATTTGACAAAAAGGAGCATAAAAAGAATAGGCAACATGCAGCTAAGGTCTACTCAGGTTGAGGATTTTGAAACCTTAGTTTTTAAATAATTTCTTAATTCATCAGTATAAGACCGGGACAAGACAGCAGCACAGTTATTGAATAAACAATAACCTCGAGAAAAAACAGTCCACCAAGCAGAGCTTTCGACCTAGTGCTAGAAAATAAAAAAAATTAGTGAATTAAAGGGGCATAATCTACGAATAAATCAAAAATACTAGTAGATAGTTTGGTTTAATTTCGTCGATATAAGCTAAAACAATCTTTGTTGATGTATTAATGACTTGCAAGGCTATAACTGAATCTCCTACAAATCCGTTTTGATTCAACCGATAAAATTCAGCTTTCAGGTAAATTTAAAAAAAAGCTATTATTACCCTATAACTTCACGTTCCTAGATATGATGTATGATTGAAAATATTTTGTTCGTTTACTTTGCGGAAAGTATCTAACCCATTGAACTTGAAATATAGGACTTATAAAAGAGATGATTTCAGGTTCCCAATCGTAAACTTTTCATTTCCATGCATCAATCCGCTTCCGTAGTGAGCATTTAATTCTCAATTGATACGATTTTTCTCATGAGTATGTTCCAATTGTTGTAACCACATTCCCGTTCTCGTTTCCTCTCATGTGAATTACCGTATTAAACTGATCAGCGTTTCATGCTAACATTAGCAACACGATATTTCCACTTGCGCAGCAGGGTTTTTCAGATCTAGAGAACATGGTATGTTTTGTTTTGGATAGTGTTGTTTGTCTTTTTGGTCGTTTTCGTTTTTTACAATGCCATTGTCAGTTTGTTTTCGACTTTTTACTTTGCTTGTCCCTTTGGTACCTTTAGCCTCTCTTTTACACTAGATATCATGAGAGTATTACTCCCTTAGCAGTCTGCAGTTTTCTATGTTATGTTTTGTTTTAAGTACCTTTCATGGCATATTCAAAGACAAAACGAAATCCAAACATAATAAAACACTGCCGAAGAGCAGCAATACAAGCTCTGTTAATTTGCTTTTTTGCTGTGCATATACCAGTTTTGTGTCATGAATGAATAACCCATATCCTTTGTTTCTTAATTACAGATACCTGACAAGCTTTAAAGATTTGCGAATGAAAACAACAATACATTTAAAACGCTCCAAAAATGGCTCCAATTGAAGTTAAAACAGAAAATGAAGAATCTGATCTATTTTCTACTTATTTCTCCACACCACATTCTTGAAAGGTGAAGACACTTACTCATTCAAAGTTTAAACATAATGATTAATCGGACTGACACATATCGGAAATTTTTCTTATATGAATATTACGAAAAACCCTGTGAGGATTTTACGCTTTTAGGAATACTTTTGAGACACAACTGACACCTTTATATTCCAGGATTATAATTGAAACGAAAATTCTTTATTCTTCCATCAATCTGAACTTCAACAAATAAACAATTAGGACAAAGCATTTTAGAAAATTGAAAAACATTTGAAAAACATAAGTGAGAGGACTTAATTAACCATATTATACGCTGTACTAAATGGTTGATTTTGCAACACAAGTTTAAAACTTGGGTTAAAGCCATTACTATTGTCAGCTCTTAAAACTATTGAAATGCATGAACCCTATCAAAGGTTCTATATAATTCCCTTTGTATAATTGTTAATAAGTAGAAACAATATATTAAAAAAAAAGTGTATTGTTCTTAACAATAAAGTTGGTATTGATATTTTACAGACATTTAAAATCTTTAAAATCGAAAAGTGTAACTGACTATATCATAGCCATTAATAATTGTGCATGGATTGATCTGGCCCTAATATATAATACTCAATTATTTTTCGTGGAAATTGTTAGTTTATTATTCTGAAGGTAAGTATAATAACAATATGGTTTTTCTAAACCGGTGTAAATTTTTCTTTTGTTTAAGTAGATATTCATATATCAATTAATCTCTTTAGTAAGTACAAAAAAGGAATAATGGAATAATGTTAACGTACATACCATTATGGGAAATCATTGTGCATGCTATATCTGATTACACATAAATCTATAAATAGCCATGATATCACTTATACATGTTATAATACCATACAACTCCTCAAAGTTGGTATTGATATTTAACTTTCTTAAACAGACTTCAATTTAATATAAAAGACATACTTTTCAGAAAAGTTGAACACTAAAATCATGTTGTCATCCTTTTTAATGTTTAGGTTTAGCCAACATGACAGAATATATGTATGTCTTCCATGTACAAATTATTTTGCAACCCGGAAAAAGTTTACCAGGATATCATACCATTAAGAATCGATTTTATTGGCTAAAAAGAATACCCATCTTGAGGCAATAGTAAAATTTGGTCTCCTTCTAACTTCTACATAGAACTTTGAACCAAATTCTTCCACGGTTTGTAATCTTATGGATCTATTATTTTTTACACTTACGTCTTTTGCAAAAAACAGTAAGTATTGGTTATTTAAGACCTCAATTTTAGAAATCAGATGTAATAAATGTAAACAAACTAACTGAATTTCATGCGTCCAAACACATTTCTGGAGTTGCCTTCATCAGGAACGCTCGAAGACAAATATTTTATAACCAAGGATCTGTAAGAACGTAATAGTTGACAAGCTTTTAAAACAAAAAGGACATAAAAATATAGCCTAATCTATCTAATAAAATTGAGAATGGAAATGGGGAATGTGTCAAAGAGACAACAACCCGACCATAATACAGACAACAGCAGAAGGTCACCAACAGGTCTTCAATGCAGCGAGAAATTCCCGCACCCGGAAATCCTTCATGTCTACAAAAGCATTTTTGTTTTATCTACCCAATTCTATTGAACAACCTTGATTCATTTGCTGATAAGGCATGTCAGTTCCAGGAGCTTAATTTAGTTGCTTTAAATCCTTTAAATCACCTACTAATGCCAACTTTGCATATTAACCGTGATCTCTTTATTTCATTTAGTTTTTCTTTCCTTATTCAATTGAAAATATCCTTTAAATCACCTACTAGTGGATAAAAAAACTAGTCAGAACTTTAACCAATAAAGTAAGTACTCAAGTTCTAAACTAAAAACCTTCTAATATATGTTAGATTTCCGTAAGCATAAGTATCTAAAATCGACTATTCATCTTAGCTGTAAACTTACAAAAAGGTTATCCATTTTTCAAGCTTAAACAATATATCTAGTAATACCTAGGAACCTACACAAAAAAATCCGAGAAAAATTAAACAATAATTCAGAGAACAAGTGAAGGTCTTTACACGTCAATTTTCATAATAATTGATAAGAAGGTACTTCTGGTTTACTCAAAGTTAGTTTGGACGTTCAATCGTAGGTTTTTTCCTAATGATTTAATAAATATATGGTTTCTATATACATTTACATGCAATGAGGGAGATAATTGACAACTTCCGGTCTCAAATGATAGCTGTGTTTAAACTGACTCTAAAAAAATATGTTTTTTATATACTTGTGCATGTAAAAAGGAGTTTATTGGCTTCTTCCGGTTTAGAAAATGTCACTTTTGATTTCAAATGATATATTTAAACTGATTCCATAAATATATAGTTTGTATATACTTATGCCTGTAATTAGGAAATACTTTGCTACCTCCTGTATATAGAATGTCTCTTCCGGTTTCAAATAATAGGTTCAAGTATACCCATTTAAAATTTATATGATTTTTATGTATTTTTCTATAAAATAAGGGCACACTTGACTATTTCCGGTTCACTCAAGGTCACATCCGGTTGATAATTTCTAGGTCAAACATTTTGCAAAAGACATTATTACTTTATCATGAACCAATCTAAAACCCTAAAATAAAACTTATCAGGGGCAATAACTCCTCTATGGTGTCATTGGATGGTTTCCGACTAAATATACATGTATCGTTTCACCATATCCATAAAGCAAACATTGTTCTTAGATATATTACTTTAAAAGTATCAGAGAAAATGACAAAACAAGTAAAAAACGAAATTGAGATCACGACTTTCACCTTTGACCTTGTCCGATCTTTCTAAGTTAGGACCCGAGGCCCTTAAATAGAAAAGCTTTAGGTTTATACGGCTCACGGTTAATGAGTTGCAGTGTTGGGAGGAAATTTTTACAATCAAAAAAGTTTTCGACTTAACAAAATGAATTTCAAAAGCGCAATAAGTGTTTGATATAATATCCAGAATATCGGAGCGACATCTTGCGAAAAAACTTTATACCGTTAGAAAAGAGTTTGGCAGAAGAAGTAAAAATGATCAGAACACAATCAATAGATCCTCATATACCTTATGATAATAATAATAATAATAATTAATAATAATAATAATATAAATAATAATGAAAGAATAATAATAATAAAATAATAATAATAATAATAATAATAATAATAATAATAATAATAATAATAATAATAAATATAATAATAATAATAATAAATATAATAATAATAGAAATAAAAAAATATAATAACAATGATAATGATAATAATGATGATAATAATAATAATAATAATAATAATATTAATAATAATAATAATAATAATAATAATAATAATAATAATAATAATAGTTATAATAATAATAATAATAATAAAAATAATAGTAATAATGATAATGATAATAATATTAATAAATATAATAATAATGGAAATAAAACACGAATGTGACCTACCGAATTAGACTATTTACCGGGTTTGTAATAACACGAGCAACACGACGGGTGCCACATGTGGAGCAGGATCTGCTCACCCTTCCGGAGCACCTTTGATCATCCCTAGTTTTTGGTGGGGTTCGTGTTGCTTATTCTTTAGTTTTTTATATGTATGATCTTTTTTGGTCATCGCGTTGTCAGTTTATTTTCTATCTATGAATTTGAATGTCCGTCTGGTATCTTTCGCCCCTCTTTAAAAAAAACCCCACTCCGAACTGATAACAAAGCCGGAAATTGGAAAAAAAAACCTGTTGTTTCTAAGATATCATTATTTTAAAGTTTAGCACAATTATTATGCATCGTATTTATTGATGCTTAAAAATATTTTTTTTTCTAGCTTTTTAATGGATCCAATGGAAGAACAAGCTCTGAAACGTTTTGATAGAGTGTACACAAAACTTGGACAATTATCAATTCCAGAGTCAAAAACAATTGATATTGTATTGATACATTCCACAGAATTATTGAAAGGTGAAACAAAGAGACAAAAACAAGCTAGAGACAAGTTGAGAGTAGTTTTTGAAAATAAGTTGAGAAGTGAAGGATTTGATATTGAAGAAACTGTGATTAATGGCGAGGTGTACAAGAATCTTCATTGTTCTTTCAAAAGACTATGTATTGAAGCCGAAGAAACACATTTAAAAATGCCTTTAAAAAATGTAAGTGATTTTTATTGATTTAACTGACCTGGCGGTTACTTGATTTTACAGTCTGGAATATGAAGTTGTAAGGCCATTATTTAAAAAAAAAACATAAATACCGAACCTTAAAAAAAATCCAAATGGATAGTCCCTACTGGCAAAATCAAAGACTTAATAGATATAAGAAGATTTGGTATGAGTGCAAATGAGACAACTTTCCATTCAAGTCACAAGTTCTAAAAGTAAACCATTATAAACACATTAAACGAAAGGCGAAGAACTGTCATAATCTGCATTTGGTACTGGCATTTCCTTATGTAGAAAATGGTGGATTAAAGCTGGTTTTATAGCTAGTTCAATGTATGATAGTCGCATAAAATTCCATAATGTTGACAACAATGTGTGATCAAAACAAACAGACATTATAATTAAAAATGTAAATAATAGGGGCACAACAGTCAACATTCGGTTATAATCTTAATCACTATAAAAACAATAAATATGTCAACAAAGAAAAACCAAAGACATATAGACAAAGCTTATAATTAAAAATGAGAGACAAGAATACATATCGACCATAGCACAATAACACATTGGCAGATTGTCCCGAGCCACGCCAAAAGGATATTACGACAAAAAAGGTTTATAATTTACCCAGACAATTACACGAGTACTATAACACGTGATTAAGATTGTAAACACTATTAGAATCTAGAGTATAGACATCAATACCATCGTGTCTTATTTGTGAAGTTGATACACAATATTTATCAACAAAGTCGTGGTATCTTCCGGTGAACTTTATAAGAGCAAGGACGAGTCGTTATTTGACATAACCATACCGAATGAGTTAGGAAATGTATATCTCATAGGCAGGTAAAGTTTGTAAATCTCTACTTAAGTCTGGGAAATTGTTTTATTCGTCATAGGTTCTGGTACTGTTATGACGGCTTATAGTGTCCAGAAACCATAACAGATTGCTTTATGATAGATATCGAAACATAACCCCTCAAGTAAATATAATATTTGAGGCGAATGTGAGTAAAAGTAGAAAAATTGCGATTTTCGAACTTCATATTATTGACAGCATTACAATTTGTTTAAACTATTTTCAATTAGTAACAACATAGACGGTAGCATTTTTTTCTGCAACAGATACGCATTTCGATACACAAGTATTCATTATTTTTATTCTACAGATGCTGTGGTTATGAGTAAAACCTACTACAAACGCCTATAAGATTGTATGCATAACTTGTTGGAGAATATCAAGTAACCACAGACATTCTTTTTCTTCAATCCTTGAACATTGCGTCAAACAAAAGCGACTGTTTATAATGAATCTATCAGTCATGTTATGTTTAAACGTATAATTTATTTTGCAGTCAATGCATATATATCCAGAGGAAGAAAAAACCAACTGCTTTTCCAAATTTGTGTGCAACAAATTTGCAACTGATGAAAATAGTAAGTTTTCAGATATGTGTCAAGTACAAGTTGATTGATATACGATTTACAAATGTATATATAACGCTGATATATTGTGGTCCCAAATAAGTATCATGTGCACTTTCAATACACACAGAATGATTCAATTTAAAATCACACTTTGAAACATGTTTAAATTGAACCCTGATGATTAGTTGGTGATTCAATCTGATATACACATACTTGAATATTCCATGGGTATTATATACAATGCATTCATACACATGTTATATAAAATTAGCAACATTAAACCTGTTTCACAGTTACTCACTCAGTTCTGGGCATAGTTAAACAATAAACAGTAAAGTTGCACTTGATATACACGACGGCCGATGACACACGTGGATCTGCTAACCATACCCTTTCAACGCAACTCAGATTACCACCGGTTGTTGGTGGGGTTAGTGTTGCTCATCCATTAGTTTTGTATGTTGTGTTTTGTGTCCTGTTGTTTCTTTTTTTGTGTGTGCCATGGAGTTGTCATTTCATTTTCGTCCCTCTGATATATTTGCAATTCTTTTATAGGAAAAAAAACCCCATGAAACTACTCATAACTTTTTTGAAAGGTCGATTACCGATTTATTTTTCCTGAAAAAATCTTCAAATATTTTACTGAAAATTTTAAAGAAAATACTCTTATAGAATTACCTAGACTTTTTGATCTCAAACATCTTTCGTCTCAAATTGCCCCGATCTGACTACTAGTATTTAAAGATAAGTGGCATTTACATCCAGCTTACAGTATGGTATATGTTTGGGCCGGTAGAAATATTGTAGAATATTCGTCTGCACATTGAAGATTTACTCCTCCTAATATACACACTGGTCGCACAATGTTTTGCAGATTTTTCATAAGCTGAATCTAATATTTATTTTAATAGTGCAATCTTGATGGACAGTATCCTTTACATGTTTTTGATACAATCCAATGTTTCATCATGTTTCAGCCTATCCTTCAAACTTTGTTGAATGTTTATTTATACGTTAAAAATGTCCTCTTTATTTCGAGTATACTCATTTAGTCAAATACTATCTCTGTTTCAGCTATTGTCTTTTTTTTGTGACCATTTGTGTTTAGATATCAATTTTTTGTATTATCATTTGAATAGATGCTCCTTTAAAAATATCAAAAACTATTGTTATTGTAAGTTATATGGCTAGCAGTCAATCACAAAATACAGTTGCAACCGAGCATTTTTTTCATTAACCTAGTTATGATTTTTGATTTGCTTTATTTATATTTTTTGTATTTTTTTTTCGGTAAGAAAGAAAAGAAAAAAAATTGATAATAAGCGGTTTATCTCAACCAGGTTTTAAATCCATAGCTATCGTACAATAATATCTATTTTTTAAAGAGATAGCAGTTCTAGTGGTGCAAAGGATTGCTTACTTCTGGTTTTATTTCAGTTACAAAACATTATTGTTAGTTTTCTGTCATACAAGACAAAAGTACGATATGTCATTTTTTCTAAAAATTGTGTCATTTTTTTCATTAATTGTGCGTTAATGCATATCAGAAGACGCTTGTCCTATCTCAAATATATAATATCTATATTTGCATTGCTAATACATTTTTTTTGAGTAATATACAATGATATAGTGAATGTTTCGTGGTAACATTACCTTTTTTTATGTTTCAGATTTAAATTATATATCGTCCAGATTTATGATGGAGAGAATACATCTATTTGAAAACTATCATGATCCTTCTAACTTCTTCAGACCAGCAGTCAGGACATTACTGGTAAACGCTAAATACTGTACATTCGTAGATCCTAATTTCGTTGAAAATTTATTACGTTGAATATCTAACATTCTGGTTCACTCATACCCATTAAATGTCTGAAAATTTGTACCCAACAAAGAAGTTCTTAATATGCAATTTGATAACATATTGTCTGTTTCAGCTATCATTTTCAAATGGCTGAGTGTTGTTTAATTTTACTTACATGTAAAATTCAGTAAATGTACAGCTGAAGTACAATAATGTATACTTTGATAGACAAATTGTGTGCACTAGGTTCATGAATCTTTTTCGAATGCGGCAAGGTTCCATTGCGTATTTTCCCTATTACAAATTTTGTAACATATGTAAATAAAGTGCCATTTAAACGATAATATGAAGGAAGAAACCAAAGGAATGAACAAAAATGGAAGTTAAAATTAAGTATACTTCGTTCTTATGGTGTACTGTTACACCACTGCCCCAGGTTTTAAGTAGGGTTGGGATCCCGCCGCTGACATGTTTAAGCCCTCCACAGTTTGTATGTATGTGCCTGGCTAAAGTCAGGAGCCTGCGATTCAGTGGTTGTCGTTTGTTGCTGTGTTACATATTTGTTTTTCGTTCTTCTATTTTGTACATTAATTATGCCGTTAGTTTTATCGTTTGAATTGTTTTACATTAATTTTATGATTTCGGGGCCTTTTTAGCTGACTATATGGTACTGACTTTGCTCATTGTTGAAGGCCGTACGGTGACCCATAGCTGTAAATTTCTGTTTCATTTGATTTTTGTGCAGAGTGGTCACATTAGCAATCACACCACATCTTCTTTTTCATATTACAAATATATTGTGAAAATTGTAATTCGTAGAAAATCCCTCTGTTATAAACTTCTGTCATTGTAATGATGGAATTATAACAAAAACCATGGAGTGAGAATTCGAAAAGATCCAGTACAATGAATGGATATATATCCACACGATAATAAACAGTTTACTAGAAGTCTAACGATATAGAATTACATAAAGTAGGAACACCAAGGGTGATTGGGATATAGAAACATAGTCACTCTTGATCTTCTTCCGATCGGTATTTAAACCCTTGCCAAAGCAGGTACACAGCCACGTTCAGCCAATGACGACGTTAAATCCGAAGCCTTGAGTAAAGATAGTGCAACGCTATTCGCATATTCAGAACCCTTGCAACCATTTTTGAGGAGTCCATATATCCGTATCTAACATACCATTATTTTCCAGTGTAGTTGTCCTTGAACTTCAACCCACATGGTCTCTATTACCGGATCAACATATTGTATTTATTTTTAAATAATTCTCGTCCTGAACATGCACGAAGTATTTGCCAGTGGACGTTTACAACCTACAATCAATTTATGAATGTTGTCTAAAAAAAGACAAAAATATGTTAAATGTAGTATAACATAAAGGACATAATAGAGTATATTAGATCAGGACATGTTTTTATATTCTATTCTTCACCCGAATCACAATGATATCTTTTTACATAAAGCAGAAACTGGATATGTAGCAAACAAAACATCCTTTAGTCATGTAATTGTTTGTTTTTCATTTTGACAGGTTAATCATATTCTTATCAATATGAACATCAGCAATGATGTCCAGAAAGATGACATTATTTTATTAGATGATAATGTTGATAAGGAGTTCTTTTCAAGAAAGAAAAAGAACACAGGTTTGGATCTGTTTTTCATCATCTAATTAAATGCATTACAAATTTAGTCTTCCTGCAAAATTTGCTTAAAACATGTTTGACATCTATTTCACATTACCTTAAAAGCCACATATTGTCAATATTATAGAAATATTAATACACAAAGAGGGGAAATACATCTAGTGGTCAACCTAGCTGTGATCTTTAGACAGACAAATGTTTACAAAATATGTGAAAATTCTAAACCCAATGGGTCTAGAAAAACTGAATGTTTTTTAAAGACTATCAAAGATCTGCAATCAAACACTTATTTATTATGACACGAGTTGTTTAAAGTAAAAGAAGACTACGTATGAAATAAATACTTGTATGTGGACATTATAAATGCATGTGTGGTTGAGTTATAGTATATGTGTTAGACTTAGATCGACGTCCGGTCCCTAATCGACATCCAATTCTCAAATCGATGTACAATAGGATGTCAAATTCTTTATTCAGTGTCTAACATTTTAGTCTACTTATCAACGTCCAATGAGACAGCATGTATTACCAAAACGACGTCCGAGTTATCGGAGTCTCCTCTTAACGATTTATTATATCATTTTAAACCATTTATTTATAGTTGGCTCTTTGTTTGTATTATCTGTATTGTAACGTTTTTGTGTAAAGGTGCTTACAGTGACTTGCTGTTTCTTAAATTTCTATCAAAATATAAGAACGAACATTAAACGTACCAATAAGACAACCACCGAGACCATATTTCACGCGTCTGGCGTATTAAATTATCAGCCTGTTACCTTTGATAAATATTTACAAGTACGTACATATTGATATTTTTGAGAATTAAGTTCATCTTCTATTCATATAAATAAATGGCAAGTTGATACACGTAAATGAGACTACAACGGAACGACAATCATAACAGAACGACATTAACAGGGCAACGCACAGTCTCAAAACAATAACCACAATTTAAAAAAAAAGTACAGCGAATTGTTCACAAGTTTTATTATTTGGACTTTGAAAGATTTAAAATAATCAAACCCATTTCGAATTCTTGGATTGACGAACTTTTTAATAAAGTTGTGATGTCATTTAGACAAGTTCAGTTGAGGACCAATATTTCTGGCTTCATCAATTTAACGTCTACGATATTATAACTCCAACTTTGAAGCACCTTTTTTATAAATAGCATTATTTCTCTTTTATCGACAGATGCAAGTTTTGATAAAGCAATAGACAGAAAGATTCAAATATTAAGTGAGTATTATGAAAATCTAATTCACCTTTATGAGAAAGTATGATGAAATCATGATCTTGCCCCAAAAACGGTAAAAAATGCAATATATTTTTATTCACATTCAAAAGTATGTTAATTCTTATGACAAATGAATAGTATTATATAATCATAATACTTTGTAGAATGTCAGTTGTGACGTCAAAATTATTGCAAATTTGACCTATTTGATCCTTATAAATTTTAGACTTCAGCATATGACATGACTTATATACATGTAATTAAAAAAATTATACGAGGAAAGTCGACATTTTCTAGCTTGATTATACAATGAAGCAGGCATGCGCCTTGATAAACTACAGAACACATTTCAATAAATATGATTTTTTAAGCAGGAACATTGTGGTTACGTATATGTGTAATATCGGGATTTCGTTGTACTTCATTTTAAACTTTATAACAATGTTCCAGATTTCCCTTACATGACGAAACTGAAAGTGTACACAGACTATTTAATTTGCCACGAGCCTTCAAAAGACAGCCAACATTACGAGGAACAGTTTGGCAGTACTTTATATAAAAATAGTGAAGATAAACATAAAAGAAACAAACATTTACCACCAAAGGATTTTAGGAAAGATCAAAGAAAAGTTTTGTATGATGACTGGAAAAGAGTTTACAAATTCCAGCCTTTGACAAACATTCGTTATTATTTTGGAGAAAAAATCGCCTTTTATTTTGCCTGGAAAGGTTTGTTAATGACAACGCTATGGGTGCCAATGTTTCTAGGTCTGGTCATCTTTATATATGGGATAGTACGAAGGTAATACAATTTGATAGTTTAATTATACCTTTTTCGTGAACATGAAATTGAATACCTTTTTGTTCCTTGGATAAAATGAATCATGAATAGCATATTATTTCAAAGTTACTATTTTTAACAACAAGACACCTGGAGCTCATGATAAATCCTTCAAAAATATGTTAGTAGTCCACATTTATTTCTTTTAGAACATTTCTATCCACAAGATTTAAATTTCATACTCAAAGAAATAGATAGAAATACAAACCAAAAGATGTGTTGATATCCATATGAAATTAAAGAGACATAAAACTTTGTCTTAATCTTTTGTTCACATGAATGACATATTACATTTTAAAAACTAAAAGCAGTTCAATATCTTTTATTTCTAAGAAGGAAGTTCATGTGTGCATGTTGAAATGAAAATAATCAACCATTCAAATGCTTACTTTACCTCAAAATAGAGATGTTGCAGAACTGAAGTACTTGGATACGTATACGTATCGAAGTATTCATATACGTGCGGAACAGTTAAAATGAGTATTTTTTTTGTTGAACTGATCACTCAATAAACATATTGATTTAATCAAAAAGTGGTATATTGTCATGTGTCATTGCATGCTTTATTTATAAACAAAACATTGAGATACTGAAAAATGAAAAATGATATTTAAAGATATAAATCGGAACAAAATTTAACTTCGAGATTCCTTCGAGTGCTCTCTATTCAATTAAGAATGACTCAAAACTTGTGTATATAAAATATCTTCCGTTTTCCTTATGTATTAATACATTAAGTAGCATTTGGAGAACAAGATCATTTAAGGAGCAACCATTTAACTTAAAAAGAAAAGAGGGAGTATGGTTTTTTGTCTGAGTTAGAATTTTTTTCGCGATCAATTTTATTCAGTTTTTCAACGCTAGCAATCGAATAATTTCTCAATATTAAACACCCCATAAAGCATGGGGAAAATCTGAAATTCAGAATATATTTTGTTTTTATCAAATTGGGGGTTAGAATACTTTTTTCATAAAAAAAAAAACTAACAGCCTTCCCTCCTTGAAGTTGAATAGTCGTTACCTTAGATATTTTCACAAATAAAATCCTGTCACATTGGTGACGAGTACCATGACATTATGAATTGTAGAACATTAAAACTAGAAAGAAGCAAATTTTTAATTGAATTATGATATTTGGCTTTTTATAACTCATGCAGGAATGCAAGTTTGAGCATTTTATATTGTGCAATGCTTTACGATTCTATGATCCATCTTTATGTTCGTTAAACAATGTGTAAGTATGTTAACTTGCTCAGTACTTATCACTAAATAGTAAATTTACTTCGACGTATTTCAAAAAAAAAGGTTAAAATAGTTTTAACTAAATACAAAATTTCACAAAACAACTTATTTTGATAGGTTTAATCGTGTTGTATCTTGAAGATGCATGCATAAATTTACATGAGTTTCCACAAAAATGTATCTCTGCCCCGGTAACAGTATTTCTTTGAAAGAAAAACAATCCTTAAAATTGCGTCAATCTTATCATGTTAAGAAAGTCAGGTACATCTTTTCTATTCAAGCTTGTTTTGGTCACCTGTTTTGTCGATTAAATGTTTAATACAGTAACAAAGAGTATATCACCTCGCTTCAAATTTCATTATTCATATATTTCAAAGCTATGTACATGTATATATCAACATTTAAATTTCATATAACTAGAAAATAAAATATATGGGTCAAATATCTTTGTAATGCGTCATCATAACAAGGTAGGCGTGTTTGAATATTAAAATAACATAGTGCATGCATTTAATTTTATTAGACCAATTATTATAATAACATAATTGCATATTAATTATCTTATTCATGAAAGTGATCTTTAAAATAGAAGTCGGATCCCCCTTTTATGCAAAAAAAATTGGACGAGCTTTTAAATTTCATTTTTTTTTAAATTTCATCAGTTGAAAAAAGAATCCCTTTTTTATAGATATTTTAAGTAACTTATAGCCTTCAACTTCTGAAATTTTCTTGTTTACCCTTTCATGAAATGTTTTCATATAATTTTTGAGAATAATAGTGTTTAAATTTTTTTATTGAACTTTAAAAACTTCGTCGTGACAAACAATTATACAATCACATTAAGTGTTATAAAGACATACACATATGTTTAATGAAGAAACCTTTATCTTTCCGAATATTATTTGTACGTAAATCCGTAATGAAGCAATGTAAATAAAATTGCCGAAACGCGTCATCTCTACATGGTCTGTCGTTTTCGTCATGTACGATTTCATATGCTGTGAGTTATAAACTTTTTTTATTTACCGAAGAATTTTGTTATTATAAATTCATTACATATATTATATACATACAGGAATATAATAGTATAAACATTGCGAACAATAATTTAGATAAAAGATTTTAGAACAATGATGAAATACTAAAGCAAATATTTTAATGTAATTGCCTTTTCAGATGACAGTTTTTAGGAATATATTTCAAAGCAAAAATGATTTACGTTAACTTAATCTCATCAGTGTAATTTTTTTTTCGCTCTACAATTCACAAGTGAAACACTTTCTTTATCACAGTTTACCCATACCTCTCAAATACATATCTATGGTATTTATTGATTATTTTTTGTTCGTCCTGAACATAAAATATTTTGTACCACATTGAACAAAGAATAATCAATCATGATATATAGGCATCTCTGTACACAGTGGGATTTACTGAATTTTAAAGGTTCGTTAATAAATTTACATTTATTGCTATTGACTTCACGGCTATCGCTTTAATATGTGCTGAAAGGAGCAAATATTTTTTGCTCTTCTAATCATAGAGAGTGTTGAATGTGACGTACCTGAAACACCACCCCTAGTGGATGTTCCGTCGTCTATGTTTTTATATTTATCAAAATATGCCCATCCCTTTAAAGTGGTTCATGCTGATTTTAGCAGCCCCCAAGTTACACTCACTTCGGAAATTGGTTTATACGTCAAATACGTCTTGGGAATATTCCATTTTACTCATCGCTCGATGTACAACATTTGATTGGTTGAGTTAAACAGCAAACTTCGTAGATACATTGGATACGTTGGAGGAACGTTCCATTTTACCCCACTTGCGATGTACACCATATGATTGGTTGAGTTAAACAGTATACTTTGTAGATACATCGGATACGTTGGAGGAACATTCCATTTGTGATGCTGTTATTTCATTGGCTGTTCGATACGTAAAGAAACTTCACAGGAAGGTTCCATTTTACTTGTCGTGCTAATCAAGCGAACCTTGCTCAACTTCAGTGTACTCGTTATTTGATTGGTTTAGATATACGTACATTGGTTTAAAGAAACTTATCTGGAATATTCTGTTTTAAGCCTCTATGGAGTGTCTTGGTTTATGTTGCACCTGATATTTTTGTATGTAATAAAATCGAAATTAAACGTCACAAAAAATGAGAAAAAAAAACCAAGTATCTTAATCACGATTATGTGTTGGATCCTATAAGAAAACGTTGAACTCAAACACACCTTAAGCCAAAAGTTCAGAAAGTTGAACACACCTTATATAATAAACGAGGCGTGTTTGAATTACAATTATGGATACGTCGAAGGAACATTCCATTTTTGATGCTGTTATTTCATTGGCTGCTAGATACGTACAGAAGCTTCTTAGGAAAGTCAATTGTATTTGTCGTGCTCATTAAGTGGACCTAGCTCGACGTCAACTACTTTTACTCATCTTTTTGGTTAATCTATACATAAAGTGGTTTTTCAGAAACTTTTTCAATTTTTTATTTCAAGTATCTAAGTGATATATTCCCTTTTTCTTGCTCAGAATTTCACATGATAAATATGTTATTATTATTTGTGGACATTAATCATTGACTAAAACTATCATTTCATGAACTGTTCATTTCGGTATTCAATGTAGCCTATTAGGTTTGACTTTTACATTAACTATATCTATGTTAAAATTCATTTGGCTAGGATCAAATTTGAAAAAAAAAACATGAAAGGAATTTTGATTTAAAAAAAGGCAGGATAAACTAATAAAAAAGGGAGGACCGAAGAGAAGATACAATAAATAGGCTGGAATTTGTTTTTTTTTCTTCTCCCCCCCCCTCCCCCCCCCCCCCCCCCCGGAGAAAAATCAATTAATAGCTCCCTAATAGGTCCTGCCTTTTTATTACTTTATTTTGACTTTTTTAACATAAAATGTCATCCTGCTTTCTTTTTGCTAAGTTGCTCATCCTGTATTTTTTTTACTCACTTTTTCTCAAATTTTCATCCTAGCCCCCACCCCTTAAAAATCAAATGGTTGCTGCCTAACCTTAGCTTTGATTTATTTCATGAATACCTATTACACAAAACTGGAGCTATGCTAGACATTCCGTTTAACTTTGACTTTTTAATGTCCCTTTGGTTTCCTCCGCCTCTTGTATATAAAGGATTGTTGTGTTTTAATTTCAGAATTATTTATTTTTATTGAACACTTGAATTCTATCAATCTTCAAAATATGCAATAACAAATGCGATTTTCATATATATGGTACATGTAGCTGAATTTTATATTCCATTTTTTTTCTAATTGTCATACGAACTATGATTTTTTTGCCTAATATTTTGTCTATTAATTATGAAATCCATTAGGTCTGTGTCGAGAATTCATATTTAACAGTCTTACCACAACAGCCATTCGTTTATTCTAAGCAATACCGTTCGCTAAAATACAAATGGAATACCCTTGACGAAGATAATCACTGTTTATATTTAAATCATGCTGTTAAGAATAAAAAAATACAACATCGGACCAGTTGCCGCCACGGTCAACTCTTTTTTCTCAATTACTGTTTATTTACCTTGTCATACATGCGAAGTAATACCGGACGACTAAAACACTCAAGCAAACATTCTGCGGTTAATTGTTAGTGTTCGTACACAACATAGATAGATATCAACTGCAAACATTAAGTAAGCAATGTAGTTTAAAAATTTAATCTTTGATAATTCATTATAGCAGATATAGAATCCAAACGGCCTATTCAGGAATTTTTCAAACATCGCTTTAAACGTGAAAAAGGTCGACGAAATACTTTAAAACAGTTATTACAATTATCGTGTGGCACGTCTTAATTTTACATAGCTTCACTCCTTCATATAAGGACAAGGGAATGAGAAATCGTGTATACTACGAATACATGTAATACTCATTTTAGCATATTCACAAATACTTCATATACGTTCCGTCATATACGGATACGTCCTCGATACGTGAGTTCTGCAACAGCTCTCTTAATTATGAGTCATTGTATCGTAAAAAGTAGTCTTATTATATGAAATAATAGAAAGACGTGTTACAATTAATCATAACATATGTTTACTTTATTTTATACAGTGCCCGTTTTTCAACTGATAATTCAAGGTAATATTTGTTTTTTGAAAGTTGTTTTGTGAGTTCACTTTGTATATTAGATTGATTACGCAAAAATAGTTAGAAATACAATTCCCTTTGACAAGAATCCTTGAACAGAAGGATCGGCGTCAAAAAGACAACGAGCGCGGTTTGAAATCACAATCTTAAAATGACAGGCTAGTGATCACTGAATTGCACTAAATGTATAGGATTGGCATTAAGACCCATGTATGACATGTGGAAGAAGAAACTTTCATTAATCATATGCTAATGAAAGTAGATTGAAATAAGTTGAATGACTCCCATTTACGTTTTCTTATAAAGGAATCGATGCTATCAATATCAGCAACCTTCTTCATCAAGAGGTACTATATGAATTTCGAATTTATTTTCAAAATCAGTCTGTTCCTATTGTTACCTACAGTTATACCAAAAAATTTGCACCTTAAGATTTTAATTATAACCAGTATTGCAGGACCTTGACTTAAAGAAATACCTAACAAATACCTCTGACATGTGACTGTTTCCACTTGCTTTATCTTTCAAACTACTATATCCATGGCAGTACATACGATCTGGTTGACTGTACTAGTTCAGGCATATGATAGTCTTTTTCGATTCGTTTATGTTGTTTGTGCTTTTGAAATTGTTAAGGGTTTTTGGGTTTTGGGTTTTTTGTTTTTTATTTACTTTTCACATAGGGCAGAGTGTTTCCTTTGAAGATATTTATATGAAGATGTAAAATAAAGCTGTTGTGGTATGATTGCCGGAAAGATAACTTTCCACCATAGACAAAAAGGAAATGAAAGTTAACAACATGAACAAGTATAGGTCACATTCCGGCTTTCAACAATACGAAAAACTTATACTGCATAGTCAGCTTTAAATGGCCCCTAAATCACAAACAAGACAATTTATAAGAGAAAAGTAACGGTCTTGTTTGTGTTCAAAACAATGAACGAAAAACAAATATGATCAACAACAACAAACAACATCCACTGAATTACATACATGCAAATGTATACAAAGTGTGGAGGAGTTAAACTATTTTTTTTAAACACCAAACCCTACCCATATTCTGTGACCATGATGGAACCGTACAACATAAAGAAAAACTATAAAACAGTTGTTATCCATTCGTTTGATGTGTTTTAACTTTTGATTAAGAACTTTCCGTTTTGAATTTTCCTCGGCGTTCAGTAGTCTTTTGACTTTTTTCTAACCTTTCTAAATGTAACATAGGCTTGATCTTAGTCTAAGATATATGATTATTTTCATTAGTAGTTAATGGCATTGCACTAGCTGTCAGTAACTGCGGGTATGCTGAGATTTGTGTTTTATTGTCTTTTTTTGGCGATGTATTAGTACCCAGCCAAGTCTACTTTGTGTTTTGTTAGATATATTTCTGTATTCATCTGATGAATTAAGCAATTGTCAAATGATTTTATAGTTTGTTCTCATGCTGTTCTGTTACACCTCTGTCCCAGATTAGTGGAGCGTTGAGCGCGCATCGCCATGTTCATTCGCGCCTCATTCTTTATGTGCCTGTCCCAAGTCATCAAGTCAGGAGCCTGTAGTTTAGTGGATGTTGTATGTTCATGTTTGTTATAATTGTTTTTTAGTAAACTGTTTTGTTATAAATTTTGCCTTTAGTTTTCTCAATTCAATTGTATTATATTTACATTTCAGGGCTTTTTATTGTCGACAATACGGTATGAGTTTCCTGCTCCTTGTTGAAGGCCATTTGGTTGCCTATAACTGCTTACATCCCTCCCGTTTACGCTTTTTGGGATAATTGTCTCTTGGTGGATATAGTTGTTTCATTGGCAATCATATCACATCTCCTTTTTAGCTAACCTGGCCCAAAGGGCCAGTTGAGTTTTTCTCATCACTTGGCGTCCGTCGTCATCCGTCGTTGTTAACTTTAACAGAAAACTTCCCCAGGTCAAGATCTATCTGCCCTGAAATTTTCAGACAAATCGGACATCCCGTTTTAGGTTGCTGCCCCTGACTTGGTAATTTTAAGGAAATTTTTCAGTTTTCTTGAATATTATTATAGATAGAGATAACCTGTAAACAGCAATAATGTTCGGCAAAGTAAGATCTACAAATAATTCAAATGACCAAAATGGTCAATTGACCCAATAAGGAGTTATTGCCCTTTAAAGTTAATGTTCAACAATTTTTTGTAAATTTCTGTAATCTTTTATAAAAGTCTTCTCCTCTGATACAACTGAGACAAATGTAACCATACTTTGCCACAATCATTTTTAATGTATCCAGTTTAAAAAATGTGTATAATGACCCTACCTGCCAACCAACATGTCAGACATTGCTAAAAATAAAACATAGGGGTAAAATGCAGTTTTTGGCTTATATCTCTGAAACTAAAGCAAAAGTAACACGGTTGCATTATTTCATGCATCAATTGTAAATAAAAATATCAGGTGAGCGACACAGGCTCCTTGGAGCCTCTAGTTTTATAATGCTGATGAGTCTATTAAAGAGAAATTTAAAATAATTTAATGTGTGTTAACCTATTGGGACTGGTATTTGTTTCGTCATAAGAACTTTAAAAGAGTTTTCGACAGGTATTTTATTAAAAGTAGATTGGGAGATAAACATTCAAAAACTCGTTGGAAGTACTTGATAAATTTTGCATGCATATATTGGTGATTTTGAATCTGTTCAAAGTGTGTTTTGATTTTTCTACCCTATATACCAATTTGCCTCCTATTCTTATTAAGAAAAAATATACACACCTAATTAAATGGGCATTTAAAAAGTCGGAATGCGAATACATATGTTCAAACTCTTTTAGGTCATTTTTTAGTAGCAACAAACAAAAGAACTATGTCAACTGGACATGTTTTGATACTATATCTGCCCTTGAATTTTTACTTGATAACATTTTTGTTCGCTTTGGAGATTCCGTATATAGTCAAGTTATCGGAATTCCAATGGGGACTAACTGTGCACCACTTATTGTGGACCTATTTTTGTATTGTTATGAGTTACAATTTATGACTAAAATCAGCAAAGACCCATCGAAACAACATCTTATACTAAAATTTAACAATACTTTTAGATATTTGGATAATATATTGGCTCTCAATAATGACGACTTCAGTATGTATACTAAAGAAATTTATCCTGTTGAACTTACTTTAAATAAAGCTAATACTAACAATGACCACTGTCCTTTCCTCGATCTTGATATCTATATCATTAACGGGAAGCTTAATACAAAAATTTATGATAAAAGAAATGATTTTTCATTTCCTATCGTTAATTATCCATTTTTAGATGGTGACGTTCCCTCGTCACCATCTTATGGTGTTTATATATCTCAACTTGTACGATTCGCTCGTGTATGTAACAACGTATTAGATTTTAGCGAGAGAAATTTATGTATTACTGAAAAATTATTACACCAGAGTTTTCGATATCATAAACTAGCCAAACATTTACTAAATTTTATCATCGGTATGAGGACACCATTCGTAAATATAAATCAACATGCAGACATCTTATACGTTCGGGTATTTCACATCCAATCTGTTATGGTAATATTCTTTACAAAGCACAAAAATGTCAGTATTCACCTCAAAAGCTAACAAAACCTTTAAACAGACTTATTAAGAAGGGATATAGTTACGATACTGTTGTCAGGTCATTAAAGATTGCATATTTTGGCTTTAATATTGATTCACTTATAGGGTCTTTGCATCGGATTAAACACATTTATTCTAAAACCAGTTGTTGGCATGACACGGGTTATGTGCTTCTCATATATTTTATGACGGTATAATACTAAACCCTTAACAGGAGGGATTGTGCCTGATATTCATATGATGAAGACATAATCTTTCCATCATTTTAATTGAGGTCTGGAGCTGGCATGTCAGTAACTGCTTGTAGTCTGTTGTTATTTATGTATTATTGTCATTTTGTTTATTTTCTTTTGTTTCCTTTTCTGACATCGGACTCGGACTTCTCTTATACTGAGTTTTACTGTGCGTACTGTTGTGCGTTTGTTTTTCTACATTGGTTAGAGGTATAGGGGGAGGGTTGAGACCTCAAAAAACATGTTTAACTCCGCCGCATTTTTGCGCCTGCCCAAGTCAGGAGCCTCTGGCCTTTGTTAGTCTTGTATCATTTTTTATTTTAGTTTCCTGTGTATAATTTGGAGTTTAGTAAGACGTCCATTATCACTGAACTAGTATACTTATTTGTTTAGGGGCCAGCTGAAGGACGCCTCCGCGTGCGGGAGTTTCTCGCTGCATTGAAGACCCATTGGTGGCGTTCGGCTGTTGTCTGCTCTATGGTCGGGTTGTTGTCTCTTTGACACATTCCCCATTTCAATTTTCAATTTTATTCAAGAGATGAATTGACTTTCTATTATAACCAAATGTAATTATAAAAACTTTTGACCGCAGTGTTAGCACTGATGGCATTTTTTTCCCCAACTTAACACAACAGAGAGAAAAAACCACTTTTTTACAAAACAAAAACAAAATTCAATTCAACTTGAGATAATATTTCACTCAGATGTTTTCTTTTTTTTAGCACAACTAACAGTACAACGTCAAAGTGAGTATTATGATCATGACACATGTGCTAGTAGTTATGTATACATCTAGTTTTCTTTGCCTTTCCGTTATTGATACATTTTACAGGTATCAACAAGAAACCCCACATATTTTAGAATATTTTCATTACAAATAAATGTATGTTGAAAAATTTCATATAAATAATATATATTTCCTCGTATATACTGAACACATTTAAATAACAGCTTACGTATATACTTTAAAAATCTTCAGCCTTTGGTTACTTAACCGGGTTGGAAGAAAGTCACATATCGGCTTTCATTATGATAAAATCGGACTTAAAGAAAAGGTTCAATCAATTCCTCTAGCATTTTAATGATCAGAACTTTGAAACATAGTGTTCACGTAAATGTTGTCGCTCGGAATTTCACATAGTGTAGATAGTTTTAGATAGTTTTATTTCATTGTCTGTTTCGCATGCGACGAAAGGTTTCTAAGAATATATTAGTAAAAAGTCAACTATATTTGGTGTTTTGAATGAGTTGCAGGTGAACATGGACGTTTGGCAAACTCATCCTTCGTGTACCTGCTTTTAATGGTTCATTGATAAAAGTTAAGATTTACTTGCACACTGATTTCTTAACATGTATTGGAAGTTTTGCAAGTTTGAAATTGTTGTAGATGTAAGCGAGTAGTTAAAACAATCACTAAATTAAATATAGGTCATCGAGAAAATCGAAGCCGAAAATTGGTGATCTTGGCAAAGTTATGTTGTTAAAGAAGATATTATTCGTCATTAATGTATAATATTGAATAATTTTTAAGCTGTTATGAGTGAACATACATGTGAGGGGGAAATAAATTCATATAAAATCATTAGTTTATTATTCAAGTCCTGCTAGAAGTCACGAATACGATGTTAGAAGTACAACTATTTTAACTTTAAAATTTAGAAATCTTAGTTTTCTTACATCCTTTTTATACTTGCATTTTAATTTAACCGTCTTCAGTCAAACTTGTTCAAAATAGTTCATTTAAATATATTTTCACCTTGATAGATCTTGAGAAAAATCGTTTTAAAAGAAAAAAGAAATGTCTGCCCCTTTATCCGACTGTGTTACAAGTGAGAGGTTTAGCTAGCTATAAAAGAAAATGCCTGTATCAAGTCAACAATATGCCAGTTGTTATCCATTCGTTTAATGTATTTGTAATTTTGATTTTGCCATCTGATTAGCGACTTTCTGTTTTTAATTTTCTTCGGAGTCCGGTATTTTTGTGATTTTTCTTTTATGTCAATATCAACGTTATCGCGAAAATGCTGAAATTTGTTTGCTGATAATATTAACGTCTCCCGCCATTTTCCCCCTTAAGAGCATTGACGTGATTTTAGGTATCTGATAACTTTTAAGCTACCTTAAAAGAATATGACATACTCATCTGATCTTTTTGAGAAATTTGTTATTGTTTCGACAACATTCCATTTCTTTTATTTGTTATTTGATTTATCCTTGCAAAAAAAACCTATAATATTTGGAAACAAAAAATAAAAAGTGTTGCTTTATTTAAAAACAAATGAAGATAAGCAGGAGACATTATACAATGAAAAGTATAATAAAAAAAACAATACCATGGCCAACATTTGAACGACGAAAGAATAAAAATCATAATAAAAAAAAACACATGATATGTACTTAATTCTTAGCAATACGAACCCCACTCACATATGTTTTGTTTAAAAATTAACTAAAATATAACACATTTCCAATGTACATTCTAGGGTAACAGAGATCTTCACAGTTATCAAAGAAGCCTGTGACAATGAGATCACACCATTCTTTGCCTTAATAATCTGTGTCTGGGGTAAGTTTTATGATTTAGCATTTGTTCAAGGGCTGATTAATGTATTTCTATTTCTATTTATTTAAATCAACTGATTTATACATGCGATCAAGATTGAAAAAAAAACTATGGTGAAAAGTTTGTTAATGATTGTTTAAAAAATAATCTACTATTTGCATGTGTAGCACCAAACCTATAGACACCCCATCAAAACCTAAGTTGATACAAAAAAAAATACTTACTAACTGAATTGTAATTTTTAGATACCGTAATTATTCATGTGTGTATCATGTTTCAGGACGTTACAGTATTTTTTAAAAAGTAATTGGATAATGCATTCTAAAGTTATACGTGGATTTATTAGCAAGTTTTATTTCTCTTATAAATAAGCCATAGGGCGTATTAATACCGTAAATTATGCATTTTCTATTACGTATCTGCATTTGTGATCTCAGCATAAAACAACTAAGCAAAAACCTAAACAATATATATATGTTAAAACAAATAAGAAAACATTTTTTAGGAACAATATTTCTGAAACTATGGAAACGAAAATCTGCTACATTAGCCCATAAATGGTATGTAGACGAATTTGAAGTGACAGAACCAGACAGACCAAAGTTTTACGGAACACGATTTCGAAAAGTAAGATATACTTTAATCTACCATTATATCATACTTTGTATCAAAATAGCACATTTGTTTGACCACACAAAACAACAATCGCAGTAAAGTTAAACAGATTGATTTACAGTTTATCATTCCATCTTAAACTCTGTTGACGCGTGAGTGATTGAGAATTGCTTTACCTTGTATCATTTCCCATATTTTTTAAACGTAACATGTTTAATTGAGACTTGAAATAGGGAATGTATCAAAGAGACAATAACCCGATCAAAAAACATAAATCAGCCGAAGCATACCAATGGGTCTTCATCCCACAATAGTGGATTGATAATTGGATCTCATCTAACCTTAAGACATCACAAAATTTATAACCTATGGAAGCGTATTAGGACCATCCTTTTTTATTTTTTGTTTCAAGTTGTCGACTTTAATCTTGAAATTATCAACTTTCATCTTGGAAAAATCAACTATGATCTTAGATGTATCAACTTTTATCTTCGAATTATCAACTTTTATCTTCGAATTATCAACTTTTATCTTCGAATTATCAAATTTTATCTTCGAATTATCAAATTTGATATTGGAATTTGCAACTTTAATTTTAAATTACCAACATTAAACTTGGAAATTATCAAACATTAATCCTGGAATTGTCAACTTTAATCTTGGAATTGTCAACTTTAATCTTGGAATTTTTAACTTTAATCTTGGAATTGTCAACTTTAATCTCGGAATTTTTAATTTTAATTTTGGAATTTTCAACTTTAATCTGGAAATTATCAACATTAATTTTGAATTACTAACATTAAACTTGGGAACTCCAATTTTAATCTTCCGACACTGATTTTACCGACTTTCTTTGATGGAGTGAATCTCTGAATTGTACGGAAGCGTATTAGGGCTGTCCTATTTTAATTTATTTTTTCAAATTGTCGACTATAATCATGGAATTATCAACTTTAATCTTGGAATTTCATACTTTAATCTTTGAACTCCAACTTTATTTTTGGAATTTCCAACTTTAATCTTGGAATTATCAATTTAAAACTTTGAATTATCAACATTAACCTTGGAATTATCAACATAAGTCTTGGAATTATCAACTTTAATACTTCAGGACTGTAATGCATTGATGTTTTAATTCGTTCATTTTCAAGCGTTTATCTGTCTTATCTTTATTTATTGTAAACTTGTTTTCAGCATCCAGTGACAAGGAATGACGACTGGTATTTTTCAAAAAAAAATAAGCTACGACAGTACCTGTTATCTGGGGTGACAATAGTCTTCATGTTATGTGTTGTTTTGGCAAGTGTGACTGGCGTTATTGTTTACAGAGTGGCTGCTAGTGTTCACTTCTGTCCAAACATGTGTGCCCTAGCATGTTTTTTCGTAACATCGATTGTTTCAACTTTGCTTAATGCAATATCAATTTTGATACTGAGCAAGGTAATTTGAATACAAGAGAGAAGAGCATGAACATTTAAAAAAAATACAGTACACAACATCTATCAAATGGAAAATGGAAAGCAACCCGTCATTATAGACAATCACATCTATAAAGAGATATAGGAAGGTGTGGTATGAGTGCCAATGAGACAACTCTCCATCCAAGTTACAATTTATAAAAGTAAACCAGAGTCTATTTACTGATTCGACTAAAATTGCAAATACCCAAATAAGGAGTAGATTGACGAATACAGCCATATATGTTATTTGTATGTCTTGTTTTATCTTGCTCCTCATGTTTTTTATTTAAAGTTTTATCTATCTATTAGAATAAGTAATAATGAGACAAAGACATTTTTTTTCAAAAATGATCATTACAACATATAAAGGTGAAAAATTATGGTCGATGACGCACGACGACGTACGCCATGTGATGAGAAAAAACTTTGTTAGTCCTGTTAGCATAACATTTAATGTTAAAAACAAATTGGTTTTCATGTATCATTTCAATAATTTTAAAAAGTACATGGAAAAAGTGATAATAATGGTTTATTTCTAAATTTTGAAATGAATTCGCCATAAAATAAATATATCATTAATTTAGTCAATTGTTGAACTGACCAATCAATCATAAACTAAACATTAAATATATTTTCTTTTAAATTACATTATTATTTTGTTAAAATTTTATCATTGAGATTAAATTCGATACCAAGTGATCATTTTTCGCTAATAAGTATTCAGATGACACAGTGCCTAGGATAATACTTTAAAATGTCAACTGGTAGAATATCTGGTTAACTTTGAAAGAATTAAGTTATAGTTTGCATACATTTTATTATTATATTTAACCTAAGGGTAACGAAAACAGTTTATAAAACATGGCTGTGATATTAGTTTTCTTTGTCACACTTTAACTAGTATTTTTTTTCTTTTTTCTTGGTGTTCTTTTACACAATATAATTTGACCTCATTGATTCCATATTAATGTGACCTTCAATGAACCGCTTAGCTGGAGATAGGTTATGCATATGTTCAGTTATAAATGGGAAAAGAATGTCAGAATTGGAAGTGAAACAAAGATGAACTATTTGGTTGACTGATTCGATCAACAAAACAAATTTACTGAAATAGTCATAGAAAATTCCAAATAAACGTGGTCGCAATATGCGTATATTTATACGTATGTTTATATCGGATTATATGACCGTTAGATGTCTTCTGAGGTCATATCGATGTTTAATTTGATGCCAAAAATACACACGAAATGTTGATTCATATCATCAGTATCATGCATTTTCAATTGTTTATTATAGACTTTTGTAGTTGGATATACAAGTACGTTATCAATCAAAAATGAGAATTAAAGTCAAAACGGTGAAAATGAATTGGATACTTAATGCCTCTTTAAAGACATGACATAAAATGTCCAATTATATAAAAGAGGAATAAATATTTGAGACATTCTAAATAGGTAGTAAACTACTTAATTTGTATAGAGTTATATAGCCAATAAAAAGAGAGACAATGAACAATCTGAACAACGAAAGGTGATATAAAATGTGTAACTGAATGAAAACAAAGAACTCAATAAAGCTCAAGTGAAATTTGAAATCATCCGTGTTTCTTTATTTCTGAAACAAACATAAAAAAAATCAAAATATTCTATATCGTTTGGTAAAGGTTTTCAAATTGATCAAATTTTTATAGGTAAATTTTGTGACAGAAACACTGATATTTCTTATATTTGAATGCTGAGAAATTTGTGCTTGCATGCTCTATGAAGTCTAAATTGATTTCAATTACTCCTCTCGTTGAGTATCTTGGCATGTAGGGGATATCTCCTTAATAGTAGAGGAAACAGTAAAAAAAAACATTTTAAAAGGCAAACTTCACAACAAACGTTCATTAAACAAAACAGAACGCAAATCAGACACTGGGATTACGAAAGTATAATATGTCCATAACTTCAAAATGTATATTTTCGTTGTAGCTGTATGGTTGCATGGCTCGAAAACTAACAGACTGGGGTAGGTATTAATTTCAATATTCTTGGAAAACTATACTGAGTTCCTGTATAAAAACACACACAAATCTAGATATTTTCTGTTCCTTCTTTAGACAAATGTTATAATAAACCTCTTAATTCATTCCAAAAACATTTAGCTACACACTTTTGGAGCAGTCTAGCCTTGCAATAACTTTCATTAGTTTTATTCTTGTATTTTTGTGACAAAACTCACAGATTCTATCCACAATAGCTCAAGCTTAACCACATTCAAGTAGTTTAACTTAATGCTCTTTGAAAACATTTCAAAGTTGTTCATTTTGATTGAAATTCAATAACCAAATTTAAAAGTTTCTGATGATTTTGATGCTTCGGAAATTATTGAGCCACACATAGTTTACCAAGTATGAACTGATACATAATCAACACAGACTCATCGAACACTTCGTATTATAATTGAATTGATACATTGATTTTTATTTGTTTTTATATATATTCAAGCGTCCCGATTTGTCAGTAACGCTTTGTCAAATTATTTGTTAGATTATCTGGTTTATAAAAATGTATCTTTTGGAATCAGTTACTTTTATCATCATTCCACGTTTATTGAACTATCAATGAATTCTTTAAAACTTGCACTGTGCGTTTGTCGAACTTCTAGTGACACATGTCCCGGTCAGAATCACTTCATATGAAAGTCAGAAGTTCAGTTTTATTTAGCTTGGTCTTCGCAAGCAACCAATTTTGATTTTGACAGGTATTGCTTGATGTTTAAAGTTTGCATTGATGAAGGAATGAATAATATACCACAACTTGACTCTGTATCACTAAATGTTGGATAATTTAACGGAAGCCATCACGCGTGGGTTGATTTTTATTGAATATCTGTTTTACAGTTGACAATAAATATTTTCTACTTTTCGTGACCATAGTACCGTCATATTGTCCTCGAATGTCACCAACCGAATAAGTTATGTCACCAAGTTAAAACAATTAAATTGACAGCATAACCATTGATAAAAGTGGAACTGAATCCGATTACTCTTCCGGAGCACATGAGATCATCCCGGTTTGTGGACAGATTAGTGTTATTTAATAAAAATATCTCTTAAGTACCGTTCGTCTTAACTGAATATTTAGATTCTACCACTGTATTGAGTGTAATACGATATTTATCCATGCACTCGAGACAGTTGAATTTAAAAAAAAAAGAACATTTCACGTCGTAATCGAATTTTGACAAATGAAGAACTGAGATTAAACGAACCACACGTGGATTAAATAAAAATATTCAACTGGTCATGAAATTGGGTTTAACTTTAATTCATTTTTTATGAAATAATATCATTCGAAAATTTTGAAATGTTTTTTTTTTTTACCTTAGACGTCAATTTAACGGAAATTGCACCGTATTCATTTCCGACGGCCAAACGAAACATAAAGAATAGATAATAAGCTTTCGAATGATTTATTATATAGCCGTATGTTAAGTTGGTGTATTAAAGTCTTTATTTTATTAATGTAACTAACCTACAGTACTCATTCAATGGATATAGTATAAAGACGTCATTAATAGTCAACGAAAAATATAATCGTGTGTAACGTAAAACAATAAGCATTTACACAAAAAGAAATGTGATGTTCATTGCTGTATAGCAATAATGTTTAGGTATATTCTAATTCTTTTATACACACAATATTCAAAGATCTTATTACGGTGTTCAGTTGAGACTCTTTCCAAATAAGCTTATTTAAATATATCTCAGTTAAAAGGTTTTATCAACAACATCACTGCAAATCATGTTACAACTTCGAAAGTTGTGTAATAAAAGAAAATGCCAGCCGAAATAACAAATTCAACTGAGAAAAACAAATAATTATAAATTGCAAAATTGCTAAGGCTTAACAAAACAAAACAATGATACAAGATAACAGTTCGACTTCTACGTTAATTATAAGAGTAGCTCACAATAAAGCTATCAAACCAAGTTCCAAGTGGTCCGTTGTAATTCTGCAGATTATATGTTAAAATGTATTATTATATTATTTATTTATGCCGTTTTTCTGTGCTGCGTGTTCTTCCGTGTTTTTTTTTACTTAATTCCTGTCACGAATTGTTGTCATTAAAACGATATCTTTTTACATTACCATACAAACGTGAGGTTTGACTAGCCATAAAAACTAAGTTCAACCCCCCATTTTTTCTTAAAATGTCCTGTTATGAGTCAAGAATATGGCAGTTGTTATCAAATAGTTTGTATGTATGCTTGCATTTGTTTTGTGTGTAATAGACTTATTACCGGGTTTGTACTAGTATGAGCAACACGACAGGTGCCACATGTAGAACATAATCTGCTTACTCTTCCGAAGCACCTTATATTACCCCCAGTTTTTGGTGAGGTTCGTGTTGCTCAGTGTTCTATGCTATGTTTCCTGCACTATTGTTTTTTGTTTGCTTTTGAACTCGGGGATGAGTCAGTTTATTTTTGACTTATGAGTTTGAAATGTTACTTTGTTTTTTTTCGCCTCTATGAGGAGGAACAAAGATAGATCAACAATTTGTCCAGCTATAAGTACATGTCTACCTCTAGACTTTTTCCGTATACGCTACTGTAGTATTACAACTTTTGTGTGTCAGTCAGTACATCACAGGACATATTTAGTCGTTATTAAAATGTTACCAACGTAAAGTGCATGTATTATTTCCACTGAATGATAAGTATACATTTACATTAATCATTCAACCAAATGCTTTAAATATGTATTTTCCATACTTGTAGAGAATCACAGAACACAGACATCGTATGATGACGCCTTGATTGTAAAGCTGTTTGCCTTTGAGTTTGCTAACAACTACGCTTCATGCTTTTATATAGCCTTCGTAAAAGGGGTTGGTAGATATTTAAGTATACATTGTATCCTCATTATATGCAATGCATAGTCTTAGGTTCTTTTTTTATTTCTTACAAACCATTTTGATTGTGAAGAAAGATATTACACGTTCTTTACAGTTTACTACTCATGCTTAATGGTGAAGTTGAGAGAAATTATTTTTAGAGAATTCGTTTTTTCGTATGAGTATGTTTTTTTAGTGCTCTAATGAGAAACGACAAGAAGTTCGAAAAACAAATGCTTTATGGTGACTGGTATTATATCTTTTGAATTATATACATTGTTATACTTGAAGTTAAGTTTTATTGTATAACATTCGTATTCAGCTAATTAAGTTAAATTATATTTGAACGGATCATGATCCCACTGTTATTTATTTGCAGAGATTGGGAGAGGATGGTATCGTTGGCCTAGGTAAAACATATACAGACAACTGTGAACCTAATGGAAACTGTATGTCGGAACTGTCCTTCCAGATTTTTATTTTGATCTCTTTGAAACCATTGCCAAAATTCTTCCAAAATGTTGTTTGGCTGTAAGTATTCATACTCATAAAATATTTTACAGTCTGTCGCCATTTAGGATTCTGGCGATAAGCTATAACAATTAGTGTGCATGTTGTCAAACATTTTAAGATACGAAGCTTGCTAGTTACCAAATACGATATATATGGGGGTCTGTGAATTCCATATTGGTGATAAGGGCGACTACTACAATGTGCAACAAATCTATCTTACAGACTATCTGAACATGTGATATTAAGACTAGTGGTCTATCAAAGTAAAAAAAAATTCAACACCAAGAACCTGCATCCATTTGTCTATAAAAAAATGCAAAAATACAACTTATATCTTTTTAATATGTTTTAATAAATTTAGGTTCATTTCTTGGTTTGTTGAAACCATTCAGATTTTTCTTCAACAACATGTTTTATTTTAAAGGTAATTAACACCACAGTGACCGCTACTAGCTGTGTGTTGAAATAAGCCTTTCCTACTTACCCCATATGAAATATACACGGTATCCATGCGGTTGCTTTTAACCATTTATTTTCCTGAAAATGAACAGGCGATCAGATTTAATATCAACGAATTCAGATATGAGATATATCATGTGTATGTCAATAAGACAGCAAGCTCACAAAAAAATCAAATAGAAAACGGCAAAGGTTTTCAATCATAACATGGTCTTTCAACACTGAACCAAAATCCTATATTCTAGAATGATATAAATAGATGCCATCACAGATCTGTCATCAGTTTCGCATTCATATATCGAAGAAATCATTTAGTTATCAAAAGCCCCGATCATTAACAATATTCCTCAGATTGCACATGTACATTTAAAAGTTAGAAATGTTCAATTGCACAGACCTTAGTGAAATATATATACATAAAAGGGTTTTGAAACAGCAGTGTAAAAAATGTAAAATTAGTACATTAGTAAGTAACACGCTTCAGTTAAGGTGGTTCACGGTTCCAGGGTTCATGGACATATTTATTAGAATAAAGTCTGTGATTAGGTAGGCTTCAGAAGAACCAAATTTGGTAAGTAAGTAATATTGAAAATATTTTGCGCATTTGCACATTTCGTTTCCATGATGATTATTTTACCTTACCACCTCATTCATGGTCTATCGACTGGCAAATGTGTGCAACAATTAATGTTTGTTTTATAAGGAAGGACACACATATGAATTTAAGATTTATAATTATGATAAATGACATTTGTAACTATCACATCATTTCCATTTATTTGAATATTGCTCAATCTATGATTTTAGTTGTCAAATGTTAAAAAAAAATCATGAAGGTGTGGGGTCTAAATTAAAAGTTTTTTTTTCAGTTATTTGTCGAAATGAAGACCCATTGGTGGCCTTCGGCTGTTGCCTGCTCTTTGGTCGGGTTGTTGTCCCTTTGACACATTCCCCATTTCCATTCTCAATTTTACAATATTTTTTTTTTAAATATAATAAAAAGAATTGGTATTGCAAAATTTTCAGATTTTGTAAAGATTGTGCATGGAAGAATCAATTTTGTGTGCTAAAAAGAAAACGTCAACATAGAACTTTAAGGGAAAATACGGAAAGATATCTCTCATAATATGCTTTCAGATAAGAAAATGGACAAAATGGATTCATCTAACTCATTTTCTTGCTATAGAAAAGAAAAGAAATACATTCTATTGAAACGGTTACTTAATTTAAGATATCTCTCCTTATGTATGAGTTTTCTCCCCTTGTGTTGGAGTTATCTCCTCTTATGTTGCAAAGTTGAAAAAAACATCAAAATATTCAGTTTTTGTAAAATGCAGCCGTAAAGAAAATAAAACACATAATTTTCTACGCTTAAAATTACAATAGCGTTAATTATGTCTAAATAAAGACTCAGGTCAATGACTGAATAAAAAAAAATATACAAATAAAATCCGAAAATTTGTTTGTCCTGTAAAACGGCGAAATCTGAACTTTGTGACATTACCGGTTGTTTCTTATGAATGGAGATCTACTTGCTTGAACAAAACCATGCCACATGCAGAGCAGGAATTGATACACTTTTTAATCACATAAAATACCCCCGGCATAAAATTGGGTCTTTGTTGCTTAGTCTTTTTGTGTGTAGTGTTCAGTTGTTTTGCTGGTCTTTTTGTGAATTTTGTTATGACGTCAGTTTTTCTTGTGTTTTATATATCGCATCGCTTCATATTTCAAAGAAATCTGTCTTTGGTATTTGTTTAGCGACAATTTCATCCGTCTATGCTTTCCAACAGTGACAATATCACAACATATCAATTGTTAAATTGTTTACAATTGTTTTATTAATCAATACGAGAGTTTCTGTTTTATTTTAAACCCTAGGTGGATTAAGCGTTTATGGAGAAAGCGTCTCCAGTGGTGTTGTAAAATAAAAGTGGAAGGAGTTTCAGAACAACTTATATTTGTTGAGAAAGAATTTCGTAAACCTTCACTTGGTGATTTCACAATGGAAGAATACACAGAGAAAATCATACAATATGGATTCCTTATGGTATGTTGAAACAATGTTTACAATATTTATGTAATAATGTTCTGTGGATGTTTTGTAAACATATTACACCACATTTGTTCTAACAACATTGAACCTTTTTGGGGAACGGAATCAAGCTACGACTTTCACAGCACTAACCTTTCTGTATGTAAACTCTCTTTACAGTAATTTCTTAATAATTATTATGATTGACTGTTTTATTATTTGAAGTTTAACGAAAATGTCAGCACGCTTAGCTATTTTATTATCTTTTATTTATTTAAGGGATAAAGTCAAAGTACCTATATTAAAAACATTTACTTTCGGAAGGAAAATTTGCAATCCTTGTTAACTAATATTGTAGGTAAATGCAATTTGTCGTTTGGGATCCGAGCTGACAATCAAATTATCGATCCCCGAAGATGAACGTCTTCGTACACTCAGCCTTGAAATACTCATGACCTTTATGAATCTTGCTACATTGGATATTGCTGTTGTTAACATATGTTTAAAAAAGATAGAACACATAGTGATATATTGTACACTACAGCAATACATGTTTCCTTAGTCTAAGTTCAAATTGTAAAATTCTGATGCAATACAATCAAGTAGGTGCCTGTGACCACCCATATCTGTTGTTACGTATACTCAGTGGTTTTAGGCTTAAACGTGTGTTTTTACGTATATAACGTATGGACCTCATTAAAAATTCATAAGTGATTTAATATATTAAAAAGTGTTGTTACGAAACGCTGACTCCTCTTTATTTACATTTAACACCGCTTGAATATAATATAATTTGGTTCCGTTAATTGTTAAATGACTCCTTCAATTGTATGTTTTCTTTTGTTATTTAATCATTATAAAATCGTGCAACGGAGTTAACGGAGATATATATTTATATAAAACCAAGAACATTCATATTACTGTTTATATGTTAACAGATATTTAATGATGTAAAATAATACAAATGGATTATTAAAAGACAGATTTTCAGATGGGTTTGTGTTTTAATTCTAATGGTGGTGTAACGAATCACTTCACAACAAGTGTAATTTCCACAATAGTACCTCTATAAGATGATAATATTTGATGATGCTCTTATGCAACTGTGTTGACAAACATTTTGGCAGAACTAATTTCCTTCGTCAGTGTCAATATATTTTTTCTTAATTTGTTTATATTTATGAGTTAACTAAGAAATACATAAGAATTTCTGACTACTATGATTTCAATCCAAAATTGTTAACCCATTAAATTATAACTGAACTTTTTGCTCTATAAACGTGAATGCATATTTATTCCTCCAAAATTGTCAAAATTTAAAAATTTGTATAAAAGAAAGGCGAAAGAACCAAGAAAAGCCGGGGGGTTCAAATATTATTTGAAAGGGTGAGTATACCCTGTTTCACATGTGGCACCCTTCATGTTTCTTATATAAGTACAAACCCTGTCTAATTCGGTAGGTCACATTCGGAATAAATTACGGCGGAATTGTTCTTACGACGTTTGATATATATATCAGTCGTCATCTGTAGTTAATTAATTGCAAAAGAGAATGAATTTAAAAACATTCCAAATTGAAAAGCAATCATCGATTTAAATTGATATAATACTTAAATCTCAATTTAAACGTATTTTAAGTTATAACAAAAGAAGCTGCGTGTTTAAACATTCCCAAAAAAATAGCACTATTCGATTTGAACTAGTATGAATTTTAAAATTGCAAATATTTTTTATGAAGGTTTAGCAATAACATCGTGGCTGTGTATTAATATATCATAAATGAATAGCACTGTGCAGTTTGGACTAGGATAATTCTATAATTTCTTAGTTAAAGAAGGTTAAATAATAACAACAGAGACAGTGTAGTATTTACTATAAGTATAACTATAGCAATATTTTGTATGCTAGTACTTAGTTTTCTCTATACAAATTATGTTTCCTAATATTTTCCTAAACTAGTTCACTCCTTAATTTTTTTTTCTTAGGGTCGTTCAATTTGCTTGCTGCTTACTAGTATGTAAACTCTGATTTCTAATGCACATTTTCAGATACCTTTTATCTTCTTACAGTTGTTTGCAACCTCACTGCCGTTAGCACCACTGATTGTCCTTATCACAAATCTTATTGACATAAGAGTGGATGCCAAGAGGATGCTTTGGTGGTACAAAAGACCATTAGCCAAGATAGCACAAGACATTGGTAATATCTATACTTAAGAGCCAATCCGCCAAAAATCCATGCAATATTCAGAAAATCTTCCGAATCAAAAATCACAACTTGACAAATTCTTATACATCATCTTAATCCTTGGCATAAAATAAAAGAATTTAGCACTTAATTTTCCCAGAATCGAATCTACTTTTAGTAACAGCCTCATTTGCATAATTCTGTAAATTCATAATGAAACCAAGGAAAAATCCAACCTTTTTATGCCTTTTAAGAATGACCAAGAAGCATATTAAATGGGGTAGTAGAGTTTTTAGCGTAATGTCAGCTGGAACCCATCCATTTTACTATGTTATTATTAATACATATGATAATTTAAACGATTTGGCACATTGCCAGGAGCACGGACACAAAGGCGGGGATTTTCATACATGAATTTACGTGGATTTCATTTGCCTCCAACTTGCAAGACTTATTCCGGATATGTTTGGTACTTATATCGGGTTTTACTATGGGGTATGTTTTAAAATATTAAGGTTGGCAAATGACTATTATATGTTAATTTATGCCTTGGAAGAATGGTGATTTTAGTCCCAAATTGACACATTTTGATTTTGATTTTAATTAAATTCTTAACACAATTGGAAATAAAATGGCTCATAAAATCATTTGAAAAAGTAAAATCAATTTAACTAAAAAATGAAATAAGACGTTTATGTACTGCAAGTGCAAAAATCAATAAATTGTCTGAAACTAGTCCATCTTTTATGCTTTTCTCTTGACTTATCTCCCTTTGGTAAAATTTCCACTCCAACATGTCAGCTTCGAGTGATGGTTTGACAGACGACATATAATCGACAAATAATATTTCATTCGGTAATTGTTGTTCCCAAGCTATTTAACATTCAATTTGGTTGCCAAAGTTTAAACCAAGATCATGTGGAGCACAATTTTTATAAGTGAATAGATAAGAGCCACGATCATTTTTTTATTATTTTATTTTCCATGGGTTCCCAGTTATGAATTAAAGTTTTCCCTCACAGTTGTTGAATGATTTGTTGTATTAAATTGTTCTTTTAAAGAACATGTAATTATTTTTTTACCTTCCAGTGCACATTTGTTTACATCATGGTTTTCCCCTTGCACTTTTACTGTGTGGTGGCCAAAGTTCTAACAAGAGGTCATAGTTAAGGCCAATGCGTATAGGAAGACAATGTTTCAATAGCAGTTCATTTATGAAGATTTTGATTATATTATATTATAAAGGATGTTCTTTTACTAGTAAGTAAACATACACTTGATGTTATTGTATAGTAAAACTTATACATTGAAGCATAAAAAAACATATTCCATTTTTTTTAGATTTAAAGTTTCAGATGACTTAATACAATTCTGTTATTTCTGAGTGTGTTATGTAGGCCCTTATAGGTACAGAAATCATAACAATTTCAACTTTTCATTCAAAATTCTTAATAAATTTTGCACAAGTATTGTAGACTTAAAAATTTGTAAATGTCTGATTTTAGCAGAATAGTTTGTATGTCATGAAATAAAAAGGCATTGAGTTGGGATATTATACTTATTCTAGCCATGGCTGCTTTTGAAATAAAGCATACGGATGATTTTCAGTGAAAAGAAAATATAGGACAAGAATCATAACAAGGTGTTAAGCATATATTATGTGACGGAAATATGCAGTGTCCGTGTAAATATGAATATTGTATGAAATATGTGTATCGTTACAACACTTGCAACGTATAAAGTGTTTTACTTGTCTTTCTTGTCTTGTTATGGTTTTTTTTAACATGCATTTTCATGTCATGTTTGTATTGACATCATTGCAGGAAACATAGATCCTGAACTAGTATATATATTTGTTTAGGGGCCAGCTGAAGGACGCCTCCGGGTGCGGGAATTTCTCGCTGCATTGAAGACCTGTTGGTGGCCTTCTGCTGTTGTCTGTTCTGTGGTCGGGTTGTTGTCTCTTTGACACATTCCCCATTTCCATTCTCAATTTTATATCAGTATTTGGCCAAACTTTCCTTGTTAGCGTACCGGGCTCAAAGGGCTGTGAAATCTTTTCACATCACTAAGTGTCTGTCAAAATCTTCTCTGTATTTAAATGTCACTGTTTACAGTTTTTTTTACCATTATCTTAATAACTATAGAAAAAAGGTCCTACATGTATATTTAAATAAAAACTATTAACATAACATGGTCTAAACACCCCAAAATTTTCCGAAAAATTGGTACTTATATCTTCCAGTTATTGTCCCTGAAATGTTTGAATCTACAAATTTTCACCGTTTGCGTCTTCTTTCGGACAACTATATCAATATATAATAGAATAAATTGCATTAATGGTTAGTAGGAACTGTTCTTTTACAGTCTGAACTTATTCTGAATTGTTTAAATTCTTCTTTGAAAGTTGTTACTTTGGAGATGTGTGTTTGCATCCGTTTTTAGTGCATAATTTGTCAATGAGAGTTATAGCGGCTCCTTTGAGCCTCTTGATTTATGATGAATTATTTGTATTTTTGTAAGATTGTTTTCTGAAAGCATTAAATTAGACCTGAATTATTCTTTTCCATTTGTTGTTATCACTAGTAGCAAGATTTTAGTCTGAAACGGTCATTTTGGTCTGATCAAGTCTTAATCGACTAGATTTACCACTAGAGAAAAACGTCAAGACTTTTTCAGACTTTCAGACGCCGTTCCGATCGATCGACCAATCAGGTAATTCAGTCCGTTTATGCATTTCAAGATAAACAAGACTGAATGTTCTAGCGAGCAAACAAGATCTGTTAAGACAGTTTCAGACGAAATCAGACCAAACCTAAAAAAATGCTTTCAAATTTGTCAGACCGTGTTAAGATCCGTTCAGTATGCTAGTATGATAATCCGAGTTACGCCCCTTCTGCTTTATGATACATTTTAAATTGAAAAATATATGCTAGAATTAAAAGCATAACTTTTGAATAAATAAATAAAGAAAATCATCTGTTGATTATTTATTTCTGTTGTTGTTTTGTTGAGGAATTAAAAAATTATTCGTCTATAAATGTCGTTGGTTTTATTTTTCTAATTAATGTTAGTTTATTTATGTATTTATTAATTGTATACCGGCGAATAAAAGTTTACCATTATTTGCTGAAACCTGTATTTTAAGATATAGAATTTATACATGTATAATTACTAAGGGTTATAAAAGATACCCTCATAAGTTACCGTATTAAAACATATTTGAAATAGACGGAAATTGCGTGTATTGGGGAAATGGGTTTTTTATGCAATCGTTACATCGTTACTTACAAAACATGTAAGTTATACACTTAACCCTAACATGTTGTTAACCCAGCAGGTAAAAAATGTAGTCGTTATCCCAAATAAAATGTGTACGGTAATTTATTTTCGTCTTTGAAAAAAATTACTGGAAATTTTAAATTTAACAATATAAATTTAAGGAGATGTGATATGAATGACTTTGAGAGAACTATCCGCCATATTTCAAGTCAAGTGGACGTTAGCAATTTAATAAACACATATTAAGTATGTTTTATGTCAGGTGCTACAATTCGTTATTTGTCGGTACTTTCCTCGTAAACAAGATATTTACTTTAGAGCATTTTGTAAACTTGTTACTTTCGTGCGGGTTACTTTGTAAAACTTGAACAAGTTTCTATTTTCTTAGCTTGTATTGTACAATATATTTCTAAACAATGATTTACATCACACAGTTGTGCATCTAAACGCTACCAAGGCCGCCTAAGTGCATTAAGCTTCTAAAACTGCACTTAGCCCGTGATGAGACAGTATTAAAATTATAAATAAAATACCATCGAACATGTCGAATAGAGCTTTGCATTAAAACAATATATTCTAATATATTTTTCAGTACCCATAGTAATTTAAGTGTAATTAATGATTTATATAGTAAGATAAAACGATAACATACGAGATTCCAATCCTTCTTACTATATAAATCCTTGGCGTAATTAAGTATGTTCTGTTTTTAAAGATTGAGATCAATGGCAGGTGCTAGTAATCATCCGAGTCAACAGGTAATAAGTCCAATGAACTATAACGCATGAAAGACAATTAGCAATTACATGACTATTTTACAATTACATCTATCATAGTATCATAGCTCAGTATGTGTAGTTTAAGGTTCGAAAAATATTATAATGGCTTCTTTCTGAACATTAAAATGACACAGTTAACCCTAAACATGAAGATATTGCAAAACCGCAATTTTGAGTAGTCATTAAACAGATTGGAAAATAGCTGTAATAAGTAAAAACACAAAATTCTGGAGGAAGCAATATATTTTTACATCTCGTCTTTCGGAAATACATTACTTCTTTTTGTTTATAGTTATGTCCTTCGATACAAAATTTTACAAACACGTGACTGTTCAGTCCGGAAGTTTTTTTTATATGCCTTCAACAGCAATTTGTTGAAATAAATAGAGATTTTATCTATTTATTTATTTATTTATTCATTTATTTATTTATTTATTTATTTATTTATTTATCTATTTATTTATTCATTCATTTATCATCTTCGCTAGGCAAGAGTAACGATCCAGTCCCCCCTCTTCACGGGCTAGCGAAGATGGGGCACTGACTCAACTCCGTTAGGTTAACGCACGTGTATCGCGAATACAACCTAGTCACAGCAGGGTACCAATGTGATATATGTGTGAATTTATTGTATGTCAGCTACACATGTGAAAAGCTGAGCGTATAAACAAAACTCTGTTAAGTCAAGGATTTGTATAGTAATATCTTACTATACAAATCCTTGGTAAAGTAACAGTATTGCCGTGAAAAAATTGAGATAGAAGAATTTTTAAAGTCATTAAGCACTAAGTAAATTTGTCTATAAACGACATGAAATTTTAAGACTATGTAAATCAATACAGGTTCTGTAAGGTTAGACCTATGTCAAATTTATGTAATGCAAATCGTTCAAATAATGACAATAGGTGAATGTAGACGCGTCAATTCAACCGTGTCCGAACCACTTGCAAAGTATAACTGAAATAAACAAAATTTTGATTTTTGTTTTATGATGTGCGGCAGAGATGTGCGGTTAAATTCCGTAATTAAACAAACAACATTGATACGAACAAATATCGGTATCTGTGTAGAATGTATTATAAAAATTCACAATTTTAATGTATTTTTAAGTATTTTTTAAGTAACAAATACAAATCCATGTTATATTGAAGATAAGCTTTTCGTGTCGAAAAAAAAGACATATAATAAAGAAAAATGCATGCAATTATTTTGGCTAGTAGTCCATATATAAAATCGCATTAAACATAAAGGTCTCAAAAAGAAGAATTTTAAATCAAATCTAGTCCTTAATTCATCTTTTCATCCTTTGCAAATGATTCGGACACTTTAAAACAGCGTAATAGTACAAATGTAACATGTCATGTAACGTGTGATTCACGGAATTTTCATATTTTCAAGATTTAACAGACCTCTGAAAGAAGTTAGATCATACAATTTTCATCAACCATGTGCAAAAAAAAAGCCCACTGAATTATATTTGCAAATTGGAAAAGATTAAGAATTGTTTTATATCCGTACTAAAAATCTTCCGCAATTATTTGAAACAAAAAAAAAAAAAAATATGTTTCTCCCTGCCTGAATGCAATCGAAAACAAATTTTCATTTTTATTCTTTATCTATAATTTGCAAAAGAGAAAAAATGATCAAATTATTAAAAGAAAGACTAACGATAATATTACCATCCAGGTAAATGAGTTTTCCATAAAGTAACTAATCCTTAATTCACAACCGTCAATGTACTTGCAAAACTTTGGATTCATTTTTGATATTTACCTGATAGATAGATAAAAACAAAAATATCTATTAGGAATTTCGATGGCAAAAATGAAATAATAAATGCGTTTTTTTTTGTAGACGAGAAGCAAATTGAAGAAGGAAATTTTGTTGAAAGAAAATTAAAATATATTCACATCTTTCTGAGTAAAGTGTCAAAAATACAACAGTATAATCATGATAATTGTATTAATAGTAATTTATGACTATTTTATAGATTAAAGGATTATAAGTCGAACACGACACTCGCACAATGTACATAATTTAAAACTGGTTTATTATTTTTCTACAGATTGCATTCCGAAGTGCACATGCTTGGCTAAGATAGTTGAATGTTCAGCGAACAATATTACATGATTTGTGAATGATATCAATCGAAAGCAACAGAGTAAGATTTAAGTTTTGAAATCAGAGCATTCCTTAAATTAAACATTTGAAACAGGTTTTTTTAAGCACCAGAATGCATATTTTGATTATATATTAAATATAAAATTGAAAATGACTGGTGTACTTATTATTCTATCTAACAATTAGCATTGGTAGTCTCGGCAGCTTTCTCTCCCTGAGTGCGGGAGATCCTTTTTAACGGACAGTGGACAAAAAGTCACAGGACAGAAAGTTACAAATTTGATATGACAAAAAGTCACAAATAATTTGTTGACAATTGAGTGAATATATTAGAGACAAATCTTGAAATAATTACTTTTTATAACATATTTTCTTTTTACAGTTTGGGAAATTGTTCATTAGCCTTGATAAATGAAGATTTTTTAAATTTTAATCATTAGAAGGATATATTTTTTGAAGCACCATGAAGCTGTTAAGGCACCAAGCCACTTTGACATTTTGTTTTTAAAATGAGAAGTAACACGGGTGCTATATAAAACAAATCTGCTACGAAACAGAAATATATACCGTAAACTAGATTTATAATTATGTACATTTTCTTTTTACCAATCGTTTCATAACTTATTCTATTTTATATTTTTCTATAATATAGTTTATTCTTTTTTTTAGTTCTTGCTAAAAAAAACTTGATGCTTAAAAAAGGTCAGAGAGGTATCAAAATCGGGTTTTATAGGTACCTTTACTAAATATAAACTGTAACCTAGATTTTTGAAATATGCTTGCATTCTTGTTGCATTTATTTTGAAATAATGTTTTATAATTTGTAAATGTTATATTTTTATCCGGTGTATCCTTATATATGATAAAACATGGCAACATATTTCACTTAACTTCCATGGATAAAACAGTCACAGCGTTGCACGGGTATTTATAATTATTAAGATAGTGTTTGACAGTCCGTTTCGGTTGAATGCTCAGATAATCCGTATATTGAAATGTAAATAACTTTCACCAAACATCTGTCATCTGTCAAAAATTAGAAAAATATAAAGTAAAGAAGATACTCAGAATATATTTTCCTTGACTAATTTTATATGGGTAAGAACAATTATTTTAAATCACAGACGAAAATGTGTTTAAGAACATTTTTGATATTTATTACTAATCATTATATCTTTACTGACGGAACGAATAAATTATAAATTACTTAATGCCAGAAAGCACGACTGCAAAGTTTTTATGACTTACACACTTTTCCGGTTTCACCAATTATTCTTTTCTTATATAACAAATTAAATGTTTAAGTGAAATAACATCGTAAAAAATGAATTGCAACTTTGCAAACGTTATTTAATTAATAGACATACAACATAACATTAAAAGACCACACAAGAATACCCTCCATTCTTTTCCGATTTTATTCACGAAGGGGAAAAACACCTAATAAACACAGAGAAAGTGTCGCCCGTTTTGCATCCGAATATTTAAAATCTTAACACGACTGAACACGATCTTACAAAGTCTAAACAGCATTTTTACCTTTGGTCTGATTTGATCTGAACATGGTCTGATCAAGTCTTAATCGCATGCAAGAACAATCTGTCTTGTTTATCTTGACATGACTGAACGGACTTAACACGGTATATCGTGAAAGCGTCTGAAAGTCTGAAAAAGTCTTGACGTTTTTCTCTATCATTAAATCCAGTCGATTAAGACTTGATCAGACCAAAATGACCGTTTCAGACTTAAATATTGCTACTAGTGTATAGTTATTTATGAGTCCAGCTCCTATATTATGTCAGTAGTTACAAATTAGACGGCAACATAGAGAAAATTTGAATATGCAGGTTACCTCATTTTGTTGTGGCATAACCAGACACCAACATTATTTGCCGAGCTTGATGTTTTTTTTTATTGGGTATATAAGGTTATACTTTGAAAGTAGATATGTTGTTTTACAATGATAAATAGGTCTTGGAGTATTTTGGCTCTGCAAGATGACCAAAATCACCCATTGTGGAAATTTAGCTAGAAAAGACATATTGAAACAGTTAGATTATACATACACTTAATAGACAGCATTGTTAATTTTATGCATTCTTACACTTAAAGTGATGTATTATAGGAACAACTATAAAAAATTACTGTTGCCATATTTTTTTTATTTAAACCAGCGAAATATTTCAAAAAAGGCTTAGTTTTGCTGTTTTCGAGCAATTTCAATATTCCCAAAAAAATTGTGTGGTTATTTACATTACTAAGGTGCACCAATGTGCCAAATATGAACTCATTTGGCAAAAGTGACATTCGGACGGTTTTGTATGGTTTTCTGGCAGATTGGCTCTTAAGTATATATTAACCCTATCTATTAACACCATTATTTCTCAGATGATATCTGATTAAAATACCAACATCATTTCACTAACCAAAATCAACTTATTTGATGCATCTTGATGAATAGAGTGCTCACATTACTGCCCTCATTCCTAGTACAGGGCGGTCATAATGTCATAAGAGTGTAATTTGAATCAAATTTAAGCTCAACCTTAAACTTGTCATATACACACGAGGGTCTACAAGGAGGTACTCATTTCGGTATTAACTTTTATGCAATATTTTAGTTTGCCCATCATTCTCTATTCGATATATGCTTATTTTGTCCAAATGTTTTTCTTTATTCAATATTTTTGGCTCATTTGTCTCTATCTGTAAACCTCATACAGTCTCTGATACGCTTATAAACTTAAAAGCATATCAATATAAAAGTCAAAGATGTGGTATAATTGAAAGTTAGACAACTCTCCACGAGAGACAAAATGACACATAAATTAGCTATTATCTGTCACCGTACGGCCTTCAAATATGAGCTAAACCAGTACCATTACTTTATGAGAAGGGGTTTAACATATTTGCGGAAACCATACACCTTCATACCTGGGGCAGTGGTGTAACAATAGCATATAAGAACAAACTGTAAAATCTACCATGCACCCGTAGACAAAAATTCCATTGTGACTGAAAGCTGATAAAAAGGCTGCAAACGAATATATTTTCTGTTTGTAGGAATATGGTTTACAATTCTACAGTTTGTTAATATTTGTGGGGTGATATCTAATGGTTTCCTAATTGGTTTTACCTCCTCAGTGGTAAAACATTATGATGTTTATACAAGACTGTGGATTGTTGTAGCATTTGAGGTTAGTTTTGTCTTTTGTTGAACGCACTGTTACGGTTATGTTCAGCATTTGAATGGTAGTCTACTTAGTATCAAAAACAATATACATGTATGTGTGTTTCAAATTATCCTGCTACTGTTCGGTTTCATTTGATTCTTATAAAATTATAAATTATCATTAATCATCAGTGTTAATCTTTAAAACTATATTTCGTTTCAACAAGTGATACATATTTAAATAGAACTTGACTACCTTAAACATTGCTTGTACCGTTATAATGAAAAGTATGAGAGGTTCTCTTCTTGGAATAGTATACTGTTAGTATGTGGGTTGATTGATTTTGTTTGTAGCTAAACGTTCAGGGGCAAATATTTCATTCATGTTCACAACGAGAATAATCTATCGGACGTCCCAGAAATCCAGTAAGGATAGGTCTGTCTAAATTCACGAGATGGTACATAATTATACAACACCTTAAATATTCTTACACTGCACAATTTTCGTTTGAACATTGATTCGTAAATCCAAGGCAAACAAGTAGATTTAAGTAAAAATGCATATAAATACATAGAATTATATTTAGGAAGAGACTGTTAAAAATGGAGAACAAAGCAACGTAAACCATGATGGTTATATCCCATCATATAAAATTAGTTTTCAGATGCGTTGGATAATCTTTATATTCGCCTTCTAATTAAATAAACAACATTTCCTTTCTTTTATGATAGCTGCATATATATACATTTGTCGATCAGAAGTGAGTAATTTTATAGGCTAGCCATTATTTAATGTTTATAAGAAAATGAAATGAAAAAGATTGTTTTAAAGTGTATAATATCTATCCATAGTCTAACGAGTATAGTAATTTTGGGAAAAAAGAACAATTTGGTCAAAGTGTTTTTAATTGTTTTGGTTTTAAACACATATACATATATAATTTTAAGATAAAAGTCATTTAACAAACGAAGTAAATGTACAAATGAACACGAAGTTTATTTCATAATACGAATACGAAAGTTTGATTTTGATTCGGTTCACATATAACAATTTAAACGTAAGCTATTGAGAATATAACATAAGAAAAATTAATTGATACAATCAGTTAAGGCTACTCTTCTGAAATCTGTAGTAAACGCCCGTTTACTGTTAAGTGCACGTAAAATAAACTTGTGAAATCTGAAGTAAACGTCCATTTACTACAGACTAAACGGGCACAGAGTAAACGCGCGTTTACTCGGGTAGACATTAGAAATATCTATTTTGGCCGCGTTAACGTAATTATAGTAAACGCGCGGTAAATGCGAAAATTGAAACGAACAAACGAAATATGTGCATGCGGCTTTAACGTGCGTTAACTTTATGTAATGCTTGGTCTGCAACCATCTGTATATGCCTTTTTTGTGCTTCTTTGTTACATATTTGTTTGTTTTTATAGTGATTAAGATAATAAATCAATTTTGACTGCTGTACCCCTATTTTTGGCATTTTTACTTTTTATTTCTGTTTCTTTTGTTTCCAATTGTTGTCAATGTAATGGAATTCAACGCAACTGTCGTACAGTAGAGATGTTTAGCTAGCTATAAAATCAGTTTTAATCCACTATTTTCTACACAAGAAAATGCCTGTACCAAGTCAGGAATATGACAGTTCTTATCTATTCGTTTTTGTGTGTTTGAGCTTTTGATTTTGCCATTTGATTATGGACTTTCCGTATTGAGTTTTCCTCAGAGTTCATTACTTTTATGATTTTACTTTTTCCTTTATTCTGATTAGGCTGAATTCATGCAGGAGCTGAACAGAAACAAGCATATATATATTGAACGTATATTGCAAAGCAAAACAACATAAACAAATGTTTTTAAAAGTCTTTCCAAATTGATATATCCAACAAGATCAAATATCATAATCAGAGGTATTTTTTGTCTTGAGGTACATGTATTGATTGAATTTAAAATGTTGCTTCTTGTATGGTTTCTTTTCTTATGTTTTGCATTTCCTGTTACGTAAAAGTAGGAATAATTTATGAGGACATTACTTAAAATAGCTAGAAACTCAGTTTTCCGTTTTCCTTTGAGTTTGGAATTTTTGTTATTTGATTTTTTGTCCATTACACTTTGACATAATTTTTAACAGAATTTGTAACACTCGAAAACAATACACATTGACAACTGATTTAGTAAGGTTAATGCAATGATAAACATATAAACATTAATATTGTTAACACTTTTTCTTTCTTTCTAGCATACAGTTGTTGCTATAAAATTAGCAATTGACTACTTTATACCAGATGTTCCTGCTGATGTGCGATCAGCATCAAAAAAGGTATGTTTATTCCATTTTTTTTATGCATTTTAACATGTTTAATGAAATTCACTCACAAAATTAGAATCTTCCAAAATTGTTTACATTGATTCATATATGTTTGACCCAACCAATTAAGTTGTACCTTCGGTCTATTTGTAAAACTTTGAATGAAAGGTGTTTTTAAACCAAAGATGCATGTTATTTTCACTGACTTAATTATAATATGCAGAGTGCCATTTTGGTGGTACTTGTTTTGTGATAATTCTATTGATATTTGCCTATTACTAAGTTGTCATTTCCCATTGGAGGATACAAAGAGTGAACTTCTAAAGCACAGTAAATATTCAATATCAAGTAAAACTAAAAAGACTTTTGCATGTTTTGTAGATTAACCATTATTTTTGTAAAACCAATTTGGTCATGTTAGATTGATTGAGGGATTATAGTATTTTCATGGATATGAGTTTTCTTGGTTTTGCCAGTCTAAATAAAAGTATATAGAAAATAATCTACTTAATTGAACGTTTAAGTTCACGGCTGCTCACATATACTCTAGAATAAGGTATCAAACGCATAATAATTATTCCATTTTAACGACGAAACAATGTCTCTTTCCTTAAAAGAGGGGCAAAAGATACCAAAAGGACAGTCAAACTCATAAATCGAAAATAAACTGACAACGCCATGGCTAAAAAAGAAAAAGACAAACAGACAAATAATAGTACACAAGACACAACATAGAAAACTAAAGACTAAGCAACACGAACCCCACCAAAAACTTGGGGTGATCTCAGGTGCTCCGGAAGGGTAAGCAGATCCTGCTCCACATGTGGCACCCGTCGTGTTGATCATGTTATTACAAACCCGGTAAATAGTCTAAATCGGAAGGTCAAGATCGTGTAAAGGGAAGGGGATTGAAGTTACGACATAAGGAACATATCCGATATCATCTGTGAAACGGTTATTCAAAACGGTCAACCAACTCGTGATGGCGTCCGCAAAATTTACGAAGGGATGATTTCAACTTCACCATTTAGATCTCTTGGTTTAATAGCTTTCTTGTGAGCAGCAACCCTCTACCAAAAAAATCATGATAAGAAATACAAGCCACAAATATAGCTACCTTGACATTAATATAAGGTCGTGTGTCTGAGATAAATTTGAGAATGGAAATGGGGAATGTGTCAAAGAGACAACAACCCGACCATAGAACAGACAACAGCAGAAGGTCACCAACAGGTCTTCAATGCAGCGAGAAATTCCCGCACCCGGAGGCGTCCTTCAGCTGGCCCCTAAACAAATATATATACTAGTTCAGTGATAATGAACGCCATACTAAACTCCAAATTGTACACAAGAAACTAAAATTAAAAATAATACAAGAGAGTATGGTATAGTGTATTTCCTACTGATCCTTCTCTGTGTCTATCCGTGCAAACAACCTTTTAAAAATTCAACTGATTTTTTCGTATGTTATCTATAGCTATAGTTGATAAAATATTCGTTGCGAAATCACAGTTGTTGTGAGATCGATATCTGAACTGTATTAATATCTATCATAAAAAATTAGGTATACATAGAGCATTGATCACTTCAGATTTTGTATTATCAAATATCTTCTGTAAGAAAAAAGAATACGGAACTTATAGCGAAATATATCAGCAATTAAAAATTCAGTACAAACAATTGTTTTTTTTTAACAACAGAGTACGCATTATATGTCGAATTTACTAAAGAAAGACCGAGATCAATTAAAGGAAGATTTATCAAAGTTAAGAATAGATGCAGACCGATGCAGCCCTCCTCAGCCATTACAAAGTGTAAACAGAGATATGGAGATAGAAGTGCAAATTGCTGATGAAGAACCTGGTCCAAGGTATTTTAAATAAACAAGCGTTTCGTACACCAAACAGTCCCTTAAAATCGTATAATACGTTTTACATGCCCAGACCAATGTACGATAAGAATGTTTGTGCATTTATCCCACAATAATCAATATTGTTCAACAGCTCTCACGTTCAGAAAATATCATCGTCGACTCTAAATTAGTTTTCCCTGCTATTTGAGTGACATATAGCCGCAATAGAGGGCCGAAAGATACCAGAGGGACAGTCAAACTCGCAACCTGCTTGATTCTATTGAGGAGTCTACTTGGCTGTTCAAGTTGTTTAATGTGTTATATTGCATTTAGCGTATATCTTCAAGATAATGTTTCGGTCCTTTAATGTCTAACTTATATTATTAATTATTATAAATTAGTTGCAGACCATCACCAAAAGATATGAGAAAATATAGATTTAAAGTCGAAGTAAAATATACTCCCATACGAAAGTTCAAGAAAAAGAAAAAGAAGCATCATCATAGACATTACAATAAAGGAAATTACGGTAATCTTTCTATTTTGATATTGCTCTTTTAAATATAAAATCACAAACAAAATGTATATTGTTCATAGATATAGGAAGATGTGGTATGAGTGCCAATGAGACAACTCTCCGTCCAAGTCACAATTTATAAAAGTAAACCATTATGGGTCAAGGTACGGTCTTCAACATGGAGCCTTGGCTAACACCGAACAACAAGCTATAAAGGGCTCCAAAAAATTACTAGTGTAAAACCATTCAACGGGAAAACCAACGGTCTAATCTATTCAAAAAAAAAAAGAGAAACGAGAAACACTTATGAACCTCTTACAACTTGGGTGATCATGCATTGTACTTGACCTTTTTTACTTTACCATCCATAGAAGACATTCTGATAATATATAAACACTGCAAAAATAAATACCTGCAATATAGTGTGACTTTATCATAGATATAAAAAGATGTAGTATGAGTGCAAATGAGACAATCTCCATCCAAGTCACAATTTGTAAAAAGTAAACCATTATAGATCAAAGTATGGTATTCAACACTGTGCTTTGGCTCACACCAAACAGAAAGCTATTAAGGGCCCACAAATAAGTGGTGTAAAACAATTCAAACAATTAAACCAATTGTTTATCTAAAATTAAAAAAAGGAGAAACACTTATGAACCACACCAACAAACGACAACCAATGAAGAATAGGTTCCTGACTTAGTACAGGTGCAAACAAACGCGGCGGGTTGAAACGTTTTAGAAGGTAAAAAACCTTCACCCTAACCTGAATCAGTAGTATAGCATTACAACAAAGAAAGACAAACTATAAAATATCAATTGAAAAAGCCAAACTTGATCAAAAAGGAATATTAACAAAAATAAATATATATTTAACAAATAAATTTGATCTATGACACAATATTAATACAATATGTAAAACAATGTCAAAAAGACATCTATAATCTGGGCAAATTGGCGTTAAATAAAATAACGTACACTGGTAAAATTAAATATTATTAGTTTTGTTGTTATATTCTCAAATTCCGCAGCTGCATTTGAAATTCCGCGAAATACAATGACGCTCGCGGTAAAATAGTTTCATCGAGTTCCAAGTTGGAAACACGCTTGCACTTTGAAAAATAGTAGACATATTGTTTACTTATTCTATATAAAAAATGATTATTAATGTATGATAAAATACATCATTTCTGTTCTTCACACCATGTATCATTAAACTCTACATGGGGAATATTAAGATATGGTATGATCGTTAATAAGACCAGAGTCCAAGTGACGTGGATATAAACACCTTTTTTTTTGTTAAATTGGTTATTCACTGTAAATCTACAACAATGAGTAAAACTCTTGTATAATGAAGTATTAAAGGTACCAACATAACAAAAGGTAAACAACAAATGGGATATCAAAATGACAGACATCAAACAACAACAAGAATTTAAAACACAGGGCTCTAGAATACAAATAGGCACATTGAGAATGTCTTAGGGAAAAACGTGCTTCTTGGTGCTCAACCTTAACCCCAAGCTTGAAACGGTGGTGTAACAACACAACATAAGATCAAATGTTAAATGCAGTTGAAAATGGCTTTACTCGTAAGATTGGCAAAACACACAAATCATAATTATGTTTTTGGAAAAAACGACATTATAGATATTTTTTTAAAGATTATTCAGCTTATAAACAAGACTTAATAGGACTGATAATATTAAAGTTAAATCCTTTTATCATTCGTACTTATGATAAACACGTACGTTTCAGTTCAACTTAAACATGTCAATAAGTCTGCGCTTTCTGGAGGTGAATTTTAGACTTGAGATTGTCAGTCTTTCTGGAAACATTTTAAGCATTGATTGGTTTATCAATCAAATATCGATTCTCTCTGTATGATAATGTTCGTAATGTATGTAAGATATATGTCAGAGGGATGTATATGTAAAAATTAGGCATTCGGGGTAAATAATGATTTAATAAGTTTTTCATGACAATTTATAAAATATTTGAAAAAAGTGCTTTTTTAAACTGTCTGCCCTGAGAATACGAACCTGCAGGTACAAAATATTGACGTCTCTTCTTTAAGTGTGCAAGCAATTTCAAGCATTCAAAACTGTTTGTACTGATGTCATTTTTTTTTCTTTTTGATACACTTATGAATTTGTAATATTTATTAGGAGGGAGGGGAAATAAAAAGTTCACTTTACGGCTAATGGTCTAAAAATATTATTTTCGTTGCTTTTCACTAAATTGACGGAAATTCCTATCTACAAAATAGATAGGTGGGCCTTGTGAACTTGACATTACATTGAAATAACGTTTTGCATTATTTTATGTTAGTGCTCCTGTTTCGGTGTCACAAACGGACATTTTTATTTATACCTTTGAACCATCGTACACAGGAAACAGGATGTACAGTCGTATACTTCATGCATAAACTTTTTTGTGTGTCTATAAATCATATATTTTTCACTTAACTATACAAGCAAATTATGACCCAATTGCAAATTGCATAACATATATAAGTTAACAAGTATAACGTTCTAAAAAGAAATGCAACGAAAATATACAAAATTAAAAACATAACGTTAAAGTACCCAATTTGCTGCCAATTTGAGTAAAAATGACGGAATTCTTATATATGTTTCTTATAGACTATATCAGACGTATTTCATTATTTTTCATTTTGCACGTCTTACAACATAACATGGCTTGATATTCTAAAATGTATACAAAACAGTCACATGGTATATCAATATAGTAATTCTCCCGGAAAAAAAGTAATTCTTCTTGCCACGTTTACAAACTAATATCACAGACATTCATAAAATACATAACAAGTATGGACTAACGACTAATTCATTTTTGTAATTGATAAACAAAATGTGTAGAAATAAAAATATCAGTAATTCGAATTTTGTGTAGCAAAAAGTAAAATCACACAATACCAACCTCCGAGGAAAATACAAAACGGAAAGTCCCTAATCAAATGGCAAAATTATAAGCTCAAAAATATCAAACGAATGGATAACCACTGTCATATTCCTGGCTTGGTACAGGCATTTCCTTTTGTATAGCTAGTTAGACCTCTCACTTGTATGACAGACGCATAACATTCCATTATATTGACAACGATGTGTGAAAAAGACAATTAAACAGACATAAGAGGTAAAAAGTCAAAATAGGGGTACAACAGTCAACGTTTTGTTATAATAAAAAATCCTAATCACTATAAAAACAAACAAATATGTTACAAAGGAACACAAAAAGGCATATATACAAAGCATATAAGCAAAAATGAAAGACAAGAATACAAAAAAATACCATAGCATTATAAAACAATGACGGGATGTATAAGTACCGAGCCACGTCAAACAGATATCACCAAAAATAGACTAAACAGTAAAAGTAATATTCAAAAAAAACAAATAAAAGAATACTATAACACGTTATTTAGATTTAAGAAACGTTAGTACCCAGAATTTATACTTCAAGACCATCATTTATTATTTATGAAGTTGATACGGAATATCTATCAACAAGGTCTTGGTACATTCCGATGAACTTTTTTTTAGGAAAAAGGACGAGACGTTCTTTGACAAACCCCTAGTTCATCAACTTTCTGCTCAGACACTGGTAAAAAGCATGGTTGCAATTAAAGTATTCCTAAATAGACAATCCCGGATCATTCTGGGTTTGTTCAAACTCATTTTTCTATGATCAAGTATTCAGAAGGGATACAGTTACGGTACTGTTGTCAGGTCATTAAAGATGGCATGTTTATTCCAAATAAAGGTTATGTGCTTCTCATATATCTTATGATGGTATGGTACTTAATCCCTAACGGGAGGGATTCTGCTTGATTTTCGTATGACGAAGACATAATCTTTCAATCAGTTTAATTAAGGGCTGGAGCTTGCATGTCAGTAAATGCTAAAAGTCCTTTGTAAATTTATGTATCATTGTCATTTTTTTTAATTTATTTTGTTACCTATTCTGACATCGGACTCGGACTTCTTTTAAACTGACTTTTACTGTGCGTATTGCTGTGTATTTGGTTTTTCTACATTGGCTAGATGTATAGGGGAAGGGTTGAGGTTCAATAAACATGTTTAACCCCGCCGCATATATGTACCTGTCCCAAGTAAGGAGCCTCTGGACTTTGTTAATCTTGTATGTTTTTTTAATTTTAGTTCATTTATATGTTTTGGAGTTTAATATGACGTCTATTTTCACTGAACTATTAGAAATTTTTGTTTAGGGGCCAGCTGAAGTCCGCTTCCGGGTGCATGATTTTTTTGCTGTGTTGAAGACCCATTGGTGGTTTACGGCTCTTTGGTTGGGCTGTTGTCTTTTTGAGACATTCCTCATTTCCGTTTTCAATTTTATTCAAAATGAACTTACTATGAAACTAAACAATAACTCAAGATATGTCTTTGAATAGTAACACTAAGTGTTTTGTTTTATTTCACCAAACACAAATTTGATAGCCCTTGGTGTAAGTAAGAAGGAATTAGGAAGAAAATAGGTAAACTTATGTCCGATTTTTTCGTTTAATGTGTGTAATCTATATGTGTATATATAATTTAATTTCGTTGTTTAGAAATGCAACATACTAGACATTAATATTGTCCAAAATAATTTCTTTGCATTTTTATAATAACATGCATTGGTTTGATTAAGAATTACTCCAAGTTACAATATAAAAAAAACACGTCACAACTTTCACAGGAATAGCATTATTTCAAATAATTATACTGGTTCATTTTTACAGATTTTGTTTGAAAGTGAAAGGCCTGTGTGACTATATAATGTCAAAAAACCAAGAACTTCCTATATATGGGGATAGCAGACATGGATCTAAACATTCAGATGATTCCACGGTTTAAGTCCTTCTTATATGAAATAAAAACAATTGTTTTCTGTTGTTGCTAATTTAAACACAGTTCTAATATGTTGTTTATATATAAATGTACATGTCTTTTATACTTCGACTTTGTGTGATTCAAATAAGTTTGAGAAAACAAAATACCTTTAACATCAGCAGTGTTAAAGACAAGATTTGTTATTTGTATAATACATTTGATATTTTACCGTTCAGAATATCAACTTACCTGTTCTATAATACATGATACAAGTATGTTATGAAGTAACTCATAATGAGTTCTATCAATTCGAATTTTGAAGCAATATAATCTAAGGCAACAGATATTTATCAATGAAAAAACATCATAAAAAGGTTGGGAAAGTAAAAAAAAAAAAAAAATACAAACTGCAGAAATCTCACTGAATTCCAATAGAGCGAAACCAGAATTGTCGACAGTTCTAGAGATGGCTGTCATTTTGTACATAAGGAAATGCATGTACTTAAACTAAAACTTAAACCTGTGTTGGGGCAGTGTTTGTTAACGCCATACAATGAAACAGATGGTAACTATGTTTCTACTGAAAAATCTGAAGTTGACAATTTGAAATTAGAAATGATCACGGTTGCCTTAATTTCTTGTTTGAAGTTGACCATATTTGGCAATATCGAAAAAAAGATAAAGATATGTAGCATACCTTCCAGTTTCTGGATGTATCCTTAGTCGCAAGTTCTTCTGGATATATGAAATAATATCACTCACTGAAATGTTGGTGAGTGACAGGATATCATCAATATATCTGAAAATGAATAAGAGAACATAGCATAACGCTTTTTCTTTTTATTTTTGTGACAGTTCTATATGAATTTTGTCTCGTTTAAGTTCAACACCTGGCTAGGTCGGCCAGTAATTGTGCACAATTTGAATACGCACTGTTCGTTAAAATGTCAATCTAACAAACTCAAGATATATGTTGTCGATATATATACATATATAAAAACAATCATTTTTGAATCAGTGTGTTTCCTCACAACGTAAAATTAACTGTAATACATAATGACTACATGTGTTGTAGTGTTAAAGTTAAAACAAAGTTTTAACAATAACATTTAGAAATGAAACAATGCTCTGCGTTGTTTTTGAGATCTAATATATATACTTTTCGTACATTTCTGATAGTTTGAACCCTGGAAATAAAATGAATCCACAATAATTGTAGAATTTCCGCTAGAAAATTGAAAATCAATTGTTTCATTGTGTGAACAAAGTGAAAAAGTGTATGCATTACATAAGGCCGTACGTAAGAATAATAAATGAATGAGGAATGTTAGTTTTTGGCAATGCAGGTTACTGCTGATTTAGGACTCAAAGATAAAAAATAGAAGATAAGGTAGATATAAGAAAAGTATAAAAAAAAGGAGTAGGTAGTGATGCATAGTTTCTGACCATTGTATCATTAGGTAATTATTTCAACATACGCAATTCATTTAAGGTAGCCTTTATCACAACTTCATATCATAAACCTGGATATGTATGATGGCTCGTTTCGGAGCTGAGACATTATCACATAAATGTTATGGTAACATGTTTGGGGTAAGATGTGTGATTTGGGTTGCGGCTTCTCAAGGTAAAAATCTCTTTTTCCCACAATAGGTTCTTTGAAAATTGTGTTATTTGCATACATTGAATTTCTCCGAGTTTTAAAACCTTTATTCTATGATCTTTTGAAATCGTCACAAATAGTCAAGCTCAGTCACTTGCTAAACCTGAAACATTTCCAATATCAATGCAACGATATTTCTTTATGTTTTGGTATTATTTTTGTATGACACAATTTGAGGCGCATTAGTAATGGTGTCCCAATTGATCACCTGAGATCACCCAAGGTTTTAGGTGAAATTCGTATTAGTCACTTTTTAGTTTAGTATATCGTGTTTTGTTAACAGTTGTTTGTCTTTTCGTCATTTTTTGTTTCTTACCGTGGCATTGTTAGTTTGTTTTCAAGTCATGAGTATGAACGTCACTTTGGCTCTCTTTTAAAATGTAAGTTTGAGAATTTAAAATTTAAAATGGAATCTGAACATAAAATCGGAAGACTGTCAAACATTTCTACATTTGTAATCGCGTCAATTGAAAATTTACCTTCTGATCACAGAAAAGATTGAATGTATAGATTATCAATCACTAGACTTGCATGACGTGTTTGCAAAGAAGTTAGCCATTATATAACCCCCAAATATCAATGTTAAGCATTTCTTGATAATGTGACTTGTACCTAACGTTTCGTCTTTAATGTTGATTTACATACACATAGACAGTGTTTAACTTGTTTGTTTTAACATAAACAGTAGATAAGTTATTTTTGATAGAGTTTACCTAGCTATGCGTCGCTAGGTGAACCCAATTTGCAACTGTTAAATTTTTGTTTGACGAAAGCCAAGCTTAAAATACAATACAGTTATCTCTATTCAAATCCAACATATTAAAATAAATTCCATTATAGTAAATATTATGGCGTAAAAGGCATTTGTAATGGACGATGTAACATATTTAAGATTTGTTTTTCTACCGTTTACCAAAAGGTAAAATAACAAGAATACCGAACTAAAAAGAAAATTCAAAACGGAAAATCCCTTATCAAATGGCAAAATCAAAAGGTTAAATACATCAAACGGAGGGAAAACAACTTTAATATTCCATACATAGTACATGCATTTCCTTATGTAGCAAATGGTTTATTAATATAAATAAGAAGATGTGTTAGAGTGCCAATAAGACAACTCTCCATCCAAGTCACAATGTATGAGAAATAAACAGTTATAGGTCATAGTACGGCCTTCAACACGGTGCCATGGCACATACCGAACAGCAAGCCATAAAGAGCCCCAAAATGACTAGGGTTGAACAATTCAACTGAAAACAAAAATCTTATGGTTAGCTGAACTTCTCACTTGTATGACAGACGCATAAAGTTCCATTATATTGACAACAAATGGTGAACAAAACAAAAAGATATTTGGTTAACTTTTACAAATTTGACTTGGATGGAGAGTTGTCTCATTAGCAATCATACCACATCTTCTTATATCTATATAATAGGTAAAGACGTACAGCAGTCAACATTGGGATTTAAATTTAACTCTATAAAAACAAACATGGCATATGGACAAACACATTAGCAAAAATGAAAGACAAGAATACAGAAAATGACTATAGCACAATAACACAATGGCGGAATGTATAAATACCGAGCTACGCAAAAAGCATATAACTAAAATTATTAATTATATTTCAGTGATAAATAACTTATCATTACAGAGGGGAATACGCGAATGTGAGATAGAATAATGCAGTGGTAGTTAACCAATTTTCAAATTTCACGGTTCGATAACTATGTCATTGATACAGAACTTTCAATTGTGTATATCTCCTACGTGTGCACCACATTTTTTAAGATCATGTGCAAATTTCTTTTCAATGATATACTTTCTGGTCATTTAACAGATTCTGATCAGTGTAACATCCAGATTCTATGTTTTTATTCACCGCAAAACAATCTCTTAAATAGAACGTCACTGTGGCTTCTGAAAGTAAACAAAACAACAGGTGTTAGGTTTAATGTACAGGTTTACACTCAGAGCTCCACTAATACAATTTTAATTGGTAGAATAACTCAATTCATATGCTAAAACACATTTCATTTACTGATAAGGAATGAGTTTTTTTTTTATTGTAGTACACTAATATGACACAAGGAATCTTACGCGACTATCAAACAAGTGCGAGGTACTTATAAAACCAGGTTTAATCCACAATTGTCTACATAAAGAAATACCTGTACCAATTCAGTAATATGACAATTGTTTTCCATTCCATTTGTGTAGCTAACAATCGAGACAGAATTGAAGATCAAGTCAGAGATGTAGTTCAACTTCAAGTTACTGTTCGTATCTACATGTTTTCCTTTTTCCGTCTTTCGATTTTTTTTCTATGTTTTAGTGTCACGCCTTCAATTCAGCCATTAGAACCTATTTATAAGTAGGCCTACTCTGACAAAATCTCAGTGTTGATCACGCCACGATGTTCTTTTTACTAAATCTAGTAAAAGTGTCCTAGATTCTAAGTTGTGTACATAAGGCATCTGCCAGAAATTACCTAAAAACGACACTGCAAAATTTACACTTCAACGAAGAGTACCACATTTGTTTATTCAGTTGTCAACTGGATCGATGGACATGGACCAAATAATACATTTGTTGCATTAGTTTTCGCCGTTGCGTTTGTACACTCTGGATTGACAAATTTTCTCACATAATCTGGTATAATCATTTGGATTACTGATGGGCTTATGCTACCTTCTGCACAATGCTTACATTCTGTACATATAAAAAGTAGATATGAACTGGTCTTTTATTTAACAACTAAATACACAAATCTTCATAGGGCATCGTTATTTTTTTTTGGAAATACAAACGGAGCGATCAAAGTCAATGGTGGTAGAGAACAGAAAAACTGTGACACCGAAGTTTCCTGGCTGCATGTAGTCCATTTTTAAGGGACAAAGATATACTTTGATTATGCAATATTTTTTTCATTCTTTATAAGGTGTCTTCTTTGCTTTATAAAATATCATAGAATTATATGAGCTATCTTTCGTTTTGTAAAAGATGTCATTTAAGGTTTATGAAATGTCTGTCAATCATATGAACGATCCTACATTCTTCAAAAAATACTTGGGTTGCTTTATGAGATATACACTTCTTTTAAACTGAGTTTAACTGTGCGTATTGATGTGTGTTTCTTTATTCTGCATTAGCTAGAGGTATAGTGGGAGGGATGAGATCTCACAAAACATGTTTAACCCCGCCGCATTATTGCGCCTGTCCCAAGTCAGAAGCCTCTGGCCTTTGTTAGTCTTGTATGTTTTTTTTTTCAGTTCATTTATATGTTTTGGAGTTGAGTATAACGTTCATTTTCACTGAATTGGATTTTCTCGCTGCGTTGAAGACCCATTGTTGGCCTTCGGCTGTAATCTGCTCTTTGGTCGGGTTATTGTCTCTTTGACATATTCCCCATTTCCATTCTCAATTTTACATAAATTATGTTATTCATTATAAAATCAATTGTGTCGCAGATCCATGATTTGTTTTAGTTGCTATTGGCTTTTGGTAAGCTTTTAGTAACTTCGCGGATTCTCAGATCAATACTTTGTGTCTTTTGTTTTTTCGTTAGTTGTTTTGTGCTTTGTATCGATCTGATGAGTTAAGCCTCTTTTAACTAATTTGTATAGTTTTGTTCATATGTTGTGCTGTTACACACCTATCCCAGGTTAGAGGAGGGTTGTGCGCCCTCAAACATGCAAGTTTGACGAGAACAGATTTTGTATGTACCTGTCCCAATTTTTCAGAGGTTGTCATGCGTTGCTTTATATCATATTTGTTTTTCGTTGATAGTTTTGTACAGGTTTGTACATAATCCAGGCCGTCATTTTTCGTTTAATTGGTTTGCATCAGTTATTTCGGAAATTTGCTACTTGCTACTCGGTATGGGTAGCGAGCATTGATGAAGCCCCTACGTTGAATAGTATATGGTCTGCGGTTGAGATTTTACCACCTGGCAATCATATCATAACTCTTATTTTATAAAACAATGACACTGTAGTTTCCTAACGATCTCAAAATACAGGGCAGAGCTCCTTTATGTTTTTCCTCGTGCCATTTATCTTTTCCAACCTTTTTTTATTGTGTCGTCTCTGTACTATTAGTAGTACGAACGGACAAAACAATGCTACTTCAAAAAAAGTTTTGCAGCAGATTTCTATTTTCGAATGCTTTATTAAATATCGTATATAACTTATGACAAATAAGGAGAAGATACAAAAGCGAAATTAAAGGCGGTAGTTGATGAAAATCAGACAATGCCATAGCCAAAACGAAAAGTTACGACAAGGCAAACAACAGTCAAGAAAATGTAAGACAGAAAAGTAAGGAATGGATTACACGGAAAACCCGGGGATAATTGTACTCAAGTGCGCCGGATGGGTAAATGGTAAGCATCAGCCACTGCTCCGCTAGTAGCGAACGTCGTGTTGATCATGGCGAGTAGAAATGCTGTGTTGTCAACTTGGAAGGGCCTGTGGTTACAAATGTAATATATACATTATCATATGTGATACAGGTATCCAATAACAATGATATCGGACCTTCATAATACTGAGGTCCGTTTTAGTCTCGAAAGGATGACTTTCAAGACTTGGAACGCTTGAATAAACTTATATGAAATAAAAATTATGTCATAAAATATAGCAGTTACATGTACTTTTAAAGCTGAATAAATATGAGTACGGCATGCCATATTCATCGTCTTGTATCGAACAGTTATTAGAACTATGAAAAGAAGACCTTTAAATATTAGCATAAATTTTAATTTTTCGTAATGGTCGATTTATCCTTGTTTATTGCAGTGTTCATACAATGTTCTTTTATGAATGTGCATACATTCTTTTTGATTGGCTTTGGGCTAATATTTAATGGTTATATTGGCCAAATGTTTATTGTTGGCTTACATAATTTTTGATATAGTTAATATTTGTTGTGTAGCTGTACAGGTATGATATATGTGGTGCTGTATTGTTTAGATATACATGTATGTTATTTCTATAATTATGACGACAGTAACACATGAAAAAAAAAAAACAAACAAACAAAGCGAGTCCATTATGGCGTTCAAGATGATAAACTATCAATTTGTTTGTCGCAGGATGTTTGCACACAATGTAACTCTTAGATTAGAAAATGTTACTAACTACTGTCGCTGCATGCGGTGAGTTGTTTGGTTGCGCTGCCTTTTTGTAAAAACAAAGACTTCATTTTGTAATAAGGGTCAACACGATATTATAAAGTAAGAGAATGTATTGCTACCCAAAGCGTTAAATAAAGATTAGAAATATTAAGAATCTTTCGACTTTTACTGTTGGGTAGTAAAACCTTGCTTAAATGGGGCCTTGCTTGGTTGTGCTGGAAGGTTCCTAACAGGTAGGAACGGGGGGATTACACTCGATGCCTCGTGTAGGGATATGGAAGCTTTCTTCCTCTTCACGTATTAAAAGCACTTGTTTCAACTCTGTGAGTGGTTCTTTGGGACCTGTTGCAAATTCGGTTTCTTTCCTAACCAAAACTAAACTAGCTCTTTTGTATTGGCACTAAATACATCGCGCCTCCGCCGGTCGACCAACAAATTGTTTTTATTGCCAATATATTCTCTTTCTAATTATGCATGGAATATATGACACTGTATGTTATGCAAGCAAGAACTATTTATCTATCAATCAGAATTTATTTCCGACTTCTAAACCTAGAAATACCCAATAAAGAGATTATTTGCAGTAAAATTTGCAGGATGATATAAATGTTAAATTAGTGTTAGTGAAGATCTCTATCTTATAAACAACCAATCGAGGTTCACATTTCTAATTCGATGGTCTGCATGACGTTCCGTTGACGATAACTATCAATCTATGATAAAATTGAGAATGGAAATGGGGAATGTGTCAAAGAGACAACAACCCGACCACAGAACAGACAACAGCAGAAGGCCACCAACAGGTCTTCAATGATGTCTACATTATCTATGAGATTCACAAGTCTTTAGTATATTTCAATCATTTGACGGCGACATACTACATTTTGTTTGTACATAGAATTTACCATGTCTACCTCAGGCAAATAATTCAGCATTTAATGTAGAAATACAAATTGGCTACATGTGTATACAAACGATTGCTTACAGTAAACCAACGATAGTGACAAAGATCAAAAGTCGACAATTATTAACTTTAAGATAACAATAGACAAAAAAAAAAGCAAACTTGAAATGTTAAACTTTTCCGAAGAGAATTTAAGATTCAAAAGGGGAAAACGTATTCTAAATAATTCAATCCTAAGCTACACTATACATTATTTTATTCAGATACTATTTGGATGTAATCATACAGATTGTGTTTTTATCGATCATTACATGCGCTTCAACTTTAAATTCTTAACGTGGCATTTTACTGTTTAATGAAAGATGAAGGACTTACCAATCGCTTTGTGAAAAATCGTTATCCAAATTATTGAAGTAAAAATAAATGTATACATCATTTAAAGCAATGTCTATAGGCTAAATATGAAATACTCTATTTGTAAGAACATCAGTAACAATTTCAAATCAATTACATATAGACATAAACAACGTTTCAAATTCATTTATACATGTATGAATACATTTGAATACCTTGGAAGTTTATTGCACATCGTATATTTGGCAGCCTCCGTAGTCATGGTGTCACTGGCGGATTAAATCGTCATAATTAGGGAGATAAATATTAAATTGAATGCTTAAAGGTGTTTTATGTATTACCCAATGGAATGTGTAATACTGATAATCTAGAGAGGTCAAGTAAAATTTCGTTTTGGTACGTTAGAAAGTCTTAATGAAAAAAATTAGCACAAATGTTGTCCATGTTATTCCCAAGGGGGAGGGGGGCTGATCTGTTTAGCATCTTTATAATGATGCTCAAGAAAACAAAATTCAGCGTTATAAATCTCTTTCTTAAAAAAAATACAGGCGATCCGATCCCTTCACACAATTAACACGCAAGCAGTTCAGATTCCAGTTAACAAAACTATAAAACCTTTTTATTATACATACATTTATGTAATGAACATAAATTCATCTTGCGAGAACCTTTGATACTTAGACATCTTATTTCCAAACTTGAGAAAGTATCATAAAATCAAACCCGTACAAACCGCCAAAATAGTTCACGTGCCTAATGCACCTAACATCAAAATATAAAAATAGTAAGTACTCTTGCAGATCTAGCCATTATAGCTCTCATCTATAGATTAGTTCACTAACTCCAAACGGAAAAAACACCAATTTAAACGAAATGAATTATATATACATTTTTATTCTCACTCTTCCTGCTTGTCCAAGTTCTAAGTATTTTTACTCTGAATGCAATTGACTATGAACATGGCAAACACAGATATTGAATAAGTTTCTCACAGTAACATCGAAACAACAGAAATGAATCAGTTCTGAATTATATGCTAAGACTCATGGATACAATCAACTGACGATGCAAATTGTCCTTTATATAACCGTCTGCAGGCTTGTCCGATGACCGTCTGCCGTGTGCCTAACATTCCCGATCAGAAATCCAGTTTTAATTGCTGAGATAAAAAATGAAAAATAAGAATATCTGAATCAAATTCTAAACCAGCAAATTTTGAATAGATGTTCAACCACTTAACAGGTCACAATTCATTCCCGGTCCTAGCGATTTTAAGCTTGATTCTTCTTCTATAAGTGTATCTTACAGTGAACGAAAACATCATGTAAAAGGTTTTCACAGTGTTGAAATCTCACTTATAATAAATACAAAAGAAATCTCGATAAAGTAAGGCCTGTTTTGTGGATTTTATTATTTCATTAGGTATTTGTGTAAGTCAAGGAAACAAGGGCGAATAAAGGAACAATCTTTGCAGTTTGAATAAAGCAACAATTAACTTATTTCAATTGATAACCATAAAAAAGTCTATTACTAACTTATCTAGAAATAAAAGTCAAAAAAAATATTTGGTGAAACGACATACATTCATCACAAAACTAGCCCTTTAACATGTTTAAAGACAGAATGAAGCTGAAATAGTGCATTTTTGTTCATGTAAGCTTAGTAATTTTAAATTTTGCGTTATGATTGGATGATCCACATCCTTTCTTTTCCATAAAGTATACTACAGAACAAAAGTATGTCTTTCTTATTGACCAGTTTGAGAGGCTGATACAATTCTTCTTCGACAGCAGCAAAAAAAAATACCTATGGATATTAACTAGGAAATATCAGTTATTAGAGCAGACTAAAATGTACAGTTATTGTCTGCTACAAGAGTCTTTCTCGGCACTGTTTCGATACCTCTGCTGATGAACTATCAGTCCCTGATGGTATCATCAACTTAGTCATGTTAGTAGTCAGTACTTCGATACTGACATGATTTATAACGAAACCATTCCAAAATTGTCCGTTTAAATGTTTAAAATTTAGAAATTTTAAAGAAATTTATTTTCATATAGTTTTTCAACTGTTTCGGTTCTTATACATTATTGGCTTTCAAATATTCGGCTTTGAGCATTCCTGATGAAGGTAAATCAGGAAAAAGAGCTTCGGACGCATAAAATTAACTTATGAGTTGTTTTTAATTTTTTTTCTAACCTCAGAGGCGTTAATTGTCTCACGTTTGAACCAAAACGTCTCAACTGATATTTATAGCAAACAAGGCAAGTATATACGACAGTAACTACCCTATGTGTTGAAACTGGGGAGTAGGTCAGGGCATTACCTGTACGGTAGGAGTATTTAGGACAACACTATGTTTCTCCGGCGTCAGCCAAAATTTGTTTAGTTAATATGGAAACAAAATAGTAACATAACAATTCTTTTTTTTATAAGTCCTTTTTTTATCAAGGACTACTACATATCTGTTTTAAACTATTGTTTTGTACTCAATTTCGTCTTAGAGTGGTTTTATATTTGATTATAAATGATGCAATTAAAAGCAGCTCATAAAGAGCTGTTTCGCAAAAACAAAGGCGTCTTGATATCTCATACATGTATATTGGCTCTCTTCAAATTAGCGACGAGCAAGTATTTGTTTCTTGAGCAACTTTGGACTTTCAAACTGTTTAGAATGTTTGTCCACCAGACAACAACACCATCACTCTTCTTTCTTGAATGTTTGAAGCAAAATAATCATAGCATTCAGTTTTTCCATTTGGAATGTTAGAACAGGTATATTTTGGAATTGCAGTTACTCCTTTTTCCAGCATATAACATTATAAAACAGCTTAGAAAAAGTGAATGCATACATTTTATTTCGTGAACGAGGGTTAATGTTCATATTGGACTGTATTCTCGTTTTCTTTTACCAAAGTTATGAAAGCCTTGTCTGATATCTGAACACGTTAAATTTCTTTTGATGTGACAGAGCATATCAATTTTCCGTCATTGTGTGCTATTCCATCACACTAAAACAAGTTGATGACTGAGACTACTAATAATTTTTTGAAAAATTCAACTCTTAATTTTGATATTTTCCTCTAATTACCTGTTGAAAATTAAATTTTACCTAATATTTTCCTACTTCCTGTTAACAAAAGAACAAACCCTCCATAAAAATACCGAGAATAAGAGGGCAGAGCCATTTTATTATGGAGGTTAACCTTATTAGTAGGAAATTTGGCAAAGTAGTTATTTCAGACGCCAAGACGAAATGTTGGAGCAGATAACCGGAGTGCATGCTCTTGGCGTGAGTTACAGAAATTTTCTCACTGTTAGAACCAAGTTCAGGAACCTAACAAGGGATGCAAAGGAAAACTAATGTTTTTGAAAAGGAGGAGCGGAACATGACAAGAGGGAGACCTTATCCAAAGCCAATCAGTGTTGCAGAGGAAAACATCCTCAATGCTTTCAAAGATACCTCCTCTTTCAAAAGTATAGATGAAGGGATGGAGACTTCAGTAGGTATTTCAGATTAAGTAATGAAATGCTTATGCTATTACGTTGTTTACATTACTTTCTAAATAAAGGAAACAGTAGTATACCGGTGTTCAAAAGTCATAAATCGATTGTGAAAAAACAAACCAAAACCGAGGGAAACACATCAACTATAAGAGTAAATCAAAGGAAGAACAGGAACCCCGATGTGCAACAAAAACAAACGCCAACACACATAAAAACGAACTATTTGATAACAACTGCCATATTCCTGACTTGGTACAGGACATCTCAAGAAAAAATGGTGGGTTGAACCTGGTTTTAATGGCTAGCCAAACCTCTCGCTTTATGACAATGACATCTGAATATGTATATTTCTTTTCATTGCTATCAATGAAAAAATGCAGACAAATCAAAAACCAAAGCGAGTTATCTGCTTTAATAGTAGGATATCACTTTCAAAGAAATTCCTTACAGACATCGCCGATGCGCTAAAATAGAATTTTATGTTCTGTAATAACTGAAACCCTTCTTTTACCTTTGATTGGTAAACATTCCTTCGTATGATATTGATGAAAAATATACATCACATACAAATTAGTTTATCGACATAAAGATGGTATAAATATTGTATAATGTTTAAAGTTCATAGCAAAATATGCATGCTTTACAAATAGAAAAATTGAGTTATCTTTCTTTGTGCCTGATTCTTTTTATTTTTCTTTTGAAATTTTTTACAGGGTTTACTCAGCAGAGGGAAACAAGTGAGAACAAACCACAAGAATTCAGTAAACAAGGTGCATATCTCAATATAATATCAATGCATACACATGACCATACATAACTGAAGAAATTTTCTTTTATGTATAAAAATTTAAAAAAAAATCATTAATCTGCATGATTTGTTAGATGTATCAGATCATTAAATCTTACTATACAAATCCTTGATTAAATCTTGAACCTTTTATAACAAATCAGTATTTAAGATAGAAATGACAGTTTTAATAGATCGTTTTTTTTTTAAATTGCAGACCGAACAAGTTTATTTATTGTGTCAGTTCATAATATATATTTATATAAGCAAGGGTTGATAAAATCATAATTCTAATCTTTGGTCAATAAGTAAAAAGTGGGATTATTTGCCCAATCAAAAATCAATTTGGTGTAAGTTTGCGTGTTGAATTATAATCAATGAGGGTTAATGTTCATGCATATAAATCCTGTTATATATAGTATTAATATGACAACTCGTGGAAAACGGGACATGAATACAAATGGCTGAATGGCCTGAATTCAAGCTGATCTAAACCATCATATTTATGCATGACTTTTATAAGCTATTCCTCGACATTCTCCATAAGTTTATATATGTTTTGCAATAAGTGCTGTTTAAGCGCTGAAAGTCTGCACATCACTCGACGTTAAAACGCAAAACAAGTCGTTCTATAAATGTTTGACGCCATAAGGTCCATTTCCAATGGAGTTTGACTGTCCCTCTGGTATCTTTCGTCCCTCTTATCCAACGATTTGGCATAATATTGACAAGTTCACCCTACCAAAATCATTTACAATAAGCATTCTCTTATAATAACTCTCTGCTAATACTAGTTTGTCATTAGGGAGATAGATAATTCCTTGAAGTACAAAACTACTTAAAAACCAGCTCCTGACCATATTAACGGGCATTGTAACGTGTGCCATTAGAGAGAGTGTAGTTTTGTCATTCCGTTTTCAGACACTTAGTGGAAATTTTAACACATTCTGAACTTGTTTATTTGTCTCTCTTTGCAGCATTACTAATGGTGGCTCCGTTTCTTTTGTGAATTTTCCAGAGAAGGATATGGTTTTTCGTTATTGTATAATTTCTAATTGATAATAACGCTGAGCCGAATTTGACAAAGACTTCCGTCCTCGATTAAAGACTGAAGATAATTGTCCTCTTTTTCTACTGCAGTTTCAATCGATTTACTCCAATAGATGCTTAGATATCTGTTGAATTCATCCTAATCGCTGACATTGTTTGTAGCAAAGCATTTGTATCTGTATCTGTGAAAAGTTTATATTTAAGTTCAAGATCAATTTTCTTATGGCAAAGACAATTTTAGCAATGCATGATACAAATTGATTACTGCATTAAGTCTGTAGCTATGCAAAGCTGAAAATGAAGTATGTCTAATTAGGTGTGATTCTCTCGGTAAAAAGTATTTTACAAAATGTAGACAATGCACTCAATAAAATACAACTAAGTGGTGTTGTCGATCCTAGAAAATTTTATGATCCTCCTTTGTATTCAAATGCTTTCTTTGCAAATTACTTGCATCATGGTGGATAGAGAAATGTATAATTTAACTAAGATAAGGGAATGATGTATGATTCGTGGTGTAGGATAGATTGTCATAGAGTGTAAGAATTTAATATGGTTTAACTTTTAATTTTGTAATTTGTAGTTTACTGGAATGAGGAACTTGGTCTATAACTTTAATCATATATTATTTAGCTTTTTAACGAACAGTACTATTAGGGTTCAAAGTCCTGTATGACATATCTTATTCCGATAATAAATCCAAACATTTATCGTAACATTTAGATCAAGATTCAAACTATAACATGATTTTGTCTATTAATGGATTAAACAGACCAAACCATTAAACTTAACACTGATTATTGAATCATGAACATGAGATCATGTACAGATCATCCATACCTGAAAGACACGAAAACCTTTGAATCTTTCCATTCACATAATACACCAAATATAGTTATCCTATCACTTATAAAAACTACAGTATTTTCATGATAGCATTGCCATTACAAGGAATGCATTTTGTGACTTTTGCGAAGCCCCTTCATCTACAAAAAAAAAAAAATGACGGACTGCATAAAAAGTGCCATAAGCATACTCGAATCTCAAAGTTATTGATGCATCAAAACGCCGTTACGACTGCACGTTACAATTTGTTTTGATTTTTGATTGAAGAGAAAGATGTTTATTTATTGCAATGAAAAGTGAGATTAAAGAATCACATAGCCTGGATTATATACGAAAACTATCTACAAAGTCAGAATACGTCGAGTAAACGGATAATTATTTTTGAAAATATATTTACTAAGGTAGTATAACTGGTCAGACATAAGGTTAGAACTGTGTGGAACATTCTAAGAATAGATGAATACAATAACTTTAGAATTTGCACGAACATGAATTTTCAATTTGTTATCATTATGTAGCAAAGATTGATATCAATGTATCAACGTTCTAAATGAAAACAAGACAATATTCATCAGCCTTAGCATTTAAAGATAATATAGTTCAAAAGATGATTTTTTTTTTAAATGTTAAATTGTTGTTTCAACATATTTTTTTTTGCTATTGTGGTCAGTATTGTTAAGGATATTTGTGTTATTTTATTACACAAAGAACATTTCTATTTATACCGCTTCATAAGCTCACAATATGTACTGGATAAATATAACTAATAAATATATCCTAGTCGATAAATTAAAGCGAGAGTATTTCACCGAATGTAAAATTTCATGAAACGATTAAGAAGAGAGGGGTCGCATGAACTATAAAAGAGGCGATACCGGATATGTCGACAAGGAAAGCGTCTCCCGATTATTCTAGGCAAACGATTAGGCACACGCTGTTGTACGCTTATTCGGAGAAAATCTTTATGCCAATAATTTACTTTTACACAATACTTTTAATCTGGAAGTTTCAATTTTATGAAACTAATATGCCTACAAGTATCAATAAGCAGTTCTTTGATTTGAGATGATGAATTGTATTGATGAATTGTCATCTTTATGTATTTTTTAAAAATTAGTTATCTTTTCATTGAATTTATACTTAGATAAGAAAATTAGCTGTCAAGATATCAAAAATGTCTCCCGTGAACTTGTAACCCCTTAAAAAAAAAGATCAGCTCACAACATTCGGGGTATTTTTCAAAGTCCGTTTTCATTTGAAAAAAAAACGGTTAGGGACGGAGTGCATTGAAGATTTTGTAGATAAGTACTTTTTTCAAAATATATATATCGAATAAATCAAATCAAAAGAATTAAGGAATTGACACTAGACATCACTTTTGGAACAAAGAATATGTAGTGCAAACATTTATAACTTAAAAAAAAAGATGAATGAATAACCAAATCTATCCCAAGTGATCCTAAAATATCTTTCATTCGATTAGATAAAAGTTGCCTGGGACCAGTAATTTCAAATCTTAAATGAACAGCCTCAGTTTTGAATGCTGAACAACTAGACGAACATTTACTTAACACGATTTAGATATTCCTGATACAGCAAAAACTCAGATTTCAAATTTGTTTTTAACCACAGCTCTTAGCCCCCTTCTTTTGCTGTTATGTTTCGAAATAAGACTCACGTGCAACTGAACTAATTAAATCTGTTGCCAATCAGTCATTGTTAATTTGCATTTAAACAAATACAAGTGAAGGAAGAGCCATTAGTTATAAAAGGCCGTATAACTTAACATCGCGTTACGAACACATAAGTCATTATCTAATGTTAATTGTATAACCTTTGCGTTTCGAAAGATTTTTGATATATTTGTGTTAAATGCATCGAAATTGCAGATAAGAGCCAGAACAACTTAAATGTAGAAAATATAATCTAAATAGAAATAGCATACTCGTATCATTATATGAATTAATATACGTGTCGTAAAGACAATTTTGAGTGCAAAAAGAATTATCTTATCTCCACACGACTGCTGTTCTGAATAAAATATTAAAAACTTTTTTTATAACAGACTTAATTTGTCAGATGAAGTGTAATTTAATTACATGTTAATACAGTAAAAAATAGATTTCTTGTGATAGCGTCGAGAAAATCAATGCCGGTGACGAAACTGATCAAAAGTTATTTCTAAATAACATTTATACATTTTAAGGAAATTATTTGTTAATCTGTGTTATAACAAATATACATGTAACTTGTGTAAATGCACGATGTGTTAAGTTCAGTATTTATCGAGTAATTGCATAATAAGATTGTGAAACTGAAATCTAAAAAAAAAGCTAATCATATTGATAAAAAATTGGAAAACAGATCATGTTCATACAAAATCTAAAGATATTTCAGGTCATCTATTTTTGGAATGTTCCACAAAGTCCTTAACATGTTACAATTTCCCAAAATATACTTATTTTTCATATTTTAAGTTTTTGAGAACACCGGTCTGCTCTTGTCACATGACAATTCAGTACAGAAATATTGTCTTTTCATGAAAGTAACCATATAAAAGTATGTCTGTGCAGGTTTAAAAATTAAAGATACATACATCTATAAATAGGCATCTTTTTACTATTTTTTATTCATTTTTAAGAAGAGCTCGTCTCGATTTTTGTACATGTATTTGCAATCTTCTCGATCTATTCACATTGAATGTTTACATCGGGATAAGAGCCCTTTGAATTTGCTAAGTAACTTAATTTCAAAAGGGCCAAATTTTGCTGCATATCAATCGATTCCTTTGAATTTTTTGCCCTTAATTTCTCTGATCTAGCAGCGTATATATACGGATAATAAGTATGTTCCAGAGAGGTATACAGCAGTTAAAAAAAAAATAAAGTTGGTACTCCATGAATTTATTCTCATAAGAACATTTTATACCAATTTTACACCAAGCTCCTTTAGCCTGCTGTACTCGTTGTTTTCTATTTAAGGAGGAAATTATATCACTAAATGGAAGTTTTGTTTTTATTTCCACTTATTTCTATTTTTACTACTTACAATATCAATAAGAAGATGTGGTATAAGTACCAACTCTTCATCCAAGTAGCAATGTATAAACAGTTAATATTTAGAGGTCAAAACGTTTCCCCGTAGATTTATAATTAAAAGCGTTCTTGCTAAATTGGGAATTGATGCCTACATTTGCTTACATCAACTTCATTTAAACTTGGTGGATAGTTATCTCATTGGCAATCATACCACATCTCCTTATTTTTATAACAAAAAACGACGACGCTCTCCAGCCCCATGATGACAATAACCATGTTAATATGAGTTAAAAAAAAGTAGCAGTAATACATTCAACATTAATGCATAATATATATTTTTATGAAACATATCACTCAAGGATATCTCATTTCACTGTTCGATGGAGACTGGATCTGTAAGTAAGTGAATCAAAAAGGACAGTACCATGCCGTACAATTCTTTTTGTATATAATAGAAATAATTTTTTATTTTCTCAACTTTAACATGTTAAACCAGGATAATAATCCTTTCGGCACATCATCAGGTTGTTTTATACAACTGTGGAAATTTTCATCAAATATCTACCCAGCCGTTTAGAGGGAAGATGCGCTTACAACGCACACCAGTAGATGAGCCGACGGACTGACAGATTGATTCATGTATAGACATACTAAAACTTTGTATGAAAAGAGACAATTATTTCTTTCTGTTTAATGATACGAAAACATAATTAGTTTCGAACTTTAAAACTGCAAGGTTGTTAAAGGAAATAAGATTATATTTGGGTTTCATTTGTTTATAAATATTTTATCATATAGTTGAGTAAATCTTGTATGTGCGTTTTGGTTTGAAATATGTATTTTTTATATTATAGCTATATTCCGTAAAAGGTACAACTTCAATGTTTACATATTGTATTTTCTAGATAAAGAGTAAATACGTTTCCGTCTAAGAGTAATGCGTTGCAGTTGTCTTCCCTGACATTCAATACAAATTTTTAATAAATTCTCGCTTTACAAATAAGGATTAATTCAATATTCGTGCATTTTATTCTAACTATCATAATACCAATTTTTTTCTTATATCCTATCAATAATTTTGTAAATTTATAAAAATATAATAAACTTTTTTGCTCTTTGAAAAAATAGTTAAGAAAAGTTTTGTTTCTTGGTTAAGGGTAATGGATAAAGGCAAATTTCCGGGTTAAGGGTAATTCATTGATTAGTGTATGACACATGCTATCTTATAAGGGAATACGAAATCCAATGTGATATTATGTTTGTTTAAACAAGAATACTATTCTTAAATGAAAAAATCTTCAAATGATAATAACATCATATACAAGCAACACTATAAATAAATAAATTGTTAAGATAAACTCTCTGTAATTCTGCAATTAATAATATGTTACATAAATAAGTTATGTTACTGACTATCTCTACTTACTACGATTCTCAGATATATTATTCATGAAACATCTTAATTCATTCCGAAACATATTTACGAAACATGACATGCTTTTAGACTGTCTATGTAGTACGCATACTACAACTGATTGATGTATTGTAAGTGATTCATTACAATTAAAAGCATAGAACCGAACAACTATCCATTTATTAATCTACAAAGGAATTTTTTAATGTGACATCTTAACACAGTGTACCCGTCATTATCAATGACTATGCTTACCGTATTATAACATGGCTACCTTTGTGTATACGATATCCATAGACATGATAGACGCCAGTGCAAGGGTTTCTAGAGAAAAGTGTTGTTTTAAATATTTCCTAGAATAACAGTGTTTAACATATAGATAATGAATTATGATTTAAAAGATATAAAAAAAAACAGTAGATACATTTACATACCATATTCCAAAAATTCACAGTGTGTATATCTTTCAGGTCAAGGTATCAATACAATTAATTTGACCTAGTAACAGACCTGGGGTAATTAAATATGTAATTGTAATTAGATTAATCACAATTTCGAAAGTAATTCAATGTAATGTGTAATTGAACATATTTTCAATTACATGTTATTGAAAGTCATTAATTACATTGTACATTAAGATATTAAAAAAACGACATTTATGAATTAACATTTTAGGCTTTTCTGATGCAATCACACATCATTTACTTGACAATGTGTATTTTTTCCTAAAGTTAGATTGCACTTGGTACTTTGATTTTTGGGTTTGTACTTTGTTAACATTCTTATGTGTTGAAAAATTATATAATATTCCTTAGTGCTTCATTAATCATTATTATAGCATTTGTGTAATCTGTATTTGTATTTAGTTCATTAATTTTTTTTTTTCACATGCATACATAGACAAAATAAAAGAAATACCAAACTATTAAAAGGATTGGCATATGATTTGTAAATGTGTTGTTCTTACAATCAATATCAATAATCTTAGCCTCATGATATTCACTTTCATTTAACTAATTTGAAGTACAAGAATGTACCTTGGTTAAAATACATATGGCAATTTCTATTTAAATAGTAATCAAAGGTACCAGGCTTATAATTTTCTACGCCAGACGCGCGTTTCGTATACATAAGACTCATCAGTGACGCTCAGATCAAAAAAGTTCGATAGCCAAAAAAGTACAAATTAAAAGATCGTTTAGGACCCAAAATTCCAAAAAGTTGTGTCAAATACGGCTAGGTAATCTATGCCTGGGATCAGAAAATCCTTAGTACAACCATCATATTTATATGTTAAAATCGGTTTATAGGAATATTATTTAAATATCTTCTAAAATATTTTTAACATACATGTAGCAGTCAAAACATAAAGAAAGTATTCCAATATATTTTACAGTTTTGACTTGCTAACAAATAAGTTTGGAAATCTAATAAAAGCAAACTGCCATCCTTGCTCTTCTGTAAAAATGAAAGTTCGAAATTAACCATAAATTTTGAGACTCTCTATTGACATTTTAGGGGGAAACTTTTAAGAACAAGTTTTTTTTCAGAAATAGAAAACATTCATTTGTAATTTTATATATAATTTTACAACAAAAAAGTGTTTCATAAGGATAAGGAATGCAATCAAATAATCAGCATTTAAAACAACGTTTGAACAAATTTTTCACCGTTAAATCGTCTATGTGTAAAAATTTTATTCTAGCGTGTTGTCATTTTTATGATTCTATTTTATATTGTTTAGCTCTGACATGTCTTCGGACAAAAGTAATTGAATTCTAATTAATTACATTGGCAATGTAATTGTGATGTTATTATTTACATTTAACAATTACAATTAATCAATATAAGATATACCGGGGAATAACTTGAACCGCAATACTTTGTGTTTGAAGATACATGTGTATTTGTTTTGATTTCCACAGTCCTATTGAATTTTAGATAAACAATAATAAGCCTTCACCTGTCACTTCCGTATTTGCATAATCTATGAAGGGCACGCCGAGTAAACATGTAACACATGTAAACTTGTATAAAAGGTTAAGATGACTGTTTTCGAGATAAATGTTAATATCTTTTGATATCTGTTTCTCTGGTTCATCTAAATGAGAATTTATTATATTTCTTAATTGTTTGAATTCATTCTGACATTTGTCATGTGGTGACGGAATCTGGTAAGATCATCAACGCGATCTTTTATAATTGTGTCAATGGTGGTTTTGATGTCTTTGATACTCATTTCAATGGAGTCAAATAACGTTGAGAACTTTGCAGTCTTTAGAGCATCATAAAGTAGCTGCAAACCGACACACTTTTTGTGGTAAATAGAAATACAAGCTGCACAACATAGTTTGTTATGATGTGGACAATAATTTTCATATTTCATATCATGCTCCGTGCAGACATTTGCGATGTTTGAAATGGTTATCGGTAGTTTTCTATAACTATCCATAGAAATGACTTCATGTTTCGTGCAGCTTTCGAAATACTATGATGCTCATGGCATTCCGTACATAATCCTTCGTCGCATTCAGGACAGCAATAAACGGATGCTTTTGTAGTATGACGACATCCACAAATTCCACAAAACATATTGTCGGGTGCAGCAGCCATATTGTCTGTGAATATGAATAACGTACTGTTAAAAGACCCTGCCTATCAAATTAAATAAATCTTTATATTGGCTCTTCCATATGACATGCATTCAGCAATATTCCTACGTTATATCAGTTTTTGGATTCGCTTTATTTAGACTAGAGCCGATTAAGTGTTTGCCAATATGTAGACACCTATATATTTGTAAGAGTGTCACAAGTAAACAAATTTTTGTCTGAACTGTCAACTTGATCTGAATACTTTTAAGACTGAACAATAAATTGTACAAGCCATGTTTAGTCTTTCAGTCAATTTTCAGACTTATTCAAACTCCATTTCACGGCTATTAATTAAGGTAGATCATAGGTATATGTTTCCCGAGATAGAAGTTTCTTAAACTTTGCAATAATGACGACTTTACTATGCTCTTTTCAAAAATATAATAAGTAGGATGGGTCAACGTGCTATTTTTCAAGCTTTGGGTCGTTTAAAATTGCCTAAATTTGCTTAGAATGATCATGAAAAAGCATATTTTTGTTCATAAAAAGAAATCTATGAGATACAATTTTAAAATAAATAATGAGATGATAGGTTTTATAATATGTTTTAAGAAAATAAAAAGAAAAAATGGTGTCATTAAACTTGTTTTCTTGCTACAAGTAAAATTTAGAAATTTCCCTATTATTCCAGTATAATTTTTTTAATAAAAGAGTTATTTCCCCTTAAATGGCTTATTAGTTGAAAAAATGATTCTTAAACACAAATGTTTGGTATTTATTTAAAAAAAATTATTAATGCAATATATCAGCAAGTCTACCCAAAATAATTGCACATCTGTGTACAAATTTGCAGATTTGAGCAAATAACTAGACTAATTGTGTACTGTGATAATACAATCCAAGATCGCGTAATACCATGAATCGATCTTTAGTACTATTCAAACAGCTTGCAGTGAATTAAGATCTTGTAGTCAATGTTTAGACTTTCCAGTACTTGTTTCAGTCCTTGGGTGGTGTAAACTTCCCACTAAAACCGTACACTATTACACTATTCACCATACACCATTACACCATACACCCTGTGCCATTTCACCATACACGTTACACCTTTGCACCATACACCTTACACATTCTATCTACACCATCCGAAATAACCCACAATGCTATCTAATTTCAAAGAAACGCGTGGGACTACAAAATTGTTAATTTATTTTAAAAAACGAATTTTGATCACAATATTGTAAATTAGTGTATAAAATTGAACATCAGTTCTTATCAATATTTTGCATCGTTTTAAACTTTGATAACCACAGTTTATAGACACGTTACGCAATCATACTATTCCTCATACACCTTTATACCATTCCCCTTACACCATACACCATAGCATCACACACCTTCTACCATTGCACCATATGCCATACACCATTACACCATACACTTTTTATGGGAAGTTTACACTATTCAAGGGCTGTATTTACCAGTACACATCAAAACCATACTGAATTGTCTGGGAAGTTATGGAACAGTATTTAAAAAACTGTCAGCTAATTTTCTGAACAGTACTTAAAAAGTGATATCACTAAAATACTGAAATCCGAGGAAAATTCAAAACGGAAAGTTCCGAATTAAATGGCAATATCAAAAACACCAAACGAATGGATAACAACTGTCATACTCCTGACTTGGTACAGGCATTTTCTGATGTAAACAAATAATGGATTGAACCTGGTTTTATAGCTAGCTTAACCTCTCACTTGTATGACAGTCGCGATAAATTCCATTATATTGACAACGATGCGTTCACAAAACAAACAGACACAATAGGTAAACATGTAAAAAATAAGGGCACTGCAGCCAACATTGTTTTATGATCTTAATCACTATAACATGTATAAACAAACAAGTTTCTTACAACATTTACAAAGAAGCACCAAAAGGCATCAATCAAATTTAACAACCTCATGGTTAAGTTAACATTAATTCTGACGTAGAATAGAGCGTTTGACGTACATCAAATAAACGTAACACAGGTAGATATTAAATTATTTTGTCGTTCAAAGTATGAACAGAATATAGTCTATAGTTCTTTAATTCAAATCCTCTGCAGAATCTAAATGAAAACTTTTCCATGTCCTTCTAGCGGCTTTTCTATACACTAATTTTAAATTTTTTCTAAAAAAGAGCCACGTCAGTATGTATCAAAGAAACACAAAAGGGCATATAGACAAAGCATTAGTACATATGAAAGACAAGAATACAAAAATTACCATAGAGCAATAACACAATGGCGGGTTGTATAAGAACAGAGTCACGTCATATATATCAAAGAAACGCAGAAGTCATACAGACATAGCACTCCAGTTAAAATGAAAGATAAGAATACAAAAATTATAGAACAATAACACAATGACGGGATGCATATGTACAGAGTCACGTCAAATGGATATCACTAAACAGACTAAACAGTAAAGGTAATATTAATAAAGACAACAAAAAGAATACTATAACACGTTATCAAGATATTAAAAAACGTCAGCACGCAGAATCTATACTTCAAGACCATTATGTATTATTTATGATGTTGATACGGGATATTTACCAACAAGGTATTGGTATAAGAAAACGGATGAGACGTTTTTTTGACATACCCCTGGTTCATCAACTTTCTGCTCAGAAACTGGTGACGTTTTACAAAGTCTGAGTAGGAACTGCATGCTCGTAAATACTAAATAAGTTAGGAAACGTGTATCCCATATGCAGGTGAAGTTGATGTATTGCTACTTAGATGGGAGACATTGATAATTTCAAAAAGTAAAATCGTCTCGTTTGTCTGTATTCTTGTACTCAGATGACTGTGTATGTCAAATTCGAGGTATAATTCTAAAAATGAGGCGGAGTAAGTCGTGTCTGTTGTTTCTTTAATTTCTAGTTCTGGGGTATATATTTATTAAACCAAATCAGAAAAGTTCGGTGTATTAATTGAAAGATCATCATCAATACATCTGAAATTAAATTAAATAACATGCCTTCTTTGATCTTGGAACATGCAGATGAAGCGGCAATGTACCGTTGTGTGTACGGAATTTTGGTGAAGCGTATGTATCCAATACAAACGAGGTTAGTCATACATAATTTACCATATCAGATGAGCTTAAATACTTACTGAAAGACTGAACATGACCGAATCATTTATTGATTCGTCTTAGCGAGCGTATGCTGCTTTCTGGATATATTTGGTTAATTTCAACGTTGGGTTGCTGTTTCATTCATAAGAAATGTTTCACTTTTTCTTTTATTCAAACATTATTAGAAAATTTGTACGTTTTATCAACCGTCAACTTTAATCAAATGACAAAACAAAAGTAGTCATTGGTTCAAAATTAAATGCACCAGCCGTCCATTTTGACAACCAAATTGTTTCAGCGACTTTCGAAATCAAAATATTTGAAAATCCTTAATTGTAAAACATAAAAGCTGGTACAACCAATAAAAGGGTCAACGTTAAACCTCGGACAGAAAATAATTGCTTTAAGAGTTTATTTCTGTTTTTTAAGCATTTATGTTTAATGTCCCATTGTTCTGATGTTGTCATCGTCCTCGTTTAGTATCATTAATCGGTATGTGGAAGGTGTTCTGTTCTGTATTGGTATCGAAATCAAAACTACGAAAAACCCAAATGGATTCTTGGAAAAATTAAAAGGCTAGGACCACGAAAATCCAATTTGATTCCAATGGAAGTATTCAATACTTATGGTACAATCTTGATTCATGAAACTAGTGTTCTTCAGAAATGAAAATCCTACTTTGAACAATTGTATAATAATGATAAATCGGAAGATAATTTCAACATAGATGTTTATATGTATGCATTCTCTCGTAAAACAGTATTAGATTATATGATTTTTAATCCATTTTACAATGACAACGAAGAATTAAATGGTAACATAACACTTGAGGAAACAGAAATTATAAAAGTGCGAAAAAATGGAAAATCAATGGGGATTGATCACATACAACATACCGTATGAAGTACAAATTTAGTTTTTAGGTGATTCACTCCCTCTTTCAACTGATTTTTGACATCAGTTGTATACCGTCAATCTGGAGAAAAGCAGTATTTTTTCGATTTTGAAGGATTCCTTATCAGACAACTGTATCCCGCTTAATTAACGAGAAAAAAGCTTATTGTCTTGTACATCTAAGATGTACAGTGCTTTCATAAATAACCAACTATCGACTTTTCTAGACGAAGATGAGGACCGTGCTGATGAATAAATGTATTCATGATTAATCGTTTATGTGAAGATAACGTCCTTTTCTCTAAGGAGTGTGATTCGTACCGACTAATTTAATTGCAACATTTGTTGACGTACAGAAAGCTTTTGACTTTTATAGATCGCCATATGTTACTTTACAAGCTTTTATTGAACATTGTCGACGGCTGAATGTACAATTCTATTAAAACATTTTTTGTTACACAACAGCTAGTATTTGTGTCAATCAGAAGATGTTTAGATTGGTTTGGTTGTAACTCTGGTGTTAACAATTCAGATCTTGGTATAGATATCGACGACACCAAACTCTTTATGTTGTTGTATGCAGATGACATTGACCTACTAGCATACAACGAGACGGATATACAAAATATGTTGGAATAACTACATGACTGGTGTAAACAGTGGCGAGTTCTGATAAATACAGATATATCAAAAGTAGTGCATTTCAGATCAGGCAGACGACAGCCTACTTCTTTCCAGTTCAAAATTGGAGACAATGATTTAGAGGTTAAAAGTCATTACAAATATTTGGAAGTTCTTTCAATGAGAAAAAAGATTTTGCATCAAAAGCAAAAAATCTCGCATAAGGTGGTGAGTATGCTCTAAGAGCTATTATCTCAAAACTCCACAATCTGAATTGAAGGAATTTTGTTTTAAGACATTTGAAATGTATTACATATATATAACTACCTGTGATTACCGGAGGTATTTTGTTTTCGCGTGTGTATTCAATAATAAGGAAGTAAATTGTCATGGCAACTAGGTTCAAAGTTTAAATTACAAATTACAATATCATATGAATCTTTAATCTATTTATTGACGGTATTTACAGCGAATGTTTAAATAACTGAACATAGTGTATCAAATTCAATCAGTACAAGGGGAGAAAACTCGAAGTTAAATATTTATGTCAATAGAAAATAGTTTTGTCATTTTAAAACTTTCTCACTGGTGAAAAGCCGCTGTTCGTAACTTTACATACGCTAAATATGGCAGATGATCGTACCTATTCGATGGTATATTTCCTAAATGCATTTGATCAGAAGCATTGTTGACAGTGAAAAGTGGTAAAAGTCGGTTTGTAGGACAACACGAATATCAAGCGATCTAGGAATAGAATACCGAAATGATTGTTTTATACAACGGTAAAGAAAGACAAGAAGCCGTACGTAAATGTAAGAATGATAATTAAAAAAAATGTTTGTAACCGATTTTACGGCCGTGCGTAACTTACTTATAATTCTATTGATTTGTCAACTCTTCTGTGAAAACTGCTTTCAACTTCACAATTTATATTTTCGCCAGACGCGCGTTTCGTTTACAAACGCCTCATCGGTGACGCTCGAATCAATGAATGTTAAATAGGCCAAATACAGTTTGAAGTTGAAGAGCATTTAGGACCAAAAATTCCTAAAAGTTTTGCCAAATATGGCTAAGGTAGTGCATTCCAAATCGGAAGGCTATTTTGGAAAAAGCGCGGTACATAATTTTCATGTTTCTATTTATTAAGTTCTAAACATTTTATCAGGAGAATCCTTATTTCCTTTTCCGTTTTTGTTTCTTGTGTACGGAAAAGGGGGGTATCAAGGGACGTTGTTGACTTGATATAACACAAAATAATATGATGTTGCTGAATTCTCTCCTCTATGTCACCAAGTCTTTTCGTAAAGCTTATTATACAGGGTTCACTAAATTAGTTTTCATCTTTTGTTGAATATAATGTGTCTGTTGTAATTGTGTTCCGTTTGGATACGAATAAAAATCATTTTATTTTCTTATCATTTTTTTTTTTAGTTTTTTTATCCTATTACAGTTCTTGACTAGTTATTGCACACGATAATAATTCATTGTTAAAACTTTAAACCAAGTTTGGAAATGGTGCGGCATTGTTTTCCTAATCAATATTAGATTTTCTTCATTATGTCAAGCCAGTATCCAGACAGTACTAGAGGGGCTACACAAAATACGACCAAAAAAGTGTAATGGTGAATATCGATATAAATAGAAAATCCCTAAAACACAAATTTAAAGAATCTTTATTATTTCCAAAGAGGGTAAGGATCGGCCTCCTGGTTACATATATGGTTATTTTCATATTTGAAATAAACATACAATGCTTTCAGAATAAATTCGATATTAAACATGAAGAATCACAAGCTTTTGCTAGTATTACTACTATCATATCTAAGAAGTGAAATCATAAAAATACTGAACTCAGAGAAACATTTAAAACGGAAAGTCCCTAATCATATGGTGAAATCAAAAGCTCATACTCTCATATCTAAATAAGTGTTCCAATGTACAAAATAATCTTCATTTCCTGTTTTTCCATGTATACTATACGTTGTAAACGTAAAATAACAAATAAGATGACCACGAAATCATAGAGAGCATCTAGTGTTATACATTGGTATACAATGTGCGTTAAAACTGTGAGGATAGCTAAACAATTAAGATAACCATAATGTGATCATAAAAGGAAAAGGACTGAAATACTCGGATCAATTATATTGGCATCACAAAGCTGTATAGTCTTTTGAAACAGGTGACAAAGTTTAGTCTGCGAGGAAATGGAAAACATCCTACAGTCAAAGAAATCTCCACACGCTTTCGCACATTCAACTTTCGCTATTAAACCATTACTATGTATAACTTCAGATTTCAACGGCTGACCTGAAATGGCTCTACCGGAGAATGCTGTTCTATAGTGCTGAGAAGTTGGAACACTTTTGACTTCTCCTACAATGTAAATATGGGTTTGTATGTTGTTTAGTCAACTAACTTTACAAAAACAAGTGTGAATTAGCTCTTGGAAGAATTGGTGCAAAGAGTTAAATATCATTCTACATTAGGAAATGTGTGCTTACCCAATCTCCGTACAGCGTTTGTTTTCTTTCCGAATACCCAGTACACTACAATAAAACGACGCGACATATATAGGTACAACGGTACTATTTATTCTGCCAAAGGCAACAATACTAACATTTTCTAAAGTTACCACTTTTTATAATCAAAACCTGGACAAAACAGTTATGTATGGTGTTAGTAATTTATTATTCAGTTTTTTAAATTGAAGCCAAATAGTATCATGAACAACTTCCAATGGAGATTGTTTATGTTATCCATGCCAACCGTCATTTTACACCAAATTTATGAAAGTCTTTTCGAATATTTCAATGGATTTCAAAATTTATATTGTAAATAAATTATACACACTGCAGTTATTTATTGATAAATAAAAAAATGTGTTGTACCCTTAAATCCATCACCGCGCTCCAAAGTTGACTTTCTTCACCTGCCTTTGGTACACAAAATGCCAACCTAATGCTGGGAAAATGTAACAGTTCCGTTTTCCCTTTAATGTAGTGGTACGAAGTAAGTAGGGAACGGATGTGAGCTCTGCGCCGGAGATTGACGCTTACCTTGTAATTTTTTAGTTATATGTAATAATCATTATTTATATCATATACTTTATTTATTTCTCAAGACATTGAAAGAAGCCATATCAAACTTGAATATGATTGGAAAGAGGGTACGTGGGATTTGAATGCAGCTATGTTCGATCACAATGTTGACGTTAATTATGATGCCTCGTATAAAGAGGGTGTGTTCATGACAAAGTTAGAATCTTAACTAGTATATGGTATTGTTAAGGGGCGAGCTGATTCCTGCCCTTTAGTGCGGAATTTTCTCCCTGCGTTGAAGACCCATTGTTGGCCTTGTGCTATTTTCTGTTCTTTAGTCGCGTTGATGTCACTCTTTGACAAAATCCCCGTTTCTATTCTCAATTTTTTTTAGGGAAATATCAATACTGCAAATAAGTTCGTTATCAGCAGAGCTTTGATAGCTTCTCTCAAATTGTATCAGAAGTGTGATTCATACCATCACATTTTGTATAGACATTTGTGTCTAGTGTTGACGGATGTAAATTGACCTCTTGACTTTTTCTGGTTTTTTATTTCGTTTGTTTGGCATCCTTAAAACGCATACTGTTTTGGAGTTAAAGCTAAAAACAATATTAAACATGTTTCTGTAAAAAAAGTATCAGTCTAAAGTGAAACCGTACTAATACGATATATAGATATCCTATAAACTCCACCACACATTTGTGACCCGTTCCCATTACACGGTGTATTACATTCTGAATCACTGACATGCTGTGTTCTTGCAAGATCTAAGTTTGGTTCATTACCACACAGGCACCATTGTCGTTCCTGAAAAGACAATTACGAAACTTAAAAAGAGAAGTTAAAAAGAATTAATTTTATGTAGTGAAAACTGTCCAACTTATAATATATTTTTAAGAACTTGCTTTAGTTTAACTAGTATATTAATGCTTCATTAGATATTTATTATAGGAACATTTTGGTTTGATAAGCTCTTTGATATGTGCTCATTGTTGAAGCCGTACAATGATCTATATATGTTACTGTCTGCCTCATTTTGTCTCTTGTAAAAAGCCTCATTGGCAATCATATTTTATCATTCTATGTTATATTTATTGTTGTGAAGGCACATCTGGTGCAGTAAAATTAGTATCTTCAATGTTTTTTTTTTCATGATTTCTACTGTTATATCTTAGTTCTGCTTTCATAAATCGAAAATATCACTCGAATGTATGTTTATAATGCTCAGTAAAAAACACATCTAGCAATAAATTCCGCTCCTACCGAAGAATATTATTAGCTTTTTGTGAGTTTTGTTATGAGTGCAAATGAGGCAACCATCCGAATCAATCATATGTCATTACATGCTTCAATAATGAGCATAATTCATACCGTGAAGCAATTAAAACGAAGACCCAATGATTGCCTGACAATTACTTTTGGTGATGAAGAGACATTTTTCTTTTTTTTTTAAATTTTCTTTTTGAGTTGCTTTTTGCATGTGTATGTATAGTGAATTTGTGTCTTTAATGAATATCCATGTTATTTTTATCAAATTGTCAAAATTATGTCTGTGACTAATAGTTATTGAACCAGTTTAATGCGATACTCTTTATGAATACTCACGACTTATAATGCTTTAGTGCTGTAAGTGCAGTCTTGACAAAAATAAAAAGGCAATTCAAAAGGGGAAAATGTAAGAAACAGTTATAAGCGGTCATTGAAATACATCAAAATGAGTCAAGGGCCTTAATATGTTCTTCAAAAAAACAAAACCACAAACTAATGTCCTAGAAAATTCAATGTAGTTATCTGCCCTTGGTAAGAAAAACGTTATTTTCTATGAAAGTTTTAAATACATATACGATACCTAATTAGTTTTATTTCAGAATTTCAAGTTTTAGATGTTTCAGGTGTATATTGAATTATATTTGGTAACATACGTTTTTATGTTTTTAATCATGCCTACAGAGAATGCTAACAAAAGACAGAAATTTCCTTTAGATATTCCCACGAATTGTTATCAGATTATCAAAAAAGCATACAAGTGCAGTCATTGATGTTTCGTTGTACTTAGACATTAAATTATAATTCTTTAATACCACGTCCAATCAAAATCATAATGTTTTTTTGAGACATTGATAATATAAAATTTACGTACGATTGACATCATTGCGGCATATTTAAACCCATCATCTACACATCCAAGTATACAGAAGTCTATAGTCAAGCTTGGATAAAATATGCCTCCGTATACATCAGGAAATTTTTTGGTACTTATATAATCTACAAAACAACCTATGTAATCTGCATGTCCTGAAAAAATAAACTGTCATATATAGTTCATTAGATACATTTCGAATCTATTGCTTTTAGTAAATCAAATAGAAATAGGAGGCTGAAGAAAACTGGAATAAACATGGAATACTTGAGACAAATAAATAGTATATTATATAAACATTGATTTCATTGTTCTTATTTAATTTAAAAAGATCTTGAATGACAAATAATATTAACTTATTGCTACCATTATTTAATGAATGGCTATTATTTATTTTGAATTAATTGAACCATAAAATTGATTTTTGACTCTTCACATTGAATAATCCGTGAAACGTATTATGTAAAATGTGAAGAGTCATAAAATAATTTTATGGTTCAATAAATTCAAAAAAAAGTATTGTCATTCATTATAAATAAATTTATATTTATAAAAAATAAGGCTCAAAGAGCTTTTTATATTATTTATATTAACAATAGCAACGTACACACATGTTGGCGTATGAATACACAACGTCAGAGTGGGCATGTCGCCATAAAAATTGACAACATTGAAAATAAAGGTAATACTTTTAACGAATCAGAAGACAGTAAATACACCAAATTTATTTATTCCCTATTGTTGTTCGGTCTTTATTTTACTACGTTGTGTTTTATATAAAACTGTTTGCCTTTCGGTCTTTTTTTTTATGGCGTTTTCCGTTCATTTTTTTTATAACGAAATTGAATGTCCTTTTTGTATCTGATGTCTCTCTTTTATTGTTTGAATGTAATGTTAGACTGTTTAGATCTTCCTTCTTTTCAATACCTTTCAATATGATTTAAATTCAATTTGCTTTCATCTGTTTATCCAATTAATTACCTATTTAATTAATTCATCTATACATTAATCAGTTGAACGTCACAAGTGAGCTTCAGGTACAAGGCCTGAAAGTCTCGAGAGGGTAAATGATTACAGTCAAGATATTTCACAGGTAAGATTAACGGAATTTATCACAATGAATGCATCCTATAAATTTTCATCATCATGTTATAATTGTTTTCAAAGGTACCAGGCTTATAATTTGATACGCCAGACGCACGTTTCGTCTACATAAGATATAGAATATGAGCGTGTCGACTGCATAAGATTATAAAATATGAAAACTTTTAATCACCACAACACTAATTTCTGCAGACGACAAACGAAAATTGAAATAGTTACCGACGAGGTGCTTGCCTTGCGCAGGCGCAATAACATATTGCAGGTTTAAAATTTTGTTCGTATTTACATCCTCCCTCTTTTAAGCCCTTTTCATAGGAATAAACAAAAGGTACATAAAATACACAAAATAATAAAAATCATTAACAAAATGGACATTGAAATAGGTACATGGTTTAAGGTATTATTTGTTACGTAAAATATATAATTCACTCAAACTTACCAAGAGCAGGGTATGAACACTGGAATAAATAAAAAAAGAATTTCAAATGAATTATTTTTCTTTTGGCATTTTTGTTTATGTATTAAAGCCACGTCACATATAAACATCAAATGAAAGCAATATATGACATACTCTTCAAAATTAAAAGCATTACGAGATAACTTTTAAAAAAATGTACATTCCAAAGAACATTGTATAATAAAGGATGTATTATACAAAGACAAATTTGTCAGTAAATCTATCTATAATTTTTCTACAGACACAAATCAATTTGCATATCTAAATATGATTAAAATTTCTCTTTTACAAATCTTGTTAGAACGAAGAACTACATAATCTTTTACATTCTGAATAAAGCGTGCTCCAGTATTTAATAGTGCTTTATAGAACGTATACTGTTGTAACTGTTTATCATATATTTAGTAGTAAATACAGCAGTTTTGAATAGTTGACAAATAGCCTGCTGTTTAATCCGTTTCGCTCAATTTTGATGCGCACCCTTCATCTCATCTCTTTATCGCTCCCCTACCATTTATCACTCCCATACCCTTTATTACACCCCATTCAAATTTCGTCTATGACAGTAGTGATTCCAAATGAATTTACATGGAGTCAATGTTTTAATTTATGCAAGCTTCGAAAGAAATGTTTTTCCATAATTGGTCCTAAATGAAACAGTCATAAGAGCGTGACGTCATATATCGAATGACGTCATTGTTTGGCATGTGCCTCACAACCGTCGAGCTGTCATATTTTTTTAAACACCAAATGCAACATTACTATAAAAAGGACTCAATGAAATACCATACAAAATACAAAAAATACAATACTGTAGATTTATTGATATTCGTTGGATACCAATTTTCGTGGATTTCATGGGTACAAGGGAACAACACAATTAAATGTCCACGAATATGCAAGTTTTCTTCAAACCACTAAAATTGGTACACTCGAAAATAAATTGATCTACAATAAACAAAATATTTCAACAGGACGCAAATTGTCAGGTGACCATTGATGAATAATGAAGGTTTTAAAGTTTTAAAAGACAAAAGTAAATCTGAAGATAGCCTAGGAGCTAGGGTTCAGAAGGCAGATCATATAAACTCCCCTGTTTAAATATATGATAAAGCGTATAAAACATGGCAAAATCCATATCACATATCGTATCACCCTCGACCAATATCATCCATCGGGGTGATACGACATATGATACGGAATTTGCCATGTTTTATTCTCTATTTATAATATAACGCATTCGGTCACTTTTTTTTTAATCGGACCGACATATTGCAATAACGAAGAACCGATGTATCATCTTTAGGTGTATCAGACGTTGGTCCATAAACAATTTATTTATTAATCTTTATTTCATTGTTATTTGTACTTCATTTTTGTATTCCTGGCTTTTTTTCAGTATTATTGTGAATCGCTTTTGCTTACCTGCATATGACTGTTTTCAAATTGAAGAATCAAAATCAACAGTTCAATAAGTATAAACATGACACATTCAATACCTAAAAGAAGAAAAAACAATAGTGTTTAATATACGATTATGTGATTGACTGCCGAAACAAATCATGATTGAATTGCGATTTATTATACCTAAGTATTTAACGTTCTGATTACAAATGTGAGCATTCAAAAGAAAAAAAGACTAAAAATACAGTTTCTGATGAGGTTCGTAACCTTTGGCACATTAATCAACAAGTTTTTATAATTGTTCTGTCTGACTTTTATCCTGCTATAGAATTTTATTAAATCATTGATTCATTTTATGTAACTTACTTGTAAGTTCTAACCAAGTGATTATAATTATTCTGACGTTTTCACGACTTACTTTTTAATGCAAGAATTATACGAAAACGTGTAATTGTACGTAATGAAGGATGTTCAAAGTGTAACAGTCTAAAGATCTTGTGCGTCCTAGGCGCTTTTTTCAATAGAAACATTCAAAATCCAAAACATTCAAAAGTAAAGGTTGTAATCTTCCCTAAACATTTCAAACTCTTCATGGCTGAAAGGGACCAACAGAAAGTATCTTTATTAAAAGGGTAAAAAAAAGAAAGAAATTTTGAAGATAAAAAAAAAAAAACACAGTATAGCCCTGATATTGAATGCACAATTTGTTTTTATAAAATGTATAAATATTTATATTAGTGCTATGATTTTTCTTCATGTAACCATTACATTTACACATTGACTTTATCTTTCATACTGAGGACAATTGACACATGTGACACATTACATTGCATTAAAGTGAACATGGTGAACTCGAATGACCAGTTTAAACTTTCTAGTATTATCTTCTTTTAAATATCTACTAATTTTTATTTTAAATTACGTTGGAAATCTTGAATCGTAATCGCTTGAAATTTCTTTTCCTGTTGTAACTCCTGCTTAATTAGAACACACTTTGAATTTCTTTAATTTTGAAAATAAATATAGCGAAACTCAATTCAATGAAGATTGTTTTATCTCTCTATATATATTCAATATAAATTATGTAAAAGTGTAAAATGTAAAACCAAACATTGATAGTGCACAGCCTTCAAAGTGTAAGATGATGAATTTGTTTTGTGGCTACAGACCACAAATAATTATCGTTGTTCGTGGTCTTTGAATATTGTTCCCATGAAGTATTAGTATATCAGTTAATGGGGTATTTCCTCCGTAGTTTTCTTGCTACTTTTTGTTTAAAAGATTTAATATTTAATTGGTCCTAAAGATTGTATATATATATAAATCATTATGAGTAAAACATGTGGAAAGTTGAAAGTTAGAGTAGTGATTTTGCCACAGTTAAAGTAGGGAAGAAGTAAGCCCTCGATTTTCAATGAGGATTCAGCTTTTTATACTGACAAGTTGCATGGATCTCATAAGAGATAACAGCGATCGACTGTGCTAGGACAAGCAAATGTTGTTATAAATATATTATTACTAACATCTATTCAAATAGTAGACAAATCTTGAAAGAAAAACATTTTTAATCACAGTAATAGAAATAAGAAGATGTGTTATGAGTGCCAATGAGAGAACTCTCCTTCGAAGTCACAATGTGTAAAAAGAAAACAATTATGGTCAAGGTACGGCATGCAACACAGAGTCTTGGTTCATATCGAACAGGAAGCTACAGAGGGCCCCAAAATGACAAGTGTAAATTAACGATTTAATCTATTTAGAACTGAGGGAAGGAGACCAATAACTCTTTTGAAATTTGTATACTATTATTGTCAAGCTTTTTTTTATGTTTGTTTTGTCTATGTATTTGCTATAACCAAAGGCGGATTTTGTTTGTTTTGCAAATAAGGTATTCAATTAAATAAAAAAAACGAGAAACAGGAAAAATTATGAACCACATCAATAAACAACAACAACTGAACATGAGGTTCCAAACTTAGGACAGGTGCAAACTAATGCAGCGGATTGGAACTTTTAAACAGGCGTTAACCTTCACCCTAACCTGAATCAGAAGTGTGATATTACAACTTTTAAACACACACTTTTAAATATCAATTGAAATAGTTTACTTCAATTACTTATTTAGTAAAATCATAGCCTAAAAGAAATCATTGCATGTTCTCTAATTTTTCTTTTACAATGTATTTAGTACCCACCATCCTTATGTCAATTGTGAAGAATTTGAAAAAAATACCTTGATCGTAGTCAGCTTACCTTAGGGGGTATGTTTTCTGATATGAAATGAGTAGAATCGGTTTCAACTATACTGAAAACAAATTGAAAGCATTTCTTAATGCCACAAATGTGAACTTTAATAGTTTAATATCGTATCTTGCCTGATTTTACGATCTCCAGTCAATGTCTTACTGTATGCAAATTTATCAATAAAATATGACCTTTTCTGCCTCAAATGGTCAATTTTGGAATATTGTCACAATTATGTCATATCTAGCCGTATGTCTAATATAATGTTGCTTATATATATGAACTAGACGTGTTTAAACACCGCACAGTTTGCCAAAATTGTATGTATGAAATCACCAGATTGACACATAAATTCATTCAAAGAGTTATAGAATTGGATGCTAAAATTTGCATAATAAAAATTTGCATAGCTTCCAAACAAGATTGTAGTCTAAACTAAAGACTTAAATTGATAAATCATAGCTGTACAGGTTAAATTATCTGTTTGATGACCAACGGTTTGAAATTTTTCTCAGTTTTTTTTTAACTGGAGCCTTTTTTCCTCTTTCGTTTTACTATGAAGTTTTGTAAATAATTATATACTAGAATTGAAAGTTGAATGCATTACTATTTTTCAGGGCTGTGCGTCATATTTTCAAAATGTATATGCCGCGAACTTTTAAGAGTTTATACTGACATTGAAGCTTACAGGATGTAATCAGAACATATTTTCGAAACGTCCCAAAAATTACGAAATATGTAAAATAAATGAAAAATAAAATACATGATGTATTACTAGTTGAGTTTATAAATGAATGCATTGATATAGATAAATCACAAAGAAACCTGCAATATCTTATCATTTATAGGTGATAGAAATACTGTGCTGGCATGTCAGTAACTTCTAGTAGTCTGGTGTTATTTGTGTATGATTGTCATTTTGTTTATTTTCTTTTGTTTCCTATTCTGACATCGGACTCGGATTTCTCTTAAACTGAGTTTTACTGTGCGTACTGTTGTACGTTTGTTTTTTCTACATTGGCTAGATTAATAGGGTGAGGGTTGAGATCTCAAAAAACATGTTTAACCCCGCCGCATTTTTGCGCCTGTCCCAAGTCAGGAGCCTCTGGCCTTTGTTAGTCTTGTATCATTTTTAATTTTAGTTTCCTGTGTATAATTTGGAGTTTAGTATGACGTCCATTATCACTGAACTAGTATACATATTTGTTTAGGGGCCAGCTGAAGGACGCCTCCGGGTGCTGGCGTTTCTCGCTGCATTGAAGACCGATTGGTGGCCTTCGGCTTTTGTCTGCTCTATGGTCGGGTTGTTGTCTCTTTGACACATTCCCTATTTCCATTCTCAATTTTATGTCCGAATAACATGAATAACAGAATTTTCTTAATCTCAACAAATATAAGACACTACTACCAAATCTTAATCCATGTATTAAAATGCCTGCATTAAAATGTATATGATGGTAGGCGTATAAGAAAAGCATCATGAAAATCGAACACGGCTACATTTACTTTTGTAACGTAGTTATATCAATCCAATAGGATTTTGACGTTTATTTTAAGTTTGTATTATTATTAGTAAATTACATATTATTTATAAAGAGTTTGGTACTTAATTGTTTTTATCTCAATTTGTCATTACAGCCAATTTTCTTACAATGACGTATCCGAAATTCATTAAATTCTACATACGAAAATATCTGTACTAAGTCAGGAATAGAACATGTGTTATCCATTCGTTTGATGTGATAAAGCTTTTGCTTAGAGACTTTCCGTTTGGAATTTTTCTCGAACTTCGATATTTTTGTTATTTAACTCTTTTATCGATTGAACGAGGTTTTATTCAGTGTGAATGTGAAATACTTTTTCAATCTTTCATTTATAATTTAACGTTATATATCTATGTTGTGTCTTGTGTACTGTACTTTTATCTGTTTGTCTTTTTCTTTTTTAGCCATAGCGTTGTCAGTTTATTCTCGATATATGATTTTACTGTCCCTCTGGTATCTTTCGCTCCTCTTCTACAATTCAACGAAAAATGTTTGAAGTACTGTTGCATGTCAGAATGACAAAATGACGGAAAAATTTTAATCAATAAAATACTGGTCTCCCTTGAGTAAAAAAAAATGTCGATGAAGGATAACATGTCTTTAATCGCACTTTAACATTGTGAATGAAAATGATAAACAACAAGCTGATTGTTTTTATCTAAGACATAAATAGTATAGTGTATTCAATTAGAATCGTTCAAAAAATGCACTGAACATTCTTCTGGGCGTTGACAGCAATTCATCCTGTAATATCTTTAAAACATATTGGAGGGATTTCTTACGATAATAGTTTTGACATGTTTGACATGTTGTTGGCATTTGACGATCACAAATAGAAACGTAAAAAAGGCCTTTGAACGAATCTGTGTATATACTTATAAAGGTAAGCAAACAAAGAGAAGCTAAAATCCATGTAGTACTTTACATATAAAGTTATGTTTCAACGTTACTTCCGTATTTCTACTTTTGATAGCAGTTATATTGTGTTTATAGACGTCTTATGTGTATCAAAAGAAACATTTATTGAAAACATTGAATATATTAAGTAAAAATTACAAAGGTATGATAGGTGAACTGAATGTATAAAACATCATTAGCATCGTGTCGGAAACACACACAATGTTTGAGTATAAGATTTGAAATTCTTTGGAAAAGGACGTTCGCTAAATTAATTTCTGTGTTCGTTACACGTAAAAATAAATTATATACTTTGCGATTTTAAACTGACGCAATGAATTGTTTTCATTTTCTTATTTTAGATTGTTGCATTTAAATGTCGTTCAGAAAGCGTTGCCATCAGAGACAAAATGACGTAGGAGGTAAATTTAGGTCATCTTCAAGTTTTCTAAAATGAACAAAAACCAAAACCGTATATCACATGTACCCATTAAAAAAATTTTCAAACGAGAACAACCAACTGTCCGATCTGTTTGAAAAGTATTTAACATAACATATATATGATACATTCAGAAACAAACGACAAATACTGATGAAGGTAAATCCAGAAAAGCGCTTCGGAGGCATGAAATTTTTAAACGTGTTTTTTTCAATTTTTTACAGCTATCTGCACGGTGGGTAATGTTGTCCTGCGTTCTGTGTTGATGATTTGGTCCCGACTGGCGCTGGTGATCATTAGAAATATGTAAACAAAGACGAAAAAGATGATAATGTTTGACGTTTTCTCGCATAACAAATGGAAGGAAACAGTTGAGATGTTTTAATTTTGTTTCGGAAGGGAACATAGGCAAACAATGTAAAATGTGACCCTCTAAACTGTTTCAGTAAGCGTTACACAAAAGCGCTCATTTTTAGAGAATTTAGAACTGAAAAAATGCAACAAAAATGCCTCTGGAATCCACTTTCTATACCCAAATCAACACGGTAATTTTTTATTAAAATTGTGCACTTTCTCAGTTTAGACATGTCTTGATTCTGTGCTGGTGTGTCCTGATACAGTGCTTGTGATTTTTGGTAAAAAGTTGGTCCTATTTAAAACGGACGTTACAGAATAAATAGAATTGGGCAGATAATTGTATTTAATCGGATTTGTGACTCCTGCTTTAACTTTTGTGCATCCATTTGGCTGTTTAATGAGCGTTTTCATATAATCGTAACTTATATCACATAAAAGGGCAACATCTTCCGTCCAATATCAGATGAAAATATATCTAATTAGAATAGTTATATTTAAGATATCAAATGCCTTGAATTGATGATTCTCTACATATTATGATTTAACAACTTAAATGTGCTTGAGGTAAAGCGACATTTAAAACGACAATATACGGTTGACTTGTTTGTTTTATTTAAATATACGAGGTTAGACGATCTAACTACTGGTGCCTCTAATTTCTTCCTTAATAAAAACATTTCGACTGAATAAACGACCTAGACTTGCTTCTCGTACATGACTGGCTAGAATGGAACAAGATGTGAAGAGTATGACCATCAACAACGAGCAAAAACCATAACGAATGCTAGCTACAAAAATGTAAACGATTAAAAAATGAATGTTTAAAATACAACTTTGAAAAAAACAAAACAAATATGACAGTTTGCAATCATCGACAACCACTGGTTTTGGGCACTCGTGACGGGGCTTAACATGTTTGTTCGAGCTCCCCACCCCCTCCCCACCTAAACTCAACCAACACTTCCACCTTTCCTCCTTTATTGGTGTAGTTGTGTCACAACACAGCACTTAAAATTGAGAATGACAATGGGGAATATGTCAAAGAGACAACAACCCGACCAAAGAGCAGACAACTTAGCACACAAATTGATAACATAAAGACGCAAATTTTCGAGCCACGAGTACTCACAGTTACTGAAAGCTAGTTCTAAGCCGCATTTGCAACTGGTATAGTTCTTTTAGATTTAAATCTCAATCGGTACTCATCAAACAAGTTTCGCAAACATTAAGTACACATTTTTTTTTCGGTTTAGCAGAACTTTAAAACTGTGCTGTGAATCTTTTGCTCACAACAGTTATTGTCATAAATATATATACATCAGACATTATGAAGGGTATGTGGAAGATACATAGTAGTTTTTATTTTATTGTCATCAATGTATCGAAAATTTTAAGTTAAACAATCCTCAATACTATATTTGTTTTGTGTGACAATTTGTTTAGACAAAACAAAACTGTAAAAACTACGAATACAAGAGAGTATTGTTTTTAAATGAAATTATTATCTATCGATTTCTAGATATACATGTATGCATAGTATTTATTTTAGATGACACTTGTTTGGGGGAACGGCTAAAAATGGGCAACTATCTTATGATTTTATGTTGACAAAAGGCAAATGATGCTAAATAGCTAATAATACATTTTTCTTTTAAAGTACAACTTTGAAATCTGCATCACTTTTTTTTATCAACAATTTTAGAATTTCGAAAGTATTCCAAGCTGAACAACTTTCACCGTGACCTCCCTCTGCATTATTTAAAAAAAAAACGCAATATTATTGTCATCTTTTTAGTAAATACTAAATTGTTACAAAACAAGATTTAAGCTGCTGTGGACACATGTTTCTTACGCGTAGAAACAAGACTGAGATTCATCTGGTTGAGTTAAAAAAAAGACTATCTACAGTATTGGACAAATTTGTCAGAGAAACAATATCCAGGATGCTTAGGCTACACTGACTTTATTATCTATGCGTTTTGCTGTGTGTTTGTTTATTCTACATGACTAGAGGCATAGGGAAGGGTTGATATATAATAAAACATATGTTTGAACCCGACGCATTTTTGCGCCTGTCCAAAGTTAGGAGCCGTTGTTAGTCTTGTATGTTTTTTTTAATTTTAGTTTATTTGTCACGGAGTTTAGACTGACGTCCATTGAACTAGTATACATTTCGTTTAGGGGCCAGCTGAAGCACACCTCCGGATGCGGGATTTTCACGCAGTGTTGAAGACCCATTGGTGGCCGTCGGCTGTTTTCTGCTCTTTGGTGGAGTTGTTGTCTCTTTGACACAATCCACATTTCCATATTCTTAGTGTTGTTAGAAAAAAAAATCATCCTTTGATACAAAAGTTTTCACATTGAAGGTCGTACGGTGACATTTATTTGTTAACACCCACGTTATATTGGTTTCTGATAGAAATTTGACCATTGGCAAACATACTACATAATGTTTTTTATATAGGTATTGGATATTTTACACCGTATTTTGATGTTCATGCAAATGGATCGTAATCCCGCAAATCATATGCATATTGTCTAATCTCAAAAGGGGACTATAGAGGTTCTATTAACAGGTCAATATTTTTTTATTTTGCTCAAATTATTTAAAAAAAATTGATAACAGCATTTTACATTGTCTTAAACATGGTAAATGAAAACAAACCAACAGAAAACAGTGAATTAAAAAAAAAATGTAAACAGGGGTAATTTTGTTCTTCAAAATAAGCGTTCACAACAATGTCGATATTAAGAAAACAGATAAAAGCTTATTAGTCAAAAACAGTTAACAGCATATATATCTTCAATAGTTATCAAAGGTACCAGGATTATAATTTAATACGCCAGACAAGCGTTTCGTCTACATTATACATATCAGTGACGCTCAGATCAAAAACGTTATAAAGCCAAACAAGTACAAATTTGAAGAGCATTGAGGACCCAAAATTCAAAAAGTTGTGCCAAATACGACTAAGGTGTCTATTCCTGGGATAAGCAAACTAACATATAAAAGCTAATTAGTCAAAAACAGATTACAGCATATATATCTTCAAAATAACAGTAAACAAAAGTTTAAAAATGCCTAAAACACCTCAACAAAAAAGATCTTGCACCCTCTCTCAAAAATCAAATTAAAACAAAATAGACTCAACTTTGCTCATATAAATTATCCACCAAATATATGCTAGGTATCAATTACACAAATTTTTTGCATCAATGATCTTGAATATTTGCCACTTTTAACTAAAATATAAAGGCACAGAACCAGGACCGTTTTAACTAATCACTAGCACGTCGTCAGGACAATTTCATTTGGCGAATTTGCACGACTTTTGCAATGCAACATTGTTGTAATATTCCTCGCATGATACTTAGGACGTATCAGAGAAAAAAATAAGCAAAAGAACAGTTATTTTGTTGACGTTTTAATACAATGTAAACAAACCCAGCAAGCATACGATCAGGACCCACCAGCACCAGTCTGGACCGAATCACCAGCACAGAACGTTCTCTCGCAGGACAACCTTTTCCACCGTGATCTGACTTTAACAGTTATGAAAGTATTTAAATAATACTACCTTCCGTGATACCTCAATTATGGAACGCAACAGCTGTCTTATGTGGAACTATGTAATTGCGTTATGCTGTTTTATTATTACTTGAGGATATTTTGTCTTTACATTATATGGTTTTGACTTTACGTAATGATTTTTTGATATAACTCAATATTTTGATTTGATTTGATGTTTGGTGTTTTAACGCAACCTTTAAGCACCGCTTTTGGGCTATTTCGTGGCGGCCAGTTTTTTTAAGTGGAGGAAGCCGGAGTGCCCAGAGAAAACCATCGACCTTTGATAGGAAAACTGACAATCGTAGTCAATTAGTATTGGAGTCGAGTGCACCCGCATGAGCGGGCTTCGAACTCACAACCTCAGTGTTGACTGGCTAGTGATTACAGTAGTAACTACTTAGACCACTCGGCCACCGATGCCCCTATAACTCAATATAGAAAAGTCATTACTTAATGATAATTCGATATTTCACGATATGGTTTCGTATTGACTTGATATAGTTTTGTCATTACTTAATAAGGTGTCATCATTATTTAACGTGGTTGTTTCATTAGGCAAACTATATCACATATGCGTGATTGATAAATGATTTAAGCTTACAGAATGTATTCAGCACATATTTTCGAAACGTCCCGAAAATTACACAATCTTTGAAATACATTAAAAAAAAATGACAAATTCATACTAGTTAAATAACTATATGAATGCATGGATTTAAATTAATCACAAAAATACCTGCAATATCTTACCGTAGGTGATAGCAATAATATATCCGAACAACAGATTTTCTTAATCTAAACAAATACAAGACACTAGTACATTACTTACTCTATGTATGCAGATGTCTGAATATATTGGATGATTTGACTTATTGATCTGCTCAGTACATGTAGTAGCCGTATAAGAAAAGCATAAACACCGATAACGGATAAATATACTTTTATAATGTACTTTATAATAATCCAATTGGATTTTGACATTATCAAGTTTATTTAAATATTAGTAATCCCGTCATGCTTCAGTCAAGAAAGTATGGACATGCCACAGTTGTAATCGATAAATAAAATAAATATATGATAGATATATCGAAGTAAAAGAAGTAATTTGATTAAAACACGAAAAATGGAAACGTTAAACAATACCAAAATTAAAAAATCCAAGTACTCCTTGCTTATAGTGAAGAAATATGGTGTATTTAATTCTTTATTATTAAAAAAAACAACAGCAACTTGAAATTTACGTATTGAATGAGAAGTGTTCACAAGAGTTTAAAAGGGTATATGATTCTACAGCCTGATTACCGAATATAAAAAAGACTTGTTTATATCTACAATGTTTACCTTGCAATGCTATAAAATGACAAACATATGATATTGTTCGGTCATGAGTGAACGGGAGAGATCTTAAGAAATCCATTTTCTTTCCTACTCGTACATCGAGTAACATAAACGCAACCCAAATGTGGTATATATTTTGTTGCAACAACAGGAAGTGTATTTGTCAAACTAATAAACCATGTCAACATAGAAACACAAATATATATTGCTTCCGAAGACTGAAGACATTCAAAGTTTGAAATATATGTACCAGCTTTTGAAAAAAAAGAAACACGATATACCAGTGAAAATAGAAAATATGATTCCACTTGAAACCGTCTGGTAACAACTTTGTTGTACTGTTACACCACCGTTATAGGTTAGGGGGTAGGGAACCAGCTTACATGTGTAACCCCGCCTCATTCTGTATGTATGTGCCTGTCCCAAGTCAGGAGCCTGTAATTCAGTCGTTGTCGTTTGTTGCTTAGTTATATAATTGTTTTTCCTTCATTGGTTTTCTACATAAATAAGGTCGTAATATTTCTCGTTTGAATTGTTTTACATTATTTTTGTCATTTGTGGCCTTTTATGGCTGACTATGCGGTATTGGCTTTACTCATTATTGAAGGCCGTACCATGACCTTTAGTTGTTAATTTCTGTGTCATTTGGTCTCTTGTGGAGGGTTGTTTCATTGGCAATCATACCATAAATTCTGTTTTATAAGGTTGTGCATTTAAGAATTACAGATTCCCGTAAAATTTGCAAACTGACGATGATTAATCGACTACATTTAACACATCTTTTAGGTCTCCATAATATTATCAAGGGCCAATGTACTTATATTCAACATCCATCATTGATATAGAAAATATTGTGTTTGAGTGAAAACACATCATGTGTCTCCTTTGAAACGCTGCAACTGCAACAATACAACATCTCAAAAACATGTTTCACCCTGCCGCATTTTTGCGCCTGTCCCAAGTCAGGAGCTTCTGGCTTTTGTTAGTCTTGTATGATTTTGATTTTAGTTTCTTTTATATATTTCAGTGTTTAGTATGACGTCCATTGTCACCGAACTAGAACACTTTTTTGTTCAGGGGCCAGCTGAAGCACTTCTCTGGTTGAAGGATTTTCTCGCTGTATTGAAGACCCATTAGTGACCTTCATCTGTTTTCTGCTCCTTGGTCGGGTTGTTATCTCTTTGACTAAATCCCAATTGTGCTGCCAATTTCATTTTTGACAAAAACCATCTGAAAAATAACATATTATGGCATACACATGTATTTGATAGATTTTTCAAATTTAAGCTTCAATTTTGTCGCCTTTAATGACTCAATTAGTTCAAATATTTCACATAAACTAATTGAATCGACTGAAGTAGACACTAAAGTCTTTAAAAAGTGTCTAAATCTTTCATCAGTTGAACCTGAAGTTTGAGGCCAAATCGGCCCTTACCTGACCTACTCCTTTGCATTAAAGTTTGGTATTTTTTTAAACATTTTTGGAATGAGTGTCTCCGGATCATTTAATATGCTATTTCGTCTTTTCTTATTTCCTGAAGTACAAAAGAGAAATCAAACAAACTCTCCTATGTAGATAAATGTCTGAACTTTGTGAAAATTAGTATATCACATTCATAATGATCCTTTCAAATCGATTGACAGTTATGACTTTTCGACTATCCAGACTACTATTCTATGTAATATTATTCAGCCGAAGGTTTCTTAATTATTTAAATGGTCCATCAATAGATTGACTGAAGATGTACATGTATATTTCTCAAGTCTCTGGTAGGTTATTACATTTTTAATATCAAAATGCCACTTTGGGCCCTCCGTAAACATGGAAAACGAAAAGTTTACCTGAATTACTTTTGATGTCATTTGTATCTATATATTAAGTGCATAATAAAATTAGGATTGAGAGATCATGATTAATTTTTTAAATGCACATATTTGATGGCAGTTTATTGCTAAAAGGTATATATTTAAAAAAAATATATATTGGATTCATATCAGGGTTTATATTTGACAACGGATTGGTAACAAAAATATTTCTACATCTGTATTTACTACTTTTAACTTTTACCATCATGCTTTTAATGTATTCAAATGTTTACATTTTTACTACTTTCAACTAAGAAAATTCGAATATTGAACCGAATGCTAGCAGCCCGTTTGATATTGAATATCAAGCGACGAATATCGAACCGGCCGCTAACTTCACATACATTACCGTTACCTAAATCATATTTTTGTTTTGGGCATACTATGATTATTGGACAATATTAACAGCCATCAGTTTCATTTCATAGTTTTAATATTCCAGTTTAACATGTGAAATTTAAGAGATTAAAAAGACAAACTATCGTTCTTTATTATTTTTTTTTTTTTTACGGTGATACATGTAGTCCGGTTTTTTTTCTTATCATGTGAATTTTCGCAAACTCCTTCGTTATGCATTCAGTCATTTATTAATTCTAATAGGGACCGCATAATTCATGGGTTTTTCGTATCTTTATAGAGATCATAATTTGCCAATATCTATAAGTCGCAACCCTGTCTATTAACAGAGAAAAACTGGCAAATTGTTTATGCATAGAAACTCGGAATACTTTTGTTTTTATCTCTTTTTATAATATATACAGTCAAACCTGAGTAAACCGGACCCTGAATAAACCGGTTTCCTGTTCATTCCAGCCGAAAATTAAAGTACATTTTTTTCCTTCAAAGTCTTTGTTAAAATACTCTTTGTCAACAGGACCCCTGTGTATTTCGAATTCCGGTTTAATGATACAGTCCCAGTAATCTTAATAATATCAATTACTACCTTTCAAAACTGGTTTGTCTAATTAATTAGAAATTATAACAGTATTGATCGGTATACAATCAATACATATTTATTTATACAAGATGGCTTTTCAGGATAATCAATTAGCCAGGTGTTTAACCATGAACTGACATATGGTGCAGTAGTGAGCTGTATTATATAACACTATAAAAGTATAAATTAAGCTAAAAGACACGCCGATTATATTTTGGATAGAACTTACGTTGTAACATGAATATTTTTTATTTCAAATCACGGAGTATCAAATTTAAATCAAGTTTTCGAAATCCTTGGTTCCCGGTTGTGAACCCCTATACCAATACCCTTGATAAAGAAGAACACCTTGATGCCAACAATTCATGGGTATCATACACTGTACGACAATGTTTCGATCGTAATGAAATTTTGTTTGAAAAAATTCTGACTTTTTAAGAATCTGCTATTCCAACATCGGAAATGAACGATTAAAGTAAAACGAAACTATCGTGTCACACGAGGATTTTGATGCAAATGAAAACAATGAACACAATGAACACAAAGTGAAAACTGAAACTGACAAGTCGGAAACTGATGCCACCGAGGTCTTTTTGATATACGAGGATAAGTAAAAAAAGACTAACATATTATTTTGGTGAATTCGAGAAACAATCAGTTTCTTAAATTTCTTCAGCCAATTTAACGGTCAGAAAACGATTCGATTGTCAAATGACCAAATGAGACAAATCACGAGATTTACACTTGCATGAGCAACATACCGGGCGCAATATAAGTATCAGGAACTGTTTACTCTTTTGGAAAATAGGATTTTACACTAGGTCTTTGTTGGGCTAATGTTGGTCAAATTTTGTTTTGTATCTTGTGTTAGTGTTTTGTCGTTTTCCTTTTTTGAAAATGGACTTGTCAGATTTCCTTTGACATATGAGTTTTAGATGTCAATTTGACAGCTTTCGTCTCTTTATTTAATATTCTAGTGTAGGATAAGTTCATAACGATAAGTTAATAAGTTCGCAACTTCTTCAAATCAATTCATGTTTTTTGTGAATATACTCTACTTTCCGTAAATGAAAAGGAAAATTAAAATAACAAAATATTTCCTGTTTGCTAAAACGTAAAGGAATAATAATGACGATACCAATCGTTTAATCCCTGGAATCGGTTTTTTTCAATGTTGAGTTGAAATACGTTTCCAATCATTTTGAATTATAAAAGTTATTTAACTACAATTTAACGAAAACAGTTTCGACCACTGTTGCATATCGGAATGACAAAAGACGGAAAAATGTTAAGTCAATCAAAGACTGGTCATCTTCGAGTTAAACATTATGATCGTGTGAGATGACATTTTTTAAAGCTATCTTTAGCATAGTGAATGTGATCGATTGTCATCAAGTTTAGTGTGTTGGTCTAGTATGAAATAGATTCATATTCAATTCGAATCGTTCAAAATATGCACTGAATATTCTTTTTGCGGTAACAGCCATTCATCCTGTAGTTTTTCTAAACCATCTTTGTGGAATTTCTTTCGATAATGATTTAAACACGTTGTTAGCATTTAACCGTGTCATGTAGAAACGTAAAAAAGCATTTGCAAATGCATTTGTCATGTTGTGTAGCCGTTCAAAGATATGTTAACAAAAAAAGATCTAAGTACTTTACATATTAAGTTATGAGTCACAGCTATTTCTGTATTTCTATAATTTCTTTTAATAGCAATATTGTGTTTCTAGACGTTCTCCGTGTAGCAACATAAAAATTTATTGAAAACACTTAATATATTAGTGAGTAACACAAAGGTATGGGAAGTTAATAGCATTTTCAAAACATAATTAACGTAGCGCCGGGAAACACATTAAATGTAAAAGTACAGGCTTTAAAGTTTAAAAACTGGTTTGTCTAATTAATTAGAAATTATAACATGATTGATCGGTATACAATCAATACATATTTATTTATACAAGATGGCTTTTCAGGATAATCAATTAGCCAGGTGTTTAACCATGAACTGACATATGGTGCAGTAGTGAGCTGTATTATATAACACTATAAAAGTATAAATTAAGCTAAAAGACACGCCGATTATATTTTGGATAGAACTTACGTTGTAACATGAATATTTTTTATTTCAAATCACGGAGTATCAAATTTAAATCAAGTTTTCGAAATCCTTGGTTCCCGGTTGTGAACCCCTATACCAATACCCTTGATAAAGAAGAACACCTTGATGCCAACAATTCATGGGTATCATACACTGTACGACAATGTTTCGATCGTAATGAAATTTTGTTTGAAAAAATTCTGACTTTTTAATAATCTGCTATTCCAACATCGGAAATGAACGATTAAAGTAAAACGAAACTATCGTGTCACACGAGGATTTTGATGCAAATGAAAACAATGAACACAATGAACACAAAGTCAAAACTGAAACTGACAAGTCGGAAACTGATGCCACCGAGGTCTTTTTGACATACGAGGATAAGTTAAAAAAGACTTACATATTATTTTGGTGAATTCGAGAAACAATCAGTTTCTTAAATTTCTTCAGCCAATTTAACTGTCAGAAAACGATTCGATTGTCAAATGACCAAATGAGACAAATCACGAGATTTACACTTGCATGAGCAACATAACGGGCGCAACATAAGTATCAGGAACTGTTTATTCTTTTGGAAAATAGGATTTTACACCAGGTCTTTGTTGGGCTAATGTTGGTCAAATTTTGTTTTGTATCTTGTGTTAGTGTTTTGTCGTTTTCCTTTTTTGAAAATGGACTTGTCAGATTTCCTTTGACATATGAGTTTTAGATGTCAATTTGACAGCTTTCGTCTCTTTATTTAATATTCTAGTGTAGGTTAAGTTCATAACGATAATTTAATAAGTTCACAACTTCTTCAAATCAATTCATGTTTTTTGCGAATGTAAATGTTATAGAAACACAGCTGTTACATTTATGAAGTAGTGCCATCCATATTAAAGAAATAAGATATGGAATGACTGTCGATTGGACACGTTCTAACCAGATACACCTGATATGTTCGAAAAGAAAATAACAAATAGAAAGGAAAATAACTGATCAATATTCTAATTACAAAAACATATTGTTTCTCTAAATCAGTCAAAAAACTGCTGTCGGCAGCCTTTATGTCTATCAGTAAAAATGGCCAAGGAGTTATACTGAATATACACTACTTTCCGTAAATGAAAAGGAAAATTAAAATAACAAAGTATTTCCTGTTTGCTAAAACGTAAAGGAATAATAATGACGATACCAATCGTTTAATCCCTGGAATCGGTTTTTTTTCAATGTTGAGTTGAAATACGTTTCCAATCATTTTGAATTATAAAAGTTATTTAACTACAATTTAACGAAAACAGTTTCGACCACTGTTGCATATCGGAATGACAAAAGATGGAAAAATGTTAAGTCAATCAAAGACTGGTCATCTTCAAGTTAAACATTATGATCGTGTGGGATGACATTTTTTAAAGCTATCTTTAGCATAGTGAATGTGATCGATTGACATCAAGTTTAGTGTGTTGGTCTAGTATGAAATAGATTCATATTCAATTCGAATCGTTCAAAATATGCACTGAACATTCTTTTTGCGGTAACAGCCATTCATCCTGTAGTTTTTCTAAACCATCTTTGTGGAATTTCTTTCGATAATGATTTTAACACGTTGTTAGCATTTAACCGTGTCATGTAGAAACGTAAAAAAGCATTTGCAAATGCATTTGTCATGTTGTGTAGACGTTCAAAGATATGTTAACAAAAAAAGATCTAAGTACTTTACATATTAAGTTATGAGTCACAGCTATTTCTGTATTTCTATAATTTCTTTTAATAGCAATATTGTGTTTCTAGACGTTCTCCGTGTAGCAACATAAAAATTTATTGAAAACACTTAATATATTAGTGAGTAACACAAAGGTATGGGAAGTTAATAGCATTTTCAAAACATAATTAACGTAGCGCCGGGAAACACATTAAATGTAAAAGTACAGGCTTTAAAGTTTAAAAACTGGTTTGTCTAATTAATTAGAAATTATAACATGATTGATCGGTATACAATCAATACATATTTATTTATACAAGATGGCTTTTCAGGATAATCAATTAGCCAGGTGTTTAACCATGAACTGACATATGGTGCAGTAGTGAGCTGTATTATATAACACTATAAAAGTATAAATTAAGCTAAAAGACACGCCGATTATATTTTGGATAGAACTTACGTTGTAACATGAATATTTTTTATTTCAAATCACGGAGTATCAAATTTAAATCAAGTTTTCGAAATCCTTGGTTCCCGGTTGTGAACCCCTATACCAATACCCTTGATAAAGAAGAACACCTTGATGCCAACAATTCATGGGTATCATACACTGTACGACAATGTTTCGATCGTAATGAAATTTTGTTTGAAAAAATTCTGACTTTTTAATAATCTGCTATTCCAACATCGGAAATGAACGATTAAAGTAAAACGAAACTATCGTGTCACACGAGGATTTTGATGCAAATGAAAACAATGAACACAATGAACACAAAGTCAAAACTGAAACTGACAAGTCGGAAACTGATGCCACCGAGGTCTTTTTGACATACGAGGATAAGTTAAAAAAGACTTACATATTATTTTGGTGAATTCGAGAAACAATCAGTTTCTTAAATTTCTTCAGCCAATTTAACTGTCAGAAAACGATTCGATTGTCAAATGACCAAATGAGACAAATCACGAGATTAACACTTGCATGAGCAACATAACGGGCGCAACATAAGTATCAGGAACTGTTTATTCTTTTGGAAAATAGGATTTTACACCAGGTCTTTGTTGGGCTAATGTTGGTCAAATTTTGTTTTGTATCTTGTGTTAGTGTTTTGTCGTTTTCCTTTTTTGAAAATGGACTTGTCAGATTTCCTTTGACATATGAGTTTTAGATGTCAATTTGACAGCTTTCGTCTCTTTATTTAATATTCTAGTGTAGGATAAGTTCATAACGATAATTTAATAAGTTCACAACTTCTTCAAATCAATTCATGTTTTTTGCGAATGTAAATGTTATAGAAACACAGCTGTTACATTTATGAAGTAGTGCCATCCATATTAAAGAAATAAGATATGGAATGACTGTCGATTGGACACGTTCTAACCAGATACACCTGATATGTTCGAAAAGAAAATAACAAATAGAAAGGAAAATAACTGATCAATATTCTAATTACAAAAACATATTGTTTCTCTAAATCAGTCAAAAAACTGCTGTCGGCAGCCTTTATGTCTATCAGTAAAAATGGCCAAGGAGTTATACTGAATATACACTACTTTCCGTAAATGAAAAGGAAAATTAAAATAACAAAGTATTTCCTGTTTGCTAAAACGTAAAGGAATAATAATGACGATACCAATCGTTTAATCCCTGGAATCGGTTTTTTTTCAATGTTGAGTTGAAATACGTTTCCAATCATTTTGAATTATAAAAGTTATTTAACTACAATTTAACGAAAACAGTTTCGACCACTGTTGCATATCGGAATGACAAAAGATGGAAAAATGTTAAGTCAATCAAAGACTGGTCATCTTCAAGTTAAACATTATGATCGTGTGGGATGACATTTTTTAAAGCTATCTTTAGCATAGTGAATGTGATCGATTGACATCAAGTTTAGTGTGTTGGTCTAGTATGAAATAGATTCATATTCAATTCGAATCGTTCAAAATATGCACTGAACATTCTTTTTGCGGTAACAGCCATTCATCCTGTAGTTTTTCTAAACCATCTTTGTGGAATTTCTTTCGATAATGATTTTAACACGTTGTTAGCATTTAACCGTGTCAAGTAGAAACGTAAAAAAGCATTTGCAAATGCATTTGTCAAGTTTGTGTAGACGTTCAAAGATATGTTAACAAAGAAAGACCTAAGTACTTTACATATTAAGTTATGAGTCACAGCTATTTCTGTATTTCTATAATTTCTTTTAATAGCAATATTGTGTTTCTAGACGTTTTCCGTGTAGCAACATAAAAATTTATTGAAAACCTGTAGTTTTTAATATATTAGTGAGAAACACAAAGGTAGGGGAAGTTAATAGCATTTTTAAAACATAATTAACGTAGCGCCGGGAAACACATTAAATGTAAAAGTACAGGCTTTAAAGTTTAAAAACTGGTTTGTCTAATTAATTAGTAATTATAACATGATTGATCGGTATACAATCAATACATATTTATTATACAAGATGGCTTTTCAGGATAATCAATTAGCCAGGTGTTTAACCATGAACTGACATATGGTGCAGTAGTGAGCTGTATTATATAACACTATAAAAGTATAAATTAAGCTAAAAGACACGCCGATTATATTTTGGATAGAACTTACGTTGTAACATGAATATTTTTTATTTCAAATCACGGAGTATCAAATTTAAATCAAGTTTTCGAAATCCTTGGTTCCCGGTTGTGAACCCCTATACAAATACCCTTGATAAAGAAGAACACCTTGATGCCAACAATTCATGGGTATCATACACTGTACGACAATGTTTCGATCGTAATGAAATTTTGTTTGAAAAAATTCTGACTTTTTATTAATCTGCTATTCCAACATCGGAAATGAACGATTAAAGTAAAACGAAACTATCGTGTCCCACGAGGATTTTGATGCAAATGAAAACAATGAACACAATGAACACAAAGTGAAAACTGAAAATGACAAGTCGGAGACTGATGCCACTGAGGTCTTTTTGACATACGAGGATAAGTAAAAAAAGACTAACATATTGTTTTGGTGAATTCGAGAAACAATCAGTTTCTTAAATTTCTTCAGCCAATTTAACTGTCAGAAAACGATTCGATTGTCAAATGACCAAATGAGACAAATCACGAGATTTACACTTGCATGAGCAACATAACAGGCGCAACATAAGTATCAGGAACTGTTTACTCTTTTGGAAAATAGGATTTTACACTAGGTCTTTGTTGGGCTAATGTTGGTCAAATTTTGTTTTGTATCTTGTGTTAGTGTTTTGTCGTTTTCCTTTTTTGAAAATGGACTTGTCAGATTTCCTTTGACATATGAGTTTTAGATGTCAATTTGACAGCTTTCGTCTCTTTATTTAATATTCTAGTGTAGGATAAGTTCATAACGATAATTTAATAAGTTCGCAACTTCTTCAAATCAATTCATGTTTTTTGCGAATGTAAATGTTATAGAAACACAGCTGTTACATTTTTGAAGTAGTGCCATCCATATTAAAGACATAAGATATGGAATGACTGTCGATTGGACACGTTCTAACAAGATACACCTGATATGTTCGAAAAGAAAATAACAAATAGAAAGGAAAATAACTGATCAATATTCTAATTACAAAAGCATATTGTTTCTCTAAATCAGTCAAAAAACTGCTGTCAGCAGCCTTTATGTCTATCAGTAAAAATGGCCAAGGAGTTATACTGAATATACTCTACTTTCCGTAAATGAAAAGGAAAATTAAAATAACAAAATATTTCCTGTTTGCGAAAACGTAAAGGAATAATAATGACGATACCAATCGTTTAATCCCTGGAATCGGTTTTATTCAATGTTGAGTTGAAATACGTTTCCAATCATTTTGAATTATAAAAGTTATTTAACTACAGTTTAACGAAAACAGTTTCGACCACTGTTGCATATCAGAATGACAAAAGACGGAAAAATGTTAAGTCAATCAAAGACTGGTCATCTTCGAGTTAAACATTATGATCGTGTGTGATGACATTTTATAAAGCTATCTTTAGCATAGTGAATGTCATTGATTGACATCAAGTTTAGTGTGTTGGTCTAGTATGAAATAGATTCATATTCAATTCGAATCGTTCAAAATATGCACTGAACATTCTTTTTGCGGTAACAGCCATTCATCCTGTAGTTTTTCTAAACCATCTTTGTGGAATTTCTTTCGATAATGATTTTAACACGTTGTTAGCATTTAACCGTGTCAAGTAGAAACTTAAAAAAGCATTTGCAAATGCATTTGTCATGTTTGTGTAGACGTTCAAAGATATGTTAACAAAGAAAGACTTCTACCTAAGTACTTTACATATTAAGTTATGGGTCACAGCTATTTCTGTATTTCTATTATTTCTTTTAATAGCAATATTGTGTTTCTAGACGTTTTCCGTGTAGCAACATACAAATTTATTGAAAACACTTTATATATTAGTGAGAAACACAAAGGTATGGGAAGTTAATAGCATTTTTAAAACATAATTAAGGTAGCGTCGGGAAACACATTAAATGTAAAAGTACAGGCTTTAAAGTTCTTTGGAACAGCCAGGATCGCTAAATTAGTCTTCGTAGCTTTTGGGCTATTTCGTGGCGGCCAGTTTTTATAAGTGGAGGAAGCCGGAGTGCCCGGAAAAAACCTCCGACCTTCGATAGGAAAACTGCCAATCCTAGTCAATTAAGATTGGAGTCGAGTGCACCCGCACGAGCGGGGTTCGAACTCACAGCTTCAGTGTTGACTGGCTAGTGATTACAGTAGTAACTACTTAGACCACTCGGCCACCGAGGCCCCTATAACTCAATATAGAAAAGTCATTACTTAATGATATTTCGATATTTCACGATATGGTTTCGTATTGACTTAATATAGTTTTGTCATTGCTTAATAAGGTGTCATCATTATTTAATGTGGTTGTTTCATTAGGCAAACTAGATCACATATGCGTGATTGATTAATGGAACACCCAGGATCGCCAAATTAGTCTTCGTAGCGTGAACAAATTTATTATATACTTTTCGGTTCTAAGAATATTTTGTTATCCTGCGATTTTAAACTGACGCAACCGATTTTTTTTTTCTTATTTCAAATCGTTGCCTTTAACCATTGTTAACTGTCGTTAATGCAAATAGCATTTGGTATTATTCCAATGAGACAACTCCCAAACAGAGACCAATACGACGTAGGAATGAGTAAAAATAGGTTACCGTCAGAGTTCAAAAAATTAACAAGTGAAATTGCTCACTAATGAAACCTCAGCCGCAATACTTCACCATCAACAGGAAGTTGTCGAGTGATGTATTTGAAAACGTACAAAACAGGGTATAGCTGATTTATGTAAACCATGAAACCAAATTTCAGAAATTCATGTAATGTAGTTCCTGAAAAAGATGCGACGAAAAATATTCATGGGACGGACGGAAGGAGGGAGGGACGGACGGACGGACGGACGGACGGACGGACGGACGGACGGATGGATGGTCGGACGGATGGATGGAGGAGCAGACAGAGGTAAAACAGAATACTCCTACTTTTTAAAGCGGGGGTATATCAAAAACTAATACCGCATACCAATGATAAAAACATTCAAACCAGAAAAACTAACGACCTGATCTATTTAAAAAGTAAAGTATGATACATGCAGCAACAAACGAAAAATTTCGAACTGCTTAATATGATTATTCAATAGATTCATAATGTCAAAAAATCGCGGGAAAATTTTCTCTTTGGGATCATTTCCAAGAGATCCAAATGAAAAAGTATCATCCGATTGATTCACATGGCATTTACCCCTAAAAAGTAGAATAACAAATTTGCCGAACTTCCGGGGAAATACAGAACCGAAAGTCCGTAATCAAATGACAAAGATTGATCCAAAAAGGGAACTATATTTTCGTGCGAATTAATCGATGACAAATTCCCCCGGTTACCTGAGGGCACCGTTTACCTGAGGTCCTTCATCAGCGGACCTTTTATCCACCTTGCATTCAATTTGTCTTGAATTTATAACAACTCGGCCAATGGCCAACTCGCACCAATCAAACAATCTCATATATTGTTACAACTTGTACCACTTCATCAAACTCGCACCACTAAAAAAAAATATAACAAACTCGAAGACATGTGTTTAATCATTTGATTGCTTTCTTCTTCTCCTTTCTCGGAGAACTAGTATCACACAGAGACAGAACTCGTACCAGTCAAAATAGAATACTACAAACTCGCACCACTAAAGAACTGTTTTAAATCATCCGAGAGTTCTAGATTGTCTTCTCTTAGTTATTTTCTCCGTTCTTTAAGCACCCGTATCACACAGAGACAGAATTTGACTTGCACCCTTCGAAAAAGAAAAAGAAATACTACAACCTTGAACACTGAGAAATGACTTAATCATCAGTGTTCTATGTTGTCTTCTTCTTCTCTGCGTTATTTACTCCGTTCTATATCATCTGTGTGACACCGAGACAGAAGCTACTACTTGGACATTCAAACTCTTATGGGAGAAGAACTGAAAAACTAATCAAAACTATCAACACAATGCATCAGTGCATAAAACAGTTTGATAAACACGAACTCAATCTGTGTATTATCATAAACATTTCAAGTAGTCTTCAAGCCGCGCTCGCGCGCGTTTTTCTAGTATACCGTTTATTGAGTTATTTTGGTTGTAGTTTTATTTTGGTTTATTTGACGCCTCCAATGAATGTGCCAAAATTAAAGGTAAATAATAAATGCTATTATATCTTCAGTATATTTCCTAATAATTTATATTTAGCAAAATCTGCAAATAAATATCGGATATAATTTGACAACAACATTTTATAATTTTAACTTAATTGTAAATTGTCTAAAAATTGTTAAGAAAGCACAATATGAATATCTATTCACACATGTCAAACATAAGTCTTTGTTGCGGTCCTAGTGTAGGTCATCTAAATTAAACACAGAACTCGGATATTTTGTCAATATAAACGATTAAATAAAGGCAAATATGAATGAGAAACATGCAACGTTTCAATAGGTATCAACCTTCACCCTTATCTGAAACAGTAGTGTAACATCACAACAAAGAAAGACACACTATAAAATATCAATTGAAATGGCTTAACTCAATCAAAATACATGTTAGCACAACTGAACATACAACGAAGGAATAAATTTGATCTATGATACACTGTAAATACATAAATTGTTAGGTATACAGTTTAATTGGAGAAAGGAAATATTTTTACAAAATAAATTTTGTTGTTGTTCATAGTACGAAGCAGTAAAAATTTATAGTCATACCAAACACTTATTAAATAAAATTGAGAATGGAAATGGGCAATGTGTCAAAGAGACAACAAACCGACCATAGAGCAGACAACAGCCGAAAGCCACCAATGGGTCTTCTATGCAGCGAGAAACTCCCGCACCCGGAGGCGTCCTTCAGCTGGCCCATAAACAAATATGTATACTAGTTCAGTGATAATGGACGTCATACTAAACTCCAAATTATACACAAGAAACTAAAATCAAAAATGATACAAGACTAACAAAGGCCAGAGGTTCCTGACTTGGGACAGGCGCTAAAATGCGGCGGGGTTAAACATGTTTTTTGAGATCTCAACCTTCCTCCTATACCTCTAGCCAATGTAGAAAAAACAAACGTACAACAGTACGCACAGTAAAACTCAGTTTAAGAGAAGTCCGAGTCCGATGTCAGAATAGGAAACAAATGAAAATAAACAAAATGACAATAATACATAAATAACAACAGACTACTAGCAGTTACTGATATGCCAGCTCCAGACATCAATCAAACTGATTGAAAGATTATGTCTTCATCATATGAATATCAGACACAATCCCTCCTGTTAGGGGTTTAGTATTACACCATCATAGAATATATGAGAAGAACATAACCTGTGTCATGCCAACAACTGGTTTTAGAATAAATATGATTCATTCCGATGCAAAGACCCTATAAGTGAATCAATATTAAAGCCAAAATATGCAATCTTTAATGACCTGACAACAGTATCGTAACTATATCCCTTCGTAATAAGTCTGTTTTAAGGTTTTGTAAGCTTTCAAGGTGAATACTGACATTTTTGTGCTTTGTAAAGAATATTACCATAAAAGATTGGATGCGAAATACCCGAACGTATGAGATGTCTGCATGTTGAGTTATATTTACGAATGATGTCCTTATACCGATGATAAAATTTAGTAAATGTTTTGACTAGTTTATGATATCGAAAACCCTCTTGTAATAATTTTTCAGTAATACATAAATTTCTCTCGCTAAAATCTAATACGGTGTTACATACACGAGCAAATCGTACAAGTTGAGATATATAAACACAATAAGATGGTGACAAGGGAACGTCACCATCTAAAAATGGATTATTAACGATAGGAAATGAAAAATCATATCTTTTATCATAAATTTTTGTATTAAGCTTCCCGTTAATGATATAGATATCAAGATCGAGGAGAAGACAGTGGTCATTTTTAGTATTAGCGTTATTTGAAGTAAGTTCAACAGGATAAATTTCTTTAGTATACATACTGAAGTCGGCATTATTGAGAGCCAATATATCATCCAAATATCCAAAGCTGGTATGTAGACGGTATATAACCCTAAAATAAACATTAAATAACATAAAGCATAACAAATAGTATCAACAGGTCAAATTAACAAGAAAGTACGATTTGAGAGAACTCGCAGTTACTGACAGCTCATAAACGACGTTTTAAACTGTACCGTGATGAACTTGGCGAAATAAGGAATTCGACACATGTTAACATGAAACCACCTCGCCGCCAGACCGAGGATAAATGACAATTGAAATTAATCAGAAGTAAGAAAGGAGTAGGCCCAGTAAGACCCCTTTTTGGCCCCAAAATATAGCAGTTTTACAAAATTGTTAAAATGAAAATTTTTAGCTATTTACTGGAAAGAAGAATACTTCTGTTACATAAATATGGGCTGTTTTTGACAATTCAATGCACATGTATCGGGTACTAGCATCATTAAGTCATGCTAAATTACTGAAATCTTCGAAATTTCAGCATTTTGGTTAATTTTTAGACGGTTTCCGTCTGAAATGGAAGTGGCCGCATTTGTGTTCATTCTTAATATTTAAATGTAAGTTGTATTTGATGATAATACATAACATATATAAAGGTTGAGAATGAACACGGATGCGGCCACTTTCATTTTTGACAAAAACCATCTGAAAAGTGACATATTATGGCATATTTGATAGATTTTTCATATTTAAGCTTGAATTTGAGCGTCTTTAATGACAAAATCAGTTCAAATCTTTCACTTAAACTAATTGAATCGACTGAAGTAGACAATAAAGTGTTTAAAAAGTGTCCAAAATGTTTCATCAAATGAACCTGAATTTTGAGGCCAAAATCGGCCTTTACCGGACCTACTCCTTTCAAGATACAAGTCTTTACCTTTTTAAAACTTTTGAATTATATCACTTAATAGATATTCATTTTTAACTACAAACAGAAACATACACGATCTTTCCTATATAAGTTTTGATGAACATTTGTACATGGCTCTGCACAATCACGACAAAGTGTTACTTGATAAAATGTAACTTAGTTAAATCACCATATGTGCCTTGTATACATAACAACATTCCTAAATGCGTCCGCTATTTAAAGATAAGCTTGTAAAGTTATTATCCCGTATAACGATACACATGAATGATAACTTATACACACCAACAAGGTCATTATGAAAATGTAAATTAAGATTATATTTGTTTCTGATGCAGACACAATTGAAAAATTCAAACAGAACAAAACTCAATCAATTTGCGTTTGACCTTGTGGCATTAGAATATCTATTCAACACTTCACTTTTAACATGAAAGAACACCTCACTGTCATTTTCATAACCTACTATCATGATTTCTTTCCAGCCTCACTTACGGATACGCTCGCATATAATATATGCACTTCAATATTACCCAATCAGACGTAGATAACGCATTTACTTCATGCGGAACAATCTTCTTTTTTAAAATTTAACCAATGAGAATTCATTAACAGATTTATCCCATTGTGACTTGAAGAGTATGACTAATTAGAACGGGTCTCAAGTGAACCGGGTATTTAAACATGGAGTACATTTTTTGGCGTAATAACCAAAAAATATACTCATGCGCTAGGCAAATTCAATGACACAAGTATACAAATTACGTGTTGGAAAATTAAATTCCTTATCTCAAATTTTAAAGAATTGAAAGGATTAAACGTGTTATAAAGGAATTTCTTGGTGTATAAACAGTCTTTCGGACTTTTTTTGTGTTTGTGAGTAGATTGGTCCAGTTAATACACAAAGAAATATCTTTAAAAAGGCGTTTATTCATATAATGATATCCAGACAGAATTTTAACGCAATTCAAGAAATATTGTACTTAATTAAAAATTAATTAGTTACAATTGGTAGTGGCACATTGATACGAATTATATCACCGGATTAATAGAAACGTACATTCAAAACCAATATAACTACATATTCAGAAAATTACAACAAGAGATCACAACTTATGATAAAGTGTGGATATGAAAGTTCGTCAGATAGTAGTCCAATAAATTGAACTGATTTTCGTCTAGACAGTATGTGGTCGCAATGTCTTAAAATCGGGTATAAGACTGCGAGATACATGTCCTCACTTTTTATGAAACGCTATAAATACAGGCTGGTCCACTTATCTTTGCAAAAAGCAGGTTCTCTCTCCTTGTCAAAATACAAAGCACATGGACGCGATATTCTATCTTCAAATGTGAGAATCTATTTACCATTTGCCCCATCTGACGACAGGACAACTATATTGTTTGTATAATAAGAACATACAAAAACGTTTGCGTCTTCATCAAGGGAAATTGCCAAAGGATGAGCCAGCAGTCTGCGTCGCTAAACACCCACTGTTTCTCACCAACTAAGGTATAGCACGTTATCGTATGTTGTTCTGTTCTCGATTCGTAGATGTTATCGCCTTGAACAGCAATGTAGATCGAACCAGACTTAGAGTCGACTCTTGTTTTTACGATGGTGGAAATTGTTTTGTCGAATACTTGAATCGATTGAATTCCCTTTGATTTAACATAACATATTATCATTCTTTTTGCGAAGTGGTAATCTATGCATTGACATTCACCGTTTGTTTTAATATTTTCTGTAATATTCCCTGAGTCGATATCAATATTCTGTACGGTACAAATGGCTGATATGGCAACTGTTTTATCACTAATAATGGTAATGTCAAACGGCCCACTAGTTACTGATATTGTTTTTGAGCGCGTACCATCATTATTGAGCATGATAGGTTTCCGCTGACTACAATCTGCAAATATAATGTGTCCGTTAGATAAAATAACGACACCACGGATGTCAGATTCCTAAAACAAATCTCAATTGTTGATGCACCAGTAAGCTCTATTTATCCATCAGTCCTCTCGATAGATTGGGGAATTTTTTTTAATATCTGTGCCTGCTTTTCTCTTTCTGCTTTCAAAATAACTGATAACGATCCTAATTCTAAAGATATGGATCCAAAGGTTGCAATTGATGATAATTTCCATATTGTAATATCAATTTTGCAAGTTATCTGCATATTTTGTTTTCTGTGAGAGATCTGCTTCCAATTTATTTGTTTTTAAAATTATTTTCATCTCGACAGCATTAAGTTCTTTCAGTATCTATTGTTCTAGTCAATCTAAATGAGAGGTTATTGTAATTCTCAATTGTTTGATTTCCTTCTGACATTTTTCTGGTAAGATCGTCTATGCGATCCTTTATGATTGCATCACTGTTGGTTTTTATGTCTTTAATACTCATTTCAATAGAGTAAAATAACGTTGACGACTTAGCAGTCTTTAGAACATCACGAAGTAGCTGCAAACCGACACATTGTTTTTGGTTAGTAGTAACATAGTGTGTAATGATGTGGACAATAATTTCATTTCACGCTCCGTGCAGAAATTTGCGATGTTTGCAATGGATGTTGGTAGTTTTCTATAACTTTTTATAGAAATGACACCATGTTTTCGTGTTGCTTTCGAAACACTGTGCTGTTCATGGCATTCCTTACATAATCCTTCATCGCATTAAAGACACCAATAAGCGGATGCTTTTGTAACATGTGTAATATGACGAACTTTACAAATTCCACAAAATGCACTGTCTGGTACAGCAGCCATGATATCTGTATAATGAATGAGATACAGTTATTAGACACTGTTATATTCGTATGAAATGATTTTCTTATAGTCCAGTCCCTTGTATATTACATGCAGACATGTCTATCTGTAGGACGGTCACTTGTATACAAATTTTGGTCTGATATGGTCAATTTGATATGATTACATTTTAAGATTGAACAACAAATTATCAAGTTATGTCTAGTCTTTTAGTCAATTCCCAGATTAATTTACACTCAATTTAATGGCAAGTAATTTATTCCTGTTCAAACTATTCGCCTGCAGCAAATTTAGATCTGTTTATAGATATAAGAAGATGTAGTATGAGTGCTAATGAGACAACCCTCCATCCAAGTTACAGTTTGTAAAAGTGAATCATTATAGGTTAAAGTACGGTCTTCAACATGGAACTTTGGTTCACACCGAACAGCAAGCTATAAAGGGTTCCAACAATGACCAGTGTAAAATCATTCAAACGAGCAAACTAACGGTCTAATTTATATAAAAAACGAGAAACGAGAAACACTTACGAACCACATCAACAAACGACAACTACTGTTCAGACTGTTCAGTAATTGTTACTTACCTGTTCCAATTTGCACCATACTGAGTTGTCTAGAAATCTACGGAACAGTACTGAATTTACCGCAGTGGATCAGACTGAACAATTCATTGGACCGACTTTTCAGATGATTAAACGATCAACGTGAGAGCTTAGGACAAACACTAATTTATAAATATTAGTGTTGCTATCTAGATATTTTAAGTAATAATCCAATTTAAGTGCACCAGCTGCGCATTTTGACATCATAGTTGTTATCAGCGATGATCGAAGTCAAAATATTTAAAAGTTTTAATACTAAAACATCAAAGGAAGAGTTGATACATTATACAAACGGTAAAAATTAAAGCTAACTCGGACAATTTATTAGAGATATTTGAGTTAATGTCTGTTTTGTTTACGTTTGATTTTTAGTTTTACATATTTATGATGTCGCCACGGTTCATATTTAGTATTATATAATATAAAACCTCAGGTATAATTAATTGCAGGTTTTCATTTGAAGATATATATATATATATATATATATATATATATTCTGATGTTTAGACGAATAATATATACAGAATGTACACAGCCATGTATCACCATCACTGCTGGTGATCCGATGGACAAATCTGTTGTAGAGTTGTCACTGGTTCAGACGTACTTATAAATATAATTATTTCTGGGACTGTATCTTGCATTAATTTGTAGGATCCTTTACAATAGATATTTCAGCTGATCTGAAACAATTCCATCTTCATGCCTTATATATCATGTACTGTATTACGACGCTAGATTTAAACTGACAAGGAAAGGTAACACCCGGCCACAGAAAGCTTTATTTTTGTGAAGCCTAGGTGGCCGAATGGTCTAGCGTGTCGGATACAGTGCAAGGCGATTTGGTGTCACGATATCTCAGTAGCATGAGTTTAAATCCCGGCGAGGGAAGAACAAAAAGTTTGCGAAAGCAAATTTATAGATCTAACATTGATGGGCTGATGTTTAGACGAATAATATATATATATATAGATGTATATATAAGTCTACAAATCTGCACCGATGAAGGCTATTTGTTAAGCCGAAAATTTGTCAACACGATTTAATAACAACATCTTCGTATAATACCATCTTATATTAGTATGGTTGTGCAAATTTTTAGACTTATATAATTTTTTCCTTATCTGCACAGTATCGTCTATTCTAGATCCATAGTAAATTTGCTGGTTGGTCCTTTTTATAGACTTCTATAAATATATATAATATATATATAAGTCTAAATTGAAAACAAAGTTCAAACCTATGATTGCGTTGGATAAAAACTGCAATTTTTATACGTGTGCATGTAAAACAAATTTCTTGGTAGAGGGGTCTAAATACAGCACAAACAACATTTTCCAAAAGACCAAAAAAGTAAAAAAGTATATTTTAACAAAACGCATTTGACTAACAGGTCGAACAACGGATGTTCTTAAACCCTGATAACTGCCATTGGCGAATGCCAAATAAATTGATCACCATTTTAACAACATGGATCTTAAAATTAATTTAATACCAAACAGAAAACAATAAACTTGCGGAAAAGATGATATACCACAAAAATGAGGTGCAAAAATTTGAACACCATATCCGGATTTCGACAATTAATGTTTCTTCAGTGATGTAAGGGATCGAAACGGTATTTGGAAGGCCATATAATTTACCTCAATTTAGGATAGACTCTTTAATTTTAAAGAGTCCAAATAGGATGAACAGATCATATAAACCCGAAGGAAAATATAATACAAGCCCAAACGAAAAAAAGTAAATAAGTCTAAATTGAAAACAACGTTCAAACCTATGATTGATTTGATAAAAACCGCAATTTTTATACGTGTGCATTTAAAACAAATTTCTTGGTAATACAATTAATGTCTCTTCAGTGATGTTAGGGATCGAAACGGTATTTGGAAGGCCATATAATTTACCTCAATTTAGGATAGACTCTTGAATTTTAAGGAGTCCAAATAGGATGAACAGATCATATAAACCCGAAGGAAAATATAATACAAGCCCAAACGAAAAAAAGTAAATAAGTCTAAACTGAAAACAACGTTCAAACCTGTAATTGCGTTGGATAAAAACCGCAATTTTTATACGTGTGCATGTAACAAATTTTGTTGTAGAAGGGTCTAAATACAGCACAAACAACATTTTCAAAAAGACCAAAAGAGTGAAAAAATATATTTCAACAAAACGCATTTGACTAGCAGGTCGAACAACTAATGTTCTCAAACCCTGCTGACTACCATTGACGATTGCCAAATAAATTGATTATAAGGTGTAACAAAATGGATCTCTATATTATTTAATACCAAGTAGAAAAAATATATATATATATATATATACAAATTAAAGGTTTCTTTTCAAGCGGTGTACAGAATTATATATTAAAAATTAAATACACAAAAAGAGTTTTAAAAGCAGCATTGTCTAGCGCTTTCATCCATCTTGGGACTTTTCAAGACTATGAACGTCGTTATGAACGTCGTTATGGGGAACACATTGTCTTGAAAAGTCCCAAGATGGATGAAAGCGCTAGACAATGCTGCTTTTAAAACTCTTTTTGTGTATCTAATTTTTAATATATATATACATATATATATATATATGAAATGAAATTAGATGTGGGAATACAATAAAAAAAAAAACAATCAAATTAACGAAATTGATAAAAAAATAATTAAACAAATAAAAGGTCACCACATGGTATCCATTTTAAAATCGTTTATATTGACAAAATATCCGAGTTCTTTGTTTAACGACAACGATAGCTAAACAAAGGAATCGGATACGGATACGGATTGCAAATACATAAAAACCATGTTAATTATTTTTGAATAGATCATTTATTTTATACAAATATCAAATGAAATAAATTTTAATCATTACCTCTCTGGCTTGCAGTTTATGCATATCTATTGATGATCAAGGATTTAAATTAAAGTCCTTATACCTCTGGCAGTACATATTAATTTATTAAAGATAAAAGATTACAACATTCTGTACAATTATCTGTTGATATTATAATCATCAATAACGGCGTCTTATCACCAATGTCGATAGTTTGGTATATTTTTGACATGTGTGAATAGAAATTCATTTGTGCTTTCTTAACAATTTTTAGAAAATTTACAATTATAAACTTAAAATGATAGAGTGTTGTTGTCCAATTATATCCGGTATTTTTTTGCAGATTTTGCTAATTATAGATTTTTAGGAAATATACGGAAGATAATATAGCATAACATAATCACCTTTAATTTTGGCCCATTCATTAGAGGCGTCAAATAAACCAAAAATAAAACTACAACCACAATAACTCAATTTATGGTATACTAGAAAAAACGGCGCGAGCGCGGCTTGAAGACTACTTGAAATGTGTATGGTTATACACAGCTTTAGTTCGTGTTTCCCAAACTGTTTTTGTGCACTGATGCATTGTGTTGATTGTTTTGATTAGTTTGTCAGTTCTTCTTCCATAAGAGTTTGAATGTCCAATTAGTAGCTTCTGTCTCGGTGATACATATGTGCACTAAAACGGAGGAAATAACTCAGACAAGAAAAAACAACCTAGAACACTGATGATTAAAATATTTCTCAGTATTGATAGTTTGTAGTATATCTTGTTCTTTTTTGGAATGTGCGAGTCAAATTCTGTCTTTGTGTGTTACGGGTGCTCAAAGAATTGAATAAATAGCTATAAGTAGACAATCTAGAACTCCCTGATAATTTAAAACATTTCTTCAGTGGTGCAAGTTTGTAGTTTTTTATTTGGAGTGGTGCTAGTTCTGACTCTATAACATGGGTGCTCCGAGAAAGGAGGAATTTACTAATAGAAGAAGACACTCTAATGATTAAACACATTTCTTCGAGTTTGTCATATTTCTTTTTTTGTTGTTGCGAGTTTAAAAAGGTGATCTAAGCTGTAATAATATATGAGAGTGTTTGAGTGGTGCGAGTTGGCCATGGGCCGAGTTGTCATAAATTCAAGACAACTTAAAAATACAAAACCATTCCCACCTGCTTACAAAACGTAGACGATAAGGAACCAGCTACGGAACTTTATTTGGGGTTTATTTGATTAAGCTACACTAATTAAAGCGTATGTGAAGTTATAAAGTACATAACATACGTTAACTATTTATTATAATATTTATCAATTAGTAGAATAACAGATAAGACGACTAAACAGATATTAAAATATTAACAAAAAATGATTAAGGACACCAAAACCAAATCTCTTCCGTAGCACCCGAGGTCACCCCCGGTTCGTGTTGCTCAATCCTTAGTTTTCTTTGATGTATTTTGTATAGTGTTGTTTGCCTATTTGTTATAAATCGATTTTTTTGTCATCGCGTGGTCAGTTTATTTTCATTTGATTTACTTATGAGTTTGAATATTATTTCGTATATCTCTCCTCTCTTTTGCGATTTTGCCAAATATGCGATCTAATTTATTATGTTTACTGTATACATATGTACTTATACATGGAAGCAATCTATGAGTCAGCAGTACATCCTGTTAATGAACTCCGTAAATTTTTTTTTTAAAAATAACGCGTGTAACGTATAACTGGAAACGCCTTCTGATTGTGCAAAACAAATATGTTACTTAGAGAAATGGGAATTCGAACATCGACAGCGAGACAATGCTGAGACTTTCTAGTTTGGCATATATTTTAATTTGATGTTGTCTACATGTGTCAATATCTATAAGAAGATCCATATATGGACATTGTCAAAAATAATTTGTGACAGAACTTGCATTTCCAATCATGATTGTATTGATAGAAGTTTGCTGCTTACAATAAAGCTATCAAATTAAAACAGTTTTTAGTTCAAAGTGGTGAAGTTGAAATCATTCCTTTAAAAATTTCACGGATGCCATCACGAGATGTTTGAAATCTAAGGAATATATGTTTCAAATATGACGACAAATATCTTCAGTTGTCGCTAAAAACAAAACCCATTTCTTTAATCGTCGAATTTTATTTAACGAATTAGACTTATAACATGGTTTGTTCTTAAGTGAGTAATGCGACATTTGCATAACGTTTTGTATATTATTGTTTATCCTTTGATCCTTGATCTTTTTACATAAAAATATATATAAATTGGCGGCAAATATAACGATATCAATTCACCTTTGCGTTGCTTTGATTTATTTGTCTCCTTTATGTATTATTTTATGTATTCCGCGCACAATAATAGGGGTCGTATTGCTTTCTTGTATGCGTTAGTTTGTCCATTTTAGTTTAGGTTCAAGAAGTACTGGTAGTTTACAAACTCTTTTGAAACTCTGGACTGTCCCACGGACAATGTCATTTACGGTATTGAATGTACTTTGTATTGACTACTTGATGTTGATGAAACGCGACATACTTTGCGAAAAAGAATGAATAAACACCGGTCTGATGATACAGATTCGCAGTATAGGTTTTTTTATAACCATTTAAATCAAAAAGGCCATGATCCTTCTTTAACTATATAAGTAGGCATTATCACCACCAATATCCCTATAATGAATTCGCATTTTATTTGTTAGTCATTCGTTTGATGTGTTTGAGCTTTTGATTTTGCCATTTGAATACAGACTTTCCGTTTTGAATTTTCCTCGGAGTTCAGTATTTTTTGGTCCTTTACTTTTTCCGAAATGATAGAGAAAGTGCGTTGATACTGCAATACCATATGGTTGCAATGATAACCTCAAGGGAGTAGGAAATTTGTCAGGTTCAGCTTGCTTTATTGAACTTATCTTATACTACTTTAAGCCACCAGCGTTGCCATTGGCAAAATCATTACCATCGTCCAATGTTTAAAAGTCTTCCAAATCTAAATCATACTCTGGAAGGTTTGGTTACCTTCTTTCACATATTTATCATCCGCTAGGGTAACATGACATTAGAACTATTCTTTTTTCACTGCCTGTTATTTTTCAAAACTGTTTGAGGGATTATGCACTTGACAAGGGAAGCATTAATTCATTTTCTGCAATATACAGACTGGTCAGTATATGTTGTGATGTAACTCTGTCCATCTGTTTGAACATGTTAGATCGGATCCTTTATATCATGAAAAGAGGATTTTTTTTTTCAAATAAAGGAATTGATGCAATCAACATCAACTTGACACGTTGTCAGAATGGGTCAAAACAATCAGGTCTCTGATTTAATGTCGAATTTATAAGTGAAAATCTGTGTGAATGATCCATCAAAGTCCGGTTTTTTTTTAACAAACAAGCTGTGACATTTCTATCATCTCTACACGATAAATAGGCTGTTGTTCACTCAGAATACAAAAACATATCATTTGACATGGATGATATTTTAGCGATTCATAAGTCCTTCGTGGCTTTAATGAACCTTACATTGAGCAGCAAATCTGATGACTTATCTTGTTTGTATTGGATAACTAAGCTTCACACAATTCCATAAAAACACATTGTCGGCTAATCTGCCTGTCCTACAAAGAAATTGTCCTTTAGATTTACAAAAAAATGTTGTCTGCAATGAAAGAGGGTCTTCAGACATACTGCGTAGTGGTGTTTAACATATGTGGATTCTATTAAACTCTAAAGAACTTCTGATAATTTTATATTTAGATCTTTCTCTGAAATTCATTCTATCAAAACTTTTGATTTTTCAAACCTGTATACCACCATATTCCATGTGAAATTAAAAAATCGTCTAAAAGAAATTATTCACAATGCTTCTCAATATAAAAATTGTAAAATACACTATAAATTGTTTTCTTTATGATACCACACGGCATATATTGTTAATAACGAGTAAATAGGTAAAACATGCTACAAAGAGGAACAAAAGATCACTATGCTAGATTTTCTTATTGACAACATATTTGTTGAATTTGGAGATCGACTTTTTTGACAAATTGTTGGCATTCCTATAAAACAAACTATGCACCTCTCCTTGTCAATCACTTCGTATTTTCATATGAGTCGGAGTTCCTTCAGATACTTGTCCAAACCAAGTAGATCCAAAAAGTAACATTAATTAATTTCACATTCAGATATATTGATTATGTTCTTTCCATAAACTAACCAAACTTTTTTCTGATTGGGTTCAATTGACACTTCCTCCAGCAATAGAAATAAAAGAAAGAAGAAACATGGCTTCCTGTCTCATTTTTAGACTTATACCTCGAACTGGACATTAGCGATCATCTCAGTACCAGAATCTATGACAAACCAGTTGATATTTATTTTGAAATTATCAATGTCCCCCATCTTAGAAGCAATATACCAACTTCACCAGCATATGAGGTATACATTTTAAACTCATTCGGTACATGTATTCAAGAGCTTGCAGCTGGTACTTAGACTTTATAAAACGTCACCAGTGTCTGAGCAGAAAGTTGTGGAACCAGGGTTATGTCGAAGAACGTCTCGTCCTTTTTCTAAAACAAATCATCTGACAATACTAAGACCATGTTTATAAATATTCCGTATCAACTTCACAAAAAATACAAGATGGTCTTGGAGTATAGATTCTAGGTACTGACGTTGTTTATCATCTTAATTACGTGTTATACATGTAACATGTATAGCGTGGTTTTATTTGTTTTTGCAAATTATTAACCTTTAATGTTTAGTCCATTTTGGTTATATCTTGTCAGTGGTTTTCTTTTATTGACAGACATGATGGATTAGTATGCGTTTTTACATATTATTCAAACATTATTGTTCCTTTCAAAAGTAATCTTCATCAATCGATATAAACAGTATAATGCGCCTAAAATCTGTATTCCAATCACGTCAATCATGTATTATACTATGGCTTATGTCCTGAAATCATTTCAAAGCTTTTGAATCATTAAAAAAACAAAACATAGGCTTTTTTTCTTGAAATTAAACTTTAATCAAATCAAATAGCAAAGCCAATGTGCGGTATGGTACCATAGAAACTGCATCGTTAAAATTATTGGGAATTCACTTTTTCATAGGTTTTTCAAGGTGAAATATGTAAAGTTAACTGTCTTTATGAATTAATTAGCTGTTAAGGAATATCCTGTGTTCTCTTGTTTGAGTTTGATTTCTTTCCGGATTTGTGATTGGGTATGAATTGGTTGTGACATAGATAAAGCTTTTTTCTTACATTTGGAGTTAGTTTTAGTGTTTATAAGGACTTATCTTTATTTCAGACGGTTATGACGTGTTTACATGTGGTCTATTTTCTATTCGATGGATAATTGGATAGTTTTAGAATACAAATTAATAACATCATCATAAAAACAAGAATGACACAGTAACCCAACATCCCGTTAACATGTTTTACCCCGCCACATTCGCTATGTATGTGCCTGTCCCAAGTCAGGAGCCTGTAGTTCAGTTGTTGTTGTTTGTTGATATGTTACAGATTTGTTATTCGTTCATTTTTTTGGTACATAAATTAGGCCGTTAGTGTTCTCTTTCGAATTATTTTACATTTGTCAATTTGGGGCCTTTTATAGCTGACTATGCGATATGGGCTTTGCTCAATGCTGGAGGCCGTACAGTGACCTATAGTTGTTAATTACTGTGCCATTTGGTCTCTTGTGGAGAGTTGTCTAATTGGCAATTATACCACATCTTCTTTTTTAATAATCACGTTTTCTGCAACATCAACTAAGTATAATATACAATATATCAAACTTCAGGTCAACTCGGGAGCCCAAAACAACAAAACAATATTCTAAAGATTAACACTTGTCCTCAAAACCAAAACCAAGTCTCTAAACGATTGTAAAGCTCAACATATAATGGGAGCCCAAAATATAAAACAGACATCAAGTGGTTAAAGTTAATTAGTAAGACATTGTTAATTCTCTATACATTATGGGAAGCTCTAAAATGCACATAATTCTTTACAAGCTACGAATTGTTTTTCAAACTCAGTATGAATTACCCTTTGGTGGATGAAAAACCAAGTCCACAAGTGATGAGTCTTCTTGTTACACGTATCATCTACTCCTCGATCAAGCATTTATAAACGGTGTAAACCAAAAGAGGTATGATTGATGCTAAACTTTCATTTATTCATCACTGTCTTAATTTGTTTCCTGCTTTTAATGATATATATAATCGTAGTAAGATACAGCAAACTTACATTTGAAAAATGAAAATAAAAGTTATTTCAGAGAATCGACATAATTTTGTCATGTAATCACGTGATATGATACACAAATACTGGCTGACCTTTATTAGCAACAATCAAATCATTTTTTATGTGATCAAAATGTAATGCTGAAGGGTCATCGAAGCCATCTTTGGAGGCCCTAAATTTTTTAAACTTCTTTCCGTCAGAAGATAAACAAATGACGCATTTGTATGCGCCAACGTAAACGTTAGAATTGTTATCTACAGCTATTCCTCTTGGACATTTCAAAATAGATTCATTTTTGAATCGCCACAACTTCCTCCCTTCCAACGTGTAACAATTAACGACGTCATTAGAAAAATGTGTTGCATATATCTTATTTCGGTAGACAGCTATTCCTAGTCGATCAGTGCTTTCCTCTATTTTTACTAATGTCTTGGTTCTAAAGTTCGACCGCTGAATGGACTGAATACCAATTGATCTCACCCAGCATATCAAAGCCCCATTGTTGTATGCTATTCCTCGACATTCTCCATTAGTTTCTACACTTCCCACAATGGTACCCGTTTGAGAACTTACAATCAGAATGCCAATTGATGTAGAAATGGCAACTAAATTATTTTCTATATATGTGACGCCAAAAGGTCCATTCCCGACTATTGGGCATTTTATAGTCCTGTCCATCTTCCCGTCGTGATTGACAATGAGAAGTCGTTTGTAATAACTATCAGCCAATATCATTTTCAAATCAGGCAGAACAATGATTCCCAGGAGCTCAAAGTTTTTAAAAAACCAGCTCCAAACCCTGCTACTCGGTAAATTAATTTGTCCTACATAAGATAATTTTATTTGGTCAACGTTTGGAATGTTTGATATGATCTGAGCCTGTTTATTTTTTTTTCTTTTTAGAACAATTAACGTTTGTCTTATTTCTGTTACGACAGTTCCAAAGGTTCCAATGATTGATTCAATATTTGATAATTTTTCGTTCATAATCAGTTTTAGACGATTTTAACGCAATTTTCCTTCCTCCAATAGGGACTGTAGATAGGTTGCTTCCTTTTAAACTTTGTTTTCCATTAATTTGCTTCCAACATATACTTGATACTCTGTTGCAAATTTTTTAATTGCCACAATTTCCTCAGCTTAATACTTTGCGATTTTCGTTTTTTCTAATAGTTCTGTTATTAAGTTCTTAGTGTCTCTTTTTATTTTATTCTCGGCTGTATCCAATTCTTTAAGTATCTTTTGTTCTTGTGTATTCATATATAAGTTTACTTTAGTTCGCACCTGTGTTATCTCGTCCTGATATCTCTGTCGTTCATGATTGATAGTGTCAAGATTTTGTTGTCTATCTGCTATTATGTGATCAATGTTACTTTGGAAATCTTTAACAATTGATTCAGTAGTGTTTAATGAGGCCGAGGTCTTTACCGTATTTATGACATCTTGAAGAAGCATTATATCAGTACAGCTTTTATGGTCAACAGCAATACAAGCGGGGCAACAATCCTTGTCATGATACTGGCAATAATTTTCATATTTCATTTTATGGGTTTCGCAATAATTAACGATTTTTGCTATAGATGATGGTAATTTGTTGTAACTTTCAATCGGAATAGTGTCATGGTTGCTTGATGATTTGGAATTGACATGAATTTCATGACATTCAAGGCATAGTCCTTCACCGCAATCGCAACACCAATTGTTCGCTTCCTTTCTAATTTCACGGGCTTTACATATTTTACAACATTCTTCACTTCTGGTAGTCATATCTTTAACAAATGGAATAATAATAATGATAGACAGGTTACTTTATAAGCTTACAGTAGGTCGTAAATCTGCAGCTAACGACTTCAATGCTATCAAAGTAACAGTAGTTCATTGAATGATTAAACTTGAAAACTAAAAAAAGTAAAGATCAAAACCAGTTTCATGTCTTAAGTACGGCATTCTTTATATCTGAGTAGATTTAAATGCACCAAAATGTTTGAAGGTTTTAGATATATGTAATAAAACAAAAACTTTCTTATGTAAAAGAATATCATCTTATTACTTGTATTAAAAAAAATACTTTAAATCCTTTGGTATACAGTTATGTTTTCGGAAATGAAATATTATCAAAATGTTAATCATCAAATACTATAAATAGTGTTGTCTAAAGTTTGCACATTGTAATTTTAAATAATATGGCGCTCAGGCCCAACGCTGTAATTATGTTTACAAACAAACGCCAGACTTCATCAAACAACTCATCCAGTCTAAATGAACTCTATATGGATATACAGAATTAATAAAGTATGTTTTACATCATTGATAAATATTTTGAATTCATCAGGGTTTTGTTTTAACTTTGCGATACCCATGTTACTATCAATATGATTATCAAATTTTGTATTTTTTTTTTAGAATTGCCTATTTATATCTTAGAATTATTAATCGTCCTAACGTCAATCGTTATATTATATTTGATACTCATACATGTACTAAATAAACTCATCATGAAATTTTATACTTACGCCAGACGCGCGTTTCGTCTACAAAAGACTCATCAGTGACGCTCGAATCCAAAAATGTTAAAAAGGCCAAATAAAGTACGATTTTGAAGAGCATTGAGGACCAAAAATTCCTTAAAGCTTTGCCAAATACAGCTTAGGTAATCTATTCCTGAGGTAGAAAAGCCTAACAAGGAATTTAAACGATTTTTACTAATATGGGCGTAGGAAAGGTAAAAATGAGAAACCTGTCTATTTCAATGAAATGTTCTCCAATTAAATTCTTAAAATTTATTTTAAAAACAGTCACTTACCTTTTATTCACTCAAACGTTTACTTCGTATTTCAATCATGTATTATACAAAAAGGAATTCAAAAGTAAAGTTTAAAATCCGTTATCTAAAAATCCTTAGGGTTGTGAAATCATATGCAAACACATGTATCAAAGCAGTATAAACTTGTGGTTCAAGAATGTTCCGATACATTTGTCTTTATTTGTTGATTATGCAAGACTTTAGTCATGATATCAATATGTTAAATCAATAGTTTTGATAAATGTATGTTGAAAATGTGCCTAAATATTTTGAAGTAGGTAAATCTCTAACATATATGTAGAACAACACATGAAAAACTTTATCGTTTATATAATTGTTTTATCTTGCTATACCATTAATCCTAAAAAACAGATTTAAATCCTTTTATATACGTTCAGAGCCATAATCAAATTTGACATACCAAAGGAAAAAGCTTCGTTTGTGAAAATAAACAATATATGTACTTTATTTTATATGTCACATATAAAAATAAGAAGATGTACTATGATTGCGAGTGACGCAACTCTCTACAAGTGACCATATGACCCAGGAAATAACAGTCATGGGTCACCGTACGGCCTCAAAACAATGAACAAAACCCAAACCGCATAGTCATCTATAAATAAAAGGCAGCGAAATGACAAACTTAAAACAATTCAAACGAGAAATTAATGGCCTAATTCATGTTCAAAAATATAAACTAAAAACTAAACACAGCAACAAATGACAACCACTGAATTACAGGCTCTTGACTTGGGACAGGCACAAACATACTGCGGCCGGGACAAAGAAGTTTAAAGGCGCAAATCCCTCTCTCCTCTTAACTTGCCTTAATTTAATTTTTTTCTGTTTAATAAGAGTTCTTTGATAATCAAAAATTAAATTCTAAAATAAAACAGCATAACAGCCAATAAAAATAACAGCTTTGGTTTTTTTTTTTTTTTTTTTTCCCATTCATTTAAATCCAAAAACTGCTTCGGAAACATAAACGTTATAATAATATGTCGTTTTTATTTCTTTTATATAACATTCAACATAAATGTTAGCGAATAGCATGGAATGGACTCTCAATACACGTATGCATCCAAATGGATATAAAAAATAAGTAGAATAAACAGTTAACATTTTTGAATTTGTGCTGTTTATACATACTGAACACACTATCATTTTTTTTCTTATTTTTTTTCTGAATTATCCCTTTAAATGAAACTTCAACATTGTTCTAGGTCATACCTTTATAATTCTATTCTTATAAATACATAACTGTTAGTTATCTTCTAATGAATAATAAAAAAAAACATGAATTATTGCATTAAAACTTGGAAAATGTATTTATTTACTTAAAAATAAAATACTGCGAAAAATTAAGAAGAAGCTTGGCTCATTATTGTCAGGGGGAAACTAAACGTCAAACGAATGAAAACTCTCAAGATGAAAATTACACATTTTCTTTAACGCTTTTAATTTAAATAGTACCTCATTAAAAAAAATTTTGGTGAAGGTGTTATTATTTCATTTGAGATTATATTGCATTTATCGAACATTAATGGATTTCAGAAAGACAATATGGCGGCTAAAATCTTAGTTACGTTATGTCGATTGTGCACTTGATGGTAAATAGAAGCTAATGTACCAAAAATTGCAAGTAAACATTTTTTAATGATTGGTTGAAGAATTATAGGAATTAAACACATTTTTTCTAGAGATTATTAATGTGTAAATTTTGTCGCTGACTCACAAAATTTGCATAAAAGTCCTTCGGACTGTTTTACTTTTATTTTTTATGCACTTTAAAGAAAAATATTTAGACTAGAAGGGAAGTTTCAATATGCTTGAAGTCTGTTTTAATTCATTTCTTTTCCTAGCTTGATTTCTCAAACCAAAAAGTACCAAAATAAGAAGGGACTAACGTAGTCGTAACTAGATATCATTGAGATGGGAGCCATCTCAGTGGGCCCCGCTGTGAATAATGTGTGGTAAAAAATTTGTATCTTTATCATCGGACATGGGGTTGTCAAATGAAACCAAAGTTTTCGACCTAGAAAGTTGTAAATAAATTATGACACACCCTCTAGTGTTGGCTTATATACATATCAAATATAAACTTTGAAATCATAACGGTTCTCAAGATATAGAGCGGACACGATCTTTACCATAGGACATGGGGTTGTCAACTAAAACCAAAGTTTCTGACCTTGACCTTTGACCTAGGTAGTTGTACATACATTATGACACAACCTCTGGTGTTTGTTAATATACATATCAAGTATAAACTTTGAAATCATAACGGTTCTCAAGATATAGAGCGGACACGATCTTTACCATTGGACATGGGGTTGTCAACTAAAACCAAAGTTTTTGACCTTGACCTTTGACCTAGGAAGTTGAACATACATTATGACACACCCTCTGGTGTTGGTTAATATACATGTTAAGTATAAACTATGAAATCATAACGGTTCTCTAGATATAGAGCGGACACGATTTGTTACGGACAGATGGACGGACGGACAGACGCACTGATGGACGGACGGACGGACGGACGGACTGACTGATCACTATAGGGCGGCCGCCATTCGGCGGGGCCCTAATTACTGTAAATATCTCTTATCAATCGGACATTTGTTTTACCGACAAAATAATGACAAACGCATACACAGTTTCACGGATCCTTAAAAAGAATGATATCCAGACAGAATTCAAACCAAATCAAACAACTATTGTCTATTTTTAGACATAAATAATTTACAATTGTTCTTGGCACGTTGATAGGAAACATTTTACCGTATTAGTAGAAACTTGTATTCAAATCGATATTAGTGCATATAAAAAGTATAAACACAAAAATACCGAACTCCGATAAAACATGATTAGATCAAGAGATGCAATAGTGTAAATATGAAAGTCCGATAGATAATAGTCCATAATTGAACTGATTTTTTGTTAAATCATAACATGAACGCAAAATGTCTAAAAGTTGAATATAAGACTGCAAGATACATTTCTCCCTTTTTACGAAACGTTATAAACATAGACTGGTCCATTTGTCTTTGCAAAAAGCAGGTTCTTTCTGTTTTTATCAAAATACAAGGCACATGGACGCGATATTTCATCTTCAAAACTAAGATTGTTTTTACTTTTTTCCCCATCAGACGACAGGACAACTACACTGTTTGTATAGTAAGAACATACAAACACGTTTGAGTCTTCATCGAGTGAAATTGCCAAAGGATAAGCCAATAAGTATGTGTTGTTGAACACCCATAGCTTCTCTCCAATCAATGTATAGCATGAGATCGTATGTTGTTCGGATCTGGATTCGTAGATGTTATCACATTTGACAGCAATGTAGATCGAACAAGACTTCAGGTCACCTCTTGCTTTTACTATAGTAGAAAATGTCTTGTCGGATAATTGAATCGATTGAATTCCCTTTGATTTAACATAACATAATAGCATTTCTCTTGCGAAGTGGTAATCTATGCATAGACATTCGCCGTGTGTTTTGATACTTTCTTTTATATTCCCAGAGTCGATTTTGATAATCTCGACGGCACGAATGGCTGAAATGGCAACTGTTGTGTCGCTAATGATGGTAATTGCAAACGACTCACTAGTCAGTGATCTGATACTGTTTTCACGAGCGTACCATCAATATTGAGCACGATAAGCCTCCGTTTACTAAAATATGCAAATATTATTTGACCGTTAGACAAAACAACGGCACCACGGATGTCAGACTCTTTAAACAAATCTCCTGCCATTTTAATTTTCGATGCACATGACGGTTTTATATCTTTAACAGTCCTCTTGATAGCTGTGGGAATTTTTTGTAAAGCTCTGCGCTTGCTTTTGTCTTTCTGCTTTCAAAGAAACAGATACCGATCCTAAACTAATAGATATTAAACCAAGGTTGTAATTGATGATAACGTCAATATTTTATCATTAATTGTGCACTGCAAGAAATGTTGTTAAAGGCTCCTGTTCTTAGTTAAAGACTGGAGATATTTTTCTTCCTTTTCCACATCAGCTTCAATTAGTTTACTGTCAATGTATGCCTGCAGATCTGATCCAGATTTCTTGACAGATGTGAAGTTGGCTTGCAAGAAATCTACATATTTTGTTTTCTCTGAAAGATCTGCTACTAATTTATCTGTTTTTAAGTTTACTTCTATCTCGGCAGCATTAAGTTCTTTCAGTATCTGTTGTTCTAGTCCATCCAAATGAGACTTTATTATAATTCTCAACTGTTTGATTCCATTCCGATATTTTTCTCGTTGGTGAAGGAACCTGGTAAGATCATCTATGCGATCCTTTTAAGTCTGTTTTTTGAGATATTCATTTGACGTGACTCTGTGCTTATGTATCCCGTCATACTTTGAACGACACAATTATTTTATTTATTAATATTACTTTTACTGTTTAGTCTGTTTTTTTGTAATATACATTTGACGTGACTCTGTACTTATGTATATCGTCATACCTTGTACCACACAATTATTTTATTTTATTTATTAATATTACTTTTACTGTTAAGTCTGTTTTTTTTTTTTTCCATTTTACGTGACTCTGTACGTGTATTTATGTATCCTGTCATACCTTGAACGACAAAATTATTTTATGTCTACCTGTGCGAATTTCAAACGCGCGATTTTACGCCAGAACTTAAAACCTTCCATCCTTTATGGGTGGAGTTTACATAGATAAATAAAATCGTATAATATAAGCAAAATGAGGATGTTAAATTTGATGTATGCCTTTTTGTGCTTCTTCGTTACATTTGTTTGTTTTTATAGTGATTAAACTGATAACGCAATGTTGACCGCTGTACCCATATTTTTGACATTTTTACCTATTGTGTCTGTTTGTTTTGTTCACACATCGTTGTCAATATAATGGAATTTGATGCGACTGTCATACAAGTGAGAGGTTTAGCTAGCTATAAAACCAGGTTCAATCCACCATTTTCTACATAAGAAAATGCCTGTACCAAGTCAGGAATATGACAGTTGTTATCCATTCGTTTGATGTGTTTGGTTTTTTTTTTTATTTTGTCATTTGATTGGGGACTTTCCTTTTTGAATTTTCCTCGGATTTCAGTATTTTTGTGATTTTACTTTTTATGATTGCATCAATGTTGGTTTTTATGTCTTTGATACTAATGGAGTCAAATAACGTTGATGACTTAGTTTTTTAGAACATCACGGAGTAGCTGTAAACCGACACACTTTTGGTGATTAGTAGAAATACAGGCCATGCAACATAGCTTGTTATTATGAAGACAATAATTTCAAATTTCATATCATGCTCCGTGCAGGAATTTGCGATGTTTGCAATGGATCTTGGAAGTTTTCTATATCTTTTCATAGAAATGACATCTTGTGTTCGTGTTGCTTTCGAAATACTGTGATGATCATGGTATTTCGTACTTAACCCTTCATCGCATTCAGGACACCAATATGCGGATGCTTTTGAAATATGACGAACTTTACAAATTTCACAATATGCACTGTCGGAAGAGGCAGACATGATATCTTTAAATATAAATGATATACAGTTATTAGACCCTGCTATTCGAGGAAATGAATATTTGTATAGTATAATTCATAGTACATGTCTATCTGTAGGACCGTCACAAAAACAAATGTTGCTCTGAAAGGTCAATTTGTTATGAATACCTTTTAGGATTGAACAATAAATTATCAAGTCATTTCAATTCTTTCATTCAATTTTCAGCCTAATTCACACTCAAGTTCATGGCGAGTAATTAAGTATTGTTCAGAAAATTCGCTTTCAGAAAATTTGCTTGCAGTAAGTTAAAACCTGTTAAGTCTTTATTAAGACTGTTGAGTACTTGTTACGTAAATGTATACATCAGCACCATACTGAATTGTCTGGGAATCTAAGGAACAATATTGAATTAACTGTCAGCAAATTTTCTGATCAGTACGTAATTAACCATTATAGTGGATGCGCCTACAAATTGCCTGAAAAACTGAAAATGACTGAATCATTTATTGATTAAGATAAAAGCGAGAGTGTATGCTGCTTTCTGGGTATTTTTGGTTAATTCTAACGTTGGGTTGCTGTCTCAATGAGGAATTTTCAACGTTTCTTTTGTTCCATTAATATTAGAAAATTTGTATGCATTACCGACCGTCAACTTTAATCAAATAACAAAACAAAAGTAGTAATCTGTTCAAAATTAAATGCACCACCTGTCCATTTTGACAACCAAATTGTTTCAGCAATGTTCGAAGTCAAAATATTTAAATCCTAAATTCTAAAACATAAAAAAGAGCTGATACAACCAAAAAGGGTCAACTTTTAGCTCTGTCAAGAAATTAGAGCTTTTAGAGTTTATTTCTGTTTTGTTATCATTTATCTTTAATAACCCAGATATCTGATGTTGCCATCGTCCTTGTAATTATTTAGTATCATAAATCTGTATATGGAAGGTGTCCGTTTTTTTTTTTCTGTGGTTTACATGTTGTAATATACTATCATTGATGGGGTTCGTGTTGCTTAGTCTGTGGTTTTCTGTGTTGTACTATTTTTTGTCTGTTTGTCTTTTTATTTTTTGCCATGGCGTTGTCAGTTTGTTTTCAATCTATGAGTTTGACTGTCCCTCTTGTGTCTTTCGTCCCTCTTTTATATTATTTATTGATGTATATATTCTGTCTTGGATGTTCTTTCGTTTATTTTGTACTGTATTCCTGTCACGAAATGTTGTCACTTTAGCGGTATTTTAAGGATTGCAATACAAGCTATAAATTTGGCTAGCCATAAAACCAGGTTCAACCCAGCTTTTTTTCTTTAAACGTCCTGTACTAAGTCAGGAATATAGCAGTTGTTATCAAATAGTCTGTTTCTATGTATGTTTGCGATTGCTTTTGTAGCAGTTCAGTTTTTCTGTTATTCCCTTGATTTCCTCTTATGGTTATACGTGGAAATAGCCAAAAACCAACACTCAAGTTCACAAAATTAAATAAAATCATTTAATCAAATAAATGTCATAACAAGGTCTCAATTAACGATGATCAAGCATCAATACATTATTGTTTTGTCTTAGATAGCACAAGTTCAGAGTAAATTTAAAAAGAATTACTAAAAGTGAATTCGAAGAGACAGTGATAACTAAAGGAGTGGCTACTGATTTAAGACACTTATACAGTAATCCTTTATACCACATATTTGCCGCCTATTAACATTGTAAATTTCTATTTGTAAGACACGATATAGATTGCTTGATTTGTGTACACAAAAAAAAAAGATTGGTAAAAGCTTCATGCTATGTACAATATTTAAGAAAAATTTTACAACAACGATTGTGTTTAGTTTGATTGTAATTGCGTGTATTAGTGGCGTGTCTATGGTGTATACGTTCGGTTAGAGGTTAATAAGATAAGATTAAACGGATTAAAATCGTGCAGCAAGATTTTGTGAAGAACTCATCAGAATAATAAAATGGCGGTAAGTGCAATAAAACAGTACAAAACTAGGAGAGTTCACCTCATTTGAGCACTCTCTCTTTCAATGTTAATCTCTCATTATTCAGCAAGATTGGAATATTCGTTTGAATTACAGATAAGAAAACAATTAAAAGATATAGTTCAACAGTTTGCCTATACAAGCTGGCCTTTTAATGAAATACAAAAATATTGACTGAAAAATACAATCTGAATGAATTAATATATTTTAAAATGTATCGCATATAAATATGGTTACTTGTGTTTATCGGAGGTATTTTTTTTCGTGTGTGTATATTCAATGACAAGGAAGTAAATTGCCAAGGTAACCAGGTTAAAAGTTTAAATACCACATTACAATATCACATCAAACTGTAATGTATTCAAAGCTAATGCTTAAATAAATTTATACAGTGTACCAAATTCAGTCAGTACAAGGGGAGATAACTCGAAATTAAATATTGATGTTAAATGAAAATAAAATTGTTATTTAAAAACGTTCTTGCATTAGTTGTGCCTTTCTAGATTAACCGTCATTTCCAACGCTAAAGGTGTCAGACCACCAATTAAAAGTCCCTATCTGTTCAACCAAATTTTCCAATTTTCACAGCTTTCTAAATATTTTACCTTAAGTTTAACTTCATAGAAACCAGGTATATCCTGAATTGTACATGTATCAGCTTTCTACATGCAAATTTTCAGCATACCTTTAAAATCATATAAGAAAGCAGAGGTCTCCCGAATAGAGGTACCACTAAAAATAACCCCAAGTTTTTCTTGAAATCTTAAATTAGTATATTATGGAGTGCATTAACCCTCAATGTTGTATGCAAACTCATAGACAAATAAATTCTGGCTCAAAATGGTTTTAATTTATTTCTGTTTCACCAAAAGTTTCATTTCTGCCAATTTGTTGATTAAGTTAAGTAAACAATGACTTTAAATGCACAATTTTTTGTCCGAGTGGGCCTACTTTCACATACGTTCTAAATTGGAGGGAGTAATTGGTGGTCTGACACCTAAAAGCCATCAATTTGAAAGCAAAGGATGTAGATGTACCTGAATACAAGAGGAGGTATATGATCAACGGAAGCAAAATCGAGTAGCAAACGTTTAGCAGTTTATCTTAGATAAACTTGCATTGTGGATGTTAGATCCATAGTTGTTATTTTTTTCTAAAATCAATAGATAATTTAAGACAAGTTTGTTATAAATCCTGTCAAAAGTAAAATAACAACAATACTGAACTCAGAGGAAAATTCAAAAAGGAAAAGTCCCTAATCAAATGGCAAAATCAAAAGCTCAAACACATCAATCGAATGGATAACAACTGTCATACTCCTGACTTGGTACAAATATTTTCTTATGTAAAAAATGGTGGATTGAACCTGGTTTTATAGCTAGATAAACATCTCACTTGTAAGACAGTCGCACTAAATTCTGCATCGATCTACTTACTTTCGACATAATGATAACACTCAAACTCAAAACAATTTGAAAGATCTTGGATACGTAAGAGGTTATTACAAAATTAATCTAAATTCTAATGCAATTATTTTGTATCAATGGTTCTGATTGGATGATAGTTAGCGTACAATTCTCTATCTCCTTGTCTGTAACTAAGGAAGCCGACATTTTGAATTGCTGAATGTATTGACATGTAATTTCTACAATAATAAGCAAAAAACACACATGTTGCACCTAGAAATCTTCTTTTTATCAAATTTTATTACATTCTGAAGCGGTCAAGAAGCCAAAAAACGCCCGGTGTTTACGTTTAACGCCGGAAGCATACCTATGACGTCACCTATTTTAGGGGCCAAAGAAGATAACATCTTTTGGCGGAATTTTCTTCAATGGCGTCGCCAGGTAAACTAATTTTGCGACAGTAAAACTACCGATGGACGTCCGCAAAGCTTCAAATACAATACAGTTATCTCTTGATTGGAAAAGCTAAATTCAGCTTAGGTCAGTTTTGCCTGAGAAAGAACCTTAGTTCTAAAAAACAAACAATCCACTAAGCATCGGTATTGAGCCATCTCCAGAAAATGACACCAGTATCGTTAAAAGCGTGATCCTGCCAAATTTATCTTTCACTGATCAGAAAAAACATTTGAGTTGTTGAAGTAACCTTTTGTTACATGAGTTAAATAAATGTACTCTATTATTAACGTGGCTATTTCCAGATAATGAAATATTGCAGCTTTTATACGTTTTTAAAATACTTTTACATAAAAGATGAACAATTATATTTGTAAACATGACTGTATCTGTACTTGGAAAAAATACCGCTCTTTTTTCCATATAATTTTGGCATTGGTTAAGAATGCCCTATTTCTTTGATTGAAAAACATTCAAACGCTCCTAAATTTGTCAACATTGCAATTTAAGCCATTTTTTTGTTCAAATTGTTCACATGTAACCATTATTTTATACCCATAAAATCCCGAGATACTTTGCATTTAGAGATTTTTCAAATGAAACATGTGTAAAATAAGTTGAAGGGGAATTTCTCTTTTCAGAACGGGCCGTACCACATATAGTTTTTTGAAACAGACCATCATGGAAAGTAGGATTCAACTTGTCATCGATTGTTACACAAAGGATATAAATATAACGCAGCCTAAAATACTAAGTATGATAGCAATAAACTTGGCATTAATGGAATAAACCATTCAGGTCAGAAATACCTATTTTGTTGTAAGATTGACAGTAATCGATTAGACCAACAATTTAAAAATCTATGGTATATTTTTCTAGGAATATTTTATTCAAAAGTGTGAAATGGCGTGCTGTGCCTTAAATATACCACCCGTAAATCATACAGTGCGTTCAAATGTATTAGATTTTAGCAGATGAAACAGGAAACGCGGGATAGTACTACCATAGTTATGATTGTTTATACACTAATGAGTTCAATGCTTCAAGGTAAATGTCTTTACTTCTCGTTGGGACATGAAAATTCAGGAAACATACCTCAGTAAGCCCTGAATTTACGCAGAAAATAAATTAGTGCCATCTATGAATGAATCAGGATCCTACCCATTTAAAGATTGTTACCAAACGATTGGTTTATCATTGGAAGGCTATTTTGGAATTAGTCCGCTACATCTTTTTTATGATCTGTTTACAATTTGATAAACTTTTTCCCTTGTGGCCGGTAGGGGGAGAGGGGGTGTTTATCAAAGGACTAGGTTGACTTTACATAACACTTATTCATTACAATCACGCACATAGATTTTGCTGAATTCTCTCCTGTATGTCATTCTGTCTTTTTGTAAAGCTCATGTGTTAAGATTAACTTAATAAGTTGTCATCTTTTGTGTAATGTAATTGTGTTTGTTGTAATAGTGTTCCGTTTAGATACAAAAAAATAAATAATTATATTTCTTTACCAATTTTTCTTCTTTTTTTTGTTGTTTTGTGTCTTTCTATTTCTTTAGTAACATTGGTTCACTAGTCATCCAACTCAATGACAATTTAACTGTCATAACCATGAACAAATTCAGAAAATGGTGCTGCATTGTTTTCTTAATCGGTGTTGGATTGTTTCAATTATGTCCGGCCTGTGTCCATACAGTTCTAGCGTGGGTTTTACAAATTACGAAAAAAGAATTTGTAATCATGGTGAATATCGATAATGATAGATTTCAAAAACAGTTTAATAAAATCTTTATTGTGTTCAAAGAAGGTAAGGAACGCAAAAACCATCACTCGGGCACCTACTGGTACATGTATAGGTATTTTTATATCTGAAATAAACGTATAATGCTTTCAAAATTAATTCATACGAGATAATAAATATGACGAAAAACTAGCTTTTGTTAGTATTACTACTATCACATCTAAGTGAGTGTTCTAATGTACAAAATTGTCTCCGCGACCTTTATACGTCAGGTATTCGTAGCAAAAGTAAAACAAAAATTGCACAAATAAGATGACTGAACCTCAAAATGCTACAGGGCATATGGTGTATACTGTTTTATTGAATGTGTTTAAACTGAGAGGATAGCTAAATAATTCAGATAACCATAAACTGTTCATAAAAGGAGATGAATTGAACTATTTGGATCCGTGATATTGGCATCACAAAGCTGTGTAGTGTTATAAAACAGGTTGCAGATTTTAGTATGTGATGAAATAGAAAACACTTTACAGTCAATGGTTCCCCCACATGCATTTGCACAGTCAACTTTCGCTTTCACACCATTACTGCGTATAACTTCTGATTTCAACGGCTGACTATAAATGGCTTTCCCGTAGAATTTTGTTCCATACTGCTGAAAAGTTTGAACACTTATGACTTCTCCTACAATGCAAATATGATTATTTTCATTTTTATCGTAACAATTTTGAGATATCTTTACAAAAAAAATAAAAGTGAGTTAGCACGTAGAAGAATTGGTAAAAATATTTGAATAGTATACTCTATAAATTGAATTGTTCTCACTTTATAATTTTTGTTTTTGTTTGTTACAACCATTATTTATATTTTCCTTCAAATCAGCAATTCAAACGACAAAACTAACAGCTTATTAATGTACAAAACAATGAAAAACAAATATTTAACACAACAACAAACGACAATCACTGAAATACAGGCTCCTGACTTGGGACAGGCACATACATACAGAATTTGGTGAGGTTAAACAAGTTAGCGGGAACCCAAAACCTCCCCCTAACCTCGGAGAGTGGTGTAAAAATAATTTCTTTGCAAGTGAAGCATCCACGAATATAAAACATATTTCTGTAAAATGTGCATTGTTTAATTAAGTCTTAAATCAAACCTTACTAATACGATAAATAGATAGCCTCCAATCTGCACCGCATATTTGTGTCAAGTTCCCAAAAGACGGTGTATTACATTCTGAATCGCTGACATTTGGATGTCTTGCAAGATCTGAGTACGGATCATTACCACAATGGCACCATTGTCGAGACTGGAAAAAATAGTTAAAAAAAAACACTGTCCAACTTATAGTATGTTTTTTACGTGTTATATTTGTAACTAGTATATTAATGCTTCACTGGACATTTATTATTAGAAATGTTTAGGTTTGATCAACTCATCGATGTTTGTGTTAAGTTTGGAATCGTTAAATATTTGTCAATCGAACATCACCGATGAACCTTTTATGTGTTATGCTATAAATTTTCTGTGTAATCTTCTTGATTTTTTATTCATTGTTTGTCCAATATTTTTAGCTGATGGCTGCGTTCATAAATCGAAAATATCACTTGAAGATATGTTTATAATGCTCACATCTAGCAATGAATTCCACTCTTAACGGAAGAGAGAATATTTTAATCCATATGAACATTTTAGGAGTGTAGGTGTGATTGCAAATGAGGCAACCATCTAACAGAGTCAAGATAACTCGGACTGAAGCAATCATACAGCCTTTAGTAATGAGCAAAATCGATACCGAGAAGCAATTCAAACTAAAAACTAATGATGGGCTCAATGTTAATTTTGGATTATAAACAGATTATAGTTGTTAATTTCTAAGTCATTATGTCATTGAGTTTCCTGTGAAAAGTTGTCTCATCGGCAATTGTACCACATCTTCTTTTTTATATATAGAGTAAACTTGTTTTTTCTAATTGGAGAACCTTTAAACGATAAAATCTAATAAGAAAATTGCTTTTAAATAATAAATAGAAAATATGGTTCAAGGCCTTCTTTGCTTGAAAAATACCAAAAAAAACTCAAACTAAATGTCCCAGAAAAATAAATATAGTTATCTGCCCTTGACTTTAAAGTTTTTTATGAACATTTTAAATTCAAACATGATACTTAATTTGTTGATAGTTCTAATTTAGAATTTCAGATGTTTATTGAATGATACTTGGTAACATATTTTTTAAATCCAAAAAAGTAATTTTCCACTACATAAAATATCACCACGAATTCTTGCAAGATTTATATATCAGAAGAGCATGTATGTGCAGTCAAGAAGGTAAAGTTTTATTGGGACCTAAAATGATCACATTTAATTACAAAGTGACTGTTTTCTGCAAATCAAATCATGGCAATATTACATGAATTATGAAGTCTCTTATGGTTGTGGTCTATTATCTATTTCTTGTATGAATAGATATGTCTAGTGTGTGATACAAAAACGTGAAACGAAAATCTGCATTAATTTGATTACAAGTGTCGCAAACAATATTACGGCATTTCAATTTGCTATTCGTTAGGTCATTGGAGAGTTTCAAAGGTTAAGAAGATGTACGTTTCGTCCATGACAACGTACATATGTGATTTCTTCATATTCTGCAAAACACTTATTTTAACATTCCGAGGCGTCTTAAAATGTCTGATAATAAAGTTTGACACCGGAAAAAGGAAATATGACGTCATACAAGAATGTGAAAACAGACTAGATCAACATTTCGCGTAAATTTTAATTTACACATTGGGAGTGGTGATCATAATAAAAATAGGTTTAACAACTTGTCAAAATTGGATATCGCTTGATATCAACTCCCGTTTTTTTAATTTAGATAGTAATAATACATTTGTACATGTAATAAACTTGCCGAAGTCTCGTTTATTATTATAATGCAATTAAATAACTCGAGTTGATATAAAGAGATTTTCCATTCTCACTCGTAATGAAACCCATAAACATCTATAGTATGTAAATTTACGTTCCAATTACCTGCATACCGGCGTATCTAAACCCATCATCTGCGCATCCAAGTATACAGAAGTCTATAGTCAAGGTTAAAATGTGTGTGCCTCCATATAGATAAGGAAACTTTCTGTTTGGATCGGAATCTTCAAAACAGCCTATGTAATCTGCATGTCCTGAAAAAATAATCTTTCTTAACAGTTTCATCATTTGCTATTTTACTTCATTTATTCATAGCCTTCAAACAAATAAAAGTAAAGGGGATAAAACACAGCATTGTTTACGGTGATATTGTCTATAGAGTCCGTAAACTTATATACGATATGTGTAAACTTATTCTTTAAACAAACTAATATAAATATTTAAATGAAAACATTTGACACAAAATTTTTGAACAGTTTGTATCAGTTCAAACATTGATTTGTGTAATGTATCAAGAAATCAAAGCAAAACGGTATAGTATTGCTATACAGCCAAAAAAAATCGAAATCCAAAATGGTCGCTTTCTTAGTTATGAACCGGTGAAACGTGGAATCTAACCCTTCAAAATATTCGTCAACGTCCAATGAAAATTATGGTTACAAACGAATTGCAATAGAATACCATTTACAATGCTATATTTTTTCGATACTTATATTTTGGAAATGCAACCTGTTTATGAATTTTTGTTTAAACACATTGGATGTGTACTGATTGATATTTAAGTATTAAAAAATCTTAGTCGGAAAGGTTATTTATTTAACATAGAAGTGATATTTTAAAATTCTGTATTCATCATTATTGGTTTTATTCTAAGTAGTTTTAAACAAAACGAGACATTTGTTGCTGTCAAGTTATTACCACTTATATAAAATAGTCCAACACCCTGCTGTCGTCAATCTTTTCTCAAACAAGTGTTTATGATATATTAAACTAAATCCGTTGGAGGTGTACTTATAATTGATATTGAAGTCTAGGATAATATGGTTTATTTATTGGTTGAAATTGTGTACTTTTAAGTGCAATTCTCTGTAACCACCAACCATTTTATATAGGGGGGGGGGGGGGGGGGGTCGGCACGCATAGTCACCGATTTTCATGAAACTTAGCCAAAACATGTGATCATGTAAAAAAGTAAGAAAAATGCCCACCAAAATATTGCTAGGCCATGGTTGCCATGGTAACCAAGTAAATGAGATTTCCCGCAAATTTTGAGGAATTTAGCAAGGAAAAAACAATTACTTTCCAGTCATTCGTAATCAAAACCAGGTTTTATTTATTGATATTTGTAAATATTTTTCAGAAACATGAAACTTAACAAACAAAGTAGCAATGTCATATTTAAAAAATATTTTTGCTGAATATTGTCACAACCGCAGAAGCAGAGGTCATTTTTCATTGTAGTTGAGTACACAAATTTCACACATTTTGCATGAACAAAATAGACATTTTTGCATCCACCTACATTTAAGCTGTGGTTATGAATGAAAAGTATCAATGTTTCTTATCAATAAATTATAACAAATTGTTTGGGATAATGGGTTCTAGGATGGTTGCTATGGAAACAAAAATGTGTCATGTTTGCCTTTATACCTCTAAAATGTGGCCATGTTATCAAAATAATCCACAAAAAGTAATAATTATTGAATGACTATGATGTGCAAACTATTGGCAATTTAATTACCATAAATTTGTCCAGAGGTCAAAGGTCATTGATGACCTTGACCTTTGACCTTGTGTATATTAATTGAATTTTGAAAGGAAATGTAATAGAAAGAGGCAAACTATACATGGAGAAAATGTTCAGGACGTTTTAAGCCACTATTTTATTCATATGAAAAATAAAAAGTCAAGGTCATGTCAAAAGTGCTTAGCAACCACCCTTATTTGATAAAAAAAGTACCTAGCAACCATACATGAGTTCATTCAGGACTATATAAACTATTACATAGACCTAATTTAAATGGTCTGGTGGGGGGTTGTCATCACATAAATTTTAAACAATCATTCATTTATATTAGGAAAGTGCCTAGCAACCATTTATTTATATAAGGAAAGTGCCTAGCAACCATCTATTTATATTGAAAAAGTGCATAGCAACCATTTATTTATTTAGAAAAACTGCACAGCAACAATATATGTTGGGTTTCATTGGGACAAAAATCAGAAAAAAATAATATTAAACATGCAGTTTTCTTTAAGAACACATGTCTAATCCAGAATAGTAAATTATATAGTAAATTCAAATTCATGAGACTGATTACACATTCAAATACAAAAAAATAAAAGATGTCGTCCGATGAGACAACTCTCCAGATGACAACCATATGTTATTTTTAAGACAGGTCATTTGAATCTACAAGAAGAAGAGAAAAGGATTATAACTGATAAGAGATTGACGAGTTTCTTTCTTTGGTTGGGATTGGCCTTTCGAGCATAGACAAAATATTCATTTACAATGACACATTTTTGTTTCCATAGCAACCATCCTAGAACCCAATATCCCAAACATTTTGGTATAATTTATTGATTAGAAACATTGATACACACCGTTTTTGTATTTTAAATCGTTTGTTGCTGATGTGCATCTGAATGTACAGAAAATTCCTTTTCAGAATGTTTTGTGCAATATTATTGATCTTCAGATCAAGACACTATCACATTCATTTCATTAAACATCCATTATCCCTATCACAAAATATAAAATGGTCTTTCTTAACTAATAAAACTACCCTGCATCCGTTCATTGCTACGTTTGTATTTCAACAGTGGAAGATTAAAAAAAAAATTATTAAACAAATACGTTGTATGTTTAGCAAAAGTTATTTTTCAATAGAGCCACAGAGCCAATTTAGTGATAAACATTGGGTTAGTCGTCGTTAACTTTAAAAAAAAAATTCTCCTCTGAAATTAATAATCGAACAGGCCAGGCCAATCAGGATCTGTTTTTGGCCCCAAAATCTAGAATTATTAAAATTTTGCTAAAAATGTAAACTCTAAAGCTATTTATAAGAAAGTGGAATGCGTTTGTTAGATAAATATGAATCGTCTTTGAAAACACAATTGACACGCGTCAGGTACCTGAATCATTATGTCATGCAAAAATACTGAAATTTTAGCATTTGTGCTATTTGTAAGACAATTTATGTCTTAAATGGAAGTGGTTGCACTTGTGTTCAGTCTTAATATTAGAATAACAATATTGTTTGTAATGAAAATGCATTACATAAATAAATGTTGAGACTGAACATGAATTCGGCAACTTCCATTTTAGACAAACAAAACATCCTAAAAATGAAATTTTATAGCAAATTTGATATATTTTCATATTTGAACTTGAATTTTAGCATTTGTCATGACCAAATCAGTTCAAATCTTTAACACAAACTGATTGATTCAAGTGAAGTACACACTTAAGTGTCTAAAATGTAGTATTTTTGGCAAAATCATCTTTTACCGGACTTCTCCTTAAACCAGATTTGGACACAATCCTCATTAGAATATGTACTTTAAAAATGTATCCCATGATGGCTTTTATTGCATAAATAGAATATAGGAGTAAAATGCAAGTTTAGATTGTCTATCATCATGAAATTTGTTATAAATAGAAAAACCTGACAGGATCTATAATAGTCCGAGTGAAGGGATCTACCTATTATCTAATTACAGGGGAGTTTCTGGCCTGAAATGACGAATTTTAACCTTTTTTATGCCCCGCTGAAGCAAACACAGCATTAAATTTTACCCTTGTCCATCTGTATGTACGTCCGTACGTCCGTCCGTACGTCCCCAAGTTGGTTTCCGTTCTCTAACTTTAGTCTGCCTCAACCAAATGTTATAAAACTTTACACAATGCTTATTACCACAAAACACAGATCAAGTTCGAAACTGGGTGGCATCACTTTTACAGTTTAGTAGTTATACCCCTTTATAAACATAAAAATTGCTGATTTTTTTCGTTTCCGTCCTCTCATTTTAGTTTGCCTCAACCAAATGATATGAAACTCATATACAATGCTCATTGCCACATAATACAGATCAATTTCGAAATTAGGGGGGCGTTACCGTTTTGGAGTAAATTAATGTTCCTTTATAAACATAATAATTGCTGAATTTTTCGTTTCCTTTCTCTAACTTACGTTTGCCTCAACCAAATGATATGAAACTTATACACAATGCTAATTACCTCACAACACAGATCAAGTTCGAAATTGGGTGAGGTCAACTTTACAGTTTTGGAGTATTGTCCCTTTATAAACTTAAAAATTGCTGAATTTTTCATTATCGTTCTCTAATTTTAGTTTGCCTCAGCCAAATGTTGTTAAACTTGTATACAATGCCTATTGCCATATAATACAGATCATTTTCGAAATTGGGTGGCGTCACTTTTACCGTTTTGGAGTTATATGCCTTTATAAACATAAAAATTGCTGAATTTTTCGTTTCCGTTCACTCACTTTAGTTTGCCTCAACCAAATGTTATGAAACTAATACACAATGCTTATTATCACATAATACAGATCATGCTTGAAATTCACTGGCTTCTCTTTTACCATTCTTGAGTTATGTCCCTTTATAAACATAAAAATTGCTAATTTTTTCGTTTCATTCTCTTACTTTAGTTTGCTTCAACCAAATATTATCAAACTTATACACAATTCGTATAATATTACCACAAAATACAAATCAAGTTTGAAATTTGGGGGTATCACTTTTACAGTTCTAGAGTTATTTTTGTTTACAAATGGAAAAATTGCTGAATTTTTCGTTTCTGTTCTCTAACTTAAGTTAGTCTCAACCAAATGGTATGAGACTTATACACAATGTCTTTTACCACAAAGCTCAGATCAAGTACAAATTTGACTAGCGTCACTTTTACTATTCTTTAGTTATGTCCCTGTATAACTTCATAAATAGGATATGCAAGCGGGGGCATCATCTGTGTTCCACGGACACATTACCCATTTATATTTTGTCTTTTTTGCCTATTATCTTGAAAACAATAAAAGAGAAAGAGAAACTTTTAATTTAATAGATTATCAGCAGCACCAGATCCACTTCGTTTAAATCATTAGCTGATTTTCTTTTTTTTGTGTGCGTTTTTGCCTAATATCAAAAATACCATATTATAGCAGAAGGAAACTTTACAACTCAAAAATTATCAGCAAGACACGATTACAAATAACTTAACATGGTTTAATTCGTTTGACAACCCCTAATTAGAGTAAATACATTTTAAAGAAGATTTGGGGTAACAATCGTCATTTAGTATTAACATAAATATATTAATATAGAATAAGCTATGTATAGCTACAAGAGTAGATAAACAAGACTTACATCATTGGAATAAGGAAACAAGAAAAATTGCTGTTATTTGAATTTGTCTCCTTTAGTATTCATTTAAGGGCAACACGCCTATATGGAGTAAAATGAAAATTTCGAATATGTTGATTTAATGATTAGTCTTGTAACATAAAAGTAAAACAGGAGGCCCCTGGGAAACGATATTATGATTCAACTGGTATTTTTTTCGTGAAATTGATAAAATACTTTGGAAAAAACAGCATTTGTAATTCAAGTAAGAACAGGAGACAAAGTAGCTGGCGATTAACTGAAATGTACATGAGTAAACTCATGTATGTGAATTATTTATGAAACACAATTACTGTTCTTAAAAGAAATTTGAGAGTCTAATTGGTAGAATGAATTACAACTTAGGTTTCCAAATTTCAGAAGTTTTACCTAAAGCACCTATACAAGGATGGTTGCTATGCATTTTCTAATTATATGAGAATGGCTGGAAAAGTTTATGTTGACAATATTGACCCCTTTACTTTTAATTAGGATCTATATCATAGTTCGTATTAATCTGAACCCAACTATGTATGGTTGCTAGGTACTTTTATATCAAGTAAGGGTCGTTGCTAAGAACTTAAAACATGACCTTGACCTCTGGCATTTTGCTTTCTTACCAAATAAAAGCAAAATTTGGTCTAAACTCTTTTTCTAAATACTTTTTGGGTTTATTTGTTACAATTTCTTAACAAAATTAAATAAAAATGACTGAAGGTCAAAGTCAAGGTCATCAATAAGCTTTGACCTTTAGGATAACTTTCAGGTCATTGAATGCACAACATGTCCCAAGTGATTTTTATTTTCTATCTGTCACTGTTTTAAAGCTATTTTAATAACAATGTCAAAATTCTTTTTCAAAATACCAAAAATGACACTTTTATGTTCCCATAGCAACCACCCTAGCAACTAATTTCCCAAACCTTTATTGATAAATTATTCCTAGGCAACAGTGATAGTTTACATTTATTATCATAGTATAATTGGTTGTGGATGCAAAAGTGTAAAAATGTGTCATGCAAAATGCCTATAATTTGCCTTCTTGAATACATTGAAAACTCAACTATTTAAATCAGTGCTGCCCCCTTCTTTTCCTTTTGTCAGAAATAATTCTTATCTTTCATCTTACTCATAAAGTGTTATATTTTAATGAACAAAAGTCAAAATATTCACAAAACTTGAAATGTGTGCATGATTACTGCTTAAAATGGGTCATTTTTGTTCGTCAAAATATGCATTTTTGAGGCAAAATCCAAGGGGGCCCGTTACCATGGCAACGGGGGCATAAACAAATTTTTTGTCAACATATTTCTTATTTGTTTATCGATAGCTACCAACAAACCAAATTTCAAGAAAATCTGAGACTATGAGTGCCGCAACTTGGTTGGTGGTTACAGAGAATTGCTATTAACTAGCATTCACATATTTTGGAGACTCCTAGGTCAATTGCTATTTGTCTTTGTGCGTAGAAATAGTTATTAAAGGTACCAGGCTTATAATTTAATACGCCAGACGCGCGTTTCGTCTACATAAGACTCATCAGTGGCGCTCAGATCAAAATAGTTTAAAGCAAAACAAATATAATGTTGAAGAGCATTAAGCACCCAAAATTCAAAAATGTTGTTCCAAATACGGCTATCTATGCCTAGGATAAGAAAATCCTTAGTATTTCGAATAATTCATACTTTTGCAAACGGTGACTCTTATAAACATGACCATAAAATTGATATTCATGTCAACACCGAAGTGTTGACTACTGGGCTGGTGATACCCTCGGGTACAAAACGTCCACCAGCACTGGCATCGACCCAATGGTGTAAATAGTTATTAAAGGTACAACTGTACCAGGCTTATAATTTAATGCGCCAGACGCGCGTTTCGTCTACATAAAACTCATCAATGACGCTCAGATTAAAATAGTTGAAAGCCAAACAAATATAAAGTTGAAGAGCATTGAGGACCCAAAATTAAAAAAAGTTGTGCCAAAAAAGAACAATAAGTCACGCTCTTTATTCCTGATTTCAACAATTTGTGTTTATATTGTTCTGTTACACACCTGTACTAGGTTAGATCACATATGTTTACCCAGTCACATTTTTATGTACTTGTCTAAAGTCAGAAGCGTGTTATCCTAATATTAGCTTTGGTAGATGTGTGCAATTATTATTTTTCGTTTATTCTTTGCCTGGGCCTTTTATTTCCTACCATACGGTACCGATTTCCCTCATTGTCAAAGCCGTACAGATATATGTCGCTGTTTAGATTGGCGTCCAATTGTTATCCATTCGTTTGATGTGATTGAGCTTTTGATTTGACTTTGATAAGGGATTTTGAATTTTCCTTGGAGTTCGGTATTTTTGTTATTTTACTTTTCACTTGCATGGTTGATGTTAGAAAGCATTATTTGTATTTGGTCAATCCAGAGAGATAAATATAACGACATCAATGTGTATAATTTACTTACCCAGGACAGAGTATGAACACTGAAACATATAGACAAAGGCAATGATAAATATATTATTAACGGTGTCGTTCGTCATTTGACGTTAACAAGAATATTTCACAGGTCTTGTTCACAGAAATATAAAAATGAAGCAAATCATAGTTTACATGTACAACAACATTCACAATCTGTTTCAAAATGTATATGTGCAATCCATGATTGAATTATGAAAGAATCTTACGAGGTACTACAATGGATAATCATATGAACAAGAACTTACCAATGAAATTATCTCCGTAAATTGGAACAATATAAAACAAATTAGTGTGATAGAGAAAAAAGACATGGGTTTCGGCAAAGAGAGAGAAGCGAGCTCGGCAATTAAAACCAGTTTCTTAAAAACTCTTTCACTTTAAACACATTCAGCTTAAATCCATCTTAATGTGCATCATTCTGAATGTATTTTTTATTGGTCCGACCTCCTTTAGTTTGAGCTGTTTTGTTTTGTTTTGATTTATGTGGGTTTCTGTGTGTCTTTACTCTTTGGTTTGAAAGCAGATATATATAATATTTTTATATAGCGTCTATAAATAGCAAATGACTCATTCAGCATTACATTCAATGGTAATTTCTTAAAAACAACAAAATCATGAATGATAAGATGTTTTAGTGGTTCGAAAACACATTTCACAATAAAAATGAAACATTACAACCCTCACCCCATCCATAAAAGTTAAAAGTGGTGACCCAAGCCTTTCCTTGGCTGATTGTATTACGTGTAATATGAAATACGAGTAGAGTTCAGTTTATTTTTCTTACCTGTAAATCAACCTGTTCAAATTGAAATACCAAAAACACCAATTCTATTAGTCTATGCGTGACACATTTATACCTGAAACAAACAACAATAAAACTGAAGTACTTTATAATTATTAATATATGCTTGATTTGAATTGTACAAGTTAAGAAAACATCTTAATATTGAGTTGAAAAAAAAACATCGGAAGTAGATCGGACATGTTCAAAGATTTCATGTTGTTTAAATTGATATACTAACATAAGATGTATGTTTCCAAATAATACACTTTTTGATCGGCTAACATCAATCTCGAAACATTCTGAAGTTAACCTTCATTTCAAATCGTTTCAACAATAAAATGTAAAGATAAATAACAGAAAAACTTGATTGTAATCGTGTTTTCGTGATCACAGCGAAATAATGTAATTACTAGTATAAATTTTGAATGCTTCTTTTAGTAATTTCATAGGACTGTAAAAGCGTTGACCGTGCGCACATTTTTATTATACACCCCAATGAATTTACAAAAAGAAGCATTCAATTCTTAAATACAATTGTTTAACGGTGACCCATTTCATCAATTTTGGAGGACAGACAGTCGTTTAATTCTTACCGCGGGGTTGAATCATTAATAGTACAATCAAATCAGATTGGTTTCTTTCAAATCATATACATGTATAAAAAAATATTCAATGATATGTTCAGTCTCATTGTAATTAATACAGGTAATTCATTTATTTCAATGTTAACACGGTTACGACATGATCTTTGTCTTGCCAACACTAGCCACTGAAAAGAATAAAATATGCATAACATGAGATATTTTCACATGTTGTGTTTCCCTACTCAATGGATTTGTGATATTCTCGTCGTCTTTTTTTAAGAACAACACGACGGGTGCTACTAGCACATAAAATCCCTCCGGTTTTTCGGTACGGTTCGTATTGCACATTCCTTAGTTTTCTGTCTAGTGTTTTGTGAACTTGTTTTCGTATGTCTTGTCGTCGTCCATCTTTTCTTTATCATGGCGTTGTATTTTCTTTCGCCTCTTGAGTTTTAATTGTCCACTTGGTACCCTCCGACTCTTGTGTTTGTCATCTATTAACACCAGATTGCTTTGTCTTTTTGAACTTTTGAAAATTTGATTTGAATTCGTAATGTGTTGTCAGTTTAGGACTTAAGAGATGTTTAGTGACTCGGACTTAAAATCTATTAAGGTTGCATGTGTTTACTTCGTTGTACCTCGGTATGCCTCTGTGTTGTGTAAAATAACAATATACCAAAAAGCACTTTCTCCCAAAGAGCTTTCTTTTTGTTCAAGAATTACATTACATTTATTTTCAGTAATATGAAACTTGAAATTTAAAAAAAGAGTTGGGTGGCTAAGTTTTACTTTAAAACTAGTGTACGTGAAATTTCTAGTAAAAGATCATCCTAAATATTATCAAAATTTTCATAAATATACTCCTGTAGATTATCGTCTTCCTGTACACTAATTCGCCGATATTTTACCGCATGGAGTGACCTCGACTACGAGACCTCTTGTTAGGACGTCGACAACCGCATAGCGCAAGTGCAAGGGTTGAACCGTGATGAATGAGTTTTAAAAAAAAACGCGTTCTGATGTCAATATATATTTGTCCCGACTAAGAGAAGTTCCCCTGGGAATTTTGTTATAAATCATGCCATAATATATGTTCCTTTGGGAAAATGTTCTATACCCTTTATTCCGTTAGATTCAAATACGATATTATTTCTTCCACATGGAACTTATATTATGAGGGAACTTCTATTTCATAACAGTGGACTGTAAATAATAATAAATTATTCTTAAAGAACTAAATAAATGCACCAATCATTCGACAACGACTTAGAAAAAGTTTAATTAACAATGTCACGATCCGGTAAACTTCGGCACAAAAGTTAATTAGTCAGCGATCATCAATCTTTGAATTTTTGAATGAATTATTATATGCCAATATTACGATATAAATATACCGTTACTTTAGAATATGCATGCATTGGTTCAATAATTTCCGCAACATAAAAATTACTCGCTCCATGGGTCTTTCATATGACTTTAAATAATTAATTGTTAATTTACTTTCAACATTTATACATAAGATATATAGCACTATTTGATTTGAATATAAATACCACAGTATGTTGCATGGAGAAGCATTATGTTTTCATGATTTTTAATCTTCTAGATCTTAATTTCTAATAAAATTAATTATCTTTAAGAATTCAAATTTGATACTATAAGCTAGAAGTTCAGGAAAAAAATAAGCTAAACATATTGATAGGTTATGCATCTCCTTTTCGGGATTTTTATTATTTTAAATTAGGGGAAAGGCTGACTCACTATTGCACCTTATATATTTAAGGTCTTTCCTTTTCCAAAAGGGAAAGTCCTTACTGTATTTCTTCTGATTATTATTAAGGTCTTTCCTTTTTCAAAAGGGAAAGACCTTACTATATTTCTTCTGTTTATTATTATTATTATTATTATTATTATTATTATTATTATTATTATTATTATTATTTTTCCTCCAAACTTTGACGAAGTTAGCAGCCTTAACCGTAAGACGTGTCGCTTTCACGTTTACACTTTGTATCGGTGTCATGAATACCTATTCGGAACTCACCCTGTGAGTCGAAAAATTTTGTCGGTTTGGAGTAATCCCCCCGAAACCTAAAAACCTTGTTATCATTCAAACACCGTAACCATAACAGGTAGAAAAAAACCGAAGGGTGAAATTTGTTCAGGACCAGACCCCGGTTCTTCGTTACATTTGGATCGAAAAGATTCAACGACTCATTGGTAGGATTATGCCCTTATGAAAATTAACCGGTGTCGGTTGGCCACCAAAACTCAAAAACCGTGAGTCGTAGACACCTAGGATCTTCACCAATGATCATCAATTCATGTAACTTTGAAAAACGCTTCAAGGTCAAATTTGTATGTTGACCTTGACCTTTGACCTTACACCTTGTTATGGGATAATCTCAGAAACCTTAATACTTACAGTAGTGATGAATAGTGAAAAATGTTTGGGTCATGAATGCGCAACTTCGTTACAGTTTGACCGAAGAGATATGGCCTTTCTGTAAGGGGCATATCCCCTAGTTTATGTTTCTAAAAAGACAAAATCAGCTTTCACTGTTAAACCAAAGGTCCTAGACCAATGGGGTCTTTAACAATGACATTTGGGACCAATGACCTTGACAAAGGTCACAAGGTCAAAGGTCAAGGTCATGTCCCAGATAACGAATTATGTGTTTTTGACCTTATTTAAAGGATTTTCAGTGTGTTTTAAAGCTTTTAAAGGTTGACCTTGACCTTTGACCTAACCACTTTTTATTGGATATCTCAAAAACGATTATACTTACAGAAATCGTAAATAGTGAAAAATGTTTGGGTCATAGAGGCAAAACTTTTTTACATTACGACCAAAGAGATTTGACCTATATGTAAGGGGCATAACCCCAATTAACTGTTTCTGAAAAAAACAAAATTAGCTTTTACTCTTGAACCAAAGGTTCTAGACCCATGGGGTCATTTGTAATGATATCCTGGACCAATGACCTTGACAAAGGTCATAAGGTCACAGTCAAGGCCATGTCCCAAATAGCGGATTATGTGTTTTTTTTCTTCATATTTTAAGGGTTTTGAGTGTGTTCAAGAGCTTTTCAATGCATTCTACGCCTTTTGAAAGATATATTTTACATTATGAAAAGGAAAGACTTCTCAATTGTTCAAGAACAATTGACATTTTTATTTGTATTTGCATTTGTATTATTTGGGTCACAAATCGAAACAAAATAAATCTAGATCCAGCTTAAATGTTGGTAAATGACCATTAATGAGTTATTGCAGTCTTAAATGAAAAGACATATGGGTGTTATGGGGCAAAATATTTTACCTGGTATCGTAGGAACATTTTACAAAATTCACAAACCTAAACTAAGTACATCCTTTAACGCATTTTGGTGTGTAAAATTTATCTTCTTTTTTTTTTAAATAAATATATCGTTATTCACATATTAAGTGTAAAACCAACGAAGTATACCAAATTTAATTTGATTAAAACAAATTGCATATTACGTTTCTTTAAAAGTATGCATAAACAAGATTCTTTATAAGTATATTTATCCCAATGAAATCGAACAAAGTGAAACATACCTAAATCCCTGGAAAAGTATAACAATACTAATTTGATATTGTCGGATTAAAGTAATAAATCTTGAATCATGTTTTCCCTGCAAAATTGACAGGTTTTTTTATTAATATATATATACATGTATGTCTTTTAAATTATTGTAAAATACTAGAGCTCTGATTAAATACTAATGAAATTGACGCCAATGATTTTTTAGAGAGATTCGACAACATATTTTATTAAAATGTAATTTTAACAAAGAATTGACGGATAATGGAAACATTCAATAACAGCTGTGATGTGTCACAGTTTTTTCCAACTGGGACTTTTATACTAAATAAAGGTATACTAGTCCAAGTTTCCAAACAGCTTTAATCGAGAAAAAAATATTCAATTTACCGATTTTAATTGAAATAGACAAAAACTAATCCACATTTTTTTTTCTAAATTAAGATTGTTCACAACATAGCTAAATAAAATCGGTCAAATAAAAAAAAACGAATAAATCTTTAACCTCCTTTGACTGAATTCGCTACGGTTGCCACAGTTCTAACTATAGCACTACAAACCAGTAAAAGTCTGAAATGGCCTATATCTGTACTCGACTGTACTGATTTTTACTCGACCAGTCTGAATTGGTATGAATTTTACTTAATATTACTCGACCCAGTCTTAACCATACTCGACTGTACTGATTTGTACTTGACCCTTATCTTTGCTATTGAAAATAGTCTAAACTATTACTCGACCAGTCTGAAACAGTCTTAACCCAGTCTGGACCAGTACTCGACCAGCTCTCGACCTATTTTTTCAGTCTGAACCATACTCGACCAAAGGTCTGAACAATACTCGACCAGTCTGAACCATACTTTACCAAATAACCTCTGCTTTATAATTTTGATTGTTTAAATAACTTTCTCTTTAACTTACATGACAACAGCCACAATTAAAAAAAGATATATATAAAAACATTTTTTACATTCTTTAATAATACACGATTCTCTTAGATTTGGCAAATCGAGATAGTTAAATTATCTAATTTTAAAGTCTGAGTCTTGTTAAATAAAAGACTTGTTTTACCTGAAAACCACACCTATACTGAGGGTAATAAAACCTTATTAAAAATAAGGTGTTTTTTGTTTGGCATGTGTTTTTTTTTTAAACAAAACTTGATTTTCCTAAATTCCTAAATAAAAACGAATGTAGGACAGAAAGTCACAGGACAAAAAGTCACAATTCAGTTTTGAGGTTATTTTTCTTTGAACAATAGAACACTTATTTTTAAAAAAACATTTTTGTATTTTTCTTGAAACAATATCAATAATGATCAAATAATTGTTAAGAAAACAAAATGTTACAATGTCTTGGTACTTAAATGGCTTCATGGTGCCAAGAAATATATCCTTTGCATGATTAAAATTTTATAAATCTTTATTTATCAAATTAAGTCTTATGAACAATTTCCTAAACTGTAAAATGAATATGTGTCATAAAAAGTAAACATTTCAAGATCTTTCTCATAAATATTCAATCAATTGTATACAAATTATTTGTGACTTTTTGTCCTATCAAATTTGTGACTTTCTGTCCTGTGACTTTCTGTACTTAGGTTTCATGGTTATATACAATAGTTATATAACTATCTTTTTAATGAGGTAACAACAGCCAACAAAATCACTGACATTGTTTAACCTTATATCAGAAATATATCTATTCCTATTCATAATTTGGGATATATATATATTTTAAAAGGGATAAAAAATTCAAGAAATGAATAAAATTTTTCTTCTGATTAGGGGTAAACTATAAAGTAATACATCCTGCTTGACGCACACTGATTAAAAAGATCACACCTGGTCAGAGAGTAATAAATTTTAAATAACATCCATTGAAAATTACAACATCCTGTAAAACTTAAATAACAAGGCCTTTGAATTCACTAGATAAGTAATACACGAGTTTAAGAAAAATATGGTTTTCTTTTTACCTGTAAAACACCTGTACTGAGGTAATTAAACCATTAAACCTTATTAAACTGCTTCTTGTATGCCATGTCTTTAATTTTGACAAAACGTATTTAAATTTAATTAAAATAAATTTCTACTGCTACTTTGGAATACATTTCCTTTTTTAAAAGGTTATCAAGGATAAAAAGATGAAAGTTTTATTATTATAATTATATTAAATTTTTTATTTTACAAAACAAAGGTGTCAATTCTAACATTTATTAAGTTGCTTTATATACTATTTTATATATATTTTGATAAGAAAAAAATTGAATAACATTTAAGATATTTGAATAATGGTTGAAAGTTATAGTATTTTTGATGCATAAATCAATGTGAACATGATATCATGTATATGAAAATTCATTTAACGAACTTAATTTATTACATGATATTTTTTTAATCCAAGCAGAAATTTGATCACCTTGTTTTATTTTAATTTTAAATTTGATATACATTTTATATATATATATATATATATATATATATATATATATATATAAATAACAGTTCCTAAATTAATGAAAAAATAATATAGATAGATACAAAAAATAGGTCTAGGTTGGTTAAGACTTGGTCGAGTATGGTTCAGACTAGGTCGAGTATGGTTCAGACTAGGTCGAGCATGGTTCAGACTTGGTCGAGAATGGTTAAGACTATGTCGAGTATGGTTCAGACTCGTATAAAATGGTTAAGTACTGGTCGAGTAAAGGTCGAGTACAAGTTCAGACTGTTTAGTATGGTTCAGACTACAGTCGAGTAATATCAAGTAAATTTCAGACTAATTCAGACTGGTCGAGTAAAAATCAGTTCAGTCGAGTACAAATATAGGCCATTTCAGACTTTTACTGGTTTGTAGTGTAGGTATCGTGGTTAATGATACTTCATACCGAAAAGTAATTCGTTAAAGAAGTACGGGAAGATGATAGTTCCATTACAGTACATAATGTGATTTAAGAAGACTGTTATAACATATTAAGGATTTTTTTTACGAGATCGTCCCTTTACACTTGTTATATTTTTTTTTTATTTTCAAGTTTTATGAAATGTTAATATAATTTAACCTTATTCACTAAATACATAATTTCATAATCAGTGATGTGACTCATCTAAGCTAGCTTAGTAAGATTTTTTATCCAGCCACTTTAAAAAGGAGGATTTTATCCACGGAACACCATGAAACTTTCATATATTTATATTAAAAATAGAACAAAACGGGGTTCCAAACCCCGTAAACCATCCCACCCCTTGTTTCTGCTATTGAAGGAGGAAATTTGGGATGACAGGTTTTTACAAGAAACGTTATGCAGCTTTCTAAAGAAGACCAATTGTCACTGCACTCACTTTCCATTTCTAAAACCAACTCTGGTACCATTTAAATCAACGTACATATTTTTACTTTTTATTTTCATCTTTTATCAATTTTAATTTATTTAATTTTGCCATTCTGTGTAACGCCTGTGATCGAAATTCTACAGTTATATGCCTTCTTATAGTTTGTAAAATACTGACTTGGTAGTCAAGGTCGTTAAACTCTCCATTGTAGTCATTTGATAATCGATGCAGTTTGATCATCGATGCATCTTAAGCTGGTTCTCTCCCTTGTTACATACGGGTAATTGGGATACCTTGTTGTGTAATATTTGTTAGAGTCAAACAGATAAAGAAGAGGGAACCAGTTTACAATTATCCTTCTACTTCTTTCATGAATAATACATTATGTATTTAAAGAACTTTTTCTTTAGAATTCTATATCTTTGTTTTAGTTAATAGATAAAAAGAACGTGGAATTATAATTTGACTTTATTATGTAATCTTTTTATAGTCAGTCTTAAATTTTCTTTTTGAACATAAAAGAACTGTTTGCATTCAATAAAACAATGAGGTTCTCGATCTTATATTCATGATATTAAGTAGAATTCTATTTATGTTGGGTTTAAGAATAGAATGAGCCGGTGCATTCCGAAAATAGTTCCTGAATATATTTATTTTGTAAGATAAAATATGGATCAATTTCATTTGTCTGTTGTAAAAAAGCGTACATTATGTACATGTATTATATGTCGGGTACGAGTTGCGAGTTTGTGTATGTTATAACATTTATGGAAATATTGTACATTTTGTTACTTGCACAATGCAAAAATACAATTTATAACATATACAAAAGTATTTCGTACATGTTATAACATGTACAAAATTTTGCTTAAAAATGGTTTTAACTTGTACAAAATTTTAAAATGAATAAGAATAAAGCTGTTTTTAGATAACAAAGATTATTAATCAAAAGACAACGAAAGGTGAATTATTTACGGTATGGATAAATAAAGGCAACAGTAGTGTACCGGTGTTCAAATACTGCATTGTCATTATGTTTAGAAACGAGTGTTGTTTACCTGTTGCTACAAGACAGACACATGTGACACCTAGAGTTGTACAAAACTTGTACCAGTCTACATTTACAACTACCGGACTTACAGTTGCAATTTTTACATTCACAATGCACAAAAGCTCGTCCTCCACTCAATGATATCTTATGCACTATCTCTCTCACACGCATATCACTAATTGGAATTTGTGACACATCTGACGTACTGCTTCAATAGGGCTCTTTCTTTGCCAGGGTATTTTTTGCCTTCTCAACACACAACTTGAAATAATTGATACCAAATTTACAGTTAGGCCCTTGTCTTATTTGAAATAAAATGTTTAGAACTGGCTAGTGACTGTATATGAATGAACATGTCGAATATAAGATTGGAAATTGTTGATAAGTTGGACAAACAAAGGGATATTTGGATAGAAACCAGTTACAAATTATTGCAAACGCAACGTTAGATGTGCCTGACGTTCCAATGGGTCATATGAGCGTGAGAAAAATGGTGCGTAAGATATCATTGTGCTGAGGGCAAGGTTTTGTGCACTGTCAATGTACGAAAGACAATTGTAAATCTGTTAGCTGTAAATGTGGAAAAATGTTATGTGCAACTATTGGTGTCCCACGTCTCTGTCTAGTAGCATCAAGTAAACATTATGACTTGAATTGAGAGTTGTCTCATTGTCATTCATACCACATTTGTTATATCTAATAACTGGTTTCTATAATGTATGAAAATGTAGTATTTTATGCATGCTGAAAATCATGCATCTTTCGTAGCTTTTGATTATTGCTCTTAACGATTCAATAAATTTCAAATGTTTATTCTGCTTTATTTAAATTTATTTTCAAATTTTGTACAAGTCAAAACTATCTTTAATTAAAAGTTTGTACATGTTTTAACATGTACAAATTATAATTTGTACAATATTTCTGTACATGTCCTTGACCAATATAAAGAATCGAATATTTTGTTTTCTTTTTTTTCACTTTTCAAAACAATGCTTCAAACATAATTTTAATGGGTTAGCTCAAACAGTAACAATCTACAGAAAGACCTGTCTTAAAATATTCTAACATCGAGGCTTACAATTTAAAGGAAGACATAACGACCATCTCCTCCCCTTGGACTTATACTATCCAAACTCCGAGACGACCTTTTATTGATATATTATTAAATGTAGTTTGTTTTTCGGAGAATTTTTAATGAAGTGTTATTATCGACAAGTCTAGGGGTCGAAATCGCACCTTTCTATACCATAGCCTATCAGGTTACTGTGAGATCATTACACCAACGGTGTAGATATGTTTCGAACTAACATGCAAGTAATAACTAATCCGATGTAACCTAATGTATGCAAAGAAATGGAACGTTTACAATTGGGAAGATGAAACCGACTCTTCTATTGTAAAGTTTTGTTCCCAACTGACCTAACGGCATTGTCAATTTATAATTTAAGTCAAGATATGAGGCAGACTGAATCTGTTGTATCCTTTATAACAAGTTCGATGGGATAGATGAGTTCAACACAGTCACCAAACATTGTATGATTGAATGTGATTTGAAATCTGTTCCTTAGTGAAAAGTTAAATCACAAAATACTAAACTCGGTGGAAAGTTCAAAACGGAAAGTCACTAATCAAATGGCAAAATCAAAAGCTCAAACACATCAAACAAATGGATAACAACTGTCATATTCCTGACTTGGTACAGTCATTATCTTAAATAGAAAATGGTGGATTGAACCTGGAAATAGCTAAAAATTATCGATGAATGGTACACTGTTTGTTCAGGGACAAATATATCATGCATGTACATTACAAACAACTAGCCGAGATTCTTTCCGCAAGCAGGACGTGATACACTGGAAAAATAACGTACATTGCAAAGGGACAGATACTTCATCTTGCAAATGTCCAATTACGAACCCCTGGATGAGTTGTTTCTATGACTGTTAAGCATACAATGGTACTCTCCGAACACGAAGCTTCATATTTAACGTCCCCATCAGACGTGGGTGCCTATATCTATACCTTAATCTCCGCACAACAAATTGCAAACGAATGCTTTTTTTTTAAACATCGGATGTGCAAATATTATTACTTTATTAAAGTCTTTTGAATTCTTTGAATTGTATGTCTACTAGATTTCAACATAAATCAGTCATAACATAACCAAATATGTTGCATATACATTTGTTCCCAGTTTTATTAAAACACTAAGACGAGATTTTTACAGAAAATGTTATATGGACCAACTTCTTGAATTAATCAAGCACACTAGAACAACAAAATCCACGAAAATAATTTTAATAGCTTACCATTTGGACATAGCAATGATATTTCCGAATTGATTTAAACAAAACTCAATTAATGTTAACGGAAATGAAAGCAACTTTATCTTATTCCATGAGTCTGAAATAAAAAGCGTCGGCCTGCAATACAACTGTATTAGTATTGAACTTATATTCAATTGAAAGTTAACTTCAAAGTCGACTTTGTATAAGAACTCAATATGCATAAAGATCAATAACTGCTGATATATTTGATACTTTCTTTATAACCAATCAACGTTGATTTTGACATTTGTTCGAAGATTACAATTGATTGATTTTAATTTGACTCCACTTTTAGGAATGTTGGGTCTTTTGTGGCGTTCAGTTTTTTTGTTGTTGGAGAACCCGGGGAGAACTACCGACATTTGGTAGTAAAACTGCCAATCCTGCCAATTCGGATTGCAGTCGAGCGCACCTTCTACGTAGGGAACTCGATCTCACAACCTCGGTGTTGACATGTTAAGGATACAATAGTTGAACTACTTAGACCTCTCATCCACTGAAGCCCTTAAACATAATGAAAAATAATAACATATTCAGAAGAAAATATTAACATTTTACCAAAAATTGTTTATACAGCTCAAAGTATTAAATGCGATTAAAACTTCAGATTTAAATCAAACTTCATCTTGAAAAAAACGTGTCTACGTACGAACAGCAAAGACGACAGCAACGAAACACTCGTACCTTGATAAAATCGTAAATATAAAGAGCAATTAATAAAATGTATTCATTTTGGGGTACGAACAATTAAAACACCCTCGGTATCTTCGATGCTGAAATTTCCAATTTTACTAAGGAACCAAAAATAATATCGACAAGCATAACTATAATAAAGGACGAAAAATTGTATGGCGACAGGAAGTGAATAATACTAATTTCTCCATGACAACTCAATGACGAGACATATAATGAAAGAAACAAATATTAATACATTTTCAAATAAACTGAATAGTTAACTTAATTTGTGCTGTAGATGTTGTCTAAATCATTATTAAATTATGAATCGGATTTTCCAATATTTACTTTCTTTAATTTAACTGTTTACATGGAAAACATTCGATAATAACCTAGTATTTACATTAGATGAAATAAAATGGAAACACAAACCAAAAGTTTGTTGGAAATGGATTTTTGGGAAGTAAATGAATTTGGAAAACAAAAAATATAATACCAGAAAGTACTTCTAAAGTACCGGAACTCAATCATTTGTCTAACCATCTAAAGTTATTCTATACTGAATACTAGTGTAGCTGTGAATGTTTGCCTTATGTTTGAACTTTGACTAATAAAAATATAGGACATTACAAAGCAAGACTGCAAAAATGAATATAAGAAGGTCGGGATAAGGTGGTCATTCATTGTTACATTCTTTTAATTTTAGACAATTTTGTAGTATCCTTTATTTATTTTGACCATTATTCTCTATTCTTTATATTCCAGCAATTTTTTCTGCTCTTTGTGTTAATTATTCGATAGTATACCCCATCCACACCCTCATACAACGTACAAGTAGTCACCAGAACTTATATACAGTGTAACCTGTATTATCAGACACACTGGGAACCAGAAAAAAATGATGATGATGATGATGATGATGATGATGATGATGATGATGATGATGTACATGAACAGTGTTGTTGAAAAAAAAATCCTGCAACAAAAGGTAGATAAGCCAGGCAAATAGGGAAAACACTACTCGACCGTGTGATTTGAAAAGGATTATCCTCGGATTTTAGAAACATGAACTTTGGATTAAGTTTACAGCATCATTATATTTGTAAAATTACTTTCAAAAATATGTTGCAAAATTTGTTATTGGTCATAGAATATACAGGAAACCCTTAAAAGACAACATTACAAAAAGCAAAAGCAAGTTCTGACTGGTTCACTACTGTCCTTGCTAATATAAGAATAAGAAGATGTGGTACGATTGCCAATGATACAACTCCCAGTCAATTTGAAGCATCAATATACATATAGGCTGCTTTTTGTTCTTTGGTCGGATTGTTTTTTCCTTGACACATTAGAATCATGTATCATAAAAATTGATTATCAAAACATAACGAAAACACAAGTAAAGAACGTTTAAGTATTCAATATAAATCAAAACACAAAGATTATTCCTGATTAGTTTTTCGAATTATTTTATTTAGGCGTTGAGACCCTTTGGTGACCCCACAGTTTAAATGTCTATAATAAATACGTCGTGAGTTGTGGGCGTTACAGACGAACGTTCACCTAATCTGACCCAGTCAATGGGATATTTTAGCGCGCCAATCAATGGTCTCGCCTACACTGTTTTGCACATGATTCTAATTCCGAATTTCCATTCTCAAGTTCATAAGGTGTACTTTTATTAAGTGACATAAAATCAAAGTTATCAATAAACTTCTATCTGAAACATTTTTATATAATTCACCAGAGAGAACCTGACTCAAGCTAGCGAACAACTGTGGAGTTTTTCTTAATATCCAATGACTTCTCTACATCAACTATGCAGTTGTAGCCCGTCACATTCTTTATAAATTGGTCCAAAATGAACTTAAGGTACGCCACAACCCCAACCCCTCCCCCCTTCTCCTATTTTCGTTTTTTTCCAATTTCAGGTTTTTTTTACGTAACTTTAAATTTTCGAACAAAGACCATTCTGAAAGTTTTTCTTAATAGATACGCCAATGTCTGCTCTACATAACCTATTTAGTCGTTGGCCGTCAAAATCTCTATAAATTTGTCTGCAATCAACTCAATGTATTCCACCCCACTCTGTATTTTTTTTTTTTTTTACAATTCTCGTTTTTGTCGAGCCTGAGACTTTTGTCGCAGAAAGCTCGACATAGGGATAGTGATCCGGTGGCGCTGGCAAAGGCATCGGCGTTAGCTAACCTCTTAAAAGTTATATTTCAGAAGGTACAAGACCTGGATCCTTCACACTTTGTTTATAGACGCTTTATGTTATAAATATTCTGTTTGTCATATGTCCAATGTCTTTGACCTCATTTTTATGGTTCGGTGACTACTTAAAAAGTTAAGATTTTTAGTATTCTTAATTTCTCTCTTATTATGAGTAATAGTATAACTATATTTGGTATGTCCGTACCTTGCAAGGACACACCCCGTCATACAATTTTCACTTGACCTCGACCTCATTTCATGGATCAGTGAACAAGAGGTTAAGTGTCGTGGTTAAGTCCATATCTCAGATGCTATAAGCAATAGGTTTTCAATATTTGGTGTATGAAATGATTGTAAGGTGTTCATGTCCCACTGGCAAGTGTCATCTGACCTTGAACTCATTTTCATAGGTCAGTGGTTATAGTTAAGTTTTATGTGTTTTGGCCTGTTTTTCTGATACTGTATGCAATAGGTCTACTATATTTGGTGTATGGAATTAATGTAAGGTGTACATGTCCATCTGACAGGTGTCATCTGACCTTGACCGCATATTCATGGTTCAGTGGTTAAAGATCAGCTTTTGTGTTTTTATTCGTATGCAATAGGTCAACTATATTTGGTGTATGAAAATATTTTACAATGGAAATGTCAGTCTGGTATGTTTTATTTGACATTGATCTCTTTTTCTATGGTTCATTGGTCAATGTTATGGAATGAGTGTAAGGTGTATATGTATTTCCACTTTGGTTTACCTGACCCTGACCTCATTTTCTTGAATCATGTTTAATTGATGTGATAGTTGTAGTAAAGCTTTATATATAGAACTTTCAACATATCAATGGTTAGTAAAGAATGCGAGACATTTCACCGTGTGCAATCTTGTGTAACATAACTTAAGATTTTCGAATATGAACAATTGTGGAGTTTTTCTTAATTGATACGCCAATGTCTCCCCTACATCACCTATACAGTCGTAGCCCGTCATAATGTCTATAAATTGGATCAAAATGAACGTGAGATACGCCCCTTCGGATCAAAATGAACGTGAGGTACGCCCCTTCATTCCTTTCCTTTTTCGTTTTAGTTTAGTTTTCGGTTTATTTGACCTAGTAACTTCAGATTTTCGAACATAAATCATCACGCAGTTTTTCTTAATACACACGCCAATGTCTGTTTTACATCACCTATACAGTCGTTGCCCGTCACAATCTCCGTATACTAGTATATTGGTCTTAAAGCAACTAAAAGATTGCCAACCCCCATCCCCCCAACAATTCGTTTTGTCAATTTCAGTTAATTTTACCCAACTTCAGATTTTTGAACATAAACCATACTTGATTTTTTCCTTGCCGATGCGCCAATGTTTCCCCTACATCGCCTTTGAAGTCGTTTTCAATTAAATCTTTATATCAGTCAAAAGATCAGCGTAAAGTTCCCTCTCCATAAGCGGATCCAGGGGGTCCCGGGGGCCCAGTCCCCCTTTTTATGATTGGATCGGGCCCCCTCTTAGGGCAGTCAGTGGCCCCCTTTTTAAACATTTCTGGATCCGCAACTGCGTTTCGCCAAATCGTATTGTACCAATGTGTTACCCTATGAGTATTGTATTCCAACTGTCTATTGTATGCCTAATATGGATTTATTAATGTTGGAGAAAAAAAGCTTCGTATTCTTTATATATAAAATATGGTTTTCCCTTTGTTTTCACTATTATTTTTTTTTTCGTTTTTGGTTTCGATTTTATGTATTCTCATAATTATTTGCTAGGTCTGTAATTGTCATCTAAAAAAACGTCTTATGTGAAATTATGGTTTTTAGTTATACCTGCTGAGTTTTCGCTAGCTAATTGTTCGGTACAAATTTCAAAAAAATAACGGTATCGCTTCCTAGTCTAACCAAAGAGATTCGAAAAAAACTTCATTGGTCCAATGAATAAGTTTTCGCTTTAAACTATAATATCTTAATTTTTTCTTAAATGATGATGATTGTTGGCTGTTTGACGATCAGCGGCAAAGGAGTAGGGCCACGAAGGGTTAAAAACGGCCCTGTCTCAGAAATTGACGAAATTACTGCAGAAGGATCGCTAACTAGTGTAGTTCATAAAACGATAACCATTAGACTTGTAACTGTGTTTGTATAATTTTCCAGGGCGTCAGAAAAGACCAAGGTGCAATGGTATTTTAGCCATTTGCGCGTAACGTTAAAATTGTTTTCATTAACGTTCTAGTAACTTTATAATCATTTTACCGCAAGATTTTTTTACAAAATATTTCTTGAATCTCGTCTATATATCTTGTTTTTTCAACTCTATTAACAGAAACTTACTTATATTAAGGTCTAAGCTGCACATAAGCGCTTCAATTAAATTTGGTATAAGTGGCCCGAATACTCGTTTTCTGTATTGATATTCACGAAATAGAAATTGCAGAGACTATGTAAACAAACATAATTCTATAGCATAGATTAAATTAAAAGTCATAAAGGATTTAAAACATAAGCAATGAATGTCTTATATTGGCAGAAGGAATTTAGATTGAAAGCTGTAAAATATCTTGGTGAGCGAAGTACAGTCGTAAAAAAGTAGAAAGAAAACCGTGATTCACTTAAACACAGAAAAGTTTATTTTCTAGTAAAGAAGTAAAAGTTGAAAACACAGATAAAGATAAACATTGTGTATAGACAGTACATAGCATTACATGTACTTCGATAATCATAGAACACATTATAACTGTACAAAAGTCATCAGACACCAGAACCACACGTGCACTCATAAACATGATTCTCATTCCGGAGGATTACATGCTTACTCTCAAAGCAACATTCAGAATTAAACACTTGAATAAACAATAGTTTCATATAATACTGCCATCCATACGTCATTGACCAGATTACATAGTACTGCTCTCTCTAATTGTACCTAAAGCGCATGATATATGTAGCCACTTGTAACAATTGAAATGTAATTCTTTCAAATGGTTCAATGAATCCTTTTTATATTTTCCCAGGACTTTTTTACTAGACAAAGTAATAGTTTAAAAGCATTGGCTATTTTTCCGGCGCCGCCAAAATTGAAAATATGCTATTTTGTCTCGGTAAGCGGAAGCCAGCATGCCAGTAAAAAAAATTGTTTACAGATATGAGATTCAAAACTGACTATTATTTCAAAACTGACTATTATTTTAAAACTAAATTTAGTTTAAACATTTTTGATTTTGAAGCTATGTGATTGATTTTTTAGACTATATAACGTTTTTGTCAAATCGATATGCTATGACATTTTTGTCTTTCATTTCTTTTACAGCATAGTTTAAAAATCTGAGATGTTATTCTTATGCATACATGTAGCATTAGACTGATTTAAGAAGTAATTTCAACTACATGTTTTGATATGATTTCATCGCTACAAATAGATGCTCAATAGATTTTATTTTTATTCCTTTTTACACATTCTTATTTTCACTTGGACTCATAAATGTTTTTAAACGATTATATGTATATCAAATATTGTGACATTTATCTTATGCAACTATATGTCGAATAATAATTTGATTCTTTTATGTTGACAATGCACATTTTCGTAGTATTTTTCACAAGTAAATATTAAAATTCACTCTTTACAAAGAACCGGCAAAATAACAAATTCACTAAATTGCCGGCGCCGGCAAAATAGTCATTGCTATCGAAATATGCCATTTTGCTTGTTTTAATTAAGATATTTTAATCAAAGACGACAAAATAGCATATTTTCTATTTTGCCGGCGGCGGCAAAATAGCCAGTGCCTAGTTTAAAAAGCTCAAAAATTTGACAGAATACTTATTCTCAGTTGTCCATTGTAGACGATTTCATTTAGCGATTTAGCTATGTTCAATTAAATCTATCCGACTTTTACATATTTCTATCAATTACGTTTTAAAAGAACACATACTTTTATTATTCTATGATTCGTGTTTTCGTTAAAGGGGCATTAGCAACGAGATATAGAAAAAAAAAGATTTTCTTTTAGTTCAATCATTAATGAAAGTGAAATAGTGAAATAATAATTCGCTTTAAGCAGCCAGTATGGTTCAGTTTTGTCAAAACAAGCAAAGAAACATCGTTGATGAATTATTCACTTGCAAGTGGATAATTCGACCTCATTAAATCCGTATTCATGTGAAGTTCAATTGAACCCCTTAGCTAGAGATGGGTTACGCATGAACTATGGGTGTTCAAGTATTAAAAGAAAAAGAATGTCAACATTAGAAGTGAAACAAGGGTAAACCATTTGGTTAACTGATTCGATTTACAAAAACTCATTCTTATACAGGTAAAAACGATTATTAACATATTGATTTAACCTATAATATTAAATCAAACAGACCTAGAAAAATCCAATTGCACGAGTTTTCTATCAATTTATATCTTTGTCTATGTTTATATCGGGTAAAATGACCGTCTGCAGTCTTCAGAAGTCTATGCATCGTAAATTGTTTATTTTATACTTTTTTTAATTTGGATATACGTTTTAGTATGTTATAAGTCAAATATGAGAATTTGAGTCAAATCGATGAACATGAATTTGACAGCTAATGCCCCTTTAGGTTTTTAACTGAAATTCTTTTTTAAGATTTTCACAATTGTCAATTTATTCTTGATTAGCTTTTATCTTGTAATCTTAACTAGTCATGCTCGTGGTTAAACTGTTCCGGTATTCCACATACAACTACCATTCTTATCTCGAAAAAAGTTCGAGTGTACTTTGTTATTATCTTTATTATCATTTGGTCAAATTAGACAGATTCATGCCTCAATCCGTATGAAAAAAGAAGATGTGATATTATTGCAAAGAAGACAACTTTCAACCAGATACCGAATGACGTGCATGGATTCATTTTAAAACTAATAGAAATCCATGAATATCAGTTTTTTTTATTTGGCGTTGATTGTAAAGATATAAGTGTATGTAAGCTGCGTCCATTCAAGTAATGTATTATCTATAACTATAATTAACATACACGATCAATTATTTTCGTCTATATATAAAAAGGAGATGTGGTATGATTCCAATGAGACAACTCTCCACAATGTTTGTTTTCTTTAAAGTGAAATGAAATGTGAACTATTTCTCATGGATATGTTATATTAATCTGTAAAAATGTTTAAGAGTTTTCAAAAAGTTTGCTTAGTTGCAAAACGTACGATATAAACAAATAGGTTTCAAAAAGATGAGCAAGAGGAATACTGAGATAAACGTCAATGTGACAGCTACCTAACAATGATAAAATAAATATTCTATTCTTCAACTACACTCTTCTCACTGTCACTTTCGTCCATGGCATGTGGAATAAGTGCTGCCTCTTCAATTCTGGACTCCATGTGTGATGTCCAGATTATGTCTTGTATACCCTAGATACCAGAGTCTAGAGGCAATGTGCGCAAATTAACATGTTCTCGTCCGAAATATGCATCAGTCGTTAATCATCATGAGACAAACAACTCGTGTAGTAAAATGGTGTGTTTCTTTGATATTCAATATTCTAATTTTTTTCCTTGTGAAAAAGTGAAATAATAGACGCGTAAATATCTTCTCAAAAGATTTTAAAATCTGTTATCATCTATTTAATTATGTTTAAAGTCATTATTGTACTGTAACGTTAGAGGAAATATGATTGATAGTTGTTTGTCAAACGTCCAGTGGCAAATATTTCATGCATATTTATGACGGAGAGCAATTTAGAGAATCTATTTCAAACAGGAAACAAGAAATTGCATGTTTTGTCATTGAACATAAGAGAAAATTCTCCAAAGGGGAAGGGGGGGGGGGGGGGAGGGGGAAGGGGGGCAATAAAGAATCATAAGACCAATAAAATCATACAACACCATGATCATATAGAGGCGACAAAAAAAACAGCGTGCACTTGAATTTTGAAGAAAATATATTTTAATCCAAATAGATTAAAAGAACTGCTTTAAAGCACATGCTTTATAATGCTTTCTTTAATGACTTGTTATTAAAGACAAAAGTGACGAATGGTATCATGTTATATATTTGTTCCTTTTCTGCCAAAGTCTGAATCTATTATGAATTCTACTCAGTTTACTATTTTTTAAAGCAATTTATTATCTACTGAAATACGATAAGTGACTTGCTTTTTTATGTTACACCTGACCATCAATGAAAATTAATTATTTCATGTGTCCATTAACAAAATTTGCGCGTTAAAGGGTGAGAAAATTAGATGAAGTAAAAATAATTAATAGAACGACAACATTGAAATAGAGACTTGCTTTTTTCGCTATCTCTATAAAGTTTTGAATATTTTGTCGATTGATTGTTTTACCCCACATCTCCTTTAAACATATTTCAAAGAATCTGGTTTGGATTTTTTTCTCTAAAACAAATGACCATTAAATTCTAAATCCACACAATGAAAAAAAAATTACTAAAATTAAACAAACTAGGCTATAAAATAGAGGCGACAGATACCAAAGGGATATCTAAACTCATCAGTCGAAAACAAACTGACAATGCCATGAAAAACGACGAAAACAAACTGACAATGCCATGAAAAACGACGAAAACAAACTGACAATGCCATGAAAAACGACGAAAACAAACTGACAATGCCATGAAAAACGACGAAAACAAACTGACAATGTCATGAAAAACGACGAAAAGACAAACAACAGTACAAAAACACAACATTGAAAACTAAAGACTTGAGTTCTAATTCTAATTCGGTAGGTCACATTCCAGTAAAAGAGGGCGGAATTGTGGTTACAGCAAATTTGAACATATTCGTCGTCATCTGTGAAACAGATATTCCATTACGGTCAGCCAACTCGTGATGACGACCGTAAATTTTTGGAAGGAAAGATTTCAACTTCACCATTAGGAACTCTTGGTGCAATAGCTTCCTTGTAATCAGCAACCCTCTATCAAGGAAATCACGATAGGAAACGCAAGCTCTGGAATATCGTTTCAGCTGGGAGGTATATATACTCCATATGCAGTTGCTGCTGGTATGTTGCTACATACAAATGGAATGTTCACAATAAAGAAGCTGAAATCATATCTTTTGTCGTAAAGTTTTGTTCTTAACCGACCAAAAACGTTGCTATTGACGAGTTTTTAATGGCAGAAATTGTATCTCTTTCTCCATAACGCGTGAGCTTCAGGGGGGTTTGTCCCCAATTGGGATGTACTCTTCCCTGGACCCGCTAGGGCCCCTCAGACGACCTCGCCGAGGTTCGGGCGTACACGTAAAAATGACCTAGCTACGCCACTGCCTTGTATGCATTCTGACCAATTATGCACGCTATCCTGCGTGAGTATCAGATATTTATTTGAAGTTACACAAGCTGATAGTTTTGTTTCATCTTTATTTTAGTTTTCATTGAAAACAAATATTTGTTCTGGTTGATTGTCACGGACAGTTTACACCATGCTCTCTTGTGGCGTCGTAATTTTTATTTTAATTAAAGAAATATTGAAAAGCTTATTTAACCACTGTGCAATATGATATCAAAATTCTCACGTGGTCCTACGATTTTCTATGTATGTTATTGTTCATAGTTCTGTAATTTTTTTACACCATCCGTAGTATGCCAGCTTTAGCTGGCACTTATGGTAGAAGCATCGAATTGGAATAAAGAACGATAACTCTCTCTACATGAACAATCTAAAAAGTTTCGTCACTCTCGTTAAATCTCGTACGATTTTCTAAAAACAAATTTCGAAGTTGATCAAGTCAAGTTATCTAACTATCTAAAATATTTTTTTTCTTTTTTTTCCTTTTATTTATTAAATAAATATTGTATTCATGCTTGGCTCCAAATATAAAGTCAATTCTTCAAATAATGAAAACGAAATTAGCATTGGAATATCCGTCAGGACAATGTCAGGACATTAGTTTAACCCTTATATTTTTAATGGCTGCCAGATTCTCGTTTAATCGCGATCTTGAAAAAACGGGACAAAACGGAATTAATTCGATGTTAAATATGACATGAATTTTTATTTGTTTACAAAAACAAGAATTTAGAAATTTTAGTAACTTGTGTAGTTTATTTAAATTTTATTGTACCACGGAAATAATCGAAGTTTGGACAACAACATCTTTCGCCATGTTTCGTCTGCTTCATCTTTCCATTATCAGTGGCAAATTTCCTAGGAACTTCATTTAAAAGTAACAATATCATAATGTATGATAAAATCTGTAGTGTTAAAGTTCCGTCCAGCCATGGGAACACAGAAAAACCCTCTGCAAGCAATACATTTCGGGAGAAACGTAGCCAGATGTAGCAAAATCCGGTGTTCTGCCTCTGGTTGACCATGACCACTATTATTTATCTGCTACAGAATTTCCCATATCAAGTTACAGTGATAATGAAGTTGGTTATACTGTTGAATGTGATCACGGTCCTAAACTGTTGGTACCATATGATAACCCCCAAAATCAATTCTAACTTCCTTTTGTGTATTGAAGTTGAACCTTCTGGTACAATTTCATACATTGTCATAGAGATCCATTTACTTAAACTAAAGTTACTGTCCGGAAACCAAATGTGTTTTCGGACAACAACAGCGACATGATTGCATTACTCGAAATCAAATTTTTGACATATTCCCCATTCCCATTCTGAATTTTATTTTGCTGTCATATAAAAACTTGAAAAGTAAGCAAATAAAACAAAATGCAAAAATGACATAAAACTGACTCTGATTTAGTACATGAAATTGATGTAGAAACCCACAAACAGAAGATGCTCAGGAATACATTTATACTGCTGAGCAGTGTTCTCCCCTCAAATTTTAAATAGCATCCTAGAAAATAGCAAAATCTTAGATTATCAACTTAACAATCCTATTTATGGTTTCTTATGCTTAGATCAAAATGAAAAACCTGATCATTACATTATTCTAAACAGGCTCACTGTAAATTCAAACTCTTCTTTTAACAATCAGAATGATCCTCTTGCTGATCACATATAATATGAGATGCAGGAAACTGCGAATACAATATGAACATCCAGCTAATTTAGAAAGTAAAAATAATTCAACAAACAGAAAGCGTTGTTTGCAATACTAAATAAAAAAAACTTATTGATGAAAAAGATATTCCAAATCCTCCACCTTTTCATGAAAATCAACAAAAAATTAATTTAATAAAGTTATGGATTGTATAACAGTATTCATAGTTTTGAAATTAAACAAATGTCTTATTGTTTTAAATTTTGTAAAATTTGCAAAGAAAGAAAAATGGATTTGAAAATGGCACAAGATAATGTCATTTAGATAAATCACCAATAAATTTATTTTCAGCAGAAAACAATATGGACAATAAGGGTGCAAGCATTTAGCTTCAAAAGGGCGGGGGAATGGTTTTTTGTTTGAATTAAATTTTTTTTTCATGCAAAGGGCTTCAACGCTATCAATCAAAATTAGTTGGTCAAAAATTAACACTAGAAGGTATGGGGATAATCTGGATTCAGAATATTTTTTGTCCTCTGCTTGATTAGAATTTTTTTTTTCATCGATTTTGGAATCAGAATATTTTTGAAGAAAAAAAAACATACTCCATCCTGCCTTTTGAAGTTCAATGATCGTTCCCTTAACATTTTCCATCTGAACTTATTATTTTATTTAAGACAAAAACTATATGTAGGACATTCGTCCTGAACATGCATGAAATATTTGCCACTGGACGTTAAGCAAACCATCAATCAATCAATATGTAGGACATAGTCTTGGTAAGCTGGCATTCAAGGTAGCGCCTTCCTCATATTAATTATTTGAAATGTTAACTTGGCATGCCATACATGATAGAAAATGCGGACGTGAAAGAAAGCACTTCATCACAGCGTCAACATGAGATTACATTCTGCGGAGGTTACATTTCGACGATTTCGTCTTAAAAAACAAAATCTAGGCCTAAAAGGAAATTTGTATTAAATGTTGACACGTATACCCATATCGATCTGCTGGATGTAGAATTTTACGGAAAAAAACTACGGTTCTAATTTAAAACTGTCATATTTTCGTTTGCATAGCACAGACCGGGCTAATTATTACAAAATAACGTGGAAATGAGCTTTAAAATAATTTGCAAATTCAAAATTAAAAAAAAACAATTATGAGGATCCGTGTTTAAAAACCTCGCGGATCGCCAGTTAACGAAGCTTCGCTAAGAACAAAGACTTGTTATTCCATTTTCTTCTTTTTTGTTTGTTATAAATAAGTAAATAATAAATTATAGAATTTATTCTATGTATAGCAATTGTACAAGTTCTTGGTACAGTTATTTCGTCACAGAATCTATCGTACATCGGAAATGGCGGCGTTGAACCAGGATTTGCTTGTTAGCAAAAGTTAAATTTTTGATGTGGCCACAGGCCTCGACCACGCTAAATATTGTTGCAAACTGAGTCAAAGTGTCAAACAATCAAAATAAGAGTAAAATTACTTTGGTCGAGGCCTGTGGCCAATGCGAAATTTAACCAGGAAGTGTGAAATTCTTTAAGAATTTGGACATTTTACATAGCCAGAAATTAGTAGTACTTTTGCTAATTAATATTCATAATATGTAAATGAGAATTGTACCACGTGATAATAGTTTGAACTGGACTGGCTTGATATCATTAAAATCTTTAAAACACGGATATTATAAGTTGCCCGTCACAGAGTCCTTGTTTATAACTTGATCACTCTGATATTTCCGTCAAGTTGTCAGGCGGTCAAAATCAAAACAATGAACGCGAATTTAGTGAATTTTTCGTGTTTTCGTGAGTTTATTCTTCTTGAAATAGGGGCATTTTAACTTTACGTGGGAACCTAGAGTTCAACGACTACACATACAAGGTTTGGACTTGCTTATTCTTTGGACATTCAAGTTTCAAGTTTCATCCCGGCAACCTGTTTTTGTAATGACCTTGTTAGCCAATTTTCAACACGAAAATTGCAAATTTGACGTTTCAGCCATTTTAGCCTGTATTTTATACTGCAATGTTAAAAGCCTCTCGCTTCGATTTTTGAAATAGCTCAGGAACCTTGATTTTTGCAACGACAGTCATTATGTTTCGTTTAAATGGTGTATATTATTGTGTATATTTATTTTCTGTCCCGGCAACCTGTCTATCACTTAAATTAAAGTTAAAACAGACATTTTTTTTCAAAATTCCCTATCATTTCAATATAATTTCCGTGACCCGTATCCGATTTCTTTAGTATAATATTCAAATAAGCAAAGTGGCGTTGATTTCTGGATATGAAGCGTTCTGGTTTGATTCCGGGTATTACGTCACATTAATGACGTCACAAAAATATGATTTTATACTATAATAACAAATAACGATATACGTAGATATGTTTAAGCTTTAAAGGATCCACCTTATTTCTCTTTCATTTTTTGTCACCTCACAGGGCCAATATCGGCACTTCGTGGCCATACTCCTTGAATTCATATTCAGTTCGAAATCATATTGCATGTAACATGAATATTAACACTGCATTGTACTAGACCGAATCGCTGTGCCAGATTTTCACCGTGGTAGTTCACAAAGTAATACGTACAAGAAAACATTATTCTGAGACCAATTCCTTAATGCCGCGTGCTTAGCAGTGAAGTATAGCAAATACCAATTCTTTAGTCTTTAATTTGATCCGGTTAGGGTTCAAACCCCGACTTTCCGCCATCGAGATGTACACACTATCATGATCATGATAACATCGACGCAGTTATATGACAAGAACTATCGGTGTTATGAATTCGTTTTGTCAAATATTTGTACGGATTTTGTGCCATGACCTAATACAGCATATCGCATATCTTATGTTTGTCGCCACGTTATTATGAAACAAACTCATGATAGCGATTCTAGTGTACATGAAAAAAGTTGTTGAAAAAAAAACTTTCCTGCAACTAAAGGTAGATAAGACAGGCAAATAAGGGAATCGGACTCCGTTTGATTTTTGTCTTTGGCATCCAACCCTTGGAAGTGTGATTCGGCAAGGAAGATCCTCGGGTTTTAGAAACGTGAACTTTGGATTACTTTTATACAGCATCAATAAATTTGTAAAATTACTTTCCAAAAAATGTTGCAAAATTTGCTATTGGTGTCATAGAATATACCGGCCACCCTGAAAAGACAACTTTACAAAAAGCAAAAGCTGGTTCTGACTGGTACACTACTGTCCTTGCTAATATAAGAATAAGAAGATGTGGTACGATTGCCCGGCAATGATACCACTCCCAGTCAACTTGAAGCATCAATATACATATGGGCTGCTTTTTGTTCTTTGGTCGGATTGTTTTTTCTTTGACACATTAATTCCCAATTTCCATTCTCAAGTTCATAAGGTGTACTTTTATTAAATGACATAAAATCAAAGTTATCAATAAACTTCTATCTGAAACATTTTTATATAATTCACCAGAGAGAACCTGACTTAAGCTAGCGAACAACTGTGGAGTTTTTCTTAATATCCAATGACTCCTCTACATCAACTATGCAGTTGTAGCCCGTCACACTCTTTATAATATGGTCCAAAATGAAATTAAGGTACGCCACAAACCCCCCCCCCCCCCCCCCCTTTCTTTCCTATTTTCGTTTTTTTCAATTTTCGTTTTTTTTTACGTAACTTTAAATTTTCAAACATAGACCATTCTGAAAGTTTTTCTTAATAGATACGCCAATGTCTCCTCTACATCACCTATTTAGTCGTTGGCCATCACAATCTCTATAAATTTTTCTGCAATCAACTCAATGTATGCCACCCAACTCTCTATTTTTCTTTTTTTACATTTTTCGTTTTTGTCGAGCCAGAGACTTTTGTTGCAGAAAGCTCGACATAGGGATAGTGATCCGATGGCGGCGGCATCAGCGTTAACTAACCTCTCAAAAGTTTAATATTTCAAAAGGTACAATACCTGGATCCTTCTTACTTTGTTTATAGACGCTTTATGTTATAAATATTCTGTTTGTCATATGTCCAATGTCCTTGACCTCATTTTTATGGTTCGGTGACTACTTGAAAAGTTAAGATTTTTAGTATTCTTAATTTCTCTCTTATTATGAGTAATAGTATAACTATTTGTGGTATGTACGTACCTTGCAAGGACATCATGCCCGTCATACAATTTTCACTTGACCTCGACCTCATTGTATGGATCAGTGAACAAGGTTAGGTGTCGAGGTTATGTCCATATCTCAGATGCTATAAGCAATAGGTCTTCAATATTTGGTGCATGGAATGATTGTAAGGTGTACATATCCAACTTGCAGGTGTCATCTGACCTTGACCTCATTTTCATGGGTCAGTGGTTATAATTAAGTGTTGTGTGTTTTGGCCTGTTTTTCTGATACTGTATGCAATAGGTCTACTATATTTGGTGTATGGAATGAGTGTAAGATGTACATGTCCATCTGACATGTGTCATCTGACCTTGACCGCATATTCATGGTTCAGTGGTTAAAGTTCAGCTTTTGTGTTTTTATCCGTATGCAATAGGTCAACTATATTTGGTGTATGAAAATATTTTACAATGGAAATGTCAGTCTGGTATGTTTTATTTGAAATTGACCTCTTTTTTATGGTTCATTGCTCAATGTTATTTGTTGTTTTTGTTTTTTGGTCTGTTTTTTCTAATACTATTAGCAATAGGTCAACTCTACTTGGTATATAGAATGATTGTAAGGTGTATATATCTGTCTGGCAATTATCATCGGACCATGACCTCATTTTCATGGTTCATTGTTCAATCTTAAGTTTTCCTGGTTTTGTTCCTTCCTTTCATGTATATGCCAAAGGTCAACTATATTCAAAACATGTATTGATTGTAATGTGTACATATCTGTCTGGCAGCGTTCATCTGACATTGGCCTCATTTTCATGTTTTATTGATCAATGTTAAGTTTTGCTGGTTTAGTGTATTTCTTTGAGGTGCAGTAGTTCAACTATTTTTAAAGCATGTTTGGTGTATGAAATGATTGTAAGGTGTACATGTATTTCCTGTTTGGTTTACCTGACCCTGATCTCATTTTCTTGAATCATGTTTGATTGATGTGAAAGCTTTATATATAGAACTTTCAACATAGTATCAATGGTAAGTAAAGAAGGCGAGACATTTCAGCGTGTGCACACTTGTTTAACATAACTTAAGATTTTCGAATATGAACAATTGTGGAGTTTTTCTTTATAGAAACGTCAATGTCTCCTCTACAACACCTATACAGTCGTAGCCCGTCACAATGTCTATAAATTGGAACAAAATGAACGTAAGGTCACTGGTTCTCCGGTAAAGCGCCCAACGTCAGAGTAAAAAATGATAAAATATAAATTGCAGCAAAACTTGTAAATAAAGAACATGGAACATCCTCATAGTATATTCTATTCACCATACAAATTTCAGCATGTAATATGCTACCGTTAATTTGTAATGATCGAGACAGTTTAGATGACGTAGATGACAAAATGTCAAACAAATACATTTAACGTCATTTTATTTCCTTTGACGTCGTGATTTTCAATACCAAAAATGCTAAAAACTTTAAATAATTTCTTTTACGGTGTTTTGTTATCCTTATTTATTCACATAAACTTTAATGTGCGTTTTTCTTATGAGTTGAAATTAAGGAATATTCAGCCATGTCTGCTTTATATTATGTCAGTCTTTTTTCTTTATCTCTTCAACATAAATTTCGGTATTACATCTTCCTGTGGACTGTTTCCTTGTGAACTAGTACGCTAAAAAATCGACTCAGCATGTCGGTCTTGTACAAGGCAGAATTAATATTAATATCGTAACATGCTTTCGACCCGAATATGCATATAATTCGCCGCTGAATCCTCCTCCTCCTCCTCCTCCTTCTCATCATCATCATCATCATCTAGTTTGCCAATCTGTGTTACCATGAATTATCATCGATATGGTCATATTTATATATAAAATCAACTGTTTCGAAATTGCACTAAAATGGCGTATAATGCATTCATCCCTTGATTTTAATAGTTTGAATAACTAAGAATTTTCTATGTAGACGAAACACAATTCTTGTATCTTTGATGGGTTACTTCCTTCGATATTCAATAATACTTTATTCTTTGTATCAGAAATTTTGAAATAATAAAAGAGTAACGAGACGTGTTTATATCTGACCAAAACAGCTTAAACGAATCACTTATTTGATAATGTTTAAAGTTATTATAATACTGCAATTTTAGAGAAGATATGATTTATTGATTGTTGTTTTCTGAACGTAAAGTGACAAATATTTCATGCAGATTTATGACCGATAAAAATATATATAAACAAAACCATGACGAGAGACACACGACAAAAAAGCAATCAGCAAAATATAAAATATAAAAACATTTTCCATAGATTTTTTATTCATAGTATATAGGCAACCCTCTTTGTTAGTTGGTTGTAGCATATTAATCTCACCGACTTAAATTTTAAAAAGAGACCACCAAAAAAGACCAATTAAACAGCTTCTCCTTGTTGATACTCTTATTCTAGTAGTATTATGCATCCTTTTCCGCTTGAATATCAGATATTTATTTGAAATAACCCAAGATATATGAGGTGGTTTATAGAATAGAAATAATTCCCCCGACCCCCACCCCCCCTCCAAAAAAAGGAAATCAAATAAGGAATAGAACATAATGGGGTGGTAAAATGTATTTTTAAAAATAATTGTATAAGAATTAAGGATAAGGTAAAAAAAAATACTGTTTTCAGAAATAAACGATTTACAGAATAATGAAACTTTGCGTTTTCTGCATATCAAATTTCTTATGGATAATTGACAATAGAATAGTAGATTATTTGGAATAAAATGTTGAACTGGTCGTAATCGGAACTGGTAATTGAAATTAGCGATGCAAATTCTATACATTCATAATCCTCGGTGTTTTTCTCCAAAATCACGATCTTGCACAAGTTAACGTATCATTTCGTCTCCTATCCTATTGCAGACAAAGTTAACCTTACATCCTTCTCCTGCATTGTGTCACAATGATTACATTTTACACCACTGATAAAACAGTTCGAGACAGAGGTCAGACCAGGATAACCATTGACAACAAAAAGCTCTGCAATAGTGTTTTGAATTTATCTTCATCATTTACTCCCAGCGCCGAATATTTTAAAGCCAATGATGTAAAAGAACAGAAAGAGTTGTTGAACTATCTGACCAAAAGGACATAAAAAAATAGCCAAATCAGTCAAAGATTAATTTTGCCCGATAGAGCTGAAACCTTAGTTTCTTTATAATTTCAAAATTTATAAATGGACAATTGAAGGGAATTGAAAGGAATTGCAGAATCAGAACGCTGTCATAATTCCTACGTCTTCAGTTTCATGTTTGTAAGATCCATAACTCATTATAATTCAAACAACAATTTATTGGTTAGGGCTGGAAGATTGATGCTTGAGGACGGATGACATTGTCTTAGATTTTTTGAGGGTATAATATTTTTTTAGTACCAATAAATGTTAAATATTTAAGAATTGAATGCTTCTTTTTGTAAATTTATTGGGGTGTAAAAGCGTTGACCGAAGTATATTTTGTATAAAGCGCATAAGCGCTTCGTTTTAAAAATGTGCGTACGGTCAACGCTTTTACACCCCTATAAAAACTACTAAAAGAAGCAATCAATACTTATAATTACATTTTTTTGCTTGGATCATCAAAACACGATATCTATCAAGTTTTTCTTTTATTTACCTGACTGTGCACTTTATTGAGGAAGCTCGTGTCATCATGAATGTTACATTTCATTTTGAAATGAAGGTTAATTTCAGAATGACGCGAGATTGCTAGCTGTTAGCCAATCAAAATAACGTATTATAATGAAACATACATACATGTAATGTAATTATATTTTAATATTCTCCAAAACAATTGATTGATAGGAAATGTTTTTATATTTTGTTGTACAGTTGGGAAATCAAGAATAAAATCTAGTTCTGGAGATCGAATTTTTATTCTATCAGATTCCAGATTTCTCTAAATGTCGGTTAACTGCCGGTACTGTCTCTGTTATAAAACTGAATGTTCTGCTTCTCAGTACTAGTACCTCATATCACAAACCAAATATACTATGATCAAATATACCTCATGTCATCTTAACCTCTGTTTATTATCCCAGATATCCAAATTATTACGAAGAAATTAAAATAGGTTTTTTTTCTCCCCCTTTGATTTTAATCAGATATTAATCAAAGTTGATAAATGGTATCATTTGTGCAGTTCAGTGACAGATTCCAAAAAAAGGGGTGTACGGGGTAATGTCGTCATACGTATGTCGTTGATACGAACAAGAAGATCTGTCATGTCAAAATTGTGATACAACAGGAAATTTAATTTCATATGCAGGAACTGAACACAAGAATTTTACAGAATAAGCATATTTCTTACTGAATAGAGAAAAATGGCCAAAAGAATTACAAAATACAGAAATTAAGACCCCCTCCCCTAATCCAGACCGTCATATATCATTGTGACGGATAGCTTTGTTTGATCTATTTAACTGTATTTATTTTCGAAAAGAATATTTGTACATGGTGTTTTTAATAAATGTAACAGACAATATATACCACGCCCTCTCAGCCGACGTAATTTCATTTTAATGAAAGAAAGTAATTATTTTAATAAAAGCTTCTCTCACTGTGCAACATGATATAAAACTCATTAGGCAGAGCAATTTTTATGGCTACTTGCATAATTGTTACATTGTATTAAATTCGGTATCAAACTTATATTAATGAGAAAAGTTTCATATCTTGAATATTGAAAACGGGTTAAAATTATTTACTTGCATATATTAATATTGATATAAATCCGGTTCGGGTTTTTTTTTCTAGATCCGAGATAAAAGCAACTCTGTTACACTTAAGCAATTGATTAATAAGAATTGTTACATGGTGTCTTCTTATGTCGCCTGAATTACAATGTATGTTATTGGTCTGTAATTTATATATTCGCCATCCGTGAAAATTATCTAATATGTTTATTTGGCATGCCATACTCGATAAAAGTGCGGACGTGATAGAAAGCACTCTTTACCAAAACGTCAACGGAGATTACATTCCACGGAGGTTACATTTTGATGAATTCATCATTTATAAAGCATAATATGTGTATCTGAAGATAGAAGTTGTACTAAAATTTAATGTTGACACCGATATCGATCTGTTGGATGTAGAATTTATTTTCAAAATTGGTGTTTGTTTACAATAGACCATTCCACGGAGATTACATGCATAACAAATCTCTGCAGTTTTCAACTTTTTTTAGTTTTTCAGACTGATATGATTTGGAATAAATGACCATTGTTATAAACAAAATTATTTATGGTAACCTTATAATCAAATTTAAATCATATTATGCCAGCTTTAGCTGGCACTTATGGTAGAAGCATCGAATTGGAATAAAGAACGATAACTCTCTCTACATGAGCAATCTAAAAAGTTTCGTCACTCTCGTTAAATCTCGTACGATTTTTTTTTTTAATTTTCGAAGTAGATCAAGTCAAGTTATCTAACTCTTAAAAATATTTGTTTTCTTTTTTTTCATTATATTTATTAAATAAACATTGTATTCTTGCTTGGCTTCAAATATAAGGTCAATTCTTCAAATAATGAAAACGAAATTATCATTGGAATATCCGTAAGGACAATTTCAGGACATTAGTTTAATCCTTATAATTTTAATGGCTGCCAGATTCTCGTTTAATCGCGATCTTGAAAAAACGGGACAAAACGGAATAAATTCGATGTTGAATACGACATGAATTTTTATTTGTTTACAAAAACAAGAATTTAGAAATTTTAGTAGCTTGTGCAGTTTATTTAAATTTTATTGTACCACGGAAATAACCGAAGTTTGGACAACAACATCTTACGTCATGTAACATGTTTCATCGTCTGCTTCATTTTCCACTATCAGTTTATTCACAGCCTGATACAACCACAGATGTAGATTTAGCATATAAAAAACACCAAAAAATTTATGTCAGTTGAAATCAAACATATTTTAATTTTGGACCCTTCAAACTTTAATATGGACTAATTTGAAAAAAGGTATCAGGTGAGCCCAAACATTTCTATTCAGCAGCAGTCTCCAACTACATATCTCCTTAATTTCATATGATAGTCCTACAAAAATGTTGAAAATGTGTACATTTAATTTTTTTTCTAGATAAAGATTCTCTCATGTCATAGATGTGAAAGCGGTACCTTTTTGGTCACTATTTATGTGTTGCGTCTAAATATGAATTGTAACACTTTATAGTGACTGACCAGGTCAAACAAATACTTCTCAAGAAACATGCAGAAAAAGAAGACAACTTGGAACAGCACCAGCCTTGCCAGACTATGTAGGAATAAAAACTCAAATCGGAATAGCATGGAAGATATGTTAGTGATATGTCCTTGTGAATAGTAAGGAAAGCTATCAATAATTCCACAATTTTATCAGGTTTATCGTACATTTTCTGTTCAAATTTTCACACAGTCAGTGAATCGTTCAAAAAGGCTAAACTAACGTTTTATTACCAGCTGATTACTGAAAGTTTCAAACAATGACAAGTGTTTCATTCATGAAATAATGTGAGCATTTCTGCGAAAAAATCATGTGCAATTTTGTGAATTAAAGGGAAAGAAGATACTTTTGCGAACTAACCCAATATATTTTCTTTATCATGACCAGTCCACTAAAATGACGTCGACATTATCAAGGACAAGGAGTACACATCAAAGGAAAAATGCACAAATTACCGATAAAATAATTTACACACACTGTTTCGGGTGTATTACCTGCCATATCAGTATGTGTTGCATTTATATATAAATAAGAAATAATCAATGTAAAAATGGTAAATTTTTGGAGAAAAAACCCAAAAATGTTTTTGACCACTGACTCCTAAACTGTTGGTACCATAACCCCCAAAATTAATTCTAACCTTCCTTTTGTGTATTGAACCTTCTGGTACAATTTCGTACATTGTCATAGAGATCCATTTACTTAAACTAAAGTTATTGTCCGGAAACCAAATGTGTCTTCGGACAGCAACAGCGACATGATAGCATTACTCGAAAGCAAATTTTTGACATGTTCCCCATTTCGATTCTCAATTTTATTTTGCCGTCGTATAAAAACTTGATAAGTAAGCTAATAAAACAAATTATGCAAGAAATGACATAAAACCGACTCTGAATTAGTACATGAAATTGATGTAGAAATTAACCCACAAAAAGAAGATGATCAGGAATATATTTATACTGCTGAGCAGTGTTCTCCCCTCAAATTTTAAATAACATCCTAGAAAATAGCAAAATCTTTAGATTATCAACTTAACAATCCTATTTATGGTTCCTTATATGCTTAGATGAAAATGAAAAACCTGATCAAAACATTATTCTAAACAAGCTCACTGTAAATTCAAACTCTTCTTTTAACAACCAGAATGATCCTCTTGCTGATCACATATATATGAGATGCAGGAAACAGGGCTGGGAATACAATATGAACAAACAGCTAATTTAGTAAGTAAAAATAATTCAACAAACAGAAAGCGTTGTTTGCAACACTAAATAAAAAAAACAGCTACAACTTTTAAATATTGATGAAAAAGATATTCCAAATCCTCCACCTTTTCATGAAAATCAACAAAAAGTTAATTTAATGAAGTTATGGATTGTATAACAGTATTCATAGTTTTGAAATTAAACAAATGTCTTATTGTTTTAAATTTTGTAAAATTTGCAAAGAAAGAAAAATGGATATGAAAATGCACAAGTTAATGATTGTAAGCACTGTCATTTATATAAATCACCAATAAATTCATTTTCAGCAGAAAACAATAAGGGAGCAACAATTTAGCTTCAAAGGGGGGAGGTATGGTTTTTTGTTTGAGTCAGATTTTTTACACGTGAAGCACTTCAATGCTATCAATCAAAATTATTTAGTCAAAATATAACACTATAAGGTATGGGGAAAATCTGGATTCAGAATATTTTTTTTTTGTCATCTGCTTGAACAGAGTATTTTTTGTCATCAATTTTTAAAGAAAAATACTAGTCCCAATAATTATGACATCCAGGAAGGCTATTTTAAATTTTTGCTTTGACGCCTTCCTGCAACGCACCAAAGCAAAAAAAAAAATACCATACCCCCTTCTGGTTTTTGAAGTTCAATGATCTTTCCCTAAACATTTTCCATCTAAACTTATTATTTTATTTTAGACAAAAACTATATGTAGGACATTCGTCCTGAACATGCATGAAATATTTGCCACTGGGCGTTAAGCAAACCAACAATCAATCAATATGTAGGACATAGTTTTGATAAGCTGGCATTCAAGGTAGCGCCTTCCTCATATTACACTCTATGTTGTGCTGAATATTTTGTCCTGCTTGATCTTTTATCCGTTAACGGAAATTACAGGTTTACGAAGAAAAACATTTCGACGGCCGGTACGATCACTATCGTAGTGCCATATGTACTAAACTTTGTAAAAATTTAAAATATAGATAATAAAGAAATATAAAAATCTCAGAAATAAGTATAACAAGCTACGGGTATATAATTCGAAGTCGTTAGTTTTGCTTTATTACGGTGGGACAAATTAACGTCATAAAATGGGCGCTTTAACGGAGAACCAGTATTGGTACGCCCCTTCATTCCTTTCCTTTTTCGTTTTAGTTTAGTTTTCAGTTTATTTAACCTAACTTCAGATTTTTCGAACATAAATCATCATTTCTTAATACATACGTCAATGTCTGTTTTACATCACCTATACAGTCGCAATCTCCGGCGCAGAGATCATATCCGTTCCGTTCAATACTTCGTAACACTACACTCAATATGACGTCATATTAAGTGCAGTATTGCGGAGCATATATGGAACGGATATGAACTCTGCACCGGAGATTGATACAGTCGTTGCCCGTCACAATCTCCGTATATATTGGTCTTAAAGCAAATAAAAGATTGCCAACCCCCATCCCCCCAACAGTTCGTTTTGTCAATTTCAGTTAATTTTACCAAACTTCAGATTTTTGAACATAAACCATACCATGCGCCAATGTTTCCCCTACATAGCCTTTGAAGTCGTTTTCAATTAAATCTATAAATCAGTCAAAAGATCAGCGTAAAGTTCCCTCTTCATAGGCGGATCCAGGGGGTCTCGGGGGCCTAGTCAACCTTGTGTGGGCAAAACTTGGTTGATTATATATGGAATCACTGAAGTATGATTGGATCGGGCCCCCTCTTAGGGCAGTCAGTTGGCCCCCTTAATAAACATTTCTGGATCCGCAACTGTCTTTCGCCAAATAGTGTTGTACCAATGTGTTACCCTATGAGTATTGTAATCCAACTGTCTATTGAATGCCTAATATGGATTTATTTATGTTGGAGAAAAAAGCTTCGTATTCTTTATATATAAAATATGGTTTCCTTTTTGTTGTTTTTTTCCATTTTTGGTTAAGATTTTATGTATTCTCATAATTGTTCGGTCTCTGTTATTGTTCGCTATAGCCCGGAAAAAACGGGATTTTCTAATAGGAAATTGTAGTTAAATTTTAGTTATACCTCTTTAGGGTTCGCTGGCTTATTGTTCGCTACAATTGTTCTTTAGCTTGAGTCATGTCAAAAGAGAGCATATGTTCAAATATTTCAGAAATAACGGTATCGCTTCCTAGTCTAACCAAAGAGATCCGAATAAAACTTCATTGCTCTAATGAATAAGTTTTCGATTTAAACTATAATATCTTTTTCCTTCAAAGTCAGGAATTCGTAAAAGGGGGGGACTCAGCTTCGAGTTTGTTTCCTGTTAGGTCCCAACATTTTTTAGTATGAATTATAAAAATGTAACTGGCGCTCAAATAAAAAGTATCAATAATTGAACGTTCCTCGTTTTTCACACCGTTGGTTTACCCGTTCGAATGGTTTTACATTAGTTATTGTTGGAGCCCTCTACAGCTTGCTGTTCGGTGTGAGCCAAGGCTCCGTGTTAAAGACCGTACTTTGACCTATAATGGTCTACTTTTATACAAGTTGTGACTTGGATGGAGAGTTGTCTCATTGACACTCATACCACATCTTCACGGCCGTCACTCGGATAACCGAGAGATTGGTCGGTTAATCTATATTGAATATGCGGCTATATGGGCGGTTGGTCTGTTAATCGGGTTTGCTAAGGTATGTTAATCGGGTGTTATCGAGAAAATCATTGCATGGTCAGTATGTTTCATTATATAACTTTTTAAATATATTTTTATCATAAAAACTATGCATGTCTGGCAAAACAATTTAGTGTACTGAATCCAGCGGTGTAATTATTTTTTTTTCTAGCTTCGATAAACGATCTATAAAACGAAAAGTGGGTTACTCATCAATAAATTTATACACATTTTACACACACGAAATGTACACAAAATGACAAGTTGGTGGAATTTACTTGCATGCAATATTTTGAACAACAAAAAAAGACAGGTATTATGTTTGTTAACCATATTAATATCATTATGTGAAAAATCTACACGAAAATCTGTATTTTGGTGACATAAATCAATTTTTATTAAAACCTGGTCTGTTAATGGGTCGGATGTATAAAACCCGGTCTGTTAATTGGTCTGTTAAGAGTTATGAATGGCAATAAAAGTATATTTTGATTGCTATATGGGGTGTTATCGGAACAAATGGGTAGGCTCAAGACGAGTGGCTAAAATATACGGAAACAACACATGATCAATGAAACATAAATTTAGACAATGGAAATTGAAAACTGATAAAAATGGTTTCAAAAAGTGTAATATTAAAGTAATATTTATTTCATCAAAGAATGGTCGCATATATCATGTGGATTCTGTTTTATTGTCATGAATGACATCAATTTGTCATCTACATTGGTAACCAGTATATAAATCAGAGATAAACTTAGTAATGTAACAAAACATCAGTAAGTAAAATGTTTTTTTTTTTAATTTTAGCATGAAGAGAAAAAAATGGTAGTTACTTTGTAGTGATTAAACATCGCGGAAATTCAAATTAAACATTTAAAAATATAATACCATGTGTAACATATACAAAATTTAGTCTTCACTTTTAAACATGTTTTTATCAAATGGACTGAAATATGTTCATAATTGAATACAAATATAAACAAACCTTTCAACATCAACCTTTCTATACAACACCTTGAAGGTCACTCGATAAAAAAAAACAAGCACGTACTATGCGGACTGCTAATCGGCTAAATAACTTACAATGGAAATACATCATTACTCGAAAAATAAAATTAATATTATGCATTTGTTGTGATTTCCAGGAAAATAAAACATTCTTTTTGTTACACATTAAAGTTAATCTGCACCCAACACAAATAGTGAAAGAAAAAAAACTTACTAATGTCAATTTATTGTTTAGAACCATGTCTTACTAACGAATAGAAAACAACGGTCATATTCCTTACTTGGTACAGACATTTCTTTAGGCAGAAAATGACAATGATGACTAGGTAGAAAAGACAATGCATATCAGAAAACGCATGGAATTTAACCAACTGCATTGCAACACATGACAGATTCATAGATGTTGCAGACTTTGAACAGGCACAAAAAATAAGGCTGATTGATAACTTAAATAACACATTCATGCATATTCCAGCGGCCAATCTATATCACGCTATATTGAAGTGACACACCCTTCAATAAAATGCAAAGAAAGTCAAAATAAAAATGCTCTTACTAGAAGGATACTGTTGCACCATATTGTCATTTTTTCTATACAAGTACATCTCATTCTTAACCTTTTCAATAGGAAACTATAAAGGTAGCACAACTATTGTCGTGGCTAAATAACTCTTAACTGACACAATTTAAATTGTCCAACCCATTAACAGACTTTATTCCCGTAATATTCACTAAAATGTGGTATTACTCAAGTTATATTACAATTATGAAATATTTACTAACTAAATGTCCATTTATCTTTTAGAACCAAAGTACTATTTTGTGTCCTTTAAATGATATCTAAAAAGAAATATCGCCTTTTATCCAAACAATCGCTATGCGTATAAGCATAAATACCACATACTTGCGCGACGCCTTTTAGTTTTACTGAAAACTGCGCAGGCTATGAAATGTTTTTACAGATGGAAAATGTTCTATGATAGATATCAATTTGGCAGACATTTTTCATTTTTTGATTTGGTTCTCATAATATGCCAAAAATCTGTATATTTAACAGAGTTTAACATTAAATTGTGCCTTTTACTCTTAACAGACGTATAACCGACTCGGAATAACAGACCAACCGCCCATATAGCCGCATACTCAATATAGATTAACCGACCAATCTTTCGGTTATAGCCGAGTGACGGCTGTGATCTTGTTATATCTATATACAAAATAAACATAAAAACTATATTCTCTCCCCCCAAAAAATCCCACAAAACAAAAACAAAAGCGCATGTAAATTAATGATATTGATAATATAAGCATTTCAGATAGGTTAAACTTGCTATATATCTGGTGTACTGGATTTCTTGCAGAATGTGTCATTGTGTATTTCTTTTCCTTTTGTGGACGATTGATCATTCATCTCTTTTTGTTCTTGTTTTTCTTTTCTGTTTTGTTTGCTGCTTGGTATTTACAGTGGCGAATCCAGAAATGTTCATAAAGGGGGACCGACTGACTGCCTAAGTGATTTCCTATGTAATCAACTTAATTTTTCCCACAAAAGAGGGCCGGGCACCCTGCTCCGTCTATAATCAGTATATTTTAGATGCAAGAATGTTAAAATGTGGAATTCAAATAATTGTACCAGATTCATTGACCGAACATCAGATTTAAAGCAGGAAAATGAAAACTCTCATTAACAGTAGACCAATACAAAGAGTCTGAAGCTGTAAGAAATAAAATACTGGAAGAACTTACTAAAAGAAACAGTGAACTATTAGAGGAACTAGAGGAGTATAAAGAGTTAGAAGAAGAAGAAACGATGTTTGATTCTGATGGTGAGGAAACATATTTTATTACAAATAAAGATGTTGACAAAATTCTGGAGAAACAAAGAAATTCCCATATAAAATTTGTTTCAAAACTTGAGGATGAAAATAAGACCCTAAAAAGCAAAATGGAACATCTGACATCACTTCAATGTACAAATTCAACCATCAAGAAACAAGGAACTATAGACAATACAGAGACACGTACATTGTATGACTCCAATGGATTTTGTTGACAAATTAATTCAAAAGCAAAATTCTAAACATTCAACCAACAGTAGTTCAAAGAATTCAAAATGCAAATCTCAGCGTTCCAAAAATAAATTTTAAAGTGTAATTCAGAAACATATGGAAATGTTTTAGTCTGACGGGGGGAAATGAATAACAGAGTTAAATTGACTTTCAGTTGTGTTTAGATTTTTAATGCTATGTTTGAGACTTAAAGAATTTATCATTAATTATGTTTTATATTATATTATCTACCTGGACAATAAGTTACTATATATCTAATTGATAATGGACATTATATACAAAGTGACAATTATGCCTCAGGGCTTAATCCTTTATCATTCTTAAATTTAGAGATATTGCTAAAAGAGTTATTTTAATTATTTATCTTTCTTTATCTGGATAATAACTTGTTTATTTTTGTCAACACATTATGTAATAATTGACAATAGCTAATTGTAAAAAAAAGAAGTTTGGAAGTCACAGCCTTGGTGACAAGTCCCAGGCTTGGAAATAAATTATATACTAAGTGGAATTCATCTTCTGTGTATTACTGCTAGTTTATGGTGCATGGTTATTTAGGTTTAACATTTAGTTGTGATCAGATCCTCAAATCAGTCTCCTTTATATTAGACTGTGGATTGTCTTGGTTACACATTCTCTACCTCTGTTTTAATGTGCGACACAATATATGATATATGTGTATGCTGTCATCATATACATTTTTATGTGTATTACATATGTGAGCAGAGAGCCCTTTTATAGGTTGTACATGTAATAACTTGTGTTCAATCCTTCTGCTTGATTATTCCAATAAAATATTATTTATTATAACTAAATCATCTGTTTTCATAAGCATATTTATTTGTTGAATATATTAACATCATTTATATGTATAAATAAACGTAAAAATTATTCGATCGTGATTAATCCGAAAAATTCATCACTTACATGTAGCCCAAAGGAAATAGAGAATACACTTATTAATGAATAGAGACACAATTGTAGCAATATTAAACCTATAATTATATGTCTCATCCAAATACACTTAAGTGTATTCTTCCGTGCGTCACGTGAAAAGTTCATTGTACTTAATAATTTGACAAGAAGATTTATGTAGTTTATATTAATAATGCTTTTGATCGTGTTTACATTTATGTTTTTGACTGGAGAATCGCACGGTAAGTGATAATAAATATGGGTTTTGCTCGTTATTGAAGGTCGTACGGTTACCTAGAGTTGGTAATTTCTATCACGGTCAGTTGGTCTCACGTAGAGATATGCACGGTCTCATTGGCAATCATGCCACATTTTCAAATTTCTAATAAGGATAGAAAATATACAAGTTTAACTTTAATTTAATTGTAAATATTGTTTTATCAGGATTGTGTCCAATATTGTGGTTTTAATATACATTTACTTAAATTCAAATTAGATATTTCTTTTTATTAATTATTTAAATTATGGTTTGTATCTACAAATTACTGAATGTGTCCTTTCTCATTTCTTTACACAATGTTGCCTGAATTCTTTCCTATCCATGTAATATGTAAACAGTGTCATGTCCTTTCACATGTATGGACTCCTGGGGGGTCGACTGCATTTTGATTTGTTCCGAACGGACGGATTTTTCTTCATGTCCTACGATGAAATCTGTACAACGAATGAATATTTTTACTTATGTGGGTTTGTGCATATCAACCCTGGTTTTCGAGTAGAGGGAATATTTGAAGAGAAAGAAAATATCAAACATATTTTTCTTGGATTAAACATATTTTTCTAGAGGTTAAGGTCATTACGGTGTTTGAAAGTTCGCTGACATACAAACACCTTACATAGACGTCCTTTTGTTAACATGAAAAGTTAGATCGAAAAAAAAAAATATATAAATAACCAAACTTAGATGTTCAAATATCGAAATTCAATTAATACTGGTCGATGGTATAACATTCCAAATGAGAAAAAAATATTTACTTTGTGCAAAAGTAATTGTATTGGAAATCAGTTTCATTACATATTTGTATGTCGCAAAGACGAGGTTACAAAATTAAGACGTGTATATATCCCAAATTACTATATTGTTAAACCTTCAGAATATAAACTGAAAGGTTTGATGTCTGTATGTAATATAAAAGTCTTGAATAACTTGTCAATTTAAATAAAAAAAAAACTTATGAAATTTCTATGATTATTAATATATTATCATCACTTACATTTATTCGACTTGCGATCTTAAATCCCATTATTATAACTCTGAACGATTTTCACGTGTTATTTATGTAAATACTTGTGTACAGAGAATTAGATATAATGAACTATGTATGTATATATATTTCTTTCTATCTTGTTCACCAATGTAAAATATTTTTTGTATCATTTGTCTGTCTCTTGCTACAGTGTAAACTGTCTAGAGTGTTAATAAAGTTCTAAGAACAAATATTCAGTTTATGATAAATCACGTACGTAAGCTAATTTAGACATCAATAACCCGACAAAACTGTGGTAAATCCGATTAACTACAATTTTCCGCGGGGCTTCACGTTATGAAATATATAGTTCCTGCTCTATGTCACAATTAGCTCTTTTGTAAAACGAACAAGTGTTCCGTCTTCTTAACGAAAAATCTTCCAAATTTCACAGGTGCTATGAAAATTCAAATTTAGTGTTGAACATAATTTCCAGCTATATTTGAAGTAGTGGCTGCAATTAAACCAACTACAAAAAAAACCAACAAAATATACCGGATATACTGTTGTATATGGCAAGCCGTTTTACTATTTATGCTAACTTCAAGATATTTCATAAACTTTATATGATATCTTATAAAGTTTATAAGATATCTTATATAGTTTATGAGATATCTTATATAGTATATGATATATCTTATAAAGTAAATCAGATATCTTATAAAGTATATACGATATCTTCTAAAGTATATACGATATCTTATAAAGTATATAAGATATCTTATATAAAGAAAATGTTTATATGATAGCTCATTTACTTTATAAGATATCTTATAAACTTTAGAAGATATCTTATAAAGTATGTAAGATATCTTATAAACTATGAGATATCTTATATATAAGATATCTTATAAAAATTAAATTATATAAGATATCTTATAAAAACTAAATTTTATAAGATATCTTATAAAAACTAAATTATATAAGATATCTTATATATTAAATGAGATATCCTATTTATTATATAAGATATCCTAGAACATATTATATGAGATATCTTGAAATTCGAATAAAAAGTAAAACGGCTTGCCATAGTTGGAGAACAAAATTGGAGAGGACAATGGCTTTAAGGATGTTTGCGTATCATGTTTTTGACCTTTTCTCAAATATTCGGAATCCCCGTGTTTTATCCATGTGGTAGCATCAAACAATTTGTTCGCTTACACCTATATTTCTTTTTTATGTAATTACATATATGTAGAGTTTAAAAAACAATGTTCTCAAAAATCTTATAGAATTCTTTTTTTTATATAGTTTTCGAAAGAGAAAGAACCATTTTTAATGTATATGCAAATCAAGAGAAATTAGTTTCCCACCAAATTTTGAATAGCTTATATCTGGAAAACAAGGACACGAACCTTTCATATTGTTCTGTTATATTTATGCTATCAACTTTTAACAGTGATTCAAATTAATTTTAAAAGCTTGTTATTTTGAAACAGAGTAGCGAGCATCGTTGAATTGTTTAACTAGAACCAAATCTACAACAAAATTAAGTTATTGGTGATTTTATAACAGTTCAACTTTTAGAACAAAACTTTGTGAAAGATAACAAATGGCTTATACATGTAGATTTGGTACGCCTAAATCAGAAAATATTTATTTTTTGGCGTTATAATTTTTTTCAATTCGATTTTTTTTTGTGGACACAACATGACTCTTTGAACAAGTTTGGTGTAAATCGACAGACATTGCACACACACATATACATGTGCATTAAAAAGCATACACATTGAGAAGTGGGAATGTTGTTCAGTGGTTGTCGTTTGTTGATGTGGTTTATAAGTGTTTCTTGTTTTTTATATATACAAGACCGTTGGTTTTCCCGTTTAAATGGGTTTACACTAGTCATTTTGTTTTGGAGGGGGTGGGGGTTGCTTTATAACTTGCTGTTCGGTGTGAGCCAATGCTCAGTGTTGAAGGACGTACTTTGACCTAAAATGGTTTACTTTTTACAAATTGTGACTTGTGAGGAGAATTTTCTCATTGGTACTGATAACACATCTTCTTATAATGTACCTATTTACGAGATTTAGATTTTTCCATTCTGATTTTCAAATGCCTAACTTTAGAAATATAAAATTATTGCACCAAAGATCAAATACTAGTATTTGATTTTTATGGGGGAGGGACTAGAATGAAATTTGAAAAAAAGGCAGGACAGGAGTGTTGAATAAAACAAAAGGCTGAATGAGAAACTTTGCAATAAAAGGCAGGACATAGATTATAACTAAAAAACAATGCAGGACAAACTTTTTTCATTCTCTCTCCCCCCCTCCTTTTCCCTAAACAATCAAATGGTGGTTCCCTAAATAAAATCCACTGTTTTTTTTCTTCAGGAATAGAGTGTTTACATTGTACAGACGCCGTACTGAACAGTTCTTCTATCCCATCTGCAGTACAATTCCTCCTGTCTACATTTGAATCGACTTACAGAACACCAGAATGTGAAAATGCGCAAAATGCTCGGGCGGCTTCAGATGTTACATTGAACACGTGCACGGACGCTCCTGGTCCCGGACAGGTCAATAGATGTGGAAGACTCGTAGGAACACTGAGGGTCTCGATAGACCCTCCATTGATCGATAAAATAGGTATTTAGTTAAGAATCTTAATAAATTGCAGAACAAAATTATTTGTGATTATAATTTTTTATGACTTTAGGGTAGATGATAATTATCTATTTAAAATAATCACAATGCAAACTCGGAAAATAATCGAGTGTGTAGTTGTGTAAGACTACAATAATTATTTTCCAGGATAGATGTAAACTAGACTTGTAAACCTCCATGTATCTCAATCCTTACATTATCAATCTGTTCCAACCAGGGAACTCAAAGATTTCAAGAACAAAATTTTTTATATCCTTGAAAGCTTCTCATTACTGTATAATCTTGTTTATGTTTCAAATTGCTGTTCGTTGTATGTTGTATAAGTTGGTTTGCACCCTTTTTGAATTTACAATAGCTTTCTGAATGTTTGAACATCGATTTGTCTATATAGAGCATGTCATGCATTTCTATCGTTTCGTTTTGATCGTTATTTGTACATACTTTAAATTATACTAAGTCCTCCTAATTCTTATTTGTGAACCAAGGTTGCTTCTTCGTACTTTTGCTTTATGTCCCTTGAGTTATTACGAACATTCAGGACATATATTTTCAAAATGATAAATTAATTAATTTTTTATTTTTTATTTTAAGGAATGCCTGTAATATTTTTTCTGTCTATGAAGAAATAACATAAAAAATGAATAACCCGCGTAGCCGGAGTAAATTACAAAAAAAAGTTGATGACGTCACGGGCACATGACAAAATTGTATTTATGAGCTGATAGACAAAACACTGTCGCCCAATCAGAAGACTCGTTACATCAAAAATTAAATTATTCGTATATAACGACACTCATATTTTAATATTTAAATTATATTGTAGAATTGCCTATCCATTTTCACGTCAGAGGATGTTTCCTAGTAGAGCAGTCATTAGGAGGAGGAGGTTGCTACAGAGATAAGCGAATCATTAATCAGCAGAGAGGGGTTTTATCTAATGTATTGAAAGGAATATCTTTTTTGCAACTCGGAGAATTCAATGGTGTGCTCTGTATAAATGGACCAAGTAACTTAGATGCATGGGGAACCAATGGGACAATCAGACATGCTTTTTCCTGGGCGTCTTTATTTCTTTGTGCTATTGTTTCAATGGTTTTTCCTAACAAAACATATTAAAAATAATGTATTTGTATATACAATGCCACTTATGACAAGTGCTTCTCATGTTTTGAAAAGTTTTGATTGGAAAATTACTACATTCCTTTCACTTGCGTTTACGTATTATGGTATACCGTTGTCCGTCCGTCGGTCGTCAACATGTCGGACAATAACTCAAAAAGACTGTAACCAATTTTTATGAAACTTTGGTGAATTGTTTATATTTATTAATGTAAGCTCCCTTTCGATTTTTATAAATTTTAAATTTTACATTTCGGAGTTATGTTATTTAATTCATAAATAAGAGGATATTTTCCAGTTTTCGGACAATAACTCAAAAATACTTTGAGTAGTTTAATAAAACTTTGGTGACAGGTTTATATCTATTGAAATAAGCTCTCTTTTTTTGAGGATTAAATATTATGGATCTTTATTCGTTGAAAAAGCGACGGGTGTATCATGCACTTATGGTGCAGCTCGTTATTTTTATATGCCTTTTAATTTATAGTTTTTTGTTGTTATCTATTATATATGTGCTTGTGAGTCTGGAGCTTTCCTGATAATTTTTCAACTAAAAATGTATCAAGCGCTGAGTAATTTTATACACACTTTACGTTTAAATTACTATAGAATAAGGAGATCTGATTATCAATAATACAACTATACATCAGATACCAAATGACATTGATGAACTTAGCATCTTTAGATAACTGTGTGTCTTTTAACAATGAACACCCAACAAACCCATATCGTGAGCTATTAATGCCCCGTCACAATTTGTTAGCAGTGACCTCTCTTTGTTGAAATTTAATGAAAAACAATACATTTATAATATTCTAGTTTCAGCTATTATGTTTTATTGATTACTAACAAAAACAAATTAAAAAGAATATATATCCATACATTCAATACAATTTACAAACTTTAAACTTACCGATCAGTCTTTTTTACTCCTTTATATTTAAAAACCCCATAAAACAAGGCAATGTGGATTATTTTTCTAAGTTTGATAATGTGGAGAACAATATTTGAAGCTCTAAGTCACCTTATATGGTGAATGTATTAAACAGAAAGTATAAAGCATGTAGATCTGTCATATAAGCAAAATGCTGCAAAATAACAAAAGCATCAACTTTTTGACAAAAGGCAATCAGTTTAGAGATTCATCAACATGTGAAAAAATAAAGCTATAGCTAGTTTTAGAGATCACATATTTCCCTTTTGACGAGGTTTCTTGACTTTGGACAGGTGTTGGAAAATTTGACAGCGTTAAACTTGATTGCTTTTTTTGTTGTTCAAAGTACACAACACAATACCATTGGAGAAATACAATATGGCATGGTCCCTGTTTTCATATTTTTACACTTGGTTTATGGGACCGATTTGATGTAGTGGTAAAATCTGTTAAATTCGAGAATTATTCTTGATTTTATTTATGTTGGTTTTAAATTTCGCTTACAATAGAAATAATAAATCAGTATGAACAGGACAATATTAGTTACTTTAAAAACCTTTTTCGTAGAATTTGAAAAACTTACTGCAACTTCTGATGCATTTTGCACATTATATGATAACAAACGAATCATATCAGTTATTTTTTTACAGTATTTTATATGTGTACAGATACGTTTTACCTTAAATGCAATGGCTTTTAAAAGAAGTAAAAACTTGTTAATTCGATTTATTTGATTAGAATAACTTCAGAATTTCAATGGTAATTAGTTTAGTATGCATACACTAATATATCAACAAAATACAACCTTTGACATATCTTAACATTGAGAACTAAACAGGAAAAATTGCAAAAGGTACTTATTAATAATAACAATAACAATATCAAGAACAAGAAACATTGTTGGCTTCTCTCCCTTTCCAATATTTATGAATATAATATTTATTTTTCCATTTGCCTTTCAGGACAAAGAGAGACAAATATTTAAATTCCTACATGTACAAATAAAGCCTAGTTTATTTATGGAGATAAGAAGTGTACTGTAGTATTTTAAGCCTCAAACATAAAAGAAATCTCATAAAAAATAAAACATACTTAAACGTTGGATTAGTACATGTAGTATGAATATTTTAAACTACATGTCAACAAAATGAAAACAGTGACGTTAACTTTTAACTCATCAAGATATTCAACAAAAAAGGTGAACTATTTATCTATAGTCATTGTAGTATTTTAAGCACCAAACAAAAAAAAAAATCTCTAAAAGATAAAAATATGTAAAAATGAAACATGTACATAATTTGACACCACAACTGTTGATTGTAATAAAACTACGTTACTTAATGAAATAATGAAATATTTCTTAATTTTGTACTATTTTTTTTTTTTGGAGGGGGGGGGGGGGGAGCGTCGTTAACAACGCATCCCCTTTCTTAAATATATTATTTATATGTGTTCAATGAGAAGCTCATTTGTCATTTAATGTTAGCTCATAATACAATTGAAGTTTTCGTTAACTAGTATTGATATTTGAGGTTAAAATTAATGTACCCTCATAAAGATAAGAGGATGAAAGTTGAATACTAAAAACACACAGTTAAAACTACGCTACAATATATTATAAATCCTTTTAAATTCCGGAACTTCGTTAGTGGTTATAATTAGTTATAGCTTAATGTTTCTCTTCCTTTTAAAGAATAGGATGTCCCATATGTGATGAAAATATTATTTATAAATTTAACACATTGTATCAACACTCCACTCTTCCTCAATGTCGCATATTACTCACTTCAGAATTTTTCTTTCTTTTGTTTGTAATATTGTGTTGTTGTCCCATTAGAGTCAACGCTACTATTATCATCATTCTTAGGGAGCTACCATTTGGTTTTTAGGGGGGTAGGATGAAAAATATTGTCCAGTATTTTTATTTACTTGTAATCTCTGTCCTGCCTTTTTTTTCTCACTCTATTCGGTCCTGTCTTTCTTTTATTAGTTTATCCAGACTTTTCACATAAATTGTCATCCTGTCATTCTGCTTTTTTTTACTCAAAAATCCTGTCCTGCCTTTTTTTTTCAAATTTCATCCTCAAACTCATAAGTCGAAAATAAACTGACACAACCATGGCAAAAAAAGATGAAGAACAACAAACAAACATCATGCACCTGTCCTAAGTCAGGAATATGATGTTCAGTAGTTGTCGTTTGTTGATGTGGTGCATAAGTGTTTCTCGTTTCTCGTTTTTTATATAGATTAGACCGTTGGTTCTCCTGTTTGAATGGTTTTACACTAGTAATTTTTGGGACCCTCCATAGCTTGCTGTTCGGTGTGAGCCAAGGCTCCGTGTTGAAGACCGGTTGTCGTTTGTTAATTAATGTGTTACATATTTGTTTTTCGTTCATTTTTTGTACATAAATTAGGCCGTTAGTTTTCTCGTTTTAATTGTTTTACATTTGTCCATTTGGGGCCTTTTATAGCTGACTATGCGGTATGGGCTTTGCTCATTGTTGAAGGCCGTACGGTGACCCAAAAAAAAAAGTGCGTACATTTATATTTTTACCAGTTCTACAGGAAACATCAGGTAATTATTTCGTTGAAGTTCTGCTGGCGGTGGGCGGCTCTCAACAGTTTCCGTGCAATAACTGTTTAAACAATGCATTTCATTTTTTTTTTAAATATGTTGTTACTGATGACAATATTGAGTGGCGATTTTCACGTTTACCATTCAGGAGTGATAGTCCTTGATAAATTGTATAAAAGGCACTTTATGTTGTTTCTGCGCAATAACTAATGAACCGTTCAACCAATGCTTTTCAAATTCAATATGTTGTTACTGAAATGAAGGTCAAGTTCAGTATTGACGATTTTCACTTTAACCGTTATGGAGTTATTGTCCTTGATACATTTCAAATTGAACATGTTGAAATGTATGTTGTTTCCGTGTAATATTCGATCAACCGTTCAACCAATGCTTTTCAAATTCAGTATTTTGGCAACCGATGAAAAAATGAAGGTCAATTAAAATTAATCAGAAATTGATGATTTTCCCTTTTGCTGTTCATGAGTTATGGTTAATAGGAACTGTTACAAAGCGTTTTAGGCCAAATAAGTGTGAAAGTGCTTTCTTAATACAGAAAACCCGGTTTGCTGTCAATTTGACAGCACTTTTCTTGGTTTTGTCAAATTCATTAGAGATAGCGATATCATGTGCATGAGAAGAAAACATGTACATTTGTAGCTGACTATTCGCCGTAGAATATAATGCATTATGGGTAATATTTTCAAAAGCGTACACCAACACGTTGTGATTGGTTTAACACGTTCTAAACAATGGAAATTCAAACAATGACGTAACGTTATTTTCATTTTGGTGGACGAACAATGAGATTACCCATAGTCCTTCAGATTCTGAAAAGGTGAATTAAGACTAAGATTTCTAGCAGAAAAAAATATGTTATGCTGTGGAACCATATGTATTCACATATCAGCATTGTCTGGTTTCAAGAGGACGATATTTTGATTTTGAGGGGTACAATGTTTGATATTGGCTGTCTTACAAAATTAAAAGACTAAGTTGAAGATTTAATGATATACATAAGGAAATTCATGCTAAATAAAAGAAAATACTTATATATCGACAGTTCCGCGATAGTCCGTTTTTCCTGGTCCACAATCTCATTTAACACACACCGGTAACATGGTAACTTCGGAAATTAGCATACTTAGGACAAAGGATATCCATGAAATATCCACTTATGGTATTGTCGCCTGACTATGAGTTTTCAGAATAATGAGGACCATATTAAAAATGGAAATTCAATTCGTCTGTGATAAAGACTTGGCACGCACAGATGCACAGAAACATATCACGTGATGTGTCTTTTTTAATCTCCACATTGAAAAGAACAATATCGCGGAACCCCCGTAATCCCAACACACATTGTTCGTTTTTCCGTCGTTCACTAGCCCGTTTTGTTTCATTTAGACAAGAATATTCATGCATTGTGTAACTATGATATTTTTTTATCATATTGACGTTTTTCTTGTTTACTGGGGAATATTATGGTAAGTCATGATAATTTTGGGATGAAAACAATGTTTACATACGAAGTTAATTGATAAGCTAATATCTGGGACTATTATACTTTTAGTATAATAGTCCGAGCTAATATACTATATTAATAGTATAATTTAAATATTTCACATATTTTTGTTTCTCTCACAATTTTACGTATATTTACATTAATTAAAAAACAAACTAGATGGATCTTCACAAAAACGATATATCAGAGACGCGCCATGTTTTATAAGTTGTAAATGACTCTTCTTCCCCAATGTAAAGTTGAATTACACGGCCAATTTTATAATCTTACAACAACGATTGTGTTTAATCGTGGTTGTAATTGTATGTATTAGAGCAGTTCCTATGATAGGTTTTATCGGCCCACAGGACGTAGCTTCAATTGATGATATGTTCTGGTTAGTTTGCCACGTTGGTTCAAATATTAAATAGTGTATACGTTCGGTTATAGGTAATTAAGATAAGGTTAAACACCTTGAACTTTACAAAAATCTTGATGGAAGGTTTTGTGAAAAACTAATCAGGATGACAAAGGTGGAGGCTAGTGCAATAAAACAGTAAACAACTTAGAGAGTACACCTTATCTTTAGCACTCACTCTTCCAATGTGAACCTCTCCTTATTCAGCAAGATTGGAATGTTCGTTAAAATCATAGAAAAGAAAAAAATTAAATGATATAGTTCAACATTTTGTTAGCACAAGCTGGCCTTCCTATCAAAAAACAAAACTATTGACAGAAAAATTCAACCTTAATAAATCAATAGATATAAAAATTTGAATGAGTAACGCGTTTCGGTACTGTCTATGAACTTGTTTTCGATATATAGCCATATGATAGTCTCCGTTGATTTTAATCATCAATGTATTCATCGAATGCACAACGGGGCCTCGGTGGCCGAGTGGTCTAAGTAGTTACTATTGTAATCTTTTTGTGTGTATCCAATAACAAGGAAGAATAGAGTCAAGGTAACACAGTTCAAAGTTTGATATATAAATGACAATATCATATCAGTCTCCAATTTATTAATTAACGGTATTCAAAGCTTAGGTTTAAATAACCTAACAAAGTGTATCTATCAGTGCACATGCACAATAGAGGGGAGAGAACTCGAGATTAAAAATTGATGTTAAATCAAAACAGTTCTGTTATATTACAAAGTTGGTGCGTTTGAAGCGCGTTCCTTGGTTTGCCTTCATCGGTAACGCTCAAATCCAACAAATTTGAAAGCTACGGATTTATTTGTAATTGAATACGTGAGAGCTATATGACCAAAAACCTTTTAAAAAAATACCGAACTCCAAGGGAAATTCAAAAGGAGGAAGTGCGTAAAAAATGACAAAATCTTTATTTGTTTTTGCATTTTTTTTTTTTTTTTTGCGTTTTTTTTTTCTATTGCTAGTGCTTGACTAGTTATTCCACTCAATGAGAATTTAACTGTCAAAACTTTAAACCAATTCGGAAATGGTGCTGCATTATTTTCCTAATCAGTGTTGAATTTGTCTTAATTATGTCAATCTAGTATCTAAACAGTTGTAGGGGAATTGCACAAATTACGACCAAAAATGTGTAAAGATGAATATCCAAATTAATAGAAAATGTCAAAAAACAATTTACTAAAATCTTTAATGTTTTCAAAGAGGTTAGAAACGCCCAACACATCTCTCCAGCCCCTTCTGCTTACACGTATGATTATGTTTATATCTGATATAAACATACAATGCTTTCAAAATCAGTTCATATTACATGTTTTAGATAATAAAAATGAAGAAAAACAAACTTTTGCTAGTATTGCTACTATCATATCTAAAAAAGGGTTCTAATGTACAAAATTATCTTCATGGCCTTTCTTTGCCATGTTTATGTCGGAAAAGTAAATAACAAATTGCAAAGTGAAATAACAAATAAGATGACTGGACCTCGAAATGATAGAGGCATCTGATGTATTATACATTGTTATGAAATGTGCGTTTAAACTGGGAGGATAGCTAAATAGTTTAGAACACCATAAACTATTCATAAAAGGAGAAGGACTGAAGTTTTCGGATTCATTATATTGGCATCACAAAGCATTACAGTCTTTTCAAACTGGTGACAAAGTTTAGTCTGCGGGGAAATAAAACACATTTTACAGTCAATGCCATCTCCACAAGCCTTCGCACAGTCAACTTTTGCTTTTAAACCATTACTGTATAACTCCTGATTTCAAGGGCTGAGTTGAAATGGCTCTCCATACTGCTGAAAAGTTGGAACACTTATGACTTCTCCTACAATGTAAATCTGAGTTTGTATATTGTTTATTCAACTAACTTCACAAAAACAAGAGTGAATTAGCTCTGGGAAGAATTGGTGCAAAGAGTTAAATATCATTCTTCATTAAGAAATGTGTGCTTACCTTGTAAGTTTTCAGTTATGTGTAACAATCATTACTTATATCTTGTACTTTTTTTAGAGGTTTCTCAAGACCTGACAGAAGTCATATAAAACTTTATTATGATGTGAAAATGGATACGTGGGATTTTTACGCAGCTATGTCCGATCACATTGTTGAATGTAATTCTGATGCCTCGTGAAAAGAGAGTGTTTTCATGACAAAGTAAGAATATTTCCTTTAAGTAGTATATATTATTGTTAAGGGGCAAGCTGAAGCCCGCCTTCTAGTGCTGAATTTTCTCGCTTCGTTGAAGACCCATTGTTGGCCTTGTGCTGTTTTCTGTTCTTTGGTCGCATTGATGTCCCTCTTTGACGAAATCCCCGTTTCTATTCTCTATTTTTTTTGTCAAAGTATTTAGGGTAATATCAATACTGCAAACAAGTTGGTTGATAGCAGAGCTTTGATAGCTTCTGTCAAATATAATCACAAGTGTGATTCATAACATCACATTTTGTATAGACATTTGTCTATTGTTGACGGCTGTAAATTGACCTCTTGACTTTTTGATGTTTTCTGGTTTCTTATTTCGTTGGTTTTCCATCTTATAAACGCATAATGTTTTGGAGGTAAAGCGAAAACGAATACTAGTATTAAACATGTTTCTGTAAAATGTCAGTCTAAAATGAAACCGTACTAAAACGATATATAGAGAGTCTGGAATATCCACCAAACATTTGTGACCAGTTCCCATTACATGGTATATTACATTCTGAATCGCTGACACTTGGATATCTTACGAGATCTAAGTACGGGTCATTACCATGATTACCACAATGACACCATTGAGGCTGAAAAAGACAATAACGATATTAAACATGTTAAAAAAAAACAAAGCTAATTATTGTTTGGGTGATAACTATCTAACTTATACTATATTTTTTGCTTAATTAGGAACAAGTATATTATTGTTTCACTAGACTCCTATTATACTAAAGTTTTTGGTTTGATCAGCTCTATTATGTTTGTATGAGGTTTTTGATTTTCCGATATTTTGGCCTTAAGTATCACTGAGGAAATGCGCACTTGGTACAGTATCAATAGGACCGTTAATGTCACTACTTCCATAGGGTAGATACATGTTCTGTGGGACCGTTAGTCCCTGAAGGTTTCACCAAACTAGTATCCAGTACTTTGATACTTGAATGATTTATGGATTTAAGGGTCCTGTAATCTTTTAGGATATTGCGGACTATCGTTTTTATTGTTACGGGGTTGGTGCTGCTTGTCTTTTAGCTTTCATTTTGCACAGACTGCTGTTTTGTTGCGGCTACAGAGTGTTTGACCGTTCTGTTAGTATGGCAGCTTGTAAAGACTCTTTGGGTGTTAAGTTCAAGGGCGATGTCAAACTCCTCATCGATATGAATCCCACTACGCTTGCCTCTTTCTGTAGCCAACGTGTAGTAAATAAGGCGATGGCTTGCATTTTGGTGGTTGTATGGGCTGGTGGCAATGTCCGTGTTGATGATAATACCTGTTTTCAATGAAAAAATGTAGGAGACCGATTTTGGCGATCACGAACCTTGTTTCATCGTTAAAAGATATTGAAATTAATGAAATCACATTTGTTTAATATGTTAGAGGAAACTTAACTGTTTCTAATTAAGGAAACATTAAACGATATAATATGTTAGATTGTTCTGTTGTATATTGAATGATATTTGGTAAGATATTTTAAAACCAATATAAATATGTTTGAAACACGCCCACAAAGGATGCTCAGAAAAAGACACCCGATCTAACGTAAATATCGTCAACAATTTTAACATTATCAAAAAGCATACATTTGCAGTCATGGATGTTGCGTTGTACTTGGACATTAAATTATAATTCTTTATAATTAATACTACGTCCAATCAAAATCATGGAAATATTCCACGTATTATGAAACACTGATAACATGCACATTTACGTACCAATTACCAACATTCCAGCATATTTAAACCCATCATCTGCACATCCAAGTATACAGTAGTCTATAGTCAAGCTTAAAAAATATGTGCCTCCATACATATGAGGAAACTTTGGAGTAGAATAGGATTCTACAAAAGAGGGACGAAAGATACCAGAGAGACATTCAAACTCATAGATCGAAAACAAACTGACAACGCCATGGCCAAAATAAAAAGACAAACAGACAAATAAAAGTACAGATGACACAACATAGAAAACTAAAGTCTAAGCAACACGAACCCCAACAAAAAATGGGGCTAATCTCAGGTGCTTCGGAAGGGTAAGCAGATCCTGCTCCTCATGTGGCACACGTCGTGTTGCTTATGTTATTACAAATCCGGTAAATAGTCTAATTTGGTAGGTCACATTCGTGAAAAGAGAAGGTATTGTAGTTACGACATAAGGAACATATCCGATATCATCTGTGAAACGGTTATTCAATAACGGTCAACCAACTCGTGAGAGTGTCCGTAAAATTTACGAAGGGATGATTTCAACTTCACCATTTGGAACTCTTGGTTTAATAGCTTCCTTGTGAGCAGCAATCCTCTATCAAGGAAATCATGATAGGAAATACAAGCCCGGGAATATCGTATCAATTGAGAGATATATACTCCGTATGCAGTCGCTGCTGGAATGTTGCTACATAGAAATGGAAAGTTCACAAAATAGCCTATGTAATCTGCATGTCCTGAAAAAATAAACTGTCATATATATATTTCATCAGATACTTTTTGAATCTATTGCTTTTAGTAAATATAATAGAGAAAGGAGGCACATGGTGGAGAAAAACATGATATGAATTACTCGACAAAAAAACAGAATATTATATAAACATTGATTTCATTGTCCTTATTCAACTTAAAAAGACCTGGAATGTCTACAACAGTTAATAAAAACGTTTTAACTAAACCTTAATATTGCTGCATACCATTATACCCTTTTGTTGCTCAGTCTTTATTTTTCTACGTTGTGTTTTATATAATGTTGTTTGCCTTTTGGTCTTCTTTTAAATGGCGCTGTCAGTTTATTTTCGGCTAACGAGATTGAATGTCACTTTTTTATCTGTCGTCTCTCTTTTAAAATTTAAATGTCCGATCAGTCATCCTTTAAAATCTTCTTTTTTCAGTACTTTTCAATATGATTTAAGGTCAATTTGCTTTCATTTTTCCGTTCAATTAATTAAGTATTTAATCAATCAATCAATCCATCAATAAAACAATCAGTTGAAAATCTCAAGCGAGCTTCAGGTACAAGGCCTGATTGTCTCATGCGTGAACAAAATTGCAGACACCAATATCTGTAGACGACAAACAAAAAGTCGGAATAGTTACTGACGAAGTTCGTGTCTTGCGACAGGCGCAATAACATATAAAGGGTTTAAAGTATTTTTTTACGTATCTCAACCCTCTCACTTTTAAATCTTTGTCATTAGAATAAACAAGAGGTACATGAAATACACAAAATAATAAAAATTAGTATTGAAAAGGGTCTTTGAATTAGGTACATGGTTTAGGGTAATCAGTTGAGCCGGTTAACTTGTATTATTCATTTAGATTGGAATAAATATAATTCATTAAACCTTACCAAGAGCATAGTATGAACACTAGAATAAATAGAGAAAAAAAGGAATGATAAATGAATTGTTAATTGTGTTTTTTTGGGGGCATTTATAGTGATGTATTAAATCCACGACATATAATCACATGAAAAAACGCATTTTATGACATACTCTTCAAAATAATAGACATTGTCAGACAAATTAAAACAAAAATGATGTACAGCCCATTTAAAATCGTACAGTGATGGATTTATTATAACATTTTTAAGTACGTCTATCTGTCACTAAATTTATATCTAAATATGAATAGAATTGCCCTTTTAAAAATATCAAACCAAGTGAACTGTAAGCTATTGTTGACTAATAATACACCCGTTTAACGCACTGGAACAGAGACACAGTTGTATAGTGCTGGATATTAAACATGGCTGTGGATGTAGAACAGAGTTCGAGACTAACAGGCAGAATTTTTTTTTAATAGATGATTCCTCCCTGTGATATATGAAATTTGTCACAACGTTTAACGCATAACATTTTGAGGCAAACATTAATTAAAAACAAAAACGGTTTGATATGGTAGCAGACAATAAGTCTCTTACTTACAGGCAAATATTTATAAATACATGTTACAACACGAGTTCCTTTTAAAAAAAACTTTACGGAATCGGGTTCTTTCCGTGCAATATAAGATTAAACCCTTAAAATTCTAAAAACAAAATCCTACACTACTATTCGTCTCATTTTACTCTCTCGCTATTAAATCCACATGCAGTATCATACATAGCCCACAACCCGCCTTTGGTGTTCAACATGACGACAATCATGTAAAGCAAACACTTTGATTTCAATTCCGTCTCGTTCCATGGCACTTCCTTAAAATCAATGATACAATTAAAACGTACTTTGAACATCTTGTCGGAACGATGCACTATATAAGCGTTTGAATTATAGATTAAGATAACTGTTTGTCGTATTACACATTCGGCCACTTTATATGACTCTGACCGAGGCAACAAAGAAACTGCAAGTACAGTATCTTTAGTTGTAGCAGCCGTTGGTCCATCAACAGTTTATTTTGTTATCTTTTTTCATTGTTATTATCACCTTTTTGGGGCTTCCTGCTTTGTTTTCTTCGGTATGTTTTTTTTTTGTGAATCACTTTTGCTTACCTGCATTTAACTTTTTTCAAATTGAAGTTACAAAATTAACAGTTCAATAAGTATATACATGACACATTCAACATGTTCAACACCTTAAACAAAAAACAGTTAAAGTACAATACTGTTTAATATACGTATCAAAGTAAAAAATCTGTTTTTTGCATAACTTCCAAGCAATGTTGTAGTTTTCTGTACAAAAGACCTTTATAATGATAAAATCATAGCCTTTACAGGTTAAATTATCTGTTTTATGACCAAGGGGTTGGGGATTTTTCTCAGTTTTTTGTCACTGGGGCCTCTTTTCCTCTTCCATTTAAGTAAGTATTCACTTTATATAAGGGGCTATATCTTCTATAATCTTTTGAAAATTAAAATCTGTAACACTAAATATTCATTTTAACAATAATAAAGCAAAAGAATAGAATATATATATATAAATCACCGTTGACATTTAGGTTTTATATTGTGCTGTTACACCACTGCTGTAGGTAAAGAAAAGAGGGGTGTGGAAGCCCACCAACATGGTTTACCTTGTCACATCCTGTATATGTCTGTCCCAAGTCAAGAGACTGTTATTCATTGGTTGTCGTTTGTTGCTTTATATCATATTTCATTTTCGTTTTATGTTTTTACATAAATCAGGCCATTAGTTATGTCTTTTGATTTGCTTTACATTTGACAATTCGGGACCTCTTGCAGCTAACTATGCGGTATGAGTTTTTTCATTGTTTATGCCGTGCGATGATATATACAAGCTTATTTTGACGTCATTTGGTCTTTGGTGGAGAGTTGTCACAGAGTAAATTGCCACTTTGATTATTCTAAATAGGACTTATATATTGTGACGATGATATGTTGCACAACAACTTTAATTCACACTGGAAACATATAATTGAAATAATTATTCATTTAGAATGTTAACTTGAAATAGCCTTGAAACTTGAACTGTTGAGTTGATAAAAAAAAACATGCATAATGAATGCTAGGAAATTAAATGTGCTCATTTGAAAATATGGGAAAAAGTTATAAATCCCAACCTATGATACGTGTTTTCTGATTTTTGAAAAGTCGAATTTGTACAAGTTTACAAATTGTGACTTGGATGGAGAGTTGACTCATTGACACTCATACCAATTTGTTTTATATCTGAGTACAAAGTACTAGTATGTATTGAAACAGAAAATGTGGCGGATAGCATGCATTATTTATTCGTGTATAATATAATAGACTGAAGCCTCTTTCTAACCCTGTCAATATATGAATGAATGAATGCATCTATGATTGTATGAATGACTGATTTGGTGAATAGATTGATGAACGGCTACTTCTAGTAGTATATTATAGTAAAGCATAACAGATTTGTTCTTTTAATAAATTGATGCATTGACAAAACCATACCACATCTCATTTTTACATCACTATATACTAGTATAGTATACAGACAAATATGTTCATATTATAAAATAATCAATGTAAGTGCATGCTATGAAGTATAATTATTTGTATTCCACTAACAATTTAGTTCGAAGATAGGTGCAAAAATAAAGTATAGTTATAACATTAACAAAATGTGTTTACTCTGTATTTCGAACAGTTCTTGTTTAAAATAAAGGAAAACAAGACTGGTTTGTTTAAAACGGACATACATATTGAATTTTATTTCAACGGAAAATGCTCAGATCCGTGTTAACATTGTTTTTCATATTTTGTTGTTGTTTCAAAACGTAACAAAACCGGAACATATATAAAGACAAAACCGGGTCCAGATATAGTAAACAACATTTTCAAAACCCGATCTTTCCATTTCGACATGATCCGTTTCGTTCGTTCCATGCATAAAAAAATACAAATATTGAAGTGTTCAAAGTGACTCATTTTGCAATATCCATGAATATATCTTTTTTTTCGTACAATGTGCACAATTTTAGGAGAAATCGTGCAAAGATAAGGATCGCTCTATCAAGGGTTCAGACCACCAATTCACTCCCTCCTATTTAGAATGTATGTAAAAGAAGCCCTACTCTGACACAAAATAGTGCTTTTGATGTCATTGTTTACTTAAACATACCAACAAATTAGCAGAAATGAAACTGTTGGTGAAAGAGAAATATATTTAGACCATACTGAGCCAAAATTTACTTGTCTATGAGCTTGCATTAAAATTTGAGGATTAATGCGCTCCATAGTGTACTAATTTAAGATTTCCAGAAAACCAGGGTTTTTTTTTAGTAGTCTTGTCTTCCGAAAGGCAGTTCTTTCTTAGAAGTCTTTAAACATCGGTTGAAAATTGCTAAGTAGAAAGGTGATACATTTACAATTCAGAATATACCTGGTTTCTATGAAGTTAAACTTAAGGAAAAATACTAAGAAAGCTGTGAAAATTGCAAAATTGGTTGAATAGATAGGGATTTTGAATTGGTAGTCTGACACCTTTAAAGCGTAAAGCGGTGAAACCAAAAAATTCGAAAACAATTGTTTTTTTTTTTTTGTCTTAACTGATCATTTGAAATGATAGTATCCACATGTCAACTTTGCTTTGGCTAACAGTCACATATTGGAAAATTAGAGCTTTACACTTGGATTTGTGCCATTTTTAGCTTTTCCCACCCTTTCAATATGCATTCTTAGAAAAAATTTCCTAAATTGTTATGAATGCACTCTAAGTTGTTTCGGTGGTATTAAACATTAAAACATAAGTTGTTTACTGCCAAAAAAAAATGTTGTCATGAAGATTTTATGAAATTATTTGATCCTTACTCCTTATAGCATGCATTCGTCATTCCATTTATTTGGCAGTTAACATAGTAAATGTAAACACTGCATAAACTTACCACATTCCCATTAATTGTCTGAAATGAATGAAACCAAAATTGATCTTGATATTGAAAGTTTATGTTCTTGTAGTCTAAAATGTATTGTATTTCTATTGAAGACAAACATTACAGTCAGTTTAAATTGAGGCGTGAATTTTGAAATAAAAGTCGCATTATGTTCAGATAGGATTTTTTTTAGTACAAATTGATTAAGAATAAAGCAAAATAAAAAACTTCAGATCAATTTTTTTTGCTCTTTAGGTGTCAGACCACGAATTCACTCCCTCCAATTTTGAACGTATGTAAACGAAGCCCTACTCTGACACAAAATAATGCCTTTGATGTCATTGTTTACTTCAACTAACCAACAAATTAGCAGAAATGAAATTGTTGGTGATCGAGAATATATTTAGACCTTTTTAAGCCAAAATTTACTTAAAAGGTGTCAAACCACCAATTCAAAATCCCTATCTATTCTATTTTGCAATTTTCACAGCTTTTTAAATATTTTACCTTAAGTTTAACTTCAAAGAAATCAGGTATATTCTGAATTGTACGTGTATCAACTTTCTACATGCCAATTTGCAACCCATGTTTCAAAACTTATAAGAAAGACCTGCCTTTCGGAAGACAAGTGCTACTAAACATAACCCCTGGTTTTATAGTAATCTTAAATTAGTATACTATGGAGCGCATTAATCCTCAATTTTTAATGCAAACTCATAGACAAGTAAATTTTAGCTCAACATGGTCCAAATATATTACTCTTTCACTTAAAGTTTCATTTCTGCAAATTTGTTTGTTAGTTTAAGTAAACTATGATATCAAAAGCACTAGTTTGTGTCAGTGTAGGGCTACTAATACATACGTTCTAAATTGGAGATAGTCAGTATAAATTGAGCTGTGAATTTTATCACTTTAATATAAAATACTTGAAAATTTCATTTCAGACTACAGGAACATAAACTTTAAATATCAAGATAACTTTTGGTTGCTTTTTCCTTGTTTGTCCTAATGCTTTAAAGGCTTTCCACAATTTTTACAATGAGTTTAGTAAAAAAATCAAAGGTATTGAAGTGTCAAGGAATATTGACCAACTTTTTTTTTCACCAGTTGTCAGTAATGGACTATTAATTGATCAAAAGTGAGGTTATGGTCATGAAACTATTTTATTTACTATCCGTCAATAAAATTAAAGGTAGAAAACATTCATTGAAGACAATTAATGGGATTGAAGTGAGTTTATGCAGTGTTTACATTAGGCCATGTTATCTGCCAATTACATGGAATGACGCAATGATATAAGGGGTAGAAATCAAATTATTCCATAAAATCTTTATGACGACCATTTTTTTTTTTGGTAGTAAACAACCTATGTTTTAATGTTTAACACCACAAAAACAACTTACTGTGCATTTATAACAATTTAGGACATTTATTCATATGAATGCATATTGTAAGGGTGGGAAAGGCTAAAAATAGCACAAATTCAGGCTTAAGGCTCTAATTTTGCAATATGTGACTTTTCGGCAAAAAAAAAGTTGAAATGTGGCTACTATCATTTCAAATAATCAGTTAAGACAAAACAATCAATTGTTTTCTGATTTTTTTGTTTCACCGTTTTTTGCTTCAAAGGTGTCAGACCACCAATTCAAAATCCCTATCTATTCAATCAAATTTTGCAATTTTTACAGCTTTTTAAATGTTTTACCTTAAGTTTAACTTCATAGAAACCAGGTATATCCTTAATTGTACATGTATCACCTTTCTACATTCTAATTTTCAACCCATGTTTAAAAACTTCTAAGAAAGAACTTCCTTTCAGAAGACAAGTGCTACTAAAAATAACCCCTGGTTTTCTGAAAATCCTAAATTGGTATACTATGAAGCTCATTATTCCTCAATTTTTTAATGCAAGCTCATAGACAAATACATTTTGGCTCAACATGGTCTTAATTTATTTCTCTTTCACTTAAAAGTTCCATTTCTGCAAATTTGTTGGTTAGTTTAAGTAAACTATGACATCAAAAGCATTCCTCTCGTAAATAAACAAATAAAAAACAACAGCAAATCGAAATTCACGTTTTTAATTGAGCAGTGTTCACAAGAGTGTAAAAGTGGATTATGATTCTACAGCTTGATTACTAAATAAAACACCGTGTTTATCTACAATCTTTACCTTGCAATGCCATGAAAAATAATAAACATATGATATTGCTCGGTCATGAGTGAACAGGAGAATTTCTTCGCTATCATTTTTCTTTCCTAATACGTTAAATCTCAAAGTTTCGTATATCGAGTAACATAAACGAAACCCCAATGGAGTATGTATTTTGTAGAAACAACACAAAGTGGATTTGTCAAACGAATAAACCATGTAAACACAGAAACATTAATATGTACTGCTTCCCAAGACTGAAGAAATTCAAAAGTTTGAAAAACCAGCATTTGAAAATACAAACACGATATAACAGTGTTAATTGAAAAAAAATCCGTCCGTTTGAGAACTTAAGTAATCGTATTAAAAAAATGAAGATTCCCGTAAAATTTGAAAACTGACCTCGATTAAACGACTACATTTATCATATCGTTTAGGTCTTAATAATAATATCATGGGACAATGGACATATAATTAACTTCCACCATTGATATAAAACATATTGTGTTTGAATGAAAACATATCATATATCTCGTGATAAGCGTAGCAAAGGCAACAATAAAACATGTTCCTGATTTTATACTTGCTGCTCTCTTATCTATGTTTGAAAATAAAGGTGCATATCGACTATAATATTTATATAAACTGGGTCAAATAAAAATTAGTTAATTAACTGATATTTATAACGAGTTTGGTAGTAAATCGTTTTAGTCCAATAGATGAGTGTAAAGGTATCGTAACAGCTTTTGGTCAGTATGGCCTGGATCCGCGTGTTGACAAACCTGAAGTTCATAAAATGCATTTTCTACATTTTTCACATCGGCAGGGGTGTTTATTTTGTCAAGACCATTACCGGGTCTGAACCTGCATCGCTGGATGCTATTGACAGAGGTAACATAGAAGCCAAGGAATGCTCGACGAACATTTTCCTTGTTCAGTGACAGTTGTAAAATTGCAAGGAACTGGTTGTACTGCTGATGTTTGAATTACATACCCATTACAGATCAATAATATCAAGTTTAACCCCCAATTTTCATGGAGTATGAAGTCATGAATATAACATTTGTTTTCATTTCCTTCCCTTGATTGATAGCGTTTTACGTTCGATTTTGTCAGTTTTTTGTTGACCTTCCCTTTTAAATTTGCCTTGAAGTTCGGTATTTTTTTATACATTTTTGGAATGAGTGTCTCCAGATCATTGAATATGCTGTTTCGTCTTTTATTATTCCAGAGACGGGAGAAATCACACAAATTCTCCCTTGATTCTTATTTTAATAAATGTCTGAATATTGTGATAATTCGCATGTCACATTTATGATGGTCGTTTGAAATCGGTTGACAGTAATGACGTTTCGACTCTCCACACTAATATTTACAGAAATCTTATTTAGCCGAAGTTTTCTTAATTAATAAATTGGTCCATTAAAAGATTGACTGTAGATGTACATGTATATTCCTCAAATTATGAAATGCATCATGTAATGAGAAAGATAAAAATGCTAGATATACTGACTTGAAAATTATGAAATGATTGAAACTGGAAATTTTCTCCCTGACAACATCTAGGCTTAAACAATACAGTTAATCGACTTGTTGTTAGTATTTCTATATGTTCTATGGGCACCAAATACGTCCATTTGATACTAGCTGTTTTCTTGTGTTGTTATCAATCATATTTTATGGTCAAAACAAGTAGTCATCCACACGGTAGGTATAGTGTCCTACTGGAATCGTGGTTTCGAGTGTTTTGATTTTTTTTTTCTCGAGTGTTGACCACTTTTTTCGAGTGAATATGATAAAAAATGTAAACAAACAGACCCTTCTTTTCTTGTAAAACGTGTAAAAAAGATGCTAGAACTTTATTAACAACATCATAGAAGTTAGATAAGAATTTTTGATAAAAAGATATAATGAACCCTACATTATTTTGTACTAAAACGTTTAATTTAGCCTTACAATGCTTTATTCTAAAATATAGAGTTACACCATTTTTAAACACATACCAATGCCAATGTCAACGGAAATGTGTACATGGAATCTATGTGTATGTTTTGCATTCAATTGGACATTTTGAGAGTAAATTCATTTTTATATGTCCGTGTTTTTCGAGAGCAGTCCGTCTTTTTTCGAGTGTGTCCTTGTTTTATCGAGTGAAAAAACAAAATTCAAATCCTTATTTCAGTACATTTGCGTTTAAAAGACAATGACAAAGTTCAAATAAAGTACTGTTTTACAAAGCACGAAACAATGATTTAAACCAGTTTGACAATGCTGTATTAACACGTTCATTTCATAAAAAGTCATCCTTCATTTGCATTCAGAAATTTTCATGTTAGTGTACCGATATGGGTTTTATTCTAAATATTTCGTGATGTAAACATAATTTATGTGCGTGCAGACATGTTGGACTGACACGTACGTACACAACGTGTGTAAAGCAGGTAACTGTTTTTTTTTTACAGAAAATATATCCTTAATGTTTCATTTACTTTTTGTCTAGATGGAAATATTAGCTATCTTGGTGTAATGAGGCACAGCCGAAAGTCGTATGCATTTTCAACACCAATGTAAAATTCCGTACACCCCTAACTGCACTGATTTTGATTTTTTGATTTTTGGTGTTTTAACACCACTTTTAAGCAACGCATTTGGGCTATTTCGTGGCGGCCAGTTTTTATTGATGGAGGAAGCCGGAAAACTGACCATCCTAGTCAATTAAGATTGGAGTCGAGTGCACCTGCACGAGCGGGGTTCGAACTCACAACCTCAGTGTTGACTGGCTAGTGATTACAGTAGTAACTACTTAAACCACTCGGCCACCGAGGCCCCTGCTAACTGCACTGAGAAACCGAATGTATTTCTTATTTAGTATTCGTTTACTTTTTTATTCCCGGGAATAAAATTGAAAAACAAATCTTATGACCAACTTCCACTACACATTTTTTAACACCAATGCTATGCATTTTTGAAATATTATCTCTTTATTTTTTTTATTTGTGGAAAATTTGAAAATTTGATTATTTAGGGAAATAGTGGAGAATATTTTTTTCTTCACATGGATTTTTTTTTGGCAAAAGATTTCAATTTTTTTCTAAGCTTTTAAATGTTTTCCTTGTTTTTATTTTTTTCTAAATTTTAATAACCATAATTTTGGCAAGCATTTTTATTTTTTGCCCTTAAAATCGACAGAGTAAAGATTATCCTCTAAACGAAATTGACGGACAACCATGCAACTAATCATTGAACCAACTCAGTCAAGCGTTACAACTTGAAAGACAATCGATACCACAGGATTAAAAACAAATTTTTAGTCGAATTATGCCAAGACGTTGAAGACCATTATCAGGCCAATATGATGATCACAATGTAAATTGAGTTTATCGTCACCAAAAATTGACCTCAATTATCGTATGTTTTAAAAATACAAAAGCGTTACTGTAAAATTAATTTGAAACACAAAGAATGAAACCTATTGTAAAGTATAAAGCTATTTAAGCTTCAGTTTCTTTTAGTCATCTTTCAACATTTGTCTCCTAGCAAATGTACATAAAATTCAACAGATAAAGCACTGACGGAATCGACATCTATAACAGGGATGTTAAGCTGACAGAAAAAAGCACGCAGATAATTGTATTAGAAAAGAAAGAAATCCATATCAAATTCATCTTAAAATTTAGAATAAGCTACATATATCTAAAGAAAACACCATGCGGGATTTGTGTGTATTATATTTTAACTTTTGTTAACTTGTTGTATTATCTTTTAAGACTCTACTGCACTCATTTTTTTATTCAAAAAGTATGCGGTAGGCTTAATCTGACTATTTGTAAACGGAATTGAAACGAAACAAAAATATTGACCTTAGATTTTAGTATTTTTGTTATACTCTTTTGTGCATAAAAGATTCATATTTTTTATTGTGATCACAATTTGGCACTCCTATGTCAATAACTATAAGTCAAAACCCTGTCTATTAACAAAGGAAAATTGGTGGCAGAACGTTATCTTTCTTCAAAATAAAACAATGTTCTCAGTATACATTTGTTTGTTATTATCATGATAATGTTAACAAACCAAAAAAACAATAAAAAAAACAGTTCTTGTAAACAGTAATAATTAGAACCTATTACAATACAAATTCGTAAGGGTTCCACGGAACCCAGTGTCTCGCCTACTTTTGCTGTTGTCTATGTTTTCAGTGTGATAGGGGAATGCATATAATAGATTAACAGTTAATGAAATAAAAATCCAGGATGGTTTATGAAACTAATAAATGTTTTAAAAACTTTAACAGCAGACTGTACGCAATGTTAACTGGAAGAAAAAATAAGTCCATTTATAAGTAATATACAGAAAAACAGGAAATTTTTTTTTACAAAATTTTCTTATAGATACTAGCGTTTAATCATAAACAAGCTTCTGTCCAAGTTTGGTACAAATCCAGGATAGTTTAAGAAAGTTATTAAAATTTTTAAAACTTTAACTACAGAGTAAATGTAATGTTAACTAGCAGAAGAACTAAGCCCATTTATAAGTAAAATACGGATAAACAGGATTTTTTTTTTTACAAAATTTACTCCTGGATACTATCTTATGATCATAAACAAGCGTTTGTCCAAGTTTGGTAGAAATCCAGCATAGTTTAAGAAAGTTTACTCTCGTTTTTTGTTGGGTTAATGTTGCTAAAACTAAGTTTTGTTTGATGTGTTAGTGTTTCGTCGATTCTTTCGTAATCATGGAGTTGTCAGATTTTCTTTGACATTGAGTTTTGGATGTCAACTTGATAGCTTTCGCCTCTTCATTTTAAAGGTCAATGTAGGATAAGTTCATATCAATTACTAAATAAGTTCACAACTTCTTCAAATCAATTCGTGTTTCTTATGGCTGTAAATTTTATAGAAACACAGCAGTTACATTATTGAACTAGTATCATCCATATAAAAGAAATACGATATGGTATGACTGCCGATGAGACACGTATTAACCAGATACACTAGAAATGTTCGAAAAGAAAAACAGAAAAAGAACTGATCAATATTCTAATTAGGAAAATATATCGTTACTCCAAATCAGCCAAAATACTGCTGTCGGCAGCGTTTAAGTTAATGTGTATTTTATCAACAAATCAGTTAAAATGTCCAAGTAGTTATATTGAATAAACTCTACTTTCCGTAAATAAAAAAGAAAATTAGAATAAAAAAATATTTACTGATTGCTAAAACAAAAAGGAATTATAATGATACCAGTCTTTTAATCCGTGAAATCAGTTTTATTTAGTTTTATGCACTGAACATTCTTTTGGGCGTTAACAGCCATTCAGCCAGTAGTCTTTCTAATACATCTTGGTGGGATTTCTTTCGATAATAATTTGAAAATGTTGTTAGCATTTGACGATGTCAGATAGAAACGTACAAAAGCCTTTGCAAATGCATTTGTGTATACTTATAAAGATAGGCTAACAAAGAAACACTTAAATCTAAGTACTTTACATATTGAGTTATGCGTCAAAGTTGCTTCCGTATTTCTACTTTATAGCAATATTGTGTTTATAGACGTCTTCCTTGTATCAACATGAACATTTAATGAAAACACATAATATAAGTGAAAATTACAAAGGTATGGGATGTCAACAGCATATTTAAAACATAATTAGCGTCGTGTCGGGAAACACATAAAATGAATTAGTGCGGGCCTTAAAATTCTTTGGAAAAGCCAGGTTCGCCAAATAAGTCTCTGTTTTCGTAGCGTGAACAAATAAATTATATACTTTCCGATTCTAAGAATATTTTGTTATCCTGCTATCTTATAAACTGACGCAATAAATTGGTGTTTTTCTCATTTCAAATCGTTGCCCTTAACTATGTTTCAGAAAACTACCGGCCTGATCTATTTAAAAAGTAAAGTATGATACATGCAGCAACAAACGATAAATACTGAATTACAGACGTCTGACTTTAACAGATATTGAAGTATTTGAATAATACCACATTTCGTGAAACCTAATTTATAACTCAATATAATTAATTAATAGATGTATAATGTACAAAAAAAACAGCCGGAAAATGTTTTCTCTGTAATCATTTTTCCTAACGAAGAATGAAAAAGTATCATTCAATGATTGTCATGGCCTTTAATCGTAAAAGGTCAAATAATAACAACACAAAACGAACTCCTAGGGAAATTCAAAACGGAAAGTTCGTAATCGATATTACCAAAAATACACTAAACAGTAAACGTAATGATTTACAAAGACAAATAAAAGAACACTATAACACGTAATCAAGATGATAAACCACGCCAGTACCTAGATAATATACTTCGTGACCATCGTGTACTAATTCTGAAGTTGATACGTAATATGTATCAACAATGTCTTGGTATCTTTCGAGGAACTTTTAAAGAAAAAGGACGAGACGTTCTTTGACATAACCCTTGTTCATCAAGTTTTTGCTCAGACACTAGTGACGTTTTAACACATCAATTGGAACTATAACTTCAATGTAATTATGGATTTCATTGAGGACTACACCAGAGCATGGGCTTAACGAGAAGAAGTTGAACTGGACACTTTGTCAGAATGGGTAATAACAGGTCTCTGATAAAACGTCGCATTCATAAGTTGATCTGTAAATGATCGACCAAAGTCCGCTTTCAGAGACAAAGAGGCTGTGAAATGTCTATCATCTCTGCATGATAAGTATGTTGTTGTTCCTATTTGCTTCAAATAATATTGTTTATGTAAATCATACTACTTCGAGTGTCTCGTAAAAGAATTAGGAATAGATGAGCACTCAGATTATCCCACATACAAAAACATATCATTTGACAAGGATGAGGTTTTGGCGAATCAAAAGTCCTTCTTGGCATCAATGTTCATTACATTTAACAGCAAATCAGAGGACTTACCTTGTTTGTATTGGATACCTAAGCTTCACAAAATTCCGTACAAACAACGGTATATTGCGGGCTCGTCTGCATGTTCGACAAAATAATTGTCCATTAGATTGACATAAATTCTGTCCGCACTGAAACAGGGTCTTCAGAAATACTGTGAAACTGTTTACTCGCGTAGTGGTATTAACTATATGAGTATTTTCAAAACTCTAAATAACTTCTGGAAAATTTAAATTTCGATCTTTTTCTGATATAACATGTATAAATTCTATCAAAACTTTTGATTTTTCAACACTTTATACCACCAATCCCCATGAAATTGAAAACTCGTCTGAAAGAAATAATCGACAATGCTTTTCAACATAAAAATGTGAACATACGCTATAAATTTATTACTTTGGGATACCATGCGGCATATTTTGTTTATAGTGAACAAAAAGATAAAACATGCTACACAGAGGAACAAGTGATCAGTATGCTTGAGTTTCTTATGGACATTTTTTGGAGGTAGATTTTTTCAACAAATTGTCGGCATTCCTACAAGAACAAACTGTGCGCCCCTCCTTGCCGGCCTCTACTTATTTTCATATGAGTCGGAGTTCCTTCAGACACTTGTCAAAAACAAGAAAAGAAGACTAAAGAAGCCAGATCATTTAACTCACATTCAGATATATTGATGATGTTCTTTCCATTAACAATCCAAACTTTTCTGATTGGGTTCCATTAATATATCCTACAGAACTAGAAATTAAAGAAACAGACACGGCTTCCTCTGCCTCCATTCTAGACTTTTACCTCGAATTTGAAATAAGTTGTCATCTCAGTAGAAGAATCTATGACAAACAAGACGATTTTAATTTTGAAATTATCAATTTCCCCAAACTTTACCTGCATATGGGACATACATTTTCCAACTTATTTGGTATTAAAGAGCTTGCAGCTGCTACTCAGACTTTGTAAAACGTCACCAGCGTCTGAGCAGAAAGTTGATGAACCAGGGGTATGTCGAAGAACGTCTCGTCCTTTTTCTAAAAAAAGTTCACCGGAAGATACCAAGTCCTTGTTGATAAAATTCCGATTCAACTTCACAAATTATACACGATGGGCTTGAATTATAGATTCAGTATACTAACGTTGTTTAACATCTTAATAGTGTTCTTTTATTTGTCTTTGTGAATATTACTTTTACTTTTTATTCTATTTTTGCTTATATCCATTTGACATGGTTGGGTACTTATACAACCCGTCATTGTGTTATTGTGCTATGGTAAATTATTGTATTCTTGTCTCTTTATTTTACTAATGTGCTTTGTATGCCTTTTTGTGTTTATTTGTTGACATATGTGTTTGTTGTTATATTGATTAAGATTATAACACAATGTTGACTGCTGTTCCCCTATTTTTGACATTTTGACCGATTATGTCTGTTTGTTTTGTTCGCACATCGTTCAATATAATGGAATTTTATGCGACTGTCATACAAGTGAAAGGTTAAGCTAGCTAAAAAACCAGGTTTAATCCACCATTGTCTACATAAGAAAATGTCTGTACCAAGTCAGGAATATGACAGTTGTTATCCATTCGTTTGATGTGTCTGAGCTTTTGATTTTGCCATTTAATTAGGGACTCTCCGTTTTTAATTTTCATAGGAGTTAGGTATTTTTGTTATTTTACTTTTTATAAAGTCTGAGTAGCAGCTGGACGATCTGGAATACCGAATGAGTTGGGGGAAATATATATCCCATATGCAAGTGAAGTTGGTATATTGCTACTAAGGAGGAGGCGGGCTTTAGCAGGCTCCTAAAAAAAATGTGTACTAGTTCAGTGAAAATGGACGTCATTCTAAACTCCAAAACATATAAATGAACTTATAGATTATTTATTTTATACAAATATCATATGATATAAATTTAAATCATTATCTCTCTTGCAGTTTATGTTTATCTTTTGATGATTAAGGATTTAAATTTTAGTCCTGATGCCTATGGCAGTACATGTTAATTTATTGAAGATCAAGGATTACAAGGAGTGTTGATATTCTAATAATTAATAACAGCGTCTTATCAGCAATGTCGATAGTCTGGCATGTTTTTGACATGAGTGAATACAAATTCATATTGTGTTTTCTTAACTATTTTAGAAAAACTTACAATTAAGTTCAAACTAAATAGTGTTGTTGTCAAATTATACTCGGTATTTATTTGCAGATTTTGCTAAATATAGATTTTTAGGTAATATACGGAAGAAATAATAGCGTAAATATTTACCTTTAATTTCCCTTTTATCATCTAAACCGATTATGCCCAACAATTAACATTACGATATTGTTATACCAGTACGCGACTTTGAAGTTTACATTTTTAGTGTTTGCGTTATTTTGGTGTGTTTAATTTTTTCACTTTCATTGGAGACGCCAAATACATCAAAATAAAACTACAACCAAAATAACTCAATTTACAGTGTTTAAATACATCCAGCAGTAGTACAATTTACTAAAAGCTACAAAATACTTATTCCAAACATCACCCAATGGACTAGGTCTTCGAAGAACGTAGCCGTGTTGTGTTCAACTATATTTTTATTCGGTTGGTTGATCTTCCAATAAAAGTACTGTAAATGTATTTACTGCCTTATTGTAACAGTCGTATAAGAGGTAGGTTTAGGTTTCAGTCATAGTCAATACCATGACAATAACGAAAATTCTTCTTAGGATCATTAACCCTATGTAAAATAACTGCTGACTTCTTCAGTCCTGAACGTCATAAAGTCAAGTGAACTTCGATCTTTTCACATACTGTAATCTTGAAAGACACTCAATTGTATACTGTTATGAACACAGGTGAATATATGTCTTATTGGCAATCATACCACATCTCCTAGTTTTTATAATACTTAACAGTATTGTAAAAGTCCATATAGTCGCTGGACATATTGAAGACGAAATCACTCTAAACCCGCATGGTAACAATATACGATATAATGCTATAGCAATTACTTGTCACAAGCATTTTCAACATTTATAAGTGTAAATAGTACATAAAGGTTTAAATCAGTATTAATTTTTCGTCCAACATTTCAGGGTCTAATGGCCACGCATTCATATTTATACATGTGTACACGAGACATATTTGTTCTTATGTTTCACATATAGTGCCCATATTTAAATTTTTGAATAAAAGCAACGAAGATCCCTTTTAAAAGTCCTTAACCTGTAGACAATGATAATACATTTTTTCCAAGAAATCATAACAAAAACAAATAAAATGCAAAATAACAAAGTTGAAAAAGCAAAGGATATGGTTCATTTAATAGAAGCCCAATAAATTATTACGTTTAAAACAACGTTTATAATATTTAATACAGTACATGTTTTAAAAGATATATTGTTAAACGTTACAAGACATTAAAAACATTTAGGCGTTAGTCAATAGTAACAATTCCACGACATTTTGTCAACATTTTTGAATATAGTCATAAATTTGCGTACATGCGTACATAATTATTCGATAGTGAGACTTTAAAACTACCATAATGGTCAGATATTACTCAGACACACAAAAGTCCATATTGTTTGTTGGAGTAAAATTCATAAATCATGCGCCGATTTTCAATATGTTATTAAGGTACAAATAATGTAGAATCCTGAATTTTTAAAAGTATATTATATAAAAATAAGAAGATGTGGTATAATTAGGTCATGATACCTGCAAAACTTTTGTATGTCATATTGAAAATTTAACGAGTATATTTTTAAAACAGAATTGTCCACTTTTGCCTGCAGCTGTGTGATAAAATGTGAATTGCATACGTGTACCATAATGTCCAACTAGTAAGCATGCTCACTAAGGGTCATCTTTTTGTGTTGTTTGATTTTGTCCGTGTTTGAGGTCAAAAGCAAATAAATAGTTGTTACTGAGCAATTTGGTTTTTCGGCTAATATGTGTAGTAATTTGTGTAATGAATTGATACACGAAATCCTAGCTACGAGTTATCCCAATAGTAGTGTACTTTACCCGTGTTGTAGGTACAACTGTCGTTTAAAAAAGTTCTTGCAACTAAAAATAAATTTAATGGTACGATCTTCGAACATTGATAGGTCAATGGAGTAAATGCTCTATAGTATCTTTAATTTTCCCCAATAATTTAGATATTTATATATAATAAATATATAAGGTGTCTTTTAGAAAATAGTAACCATAGAAATCGATGTGCGTTTCGTTTTCCTGTAAGATATGATACAATTTTTTTTTTATTTTCAATTGTAAATGATCATAACAATATGTGAACTGAAACACTTAACATCATCATTCAACCGAAAATTGTATCATATCCTAAGGTAAAACCCGGTTCACATGGACGTTAATTATGGTTCAAAAAGAAAATTGAGATATTTTCATTAGCGTCAGTACACTTCTTTTGAAAACACGGATAAAAGCATTCTAATGAGCTTTTGATTGTGTTTACGTTTGTTTTTGTTTACAGGAGAATCTTACGGTAAGTGATAATAATTTTGGTGTAATTTTTGGAGAGAAAATTTGTAAAAAAATAGTTTATATTCATATAAGTGTAACAGGTATAATTCCCATTTTTCAAAGTTTTTACATGTTTGTTTATCTAGAAGTTAAGAGGTTTCTTAAATACACAAATCATCCCTACGGTTGGTCACTTAGCTATGTGTTGTGCGATGTATTCAGGTTTATGTTAAAATGAATGGGAATTGTTTCAATTACCAAGAAGATAAAATGTATAACCAAAACATTATCAAGCGTTCTTGTAATGAACGTCTAATGCGAATAATCTAACACTAGTTAAGTAGTTCATGTAGAATTACGGTCCAAGTAGTTAGTACTTATGTCAAAACATGTGATATCATTGGACTAATAATCAACTGTTTCCAAATGTTGAATTTTCGAAACAACTTATCGATAATTGATTAATGGCACACGCAACTGGTCTACATATTTGAATGTCCTTATATTATGATAACACTTGACACGATTAATTTTCAGAAAATCGATTTTTGTCTAAAGCAAAACTAGACTATTCTTATGATAAAAGGTGTGACAGGATTTCTTCTTATGCTGTAAAATATCAGAAATTCCTTAAAATGTAAAACAAATTTGAATAAATACCTTTAATTTCTAATCTATAAAACAAGCTCTTACTCTAACAAAACACACACAATATTCAATTGGACAAAAATTATAAATGGTTATCATGTCATTCTATTTTTTATGAATTATCGGTCAATTAAACAATGCATACAGAGCTGAAATCGACAATTGCCATGTGCAAATCTAAGCCATTTTGGTCGAATTGCATTTTTTTTTTTATTTGAATCTCAGTGATAAAAATTACACGATTCATTTTTCGAAAAATAGAATAACAAAAATACCGAACTCCGAGGAAAATTCAAAACGGGAAGTCCAAAATCATACGGCAAAATCAAAAGCCCAAAACACATCAAACGAATGGATAACAACTGTCATGTATTGCTTGTAACCAAAGTGATGTTTGAACACAGACTGATACTGATTGCTCGCAAAATTCGGAACACTGTTGATGTAACAAACATTTTAAAATGTATTTCAACTCTTATTTTCTCACGTTAAAAACTATTTCAGAAGAGATTTTATTGAATTGATGTCTATTTATTTGGTCTTTTGATTTTTTTCTCCTACACAGCCGATATGTTTTATAACTTACTATAGCAGCAGTATCTTTCTATCAAAGGGTTCAGTATTTGTGCTTCTATGATACTTACATTAACAGAAGCAACAATATCTTCAGGAATAGAGTGTATACATTGTACAGACATTGTGTTAAATAGTTCTTCTATCCCATCTGCAATGAAAGTTGAACTAGAAGTTTACAGAACACCAAACTGTGAAAATGCACACACAGCCAGGGCTTCCTCAGGCATAACATTGAGTAATTGCACAGAAGCTGTAGGTTTAGGACAAGCGAGCAAATGTGGAAGAGTGGTTGGATCACTGTTGGTGTCGAGTGGTCATTTTGTAAATAGATGAGGTATTCAATTAAAAATTTAAGACATTGGCAAAGTTTTTATTTTGATAATTAGAATTTGCATTATATAGAAGTAGAGATAAGGTAAAATAAAGAACGTGAACTAGAAGGAACATTATAATAAACAATATTTGGTCAATGTCTAAAAATATCACCTTTTTTTTGTATCAGACATAGAACTAGGAAAGATCGAGATTCACCGAGCTCTTTAACAATTTTCGTGCCGAATACACAAAACATTGACCAAATATTTTTTATACTGCAGCTAAAGATTGCAACAATAATGAAAATTTGAATACAAAAATAGTTTTTCCATCTTCAAATGAACCCCAGATTGTGAAGAACGTGTTATTACATTAAATCAACATTACACGGAAGATCTCTTTGCTATTGTATTTGGTAGATAAAGACAACAAAGAGTGTTCTAGCTGTAGTATAACATGTATAATAACGATGAAAATGTTTAAGTTGATAACTTGCATAATAATATTCCTAGATAGTTGATAGTTGAACTTACACACCTACTTATCTCTATCGATCTACTTTAGAAGTCTTTAACAATCGGGTATAATGAAGTCAAGTGCACGTGGTTATATTGAACCTTTGACAAAGACCTCTGGAACGAAATCCATTTTTTTATTTTTGTGATTTTATCCTTTTTCAAAGAGTTGTTTCTAAATATTGTTTACATGTTTCTGTTTCGATCTACTTTCGTTTTATGTAAGTTGGTTTAAAAATGTCGTTGGTTGTCTCCTGTTTATTTTTCACATTTGATTTTCCCGAGTTTACTGTTAGTGTGTCAATTGATGCTGACTGTATACAAAGTATTTTTTCGTTTGTGGCTTACGTGTAAAAGATATTTATAACATTTGCAATTATACCATGTCTCTTAACTAACGTGGAACCATTATGACAATTGAGAGACATATTCTTGAAGCTGTAAAAACATTCATTGCATATGTATAGTACGACAATCACTGTACAATGTTCAATTTATATTATAGAATTACCTATTTACTTTCACACTTGAGGATGTTTCATCGTAGAGCAGTCATTAGGAGGAGGATGCTACCGAAACCATCGGATTATTGATCAGAATATAGATTATTTGTCTAATTACTTTCAAGGAAATGATTCCTTGCAACTTGGAGATTTTAATGGGGTTCTCTGTATAAATGGTATAACAACGTGGATCCATGGAGAACAAACCTAGCAATAAGGCATAATTATTGCTGGGTAACGTTAATTGTGTTTGTTATGGTTTATTGTTGATCATAGACAACACAAACCACATAATTATTCTGAATCTAAAAGAACAGCGGTTTATGATACATTTTGTTTTTTTTTATTATTTGATTTGTAACTTGCTACTTCCGTTTCACTTGTAAGAATGTTTAGTTGTTTTGTACGACAATGTTGATTTCACAAGCCTTAGTACTATATTGTTTACATAAGATTTACTATGTTTATATGTGTCTCTAGAAGTCTGAAGCGTTCATATATATTTTTTACAGATTCATTTTTCATGCACTGCAAAAATATTATTTTGAACTCATTATGAATTTTGTAATTGTTTACGGTCCCTTTTAGTTTAAATTTGATGACATGAGTAATTGTTTTGTTATTATTCTACTTTTTCGTAACATGGTTGATTCATTTCCAAAGAAAAAGGAATTTTCAAAAATCATTCCTTAATTCAATACAACCTACACACAGTTTATTTTCCTGGCAAACTGTGGTTTTTTTTTTATCTCACAACGACTCGAGGAAAGTCATCGCACCCCACTATTCTAAATAAGATTATGAAGATCAACAATTCATCGACAAAAAAAATGCATCTAGAGAATAACAGACAATTATCAACAGTTGCCAATACAATATGTCATACTCTAAATTATTCCAATTTGGAAACAAATTAAATAGATAATATCAGGAAACTGCCATTAACCCCAAATTCTAGAAATCAACTAAATGAATAACTTATGACATAGAACAACCATTAAAAATGTTTCTGGCCTGAACAATTACTAATTTTGATAGGGTAAAACTTTTTTTTTATTCGTTTTCCTCCTGAAACAAAAAACGTAATGTTATTATACAATATAAAATCAAGACGATGTGGTATGATTGCCAATGAACAACTCTCCACCAGAGACAGAATGACATAGAAGTTAACAACTATAAGTCACGGTACGGCCTTAAGAAATGAAAAAATCAATTTCGTTTAGTCAGTTGTAAAAGGCCCCAAAATGAAAAATGTAAAACTTACGGCTGTATGTTTAGAAGCTTATAAATGCGAAAAACTTCAAAATATATTCCTGAAGAAAACAATGACCGTTAGAAATAAGACTGCCTTCTTATGAAAATATCTATACAAACATTCTCAAGTTAATAATTCGTACTGTAAGATTTCTTAATAAAAGCCGTTTAGAATGAAGGCGGTTAAGTGAACCAGTTTGTATAATGGGCTTAATTTAGTATTTGTATGACAGTTATTTCAGTTTAAATTAGCTGTGTATATGTGTGTCAGTTACACTTATGCAATTGGATGCAGATGTGTACTTGTATATTATGCCAGCCGAATGGACACCCCACGATAAGTATTGCTGAGTATTCTCATGCGCCCTTGCATATTTCCTCACAAGTGTTTTATGTAATGTCCTAAACCAGACTAGAAGCGGCAGTGTAATTATACATTCATTGGAAAGGGTTTCCATTTACAAAATTGGTTCTAGAAACGCTTCACCGTATAACATTTATATATATATATATAATCAAACAATACACTTAATGATGGATTCTTGTTTGTGATAAAATCACTAAACTACAATCAAATAACAAATAATTTTGCAGGATATTAGTTTATTTTGTAATTGTTTCGAAAATCTCTGAATGTTTTTACCATATCGAAAAATTCAAATAACCCCCTATAAACTTTGTTTCTTTTGAAAATATTTTTTTAATTCATTTCTGCAGCAAAACCTTAGTCGAGGAATGTTTTGTTGTGAAAGCTTAAAAGTGATATCTTATGTTAAAGATTAATCTATAAATAATGAATTATCTGCTTTTCTATCATAATATTCACTTGTAAAAATCAGAAAGAGGGGTTATATTTTCTTTCATATGAGTTTGAAATTTTAAATAACTCTTCTTTACAATTTCTATCAATGTGTTCTTTCAACTTCATCAGAATTTTAAAATAAATATTTCCGTATTGAATGCTTTCGATACGACGGAAAAACTTCCTGGTGGGTTTTTTCCATCCTTTTGAGACATTAAATCACATTTTATAAGGGATATATTTAAAAGATAGGAATTTAAAGTGGGTTTTTTAACGATAACAACGAAAAATAAACAGAAATATTTATAATTTTTATCAAGAGAAAAACGTTCAACGCACATGTGTAACATATTCCCGCTAAAAACAATATACATGTATATGGTTGATAGATATTTTTGTAGAATACATGTACTATATTTGAGTGAGAAATGTCACATCGCCCGATTCTATTCTTGGGTATTGACCTTTTGTGTAAATACGATGGTTTTGGATTTGATTACTATTTGTTTTACAAGATCTTTATTTTTTTTTACATTTATTGTATAACATTATCCATAAAATACTTTTGAGCATTCAGTACCTTTGTTTTGTTTTTTTTTTTTCTTTCTAGAAAATGAAAATAGATATTTTATATAATTCCGTTGTTTAGTTTTGTCGGTTATGTTTGACAACTCAACATACCTATTTCATCGATCACTACTTTCGTCAAATTCAACCTTAGTCTTGTTCGATATTTAGATGCAATGAAGTCCCTTTGAATTCATGGAGCATATCGTTATTGACGATTTATAGTCTACCGCTCAGTGTGCATTTTCTCCCCCAGTTTTCTCGGTTAGGTGAAACTGTGATGACCAAAGCATTTTTTCCTGACTCATTTGACTATTATGTTTTCTATATTTGAGAGACTGTTATTTCATCTAATCACATGCACCTCAAATGAAGCCAGACGAAATATGTCGACAGGAGAAGCGTCTCTAGCTATGACTGAATCTTCCGCTAAAGGAATTAACCCATACTATCACAGTTTTGAAAAGGTCCAAATCAGTAGAATTTACAGATAAGACGACTAAACAGGTATAACAATATTTAAGACAGCGTCCGTAGCACCTGAGATCACCCTAAGTTCGTGTTGCTCAGTCTTTAGTTTTCTTTGTCGTATTTTGTATACTGTTGTTTAATGTGTTTGTCTATTTGTCTTTTTTTTTTTGCCATTGCGTGGTAAGTTTGTTTTTATTTGATCGACTTATGAGTTTGAATATCCATTTGGTATCTTTCTCCTCTCTTTTTTTGAGACATTGCCAAATATGCGAGATACTTTGGTATGTTTACTGTATACATGGGAACAGTGTATGAGTCAGCAGTGCATCCTGTTGGTGAACGCCGTAAAATGTTAAAAAACAAAACGCGCGTAACGTATAACTTGAAACGCCCTCTGATGGGACAAAACAAGTATGTAACTTCGAGAAATGGGAATCCGGAAATCGACCGCGAGACAATGATAAAACTGAAACTGTCTAGGTTGACATATTTATAGTTTAACGTTGTCTACATGTGTCCATATCTAGAAGAAGATCCATATATGGACATCATCAAAAAGTGATTATAGAAGTCGATATTAAAAACAATTAGAATAATATAATTTGTGACAGAACTTGCATTTCCAATCATTATTGTCTTGATAGAGGTTTGCTGCTTACAATAAAGCTATCAAACGCATAGTTCAAAGTGGTGAAGTTGAAATCATTCCTTCAAAAATTTCACGGACGCCATTAAGAGTTTTTTTACCGTTATGGAATATATGCCGCATTTTTGCGCCTGTCCCACGTCAGGAGCCCCTGGCCTTTGTTAGTCTTGTAAATTTTTTAATTTTAGTTCATTTATATGTTTTGGAGTTAAGTGTGACTTCTATTTTCACTGAACTAGTACACATTCTAATTAAGAGGCCAGCTGAAGCCCGCCTCCGGGGACGGGATTTTCTCGCTGTGTTGAAGACCCATTGGTGGCCTTCGGTTGTTTTCTGCTCTTTGGTCGGGTTGTTTTCTCTTTGACACAATCCCCATTTCCATTCTCAATTTATTCAATGATGACGAAGAATATCTTCCAATTGTCGCTTAAACCAAAATCCATTCCTCTATTCGTCAAATGTTATCTAACGAATTAGACTTATAACCTGGTTTGTACTTACATGAGCAAACATTTACCTAACGTTTTGTATACTATTGTTTGTCTTTTGATCATTGGTCTTTTTACCGTATTTTGTAAAGTATAAACATATGTTTTCCAAAAATGAACATTATATTTTTTTGTATATTAATTGGAAGCAAATATAGCGATTCCCATTCACCTTTCCGTTGCTTTGATTTTTTTGTATCCTTTGTGTATTATCTTATGTATTCCGATGTCCGATATTCAGCGTACGATGATAGGGGTCGTATTGCTTTCTGGTATGTGTTAGTTCGTCCATTTTAGGTTCAAGAATTTGCTAAAGTAGTTTAAATAATCTTTTAAACCTCTGGACTGTCCCACGAAAAATGTCGTTTACGGAATTGAATGCATTTTATGTGGAATGCTTGATGTTGATGAAACTCGATAAAATTTGCGTAAATGGACGAATCAAATGGTCTGACAATAAAGATCCGCAATGTAGGGTTCTTTATAACCATTTTAATCAACCATACCATGATCCTTCTTTATCTATGAAAGTATGCATCATTCCAACCAATATCCCTATACTAAGTTCTCCTTTCCGAAAAGATAGAGAAATTTTTTGGATAAGGGAACAAGGTACTGCAATGCCATATGGTTGCAATGACAACATCAAAGGAGTAGGAAATTTGTCAAGCTCAGCTTGCTATATTGGGCTTATCTAATACCACTTTAAGACACCAGCATAGTCATGGGCAAAAATATTACCATCGCCCCAATGTTAAAAAGTGTTTCCCAATCTAGATCACCCTCTGGGAGTTTTGATTACCTTCTTTCAAATCTTCATCTTCTACTAGGGTAACATTACATAAGAACTATTCTTTTTCACTGCCTGTTAATTTTCTAAAATGTTTTAGGGATTATGCACTTGACAAGGGTGCATAAATACATTATCAACAATATACAGACTGCTCAGTATAATATTTGATGTAACTCTTTCCGTCGTATTTAAAGTATTTAACTATAAGCAAGCATTGCAGGACCTTGTTTTAGAAGAATACCTAAAAACACTCTGACATGTGACTGTTCCCACTCGCGTATATTTACAGCCCCTATGGCCATGTTATTACTGGGGATCAAAACATATTTCAACATGGACATCTCCAATCTTTTCTAGTTGGGTTCCATTGATATTAATGGAATGACCAAGCCAACAGTAAAGCGATGCATGAACCTGCATTACGTAATTGTGTAATAAGTGTTTTTATGCCCGACAGGAAATCGCCTGAATACCTGGTTTTGTCACCCCACAATACCTCTGGCAATAATTCCGTTAGCCTAGCTGATGATCAAATTAGGGAAGGACCGAAGTCGATATGTAGAAACTATGTCTGGTATAATTCTTTTTTTTTTAGGATCTATGAAACTGTGTATGCGTTTGTCATTATCTTGTCGAGTAAAACAACCGTACGATTGACAAGAGATTTTGACACTTAATTACGACTACGTTATCTCTGCTTGTTTGAGTACTTTGTGGTTTAAAGTTATCACGTGGTTTTATTAACCGGGATGCCGTCAAAAAGAGTTTGCAATTATAGCCTTACCAGGGTACCAGTGATGACATCAGGACCATATGTACTAAGGGAAAAAGTCTTTCGTATGGTTTAGAATATCACAATCAGACTAACTGATAATATGACAAATAGCGAACGGTAGTAATTTTTTCAGGAGGAAAAGAAAATGTAAAAATTGAATGGTAATATGCCTCGTAGAGAAGAACAATTAACAGTTACAGTATGACACACAAATGACAAAAGTGCTTTTGATAAATCATTTTGAAAAAAAACCGTCCTAAAAGAAATGTAAACAATAGAATAAAAATAAGAAATCAAACGTAAACAAAGATGAACACGAAAGTGAACACATAAATTGTTCAGGCTACTTAAGAAATGTAAATAATGAAACTTCCTGTACAGTAGACCGTATAGATTATAGTTAAGGCAATATGTATAAAGACAACTGTTTACTAGCCATAACATTACACTGTCAATTACATATAGTGATAACAATTTGTTTTGAGATAAAGCTTTTTGTGTGTAGATAAAAGCAATTTTCTTGTGTATGTCAATCATTCATGCATTTTGCGCCCGTTGCAAGATTTGATGACTTTCCCATTAATCGAAACCTAAATATTTGGATTCATTGACCTAAAGTTGTGAATAATATAGAAATGTATCTGTTAAGTAAGAGTTCTTCGGTAATCTAAACTTAAATTTAAAAAAACACACCATAATAGCCAATGAAAACAGAAGCAGTTTTTCTTTGCCAAGTTATATATGAATACAGAAAAGCGCTTCGGACGAATAATCGTTTTAATGTGTTGTTTTCATTTTTTATATAACATAAATGTTCCTCAATTAGAATCAACGCTTATTGCTACAATAGATAAATTACACAATCATTCAGTGATTTTACAAACCAGATGATTACTCAGGCATTTAAAGATCTAAGACCGTGCAAACAATTAGCTTGTGGTATGAAACATTGCCATATCGGTGATCAATCTTATTTTATATAAACGGTATAAAAGGAACTCGTTTATTAAATATATTTTGTTTTTATTATTTTTATTGAAGAGATAATATACCGTGCTGATATTTGTTCACTTGTATATTAATTTTTGAAATACTATAAAGAAATATAAGTGCGTGCTGTGCTTTAAATAAAACACCCGTAAATCCAGCAGTGCGTTCAAATATTTTAGATTTAAGCAAACATAGCTGGCAACGTGGGAAGTTACTTTTTTGTTTGACTGCCTCTAAAACACCATCAACTTGTCGAGATTGCTAAGTGTTGTTTATTTATATAGTAATAATGTCAATGCTTCAACGTGGATAGCTTTAATTCTCGTCAGGACATAAAAATTCAAAAAACATACCTCAGTACGCCCTACAATTACGTTGATAATCAATATAGTTTTACAGATATGTTTATAGCATAAAGTACTATTTATAAATAATACGGCTCCACCTATTTCGTAGATATAATTTGTTACCAAACGGGTAGCTTATCATCAGAAGGCTATTTCGGAAATAGCGTGGTACATCTTTTTCATGTTCTGTATATTTAGCGATAAACAACATATTCCACGGGATTTTTTTTTTCTTTTTTTTAGGGGAGGGGTGGTCTATCAAATGCCTTGGTTGACTTGATATTAACACATACTCATTGCAGTCCCACAAATTGATGTTGATGATTTCTCTCCTCTATGTCACCCAGTCCTGTCGTAAAGCTCATGTGGCAATCACGTTCCCTTTCCCTGAATTTGACCTACCAAATTAGACTTATTACCGGGTTTGTACTAGCATGAGCAACACAACGGGTGACACATGTGGAGCAGGAGCTGCTTACCCTTCCGGAGCACCATTAGATCACCCCCATTTTTGTTGGGGTTCGTGTTACTCAGTCTTTAGTAGTTTCTATATTGTGCTTTGTGTACTATTGTTTGTCTGTTTTTCTTTTTTTTTTTTAGCCATGGCGTTGTCAGTTTATTTTTGACTTATAAGTTTGAATGTCCCTTTGGTATCTTTCGCCTCTCTTTTACAGTGTTCACTTAATTGGTGTTCAACTTCTGTGTAATATAATGTGTTTATTGTAATTGTGTTCCGTTTGCATACAAAAAAGTCATGTTATTTCTTTTGCAATTATTTTTTTTTTTTTTGCGTTTTTTTTTTTCTTTTTTTTTTTTTCCTACTACCAGTTCTTGACTAGTTATTCCACTCAATGAGAATTTAACTTTAAACCAATTCGGAAATGGTGCTGCATTATTTTCCTAAACAGTGTTGAATTATGTCAATTCAGTATCTAAACAGTTGTAGGGGAGTTGCACAAATTGCGACCAAGAATGTGTAAAGGTGAATATTCATATTAATAGAAAATGTAAAAAAACAATTTACTAAAATCTGCATGTTTTCAAAGAGGGTTAGGAACGCCCAACACATCTCTCGAGCCCCTCCTGGTTACACATCTGATTATGTTTATATCTTATATAAACATACAATGCTTTCAGAATGAGTTCATATTACATGTATTAGATAATAAACATGAAAACAAACTTTTGCTAGTATTGCTACTATCATATCTAAATAAGGGTTATAATGTACAAAATTATCTCCATTGCCTTTCTTTTCATGTATACGTCGGAAAAATAAATAAAAAATTGCACATTGAAATAACAAATAAGATGACTAGACCTCGAAATGATGGAGGTATCTGGTGTATTTACAAATTATTATGAAATGTGTGTTTTAACTGGGAAGATAGCTAAATAATAGTTAAGATAATAACAAACTGTTCATAAAAGGAGATGGACTGAAGTATTTGGATCCGTTATATTGGCATCACAAAGCTTTATAGTCTTTTCAAACAGGTGACAAAGTTTAGTCAGCGCGGAAATAGAAAACACTTTACAGTCAATGATTTCTCCGCAGGCCTTTGCACAGTCAACTTTCGCTTTCAAACCATTACTGTGTATAACTTCTGATTTCAATGGCTGAGTTGAAATGGCTCTACCATAGAATGCTGTTCCATACTGCTGAAAAGTTGGAACACTAATGACTTTTCCTATAATGTAAATATGAGTTTGTCTATTTACTGTTTGTTTATTTTCACATTATTCAACTAATTTCACAAACACAAATGTGAGTTAGCTCTGGGAAGAATTGTCGCAAAGATTTAAAAGTTATACTTCATTTAGTAAAATGTGCTTACTTTGTAAATTTTTAGTTATGTAACAATCAGTATTTATATCTTTTACTTAATTCAGAGGTTTCTCGAGACCCGAAAGAAGCCATATAAAACTTTGATATGATGAAAGAGGCTACGTGGGATTTTTACGCAGCCATGGCCGATCAGATTGTTGATGGTAATTTCGATGCCTCGTGTATAGACAGTGTTCTCATGGCAAAGTAAGAATATTTCGCTTAACTAGTATATATTATTGTCAAGGGGCCAGCTGAAGCCCGCCTCCGAGTGCGGAATTGTCTCGCTGCGTTGAAGACCTATTGTTGGCCTTGATCTGTTTTCTGTTCTTTGGTCGGGATGGTGTCTCTTTGACAATTCCCCGTTTCCATTCTCTATTCTATATGTAAAAGTATTTAGGGAAATATCAATACTAAACGCAAGTATCAGTCGTAAGCAATAGGAATCATATAGAGACAAGTTGGTTGATAGCAGAGCTTCGTTAACTTCTGTCAAATTTAATCACAATCTTATCATGTTTTACCTTTACTTTTGTATAGACAATTGTCTATTGTAGACTGCTGTAAATTGACCCTTTGACCTTTTGATGTTTTCAGGTTTTTTTGTGTTGTTGGTTTTTCATCTTATAAACGCATAATATTTTTGAAATAAAGCGAAAACGAATATTAAACATATTTCTATAAAATGTGTAGAAAATTCAGTCTAAATTGAAACCATACTTTTATGATAAATAGATAACCTCCTATATGCACCACACATTTGTGACTGGTTCCCAGAACACGTTGTATCACATTCTGAATCGTTGACTTTCGGATTGATTGCAAGATCTAAGAATGGATCATTACCACAGTGGCACCAATGTCGAGACTGAAAAAGACAACAACGCAACTTTAAAAAAGTGGTGAAACAGTCTAATTTGTAGTATATTTTTTTATCCATTTATGTACTTGTATAATTTGTAAATGATATACTAATGTTTCATTAGACCTCTATAATACGAAAGTTTTTGGATTGATCAGTTCTTCGATATTTGTATTAGGTTTGATATTATTAATTATTTCCTTCGAGTATAACTGACGAGAGATTAATTTCCGAAATGCGCAGCTTGTGCAGTATTATTGGTGCCGTTATTGTGCTTTCTACCACTGGGTCGATACCTCTGCTGGTGGACAGTTAGCCCCTTTCGGTATTATTAGCCCAGTATCCAGTCTTTCGGTGTTTCCTGTCATACTTTGAACGACAAAATTATTTTATTTATTAATATTACTTTTACTGTTAAGTCTGTTTTTTGTGATATGCATTTGACGTGACTCTGTAATTATGTATCCCGTCATACTTTGAACCACACAATTATTTTATTTATTAATATTACTTTTACTGTTAAGTCTGTTTTTTTAGTATCCATTTTACGTGACTCTGTATTTATGTATCCCGTCACACTTTAAACGACAAAATTATTTTATTTCTACCTGTGCGAATTTCAAACGCGCGATTTTACACAAGTAATTAAAACCTTCCATCCTTTATGGGTGGATTCTACATAGATAAATAAAATCGTATAATATAAGCAAAATGAGGATGTTAAATTTGATGTATGCCTTTTTGTGCTTCTTCGTTACATTTGTTTGTTTTTATAGTGATTAAGATGATAACACAATGTTGACTGCTATGCCCCTATGTTTGACATTTTAACCTATTGTGTCTGTTTGTTTTGTTCACGCATCGTTGTCAATACAATGGAATTTGATGCGACTGTCATACAAGTGAGAGGTTTAACTAGCTATAAAACCAGGTTCAATCCACCATTTTCTACATAAGAAAATGCCTGTACCAAGTCAGGAATATGACAGTTGTTATCCATTCGTTTGATGTGTTTGAGCTTTTGATTTTGCCATTTGATTAGACGTACGTTTGGTTTTTTTTATCAGTCAAAAACAATTGACAAACAGACAAAACCTTAAAATTTTAAATACACATAACGAAACTTTTTTGTTGTTTAATCTTATAATTTCAAGTTAAAGATGTTTCAGGGGTATATTGAATAATACTTGGTAATAATTGTTCAAACAAAAAATTGTTTTTGCAACATGCCCACAAGGGATGCTCAGAAAAAGACATCCAATCTACCTAAATATTGCCAAGAATTGTTATAATATTGTTAAAAAGCATACATGTGCAGTCATGTATGTTGCGTTGTATTTTGACATCGAATTATCACTTTTAAATACCACGTGATTGTTTTCTGCAATCAAAAACATGGAAATATTACATGCATTCTGAAACATCGATAAAATGTAAAATTACGTAACAATTACCTTCACTCCGGCAAATTCAAATCCATCATCTGCACATCCAAGTATACAGAAGTCTATAGTCAATTTCCAAATGAATGTGCCTCCATATAAATAAGGAAACTTTTTGTCAGGATCAGAATCTACAAAACATCCTATGTAATCTGCATGTCCTGAAAAGTAAATTGTGTGTCATATTAATTTTACCAGTTACCTTTCGAATATATTGCTTTTAGTCAATAAAATGGAAAATGGAGGCATATAATGTGGGTAAACATGATATAGAATACAAGACAAATAAACAGTATATTATATAAACATTGATTTTATTGTCCTTATTTACCTTTAAGTTTCCTAGAATGTCTACAACAGTTAATTATAACTAAACTTTAATATTGCTGATTACCAACATACCCTATTATTAGACAGTCTTTAGTTTTCTATGTTTTGTTTGATATAATGTTAAAATTGAGAATGGAAATGGGGAATGTGTCAAAGAGACAACAACCCGACCATAGAGCAGACAACAGTCGAAGGCCACCAATGGGTCTTCAATGCAGCGAGAAACTCCCGCACCCTTCAAAGATGTATACTAGTTCAGTGATAATGGACGTCATACTAAACTCCAAATTATACACAAGAATATAAATTTAAAAATGACACAAGACTAACAAAGGCCAGAGGCTCCTGACTTTGGACAGGCGCAAAAATTCGGCGGGGTTAAACATGTTTTTTGAGATCTCAACCCTCCCCCTATACCTCTAGCCAATGTAGAAAAAACAAACGTACAACGGTACGCACAGTAAAACTCAGTTTAAGAGAAGTCCGAGTCCGATGTCAGAATAGGAAACAAAAGAAAATAAACAAAATGACAATAATACATAAATAACAACAGACTACTAGCAGTTACTGACATGTTGTTTTTTTTCGGTCCTTTTCTTTTTGTAAAATGGCATTGTCAGTTTATTTTCGACTTCAATGTCTCTTGGTATCTTTCGCTTCTCTTATACAGTTTATATGTCCTGTCATGTATCCGTTTATATATTGTTTTTAGTACCTTTTAATATGATTTATAGTCAATTCGTTTTCATCTTTTTAATCAATTAATTAATTATTCAATCATTCGATCAACTGATCAATCATAAAACATCGCAGGAATTACAAAAAGGCCTTATGCATTGCTTTGTGATATGAATAAAATAGATCTTGGAAATACAATCAGAGGCCGACCCAACAGCTCTTTAACAAAAATTCATGTAGAGGTCATCATATACTATTAAGCATGGTCTTCAGTATTAGTCAAATGTCGATATATATTGTATAACTTGTCGCCGTATTTGAATATATCAAACATAATGACCGAACAACGCATGTACTGAGTAGGAAGCAATCCATTGCGGCATTCGGTCACAAGTAGTCTTATTTTTGATATTTGAATACAGCGATAAGTAATACTCTTTATTATATAGAAACATAATATCAAACACTATTCGGTGTAACTGACGTAGGTTGGATTCACTTTATATGTTGTCTATTTCACTGCACTTTTTTGAGCGTATGAATATATTTGTATAGCATTTGTCAAAAGGCATATCGTCGATTCGAAGAGACTATTGCAGATTTTGCAATAATTGCAGAAATTACTATGTGATCCGTGTAAACTCATCGATCCTTTAAACAATTCTATAAGTAAAGGTTATCTTATTAATGTTGAAATAAGATCTTTGAATATTGTTTACATTGGCACTAACATCGATTTTGTCATCAACAAATTAAAACATAACTAAATTTGTATTCTTTTTGTATGGTTTTTGGGATGTATAAATACACATCCACGTTAATTTTCTAATTAGAGATTGCTTTATCTATATATAACATGATACATATCTATTATAAGGTTAAATCCTAACGATCCTACTGCCTGTCGATACTTTTATTTTGACATTGCACAAGTCATGTCTTCTTTGACTGTCCATGGCGTTAAAACACTAAATCCCTGGGATGTGTTTTAATTAATTTTAGTCTCTGATGCATGATTTTTATTGTTTATTGTTTTCGGTTTTTAACTAGCTTTCAATAACTGCGAGTTCTCTGAAATCGTACTTTCGTGTTAATTTGACCTGTTGACACAATTTGTAATGCATTTCTGTAATTCAATGTTTACTTATTTTCTGTTATATCTCGTCTCACTATTTTCAATATGTACCACCTTTGATAAGTATTTAGTATGACGATAAATTTTCACTTCTGTACTCGTACTCTGAACAACAAATTTATTAATTTTGTAAAATATGTTTTCTTCCATACTCCTAACAACAGAATTATTATATTCAAATTTACCTGTGTACGTTGTTTTATTAACGCCATTTTGTCCTAGGTAAGAGTTGTTTTATTGACACTCTTCCTACATCTTTTTTATTACTACCTGTTGTGTCATATAGGAACCTACGTTTTAATATTGTATTTATATTGTTTCATAGATCAAACTTATTCGTTAAGTGTATGTTTACTTGTTTTTGTTTAAATGTCTTTTTGGTCGAGTTAAGCCATTTCACTTGATATTTTATAGTGTGTCGTTTTATGTTGTAATGTTACGCTACTGTCTCGGGTTAGAGTGAAGGTAAGCGCCTGTTAAAAAGGTTTAAACCCGCTGCATTTTTATGTACCTGTCCTAAGTCAGGAGCCTGTTGTTCAGTGGTTGTCGTTTGTTGGTGTGGTTCATTGGTGTTTCTCGTTTCTCGTTTTTTTTCATATAGATTAGACCATTGGTTTTCCTGTTTAAATTGTTTTACACTAGTCATTTTGGGGCCCTTTATAGCTTGTCATTCGGTGTGAGCCAAGGCTCTATGATGAAGGCCGTACTTTGACCTATACTTGTTAAATCTTTATTAATTGTGACTTGAATGGAAAGTTGCCTCATTGCCACTCATACCACATCTTCTTATTTATTTTTCAGGTAATCAGATGAGCCGGTCAATTTGTATTTATTCGTTAAGATTTGAAATAAATAATTCAACAAAACTTACCAATAGCAGAGTATGAACACTGGAATAAGTAGAAAAAAAAGAATTTATTGTAATGGTAAATTTGTTTTCTTTGGGTATTTATACTGATTCATTAAAGCCATATCACATGGATACATTAAAATAATCTATGACCAAAACAAATGAGAAGTGTTTGAGTTAAAGAGACGTCTGATTTTTGATTGGGGGAGATTGATATTTGATCGGTACTTTGCATGCAATATTGGATTAGGAAATAACAATTCGCAAAAAAGGAAATCCTACACTATCATTCATCTCGTTTATTTTTTGGGTTTTTTTCTCTCGTTACTAAACCCTCATCCCGTATCCTATATAAGCCCCCAACCCACCTGTTGTGTGCTACACGGTGAAACTTCTATAAGGCATACGCCCATTTTGTAGTCTAATTCCAGTTCCGACTCGTCCCATGCCAATTAATACATCCATGATCTATCTAAAATTAATCTTATTGATAATGTTAAGACGACGCAATATATAACCGTTTGTTTCATTGGTATATAGTGCTCAATTAACAATACCAAATAGTGCTATATAGTTCGTATTATATAATAGAACTTGTTCATATGCCCCATGCGGTCACTTTATTTGACTTGGAACAAATAAACTATAAGTACCGATTTGTTATCTTTAGTTTTAACAGCCGTGTGTCCATAAAAATTAAAGCCTTCTAAATTTTTATATAACTAGAATTTCCTAAAATTTTAGAGTTCGGTTTGTGAAAGACGGTACTATTCATTTATTTATCCATTTCTACTTTTTCCCCTTCCTTTTTAAGTATTTTTTTGTATCACTTAAGCTTACCTGCAAATAAACTTTTACAAATTGAAATATCAAAATTACCAGTTCAATAAGTATTGCCATGACACATTTCATACCTGAAACAATCAACAACAAAAGTAAATACTGTGTATGTATTAAAGTTGAAAGTTGAATTGATATTATATATTGATTGATTGACAACAATAATAACTTGCATCGCACTTGAACATGCCATTGCAGTTCACGTTCTCAGCAGAGATGAGTGTGTTCAAATTTATACAAACTTCAATGTAGTGTATATTCTGTTTGTCTCATATTGTATTTTCGTGTACTCTCATATTGTATTTACTTGTAATCTCATATGTTATATTTCCTGAAGTCTCATAGTGGGGTGAATATAATTTCTGTAGTTTGAATAGGATCAATTTGCCATGAAGGATTTTTTGAATAAGAATAACGCTTCATACATTTCGTGCTTCCAAAATATTGAAAGCAAATGATCTGTACGTTCCTAAACATGTAAAGAAAATATACGACCAAACGGAACTAACAAAAGTAACCAAATTCATAAGGTATTTAAAGAAAATTTCATGTAAAAACACATTGTGACCCTGGGCGAGAAAACTCGAGTTATATGAATATATAGATTAGTTCCATGAGTGTTCTTTATGTAACCATAACTATTATAAAAATAAACTTATCCATCTGATCGATTGAAAATTGACAGGAGATACAAAGGATTTATAAATTATATTGAAATAAGAATTTTTTGAAACACGTGCTATCAAAATGAACATAAATAACCCGTTTTAACTTTTAATCATCATCATCATCCTTTTTTTACAATTATGTTGAAAGCGTGGTATTATCATAGCTTGAAATTTTACTTTCCCGTGATACCCTCTCTTAGTTTGATAATCGACGCATATGTTCCGATCCAGTCATATATATCTGTGTAGGACCTTTTCCGTTAAAATAATTTGCAATCTTTATCACAGTTTATAGAAAAAAAGTATAAAATATTTAATTTGGCCTTATTATGTAATCACAATATAGGGAGTCTTCATTCTATTTTTTTGACAATTTGTTGCATTTAATATGACAATGTCGTACTAGATCATATATGCATGACTCATTGATAATTGAATCTTATAAAATATATAAAGGGACTATTTTCTAAATGTTCCGGCTGATTCTATTCTATATTTGACAATTCGATACGAATTCTAAAATTTGAATTAAAAAAAAATATATCTCAATTGAACTTTGTTTGTTAAGGGTAAACACCTCTGGAGGAAGCGATGTTCTTGTGATGTGTTGATCCAGTGCATGCATATGTACTAGAGTAAGTTATATGCGCATTTTTTTTTACATTTATTTCGAATTCATAACATATCATCAACAAAAATATTTCAATCGATGATTGCGAATCGAAAACTTTGGCTACTGATTATCTTTCAGGATTTGTTGCCGAAGTTTACCGAATCATGACCTCAGTAAACAATCAAAACAGAGGAATAGAATACACGACAAATAAATGAGATTATAGAACAATGGTAAGTTCTTAATATTTTCCATGCGTTCTCATTTGTTATCAACTTTGTCATAACAGTATTAAAATCATTATGTGTACTTTAAAGATTTCTTCGAGCTGACAATATTTCAATGGTAAACTTCTAAAGATTTTGATAAACTACAGGATTTTCTGTTAACAGTTATTATCCGTAGACGTTCTCTTTAAATTCATCTTAGCTATGCAAGTGTATAAAACATATTAATCCTTTGTTAAATATAAAAAATGATATATATATTTTGTATTGATTTCGTGTGTGTGTCCGTCCATTTAAAATGATACAAATGGTTTTTTTTTCTGTTGCCAAAGTTTTTGAAAAGGCAAAATATGTTGACTCATAATATTTCCTAAAAAAGTGGGTCTTTTCTGATTTAATTCTTAACCCGACACCTTGAATCTTAGATATATATCTTCTAGGAATAATCGGATACGATAAATGACTACCTTACTTCACTAACGTTTTCATAAACTCATGTTTTACGTCCAGTTTTCAGAACGGTTGATGGATTCAGGCAGAGAGGGTTTTGAGAGTTAGAACCCCCTTTTTTCGCGCAATAATTCAAAAAATTGAGAGCGGAATGCCCAAACCTCTTTTACAAGTGCAACCCCTATTTTTCTTAATGTTTTGGATTTGCGCCTTTGTAATGAACTAAAAGGACTCTCTTTACCGAATTTGTATGGGTAAGTTCATAAGGCACCAATCCATATGAAGAATGTCACTTCACTTGGACACTTAAACATATTAATTTTTTAAAACAGTCACACATATATAATATTAGGATAACTTTTTTGGAAATGCGCTTGTAATGTTTTCGTTAATTTCATTGAAATTCGAGTTATATTTTTCTTCTTCTCACAAAAGTACTTGTACTATATGTCATGAAATATTTATTTGCACTGATAAGATCAATTGAAAAGTCAAAAAAATTAAAAAAAAAACAATTGGATAAGCAAGTTGTATTACTCAACCAAAAAATCTTTGAATCCGACTAAAAAGTAAAATAACAAAAAATACGCCGAACTTCAAGGAAAATTCAAAACAAAAAGCTCCTTATCAAATGGAAATATCACTTAAAGTTCAAACACATCAAACGAATGGAAAACAACTGTCATATTCCTGACTTGGTACAAAATTTTCTTAGACCTGGTTTTATAACTAGCAAAACCTCTCACTTATATGACAATCGCATAAAATTCCATTATATTGACAACAACGTGTGAACAAAACAGACAGACATAATAGGTAAAAATGTCAAAAAAGGGGTATAGCAGTCAACATTGTATTATAATCTTAATCACTATAAAAACAAACAAATTTGTCAACAAAGAAAAACGAAATGGGATATAGACAAAGCAAAAATAAAAGACAAGAATACAAAACATTACCATAGCACAACAACACAATGGCGGGATGTAACGTCTACAATATTACAACTTAAGTAAATCCTAAGTACACAGACTTTGTTTAATAATTGCAGTAATACTCATACAGTTTGACAGATATAGTAATGTTTAAATTGTTAAAAATTAAACAATTTTGATTTTCATTAAAACAACTAAAACCTGATATCGCTACAGTAATTTAACGCATTTGTTGTTGTTGAAACATTGGAATATTTTACAAAAGATACAATATTAACATGATTAAAGCTGCATGATGACCTAAAATTGTTCACATCTCGTCATTTGGTCTCTTGTGGACAGTTGTCTTATAATAATCAAACCACATCATTTTTTTTTGTATGTGTATGTGCAAACTGTAAAATATTCAGAATATATATTTAAGTAAATAAATTAATTTTTCATCAATACATAGCTGACTGAATGAATGCATTGACTTAAATGAAACACAAAAAAAATACATTCAATAGCTTACCATTAAGAGATGGGAATACAATGTCCGAATAACAGAATCCAATGAATTTAAACGAATATAAGACAGTAGTATCCTACCTTACTTCATGTCCTTTGTATATAGGCGTCCTAATTAGAATCTATGTGATGATTGGACGCATTTTCTATTGTAAGTAATCTTTAAAGTAGGCGTAAATACTAAGTACTTAAGTAGCGTAAATGAAATCTATCCAATTGGATTATGACATTATTAAGTTTGTTTGCACATCAGCGACAAAAGGCTTCTGTCAACAGAGTATGTACATTGTAACACTAACGGTACTAATTTTACTGCACATGATACACATTTCGACAACAAATGTCTTTTCAGTGATGCTTGAGGCCAAAACTGTCAGTAAATGAAGGTAATAGTAGTATACCGCTGTTCAATAGTCTTAATTCGAATTAACTGAAACTATATATTCTTGTTAATTAAAGATATCGAAACAAAAGACGTTATCTTAATTTTATTGCCTGGCACGTCTGGTGTATTGAATTTTGAGCCCAGTACCTTTTGTTAGCTATTATTCCTGTGTTTCTTTGTCCTATATGTTCTCCCAATTATTTGTATTGTGGTTCTGTCATGTGATGTTGTCGTTTTGGTGTTGTGTTTGACGTTAATATAAAAGCGGGAGGTTTGGCATGCCACAAAACCAGGTTCAACCCACCATTTTTTTCTTAAAATGTCCTGTACCAAGTCAGGAAAATGGCCATTGCTATATTATAGTTCGTTTCTGTGTGTGTTACATTTTAATGTTGTGTTTTTGTTGTGTCGTTGTTCTCCTCTTATATTTGATGCGTTTCCCTCAGTTTTAGTTTGTAAGCCGGATTTGTTTTTATCTCTATCGATTTATGAGTTTTGAACAGCGGTATACTAATGTTGCCTTTATTTATTGCAGACGATACAAACGTTTAACAAAGAAAACTGAACACAATTCAAGTATTCCTAGATTATAATGCAGAAGTATGGTGTATTATGTTGCATTAACATGCCTTATAAACTCATTTCTACCATATGTAAATGAAATGAACAACAGCAAGTCGATATTCAACTTTTAAATTCAGAAGGTTTTTTAATTGTGTGATCGAAGGAAATGCCTTTACAGTCAGAGTACTCAATATCCACAATTATCTTACCTCATATACATTTCTAGGAATATGATTGGTTACAAGCAACCGCGTGGAGCCCGTTTATATTTTATATAGGGTTAGTAGGCGGCAACTATTTCAATACATGGCTAGAAGTGATGTTACGACCTTTAATAAACACAACACGGTGTTGAGTAAAAATCTGAAAGGTTTCAACAGACGAAGACATTGATTATAAACGATTGAAATAAATTCATAAAACATATTTAAAACTAAAAAGTTGTTATTGTTGGTATTTGTGTTTGTATAGACCAATGGAAGTAGGATCTTAATACTAAGTTACGGTATTGAAGACTTGATCACTTTGATAGGCCATTGTCTAAATACCACATGTTAAGATAGTCGGTAAGATAAATTCGGTACACAGTGTGCTAGTGATTTAAAACGACATATATGGGGTCAGTAAATTCCATATGGGGATTCGATCTTTGCTCTCACCCCATATGGAATTTACTGATCCCATATATAGCGTATTAGGTCACTAGCACACTATGTAACTAATATTATTACCTTGAAATGCCATAAAGTCACAAATTTGCTTTAGATTATCTTCAAATAATACTGTTCAGTCATGAGTGAATTGGAGAGCTTCATTATCCTTTTCTTATCCAATTACGTAAACAATCTATGTTTCATATATATGAGTAACAGAAACGAAACCACAATGTGGTATTTATTATATAGTAACAGTAACAACAGGACGTGGATTTTTTAACAATCAAACACCAGAATACATATACCACTTCTGCAGACTAATGAAATTCTAAGGTTTGAGATCTCATGGTAAACGTAGCAATTGTAATCAACGAATTGAACGTCTATCTAATTTATACTCGAGGCTCTCGTATCTTTATTCAAAAACAATTGTAGATTTCCAATATTGTGAAACTGGGTCAAATAACAATTAGTAAAATACATATTATTATAAAGAGTTTGGTACTAAATAGTTTTAGTCCAATATATAAGTGTAAACGTATCAGTTGTTGGTCATTATAGCCTAATTCCTAGTTATGACAAAACTGAAGATCGGTAAAGACATTTTCTTAAATCAAAATAAATCAACAAGGGTTTGAGCAACATATTTAGTATTTTTAATTACTGTCGTTTAAAACTTTAAAACTTAGATTGCATTCATTTTCCTTGTACAATGAGTGTTGTAAAAATGCAAACTTTTGACAAACAGAAATTGGTTGCACTGCTGATGTTAAAATCGTTAATCGTTACATACAATTCAACAGTATCAAGCCTCAAGTCAAATATGAAATATTTCCCTTAGTTAGTAGACAAGACAAGTTTGACTTCGAGTGCTGCAAATTTTAACGTGACAAAAAGGGAGAGAGGTATCAAGACGTAAAAATTGCTAGCACGAAACAATACAATATTATCAAGCTACAGATTGAATATAGAATCATTTCCATAGAAGCCAAGAAATGCATGACAAAAATGTTTGTTTCTACAATAAGCTTTGTAAAAGTTCAAACTAACGGGTAATAGGAAATAGTCAAATAAAACAACAGAAGTGTTTTGCCCGTTGGCGACGCAGATAAAAATGTAGCACAAATTTTATATCTTTTATACGAATGCTACACTATATCATGTATATAAAATAACATTCCTTCAACAAAAAACTGGGAAACACCGAAGTTTTGATATGATACCAATGGCCATATCATTACAGGGAACCTCAACATTGCTCAGGAACAAGAGGTTATATTTTTTCTGAAAAAAATACAAAAAAATCGTCATCCGTCGAGAATAAATTGGAGTGTTTTCAGGTCCATTAAAGATGTTCTTTCGTACTTTTGTAATGAAAATTGTCAAAATCTAAGTGTACCGTGATTTATATTTAAAAAAATCCCAAATATTGTGAATATTCGCATATCACTTTTCAAAAATAATTTAAAAAACTCCAAGTTAAAATTCAAACAAAAGGAAGAAGTACATAAACCTAAAAAAAACAACACAAAAAACCAAAAAAAATACGCTCGACTATATCAACCAACGAAACGACTGGCAACGTGGTTGTTATATGCAATTTAACAATTCATAGGATTGAAAACAAAATCAAATTACTAGTAAAGTGTTTTGGAATTCAAACCGTCCGACAAAGCAGCAAACTATTTGAATAATCGTATGACGTAAATACTACACGGGTTTTCTTAAGAATGCATTTTTAAAATCTTCTACATTCAAAACACTGCATTGCAGAGAATTTATATAATGCTAGTAGCTAACAAACATGTCACTCAGCGTAAGATAACTTTTAACACCTGAGGTGGCAGAAGCAAGTTATTTTACAATAGATCTTTAGAACTTCATAGATTTATGATTTAATTTTCCTTGAAAATCATTCAATTTAATATGCAAATAAAATTCATGGTTGCGAGTATTTAAGATGTGTGCGTGCTTATGTGAGTATATAGAAACCCTGTAAATTTAGGTGTCCAGTATAGAGATTTTAAAATTTGCAAATAGGGCACAATGTGATGCCCTGATACAAATCTAATCCTCACCTTCAAAATCCTGCTAATGTCAGGCAAGAATTTTAGGCAAATTTCAAGAGATAAATGATATTTAACGAATTAGAGCCTTGTTTGCACTTATCCCAACCATCAAAATCTCAAGATATTTTTGTATACATAAAACTAAATTTTTTCTGCACTTTGATTGGAAGAAGCCAAGAGAGGAGACCCCAATTTTGACTTCTGATTGGTCCCATATGTGAAGGAAATCCCCAACCTGTGTATTCAACTTACTAATGTAGTACAATTGCTTAGAATTTACAGCCATTTTTTACAATCCACATGGTGCAATTATATACTTTTTTAACTTAACTATAACAAAATTTCTATGTGGGACACATGTTCTGGTACACCAAAACTGGTTTCTGCCACCTGAAGGCTCCTACTATGCATTGGCTACCTAAATAAACTCATCATAGATACCAGGATTGAAATTTAGTATTTGCGCACAAAATACCAAAACATTGTTTAATCTCGGCTTCAAAATTTCTGTAATTTAACTACATGTACTTAGATTGAACAACTTGCTATTTACCTTTGTCATAAAGCATGAAAAAGAATGGAATTAGAAATCTTTGGATTATGAAAAAAAACATTTTTGATGTTTTTGGACAAACTACGTACTTTTAATGGTTCTTTCAATTCGGTTTACAATTATGATACATGTATTTCGACTCTCTACACTAAACTTCATAGCAATCTCATTCAACAGAATTTTTTTTTTATTAATTAGATGGTCCGTTAGCGAAAATAAACGTTGATTGTTTTGCTACAACTCACATTTAACAATCTGTGGTTACGAGAAAAAAAATGAAAACAACACATTTTAAATTTAATGCGTCTGAAGCGCTTTTCTGGATTTACTTTCATAAGAAACTCTCAAAGCCGAATATTCGAAAGCTAAGATCAACTTTGCTTGAGGGAGTTGAATACTTACTTACTTTATAACTTCAAAATCTATAAACTGACAACTTTAGAAAAGATTTGCTATAAATCATTTCAGTACCGATGTTCTGACTACTGAGATAGTGATACTCTCGGGGACAAAAAGTCCATCAGCAGAGGTATCGACCCAGTGCTGTAAAAAAAAAGAAAACACGTTATAAATGTCGTGCGTACGAAACGCTTTTCTGGATTTGCCTTTATCAGGAACGCTCAAAGCCGAATATGCGAAAGTCAAGGATGTATAAGAATCGAAACAATTGAAGAGCTATAAAACCAAAAAGGACCTAGTAAAAATAGCTAAATCCATTTAAGGTCAAATTTGCCTGACGGATTGGAAACATGAGTTTCTTTATAATTTCAAAATTTATAAACAAAAACTTTTAGAAAGGTTTGTTAAGTCATTTCAGTAACAAAGTTCTAGACTACTAATCTGAGAATATCCTCTGGGACATATTGTCCACCAACAGAGGTATCGACCCAGTGCTGTAAAAAATGAAAACAACACGTTATAAATTTTACGCGTCCGAATCCCTTTTCTGGATTTGCCTTCATCAGGAATGCTCAAAGCCGATTATTCAAAAGCCATGGATGTATAAAAACCGAAACAATTAAAGAGCTATATAACCAAAGGATCTAAAAAATAGTCAAAACATCAAAGGCCAACTTTGCTTTAGGGAATTTCTTAGTACCGAACTACTGACTACTGAGTTGATGATTCCCTCGTAGACTCGTCCACCTGCTGAAGTATCGACAAAGTGCTGTAAAGAATGAAAACAACACTTCATAAATTTTATGCGTCCAAAACGTTTTTCTGGAATTAACTTTATTAAGAACACTCAAAGCCGAATATTTCATTGCCAAGTTTGTATAAGAACCGAAACAATTGAAGGAAGATCAATATGCTAGATATGCTCACTTGAATATGATGAGATGATTGAAGCTGGAAATGTTCTCCTTGTTAATATCTATGTACCATTTGGCAGTACATTTTATCGACATGTTGTTGTTAGTTTTTCAGGTGCACCGATTGCGCAAATTTTAAGGCAGACGTATTCCTGTATTGTTCTTAATCATATTGTATGGCCAAAAAAGTAATCACCCGTCAAAATATCAGTTTAATGATTAATAAAAACACTTACCGTTACCTTGATTATTTTTTTTTTTTGCTGGAAATAATCAAATTCTTTAATTATACAATGACAAATTGCCAATATAAATAGCCATACTTGTCATTATTATAATACTTCAGTTTTACACTTGATATTCAAAAGAAACAAAATTCGAATAAATGGACTATTTTTTCGTACCTTCATTTTTTTTTTTTAGACGGTGATAGTCCCTTTTTCCTTTTTACGTTGTTTATATTTCCCAACTACCTCGCTATGCACTTGTCTATTGTGACGTTCAGATTTTAATGGACGTAAACTAAAACAAAAACTAGACTAGATAATATAATTTATGTAAATGGTGCTCTACAAGGGGTTTCAAAATTTCACCAAGAAACAAATGTAGTTATGATATTTACTAGAAGGAAAAATGTAAATGAAACTTAATAACTTGGCAATTATTTATTGGAAATAGTTTAAACCAGTTGGGATTTAAGTGGGGGGAGTAGTGTGCTGAAATGAATGATCCACCTTATGAAATAAGAAGAAAGAGTCCGATTAAAGATGCGGTACGATAATGTAATTTTTTATTGTAACTCTAAAATTGTTTAACAAAAGCCTTTTTCCAGTTGTCATAAATATCTTTTTTTTAGATTATAATCGGAAATTGAACAGTATTAAAAGAATTTTTATAAAATATCCCATTTATTTTGGAATTTTTTATAATTTATTTATTTTCTACATTTATTATCAAAAAGTATAATATGAAAATTATATTTAACATTGTATACATGTCTCACTTGGCTTCTAAAAAACAATAACTTAAATGCTAAATAAACACCAAGCCTATCTGTGGTTTGACCCTTGTTCAATAAACGCGAGTTGGATTTTTTTAAAAGTATTGAGAACCATATTTACAGTTCGAGATAAATAATGCAATTTGAATGCTTTTGTTTACCTTGGAACCGTAAATTTGGTTTGAGTCAATCGAAATTTCGACTCATCACATTTCGACTAATTAGGAGTTGAAATACAAATATTTGTATGGGTCAAAATTCAAGACAATGGGAAAACTTAGATTCATCAGAAATGTTGAGTCAACCGAGTTCGATATAATGAGAGTTAACTGTATATAGCTGGTAAGCAATTAAGTCAGGTATTTCTTTACAATAAATTACTTTAAAATTCTTTTATAGATACAATTATTGAATTTGGAAAGTAGAAAGTAAGCAGGCCCTGTGAAGTTCTTATTGCAAAAAAAAAATCAGATCCTATTTTAACAACAATGTTGTTAATCAAGCCCGTCAATTAGGGTACTATCTATTTCAACTCATGGCTCTTTTGAATAAATTTAATCTAAAAAATATCAATTTTACACTGTAGTACAACATAACTATATGTATTGCTATACAGAAAAGAAATTTTATGGCGATACATACTGTCGTTAATGTGTATTTATGCTGCACAAGTGAGGTCACGATTTTCCCAGACTGTTTATGATGTCTTTACACTAAATTTGTTCAACTAATCTTTAGTCTGGAAGCACTTGATTGATTTATTAGTTGTTATAGTCTTTGAACTTACTTTCAGTAACTAAAAGAAGAATTGTTAGATCGGTGGTTTGTGTCGCTTGTTTTTAAGTTAAATGCTTGTTTTCGTGTCAATCTGACTAGTCAAGCCATATCCAATAATGTTCATAGTTTCTTCTTATGTTGTGCTGTTACTCTACCACTGTCCCATGTTATGGACCGAGTTTAGACTTTCGCCAATCAGGAGCCTATAGTGCAGGGGTTATCGTTAGTTGCTGTCGTTCATATATTTTCCTTTATTGGTTTGTCATAAAAAATGGTCGTTTGTTTTTTTGTTCGAATTCAAATTTTTCAATGTAATTTGGAACAAACCTATTGCGTGTTCAAAGAAATTTAACAAAGGTGTATAGACGATATGTGCTGCTCAACGTTATTGACCGAGAGAAGGATCGAATACAAAATTTGAGTCGAATTATGACAAGGAGTTGAGGACCATTGTTAGACCCATATGATGGTCACAATAGTATCTGACTTGAACGTCACCAACAATTTATTGTCGTATGTGACTTGATCTATTTTCACATATTTAATCAGTATTCTTTATAACATTCGGTTTCGTTTATTTTTCAAGTTTTAGCTCAATATAGCAAACATGCTAAAGCATTGATTTTATATACACAGAATAAAATATTTTGCAGGGTATAAGGCTATTTAAGCGTCAGTTTCCGTTAGCCTTCTTTCAAAATTTATTTCATAGATCAAATCCGATAGTATAATCCCTGAATTAATCGACGACTCTACATGTCTACGATGTATTTTAATCTGGTTGAAACAACACACAGATAATTTTGATAAGAATTTTCAAAAAATCGTGTCAAAATAATCTTACCGCTGCAATTTCGAATGAGCTACAGCTATCGGAAGAATAAAAAAAATCAGCATGCAGGATTGTTATGAAAGCAGTATCGTATCCAAACTCAACTTTTGTTACCTCGTGATACTATATTTTAAGTTCCCCTTTGAACTCTTGTTCATTAATAAACTATGCGGTAAACTAAATCTGACTGCAAATAGGAAACAGTCAAATTCATACGGAATTCAAAGGAAACAAAATAGGCACAAAAAGATTGAAAATCTTTATAGTGATCACAATTTGGCACTTGTATCTCGGGGACTACAACTCACAATCCTATATATTAACAGAAGAAAGCTGGTGAAAAACAATTATCGCTCTACAAAATAAAACGCTTTTAGGTTTGGCATGTTCTCCGTAGGTCTTTTTACAAAAAAAAATACTCTGGTAAACAATAGTAATAAAAATATATAACAAGAAAAGCAGAGTTACACTAGTGAATAAATCAATGTCTAAAACGGTCATTTTGCTCTTAACATCATCAATAAAACCTGACCAGCCAAACAAAACTGTTAAACTCAGTACTGTTCAAACATTTTGCTTGCAATCGATCCAGTACTGTTCATACACTTTTCAAACAAAGCAGGTAAATAACAACTGCTGAAATGTCAGAAAAAAAAAACTTAACAGATATTAACTGAGTGAAAGTGGATTGTCTGAACAACAATGCCTGTTCTCCAGGGGATTTGTTGAAAAATAAATGGAAAGACTAAACATGACTAAGTCACTTAACTTTAGAGCTGTCCGTATCAAAATTGCATTTTAGTGTAAAAGTGGTATTATCATTTTCCTCAATATATTACTTTCCGACAATGGATCGATTGTCACATCGCCGAAAAAAAAATAATCACCGGGTTTTCATTCGCATGGACAACACGACGGGTGCCATATGTGCAGCAGGAACTGCTTATTCTATTGGACCATCTGAATTAAGTCCGGTTTTTGATGGAGTTTATGTTGCTCAAACTTTAGTTTTCTACGTAGTGTAAGTGTTTCTTAGGTTTTTCGTTTTTTACCATGGAGTTGTCAATATTTTTTTGTCTTTCTTTTGAGTTTTTAATGCCAACTTGGTAGCTTCCGCCTATTTGTTTTTTTTAAAGTTTAGTGTAGATTAGAATAAGTTTATAATGTTGCTAAGTAAATAAATTCACAAAGTACCAAAGTCAGTTTATTTATATTATGGTTGTATATGTTACAGAAACACAACTGTTACATTATTTCAAGTGTAACGTCCATAAAAAAATTGAGATGATGATGATGATGGATGGCTGTTTAACGTCCAGCGGAAATAATAAGACGATGTTGTATAATTGCCAATGCGACAATCAACCAGATAAGCTAGATATGTTTGAAAAAAAAAATGCAAACAAAAAAACTGCACCACAATTTATTAACTAACATATATTATTTTTCCAAATAAACAAAAAATAAAAACACTACTGTCGACAACCTTAAGTTTATGACTTTGCTAACAACACGAACAACAAATCAGTAAAAAATTCTAAGAAGTTAACTTAAGTACACTCTACTGATCGTAAATTAAAAGGGAATTTAAGATAATAAAATTGTTATTGTTTGTTTAAGAAATAATATAGTAATGACGATATCAATATTCTAACCCGTGGAATTAGTGCTGAATAGTGTTAAGTTAAATCAATCCCGATCATTAAATAATGAAAATGAGTTGAATATTAACACTACAACAACACAAGTGCTAACAACTGTTGCATGTTAGAATGACAGAAGAATGGAAAGAAGATAAGTCTATCAAAGACAGGTTGGCCTGGAATCAAACAATGTGTCCATGTAAGATGGCATATCGTCAAGCCAACTTTAACATTGTGAATAAGATCGATAGAAATCAAGCTGCGTGTGTGGGTTGAGTACAAAACAAGATTCATATTCATATCGATTAGGTCAAAGTATGCACTAAACATGACTAGGCGTTAAACAGCCATTCATCATGTAATCTTTTTTTTATACTTTTTTCAGGGATTTCTTTCTATAATAATTTTAACATGCTGTTAGCATTTCACGATGTAAAATAGAAAGGTAAAAATAGCAGTTGAAAATGCATTTGTGTATACTTATATATACAGATATGCTAACAAAGAGAGACTTACATTGTCTAGACGTCTTCCGTGTATTAACATGAACATTTATTGAAAACATCGAATATATAATGTGAAAATTACAAAGGTATAAGAAGTCAGCAGCATGTTTAGCGTCGTGTAGGGAAAAACACAAAATGTATTAGTACGAGCTTTAAAATTCTTTAAAAAGGGAGGTTCACCAAATAAGTCTTTGTTTTTGTAGCGTGTAAAAATGAATTATATACTTTCCGATTCTAAGAATATTGTATTATCCTGCAATTTAAAACTGACGCAATATATCGGTTTTTTTTCTAATTTCAAATCATTGCCCTAAAATATCGCTCAGAAAACGATGTTTTGACGATGACACCAAGTATTTGTAAATCAACTAACAGTTAATGCAAATAATATGTGGTATTGTTGCGAATGAGACAACCCCCCAACACAGACCAAATGGGGTAGTAGCTAGTAAATATAGGTCACCGTTAGAGTTCAAAAATGAACAAAAACTAATACCGCATCCAAATTTAAAAAAATTCAAATGAGAAATCTAATGGCCTGATCTATTTAAAAAGTAAATGACGAAAAACAGATATGATACATACAAAAACATACGACAAATAGTGAATTACAGACCTCTGACTTTAACAGTTATTGAAGTATTTGATAATAACACATTTTGTGAAACCTAATGTAAACTCAATATAATTAATTAATAAATGTACTATGTACAAAAATATTCGGATAAATGTTCTGTCTAGGAAAATATTTCCAAACGATCCGAATGGATATATCATGAGATTGATTGTCATGGTCTTAACAAGGGTTGATCTCCATATATAAATACATATTTACATCCTTATTGTGTCTTGACAGTCGTCTAAGCATATGTCTAGCTTACAGTGATAGTCAATACCATGGCAATAACGAAAATTCTTCTTCAGTATCAATAACCCTATGTAAAATGACTGCTGACTGCTTAAATTCTGAACGTCATAAAATCAAGTGAAAATCGATATTTTCACAAACTGTAATCTTGAAAGACACAAAATTTTAGACTGTTGAAATAAAAGAGCTGTCTTATTGGCAATCATACCAAATCTCTTAGGACTTATTAATATAATACTTAACAGCAGTGTTTAAGTCCTTATAGTCGCTGAACATGATGAAGACGAAATCACTCAAAAACGACCCCCATGATAACAATAGACGATTTTATGTTACAGCAATGACTTGTCACAAGCATTTTCAACATTTTAAATCTTTTGTAGTACATTTAGGTCTTAATCATTTTAACGTCTTGTCCAATATTCCATGGCCATAATGGCCACGCATTTAGATCTAAATATTTGTAGACAATCTTGGGAAATATTTGTTTAATTTTTCACTTGTGGTGCCCATTGAAAAATTTTCAAATAAAGAGATACAAAAGAATCCTCTCTAAAAATTCTTAACATGACCTTATGAACAATAATAATACATGTAGAAGTTAACAACTATAGGTCACAGTGTTCTCCCCAGACACTTTATTTAGCATCTTGGTAAACTGGGAAATTAGAAATATCTCGTTATTTTTTTGTTTTATGTCACGAGTATGTTTTACTTATATATATGACAATAAAGAATTATTATAAAAATTATAGCATCACATTCATAACATTATCTATACAAAAACTAATTCAGATACAGAGGTGGATTCAATAGGGGAGGGTGGGGCTGGGCCCCCTTTTCTGAAGATTATTAGAAAATCACTGAAGCATGACTGTAGCAGGCCCCTGCGTAGGCAGTCAGTGCAGTGGCCCCCAACTTATGAACATTTCTAGATCCGCCACTGACTGAGATAGCTTCACATTCAAGAAATATCACATTACCATGACACTGAAAGACACTGGGGATCGCGAACACTGGTATGACTGGGTTGCTATATGGCGTTTAATGCTAGTTTGGTATAGGTTTTGAAGTTAGAATACTCACTGTTCTGAAATGTATCTGTATAATCATTTAAAAAAATTAAGACATAAAATAAATTCGTCGTTTCGGAATCTAATGCATTCTGGGTAATATTTTCAAAAGCGTTCATGAAAAAGTTGTTATTGGCTTAACACGTACTAAATATTGGAATTCCATCCAATGATGTGACGTTATTTTCATTTTGGTTTGGTGTACGAACGATGAGATTACCCATAGTCCTATCGATTTCGAAAAGGTGAATTACCTACCTAAACATTTTTGTTTCAACTTGGAGGCTGGAAACAAGCATTTAATTTAAATTTGTTTTGGCCTGAAGAAAATTAAATTAACAAACATTTTTTTGCAAAAACTTGTTATATTTATAGTTATTGACTGTTTTACAAAAATGTTAGGTGGATAGTGTTATGTTTTTAACACCGTTTTTTCACAGAATTATTGCATGTATACTTGGAATACAATATAAGTCATACATGTTTAAATATGAAAATTATTATACCCCACGCAACGAGTTGCGGAGGGTATAATGTTTTTGACCCGTCCGTCCGTCTGTCCGTCCATCCGTCAGTCCGTCAGTCCTGTTTCTTGTCATCGCAACTCCTCTCAAACCACACAACAGAATTTCACGAAACCTTTTTAGATAATAAGGACATACTATGTTGTTGTGCATATCGACAGGAAATTACGATTCAATTCTTTTTCTAGGAGTTACGCCCCTTTGAACTTATTTACTTTAATGTACTACTGCAACAGTTTGTCATCGCAACTCCTCACAAACCACACAACAGAATTTCATGAAACCTTTTCAGATAATAAGGACATACTATGTAGATGTGCATTGACAAGAAATTATGATTCAATTTTTTTTTCTTACACTTATTTTATTTCTCCAATGACAATGTGGGGACGTGGGGTATGTGAACGCGCTCACTAAGGTTCTTTCATTTGTATCTGTAATACTGCTTACTGGATGGGTTCTTTTTTTGTGTACACAATTGTTAATTGTTTCTTTTTATCATTACAGGTTCAAGATGACAATGATGAGAACAAAAGTGCAAAAGATAAGCCTTACAAAATGTACATGTACTAATACATTGCAATAAGTGACTGCAGAATGTATGAACAGTTGGTAATCCACAAGCTTTGTGTCAAAATACTCCGTTTGCAACACATATTTTATCGTCATCCAGAAAACATGGAAAACAATGTGTTCAGGGCAACAGTTAACTTTCCAACCAGAAATTCCACAGTGTTAGCATGGAGATGTCGAACAGAATGTTAAAAATGGTTAAAAAAATTCTTGTTAGTAAGACTCAGCTTAAAGGAAAATGGAGGAACCAGTTATTGACATCCACCATTTCTTGCCTGTTTTTCTGGACAGAAAGAAAACCCTCCATTTATAGAATGCAGAAAGTGAAAGATACGGCTAATTGACTGTTAAAAGATATGGCTAATTGACTGTTAAATTGTAAAATTAATGGAACCTACGGATGGAAACGTGTGTAAAGCAAAAACGTCATTCAATCTATAAAGTAATTCAATATCTTATAGCAGCCTCGTAGAGATCGTTCTACAGCCGTACAGTTTGAACTAAAGTGAACAGTTCTAACTTTTAACATGAACAGAGATTAATCTAAACATGCTAAACAAGTACGATTTGATCGAAAAAGAAATTGTGCACATATACATTGTACATGTATAGTGGACAAATTACGTGTGCAATTTATTACAAACAGAAGACCAACATAAAAGGGCAAAAAGTTATAGATATCTGTAAATTTACATAAAAACAGCAGTATCAACATTTGAACAGTAACTTCATCCATTAATGTTTTGTCAAGCGTGTGTATCAAAACATTAATTTGATTAAATATTTCTTTTTATGCACTGTATTTACAATTTCATGAGCATTGATGAGTAATTAGGTCAGATCGATTTCAGATTTTTATGAAAGTTATTGGGTCTTTCATCACAATTATTTATAGGTCACTGTACAGCTTTCAACAATGAGTAAAACTCTTATCATGTGCATTTATACATGTTTTATATGTACATTGTACACAGCTGAAGAGGCCCAGGATGACAAAATGTGAATACAAATTTATTCTTTTGAGATGAGAAAATCTTAATAATTACCCGTGTTATGCTACATTAAATACACAAATTAATAAATAATGACAGACAACAACCAAAAAAAACAACATCAGCTTTACTTGAGAGACTGGCATATAAAATGTGACATAGTAAACATGTTTTTGAGTGTTTTACTGCGACATTAACATGATTAAGAAAGGGCATTAAATATCATGTATGGGTACATATAAAAATAAGTAAATGTGGTTTCATTGCTAATGAGACAACTCTCCGCAACATGGACAAGCAACTAAATGACGTAGAAGTCAACAACTAAAGGTCAATGTAAGGCCTACAACTATGAGCAAAATTCATACAACATAGCCATTTAGCTTAAATGCTCATCTTGTAAATTGTACGGCCTTTAACAATTGAGGGTGTTACAGTACAAAATTCAATAAAAAGAAACCAGAAAAAAGTTCAAAATTGTGTAAATAATGACAAATGAAACATGCAGTGTTGGATCCAGGTTTAAAGTTTGAGATTCAGGTTGTTCAATAGGAGGCGGTACCCTGTACTTAATTCCCATGTTATGGAAAGTTTTATGTACATTCACCAGCTAAATTTAGGATTTTTGATATTCTTGTAATATATTTAAAAGAATCTAATATCAGGTGAAAAGTGTCAGTCAACATGAGAGATAATTAAAACCCTGGCGGCTAGCTTAATATAGATATCAAGGAATACCAGCAATTGACAAGTTCAAATTCCATGGACAATGCAGAAAAATAAAATAAATATATCAATAGCTCAATCAAAACTGATGTCAAACACAGAAAACATGCAGAAGGACATCAGTTATGGTAAAAGAAATATTGAAAGACGTTAAACATAAAAGCAATGATTTGGTATTAAACATGAATCCCAGGAAAAGTTGAACTTGTACACGTATGTTCCATAAGATTGTATTTGGACAGAAAACATACTCAGTTTAATTGAGGTCTGGAGCTGGCATGTCAGTAACTGCTAGTAGTCTGTTGTTATTTGTGTATTATTGTCATTTAGTTTATTTTCTTTTGTTTCCTATTCTGACATCGGACTCGGACTTCTCTTAAACTGAGTTTTACTGTGCGTACTGGTGTACGTTTGTTTTTTCTACATTGGCTAGAGGTATAGGGGGAGGGTTGAGATCTCAAAAAACATGTTTAACCCCGCCGCATTTTTGCGCCTGTCCCAAGTCAGGAGCCTCTGGCCTTTGTTAGTCTTGTATCATTTTTAGTTTAAGTTTCTTGTGTATAATTTGGAGTTTAGTATGACGTCCATTATCACTGAACTAGTATACATATTTGTTTAGGGGCCAGCTGAAGGACGCCTCCGAGTGTGGGAGTTTCTCGCTGCATTGAAGACCCATTGGTGGCCTTCGGCTGTTGTCTGCTCTATGGTCGGGTTGTTGTCTCTTTGACACATTCCCCATTTCCTTTCTCAATTTTAAGTCTTTCAGTCGTGTCAAATTTACAGATACATGTATTCATAAAGTATTGCCATTTCAATTATCAACATTAGACACAGATGAGACTTCTATGTTTATTCATTTTTCTTCCGTTTCACATATTGCCCTTTTTCAAACCACTCAAACTTTATATACATGTACTGTAAATTCAGAAATTATTGAATGCAAATTCATGTGACTAGGTTAGTAACTTGCATTCTTATAACTGAAACATACACATTTATGTAGAATTATTTGAAATCACAATAAATAAACAATTTTTTGTAAAATTGAGAATGAAAATTCATTGTTTGAAATTGGGGAATATGCATGTCAAAGAGAGAAGCCGACTAAAGAGCAGGTAACAGCCGATGGCATCCATTCTTGAATAATTGCAATAATAAAGGCATGCAAAAGTTTCAGTATTTATACAGTTTTGAAAAATTGCTGGGTATCCTGATTTTACACATGTTACATGTTTTATAAACTGTTTTAAATAATAAATCTTTTTTTAATTATAAAAAGGATTGAAAATTTACATAAATATATGTGAAATCCCTTTTTAAATACTTTCTAGTGTTGGTAATTATAATATATAAGTATATCCAGATTTTTTTTAAAGAGGGGTCAACAAGAAGTCTGTAAGCAATACATGGTCACACAAAGACTTTAATGCCATTTGTCAGCTTTTATATCAAAATTAGGAGATGTAGTATGATCGCCATTGAGACAACTATGCACCAAAGTTCAAATGAATTAGAATTAAGCAATTATACTATAGGCAACTACCGCCTTTGACAATGAGAAAATCCATACCGTCAAGTGGGCTATAAAATGGCCTAGACAGAAAAAAAAATTCAATTGAGAAACAGCCTAATGTATAACAAAACAAATATGACAGACATGAACCAAATTAAAGGAAGACACTGAACAAATGGTCCCTTTAATACTGTAACACAACAACACAGATTCATCATTTTTGTCACAAAATGAAATGCGATGCTTGATAACACAATATACATGATATAGAAGAAATGTCATGAATGTATGAGAGTACTGACTGCGACATCAATTTTGAAAATGAATATCCTGGCCTGGTAAGAACTGAAAAAACAAAAAATGAAGGAAATAAAGTGAAAATTTTTTCACACAGCAACCCCCAGAAAAAAATATGTCAGTGTAGCAACAGATGAAAAGGAACATTCCATTTTCCGCACCCTGAATATCAAATTCTCTTTCATTTAAAATAAAGTGGTTCTCTATACTTTTCAAGACTTCTGATTGAACATGTCATACTCATTTCCAAACATATTCTGCAACTGAATATGTCAGAACTGCTTGTTTTCTTTTATTCTTCTGTTATATAATTTTTAATGCATACCATTAGCATAAATTTACAGAACCATATTTAATAAAGGATTTATATAGTTAGAGATCAAGGATTTATATAGTAAGAGATCAGTGATTTATGTAGCTATCTTGCTATACACAAAATTAATAGTCTGATATGAATATAAATCACTTGGAGGAAAGTAAATGGTTCACAAAAAGAAACAAGGACAACAAATAACATATATAGAACTCAGATAACCAAACTATACACCATAAGACTACTCTTCAAGGTTTAATCGACCAAACTTGCATAGGGATTGGTAGCACAATTTATATTTATGCTGAAGGTGGAACTGCACATATTTTGACAGTCCTGTACTGTAGCCGTATTGGGGAAAATTCAACATTCTACATACAATTGGAGCCTTAAGAGGGGCATCAAACACAGAAAACTCGTTTTATTATCGTCGGTTACTACACAGGTCAAACAATTTCAATAGATATCGTCAATAAGACCAATTTATGTTGAGGTTCAATAATGTCAATATTCCCGCATCGTCAACTGTGACAACAGAGTTGCGGTTCTTTGATGATTGTACGAGTCTTCAGTGCGCTTGAATAACATAGACAAATTTATCGAAACCATAGTTACCAATTCTAAATTTACAAAAAACGGGTTACCAGAGACGATATTTCTCAAAAAAATAGAAAGCTATAGATATAACCTAATAGAAAAGTGCTGCGCGCTTATTGAATATGAAACTGAAATCAGAATAGGAACGAAACTATGTACAAATTTAACGTTATATGCTGCCGGTTAAACTAAAAATATTATTTTTATTTAATATATTCACTTCTGGAAAATCGCGCAGCACTTTTAATAAACGGTAGAGCACAAGGATTCGTTTAAAAAAAAGTTTGTTGATTTTTATTCAGTGTAGTAACCCGTTATTTGCCAATTTGGTTAAGGCATTTTACCCCTGTAGAAGTCACGTGACCTAGGCGATCATGACCACAATTTCGGTTTACTGAATCCTTACTACACGAATATATAAATTCAACAACTTAGATTCCTAAATTTTGGTTAAAACAATTTTATTCTTGATGTATCATATTTTTTCCACTATTTACGTTTCAAAGTTCCTTGACCTACCTGCGCATGTTTCGTTTTCTCGGAAAGATCTGCTACCAATTTATTTGTTTTTATTTTCACTTTCATCTCGGCAGCATATAGTTCGTTAAATATTTTTGTTCTAGTTCGTCCAAATGACAGTTTATTTTAATTCGCAGTTGTTTGATTTTATCTTGACACTTTTCTCGATGCTGCCTGAATGTATTAAGATCATCTTGGCGATTTTTTATAATTGTTTTAATGTTTTTATGTCTTTAATGCTAATTTCAATTGAGTCCAATAACGTTGAAGATTTGGCAGTTTTTAGAACATCCTGGAGCAGTAGTAAACCGACACAGTTTTTGTGGTTGGTTGAAATACAGGCCGGGTAACATAGTTTGTCATGATGCGGACAATAATTCTGATATTTCATATCATGATCTTCGAAAACATTGGCGATATTAGCGATTGACGTCGGAAAGTTTCTATAACTATCCATAGAAATAACATCGTATTTGCGTGTTCCTTTTGAAACACTGTGATGATCATGGCATTCCGAACATAATCCTTCGTTACATTCAGGGCACCAATAAGCTGATGCCTTTGTGATATGACGAGCTTAAAAAATTCCACAAAATTCCCTCCTATCGGGTGCAGTCATTTTATCTGTAGATGTTAACAAAATATACGCAATAATTAAGAGACCCTGATATTACCTAAATTTTACCTAGTTTTGTCTTCTTTTTTGTCGTTGGGTTGTTGTCTAATTGAGGTATACCAATCCTTTTATGTAAATAAAATAAGAAATGTTTTATTTTTACCACCAGCCAACTTGCGTCATAATATCAAATGGTACCAATTTTACTGCACCAGATACGCATGTCGACAATAAATGTTTCATCGGCGGTGCTCTATGCTAAAAGGTTTATCAAATCTATTCTAGTCTAAGACAGCACAAGTTCAGAATAGATCAAATACGTAGCTGGGCAAAGACCGCAAGAAACGTCGTTATTGTGCATATCGACATTGTTTCAAGAATACAATTGGATATTTAAAAGGAATTTAATAAGAATCAAATATAATGGTTCTATAGAAAACAGCACGAAGTATTCTCAGGCATATACAATTGTGTCAAATATGACTGTTGGTCGTCCCATAATTTTGGAATGACACAGCAGAATTTTTTTACAAAATCAACAACAGTGTTTAGTGTGTAGTAATTTGATCCATATAGCTACTCCATGACATTTAACAAAAGCCTTTTATTTATCTGACAGTCAAAGTCACAATATCCTGGAATGACAAATCGGACGGTGTTTTCCCCAACAATTAAGTTGTAAATCAACCCTATCAAACTCCAATTATAGTACAACATTTGAGACATTAACTTAAATTTGACAATTAAAGTCCCGTAATTATAAAAAGACAAACCCGAAAATATTTAAAAATCGATAGAGAGCTTTCTTTTATTAATCTCAGCACTAATGTAAGGGTTTAATGATATCAATCAATGTACACTGGATATGTGAAAAGAATTCCTCATTTCTAACGGTTAAAGTCCGGTAACTCTGGAACAACAAAGCTAAACAAATTTTAAAACTGTGGTCAATTATAATGTTGTATAAAGATTAAATGAAGTGTTGACTGATTAAAGGTAAGATGGATGGACGGATTGACGGACGGACGGACTATGTTATACCAAAACACCAACCGTATTCGACAAGCGTATACAAATGAATCAGATATCTGGCGCCGATACCAAAATACAAATAGCGGATAAGAAATGAATGTGGCAAGCTCATAAGAGGTAACTGACAATTCATATGTTCTGCATATTGATATTGAAAATTATCAACTGCCAGAAACGAAATAAACTGTTTGGTTAGTGAGCGCAACGACCGAGCCTTTAAAGCGTTATTTAGTGTACAGCATTCAAGACAAATCTTACAGCAAAGATTGTAATTAATGAGATTGCAATAGTGGGGTTTCCATAAAAGAAACAATAGTGTTTAGTTGTATAATTGGAAGAAGTCTCCAGACGATGGCGTTCTGGTTGTGGCTGCAATGTTGGTTCGAATAATATGACGTTGGGGATAAGATCAGGTATAGGTTATTAAGACATAATCAAACACATTGAACGTCACAAAGTCATGATGTGAGGTTTTGTGAACAACTAAGCTGGGTGATATCGGTAGATGGAAGTACAATTACAACAGTAAACAATCTATTGTTTTTGGCTGATTTTTTGACACTCACTCCTCCAATTTGAATCACTTCTTATTACATCGTTCGATGCACGATAGAAATATTTGATAAAATTACAATAAAGAAAATAATTGAAAATCATTGAATAATATCGTCAAAATTGTTTTTATCAAAGAACATTATTGACACAAAATACAATTTGAATATAAAAACTAAATATAATAATTTAAATAATAAAAGCGTTTTGGAGTGTCTTTGAACATATTTTCTATATACAGCCAAGTAATAATCTCCATTGATTTTAATCATCAATGTATTCATCGAATCGAACATTAACAAAATACGAATAAGAAATTAAGACTAAATTAGACCAAATAATTTCAAAATGATTGTGTCCTATTTACTTTGTTATGTTTGGCATACTTTGAAAACCCTTAAAACCAATATTTATGGCTACCTGTGTTTGCCAAAGGTATTTTTTCCCCTGTGTATTCAAAAAAAAGGAAGTTAAAAGTCAAGGTAACAAAGTTCAAAGTTTAACCAATCAATTAACGGTATTCAGAACATAGGTTTAAATAATATAACACAGTGTATTAAACAGTACACAGGCACAATGAAGGAAAGAGAACTCGAGATAAAAAGTTGATGTTAAATGAAAATACTGTGATACTAGAAACGTTCGTGCTTTTCTAGATTTTCCATAATCTCGGAAACACAAACCCAAAAATATATAAGCCACGGATGTATAAGTTTTGAATACATGAGGAGCTTTATGACTAAAGTGGTACTAAAACAAATAGCCCACATTCCTATAAGGTAAATTTTGCTTGTAGGAGATACATCATCAAATTCTTAACTATTTATGAATTGATCATCGAGGAATTTAAGAAAAATGTTAAAATCATATTTGTACCGATTCACTGATTGCAAAACTAACGATATTAATCCAGTATAAACAATCAAAAACATCACACAATACATAAATAAAGACGGTATAAATATTTTATAATGTTTAAAGTCCGTATCAAAATATGCATGCATTATAAAAGAAAAATTGAGTTATCTTTCTTTGTGCCTGATTTTTTGTAGTTTCCACTTGAAGTGTTTTACAGGGTTTTCTAATCAGAGAGAAACAAGTGAGAGCAGACCAACATGATGTACACAAGGTGTGTATCTCAATTTAATATCAATGCATACATGTATATATGAACTTAAATTACTAAAGAAATTTTCTTGTATGTATGAAAATAAAAAAAAAAACATTAAATTGCTTTATTTGTTAGCTGTATTAAAAGGTTCAAGATTTAATCAAGGATTTGTATATTAACACTACTGTACAAATTGTTGAACCTTTTATACCATATCAGTATTTAAGATAGAAATGACAGTTTTTAATAGGTAATTTTTTAAATTGCAGACAGAACAAGTTTATTTATTGTGTCAGTGTATGATATATATTTATATAAGCAAGGGTTAATTAAATGTTAAAAATGACTGGAAATGTGCAATAATATCATAATTCTAATCATTGGTTTATAAGTGAAAAGTGGGATTGCTAATGCAAAAATCAATTTTGTGTAAATTTGCGATGGAATCATTATTAAATGAGGGTTAATGTTCATGCAAATAAATACTTTTACGTTTAGTACTTATATGACAGCTCGTTTAAACAGCGACATGAATAAAAATGAATATAATGAATAGTAAACATTATCAAATTCATATTAGAATAACATGATTGTTAAAAAAATCATTTACTAGTAACTTCATTTCATTTTATTTCAGAAAGCTCATCATCTGATCAGATATATTCTTCTGAACCTTTCAACTCACCAATTCCAGAACATATTTCTAATGCGAGATACCAGACAGCTGATGGTAATTTTACTAAGATATTTGCATTTTGTTTTGTAAATTATTTTTACAATTATGCATTTCATAAAATGAAGATGCAATGGTTTTGTGATCAATATTTTATATAAGAAGTAAGGTTTTTATATATGGCTGTGTGAAAATTTATATATATGAAATGAATCATGAAGGATCTTATATATGGTCTCTGTCAAAGCATGCTTTAAGCAAATCTTTTAAAATATATATTGTTAAACGTAACCGACATTGAAACAGCATTTAGACGTTAATTAATAGTAGCATTTAGTCATCATTTTGTCAACATTTTTGAAAATAGTCATATATTTTTGTACATAATTATTCATGAGTGAAACTGTCAAACTACGTTATTGGTCAGTTGTTACTAAAGCACACAAAAGCCCCAATTACGTGTTTTGTTAAGGGTAAAATTTGATAAATAATTGTATTCCTTTAAATTTCAAAAGCGCCGATTACATGTATCAATGAATTAAAGGCATTTCGTACCCTAACCATTTCGTACTATTTTACATTCTATGTATACTAGTAACATATTTTTAAAAAAGTTAGCAAGTCATTTTGTTCTGTGTTGGGTGCTTTTGTCCGTACTGATGATTTTGCTTTGACGTCCAATAACAATTTAAGAGTTTTTCCTGAGCTACTTGATTTTGTGGTTGTTAAAGAAAAAGGTATTCGAAGGTACAATCTTCGAAATTTGAAAGGTCATTTTGGTAAATGCTCTTTAGTATCGTTAAATTAATTTCCCCCAATTATCTAAATATTTATATATAACAAATATGTAATGTGTCCTTTAGAAAACAGTGAATTTTGTTTCCTTTTAACATATGATACATGTTTTTTTTTTTTTTTTAATTTTCAGTTATGAATGATCATAACTATATGTAAACTGAAACACTTAACATCAGCACTCGACCGAAAATTTTACAATATTCAAAAGTAGAACTCGGTCCACAAGGACGTGAAATATTTTGCAAACAGAAAATTTAAATATTTTCTTTAGCGTCAGTACACTTCTTTCGACAAAAGGGATTAAAACCTTGTATTAATAATGCTTTTAATTGTGTTCACGTTGTTGTTCTTTACAGAAGAATCGTACGGTAAGTTATAAAAGTTTTGGAGAGAAAATTTGTAAAAAAAAGTTTATATTAATATAAGTATAACATGTATGTTTTCCATGGTTTTGTTTTGGCAATTTTTATCTGTTAAGAATTTAAAAGGTTTATTAAATACATAAATCATCCCTACAGTTGTTCATGAAGCTATCTGTCGTACATTGTATTCAGATTTATGGTAAAATGAATTGGAACTGTTTCCTTTACCTTAAAGAAAAAATGTATGCTCAAAACATCACCAAGCGTTCATTCTAGAGAACGTCCAATACGAACAATTTAAAAACTAGTTAAGATTCAATAAAAATACCGGCTAAGTAGCTAGTTCTTTTGTTCAAACATTTGATATCATTGAACTAATAATTAACTGTTACCAAATGTTAAACTCTTCGTAACACTTACACAATAACTGATTAATGTCACAACACAACTGGTCTACATATTTGCATGTCCTTTTATTATGACAACACTTGACATAATTAATTCTCAAAAAATCATTTCATGCCTAAAACAAAATTAGACTATTCTTATGGCAAAAAGTGTGACAGGATTTCATCTTATGCTGTAAAATAGTAGAAATTCCTTAAACATGTTAAAATGTAAAACAAATCTAAATAAATACATTTAATTTCTTATCTATAAACCAAGTTCTTACTCTAACAAAAATCACACAATATTCAATTAGACAAAATTTGAAATATTTATCATGTCATTCTGTATTACCTAAATTGTCTATCAATTGCAAGTAATCAATACGTACAGAACTGTTATCGCTTTTAGTTCTGAATCGACATTTGACAGGTGCAAATCTAAGCCATTTTAGTCGATTTGCATTTTTTAAATTGACTTGTAGTGATAATAATTACACTATTCATTGTTCGAATGTATTAGTTTCTATCCAAAGAAATATTTGAACACAGACTGATAATGATTGCCAAAATTCAGAATACTATGATGTAACAAGCATTTAGAAATGTATTTTTGGAATTTTGGGTCCTCAATGCTTTCAACTTTGTACTTGTTTGGTTTTATAACTATTTAGATCTGAGCGTCACTGATGAGTCTTATGAAGACGAAACGCGCGTCTGGCGTATTAAATTATAATCCTGGTACCTTTGATAACTCTTTTTGTCTCACTTTAAAAACTATTTTAGAAGAAATATTATTTGTCTATTTATTTATTCTTTCGATTTTTTTTCGCCACACAGACGATATGTTTTAAAACTTAATATATCAGCATTATCTTTCTATCAAAAGGTTCAGTTTTTTTGCTTATAGTATACCTACATTAACATAAGTAACTTATTTTCTTTAGGAATACAGTGTATACATTGTACAGACATTGTGCTGAATAGTTCTTCTATCCCATCTGCATTTAAAGTTGCAATGCAGGCATACAGAACACCAAACTGTGAAAATGCACACACAGCCTCGACTTCCTCGGGCATAACATTGAGTAATTGCACAGAAGTTGCAAGCTCGGGACAAGTGAACAAATGTGGAAGACTGGTTGGATCACTGTTGGTTTCGAGTGGTTATTCTGTAAATAGATTAGGTATTGATTAAAAAATTTAAGACATTAGCAAAGTTCTCTATTATGATAATTAAATTTTGAATTATATAGAAGTAGAGATAGGGTAAAATAAAGGACGTGAACTAGAAAGAACATCAGAAATATACATTTTTTGGTCAAAGTCGAAAAATATCACTGGTTTTAGGGAAGGGCGAGAATCACCGAGCTTTATAACAATATTCGTGCCGAATACACAACAAAATGACATTTTTTAGACATTGACCTAATATTTTTTATACTGCAGCTGAATATGGTAAAATTAATGGAAATGTCGATAAATATATCAAATACAATTCCATTTACAAATGAGCCCCAGATTGAGAAGAACGTGATCATGGTGATATTACATTAAATCGACATTGTACGAAAATCCCTTTGCTATTGTATCTGGTAGATCAAGACAACAAGAAGAGTTCTAGCTGTAGTATAAAAACGACGAGAATGTTAAATTGCATAATAATATCCCTGGATAAATGATGGTTAAACTTAACACCCTGATTATCTCTCTCGATCTACATTAGAAGTCTTTAGCGGGTAGAATGAACTCCAGTACACGTGATTGTATTGGACCGTTGACAAAGATCTGTGGAACGAAATCGATTTTCCTTATTTTTGTATTTTTACCTCCTTTAAAGAGTTGTGTCTAAATATTGTTTACATGTTTTTCTTTCGATCTTATTTCGTTTTATGTAACTTGGTTTAAAAAGAAGTCGTTGGTTGTATCTTGTGTTTTTTTCACATTTGAGTTTCGTGATTTACTGTTCGTGTGTCCATTAATGGTGGCTGTACAAAATACATATTACTATATTGGTGTTTTGTCATAAACAAACATCTTAATTTTTTATCGTTTGTGTCTTACGTGTTAAAGATATTTATTACATTTGCAATTATACCATGTCTCATAACTAACATGGAACCATTACTGCCAATTGAGGGACATATTCTTGACTCTGTCAAAACATTCATTGCATATGTTTACTATGACAATCACTATATTATGTCATTTATATTATAGAATTACCTTATTACTTTCACATCAGAGGATGTTTCACCGTAGATCAGTCATTAGAAAGAGGATGCTACCGAAACCGTAGGATTATTGATCAGAATAGAGGTCATTTTTCCGATTACTTTGAAGGAATGGATTCCTTGAAACTAGGAGAATTTAATGGGGTTCTCTGTATCAATGGAGCTAACAACGTGGATCCATGGAGGAAAACCAACGTGGCAATAAGGCATAGTTATTGCTTGGTAACTTTAACTGTGTTTGTTATGGTTTATTGTTTATCCTAGACAAAACAAACAAAAACATAATTATTCTGAATCTAAAAGAAACAGCAATTTATGATATATTTTGTTTTCTATTAGATTTGTAATTTGGTACTTCCGTTTAACTTGTATTCCCCAAAAGTTTGTTTTGTATTGTACGACAATGTTGATTTCAAAAGACATAGTACTATATTGCTTTGATTGATTTTACAATGTTTTATATGTCTCTAGAAGTCTGGAGCGTTCATATTTTTTTTTATAGATTCACACTTCATGACTGCAAAAGTATTATTTTAAAACCATTATGACTTTTTTATATTTCATTTTCCTCCTGAAACGAACAACGTCATGCCATTATACAATATAATTCAAGGCGATGTGATATGATTGTCAATGGACAACTCTCCACCAGATACATAATGATATAAAAGTTAACAGCTATAGGTCACACAACTGTTGTAAGTAATGTACTAAACCAGGCCAGAAGCGGCAGCGTAATTATTCAGTCATTCGAACGGGTACCAATTTACAAAATTCACTTCATCGTATAGCATTGATACTATTTATATATATAAACTGAATTATGGATTTTTGTTTGTGATAAAATCACAAAACTACAATCAAATAATAATATATTACTTTAAATGTTTAATTTGTAACTGTTTCTTTCTTCCATTGTCTCATAATGTGTTCTTTCAGGATTCCAAACTATAAGTAAAATTCTTTTCGTTTATTTTTTGGTCACAAACTAATTATGTTTATATGACAATAATGATATTATAATGTATTCTTTTATACGACGAAATAACGTCCTCGTGGGTTTCTTTCATCATTTAAGGACCTTTAACAACATTTATTTTACAAAAATTCTTTTAAAAGAGATAGAATTTTAAAGTGGGTCATTAAACAATGAAAAATAAACAGATATTTATTAAATATTTTTTTTATCACGAAAAAAAAATCATCCAACACACATTCAAAAATTGAAAAACCGTCTTCACCGACTATATCTACTTTTAATTGAAAACTAAAATGGATCTTTAAATAAAATGCATTGATATATTATATATAATTACATGTGTAACATATTCCCGCTGAAAATAGTATTCATGTAATACATGTAGTTAATTGCTATGTTTGTAGAATACATGTACTACTTTTGACTGAAAACTGTCATATCGCCCGATTCTATTCTTGGGTATTGACCGTTCGTGTACATGTGATAGTTTTGGATTTGCTTACACTTTGTTTTGCAAGAATTTACATTTATATTTATTGTATAACATTATCCATAAAATACTCTTTAGCATTCAGTATCTTTGTTGTTGTTTTTTTTTTTTTTTTTAGAAAATTACAATAGATATTTCATATATTTCCGCTGTTTAGTTTTGTTAGTTCTGTTTGGCAATTCTACATACATATTTTGTCACTACTTTCGTTTCTTTCAATCTTAGTCTTATTAGATATCTGAATTCATAGAATTTCCTTTGAGATCATTGATGATGTCGATTTCCGTTCTAACTTGCTCATGTTGCTACCCTGAGATATTCATCATCTATTTCATATTTCTTCTACTGTCTCTTAGTTACATTCAATAAAATTGAGAATGGAAATGGGGAATATGTCAAAGAGACAACAACCCCACCAAAGAGCAGACAACGGCCGAATGCCACCAAAGGGTCTTCAACGCAGCGAGAAAATCCGGCACCCGGAGGTGGTCCTCAGCTGGCCCCTAAATAAAATTGTGTACTAGTTCAGTGAAAATGGACGTCACACTTAACTGCAAAACATATAAATGAACTAAAAAAACATACAAGACTAACAAAGACCAGAGGCTCCTGACTTGGGACAGGCGCAAAAATGAGGCGGGATTAAACATGTTTTGTGAGATCTCAACCCCCCCCCCCCCCTATAACTCTAGCCGATGTAGAATAAAAAAACACATAGCAATACGCACACAATGCCACAGGCTGCTGATACCACGACTAACTTTTCCATTATACCATCGTTATTGACAATTTACCTCTCAGTATGCATTTTCTCCCCCACTATTTTCTCGGTTAGGTGAGACTGTGATTTCCAAAGCATTTTTTCCTGACTCATTTGACTTGTTATTTTTGATATTTGAGAGACTTAATTCATCTAAACATGTTAGACAATTTGTTGAATAATTGACATAATCTGAGATTGTTATTATTTCCTCTTTTCTGTGTATCTAACGAGAAAACCTGGAATCACTGTAATTAAAATAACATGAAGTTTTCGTTAAATCTTACTGCATACATAAATATCGAATGTTGGAGAAACGCGAATACACCAGTGAGATCCATAATAATACTCTGTAACAAAAAATTGATTATTCAAACTTGGGTTTTATTATTGAATAGGTGATTGGCATGATTGGTAAGACTTTAAAATTCAAACAACTCATAAGTAAACCCGTTTTAGACCAAATTAATTGTGTTGATAGAACCAAAAAAAGTTGCATAAAACATCATGGAAACATGTGATACATGTAGATCTGTGTTTTTGTATTTCATTTTTGTTTTTTGATAAGAAGAAGGAGTTAATTTTAGCTAACATAAATGATAAAGAATATTCTAATATGACCAGTGGGTTGTTAGGATGCTGCAAGCGGACAAGTGGTGTTGGTGTTGATAATGAATTAATATTTGTAGGTAAATACACTCATCATAGATACCAGGATTAAAATTGTAGGTAAATGATTGAAGTATTTGATCAATAACAAACTCCAATTCTTGATGTATACTAGTAATGTATTTTCTCAGTCGAGTGTGTGTAATTCCAATGGAAAAAGTAGTTCGTGTAGACATAGCGTCGGAATCCAATTATTTGTCGATTGATTATAATAGCCTATATATGCTATAATCATGTCAGTTTTAACCACACTCCAATTAAAATTTAAACACAAAGCATTAGTGATCAATATAAAAGATATAACTTTAATTATTCATTGAATTACATGATTATATTTTTATTTTTACGTGTTCATAATTATTTGTACACGGCTTTTAACTTGTTTAATGTTTTGAAAATTAACGTCCATGAATTTTAACCTAAATCTGTCACAACACACAATATGAAACTAAGAATATACATATCGTCCGTCAAATAACTTCCAAGTAATTAGTTTTCCCTTTTATGTTTAAACGTTTATCTAGAACATCAAGATCACATATTAATTACGCAGGGCAGTCCGTTATTTACATAAGAAACATAGATTTGTCCCTCATGTAACAGGTAAAGTTTATTGTTTTCCCTTAAAATGACTTTGAAAGGCAAGTTATACTCGATTTCAGACGCTATTGATTTATAGTTGTACACTAAACTCTCCTAATTGTTGCGTGAACTAATTCCGGATCGTTTGATTTAAAAACATTCATTATATATATATTTTATTGCCGAAAAAATCATTTTTGTCATGGAGTGTCTTAATGTTTAAAATTTCATATTGGAAAATATCTTCACTACACGATTCATACTTTCCATAGAATAAGTCAAATTTTTGGTTGCACATTTCTCCAGAGACGTGGTTTCTATATGTCTAAGTTTTATTATTAAGGTCTTTCCTTTTCCATAAGGGAAATACCTTACTGTATTAGTATTCTTTTTCCGCCAAACTTTGACGAAGTTAGCAGCCTTAACCGTAAGACATGTCGATTTCAGGTTCAAACTTTGTATCGGTGTCATAAATATCTATCCGGAACTTACCCTGTTAGTCGAAAAATTTTGTCGGTCCGGAGTTATCCCCCCAAAACCTTAAAACCTTGTTATCATTCAAACACCGTAACCGTAATAGGTAGAAAAAAACCGAAGGGTGAAATTTGTTCAGGGTCAGACCCTTGTTCTTTTTTACATTTGGATCGAAAATCAACAACTCATTGGTAGGGTTATGCCCCTTTGAAAATTAACCGATGTCGGTTGGCCACTAAAACTCAGAAACCGTAAGTCGTAGACACCTAGGATCTTCACCAATGACCATCAATCCATGTGACTTTGAAAAATGCCTCAAGGTCAAATTTGCATGTTGACCTTGACCTTTGACTTAGCACCTTGTTATGGGATAATCTCAGAAACCATTATACTTACAGAAGTTTTGCATAGTGGGAAATGTTCGGGTCATTAAGGACAACGTTGTTACGGTTTGATCGAAGAGATTTGACCTTTCTGTATGGGGCATAACCCCTGTTTAAGGTTTCTGAAAAGACAGAATCAGTTTTTACTATTTAAACAAAAGGTCCTAGACCCATGGGATCTACAACAATGACATAAGATACCAATGACCAAGGTCAAGGTCATGTCCCAGATAGCGAATTATGTGTTTTTGACCTTATTTAAAGGATTTTAAGTGTGATTTTTTAAAGCTTTTGAAGGTTAACCTTGAGCTTTTAATTGGGTATCTCAAAAACGATAATACTTACAGAAATTGTTAATAATGAAAAATGTTTGGGTCATGAAGGCGCAACTTTTTTTACATTTGACCGATGAGATTTGACCTATCAGTTAGTTATATAACCCCTGTTAACTCTTGAACGAAAGATCCTAGACCCATTGGGTCTTTTGTAATGACATCGTGGACCAATGACCTTGACAAAGATTATCGATCAAAAGTCAAGGTCATGTCCGAAAAAAGCGGATCATGTGTTTTGTGTCATATTCTAAGGGTTTACTGTGTGTTTTAGAGCTTTTCAATGCATTACACGCCTTTTGAAACATATATTTTACATTACGAAAAGGAGAGACCTCTCAATTATTCAAGAACAATTGACATTTTAATTTAAATTTATATTTCATAAATATTAGGCGTTGTAAAATATACGAGGGAGAAAATATTAAAAAACAGTGTCGAGAATACCAGGGGTATTTAATTGAAATGACGTAAATACTAACAACACACATACAAATACAAATTGAGCAACAATCCCCGATAACAATTCAGGATTGTACTCAGATATTCTAGAGCAGTAACTGCACTAGTGAAACCCGTTATGATATTACGGTAACAATAATTTGATGAGTGATACTCGGGAATTTAACAATAAAAAATAGTTGACCGGTTTATAATACAAAATTAATCTTCAACAATAAAATTGAGAATGGAAATGGGGAATGTGTCAAAGAGACAACAACCCGACCAAAGATCAGAAAACAGCCGAAGGCCACCTATAGGTTGTTGGCCAAATTGATTCTATTGGTAATATTAAATTAGAATTTAGTGTACCATGAACAGTGAACAATGTCATTGTTTGCCATTATTAAAACGGACACTTACAAATATATTTTCAAATCACATATGAAATTAAGAATTTACAAAATAATACATTTTTTGTTTTAAATTTTCTCTCAAAGAAATCGTGATTTGAATGCAGGCCACCATTATTTATAGTTATAACGTACTGGAAGTTATATTCCAAATTAACTTTGTGTTGATAAAAGCTTGTTAACAGGTTAATAAATGTGATGGACAACCCACGGTTCCTATGGTTAAATATCGAACTTTATTTGTTGTTTCTTAGCCTTTTCTATTTTCGATGTTAAGCATCATAATTTTTCTTCTGGTTCAGATCATTTTGTGTAACTGTCTTTGGGATTTCTGTTACACCTGGGCATATAATTGCTATTGTCTCTTTCTACTTTAGATTTGTATATGCGATTAGGTAAACTTTTTGTGCAAGTGTCTTCTCTTTTTTTCGGACAGTGTTTGTCGTCGCGACGTATTGTGGCTTCTGCATTTTATTTCGTCTTCGAAGGTTTGCTAGAATTTGTCGGTCATTTTTGTATACAATAACTGAAGGCAATATTGCTGATTTTGCCAGATGGAAAATCGTTGGGTGTGCGCGATAAGTTTAAATAGTCGGCAGGTCTGTTTGAATCCATTTCTTTTCCTAGCGTGATTTCTTATTGTTCAAATTTTTTATCCGTGTCGAAACTATTTTAATGTTTCTTTGTTGTTTTTTTTTCGTATGGTAAGCATTTTGGATTTCTTGCCGTATAATACATCTTGCTGACATGATGTGTTTTACATTTCCCCACTTTGTACTTAAATGGTTACCCTTCCGGAGCACCTGAGATCTCCCCCGGTTTTTTGGTCGCGTTTTTGTTGCTTAATCTTCTTAATTTTTTATATTGTGTGTTTGTGTACTGTTGCTTTTCGCCGTTTTTGCATTATTTCTCATGGCATTTTCAGTTTGTTTTCAACTTATGATTTTGAATATCCCTTTAGTATCTTATCGCCTCTTTTTTATCATCCACTCCACTTTTATTGTATTTAGATAGAACACACGGTGAATGATTCGTTGTGCTGAATGAATATCTGTAATTATCCATTATATTGATTAAATTGATCAGTTTCTCCCATATATAACCGTGGTATTTCCACAATGTAAATTTAGAATTTAGTCTGGATAACGTTTGGCAATCTTATAAACAAGAATATATGTAATGGTTATGTGTTACGATTAGCGATCTGTTCAAAAACTGAATATTAAATGTTTTAAAGATTTTTTTTAAATCAGAATGATATCCAAACAGAATTTAAACCCAGTTAAACAAGTATTGTCTAGTTTAAGAAATAAATGAGTTACAATTGCTCTTGGCACGTTCATAGGAAACACTTTACCGGATTAGTAGAAACTTGCATTATGTTATTGTTCTATTATAATTTTGAAAATACTTTGAACGACAAAAATATCTTACTCACATAGTGGTATTAACCATATGTGGATTCTTAAAAATTCTAAAGAACTTCTGGATAATTTTAAATCTCGGTCTTTTTCTGAAATTAGTTCGAACAAAAACTTTTGATTTTTCAACCCTGTATACCACCATTCCCCATGTGAAATTATAATTTTGAAAATTCTTTGAACGACCACATTATTTTATATTTCTTCCTGTGTGACGTTTACATTTTCTGGCGTCAAACACGCGACTCTAAACTAAGAGTAGATGTGAATGCAGTCACAGGACTTTAAATATTTCAATCCTTTATGGGTTGATTTATAATACATATATAAGTAAGCAATGAATGTGGTTGTTAAATTTGATAGATGCTTTTTGTGCTTCCTTGTTAAATGTTTGTTTGTTTTGAGATTGTGACACAGCGATGACTGCTGTACCCATATTTTGACAATGTTACCGATTATGTCTGTTTTGTTCACGCATCGTTGTAAATATAATGGAATTTGATGCGACTGTCATACAAGTGAGAGGTTTAGCGCTATAAAACCATGGTCAATCCACCATTTTCTACATTTGAAAATGCCTGTACCAAGTCAGGAATATGACAGTTGTTTTCCATTCGTTTGATGTGTTATATCATTTGATTTTGTCATTTGATTAGGGACTTTCCGTTTTGAATTTTCCTCGGAGTTCAGTATTTTTGTGATTTTACTTTTTGCATTCAAATCAATATGTGTGCATATAAAAAACATGATTGGATCAAGAGATGACTACTAATTATACAGTGTAAATATAAAAGTCCGATAGATTATAATCCATAATTGAACTGATTTCTGTTAAGTCATTACATGAACGCAAAATGTATAAAGTCGAATATAAGACTGCAAAATACATTTTCTTCCTTTTTATGAAACGTTATAAACACAGGCTGGTCCACTTTTCTTTGCAAAAAGCAGGTTCTTTCTGTTTTTATCAAAATACAAAGCACATGGACGTGATACTGTATCTTCAAATGTGAGAATATCTTCACCATTTGTCCCATCGGATGACAGAACAACTATACTGCTCGTATAGTAAGAACATACAAAAACGTTTGCGTCTTCATCAAGGGAAATTGCCAAAGGATAAGCCAGCAAGTATGTGTCGCTAAACACCCACTGTTTCTCTCCAATTAAGGTATAGCATGTAATCGTATGTTGTTCTGTTCTGGGTACGTAAATGTTATCAGATTGGACAGCAATGTAAATCGAACCAGTCTTTGAGTCACCTCTCGCTTTTACTATTTTGGAAATTGTCTTGTCGAATAATTGAATCGATTGAATTCCCTTTGATTTAACATAACATATTATCATTCCTCTTGCGAAGTGGTAATCTATGCATTGACACTCAACGTGTGTTTTGATATTTTCTTTCATATTACCAGAGTCGATTTCGATAATCTGCACGGCACGAATAGCTGAAATGGCAACTGTTTTGTCGCTAATGATGGTAATTGCAAACGGCCCACTAGTCACTGATACTGTTTTTACGAGTGTACCATAATTACTGAGCACCATTAGCTTCCGTTGACTACAATCTGCAAATATAATTTGTCTGTTAAATAAAACAACGGCACCACGGATGTCAGCTTTCTTACATAATTTTCCTGTCATTTCAATTTGTGATGCATATGATAATTTCATATCTTTAAGAGACCTTTCGATAGTCGTAGGAATTTTCGTAAAGATCTGTGCCTGCATTTGTCTTTCTGCTTTTAAAGAAACAGATACCGATCATAAACTTATAGAAATTGATCCAAAGGTTGTAATTGATGATAACTTCAATATTTTATCAGCAATTTTGCACTGCAAGAGATTTTGTTGAAGGCTCCCGTTCGTAGTTAAAAACTGAAGATATGTTTCTTCCTTTTCCATATCAGCTTCAATTACTTGCAGATCTGATCCATATGTCTTGGCAGATGTGATGTTGTCTTGCAAGGTATCTGCATATTGTCTTTTCGTTGAAAGATCTGCTACCAATTTGTCTGTTTTAAAGTTTATTTCCATCTCGACAGCATTAAGCTCTTTCAATATCTGTTCTTCTAGTTCATCTAAGTGAGAATTTATTATAATTCTCAACTGTTTGATTTCATTTTGACATTTTTCTCCTTGGTATAGGAACCTGGTAAGATCATCTAATATGCGATCCTTTATGATTGTGTCAATGTTGGTTGCTATGTCTTAAATGCTCATTTAAATGGAGTCAAATAACGTTGACGACTTAGCAGTCTTTAGAACATTATTTTCAAATTTCGTATCATGCTCCGTGCAAAAATTTGCGATGTTCGCAATGGATGTCGGTAGTTTTCTATAACTATTTATAGAAATGACCATGTTTTCGTGAAGCTTTGGAAATACTGTGATGTTCATTGCATTCCGTACATAATCCTTCGTCGCATTCAGGACACCAATAAGTGGATGCTTTTGTAATGTGACGAACTTCACAAATTCCACAAAATGCACTGGCGGGTGCAGCGGCCATACTATCTGTACATATGAATAATATACAGTTATGAGACCCTGCTACTTTAATGAAATGAATTTCTATATAGTCTCTTTCATATGAGATGCATTAATAGATGAATCCTTAGTAATATCAGTTTAAAATTTGCTTTCTTTAATCATGTTAATCTAGAGCCGAATTAGTTGTTGATATTGTGTAGACATATGTTTATTTGTAAGACTGCCACTAGTAAACAAATTTTAGTCTGAAACGGTCAATTTTATGTGAAGAGCTTTTAAGACAAAACATTAAATCATCAAGTCATTTTCAGTCTTTCAGTCAATCTTCAGACTTATTCACTTTCAATTTAATGGCGATAAATTAGGTACTTTTCAGTTAATTTTCTGAAAATGTAAATTTCATTATTGAGTTGCTGTCTGATTGACGAATGTCCCAACTGTTCTCTTATTCTGTAAAGAATTTTTAAAATTGTACGTTTTACCAACTGCCAACTTAAATAAAATGACGAAACAATAGCATTGAACGGTTCAATTTTCTCGATAGAGGGTTGCTACTCAGAAGGGAACTATTAAACCAAGAGCTCCAAATGGTTTAAATCACCCCTTTGTAAATTTTACGGACGCCATCACGAGTTGGTTGACCGCTAGGGAAATCTGTTTCACAGATGACGACGGATAGGTTCCAATTGTCGTAACTACAATTTTTTCCCATTCCCCCGAATGTCACCTACCGACTTTGACATATCAACGGTTTTGTACTTACATGTGCAACACGACGGGAACCTCATGTGGAGCATAATCTGATTACTCTTCTGGAGCACCTGACATCTACCGCAGTTTTTCGTGGGGTTCGTGTTGCGCGTTTCGACAAAAAGTCTCTTCTACAATGGTCAAAGTCGTAATATTTTAGCATCCTAAATTCTAAAACATTCAAGGAAGAGCTGATATAGCTAAAAAGGCAAACATTAAGGTAAACTCGGACAAGGAATATTTGAGTTCATTTTTATAGATATAGAAAGTTGTAGTATGAGCGCCAATGAGACAACTCTCCATCCAAGTTACAATTTATAAAAGTAAACCATTATAGGTGAAGGTACGGCCTTCAACACGGAGCATTGGCTCACACCGAACATCAAGCTATAAAGGGCCCCAAAAAATTACTAGTGTAAACCATTCAAACGGGAAAACCAACGGTCTAATCTATATAAAAACGAGAAACGAGAAACACTTATGAACTACATAAACAGACGACAACTACTGTAATCAGATTCCTGACTTAGGACAGGTGCAAACATTTGCAGCGGGATCAAACGTTTTAATGGTACCAAACCTTCTCCCTTTTCTGAAACAATAGTATAACATTACAACATAGAAAAACAAACTATAAAATATCAATTGGAAGGCTTAACTCAATCAAAAAACGTAAATTAACACACAACGAAGAATAAATTTGACCTGTGACACCTGAATGCAAATACACAGTTAATTAAAAATTACAAGGGATAAATAATTAAAGTCAAAAGTAAATAAACAGGTTTAAACAAAGTTAAAGTATGATATCACTGTGAAATGTCAAACAATTTTTAGAAAATCATCACTTTTGAAGAAACCTGCGTGATACACAGGTAAATGAAAATAATGTTGTTGTTAAGTATACTTCTTCTTCTGTGTGTATAAAATCTTCCGTTGAGGAATACCAAGAAATTTCTTTAATATCAATAAAACTAATCTAACACTTGGTACATATGGGGTGAATATCAACAATAAAACTATACAATTAGTGCTAAATAAAACTTCCTGTACAGGTCCAAGAACAGCATCCATGTTAACCATGTTAACATTAAATAACAAAAAAACATTCCAAATAGTATCAACAGGTCAAATTAAAAAGAAAGTACGATTTAAGAGTACTCGCAGTTACTGACAGCTAGTTAAAAGCCAAAACAATTAATAATAAAAAACATGCATCAGAGACTAAAATTAATTAAAATACATCCCAGGGATTTAGTATTTTAACGTCATGAACAGTCAAAGAAGACATGACTTGTGCAATGCCAAAACTAAATGTATCGACAGGTAGTAGGATAGTTAGGAGTGACTTCTTTATAAATAAAAATGAACGTGTGTGCGTCTCTATACATCCCGTTTGAAAAGAAAATACGAATTTAGTTATGTTTTAATTTGCTAATGACAAAATCGATATTAGTGCCAATGTAAACTTTATTCAGAGATCTAATTACAACATTGGTACGATAACCCTTACTAATTAGTTTGTTTAAAGGTTCGATGAGTTTACACGGATCACATAATGATTTCCGCGCTTTAAGTACAATATTAGCATAAAATTTAGGATGTGAAATACCATTTTTAATAAGTTTTCTACAGGTACAGCCAAATTTACTAATCAAATCTTTGTATCTATGAAAGAATTTAGTAAAACTTTTAAGTAATTTATGGTAACGAAATCCCTGACTTAATAATTTACCAGTGATGCATTGATTACGTTCGTTAAAATCTATGACATCACTACACACACGGGCATACCGAACGAGTTGGGATATATAAACACTGTATGATAGAGCCAAAGGCACATCGCCGTTTAAAAAAGGAAAATAACAATAAGGAATGAAAAATCGTCTCTTTTGTCGTAAATTTTAGTATGAAGTTTCCCTTTAGAAATTGAAATGCCTAAATCTAGAAAAGGACAACCGCTGCTGTTTATGTTATGCCCACTTACGATTGTAGAGGAGCATTATGTTTTTTCGGTCTGTACGTCCGTTCGTTTGTCCGTACGTCCGTCTGTTCGTCTGTCCCGCTTCAGGTTAAAGTTTTTAGTCAAGATAGTTTTTTATGATGTTGAAGTCCTATCAAATTGAAACTGAGTACTAATATTGTCTATGATATGATCTTTCTAATTCTAATGCCAAATTAGAGTTTTGACACCTATTTCACGGTCGACTGAACATAGAAAATGACAGTCCGAGTGAAGTATCCGTGTACTATGGACACATTCTTGTTCTGATTTGTAAGCGTTTGTTTTCAACTTTACATCTTTATGTTGTTGCCATGCATGGTCCCCATTCCTCGCCAGCCCAGTAGTCAGCACGTGTGTGTTGACATGAGTTATCATTGATATGGTCATAATTATAAATTAACTGTTTACAAAACTTTAAATTTTACGAAATACTTAGGATTTTCTATCCTAGGAATAGATGCTCTTAGCTGTATTCGACAAAACCTTTCGGAATTTGGGTCTTCAATGCTTTTCAAATTTGTACTGTTTATCCAAACATCACTGGTAAGTCTTTTGTAGACGAAACGTACGTCTGGCGTACACAATTTTAATCCTCGTACCTATGATTAGTTAATTAGTATTATAGATTGTTAATATAGATTTATAAATGAATCTTCAGGTATAATAAAAAGGCAGGTTTATATTTGAAGATATCTATATATCAAACAGAATATATTTAAAATTATATCAATGAAATTAGATGTTGTAATACAAATCAACACTCAAGTGAACGAAATTAGATCAATTAATTTAACAAATAACGATGAACGAGCACCAATACATGCTCTTTTAGACTAAGACAGCACAAGTTCGGAATAAATTTTAAATATCAGATATCTGAAGCCAATACCAAATTTCTAATAGCGAATTCGAAGAGACAGTGACAAGCACATGAGTGGTTACTGACTTAAAACATTCATACAGGTATTTTTCATAAAACATGTTTTCGGCATATCAATACAATTGTAATTTGTTAGATGCAAGACACGTTATAAATTCCTTGATGTGTGTGCACAAAGCAAGATTGGTAAAAGATTCATGTTGTGTACAATATGTAAGGAAAATCTTAAACAATGATTGTGTGTAATGTTGATTGTAATTGTATGCATGTATTAGAGAGGTTTCCATGATAGGAAAGATTTTCTTTGTTTTATCGGCCATCAGGAAGTAGCCTTCAATCGATGATATGTTCTTGTTAGGTTGCAAAGATGGTTCAAATATTATGACGAAGTGTATACGTTCGGTTATAGGTCATTAAGATAAGATCAAGCACATTGACCGTTACAAAAATTGTGATGCAAGGTTTTGTGAAGAACTAATCCGGATAATAAAGGTAGAGGCTAGTGCAATAAAACAGTAAACAATTTAGAGAGTTCACCTTATTTTTAGCACTTACTTTTCCAATGTGAATCTCTCCTTTTTCAGCAAGATTAGAATGTTCGTTAAAATCACAGAAAAGAAAACAATTAAATGATATAGTTCAACATTTTGTCTGCACAAGCTGGCCTTTCCATCAAAAAAAAAATATTGACAGAAAAATACAATCTGAATAAATCAAGAGATATAAAAATTTGAATGAGTAACGCGTTTTAGTACTGTCTATGAACTTGTTTTCATTATATAGCCATATGACAGTCTCCGTTCATTTCAATCATCAGTGAATTCATCGAATGCACAACAACAATAAAGAACTAGTGTCAAGCTATCCAGCAATTCTCATCCTGCAATTCTCTTTTAAAAAGCTATCCTGCAACTGCATTTGGAAAACTACTTGAGCGACAATTTTATTTTACTTTAAAATTATAGTTTTTGACTTTTTTGTTCGAAAACAAGATTAATATAGAAAATAAAAGATTTGTATATCCGATTAACAAAATTTTAACTTTAGTTTTTCAGATTTCTAACTCATATTTACGGTTTTGTAATAAGCATTTACAATAAAAAAAAAATCATTATGACGATTCAAATAAAGTAATATCTGTTAAGTCCAGGTTGTGATTCTTATTTACGCATCTTTAATCAACATTTGCAATTTTTTCAAAACTCATATTAACGACTAAAAAGTAAGAATTTTGAAGTAAAATAATTTTTTCATGGCATACCGACTTAAAAACTTCTATTTGAAACTGGGCCACCTACCTTCCAACCTATTGCCTCGGCAGTTCGAAACATAGAAATAAAGCCAAATTCGATAAAATACGCGTTGGGGACACCCACTTTCCGACCAATTGTCTCGGTTGTTCTTTATGGCTAAGGATTATAGACGCTGCCCTTTTGAATAGCTATTGGATAGTACTACAACGTGAGGATAAAGAATTTCTGGGGAAAGCATTCTGAAAGGCCGAAAATTTCGGCCGTAACACGGAAAAAAGTCAAATTTGATAAAATACGCATTGGGAACATTCCAACTTATTGCCTCGGCAGTTCTGTATGGCTAGCGATTATAGACGCTGCTCTAATGAATAGCTATTGGATAGCACTACAGCGGGAGGGTAAAGAATTTCTAGGGTAAGCATTCTTAAAGGTCGAAAATTTCGCTCGAAACATAGAAATAAAGCTAAATTCGATAAAATACGTGTTGGGGACACCCACTTTCCGACCCATTGTCTCGGTTGTTCTTTATGACAGGGATTAAAGACGCTACCTTAATAAACAATTATTAGAAAGTACTAAAACGTGAGGATAAAGAATTTCTGAGGTAAGCATTCTGAAAGGCGGAACATTTCGTCCGTAACAAGGAAAAAAGTCAAATTTGATAAAATACGCATTGGGCACTTTCCAACCTATTGCCTCGGCAGTTCTCTATGGCTAGGGATTATAGACTCTGCTCTAATAAATAGCTATTGGATAGTACTACTGCGGGAGGGTAACGAATTTCTGGGGTAAGCATTCTTAAAGGTCGAAAATTTCGCTCGAAACATAGAAATATAGCCAAATTCGATAAAATACGCGTTGGGGACACCTACTTTCCGACCCATTGTCTCGGTTATTTTGTATGGCTAGGAATTATAGACGCTGCCCTAATGAATAGCTATTGGATAGTACTACAACGTGAGGATAAAGAATTTCTGGGGTAAGCATTCTGAAAGGCCGAAAATTTCGTCCGTAACACGGAAAAAGTCAAATTTGATAACATACGCATTGGGCACTTTCCAACCTATTGCCTCGGCAGTTCTGTATGGCTATGGATTATAGACGCAGCTCTAATGAATAGCTATTGGATAGTACTACAGCGGGAGGGTCAAGAATTTTAAGGGTAAGCATTATTAAAGGCCAAAAAGTTCGTCCGTGACACGGAAAAAAGTCAAATTTGATAAAATATGCATTGGGCACTTTCCAACCTATTGCCTTGACAGTTCTATATGGCTAGGGATTAAAGACACTGCTCTAATAAATAGCTATTGGATAGAACTACAGCGGGAGGGTGAAGAATTTCTTGGGTAAGCATTCTTAAAGGCCGAAAATTTCGCTCGAAACATAGAAATAAATCCAAATTCGATAAAATACGCGTTGGGGACACCCACTTTCCGACCCATTGTTTCGGTTGTTCTTTGTGGCTAGGGGTTCAAGACGCTGCCTAAATGAATAGCTATTGGATAGAACTACAACGTGAGAATAAAGAATGTCTGGGGTAAGCATTTTGATAGGCCAAAAATTTCGTCCGTAACACGGAAAAAAGTCAAATTTGATAAAATACGCATTGGGCATTTTTAAACCTATTGCCTCGGCAGTTCTGTATTCCTAGGGATTATAGACTCTGCTCAAATAAATAGCTATTGGATAGTACTACAGCGGGAGGGTAAAGATCTTCTGGGGTAAGCATTCTTAAAGGTCGAAAATTTCGCTCGAAACATAGAAATATATAACCAAATTCGATAAAATACGCGTTGGGGGCACCTAATTTACGACCCATTGTCTCGGTTGTCCTTTCTGGCTAGGGATTATAAACGCTGCCCTAATGAATAGCTATTGGATAGTATTACAACTTGAGGATAAAGAATTTCTGAGGTAAGCATTCTGAAAGGCCGAAAATTTCGTCCGTGACACGGAAAAAAGTCAAATTTGATAAAATACGCATTGGGCACTTTCCAACCTATTGCCTCGACAGTTCTGTATGGCTAAGGATTACAGACTCTGCTCTAATAAATAGCTATTGGATAGTACTACAGCGTGAGGGTAAAGAATTTCTAGGGTAATCATTCTTAAAGGCCGAAAATTTCGCTCGAAACATAGAAATAACGCCAAATTCGATAAAATACGCGTTGGGGACACCCACTTTCCGACCCATTGTCTCGGTTGTTTTTTATATCTAGGGATTAAAGACGCTACCTTAATGAATAGTTATTGGATAGTACTACAACGTGAGGATAAAGAATTTCTGGGGTAAGCATTCTTAAAGGCCGAAAAATTTCGTCCGTAACACGGAAAAAAGTCAAATTTGATAAAATACGCATTGGGCACTTTCCAACCTATTGCCTCGACAGTTCTGTATGGCTAGGGATTATAGACTCTGCTCTAATAAATAGCTATTGGATAGTACTACAGCGGGAGGGTAAAGAATTTCTGGGGTAAGCATTATTAAAGGCCAAAAAGTTCGTCCGTGACACGGAAAAAACTCAAATTTGATAAAATACGCATTGGGCACTTTCCAACCTATTGCCTCGGCAGTTCTGTATGGCTAGGGATTATAGACTCCGCTCTAATAAATAGCTATTGGATAGTACTACAGCGTGAGGGTAAAGAATTTCTGGGGTAATTATTCTTAAAGGTCGAAAATTTCGCTCGAAGCATAGAAATAAAGCCAAATTCGATAAAATACGCGTTGGGGACACCTACTTTCCGACCCATTGTCTCGGTTGTTCTGTATGTCTAAGGATTATAGATGCTGCCCATATGAATAGTTATTGGATAGTTCTACAACGTGAGGATAAATAATTTCTGGGGTAAGCATTCTGAAAGGCCGAATATTTCGTCCGTAACACGGAAAAAAGTCGAATTTGATAAAATACGCATTGAGCACTTTCCAACCTATTGCCTCGACAGTTCTGTATGGCTAGGGATTATAGACTCTGCTCTAATGAATAGCTATTGTATAGTACTACAACGTGAGGATAAACAATTTCTGGGGTAAGCATTCTGAAAGGCCGAAAATTTCGTCTGTAACACGGAACAAAGTCAAATTTGATAAAATACGCATTGGGCACTTTCCAACCTATTGCCTCGGCAGTTTTGTGTGGCTAGGGATTATAGACTCTGCTCTAATAAATAGCTATTGGATAGTACTACAGTGGGAGGGTAAAGAATTTCTGGGGTAAGCATTCTTAAAGACCAAAAATTTCGTCCGTCACAAGGAAAAAAGTCAAATTTGATAAAATATGCATTGGGCACTTTCCAACCTATTGCCTCGGCAGTTCCGTATGGATAGGGATTATAGACTCTGCTCTAATAAATAGCTATTGGATAGTACTACAGCGGGAGGGTAAAGAATTTCTGGTGTAAGCATTCTTAAAGGCCGAAAATTTCGCACGAAACATAGAAATAAAGCCAAATTCGATTAAATACGCGTTGGGGACACCCTCTTTCCGACCTATTGTCTTGATTGTTCTTTGTGGTTAGGGATTATAGACGCAGCCTTAATGAATAGTTATTGGATAGTACTACAACGTGAAAATAAAGAATTTCTGGGGTAAGCATTCTGAAAGGCCGAAAATTTCGTCCGTAACACGGAAAAAAGTCAAATTTGATAAAATACGCATTGGGCACATTCCAACCTATTGCCTCGGCAGTTCTGTATGGCTAGGGATTATAGATTCTGCTCTAATAAATAGCTATTGGATAGAACTACAGCGGGAGGGTAAAGCATTTCCGGGGTAAGCATTCTTAAAGGTCGATAATTTCGCTCGAAACATAGAAATAAAGCCAAATTCGATAAAATACGCGTAAAGGACACCCACTTACCAACCCATTGTGTCGGTTGTTCTTTATAGCTAGGGATTATAGACGCTGCCATAATGAATAGCTATCGGATAGTACTACAGCGGGACGGTAAAGAATTTCTGGGGTAAGCATTCTTAAAAACCGATATTATCTGTATTATAGCAAATGTCGCGTAAAACAAATCTGAACGAGTGTATTACGCATGTTTTGTGTAAGTGGCTTGCGCTTGAATTTAATAAGATAGAGGGTTTATTTTTTTGTAATCAATGTATGGCAAGCAAAGAAATCATAGATTAATCTTATTTCCGTTGCAATTGACAATGGTTGACCCTTATGCTTATTTTATCGAATTTGGCCTTATATCCATGTCTCGGACGAAATTTTCGACCTTTCAGTATGCTTACCCCACAAATTCTTTACCCCACGCTGTAGTACTATCCAATAGCTATTTATTAGATCAGAGTATCTATAATCCCTAGATATACAGAACTGTCGAGGCAATGGGTTGGAAGGTGGGTGACCCTACTGCGTATTTTATCAAATTTGACTTTTTTTTTCTCCCTGTTTTACGGACGAGGTTTTCGGCCTTTCAAAATGCTTTACCCCAGAAATTATTTACCCTCATAGTGTAGTACTATCCAATAGCTATTCCTTAGGACAGCGTCTATAATCCCTAGCTATAAAGAACTCCAGCGACAATGGGTCGGAAAGTGGGTGTCCAAAATGCGTATTTTATCGAATTTGGCCTTATTTCCATGTTTCGGACGAAATGTTCGACCTTTCAGGCTGCTTACTCCAGAAATTCTGTACCCCCACGCTGTAGTACTATCCAAGAGCTATTTATTAGATCAGAGTCTTTAATAGCTAGCCATACAGAACTGTCGAGGCAATGGTTTGGAAGGTGGGTGACCCAACTGCATATTTTATCAAATTTGACTTTTTTCCCCTGTGCCTTCCCCAGAAATTCTTTACCCTCACGCTGTAGTAATATCCAATAGCTATTTATATGAGCAGAGTCTATAATCCCTAGCCATACAGAACTGCCGAAGCATTAGGGCATTTTTTCCCACTGCATATTTTATCAAATTTGACTTTTTTTTCCTGTGTTACGGACGAAGTTTTCGGCCTTTTGAAATGCTTACCCCAGAAATTCTTTACCCCCACGCTGTAGTACTATCCAATAGCTATTTTTTTAGATCAAAGTCTATAATCCCTAAGCATACAGAACTGCCGAGGCAATGGGTTGGAAGGTGGGTGACCCCACTGCATATTTTATCAAATTTGACTTATCCTGCCGTGTTACGGACGATGTTTTTGGACTTTTAAAATGCTTACTTCAGAATTTCTTTACCCTCATGGTGTAGTACTATCAAAAAACTATTCCTAAGGACAGCGTCTTTAATCCCAAGCCTTAAAGAACTCCACAGACAATGGGTCGGACAGTGAGTGTCCCAAATGCGTATTTTATCGAATTTGGCCTTATTTCCATGTTTCGGACGAAATTTTCGACCTTTCAGGATGCTTACCCCAGAAATTCTTTACCCCACGCTGTAGTACCATCCAATAGCTATTTATTAGATCAGAGTCTTTAATAGCTAGCTATACAGAACTGTCGAGGCATTGGGTTGGAAGATGGGTGACCCCACTGCGTATTTTATCAAATTTGACCTTTTTTCCCCCATGTTATGGACGAAGTTTTCGGCCTTTAAGAATACTTACTCTAGAAATGCTTTACCCTCCTGTTTTAGTACTATCCAATAGCAATTCATTAGGGCAGCGTCTATAATCCCTAGCTATAATAAAATACCGAAACAATTGCTCGGGAAGTGGTGACCCCAGTACAAATTAGATACAATTTGGCATTTTTTCCATATTTCGAACGAAATTTTCGGCCTTTAAGAAGGCTTACCCCAGAAATTCTTTACTATCCCGATGTAGTACTATCTAAGAGCTATTCTTTGAATCAGAGTCTCTAATGCCTAGATAAAAAAAACTACCAAGGCAATTGGTTGGGAAGTGGTAACCCCAGTACAAATTTGATACAATTTGGCTTTTTTTCCATGTTTCGAACGAAATTTTCAGCCTTTAAGAAGGCTTACCCCAGAAATTCTTTACCCTCCCGTTTTAGTACTATCCAATAGCTATTCATTAGGGCAGCGTCAATAATCCCTTGCTATAAAGAAGTACCGAGACAATGGGTCGAAAAGTTGGTACCCCAATATGCGTATTTTATCGAATTTGGCTTTATTTCCATGTTTCGGACGCAATATTCGGCCTCTAGAAATGATTACCCCAGAAATTCTTTGCCCTCCCGCTGTAGTACTATCCAAAACCTATTCTATAGAGCAGAGTCTAGAACCCCTAGCCATACAGAACTGCCGAGGCAATGGGTTTGGAAATTGCCCAATGCGTATTTTATCAAATTTGACTTTTTTTCCGTGTTACAGACGCAATTTTCGGCCTATAGAAATGCTTACCCTAGAAATTCTTTGCCCTCTCGTTGTAGTACTATCCAATAGCTATTTATTAGGACAGCGTCTATAATCCCTAGCCATACAGAACAACCGAAACAATGGGTCGCAAAGTGGGTACCCCAATGCGTATTTTATCAAATTTGACTTTTTTCCGTGTTACGGACGAAATTTTCGACCTTTCAGAATGCTTACCCCAGAAATTCTTTACCCTCACGTTGTAGTACCATTCAATAGCTATTTATTAGAGCAGAGTCTATAATCCCTAGCCATACAGAACTGCCGAGTCAATGGGTGGGAAAGTGTGTGACCCCAATACGTATTTTATCAAATTTGACTTTTTTTCCGTGTTACGGACGAAATTTTCGGCCTTTAAGAATACTTACAACAGAAATTCTTTACCCTCCCGTTTTAGTAGAATCCAATAGCTATTCTATAGAGCAGAGTCTATAACCCTTTGCATACAGAACTACCGAGGCAATGGGTTTGGAAATTGCCCAATGCTTATTTTATCAAATTTGACTTTGTAACCGTGTTACAGACGGCCTATAGGAATGCTTACCCCATAAATTCTTTGTCCTCTCGTTGTAGTACTATCCAACAGCTATTCATTAGAGCAGCGTCTATAATCCCTAGCCATAAGGAACTACCGTGACAATGGGTCGGAATGTGGGTGCCCCAATGTGCCCCAATGTGTATTTTATCGAATTTAGCTTTATTTCCATGTTTCGGACGCAATTTTCGTTCTCTAAGAATGCTTACCCCGGAAATTATTTACCCTCCCGTGTTAGTACTATCCAATAGCTATTCATTAGGGCAGCGTCTATAATCCCTGGCCATAAAAAAATACTGAGACAATTGGTTGGGAAGTGGTGACCCCAGTACAAATTTGATACGATTTGGCTTTCTTTCCATGTTTTGAACGAAATTTTCGGCCTTTAAGAAGGCTTACCCCCAGAAATTCTTTACTATCCCGATGTAGTACTATCTAAGAAATATTCTTTGAATCAGAGTCTCTAATCCCTAGCCATAAAGAACTACCGAGATAATTGGTTGGGAAGTGATGACCCCAGTACGAATTTTATACAATTTGTCATTTTTCCATGTTTCGAACGAAACTTTCGTTCTTTAAAAGGCCTACTCAAGAAATTCTTTACTATCCCGCTGAAGTAATATATAATAGCTATTCATTGAATCAGAGTCTCTAATCCCTTGCAATAAAGAACTACCGAGACAATTGGTTTAGAAGTGGTGACCCCAGTACGAATTTTATAAAATTTGGTATTTTTTCCATGTTTCGAACGAAACTTTCGGCCTTTAAGAAGGCTTACTCCAGAAATTCTTTACTATCCCGATGAAGTACTATCTAAGAGCTATTCTTTGAATCAGAGTCTCCAATCCCTGACCATAAAAAACTACCGAGACAATTGGTTGGGAAGTGTTGACCCCAGTACAAATTTGATACAATTTGGCTTTTTTTTCATGTTTCGAACAAAATTTTCGGCCTTTAAGAAGGCTTACCCCAAAAATTCATTACCATCCCGATGTAGTACTATCTGAGAAATATTCTTTAAAGTAGAGTCTCTAATCTCTAGCCATAATCAATTACCGAGACAATTGGTTGGCAAGTGGTGACCCCAGTACGAATTTGATACAATTTGGCTTTTTTCCATGTTTCGAACGACATTTTTGGCCTTTAAGAAGGCTTACCCCAGAAATTCTTTACTATCCCGATGTAGTACTATCTAACAGCTATTCATTGAATCAGATTCTCTAATCCCTTGCCATAAAGAACTAGCGAGATAATTGGTTGGGAAGTGATGACCCCAGTACGAATTTTATACAATTTGTCATTTTTCCATGTTTCGAACGAAACTTTCGGTCTTTAAGAAGGCTTACTCAAGAAATTCTTTACTATCCCGCTGAAGTACTATCTAATAGCTATTTATTGAATCAGAGTCTCTAATCCCTTTGCAATAAAGAACTACCGAGACAATTGGTTTAGAAGTGGTGACCCCAGTACGAATTTTATACAATTTGGTATTTTTTCCATGTTTCGAACGAAACTTTCGGCCTTTAAGAAGGCTTACTCCAGAAATTCTTTACTATCCCGATGTAGTACTATCTAAGAGCTATTCTTTGAATCAGAGTTTCCAATCCCTAACCATAAAAAACTACCGAGACAATTGGTTGGGAAGTGTTGACCCCAGTACAAATTTGATACAATTTGGCTTTTTTTCCATGTTTCGAACAAAATTTTCGGCCTTTAAGAAGGCTTACCCCAAAAATTCATTACCATCCCGATGTAGTACTATCTGAGAAATATTCTTTAAAGTAGAGTCTCTAATCCCTAGCCATAATCAATTACCGAGACAATTGGTTGGCAAGTGGTGACCCAAGTACGAATTTGATACAATTTGGCTTTTTTCCATGTTTCGAACGACATTTTTGGCCTTTAAGAAGGCTTACCCCAGAAATTCTTTACTATCCCGATGTAGTACTATCTAATAGCTATTCATTGAATCAGATTCTCTAATCCCTTGCCATAAAGAACTACCGAGATAATTGGTTTGGAAGTGGTGATCCCAGTACGAATTTTATACAATTTGGCATTTTTCCATGTTTCGAACGAAATTTTCGGCCTTGAAGAAGGCTTACCCCAGAAATTCTTTACCATCCCGATGTATTACTATTAAATAGCTATTCATTGAAGCAGAGTTTCTAATTCCTAGCTATTAAGAACTACCGAGACAATGGGTGGGAAAGTGGGTGTCGCCAATGCGTATTTTATTGAATTAGGCTTTTTTTCCATGTTTCGGACGAAATTGTCGGCATTTCGAATGCTTACTCCAGAAATTCTTTACCCTCACGTTGTAGTACTATCCAACAGCTATTCATTAGGGCAGCGTCTATAATCCCTAGCCATAAAAAACTACCGAGGCAATGAGTTGGAAAGTGTCCAATGCGTATTTTATCCAATTTCACTTTTTTTTCCGTGTTACGGACAAAATTTTCGGCCTTTAAGAATGCTTATCCCAGAAATTCTTTACCCTCACGTTGTAGTAATATCCAATAGCTATTCATTAGGGCAGCGTCTATAATCCCTAGCCATACAGAACAACCGAGACCATGGATTGGAAAGTGGGTGTCACCAATGTGTATTTTATCGAATTAGGCTTTATTTCCATGTTTCGGACGCAATTTTCGGCCTCTAGGAATACTTACTTCAGAAATTTTTGAACTTCACGTTGTAGTACTATCCAATAGCTATTCATTAGGGCAGCGTCAATAATCCCTAGCGATAAGAACAACCGAGACAATGGGTTGGAAAGTGGGTGTCGCCAATGCGTATTTTATCGAATTAGGCTTTTATTTCCATGTTTCGGACGCAATTTTCGGCCACTAGGAATACTTACTTCAGAAATTTTTGAACTTCACGTTGCAGTACTATCTAATAGCTATTCATTGAATCAGATTCTTTAATCCCTTGCCATAAAGATCTACCGAGATAATTGGTTTGGAAGTGGTGATCCCAGTACGAATTTTATACAATTTGGCATTTTTCCATGTTTCGAACGAAATTTTCGACCTTGAAGAAGGCTTACCCCAGAAATTCTTTACCATCCCGATGTATTTCTATCTAATAGCTATTCATTGAAGCAGAGTTTCTAATTCCTAGTCATTAAGAACTACCGAGAAATTGGGTTGGAAAGTGGGTGTCGCCAATGCGTATTTTATTGAATTAGGCTTTTTTTCCATGTTTCGGACGAAATTGTCGGCATTTAGAATGCTTACTCCAGAAATTCTTTACCCTCACGTTGTAGTACTATCCAACAGCTATTCATTAGGGCAGCGTCTATAATCCCTAGCCATAAAAAACTACCGAGGCAATGAGTTGGAAAGTGTCCAATGCATATTTTATCCAATTTGACTTTTTTTTCCGTGTTACGGACAAAATGTTCGGCCGTTAAGAATGCTTATCCCAGAAATTCTTTACCCTCACGTTGTAGTACTATCCAATAGCTATTCATTAGGGCAGCGTCTATAATCCCTAGCCATACAGAACAACCGAGACAATGGATTGGAAAGTGGGTGTCACCAATATGTATTTTATCGAATTAGGCTTTATTTCCATGTTTCCGACGCAATTGTCGGCCTCTAGGAATACTTACTTCAGAAATTTTTGAACTTCACGTTGTAGTTCTATCCAATAGCTATTCATTAGGGCAGCGTCAATAATCCCTAGCCATAAAGAACAACCGAGACAATGGGTTGGAATGTGGGTGTCGCCAATGCGTACTTTATCGAATTAGGCTTTATTTCCATGTTTCGGACGCAATTTTCGGCTTCTAGGAATGCTTATCTCAGAAATTCTTTACCTTCACGTTGTAGTACTGTCCAAAAGCTATTCATTAGGGCAGCGTCTATAATCCCTAGCCATATAGAACTACCGAGACAATTTAATTGGAAAGTGGGTGACCCCAATGGGTATTTTATTAAATTTGACTTTTTTTCTGTGTTACGGACGAATTTTTCGGCCTTTAAGAATGCTTACCCCAGAAAATTCTTTACCTGTACGTTGTTGTACTATCCAATAGCTAATAATTAGGGCAGCGTTTATAATTCCCAGCCATGAAGAACTACCGAGACAATGAGTCGGAAAGTGGGTGTCGCCAATGCGTATTTTATCGAAGTAGGCTTTATTTCCATGTTTCGGACGAAATTTAGAATGCTTAAACCAGAAATTCTTTACCCTCCCGCTGTAGTACTATCCATTATCTTTTCATTAGAGCGGAGTCTATAATCCCTAGCCATTCAGAACTGCCTGGGCAATGGGTTGGAAAGTGCGTGACCAAGTTTCAAATAAAAGTTGTATTGTCAGTATACCATGAAAAATTTCATTTACATCAAAATTCTATATTTTTAGTCGATCGTTAATATGAGTTGTGAAAATCGCAAATATGGGCTAAACATGCGTTAATACGAATCAAATCCTAGACCTAACAGATAATACTTTGTTTGAATCGTCATCATTATTTTTTTTTATATTGTAAATGCTAATTACAAAACCGTAAATATGAGTTAAAAATCTGCAAGCTAAAGTTAGAATTTTGTTAATCTTGTTTTCGAACAAAAAAGTCAAAAACTATGATTTTAAAGAAAAATTAAATTGTCGCTCAAGTAGTTTTCCAAACGCAATTACAGGATGACGAATTGCAGGATAGCCTTTTATAAAGAGAATTGCAGGATGAGAATTGCTGTATAGCTTGCCACTAGTCAATAAAGAAATAGGTTGATAAAACTAAATGTAAACAATTCAGTTCGAAATAAGTGTGTCCTATTTACTTCGATACGCTTTGGCATAATTTAAAACCCCTAAAATCAATTTTTATCGTTACCTGAGTTTATCGGAGGTATTCTTTTTTTGTGTGTGTGTATCCAATAACAAGGAAGAAGATAGTCAAGGTAACACAGTTCGAAGTTTAAATTACAATATCATACCAATTTTCAATCTATTAATTAACGGTATTCAAAGTTTAGGTTTAAATAACCTAACATAGTGTACCTATCAGTGCACATGCACAATGGAGGGGAGAGAACTCGAGATTAACGGTGGATGTTAGCATTATTTTATACACATAAAATCCCTTGATACATTGAATTTGGAGATTTTTTAAATGAATATTTTGTGAAATGAGTTGAGGGGAAATTTCTCTTTTGCAACAGACTATCATGGAAGGTTAGATTCAACTTGTCATAAATTTTACACATAGAATATCACTGCTGTAAATTTTACTCATCAACTCTTCATTTCAAAAAAAATCATTGTGCATTTGAAAACAGAATTAGTTTGAAAGAATTTGCTTTATTGTTGTAGTATTTCATGTTTTGAAGTTTTCAATGTTGCATTGCGCACCAGATATTCAGAAATTTACCAGAAATATCACGTCACACTGATGTTCATTCGTAAAAATCTAAAATATTAGTGGATCTTTCATAAAAATAATATTATTTCTATTTGTCAAAAGGCCGGACACCTTTTATAACTTACTTTGCGGTAGGAGTTTTGATCATACTGTAACCTATAGTTGTTAACATTCTTGTCATGTAGTCTATAGTGGATAGTTGTCTCGAAAGCAATCATACCACATCTCTTTCTTTTAAATAGCGTCGTAATATTTATTGCTATAAATGGAACTCGTTTATCCACAATTCTTTTTTTTTATTATCATTGAACGGATACCAAGAACAATATTCACGAGTTAACGAAAATCCAAATTTATCTTAATATCAACCACTGGATTTGTTTACTAACAATCATTATAATTAGAATAATCAGTAAATCAAACGTTTAAGTGCATATCTGTAACGTATTGCATGACCTACAAATAATAATCATCCCTTTATAAGTGAATTCTCCGTGCTGATATTTGTTCACTTGTATATTAACTATTGATATGCAGAAAAAAATATTTCCCTTTAGACACATGTTATTGCTGAAAACGCAGCTGGCATGATATGCAGATATTTTTATCTAAAAAATAATCTTATGTATTATGTACATGTCTACCCTAAAATACTTTGTAAGATAGCAATAGACTTGGCTTTGATGCAATAAACCATTGCACTCAGAATTACCTATTTTTTTGCAAGATGGACTGGACTCGTATAGACCAAACCATTTGAAATCTATATTTTCTAGGGGGAAGATATTCAAAAGAGTCTAAACCGTCCGTAAATCCTTCGGCGCGTGCAAATATTTCATAAATATTTCAGATTTAAGCAGATATAACTGGCGGGAAGTTACTCTTTGGTTTGTCTGGCTCTAAAACACAATCCTCTTGCTGAAAGGTGTGTGTATCTTTTTTATTTATTCATACCCTTAGAGTATTGATTTCTATGCTTTAACATGGATAGCTTTAATTCTCATCGGGACATGAAAATTCTAGAATCGTTTCTCAGTACGCACTGATTTTCTGGAGTTGATTTTACGCGGAAAATCAATATAGTTTTTAGATATTTTTATAGCATAAAGTACTATCTATAAATAATGCGGGACCCTACCCGTTTCGTAGATATACGTTGTTACCCAATGGGTACTTTATCATCGGAATGCTATTTAGGAAATAGAGGGGTACATCTTTTTTATGTTATGTTCGGAAATAGCGTGGTAAATCTTTTTTCCAGGGGAATCCTTCTTTCCTTTTTCGGTATTTTTATTTCTTGGGGGAGGGATGGTCTATCAAAGGCCTAGGTTGACTTTACATTAAAAACAAAATCATTGCAAGTACACAGATTGATGTTTCTGATCTCTCTCCTCTATGTCACTCAGTCTTTTCTTAAAGCTCATGTTAGAGGGTTCACTTAATTAGTTTTTATATTTTGTGTAATATAATGTGTTTGTTGTAATTGTGTTCCGTTTGGATACAAAAAAAGTAATTTTATTTCTTTCGCAATTTTATGTTTTTTTCTATTACCATTGACTAGTCATTCAATTCAATGAGAATTTAACTGTCAAATCTTTAAACCAATTCGGAAATGGCGCTGCATTGGTTTCTTAATTAGTGTTGAATAAATTGTCTTAATTATGCCAAGCCAGTATCCAGACAGTTCTAGAGAGAATACACAAATAACGACCAAGAATGTGTAAATGTGAATATCCATATTAAAAACAATGTTCAAAAACAATTTAATAAAATCTTTATTGTTTTCAAAGAGTGTTAGGAACGCCCAACCCATTTCTCGAGACCCTCCTGGTTACATGTATGGTTATTTCTATATCTGAAATAAACATACTAGGCTTCGAGAATGAATTCATATTAGATAATAAACATGAAAAAAAACAAACATTTGCTAGTATTGCTACTATCATATCTAAATAAGGGTTCCAATGTACAAAATTATCTCCATGGCCTTTCTTCGCCATGTATTCGTCGTAAAAGTAAAACATAAATTGCACAGTGAAATAACAAAAAGATGACTGGACCTCGAACTGATAGAGGGAATCTTGTGTATTACACATTGTAATAAAATTTGGTCGTTTAAACTGGGAGGATTGCTAAATATTCAAGATAACCATAAACTGTTCATAAAAGGAGATGGACTGAAGTATTTGGATCCGTTATATTGGCATCACAAAGCTTTATAGTCTTTTCAAACAGGTGACAAAGTTTAGTCTGCGAGGAAATAGAAAACACTTTACAGTCAATGATATATCCACATGCCTTCGCACAGTCAACTTTCGCTTTCAAACCATTACTGTGTATAAATTCTGATTTCAACGGCTGACTTGAAATGGCTCTACCGTAGAATGCTGTTCCATACTGCTGAAAAGTTGGAACACTTATGAATTCTCCTACAATGTAAATCTGAGTTTGTCTATTGTTTATCGTCACATTATTCAACTAACTTCACAAAAACAAACGTGAGTTAGATCTTGGAAGAATTGGCACAAAGAGTTAAATCTCATACTTCATTCAGATAGTGTGTTTACTTTGTAAATTTTTAGTTATGTAACAATCCTTATTTATAATCTTGTACTTAACTCAGAGGTTTCTCATGACCTGAAAGAAGCCATATAAAACTACAATATGATGAAAGAGGCTACGTGGGATATTTACGCAGCCATGTCCGATCAGATTATTGACGATAATTCAGATGCTCGTGTATAGAGAGTGTTCTTATGGCAAAGTAAGAATATTTCGCATAACTAGTATACATTATTGTTTAGGGGACAGCGTGTGGGATTTTCTCGCTGCTTTGAGGACCCATTGTTGGCCATGGGCTGTTCTTTAGTCGGGTTGTTATGTCTTTGACAAGTTTCCCGTTTCTATTCTCTATTCTATATGTCAAAGTATGTTATGGGGAAATATTAATACTACGCGAAGTATAAGTTGTAAGCAATAGTAATCATATATAGACAAGTTGGTTGATAGCATAGCTTTGATAGCTTCTGTCAAATATAATCACAACCTTTTTAGGTTCAGTGAAATGTATACTTTCACATTTTGTATTGTCTATTGTTTACTAATGTAATTTGACCTTTTGACCCTTTTTTCAGGTTTTTGTGTGGCGTTGGTTTTCTATCTTATAAACGCAAATGGTTTCGGAAGTAAAATGAAAACGAATGTTAAACATATTTCTATAAAATGTGCAGAAAAATTCAGTCTTAATTGAAAGCGTACTAATACGATATATAGATAGCCTCCAATCTGCACCACACATTTGTGTCCAGTTCCCAAAACACGGTGTATTACATTCAGAATCGCTGACATTTGGATGTCTTGCAAGATCTAAGTATGGGTCATTACCACAATGGCACCATTGCCGAGACTGAAAAAGACAATTACGAGATTTTAAAAAAAGACAAAGAGAATTATTTTGTTTGAGGTGAAAACTGTCTAACTTATAATATTTTATTTTTCAAGTACTTGTTTATTTGAAGCTGGTATATTTTAAAATGCTTCATTAGACCTCTATCATAGGAAAGTTTTGGATTGGTCAGCTCATCGATGTTTGTATTATATTTGGAATTATTAAATATATGTCCACCGAGCATCACTGACGAGACATAAATGCGCATCTGATGCAGTAACTGTCGTGTTAATGTCAAAAGGTTCATTGTCCGGATTTGGTTATATTTTATTTTCTTTTTGGATTAATCAGCTGTTAAACCTATGTATTGAGTTTTTAATATTTTGATATTTTGGTCTAGAGCATTAACAGACATTTATTGTTGAAAAGACACATCTGATGAAGTAAAATTGGTATCGTCATTGTTATTTTGATGATATCTTTCGGGACTCTACATCTTTTGGGTATCTTGTTCACAGACCTTTTCTCTTTTGTGCTCTTAATGTTTTGTTTATTGTTTGTCCAATGTTTTTAACTGATTGCTGCGTTCATAAATCGACAATATTACTCGATGATATGTTTATAATGCTCAGTTAAAAACACATCTAGCAATGAATTCTGCTCCTACCGAAGAAGAGAGATATTTTGATCCATATAAGCTATTTAGGAGTTTTAGTGTGATTGCAAATTGGCAACCATCCAACAGAGTCCAAATGACTTGGATTGAAGCAATCATAGGTCACCATACAACATTCAATAATTAGCAAAATCCATACCGAGAAGCAATTCAAGCGAAGACCTAATGATGGCCTCACTGTAACTTTTGGGCGATGAACAGACTTTCCGTTCATTTTATTTTTTATTTGCTTTTTGCATGTGTATGTCTAGTGATTTTGTGTCAGTAATAAATATCCATGTCCTTTATTCTTCCATATCGTCAAAATTATGTCTGTGACCAATAGTCATTGAACCAGTTAAATGCGATACTCATTATGGATAATCACGACTTATAATGCAAAAGTGCATCATCTGCAGATTGGACACAAATTAATACGCAATTCTAAAGGGGGGAATGTAAGAGACCATTATTAGCAGTCACGGACATTGTTTTATAGCTAAAATACATTAAAATGAACGATATCAAAGTTATTTTAAATGGGTTATATAGAAGAAACTTGATTTTTTTTCTTATTGAGGAAACTTTTAACGATAAAATTGGTTAACATTTAATAAGAAAATTGCTTTTCATCAATACTTCCTAAATAATAAATAGAAAATAGGGGTCAAGGGCCTTATTTTCTAGAAAAATACAAAAACCACAAACTAATTTCCTAGAAAATTCAATTAGGTTATCTGCCCTTCATTTTAAAAGTTTTTGTATGAAACTTTTAAATACATATACCTTACTTAATTTTTTCATAGTTTTATCTTAGAATTTCAAGTTTTAGATGTTTCAGGTGTATATTGAATGATATTTGGTAACATATTTCTAAACCGAAAAAGTAATTTTCCAACATGCCTACAAGGAATGCTAAAAATAGACACCCAATCTACCTAAAATATCCCCACGAATTGTTACAAGATTATCAGAAAAGCATGTGCAGTCATGGATGTTGCATTGTATTTGGACACAAAATTATCACATTTAAATACCTCGTGATTGTTTTCTGCAAATAAAATCATGGAAATATTACATGTATTATGAAACATCAATAACATGTAAATTTACGTAACAATTACCTGCATACCGGCATATTTAAACCCATCAGCTTTGCATCCAAGTATACAGAAATCTATAGTCAAGGTTAAAAAGTTTGTGTCTCCATATACATGAGGAAACTTTCTGATTGGATCGGAATCTACAAAACAGCCTGTGTAATCTGCATGTCCTGAAAAAGTAAACTTTCATAACAGTTTCATCGTTTGCTTCTTTTATTTTATTCCTTCATAGCCCATAAATAAATAAAAGTAAACGGGATCATATCACATCCTAATTTTTAAGGTGATGTTGTGTATAGAGCCCGTAAATTTAGATACGATACGTGTAAACTTATTCTTTAAATAAAATTATTATGAAATTTGTCAATTTAACACTGCAATAAAATCTTTGAACATTGTTTGATTCGGTACAAACATTGATTTGGTTATCACGAAATCAAAACATAACTGTATCTTATTGCTATACAGCTGTTACCATTCACAGTGCTACATTATGTCGATATTTATATTTTGGCATTACAAAATGTTTGTTACATTTTGTTTAAATACATTGGATGTGTACTGATTGATATTTAAGTATTGAATAATCTTAGTCTTAAAGGTTATTAATTTATCATTGTTACAGTAGTGATATTTTTTAATATTGTATTTATCGGTTCCAACATTGCTTTTATTTTTAGTAGTTTTAAACAAAACAAGATATGTGTTGCTGTCAAGTAATTAACACTTATATAAAATGGTCCACCACCCTGTCGCCTCTTATATTGTCGTTATACACAAGGTCATGCTTTCCTCAAACTGATTATGATCTATTTACACAACATCCGTTAGAGGTGTACTTATAATTGATATTTTAGTCTAGAAAAACATGTTTTTGGGTGAAATTGTGCTTTCAATTAGCATTCACTTATTTCGGGCACTCTTAGGTCAGTTGTTATTTGTGTTTGTGCGTAGAACCAATTGAATAAGTCAAGCTCTTTATCCCTGATTTCAACAATTCGTGTTTATATTGTCCTGTTACACTCCTGTCCTAGGTTAGATTACACACATGTTTTACCACGCCACATTTTTATGTACTTGTCTAAAGTCAGAAGCTTGTTATCCTGAGATTGGCTTTGGTAGCTGTGTGCAACACAGTGTATCTAACATTTTAACCCCCCACCCCCACACACACACATACACACACAAAGATTAATAGTGGATGCCTTGAAGGACCATTCCAATGTAAAGAAAATGCTCTTAGTTGTAAGCAACAGATAAAAAAACACCCATAATCAATTGCAGTAATTCTAAATATTATCTTTCAGTGGCGGATCCAGAACATTTAGTAAAGGGGGGGGGGAGGTAAGGCGCTGACTGACCTAACAGGGGGGGGGGGCCTTAAGTCATGCTTCATTGATTCCCTATATAATCTACCAAATTTTTCACACAAAAGGTGGGGCCCGATCCCCCCCCCCCCCCCTCCCGGATCAGCCTATGTCTTTCAGTGCCGATTATTTCAAAGAATTTATATCCAGATTTTTTTTTATGTAAATAAGATATCTGTGAAAATCGAAAACTTATATTATTCTTTTCTTAATAAATATACACTGCTGTCGTTATGCATGTACTACCTTGATTGGATGATTCTTTTTTTTTATATAGATCTACAATAAATACTTATTTAAAATCAACGTTTATTCAATGTTGAATCAACGTTCCAATTTCAACGTTGAAATGGTCAACGTTAATTCAACGTTGAATAAATGTTAATTACCCAACGTTGAAAATATAACGTTGTTTCAACGTTGAATATACGTTGAACACTATTTCAACCTTACTTAAACGTTGAATCAACGTTCAGTGCCTGTTGGGAATTGTTTATTTTAGACTTTCTATATATTCTGTTACCTCGTTCCTCAATTCATATAGTTCGTTGGATTATATTCTTAATCTGTTTATTTTTTTCCCGAAGTAGGAGGATTATTCATCTTTAAACCGTAATATCGTTATCATCGTTACTGTTCCCTTTCTTACACGTATCTCGAACTGACTTGCAAGGTCATCACAGAACTGGAGAACATTTAAGGACAAACGTCATCTTGGACACAATTTGTGGCTAACCACAGAGTGAGTTACATTAATAACTTTGTATTTGATGCCCTCAAACCGTTCATCACATATTTGAACTCTTTATCCGTGATATACTGGAAACATCACCTTTATAATTGCAGCTTTATTTCGCGTTCTATGGACTATGCTATTATCCTGATTATCTACATTTGACATTTCATACATTATAACATTAATTCAACACATTGTAAAATTGTATTTCATTTTGTATTTTCAGCTTTTTACCATTTGTTAGATTGGTTCTTGATTAAAGTATCAGCACCTGATAGTCTTTTCTGCTTGAGCCCAATAGTCGGTTATACTTAATGGTCAGTCCATTCCAGTAAAAAGTCTACAACTTGCCTGTTGTGTCTCACAGATTACGCCACTCCACGTCAGATCTACGGCTACAACTTTCCTGCTGTGCACTGAAAGAACGCGCCATCCCTTGACGTACAGTAAATTGACGACAACCTATATATACATATCCAGACAAGGAACAACAACGTAGCAACGTAACAACGCAACACAGCTTGTGTGTACCAGGCAGCAAACCACCAACGTTGGCAACAACTTAATTTTAACCTAAATATCCGTTAGACGATTAGAAAACATGGAATCTGATCACGCAGAACGTCAAGACGATCCCGAGCGTCAAGAAACAGAAGCGGAGCTGCAAATAGATGCTAAACAGCCTGTGGACAATCCGTCGAATTTGGAGGAAAATCCCGAGTTTAGGCGAGTACGTGACCTCACGGAAAAAGGCCAGGGAGCATTCACAGAAAAACGTGACAAGTTCTGTCAGGAACTAGAGGCCCTCTGGTCAGATATAGAATCCCAGTTATTGGAAGTCACCATGCCACCTAACTAGCTGCAGCAACTCTTAACAGCCCAGGACAAACTTATAAAAGCCTGTACTAACTATCGTAGGCTCACAAATGAATACCTGGACTTTCTGAAAAGGACCAGAACATTGGACAGTCTAAAGGACATAGATGCATTTAATCTTTCCTTGGATATTCGACTGTCCAAAGTAGACCTGGCAATAGAAACATTGCAAGAACATCGCCTCGCCCTTACATATCCACTAAAACAAAGACGTCAAAGGGTAAGAAAACCTTATACAGCGGAAGCTCTAACGTGTCTGACATGTCAAGCCTAGCACGGAGAAAGCGTGCCAAAGCAGCGGCTGCTAAATCAAAAATAGCCTTCGTCGAACAACATGCCCTGATTCTTCAACAGGAGGCAATGTTAGAGGAACAAGCTCTGTTCAGACAAGCCGAAATGGAACAGGAAGCCACACGTAAAAATGTCGAAATGGAACAGGAAGCCACACGTAAAAAAGCTGAAATGGAACAAGAAGTCGCACAAAGAAAAGTTCAACTAAAACAAGAGGCCATACGCAGAAAGTCTCAAATGTAACAAGAGGCCGCACGAGTAAGTCGGGAAAAAGCCGAGCTAAAGGCCAAAGTTACCTTCTCGAATTAAGCACAAAGAGAAGCTGCAGCCGCAGAAGCCGAGGCTCGTATCCTGGAATACGACGACAGCCAAGCGTTTCGCCATCTCCCGGACGATACGGAAGACCCGCTCCAACGTGTGCAAGATTTCGTCAATAAACATCCTGTACCAACTGCCGTACAGGAAGTGACAGGCCCTCAAAAGAAAAAAAACAAACTCCTGTTAAGATTGAGCTAAGTCATGAATCACCAGACTTCGTGCCATCCGTGGCATTGAACTTGCCGTCACAGACACCTGCTGTCTTGCCTATCGATACTAAGTCACCAGAAGTTACTTTATTCCCAGATCTGGAAACAATAACTGACAAACGTAAACAGGGCGCTTCAAAAGAGATCCCTGTTGTACACCAAAAACAAGACGTTTCAGAAGCGATCCCTGCTGCACTCCAGCAACAAATCAATCATACATCAGAGATAACCAGATTTCTCCTACGTAAGGACCTGCTGTTCTCCCAGTTAACAAGCTTTAACGACCGGGCAGAATCCTTCCATACATGGAAAGCTAGCTTTAAAAACGTCATAGACGAATTACAAGTTTCGGACTCGGAACAAATAGACCTACTGATTAAGTGGCTAGGACCAAAGTCTGCCAGACATGTTATGAGTATAAGGGCATCGAATGCCAACAACCCTACCAGAGGCCTACATAGACTATGGGAGAGATTGGACGAGCGATATGGTGCTACAGAAATGTTGGAGGCGTCTCCCGTCAACAAACTTGTTAAATTCCCAACATTGACGAATAAGTACAACTCGCTTCTTTACGATTTGTCAGATATTATCTCAGAAACAGAATATCACAACGAAAATCCCAAGCTGGGATATTTGCTAGCTTATTTCGACTCTTCGTCCGGGATAAATCCAATTGTGGAAAAATTGCCATACGGACTCCAAGAAAAGTGGATAACAAGGGCTTCAAGATACAAGTCTTAATACGAAGTTGCCTTTCCGCCTTTCACAATATTCTCTGCCTTCATCAGGTAAGTTAGCAAAATTAAGCACGATCCTGGGTTCATCTTTGGGTCAAAAGTCACACCAAATACAAAAGGTGCTGCGCCAAAGTTCACACCTCAGATGTATTCTAAAGTCAACGTCCATAAGACGGCAGTTGAACAGCAACCTGGACACAGCAGTTAACAACAAAGTCTTTGCATTTTGCATAATACAAAGCATCCCTTAAAAGAATGCCGAGCGTTCCGAGCCAAATCATTCGAGGAACGCAAACAACTGTTATGACAGAACAATTTTTGCTACAAGTGTTGTGAGTCAACCACACACAAAAGTCGGGATTGCAACGCGAGTATCAGTTGTAACGAGTGTGGAAGTCAACGACACACCACCGCACTACACATAACAAGAGTGCAACCACACAAAAATTCTCAATCTAGTTCCTCCGGCACAATCTACGGCGGAGAGCAGACAGAGCCCGCTGAAATCAAGTTAACCTCTGTGAGTTCAACCTGCACAGAGATCCACAAAGACCCTAAGAGTGAGAAATCTTGTGTCAAGATATTACCGGTGGATGTGTACCACAAGGACAGAACAGACAAAATTATCCGGATGTACGCCATCATTGACGACCAAAGCAACCGGTCTCTTGCCTCGCCTGAATTCTTCAGTCTGTTTGTCGTACGGGATAAACCGGAAAACTACTCTCTATCAACGTGCTCCGGCAGAGTAGCTACTTCAGGGAAAAGAAGAAGAAATTTCGTCATGAAATATGTACATAGTGACGTACAATTTGATCTGCCTACATTAAGTGAATGTTATAATATTCCCAATAATCGGGACGAAATCCCTACTTCTGAAGTCACAATGCCATGAATGCATCATCCTCATTTAAAAGAACTCAGAGGAAGCATTCCACCTATAGAGGAAAAGTGCAAAATTCAAATGTTATCTGGAAGAGACCTAGGCCTTATAGAGGTACACCACGTCCTTGAACAACGCCAAGGACCATCCAGAACTCCATTTGCCCAAAAGTTGAAACTTGGTTTGGTCATATTGGAAATACATATATTGACAAGCAAACTGTTTCACTTGAAGTCAACACGAAGATAACTTACGTTTCAATAACGGAACCAGAACAACTTCTTGCCTCAAGACCGGAAATAACCATCAAGGACGAGAATCCAATCGTTGGTGAGGATAACTACCAAAGCCTTAATTCAAATATCAAGGTTGCAAAGACGCATTCCATACAATTCCTTGAGTGTACTGGAATTAGTACCAAGTCTGGTAGATTCATGAATTTCTCTAAAGGAACAGCACTTGTGTCACCAAAAGCAAAATCTGTGACTTCTATAGAAAATTCTATGGATAACGAAAATTTCATTCTGGAATCAGTTAGACCTGAACAATTGAAGTTCACGGACAAGAAATCAGTTGCATTCACAAACAAAAACCTATTCCGAAACAAGGACCGATTTCCAATCTCAATCTGCCTTTGAACAAGCAACGACTACTCCGAGTAGGAAGCAGTATCGTCAAGTCTGACTCGAATTATAGTGAGAAGGAACCTGTGATCATATCTAGACATCATCATATGGTAACACGTTTTGTTGGATAGTTCTACGACAAAATCAAACATCGAGAACGCCACTTCACAGATAGAGCGACTAGATCCGCAGGATGGAACGTTTGGACGAAACGCCTAATTTCGTCTGATACTCACAAATTTGTGACATTTCGCCAACTCAGAAGAGGACAAAGTACTAACTCTCGTCTGACTTACCAGAGGACCATCTTCGAACGTCATCGCCGTCTAACAACGTTGGAGAAAACAGTTCCTATTATCGCAACAGCAATAATGGAACATTCTACAGATCACATCGATCTCATCGGAGACATCCTTCTTCTTAAGGATAAGAAACTGTGCCGAACCCAGTTTCCCGTGAAATGAATTTATTCAAGAAACTTTACAGTGAAAAGTCGTAAGTTGAGAACTGATATTTCTCACACGACCAATAGTGGACATTACTCCTGTACATATTCAATTGATGTTGGGATTTATTTATTTATCTTATATTCATATGCAATGTATTTATGGAATAGTGATATCAGATAGACATCAGATGGGGAGTATTCTGTTACCTCGTTCCTCAATTCATATAGTTCGTTGGATTACATTCTTAATCTGTTTATTTGTTCCAGAAGTAGGAGGATTATTCATCTTTAAACCGTATAAGAACTTCAAAATATCGTTATCATCGTTACTGTTCCCTTTCTTACAAGTATCTCGAACTGAACTTCAAGGTCGTCACAGAACTGGAGAACATTTAAGGACAAACGTCATCTTGGACACAATTTGTGGCTAACCACAGAGTGAGTTACATTAATAACTTTGTATGTGATGCCTTCAAACCGTTCATCACACATTTGAGCTCTTCATCCGTGATATACTGGAAACATCACCTTTATAATTGCAGCTTTATTTCGCGTTCTACGGACTGTGCTATTATCTACATTTGACATTTCATACATTATAACATTAATTCAACACATTGTAAAATTGTATTTTATTTTGTATTTTCAACTTTTACCATTTGTTAGATTGGTTCTTGATTAAAGTATCAGCACCTGATAGTCTTTTCTGCTTGAGCCCAATCGTCGGTTATACTTAATGGTCAGGCCATTACACTATACATTGGATATACTTTTTAGTATGTTATAAATCAAATTTGTGAATTTGAGTCAAATCAGTGAAAATGAATTTGACAGCTAGTGCCCCTTTAAATGTAACCACTAACGAGGTTCCTGAATAACAACAAAAATGTGTGGCGTGTCTAAACTGGTATATTTATCGATTTAAATGTTCTACCATTTAACCTTGATTTACTTGTTGTTGCTCTTTAACTTCACTCTCAGCACTATTGGCTTTTATCTAAGATATCGTGGCGGTCAGTTTTTATTGGAAGAGGAAGCCAGAGTGCTCAGAGATATTTTCGGCAGGAAAACTGACAATTATAGTTAATTAAGATTGAAGTCAAACGACCCTGCCACGAGCGGGGTTCGAACTCACAACTCCAGTTTTAACACACACACATATATATATATATATACAGTCCCTGTAACGTAAAAGTTAACACTTTTTTCATTCGGGAATCGTACGTACAGCGTTCGGTCATCGTTCGTATAGAGTTCGGTCATCGTTCGTACATCATTCGTATAGCGTCCGTACAACGTTCGGTCAGCGTTCGTTCATCGTTCGTTCATCGTATGGTAAATGTCATCGTTTAGGGTTTTGTGTATCGTATGGTTCATGGTATCGTTAAGCGTTTTATTTGTCGTATGGTACATGGTATGGTTTAGCGTTTAGCGTTTCGTTTAGCGTTTCGTTTATCGTATGGTATATGATATCGTTAAGCGTTTCATCTATCGTATGGTATATCGTTTTGTTAAGCGTCTGATATATGTTAGGCTTTAATTTCAGAAAGTTATTTCAATTGTTATTTTGAGTTAAAATAAATTAATATAAAAAGATGCGGGATAAAAAAAAACAATTATTAGTTTGGATTGATTGAAAGTTGGTTGCGTACTTGTATATCCCAAACAACCAAACGGATGCCCCCACTTTGGCAAGTTTTTTTTACTGCCAGCCGTAAGAAAATCTTTAGTGACCATATTTATATCCTTTTGTCACCCTTTGGACTATATTAGATTGGAAAGATTGGATTGGAAACATTTCACTTGATAATTAAAGGAAATAAGTTATCTTATTTATTATATATTTTGTTTCATACTAATTGCGTAGTTCTTGATGTCTTTTTGTAATTTTGAATCATTTCAAATTCGATCTTATAAAATGTTTAAAAAAAACTAACCTAAACAATACCCTTAGTTAATTGAAACGTGAACTATTTATTTACATAAAACATATTTAGTCGTAAAAATAGTATTAGTTGTAAACGTTTTATCTTGATTGAGAAACGTTTAGCAATGCAATAAACTTACTCTAAATGTACTATAACTTAAAGTAGATTTCGAATTGTAAACCATTTCTTACCGGTAGAAAAAAAATCTGCAACTAATATCATTATAGAATACCCTGCTATATAAAACGAAGGGGAAACATTTCCTTACATCACATTTTGACATGAATAACATGAGACCAATTTGAAATACCGCGAAATAAGTCTCTCTCTTTCTCTCTCTCTCCTCCACCAAATATTTCCTTGAAACAATAAATTATATATAATGTTCTATAAATGAGGCTTTATATGAGATACACGTTTTATATCTAAATGTATTTGGATTTGTACCAGTGGCACGCGCTGATTACAAAGTCATTTAACTTCAAAATAATAAAATCTATTCACACCAAACTTTATATTTATGAGTTATATACTCATATCTTCTTTTATCCATGTTCTTTGTGGTCTTAAAACATCGTTTTAGTGTCCTTAGTGCAAACACGTTAGACTTAGTACACTAAGAAGTCCTTTACGGTATTTCTGCACACCGTTTTGATATTTAATTAATAACTGGATTCCCTCCTCCTAGCTATTTACGGGCTAGTTTCTGAGTGCTTAATGCATGTATGTGATCTTATTCACCATTCAAAATGATTGTGCACGAGTCATCTGTAAACAGCCTTGCAAAGTATGATTTAACAGCGCGCATTATGTTTCTATTTAATTTCTCCTTTTTCTATAATAAGTTCAAATGTTGCTTTATTAAATGCACCTAGGTACGTATTTGTAAACTTATGTTTTTACTTTATTTCATGTATCTTTTTTGTCTTCTTTTTTGGCTTCAATTACTTATTTTTTTTCTAATTGATTTATTCGTAAATCGAAAAACGCAGAAACCTAAATAGAATCATATGGCATTGAATGATTTCTCCAACTCAAAACTAGTTATAGATGCCTCTTAAATTTTATTTTTCTCGTTGGGTTGCTTGTCCATTAATTGACGTTTACGCCGTATTCTTTTTTTCGGTATTTGTAAAAAGCCGCTCATCGATCAATTTCACAAGAAATCTAAAACTCGTAAGTCATGTACATTGAAGTTTAACTTGCTAACAATTTTTCGTATACGCACAAAGATAAAATAAATGAAACACTTTTAAGCTGTTTAAATCATGCAGTGAATTTTGAAAATATGGTTTTGAAAATCCAGTTATTTCTGTTTAATACTTTTCTGTCCCTTTTCTTAATAATTAGGACACGTGCCACTGGTTAATATAGAACTAGTCAATCATGAATAATCCCAAACAACAAATTTTTTGATTGGTTTGTCATACTTGCTTATTAATTTCGTATTGTTTTCGGCTGAGACTACTATAACAGTTATAGTAGTCTCAGTTTTCGGCAATATTGTAACAATATCCTTTAGAATTTTAAATTGCCTCAGTCATTTGATATATAATTTATTTTTGTTGTTGTTCACGATTAATATTTTTAGATTGATAATATAATTGCATCATTTTTTAAGCATTGTAGAAGTCACAGTAAACATTAAACTTATGCATGGCGGAAAAGAAATATACGTAAACGATAGGTGCAATGTTCATGCAGCCTTGCAAATAATATTTAAAAAAAAAACATTTAATTTATAAAACTTAAGACTTTAATTTAAGTATTTTTGATGGGATGGTGAAGTTTCCAGAACATATAAAATACACAAGAAAATCTATTAGTACACTAGTCTATCAAAATGTGCTTGCTGTCAATTTTACAATATATTATTGAAGAATTTAGTGTTTTCTTATTCATTCTGACATCTGTGTCCCTGGATCTGAACAAGAAATTGCGAGGACGTTATGCTTATCAGTTTACCTTTAAAATGATTTTTCAACAGAATGTTATCTATATAAAATTTTATTTTTTTTGTTTTTCGTTGCGAAAACAAAATGGCCCTAAACCTAAATGTCATCGTCAGATGTATAATGGAAGGTGATAAACACTTAAGAATATATACCACGTGCTGGTTCTTTTTACCTGGACACAGATCTTATTACGTAACAAGTACGAAGGTGAAATTATTGATTTTGTATATTCAGTCGAATATATACGGTATCTCTGGACTGGGGTTTTTAAGATATTTTGATCTGACAATGTATGTAAATTTATTTGTGCTTCAAATCACTGATTTCAAATTATAGACCAATCTCATTATTATCAACAGTGGGAAAAGTATTTGAAAAATTGTATTTAAAATGTATTTAATCACTTAATTAGTTATATTTCAAATATACAAGAAAGCGTTTTTGTTTCAAGTTGATATTCGCCTTTTTAGAATACTAATGCAGGAGTTCCACAAGGCTCTGTATTAGGTTCCCTACTATTCCTTATTTATGTATATGAGATAGCTGGTAATTTGATAAGTCTAACTCGATTGTGAGCTGATGAAACATCCCTTTCTAATTTAAGTATTATAGTCCTTACACAATAGAGGATGTCTTTACTAGCGATTTAGAACAAATTTCAGCATGGTCTAAAGATTGGCTTATTGATTTCAATCCTAACAAGACAATTACTATGCTATTCTCCTGTAATTCTTCCCCAGATGATATTAAAATAGAACTTCAAAATCAAGTAGTAGAATTGTCTCCTGTCATAAACACTTAGGGATAACTTTTGATTCCAATGGTAAATTCTATACACATATAGAAAACGTTTTAAATTGTGCAAGCACAAGATTAAATTTCTAAAAAGAATTGAAATATGTATTGACTAGAAATTATCTTACTCGTATAAACTTAACACTTATAAGACCAATTATGGAAATGCACGTGAGTTATGGGATGGTTGTACTCAACAAGATTCCGACAATCTAGAACATGACGTTTAGTTAGAAGCAGGAAGATTAGTAGCTGGGTTGCCCGTGTTTGCTAGTCCGGAAGTTATATATTTTCAGTGGTACAGGCCCACATTTGCTAGTGGACAGAAGAAAATCCAGAAAGCTCAATATGTTCTATTCTTCACATAAAGTGGGATTGCCTCTACGATTTAATGCCACTTTTTTCAGTTATGAATAGATATAACCAGAAAATTCTTTTTTTTTTCCATCTACTACTATCGAATGAAATAGTCTAAACCCCGACATATGTACGTCCAGAAATATGATTATATTTATCTAACTTGATACAGACACAATTGCACGCCAATCTTTATTATAAGGACAGTTGATTGGATAAAAGTGATGGATTGCCACGCCTATATTAAAACTGAGGTCCTATGAACTGACTTCAGATAGCTCCCAGTATTCGAATTTGATAAATAAAAAATATCGATATCTCGTATTGTTTCAATATTAAAAGTGTTGTTTAACGTAGTTGAATTTTAGATTAAATTTGGGAAGTCGTGTACATCCCCATCCGGGGTGGATCCAGAACCTTGATGTCTGGAGGGGGGGGGGGGGGGGGACCATCAGATCAAAATTAAATATTTATTTACAGGTGTATATATGCGAGTGTGGGTGGTAATGGTGGGTGGGGGGGGGGGGGGGGAGTCAGATCATCGTTTCTATAGTTCTATAACTTTTATTTTTTTTTACCATTTCACTGTTTTCTTTATTCTTCTGCCAATTAATCTGTATAATAATTGTCCTAAGCATGCATGTAATATTTGCCACTGGACGTTAATCAACAAACAATCACCTCTTTATTCTGTTATCTATATTTATTTATATCTATTGGTCCCATGATTCTCTGTTCTTTAAACCCCATCAGAGACATATATTATATGTCTCTGACCCCATTCATATCCTCATAAATGATAACCTTTTCCTAATCTCATACATATACGTACATTGTAATTGAAACAGGAAAAATATACAGTCATATTACTGTATGCTGGAACTAATAGATAAATGTATTAGTTCCAGATTATCTTCTATAAAATGCAATTGCGTTTTAATTGGAAACAATGACAACCAAATTTTTTTTTGTGGAAAGAGGGGGGACAGTTTTTTTTAAAACAAATTATTGGTTTCCTTTGAAAATAGGAGTGAAAAGAAAATACGACATTTAGTTTATAAAAATGTCTTGTTTGAAAAAAAAGTTTGTTGTTGAATAAAGTCACAAAAAAGACAGTTTTGAAGGAAAAAAATCACAAAAATGATAATGTGAGAATTTTGTTATGAAGACATATCCCATACATCGATACTAATATTCTTGGCACTAAACATTTATTTGTACATATTTATTTAAAACACAGATGTTGGTTAGTAATTTCTTTCCTGGTCAGAAGATGATATTGTATTAAAAACCAGTAAAAATATTCGTACTTTTCCAATCAACATGTACATCAAATCTTTTAAAATGAGACATTAGGGATAAGAAATGTCTTAATTGATAAGTTCTACATTGCATTTAAAAAATCCATTAAAAGAATATTCTATAATTAAAAATCATCGCCCGCTGTTGGAATTTCAGTTTCGCCATTTTTCGTGCTTGTCATGAGACGATATTTCAGGGTTTTCGATTGTTAAACTCATTAAATCAAATAACGAACATGTTCCATCTCAACATGAGAAAGAGTGGTTCATTTACCTCTATCAATGTTTATCGTTTATAAGATGTTGTACTTTCAATGCTATTTATAAACGCAGAGTAAAATTAAAAATGTTTGGTATACAAATTTTAAAAAATCTTGATATAAATTTAAAGAAAAGAAGAAAACCCAACTTTTTTTTTATTAAAATTGAAAATCCAACTGATCAAAAGTCGTATTGACCTCTAAAATTCTATACACAGAAAACAAGTACTTATAGTATCTTAAAATATCCAAATAGAGTCCGTTTTATAAACGCGCACTGGACATAATTGTTATATTTTTATTCAGACATTCCACATTTTATCAACCGTTTCTGAACTATTTTTGAAGATTACGAATCCATGGCTTCATTGCACATTTAACGCAAAATACATTTTGGTTTTTTTATTAGGGAAATAGTTACTTGTGTGTAAAATAATTTCAATGGAAGCTTTTTGAAGGTATTTGATAGGACGTACGCCAATTCATGAGGGCGTGACAAATTGTCACCAATGTCAAATCAAGTTTTTCTATTGTTCAAAGTTTGACGTGCGGTGATGTTTGAACAGTGTTGAGTGTATTTTACATTTGTCATTTCGGAGTCTTTAATATCTTACTATGCTGTATTGATTTTGCTCATTGTTGAAGGCCGTACAGTGACCTTTAATTTGTCATTTCTACGTTATTCAGTCTCTGGTTAAATTCTCTCATTAGACATTATACATTTATTTCCCGTGTCTGAAGGAAATATCAAGATTTGTTCACCCAAGAATATTCATATTTCACGAGGGCTCTGCCCGAGGGAAATATGATTTTTCGAGGGTGAGCAAATCTTCATATCTCCCGAAGCAAAGGAAAATGAATGTTTTATTCCACTGCCTATGGTTTGTTTACTATCAATACATTAAATATTATTTTGCATACATTTTGTTTTCTTATCCGCTTGTTTTTATAAGCTAAACTAAACACGGCATACCCATTGATAAACTGTACCGATCAAAATTTTATTATAAGTCTGTTTGTTTTATCGTCTGAAATAAATTTGAACATGATAATGATTATTGCTATCGCTATTTTAAGAAGAATAAGAAGTTCAAAACGTTATGTACATTAACCGCGCGTAACGTCACACGATGTAATCCCGACATTTCAGAGGGGAATATGATCCTCAGAATGGAATATGAAGATTTGTTCAATGACACGTGGGATAGTCTCAACCAATCAGATATTGATTAAACTATCAATATGTATAAAAAGTGGAACAATATCCCATCATAGATGAGCCGACCGTGCGAGGGCTGTATAGCCAGTCAAGGTCGTTAAAAACTCCCATCATCATCATCATAGATGAACCGACCGTGCAAGGGCTGTATAGCCAGTCAAGGTTGTTAAAAACTTCCATATATATATCATAGATGATCAGGTTTGATATAAAAAAGAAAACTACATTATCGTATCTCGGATATATATATCTATTAAATATAATAAAGAAAACTTTCAGTAAGATTGAGTACAACAAAAGCTTTGCCTTATTAAATCCTTGATGCTGTCTCCATCAGACTGTCAAACACCGTCACCCTACGAATATAATTCCTAGTGTGAACAGTGCTTAACTTGCATTTTTCCCAATGTATTTCTTGAAATTTAATGCATGAAATATTAAGAAGGGGGATGAAATTTAATTACATGTTAAAACAATTTGGGTGCTGAATCTTTATGTTAAGGAGTGATTTGGTCCAGTTAAAAAAGGTAAACAATAGTACATTTGTACGTCTGAAGCTGTCAAACTGAATTTTAGACCCCCTTATCACAGAATTGTCAATATTTTGAGTTAGAGCTGGTAGAAGTTTCTATAAATTTGATATTATTTGTCCCAATAGTAGTGCACTTCACTGTAAAAATCTTTTTGAGATAGAGCAGGTGCGATTTTTTTAATTTGAATTTATTGTCTAAAAGAAATGCACTACGAAATAAATGTGTCCTCGGGCCTAATTGTTAACGTGGTAGTATATGTGATAAATTGTTGTAAACAATAGTAAACTGAGTATAATAATTTATTCACAGTACGCACTTCCTAGTTTAGTTGTGGTGATAGAAATCTTAATATCATTGATATACAGTTGAGAAATATGGTGCAGTTCTTCAAATGCAGATTTAAACCTTATTAATATTAAACCCAATCCCGCATGACCGCCAGCTGTGGTCATCCTGTTGAGGGTAGTATTCATTATTTTTTAAGTGCCCTTTTATCAACGAAGCAAGAGAAATATTGTTTTCAAAACTAGAAAGATCTACTATATCCATCAAATTAAGGCATTTTGCTCCTGTTGGCTGGTAACGGTGACCTTTCATTTCAGCAAAACAAAGACATTTTTGAGTCTGTACAATCACATATCAGAAATACACAAAGATTTAGAACATTCAATTAAAACTCGGAATTCCTACTTCCCAACTCTTCAAGGGAAACTCCGCGAAAAAATGAAAAATTGATATTTTGTTCTTTAAGTATAAAAAACCACATGTTCATAAATAAAAAAACTTTTATTCTCTATGGAAAGAGATCAAAATCGATTTTTGAAATTCACTATCAGTTCTCGACATATCGCCATCTTGTCGGCATGTTCGATCTAAAAAGTCACGTGATATCTAAAAACCTCAAAGACCAAAATGAATCAGTGATTTATTGACCATGCGTTAAAAACTCCCATCATCAATCGGGGATTACCGTAGACGATCATTCAGTGCGAAAATGTCTTGTCTAGCGTACGGCTGTTCTGTCCGACAAGGTTATGACAAAAGTCTAAATAGTTTTCCCAAACCCACAAAAAAAAGAAAGAATTGTATCAGACATGTTTGTACAACCTTTAACTAACAGCAAATAGTTGCATCTATAGCAGGCACAAGTTGATGTATGAAGACCATTTTGAAAAATCTTGTTTCGAGGGAGATTTGGTGGTAATTATACTTTTTTTAATAACAAAATAACCTAGCAGTTCTGATAGCTATAGTTATCAAATCCTTATATGATAAGATCTCGTTGATTACAAAAAATAGATTTGATGAGGAAGAAAAGTTTCAATTATAAGAAAGAAAAATGCAGTATTCTTGTAACAATCACTGATTTACAAAAGATTCTTTAGTATGCCTCTTTTATATAAAGTGCATTGATTTATATAAAGAATAGTTCCGTATTTAGACAAGATAATTTTTCAAATTAATAAAGTTATACGATAAATAACATTTTTTTAATTATGATATTTAACGGCTATTGACAAGGAGCAATGTTAGGAAGAGGTTTTAGCTAAGACAAAATATGTTGATATAGTATAATATTCCCAGGTTATAGAAATGTAAACATCGAAGAATTGGACATCTCAATTTTTTATTAAAAGTGTTTTTTAACTAATCTTTTAACTTTATCAAATTGATACGGGATCAATTCGGAACAGTCACTTATAAAGACACTTTACAGTTACATGTGTGACCCTATCTGGTATGTTTGGTAACAAATGTATAGTTTTTTTTTCTTTTTAAATTTTATTTACGTTATCTTATTATATATATATATATATATATATATATATATATATATATATATATATATATATATATATATATATATATATATATATATTGGCTTCCTCCCGAATTGATAATAGGTATGTCAGAATTATTGATAGATGTCGTGTCAGAGCGACACATTCAGTTAGTTATCCCAAGGACGTATATTATATTAGATACACGTCCTTGTGTACTCCAGTGACATCCTGTCGACTAAAAATTCGTATTACACAATTATATAATACAGGTTCATGCATGGCTTCTGTATTGAGGTACCCGGCGTGCACAGGTAACATTTATTGAACCACATATATTTGTGTTCGACGTTGTTTATCTTGTGCGTGTTTGAAATTATAATTCCACCTGTTAATGAATGATGTTCTGATAATAATATTATCCACTATTTTTGCTGATAATAAGTTTTAAAATTTTATAAACATGACCTTATTTTTTGTGAAATAAATACAGTTTTGTCATGATTCTGGACTCTTCTTTTAAAAAAAAAATTCTTCACGCAAATACAAGCTTTTGACAAATGGCAAACATGCAGATGTAAAGTAATGCAGCACTTATAGTCAGTATCAATATTTATTTATTGAAGATAAGAGAGCTCCTTCTATGTCCAATGTCCCTATCTTTATAAGGATTAGAACGACAGTGGAAATAGTCATTGTAAAGGAGCGGAGATAGAGTGGCATCGTGAAAAAAGATAACCGAATAGAGAACAATATACTATATGGAGAATTATCTACGAAAAGGGTAATAGTAATTGTAAAGGAAAAGAGATAAAGAGAGGCATATTAAAAAAAAATGTTTGCTAGACAAAGTTACTGCTCGTTTGACATTTTTAGTTATACAAAATCACACATCGTGTTCCAAATTGGTATTCACGTGCGATAACTTGATGCATAGCATGGTTAAAAATAAATAAGTATCCCATTCGTTATATCGTAGTGTCACTGTGTTTCTTTGTTCAATTTATTTAGTTTGTTAATGATTATGTAAATAAGAATAAATCTGTATAAAAACTTCATACCCGTTTAGTTGTTGCCTGTAGGCGTTTGATTATTGTTACATTTAATATATATAAAGAACCTTTCATACATCTTAAAATAAAAGATGTGTCAGTCTGATTCAAACGACATGAGAAGCCTGTAATACTAGTACGACTCGAGTATAGCATGTAAGAATTCCTACTCAATATGGTTGTATTGGAAATCTTTTCATACAGATAGATAACTCATGATCCGACATTCATGTAATATTTGCCACATGACACTCATATTTCTTTCTACCATCATCATCTTATTCATTAAATATTGCTGTAAACATCGATGGTTCACACCCAAACAAAATGGGAGTACTATACCTTTAGAGCTTCTCCGTGGTATACACTTGTGAAATATATAGACGAAATTCGTTATTAAAGTGAATCTACATCTCACAAACACAATTTTTGAATTACGATTTTGAGTGAACACCCATCAAACCATTACGAAATGGCAAGATATAACCATGCAGGCATTTAGTTTTCGTCAGACACAAGATAAATAATCACTCTCATAAACGTATATATATATGCATGCAGTTTCAAATATCAAGAACAAGCGGTCGATGTCTATAGATCATTGTTAAGTCGGTTTACTAGCTGTTCAGAGTCAGACATGTCACTTGTTCATTCTTGGCCTTCCGACGATGGGAAACCTTTTCTGATAGTGTTGACAACATAAGCTTGTATGGTGATTCTGTTTATCTGTACCAGCGGTTGGGCTCTACTACCCCAAATACAAACTAACGAAACGATACTAGTCTGCTTTGTCTGTTAGAAAGAACCTTGGCGCTCATCCTCAATGGCGCTAATACGTCAGGAAACTTACAAGTCTACTAGTAAAGATTGTTTCAAGAACAACGAGGTTGGGACGAACTGTTCTAAAATCGTCAATATCAGTTATACATTACTAAGATATGCCTTTTATTACAACTACTGTATAACTAATTTGGATTAATGACGGCTATCCTGTTCAGCATTGCACAAAATTATCATAGAATATAAAAAAAAAACTTGTTAAAAAAAATCCTCAGGCAAAATAATGTATTAGCTTAGATATGTATATCCATTAATGAAATAAACGATATTTTTTACACTGAATAATTCGTTTAAGTGATTGGCAGATTAATTTGATATGAAAGAATGAAATGTTAAAAAGAAAATTTAAAAAATCACGCATGTTGTACTGTTGTATTTTTTTTTCAATTAAAAACTTAAAAATAAAGATAGTTTTACGATTGTTAGCATTTTAACATCGCCAGATTTAAATAGAAGTTAAAGAATTCCGGTAAAGTAAATTAAACAGATGTGCAATTATTATTAATTGGAAAATGAAACATTTAATTTTTAAGATTAAAAGTACTATTCTTTTAACTTCATATTTTAATTTTATGCAAATTGCATACATTGTAGAACGTAATCGAAAATTGTTCCACTGTAATATTGTATACAATTCCGGAATTGACAAAAGATTGAATGTTTATTTTCAATTAATTTAAACAATTTAATTATTGTTTCTCTATTGTCATCGGATATTTTATCTTGGTATATTAAACACGCTATACTCTTTCTGTTAATCCATTCAAAATGACAATATACACACTGTCAATGTATATTTGTTCCGCCTAACAGAAGTTCCACTGGAAACTTTGTTATAAACAATGTCATAATATCTGTTCCTGTTGGAACAAATATTCTATACCATTTATTCCGTTAGGAACATTTACTGTAATATTTATTCCAGTGGATATAATATTCCAGAATATTGTTTCCATTTGGAACTTATATTATGAAGGAACTTCTATTCCGTGACAGCACCTGTGTACGCTTGAATTCACACCTGTGTACGCCTGAGGATAAATTGCTGCAAGGTAAAGTTCAAACGAATTCTCCTCAAATCGAGAAATAAACAATGACTTTACAAAATAATATACACGTTCTGTTCACATATATTTTGCATTGAAATGGTTATCAAAGTTATAACGGTAAATAAAAACGTAAAAATGTTCAATAGATATTTTATGAAACAATCTCAACAACAAATTTAGATTTTTTGTCAAAAGAGAAGCACAATTACCCCAAAGCGAATTGCGAGAAGTGGTTTCGTATTTCGTTATAGAAAAAAAAAATACTAGTAGTTTATGTAAAGTAACGACTCTCGTACGGTGTCGCGTTAATATCTTTTTAATAAATTGGTGCAATTGGATGCAACAAATAATGACCATAAAATGTCAGGTTTGCGAGATCAGACAGTAACCTAACCAGTAAACAATTGAAAATCTAGGGATCAATATTTAACATTCGTCAGCAATGAGCAATTTTCATAAATAAAACATGATTTAGTCGAATACTTTGAGAGTAAAGAAAAAGAGACTACCATAGATTTGTTATTAACCCCAAATGCTTGATGGGTACAAATCAGTATTCAGGAGTTCCCTTTTTTGCATTAAACCACATTACAACAGAAATTGGAAAATAGGGCGTGGAAGTATTTCTAAGACATTGTTGTTTTCCTGTTCTATGTAGCTTTCTTATTGGCAAACATGGTGATAGATTTTATAGATGCTGTCAGGCACCGACCATTGAAAACAATCGATCTGTTTAAAATAAGAAATGAAAATAACTGTTTGGTGTTGTTTTTTTTTGGGCAAATAAGAAAAATGACCGTTTGATTTAAAATTGTGTAAAATTATTTTGAAATAGATTTATGAAAATAATTTACATGTGAAAAGGCTAGACTTTGTGGCGTAGGGATGTGATTGAGTGGTTTTGTTTCCCATTATTTCGGCAGTGAAAATCTGCAATAATTATTTGTTTATCATGTTGTGTGATTTACACATTATAACAAAACTAAGAACATGACGGATGAATTTAGAGTTAGCTGTTTAATGTCCAGTGGCAACTATTATATGTATTATTAGGAGGACATTTAAAATGTTATAAATATGAACAAGGACATCCTTTGTTATGCAAACATGTGTATCACGGCACAAGCGATGACCTATAGACCGTATGTATCATATGTATATTTAGGGTGGGGTTGCTCCGAATAAAGGAGGTATAGATACAGGAAAATAAAGAAAAAAAATATAAAATTAGAATAGAGTATAACGGGAAAAATAAAGAACAGAGGAAAATGGTATAAAAAAATTAAAGAATAGAGGGTCTAGTTTTTTTGCCGGACAATTGTTGATGATAGTTTAAAGCCAATTGCATTTATAGTTAAAATAATACACAATCGTATGTACATTGGTAGAGATTTATGTTTAGGGTTGATGAGGCACATAACGAGAAATTGTTTTTATTTGAAATTTCTCGAATATTTGTTTTTTTTCGACTGATTTGATAGATGAATAAAAAAAATCTATTATCTAAAAAAAATGGTTTAATTACGATATGGATACAACTGCTATTCAGTCGATTTTAAAATACATGCGATAAAAGAGAATACATAAAAATATTTAACAAACCTTTTGGACAAAAGGTCAACCTTAAGACCCCGAATATACTTTTGCAAGAACATTAGATTAATTCCGAATTCCATCTTAAATCAATTGTTCATGTAGGTAAAAAAAAATGTTAATACCTTAGACTATTTTCAAAAATTGTTGACTGAATACCCTGCAGACTGCAGTTTACTCGCACATTCACCAAGTACGCATGTCTACGGCTAACTAAATTCATAATCGTATCTTTTAATTTGTTTAAATTTATTTCAGTGTTTATTTTTCAAACCTTTTATGTAAATAATTTTGGATCAACATCGAGTCAGATCAAATTATAATTTATTAAATTATTAATTAAAAACTGAAACATGCATCCAATCTAAATTTTACGCCTATTATCACCTATATAAAAAGATAAAACAGAACACCATTCATGTTTTATATTTAAAAAAAAACATATACGCTAAACGAAACTATGCACGCCAAGAAACGATGTACGCTAAACGATACGATATATGCTAAACGAAACGATGTACGCTAATACGCTAAACGATACGGTATACGCTTAATGAAACGATGTACGCCAAACCATACGATGTACGATAAAAGGGCGCTTATGTTATCGTTTATGGTATGGTTTATGGTATATGGTTTCGTTCGTACATCATTTTTTCAGCATCCGTACAACGTTCGGTCAGCGTTTCGTTTGCATTCGTACACCTTTCGGGAAGCGTACGTGCATCGTTCGGGCATCGTCCGTACATGATTCGGGCATCGTTCGTATTGTTAACTTTTACGTTACCCGGACTGTATATATATACATACAACTCGTCTAAACATCAGCCCAACAATGTTAGATCTGTAAATTTGCTTTCGCAAATTTTTTGTACTTCCCTCGCCGGGATTCAAACTCATGCTACTGAGATATCGTGACATCAAATCGCCTGCACTGTATCCGACGCGCTAGACCACACGACCACCTAGGCTTCACAAAAATAAAGCTTTCGGTGGCCGGGTATTACCTTTCCTCGTCAGTTTTAATCTAGCGTCGTAATACAGTACATGATATATAAGGCATGAAGATGAAATTGTTACAGATCAGCTGAAATAACTATTGTAAAGGATCCCACAAATTAATGCAAGATACAGTCACGTTCGAATCCCGGCGAGGGAAGAACAAAAAATTTGCGAAAGCAAATTTACAGATCTTACATTGTTGGGCTGATGTTTAGACGAGTTGTATATACAGAATGTACACAGCCATGTATCACCATCACTGCTGGTGATCTGATGGATAAATCTGTTGTAGAGTTGTCACTGGTTCAGACGTACTTATAAATATAATTATTTCTTTGACTGTATCTTGCATTAATTTGTAGGATCCTTTACAATAGATATTTCAGCTGATCTGTAACAATTCCATCTTCATGCCTTATATATCATGTACTGTATCACGACGCTAGATTAAAACTGACGAGGAAAGGTAACACCCGTCAACCGAAAGCTTCATTTTTGTGAAGCCTAGGTGGTCGTGTGGTCTAGCGCGTCGGATACAGTGCAGGCAATTTTGTGTCACGATATCTCAGTAGCATGAGTTCGAATCCCGGCGAAGGAAGAACAAAAAATTTGCGAAAGCATATTGACAGATCTAACATTGTTGGGCTGATGTTTAGACAAGTTGTATAAACAGAATGTACACAGCCATGTATCACCATCACTGCTGGTGATCCGATGGATAAATCTGTTGTAGAGTTGTCACTGGTTTAGACGTACTTATAAATATAATTATTTCTGTGACTGTATCTTGCATTAATTTGTAGGATCCTGTACAATAGATATTTCAGCTGATCTGTAACAATTCCATCTTCATGCCTTATATATCATGTACTGTATTACGACACTAGATTAAAATTGACAAGGAAAGGTAACACCCGGCCACCGAAAGCTTTATTTTTGTGAAGCCTAGGTGGTCGTGTGGTCTAGCGCGTCGGATACAGTGCAGGCGATTTGGTGTCACGATATCTCAGTAGCATGAGTTTGAATCCCGGCGAAGGAAGAACAAACCATTTGCGAAAGCAAATTTACAGATCTAACATTGTTGGGCAGATGTTTAAACGAGTTGTATATACAGAATGTACACAGCCATGTATCACCGTCACTGCTGGTGATCCGATGGATAACTCTGTTGTAGAGTTGTCACTGGTTCAGACGTACTTATATATATATATATATATATAGATGAACGTCGTAGATCACTCGGCAACCAAGGCCTCTTGATCAATCGAATAAAAAAACGTGCATATAGTATGTTTAATCAAAACCAGTACCACTTCACTTACATGGTTGATGTTAGAAAGCATTACTAGTATTTGTATTTGCTCAATCAAAAGAGAGAAATATAACGACATCAATATGTAGGATTAACTTACCTAGCGCAGAGTAGGAACACTGAAACATATAGACAAAGGGAATAATAAATATATTATTAACGGTATCGTGCGTCATTTGACCTTGATAAAAATACCTTTAAAGGGCTTATTCACATAAATACAACAATGAAGTAAATCATAATTTAAAAAAACATGCACAACCCGTTTCAAACTGTATGTGCCCTCCATGAATGAATTATGAAAGAATTTGACAAGGTACTACAGTGGATAATCATATGAACAAGAACTTACCAATAAACATATCTGCACAAACTGGAGCAATATGAAATATGAGAGAGAGAGAGAGAGAGAGAGAGAGAGAGGTTTCGGCAAGAGAGAGGAGGGAGTTCGGTAATTGAAACATGTTTTTATACTTTTTCACTATAAAACAAATTCAGCTTATTTCGACCTTAATGTGATTAATCCTTTACAGCAATGTATCATTCTGAATTTATTTTTATTAATCCGACCTCTTTTAGTTTTAGTTGTTTTGTTTTGTTTTGATATATTTGGGTTTCGTTTTGTCTTAAGGTGGCTCGGGTGTCTTCCTCCATCTTGTATTTTGAAGTAGCAGATAACAATATGTCTAGATCTTTAATGATATGTGCAAATTTTGAGAGTAGTATGTAATTTATGTGTAAGACATTTTCATGTTAATATAGAAAATTATGTGTTTTATCATATTTACGGCTGCATTTTTATAAAAAACACTATATTTTTGTTTGATTCATTTTTTCAACTTTGCCACATTAGGAGAGATAACTCAGATAAAGTAATTTTTATATAGAAAGAGTTGTGAATTTACCTATTTTAATAGGTAGCAAGAAAACAAGTCCGGTGACCCCATATTTTCTTTTTCTTATCTGAAAGCATGTTATAAGAGCTATCTTCTAACATTTTATCTTAAAATTCTATGGTGTAGTTTTCTTTTTATCACACAAAATTGGATTTTCCATGCATAATCTATACAAAATCAGACAATTTTGCACAACTTGTAACGTGAAAAAAAGTCCGGTGACCAATACTTTTTATTATATTTTGGAAAAAGCATGATAAAAACTACATTTTGACAAATTATTAAAAAATTCTATGGATTCTAATTAAGACCCCTATCCACCTTTACTCCTTGTTTCTTTGTTTTGAGAGAAGATATATAATATTGTTATATAACGTTTTTATATACGAAACGACCCTTTTATCATCACATTTAATGGTAATTTCTTAACAACAACAAAATCATTAATGATTTGATGCTTGTTAAGTACGAAAACAAAAACATCATAATGAAAATAAAACATAACCACCCCCACCCCATCCCTAAAAGTTAAATAGTCGTTCCCCAAGCCTTCCCTCGGCTGATTAACGTTGCACGTAACATAAAATACGAGCAGATTTTAGTTTAATTTTCCTACCTGCAAATCAACCTGTTCAAATTGAAATACCAAAAACACCAGTTCAATTAGTCTATGCATGACACATCTATATCTGAAACAAACAACAATAAAACTGAAATACTTATGTTATTATGTATATATGCTTAAATTGAATTGTACAAGGCAAGAAAACCATCTTAATATTGAGTTGAAATTACCATTGGAAGCATATCGGACCGTGTGTCTGTGCCGTTTGTTACTTGTTCATACAGTAACGTTCAACGAGTTGTTTGAATTGATATACAATTGTTCTACAGTGACCCATTTCATCAATTTGGACTTTAGACAGTCGTTCAAGTCTTACCGCGGGGTTGAGTCACTAATAGTACAATCAAATCAAATCGGTTTTGAATCATATACTTGTGTAAAAAAAAAACTTTCAATTATATTTTTAATCGCATTGTAATAGTTACAGGTAATTCATGTATGTCCATGTTAACACGGTTAAGACATGATCTTTGTCTTGTCAACACTAGCCACTGAAAAGAATAAAACATGCACAACATGAGGAATTTTCACATGTCTGGTTTCCCTACACATATATATTCTTGTCGTTTTGTGCTACTAGTGGAATAGGAGCCGCTTGCACTTCTGTAGCACCTAAGATCCCTCCAGTTTTTGGTACGGTTCGTGTTGCACAGTCTTTAGTTTTCTGTTAAGTGTTTTGTGAACTTGTTTGTCTTTTCGTCGTCTCTCATTTCTTTGCCATGGCGTTGTATTTTCTTTCGACTTTCTTTTTGTGTTTTAATTGACATTTAGTATTATCCCGCCTCTTGTTTTTTGTCAATTTGGCACCGTTAACTATTTATAAACACCATACTGCTTTGCCTTTTTGAATTATTGAAAATTTGTTTGAATTGCGTATAGTGTTGTACGTTTCGGACTTTAGATTTTTGGTGACGCGGACTTAAGATCTATAAGGTAATATATTACATATAGTGTACCAATCTCCTGTTTTCATTGGATATTACGATCACTTGTTTGAAAGGTTATTTTATGTATCCGAAGCCTTGTTTCTATTTTTAAGTATATTGACGCTATGTTTCTATTTATATGTATATTGACGGTCAATATGAAAAATCTTGCTAAATTTAGATTAATGACGTCATGACGTCACACATAACAACCAAGGAGGAAGCGCCGCAGCAGATGAAAAGAAAATTTGCAAGTTTATCACAAAAATTTGTATGTTAAACGCAGACGCTAAGAATACAAGAAAGCTGACGCAACAAGCTATGAAGTTGTTCAAAGAATATTGAGATATTTTTAATAACATGCTAACATTCTTGCAAAATACAATTTAAAAATACACAGAAAGAACATTGAACGCCATTTTCCTAATACATTATTTACATAATTTTTTATGTAATATACAAATTAAGGACTTTCACTCAGTCAATACGTTATATATGGACCTGAAAGATTGTATTGACACTCGGACTTCGTCCTCGGTCAATATAATCTGAACAGGTCGATATAAAATTGAGAATGGAAATGGGGAACATGTCAAACAGACAACAACCCGACCAAAGAGCACACAGCAGCCGAAGGCCACCAATGGGTCTTCAACGCAGCGAGAAAATCCCGCACCCGGAGGTGGTTCTCAGCTGGCCCCTAAATAAAGTTGTGTACTAGTTCAGTGAAAATGGACGTCACACTAAACTCCAAAACATATAAATGAACTAAAATTAAAAAACATACAAGACTAACAAAGGCCAGAGGCTCCTGACTTGGGACAGGCGCAAAAATGCGGCGGGGTTAAACATGTTTCGTGAGATCTCAACCCTTCCTCCTATACCTCTAGCCAATGTAGAATAAGGAAACACATAGCAGTACGCACAGTAAAACTCAGTTTAATAGAAATCCGAGTCCGATGTCAGAATAGGTAACAAAAGAAACTTAGTAAAATGACAATGATACATAAATGAACAAAGGACTACTAGCAGTTACTGACATGCCAGCTCCAGACCTTAATTAAACTATATAACGTATTGACCTCCTCAAAAGTCCATAATTGATGAATATGTATACTTCGTTGTACCTCGGTATGCCTCAGTATTGTTTATCATAACAATTTACCAAAAAAGCACCTTTCTACAAAATAGCTTTCCGTTTTCAGAGATTGTATTACATTTATTTTAAGGAAAACTTAAATTTAAAAAAAAAGAAGAGTTGAATTTGTTTTATATACTTGAAGTTTTACTATAAAACAAGTGTACGTGAAATGTCTTGTAAAATAATATCCTATATATCATAAAACTCTTCATAAATGTACTGCTACAAATGTATGGATAATATTGTCTTCCCGTACACTTATTCGCCGATATTTTCTCGTATGCAGTGACCTTAACTACGAGACCTCTTGTTAGAACTTAGAACCACCGCACAGCGCAAGTGCGAGGGGAAAACCGTGTTGAAAGAATGTAAACAAACGCGTACTGGTGTCAATGTATATTTGTTCCGCCTAAGAGAAGTTTCCCTGGAAAATTTGTTATAAACAATGCCATAATATCTGTTCCTGTTGGAACAAATATTCTATACCCTTTATTCCGTAAGGAACAAGTACTATAATATTTCTTCCACTTGGAACTTATATTATGACGGAACTTCTATTTCATGACACTGCATGGTTAATAGTAATAATTTATTCTTAAAGAACAAATTAAATGCACCAAAATAATTCAACAACTGTTAAAAAAAGTTTAATTAACAATGTCACGATCCAGTAAACTTCGGCCACAAACTCGAAAATAAATAAGTTAGCGATCAGTAATCTTTGAATGAATAATTATTATTATTTGCCGATAAAACGTTATAGATTCGTAATAAATATAAAAAAAAAACGTGCATACATGACTGTAAGTTACTTTAGAATGTGCATACATTGGTTCAATAATTTGTTCAACATTAAAATTACAAAAAACTCGTTGCATGGGTCTTTCATATGACTTTAAAGAATGAATTGTTAATTTACATTCAACATTTATAGTAATAGTATGTGTCATAGAGAAGCATGGTGTATTCATGATTTAAATCTTCTAGATCTTAATTTCTAATCAAATTAATTCTCTTGAATGCATTTTAAAAGCATTTTGGGGAAACGTGTAATATTTTTTTCAATAGGTATGACGACGTTCACATGATAAATATAAATTAAATACAAACGAAGTAAACCAAATTTAATATGATAGAAAAAAATTGCATATTATGTTTCTTTAAAATTATGTATAAAAAGATTCTACGTCCACTCTGTGCTTTTATTAGATGTATTTCTATTTGTATCCATCTGATGAGTTAGCTAAAGCCTTTTTCAACTGAATGTTTTAGTTTGTTCTTATGTTGTGCTGTTATACCACTGTCCAGGTCAGGGGAGGGTTCAGCGCTCACAAACATGTTAAACATCGCCACATTCTTTATGTGCCTGTCACATGTTAGTTTTCTCTATTGAATTGTTTCATATTTGTCATATCGGAGCCTTTCATAGCCGATCATACGTTGTGGGGTTTTCTCATTGTTGAAGGCCGTACGGTTGTCTGTAATTGCTTACACTTCATTTGAATTTTAGTGGATAGTTGTCTCATTGGCAATCATACCACATATCCATATTTTTACAATAATAGTTTGATATTGCCAGATAAAAGTAAAAAACCTTGAACCATGTTTTTCCCTGAAAAAATAACAGTTTTTTTATTATACATATTTGTTAATTATTGTAAAATACCAATGCAATCAACGCCAACGATTTTTCAGTTTTGATAATAGTGAGATTCGACAAAGACGTCAATGGATTTTAACGTCAATTTTGATACAATTCTTTCATTGATAGATAGTCACATCAAGATGTAAACACTTACGATGAAGGTCTTTGTATTTTTTTATTTATTAAATGTCTTAAAATAACAACATATTTTATTAAAATGTAATTTTAACAAAGAAATTGACAGATATTGGAAACATACAATAACAGCTGTGATGTATCACAGTTATCTTCAACTGGGACTATTATACTAAATTTAAGTATACTAGTCCAAGTTTTTCAAACAGTTTTATTTGAGAAAAAATATTCAATTGACCGATTTTAATTAAAATAGGCAAAAACTAATACACTTATTTTTAATTAAAACTGTTCATAACAAGAGCTAAATAAAATCGGTCAAGTAAAACTTTAAAATAAAACAATGAATAAATCTTTACCCTACTTAGACTGAATTCGCTACGGTTGCCACATGTCAAGTTCTAACGAGAGGTCTCGTGGTTAAGGATACTGCATACCGAAGAGAAATTGGCAAAAAGAGTACGGGAAGATGATATTTCAATAGCAGTACATGTCTGAAGATTCTGATTACATAAAGGATTTTCTTTTACGAGATCGTCTATTTACACTAATAGTAAAAAAAATAGCTAACCAAAAACATAAAATATAGTCAACTGTTTTTTTTTAATTTGAAGTTTTATATAATGTTAATCTATTTTACCTTATTCACTTAATACATATTCATAATCAGTGATATGAATTATCAAAACTTTCGCAAGGTTTCTTATCCAGCCACTTTAAAAAGTGGAGTTCCAACCCCGGAACACCATGAAACTTTAATTCACATATTTAGGTAAAAAAATTGACCCCCGTAACCAACCCCACCACTTGGTTCCGCCGTTAAAGGAGGAAGTGTATGTGATGACTGGTTTTTAAAAGAAACGTTTAATGTAAAAATACAACTATGGCCCTGGGTTCGAACGCATGAGGTTTTTTTTTTTACATATATAAATTACTTCTCCGAGTCTATTGTGCATATCATTACACTAAAACATTTTTTATTGACAACAAAGACTGAATGAAAATTGACACGTATATATTTTACGTACCTAGATGCGGATCTAGAGTTTTGAAAAAAAAGGGAGGCGACAAGACAACGTTATGAATGGGACTTGTAAATAGTCAATGCGTTAACCATATATGTTGCTTTGTAAAGAAGGCCCGTTGTCACTGTCCCCCTCCATTTCTAAAACCACCTATGGTACAATTTAAATGAACGTACATAATATATAGAAATAAGATGTGGAATGAATTCCAATGAGACAAATCTCCATCCAAGTCACAATATGTAAAAAGTAAACAATTATAGGTCAAAGTACGGACTTCAACACGGAGCCTTGGCTCACACCGAACAGCAAGCTATAAAGGGCCCCAAAATGACTAGTGTAAAATGATTCAAACAGGAAAACCAACGGTCTAATCTATATAAAAATCGAGAAACGAGAAACACTTATGAACCACATCAACAAATGATTACCACTGAACAACAGGTCCTGACTTAGGACAGATGCAAATAAATGCAGCGTGTTTAAACGTTTTGACAGGCGCCAACCTTCATCCTAACCTGAAACAGTATTGTAACATTACAAAATAGAAAGACACACTATAAAATATCAATTGAAATTGCTCAACTTGATCGAAAAGACATATTAACAAAAGCAAGAAAACATACACTGAACGAATAAATTTGATCTATGACACAATATAAATACAATATTAATGAAAAAAGGCTTTTTTTCCTTTATCTTCATTTTTTTTTTTAATTTGCCATTATGTGGAACGCCTATTATCGGAACTTTACATTTTGGTACTCCGATATGCCTTCTTTTAGTTTGGTAAAATACTGACCGTGCGAGAGCCTCGTGGGTAGTCAAGCTCACCAAACACCCACTAGCAGTATTTATTCGATAATCGATGCAGTTTGATAATCGATGCATATGTTACGATTATCGTTGATGCATTCATGTCTCTCTACTTCTTTAATGAATAATACTTTATCCTTTTTTAAACTTGTTCTTTATATCTTTGTCGTAGTTCATAGAAAAAGACCATGAAATTACAATTTGACTCTATTATGTAATCACATTATCGGAAGTCTTAATTCTTCTTTTTGAATATAAAAGAACTGTGTGCATTCAATGAAACAATGATGTACTAGATCTTATATTCATGATATTAAGTGCAATTCTATCCATGTTGCGGGTTTAAGAATATAATCAGCCGGTACATTCCGAAAATAGTTCCTGAATATAATTATTCTGTAAGATTGAATATTGATCAATATATTTATTCTGTTGTGAAAAGCGTACATGTAAGAAAAAGGATATATATATATATATATATATATATATATATATATATACAAGTCTAAATTGAAAACAACGTTCAAACCTTTGATTGCGTTGGATAAAAACCGCAATTTTTATACGTGTGCATGCAAACCAAATTTCTTGGTAGAGGGTCTAAATACAGCACAAACAACATTTTCCAATAGACCAAAATGAGTGAAAAGGTATATTTTAACAAATCGCATTTGACTAGCAGGTCGAACAACTGATGTTCTTAAACCCTGCTGACTGCCATTGGCGATTGCCAAATAAACGGATCATAAGATGTAACAAAATAGATCTTATAAATAATATATTACCAAACACGCTTCGCTCTCACCCCATATGGAATTTACTGACCCCATATATATCGTATTAGGTCACTAGCTTCGCTCTCACCCATATGAAATTTACTGACCCCATATATATCGTATTAGGTCACTAGCACACTATGTAACTATATATATATATATATATATATATATATATATATATATGTTATAGTGAATTTGTATAATCAGTGATTATGTAGAATCCCTAACATTTTCAGGGATTATGTAGAATCACCTTTTAGTTAAGGGATTATATATAATCACTAAAATGTTCAGGGATTATGTATAATCACTAAAATGTTCAGGGATTATGTATAATCACTAGAATAAACGTCAGGGATTATACATAATAACTGAAATGAAAAATTAGTTTTATCAGAGACGTATAAAACATGTCTCTGGCTTTATTTATAAAGAAAATGAATAAAAGTAAAATAATTTATTCTATTAAATCGTATTAAAACATCCTCCTAAAAATAAAATGTAAAATATTTAGTACAATACATGTACAACAATGTATATAAAATGATAACCTCAATACATTAAAATGTTAGGCACAATATATTTAATTTGTAGCACAATGTATTAAATTTGTGGCACAATATATTAAAATATTAGGCATAATACATTAAAATGTTACACAATATCTTACAATGTTTTACTTTTAACACAATATTTTAAAAACAATCATTCATTTTTGCAAACTATAAATTTGGATGGCATCGATTATAGCACATTTTGCCCTGCTTTTCTACAGCCACAGCTATTTGATTCACATCTGTTTTCACTACATCATCTACATTTAAAAAAAAAATTGTCCTTCACATATCGAAGCCAATTTTGCACGTCAAAGAGAAATACAGTTTTCAGTACAAACATTTGAAGGTACCAAAAGAAGGGAATCATCAACCTCGAACTGATTTTTTCTATAGGATCCTTGCAGGATACCATGTTTTAGGGTCAGGGGAAATATATTGTGAATCCTTTAATGAGGGGTACATTTCAACTGATCATAGTAAAACATATTTTTGTATAAAAGCCACATATGCACAAAGTTATTCTTTTTCTTTGGGGGTGGGGGCGGGGGGTCCTCACTTAATCACAACAATAGTATACCAATGAGACCACAAATCGTATAAATGTGCATATGATAAATGATACTTTTGTATCTGTTTATCTAGTTTTCACTTCTTTTGATATAGATCCATGCTAACCATTTATTCCTTGACCATATCTTGCATTTAGAGTTTGCATCTGCAATTTGCAGTAACTTTTGAGCATACGTTTGCTCCAACCCAAGCAACCTCAGTCTCTTCCATAATTATTTGTTTGTGAAATGATGCAGTTCAACAGTTGAATAAAATATCACTGGTAAAACTATTCCCTTAAGATTTACCTAGAAGAAGTAGTTCAGGAATGAAAACTGTTCACTTAAATTTTCAAGAAATAAGACACAAAAAAAAAACAACAAATGGTGATTTGTCTACATTTAATTTTTTTTTTTTATCAAAAAAAGAATCTTTGGATTATTCATAATCCCTGAAATCATATTAGGGAATTTGTAGAATAATTATTAAAATGTTCAGTGATTATGTAAAATCACTGGTTATTTTCAGGGATTATATATAATCACTAATGATGTTAGTGATTCTACATAATCCCTGAAATATCAGGGATTCTACATAATCCCTGATTATACAAATTCACTGTAACATATTTATATATACGTTTCGATCGCTAACATCACTGAAGAGACATTAATTGTCGTTTCGATACCTAACATCACTGAAGAGACATTAATTGTCGTTTCGATCCCTAACATCACTGAAGAGACATTAAATGTCTAAATCCGGATATGGTGTACAAATTTTTGCACCTCATGTTTGCGGTATACCATCTTCTCCGCAAGTTAATTGTTTTTTGTTTGGTATTAAATTAATAATTAAGATCCATGTTACATCTCGTGATTAATTTATCTGACAATCGTCAATGGCAGTCAGCAGGGTTTAAGAACATCAGTTGTTCGACCTGTTAGTCAAATGCGATTTGTTAAAATATACTTTTCACTTTTTTGGTTTTTTGGAAAATGTTGTTTGTGCTATATTTAGACCCCTCTACCAAGAAATCTGTTTTACATGCACACGTATAAAAATTGCGGTTTTTATCCAACGCAATCATAGGTTTGAACGTTGTTTTCAATTTAGACTTGTATATATGAAGATATATATAATACCCAGTTTTATTAAAACAGTAAGCCGAGGTTTTAACAGAAAAAAATTATTTTGATAATTAAAATTTCCTAAATTACAATACTGTAAGAAAAGGGTTCTGAATGGAACTATAAATAAATAGATATTCAACAATTTCTGATATATATAACCGAAATTCTTAAATGAATAAACATACTAGTAAAACAAAATTACCAAAAATACTTTTAATAGCTTACCATTTAGAGATAGCAATAATATTTCCGAATTCATTTAAACTAAACTCAATTAATTTCCTTATCTTATTCTATGTTTCTTATATAAAAATCGTCGGCATGCAGTAGAACTGTATTTAGTATTGAACTTGTATTTAATTGTAAGTTAACTTCAAAGTCGACGTTGTATAAGAACTCAATATGCATAAAGATCAATAACTAAATAACTGCTGATATATTTGATACCTTCTTTACAACCAATCAACGTTGATTTTGCCATTTGTTCGAATAATTAACAATTGATTGATTGATTGGTATTTTACTCCACTTTCAGCACTGTTGGCAATTTTGTGGCGGTCAGTTTTTATTGTTGATGGATGCCGGAGTTCCCGGAGAGAACCACCGACATTCGACAGGAAAACTGGCAATCCTAGTCTATTAAGATTGCAGTCGATCACACTTGCCACGTGCAGCTAGGGTTCGGACGCACAACCTCAGTGTTGACATGGTAGTGAAACAGAAGTTGGACTACTTAGACGACACAGCCACCGATGCCCTTAAACATAATGAAAAACAAACAATTTAACATAATCAGAAGAAGATATAAACTTTACCAAAAAATGTTAATATAGCTTAAAGGATTAAATACAATTAAAATTTCAGACTTTAATCAAACTTCATCTTGAAAAAACGTGGCTACCTACGAACAGTAAAAGATGACAGCAACGAAACACTATACCTTGATAAAATCGTAAATAAAAGGAGCAATACAATTACGAAGTGATATATTTAATTACTCGTTATCAATTAAACGCTGGACACTACCAACTTCCTTGCCAGCAGAATAACGGAAGTACTGCGCAATTCTTTGATAGTCATAGATCACATGAAGCGCAACTCTAAGTCAATTCGCCGTTTCAGAATCTAATGCAATCTGGGTAATATTTTCAAAAGTTACACCAAAACGCCGTGATTGCAATTGGTTGAAAACATCCTAAATAAAGGAATTCAACCAATGATATGACGTTATTTTCATTTTGGGGTACGAACAATTAAATAACTCACAGTCTTTAAGCTGTTAAGATGCTGAAACAGCCAATTCTTTTTTAAGGAACCAAAAAATGAACTCAGCATCAACAATCTTAACGAAAAAAAGTCCGAGCAATTGTATGGCGACAGGAAGTGAATAATACTAATTTCTTCATGACAACTCAATGGCGAGACATAAAAAGAAAGAAAAAAAACTTACGTTTTAGATATTCTAACTGATTTATGAAGAGTTAACTTAATTTGTCCTGTAGATATTGTCTAAATCATTATTCAATTATGAATCGGAAATTCAAATATTTGCAGTTTCTAGTTAAACTGTTTACATGGAATACATTCGATAATATTTAATAACCTAATATTTGCATTAGATGAAATAAAATGAAAACACAAACAAAAGACTTGTTGGAAATGGATTATTAATATTATACAAATTGAAACACAAAATCGCATGCAGATTTATGATACTAAGAATATAAGCACTTTAGACAGATAAAACTTTTTATATACAAAAGTCATGTATTTGATGTACTGGATTTCTTGCAGAATGTGGCATTGTGCATTTCTTTTCCTTGCGTTCTATTTATCTTTTTTTTATCTTTTAGCTTTTTCTGTCTTGTTTGCTGTTTGGGATATTTGTTTGCTGCCATGGCAATTAATGTGCGACACCTTCCTTTGTTTTCTATAACTAAAGCTATATTACTTATGTGTTTCTTGTGATGATTCATAATATATGTATTGGATACGTAAGGAGAGAGCCTTTATATAAGTTGTAATAACTTGTGTCCAATCCTACCGCTAGATTATTTCAATAACATATTTATTATTATAAATAAATCATGTGTTTGAAATTCGTTAGCATGTACAGTTGTTGAATATAACATGTATCAATGAAACCTAAAAATTATTCAATCATGATTATTCCGAACAATTCATCACTTAGCCTTAGGAAATAGAGAAAACACTTATATAGATACACAATTGAAGCAATATTAAACATATAATCAGTAGTTATGTCTCGTCCAAATACACTAAATTGTATTCATCCGAGTCACGTGAAAATGTCAGTGTACTTAATAACTTGACAAGAAGATTTATGTAGTTTATATTTATAATACTTTTGATCGTGTTTACATTTTTTTTTTGACCGGAGAATCGTACGGTAAGTTATAATACATTAGAGTTTTGCTCGTTTTCATTTGGTCTCTGGTAGATAGTTGTCTCGTTGGCAATCATACCACATCTTCTTATTTTTTATAAGGATAGAAAAAATACAAGTTATACTTTGCGGTTTTATTATACATTTAATTAAATTAAGATTAGATGTTTCTTTAGTAATTATTTTATGATTTGTATATCTACAAATAAATGAATGTGTAAGAATTTTTTTCCTTTGTTTACACTTTGATAGACGATGTTGCCGGAATTCTGTCCTATCCATGTAAAATGTAAACAGTGTCAATAGTCATGTCCTATCACATGAATGGAATCCTTGGGGCTCAGCTGCATAAAACAATTTAGTTAAGATTTGTTTAGAACGGACAGATTTTTCTACATGTCCTATGATGAAATTAGTACTACAAATGGATATCTTAACTTAAGTATTTTTATGCATATCAGCCGTGGTTTTCGAAGAAAGGGGATATTTAAAGAAAATGAAGATAACAAACATACTGGATGAGAAATATAAGGATTACAAACATGTTTTTAGAGGTTAAGGTTATAATGGTGTAAAAAAAAAGGTCGTCGACACACACACTTTACATAAATGTCCTTCGAATATGTATTCAATCTCACCAATATTCACATCAATAAACCGACAAAAACTGTGTTTAATCCTTTAAAATACAATGTTCCGCTGTGTTTCACGTGACCTCCTGTGCTATGTCGCAATCAGCTCTTTTGTAAAACGAAAAGAAAGTGTGCATTCTTCTAACGATTAAATTATATAAAAATATATTACAACTTATTTAAATGTTGATTGTTTTAAATATATGTCCAATATAAAGAAGTTATATTAAAACAAGTTTTGATTCAAATATAGTAACCATTCTATGAGTTTCACAGAAAAAGCGCACCACTTATGTTAATGAAAAAAAAAAATTATAAGTTCAACTGAATTTCCACATTTGCAAGTATTTAAAGTTTTAAGTAATAAAGTACTTTATGTACAAATTAAAGTTCAATCACGAATCAAATATTGTACTTACTAAACATGATGTATAATAGACAAATATCAATCACGAGTATACCATCGTTCCTACTGAAAATTAAGTTAAACTGTTTATCAAAATAGATAGTAGAGGTATATATAACTTGTAATAATTCAAATCTGAATCAGAAATGTGAGTTCAAAGCTGTTTCTTATTTGGCTGCACCAACTTTTGATTCGGAGCAATTCTTATTTTGCCACCACTTGGCATTATATATCAGTTGCGTTTCTAGGATATTTGAAAGAGGGGGAGTAGAATCAAATCTTTCGCCGTAAAATGTTTTGGACCTTTTTTTTTCTAAAAAGCATAAAATAATTGTGAAATGCACTAATGCAACGGTTCTTAATTTGGAGCATGTATATTGTATAGTTAAAGTGTCAGGGTTTGACATTTTTTATGCCGAATTCTCTCCATTAATTGTCTATGGTATATTATAATGATTGGATGGATCTTAACAGCAGTTGACCAATAACGAGAAATTCCAAATTCTAGGGTATAAGGCGTTACTTAACATTTCAATAGTCCTAGGCCAGGATTTTATGAACGGGAGGCGAAATTACGGTTTCCCTGGTAGAGGGTTCATGGGGAAGCTCAGAAGCTCCTGGATTTCAACAATTTAGCATAAAATTATGAAGTAGCCAGACTGATAAATATCTCTCTATTTTAGATTAAGTTCTGATTTCGTTGAACGACACACATGATACAAGACAAACAAACACTGAAGTATAAAGTTCTTTCATTCTAAATATTGTAGGCTTTAATGTGGAATACATGATTGAATATTAAAAAAATGATGTCATTGTACTATAGTACTAAATTAAAGCAATCATGTCACTGTCTAGTTCCGATAGGTGGGATATGGTACATAATATAAATAAATAGAGTGCTTGAACTTCATGGCAAACACTTAGTTACTCACTAATGGATATTGAAACAATATGATACTACCAAGGGCTATCCAGATGGGAAATAAAAACGGTTTTTGAGGTCAAACTGTGTTGTACAAGAATCTATAAAATATTTTGGAATGCTATGAAAAACAAAGAAGCTAATTTCATTCAAGTGTGGACTTCACATTATAGCAACTAATTACATAATAATTAATTATGTAATAATTATGTCATAATGAAAGTATCACCATTTGAAAGATTAATCTTTCTTCTATCTTTTGATACCTCATTTATAAAATTAAAAGCTGGATGAAAGAAATTACATCAGTTTAAAGTTGTCTGATTGGGGACGAAAACATATTTGTATTGTGCTACCTTAAAATGGTAACAAGTAAAACAGTCTGTATTATTGTTATGTTTTTATACTACCTTTCTAAGTAAGGTAATATTCAATCGCAAAACTTCTTAGCCCAATTACACATTTTTAACAGCATGTTCTAATAGGGATGAACTTGAAGTAGAGTAATTCATCCTGTTCCTATTTCTGCTGGTTTGTGATTTTGACACTGCTTGACATAAACTAACGAACTAGTATTTAAAACAACTAAGAGCATTCTAAAATCACAATGGCCAATAGAAAAGAGGACTAAAGGACAAAATATAAGCCAAAACATTTTACATAAAAGTTAATAATGAGTAACACAAGACCAGCCAAAAAGTTAGGGTGAACCAATGTTCTCCAGAAGGGCATTCTAGTACAAAAGCAGGCAGAAGGTCCCAAATAGATAGTTGTCTCTTTTGAAATGCAACATCTAGTTAACAGTGACGTTAGTTTTGGATGATTGCATTTTTCCTTAATAAAAGCAGTGCGGTTGTTGTCCTGCGGTATTGTAAACGATCACGCCATTTACCTTTGCTCGAGATTTGACTCGATTGTCATTTTATTTTTTTTTTTAAATAACACAACCGAAAAGCTATTTTTGGATTTACCTTCATCAGGAACGCTTATTAAAGCAAAAACAATGAAACCCAAAAATATATTAGTACCTAGAGAAGTTCCTTATTTTATCCAAGGAAAACAAAAACCGTCCAAGAACAATGAAAAAAGAAGTCAGTCAATTTATACTGAGTGTTGAAAATACAACAAACCAAATTCCTAGAAATACTTATCATCATTATTCAGGACACGTGATTAGCTAGAAACTTTCTTAATATGACATTGTTTTCTTTTTTTTTCAATTTCAATTTGAGATTTAAATATCTCACATAAACCCCAATTTGTTTGGGCTATTTGAAAAAGAATGCCCTTAATAGTCAATGTGAACTATAGACTAAGTTCTCTTAATTCAAAGGTATATTTAACTTCTGAGAAGTATTTGGTTTTCTTTTTAACCAATGTCTAGTGACAATCACAATCATATTGTGTATTATAGAGTTTACTATACATTTCCACTTCAGAGGATGTTTCATCGTTGAGCAGTCATTAGGAGGAGGATGTTTTCGAGACAAACGGATCATTGATCAGCAGAGAAGTGTTTTGTCTAACTTCTTCACAGAAATGATATCTTTGCAAATTGGAGAAATTGATGCACAACTTTGTGTAAATAAAGCCAACAACTTAAGTACATGGGGCACTGTTGCGTCAATCGAGTACTTTTTGCAGGGTTACTTCATATGTTTGTGTCATGGTTTTATTCTTTTTATAAATAAAATAATTACATGATTGTTAATCAGACAGATCCATCCTTTATAAATGCCTTCCACAATTCCGTCATTTAATTGGCTGTTCAAAACATTTCAATTGTCTAATCAATTGAATGGAAATTTTCTGTAATTTTGTCACAATATATTATCTATTTGCATGCAATGTACTTGTTTCTAATTTTTTTAAAGTGTATTCGTGGAATCTGCATCGCAAAGCTTTGGACTTTGGCTCTGCCAACACAGTATTCCTTTCAATTCATTGTCAAACAAGAAAAACATGTAATATCAGTCGAAAAAAACAAATTGGTGACATGAAAATTATATCAAATCTGATCAGGTTTTTCAATTTCAAATCGAAACATTCTATATTCTTAAATTCAATTTGTTTAAGTCTTGCTCACTTTTTACAGCTATCTTAAGAATTAAAAAAGGTACGAAAGCAATGTAAATTTTCATTTATAAGCTTGAATGTTAAATTGTCTGCTGATGTGTCAAATGGTGCCTTTTTTCTGTTTCTTAAGAAGCATTTCAGTCACTCTAATGGATTACAATTCATACTAGACGAAACACATCAATAGTAACCAAAAAAGGAAACGCCATTGCATGAGAGAATTAAAAAAACAAAGATATATACACACATTAGAAATTTTTTGTGGGACTATCATATAAAGATAAGGAGATGTGGTTTGGTGTCCAGCTATTCATAGATCAAAGAACAAATAGGTGAACAAATTGCAGGTTACTGTAGGGCCTTCAACGTTGCATATTTCGGGTCCGGGATGAAAAATGAATGACATGACTTTGCAAAAAACACTAAAAGCAAAATAAATAATAGACAAGTTCATTTACAAATCATTAAAATGTTGAAATAGTTATGAAGTCGACAAAAAATAGCTTTCTGATAAACTATAGACTCCTTATTCACACCTGAATATTTTTTAAAGTGTATGCTTACACAGTCTTTCATTCTATATTTATTGTCATCTAGACATTTAATCTGTAACCTCTCTCAAAAAACAGAAAATAAGTAAACACATACTTAATGGTAATAGCCACCTTCTATTCTTTCTATATAAGCGTTCAATTCCTTGCAGCAAAAACGAAGTCTGCCGAGAGGGCAAGCCCCTTGATTTATAATTACAGTTCATGCATTTTAACCTTTGTGCGAAATGTTCATCAGCATGCATATTGTAATCTGTTTAACCCTAAACGATATACATGACGTAATAATCCCTTTTGAATACTAGTATTACTGCTTTTGGTTTTTCTGTCGATTGGTTGCTCTCTCACTGCCGCATGCGTCTCTCTTTTCTTATATTGATATGAGATTTTCCTTTAAATTTCCGGATAACTAAATACATAACAACCCTATTAATCTAACCGGGCGTTTTCTGGCTTCCTGTCCGATTAAACATGTAATAAAGTTTGTAAAAAGAAAAACTCTTGGTGCAAATGTACGTTTTTTTTTGCTTATTATTGGAGAAATCACATGCCAATACATTCCGGTATTCAAAATGTCGGCTTCCTAAGTTACAGATAGGGAGAAAACTAATTTTACGCTTATTGTCATCCAATCAGAACCATTGATACAAAATGATTACATAAGAATTTAGACAAGTACCATGTGGGGTAAGTATTCATGTCTGTTTGGCAATTAACAAATTAATTATGACAAAATGAATGCACTTTAACAGGTAATTATCTAAAGATATAAACTCTTAGACAGTAGAACTGGACAAAAAAGGTTAAACTATAAGGCAGAAGACCTAGACAACAAATTATTTGTGTCAATAATACCAACATCTTTTTTTAAATATAAACACAGCAAGTACATTGTACATTCCATCAAAAAAACTAGAAGCAAAACCAGCTACAGAACCTGACCTATTCCTGCAGGCAACCTTGATAAAATTCCACCGACACTAAATTAATAGTATAAAATTGAGAATGGAAATGGGGAATGTGTCAAAGAGACAACAACCCGATCATAGAGCAGGCAACAGCCGAATGCCACCAATGGGTCTTCAATGCAGCGAGAAACTCCCGCACCCGGAGGCGTCCTTCAGCTGGCCCCTTAACAAATATGTATACTAGTTCAGTGATAATGGACGTCATACTAAACTCCAAATTATACACAAGAAACTAAAATTAAAAATGATACAAGACTAACAAAGGCCAGAGGCTCCTGACTTGGGACAGGCGCACAATGCGGCGGGGTTGAACATGTTTTTTGAGATCTCAACCCTCCCCCTATACCTCTAGCCAATGTAGAAAAAACAAACGTACAACTGTACGCACAGTAAAACTCAGTTTAAGAGAAGTCCGAGTCCGATGTCAGAATAGAAAACAAAAGAAAATAAACAAAATGACAATAATACATAAATAATAACAGACTACTAGCAGTTACTTACATGCCAGCTCCAGACCTCAATTAAACTGATTGAAAGATTATGTCTTCATCATATGAATATCAGGCACAATTCCTCCTGTTAGGGGTTTAGTATTATACCGTCATAAAATATATGAGAATAACATAACCCGTGTCATGCCAACAACTGGTTTTAGAATAAATATGTTTAATTCCGATGCAAAGACCCTATAAGTGAATCAATATTAAAGCCAAAATATGCAATCTTAAAAGACCTGACAACAGTATCGTAACTATATCCCTTCTTAATAAGTCTGTTTAAAGGTTTTGTTAGCTTTTGAGGTGAATACTGACATTTTTGTGCTTTGTAAAGAATATTACCATAAAGGATTGGATGTGAAATACCCGAACGTATAAGATGTCTGCATGTTGAGTTATATTTACGAATGATGTCCTTATACCGATGATAAAATTTAGTAAATGTTTTGACTAGTTTATGATATCGAAAACCCTGGTGTAATAATTTTTCAGTAATATATAAATTTCTCTCGCTAAAATCTTATACGTTGTTACATACACGAGCGAATTGTACAAGTTGAGATATATAAACACCATAAGATGGTGACAAGGGAACGTCACCATCTACAAATGGATAATTAACGATAGGAAATGAAAAATCATCTCTTTTATCATAAATTTTTGTATTAAGCTTTCCGTTAATGATATAGATATCAAGATCGAGGAAAGGACAGTGGTCATTGTTAGTATTAGCTTTATTTAAAGTAAGTTCAACAGGATAAATTTCTTTAGTATACATACTGAAGTTGTCATTATTGAGAGCCAATATATCATCCAAATATCTAAAAGTATTGTTAAAATTTTGTATCAGATGTTGTTTCGATGGGTCTTTGCTGATTTTAGTCATAAATTGTAACTCATAACAATACAAAAACAAGTCCGCAATAAGTGGTGCACAGCTAGTCCCCATTGGAATTCCGATAACTTGACGATATACGGAATCTCCAAAGCGAACAAAAATGTTATCAAGTAAAAATTCAAGGGCAGATATAGTATCAAAGCATGTCCAATTGACATAGCTCTTTTGTTTGTTGCTACTAAAAATGACTTAAAAGAGTTTGAACATATGTATTCGCATTCCGACTTTTTAAATGCCCATTTAATTAGGTGTGTGAATTTTTTCTTAATAAGAATATGAGGCAAAGTGGTATATAGGGTAGAAAAATCAAAACTTTGAACAGATTCAAAATCACCAATAGATGCATGCAATTTATCAAGTACTTCCAACGAGTTTTTGACACTCCAAAAGTAGTTAATTCCACTATTTTCAAAGGCCTTATTTGAACAATTTATTATCAGGTTTCAGAATGTACCAAGTGTACTAGTAAGTAGAATAGACAATTTAATAGTGGAACAATGACTTGAAGACGAAATAAATCTATATTTGTAAGGTGATTTGTGTAGCTTCGGAAGCCAGTACATAGTTGGGGCTTTCATTGTATTTGGTTCTGCTTGTAAAGAAGTAGCTAATAGTTTATGTTTGTTACAGATATCGTTTTCTGAAAATGAAGTCGGTTGGAATGTTGGTGACTTCGTGATTTCCTTATGCAGAACCTCAATGTAAAATTTACGTCAAACTATAATGATATTATTAGCAGTTTTATCAGCCGGGACAAAAACAAATTCCTTGGCTAGTTCTTTTAGTTTATGTTTGATACGAGAGATAGGATATTTATGGTTGTTGTTGTTGAGAGTAAAATGTTCTTTAAAATGTTGTATACGTATATCAACTATCTTCATTACTGAATTAAAAAAAGAGTCCAAAGATTTTTTGTCAGCTTTTTCCCGTTTTATCCATTTTAAACAGTAAGCACGAAGTGAGTCGTGGATGATATAACGACACTCATTCCAATTAATAATTGACGGGGGACGATATTTAGGTCCTTTACTGAGGAATGATTTTAACTCTCGGTCGCGAACGATGTTAAGGTCTCCTGTTATAACATGGGAAATGGGGCCATATGTGTATTCGGAATTACTACAATTACATGACGGAGGTGTATTTTCACTGATATTTACATCTTTACAGACTTGGCTATAATTAAACACAAATTTTCGGGTAGATTTCTTGTAAATATAGCAAATAAGAGGGAGTTCAGTATTATCAAAATATCCAGGAATTTGTTCTTTAACAGAATGGTCGTTAAAAATACCGGCAATATTTACAAAATCAAAACCTTTATTGACATACTTTATTTTAATAAAATGTTTTTTATGACTTCAGGGCGATCAATTTTGGTAAACAATTTAGAATAACAATATGCCATTATAATTTGAACGATTTCATACTTAGGACTACAATATGAAATTGTGTTGCAATCCTCTAAAATTTTATTTAATTTATTTATAGGTAAAGAACAGAGCTTGGTTAGATAATGTCTGCCGTTGTTTTTTGAAATAGAAATTAGGTCCGAAATATGTGTATGGTTGGTCCGAAATTTTCTTTGATTGCGATTTTTAGTATGTATTGACAGATATAGATATACGGATATTAGATAATTCAAACTGCTAATATTTTTGCTCTTTGCAAATGTTGAAGTGTTTAAATGAAAACTTTGGTTCTCGTTCTTGATATAATTTTGATATTTGTAACGGGACACTTAGCAAACTAAAATCAATTGAATGAAATATAAAGTCTCTAATGTATTCAAGAGTTTGCAGTTAAATATAACGCAATCTATTTGAAAAAGAGAATTTCTATTTTATTCTCTTTTTTCAATGTTTTCTATTTGTGTGAACAAAATATTCCAACAAACATTTAACTGGCATGATTGTAACACATATATTTGATAATGGTATCAAATAACACTACACAACAAAACTAGGAGAACAATCTCAAGAAATAAACACGTTTTACTTTACATATACAAGAAACGTAGAAATTATTTGTTAACAAGTATTGGGGAAATTTCCCAATAAAGTTGATAACCAATCAGATATCAATAATTTGGGAAATTTCCTCAAAAAGATGATGACCAACAACAAAACAATAGAATGGGGAAATTTCCCTGAAACGATGTTAACGAAAAAGAAATCAATAGAATGACAAAATCTCCCAAAAATGATGAAACTAAAAAGAAATCAATAGAATGATAAAATTTCCCCAAAATAGACGATAACCAACAAGAAGTCAATAGAATGGGGAAATCTCCCCAAAAAGATGATAACCAACAAGAAATCAATAGAATGGGGAAATTTCCCCAAAAAGATGATAACCAACAAGAAGTCAATAGAATGGGGAAATCTCCCCAAAAATATGAAAACCAACAAGAAGTCAATAGAATGGGGAAATTTCCCCAAAAAGATGATAACGAAAACGAAATCACTAAAATGGGGAAATTTCCCTACAAAGTTGATAACCAAAAAAAATCAAAAGTCTAGGGAAATTTCCCAAAAAAGATGATAACGAAAACGAAATCACTAAAATTTCATAACCAAAAATAAATCAATAGACTGGGGGAATTTCCCAAAAAAGATGGGAACGATACCGAAATCAATAGAATGGGGAAATTTCCTTACACAGTTGATAACCAAAAAAAATATTTAGACTGGGGAAATTTCTTCACAAAGATTTTAACCAAATAGTTAGCTGTAGACTGGGGAATTATTCCCACAGAGATGATAACCAAAATAAGTTCACAGGCTTGAAGAAAAATACTCATGCATTGCACAATGATTGCACATTCCGTTGTATACAACAGCGAGAAGTATGTCGTCTAACAGATACTGTAAGAATAGAAAAGAGTCACTGCGATGAAACATTTTCAGCAGCAGATAACACAATTGAAAGGAATCATTGGCTGGGGAAACATTCACACTGATAAATTAAACAACAAACATCAGAGATAGAGATGATACAGTATAGGAAATGGGCTAATTTCCTCACAAAATCTTGTTTAACTGTAATCATGTATATCGGGGCCTTTAATAGGCGACTATACAGTATGTTTTTTCTCATGTTGAAGGCCGTAAGGTTGCCATTAATTGTTAAAAACCACTTAAAATGATCTTTGAGGAATAGTTGTCTCATTGACAATCATACCCGATCCCCTTATCTATGAATAGCTATACATTAACTCGTATGTTTTATTCTGTCGGGGCCTCGGTGGCCAAGTGCTACAAGTAGTCCAACTACTGTATCACTAGCCAGTCAACACTGAGATTATGAATTCGAATTCCGCTCGTGCAAGGTGCGCTCGACTCCAATCTTAATTGACTAGGCCCATGATTGTCAGTTTTCCTATCGAAGGTTCGTGCTTTTCTTCGGGCAATCCGGCTTCCCCCATCAATAAAAAATGACCGCCACGAAATAGCACAATGGTGTTGAAAGTGGCGTTAAACACCAACAAATCAATCAATCAATCAATCCGTTTGAAAAAATTACACACTATGGGAGACCATGAAAAAAATTGACAAATTTGAAGTGAGTTTATAATCTTGCAGAATGTGGTTTTAATTTCAACTGTTCAACATTTACAGCAAATATTATAATTCAAACCATACAGATTAAATAGAAAATAAGCTCTGTCCTTTATTTGGTGTCTTTATACAGCAGTAATAGATCATGCCTTAAGTTGAAGTCTTCTTTTCCTTTCCTGTAAATATATCATGCCTTAAGTAGAAGTCTTCTTTTCCTTTCCTGTAAATATATCATGCCTTGAGTAGAAGTCTTCTTTTCCTTTCCTGTAAATGTATCATGCCTTGAGTAGAAGTCATCTTTTTCTTTCCTGTAAATATATTATGCCTTGGGTAGAAGTTCTTTTCCTTTAAAATCTTTAAAAGATTGCTACATGTACCAGACAGTGTGCGTTACAATAATATTATAAGGAAGGTTCCATTTTATTTTTAGGGGAGGGGGCTGGGATGAAATTTGAAAAAAAACGTCAGGACCGAATAGAGGGAAAAACAAAAAGAAAAAGGCAGGACAGAGATTACAATTAAAAAAAAAAATGCAGGACAACATTTTTCATCCTCCCCCCTTTTTCCCCCAGTTAAAGTCAAATGGTAGCTCCCTTACGTATAAATAAGCCTGCTATATGTATATCGTTACAGGGTTAACTGCATTGAATGTCTCAATACTTTCTGTTATCGTCATTCTGACGTTGATATCTAATGAGAAGATTGTACCTGCATAGGGCAATTTTGATATCATTTAGAAAGAGTACGAGCACCTTTACAGACATTCTGATATCTGAGTATACAACAAATTTTGAGAGGTTTTCGCGAACTATAAGTTCAGTTTTAGAATATGTATCATGAGAATCATTCTGTCAACACTGTGCTAATCGGGACAATTTCAAACTCGATATTTGATTCATAAAAATTAGGACAATACAAATATTTAAAAATAGATGTGAAACCCTGTTTAATTTAGAAAAGATGGAGTTACAGTCTATACAGTAACTTTCTTTCACTTGCAGTATATTTACATATTTGCCAATGTGCGTTTTTGTATTGTCAGCAGAAATGTCCTTAAAAACTAGTAAGTCTATTTCCTCATCAATTGACTACGCTTGAGAATTGGCAATAGTTAGGAATAGTTCACGCTCACGATTTTTTTACGACACTGTATCGTATGATAGCGTTATAGAGTATAGAAGTTGTGGTGACGTTACAGTAGAAATTAAATAAGGTCACCGAATTTGTTTTTTTCCGCTAAAAATCAAACCTTAAAGAAATGCATTCTAAAAAAAATAAACTAAATAAATGGGAATGGACACAGATGCTGACCTCGCTTGCATATAATGTTATAAAGGGACACAACTCAAAAACTGTAAAAGTGACGCTACCCAAATTTGTACTTGCTCTAAGTTTTGTGGTAATTAGCATTGTGTATACGTTTCATAACATTTAGTTGAGGCAAACTTAAGTTAGACAACCGAAACAAAAAATCCAGCAATTTTAGCATTTGTAAAGGGGCATAACTCTAGAACGGTAAAAAATGACGCCACCAAAGTTAAAACTTGATCTGTGTTTTGTAGTAATAAGCATTGTGTATAATTTCATAACATTTGGTTGAGGAAAACTAAAGTTAGAGAACGGAAACAAAAAAATAAGCATTTTTTCCATTTGTAAAGGGGCATAACTCTAGAACGGCAAAAGTGACGCCACCAATATTCAAACTTGGTCTGTGTTTTGTGGTAATAAACATTGTGTATAAATTCCATAAAGTTTGGTTGAGGCAAACTAAAATTAGAGAACGGAAACAAAACAATTAACAATTTTTCCATTTGTAAAGGGGCATAACTCTAGAACGGTTAAAATGACGCCACCAAAATTCAACCTTGGTCTATGTTTTGCGGTAATAAGCATTGTGTATAAGTTTCATAACATTTAAGTGAGGCAAACTAAAGTTAGAGAACGGAAACAAAAAAATCAGCAATTTTTCCATTTGTAAAGGGGAATAACTCAAGAATGGCAAAAGTGACGCCACCAAAATTCAAAATTGATCTGTGTTTTGTAGTAATAAGCATTGTGTATAAGTTTCATAACATTTGGTTGAGGGAAACTAATGTTAGAGAACGGAAACCAATTTTGGGACGTTCTTAAGGAAGTACAGACAGACAAGGATAAAAAAAACTTATTGTCCCCTCCGCTACGGCGGGGGCATACAATTTAAAAATAAATCTTTAGAAGTCTGTTGCCGATGAAAAAAGGAATATCTAGAAGCAATGAATTATATTTAACAAGAATGTATCCATAGTACACGGATGCCCCATTGCACTATCATTTTCTATATACAGTGGACCGTGAAATTGTGGTCAAAAATCTAATTTGGCATTTAAATTAAAAAGATCAAATCATAGGGAACATGTGTACGAAGTTTCACGTTGATTGGACTTCAACTTCATCAAAAACTACCTTGACCAACAACTTTAACCTGAAGCGGGACGGACGAACGGACGAACGAACGGACGAACAGACCAGGAAACATAATGTCCCTCTACTATCGTAGGTGGGGCATAACAATAACAAGAACAACTTTCAGTGGTGTCGTGGTAGCATGTTTGCATCGAGTGCAGGAGGTCATGGGATCGAAACCCGGCTTGGTCAAAACAAAAACTTTAAAAGTGACATTTGCTGCGACTACGCTGAGCACGCAGCATTAAGGAGTAAGAGAAAAGACTGGTACGAGGGAGACAATTTACTCTATTCTATGGTAAATACTCTATTACCCTTCACGGAGACGCTTGATCAAGTGTCCGCTTTATTAAATATGACTCTATCCTATGGCAAATACTCTATTACCCTTTACGGAGACGCTTGATCAAGTGTGCGCTTTATTAAATACGGATGGTTGTTATATACAAGACGTCATAGTTTATTACTTTGAATTTGAAATTTAATCGACAGTAATAACAGAACATTCAGTATAATAAATTAAATAACACATATCTGAGAGGGTGATAGACCAGATTGTTACCCCGGGAAAAGACATTGTCAACCTTGGCTTCGCCTCAGTTGACAATGTTTTCTCGGGGTAACAATCTGCTCTATCACCCTCTCAGCTATGTGTTATTTATATAGTAATACCCGCTCGACCAAGATCGTTCAAATTCGAATTAAATGTATGTATGAACGACCAGCCACTCCGCTAGCAGCCATTTTTCAGATATGTCTATAAACCAAAAAAAAATTGCATAAGTTTCATTCTAACTTAATTTTTTTTATTAATATACTAGTAACCCCTAAATCGTGTGTTTTATATATAAAATGAAGCAGTCAAAGACACTATTAAATGAATTGTCGTTAAATTAATGAACACGAACTGAAATTTTGAAATTCATTTAATCAGAGTGTCTTTGACTGCTTAATTGTATCCTTAAAACAGATAATTTAGTAGTCATATATTATAGGGACTCTGAGGGATTCTGACGTTACCGACGTTATATCTGCCACAGTGCAATTTTGGCAAACCCTTTTTTCCTGATATAAAAAATGAATAACTTTTCCTCCAAACCAACACATTAAAAATTATATATAGCGAAAACCAATATTCCACAGAGTACTCTTCTACTATAGTTTTACGATAAAAGAGCACACAAAGTCCGATTTTGATGATCCATTGTTACGTGTGCATTGTTAACGTTCTGAATTTGCGGTCGAATTCTAACAAGCACATCGCACTTAAGACCATTTCGCTTTTTTCTATGCAGAAATCCAAATTTGAGAAAACATAAGATATTAAGTATTGTATACCCTAATTCGTTTAAGATAGGTATAAAATCAAAATAATGGTGCTAAGCAGCAAACAAATGCATTCATTTCAGATTTATTGAAAAATCTAGGGTTTTGTGGAACATTTCGCAGTTTATACCAGTCCCATTCAATTCTACAGATAAAAATAATTAAAGTTCGGACTGTCGTGTACAGAGATTATTCTTATACAAAAAGCGCGTTCCATTTGAGATTGGTATCACTAAAAATTCAAGTAGTATTTTACGTCTATTTTTATCACGATTACGTCATCTATTTTTACCTTTAAAAAACAAAAAAGAATCTAGAATTGATCATGTCAATTTCGAGCATTTCTGGAAAGCATGGTGCTAACATGGATAATAAGTACTATTTGATGTGAAATGACCAGCCTTGGCTTAATGTATTAACATGCTTTGAATGCATTTGTATTTAGTCTTTTTTTTACCAAAACATGTTACTCATATACATACGTTTGTGATCACCCCACTATGAAGTGAATGAAAAATGTTTGAGAAATAGTTATATTGACATTTACTTCTCATAAACTTTCATTTAAAAGCAAGACACTATAAAAACTATAAGACAAATAAAACGGTGTAATAGTATACACGTATTGACTGGCTATGGTGTAATATTATACATGTATTGACTGGTTATGAGGGCAATAGCAAGTTTGTTGTCCCTGAGATATCAACTATTGCTCGAGGCCGGGGAATTTGGATTTCTTTGAAAATTCTGTTTTTCAGTATAGTAAACACTTTATGACTGATTATGGGGATTATGACAGTAAATAATAAACTGTTTGCTTTGAAAGATCAGAGAATTAATAAATAAAGATGCATGACTTAATCTCGTTTTTATGTAAGATGTAGAAAACGGACAAAAATTCTTAACGTGGGGCATAATCTTGTACAGATTTAAAATATATTTCTTTATATTGAAGATCGTTTAATTTTTTGACAAGCTCATATATCTTAGAATTGCCTTAAATGTACCGAGCGACACACGATAGTCAAAAGGGAGCTCTATACAATATACATGTAACCGACTTGTTAGTCTGAGATTGATTACTTGAATGATAAACTAGAACAAATGAGTACGTTTAAACGATATACCGACGAGACGGCAACCAAACGACACAAATAACTAGAAGACATCTAGAGTGCAACATTGCAATATATGAAGCTCTACATCACACCGAATCAAACAACGTGAAACCAATAACAGGAATTTTCAACTAATGCGGAAATAATTGTTTACACTTTTTTTCATACAATTTTACAACAATTGCAGGAAATACTTGAACTTTGACGTTTGTTTGATTCAAACAAAGAAAACCACATGACAGAAAAACAATAGAAATCACGATATAGTACCTATAGACGGAAATATTAAATGCATGACAAAAATAGATACCAATAATAATACATAAAGGTCAAGTATTGAGTACAGATGTATTAACTTAAACTTTTAACAATAAAGAAACTGAAGCTTTAATTTCCTATCTGAAATAATGAAGAGCGTATTATGGTTGTAACATTCTTTTGTACGCCCACCTACGATAGAACAGGGTAGGGGGCTTATATTTTCTGTTCTGTTAGTCCGTCCCATATTTGGTTAAGGTTTTGGTTTAGATAGTTTATCATGAAGGGCTGGTCTCATCAACATTAAATTATATTAAGGACAATTGTTCGTTATAATGTGAACTTTTCATATTATATAGCAGATTACGGTTTTGACAACGATTACACGGTTTACAAATTGCGGGGCTTTCAAATAAAGGAAATATAAACCAGTAATAATTTAATTTTGGCAGCTTGAGTTAACATACATGCATACATAAATTAGTATAATATACACATAAAGATATTCATATAATACGATACAAAAGACTACACATATAAATATCAAACTAAATGAAGCGGGTCCAAATAGAATAATTGTAAAGTTTTTCGGTTTCCATCGGGCCGGGGTTCGAACTCACTACCCCTCTCTATTCTCGCAGAAAATAACAATCTTTAATTCTGAATTGACTGTTGGCGAATACAAGCCATGAAAGTTATCTTTATGGTTCCTATACATGGATTCTGGGTTTTTATAAAGAAAACTATCGATATACTAGGTCCACGTTTTGTTTCGTCAATTTCTTGAAGTATATCAAACGATGATAATTGTAAACGACAAAGATAAACATATAGTAATGTAAAAAAGACTTTTTTGAAATTCCATGTAGTTAGTAACCACTTTTTTTAAGAATCTGGTCGATTTAGAATTTCACATATTGGATAGAATTCTGTCTACTGTTGAAGACATTTTGTCGAACTCTGAATGTCTTTTGTGTCGTTGGACTGATGTCTCATTTACGCATACCACTATTCTTCTTTTATTCATATAAAAATATAAAAAATAAATAAAACACTTTCATAGTTTTCATTTAAGAAAACATCCACATAGAGTATAATATCATGTCACAGTTAAAACCAAGTAGCCTCACTAGGAGTAGCTTTGTTGATTTCATAGATTGCAATACAGTGATTTGATAGCAATGTCAGTAGAATGTAGTTCTTTAACGGTGCTATCATTTCTGTATTACAGAATCTGGAGCTTTAGACCTCACAGTTGTTTTTATACCCTCATTAATCATTTTCTTTATAATAGCATGAAAAGTAAAAATTTGTTCTCAGTCGGTCCTCCTGAATTACACGCTGTTCATATTATTACTACAATATGGATAAATTTCTTGCACGTAAGTTGTATACGTATAAAAATTCAATTCTGGACCTAAAAAAAGTTAACGCAATCTTGAAATGTCCGTAAAGGAATAATATACAGAATATTTTGGCTGACATTGCTTAACTAGAGCTTGTTCAATGTAAAAACAAATTGGACCCAACTTTTATGCTTTTAAACAAGCAAGTCGAATTAGGAATTTTTCGCCAAACATCTTCCATCTTATTAAAGCTGTCAGTAATTATCAGAGGACATGATTTTCCATTTCTAACAGATGTACAATGTAGTAAACTTTTTTGTTTGTTAGAGACTTATAAGACTTAAAATCAGTGTTTAAAGGATATTTGCCATGTTAAATCTACTTGTTTTCATGACAATGCTGCAAGTAAGTCATGTTCTAACAATTGCAGATAAACATTGTATTCCAACAAGGCGATAACTCATCCTTAACCATTCAAATCACATTTCTTCCCGCCAAAATATTTTTTTCCGTTTTGCCTCAATTAATCTTCTAAAATGATGTATAGTTTAAGTATGATGCAATTGCGTCAAAAAATCCTGCAGAGTCCCTATATATTAATAAAAACGGTTTCAAGTTAACTAAGTTTGAATCTGATGCAACTTTTGGGTTTATAGTCATATCTGAAAACTGGCTGCAAGCGTAGTGGCTGCTAGCTTGATCCTGGTGTGCGAGGCATTAATACCTTAAAAATGAGATTACTAGCTTGTGTATGTTGAAATTGATCTTATTTTGTCATGTTTTCTAAAATCCTACCCATAAAATTCCAACCTATTCATGTTATACTTTTTTCATAATATTTATAGCATGCAAAATCAGATATAATATAAAGTAATGTCTACTAAATCTGCTTATAAACCATTCGTGCAACAGTTACTTGAAAGCATAATCGAGTACACACACTATCGTTTGCTATAAATACGTATTATATCCAAGTGAAAATAATGCCATGATGCAGCTAAAAATACTTCCAATACTGTTGATTATGATTCATAAAACGTACGTTGATATTAAGCGTATATATCAATTATTTTCGTTCAATCTCGGCTTCCATGTCGTGCTACGGTTGGTACGGCATCAAATCGGGTATCTGCTATTAAAATTTCTCTTGTGCAAATGTAGAAGAAGAGATGAAGGAGTCTGCAGCTGTGATTTTTTGTGTTTAAGATAATTTCAGAATTGATGGTTGTTTGTTATTTCATTTTCACTAAGCGTTGGTCATTTGACTTTCCCACAAGTATTGATTACAGCACGGTGTTGTCTGTTCACTTTTAATTGTATGCATCATAAATATCTAGCAAATAACACATCTTGTTGTGATAAACAAAAGATATCGATTAAAAAGATGGTCTGAATTATTCGGGTTATTTATATATATTGTGCATAAAACAGTGAAAAATAGTAATTACATGCTTTATTTAAAAATTGACACACTTGCATTTTCACTGATCGATGAAATGAGCTCGAGGCCAATTGAAAACTGTCAGATGGGCATAAGGACCTTGCAAGGTACGCACCTATACCAATTAACTAGCTATTTGTTAGCGAAAAATACGTCATAATTGTGTCATTTGGACAGAGGATTCGTTCTGCATATGTCTGAAATATTTGTCACTGGAAGTTAAACAAGCAGTTTTATATTTGTATGATAATATAAATTTTAATTTCTGGTAAATGATACAATCAAACTATTTTTTTCAAATTGATATGCTACAATTAAAATGTTTCACTAGACGCAAAAAGGAACTGGTATCGCAGTAAGGTATTCTCGCAGTAACTACCGGTATGCTTTTTTGAGAACATGTAGTGGTATTCATGCTAGAAATAGGAATTTTGATGATCCATATTTCAAAAATGACAACATTGTTTCATAAGAGGAAAAAAGAATCGGCATGGCAGTAATTCCTCGTCTTTGAATATATATCATTATATTGACGAAAGCTATGAATATATGTCAATATACACTTTGTTTTATCAAAAATTACTCTGAACAAAAACACATTATCTATCCAAAATTTTCTAACATTACGAATGATAATTTCTATGAAGATGTTTCACAAGATCGATATGGTGCTATGCTTTATTTTTATAATCCGTATTTCAGAAATGACAATATATTATACTTTGCTTTATCAAGTTTTATTCTGGACAAAAACAAATGATTTATAAATTTTCTTTCATCACGAAATCAGAATGTTAAATATGGACGTCTGTCTGTCCAACTGTCTTTTGGTTATTTGTGTCGTTGGGCTGTCTGATAACACGACTTTGAAATATGTATCTATGAAAAAACTCTCTCATTTTTATACCTTATTCTAAAATTTTGAATACAATTATTTTATTTCTCCTTTTTCTACTTCAACAAATGATGTCTTTGATCACCGCTTGTAAGATTTATATTTAGAAAATTTGTATAAAAGTTTCTTTTTTTTTCTCTCTTTTTTTCCAAATATTTGATAAATATAAAAATAAGAAGATGTGGTACATATATGATTGCCAACGAGACAACTCTCCACAAGAGACTTAATGACGTAGAAGCTAGCAAGTATAGGTCACCGTACGGCCTTCAACATTGAGCAAAACCCATACCACATAGTCAGCTATAAAATGACAAATGTAAAACAATTCAAACAAATATGCAGATATTTGTTCATGCCAATCGCAATCCAGTTCTCATTATACAATAGTTATGATTTTATTTGTGAAACTGAAACATTGATAAATAATTTTGTATTTGCTTTTTTATCCCAGTTAAAGGTCTAGCCTTTATTTATATAATTAGGTTCATTTAAGCAACATTTTTAAATATATATACAAATGATATTAATCTTCGATAATTGATAATCTGATAAATGCCGTAATGTAAATATGCATACCTACTTTGTAACACGGCTTCGTAAGTTTTTTAACTTACCGATTTAGCGCAAAATTCAATAAAAACAAATTTTGTTTTCTTATGAAATGACCTTCCTAACCATTATGCAAACGAATATATATATATATCCTTTGCCCGGAAAAGGGGGTGGGGGGGGGGGGGGGGGGGTGGGTGGCACTTAATGTAATAATGTAATGAGTGGTAAGGATGGGCCACTGAAATAGTTCACTATTTCATGCTCCATATGAGAAATTCAGATAACATATATCAATAGGTTGAATTTATCACTTGCTTGATTATATCATAAGTCACTGTAAGTATCTGAATCAGGTGTCAGTATCTATTTTTGATGCAGTTAAATCCGACCATTTTGACATTTGCACCTAATTAACATTCAACGGTTTGTATACATGAAACATGATAACAATTATTTAAAGAAATTCCACAGTGTCAGCGTCTTTTAAGAGGGAACGGCAATGTAACTTTTTATCAGTTTTTCAATAATATAAATCTATCTCTGGCCATGGGGTGTCACTACATTTATCTGACCAAACTTGTTTATTGTATTTTGAAAGTGAAATTTCGTCATACTGAAAGATATGAAAGGGCAAATAGTGGAAAGTATTTAAGATGTGACGAATTTATCAGAAAAGCAAGGTGTGATTATGACGATTGCAGGGGCGATTTCAAAAAGGGGGAGGGGTTCCCAACCCAGGATAAAAGGGGCGGGGAGTTCCAACTCAAGGACCCCCCCAGGATCCGCCACTGAATTGCGTTGCTTTTAAACATTAACGTGACGTAGTTGGAAAATAAGATTATATATTTTTATCCCCATATCGACACTCCTTTCAACCCTACGTAGCCAGCACATACAGTTAATCAGTAAATAATTTAGTCAAACGTTTGTGTATTTGTCTTCACAGCATGAACTTATCTGATGACCAGAATATTATAGATGATTATGACCAGCTGTGAACTATGGATTGTAGATACTATGTAACGCCAAGGAATTGTATACTCAAAGCATAAACATAATTTATAATTTGGAACCAATCGGTGGCACACTGTACGTCTACGTATGCATGGTATGTAAGGAGATCAAAATAGAATTTTCATAGAATATCATAAAAATTGAGACGAGGCTTTGTTATTAAATAGTTTATTCGTTTGTCCATATCATCATAATATTAGATATAAGAAGATGTGGTATGAGTGCCTATGAGACAACTCTCCATCCAAGTCACCATTTGTAAAAGTAAACTATTATAGGTCAAAGTACGGCCTTCAACACGGAGCCTTGGTTCACACCGAACAGCAAGCTATAAAGGGCCCCAAAAATGACTAGTGTTAAACCATTCAAACAGGAAAACTAACGGTCTAATCTATATATGTCATTATAAAAATAAGAAGATGTGGTACGATTGCTAATTAGACAAATCTTCTAAAGACACAAAATAACACAACTATAGGTCATCGTACGGCCTTCGACAATGAGTAAAACCCATACCGCATAGTTAGCTGTTAAAATCACTGAAATGACATGTACAAATGTAAAACAATTCAAAAAAGAAAACTGACAGCCTGATGTATGTGCAAAATAATGAACGAAAAACAAATATGATATACAGCAATAAACGACAACCACTGAATTACGGGCTCCTGAACAAGTACATACAGAATGTGGCAGGGTTAAACAAGTTTGAAGGCGCGCCAACCCTCCCCTAACCTGGGATAGTGGTGTAACAGTACAACATAAGAACGAACTATAAAAATCAGTTGAAAATGGCTAAACTCGATAGATCGATACAAAGCAAAAATACATCTTACAAAAACGCAGAGTTGTCGTGGCAGGGTACCTATACATCCCCACTACAAAAAGACACTAAGTACAGATCTGAGTGTACTCGCAGTTATTGACAAAGCCAATAATAACTAATAAAATCATGCATCTAAGACTATAATATCAAATAAGTTCACATCCAACATCTATATAATGGATTTAGTGTAAAGATTTATAATAAATGAATGTGCCTATTTAAATTAATATTTAGTTTGATTTTAATTTACTGATAACCACTATACCAATGAAAACAGTACAAAAAGATCTAATTATAGCGTTGAATTGGTAACCTTTTAAGAATAAGTTTAATAAAAGGAACGATAAGTTTACCCGGGACGTACATGTATCTTAATTTCCAGGCTCGGCAAACTACATGTACATCTCCGTAAAAACTAGGGTGTGCTTTCCGATTAAAATACAACCAAACTTCCAAATCTTTGGACTCTTTTTTTAAATCAGTAATGAACATAGTTGATATTCGTATTCAACATTTTAAAGAACATTTTACTCTTAACAATAACCACAATAAACCTATTTCTCGTATCAAACATAAACTAAAAGAACTAGCCAAGGAATTTGTTTTTGTCCCGGCCGATAAAGCTGCTAATAATATTATTATTGTTTGACGTAAATTTTACATTGAGGTTCTGAAAAAAGAAATCACCAATTCACCAACATTCCAACTGACTCCATTTTCAGAAAACGACATCTGTAACAAACATAAACTTTTAGCTACCGCTTTACAAGCAGAACCAAATACAATGAAAGTCCCAACTATGTATTGGCTTCCGAAGCTACACAAAACACCTTACAAATATAGATTCATTTCGTCTTCAAGCCATTGTTCCACTACTAAATTGTCTATTCTTCTTACCAGTACACTTGGTTCAATCAAAAACCTGATAATAAATTGTTCAAATAAGGCCTTCGAAAATAGTGGAATTAATTACTTTTGGAGTGTCAAGAACTCGTTGGAAGTACTTGATAAATTGCATGCATATATTGGTGATTTTGAATCTGTTCAAAGTTTTGATTTTTCTACCCTATATACCACATTGCCTCACATTCTCATTAAGAAAAATTCACACACCTACATTTTGTAATTAAATGGGCATTTAAAAAGTCAGAATGTGAATATATATGTTCAAACTCTTTTAGGTCATTTTTTAGTAGCAATAAACAAAAAAACTATGTCAATTGGACATGCTTTGATACTATATATGCCCTTGAATTTTTACTAGATAACATTTTTGTTCGCTTTGGAGATTCCGTATATCGTCAGGTTATTGGAATTCCAATGGGGACTAACTGTGCACCACTTATTGCGGACCCTTTTTTTGTATTGCTATGAGTTACAATTTATGACAAAAATCAGTAAAGACCCATCGAAACAACATCTGATACACAAATTTAATAATACTTTTAGATATTTGGATGATATTTTGGCTCTCAATAATGACGACTTCAGTATGTATACTAAAGAAATTTATCCTGTTGAACTTACTTTAAATAAAGCTAATACTAACAATGACCACTGCCCTTTCCTCGATCTTGATATCTATATCATTAACGGAAAGCTTAATACTAAAATATATGATAAAAGAGATGATTTTTCATTTCCTATCGTTAATTATCCATTTTTAGATGGTGACGTTCCCTTGTCAGTCACCATCTTACGGTGTTTATATATCTCAACTTGTACGATTCGCTCGTGTATGTAACAATGTTTTAGATTTTAACGAGAGAAACTTATGTATTACTGAAAAATTATTACACCATGGTTTTCGATATCACAAACTAGTCAAACCATTTACTAAATTTTATCATCGGTATAAGGACATCATTCGTAAATATAGCTCAACATGCAGACTTCTTATACGTTCAGCTATTTCACATCCAATTTTTTATGGAAATATTCTTTATAAAGCACAAAAATGTCAGTCAGTCAGGGGTACTACTTGTACAAGTAATTTTTATTTACTTGAAGAAGTAAATATTAATATACTTATATAAGTAAATTTGTAGGATACTTATACAAGTGTATTTTATTTACTTGTATAGGTAAAAAAAAATTGGGCTTAGTTATGTCCCTTAGACATTCAGATTTTTTTACTTAAACAAGTAAAAAAGTCACCCTATCTTCTTTTCTTGAATTCTTAGGACTTCTTTGCTCTAATAGAATTTTTGATTGTCTGTCCTTTGCAGATGTCTTAACTAATCATTTGAGTGTAATTTCATGGACAATGAAAATCTCATTTGTCTGTTATCTTCAGAACACTGCTCATTTACAAGCCCCCAAGGGGCAATTTTTGAAGGCCTTGCGCAAATACTAAAGATCTTTGTGCAATCAGTTTCTTTGTTGAATTAATGAGATGAAACATTGAACTATAATCAAAAATTATGAGCTAACCTGAGAAAAATTGTTAAAGGCATGTTTTTACATCTCAAAACTTGAGAATTTTTGAGGGATTGTAAAAAAAATTTACTTATACATGTACAAGTAAATTTTTGAGAAAATTAAGGGGAGATTATTCAAACATTATAATTAACTTATATAAGTTTATTTTATTTACTTCTTCAAGTAAATAAAGATTACTTGTACAAGTAGTACCCCTGACTGTCAGTATTCACCTCTGAAACTAACAAAACCTTTAAATAGACTTATTAAGAAGGGATATAGTTACGATACTGTTGTCAGGTCATTAAAGATTGCATATTTTGGCGTTAATATTGATTCACTTATAGGGTCTTTGCATCGGCACTAAACACATTTATTTAAAAACCAGTTGTTGGCATGACACGGGTTATGTTCTTCTCATATATGTTATGATGGTATGATACTAAACCCCTAACGGGAAGGATTGTGCCTGATATTCATATGATGAAGACATAATCTTTCAATCAGTTTAATTGAAGTCTGGAGCTGGCATGTCAGTTAACTGCTAGTAGTCTGTTGTTATTTATGTATTATTGTCATTTTGTTTATTTTCTTTGGTTACATCTTCTGACATCAGACTCGGACTTCTCTTGAACTGAATTTTAATGTGCGTATTGTTATGCGTTTACTTTTCTACATTGGCTAGAGGTATAGGGGGAGGGTTGAGATCTCATAAACATGTTTAACCCCGCCGCATTTTGCGCCTGTCCCAAGTCAGGAGCCTCTAGCCTTTGTTAGTCTTGTATTATTTTTAATTTTAGTTTCTTGTGTACAATTTGGAGTTTAGTATGGCGTTCATTATCACTGAACTAGTATATATATTTGTTTAGGGGCCAGCTGAAGGACGCCTCCGGGTGCGGGAATTTCTCGCTGCATTGAAGACCTGTTGGTGGCCTTCTGCTGTTGTCTGTTCTGTGGTCGGGTTGTTGTCTCTTTGACACATTCCCCATTTCCATTCTCAATTTTATTCCAAACCAAATCTAAATATCTATGGAAGAGTTTAGTAAAGGTTTTAAATAATTTGGTAACGAAATCCCTGACTTAATAATTTACCAGTTATAAATAGATTACGTTCATTTAAATCCGAAACGTCACAACAGACACGTGCATAGCGAACGAGTTGTGATGCATAAATACCGTAAGATGGGGCAGAAGGAACACCACCGTCCAAAAAAAAATGAAAATTAACAATAAGGAACGAAAAATCGTCCCTTTTGTCGTGTATTTTTGTACTTTGGTTCAGCCGGGGGTCGATCTGTATGAAAGGCCTACATTTAAAAATTTAGTGGTTGCTTAATTATAAATCCCGCATGCATGCACTCTATACGTCAGTAAGGATTTTATTTTCGGCTTGTAGAAGTCTAGGTGACCAAGATATTTCTATTCTCTAATAAACACTATAGATGCACAATTCAAAGCCATTTAATTATTAATTTCAAGTCATACAACTTCAATTAATTTTCAAGTAAATCAAAGTAATGTAAGATTTATAGACATAATAATTTGAATCAGCATTACACACGACTCCACATATTGAGTAATTCATCGTGATATAAGTTTGACCGGAATTATGTACAAATGTTTTGATAAACCTGATAACCGGATGGTTACATATACCATATTTACCCCGTGTACGTCACAAAATCAACTAGTCAACGAGGGACTTATGGAATACTTTAAGGCAAAGCAGTTAGAATTATATCCCTTGGAGTTATTTGGGGGAGACTGTGAAAACGTATTCACACCTACGGTGGGGGAAGTGTTACAATTTAGGACAAACCCCGCCATGAACAAGGGAACAGCTGTATTTGTTAGTGGATACTGGAGAAGAGGAAGATGCATAAATATTATCAATACTATGTCAAGAGGGAATTTATTTGTAATAGAAGATGACAACACAAAATACAAATTTGAACTCAACAGATATCAGCTCAGACCTTACAATTTTTTAAAACATATTCTCTGTGACAAATAAAATATATTTAAAAAATATGTTTTTTAAAATTAATGACCAACTATGTAATTAGATTGTGATACTAATTTCGGAATTTAAGAAATTATATAAAAAAATAAGATGATGTGGTATGATTTTCAATTAGACAAATATCCACCAGAGTTGAAACAAAGGCAACCGTACGGCCTTCAACAATGATAAAAATAAAACATACGGTAATGTTAATGATTGAAACCCGCTACATGATTAAAAGCCATATGAAAAATGTAAAAATATTTGAATTAGAAAAGTAAAGGCCTTATTTAGTGTTAGTGCAGTAATCTATTATTTATTGATATTGGACATTGATTACAGAAGACCACAATAAATAGGTCGTTGTTTTGGTAATGCCTGGACGTCGACTAAAGGATCAAAATATTTGACGTCGATTTGAGAATATGACGTCAGAATTGGACGTCGATTTGAGAATGTGACATCAGATTTGGACGTCGATTTGAGGATAAAAATATTGGACGTCGATTTGAGAATATGACGTTAGATTTTGACGTCGATTTGAGGAACGGACGTCGATTAGAGGCCGGACGTCGATCTGAGTCTAACATATATTGCCTATGTTTTTCTTAATCTACAAGTCTACAAATCTACAAATCGTCTCCTCTTAGCTGATGGCATCAAAAAGGAAACCAAAGGAGGCGATAATAAGTGCTACTGCTAATAGATTCATAACTAATAAATTGCCGATATATTTTGATGCATGATAAGCATCATTACTATAGTTGATAATTATATAAATAAGAAGATATATGGTATTATTGTCACTGAGAAAACTCTCCACAAGAGACCAAATGGAACAGAAATTAACAACTACAGGTCACCATACAGCCTTCAATAATAAGTAAAACCCATACCTTATAGTCATCTATAAAAGGCCCCGAAATTACAAATGTAAATCAAATCAAACGAGAAAACTAAATTATGAACTAAAAAATGAACCAACAACTAATATGATACACAGCATGAAATGCCAACCCCTGAATTACAGACTCCTGTCTTGGAACAGGCAAAGACAGAATGTGGCGGGGTTACACTAGTTTGAAGGTTACAATAGCGCAATTATTCGTAATGCATATTCCGAATGGTACCAGCGATGTTTCGTATTTTATTTCTCGAAGACTACACAAACTAGGAAAAAAAAACGAATGCCTCTTCTTCGTTCTAATTGATATAAAGTAGGATTTGAAATGATGTTCTGTGCAAAACATTTCTTTATATTTTGATATATCTTGCCTGTAATACTATTTTGTCATTGGAGAGTGTACATGTAGGTCTTGATGTCAGATCTTGGAAAGGTTGTATTAGATTTATGCAATGCGTCTAGACTCTGCATGGCCTGTATACCAGTGCATGATATATAGACACATGTCTTTGTTTTTTGTCGACTATTTTGTTATGAAGTAGGTCGTTTGTTTTCTAATTGAATTGTTACATGATTTTGAGGTCGGAACATTTTATATTGCCGACTATGTCTCCACCGGGACTCGAACCCGGGACCTCTGTGTTACAAGGCAGCGCGTATACCGACTGAGCTAAAGAAGTACTTCCCTAGATCAACCGCTTACGGCTGACTAAGTATCTACTAATGAAGGGAAGCAATCCCGTCACAATTGTTTACATCCTCTTCATTTAAGCTTTGGTCGATTGTTGTCTCATTGGCAATCATACCACGTACATCTACTTATATTTATATAGTTCCAAAAAAACCGGTATAATCATAATAATAGAAAATGCGAGAATACCAATTTTATTCGTATAACAAAGAAAACCATAAAGTCCTACAAATCTCTCTGAAAATAAAACAAAAACCGAAACAAACATACGTATTCTGATGATACATAAATTACAAAAGTTTAAGTTAAAGAAATATTTTAAATCTTATATATGTACCTGAACGTATCACTCCTTATGCTCCTGGTAGGTTTGTTGTCTTTACTTTTCTCACTACTTGAGTTTACTACACAATATCCAAACACAATTTATGATTATCGTTCACAAATGTAAAATTAAGTGTCTAAATTATTCATAACGAACAACAGTACGGTTTACTGTGTGCCTGTATAATCTTGATAATTCCCCACAACACTAAATGCTAGTCAATCACAGCATGATTTTACTACAGATCTCGGAAATAGTCGTCATCATCTCGTCTGCACATCTAACTTAATGTACGCGTAAAATTTCACATTTACAATGCTGCCATATGTTGTTGTGTATTTTAATGAATGTTGATGCCATCTACGACAAAAGAAGTGAAAGTGAAAAAAAGAACAAAATTAGCGACAGGTATGTTTTATACATGATTAACAAATATTTATAACTGTGGCTGTACAATGAATTTACGCTTGTTGAAATAAACGATGAAAAACCTAAGAATTAATTCAATGATCTTTAATCGTGTTCAAACATGCATCGATCTTAAAAGACATCGAAAAATTAGAAAAATTCAAATCCTTAAACGCTGTACGAGTATAAGACATGAAATTTTATCTTTTGTGATTTAGAACAAGTTAAAATGTATATAGTCAATAATCATGATAATGGGTTAAGTGTACTAAATACATGTTTTTAAGTGAACACGTGATCTATTTTCACTGCTCTTTGGTCGGGTCTAAGGGTCGGGTTGTTGTTGATACATTCCCCATTCCCACCCTCAATTTTAACAAAACTTATACATATAGTGTTAATATACTGTAATAGCAACCTAATAATACACCATTATTCTTCTTTTTATGATACTAGTCATGCTAGTAATCAGGCATTCAGTAAGAATCAATTTTAATGCATATTTTCTCCGAGGAAAGGGGGTGAAATATTCTTGTTTACGTACTGATCACTGCAGTGGCGGATTTACTTGGAGTCAGAGGGGGCCACGTGCCCCTCCCCATCGCAAGGTCAAGGTCACCAGCAAACTTTGTATTGCTATTGAATCTACTTATCCACATCTAAGATATTATTTACAGCTTGATTTGACTTATACACTTGTCGTTAATCAAACCCAGGCCCAGTCGCGGATCCAGAACTTTTTCTAAAGGGGAAAAGGGAAAGGGGGGGGGGGGGGGGGGGGAGCGCTGACTGACCTTCATTGAATCCCTATATAATCAACCAAATTTTTCCCATGAAAGAGGGGGCCGGACCACCCAGAGCCCCGTGGATCCGCCTATGGCAGCTTCAACATGCGTTATTTATGACAGCTTATCGTTGGGTGTGTAAATATTGACACCTGTCTGAAATGTCTCCTTGCAAAAGCTTTTATGTAAACTACATGTACATGTAATTTGAACAGCACGAATATTTCTATTGGTTTTTAAAACAATATTACAGATAAAGGATGTACTTGGGTGAAATTGAAAAAATCTAGAGTTTAAAAAGTTGATCCTATTAGTCAGAAAGGAATTAGTAAAGGAACAAAATAAGCTAAAAACATTGATAGGTTAGAGAGCTCCTTTTCGAGATATCTAATCTTTAAAAAATGGCGGGAAAAGGCTGACTCTTACCTTATATTTAGTATTGGCATCATTTGGGTCTCAAATCGAAAGAAAAGAAATCTGGAGTCTGCTTAATGTTTGGTTAATGACGTTTTATGAGCTATTGAAGTCTTAAATGAAAAGAAAAATGGGTGTTATGGGGCAAAATATTTTACCCTGTATCGTATAAAAAAAAACGAAGGAGTCAGAACATTTGACAAGAATTCCTCATTAAGATCATTTAACAGGTGAAATCTTCTTTCAGGAAAGAAATTATATATGCCAGTTGTTTTAGTGTTTATTGGAACACCCTTCAATAAAATGTAAAAGCGGTTTCCTAAACCCCGGCTAATTACCCACCAGGTCTGGGGGCATGCACCCAATATTAGTATCCTCATGGAAGTATTATCATTTATATTGACAGGAACTCAAACAAGTGGACTTCAATCGTTTATAGTGCGATGCCGCATTAACTACCTGTTAATTAACTCGACATGTCATATGGATGCATTGGTTTCGATCGATTTTTTGGAACCTCGTGACATTGTAATAACGGAACATACCGAAATAACCGGATGTGTACTTCATTGTCAAGGAAATGACATTTACCGACCATGTCATTAATGACATATATGTCAGTTTTTACGCAATGTTTGCCTTAAAATAAATAAAAAGGAAGAAAAGAAATCCCCGCAACTATTTTCATAAAAAAAAAAAAAAAAAAAAAAAAAATTACCCACAAGCCATAAACATTTCAGTTTAAGTTACAATCAGTTTAAAAGTTTTGTTTTATTCATGAAAGGGCCGTTGGCTTAACACGCATAACGGTTATATATACAGGCTTGAAAATCATAAAATTCTTATAAAAAGTATTAATCAGCAATTATCATCGCGCTTTGACAATGTTTTTTTAATTTAAGTGTTTATTGAAATAATTTCCCCCCCCCCCCCCCAAAAAAAAATTCAAAAGTTTATTCCAGTAGCGGCGGGAGCCGGGGGGGGGTTAAAGGGTTTTGATCAGAAAATATCAAATATTTACTATTATTTTAATTGTAGCATATCAGTTTGAAAAAATAGTTTGATTGCATCATTTACCAGAAATTAAAATTTATATTATCATACGAATATAAAACTGCATGCTTGTTTAACTTCCAGTGACAAATATTTCAGACATATGCAGAACGAATCCTCTGTCCAAATGACACAATTATGACGTATTTTTCGCTAACAAATAGCTAGTTAATTGGTATATGTGCGTACCTTGCAAGGTCCTTATGCCCGTCTGACAGTTTTCAATTGACCTCGAGCTCATTTCATGGATCAGTGAAAATGCAAGTGTGTCAATTTTTAAATAAAGCATGTAATTACTATTTTTCACTGTTTTATGCACAATATATATAAATAACCCGAATAATTCAGACAATCTTTTTAATCGATATCTTTTGTTAATCACAACAAGATGTGTTATTTACTAGATATTTATGATGCATACAATTAAAAGTGAACAGACAACACCGTGCTGTAATCAATACTTGTGGGAAAGTCAAATGACCAACGCTTAGTGAAAATGAAATAACAAACAACCATCAATTCTGAAATTATCTTGAACACAAAAATTCACAGCTGCAGACTCCTTCATCTCTTCTTCTACATTTGCACAAGAGAAATTTTAATAGCAGATACCCGATTTGATGCCGTACCAACCGTAGCACGACATGGGAGCCGAGATTGAACGAAAATAATTGATATATATATACGCTTAATATCAACGTACGTTTTATGAATCATAATCAACAGTATTGGAAGTATTTTTAGCTGCATCATGGCATTATTTTCACTTGGATATAATACGTATTTATAGCAAACGATAGTGTGTGTACTCGATTATGCTTTCAAGTAACTGTTGCACGAATGGTTTATAAGCTGATTTAGTAGACATTACTTTATATTATATCTGATTTTGCATGCTATAAATATTATGAAAAAAGTATAACATGAATAGGTTGGAATTTTATGGATAGGATTTTAGAAAACATGACAAAATAAGATCAATTTCAATATACACAAGCTAGTAATCTCATTTTTAAGGTATTAATGCCTCGCAGACCAGGATCAAGCTAGCAGCCACTACGCTTGCAGCCAGTTTTCAGATATGGCTTTAAACAAAAAGTTGCATCAGATTCAAACTTAGTTAACTTGAAACCGTTTTTTTTAATTTATGACTACTAAATTATCTGTTTTAAGGATACAATTAAGCAGTCAAAGACACTCTGATTAAATGAATTTCAAAATTTCAGTTCGTGTTCATTAATTTAACGACAATTCATTTAATAGTGTCTTTGACTGCTTCATTTTATATATAAAACACACGATTTAGGGGTTACTAGTATATTAATAAAAAAAAATTAAGTTAGAATGAATCTTATGCAATTTTTTTTGGTTTATAGACATATCTGAAAAATGGCTGCTAGCGGAGTGGCTGGTCGTTCATACGTACATTTAATTCGAATTTGAACGATCTTGGTCGAGCGGGTATTACTATATAATAGGGGCAATAAGTTTTTTTATCCTTGTCTGTCTGTACTTCCTTAAGAACGTCCCAAAATTGGTTTCCGTTCTCTAACATTAGTTTCCCTCAACCAAATGTTATGAAACTTATACACAATGCTTATTACCACAAAACACAGATCAAGTGTGAATTTTGGTGGCGTCACTTTTGCCATTCTTGAGTTATTCCCCTTTACAAATGGAAAAATTGCTGAATTTTTTGTTTCCGTTCTCTAACTTTAGTTTGCCTCACTTAAATGTTATGAAACTTATACACAATGCTTATTACCGCAAAACATAGACCAAGGTTGAATTTTGGTGGCGTCATTTTAACCGTTCTAGAGTTATGCCCCTTTACAAATGGAAAAATTGCTAATTGTTTTGTTTCCGTTCTCTAACTTTAGTTTCCCTCAACCAAACTTTATGGAACTTATAAACAATGTTTATTACCACAAAACACAGACCAAGTTTGAATATTGGTGGCGTCACTTTTGCCGTTCTAGAGTAATGCCCCTTTCAAATGGAAAAAAATTTTATTTTTTTGTTTCCGTTCTCTGACTTTAGTTTTCCTCAACCAAATGTTATGAAACTTATACACAATGCTTATTACTACAAAACACAGATCAAGTTTGAACTTTGGTGGCGTCATTTTTTACCGTTCTAGAGTTATGCCCTTTACAAATGGAAAAATTGCTGGATTTTTTTGTTTCGGTTGTCTAACTTAAGTTTGCCTCAACTAAATGTTATGAAACTTATACACAATGATAATTACCACAAAACTTAGAGCAAGTACAAATTTGGGTAGCGTCACTTTTACAGTTCTTGAGTTGTGTCCCCCCTTTATAACATTATATGCAAGCGGGGGCAGCATCTGTGTCCATTCCCATTTATTTAGTTTATTTTTTTAGAATGCATTTCTTTAAGGTTTGATTTTTAGCGGAAAAAAAACAAATTCGGTGACCTTATTTAATTTCTACTGTAACGTCACCACAACTTCTATACTCTATAACGCTATTATACCATACAGTGTCGTAAAAAAAATCGTGAGCGTGAACTATTCCTAACTATTGCCAATTCTCAAGCGTAGTCAATTGATGAGGAAATAGACTTACTAGTTTTTAAGGACATTTCTGCTGCCAATACAAACACGCACATTGGCAAATATGTAAATATACTGTAAGTGAAAGAAAGTTACTGTATAGACAGTAACTCCATCTTTTCTAAATTAGACAGGTTTCATATCTATTTTTAAATGTTTGTATTGTCCTAATATTATGAATCAAATATCGAGTTTGAAATTGTCCCGATTAACACAGTGTTGACAGAATGTTTCTCATGATACATATTCTAAAACTGAACTTATAGTTCGCGCAAACCTCCTCAAAATTTGTTGTATACTCAGATATCAGAATGTCTGTAAAGGTGCTCGTACTCTTTCTAAATGATATCAAAATTGCCCTATGCAGGTACAATCTTCTCATTTTATAGATATCAATGTCAGAATGACGATAACAGAAAGTATTGAGACTTTCAATGCAGTTAACCCTGTAACGATATACATATAGCAGGCTTATTTATACGTAAGAGAGCTACCATTTGACTTTAATTGGGGGAAAAAGGGGGGAGGATGAAAAATGTTGTCCTGCATTTTTTTTTTTATTGTAATCTCTGTCCTGCCTTTTTCTTTTTGTTTTCCCCTGTATTCGGTCCTGACGTTTTTTTTTCTTCAAATTTCATCCCAGCCGCCTCCCCCCCTCCCCTAAAAATGAAATGGAAGCTTCCTTATAATATTAACGTAACGTCACACTGTCTGGTACATGTAGCAATCTTTTTTCTCTAATTCTTCGTCAATTTATCCCTTTCTGTACCCATTGTATAAAAAAAAAAATAATCAACGTGTGGTTCGTTTGATCTCAGTTCTTCATTGGTTAAAATCCGATTATGACGTCGAGTTTTCTTGCTTTCCTCTGAATTTCCTATTGTGACGGCATGAAAAAAGGCGACCATGCCTGATGACGTCACATAGAAAGAACACATCTTTTTGCAGATCATTCGAAAAGAAGGAATAAATTTGCCTGCGTATTTGTTTGAAAATCATTAGAGAAACAGATTCCACCACCAAATCTCGTGTAATACGATATTTATCCACTCTCGACAGTTAAATTTTAAATATTTAAAACGCTCGGCGATCCTCGCGTTTTAAATTTGAAAATTTAACTGTCTCGAGTGGATAAATATTGTATCACACTCGATGCAGTGGTAGAATCTATATGTATCAACGATTTATCTATTTACAGGAAAGGAAAAGAACCTCTACCCAAGACATGATACATTTACAGGAAAGGAAAAGAAGACTTCTACTCAAGGCATGATATATTTACAGGAAAGGAAAAGAAGACTTCTACTCAAGGCATGATATATTTACAGGAAAGGAAAAGAAGACTTCAACTTAAGGCATGATCTATTACTGCTGTATAAAGACACCAAATAAAGGACAGAGCTTATTTTCTATTTAATCTGTATGGTTTGAATTATAATATTTGCTGTAAATGTTAAACAGTTGAAATTAAAACCACATTCTGCAAGATTATAAACTCACTTCAAATGTGTAAATTTTTTTCATGGTCTCCCATAGGGTGTAATTTTTTCCAAACAGGCTGGGAAATTCACCAGATTATATTGATTGATTGATTGATTTGTTGGTGTTTAACGCCACTTTCAACACTATTTATTGTGCTATTTCGTTGCGGTCATTTTTTATTGATGGGGGAAGCCGGATTGCCCGAAGAAAACCACGAACCTTCGATAGGAAAACTGACAATCATGGGCCTAGTCAATTAAGATTGGAGTCGAGCGCACCTTGCACGAGCGGAATTCGAATTCATAATCTCAGCGTTGACTGGCTAGTGATACAGTAGTTGGACTACTTGTAGCACTTGGCCATCGAGGCCCCGACAGATTAAAACATACGAGTTAATTTATAGCTATTCATAAATAAGGGGATCGGGTATTATTGTCAATGAGACATCTATTCCTCAAAGATCATTTTAAGTGGTTTTTATACGACCGCAAAAAATTTTTTGTGGTCGTATATTGGTATGACGTTGGCGTCGTCGTCGTCGTTGTCGTTGTCGTCGTCGTCCGGCGTCGTCCTGCGTCGTCCGAAGACACATTGGTTTTCGCACTCTAACTTTAGTTTAAGTGAATGGATCTCTATGAAATTTTACCACAAGGTTCAATACCACAAAAGGAAGGTTGGGATTGATTTTGGGGGTTACGGTACTAACAGTAAAGGAATAAGGGGCCAAAAAGGGGCCAAAAATAAGCATTTTTGTAACTTCCAGACATAACTTGTGTGTTAGTGTATGGATCTCTCTGACATTGTACCACAAGGTTCCATATAACATAAGGAATGCTGGGATTGACTTTGGGGGTAATTGCCTTAAAATTTTAGGAATTAGGGGCAAAAAAAGGGGCAAAAAACAAGCATTTTTCTAGTTTCATGACAATAACTTGTGTGTAAGTGTATGGATCTTTCTGAAATTGTACTACAAGGTTCCATATCACAAAAGGAAAGCTGGAATTGAGTTTGGGGGTAATTGCCGAAACGTTTAGGAATTGGGGGCCAAAAAGGGGCCAAAAATAAGCATTTTTTTAGTTTCCAGACAATAACTTATGTTCAAGTGTATGGATCTCTCTGAAATTGTACTGCTAGGTTACATACCACAAAGGGAAGGCTGGGATTGATGATGGGGGAAATTGCCTCAATATTTTAGGAATTAGGGGCCAAGAAGGGGCAAAAAACAAGCATTTTTCTAGTTTCAGGACAATAACTTGTGTGTAAGTGTATGGATCTTTCTGAAATTGTACTACAAGGTTCCATATCACAAAGGGAAAGCTAGGTTTGAGTTTTGGGGTAATTGCTCTAAATGTTTAGGAATTTGGGGCCAAAAGGGGCCAAAAAACACATTTTTCTAGTTTCCAGACAATAACTTGTGTTCAAGTGTATGGATCTCTCTGAAATTGTACTGCAAGGTACCATACCACAAAGGGAAGGCTGGGATTGAGTTTGGGGGTGATGAATCATAAGGGGGTTCAAAAAATTTGGGGGGGGGATTTTTTTTTCCTTTTTTTTTTCTTTTAAAATTTTTCATTTTAAGTTGGTTATTTCTGATTTATATTTAAAAGCAAATAATAATGCTATGGTAGGAGATACACACCAAACAGGATGTGTAAATTATTATATTATAAGTATTGTGCAATAGCAAGAAATTTTCAATTGCACAATAGCAAGAAATCTTCAATTGCACAGTATTGCGCAATAGCAAGAAATCTTCAATTGCACAGTATTGCGCAATAGCAAGAAATCTTCAATTGCACAGTATTGCGCAATAGCAAGGAATGTCCAATAGCACAATATTGCGCAATAGCAAGATATTGTCAATTGTACAGTATTGCGCAATAGCAAGAAATATTTAATTGCACAGTATTGTGCAAAAGAAGATACTTCATATAAATTGCTTATTTCTTGACCAATTTCAGTGGGGTTTTATTCTTGAGTTCTTGGGGTTCTTTAATATGCTGAATCTAACCTTGTATTTAGTTTTTGGATTTTGGGCCCCGTTTTTAAATTGGTCCACATTGAGGTCCAAAGGGTCCAAAATTAAACTTTGTTTGATTTCATCAAGAATTGAATTATTGGGATTCTTTGATATGCCGAATCTAACCGTGTATTTAGATTCTTAATTTTTGGTTCCGTTTTCAAATTGGTCTACATTAAGGTCCAAAGGGTCCAAAATTAAACTTAGTTTGATTTTAACAAAAATTGAATTCTTAGGGTTCTTTGATATGCTGAATCTAACCATGTATTTAGATTTTTTATTATGGGCCCAGTTTTCAAGTTGGTCCAAATCGGGGTCCAAAATTAAACTTTGTTTGATTTCAACAAAAATTGAATATATGGGGTTCTTTGATATGCTGAATCTAACCATGTATTTAGATTTTTGACTTTTGGGCCCCGTTATCAACTTTGTCCACATTGAGGTCAAAAGGGTCCAAAATTAAACTTTGTTTGATTTGATCAAAAATTGAATTCTTGGGGTTCTTTGATATGCTGAATCTAACCATGTATTTAGATTTTGGATATTGGACCATAATAGCTATAGGTGAATGTCCAATTTAAAATTTTTAAGTTCTTAGACCACATTCATTCTGTGTCAGAAACCTATGCTGTGTCAAATATTTAATCACAATCCAAATGCAAAGCTGTATCAAGCTTGAATGTTGTGTCCATACTTGCCCCAACTGTTCAGGGTTCAACCTCTGCGGTCGTATCAAGCTGCGCCCTGCGGAGCATTTTATTAACAATTAATGGCAACCTTACGGCCTTCAACATGAGAAAAACCATACTGTTTAGTCGCCTATTAAAGGCCCCGATATACATGATTACAGTTACACAAGAGTTTGTGAGGAAATTAGCCCATTTCCTATACTGTATCATCTCTATCTCTGATGTTTGTTGTTTAATTTATCAGTGTGAATGTTTCCCCAGCCAATGATTTCTTTCAATTGTGTTATCTGCTGCTGAAAATGTTTCACATTCACAACAGTGACTCTTTTCTATTCTTACAGTATCTGTTAGACGACATATTTCTCGCTGTTGTATACAACAGAATGTGCAATCATTGTGCAATGCATGAGTATTTTCCTCAAGCCTGTGAACTTATTTTGGTTATCATCTCTGTGGGAATAATTCCCCAGTCTATAGAAAACTATTTGGTTAAAATCTTTGTGAAGAAATTTCCCCAGTCTAAGTATTTTTTTTGGTTATCAACTGTGTAAGGAAATTTCCCCATTCTATTGATTTCGGTATCGTTCCCATCTTTTTTGGGAAATTTCCCCAGTCTATTGATTTATTTTTGATTATGAAATTTTAGTGATTTCGTTTTCGTTATCATCTTTTTTGGGAAATTTCCCCAGACTTTTGATTTCTTTTTGGTTATCAACTTTGTAGGGAAATTTCCCCATTTTAGTGATTTCGTTTTCGTTATCATCTTTTTAGGGAAATTTCCCCATTCTATTGATTTCTTGTTGGTTATCATCTTTTTGGGGAGATTTCCCCATTCTATTGACTTCTTGTTGGTTATCGTCTTTTTGGGGAAATTTCCCCATTCTATTGATTTCTTGTTGGTTATCATCTTTTTGGGGAGATTTCCCCATTCTATTGACTTCTTGTTGGTTATCGTCTTTTTTGGGGAAATTTTACCATTCTATTGATTTCTTTTTAGTTTTCATCATTTTGGGGAGATTTTATCATTCTATTGATTTCTTTTTCGTAAACATCGTTTTAGGGAAACTTCCTCATTCTATTGATTTGTTGTTGGTCATCATCTTTTTGGGGAAATTTCCCAAATTATTGATATCTGATTGGTTATCAACTTTATGGGGAAATTTCCCCAATACTTGTTAACAAATAATTTCTGCGTTTCTTGTATATGTAAAGTAAAACGTGTTTATTTCTTGGGATTGTTCTCCAAGTTTTGTTGTATAGTGTTATTGGATACCATCATCAAATATATTTGTTACAATCATGCCAGTTAAATGTTTGTTGGAATATTTTGTTCACACAAATAGAAAACATTGAAAAAAGAGAATAAAATAGAAATTTTCTTTTTCAAATAGATTGCGTTATATGCATTACTTGCACAAAACATCTCTAACAGTCGTATATTAAATAAAAGATGCATGGCACTTTTACATTAATAGATGAAAACTAAATGTGTATATGTGCAATCCAGCTGTCGATTATGAGTTTAAAAGTTGTCCTCTTTGACAATTTTGCAAGTACAGGTAACTCCTAACATGAATAATTCATGTAGTCGATCTGTACCAAAAAAGAGCAGCTGAAAATGAATTTAGTTACTACGTTTTTTAATATGCAAATGTAGAAATATCGACTTCCGTCCTCGATAATTGCATTTGTACCTCAATAACACCTCTGCTAATCAAATACATGCCAAACAGTGGGGTACTTCTAACATAGTGTTTTGGGGGAAGACATTCCATAGGCTTAAAAATGCATACTGAATAATACTAGTTAACGGACACTTGATTGTAAAAACATTTGAATATGATTATTCCCATTGTTACTATTCATAAAATTACATATGCTAATAAGTCCTGGATTTAACTTAAACAATGAGTCAAAGCATGGCCGGGTTTAAAAGATTGTGACTAATCAATGTAGAATGTTTACGATTCTTCAAACATTCCTTAATCGCAGTTGCACAAATTAAAAATGTGACCAATCTTTGCTAATGGTGAATACGTATGGCCCTTGATTGAAAACTATGGGAAAAATTGAAAACCTAAACCCTCTTTCATAAGTTTTGATGATCAATGATTCCGTCTAGAAATATTTTTTTTTTATTCCTCAAACACAACAATTCGCGTAAGGAAATGTAATCCTGGTGTCTATGATAAGTTGGGTTTATTTCCATGATATCAAGTGCAAAACTTCAACATTACATTTCTGTGAAGTTTCAGGGATCTGGATTAAAAAACTGTAGGATTTGATTTTACAAAAACTTGTACCTTCTTTCAATAGTAAGTTGCGAGGTCTTGAAAAATAAGAAGTATCAGGAATCTGAGTCAAAATCTGTAGGCGAATTTAATTACACAAAAATTGAACCCTCTTTCATACATTTTGCTGAAAAAACACAAATCCTTAAGTTTTTGAAAAGCCTAACACACATTCCATAATAGCATGGATACAACTTCAACATATGTGCAATCTTTCTGTTAAATTTAAGGGATCAGGGTTGAAAATGTAGGAGCTGTTGTTTAAAAAAATCAGGTATCCACTTTTCCCCCGACCGAACATCACCAAACTATAAGCCGATTTTGGACTTTGACCAACCCAGCAAAAAAATAGGAAGTAAAAGTTTAAAATCATTTGGATTGATCTATTATTGTTGAAGTACTTCCTTCTCTTAATTAAACGAATAATTGTGAATTATTCCAAACAAGTATAACAGATGATTCAAAATTAGTCAATTTTACGTTTTTGGAAGATAAAACGGTCAATACATATATTTTCCTGCTATAGTTATTTTTTTTAGAAATGATGTTTAAAATGATTTTTTTCTTGGTTAGCATGGCTTTAGTTTCACAAGGAACAACAGGTAAGCTTTTAAACATATTTGGATCCCGATGTTTGAATTATCATATTCAATAATTGTAAAATATCTGATATACTTTAAAGTGAAATTAGGTTGCATAATATGTTAGTTGCCATGGCTATATGGTGTTGAGTAAGTGCGTCTACGATAGAGTGTTTGAATTTATTAAGGATGTTTTAACTCGCGACTGCAAACTCTCTGAACTAATGCTAGAAACGCTGATAACAATCTATCGAACATATTTTAACTCATAAATGTCTTATTTAGAAATTGGTTTTTTTTCATTCTGATGTTACTCCAATGACCGTCATTATGTTTCATATTCGAAAACAATTGTTTATGTGTTTCTTCCGTGTTTTTCACACATTTTACGTCACAAAGTAAACGGGAAGCGGAAGTTACCAAAGGGACAGCACAATTTATAAGTCAAAGAGAAACCGACAAAACCATTGCAAATTAAAATGGAAACTACGAAAAGTCAAACAACAGTATATGAATTATCAGTTTATATAGTTTGCAACTATGCCGTGTTTTAAAGATTTGGATTCAAGATTATTTTATATGATATGAAATTAGTTTGATTTTTGTTTTTCAGGAATGTACTGCTTTCATTGTATACATGTCAAAGCTGATCTCAGTAATGCTTATAATGTAGAACATTTCCAAAAGTTTATTGACGAGTTTTCGAAGTTAAGAACATCAGCATGTGTTCATAAAAAAACTAATGGCCCACTCACTAATATCGTCTCATGTAAAACATCTTCATATCAACAAAGAGAACAAAAATGTGGGACAATCAACGGGGATGTAGTCCTGCGTCAAGCATACCTCGGAATAGGTAAGTAGTTTTATCTAACATGCAAAGTTACAACTCTATAAAAGCTTTATTCTGTATGGACGTCTGTCGGTTTCTAACTTTTTTCCTTTCTCGCTACTGTCCTTGATTTTACAATTTTGTTAAAAGTTGTTTGAATATGTATCTTAAATTGCTTGTTTGTAACATGAATTCTTGCCTCTTAGAATTCCAACAGATGGAAAACTCTGTTTTTATGACAACCATAATTTGATGAACCAAATTGTGAAGAACTTAAATTCCTTATTTCGCCAGTGGTGCTCTAAACTAAATATTCAAAATTTTGAACAGATATGCTTAAAAAGATAAAAAAATGGTACGACTAAACTACCCATTGAACAGCTGTTCGTCAACAAGAAAAAAGTAAGATGTAGGATATAACACACACCAACACATATATATTTCTTACACCTCTAACTCCAAACTTGAGATAAATATGGATTTCTTTAAAGCTCAGTTGAATTACATATCGTGCACTATATAAAAGTACATAACGATTGTTATAGTAATAACGAACTTTTACATATTGTTTATTACAGATATACCCACGAAAGTAACAATCAGCGGATGTTTAGAAGTTGACAATGGTACAGAGGCCGAATGTTACACAGATCTGAATATGTTAAATGAGAATAGAGAAATCCTAGTAAACTTCCTAAACAAGAAAATAGGAATTCTGGAAATGCAAACAGGCAATTTCACTAATGGACAGATTTGTATTATAAAGCCGTCTTATGAGACCGGGGAAAACGATAAGATACCAAATACTGGGTATAGCAGGAATACGTCAGTAATATCTAAGTTCAAATTTATCTTAATATTGTCAATCCTATTAGTCTACTTTGGTCTCTTATAGAATTACAATTTTCAAAAACCGTTCAATTTGATACTGACAATACTAAGATTTTATAAATTACATATGTTTGTATGTAATAACTTTTTGCATATACGTAGGTGCATCAGTGTGTGATTGTGTGTTGGTCTTCATAAAAAAATTTGAAAATGTGTATTAACATTAACTAGAAAATCATCTTTATGTTTGTCCATTGTTTATCTAAAACATAATATAAAAATGTAAACATGCTTATGATTTGGGCGGCTGTCAACCCAAAAACCATATTCTTTTTTTTAATTCACTTAGACCCTTCGTTGGCTTCAACTATGTGATAAGCGTAACTACATGTATAATCAAAGGCATAACAATAGAAGAAAGAGAAAAGAGAGACTGAAGGTACCAAAAGGACATTCACAACTCATTAGTTGATGAGAAACTGATTTAGCCATATATAACATTCAGCATTTTATTTGCGATGTTCTACAAGGCATAATGTTAACTCCTTTAAAGAAGTTTAAATTCCTGATCTATGACGTACTCATATACTCATATAAATACGGTCCACCTACCTATTAAGCTCATATTTATTTTCCAAGTGACAAGGTGTAAAAGCTTGTGAAATAATTCTTCTCTGAATCATTGTCCAGACTTGTAAAATCATAATTTATTGCGACGTTGTACCGGTTCATTATTGAAAAGAATTATAAAAATGGCAAACATTGTTCAAATTCCATATTTAATGATAGTTTTTCGGTATCTTTGTTTTATATCAACTGTGCAGGTGAACTGTGTACAAATGGCTGACGACGATTTGTTATCATTTTCAAGCTCGGCTTGAGAAGATAATTTGAATTCTGATTTAGAAAACTTGTTTTTTGCCAAAACCGTTGAATTTGGTACTGACAATATAATATATATGACTTTATTAATTACATATTTTTTTAATGTGTAATAGCTTTTTTACTTGGTGTGTTCCCTCGGTTTTGGTTAGTGACATTGATTTGTTTTCGCTTAGTCGATTTTATGACTTTTAAACAGCGGTATACTTCTGTTGCCTGTATTTGCTTATATGTAGGTGCATAAGTGCGTAATTGTATTTTTTTGAGGGGCTTTATAAAAAAAATTAAAAATGGTGTATTAATATTTCTTGTTTGCCGACATATCTGTTTTTGCTTCGTAACTGGAATTACACACCGACATAAAGGATAATTGATATTCAAACAATGAAGCAAACAAAAACAAAAAGATTGCTTAGTTTTCTCCTATTGGACTTAACATAACGAACCGAATGTAAAATGCTGTACCGTTGATAATTTGGTTATTGTAGTACCTAGTAACTCATTAAACATGGTTTTTTTTTCTGATAACCGTTTCCAATTCCAATCTATAACATTTATCAACTTTTTTTGTTTTTGGAAAAATAAAGAACTGTTGCATTTTGAATGAAAGAACTCGGGCTTGGACTGCCTTTTCACCCTACATCGTGTTACATAATTCCTTATCCTGTTAATTTGCAATACGTTATGTATTATGTATTATTTTTTTATTTTACTTTATCAACAATCTTTCTTTTTAGAAAATCAGAATTAAGTTTATCTACTGTTCATTTAAAAATATTGTGTAAAATAACATAAACGATACCTGTGTTACTGCAACGACACGCATTTCGATAATTGAAGTCTCTTTAGTTATACTTTAGGCAAAAATATTTAAACATCAAAAACGTTTATCTAAATTCGGAAGGGATGGCAAAACCAAAAAGAACAAAACAATTAGCTTAACCAAGAAAAAGAATCTGAACCTGTTTCCCTATGCTTGCATACTTTATTCTTATGAGTGATGCAGCATACTGAACCTTCACAAGATGTAATTCCCTCAGGAAAAGTTGACCTTATATGAATTAGGCTATATTTGAGGTACCTTTCGCTCATATAGCTCTGCATGTGTGGATCTCTTATACATCCTTGGATTTAAAATGTTTGGTTTCATACAGGTATATCCAGAAAAGCGCTTCGGATGCACGAAATTCATAAAGTGTTATTTTTATGAATATAAAGAAGCTGGCATTCTTTATGGCTTCATTTTTCGCTATACATCAATCCCAATTACCTTTTAAAAATGGTACGACAAATACAGCTGAGAAGAATTAACTTTTCGATAAAAGAGGCTTTAAATTTTCCATTTTTAAATTTTGTATTTATATGTAGCAACATTCCAGCAGCGCCTACATATAAAGTATATATCAGATGATTCAATATTCTAGAGTTGCGTATTATATCCTGGTTTCCTTTTACGAGATTTTCTGCTTACCACAGTTCAAAGCGTTAACGTTGTTCTTTTGAAAGTGTTGCGAACGCCATTTTGTCATATTTTCAATGATAATGTCTTAACAAAATATGACTGACCAATGCAACATACTGGTACTTACATGAGCAGCATGATGTGTGCAACGTTTCAAACACCAATAGCTTAGAATTCCGTAGCACCTGAGTTTAATCTTAGGGTTATGGGGAATTCATTTAACTCAAACTGCATTTGTTTGATTAAGTTGTTGTTGTTGCAGTTTGTTTTTTCAACATTTTCAATTTTAACAATGTTGTTGTCTGTTTCTGTTTGACTAATGATATTCAATTTTCACCCTCGGTATCTACGCTTTCTCTTTATAGTAGATGGAATGATTTGATTACATAATGGCTATAGCATGTGAGATGTGAGTTGGAATGCTTGAGTGTTCCTGAATAAACACTATAGAATTACATAATCAATGTAATAGTATATTTTTGATTTGGTATTATTTAGGGAATGATGTTATACGCAAAAATAACATGGCATAAAACTAAAAAAAACACAAAACAAAACCTGCTATCACAGATAATAATAAATTCAATAAATTTAGTAAAAAGTAGAAACGATATCTTCGAAAACTTTGCGGGAAATTATACGGATAATTTTTCCAAACAAATAAATAAAAAAATTAAAACATTTAAGAAAAATAATTAAATAAGCATAAACAATACAGGTGTTCAGACCTATTCACGAGATAGAGCAGTCAAAAACTGCTTTAGAATAGAACTGTCAGAATCTGCATAGGGAAGCATTCTCCATAACTGTTCCCGATCAGTGTAAAATATCAACAAATATAATGCCTATCTATGTTAAAATGAGCATAGAGCATCTCATAAAGATTTTTTTTCCCAATCTAATTGGACAAAAACGGAATTTTATGAGTAAAAAAATACCTTTTAAATGTCTGGCTGTTTACGTTTCCTCCCCATGAAGTATGTACATTTCAATTTCATATTTAATAAGTTTAAAAACTAATTGCAGAGTAAACATATGTTCTTTGAATGACAATATATAATAAACTTTATGTTAGCAGCTAAAATGCATATATTTTATTTGGATACAAAAGAAAGTAATAAGAATGTTACCAATAAGTTTGTGCTACTAAGAACACAGCGAAAGAAGGACGTCACATTAGAATGTGAGGCAAATTTTCAAATTGTATGCTAAAGGACGATTTCAGGGTTCAATGAACATTGATACATACTATGTATGGCATTGCATGGTACTTATGAACTCGTACTCTTGATAAATGCTGCTTATAATAACTGCTACTTCTGTTTGTTTCAACTTTGTTTGTAAGGGTGAGGATTCCAATCTTTCATAGATAGTCAACAGTTTGTACATAGTTATATTTTTCTCTGATCGCTGAACAAAAGTTCACAAAACAGTTTCTCTTAATTTCCAGTTAAAATGTGAATGACAAGGTGGAATCTTATGAACAGAACTAACATATTTTGTTTTTTCTTCTATGTATACTTAGTCTAATACATGTTCAATATTTTGTAACTTAGAGCTATCTTTGTGCATATATATGGAATTGCATTGATAATCCTATAAACTTCCATAAATTTGGTATTCATATTATGCTTTTTTTATGAAAATAGTCTATAAATATACTTGTACTACTTTGCCCCCAGCCCTCAGCTTTAGAAAAACAGTACAGATGTAAACCGAAATCTTTTTATGAATAGAGTCTCTCGTGCATTCAGTTAGTTTATATGCACTTTATGGTACACATTTGAGCCAAAACCCTGCTTTCTAACTATGATTTATATGAAAAGTGTTCATAGAAATTACATTCATAAAAATGCTAACTAAGTCCCAAAATGCTAAAATAAAATAAACTTTGTACGAAGTTACTGTTTAACATAAAATCTTTCCATTATCGATACTCTCTTCAGTTTGCTATGTTGTTAGAATAAAATCGCCCGAGTCGTCTAAATAACTACCATACTTGGTATACGGAAGATTACTTTTTTCGTTTCATCTTCAATGAATTTGTGCAAGTCGAAATGGGATAGCGTCAGATCAGTTTAAACATTAATTAAACTATCACTCATTTGGACATTGGGATGGGAAATGAAAACATATTGTGTCATGTGATCAATTGCTTGGTCTACCCGAATATTACTTTACTCCAATTAGCACGAAAACAAGATTGAAGTATTTAGTTTCCAAAATATATGGATACAAAAATTCAAAACGAGACAAAATAAATCATACGTCGTTGAAGGTTAAAAAATCTTAAATGTGTTACTGGTATTCATATATGTATAAGTGATTAGTTTCCTTGTTTGGGTTTTTTTGTTTGTACGTATGTATTTTTTTTTTCTTAGAGGGGTATATATATAAATCCCGGCCAGGGAAGAACAAAAATTTGCTTCCGCAAATTTACAGATCTCACATTGTTGGGCTGTTATTTAGACGAATTATATATATATATGTGTGTGTAGAAGCCTAGGAGACGGACATGGAAGAAATCCCCCCCCCCCCCCCCCCCTTTCCCATCTTTCAAATGTGAGGGCTAAGTTTTCATCCTCAAAATTTTTGGCAATTTTTTTTATCGAAAATATGAAAATGGTTATGAAAGAGGACATTATCTAACTTCTGGACTTAACAAAAGTACATGTGAACGTTTTATTGAGGGATATGATTTTTTTCTGAAACTTTATAGTTAATGTGACACAACTTTAAGCGTAAAAGAAATTCCAATGGGGCATTGCATTTATCGTTTTTACAGAGATGCAACCTGGTGTGTACATGTATGTCGAACTTTTATTTACCCCGATTCTTAACAAACTGTAAATGATTATGTCAGATTTATCAAATATCTTTATTTCAGATGCGACCATGTGAAAGGATGTTTAAAAGTACCACCTAGCACAGAAGCTGTCACAACTGATGATCATGATGAAGGTAATTACATTGTTCATTTCATCTCTTACGAGCTATAAACATTTTTTTTTATTATTAGACATCACTGTCAATTTTTAGACATAGCTGTTTTAGTACAAAAAGTAACCTTATCAAAAACTACTTTGACCAAAAACTTTAATCTGAAGCGGGACAAACGGACGAATGGAGAAATGGAAGGACGGAATGACGAACAAACGAACGGATGCACAGACCGAAAAACATCACACACCTAGGTGGGACATACAAAAAATTGGGAATAACTTTTTTAGTCATTAATATTGCTTTTATTTCATTTCGTTTTTCCTCATCAGTTGAATTCAACTTAACGGTATGGGGACCAGATACTATTTTTTTTCAGTTCGACACCGTTTATTTATATTTTATAGTTAAAACAATCGGAGAAAAAAATATCTAAAAGGTTTTGTTGTATATACAAGTAGCCTGATTGTTAGAACACAAGGGTACGCAAATGAAATAAAACGTTAAAAAGAGAGGCGAAAATTACCAAAGGGTCATTCAAAATCAAAAGTCAAAAATAAACTGACAAAACCATGGCTAAAAAGACCAACAGACAAACGACAGTACCCATGACACAACATACAAAAAAACTCAGCAACACAAACCCAATTAAAAACTGGGGATGATCAGGAATTGAAGTATCAGGACTGAGTTCGATGTACATGCTGGTGTGCTTTTAGTTACCGAAGGTATCACCAGTCAGGAAGGTCAGTTTCGATACCTGATTTAAAATGCTGATATCATTTTCATGAAATTTCTGGTGGTAATTTTATAATATTTAGAAATTCATAGCTCTGATTTCTTTGTCTGTATTTTACTATAAACTTGGTCCAGTTCGGTTATTTCAGCTTTTAATCGTTTGAATCATGATTTGGATGAACATATATTTTGGTCATAATCATCACTGAAGCGACATTTTCTGGTGCAGTAAATATAGTTTTACTGCATAATATAGTTTTATATAAGTGAAATACACTACTTATTTCATTCTGTGCTCGAACTAAGCTTAATGCATTCAAAATTGATTGCGATAATGTTTTACAGAGGTATTGCCAGCAACTTCTGGATTTGTATCATTCATTGGGTAAAAATAGCAATGCAAATTTATTGAAACCAACTTGAATTGTAATATCAAAGACAATAAATAATGATCTAAAAGAATCTTTATTTGAATGTGGAAAGAATTTTATTACAAATTTAATGCACATTGTAAATGATTTAGAGAAAACACATTATTGACGGACAGCTTTAGATCAGTTTTGAACATATTGAGACATTTCTATTTGGTATCATGTAAAGACATACAGTTTGTAAGAAACTTAAAGTACACACAGGAAGTTGTGATACAACACATTGTATGGCCCTGTTTTGGAGTAAATTCAGAGGTACTTGGCGCTGAATTGGCTCTACCTAAAAGTGGGTATCTACATCCTATTTGAGTTATTACATGAGTATTTATATTCATCATTTAATTCGATGTATTCACATCAGGCATGGGGTAATGCTAAATTGTAATGCATGGTAATACATAACATTTTTCCAAGTAATTGCATGTAATGTGTAATGCAGCAATTTTGGCATTACATGTAATTTGGCATTACATGTAATTGCAATTTAATGCATTACTTTAGCAAAAAGTTGTGTAATTTCATGCATTACATTGCATTACATGGCATTACTTTTTTCACATGCTATTTATCTTTAACAAATTGCTGGAGATTAACTAAAGCAGAATTTAAGATTTCTTGATTAACTAAGAAAAAAATCATTTGCATATTGATTTTCAATTTAATATTTATTTTTCAAGCTTTACATAAATCATTTTTATTTGAGAATTTTGAAATTAAGCCTTGCCCAAGGAAAACTTGAAACAAAATAAAGTGGGATAAATGGTATATATATATAGATATATCTTTATTTTCGTAAACCAAAGTACAATTTTATACAGTCTATGAACGACCAAATGACAATTCTAAATTAATAACACAAATTTGCATAAGATTGAGTCCTTTTTTTTTCATTTAATTTATACATATTCCTACATCAAAAGATATTTGAAAAGTATTACTGTAAAAGTGCTCTATTGTTGTCAAAAGATTAATGGATACCTTGTTATAATTAAATAACAGATAATTGAACATTGTCACAAAACACTAATTAGTTTGCTTTACAATTAATCTTTTTGCCATTTGGACTCTTGTTCATAAATTAAGCTCTATGTTTATCACATAATTAGACTAATTAAGGAAAGAAATTCTGAGTAAATATTTTGATTGAAATTAAACAAAAAAATGTATATATTTATAAAAGTTAGCATTTAGTTGAAATAAATATTAAACTTTATTTCTGTAATTTGTTTTTAGAGAAAACACAGAGAGTATACCTTGAAACATTAAAACTAAAGATAGTGAGCAATCAACTTTTACAGGTTTTGTGAAACCGTTGAATAGTCAGAAATATCATTCATCATAAAACCTTTCAAACCCGTATGATTTTTAAAATGCATTAGTCGTACCGAATGAATTATTTTACATGAGTATTTATATTCAATACATGGAACAGTTTCTGCTTATGCAAGAATCTTTTGTAACTTCATGTTGATTTTCAAAATGTTCGATTTTTCATTTCAGTTGATAATAAAATTTACTTGGTTTTGTATTATAAGATAAAATAGAAGCTGACAGTAACGGTTTATACTGAATGTAACTTTTCTTAACCGGTATTCATCAAAATATCTTCTGAAAGTTAAAAAGATATCCTGAATTTCACTAAGTACATACATTATATTTATTTCCATGTTGGTTTTAGATTTCTTTGAAATTCTTTACAATGTGAATGTGAGATTTTTTCTAGAAAACTAGAATAGCATTTGTATGCTTAGATAGTAGAAAACACTAATCATCAGTTGAATGAAGTATACATCAAGAAGGATAGTCATGATCTTTAAATGCAATATAATGCATTTTGCCATCTTTTTTAATTAAAAAAAATATCATGTATCTCAATCCAAAATGTCCTATAAAAATAACTATGTGGTAAAGGTTGAAAAATAACCGAACATTTGTGTGCATTCATTATGTTATCCTTATATCTTTTGATAGGCCACCCCAACATAGAAGAACTCATCTACAAGGGTTTGATTTTACTTATAGTAGTGTCACTAGTAATTTTCTCTCTGACTTGTATATGCTGGAAATATGAATTATCTTGCAAGAACAGATGGCAAGGTACAGATCACAATAACACAACACATACCAATGTATCTGAAAACTATCCGCCTCAAGGAGAGACACACGAGTACGATGAAGTAGATGATGGCTTTTTGAATCGGGAATCTTCCATAAATAATGGGCATGACGTGAGAAACAGTGGAAGTTCGTCTGGGGATATCGGCATTTGTGGAATAGACAGTGATGGTTATCTGAATCCCTATCATGCGCTAAAATCAATAGAAATTACATTCGAACAGGGGCTAAGTTCAGAACGATCAAGCACACAAACCAGTATCATAAATGCACAGGAGAATACAGTTTATTTTCAAAAATCAGAATAAATATTCTGACATTATGGATTAAGTTAGTAGAAAATTTTACTGTTGTTTTTGTTATTACTGGTTTTGGTAGGCGGCTTACTTATATAGTAATTGCGCCTTAAATTCATATAATATAAATATTATGTATATACGCTCATTCCTTAGTATATTTTTAGTATTACATTTTGGCGAGTAATTATATGAAACTGTGACGAACAGGGTTGACTGTGTTACAATAAAGTATGCATATGTATATATAAAAAAAATAATAAAAGAAAAAAATACAAATAAAAACCCAAAAAACTAATTGAAAAGAAAATGAAATAAAGGAGAAAAAAAAAGAACAAATAAAATAAAATTTGACTGAACTAGTTTGCCATGTTTAGTTGAATGGATATTAGTTTGTTTGCATGTGTATCTGCTGCCAAAAAAATCTATTTTATTAAATCCTGTCGATAGCTGTCGAAATTTGTTTTAAGGATTTGTATAACCTTTTTTTATCTCTTTATTAAACAATTTGTTGAAAATATAAAAATAAACTAGTTTTAATTTATAATTTCGATATTCAAATCATTGATAATCTATTATTGAGAATCTCGGACATAGTATGGTGAGTATGAACGAAACGTGCAAAATATAGCAATAAAGTATATAATTGCATACATTGAACATACCCATCACCACTTTATAAAGGTTGTAACGATAATTTACAGTTTTTAATTGGCTTGGGTTTTAACTAAATGAAGAGATGAAGAGCTGTCACCAAAGCTATTAAAAAATAATAAATTAAAATGAAATAATAAAAAAAATAAAATAAAACTGGCAATGCGTCATTACAATTCCAACATTGAAGATGTATTTTGAAAAATATATGTTTCTTCTAGTTGAAAAGCACTATTTAATAAGCTGTTATGCCTTTTATACAACTAACAACTATTGTTTATTTGGTGATCAGGGCACATTTTATAAAACAAGTTCTATTAAAAATATTTCGTGAAAGGGTAGACTCTGGCAGTTATGCTACAGTATCATACACTTGCGTTATTAATGAAGGTTATAATTTTACTTTTCATTGAGAAAAAAACTTAGGTATATGTAGAATCGGACTAGTTTTTTATCAATTCTACTGTCAAAGAGAGGCGAAAGATTCCAAAGGTATATTCAAACTCATAGGTCAAAATAAACTGACAACGCCATGGCTAAAAAAGAAATCGACAAGCAGACGTACACCTGTCATGTTGCTCGTGTTAGTACAAACCCGGTAATAAGTCTAATTCGGTAGATCACATTCGGGAAAAAGGGACGGGATTGTAGTTACGACAATTAGAACATATCCGCTATCATCTGTGAAAATAAATTTAGTGATTGTACTTTATCAAGAGGCCATTAACTTCAATAACCTCTTGAGTATGTATTAATCATTCGTTCAATAATTATGCGGAAACTGATTGTTATCCTTGGACTTTACGAAGGACATAATAATTCCAATGACCTATTTTCCATACATCAATGACGGATACGTAAACCTCTTATTTTATTTATAGATTGCTTATAGTTTTTCACATAATATTTTATGTCTTTTTTGGTATGTTTTTCTATATGTAAATGAAATCTTGGATTTCCAGCAATGAGACGTCAGCAAATTACAAATAAGAAATACAAACAGCAACATACAGTATTATAAGATTATTTAAATGCGGATCCACATTATAACAAAGAAACATATACGATTTTTGGGGGTTAAATCACACGATGCCTATTAAATAAATAACCCCCTTGTTATTATTAGAAAATAAATCATGCCTAGGACGCATAAACATATTAATATTCGTATCTATATTACGTGATAGAGAAAACTAACACGGAAGGGAAACAAATAATACGTAAAATGAAATAAGGATGTGGTATGATTGTCAAAGAGACACTTATCAACCAGAGACATACTGACGTAGATGTAAGCAACTATAGGTTGCCTTATGGCATTTAACAATGAGCAAACCAATTTCGCATATTATGCTATGAAAGACTCCGACATAACAGAATGTCAAACAATAGAACGAGAAAAAAAAATCATTCTGCAGTGGTACTAAATAGAATTACTTTAGTCAGACTACTTAGTCAGCTGAGTTCTGGCGTATAACGTTTTTGCATTTACCATATATCTACTTCTTGTTTATCGATTTTTTATTAAATTGAATTAAATTTGATTCTAATTTATGAAAATAAATAACTTTAGCATGTGTTACCTTAAGGTTTTATTCTGATATTCAGAAACATGAGAAAGGAGCGATGTTTAAAACGATAGAATATAAAAAAAGAATATTTGGTGTGATTGCCATTGAGACAACTCTTCACAAGAGACCAAATGACACAGAAATTAACACCTATAGGTTACCGTACGGCCTTCAACAACGAGAAAAGCCCATACCGCATAGTCAGCTATAAAAGGCCCCGAAATCAAAAATGTCAAACAATTCAAACGAGAAAAACTAACGATCTAATTCATGTACAAAAAAAAATTAAAAAAAAGAAACGAAAAACAAATATGTTACACAGCAACAAAAGACAACCACTGAATTGCAGGCTCCTGACTCCCGACATGTGGCGGGGTTAAACATGTAAGCGAGATCCCAACCCTCCCTTCAACCGGGGACAGTGGTGTAACAGTACAACATAAGAAAGGACTATAAAAATCAGCTGAAGAAGGCTTGACTCATCAGATGGATACAAATAGAAATACATCTTACAAAAATGACTTTTTCAATTATAATGATGACTTAAATGAAGTTAGACTTTTACAATTATTTCATTATGTTTTCTCAGATAAATCACTAGTGATCATCTCCGAAAATCAGCATGGTTAGAAATTTAAAAGAAAGGAAAATGTGAGGGAATATCATAAAACTAGTTGTGAAAAAACCAATATTTTCAACATGTTATTTTTAAACTTGGTTATTGCAAGAAGTGGTTGGATCGATGAATTATGAGTCCTTTATCAGTCAATATGGAGGTGTATGCTAGAAAAAAAAATATACATCTTACGAGATCGAAGGTTGGATTAATTATTTTTTGTCTGACCGTTTTATTTACATGACCTAAATTGTATAGCAAACAAACATGGGAATTTGAAATATTTTTTGGCTTACTTCAAGCGCTGACTCAAAAAGGGAAAACATGTTATGGCAGTGATAAACAATCATGTTTAATTTAGCAAATCCGACTTTTTCATCCTCGTAAGATACCTTATCGTTCAATGTTTCACTTTTCATTCGTACTTATAAGCATAACTAAAAAAACATTAAAAGATGGGGATACAATAGGGTTTGGATTTAATCATCATCAACACAGTAGTCAGTACTTTGGTACTGACATGATTTACATCAAACCTTTCTAAAACTGTCCGTTTATACATTTTGAAATTATAAAAAAACTGAGGTTTCAACTCCCTCGGGTAAAGTTGACCTTAGATGAATTAGGCTATTTCTTTAGGGTTTGTTTTGTCATATAGCTCTTCAACTGTTTCGTTTCTTATACATCATCGGCTTTCAAACATTCGGTGTTGAGCGTTCATGATGAAGGTAAATCAAGGAAAGCGCTTCGGACGCATGCAATTATTTCACGTGTTGTTTTCATTTTTTGACAAATATTTCCACAGGAGATAGTAAAAATGGTTTATTTATTTTCTCAGAAAATTTTCGCGATTTCTAGTCGACAAACTTATACGCCAATTTTATTTTCGTGTTTTATGTCTCTGATTATAATCATGATAATCCTGCTTAAACATAAAATTAACGACACGGAGTTGATTAGCGATTTTATCTTAATCGCAAAATGACCGAAAACAACCTACTCTCGACAATTTCTCACTTTACAGTAACTATTTTTAGCCAAAACCTATAAGATTTTCTGCCTCTGCTACACATTTGTATATGCCATAGCTATAAAGGAGCATAGCGAATGAGCCATGCTTTCATCTTATTGTAGTCTTATGTTCGCTTCTACTTGGCAACGGTTCATACGCCTCATCTTATCATATACCGGGTACACATTCAAATGCATGCTAGGTGTTGAAGTTGCATAAAAAAATTTAAGAAAGAAACATTTTGTAATTTAGGCATTTTTAGTTCTATTTAAAATGTTTTATTAACATTCCCCGCTTAATAAATGTACAACAGAGGTTACATTTACAGTAATTGTTAATACTCAAATTTTACAAATGATATTTCTTACAGAATCAAATGTTGTTTTGTAATTTGATTTATACGACATTAAATCAAGTGACGATCACATTATACTATAAGGGCGAAGACATTCTGGCCTTAATTATGAAGTTACTTACTTTCCTTTCGTATATCATAGGCAACAACATTCAATATATTATTCTATTATACGTCATAAAGGTGAAAGTGTCGATTTCAATGCACAAAGCAAGTGAATGATTTATGACTTTTGAACAACGGTATACTACTGTTGCCTTTATTTACATAAAGTTTTTTCGGTACTTTGTTGGAACAAAGTCATTGGCTTTCCTTATATATAAAAAAGAAGATGTGGTATGATTGCTAATGAGACAACTCTTCACAAGAGACCAAATGACACAGAAATTAACAACTATAAGTCACTGTACGGCTTTCAACAATTATGTCTTCGTGTGTACGTCTACTTGCCTGATTGTAAAACTTTTCATCGTAAATGTGAACCAACTTTTACAAACATTGTTCATCCAAAGGGAGTATATCAATTTGTTTTTGAAGACAACGCTCACCAATTAATATGAATAGAATATGATGTCTTGATAAAATAAATACGTCTAGAACAATCACATTACCATAATGCATTTCTCCTTGATCACTCGTAGAACGGATCTGGTGAAAGATAAGTAGATGATAACAAAAATGCACAGCAAAGCAGGAACAGTACTTTGGTCTTGGTTTCATCGCCTGCATTAAGGAGGTTGTATAATATAAGCCAATTGCAAACAATAGTACAATTCTTCAATTCTTTCAAAAGTTTGTTTATTACATGTATAAAGTGAATGATAAGTTGTCATTATGACGTCATCAACTATCGAAAATAACATGTTTAAACTGATATGAACTTTGACACATTTTTTAGGAAAAAAATTAATTACCTACCAGTACTCCCAAAAAAGATATTATCTCATAAAAAATTTCATAATTTAAAAAAAAGGGAAGATACCAAAAGGAGAATCTAGCTAGAAGTAGAAAAATGGCCGACAAAATTAATGCAAAAAAAAATTTGATTAAAATAAAAACCCACTGTCTACAAAACACTTCATGACAGCAGTTAAGACAAATCAACAGGAACCTCGCGAATAATATGGTATTTATACAAGATGCTCTAGAAGGGTCAGCATATCCTGCTCCAAATATGACTTCATTTGTATTGCACATGTTAATTACAAATTCAAGCCCTTGAATTTATCAACTTGCAGATTTATACTCCATAAGGAGGTGCTGCTAGAATGTTGCTACATAGAAATGGAAAGTTTCCTATTGGAAAGCTGAAATCATCTCTTTTGTCGTAAACAATGAAAACAACACGTAGTAAATTGCATGTGTCCGAAGCGCGTCTACAGATTTTTTTCTCAACATGTCTTCTTGCAAGACCACAGAAAGGATTAATAACATTTCTTCTGTGACTTAATTGTACAGATTCACGCAAAATTAAAAGACAATAAAGAGTTCAGATAGAACTTTATGATATTCGATTTGACCATAAAATTTCAAACAACAAAAAAGAAGCTGTATTGCTCTTGACAAAAAATGACACCGTCGTCTTTAACTTAAATTTAAACACATTTTAAAGAGGTTTAAAACACTAAATGTGCCCAATGCCTTATTTATCATGAAAATCGCAAACAAATGTCAAGGGTTTTGATCGAAAATCTAGTTTCAATTGATGTGTACCATTTTGGATACAAAATGGACAGTCATAAAAACAGCAAATATGAGACATTAGAATCTTGTGGAATATTGATGTTTCGGTAAAATTAGTAATCCTTAATGTATCTAAAATTTATCATGAAATCCTTTAAATGATTTTAATGGAATTTCAATTGATAGAAACTAAAATTTGCAGACAAAATATATCTTCGTGAGTGTCGATACGTCTTCTGAAAGGTAGCTGTATAACATGTAGAGGCTAGAAATTATTTAGTTCTGTTTACAGGTTCTAGACAGAATTGCGAACTAGTACAATTTAAGAGATTACATCTAAAGATGACCACAAAAATCCTATTTTAACTATCCGGTATCTCTTAGTCGTCCAAAGAGCCCAGTGAAATTGATAACATTTTGTTTAAACGGGGTCTTTTATAGCTTTCCACACGGAATCTGTTTTGCACGTCTTTGATGACCGGATGCAGACCTGCAGTTTCCTACATCTGTATTATCTTGTCTTATTGGCATCCATACCATACAACATTATTTTCAATTTAAAAATAGATATAGGGATTTTTGTCATCTGCCATTACAGTTAATTTAGAATTGAGTCGATTTTGTCAGCTTGAACATTCAGTAGACATCTATCACTCAATAATTTACAGTATTCTGTCCGGTATTGAATTGGTAAAAAAAAAACACATATTTAAAACCTGTCAGCCACACTTTTTTTCATAGATGCTTTTGTATTCCTACACAGGGGTTGAATCGTAGCGGAGAGGGTGTTTTGGTTCGCAAATCTTGGTCCAGCGTGACCTTTAATGGTCCAAGGCCCCTTACCATAACAAAAGGAGCTCTTTACCATGATAAGCCTTTTTTATATGATATGACGTTGTTTTGATATTATTCATCAGTCGACACGAGAAGTTAAGTTCTGGTATATCAATGGCTGGTGTAGAAAGTATGTATCAAGGTGAGAGATTATCTCCATGTCTTGAGCCTCAATGCGACTTTGAGATAATTTACAGAAAGCTCATTTGATTTTGGTGTTGTAGTTTGTATTTTTGCGAAGTGATATTTTGTTATAAAAAGAAACATCCATAGACTCTCTTCTCCATTACATAATTTAAACACGTAATCAGATCTCTCTAAGATGTTACCGAAATCGTATAATTCAAGTTTGCACGTTGTAAAATCTACATGTTTTATTTTAATTTTGTCAAGGAGTTTTAGAAAAAACCATATGTTCAGACCACATTTACACATTTTGAACAGGCTATCAGATATTTTCATGCATGGTGTTGATTATAATTTAATGCATAGCTAAACAGATGGTTGGAAAGATCTAACACTTTTTTTAGAAAATAAGGGGTTGAGGTTTATCCATAAAAGGAGTATCTTACAAGACATTCAGTACAAAGCTCTAATTAAAATGAACTAACAAGTTGCTAAATAATTTGATGCATATGAAAATATTGCTGCACTGTAAAAGAACAAAGCCCTACAACTCTTGTCTGTATTAACATTTGATAATACAAAATTCTTTTTGATACCTTCTCCTGACAAAAGATAGACAACCCTGCATTACCCTCGTTTCAAAACAAAAAGTGCATACTATGCAATATAAAAAGTATATATACAGTAGAATTACTTTTAGAATAGCCATGCATAAAAAAATATTTTACTATTAAATGAATATATATCGGAGTTAATTTTCTTACGTAAATCTAATTTAAAGGAACTTTCTTGGTATCAAGCTGAATATGACTTTTGTAAGACAAGATAACTGCTATTGGATAAGCAAAAGTATGACTTAAGTTAAAAGTGTGCAAAATATTTCATACGACTTTCTCATTAATCTAGTACAAATTAGCTGACAGCATTATCCATTCTAGGAGTAAACAGATCCTGCCAAAATAACTATGATTCATGTGTCTTTCAAGAGAGTAACGTGATTTTTGTCAGAATTATCTAAAACAAAACTGAACATCGCCGATGTCTTGACGACATTCTTTCTAGCTGATTTTTTTTTAAGGTGAATGATATCTTATACTCTCTTCAGAAAATTCATGACCTCGTGGTCTCGTAGAATGATAAAGCTTCTTGTACCAAGATATGAGACAATATAACAACATGTGTTTATTTTTGCAATGGGAAAAACAAACAAAAATGTCTTTGGAACCTGTATTTTAATAGCACAAAAAAAAGAACAAACATTGATAAATGTAGTATTAAAATATGGCAGTGTAAAATCTGGAACCAACAAAAGTTGTTCTTTCTTGTAACCAAAATGAATCAATTTTAAAAAGTTTCTAACGGGAATGAGGAATAAATCAAATATACTGTTTGTGGTTTAATAGTAAATCTTGCAATATTGTGTCAAATGTTAATATCTTTTTAACCAAATATCACACATAAGGTTAAGAATTATAATAAAATATAGTCCTCCGAGTTGTCGGTAACATGAAAGAATCTTCAGTAACAGGACAGAGTTGGCAACAGGAAAGAACTTTCAAAAACAATTCCGTTTTCATAGTTTTAGAAAAAATACATAACTTTAAATTGGTCAAAATTGGAGGTAAACAGCAAACAAAGTAATTTTCCTTTTGAAACTTTTTATTTGCTAGATGAAAAATCTGCCTGTAACAAAAATTCAAAAATAAATACCTATCGGTCACCATCTACTATACTAGAATTGCAAAATGTTCTCTGCTATTATCAAAAGTCAAAAACCTTTCTTGTCATTCAATATACAGAATATTATGATGAGGGTTGTTTAATACGGTGATTATAACTTTTAGTTCATATCGGTTAAGAATTAGCTACTCTTATTGGATAACAGTAATAATTTCTATCGGTCTTAAACAGAAAAAAAGGGACCAGAAAACCGGTCGTTAACAGACTTTTACAAGTTAATGACCGGCGGGACGTGGTTTCTCTGTTTAGAGAGATGTCTCTTTGATAAAACATTTTCCTGTTTTCAATTTTATATTGAAGTTGTTGAATTGTTTACTTTATGTTTCTGTTAAATATAAAATCATAGAAAATTTAATTTTATTTTATATACTGAAAAATTGCACTTCAATGAATGGCAGTGACTTTTAGTTATCACTATGACTGGTCTTCACTGTTTCCTAAAGAACTCGTACAGTAACTCGAATTTGTTTTGAACAATTTAAAGTTATGAGAATTTTTAAAAACATGGTTTCTCAATGAAATACACATTATAGTTATTCCTAGTTTTAAAAGGTCGTCCGGGGATGCGATCACCACTCTATCAGCACCATTCTTTATAAAATGAACTTTACCATCACGTGTATGCGCATTTTTCACGTCCTCATTTTTTCGTACCAGTTGAAAGAGCTTAAAACGCAACGGCGTCAAATCTTCGCTAACATATACATCTTTAAAATCAGTTTGTTTAAGTTCTTTCCTACTTGCCAGGAATTTAAAACGATCAGTGCGGTTTTCAAACATTACGATCACCTGCCTGTTTTTCCCTGGGCTTTTCTTACCAGTTCGGTATGCGTCACCGATCTTTCCAGTCCAGACAACCTTCATCGGTTGATTTTCGTGTCGTGAATCAACAAGGTTTCATCCCGACGGGCCGAGAAAGCATCCAAGTGTCATTACATTCAACGCGGTTTTCTCCGTATCCTGAAGTTTATCACTTTCCTAAATGAAGCGTTCATTGAGAGCCTCCATTGTCTCATTAGCGGTCATATTATCGTCCTTCATATCGTTACACTTGTCCTTGATGAACGTACACATGTCCGAAAACAATTTTCCGCCATTGCAATGTTTCGAAGGATTCCAGGCTGGCATACTGTTGAAATAAATAATATTGACATTGTCTAGTCCGAAAAATATCCTGTGATATAAGTTATCGTACTTCCAGCTATCAAAAAATCACAATGATTAAGTTCAATCACAATAGTATCCCGTCGATTGAGGTGGATTTCGTTCTCGTTGGTTTCCAGCCTTGTTTTTGCTGCTCATCGAAAAGTGCGGGTAAACTGAGTGCCATTTTGCCCACTTCAACTTCCTACGATGAGTGAACGGAGTTATCTCCCTTTGATCTCCACTTCGCCACGAATAAGCTGACACAATTTCGTGTCTAGTGAATTTTGGATCGATTATCATTAAAATTCAATGTAAAAAATGGGTTTGCTTCATATTTTATACCCTCAACATGTTACCATACCATTTAAGGAATAATTAGGGATTTTCCGCGGACCTACGTACCTTTTCAGAATTTTTTTTTCACTTCACTCGTCAATTTAGAATACTTTAACAACACTTTTTAATAATAATCATGATAAAGAATAATGAAGCTTTTTCACTCAAGAATTGAACACTTAAATTTTTATTAATGTAGGAGTACAAATAAGACACTATGAGTCTAAAAACCACGAGGTATGCACGTTTACAAAAAAAACCCCGTAAAATCTGACCTTTTGTCACTTGACCAATGTCTTGACCTTAGAAAACATTAAATCGTTTGCCGTCCAACTAGTCTCGTCCACACTGTTATGAAAACGATTATAAATTATGTCGAAGGTAAAGCAGAGAATATCAACATAAATTTCTGAACAAACGAAAACTGTATGATGTAAAGACAAAATATTGTTGAAGTTTATATCACCATCCGAACTAGGGAAAAAACTGATTTCAAAATATTTGCTGACTAATAGTTTAGCCAAAATCTTTGAAACAATCTTTGAACACGATTAAGAGAGATTATGAAAGTCTGTCCTACCTTTTGAATCAAGCAGATATTTGTACGGTTTGTATATTTGGTCATTTCACTTTGACTATAACATTTTCAGTTTCATTGAATTTGAATTTATAGAATACTGGGAATACATTATTTCAGGGAAAGCTTGTTCGCGACCTAGAATTCTGAGTGGGTTAAGCGTTTAATTAAAATTCATGTGAGAATATGCGAGATTTGGATGAACTGGGGGCAAAGTCATTTGGTACAAAATATTCGATGTTAAGGACGCCCACCTTTTTCCCATTTACCTATGAAGTCGTTGAGTGTCATCTGTTTTTTTTTGTTTATGTTTATGTTTAATAAAGTAAAAAAAATATTGTGAAGAATTTCGAGGACTAGTGTTTGAAAATTACTGGACAAAATTGGGAAAGAAATTTGAAGGAAACTTGAAATTTACCTTACAAATAACCAAAACGAAATGTTTGATAAAGAAGGAACGAGGGCCTACAAGTCCCTGTAAGCTTCCAAGAACTTTGAGGAAGTTTATGTGCAGAAATATCATCTTTGGAGATTGAGAATAATTTCCTGATACATGTTGACGTAACGGCATTAATTGCCAAAACAGTATATCATTCAACGGTGACACAATACATAATTTATTCTCTTTGGCATGTGTCGGGCGGATATAGATAAACAATTTAACCCATATGATTATCATGTAAAACGGAGCTTTTTGAAAAGTTGTTGCTGGTCGTAACACAAAGTCGATATCATGAATGATATTATGCGAAGTATTCAATGAAATATAACCATGGATTCATAAATGTTATGCTTTCAATATTGTATAAATAGTCTAATTGTTTAACCTTTTAACAGTAAATACGTTCCTTGTTCAACCCATAATAAAAAAAGTTACCATGTAAACAAAAACTACAGGTCGTCGTATGGAATTAAACTCTTAGCAAAAAAGCCACACCCACTAATAAGCTATACAATGTCTTGACTCGGACTGTTGCATTTTGAACAAATAAGTGAAAAGTCCAGCGCAATATAGAACAAAACAGTTTCAACATACATATATCATTATCATGATCTTGATCTGCATGGATATGCTTTTAACTTGCAACTGGACGATTTAACAAAACGGTTATTGATGACTGCATGAAAAACTTTAACTCAGACAAAACCTGAATTTAACTGTTAAGGAAAAACGAAGTCCATCTAGTAGTAAAATACGGAAAAATGAAAATAAATATTTGCAAAATTTTGCCCTGGATACTGTATTTTGGACATAAAAAAGCTTCTGTCCTAATTTCCCGAAATTCCATTATGCTTGACAAAGATTTTGATGTAAAACAAAACTTTAACCACAGACTGAACCTAAATGCTGACACAGTCGGCGTTAACGCTGACGACGGAATCTAGGATCGCCAAGTCTCGCTTACGCGAAATAAATTTCGCAAGCTTGACAAAAAGAAGGATGTATGTCAAAAGATTCAAGTAGGCAGTTATTTCAATCATAAATCTTGAAGAACTCCTTGCTTTCGACAAAACGACAATCATTGTTTTTTATTATGTCTAGGGGGGGGGGGGGTACTTTTTTCTAAATAAATTGTAATATTACAATATTTTTTTTCACATTTATTATCATTTTTCTACCTATTAACGTGAATATTCTGACACAAAAATAAATATACAACAGCACTGTTCATTTAAAGTATGTAATCAAATGTCTAACTATATATATGTGTGAAAATTTACTTTCTGAAGAAATAAAAAAATATATAAAGTATCTTTTATTCTGTTTAAGATCTTATAAAATATCATTGAAATTAATTAGATAGTCTGCATACTATATTATGTATCCTTCACGATAAGACAAGATAAAATGCTGAACGACCCAGATCCCCCTTCTTTCAAATATTGTTAATATCTGATGCATTTGAATTAAGCACAACAATACCTTTATGTAAATTTAATACACGCATGCAATCAGAGCTAGTATTTTGACGGTAACTGTCAGAATATGTTTATAATTATTAAGGGTATATTAATTTTGTCGAACTGTCGCCTGGTGAGATTAATAGTTTAAGGTAAAACTTCATGATACCATATATGGCCTAGGTGTTGATTGACTTTTATTTTTATAACCTAAGATATGGTAATGAAATAGCACTCGTAATTTATTGAATATATCTGCTAAGTGAACATCACAGCATGAATCTGTCCATTTTTGCGTGAAGGACACACGCAAAGTCAGGTGACATATCAAACCGTTTCTTTTGTAATTAGGATTAATTAACATAACAGTCAAAATAGTCTGTTTTAATCTGTCAGTGTAACCAATCACTTTTTATAAATAATCTGATTACAGTAATAACGATGCCGATCTGATATATTAATAAACTGATAATGCCCCCAGTTCATCAAATCTCGTATTTAATCAGTCGCTAACGCAAAATCACGATCGATCTTGCACATGCGTATTGTTTCTCTGAACTAGAGTATTATTACACAAAAAAAAATGCCTTACCTAAGACCAAAATTCAATTTCGTGTTCAAAAATGTGATTATAAATATTATAATGATAGTATGAGTAATTAAAATTTCTTGCACGTTGATCTTTTTACCGAATTCACGAAACACGGTGAATAACGAACCTTTTTCACGGCTGCACGTGACATAAAAATGGCAAATCACGTTGCACAAAAATAACCCTTTACCACCCTCTTTGTACTATCGTCGTTGTTCGCTATTTTCTCACTCTTATATGTCAGACTTTGATTTATGATTTTAAAAGTCCTTTGACATCTTCCGTCCAAATTCAAGGTCGACATGAAAAAGCATTACCATAAAAATATTGATGAAAACATGTCTGGTATATGTGGTAAGCACGTTAAATGGAATTTGTATATGCAGTCGTCAGAGGAATTATCATTTAACGCCCTGCATACGATACATTAAGTAGGAGGTTTGGGTATCATTTGCGATCCGTGCGTGTGGTCTGGTCGCTTTTTATATGGCACATATTTTATGACATATTATGATTTCATGATATTAGATTTCTATTATTGATTACACACCAAATCCACAAATGACATATAGTAGTGAATATACATGCAGGCAGCAACTAAGAACTATCTTCAATATATGTTGAGATCTTAATCACATTGGTGCACATATATATTTACGAGACGGGTGGATGTGTCCCATAAGTAATGACATACAGATTTAAAGAAACTTTAAGTACACACAGAAATTTATTATACAACACATTGTATGGCCCTGTTGTGGAGTAAATTCAGAGGAAATTGGCGCTGAATTGGCCCTACCTAAATTTGTGTATCTATATCCTATTTGAGTTATTATATGATAATTTATACTCATTATTTAATTCCATGTATTCACATTGATAATTTGATAAAAGAGATATCGAAATAAAGCATACCTTTTCGTCTTTTTAGTAACCTTAATTTTAAATGTATTAGAATGTATATGTACATGTATAAACTGGCAGAAAAATTATACTGCAAGAAAATCATTTATATTTCCGAAAGAACAGAAGGAAGCGGAAAAGTGGCTGTTTTTTGTAAAGTAAGAATTTATATCAGTAGAGGATAACATTATTATGAATTAAACTACAAATTACTTTCGACATTTTACTAATTTAACTTTAAAATTCAGAAACTCAGTTTGGGGATATTTAGCATAACAAGAGTACAATACAGTATGCTGTTGGTTTGTACAGGTAGATACAGGTCTGAATTTACCGCAATGGCTAAGTCTGACAATCGAAGAAAAAACCAACTGAACATTGGTATATAATTAATTGTTCAGTCTCTTAAGACCACCATTTGAAATCAAATAACTGTTTCATTTTAGAATAAGTTAAGTAATGTTTCCTACTGAAATTTCAAAAGATTAAAGTGCATCACAGGAAGGAGAGTCAAGATCAACATAAGTTTTGTCATCTCTATTCTTGTAACATCCCCTCCTAATGTCAGTTATTGGGTTGTTGGTCCCTTTTTCGACCATATGTTCAGTATATAGATTGAATTTTATATAAAAAAAGAACTAAGTATGCAATAAATCAACAGTGTCGAGTTAAACCCAAGCTTAAATAATAAGCATATTGTATTTTTTATCATGTACGTCACGTGAAAATAATTATGTGACATTGGTTGCAAGAATAATCGATCATATGTTTGTATTTATGATGTTATCCTTACTTCTTTTTTATAGGCATCGATGACAGTAAAATACCAATACCATCGATTATAGTCATCAGCACGGTTTTGATATTTTTAATATTTGTCTCTGTCATTTTGGTTTGCTGGAAATATGAAGTACCTTGCAAGAAGAATAAACAAATTACAGATCGCTCCAACATAGAAACCAGTGTCATGCAGGCAGAAGAAAACAAAGTTTATTTCATAAATCATAACGGATAGTTTGAAACAGTTTACAAAGACAGCAGAAACAGTGGACTAAACTAATTTTCGATATTTGTTTGCTATTGTTTCTGTTGCAAAACAAATCGTCAGTTCATCAAATCTTGCAGATAGTTGTCAAAATTCGATTAAAGGACACATGCTTCATTTATTAAACAGTTTGTTGAATCTGTAAATAAAAAAAACTCGTTTCGTCCTCAAATTATTATTATCTGTGACATATTATGGGAATATGCAAATTCAAGCAATATATAATTCATTCATTTTACTTATAAGAATGTATCCGAACTGACAGGTTGTATCTCAACATCCGCAAATTGTTATTTGCTCTTTTAAAATCGAAAGAATTTTAAAAAAAAACAAAAGTAACAAGTGCTGTTTGTCGCTGACATGTTTCTAAAGATACAAGTTTGAAAAAATCACTTGTATAAGGAATACATACAAGGAAACATACTTACGAGAATAGAAAATAATACTAGATATTGAAATTCTAGAGAATATACTTGAAGATATTTTTAATCGAATACTTATTAAAAAAAGATATAGGAGAAGAGAGGGACAACTTCATCGATTCCTTGCTTTATGGAAAATTTGGTTCACTTTTAGTACAATTTATTATGAGCCCAGCTAGTACCGAAGTACTGACATAACAAACCTTTCTAAAAAAGTGTCTGTTATAAAATTTTACGGCAAAGTTGATTTTCGATGGATATGGCTGTTTTTTTAGGTTCTTTTACATCATTGGCTTCTAAATATTCGGCTTTGAGCGTTCCTGATGAAGGTAAATTCAGTAAAGCACTTCGGACGCATGCCATTTATAGCGTGTTGTTTTTAACTCGTATAATACTTAATGCAGATGAATTTCTCCTTCAACTTCAATTAAAATCTATTAACACTTTAACAACTGAACACCACAATGTTTCTACTAGTATTTGCTTCCTTATTGGCACATCTGAACGACTTCTTATTCTTCAGAATACTGTTTTTATTACACGTTTTTATTTTTGCAATCATAAAAAGTCTGATGTCGAAGTGATAACGTGCTTTCATTACAGTTCTTGCAAACCGATGAATTTAAATGAAGTAAAACAAACTCAAATTGCATCATTTCGTCTCATACTTTAAAGTTGTATTTTGAAATACAAAATATGTTACCTCTAGCTTATAAGCACCTTTTTGTTAACTTTTAGACCGTTATACACCTTTAAAGTTTTGTCGAAATAGTTTTCAATTCAAATGTTTGAAAGTGTAACAAAACACTGATTTTTTTATTCAATTATTTTGTAAAACGGCAGATTGGAATGTTTCAGAATTCATAGATTGCATACAAACAAAAACAAATCTGTTTTTAGCCATGCATTCTCGCGATCGAAATAATAAAGCTTGTCATCAAGGGTTTCTTTTGACAAAGTTTTAAAGGGTTGTACGAATTACACCTAGAGTAATAACCACTGAAGTAGCACCTGTGCTTTTTATTTTTTATTTCAAACACCCGTAAATTACAGTGCATTGACTCACGACAAAGGTATTTCACCTTACTTCTGTATTTGATTTCCCAGTAATGGGAATGTTGAGTGTTATGATATCAACATTTAGTCTTAGAATATAAAATCAAAATGGAATCTTCCGCCAGATGATAGATCATTTGTTTTTATTCTGTACATATTTGAGACGGAGGAGTCGAATAAAACACAACATAATGTTAACGGTTCTACCCAACTATATCTTCACGAGAAAAATATAACGCAATTTTCGGTATTTTTCAAAAAAACTGCTGTCAGGGTCACGGATGGCAATTAAAGCGTTTAAATGATACATTTTCTTGATCAAAAATAATTTGGATCTAAACGTCCCAAATACATGTCATCCCCTCACCCTATATTTAAAAAATAAAAGAAAACAAGTTTGATGCTATATTTACCAAGATTTCATTTCTACAATTTGCATGAATATTGTTATATTTATCAAATGTTGCTTTGAATTGATTTTTATTTTCCATTCTATTATAAAATAACACGAAAATGACCAATCTATGTCCTTTGTCAAGAGCAATTAACTTCAATAACCTATTGAATATTTATTTAGTTTGTTTATTACTCAAACAATACACGGAAACGCATTAATTGCATGTATAATGACGGATATGTCACATCTTATCTGACTCATATAGCACTTATATATTATCAAAACAAAGCTAATATATTTTTGAATATCATCGTCGAATATTTCTTTTTTAATAGAGGATATGTCGGATATTCGTCACAAAGACAGGAATTAAACAACAAATTAACCAAAACAATACATACTGAGGGCAATTTTTCTTATAAGATGTGTTTCTATAGGTTGCACTTCTGTAAATATATACAATGCAATTTTCCATAGGAACTCCTTTTACGGCTCAATCTGTGCCACTTTTACTATGAACGTTCATAAAAAATTATATCCCAGAATGAAAAGTTCAAATGCACTACATTTTTTTTTCAAAGGTAAATAAATAGGACCGTGCGGCATATTTTCAACATTAATATACCCTGAACTTTTAAGAGTTTAAACTTATCCTTAAATTCTGTTCTACCCCTCCCTTCATTTTGTGTATATCTCTTCCTTAAAGTTCAATTTGGCCGATATCCAAGTGCATATATACTGTTAAAATTATCAAGTTATGTCTCTATAAGATGCAACATAGAGATAATATCCGGGAACCAGTACGTAAACAAAGCAAAATATATTTGAAAAACATATATCTCCCCAAAAGAGGTGTGGTTTTTGAAACAGTTGTATTTACAAAGTGCAAGCTCTAAATATCAAACAAGAAAAATATATATGAGTTTTGGATGTTAAATCACACAAAACATGTTAAAAACACCTTGTTATATTATGCACTGCAAGCATAACCGGATAGAAAAAAAAACATAAGTTATACAAGTAATATAACGTAATGTATATTCAACATGATAAGCATTCATAAATGCGATGTGACACTGTTCAAACTGGATTATTAGTATCTCCAGTTTACGATGATACTTATGTGCAATAAAGTGTATTTCGGTTGTAGCTCTATTTTTATTTCCAATGAAAACGCTGGTGGGTCTACATTTAATGATTTTATTCATCTTCTTCGTCCCTCCTTTTTTCCCCATCTTTTCCTCAATCCGTGCATTCGTTCATTAAATAGTTTGATCACACTTTTATTATGTAATACTGACAGGAATGACTATATCTTTTATCCACAACTTAATATACTAATGTGTTGTTACTTATAAGCTTTTTTTGATATGTCAAACATCTACTTTTTTGATATGTCAAACATCTACTTCTTCTTTGCTAATACTCGGAATGTTTCAATATGTTGAATGAAATTCAAATATTTCCGCCATATATTCTCCCGATACTACACAACAGAATGATTTTTTTTTTTATTTACTGTTGACTATTCTTACGGTTAACAAACTCCTTTAAGCTAATACTTTTTCAATATATTGCTTAGGAAATTTCCGTTTAGAATTTCCTCGGAATTCGTTGTTGTTTTGTTATTTAACTTTTTGAATGAAAGTAAAAATTTGCCCGTCACATATTTTACAAGTAATATTCAACTGAATGAAGCGGTAGAACTTCCGTCAAGTAACTTATATAGTGCACGGCACTACTGTACTGTAATGAACCTCTTTAAGTAATAGATATGCTGCCTTGTCTATAAAAAATTGAAAACAACTCGTTTGATAATTTCATGCGTTTTAAGCGCTTTTCTGGATTTACCTTCATCAGGAACGCTCAAAGCCAAACATTTGAAATCCGAGGATGTATAAGTACCGAAACCGTTGAAGAGCTATATGACAAAATACCTAAAATAAAAAGCCAAATTCATCTAAAGACAACTTTAGGTAACTGAGGTATAACCTTGTCGACGCACCCGTTTGCTCTACTTTCACCATCCCTTACGTGATTTCCTCCGCATCATGTTTGTTATTACGTAACCTTGGTTTGTCTCTTTTTAATCAATTTACAAGATGTAAACATCTAAAAACTACTGTCGTCTGAATTTGTTGATGAATTGTATACAAATATCTTTATCTATTCATATACGTTACTTGCATCTAGCACAATCCTACCCAAACCTACCCTTCCTTTGGATTCATCATCTATTTTCGCGGGTACCAATTTTTGTGAATTGCGGAAATCGTGCGTTTTTGTGGTTATGTGATTTTGTGGTTTTTCCAAAGTCTGCATACAACTTGATAGAAAATTTAAATATCGTTGAGCATTTGAATTCGTGGTTCGCCTGTACCCACAAAAACCACGAAAATTGGTGTCCAACGAATAATAATGAATTCACACTATCTTACTTTGGGAGCAGTTTACTCTCCGACGTGTTTAGTCTTCCTTTGAACTTACATTATTTATTTCTCCTTTAAAGATAACTGTTAGCTAGACCATTCAACTCGTACACACGTTTATTGTTACCTTTATATCTTTAACACGTTTGATGAAACATCTGCGACAACGAAAATGTCCTAACAATAATGTTGTTCCTTGTCTAATCATTAACACTATTCCTCGTTAAAAAAAAACAAATATAAAATATAAATCAATTGTTTTAAAAACAATTGTTAAACGGTCTTTCCCCTCCGAAACATGATTAATTGGTTTTTTGGTTTTTTGGTTGGTTGGTCGGTCGATTGATTGATTGATTGATTGATTGATTGATTGATTGATTGATTGATTGATTGATTAATTGCATGGCACTTTCTGTGTGACGCAGCTAACTTAAATAACGCCTATGTTCTGAACGAACGTGACTGCGTACTTAGACATCCCGCACAGCTAAACAGACGCCTGAGATGTCCTCATAAAAATTGATCCTAGCATCATTCGTTTATAAATATTCTCTAGTTTCTATGTTACTTCGGACTTCCATTTTTCATCTATTTGTTGTGTATGCATTTTGATTGAATTTGTAGGAAAACGGAGTAAATTTTATCTTGGAAGTTTTATTTTCCTTATTTGGATTTGCAATGTTTTATTCTAAATTTAGGTCCGCGCGCGAGATGATGTTGTGAGATCACGTGACCCTCGAATATATATGTCTGGAGTTCGAATATTAATTTCTTTTCAGGGGAGACCGTTGAACAGAGCACATGTGTATTGATCAGAGAAACACGATAACTATTGTTTTTATTTTGTACAGGTCATTGATGTCGGATCACGCATACATATTACGTACACATGTTTACGGGAGCACAGATTTGTATTTTAATGCATGTTTAGAAATTTGATTGTAGGATTTCAGTAATATTTACGAACTTAAAGGAGCGATTTCTACGACATTGATTTTTATTTCGCAATCAAGCGGATCGCACGTGTCTCATCGATTAATTTCAGAAAATACATGAATTGGAGCAGATTTTTGCAGGGATGGATTTCTATTTCAGAAAGAAATTTGTACATAAGAAGGATTGGCATTTTACAGTATAATGTACGGCACTAAAAGCGATTTTCTTTTCATAGAAATGGGATAACTTTTAAAAAACATCAGTAGAAAAAAAAAGGGGGGAGTGTAGTGGTAGACTGTGGTTGATAATTGAGATAAGAAACATTTACAACATGATAGCTGCAAAGTTTGAAGTTTTGATAAGTAATTTGTTGATTCGACCATAACAGGGACATTGACCCTGCAATAAAATGACGCGTACCATTTCGACAAAAATTTTCTAGTAAACACGTGTCGCGACAAACTTTTTGGTTAAATTGTTTTGTCGATATCTATAACTCTTTCTAGGAAGAAGCGATATGAACTTAATGTAAAAAATCACAACATGACCTTGACCTTTGACCTTGACCTAGTTTTCTATTCTTTAGGACCAAGGACCTCAAATCAACAGACTCTAGGTCTCTATCACTTATGGTTTACCAGTTACAAATGCACATCACTTATTTCAAATGCATTAGGGGAAATAACTCTCATATGGAGTGTTCATATGGCTTCGGTCAAAATTGAACAAATCATGCGAAGGATATAACGAGCAATTTTATAAAATAAATTTGTCGCTTTCTTATACGGTTACGGAGGAGATGCAGTCACAAGGAAAACAGTGTTCGGGGAGATAACTCCTACAAAGAAAAGTATTCGGTTAAGCAGGGTCAATTTCAAAAGTGCAATTACTGTTCGATATCATATGCAAAAAATCTAAGCGACATCTTGTAAAACCACAATACCCCGCAAGATAAAAAAGTGGCGGAAGAAGAAAAAAAAAAAAATAATAGTCAGAACTAATACAATAGGTCTTTCCACCGAAAAGTGGAAAGACCTAATTATTAACATTTTGCCCAATTCCTGGAAATCTTGATATGAAAACAAAAGTTGAAGGACAAAAGAACAGGATATAAAAACAAATGTATGGTGTTCATGTTTCCTTTTCTTTTTCTTCGTTGGTAACTGTATGGATAAACATGTATTTCGATTTTTTTCTCATTTCGATAGGTATGTTTTCAAGGTTCTTTAGACGGATCAACATGTATAAGTGTATCTTCAGCTATGAACCTCTATATGTACATTGTGTACAGGGTGATTAATAATATAACTCAATATTTGCTATATATCTTGGTTATCAAATGAAGAGTCTTTTTTTTTATTTTTAGCTATGGCGTTGTCAATTCATGTTTGACTCATGAGTTTGAATGTGCCTTTGGTATCTTTTTCCTCTCTCTTCTGATCAGGATAAAGTTTATAAATTTTATAAACAGTCCGATAATTAAAGCTGAGATGATAAAACATTAAGTTTGATGTTAACGAGGAGTGTACCTTTTATTTGATAATTACAAAGAAATATATAGCAACAAAAAAAAAGAAGTATTGTTGACTGCGGCATCCCTATGTTTGAATTTTTTCCTATTATGTCTGTTTATATTTTTTACACAATGGAATTATATGCGACTGTCATACAAATGAGAAGGTTATCTAGCTATAAAACCAGGTTTAATCCACCATTTCTGTACCAAGTCATGAATATGACAGTTGTGATTCTTTCGTTTCAGATTTTGATTTTACCAACTGATCAAGGATTTTCAGTTTTGAATTTTCCTTGGCGTTCTTTATTTTTGTTGTTTTACATTATGCAACTATGGACTGAGCTATTTTTGATAAATTGGTTAATAGATAAACAAAAAACATAACCGGATTAATGCAGCACAATTGTTCTGTTACTCCAAACTTTTATAGCTCGCAGAATTTATAAAATTGAATTATGTATTGTAATTTTTGTCTGAATCAAAACTCTATTTCATAGATGATCAAAAGCAGTGACAACAAGACTAAGATACATGTCTACATTTTACCAAACACGGATTATTGGTATCGTCCCTTTTATTTACGTGACAGAAACTGCTACGATGTCCTAGGGTAGAACATCGATAATTTTGTTTCCATATCGGAGCTTTTCAAATGTAATTATTCCTTTATAAACATGTATCTGGTAGTCAGAATTGTTCTTTTGATTTGATTTTCAGCCAATTAAATGAGGAGACCGAACAACTCTAGTCAGAGAGCCGATGTTTGATTCATTTAACCAGCTATTGCAACTTTCATTTCGGAACACAATTAAAACTAGTGTACTGCGTTTATCAGAATAACAGCACGTGCCATTAGATCTATTGAACATTTCCAGTGATGTAGTAATAGTAGTGGGAAACACAGAGATAGAGAACAAACTAATGCTACCATAATGGCAATGAGAGAAGTTTTTGCAGTCAAGTATGTTTTAGCCCACATTGGGAACAACATAGCGAGCGCCTTCTGAATACATAAAAGAGTTGTTATGAATACAGATGACATATGACAAACATATGCAATGTCGTCAAGTACATAAAATACTACGCAAGCGGGATATTTCCTATTCCATATGAAAACAGTGTCACTCAAGTTAGTCGACTTAAAAACTGGGTTTATATCGTCATGGAATATATAATACCCACAGAAATCAATGATTGCTGTAGAAAATGCAGTTAAGCTATCGATAACAGCCAACCATGACGGTAAAACAGTTACAGGAGAACGATTTTTCTTTAGGATGAATATATTTAGGATACATAACAAGTACTATTCCCAAGATTAGAGCAAGCTCAATATTCAATATTATAATGTCTGGAATCAAGTATGAGATTTGATTACAAATCCTTTCGGCTATGATGAAGATCAATTCTCACTCCAGTCTAATTTTGGTCTGATCTTGTACAAATGAACAAATACGAAATTTCCATTTTTATTTTCTAAATAATAGTCACCAAAGAAGTCTTTTTTTCATTTGACAATGTAGAATCATATAGCTCCTTATTCTTTAATAACACTTTATGAAATCAAATGTACCGTTATTAAATATGAATAAATTAATACATTGGAATTGAGATTGAATCGGAATTGATTTTATATAATTGTTATTAACAAGAAGGCGTACTGGTCCTATGATTATAAAAAAAGGAGCTAATGAAATAGAAGCAATGAAGACAAGATGTCTTGTATATCATCTTGGTACTTAACGATATATTGGGATTCGTTAACGGCAAAATCTGCTTTCATTTTAAAACCTTTCACCAAACTGTTTAATTATAATTTCAGCTGTACAGCAGATTGCCCCATAGATAAACATGGTATCGCATAGAGTATGCCTAATGCAATACAAGTTAGTGCGATTAAATTGACATGGCTCTGAAGCAAGTGTAAACTTATAACATCAGACGTCTCTCCGTTAAACCCTTAACCTTAAAAGAGGCATTAGCTACGTGATATTAAAAAAAAGAATATGATTTTCTTTTGTTCAATCATTAACGAAAGTTAAATAGTGAAATAATAATTCTCTTTTAGCAGCCAGTTTAGTTTAATTTTGTCATAATAAGATAAAAAAAACATCGCTGATGAATTATTTTCTTGTAAGATAATAATTCGACCTCATTAAATCCGTATTCATGTGACCTTCAATTAAACCTATTAACTAGAGATTGGTTACACATGTATAAGGTGTGTTCAGCCATTAAAGGGAAAAGAATCTCAACATTGAAAATGAAACAAAGGTGTACCATTTCTTTGACTTATTCGATCCACAAAAAAAAAAATATTCTTATACATGTAAATACGATGATTAACTTCATTTCTTAACCTATACCATGAATCAAACAGACCTAGGAAAGTCCAATTGCACGAGGTCGCTATCTATTTATATTGATGTGTATTTTTTTATCGGAATGTGTGACCGTCGGCTGCCTTCGGAGGTCATCTCGATGGTTAATTAGATGGCGTCTAGACTAAAATACACACGAAATGTTCATATATATTATCGAGTCCATGTATTGCTAATGTACAAAGAAATTCAAACATTGTTATATTATCGTTGCTTCTAATTCATCAATAATTTCGTAGAAGAGGCAGTCTTCAGGAAGGTACTGTTATAAACATATCACTAAGGCTGTTTCTCACAAGTCCTAGGTGCATTAGTATTTTCACAGAGAACAATCATTATTTAAAACGTATAGAAATAGAGAGGCGAAAGACACCAAAGGGATATTCAAACTCATCAGTTGAAAATAAACTGACAACGCCATGAAAAGAAAAAAACAAAGAGACAATAGAAGTGCACAAAACACAACATAGAAAACTAAAGACTGAGCGACACGAACCCCACCAAAACCTGGGGGGATCTCAGATGCTCCGAAAGGGTAAATAGATCCTGCTCTACATGTGGCACCTGTCGTGTTGCTCATGTTAATACAAACACGGTTATAAGTCTAAATCGGTAGGTTCCATTTGGTAAAAAGGGGACGATATTGTAGTTACGATATATGGAAGACACCCGCTATCATCCGTGAAACGGATATTCCATAATTGGTCAACAAACTCGCGATGGCGTCCGTAAAATTTACGAAGGGATGATTTCAACTTCACCGCTAGGAACTCTTGGTTTAATAGTTTCCTTGTGAGCGGCAACCATCTATCAATGAAAATCATGATAGGAAATACAAGGCCCTGAAATATCGTATCTTCTAGGAGATACATACTCCGTATACAGGCGCTATTGGAATGTTGCTACATAGATATGGAAATTTCACAATTTGGAAGCTGAAATCATCTCTTTTGTCTTAAAGATTTGTTTTAAACTGACCCTTTTTGTCAATTTCTAAATGTAAGTCAAGATAATTGTATCGGTTGTATCATTTATTTATGTTCGTTGGAGTAGGTGCGTTCAACATAGTCACACAATTTTGAATTATTTAGTGAGAGAAGATCATCAATATAACGGAAAGTAAAGTTCAAGGATGCAGCTAACTTCTTTTCTTTCTTCCTAAGAAGTTTCTGTATGAAGTCAGCCTTATATGAATAAAGAAACAAGTCGACAATGAGAGTGGCACAGTTTTTTCTCATGGGAATGCCGATTGTTTGTAGAAAAACACGTCCTCCAAAACTAACAAATATGTTGTCAATCAAGAAATCAAGCATTTTGATTATAGATATAAGAAGATGTGGTATGAGTGCCAATGGGACAACTCTCCATCCAAGTCAAAATTTTTAAAAGTAAACCATTATAGGTCAATGTACGGTCTTCAACACGTAGCCTTGGCCCACACCGAACAGCAAGCTATAAAGGGCCCCAAAAATTACTAGTGTAAAACCATTCAAACGGGAAAACCAACGGTCTAATCTATATAAAAAACGAGAAACGAGAAACACTTATGAACCACATCAACAAACGACAACCACTGAACATCAGATTCCTGACTTAGGACAGGTGCAAACAATTGCAGCCGATTTAAACGTTTTAATGGTACCAACCTTCACCCTTATCTGAAACAATAATGTAACATCACAACATAGAAAGACATACTATAAAATATCAATTGAAATGGCTTAACTCAATCAAAAGTCATATTAACACCAGTGATCAACTCTTTCAATTTAGCTTTTATTTTGGAATGGGGAAAACTTGTGTAAAGTGAAGAAAAGTCAAATGTTTTAATACTATTGCAAGATGAAGGAGTCTTGAATTGTATGTACTCTAAGAGATCTTTGGAATTTTTCAGTATCCATATCTGATTCATGCAACTTGTAGAATAGGTAGTTTCACAATAACTTTGAAGCCCGGCTTTGATTGCTGCTAAAATTGAAGCTAATAAATTAGAAAGAGGTTTTTTGGAGCACTAGGAAGACCCAGCAATATACTGTTGTTTGTAAGGAAACTAATATAGTTAAGGTATCCAATACAGTGATTGAAGATCCAGTTCTTGATCTTTGGTTGAAATTCAAAAGGAACATAGAAAAGACATATTCTTATCAATAATTTCCTCTTTGGTAAGTGTCGTGGGGTATATGTTGAGATTCTAAGTGAATTGTTAATACCTAATTCATTTATCAAGCAGTTTATATAATGTGATTTACACACTTTATCTGTGGGGACAACGACATATTTGTCATGGAGGTAGGACAAGTGATTTGTAACATTTGGGTATTTTAAGATTGATGTAGCAGGGGTATTCATTGACTCATTCAGTTTCGTAATTCTGATCTGTATCAACGACCTCACAGACATAGGTGTTTGTTCTTTTGGTTCCATTTTGAATCAATAAGCTACTAACTGACTCCTTGAAAGGTAACCTCTTGTTCAAGTTGGAAGTTATAATGAGAATTACATTCAAAAACAAACAGAAATATGAAAAAAAAATTATAACCATGCTCATTTCTAGGAAACCCTGATATAAAAAAAAATTATCATTATGCTCATTTCTAGGAAATCCTGATATGAAAAAAACGTAATCACAGAAAATAATTTCTTCTTTGGTAATTTTATGGAAAGGCTTGCAATTTAATTGTTGTTTTTTTTTTTCATTTCTACCGGAATTTTTTAATGTTCCTTAGATTAATCAACCAGCATAAAATTTATCTTCAGCTAGAAACCTTTGTGTCTTCATTAGGCATGTTAGGCACAGAGTTAATTATATTATAACGAAAATATTTGCTAGCTATCACATAAAGATTCTATTCGGGATAAAGTGTAACAATTTAATAAACGTTCTAACAATAATATATGAGATGGTAAAATATTTAGTTAGGTGTTTGCAGTGATTGTCCGTTTTATTTAATTATTTCAAAGAAGTACACAAATATATTTACAAACATAGTAACAAAGATATATAAGATATAGATATGCTCTGGATTCGTAAATACTGTCTCCATGGACAGCAACGTAGAACGAACCCGTCTTCGAATCACCTCTTACTTGTACGATAGTGGAAATTGTCTTGTCGAATAGCTGAATTGATTGAATTCCTTTTGATTTTACATAGCATATTATCAATCCTCTTGCGCTATGGTAATCTATGCCTTGACACTCTCCATGTGTATTGATATTATCTTCAATATCCTCCGAACCGATGTCGACAATATGTACGGCACGAAAGGCTGACATGGCTACTTTTTTTCTATCGCCAATGGTGGAAACGTCATATGGCTCACTAGTCACTAATACTGTTTTTGCGAGCGTACCATCATTATTGAACAAGATCAGCTTCCGTTGACCACAATCTGCAAATAAAATTTGTCCGTAAGATAAAACGACGCCCCGCAGATATCGGATTTTATAAACAAATCTCCGGTCCTACCAATTTAGGATGGAATAGATAGTTTAATAATATCAACAGTTCTTACGATATTTGTGGGAATGTTTGTTGAAATCTATGCCTGCTTTTCCTTTTCTATTTTTAATGTTACTGATAAACTATTCTAATTCTATAGATATGGACCCAAAGGTTTTAATCGATGTTAACTGCGATATTTTATCTTTAATTTTGCATTCAAGAGATTTTGTTGAAGGCTTCCATCCTTAGTCAACAACTGGAAATATTTCTCCTCGTTTTCCACACCAGCTTCAATTATTTTACTACCCAAGAATGCCTTAAGATCTGATCCGTGTTCCTTGACCGATGTTATGTCTTGTTGCACAATATCTGAACATTTCGTTTTCTCAGTAAGATCTGCTACCAATTTGTTTGTTTTGATTCTAACTCACTTGGGGCCTCGATGGCCGAGTAGTCTAAGTAGTTACTACTGTAATCACTAGCCAGTCAACACTGAGGTTGTGAGTTCGAACCCCGCTCGTGCGGGTGCACTCGACTCCAATCTTAATTGACTAGGATTTTCAGTTTTCCTATCGAAGGTCGGTGGTTTTCTCCGGGCACTCCGGCTTCCTCCACCAATTAAAACTGGCCGCCACGAAATAGCCCAAAAGCGGTGCTTAAAAGTAGCGTTAAAACACCAAAAATCAAAAATCAAATTTTAACTCACTTCTCTGCAGCAAATAGTTCGTTCAATATTTGTTGTTCTAGTTTGTCCAAATGGCAGTTTAATTTTAATTCGAAGTTGTTTGATTTCATCCTGACACTTCTCTCGTTGCTGCCTGAATGTATCAAGATCATTTTGGCGATTCTTTATGATTGTGTCAATGTTGGTTCTTATGTCTTTTATGCTAACTTCAATTGAGTCCAATAACGTTGAAGGTTTGGCAGTTTCTAGAATGCCCTGGAGCAGTAGTAAAACGACACATTTTTTTTATGGTTGGTTGATATACAGGCCGGGCAACATAGTTTGTTATGATGCGGACAATAATTCTCATATTTCATATCATGATCCTCGCAAAAATTTACGATGTTAGCGATTGACGTTGGTAGTTTGTAATAACTATCCATAGAAAAAACGCCATGTTTGCGTGTTCCTTTCGATATGCTGTGATGTTCATGGCATTCAGTACATAATCCTTCGCATTCTGGGCACCAATAAGCTGGTGCCTTTGTAATATGACGAGCTTCACAAATTCTACAAAATACACTATCAGATGAAGCCATTCAATCTGTAGATGTAATAAAAAAAACAACAATTATAAGACCCTGATATTCTTCATAAAGTTAGAAATTTTCCTATTTTTCTCTACAACTTACTTGACATTATAAAAAAATGGTATCTATTTTACTACACCAGATGCAGATTTCAACAATAAGTCCGCACGATATGCATTTATTGTGTATATTGGAATTAATCATGTTTAACCCCTCCGCAATGTTTGCGCCTGACCCAAGTCAGGAACCTGGTACCTTTTGTGCATTTAATTTCTTTTAATTTGTATGTTTCGCAAAACGGTGTGAAGTCCATTACGATGAATTAGTATACAGTATTGTTTAGGGGATAGCCTCCAGGTACGGGATTTCCGCGTTGCGTTGAAGACCAATTGGTGGCCTCGGGTTGTTTTTTTGTGTTTTTGTTTGTGTTTTTGTTTTTTTTTTTTTGCTCTTTGGTCTGGTTGTTGTCTCATTTACAAGTTCCCTGTTTCAATTAAACATTCCGTTGCAAGTAACAACTTGATATTTATAAGGCTGAGAACTGCATTAAGTTATCATTAGGCATATAATCTGGAGTCAAGCATGAAAAAACCAGAAAAAATTCCAAAAATCCAATGCGAGTCTACATTTACCAATCCGAACAACAGTATTAAATTTATAACAATTTGATCAAAGCATACTTGAGCTATTGTATTACATTTATCAATCTCTTTGTATGTATCTTACGGTCAAGGTCTCATAACTCTGGAATGATATATCCGATTGTTTAAAAATAAAACGGTGTGATGTGTTGATAACTTACTACAATTATTATATTTTCCAGTAAATTAAATTCGGTATTTTTGTTATTTTACTTTTTCCCATGTGATAATTAATCATTGTGTTTGTTGTATCAACTAATCGGAAGAAGTTTTAAGTTGACGACTACCCGGTTGAGGCTGCAACGATGGTTCAAGTATCATGACGTTACTGATAAGTTCGGGGATAGGCTATGAATATAAGATCTAACACATTGAACGTCGCAAGGTAATGATCAGAGGTTTTGTGAAGAATAAAACAAGGTAATATCGATGGAGAAAAGTACAATATCAACGGTAAACAAGCTACAAATTAAATCTCCTTTTTAACAGTCACTGCTCCTATTTGAGACTTTTCTTATTACATTGTCCAATACACAATAAGGAAAATATTTAAATTTTTGATCAAAATAGTTTTAATCAAAGAAAAATCATTGACACAAAGTACACAACCTGAATAAATTAAGTTTTAATAATACGAATGAGTAAATGGTTTTGAAAATGCAATTCATCATGTTATCGATATATATCCTAACAAATAGTCTCCATTGATTCAAATCATCAATGTATTAATCGAATGCACAACGTCAACCAAAAAGATTAAGGATATAAAACTAATTATTTAGAACAAATAATTTCAAACCGATTGTGTCCTTTTTGTTTTGTTATGCTCTTACAGCATTTGCAAATACCTAAAACCGGTAGTAATATTAATGGTTACTTGAGTTTCGGAGATATACTTTCCCCTGTGTCTCCAATAACACGGAAGTAAACAGTCAAGGTAACCTAGTTCAAAGTTTGAATTACAATATCGTGCAAATCTTCAATCTATTCATTAACTGTATTTAAAACCTAGATTTAAATTTAATAACTTAACAAAATTGATCAGTCAGTGCACAGGCACAATGGAGGGTACAGAACTGGGGATAAAAAGATAATGTTAAATGAAAATAACACTGTGATAATAGAAAGTTGGTGAGTCGTCCGAAGCGTTTTTCTAGATTTACCGTCATCTGAAACACTCAACCCCTTAAATTTGAAAGCCACGGATGTATCAGAACTATTATACATGAGGAGCTATATGACCAAAACTGTTAAACAAAATACCGAACTCCAAGGTAAATTTAAAAGGGGGAGTCCATAAAACTGTATAAAACGTTACCAATCAAAGGAACGAGTGCAAAGCAACTGTCATATGGTCACATTCCTGACTTGGTAAAGAAATGATGGGTCAAAACTGGTATACACCTTATCGCTATTTGTCTGCCATTACTGGATATCACACATGTTCCCGTAAAAAATTGACGTCATAATACAAAATATCTGACGCCACAATGGAAAAGGGATTGTTATATGACGTCAATAGTTCAAGCGGGACAGATTCTCGGGTCAGCCCGGAATAGCGATAAGGTGTATTATAGCTGAATTGATCCTAAAACGAAAAGAAAAAAATCATCGTTGGTAAACTTCGATTCTTATCACTTTCTTAATTAATCAACGGACAATTTACGAACAGTATACCTACCAATTCATTGAATATTGAGCTAAAGATGCCCCTGGGGACTAACAGTTCGACAGCAGTGATATCAACACAGTATAGAAAAACTCTGTCTAAGATTTGTTACGTTAATATAGGCAAGAACTATTAAAAGAAAAAATATTTGTATACTTTATAGTCATGTGATATTAGGGAATTTGCTTACATTTTTAAACATGTGAAATGCATAGTATATCAATAGTCAAAATATAATGACATTTTTTTTTAATGTTTCTCTTTTCCCCATTTCAGGATATTTTACTATTTCTAATAATTAAAAATTCCCATTCCTTCATTAGGAATTTGTGTTTGGAGAAAGGAATTATGGTTAGCGAGTAGTATTGGCAATTTATTATCAAAATTCACTCCATGGAAAATTGACAATTTAGTTTATTATCGCACTGTTTTTTGTTAATTGAATTTTAAAACAAACAAAAAATTATATTCACTTATAAAAGCCATTTTTAAGAATAAAGACATTTGCATTTTGAAAATTGTGTCATCAAATGTCATTTCGTATTTTCATAAATTCACAGGTTTTCATATTTAGGAATGATGATTTCACTGTATTTCATGTATTTTTGCATTTTTATATTGTTATCTAATATAGCAGTTAAATTTTTACAGAATAAAATGTCAGCTTAGGGTACAACTATTCTGATAATAAATTGATCAATCAAAATGCATGCATATGGCTAACCCATCTTAATTTGTTAAGTTTTCGTCAAACATTTCTTATCAATTTTCCAGAATCAAGAATTATTCTCGCATTCAAATAATTTCTTGTGTCCTTGTGAAACGATTGGGCATCACCAACACCGCCGAAAAAAGTATCATTTATCAACACCTTAAGAAGCACAATCATCCTATTAAATATTTAGCAGATCAACCTTTAGAAGTAGTAAATGAGCAGCCTGGTGAATCTCATTCAAAGTTTGTACAATCGCGGAAAATAATTGAATTAAATTGGATTAAAAAATTACAGACAGTCTACCCTCTCGGTCTTAATGATAATATCATGGGAATTGGTAATATATCAAGAACCGATTATGTTAACATTTTGGATATAGTTTCTAAAACTGTTAGTAAAAACCTTTCTCATGGTCGTAGAAAAAATTGCAATCAAAGAAAATTTCGGACCAACCATACCAATATTTCGGACCTAATTTCTATTTCAAAAAACAACAGCAGACATTATCTGTTAACAAAGCTCTGTTCATTACCGGTTAATAAGTTAAAAAAAATTTAAGAGGATTGCAACAGAATTTCATATAGCAGTCCTAAGTATGAAATCGTTCAAATTATAATGGCATATTGTTATTATAAACTGTTTCCCAAAATTGATCGCCCTGAAGATTATAAAAAACAGTTAATTAAAATAAAGTATGCCAATAATGGTTTTGATTTTTAAATATTGCCGGTATTTTTAACGACCATTCTGTTAAAGAACAAATTCCGGGATATTTTGATAATACTGAGCTCCCTCTTATTTGTTATATTTACAAGAAATCTTCCCAGAAATTTGTGTTTAATTATAGCCAATTGTGTAAAGATGTTAATATCAGTGAAAATACACCTACTTCATGTAACTGCAGTAATCCGAATACATTTATGGACCCATTTCCCATGTTATAACAGGTGATCTTAACATCGTTCAAGACCGATAGTTAAAATCATTCCTCAGGAAAGGACCTAAATATCGTCCCCCGTCAATTATTAATTGGAATGAGTGTCGTAATATCATCCACGACTCACTCCATACTTACTGTTTGAAATGGATAAAACGGGAAAAAGCTGACAAAAAATCTTTGGACTCTTTTTTTAAATCAGTAATGAACATAGTTGATATACGTATTCAACATTTTAAAGAACATTTTACTCTTAACAATAACCACAATAAACCTATTTCTCGTATCAAACATAAACTAAAAGAACTAGCCAAGGAATTTGTTTTTGTCCCGGCCGATAAAGCTGCTAATAATATTATTATTGTTTGACGTAAATTTTACATTGAGGTTCTGAAAAAAGAAATCACCAATTCACCAACATTCCAACTGACTCCATTTTCAGAAAACGACATCTGTAACAAACATAAACTTTTAGCTACCGCTTTACAAGCAGAACCAAATACAATGAAAGTCCCAACTATGGATTGGCTTCCGAAGCTACACAAAACACCTTACAAATATAGATTCATTTCGTCTTCAAGCCATTGTTCCACTACTAAATTGTCTATTCTTCTTACCAGTACACTTGGTACAATCAAAAACCTGATAATAAATTGTTCGAATAAGGCCTTCGAAAATAGTGGAATTAATTACTTTTGGAGTGTCAAGAACTCGTTGGAAGTACTTGATAAATTGCATGCATATATTGGTGATTTTGAATCTGTTCAAAGTTTTGATTTCTCTACCCTATATACCACATTGCCTCACATTCTCATTAAGAAAAAATTCACACACCTAATTAAATGGGCATTTAAAAAGTCAGAATGTGAATATATATGTTCAAACTCTTTTAGGTCATTTTTTAGTAGCAATAAACAAAAAAACTATGTCAATTGGACATGCTTTGATACTATATATGCCCTTGAATTTTTACTAGATAACATATTTGTTCGCTTTGGAGATTCCGTATATCGTCAGGTTATCGGAATTCCAATGGGGACTAACTGTGCACCACTTATTGCGGACCTTTTTTTGTATTGCTATGAGTTACAATTTATGACAAAAAACAGCAAAGACCCATCGAAACAACATCTGATACACAAATTTAATAATACTTTTAGATATTTGGATGATATTTTGGCTCTCAATAATGACGACTTCAGTATGTATACTAAAGAAATTTACTCTGTCAAACTTACTTTAAATAAAGCTAATACTAACAATGACCACTCCTCTTTCCTCGATCTTGATATCTATATCATAAACGGAAAGCTTAATACTAAAATATATGATAAAAGAGATGATTTTTCATTTCCTATCGTTAATTATCCATTTTTAGATGGTGGCGTTCCCTTGTCACCATCTTACGGTGTTTACATATCTCAACTTGTACGATTCGCTCGTGTATGTAACAATGTTTTAGATTTTAACGAGAGAAATTTATGTATTACTGAAAAATTATTACACCAGGATTTTCGATATCACAAACTAGTCAAAACATTTACTAAATTTTATCATCGGTATAAGGACATCATTCGTAAATATAGCTCAACATGCAGACATCTTATACGTTCAGGTATTTCACATCCAATTTTTTATGGAAATATTCTTTATAAAGCACAAAAATGTCAGTATTCACCTCTGAAGCTAACAAAACCTTTAAATAGACTTATTAAGAAGGGATATAGTTACGATACTGTTGTCAGGTCATTAAAGATTGCATATTTTGGCGTTAATATTGATTCACTTATAGGGTCTTTGCATCGGCACTAAACACATTTATTTAAAAACCAGTTGTTGGCATGACACGGGTTATGTTCTTCTCATATATGTTATGATGGTATGATACTAAACCCCTAACGGGAAGGATTGTGCCTGATATTCATATATGATGAAGACATAATCTTTCAATCAGTTTAATTGAAGTCTGGAGCTGGCATGTCAGTTAACTGCTAGTAGTCTGTTGTTATTTATGTATTATTGTCATTTTGTTTTTTTTCTTTGGTTACATCTTCTGACATCAGACTCGGACTTCTCTTGAACTGAATTTTAATGTGCGTATTGTTATGCGTTTACTTTTCTACATTGGCTAGAGGTATAGGGGAGAGTTGAGATCTCATAAACATGTTTAAACCCGCCGCATTTTTGCGCCTGTCCAAAGTCGGGAGCCTCTAGCCTTTGTCAGTCTTGAATTATTTTTAATTTTAGTTTCTTGTGTACAATTTGGAGTTTAGTATGGCTTTCATTATCACTGAACTAGTATATATATTTGTTTAGGGGCTAGCTGAAGTACGCCTCCGGGTGCGGGAATTTCTCGCTGCATTGAAGACCTGTTGGTGACCTTCTGCTATTGTCTGTTCTATGGCCTGGTTGTTGTCTCTTTGACACATTCCCCATTTCCATTCTCAATTTTATTTAGTGGTAAGTATCATTTTTAACTTTCTCTATGAATTATTGAACTGTTACGGAATATCATATGTTTCTTCTGTTTGAGTTTGATTTATTTGCGGATTTATGCTTTGGTATACGTATGGGATGAGTGTGATATCAATACATATTTTTGTGAGATTTTGAGTAAGCCTTAATGTTTATCTCTATATCAGTCGTTTATGACGTATTATCATACGGTTTATTTTCTATTGGATTGATAATTTGATAGTTTTAGAATACACAATAGTAGCATCATCAGTAGCACAAAAAGATAATAACACAGCAACCCAACATAAATCACATTCTGCGACATCAACGAAGTATCATATACAATTTGTTAAACTTCAAATCAACTCGGGAGCGCAACATAACAAAACAGTATTCTAGAGGTTCAAAAATGTCATGAAACAACAACGAAGTCTCTAAACGATCGTTACTTTCCAAATAACTCGAGAGTCCAACATAAAAATCAGACATCAAGTGGTTAAAGCACATTCTAAAACAATTGTTACGTCTCTTTATAATATGTAAAACTCTAAATCGCACAAAATTCTTTACAAGTTACGAAAATTTTGTTTTTACAAACCTACATGTAGTGGTGAGGTTTCTTGTTATACGTATTACTAACTTGTCGATCAAGAACTTATAAATGGCGTAAACTAAATATTCATGAATGATGCTAGACTTTTTTTATATATTTCTATCTTAATTCGTTTCTTGCTATTAATGATATATCTAATCGTAGTAAGATACAACAAACTTCAAAGTCATTTCAGAGAATCGACATAGTTTGTCATGTGATATGATACACAAATACTGGCTGGCCTTTATTAGCAACAATCAAATCATTTTTTGTGTGATCAAAATGTAATGCTGAAGGGTCATAGAAGCCATCTTTGGAGGCCAACAATTTTTTAAACTTCTTTCCGTCAGAAGATAAACAAATGACGCATTTGTATGCGCCAATGTAAACGTTGTTATCTACAGCTATTCCTGTTGGACATTTCAAAACAGATTCATTTGTGAACTGCCACAACTTATTCCCTTCTAACGTGTAACAACTGACGGCGTCACTGGAAAAATGAGTTGCATATATCTCATTTTGGTGAATAGATATACCAAGTCGATCACTGTTTTTCTCTACTTCTACTAATGTCTTAATATTTAGGTTCGACATCTGAATGGACTGAATACCAATTGATCTCACCCAGCATACTATTGTGCCATTACTGAATGCTATTCCTCGACATTCTCCATTAGTTGCTACACTTCCCACAATGGTACCCGTTTGAGGATTAACAATCTGAATGACTAGTGATGTAGAAATGGTAACTAAATTATTTTCTATATATGTAACGCCAAAAGGTCCATTCCCGACTGTTGGGCATGATATTGACTTGTCCATCTTGCCGTCGTTATTGACAATGAGAAGTCTCTTGTAATAACTATCTGCCAATATTATTTTTCCATCAGGCAGAACAATGATTCCCTGGAGCTCAAAGCTTCTAAACATCCAGCTCCAAACCATGCTACTCGGTAATATAATTTGTCCTACATTAGAAATTTTATTTTGTCAATGTTTGGAACGTTTGACATATTCTGAGCTTGTTTATTTTTCTTCTTTTTAGAACAATTAACGTTTGTCCTATTTCTGTTTCGACAGTTCCAAAGGTTCCAATGATTGATTCAATATTTGATAATTTTTCGTTTATGGTCAGTTTCAGACGATTTTGACGCAATTTTCCATCCTCCAATAGGGACTGTAGATATGTTTCCTCCTTTTCAACTTTGTTTTCAATTGTTTTACTTCCAATATATATCTGATACTCTGTTGCATACTTCTTAATTGCCACACTTTCCTCATCCAAATCATTTGCGACTTTCGTTTTTGCTAATAGTTCTGTAATTAATTTCTTTGCATCTCTTTTTATTTTATTCTCGGATGTATCCAATTCGTTAAGCATCTTTTTTTCAAGTGTATTTATATATGAGTATACTTTAGTTCGTACCAGTTTTATCTCGTTCTGATATCTCTGTCGTTCTTCATTGATAGTGTCAAGATTTTGTTGTCTATCTGCTATTATTTGATCAATATTACTTTGTAAGTCTTTAACATTTGATTCAATCGTGTTTAAGTAGGCTGACGTCTTTATCGCATTTATGACATCTTGAAGGAGCATTAAAAAGTATAGTTTTTATGGTCAACTGCAATGCAAGCGGGACAACAAGCCATGTCATGGTATTGGCAATAAATTTCATATTTTCTATCATGGGTTTCGCAATAATTAACGATTCTTGCTAAAGATGATGGTAATTTGTTGTAACTTTCTATCGGAAAGGTGTCATGGTTGCGGGATGATTTGGAATTGACATGAATATCATGACAATCAAGGCATAGTCCTTCACCACAATCGCAACACCAATTGTTCGCTTCCTTTGTAATTTCACGGGCTTTACAGATTCCACAACAGTCTTCACTTCTGGTAGTCATATCTTGAACAGAAGAAATAACATTAATGATAGACAGGTAAGTTTATAACAATTATTTCCTTTGTCGATAATGTACGTTTATACTTGAATTTCAAATACTTAAAGCATGGTGTTTCATGTTTAGGGTTGTCATGAAACGAACTAGCTAGCTACATGTTTTTTATCAGTAGGACAGCTTTCTACTTGAACAAAAAATTGTAATGATAAAAAACAATTCCATGTCTAGATTACGACATTCTTTGTATCTGAGTGGGTTTTAAAAAGTAAAGTAACAAAAATACCGAACTCCGAGGAAAATTCAAAACGGAAAGTCCGTAATCAAATGGCAAAATTAAAAGTTCAAACACATCAAAAGAATGGATAACAACTGTCATATTTCTGACTTGGTACAGGCATTTTCTAATGTAGATTATAATGATTATAGCTAGCTAAACCTCTCACTTGTATGACAGTCGTATACAACTCCATTATATTGACAACGATGTATGAACAAAACAAACAGACATAATAGGTAAAAATGTCAAAAATAGGGTACAGTAGTCAACATGTGTTATAATCTTTATCACTATAAAACAAACAAATATGTAACAAAGAAACACAAAAAGGCATATGGACAAAGTACATTAGCAAAAATGAGAGACAAGATTACCAAAAAATATTACCATAGCACAATAACACAATATAAGTACAGAGCCACGTCATATGTAACAAAGAAACACAAAAGACATATAGACAAAGCACATATTAAGCAAAAATGAAAGACAAGAATACAAAATGTTATACCATAGAACAATAACACAAAGACGGGATGTATAAGTACAGAGCCACTTTATATGTAACAAAGAAACACAAAAGGCATATAGACAAAGCACATTCGCAAAAATGAAAGACAAAAATACAAAATGTTTAACCATAGAACAATGACACAATGATGGGATGTATAAGTACAGAGCCACGTCATATGTACCAAAGAAATATTAAATGCACCTGAATGTATCAAGGTTTTAGATATGTAATAAAACAAAATAACTTCACAAATTACATTCTTGTGTAAAAGAATATCATCTTATAAACTCAATTTTGTCAGTATTGGCGCTCAGGCACAACGCTGTAATCATACTTACAAACAAACATCAGACTTCATTAAACAATGCATCCTGTTTATATGAACACTATATGGATCCAGATAATTAATAAAGTTTAAGCTACATCACTGATACTTATTTTGAATTCATCAGGGTATTGGTTTAAATTTTGCAATACTATCAATACGATTTTCAAAAAATAGTAAAACTATGTAATTTTTTTTTCTAAGTTTTAGAATTGTCCATTTTTGCGCCTAAGAAACTATGTTTTTGTCGTTGAATTTAAAATGTCATATTATATCTGAGAATGATTAATTGTCCTAACGTCAATCGTCATATTATCTTTGATACTCATATTTAGCACACCAGACCAAAAGGGTTAGGTGAAATATTCTCATCACTTGACGTCCGTCATCTTCTGGCGTCAATCGTCTGTTGTAATTTTCCTTCTGTTTCCGTTGTCTGTCGTCTGTAAATTTTTACAAAAATCTTCCGCTCTAAAACTCTTTGGCTAATTGGAAGCATACTTTGCTAGAATCATCATTTGGGTATTTAGTTTAAAAAATATTTCTGATGATCACGGCTGCCAACAAACATAACCGAAATGGCTTAAAACGTCCGAAGGGGTAAAATGAATTCGTTGATGTCACAGATAATTAAAAATGTCAGTGATATTTACCAACAATTTTGTGTAAACGTATCAGGTTAACACTCACTTTAAGTCATGTCATTTTTTTGTTGGGGCTCATAATGCCCAATCTTCAAGTTTTTGTGTGTTGTTATACAGACTGATGTTTGTTTGTTGATGTAATTTGGTCTTTTGTTTGTTGGCCGTTTCACTATTTTTCCTCGACTTACCCCTGGCGTCTTCTGAATTTTTCAATGTAAGCTGGGAACAGTTTTCAAATGAGAAGATATGGAATTCTTTTTGTCTCCTTAAATAAAGAAAACACAAATTACAGAGCTATGACAAGCATAATAAGTTGAAAAATTACAGGAAATTGTATTGAATACATCTCTTATATTGACATGGATCAAAAAGGAGTTTATATGATCTAGTGCGTTCAACATATTTCTCTATTTTTACTGGACATAATATATATATTTAATTAAATTCAAATCAAATCAAAAATCTAGTTTTAGGCATTTACAAATGTGACGCTATTGGAATGGCTGATTATAAATGCATCCGCTATGCATCCGAATTAATACCTTATTGTGTAAAGCTTTTAAACATTTAGACATTTTGCCAGAAATGGTTCCTTTTTGATTATCCGTTTTTTTTTTTTTTTTTTTTTTTTTTTTATTTTTCAAATTACATTTTTTATGAGCGCCTTCAAACAAAATATCAATATTCATGTGAACGCAACATATATAATATATATATATTGATCTTAACTATAACAAAAGTATTCAAACTATTATGCTAGTACGTCATTAATTCCTTACATCGACAATTTCAATCTAGAATGCTCGATGTACAACATCAATTCCAACATCGTATGCATATACTTGAACGAACTAATGAAATTGTTTGGGGATGTGACTCAACTTAACTATGACCCACTGCACAAATAACCATGGGGACTCACCGAACAAATATTTCTTGATATGACGACATTACTATTGATGAGTAGATTGCCGATGTTAAAATAAAGTAACCCCGCTCAGAATACTAGTAAAGTAATTAAAAGAGTAAGAAATAGAAACCGGTGGAAATCGCTTGATCTGCAAACGGACCAATACTGGATGAGTTGACAGCCTAAACGTCCCTCACCATGCATGCGTAAACTGTATATGGAACCCATAATCTTTGTTTTATGAAGAATAGGGTAAAAAAAATATCTTTGTTCATTTCATCGTTAATAGGTTTAAATTGCACCATCTATCAACGAGTTTCATATAAAATGTCTTACAAAGAGTTTAAACGAATTTGACATTAACGTAGGAAATGTAAAAAAAGAAACCTTTATTTTTTATGCATTGCATATTTTAGTGAACTGTTCACCAATTTAAGTCTTGAAATTTATTTCAAAAGTCCTACCTTATATTCACTCTTACATTTACTTCGTATTTCAATCGTGTTATACAACAAGGAATTCAAAGGTAAAGGTTGAAATCCGTTATCTAAACATCCATAGGGTTGTGAAATCGTATGCAATCACATGTATCCAAGCAACATAAACTTGTGGTTCAAGATTGTTCCGATACATTTGTATTTATTTGTTGATTGTGCAAGACGTTATAATGTGTTGTTTTCATTTTTTATATAACAACACCATAAATCTTAGCGAACAGCTTGGATTCTAAATTGAGAGAGACCAGATGCATCGACAAACTAATTGTCTCCGGTTATGATTCCATCATTCGACATTCTAATTAACGTTGTATGCCACAATAGCATAAATGACAAAATCATTCATTGAATTGTCATACCAGTGTACTATTCAGGTATTTAAAGATCTAGGACCGTGCAAACAATTTTCTTTTGATATGAAACATCGCCATTCGGTGAACAATTGGTGATGTTTTCCGTATACTTTGAGGTTGGTGGTTTAGAGCAGTGTATGCACACACCCCTGTAAAAGAAGTCGGTAAACGTATCAATTGAGATATGTAAAGGCCATTCTATTTTGGCAAGTGGTACGATCCTTAAGAGAAATAGTAAATCGGAAATGAAAACATTAAAACCGTCAATGTAGATCATAGTAAGTATCGTCTTATTGTGTCAATATCGAAAAGAAGTTCCTAATAGGGATAATATCAAACTCTGACATAAAACAGTATATCTGTATTAACGGTAACTTATGGAAAGGGTTTAGACCGTTAAAATGAAATGACATAATTTGTTGCAAAGGTATAGTCATAGCAAATACCAATGATCTGAAGAAAAACACTGAGTACGTTTCCTTTGAATCTGTCTAAGCTGACGAATTGAAATTCTATGAAACATTGTTTAAAAATACAAATGCGATATTACTGCTGTGGTATTATAAGTATTGGGTTGAACCAACGCATGTTAACTTTTACTTTCTAAGAGTAACCTTCACACATAATTACACATGCGTTAATGTTACAGTTGATGTTTAAATGATTAACACAACTATTGATCCAGTTATATTTTACCAAACATGTAAACATTTGTCTTGTTTATGTATTATTCTGTGCATTTCGAAGATTTATGCCCCGCCTACGATAATAGGGAACTATATTGTTACACCACTGTTCAAGATTAGGTCAGGGTTTGAGCGCCTAGAAACAGGTGTAATCCCTCCACATTCTGTTTGTGCCTGTCCCAAATCGGGAGCCTGTATTTCAGTCTTTGTCGTTGGTTCGTGTCAGTCATATTTGTTTTTTCTACAAAAATTGTTTTAATGTAAATGAGAGGCGAAATATACCACGGGATATTCAAATTCATAAGTCGAAAATGAACTGACACAGCAATGGCAATTAAAAAAGACAAAAAGACAAACAATAGTATTCAAAACAAAACATAGAAAACTAAAGACTAAGCAATACGAACCCCACAAAAAACCAAGAATGATCTCAGATGCTCCGCAATAAGACCAAAAGTTTTCTCGTGTCAATTGTATCACATTTTTCATGTCGGGGTCTTTAATAGCAGACTATATGCTATGGGTTTTCTCATTGTTAAAGGCCGTACGGTAACCGATATATGACTGATTATACTTTCATAACCTGAAATCTAGTGGATAGTTGAATAATTTTTTTACTTTTGGTATCGTCCGTCTCTCTTCGACAATCATTCCAAGCTTCTTTTTTTATATAACAATTCTAGTCGTTTTTGGTTAAGTACTTTATTATAGGAACAAGAACAAACAAAATGTTATACCTTTGATGGCTGACTTTTTAATTAAACCCTCATTGAGAAAAAAAAATCTCCCATGGAGTACGTGCATTTTTACTCGAATACGGATAGAACAAAGAATGGTGTATTCTTGTATAACAATTTTTGAGAATCTTAAGCTATTGTAAAATATATAAAAAGTGTTTATTCACTTGTGTTAATGTGTCTTTTGATTGAGTTATGCCATTTCAATCGATATTTTATAGTGTGTCTTTCTATAATGTGATGTTACACTATTGTTTCAGATAAGGGTAAAGGTTTGTACTTATTAAAACGTTTAAACCCGCTGCATTTGTTTGCACCTTTTCTAAGTCAGGAATCTGATGTTCAGTAGTTGTGGTTTGTTGATTTGGTTCATAAGTGTTTCTCGTTTTTTATTTAGATTAGACCGTTGGTTTTCCCGTTTGAATGGTTTTACACTAGTCATTTTTGGGCCCTTTATAGCTTGCTGTTCGGTGTGAGCCAAAGCTCCGTGTTAAAGACCGTACTTTGACCTATAAAGGTTTACTTTTACAAATTGTGACTTGGATTGAGAGTTGTCTCATTGGCACTCATACCACATCTTCTTATATCTATTTGAAATATTTAGAAGATTCACTTTCTCTTTCTATTTTTTTATTGATATATAACTATGTGTTTGTACATCATCATCATACAATCATGGTTCTTTTAAACAGTAATCTTCCACAATTGTTATCTTCAGCATAATGTACCTACAATCTGTAACCCTATCACACCAATGATTAACAATAAAGTATTAACAAAACAAAAACGAACTCAAAGTTATTTGTAAAAAGGGGGTGTCTATACATCTGAAAAATCCCTGGCATTCTACATTAGTTGTTATATTTGTTACAATGGTTCCAGATTGAATTCTTATAGTCAGAACACCATTTGATGTTGAAACGGCAACTGTATTGTTCTCTAGTATGTGACACCAAAAGGTCCATTTCCGACTGTTGGTGATTATCTGTTGCATGCATCTGAATCGCTGAAATGGTGTGAAGCAAATCATCTGCGACTTCCGCTATGGCTAATAGTTTTGTGACTAATTTTTTTGTGTCCTTTTCTATTCTATTATAGGTAACATTTACATATTTAAGCGTTATTTGTTCTAGTATGTGAAGACGAGAAATTAATGCATTTCTTTATAGTAAAATTTCTATTAAACTTTAAAATTTCTATGGCTGCATCGTAATTGTATATCATAAATGTAAAAAAATCGTATTGATGTGGACAGCATTGAATACAAAATAGTTAATGTTTGTTGTTAAGTTAACAGTAGTTCACCAAAGGCTATATACCTCCACACTGATAATGCTCATATCTTTGTTCACCTGTTCATTAAATACAGGTATAATACTAGAAACTGATTATATCTCTGTTGACATATGCATATCTTTTTGAGTATATGAATATTTATGATTTGAATTGATTTTCCTCTAGCCAGTAATGCAAGAAACCTGAAATGCATTATGCCTAGGTCACACATTCACAGATCACCTCGCCGGTTCCACTACAGATTAAATCTCACGGATGATCCGGGAAATGCAGTTTCTGTAGTCCAATACGGATCCGATACGGATGCACAACGATATGACTTCGGGTTTTAATTATCTACCACGGGTACTGTAGGAAAGGGGTCATTTGGCGACATGAGTGATACGTGTTCTTACGGTAAGACACGGTTTAATACGGAAATGACACGGTTTAATACGCAACGACACGTATCGGGGCGTATGTACTGCGGATAAACAGCGGTTTGCTACGTTTTAAGTAAGGGTTAGTACGAATGAGAACGGTCTGGTACGGAATAGTACGAACCGCCACATTTTCTAAGCCGTTAATCATTTCTAATTAAGGCTTGTGATTTATCATTATGGCAGTGAATCGATGATTTTTTTGTTTTGTTTCATAAATTATTTATCTGTCTGTCTGTACCCGGTGGTACTCTTCGTAATCATCGAACCAACGACATGTAGCAGTTCTTGAAACCTATTTTGGACTATTCGTACAAAGTTCTTAAATGACTTAACAGACTTTGAGAACCCTGACTGATCCCTAGCTATCCGTTTTGCAACGTAATGAAATCGTGTCGTTCCGTGACAAATCCGAAACAAATCGTGTTTTATCCTTAACAAATACGTGGTGTAACCGTACTAGTACGTAGTTCTCCGGAACTAACCGTAGAAATCCTTTGGGCCTATGAATAAGTACGGATTAATACGGTTTTGATAGAAACTAAAACGGATCCGAAGGTTCTAATACGGTTTATAAGGATATGATACGGTTGTTTGATCCGTGGTCAAATTTTTCACATGTTCAAAAATTGTCACAGATTTACAAGTACATCTACGTATGACTACGGCTACAATACGTGAACTACGGACTAATACAGATTGCCACGAATGATGCCGGATCGTATCCGTAGCTAATCCGGCGTCAAATCCGTGAATGTGTGACCTAGGAATTCCAGCGGATGACGGGTGATCGAAGTACGAAAATATTCCATATCGTCAAAATGTTTGGATCACTTGTTTTAAGGCTTCTTTTTTTTCTTTAAACCTTGAAACGTATACTCTTGTTTAAACAGCTAAATTCACATATTGCGTGCTTTTTTACATGATCCTTCCTTATTTGTGTAAGTGTCAAAGATATTTTTCATTAAATTAGCTTATTTTTCATTATTTCACTTGCTCTTTCTCTTCGTAAAACAAAGTTAGAAGACACACTATGTGTATGATCTAAGTTCTATTTAGAGTATACCCATAACAGAGAATATAGAAACATCATCTTATATAACTAGTATTAATAACTTTATTTGTAACATGATGAAATTTAATTCATTTACTGTTGACTTACTAAAACTATCATCCTTGTGACCTTATCTCATGTGGAAGGAATAAGTTGGAAATTCTCAAAGGTGATCAAATATCAGAATGAAGGCGTAAAGCGGTTAAATTTCGATGGAAAAAAAAGAGAAAACCTAATTTAAACTGTCTTGTATTTTAAAAGAAATCGGATGAAAATAGTTTTTCATCACCAAGAAATTATAGATAAATGTTTCTCTATTTACACTGGTGTTAAACTGATAATCGTAACTGGAATTACGACGATCGACATATGGCGACGGCAGAAATAGGTAAAATCTGTTCAGTCATTTTTCTCAAATGTAGCCTGTTGTTGTCAAGAGTCGCTCGTCTGCAAGGTTTCTCTATACCATTACCATCATATTTGAATCGTAACGGTACACTATAATTGTCTAAGCGCTTAGAAAATTGCCGTCGAAAAATTCGGGATGATAATCGTTATTCAAAAAAAGATAATCGTAATTCCGGTAGTAAAAAATGAGAAGATAATCGTAACTGGATAGTGTTTGATTGATATTGACACTAAAACGGCTATCTGATAGCATATGATGAAAATATGGTGTTGAATTAATCTCGAAAAAAATTCCAACGTCTGATGACATTTCTTTTTGTGCATATATGATTAATAGTTCTAATGTGAACAGCTACATACTGGTGTAAATTGGAAGGGGGAACAAGCTTCAGGAAATTTGGAAATGGGGAAACACGAACTATGTTAAAATACAAAAAACTCCAGGAACTAGGAATGTCCAAAAATATGGGAATGAGAGAAGAGGCAACTCTAAAGGAAATTATGAGATATGGCAGCAATTGTCGGGCGAATCGCGCGTAACAGATTAGTGATTAATTATAAAAAAAAAGAAGATGTTGTATGATTGCCAATGAGACAACTCTCCAAATGAGACCGAATGACACAGACATTTACAACTATAGCTCATCGTGCGGCATTCAACAATGAGAAATGCCCATACCGCATAGTCACCTATAAAAGGCCCAGAAATGACACATGTAAAACAATTTCAAGACTGTTGAAATGGAATATTTTGTTCATTTCGCGCAGAATTTTGGTATACACGTTTAGTAAATAGCACCCGTCCCCCATTTCTCTTTTTCAAAATTTCTGGACCCATCCTTGAATATAAAAAAAGGGGACTCAAAACTGGCAGCGAACTTATAATAAATTAGGCTTGTATAGGGCACGGGGAGAGGATGGGGTCACTTCTGGCGTGCTGCTGGAATTTAAAAAAACATCTCCATTCATTTATTGCCGAAAACCAAAAATCAGATCCATGTTATGATATTTATATAGGAAGTAACCAACAGCCACCCCCGTGGTATAGGGTATATTGGGATAGGGGAGGTTAGTTTGCCCTTTTTATTGATTATGTTGATTGGATATATGAGATTTTTTAGGCAAAACATATGGCATAATAAAAAATGATATACGGGACTATCATTAGGAGCAATGAATTGAAAGGATTGCAATTTTGGGATATGGGATATTGGTAATACCCCCTCCGCCCAAAGTACGGTCTTCAACACGGAGCCTTGGCTCACACCAAACAGCAAGCTATAAAGGGCACCACAAAATTACTAGTGTAAAACCATTCAAACGAGAAAACCAACGGTCTAAACTATATAAAAAACGAGAAACGAGAAACACTCATGAACCACATCAATAAACGACAACTTCTGAACATCAGATTCCTGACTTAGGACAGGTGCAAACAATTGCAGCGGGTTTAAGACACATTTATTATTTTTCAGTTACTATTATCCGATAATGAAATTACGATTATCAAACAAGAAAAAAGACAAATTGATTTCTTTCCTGATGCTTTTAATGTCATTTAAAGTTTTGATAGCTGAATCTTTGAGTTTCAGGTTTATGTTTATATTAAATGAAACTTGGTAAAATATTTTTAAAGCAAAAAAGTATTTTAGCATCATGCCTAAAACGGATGCTACGAATTATTTATAGAGACGAAACCATTACCGGATAAGTGAGATACAATTGATGAGGTTTTTCAATAAAACAGTACTTGATGATAAGTGTTCGTATAATTTTCAAACATGAAATTGTAATGAATCCCTATTTGATACGGCACTCATTAGTAGTTATATCGGACTGGAAGGTATATTCCCAGTTAACATTGTGTTTATAAAAACGTGTTAACTGGTCAATAAATGTGATTGCCTACGTACGGATCTTATGGATAAATATTGAACTTTACTTGTTTTTTCTGAGCCTTTTTGTTTCCGATTTTAAGCATCACAATTTTTCTTCAGTTCACTGTGTTCAACTGCATTATGGATTTATGTTACACCTGAGCAACTAAGTGTCATTCTCTCTTTCTACTTTAAATTCATATTTGCGATCAAGTACTGTTTGTGCAAGTGTCTTCTCTTTTTACTGGATTTTATCGTCACGACGTTTTTGGCTTCTGGATTTTATTTCGTCGTACGAAGGTTTGTCTCTTTTGTAAACAATAACTGAAGGCAGCTTTCCCGATCTTGTCAGATAGAAAATCGTTGAGGATGCGCGATTAATTTAATTAGGATTGAATCTTTTTGAATACCTTTCTTTTTTTACAGTGATTTTTTTTTATAATTTTTGGTCCGGGTCGAAACTATTTTAATGTTTTTTGTTTGTTTTTTTTTTGGCATGCTAAGCATTTTTAATTTCTTGCAGCACAAAATATCTTGCTGACATGATGTGGTTAACATGGCATTTGTACGTAAATGTTTACCCTTTCGGAGCACCTGAGGTCTCTCCCGGTGTTTGGTATGGTTCGTGTTGCTTAATCTTTAGTGTTAATTTTATGTTGTTTGTACTGTTGTTTGTTTATTCGCCGTTTTTGCGTTATTTCTCGTGACATTGTCAGTTTGTTTTCAACTTATGAGTTTGAATATCCCTGTAGTATCTTTCGCCTCCCTTTTATAATAAACTCCACTTTTATTGTGTTTAGATAGAACATACGGTGAATTATTCCGAATCCATTTTGGTCTGACTGAATATCTGTAATTATCTTTATATTGATTAATTCCCTGTCTGAATATTGGATGTCCAATATGTACGAATTTAGGGGAATGTCACTTGGTTGTTACTTGCCATTGGCGGAAATATCGCTTGGCTGCTGAAGTGGCGGAATCGTTTGTTTATCACAAAAATAATAGTACTCCCGGATCAACTACTCCCATTTATAACCGTGGTATTTTCACAATGTAAAATTTAGATTCTAGTCTGAATAACGTCTAGAAATCCAATAACCAAGAATATATGTAATGGTTTTATGTTACTATTAGCGATCTCTTCAAAACTGAATATCAAATTTGTTAAAGAGGTACGTAAAACAGAATGATATCCAGACAGAATTTAAACCAATTCAAGCAATTATTGTCTATTATTAGAAATAAATGAGTTACAATTTTTAGTGGCACGCTGATACGAAACACTTTACCGGATTAGTAGAAACATACATTCAAATCAATATAAGTGCATATAAAACAAAAATGGAACACGAGATAACAACTAATTTTACAGTGTAAATATAAAAGTCCGATAGATTATAGTCAAATTAATTGAAAAGATTTTCGTTCAGCCATAACATGAACGCAAAATGTCTTAAAGTCGATTATAGGACTGAGAGATACAATTCCTCCCTATTTACGAAACGTTATAAACATAGATTGGTCCACTTGTCTTAGCAAAAAGCAGGTTTGTTCTCTTTATATCAAAAAACAATGCACATGGACGCGATATTTCATCTTCAAAACTAAGAATCTTTTTACATTTTGTCCCATCAGACGACAGGACAACTACACTGTTTGTATAGTAAGAACATACAAACACGTTTGAGTCTTCATCGAGGGAAATTGCCAAAGGATAAGCCAATAAGTATGTGTTGTTAAACACCCATAGCTTCTCTCCAATCAATGTATAGCATGAGATCGTATGTTGTTCGGATCTGGATTCGTAGATGTTATCGCCTTGAACAGCAATGTAGATCGAACCAGACTTTGAGTCGCCTCTCGCTTTTACGATAGTGGAAATAGTCTTGTCATATAATTGAATCGATTGAATTCCCTTTGATTTAACATAACATACTATCATTTCTCTGGCGAAGTGGTAATCTATGCATTGACATTCACCGTTTGTTTTGATATTTACTTTGATATTCCCAGTGTCGATTTCGATAATCTCGGCGGCACGAATGGCTGAAATAGCAACTGCTTTGTCGCTAATGTTGGTAATTGCAAACGGCCCACTAGTCACTGATACTGTTTTCTCGAGCGTACCATCAATTTTCAACACAATAAGCCTCCGTTGACTAAAATCTGCAAATATGATTTGTCCGTTAGACAAAACAACGGCATCACGGATGTCTGAATCTTTAAACAAATCTCCTGTCATTTCAATTTTCGATGCACATGACAGTGTTATATCTTTAACAGTCCTCTTGATATCTGTAGGAATTTTTGTAAAGATCTGTGCCTGCTTTTGTCTTTCTGATTTCAAAGAAACAGATACCGATCCTAAACTTATAGAAATTGATCCAAAGGTTGTAATTGATGATAACTTCAATATTTTATCATCAATTTTGCACTGCAAGAGATTTTGTTGAAGGCTTCTGTTCTTGGTTAAAGACTGGAGGTATTTTTCTTCCTTTTCCACATCAGCTTCAATTAGTTTACTGCCCATGTATGCCTGCAGATCTGATCCATATTTCTTGACAGATGTGATGTTGGCTTGCAAGATATCTGCATATTTTGTTTTTTCTGAAAGATCTGCTACCAATTTATCTGTTTTTAAGTTTACTTCCATCTCGACAGCATTAAGCTTTTTCAATATCTGTTCTTCTAGTTCATCTAAGTGAGAATTTATTACAATTCTCAACTGTTTGATTTCATTCCGACATTTTTCTCGTTGGTGAAGGAACCTGGTAAGATCATCTATGCGATCCTTTATGATTGTGTCAATGTTGGTTTTTATGTCTTGAATGCTCATTTCAATGGAGTCAAATAACGTTGATGACTTAGCAGTTTTTAGAACATCACGAAGTAGGTGCAAACCGACACAGTTTTTGTGGTTAGTAGAAATACAGGCCGGGCAACATATTTTGTTATGATGCGGACAATAATTTTCAAATTTCATATCATGCTCCGTGCAGAAATTTGCGATGTTTGCAATGGATGTTGGTAGTTTTCTATAATTTTTTATAGAAATGACACCATGTTTTCGTGTTGCTTTCGAAATACTGTGATGTTCATGGCATTCTGTACATAATCCTTCATCGCATTCAGGACACCAATAAGTGGATGCTTTTGTAATATGACGAACTTCACAAATTCCACAAAATGCACTGTCGGGTGCAGCGGCCATACTATCTGTAAATATGAATAACATATGAGACCTTGCTATTTAAATGAAATGAATTTCTATATAGTCTCTTTCATATGAGATGCATTAATGGATAAATCCTTAGTTATATTAGTTTTGAAACTTACGTTCTTTAATCTAGAGCCGATTTAGTTGTTGATATTGTGTAGACACGTGTCTATTTGTAAGACTGCCACTAGTAAACAAATTTTAGTCTGAAACGGTCAATTTGATGTGAACAGCTTTAAAGACAGAACATTAAATTATCAGTTTTTCAATCAATTTTCACACGTATTCACTTTCAATTTCATGGCGATTAATTCGGTACTGTTCAGTCAATTTGCATGCAGCAAATTATGATCTATTAAGTCTTTGTTCAGACTGTCTAATAATTGTTAATTACCTGTACACATCAGCACCATACTGAATTGTCTGGAAAGCTACTGACTAGTACTGAATTTACTGCAAGCAAATTTTCTGAACAGACCTGCATTTACCTCAGTGGATAATGTAAAGATAAAAATGAGAGTTTAAGACAAACATTCTTTTATAATTACTAGTACTGTATGCTGCATTTTAGATATTTTTTGGGTTAATTTTATCATTGAGTTGTTGTCTGATTGACGAATGTCCCACCTTTTCTCTTATTCTATAAAGTATTTAAAAAGTTGTAGCCACAAAACCAGATTCAACCCACCATTTTTTCTTAAAATGTCCTGTACCAAGTTTGGAAAATGGCCATTGTTATATTATAGTTCGTTTCTGTGTGTGTTACATTTTAATGTTGTGTTTCTGTTGTGTCGTAGTTCTCCTCTTATATTTGATGTTTTTCCCTCAGTTTTAGTTTGTAACCCGGATTTGTTTTTGCAATAGTAATGAACGGTTCAATTTTCTCGATAGAGGGTTGCTGCTGACAAGGAAGCTATCAAACCAAGATTTCCAAAGGGTTGAAATCGTCCCTTCGTAAATTTTTCGGACGCCATGACGAGTTGGTTGACCGTTAGGGAAAATCTGTTTCACAGATGACGACGGATATGTTCCAATTGTCTTAACTACAATCTTGTCTCGTTCTCTCGAATGTGACCTGCAAATTATACATATCAACGGGTTTGTACTTACACGGATGCCACCTGTGGAGCAGGATCTGCTTACCCTTCCGGAGCACCTGATATCACCCCCAGTTTATGGTGGGGTTCGTGTTGCTCAGTCTTTGGTTTTCTATGTTGTTTTGTGTACTGTTGTATGTCTGTTTGTCTCTTTCGTTAATAACCATGGCGTTGGTTTTTTTTTCGACTTATGAGTTTGAATGTCCCTTTGGTATCCTTTGCCTCTCTTTTTCAGATTAAAATGCACCAGCTGCGCGTTTCGACAAAAAGTCTGTTCAGCGATAATCAAAGTCGAAATATTGTAACGCCCTTAATTCTAAAACATTCAAGATAGAGCTGATATAGCTAAAAAGACCAACATTAAAGTTAACTCGCACCAGGAATAAGAACTATTTGCGTTCATTTTCTGATTTGTAAGCGTTTTTTCAACTTTACATCTTTATGTTGTTGCCATGCATGGTCCCCATTCCTCATCAGCCCAGTAGTCAGCACGTGTGTGTTGACATGAGTTATCATTGATATGGTCATAATTATAAATTTACTGTTTACAAAACTTAAAATTTTTCGAAATACTAAGGATTTTCTATCCTAGGAATAGATGCTCTTAGCTGTATTTGACAAATCTTTCGGAATTTGGGTCTTCAATGCTCTTCAATATTTTACTGTTTTATCCGAACATCACTGGTGAGTCTTTTGTAGACGAAACGCACGTTTGGCGTTCACAATTTTAATCCTCGTACCTATGATTAGTTTATTAGTATTATAGATTGTTAATATAGATTTATAAATGAATCTTCAGGTATAATTAAAAGGCAGGTTTATATTTGAAGATATATATATATATCAAACAGAATATATTTAAAATTATATCAATGAAATTATATGTTGTATTACAAATCACCACTCAAGTGAACAAAATTAGATCAGTTAATTTAACAAATAACGACGAACGAGCACCAATACATGCTCTTTTAGTCTAAGACACCACAAGTTCGGAATAATTTTAAATATCAGATATCTGCAGCCAATACCAAATTTCTAATAGCGAATTCGAAGAGACAGTGACAAGCACATGAGTGGTTACTGACCTTGGACATTCATACAGGTATTTTTCATAATACATGTTTTTGGCATATCAATACAATTGTAATGTTTTAGCTGCAAGACACGTTATAAATTCCTTGATGTGTGTGCACAAAGCAAGATTGGTAAAAGCTTCATGTTGTGTACAATATTTCAGGAAAATCTTAAACAACGATTGTGTGTAATGTTGATTGTAATTGTATATATTAGAGAGGTTCCCATGATAGGAAAGATTTTCTTTGTTTTATCGGCCCACAGGAAGTAGCCTTCAATCGATGATATGTTCTTGTTAGGTTGCAACGTTGGTTCAAATATTATGACGAAGTGTATACGTTCGGTTATAGGACATTAAGATAAGATCAAACACATTGAACGTTACAAAAATTGTGATGCAAAGTTTTGTGAAGAACTAATCCGGATAATAAAGGTGGAGGCTAGTGCAATAAAACAGTAAACAATTTAGAGAGTTCATCTTATTTTTAGCACTCACTTTTCCAATGTGAATCTCATCTTTTTCAGCAAGATTGGAATGGTCGTTAAAATCACAGAAAGAAAACAATTAAATGATATAGATCAACATTTTGTCTGCACCAGCTGGCCTTTCAATCCAAAAAAAATATTGACAGAAAAATACAATTTGAATAAATCAATAGATATAAAAATTTGAATGAGTAACGCGTTTTAGTACTGTCTATGAACTTGTTTTCAATATATAGCCATATGATAATTTCCATTGATTTCAATCATCAATGAATTAATCGAATGCACAACAACAACAATAAAGAAATAGGTTAATAAAACTAAATGTAAACAATCCAGTTCAAAATAAGTGTGTCCTATTTACTTCGATATGCTTTGGAATAATTTAAAACCTCTAAAATCAATATTTATGATTACCTGAGTTTATCGGAGGTATTCTCTTTTCGTGTGTGTGTATCCAATAACAAGGAAGAAGATAGTCAAGGTAACACAGTTCAAAGTTTAAATTACAATATCATATCAATCTTCAATCTAATAATTAACGGTATTCAAAGTTTAGGTTTAAATAACCTCACAAAGTGTATCTATCAGTGCACATGCACAATGGAGGGGAGAGAACTCGAGATTAACGGTGGATGTTAAAATAATTCTGTGATATTACAAAGTTGGTGCGTTTGAAGCGCTTTCCTTGGTTTGCCTTCACTAGTACACAAGTACCTTAAAAACTTGATCCTGCCAAGTCAGTTTTCACTGGTCTGGTAACATTTTTGAGTTGTTGTAATCGTTTGCTACAATTTGAATTAAAAGAAATAACTAAATGTACTCTATGATTAACATGGAGATTTCCAGATGATGAACTAATGCAGCTTATACACGTTTTTGAAAAATTGTGCATAAAAGAACAACCATTGTATTTGTAAACATAATTGTATCTGTACCTGGAAACCATACAGCTCTTTTTCCAAAAGAATGTTGGTATTGGTTAAGTATGCCTTATTCATTTGTTTGAAAAACATTCAAACTTTCCAAAATCTGTCAACATTGTAATTTTTAGCATTTTTTTTATTTCAAATTGTTCATATGTTAAGAATTACACTAAAATGTATGTAAGCATTATTTTATAAACATAAAATCCCTTGATACTTTGAATTTGGAGATTTTTTAAATGAATATTTTGTGAAATAAGTTGAGGTGAAATTTCTCTTTTGCAACAGACTATCATGGAAGGTAAGATTTAACTTGTCATTAATTTTACACATAGAATATCACTGCTGTAAATTTTACTCATCAACTCTTCATTTAAAAAAATCATTGTGCATTTGAAAACAGAATTAGTTTGACAAAATGTGCTTTATTGTTGTAGTATTTCATGTTTTGAAGTTTTCAATGTTGCATTGCGTACCAGAGATTCAGAGATTTACCAGAAATGACACGTCACACTGATGTTTATTCGTAAAAATCTAAAATATAAGTGGATCCTTCATAAAAATAATATTATTTCTATTTGTCAAAAGGCCGGACACCTTTTATAACTTACTTTTCGGTAGTAGTTTTGATCATACTGTCACCTATAGTTGTTAACTTCTTGTCATGTGGTCTATGGTGGATAGTTGTCTCGTAAGCAATCATACCACATCTCTTTCTTTTAGATAGCGTCGTAATATTTATTGCTATAAATGGAACTCGTTTATCCACAATTCTTTTTTTTTATTTTCTTTGAACGGATACCAAGAACAAAATTCACCAGTTAACGAAAATCTAAACTTATCTTAATATAAACCACTGGATTTGTTTACTAATAATCATTATAAGTAGAATAATCAGTAAATCAAATATTTAAGTACATATCTGTAACGTATTGCATGACCTACACATACTAATCATCCCTCTATAAGTGAATTATCCGTGCTGATATTTGTTCACTTGTATATTAACTATTGATATGATATCAAGAATATATTTCCCTTTAGACACATGTTATTGCTGAAAACGCAGCTGACATGATATGTAGATATTGTTATCTAAAAAATACTCTTTATATTATGTACATGTCTACCCTAAAATACTTTGTAAGACAGCAATAGACTTGGCTTTAATGCAATAAACCATTGCACTCAGAATTACCTATTTTTTGGCAAGATGGACTGGACTCGTATAGACCAAACCATTTGAAATCTTTATTTTCTAGGGAGTAGATATTCAAAAGAGTATAAACCGTCCGTAAATCCTTCGGTGCGTGCAAATATTTCAGAAATATTTCAGATTTAAGCAGATATAACTGGCGGGAAGTTACTCTTTGGTTTGTCTGGCTCTAAAACACAATCCTCTTGCTGAAAGGTGTGTGTATTTTTTTTATTTATTCATACCCTTAGAGTATTGATTTCTATGCTTCGACATGAATAGCTTTAATTCTCATCGGGACATGAAAATTCAAGAATCGTATCTCAGTACGCACTGATTTTCTGCGTGATTTTACGCGGAAAATCAATATAGTTTTTAGATATTTTTATAGCATAAAGTACTATCTATAAATAATGCAGGACCCTATCCGTTTCGTAGATATAGGTTGTTACCCAACGGGTTCTTTATCATCGGAATGCTATTTCGGAAATAGAGGGGTACATCTTTTTTATGTAATGTTCGGAAATAGCGTGGTAAATCTTTTTTTCTGGGGAATCCTTCTTTCCTTTTTCGGTATTTTTTTTTCTTGGGGAGGAATGGTCTATCAAAAGCCTAGGTTGACTTTACATTAACACAAAATCATTGAAATTACACAGATTGATGTTTCTGATCTCTCTCCTCTATATCACCCAGTCTTTTCGTAAAGCTCATGTTAGACGGTTCACTTAATTAGTTTTTATATTTTGTGTAATATAATGTGTTTGTTGTAATTGTGCTCCGTTTGGATACAAAAAAAGTAATTTTATTTCTTTCGCAATTTTTATTTTCTATTACCATTGACTACTCATTCAATTCAATGATAATTTAACTGACACATCTTTAAACCAATTCGGAATGATGCTGCATTGGTTTCTTAATCAGTGTTGAATAAATTGTCATAAATATGCCAAGCCAGGATCCAGACAGTTCTAGAGAGAATACACAAATAACGACCAAGAATGTGTAAATGCGAATATCCATATTAAAAAAAATGTTCAAAAACAATTTAATAAAATCTTTATAGTTTTCAAAGAGGTTTAGGAAAGCCCAACCCATTTCTCGAGACCCTCCTGGTTACATGTATGGTTATTTCTATATCTGAAATAAACATACAATGCTTCGAGAATGAATTCATATAAGATAATAAACATGAAGAAAAACAAACATTTGCTAGTATTGCTACTATCATATATAAATAAGGGTTTCAATGTACAAAATTATCTCCATGGCCTTTCTTCGCCATGTATTCGTCGTAAAAGTAAAACATAAATTGCACAGTGAAATAACAAAAAGATGACTGGACCTCGAAATGATAGAGGGCACCTTGTGTATTAGACATTTTTTATAAAATTTGTTCGTTTAAACTGGGAAGATAGCTACATAATCAAGATAGCCATAAACTGTTCATAAAAGGAGATGGACTGACGTATTTGGATCCGTGATATTGGCATCACAAAGCTTTATAGTCTTTTCAAACAGGTGACAATGTTTAGTCTGCGAGGAAATAGAAAACACTTTACAGTCAATGATATATCCACATGCCTTCGCACAGTCAACTTTCGCTTTCAAACCATTACTGTGTATAAATTTTGATTTCAACGGCTGACTTGAAATGGCTCTACCGTAGAATGCTGTTCCATACTGCTGAAAAGTTGGAACACTTATGACGTCTCCTACAATGTAAATCTGAGTTTGTCTATTGTTTATCGTTACATTATTCAACTAACTTTACAAACACAAACGTGAGTTAGATCTTTGAAGAATTGGCACAAAGAGTTAAATCTCATACTTTATTTAGATATTGTGTTTACTTTGTAAGTTTTTAGTTATGTAACAATCCTTATTTTTAATCTTGTACTTAATTCAGAGGTTTCTCATGACCTGAAAGAAGCCATATAAAACTACAATATGATGAAAGAGGCTACGTGGGATATTTACGCAGCCATGTCCGATCAGATTATTGACGATAATTCAGATGCTCGTGTATAGAGAGTGTTCTTATGGCAAAGTAAGAATATTTCGCATAACTAGTAAACATTATTGTTTAGGGGACAGCGTGTGGGATTTTCTCGCTGCTTTGAGGACCCATTGTTGGCCATGGGCTGTTCTTTAGTCGGGTTGTTATGTCTTTGACAAGTTTCCCGTTTCTATTCTCTATTCTATATGTCAAAGTATGTTAAGGGGAAATATTAATTCTACAAGCATAGCTTTGATAGCTTCTGTCAAATATAATCACAACCTTTTTAGATTCAGTGAAATGTATAAGAACACATTTTGTATTGTCTATTGTTGACTGCTGTAATTTGACCTTTTGACTCTTTTTTTAGGTTTTTGTGTGGCGTTGGTTTTCTATCTTATAAACGCAAATGGTTTCGAAAGTAAAATGAAAACGAATGTTAAACATATTTCTAAAAAATGTGCAGAAAAATTTAGTCTTAAATGAAAGCGTACTAATACGATATATAGATAGCCTCCAATCTGCACCACACATTTGTGTCCAGTTCCCAAAACACGGTGTATTACATTCTGAATCGCTGACATTTGGATGTTTTGCAAGATCAAAGTATGGGTCATTACCACAATGGCACCATTGCCGAGACTGAAAAAGACAATTACGAGATTTAAAAAAAAAGACAAAAAGAATTATTTTTTTTGTGGTGAAAACTGTCTAACTTATAATATTTTATTTTTCAAGTACTTGCTTTATTTGAAGCTGGTATATTTTAAAGTGCTTCATTAGACTTCTATCATAGGAAAGTTTATTGATTGATCAGCTCTTCGATGTTTGTATTAGATTTGGAATTATTAAATATATGTCCACCGAGCATCACTGACGAGACATAAATGCGCATCTGGTGCAGTAACTGTCATGTTAATGTGATTTCTGCCACTGGGTTGATACCTCTGTTGGTGGACTGTTAGCCCCTGTCGGTATCATCAGCATAGTATCCAGTCTTTCGGTACTGGCATGAAAATATGGATATCTATTGTTTGATTGAAACTTTCTGTTATAAAATATTAGAAACTATCTTGAATTAAGGAATATATCGCCTTCATACAAAAGGTTCACTGTCCGGATTTGGTTATATTTTATTTTCCTTTTGGGTTAATCAGCTGTTAAACGTATGTATTGAGTTTTTAATATTTTAATATTTTGGTCTAGAGCATTAAAAGGCATTTATTGTTGAAAAGGCACATCTGGTGCAGTAAAATTGGTATCGTCAATGTTATTTTCATGATATCGTTCGGGACTCTACATCTTTTGGGTATCTTGTTCACAGACCTTTGCTCTTTTGTGCTCTAAATGTTTTTTTTATTGTTTGTCCAATGTTTTTAACTGATTGCTGCGTTCATAAATCGACAATATTAATCGAAGATATGTTTATAATGCTCAGTTAAAAACACATCTAGCAATGAATTCTACTCCTACTGAAGAAGAGAGATATGTTGATCCATATAAGCTATTTAGGAGTTTTGGTGTGATTGCAAATGAGGTTACCATCCAACAGAGTCCAAATGACTTGGATTGAAGCAATCATAGGTCAACATACAGCCTTGAATAATTAGCAAAATCCATACCGAGAAGCAATTCAAACGAAGACCTAATGATGGCCTCACTGTAACTTTTGGGCGATGAACAGACTTTCCGTTCATTTTATTTTTTATTTGCTTTTTGCATGTGTATGTCTAGTGATTTTGTGTCATTAATAAATATCCATATCCTTTATTCTTCCATATCGTCAAAATTATGTATGTGACTAATAGTCATTGAACCAGTTAAATGCGATACTCATTATGGATAATCACGACTTATAATGCAAAAGTGCATCATCTGCAGATTGGACACAAATTAAAACGCAATTCTAAAGGGGGGATTTTAAGAGACCATTATTAGCAGTCACGGACATTGTTTTATCGCTAAAATACATTAAGATGAACGATATCAAAGTTATTTTAAATGGATTATATAGAGGAAACTTGATTTTTTTTTCTTATTGAGGAAACTTTTAACGATAAAATTGGTTAGCATTTAATAAGAAAATTGCTTTTCATCAATACTTCCTAAATAATAAATAGAAAAAGGGGTCAAGGGCCTTATTTTCTAGAAAAATACAAAAAAACAGAAACTAATGACCTAGAAAATTCAATTTAGTTATCTGCCCTTGATTTTAAAAGCTTTTGTATGAAACTTTTTAAATACATATACCTTACCTAATTTTTTTATAATTTTATCTTAGAATTTCAAGTTTTAGATGTTTCAGGTGTATATTGAATGATACTTGGTAACATATTTTTAAACCGAAAAAGTAATTTTCCAACATGCCTACAAGGGATGCTAAAATAGATACCCAATCTACCTAAAATATCCCCACGAATTATTATAAGATTATCAGAAAAGCGTTCATGTTCAGTGTGGATGTTGCGTTGTATTTGGACATAAAATTATCACATTTAAATACCACGTGATTGTTTTCTGCAAATCAAATCATGGAAATACTACATGTATTATGAAACATCAATAACATGTAAATTTATGTAACAATTACCTGCATACCGGCATATTTAAACCCATCATCTGCGCATCCAAGTATACAGAAGTCTATAGTCAAGGTTAAAAAGTGTGTGCCTCTATATACATAAGGACACTTTCTGATTGGATCGGAATCTACAAAACAGCCTGTGTAATCTGCATGTCCTGAAAAAGTAAACTTTCATAACAGTTTCATTGTTTACTTTTTTTTATTTTATTCCTTCATAGCCCATACAAAATAAAAGTAAACGAGATATCACATCCTGATTTTTACGGTGATGTTGTTTATAGAGCCCGTAAACTTAGATACGATACGTGTAAACTTATTCTTTAAATAAAATTATTATGAAATTTGTCAATTTAACACTGCAATAAAATCTTTGAACATTGTTTGTATCGGTACAATCATTGATTTAGTTATCACGAAATCAAAACATAACGGTATATTACTGCTATACAGCTGTTACAATTTACAGTGCTACATTATGTCGATATTTATATTTTGGCATTGCAAACTGTTTGTGACATTTTGTTTAAATACATTGGATGTGTACTGATTGATATTTAAGTATTGAATAATCTTAGTCTTAAAGGTTATTAATTTAACATTGTAGTGATATTTTTTAACCTTGTATTTATCAGTCCCAACATTGCTTTTAGTTTTAGTTGTGTTAAACAAAACAAGACATTTGTTGCTGTCAAGTAATTAAGACTTATATAAAATTGTCCACCACCCTGTCGCCTCTTATATTGTCGTTATACACAAGGTCATGCTTTTCTCAAACTGAAAATGATCTATTTACACAACATCCGTTGTAGGTGTACTTATAATTGATATTTTAGTCTAGAAAAACATGTGTTTTGTTTTGTTGAAATTGTGCTTTCAATTAGCATTCACTTATTTCGGGCACTCTTAGGTCAGTTTTTTGTGTTTGTGCGTAGAACCAATTGAATAAGTCAAGCTCTTTATCCCTGATTTCAATAATTCGTGTTTATATTGTCCTGTTACACTCCTGTCCTAGGTTAGAATACACACATGTTTTACCCCGCCACATTTTTATGCACTTGTCCAAAGTCAGAAGCTTGTTATCCTGAGATTGGCTTTGGTAGCTGTGTGCAATTATTATTTTTCGTTCATTTTATGCCTGGGCCTTTTATTTCCTACTATACGGTATCAATTTCCCTCATTGTCAAGGCCGTACAGTAATATGTCGCTGTTTACAATTGCGTCCGTTAGTTTCTGGTGAAAATTTGTTTTCTCATTTCTGATCATATCATATGTTCTTCTTTATACCAGTAAAATTACTGTTTATATGTGCAAGCCCTAAACGCACATGACATAGTTGCCACTGTTTGTTAAGCAATTAGCACAGCAACACCAACATATCTTATTGACGAACAAATTTATATTATTAAAGGAGCACTAGCTACGAGATATACAAAACATTGAGATATGATTTTATTTTCTTCAATTAATGAAAGTGAAATTATAGTGAAATAATAATTCGCTTTCAGAAGCCAGTTTGGTTCAATTTTGTCAAAAAAAGCTTAGAAACATCGCTGATGAATTATTAACTTGCAAGTGAATTCGACCTCATTGAATCCGTATTCATATGAACTTCTATTTAACCCCTTAGCTAGAAATGGGTTACGCATGAATTAGGCGTGTTCAGTTATTACATGGAAAAGAATGTCAACATTGAAAGTGAAACAAGGATAAACCATTTCATTGACTAATTCGGTCCACAAAAACTAGTTATTATACAGGTAAAAACGATGATTAAGATATATGTTTAACCTTTAACATGAAATCAAACAGACCTAGAAAATTCCAATTGCACGAGTTCGCTATGTATTTTTATCTATGTTTATGTTTATATCGGGTTATATGACCGTCGGCAGTACTCTGAGGTCATCACGATGGTTAATTAGATGGCGTCTAGACTAAAATACACACGAAATGTTGATACATATTATCGAGCCTATTCATTGTCAATTGTTTATTTTAGACTTTCTATATATTCTGTTACCTCGTTCCTCAATTCATATAGTTCGTTGGATTATATTCTTAATCTGTTTATTTGTTCCCGAAGTAGGAGGATTATTCATCTTCAAACCGTATAAGAACTTCAAAATATCGTTATCATCGTTACTGTTCCATTTCTTACACGTATCTCGAACTGAACTGCAAGGTCATCACAAAACTGGAGAACATTTAAGGACAAACTTCATCTTGGACACAATTTTTGGCTAACCACAGAGTGAGTTACATTAATAACTTTGTATTTGATGCCCTCAAACCGTTCATCACATATTTGAACTCTTTATCCGTGATATACTGGAAACATCACCTTTATAATTGCAGCTTAATTTCGCGTTTTATGGACTGTGCTTTTATCTACATTTGACATTTCATAAATTATTACATCAATTCAACACATTGTAAAATTGTATTTCATTTTGTATTTTCAGCTTTTTACCATTTGTTAGATTGGTTCTTGATTAAAGTATCAGCACCTGATAGTCTTTTCTGCTTGAGCCCAATCGTCGGTTATACTTAATGGTCAGGCCATTACACTATACGTTGGATATACTTTTAAGTATGTTATAAATCAAATATGTGAATTTGAGTCAAATCAGTGAAAATTAATTTGACAGCTACTGCCCCTTTTAAATGAAACCACTAACGAGGTTCCTGAATAACAACAAAAATGTATGGAGTGTCTAAACTGGTATATTTATCGATTTAAATGTTCTACCATTTAACCTTGATTTATTTATTGTTGCTGTTTATCTTCACTCTCAGCACTATTGGCTTTTATATAAAATATCGTGGCGGTCAGTTTTTATTGGAAGAGGAAGCCAGAGTGCTCAGAGATATTTTCGGCAGGAAAACTGACAATCATAGTTAATTAAAATTGAGGTCAAACGACCTGCCACGAGCGGGGTTCGAACTCACAACTCCAGGTATAACACATATATATATATTGGGCACGCCCAAGCTGATCTCAAAAACCTTATAATCACAATCATAGACCACAACAAGGGTTGGTCAAGGGCCGAAAGACTTGCTCGGGAAAGGTTTTGGATAAGAACAGAGGGCATAAATGAAAAAACATAGAATGAGTCACTCATTTTCCCTACCATCACTCATTTTCCTGACATCATTTGTTTCCAGTTACTCCGGCTTCCTTACTTGACTCTTACAGTTTTAAGGATTCTTTTGGAATTTTTGGAATTTTACTAGTTTAAATACGAGGGTTCTTTTCATTTGGTAGGGATATACAAGTACGCATCGTCGTCCAACTTTTAACCTTAGCCCAAATTTACTATTATTTTTTCTTTTCATTATAAAACTGCTATTTATTTGGAATGATAAATACGCAGCCTCTGTTTGTCATATTTTACCAGCTTATATCGATCAGTGCTGTTCTTTTGGGAATGTATTTACACGCAGTTGTTGTAACATCTTAACTGACGTCATTTTGGAATTTTAAAGTTGTGCCATTTCATATCTATAATTTCTATTTTCATTTTAGGCATGTCTTTGAGTCGTTTTTTGGAAATTTTAGAAATTTATTAGCGTCTCTACATATGATGTTCGGGTGAAACTGTTTCACTTTTTTTATTGTTTAGAATTCAAGATTGCTATAGTTTAATAATCAGAATAGATTTATCTGATTCATTTTACATCGTGCTCATATTGATGAAGGATATCTGTTATCCGAAATATTTATAGTGACATTTGTTCGTTTATTGTCATTTTTTGGTGATGTTGTACCCTTTTAGACTGGTTATATATTATATTTTGTAGTGTACTGTATCATATTTATATGATCCATCGCCCCGTAAGATTTATCGTTGGCTATTATTCAGTCATTCTATATATATATATATATATATATATATACAAGTCTAAATTAAAAACAACGTTCAAACCTATGATTGCGTTGGATAAAAACCGCAATTTTTATACGTGTGCATGCAAAACAAATTTCTATGTAGAGGGGTCTAAATACAGCACAAACAACATTTTCCAAAAGACCAAATGAGAGAATAAGTATATTTTAACAAAACGCATTTGACTAGCAGGTCGAACAACTGATGTTCTTAAACCCTGCTGACTGCCATTGGCGATTGCCAAATAAACGGATCACCGATGTAATAAATGGATCTTAATTATAAATTTAATACTAAACAGAAAACAATAAACTTGCGGAAAAGATGGTATACCGCAAACAAAAGGTGCAAAGGTTTTTGTACACCATATCCGGATTTCGACAATTAATGTCTCTTCAGTGATGTTAGGAATCGAAACGGTATTTGGAAGGCCATATAATTTACCTCAATTTAGGATAAACTCTTAAATTTTGAAAGAGTCAAAATAGGATGAACGGAACAAAAACCCGAAGGCAAATATAATACAAGCCCAAACGAAAAAATATAAAAAAGTCTAAATTGAAAACAACGTTCAAACCTATGATTGCGTTGGATAAAAACCGCAATTTTTATACGTGTGCATGCAAAACAAATTTCTATGTAGAGGGGTCTAAATACAGCACAAACAACATTTTCCAAAAGACCAAATGAGTGAAAAAGTATATTTTAACAAAACGCATTTGACTAGCAGGTCGAACAACTGATTTTCTTAAACCCTGCTGACTGCCATTGGCGATTGCCAAATAAACGGATCACCGATGTAATAAATGGATCTTAATTATAAATTTAATACTAAACAGAAAACAATAAACTTGCGGAAAAGATGGTATACCGCAAACAAAAGGTGCAAAGGTTTTTGTACACCATATCCGGATTTCGACAATTAATGTCTCTTCAGTGATGTTAGGAATCGAAACGGTATTTGGAAGGCCATATAATTTACCTCAATTTAGGATAAACTTTTAAATTTTGAAAGAGTCAAAATAGGATGAACGGATCATATAAACCCGAAGGCAAATATAATACAAGCCCAAACGAAAAAATATAAACAAGTCTAAATTGAAAACAACGTTCAAACCTATGATTGCGTTGGATAAAAACCGAAATTTTTGTACTTGTGCATGTAAAACAAATTTCTAAAGAGAGGGGTCTAAACACAGCACAAATGACATTTTCCAAAAGACCAAATGAGTGAAAAAGTATATTTTAACAAAACGCATTTGACTTGCAGGTCGAACAACTGATGTTCTTAAACCCTGCTGACTGCCATTGGCGATTGCCAAATAAACGGATCACCGATGTAATAAATGGATCTTAATTATAAATTTAATACTAAACAGAAAACAATAAACTTGCGGAAAAGATGGTATACCGCAAACAAAAGGTGCAAAGGTTTTTGTACACCATATCCGGATTTCGACAATTAATGTCTCTTCAGTGATGTTAGGAATCGAAACGGTATTTGGAAGGCCATATAATTTAACTCAATTTAGGATAAACTCTTAAATTTTGAAAGAGTCAAAATAGGATGAACGGATCATATAAACCCAAAGGCAAATATAATACAAGCCCAAACGAAAATATATAAACAAGTCTAAATTGAAAACAACGTTCAAACCTATGATTGCGTTGGATAAAAACCGCAATTTTTATACGTGTGCATGCAAAACAAATTTCTATGTAGAGGGGTCTAGATACAGCACAAACAACATTTTTCAAAAGACCAAATGAGTGAAAAAGTATATTTTAACAAAACGCATTTGACTAGCAGGTCGAACAACTGATGTTCTTAAACCCTGCTGACTGCCATTGGCGATTGCCAAATAAACAGATCACCGATGTAATAAATGGATCTTAATTATAAATTTAATACTAAACAGAAAACAATAAACTTGCGGAAAAGATGGTATACCGCAAACAAAAGGTGCAAAGGTTTTTGTACACCATATCCGGATTTCGAACACTTAATGTCTCTTCAGTGATGTTAGGAATCGAAACGGTATTAGGAAGGCCATATAATTAACCTCAATTTAGGATAAACTCTTAAATTTTGAAAGAGTCAAAATAGGATGAACGGATCATATAAACCCGAAGGCAAATATAATACAAGCCCAAACGAAAAAATATAAACAAGTCTAAATTGAAAACAACGTTCAAACCTATGATTGCGTTGGATAAAAACCGCAATTTTTATACGTGTGCATGCAAAACAAATTTCTATGTAGGGGGGTCTAAATAAAGCACAAACAACATTTTCCAAAAGACCAAATGAGTGAAAAAGTATATTTTAACAAAACGCATTTGACTTGCAGGTCGAACAACTGATGTTCTTAAACCCTGCTGACTGCCATTGGCGATTGCCAAATAAACGGATCACCGATGTAATAAATGGATCTTAATTATAAATTTAATACTAAACAGAAAACAATAAACTTGCGGAAAAGATGGTATACCGCAAACACAAGGTGCAAAGGTTTTTGTACACCATATCCGTATTTCGACAATTAATGTCTCTTCAGTGATGTGAGGAATCGAAACGGTATTTGGAAGGCCATATAATTTACCTCAATTTAGGATAAACTCTTAAATTTTGAAAGAGTCAAAATAGGATGAACGGAACAAAAACCCGAAGGCAAATATAATACAAGCCCAAACGAAAAAATATAAAAAAGTCTAAATTGAAAACAACGTTCAAACCTATGATTGCGTTGAATAAAAACCGCAATTTTTATACGTGTGCATGCAAAACAAATTTCTATGTAGAGGGGTCTAAATACAGCACAAACAACATTTTCCAAAAGACCAAATGAGTGAAAAAGTATATTTTAACAAAACGCATTTGACTAGCAGGTCGAACAACTGATGTTCTTAAACCCTGCTGACTGCCATTGGCGATTGCCAAATAAACGGATCACCGATGTAATAAATGGATCTTAATTATAAATTTAATACTAAACAGAAAACAATAAACTTGCGGAAAAGATGGTATACCGCAAACAAAAGGTGCAAAGGTTTTTGTACACCATATCCGGATTTCGACAATTAATGTCTCTTCAGTGATGTTAGGAATCGAAACGGTATTTGGAAGGCCATATAATTTACCTCAATTTAGGATAAACTTTTAAATTTTGAAAGAGTCAAAATACGATGAACGGATCATATAAACCCGAAGGCAAATATAATACAAGCCCAAACGAAAAAATATAAACAAGTCTAAATTGAAAACAACGTTCAAACCTATGATTGCGTTGGATAAAAACCGCAATTTTTATACGTGTGCATGCAAAACAAATTTCTATGTAGAGGGGTCTAAATACAGCACAAACAACATTTTCCAAAAGACCAAATGAGTGAAAAAGTATATTTTAACAAAACGCATTTGACTAGCAGGTCGAACAACTGATGTTCTTAAACCCTGCTGACTGCCATTGGCGATTGCCAAATAAACGGATCACCGATGTAATAAATGGATCTTAATTATCAATTCAATACTAAACAGAAAACAATAAACATGCGGAAAAGATGGTATACCGCAAACAAAAGGTGCAAAGGTATTTGTACACCATATCCGGATTTCGACAATTAATGTCTCTTCAGTGATGTTAGGAATCGAAACGGTATTTGGAAGGCCATATAATTTACCTCAATTTAGGATAAACTCTTAAAATTTGAAAGAGTCAAAATAGGATGAACGGATCATATAAACCCGAAGGCAAATATAATACAAGCCCAAACGAAAAAATATAAACAAGTCTAAATTGAAAACAACGTTCAAACCTATGATTGCGTTGGATAAAAACCGCAATTTTTATACGTGTGCATGCAAAACAAATTTCTATGTAGAGGGGTCTAAATACACCACAAACAACATTTTCCAAAAGACCAAATGAGTGAAAAAGTATATTTTAACAAAACGCATTTGACTAGCAGGTCGAACAACTGATGTTCTTAAACCCTGCTAACTGCCATTGGCGATTGCCAAATAAACGGATCACCGATGTAATAAATGGATCTTAATTATAAATTTAATACTAAACAGAAAACAATAAACTTGCGGAAAAGATGGTATACCGCAAACAAAAGGTGCAAAGGTTTTTGTACACCATATCCGGATTTCGACAATTAATGTCTCTTCAGTGATGTTAGGAATCGAAACGGTATTTGGAAGGCCATATAATTTACCTCAATTTAGGATAAACTCTTAAATTTTGAAAGAGTCAAAATAGGATGAACGGATCATATAAACCCAAAGGCAAATATAATACAAGCCCAAACGAAAAAATATAAACAAGTCTAAATTGAAAACAACGTTCAAACCTATGATTGCGTTGGATAAAAACCGCAATTTTTATACGTGTGCATGCAAAACAAATTTCTATGTAGAGGGGTCTAAATACAGCACAAACAACATTTTCCAAAAGACCAAATGAGTGAAAAAGTATATTTTAACAAAACGCATTTGACTAGCAGGTCGAACAACTGATGTTCTTAAACCCTGCTGACTGCCATTGGCGATTGCCAAATAAACGGATCACCGATGTAATAAATGGATCCTAATTATAAATTTAATACTAAACAGAAAACAATAAACTTGCGGAAAAGATGGTATACCGCAAACAAAAGGTGCAAAGGTTTTGGTACACCATATCCGGATTTTCGACAATTAATGTCTCTTCAGTGATGTTAGGAATCGAAACGGTATTTGGAAGGCCATATAATTTACCTCAATTTAGGATAAACTCTTAAAATTTGAAAGAGTCAAAATAGGATGAACGGATCATATAAACCCGAAGGCAAATATAATACAAGCCCAAACGAAAAAATATAAACAAGTCTAAATTGAAAACAACGTTCAAACCTATGTTGCGTTGGATAAAAACCGCAATTTTTATACGTGTGCATGCAAAACAAATTTCTATGTAGAGGGGTCTAGATACAGCACAAACAACATTTCTCAAAAGACCAAATGAGTGAAAAAGTATATTTTACCAAAACGCATTTGACTAGCAGGTCTAACAAATGATGTTCTTAAACCCTGCTGACTGCCATTGGCGATTGCCAAATAAACGGATCACCGATGTAATAAATGGATCTTAATTATAAATTTAATACTAAACAGAAAACAATAAACTTGCGGAAAAGATGGTATACCGCAAACAAAAGGTGCAAAGTTTTTTGTACACCATATCCGGATTTCGACACTTAATGTCTCTTCAGTGATGTTAGGAATCGAAACGGTATTTGGAAGGCCATATAATTTACCTCAATTTAGGATAAACTCTTAAATTTTGAAAGAGTCAAAATAGGATGAACGGATCATATAAACCCGAAGGCAAATATAATACAAGCCCAAACGAAAAAATATAAACAAGTCTAAATTGAAAACAACGTTCAAACCTATGTTGCGTTGGATAAAAAACGCAATTTTTATACGTGTGCATGCAAAACAAATTTCTATGTAGAGGGGTCTAGATACAGCACAAACAACATTTTTCAAAAGACCAAATGAGTGAAAAAGTATATTTTAACAAAACGCATTTGACTAGCAGGTCGAACAACTGATGTTCTTAAACCCTGCTGACTGCCATTGGCGATTGCCAAATAAACGGATCACCGATGTAATAAATGGATCTTAATTATAAATTTAATACTTAACAGAAAACAATAAACTTGCGGAAAAGATGGTATACCGCAAACAAAAGGTGCAAAGGTTTTTGTACACCATATCCGGATTTCGACACTTAATGTCTCTTCAGTGATGTTAGGAATCGAAACGGTATTTGGAAGGCCATATAATTAACCTCAATTTAGGATAAACTCTTAAATTTTGAAAGAGTCAAAATAGGATGAACGGATCATATAAACCCGAAGGCATATATAATACAAGCCCAAACGAAAAAATATAAACAAGTCTAAATTGAAAACAACGTTCAAACCTATGATTGCGTTGGATAAAAACCACAATTTTTATACGTGTGCATGCAAAACAAATTTCCATGTAGAGGGGTCTAGATACAGCACAAACAACATTTTCCAAAAGACCAAATGAGTGAAAAAGTATATTTTAACAAAACGCATTTGACTAGCAGGTCGAACAACTGATGTTCTTAAACCCTGCTGACTGCCATTGACGATTGCCAAATAAACGGATCACCGATGTAATAAATGGATCTTAATTATAAATTTAATACTAAACAGAAAACAATAAACTTGCGGAAAAGATGGTATACCGCAAACAAAAGGTGCAAAGGTTTTGTACACCATATCCGGATTTCGACACTTAATGTCTCTTCAGTGATGTTAGGAATCGAAACGGTATTTGGAAGGCCATATAATTTACCTCAATTTAGGATAAACTCTTAAATTTTGAAAGAGTCAAAATAGGATGAACGGATCATATAAACCCAAAGGCAAATATAATACAAGCCCAAACGAAAAAATATAAACAAGTCTTAATTGAAAACAACGTTCAAACCTATGATTGCGTTGGATAAAAACCGCAATTTTTATACGTGTGCATGCAAAACAAATTTCAATGTAGAGGGGTCTAGATACAGCACAAACAACATTTTCCAAAAGACCAAATGAGTGAAGAAGTATATTTTAACAAAACGCATTTGACTAGCAGGTCGAACAACTGATGTTCTTAAACCCTACTGACTGCCATTGGCGATTGCCAAATAAACGGATCACCGATGTAATAAATGGATCTTAATTATAAATCTAATACTAAACAGAAAACAACAAACTTGCGGAAAAGATGGTATACCGCAAACAAAAGGTGCAAAGGTTTTTGTACACGATATCCGGATTTCGACAATTAATGTCTCTTCAGTGATGTTAGGAATCGAAACGGTATTTGGAAGGCCATATAATTTACCTCAATTTAGGATAAACTCTTAAATTTTGAAAGAGTCAAAATAGGATGAACGGATCATATAAACCCGAAGGCATATATAATACAAGCCCAAACGAAAAAATATAAACAAGTCTAAATTGAAAACAACGTTCAAACCTATGATTGCGTTGGATAAAAACCACAATTTTTATACGTGTGCATGCAAAACAAATTTCCATGTAGAGGGGTCTAGATACAGCACAAACAACATTTTCCAAAAGACCAAATGAGTGAAAAAGTATATTTTAACAAAACGCATTTGACTAGCAGGTCGAACAACTGATGTTCTTAAACCCTGCTGACTGCCATTGACGATTGCCAAATAAACGGATCACCGATGTAATAAATGGATCTTAATTGTAAATTTAATACTAAACAGAAAACAATAAACTTGCGGAAAGGATGGTATACCGCAAACAAAAGGTGCAAAGGTTTTTGTACACCATATCCGGATTTCGACACTTAATGTCTCTTCAGTGATGTTAGGAATCGAAACGGTATTTGGAAGGCCATATAATTAACCTCAATTTAGGATAAACTCTTAAATTTTGAAAGAGTCAAAATAGGATGAACGGATCATATAAACCCGAAGGCAAATATAATACAAGCCCAAACGAAAAAATATAAACAAGTCTAAATTGAAAACAACGTTCAAACCTATGATTGCGTTGGATAAAAACCGCAATTTTTATACGTGTGCATGCAAAACAAATTTCTATGTAGGGGGGTCTAAATACAGCACAAACCAAATGAGTGAAAAAGTATATTTTAACAAAACGCATTTGACTAGCAGGTCGAACAACTGATGTTCTTAAACCCTGCTGACTGCCATTGGCGATTGCCAAATAAACGGATCACCGATGTAATAAATGGATCTTAATTATAAATCTAATACTAAACAGAAAACAATAAACTTGCGGAAAAGATGGTATACCGCAAACAAAAGGTGCAAAGGTTTTTGTACACCATATCCGGATTTCGACAATTAATGTCTCTTCAGTGATGTTAGGAATCGAAACGGTATTTGGAAGGCCATATAATTTACCTCAATTTAGGATAAACTCTTAAATTTTGAAAGAGTCAAAATAGGATGAACGGATCATATAAACCCGAAGGCATATATAATACAAGCCCAAACGAAAAAATATAAACAAGTCTAAATTGAAAACAACGTTCAAACCTATGATTGCGTTGGATAAAAACCGCAATTTTTATACGTGTGCATGCAAAACAAATTTCCATGTAGAGGGGTCTAGATACAGCACAAACAACATTTTCCAAAAGACCAAATGAGTGAAAAAGTATATTTTAACAAAACGCATTTGACTAGCAGGTCGAACAACTGATGTTCTTAAACCCTACTGACTGCCATTGACGATTGCCAAATAAACGGATCACCGATGTAATAAATGGATCTTAATTATAAATTTAATACTAAACAGAAAACAATAAACTTGCGGAAAAGATGGTATACCGCACACAAAAGGTGCAAAGGTTTTTGTACACCATATCCGGATTTCGACACTTAATGTCTCTTCAGTGATGTTAGGAATCGAAACGGTATTTGGAAGGCCATATAATTTACCTCAATTTAGGATAAACTCTTAAATTTTGAAAGAGTCAAAATAGGATGAACGGATCATATAAACCCGAAGGCATATATAATACAAGCCCAAACGAAAAAATATAAACAAGTCTTAATTGAAAACAACGTTCAAACCTATGATTGCGTTGGATAAAAACCGCAATTTTTATACGTGTGCATGCAAAACAAATTTCCATGTAGAGGGGTCTAGATACAGCACAAACAACATTTTCCAAAAGACCAAATGAGTGAAAAAGTATATTTTAACAAAACGCATTTGACTAGCAGGTCGAACAACTGATGTTCTTAAACCCTACTGACTGCCATTGACGATTGCCAAATAAACGGATCACCGATGTAATAAATGGATCTTAATTGTAAATTTAATACTAAACAGAAAACAATAAACTTGCGGAAAAGATGGTATACCGCAAACAAAAGGTGCAAAGGTTTTTGTACACCATATCCGGATTTCGACACTTAATGTCTCTTCAGTGATGTTAGGAATCGAAACGGTATTTGGAAGGCCATATAATTAACCTCAATTTAGGATAAACTCTTAAATTTTGAAAGAGTCAAAATAGGATGAACGGATCATATAAACCCGAAGGCAAATATAATACAAGCCCAAACGAAAAAATATAAACAAGTCTAAATTGAAAACAACGTTCAAACCTATGATTGCGTTGGATAAAAACCTCAATTTTTATACGTGTGCATGCAAAACAAATTTCCATGTAGAGGGGTCCAGATACAGCACAAACAACATTTTCCAAAAGACCAAATGAGTGAAAAAGTATATTTTAACAAAACGCATTTGACTAGCAGGTCGAACAACTGATGTTCTTAAACCCTGCTGACTGCCATTGGCGATTGCCAAATAAACGGATCACCGATGTAATAAATGGATCTTAATTATAAATTTGATACTAAACAGAAAACAATAAACTTGCGGAAAAGATGGTATACCGCAAACAAAAGGTGCAAAGGTTTTTGTACAGAAAATCCGGATTTCGACACTTAATGTCTCTTCAGTGATGTTAGAAATCGAAACGGTATTTGGAAGGCCATATAATTTACCTCAATTTAGGATAAACTCTTAAATTTTGAAAGAGTCAAAATAGGATGAACGGATCATATAAACCCGAAGGCAAATATAATACAAGCCCAAACGAAAAAATATAAACAAGTCTAAATTGAAAACAACGTTCAAACCTATGATTGCGTTGGATAAAAACCGCAATTTTTATACGTGTGCATGCAAAACAAATTTCTATGTAGGGGGGTCTAAATACAGCACATACAACATTTTCCAAAAGACCAAATGAGTGAAAAAGTATATTTTAACAAAACGCATTTGACTAGCAGGTCGAACAACTGATGTTTTTAAACCCTGCTGACTGCCATTGACGATTGCCAAATAAACGGATCACCGATGTAATAAATGGATCTTAATTATAAATTTAATACTAAACAGAAAACAATAAACTTGCGGAAAAGATGGTATACCGCAAACAAAAGGTGCAAAGGTTTTTGTAAACCATATCCGGATTTCGACACTTAATGTCTCTTCAGTGATGTTAGGAATCGAAACGGTATTTGGAAGGCCATATAATTTACCTCAATTTAGGATAAACTCTTAAATTTTGAAAGAGTCAAAATAGGATGAACGGATCATATAAACCCGAAGGCATATATAATACAAGCCCAAACGAAAAAATATAAACAAGTCTAAATTGAAAACAACGTTCAAACCTATGATTGCGTTGGATAAAAACCGCAATTTTTATACGTGTGCATGCAAAACAAATTTCCATGTAGAGGGGTCTAGATACAGCACAAACAACATTTTCCAAAAGACCAAATGAGTGAAAAAGTATATTTCAACAAAACGCATTTGACTAGCAGGTCGAACAACTGATGTTCTTAAACCCTGCTGACTTCCATTGGCGATTGCCAAATAAACGGATCACCGATGTAATAAATGGATCTTAATTATAAATTTAATACTAAACAGAAAACAATAAACTTGCGGAAAAGATGGTATACCGCAAACAAAAGGTGCAAAGGTTTTTGTACAGAAAATCCGGATTTCGACACTTAATGTCTCTTCAGTGATGTTAGGAATCGAAACGGTATTTGGAAGGCCATATAATTTACCTCAATTTAGGATAAACTCTTAAATTTTGAAAGAGTCAAAATAGGATGAACGGATCATATAAACCCGAAGGCAAATATAATAGAAGCCCAAACGAAAAAATATAAACAAGTCTAAATTGAAAACAACGTTCAAACCTATGATTGCGTTGGATAAAAACCGCAATTTTTATACGTGTGCATGCAAAACAAATTTCTATGTAGGGGGGTCTAAATACAGCACAAACAACATTTTCCAAAAGACCAAATGAGTGAAAAAGTATATTTTAACAAAACGCATTTGACTAGCAGGTCGAACAACTGATGTTCTTAAACCCTGCTGACTGCCATTGGCGATTGCCAAATAAACGGATCACCGATGTAATAAATGGATCTTAATTATAAATTTAATACTAAACAGAAAACATTAAACTTGCGGAAAAGATGGTATACCGCAAACAAAAGGTGCAAAGGTTTTTGTACACCATATCCGGATTTCGACAATTAATGTCTCTTCAGTGATGTTAGGAATCGAAACGGTATTTGGAAGGCCATATAATTTACCTCAATTTAGGATAAACTCTTAAATTTTAAAAGAGTCAAAATAGGATGAACGGATCATATAAACCCGAAGGCATATATAATACAAGCCCAAACGAAAAAATATAAACAAGTCTAAATTGAAAACAACGTTCAAACCTATGATTGCGTTGGATAAAAACCGCAATTTTTATACGTGTGCATGCAAAACAAATTTCCATGTAGAGGGGTCTAGATACAGCACAAACAACATTTTCCAAAAGACCAAATGAGTGAAAAAGTATATTTTAACAAAACGCATTTGACTAGCAGGTCGAACAACTGATGTTCTTAAACCCTGCTGACTGCCATTGACGATTGCCAAATAAACGGATCACCGATGTAATAAATGGATCTTAATTATAAATTTAATACTAAACAGAAAACAATAAACTTGCGGAAAAGATGGTATACCGCAAACAAAAGGTGCAAAGGTTTTTGTACACCATATCCGGATTTCGACAATTAATGTCTCTTCAGTGATGTTAGGAATCGAAACGGTATTTGGAAGGCCATATAATTTACCTCAATTTAGGATAAACTCTTAAATTTTGAAAGAGTCAAAATAGGATGAACGGATCATATAAACCCGAAGGCAAATATAATACAAGCCCAAACGAAAAAATATAAACAAGTCTAAATTGAAAACAACGTTCAAACCTATGATTGCGTTGGATAAAAACCGCAATTTTTATACGTGTGCATGCAAAACAAATTTCTATGTAGAGGGGTCTAAATACAGCACAAACAACATTTTCCAAAAGACCAAATGAGTGAAAAAGTATATTTTAACAAAACGCATTTGACTAGCAGGTCGAACAACTGATGTTCCTAAACCCTGCTGACTGCCATTGACCATTGCCAAATAAACGGATCACCGATGTAATAAATGGATCTTAATTATAAATTTAATACTAAACAGAAAACAATAAACTTGCGGAAAAGATGGTATACCGCAAACAAAAGGGGCAAAGGTTTTTGTACACCATATCCGGATTTCGACACTTAATGTCTCTTCAGTGATGTTAGGAATCGAAACGGTATTTGGAAGGCCATATAATTTACCTCAACATAGGATAAACTCTTAAATTTTGAAAGAGTCAAAATAGGATGAACGGATCATATAAACCCGAAGGCAAATATAATACAAGCCCAAACGAAAAAATATAAACAAGTCTAAATTGAAAACAACGTTCAAACCTATGATTGCGTTGGATAAAAACCGCAATTTTTATACGTGTGCATGCAAAACAAATTTCTATGTAGGGGGGTCTAAATACAGCACAAACAACATTTTCCAAAAGACCAAATGAGTGAAAAAGTATATTTTAACAAAACGCAATTGACTAGCAGGTCGAACAACTGATGTTCTTAAACCCTGCTGACTGCCATTGACGATTGCCAAATAAACGGATCACCGATGTAATAAATGGATCTTAATTATAAATTTAATACTAAACAGAAAACAATAAACTTGCGGAAAAGATGGTATACCGCAAACAAAAGGTGCAAAGGTTTTTGTACACCATATCCGGATTTCGACAATTAGTGTCTCTTCAGTGATGTTAGGAATCGAAACGGTATTTGGAAGGCCATATAATTTACCTCAATTTAGGATAAACTCTTAAAATTTGAAAGAGTCAAAATAGGATGAACGGATCATATAAACCCGAAGGCATATAAAATACAAGCCCAAACGAAAAAATATAAACAAGTCTAAATTGAAAACAACGTTCAAACCTATGATTGCGTTGGATAAAAACTGCAATTTTTATACGTGTGCATGCAAAACAAATTTCCATGTAGAGGGGTCTAGATACAGCACAAACAACATTTTCCAAAAGACCAAATGAGTGAAAAAGTATATTTTAACAAAACGCATTTGACTAGCAGGTCGAACAACTGATGTTCTTAAACCCTGCTGACTGCCATTGACGATTGCCAAATAAACGGATCACCGATGTAATAAATGGATCTTAATTATAAATTTAATACTAAACAGAAAACAATAAACTTGCGGAAAAGATGGTATACCGCAAACAAAAGGTGCAAAGGTTTTTGTACACCATATCCGGATTTCGACAATTAATGTCTCTTCAGTGATGTTCGGAATCGAAACGGTATTTGGAAGGCCATATAATTTACCTCAATTTAGGATAAACTCTTAAATTTTGAAAGAGTCAAAATAGGATGAACGGATCATATAAACCCGAAGGCAAATATAATATAAGCCCAAACGAAAAAATATAAACAAGTCTAAATTGAAAACAACGTTCAAACCTATGATTGCGTTGGATAAAAACCGCAATTTTTATACGTGTGCATGCAAAACAAATTTCTATGTAGAGGGGTCTAAATACAGCACAAACAACATTTTCCAAAAGACCAAATGAGTGAAAAAGTATATTTTAACAAAACGCATTTGACTAGCAGGTCGAACAACTGATGTTCTTAAACCCTGCTGACTGCCATTGACGATTGCCAAATAAACGGATCACCGATGTAATAAATGGATCTTAACTATAAATTTAATACTAAACAGAAAACAATAAACTTGCGGAAAAGATGGTATACCGCAAACAAAAGGTGCAAAGGTTTTTGTACACCATATCCGGATTTCGACAATTAATGTCTCTTCAGTGATGTTAGGAATCGAAACGGTATTTGGAAGGCCATATAATTTACCTCAATTTAGGATAAACTCTTAAATTTTGAAAGAGTCAAAATAGGATGAACGGATCATATAAACCCGAAGGCAAATATAATACAAGCCCAAACGAAAATATATAAACAAGTCTAAATTGAAAACAACGTTCAAACCTATGATTGCGTTGGATAAAAACCGCAATTTTTATACGTGTGCATGCAAAACAAATTTCTATATAGAGGGGTCTAAATACAGCACAAACAACATTTTCCAAAAGACCAAATGAGTGAAAAAGTATATTTTAACAAAACGCATTTGACTAGCAGGTCGAACAACTGATGTTCCTAAACAAGGGTGACTGCCATTGGCGATTGCCAAATAAACGGATCACCGATGTAATAAATGGATCTTAATTATAAATTTAATACTAAACAGAAAACAATAAATTTGCGGAAAAGATGGTATACCGCAAACAAAAGGGGCAAAGGTTTTTGTACACCATATCCGGATTTCGACACTTAATGTATCTTCAGTGATGTTAGGAATCGAAACGGTATTTGGAAGGCCATATAATTTACCTCAATTTAGGATAAACTCTTAAATTTTGAAAGAGTCAAAATAGGATGAACGGATCATATAAACCCGAAGGCAAATATAATACAAGCCCAAACGAAAAAATATAAACAAGTCTAAATTGAAAACAACGTTCAAACCTATGATTGCGTTGGATAAAAACCGCAATTTTTATACGTGTGCATGCAAAACAAATTTCTATGTAGGGGGGTCTAAATACAGCACAAACAACATTTTCCAAAAGACCAAATGAGTGAAAAAGTATATTTTAACAAAACGCATTTGACTAGCAGGTCGAACAACTGTTGTTCTTAAACCCTGCTGACTGCCATTGGCGATTGCCAAATAAACGGATCACCGATGTAATAAATGGATCTTAATTATAAATTTAATACTAAACAGAAAACAATAAACTTGCGGAAAAGATGGTATACCGCAAACAAAAGGTGCAAAGGTTTTTGTACACCATATCCGGATTTCGACAATTAATGTCTCTTCAGTGATGTTAGGAATCGAAACGGTATTTGGAAGGCCATATAATTTACCTCAATTTAGGATAAACTCTTAAATTTTGAAAGAGTCAAAATAGGATGAACGGATCATATAAACCCGAAGGCATATATAATACAAGCCCAAACGAAAAAATATAAACAAGTCTAAATTGAAAACAACGTTCAAACCTATGATTGCGTTGGATAAAAACTGCAATTTTTATACGTGTGCATGCAAAACAAATGTCCATGTAGAGGGGTCTAGATACAGCACAAACAACATTTTCCAAAAGACCAAATGAGTGAAAAAGTATATTTTAACAAAACGCATTTGACTAGCAGGTCGAACAACTGATGTTCTTAAACCCTGCTGACTGCCATTGACGATTGCCAAATAAACGGATCACCGATGTAATAAATGGATCTTAATTATAAATTTAATACTAAACAGAAAACAATAAACTTGCGGAAAAGATGGTATACCGCAAACAAAAGGTGCAAAGGTTTTTGTACACCATATCCGGATTTCGACAATTAATGTCTCTTCAGTGATGTTAGGAATCGAAACGGTATTTGGAAGGCCATATAATTTACCTCAATTTAGGATAAACTCTTAAATTTTGAAAGAGTCAAAATAGGATGAACGGATCATATAAACCCGAAGGCAAATATAATACAAGCCCAAACGAAAAAATATAAACAAGTCTAAATTGAAAACAACGTTCAAACCTATGATTGCGTTGGATAAAAACCGCAATTTTTATACGTGTGCATGCAAAACAAATTTCTATGTATAGGGGTCTAAATACAGCACAAACAACATTTTCCAAAAGACCAAATGAGTGAAAAAGTATATTTTAACAAAACGCATTTGACTAGCAGGTCGAACAACTGATGTTCTTAAACCCTGCTGACTGCCATTGGCGATTGCCAAATAAACGGATCACCGATGTAATAAATGGATCTTAATTATAAATTTAATACTAAACAGAAAACAATAAACTTGCGGAAAAGATGGTATACCGCAAACAAAAGGTGCAAAGGTTTTTGTACACCATATCCGGATTTCGACACTTAATGTCTCTTCAGTGATGTTAGGAATCGAAACGGTATTTGGAAGGCCATATAATTTACCTCAATTTAGGATAAACTCTTAAATTTTGAAAGAGTCAAAATAGGATGAACGGATCATATAAACCCGAAGGCATATATAATACAAGCCCAAACGAAAATATATAAACAAGTCTAAATTGAAAACAACGTTCAAACCTATGATTGCGTTGGATAAAAACCGCAATTTTTATACGTGTGCATGCAAAACAAATTTCTATGTAGAGGGGTCTAAATACAGCACAAACAACATTTTCCAAAAGACCAAATGAGTGAAAAAGTATATTTTAACAAAACGCATTTGACTAGCAGGTCGAACAACTGATGTTCTTAAACCCTGCTGACTGCCATTGGCGATTGCCAAATAAACGGATCACCGATGTAATAAATGGATCTTAATTATAAATTTAATACTAAACAGAAAACAATAAACTTGCGGAAAAGATGGTATACCGCAAACAAAAGGTGCAAAATTTTTTGTAAACCATATCCGGATTTCGACAATTAATGTCTCTTCAGTGATGTTAGGAATCGAAACGGTATTTGGAAGGCCATATAATTTACCTCAATTTAGGATAAACTCTTAAATTTTGAAAGAGTCAAAATAGGATGAACGGATCATATAAAACCGAAGGCAAATATAATACAAGCCCAAACGAAAATATATAAACAAGTCTAAATTGAAAACAACGTTCAAACCTATGATTGCGTTGGATAAAAACCGCAATTTTTATACGTGTGCATGCAAAACAAATTTCTATGTAGAGGGGTCTAAATACAGCACAAACAACATTTTCCAAAAGACCAAATGAGTGAAAAAGTATATTTTAACAAAACGCATTTGACTAGCAGGTCGAACAACTGATGTTCTTAAACCCTGCTGACTGCCATTGGCGATTGCCAAATAAACGGATCACCGATATAATAAATGGATCTTAATTATAAATTTAATACTAAACAGAAAACAATAAACTTGCGGAAAAGATGGTATACCGCAAACAAAAGGTGCAAAGGTTTTTGTACACCATATCCGGATTTCGACAATTAATGTCTCTTCAGTGATGTTAGGAATCGAAACAGTATTTGGAAGGCCATATAATTTACCTCAATTTAGGATAAACTCTTAAATTTTGAAAGAGTCAAAATAGGATGAACGGATCATATAAACCCGAAGGCAAATATAATACAAGCCCAAACGAAAAAATATAAACAAGTCTAAATTGAAAACAACGTTCAAACCTATGATTGCGTTGGATAAAAACCGCAATTTTTATACGTGTGCATGCAAAACAAATTTCTATGTAGAGGGGTCTAAATACAGCACAAACCAAATGAGTGAAAAAGTATATTTTAACAAAACGCATTTATATATAGGTTTGAACGTTGTTTTCAATTTAGACTTGTTTATATTTTTTCGTTAGGGCTTGTATTATATTTGCCTTCGGGTTTATATGATCCGTTCATCCTATTTTGACTCTTTCAAAATTCAAGAGTCTATCCTAAATTGAGGTAAATTATATGGTCTTCCATTTACCGTTTCGATTCCTAACATCACTGAAGAGACATTAATTGTCGAAATCCGGATATGGTGTACAAATTTTTGCATCTCATGTTTGCGGTATACCATTTTTTCCGCAAGTTTATTGTTTTCTGTTTGGTAATAATTTAATGATAAGATCTGTTTTGTAACATCTTGTGATCCGTTTATTTGGCAATCGCCAATGGCAGTCAGTAGGGTTTAAGAACATAAGTTGTTCGACCTGCTAGTCAAATGCGTTTTGTTAAAATATACTTTTTCACTCATTTGGTATTTTGGAAAATGTTGTTTGTGCTGTATTTAGACACCTCTACCAAGAAATTTGTTTTGGATGCACACGTATAAAAATTGCGGTTTTTATCCAACGCAATCATAGGTTTGAACGTTGTTTTCAATTTAGACTTGTTTATATTTTTTCGTTTGGGCTTGTATTATATTTGCCTTCGGGTTTATATGATCCGTTCATCCTATTTTGACTCTTTCAAAATTCAAGAGTCTATCCTAAATTGAGGTAAATTATATGGCCTTCCAAATACCGTTTCGATTCCTAACATCACTGAAGAGACATTAATTGTCGAAATCCGGATATGGTGTACAAATTTTTGCACCTCATGTTTGCGGTATACCATCTTTTCCGCAAGTTCATTGTTTTCTGTTTGGTAACAATTTAATAATAAGATCTGTTTTGATACATCTTGTGATCCGTTTATTTGGCAATCGCCAATGGCAGTCAGAAGGGTTTAAGAACATCAGTTGTTCGACCTGCTAGTCAAATGCGTTTTGTTAAAATATACTTTTTCACTCATTTGGTCTTTTGGAAAATGTTGTTTATGCTGTATTTATACCCCTCTACCAAGAAATTTGTTTTGCATGCACGCGTATAAAAATTGCGGTTTTTATCCAACGCATTCATAGGTTTGAACATTGTTTTCAGTTTAGACTTGTATATATATATATATATATATATAAGTCTAGAGATTTGCACAACGATACTAATATAAGATGGTATTATACGAAGATGTTGTTAATAAATCGTGTTGACAAATATTTCGGCTTAACAAATAGCCTTCTTCAGTGTCAATAATTTTAACAATACCAGTGATTACTCCTTTACAGCACTGTATCATTCTGAATTTATTTTTATTAATCCGACCTCTTTTCGTTTTAGTTGTTTTGTTTTGTCTTGATATATTTGGGTTTCTTTTTGTCTTAAGATGGCTCGGGTGTCTTCCTCCATCTTGGATTTTGAAGTAGCAGATAACAATTGGTCTAGATCTTTTATGATATGTGCAAATTTTGAGAGTAGTATGTAATTTATGTGTAAGACATATTCATGTTAATATAGAAAATTATGTGTTTTATCATATTTACGGCTTCATTTTCTAAAAAACCACTATATTTTTGTTTGATTCATTTTTTTTTTTCAACTTTGCCACATAAGGAGAGATAACTCAGATAAAGTAATTTTTATATAGAAAGAGTTGTGAATTTACCTATTTTAATAGGTAGCAAGAAAACAAGTCCGGTGACCCCATATTTTCTTTTTCTTATCTGAAAGCATGTTAAAAGAGCTATCTTTTAACATTTTATCTTAAAATTCTATGGTATAGTTTTCTTTTTATCACACAAAATTGGATTTTCCATGCATAATCTATACAAAATCAGACAATTTTGCACAATCTGTAGCGTGAAAAAAAGTCCGGTGACCCATTCTTTTATTATATTTTGGTAAAAAACATGATAAAAACTACATTTTGAAAAATTATTAAAAAATTCTATGGATTCTAATTAAGACCCCCTATCCATCTTAAGTTTACTTTTTGTTTCTTTGTTTTGAGAGAAGATATATAATATTCTTATATAACGTTTTTATATACGAAACGACCCTTTTAGCATCACATTTAATTGTAATTTCTTAACAACAACAAAATCATTAATGATTTGATGCTTGTGAAGTACGAAAACAAAAACATCATAATGAAAATAAAACATAACCACCCCCACCCCATCCCTTAAAGTTAAATAGTCGTTCCCCAAGCCTTCCCTTGGCTGATTAACGTTGCGCGTAACAAGAAATACGAGCAGATTTTAGTTTAATTTTCCTACCTGCAAATCAACCTGTTCAAATTGAAACACCAAAAACACCAGTTCAATTAGTCTATGCATGACACATCTATATCTGAAACAAACAACAATAAAACTGAAATACTGTGTCCGTGCTGTTCGTTACTTGTTCATTTAGTAAGATTCAACGAGTTGTTTTAATTGATATACAATTGTTCTATGGTGACCCATTTCATCCTTTTGGACGATAGACAGTCGTTCAAGTCTTACCGCGGGGTTGAGTCACCAATAGTACAATCCAATCAAATCGGTTTTGAATCATATACATGTATGAAATAAACTTTCAATGATATTTTTAATCGCATTGTAATAATTACGGGTAATTCATTTATATCCATGTTAACACGGTTAAAACATGATCTTTGTCTTGCCAACACCAGCCACTGAAAAGAATAAAACATGCATAACATGTATTGTTTCCCTTCACGATGAATTCGTGATATTGTCGTCATTTTCTTTAATGTGTTTAATGCATTCTAGTGGAGGAATGTCCGTTTGTTTGGTGTAAATTTTAGAAATTTTTAGAATTTTTAATTTTGCTAGCAAATGAGTCAAACTTTATCATGTGTCGTATGTGAGCAACACGACGGGTGCTACTAGTGGAACAGGAGCCGCTTGTCCTTCTATAACACCTAACATCCCTCCAGTTTTGTGTACGGTTCGTGTTGCACAGTCTTTAGTTTTCTGTCTAGTGTTTTGTGAACTTGTTTGTCTTTTCGTAGTCTTTCTTTTCTTTCCCATTGAGTTGCAGTTTCTCTCGACTATTTATTTTTAATTATCCACATGATATCTCCCGCCTGTTGTTTTTGTAAATTTGATACCGTTAACTATTTATAAACACCATACTGCTTTGCCTTTTTGAACTATTGAAAATTTGTTTGAATTGCATATAGTGTTGTACGTTTCGGACTTTAGATTTTTGGTGACGCGGACTTAAGATCTAGAAGGTAATATATTACATATGGTGTAGCATTCTCCTGTTTTCATTGGATATTACGATCACTTGTTTGAAAGGTTATTTGATGTATCCGAAGCCTTGTTTCTATTTTTAAGTATATTGACGCTATGTTTCTATTTATATGTATATTGACGGTCAATATGAAAAATCTTGCTAAATTTAGATTAATAACGTCATGACGTCACACATAACAACCAAGGAGGAAGCGACGCAGCAGATGAAAAGAAAATTTGCAAGTTTATCACAAGAATTTTTATGTTAAACGCAGACGCTAAGAATACAAGAAAGCTAACGCAACAAGCTATGAAGTTGTTCAAAGAATATTGAGATATTTTCAATAACATGTTAAAATTCTTGCAAAATACAATTTAAAAATACACAGAAAGAACATTGAACGCCATTTTCCTAATACATTATTTACATATGTAATATACAAATTAAGGACTTTCACTTAGTCAATACGTTATATATGGACCTGTAAGATTGTATTGACACTGGTACTTCGTCCTCGGTCAATATAATCTGAACAGGTCGATATAAAATTGAGAATGGAAATGGGGAACATGTCAAACAGACAACAACCCGACCAAAGAGCACACAACAGCCGAAGGCCACCAATGGGTCTTCAACGCAGCGAGAAAATCCCGCACCCGGAGGTGGTCCTCAGCTGGCCCCTAAATAAAGTTGTGTACTAGTTCAGTGAAAATGGACGTCACACTAAACTCCAAAACATATAAATGAACTAAAATTAAAAAACATACAAGACTAACAAAGGCCAGAGGCTCCTGACTTGGGACAGGCGCAAAAATGCGGCGGGGTTAAACATGTTTTGTGAGATCTCAACCCTCCCCCTATACCTCTAGTCAATGTAGAATAAAGAAACACATAGCAATACGCACAGTAAAACTCAGTTTAAAAGAAGTCCGAGTCCGATGTCAGAATAGGTAACAAAAGAAACTAAGCAAAATGACAATGATACATAAATGAACAAAGGACTACTAGCAGTTACTGACATGCCAGCTCCAGATCTTAATTACACTATATAACGTATTGACCTCCTCAAAAGTCCATAATTGATGAATATGTATACTTCGTTGTACCTCGGTTTGCCTCTATATTGTTTATCATAACAATTTTCCAAAAAAGCACCTTTCTACAAAATAGCTTTCCGTTTTCAGAGATTGCATTACATTTATTTTAAGGAAAAAATTAAAGTCACATGAAACTTAAAATTAAAAAAAAAGAAGAGTTGAATTTGTTTTATATACTTGAAGTTTTACTATAAAACAAGTGTACGTGAAATGTCTTGTAAAATGATATCCTATATATTATAAAAATCTTCATAAATGTACTGCTATGGATAATATTGTCTTCCCGTACACTTATTCGCCGATATTTTCTCGTATGCAGTGACCTTAACTACGAGACCTCTTGTTAGAACTTCGACCACCGCACATCGCAAGTGCGAGGGGAAAACCGTGTTGAAAGAATGTAAACAAACGCGTACTGGTGTCAATGTATATTTGTTCCGCCTAAGAGAAGTTCCCCTGGAAAATTTGTTATAAACAATGCCATAATATCTGTTCCTGTTGGAACAAATATTCTATACCCTTTATTCCGTAAGGAACAAGTACTATAATATTTCTTCCACTTGGAACTTATATTATGAAGGAACTTCTATTTCATGACACTGGATGGTTAATAGTAATAATTTATTCTTAAAGAACAAATTAAATGCACCAAAATAATTCAACAACTGTTAAAAAAAGTTTAATCAACAATGTCACGATCCAGTAAACTTCGGCCACAAACTCGAAAATAAATAAGTTAGCGATCAGTAATCTTTGAATGAATAATTATTATTATTTGCCGATAAAGCGTTATAGATTCGTAATAAATATAAAAAAACGTGCATACATGACTGTAAGTTACTTTAGAATATGCATGCATTGGTTCAATAATTTGTTCAACATTAAAATTACAAAAAAACTCGTTGCATGGGTCTTTCATATGACTTTAAAGGATGAATTGTTAATTTACATTCAACATTTATAGTAATACTATGTGTCATAGAGAAGCATGATGTATTCATGATTTAAATCTTCTAGATCTTAATTTCTAATCAAATTAATTCTCTTGAATGCATTTTAAAAGCATTTTGGGGAAACGTGTAATTTTTTTTTTTTCAATAGGTATGACGACGTTCAAATGATAAATATAAATTAAATACAAACGAAGTAAACCAAATTTAATATGATAGAAAAAAAAATGCATATTATGTTTCTTTAAAATTATGTATAAAAAGATTCTACGTCCACTCTGTGCTTTTGTTAGATGTATTTCTATTTGTATCCATCTAATGATTTAGCTAAAGCCTTTTTCAACTGATTTTTTTAGTTTGTTCTTATGTTGTACTGTTACACCACTGTCCAGGTCAGGGGAGGGTTGAGCACTCAAAAACATGTTAAACATCGCCACATTCTTTATGTACCTGTCACATGTCAGGGGCCTGTAGTTCAGTGGTTGTCGTTGGTTCATGTCTGTCATATTTGTATTCCGTAAATTATTTTGTTATAAATTAGGCCGTTAGTTTTCTCAATTGAATTGTTTCATATTTTTCATGTCGTAGCCTTTCACAGCCGATCATACGTTATGGGGTCTTCTCATTGTTGAAGGCCGTACGGTTGTCTGTAATTGCTTACACTTCATTTGAACTTTAGTGGATAGTTGTCTCATTGGCAATCATACCACATATCCTTATTTTTACAATAATAGTTTGATTTTGCCAGATAAAAGTAATAAACCTTGAACCATGTTTTTTTATTATACATATTTTTTTAATTATTGTAAAATACCAATGCAATCAACGCCAACGATTTTTCAGTTTTGATAATAGTGAGATTCGACAAAGAAGTCAATGGATTTTAACGTCAATTTTGATACAATTCTTTCATTGATAGATAGTCACATCAAGATGTAAACACTTACGATGAAGGTCTTTGTATTTTTTTATTTATTAAATGTCTTAAAATAACAACATATTTTATTAAAATGTAATTTTAACAAAGAAATTGACAGATATTGGAAACATACAATAACAGCTGTGATGTATCACAGTTATCTTCAACTGGGACTATTATACTAAATTTGAGTATACTAGTCCAAGTTTTTCAAACAGTTTTAATTGAAAAAAAAATATTCAATTGACCGATTTTAATTAAATTAGGCAAAAACTAATACACTTATTTTTAATTAAAACTGTTCATAACAAGAGCTAAATAAAATCGGTCAAGTAAAACTTTAAAATAAAACAACGAAAAAATCTTTATCCTCCTTAGACTGAATTCGCTACGGTTGCCACATGTCAAATTCTAACGAGAGGTCTCGTGGTTACTGCATACCGAATAGAAATTGGCAAAAAAGAGTACGGGAAGATGATAATTCAATAGCAGTACATTTCTGAAGATTCTGATAACATAGAGGATTTTCTTTTACAAGATCTCCCTTTTACACTAATAGTAAACAAAAAAATAGCTAACCAAAAACATAAAATATAGTCAACTTATTTTTTTTTAATTTGAAGTTTTATATAATGTTAATCTATTTTACCTTATTAACTTAATACATATTCATAATCAGTGATATGAATTATCAAAACTTTCGCAAGATTTCTTATCCAGCCACATTAAAATGTCGAGTTCCAACCCCGGAACACCATGAAACTTTAATTCACATATTTAGGGGGGGAAATCGACCCCCGTAACCCACCCCACTCCTTGGTTCCGCCGTTGAAGGAGGAAGTGTATGTGATGACTGGTTTTTAAAAGAAACGTTTAATGAAAAAATACAACTATAGCCCTGGGTTCGAACGCATGAGTTTTGTTACATATATAGATTACTTCTCCGAGTCTATTGTGCATATAATTACACAAAAACATTTTTTTATTAACAACAAAGACTGAATGAAAATTGACACGTATATATTTTACGTACCTAGATGCGGATCTAGAGTTTTGGAAAAAAGGGGGGCGACAAGACAACGTTATGAATGGGACTTGTAAATAGTCTATGCGTTAACCATACATGTAGCTTTGTAAAGAAGGCCCGTTGTCCCTGTCCCCTCCATTTCTAAAACCACCTATGGTACCATTTAAATGAACGTACATAATATATAGAAATATATAGAAAGATAAGGTATGAATGCCAATGAGACAACTCTTCATCAAAGTCACAATATGTAAAAAGTAAACAATTATAGGTCAAAGTACTGACTTCAACACGGAGCCTTGGATTACACCGAACAGCAAGCTATAAAGGTCCCCAAAATGACTAGTGTAAAAGGATTCAAACAGGAAAATCAACGGTCTAATCTATCTTAAAAACCAGAAACGAGAAACACTTATGAACCACATCAACAAATGACTACCACTGAACAACAGGTCCTGACTGCAAACAAATCTTTTATTCATTTTTTTTAATTTGCCATTATGTAGAACGCCTATTATCGGAACTTTACATTTTGGTACTCCGATATGCCTTCTTTTAGTTAAGTAAAATACTGACCGTGCGAGAGCCTCGTGGGTAGTCAAGCTCACCAAACACCCACTAGCAGTATTTATTCGATAATCGATGCAGTTCAATAATCGATGCATATGTTACGATTATCGTTGATGCATTCATGTCTCTCTACTTCTTTTGTGAATGATACTATATCCTTTTTTAAACTTTTTCTTTATATCTTTGTCGTAGTTCATAGAAAAAGACCATGAAATTACAATTTGACTTTATTATGTAATCACATTATCGGAAGTTTTAATTCTTATTTTTGAACATAAAAGAACTGTGTGCATTCAATGAAACAATGATGTATTAGATATTTTATTCATGATATTAAGTACAATTCTATCCATGTTGTGGGTTTAAGAATAGAATCAGCCGGTACATTCCGAAAATAGTTCCTGAATATAATTATTCTGTAAGATTGAATATTGATCAATACATTTATTCTGTTGTGAACAGCGTACATGTAAGAAAAAAGATATATATATATATATATATGTGAAGCCTAGGTGGTCGAGTGGTCTAGCGCGTCGGATACAGTGCAGGCGATTTGGTGTCACGGTATCTCAGTAGTCGAATCCCGGCAAGGGAAGAACAAATAATTTCCGAAAGCAAATTTTACAGATCTAACATTGTTGGGCTGATGTTTAGACGAGTTATATATATATATATATATATATAGTTACATAGTGTGCTAGTGACCTAATACGATATATATGGGGTCAGTAAATTCCATATGGGGTGAGAGCGAAGCTAGTGACCTAATATGATATATATGGGGTAAGTAAATTCCATATTGGGTGAGAGCGAAGCTAGTGACCTTATACGATACATATGGGGTCAGTAATTTCCATTGGGGTGAGAGAGAAGCTCAAATCCCCATATGGAATTTACTGACCCCATATATATCGTATTAGGTCACTGGCACACTGTGTAACGAATTTATCTTACCGATTATCTTAACATGCGGTATTTAGACTAGTGGCCTATAAAAGTGATCAAGTCTTCAATACCGTTAGTACGTAACCCGTAGTTGAACATTTGCAAGGTCAAGTTTCAGTCCCTTTACAAGGTACATTAATGTTTCACTGATAGTCTACGTATTACGTCCTACATTCCGGAAGACCCACTTCACATCGCCTACTCATATATTTTTTCAATTGGTTTTCGTCCTGTGCATGCATTATATATTTGTCAATGGACGAACAAGTGAACGACCATTAATCAATTACTTTTCTTTGAAAATGATTAGCTATTCCACTATCGAACAGATTTCAAATCACAAAATGATAAAACGTTCGGTGACTGTGTTGAACGCATCTATCTAATCGAACTTGATATAAAGGATACAACAGATGCAGTTAAGTATGCTTCATATCTTGACTTACATTTAGAAATGACAATAAAAGGCGGTTGAGAACAAAACTTTACGATAAAAAAGATGGTTTCAGCTTCCAAATTGTGAACTTTCCATTGCTATGAATATATTTAGTTACATCGGATCAGTTACTACATGTCTGTTAGTTCGAAACATATCGACGCCGTTGATGTAATGATGTCATAGCAACTTATAGGCTAGCGTGCAGAAAGGTTCGATTTCGATCACAACCCTGGTTAATCACACAATAACACTTCAAATCCCCCGAATAACAAACAACATTTTAGACTATATCAAGGAAAGGTCGGCTCGGTATTGGGATCGTATGTCCAAGTGGAGGGGATTGTTGGGCGTTCCTTTAAATTGTAAGCCTTGATGTTAGAATATTTTATGACATGGGGCGACACGTCTTCCCGTAGATTGTTACCGTGTGAGCTAACCCATTAAAATTCTGTTTGGAGAGTTGTTTTGAAAATAGAAAATAGAAAAAAATATTCGATTCTTTACATGGGTCGGGGACACGGTCACATCGTCGGGATATCAAAAAAAATATTATATATATAATTTATTTGGCTTGTATATATAAAGATATATATAATACCCAGTTTTATTAAAACAGTAAGCCGAGGTTTTTACAGAAAATAATTATTTTGATAAATTAAAATTTCCTTAATTACAATACTGTACGAAAAGGGTTCTGAATGGAACTATAAATAAATAGATATTCAACAATTTCTGATATAAATAACCGAAATTCTTAAATGAATAAACATACTAGTAAAACAAAATCACCAAAAATACTTTTAATAGCTTACCATTTAGAGATAGCAATAATATTTCCGAATTGATTTAAACTGAACTCAATAAATTTCCTTATCTTATTCTATGTTTCTTATATAAAAATCGTCGGCATGCAGTAGAACTGTATTTAGTAATGAACTTATATTCAATTGTAAGTTAACATTAAAGTCGACGTTGTATAAGAACTCAATATGCATAAAGCATGTAAAGATCAATAATTAAATAACTGCTGATATATTTGATACCTTCTTTACAACCAATCAACGTTGATTTTGCCATTTGTTAGAAGATTAACAATTGATTGATTGATTGGTATTTAACTCCACTTTCAGCACTTTTGGTAATTTTGTGGCGGTCAGTTTTTATTGTTGGGTGATGCCGGAGTTCCCGGAAAGAACCACCGACATTCGGCGGGAAAACTGGCAATCCTAGTCTATTAAGATTGCAGTCGATCACACCTGCCACGTGCAGCTAGGGTTCGGACACACAACCTCAGTGTGGACATGATAGTGATACAGAAGATGGACTACTTAGACCCTACAGCTACCGAGGCTCTTAAACATAAGGGAAAAAAGAACAATTTAACATAAGCAGAAGAAGATATAAACTTTACCAAAAAATGTTAATATAGCTTAAAGGATTAAATACAATTAAAATTTCAGATTTTAATCAAACTTCATCTTAAAAAAATAGGGGCTACCTACGAATAGTAAAAGATGACAGCAACGAAACACTATACATTTATAAAATCGTAAATAAAAGGAGCAATAAAATACGAAGTGATATATTTAATTACTCGTTATCAATTGAATGTCGGGACACTAACAGCTTCCTCTCCAGCAGAATAACGGAAGTACTGCGCAATTCATAGATCACACGAAGCGCAACTCTAAGTCAATTCGCCGTTTCAGAATCTAATGCAATCTGGGTAATATTTTCAAAAGTTACACCAAAACGCCGTGATTGCAATTGGTTGAAAACATCCTAAATAATGGAATTCAACATATGATATGACGTTGTTTTCATTTTGGGGTACGAACAATTAAAAAACTCACAGACTTTAAGCTGTTAAGATGCTGAAACAGCCAATTCTTTTCTAAGGAACCAAAAAATGAACTCAACATCTACAAGCTTAACGAAAAAAGTCCAAGCTATTGTATGGCGACAGGACGTGAATGATACTAATTTCTTCATGACAACTCAATGGCGAGACATAAAAAGAACTTACGTTTTAGATATTCTAACTGATTTATGAAGAGTTAACTTAATTTGTCCTGTAGATATTGTCTAAATCATTATTTAATTATGAATCGGAAATTCAAATATTTGCAGTCTCTAATTAAACTGTTTACATGGAATACATTCGATAATATTTAATAACCTAATATTTACATTAGATGAAATAAAATGGAAACACAAACAAAACACTTGTTGGAAATGGATTTTTGGTGAGGTATTGAATTTTGAAAACAACAATGTACTACCAGAAAGCACTTCTAAAGTACCTCAATTCAATTATTCAAACCTTCTCGAGTTCTAAAGACTTCTATTTAGGTACTAGTGTAGCTTTGAACGTTTGCCTTATGTTTGAACTTTGACTGAAAAATATAGGACATAGCAAAGCCAAAATGCAAAAAAAAAAACATATACAGAGGGTCTGGATAGAAGTGGTCATTCATTTTTGAATTCTTTAATTTTAAGACCATTTTTCTATATTCGTTATTTATTTTGCCAATTATACTCTATTCTTTATATTTCAGCCTCCCTATTATGCTTTATTCTTTATTTTGTTTGGCCTATATTTCCCTATTCTTAACTGTTTTAGCCATTTCTTCTACTATTTTTTCCCCATTATTCTCTATTATGTAAACCCTATCCATCCAGACCCTCACACAAAGTACAAGTAGTCAACATAATTTATATATGTGTATAAAATAATTGCGTAAAGGATCGTCTAGCTTTTCTTATATTTCGTAGTGAGTATATAAATAGAATTATGTATTGTTATTTGCTATATCTTGTGTTTTTAGATAAGATTACATAACCCTGTGTCCAATTCTCTCCAGTCTGATTTGAGGGATGTTGACACAGGATAACTTTGTTTTATCTCAAAATAAAAAAAAACAATCTAATTTTATGAAAATATTTTTTTTTTCGGTTTTAAATTGCAGGATAAAATCAATAAGATACGATAACGTACTGTCTCTCACCGGATGGGGAAAAAGCGGACAATAAGGATAAATTGTCGTATACAATTGTTTAATTCCTGTTATTGAAAACCGACCAATAAAAGTTCAGTTCGTTATTACACATGTAACTATCCTGTATTAGTCTTTGATTTAAAAAAAAAAACGTTGTGACATGGACAATTATCTAAGGAATGACTGTAATATTTTTTTCTGTCTATGAAGAAATAACATAAAAATGTGTTGCACATTGAATAATCCAATTGAAGTAAATCATGAAAAAACGTTGATGACGTCACGGTCAAATGACAAAATTATGTCTATGAACTGATAGACAAACAACTTTCAGCCAATCAGTAGTCGTGTTACATCTAAAATTAAATTATTTGAAAATAATTTGAGACATTCATTCAAATATGTCCCGTTCTCTCATAACATGCATGCGAGTACTCTGAGATCGGTACTCTGCGCCTTTAGATTTAACGTTAGTTTTATATTGTGCTTCATGCCAATCTTATGGTTAAATTCCTTTCCAACTGTTAACATAATTAAGCATAAATCAAGAGTGCTTAGCGCAGAAGCAGCAAATACCAATTTTAAAGTTTTCGGTTTAACTCGGTCGGAATTCGAACCAATTAAAGACCTCCCACACTAGAAACGAATTCGCTACCACGAGACCACTGAGGCGGTTAATTGACTTGGAGATGAAGAACCAGCTACGAATATCCATTCTATTTCTTTGTGTCTTATATTTTTAGAGATTTTTTTTATGAATTAATATGTCATGATAATCACCTCTTTTACGATTTGTAATTATGAAACAAACATATGATAGGATTCCAATGTACGTAAAAAGTGTTCTTAAAAAGCAACTTTCCTGCAGAAAATGTATGTATAAGCAGACAAGCTCGGCAGATACAAAAAAAAAATGAGGCTGTTTAATTTAATTATAAAGCATCCAAGCATCGAAAGTTTGATTTTGACAAAGATGATCCTCGGATTTTTGGAACGTGAATTTTCGATTTACACAGCAGTATTACAAAATTTGTAAAAGTATTTTCCAAAAGTCTGTAGTGTAACCCTCGGAACACGGTTAGTTTGAAGCATGAAATAAATCCATGATGTATAATGAGTACTTTAGGTGAGATGAAGTCGAGGTATCAATGAACTTCTATACCTGAAACAATTTATTCATTAGAGAGAGTAGATACAAACATTTAAAAAAAAATAGCGGTATAGCCCGAGTCTAACCAAAGAGATCCGAATAAAAACCTTGAGTGGTCTAACTAATAAGTTTTCGATTTAAACTATTATATTTCGTATTTTCACTTCAAAATCACGAATTCGGGACGCTCAGAAAGGGGAGGCGTCTCACCTTCGAAACTGTTCTCTATTAGGGCCCACTGTTTGTAGTATAACTTATAAAAATGTAATTGGAGCCCCCAAAAAAATGATTATGATTAGGGGATAAAAACAAAAACTCCATATTTTCCCCCAAATAATCGCCCAATAGTATACAAACAAAAATTGCATGCAGATTTATGATACTAAGAATATAAGCACTTTAGACAGATAAAACTTTTTATATTCATGTATTTAATGTACTGGATTTCTTGCAGAATGTGGCATTGTGCATTTCTTTTCCTTGCGTTCTATTTATCTGTTTTTATCTTTGAGCTTTTTCTGTCTTGTTTGCTGTTTGGGATATTTTTTTTGCTGCCATGGCAATTAATGTGCGACACCTTCCTTTGTTTTCTTTTACTAAAGCTATATTACGTATGTGTTTCTTGTGATGATTCATAATATGTGTATTGGATACGTAAGGAGAGAGCCTTTATATAAGTTGTAATAACTTGTGTCCAATCCTACCGCTAGATTATTTCAATAACATATTATTCATTATAACTAAATCATTTGTTTGAAATTCGTTAGCATGTATAGTTGTTGAATATAACATGTATTAATGAAACGTAAAAATTATTCAATCATGATTAATCCGAACAATTCATCACTTAGCCTAAAGGAAATAGAGAAAACACTTATATAGATACACAATTGTAGCAATATTAAACCTATAATCAGTAGTTATGTCTCATCCAAATACACTTACATGTAATTGTATTCTTCCGTGTCACGTGAAAATTGTGACAAGAAGATTTATGTAGTTTATATTAATAATGTTTTTGATCGTGTTTACATTTTTGTTTTTAACCGGGGAATCGTACGGTAAGTTATAATACATAAGAGTTTTGCTCGTTTTCATTTGCTCTCTGGTAGAGAGTTGTCTCGTTTGCAATCATACCACATCTTCTTATTTTTTATAAGGATAGAAAAAATACAAGTTATACTTTGCGGTTTTATTATACATTTACTTAAATTAAAATTACATGTTTCTTTAATAATTATTTTATGTTTTGTATATCTACAAATAAATGAATGTGTAAGAATTTCTTTCCTTTGTTTACACTTTGATAGACGGTGTTGCCGGAATTCTGTCCTATCCATGTAAAATGTAAACAGTGTCAATAGTCATGTCCTATCACATGAATGGAATCCTTGGGGCTCAGCTACATGAAACTATTTAGTTAAGATTTGTTACGAACGGACAGATTTTTCTACATGTCCTACGATGAAATTAGTGCTACGAATGGATATTTTAACTTAAGTATTTTTATGCATATCAGCCGTTGTTTTCGAGGAAAGGGGATATTTAAAGAAAAAGAAAATAACAAACATATTGGATGAGAAATATAAGGATTAAACACATGTTTTTAGAGGTTAAGGTTATAATGGTGTAAAAAAAGGTCGCCGACACACACACACTTTACATAAATGTCCTTCGAACATGTATTCAATCTCACCAATTAACACATCAATAAACCGACAAAAAATGTGTTTAAACCTTTAAAATACAATGTTCCGCTGTGTTTTTCGTGACCTCCTGTTCTATGTCGCAATCAGCTCTTTTGTAAAACGAAAAGAAAGTGTGCATTCTTCTAAACGATTAAATTATATAAAAGTATATTACAACTTATTTAAATGTTGATTGTTTTGAATATATGTCCAATATAAAGAATTTATATAAAAACAAGTTTTGATTCAAATATAGTAACCATTTTATGAGTTTCGCAGAAAAAGCGCACCACGTACGTTAATGAAAAAAAAAATTATAAGTTCAACTGAATTTCCACATTCGCAAGTATTTAAAGTTTTAAATAATAAAGTACTTTTTTATGTACAAGTTAAAGTTCAATCACGAATCAATATTGAACTTACTAAGCATGCATGATGTGTAACAGACAAATGTCAATCACGAGTATACCATCGTTCCTACTGAAAATTAGGTTAAACTGTTTATCAAAATAGATAGTAGAGGTATAAATAACTTGTAATAATTCAAATCTGAATTAGAAATGTGAGTTCAAAGCTGTTTCTTTTTTGGCTGCTTACACTTTTGATTCGGAGCAATTCTTATTTTGCCACCACTTGGCACTATATATATAACTCCGTTTATGCAGTTTTGCATTTATCTATCATTTTTTCATTGCAAGTTTACAATGAAATACAACAGCGACAGCTAGAATTTAATTAAGAAAAATATTTCAAATTCTACAGGTGCTATGATAATTCAAGTTTAGCGTTGAATATAATTGCTAGCTATATTTGAGGAAGTGGCTGCAACAAAATCAACTACCAAAAACAGAATATACAGGATAAACTGTTGTAGAACAAAAGTGGGGAGAACAATGGGTTTAAGGATGATTGCTTATCATGTTATTGACCTTTTGTCAAATATTCGGAATCCTTTTGTTTTATCCATGTGGTGCCATTAAACATTTGCCTGTTAACCCCTCCTTCTTTTCTCATAATTTCATTAAGTATATATAGAGTTTAAAAACCATTTTCCAAAAATCTTATAAAATTCCTTTTTTCAAAGTTTTTGAAAGAAAAAAGGGGCCTATGTATAATGTTTGAAAATCAAGAGAGATTCGTTTTCCGCCAAATTTTGAATGGCTTATATTTAAAAAAAAACAAGGACACGAACCTTGCATTTCTTTGTGCTATTTTAGTTCTGTTATATTTTTACTATCAACTTTTAACAGTGATTTTAAGAGCTTGTTATTTTGAAACAGAGTAGCCAACATCGTTAAATTGTTTAAATAGCATAAAATCTACAACTAATTTGACAGTTATTGGTGATTTTATACAGTTCAAAATTTTAGAACAAAATTTCATCAAAGATAACAGGCTTATAATTTGGTACCCCAGACGCGCGTTTTGTCTAAATTAGAGTCATTAGTGGCCAAATAAAATACGAAGTGGCAGAGCATTTAATACTGAAAATTCTGAAAAGTTTTTGCAAAATCTATGCCTTAGAGTAAAACCTAAGTGTTGGCAAAATACAATAAAGACAATACGCGATCACAATGCCAAGTAAAGATGAATAAACACGTAATCTTGAACATTTCCAATATCTTTATAAAACAAAATCCATTCCAGAAAATACTTATTATTTGGGTGTTTAACTTTTTTGATTCGAGCTTTTTTGTGGACAAAACGTAACTCTTTATATGAGTTTAGTGTAGATAGTCTGACATTACACACACAAATAATGTTTGTAAAAAAGCATACACAATGAGAAGTGGGCATACAAGATTTAGATTTTTCTATTCTGATCAACAAGTGCCTAACTATTGCACCGAAGATCAAATTTTGGTCGAGGAAAAGGTGGAAATAGTTATCATAATGCGATATTCTGGTACATTCATTGTTTTTTTTTATTTAAATTAAATCCATTGATTTTTCTTCAGGAATAGAGTGTTTACGTTGTACAGACGCTGTCCTGAACGGTTCTTCTATCCCGTCTGCAGTAAAATTCTTGCTGTCTACATTTGAATCGACTTACAGAACACCAGAATGTGAAAATGCTCAAACTGCTCAGGCGGCTTCAGATGTTACATTGAATACGTGCACGGACGCCCCTGGTCCAGGACAAGTTAATAGATGTGGAAGACTGATTGGGACACTGAAGGTGTCGATAGACCCCCCATTTTTCGATAAAATAGGTATGCCACATAGAATTTGAATATACCTGCTAGATCTCCTTCTTTGTATTCAGATTTAAATAGCCATACGAGTAGAGCCAAGTCATGACATAAGGAGAATGTGAACACAGGAAATATAACCAGTTTGTTGGCTTGTTTTACTGTTCTACTAATCCTACAGGTTAGGGAAGAATTGATTTTTTACAACCCGCCTCATTTCAATCCATACACTAGAAGTATAGTAATCGATATTAAGGTGTAGGACGGCATAAATTTTTGTGATTGTGTTCGATAAATGCGATCATTCTTTAATTCAAAGTTACGATATGTATTTATTTTGTGTTAAGGTTGGCTATTTTACCTCTTATTTAAAGTACTTTTCCTGTAGTGGTCTTTTTTTTATTAATCATGTGATGAAGCGAGACATAGCAATCAAAATTTCATACATAAATAGAACTAAACGAATTATGGAAAGAAAGACAGTATCTACAGCACCATTTGCTATAAAATGGACTTCGTTATTTACAGATACAGCCTGTCCCGGCTAAAGAAATCGTATCCCACTTCTGTTATTCAAACTATAAATATATTCAATGCGTGATTGTTTAAGTGTTTTCGTTACCTTTAATCCATAATAAAGACCTTTTGGTCGATTTTGTTCTTGAAAATGAAAACGACACATTATATATAGCGCTTTCCTGGATTGTCCTTCGTAAGTAACGCCCAAAGCCGAATGAATATTAGAATATTTTCGAACGCTTCAATTGTTTTATGTTTTAGTCTTCGATGTTTTTTACCATCTACTGCAAATGGCTGTGCCTTGAATGATTTCTAATTGTTATGTTGATTTCATTTTTTTTCTTTTATTTGCATTTCATGGGGAAAGGGGGTTATTTCAGTTTGGAATTTGGTTTTTTTGAAAAATTTTCACATTGACTAAAATACCAAGAAACTTTTTGTTTATGTGATGAACAAACCCACAGCCGACTACCGTCATTATTGATTTACGAATAAAAAGCATATTTATAATTCATTTAAATATCAAACAAAAAGTGGGAAAATAAACAAATATTTCAGTCACAATGTAAAAGAAAAAACATATCGAAATTAGTTGATAAGTCAAGATTTTTATTCCCGACATTTGATCAAGTAGGTACTATCCGGATTTATTGTGATTTAATGAAAAAAAAACACACTTCATCATTCAATATTTAATTTAAATTGTAGAATTGCCTATTCATTTCCACATCAGAGGATGTTTCAGTCATTAGGTGGAGGGTGTTATCGAGACAAACGAATTATTGATCAGCAGAGAGGTGTTTTGTCTAATGTCCTGAAAGGAATATCTTCCTTGCAACTTGGGGAATTCAATGGTGTGCTCTGCATAAATGGAGCTAACAACTTGGATGCATGGAGACTTAATAGGACAATCAGACATGCTTATTCCTCGTCAATTTTATTTCTCTGTGCTATTGCTTCAATAATTTTCCTAAACAAAACATATTAAGCATAATTTATACAAGTGCATACATATCATGTTTAAAAAAAATTGATTGGAAAATTCCTACATTTCTTTCTCTTGTCTTCTATGAGGGTTATGTACGACAATTTTGATGACTCCAGTTTTTATTATATGCATTTTTATTTATTTATTTTGTAATTATCTTTATATGTGTCTATAAGTGTTGAACTTTCTTGATTAATTTTTAACGAAAACATGTTTTAAGCCCAGCGTGTTATTAGACCCCATTTATGTTTAAATTACTATAGAATAAGCAGATCTGATATGATTGTCAATGATACAACTATACATCTTGTAACTAAACGATGGATGAATTTTACCTTTACGTATCGAGCGAGGATTCTCTTTCGCTTTTTGAAAATAACAACGGTGGCGCATTTAGGATTCAACTTTACAAAAGCTATACATTGGACGGAGAATGGGAAAGTGCACTGCTCGAGTAATCGTTTGTTCCAGAATTTCCAATACCAACGAGACGGATCTTCTTTTGCTCGGACTTTGTAATCGACACGTACGCCCGGGAAATGTCTCTGCCAATACTTCAATTGGTAGGGGGTTTGAACGAAGATATCGCGGACATCGTATATGAAAAACCAATTTACTTCGGTGTCACCAGAAACGAATTGTACCAAATCTAAATCGTCTTACGGGACGATAATCTCAAGGTATGTCGCCCGAAGGATGACCACCTGTTTTGCTTGCTGCATTTTCGAAAGAAACATATAAGAGGAGATTGTATACACATGCAGAAAAGGTGAAGATGTTCAGTTACAACCTTTGTCGAAGCGTATATGTTTGGCCACATGATCTCAGACGACATGAAAAACAAACACAGCAGCAGTAGCAACAGCAGCAGCAACAGCAGCAGCAACAACAGCAGAAACGGCAGCAGCAGCAGCAACAGCAGCAGAAGTTCCCACTTTGAAAGGAGAATATTGAATTTCCTCATCAGCAGTAGTTCCTTCCTCCGAGAGAGGAATACGAATTTCCTGGGTGGCAGCAGCAGCAACAGGACCTTCCCCTGTATCTATACATCAGACCTACAGACGTGTAATTCAACAAAGCAGTCAATATATGTTCGAATATCATGACCTGTATATTTTTTTATTAAACATAAGATCAAACCTTATTTCAATCTTTATTTTGTCATTATGAAACCACAAATCAACTTTTTCGCTCGCTGACAGAAAAAAAATACCAAAGGTGAGGAAAAGTATTTTGCATGTCTCTTTATCCTATGTTAATTCATTCTCTGGTCCTAATGTCGATTGGTAAAAGCCAAATAATTGACACTCCCGACACATGTTCCACTGATCTATGTGAATATGTGTCTGAATCTATCACAGTGGCTTTTATGTTGTTTATACACACACGAAATAAATGGAAAAAATCATAATATGAGCAAAAGTTTTATTTTGATAAATATTACATCAAAGCTGATCGATTGTGTACCAAAATATCAAAATGAAAATAACGCAATAAGTTTTCTGTCGTTGGCATACAGGTCATCCGATGAAAAGTCATTCAATACATCTTTCATCTTGATACTCTGACATCTCATTTTCACGTAATAGGCGCAGTACAGTCCACATGTTTCCGAAAAGTCGGGTTGAATTGGACATCGAGAAAAACGGTACTGGGGTCCGTTAACGATGAGAACATTTGTAAAATGTTGCTTGTATGTCTCTGGTGCATCTCCTAGGTAGTCAAAAACCCAGGCAGTCCCGATAAAGGAAATTGAAATGCCACTTAATGAATTCCTTCCTGGTTACAGTTGTCCGTGTTGACCACGAAGGATTTAGGTCTGTCACTCACATAGGCTGATAAGTCGTCTGCACAGCAAACGGTGGTCGACGTTCCGCTCAAAATTCCCTCTAGTGCCTCGCCAGACATTGGAAGGCGAATCGATGTCGTTCGACAATTATGGTTTTCTAAAGCCCAATAGTGTGCAAAGACCAGTTTGCAATCTCGACAAGCTATTAGATCCTCTCTGTCATCCATTATATCTGACGTTGTGCTTTCAGTGTCGGAACTATCATGGTCCTCCATTTCTTCAGATGTGTCGACTCCTTTGCCTGTCTGCAAGACATCAGTTCGCAGTCTTGACGAATCTGAACTATCGTTGCCCTCCAATTCTTCAGAGGCGTCGACTCCATTGGCCGTCTGCAAGACATCAGTTCGCAGTCTTGACGATTCTGCCATTCCGGGTTTCAGATCAACCAGGAGGAATCCGCAGGGTCTGTTTGTCGCCTCTTCAAATTTCCGTAGAAAGAAGTCCGATTTAGACGGATACATCTGTCGTTCTAGGGTCCTTTCCAAAGTACAAGTTTTGACTTTAAACCACTCCCGACAAATTTCTGTGATGACTGCCTTCCATAAATAGATCGTTGATTTTTGAATCTTTAGCCGATGTGGACTTCAGATCATCCAAAATGATCATATTTTTCTTGTTGGGATCGAAAAAGTCGTCGCTTCCTAAATCGACCGGGATACCGCGGAAAAATTCAACTTTTGGAAGCACTGTTTTCTGTATTTCTTAATAGAGTAGCTGCCATCTCTTGTACAACCACACAATTCGTTCTGGGCACGGATGGCACATCTTCCGTACTCGTTGTAGCATGATTTTCATAAAATACGTCTTTCCGCACGAATTTAGTCCAGATACCATCATGGTAAACGGGTGATTAAAAACAAAATCTCGGTGCTGAGAAAATTCGTCCCCTTCTTTCAGACGACGGTACTGATGCTGCTGCTGAGGAAATTCAATATTCTCCTTTAAAGGAGGGAACTTCAGCTGCTGTTGCTGCTGCTGCTGTTGTTGTTGTTGTTGTTGTTGCTGCTGCTGCTGTTGTGCATGGTTGTTTTTCATATGTCTTTTAAGATCATGTGGCCAAACATATACGCTTCGGCATAGGTTGTAACTGAACATCTTCACCTTTTCTGCATGTGTATACAATCTCCTCTTATAGGTTTCTTTATGCATCTTTATTATCCCACCATTCGAAATATTTTAAAAACTGAAAACAAGAAAATAGGGATATGCTCAGAAGAAGAGTAGAGCTAGTAACTCCAATAAACGGCCATGTAAAGGTGTATCTTATAATATTTCTTTTAGATAAATCTTATGTGTATATATATTTTAATGTATTATTGTTGAAAGTAGGATAAGAGTTGTTGTATATCTGCTTCATATTTATAAATACATTAGCCAGAAATAGCAATGATTTCATTTAGTCCATTTTGTAGAAATGTGTCACGTTTTTCGACCTTTTTTCATGATTTTATATGTGGCACCAACCCTCGTCCATTGAAATTTTGGTTGATGATCAAGGAATATTGTAAAAAGAGACTATTTCAGCAAAAATGTGGCGCCAACCCTCGCCCATTGAAATTTTGGTTCAAAGGTTAAAACTATGGTATGCATAGAATATTTCAGCAAAAACATTTGTAGGCTATTTTTTTTCTTCAGAAAACTGTCACAAATTTTGCCAAATTAGGCAAACATTCAGGTTTAAAGAACGTCACCTAGATTTATGACGTCACAAATACATCACGAATGACACCATTAATAAATTTTTTAATGAATTATAATATATGTTTTAATCAAATTATGATAACATTATAGCAGTTAAACAATTTTAGATTTTAAGGGCCAAAATTATGCGATGTTAAACCAACATCTTTACCGACGTTTGCTTTGATTATTTGTATTTATAAATCATAAAAGGAGAAGATACGTTAAGGGCTAATTTATGCCTAAAATTTGAAGTACATCTGATGAAAGATTTTTGACATTTTTTAAACACTTAAGTGTCTACTTCAGTCGATTCAATTAGTTTATGTAAATGATTTGAACTGAATTTGTCATTATAGACGGCCAGGTTCAAGCTCCATTATGGAAATCTATCAAATATGCCATAAAACGTCGCTTTTCAGATGTGTTTTGTCTAAACTGTAATTGGCCGCATTCGTGTTCAGTCTCAACCTTTATATATATTATGTATTTTCCTCAAATACAATATATATTTAAATATTAAGAATGAACATAAATGCGGCCACTTCCATGTCAGACAAAAACCGTCTTAAAATTAGCACAAATGTGAAAATTTCAGTAATTTTGCATGAGTTTATGATGCTTGTACCTGATACGTGTACATTGTATTATATAATAAGCCCATATTTATGTAAAAAAAGTATTTTACTTACAGACAAATAGCTAAAAGTTTACATTTCAACAAATTTGTAAGAATGCTATATTTTGGGGCCAAAAAGGGGTCTTACTTGGCCTACTCCTTTATTGATAATAAAAATATGTTAACCATCATGCAGAACTTTGAAAAAAAATGGTGTTTTCATTACTCCTCGACTAAAACTGTTTAGATGCGAATCCCACAGACGAGTCGTTGTAGCCAAAATGAGCCAAAAGTATAACCTGGTATTTTGATGACGTTTTTATAAGTAAAAAAGAAATCTTGTACACAGAAATGTACAACTGCCAACTAAAAAAGTTCTTTCAATGGGAGGAATTGCAGATTGGTCAGAGTATTATATAATTTCAACAAAAATATGTATGAAACTTATCTAAATATACTTTACATAAAATAATTGCAGCTAATACTTTCTTGTATAAAGTTAAACTAAGAGATTCAAAGCTTTGTACGTTTTGTAACATTTTTGATGAAACTATGGAGCATTTGTTCTAAATATAAAAACCGGTGGAAATCGAATGACCTGCAAACGGACCAATACCGGATGTTTTGACAAGTTAAACATCTCTTACCATGCATGCATACAGGGATGGACACGATTACTGACAAATGTAATCGATTAATAATCAATTATTTGTAGGATTTTTGTGTAATCCATTAATAAATTAATTCTAAATTGTTTGAATAACCTCCCTAATTATAGGTTAATAAACTGCCAATGGAGTAAAATTTATAACCTGGGGCAATATTTAGTAAATATCTCACTTAATTAGACATAATTAAAATCAAAACGAAGTCGATCTGCATCTTATTGATTAGAAGTCTTTGATCATCTTCATATGTAATTAGTAAAGACACGAATTTTGTTGAGAAATTTTTATTATCTTTTCAAAATTATAAACAATATATATTTTTAGTGTCAAAAGGGGTTACATATATCTATATCTGAACAAAAATTTCAATGCAAAGCCATTGGCACATTGTTACTAGTAAAAGGATGTTGTGTACCTTTTAATTTTTATATCATAACATAATGACTGATCAACTGTTTATCTATTCTAAGCTAAAATTCCAACTCTTATTGAAAAATATGCTTTAAGGAACTATGATAAAAATAATTTACTACTTTAGTGTAGTACAGAACTTAGATTAAGACTCATTTCATATTTTAAATCTATTTTCTTATTTTAATATAAAAGGTCTTAAATTATTGACAAGCAAGAATTAAAAGTCATTTGGTTCAAAAGCTGGATATACAGTAACATTTGGTGGGAGATCTGGGTGATCATAATGCTGTTTAAACAATAGATAGAAATAATGCATTGGATAAACTCTTACATCATTTTAATACATTCTATTTTATCTGTACTATAAAGGTGATGAATACATACATGTTTTCATTTGAAATAGGTTATATTTCATCAAACTATTATACTAAAGTAATCGTAATGTAATCGAATAGTAATCGATGATTAAATCATAATTTTTGCTGTAATCCATTGAATTACGATTACATGTTATCGAAAATATCTTCGATTACAGATTACTGTCGATTATTGGAAAAAATGTAATCAATTATAATCGATTACGAGTACCCCATCGCTGCATGCATAACCCGCCTTTGGAATCCACGATCTTTGTTATATGAAAGATATGGCAAAAATTCAATCTGTGTTTATCGTCTTTTAATTGCACTGTCTATCAACGCGTTTCATATAAAAATGTCTAACAAAGAGTTTAGACGAATTAGAGCTGAACGTAGTTCATGGAAAAAGAGGAACTTTTATTTTCATACATTGCATATTTCAGTGAACTGTTCTCAAATTCAAATCTTGAAATTTATTTCAAAAACAGTCATCTTACTTTATATTTTTACTTAAGCGTTTCATCGTATTTCATTCATATATTATACAAAAAAGAATTCAAAAGTTAAGGTTGAAATTCGTTATCTGAAAATCAATAGGGTTGTGAGATCATATGCAAACACATGTATCTTAGCAGTCTAAAATTGTGGTTCAAGATTTTCCCGATATATTTGTCTTGATTTGTTGATTGTGCAAGATTTTAGTCATGATATCAATATGTTAAATTGATAGTCTGTTGAAAATATTCCTTAAAGATTTTGAAGTAGGTATATTTCTAACATATTAGCAGAACAACACATGCAAAACTTATTTTATTTATTTTTTTAATTTTAATTTTTTATTTAGCTAAACCATTTATTCCAAAAATCTGATATAAATCTTATTATATACGTTCAGAGCTAGTTGTAAATTGGAAACTCCAAAGGCAAAAGATTCGTTCAGGTAAATACACAATATATGTACTTTATTTTATTTGTCACAAAGAAGAAGCTGTGATATGATTGCCAGTGAGACAACTCTCCACAAGTGACCAAATGACACAAAAAATTAACAACTGATTTATATACAAAATAATGAACGAAAAATAAATATGATACACAGCAACAAACTACAACCACTCCATTACAGGCTCCTGACTTGGGACAAGCAAATACAGAATGTGGCGTTGGATATTCAAAATGTGTCTGCGTCTAATTGTTCGCTGTTAAAAGGTAAATATCACATCATGTATATTTTTCTTAATATTAGAACAGGTGTAATTTGCCTTGTTTGCTGCATTCGGGATCTCAGTAACTTTAGATTAAAACATATGAAGCTGTGATCAGCTCAAAAGTGAATTAAAAAAACTCTCTAAAACTAATTGCTTTTGAATTTACTTAAAAATAGAAATAGTCTCACTCTAAGAATATAAAAGAAGCATAATAGAGCACACAATAGCCAGAGATTGTTACTGCCTGAAACAAAACGGAACAGTTGAAAACAAAATCAAGGATTCAAAAATAATATATAGAAAATAAAGAGTTTGCAATAATAGCCTCACCAGGGTACCGGTGATAACATCAGGACCATATGTACTGTGGGAAAAAGTCTTGCGTATGGTTTAGAATATCAAAATCAGACTAACTGATAATATGACAAATAGCGGACGGTAGTAGTTTTTTCAGGAGGGAAAGAAAATGTAAAAATTGAATGGTAATATGCCTCGTAGAGATGAACAATTAACAGTTACAGTATGACAACACAAATGACAAGAGTGCTTTTGTTAATCAGTTTGAAAAAAAAACCGTCCTAAAAGATATGTAAACAATAGAATGAAAATAAGTAATCAAACGTAAACAAAGGTGAACACAAAAGTGAACACATAAATTGTTCAGGCTACTTAAGAAATGTAAATAATGAAACTTCCTGTACAGTAGACCGTGTGGATTATAGTTAAGGCAATATGTATAAAGACAACTGTTTACTAGCCATAACATTTTATATGATATACACTGTCAATTACATATAGTGATAACAATTTGTTTTGAGATAAAGCTTTCTGTGTGTAGATAAAAGCAATTTTCTTGTGTATGTCAATCATTCGTGCATTTTGCGCCCGTTGCAAGATTTGATGACTTTCCCTTTAATCGAAACCTAAATATTTAAATTCATTGACGTAAAGTTGTGAATAATATAGAAATGTATCTGTTAAGTAAGAGTTCTTCGGTAATCTAAACTTGAATTTAAAAAAAACACACCATAATAGCCAATGAAAATAGAAGCAGTTTTTCTTTGCCAAGTTATATATAAATACAGAAAGGCGCTTCGGACGAATAATTGTTTTAACGTGTTGTTTTGATTTTTTATATAACATAAATGTTCCTCCATTAGAATCAACGCTTATTGCTACAATAGATAAATGACACAATCATTCAGTGAATTTACAGACCAGATGTTTACCGTATACTTTGGTAGTTGTGTACTAGTACAGTGTATGCACACCGCCTTGTTGCCATTCTATTTTGGCAAGTGGTATGATCCTCATGAGAAATAGTAAATCGGAAATGAAAACCTTAAAACCGTCAGGTTTGATATAGATCATAACTAGTGTCGTATTATTGTGTCAATATCAAGAAGTAGATCCTAATAGGGATACTAAGTATCATCAAACTGTGACATAAAACAGTATATCTTTATTAATGGTAACATGAGGAAAGGGTTTAAATCTTTAAAATGAATGACATAATTTGTTTTAAAAGCTATAGCCATAGTAAAGACCAATGATCTTGAGAAAAATACTGAGAATCTGTCTTAACTGATAAATTGAAATTCCTAAACAATTTGTCGAAAACAGCAAATGCGATATGATATCTGCGGGTTTTTTTTTGCCAAAGGACTTTCCGTTTTGAATTTCCCTTGGAGTTAGGTTTTTTTGTTATTTTACTTTTTATAAGTATTGGATTGTAACAATGCAGGTTAAATCTAAGTTGTTTCCGGTGTCAAATAATAGCTTACCTTACTCTGATTTTAAAAATATATAGTTTTTATATACTTTTGCTTAAAATAAGGGAGATAAATTGTTACTTCTGGTTTTAAAAAGGTCACTTCTGGTTGACATTGTCAAGGTTATATGTCTAGTAACCTAATGCAAAAGATCCCGAGACTTTGTCATATATAAATATGAATCGTCAGCAAAGGTCAAAATCTAGAATTTCAATTACCTTTGACCTTGAACCTAATTTCAAGGTCATAAAGCATGGATCAGAAATCAAATGACCTTTAGTCACTATTATGTATGGGAAATGGGTTCTATCCCAATACAGCTTATTTTGAGTATAAGAGGGGAGAAAACTCACATCAAATGTCAACGCACCCTTTAAACAAAAATATATATGTTACGACATGTAAAAATATTTGGTCGAAATCTTATACGGCTTCTGAAAAGAAGCAATATTAAGCCAAATACAAATTCAGAATCTGAACTTGACTTTTGACCTGGACCCCATTTTCTTTTTGGGGACCAAGGACCTCAATTCAAAAGACCCTAGGTCTCTATCACTTATGGTTTACGAGTTACAACTACATTTTTCTTATTTAAAATGCAAAAGGGGAAATAACTCTCATATGGTGTCTCCGGACCGCTTCGGTCAAAATTATTCTTAAGATCCTGAGGATATAACAAGCATATTGGTGAAATAATTTTTTCGTAATCTTAAACGGTTGCAAATGAGATGCGCACACAAGAAAAACAGTGTTTGGGGAGATAACTCTTACAATATAAAGTGTTCGGCTAAACAGGGTCAGTTTGACAATTGCAATAACTGTTTGATATCATATGCAAAAAATCTAAGCGACATCTTGCGAAACTACTAAGCACCGTAAGAAAAAATGTGACAGAAGAAGAAAAATATAATAATTAAAAACCAATTGTTCAGAGAACAATTGAAGGTCTTACCACTTCTTACGATTCATTTTGATATGAAAATATTAAAACATAGTTTAAAATGTCATTTCGATTGTCATATGATACCTTAATGTTCGCTGATTTCAAAAATATATGGTTTCTATACATTTTTGTTTGAAATAAGGTAGTTAATTTGTTACTTCCGGTTTGAAAAATGTCAGTGTAATGTTATTAGAAAGTTTACTTGACACTGATTCCAAAAATGTATGGTTCTATATACTTTAACATTAAAAAAGTACCCAAAATAGCTACTTCCGGTATACACATGGTAACTTCCGGTTGGCTTTTTCAAGGTCATATGGCTTGTAACCTAATGTAAAACGTCCTATGGCTTTAGTATGTATAAGCTTTATGTTTCTTTAATCACTCTGTAATGTTTATGTCATGTTGTTATTAATGTTATGCTCTTAATGGGCCCTTTAATTTGGAAAATACAAAAATTATTGTATATATTGTATATATTGTATAAATATGAAGTTATGGCAAATGTCAAAATCTAGAACGTCAAATTCAACTTTGACCTTGACCACAATTTCAAGGTCATAAACTAAAGACATCAAATCAAAATACCTCAGGTCTTTATAAGATATGGCTAACGAGTTATATTATTATACACATAGTTTAACATATAACAGGGGAGAAAACTGCCATTTTATGTCAAAGTACACTTTCAACTAAATTTTATGTGTTACGAATTGTCGCAACTAACAATTTAGTAAAGATATGTTGTCGTTATCTTGAATAGATTATACGGTTTTTGAAAAGAAGTGAAAATAAGCCAATATCAAAATTTAGAATATGACCTTGACCTTTGACCTTGACCTTATTTTCTTTTTTTTTTGGACCAAGGACCTCAAATCAAAAAGCCCTAAGTCTCTATCACTTATGGTTTACCAGTTACAAATGCATATCACTTATATCCAATGCATAAGGGGAAATAACTCTCATATGGAGTCTCCGGAACGCTTCGGTCCAAACCAATCTCAACATCCTGAGGATATAACGAGAAAATTGGTGAAATAATTTTGTCGTTATCTTTAAATGGTTGCGAAGGAGTAGCAAACACAAGAAAAACAGTGATCGGGGAAATAACTCTTACACAGAAAAGTATTCGGTTAAGCCGTGTCAGTTTTGAAAGCGCATAAACTGTTCGATTTCATATACCAAAAATCTAATCGACATCTTTTGAAACAACAATACAGCGGAAGAAAAAAATTAGGCGGAAAAGTGGAAAGACCTAATGATAATCAGAAGAAAACCAATAGGTCTTTCCACTTTCATACGTGTACTTTGATGTTTCAATTGATGTTTAAAACTTTAACACAACTATTGATTCATTTACCTTTAAATATACCTGTCAAAAATGTCGCGTTTATGTATTAGCCTATGCATTTCGAAGATTTGTGCCCCGCCTACGATGATAGGGGACTATAATGTTGATTCACGATCCAAGGTTAGGGGCAGGGCTTGAACGTTCAGAAACAGGTTTAACCCTACCACATTCTTTATGTGCCTGTCCCTTATCGGGTGCCTGTGATTCAGTGGTTATCGTTGGTTCATGTCAATAATATTTGGTTATTTTAAGGTATTCATACCTTCGTAGTTTGTACAAGTGGCTAGTTGTATCATTTTTCGACCTAGGATTTTGAATGTCACTCTGGTTTATTACGTCTTTCTTTGATAATCATACCAAGCTTCTTACTTTATATAGCGTTTTCAAAAGCAGAAACTTAGCAAAATTTGTTAATTCTAGTTGTTACTTGGTTATGTACTTTATTCTAAGATCAATAACAAGCAGAATGTTATACCGCCGATGACTGACTTTTTGATTAAAACAATATCGAGAAAATCATTTTCCGTTGAAATACTTGCATTATTTACTCGAATACCGATTGAAAAAAGAATGATGTATGATTGTATAACAATTTTTCAAAATCTATGGTAAAATATTTATAAAGTGTTTGAAATTTTTAGAAGATTTACTCTCCTTTCATTTTATTGTATATCGATAAGTATTCGTTTGTACATCATCGACATACAATCATGGTTCCTTTGAACAGTAATCTTCAACAATTGTTATCTTAAGCTTAATGTACATACAATCTGTAACCCTACCACACCAATGATTGATAATAAAGTATTAACAAAAATACCGAACTCCAAGGTGCATTCAAAAAGGGAAAGTCCATACATCTGAAAAAAATCAAACTCTAGAAACGGTGATTTTGTGATAGTCTTGATGTTTGTTTTTTTTCCTTAGTTAAGATGATGAGAGTTTATCTATTTTGATATAATTAGGTCTGTTTTTGTTCGATGGAAAATTAGATAGTTTAATAACACACGAGGAACATAACGAGAATGAACAGCAACCCAGCATAAAAACATGTTCTTATACATTAACAAAGTATCTATACAATTGTTTAACTCCAAGAAGACACTAGAGCCAAACATATGAAAACAGAATTAATGAGATTAAAGACAATTTCAATGTTGCGTATGTGCTTTGTCTCTATTCCATTTTTTTTTCTTTGTTAACATATTTGTTTGTTTTTATGTGATTGAGATTATAACACAATGTTGACAGCTGTACCCCTTTTTTGACATTTTTACCTATAATGTCTGTTTGTTTTGTTCAAACATTGTTGTCAATATAATGTGAGAGGTTTAGCTACTTTAAAACCAGGATTAATCCACCATTTTCTACATAAGAACATGCTTGTACCAAGTCAGGACAGTTGTTTTCCATTCGTTTGATGTTCTTGAGCTTTTGATTTTGCCAATTGTTAAGGGACTTTCCGTTTTGAATTTTCCTTGGAGTTCTGTATTTTTGTTGTTTTACTTTTTTTCATACATGATACCCAAGTATCTATACATTCGTGAAATAATATATCGAATCGGGAGTCCAACATATAAAACAAACATATAGAGGTAGAAAAAGTCCCAAGACAATGATCAAGTTTCTTTTTAATTTTTCAAGCTATAAATTAGATAAAGTCTACAGAAGCTACGAAAACACTATCAAATACTTAATATATAGATAGATCTGTCATCCCACTAAATGTCTTTGTGAATGAAAACATCCATAAGTGATGAGGTTCCTTGTAACAAGTACTAAGTACCTGTTGATCATCAACTTAAGGATGCATGATTGATAACAGGTGTCATTTAATCATCAGTACTTTGAATCGTTGCTTGGTATTAACGATATTCTGAATGGGAATGAGATACAAAAAGCTTAAAATCAAAAAATGCAAATAAAAAGTTATTTCGGAGAATTGACTAAGTTTGTCAAAAAATACGATATACAAATACTGGCTGACCTTTATCGGCGACAATTAATTTATTTTCTGTACGATCAAAATGTAATGCTGAAGGGTCAGAGAAGCTATCTTTGGAGGCCTCAAACTTTTTAAACTCTTTTCCATCAGGAGATAAACAAATAACGCATTTGTATGCAGCAACATAAACATTAGAGTTGTTATCTACAGCTATTCCTGTTGGATACCTAAAAGCAAATTCATTTTTGAAATGCCATAATGTCTTCCCTTCAAACGTGTAACAACTGACAGTGTTATTAGAATAGTCAGTTGCATATATTTTATTTCTATAAATAGATATTCCAAGTCGATCATTACTTTCCTCTACTTTTACTAATGTAGTGATTTCCCTGTTTGACATTTGGATGGATTGAATTCCAATTGATCTCACCCAACATATTAATGCGCCATTGTTGTATGCAATTCCACGGCATTCTCCATTGGTTGCTATATTTGTTACAATGGTTCCCGTTTGAATGTTAACCGTCAAAACACCATTTGATGTTGAAATGGCAACAATATTGTTCTCTATGTATGTGACACCAAAAGGTCCATTTCCGACTGTTGGGCATAAAATTGTCATTTCAACTATACCTTCGTTATTGACAATAAGCAGTCTTTTGTAATAACTATCTGCCAATATTAATTTGCCATTCGACAGAACACTAATTCCCTGAAGTACAAAACTACTTATAAGCCAGCTCCTAACCATGCTTACAGGTATTGTAATTTTTGACATTAGAATAAGTGTCATTTGGTTTACCGATTTATAGACTATGTGTTTAAAATTTGACAAATTCTGAGCTTGTTTGTACTTTTTATTTTTCAGCCTAACTAATGGCGGTTCCGTTTCTGTTGTGACTTTTCCAAAGGACTCTACGGTTGATTGGTTATTGTATAACTTCTCATCGATTTTAAGGCAAAGTCGGATTTGACAAAGACTTCCATCCTCGATTAAGGACTGTAAATAATTTTCCTCATTTTCTACTGCAGTTTCAATCAATTTACCTCCAATAAATGCTTGAATATCTGTTGCATGCATCTTAATCGCTGAAATGTTGTGTAGCAAATCATCTGCGTCTTTCGCTTTGTCTAATAGTTTTGTGACTAATTTTTCTGTGTCCTTTTCTATTTTTTTCTCGGTAGCATCAATATCTTTAAGCGTTATTTGTTCTAGTCTGTTAAGACGAGTGATTAAAGCACTTCGCACCAGTGTTATCTCTTCCTTGTATCTTTGTCGTTGATCACGAATAGTTGCAATATTCTTTTGACGGTCTTCTATTATATTTTTTATGTTTGTTTTTATGTCTGTAATATTTCCTTCAATACAGTCTAACGAAGCCGAAGTTTTTACCGATTTTGTAACGTCTTGAAGTAGGAGAAGACCAATGCAGCTTATGTGATCAATAGAAATGCATGCAGGACAACAAAGCTTCTCATGGTGTGGGCAATAATTTTCATATTTCCTGCCATGATTAGTACAATAATTGACGATTTTTGCAATAGATGATGGTAATTTATTATAACTTTCTATCGGAATGACGTTATGGTTTCGCGATGACTTTGAAATACTGTGATGTTCATGGCAATCCGTACATAGTCCTTCATCACAATCAGAACACCAGAAGTTCTGTGATTTTGTAATATGACGAGCATAACATATTCCACAAAATTCTTTACTTTTACTGGACATAGTTCCTTCAGAATAAAATAAATAAAAGTAAGGAAAGAAAAGTTAATTTAACAGTATATATTGACTCATTCTTCAATGCTGTCAATATCAATACGATTTCATAACATTAATGTTATACAATTACGACGCAGTTAAAGAAATTTTACTATCAACAAGACGATATATCGATAGTTCAACAATGGTCAAATCCTTCAAAAAAGATAACACTTTTATCTTTGTTTTTTTTCTATTTATATTATAAAACTTGACACGACTGGTACAACAACTGATACTTAAAATGTTGACATAATGCTTTTCAATTCGAGTCTGTGAAGCTTTATGATTTGATTTTAATATATTTACTTCCAGCCAAAAATATTTTTGTATCTTTTTCCATTTTTCGATGAAATGTATTCTAATTAGCTTAATTAACAGCTAGTATGTGACATCAGATATTGCTAAATAAATTTGTTACAAAATGAAATTCAGTTTGATAAATGTTAACCAATGAGAAATGTCTACCCTGTGACCACATGCACATGTGGAAGGAATGGGTTAGATATTTTCAAAGGTGATCAAATATTGAGTTGATATCAGAAAGAAGGCTAACGAAACTTTCTGTGAAACAGAGATAAAAATATCTAAGAAAATGATAAAAGGGAAAGAAATGCCACAAGTACCTAGGAATTGAACCTACGATTGCCAATTTTCTAGTGTTACTGCCTTTCTTTCTGCTATATTAATATTATGCAAAGAAAACAACTTCAAGGTAGAGCAAAATGTATCCCTGTTTATACAACTTTATGGAAGAGCATGATTTGATAGTTTTGATGTATTAATTTTCATTACGCAATCACCTATATGTCAATCAGAACACCAGAAGTTCTGTGATTTTGTAATATGACGAGCATAACATATTCCACAAAATTCTTTACTTTTACTGGACATAGTTCCTTCAGAATAAAATAAATAAAAGTAAGGAAAGAAAAGTTAATTTAACAGTATATATTGACTCATTCTTCAATGCTGTCAATATCAATACGATTTCATAACATTAATGTTATACAATTACGACGCAGTTAAAGAAATTTTACTATCAACAAGACGATATATCGATAGTTCAACAATGGTCAAATCCTTCAAAAAAGATAACACTTTTATCTTTGTTTTTTTTCTATTTATATTATAAAACTTGACACGACTGGTACAACAACTGATACTTAAAATGTTGACATAATGCTTTTCAATTCGAGTCTGTGAAGCTTTATGATTTGATTTTAATATATTTACTTCCAGCCAAAAATATTTTTGTATCTTTTTCCATTTTTCGATGAAATGTATTCTAATTAGCTTAATTAACAGCTAGTATGTGACATCAGATATTGCTAAATAAATTTGTTACAAAATGAAATTCAGTTTGATAAATGTTAACCAATGAGAAATGTCTACCCTGTGACCACATGCACATGTGGAAGGAATGGGTTAGATATTTTCAAAGGTGATCAAATATTGAGTTGATATCAGAAAGAAGGCTAACGAAACTTTCTGTGAAACAGAGATAAAAATATCTAAGAAAATGATAAAAGGGAAAGAAATGCCACAAGTACCTAGGAATTGAACCTACGATTGCCAATTTTCTAGTGTTACTGCCTTTCTTTCTGCTATATTAATATTATGCAAAGAAAACAACTTCAAGGTAGAGCAAAATGTATCCCTGTTTATACAACTTTATGGAAGAGCATGATTTGATAGTTTTGATGTATTAATTTTCATTACGCAATCACCTATATGTCAATCCACTTTTTAAAAAACATTTAGAAGCCAATATTATTGTCAGATCATGTATAATGTAACATGCTTTCCAATGGCTTTTGTTAAGACAGGGATACAGTTTGTCCTCCTAATGCAAGGTGAAATTACCCTTTGTAAACAATTAAAAACAAATGAAAACAAAGATGTAAATGGACTTTTGAAAAGCTAAGAATTATTTCTAGAAAAGCGCATAAAATTTATAACGTGTTGTATTCATTTTTTATAGCACAGGGTTGATACCTCGGCTGGTGGTCTATCAGTCCCCGAGGGATATATCAGCTAAGTAGTCAGTACTTCGGTAGTGTCCGTTCATAAACTTTGTAATTATAAAGAAACTTAGGTTTACATTACCTCAGGTAAAGTGAGCTTCAGGTGAATTTGGCTATTTTATTTTTTTTTATGGGGAGAGGGGTCCTTTTGGGTTATAGAGCTCTTCAACTGTTTCGGTTCTTATACATTCTTTGTTTTCCAAATATATGGCTTTTAGCGTTCCTGACGAACTTAAATCTAGAAATGATGTTCGGACGCATGAAATTGATAACGAGTTGTTTTTATTTATCTTTTTTTATTCTGTACATTTTGAAAAAATTAACAACAAAACGGTATCATTTACTGAAATGTCTCTTATGGGATTCTCGAGGCCAATATTATTGAAATTTGACCTTTTATACTAACGTTGTCGAACAGATTTATTGCAAAAATAAGCATATTTAACATTACTACTTGGTGCCATATATATCGAATAAATACAGGTAGAATATGTAGTGTCATTTAACTAAAAAGTCATAACAAAATCTTAATATGGCAATCATAAGGAGTCCAATTGATTCGCTTATTTTTTAAATGGGTTTTCCTTTAAGAAAATTCGTACACAATTACAATGAAAAAATATGGACCAGATGAGCATCTTAATATCAAATGTCGCTTACAGAATGGTCGTGGTCAAAAGAATTTAAGATTCAGCATAACAATAATACAACCGTTTTCGGGTAGAAAGAATTAAAATTGGGCATATTTAACATGACTACCTGGAGCCAGATATATCATTGGAATTCAATTCGAATACTACTGTCATTTAACTAGTATTCAGTCGAAGACAAAGGCATAGTAAAGAAATAACAAAGAGCATAACTGTTTCGTTTATTCATTTCAAAATGTTCCTTTAAAACAATAGTATAAAATTCAATGATAAAATTGAGAAAACTTAATTTGAACTGTCTTGTGTTAGGATGAAAAAGGTTTTTTCATCGCCCAGAACTTTTTTCACAAAACCTTGAATTATCAACCATGAGTATGTTAAATGAATTAATTTAAATTCACACTTAAATAAAACTTCTAGGTCATATCTTTACCACTTATATGACTGTTGAAAAAAAAAGTGATCCCGTAAATATCTACTGCTAAAATAATCATCTGACCTGATATCGCCGCCTACATTTTGACTCTGTATACCATTCAGATATTTATATCAAGCAGATAATAAGTAAAAAAATCAAAAGATAAAATTAAACGTTTATCTAGAACAATCAGATCACGAATTAGTTACGCAGTACAGTCAAGTATTTGAATAAGAAATCTAGCCATGTCCATGTTATCTCTCGTTTAACAGGTAAAGTTTATTATTTCCCTTAAAACGACCTTGAAAGGTAAGTTATAATCAATTTCAGACGCTAATGGTTTATAGTTATAAGCAAAACTTTCCTGATTGTTGCGTGACGTAATTCCGGATCTATTGCTTTAAAACAAATTTTCACATATATTTTATTGCCCAAAAAATTATTTTTCTCAAGGAATGTCTGCATGTTTAGAATTTCACATTAGAACATATCTTTACTACACGATTCACACTTTCCACAGAATAAGTATAAATTTTAGTTTCAGATTTTTCCGGAGAGGTAATTTCTGTATATCTGACTTAGGCGTTGTAAACAAAAGGAGTGAAGATATTGAAAAACAGTTTCGAGCATATCACGGGTAAAGAATTGAAATGAGGAAAATACTAACAAAACGTCTCAAAGCAACACACATAGAAATACAAATTGAGCAACAAGAATCCCCGAAAACAATTCAGGATTATACTCAAGTTCTCTAGAGTAGTAATAGCGCTTTACTCCACTAGTGAAAGCCGTAATAATATTCCTGTCAAAATTCTTCGATGAGTCGTACTCAAGGATTGGACAATATAAAATAGTTGACAGGTAAAGTTTATAAACACAAAATTAATCTTCAACAAGAATTGTAGGCCATATTGATTGTATTGGTAAAGTTAAATTGAAATTTTGTATACCATGAACAGTGAAAAATATTTTGAAGAGCAGCATTATGAAAACGTGTGGAACTGTATTACACATGCGGTATTATTGTAATTGTTCTTGATAAGCAAGATTTCATTATTTTTTACTGCTTTTCATGCATCGAACATGAACGTTCATCTATTATATTGATTTAGTAACTTCACCTATAAATCTGTCACACATCTTTGAAAATCAATGTCAATATGTGAGATAATAAAAACTAACCATAAGACTTTAATTTTAAATCAAACATGAAACTAAGAAATTGTTAAAAGAAATACTTTTTTTATTCATTTTCTTTTTTTTTTTAAAGAACTTTTGGAGAGAAAAACTTGATTTTAATGATGGTTGCACTTTAGGGGTGCAAGAGCAAATCAATTTAATTGTGTTTATTTCACTCTAGGTTTTATGTGATGCAAGATAAGGGGGTACATCTTCGAAAACGTAGTTACCATGGTTACGTTCATCAAAAGATATACATGTAAAAACTAAACTATTGTTAGTGAAAAAGGTAGAATGTTCGTCAAATAACGAATTTAGTGGGAATGATTTTTTTTAATCAAAAATATCCGGTGATGTCGACGAACTTGTCGACGCCCCCTGTGTTGCACCTTTTGGCGTTTGTGCGATCCCTCCGTTATTTTTTTGTTTTTTTTTGTTTTTTTGTTACCTTGATTTCTCTATTCCTAATTGATTTACGAATTGTGAACATATGAATACTGCTGTCACCTTAATTTCCTGATAAATTATAAACAAAATATCAAGATCAATTTAAGAAGGTTTCTTTTAATTAGAACAATCTTAATCAAACTAATGCTATCTTACCTTGGGAGCAGTTTACCTTTTCCGACCTGTATGGTCTTCCTCTGAATTTGAATTATTTGTTTCTCTTTTAGAGACAACTGCAAGTAAAACCTTTAACTGGTACACTCGTCTGGTATTTTATATCTTATACACGTTTAATCTAACAGATGCGATAACAAAAATTAAAAATAGTAATGTTGTGTACCTTTTAAAATTGAAGTGTAGTTCCCACGATTGTCATACACTATACGGTATACTTGAAATAACATCAGGTCTTTTTTTTTATAGCCATTATTAGTAATTATAAAGGACTTGTAGGGATGTTTACAATTAACCTGGTGTTGATAAAAGCTTGTTAATATGTTACTCTATGTAATTGTCAATCTTGCAAACATTCATCGTGTTTAGTACATTTCGATGACAATTGTGTTACATAAGCAAAAGCATGCTTACATAAGATTATGTGAGAAACAGATGACAATTAACTCTAAAATTTATTTTTGAAAGTCCGAAAGTAATAGCCAAATAATAGAAACACTTTTTGTCTGGTCATATTTTCCTCTCCCGTTCACGACCGTAATCACACCACGTGATTTAAATTGAATCAATAACGTGTACCTTCCTCAGTATGATTATCTTCGGCTTTGATGGTTAAGCATTGAACTTCTTTGATTGTTGTTTCTTAGCTTTTTCAGTTCCAATTTTTAAATATCATTTTTTCTTCAGGTGTAGTTCTGTCGAACTCCATTATGGATTTCTGTTACATCTCTCCATCGCAATTGCCATTTCTAATTTTTATCTATGATATATAGTGAGTGGACAGTTTTTACAAGTGTATTCTCTTTTTTACTGATAGTGGTTGTCATCGTGACGTTTTTTGGGTTCTAGATATTTGTCGTAATACGAAGGTTTTGTGCAATTTGTCGCTCTATTGAATACAAATTGAAATTCGTTGAGTGTATACGATCGGTTAAAGTAGACTTGGAGACTTGTGAATCCATTTTTTATTGATTGAATTGATTGCTTATTGTTTCATTTTGTTTCGTCTGTGTCAAAACTATTTTAATGTTTTTTTTTTGGCTTTGACAGCATTTTGAATTTATCGCGGCATATTACATCTTACTGACATGATGTGGTTACACTTTATACTTACCGTTTTACCCTACGAGAGCACCTGAGATCTCCCATGGTTTTTGTTTTGGTTCGTGATGCTCAGTCTTTAGTTTTCTATGTTGCGTATTGTGAACTGTTGTATGTTTTTTTTTGTCGTTTTTTAGTTATTTTCCATGGCATTTTCAGTTTGTCTTCGACTAATGAGTTTGAATAACCCTTTTGGTATATTTCGCCTCTCTTTTAAAATAAACTATATTCTCACTATATCAAGCACATATTGCGAAATATTACACATCCTTTGTGGTCTGAATGAATATTCGTAATACACCAATATATGGATTCAATTTCTGTCCGAATATAGAATGTCCACAAAATACTAATTTAGGAGAATGGCACTTGGTTGTTTCTTGAACTTAGGGGAAATATCGCTTGGCTGCTTAGGTAACGGAATCGTTTGTTCATCACGAAAATTACAGTACTCCCGGATCAACTAGCACCATGTATAACATGACATTTTCCATTGTGAAATGGAGATTCAAGTCGGGATAAAGTTAAGCCATTTAATAGATTGTCCAACAATTCTTATACAAATGTATGTAATAATTACACATGATCGTGGTGCTAACGATTATTGATCTCCAATTTAAAACGTAATGATATCCAGGCAGAATTTAAACGCAATAAAGCAAGTATTGCCTATTATCAAAAATACATAAGTTACAACTGCTAGTGGCACGTTGATACGAAATACTTTACCAGGTTAGTACAAACATACATTTAAACCCATATAAGTACATATAGAAAAAAATGGAACAAGAGATGACAACTTATTATGCAGTGTGGACATAAAAGTATGATTGATAATAGTCAAATGAATTGAACAGATTTTCGTCCTGATGAACACATAATGTCTTAAAGTCGAATATAAGACTGCGAGATATATTTCCTCACTTTTTACGAAACCTTATAAACATAGACTGGTCCACTCATCTTTGCAAAAAAAACAGGTTCTTTCTCTCCATATCAAAATGCAAAGCACATGGACGCGATATTTCATTTTCAAAACTGAGATTTTTTTACATTTTGTCCCATCAGACGACAGGACAGATACACTGTTTGTATAGTAAGAACATACAAACACGTTTGAGTCTAGATCTTTATAGAGGGAAATTGCCAAAGGATAAGCCAATAATTATGTGTTGTTGAACACCCATAGCTTCTCTCCAATCAATGTATAGCATGAGATCGTATGTTGCTCGGATCTGGATTCGTAGATGTTATCACATTTGACAGCAATGTAGATCGAACTAGACTTCAGGTCACCTCTTGCTTTTACTATAGTAGAAAATGTCTTGTCGGATAATTGAATCGATTGAATTCCCTTTGATTTTACATAGCATATTATCATTCCTCTTGCGAAGTGGTAATCTATGCATTGACATTCACCGTATGTTTTTAATATTTTCTTTAATATTCCCAGAGTCGATTTCAGTCTTTGGGTTTTTCTATGTTGTTTTGTGTACTGTTGTTTGTCTGTTTGTCTTTTTTGTTTATAGCCATGGCGTTGTTTTTTTTCGACTTATGAGTTTGAATGTCCCTTTGGTATCCTTTGCCTCTCTTTTTCAAATGTAACTGCACCAGCTTCGCGTTTCGACAAAAAGTCTGTTCAGCGATGATCATCATAGTCGAAATATTGTAACGTCCTAAATTCTAAAACATTTTAGGAAGAGCTGATATAGCTAAAAAAAAACAACATTAAAGTAAACTCGGACCAGGATAAAAGAACTATTTGAATTAATTTTTCTGATTTGTAAGCGTTTTTTTTCAACTTTACATCTTGATGTTGTTGCCATGCATGGTCCCCATTCCTCACCTGCCCAGTAATCAGCACGTGTGTGTTGACAAGAGTTATCATTAATATGGTCATAATTCTGAACTAACTGTTTACAAAACTTAAAATATTTCGAAATACTAAGGATTTTCTATCCTAGGAATAGATGCTCTTAGCTGTATTTGACAAAACCTTTCGGAATTTGGGTCTTCATTGCTCTTCAACTTCGTACTTTATGTTGGCCTTTTTAACCCTTCTGATCAGAACGTCACTGGTGAGTCTTTTGTACATGAAACGCGCGTCTGGCGTACAAAATTTTAATCCTCGTATTTATGAGGAGTTATTAGTATTATATATTGTTAATATAGATTCAAAAATGAATCTTCAGGTGTAATTAAAAGGCAGGGTTTTATTTGAGGATATATATATTTTAAATTATATTTTAATGAAATTAGATGTTGTAATACAAATCAACACTCAAGTGAACGAAATTAGATAAATTAATTTGATAAAAAACGATGAACGAGCACCAATGCAGGCTCTGTTAGTCTAAGACAGCACAAGTTCGGAATTTAAAAAGGTGTCAGATATCTGAAGCCAATACCAAAATTCTAATAGAGAATTTTTAGAGACGGTGACAACCACAGGAGTAGCTACGGACTTTCGACATTCATACAGGTATCTTTTAAAACACATGATTTCGGCATATATGTTCCTATTATCAGATTGTCTGAATATTGATATTGTAAAATATCAGCTGCTAATCTCAAAATAAATCTTTTTGTCGAATGAGCGCAGTGAACGAGTTCTTAAAAGCTTCATAGTGTGTCGAACAGCTGATATTTTACAAGATGAATATGCAGACAACCAGATAATCGATTTATCGGGTTGTATTTGCTTATTTTGCATGATAGAAACAAGTGTTTTATTTGCTTCACCAGAAAAACCGGAAGATGACTAGATAAGTTCAGGTCAAATTTATCAACGTCAGTTCATTCATTATGACATCGGACATATGTCCGGGTCAAAGTTATTAAGGCCGGGTAAACGTATTTGACGTCACAAAGCTATGGTATGCAATTTTAAGAGCTAAGCAGAGTGATACATACAGTCGGACGACCGATAATGAAAACTTACAGCTGTACAAATTGTTTGATGGGTGTGCACAAAGAAAGAATCATAAAAGCTTCATGTTGTGTACAATATTTAAGGAAAATCTTACAACAATGATTGTGTGTAATTTTGGTTGTAATTGTATGTATTAGAGGGGTTCCCATGATAGGAAAGATTTGTTTTATTTTATCGGCCCACAGGAAGTAGCCTTCAATTAATGGTATGTTCTGGTTACATGTAAGTTGCAACGTTAGTTCAAATATTATGACGCAGTGTATACGTTCGGTTATAGGTTATTAAGATAATGTCAAAAACATTTAATAAAGGCAACAGTAGTATACCGCTGTTCTATAGTCATAATTCGATTAAGCAAAAACAAATCCGGGTAAGAAAGTAAAACCGAGGGAAACACATCAACTATAAGAGGAAAACAACGGAACAACAGAAACATTGAACTACAATAAAAGCAAACACCATTATAAATAGAAACGGACTGTCTGATAACAACTGTCATATTCCTGACTTGGTGCAGGACATTTTAACAAAAAATGATAGGTTGAACCAAGTTTTATGGCTAGCCAAACCTCCCGCTTACATGGCAATGTTAGAAATACCATTAAACGTTACAAAATCGTGATGTAAGGTTTTGTGAAGAACTAATCAGAATGATAAAGGTGGAGGTTAGTGCAATAAAACAGTTAACAACTTAGAGAGTTCACCTTATTTTTAGCACTCACTTTATTCAGCAAGACTGGAATATTCATTAAAATCATAGAAAAGAAAACAATTAAATGATATAGTTCAACATTTTGTCTGCACAAGCTGGCCTTTCTATCAACAACAAAATTGACAGAAAAATACAATCTGAATAAATCAATAGATATAAAAATTTGAATGAATAACGCGTTTTGGTACTGTCTATGAACTTGTTTTCGATATATAGCCATATGATAGTCTCCGTTGAATTCAATCATCAATGCATTCATCGAATGCACAACAACAACAACAATAAGGGAAAAGGTTAATAAAACTACATTAAAACAATTCAGTTCAAAATGAGTGTGTCCTATTTACTTCGATATGCTTTGGCATAATTCGAAGACCACCAATATTTATGGTTACCTGAGTCTATCGGAGGTATTCTTTTTTCGTGTGTGTGTGTGTGTATCCAATAACAAGGAAGAAGATAGTTAAGGTAACACAGTTCAAAGTTTAAATTACAATACCATATCAATCTTCAAGTTATTGATTAACGGTATTCAAGGCTTTGGTTTAAATAACCTAACAAAGTGTATCTATCAGTGCACATGCACAATGGAGGGAAGAGAACTCAAGATTAAAAAATTGATGCTAAATGAAAATAATTTTGTAATATAACAAAGTTGGTGCGTTTGAAGGCGGATCCAAAACTTTTCATAAGGGGGGCCCACTGACTGCCATAAGAGGGGGCCCGCTACAGTCATGCTTCAGTGATTCCCTATATAACCAACCAAATTTTTCCCACGAAAGGGGGGACCAGGCAAGGTAAGATTCAACGTGTCATCAAATTTTACACAAAGGATATAAATATATCAGTGCTGTAAATTGTACTCACAACCCCTCATTGTAAAATATTGTTGTGCATTTTGGAAACAGAATTAGTTTGAAACAATGTGCTTATTGTTGTAGTATTTCGTGTTTTGAAATTTGCAATGATGCGTTGCGCACCAGAAATATCACGTCACACAAATGTTGTTTTTCCTAAAAATCTAAAATATTAGTAAATCCTTCATAAAAATAATATTATTTCTATTTGTCAAAAGACCGGACACATTTTATAACCTACTTTACGGTAGGAGTTTTGATCATACTGTAACCTATAGTTGTTAACATCCTTGTCCTTTGGTCTATGGTGGATAGTTGTCTCATCGCCAATCATACACCATCTCCTTATTTTACACCGTGCTGTGCTTTAAATAAAACACCCGTAAATCCTGCAGTGCGTTCAAATTGATTTATGCAAATATAACTGGCAACGCGGAAAGTTACTTTTTTTTTGTTTGGCTGCCTCTAAAACACAATCAACTTGTCGAGATTGCTTAGTCAAAACTCTAGTTTACCATTAAATTTAGAAAGATCATATCATAGGGAACATGTGTACTAAGTCTCAAGTTGATTGGACTTCAACTTCATTAAAATCTACCTTGAACAAAAACTTTAACCTGAAGCAGGACAGACGGACGAACGGACGAACGGACGGACAAACGAACGGACGCACAGACCGAAAAACATAATGCCCCTCTTCTATCGTAGGTGGGGTATAAAAATACCGAACTCCAAGGTAAATTCAAAAAGGGGAAGTTCACAAAACTGACAAAATCAAACGTTATCAATCAAAGGAAAGAGTGTACTTTTTTTTTATATTCTGGACCTTGTATAGGCATTTTCCGAAGAAAATTGTGGGTTAAACCTATGTTTATTGCTAAATTGTTCCTAACACGAAGAACCAAAACTCAACTGAGGTAAACTTTGTGTGTTGGAGCTAGATTCTTAGATTCTTGATTATTCTAATTGAGCAACGGGGAATTTAAGAAAAGTATGTTAAAAAACAAAGTTATGTCAGTACCGATTCACTAAGTTCTGAGCTAATAATACCATCGGGGACTAACAGTTCAACAGCAGCGATAGCTAACCAGTATAAAAAAAAACAGAAACAACACTTAATTGATCGGTCCGTCCACAGTGTTTTCTTGATTTACCTTCATCAGGAACGCTAAAACCCGAACATATTGAATTAAGTTGAATACGTAAGAGGCTATTTGACCAAAAATGAACCTAAAAATGAATAGCCAAATTCTGCTAAGGTTATCTTTGTTGAAGGAGAACCTTAGTTTCTAAATAATTTTTAAATTCATAGGCGAAATTTTTTTTAGAAAAGTATGCTATAAGCAAGAATCAGGCAATTTAAAAAAAAATCAAAAAAAGGCCGATAAAAACCCCACCGACCTAACCGTCCTATTTTGAAGTTACTCTCATCATGAGTTAGAAATGGTAGGTTTTTTGTTTCTGCGTATCTGGTAATTCCAGAAATCTGTAGATAACTTTTGGTTAGAATGATAGCAAATTACGGAGTTAGCTAACCCTTAATTGTTAATTTCTAGTACATTTCAACCTAATTATATCTTGAAATACCAGAACAGGAAAAGGAAACGAATGTTATATTCGTGCACCTTTATACAATTAGAACATAAATCAATATCAACTTGAGTGGTATTTTGTTGTCATGTTTTCACCACTGCCTGATTCTTAGGCAGATTAGAACTTAAAAACGTGATCCTGCCAAGTTCAGTTTTCAGTGGTAGGTCACATTTTTTAGTTGTTGTAACCTATTGCTACGATTTGAATGGAAAGAGTTAACTAAATGTACTCTATAGTATGGATCTTTCCAGATGATGAAATATTGCAGCTTTTACACATTTTTGAAACATTTGAACAACCATTGAATTTGAGAACGTTGGTATTGGTTGAGAATGCCATATTAATTTATTTGAAAAACATTCAAACATTATATCTTTTAGCCATCTTTTAGTTCAAACTATTCATATGTTAAGAATTACGCTAAAATGTATGTAAGCATTATCTTATACACATATAACCCCGTGATGCTTTAGTTAGAAGATTGTTTAAATGAGACTTGTATGAAATAAGTTGAGGGGAAATTTCTCACTCTCCGTAACGTCAGTACCACATAGTCTTTTGAAACAGACCATCGTGGAAGGTAAGATTCAACTTGTCATCGAAATTTACACAAAGGATATAAATATATCAATGCTGCAAATTGTACTCACAACCCCTCATTGTAAAAAAATGTTGTGCATTTGAAAACAGAATTAGTTTGAAACAATGTGTTTATTGTTGTAGTATTTCGTGTTTTGAAATTTGAAATAATGCGTTGCGCACCAGAAATATCACGTCACACAAATGTTTTTTTTTTTTCTTCATAAAAATCCAAAATAGTAGTAGATCCTTCATAAAAACAATATTATTTCTATTTGTCAAAAGGCCGAACACCTTTTATAACCTTTACGGTAGGAGTTTTGATCATACTGTAACCTATGTGCTTTAAATAAAACACCCGTAAATCCTACAGTGCGTTCAAATATTTTAGATTTAAGCAAATATAACTGGCAACGCGGGAAGTTACTTTTTTTTTTTTGACTGCCTCTAAAACACAATCAACTTGTCGAGATCGCTTAGTGTTGTTTATTTATACAGTAATAATTTCAATGCTTCAATGTGGATAGCTTTAATTCTCGTCAGGACATAAAAATTAAAAAATCATACCTCAGTACGCACTACATTTACGTTGAAAATCAATATAGTTTTACAGATATGTTTATAGCATAAAGTATTATTTATAAATAATACGGGCCCCACCTATTTCGTAGATATAAGTTGTTACCAAACGGGTAGCTTATCATCAGAAGGCTTTTTCGGAAATAGCGTGGTACATCTTTTTCATGTTCTGTTTATTTAGCGATAAACAACATATTCCACGGGAATTTTTTTTTTCGTTTTCTTAGGGGAGGGGTGGTCTATCAAAGTCCTAGGTTTACTTGATATTAACACATACTCATTGCAATCCCACAAATTGATGTTGCTGATCTCTCTCCTCTATGTCACCCAGTCCTGTCGTAAAGCTCATGGTACAATCACGTCCCCTTTCCCCGAATGTGACCTACCGAATTAGACTTATTACCGGGTTTGTACTAACATGAGCAACACAACGGGTGACACATGTGTAGCAAGAGCTGCTTACCCTTCCGGAGTACCTGAGATCACCCCCATTTTTTGTTGGGGTTAGTGTTGCTCAGTCTTTAGTAGTTTCTATATTGTGCTTTGTGTACTATTGTTTGTCTGTTGTTCTTTTTTTTTTGCCATGGCGTTGTCAGTTTATTTTCGACTTATGAGTTTGAATGTCCCTTTGGTATCTTTCGCCTCTCATTTACAGTGTTCCCTTAATTGGTGTTCAACTTCTGTGTAATATAATGTGTTTATTGTAATTGTATTCCGTTTGCATACAAAAAAGTCATTTTATTTCTTTTGCAATTTTTTTTTTTTTTTTTTGGCGTTTTTTTTTTCTTCTTTTTTTTTCTATTACCAGTGCTTGACTAGTTATTCCACTCAATGAGAATTTAACTTTGAACCAATTCGGAAATAGTGCTGCATTATTTTCCTAATCAGTGTTGAATTCTCTTAATTATGTCAATCTAGTATCTAAACAGTTCTAGGGGAATTGCACAAATTACGACCAAAATGTGTAAAGGTGAATATCCATATAAATAGAAAATGTCCAAAAACAATTTACTAAAACCTGTATGTTTTCAAAGATAGTTAGGAACGCCCAACACATCTCTCGATCCCCTCCTGGTTACATGTCTGATTATGTTTATATCTGATATAAACATAAAATTGAGAATGGAAATGGGGAATGTGTCAAAGAGACAACAACCCGACCATAGAACAGACAACAGCAGAAGGTCACCAACAGGTCTTCAATGCAGCGAGAAATTCCCGCACCCGGAGGCGTCCTTCAGCTGGCCCCTAAACAAATATATATACTAGTTCAGTGATAATGAACGCCATACTAAACTCCAAATTGTACACAAGAAACTAAAATTAAAAATAATACAAAACTGACAAAGGCTAGAGGCTCCTGATACAATGCTTTCAGAATGAGTTCATATTATATGTTTAAGATAATGAACATGAAAACAAACTTTTGCTAGTATTGCTACTATCATATCTAAATAAGGGTTCTAATGTACAAAATAATCTCCATTGCCTTTCTTTCCATGTATACGTCGGAAAAGTAAATCAAAAATTGCACAGTGAAATAACAAATAAGATGACTTGACCTCGAAATGATAGAGGCATCTAGTGTATTATACATTATTATGAAATGTGTTTTTAAACTGGGAAGATAGCTAAATAATAGTTAAGATAATCACAAACTGTTCATAAAAGGAGATGGACTGAAGTATTTGGATCCGTTATATTGGCATCACAAAGCTTTATAGTCTTTTCAAACAGGTGATAAAGTTTAGTCTGCGAGGAAATAGAAAACACTTTACAGTCAATGATTTCTCCACAGGCCTTTGCACAGTCAACTTTCGCTTTCAAACCATTACTGTGTATAACTTCTGATTTCAATGGCTGAGTTGAAATGGCTCTACCGTAGAATGCTGTTCCATACTGCTGAAAAGTTGGAACACTTATGACTTCTCCTATAATGTAAATATGAGTTTGTCAATTTACTGTTTGTTTATTGTCACATTATTCAACTAGTTTCACAAAAACAATATGAGTTAGCTCTGGGAAGAATTGGCGCAAAGATTTAAAAGTCATACTTCGTTTAGTAAAATGTGCTTACTTTGTAAATTTTTAGTTATGTAACAATCAGTATTTATATCTTTTACTTAATTCAGAGGTTTCTCGAGACCCGAAAGAAGCCATATACAACTTTGATATGATGAAAAAGGCTACGTGTGATTTTTACGCAGCCATGTCCGATCAGATTATTGACGGTAATTTAGATGCCTCGTGTAAAGAAAGATAGTGTTATCATGGCAAAATAAGAATATTTCGCTAAACTAGTATATATTATTGTTCAGGGGCCAGCTGAAGCCCGCTTCCGAGTGCGGGATTTTCTCGCTGCGTTGAAGACCCATTTTTGGCCTTGGGCCGTTTTCTGCTCTTTGGTCGGGAAGTCGAAAATCCAAAATCGGAAAGAAAACATATTTCGCCTTTTCGCGTTATCGTGTTTTCGCGTTTTCAACTTTGCGTTTCCGCATTTTCGCCTTTTCGCGTTTTCGATTTTGCGTTTTCGCATTTTTGGACTTCGCGATTTCGCGTTTTCGCGTTTTTGCCCTATAGATATGAAGGACGAAAACGCGAAATGACCTTAACCGGCCATCATAATAGACACTTTTGATGTTTTCAGGTTTTGTTTCCGTCTTATTTATGTTGAAGTATCTAAAACTTTTTTAAACACACGTCAAATGTATCGGATGTAAATATATAACGAATCTTAAACCTATGCCTGTAAAACATGTACTTAAAAAATTCAGTCTAAAATAAAACCCGTACTTATACGATAAATAGAGAGTCTCCAATCTGCACCACACATTTGTGTCCAATTCCCATAACACGGTGTATTACATTGTGCATCGCTGACATTTGGATGGCTTACAAGATCCAAGTATGGGTCATTACCACAATGGCACCATTGTCGCGACTGAAAAAGACAATTACGAGACAAAGAGAATTATTTTTTGTGGGGAAAACTGTCTAACTTATAATATATTTATTTCAAGTACTTGCAGAATTTGTAACATTATATTAATGCTTGGTTAAGCTCTATTTTACGAAAGTTTTTGGCTTGGTCAGCTCTTCGATGTTTGTATTAGGTTTTGGATTAATAAATATATCTCCATCGAGCATCACTGACGAGACATTAATTGTCGAAATGCGCATCTGGTGCAGTAATATTGTGTTTCCTACCACTAGGTCGATACCATTGTTGGATGACTGTTTGCCCCTGTCGGTATCATTAGCCCAGTATATATGTACAGTCTTTCTGTACTGGCATTTAGATACGGATATATATTGTTTTATTGAAATTTTCTGTTATAAAATATTGCAAACTATCTTGAATTAAAGAATATATCTCCCTCATACTAAAACACTGGTTCCTTGTCCGGATTTGGTTATACTTCATTTTCTGTTTGAGTTAATCAGCTCTTGAACGTATGTATTGAGTTTTCATTTTATTAATATTTTAGTTTCGAGCATTACTGAAGAGACATGTATTGTCGAAAAGGAGCATCTGGTACAGTAAAATTTGTACCGTCAATTTTATTTTGATTATTTCTCTCGGGACTCTAGATCTTTTGGATATCTGGTTCCCTGACCTTTTTCTGTGTTTTGCTCTTAAGGTATTGTTTGTTTGTTTGTCCAATGTTTTTTACTGATTTCTGTGTTTATAAATCGAAATTATCACACGCAGATATGTTTTAATGTTCAGTTAAAAACACATCTAGCAATGAATGCCGCTCCTACCGATGCGAGGTGGCAGCTTAAATATACAGGGAGAACAGAGATTTTGGTCCATATAAGATAAGAAGTTTTGGTATGATTGCAAATGAGGCAACTGTCCAACAGAGTTCACAAAACTTGGATTTAAGCAATCATAGGTCACCATACAGCCTTCAACAATGAGCAAAGTCTATACCATGATGCAATTCAAATGAAGACCTAGTGAAGGTTTCACGGTGACTTTTGGATGTAGAACAGACACACTGATTTATTGCTTTAGTAAAATTTTATTTTTACTTTGCTTTTTGCATCTGTATGTCTAGTGATTTTGTTTCATTACTGAAAACACATTTCCTTTCTTTTTCTATAACGACGTCGAAACTGTGTGTAGGACAAATATTTATTGAACCAGCTAAAAGCGGTACTATTGTGTAAAAGAATGTTGGTGTCAGCTTTTAAGGTCCGCCATCATTTATTGTAATAAATAAATGATAGGGTGTTGATATCTTTGTAATTAGCATGGTCTGCTTATTGTGCGTTTCCCTAAGACTCTCAACAGAAGAACTACTTCTGTGAGATCTGGGTATGGATCTTTACATGTTGGGGGAACAATACCTAGGATGGTATAAGGCATATCTGTCGCTGTAGAGATTGCCGGAATCGACTGACACCTATTAAGAAGAGGTTCGCATTTTGGCGAGCCAGCTCCAATTCAAGATTATATAGCAGTACGCGCTGATGCTATGGCAACGTAATTTTCGTAGTTATTATAGCCAAATATCGAATTGTCCAAAAGTAAGGCTAATTCGTAAGATGTTTAAGAACAGATGTTTATATTAGGTCCAAAGTTATATAATAAATGTTGACCTGCTTGTGATGTTAATTTAATTCATATCTCATCAAAGATTTGTTCCATCAAGAAATAGTTAATTATTCATTTGCGTTAATTTTGTAATGATGACGATAGTGTCTTAGAAGATTATTTAATTAGTATTGACAATACCCAACTATAACTTGTAGTATTGATATTGACCCAAAGTAAAGTGAAATAATAGTTTCTGACTTTGTTCGTTATAAAGTTTTATCAAATATATTATCACAATAGTACTATCTTCGGATAATCACGACTTACATGTTTACTACTAAATTGAATCATCTACAGATTGGACACAAATTAAAAAGGGCAATTCTAAAGAGAGAAAAGTAAGAGACCATTATTGGAGGTCACGGACCTTGTTTTATCGTTAAAATATGTTTAAACGAACGAAATCACAGTTATTTTAAATGGGTTACATAGAGGAAAGTTAACTTGATTTTTTTTCTTATTGAGGAAACATTAAACGATAAAATTGATTAAAATTCAATGAGAAAATAGCTTTTCATCAATACTTCGTAGGTATCAAACAAAGGTATGGGGTCACGGGTCTTATTTTCTTGAAAAATAAAAATCACCAATTAATGTCCTATCAAATTCAATGTAGTTATCTGCCCTTGATTTTAAAATGATTCTTTATGAAAAAAATTAATACACATAACAACATTTTGATAGTTGAATCTTAGGTTTTCAAGTTTTAGATGTTTCTTTTGTATATATTATGATACTTGGTAAAATATTTGTAAACCAAAAAAGTATTCTTAAACTATGCCCACAAGGAATGCTAAGAGAAAGTCATGGATGTTGCGCTGTACTTGGACTTAAAGTTATCACTTTTAAATACCACGTGATTGTTTTCTGCCAATCAAAATCATGGAAATATTTCATGTATTATGAAACATCAATAACATGTAAATTTACGTAACAATTACATTTCTTTACCTGCAATCCGGCATATTTAAACCCATCATCTGTACATCCAAGTATACAGAAGTCTATGGTCAAGCTTAAAAAATGTGTGCTTCCATATACATAAGGAAACTTTCTGATAGGATCGGAATCTACAAAACAGCCTATGTAATCTGCATGGCCTGAAAAGAAAACAATTCCATCATTATACGCTTGAATATATTCCTTCGTAGCTATAACTTGGATAGAGAAGGCGTATAGGGTGAATATACGTGAGACCAAATACCGGTACTATGAAATAGCCAATATATCAAATAAATAGCGCTTTTTTTGTTCTTCGTCTAGACTGTTATTGTTATGTCTTCAAAAGTAAACTTAAAAGTTGCCCATATTGCAGTGAAGCCCCAACACAACATATCCTCTTTTTCGAAGTCGCAGTCCCAATTTCCGGCCAACTCAAGTTCATCCCGGTCAACCCATTATTAATTTACATATAACTGACTCTATTTTAAAAGAGTAAAATCCATTTTATTCCTTTTTATAAGCTTTTTCAATGTTTACCATAAATGAATGCAGATTTCATAAAGAAACACACAATTTTTACAATCTTCCATGCTTTTATTCTTATAATTGATAAAACTTACATTTAGTGTTCGGGAAATTTCCCAAAATATATGAAAGTTGTAAATATTTGTGGTAAAAATGTATGTGACAACTTTTTATTCGGGAATTTCCCCGAAATCACTTTCAACATTAATTAAAACTTTTGGTAGCATAGCTATGTGACAAGCAGATCTTAAACACATTTCGGGAAAAATCCCGAAAAAATAATCTAAATGTAAAATGTATAAAGCATATATGTCTTCAAACATTTCGGGAATTACCCTGATTACCCAACATATAAATATGCTATAACTTATAACTTATGACTAATGATTTCTTTTCAAATTTCGGGAAAAAGCCCCAAAAAACTAAATCACTTATCAAGCATGCTTTTGTTGAATAGATTTCTTTAACCATTTCCGGTAAAATCCCGAAACCAAATTTACAAAAATTTATGTTACAGATTTCTTCAAACATATCGGGAAAAATCCCGAAAAAAACAAAATCTATATGCAAGATTTTAAATACTTCGGGATTTATCCCAAAAACCCAACGTATATGCTAGAACTCATGACTAATAATTTATTTTCACATTTCGGGAAAAATCCCGAAATAAAACTACAAGCAAAAATTATGCTACAGATTTCTTAAACATATTGGGAAAAATCCTGAAAAAGAAAATCTTTAAGATTTTACAACACAGAATTTTGATACATTTGAAAAGTTTTTATGTAAGTTTGTTTCCAACATTTGTTGAAATTTGATGATTAATAAAAGAAAATGTGTCAAATAGAAAAAAATATGAGATAAGTGCATATTACAAATTAAACATAAATATAATATTCCATTAAATAAACTGTTAACACAGATATAAATCTTATCTTTATGTATTTTTTGTTGTAAAATTCAAATGTGGAAATAAAATGGCATTACTTAAACTTATAAACTATGCAAAATAATTAAAATAGATGTACTAGGATTGAAAGAGCAAGGTTTTAAAAATTATTTCTCAATTAAAAAGACAAAGATTGATAGATATGGTATAAAATAATTCATATATGCAATTACTACGCACTAGTTAACTAATAAACTCACATATAGAACTACAATCACAACAATGTTTTATAAATAGCGGTTCCATTTATGGAGATAAAAGGTACCAACAAGATTTTCAGGATGTATAAAATAGAGAATGGAAATGGGGAATGTGTCAAAGAGACAACAACTCCACCATAGAGCAGACAACAGCCGAAGGCCACCAATGGGTCTTCAATGCAGCGAGAAACTCCCGCACCTGCAGGCGTCCTTCAGCTGGCCCCTAAACAAATATGTATACTAGTTCAGTGATAATGGACGTCATACTAAACTCCAAATTATACAAATTATGCCTATACAAATAAGATGATAATGCATTATTACATTTATACCAAAAAACGTCAACAGTTTGAAAGATATCAGAAAGTCTGCAGTCCTTTAAACTACAAAATGAACTATGTTTGGCATTCTTTTCCTCTTGTTTATCTTCATATCTGTGTCTTTTAAGACTCTCGTCAATTTGTCCTCCAAGATTTCTATGTATCCTACAAAGAAAAGTCACTTCAAGTTCAATATTTTAAAGTCCTTCAGGCATATTATTCATGATTGTTTTTGTCGATATATTTTGTCCTTTCTTATAATAGATGATTTTGTTATCACAGGACCTTTCATAGCTTACTGTATGTCATTTGTTTTGTTCAATATTTGAAGCCATATCACACTGATGATTTTTAAATATTGTTCTTATTAAGGCAGTTGTCTCCTTAGCAATCATACTGCATCTTTTTTTTTCTAATCTGGTGTTCTCATTTTTTGATACATATGTTACTTTACCGATTATTACCTGCAAACAAATGGGGAAAACTGGAAAAGTTTTAAAAAATAAAACATTTTTTTTTTACTTTTAGAGTTAGCATTAGGATTAGCAATCATACTACAGATATCTTCTTCTCTAAAAGAGAGGCAAAGTTCTAATCCTATTAATTTAATTATGTTACTTTACCAATAATTGTCTTAAAACAAACAAGGCAAATTTAAATGGTTTTAAGAAAAATTTGTAAGGGGTTCCTTAGAACCCAGTGTTAAGGAACCCAGTGTCTCGCCTGTGATTGCAGCTGTCAATGTAAAGCTGACTTTAACAGTGAGCACAGATTTTACTTGAAAAGACTCAACATTAGACTGTACTTAACTGTACTTGACTTTTGTCTACAATTTAACCTAATGAGTCTAATACAGTACTTGATAATCTTGGTAAGGTCTTGCCAAATGCTCAACTAGTCTAGACCAGTCTCTACTTAGTCTTGACCAATCTCAACTCAGTCTCGACCAGTCTTGACCCAGTCCCCACCCGTCTTGACCTTTAAAGGAGTAAGTTCGGTAAGGGTCATATTAGGCCCCGATAATTAAGTTTAATTTTTCAAGATAATAAATGTTTTAAAGGGATAAAAAGACATGTGAGAAAGTTGAATAGAACTTTTTTGTCAAAGTTGTAGTTTTAAAGTGATGATTTTTACATCCCAAATAGGTCAAAAATAGAGATTTTTGCGAAATTTGACCAAATCGTCCAGATTTCAAACAAATTAAGGCCTAGGAAACATAGAGTGCAGGCGTCGACCAACTAAATACTTAAGCCAGATATGTTAAATGTGATAACAAACATTTTGTTAAAAAAAGCTTTTTTGTCGACGCATGCGCTCTATGTTTCCTGTCCAAAAAATCATTGGAAATTTACCCGTTTTCATTGAATTTTTGTTGAAAATCAAAGTGAGTGCTATCTGTGACGTCATGAATAGAACAATGTAGAACGCAAGTACGTAAATTTTCAACAAAAAGACATATTTTCTATCTAGTCATTGTATTAGCTATGATTCATTGTGATATTGGTCAATAAATCCTATTTGAAATTGTAGCTATAAATAGGGGCTGTTTTAGGGTGTTATGGAACCTACTCCTTTAGTCTCGACTGGTCATAAATCAGCCCATCTATATCAATTATGTATTGATAAGGTTATTTTATAGTTTGGTTTATTGCTGTCAAACTTAAGGATTTAATTAATAGGTATAAAAGCTACAATGTTCAGTTTGAACCAAATTCTGACAGTCACCTTTAAAAATTTCTATATCTTTTTCAAATCAACCTGGATTTTGAAAAAAATGTAAAGCTCACGATCATCATTTTTGCTTTTTAAAATTTCTATTTTTCTATCATAAAATTAAAGAAAGAAAAAATCACTCACAGGCAATAAATCAACTGAAGATTTTGGCCATGTGACTTATTTGTAGATGTTATGGTGTTGATCATTTTTATTATTCAAACTGTTTCCCTCTCTTTACTATAGTTTTCAATAGGGCTAACAACAAAAAAGATGTGTTTCGATTTGCTGTCCAACCCTAATTTATCGGCTCTGACAAAAAAATCAAAATCAAAAATTCTTCCTTAGCATATGTCCCTAATTTGCACTATTTGTGAACATGAATGCTAATAATTTAAACAATTGGCCAGCTAATGTGTGCTTGCAGTACACTTGATTATATAAATACAACCATAAATCTAATATATATACATGATATACAAACATTCATGACAGTTTCAAACTTCAAAACATTTGAACAAAAGTTCAAAGAACTTCACTATGAAATTAGTAAGAAAATATCCTGACCTACTGACCCTATATTTTTTTTTACATGCAACTGGAAACACACATACATGACATAATATTTTTTTGGCATAGAAAATATTTCAACAAGAGTGCAATACATTCACAAATGTCATGCCTGCTTTACTTATGATTGAAAATATGACGCTTTTACTACAATTATCGCATTAACTTGATCCATAAATGATCCATGAAAATGAAGTCACGGTCAGTTTAACCAGTCAAGCAAATACAGCTTACAATCATTTCATACACCAATATAGTGGCCTTATTGCTACTATTATCTGAGAGATAGACCCAACCACAAAAACTAAACATTGTGCAATGAACCAGGAAATTGAGGTCAAGGTCAGATGATACCTGTCAGTTGCACATGTATACCTTACAATCACTCCATACACCAAATATATGACCTACTGCTTAAAGGATATGGATAAGGACTTGACCACCTTACTTGTCCGAATGGAATTGTAACTTGTCCAAAAAAAATCTTAATATTAACCTTTTTTGCATTTTAAGCTGATTCAATGAACAAAATGAGTTAAAACAATGGAACAGAATTTGATTATTATCTCTTGATATCCTTTTTAAAATATGAGTCGAGAACAACTAAATCTAGTATTCATCAAAACCAAAGTCTCATCCGACTCAGCACATGAGGCACAGTCTTGTATGCCTGCTAGTCATAATACACTCATTTGGTTTGTATCCTGGTCTTTTATGTTAAAAATATTGATTATTATGATTGATGCCCTACTACCAGTCAGGGGACATATTGAAATAAGTGATTTTTAAATCACTTATTTAAGTAGCAAATTCAAAGTTTTGTCACAAATTGTGATTTAGTAGTTTTACCAAAATTTAGACACATATATAGGTTTAGATAATATCTTTTCATTTAAATAGTAAAATTGAAAAAAAATGAACTTTTTGCTTCTTTTAAGCAGCAAGGTTTATGCCTTCGATGCAATCATTTAGCTGCAAATTCTATTTTAGTTGTAAAAATGCTATAAAAATGGCTTTACATAATGAACTGATACTTTCTTAACAGATTTTTCCCAGCAGTGGGAGTATTTTTCCTGTAAAATTCAAGGTTTCATCTTATAGATTATGTAAGAAAATTATACTGTTTGCGAAATGTTGAAATTAGTGGGGTTTTTAATAAAATAATGATGCTTAATGGAGTGATTTTTTGGTGGGAAATTAAGGTATGATACTTAAACAAGTGATTTTTATGTCATTATCCTAGATTTAGTACAAGGTTATCACCTGACATGACCCGGTCATCCTATGAACACAGATGTTGGTTCTGATAATTTTAGCAACATAATTAGTCCCTGGATCATTAGTATTCTATATTTAAAGCTACAATAAAATTAAATCACTTAGTCTAGTGATTAATTTGTACTACTTAAATAGGTGATTATTAAAGAAAGACAACTCTTACTTCTAACCTTTATGGACATTATGTTACTTGAATCAGTGATTTTGAAAACCACTCATTTAAGTAAGTCCCCTGACTGACTACAATCAGCTGTTTTAATATATTAAAATGTTTATTCAAACGCAATCAAATATTGTTTTGTCTACATACGATCAAATATAATTTTCTGAATTTAAAAGTCAATAATTTATTCATGTTTATTTTAATAATATTTTTGATAAATAAAATTTATAATATTTATTATAAAGCAACAGAATAAGGAAAGGAAATGAGGTACTGGGTTGTCTTGGTCCCAAAATATCTCCTACAGTGCCAAACTGTCGATTACACATGGAGCCGATTCGTTTCCGTGCTGGTGCCAAACTGTCTTGTTACTACCTTATCTACAAAGCAGTAAGACCGGATTCGAGATAGTATGCGATAGTATGCGTTTTATCTGTTAATAAACTGCTTCGCTGAGCGCAGCTGGATACGCCCGCAGAGGTCAAACCCTGAACAGTTGGGGCAAAAATGGACACAATATTCAAGCTTGATACAGGTCTGAATTTGGACTGTAATTTAATATTTGACATATAGGTTTCTGAATAAATGTAGTCAAAGAACTTGAAATTGGTTATATGAATTGAATTTATATTCAATTCAAGATTTCTTGCTGTTGTGCAATACACTGTGCCGTTGCGCAATACTTAGTAAATCTGTTGTCAGACTATAAACAAATAAAGTTCAATTAATTCTCAATGTCATATTAGAAATTTATAAAAATGAAAAGGGAGCTTACATCAATAGATATAAACAATTCACCAAAGTTTCATGAGAATTGCTGATAACATTTTTGAGTTATTGTCCGAAAACTGGAAAACCCTCCCTTTTTTAATGAATAAAACCCCATAACTCAGAAATGATAAATGAAAAATTTATAAAATTCTAAATGGAGCTTACATCAATAGATATATAAACATTTCACCAAAGTTTCATAAGAACTGCTGAAAGCATTTTTGATTTTTTGTCCGAAAACTGGAAAAAATACCCCTTTTTTTATGAATAAAACCCTGTAACTCTGAAACGTCATATCTAAAATTTATAAAAAACGAAAGGGAGCTCATGTCAATAGATATAAACAATACACCACAATTTCTTGCAAGTTGGTGAAAGTATTCTTGAGTTATTGTCCGAAAACTGGAAAATCCCCCTTTTTTTAATGAATAAAACCCCATAATTGGAAACGTAAAATCTAAAATTTATAAAAATCAACAGAGACTCATGTCAATAGATATAAACAATTCACCACAATTTCTTGCAAGTTGGTGAAAGCATTCTTGAGTTATTGTCCGAAAACTGGAAAATCCCCCTTTTTTTAATGAATAAAACCCCATAACTCGGAAACGTAAAATCTAAAATTTATAAAAAACGAAAGGGAGCTCACGTCAATAGATATAAACAATTCACCAAAGTTCTATGCAAATTGGTTAAATTGTTTTTGAGTTAATGTCCGACATGTTGACGACGGACGGACAGACAGACAGACGGACGGACAGACAGACGGACGGACGGACTGACAACGGTATACCATAATACGTCCCGTAAACGGGCGTATAAAAAGTATCTGACAAAGAACCAGTATTAAATTATTGGTTGCAAGTAATTACTTTTATCGTCAAAGTTGGATTTAATATTTTTTTTCTACAGAATGATTTAACTTGTCCCGTCGGACAAGCTTCATATAGCTTTTACTTGTCCGACCTTTTTTTCCTCTGGTACCGGACAATCGACACACATTATTGTTGAGCCCTGCAGTGGTTAAAGGAGATGATTTTTGTAAAAAATAATGGATGACTGATGCTAAGTGATGAAAATAGCTTACTTGACCAAACCAGTCAGGTGAGCAAATAATGTGGGACAATCGTGAAGATGATTCATAGACAATTCAGAAGTTTAATGTTGAGCAATCAGGAGTTGTTTTGATAGTATTTTAATTGTGAAACAGCACATTTTGTTAGACATAACATATTTTTGCACACTTACAAACTTTCAAACTTACCTTTCACATCTTCCCATATTTGACTAAGAAAGTCCTTGAACTTCACAGAGAATTGTCTAGGCTAACTGCATGTCCTATGGATATATGTCAATCTGAAATAAGAACAGAATATTGGCCTAAACCTCATGCTGAAAATGTTTATCCTCCATAGCTTTTTTTTTACATATGAACTGCTTGAAAGCACAATTTAAAATGGTGATTTGCACCTAAATGGGTGGACATTGAATCAACTCCTATGAAATTTTGTCTATGAAATTAGACCAGAGATATGATTCTCACCTAAATAGGTGGATATTGGATCAATTTCTATGAAATTATGTCTAGAAAAGGAACGAAGTTGAAAATAGATATAATATATCATTCAGTACAAATTATCATTCTCAAGCAGAAAACTTCAAAAAGTATTCAGGAAATACTTGCATCTTATTAAAACAAATTCTACAATAGGTGCCAAATTCCATAAAACCTATCAATGGGATTAAAAAAAAAAAATAGAAACATTGGTGAATAAGTGAAACAAAGCTATAAAATAATTTATATAAACCTCACAGTTCCTACTAACATTTAACTGTGCAGAACTAATTAATGACCATCATGTAAACAACACATGTAAACTGATATTCTTAAGACCACACTTCCTTACTATGAAACACTTAATTCAAAATTGGTTAGAATTGTTTGAAAAACAAAAAATTAAAATGCAAATTCTAATTAACAAATTAAAAAAAACAATTCAAAAACTATTTAAAAAATCAAAAATTAAAACTGTAATAAATTAAAAAAAAATAAATGAAAAGAAATAAAAGTAAAACAGTAATTAAAAAAGAAGTAAATGAAAAAATGGGGAATGTGTCCATGGGGCACAGATGATGCCCCCACTTGCATATATATCATTTAAAGTTATAAAGGGACATAACTGAAGAACGGTAAAAGTGACGCTACCCAAATTTGTTAATGATCTGAGTTTTGTAGTAATAAGTATTGTGTATAAGTTTCATAACATTTGGTTGAGGCAAACTTAAGTTAGAGAACGGAAACGAAAAATTCAGCAATTTTTCCATTTGTAAAGGGCATAACTCTATAACGGTTAAAGTGACGCCACCAAAATTCAAACTTGATCTGTATTCTGTAGTAATAAGTATTGTGTATAAGTTTCGTAACATTTGGTTGAGGCAAACTAAAGTTAGAGAACGGAAACCAACTTTGGGACATACGTACGGACAAGGGTAAAACTTAATGCCTCCTCCGCTACGGCAGGGGCATAAAAACAAAAATTTGTAAGGGTTCCGCGGAACCCAGTGTCTCGCCTACTTTTGCTGTTAATCGCAGGCTAAACAAAATTGAGGAAAAAAATCAATAAAAATATTCCTTTAGATACTATCTTTTGATTGTAAGAACTTCTGTCAAAGCTTGGTATAAATCCAGGATAGTTTATGAATCTAATAAATGTTTTAAAAACTTTAACTGCAGACTGTATTTAATGTTAACTGAAAGAAAACTAAGTCCATTTATAAATAAAATACAGATAAACAGGTACAAAATTTTAACAAAATTTCCTTCTAGATACTAGCTTTTGATCATAAACAAGCTTCTGTCCAAGTTTGGTACAAATCCAGGATTTAAAAATTAGTTTAAGAAAGTTATTAAAATTTTAAAAACTTTAACCACAGAGTGAATGTATTGTTTCCTGGCAGAAAAACTAAGTCCATTTATAAGTAAAATGCGGAAAAAATAAAAAAAAATTTTTAACAAATTTACTTCTGGATACTATCTTATGATCATAAACAAGCTTCTGTCCAAGTTTGGTACAAATCCAGAATAGTTTAAGAAAGTTATTAAAATTTTAAAAACTTTAACCACAGAGTAAATGTATTGTTTCCTGGCAGAAAAACTAAGTCCATTTATAAGTAAAATACAGAAAAAATGAAATTTTTTTTTTAACAAATTTACTTCTGGATACTATCTTATGATCATAAACAAGCTTCTGTCCAAGTTTGGTACAAATCCAGAATAGTTTAAGAAAGTTATTAAAATTTTAAAAACTTTAACCACAGAGTGAATGTAATGTTTCCCGGCAGAAAAACTAAGTCCATTTACAAGTAAAATACGGAAAAACAGGAATTTTATTTTTACAAAATTTACTTCTGGATACTATATATCTTATGATCATAAACAAGCTTCTGTCCAAGTTTGGTAGAAATCCAGGATAGTTTAAGAAAGTTATTAAAATTTCAAAAACTTTAACCACAGAGTGAATATTTGTGGACGCCGCCGCCGACGAATACGCCGACGGAATGTAGGATCGCTATGTCTCGCTTTTTCGACTAAAGTCGATGCTCGACAAAAAAACAAAAGGGATGGTTTCTGATGAAGGTTTTCCGAAATAACCCGGAATATTGCATTAATGTACATGATGTAAGGCCAGAGATATGATTCCCACCTAAACATGCTAAATGGGTGGATATTGGATCAATTTCTATGAAAATTATTACAACTAGGAATGTCTAAAAAACTGAATTATAGCAAAATTTGTTTTGAAACAAGAGGCTTTGTATCACTCACCTGATGAACAAAACACCAGTTTACTAGGACTTTTAAATGCACAAACTATACAGCTGTATATAATATATATATATAGGTACTGTTTGTGTTGCTGATCACTTTTGCATTTAACAGGTTTAACCTAACCTATATGTATAAGTTAATAGATATCAAGCCAAACTGTAAAAAAAACAGTAAATATCAACGTTTCAGGGGCAATAACTCCAAAATCAGAAATCAATGTTAAAAATACCATTAAAGAACATACATGACATAGATCTTGTCATGCTGATCATTTTTGCAGACAACACTTTTAACAGGTCTATCTCCTACAGTTTTCAAATGACAGCAAACAAGAATGTGTCCATAGTACATAGACGCCCCACTTGCACTATCATTTTCTATGTTCAGTGGACCGTGAAATTGGGGTCAAAACTCTAATTTGGCATTAAAATTAGAACAATCATATCATAGGGAACATGTGTACTAAGTTTCAAGTTGATTGGACTTCAACTTCATCAAAAACTACCTTGACCAAAAACTTTAACCTGAAAGACCAAAAACTTTAACCTGAAGCGGGACAGACAGACATACGGACGGACAAAGTAACGGATGCACAAACTGAAAAACATAATGCCCATAAATGGGGCATAAAAACTCCTAAAAGTAAGAAAAATAGGTATTTCAGGGGCAATATATAAAAATAAAGTAATCTTTTTATTCCTTGGTGGATAAATCTGTACATCTTGTCAAGCTGATCATTTTTTCTAATTTACACTTGAATTTTAGCAAGCTCCAATAATTTTTAAATTAAGTGGTCATGTTGACTTATTTAAAAATATATGTCTTTTATACATTTGTGCAGTTAAAAGTTGTCTGTACCTATCATAGTTTCTGCAAAAAATAAAAAAATTGGGTAAAATATTCATTCAAGGGAAATAACTGCTTTAAAGGATCAATTAATGATTTAAATAATGTAAGTCCTATTCCCAGATCTTACTTTGCTGAACATATTTATCACTTAAACATGTTAAAGTTTCTCTTTTTCTATCATTGTTTCTGCAAAAAACATAATTTTAGGTAAAAATAATTTTTCAAGGGCAAAAACTGCTATAAACAGGATAAAGGATCAATAGACTGTTTCAGTCATGTAAGCTTATTCACAGATCTTACTTAGCTGAACATATTTACCACTTAAAGTGTCTCTCAATCTATCATATTTTCTACAAGAAACTCTAAAATCTATTACAATTTTGTGTTTCAAGGGCAATGACTCATATAAGGATCCATACTACTGTTTTGCTGTTTAAAATTTATCTTTATCTGAAATTGTTTTCAATATGACAATCAGTGTTACCAAGAACATAATAAAATGCTCCGCTGGGGTGCAGCTTGATACAACCGCAGGGGTCGAACCCTGAACAGTTGGGGCAAGTATGGACACAACATTCAAGCTTGATACAGCACTGAATTTGGATTGTAATTAAATATTTGACACAGCATAGGTTTCTGACACAGAATGAAAGTGGTCTAAGAACTTAAAAAATTCTAATTTACCTATTCAAACCATATCATTATTATTTGCTTTTATATAAAAATCAGAAATAACCAATTTAAAATGGTAAATTTTAAAGAAAAAAAAGGAAAAAAAAATCCCCCCCCCCCCAAATTATTTGAACCCCCTTATGATTCATCACCCCCAAACTCAATCCCAGCCTTCCCTTTGTGGTATGGTACCTTGCAGCACAATTTCAGAGAGATCCATACACTTGAACACAAGTTATTGTCTGGAAACTAGAAAAATGCTTGTTTTTTGGCCCCTTTTTGGCCCAAAATTCCTAAACCTTTAGGGCAATTACCCCCAAACTCAAACCCAGCTTTCCCTTTGTGATATGGAACCTTGCAGTACAATTTCATAAAGATCCATACACTTACACACAAGTTATTGTCCTGAAACTAGAAAAATGTTTGTTTTTTTGCCCTTTTATGGCCCCTAATTACTAAAATTTTGAGGGAATTAACCCCAAATTCAATCCCAGCCTTCCCTTTGTGGTATGGTACCTTGCAGTACAATTTCAGAGAGATCCATACACTTGAACACAAGTTATTGTTTGGAAACTAGAAAAATGCTTGTTTTTTGGCCCCTTTTTGGCCCCAAATTCCTAAACGTTTAGGGCAATTACCCCCAAACTCAAACCCAGCTTTCCCTTTGTGATATGGAACCTTGCAGTACAATTTCATAAAGATCCATACACTTACACACAAGTTATTGTCCAGCAACTAGAAAAATGCTTGTTTTTTTGCCCTTTTTTGCCCCTAATTCCTAAAATTTTGAGGGAATTACCCCCAAAATCAATCCCAGCCTTCCCTTTGTGGTATGGTACCTTGCAGTACAATTTCAGAGAGATCCATACACTTGAACACAAGTTATTGTCTGGAAACTAGAAAAATGCTTTTTTTGGCCCCTTATTCCTAAACTTTTTTGGGCAATTACCCCGAAAATCAATTCCAGCTTTCCCTGTGTGATATGGAACCTTGTAGTACAATTTTATAAAGATCCATACACTTACACACAAGTTATTGTCATGAAACTAGAAAAATGCTTGTTTTTTGCCCCTTTTTGGCCCCTAATCCCTAAAATTTGGAGGCAATTACCCCCAAAATCAATCCCAGCATTCCCTTTGTGATATGGAACCTTGTGGTACAATGTCAGAGAGATCCATACACTAACACACAAGTTATGTCTGGAAGTTACAAAAATGCTTATTTTTGGCCCCTTTTTGGCCCCTAATTCCTTAACTGTTGGTACCATAACCCCCAAAATCAATCCCAACCTTCCTTTTGTGGTATTGAACCTTATGGTAAAATTTCATTCAGATCCATTCACTTTAACTAAAGTTAGAGTGCGAAAACTAATGTGTCTTCGGACGACGACGACGACGCCAACGTCATACCAATATACGACCACAAAATTTTGTTTACGGTCGTATAAAAATTATGGAAACTTATTATTTCAGGGGCAATTACTTCAAATAGGGTTGTCAGATTGGTCTGAAATATCAGGGCAGATTAATCTTAAAATGCTAATTGTTTTGACCAAACTATATATATATTTAATATGCAGAGTTTCTTAATTAAAGGACAAGATTAAAATTACAAAATATATGTACTCTATACCCTATTAAAGGATCATTTAGCCTAAGTTTGGTTAAAATTAATTCAGTAGTTTCAGAGGAGAAGATCTTTGAAAAAGTGTACTACTGACAATGAATTAATGAAAAGGGAGGATGATTTGACAAAGGGATAGCAAAAGCTCACATAGACTCTTAGGTCAGGTGAGCTAAATAGTAAATAAAACTTTTGACAAACAGAAAAAAATCATAAGTTGGCTATTATATTTATATATAAAATAAGGGCTCTGTTAATGTAAGTGGAATCTAAAAGTTGATTGACATATATATATATATAAATATATATTTGTCCTCTTTCTATAATGATCATGATGATATTAATGCTATAAAATATATGAAATGAAATTCATCTCTAAAACAGTGATCACATAATGTACTGTTCAAATTACAAAGTTTTTTGCTCTATTATACCATTAACCAGTTTCAATTATAATTTTTCAATTTGAGGTTCTAAGTTTTGTATTTTATCTATGAATTCTGTTTTTCACTGAAAATCTCTTGATTATCAAAATTTCTAACTTTGTACATTATTTGGCCTTATAAACTTTTTTTATTCAACATGTTCAAGAGTATAACTTATGAAATTCCTGTCTGACCTAAAAAAAAAAATAATCAGGGTATTTGTCATTTATGTGTTAATGGCTTGATTTATTAAGGTCTAGATAGGGTTTCTGTATATCTTTATTCTTCATATATATAGACTGTTTTTCTTTAATCTTTTGTTAATTTTGTCCATTTATCTCTATTCTTTATATTTCAGCACCTATTATTCTCTAATATTTATTTTGTTTGCCTACTTTTCCCTATTTATTTTTTATACCTTTATTCTGCACATTTTGCCCGTTATTCTCTTTTTTGTAAACCCCATCTAAACCCTCATCCATGTCAAAAATATTTTAAAGTGGTACAATGATGATGATGTATGCAAAATTCTTGAATTTTAATTTGTAGGCAAATATCAACTTATGAAATTCAGAAACAAATACTTGATACTTCACATTTAAATCAACAACAAGAATGTGTCCATAGTACACAGATGCCCCACTGGCACTATCATTTTAAATGCGTGGACCATGAAATTGGGGTAAAAACTGTAATTTGGCATTAAAATAAGAAAAATCATATCATATAGGTTGCATTTCTGTAAATATTGACAATGCAATTTCCCATAGGAACTCCTTTTACGGCTAAAACTGTACCACTTTTACTATGAAGTTTTGAAAAAAATCATATCCTAGAATGGAAAGTTCATATGCACTACAATTTTTTTCAAAGGTCAAAATATAGGGCTGTGCGGCATATTTTCAACGTTTATATGCCCTGAACTTCTAAGAGTTTAAACTAACACTAAATTTCTTAACTATACCCACCTTGACTGTAGGATTACCACAGATTTCTATATAGACAATATGCATATGTATATTTACTGGTAACATTCCCAAGTTATGTCTCTATGAGATGAAACCTAGAGATCATAACTGGGAACCAGTATGTAAACAAAATTAATTATCTATGAATATTCTATATCTCCCCAAAAGAGGCGTGGTTTGAGAAACAGCTGTATTTACAAAGTGCAACCTATACAAACATTTATTCCAATAGAAAACTCTCTAAAAACACTTTTTCTCACATTAATACTTATTTATCAGAATTATAGCCTTAAAGAAATCACTGCATAAACTCTAAGTTTTCTTTTACTGTTCATTTGATACCCCCTCCCCTGTTTCAATTTTTTAAAGAATTTGAAAACAAGACTTTAATTATTGCCAGCTTACCCTATTTGCATGTTTTCTGACATGAAATGCCTAGAACCTGTTTAAAACTGTTCTGATAACATATTGAAAGCATTTCAGAACACTGTAAATGTTATGTTTAGCAGTCAATCATTCCAAAATTCAAGATTGTATAAAGTATCAAATCCTGCCTGTGTCTCCAGTCCACATTTTACTGTATGCCTATTTGTCAATGAAAGTTCACAATTTCTGCCTCAAATGGTCAGTTTAGAATTCTTGTCACAACAGTATCATCTCTAGCCATATATCTGACATAATTTAGCTAATATATGAGCTAGAAGTGTTAAAACAAAGCCATATTTGCAATAGTTGTATGTATGCAGATACCAGTCTGATGTATAAATTCACTTAAAATGTTATAGAAATGACTGCTAACATCTAATTTTTGCATAACTTCCAAGCATAGTTATTGTTTTCTATATAAAGACCTTTAAAATCATAAAATCATAGCATTTACAAGTCAAATTATTTGTTATATGACCCAGGGGATAGGCAATTTTCTCTGTTTTTTGCCCCTGGGGCCTCAAATTTCCTAAATTGTTCTGCTGTTTCTAGCAATATGGAATATTTAGTACATATTCAGGATAGAACACACTATTGTTAGTTTTGTTGAGATATTTTTGTATTTCTAGCTTGTATTTTTTATGCCGCGGTGACAAAAAAGCAGATTTAGGCGTTACGGCTTACTTTTGGGTTATCGACAGGACAAAAACACCCCACCAATAATATTCAGGAAGGATCTATGAGTTTCAATGACTGCGAAGAGTAAATATAAGCACTTCTAAACAATTTAACTTACAAATATGCATATATTATGAATTTATTTTGCATTCAGGGCTTTAAGTAAACTATGCATACTGTAAACTGTGAATATATGCTGAGTCATCATAGTTAAAGCCCAGGATTTTCTCAATCTTCATGAAATATTTATAAAACTTCATATTTGAGTTAATTTCTTTAAAATCTGTGAGATAAACCAAAATTGGTTAAATTCTGCATGTTCTCTTTTTTCACCCAATATACAAACATTTATTCCAATAGAAAACTCTCTAAAAACACTTTTTCTCACATTAATACTTATTTATCAGAATTATAGCCTTAAAGAAATCACTGCATAAACTCTAAGTTTTCTTTTACTGTTCATTTGATACCCCCTCCCCTGTTTCAATTTTTTAAAGAATTTGAAAACAAGACTTTAATTATTGCCAGCTTACCCTATTTGCATGTTTTCTGACATGAAATGCCTAGAACCTGTTTAAAACTGTTCTGATAACATATTGAAAGCATTTCAGAACACTGTAAATGTTATGTTTAGCAGTCAATCATTCCAAAATTCAAGATTGTATAAAGTATCAAATCCTGCCTGTGTCTCCAGTCCACATTTTACTGTATGCCTATTTGTCAATGAAAGTTCACAATTTCTGCCTCAAATGGTCAGTTTAGAATTCTTGTCACAACAGTATCATCTCTAGCCATATATCTGACATAATTTAGCTAATATATGAGCTAGAAGTGTTAAAACAAAGCCATATTTGCAATAGTTGTATGTATGCAGATACCAGTCTGATGTATAAATTCACTTAAAATGTTATAGAAATGACTGCTAACATCTAATTTTTGCATAACTTCCAAGCATAGTTATTGTTTTCTATATAAAGACCTTTAAAATCATAAAATCATAGCATTTACAAGTCAAATTATTTGTTATATGACCCAGGGGATAGGCAATTTTCTCTGTTTTTTGCCCCTGGGGCCTCAAATTTCCTAAATTGTTCTGCTGTTTCTAGCAATATGGAATATTTAGTACATATTCAGGATAGAACACACTATTGTTAGTTTTGTTGAGATATTTTTGTATTTCTAGCTTGTATTTTTTATGCCGCGGTGACAAAAAAGCAGATTTAGGCGTTACGGCTTACTTTTGGGTTATCGACAGGACAAAAACACCCCACCAATAATATTCAGGAAGGATCTATGAGTTTCAATGACTGCGAAGAGTAAATATAAGCACTTCTAAACAATTTAACTTACAAATATGCATATATTATGAATTTATTTTGCATTCAGGGCTTTAAGTAAACTATGCATACTGTAAACTGTGAATATATGCTGAGTCATCATAGTTAAAGCCCAGGATTTTCTCAATCTTCATGAAATATTTATAAAACTTCATATTTGAGTTAATTTCTTTAAAATCTGTGAGATAAACCAAAATTGGTTAAATTCTGTATGTTCTCTTTTTTCACCCAATATAGGTTGCATTTCTGTAAATATTGACAATGCAATTTCCCATAGGAACTCCTTTTACGGCTAAAACTGTACCACTTTTACTATGAAGTTTTGAAAAAAATCATATCCTAGAATGGAAAGTTCATATGCACTACAATTTTTTTCAAAGGTCAAAATATAGGGCTGTGCGGCATATTTTCAACGTTTATATGCCCTGAACTTCTAAGAGTTTAAACTAACACTAAATTTCTTAACTATACCCACCTTGACTGTAGGATTACCACAGATTTCTATATAGACAATATGCATATGTATATTTACTGGTAACATTCCCAAGTTATGTCTCTATGAGATGAAACCTAGAGATCATAACTGGGAACCAGTATGTAAACAAAATTAATTATCTATGAATATTCTATATCTCCCCAAAAGAGGCGTGGTTTGAGAAACAGCTGTATTTACAAAGTGCAACCTATACAAACATTTATTCCAATAGAAAACTCTCTAAAAACACTTTTTCTCACATTAATACTTATTTATCAGAATTATAGCCTTAAAGAAATCACTGCATAAACTCTAAGTTTTCTTTTACTGTTCATTTGATACCCCCTCCCCTGTTTCAATTTTTTAAAGAATTTGAAAACAAGACTTTAATTATTGCCAGCTTACCCTATTTGCATGTTTTCTGACATGAAATGCCTAGAACCTGTTTAAAACTGTTCTGATAACATATTGAAAGCATTTCAGAACACTGTAAATGTTATGTTTAGCAGTCAATCATTCCAAAATTCAAGATTGTATAAAGTATCAAATCCTGCCTGTGTCTCCAGTCCACATTTTACTGTATGCCTATTTGTCAATGAAAGTTCACAATTTCTGCCTCAAATGGTCAGTTTAGAATTCTTGTCACAACAGTATCATCTCTAGCCATATATCTGACATAATTTAGCTAATATATGAGCTAGAAGTGTTAAAACAAAGCCATATTTGCAATAGTTGTATGTATGCAGATACCAGTCTGATGTATAAATTCACTTAAAATGTTATAGAAATGACTGCTAACATCTAATTTTTGCATAACTTCCAAGCATAGTTATTGTTTTCTATATAAAGACCTTTAAAATCATAAAATCATAGCATTTACAAGTCAAATTATTTGTTATATGACCCAGGGGATAGGCAATTTTCTCTTGTTTTTTGCCCCTGGGGCCTCAAATTTCCTAAATTGTTCTGCTGTTTCTAGCAATATGGAATATTTAGTACATATTCAGGATAGAACACACTATTGTTAGTTTTGTTGAGATATTTTTGTATTTCTAGCTTGTATTTTTTATGCCGCGGTGACAAAAAAGCAGATTTAGGCGTTACGGCTTACTTTTGGGTTATCGACAGGACAAAAACACCCCACCAATAATATTCAGGAAGGATCTATGAGTTTCAATGACTGCGAAGAGTAAATATAAGCACTTCTAAACAATTTAACTTACAAATATGCATATATTATGAATTTATTTTGCATTCAGGGCTTTAAGTAAACTATGCATACTGTAAACTGTGAATATATGCTGAGTCATCATAGTTAAAGCCCAGGATTTTCTCAATCTTCATGAAATATTTATAAAACTTCATATTTGAGTTAATTTCTTTAAAATCTGTGAGATAAACCAAAATTGGTTAAATTCTGTATGTTCTCTTTTTTCACCCAATATACAAACATTTATTCCAATAGAAAACTCTCTAAAAACACTTTTTCTCACATTAATACTTATTTATCAGAATTATAGCCTTAAAGAAATCACTGCATAAACTCTAAGTTTTCTTTTACTGTTCATTTGATACCCCCTCCCCTGTTTCAATTTTTTAAAGAATTTGAAAACAAGACTTTAATTATTGCCAGCTTACCCTATTTGCATGTTTTCTGACATGAAATGCCTAGAACCTGTTTAAAACTGTTCTGATAACATATTGAAAGCATTTCAGAACACTGTAAATGTTATGTTTAGCAGTCAATCATTCCAAAATTCAAGATTGTATAAAGTATCAAATCCTGCCTGTGTCTCCAGTCCACATTTTACTGTATGCCTATTTGTCAATGAAAGTTCACAATTTCTGCCTCAAATGGTCAGTTTAGAATTCTTGTCACAACAGTATCATCTCTAGCCATATATCTGACATAATTTAGCTAATATATGAGCTAGAAGTGTTAAAACAAAGCCATATTTGCAATAGTTGTATGTATGCAGATACCAGTCTGATGTATAAATTCACTTAAAATGTTATAGAAATGACTGCTAACATCTAATTTTTGCATAACTTCCAAGCATAGTTATTGTTTTCTATATAAAGACCTTTAAAATCATAAAATCATAGCATTTACAAGTCAAATTATTTGTTATATGACCCAGGGGATAGGCAATTTTCTCTGTTTTTTGCCCCTGGGGCCTCAAATTTCCTAAATTGTTCTGCTGTTTCTAGCAATATGGAATATTTAGTACATATTCAGGATAGAACACACTATTGTTAGTTTTGTTGAGATATTTTTGTATTTCTAGCTTGTATTTTTTATGCCGCGGTGACAAAAAAGCAGATTTAGGCGTTACGGCTTACTTTTGGGTTATCGACAGGACAAAAACACCCCACCAATAATATTCAGGAAGGATCTATGAGTTTCAATGACTGCGAAGAGTAAATATAAGCACTTCTAAACAATTTAACTTACAAATATGCATATATTATGAATTTATTTTGCATTCAGGGCTTTAAGTAAACTATGCATACTGTAAACTGTGAATATATGCTGAGTCATCATAGTTAAAGCCCAGGATTTTCTCAATCTTCATGAAATATTTATAAAACTTCATATTTGAGTTAATTTCTTTAAAATCTGTGAGATAAACCAAAATTGGTTAAATTCTGTATGTAATCTTTTTTCACCCAATATAGGTTGCATTTCTGTAAATATTGACAATGCAATTTCCCATAGGAACTCCTTTTACGGCTAAAACTGTACCACTTTTACTATGAAGTTTTGAAAAAAATCATATCCTAGAATGGAAAGTTCATATGCACTACAATTTTTTTCAAAGGTCAAAATATAGGGCTGTGCGGCATATTTTCAACGTTTATATGCCCTGAACTTCTAAGAGTTTAAACTAACACTAAATTTCTTAACTATACCCACCTTGACTGTAGGATTACCACAGATTTCTATATAGACAATATGCATATGTATATTTACTGGTAACATTCCCAAGTTATGTCTCTATGAGATGAAACCTAGAGATCATAACTGGGAACCAGTATGTAAACAAAATTAATTATCTATGAATATTCTATATCTCCCCAAAAGAGGCGTGGTTTGAGAAACAGCTGTATTTACAAAGTGCAACCTATAGGGAACATCATGTACTAAGCTAGTTTCAATTGGACTTCAACTTCATCAAAATCTACCTTGACCAAAAACTTAAACCTGAAGCTGGACAGATATCATCATTGATAGATGGAGGAATGGACGCATAGATTGAAAAGCATATAATGCCCAAAGGTGGGACATAAAACATAGGCAAATATCCTTAGGTGACAGATTATTAAATTTATCACTAATGCATATACATGTATATCAATCTAAAAAGTTTTTAATTGATATATTAGAATTCTTTAAAAATATAAAACATGTTGAATTTCTGTATGTCTGTGGTATGCAGTGGCAGATCAAGAATTTTCAAAAGGGGCCCACTGACTGCCTAAAAGGGGGGCAGCTCAAATCATTCGTCAGTGATTCCCTAAATAATTAATCAAATATTTTTTAAAAAAGGGGGGCGCCAGGCCCTCTAGCCCCACCCCTTAGTACTCCTCTGGTATGGATATAAAATAAAACTTTTAGGAGACCATACACAAAACAGAAAAGATAACAATTATTGGCATTATAAGTATGAAATACTTACAATAAACTTTTCAAATTCTCTCCCTGTATGTCATTGTGAACATCTAATACTGTGTATTCTAATCCTCAATTCTTATGGTTTCACTTTTATTTACACTAAAAGGCCTACTCCAATTATACTTTATTATGTCCATTGGATCAATGTGGTGAGTATTATATGTATAACATTTACTTGTGTTTTTATGTTTAAGCAAAATACACACAAGTAAATATGGCCTGTTTTAATCCAAAGATCTAGGAAGACATAAAATGAATTTCTCTTTTATCTCATTGGTTACTACAGATTCATATTGATGTCATGACCTGATTACTTGGACATCATAAAATGTGTAGAGGAATATAAAATGTTGAAATTCATCATGAATACGCTAGTCTCAGTCTCTTATTTTTATTACTATTTTTATTACTATTGTTTTTGTGGTGTTTTTGTGAAGAACCATGCAGTGGAGGAAAACAGTTCAAAGAAGAAAATGGCAAGTTAATTAATTTCACTTTGAAGTTTAGATACAGTAATATAATATAAAAAGATTATGTCTTTCGATTCTCTTTCAAATATTTCTTTAAAAGTTCAACAACAGTGGTTATGAAATTTACACATATCATTCCCTAATTCATGCATATAATGACTGTATACATATGAATTAAATTCTGTCTTGAAATCACTGGTTCAGGACAGTTTGAAGTGAAACACTTTTATGAATATTTTGTCACACATATATATATATATATGTGTGTACCTTAACTACTCAACTTTAACTAGATGAAAATAAATGATCTTATGTATGTTTTTTTAATAGTTCTTTAGTATCTTTACTAATTTCTATTTTTTTTTTAATTCTATATGTTAGCGGCACTAATTATATATATAAGTAAAATAATCTATTAAGCTTAAATCCTAGGCAATAAGCTAACGCCTAGGCATTAGGTTATTGACAATTTTCAGGCATTAGGCTTATTTCCTGAAATCTGCAATGATTATTCAACCTATTGCCAAACATCATTTCAGGCAATTAATGAGCTTTAGGATATTTGATTCATCTTTAAATGACTAGGACTCTTGCGAGCCTGTGTCGTTCACCTTGGTCTATATATGCAATATATTCAACAAAGGACACTCTCCAACATTGTAGACAAGAATAGAATTAATGACAAAAATCTCTGGGTTTTTTTTGTATCTTATATTGCTGATCATTGAAGTCTGTTTAGTTTCTCTCTATCTTCATGATCTTATTTAGCTTTTGCTCAAAACACAAAAGAGTAAAAAAACTCCTATAAAGAGTAACAGTCTACTAATTATATCAGCATAATTTGACTTATTAGTAGTTCGTCTTGCTTATCATTTTGGATTATTTAAGTTTCTATCTATCTATTATTATTTTTTATCATATAGAGCAAAAAAAATGGTAAATATCGTAATTAAAGGGCAATGACTCCCATAAGGAGTCGTCGGACAATTTCCGCCTTTTTGTCTTAACTGTAGATCTTGTCTTGCTGATCATTTTTGTATATATTTAAGTTTCTTTCTATCATCATCATGTGTCTATCTATTATAAGTTTTAAGATGTAAGACAAAAACGCTAAAGAAAGATTGTACAAATTGGCATTACAGAGCTACAATGTACATCTCTAATTAGGAGTCAACTGATGATTTCAACCATAAGACTTATTTGTAAAACTTGTCCTTCTGATCATTTTTGCATTTTAAAGTTTCTCTCCATCTATTATAGTTTTCAAGATAATAGGCAAAATTCGAAAAAAGTGGTAAAATTTGATTCTATTTTGCCCAGTAGTTTCGGAGAAAATTTTTGTAAAAGATTACAAAAATTTCTTAAAAAATTGACTATAAAGGGCAATAACTCCTGAGGGGGTCAATTGACCATTTTGGTCATGTTGTCTTAATTGTAGATCTTACTTTGCTGAACATTATTGCTGTTTACAATGCATCTCTATCCATAATAATATTCAAGACAATAACCAATAAAATGCTCCGCTGGGCGCAGCTTGAAACGACCTCAGACGTCAAACCCTGAACAGTTAGGGCAAGTATGGACACAACATTCAAGCTTGATACAGCTCTGAATTTGGATTGTGATTAAATATTTGACACAGCATAGGTTTCTGACACAGAATGAATGTGGTCGAAGAACTTAAAATTTTTTAATTTACCTAGTATGGTCCTATATCCAAAATCTAAATACATACAAGGTTAGATTCAGCATATCAAAGAATCCCAAGAATTCCATTTTTGTTAAAATCAGACTAAGTTTAATTTTGGATACTTTGGACCTTAATGTAGACCAATTTGAAAACGGGACCAAAAATTAAGAATCTAAATACACGGTTAGATTCAGCATATCAAAGAACCCCAATATCTCAATTTTTGATGAAATCAAACCATATCATTATTATTTGCTTTTATACATATATATAAATCAAAAATAACCAACTTATAATGGAAAATTTTAAAGAAAAAAAAAGGAAAAAAAGGAAAAACAAATCCCTCCCCAAATTTTTTGAACCCCCCTTAAGATTCATCTTCCCCAAACTCAATCCCAGCCTTCCCTTCGTGGTATGGTACCTTGCAGTACAAGTTCAGAGCGATTCATACACTTGAACACAAGTTATTGTCTGGAAACTGTAAAAATGCTTGTTTTTGGCCCCTTTTTGGCCCCAAATTCCTTAACATTTAGGGCAATTACCCCCAAACTCAAACCCAACTTTCCCTTTGTGATATGGAACCTTGTAGTACAATTTCATAAAGATCCATACACTTACACACACGTTATTGTCCTGAAACTAGAAAAATGCTTCTTTTTGGCCCCTAGTTCCTAAAATTTTGAGGCAATTACACCCAAACTCAATCCCAGCCTTCCCTTTGTGGTATGGTACCTTGCAGTACAATTTCAGAGAGATCCATACACTTGAACACAAGTTATTGTCTGGAAACTAGGAAAATGCTTATTTTTGGCCCCTTTTTGGCCCCTTATTCCTAAGCGTTTTGGGCAATTACCCCCAAATTTAATTCCAGCTCTCCCTTTGTGATATGGAACCTTGTAGTACAATTTCAGAAAGATGCATACACTTACATACAAGTTATTGTCATGAAACAAGAAAAATGCTTGTTTTTTTTGCCCTTTTTTGGGCCCCTAAATCCTAAAATTATGAGACAATTACCTCCAAAATCAATCCCAGCATTCCCTTTGTGATATGGAACCTTGTGGTACAATGTCAGAGAGATCCATACACTAACACACAAGTTACTGTTTTGAAGTTACAAAAATGATTATTTTTGCCCCTTTTTGGCCCCTTATTCCTTAACTGTTGGTACCATAACCCCCAAAATCAATCCCGACCTTCCTTTTGTGGTATTGAACCTTATGGTAAAATTTCATAGAGATCCATTCACTTAAACTAAAGTTATTGTGCGAAAACCAATGTGTCTTCGGACGACGACGATGACGCCAATATCATACCAATATATACGACCGCAATAATTTTTTGAGGTCGTATAAAAACTGCAAAATTTTCTTAAAATTACCAATTCAGGGGCAACAACCCAATAATGGGTTGTCTGATTTGTCTGAAATCTATATTCCCCAATGATGATTGTGGCCAAGTTTGGTTTACTTTGGCCCAGTAGTTTCAGAGGAGAAGATTTTTGTAAAAGTTAACAGACGAAGAAGGACCCCCCAAGTGATGATAAAAGCTCACTTGGCCAGGTGAGCTAAAAATACCTTACATTAGAGCTCTTTGATTTTAGTATCATGCCATATTATTAAAATAGTTTCTCTATTACTTTCAATTCCCTGTATATGTAGATGTCTTAAAATTAATGTATTTTATGTCTCTCCTTTGGATTGAAGGATATCAGTTTTAAATAAATTAAAAAGTACAAGTACTAAGCAAGTTGATTGTCTGACCAAATAAATAACAAGGGCAGAAAAAAGTAGCTTAAACTTTTTCCCCATGCATAGTAAATAATAAGAAAACAAATCTAAAGAATAAAAGGAAAAGGAGAAACTTTGGCACTCAGACTCATGTTATTATATAGTAAATCAGCTGATTATGTTCTTACCAGCTGCACATGGTCAATCAATTAAAAGCAATAAATTTTGTTAGTTTTAGTGACCACAAATAATTGCTCCCAATCAAGCATTAAATTTCTCTGACCCTAAAATGATGTGGAACAGTAACATTATAGGAGATCACAGCTGAAGTGTAATACCAAGTGTTTTTATGGAGGCTACAAATGTGCATGGATACACATAGATCTACATAACATTTATCCATTTTAACTAAACATGTTATTGACAGGCATTTGGTTGTCTTTTTTAACATTATCATATATATTTACTGGTATACATGTACTAAATCATTATTTACTGAACTTCACACAGGTTCAGAATATTTTTGTTTTGTTTTGACCCAAATAATGACTTCAGACAAAAATATATTTATACATGTCTATATAATAATATACATGATCATATGAATAGAATTAAATACATGTATCTCCCTTGAGTGCCCAACTGTTTTCTGGAATATTGCTTGTATTATGTTTTTGACATTATTGAATCAAAATGTCAATATACATGATATAAGCAGACACAAAATAAAGGAAAAAAAGATTGTACCCACTTAATAAAGAAATTTATATTTGTTCTTTGACTACACAAAAAGTAGGTATATAGTTATGTTTGATTGAAACAGGAAAGAAAATTACATATATATATATATATACAATATGAAGATTTGGATAAAGATTGAGGTTTTATAACATTATATTCTTTGATGTATAGCCTGTTCATTTAAGAATATAAATCGCATTAACAAAATCCATTCGCCCTGATTACATGTTTGCCCTGGGTCTGTTCGCCCTGAGTTCGTTCGCCCATATAGTCCGTTCGCCTAGGGTCCGTTCTCCCTACTTTTATTAAAACATATTGTTTTATGGGTATTAAACTTTAAAAAACTTATTCAGATATTTATATGGTATAAATTCTGGAAATTTATGAAAAAACATAGAAATATTTAAAAGTTGTTGGCTTAAGATTTGTTTTAGAGCATTAATTGTTCAAAATAATAATTCTCACTGATTGTTGTAATGGATTAATAATAAAAACAACATTTTATTTTGATAAACTAGCTATATAGTCAGCTTGGAATGAGTAAAAACAATGATGTACAAATTTTAAAACTTGAAAAAGATATAAATTTATATTGTTATCAAATTGACTAACCAGAATTAATAAAATTGTTAACAAATATCAATAAGATAAGTACAATGTATTCCAGGGAAGTGCTATTTTACAGGTTGCAGGTCGCATATAAATCCTCCCCATGACTGATAAATTTACAAATTATTTCTTACAGTACACATACTGTAGGGTAGAAGTATTTTGTCTTTTTTTTTATCATAATCTTCAAATTTAATAATCATAATTTTAATACACATACATGTATCTTTTGATGCTTATCATACCGCTCAATTGCTATTATTAGTTCTAAACATTGATTCTAGTGAAGTTAAAGTAATAAAAACTTCAAATTGACATAGGGTGAACAGGTTCTATGGAACACATTAATCTGTCTTAATCTAGTTACATAAACAATTAAATTCCTTTCAGTTGACATTCAACATCTTTGAGGCTAATATTAAGAAATTATAAGCTCTAGATAATTATATGCATTTTCTTGCATGAACATAATAAATTTAGTGCAAGAAACAAACAAAATAATATACTTCCCAATTCTGTTTTTATTTATGTAAAGACCCAAAACCTTGAGTCTGTTCTGTTGCAATTGTCCATTTACAATTTGTCTAATGATTTAAAAGTAAAAAATGTATTTATTTTTTTAAGAAGGAGGCGAACATCCTGTTTCTTAAGTATATACCTCCCCAAATTTCAAGCAGGGATAATATAAGCTCACCTGCATTCCATTTTCCATTTGCATTTATTTGATTTTACATTAACAAGTCAAGGGAATAGAGTTAAACAATATGGAGTAAAGTTTTGAGAATTATAGTTAAAGTTTTAAATGAATTCTTATTATTACAAAAACAATAAAAAAAAATTTTTTTTTAAAAATATGGCAAGAATTGTACCCATTTTCCATAAATTTAATATTTCCAAGGGACTCAACTTTTTTAAATAAAGTTGATCGTCCACCATTTTAGAACTTGTCCGAGATATTGCTGATATCAACCTATATAATAGTACAAGTTTTATAAAAATCTGACAAGAATTGTACCCGTGAGATCGCTAACGAGGCCATTTTCCATATATTTAATATTTTTAAGGGGCATAACTCTTTTCAAAAAAGTAGATTTTTCACCATTTTCGAGCCGGACGGACGGACGCCTGGTATTTCCATGTCCCCCCGCAACGCGTTACACGGTTGACAAAAAGATATTTATCATAGCGTATAAACGCAGTCTTTTAAGACAAGACTTTTAAATAGGTAGACTTTTGAGACGGACCCTTGCTATGAATGCAGTAGAACTAAAAAGCTTAAAAAATCCAGAAACCTACATCGAGTTAAAAGGCAATAAGTCTTTACCACTATATAAAAACTGTGTCAAGTCTTGATGTTTTAATATGTATGTTCTATGCATTTGTTGAAAGTTTTACCCAAATGTTTGTTAAGTTTTCTCTTTTCGAACAGAAAGTGTATGTATTAGATAAACCCTGAGGGTGTTAGACCAATTAAGTGCATTTACATCTCAAGATATTATGATTAATGTAAATTGATAGATTTCTATTTATAGGTGTAAGTTTATTTACACCAGAATGTTGTTTAATGTAATTGGATACCCTGCCTTTAACATTGATCATAAAATTGTGTAAATTAGATACACCCTCTCATGCTAATACCCTTGTGGTATATCTAATACTTAAACCCGCAACCTGCATTTTAGACAATTTCTGTATTCCAGTATTCCACTATGCAAATTAAAGGAAAATAATTTATATTTCATTTTTGGTTGCAGCAAATACAAATTTTTCGGCAAATTTTTCAACAAACTTTAACATACTCTGTTCAAATAATAAACATGATGCAACTAGACTATAATAAAAAAAAATTATCAGAATGAAATTTGGAAAAAAAAGCAGGACAGGGGTTTGAGTAATAAAAAGGCGTGATGAGACACTTTGGCCCAAAAAAAGGCAGGATGATTATTTATGGAAAAAAAAGTCAGGATAAACTAATGTAAGTCTAGTACACATTTTTGTTAAAGGGCCAGATGAAGCACGTCTCCGGGTGCGGAATTTTCTCGCTATGTTGAAAACCCATTGGTGGCCTTTGGCTGTTTTCTGCTCTTTGGTCGGGTTGTTGTCTCTTTGACACAATAATCCCCATATCCTATGGCGCGGAATCAGGGTCAAAAATACTTATTTACGTATATACATAATTCGATTTACGTATATACAAAAATAATTACGTATATACGTAAATCGAATTATGTATATACAGAAATAATTCCGTATATACAGAAATCGAATTACGTATATACAGAAATAATTCCGTATATACATATATCGAATTAAGTATATACAGAAATAATAACGTATATACAGAAATATTTATGTATACACAGAAAGATTTTGCACATATGTTATTCAAATTATGTATTTACTTATTCCAGAGTATCAGCCAATCAAATCGTGTGTAACAGACTTTGTTAATTTTTCTTTTTATATCTTTGGGGTGTTTTTTTTTGTGCAGAGATGGAGTAATATAATTAAAAAAAAACGTCATTGTTTTTAGCGTGCTTCAGCTGGCCCCTAAACAAAAATGTATACTAGTTCAGTGATAATGGACGCCATACTAAACTCCGAAATATATAAAAGAGACTAAAATTAAAAATAACACAAGACTAACAAAGGACAGAGGCTACTGACTTGGGACAGGCGCAAAAATGCGGCGGGGTTAAACATGTTTTTTGAGATCTCAACACTCCCCCTATATCTCTAGCCAATGTAGAAAAACAAACACACAACAATACGCACAGTAAAACTAAGTGTAACAGAAACTAAACAAAATCACAATGATACAATGTACATAAATTAACAAAGGACTACTAGCAGTTACTGACATGCCAGCTCCAGACCTCAATTAACCTGATTGAAAGATTATGTTTTCATCATATGAATATCAAGCACAATCCATCCCGTTAGGTGTTTAGCATCATACCATCATAAAATATATGAAAAAAAACATAACCCGTATCATGCCAACAACTGGTTTTAGAATAAAAGTGTTTATTTCCGATGCAAAGACCCTATAAGTGAATCAATATTAAAGCCAAAATATGCCATCTTTAATGACCTGACAACAGTATCGTAACTATATCCCTTCTTAATGATATAAAAAAGAAGATGTGGTATGATTGCCAATGAGACAACTCTCCACAAGAGACCAAATGACACAGAAATTAACAAATATAGGCCATCGTACGGCCTTCAACAATGAGCAAAGCCAATACCGCACAGTCAGCTATAAAAGGCCTCGAAATTACAAACGTAGAACAATTCAAACGAGAAAACTAACGGCCTAATTTATGTACAAAAAATGAACGAAAAACAAATATGTAACACATCAACAAACGACAACCACTGAATTACAGGCTCCTGACTTGGGACAGGCACATACATACAGAATATGGCGGGGTTAAACCTGTTAGCTGGATCCCAACCCTCCCTCTAACCTGGGACAGTGGTGTAACAGTACAACATAATAACGAACTATACAAATCTGTTGAAAAAGGCTTAACTCATCAGAGGGATACAAACAGAAATACTACACAGAGTGGATGTGGCCGGGTACTTGTATATCCCAACAACAAAAAGACACTAAGTACAGATCTGAGAGTACTCGCAGTTACTAACAGCTAGTTCGAAACCACTAACAACTTAAAAAATCATGCATCTAAGACTAAATTATCAATCCGTACACATCCAACGTCCAATTGATTTAGTGTAAAGACGTCATAAACAGTCAGAGAAAAACATGACCTTGTGCAATGGCAAGATATAGGTATCGACAGATTGTAGATCCATGAATGTGTATATGTATATATCAATAATATTTAGTTTGCTTTTAATTTACTGATAACAAAATCAATATTAATACCAATAAAAACAATATTCAATGATCTAATTACAGTGTTGAATTGGTAACCTTATAGAATAAGTTTATTTAAAGGATCGATAAGTTCACATGGATCGTTTCTAAATTTCTTGGCACGGTAAACAACATTTCCGTAAAAATGAGGATGTGTTATCCCGTTTGAAATAAGTTTTCTACAGGTACAACCAAACTTCAAAACCAAATCTTTATATCTATGGAAGAATTTAGTAAAGGTTTTAAGTAATTTGTGGTAACGAAATCCCTAGCTTAATAATTTACCAGTAATACATAGATTACGTTCTTTAAAATCAAAAACGTCACGACAGACACGGGCATAGCGAACGAGTTGTGAACTATAAACACCGTAAGATGGTGCCAAAGGAACATCACCATCCAAAAGGAGAAAATTAACAATAGGAAACGAAAAATCGTCCCCTTGTCGTAAATTTTAGTGTGGAGTTTCCCGTGTAAAACCGAAATATATAAATCTAGGAAAGGACAGTTATTGCCGTTTAAATTTGATTTATTTAAAGTAAGTTTCTTTGGGTAAATTTCGGCAGTATATTTCGAAAATTCTTGATTATTTAACGAAATAATATCATCAAGATAACGGTAAGTGTTGTTGAATTTATCAATTAAATGCAATTTAGACGGGTCTTCACTGAGTCTGGTCATAAACTGTGATTCATAACAGTACAAAAACAAGTCTGCTATTAAAGGGGCGCAATTAGTGCCCATTGGAATACCTACAACCTGTCGATAAACTTTGTTGCCGAAACGTACATAAATATTATCAAGGAGAAAATTAACAGCTTCAATCATCTCATCACACCTCCAGTAAGTATATCTAGCATATTTACCTTTCTCATTAGAGAAGAAGGCTTTAAATGAGTTGCAGCAAATATATTTGCATTCAGATTTACCAAACGACCATTTAATTAAATAGGAAAACTTTTGTTTGATAAGATAGTGTGGAAGTGTAGTGTAAAGAGTAGAAAAGTCAAAACTGTCAACAGAATCAAAAGGACCATCAAAAACACGTAATTTATCTAAAACATCCAAAGTTTTTTTTACACGCCAAAAATAGTTAATTCCACAATTTTCATATATTTTATTACAATAGTTTATGATAAACTCTTTGGTAGTAGTTAAGGAACTTGTTAAAAGCAGTGTAAGATTAGTTATAGAACACTTACTAGAGGCCGAGATAACATGATAGGTTATTGGTTTTTTGTGTCGTTTGGGTAACCAATACATATATTCTGTATGTATGTGCCGGTCCCAAGTCAGTAGCCTGTAATTCAGTGGATGTCGTTTGTTTATGTGTTACATATTTGTTATTCGTTCATTTTTTGTACATAAATTGGGCCGTTAGTTTTCTCGTTTGAATTGTTTTACATTGTCATTTCGGGGCCTTTTATAGCTGACTATGCGGTATGGGTTTTGCTCATTGTTGAAGGCCGTACGGTGACCTATAGTTGTTAACTTCTGTGTCATTTGGTCTCTTGTGGAGAGTTGTCTCATTGACAATCATACCACATCTTCTTTTTTTATATAGTAGGGACCTTCAAATGTTCAAAAGAAGCCTCAAGCTGTGATGTGGTTATGATATGTTTGTTTACTATATGACTCTCTATGGAGCACACGGACTCAGTTGAATGTAGATGAATTTAAGATTTCATTCTTAAGAACGTCCATGTAGTATTTACGGCATACCACCACCACATTGTTGGCTGCTTTGTCGGCCGGTTCAAACACAAACCGCATTGAAAGTTCTTGAAGTTTATTTCTTATTCTGGAAATAGGCGTATTATGTACTCTTTTATTTATTTCTGAATTATTTTCAAAATGTGATATTCTATTATCTACAACATTCATACATTTATTTAAATAAGAATCAAGATATTTTTTATCAGATTTTTCCCGTTTACACCAATTTTTACAAAACGAGGAAAGAGCATCTTTGGTGACCTGACGACACTGTTTCCAATCTATTTTAGAAAGAGGACGATATTTTGGTCCTTTTTTTGAAAAGTTTTTAACCTCTCTGTCCTGGACGATATTGAGGTTCCCCGTAATAACATGGCCATAGGTAACATATCTAAACTTCGATGATACACAGTTTCAAGTTAAAGGAGTACTATTTTCTACATTGGCGTCTGATGTTACCGACGTATAATTAAAAATTAAACTTCTGCTGGGTTTTTTGTATGTGTATGAAATAATAGGTGGTTCTGTGTTATCAAAATAGGGAGGTATACACTTTTGAACGGTAGAGTCATTAAATATACTAGATAAATTGAGTTTGTTTAAAGGTTTTGTTAGCTTTTGAGGTGGATGCCGATATTTTTGCTCTTTGTAAAGAATATTACCATAAAAAATGGATGTGAAATACCCGAACGTATAAGATGTCTGCATGTTGATTTATATTTACGAATGATGTCCTTGTACCGATGATAAAATTTAGTAAATGTTTTGACTAGTTTGTGATATCGAAAACCCTGGTGTAATATTTTTTCAGTAATACATAAATTTCTCTCGCTAAAATCTAATACGTTGTTACAAACACGAGCGAATCGTACAAGTTGAGATAGATAAACACAATAAGATGGTGACAAGAGAACGTCACCATCTAAAAATGGATAATTGACAATAAAAAATGAAAAATCATCTCTTTTATCATAAATTTTGGTATTGAGCTTCCCGTTATTGATATAGATATCAAGATCCAGGAAAGGGCAGTGGTCATTGTTAGTATTAGCTTTATTCAAAGTTAGTTCAACAGGATAAATTTCTTTAGTATACATACTGAAGTCGTCATTATTGAGGGCCAATTATAGTTTATTTGCATAATTTTTTTATTGAATGTATCTCTGAAAATATAAATTGTACATATTTCACTTTTAGGATGTTCAGATGCAGTTCAACGAGTTCCAAATTGCGTTAAAAATTTCATAAAAATCCAAAATTCCCGACTATTACATATACACTTCGTCTTAATTTTGAAATAATGGTTGCCGCAGTCGTAACCCAGTCCCTTTTTTGATATGATCGTTGTCCCTAGAACGTCGGTCTGAAAACTGTTATCTTGTGGAAGCTCATGTCCAAACAAGAACACTAGCCACATCTTTTCTCGGGACCATCGTGACGAGACAATGATGAAGAAGCATTATAAGAGCTAGTAGTGCTGTCGCAAATAAAAACAACATTACGACTTTGACAAATCATAATGATTAACTAAGAATTTCTTTACATCTTCGCCAAACTTGAAAAGCCGAATATTAAAATATGAATTTGATAATAAAAAATGTCAGTTTTGTATAGAGTGCACATGTTTTTTTGAAACCAAGGTAAAATATATCGGAAAAAAGGCAAGAATCAAAGCAGGACAAAGCATCAATAACTTGCTCAGCCCCTCCTGTAAAAAAAGTTATAATTTATGGCCTAGGAAGGCCTTCACGACGGTTGCGATTTATGAGGCAGGAGATGCTAACCCTTCCGGAGTACCTGTTCTCTTCATCGGGTTTATGAGGGAGTTTGTGTTGTCCGAACATTTTTTTTGGCATTTGTGTTTTACGATTTTGTCTTGTATACCGATTGTTTGCTTTCGAATACTGGTTCTCTTATGGGTACTCAAGACTACGTTTGTCTCTTAGAAATTATGTATGCTATAACCCTTGTCTTATTAAGACGTTTGACAAAACATTTGATCGTTCAATTGGATAATAAAAGGATTTGCTCAAAACACAAGATTACAAATGTAAGCATCATGTTTAACATAATAATAATTCAATCAGCCGTTTTCCACTATCTGTTCCAATATCGTTTACAAATTCAAGAGCACAAAATCGACGTAGAAACAAGGATTTTAAATCTTTTACATACATATCCGTTTATGAAGGGACTTTACATGTCTCATTAAAATTGAGCATGACGTTTTATTATCTCACAACTTTGTAATTCAAGAAATTTTAAGTCACATAAAGATATAACAATTTGAAAAGAAAACCAAAAACATAATTTTTCTGATGGACAATTAGGACAGTGAAAAATAAGTACAATGATTGATATGGATACAATGGTTAAAATGACTTGAATAAACTCAAAACTATAGACGAAGTATAAAGAATAACTGTCACAGTAAATAGAGGGAATCTTCGCCTTTCTGTATTGTGATTAAAAGTTGAAATCAATGCAGAAAACTTAATAGCCAATCAAAATTTGGTATAAAAAATAATGGAATATTCGAAATGATGACTATATTGACCGAATTTTGTGTGACGAGCTTTATTCTTTTAATCGAGATTTCTTATCATGTGTGCTGTACTTTTTTGTCTTGTATTTTCGTTTGTCTGTCCCTCCGGTATAGAAAAACTACGTGTGTTTCAGAATGGTGTACTTGATAACTTATTCAGATATCTAATACATCAATATTGAATGAAGAAATAATAAACTATGAAATAAATATACAATCTATTTTATTATTTTGGCCAAATGATTGTACAAAAAAGGTCCAAGTGATTGTACAGTAAGCGAGCAAGCGATTGTACAGTCAATGAAATTTTCCAACATAAAAAAAAAAGGTTTATTTTCTTTTCTACTGAGACGATGGTTATCAAACTTTCAGAGTGGTTAGACTATATATCAGAAAAGAGTTAATTGTAAAAAATTTTGTAGTGACGATTATCTTTTTGCATTTTTTTAAAAATTTTATTCCCTGTTGATGGAGAATTTTAAGCGATTTACTCGGAGCTCAACCATTTAAGGGAAAACGTCTGGCTGCATGTGTCGTTTTCGGTATTCGATTGGTCTAGATGTATATGTAGAATGTTTTCGTTACCAAATCTTCAAGCAGAAACGTAATATTGTAACGTGTGCGTTAATCAAAACTTACATTCAGTAACTTGTTGTTTTTTCGATTGTCGGAAAATGAAGAGCTTCTGACAAACATATATAGTTATGTTTACGTCAAGGTCGTTAAATGAAACGAAAAAAAAAAACTCAAAAAACTTAAGATTTTGCTAATATCAAACGATATCGAATTCACATAACTATCACCTGAAATAGAAATAAACGAAACAAAGATGGCTACAAGTTCGCGCAAAGACAAAAATATCAAGCAAACATATACAAGTATACAAAGGAAATGGGATCCCTAGCCCTACCATTCCGAAAGAAAGGGGAACGAACATTACAAAATCAACCCAAAGCCCCCACCCATGGGACCCATCCTCAGTATGGTACTGGGGTGGGGCTATTTTTGTCCATAGCTTTCTTTGGACTTCATTTCTTTCCTCTCGGGACAAACGGAGTGAAGGGGAAACGTCACACTGATATATTTACAACTTTGATTCTAGTCAAGATAAGTTTGCACATCAAACTTTTTGAATACTAACAAAGAAATAGTTTTTAATAATATTTCATTGAACAGGATTATCATCGTGGTCTGTCTCCTCTGAAGCATGAAATACAGGTCAAGGTTACCTACATTTGGAAGCAAGCCGCACACCTAAGTTACATGCTTGTAGGTTAACTGGTAGCTGAGAACTAAGATTGGACGTGGACATGTACGCCGAGGGTACTCAAACAGTTCACCTTACTTCCTAAACATACTCATCTCATATTCAGTTTTTTGTTTTGTCAGTTAAAATAATTGTAGAGTACACTATAAAAACGGCGTTTAGGTAGCAGTTCTGGAAGAGGTTGGAAAAGTTTCAACAAATGCGTGTTTTCTGAACTTTCCGTTTCTATACAGCAACATATATCTCGTCATGGAGTCCATATTTCACAACTGATACTTTACACAAGGGCGTGCGTGCAGTACAAAGGATTCATAGATAGAGGAGTATCTTTATCAAATAAAATATTTAAACAGAGTTACAGAAAAAAACTTCAATATCCTCACTTAAAAATCTTATGGTCGCCATCACGATTTGGTTGAGCATTATGGAATGTCAATTTCACAAATGGTTATGGATGTGTTCCCGTTGTCGTATTCCTAGTCCGTCCTTCTTATAGTGACCATGCGGTATGGGCTTTGCTCATTGTTGAAGGCCGTACGGTGACCTAAAGTTGTTAAAATCTGTGTCATTTGGTCTCTTGTGGAGAATTGTCTCATTGGCAATCATACCACATCTTCTTTTTTATATGACTTACTATCCGCTTTTACATTACATTTGGACAATGAGCAGGAAAAGTTTAACCTTATCGAGTACCTGATTTCACTCTCGGTTTGTTTGAGAGTTTGAGAGTTCGCATTGTCCATGCTTTGGTTTTTAGTGTTTTCGGTGTTTGTGTTTCGTGTTTAATCCCACACCTTGTTATTTTGTCCTCGTCTGTTTTCCTGGAGGTGCCTTGTCCTTTGATCATGTTGTACGAGATTTTACCGCTATTTTATGCATAAGTTTTATTGTTGCTGTTTTAACCTCCCACCCCCCAAAAACGAGAGTTAGATCCGGAACTGAAAACCGGAATCCGAACCCACGTAAATGGAAGAAAATGACTTTCTCGGTTCTCATTAGTCATAGAAAAGAGAAATCATTGTTAAAGAACAATGAATTTCATTGGCAGGTTATATTAATGTCTAGTATACAAAAATATTAACGTATATACACAAAGAATTCCGTATATACGTAAATCGAATTCTGTATATACGTAAATTGATTTACGTATATACGTAAATCGAATTTCGTATATACATAATTATTTCTGTATATACGAAATTATTTACGTATATACATAATTATTTCTGTATATACAGAATTCGATTTACGTATATACGGAATTCGATTTACGTATATACGTAAATCGAATTATGTATATACAGAAATAATTATGTATCAAATGGTGGTCCCTTATCAACCTTTAAACCCTTCCCCCATCCCCCCCCCCAAAAAAAAAAAAAATCCAGTCCCTTTTTAAACGTACATTGCTCTCACACTTGTTTTAACTAAATGTTTACCATATATATTGAAATCATTTCAACAACATGCTCCTGTCGTACTGACGTGTTTTCATTCAGCAAAGCTCTGCATGACCTGCATCTTCAAGGCTGAGACTACTGACAGTACTGTTATAGTAGTCTCAGTTCAAGGTCACAAAAAGTTTGTCTTTCTTGAACTGGTTCCCTGATTTATTTGGATAACAGACGCTTTTTCTATCGACACTGCCACTCTGACTCTTTCTTGGCTCTTGTAGATCGAACTTTAACAGATTGAAGGTCAGAATGTTTGTTCCGATTCCACAGACCTGTTACCTGTTCTGTAAATTCCACCTTTTCCAGATGAACCACTTCAGTTAGGAAATCCTAAGGCTAAGGTAGGATATGGGGAAATCTGGATTTAGAATATTTTTTTGTCATCTGCTTGACTAGTCCGAGATTACTCTGACGTCCAACGGCTGTTTTGCCAGACAAGCTGGGGCCGTGGGACACGAGATTACTCTGACGTCCAACGGCTGTTTTGCCAGACAAGCTGGGGCCGTGGGACACGAGATTACTCTGACGTCCAACGGCTGTTTTGCCAGACAAGCTGGGGCCGTGGGACACGAGATTACTCTGACGTCCAACGGCTGTTTTGCCAGACAAGCTGGGGCCGATTACTCTGACGTCCAACGGCTGTTTTGCCAGACAAGCTGGGGCCGTGGTCCCACGGCCCCAGCTTGTCTGGCAAAACAGCCGTTGGACGTCAGAGTAATCTCGGACTACTGCTGGACCACAATAAAGTCAATGCTTAATAGATAGAGCAATAATTTCCCTTCTACAGTTTAATAAAACAAATTTAAAATTCAGAAATAAAGATAATTCATTGAATCAAGACTACTATAAAATATGGACCTATTCAAGTACACCTTTTAGCCAAAATTTAGGGTGTGCTTGACTGGATTGTATTTTTAAATGTTGTGTAGGACTTTTTGTAAACGATAAATGCTGGCATGGACATAATACTTGTAAGTAAGTTAAATTTTATAATGAAAATCTGTAATACTAATAGATAAAACTAATTAAAAGTCTGTGTGTTTTTTTTTTACAAAAATCTAGGCTTTACTTGCACAAAATCCCTATTTTCTATTCATCTACATCACAGGTATTTGGGGCATGGACCCTCCGTATTGGGCCCACTTAAAAAAAAATCTTTTTTTTTCTGTATTTCCAATTTTCTACAATGTTAGACATATAACCTGATAACAAGTCTCAACAATCCATTATAGTCGATTACAATACCTTTTTTTACTATCAACACAAACCCCAAGATAAAATGTAAAAATGGCTTGTCACTTTTATTCTGTATGTATATATCTGTTTAAAATTTTTTTAATACATTGTTGGCGAGCCATCTTATGTCTTATTAATATCGGGGGTGTGGAAATACTATGCCCGACTCGCCCGACTCGTACATTTGAACATCCGGACAAGTAATTTATTTTGTCTGAGTTGCTCGTAGACAAGTAAAATAATATGCATGACAAAGTTTAGTTCAAACAAAAATAAAGAATTATTTTCAAAACTTATAAAGATGTTTAATTTCATGTAAAAGAAACCAATGATCAGAGAGTAAAAAACATATATTTAAGTCAAAACATCAATGTTCATGACGATGAATATTAAATAACAGAAATAGATCGATTACCAAAATTGAAAAAAAAAAATAAGTATGCGAACCCGGGTCACGTAAACATTGCATTGTCTTTGTCCATTGACCTGGGATTGTCGATTAGGATATATCCATCATTTAACGGAAGTGTCATTTCATTAGTTTTGTATCGAGTTTCTGAAAAATACTTAATAAAAATACAGGGCAATCAAGACAAAAAGAGTGACGAGTCGTGTAGAAAATGTAAAACGCAAACGGAGAAGGACAAGAAGTATGAAAAAAAAAATCGGAAGGGAGCATTTCAGACATCGTGGGTATCAGATTCCCCCTGGCTATCTAGGGAAGAAAATTCGGAAAATAAATTGAAATTTTGTATAATTTGTAGACAGCATCCGACCCTTGCCGATCAAAAGTCAACCTTATTTGTTGGCAAAGTGGTAGATAGAAGGGACACTTTAATTGCCCATTAACTATCAAGAAAAAGCCAAGCAGTTGAGAGAAACAAATAAAATTCAATAGTTAATCTATTATTAGTTTTCATTTCTTCACTCACTGTCCTCAAAATTTAGTATATATGTACCTACTGGCTAGAATTTATAATTAAATATTGCTGCAAAATTGTCCTCTAAGTGTCATTTCATTCGGTTGGTTTGCTGTTGGGTTTCTGTCCCATTGATGTTAACCCATTACCTTCTTTTATTTGTACACATAAACACAATGACTTTCATTTATATTGTGATGCAAAACAGTTCTAAGAATCATGCATACAAGCTAACAGTTAAATACTTCAATATTTATTGGGACTTTCAGGACAAGTAACTTTTTTTACGGACAAGTTAAATTTACAGTTTTACTTGCCCACGGACAAGTGCTCACAACATACATATCCACACCCCTGAATATTTACATGTACTTGGGACTTTTTAAATGTTCAAAACTGTTCTATTTGCTTAAAAGTAACCTGGAGAAATTTCTAGACACCATTCATTTAAGGTCAAAAGCCTTGTGACCTTAGGGTGAAACCCTACTGGAGCCCCAGTGTATGAATGCATGTACATATCTTACCAAGGAGGTTGATCTTACATTAGAGTCGGTTGGGGTAATTCCGTACACTTTCGGTCCTAAATGAAAGTCATTTGGTTCCCTGTTTGATAAACAAGAGAAATGTAATATGTATTGTATTTACCTGCCTGTACGAAATTACCCGGATCGGATCGACTATAATCTTTATCATGTTTATAGATTAATCATTTATGCTAATTCTTTTTTTTTTTCATTAATAAAAAAATTCTGCAGATGATTAAGTATAATTTTATGAATAATATTTTTTTCCAACAAGCTATAAGAATGTTTTAAATTTTAAAAATTTACAGAATCTAAATAACAAAATTTTAACTTCGCATTATTTGTTAAAGGGAGACCCCAACAGTATATACTCAGTTCATCATTATGGTAGGATCACATGTCCTGTGCATGCTGTGTTTATAGTACATGTATAATAGATTTATTATGTCTCCTCTATCTGAAGTTTGGTTAAACTGCCTACTGGGAAAAACATTATTACATGATTACATTCCCAATTACATGTACTACTATTAGTCAATTATGTGTGAAAAATTTCAATTTCATGGGTTTTAATCCCCCAGGATGTGAAACATCATAAGAATTTGTAGATATAAATGAAGAGATATGAAAATTTTATCCTCAGTACTGTGTCAGGCACTTAACGACAATAAAAACATTAATTTAGGGTAATAAATATTCCTAAAGAAATGAACATTGAGAAGTTCTCATTCTGACACACATTTCAATGATCAATTAAATCATCTTTTATTAGGGAGCTAACCATTTGATTTTTATGGGTGGGCTAGGATGAAAAATTTTGTCCTGCATTCTTTTTGATGATTAAGGCATCATGATAGATAATATTTAAACTCTTTCCTTACTTGAAAAAAGCACCTGGTTCCCTAAAGAGCACCAGGGTGCAAAATTGCAGGGGGAGGGTGCAGAGCCTCTATATTTACTGCTCTCCTGGATACTGATTTGTAAACATGTAAAAATAAGGCCGCTAATGCCCTCATGTATCATCAACAAAGAAAGTGACAAATGAATAATTTTATTTCCTTTTTGCAATTTCTCATTGATGTGATGTAAATTTTCTGTTAGAAAGTCACACGATTCTGTATCTATATACTAGTATGACAGTTTGCCTAAGTTTCACAAGACTGTTTTATCTTATTTTTGCAGAATTTTTTTTTTTCTAGGTGTACAACTGTGCAAGTATTGAACATCGCAGCTTGAAATGCAATGTGACCTAAAAGACAACATAATAATGGACAGATGTAAGTATTTGGTAATATAATAATAGTTAAAGATATGGGGAATGTATGAAATTGTTTGAAAAAGTCCACATATAATACACTCCTTGAAAGTAGATTTTTATCTTTTTTACTGTTCTGCTAAATGAGGGTTTGGATGACTGAGGGGGTCCTTTATGTCTTTATTCTTTAAATATTATACCATTTTCCTCTCTATTTAATATTTATTTTGCCCATTCATATTATCTCTATTCACTATATCTGTGTGCCCCATTATTCAATATTCTGTATTATTTTTGCAATTGTTTCTCTATTCTTGATTTGTTTGTCCTTTATTCTGCACTTTTTTGTCAATTATTCTCTATTCTGTAAACCCCATCCATACTCTCCATTATGATATATATATTCCACTATTCATTCCAATGAAAAGATAAAAAAAGTTTTATGTTGTCCATATTCTAAATTGTTCTCTGATAAAATAATTAGTTACATAGTGTGCTAGTGACCTAATACGGTATATATGGGGTCAGTAAATACCATATGGGGATTCGCTCGAATCCCCATATGGTATTTACTGACCCCATATATACCGTATTACGTCACTAGCACACTATGTAACGAATTTATCTTACCGACTATCTTAACATGTGGTATTTAGACTAGTGACCTATCAAAGTGAGCAAGTCTTCAATACCGTTAGCATTAAGAAACTACTTCCATTTGTCATACAAAAAAAAAATGCCAACAATAACAACTTGTTAGCTTTAAATGTGTTTTATGAATTTATTTCAATCTTTCATCATCAATTTGATCGTCTGTTGAAACCTTTAAGATTTTTTCTCAGTACAGTTTTGTTATAATAAAGGGATATAACACCACTACTAACCGTGTATAGAAATAAGCCCCGCTTACTAACCTAATATGGAATATACATGGTCTCCATGCGGTTGCTTTTAACCAATCATATTCCTACAAGTGTATAGGAGGTAAGATAAATATATATACCAGCATATAAAATTTGATTTCTCAATCACAAGAAATATCTTTTATGGTTTTGATCTCTATATATATATATGGAAAAATTGGTAAAATAGATATAAAAAAAATGAAAGAAATTAAAAAAAATGAAAGAAATGGATGGTAAGTACATTTGAATATATGATAGGAAGTTTTCACTTTGCTGGCGGTTTGTACATATATTGAAGATGTGCATGTGGTCAGGGTTTTGATTTTTATTGATATTTGCTCTTTTGCGAGACAGTTGAACTTTGTCATTTTTGGAGTATTTACTTGCATAAGAGGTGCATAGCTTTTCAGGATCACTCCTCCTACAGTTTGAAATGAAATGGCACCTTCATCAAAAACTTCATTTTAATGAGAAATAATTCAAATTTGAAGCATACAAGTAGTGAAATAATCTTTCCCTTTTAAGTTTTCATTTGTATGACGTCGTATTTTGAAATGATGTAAAATCACTAAATCATTCATGAAATTTCACGGAATTTTATTTAAATCTTAATTATATACATTTTAGAAGGTTTTTAATGCATTATTTCTTTTTTGTTAAATATGCATTGAATAGAAACAAATTTTATGTATTTGTTTTTCAATCTCAATTTGCTGAAAATCCCGGGATCCCTGCATGCATGTGTATTGCGCATGAATAGATCACAGTGAACTGGTTACGAAAGTCGTTTCGGAAACATATGGTTTATCAAGTGTAAACCAAGGAAAAAAATCTAATTCACCAATCCAATTCAAGTATTTATAGATATGCAAATCATATAAGAATTATTGCCCTTTAAATTTTACACAATTTGTTCATGATGTTTGCTTACATTTAAAAATCTTCTGCTCTGAAACAACTGGACCGAATACTTCTAAACTTTACCTGAATGTTCCTTAAGGTATCTAGTTTATAAAGTGTATCCGAAGTTTTGATCCATCAACAAACATGGCTGCCATGGCTAAAACTAGAACATAGGGGTCAAATGCAGTTTTTGGCTTATATCTCAAAAACTAAAGCATTTAGAGTGAATCTGACATGGGGTAAAAATGTTCAACAGGTGAAATCTATCAGCCTTCAGCTGAACCGAACAACCCATTGTTAGGTTGCTGCCACTAAATTGTCAATTTAAAGGAAATTTTGCAGTTTTTAGTGATTATCTTGAATATTATTGAAGATAAAGATAAAAAAAGGTTCAGCGAAGTAAGATCTACAAAAACGTTTATGTGACCAAAATTGTCAATTGACCTCTTTTAAGGAGTTATTGCCCTTTAAAGAAAATTTTTCACACTTTGTTCATCTAGTTTGCTTGCCTTACTTCAAAAAATCTTCTGCTTTGAAACTGCTGAATTTTTTTGAGCCAAACTAGGGCTGAATGAGTTTCACGAGTATTTAGTATAATTTTTTTATTTTATTTCCTTGCACGTCAAGAAACATAGCCACTATGGCTATAATGGAACATAGGGGTAAAATGCATTTTTTTTGCTTTTCAAGAAAATATGACAGATACAAAGAACATTTAAATGGCATTTTTAAGCCACTCATTAATAAATATTGAAAAGCAAAAATAATCATCGATGAAAGATTTTCAGCAAAATGTTACAGGTGAGCGATTAGGGCTCTTGAGAGCCTCTTGTTTTAAGATATAAATGGGAGAGCTATCTTTTTAAAGTTTGAAATTTTTTAGAGATAATTTATTGTAATATTGTCTGTCTGTTCGTCCCCTCTTACACTCTTTATACATGTACTTGGATTTCAGGATTTTATATGCAGAATAGCTTTGACAGGCTCAGCTAATTCTAAATGGTCTGGAACCCCACCTTTTTTTTTTACTATCAATGCATTTGAATGGGGACATATAGTTGGAACCCCCCCTTTATCCTGGGTTAGGACCACCCAGAAGTAAATTATGTAAAAATAAAATTCCATTTTTTCCGTATTTTACTTATAAATAGACTTAGTTTTTCTGCCAGGAAACAACACATTCACTCTGTGGTTAAAGTTTTTGTTGAGCCTGCGACTTTTGTCGCAGAAAGCTCGACATAGGGATAGTGATCCGGCGGCGGCAGCTACGGCGGCGGCGGCAGCGGCGTTAGCTAACTTCTTAAAAGCTTTATATTTAAGAAGGTGGAAGACCTGGATGCTTCATACTTTGTATATAGATGCCTCATGTTACGAAGTTTCCGTCAGTCACATGTCCAATGTCCTTGACCTCATTTTCATGGTTCAGTGACTACTTGAAAAAAAAGTTCAGATTTTTTGGAATGTTAAATTCTCTCTTATTATAAGTAATAGGATAACTATATTTGGTATGTGCGTACCTTGCAAGGTCCTCATGCCCGTCAGACAGTTTTCACTTGACCTCGACCTCATTTCATGGATCAGTGAACAAGGTTAAGTTTTCGTGGTCAAGTCCATATCTGAGATACTATAATCAATAGGTCTACTATATTTGGTGTATGTAATGATAGTAAGGTGTACATGTCCAACTGGCAGGTGTCATCCGACCTTGACCTCATTTTCATGGTTCAGTGGTCATAGTTTAGTTTTTGTGTTTTGGTCTGTTTTTCTAATACTGTATGCAATAGGTCAACTGTATTTGGTGTATGGAAATATTTTACGATCTTCATGTCAGTCTGGCAAGTTTTATTTGACCTTGACCTCATTTTCACGGTTCATTGCTCAATGTTAAGTTTTTGTGTTTTGGTCTGTTTTTCTAATACTGTATGCAGTAGGTCAACTTTATTTGGTGTATGGAAATATTTTACGATGAACATGTCAGTCTGGCATGTTTTATTTGACCTTGACCTCATTTTCAAGGTTCATTGCTATAAATGTTAAGTTTTTGTGTTTTGGTCTGTTTTCCTAATACTGTATGCAGTAGGTCAACTATATTTGGTGTATGGAAATATTTAATGATGTACATGTCAGTCTGGCAGGTTTTATTTGACCTTGACCTCATTTTCATGGTTCATTGCTTATGTTAAGTTTTTGTGTTTTGGTCTGTTTTTCTTACACTTTAAGCAATAGGTCAACTATATTTGGTGTATGGAATGATTGTAAGGTGTATATGTCTGTCTGGCAGGTATCATCTGACCTTCACCTCATTTTCATGGTTGTTTGGTCAATGTTCAGTTTTCCTGGTTAACTTTTTTTCTTAGATACCTTAAGCAATAGGTCAACTATATTTGGAATGATTTTAATGTGTACATGTCTGTCTGGCAGGGTTCAAATGACCTTGACTTCATTTTCATGGTTCATTGGTCAATATAGAATTTCCATGGTTTGCTAGGTCTGTTTCTTTTATACTATAAGCAATAGGTCATCTATATTCTGTGTATGGAGGGATTGTATTAAAGGTGTACATGTATTTCTGGCTTGGTTTATCTGACCTTGACCTCATTTTCTTGGATCATAAATGTTAATGTGATACTTGTAGTAAAACTTTATATGTAGGACTATCAACATAAAATCAATGGTCAGTTTAGTAGGCGAGACATTTCAGCATGTGCACTCTTGTTAAAATTTTAATAACTTAATTAATTTCTTATACTATTTTGGATTTGTACCAAAGTTGGACAGAAGCTTGTTTATGATCAAAAGCTAGTATCTAGAAGGAAATTTTGTAAAAAAATAAATCCATTTTTTCCGTATTTTACTTTTAAATGGACTTAGATTTTCTGCCAGGAAACAACATATTCACTCTGTGGTTAAAGTTTTTAAAATTTTAATAACTTAATTAATTTCTTATACTATTTTGGTTTTGTACCAAACTTGGACAGAAGCTTGTTTATGATCAAATGCTATAGTATCTAGAAGGAAATTTTGTTTTCTTCCAGTTAAAGTTTTTAAACATTTATTTGATTCATAAACTATCCTGCATTTTTACCAAACTTGGACAGAAGCTTCTTACAATCAAAAGATAGTATCAAGAGGAATATTTTTATTGATTTACTTCCTCATTTTTGTTGAGCCTGCGATTAACAGAAAAGGTAGGCGAGACACTGGGTTCCGCGGAACCCTTACAAATTTTTTCTAATACTATATGCAATAGGTCAACTATATTTGATGTATGGAAATTTTTTATGATCAACATGTCAGTCTCGCAGGTTTTATTTTACTTTGACCTCATTTTTCATGGTTCATTGCTCAGTGTTAAGTTTTTGTGTTTTGGTCTGTTTTTCTTAAACTATAAAAAATACTTAGTAGGTCAACTATATTTGTTGTACGGAAGGATTGTACCTGTCTTGCATGTATCATCTGACCTAGGCCTCATTTTCATGGTTCATTGGTCAATGCTTAGTTTTCTTGGTTATAAGTCTGTTTCTTAAAAACTATAGCAATAGGTCAACTATCGATATTTGGTGAATTAAATGATTGTCAGGTGTACATGTATTTCTTATTATTGGTTAATCTGATCTTGGCCTCATTTTCTTGGATCATGTAAAGTTCATATGAAACTTGTAGTAAAGCTTTATGTTTAGGACTATCAACATAAAATCAATGGTTAACACAGAAGGCAAGACATTTCAGCGTGTGCACTCTTTTTCAGATATTATAATTGGTGTATGAAATGATTGTAAGGGGTGCATGTCAGTTTGGTAGGTTTCATCCTTGACCTCTTTTTCATGGTTCAGTATTGTATGTTAAGGTTTTGTGTCTTTGTCAGTTTTTCAAATACTATAAGCAGTACCTTAACTATATTTGGTGTATGGAATGGTTGTAAGGCTTATATGACTGTCTGGTAGGTATCATCTGACTTTGACCTCTCCTTCATGGTTAATTGGTCAATTGTTCAGTTTTTGTGTTTTTGTCTGTTTTTAAAATACTTAAAGCAGTATAGGTCAACTATATTTGATGTATAGAATGATTGTAAGGTGTACATATAAAAAAGAGGATGTGGTATGATTGCCAATGAGTCAACTCTTCACAAGAGACCAAATGACACAGAAATTAACAGCTATATATAGGTCACAGAACAGCCTTCAACAATGAGCAAAGCCCATACCGCATAGTCAGATATAAAAGGCCCCGAAATCACAAATGTAAATCAATTCAAACGAGAAAACAAAGGCCTAATTAATGTACAAAAAAAATGAACGAACAACAAACGACAACCACTGAATTACTGGTTCCTGACTTGGGACAGGCACATACATACAGAATGTGGCAGGGTTAAACATGTTAGCGGGATCATAAATTCATATATTTTAGAAAACTTAAGAAAATCTGTTATATTATAGAAATTTTATTAACATTAACAATATTAAATGTTGTACTTTAAACTATATATATTTGATTTATGCTTTTACATTAATATTTTAATTCCCGTATTGCTATGAAATTTATTATATGTTTTTTCTCATGGCAGCTCTAATATAAAAATGTATTTTTCTTTGAAGTTCATTATCTTCTTCATTTCTAAACACTTGTTTAATTATACACCTTTTTTTCTATAGCCATTATTATTACAGCTGGTCAGTGGTCATAAACCTATGAAAATGAGTCAATTATTTAACCACAGAGCACTACCCACATGTTCTTATCCTGTGTATTTGATGAATAATTTTAAAACTAATTTTCATCAAAACTCATTAACAGGGCAAGATATGGAAATTTATTTTTCTTCTGTGGTTTTAGAATATTAAGTAACAAAATGAAAATGATATTTTGATAAACATGTTGTTGTCTTTGTATTAATTGTGCTCTCATAAACCATCAGATTAGTACCACTATGTACTGTACTGCAATAAAAAAAACATGAATCAATATCAGGGAACTTGAAGTAATTGAAAACCAATACCGTATATATAGTTGGCTATAAAAGGGCCGGACATGTACAAACTTAGGGTTCTGAAGAAATGTTCGATTGCCTATAATTGCCTACATCCACTTCATTTTAACTCTGACGGATAGTTGTTTCTGGCTGTCATTAGTCTGTAGGTTTGGTTTCAATTACTTCAAGTTCCCTGATATCAATGGATATTGATTCATGTTTTTTTTTATCGCAGTACAGTACATACTAATCTGATGGTACTAGTTCAAAACCCAAACTGCACTCTAACTTTACTTTGCCTTAACCAAGTGTTATGAAACTTATACACAATGCTTATTAACACCAAACACTGATCAAGTTTGGGTGTCGTCTCTTTCACCATTCTCATATTATGTTACTTTATTAATAAAAAAAATTGATAAATTTGAGATATATTTACAAGCAGGCCGGGACATCTGTGTTTCATTGACACATTCTTGTTTTATTTATTACATATTTTAGTGTATTAAAAGTATTTATACTGCTTCCACTTTTCAAAATTCTAACAAAGCTCTACCTCTTTAATGGATAAATAAATGATACTAGTCAAGAACTCAACAGATATTTTTTTTCAGGTTCTCTGGTCGTTCGTACTTGTTGGCCACACACATGGAGATATTGATCCTGCTTTCAGCTAATATCAGAAAAATTAAGAACAAAGGATGCTGAAACTGTGCAGTCACTGTTCAGGATTATTCCAGATGTTTCAAAAGTGAAATTATAATACAATATATGTTACTGGTTAATTCCTATGATTAGTAATTTTAAACAACACACAGAGACTTTGCATTATTGTTTTACAAGAGAGACACCAAAAGATGCAATCAACATTTATCATTTTTATCAAAATACACCCAGGACAAACCATGGATACACTTAGCTTGAAATATTGTGCTTTCTTACCAGAATTGCCTGGATGTAAAAGAAATGAAGAACCTAAATTCATGACAACAATCAGGAGATACGCAGAAGAACTAGTATAAATGGTTAAAGATGAAAGAATGCAGAATAAGGTACTGTCACATTCAGTCTTAATAAGAGTCCTGCTGCTTTATATATATGCATTTTTAGGCAGTTAAGCTGCCTTATGCGTGCACCCTAGATTTGTGTTCTACCAAATAAATGCTGAAATGCATGCCATTGTTATTATCTAGGTGGCTAGATTATGTTATTCATAACTAATTGGACATTTTTTTCATACTTTTATTTCTGGAATACAAAAAATATGACCAGAAAAACCTTAAATGATCGTCGAACTACCCAAAACTTTTGAAGTTGCACATAGGAAGTAGTGCTCAATAGAAATCCGTACGTAGTTTATTATCCCCTGTGCTTTTGGCTACGATGTCAAAGAACAATTGTATGAAATATTTCATTGCCGAAAATCGGTAATTACAAGTCGTTTATATTTCGCAAATGGCAAAATGCACAGGAATATTGTTCATGTACAACAAATCTCTATGATAGAGGAAATATATAAAGATATATAATTAATGGGTGGTAATTTTTAACTTATCTTGCCAAATAAGGTGGTTGCTATTTTATGAATGAAACGAGGTCATGAAACAGATGCGGACATCGACATTGATGGGATGTTTTAAGTAATGTGGACAACTCGTCCCCGAGACAAGTCGGACCGAATCCACTCAAACCGTCTAAGAAGACAACTTTGACCGTTTGTCAGATTTACTTAGGGTTTCATAAAATATTAGACTAACATGTCTAGCGGAGCCATTAATCTTTTGTTTGTGCATTGGGGTCTATTTAGGGGTATTTGGAGGGGCCTGAAGAAGGGAGGGGTTTACTATAGAACCCTATGGGATTTATTTTTTTTAAATTTTCAAATGACTATTTCTCGAAAACAGTAAGTGATAGACACATGCAGTCTTCAGTAATGAGAACAGGACAATAAAAAAAATCAACCAAAATATAGGGTGAGTCCCTGGGGGTCATCCCAACCCCCTTTAATTTGAAAATGTACTTTCATCTTGTAAACCGTTGCGATCCCCACCCCTAAACATTATATATACTTGTATGGGACAATAAAAGAAATCAAATGAAAATAATTTGGGGGAGTTCCCGGTGTCGTCCCACCCCCTCCTGTTTGAGAACTTGGAAATGGTTGAGATCCCCACCCCTAAACCATATATATTCATGTATGGGACAATAAAACAAATCAAATGAAATATATGGGGAGTCCCTGGGGTCACCCCACCCCCTCCTGTTTGAGAACTTGTAAATGGTCGAGATCCCCACCCCTAAACCATATATATTCATGTATGGGACAATATAACAAATCAAATGAAATATATATGGGGAGTCACTAGGGTCACCCAACCTCTCCTGTTTGAGAACTTGGAAATGGTTGAGATCCCCACCCCTAAACCATATACGTTCATGTATGGGACAATAAAACAAATCAAATGAAATATAGGGGGAGTCTCTGGGGACACCCACCCCCTCCTGTTTGAGAACTTGTAAACAGTCAAGATCCCCACCCCTAAACCATATATATTCATGTATGGGACAATAAAACAAATCAAATGAAATATAGGGGGAGTCCATGGGGACACCCCACCCCCTCTTGTTTGAGAACTTGTAAACAGTCAAGATCCCCACCCCTAAACCATATATATTCATGTATGGGACAATATAACAAATCAAATGAAATATTTGGGGAGTCCCTAGGGTCACCCACCCCTCCTCTTTGAGAACTTGGAAATGGTCGAGATCCCCACCCCTAAACCATATGTATTCATGTATGGGACAATATAACAAATCAAATGAAATATAGGGGGAGTCCCTGGGGTCACCCAACCCCTCCTGTTTGAGAACTTGTAAATGATCGAGATACCTACACCTAAACCATATTTATTCCTGTTCATCATTTCAAAAAGATTTGAATGACATACAGGGTCAATCTCCTAGGTGTCACATATGCATATCACTTTACTAGACCAAACCAATATGGACTGGACTTTGCCAAATGTCAGGAGACCATAGGAATGACGAATTATGGGGGCTTTGTTTGGGAGACTTCGTAACGGCATCCTGTTACAATTATTTCTTGTTTATTATAAAATTTTATTGATGCAAAAAATGAGTCTAGGTTAATTGAATTTACTTTAATTATTTATTAAATTATTTCTGGGCCTATAATAAATTTCATTTATGGCTCATTTTAAAGAAAACATATAAGTCTTTCAAGCAGTGTAAAGCCCGAGAATATTTGACCAACTGTTTTATAATCACCTGTCATTTTATTCCAAACTTGGTATGGAGTAACATCATGCACTTGGGGTTGAAGATGGGGATCATTTACATTGATATATGAGTTGCTTTTGAAAACCTTGATGAAATATTGATTAATTTGCCTAAATAATCAATTCTTTTAATGAACATAAATGTACAATATACGAATGTTTAATGTTTGTTCTTTCAAATCTTAAAAAAAAATTGAAGCAAAACTGCCACAGTTTTATAATTACGTTTGCCTTGGTTTTTGGTTAACAGCCTACAGCGCTTACAGTGCTTTGATTTTATGCCCCGTCGTAGCGGAGGGGGCATTAAGTTTTACCCTTGTACGTCTGTACGTAATTTGATATAAGAAGATGTGGTATGAGTGCCAATGAGACAACTCTCCATCACAATTTGTAAAAAAAAAACATTATAGGTCAAAGTACGGTCTTCTACACGGAGCCTTGGCTCACACCAAACAGTTAGCTATAAAAGGCCCCAAAAATGACTAGTGTAAAACCATTCAAATGAGAAAACCAAAGGTCTAATCTATATAAAAAATGAGAAACGAGAAACACTTATGAACCACATCAACAAACCACAACTACTGATCATCAGGTTCCTGACTGAGGACAGGTGCAAACAAATGCAGCGGGTTTAAACGTTTTAATAGGTACCAACCTTCACCCTTACCCGAAACAATAGTGTAACATCACAACATAGAAAGACACAGTATAGATGGAAAATTTTTTTACAAAATAAATAATTTTGTTGTTCATAGTACGAGAAACAGAAGTAAAAATTTAAAGTCATACTAAACACTTATCAAAGCAGCTGGTATATATCAAAAATAGAGAAACATTGAATAACAAAAAACATTGCGATTGTATCAACAGGTCAACATGAAAGTACGATTTGAGAGTACTCGCAGCTACGTATACTGAAAGCTAGTTAAAAGCCAAAATTAATCAATTAATAATAAAAAAATCATGCATCAGAGACTAAAATCAACTAAAACATATCCCAGGGATTTAGTATTTAATATCATGCATGGACAGTCAAAGAAGACATGACTTGTGCAATGCCAAAAATAAAAGTATCGACAGGCTGTAGGATAGTTATGTTAACCTCTATATAGAAAAAATTAACGTGGATTTGTATTTATACATCCCACTTAAAAAAAATACAAATTTAGTTATGTTTTAATTTGCTGATGACAAAATCGTTATTTGTGCTAATGTAAACTATAATCAAACATCTTAAATTACAACATTTGTAAGATAACCTTTACTAATAAGTTTGTTTAATTTAGGTTCGATGAGTTTACATGGATCACACAGTGATTTCCGTGCTTTTAGTACAATATTACTGTAAAATTTAGGATGTGAAATACCGTTCTTTATAAGTTTTCTTCAGGTACAGCCAAATTTACTAATCAAATCTTTGTATCTATGAAAGAATTTAGTAAAAGTTTTAAGTAATTTATGGTAACGAAATCCCTGACTTAATAATTTACCAGTGTAAGTCTGTACGTCCCATTAATTGGTTTCTGTTCTCTAACTTTAGTTTGCCTCAACCAAATGTTATGAAGCTTATACATTGCTTATTACCACAAACCACAAATCAAGTTTGAATTTTGGTAGCGTCACTTTTACCATTTTAGATCTAGAGTTATGCCTCTTTACAAATGGAAAAATTGCTGATTTTTTTGGTGTCCGTTCTCTAACTTTATTTGCCTGAACCAAATATTATGAAACTTATACACAATGCTTATTACCACAAAACAAAGATCAAGTTTGAATGTTGGTGGCCTCACTTTTACTGTTCTAGAGTTATGCTCCTTTACAAATAGAAAAATTGCCAAGTTTTTACACGCCAGTTTACGGGACGTATTATGGTATATCGTTGTCCGTCCATCCGTCTGTCGTGAACATGTCTGACAATCAAAAACGCTTGAACCAATTTACATGAAACTTTGGTGAATTAGTTATATCTGTTGACGTGTGCTCCCTTTCGTTTTTTATAAATTTTAGGCTTTGAGTTTCCAAGTTTTTGTTTTTTTTTCATTAAAAAAGGGGGAATTTCCAGTTTTCGGACAATAACTAAAAAAAAAATTCACCAATTTGCAAGAAACTTTGGTGATTTGTTTATATCTATTGACATGATCTCCCTTTCGATTTTTATAAATTCAAGATTTTACGTTTCCGAGTTATGGAGTTTTATTCATTAAAAAAGGGTGAATTTCCAGTTTTCGGACAATGACTCTAAATGCTTTCTGCAGTTTTCATGAAACTTTAGTGAATTGTTTATATCTATTGACTTAAGCTCCCTTTTGATTTTTATCAATTTTAGGTTTTAAGTTTTGGAGTTATGTGTTTGTATTCATAAAAAGGGGGGATTTTCCTGTTTTTTTTAACAATGCTTTGAGCAGTTATCATGAAACTTTGGTTACTGGTTGTATCTATTAAGATAACCTCCCTTTAGTTTTTCATGAATTTCTGATATGACATTAAGAAGTTATTGAACTTTATTCTTTGAAAAAGTGATGGGCATATATCATGCACTCATGGTGCAGCTGTTTATTCATTTTAGTTCACTATAAAGTTAAGTTTGCTTAATCAAATGTTCAACAACTTATACACAATGCATATTACATTGTACCACAAAACTCCGATCAAGTACTCATTTGGGTACTGTGTGTCACTTTTACCATTCTTGATTTATTACCCTTTAAAATGTTATATGCAAGCGGGGGCATCATCTGTGTCCCATGGACACATTCCCCATTTATTTATTCACAGAATTTTGAAAGGAATAAATAATACATGATTTTCACATAGATAAAACATATTGTTACAAGAATTTATACCTGTTTAGTACAGATGAAATGCAACTCAACAACAGAAAAAATAAATAAACAGCATAGATGCAGTTTTGACCTATATATACTTGTGTAAAAATAAGGAGATGGTACATGATTGCCAATGAGACAACTATCCACCAAAGTTTGAATAAAGTGGATGTAAGCAGTTATAGGTAACTGTACAGCCTTCTACAATGAGAAAAACCCATACTGTATAGTCGGCTATAAAAGACCCCGAGAAATCTAACGGCCTAATTTATAACAAAACAAGTAGCGAAAATCAAATATATAACATACATATAAAACCAACGATTTCCATGGAAGTATTGGCTCCTGACTTGGGGACAGGCACATAAAGAATGTGGCAGGTTGAACAAGTTTTTGAGTGCTCAACCCTACCCTAACCTGGGACAGTGGTGTTACAGCACAACTTAAGAACAAACTATAAAAATCAGTTGAAAAGGTTTCATCATATTTTTATAGGTCAACTGTCTTGAAATGATTAACAAGTGATTGTAGAATTTAATAAACATCGCAATTGTCAATTGAAAAGCCAAAAACAAACAAACATCTACTATCAACATCAAATTCCTTAAAAACAAAAGCTTTAAGATACAACTTTAGATGACAGGAAAAGTCTTGACTTTGGATAGGCACATGGACTTGCAGTAGTTTCTGAAAACTCAATATTGCTCCCCTTTTAAATCTTGATCAGTATTTGTAAAATGAAAAAAAGTTACATAGAAGAATGCAGGTTGCCAGTAACATTCAATTGGAGAAAGGGAAAAGATTACTCAACTCTACACTGAAATAATTTTGAAAACTATTAATGGCTATACTATCTTTATTGTAAAAAAATGTTGGAAAAATTATGTACCTTATGGTCATGTTTTGTTTGAAACGTCACACAAGGCGTTTCACACAAGGCAATCAAAATGTTCAGAGGGGGAAATGAAGTTTTTTTATAAATGTCAAGTGTGAAAGTCTCAACCTATCAACATGATCAAAATTGTTGACCTCACTATTAATATTTACATTTAGCATGTACAGTGGAATAGAATGTTTTTGTTATCTTTTATTAAATGTTATTTTACTTTGCTCTTATAGGCAGGATTGAAAGGAAGAAAGAACTAGTCATCAGTAAAGAAACATATCAATTTATATAACATGTAATAATTCCATCTGAATATAACAAACATTGCACATGTTATGAAGATTTGTTCACTTGTCTACTCTGATTTGTACCCGTAGTTATGTATTTGTAATATTATATAGTACATGTATTTTATTTTAGAACAGTATTTTTTTTTTCCTGTGGAGAACATCAAAGAAATTTAGAAAAATATAATTAAAGATAGTTTCTTCCATTTTTTCTGTGACAAAAAAAAAATTGTGCAAATTAGGAAAATGAAATGAGGCTATATTATTAAATATTTTTGAGTTTTAGTTTTTTTTTTATACGACCGCAAAAAAATTTTTGTGGTCGTATATTGGTATGACGTTGGCGTCGTCGTTGTCCGGCGGCGTCGTCGTCGTCGTCGTCGTCCGGCGTCGTCCGAAGACACATTGGTTTTCGCACTCTAACTTTAGTTTAAGTGAATGGATCTTTATGAAATTTTACCACAAGGTTCAATACCACAAAAGTAAGGTTGGGATTGATTTTGGGGGTTATGGTAATAACAGTAAAGGAATTAGGGGCCAAAAAGGGGCCAAAAATAAGCATTTTTGTAACTTCCAGACATAACTTGTGTGTTAGTGTATGGATCTCTCTGACATTGTACCACAAGGTTCCATATCACTAAAGGAATGCTGGGACTGATTTTGGGGGTAATTGCCTCCAAATTTTAGGAATTAGGGGCCAAAAAAGGGGCAAAAAACAAGCATTTTTCTAGTTTCATGACAATAACTTGTGTGTAAGTGTATGGATCTTTCTGAAATTCTACTACAAGGTTCCATATCACAAAGGGAAAGCTGGGTTTGAGTTTGGGGGTAATTGCCCTAAACGTTTAGGAATTTGGGGCCAAAAAGGGGCCAAAAAACACATTTTTTTCTAGTTTCAAGACAATAACTTGTGTTCAAGTGTATGGATCTCTCTGAAATTGTACTGCAAGGTACCATACCACAAAGGGAAGGCTGGGATTGAGTTTGGGAGTGATGAATCATAATGGGGGTTCAAAAAATTTTGGGGGGGGATTTATTTTTTTTTCCTTTTTTTTCTTTTTTTCCTTTTTTGTTTCTTTTAAAATTTTCCATTTTAAGTTGGTTATTTCTGATTTATATTTAAAATCAAATAATAATGATATGGTAGGAGATACACACCAAACAGGATGTGTAAATTATTATATAATAAGTATTGTGCAATAGCAAGAAATTTTCAATTGCACAGTATTGCACAATAGCAAGAAATCTTCAATTGCACAGTATTGCGCAATAGCAAGAAATCTTCAATTGCACAGTATTGCGCAATAGCAAGAAATATCCAATAGCACAATATTGCGCGATAGCAAGAAATTGTCAATTGTACAGTATTGCGCAATAGCAAGAAATATTTAATAGCACAGGATTGTGCAAAAGAAGATACTTCCTATAAATTGCTTATTTCTTGACCAATTTCAATGGGGTTTTATTCTTGATTTCATGGGGTTCTTTAATATGCTGAATCTAACCGTGTATTTAGTTTTTGGATTTTGGGCCCCGTTTTTAAATTGGTCCACATTGAGGTCCAAAGGGTCCAAAATTAAACTTTGTTTGATTTCATCAAAAATTGAATTATTGGGGTTCTTTGATATGCCGAATCTAACTGTGTATTTAGATTCTTAAATTTTGGTTCTGTTTTCAAATTGGTCTACATTAAGGTCCAAAGGGTCCAAAATTAAACTTAGTTTGATTTTAACAAAAATTGAATTCTTAGGGTTCTTTGATATGCTGAATCTAAACATGTATTTAGATTTTTGATTATGGGCCCAGTTTTCAAGTTGGTCCAAATCGGGGTCCAAAATTAAACTTTGTTTGATTTCAACAAAAATTGAATATATGGGGTTCTTTGATATGCTGAATCTAACCATGTATTTAGATTTTTGATTTTTGGGCCCCGTTATCAACTTTGTCCACATTGAGGTCAAAAGGGTCCAAAATTAAACTTTGTTTGATTTCATCAAAAATTGAATTATTGGGGTTCTTTGATATGCCGAATCTAACCGTGTATTTAGATTCTTAATTTTTGGTTCCGTTTTCAAATTGGTCTACATTAAGGTCCAAAGGGTCCAAAATTAAACTTAGTTTGATTTTAACAAAAATTGAATTCTTAGGGTTCTTTGATATGCTGAATCTAAACATGTATTTAGATTTTTGATTATGGGCCCAGTTTTCAAGTTGGTCCAAATCGGGGTCCAAAATTAAACTTTGTTTGATTTCAACAAAAATTGAATATATGGGGTTCTTTGATATGCTGAATCTAACCATGTATTTAGATTTTTGATTTTTGGGCCCCGTTATCAACTTTGTCCACATTGAGGTCAAAAGGGTCCAAAATTAAACTTTGTTTGATTTCATCAAAAATTGAATTCTTGGGGTTCTTTGATATGCTGAATCTAACCATGTATTTAGATTTTGGATATTGGACCATAATAGGTGAATGTCCAATTTAAAATTTTTAAGTTCTTAGACCACATTCAATCTGTGTTAGAAACCTATGCTGTGTATATGTATATTTAATCACAATCCAAATCCAAAGCTGTATCAAGCTTGAATGTTGTGTCCATACTTCCCCCAACTGTTCAGGGTTCGACCTCTGCGGTCGTATCAAGCTGCGCCCTGCGGAGCATTTTATTGTAACTTCCAGACATAACTTGTGTGTTAGTGTATGGATCTCTCTGACATTGTACCACAAGGTTCCATATCACACAGGGAATGCTGGGATTGATTTTGGGGGTAATTGCCTCAAAATATTAGGAATTAGGGGCAAAAAAAGGGGCAAAAAACAAGCATTTTTCTAGTTTCATGACAATAACTTGTGTGTAAGTTTATGGATCTTTCTGAAATTGTACTACAAGGTTCCATATCACAAAGGGAAAGCTGGAATTGAGTTTGGGGGTAATTGCCCAAAACGTTTAGGAATAAGGGGCCAAAAAAGGGCCAAAAATAAGCATTTTTCTAGTTTCCAGACAACAACTTGTGTTCAAGTGTATGGATCTCTCTGAAATTGTACCACAAGGTTCCATATCACACAGGGAATGCTGGGATTGATTTTGGGGGTAATTGCCTCAAAATATTAGGAATAAGGGGCCAAAAAAGGGGCAAAAAACAAGCATTTTTCTAGTTTCATGATAATAACTTGTGTGTAAGTGTATGGATCTTCCTGAAATTGTACTACAAGGTTCCATATCACAAAGGGAAAGCTGGAATTGAGTTTGGGGGTAATTGCCCAAAATGTTTAGGAATTAGGGGCCAAAAAGGGGCCAAAAATAAGCATTTTTCTAGTTTCCAGACAATAACTTGTGTTCAAGTGTATGGATTTCTTTGAAATTGTACTGCAAGGTACCATACCACAAAGGGAAGGCTGGAATTGAGTTTGGGGGGTTTTAAAATTTTCCATTTTAAGTTGGTTATTTCTGTTTTATATTTAAAAGCAAATAATAATGATATGGTAGGAGATACACACCAAACAGGATGTGTAAATTATTATATAATAAGTATTGTGCAATAGCAAGAAATTTTCAATTGCACAGTATTGCACAATAGCAAGAAATCTTCAATTGCACAGTATTGCGCAATAGCAAGAAATCTTCAATTCCACAGTATTGTGCAATAGCAAGAAATATCCAATAGCACAATATTGCACAATAGCAAGAAATTGTCAATTGTACAGTATTGCGCAATAGCAAGAAATATTCAATTGCACAGTATTGTGCAAAAGAAGATACTTCGTATAAATTGCTTATTTCTTGACCAATTTCAATGGGGTTTTATTCTTGAATTCTTGGGGTTCTTTAATATGCTGATTCTAACCGTGTATTAAGTTTTTGGATTTTGGGCCCCGTTTTTAAATTGGTCCACATTGAGGTCCAAAGGGTCCAAAATTAAACTTTGTTTGATTTCATCAAAAATTGAATTATTGGGGTTCTTTGATATGCCGAATCTAACCGTGTATTTAGATTCTTAATTTTTGGTTCCGTTTTCAAATTGGTCTACATTAAGGTCCAAAGGGTCCAAAATTAAACTTAGTTTGATTTTAACAAAAATTGAATTCTTAGGGTTCTTTGATATACTGAATCTAAACATGTATTTAGATTTTTGATTATGGGCCCAGTTTTCAAGTTGGTCCAAATCGGGGTCCAAAATTAAACTTTGTTTGATTTCAACAAAAATTGAATATATGGGGTTCTTTGATATGCTGAATCTAACCATGTATTTAGATTTTAGATATTGGACCATAATAGGTGAATGTCCAATTTAAAATTTTTAAGTTCTTAGACCACATTCATTCTGTGTCAGAAACCTATGCTGTGTCAAATATTTAATCACAATCCAAATTCAGAGCTGTATCAAGCTTGAATGTTGTGTCCATACTTGCCCCAACTGTTCAGGGTTCGACCTCTGCGGTCGTATCAAGCTGCGCCCTGCAGAGCATTTTATTACGTCCTATTTTAAAATTTCATTGGCATTTGAAGTAATGAGTTGAAACCAGTTTTTATCAATCATTTGTTTTTTCAAGATGTACAAACAGTACAGTAGGTTAAGTCTTTGGTGTACATTAGTTTACTATGATGTTAAGGTCAAATAAACTTGAAACTTTGTACTTACAAGTGTTCATTATGAAGTCATTTTTTTAAATAATTACAAATGAGTTACTGAACACTGAAATGTGATTGTAGACACACATCTCAATCCCATAGAGCACCGCCCTCCTCACCAGCCTCTCAGTAACCTAATGGTATATTGACTTTGAAAATTATCTTTGTTTACACTGTAAGGTTTGTGATAAGTTCAGTTTAAGGAGAACCATTAATAGTATGTTAGGGATATTTTATTTGCAGTTGAATAAGCTTTTGGACAACGCATGTGCTTGGGGATTTTTTTTTACCTTGAACCTTCAATCATGGTCAAATAACTAAGAATCTTTTGCAAAGTTTACATGTTAAAGTTTATGCTTAGGCCAGTTTAAAATCGACCACTTATCAGAGGCGGATTTAGAGGGGGCCTGGCCCCCCCTCTTTTGTGGGACAAATTTGGTTGATTATATATAGGGAATCACTGAAGCATGACAAAAGAGATTCAGTAGAGAGCAACCTTTATATTTCTTAGAAAATACTTTTTTCGGAACTGTAATGAAAAGTATGCTTATAAACAAAATTCATATTTTTTTTCAGTTAAAGACATATTTTTTATGAATCATAATATTTCAACAAATGTTTGAAACAAATTAACATAAAAACTCTCTAAATGTATTAAAATTCTGTATTGTAAAATCTTATCAATTTTGTTTTTTCGGGATTTTTCCCAATATATGTTTAAGAAATCTGTAGCATAATTTTTACTTGTAGATTTTATTTCGGGATTTTTCCCGAAATGGGTAAAAAAAGTCTATGCAACAAGTGTGTGCTTGATAATAGATTTATATTTTCGGGATTTTTCCCGAAATGTGAAAAAAATTATTAGTCATGATTTCTAGCATATACTTTGGGTTTTCGGGATAAATCCCGAAATATTTGAAGACATCTGTGTTATACATTTTGTACTTAGTTTATTTTTGTCTGGATTTTTCCCGAAATGTGTTTCAGATCTATTTGTCAAAATGCTTTGCCAACATATATGTTATAAATAATAATGTTGAAAATGATTTCGGGACATTTCCCGAATAAAAAGTTGTCACATACATCTTTACCACAAATATTTTGAAACTTTAATATATTTTGGGAAATTTCCCGAAAATTAAATGTAAGTTTTATCAATTATATGAATAAAAACAGGGAATATTGTAAAAATTGTGTGTTTCTTTATGAAATCTGCATTCATTTATGGTAAACATTGAAAAATATTATAAAAAGGAATAAAATGGATTTTACTCTTTTAAAATAGAGTCAGTTATATATAGTTGGTAAATTAGTAAGAGATTCCGTTACTACAAAATATCTAAAACCTTCAATGAATTCTTTAAAAAATACTCAAATTTGTACATGGAGAAACCTCGTGACAAACGGGATATCGCATCCAAATTATTACGGTGATGTTGTTTATAGAGCCCGTAAACTTAGATAGGACCCTGTAGACGTATCGATCCTTTAGATAAATTTATTTAAAAAGGTAAGCAATTAAACATTGTGATCCCATTTTGAATATTGTTTGTATCGGTACAATCATTGATTTGGCTATCAATAAATCAAAACATTAAAAACTAGCATTCACTAATTTCGGGCACTCTTAGGTCGGTTAAGCCCTTTCTTCTTGATTTTAATAATTTGTGTTTTATATTTTTCTGTTACACCCCTGTTCTAGGTAAGATCACAGTTTTACCCCGTCACATTTTGTATGTACTTGTCCAAAGTCAGTAGCTTGTAATCCTACGGTTGGTTTTGGTAGCTGTGTGCAATTATTGTTTTTCGTTCATTTCATGCCTGGCCCTTTTATTTTCTATTATACGGTATCAATGTTCCTCATTGTCATTGGCCATATGGTGATCTATCGCGTCCTCCAGTGGGCTCTCATTTGGGGGTCTGATCCTGGATCCCGCTTATCATTGTTATAATAAAGCTTGTATTTCACGTGTCCCTCCCGACTTCGTTTCCCGTTTTCACGCACAATAATTTGACTTTCACGTGCCATGCTTATAAAGAATTGGCCAATCCTGCGTCTCGCTTAGACCCCAATGAGATCTACTTCAGTTTCTGGTGGAAAAATTTCTCGTTTCTGATCATATCATATGTACTTCTTTAAACCTGTAGATTTACTGTTAACGTGTTCAAGTCCTGAATACTGTAAACCAACTTATTTTCGCGAGCGATTTATTTTCGCGACTTTCGCGAGAAGAAAAATAACTTGAATATAAATCGTCGCGAAAATTTAAAATTGGATCTTTCCTTATCTAACTACATCAAGTAAATTTGAAAATCGCGAATTTAAATCGCCGCGAAGTGGGCTAGGAAGGACTAAACGCGAAATAAAGCAGGGGCGGGTCCAGGTAAGGGCGTAATGGGCGTACAAAAAAAAAAAAAAAAAAAAAAAAAAAAAAAAACTATCGTTATCTGCTTATATTGTATTGAATATGGCAATTTATCATATTCATTAATTAAATACATACTCTGATTTCTTTTTATACTGATTCCCCCATCCGATAGGTGACTTGGACACCTTTTTTAAACAACCAAAGCGGTTAAGTAAATCTATACATGAAATGGTTGTTTTGTGTGACACTTCCCCAATGGCCATTCTACATCTACCCGGGGGAAACTCGCTATATATATGATACCGGGTATGTTCCGACAAACGGGGTTGCATTTTCAGCTAAATTGTCTGAAATGGGATTAGTTTTTTTTTGCCTTGCATTGGAAGGGGTCAGATTTGACTATCTAGAACGGGGTATCATAAATATAAATACAATGTTACACTATTGTTTCAGATAAGGGTGAATGTTTGGTACCATTAAAACGTTTAAACCCGCTGCAACTGTTTGCACCTGTCCTAAGTCAGGAATCTGATGTTCAGTAGTTGTCGTTTGTTGATGTGGTTCATAAGTGTTTCTCGTTTCTTATATAGATTAGACCGTTGGTTTTCCCGTTTGAATGGTTTTACACTAGTAATTTTTGGGGCCCTTTATAGCTTGCTGTTCGGTGTGAGCCAAGGCTCCGTGTTGAAGACCGTACTTTGACCTATAATGGTTTACTTTTATAAATTGTGACTTGGATGGAGAGTTGTCTCATTGGCACTCATACCACATCTTTTTATATCTACTAAATTGAAAACAACGTTCAAACCTATGATTGCGTTGGATAAAAACCGCAATTTTTATACGTGTGCATGCAAAACAAATTTCTTGGTAAAGGGGTCTAAATACAGCACAAACAACATTTTCCAAAACAGTGAAAAGGTATATTTTAACAAAACGGGTATATCAAAAGTTCAGAAAAAGCTATCGTTAAAGATTTATTTTTCATTTTTCATGCCCATTTCATATAACCTTTAAACTGAATTTACAACTTCTTCCAAAGATTTGATATCCACATGTTAATCAATACATAATTTGAATGATCTGAAGGCAGACTATTTTCACCAATTTGTCTATCATGGAATCTGTTATAATACTTCATAATTTGATGCTAAACTGTTGAAATCCAGGAGCTTCTGACCTTCCCCATGGACCCTATTCCAGGGCAACCGGAATTACGCCTCCCGTTCATAAAATCCTGGCCTAGGACTATTGAAATGTAAAGTAATGCCCTATACCCTAGAATTTGGAATTTCTCGTTATTGGTCTACTGCTGTTAAGATCCATCCAATCATTTTAATATACCATAGACAATTAACGGAGAGAATTCGGCATAAAAAATATCCAACCCTGACACTTTAACTATAAAATATACATGCTCCAAGTCAGGAACCGTTACATTAGTGCATTTCACATTTATTTTATGTTTTTTAGCCAAAAAAAGGTCAAAAAAAAAATTTTCGCATCGCTCCGCGATTGTATCCTACGCCCCCTCTTTCAAATATCCTGGAAACGCCCCTGTAAAGTATCCGCAAAAATAAATTGGTTTACAGTATATATGAATAATTTGCTTCTGTGTGTTAAGCAATTAGCACGTCAACACCAACATCTCTTATTGACAAAACAAACTTACATAGTTGAATACAACCACTAACGAGGTTCATGAATAGCAACATGCACAAAAACATGTAGCAGAGCTAACTAATATATTTGTAGATTTTGAAATAATTATACCATTTAACTTAATTGATTGATTGTTGTTGTTTAACGCCACCTGCAGCACTATTGGTTATATCGTCGTGGTCAGTTTTTTATTGGTAGAGAAAGCCGGAATGCCCGGAGAGAACTATCGACTTTCGGCAGGAAAACTGACAATCCTAGTCAATTAAAATTAGAGTCGAACGTACCTGCCACGTGCGGGTTTCGAACTTACAACCTCAGTGTTGACAGGCTAGTGGTACATATAAGTAGATGAACTTCTTAGAGACCTCGGCCGCTGAAGCCCCTTGATCGAGCGAATAACAAAACGTACATTAAAGAATGTACAATTAAAACCAGTACCACTTACATGAAAGAAATAACTATTTGTTCATATCAAGAGAGGTAAATGTTACGACGTCAATGTGTATAATTTATAGGTATGGAAAAATAAACATAAATCTGTATGTGCCTGTCCCAAGTCAAGAGCCTGTAATTCAGTGGTTGTCGTTTGTTGTTGTATATCATATTTGTTTTTCGTTCATTGTTTTGTACATAAATCATGCTGTTTTTTTCTCTCGTTTGGGACATAATGACCAGGGTTGTTTTACATTTGTCATTTTGGTGCCTTTTACACCTGACTATGCGGTATGGGTTTTGCTCAAAGTTGAAGGCCGTACGGTGACCTATGGTTGTTAACTTCTGTGTCATTTGATCTCTGATGGAGATTTGTCTCATTGGCAATCATACCACATCTTCTTATTTTCATAAATTTTAATACAAGAAAACTTACCTAGAGCAGAGTATGAACACTGAAACATATAGACAAAAGGAATTATAGATCTATTACTAACCGTGTCGTCCGTCATTGGTCATTTACATAACATAAATGGTCATATCACATAAATACAACAATAAAGTAAAAAATAATTTAAGAGGAAGTGTACGTAATTAACTACACCACCCATTTTTTTTTAATTTTTTAAATTTCACAAATGGATTCTGCTTGAAAAAAACGCCAGAAAATAAAATAAAAAAGGGGGTAACCGTTTTCGTTTTTTTAGATACGAGCTGTTGAAATTAAAAGCATGATACGCTAAAAATACAAAGGATACATAGGGAAAATCATAAAAACCGGTCGATATTTTTACATTATCAAGATCTTCTATTTTGTTGTTATGGCTATTATAAGGTCAAAAGAAGAACCCTCATATAAAATTTTAACAAAATACCCATACCATATAGTCGGTTATTAAAGGCCCCGGAATGAAAAATGTGAAACATTATAAACGAGCAAACTAACGGCCTAATTTATAACAAAACATTTTACGAAAAACAAATATGACAGACATGAACCAACGACAACCACTGAACCACAGGCTCCTGAAAGCTTGTTTTAAAATTCCGAACTAGATGACAGAATAGAGCTGACTGTGCGAGATCTACATGGATAATCAAGGTCGTTAAACATCCTTTGTAGTAGAATTTGGTAGTATTTCTGCAGAGTTTATGAAAATTGGATGCAATTGGTTTTTGAATTAAAGAAAATTTCAGTCTTTAAAAGTCTATCAATATGTAAGAATCTTAACTCATTTCCCCTCTCATTCCGACAAATATTTAATTGCAGTAACAAGTGTCACATCATTTTCTTGAACCCGCCCCTTTTACCTTATACCTTATATACACTATTCAGTCATAATTTTGAATTGCGACTTGAGAAGAAAAATTTGGTTATAATTTTGTTGTTAGGCGTTTTTACTTTCTGTTGATATAAACATGAGTCTTATTGTGTAGGATACTCAGATTTCTGATTGGAGTCGGTCTGATAAGTTCTTTGAAGTTTTGAGACAGCACAGGCATACTTGTTTGGATTCGTGATAGACCGCATGAAGTAATTTTCTCTTTCGTGTGCCCATTTTACATTTCTTGGAGTAAAAGAGATAACTCGCGTAACTAATGAGAAAGTTGCAAAAGTATAACAGTGGCTAATCATTAGAACAATAAATTGCCGATATTAATAGATCACCGCAAGTCGGAGCAATATAAAAAAAAACAGGTTTTTTCCTATCACAAATATGAGAGAGAGAGAGAAATGTTCGGCAAAAATAGAGGACAGGGATTTGGCAAATGATGCATTTAAGTTAAATGGTCGTTCTCTTAGTTTTTTCTTGGCTGATTAACACTTTAGTGAGTGTAACGTTAAAGACAAGTACATTCCAGATTATTTGACCTACCTGCAATTCAACTTGTACAAATTGAAATATCAAACACACTACTTCAATTAGTCTATGCATGATACATTTATATCTGAAACAAACAATAAAACTGAAATGCTTTATAATAATACGCTTGAATTGAATTCAGGGTAATTTTGAGCTAACACATTGTATAAACATCTGTCTATTTTTGATAAAAAAAAAACATATTTTAACCTCTAGATGTAAAATTATTAATTTGTTTATTTGCTGTTGTTTGGTTGGTGTTTCACTCATGTATATATTCATGTAACCCCATCTCCTTTATTCAAAGACTTGACGTTTGGCATCTGTCTTAAATATCGCTATGATCTTGTCTATAACCATCAACTTCCATTTCATATCTTGACTGAATGAAAGGCTAGGAAATTATCTTATATTGAGTTTGAAAATACTATTGAAAGCAGATAGGAACATGTGTCTGTACCTTTCGCTACTTGTTCATATAGTAAGGTTCAACGAGTTCATATTGTTTGAATTGATATACAGGGGTTCTATGGTGGTCAATTTCATCACTAACGGACGAAAGAAAGTCGTTCAGTCTTACCGCAGGGTCGAGTCACTAATAGTACAATCAAGTTAAATCGGTCTTGAATCATATTTTAAAAAAGACTTTCAATGATATTTTTAATCGCATTGTAACAATTATAGACAGTTCATTTATTTCTAGCACAGTCCATTTGTACATGGTTTAGACATGATCTTTGAATTGCCAACACTAGCCACTGAAATGAATATGCAGTCGTAAGTTCGACGAATAAAACATGCATACGAGAAGATATTTACGATCACATGTCTGGTTTTCATCCACATTGATGTTCCATATTCTCGTCCTTTTCTTTTATGTATTTAAAGCATTCTAATAGAGCGATGTCCGTGTGTCTGGTGTAAATTTTAAGACTTTTCAATTTTGTTAGCAAAATGAGTCAATCTTTATCACATGGCGTATCATGTTCTCACAGTGTGTTATATTTTGCAAACATGTCTTAAGTTGAAATTGTGAAAATTTCTATTTTTTCAGGAGGTTTAAGTTCTTAGATTTTGGTGGCTAAGCGGCAACTCTCATCCAAAAATAGATAGATGGTTACTACCTTTGTACATGTGTTTTTTGTTTAAGGTAACGAGTAGACAAAAAAAAAGGAAAACATTTGGAAAAATTGATTCTTTTATGAAATTCATTATCTCCATATAGGAAAAGAATAATTATGAGTTGAATAGTCATACCAAAGTGGTAAAGTTTTAAGGTCGCCAACACGAGCTGGTTAGCCGTTATGGTATACATCTGTGTCACAGATGACCATGAATATGATTGTCGTAACCAATATCCCGTCATCCTGTCCTCTTTTACTCAATTGTGACATCGCTGAATGAGACTTAACAACACATTTGTCTTTACATTGAGCAACACGGCGGGTGCTACTATAGGAACCGGAGCTGCTTGCCCTACTATAGCACCTGCAATCCCTCAATGTTTTGGTATGGTTTGTGTTGCACAGTGTTTAGTGTTTTGTGAACTGTTTTTTTTTTTTTTTTTTTTTTGTTTTTTTTTTTGGGGGGGGGAGGGGGGGGTGTCGTCTTTCTTTTCTTTGCCATTGCGTTGAAGTTTCTTTCGACTCTTTAGTTATGAATGTCCACTTGATATCTCCTACCTCTTGTTTTTGTTGATTTTACACCGTCAGCTATTTATAAACACCATATTGATACATGTCTTTTTGATGCATTCATGATTTAAATCTTCTTAAATTCTATTAATCAAATTAATTTTTTTGAATTTTGGGGATACACTTTTTTTGGGGGGATACGTGTTATATTTTTTGTTTAAATAGGTATTACGACATTCACATAATAAATTATAATACCGGAATCAATTGTAATCTTATAAACAAAATGCATGTTACGTTTCTTCAAAAGTATGTATAAAAAGATTCATTATAGATTTACCTCCATGAAAATGCAAAAATGGTCACATTCCTAAATCCCTCGAGAACTATATATCAATTTTATTTAAAATGAATAGTTTGATATTGCCTGATAAATGTAGTAAACCTTGAGCCATGTCTTTCCCTGAAGTGTTGACAGTTTTTTGTTTTTTGTATATTTTTTTTTAATATTGTAAAGTGCTAACGCAATTAACACCAACGATACTTCAATTTTAATAAAGAGAGATTCGTCTATGAATGTACCACAAAGAATTCTTATACATTTGTAAGTCTATGGATTTTAACGTCAATTTATTTTACAATTCTTTCTTAAATAGTCATATCAAGATGTCAACACTTATGCTAAAGGTCTTTGTATTTTTTATTAATTAAAAGTCTCAAAATAACAGTATAGTTTATTAAAATGCAAGTTTAACAAAGAAATTGACAGATATTGGAAATTACAATAACAGCTGTGATGTATCATAGTTATTTTCAAACAGTTGTATTATTCAATTTACCGATTTTAATCAAGTTAGACCAAAACGAAATTAAATGCACGTTGTTTTTCTTTTTCTTTTTTTTTTTTTTAATTAAAACTGTTCATAACAAGAGTTAAATAAAATCGGTCAAAGTAAACTTAAGCAAGTAAACAGCGAATACAATTTATTTAACCTCCTTAGATATAAAGAAGATGTGGTGTGAGTGCCAATGAGACAACTCTCCATCCAAGTCACAATTTCCTTAAACTGAATTAGCTGCGGTTGCCACAGTGTTTAGTTAAACGAAAGGTCTCGTCGTTAAAGTCTTCACTGCATACCGAAAAGCCATTGGCGAAAAGAGTACGGGAAGACAATAATTCAATAGCAGTAAATTTCTGAAGATTTTGATACGATAAAGGATTTTGTTTTACACGAAAGCCCATACCCACTTGTTTATAGTAAAAATTAGCTAATCAAGAACAAAGATATAGTCATTTTTTTCAAATTTGCATTTTTATGTGACTTTAAATCCATAATACCTTAAATACTAACATATTCATAATCAGTGATATTACTCATCTAGACTTTTTGCAAGATTTCTTATATTTGCTAAGATTAAAAAGGACAGGCGAGGATCCAGTCACTTTGAAAAGGGGGAGGGGATTCCAACCCACGGCACAACGTTAAACGTTCACATAAAATCGAAAAAAAGGAAAGGGTTCCCCCGGAACATCCCCTTGGTCCGCCAATGAAAGAGGAAGTGTATGTGATAAAAGGTTAAAAATACATTTGTGGCCCTGGGTTCGAACGCACGAGTTATTTAACATATATAGATTACTTCTACGAGCCTATTGTGCATATCATTACACTAAAAATCATTTTATATTAACACCATGAACTCAACTCTCTAACTGAATGAAATTTGACACGTACGGTACCTAGATGCGTATCCAGATTTTTTGAAAAGGGGGAGGCACCGACAAGACAACGTTTAGACAGGGACTTGTAAACAGTATTAAGAAGACCCGTTCTCCACTACCGCCTTCCTAAATCCGCCTCTGGTACCATTACCATTTAAATGAACGTGAATAAGCCTTTTTTGATTTTTTAACTTCATCTTTTATTCATTTTGGTTATTTTTTTATGTTGCCATTATGTGGAACGCCTGTTATCGGAACTTTGCATTTTGTTTCTCCGATATGCCTTCTTTTATTTTTATAATCGATGTAGTTTGATAATCGATGCATATGTTACGATTATCTTTGATGCATTCATGTCTCTCTTCTTCTTTTATGAAATAATACTTTAAAGTTTTAAAGAACTTTTCTTTAGAATTTGAATTCTTTTTTCACAGTACATTTTATAGAGAAAAAACAACATGAAATTACAATTTGACTCACATTATACAATGGTAGAGGAAGTCTTCATTTTTCTTTTTGAATATAAAAGAAATGTTTGCGTTCAATAAAACATGATAAACTAGATCTTATATTTATGATAGTAAGTAGAATCCAATTCGTGTTGAGAGTTTAATAGTAGAATCAGCCGGTACATTCCGAAAATAGTTCCTGAATATAATTATTCTGTAAGATTGAATTTTGATCAATATCATTATTCTGTCGTGTAAAGTGTACATGTAAAAAAACATATATATATATATATCTTTTGGTCTTTTGGAAAATATTGTTTGTGCTGTATTTAGACCCCTCTACCAAGAAAGCAGGGTTTAAGAACATCAGTTGTTCGACCTGTTAGTCAAATGCGTTTTGTTAAAATATACTTTTCACTTTTTTGGTCTTTTGGAAAATGTTGTTTGTGCTGTATTTAGACCCCTCTACCAAGAAATTTGTTTTACATGCACACGTATAAAAATTGCGGTTTTTATCCAACGCAATCATAGGTTTGAATGTTGTTTTCAATTTAGACTCGTTTATATATATATTATTTTTTTAAATATCGCGAACGGTGTCCCCGATCCATATAAACAATCAGATATTGTTTTTCAATTTTTTCTTTCATAAACAATTTTATAGAACGAGAAGAAATCTTGACTCACAAACTTTAATTAAAAAAATGTGTTCCTCCTAATTTTAATGCTTAATCCGCCATCTCTATTAGGTCTATCAATTTGCCAACCGAATTCGCATTAAAAAAAAGAAAATTTCAGCGTAAAAACGTTAAGCATTGAATAGGAATGTGTTATAGACTACCGGAACTCGATCAACCCATTTCACTAAACTGATTATTTGTTTTACACAGAAAAAACCGCGACAATTCATTAAATTGCTGTTTTCCACCATTGATCATAGATGAAAATTGGTAACCTGGACCTATTATTCCGACCTTATATATCAGTCTATGGTATTACCCTCAATGCCGCATGCTTTGCTGAGAAGCGATAGATCTTTGGTTTGACCCAGTCGGGAATTTAGCCTAGGAGCCCCGCATTCTACCGGGCAGCTCCAAAGACTACAAGCTACAAGTTTATATATAAACAAAATCAATACTACTTACTTGGTTCAGAAAAAGTTGGGGTTGTAATTGTAAAACTCCACTCAGTACACACGCTAAATTAGTTGGTAGTATAGGCAAACTTTAACTTCTGTTTTACTTTTTTGGCTTTTTTTTTTAAAGGGAAGCAAAAAAGGAAAGTTATTGGTTTAAAAAATAAAAGTGGAGTATGTCATAGCGGCAAAAAAAAATTTGAATGGCAATTTTCAAAATGATGTGTGAACACTGGTTTGACCCACCTGCTGCATGCAACGTAATTAGCGGTCTATAATGATAATAAGGGGATGGCAATTTTTTTTTCAAACTGAACTCGTAGGGTTAACAGAGGTATAGAAGTATGGTTTCCCTATCCCGGCAGATAAACCCTTGCTTAGACAGGGTGTTCATACAGCTGGATTTATAAATACACAGCCTCGTATAGGGCAGTCCATATATGAGGGTCTGAATGGGGGAGGGTGTCCTTCATTTCTGTATTCTTTAATTTTTATGGCCATTTTTTCTATTCTTTATACGTTTTGCCCATTATTCCGTATTCTGTAAACCCCCATCCACACCCTCATATATCTCACTCTTCTTACTTTGCAGAACCTACATATAGTACTAATCGTTAATATATTCTCATCCTTAACATGCTTGAAATATTTGGCATTGGATGTTCCGACCTTACGAAGATACCTATAGCGTTTACTTATACGCAACTTCCCGCACGACTGGACTGACGCTCTTTCTTGGCAAAGGTTTAACTGTTGGGTGGATTAGGTCCAGCTGACCATATTTCTATATCCTTTCAGTGGTCTTTCGTGCTAAGAGCTTAGAGTGAAAGTCTTCAAAATTTAAAACCTTATTACTCCAGAAAAGTGCTTTGAATCCTTTGATTCGTGTGTCTACCAGATTTCAACATTAATCATTCATTAGTTAACCGAATATGTTGCATATACCCCCCCCCCCCCCCTTCCATATACCCAGTTTTATTTAAACAGTAAGCAGAGCTTTTTACAGAGATGTTTTGGGATAAATTGAAATTTCCTTAATTACAATAATGTACGAAAAGGGTTCTGAATGGAATTATTAATAAATGAGTATTTAACCATTTCTGAAATAAACCAAATGAATAAATGAATTAACACACTAGTAAAAAAATCATCAAAAAATACTTTTGATAGCTTACCATTTAGAGATAGCAATAATACTTCCAAATTGATTTAACTAAACTCAATTAGTTTCAACGCAAAATGACATCTTCTTTATCTTATTCCATGGTTCTTACATAAAAAGCCTCGGTCTGCAGTAGAACTCTATTAGTATTGAACTTATATTTAATGGTACGTAAACTTCCAAGTCGATATGGTATACTAATTGTATAAAGATCAATAACTGCTTATATATATTTGATACCTTCTTTATAACCAATCAAATTTGATTTTGACATTAAGTTTGTTCGGAGATCAACGATTGATTGATTGATTGATTGGTGTTTAACGCCAATTTCAGTATTATTTGCTATTTCATGACGGTCAGTTTGTATTGGTGGAGGAAGCCGGAGTGCCCGGAGAGAACCACCGAGCCTTTGCAGGAAAACTGCCAATCCTTGTCAACTAAGATTGGAGTCGAGCGCACCTGTCACGCGCGGGATTCTAAATCACAACCTCAGTGTTGACAGGCTAATAAAACAGTAATTAAACTACTTACACCACTTGACCACCAAGGCCCCTTGAAGATCAACGACACAATTGTTATTTCTTGCAAGGACATGCGACAAAAAGTTTTTATCAGTAACGATTGTAAAATAAAGATACGAAAAAAACAACAAAACGTAATCAGAAGAAGAGATAAATGTTTAACCAAAAGAAATAATGTTAATATAAGTATTAATTACAATTGACTTGAATCAAACTTCATCTTGAAAAAAAACGTATCTACGTAAGTACTACAAAGACTACAGCAACGAAACACCAATACTGTGATAAAATCGTAAATAAAAAGAGCAAACAAATTACGAAGATATATAATTATTAAAATATTCCTTTAATAATTAAATGTCAGCACAATACCAACTGCATCGCCAGCGAAATGACGGAAGAACTACTTCCTCGCCAGCTGAATGACGGGAGAAATACCTTCTCGCCAGCGGAATTATGGAAGAACAAGTACCTGGAACGTAACTCTTACTTAATTCTATATTAAAGAACAAAAAATGAGCTCAATATCTTCAAGCATAACAAAAAGTCCGGACTATTGTACATGTATGGCGGCAGGAAGTAATTAATAATAAAATTTCTTTCTGACAACTTAATGGCGAGACATAGGTTGGCCTGGGGTCCAAGAAAGAAAAAAAAACTTACGTTTTAGATATTCAGATAAATTGATTTATGTAGAGTTAACTTAATTTGTCCAGTAGATTTTTGTCTAAATCATTATTTAAGTATGAATCGGAAATTCAAATATTTGCAGTTTCTAATTAAACTTTTTACATGGAATACATTCGATAATACCTATAGTACTTACATTAGATGAAATAAAATGGAAACACAAACAAAAAGTTGTTTTAAATGAATTTCTAGTGAGTTATTAAGTTTGGAAAACAACAAGGTACTACCAGAAAGCACTTGTAAAATACTTAAATTCAATTATTCGTCAAACCTTCTCAAATACTTCTATTCAAGCAATAGTGCAGCTTTGAACTTTGACTGAAAATATAGGACACTACAAAGCAAAAATGCAAAAATACATATACAGAGGGTCTGGATGGGGATGGTCATTCTTTTTTTTATTCTTTAATTTTTAGACCATTGTTCTCTATTCTTTATTTAATTTGCCAATTATACTTCCTTCTTTATATTTCACACCCCATTATACTTTATTCTTTTTTTGCCTAATTTTCCCTACTCTTTATTGTTTTAGCCATTTTTTCTGCACATTTTGCTCATTATTCTCTATTCAATTAACCCCATCCAGACCCTTATACAGAGTACAAAATAGTCAACAGAATTTATAAATGTGTATAAAAACATTGCGTAAAGGATCGCCGATCTTTTCTTATATTCCGTAGTGAGTACAAATTGAATTATGCATTGTTTTGACCTTCTAATTTGACAAGGAATATCCAAAAAAAAAATTATTCTGATCCTCAATTTGATGAAAAAAATTTCTGACTCAGAGAAAAAACCATAACCCCCCCCCCCCCCCCCCTTTTGAAGATAAATGGTTGCTCCCTTACCAGAGAAGAAATTACATACGATAGATCAGAATTTGAATTGAATACAAGTACAGTAGAGAGAGGTATGGGGACGAGACAAGATCGATGAATGCTTAAAAAAAATTAAACATTACGAAATGAGATATAAATAGCTCTGATCACTGATCAGTGAACTCCGAGCTGATATTTGTATAATTATCAGATATGTAATTGTCATCAGTAATTTGTTAAACTTTCATATTATGAAATTTATAAGTATGGATCTAAAACGAGCACTTGAGAAAAGTCAACAAAACAACAGGCAAGATATATAACGGCAACAATATCTAACCTCGGAACACGGTTAATTTAAACGGTTACAGATCGTCTAAAATTCAAACTGATCACACGCACTATACACGTACGGACGATACACGCACGGTGAATGCACGGTGAATGAACTATCCAAGATCCACGTACAAAGAGCGATAAGCGTTACACGGAGGATTAAAAAAACTAGATATCATTGAGATGGGAGCCATCTCTTTGGGCCCCGCTGTGAAAAATGAGTGATAAAAAATTTGTATCTAAGTTTTTGACCTTGACCTTTGACTTAAGAAGTTGTAAGTTGTAAATACATTATGACACACCCTCTGGTGTTGGTTAATATACATATCAAGTATAAACTTTGAAATCATAACGGTTCACTAGATATAGAGCGGAAACAATTTGTTACGGACGGACGGACGGACGGACGGTAAGACGGACGGACGGACAGACGGACGGACAAACTGATCACTATAGGGCGTCCGCCATTCAGCGGGGCTCTAATTAATGATGCATGAATGATGAACCCATGACACACGCACGGTGGATGATGAATGATGAACCCACGATACACGCACGGTGAATGATGAATGATGAACCTACGATACACGCACGGTGACTGATTCATTGACGAATGAACGATGAGCGCTTAACACACGATTCAAAAAGCCAATTTATTTAGAAATGCATTTAATATTGACATACGAATGATAATTAAAATGTATAAGGGTATACACGTTTTAAATATCGCGCTTTCAGTGTTGATTGGTCGGCAATTTTACAAAACATTCAATGTCATAAATAGATTCATCAATGAGTGTTTTCAATTTATAAAAATCATCAATTTTTATAATTTTACTTAATATTAAATAAGATAAATGATTGATTTATAAATTGTAGCATTTTTATAGTCACAATCGTCGTCAGACGTCGACGAGTAGGGAAAATGTAGCAAGTTGCGTTGTTTTAATACTAATGTGACTTAATACTGGTGAACTGCTTTTTAAAAATCAAGCTGCTGCTCGCGATCAGGATATATCAAATATGAGCGTCGTTTTGATATGTTAGTAGCAGATTCACGAAACTGCGACTTCAAGTCAAGCAAACTTGTTGGTAAAGGGACGACAGTATGATAATTTCGGCATAAGGGCAGGAGGCAGGAGAATTTTTTATTTATTTTCGTTTATGTTCAAAACTGTTTGTTTGTGTTGCGTAATATAAATTTTCATCCTTTCTTATGAAATTATTTTTAATTTCAGCCATGTTTAGAATTATAACACGTGTTCACATCACCAGAAATCAACAACTACTGATCATGCTGATGACAAATATTATGGCCAAATAAACTAAAAATCTTTTAATTCGTAGTTTGTTAAAATCCTACCAGAAATGATTTCAAATCTGTAAGTGAATATAAAAATAAGAAAATGTGGTATGATTGTCAATGAGACAACTCTCCGCAAGAGACCAAATGACACAGAAATTAACAACTATAGGTCACCGTACGGTCTTCAACAATGAGCAAAGCCCATACCGCATAGTCAGCTATAAAAGGCCCCCGAAATAACAAATGTAAAACAATTCAAACGAGAAAACTAACGGCCTGCATGATTTATGTACAAAATAATGAACAAAAAACAAATATGATATACGGCAACAAACGACAACCACTGAATTACAGGCTTCTGACTTGGGGCAGGCACATACAGAATGTGGTGGGGTTAACCATGTTAGCGGGCGCCCAACCCTCCCCTTAACTCTGGACAGTGGTGTAACAGTACAAAATATGAACAAACTATTAAAATCAGTTGAAAAGGGCTTAACTCATCAGACAGATACTAAGCACAAAAACAAGTAACAAAAACACAGAGTGGACGTTGCAGGGTACTCATACATCCCCACAACAAAAAGACACTAAGTACAGATCTGAGAGAACTCGCAGTTACTGACAGCTAGTTCAAAGCCAATAACAACTAATAAAAAAAATCATGTATCTAAGACTAATTTTCCTAATTGAATAATGTTAATGTGTTCAATATCACAAAAGAATTCAACTGAGTTAACACATTTGATATTTTGTAGATGCACAGAAGAGGAATGCAACTCAATGGAAAATATTCGTTTTTACTCGCTTGGATACTATCCGTGACAAAAAATCACCCACAATGTGAATCGGAAAATAAAATATGTATAATGTTGTGGAATTTTAGTGAAAACGAAACTATATGTTATACAATGGAATTACGACTCGCAAATAAAAGCTGTTTATTGATAATGAGACATTTGGTGTTCATTGTATAACTACGATCCATATCTAAAAAAAAAATCCAGTATCAGTCGTTTTAGTAAGTTTTCATCTTCATTCAATACAGTGTTTCGTTCTTTAGGATTATTTCCATGGGTGAACACTTTTTAAGAAAGTGCCCATGGAAATATCCAAAGGGCAAAACGTCCGGATGAATGAAGATGAACAAGAGCAAATAACTCTCCATTCATGAAAAATAATGGAGAGTTTAAACAAAAGATTTACGTCACAGGTGTATTTTAACTTTAATTAAAGTTATATTTTAGTAGTGGTGTTTTGGGGTGAAATGTTGTCTATTACATCGGGTGCGTCTAAACACTGCTAAGTACTTATAATATGCCACTAAGGACTAGAAGGGGTGCTGTTACATGTAAAAAAAAATCAAATTATGGTAGAGATTGATATTTAATGCATAAATTCCCAATTTTATAGAAAAAGAGTCACAAATAAATGAGTAATTGAACAATACTTAGGCACGTGCCTTTTTTCTTTGATATTGCCAAAAATCAGTGAACCGTTAGACACGTGTCAAATTACATAACTTTTTACAATATTATCTTTGGAACAAGTAATTTACAGTTGTAATAACAGGATTGGTAAAAGTTAGATACTAATAAATGAATTGTTTTTGGGTTTCAGATTATTTCAATGATCAATTTTAGACGAGTGACATTAACCATAAAATTTCATTTTTAATGCACCCACCTAACATACGGCTAAATCATACCACTTGAAAGCATATCATCTGTGTACTATCTTTTTTGCCCGGTCGTCAAATATTCGTACGGTGCAGTTTCTAACAAATGAGATGAAAGGTCAAGGACGGACGATTTCTAATTTTACAAGATGCCAACAATTTTGCATATTCTGGCTCCTGAATAATAATATAATGTATGGAAATATGAAAAAAACTTTTAGAACAGATGTTAAAAGTCACTTCTCAAACGCTCTTTAAAATCAGGTGCTTTTAATAAAAAATTCTAGTGAAAATCATAAAAATGAGTGAAAACCAAAATATTGTCTGTGAATCAATTGTTATTAACTATACAACAAAATAACATTTTTCATTTTGTGCTAAGGAAGTTTTTGGCATCATTGAATTACTGCAATCACGCTTCTTGCTAATTAGACACCCAATAATAACAACTCATACAGTTGTCCAAAATACGCCATCTGCAAAAAGATAGCATTTAAGCTGTTTTATGTTTTAAAAAATGTATGTTGTTAATATAAGGTTGAAGAAACGCAAATTTGAAAAATGCAAATATGTTTTAATGATATAAAACATGTGGAATAAATGCTTTAAAGGAGAATTGTGGGAGCGAACTCTGATATTTCAATATTTATTTTTAGAAATTTGTTTTCTGGGTTGCTTCTATTGCATCATGCATTATCTAAGGAAGAAAATGCTATTATATACTAGACACTGCAAATGTTCTTTGTGCTTGTCCGAAGTAGGAACTCCTATAAAAATACGTAATTTTCTAGTAAAAAAATTGACATGATGCAGTTACATTAACTTAGTCTATTTTTTTTTAACTGAACATTCTAAATACTTAAAATATAAGAAGTGTAACAATGATTGATTGATTGTTGGTGTTCAACACCACTTGAATACTATTGGATATATTGTGGCAACCAGTTTTTATTGGTGGAAGAAGCCAAAGTGCCACCGACTGTCGGCAGGAAGACTGGCAATCCTAGATAATTACATATTTATTATTTTTATTAGTATGAAGAAAGAAATTACTATGTAAGTATCACACCAAAAATTCAACCAATCAGCATAAATAGCGTTTTGTAAAAGAAGGCAAAACCTGACCAGAAACATATCAATTGTATTGTATGTCTCTGTTCTGACAAACCATATTAGTTTCGATATTGATGTTTACTACAGCTACATGTAAAATATAAATGTCCTTAATAGAAACTGAAATATAAATATGTCTTTGAACCAATTTTATGCCAAATTTACTTGGCCATGGTTTTGGATTCACATTTTATGGTAGAAGTTCCATATAATATTCTAATTTAAGGTATTCAGAAAACCAGAGTACTATTTTAGTAGATCATCTGTCACGCATTGATTGCAAATTTGCATATTAAAGATAACACATATACAATAAGAATATATATATATGGTTAAAATGAAGTTATATTAAGCGGTATATATTTTGACGATTATTGTGAGAAATGAAAATTGCGGTTGAATTCGTCATTTTTTAATTAGATTTATGTCATTTAAAACCAATTCATTTTCTAGGATATTTGTTTTTTGTTTTTTGTTTTGTTTTGCTTTTTTTTTTGTTTTTTGTTTTTTTTTCATTAAGCCCTTTGTAATTGACCTGGCAGCTATTTGTTTTACCATTTAATCGCTTTATTTCATACAAAAAAAAACAAGATGGCTTATGAATTTAATTGTCTATTCACAAAAGTCGCGTAAATATATTGCTTGCCAAAATACTTGGTTGGACGCAATGCTTTTTTTCTTCTTTTTTTCCCCAAAAAAATAGATTAAAAAGGAAATCCATAAACTTAAGAAAATTGGAATTTTTTTTTTTTCACCTTCCAACGCTTTGCATGCTATAATTTGTTCGTTTTGTTTTCTAATAGTGCGAAGATCCCAGAACTGCAATGTATCTAATATTTTTAACATAAAAAAAAACAAACATACAAAATGGAATTTATCATCGAAAAACATGTTTGATCTGTAAATACCTAGTTTTATTCCTTAACAAACTTTCATTACCCCTTTTTCAAATATGGTTTATCATTTTCTCCTGATATTGACAATATTATTTAAACAAAGAAAAGCAAACGTATCCGTATGTACAGATGGTGGTATTTAGAGCAACTGTAAAAGCTTCTTTAGAAGTCTGAATTTTGACTTATATCATATTAACTGCAGTTTAAAACGGAGAGAAAAAAATCCCTTGAGCTATAAGCGATAAATTTATTTTATTTTTGACATATATATATGTATTGATACCTCAAGAAATGTTCAGCTTTTAGCGCAATTCTATCATTGTTTGAGGTTTTTTTTTAAGAATAGCAATTTCTGTAAATATTTCGCAATTAATATTTTGGTTTGTATTTGATTTGGAATTAGGGTATTTTGTTTTATAATGTTCATATGATTTTTGGGGAAAAAAAAGATATCATACAAGAACCAGAAAAGGGCATTTTGTTCATTCTTGACCTTTGACCTTTGACCTTGATTTAACAAAAAATGCACCGTACGAATTATTGTTGACGGGGCAAAACAGAAAGTACAGGTAATAAGCTTTCGAATGATATATAATATAGCCGTATGTTAGGTGGTGCATTAAAGTCGTTAACTAAGCGTCTTTTTGAAATCGCCTGTTTTGATTTGACCTCGCAGTGAATAAGTTTTTGAAATTTTATCTATGTTTTTTTCTTTACAGGAAGATTAAGTATTGTGGCATTATTTGTTGTAAATAATGGAATTGTTTCCTGTGCAATTTTCTCGAATGTCATTTTTACTTTGATGTTCATATTAATAAATGACTGAAATATTGGTGTTTTTTAATATTTTAATTCAAAAGATCAAATGTCACTGATTTACACATCTTATCAACCAGGAATGTCTGTTGAATATCTCCAATAACAAACTGATTGTTCATAAATTCCCTTCAATGTATCCTTCATGTTACAAAAAATGCTCATATCAGACATGCCCTCGTTTATCTGTGGCATTTTCGTAATACTCTGATCGTTCGCCTTAATTTGTAATCTTACCTAATTATTAATAATTTGTTTTCGTCCAGAAATGTATGAAATATTTGCCACTTGACATTAAGCAAACAACAATCAATCACCTAACACATATCCAAGGGATGCCTTATATACATTTAGTAGATTTAAGAAGATGTGGTATGAGTGCCAATGAGACAACTCTCCATCCAAGTCAAACATGTGAAAGCTCTCTCACTTACATGTTAAAGATTGAATAATCAAATAATTATTGTGGTGTCAAAAAAAATTAACTTTATAACATTTATACATTTAAACCAATATTTGTTTTATCAAAATGTTTGGAAATATATATAAGTAGCAGTAAACATTAAAGAATAACATGGAGTGTTTTTTGACGGAATAATGAAGTTTTGAGAATTTTCTGGCCCATAGAAAATACCCCAAGAGATAAAAAAAAAAAAACCCTCTTAGATAAACTAATTCTTTAAACGTCTTAGATGGCCATTTTATTTAATATTATTTTAGAATTTGGTATATATATACTTTATTATTTGAACATCTGTGTCCCTGGATTTGAACAAGAAATTGTTCAATCTAAATTTCACCATGTCATGTTATAGTGTATTATTACTATTACTATATCAAATATGATTTCATGCTAAAGAATGTCATTTTCCGTATTTGATATAAAAATTCCAATAACTATTGATTTTTTTAATTATTTGGCACGCACCGATGTTGTCGGTAAGTCTTTCTATCAACGAACACGTGTTATATTTGCGGTCAAGCATAACCGGGAGTTTAAGACAAAGTCATGCTTTTTTAATTGGAAAGATAGAACCGAACAAACGACATATCAATATCAAAAATGTCTGTGACGAATTTTCGAGAATTGAAATTTAAAGTGTAAAATAATTCATTGTTTTATTTCTATTAAATGCAGTTTTATTTTAATAATAAACGTTTAATTGGTTGTCATTCTCTCTCTTTCTCTCGTTGATGTTTTTGCAGACAAAACAATTTGCTGAATTAATCTAAATTGTCAGACATTAAACTCTCTCTTATTAAACTTTTAGCATTAAAATTTAATTGCATGAAATTTAATAAGTATTCTCAACACTTTTGCGGATGACGTTAATAATATTTACCTGTAAAATGATGTTTTTACAGAATGTTATATATTTTAAAATTCGTTCATTTTAATAGACACTTCATTGCCCTTAAGCTAAATATCATCGTCAGATGTTTGATGGTCTGGATGGGGGGTTCTTTATTTATGTATTGTGGCTTTTTTATATTTTATATTAAAATTGAAATTCAAGGCCATATTTTGCCAAAGAGAACAAAGTTAGCAATAACCCAATGTGCGATATTTTCCCTAAAAAAAAATATTTATTGAAGTAACGAACCTTAACCATTTAATGTAACATGAATGACCTTTCTTGTAAAATTCAACTATAATGCAACTGGATGCACCCTACACAAAAAATAAAAACTATAAAATGGCGGGTATGCGTCAATCAGACAGTAACACAACAACTAAACAAAATCAGTGATCAATATCTTACATTCGCCAGCAATACGCAATTGTCATTACAGTCAATATGTCATGTTACTTAAGGCCGTTAGTCGAAGTAAGTTGTGAATAAAGTAAAAGAGACTAAAGGTCTGTTAGCATTCCAAAACTCTTTATAGGGGAAATATAGTATCCAGGAAAAAATGCCATTTTGCGTTAAACCACTTTTAAAAAAAAAATCAATAATGAAGCCTGGGCGTATTTCTACGAAAATATTTTTTCTCTTTTCGTACCTTTCTTTTCTGGGGCGAATATTAACAGAATTTATAAAGCTCTGAGGCACCGACCATTGAAAACCATTTTTTTAAGAAGAGAGAGAAAAAAGAACTGTTTGTGTCTTTTGAAAATTAGTATAAAAAATAAAAACAACACTGATGTCTAAGGTCTAAGAAAATTCCATTTTCCAAAATTTTTTAGCCAAAAAAGTTTTGTGTTTTTATTAAAGTTTAACAAAAAGGTTAGTTTCTAAACAAAATATGCTCGGCCAACACAAAATGAATGGTTGGTGCTTTAATATTATTTCTGCCTGCACTTGGCATGACGCTGCTGTATGAAATCAATTCATAAGTAGGGCTATCGATACCATGAAAAAAGGGATGCGAGAGTAAGACATCAATTCGATAGCAACACAATACAAACACAAGTAAGTTACCTGACATCTAATTAAGAGGTATAAGCATAATCCACGCTTGTATCAACTTTCTGAGTTCTGAGTAATATTCTATATAGGACTCTGAAACGCGAAATCTACGAAAGTTTTTTTTTGCGTACGATGATGCGTGGCATTCTCTAAATACATACGGGTCCACAGACTCTCCTTATTATGATATAACGGTAAACGAGGATCTCATTAGAGGAATAAAGTAAAGATAAATGTTAACGCAGAATTATGTTCACATGCAGAAAATCAAAGAGGACTGTAACTAATGAATACATAGACAATAATAAATGCAAATTTATATACTAACTTTGAAATAAATATACTGCTCATAATAATTGCACATCTGTAGATTTCAAACTATCTTTCACGCGTCATATAGACCATCGCACATCATCGAACGGACCACTGCACGTCAGCGTGACCATCGCACTTCAGCGTCCCCATCGCACCACCGAGTCCTACATATATATACACTTCTTTTTACTTGATTTAAATAATTGCAAACATTTTTTTATACCAATTTTCCGTTAATGGGTTTTATTGTACTATAGTAATAATTATATTTCCCGCGGGTATTGCCCCAGGGAAATTTGATTTATTCTAGGGTTTACAAATCTTCATAGCTGAAATATTTTGAAGCTTATGTAACGAACATCTCTTCTTTATCAAATTGAAATGGAAATTAAACTCATCACAATATTGTGTTTTAATTAAAGAAAGTATAAAATTTATTTAAAAATTACCGTTATAAGGTGTTGTTTTCATTTATTAAAGCACTGGATCGATACCGCTGCTGGTGCACTATTAATCCCTGAGGGTATCATCAGATCAGTAGTCAGTACTTCGGTACTAACATGATTTATAACAAAGATTTCTAAATTGTCAGTTTATAAATTTAGAAAATTATGAAGAAACGAAAGATTCAGCTCTCTCGGGCAATGTTAATCCTAGGTGGATTTAGCTCTTCTGTAAAAATAAGGAGATGCGGTATGATTGCCAACGTGACAACTATCCACCAAAGTTAATATGAAGAGGATGTAAGCAATTATAGGCAACCGTACGATGAAAAAACACATACAGTAAAATCGGCTATAAAAGGCCCCGACATGAAAAATATGAAACAATTCAATTGAGAAAAACTAACAGACTTGAAGTAACGACAACCACTGAACTACATGCTCCTGACTTTGGACCGGCACACAAAGAATGTGAAGGTCCTTTATTGGTCATATAGCTCTTCACTCCTTTCTTTTTTTATACATTCTTGGCTTTCAAATATTCCGCTTTGAGTGGTCCTGGTGAAAGTAAACCCAGAAAATCGTTTCGGATGCATGAAATTTATAGAGTGTTGTTTTGTGAGGGGATTGTGACGTAGGGATGTGAATGAGAGGTTTATGTGTGTAATAATTTCGGTCTCCTAACTATAGTGTAAATCTGCAGTTGTTTCGTGTTGTTGATATACAAATTATAACAAACTTTATGATAAGATGGATGAATTAATAGTTGGTTGTTTAACGTCCAGTGGCAACTGTTAGATCCATTATTAGAACATTAATTATGATATAAATATGAACAAGGACGTACATATGCAGATATTCAACTTTTATTTTAAACGACAGTTTCCGATCCCTGGCGTCAATACCGAATTTAGACTTGTGTAAATTTATGAAACATACATTTTTTATTATTTAACCAATGTAAAGCGTTCCGAATTCACTCCACATTTCTGAATATATCCTCATTATGAAATCAATTTTCAAATTTCAAATGTTCAGGCAAAAGAAATAATACCGTTTTAAGCTACAAAGTCAAAACGATCCTGAGGGAAGGATTCACATAAGACCTAACAATTCACCTTTTCTTATGTTGAACCAATTTGAAAGTCAAACGTAACGTACTAGATGTATATTTGATGGATAAATCCTGTATTCTGTATTATTCCCCACAATGAAAGCTCGGATGAAAAGGAATTGGAATGGTTTAAAAACCAAAGTTATAAATGTACACGAACAGGCAAAAGTGTACTCCGTGTCATTGGTGATTTAGTTGCACAACACGTAGTTTGACTATCATCGTTTTGAATTTGCAAATAATGCACAGCACTTTGCAGCAAGCAAACAATATTCAACCTTATTCATAATATGACTTGTATTTTCTGGAAGAGAACATGTTTTGCGATACACACTGACAGTGTGCGCAATACTAGACCAAATTACTGAACGGGATCTTTTTACCTTTATAGATGCATACGAAACTTCAATGAATTATTTGTATTCATCAAAATAACTATTATATCCGATGAAAATGAAAAAAAAAACAAACTAAACTACCGTTGTTTTCCTATGAGACAAAATATATCCTATATTGGAGTCAAATTTCTCCTATGGATTCGTAAAGGACAAAAATATCCTCAGTAACGGAACAAAAAATACCCCAATAGTAGAAAAATTCCGTCATTTTTTAATAATCCTAGAGGGTTAACAAAGTTCTAAAGTAAATTATTTTTTCGGAAATAATCCCTTAGACATACCATAAAAACGGTGTGCCGGATTTGCAATCATGAAGACGATGAAAAGCGAAAATTAATCCGAGAAAGTGTTAAATGTTTATTTTAAATGAAATACAGAATTAATATGATAATACCCTAAATTAAACTATTTCGTCAGAAAATAAAAATCTGTATTTTAAACCTGTAAACACAATTTCAAGTAAAAAAAAGTTCCTATATCAAAATCGTTCGAAAGGAATACTTGATATATTTGCCTGATCTTATATTTGTTTATTTACAAAATGCCTTCAAATACATCTGATGTTTATTTTTTTTAATTTGTCACAAACGTATTTCGCTTAGTATAAATGAATATAAAGAATGGAAAATAAAAATATTGTTGAAGAGAAAATACATATCCGTGTTAAATTCGCCTCAGTCTATTAATTCAAGTTTGACATTCAACTTCTTAATCCGCAATCCACATTCACCCGACAACCTTGTATATTGTTTATTCTTGATGGAATAACCTCGTGTACATGTGACCATCAGGAAATGAGACAATTATGATATCTGTTATGGTATTTATCAAAAACATAAATGAATGAAAATATCTAAGTAGAATATGAATTTGCCAAATAAGCGTATATACATTGGACATGATCTTATGAAATGATATTATCAGAAGTTTGTTTCTAAGAATTTCAGAAATCTGATACTATAGTTGTGGGTTAATAACTTCCCTTTCAATTATATACTTAAGTAAAGTTTATAACACAAATTTGAGAGCAGGAGATTTGATATTTGCTGTTTCAAATATAATGCAAGTAAATAAAGATAAAGTCATAAATCAGAATACACATAATAGTTAACATACTTTTATAACATCATAATATACATGTATGTAAATGAGAAAATTAGTACTCTAAGCATATATAAAAAAAGTTTCTAATCAGTACGTAGTGGTAATACAAGACTGTAAAGTAATCTTGCAAAATGAATTAATAAAAGACTGAATGAATATCAACCGATTTAGAATTAACATACGTTGAGTGCCCATTACACGATTAAGAATGAATGAACGTTGAGCGCACTTTACACGATTAAGAATGAGTGAACGTTGAGCGCACTTTACACGATTAAGAATGAGTGAACGTTGAGTGTACTTTACACGATTAAGAATGAATGAACGTTGAGCGCACGTTGAATGGAAAACACATGGAATGATGAACGATGAGCGCACGCACGTTGAATGGACGATGAATGAACGGAACACGCACGCAGAACGGACGATGAATGATGAATGCACGGGAAATAGGTCAGTTTGAATTTTAAAAGGTCTGTAATTTGAAGCATCAATATATGCATAATGTGTACTTTAGGTGACATGAAGTCGAGGGTATCAATGAAAATTCTACCTGCAACAATTTAATTCATTAGGGAGAGTATATACTAAAATTTCAGAAATAACGGTATCCCTTCCGAGTCTAACAAAGGAGATCCGCATAAAACCTCATTGATCTAATGAAAAAGTTTTCGATTTAAACAATTATATTTTTTATTTTCACTTCAAAGTCACGTGACGGTCAGAACGGGGTCACTCAAAGTTCGAGCCTGTTCCTGGTTATGTTCCACTTTTTGTTGTATAACTTATAAAAATGTAATTGGCGCCTATATAAAAATATCCGTAGATGAGCATATAAAACGAACATAGTAACCATACTTATGATGTAAAAATAAAAACCACGGTTTCCCCCAAAAAACTCGCACAATAACATTTCTTTTATTTCCATTTCTCTTCAACATTATTACAGATAGAATCGATTTGAAAATCGCAACATGTACAGGAACAGATGGTAATGTTCAATAATTTTGTTATAAACCCTTATAAGAGTCATTTCCCTTGAAATATTATACAAAATCTTTGAAAAATTATATTTCGAGAACCGGAAGACGTAGAGACTTAGCCAATATTTTTTAGTTCATGTGACCTTTCATTTGCACCAAAAGGTCAAAGGTAAGCGAGTGATCGCTGCATACATAGAGTGTATAAAATGTTTCTTTCGAAGGGCTCTATATTCTAAACATTAGACTCAAAACTGTCCGACCATCCTTTCAAAAGTTACAACGAGATAATTCTTTAAAGTATAGTATTTTGTGTATATCTTTGAAACGGTAACATATATCATAGATATAAGAAGATGTGGTATGAGTGCCAATGAGACAACTCTCCATCCAAGTCACAATTTGTAAAAGTAAACCATTTTGGTAAAAGTACGGCCTTGGCTCACACCGAACAGCAAGCTATAAAGGGCCTCAAAAATGACTAGTGTAAAACCATTCAAAAGGAAAACCAACGGTCTAATCTATATAAAAAACGAGAAACGAGAAACACTTATGAACCACATCAACAAACGACAATGACTGAACATCAGGTTCCTGACTTAGGACATGTGCAAACAAATGCAGCGGGTTTAAACGTTTTAATAGGCGCCAACCTTCACCCTACCTGAAACAATAGTGTAACATCACACCATAGAAAGACACACTATAAAATATCAATTGAAATGGCTTAACTCAATCAAAAGACATATTAACAAAAACAAGTGAACATACACTGAACGAATGAATTTGATCTATGATACAATGTAAACACAAAATTAATAAAGCAAATGGGTTAGATTTAAAACAATATCAGAAAGACAACCTTAACCTTGGACAACCTACTATAAACTACAAAAATGATCAGTATTTCGGGTCTTTCAGTTTGAGTCAATGTCAAGTTCATGATAAAAAATTTTCTTGACCTTCAAAGTGTATTATGACCTTGACCTTGTTGAATTTGAAAGGTCAAGTGGGCCTGAGTTAAATGGTGGTAGTGCCATGTCTCTACGACTTCCGGTTCTCAAATATGGTATTGTATCATATATTTGATTATTCATTGTGACCTTAATGAACTTTGGAATTGTCCAATTTTGTAACAGTGTTGTACTTTCATCTGCAGATCATTTTTCACTTGGCAGATTTGAGATATCTGTTGTCGTTTTAGATATGATGCAGTTTGAAATTTTGCGAGCGAGGTCATTTATTTATGAATAAACAACAGCTAGCCACCTGAAATTTTCAGAAATTGAAGAGTTTGACTTGGTTATATTTTGACTAAATACCAAAACATTCAATAAAGAAAAAAAAACAAAAAAAAAACCAAGCAATTTGAAATTTTCATGTTTTACATTGACTTTGTAAGTTTCATAATTTCTATTTATAAAATTGATATTGGATCATTTTTGGGTCATTGCCAAATGGGGCCATTTGGTATATCAAAACGAACGTTTAAATGGGCTCATTGACAACTCAAAAATGAAAATTTCAAAACCCCTTTTCATCCCTGTGAGAAGGGTGTGTCATTTGGTGCAAAAATTAAAACTTCTAAAATGGTTAATATGTTTTCAAATAAAAGTCAACCAAGCGTATATTTCACATATTAAATTTACGTCCCCCTAAAATGGGTTGGGAGGGGTCATTGGGTGCAAAATATAAATTGCCTTCTAAGGTAAGGTTGTCGTATATCAAATGGAAGGTCATAATGTGTACATTTCAAATATCAAATTCCTCTCCCCATAAATCAGTTGGACGGGGTTATTAAATGCAAAAATCAAACTTAATAGAATATGGTGTTGTCGCATATCAAATGAAAGATCATCAGGTCTACATTACAAATATCATACTTCCGATGTCGAAAATTAAGATAGAAAGGGTCATTAAGTGCGAAAAGTGAAAAGTTTAAGACGGTATGCTCGTCGCATATCAAATGAAAGGTCGTAAAGACTGCATTACAAATATCAGACTTTAAAGGGAAAGGATTTTCAATTGTTTTACAAACAACTGAGATACTAGTTGTGCATTTCTTTTTCCTTGATTCATACGTTTTTGTCTGTTTGTGTCTTTTGTTAATTTTCTGTCTTGTTTGCTTTTTGGGTTTTTTTTATACTGTCATGCCAATGTGCGACTCCTTCCTTTGTTTTCTTAAACCAAAGCTTTCTCATTGATGTGTTTGCTGTCATCATATATGTGTAATGTATATATAAGGAGAGGACTTAATATACGTTGTAATAACTTGTGTCCAATCCTATTGCTTGATTATTTCAATCAAACATTAATTAACTAATTCATTTGTTTTCTTTACCATGTTTAGTAGTTGAATTTAAAATGAAACGTACAAATAAATCAATTATGATTAATCCGAACAAGGAAAGAGAGAGTGGTGTATAAACACACAATTGTAGCAATTTAATGAGAAACCTATAATTATCAGTTTATATGTGCATTCAAATACATTTAAGTGAATTCTTCCGTGTCACGTGAACATTTTAGTTCATTCATCTTGACAAGAAGATTTATGTAGATTGTATTCATTATGCTTTTGATCGTGTTTACATTTTTGTTTTTGACAGGTGAATCGTACGGTAAGTGCTAATGATAAAGAAAAGAAAAAAAGGTAAAATAGTCTTTTAATTGTATATTTTGTCATATCAGGAATACTTATGTCCAATATTGTATATAATGTACATTTACTTAAATTCAAATTCAGATGCTCTTTAAGGATTCTTTATATATTTGAATGTGGTTTGTACATTAGAGTTTACGCTTTGATAGAAAATTCATCGGTTGCTGGAAATACTTTCCTATCCAATTAAGTAAACAGTGTCGATTTTACTGTTACATGTTTCATGCGCTATTCTATAACAAGTGGGGAATATTGGTTTTCCAAGAAAGGTGAAATATAACGAAAATGGAAATACAAATGTTTTGGTTGAGAATTATAGAGATTATACACATTTTTCTAGAGGTTAAGATTATTAAGATGTAAAAAGGGTCGATGACACACACTATTTACATAAACGTCCTTCGAACATGTATTCAGTTTATGATAAATCACGCCAATTTACACATCAATAACCCGACAAAACTATGTTTAATCATTTAAAATACAATTTTCCGCTGTGCTTCACGTTACCTCCTGTGCTCTCTTCTGTTTGTCACAATCAGATCTTTTGTAAACGAAAAGAAAGGTTCCATCTTCTAAACGATTAAAATATATCAGAAGTATATCATGTATATAACTACTTATCTAAATGATGATTGTTTTTAATATATGTCCAATTTGAAGAATTTATATTAAAAACTTGTTTTGATTCAAAAATTTTATGAATATCGCAAAAAAGTGTACCACGTACGTTAAAGAAAAAAAATTAATAAGTTAAGTTGAATTAAGGCATTCTCAAGTATTTGAAGTTTTATGTAAAGTACTTTATGTACAAAGTTCAATCACGAATCATATATTGTACTTACTGAACACATGATGTATAATAGACAAATATCAATCACGAGTATACCATCGTACTAACTGAAAATCAAGTTGAAATGTTTATCAAAATAGATAGTAGAGGTATATAACTTGTATTAATTCAAATCTGAATTAGAATGTGAAATCAATATCAATAAGAAGATGTGGTATGAGTACCCATGAGCCAACTCTCCATCTAAGTCACAATGTATAAAAAGTTAACAATTATAGGTCAAAGTACGACCTTCAACACGGAGCCTTGGCTCACATCGAACAGCAAGCTATAAAGGGTCCCATAATGACTAGTGTAAAACAATTCAAACAGGAAAATCAACGGTCTGATCTATATAAAAAACGAGAAACGAGAAACACCTATGAACCACACTAACAAACGACAACCACTGTTTCAAAGCTGTTTTTAATTTGGTTGCTCCATCTTTTGATTCGGGTTTCAGAGCAATTCGTATTTTTGCCTCTTGGCATTATATATATTATTATATACTTCGTTTATGCAGTTAAGCATTCATCTGTCATTTTTCCATTAGAAGTTTACAATAAATAACAATAGCGACAGCTAGAATTGAATTAAGAAAAATATTTCAAATTTAACAGTTTAACGTTGAATATAATTGCTATCTGTATTTGATGGAGTGGCTTCAACAAACCAACTACAAAAGACAGAATATACAGGATAAACTGTTGTATAACAAAATTGGAGAGAACAATGGGTTTAAGGATGTTCGCTTATCTTGTTTGTGACTTTTTGTCCGATATTCGGAATCCCAAGTGGTGCCATTAAAAATTTCGCCCGCTAACCCATACTTTTCTTTTCATAATATTATTACATATAGTTTTAAAATCCATTTTAAGAAATCTTATAAAATCCCTTTCTTTCGTAGTTTTTGAAAGAAAAAGGGGCCAATGTAAAATGTATGAAAATTCCAGAGAAAATCATTTCCCGCCAAATTTTGAATGGCCTATATCTCAAAAACAAGGACACGAACATTGCTTTTTTTTTTCTTCCTCTTTTAGTTCTGTTATATATATGCTATCAACATATAACAGTGTTTCAAAAAGCTTGTTGTTTTGAAACAGAGTAGCGAACATCCTTAAATTGTTCAACTACCGCTAAATCTACAGCTAATACTAGTATGACAGTTACTGGTGATTTTTTTTACAGATTTCAAACTTTTACATCAAAACTTCATCAAAGATAACAGGCTTATAATTTGGTACGCAGATGCGCGTTCGTCTTAATCGGACTCTTTAGTGGCGCTCCAATCAAAGAAATTGAAGACCAAATCAAATACGAAGTTGAAGAGCATTACATACTGAAAATTCTGAAAAGTTTTGCCAAATACGTACGGCTTATGCAATCTATGGCTTAAAGAAACCCTAATTTTTTCAATAATACAAAATAGGCTATGCGCGCTAACAATGCCAAGTAAAGATTAATAAACATGTTATCTTGAACATTTCCAATATCTTTATAAAACAAAAGAAAATACTTATTATTTGGCTTTTTAACTTTTTTGATTCGAGCTTTTTTGTGGACAAAATATGACTCTTTATATGGGTTTAGTTGTTGGCATGATACGGGTTATGTTTTTCTCATATATTCTATGATGGTATGATACTAAACCCCTAACGGGGGGGATTGTGCTTGATTTTCATATGATGAAGACATAATCATTCAATCAGTTTAATTGAGGTCTGAAGCTGGCATGTCAGTAACTGCTAGTAGTCCTTTGTTAATTTATGTAACATTGTCATTTTGCTTAGTTTCTTTTGTTACCTATTTTTACATCGGACCCGGACTTCTTTTAAACTGAGTTTTACTGTGCGTATTGCTGTGTGTTTGTTTATCCTACATTGGCTAGAGGTATAAGGGGAGGGTTGAAATCTCACAAAACATGTTTAACCCCGCCGCATATCGCGCCTGTCCCAAGTCAGGTGCCTCTGGCCTTCGTTAGTCTTGTATGTTTTTTTTTTAATTTTAGTTCATTTATATGTTTTGGAGTTTAGTGTGACGTCCATTTTCATTGAACTAGAACACATTTTTGTTTAGGAGCCAGCCGAAGCCCGCCTCCGGGTACGGGATTTTCTCGTTGTGTTGAAGACCCATTGGTGGCCTTCGGCTGTTTTCTGCTCTTTGGTTGGGTTGTTGTCTCTTTGACACATTCCCCATTTCCATTCTCAATTTTATTAGTGTTGTTCGACAGACGTTGCACACACAATTAGTGTTCATAAAAAAACATACACAATGAGAAGTATGCATACAAGATTTACAAGTGCCTTACTTTTAGAAATATATGATTATTGCACCGAAAATCAAATATTGATCGAGGAAAAGGTGAAAATAATTACCATAATGCCATATTCTGCCTTTTTCATTGTTTTTTTTTAAATAAAGTCCATTGATTTTTCTTCAGGAATAGAGTGTTTACATTGTACAGACGCTGTACTGAACAGTTCTTCTATCCCGTCTGCAGTACAATTCTTCTTGTCTACGTTTGAATCGACTTACAGAACACCAGAATGTGAAAATGCACAATCTGCCCAGGCGGCTTCAGATGTAACATTGAATACGTGCACGGACGCCCCTGGTCCAGGACAAGTTAATAGATGTGGAAGACTGGTCGGAACACTGAAGGTGTCGATAGACCCTCCATTTATCGATATAATAGGTATGCAACATAGAATTTGAAATATACCTGTTAGATCTCTTTCTTTGTATTCAGATTTAAATAACCATACGAGTAGAGCTAAGTCATGACTTAATGAGAATGAATCAAAGTGAGCACAGGAAAAATAACTAGTTTGTTAGATTGTAATTTTATCTACTAATCCTCCGGGTTTAGGAAGAATTGATTTCACAACCCGCCTTATTTCAATCCAAATACTAGAAGTACAGTAATCGATATTAAAAACTTCAAATTATGAAAATTAAGAACTTTTTCACAGTGATAAATGCTCCATCATTGAATATTTAATTTATATTGTAGAATTACCTATACATTTCCACATCAGAGGATGTTTCATCGTAGAGCAGTCATTAGGAGGAGGGTGTTATCGAGACAAACGGATTATTGATCAGCAAAGAGGGGTTTTGTCTAACGTCCTGAAAGGAATATCTTCCTTGCAACTTGGGGAATTCAATGGTGTGCTCTGCATAAATGGAGCTAACAACTTGGATGCATGGAGACTTAATGTGACAATCAGACATGCATATTCGTGGACGACTTTATTTCTTTGTGCTATGGCTTCAATGGTAGTCCTAAACAAAGCATATTAAGAATATATTATGTATATGAAATGGAACTAATAAGAAGTATTTCTCATGTTTTGAAAAGATTTGATTGGAAAATTACTACATTCCTTTCACTTGTTTTTTTCGAGGGTTATGTTTGACAATTTTGATGTCTCTAGTTTTTAAACGTCCGTTTACGGGACGTATTATGGTATACTGTTGTAAAACGCTTTAATCAATTTTCCTTAAACTTTGATAAATTGTTTATGTATGTTGACGTAAGCTCCCTTTCGATTTTTATAAAATCTAGATTTTACGTTTCCGAGTTATGGGATTGTCTTCATAAAAAAGGAGGGATTTTCCAGTTTTCGGACAATAAATCAAAAATGCTTCGAGCAGTTTTTCATGAAACTATGGAGACAGGGTTATATCTATTAAAATAGGCTCCCTTTATTGTTTTTTATATAAATTTCTGATATGACATTGAGGAGTAATGGAACTTTTTTCGTTTAAAAAAGTGACGGGCGTATCATGCGCTTTATTATTATATAAAATTGAGAATGGAAATGGGGAATGTGTCAAATAGACAACAACCCGACCATAGAGCAGACAACAGCCGAAGGCCACCAATGGGTCTTCAATGCAGCGAGAAACTCCCGCACCCGGAGGCGTCCTTCAGCTGGCCCCTAAACAAATATGTATACTTGTTCAGTGATAATGGACGTCATACTAAACTCCAAATTATACACAAGAAACTAAAATTAAAAAAGATACAAGACTAACAAAGGGCATAGGCTCCTGACTTGGGACAAACATGCGGCGGGGTTAAACATGTTTTTTGAGATCTCAACCCTCCCCCTATACCTCTAGCCAATGTAGAAAAACAAACGCACAGTAAAACTCAGTTTAAGAGAAGTCCGAGTCCGATGTCAGAATAAGAAACAAAAGAAAATAAACAAAATGACAATAATACATAAATAACAACAGACTACTGACATGCCAGCTCCAGACCTCAATTAAACTGATTGAAAGATTATGTCTTTATCATATGCATATCAGGCACAATCTCTCCTGTTAGGGGTTTAGTATTATACCATCATCAAATATATGAGAAGAACATAACCCGTGTCATGCCAACAACTGGTTTTAGAATAAATATGTTTAATTCCGATGCAAAGACCCTATAAGTGAATCAATATTAAAGCCAAAATATGCAATCTTTTATGACCTGACAACAGTATCGTAACTATATCCCTTCTTAATAAGTCTGTTTAAAGGTTTTGTTAGCTTTTGAGGTGAATGCTGACATTTTTGTGCTTTGTAAAGAATATTACCATAAAAGATTGGATGTGAAATATCCGAACGTATAAGATGTCTGCATGTTGAGTTATATTTACGAATGATGTCCTTATACCGATGATAAAATTTAGTAAATGTTTTGACAAGATTATCATATCGAAAACCCTGATGTAATAATTTTTCAGTAATACATAAATTTCTCTCGCTAAAATCTAATAAGTTGTTACATACACGAGCGAATCGTACAAGTTGAGATATATAAACACCATAAGATGGTGACAAGGGAACGTCACCATCTAAAAATAGATAATTAACGATAGGAAATGAAAAATCATCTCTTTTATCATAAATTTTTGTATTAAGCTTCCCGTTAATGATATAGATATCAAGATCGAGGAAAGGACAGTGGTCAATGTTAGTATTTGCTTTATTTAAAGTAAGTTCAACAGGATAAATTTCTTTAGTATATGCATTTTTAGTTAGTTAGTTTTTTGTTGTTATCTTTATATGTGTATATAAGTCTGAAGCTTTCCTTATTACGTTTTGCCGGAAAAAAATGTTTTAAGCCCTGCGTAATATTAGACACCCTTTATGTTTAAATTACTATAGAATAAGGAGATCTGGAATAATTGCCAATGAGACAACTACCCATCGGATACCAAATGGCATTGATGTACGAAGAAACTATAGGTCACTGTACGTCTTTTAACAATGATCAACCCCAAACCTTTATTGTGAGCTTTAAATGCCCGACATAATTTGTTAACAGTGACCTTTCTTTTAAGAAATTTAAGGACAAGCAATTGTTTTATTATATTCTACCTTTAGCTATTATGTTTAATTGATTATTAACAAAAACTGATTAAAAAGAATGTTTCCACATACATTGTACATATTAAAATAAGAAAACGTGGTATGATTTCCAATGAGACAACCCTCCATCGGAGACCAAATAACATAGAAGTTAACAATCATGGGTCACCGTATGCCCTTCAACAATGAAAAAACCCACATAACATAGTAAGCCATAAAATGCCCTAAATAATCCAAACGAGTAAACTCACGGCCTGATTTATGTACAAAACAATAAACGAAAAACAAATATGATATACAGCGACAAACGACCACCACCGAATTACAGGCTCCTGACTTTGGACAGGCACATACAGCCTATAGGTTACACTTTGTAAATACTTTTGTTTCACAAGCCACGCCTCTTTTGGGGAGATATATGATATTCATAGATATGTTAATTTGTTAACGTACTGGTTCCCAGATATGATCTCTGTGTTTCATCTCATAGAGACATAACTTGAGAATGTTACCAGTATAGGAAAAAATGGTAGCGCCTAAAATTTAGTTCTTAGGAGGTCCAAAAGTGGAGGTAGTGGTAGTATAGAATTTTAGTATAAGTTTAAACTCTTAGAAGTTCAGGGCATATAAATGTTGAAAATATGCCGCACAGCCCTATATTTTGACCTTTGAATAAAATAGTAGTGCATATCAACTTTTCGTTCTTGGATATAATTTTTCACGAAACTTCCTAGTAAAAGTGGCACAGTTTTAGCCGCAAAGGGAGTTCTGGTGGGAAATTGCATTGTCTATATTTACAGAATTGCAACCTTTATAAACGAGTTGAATGTTTTGACCACTATTTTACCAATTTGTATTGACACACTGAACTTAGCTTTAAATCCATTAAACGACATCATAGCATACTAGTTATTCAAAATTTGACATATGGGTATAACTATATTGATAAATGAATGCGAATAATTATTATTATCTTTCATTTATTTGTTTTTATTATTTTTGGCATTGTATGAAACGATCGATATGATAATTGCGTAATATTAGCTTTTTGTTTTAATCTCCGATAAAATTCCAACTGACTTCATTTTCAGAAAACGATATCTGTAACAAACATAAACCATTAGCTACTTCTTTACAAGCAGAACCAAATACAATGAAAGTCCCTACTATGTACTGGCTTCCGAAGCTACACAAATCAACTTACAAATATAGATTTATTTCGTCTTCAAGTCATTGTTCCAATCACTACTAAATTGTCTATTCTACTTACTAGTACACTTGGTACAATCAAAAACCTGATAATAAATTGTTCAAATAAGGCCTTTGAAAATAGTGGAATTAACTACTTTTGGAGTGTCAAAAACTCGTTGGAAGTACTTGATAAATTGCATGTATATATTAGTGATTTTGATTCTGTTCAAAGTTTTGATTTTTCTACCCTATATACCACTTTGCCTCATATTCTTATTAAGAACAAATTCACACACCTAATTAAATGGGCATTAAAAAAGTCGGAATGCGAATACATATGTTCAAACTCTTTTAGGTCATTTTTTAGTAGCAACAAACAAAAGAGCTATGTCAATTGGACATGCTTTGATACTATATCTGCCCTTGAATTTTTACTTGATAACATTTTTGTTCGCTCTTGAGATTCCGTATATCGTCAAGTTATCGGAATTCCAATGGGGACTAACTGTGCACCACTTATTGCGGACCTGTTTTTTATTGTTATGAGTTACAATTTATGACTAAAATCAGCAAAGACCCATCGAAACATCATCTGATACAAAATATTAACAATACTATAGATATTTGGATGATATATTGGCTCTCAATAATGACGACTTTAGTGTGTATACTAAAGAAATGTATCCTGTTGAACTTACTTTAAATAAAGCTAATACTAACAATGACCACTGTCCTTTCCTCGATCTTGATATCTCTATCATTAACGGGAAGCTTAATACAAAAATTAATGATAAAAGAGATGATTTTTCATTTCCTATAGTTAATTATCCATTTTTAGATGGTGACGTTCCCTTGTCATCATCTAATGGTGTTTATATATCTCAACTTGTACGATTCGCTCGTGTATGTAACAACGTATTAGATTTTAGCGAGATAAATTTATGTATTACTGAAAAATTATTACACCAGGGTTTTCGATATGATAAACTAGTCAAAACATTTACTAAATTTTATCATGGGTATAAGGACATCATTCGTAAATATAACTCAACATGCAGACATCTTATACGTTCGGATATTTCACATCCAATCTTTTATGGTAATATTCTTTACAAAGCACAAAAATGTCAGTATTCACCTCAAAAGCTAACAAAACCTTTAAACAGACTTATTAAGAAGGGATATAGTTACGATACTTTTGTCAGGTCATTAAAGATTGCATATTATGGCTTTAATATTGATTCACTTATAGGGTCTTTGCATCGGAATTAAACATATTTATTCTAAAACCAGGTGTTGGCATGACACGGGTTATGTTCTTCTCATATATTTTATGATGGTATAATACTAAACCCCGGACAGGAGGGATTGTGCCTGATATTCACATTATGAAGACATAATCTTTCAATCAGTTTAATTGAGGTCTGGAGCTGGCATGTCAGTAACTGATAGTAGTCTGTTGTTATTTATGTATTACTGTCATTTTGTTTATTTTCTTTTGTTTCCTATTCTGACATCGGACTCGGACTTCTCTTAAACTGAGTTTTACTGTGCATACTGTTGTACGTTTGTTTTTTCTACATTGGCTAGAGGTATAGGAGGAGGGTTGAGATCTCAAAAAACATGTTTAACCTTCGCCGCATTTTGGCGCCTGTCCCAAGTCAGGAGCCTCTGGCCTTTGTTAGTCTTGTATCATTTTTAATTTTAGTTTCTTGTGTATAATTTGGAGTTTAGTATAACGTCCATTATCACTGAACTAGTATACATATTTGTTTAGGGGCCAGCTGAAGGATGACTCCGGGTGCGGGAGTTTCTCGCTGCATTGAAGACCCATTGGTGACCTTCGGCTGTTGTCTGCTCTATGGTCGGGTTGTTGTCTCTTTGACACATTCCCCATTTTCATTCTCAATTTTATGAAAAGAATAGAAGGGGTTAGCAGGCAATTTAATTGTCAAAACATCTTTAAATGTGCAAGTCAAGCAATGTTTATCTGTTTGCCTGTTTTGCAATTTTGTCATTTTACCTCCCGTAAGTCAAAACAGAATTGCTGTATTTTTATCAAACATCGATTGGGTTCGACTTTACGTCAGTTTAATGTTGAATAATGAATAAATCAAAGTTAATATACTGTTTTTAAAAATCAGGATTATATTTCAATGTGATAAATCATTTTAAAATTCATTGGAAATTCCTTGCTTGCTTTTTGCTCTTTCATGTATTTAAACAAACGATAAATATGTCAAGCTAATTTTTCCTTTTTTGTTTCTTTTTGTTTCTATATGTTTTGCATGTTCTTTCTCCCACACATACCAGTGATAATGCATGTCGTCAAAACAAGTTAAACAAAATACTCTTATCGTCAAAAGACTCGACATCAATGACTGAATAGATTGATTAAATCTGCTGATTTTCTTTAGAAATAGAGTGTATACATTGTACAGACTTTGTGGTAGACAATACTTCTATCCCGTCTATATTTTAACATATCCTGCATGAAATTCATAGCACCAGCATAGGAAAATGCGTATACAGCGGAAGTGGAAAAATGCATAACATTGAATACATGCAATGACGTCCAAGGTCTTGGCAATGTTAATAAGTGGGGACGATTGGTAGGAACTGTGAAGGTGTTGATATATCACCTAGGATTTCGAATAGGTATAAAATAATGAATTCTAATACAATTGTTCAAGCTCTTTCCTTTTAATTTGATTGTAATACAAATATGAGTAAGGATTAAGGCATTTTAAGAACATGAACCAAAATAGACGGCCTATGTGGCTTCATATACAGCATTGATACACCAGGTCCCAATCAAGTTAATAACAGTTCGAACACTGACGGTTTGATGGGTGAAATGTGTTTTCCATTGAGAAAACTTGTTAAAGAGTGTCTTCGTAATTTGATATTGATACACATATCAATAGAAATAAAGATATATAATAAATTAAGTTAAGGACACAAGAAAACACAAAGTTTATTGTATTTATTGCTGTTTTCACTTGCCTCTTAATTTACCATATAAGTGGAGAGATAAACGCTGATCAACCCTTTTGTCTTGCTAAATATTTTATAAGTGTCGTCTAAGAGAGGAGAGTGAGCTCAAGGAATTGCCTTTTACTATTGACAAAGATTTTCTAGATCGTAATAAAATACACTCATATTTGTTCGTTGTTGTTTTCTGGGTATTATTAAGCTCTTTATGATATCATGTGTCTGCATCATTTCCGTATAAACATAATTTATGTCAGTGACTTAAATTAAACCGTTTGTTACATGTTTTCATTTAGAATTTATTGACATGGGATTACGGTATGTTTCTCAATTGATAACTGCTGTGTAGTGAGTAGCCATAAGTGGGATGCTATAGGAAAATAAAATAAAAAAAACAATAACTTAACATGCTTAAGAAATACATGTTTCATTGAACATGTTGAAGTGTACCTGAAAACCAAATATATCGATTTGGATTTTTAAACTTTTTTTTATTCAAGCGTCACTGATGCGTCTTTTGTAGTCTGGCGTACACAATTTTAATCTTGGTATCTATGATGAGTTTATATCGAAATAAGTTAATATGTCAAAGGCATTTAATTAACATATACATGTATCGTAATCGATCATCCGTTTGTTCAAACCATTATGACATTCTAAAACCTACTTTCGAAACTAATAAACGCCTCATAATTTAATGTTTAATTTATATTACAGATTTACCTTTTACTTTCCACATCAGAGGAGGTTTCAATGTATTGCAGTCTTTCAAAGGATGATTTTATCGAGAAAAAACGATTCTCGATCAGCAGCGATGTGTTTTGTCTTACCACTTGCAACGATTGTTGAACCGCTTGAAAGGAAACCCTTCATTTGAACTTGGGGGGATTGAATGGTGTGCTCTGTATAAATGGGACTAAAAACTTAGATACATGGATTACCAAAGTGACAAGCATGGTCACTACTCTTTCGAATGGCCGAAGACAAGCTGACAACTTAGATGCACGGAGAACCAAAGTGACAACAGTGGAATCCATACTTCCGGATTGGAAACATAAAGGTTACGATATTTTTATACCTTAGTCGACCCCTTGTTTTCTGTCCATGTACAAATAAATTCAAAATAATCAAAATTACAGTATGGCATGATTGTACTGTAGAGTTTAGGAATAACGCAGGAGATCTTTACATACAGTGATACTTTTCTTTGATCAAATGATATTAGGTTCAATGTTCTCAATCTTAATCAAACATGTATACGCTAACAAGAGTACAAGAAGTCAGACACACTTTTATCTATTAAATTATATCTAATTTGCCAACCTAATAGTAATAAATGTGTATGTTCTTATTAATAAACTAGTGCCGTTTTGAAAATTTTGAAACTAGTTGAACGTCTTCCTGTTATGCCATATCATGACAGAATTCTCAAAACCGCAACTTTTTCCAAAAAAAAATAAAATAAAAAAATTTAAGAAAAGATATGCTACACAACTTTATTGTTTTTAAACCGTTGAAGATTCATTTAATCGTTGATTTATTCATGTTCGACGTAACTTTCGTATATCGTAACTGTAAATATCCATTTACCATTAATAACTTTTTTATGTTCTATATATATTATATAAAATCCTTGAAAGATGTAATCATCATTATATTATATTTATGTTTCAATCTTGATCGATGTTGATTTGCCCACAAATACAGAAAAAATTACCATGGCACTTTCATTTTGAATATAACTGAAACTGTACTTTAGCAATACACACTGCATGCATTTGATTTTCCGAATATTTCAGATTTTAGTTATTTGGTTCCATTGTCGATATCCATCGCTTAAACAAATCAAAACAGTACTAGAATATCTTTAAATTACTAATACATTTTTTAAATGTGCAAGTCAAGCCATTTTTGTCTGTTTTGCAATTTTGTCATTTTACGTCCCGTGATTCATATTAGAATCGCTCTATTTGTATTCAACATTAATTGTGTTCGAATTTACGTCAGTTTAATGTTGTGGTCATGGATGAATCAAAGTTACTATACTGTTTTAAACATCCGGATTATATGTTGATGTGATAAACATTTTGAGCTTCATTGGAAATTCCTTGCTATTTACTCTTTCATGTATTTAAACAACGTATAAATATGTCAAACTAGTTTTTACTTCGGATTTTTTCTTTTTTCCGTACGTTTAACATGTATTTTCTCCCACACAAACAGATGGTAGTACGAGCGGAAAAACATGTTATCAAAACAAGATAAAAATCATAATCTTATCATGCAAAGGTTAATAATTTATGTATAGATTTATTAACTCTACTTGGTTTCTACAGGAATAGAGTGCATGCATTGTATAGATTTAGTGGTAAATTGTTCGTATATCAAGCCTGAAACTAAATATCTTCTGGATACATTTCATTCAATTTATAGGACACCAGAATGTGCAAATGCGCATACAACGGGGAATGAAAAGACATAAAATTGAAAACGTGCAAGGAAGTACCAGTTCCCCGAAAAGTTAATGAATGTGGACGCCTGATAGGAACTTTTAATGTGTCATTAAATCACCAACTTATCCATGAAAAGGGTATTAAAATGAATTTTGATAAACATGTGAAAAGCTCCTTCTTATGATTAGATATTGATACACGTATGAGTAAAGAATATGGCATATTTAGAGTATAAACCAAACGATGTGACTTCATATGTATCATTGAGTACATGTACATCCACGGACGTTCCAGGTCCGGAAAACTTGATCAATGTTGAAGACTTGTTCGAACTCTGATGGGTTCTATTGATGAAACGAATTTTTTTTTATTGAGAAGACTTGTTAATAAGTATTTATTTGTGATTGGATTTGTAAACACTAGAGTAGAAATAAAGACATATTATTTGTATAAACACAAGGAAAACACACATGTCTAGCAGATTTTTCCCCATTATACAGAAAATCACACAAGCGACATATTTATCTGAATTATACGTAAGAAGTGAATTAAGATATTACGTATACGTAAGGACATACAAGTTGTCTCTCTTTCTACACACAATTGGGTAAAACTGTAGAAAAATTCGAAACTGATCAATACATCATCGTTTGAGTTTAATTTATTTATAAATTTGCCTATTAATTTCCATATCAAAGGATGTTTCATCGTAAAACGTCGATAAAGGAAGGATAATATCGAAATGAACGTATTATCGATCAGTACAAAGGCGTTGTGTCTAACGTCTTGAAAGGAAACCCTTTATTGCAACTTGGAGAATTGAATGTTGTGTTCTGCATAATGGGGCTAAACACATAGATAAATGGATTACCAAAGTGACAAGCATGGTCACTTCTCTTGCGAATGGCCGAAGTCAAGCGGACAACTTAGATGCACGGAGAACCAAAGTGACAACCATGGGATCCATACTTCCGGAGTGGAAAAATAAAGGTTACGGGTTTTCTATACCCTAGTCGACCCTTTGTTTTCTGTCCATGTACAAATAAAATAATCAAAGTTACAGTATGGCATGTTTATATGTTTAAAAAATTGAAGAAAAGGAATGAGACACGATTTTCTTGTTTTTTAAACCATTGAAGATTCATTTAATCGTTGATTTATTCAAACTCGACTTAAGTTTCGTATCTCGTAACTGTAAATATCCGTATACCACTAATAACATATTCATGTTCCATATATATATATATATGAAATCATTGAAAAATTTAATCATCATTAAATTATATTTATGTTTCAACAACTTTTGATCGAGGTTGACCATGAAGTGGAAACAATTACAGGGAAAATTCACCATTCAACTTTCTTCTTGAATATAACTTACACTGTACTTTACCAATACACAGTGTATACATCTGACTTTCCGAATATCTCAGATTTTTAAAAAGTATTTGATTCCATTATCGATATCCATGGCTTAAACAAATCATATAGTACTGATATCTCTTTTAAATCTGCAAGTCAAGCTATATTTGTCTGTTTTGCAATTTTTTCATTGTACTTCCCGTGATTCATTATAAGAATCGCTCTATTGATCATTAAACATTAATTGTGTTCAAATTTGCGTCAGTTTAATTTTGAATTAATTTATAAACCATAGTTAATATACCGTTTTTTAACATACGGATTATTTTTTGATGTGATAATCATTTTGAAATTCATTAGAAATTCTTAGCTTTATGCTCTTTCATGTATTGAAACAACGTGTACATATGTCATTTTTTTAACTTCCGTTTATTTTTATATTTCTGTATGGTTGACATATTTTTCTCCCTCATACACAGTAGTAATGCATGTTGTCGAAACAAGTTAAACAGCACAATCTTATCATCAAAAGATTCAGCATATATGACTGTATAGATTGATTAAATCTGCTGATTTTCTTCATAAATAGAGTGTATACATTGTACGGACTTTGTTGTGGACAGTACTTCTATCCGGTCTAAATTTAAACATTATCTGGATGACATTCAAACTTTTAGAATACCAAAATGCGTATACAGTGGAAGCGGATAATTGCGAATACCTGCAAAAGCGTCCATGATAATTTTTTGGGAAAAGCTAGTAAATGTGGACGATTGGTCGGAACTGTGAAGGTCTTGCTTTCTCGTAAAATAGGTACTTGGTAATGAATTTTAATACAACTGTTCAAGATCTGTTCAATATGATTTGATTGATATACAAATATGAGTAAGGATTAAGGCCATTTGAGGACTTGAACCAAATTGGATGGCCGATGTAGCTCCATATAGCACTGATATCCTAGGTCCCAACCAAGTTAATAATTGGTTATAGATTGGTTCTAACATTGACGGTTTTAGCGATGAAAGGCGTTTTTAATTGAGAAAACGTGTTCAAAAGGTTTTTTTGTTTGATTTGATATTGATACACCTATGACAAGAGATAGAGGCGTGTTAAAAAATACAGTTAAATGGACACGAGGAAAACAAAAGATTTATTGTATTTAATGCAGTTTTCACTTGCCTACTAATTCACGCGTCTTGCGTATCAAATTTTAATCCTCGTATCTTTGATTATATACGAGGGCAAACAAACGCTCATCAACCACATTTATCTCATTATATATTTTATAATAAAATTGAGGTCAATTAATTGCCTGTAACCATTGATAGATATACCAGGTCGAAATAAAAGGCAGCCATATTCTTTTTTTTTTTTTGGCTTTTATTTTATGATATCATGTTTTTATTTCATTTGTGTATTTTTTTATGTCAATTAAATTAATCCGTTTGTTGCGTCGGGTGTTTTTTAGAAATTATTTACATGGGCTTATTGTATGTTTCTCAATTAATAATTGCTGTACCGTGAGTAATATGTAGGTAGGTGTGTTGTTATAAGCTGTCATTTTGGTCTTTCGTCGTTCGGTCTTTAGAAGAGAGTGATCGTAATTGTAATAAAACCAATATGCTTATTCGTAAATAAGAAAAAACAACAAAGTCGTCTCCAGTCAGGTTCTGTTTTATTCACATGAAAAAAATAATTTGTTAGTGTATAGAAAAATAAAATGAAAAAGCAATTACTTCCAAAAAATATTTAATTTACTCGAAGGATCTCTTAAAAATATATATATTGAATTAAGGTAATATTTCAAAGTTATTAGCTTAAAATACATTATATCCGTATCATCCGACTACTATCCGTCTATTATGAAATTTCAAAACCTTTTTGATACTGATACTTTTAACTGATAAATGCATCACAATTCATTGCTTAATTCATATTTTAGTAGTACCTGTTACTTTCCACATCAGAGTATGTCTCAATGTAGAGCAATCATTAAAAGGAGGATATTATAAAGAAAAATCCATTCTTGAACAGCAGAGAGAAGTTTTGTCTAACCACTTGGAACGGTTGAATGACGCCTTGAAGGGCCCCTTTTCATTTAGACGCGCAGAATTGAATGGCGGGGTGCTCTATATAGATAGAGCTAACCACACAGACCCATGGAGAAGCAATGTGACAATAATACATAATTATAACATGTATAGCTGGATGACATTTTTTGTTTGTGCAATGGTTTCATTGTTTTTCATATGAACAGAATTATGAATCTAAAAGTATTGATTTAGGATTGGTTTTTTGTTAAATGGTAAAAAAATATTGATTGAAGAAGTTTCAAATATATGCATTTTTTTTTTTTTTTTTGGGTCTAATTGTTTTAATGTTTCTGTTATTTTTTGATCGATCCTGTTTGTTTTTATATATTTATTTGTAACACGTAGCAAAGCTTACACGACCAATTAATTAACTATTTTATTTTCCTGATTACTTATTTTCGTGAAATTTATTAAATTAGATGCAATCCTTCAAGACATCATACAAAATCTGGATTTATCAGACAGATGATTTTGTTCTTGATCCGAAAACCGACCGACTATAAACGCAGACAATGCTTAGAGTAAATCAAGATCTATATATTTGTATCAAGCCGAGGTGGTCGAGTGGTCTAGCGCGACGGGCATAGTGCAAGGCGATTTGGTGCCACGATATCTCAGTAGCCTGAGTTCCAATCCCGGTCAGGGAAGAACAAAAACGGATTACAAATGTGTCGAGATTTGTGATTGGATAACAACACAGAGATGTCAGTATATATTCAGGAAAATGCCGGGGTATATACGACGTGTTTTTTTAACCCAATTGGAGCCTATACAACGTCATCATAACAAACGTCACTATGTGACGTAGTCTTAAACTATACATAACGTCAGAAGCTCACAGAGTGAAAATAATGACGTGTGTCCGTCAATAACACGTTTTAAATTTAAAATCAGGTGATTTACACATAAAATACTTAATTAGCGTTTTAAAGTGTTATTACAAACTATTGTACACACGATAGAATTATTTTCACAGCAAATTACAAAATCCCTTACGTATGCGGAAAATATATATACTGCATGGTAAATGTTAAACGAATACATGGTACTCGAAAAACCATTAAGGTAGGGGTAATCGGTAATATATGTGTAAATAATGTGACATTCTCGGCTTAGAATTTATATTCCCTAAGCCGGGAATGTCACATTATATACCCTGTCTGAGACCTGAATAATATAAACCGATTCCAAATACAAAAAAAAACAAGTGTGTGTTTTTAAATAGCAGGCACAAACTACTTTGTCAGAGTTGTCTCCTATAAAAGGTATCTATTATAATCAACCTTTCGAATTTGCGTATTTAAGCATTTTCTTATATAATTGGCACCGCTTTACCGCAAACAGCTTTTTGTTTGTCCAATGACAATTAAACGGAGATTATTTAGCCACAACCTAATTGTCAGGACCATGTACTATAAAATGATTTACTCATTGGCATTAAATTATTATATTATAAGAAATGGATATTTGTTCTGTCTTTTCGAAATAACCTCAAAAACGCTACGCGTCCACCACATTTTTGATGTTATTTCTTCATAGACAGAAGAAATGTTATAGTCGTTCCTTAATTGAAGACGACCAGAAGTTTATTACACAATGACAAACAGTGACTATTGTTAACTTTTGATGATTGGAAAAAATTGAAATTGAAAACAAACTGCAATGCCAAGGGAAAAAAACGAAATTCGACCAAAAGAGGGATAACAGAAAACACTGCGCAACATAGAAAACTAAACACTTAGCAACACGAATCCAACCAAAGAATAGAAAAAAATTAGACCAATAGACCTTTTTATAAATATTCAACGGCACTTTTTTTCTTGTAGGATGCTGTGAAAATCACAGAACGTATTTTCCAGGACATGTTACACAGGTTCTACAAATCAGGACGAAAACTCCTTGTTGTTGAAACCTGAAAGCTATATCATACGCTTAAGAATATTCTGTTGATGATGTAGTATATTTTTTTCTTTGCCATGAGATGTTCTTGAACATAACAAAAACAGAAAAGTCGAATGATAATCAAACTTTTTTTGTTTCCATTTATAGGATATACTTCCGATTTTTTTCATTATTATAAGGACTTTCTACTTTGTATACATTTGAAAACAAATAGTAATTTGATGGAATGCTTAAAAATTCATGTCTTCCTCTCTTTTTGCAAAGAATACATTTATATGAATCTCTACACATCAAAAGATAATTCATAGTTCTTACTTTTAACAAATACACCTCTTATGTAAGCTTTTATGCATTTATCATGAATTGTGTTACATAGTCGTTCTGAAAATCATATATTGGTATATGGAAAACATTTCGTTGGGTAGAATGCATTTGATACACACAAATGTATATTTACATAAATCTAGAAACGCAAAATCTGTTATAATAAAATAATAATCATAGTTAAGAGGTTAAATCAACCCACACTACATTAATATTTCCTTAAAGCCACATAATCGTTTCTATTCTTAGCTATTGTAATTTGTGCGTTCTGTTCGTGCGATGTTTTTGGTTTTGATTACTGTTTTGTTATTCACAAGAGAATGTTATGGTAAGGAAAATATACTACATCATCTAAAGAATGCATCTTACCGTAAACCGTCTTAGCACTGGTCATTAGAAAACATGTAAATTTATTTGCGATAACACTATTCGTTTTTCTTTTGTAACGTCCATTAGACCACGAAAATGTTGCAAAGCATGAAAAACAAAGGGTCTGAAAAGTAAAGCCATTGTATTTGATTTAGGAAGTTGCAATTTAAGTTTCAGAACAATTTTCTAATCCTATGACTGGAAATTAAAACACAAACAGCTTCGTGTAGATAAAGATGATGTCTCTACAGTGTATTGAATCGCAGCAGATGCTGAATAACCGATTAATAGTTTAAAAAAGATCGATGACGGTTTACATCATCACGCAAGTTTTCTGAATAATACTACTACTGCTACCCTTAATACTAAAAGCTTGCAAACCAAAAATTTAATTCAGCATTAAATCATTAAACTATTAGGAATTATTTTTATGAATTTGAAATAAAAGACAAACTGCATCATTTAACCATGCTAGTATCATAACACTAGAGAAATGGGCTTACGCCAAAGATACCATGGTGATCCATTTAATGTTGGGAATACCATTGACATTAAGCATACCTTTACACCTTTAATGTGAAGTACTTACTAAATTTAAATGGTTTTAAAAGATTTAACTGTTTTTAAAAATAAATTGGACCACTGTCTGTCCTTAAAGAGTAGACTAACGTTTGGACAACGTGATTTAAAGTGTCTATTTATATAAGGTCCGAGGGCTCAGTAACGAGTGCTGAATAAGTTAATAGAATCTATAAATTTTTCATAGGTGTAGAGTGTATCAAATGTACAGACGCTTTCTTGAAGGGATCGTCTGTCCCGTTTGTACTACAGCATTTTGATTCAACAAACAGAAATCCAGAATGTGAAAAAGCACAAATAGCTAAACCGGTTTCAGGCGTTTCTTTGCAAAGTTGTACGGATGCTCCTGATCACGATCAAGTAAATAAGTGTGGAAGATTGGTAGGAACAGTGAATGTGTCCATACGTCACCAACTTGTCGATATAAAAGGTACTGGTTTAATATTAAACAAAATAACACTTTATATATTTCATGCATTCGAAGCGCTTTCTTCGTTCAACCTTCATCAGTAGCGCTCAACCAAAATTGTAGATAAAATTTTTTTGGAAAATGTTAATATATGACCAGGTGAGACGTTACATAACTTTATTTTTAAATGACAGGTATGTTGCAATCTTATTATTTTTGTATACCTGGTACCTCAAAAACAAAAAAACAAAACAAAACAAAAAGTCTGTATAGCTACTTTTTTACCAGGTTTAATCCTCCATTTTCTACATAATGGCATGTCTGTACCAAGTCTCGAAGATGACAGTTGTTTCCATTCGTTTGATGTGCCATTTTCTAAAGCAATTTTCATTTTGTTTTTCCTTGGAGTTCGGTATTTTTGTTTTTTTTTTTTTTTTTTTTTTTTTTTTGGTAAGCTCATTTTCCATCGCACACATTCTTAGCCCGATTACACATTTTTTAACTGCATGTTCTAATAGGTATGGACTTAAAGTAGAATCCTGTTCCTATATTTTTTGGTTTTTGATTTTGGCACTGCTTGACATAAACTAAACCATTTAAAAGTATTTAAAATTACTATGAGCATTCAAAAATCACAATGGCTAATAGAAATGTGAACTAAAGGAGAAAATATAAGTCAACACAACACAGCCAAAAAGTTTGGGTGAACCAATGTTCTCCGGAAGGGCAATCTAGTATAAAAATTAGACAGAAGTTCCCAAATGGACAGTTGTCTATTTTGAAATTCGACACTAACGTTAGTTTGGATGATTAAATATAAGAAGATGTGGTATGAGTGCCAATGAGACAACTCTCCATCCAAGTCACAATTTGTAAAAGTAAACCATTACAGGTCACGGAGCCTTGGCTCACACCGAACAGCAAGCTATAAAGGGCCCAAAAATGACTAGTGTAAAACCATTGAAACGGGAAAAACAACGGTCTAATCTATATAAAAAACGAGAAACACTCATGAACCACATCAACAAACGACAACCACTGAACATCAGGTTCCTGACCCAGGACAGGTGCAAACAAATGCGGGTTTAAACGTTTTAATAGGTACCAACCTTCACCCTGACCTGAAACAATAGTGTAACATCACAACATAGAAAGACACACTATAAAATATCAATTGAACTGGCTTAACTCAATCAAAAGACATATGAACACAAGTGAACATACACTGAACGAATGAATTTGATCTATGACACAATGTAAATACAAAATTAATAAAATAAGGGGTGAGATGTTAAACAATTTCAGAAAGACAACCATAACCTTGAACAAAATGCCGCCAAATAGAATAATGTACACAGGTAAATGAAAATAATTTTGTTGTTAGGTATACAGTAATGGAGAACGGAAATATTTTTTACAAAATAAATAATTTTGTTGTTCATAGTAAGTGAACAAAAGTGAAAATTTATGGTCATACCAAACACTTATCAAAGCTGGTATATATGAAAAAAAATAGAGAGTACACTAAATAAGTAAACATTAAATAAAAAAAAAGCATTACAAATTGTATCAACAGGTAAACACGATTTGAGAGTACTCGCATTTACTGAAAGCTAGTTAAAAGCCAAAAACAATTAATAATAAAAAATCATGCATCAGAGACTAAAATCAACTAAAACACATCCCAGGGATTTAGTATTTTAACGTCATGGACAGTCAAAGAAGACATGACTTGTGCAATGCCAAAAATAAAAGTATTGACAGGCAGTAGGATAATTGGGAGTTAACCTCTATACAGAAAAAAAATGAACGTGGATGTGTATTTATACATCCCGTTTGAAAAGAATACAAATTTAGTTATGTTTTAATTTGTTGATGACAAAATCGATATTTGTGCCAATGTAAACTATATTCAAAAATCTAATTACAACATTGGTAAGATAACCTTTCCTTATAAGTTTGTTTAAAGGTTCGATGAGTTTACACTTATCACATAGTGATTTCCGCGGTTTAAGTACAATATTACCGTAACATTTAGGATGTGAAATACCGTTTTTAATAAGTTTTCTACATGTACAGCCAAATTAACTTATCAAATCTGTGTATCTATGAAAGAATTTAGTAAAAGTTTTAAGTAATTTATGGTAACGAAATCCCTGACTTAATAATTTACCAGTGATGCATTGATAAGGTTAAAATCTATGACATCACTACACACACGGGCATAACGAACGAGTTGGGATATATAAACACCGTATGATGGAGCCAAAGGAACATCGCCGTCTCAAAGAGGGAAATTAACAATAGGGAATCAAAACTTGTCTCTTTTGTCGTAAATTTTAGTATGGATTTTCCCTTTAGAAATTGAAATGTCTAAATCTAGAAACGGACAACTACTGCTGTTTATTTTAAATTTAGTTAAAGTAAGTTCCTTTGGGTAAATTTCTGTTGTATATTTAGAGAACTCTGTATTATTTAGCGAAAAAATATCATCAAGATAACGGTAGGTATTGTTGAATGTATCAACCAAATGTAACAATGGCGTGTCTTTACTGAGTGTGGTCATAAACTGAGATTCAAAGCAATTCAGGAATAAATCTGCTATTAAAGGGGATTGCATGTTTTGTTAATAAAAGCAATTCTGTTGTTTTTGCAAACGATCACGCCGTTTTACCTTTGCTTGAGAGTTGACTCGATTGTCATTTTAGAAATTTAAAATAACACGACCGAAAAGTTTTTTTTGGATTTAAATTTAAAAAATTCATCAGGAACGCTTAAAGCCAAATCATTGAAGGTCAAAAATGTATCAGTACCTAGAGACGTTTTTAATTGTGTACAAGGAAACCAAAACCGTCCAAGAACAATAAATAAAGAAGTCAGTTAAATTATAATGAGTGTTGAAAATACAACAAAATCCCAAGACATACTTATCATCTACATTCCCGGCACATGATCAGCTAGAAACTTTCTTAATATGAAATAGTTGTACGTTTTATTCAATTTCAATTTCAGATTGAATTTTCTCCTATTAACCCCAATATTTGCATTGGTCCAATTGAAATAATATTAACTTAATAGTCAATTTTCCATGTAAACTATAGACTCAGTTCTGACAATTGAAAGGTATTTTTTAAAGTATCAACGTTTGATTAGTATTTGGTTTTCTTTTAAACAAATGTCTAGCGACAATCACAATCATATTTCTATTGTAGATTTTCCTATACATTTCCACATCAGAGGATGTCTCATCGTAGAGAAGTCATTTATAGGAGGATGTTATCGAGACAAACGGATCATTGATAAGCAGAGAAGTGTTGTGTCTAACATCTTCAAAGAAATAATTTCTTTAAAAATTGGAGAAGTTGAAGCACAATTTTGTGTAAATAAAGCCAACAACTTAAGTACATGGGAAACTAAGGTGTCAAAAGCCAACAACTTAAGTACATGGGACACTAATGCGTCAAAAGCAAACAACTTAAATACATGGTACCCTAATGCGTCAAAAGAATACTTATTGAGGGTTACTTCATATGTTTGTGTCATAGTTTTATTCTTTTTATAAATAAAATTATTACATGATTGTAAATCAGAAAGATGGATCATTTATAAATCCCTTCAAACATTTCAGTTATTTGATTGGCTGTTCAAAACACTTCAATTGTCCGATCAATCAACGGAAATTGAATGCAATTTTGTCATAACATATTTACTATTTATAGGTATAAGAAGATGTGGTATGAGTGCCAATGAGACAACTCTCCATATAAGTCACAATTTGTAAAAGTAAACCATCATAGGTCAAAGTACGGCCTTTAACACGGAGCTTGGGCTCACAGCGAACAGCAAGCATTAAAGGGCTCCAAAAATGACTAGTGTTAAACCATTCAAACAGGAAAACCAACGGTCTAATCAATATAAGAAATGAGAAACTCGTATGAACCACATTAACAGACGACAACCACTGAACAACAGGTTCCTGACTTAGGGCATGTGCAAACAGCGGGTTTAAACGTTTTAACAGGCGCCAACCTTCACCCTAACCTGAAATAAAAGTGTAACATCACAACATAGAAAGACTCATATAAAATATCAATTGAAATGGCTTAACTCAATCAAAAGACATATTAACAATAACAAGTAAACATACACTAATCGAATACATTTATTTATATTCACTGTTTTTTTTTTTAAAGCGTATTCGTGAGATTTGTATCGCAAATCTTTGGACTTTGTTTCTACCGATGCAGGATTCTCTCAACTTCATTGACAAACAACGAATATCATTCAAAAAAATCAAATTGTTAAAATGAAAATTATCTTTTCAAATTGAGCAGGTTTTCTCAATATCAAATATAAACATTATATAGGTGCACTTTGTAAATACAGCTGTTTCACAAACCATGCCTCTTTTGAGTAATTTAATATTCATAGATATTTTGTTTTGTTTACCTACTGGTCCCCAGATATCATCTGTATGCTTTATCTCGTAACGACACAACTTGAGAATGTTACCAGTATAAATACAGATCGATAGCGGCCAAATTGAATTCACTGGAAGACCCATTGAGAAGGGATTGGAAGTACTGAATTTTAGTATAATTTTTAACTCATAGAAGTTCGAGGCATATACATGTTGAAAATAGCATAGCCATATGTTTTGACCTTTGAAATAGTAGTGCATATACCATTTCCATTCTAGGATATAAATTTTACGAAACTTCATAGTAAAAGTGGCACAGTTTTAGCCGTTAAAGGGGTTCCTATGGGAAATTGCATTGTCTAAATTTACGGAAGTGCAACCTATAATATGAATCAAACTTTTTTTAAGTACTGCTCACTGTTTACAGCTATCTTTAGAATTAAAAAAAAGGTACAAAAGCGACGTGAGTGTACATTTTCATTTATAAGCTTGAATGTAAAATTGTCTGCTGGTGTGTCCAATGTTTCTTCTTTTTCTGTTTCTTGAGAAGGATTTGTTCACACGGTTCAGTCACTCTCATGTGTTACAATTCATACTAAGTCACAACACATCAATAGTAACTAAAAGGGGACCGCCACTGCATGGGAGAATCTAAAACAACAAAAAATATACACACATCCGACATTTTTGTGGGACTATCATATAGAGATAAGGAGATGTGGTTTGGTTGCTAATTTATAGACAGCTATTTATAGACCAAAGATCAAATATGTGAACAAATTGCAGGTTACAGTAGGACCTTTAACGTTGCATATTTCTGGTCCGGGTTGAAAAATAAATGTCTTGACTTTGCAAAAACTGCTAAAAGCGAATACAGGTTGATTTGCATCCATTAAAATATTTGAAATAATTATGAGGTTGACAAGAAACTAGCTTTCTGATAAACTATAGACTCCTTACTCACACCTGCATTTTTTTAAAGTATATTTTTACACAGTCTTTCATTCCATTTTTATTGTCCATCTGAACAGTCAATCTCTAATCTCTCATTAAAACAGAAAATAAGTAAACATATATTATTAATGGTGTTAACCACCTTCTATTATTTCTATATTAGCGTTCAACTCCTTGCAACAAAACATGAAGTGTGCCAAGAAGGCAAGTCCCGCGTCCATAACTAAAGTTCATGCATATTAATCTTTGTGCGAAATGTTCATCGCAATATTGCTATTTGTTTAACACTTGTAAGACATATAACGTAATAATTCCTTTTAAATATATAACTGCTTTTGGTTTTTCTGACGATTGGTTGCACTATCACGGTCGAATGCGTCTCTTGTTTCTTTTATTCATATGAAATGTTCTTTCGAATTTTCGGATAACAAAAAATAAATGAGAACCCTATGCGGAATTGTGCCATTTAATGTGAGTATTCATATTTGATATGGAAATTATTTGATAAATTTTAACAAAATGAAGGCCGGTTTCAAAGATATCAATTTATTTTTTTAAATACAAACACAGCAAGTACATTGCATATTCCAACAAAAATTAGCAGCAACACCAGCTACATAACCATACATGTCCTATTCTTGCAGGAAATCATAAGAAAGGTCCACCCATTGCTAAATTAATAGCTAGTATGCATGGAAAGTTAGAAGAGAAACAGATATAGATATATGGATATCAAATATTTTTAACTAACAGAATGTTGCTTAGTGCAAATGTTTAATCTTTTAAATGAAAACGTTGGTTCTCGTCCCTGATAGACGTGAGATATTTGTAATGGGACACTTAGCAAACTGCAATAAATCGAATGAAATATGAACTCTCCAATTTATTCAAGAGTTTTGAATTAAATATTCATTACTTGATTGCACAAAATATCTCTAACAATCGAATATTAAAAAACATTCATGGTGCATTTACATTAAGGTAGGCCTTGGTAAACCCAAAATGTTCTTCTCTTTTAATTTTTCTTATATTTACACCATTGAAAAAGAAGGGGTCCATGCATCATTTGCCAAAGTTGAAATTCATCGTTGCATTTTATGTTTAGGGTACATTTAATAAGACCAGTTTTTGGGTACCATAAACAAAAATTCCATAAACACTAGTAGTCATATATTATTGTATGTTTTGCACATGTTCCCGTCAGAAAACAATTATTGGTTAAAAGCCTGGAAAATCACAAACATTTATTGAATTTGACTATTTTAAATTTTCAAAATCTTTTAAACAAGCTGGCTTACAGGCACAAGAAAAAGGATTTTGTTTTTGACAAAATTCATTTTCCCCCACAAAACCTTCAACAGTCTCTCTTTGCAAAGACATACAGTTAAGTAAAGCCTATTAACCAATAGCTTAGCAATAAAAATGTAATTAACAAGGGCGGAAGTGGATTTTTCTACATTGGCACATTAAAACATTGTATGATACGTAGCACTTAAATCCAAGTTTAGCTGAGTGTTTTTTTTGTACAGATCAACTTCATGTATTATTTATGTTAGGAGTTGTCTGCAAAAGAAGACAATTTCTAAACTCCTAAAAGAGAGCTGGGTTGCAAATATAAACATTTAATTCTTATCACTTTTAAAAAGGGATAACCCTGGGGTATGGGAGACAGCTCTTACAAATGTATTGGAAGACATTAGTTCGTTTTAGATTTGCAGTACTTGAAACAGTGATCAAGCATTTATGTTGTTGACATTAGGCTGTGAGACAGATGCAGGGCGATCTAGGAAAGTTAGACACCATCAGGCATAGAATTAAGGAACTACATTTTTTTTAAAGCTTCAATACTCAAATCAAAAGCTGAAAAGGTAAAATTACCCTTCATACACGAAATACTTCAACATGTAAACAATCCTACTGTGAAGACTTAGGGATCTTGTTTGAAAACTGTAGGAGAAGTTGAAAACGTGTACTCCCTTTTATACGTTTGGCTGATCAATGATCAAGTCTAGAAAAATAATAAAAAATCCTAAAACAACTCGCGTAGAAAATTGTAGTCCTGGTGTCTATGATGAGTTTATTTCAATAATATAAGTGCACAACTTCAAAATTATCTTTCTTACTTTCATTGAAGTTTAAGGGATCTGGGTTGCAAACTATGGGAGTTGATAACATCAAACTTGAACCGGATTTCATTAGTTTCGCTGAAAAGACCTAGGTTCCCAGGTCTGAAAAGATAGGGAAAAAATCCCCAAACAATTCCATAAGAGCAGATGCACAACTTCAACACATGTTCAATGTACATAATGAACACTGTAGGAGAGTTCAGGGATTTGGGTTGAAAACTGTTGGAGAAGTTGATGTCAAAAAACCTCTTTTAACTATTTTGCCAAAAAATAGACTAAGTTCTCAAGTCTTGAAAAGGAGAAAACAATCCTCACACTTTCCATAATAGAAGATGCACAACTTCAACATATGTGCAATCTTCCTGTGAAGTTTCATGGATCTGGGTTGAAACTGTAAGAGCCGTTGTTTACACAAATCAGGTACCCGCTTTTCCCCCGACCGAAAATTACCATACTATAAGCCAATTTTGGACTTCGACCAACCCGGCAAAAATGTAGGAAGTGAAAGTTTAAAATCCTTTGTATTGATCTATTATTGTCGAAGTACTTCCTTCTCTTATTCAAACGAATAATTGTGATTATTCCAAATAAATATAACATATGATTCCGGATTAGTCATTTTACATTGTTGAATGATATAAAACATGATATATAATTTTCCTGCTATAGCTGTTTGTATTAGAAATGATGTTTAAACTAATTGTCTTGTTGGTAAGCATGGCTTCGGTTTTACATCGAACAACAGGTAAGCTTTTAAATATATTTAGATCCCGATGTTTAAATTATCATGTTCAAATATTGTCAAATTTAACTTTAAAGTGAAATTAGGTTAGTTGCCATGGTTATTTAGTGTTGATTAAGTGCATCCACGATATTTGTTTCAATTTATTAAGGATACTTTAACTCGCATCTATTACCTCTCTGAACTAATGCTGATCTCAACATATCGACCGTGTTTTAACTGATGAATGTCTTATTTAGAAATATTTTTTTCATTCTGATGTTACTCCAATAACCATCATTGTGTTTCATATCCGAAAACAATTGTTTATGTGTTTTTTTCGTTGTATTCACACATTTCATGTCACAAAGTAAACAGGAAGCGGAAGTTATCAAAGGGACAGCAAGATTTATAAGTCGAAGAGAAACGACAAAATAATTGCAAATCAAAATGGAAACTACGAAAAGACAAACCACAGTATACAAATTATCAGTTTACTGTAAACTAAAGACTGCGCAAGATGAACCCAACCGGGTTTCCCCAAAATCACAGTTACAACAAGTTCTGAGATATGTCCATTTCGTTTTTAAGGACCTAACCATTTATAAGTCTCCTTTATTCAATATGATTTCAAGTTTTGCAAATATGCCGCGTTTTAATGATTTGGATTCAAGATTAATTTATATGATATGAAATAAGTTTGATTTTTGTTTTTTTTAGGAATGCACTGCGTCCTTTGTATTGATGTCAAATCTAATCTCAGTGCTGCTCATAATGTAAAAAATTTCCAAACATATATTGACAAAATTTCGAATTTAAGAAAACCAGAATGTGTTAATGCAAACACTAATGCAGCAAACACTAACCTCCTCTCGTGTAAAACATCTTCAGATCAACAAAGAGATCAAACATGTGGGACAATCAACGGGGAAGTAGTCCTGCGTCAAGGATACTTTGAAGTAGGTAAGTATTTTTTCGACCATGCAAAGTAACAACTCTATAAAAACTGTATTCTGTAATAAATCCCTGAATGTACGTCGGTCGTTTTCTAACTATTTACCTTACTCGCTTTTGTCCTAATGAATTTACAATTTTGTTAAAAGTGTATCTTAAATGTAATGTTTGTATCATGAACTCTTGATTGTAAGAATTCCAACAGATGAAAACTCATTAAACATAGATGATGACAACCATAATTTGATGAACCAAATTGTGAAGAACTTAAATTCATTATTTCATCAGTGGTGCTCTAAACAAAATATTCAAGATTTTGAACAGGTATGCGTAAAAAAAATAAAGTGGGACGACAAAACTACCCATGAAACTGCTGTTCGGCAACAAGAAAAAGCAAGATGTAGGATATAACCTTGGTATAAACATGAGTTTCTCTGAAATAGTAATAACGAACTTTTACATATTGTTTATTACAGATATACCTACGACAGTTATTATCAGCGGATGTTTATATGTTGAAAATGGAACAGATGCTGAATGTTACACAGATCTGAATATGTTAAATGAGAATAGAGAAATCCTAGTAAACTTTCTAAACGAGGAAATAGGAATTCTGCCAATGCAAACCGGCAATTTCACTAAAGGACAGATTTGTATTATAAGGCCGCCTTATGAGACAAGGGGTAATGAAGAGGTAATGAACAAATCGGCGCCAATAGCTACTGGATATGGCAAGAATACATCCGTGATATCTAAGTTCAAATTTCTTTTGACATTGTCAACCATATTAGTCTACTTTGCTGTATTATAGAATTACAATTTTCAAAACCCGTTGGTATTGACAATACTCAGATTTTATAAATTACATATTTTTGCATGTGTAATAACTTTTGGAAATATGTAGGTGCATCAGTGTGTGATTGTTTTCTGGGCTTCATAAATATTTTTAAATTGTGTATTAATATTTCTTGTTTACTGACATATCTGTTTTTGCTCCGTAACTAAAATTACTCTTAGACATCGACATAAAGGATAATTGATATTCAAACAATGAAGCAAACAAAACAAAAGATTGCTTTGCACTCTGTAAGATTAAGATGCATTGCAGCATCTCTTCCCGATTGTTAACTTTACATTTTTATGTAGCAACATTTCCAAGAACGCCTGCATACGAAATATTTCCAAGTCGATACGACGAATCATGGCTTGTATTTCCTTATAATGATTTCTTTGATAGAGGGTTGCTGCTCACGAGCATGCCATCAAAACAAGAGTTCCAAGTGGTAAGGATCAAATCATCCATTTGAAAATCTTACGGACGCCATCACGAGTTGGTTGACCGTTATGTAATATCTGCATTATCTGCTTACCCTTCCAAAGCACCTGAGATCACCCCTAGGTTTTGGTGCTGTATGTGTTTCTCAGTCTTTAGTTTTCTATGTTGTGTATTGAATGTTATTGTTTGTCGGTTGGTCTTTTCCTTTTTAGCCATTGTTAATTCATTTTCGATTTATGAGTTCGAATGTCCCTTTGGTATCTTTTGCCTCCCTTTTTAATGGGTTCGTAGAGGGAATTTTGTTAGAAAGATTTCTGTATCAGTGACCCTTACTATAAATTGACCGGATGGTGAGAACAATGAAGAACGAGGATAAAAACTTATACCAAGGTCAAAATTAAGAAACCTGGGTGATTGTGATGTCGGAACCGACCCACTTTTCTCATATGACTTTAATGAATTTGAAATTTATTACTTATCAGATAGTTAGATCTCCTGGGTTATGTTTATTATACTGAACAATATTGATGCTATCTCAGCTGAATTGAAATTGACAATTGTGAGGTTTTTTAGGAAAACATTTAGGATGTGAGTGCACATTTCTTTGCTCGTCACAAAAGAGAAAACTGGCCAAAAAGTAGGGACTAATCTATCGAAAGCAGTAAATGCTGTCTTGTCTTTAAACGAAATAACGATTTTATAAATGGTATAAGTAAAAGCATTTAAGGCTTGACCATTGCAGTTTTTTGCAAGTTCATACTAGTGAAAAGTAAAATAACAAAAATACCGAACTCCGGGGAAAATTCTAAACGGAAAGTCCCTAAGCAAATGGCAAAATCAAAAGTGCAAACACATCAAACGAATGGATAACAACTGTCACATTCCTGACTTGGTACAGGCATTTTCTTATGTAGAAAATGGTGGATTGAACCTTGTTTTATAGCTAGCTTAACCTCTCACTTGTATGACAGTCGCATGAAATTCCATTATTTTGAAAACGATGTGTGAACAAAACAAACAGACATAATAGGTAAAAATGTCAAACATAGGAATAAAGCAGTCAGCATTGTGTCATTATAAGAACAAACAAATATGTAACAAAGAAACACAACAAGGCATATAGACAAAGCACAAAAGCAAAAATGAAAGACAAGAATACAAAAATTTACCATAGCACAATAACACAATCACGGGATGTATAAGTACAGAGCTACGTCAAATGGATATCACCAAAAACAGACTAAACAGTAAAAGTAATATTCATAAAGACAAATAAAGGAATACAATAACACGTTATTAAGATGATAAACAACGTCATTACCTAGAATCTATACTTCAAGACTATCGTGTATTATTTGTGAAGTTGATACGGAATATTTATCAACGAGGTCTTGGTACCTTCCGATGAACTTTTTTAGAAAAAGGACGAGACGTTCTTTGACATACCCCTGGTTCATCAACTTTCTACTCATACAATAACTGAGAGTGCTGTTATATCAGTACTCTGTGACTTATTTTTTAAAGGTTTGATGTTTCATAAAATTCCATTATATCGACAAGAGATTCACAAATCTATAATGGAAAGCATGGTACATATGGTCAATCTCGCCAATCAGTTGGTCATTAATAAATAGTCGTTGGAATTATCCATATCTAAACGTCAAGTATCAGACTTCATTAGCCTGGTTGGCAATGCATTCTATAATTTGTCCATGCAAAGGCGTTACGATATCAGAAAATATCTTTTCCCATTTATCAGAGAATTTGTTTCCATGATTTACCAGTTCATGCATGCGCAATCACTTTGGTGAAAATGTTAAGCAAAGAATTAAGGAAACCAGGAAATCATACTAAGATCCCCATTGCCACTGAAGCTTATCGGCTTTAATAGGAAACTGTCCAGAAGTGAAAACTTGAGAGGCTCCAAACTCTAATTTTTCCACTCAAGATGCATAAAGCCGAATCTAAATTTTGGGAAAATTTTGGGTTTTTTTTTTTTGCTCTTCTACTTGTTCGTTTTTGAGTTCTTTTTTTCAACTTTTTTATAAGGGTGTCACTGATGGGTGACAAGAGAGACGAAATGCACGTCTGATGTTTGATACGGTGCTTTTTGTCCGACATTTGCTTTTTGTTCGATAATTTTGCTTTTTGCCCGGAACTTTTGCTTTTTGTTTGTTGCTTTCGGTCTGTTTTGCTTTTTGTCCGATAATTTTGCTTTTGGTCCGACACATTTGCTTTTTGTCCGTTGCTTTCTGTCCGTTTTATTTTTTTAGCTCACCTGGCCCAGAGGGCTAAGTGAACTTTTCTCATCACTTAGCATCCGTCGTCCGTCGTGGTCGTTAACTTTTTAAAATCTTCTCCTCTGGAACTACAAAGCCAAATTAAACCAAGCTTAGCCTAAATTATCCTACTTTAACAAATTATATCCGATGACCCCGCCCATCAATCAAGATGGCCGCCATGGCTTAAAATCAAACATGGGGGTAAAATTTAGATTTTGGCTTATATCTCTAAAACTAAAGCATTTATACCAAATCTGACATTGATGAAAATGTTCATTATGTCAATTTCTATCTGCCTGAAATTTTAGACGCATCAGACAACCCGTTTTTGGGTGGCTGCCCCTGAATTGGTAATTTGAAGGAAATTTTGCAGTTTTTTGTTATTATCTTGAATATTATAATAGATAGAGATAAACTGTAAACAGCAAAATTTTTCGGTAAAGTAAGATCTGCAAATAAGTCAACATGATCAAAGTTGTCAATTGACCCCATAAGGAATTATTTCCCTTTAAAGTCATTTTTTCACAATTTTTCGTAAATTTTTGTTATCTTTTACAAAAATCTTCTTTGAAACTACAAATTAAACCAAACTTGGCCTTAATCATCCTTAAGGTACTTAGTTTAAACATTTGTCCGATGACCCCGCCCATTAACCAAGATGGCCGCCATGGCTAAAAATAAAACAATTTGGAGAGGGGGGGGTTAAAATGCAGTTTGGCTTATATCTCTGAAACTAAAGCACTTAAAGCAAATATGATAATGGTAAAAATGTTCATCAGGTCAAGATCTACCTGCCCTTAAATTTTCGGACACATTAGACAACCCGTTTTTTGGTTGCTGCCCCTGAATTGGTAATTTTAAGGAAATTTTGCAGTTTTTGGTTATTATCTTGAATATTATAATAGATAGAGATAAACTGTAAACAACAAAATTAATCAGCAAAGTAATATATACAAATATTTCAAATGACCAAAATTGTCAATTGATTCCTTAAGGAGTTATTGCCCTTTAATGTCAATTTTTTATATCTTTTCGTAAAATTTTGTAAACATTTACGAAAATCTTCTTCTCTAAAACTACTGGGCCAAATTAAAAAAAACTTGGCCTTGATTATCCTTAGGGTATCTTGTTTAAAAAATGTATTCGATTACCCCGCCCATCAACCAAGATGGCCGCCATGGCTAAAAAAAAGAGAGTTAAAAATTTTGTTTGGCTTATATAAACTGTAAATAGCAAAAATATCAAGCAAAGAAAGATCAACAAATAAGTCAATTTGACCAAAATTGACAATTGACTTCTTATTGGAGTTATTGTCCTTTAAATATATTTTCTGCAATTAATTGGTAATTTTTGTAAATTTTTTTCAAAAATCTTCTGCTTTTAATTTAACTACTGGGCCAAATTAAACTTAACTTGTCCTCACTCATTATTATGGTATCTATTATGATTTTAACCGTATTTTACAATGATTTCCATACCACAGTAGATATGGTAAAGCGACACAGGCTCTTGCGAGCTTCTAGTTTCTATGTTTGCTTTATTTTCGATTTTGAAATGTTTATAGGCGATATAGTGTTAGAACCATCGATCTTCTGCAGCAAAACTGGCAACACTAGTTAATACAGTCGAGCACACCAGCATGAACTTGAAACCTCAGGATTGACTCTCTAGTGATTAGTAAAGATGAACTACTTCAATCACTTGGCACTTTAAGTAGGGGAAGGGTCTGGTACCAGAAAACATGTTTAGCTCCGACGCATATTATATATGCCTGTCAAATGTTAGGATCTTCAATTTAACAATTCAACAGTTGTCGTTTATCTATCTATCAAAATCGTTTTGAATGGTGTTACATTTGGCATTTCTTTTGGCCTTTTAAACGTACAACAACTTATCCATGGGTGCTTACGTCAACGCCATTTGGTGTTTTGTGGAAAGTTGTCTCGTTAATATGATTAAATACACATAAAGGCGTGTTCTTACAAAGTTTCATGCTTGTATCTCTAATTGCATGATTTCTGTGGTAAACTGCTCAACTATTAGTATATAATCAGATTATTATATGGCATTTTTCATATCAGATGTATTATCAGCCCTCAGTCAATATCGAACCAAGAGCAATGAAAATGATATTTTACGATCTTTCTATCATATGCTTAAACAATGAAGAAAAATAACAGTTTAATCCTCTTAAGCATGTTAAGCGGTTCTCAAGTAGAATTTCAAAAAGTAAAAAGTTAACGGAAGACAGATGCATAATGTAATACATCCGATATAAAATCTTTCTATCATATGCTTCAACAGATGAGAAAAACAACATTCTGTTATGGTTGTGGCCTTTGATGTATTTCTTGCATGAAAAGATATTTCTCTTATCACACTGTACGAAGCGTGATACGGAACAGTGATACCCAATTCTGCGTTAATTTGATTGGCTTATCCAGCATCATAAGACTACATCACGGCATTTCCATTTGCTATTCGTTAGGTCATTGATGGCTTTCAAAAGTTAAGACGATATTCATTTCGTCCATGCCAATGGACATATGTAATTTCTTCAATAATATACAAAACACTCACACTTTTCACCTGGAAATCTTCTTTTTGTGATAAAAATTGTGATCATTACAAATTGGTTATCGCTCGGCTTTTAACAGTGAGTAAACCCCTTTCCGCATAAAAGTTCGTTTCAGCCCTGGAATGACGAACATTGAACGATAATGGCATTTTCTAAATCTGCAACAATGATATCGTTAGTTTGTGCATGCAAAATTTTAATAACAATACTTGTATCTCTATATTTTCAAATCAAAGTTCCTTAGTGTCATAACTAGGGCAAAAATCTCTTAACTGAAACGAATTTCTAATACCATCAACACTCAATCAATTAATTCAGGCCTTGATGAAAAAGATGGAAAGGTTATTTTTCAAAACAGTTTTTTTTTAGTCCTTTAACTATGTCAAAAAACGCTTAATCTGAAAGGAATTAAACGATACTCTGCATCTTCTAATAATAAAACCATATCAAGCTAATAGATAATGGGAAAACTAAGGTTAAAAGCAGAATTTTCAAATTGTCGCCATTTTCGGCAAAATAATCCTGAAAGCAACTCAAAAACTTGAACAATAAATAATAATATCTGAAAAACTGGCCACACTTCTAACACGAAACAGTATAAAAATTAGGTCAAAGTCAAATAAACACTTCAAGTGATTTGTACCACTTGGAATCTTTTCGTATTTTAGGTTTATGCTTAAATCATGCCGTTGAATTTCCGTTTTTAATTTTCTATGAGTTGTAAACTTTTGCTCCTCGGTGAAGGCCGTACGGTGCCATGTAGTTGCTAGCAAAATCGCATTTAGACTCTTGTAGAGAGTTGTCTCATTGGCATCTTCACAATTATTCTTAGTTTTACATTTTAACTATACCAATTGAATCGAGTGTCACTGATGTGTCTTTTGTAGGAAAAACGCGAGTTTGGAGAATAAAGCTATAATATAAAAATGAAGGTGTGGTATAATTGCCAATGAGACAACACTTCACAAGTGACCAAATGACACAGAAATTAACAACTACAAGTCACCGTACGACCTTCAACAACAAGCAAAGCCCATACCGCATAGTCAGCTATAAAAAGCCCCGAAATGACAAATGTAAAACAATTCAAACGAAAAAACTAACAGCCTATTTAATGTACAAAAAATTAACGAAAAACAAACGACAACCACTGAATAACAGGCTCCTGACTTTGGACAGGCACATACATACAGTAGGTGGCAGGTTTAAACATGTTAGCAGGACCCCCACCCCTTAACCTGGGACAGTGGTGTAACAGTACAACATAAGAATGAACTATCAAAATCAGATGAAAAAGGCTTATTTCATCAGATGGACACAAATAGAAATACATCTAACAAAAACACATAGTGAACGTGGCCAGGTACTTGTACATTCCAACAACAAAAGTACAGATCTGAGTGTACTCACAGTTACTGAAATCTAGTTCAAAGCCAAATAACAACTAATAAAAAACTCATGCATCTAAGACTAAATTCACAATCAATACACATCCAACATCCAATGGATTTAGTGTAAAGACGTCAAAAACAGTCAGAGAAAAATATGACCTTGTGCAATGCCAAGATACAGGTATCAACAGATTGTAGATCCATGAAAGTGCATATGTATATAACGATAACATTTAGTTTGTTTTTAAATTACTGATAACAAAATCAATATTAATACTAATAAAAACAATATTCAAGGATCTAATTACAGTGTTGAATTAGTAACCTTTTGGAATAAGTTTATTTCAAGGATGATAAGTTTACCAGGATCGTTTTTAAATTTCCGGGCATGGTAAACAACATCTCCGTAAAAGTGAGAATGTGCTATCCCGTTTGAAATAAATTAAGTCTGTATGGTTTCTTTTATAAATGTTTTTGTTATCTGAGATGCAAAAATTCAGACAACAAATCTTAAAGTTGACTAATGAACTATGAGCTCAAATCGGATAGACAAATTTTGTCAGATATTTCAATTACATCTAGTATATGTCCTATAGTACCAACCCTAATGAAAATTGATCGAAAAATGACGGAAGTAAGGGCAATGTCAGTTAACATTGCATATCTGACATCTGCATATTACAGTCATCGAATACAACCAACATTGTCCACCCATTGTATTTAGTATCCGATACGACCCTCAATACTTATTCCGTTCAATATTCGAGTAGAAATAACAAGCATTGCATACGCTAATTGTAGGTGACCCATTGCTGAAAAAGTATCAGACAAAAACAAAATCATGAAAACATAACATTGACTAATGAACCACGGTCCGTTGAAACCTAACGGTCGGACATGTGCGCCATACAATTAGCCTATACACGAACGAAACCATGAAACCACGAAAATAAAATCAAGCCCACTGAAAAATAATGACATTCAAACATAAGGCAATAGTATATACAAAATTTGAATCATTCAGATCTTTTCTCAATACGATTTAAGAATAAACTGTTGACTGACATACTACTATAAAATTCAGAATAAAGACAAGGTGATGGACAGCAACATTGCTTATCAATTCAGCCGCGGGAACAAGATCTAGTGGACAAGGCCTGAAATTGGTCGACAAACTGATATGTATCTTTATAGAAAATATCCATGTTTATTGTAACTAGTTCCTATCAATCTCACTTAAGCAGAAAACCTAACATCGAAAATTGAGAATAAATTCAAAGTCACCGTTTTATAGTCGTCAAACTGATATGTACTGATAGTAATGTAACTTTATAGAAAATACTGAAACTTAACATTAAAAATTGCTTAACAATTGCCGGTGGAGTTTTCATTCCCCGAGGGTATCACCAGCCCAGCAGTCAGCACTTCTGTGTTGACATGAATTATCATTGATATGGTCATAATTATACATTAACTGTTTACAAAACTTTGAATTTTTGAAATACTAAGGCATTTCTACCTCAGGAAAAGATTACCTTAGCTGTATTTGGCAAAACGTTTAGGAATTTTTGGTCCTCAATGCTCTTCAACTTCGTACTTTATTTGGCCTTTTTAACATTTTTTTATTGGAACGTCACTGATGAGTCTTTTGTAGACGAAACGCGCGTCTGGCGCAAATACAAAATTTCAATCCTGGTATCTATGATGAGTTTATTTACTAGTGGCTAGACCATGACCCAGGAATCAAGGCTTCAAAATAGTGGTCAAAATTATATGTAAAGATAGAAATGCAACTGTATATTAAATATCAATGATCTATCACAAGTAGATCATATCAAACTAATTTATGCAGAAAACTTAACAATTGTCGTCGCCGGAAAAGCAATCCCTAAGTCTAGCTTTTGTCTACTTTCTTCGCAGGCGAGACAAAACCATATCCAAAAATAGTAACGCCGTCTTTGCATCCCCATGTTTCGCATTCTGTGGCTTTCTTCTCAAGCAATTTTTTTTTCAGATATAAAGATATATTAATAATACTCATTATCACGATCGTCTAAATATTTACGAATTCTTATTTTCAACCGAATCGTATAGTTAATTAAAGTATGCTTGGCTTTACCAGCGGTAAATAGTTAAAAAAAAAGATACTCTATGTACCACTCATTTATAAAGAGAAATAAGGTTTGCATTTATTTCAAATATGTCATTGAGTTTTGAAGTTCAAATGGAACCTACAAACATATGCAAATTTTAAAATGGATATAAAGCAGAATCATCGGACAAACAGCAAATCGGACAAAAAGAAACGGACAAAAAGCAAAAGTGTCGAACAAAAAGCAAAAGTGTCGGATAAAAAGCAAACCGGACCGAAAGCAACGGACAAAAAGCTAAAGTATCGGACTAAAATAAATATAATCGGACAAAAAGGAAAACGGACCAAAAGCAACGGACAAAAAGCAAAAGTGTCGGACGAAAAGCAAAATTATCGGACAAAAAGCAAAATTATCGGACAAAAAGCAAAACGGACCGAAAGCAACGGACAAAGAGCACAAGTGTCGGACAAAAAGCAAAATTATCGGACAAAAAGCAAATCCCGGACCGAAAGCACCGTATCAGATGTTTCTTATCATATCCCTGGTAGTCTTGATTGTATAATTCGATTTGATACATTGTAAGGTATGTTGAGAAAGTATTCTTTTTTGGGGGTCAGTTTTTGTTATTAGATGATTGTTTGTATGGGATGTACATAGATCAATTAAAATTTGTTGTCAACGAAAAATGTATTTGTAAACTGTTAAACTGGTTATCATACTAAGGTCTGGAAAAATATGCTTTATTTATTAGAAGCATACAAACAGTAAAAGGAAAATAACAAAAATACCGAACTCCGAGGAAAATTCTAAACGGAAAGTCCGTAATCAAAAGGCAAAATCAAAAGCTCAAACACATCAAACGGATAACAACTGTCATATTCCTGACTTGGTACAGGCATTTTCTTATGTAGAAAATGGTGGATTAAACCTGGTTTTACAGCTAGCTTAACCACTCACTTGTATGACAGTCGCATGAAATTCCATTATTTTGAAAACGATGTGTGAACAAAACAAACAGACATAATAGTTAAAATTGTCAAACATAGGGATAAAGCAGTCAGCATTGTGTTATAATCTTAATCACTATAAGAACAAACAAATATGTAACAATGAAACACAACAAGGCATATAGACAAAGCACAAAAGCAAAAATGAAAGACAAAAATACAAAAATTTACCATAGCACAATAACACAATGATGGGATGTATAAGTAAAGAGCAACATCAAATGGATATCACCAAAAACAGACTAAACAGTAAAAGTAATATTGATAAAGACAAATAAAGGAATACTATAACACGTTATTAAGATGATAAACAACGTCAGTACCCAGAATCTATACTTCAAGACTATCGTGTATTATTTGTGAAGTTGATACGGAATATTTATCAACAAGGTCTTGGTACCTTCCTATGAACTTGTTTTAGAAAAAGGATGTGCTATCCCGTTTGAAATAAATTAAGTCTGTATGGTTTCTTTTATAAATGTTTTTGTTATCTGAGATGCAAAAATTGAAACAACAAATCTTAAAATTGACTAATGAACTATGAGCTCAAATCGGATAGACAAATTTTGTCAGATATTTCAATTACATCTAGTATATGTCTTATAGTACCAACCCTAATGAAAATTGATCGAAAAATGACGGAAGTAAGGGCAATGTCAGTTAACATTGCATATCTGACATCTGCATATTACAGTCATCGAATACAACCAACATTGTCCACCCATTGTATTTAGTATCCGATACGACCCTCAATACTTATTCCGTTCAATATTCGAGTAGAAATAACAAGCATTGCATACGCTAATTGTAGGTGACCCATTGCTGAAAAAGTATCAGACAAAAACAAAATCATGAAAACATAACATTGACTAATGAACCACTGTCCGTTGAAACCTAACGGTCGGACATGTGCGCCATAAAATTAGCCTATACACGAACGAAACCATGAAACCACGAAAATAAAATCAAGCCCACTGAAAAATAATGACATTCAAACATAAGGCAATAGTATATACAAAATTTGAATCATTCAGATCTTTTCTCAATACGATTTTAGAATAAACTGTTGACTGACATACTACTATAAAATTCAGAATAAAGACAAGGTGATGGACAGCAACATTGCTTATCAATTCAGCCGCGGGAACAAGATCTAGTGGACAAGGCCTGAAATTGGTCGACAAACTGATATGTATCTTTATAGAAAATATCCTTGTTTATTGTAACTAGTTCCTATCAATCTCACTTAAGCAGAAAACCTAACATCGAAAATTGAGAATAAATTCAAAGTCACCGTTTTATAGTCGTCAAACTGATATGTACTGATAGTAATGTAACTTAATAGAAAATACTAAAACTTAACATTAAAAATTGCTTATCAATTGCCGGTGGAGTTTTTATTCCCCGAGGGTATCACCAGCCCAGCAGTCAGCACTTCTGTGTTGACATGAATTATCATTGATATGGTCATAATTATACATTAACTGTTTACAAAACTTTGAATTTTTGAAATACTAAGGCATTTCTACCTCAGGAAAAGATTACCTTAGCTGTATTTGGCAAAACGTTTAGGAATTTTTGGTCCTCAATGCTCTTCAACTTCGTACTTTATTTGGCCTATTATTAATAATACTCATTATCACGATCGTCTAAATATTTACGAATTCTTATTTTCAACCGAATCGTATAGTTAATTAAAGTATGCTTGGCTTTACCAGCGGTAAATAGTTAAAAAAAAGATACTCTATGTACCACTCATTTATAAAGAAAAATAAGGTTTGCATTTATTTCAAATATGTCATTGAGTTTTGAAGTTCAAATGGAACCTACAAACATATGCAAATTTTAAAATGGATATAAAGCAGAATCATCGGACAAACAGCAAATCGGACAAAAAGAAACGGACAAAGAGCAAAAGTGTCGGACAAAAAGCAAAAGTGTCGGATAAAAAGCAAAACGGACCGAAAGCAACGGACAAAAAGCTAAAGTATCGGACTAAAATAAATATAATCGGACAAAAAGCAAAACGGACCAAAAGCAACGGACAAAAAGCAAAAGTGTCGGACGAAAAGCAAAATTATCGGACAAAAAGCAAAACGGACCGAAAGCAACGGACAAAGAGCACAAGTGTCGGACAAAAAGCAAAATTATCGGACAAAAAGCAAATCCCGGACCGAAAGCACCGTATCAGATGTTTCTTATCATATCCCTGGTAGTCTTGATTGTATAATTCGATTTGATACATTGTTAGGTATGTTGAGAAAGTATTCTTTTTTGGGGGTCAGTTTTTGTTATTAGATGATTGTTTGTATGGGATGTACATAGATCAATTAAAATTTGTTGTCAACGAAAAATGTATTTGTAAACTGTTAAACTGGTTATCATACTAAGGTCTGGAAAAATATGCTTTATTTATTAGAAGCATACAAACAGTAAAAGGAAAATAACAAAAATACCGAACTCCGAGGAAAATTCTAAACGGAAAGTCCGTAATCAAATGGCAAAATCAAAAGCTCAAACACATCAAACGGATAACAACTGTCATATTCCTGACTTGGTACAGGCATTTTCTTATGTAGAAAATGGTGGATTAAACCTGGTTTTACAGCTAGCTTAACCACTCACTTGTATGACAGTCGCATGAAATTCCATTATTTTGAAAACGATGTGTGAACAAAACAAACAGACATAATAGTTAAAATTGTCAAACATAGGGATAAAGCAGTCAGCATTGTGTTATAATCTTAATCACTATAAGAACAAACAAATATGTAACAATGAAACACAACAAAGCATATAGACAAAGCACAAAAGCAAAAATGAAAGACAAAAATACAAAAATTTACCATAGCACAATAACACAATGATGGGATGTGTAAGTAAAGAGCAACATCAAATGGATATCACCAAAAACAGACTAAACAGTAAAAGTAATATTGATAAAGACAAATAAAGGAATACTATAACACGTTATTAAGATGATAAACAACGTCAGTACCCAGAATCTATACTTCAAGACTATCGTGTATTATTTGTGAAGTTGATACGGAATATTTATCAACAAGGTCTTGGTACCTTCCTATGAACTTGTTTTAGAAAAAGGACGAGACGTTCTTTGACATACCCCTGGTTCATCAACTTTCTACTCATACACTAACTGAGAGTGCTGTTATATCAGTACTCTGTGACTTATTTTTTAAAGATTTGATGTTTGTTTAGCTTGTACCAATCAATTGTAATTCAGTGGCTGTCGTTGGTTTATGTCTGTCATATTTTTCTTTTTTTAATGTTTATTGTTATGTTATAAATAAGGCCGTAAATTTTCAGGTTTTAATTGTTTCGTATTTTTTCATGTCGGGGTTTTTTATACTTGACCTTATGGTTTAAGGTTCTGCTCATTGGTGAAGGTCATACGGGTGTTTTAAGTTGCTAATATTCACTACATTTGGATGGATGGAGTGCTGTTTAACGTCTCCAGTTGCCATGTAAATACAAAATGAGTATGGCCTCTCTTTTGTATTAGTCGGACACGCTTCGTCGTATTTTGCATTTGCAAGTTCACAAGGTAACAGTCTGTGAGAGGCCGATCAGTCTTTATAAAGTGTAAATGATACTTGCTTAGCGTAGAAGCAGCAGATACCAAATATCAAGCCTCACGTTTGACCCCGCATTAAACGTTCCCTTTTCCTCCCGCACTCGCGGCAAACACGATACCACGAGACCCCCGAAGAAAACATGTCGATTAGACTTTATCTGATGGTTAGTTGTCTAATTGTAACTATCAATAAATACTTGATTTAAAAAATAGATCAAATGTGAAATAAAATAAACAATATTTCTCTGATTCATTATTTTCTAAGTACTTCCTTCTCTCTTTTAATATCAATATCAGATGATTCCAGATCAGTCACATGAAATTGTTATTGAGTATATGATATTCAAAATAAATTTTCCTGCTAAAGTTTTTTGCAATATAAATGATGTCTGGACTAATTGTATTGTTGATAAGCATGTCTCCAGTTTTACAATCAACAGAAGGTAAGCTACTTACATATATTAAGATCACGATGTTCTGACAATGACAGCTAACAACTGATAATATCTGAAGCAGCAGCGTAGTAAATGTGTTGTCAAAATTATGTTAATAGTACATCTTTGTATAGGTATAGAACCACTAATTCGGGACTGGTCGGAAAGAACATACAAGAAAGTAGTACATATTTTCAACAAAAATAGTTCCTACGCATAGCTGTATCGTTGTCAATAGGTGAAATATTTGGGTAATTTTGGTATCAAATGAAAGCTTGGGGACTTGGGGGTAACTGTAGAATCCTAGTTAAAAGTTTCTTTTAAAAAAAAATAAAGTATATAAAATTATAATAGGAGTGCACATTTACCCTGCTGTTCAGATCAGAAGTACCTGTTTTTTGTACTATCAAACTTCCGGAAATCAGTACGCTCTAATATGCAATTAAAGGTATGTTGAATTTTTCAGCACAAGTCAGGATAAGGTATAGTTTTGACATGAAATGACTGCCACTTTATTTGAACTTAAGATAAAGTAGCCATTAATGGGGCTATGAATTAGTGGTTTTATACCTATAGTGAGTTTTGAATGTTTTTGCATATCTTGAATCATGCCGATTAAGTTTGTGAAAATATAATAGATACGTTTGTCTCCATATAGTGGTCGTATTCTGACTGATTGATGTGCATAATCATTTAAATCGAAAAAGATGAAAAATTGTGTTTTTGATTTAACATTATTTTACATTCATATGACAGCTGTCTAAAATATTGCGCTTGCATCACGTTTTAAGACACTTACGTCAATAAGGTTTTTTAGATTAAATGAATGTTATCGATCTTCCTTGATTCGTAGTATGCTGCTTGAGACTTATGAGTTTGAATGTCCCTTTGGTATCTTTCGCCTATCTTTTTTAAGTATTACAAATATGACTTGTTTTAAAACTCGTCAAATGTAGTATTCTTATCAGATATGAAAGTATTTTTTTCAGGAATTGATTGCTTGCAATGCATAGATGTTATAATGGCTAATCTCTATGGTGACAGCAGAGGTTTCCAATCAATTGTTGAAGAAATAAATATGGTAAAAACATGTTTAAATGAAACCAATCAAACTAGTTCAACATTCCTTCTCTGCCAAACAGATCTAGGTTACCAGAGAGTACACAGATGTGGGGAATTCAACGGGACCATTATTTTGCATCTACCATCCTTTCACCGCAGTAAGTATTCAGTAGCTATTTGTTCATGTTTTTCGTGTGTCCTTGTGTACAGAACTGTTAACCAAGTACATTGAAGATGAAACATACCAACCTAACCTGACCAACAGAGAAATCATAATTCAGAAACAGACTAATTGACATTTTATCGTGTGCTTTTTATGTTGTAATGTTACACTACTGTCTCCGGTTAGGGTGAAAGCTGGCGCCTGTTGAAACGTTTAAACCCGCTGCATTTGTATACACCTTTCCTAAGTCAGGAGCCTGTTGTTTAGTGGTTGTCGTTTGTTGGTGTGGTTCATAAGTGTTTATCGTTTCTCGTTTTTTTATATAGATTAGACCGTTGATTTTCTTGTTTGAATTGTTTTACACTAGTCTAGACATTTCGGTGCCCTTTATAGCTTGCTGTTCGGTGTGAGCCAAGACTCCGTGTTGATGGCTGTACTTTGACATATACCGGTAATTGATACCTTTTTATACATTGTGACTTGGTTGGAGAGTTTCTCATATATTATTAAGATTTCTTTATTAGAAGGTAAGATTTTATACTGTCATTTGTTATAAACGCATCTGAATGAAAGCGATTTACTGATTTATGACCACATGAATAGCGATGATTCAATTATTATTACTGAAAATATCAATTCTATTTTCTAGTTTGAATATCCTTTTGTATCTTTCGCCTCTCTTTATCTATCAGTTTATACAGTCATAACATAAATCTCAATATACAACAAAGAAAGATGACCAAGGCATGCTTAAAAATAATCCAGGAAAGGGTTTATCTAACGGAGGTTTGATATTAAGAATTGTACTTGAATCAGCTCTCTCTCAATTTCAAATAAAAGCATATATCCATTTGTTGCACACATGATTTCTTGAATTATTTTCATCAGGTGTGCTTGAAAAAGGAACACAGGCAAAAATTTGGAAAATCAATAATATTACACCTCACAATAATAAGTAGTGTTTAAACAACGGTCCGAAACTGTGCACGGTAAAAGTTTGCCCCAGAGTTGTACCAACCTTAGCTTTGGCAAAAATGTCATATAATGTTACACTACTCCTCGAAGACTATATTTTCTCTAGAGTATCAATCACTTAATCATAAAGGTTGTTACATTGCCTTCAATTTATTACCTGCAATATTGTGATTGTTCACCTCTTTTGGCGATTTTACTTTGGTTTCGTATATCAATGCTTTTAAATTTCATCTCACGTTTAGTGCTGACATATTACTCGAATTTTACCTATTCGTCATTATTCATCATTGACTGTCCCAATTGTTGCCGGTGAGCGCTCATAATGAAGGTAAATGCATATGTGATCATCCGTATGGAGTGATAACATACCAAATTTGAGGCGCCACAATAGGCAAACATAAATTGAGAGGTTTAGCTAGCTATAAAACCAGGTTTAATCAACCAATTCTACATAAAGAAATGCCTGTTCCAAGTCAGGAATATGAAAGTTGTTTTCCATTCGTTTGATGTCTCTGAGCTTTTGATTTTGCCATTTGATAGGGACTTTTCGTTTTTGAATACATATTGGATTTCATACATGTTTTAATCATAACGAACTTATCAAGTACTGTTAATTACAGATATACTTACGGAGATTACAGCAAAAGGATGTTTTGATGTTGACAAAAGCACAAAGACTGGATGTTACGCAGATCCGATTATGTTAAATGAGCAGAAAGCAAACCTAGAAAACTTCTTTATAAAAGAAAAAGAAATAAGACATCTGGAACTTCAAATAGTCAATGTCACTAATGGTCAGTTTTGTATAAATCCGTTATCTACTGCCGATCGTATTGAAAAGGCTACAAACAAATCGATTTTAGCTACCGAAGATGGCAAAAATAGGTCAGCAGTGTTAAAGTTTAAATATTGTTCAACATTAGTTTTTGTGACTTTCATCTTCGGTGTGTTATGTGAACTTCAATGGTACTAAAATTGTTAACTAAGCCAGTAAGGTGATGGTTATATAATAAAACTGTGTAAATCATATCGTGTTTGACGTGTTCATTCTTTTGTATGTGTCGGTATTTGATTTTTTCTGACTGATTACAAAATTCAATAATTTATGTTTATATATATTTTCTATTTTCCATTTTGGAATTTTGTATTTCTATGTAGCAGCATTCCAACAGCGCCTACATGTATAGTATGTTTCGTATGATACAATATTCGAGAGTTGCGTTTTATATCATTGTTTCATTGTACGAGACGAACTGCTTATAACAGAGCTGTTGATTGAAGGGCTCCAAGCGTTAAAGTTGAGGTTGTTCTTTGGAAAGTGTTACGGACGCCATCATGATTTGTTGGACCATCGTAACCACAATCATATCATCTTTTCCTCGATTATAACTTAGAAAAATACGACTGACCACCATATGTGTACTTGAATGAGCAACGTGAAGGGTGCATGGTGTGGAATAGGAATAGCTTAGCATTCCGGAGCACCTGAGTTAACCTTCGGTTTTTGAAGGGTTCGTTTAACTCAAACAGCATTTGTCTGTGTAATTTGTTGTTGTTGCAGTTTGTTTTTTCGACGTTTTCAATTGTAAAGGTGATGCTCTTTGTTTCTGTTGGACTAATGATATTCGATTGTCCTCTTAGTGTCTTCGCTTTCTCTTTATATTATGTGGAATAATTTGATTACGTGATAACTATATTATGTTCGCTGTAAGTTGGAATGCTTGAGTTTTCCTGATTAAACACTATAACATTACACAATCAATGTAATATTATGTTTTTGATTTGGTATTATTTACGAAATTTTGGTATACGCAAATAATAACATTGCATAAAACTAATTAAGAAACCATAGAAAAAAAACTGATATCGAAAATAATAACAAGTTCAGAAAATGAACAAAACTAAATTAAGTGAAAACGATATCTTCGAATATTTTGTTGAAAATTATACAGATAAAATTTTCCCAACAAATAAACAAATAAAATAAAAACATATCAGAAAAATAAACAAATAAGCATAAACAATACAGCTGTTCAGACCTATTCAAGGGATAGAGCAGTCCAAAACTGTTCTAGGGTAGAAATGTCAGGATCTGTATAGCGAAGAACTCTACATAACTGTTCTCGATCAGAACCGTGAAAATCTATTCTAGGATAGAACTGTTTAAAACAATTCTTACATAGAGAACAGCTTCTTCCAAAAAGGTGTCAAGGAGAACTGTTTAAAAAACTGTTTAAGAACATTTCTCTTGACAGTTCATGGCAGATTTTGAGAGAAGTTAAAACTCATCCAAACTGTATTTTAAACTTATCCGTATCAGGAATAAATATTTTTAGACTTTTGTGCAAATAAGATAGCCACGACACATATTTCCATGCCAATTGATAGTGGTTCGCGGTCTCGTGGTTAAGACCGATGGCTACAGTGCTGAAGGTCCCGGATTCGATTCTGACACGGGGCGCTTGAAATTTCAGTACATCAGATATCTCTCGGTTTATCTGTTTCCGCCGAGTATCCTGGTGGTTTTCACCGAGTACTTGGCCTTCCTCCACCATAATAACAGACTTCCCGGTGTCCTAGCACTCCCTTTGTGTTGTGGTGGGAATTGTGCTTTTAAATACGTAACCGACACATCTCCCTCGTAGCTCTTTAGGGGTGCTCCGAATGCGATTTTGAATTTACTGTTAGGCATTATTCCTATTAGACAAATTTAATTGTCGGTGCGGACCATTTCATCAGTGCTATCAATTTCCTTCTATTCGTTGTGATATGTTTACGACTGTATTATTTGTGGTTGTTGAGATTATCCTAGACATTGAGTACATAATTTTGTAACATGTGTAATAGGCAACGTACTTTCAACAACCAACAAAACAATATATCCGACGCTTCTAGTAAAAAGCATCAGGTTTACTTAGTAACAAAATATTTGATATTGCACCGCAAGTAATCCTGGCGGATATTGATTACATTTTACGATATGGTGCCATAAGTGAATATATTGAATAATGAATATATAAATTGCACAAAAAGTCATACAAATTTCTTATTTCAATGACAGATTTGCCTAATTTGTAACAGCAGTACCCGTTTTATAATTTTAGTCGTAGTTTTTCAGGGATTATTATTTCAAAAAAGGTTACCGTGTAAAATGTCCACAAAAGTATCCCATGTTATAAGGGTTAATATACTATTTTATATCTTCTTTGACTGTTCATGACGTTAACATACTAAATCCCTGGGATGTATTTTAGTTGATTCTAGTCTCTGGTGCATGATTTTTTATTATTAATTGTTTTGGCTTTTAACTAACTCTCAGATCGTACTTTCTTTTTAATTTGACCTGTTGATACTATTTGTAATGCTTTTTTGTTATTTAATGTTAACATGGATCTTGTCTATATACCAGCTTTTATTATTTGGTATTACTACAAATTTTCACTTCCTCGTACTATGAACATCAAAATTATTTCATTTTTCCTTAGATGCTGTTCTTGGACCTGTACAGGAAGTTTTATCTAGCACTAATTGTATAGTTTTATTGTTGATATTCACCCCATAAGTAACAAGTGTTAGATTAGTTTTATTGATATTAAAGAAATTTCTTGGTATTCCTAAACGGAAGATTTTATACACACAGAAGAAGAAGTATACTCAACAACACAATTATTTTCATTTACCTGTGTATAATATGACGCAGGTTTCTTCAAAAGTGATGATTTTCTAAAAATTGTTTGACATTTCACAGTGATATCATACTTTAACTTTGTTTAAACCTATTTATTTATTTTTGACTTTAATTATTTATCCCTTGTAATTTTTTATTAACTGTGTATTTGCATTCAGGTGTCACAGGTCAAATTTTTTCGTTCATTGTGTGTTAATTTACGTTTTTTGATTGAGTTAAGACTTCCAATTGATATTTTATAGTATGTTTTTCTATGTTGTGATGTTATACTATTGTTTCAGAAAAGGGAGAAGGTTTGGTACCATTAAAACCTTTAATCCCGCTGCAAATGTTTACACCTGTCCTAAGTCAGGAATCTGATTACAGTAGTTGTCGTCTGTTTATGTAGTTCATACGTGTTTCTCGTTTCTCGTTTTTATATAGATTAGACCGTTGGTTTTTCCGTTTGAATGGTTTTACACTAGTAATTTTTTGGGGCCCTTTATAGCTTGCTGTTCGGTGTGAGCCAATGCTCCGTGTTGAAGCCGTACCTTGACCTATAATGGTTTACTTTTATAAATTGTAACTTGGATGGAGAGTTGTTTAATTGGCACTAATACCACATCTTCCTATATCTATTTTATTATTTATTTATGTATTGCTCTGTCCTGAGTGTTCTTGCATTTTTTTTTTTTGTTCTGTATTCCTGTCACGTATTGTTGTCATTTTAGCAGTATCTTTAATATTGCCATATAAGTGGGAGGTTTTGCTAGCCATAAAACAAGGTTCAACCCACCATTTTTTCTTTAAATGTCCGGTACCAAGTCCGGAATATGACAGTTGTTATCAAATAGTCCGTTTCTATGTATATTGGCGTTTGTTTTTGTTGCAGTTCAGTGTTTCTGTTAATCGGTTGTTTTCCTCTTATTGTTGATGTGTTTCCCTCAGTTATAGTTTGTAGCCCGGATTTGTTTTCGCATTATCGATTTATGACTATTGAACAGCGGTATACATCTGTTGCCTTTATTTAAACCTGACAGAAGAAATTAATACACCCTATTCAAATAAATAAAGTAATGCTTATATTATTGTGCTAAATTACTACTGATTTCATGATAAAGTGATTGCAAATACTAGACAAATTGAAATTAGAATGATATATTTTATAACATTCAAAATACCAACTGTATACTTCCTTCTTGAATAAAACAATTCAATTAAAAGTGGTATTTCTGTTCCCAGACAGTTACGGATATTGGGTTCTTGTTCGGAAATAAACATGAGTGTATAATATATTTAGTTTGGAGCATGGAGTTGTATAAAACAATGTCTATATTTATTTGTGCAACAGTATTTTGGATATTGACTTTAAAGACAGCAGGCGGTAAGTCTGACGTGAAAAAGAATAGTAAATAGAACACATGTTTTAAAATTAAAATAAAAAAAAATACCAATAATGAATTCTTCAACCGACTCAATCGGAATCTGAATCTACGCCAAAAGCTTCAAATTATAATGCAAATTGATATTTTGCCTTCGACTTTTAAAAATGATTTTGAAATATCAAAGAAGTGTATATTAATTTATTCTACTTTACCGGTGCCTTCAATTGCAGAATATAACTCTTTGGGATTGTACAAATCAAGTCAACAGCCTCTGAATTTGCTTGTCATGAACAATAATGAAGGCTATTCCAGATACACCTATCATGCTCTCTCAAAATAGTTATCCATGTTAACTGAGCCGATAGCAGTGCTGGTGAACTTTTTGTTTTAAAACAAATACATTATTCAAATATATATTTATATATTTAGCAGTAACTATGTGTGTTTTCAATGACGCCCATCTCACAGTAGTCACTGAGTAATTCAGTACTAGCATGCGAATTAAAATAGGCATAGTGACTGTTTAATATATGTTTGAATAATGTGTTTGTATTCAAAATTTAATTTTTGATGTTTTGATTTGACCCTTCTTGGTTTTGAGAGTCTGATGAAATATCTTTTTCATTTCACGAACTTTCGGTTTCCATCTAACCTGGTGTTGGGTATTATTATGCGCACTGGGATGGATATCATACCTTTATATTCGGGGAGTCATTGATTAAAAAATGTATACAATAGTAAAAGGAGTATACTTGCTAACTTCTACGTCATTAATTTGATCTCTAGTGGAAAATTACTTCATTGTCAATCATACATCTTCTTACTTTTAAATAGAGACAATCTTTATTATCCTCCTGTTATCAGGCGTGTGAATAAATGGGATACATTGGCTTTCAATAACCTGCATTGATGAACAGGATTGTGTCGAATTTCAAAAGTTACCACTTTCCAACACCAATAGTAATCTAATTCGGTGTCCGTCGATTGTGTGTATTTGGCCGAATGGAATTAAATTGGAAAATATTATACTTATTTTATTTCTGATTTTATTGTGTTTAGATATCTAATTGACCCGAACCATACATGATTTTTAATTTTTTTTATATACTTGTATTATTTGAGCCAACTTGATACATGAATGTATAAGCCATTTAGTTCAATAAGTTCTCTTTTGTATGATTGAACATATACTTTTTTTGAATTTATATCTGGTATGAAATCATCATTACACTTATCAATGATACCAAGCTTATTATTTTGTACGCTAGACGCACGTTTCGTCTGCAAAAGACTTATAAGTGACGCTTGAATCAAAAACGTTTAAAAACAAAATAAAGTACGAAGTGAAAGAGCATTTAGGACCTGAAATTCAGAAAGGTTTTGCGAAAAACAGCTAAGGTTATCATATATGAACGATCAAAATGAAAAATCTCTTAAAAATGCTGTATCCAGAACCAAATATGTAATGTTACCACATACTGTATTAAACTATTTATAAATTTCAGTAGTGCTTAATCTAAAAAGTTGAGTTTTTTAAATCTTTCTTCAATGTAAAAAGTATTTATCAGTCCTATAACTACCAAAGGTCGGTGGCTCTCTCCGGGCACTCCGGCTTCCTCCACCAATAAAAACTGACCGCCACGAAATAGCACAATAGTGTTGAAAGTGGCGTTAAACACCAATCAATCAATCAATCAATCAGTCCTATAAAATGCTTAGTGATAAACCTCACAAGAAACATTCACAAACCTGCTATTAGTACGACATAAAGCAAGACTTTCACTGGGTTTTCAGTCATATACATATGTTTTCGGTCTATTAATTAAGTGGCTTGTCTATTCATTTATTATTCCATAAAACATCAATGGTATAAACGATGTATTAGTATATATTATTTCGTCAAAAAAACATTAATTCAAATCTTAAGAATGTACATCATTTTGTTCAGTATGCATTGAAAGTTTGCATGATTTATTGTACTCGTAATTTTAAATTAAACAATTGACACTGAATGATTAAAGAAATTGTAATCGTTTGATGTTTCTATGCTTTTGATTTTGCCAATTGTTAAGGGACTTTCCGTTTTGAATTTTCCTTGGAGTTCGGTATTTTTGTTGTTTTACTTTTTTCTCTACGTCAAAAATCTATTTTCAGCTACAGAATGCTTGAAGTGCATAGATGGTACGTTTGATACCACAAGCGTTCCACAAACATTTAAGTCATATATAAAAACTTTGAAGAAAGACATAAACACGCCAGGGTGTGCAAATGCAACGTCTGTCACTAAATCAGGAAGTATAACAATTGGTCCATGTGAAGATGACACCCCTAACAACAGGATAAATATGTGTAGTACTTTAACCGGAACTGTCAACTTGACACACTTAACAGCTAATTTAGGTACTGGAATAATAGTGTATATCTGCGGTTTGAAACTTTAATTGAATATAATTATAATAATGAGACAAAATAACCTCAACTGAAAAAAACACCAACACATACGTTACGTGTAGCAAATGTAAGAGCAAAAATATCAACTCTATGGTAAATTCAAAAAAGGGATAACCCTACTAACTGATAAAACAAAACGTCTTGACTATTTCAACAAACGGAACGACTGTAAAACAGCTATCATGATCCTGACTTGGTACATACATTTTCGAAGATGGTAGGTTAAACCTAGTTGTAAAGCTGAAGCACACATTTGGTTAACGTGACAATAGTTGGGACCCAGCAGCTAAAATTGTACATACACACTTTTCGGATAAAGTACACATTCAGTGAAATATAAAAACGAGGGTTCACAAAATAAAAATATAGCACTATAAACATTTTATGCATCCAAAGCGCCAATCTGAACAAACACGCAACAGGAACGGCCACACCGAAAAACCTAAAAGCAGGATACACAAAAACCGAGCCACATAAAGAGTCATACGACTAAAAAATGAAAAAAACACGTTATAAATTTTATGCGTCCAAAGCTCTTTTCTGAGTTTACTTTTATAAGGAACGCCCAAAGTCGAATATTTGAAAGCAAAAAATGTATTAGAATCGAAACGGTTGATGAGATATATGACCAAAAAGGACATTAAGAAAATAGACTAAACGGAACACAATAATACAGAGACAAATAAAAGGACAAACTGCCAAAGTACATAAAATGATACACAACGTCGGCACTTAGAATATATAACTCAAGACCATCCTGTTTAATTAGTGAAGTATAACTTGATTATTTACGCAAAGAGCTTTTCTTAATAGATTTAACTACAAAACTTTAGTTTTAAGGAATGAAACATTTCTGATTGTATTCTCTTCGTGGTATCGCATTATATCTCTTAACTTTATTCATACAATTTTCATTTCGAAGGGATTATTTAAATGTGTTAAAAAAGTCAAAATCAATAAACCAATGAAAAATTTAGTTTTCTGTCCATGAGATTTTTTCGTTCGTGTAGTATCCTTTGAATTTGTGTCAATGTTTTTGATCTGCAAGACGGATAACCGACTCACACAAACAGGTCTCTTAATTAAGTATTGTAGATGCATGCATTCAACACCACACGTGCACTGATAATTTCTTATCCATCATTTATAGACATCAAAGTGACCGTCACAGCTAGAGGATGTTTTGCAGTGGATACAAACATAAAAGAGGGATGTTATACAGAAAAGAATATGTTAAATGACCAGAAAGTCGTTCTTGGAAAAAAGTTCGGAAAAGGAATTGGACTATTCCAAATACAAATTGGAGATATACATAATGGAAAATTATGTATAAATGGAAGTAGTACATTATGTTATACGCCTGTAGTATTGCTGTTGCTTATATTAAAGCTGAAACTAACTGAACTTCTCATATAGTAGATATTTGTAAATAAAAAAAGAAGTAAAAAACATTGGGTTTTTTTATAATTTTATGTCTATCTGAACATTGTGTTTATCAGATGTAGATTGAGAGGAACAGGGGTCGGACCCATTCCTGAATTATACAGCAGCTGCTACTTATTGTTAATGGCATTATGCATAGACTTTATACAAGTCTGGCTCCTAACGTTGTCTTTCCCTCAGATAGATACTCATTATATTTTTCAATTGTATAAAACTTCCAGAGCAAGCTGTCATTTTTTTAAATATATATTATATATATATATATATTCGTGTTACATTTTTTTGTGGTAAATTTTGTGTATGGCTATGGATTTCCAATTTATTATGCAATGCAGACGTGTTAATTGTGATCCAAATTTTGAAGACGCGATTCGATTTAAGAGCAATTCTCTGTAATCACCAAAATATTTCGGCACGCACTAAAAAATATTTGTTTTAAACTTTATTAGTTCAATAGAGCCACATGAGCTTTACAAAAAATATTATTACACTTAGCCCCATATGTTTACCGTTTCCTTGGTAACAGGACTTAAAGTGGCAAGAAAGAGGGAAAATGCAGTGTTTACAAATTATGATCAATTATGTCTAATAAAAAGAAAATAATATAGATATTCAGACATTTAAAACTTTTTTCAGTTTAAAAAAAACAAATAAAAATTGTGTTCAACAGTAAACTTTCTTAAAAAAAAATCTATATAGCTAAAATAGGGTAAAAAGTGCAATAAAAGGGGGGTTTTAGAGCCTATTTTGATCAGGTGTTGTAAAAAAATGCAGCCATTTCTTATATTGTTGATTATATGAATAGAGAGAATGGATTAAGGTTATACAAGAAAAGAAAAAAAATCAGTGGGCAAACTTGACTGTGTTGAAATTAATTGACCCTGAAAAGTTGAGTTGTCCTGTATTTACCTAATCAAATTACCTCCCTTTACGGAGTTCTCTTGTAGAGAAACAAATTAAAAACAGGAGGGAAAATGTAAACAAATGCAGACAACAATGTTATTTTGCGAATTTCTTCATGTTTTATATTCAAGCATAATGGGAAATGGATAAATTTTTCACAGTGATGTTAGCCTACACTTATATATATGGTTAAGTTGGTGTGATTTGCTCATATTTTGAAATTATTGTCAGAACAATGGAACTGTGTCTGTACTAATTAAGACAGTGTATTTTATAGTTTATTTTGCTTACCGTAACTAACTTTTTTAATGTATTTATTTATATAATCTTCGAATAATTGTTATAAAATGTGTAGCATAAAAGATTTCGTAGACAATTGTGACAACTGCAGTGACGACAGGTATTTTTGAAAATGCTTCCATTGGAAAAAGAGACATGTAAAAATTTTTGTCAGAAATTTCTTTACTTAAATCTGACATTACATTGTACGTCACAACTGAGGATCTGTGATATTCATAGAAATATTATCATCGAAACAACTAACAAGAGATATAGAAGGAAAGATTGTGGTGTGCCTTCAGTAAATGTCATTTTGAAATATCATAATACTACAAAAGCAGTGGATCGACATGTTACACCCGAGATGTTTCAAAGAATTGTTACAAAGACAGGCATTTTCATTGCTATTGGAACATGTAAGTAGATACTATTTACCTAATACCATTTTTCTTTAAAAAAGATACAGTGATAAACCTCTTATAAAAAAGAAATCAAATGCAGCTGTCAGGTACCCCCCCCAAAAAAAAACAAACAAAAAAAACCTTAGGGTTAATATTATCTACCATTTGGCTATGAACCTTAAGCTTATTGTTTTTAGCATGTGACAGCCATATGAACTTCTTTAATACCCCCTTTTTAAACTATAAAACATAAAATTATGTGAAGTTCTTTGAATCTTGTTTTTGAGAGACAAAAATTATAACATGAATGCTGTTTCACGTTTCCTTTCCTTTACCAGATTTGTAAGGTTTTGTACATGATAATCACATCATTTCATACCGGTCCTTATGAAATAAAAAATGTTGCAGCAACAATGCTGCAATGTTGCGGCTGCTGATCAGGTTGCCAGAAAATTGATGCCGGATAAGTGCTGAATGATGCCGCTAGCATCATTCTGGCAACAGTGCAGCGCTATTTCCTTTCATGACAAAAAGCGCCACAATGTTGCCATAAAGCACACATATAATTTTCTCATTCTTAATCTACTAAAATGATGCCAGATTAGAGCCAGAAAATTGATAATGTCATTGATGATGTCACCAGTGTTTGAGCTTTTTACTGTGGTCATGGTGGTGTGTTAGAAGTGGACCATATGTTGCTTGAGCTTATGATTTTAGTGAAGAATTGGGTGTTCTGTTATTGAGAAGACTTGTATGTAAACTTAGATTAACATGATTAATTAAATGCATTATATAAAAGTTCAATCTCTCATTTAATTAAATCAAGGAAATTGTCTTCTTCCTGATAGACCTGGAGAGCATTTTCAAAAAATCCTAATTAACAGGGACGAACTATCATCTAATGGGGCGAATTGGTACCTTCTGAAACATAAGTCATGGTTTCTCTTCCCTTTCTCAATTTAACCCTTGCTAAAATTTTACAGAGCATGCTGAAAGAAGTTTGGTCAATTATGTCTTTGTAACCCTCAAAAGACGGCTTGAAAGTGCTATTTGTTTGGAAAAAAATGTAGTATAATCACGAATTTAGATTGCTAATCAGACAAAACACAACACCTTTGACTGAAGTGAAGGGGCTCCTGTTGGGATCATGGAAATTATGTTGGTGTTATTGAAGGTATAGATGTTGCATGTTGACAGTTCATGAGTTACACATTTTAACTTTCCTTTTCCTCAATGTGGGAAAAGTAAGTACATTACATATAGGAATAACTTCTGAGGACAGAACTTTACTTTCTTTAAAAGAAAAAAGTTATAATAATAACCCTGAGCACACAAAAAAATCATAACGTTAAATAAAGGAGTTAAAACTTTTTCTCTGGTATACTTAGCACTAAACTTACCTGGTCAGACGTTACTTTACCTTTTTAGTCAATAATTAAAGGAAGCCAGAATTTAAAGGCATTAGTGGCGCAATAGTGCCAGAAAACTAATTTGCATACAAAATAAAAAACAATATCTGCATTGAAGCCACAACATGTTGCGGCAACGAAGCCACAGCATTTTCTGGCACCAGTGCCAGAAAACTAATTTGCATATGAAATACACTAATGCAGCATCATTGCCACAACATGTTGGTGCAATGAAGCCGCAACATAGCCCTAATGTTGTCACAACTACATGTATGCGCCAGAAGGCTTATATTCCGATAAGGGCCCGGACAGCCTTCTTTTACTCATGTTTACTTGAGATACATGTATGTTTTAAAATTCATGTTTTTATGTACATACATGTACATGTATATGACCCAACAAAAAAGTATGTGGGTTTACTGTACACCTACCTACCCTAATTTCAGTATATGACCCAAAAAAAAAGTATGTGGGTTTACTGTACCCCTACTTACCCTAATTTGTGTCCCCTACCCTAAAGTGTTTTTGACTATTTTTGATTAAGTACTGTTAAAGTCACAATGTTGCTCCCATAGACTCAATGTAAAAAAAAAAAAAAAATCCCTACCTACCTACCTTTTTTTTTCAGCAAGTGACAGTAAACACACATATTTTTTTGTTTGGCCTAAATAGTTTTGATAGTGATACACAGAATGAGATCAATTGTGTATCTATTTTCTTTTATATTACAGCAATTTGTAGACTGTGTAGAGAAAAACTATTTGGAAATAACAGTATTGAGCATGTTGAGGAGGTATGTCTTTTCATATACATGTATAAATATGATTCCCTGTACACATGTATACTCAATAGTCAATAGTGAGTTTATTATGTCATGTATGTATGGGATCCATATTGTAACTACATGTCAAACTGCATATGTACTCAGTTTTAATATGACAAGAATAAGAAGATCTTTCAATTCAGAAATAACATTAAACTTTAAAGTTCCAACTTCATATTCACTAAGCTTTTGCACATTTTATTTGGTAAACTAGTTTCATCATTAAGCATTAGTAAAAAATCTATTAAAATAAAAACCAAGATTTTAATTGATCTAATTTACATGTACACTTAGGGCCAATAGGGGTTAAACTATGCATTCATGTATGCATAATTGAGGGTAAATTAAGGGTAAATTTCTAAATCATTTGTGTATAAAACATACCTCAACTGAACCCTAACCCATTCATATACTACTAAACCCTCTAAGATAGGTTGGTTTTTGCTTCAATATTATCATGTGTATTCCAGAATTCATTATTGTTCCAATTTCAATTAGTACCTTGTTTAAAATATTCTTAAAAAGTTTTTCTTTTCTTTTAATTTAGGAGAACACTATTGAGACAAATACAAAGAACAAGATTGCAGAAGCTGAAATACTACCACCTTAAAGAAAGAGGGTAGGTATAACTGTATATAAAATAGTATCATTGCATACACTTTATAAGAAGTCTCATAAACTTGACTTTATAAGATATCTTGTAAAAGTATTTAAGATATCTTGTATAATATCAGATTATTACATGGCATTTTTCATATCGCATGTATTATCAGCCCTTGGTTTAATATCAGCCCAAGAGCCGCATGGCTTGAGGGCTGATATTGGCCGAGGGCTGATAATACATGTGATATGAAAAATGACATGCTATGATCTTTTTATCATATGCTTCAACAATGGAGAAAAATAACAGATTAATATATTGATCTTTTTACGTGGTTCTTAAATAGCAGTTCAAAGAGTGAAATATTATAAGTTATATAGTGTGCTAGTGACCTAATACGGTATATATGGGGTCAGTTAATTCCATATGGGGTGAGAGCAAAGCTCGAATCCCCATATGGAATTTACTGACCCCATATATACCGTATTACGTCACTAGCACACTATGTAACGAATTTATCTTACCGACTATCTTAATGTGTGAAATTTAGACTAGTGACCTATCAAAATGAGCACTGAAGTCTTCAATACTTTTAGCATTAAGAAACTTCTCTCATTGATCCTACAGAAACAGCTGCCAACAATAACAACTTGTTAGCTTTAAATGTGTTTTATGAATTCATTTCAATCTTAATAATCAATTTCTTCGTCTGTTGAAATCTTTAAGATGTTTTTCTCAGTACTGTTTTGTTTTTATAAAGGGACGCAACACTACTACTAACTGTGTATGAAATAAGCCCCGCCTCCTTTCTAACCTTATATGGAATATAAAGGGGACGTAACTCCACTACTAACTGTGTATGAAACAAGGCCCGCCTACCTTCTAACCTTATATGGAATATAAAGGGACGTAACTCCACTAATAACCGTGTATGAAATAAGCCATGCCTCCTTACTAACCTAATATGAAATATACACAGTCTCGCCGCGGACGCTTTAAACCAATCATATTCCTAGAAATGTATAGGAGGTAAGATAATCACGGATGTCAGACCCCAAATGTTGTACAATCGATATGAAATCTTTCTATCATATGCCTCAAAAATGAGGAAAAAAAACCAGTATTTTATATTTTAATACGGACGATAAAAAAATAATTCAACAATATACATAATAAACACTGTTTGGAAAAGTCAACATTTTTAAAGTAACTTTCTAAATTATGTTAAAAATGCATTTATTTTATCATTTGTTTATTGTTTGTTTTTTTTCCATTTTACACAATATACTTTCCAGTATACAAATAATTGTTTTGTACCCTACTTTGTAATGTTTTTCACTGAAAACGTACCATTGAGGTGTATTTTCCAGAATTTGCCGAGTATTACCAGAATGCCATGATATAACGTTACGGAAAGGCATGTGATAAAAGTCGAAGCATGTGATAAACTTTTCATTTCAGACCGCTAAGCACCAATTCGAAAAAATATGGAATATACGTAAATGTAATGCTATTATCATATGGTAAAAATCATATGTTATTTAGTCTAAGTATATGATAATATATTTTATATCTTTCATGAGATATCTTATAAAGAAGTTTATAAAGATATCTCATAAACCTTAGAAGATATAAGATTTTCAAGATATCCAATTAGGAGCTTACTGTATTGAATTTGCAGTTTTGGAGCCATCAATCATGGATTTGATGGTCGCAAATTGAGTTTACTAGCGACACGTTAGCGGAGCCAGTAAATGGATATTTGCGACCATCAAATCAGAGATTGATGGCTCCAAATCTTCAGATTGATATATACCCTGAAAATTACGACTTTATCCAATGAAACTTGACGTACGTACGTTACAACGAATGTTGCATTAGAATGAATGTTATAGGACATCTGATATAATTTATAAGATATCTTATAAAACAATTTTGTTAGATCTCTTATTGTCTCCCACCGGAGGGGACATAGAAATACCGGTGTCCGTCCGTCCGTCCGTCCATAATCAGTTTCTGGACCGTAACTTTTGAACACCTTCATATAATTTTTTCAAACTTACACAGTTGAATGTTTATTAGGTAAGAAAGATCCGTATTGATTTTGATGTTTATAGGTCAAAGGTTGAGGTCACAGATACTTAATGATGTTGAATTTTCAGCTGACAATCGGTTTCTGGACTGTTACTTTTGAACACCTTCATATTATTTCTTCAAACTTACACAGTTGAATGTTATTAGGTAAGGAAGATCCCTATTGATTTTGATGTTTCTAGTCATTCAAAGGTCAAGGTCACAAGTGCTTTATGGAAATATTATATTTTAGCACCAGTGGGGAACCCCGGAGCCTCCTCTTGTTTAGTTTATAAGATATCTTATTTATTTTATAAGATATCTCATGAATTAGATATAAGATATTTCACTAACTTTATTTGATATCTTATCCTTTTATTCAGACATAGGAGCCCTATAGTAATCAGCTTTCCGTCTGTCCGTCACAAACAGTTTTCACAAAATAAATCAAAAAGGCTATCACAAATCAATGTGAAAGTTTGATGGCTACCTATCAAAAAGCAGGGATATCACTAGTGAGCAATGACTCACAGCACATCTTGTTTCATATTGTGTCTATCAGAATTCATTTAGTATCCAATCTTTTGTAGGCACTTGATAAAGTACCAGGGAAGCGTTACAGGGTGAAGGTTGTTGACACAATCCTTGATTTAGATGTAACCAAGAATAAAGAAACAATAACCAATATTACAAGTTTTTACAACTTTAGATTTGAGAGCAGTCATTTGAGGATGTGGCAAACATACAATATTGATGAAGGTATTACTTTTATATTCAACATAAAGAAAAAAACAGATTACAAATAACATATAGTTTTAAACATAACACAACCACTGAAAATACAGGGTCTGGCTTGTACACAGGTGGATAAAAGAAGTCTATAAGTACTCAACCCTCCTCCGAAATCCTGGTTCAGAGGTTTTAAGTGTATAAAGACAATTAAAAGCAATACCAATACTTAATTCAATAAGCTCAGCACTTCATCTTAAAACATAAAAAATTAAATCATCTTAATAAAAAGGTTGCATTGAGCCTATTGATAAAAAGACCACAAACTCCTAGACTAGAATGGATGCTATAAAAATTCACGTAATTTTATATCATAACGACATAAAAAATCTATAGAGTTTATGATCTTGAAGTTGGTTATTTTTTTTAAACTTCCATATTGATCAATTTAACAAACAATAAAATGAATACAGGTTCTTTAATTACAATTTTCATTTCAGGAAAGCTTGTGACTTTAAAATCAACAAAGAATTCTGTGCAGTTAAAAGTACTCAATGACTGGACAGAGATGTCTTTTAATGACCTCATTACTGAAGGTAATTTTATAATTATTTCATTTACTAACTGTCATGTACAAAACTTAAGCACACTTGTAAGACAATGATCATTATTATATTTTGTCACAACAACCGAGAAAACCAACACAAAACTCAAATAAACATTGTTATACATCATTTAAATTCCCTGCTTGTGGGTTACAGGATTATGGGTATCGACAGAATCTTATTATAGATAATCAGGCTGTCCATTGTTGAAAGAGAAATTTATACATGTTGTATCGTTGTCCTTTTTAGGTCACCTGGACCATTTTGAGTCCGTCTGGCATAAACTTTTTCAAAAATCTTCTGATACAAATGGGCCAATTGGAACTGAACTTGGTTAATGTAGTAAATTTGAATTTTTCTATTTTTTTGGGAAACAATTTTTATTTTATTTATCCTCTTTTTAGGAACAGAACAGGCTTCAAAACAACAGAAGCAGACATTCATTTGTTCTATGGATGGCTGCATTAAAGAGTTCAAGAACCAGATTAGTCTTGATCAACACCTCCTTCAAGGCAGCTGTGAATATAAGCTAGAGAAAGGCCCATTAAAAGATCAGGCAAAAGTTCTATATGCCCAAAAGCTGTCAAATAATGTACATCATTGTCCTGATATGCAAGCAGTCTTACTAGAAAATGCATGTACTACAGACTTGAGTGCCAAAGAAATGTGATGGGCATTGAAAGTGAAAAAGAAAAAGATTTTCTTTAGCATCAAACAGAAAGAATTCATGACAGATTTATTTTATTTATCTTGAAAGGATGCAAGAAGCAGCCATATTGGATTCAACGACATTATATTTTCCCAATAAACAGGCGAAATAGAAAAAAAAACGCCTACCTTAAACTACTTTTTAATAGCTTATATCCAAATTTGAAGCATAAACAAAGCCCCAAAACATACTATATGTTACAGTTTTACACTTGAAGTATTCATATGACGTCATGATGTTGCTATGAAGTTTATGTGCCAAAGAAGTCAACAACATTTTGTGGAATTTTTATTTTAAGCAACTATATGTCCAAATAAAAAACAGAAACAATATCTTTATTGACTATTGCATTAGAATGGATATAACTGTATTGTATTTTAAGGTTTGTGGACGTAAATCTAGATTTTACTGTTGCAATTATCCGTTTACCTAGCTCTGCTACAGGTCGCTAGGTAAACTCAATTTGCGACAGTAATAACTACGTTTTATGTCCGAAAAGGTTAAAATACAATACAGTTATCTCCTAAATTACCTACACATGATTGCACCAATATGAGTTTAATATAATGAAACTTGCATGTACTTAGAAGGTGTTTTATTCTTATTTTAAATGTTTAAGTCGGACCAGCATTTTACCCACATTGCTTTATAAATAGCAAACTTTGTTGATCTGTATCAGTTAAAAACTAATATGCACAATCAGTTCTTTCTTCCCTCTGTATTCAATTACAAAATTAAATCTTTAAAAATGTAAAGATACATACTTAATTTTAGAAAGAAAAAAAAATTGTAAAATTTTCGAAATTCGGTTACCATAGCAACCATTTTTATTAAATTTCATTAAACAAAACTATTTTTTCTGGACTGAAAAATTTAACTGATCAATTTTGTTAAATTGTAAGAAATTTAATGCCATCTTTGTATTGTTTAAATATGGAAATTACTTGGATCATTATTGACTTGTAGAAAAATACAATTTACAGAATTTGAAAATCTTGTGTTTTTCATTCATTAAAAATATTTTTTGCAATTATTTGCCCATTGATTTTATTTTATATTCTGGAAGACCTATATTGGTTCTTTCTAAATATACCTAACATTTTACTAGGAGATGCTGCCTTCAAGAAAAAAATTCCATTGAATACCCTGTATTAACGCATTTTTCACTGAAATCCAAATTTGCCATTTTAGCATATCTTTACTAGCTGGTAGCAAAATAACTGATAATGGTTAAAGTAAAACATATGTGAATTTCAAACAGCTTAAAGGTCAGTTATATTATATTATTCAGAAAAAAAGGATATGTTACACATAAATCAAGTACTAAACAGTGCAAAATGTCGTTTTTTCACTTTTTCAAGAGTTAAAATATGACCTTTTATTGCTAAAATCAACCTATGTGGTTTCCATGGCAACCGGAATATTCCGGAACAATTTGTTGCCTGTTATTGCCTTTAGGTATGGTACTGGCTATTATTTAAAAGTTTCATCAAAATCTGAGACCATGTGTGCCAGACCCTATTAGAATTTCTTTGGTGGTTACAGAGAATTGCTCTTAACTTCTCTAGAATTGAAGACACAGTGTTTTCACAAAGACAGTAAACTTTCCCTCTTCACAAATAACCCGTAAAATATGCACGATTGCAAATCGTTATCATTATAAAAAAAATTTGTTAACGAAAAGAAATATATTTATTCAAGTATTTTCTGATGTAAAAATTACATACTAGTAAGTAGCATAAGAAGAATACAAAGGAACCTTAGTATTTTTTATCAACTTCATTGGTAATTAATTTATATTATAATATGCCGATAAAAAGTTGCTTATGAAATAACACATGCATATAAAAATCACACTTCCTCAATTTAAACATGTACCTATAATTATGTGTGATACATTAGGTAAAAAGTGTAGACCAATTTATTATTCATATATATGTTTGCTCGTTGTGAAGTATTTTACAATGAAAAGTTTTACATCACTGAAAGCACGCAGATATCGAGTTCAACGAGAGATAAGAGGCGGAAGATACCGAAGGGACAATCAGAACTCATAAGTCGCAGAGAGACCGACATCATGGACAAAACCATAGCAAAAAAACAAAAACAACAAAAAGATAAACAACAATCTGCAAAACAGCAACACAAACCCAACAAAAAACGGGGTAATCCCCTGCATCAGTCGTGTTGCTCATGGTAAGCGCTGTACAAATTCGGTGTTAAGTCTAATTATGTGACGTCACAATCGAAAAAAAAGGGAAAGGGGGTGTGACTCAGACGATCGGAATTGAACATCGGTCACCTGTGACAAAGGTATTCCACAACAATCAACCAGCTCAAAATGGCGTCTGTAAAATGTAAATGTAAATGTGTTCATACCATTAGAAGAAGGGAGGAAACGGAACAATTCCTTCAAATAAGAAAACCAACAATAAGTCGACCCGATAATATAAAAATTTGGTTTGAATATTACAGTTATAAATAATAACAATTAGGCTTGAGAATGTAGTTAGGTGAAATTAAACAAAATATAGAATTTAAAATTGATACTATATATCAGAAGAGCATTAGATAAGAAACAAAATAAGCTATAAATATTGATAGGTTATGGAACTCCTTGATTTTTACAATATGGCGGGAAAAGGCTGACTCTGACTTTTACCTTATATTCAGCATTGGCATTATTTGGGTCTCAAATCATAAGAAAAAAAATCTAGAATCTGCTTAAATTTTAGTAATGACATTTTTATGCGCTATTGAAGTCTTCTATGAAGAGAAAGGTGGGTGATATGGGGCAGGAAAAAACCCAAGGAGTCCGAACATCTGACAAAAATTTCTAAACCTGACCTGAGTACATCCTTAAAGATGGACAATGATTACTATGTCTGACGAAGCTACAATTTAGTGTCCTCGCCGTTCGTTCGTGCATTTTTCTGTTCGTCTGTGCCCCCATATCTTTTTGTAGTTTGAACTTTTCGATTCTTAAAGACTACATTCTGGATATATATACCAATTACTTGATTAATTATAAAAAGAAAATGTGGTATAACTATGATTGCCAATGAGACAACTCTCCACAAGAGACCAAATGACACAGAAATTAACAACTATAGGCAACCGTACGGCCTTCAACAATGAGCAAAGCCCATACAGCATAGTCAGCTATAAAAGGCCCCAAATTGACAAATGTAAAACAATTGAAACGAGAAAACTAACGGCCTAATTTATAACAAAATAATTAACGGAAAACAAATGTGTTACACAGCAACAAACAACAACCACTGAATTACAGGCTCATAACTTGGGATAGGCACATACAGAATGTGGCGGGGTTAAACTAGTTTGAAGGCGCCAACCCTCCCCCTTACCTGGGACAGTGGTGTAACAGTACAACATAAGAACAACCTATCAAAAATCAGTTGAAATGGCTTAACTCACCAGATGGATACAAATAGAAATACATCTAACAAAAACACGGAGAGGACGTGGATTGGTACTTATACATTCCCACAACAAAAAGACACTAATTACAGATCTGAGAGTACTCGCAGTTACTGACAGCTAGTTCAAAGCCAATAACAACTTATAAAAAATTCATGCATCTAAGACTAAAATATCAATCAAAACACACCCAACAACCAATGGATTTAATGTAAAGACGTCATAAACAGCCAGAGAAAAACATGATCTTGTGCAATGCCAAAATACAGGTATCGACAGATTGTATAGCCATGAAAGTGCATATGTATATAAAAATAATATTTAGTTTGATTTTAATTTACTGATAGCAAATTAAAATCAGTATTAATACCAATAAAAACAATATTCAAAGATCTAATTACAGTATTGAATTGGTAACCTTTTAAAATAAGTTTATTCAAAGGATCGATAAGTTTACCCGGATCGCTTCTAAATTTCCGGGCTCGGTAAACAACATCTCCGTAAAAATGAGGATGTGCTATCCCGTTTGAAATAAGTTTTCTACAGGTACAACCAAACTTGCTAATAAGCTGTAAATCCTTTTATAGATCAGATATTTTAAAACTTTAAACCAAGTTATAAAGCAGTAAACGGCTTCAAAAAACTATTATTTGGTTGAAATTGGGCTTTGGCCTAGCATCAATAACTTCGATTACTTTAAGATCGCTACTTTTGTGTGCCCTCTCCCCGACTTGTGAAGATAAGCCCTAATTATGAGCGTATTTTTTTTATATGGAAAACCAAAAATATCTGTATGATCGAAGAATAGTGTAAAGAATGCCATAAGATACTTAAAATATCTTAATCTTTCACAAAAATCCAGGCAGTGTCTACCTATTTTTTTTTTTTTTTTGACATATTTCAAAGTCCATTGGTTACTATTAGAATACGATTTGGACAAAAAATGAAGTAATGTCTGAAATCATTAAAGATGAAAAAATGTAATTAATGCTATGATAAACTTTTGAAACTTACATCCGTCATAATCCAAAAGGAGGTCTGGGTACTAAATGAAGACGGACCGAACAAACAAAAAGATACATTATATAAAATAAGGAGATGTGGTATGATTGTCGATGTGACAATTATCCACCAGAGACCAAATGACTTAGATGTTAGCAACATTATGTCTCCGTACGGCCTTCAACAATGAGCAAAACCCAAACCGTAATCTTAGCTATTAAAGGCTCTGACATAACAAAATGTACAACAATTCAAACGAGAAAACCAACAGCTTGGTGTATGTACAAAATAAAAAATAAACAATATATAAATAACATATAGCTGAGAGGGTGATAGAGCAGATTGTTACCCCGAGAAAACATTGTCAACTGAGGCAAAGCCAAGGTTGACAATGTCTTTTCGAGGGGTAACAATCTGCTCTATCACCCTCTCAGATGTGAGTTATTTAATTTATTATACTGAATGTTCTGTTATTACTGTCTATTAAATTTCAACTTCAAGGTAATAAACTATGTCGTCTTGTAGATAACAATCATCCGTATTTATTAAAGCGCACACTTGAGCAAGCGTCTCCGTGAAGGTTAATAGAGTATTTTCCATGGGATATAGTAAATTGTCTCCCTCGAATTAACCAATCAAAATCTGGCATTTTGACATGAAGTATGATAAACAATTATATACAGCAACAAACGACAACCCGACTTTATCGTTGTGCCTTACGTTAAAATCCAATGGGAAATTATTTTTTTACATCATCTACGTTGACAAAACATAATACTTTCCTTTTATTTATCATTTCAATGAATAATGCCAAATCGTTCCTCATCATAACTCAAGTGATCGTCATTGTTTAATTATATAATGCTAAATATACAATTGTCCTGGTGTATTGTTTTTTGAGGAAGGCGATGTTATTTAAATAAAATTTCGATCGAAAATCACAAGATGATCGGCAAAAATAATAGACCATACCAATTATACCAATTTCCACCTCCTCTATAAATCAGACGCACAAACAAGATTACAACAACGAACAGCACAGGGTAAAAAAAAACCGGACTTGGTATATGTACATAACGTTCGGCTGACAAAGCTTTTTTTACTATTTAATCTACACCTATCTAGAGTAAAATTGGTGCGCATAATGTTATCTAAAACCCGTGTATAGTCTAGCTTTTAACAGGATGTCCGGAAACTTGATAAAAAAATAAAAAAAACAAGAAAGCCAAAGTTGTGTAAATAAAGTCAAACAGTGCTCAGTACTATTTGAATCTAGCTAATGTAGCCACTCAAGAAAACAAAACAATCAAGTACGATACGAGAACAGGATCCAAGTCTTTTCAGACAAAACTAACATTAATTTTTATGAATATTTTAATAAAATCGCAAGATATCAAGTCCAGTGACAGATATTTCATTATATTCAAGATATCGTGATAATCAAGATTTCATCATATTCAAGATTTAGTTATATTCATGATTTCAATCTAGAACCAGACACATTGATTGATTGATTGATTGATTGGTTAGTTGATTGATTGATTGATTGATTGATTGATTGATTGATTGATTGATTGATTGATTGATTGATTGATACTTAACGTTAGCTTGAAATACCGGAAAATTATTTTATGTAAATAAAATCTAATCCTAGCAAATGTCTTTAGTTGGTTTGAAATAGGAATAAACAGCAACACTAGTGGACAATTGTCAGTCTGATTAAAATCAAACCTCTCACTTGCTATCGTTTATCTATATAACGGGAGCGCTGAGAGGTTTGATCTTAATCAGACTGGACAATTGTGTATTATGGATGCCTTTGCCGGGGATATTGGTCGAGTTGAAAAGGTTATAAGCGAATTTTCAGACTTTGCTGATAAAGGGTTTTCACTTTGACATTGTTAGTTATGATACCGTATGCATGATGTAAACGACTTGCATGCACTGAATTTAAAACAGTAACTTTGCACTGATCATAAAAAAAACTAATTATTTTTCGTTAAATATTTGAAAGCTGTTTTCACTCTTCATTTTCTTGTGTCTTATAAATTTTTCAATGAATAAAAAAAGTAATGAAACATGCCATAATCATATATATTTTCCAGTACAATAAAATTTGTCAAAGTCCGTGATGCAATTGGGACCATAACTTTTAAATTTGTGCATAGTTTTTTCGTACATTGACTTACATTATACTATTACATATTATTTATTTGCGATATTTCTTTTATCAGTTCCATGAGACAAAAGCAGGCCTTGTCTTGAATTAGACATATTAATTTGCCAATTAATTTTGGTAAAAAAAAAGGATAGGTCACGGAAATTTGTTTCGGATGAAGAACGAATACTATGTGGAAACTACTACCATGAAAAAGGGATACACACATGTTTTCCATGCAAGTCATTGTGATGTCATTTGAGTTCAGTAATATTTTACATCTGGAATAAAACATCGGGGTCATAAGTAGAGCAAGAACAGCACATGTTCTTAATCAGTTCGTTACACATCAGAGTCATTAGTAGAACAAGAACAGCACCTGTTCAGGTCGTGACAAATTGGAGTCATTAGTAGAGGAAGAACAGCACCTGTTCAGATCGTAACACATCGGAGTCATTGGTAGAGCAAGAACAGCACTCGTTCAGATCGTAACACATCGGAATTATTAGTAGATCAAGAACAGCACCTGTTCAGATCGTAACACATCGGAGTCATTAGTAAATCAAGAACAGCACCTGTTCAGATCGTAACACATCGGAGTCATTGGTAGAGCAAGAACAGCACTCGTTCAGATCGTAACACATCGGAATCATTAGTAGAGCAAAAACAGCACCTGTTCATATAGTAACACATCGGAGTCATCAGTAGAGCAAGAACAGCACTCGTTCAGATCGTAACACATCGGAGTCATCAGTAGAGCAAGAACAGCACACGTTCAGATCGTAACACATTGGAATCATTAGTAGAGCAAAAACAGCACCTCTTCAGATCGTAACACATCGGAGTCATCAGTAGAGCAAGAACAGCACTCGTTCAGATCGTATCACATCGGAGTCATTAGTAGAGCAAGAAAAACACCTGATCAGATCGCCACGGATTTTTGTTTTATTCGTGTTGCATAATCCATATTGTGTCTGTGCAGTGTATATCATTTGATGTCATATTTATTTGTAGCTGACCACATGTTTATTTTGTCATGCTTAATGTATATATGTTATCACTTATGATCTCACTCTTGTTATAACAAGTTTTCTCACTTTCAATAAATGTTCAGGAAATACTGAGAATTCTTTAACATATAATTTTAAATCTTACACAGTTACCCCATAACTGTCTGTTTTTTGTTTTTTTTTTTCCCATTGTTCTCTGATATTTTTATTCAAAGTATACAAATCGTAGAAGTTTGTAGAACCCTTTCGATAGTATTGTATGACATAAAACATTTATTAAACTTAATCGATAATCCTAGAAGCTAAATGTTTAAACAAAATATAATTGCATATCTTATCGTAAAGCTTTTTTTTTTCGGTATAAACCTGAAATGTCTGCAAGAAAAACTGACAGGCCCAACGGTTCAAACAGAAAAATCTTAAGCGAAGAATGACACATTTTAGATAAATAAAAAATATAAAACACGAACCACAAAATATTACTCAGAAAAATCAGGAAACCAGACCCACAATTAACCAGAGATAATATCAGTACATGATTAAAAATAATAAAAAAAAAAAAAAAAACAACATTCTGTTTAATAATCAAAAGCGGTTAAAAGTCACGAAAATATATTTTAATTATGCTCTTCTCGGCAAGGTTTTAAATGTTTTCGGAAAACATATTTAACACAGCAGTTTTACTTGAGAATATAATGTACTACATGCGAAGTTACTGTTCTACGTTGAAACCTTTTAACATATCAATACGACATTTGATCTAAATGACCCCTATAGATCATTTGTATTGAACATAGCACGGCAAATGATTTAAACATGCTAAACACCCTAAAGCGTTCAATTTAATATTTTTCTCCTCATTTATGGCGATTTAATCCGCCAGTGTTGCCATTGATCACGGAAGCTGGCAGGTATACGATGTTCCATTAACTCGCAAAAGTATATACGTTACCGATGTCCTCACAAATACATGTAAAAATTCTCACTGAGAGGCGTCAACAATTAAATATATAAATTTTAACAAGTATATAACTTTGCACTTCCTTTTAAAAATATAGAAAATAAAACTGAGTATCTGTCCAACACACTTACGGATATAGTCGCTTTGTTCGTTTTACGTAATGTTATGCAGAAAACAAAATATTATAGATAGATCATTATAGAATATTTAATATTTTGCCTGTAGACGTTGTTTAAAGTGATGCATAAATTTATTTTATTTTCAATAATTGGGATAACAATTTTACACAAAGCAATCGGTAAGTCATTTAAATATCTTTCATTTACGTCTTTTCTTTAAACAGGAAAAAGACACTGAAAAGTACTGAGACGTGTAACCATCCTTAAATACACATTTTCTATAATTATATTTCAAGGTTGTCTCGATAAATAGTACTCAATATGCGTTGAAGTACTCAACGAAAAAGCATTACCCTTAATAGCTTTAGTCTTTTGATTTTAATTCACTTCAAAATAATTTTAAATTATCAAGTTTTCCAATAGGCATATTTTCAGTCATTTTGATCTTAAAGTTTTTATCCACTTTCCATACTTCGGGAATAAAGTCTTTAGTAAATGCTACATGTATATAAATACAAAATGTAGTATGTCGCCTCTGAATGATTGTATAGCAGATTAAATAGTACTTAACATGTGGATAGATAATATAGTATGTAGCCGCTGAACATGTGGATATCATAGATAATGTAGTATATCTCCGCTGAACATCAATATTCTTATACGAGGCACCGAGTTTAACGCCCCCATTCCGATCGGACGTGGCAGTGTATTTATAAATCCCACACAACCAAGCGACGCCCCGTGTAATCAAGGGTTTTACTGCCGGACCGAGGAAGTCTAGGGGTGACCATATTTCTATACCTTAGTCAACCCTTGGGGTCGTAAGACATTCTGTAACTTTGTGATTTCGTGCTGATCTCTATGACAAAATGTATTCTTTATGCTTAAACCGACAACAGGAAGTAAAAGCTTCTATTTTAAGAGTAACGATGTGTGCATGCTTCCTCTGACAAAATATTGAAGACATCTATCTTGAAAAATATTGAACGACGCTTTTTTTGGTTGTTTGTTTGGTTGTTTGTTTGGTTGTTTATTTTATTTATGTGTTACTCATGTTCCTTCTTCCAACCTTAATGATTTTTAGAATAACATAAAATGTAAACAACAAAGCACTACACATACATATATGATAAATGTAGCCATACACCACACATATCAACTACTAGACGTATACCAAACATTATTACATGCAGACAAATATCAATTTGCCATTTAACCATTAAATTTTACTAAAAAGAAACACCTATATAAAATAGAAAATGGAAACGGGGAATGTGTCAACGAGACAACAACCCGACCTAAGAGCAGAAAACAGCACAAGGCCACCAATGGGTCATCAACGCAGCGAGAAAAATCCCGCACCCGGAGGCGGGCTTCAGCTTATTCATAGAAAATTATAGTGTAAATATTATAATAAACATTTGTTTATTGTAACAAATCACACGTTTTTAAAAAGGAAAATTTATGAAAATTAAAAACCAATTGTTCAGAGAACAATTGAAGGTCTTTCCACAGCAATTTTTTAAATTTATTGAAAAGAAGCGCTAGTTCGTGTTTACTCAAAGTTAAAATTGGCATCTTATCATCAGTTTCTTCGTACTGATGCGATAAATAAGTGGTTTCTATATACTTCTGAGTGAAATAAGGGAGATAATTAGCTACTTCCGGTGAAGCAAATGTCACTTCCGGTCTCATATAATAGTTTCTTTCACACTGATTCCAAAAATATATAGTTACTATATACTTTTGCTTGTAAACCAGGGGATAATTGGACACTTCCGGTTTATCGAAAGTCATTTCTAGTCTTCAGTGATAAGTTAATGTATTTAAATTACAAAATATATGGATTCCGAGTACTTTTCCATGAAGAAAGTGCAAAAATGGCTACTTCCGGTTTTCTCAAGGTCACTTTCGTTGTCATTTTTCAAGGTCATATGTCATCCAACCTTTTGTAAATGATCATATGACTTTTTAATGAACCAAGTTGAAGTAATAATCAATTAACCTTATAATTGGACATTTCAGGGGCACTAACTCCTATAAGATGCTATTAGATTGTTTCAGACCAAATGTAACATATCTTCATTACAATAAAGCAAACATTTTGCACTTGTTGTTTCATATATATATCTTTAAAAATGTTTGAGAAAATGCAAAAACAAGGAAAAGTCAAAATTGAGAACTTGACCTTGACCTTTTACCTTGACCTCATTTTCTAAGTTAGGGCCTAGGGACCTCAAATAAAAAGATTCCAGGGTTATACGGTTAACGGTTTATGAGTTAAAAAACCTACCGACAAATTTATTTGGTAAAGGTAGATAACTCCTTTAAAATTTCATCGAATCGCTTCGATCTTAATGAGCCAAAAATTTCTGATGATGTAACGAACAATTTAGAAAAAGAATTTTGTCGATATCTTTTTTTGTTACGAAGAAGATGCACACACATGATGAACAGTGAATAGGGAGATAATTCTTACAAAGAAAATTGTTCGGCTTAGAATAGGTGAAAATAAAAAGCGCATAAACTGTATGCTACTATATAAGAAATATCTTAGCGACATATTGCGAAACAAAAATTTTACGCGATAACAAAATTTGGCGGAAGAAAAAAATAATAATCAGAACAAATACAATAGGTCTTTCCACAGAAAAGTTGAAAGACCTAACTATTGATGGTCTTATTTTTCTATAAGTTCTAATAACTGTTCGATAAAAGACATTGAATATGGCACGCCGTCCTCGTATTTATTCAGCGAAGGTAACTCCTTTATTTTATAAGATATCTTTATTTTATGAATTTTACCAAGCGTTCCAAATCTTCCAAATCATCTTTTCGAAAGTTCTACGTACGCCATCATTATTTGGTTTGCAGTTTTCATAGATATAGGATATTTGTCACAGAAAACTTTGTATATGTTCGACTTGAAGACACAGGCCATGATCAACACGACGGACGCTGGAAGAGTAACTACTAAACATATACCCTACCAGGGCAATTGAGTTCATTCACCTCCGGTTTTGGTAGGGTTTCATTTTGCCATATTGCCCAATTTGTTTCTTTTCTGTCTAGTATTTTGTGGACTGGTGTTAGTCTTGTCGTAGTTCTTCTTTTGGCTATGGTCACTTGTCGGATTTTTTTTCTTCAAATTATCGTCTTTGGTTGCCCATTTTTGTATCCATCTCATTTATTATTATAGATTATATATAAGATATCTCATAAAGCAATAAAGACATCTTATAAAGGACAAAATATATCTTACATAATTTACAAGATATTTCATAAAAAATAAGACATATCTTCTTAAAGACATCGTATACAATTTATAAGACATCTTTAGATTTAATTTATAAGATATGGTTTTAAGTTTATGACATATTCAATAAATTTTATTTATAAGTTATTATTAACGTATATAATTTGGGACTATATCATTCAGTTAATTTTGTCTGTCTTTTATATCATATTTAAATGTCCTAAACTTGTCTTTCATTATGTTTTTCTGAATGTTTCCTTCTTGAAGATGTGAGATTTTTTGTTCGTAAATTAGTCTATTTTGATGTAGTATGTGTATATCTTTTTGAGTGGTTTTAATGTTTGCGTTCTTTAAAACCCCGCTAAAAATACAGCAAGGATGGATGCATTTTAATATAGTTTGTATTGAAATTCAACTCGTAAATATTTTCTATTGTAGTAAAAAGCTATTAATCAAGAATACATTAGTTTGGCCATTGTTATAAGATAGTTTTTATATCATATATCTATATTTAAAAGAGGGACGAAAGATACCAGAGGAACAGTCAAACTCATAGATCGAAAACAAACTATCATGACAACGCCATGACCAAAAATAAAAAGACAAACAGACAAATAGTTTACATTCGTGAAAGGAAAGGGTATTGTAGTTACGACATAAGGAACATATCCGATATCATGTGTCAAACGGTTATTCCATAACGGTCAAACAACTCGTGATTGCGTTCGTAAAATGTACGAAGGGATGATTTCAACTTCACCATTTTGAACTCTTGGTTTAATAGCTTCCTTGTGAGCAGCAATCATCAAACAAGGAAATCATGATAGGAAATACAAGCCCGGAATTCGTATCAATTGGGAGATATGTACTCTGTATGCAGGCACTGCTGGAATGTTGCTACATAGAAATGGAAAGTTCACAATTGGGAAGCTGAAATAATCTCTTTCGTCGTAAAGTTTTGTTTTCAATATATTTAAAGTACACCACAAAATATTAAACAAACGTATGTTCGAACATCGACAATGACATTTTCGTCCAATCATAGAACAGATCAGCAACAACACCCACAATGTACGTTACCACAGTTTAGCACCACGAATAAATATAGATAGCTGCAAATTACAGATCTGTACTTAGTATCTTTTTGTTGTGGGGATGAATAAGTACCCTGCCCCGTCCACTCTGTTTTTTCAGCTGATTTTTATAGTTTGTTCTTATGTTGTACTGTTACGCCACTATCCCAGGTTAGGAGGAGGGTTGGCGCCGTCAAACTAGTTTAACCCAGCCACATTCTGTATGTGCCTGTCCCAAGTCAGGAGCCTTTAATGCAGTGGTTGTCGTTTGTTACTGTGTATCATATTTGTTTTTCGTTTATTATTTTGTACATAAATTAAGCCGTTAGTTTTCTCGTTTGAATTGTTTTACATTTGTCATTTCGAGGCCTTTTATAGCTGACTATGCGGTATGGGTTTTGCTCATTGTTGAAGGCCTTACGGTGGCCTATAGCTGTTAATTTCTGTGTTATTTGGTCTCTTGTGGAGAGTTTTCTCATTGGCAATCATACCACATTCTTATGTTTATATTTACCCTTCACATTTTGTATCTGTCTGTCATTCAGTAGTTGTCGTTGGTTGCTGGTTTTTTCGCTTGTTGTTTTGTACATAAATAAATCAGTTGGCCGTACGATGACCTATAGTTGCTTACACCTACGTCATTTTGTTCTCTTATTGATACATGTAGTTGTCTTATTTACAATCATACCAAATCTGCTTTATTTATAACTTGTTACTTCGGTATTAAAAAATGAAAACAACACGTTGTATATTTCATGCGTCCGAAGCGCTTTTCTGGATTAAATTTCACCAGGAACGCTCGAAGCAAATTATATGAAAGCCAAGGATGTATAAGGACCGAAGCAGTTGAAGGGCTATATTACCAAAAAGGACCTAAAAAAATAGCCAAATCCATTTAAGGTCAACTTTGCCTGAGGCAGTTGAAACCTTAGTTTCTATAATTTCAAAAATTATTAACGGATGCCTTTTCAGAACGGTTTGTTATAAATCATGTCAGTACCGAAGAACCGACTACTGGGATGATGATACTCTCGGGGACTGATAGTCCACCAACAGAGGTATCAACCCAGTGCTGTAAAAAAAAAAAAAAAAAAAAAAAACACGTTATAAATTTTATGCGTCCGAAGCGCTTTGGGAATTTCGGCACCTACGTCTATATATGTCTATTTTTTTCACACAGATATGTTCCAATTATCGTTGGCAAAATTCTGTCACTTTTTCCTCGTTTATGGCGTATAACTGATCTTTCCTAGTCTTGGGCATTACAATGGTTCCACTATTGTAGTACTCAGTTAACATTTTACCCTTCCCGAACATAGGAGTCGTTTGTGCTAAATATTTATTTTTGTTTTTGTTATTTTGTGTACCAATAATTGACGTTTTGCATTTTTCTATTTGTCAGTGACATATACTGGTATAACAGATGATGTAACTTTGAAAGGGCAATTAACCGTACAATTTTCGGACTTTGAATAAACAAAAGTAAAAAAATCTTATTTTCAGGTACAGGATGTTTGCAGTGTGTAAATGGTAGTATAAGCCCGCCAGGAGTAATCTTTGTTATACCTGATATTGTGGAAAAATTGAAAAACCCACAATGTGCCAACGCAACGTCGGAAACTAATGCAACAAATGTAATATTTGGCCCATGTCCAAACGATCCAACTGACAACCGGATAAACAGATGTGGTACTCTCCGTGGAAGTGTTAAGTTGTCAGTGTCTCCTATGGGTAAATAAATGTCTGGCAGGTTCATTATCTAAGCAACTGAAAATTTAGTTTAAGTATTTCATAAGGTTGCTTATTGTATCATAAGTATCTGAAACTACTGCATAGGATTTACCAGTCCTAAATACATCAGACATTTGTCAAATCTATTTTAACTCTCCATGAAATAAAATAATACTGCTATAGGTCTATTTTGTGATAACCAAAAAAATAAAGTGTGTATTTTTAATGATCCCAAATATAGCAAAAGGTGGGTACTAGATGTCTCAGCTGCTCATCTCTACCTTAAAACTGGACATTCTGGCTTGATCAGAACACTAAGCTTTTATCAGAGTAGGACTACTTTAAAGGCTGAATGGGTGGCGTGAAACCAGTATCTTGATAAGGAAAGAAATTGTTTTCAAGTAATAATGGAAAATGTAAATAAATATAGAGTATAAACCTATTTTCAGCTACTTCCTACCAAGTTATATAGAATAATGGCATTTTTGTTTTTGATAGCGGGCTCGCTTGATATTCTTGCTGATAAAGTCAGTATCAAAAAATAAAATGCCATTATTTTTTTTTATCGGCAATTTGTCTAAAATGTATGTTTTTTTGAGAATTATGTTGAGAATATGAAGTAAAATGAAATAGTTGGTCAAAATACTTTCGCGTGCATGTCATTGATAAATTGACGCGGATGGACTTTAACACGTGGCGTTGTTGCACTGATAGATGATGTAATTGACTAATATTTACGAGTATCAAATGCAAGTCCTGTCCATGATCTTAAAAAAATATTAGGCAGTAAGATCAAAGGGAAAATGTACAAATTGCCGATAAATACCAATATTAGTATCAGTAGTAGCGTGCAGTAGTTGTTAGAATGTATTAATGACTACAAATTTCGTCATTTGTTCCCCGAACGTTACTCTACTTATAAATAGAGTAAAATGCATTGTTAAACGAATTCAAAATTGAATAATGTATATTGTAACTCGATTCAACTCGAATTTAGATTATCTTATGATTGAATTTGAACTTGAGGTGGAACTCAAAGTGCAACTCAAACTCTAACTAAGAACAAAAACAAGAAGTTTAACTCAATCTTTGACTTGATCTCTAATTATATCTCAACGGTTAGCAACACAAAAGATCCTATATTAATTTTTTACCGCATGAAGATCTTATTTTAAGCTTATGATCAGAGACATATAATAAGTCTCTGTTATGATATACACATTATTAAATGACTATAAAAATTCTCTTTATTCATTGGCTAAAAACATATTGAATCTTCTTTGATAAAACACTGTTTATACATATTGATAGTTTAATCAATATTTGATTGGTTGAGATTATCCCACGTGTCATTGAACAAATCTTCATATTCCCTTCTGAGGATCATATTCCCCTCTGAAATGTCGGGATTACATCGTTACGCGCGGTTAATGAACATAACGTTTTGAACTTCTTATTCTTCTTAAAATGGTGATAGCAAAAATCATTATCATGTTCAAATTTATTCCAGACGATAAAACAAAAAGACTAATAATGAACTTTTGATCCGTACTGTTTATCAATGTGTATGTCATGTTTAGTTTAACTTATAAAAACAAGCGGACAAGAAAAAAAAATGTATGCAAAATAATAATTAATGTACGTATTGATAGTAAACAAAGCATAGGCAGTGGAATAAAACATTCATTTCCCTTTGCCTCGGGAGATATGAAGATTTGCTCACCCTCGAAAAATCATATTTCCCTCGGGCAGAGCCCTCGTGAAATTTGAATATTCTTGGGTGAACAAATCTTCATATCTCCCTCAGGCATGGGAAATAAATGTATAATATTCACCGCGAGAAAAATCATGAGATTTGGAACAGCTAACGTGTACCTATAAATAGTTTGGCCTCGGTGAATATCATATCTCTTGGGTTGATAAATCATCAATAGTCAATAATTGTATATTATTTTCTTTTACAGTCATCTCATAATGAAAAAAAAGATCTTTTATTAACCTTTCTTTATATGATAACACATACAGTATACGAGATATCATAAAAATGAAATAAAATATAAGAAAAGTTTATAAGATACATGTATCTCATCAGTATATTTTATGAAATATCGTATACAGGAAAGTTTATAAGATACTCCGTTTTTTATGAGATATCTTATAAAATATCTTAGATACCTAATAAAGTCTACGAAAATTACAAAAAATATGAGATATCATGAACGCTTTATGAGTATAAATACTGTGTGAGATATTAAACTTCTCCAATGTAACATATCTGAGTAAATCAGTAAAAACGAGTTTGTCTTAACATTACAAGTGTGGGCACAGATCAGTGTGGATATCAATTGTTAAATTTGTGTTAGTATGTTTGACAGCGTTATCATCATTGATTTTATGTATTCGTTGTGACCCCACCAGATCTTTTTGAGCTATTTCTTTGTCTTCCGCATAGGGTTCTATGTTAAACTGTTCCACCGTGACGGTCATCTTGCATTTTTAGATAAGAAGCAAAAGCTCAAAATTGGCATTGTGCAGGATAGAAATTAGTTTTTTTTTAAACAACTTGACCTATGAGGAAGTGACCATCATTTTTTACTTTTCTGAAAGAGACAACAACTTGCCGACATTTTGAACTTGTTTAAGAAATTTCTATACTGCCATTTACAGATATAAAATGATGTAAAATTAACTCCTTGTTTTTCTGCCGAAACACTTCCCTATAGTCAGCAGCCATCCCATCTTATAACAGAGCAGCTAAGGATTGTTATTTAGGAACATTAAATGCTCTCTATCCAATGAAAACGCTGGGAATAATACTATATCCAAAGGCCCATGTGCTTTATCCGGGATTTATACTGATGTGGCTCTTTTATATTTTCTCCCACAGAAACCCTTTCCTTCCAAAAAGTAATGTTGAACTTTGAGAAAGCTCATAAAAATTATCAGGTTACATATATATTTTCTTATTTTCATTCATTTCACTTTTGTTCTAGGTTGATGAAAATCAACAATATTAAGGTTATATCCAATTTATTCTACTGTGTATCTGATAGTTTTCCTTAATTGATCAGTTCCAATCTGAATGGTTCGTCATAGAATGCAACCACAACTGATTCTTACTCTAATGAGCCGTTATTATTTTTAAATACTAAAAATATGCAAGTTTGTCAATATTGTCAGGGATTATTAATATAATGATTTATTTGTTAAAAAGAGAATTAATGAAGAACAGATTTTGTTTTTTTATTTGCTTGTCCAGTGCAGAGCAGCTGTTAATGGCATACCATGATAGTGTCATTTATTCAATATTTGTTTATAATGTTCGAGATTTGGAGAAGCTACATTTTCTGTTTGTATTTGTATCGATTTCCAAAATGATTGCATTGTAAAAAAAAATCACCAAAGGCACCAAGCTTATACGACTCTATCAGTGACACTCATACCAAAAAGGTCAAATGGTCAAATAAAGTACAAAGCTGTAGAGCATTGAGGACCAAAAATTAGGAAAGGTTTTGCCAAATACAGCTTAGGTAAATTCCACTCTAGCGGATTGGCAACAAAAACTCAAAATGGGTTTAAGGCTATCTATGGATAATTTTTACAATATTTAAAATGAATATGAAAGAAATTCCTAATACGTTTGCAATTTCGGGTAATCCGAGTACATTTTTGACCCTTGCAACCATTATAAATTTTAGATCCAAATGGTTCAGCACAAACTTTATTTTATATATAGAAGGTAAGGATTGTATAAAGATTAAAATTGCCATGAGCAAACACAACTGAAAACCGAGCTATTTTCAGTGCAAGCTTTTGAGCATGCATTGAGTTATTTATTCTACCAAATAAAAGGTAAAATTTCAGCGTATCAACATGGTAAAGTGGAAGTCTAAACCTGTGATTGAAACCCAAATTTTTTATTTTTTTTTTTACTTTCAGAAGCTACAGTGACGTTTTATTTAAGAGATTGTTTTGCGGTGAATAAAAACTCAGAGTCTGGATGTTACACAGACCAGAATATCTTAAATGACCAGAAAGCTATCTTTGAAAAGAAATTTGAAGATGTTCTTAAAAAATATGGTGTACGAGTTGGAGATATACAAAATGGACAGTTCTGTATCACTCACAGTGGTACCAATAAGTCGTGCACATTAATGTATTCATCAGTATGGTTGCTAATCATTTTAATGCTGTCACACCTTATCAGCCAATTTCATAACACATGCAGCTTATGAGTAATAATTTTTTTTCTCCAGTTCTCTTTTTTTTGTGCAATTTAGTTAATACACACATTGTACTCAATAGTTCAAGTGCAATGAGTTGCCTAATTTGAATTTGAATTGGAAGGTATTAAATACATAAAGCATTGTATATCTATCTGCATTTGTGTTCTAGTCATTGATTTTTGCCCATTTTGGTCATATAGCTCCAAATATATATATATATATATATATATATATTATATATATATATATATATATATATATATATATATATATATTATATATATATATATATATATATATATATATATATAAGTACGTCTAAACAAGAGACAACTCAACGACATATCCATTGATTGGATCATAAGTGAAGGTGATACACGGCTGAATCACCTTCACTGGTGATCCAATGGATGGATCTGTCGTAGAGTTGTCACTTGTTTAGACGTACTTATAAAATATTTATTTCAGTGACTACATCTTACGATCCTTTACGACGGATAATTTAGCTAATCTACAGTCTATTACATCTTCATGTCTAACATATCATGTACTGTGTTACAATTCTAGATTCTACTGACGAGGAAAGGTAACACTAGGCCACCGAAAGCTGAATTTTTAGTTCAGTCTAGGTGGCCGTGTGGTCTAGAGCGCTGGACACAGTGCAGGCGGTGTGGTCACGATATCCAAATAGCATGAGTTCGAATCCCGGCGAGGGAGGAACAAAAAATTGCTTCCGCAAATTTGCAGATTTAACATTGTTATGCTGATATTTAGAGTATACTCTAATATACTTGTTGTCCAAGCTTTTGTCTCAATCTGATGACAGTAAACTTTATTTTCAGATATTCAGAACTTGTGGTTCGTAATTTCCTCAATAGAGCCTTTCTGCTCAATAGGAAGCCACAAATATTTTAGAACTTGTGGTTCCAAGTATCACGATTTCCTTGATAGAGCCTTGCTGCTTCATAGGAAGCTTATGATATTTCAAAACTTGTGGTTCATGATTTCCTTGATAGAGTCTTGCTGCTTTAAGGACGGTACTGATATTTTAAAGCTTGTGGTTCATGATAACTGTAATAGAGCTGTGCTGTCCAATAAAAAAAAATTTCGTTTAATTAGAATATTTATTGAATCCAAATAAAGGGTCCGTTTCAGAGCATATACATATATATTTGGTATTAATTGTACACTATTTTTAAGATATATTACATTAAAAATAAATTATTAAATAACTGAACTCCATACCAGATTGTGTTTGAAAATAAATAAAATAGAATATTAACCCTCTCTAATACATAAAAAATAAACTACATCATTACTACATGTATATTTAGTTTCTGGAATGCAAATTTTCTCTTATTTCAAAACAATTACTAATAAATCTTGAAATTGACATATTAACATTTTCAGACTCACAGGACATCAACCAAATAAACTGTTCATACTTTGAAATGTAAGGGAAGTTTTTACATTGAATTCATGCTTCATTAAAAATAAGATTCCTTTCCTTTTCGTATGCAGTGCATTCCATTAAAAAATAAAACTCGTCTTCAACCTGCACATTTTACACTGCCCACAAAATCTTTTATCTGTATCGATTTTTTGTTTATATCGACCTTTCTTAATAGCTGACTGATGAGCACTGATTCTAAATTGTGTTAAGCTTTTTCGATACTGAAATTTATGTATCCCGTCATACTTTGAACGACAAAATTATTTTATTTATTAATATTGCTTTTACTGTTAAGTCTGTTTTTTGTGTTATCCATTTTACGTGACTCTGTACTTATGTATCCCGTCATATTTTGAACGACAAAATTATTCTATGTCTACCTGTGCGAATTTCAAACGCGCGTTTTTACGCCAGTACTTAAACCCTTCCATTCTTTATGGGTGGATTTTACATAGATAAACAAAATCGTATAATAAAAAAGCAAAATGAGGTTGTTAAATTTGATGTATGCCTTTTTGTGCTTCTTCGTTACATTTGTTTGTTTTTATAGTGATTAAGATGATAACACAATGTTGACTGCTGTACCCCTATTTTTGACATTTTTACCTATTGTGTCTGTTTGTTTTGTTCACGCATCGTTGTCAATATAATGGAATTTGATGCGACTGTCATACAAGTAAGAGGTTTAGCTAGCTATAAAACCAGGTTCAATCCACCGTTATCTACATAAGAAAATGCCTGTACCAAGTCAGGAATATGACAGTTGTTATCCATTCGTTTGATGTGTTTGAGCTTTTGATTTTGCCATTTGATTATGACTTATATCTAGAAATTGACTATGATGGTCGGTTGAAAACAAAACTTTACGACAAAGGAGATGATTTCAGTTTCCCAATTGTGAATTTTCATTTTTAAACTAAGAGTTCCAAATGGTGAAGTTGGAATCATCACTTCGTAAATTTTACGGACGCCATCACTAATTGGTTGACCGTTATGGAATATCCGTTTAACAGATGATATCGGATATGTTCCTTATGTCGTAACTACAATCGCGTTCTCTTTTCACGAATGTGACCTACCGAATTAGACTATTTACCCCTATTTGTGACATTTTCAACCTATTGTTTTAGTTTGTTTTGTTCACACATCGTTGTCAATATAATGGAATTTGATGCGACTGTCATACAAGTGAGAGGTTTAGCTAGCTTTAAAACCAGGTTCAATCCACCATTTTCTACATAAGAAAATGCCTGTACCAAGTCAAGATATGACAGTTGTTATCCAATCGTTTGATGTGTTTGAGCTTTTGATTTTGCCATTCGATTAGAGACTTTCCTTTTTGAATTTTCCTCGGAGTTCAGTATTTTTGTGATTTTACTTTTTATTAACTTGACATAAATATGCTTCCCTTTTGAAGATGAAGATATGTAGCCACTGAACTAAGATTCTTTAAAGGAAAAGTAAAATCATCTCAAAGTGTTAACAAGACTTGGTTGATTGTTTCAGAATATAAGTGATGTGATCCATTTAATTGACAAAGCTAAAATCTTGTATATTCCTTTGAGTCTTTTAGCTAGCTAGCTATAAAACCAGGTTTAATCCACCATTTTCTACACAAGGAAATGCCTGTACCAAGTCAGGAATATGACAGTTGTTTTCCATTCGTCTGATGTGTTTGAGTTTTTAATTTTGCCATTTGATAAGGACCTTCCGTTTTGAATTTTCCTTGGATTTTTTTTGTTATTTTACTTTTTCTTTGTTTTTGACATATCAGTCTAGGACTAGTCATGGCCAACACAAGGGTGCCACTTTATAAAGCAAGAACCACTTGCACTTCTGAAACACATCGAAAGTTCAAAGTTGATGGTTGAGTTACATATTGTTCATTCTATTGCTGACTATGTATGTTTTTAAATCGTTTTTTTTTGTCTCATTTCCATTTCGTTATTGACCATGTTGCTGCCTCACTTTCTTCAATTAAAGATTTTAATATACCCCAAATGGTTTTTTTTTTAATTCATTCTAATCTAGAGATGCCAATAAAAAACAGCAATCGGTCTGAATATGCATTAAATATTTGCCACTGGACATTAAGAGAACAACAAACAATCAACAAAACAGAACAAAATTAGTTTTATTTTCTTCATTGTACTACCGCTGGGTTGATACCAATCCTGTGTGTCCCTGATTGATTGACAGTTTTTATTAGTGGAGGAAGCTGGAGTGTCCGCAGAGAATCATTAACCTTCGGCAGGAAAACTGGCAATCCTAGTCAATTAAGATGGAAGTCGAACATACCTGCAATGATCAGGGCTTGAACTCACAACCGCTGCATGTGTTGACAGGCTAATGGTACAGCAGTAGAACTGCTTTGACCACAGTTGGACACCAAAGCACACTTGTCCATATTACCTGATTATTAGTCAATAGTGCATCATAGGTCTTGGTTCATTACTTTTTAAATTCTAAGCTTTTATTTTCTGTAAAATGTTCAAAACTTTCATGCATCACCAACTTTAACTTAGATGACCTTGATTATCTTTCAGATCCATTGTAAAGCAATGTAAAGCATTTATCAATTAAAAAATCGATTGATCCAATGTGACTGATTATTGAGGTAAATTATATGGCCTTCCAAATACCGTTTCGATTCCTAACATCACTGAAGAGACATTAGTTGTCGAAATCCGGATATGGTGTACAAATTTTTGCACCTCATGTTTGCAGTATACCATCTTTTCCGAAAGTTTAATGTTTTCTGTTTGGTAATAAATTAATAAAAAGATATATTTTGTTACATCTTGTGATCCGTTTATTTGGCAATCGCCAATGGCAGTCAGCAGGGTTTAAGAACATCAGTTGTTCGACCTGCTAGTCAAATACGTTTTGTTAAAATATACTTTTACTCTCATTTGGTCTTTTGGAAAATGTTGTTTGTGCTGTATTTAGAACCCTCTACCAAGAAATTTGTTTTGCATGCACACGTATACAAATTGCGGTTTTTATCCAACGCAATCGTAGGTTTGAACGTTGTTTTCAATGTATACTTGTTTATATTTTTTCGTTTGGGCTTGTATTATATTTGCCTTCGGGTTTATATGATCCGTTCATCCTATTTTGACTCTTTCAAAATTCAAGTGTCTATCCTAAATTGAGGTAAATTATATGGCCTTCCAAATACCGTTTCGATTCCTAACATCACTGAAGAGACATTAATTGTCGAAATCCGGATATGGTGTACAAATTTTTGCACCTCATGTTTGCGGTATACCATCTTTTCCGAAAGTTTATTGTTTCTGTTTGGTAATAAATTAATAATAAGATCTATTTTGTTACATCTTGTGATCCGTTTATTTGGCAATCGCCAATGGCAGTCAGCAGGGTTTAAGAACATCAGTTGTTCGACCTGCTAGTCAAATGCGTTTTGTTAAGATATACTTTTTCAATCATTTGGTCTTTTGGAAAATGTTGTTTGTGCTGTATTTAGACACCTCTACCAAGAAATTTGTTTTGCATGCACACGTATAAAAATGACCCTTATCATACATTAATTGTCCTTTGTCCATGTTTCGCGATCTTACGTATATATGATGCTGCCATTTTCATGACTTCTCCTTCTTCTGCTCCGTCGTTCGAAATCCTTCGTGGGTTGTTTAAAAGGTATAATGATTAGTTCCTATGACTTTCTAATAATGTGATAATTACTGGCCCTTGCATTGATTCTTGGGTATGGCTTTTTTCAACAAAGCGTTTAGCATTGCAGTGTACGTATGTAGTGTTTAGTAGGTACATGTATATATGTATGATATAAAGGTTTCATTTTGGTTGACTAATATTTTCAACTTATTACAGGTTAATTTGGATAAATAGAGCCCCTGTCCCTTTTTAAGAAAAGGGATTTATACTGAACACTGTATTTTTTTTTTCATCATTTTAAGGGACACCCCTCCCTTAATACATTTTTGTTCTGAATAGAGACATACCATATCATATATAATATGTGTGACAAGAGGTTTAAATGATCGGAGAAAACACATTTTAACACAGCAGTTTACTTGGGAACAGAATGGACATCATGTGAAGTAACTATTTTACGTTGAAAATTTTTAACGTATTAAAACTAAATTTGACCTAAATGACCCCTATAGATCACACACCCTAAAGCATTCAATTTAATATTTTTCTCCTCAAGAATGGCGATTTAATCCCTCAGTGTCACCACGATCACGGAAGCTGGCAGATATACGATGTGCCATAAACTCACACAAAGTATACGAATGATCACGAATATAACTGAACTTAAAATTGCAAATATAAAGATAAATTATTCATTATATTAAATGAAGTTAAAAGCGTTTTTTATATTTCTATAATTGCGTTGTGATTGTTACCGATGTTCTCTTAAATACATGTAAAAACTATTAATAGCGTCAACAAGAAATTATAAACGGAAAACTTGAATTCCTGTCCAAAACACTTGCGGATATAGACATTTTGTTCGTTTTACGTAATGTGACGCTGAAAAATATAAATGTATCATTATTGAATATTTTTCCTGTAGACATTGTTTGAAATGATGTATCAGTTTATGTTCTCTTCAATAATTTGGATAACGATTTTACACAAAGCAATCGGTTAGTCATTTATCTTTCATTCAAGTGTTTTCATTAAACAGGGAAAAGACGCGGAACAGTACTGAGACGTGAAACCATCCTTAAATAAACATTTTCTTTAATCATATATCAAGGTTGTCTTAATTTTGATAAGTAGTTCTCAATATGCATTGAAGTACTTAAATCTACATTGCCCTCAATATCTTTCGTCTTTTGGCTTTAATTCAATTTGAAATAATTAATCAAGTTTCCAAAACTTGAAGGCATTTTTTCGGTCAGTTTGATATTAAATTTTGTATCCACTTTCCATATGTTTAATTTCTGTTGATTCACTGTTCGGGGATAATTTGTAAACACATATTGCAAATTCTTACGTCTTTATATTAATTAGTTAAATGCTACATGTATGTAACTACAAAATGTAGTATGGCGCCTTTCATTGTTTGTAGCAGACTACATGCCTAACATGTGGATACCATGTCCCCGCTGAAAATGTGGATACCATAGATAATGTTGTATGTCGCCGCTGAACATCAATATCCCTACACGAGGCATCGAGTTAAACCCCCCTTTTTCTACCTGATGTGGCAGTGTATTCAAACACTGTCCCACACAACCAAGCAACAACCCACGTAAGCCAGGGTTTTACTGTCCAGGGCTGATCATATTTCTATACCTTATTTAACCCTCAGGGTTGCAAGACATTCTGTAACTTTATAATATTGTATTGACCCCCATGACAAAATGTATTCCTTATTTTAACAAAAAGTCAGTAAAATCCCACAACTCACCGCGTGCACGTAAAACACCGATAATAAGAAGAAAAAGCTTATAATTCAAGAGTAATGATGTGTGCATGCTTCCTGTTACAAAATATCTAAGACTTTATCTTGAACGCCATAGCTATGTCTTCGCTTTGTTTAGTTGTTGTTTTTATTATGTGTTATCGTGTATTTTTCCAAATCGTAATGATTATAAGAATAACATAAAATGTCAATAACAGAGCACTACACATACATCTATACTACTAAACTCCTCTGAAACCATACAAAGTCGGAAATATTTGTGATATGACGTATAAATGTAGTGTTTTGTACTTCCTAAATTTGTCTTTGGAACAATCTTTTTTTCCACAGAAAACGCCAATTTTTGAGAAAATATCTAAATTCGGAGACCGTTATCGATCCGTGTCTTATACGCTTTCGCTAATGCTCACTCGACGTACTACCCGACAACTCGGCCAACGGCAACTCGCACCACTCAAACACTCTCACTAATTATTACAACTTGCATCACTTTATCAAACTCGCACCACTAAAAAAAAAAGAAATATAACATACTCGAATAAATGTGTTTAATCATTAGATTGTTTTCTTCTTCTCTTAGTAAATTCCTCCTTTCTCGGAGCACCAGTGTCACACAGAGACAGAACTCGCATCACTCGAAAAAAAAAATACTACAAACTCGCACTGCGGAAGAAATGTTTTAAATCATCAGAGAGTTCTAGATTGTCTTCTTCTACTCTGAGTTATTTCCTCCGTTCTTGGAGCACTCGTATTACACAGAGACAGAACTTGACTCGCACCTTTCGAAAAAAAAAAAGAAATACTACAAACCAGGGACTTTCTATACTAGTATATTAGTAAAGAAAGTCCCTGTTAGTATAGAAAGTCCCTGTACAAACTAGCACCACTTACAAATGTTTTAATCATCAGTTATCTAGGCTGTCTTCTTCTTCTCTGAGTTATTTCCTCCGTTCTAGGAGCACCTGTGTAATACCGAGACAGAAGCTACTAATTGGACATTCAAACTCTTATGGAAGAGGAACTGACAAACTTATAAAAACTATTATCATAATGCATCAGTGCATAAAAACAGTTTGAGAAACACGAACCCAAGCTTTGTATCACCATAAACATTTCAAGTAGTCTTCTTCTTCTATGAGTTATTTCCTACGTTCTAGGAGCACATGTGTAATACCGAGACAGAAGCTACTAATTGGACATTCAAACTCCTATGGAAGAGGAACTGACAAACTAATAAAAACTATCATCATAATGCATCAGTGGCCACATTCTGTATGTATGTGCCTGTCCCAAGTCAGGAGCCTGTAATTCAGTGGTTGTCGTTTGTTTATGTGTTACATATTTGTTTTTCGTTCATTTTTTGTACATAAATTAGGCCTTTAGTTTTCTCGTTTGAATCGTTTTACATTGTCATTTCGGGGCCTTTTATAGCTGACTGTGCGGTATGAGCTTTGCTCATTGTTGAAGGCCGTACGGTGACCTATAGTTGTTAATTTATGTGTCATTTGGTCTCTTGCTGAGAGTTGTCTCATTGGCAATCATATATACCACATCTTCTTTTTTATATTCAAGCCGCGGGGAATGTGACAAAGAGACAACAATACGACCAAAGAACAGAAAACAGCCTAAGGCCACCAATGGTCATCAACTTCGCGAGATAAATCCCACAACCGGAGTCGGACTTCAGCTTATTTATAGAAAATTACAGTATAAATATAATAAAAAACAATAACAAATCACACATTTAAAAAAAAGAAAATTTATGAACTATATCAATGGTTTCCTTGTTAGGCTCCTTTTTCTCAGTCAGTCTAATAAGGGACGACATCAAAAGTTCAACGTAGGATAAAAAAACTTAATTCACATAGTTTTTACGCCATAATTATTATTTGGTTTGCCGTTATCGTGGATATTGGATATCTGTGTCACAGATAACCATATGAATAATGATAATAATAGATTCTTCATCTAAGGAGGGTAACTCAATTAAAACTAATCTAATTTTATATGAGGCCTTTAAACAAAATACATGTATACAGTTTACATCCATACATCAAAATACAACATATATTTATAAAAATCATTCATTCATACATCTAAATGGCAACAATTGAATAAAGTTTTCATATTCTAACCATAAAAGAAAAAATATTGAACTTGCATAGAATTTTCAAGGAAATGATTTCTTGAATAATTCCACATTACGACAATTTTTCATTGTGAAAAATCGTTCCATGCCTTGGTGTACTATGGATATGTTCCACTTGAAGCCAAAGGCCATTGTCAACACGACGGTCGACAGTAGCGGAACAATAACTGACCATAACTACTAAACATATAATCTTCCGGAGCACTTGGGTTCATTCATCCCCTGTTTTTGATAGGGTTGTACTATCTTGACTGTATTATTTTATCTTTTGTGGACTGAAGTTTGTCTTGTCGTAGTTTTTCGTTTTGTCTATGATATTGTCTGATTTTCTTCGAATTATCGCCTCTGGTTGCCCATTTTGTATTTCTCCATATTTATCACAAATCATATAAGATATTTCATAAAGCATTAAAAAAAAATAAAGCAAAGAAACTGCAGAGACATCGTTTTGTCTGTTCTTCTTGTAATGGTATAACAGAGGATATCACACAGAAAAATGGCCCAAGGAGCTGCACCCCTCTATTTTGAACTAGCTAAGAAACTGCGATGTCATTGTTTTATAAAAATAAGAAGATGTGGTATGATTGCCAATAAGACAACTCTCCATCTGAGACCAAATGACGTAGAAGTTAACAAATATAGGTCATCGTACGGCCTTGAACAATGAGCAAAACCCATACCGCATAGCAAGCTATACCAAGCCCCAAAATGGCAAATGTAAAACAGTTCAAACGAGAAAACTTACGGCTTGATTTGTGTACAAAACAATAAACAAAAAACAAATATGATATACAGCAACAAACGACAACCACTGAATAATAAGCTCCCTACAGAATGTGATGGGGGTAAAAATGTAAAATGCCCCCCCCCCCCCCTCACAACCTGAGAAAGTGGTGTAACTATACAATAATATTACAAAGCATAAGAGACATCTTATAAAGAATGAAAGATATCTCATATAATTTAGAAATATCTTGCAAAGCATAAGAGACACCAAGGAAAGAATGAAAGATACCTCATATAATTTAATAAAAGATATCTTACAAAACATATGAGACATCAAGGAAAGAATGAAAGATATCTCTTATAATTTAAAGATATCTTATAAAGCATAAGAGACATCTTATAAAGAATGAAAGATACCTTATATGATTTAATAACAGAATTCTTACAAACAATAATAGACATCAAGGAAAGAATGAAAGATACCTCATATAATTTAATAAAAGATATTTTTACAAGGCATATGAGACTTCTTACAAAGAATGAAAGATATCTCTAATAATTTAAAGATGCCTTACAAAGCATTAGAGACATCTTATTAAGAATGAAAGATATCTCATATAATTTAAAAAGAGATCTTACAAAGCATAAGAGACATCTTAGAAAGAATGAAAGATATTCCATATTATTTAAGTATATCTTACAAATCATAAGGACATCTTATAAAGAATGAAAGATATCTCATATAATCTAAAGATATCTTACAAAGCATAAGAGAAATCTTAGAAAGCATGAAAGATACCTCATATAATTTAATAAAGGATATCTTACAAAGCATAATAGACATCAAGGAAAAAATGAAAGATACCTCATATAATTTAATAAAAGATATCTTAAAAAGCATGAGAGACGTCAAGGAAAGAATGAAAGATGCTTCATATAATTTAATAAACGATATCTTACAAAGCATAAGAGACATCTTAGAAAGTATGAAAGATATCTCATATAATTAAAAAAGATATCTTACAAAGCATAAAAGAAATCTTATAAAGAATGAAAGATATTTCATATAATTTAAAGAGATATCTTACAAATCATGCATAAGAGACATCTTATAAAGAATGAAAGATACATCATATAATTTAAAGATATCTTACAAAGCATAAGGGACATCTTATAAATAATGAAAGATATCTCATATAATTTAAAGAAATCTTACTAAGCATAAGAGACATCTTGTAAAGAATGAAAGAAATCTCATAATTAAAGGATATAAGCGCCCTTCAATTTAGGGCTAGCTAAGAAACTGCAGTGTCATTGTTTTGCCTTTTCTCCTTTTCTATTAATTTTTTATCGCTCCGTTTTTTCTTTTTATTATACATATATAAATACTCTGTAAAAATTAGTTTACTGTTATTAAAAAAGACCACTTCCTAATTTACCGTACTGTAACAATTGTTTGACTTTGATCATACAAAAGTAAAAAAATCTTATTTTCAGGTACAGAATGTGTGAAGTGTGCAGAATGTAGTATACCACCACAAATCCAATTTTATCTACCAGATTATGAGAAAAAGTGTATCAACTCAGAGTGTAACAACGCAACGTCGGCAACAAATGCAACAAATGTAATGTTTGGTCCATGTCCAAACGATCCAACTGACCATCGAATAAACAGATGTGGCACTCTCCGTGGAAGTGTTAAACTTTCCGTGTTATCTTTCGGAGGTCATGGTATGTTATGTACGCAACTTAAAATTTAGGATACATATGTCATAAGGGTACTGATTGTACCATAAGTATTCGAAACTACTGAATCAGATGTACCAGAGACATATGTCTCTGAATGAACTTAGCCGTCAATATATCAGACATTTGTCAAATTTATTTTAACTCATGAAATTGCTATAGGTCTATTTTAGGTAAATTAACCTTCTTATAGATAGAGTAAGATCTATCATTATACCTCACAGTATAATTGAATAAAACTATTGGCTAATAAAAGATCACGTGGTGACTGGTGTTAATTAATTCGGATATTTTTGTCCAAATCGGCAAGGCCGGTAAATAAATTCGACAAATTGTACCGTCTGGTAAATAACCCTATATACACTGCCGGTGAGGCCAAATTGTTCCGTCGGGAGAATAACCCCATTATTCACCGCAGTTGAGGCAAATATAATTGTGTTTGGTATAATATACAATTACGGCTTTCTGAGTCGGGAGATATCCAAAATTGTCAACCCTGCTTAGGGTGATTCCCCTCGGGCTAAAGCCCTCGTGGAAATAACCCTTAGCAATTTTGAATATCCCCCTCCGCAGAGAGCCGTAACTTTATATTGTTAGCCGTAACTTTTTATTGTTAAACATATTATAAATTGAATAATTTAAATTCTAACTCGATTCAACTCGAATTGTGATTCTATATTGCATACCTGCCAAATTTTCATAACCTTCATGGTGGATTTTAAGAACAATATGACCTACTGCATGTTCTATACATGTCTTAGGTAAAATTAATAAGCTATTCTACGATTTTGAAGGAGTATATGTGTGCTTAAATGCCATTAGACTCATTTGAATGACAATTTTGAGATATTAAAAGTTCTTATAATATAGAGAATTCAAATAGTCAGTCCAACCCCTCTCATGGGGGAAATCCCCCATAAATCGGGATAGTGGCAAGTCTGAATTATTGAAGTTGAACTTGTGATGTAACTCAAAGTGCAACTCAAACTCTAACTACGAACAATAACTTGAAGTTTAGCTCAATCTTGGACTTGATCTCCAATTCTGTCTCGACGGTTAGCAACGCAAGGGATCCTATATTAATTTGTTACCGCATGCAGATCTAGAGCTGATAAGATACATTATTTTCTTTTAAAGATATCTTAAAATGAAAAAAAAAAGATCTCTTATTACATTTCTTTATAAGATAACGCATAGAATATATGAGATATCATCAAAATGAAATAAGATAAATGAAAAGTTATTGGATATCTTATACAGAAAAGTTCATACGATATCATTTAAAAATGAGTGTGAAATATCTTATTAAATATTTATTAAGATATCTTATGAACTTAATGAAAATTAGAAAATATATTATGTAATGTATGAGATATCTTGAAGGCTGTATGATTTTGAATACCGTGTGCCATGTTTAACTAAACTAACGAACTTTAAAAACGCAACACTAGATTATTCTTTTAATTCCTATTTTCCAATATGCAATTTTTATAAAATAAATGTAAAAACAAAAATTTCATTCATAATTTCATTGTCTAAAAAAGTCCGAAAGTTGAATTGATTACGTCATTTTTAATGTTGAAATCATGTGGTATGCACTGAAACCCTGGTTTTTCCCTTATCAATGGGTGTGTCACCGTCGAAAGCAATGACTGCCCGTAACCAACGCCAAAATGATTGTCAGAAAGGTCAACCAATTCTGTTGGGCATGTTTTGAGTTCTGTTTTGAACCTTCTGATTTTGCCTCTGTCCCACCCATTATGCGGTTTAAACTTTAGGGCTTAAATGTGTTTCTGCAGTCGATTCGTTGGCATTTCAGTATATGGGGAAACATTTATGGCTCGAATCTGTCTGCCATGACATCATTGGCGACTTGATTATCAGTTGACGTTGCGGCGCCGTAAACATGACTCGCAAATAACGTCCCGTAATCAAATTTTATTGACGTGGCGTTGTCACTACATATTGATCTGGTCATGGATGGTCATTAACAAATCCCGTCTACCTACACCTTTGTTGAAAGGACAGTAAGATGAGTTTCTGACGTGAAATTGTCTGGCAACAGCACGATCACGTATTCCTGCCTGCAATATTCTTATGGCCTGATTCAAATTTTCATTGCTCAGTCTCGGCAATATGGAGATGCAATATTATTTTAATGATTCCAGTGTGGGTATGGATTGAAAGAATTGTTTTAGGAAGAAAAAAACCTTAAAAAAATCACTTATGGGTTTCACATTTCGCTTTAAGAAATTCGTGCGAATTCAGTAATCCGGTATGTTCAATTACCTCTTGTAAGTCAGGTGTTGAATTTTTCTAAACAGAAGGAAGTATGGTATGCATGAATAGTAGCTATATGAGGATCAATCATGATTTGGTAAAAAAAAAATAACCAAAAGGTGTGTTGCGTTTTAAAGTCCGTCAGTATACTACAATGTACATGTAACAACTGATTCTATGTCAGTAAAACAAGTTTTTCTTAATGTATGGATTGTAACAAGATTAAAATTGCCATGAGCAAATACAACTGACAACAGAACTATTTTCAGTGCAAGCTTTTGTGTGTAAATTGAGATATTCTACACAATAAAAGGTATAGTTTTAGCGTATCGACATGATAAAGTGGTAGTCTAAACCTGTGATTCAAACCTAATTTTTTTTTTCAGTAGACACAGTGACGTTTTATTTAAGAGATTGTTTTGCGGTGAAGAAAAACACAAAGTCTGGATGTTACACAGATCGGAATATGTTAAATGACCAGAAAGCTGTCATTGAAAAGAAATTTGCATATGATCTTAAAAGACGTAAAACACAAGTTGGAGATATACAAAATGGACAGTTCTGTATCAATCACAGTGGTACCAATAAGTCTTGCACATTAATGTATTCATCATTATTGTTTCTAATCATCTTAATGCTGGCACTACTTATTACATAAACAATCTATATACTAAATTTTACATATGAAGCTTAGGAGTAATAAAAATATCGTCTCCACTGTTCTGTCTTTGTTTGCAAGTTTTGTAAATACACACATGGTATCATTGAACTTGATAATTCTCCTTTAATGAGTGGCCTACTTTCAATTGACCTGCAAGGATAGTAAATACAAAAGCTTGTACACTGTGACATATCTGTATTTGTGTTCTGGCTATTCGTCTATTTTGGCCATATAGCTCGAAAACACGTGTTTTAATTGGCTACCCAACTTAAGGCTCTGTCTGATAAAAAGTTAAAAGTGAATTTTCAGATATTTCAGAACTTTTGGTTCCTATTAAGATTTCCTTGATCGAGTCTTGCTGCTTGAGGAAGGTACTAATATTTTTAGAACTTGTGGTTCCTATGTCATGATTTCCTTGATAGGATCTGCAAGGGTCTTGCTGCTTGGTAGGAAGCTACTGAACTAAGGGTTCTTAAAAGGAAAAGGTGAAACTATCTCAAAGTTTAAAGAATGCTAACAAGAATGAGTTGACGGTTTAATAATACAAGTCATTGATGACCACATATGTGTTCCATTTGTCAAAGCCACAATCATGTATACTCCTTGTTTTTGTCGTCATTGACAGCACAAGGGTGCCACTCAGTCTAGTGAAGCAAGAAGCACTTGCTTTTCTGAAACACTTTTAAAGTTCATCAAGTTGGGTAATTTTCATTCTTTTGTTGTTTTATCTGGTCTATGTAGGTTTTTTAATGGGTTTTCTTGTCTCATTTCTTTTGACCATGTTGTTGGCCGTCTTATTCAAGTTAAGATTTTAATATGTCAAATGGTATACATATATATATATTTATCTTTATTTCATTCTAATGTTGCAATGTAAATCAAGATCAGACATCGGCCTGAATATGCATGAAATATTTGCCACTGGACATTAAGTGAACAACAATCAATCAACCAAACAGAACAAAAATATTTTATTTTCATCTGTGTACTAACACTGGGTTGATGCCAATCCTGTTTGTCCATGATTGATTGACAGTTTTTATTCGTAGAGGAAGATGGAGTGTCCGAAGAGAATCATTAACCTTCAGCAGGAAAACTTGCAATCCTAGTCAATTAAGATGGGAGTCGAACATACCTGCAATGATCAGGGCTTGAACTAACAACCGCTGCATGTGTGGACAGGCTAATGGTACAGCAGTAGAACTGCTTTGACCACTTGGCCACCGAAGCACACTTGTCCATATTACCTGATTATTAGTCAATAGTGTATCATAGGTCTTGGTTCATTACTTTTTAAATTCTTAGCTTTTATTTTCAGTAAATTGTTCAAAACTATAAGAGGTTTATTTACATCTCCTTCATGCATAGTCAACTTTAACTTAGATGACCTTGATCATTCTTTCAGATCCATTGTAAAGCAATATTAGGCAATTATCAATTAACAAATCGATAGATCCAATGTGACTGAAAACAGATCCCTGTGTATAAAAACACTTTATTCCTTTCTAATATAAAGATAAGACCAATACCGGTCTGGACCTGCCTTGCTACATGAAATTGATTGACGTATACTGAAGCATAACTGATCATTCCCTTTCACTGAAGCCAAGAAAATTTTGACAAACATTTTCCTTGTACAATGAGTGTTGAAAAATTCCTAACTAACGGCAAACAGGAAGTGGCTGCACAGCAGATGTAAAAATTGCTGTCCTGCTACAACTCAACATTATGTAGCTGCCTACAAATTTAAAATCATTCCCTTTCATAGAAGACTAGAAAAGTTTGATGAAAGTTTTCTACCCAAAGTCTTTCAGACAGACAGATGGATGGACAGAGTCGAGGGGTTATTAGATCTGCTTTCGCCTTTGGTGACACAGGTAATAAAAAGATGGGGTATGATTGCCAATGAGACAACTCTCTTCCAGATACCAAATGATGTAGATGTTTTAAAACATCTGTAGGTCACAGTACTGCATTCAAAAATAATCAAAACCCATACAGCAAGGCTAAATCTCCATCTTACAATAAAGAATCCCTCAAAATGTACCCAAAAGCTATGTAGATCCACTTGTGTTAGTTTTGTACAAATGACTATTCATCAAAAATTCTATTTTGATCCGCTTTATTAATTCATTATAAGAAGAATTGTACCCTAAGCTGACATTATGTTCAGTAACAATTTAAAAACTATATTAGATAACAACTAACAATATAAAAATGTAAAAATACATAAAAATACAGTGAAATCTATCTTAAATAAAAATAACTGTGGTTGTATTTTAATGTTTTTCTTTTAATAGTAATGGATTTATATACATTGAGTATGTTTAAATCAATTACTCCATTTTCCTATTAGATTTATTTTTGTATATGTAGTTGGTACCATGTGATGATGTTAAATTAAACACATTTTATTATTTCAATTTATACTTAAGTTAAATTAACAAACAGGTTCATATGGGAAAGATTTCACTGTATGTACTATAGAAAGTCATGGTTTTGTTACATCATATTCAACATTAAATTAAAAACATGAAAATACCACAAAAATAAATAATTACAACATTCAAAATATGAATTCCAAATGCAAATATCATTTCTTTTATATCTTAAGAATGGCTTTTAAAATTGAATAGAAAGTTCTATTTCTATAAATTTACAATTAAATTTTTTAAACAAGTCTAAAAATAAACTTAATTGTCTACTTGTCAGGGAGTTGATTTTGTCAACACATAATTTTCCAAATAACCTGATATGCTTGGATGAATTCAGACCTTAGATATGTTTATTTGGTAAGCACTAACTGGTACACGTGTACACATGCACCATTATTAAAATACACCATATTAAATGGCCAATACTTAACTCTCTAACAGTAAGTCCTATAGTAATTTTCCTAAATAATTCTATTTGCTCTCTCTCTCTCTATATATATAAATATACTATTTGATTTTCTACAAATACAAATGCTTAATAAAGAAAAGGGAATTCCTTAATTATTAAAAAGGAGTAAAATATCATAAAATGGGAAATGAGAAACAATAAAAATTTGCCATTATATTTTCACTATTGATATATTATGCATGTAAATGTGTTAACAAATTCCCTAATATCACATTATTATCACATAACTAAAAACTTTGTATTAAATTTTATTTTAGTTAAAGAGTTCATGCCTATGTAAATGTAAAAATATGGACGGAACATTATACTGTGGATTCATTTTTATTCGTGGTATACCAATTTTCGTGGGTTTCGTGGGTCACAGCGAACCACGAATTTAAGAATTCAACGAAGAATAATCCCGAAAAATGTGTTTGGAGTCAGATGTTTATTTCCGGTTGTGTTATGCAGTTCTCGTATAGTGTTGACTAGCGATAAACTTTGCAACATAACACGTGTTTCTATTGAAAGAAGATAAAAGTATTTTGATTAAATCAATAATAAAAAAAAATCGAATATTAGTGATAAACTCCTTTTTAAAATTGATTAAAACTGTTCATGGAAAATAACTGTAAGTTGTTAATTACCGTGTCATAGTTTGGATTACTGGTGATTAAACATCAATAGTATTAAGTATGGGGATATTGCCCGTAGGTAATATTGTTTATGACAGGAACATTTATTTTCACACCTTTTACTTATATGACTATTTATTATACCGTGATTAGGGAAATAAGCTTTCAATCATATATCAATCATAGAGATTTGAATGCCTCATAAAATTACCGAAAAAAATTTATAAATTGTAAAACAAACATATAATTAGTTGTCTCTGTCCACGATTTTAATCGAAGTTTTCAATGAACACTTTAACCTAGAATGACCAAGCGAGGATTTTGACAATTTAAACTTTTTCAATGAATTCCTTCTTTTTTTGTTTTATTATTGATCAAACCAAGGAGGTTATATGACATCCTAATTCAACCAGAAATTCACGAATTACGTATCTGAATTTATCTTTTTTTTCAATCAGCGATCCACGAATTTACGTTTACCACGAAACGTCTTTTATTCTCTATCGACGAAAATTGATACCCACGAAAATAAATGAATCCACAGTAATAAGTTTTGATTGTTAGTTATCATAAAGTAGTGAACTGTAAATTATAGTTCACATATGTAAGATCACAAAATAAACTGCTTCGCTGAGCGCAGCTGGATACGCCCGCAGAGGTCTAACCCTGAACAGTTTGGGCAAAAATGGACACAAAATTCAAGCTTGATACAGGTCTGAATTTGGATTGTAATTAAATATTTGACATATTATAGGTTTCTGAATAATTGTAGTCAAAGAACTTGAAATTGGTTATATGAATTGAATTTATATTCAATTAAAAATTTCTTGCTGTTGTGCAATACACTGTGCTGTTGAGGCAATACTTAGTAAATCTGTTGTCAGACTATAAACAAATAAAGTCCAATTTCTTCTCGATGTCATATTTGAAATTTATGAAAATCAATAGGGAGATTACATCAATAGCTATAAATAATTCACCAAAGTTTCATGAGAACTGCTGAAAGCATTTTTGATTTATAGTCCAAAAACTGGAAAATCCCCCCTTTTTTAATGAATAAAACCCCATAATTCAGAAATGTTAAATCTAAAATTTATAAAATTCTAAAGGGAGCTTATGTCAACAGATATAAACAATTCACCAAAGTTTCATGAGAACTGCTGAAAGCATTTTTTAGTTATTGTCCGAAAACTGGAAAATCCTCCTTTTTTTATGAATAAAACCCTGTGACTCGGAAACGTTAAATCTAAAATTTATAAAAATCCAAAAGGGAGCTCATGTCAACAGATATAAACAATTCACCAAAATTTCTTGCAAGTTGGTGAAAGAATTCTTGAGTTATTGTCGGAAAACTGGAAAATCCCCCCTTTTTTAATGAATAAAACCCCAAAACTTGGAAACGGTAAATCTGAAATTTATAAAAAAACAAAAGGGAGCTCACGTCAAAAGATATAAACAATTCACCAAAGTTTCATGCATATTGGTTAAAGCTTTTTTGAGTTAATGTCCGACATGTTGACGACGCACGGACGGACACACGGACGGACAGACGGTCAACGGTATACCATAATACGTCCCGTAAACGGGCGTATAAAAATAACTCGCACCACATTCTCCTTTACAATGTAACTCCAAAATGTTTGACAGAAATCAATTTTATACACATTTTCCTAAACACTTGTTACAAACTAAGAAATTTCACATCTATCTCTGTATTAAATTCCATTGAACCCTGCAAAAAATGTAAGAAAAATCTAACTTCCATATTTTATGGACAGACAGACAGATTAATTCCTAGTGAAAAATGTATCTTGAAAATTGTCACAAGGATAATAATAACAATTTCATGATATGATAGGCTATTTTCTTTAATAATTATTGTTGATTAATATTTTATAACAAGTGTAAATTACTTTTTTTAGGCCTTTTCTCATATTGCCTTTTCAATATTATATCCACGGTTGTTCTTGTGTTTAATTATGTAATGGGACATGTAGTATTTATATTTTTAGGTATTGCATAATTCTACTGTATAAACTCTTTGTGCTTCCACCTCAACCCCCCTCCCATTTCCCCCTTTACACCTTTTTCTTTGGACCACCCATTAAAACCTCTATCAAATATGCATAAAAAAGAATTGTATAATAGTCATTGAGACAGAAATCCAATTCTGGGTTAAAAAAGAAAATCTTATACGGTCACATCATTACAGTAACTGATTGAAATCATGCATGTACTCCAGGTACATGAAAACATAAATTATAAATATAAAACAATTCTAAAATAACCCTCATAATAACTGTAAATGACAATTTACTTTAGTAACTTGCAAATAATAAATAACTGGAATATAATTACATAATTATACATGTATTATTACTTGATAAATTTCACCTGACAAGGCATGGTTTAAATAACTGTCTGAATGTTCATACATGTTAAAAAAAATAAATCAATGACACAATAGTAAGCTCCTAAGACTAGAACTACGTAAATACAATTTATTTCACAATACAACATATACAAAATATACATAAATTACTCATACACTTATACATATTATAAAATTTTAAAAATGTAGACGTCTAATCTAAGCAGGGGAAAAAAATCAGGCATCAATTGCTATAAATATAAAATTTCCACAAATGGTATCACAGATTAGAAATAGGGAAGTTAAAAATGTAATTAAAATTTACATATAGCACTAAAACAATAATGTCATTGTTTAAATTTCAAGTATGAATAAAATCATTAACAATTTGAAAAAGATTTAATTCACACTTAAAGTTTAAACGTCAATTATCATGTTTACTCATTATAAATTTGGAAATATCATTGGTAAGGATGTTTCTGCATGAACAAATTTGGAATGTGTATGACATCAATGAAAATTTTTCATAAAATATAATACAATAACCCTTTTCCCAAGAAAAATTTGGACCTCACAATAAACCTGACTGGGTACATTCAAATGCTAATTTTTTGTAAAAAAAAAAGCAATAGCAAGTAGCACCAAATCATTAGACAACTAATCAGAAATATTACTTGTCTTTGTCCAATGACTCCACACAGCCCTGAGATTTCAAGCCATTAAAAGGAATAACAAAAAAAAAAAATCCAATTTAATTTTTCGTAAACTGTATTAGTACATGAAATTTAAAAAAGTCTTTATATATATGTCTTAGGAAGATTTAATAGATCACATTATCTATGTACCAAAAATACCAAAATAGAAGGTGTTGATTTGTGTATGTATAAAAGGTTGATATGTGTTCTTTGCTGACTGTTTGTAAAGTTGATTTGTACTCTTATAAAGAACATCAGTCAACAATGTTTTATTTACTTTCATTTAAGCTTTTCGGTATATTAGATTATTAATAAATCAAAATGAAACAGGAGAAGACAAGCACAATTTTCAAAATTGACCGAAATTTGTTACCTTCACTTTTTTACATGTTAATTACTGGACCATGCAGGTATTGATACAGATAATTTTTTTTTTTACAAAAATGTAGAAAAAAAATTTCATTTCCATTTCAATCTGTAAAAAGATAAGTTAAGACTGTTTGATCGTTCATTAGCAAGTTAGTCAATTTGTTTCTTCTGTATAAAATTCAGGGAACATACAAATTAAAACCCTGTTGTGCCACGATACTGAAAAACTTAAATATAAATATAATTTAAAGAAGATATAAATACTAAATAATATAAAAAAAATAAAACCTTTACAAGCAACTTCATCCATGAAACATATCATTGTTTAAGTTTCTCTTTAAATCTGATTAAAATTGCATCCGCTGGCTACAAATGTATCACTAAAAGTAATTGATTCATCTAAAGTACTCTACATATAATCAAGACAAGTAATATAATATATCAAAATTAACAAATTTAGGTATATTAAAGAGAAATTAAAACAATTCTATGTTGACCCTGATAAAAAAAAAACTGGCCATCATCTTCATTAAAATTAAAATAAAACTGCCTTAACTCTAGAAAGACAGAAACAAAATAATTCCTCTTTTTTTGCTGTCTTCCATAAGGTCTTTTTTTATTGTTTTAAAATTCCATAAAAAGTCAATCAAAATATAAATTAGACTTTATGTACAAAGCATGAAGGGACGGTCCTACAGTAAAATAACCACCTGTTTATATCAGCGGGGTATTTAAAATGTAAGAGATGATTGAAGTAAAATACATACTATTGAAGATATTATGAATACAGAGATATGGTATATAATTTAAGAATTCAAGTCATGAGAGATTTTTCAAAGACTATTAAATTGGATATCAGGTATCGGAAAAAAACCCTTATTTTCTTTCTGAAAAAAAAGAGGTTTATAAAAAATTTATCAAAAATTTAATTTCAAAATTAAAGATACCTCCATGTTTAAAAAATTTGTGTTTCTGTAATGCGGCTGATATTTAAGGCATTCAGTAAATTTTAAATATTTTTTTTAAATTAACTCAACATAAAATAATGTAATGTATTATAATATCGTATAAAAATGCATTTAAATTAGCACCCATAGAAAACAACTGTTGACATTGGTACAACTTAAGCCATGGAATCATCTGAATGTTTTAATCTATATCTTCTATCAGCAGACATAGGAAGCTCTTTTATGAATTCTCCTCTCGGTCCTTTGACAGTGATATGAGAAGAAGAAACAGTGGAACGTTTGGAAGAAGGTCCGGTTCTCTCTGATATAGGAAGCTCTGTTAAGACTTGGCCCTGAGGTCCTTTCACTTTAAAAAATATTGGTCTGTAAAAAATAAAGCAGTAAATTAACAAGAGTGGACACACAGAAATGTCTCGCCTGTCGTGTATTTCTAATTGAAGTTATGTTGAAAGTAAATGCTATCAGACATACATTATAAATTTTAAGCTGTAAATAATGAAATAATGTCGCTGCTGCTGATGCCTGTATGAACACTAAAGCTACTGCCAGGCCTGCTGAAGACAACTATCATAGTGTCTTCATACTACTAATTGTATAGGTTATTATCCGCTATATGAAGATATGCTGGATAACTGTGGTTAAGAGTGATATAATTGACTTATCCCTTCTTGTAAAAGAAATTGGATAAACTTTAAATAATAAACATTGACCAATGAACTATGAAAATAAGGTCAAGGTCAGATGTCACCAGCCAGTCAGATGTATAAATCTTAATTCTTATATTAATTACATAAACCAAATATATTTCACCAATTCCATATAGTATCTTAAAAACAAATCAAAAAAGAAGAAAAACTAACATTGACCTATGAACCATGAAAATAAGGTCAAGGTCATATGAACCCTACCAGACAGACAGATACGCCTTACAATCATTCCATACACCAAATATAGTAGACATATTGCTTATATTTTCTAAGAAACAAAGTTCAGCATTAAAACTTAACATTGACCAATGAGCCATGTAAAAGGAGTTAAGGTCATATGATACCTGGCGGACAGACATAAACACCTTATAAACATTCCATACACCAAATATAGTTGACCTATGGCTTATAGTTGAACAAAAAAAGACCAAAACACCAAATTTTAACACTGAGCAATGAACTGTGAAAATCAGGTCAAGGTCAAATAAAACCTGCGAGACAGACATGTAAATCCTAAAATATTTCCATACACCAAATATAGTTCACCTATTGCATATAGTATAAGAAAAAAGGACCAAAACTAAAAAACTTAACTTTGACCACTGAACCATGAAAATGAGGTCAAGGTCAGATGACACCTGCCAGTTGGACATGTACACCTTACAATCATTCCATAATCCAAAATATTTTCATACACCAAACATAGTAGACCTATTGCATACATTACAAGAAAAACAGACCAAAACACAAAAACTTAACTATAACCACTGAACCATTAAAATGAGGTCAAGGTCAGATGACACCTGCCAGTTTGACATGTACACCTTACAATCATTCCATACACCAAATATAGTAGGCCTTTTGCTTATAGTATCTGAGATATGGACTTGACCACCAAAACTACCTTGTTCACTGATCCATGAAATGAGGTCGAGTCAAGTGAAAACTGTCTGACGGGCATGAGGACCTTGCAAGGTACGCACATACCAAATATAGTTATCCTATTACTCATAAGAGAGAAATTAAGAATACTAAAATCTTAACTTTTTTTCAAGTAGTCACTGAACCATGAAAATGAGGTCAAGGTCTATGGACATATGACAGACGGAAACTTCATAACATAAGGCATCTATATACAAAGTATGAAGGATTCAGGTATTCTACCTTCTGAAATATTAAGCTTTTAAGAAGTTAGCTAACGCCGCTGCCGGATCACTATCCCTATGTCGAGATTTGTGCGACAAAAGTCGCTGGCTCGACAAAAATAATGCATATTTTTTTATAGATTTTATTTTCTTCTAGGATTTAATTTAAGAACAATATTTAAGAAAAATACTCAAATGCTTGGAATTATAACAACACAGAAAAATAGTGTGTGTCCATTAATCCCTTGTATTATAAATTTTTAAAAGATTATGATAACTCTTTCTAACAGAAAAATCTGAAATAGATCACCTATATTAAAGTTAAAACACTACATATGCTAACCATTTTCTTGCAATCAGTTAATTCTTTTCTAATTTATTACTACTACTTATAATAAAATGTCTTAAGATTACAAATTGCTGGGTTGTAACTCAGGTTAATCTAAGGTTATGTCACCTAATCTTGCTAGTCTTCACCTGAGCAATACTGCTTTTAGTAAAAATTTGCAAGAAAGTTGGGTTAATTTAACACATTTACGGCTAATGCTGTCATCAATTATTTTCTTAGTTTTGTAATCTTAAGGTATTTTGGTGGTTTTATGTCATAGATCTGTATACTGTAAATTAAGAAATCATTGTGAAATATTAGTAATGTGAATAATGCGACTGGGTGAGTATCATCATAAGGACTCGCATTCTGATATCTGATACATGTATATCTGTATAAGCTTTTCCTGAAATGGCAATAAATAATCACACTTTTTTATAAGCCTTAAAAAAACCGCATTAATAAATCCACGCAATAATATCTGAATTCACAGTATTTGAAATCTTAACATATATAATGAAAACTTTAAACTAGTCAAATAGGACAACAAATGCTCATGTTATGTGAAAACATATAGGATTAGAATTAAACGCTACAAAGGCTATTTTAATTTTTTTTGCTGAGAAAACGTCACAGCAAAAGATCAAAATGACCTTTCAAGGCTTCATAATTATATAAACAGGAAGGTAAGTACAATAGTCCTCATCATCTATATGACCTAGACAGGGAAGTTGAATTATTCTATAAATAGGAAATTTAAAGGAAAAAGCGGACATGTGTAATTGTATTGTCATTAGAATGCCAACATAGCAAATTTGCCATTTTTTCCATTTATAAAGGGACATAACTCAAGAAAGGTGAAAGTGACGCCACCGATATTCAAACTTGATGTGTGTTTGGTGGTAATATGCATTGTGTATAAAAGGTTCATAACAATTGGTTGAGGCAAACTAAAGTTAAAGAATGGAAACCAATTTTTGGAAGCGTACATACAAACGTATATAAAGACGGACAAGGGTAAACCTTAATGCCCCCAAAACCTAGCGACAGGGGCATAAAAAATTAAATCATGTTCTGTGTTTTGTAACGATTTTAAATGGAAATATTTTAAGTAAAACTGTTTCATTTCAATCAATCAATCACTAGATTGGATTGGTCAAAAAGTCTGATTTATTCTTCCCAGGTACTTTATATTTGCTAGATATAATGGGTTTGCTTAATTTGACATGACTTTACCTGAAATGTCACTGTAGCTTAATGGAATTTTTATAAATTTAGATGTATTCATATAGTGTTATTAACTGTCTGTTTCTGTATTAATCCTGTTAAAGATTTGAGATTAGCTGTACTGGCCCATAAGCTTGAAGAGTCTGGCAATGTGATTTAAAATCTTATAATAAAAACATTGACAAGTGGATTAATATATCACTGGAGAAACTACTACTAGTGCAGTCCAGTAGAGTATAGACTAGATGACTATGCAATACACTGAAGAAATCTACTTGAAAGCCAAAAAGATATATCACATTCTATTTTTAAAATGCAAATGCACTACCACATTAACTACAAATAATATTGTCTAGATTGATAAATATAGCAAATAAACTGCTGACACAGAGATATGTCTCGCCTGTCGGCCAAAAAATCAGAAAAGACAATCTGATGAACACTGCAACATTGCTAAATAATTCAAAGTGTTGCTGGACAATGACACAGAGGGCAGTGCATCAAAATGGTCAACAAACTGATATGTACTGATAGTAATGCAACTTTATAGGAAATATCATTGGTTCCTATCAAACTGATTTAAGCAGAAAACTTAACAGTTGCTGAAGCTGCCAAAAAGAACGACACCATTGCAGGAAAACCAACACCTATGTCTTGTCCAGAGTATGGTTAGTTAAAGCACTGAATTTTACATTCTGTTACAATTACAATTATGGACAAAGGACAATAGGCATAAAGGACTACAATTTATTGAAAATAGCTGTAAAAATTTGGTTTCTTTACCTAGAAATTATAATTGCCTTTAGAATAATGAATAAACCAGTTTGTTTTACAATGTACTATAGTAAGAATCCAAAAAGTTCAAGTTTGAATGATGATCGACAGAATGTCAGAAATTCAAATACACAGAAACATATAAAAACATTTTTATGTCTGAATGATAATTTTTCTTATTCTTTTATTCTATTCGGGGGTGGGGGCTTTGGAGAAAGTGATCAGCTGAAAGGCAGTTCTATTAATAATTAAATGGGTGATGACTATCTTAGAAAGAATGATTGCACAGTTATAGGAAACAATCAACTAATTTTTATGCATGGCAAGGTAAAACTAAATAAACAGCTGCGCCATGAGCACATGATACGCCCGTTGTCTTGTGTGTGAATTTTTATGCAATAAGCATAAATAGTTTCTGACATACGGCGTGACATGCGAAAACCCCCTTTTTTTTTTTACAAAAAACTCAATATCTCTAAAATTAAATTTTGAATCAAAACCAAAAAGTATACAGATCTTTAGATCAATATAACTAAAAAGTGTGTAAAAGTTTAAGCAATAATCATAAATCGTTTTTGAGATACGGCGCGACATGTGAAAAACCCCTCCCCCTTTTTTTACAAAATACTCAATAACTCAAAAATAAAATTTTGAATCATCACCAAAAAGTATACAGATCTTAAGGTTAATATGACTAAGAAGTGTGTAAAGTTTTAAGCAATAGTCATAAACTGTTTTTGAGATACGGCGCGACATGTGAAAAACCCCTCCCCCTTTTTTAACAAAATACTCAATATCTCTAAAATAAAATTTTGAATCATCACCAAAAAGTATACAGATCTTAAGATTAATATAACTAAGAAGTGTGTAAAGTTTTAAGCAATAATCATAAATTGTTTTTGAGATACGGCGCGACATGTGAAAAAAAACACACACCTGTTTTAGTTACTAAGTCCCGTAACTCAAAAAGTTTTAATCTTATTATCACCAAAAAGTATACAGATTGTTTGACCATCATAAGAAACAACTATGTTAAGTTTCATGAAATTTGGATAAGTCATTCTCAAGTTACGGTGCGACATGTTTACGCCGGACAGACAGACGGACAGACAGACAGACGGACGGACAGACAGACGGACAGACAGACAGACGGACGGACGACGGACATTTGTATACCATAATACGTCCTGTCAAAAATTTGACGGGCGTATAAAAAGCGTCAAAAACATGATTAAAAGTAATGATTTTTAAAAGGCTGACATAAATTAAAATTGTTTAGAGAACAGCCTTTTCTAAAGTCTGGCGGTAAATAAATAAAAATAAACTATATTTGTCATTCAACAAGTAAAAATATTAATTGAATATAAAGTATGGTAGGATAAAACTAACTAATCAATATATTTCTTTTAATTTGTTTACAAGTTTATATAATTTATATATATTCCAAGAACAGAAAAAAATATGTAACGTTTCACCCTATCTAAATAAACATATACAAAGTTAAAAGGGTGAGAACAACAACCAAAATGTTACATAAAACAGTGTTCATTACCTTTCTATACATCAAATTCTTTCCTGAAAACACAAAATCGCCATTGGAAATAATCTAACATTTTGAATATTCAAACTAATTATTTTGAGGTAGTAAGAAGCATTTTGATTCAATTTTTTTTCATCTGAAAAGAATTTTTACTTAGACCTTATGTCCTAACATGTTTAATTGCAGTCTTGTTTTTTTTTACTATCTTTCTAATATCAATCAAGGTAGAACCAGTACCAATTATACCAAAACAGAGATTTATATCCCCATCAGTACTGTTATAAAGAGAACTGATCTTCCATTCCAGAGAAACATAAATGCAACAAGTAATTGTTTTATAAGATTATAAATAAACAAAATATACATAAGGCCCAACAAATTATGTATTTTGTGCAAGACAAATATTGTGGAAGTACATCTATTTTGTGTGCTCACAATTTTTGTGGATTTCAATGCTTTTTTAAGCACATTTAGTAGTAATCTTTCATGTTTAAAATGTATAATCAGGGTTTCAAAGAAATCCATTTTTTCAAGTTATTTCCCCCCCCCCCCCCACCCTATTTTTAATCCACAAAAGAATCTTTCCTGTTACAAATAGGAGCAAATATATAACTAGATTCTCTGCTACAGCCTCATAATCAAAAACATGTAACTGACTTTGATTAATATGAAAAGAATTTGAGTAAAATCCAGAATTTGATCATTCCTAGTGTGTTACAAATTGACATCTTTGTCACTGAAATTGTCGGGGATGAAATGATTTTTTTTCAATGAAAATTAGACAGGTTCAGAAAATCAGTCAAGATGTTATATATATGGACTCATTATTATTTTTGAGGTACCTATTTTCAAGTATTTCGTGGGTATAGGTGAAGCTAAATTTAAGTTTTGTATAGATTTGTAAGCAGAATTTGTTAAACCACAAAATCATGTATGCATGAAATCAAAGTACAACTTTTCCATAATCCAGGAAAATTGCTATAAAAAAGATAAATGAATTCAGTTTGTAAGTATTGTACTGTGATGCCAGGTAGGCCTTCTTATTCATTAAACATTTTCAAAATTGGCCTGAGAAACTAATATTTATTTTTTTCCATGACCTAAATGTACCACACAAAAAATTCCGGACATATATTTCTTTTATATATGTTTCATGCAAAAATACAGATAGGGAATGGAATTAGATTGATTGATCAATATTTAACACAATTATGACTATGTCATTGTCTATACCACTGTGAGAATTCCCCATTTAAATTTTTTTTGAAAAATTGAAAATGTTTATATTAAAGCAAGATATATGTCAAATGCATACAAGTAGATGCAGGTAGTTTGAAATGTTTTACACTATTTAATGAGGGGCCTCGGTGGCCGAGTGGTCTAAGTAGTTACTACTGTAATCACTAGCCAGTCAACATTGAGGTTGTGAGTTCGAACCCCGCTCGTGCGGGTGCACTCGACTCCAATCTTAATTGACTGGGATTGTCAGTTTTCCTATCGAAGGTCGGTGGTTTTCTCCTGGCACTCCGGCTTCCTCCACCAATAAAAAATGGCTGCCACGAAATAGCCCAAAAGCGGTGCTTAAAAGTGACGTTAAAACACCAAAAATAAAAAAAAAACAAATCACTATTTAATGTTAACAATAACATTTTCTCTCAATTTGAAGCTAATATTAATTAAAGAAATTGGCCTGAAAAATAAATTTACAAAATGAAAATCAGGTCATCATGACCTTTACTGAAGAGAAAAAAGGATGTTGGACACTTGATGATCAATGAAACCCACTCTTCTGTAAAGAGATAGTTTTAGTATATAAAGTTTCCTGTAGAGAGATTAAGTATACAAAATTTAAGTGGTATCAGAAGTGCTACAATGATCATACTCATTGACAGTTTAATTATAACCAATACTTGGATTTTATCCTCAGTGTTCCTTTCAAAGGAAGCTCATACTGAGAGAAGAAGACAGTTTTACAAAAACAAGTTGCAATGAAACGTACATATATAAGTAGAATATATAACAAGATTTCAATTACTTATTATCTGACAAATAATCCTATGATTTAAGTTTTAATGAGTCCTATTTAAGTACTAATATTAAGTATTCTTAATCATTAAATTTCCATATTGAATAATCATACAAAATAATTTTAAAATGTGCCCTATTCCTAATAAAAGCAAAAAGAACAAATGAAACTGTGAGCTACTGCTCACTGAAGAAACCCCTGCCCAAATACTTGACGGTAAACAGGAAGTTGTTGAGTGATGAATCTGAAAACGCATCACACGGTATAGCTGACTTATATAAACCCTGAAACCAAATTTGAGAAATCCTTGTAGTGTAGTTCCTGAGAAAGATGTGACAAAAAATATTCCTGGGACGGACGGACAGACAGACGGATGAATGGATGAACGGACAGACAGAGGTAAAACATTATACCCCACTCTTTTAAAGCGGTGGTATAAATATCCTATATCCCATATTCTATATCAAAAAAGGGAATATATATAATATCCCCACTATCCCTACAAGCAAAAGTAAAAAATGGCCTGTGTCTTTCACATTCTCTGAGTAATACATAAATATTTATTCACTTGAATAGTATAAAACTGCTTTTATTAATTCTTAAACAAGTTTTTTGGATTCTGGGCATTTGAATGTTGCTGTTGTCGAAGTTGAAAATTATGATGTCAGAACAAAAGCTTGTTATGTTGTCACAAATTGAATTATTTACACACTGTCTGAATGTACATATGTATCTACACAGATAATATTTACGAGCCTCCTCATGGGGTTTTTGATTATGTGATTACATGGCCTATTTTATAGTGATTATTTGATTACCAGACCAAATATTTCATGATTTTTTTATTATTTGTTAATCTAGGACTGTATTTTTGATTATTTGATTACCTTGTTTAAAAAAAATAGTTAATGAATATGTGATTATATCAGCAAAAAAGTTGTGATTACGTGATTACTTGGACACCCCCATGAGAGGCCTCATTTACTTTTGATCAAATATCACTTCTGAGGTAATTGAAACACAGATAGAATAGAGTCCATGAAATGTACTGTATATTTCAAATAATATTAACCATTTTATAAATGCATAGTACATCACATAGAATATGCTACTTGAGTTTAAAATGAATTTATCTATTAATTAATAAAACTTGTAACATGCATCTATATTAAAATAATCAATGTGATTTTTTAGCATTTTACTCATGCACAGAATTAAATATTCTATAAAATATTCCAAGTGTCACCTCTACAATGAACTAGGTATTATATTTTGATTTTGCTCTCCGCTACACCTTAACTAGTTGATTACTAAATTAATAGTCCTACCAAATATTAGTAAACATGCATAGAATATAATTAAAAGCATTATAAAATATTCATTGAAACAAAGTTTATATCATGAAATATATGAATTACCTATCTTGATCTCTAGTTGTGTAGTACTGAGGGTCTGAACGGTAGGATGGCTCTTCACTGTAGGGTGGAGGTTCAATGTCATCTATAAATACAATGAGTATACATTTATTGTATTAAAACAATGTTGGAAAATGGCAGTGAGACAAAACAACCTCATAAAACATCTAGGAGTTATTTGGACATCAGTAATAAACACATACCCAAACTATATGATAACCTCTAAAGCTCCAAAAACTGAAAAGGACAGGGTGTGATAATAGACTTAATTGGACTAACTTTTTGCTGAAATTTGAACTTTTAGTGTAAGATTTCAATTTATGTATGTTTTAAAGTTGAGGTGTGTCAAATTTAAAAACCAAGAGTTTTTTACTAATGTCTTGACAATAAATGCAGTTTTGATGGCATAAAACTTTAAACCACATATTAACAAACAGAAAGACTTACAGACCAGAAAACACAATTCCACTCTTCTTTTGTAGGCATAAAAATTACTATTATGGTCAACCCAATAGGCAATGTGGGATAATATACATTTACGAATGAAAAATTAGGGATTTTGCAATGAAAAGAAAAGGATTTAAAATGCGTTATTGAAAGCAATAACATTACCATCCTCTCTATCTTCCTGTTGATGATGATGCTTCTTTTTCTTTTTCTTCTTCTTTAACTTCCGTGTGGGACTATGATCTACTTCCTCATAGGTATTTTCTTCATCCACTCTATGTCTTCTCTTCTGTTTGGGTGATGATCTTCAATGAAATCATAAGATTAGGTTAAAAATGTACGGTAAGAAATTAATGATTGCGTAGATGATATTCAAGACATTAGCAATTGTCAAATAACAAACATTAAAATGCTGCACAGCAAAAAAAAGTTTTAGACGGCCCCTAGCACCGGCTTGAGCTGAATTCTGTGCAAAAATTTTTTTTCTAATCCTAAGCATTGTTGAAAGATATTGATCAACGGAGAAAAAAATTATCAAAACCAAAAGATGAGCCAAAAAACCTTAACCGTAAGTGGATATGTTCATGTAAAATCGCATGACAAAAAATTGAAAGTATCATAAAAGTCTAAGCAATCAATGTAATTTTAAAAATGTCAATACCCATGAACTTGTTCTTCATCAACAGGCTGCCATTCATCATCATTCTCTGGCTCCCTGTAAACTGTTGGTAGTTCCTTAAATGGACTGTCTGGTGGTTGATGTGGTGGATTTCTTATCAACTCAGATAATTCTTGCTCTAATTTATCTCTGTCTTTTCTCATTACAATCGACATGCAATGCATATTCTGTTGTTCCAAAAAAGAAATGAATTTTAAGTCTTGGTTTGATAATTGCAGATGTGTTTCATTACAACCTCAGGATTCATTTTTTTATAGAATTCTTAACCTTAAAGCGTGAAATTGCAATTTTTGGATTTGCTTTGTAGTACTTAAATGATATTCAAAATATAAACTGACATAAGATATGACTACATAGCAGGTCTGAAAATAATTGTGATGTCTCAACTAAACACTATCAACCGAAGATTACATTGTAAAATGTCATCAAAATCATTAATTTGATTACATAAATCCAATTTCAAATTCTTACAAAAAGCACAAAAAAAGCAAACTTTCCCTGAATATATCACGCTGTCATATGTCCGGACCCACTCTTGCAAGCTAATACCAGAGAGCCAAACTTTGAAATCCTGGGTATCATTATTTATGCCCTTCCAACAGTTTTACGCCTGTAGGAAAATTTACACCTTGCTTATTTCAATTAACGCCAGGTTTACTTCTTTTTTCTATACCTGTAATTGCTACAAATTTATGTTTCCTGCTCCATTACGCCTGGATTTGGACACGTAACTACCAGTTATGCCTGGTTAAAGCCAGATTTCCAGGCGTAATACGCCTTATAATTTTGTACCAGAATATGATGTTATAAAGGGACATAACTCAAGAATGGTAAAATTGATGCTACCCAAATTCCAACTTGATCTGAGTTTTGTGGTAATAAGCATTGTGTATAAGTTTCATAACATTTGGTTGAGGGCAAACTTAAGTTAGAGAACAGAAATGAAAAAACTCAGCAATTTTTCATTTGTAAAGAGGCATACCATAACTATAGAATGGTAAAAGTGACACCACTCAAATTCAAACTTGACCTGTGTAACTATAGAAAGGTAAAAGTGACACCACTCAAATTTAAACTTGACCTGTATTTTGTGGTAATAAGCATTGTGTATAAGTTTCATAACATTTGGTAAAGGTAAATTAAAGTAAGGGAATGGAAACCAATATTAAGGGACATACTTGCAGTTGGACAAGGATAACACTTAATGCCCCCTCTGATATGGCGGGGCATAAAAAGTGATGGTTTCTAAATTCTTGAGGGGATTATTGTTCCAGAATGTTATGATAATGCATGGAAAAATATAATCAAAATTTGAGATCATAAATAAAGTTAATTAAAAATACCTTTCTTGATGCTAACTGAACAACACCAGGCACATCTGGTATGAGGTAGGCAAGTATGAATTTCAGGGCAAACACTATATGCTGAAATAAATAAAAATATAATCTGTTGAACATAAAAAATTTGCAACTTCATATTATTTTTTATGTCTTTCATCTTGAATACTGCAGTTTTGTCTGTATAAGGCCACCCTTATGAAATTCTTTGTTTAATGTTGCCTACCCATGCCTTGTAGGGTTGGGTAGCTATAGATAGGTAGGGGTTTTTTATTTTTGTTTTGGCCACCAACTTAAGTCCAGCCTTCACGCTTAACAACAGGCCCGGCAGCCCAGGCTTGTAAAATTGCTTTCGGGCTTGTAAAAATCATCTTTACAGGCCAAGTTAGAATCTAACAAAAAATTTCCAAAAATTGAGCTCCGGGGCCTGTAGATTTAAAAGTTTATCGTGAATACTGTAAGTCACATGTTTTAGACAAAAAAACGACGTAAGAGCATGATATAACTTTAAAAAAAAAATCTAAAACAATTTGTGTCATGAAATTTCTTGGGTAGGCTGCTTTTTAAGTGGGTGTTTAATCCCGTTGCAAATGTTTGCACCTGTCCTTAAGTCAGGAATCTGATGTACAGTAGTTGTCGTCTGTTTATGTAGTTCATTTCTCGTTTTTATATAGATTAGACCGTTGGTTTTCCCGTTTGAATGATTTTACACTAGTAATTTTTGGGGCCCTTTATAGCTTGCTGTTCGGTGTGAGCCAATGCTTAGTGTTGAAGGCCGTACCTTGACCTATAATGGTTTACTTTTATAAATTGTTACTTTGATGGAGAGTTGTCTCATTGGCACTCATACATATCTTCCTATATCTATGTAGGCAACTTCAAACAAATCTAATTTTATTTTTTGCCTAATTTTCCGAAACTACTAAAGTTTACATATTATTGCTATTGAAATATAGCAGTTATCAATATTAAGAAATACAAAACAATTATCAATACAATTTGAAGCTTCTATCAACTGTGAAGATGCAAGGCAGCAATAAAAGCACTGTTCCTCTCCCAAAAGAATTTTTTTCTAACAAATATTGTCTCATGTATATCATCTCCTGAAGATTTGTTCTTTAAAAGAGAGGAATTTTTAAAAACTTAGCATTTGACATTTGACTTTTAGGTACATTACTGAAGATCAGTAGTTCACCCAAAATCAGTCAGGTCAAATCTATTCCATTTTCAAATTTTCACAGTAATTTGATAAGTTATTTAAGCTAATCTGAAGACCCTCTTTGTTCTAAGAAAATATGTTAAAGTCATCAGAAAAACAAAAGACTTCCTTCATCAGAATTTAATATTCAATGGGGTTTGAATCCTCATTGTCAAAATTTCAAACTATATCATTTTAAGTACTGTTTAGATTTTAATGCAACATATTTTATTTGAAAAAAAAGTGATTAAGTGTTGCTTTTCTTCAATGTGTGATTAATACGTGATATTCGAAAGATTCTATTTTTGTATAACAATAAATTAACCATGACCTTCTTTACTGTTATTACGATGACCTTGGTCACAAACACTTTTTTTATAATCAAAACAACTGCATTATTGATCTGACACCATTCTCATTACAATAAGTGTACGTGACATTTTAAACATTGCATTGTTTTTATTTGATTATTTTGAAAATTAAAACATTAATAACTCTTCATGCATTTCCTGAAAATTTTTATCAAAATCAAAAGTACTTCAAATATTCATTTAGTGCAAAAAACTTATAAAAATAATCCTTGAAATTATTTTTATTCTCTATCCTGCATTTTATGCAAAATATTCATTCAAAATTATAATTAACTTTTAATTTCCTTAGTAACTGTCTTAATTTCCCACAGCTTAAATAACTGAAATTTTAATGATGAAAGTTTTTTAAGTTAGCTATTCTCTGGTTTATTTATATTATTGTTGACTACTCATAAAACTAGTTTAACATCTCAACATGTTCAAGATTAAAGGGACAAAATCAGAAAAAAATTTCAGCGGAAGATCCTGTCTTTTCATGTAATTTGTCTATAAATTCTATAGAAAAAGATGATATGTCAACCCAATAATCAAAAACATCAAAACTATTAAGTAGTCTTACGGTCATATTGAATTAATTGAGTGATCATGTGTGGGGATTATTTCTTATTATCTGCCTCTGTTACATAACAAACAAGTTATTCACTTTGATGTTTTACTTGTTACTAATCAAAGATAAGGTGATGTCGCCGAAGTGACATCAACCTTGGATATAAAGGTAATTTGAGATGTAGCCGGTCCCGCAGTCTTCTCAACAACATGTGAATATATCTATTGAACCTGAAAACAAACATGTAGTGTTGTTTGTGTTTAACAGTGAGGAAACAAAATACCCTGAATAATTCAGTCATTACATTCCTATAAAATTGTGTATGTCATCTGGTATTGCCATCATTTTCATGCCTTAATATGGAAAAGAAGTAGGCAGGCAAAATATGTGACGCTATTTTTGAACTTTTATCAATAGCCCTTATTGTTATTTCAGAATCTTCTACACTTGACCCAAGATTTTGCGACACTTGAACTATTGATGTCATACAACAATCACTTTTGCATAATGGAATTAGACATTTCTCTAATGACGTCAAGTTTATATGGGAACTTCTGCGATGGCCAGTAATGGCAGACAAATAACGATAAGGTGTATTGAAAGCTCAGAACAAGCAAATCACAGAGGGAAATGTATTAATCTGCAATAAATGAAAAAAAATACTCATTGTTATTTTGGTATTCTTTTTACAGTGTCAGTGTGATAAATGCTAAAACAGTCAGTCAAAAGGATAAAATGCTAAAATAGTCAGTCAAAATGATAAAATGCTTAAACAGTCAGTCAAAAGGGTAAAAAAAAAATAAAGTGTGAATGACTCCATATTACATTTTTGTACATGCATACATACAGTGATACTCTTTTATAGTGGAAAATTTTCAAATATTTCTGTCAATTCTACATGCTTCAAATGATGCTTTTGCATAAATTATCATAAGTAACAATACATAAATCTTGTATATAATAACAAAATGTTTACCTTTCATTTTCAAAGCTATTGTTACAAATAAAACAAATAAATATATAAAATGTCTATTGTTCTCAAATCTGTAGTTTTCAAACTTTACTAATTTTTCAGTATGGAAGATACCTATATATAGATTGAAATAGATGATTTAATTTGTCATGTAACATGTAACACTCAAATATTATGAATTTAACAAAAACATGTTTTTTTTTACAAAAATACAAAACATTAACTAGATTGTTTAATTTCTAACCACATCCTGAATTTAATCCGATTCATTATGCTTTTACAATGAAAATCATACATGTGTTTACAATTTTTTTTACAAGTGGTAAAATTCTATTTGAATTTTATCATAAACTGCTTTACCTTTATCAGTTATTGAAACTAAAAATTGGTCAGGCAGAATTAATGTAAAATCCCCCAAAAAGACTTGTTTTGCCAAAGGTATATTGATTTCAGCGACCTAATAGTTGTAAGATAAAATTCATATTGAACTGAAAAGTAGGATTAGAATTGGATTAAAAGGCTTGTATGGTTTATGATATAAAGTAACTTATAATTCAAATTTGAAAATATGACTGTTATAAATTGCACAATAAAAAAAGGAACCAACCTCAAATCCTACAACTATCCACAGTCTTGTATAAACATCATATTGTCTTCCCCATGAGGAGGTAAACCCAATCAGGAAACCATTGGATATCACTCCACAAATGTTTACAAACTGTAGAATTATATACCATGTACCTACAAACAAAATATATTGTCGTTGGAAGCCTTATCATTGTCATTTTGCTTTGTTTCTTCTGTTACCTATTCTAACATCGGACTCAGACTTCTTTTAAACTGAGTTTTACTGTGCATATTGCTGTGTGTTTGTTTACTCCACATTGGCTAGAGGTATAAGGGGAGGGTTGAGATCTCACAAAACATGTTTAACTCCGCTGCATTTTTGCGTCCCTCCCCAGACAGGAACCTCTGGCCTTTGTTAGTCTTGTATGTTTTTTAATTTTGGTTCATTTATATGTTTCGAAGTTTAGTATGACATCCATTTTCGCTGAACTAGTATATATTATTGTTTAGGGGCCAGCTGAATTCCCTCCAGGTGTGGTATTTTCTCGCTATCTTGAAGACCCAATGATGTCCTTGGGATGTTTTCTGCTCTTTAGTCGGGTTGTTGTCTCTTGAACACATTCAATGTTTCCATTCTCAATTTTTATTTGTCATATTTCTGATAACTACAAATTACCATGCTTTCTGCATATATGTATTGTAAAATATCAGCTTTTGGTCACTATATGAAGTATTTTCATTTGTTGATGTGTGTGTAGTAGATAATTGTGCGAGAGTCTGGATGGGGTTTACAGAACAGGGAATATAATGGGCAAAAAATAGAGAATAATGTGCAAAAAAATTAAGTGTAATGAAAAATATGCTAAACGGAATAGAGAATAATGGAATGCTAAATATAAAGTATAGAGAATGATATGTTAAAACAAAATAATTAAGAATAGAGAAAAATGGCTTACAAACATTAAGAATACAAAAGGGAAGACTTCCATCCAGATCCTCATGGTTATAGCAAAGTATAGATTCAGCTCAACTTTCATTTCAAATTACATACTTTCCACGTAATTTCAACCCTGGACTTTTTTGGCAGTATGCAGGAGCACTACTTTATCTAGATACATCTAATCCAAATAATTTTTTTGGTGAAATAAAGTTGTTGTATGATGTCCTACAGTTACTTAGATCCAAATCATTTGGAGTCTGGTGGATAGTTGTCTCATTGGCAATCACACCTCATCTTATTTTTACACCGATATTCTAATGAGATATCTAATGTGGAGTAAGGTTGAGGATTGATAGGGGTAATACATATATTTTACCAATGTCTTGTGCTATCTTGGCTAATGGTCTTCTGTACCACCAAAGCATTCTCTTGGCATCCACCCTTATGTCAATAAGATTTGTGAAAAGGGCAATCAGTGGTGCTATTGGCAGTGAGGCTGCAAACAACTGCAAGAAAAAATTATTATAGATGAAATCTGCAGATAAGATGTTATATTACATATGGTGTAGCATTCTCCTGTTTTCATTGGATATTACGATCATGTGTTTCAAATAATATTTCATGTATCTGAAGCCTTGTTTCTATTTTTAAGTATAGTGACGCTGTGTTTCTATTTATACGTATATTCACAATCAATATTAAAAATATGTGACGTCACACATAACAATCACGATGGAAGCGCCGCAGAGTACGAAAAGAAAATTTGCAAGTAAACTGAAATGAGTTCCATTTGAATTCTTATTTGTTCTAAACAGAAAAAAAATGCTGTGTTTTTGTTAACAATAAAACAAGTTAATCTTATTTATTAATATTTTCAATAGCATGTTAAAAATCTTGCAAAATAAAATTTTTAAAAAAATCATAAAGAACATTGAAGTTTATTTTTCTAATACATTATTTACATATGTAATATATAAATTAAGGACTTTCACTCAGTCAATACATTATATATGGACCTGTTAGATTATATTGACACTCAGACTTCATCCTCAGTCAATATAATCCAAACAGGTCCATATATAACGTATTGACCTAGACAAAAGTCCATAATTGATAAATATTGGCAGAAAATAATAAGATCATCACAAGAAAAGGCAGCTTGTAAAAGAAAATAATCAGGAAACATATATAAATTTCAAGTAGATCAAGTATAATAAAAGAACAGCAGTCCAATGTCTCCTAACTTGAACAAATTTTATCTGTCTAATAGTCCAAGGGCAATAACTCCCAACATTTTTTTTTGGTTCTTTTAAACTCTTTGATAAAAGCTGAAGAAATGTAGGCATGAAATCACTAATGTTATTTTCTATATAATTTCTATTTACAAGGTAAAAAAAATTTGAAAAAAATTGGTCTGTAATGTTCGAGGGCCTTGCTGGTATAAATTTCATAAAAATCTGACAAGAAATGAAGGTGTGAGAGTACTTACAATGCAATGTTAGATATACATTACATTTTAAAGGGACATATTCCACCTGTAAAAATAATTGATTAGTGCTGATTTTTGAACTTATCCCAGACATTGCTGATATAAACCAGTGCTATAAATTTCATAACAATTCTACAAAATATGTAGCCTTGAGAGTGCTTACAATCCAATTGTCCATACAATTTATATTACCTTAACTTATTTAAAAATAATTGTTTGGCACTGATCTTCGAACTTAACAGAGCAATGCTGATATAAACCCTTGAGACATACATACAGACAGACAGACTGATGGTTGCCCAGTATTTCTATGTCCCCAACACAGAGGAACATAAAATAAACTGTTAACACATTTATGTCTTGCCTTTTTGTTATTTTGATAATGCAAATGTTGAAATTAAAATAGCAATACTTTAACATGTAAGTTAAGCAAATATTCAAAGTCAATGAACCATGACTGAAGGTACAGGGCTAAACAATCTCCATGAAAATGAGATGTGCCAATGCTAATACAACTGCAAACCAAATACCATTGACTTTTCATAAGTCTTTCTCTTAGCTTTAAACAAACCTAAACACAAACATAAATTTGTAAACTATGCAAAAGTTTCAAAGTCAATGAACCATAATTAGGGGTGGGGTTATATAATCTCCATGGAAATGAAACTTGCAAATGCCAATACATTTGCATACAGAATATCATTGACTTAACATTAGTGGTTCATCTTAAAGTGACCTAATCACAAACTTATACATGTAAACTAAGCAAAAGTTTCAAAGTCAATAGACCATGAATGAGGGGTAAGGACCAAATATTCTCCATGGAAATGAGATGTGCTAATGCTTATACAACTGCATACCAATTATCATTGACCTACCACTAACGTTTCCCCTTAAACTGACCTAATCACAAACTAATACATTTGTACATGAAAACTAAGCAAAAGTTTCAAAGTCAATACACCATGAATGAGGGGGCAGGGCCAAATAATCTCCATGGAAATGAGATATGCCAATGCTTATACAACTGCATACCAAATATCATTGACCTACCACTAGTGGTTCCCCGTAAACTGACCTAATCACAAACTAATACATGTAAACTAAGCAAAGTTTCAAGGTCAATAGACCTTGACTGAGGGGGCAAGGCCAAATAATCTCCATGGTAATGAGATGTGCCAATGCTAATACAACTGCATACCAAATATCATTGACCTACCACTAGTGGTTCACCATGAACTAGACCTAATCACAAACTAATACATTGTTGAAGATGCCGCCGCCGTTGCTGACACCAGAAACAGCATACCTATGTCTCGCTTTTTGACTCCGTCAAGGCAAGACAAAAACAATTTCCTTTTTAGTAGTTTTTTCAAGTAATCAAATATGAAATGTGCTTTCTTAGATGTGTATATATTTACCATAATATTATTCTTAAAATTGATGTAAATTCAGGTATTTTTGCAATGTTTTTATTTTTGACAGAAAAGTGACAGAATTATTATTTGGCAAAGAGTTAGCTCCTATAAACAAGGTTTGGCCCCTCCCTCCTTAACTAAGTATTGTTTGTTAACAAACCATAAGGAATCCATATTGAATGATTTTCTCTGTGTATTCTCCCATAGTAAAATCACCAAGTGAAGGTTTGAGAGCCTCTTTCTGGACAAAAGTCAATTTGTCTTGAACTCCTTCCACTTTTCTTTTACAGCACCACTGAGGACGCTTTCTCCATAAACGCTGAAGCCACCTGAGATTTTAAATGAAAACACAAACTCTCAGTTATAAATGATAAGACAAAAGTATAAGATTGAACAATTGGTATGTCAGTTTTTGTTATTGCCTGAGAAATGTAAACAGATGTAAATGTTCGATATTTCAAAAAACTTAGATGACAATACCATTTTTCCCCAATTTTAAACATCCAACACTATTCTTTCAGGGTACCTGATGAATATATCATTCAAAAAGCAGGTGCCATGTGTACTATAAAGTTGGAGTCATACATTTATATTTTAAGTACCAGTATTAAATTTAAAATTTGCCAACATGTCACTACTAAAATCACAGAGCTAGATTGATTCAAATGAACGTAAACTATTTTGAAAATATCAGTGATAATCTCATTGAGTTTAAAATATTCAATTCCTATTTTGTTCATATTTATTTATCCATCAGTTAATCACCACTTGTTGTGTAAAACCTTTTTACTCACTCATTATATATTGTGTTGACTGGTTGCTGTCTCACTGATTTTATCCCACATTTCATTTTATTCATGAAATAAAATTTGGCATATTGCATCAACCTTCCAGAGCACCTGAGATCACCCCTGGTTTTTGGTGGGGTTCGTGTTGCTCAGTCTTTAGTTTTCTATGTTGTGTTTTGTATACTGTTGTTTGTCTTTTGGTTTTTTCTTTTTTTGCCATGACGTTGTTAGTTTATTTTCAATATAAAATTGAGAATGGAAATGGGGAATGTGTCAAAGAGACAACAACCCAACCATAGACCAGACAACAGCCGAAGGCCACTAATGGGTCTTCAATGCAGCGATAAACTCCCGCACTCGGAGGCGTCCTTCAGCTGGCCCCTAAACAAATATGTATACTAGTTCAGTGATAATGGACGTCATACTAAACTCCAAATTATACACAAGAAACTAAAATTAAAAATGATACAAGACTAACAAAGGCCAGAGGCTCCTGACTTGGGACAGGCGCAAAAATGCAGCGGGGTTAAACATGTTTTTTGAGATCTCAACCCTCCCCCTATACCTCTAGCCAATGTAGAAAAAACAAACGTACAACAGTACGCACAGTAAAACTCAGTTTAAGAAAAGTCCGAGTCCGATGTCAGAATAGGAAACAAAAGAAAATAAACAAAATGACAATAATACATAAATAACAACAGACTACTAGCAGTTACTGACATGCCAGCTCCAGACCTCAATTAAACTGATTGAAAGATAGTTTGAATATCCCTTTGGTATCTTTCACCTCTCTTTTGCACCAAAACAAATGTCATAAAACCTTGTAAGCTTATAAACTTAGTATGTTACACTACTGGATAGTCAACCATTAAGATTATGAATACTTACGGCAAAACAACATCAGTGAAGAATTTAGGCAATGGTTTGCAAATGATTAGAATAAGAATCTGGAAGGAAAGTTCTGACATACAGTTCCCATTGGGTTCACAATTATCTACGTATTTTGGTCCTAAACCAAAGATACCATCCTCACCAAATCTCTGTAAATATATTAGAATGAAACCATGATCAATTCAATTATCATTGTACTTCTATTTAACAATTAAACACAAAAAAGTCTAATACCAAGGCTGACAAAAACAATTCATTGAGCCTCTTTCCTAATCTTCTCATTTAAGCAAACAAAAAAGTACATGTTACTCACAGTGCTTTATTTTTACAGATATCATCCTTAGTACAAACATACAATATCAAGATAAGTACTTTAAAACTTTCTGTTTTCCAAATCAATTTTGTCAGTAATGAGTCTATGGACTGTTCATCTGACAATCACCTTCAATGTTTAAACAATGGAGGTGTGGTCAAAATTCTGATTGGGTAAGGACACATGTACAAACCCTGATGTAGTTGAAAGCTGTTCATTAAAAGCTTACTGAGTAAGTGCTTGATCAACAACAAGCAGTATTTTCTTTTACCCTTAAACTTTCTGAGATATTCAAAGTCTATAACGATAAAATGATAAATTTTTACAAAGAACAGTGCAACAGCATTCTTTACCATCAAAAAGGTTTGTAAAATAAAAGAACAATGTGTCAGAGGACATGAATGCCCCCGCTCAAGCTTTGCAGTTTTCCAGGTTAAAAAGGGGCATAACTCTAGAATGGTACTGTAAACCGGGATATTTTTGCGCCGTCTTTATTTCGCGATTTATTAACACAATCTAAATTCGCGCCGTTTTGAATTCGCGATTTCCCTGTGGCCTATATAAATATTTTCATAAGTGATTTAGTAAGTGAACAGCTTTACATGTATTGAAAATCAAGTGATAAAATCAATCAGAAATCATTTGTGTTCGGTTCATTAATATTAAAGGAGATTAAAAGTTGTGTCATGTTTGCTTGTAAAAACACAAACACAATAACAGAAAAGAAGACCTAATTAAGAGTGAATTAAAATAAAATGCTGTCGAGATTAATGCTAATTTATCGATCTTTTGATCTGATTAATCTGTGTAGCAGATTCAACGAGGTAATACTTTTAAAACTGATTGACAGGTGTCATTTACATATTTGTAATGAGTGTTGTATACATAGCAATATCCGTAATTTCCGCTTGCTTGAGATGTCTTCGATGTTAATAAGATAAACTTGAGTTAAAGTCATGATTTCTAACATTGCTTTTCATTTAGAAATACAGTTATGATTTGAGGTATCGATCTGTCGTCTGTAAAATCCGTGTTATACGGTGGTCCTCTACATATCCCTTGTATGGTCTTCATCTCATGAATAGAGTTTTCTTGAAATTTTCGCGGTCGTTTTATTTTCGCGTTTCAATTCTTACCGAAAAAAATAGCGAAAATAAAAATGCCGCGAAAATTTCCCTGTTTACAGTAAATGACTCACAACCCAAATTAAAACTCTGTCTGCCTGTTGCCTTTTCTTAGCATTGTGTATGAGTTTCATGAAGTTTGGATGAGACAAACTGCATTTAGAGTGTTGAAACTGAAAATTTGCAATTTTCCAAGTTATAAAGGGGCATTACTCTTGAACAGTTAATGACATACTGCCAAAATTTAAACTCTGTCTGCGTGTTGTGGTTCTTAGCATTGCGTATGAGTTTCGTAAAATTTGGATGATAAGGCTGGAGTTAGAGTACAGAAACAAAAAAATTTGCTATTTTCCAAGTTATAAAGGGGCATAACTCTAGAACAGTATGTGAATCACTGCCCAAATTTAACTTTGTGAGTTGTGTTTCTTCGCATTGTGTATGAGTTTCATAAAATTTGGATGAGGAAAAATTAAGAAGGAGTGTGGAAACAAATATGGGACAGAAGGATGGACAGTCAAGGGTAACAATAAATGCCTCAATTGCCAATGGCAGGGGCATATAAATCTATTTTGCTAAACCTAAGATTTTGCAACGTAATTTTCAAGGACAAAAGTTAAATTTCAGAAATACGAACCCCTCTGACAAAGGCTATGTAAAAACATGAAGCGTAGTTGTTAGCAAACTGGAAGGCAAACAGCTTCACAATCAAGGCGTCATCATAAGATGTCTGTGTTCTGTGATTTTCTACAAAGACATATAATAAAATTGTTTTTAAGGTCAAATTTAAGCAATTGATGGATTGATCCAATAGAGAATATTATATGGCTGTTTTTTCAATTTCACACACCTGTAACAACTGGAGAAAGTTTTTGGCAAAAATCATGCAGTTTAAACAATTATCACTTGCATAATTGGTCAAGTATGAGCAAATATTGAGGAAATCTGTGAGTTTTGCTTTTGACCCCTATAAAACTTTTTTTTTTGTTGAATGAGTTAGATTTTGTTTACATTTTTATTCAAAGAGGGATCAAACAATGCCTGGAATCTGAGGTGCTGTGTTTTTCGATTTCAATATATATTTATTTTCTAATAATATTAAACCCAATAAATCTTACCCCAGTCTGTTAGCTTTCTCGCCAGCCAGTCATACAGCTACAAAGTAAAATACAAAGTTTAAAGCTCATAGACCTATTAACGCACTGTGTAAACATTACCCTCTATGAAAATTTGAAATCTTGTTTGTATATAAAATAAGATTTCGTATGATTGCCAATAAACCTTATCGCTATTTGGAAATCTGCGCCGCTTGACCCGAGAATCTGCACCTCTTGAACTATTGACGTCATACAATAATCACTTTTCAATTGTGGCGTCAGATATTTTCTATTATTGATGTTAAAATTTTATGGGAACCTTTGTGATGTCCAGTAATGGCGGACAAACACTGATAAGGTGTATGAGACAACTATCCACCAGAGGCTAAATGGTGTAGATGTAATCGGCTACAGGTCAATGTCTAGCCTTCAACAATGAGGAAAACCAATACAGTATAGTATGTTATAAAAGACATGACATACCTTCAGCAGGGGTTTTCTGTGTTTTTTTGTATTTAATCTTAAAAATAATTTTTTTTTGGACTATTGCCTCTCATCTCCTTGTATTCATAGGTAAAGCATGTAAAACTGAAAGATATTCTTCAAAAACAACTATAATTTTAGTTTTTAAGTCAAAATTAAGAGCAGAGTCTGCTTATATTGCAGGAGAACCTGATATCACCCCTATTTTTTCAATTGATTAATGGACTTGTTTGTCTTTTCATCGTTTTGGGGTTTGTGTCATGACGTTGTCAGTTTATTTTTGACTTATGAGTTTTATCTTCCTTCACTTTTTGTCAAGCCTTCGACTTTTGTCGAAAAAGCGAGACATAGCAATCCTACATTCCGTCGGCGTCGTCATCCACAAATATTCACTCTGTGGTTAAAGTTTTTGAAATTCTAATAACTTTCTTAAACTATCCTGGATTTCTACCAAACTTGGACAGAGGCTTGTTTATGATCATAAGATAGTATCCAGAAGTAAATTTTGTAAAAAAAAAATTCCAGTTTTTCCGTGTTTTACTTATAAATGGACTTAGTTTTTCTACCAGTTAACATTACATTCACTCTGTGGTTAAAGTTTTTGAAATTTTAATAACTTTCTTAAACTATCCTGGATTTGAACCAAACTTGGACAGAAGCTTGTTTATGATCATAAGATAGTATCCAGAAGTAAATTTTGTAAAAAAAAAATCCTGTTTTTCAGTATTTTACTTATAAATGGACTTAGTTTTTCTGCCAGATAACATTACATTCACTCTGTGGTTAAAGTTTTTAAAATTTTAATAACTTCCTTAAACTATCCAGGAATTTTACCAAACTTGGACAGAAGCTTGTTTATGATCAAAAGCTATAGTATCTAGAAGGAAATTTTGTAAAAATTTATTTCCTGTTTTTTCCATATATTACTTATAAATGGACTTAGTTTTGCTTCCAGTTAACATTACATACAGTCTGCAGTTAAAGTTTTTAAAACATTAATTAGATTCATAAACCATCCTGGATTTTTACCAAACTTGGACAGAAGCTTCTTACAATCAAAAGATAGTATCTAGAGGAAAAGTTTTAATAATTTTTTCCCCATTTTTGTTGACATAGCGATCCTACATTCCGTCGTCATCTGAATTAAGGGATAAATCATCAAACAATGTAAAAATTATCTTCTTTATCATTTGTTCAATCAATCAATTTATGTTTCAACTCTTTTATAAATCTATAGATTTGATTCCATACTGTATTCATTTTTACAAGCATAACTTTTTTCATACATTTCAAACGTTTTATTTCATTAACTGTAAATCTATTATGTGCATTCCCCTATCTCACTGAAAACATAGATAACAGCAAAAGTAGGCGAGACACTGGGTTCCGCGGAACCAAGGCTTCCAAAACGGTCATATATGCCAGACATTTGTATAATGTCCGGTAAAAGTCCGGCTGGGCAAAGCATGAAACGGTCATCTACTTTTTAGTTTTCAAGGCTTTAAGAGACGGTCATTTTAACATAATTCGCGATCTTTTTGACCCAACGTTTTGCCTTTAACAGCCACACATTTCAGGTCATAAAAGTGACATGATCATTAAGTACTACCAAAACAACCCCTACTTCAATACCTTCTCATTTTAATCAAGGCTAATTAGTTGTCAAACAGCTGAAATTTACCTGTTCAGGTGACAGGTAAACTATTTTGAACCGGACATTGATCGGTCTATTTAAAGTTATTTTCTTACATTTCAGCGGTTTGCATCTAATTAATTTAGTCAAAAAGGTTTAAATTATCAGAAATATGTTTACAAATATGATTTGATGAAAAAATTAAAAAAGTGAAAATGAAAAATCGTCATAACCACGTTGTTTGAACCTAGAGACATGTCTCTGTTTGAACTAGTACATGTGTGCGTATGTGTGCAGGTGTGAAATTTAATTATGCATCCTAATTTCTTCAAAAAATGCTTAAATTGTCATTGAAACTTTACAAATTTTTTAAATGTACATGTGATGCATTGGAATTTCAAAAAGAAAATCATGCTCCACTGTCATATATTGTAATTACCTTGCTCAGTATCAAAATTGATATTGTATTCAGCAAAGATGAAACAACGGTTGTTACCATCACACAGGCTTGGGCAGACATGTTGGGACAGTAGTCAACACTAGCGAACACTCTGTAAACAATGACTCCAAGCACACTAGCCAAAACAACACATAACATGAAGATTAATGTCAACCCTGACAGCAGGAACTTTTTTAGCTGTTCTTTCATTGGATAATACCAGTCTTCCTCCCCGGTCACTGGATCCTAAAAAAAAATTCAATATTTAATCAATATATATAGACAAAAGAGATATATTTTTTTGAAAGAATGAATGAATTAATTAATGAACAAACAAGCAGAGGAAGAAATCAATAAATCAATTGATCAATCTATTACTCATTTAATCAATCAATCAATCAATCAATTCCTTTAAAAATCAATTCATTAATGCATCAATCAATCAATTCATCAAAGAATCAATCATTTGGTCTGTCTGGTACACAGGATTGTACATGTATATATTGATGTGTTATCATCTTTAATATGCAATTGAAGCATCAAACCATCACAATACGAAATAGATAGCTCAATAGCTAATTGTTACGATTGTGGGAGATTGTGTTTATAATTGTGTTTCCAGAGGACAAAGGTCACTGCCATAAGAAGGAGGAGAGGGTGCAAATTTAGAGATATAGAGGTGAAAATGAATGGATTAAATATGTTATATGTACATAAATTCATAATTGTTTTTCACAATCTGCCACTTAGAAATATAAATCTGAGATTGTTATGTTTCTGTTAACAAATAATCTACCTTGCTTTTTTTAACAGAGTTCCAACGCCCCCAGCATTGCACATATATTATCTATCTAAGGGCGATAACTCAAAAAAACTGACAATGTAATTTTCAATATAATTAATATTTCCGTAATTCTTTTAAAATCATTTAATAGGCACTGATTTTCGAAGTTGTCCAAGACATTGTTGATATAAACCTTTGATATAAATTTGATATAAATCTGGCAAGAATAGTTCACATAAGAGCATTAACAATTTTCCATATAATTATTATTTCCAAGGGCTCTTTTAAGAATAGTTGATCGGCACTGATTTTAGAATCTGTCAGAGACATTGCTGATATAAACCTAGCTATGATATAAGTTTTATAAAAATCTGGCAAGAATTGTACACATGAGACAGGCAGACAGAGGGACAGATGGATGGCTGCCCAGTATTTCTATGTCCCCCACAACGCGTTGTGTGGGGACAAAAATGAACCATAAACAATATGTGAAAAAGTTGTAACATAAGAGTAGTCACACTTCAAAGGATTGCATGTATAGAAAGGTAAAGATTGACATAATTTCAGTTTTTTCTCTTAGCCGCAACTTTTGAAGGATAAACAGTAGATTTTCTGATTTGACTAACCAAATCAAAACATGCCATACACACAATCCGATAACAGATCCTTACTAAATCATAGTGATGAATCAATCAAGGCTAAAAAAATTAAATTGTTCAGAAAACAACTTTTTTTAAAGTCTAGCAGTCAGTATAACAAGCCATGAACTTGATTGATTTATGAAAGAATTTGTGCATTTAGACCTCCCAACATGGTGACAAAAGGGAACTAACTCTTGCTCAAATTGTGTTGATTGACATGTTTGAAGGTTCTTAACCATGTTAACACTGTCATTAGAATAAATACAATGAGAAATTTTCTTCCTCAAGTACTAATTCAAGTGCTTTAAGTATGATGTCACACAATTGATAATTGATAAAAAACAGTATGTTTAAGAGCAATGGAATAGCATGTAATTTTTCAAAATAATAAAAACACACAAACATAATTCTGTTATAAAAATGCTATATAATTTGTTAATTTTTGTGGACTATACTGAAAGCTATAATTTTTTTAAAACATTATAAAAAAACATATATTTTTGATTAGATTTTAAAAATATTGAAATCCTAGACTTTTATTTTTTATAAAACTGAAGCTGCCTAATTCTTGTTTGTGCAAATGTAATACAAAGCTTTATAGTATAGTTTCATCTCAGCTAAAATTTATTAATGCAGCTTTTAAATATTTAGCTGTTGAAATTGAAATAACTGCAGTCAATGTATGATTCATTTTGAAAAACAGGAGACATTTAGTCATATATCAATCAGACAGCAAAACCAAAGACAAAAATTAAAAAAAAAAAACAATTTGAGGTAAAAAAAAATTTAATCTTGTAACACTTTACATAGATGTGACCATTGATGGGAAAATTGGACGAGAGATGAAAAGTTTATTCTTAAATATATATTCTTGGTATTACATGTGTCACATAATGTTCCAATTGTTGTGACAATCTGTCCTCTATACATTGATTGTGACAAAGTGTTTAGAATTGTGGTTTATAATCCTTCCCTTCGCCTATATCGCCCTCCTCAGTATCTCCCTAATTCTCAGATTTGATCAGGCATTATCAGTGACTTCACAATGTCTGAGGAGAAGTTATCAGTGATATTACAATATGTGAGGAGACATTATCAAGCTTGTTTTTGTCAAGCATAAGTGACTAAGGGCGAGGAAAAAGACCAGTTATAGAACTATAAACAGATTATTATGTTTTCTACGTATAGATATCGTAAATATCAGCCTCTTGACACGATGTGAATTTTTTAGCTCGTTCCTTAGCACTCACTTGCCATAAAGGTTCACATTGTGGCTCGCAGCTGATATTTTAAGATATCAATGTGAAGAGAACCCCATAATCTATACCTATACAAAAAAATTCCACACATTTTAGATTATCATTTCTCCATATCAACATGATGTGTAACTTTTATTTATGATAATCTTACAATAATTGTCCATGTTATTTGATGGTCAGTTTAGGGCCAAATTGGGTGAATTAGCTGCATACTCATGCAGCATTTTAATTTCAGATGTGGATACTGGATTTTGAAAAAAAAGGGGAAGGGGGGACAACAAGACAACATTGGGAGTGGGACTTGTAAAACACCTATGCATTAATCATATATGTAGCTCACTCCCCTCCTAAATCCATCTCTAGATTTGTCTATAAAAATTATCTATTTTGGTAAACTTGTTTTGGGTTGCTGTTTGATTGATGTTATCTCTAAATCTCTTTTTATTCTTACCATATTACTGACAGGACTCACTCTCATATGGTATACAGTCTGATAATAAAGATCAATGTGAAAATGGAAAAACTCTAACTATACTATACAGAGAACATTCTATATAAGCTTTGTTGATTTCTGTTCAGTAGTTGATGACTTTTTGAAAACTCACTTCCAAAAGAGTGAATCAGACTTTTAAATTTCAATTAATAATGAGTTATTTCCCTTGTTTGGAAGTACACTGGTATAGAGTCTAATTGGCTGCAATACAGCAATCATATGAAGTCAGCAGAAAACATTGAGTTTCTTTAATTCTTAAACATTTCCAGCTTTGTAATAGAGTTTTATTAAAAGTATGTTGAAAGGCTACTGACCGTGCGAGACCCTAATGGGTAGTCAAGGTGGTTAAACACCCCTAGTAGTGTACATGTTGAAAGGCAAAAGACAATAAATGACTTTAAATATGAGCATGGCATGCACATGACCCTTTAAGCTTGTCTTTATATGCTTTAAATGAATTTATATGATCAACTAGAAATGCTGTGACACTGCTCAAATAGAGTCCCCCACCCCCCAAAAAAAAAGAAAAAAGTCATGCAGACACAGTAATACCCATCAAAAACAAAACGAGTTTTCACAAATAAAGTTCCAAAACTCCGCAATGTCATTTCAGAAATTCATAAAAAAAAAAAAAAAAAAAAAAAAAAGAGAGCTGAAGGTGAGAGTGAAAAATGTTAAAAGCGTATTTGAGTAATTGTCCAAAAACTGGAAAATCCCCTCTTTTTTATGAATAAAGTCACAATACTCTATAATGTAAAACCAGAAATTTTTTAAAATTGAAAGACAACTTATGTCAATAAACATAAACAATTCACACAAGTTTCATAAAAATTGCTCAAAGCATTTTTGAGTTATAGTCAGAAAACTTGAAAATCCCCCATTTTTTATGAATAAAACCCCATAACTTGGAAATACAAAATTCAAATTTTATAAAAATTGAATTGGAGCTTAGGTCAATAGATATTTATATAAACAATTCACCAAAGTTTCATGAAAATTGGTGAAAGTGTTGAGTTATTGTGAGCAGTGTTGATGACGGACGGACGGTATACCATATAATATGTCCCGTCTTTAAAGATAGGGCATATAAAACATGCAAATCATTAACTCATCATTGAGTTTCACTGTCATGAAGCAGTTACTGCACAACAAAGGAAATAATCTCCATCCAGTTATAATTTTAAAGAAAAATTCATGATTCCGCAAATGAGTTTCTAGAAAGAGCTAAAAACAAGAGAAATTGAAGATAATTATAGAAAGACAATAGAACAGATTGATACAAGGAAAATCTGAAACTATACACCTACATCCTAAAGACTGTATTGCTATTTGGCATTGTCAGACTTTAAAGGTACTTGGCATACTGTAAAATTTAAACAAACATTATGAGACCATCCTCCTGCTATGTTCGAGGGTCTGGATGGGGTCTTTCAATTCTGTATTCTTTAATTGTTTAGGTAATTTTTCTCTTTTCTTTATATTTTTTGCCCATTATTCTCTATTCTTTATATTTTAACACTCCACTTTTCTCTATTCTTATTTTTTTTGGTTGATGTTTGTTTATTCTTCATATTTTTTGGCCTTTATTCTGCACTTTTTACCCATTTATACTCTATTCTATAAACCCCATCCCGACTCTTATGTTGGATTTGGAAAACATGAACAAACAAAATTCAGAGTAGTTACAAAAAGTAGTTATGTTAGTAAGTACATTCCCCATTTCTATTCTCAATTTTATGCTAAATGTTCCTTCTCCTAAGGATATTACAATGAAATTCAGAAACAAGCCTTTTCTTCTTCAGTTTTAAAAAAGTAAATAACTGTTAGGGAAAGCAAATATACATGCAAGTTAAAATGCCAAGTACATGTTTTGTTATAAATTAGCTAGGCTTTTAGTTTTCTCAATTGAATTGTTCCATATTTTTTCATGTTGGGGGCTTTTATTGCTGACTTAATATGCCATATACAGTATGGGTTTTTCCCATTGTTGAAGGCTGTACTGTTGCCTATAATTGCTTTTATCCACTTCAATTAAACTTCAGAGGATAGTTGTCTCATTGGCAGTAATATGTACAACATCTCCTTATTTTTATACATGTATCCACCAGTTAAATTATGCTTTGCATGACGAGGGCCTCATTAGTAGTATAACTGTGTGACCCACTTTAAATAAAGTATTGTTGTCATTGCAATGCCATATACAATTTGTCACATGACTGTAAAATAGAAAACTATTAGTTAAATGCTTTATCAAAGAAAATGCATAAATAACCACACTGTAGATATATGTGTTCTCCCTTTCTTTAGGACTAATCTATAAATAACACATAGATGAGAGCGTGATAGAGCAGATTGTTACCCCAAGAAAGCATTATCGTATTAACCAATCAAAATCTATCATTTTGACATGAAGTATAATAATCTTATTTATATCAACTCTGTGTTTCCCTGTCCATAAGATATTGTTGTTTCTGTTACCAATTGTATCCTTCTCTTCTCAAGCAGACCTATGTTACCTGGGAACCAGTTGTAACATATGGTATACTGTCAAAGCAATGTACAGTACACTTAACTGTTCCTGTCCTGTGATTCTTCTGTTGTACTTTACCATGCAATGGGTACCAGCTGACAGCAAAATTAGGTATACAGTATACAGGATGTTGTCAAGGCAACATCAGTACACAGGTTAATCAAGTTTATATATCATATACTGTGATGAATTAATGTCAACAGAAAACTACATTTTATAGTGAATCTAATTGTCATTAGGCTCAGGAAGCACAGAATCTAATTGTCAAGGCTCAGTAAACACGTGATGCAAGTGACAATCATCTTCAATCATTTTAACTTACCAGCTTTCAGATTACCGGTAGACCTACCTTCTAAAATTCATACATTAATGGTAAGATGAATGAAAGGTTTTTATCAAAGACTGATTTACCACTTACCAAACATTCTTGTAAAAATCTGGTGTATAGTTGTCTCATTTACAATCATACCACATCTCCTTTTTTTTATGACTACAGACATATGAGCATATAATCTTCAGTGTTCCAGCTAGGCCGTTTTCAGAGGGCGCGGCACCCGCCCTTTTTTCAATTGCGCCCTATGCCCTTTTTAACGATTTCGAAGCGCCCTGTGCCTTTTTCGTTGCGCTCTGCCCTTTTGGAGATCGATGATGTTTGATTTTGCTCGTTTTGTTATGATCCGCCATTACATAATGCGTCCTTGTCAACATGGAAAAGTTAAAAATAGATTTACCTGTGTGTCGATAACAGCTGATCAGTGTATACATAATCTGTATGTACTACTAGGATCTATTAATTAGCGGTGATTTTAACTCATTAAATAAAAACTATATAACATTCTGAGTTTGTTTTTCTTGTCTTATTTACAATCACAATGCCTAAGCGTGAACGACGATTGAAAGAGGAAATTAAAAAAAATAAAGTGACGAACAGAAGTTTAGCTGACTTTTTTTAGCACTACGTGACTGAGTTTGTTATATTTTTAATTTTGACAGTTACTATTTCCTTTTGATTGAAAATGAATCCTCTGAAATATAATAATTTTTACAACTCTTGTGTAACGACGATAGCTTGAAAAAAATAACTGTATAGAATTTTTTTTATTTTTTCTAAAGAATTACTTCTAGGAAAAGACGATAACGGAAAAAAATACTTTATAAAAGATATTTTTTTCAGAAATCGTAATGGAAGTACTGAAAATGAAAGTCCCAAAAAACTGGATGAGAACTTAAAAAGAAAAAATGAAGAGAGTAGAATTTTTAAATCTACCAAAAGCCCCAATAAAAGAAGAAAGCATAATAGTGGACATAAAACGGTTTTTGATTCCAAATGGCAATACGGTAGACCCTGGTTGCAAAATATAGATGATGTAATGATTTGTCAGCTGTGTCAAAAGCACAGTTCAGTGGGTGTATGGAGTGATATTGGTTGCAAAACTATACGGTTAGATAAGATAAAAGAACATGAACACTGCTCTGAGCACTTGGCCTCTGTTAATCTAGTTCTATCTGGGCTAATGTCATTGTGATTGTGATTGTATATATATGTTACCTATGATCAAAGGAATAAAACAATGTTTGATTTACATCTTTATTAAAACATGCCTTTTTCAAATTATCTTTCACGCGTTAAATGTGCCCTTTTCAGAATTGGCACCCTGCCCTTTTGAAATCCTAGCTGGAACACTGATCTTTATGTCATTGATGAAGGGTTAATTCAAAGAAACTTTTTTGTGAACAGCTGAAAGGGCTTATAAGTAAATTTAGAAACGTCTTTATGTTCTATGATGTCTTATAGGAAAAGAAACAACTAAACATCCAAAACAAATATAAAGCTATTGAATACTGTAAATTCAGAAATTATTGAGATGTTTTTATTATTGCGAAAAATGCAAGATGGTTATAATCGCAAAAACTTAAACTCGCATTTTGAAATTTTTTATAAGAATTAAACAGGATTTTTCTCAATTTCGCAAAAATTAAAATCGCATTTTAGTCTAAAATTGACAAAATCTCAATAATAAATGCACGCAATAATTTCTGAATTCTCAGTATATTGTTTAAAAAAAAGAAAAATAGAAACCTGACTGACCTATCAAAAATTCTTATGTTCCGCTGAGTAGCTAAAAAATATTTTTTTGTACGGCCAATCAATATTTTATAAAAGGCCAAAAATAAAATTTGAATTGATTGATGTTGCCTACCTTCCCACTTAAAAAACAGCCTACCAAAAAAAATTTATAACACAAATCGTTTCAAATTTTTTTTTCAAAGATTTTTTCCAGTTGTAAAATGTGTAACGTTGTTTATCTAATATATTGTTGGTAAAAAAAAATCCCTATCCTAGAAGGCATGGGTAGGCAACATTAAACAAAGAATTTCTTAAGGGTGGCCCAAAGTATAATAAAAAGGTAGATTTATGTCTCTCTTACTTCTCTTGCTTTTGTTCCATAAAATTCTGGTCTGTCTGGTTCTGTGGCTTCAAATTCATCAACATCCCATTCATAAGCTAATGTAGCAGTTTTCCTTTTCCACAATTCCAAAAATAATGTACCTAAAAATATACCGTAATCCCAAATTTGACCCAAAAGCTAAAGTGTCATGCACAAACATTTATCATTTTTCTTTTGTGTTTTCATAATTTGAATCACAAACATTACAGAATATCTCATTCTTCAATGAATATGCTAAATTTTGTGAAACATATCTTAACTGAAATTGGGGAAAACTGAAAACCTTGATAATTCATCAATTAAATTTAAGACAAATTATGTCACATACAATTTGATATATCTCCAGTATCTTAACCTGTACAAAACCATTACCAGTCTAATTAAACAAATCTATGGCTTATAAGTGGTTCAAATTCAGGTTTCACTGTTTAGTAAACTTATTTCTGAACTTTGTTATTTTGATCAAAATTTTCTTATGCCTAGTTCACACATACATTTAATTCGAATCAAATGTGAATCGAATTCACTAATCACGTTCACACACTCTTCTTTTTCTAATTCGAATCAAATTTGAAATTGGCTAAAAATGCATTTTCTTTGATGCTAATTAGTTAATTCGCTTTAATTCGATTTAAACTGTGGTGTGGACACTTTCTTAATTGTAATTCGAATCAAATTATAAATAATTAACTGATAATTTAAATTAAGAAGTTAACGAAGTTCGGACAGTAAAGAGAATTTGACGCGCATTGCAATTCGTGTTAAAGTTTACGTTCGGACGTAAAATGTTTCGAATGCGAATTAAACTAATTTGAATTAGTTAATGCGAATAGAATTCGAATTATGTGTGAACGCAGCATTATTTGAGGAATGTACTGTTGATTCATTATTATTTGTAGAATACCAATTTTTCATGGGTATAGTTGAACCACAAATATAATTCAACAAAGTATAATTTTTGCACAAGGTTGCATACATATAGAATAACCATTTATTGTCTCGAAATATAAATTTTATTTGTACAAGGCTTAGAAACAGGTAAAAAGCAAGGCTTTGCCGAGCATTTTTATCCTGTTTTGAGCCGAATGTATGGTTATTCTTTATATACTGCAACTCCTACAACTGTTCCAAATGAAATATTTAGGGTAAAAACCATCATTTTTTTAATTTGGAGAGGTCGACGTAAAAATTCCACGAACCTGTATGTTTATTGGACGTCATAAATAAAACTCTACGTAAACACATTGTCAATGTCATAAACAAGGCGATATACTGTCAGTGACTGTATATCACATATGAATATACGGTCAATTCAATCTAACTGCGCAAGATAGCACGAGTACAGCTGCAGTATATAGGCTTTTGCAAACCAACAAAATCAAATATCCACGAATATAAAATTTTTCCTCAATCAAATCTCAACGAGATATTGTACCTACGAAAATAAATGAATTCACAGTAATAAAAACTTGCTAGTTTATAAAAAAAAAAAGCCCCAAAGCAAATTTTGTTAACATACTTCATTATTAATTTTTTTCTGGTACACAGTACAAGGTGCCTAATTGCAGAGTTATTGGTAAAATGGTTTTTGAATATTGTAAGCGGGAGATTATTATATTGATAGAAAGACACACACTTTGAAATAATGAACTCACAGACAGGCCACTTGACCTATAAAATAGGACACAAAATTAGTAACCAATTGTAAGAGAAAGCTATATTTAGAGAACTTACCCCCAGACAAATTTGTAGAACTTACCTCAGACACATTTGTAGAACTTACCCCAGACACATTTGTAGAACTTACCCCTGACACATTTGAAGAACTTACCCCAGACACATCATTTGTAGAACTTACCCCAGATACATTTGTAGGACTTACCCCAGACACAGATTATTAAAGCATAGTATGGTGTGGCCGCATTGTCACATGCTTCTTTGATAACTGTCAAGATCTCTGTCACCCTAGAAGATACATGGAATTTACTAATTCATTTTAACAATCTTTAAATAATAACAAGTAATAAAAGCTTCTTAAAGCAGCTGCATTTCTGAAGGGAATATGTCCATATATATGACACCAAGTCAAATAAATGGGACTTTTAAATCGGTAAATCCCCAGTAATAAAAATTACATGTAATGCACACTTAGCGTGCAGGATGGTGAAAGATAACTCAAGTTTAATTTAAATGTGGTCAATTTTTATCGAGTGTTACAAAAAAATTAATGTTTTTCTCTATCTTCACATTTTAGAAAAATGTGTACATGTTTTACTAAATAATACCCACACGTGAGGACCTTAATTTTTTGGGATTTTAGAACAAAAGACGGATAACATTATACACCTTTAAAATATAAGTTTAATTAAATAAACTTGAATGGTAGTTATAATGTTAATTGTTAATTGTTAATTTTATATTCATTATGTAATTATTGCAGCAAATATCTAATGTGGTAAAACAATGTACTGCAACTAATTTTAGGTAAATATCAAAATCATATGACAAGTTTAAAGCAACTTTAAACTATGAATGGTTTGACGTTACCTTAAAATTTAAATAGTTAAAATATATCTGAATTAATTCAAAGAATGGTCATGATCATTGGTTTACTGCACTGTAATATTTTGGGGTTCTTTTGATTGTATCATGTTCACCAGAAGGGTAGATCCATAGTTTGAGGAAAGGGGTGACGTAATAGCCTGAAATGGAAGAAAAAGCGCCTATAGCGAAGCAAGACGAAAAAAGTTTTGGACGATTCTTTTCTTCTTGCTTTGCTACGCACTATTTTATTATGCCAAAATATGATATTTTTTCCAAACCATGCCCACTAGTACCCCCTCCTTGAATCTGTTGTGGGAACCAAATTTTGAATCAAAATCTTTGGGTATAATTCATGAAATATTTTTGCACTTGACATTCGGTAAACCTTTAATTAAAATATCTGTCAAAGTTAGCAGTAAACTTCAAAAATAATTGCAGAAAAAAACTTTCTAGTTTATGTTTTATAAGAAATTTATGATTTTCAAGCCTAGCATGTATGTATGCATATTTAGCCAGTGGCCCTCTCATGCATAATAAACAGCTGCGCCATGAGCGCATAATACGCCTGTAGTCTTGTGTGTGAATTTTTATGCAATAAGCATAAATAGTTTCTGATATATGGCGTGACATGCGAAAACCCCCTTTTTTTTTACAAAAAACTCAATATCTCTAAAATGAAATTTTGAATCAAAACCAAAAAGTATACAGATCTTTAGATTAATATAACTAAGAAGTGTATAAAATTTTAAGCAATAATCATAAATCGTTTTTGAGATACGGCGCGACATGTGAAAAACCCCTCCCCCTTTTTTTACAAAATACTCAATAACTCAAAAATAAAATTTTGAATCATCACCAAAAAGTATACAGATCTTAAGGTTAATATAACTAAGAAGTGTGTAAAGTTTAAAGCAATAATCATAAACTGTTTTTGAGATACGGCGCGACATGTAAAAAACCCCTCCCCCTTTTTTAACAAAATACTCAATATCTCTAAAATAAAATTTTGAATCATCACCAAAAAGTATACAGATCTTAAGATTAATATAACTAAGAAGTGTGTAAAGTTTTAAGCAATAATCATAAATTGTTTTTGAGATACGGCGCGACATGTGAAAAAAAACACACACCTGTTGTAGATACTAAGTCCCGTAACTCAAAAAGTTTTAATCTTATTTTCACCAAAAAATATACAGATCGTTTGACCATCATAAGAAACAATTATGTTAAGTTTCATGAAATTTGGATAAGTCATTCTCAAGTTACGGTGCGACATGTTTACGCCGGACAGACAGACGGACAGACAGACAGACAGACGGACGGACACCAGACATTTGTATACCATAATACGTCCCGTCAAAAAATTGACGGGCCTATAAAAATCTTACGATTAAAATTGATTGTAACTAAAACTGAAATATTCATGACTTCTGACTATTTTAACTCTTCAGTTTTTTAGTGAAAACACACAGTTGCAGGGTTTTCGTTTCTTTCTTTTTATCTTTCATTTATTTTTAAAGCAGCAAAACCTGTAGAAATTCACATATTTGTCAATATCGTGAAATATCATTTCCTTGACAATAAAGTACGCACATCCAGTTACTTCGGTATATTCCCCCGTAATTACGATCAATGAAGAGGTTCCAAAAAATTTGATTGAACCCATGCATCCATCTGCCATGTGGAGTTAATTAACAGATACGAAACGATTTTGCAGCATTACCCCATAAACGTTTGAAGTCGGTTTGTGTGAGTTCTTGTCAAAATAATACTTCCATGATCTAATTAAGTTTCATCTTGATTTGGTCAATTACTTTAAAACAAAACTTTAACCTGATACTGGACCAACAGACTGACAGATATAGCAACTCACAGACCACAACACTAAAAAAATGCCCCCTATTATTGTAATAGAAAAACAAAGGTATAGGGAATTCATCCATGACATAAAATCAGTACATGCACAGCAAAAACCACACAAAAAGCAAAGGAACAGTGCTTTTATTGCTGTTATTCATCTCAAAGTCACGGTGAGGCCTTCAACAAGGAGCAAAAAAAACTCACCTCACTGCAAGTTTAAAATGGCCCCTAGCACCAGCTAGAGCAGATTTCTTTGCAAAAATAATTTGGATAGACCTTGTAAGATGTAACACCACCAAATCGGGCCAGGTCAAGAAAGAGCATACTGGAAAGTAGTACAGATTTAAAACCAAATAGTTCCTATGTATAGGTGTAAATATAACACTATTCAGAATATATTTTAATAATTAAGGTATCAGATGAAAGGTGAAGGGCTATTGATCCTTGTAGACTGGCATAAAACAAGGTTTCCGCTGGCAGTCGCCATTTTCCCATTTTGCGAAAAAATGAAAATTGTGGCGATCAAAGTTCTTTATTGGCGAAAGAATTTGACCAAAGAAATATAACTGTTTGACTTTGTCAATCTTGTTTATCTTTTTGGGGTTTCTCGGACTTTTCCCCTGATCTGAAAATACTGGATATTCACATTGAACTCGTTACGATTCTGATAGAAAATCAATAATCAGCTGATTGCATTTTATAGGGAACGGCAACAATGGATTAAAAATTTATAAATGAGTTGATTGTATCATGTTTAATGAAATGATGTGGTTAAATGGCATCATATGTCGCTTTAAGGATTTTTTTACAACTTTGACATGTTTAATGGAAATAATTGTTTTGAAGTGGGTACTTCACAATTGTTTTAGTGGGGCACCTGTTTGAAGCATAGTTTTACATCAGCTTCAGTGAAGAAATCAAAACTTCAGAATAATGTACAATGAATTCTTGGTAATTTAAGAAATGTGAAAGTTGCTTGACTTATCAATTTTTAGAAAAAACATAAATTTTAGAATTCTTGAAGCAAACAGTCAGTTTATTTATTTTAGAATTAAATCTATTGCAAAAATTTTACCTTAGAAGTTTTAGGATGCCAGTTAATAATTAAAGTATCACTTGACCAGATATTTTGAAATTTGAACATAATGTTATAGATCATAAAATACAGATTTGACTTGGATGGTTTTGACATGGTACTTTAACTATCATCCGGAAAACAAACTTATGACAGACAGATGAATGGACAGATGGAGGGAAGTTCAGACTAACAAACAAACGGACTGATGGAAAGACATTTGCTTCACTATATAACACACACCCCTTTTTGATGCAGGGGTATAAATACAAACTTGATACAAAGTCAATAATGAAAATGGAATATTGAAATATAGTTAGTAATCATTCAGAAATCAAAAATGAATGTTGCCTAGCATTAAAAAGTTATAAAACACTATATAGCTACTAGCATCATAACATGCAGTTATTAAAAAGTAGCATTTCTTTTTTATTTGATAAAATCAATTTGCTTTTCTATATTATTATCTAAACAAAATGATTTTCACTTACTCAGCTCGTAAATTTCTGAAGAACAAAAATATAGTGTTTCTACAAAAAACTATCCATCATAAGTGTTCAATAACCACATCAATACATAGAAAGGGGCATACACTTAAAACGGATGTTAATATACTAACAATCAATTAAAACATATAACTTTTTAAATTTTAAGAAAAAAAATCTGAGGTTAGAAGTTTTCAAAGTGTACTCCTACCTTGTTTTAAAAGTTGTTGAGGATAAAAATTCAACAAGACATACTGTGGGTTCATTATTATTGTTGAACACTAATTTTCATGGAGTACAGATGAACCAACAATTTAAATGTTCAACAAATGTCATATTTTCTATAAGGTTGTATACAGACTTTTACAAAACCAATTATCCACGAAAATGCAAGTTTTCTTCAATCAACAAAAATTGACACCACAAAATAAATGAATCTCACTGCTTTAACATCTTTATGGGCTTTTTACATAAATGTATTTATTTTACCTTATATTTATGTTCCTATATGTTCTTTATAATTATGTAACTGTAGTTTTATGAACAATCAAGTCATTCCTTATTAATGTAAGAATTCAGAAGAAGACTTCAATCGTTACACTCATTTATAAAACCTGTAAGTTTCCAGAAAGAAAATGTAAACAGAAAATTATCATGATTATATAATTCAAAATTTGTCATAATGCCAATACTCACGTTGATCCATTATTGTTGCCTGCCGTGCTGGAAATAGATAGAGTTAAACAATAGATTCAAATATCAACACTAGTTTGATTGCTTTTTGTCGAGCCTGCGACTTTTGTTGAAAAAGCGAGACATAGCGATCCTACATTCCGTCGGCGTCGGCAGCGTCCACAAATATTCACTCTGTGGTTAAAAGTTTTTCAAATCTTAATAACTTTCTTAAACTATCCTAGATTTGTACCAAACTTGGACAGAAGCTTGTTTATAATCATAAGATAGTATCCAGAAGAAAATTTTGTAAAAAAAAAATATCCTGTTTATCCGTATTTTACTCATATATGGACTTAGTTTTTATGCCAGTTAACATAACATTCACTCTGTGGTTAAAGTTTTTCAAATTTTAATAACTTTCTTAAACTATCCTGGATTTGTACCATTAACTTAGACAGAAGCTTATTTATGATCAAAAGCTAGTATCTAGAAGGAAATTTTGTAAAAATTTATTTCCTGTTTTTCCGTATATGACTTATAAATGGACTTAGTTTTATTCCAGTTAACATTACATACAGTCTGCAGTTAAAGTTTTTAAAACATTTATAAGATTCATAAACCTTCTTGGATTTTTACCAAACTTGAACAGAACTTCTTACAACCAAAAGATAGTATCTAGAGGAAAATGTTTTATTAATTTTTTCCCCATTTTTGTTGAGCCTGCGACTAACAGCAAAAGTAGGCGAGACACTGGGTTCCACGGAACCCTTACGAATATTTTAATTTTATTTTTGTTAAATTGATCTGTTTTTCTAATATTTTCTTTTGTGTATTGTTCTATTTTAAAATTTGTGCTCATAAAAAAGTCAATTTACATTTATAAGAAATTCTACATCTCGCCTATACCAATACTATATATACCTGTTAAAGGTAGACATTATAACACAGTTAGGATTTTGGTTTTGCATTATGGCCACAGTGATTTTTTTAAATATGTAAGTTATTGTGCAATAAAATTGATTTTTAGATAGCTGAAGAATAATATAGCCTTCATTTAAAAAGTGGGTTTTTATGAACATCAAGATTGTTTTTGGCATGTTTTATAGGCCGTATTCTGTTTGACTATCTGTATTTTCACATCCGTACCGCCATAGGTCCAGAAATAATTGAAGTGTTTTCCAACAAATATATATATTATGACCCTTGAACTTTTCAATTCAGTTTTATGGAAAAATGAGGTGAGATGCATTTGATTTTTATTTGACTTATAGATATATATAGATAAATGTCAATGGTTTCAGAAAAGGTATCACTCTAATGGATTGAAATTCTACTTTGGACCAAATTTTGGAGACTTTTGTGACATTTTCAACCCCCTGTATGCAATATTTTGTATCAAATAAATGCAGATTGTTGCCATAGTTACACAAAAAAGAGATAATATTTCACCATTTTAACTATTTGAAATCAAATCTATGGAATATGCTGTTTCAATACATATGCACATACATTACACAAACAGTAAGCCTTATTTGTTGGAAAGCAAGGGAAAGAGGGTGGTTAAAAATTATGAGTGTCAATTTTAAGATTTTTCCTAACTGTGTATTGCTACCAAAAACAGGACACCTTAAAAAATAAATACATGTCCTCTTTTACATGTCTTACCTTGAACTATCTGTTGAACTACTGGCACTGTGTAAAATAAAGTAAAATATGTGTAAATAAATAAAATGAAGGTAAAACAAGTAAAATATGAGTAAAATAAAGTAAAATATGTGTAACTTTTAAATACAAACTTGTATCTTTTTGAAAAGAAATAAGTACTTATTATAAATTATGAATTATAAATATAAATTATGTGATATCAATTTTTTTATATTTTATCAAACACTTTTTTATATTGAATTTTACTTGTTTTTGTATTGAATTCTATATATTTATTTGTGTTTTTGTTTTGAATGATAATATTAGACTGATGAAGGACCTTTTTGTCTGAATTTTTAAAGAATAAATTTTGTTTTTTATATAGTCATATTGATTTGTTCATCACACACTCTAGCCTTCTGTACTGATGTGGCTTAAAAAGCAAACATCAATCAAAAAATATACTCCGCAATACAGCAATTCATTTCACTGAATGCAACCAAAGGGAACATTTTTTTTTCATAAAAAAGAGAAAAGGATAATTTTAAAATATATTTACCTGTTAACTATCCCATATATAAAGATGGCCAGACCTAAAAGCATAGGAACCCATAATGATGTCGTCAACAAGCCAGACCAGGCAAAATAAAAGGCTATTTTTTCTCCAAAATAATTACGAATTTTTGTCAATGGCTGAAATTTGAAAAGTTTTGTCCATTCATCATTTAGAACTTTTCTTGGATCTTCGTCAAAATCCATGGCTGGAGGTAATGGTGCTTTTTCTTCCTGAACATCTTCCGTTTCATCATTTGTAGCACCATCACGCTGTTCTTCGTAAATTTTGCTGGCTTCCGAGGCCTCGTGTAAAATCAATTTGTCTGTGTAAACACCTATTTTCTTCATGTAAGGGAAATCTGGAATATTGTAATGAAAATACATGGAAGTTTGAAACAGTCATGCCATAAAATCAATGTGTCTGTGTATACACCAATTTTCTTCATGTAAGGGAAATCTGGAATATTGTAATGAAAAAAACATGGAAGTTGGAAACAGTCATGCCATAAAATCAATTTGTCTGTGTATACACCAATTTTCTTCATGTAAGGGAAGTCTGGAATATTGTAATGAAAAAAACATGGAAGTTGGAAATAGTCATGCCATATCCTCTTTATAGCAAATTCACAAAAAAATTCAAAGTATCATCAAACAGAAAGTGACTTCCCTGCAGATCTAAAAATCTCCTACACAGTAAATTTCAACACTATAAAGTTCCAAATCAAATATAAAATCAAAAGTTGATTAATTAAATGTAACAAAAGTAAACAAAAACAGTATATAATACCATGTAAATCTGTCCAAATGTTTTATTCATTCAAGTGCACCTGACACAATAATTGTTTATAAAATAAACTGGGAATGTATTACAGACACACAAAAAAAAAACATTTGTAAACATAAATGTACATTACCAATGATTACCAGGAGTAAAAAAATACAATATAGTAACTTAAGATGCACACTAACACTGATAAGCTCTAATTATACTTTTCTCAAATTCTTTAAAAGTATTATTTAAGAAGTATACACTAAGAAAAAGGTATGATCAGCCACTTTTTCAGCCCCTTTAATCAGAAAATCAATAACAGTATAAATCTATAAAACATTTACATAATTTTCACAAGACAATCTTCTGTCAGACCTCAGTATTTGATTATTGAATTTTGTATGGACTTCAAACTTCTTGCATTTAATTCAAAACTGCAAAAAATGACAAAATATCTTCATTTTGAGATCTTGTAAATAATATTTGAATATCATCCACAGTCTTATCCAAAAAAATACTCACTTAATTTTTGAAGCTCTTTGTCTATTGCTAATTTTATTGTATCTGTAAATAAAACAATGTTATATTATTAATTAAATTTGATATAACAATTACTACACCATAGCCAGGGTGTTTATTAGGTTCAGACAAAACCCCCACCCCGACAAAAAAATCTATCAGTTATTTAAATCAAGATTCAGATTGAAGTCAGAGGGTCATAATCCCTAATAACCCTCAATAACTGCTAAAGAATCTCCAAAACTAGAGGCTCTCAAGAGCCTGTGTCACTCACCTGTATTTACTGATGCTTTGGAAATCATGTAAAATAAGGTTAAAATCATAATTAATAGTATTAGATATTAGATATTATAATGATATCTAAGATAATAACAAAAAACTGCAAAATTTCTGTAAAATTACTAACTCAGGGACAGCAACCCAATAACGGGTTGTCAAATTCGTCTGAAAATTTCAGGGCAGATAAATCTAAATCTGATGTACATTTTTGCCACATGTCAGATTTGCTCTAAATGCTTTAGTTTCAGAGATATAAACCAAAATCTGCATTTTACCCCTATGTTCAATTTTTAACCATGTCGGCCATGATGGTTGGAAGGCGGGGTCATCGGACAAATTTTTAAACTAGATACCCTAATAATGATTAAGGCCAAGTATGGTTAAATTTGTCTCAGTAGTTTCAGAGAAGAAGATTTTTGTAAAAGATTACAAAAGTTTACGAAAAATTGTTAAAAATTGACTATAAAGGGCAATAACTCCTAAAGGGGTCGACTGACAATTTTGGTCATGTCGACTTATTTGTAGATCCTACTTTGATGATCATTATTGCTGTTTACAGTTTATCTCTATCTATAATAATATTCAAGATAATAACCAAAAACTGCAAAATTTCCTTAAAATTACCAATAACAGGTTGTCAGATTTGTCTAAAAATTTCAGGGCAGATAGATCTTGACCTGATAATCAATTTTACCCTTTGTCAGATTTACTCTAAATGCTTTGGTTTCAGAGATATAAGCCAAAAACTACATTTTATGTTCTATTTTTTAGCCATGGTGGCCATCTTGGTTGGTTGGCGGGGTCATCCTACACATTTTTTAAACTAGATACCCTAATGATGATTGTGGCCAAGTTTGGTTAAATTTGGAATAGTGGTTTCAGAGGAGAAGATTTTTGTAAAAGCTAACGACGACGGACAACGACGACTGACGACAGACGCCAAGTGATGAGAAAAGCTCACTTGGCCCTTCGGCCCAGGTGAGCTAAAAACTTGACAGGGTGTTTTTATGCACCTGTCCTAAGTTAGGAGCCTTTTGTTCAGTGGTTGTCCTTTGTTGGTGTGGTTCATAAGTGTTTCTTGTTTTTTATATAGATTAGACCATTGGTTTTCCATTTGAATTATTTTACACTAGTCATTTTGGGGCCCTTTATAGCTTGCTGTTCTGTGTAAGCCAAGGCTCCGTGTTGAAGGCCGTACTTTGACCTATAATTGTTTACTTTTTACACATTGTGACTTGAATGGAGAATTGTCTCATTGGCACTCATACCACATCTTCTTATTTATATTGGTGGCAGATTGTAATGATAGTCTTTGTAAAATGTTATTCACAACTTTTCTATGAAGACCATCATATGTTGACCTTTAAATGTCTTCTGCTTCTTTGTGAAGACAGGTTGCTGTCGCAAAAACCATGATTGACTTATGCCCAACATCTCCTTTTATTCTTATTTACATAACACTACAGGGAGATTACTCTGTAAAAATCAGTTGAACGTTTTAATCACATTCTATTGTTAAGGAAATATTAAGCTTCTCAATGATCAAAATTAGTGATTGTCAAACTGCTATATATCCAATGAAATTTTTCCGATAAAGTGTGTGGTTCAAGTTTTTGAAATTTTTATATTTTTGTCAAAGGGTCAAAATAATATTTTGTCAAAATTTTATGAACATTATACGAGCCAAATTAATTTTAGTCAAGGTGTTTGGTACCACCTTAAACAAGTTTTTAAGTGATGTGAAATAGATTTGTTCAATCATGTCTAAAACTAACACTTGCAGGAATGCTAAATTCAAAATGGCCCCAATTAAATGATGCAAAAAACAATCAAACCTGTTTTCTTTTTGGTCCTTGTCTTCCAATCATCCTCATCAACATCATCATCCAATAACATAATGTCGTCTTTCTGGACATCTTCTCTAATATTCATATTGATAAGGATATGATCAACCTGTCAATATGGAAAAAAAACATTGATTTTTGTCTGCATCACGTCCACTCGAAAATATTTCATGTTTATTTAGGACCAAGAAATAACAACTGTATATAATGAAATTTCAAAGTCAAATTCAATATTTACTGAAACATCAAGTAGTAAAAGCATCAATCTCATTCCAAGCTTTTTTTTATTTTATCAAAACTTTTAATAAAATTCATTTATTTTATTGTTACCAATTTTCATGTATTGAATTTAAATTGCAATTTCATATTTTATTTCCTGGTATTGACAAGTCTACATACAAGTGTAAAGAACACTTTGTACCTTTTAAACCTTTAAATTTGTTGTTAAATACCTATACCCAAGAAATACACAAAAAATGGTATCCTACTAATAATATTAGTTACATAGTGTGCTAGTGACCTAATACGATATATATGGGGTCAGTAAATTCCATTAGGAGAGAGTGAACGAAGTTCGAACCACATATGGAATTTACTGACCCCATATACATCGTATTAGGTCACTAGCACAGCTGTGTAACGAATTTTTCTTACGGACTATCTTAGCATTTATACTAGTGGCCTATCAAATGAAAGTGATCAAGTCTTCAATATTAAGAACCTACTTCAATTGGTCTATACAAAAACAAATGCCAACAATAACAACTTGCTAGCTTTTAATGTGTTTTCTGCATTTATTTCAATCATTCGTCATCAATTTCTTCATCTGTTGAAACCTTTCAGATTTTCCTCAAAACCATGTTATTTTTACAAAGGGACGTAACACCACTACTAACCGTGTATTGAAATAAACCACGCAAACTAAACCCATATGAAATATACACGGTCTCCACACGGTTGCTTTTAACCAATCACATTCCTAGAAATGTATAGGATGTAAGATAATATTGAATCCACAGATTTACTCAGCTTAACAAAACTGCAGTCAATTTGAATTATTTGCCCTTTTAATTCACATTTACAAGCCAAGTTATCTAACATATTTGGTTGTCTAAATGTTTGTATTATATCTTTTTTTAAGTGAGATTGTCAGGCAATTGATATAAGTCTTTGTCAGATGTCTTAGTGTTTCCTCCAGATTTTGAAAAAGACAGGGTAATTTTTACTCAATCGGCACTCTCACAATGAATAATATCAACAACAATGTAATGATTTCTACAAAAGAGCAACATTTAAGATAACTAAGTCTGCCTGAAAATAAAAGCTAAAATTTTTTTTTTCCCCAAATAATACACAAATGACTTTGAACATTGTTGAAAGTGTTTCCTAACTATTCAGTTCATACCAGTAATGTTCTGACAGCTGGTCTGAAGAACTTAGATGGATCATGGTGGTTGTCAAATAGATGTATTCTCTCTACCATAAATCTGGCCGATATATAGTCCACAGCTATAAGCATAAAGATAGGTAGCTATAGTGTTATCAGATATATATACAAAAATATAATATAACCCTGATTCCCAATCTATATATTAAGGCCATATATAAGGTCATACAATTCCTTCATTCATGATTATCTGGCTAAAATAAGAAGTAAGGAGATTTTGTCAAGAATTCTATTAATGTTGACGGGAATTGCCAAACAAATATAAATATATATATAACAGACCTTGTTGCCAAGAAAATTGAGGTTAAATAAAGGAAAATTGTGCAAAATTAATAGAAAAATGATACATATGCCAAAATGATACTACATGTATTTAATTGGTAAATAATTATACAACTGGGTGACTTCCATATAAATACATCTTGAACAAACAATACTTATATGGATAATACGGAAATGTATATATATAAACAAAATATCATTTTTAAATTTGAAATGAAGATTGATGATTTCAATACAAATTTAAGAACGTTTTTCGCCAATTTTATGTGCTGTCTATACAAATGTTCACCTATTTTCAAAGAATTCAATCAATAATATTTCAGATACTTAAAGAAACAAGAGTGCACACGCTGAAATGTCTCGCCTTCTTTACTAACCATTGATTTTATGTTGAAAGTCCTAAATATAAAGCTTTACTACAAGTAACACATAAACTTAACATGATCCAAGAAAATGAGGTCACGGTCAGATGATACCTGCCAGACAGACATATACACCTTACAATCCTTCTATACAACGAGAAATACATGTACACCTTACAATCATTCAATAAACCAAACATAGTTGACCTATTGCTTATAGTTTCTAAGAAACAGTCTTAACCAAGAAAACTTAACATTGACCAATAAACCATGAAAATGAGGTCAAGGTCAGATGAACCCTGCCAGACAGACATGGACACCTTACAATCAATTTATGCATTAAATATAGTTGACCTATTGCTTATAGTATCTAAGAAACAAACTTAACCATGAAAACTTAACATTGACCAATGAACCATGAAAATGAGGTTAAGGTCAGATGATACCTGCCAGACAGACATATACACCTTACAATCCTTCTATACAACAAATATAGTTGATCTATTGCTTATAGTTGAAGAAAAACAGACCAAAACACAAAAACTTAACACTGAGAAATGAACCGTGAATATGAGGTCAAGGTCAAATAAAACTTGCGAGACTGACATGTACATCATAAAATATTTCCATACACCAAATATAGTTGACCTATTGCATATAGTATTAGAAAAAAAGACCAAAACTCAAAAACTTAACTTTGACCACTGAACCATGAAAATGAGGTCAAGGTCAGATGACACCTACCAGTTGGACATGTACACCTTACAATCATTCCATATACCAAATATAGAAGACCTACTGCTTATAGTATCTGATATATGGACTTGACCACCAAAACTTAACATTGTTCACTGATCCATGAAATGAGGTCGAGGTCAAATGAAAAATGTCTGACAGGCATGAGGATCTTGCGAGGTACGCACATACTAAATATAGTTATCCTACTACTCATAATTAAAAAAGAAATTAACATTACAAAAAATGTTGACTTTTTTTTCAAGTAGTGACTGAACCATGAAAATGAGGTCAAGGACAATGGACATATGATAGACAGAAACTTCGTAACATAAGGCATCTATATACAAAGTATGAAGCATCCAGGTCTTCTAGCTTCTAAAATATAAAGCTTTTAAGAAGTAAGCTAACGCCGCCGCCGCCAACGGATCACTATCCCTATGTCGCAGGCTCGACAATAAATGCATAATTTTTTTGATTTTCAGTTATAGTTCAACGAGCTAAAGTTGTATGCCGAATTTTACCAAAATCTGAGACATAGCCCATTTACTGTTCCTTGACCTTAATATGAGATTACACAAACACTCAGGCAGTGAATCAACCATAAACCAAAAAATGTGTAAAACTCAAAGCTTTGTCATGCAACATTCAGTAATATGGTGATGTTATTATCTAAAATAATTGATAATGTTTAAAATTCAGAAAATAAAAATTAAAATGATATTTAAATAACAAAAAATATCCATATATACCTCAGCCATTAGCCTCAGTAAATATATCATTTATCATTAATAATTATTGAATCCACCTCACCGTCACTGTAAGACATTGACTTAAAATACCATTTATGAATTAGTTATAAAATGTTCTCATATAAAGTAAAGCTCCTGAGTATAATATTATGTATATAGTTATTTCTCCCCTTCTACTGAATTCTTGAGAAGTGGTGTTCGAGTCGTAACTTTTTAATCTTTAGAGATAGGCTTTGGATATTTGGCATATGGGGCATCACATAAAGATGATATGTCACTAACTATTGTGTGTGACCCTTGATTTCAATGTCAACTTATTTAGGGATCACACTAAGATGAGTCCATGAGTCCTGGATAAATGAAAATTAGACTGTCCCAAGCTGTATCAAGATTCCATGAGCTGAGTCTAGAATTCATTATTTCATTACAAGGAAAATTGAATTTGATATATAAATCAGATTTATTTCATTTTGTTTTGACTAAAAATACTTTAAATGCCATTTTGCTGGACCTTTGTCCTCAACATGCTCAAGGTCAACTTAATGATTTTTTAAGTGAAATACTTGTATCCTGGCCATTACTTTTTTTTCCTTTCTTTTTTACAAAGGAGTTTGATATTTGTGATGTGGGTATATCAACTCAAGACAAATTGTGTTACAAACCTTTGGATGCTGACCTTTGACCTCAGAGTCAACTTCTTTAAGTGACATGATCATGTCCTGACCATAACTTTTCTATCTTTTTGACAAAGGTTTTTATTATTTGAGAAATTACCTCAAGATAATGTGTTGCTTACCATTTGACATTTAATTTACCTCAACTTGTCCTCAAGGTCAAACTTATGATATGTCATGCTTTATTCGATACACTTGTAGTCCAATATATATTTTAATGGTAACATGTGTTAAATCAACTAAAACAATTCTAGATATTTGTTTTATCCATCTAAAGGTTAAAAACTGTGTGTTGGTTATCATGGTTACATAACAAATAATTCAACTTAGATGATAAACATTTGTAACATATTAATGTATTAGAGAGAGAGAGTGAGAGAGAGAAATAATACGAGAAGTATATATGCTTGTGTCAATTCAATCTTGTACAATTCAATTTAATAATTAAAGGTAACCAAACCCAACCTAATTTTAAAAGCTAATCATATTAACATGATTAAGGCAGATGTGGCTTATTTATAACCTGTTGTAATAAAAAGGAAATATTTTGCTCATAAATTTTTATAACATATATCAAGTAAGCCCCATCCCCCTCCCGGGCAAGACAATGTTAGGAGTGTTACTTGTAAAATTTCTATGCATTAACCATATATGTAGCTTCATAAAGCCCCTCCTCTAAATCTGCCTCTGGCATGAACAGTTGGATCATTATTCAAATTATCATTGATTATTAAGATTAAAAAAAGTGAAAAAATAAAACAATGGCTGAAATGTCTGTAAAACTGAATCTAGTTAATGTCCCTGAAAACATGATAGCAAATTTCTCATCTGGAAAAAAATTATTTTATGGTAAAAAAATATTGTCATCTTATCATGCTTATACATGAAAGAATAATTTGAGAAGGTTCTTTAAATTAGGACCAATAAAAAGAATTCCTTTCATATTTTACAATTCTGAAAATGACTGAATTAACACAACAAAGAAAATCTGTATAAACAAATATTCATCCAGAATAGACACCTTCTTACCATCTTCTGTTGAAAAAAATAAAATAAGGAAACGTTTAAGAAATTTTTCACATTTGGAATGCATAATGTATACATAGTATTTCATATCTTTTAAGGTGAATATAACACATTCATTTTTTATCAAAACATTTTAATTACAGTACAGCAGTTTCCACCTGATGTTGAGTTAAAGATGTTTGCTCCTCCGTTTTAAAATAAAAAATGATAAGTCCATGTCCTTGTTTTTGAGAAATAATCAATTGAAAATTTGGCGGGAAATGATTCTATCTAGATTTTTCATACATATTACAATGGCCCCTTTTTTTTCAAAAACAATGACAAACAACAAAGAGTTTATAAGATTTTCAAAAATGGCTTTTTAAACTATATGGAATAAATTATGAAAAGAAAAGTAGGGGTTAGTGGGCAAAAAAGTTATTGACACTACATGGATAAAACTAGAGGATTCTGAATATCTGACAAAAAATCAAAAAGAAGAGTATCGAAAATCCTTAAAGAACCTGCACCATGTTTCTGCTGAGTCATGGCTAGGAGTATCTAAATGCTTGATTTCATTTACGTATGTGATAATATGCGGTAACTACATGAATAATTGTGATTCTATCATAGTTTATGACGTGCTTCTTTCGCTTTGTAAACAACAACGTGATAAAATTCTCTATATATCTATACTTAGAGAAGATTCAGAGATAAACATATCAATGGCTGTTACTATTTACCTCCCACGTTAATCCACATGTATCGTAACCTGTGTGCAAACACTATGTCAATTTCGTTGTGTTCAAATTGAAATTGAAAAAGAAACTACAGAACCATTATTCCTATTCTAATGCATAACAAAAAGAATAAACGACAAGAGCTTAAAAAATGTATAAAATAAAATAAAATAAAATTCCGTGAATGATCTTGGCACATTAACGTCATACAAATGAAAACTCTCAAGCTGAAGGTTATTCTCTTCTGTGACAGTGTACGCCCTAAGTTCAGATAATATCGCATTAAAATGGAGTTTTGAGGTAGGTGTTGCTTCATTTTCTATTCTATTGCATTATTCGCACATTTGTGGATTTCAGCAAGTCAACATGGCGGCCCACTCCTTAGTTACGACATGTCAACTGTGGATTTGACAGTAAATAGTAGCCAACAAAACAATTGCTTGGGTTAAGAATTATAAGGATTGAACACATTTTTTCTAGTGGTTATTTAAGAAATAATTCATGCAAGACTTAGATTTACCGGGTATTTGAAATTTGTAGCATTTATCTTACAGGGGGTAAAATAGAACAGCCATACACACGGTAATCTTACCTTCGCTTCAGTTTTAAATTACCGTATTTGTCCTATTAGAATCCAAATAATTCATGCAAGCCATAGATTTGTTATCATTTTCACATGGCCTGGGCCATGGGAAAAATTTCCAACAAATCTATGGCTTGCATGAATTATTTCTTAAGTATACTGTGGATTCATTTAAAACCCTCGGCTACGCCAGAGGCTTTAAATATTCATAAAACATGACCAAGTATTGTCTAACCTATAATTAAATTCTTGGGTTACCTTATGATGTTTGTGGATTGTGGAAAAATTGTAATTTTGTGGATATTTGATTTCATGCTTTTAATAAATATTGTATACAAATCTATCGGAAATAAGAACTTCTTTCTATACTTAAATTCATTGTTTACCATCCAAGAAAATTAAAGTGCCCCATGAGCAATAATGAATCCACAATATGTTGTTTGAAAAACAGTTTAAACCATATTTTTGTCAATAATGATGTCATTGCGGTAGCGCAATATAATAAATTATTGTATGGTATTTTTTGGTAATGTTCTGTTTGAAATAGAGGTGTTGCTGTAAAATGAATTATGTTCCAATATAATATTATATACAAACAAATAAAAACTTTCTGTTTCCTAGTATTTTATTGGTATACATTAAACAGCCCTATAGAAGTAGTAGTTTCCAATGATTACTGATTTGCACCTGGGAACAGTATATCTTACGGGAAATGAATCTGATACGCTTTTCAGTATAAAATTGATAAAATCTCGGACTCCCCGAGACCTCCCGAGATTTACAGATTTTGGTAGCGTCTGACTGAAAAACTATCAGAACTGCTCAACAAATAAACCACATAACTCTAATTGTAAATAAATACAAGTTTTATCATTTAGTAGATATATTTTGTCATATAAAATTACCAAAATAAGTTTGATTTATTTGATGTGAAGTGTTTTATAATAGTTTGGGAATTTGTAAATCATCGCGGCAATGGCCGCCATTTTTTTATTACCTGGTTTGCATTCTGCACAATTCTGTGATGAAATGCTTGCGATTTTAACAAATTTGAAGTGACAGAATACAAGTTTAATACACTAGCATCACTATAAAACTAGTTTGAATGACATTTTATTGATAATATCAGAAATTATTAGGATAATAGCGAGTCCGTTTTTAACACATGTCCGTTTCTGTATCGTATCTTTATTAACTATGGCACGACGATAAAATCGACTACAATCAGGTAGTGTCAAGTCCCGTCAATATATATGTTCCTGTTTGCACAGAGGTTTGAGGTCCAGGGTTCTCAGTTTCATGATGACACTTTTGTATCTGCTTCAGGTCTATTTAGCAAGCACATTGTTTATATATATGATATGATATGTTTAAGATTATTTTACAATATTTTTTTTGTGGGGATCCCCAGTAAATTATCTATGGATCTTTGTTAATGATAAATTTACAAAAACTTACTATCTTTGTCTGTTACAAACTTGTCGTAAATAAATTTTGCACAAGAGTTGGTTGGTTTGTCCTCCGGATTTACAAGCTGCAAAAGAAAATAAAACAAGTGAATCTGTGAGCTACTGCTCACTAATGATACCCCTGCCCGCTAAAAGGATAAGGTAAACAGGAAGTTGTTGAGTGATGAATCTGAAAACGCATCACACGGTATAGCTGACTCGTATAAACCCTGAAACCAAATTTCAGAAATCCTTGTACTGTAGTTCCAGAGAAAGATGTGACGAAAAATATTCATGGGACAGGACAGACAGATGGACTGACGGACTGACGGATGGACGGACAGATAGAGGTAAAACAGTATACACCCACTTTTTTAAAGCAGGGGTATAAATATATAACTGTTAGATGATCAATCTTGTGGGAACCAATTTTCAAGCATAGAAAAAATAGATTTTTTGTGAGAAGACAATATTGAGGTGTTAGCCATTTATTATTAAAATTCACCTTAGAATTATTAAACTGTTATGACACGAAGTATTATGTTAACATATGCACGTGCCTCAATTAAATCAATGATTTAAGTCTTAATTTTATGGGTCTTTATTGGTAATAAAACTATTGATCTTTGTTAATAATACCTAATAGCTTGAGAGTTTTATAACTAACTGTCATAATATGAGGCGACACATTTTGCTTTTCAGAAAGCAGGTAATATAACAACCCAATGTAGGATTTCAAAAGTTGGCAGGTCTGACATAAAACAATATCTTTAAAAGAAAGAATAAGAATCGCTTACCCCTAGTAATGGCATTTCTAAATTTGTTGTTTCAGCTTCAATACATAGTCTTTTAAAAGGACAATGGATTTTCTTGTAAACTTTGTCCTTAAGCACAGATTCTTCCACAACAAATCCTTCATTTCTCAACCTATTTTCAAATATTTCTCTGAGCTTGTCTCTAACTTGTATTTTTCTCTTTTCCTTTGAACTCAAAGAACCATCATCAGCTTTTGAATTTGGATGAACCAATACAATATCAATCCGTTTTGACTCTGGAATTAATAGGTGTCCAAGATTTCTGTAAACTCTGTCAAAACGTGTTATGGCTTTCCCTTCCACATTTTTAACAGGTTGCTTTGCCTTAGGTTTCATAAATCCGTCTTTTGTCCTTTTATGTTTTGGACTTAAATGAATCTTGTCTTTCACATTGGTAACTCTCCTTTTTATTTTATCCATAACTTAAAAGATTTGGAAAATATCTGTAAATAAAAAAAACATTTGATAAGAATCTTAAACTAGAGGCTCTAAAGAGCCTGTGTCGCTCACCTTGGTCTATGTGCATATTAAACAAAGGACACAGATGGATTCATGACAAAATTGTGTTTTGGTGATGGTGATGTGTTTGTAGACCTTACTTTACTGAACATTCTTGCTGCTTACAATTATCTCTATCTATAATGAACTTGGCCCAGTAGTTACAGTGGAAAATATTTTGTAAAAATTTACAAAAATTTACAAAATTTATGAAAATTGTATAAAATTGACTATAAAGGGCAAAAACTCCTTAAGGGGTCAATTGACAATTTTGGTCATGTTGACTTATTTGTAGATCTTACTTTGCTGTACATTATTGCTGTTTACAGTTTATCTCTATCTATAATAATATTCACGATAATAACCAAAAGCTGCAAAATTTTCTTAAAATTACCAATTCAGGGGCAGCAACCCAACAACGGGTTGCCTGATTGGTCTGAAAATTTCATGGCAGATAGATCTTGACCTAATGAACAATTTTATCCCCCGTCAGATTTGCTCTAAATGCTTTGGTTTCAGAGATATGAGCCAAAAACTGCATTTTCCTCTTTGTACTATTTTTTAGACATGTCGGCCATCTTGATTCACAGGCAGGGTCATCGGACACATTTTTTAAACTAAATACCCTAATGATGATTGTGGACAAGTTTGGATAAATTTGTCTTAGTAGTTTCAGAGGAGAAGATTTTTGTAAAAGATTACAAAAATTTACGAAAAATGGTTAAAAATTGACTATAAAGGGCAATAACTCCTTAAGGGTTCAACTGACCATTTTGGTCAAGTTGACTTATTTGTAGATCTTACTCTGCTGAACATTATTGCTGTTTACAGTTTATCTCTATCTATAATAATATTCAAGATAATAACCAAAAATTCATAAGGGTTCCACGGAACCCAGTGTCTCGCCTACTTTTTCTGTTAATCGCAGGCGCAACAAAAATGAGGAAGTAAATCAATAAAAATATTCCTCTTGATACTATCTTTTGATTGTAAGAAGCTTCTGTCCAAGTTTGGTAAAAATCCAGGATAGTTTATGAATCTAATAAATGTTTAAAAACTTTAACTGCAGACTGAATGTAATGTTAACTTGAAGAAAACAAAATTTCCTTCTAGATACTAGCATTTGATCATAAACAAGCTTCTGTCCAAGTTTGGTACAAATCCAAAATAGTATAAGAAAGTTATTAAAATTTTAAAAACTTTAACCACAGAGTGAATGTGTTGTTTCCTGGCAGAAAATCTAAGTCCATTAAAAGTAAAATACGGAAAAAATGGATTTATTTTTTTACAAAATTTCCTTCTAGATACTAGCTTTTGATCATAAACAAGCTTCTGTCCAAGTTTGGTACAAATCTAAAATAGTAAAAGAAAGTTATTAAAATTTTAAAAACTTTAACCACAGAGTGAATGTGTTATTTCCTGGCAGAAAATCTAAGTCCATTTAAAAGTAAAATAAGGAAAAAATAGATTTTTTTTTTTTACAAAATTTACTTCTGGATACTATCTTATGATCATAAACAAGCTTCTGTCTAAGTTTGGTAGAAACCCAGGTTAGTTTAAGAAAGTTATTAAAATTTTAAAAACTTTAACCACAGAGTGAATGTAATATTTCCCGGCAGAAAAACTAAGTCCATTTATAAGTAAAATACGGAAAAAATGGAATTTTATTTTTACAAAGTTTACTTCTGGATACTATCTTATGATCATAAACAAGCTTCTGTCCAAGTTTGGTAGAAATCCAGGATAGTTTAAGAAAGTTATTAAAATTTGAAAAACTTTAACCACAGAGTGAATATTTGTGGACGCCGACGACGACAGAATGTAGGATCGCTATGTCTCGCTTTTATCGACTAAAGTCGAAGGCTCGACAAAAACGGCAAAATTTCCTTAAAATTACCAATTCAGGGGCAGCAACCCAACAACGGGTTGTCAGATTCATCGGAAAATTTCAGGGCAGATAGATCTTGACCTGATAAACAATTTTACCCAATGTCAGATTTGCTCTAAATGCTTTGGTTTCACAGATATAAGCCAAAATCTACATTTTACCCCTATGTTCTATTTTTAGCCATGGCGGCCATCTTGGTTGGTTGGCCAGGTCACCGGACACATTTTTTAAACAAGATACCCCAATGATGATTGTGGCAAAGTTTGGTCAAATTTGGCCCAGTAGTTTCAGAGGAGAAGATTTTTGTAAAAGTTTACGGACTACAGACACAGGACGCAGGACGACGGACGACAAGTGATGAGAAAAGCTCACTTGGTCCTTTGAGCCAGGTGAGCTAAAATGCGTAAGGGTTCTGCGGAACCCAGTGTCTTGCCTACTTTTGCTGTTGTCTATGTTTTCAGTGTGATAGGGGAATAAAATTGAGAATGGAAATGGGGAATGTGTCATCGAGACAACAATACACATAATAGATTTACAGTTAATGAAATAAAAAACTGCAGACTGTATGTAATATTAACTGGAAGAAAAACTAAGTTCATTTATAAGTAATATACAGAAAAACATGATTTCCTTCTAGATACTAGCTTTTGATCATAAACAAGCTTCTGTCCAAGTTTGGTACAAATCCAGGATAGTTTAAGAAAGTTATTAAAATTTTAAAAACTTTAACCACAGAGTGAATGTAATGTTAACTGGCAGAAAAACTAAGTCCATTTATAAGTAAAATACAGATAAACAGGATTTTTTTTTTACAAAATTTACTTCTGGATACTATCTTATGATCATAAACAAGCTTCTGTCCAAGTTTGGTACAAATCCAGGATAGTTTAAGAAAGTTATTAAAATTTCAAAAACTTTAACCACAGAGTGAATATTTGTGGATGCTGCCGCCGACAGAATATAGGATCGCTATGTCTCGCTTTTTGCGACAAAAGTTGCAGGCTCAACAAAAATCATGGAAGACATATAATGCATACCAATTATTCAAAACTGAAAAAAATATTGACAGCCACATGATAACATGAATAATAGTCCATGTTCCATAAAACTTCCATTTACCAGTTTTGTTTCTCATTTTAGAAAAGTTGCTAATCCAGTTTGTCCAACCCAGGAGTTATTGCAAAAAAAATAGAAAACAAAACTAGAGCAATTTGAAAAACAACACCTGCAATGACCTGGTAGAGAGTTAGTTTTATGTAGAATCTGCACATAAATATGAATTTTTGTAAACTCTTCAGGCAGAGTTTGGGTTTGACTAATCGATCGATTGTTTGTGTTTAATGCTACATTCATCATTGGTGTTGACAGACTATTGATCACTGTAGAACTACATGTATTTAGACCTTCTTTTAGGTTTGATTAATATTAAAAAGCAAGTCAAGCAATTATTGCACAAGTCTTATGTGGAAGTCTTTGCAGTAGAATCTATGATTAAATTTCTCAATTCCAAATTCTAGAGTTCGAAAGTGTGTTGATCTGATCATGACTTCTTGCACTTAATACTAGATGTAATCACATGAAAGTTAATTATAAAACTAACTATTTAAATAACATAAACAAATTTTTTTTCACAGATACTTTTTACATAATTGGCACTATGATCAAAAGCCACCTCCACAGCGTTTTTTTTTGCAATTTTTATCAACTATATATTCATAAGAGAGAATATCTAACTTTTACAGATTTCACTAATTCAACATTGGCATTACTTTCTGAGAATCTTAACAAATATTTGGTAAATAAATCATTCATGAAAAGCTAGTTAACTTACACTGTATATCATACATTAAAGTTAGATTCACAAGCCTTTACTATAAACCTTCTTTATAAAATATTATTATTGTTATTTATAACTTTTTTATCATCCAGTTTTCCTTAAAAAAAATTCAGGATATCAAAAACAGAAAATTTCTAAATTTAGAAGTTCAAAAATATATAATAATCTACCTGATTCCGATTTAAATTATATTTCCATTAAACTAGGACCTTACTAGGTTATTCATATAGGCTGAAACATTTCATGCAATTTCTTAAGTTCATTAATCATTTTCTTATAAATAATAAATACTACTAGTATGCAACAATAGAGTTTATTTATTGTTTGTTCAAGTGGAGATAACTCATGCTAATTCTTAAAGGATGCTAAAAGGATAATTTCAGCCCAAAGAAGATTATTTTAATCCAAATATAAGTTTTGAGATCTGAAAATTTAATTTTCCTAAACCTTATAAAATTATGGATGGATTAAAAGTGTTTTTTAAATAATGTCTTTTTCTTCTAGATATTATATGTAGCATATTGTATAAGTAGGGGAAAAAGAATCATTTCAATGGTTATAACAAAGACATTACACATGAATAAAATACATATATGTCACTCACATATATGCACCCCTTGAAACAAACATTATGATTAATAGGCTATGAATTTTAAGATTAATTAGGGCTATTCCATTAAAATGTATGTGGGAGGGTAGGAAGGGACTTTTAAAATATCCCTACAACCAAGAACCATTTTTTAGATAATTTTACATAATGGTAATAGACGCATACTGAAAAAAGACCCATGACCCACATTCAATAATTAAACTTCCCTTCCTACCCTCCCACATACATTTTAATGGAATAGCCCTTATTAAATTCCCTTTTGTACAGAAAACACAATAAGTCAACAAACCTGTGTTGATCTATTTTTAGTAACGTCTTTGATAAATATATTTAAAGTTTTAAAGGATGAAAGAACATCATACAACTTGAAATTTAAAAGCTAAAATCATAATTCAATATTCATAAAAAAATCTTTACAATTAGTTGTGATAAAACATGCTGATTCTTGATTTGAATAATTTATAAATTTTATACAGATCGAGTTGTGAGATTATTTAAACAGTCAGTTTCCTATTATAAGTATTAGGAAATGAATTATTTTTGTATTCGGTTTTGTTCAGGGTTAAATCTTTCATGCTTTCTTTATTCACATATAGCAGCCTGGTATATTGTGTATCTAAATTGGATGTTGAAATGTTTTGGAAGCCTAGGGTAAATTTCGTAATAAACTGCCTACCAAGAATATAGTAAAAATCAAATACAAAGTAAATACCCAAAAATATTTCAGATTCACTGGTTATAAATTCTAGCTATTCTGGATATATTTTTACAACGGCATGAACAATTTTCTTGGTTAGATCTTTTCTTAATTAAAATTTATCAATTACATGTACATGTCCATGAAAAAAACTTTTTAAATATTAAGTGGAATAATACAATGTAAAAATTGCTGAAGTGAGTGAATCTATAGAAACGCCACCTACATGTAAGTAGGCTGTTTAACCTTAAAACAAACAGCTTTTCAATACTCTAGGTGAAGATCAATTACAAAAAAAAAAAGGATAAAGCCTGTATGACATGTATTAGTTTGGTGCAAAGTATAATACCATCAGAATAAAAGTTAAATACATGTTTTTTTGTTTTCTTTTTGTTTTTTTTTTAATAATTTTTTTAATTTTTTATTCAATTTTTGCAGCTTTGCCTCATCATGCTCATGTTTTAATGAATTCTTTTATTGATTTAATCCTACAATCACTGTCAATCAGCCAACTATTGTACAATTAACACGTATATGGTTTATTCGTACCAGTCCTGTTACTCTGCTTGTGCAAATAGTAATATAAACATAAAAAGTATTAACATCACATTTCATTTAATAAGGGACATATCAGGGGTCTGTTTTAAACCATATTGATTTCAATAAAAAGCAAAGAGAAAATTAAAGAATAAAAATAACTGAACATAAAACTTAAAAGTGACATATAAAAATAAGGAGATATAATTGCCATAGAGACAACTATACACCAGAGTTCATATGGTATACGCAATTATAGGTCACGGTGCGGCCTTCAACAATGAAGAAAAACATATACCTTATAGTCAGCTATAAAAGGCCCCAACATGAAAAATGTGAAAAAATTCATACAAGAAAATCAACAGCCTAATTCATCATAATACAATTTATGAAAAACAAGTATGACAGACTTGAACCAACAACAACCACTGAATCACAGGCTCCAGACTTGGTACAGGCATATAAAGAATGTGACCAGATTATACATTTGTGTGAGTGCTCAACCCTCCTCTATTCTCATGATTCTGGAACAGCAGAGTAACAGCACAACATTAGATCAAACTGTATACTGCAAATAGCTTAACTCAATAATTCGGTACAAAGCACACAAAAAACCTACATAAAAATATTAATAGACTCAAAGATCTGATACAAGAGTACTCTGCACAGTTACTGCTGATGATGATGATGAATAGCTGCTTAATGTCCAGGTGCAAATTAATATGGGTATTCAGGATGAGAGCATGTTGAGGTCATATGAATATTAAGTCTGTTTGTACTAGACAGACACGCCGAGTCTGATCTTTAATGCTGCACAGTTACTAAAAGCTAGTTCACAGCAAATTAAAACTAATGAATAAATCATGTTCTTCCAGACTCAAGAATCAATCAGTTTACATCCAACAGATTTAGTGTAAATACGTCATAGACAGTCTGAGAAACACATGACCTTGAACAATGCTAAAATATAAGAAGAAAGTATCTACGCAGGATTTTGGACATGTTGGATTATGATTACTCATAACTGTACATACATGTATAGCCAGATATTTAGTTATGGTTTAATTTTTCGAAATCAAAATCAATCTTAGTACCTATCTTAGATGTGGTATGAGTGCCAATGAGACAACTCTCCATTTAAGTCACAATGTATAAAAAGTTAACAATTATAGGTCAACGTAGGTCTATGTCACTTTGGTGCCTTCAACACAGAGCCTTGGCTCACACAGAACAGCAAGCTATAAAGGGCCCCAAAATGACTAGTGTAAAACAATTCAAACAGGAAAACCAACCGTCTAATCTATATAAAAAACAAGAAACACTTATAAACCACACCAACAAACGGGACAGGTGCATAAAAATGCAACAGGTTTAACCGTTTTAACAGGCGCCAACCTTTACCCTAACCTGAGACAGTAGTGTAACATTACAACATAAAAAGACACAATATAGTTTCATGTGTGAAACTGAAAGTGAAAAAAAAGGACAATTATTTCTGCCTGTGTAAGATTTATTCTAACTAAGTTCAAATAGGTAAATTTTCGCAGAAAATTCTCGGTTATCTAAAACAAAAATATCATCAAGGTGACATTAAGTGTTTTTTAATTCATCAATTAAATATTATTTAAAAGGATCTTTACTGAGTTTGAACATAAGTTATGATAACAATACAGGAATAAATCTGCTTTTAAAGGGGGTGCAATTGGTGCTTATAGGAATGACTTCGTTGTTAATTTGCAGGAGAAAAACAACATCAAATTAACAACGATGTCAGAAAATATAAAATTGATTTGTACTCTCTAAGAAACAGGAGAAAAGATATTTTTATTTAACACCCTAAAAAAAAACCAGTGCAATCTAGGACTAAGAAATATTTATGATTATGATACATGTATATATTCGCTTAGTTTATAATTTCACTGTTAAAGAGTCTGTATAATGTATCAACCATGCCCAATTGACTATATATTTAGTTTTAATATCTGAACAGATTACTGGGTGGTGCAGAAACTTTAGGTATCAGGTCCGTTTGCACCCAGCCCACACGTTTGCCCCTAGGGTTGTTGCACCCTATTTTTATTCAAATACTGGTTGATTTATTAGATATTTTTTATCAAAATAGTTAAATTTTCTTTAAAAATGCATGAATTTTTAAATGAAATATTTTTTTTTGGTGATTTGATGATTAATTATTATGCTAATTATGTATGATTACTGTTAATTGCTATTTACAAAGCCAAATTTGGTATTAGTTATTGTTCTGTGTTTAAAAATCATGATTGTTGTTATAACTAGCTTTGATGTAAATACTGCATGTAGTTATAGCTTGGTATGAGTAAACTCAATGAAGATTTAGTATCTTTCGAAAACCTTTCTTTGAACAAGTCTTAGATGAATGAACTTTGCCTTGATCTTCATGGCAATTTTGTATTCAGGATTCATTTTGTCAAAATAATCAAGGATTAATGTATACAAATCCTTGAAATAATTAATAAAACAATAAAACACTAAAGGGAACCTGTTTACGATTTTTAGAATGTCACTTTGTTTTGAAACAATAAGAAAAAATTATTTATAGCAATACACTAACTTAAACATGATTACAATTTATTCAACACAAAACCAATAAAAAGGCTACGAATGGACTCAGGAATCGAACGTGTGGGTGCATGTGATTGTGAAAGGGGGTGAACATGAATGGGAGCGAATTAATTAACATATGATTTTGGGTGAACACACCTGGATTCGAATCTTTAATAGTCATTCCAAATGACACATTTCTTCAGCAAACTTTTTTATGCATCATTTTCTAAAACATGTTCAGATTTTGTTTCATTTCTCACCATACATACTTTGTTTTTAAAAGTTTTGATTGCCACGTTTCATTTCATCATCATTTTTGCCATGTTTCATTTTTTTTTTTTTACGTATGTGTTTGGTTTTTCACTTTACAGATTATTTTAAATATGGATAGTCGACATTCCCATGGATAGAAATATGTGCTTGTGAGGCACCCTGTGATTAATTGCTCAAATTCAGAGAAAATCATTGGTAAAATGTAGGCAGAGCACTGTGCATTGGAAAAGCCACATTTGTAAAGAAAACATCAGATATAATCTGATTTCTTTACAAATATACCCAGTTAATGAAACATAGCCTTCAAAGACGGTAATATAACTAATGTTGACCACATGTTCACTGTGCTGTGAATAATAGCTCATACATTTGTGGTTCGGCATTTATACTTATAGTAAACAAAAAATATCCTATAAAAAACGTCGAAAGCAAACGATATGAATAGATAATGATTATCTAATGCATTTGTTACAGAATGCCTACTAAACATTTCAATGTGTTCAATAATTACCTGTTTTTTCAACCTGAAGACATATTATAAATATTTACAATGATTCAAAAAATTAATTGTTTTGATGTTGCCATGAATAGATCCAGGGGAAGTAACTCTGTACTTATCCGTTCCCGGCTTACACAAGAGAAATTTCCGAACGCTTCAAGTCATTACCGTTTTTTTTTTCTGCAAAAATTAAAGGCCAGATGAAATTCCAAGGATTTGTATCGTCAATATACAAATCCTTGGAAATTCTTATGAATTAATTTTCCATTTGACCGGCTACCAAAACAAATAAAATTCATAGATATTTGTTATTCCAGTAATTAGTAATTAAGTAAATATAAACTCAACTTTAATAAATTATTTCCATTTACAGTCATCGTGACAAACTGGAATTCAGTAAGATACAGTAGACGGCATTAGATCTAATATCTACTAGTAACAATAGGAATATTTTATCCATGTTTGCACTTAGGGAATTCTGGGTTGTACTAATGATTTCAAGTAGGAGCCAGGATATTTCTATAAATAAAACTAGGTATGATTCTGAACTGTACTTTTATTCTTGTTTGTATTGACTTTTTGACTGATATCCTCGATTAGTATGAACCTGGGAATAGTATATCTAACGTCAATATATATGTTCCATGTATGAACACACTTTAAGGAAAATAAGATACAACTGCAAACAATTCAAATTTGGTAAACTACACTAGTAAATTTTCTTTAAATTCTTTAATAGTTGTTATTGAATTGTAAAAAAATATAAGCTTGAGTATGTTAAAATGGGAGATACCAAAGGGATATTAAAAAAAAACGAAAAAAAAAACGATAAACGACGGAAAGACAAACAACAGACGCATATTTAACACAATATATAATTAAAACTACAGACTTAACAACACAAACCCCACAAAAAACACGGGTGATTAAAAAATTAAAGTTTTTAATCATTTTTAGGTGTTTATAATTTGAAACGTTTAATTTTGGAATACATTAAAGTTTTGTTGAAACCTTTAAGTACATATATCACGCATATGAACCTATGGTACTGTGAATTTTATTCAAGATTGAAAAACTTTCAAAAATTGAAACTATTGTGAAATAAATTCAGCGGAAATTGGCCATTTTTTCTCTTTATCTTTTTGATTAAGACAATACTTTAGTTTTGATTATAAGTTTATTTCGTAACGAAGTAAATTAAAATGATTTTGTTATCATAAAAGAGTCTTTTACAGTAATCATTTAGTACAATCCAGGACCGGTGCTTTGCCTTGCCAAAAAAAAAAACTTTCGTTCGTGCCACAAACCATATTTCATCTCACCAATAATAATACACTGCACGTAAATAGTATATATAATAATATATCAATATTGAAAACCGACTTTTAATATTAATGTTACAACGTAGTTTTGAAAGCATGCCATAATGTAACATATTCATCATAATTCACCAATATACAAAATAAAACATTAAGCACTGATTATTATTTTTTAATGCTAAGATTGTACTTTTTACTGGTCTAAACCGTGGTATCATTCAACTTTTTTTTATAATGGCTTTGCTGTTCACATCCGTTATGCCATGATTCTGGCGTTTTGCAAATTTTTGGGTACATCTATACGATTTGTCTCCGTTTTTCAATACATTAGATATCCTAAATGTGAGGTCTTATAAAAATACAGACGAATTTCCTCCTGTATAAATTTAAAATTTGTCTCCGAGCGTGTGAACACTATATAATTTTTATACTTCTAAGTGACTCTAAGTTTTGTATGTGAAATGAGTATAACGACTCACTTACTTACATAAAAGGGGCGATACTCCACAACATATTTTTTTCGAGCCTCGTATGCAGGATACGTTATATTTTACCTGTAAATTGGCGCAAAAGCAGTTTTTATTTTTGGCGCAAATGAAATACAACCCTGTGGCGCAAATGCATGAAATACTGCCTTTTCAAAAATTGGCAACGAAGCAATGCATCCGGTGCGACACCTGGTTTGATTAAATCCAATCATAATCTCCTTTACAAAAATTTTAAAATGTATAGCAAAAATTGCAATCTTTTCTCCTTTTTTTATGGAAAATAATAAATGATAATGTGTTATCTTAATGAAATACAGTTACACACAAAAGAATAAGAAGAATCACCATAGTACCGTGACTTTACGTATTTTCTACATATGTCCTTCTCTTGGCGAAAATTATTGTTTATTTTATAGTTCTTAAAAAATTTAAATGTCTTTTCTCAGAACTCAACAGGAATTTATTTTCAAAAGTTTTTTTTGTATTTGTATATTTAATTTTTATATCCGTGTATTAGGTTCCAAAATGTACGGCAACTTATATAATTTTAAACCGGAACATTAATTGCCTCTATACAAATGTCCCTATATAGTCTATATATAGTTGCAAGTCAATTTCTAATTCTGTACCTTTCAAACTTGTATTCGAATTTAACAGCTAAGATTTAATTTCAATTGTCATAATTTTATTTTATATTTTACTTTTATATCCGTGTATTCTGTTCAAAATGTACGGTAACTAATACAATTTAAACTGGAACATTGCTACTATACATTTTTTCGCAGAATCTTATCATTTGTATTCATAGTTTAATTTGGTCTCTTCCTGGATACGAATAAAATATTTGTCACTATAGATCATTTGAACTTTAAGCAAACGTACGTATATTTAATTTCTGTTTTTTGTTTTTTGTTTTTGTTATTTATGCCCCCGCCGCAGCGGAGGAGACATTAAGTGTTACCCTTGTCCGTCCGTCAGTACGTCTGTCTGTCCTTATGTACGTCCCAAAATTGGTTTCCGTTCTCTAACTTTAGTTTTCCTCAACCAAATGTTATGAATCTTATACACAATGCTTATTACCACAAAACAAATCAAATTCGAATTTGGGTTGCGTCACTTTTACCGTTCTTGATCCGTGTCCTTTTGTAACGTTATATGTCAGCGGGAGCATCATCTATGTCCCATGGACACATTCTCCATTTATTATTATTTTTTTTTCTAAAATAATGTCTTATATCAAAATACATGTATCTGTATGAGCTCATTTCAGGGGGAAAATTCATGCAGTTTCTTTTCCTTTTTTTTTCTTATATAGATGATAACACGTTACATCTTTGTGCGTCCGAAGCGCTTTTCTGTGTTTTCTAACCTCAACCAGGAACATCCAAACCCAAAATTTTGAAGGCCAATGATGTATTATGTACAAGAATCTATAAACGTGAACAGGTTTATATTTATTTATTTTCTATAACTACAACCTTATTGATATTTATAATTGTTCCTTGGCCTATGGATATAGTTATATCATTGGAAATCATACCAAATCTCCAAATTTTTTTATCAGTCCAAATTTCAAACACCTACCGCTTTTTCTGTACATGTCTTTCTTTTGGTGCAAAACATCATTGTATGTTTTATTGTTCTTAAAGACTTTAGATGTCTTTTATTCGAATTTATGCGAAAAATGAGGAATACGATTATGCCAATTTGTATAAAGAATCTTATTTGTATCAAAATTATGACTCCACACACTTGCAGAATCGACAGTTTATACTAGCTTAACGCTAGGCTCACATTTGCAGCTATGGAGCAGGATCTGCTTACCCTTCCAACGCACCTGAGATCAACCCCAGTTTTTGGTGGGGTTCGTATTGCTCAGTCTTTGGTTTTCTATGTTGTGTTTTGTGTACTGTTGTTTGTCTGTTTGTCTTTTTCTTTTTTAGCGATGACGTTGTCAGTTTATTTTCGACTCACAAGTTTGAATGTTCCTTTGGTGTCCTTTGCCTCTCTTTTAAACAATCGCTCATGCGTATTTTCAATTTCTGATTAATATATTTCCCCTGTTGCAAGTCAATTTCTTCTGTCTCCATGGTATTTAACATAATATCATTTTTTCTAATGTTCTTTTTAAATATTAAACATTTTGTCATACTAAAGCTTTTTGTATTTCAAATTTCTGTACGATATGCCGGGGTTTTTGCTTTTTTTTTATTATTGTTGAAGGTCATACGATGACTTGCAACTGTTCACATCTTTCGACAGTAATTTAAACCATTGGCAATTATACCACATCTCCTTATTTTCATATCAGTCCAAATTTCAAACCTTAAACATCCCTTTTTATCTCACCTGGCCCACAGGGCCAAGTAAGGTTTTCTCATCTCTTGTCGTTCGTCGTCGTTAACTTTTACAAAAATCTTCTCCTCTGAAACTACTGGGCCAAATTTAACCAAACTTGACCACAATCATCATTGGGGTATCTAGTTTAAAAAATGTGTCAGATGACCCGGCCCGCCAACCAAGATGGCCGACATGGCTAAAAATAGAACTTGGGGTAAAATGCAGATTTTGGTTGATTTTCATGAAACTAAAGCATTTAGAGCAAATCTGACATGGATAAAAATGTTTATCGGGTTAAGATCTATCTGCCCTGATATTTTCAGACAAATCAGACAACCATTAGTTGGGTTGCTGCCCCTGAATTGGTAATTTTAAGGAAATTTTGCAGTTGTTGGTTATTATCTTGAATATTATTATAGATAGAGATAAACTGAAAACAGCATTAATGTTCAGCAAAGTAAGATCTATAAATAAGTCAACATAACCAAAATGGTCAATTGACCCCTTAAGGAGTTATTGCCCTTTATAGTCAATGTTTAATCATTTTTTGTAAATTTTTGTAGTTATTTAAGTAATCCTCTGAAACTACTGAGACAAATTTAAGCAAACTTGGCCACAATCATCATTAGGGTATGTAGTTTAAAAAATGTGTCCGATGACCCCGCCTGCCAACCAAGTTTTGTCTATTATTTTTTGAACCGTTATAAATAGAAAAAATCTGAAAGGAGCAAAAAATGTTCAGAATTTTGAGCTCTACCAATTGTCCATATACGTCAAAACTGTTAGACAAATTCATATAGGAGTTATTGCCCATAAATGACAAATTTTACCATTTTTTTTTTTTTCATTTTTTACTATTATCATGTTAACTATGATATTTAGAGAGAAACATGTTTTTTTCTGTTATGCCTTATATGATTTAAATTATAATAGATAAATAAACACTTTAAATCACAAAAATGATCAGCAAGGCAATTTCCATTAAAAAGTCAAATTTTGCCGATATAGTTAGTAGACTGCCACTCTTCATAGTAGTGATTGGCTGATTGCCCTTAAATGAGGATTTTTTTTACCCTCTTTTGTGTTTTGAGCAAAAACTAAATTACATAGAGAGAAAGTAAACAGACTAAAAGATCAGTAATACAAGATCAACAAAATAGAGATTTTCGTCATGAAGTCTACCCTCGTCTACAATGTTGGAGAGTGTCCTTTGTTTGATATATATGCACAAAGACCAAGGTGAACGACACAGGCTCTTAAGAGCCTCTAGTTCTACATAACATCCTTATTTTGGTGCAAAATAGTATTGTTTATTTCATTATTTCTAATTATTTTGATTGTCTTTTAAAATATTTAAAAATTAACCAGGAATTAATATATCAATGGGTACTTTTTAAAAATTTATATTTAACTTTTATATCCGTTTAATCCATTTCAAAATGTACCTTGCAACTTATGAAATTTTAAACCGGAACATTTCAACTAAACAATTTTTCACAGAAGCTTCTTCTTTGATTAATAGTTTAATTTGATCTCTTCACGGATATGCATATACTCTTTGTCACTATATCACGTGGATCTTAAGCAAACGTACGTATATTTTATTATATTTACTGCATGTTGATTTTTGTCTAAAATAGTGTATAAAAAGTAAAATAACAAAAATACCGAACTCCAAGGAAAATTCAAAACGGAAAGTCCCCTATCAAATGGCAAAATCAAAAGCTCAAACGAATGGAAAGCAACTGTCATATTCCTGACTTGGCACAGGCATTTCCTTATGTAGAAAATTGTGGATTAAACCTATAGTATACTATTGTACTAAGTTCCTTGTGGGTCCATTTAATTGAAATAATACAGTATAATTTCCTTCTTCTTATATAGATGAAAACAACTTCTTGCGTCCGAAGCCTTTTTCTGGATTTACTAACCTTCATCATGAACGTCCAAACCCAAAATTATACCGAAAGCCAAGCCGATGTTCAAGAATCTATACACGAACAGGTTTATACTTATCTATTTGTAAATTACAATGTACCACTGCGTTCTTTTGCTCCACAACACTTTGCGCCAATTGTAATTCTATTCTTAGTTGCAAGTCAGTTTGTAATTCTGTCCTTTTCCATGCAACATATCCTCTTTTTATTGTCCTATTTATGAATATTTAACATTTTACTATACTGAGGGCCTTTTACTTAATATACTTAAAAAGTTTGTTGGATGATCTGCAATAATTATTGTTGATATCTTTGTCCCTTGGCCTAATTTTGACAATCATACCACATCTCCGTATTTTCATATAAGTCCAAATTTCAAACATTCACCTCTTTTTCTGAATATGTCCTTCTTTTGGTGCCAAATATTATATTTCAAAAGATTTTAAATGTCTTTTGTTATAATTTTTACATGAATAAATTCCAACGGGTATTTTTGTTTATATTTAACCTTTATATCCGTGTATTCGATTTAAAAATGTACTGCAACTTATATATTTCTATACCGGAACATTGCCACCATACAACTTTTCACAGAAGCTTATCATTTGATTGATAGTTGAATTTAATCACTTCCTGGATATGCACAAAATATTTCGGTCACTATATATCATGTGGATCTCAAGCAAACGTACATATAGTTTATTACTGTTTGTGTCTCTTTGGTCCTATATTTTAATAATGTCTTGTAATATAAAAATAAGGAGATGAGGTATAATTGCGAATGAGACATCTATCCACCAAAGTTCAAATAAATTGGATTTAAGCAATCATAGGTAATCGTACGGCCTTTAACAATGAGAAAAACCCATACCGTATAGTCGGCTTTAAAGGGTCCCGACATGAAAAATATGAAACAATTCAATTGAGAAAACAAACGGCCTTATTTATAACAAAACAATTAAAAGAAAAACAAATATGACAGACATGAACCAACGACAACCACTGAACTACAGGCTCCTGACTTGGAACAGGCACATAAAGAATGTGGCGGGGTCAAGCTTTTTCGTGAGTGCTCAACACTCCCACTAACCTGGGACAGTGGTGTAACAGTACAACATAAGAACAAACTATAAAAATCAGTCGAAAAAGACATAACTAATGTAAACTCATTTAACGTAAAAAATTGAAAACAACACGTTTAATAATTTCATGTGTCCGAAGCGCTTTTCTGGATTTACCTTCATCAGGAACGCTCAAAGCCAAACATTTGAAATCCGAGGGATGTATAAGTACCGAAACAGTTGAAGAGCTATATGACACAAATACCTAAAACAAATAGCCAAATCCATCTAAGGTCAACTTTGCCTGAGGGAGTTGAAACCTTAGTTTCTTTATAATTTCAAAATTTATAAACGGGCAATTTTAGAAAAGTTTGTTATAAATCATGTCAGTACCGAAGTACTGACTACTGAGCTGATGATACCCTCGGGGACTGATAGTCCACCAGCAGAGGTATCGACCAAGTGATGTAAAAAATTGAAAACAACACGTTTAATAATTTCATGCGTCCGAAGCGCTTTTCTGGATTTACCTTCATAAGTAATACATTTCCTCTTCTCCTTTTATTCTTCTGTTAATGAAATACCACTTTATACTTTCGTGTGTCCGAATTAACCAAGCGCTTCGTTTCATCAGGAACGCTCAACCCCCAAATTTTTAAAGTATAATTATCTTAACATACTTAACACGCGAACAGGTTTATATTTTTCCGTTTGTATTAATATCTCATTGATATTTATGCATTATATAATCTACGAATTGTCATTCTACATATAAAGTACAAAACTGTAGCCTACCATGTTGCAAATTTTTGTCACAATTTTGCATTTACGCAGTAATCACACGTAGTTAATTTAGACATCCGTTTGTGCCACTGTGTTCTTTCGCGCCAATGAGACGTTTGTGCCACTACTTTTCTTAATATCTAGCGCGGAAAATGAATAAAATTGAGAATGGAAATGGGGAATGTGTCAGAGACAACAACCCGACCAAACAGCATAAAACAGCAGACAGCCACCAATGGGACCTCAACACAGCGAGAAAATCTCGCACCCGGAGGCGGGCTTCAGCTGGCCTCTAAACAAAATGTGTACTAGTTCAATGAAAATGGACGTCACAATAAACTCCAAAACATAAAAATGAACTAAAATTAAAAAACATACAAGACTAACAAAGACCAGAGGCTCCTGACTTGGGACAGGCGCTAAAATGCGGCGGGGTTAATCATGTTTTGTGAGATCTCAACGCCCCCCTATACCTCTAGCCAATGTAGAATAAAGAAACACACAGTAATACGCACAGTAAAACTCAGTTCAAAAGAAGTCCGGGTCCGATGTCAGAATAGGTGACTTAAGAACTAAGCAAAATAACAATGATACATAAATTAACAAGGGACTACTAGCAGTTACTGACATGCCAGCTCCAGACCTCAATTAAACTGATTGAAAGATTATGTCTTCATCTTAAGAAAAATAAGCACAATCCCTCCCGTAAGGGGTTTAGTATCATACCATCATAAAATATATGAGAAGAACATAACCCGTATCATGCCAACAACTGGTTTTAGCCTGGAATAAATGTGTTTATTTCCGATGCAAAGACCCTATATATATATGAGTGAATCAATATTAAAATTATTACCAAAATATGCCACCTTTAATGATCTGACAACAGTATCATAACTATATCCCCTCTGAATAAGTCTGTTTAAAGGTTTGGTTAGCTTTTGAGGTGAATGTCGACATTTTTGTGCTTTGTATAGAATATTACCATAACAAAATGGATGTGAAATACCTGAACGTATAAGACGTCTGCATGTTGATTTATATTTACGAATGATGTCCTTGTACCGATGATAAAATTTATTAGATGTTTTCACTAGTTTGTGATATCGAAAACCCCGGTGTAATAATTTTTCAGTAATACAGAGATTTCTTTCGTTAAAATCAAATATACGTTGTTACATACACGAGCGAATCGAACAAGTTGAGATATATAAACACCATAAGATGGTGACAAGGGCACGTCACCATCTAAAAATGGATAATTAACAATAGGAAATGAAAAATCTTCTCTTTTATCATAAATTTTGGTATTAAGCTTCTCGTTAAAGATATAGATATCAAGATCCAGGAAAGGGCAGTGTTCATTGTTAGTATTAGCTTTATTTAAAGTAAGTTCAGCAGGATATATCTCTTTAGTGTACATACTGAAGTCAGGCGTCATTATTGAGAACCAATATATCATCCAAAAATCTAGAAGTGTTATTAAATTTTTGTATCAGATGTTGTTTCGATGGGTCTTTGCTTAGTATATCATTGTGCCAATTTTTATCTAGAATCTTATGTTTATTAAGATAATGACTCGCACTTAAGGACCGACAATTTACACTAGCTTAAAGGCTGATATTTGGAGTTTTTTCAATTTCACATTTTTTGTTGTTGTTGACCTAAATTTTTTTTTTCGTACGGTTGTTGCTTTTTACCTGCGTATAACGTAATTAAAAGTTATGTTAGTTAAGATAAACTAAGTGTATAATATACAATTGATAGAAATATTTGTTTACAACCCCCTTTATTTATATTGAGCAAAACCGATGGTGTCTCGGCTTTGCCTTTGTTTTACATGCTTTTTGAACTGTTCGTTGCTCTAACTCCTATGAGTTGCATTTGGTTTCATGTAGATATGTAAGAAATCTCGGCATTAAAACAGCCATGTATACTGCTCATCTGTATTTAAATAGCAATACAGTATTGTGTTATTTATTTTTGTACAATTCGGCCTGAAATTATCAGGATTTTTTTTTAAATAACTGAAAAGATTGCTATATATTTTGTAAGATACCTACATATAATTAGCTAGTAACGAAGAAGCCGCTCGCTCGTTCGTCAGTTCGTCCGTTCTTCTTTTGAATATGATGCTTGTCTGTTCGATTTAACTTATGATTCTGCCGGATTGCTCCCCTGTTGAGACCCCTATAACATTGTGTCGTCTATAACCCTTTGCCAAACTTCTCCTTTCTAAAATGTCTTTATTTGGCGATTTTGTTTGCTTTGGGACTATTATCATATATTATGTCCTGGGTGGGCAGGCCAGATTGCTTTCTCAATGGTGTTTATTTTCTGTTAAGGAATTTATTTATATTATTAAAATCATTTTCTTTTTCTCCTATTTTAGTGCATATCAGATCATATCAGTAAGGCATAAATCCGTGATTCTCTTTTGCTACGCGGACGTCCAAGAAAGCACCTGAGAGCTCACGACTGATATTCATATTAAAAAAAGATCATTCCTTTATTCTAAACGCCTTAAATTATACTCTGTCTATTATCCATTATGAAACATAAAGTTACCTCCCTTATCATCTAATAGAATTTAAAGAGTTATTTCGAAAGACTATGCCAGTCATTGTTTACCTGCTCCTGGGAAACAACCAAGCTTCAAAATAGCAGCGCGAGGACACAGCTATTTAAATAGAACATTTTCATTATCATCATTATGTAGAGGTACAGTAATCGCGTCTTCACTACCCTTTTTTGTTTTTAATTCGCAAAATTGACAGATTTCGCAGAAATGTACATTTTGTAATCGAAAAGCGATTTTAATATGCCAAATTATGGCGTGCACACTGTAGATACCGTGTATCAATTATAGACATCAGCTGGCTATATGCAGCTGGCTATATGCTGGCATTTTTCCATTGGACAATCACCAGTACACTGGCGCTTTGGAATCGGAATAAAACTGTGCAACAGATATTTTGCACTTAAAATTCAGCTTTATAATTTCTCCCACCATAGACTTATAATTTTCATATCAACTTTTGAGTCCAGAGTATATATTTTTTACACAGGTTGCATATGTTGTGGTGGTACTCGGTCAAGAAAGAGCTACAGAGTAAAATCAAGCTATCAATCAGTGCAATTTGATGATTTTTTCTAGTTAAGAAAACATAAAATAATTTTAACTAATTCACAAATTGTATGGAAAATGTCTGTAATGCAGAGGGAGGGGTTCTTTCTTTTACAGAGGGTTTGTCACATTTTATACAATCAAAATTAAACATGTTGATTAATAAGTTGCCAAATTTATGCCCACTAAATTTATTGAAACTTTTAAATTTGATTTAATATACACATGTCACATGATATACATGTAGGACTCAGATCAACGTCTTTTCTCTAATCAACTTCCAATCTGGGGTTATAAACAGGTTGGGGAAGATCCTCATAAATCGGTATTATCCCCATTTATGGGTATTATATATCCCAAAATCAGGTATCAATCTACAGTGATAAAAAATAAAATTTTGTATTTTATCATGATAGCTGTCATTGCGCAAATATTCATATAAATGGCAACATTTTTCCCTTTAAGACCATAGTTCAAATATAAATACAAAGATAAATGGCCTCCAAAAATCCTACTTATATTGTCCTTTACCTGAATGTTTGCACCATGACAGAAAATATTTGTAACTCCAAACTTTGGCAAAGTTTACATTTTTATCACTGAAAATTGAATGAAGATAGTACCCATTTATGAGTATCCTCTCCAACCTGATAAAAGATTAAGAATCCGTCAACGTCCTATTCTATGTGCCTCTAATCGAAGTATTTTTCAATTTTCAAATTGACATCCAGTTCAAACTGAAATCTCATTACTTGACAAAGATTATTTGTAAATAATCAAATAAAAAGCTAGTATGTATTTAAATTATTTATTATTTTATCATCATGGTCATTGAGTTAAACACGTAGACAATAGACAATATTTTATTGGCACAAACACAATTAACAGTTGCATGGGTAAAGGCTCAATTTAGTACATTATATAGAAATACATAAAATACAAAAATACAACAACTAAATAATCAAAACTTTCTAAGGTCAAAAAAATATGGTTACCCAACCGACTCTACTTTTGAGTGCCGATCCTTAGTCATTTTATTCCTGTCGTAAAGTGAAAAATTAACTGAACTCATGTGAAAAGCGAAGTTAGAGTTGCCAATAAAATAAATCCATTGCCTGATACATCTACATTTTGTAGATGTTCACAATCAGGATGACAGCTGTTTTAAGAAACTCGCGACTCTTGTGATGAAATAATAATGTTGCCGCCGTTTTATTTCCAACCAATAACCAAGGGAACTAATCCAATTATTAAAAATACGGGTAAACTTGGCCCATGGACAACTCTGACCAAAGCAAGACGAACCGAACAACTCAAAATCATGTCACAAAAAATAAAATGAAAAAATAAAATAAAATGGAAATGCCGACCTACCCTATCTTTTTTAATGATGTAATCTTAAACAGACATATTTTTTTTGGCCTAAACAGGTTATTGATAATTAATATTATGATTTTGTAAAACATTATTTTTAACTTACAACAATTCAGATTTAAACATATATCTTTTGATATTTTTAATGACCCACTGTTTAACAATAGTTTTGACTTCATCATGTTTATGATGTAATGATATTAATCTTATTTTGCCTTTAGTTCGAGAATTTTTAGTAAATTCATTACTTTGGATTAAGAGCTCAACATTTTGTATAAACAGCTGATTATTGTTGAAGGTCTGCATGTTACTCTCTAAGTATCTTTCTGTTTTCTTTGTTGTTGGGTGGCTGCGTCATTAACGTATATCCTCATCCCCTTTTAGCCTGTCTTAAGTCAGGAACCTGATGTTCAGTGGTTGTTGTTTGTTGATGTGGTTCATAAGTGTTTCTTGTTTCTCGTTTTTTATATAGATTAGACCATTGGTTTTCCTGTTTGAATAGTTTGACACTAGTCATTTTGGGGCCCTTTATAGCTTGCTGTTCGGTGTGAGCCAAGGCTCGGTGTTGAAGGCAGTATTTGACCTATAATGGTTTACTTTTATAAATTGTGACTTGGATGAAGAGTTGTCTCATCATGCTCATTGGCACTCATACCACATCTTCTTATATCTATTGCATTGAAGTATTGATTTTTAGGACTAAAACAGAAATATGAAAATGTGTGTGGATATCTTGGACAGGAAAAAGAAGCTTCATGCAATAGTTCCACATTTAAGCAACTACAATGTTTAAGGGTTTCCAAAATAAAATAGTGATATTTTTGAGTGATTAGAAGTGTTAACTGATGTCAATATAAATTACTAAAGGTAAATATTATGTCTTTTCACTATTATGGCTATGTTGTTTTTTGTAGACTGTAACGTTTGTCATGTGGTCGTTTTTCGTATTTTGCCATGCCCAGTATTGTCAGTTTGTTTTTTTGACTTATGAGTTTGAATGTCCCTTTGGTATCTTTTGTCTCTCTATCAAATACATAATGAGATGAATGACTTTTGGTCTAGAGTTGTATTACAAAATATACAAATATACATGTTTGTTGTTGTTGTTGGGGGGGGGGGGATTTATATATAGATATAGGATATATAGATTATAGGATCTTGAATACAATAATCAAGGTTAAGTAAAGTTAGGTCACTTAGACAATCAAATAGTTACTTATATGTTATATAAGTTATGTTTATACATAGTTTGATTTCCATTACACTCCGTAGTCATTATTTTAGGATTTTCCCAGGATTTTTTGTTTTCTTTACTATTGAGAAGAAGCAGATTTATTATCATATCTTAATCAGCTACATGTGAATTTATCAGGTGTTCTTAGCAGGGTGGTTTAATTACATCAGTTCCATTACAAATATACATGTGTTGTTAATTAGTGACCACTTGTGGCATCTGGCTTTCCTTTATCCTTTGTTTGTTTGCACATAAACTTTGGTGTAGTTTAGCTCCTCCCATTTAGGAATATCCCATTAAGTAGTTGTATATTGAAAACCAGTGCATGCTGCCTTTAGTGTCCAGTTTTTTCAATGCAGATTAAGCAGTTAAAAGAATAATTTTTGCTCAAAAAGTGGCTTAGCTAAAAACTTACCTCCCACCAACCCCAACCTTACACCTTCAATATTGCCATGACAGGGGAATCAATCTCAGCACAGTTTATATAAGATTCTTATTGATTTTTCTGTATATGTATATGTTACAAAAGTGCTTAAAAATTTCATTCCAACGCCAGTTCATATCAGAAGATCTCAGCAACCAGTAGTGCAAAAAGTACTTTTAGGAACTATGTTGGATTGGTGTGATGTCAAGCCAGGGGTCTATACTTTGCTACTTTTCAGTACGCACATGTACATGGGCTGCTGGTTTAGGCATGGATCAGATAAATAACCTCAGCATCTGAAACAAGTCCATCATGTTTGGACATTTATGAAATTTTATCACTGGTTGTTTCAAAAATTTCACTCACCCCCCAAGAATTTCTGGGGATAAACTGTCAAATTTCATACAAATTCATTCCAACACCAATTCAACATCAACACTACTTGGCTTCCTCATAGCCACATACTAGGCTTCCTCATAGCATCATTATAGGCTTCTTCATAGCCTCATAGGCTTCCTCAGACATAGCCTCATAGGCTTTCTGATAGCCTCATAGGCTTCCTGATAGCCTCATATGCTTCCTGATAGCCTCACACATTTATTTGGAACCATAGATCCAATTGGATTGGTGTGATGTCAAGCCAGGGGTCTTTACTTTGCTACTTTTCAGTACGCACATAGGCTCTTGGCTTAGGCATGGAGCAAAAATTTTAATTTTAGCTGAGTAGATTCCCCAAGGGCCAAAATTAAGTGATGAATATAATATAAAATAATAAAAGTTATAGTTCATTTATGATTTATGTTTCATTCAAACCTGGATACAACTGGCACTGCTACGCAATACATGTATTTACACAGAAGTTTATTTATAATGGGATAGAGCAGCATTTTGAATTATGTTGATTATTTTGTTGATATGAGTAACTAAATGCTTAATTTTACATATCATGAGTTCAAATGGAGAGTTCTGAAGCAAATCAGGATAATTAAAATGTTGCTTAAATTAATTGTCTTAAGAACTCATTATGTGTGACTTTGAGGATTTTGTTCATTGGGCACACATTTCGGCAAGTTAGACTTATACTCAGACAGGTTTTTAATGTCATGTCAAAAGATTTTTGCAAGGAGGTAACTGTTTTTCTGGATGTTTACTCAGGCGTTCTATACTTTTCATTATTACAAAACACACATCCACTGACCAAAGGAGAAATATGTACAGTATAAACAACAGACACTTTAATATTAAGTACAACATTACAACAAATTATGAATGGACCTTTAGTATATCTACAATCCAGAATCGGTACACTAGTCAAACATGGAACAAGTTACAGTTAAAAATGATCAGGACCATTTTTGAGGACTTTGTATAAAATATTATTACTGTAAACTATTGCCTAGATACATGTATTGCACATTAGAATGCAAGTTCTTATTATTGGGATATTCACCCAGTTGCATTATTCACATTTATTTCTGAATTTGCATTAAGCACATTTCAAGCTGCACAAGCAAAAAAAATAAATTTTGCATTAAGGACCAAATTATTAGCAATCAGATCTGATATAAGACTGAGCATGCTGAGTAGGATTGGTTAGCTATTGTTTGCAACAGCTCAACTTCTTTACAAAAACACTTCCAGTTCAAAGAAACAGTATATTCAATACTAAAAGATTAATTCTATTTTATGTGTGAAAATCAATATTCAGCATGTACAATTATAAAAAATAGTCCTACTGGATATAGCCTGATTCAAACAGAAATTCACTAGAAAATAGAATATTGATCAAAATAAGACATAGGTAAGATTTCTTCCTTGTTTAGTTGTAGGTGTATGAGATATATCTTCTTCATTATATTTAAGAGAGTATTGAATATCATCTGACATTCAGTGGAAAAAAGATGAAATACCATAATTATAATTGGATCAATATTAACAGATTATATACATATATAGTAATACAAACAATGAGCTTCCTATTCAGGGCCTCTGTGGCCGAGTGGCTTAAGTAGTCGAACTACTGTATCCATAGCCTGTCAACACAGGTTATGAGATCGAATCCAGCATGGGGCAGGTGCACTCGATTCCAATCTTAATTGAATAGGATTGTTAGTTTTCCTACCGAAGGTCAGTGGTTCTCTACGGGCACTCTGGCTTCCTCCACCAATAAAAACTGACCGCTACGAAATAACACAATAGTGTTGAAAGTGGCATTAAACACCAATCAATCAAATCAATCCTATTCGGATCAGAGAACCTTGATTCAATAACTTAACTTGCCTTTAACATTTAGTTCAACAACTCTATATATGTACAGGCTTGAAAAAATATTATGAAAGAGAGGCGAAGGATACCAAATGGACATTCAAACTCATAAGTCGAAAATAAACTGACAACGCCATGGCTAAAAAAGAAAAAGACAAACAGACAAACAAAAGTACACAAAACACAACATAGAAAACTAAAGACTGAGCAACACGAACCCCACCAAAAACTGGGGGTATGTAAGTATGAAGTATATGTAAGAATTTACATGCAAGCTATAATATATTCTTGTTATTGCGAACCCAATGAAAGTTTTCCACAGTGCCATCTCTATCTTGACCAGGTATTTAAACTTTTGCAAGTTCACCTGTCCTATTGAATGAATACAATAGCTATTTTTCTCTGTGTAGTTTATTCACTGGGACCTTTAAATTTCTTCTAAGAGAAATCTATCATTCATTGATTAAATTACCTGTGTAAAAAAAAATTCTTATATATAAACAAAAATACTTTTTTTATACTCATTAATTGCGTGTGCTGATGTATTTATTCAATATTAATAATATATTTTCATTCAGTTTAATATAAACATTGATTCAATCATAAAAATTTGATTTCTGACAAAACTTTCAACATTGTTCCTTTTAAAAAAAAATTTGTTTGACATGAATAAGAACTTGAAAATAATGATGTTTCAAATTAAGATCTTCTTAAATGTATTCTATAACTAAACAAAAAAAAATCAAATTTCAATAGGAACATTGATAAAACTTTTGTTAGAAATCAACTTTTTATGATTGAATCAATGTTTATATTAAACTGAATGAAAATATATTATTAATATTGAATAAATACATCAGCACACGCAATTAATGAGTATAAAAAAAGTATTTTTGTCTATACATGTATATAAGAATTTTTTTTTACACAGGTAATTTAATCAATGAATGATAGATTTCTCTTAGAAGAAATTTAAAGGTCCCAGTGAATAAACTACACAGAGAAAAATAGCTATTGTATTCATTCAATAGGACAGGTGAACTTGCAAAAGTTTAAATACCTGGTCAAGAAAGAGATGGCACTGTGGAAAACTTTCATTGGGTTCGCAATAATTGACTGGTGTCTTGAATGGTTCCAATAAATGTATCCTTATAATTATATGATAAATGTGCTTGCAAAAAGAAAAAAAAACTACTTTTAAAGTTACCAAACTTGTTTTCTTGCTACATACATGTACATACCATAACAAAATATGTAAATGTTTGGTACAGTCATGACAGTCTGTTTTAAACTAAATTATTTGAGTTATTTCCCCTGATATAACAACAAAGATTTAAACATTTCTATCAGTGAAGAGATTTTTTTCTTTTTGTCAAAAATTAAATGTAAGATAAAATCATAATTTTAATAAATGAAAAATTCCCACAAATGAATTCAATTTCTTCATTGTGTTCTTTATCAAGTTTCAGTTTGGGGAATTAAGTACAAAATAAATTATAGCTATTATCTATTAAACACAGATTAGATCATTGTAGATGTAGCCATGAAAAGTTCAATCGAGTTATTCTGCATTTGCCATAATATTTTCTCTAAAATATCAAATAAATAGATATTTTTTTCAGGAACATAAAATGCAATGAAAGCGAAGACATTTTTTGATGCAGATAAACCAAGCGAGAAGCTGACCCTAACTAATGGCAAGTTGCCAGGAATAAATGAGGATGCATCAGATGATGAAGGAGACAATACTGGTTTTTTAACCGCCGTTAGTTCGGCAGTCAAATTTCGGAAATTGAGAAAGAGGCATTTGAAGAACAATCCGTCAATAAGAAGATTTGAGAGACGCTACACTGAATTAGGTTTGTCTACTAAGGTGGCATTTTGAATACTATATGAGAACTCTGATCAAACTAGAAAAATAATGCATAAAAGGGAAGGTATGATCAGAATACTTTTTGGCCCTATGCATTTGAAAATCAAAAAGGATTATATTTAAATCTACCAAATACATCCTTCAGATGATCATAAGATTCTGTCAGATAAATGACTTAAATTCATTTCAAATACATTAGAAAACATTCAAAATATACTTAAAGGGGCATTATAAAGCTATCAAATTTATGTTCACCGATTTGACTCAAAGTCTCATATTTGATTTATAACTTACTAAAACATGTATCCAAATTATAAAAAGTCTAAAATAATCAATTTACAATGCATGGACTAGATAATATGTATCAGCATTTCGTGGGTATTTTAGTCTAGACGCATCTAATTAAACATCAAAGTGACCTTCAAAGACTGCAGACGATCATATAACCCAATATCAACATAAATATAGATATAAATAGATAGCCAACAGGTGTAATTGGATTTTTCTAGGTCTGTTTGATTTCATATTGTAGGTTTAAAAAATCTGTTAATCATTATTTTGTATGATAATGAGCTTTTGTGGATCAAATCAGTGAACCAAAATTTCCAAATGGTTTACTCTTGTCTCACTTTCAATGTTGACATTCTTTTCCTTTTAATAGCTACACATGTCTAGTTTATGCATAACCCATATCTTAGCTAAGGGGTTAAATTGAAAGTCACATGAATACGGATTCAATCAGATCAAACTATTCTCTTGCAAGTGAATAATTCATCAGCATGGTTTCTTATTTTATTTTGACAAAATTGAACCACACTGGCTGCTAAAAGTGAATTATTATTTCACAATTAACTTTCATTAATGATTGAACAAAAAAATCCTATTTTGTTTTTTTATTCTGTAAATTCAGAAATTATTGTGATGTTTTTATTAATGCGAAAAATGCGACAAGGTTATAATCGCAATAATTTAAACTCACATTTTAAAAGAGATTTTTTATATGAATTAAACAGGATTTTTCTCAATATCGCAAAAATTAAATGACAAAATCCCAATAATAAATGCATGCAATAATTTCTGAATTTACAGTATATTTTGAATATTTTCTAACTTATTTGCATAAGGGCTTCAAACTTCTTAGTTTAGTGCTAAAACAGTTAAAAACTGCCAAAATGGCAAATATAGCCTAATTTTAAGATCTGGTCATTAATGTAAAGATGTGAGCCAAGGCTTTAGTCAAAAGATATTCTGCTACAAGATGTATTTTACAAAGATGTTAATGTGTGTAAGATATCTTTTTGTGTCTTGGCTTGTATATTTTGTTCACAATCTATGTGTTAAATGGTAAACATGTAGGAAAAATATGTCACTTACTTCTAAGTTCTTTTTGTCTTTTTATCATGTTTATTGAATTATAAATTATTATAATATATAATTTGGGAGATTGAATATATGATATGAAAAACATGATATCTTTAACAACCATGTATGCCAGGGGTATTAAACAACAATACTGATTTGCCCATTAATGTACCTTTAAATAAAGCTTATATATGCAATTAAACCAAAAAATATAAAAAAAAAACAAAAAGAAAAAATGCACAGACATGAAACATGTTGAGAAAAATTATGTATCAATATTGACTTCACTATATAACCACACTAATGTGTCCGGATTATATCAACTTTTTCGTTAAACAATAAGATAAACATACAGGTACATTTTAATTACATTTCCTTGATAATAGAAAACAAATGGAATCTATAATGTTTAACTTTTTTCATCAATAAGTGGGAAATTTAGAGAACTTTTATTACCAAAACAAACAACCCGTTTGCTTGCAAATAATCAATTCAGGTTAAATTTTTAAATAAATATACCTATATGGCATTTAAACAATTGCTAGATATTTAAAAGCATGTTTTAAGTCAATACCTCAAAGATCATGGACCAATGACTGATCAAGGTTACAGTGAAAATATACAGAAACAAGAGCTGAAAAAAGGTTTCTGTATGACAATTCAAGAGTTTTATATGAGATAGGAACTGTCATCTACTGATTTATTTATTGTTATCATATCAAAAGATTTACAAATGTATTTTAATTATTTATGCATTTTAATTTCAATGTGAAATATAATTAAATATGATTTTATATCCTTATAAAAATAAGGAGATGTGGTATGATTGCCAATAAGACAATTATCCACCAAAGTTCAAATGAAGTGGATGTAAATTTATAACTGTAGACAACCGACAGTCTTCAACAATGAGAAAAACCCATACCATATTAAGTAGTCGGCTATAAAAGGCCCCAACATGAAAAATGTGAAACAATTCAATTGAGGAAACTGACAGTCTAATTTATACATGTAACAAAACAATTTACAAAAAACAAATATGACAGACATGAATCAATGACAACCACTGAACTACATGCTCCTGACTTGGGACAGGCACAAAGAAAGTGGTGGGGTTAAATATGTTTTTGAGTGCTCAACCCTCCCCTAACCTGGGACAGTGGTGTTACAGCACAACATAAAAACAAACTGTAAAAATCAGTTGCGATTCTCTGAACTCGAAAGATTGGTACATTAAGGCACAAAAACAACTGACATAAAATCAATAGACACAAAGTACAGAAATAAGAGTACTCGCAGTTACTGATAACTATATAGATTAAAGCAAATTACAACTAATAAATAAATCATGTCAGTTAATGAATAGATGTATAAAAATACACCTCTTTTTCAATTTATTTGTTTTAATATGTTATATAAAACATTGCAGTACAAATTTTAAAAAACGTTGCAACAGGAAAGACCATTCAGTCTGATATCGCATGCTTATCGCATCACTATAAAAAATCCTTGGGAAAACACTGATCAAAGGATGAAATATTTATCTGAAAAAAAAAGATATAAAGATGAGAAATGATCTTGGTTTATACAAATACATTATCAATAATTTTGCAGCAAAGACAAACAAAGCAAGTAATAATGGTGTATTGAACATCATTAGGATTTGATATAAATCATTGTTGACACAAATTAGTATTTATTGATTTTTAATGCCAATTATAAATGATTTTGAATGATTTAGATTATAATTTATAAAACTGTATGATTGATTTTAATCATGATCATGATAAAGGAAAAGGTTAAATTGGGTTCACTATATAGTTTGATATATATTATAATTATTCATATTTATGATTTACATGATTTATGAAGGTTCTTCATTTCTACCTTCTCTAAATTTTATGCCATTTTTCTGCACTCTTATTTTTTAGCCCATTTTTCTGTAGTCTTAGTTTATTATTCTCTATTCTGTAAACCCCATACAGACCCTCATGTGTTACTAAGTATTAATTTTGAAGAAAATGGAAGGTTGTACAAATTCATTTTCACATACATGTGAAAAAGGTATGATATTTTCTTGTTGTTTATTAAAAAAGTTGAATTTTGTTTTATAATTGTTGATAAGTTGTGATACATGTATGATGTACTTCTTGAGCAGTTTATAAGTTAATGAAAATAAGAGTTTTTATATTTATTCTACTAATAAAGTATTTGCATAAGACATTTTTGTCTGATAAGGATTTATGATAAGACATTTGGCCCTTGAAATTGCAAAAATTATTTAATTTTTCAATGCTTTCAAAATTATGTAAACTTTGCAGATGAATGAAAAGGTTAATATAATCGAAACACTTCGGTTCAGCGAAGCCTGAGTCGTAATTATATAATGTCACTAAGACATCATCAACATGATGAATCTAAAAAGGCCATTTTGCAGATAGTTTGGGAAAATTATATAATAAATTATAATCCAAGGCTTTACCCAAAAAAGATATTTTACCCACATTAACATCTTTGTATAAGACATTATGTAGTAAAATATCTTTTTGGGTAAAACCTTAATTGGCTCATATCTAAATATTTATAACGAGATCTCAAAATGTGGCTATTTTAGCAGATTTAGCAGTTTTGCACCAAATGCAGTTGCAAAGAAATTTGAAGTGCTGAACTAAATATGTAAGACTGAAAGAAATAAATAAATACTGATATCTGACAGATGAATGTCTTCAGCATATGTTCAGAACGACTGCATGAAGGACTTTGTTTGATAAATTTATAATTCTTCTTGATTTTCAAATTTCAGGAACCAAAAAAGGGGTTATATCATAACTGTCTTCTTTAATGTTTATTCTTAAATCAGCTTAAAGTGGATTCATTGAATTATTCATGGTCTACTACTTTTTGTGGATTGCAAAATCTAATATCCACAAAAATAGAACTGTTTATCAATCCATGATAATTGGTACCTACGAAAATAAATGAATCCACAGTATCCTGTAGAGAAATGGAGTCCAACTTCAGATTAATTTTCACCTTATTGCACTGAAAATTAAATCTCTATTGTAATAGTTTTATTTGCTATTTTGTGTTTATACATGCAGAGATAATTATGACATCTTATTTTATTGAGTCCAAGACTCAGCCAGGTTGAAAGGTTGAAAGGACAGAGGCAAAATAGGGAAACATGGAGAACGTTATAAAAAAGGCAAAGCTACCATAAAATTTCTTTGTATTTATAGTTACTTAATAACCTTTGCTTATGAAGCAACATTTTTGTTGAGCCTGCGACTTTTGTCGCAAAAGCGAGACATAGCAATCCTACATTCCGTCATTGTAGGGCCTGCGACTAACAGCAAAAGTAGGCGAGACACTGGGTTCTGTGGAACCCTTACAAATTTTTTATCTGTAGGACCTCTTTTGAAGCCAGAACAGAAATAAATTGACTTCATTCTGATTTATTATAACAAATGATTACCTTTGCTTATGAAGCAATCTTTTATATTTCCTAGGACCTCTATTGAAGCCAGAACAGAAACGAATTGACTACATTCTGATTTATGATAACAAATCCTCACACGATGAAGAGGATGCAGAAAAGCGAAAACATCTGGAGATTAAAGAGTCTAAGAGAGAAAGATTTAAAAATGCTATGAAATTAGAGGGATTTCTCCTTCAAGAAGAAATAATCAGGAACAATGTATTTGTCAAGATTCACTGTCCATTTAAAAGGTTGTGTGCTGAAGCAGAAATGGTCAAACTGGAAATGCCAATTAAAGATGTAAGCTTTTATATATGTATATTTTTTAGGCACTTTATATATATATAAATATATATTATATAGTAATAAAGGTTATTCAGAAGGAGTTTATTGATGTGAAAATTGGACCTACTCACTAGCAAACTGGATATAGTCCAAGAGATTGATGCTAATTTGGTTAGTGAAAGGTCAAGTTTACACACCAATTAATTCAATGAAATATAACCTTTATTAATATAATGTCAATTAAATGCACTATGAATTATGCCAACATAAAAAAAATCATCAACATTTACAGAATTATTTTTCATGTGTAAAAATTTATACTTTATACAGTGTCATGGACCAGGTTTATACATGTATTAATTTTTAGGTAAGTATAACACTCACCATAGAATTACTGAAAATAGAATACAACATACATGACATAAGAACCAAGTTTCTCACCAAAAAAACAAACATTGTTTTTGTATAATTTTGTTACTTACTATTTTTAGTCCCCCCTTTGATTGATTTCTAATCTGTTTCTGTGTGTGTGAGTCCTTTCCTCTCTCTCTCTCCCTCCTACTATTTAAGTTTTGATCAAGGAAGTTTACCATGAAATTGTGGTCACATCAACTTGAAATTTGGAACGCATGGTCATTATATGATGTAAACTTATACTTTTTACACATTGTGACTTGGATGGAGAGTTGACTCATTGGCACTCATACCACATCTTCTTATAATTATACAATTTTTTCCAATATCAGAGTTTTAACCCTGATTTCATTGTTTAATGCACATAGAAACATAGTGGTAGTTGGTATCTGACTACAAATTTTTGTTAAGCTAGCTTACCATAAAGTTGTGGTCACATCAACTTAAAACTTACAAATATCCAAAAGGCCACTCTGAGCTATTGCTATTACTTGGTGTCTGTTGTCCATCGTGGTGCTTTGTTGTAGTTTTAATAACCTTTTACAAAAATCTCCTCCTCTGAAACTATTGACCCAAATAAGTCCAAAATTGGCCACAATCATCCTTGGGGTATCTAGTGAAAAAAAAATTGGTGATCAAGCCTGCCAACCAAAATGGCCACCAAGCCTACACATAAAACATATGGGTAAAACCAGCCTGCCAACTAAAATGGCCACCAAGCCTACACATAAAACATATGGGTAAAATGCAAGTATTGTCAATTATCTTGTAAACCGTCATAGATCTGACATGGACAGAAATGTTCAAAATGATGAGATCTACCTTTTATCCATTTAGACCAAAGTCCTATTCAATTAAGATTGGAGTTGAACGCTCCTGTCGTGTGCAGGAATCAAACTCACAAACTCAGTTTGGACAGGCTTGTGATACAGTAATTGGTCTACTTAGACCAATTGGCCACAGAGACCCCCTTTAAATGTCCATTTTTATTTTTTATGTTAAAAACTATAATAGATAGAGAAAGACTTTAAAAGGCAAATGTTATCAGCAAGACAGCATCTACAAATAAAACTTAAGTCTGATCTTAGGTCCCTGCCTAGGAGCATTACTATGACAATAATATTATACCTGTATTAATGAACATAAACTGACAGTGGTAGCATAACACTTTTAGGCTGGGATAAGAAAACGTTCAAAGAAGTTAAAATTTAGCTCTGAGGGAAATGAAAAGGAGGTAAGAGGAGGTTGATGAAACTTACAAACAAATTGATGCCATGCAGAAAAAGAGGCTGCTAAAGTAGGAATAAAAGCTGTTTTAGTTATGACAAGCTGTATTACTTAGTTCTAACAATGCATGGCTGTACTATTAGGCAGTTTTTGTTTAATGTGTATTAACAATGCATGGCCATATCATCATTTGGCAGTTTTTGGTAATTGCGTTTTAACTGTGTGTGGCTATATGATTGGGATTGAACAGTTCTGGGTTATTGTATTCTAACAATGTTTATAGATATGGATGTAGTATTTAGATTTATTGGCTGTTGGGACATTTAAAAAAAATGTATTGAACAGTGTTTAACAATTTTATGTGTTGACTAGTGTGGACAATAGATTAAGATACATTTTTAACTCACCTGAGCCAAAGAGCAAAGTTAGCTATTTTCATTACTTGGAGTCTGTAGTCCTTCATCGTTCTCTGTTAACTTTTACAAAAACTTTTCCTGTGAAACTACTGGGAGAAATTTAACTTAAATTGGTCACAATCATCATTTGGATATTTACTTAAAATTGTGTCCGATGATTCCTGTTTGCCAACCAACATGGCTGACATAGCTACAAGTAGAACAGATGAATAAAATGTGTTTTAGTCTATTATCTTAAAAGCTAATATAAATAGAGAAAATCTGACAGGGCAGTAATGTTTAGAATGGTGAGATCTACGTACCATCCGTTTCACATAAAAACTATCAGATGACTTCTTATAGGAGTTAAAAGTTGCCCTTAAAGGATTAATGTAACCATTTTCCTGCATTTCTGCCTATTATCTTGAAAACTATAAAAAATAGAAACTTTAAATAGCAAAAATAATCAGCAAGACAAGATCTACAAAAATGTCAACACATGGTTAACAAAACTCAACATCATAAGTCAACTCCTAATTTCAGTAATTGCCTTTTAATGAATATTTTACAGTTTTTTTGTGATTTTTGCCTTTTATCAGGAAATTACAATAGCAAGATAAAATTTAAAATGGCAAAAATGATCAGCAAGACAAGATCTACTAAAAAGTTGGTAATTGCAGAAGGTGTGAGTTGACTCCTTATAGGAGTTATTTGCCCTTTAATGACAATTTTCTCCCAAGTTTTTGTGTTATTGCCTATTATTTTGAAACTATAGTAGATAGAGAGAAACTTTAAATAGCAAAAATATATCCACAAGACAAGATCTACTAAATACATAATGCCGAAATTGTGTGTTGACTCTTTATAGAAATTATTGCACTTCAATGACAGTTTTTTGTTGGACTTTGGCCTATTAGTATGAAAACTGTAATATATAGTAGAAATTTGAACAGCTGAAACAATCACATGACAAGATCTACTAATAAGTCAAACTGGCCCAAATCATTGTTAACTTCTCTTAGGAGTTATTGCCCTTAAATAACGATTGTGTATTGCCTGTAATCTTGAAACCATAATAGATAGATAAAAACTTTACAAATTAAAGCAAAAATGATCAGCATTTTCGGTAAACCATCAAATTTTCATGACTTTCATGAGTAGAACAAGAACGTGGATATAAATGGTAACAAATATGTAAAACTTGGATCTTCTGTTATATAAATCCATCAAGAAAATTAAAAAAATGCGAACAAAATCTCAGCAAAGTTGGCTAGAATGGGTTAATCGCTAAATAAGATATTAGTGAAAATAAGTTAGTTTACATGTAGTATGTGATAACATTACTTCTGAGAAAACAAGAAAATCGTGTAGATTTCATTGATTTTGATGATGGATGGCTGTTTAAAGTCCAGCATCAAATAAGATGCATATTCAGGACGAGAAAACATGTTAATGTAATATGTAATTGTACTAGACCATCTGAGCGGGATTTTAAGTGTGCTAGTTCAAAGGTAACAGTCAGAAGGAAGACATGTGACTCTACCCAGACACATTTTTGTGACTCCGAGCCAACCACTCTTTGATTTCACTCTTTAATGTCTCAATGTTTTCAATGTCTTTCATTGATAAATACTTTTTAATCCAAATCAGTATGAATAATGTAATGCTAATTTTAGAGGTTAGAAACATTGAACACTCAAACTGAATAGAAATAATGTTGCCTTGTTCAACAGAGTTGTTGAAATCTATTTTGAGTGTGTCAGTCCTTGTTACCTATGTATTCTTTTCGGGTAGTTATGTATATAACATCATGAACATGTATTATAAAACACTTCAGATTTTTGGTGGTCCTTGTCAAAACTTGGCCTTTCAGGACTGGTGAATTTCAATATCTGTGGTCCTGTGAAAAATATTTACAATCATACAATATAATTGGTGTTAAAATGGATCAATTAATTAATCAGTTTTCAGTGGCAAAATGTCATTTAAATATATTTAGATACATTGCTTAGATTAAAATAGAATTGTTTCTGTTTCTTCTTTTTCAGTGTGACAAAAAAGAACCAAATTTAGGATGTTTTGGTCAATTCTTAGAGAATCATTTCGAAACTGATAATGAAGGTTTGTCGGAATTTATCTTATCAGTTTTGCCATTATGTCCATTAATGAAAATCCACAAAAAAGGGGAAATCTATTTCTCTGCTTCAGACCTGTTATATATATATAGTACAATGCTGTTCAGCAACATTTGGGTCACTTTGTCATACATTTCATGCTTGAGTGACTTGGGTTACTATGTTATACATTTCATGCTTGAGTGACTTGGGTCATTATGTTATACATTTCATGCTGGAGTGACTTGGGTCACTATGTTATATATTTCACGCTTGAGTTACTTGGGTCACTATGTTACACATTTCATGCTTGAGTGACTGAAAAAGTTTGCCCTATATTTTCTTTTTACAAAAATTGTCAATCAGCACATATTTCAAAGGACACAATTTAGAATGATTGGTTGATGACCCTCAAATTTTATTGATTTTTTTCAATACCCATGCAACATTTATTGTATGAGGAAACTATTTTTTCCACCCAAATGCCAAACTATCTTTAACATAACACTGCAAAAAGGTAATGTCTAATGGTCCTACGATAAATTTGCCACAAATCAGAAATCCAAGGAGGACATCATGATGAAGCATTATGTGAAAAAACCTTGCTCAGTGAAATATATGTATTATAAAAGCATTTTATATTCAGGACAATGTCCAGCAGGTATGGTGTGACTTCAGGTTTGTTTGTACTTTGAAAGTGAAATTCAGCCATTATTGTTCTCTGATCATTACACAATCTTTTTAAGACACTTTGAAATTAATTTCCTTATAATGTGTACAAATTTTCATGGATTGAGAAAATTTTACTTTTCATGGATGCTTATTTTAATGCATGCATTTGACAAATTCTGAATTCGAGCTTAAAGGATATTGGTATCTAAAATTAGAGGTTTAAATCCTCAAATATTAGTAGCAATGAATAAAAATGAATTCGCAGTAATTACAAAGAAAATCAATAAACTTGAATGTTTGGTTCTTTAATCAACATTTTAAGTTCAACTAATGGATGGCAGTATATTTACTTTTAAAGTATGAATTTGCTGTAATACTTTAATTATGGATACAGTTCAAAATATTTATGTGTTTTTATGAAAAAATCTGGATTTACCTACATCAGTACATCAGAAACACTAAAGCAAAGGATGACTATTAATGTACAGTCTGGACACCTGAAGTTAACTTTTAACAACATTTAAAAAGTACTAAATTAACTTACCTGATAAATGTTGTTGTGATATAAGGCTGTGTTTCTTTATTTTTAAAACTTCTTATTCGAGTTATAGAAGGTTATTATATTTAGAATTTAAGAATCGTGATGTCTGTATCTGTGTTAATTCTTTATAGATCTGATATGAAATGCACATTTTTGTGAATGAACGCACATTCAAATGGTTTCTTCTCTCAACCCAATTCTAATGCTATATATATATTTCACAATTTCATATCTTTTCCAACATTAAATGATACAAAATATCTAGATTGTGAGCTCATAATTTAAAGTTCTTTTTACAGTGAATACTTCTATACTGCACCCCTGTTTTTTGTCCAGTTCACTTGCATTTATTTTGTGTTATTAACAGTGTGTTTTTTATAATGACTTTATAAAAGAAATAAAGGTTTTCAAAGTATTTACAAATAACATATTTATGTTGTTTTTTTTATCCAAAACTCATGCAAAATATAATATTTCTCTTGACATTTTTATATATCATCAATTTTCAGTATAAATTGATTGATTGATTAATTGGTGTTTAACGCCACTTTCCGCACTATTGTGCTATTTCGTGGAGGTCAATTTTTATTGTTAGAGGAAGTCAGAGTGCCCAGCTATCGTACACATATAACGTTACAAATTATGAGTCAACAATCCAACAAGATACTGGAATTACCATCATGTATTTCAAAAGAACAACCATTTTATTGCTGCTCTTCATTGTGACACTTGCTACAAGGTCTTCAATGATAAACCAAAGCTCCTCCCACAGTACAGCAGGGTCATGAGCTTCTACTAAGATAATCCTGTTTGATATTTATCAATACATAGCTGCTGTCAATATTTTTTAAGATACATCTGTAATAGGTGTGATAAAAACTAAAATTGAATACAATGTCAGATATTGTCATAAAGTGTCCTACAAACCATGCTATTTGTGCATTTATAAACAAGAAAGTCTTACTATTAATGGTAACCTTTTTTGTCTACTGCAGAAACAATTTGTATGTAAACTGTTGTATTTTTTTAATGATCAAAACATTCTTACTGTTATTTTCAGTTGATTTTGTCAGTGCACCTTTTGTTATGGACAAAATACAGTTATATGAAGGCTATGAAGATCCAACAAATTTCTTCAGATCTAGTGTAAGATCTATGTTGGTAGGTCTACACACTGTTTACATGTGTCATCATAATTGTCATAAGGATCGATATGTCAGAACTATTCTGTATATATTGTTTATCGTAGATTTTATAACATATTCAGAGATCTTGAAATATTTTTTCCCAGGTGGTCCTTGAAAAAAATCTGCTGGTCCTCACTATTATTTCTATTGCAAAATACCAAAATACATCAGTCCTTTGCAAAATTTGGTGGTCAAAACCTTCAGACCACCGCTTTTAGAGAACTCTGCATATTTAACAGGTTTTTTTAATGAATAGAAAGAGATTTTGGGAGTAATTTTTTACAAATAATGCTGCAGCTCAACAATACCAGTTCACCAAAAAAATAGCCATCTAGATGTCACAATTCTGTTTAACATTAGTTGTGTAATATGTTTGTTTTGTGTGAATAAAAGGAAATGTTGGATAAACATACATGTGACAGCAACAAAATGACAAAGGAAAACTGTAGACATCTCAAGGTCAACAAACTCACACACTCACAGTCACCAACAGTCAACAAGTGTCTAAACAATATATCAAGCTCGCAATCACCCTGCCTTAGACTATAGTTGTGAATAAACTTGTGGAAAATTTTAAGGAAGTTCGCTACTCAGTTTCAAAATAACAAGCTTTTCATAACACTAGTATATATTGATAGGGGATTAATAAAGGAACAAAAAGAGCAAAAATAAAATATAGGTCAATGTGCTTGTTTTCGAGATATTAGCCATTGAAATTTTGGCGGGAAAATATTCTCTCTTGATTTTTCATAGCTTTATCATTGACAAGTTAAAGTTCTCAAAAACTATTAAAAAATAATTAAGATTTTATAAGACTTTTACAGATTGCTTATAATTATGCATGTAAAAGATTTTTAAAAAGAAAAATGGGGGTCAATGGGCAAAATTTTTTAAGACATTCAAATAGATAAAACCAGAGGATTCCGAAAATCTGACAAAAATTCCAAAACATGACAAGCGAACTTCCTTAAATCTATTTATAAAGATAATAGATAAAATAATACAACACACTGTATGTTTTATCTAAATATACTTTCAATCAGCTTCACTTGAAAACTGAACATGCTGAACAATACAAGTGAAGCCAAACAAATGGTTCCAAAAAATTTGTTGTGAAGTTGAACAGAAATCAAAATTTTCAAAATGAGGATGTCAAAAAAAAGGTTCAATGTCTATAAAACATAACACAAAGTACTAAATTTTGAGTAAAACCAACCAATCAAAATCTTCGAGTGCACCTAGATTCTTTTGAAGAGTGAGCAAGTTTTGCTCAAATAGCAATTCCAATCATGCTGCTTGTGTCATGTAAAAAAACAGTTTTAACCTACCAGTAATATTATAAATTTCAATTAATTTTATGAACAGGTCCATCATATTTTGATAAATTTGGACATAAGAGACAAAAGTGACAAGCAAAGGAAAGTTCTACAGATAAGAGGTAATATATATAATCTCTATTTAATATACATGATATAAGTACATGTTTTATCAAACCTGACAGTCAATTATTTGTTCAAAATAATATTGTATTAAATAAAAAAATTACTAATTAAATGTAGTTTTATATCATAATAATGTACAATTAATAATTAAACAAATTATTATTGTGAAGGAAACAAAATCTTTCCATAGAATCAGTTGGTGTTTTCCTGGCTCTTTAAATTGTTGCAAAGTGAACTGTCCAATTGAATAGTAGTCTAATATTGACATATCATTTGTAGTTGTTATCTCTAGTTCTGACAATTTTTGTCATTATTCAGTATTTGTACATTTGACTTCATCACTATTGGTTTATTTGTTTGTACAGCCAAATTAATCAATGAATGTATGATTTTTCAAGGAGAAATTAAAATTTCCCATTGAATGAACAGCCCAGAGAACTGTGAATAGCTATTATTATACTTCACGTAAAATGCAATATTTTTATTGGCTTATACCAGGGTGTTAATTTACTCTATTCTATGGTAAATACTCTATTACCCTTCACGGAGACGCTTAATCAAGTGTGCGCTTTATTAAATATGACTCTATCCTATGGCAAATACTCTTACCCTTCTCGGAGACGCTTGATCAAATTAAATACGGATGTTTGTTATGTACAAGACGTCATAGTATATTACTTTATATTTGAAATTTAATCGACAGTAATAACAGAACATTCAGTATAATAAATTAAATAACACATATCTGAGAGGGTGATAGAGCAGATTGTTATCCCTTGAAAAGACATTGTCAACCTTGGCTTCGCCTCAGTTGACAATGTTTTCTCGGGGTAACAATCTGCTCTATCACCCTCTCAGCTATGTGTTATTTATATATTGTATTTATTCAATGGAACAGTTCACTGCAAAATTTGAATAGCCAGGTAAAACAATAAGGGCTATTCCATTAAAATGTATGTGGGAGGGTAGGAAGGGACATTTACAATATCCCTACAACCAAGAACAACTTTTTAGATAATTTTGCATAATGGTAATAGATGCATACTGAAAAAAGACCCATGACCCACCCACATTCAATAATCAAACTTCCCTTCCTACCTTCCCACATACATTTTAATGGAATAGCCCTAACTGAATCCTGGAAAAGTTTTATTTTCTTCACAATAATAGCACAGAGTCCTTACTTACAAACATTTGCATTTGTCAAATACTGAGGGAAAAAAAATCATTCCAGTAAAAAACAATATTTTAACTTTTTTTTCTGTTTTTCTCATATGCACAGACTAGTTCTAAAATTTTCAATTTTTTTCTTGAATATTTTATAAAAAATAAAGGAGCATAGGATTTCCTGCAAATTTGTATATCTGATTACTGAACAGAAAAATGGTAATTAAACAACCAAAGTAAATTAGCAGCTCATACAGACTCTTTCACAGCTAACACCTGTTTCATATTAATTTTATGATAATAAGTTAAACTGAAAAAACTACTTTACTTGTACTAAGGTTAAGATGTTAAGCAATTGTGTGGTACCAAATTTTAAAATCTGTGGTACTAAGAACCTTAAGATATATTTATAAATTTAAAATTGTTGACCACAAACATACCAGGGACTTTTAAGTTATTTCTCTTTACTTACTGAATGGTTTAAAGAAAATAATTCATCAATATCAAACTTGCTGAAATGATGACACAGCCAAAAGGCATAATATTCTTAAATTTTTATTCATCTTTTTCACTTTCTGTTGATCAGAAAATGAGGAAAGCCCCAAAAATTCCAGCATATTGCCCTTCACACTGCCTTGTTTTAAATCTGAGGAGCTTAAGGAGGAGGACATTGAGGCTGATATCCATTTGACTGCCCTTGGTAAGAATAGGACAGATGTAGATTATCTGTCCGTTGTCTTAGCTAGAATAATTCTCTCGTTACAACAAATACTCTCTGATCTTCCTTCCACTAAATGTATTAGGAGCTCTTCTTTGACTTTTGTTCTCTTTCAGAGCAATCTGTCTCTCGTCTTAGCTAGAATATTTATTCAGTTAATACAACAAAGACTCTCTGGTGTTCTTTCCACTAAGAATTGGGAGCTCTATTTCTTTGACTCTTTTTCTCGACCAGTACATTTAGCATGAAGTCTGTTTCCATTCTGTTAAACATGGAGATTAACTGAAAGAAGCAGAAAATATTTGATTAAAACTAAAATGTAGTGTCCACGAAAATACAATTTTTCCTTCATCCATGGAAATTGGTTCTCACAAAAATAAACGAATCCACATGCAGTAATCAGGATTTCTTGTTTAATCATCAGAAAACAGTGCACATAACAAAAGTTTACGTCAAGTTTTAATAGATAGTGATGATGAGGATTCTGACTTGAGAATCTTGGGTAAGAAAAGCACCTGTTACCCTGGCATATGACATAGTATAGTCTTTTTAAAATATCTTTTTTATATATATATATTTTATCTACCATAAGTATAGTAGTTCAGTATTAAGAAGATGGCAAATAACATATTTAGTGATCTTTTTTTATACCCCAACTACACATCTATTGTTTGTTATTATATAAAGGACAAATTTTTGCTTCCATTATGTATATAGTATTTATCTTTTTATGTTTAATTTGACTTAATTTAGTGAAATATAAAATTGGTGAACAAAGTCCCTAAAGTTCATGAAAGAAGAATGAGATACATACATGTATGTGTATAATTTGGGACCTGTTAATTGCATTATTTAAAGAATCTATGTGATTTTGCTATCTTTAGGTAAGGACATATATGTTATAAATATCTCGTACGATATTGATAGAAAAAAAAACATCTTAATTTCTCAGTTTTTTCATAATAACTGTTAGATGTTGTTCATAGGTTGTAGGATAGATACCATATTTCATTATTATCATTTCATTTATTCATGTTTATGCCTGATTGCAAGACTAATTTTAACATGTAACGACCAGAAACTAACTTTTTAACCCCAAAAAGCTAACTGTTTCCACAATCTAGGTTTTACATGTTTAAGAAGATTTTGGAGGGCCTCAGTTAACAACTTTTTCTCAATTTTCAAAATCATTGCTATTTTCGAGACATTTATTAATTTTGCAGGATATAAAACACCAGAATTGTGGCATATCAAATATTACATGTATTATAATTTTTATTCTTTTACTCTGTTTTAGATTTTTCATTTTCAGTACCATCTTTTCTTATTCACTTATATGAATTATCAAAAGAAGGTGATCAGATACATTGTAAATCTGTAGTTGTCGAGTTTGCATTTTTATTATGTGTAGCTTTGAAAATTTATCTAATTGTTTGTATCGTTAAGACAATTCTTGGCGGTGAAGCAGACCGTTTTTTTTATATACTGTTTTTGTATAGAAGTTGCTTTTTTCCTATTTTTCAAACACGAACTAGGATTGGTAAAAACTCATCAAAGATAACAGGTGTATTATTTGGTACGCCAGATGCATGTTCCGTCAGACTCATTAGTGGCGCTCGAATCAAAAAAGGTGGAAGGCATAATAAAATAGGAAGTTAAAGATCATTAAACACAAAAATTCCAAAAAATACAGCTCAGGCAATCTAGGGGGTAGAAAAACCTAATACTGTAAATTCAGAAATTATTGCAATGTTTTTATTATTGCGAAAAATGCGACAGAGTTATTATCGCAATAATTTAAACTCACATTTTAAATTTTTTTATATGATTTAAAGAGGATCTTTCTCAATATCGCAAAAAATTAAAATCTCATTTTAGTTGAAAATGACAAAATCGCAATAATAAATGCATGCAATAATTTCTGAATATACAGTAACCGTAGAAAAGAACAAATACATTTTGAGGGTATTTTTTCTTAAAAATTTTGAGCAAGTTTTTCATATAAATTGGTGTTTTATTAAGTCTCCCAAACGAAGTTTGGGAAGACTTATTGTTTTTGCTCAGTTCTTATTATTTTTATTATTCTTCTTCCTCTTCTTCTTCTTCTTCTTCTTCTTCCGCCGAACTTGTCCGCAACCGTTCTCCAAAACCACTAGTCAGATTAACTTAGGGTTTCACAATAAGTTAGACTAACATGTCTAGAGGTGCAATCAGGGTTTTGTTTGTGCAATGGGGTTTATAAAGGGGTACTTTGAGGGGCATAAAGGAGGGAGGGATTTACTATAGAACCCTATGGGATTTTATTTTTTTTTATTTTCAAATGATTATAAATTGAAAACCGTTTGTGATAGACACAATCTTTTTAATTGAAAATGTTCTAAATGATAAAGCACATTAAGTGAAATATAGGGTTAGTCCCAATGGTTACCCCCACCCCCTGCAATTTAAGAAAGTTCTAATATCTTGTAAGTGGTCAAGATCCCCACCCCTAAACCATATATATTCTGGTTTGTCATGCTAAGATGGTTTGAATGATATACAGGGTTAGTCCCCAGGGGTCATCCTGACCCCCTGCCATTTGAGAAAGGTCTAATATCTTGTAAATGGTCAAGATCCCCACCCCTAAACCATATATATTCTGGTTTGTTATGATAAAGCACATCAAATGAAATACAGGGTTAGTCCCCAGGGGTCACCCCCACCCCCTGCCATTTAAGAAAGTTCTAATATCTTGTAAGTGGTCAAGATCCCCACCCCTAAATCATATATATTCTGGTTTGTCATGCGAAGATGGTTTGAATGATATACAGGGTTAGTCCCCAGGGGTCATCCCGACCCCCTGCCATTTGAGAAAATTCTAATATCTTGTAAATGGTCGAGATCCCTACCCCTAAACCATATATATTCTGGTTTGTCATGATAAAGCACATCAAATGAAATACAGGGTTAGTCCCCAGGGGTCACCCCCACCCCCTGCAATTTAAGAAAGTTCTAATATCTTGTAAGTGGTCAAGATCCCCACCCCTAAACCATATATATTCTGGTTTGTCATGCAAAGATGGTTTGAATGATATACAGGGTTAGTCCTCAGGGGTCATCCTGACCCCCTGCCATTTGAGAAAGTTGTAATATCTTGTATATGGTCGAGATCCCCATCCCTATATCATATATATTCCTGTTCGTCATGTCTCGAACATTTGAATGACGTATATGGTCAGTCCCCAGGGGTTCCCCTTCCCCGAATGTTCTAGTATCTTGTAAATGGTCGAGATCCCCCCCCCCCCCCCCCCCTTAACCATATATGTTCCTTTACATCATGTCTTGAACATTTGAATGGAGTATAGGGTCAGTCCCCAGGGGTTCCCCCCACCCCCAATGTTCTAGTATCTTGTAAATGGTTGAGATCCCCACCCCTAAACCATATATATTCTGGTTTGTCATGCCAAGATGATTTGAATGATATACAGGGTTAGTCCCCAAGCATCATTAATGCATATAACTTTACTGGACCAAACCAATTTTCACTGGACTTTGTCCAATGTCAGGCGACTCTGGGAATTACAAATTATGGGAGCTTCGTTTGGGAGACTTCATAACAGCATCCTGTTACAATCATTTCTTGTTATTATTATTATTTCTCTGTCTTGATCAGTGAATATGGTTGCCAATCCTATAAATAAACATTATGTTGGCAAATAACTAAACAAAAAGATGTTAATGTTTTCAATCTACCATCTTCTTACTTTTCAGACGTTTGATTCTGGAGAAGACATTACTAAGTTGTTAAACTTGTGACTCAATCCATTTGTTTAGTTTCTGAACAATAAAATATATTTAAATTAGACATTTGGTGCAGATATATTCATTTTTCAACCCTAAATCCCTTCTTTTTTTTTAAAAATATTCCATTTGAATATGGCTTTAAATGTCCTTCATGTAATGAGGTCAACGGCCAAAATTTAACAATCCCCAAATTTTGCCAACAACATTGAGTGCACAAATCTTCTAATGTTAAATTACCATATAAGCTTTTGCATTGACCTATGGAGTCTGTAACTTATGGTTAATTTCTCCAGATAGTTTTAGAATGGGTTTTGAAGGAATTCTATCCCATAAGGAGTCAAGGACAGTTATAGAATTTATTAGCTTGTTTACTGATGTTCTTTGTTTGTTTCAGCTTTTTCTTACAATTGTGACTTTGTCAGTGCTTTTAATCATTGTTTTAAACTGATAAAATTAGCATCATATAAATATTATTTATCAGGAGTTCAAACTTATTATATAAACAATGATACTGTAGTTTAAGAATTTAATATGATATATAATATTATGAATCATTGACAAATGACAATATTGTTATTATTATACATGCTGTAGAAGGTTATCACTAGCAAAAATTAAGTTTCATATTTTATTTTTACTGAGGTTACAATATCATCTTTGCATTTAACCTTAATAAAAAAAACTTTGCATAAATTACTGAATTTGCAAGTAGTCTTCTCTCAGAATTGTTTTTGAGAATGAAGTGAAAATTAAATTGACTTACTAAGGGTATATATTCACCATATGGAGGTGCTCCTACTTACAGAAGGCTTATACACAGAAGAAGAAGAAGAAAACACTTCTCATTTCATCTTGCATAATTACAATCTATTTATTTGGAAAATTTTGATCTTTATTCATGTAACAATTTTCAGAACTATTTTCTTTGGAAAAATATAGAAATGTGTTTTTACAAGACCTCATCTGTTTTCTTCATTGAAATAATAAAAGGAAAATGTACACGTTGGAGCTAATTTTGAACTGTAAGTTTGATTTGTATGATAAACTATATGATATTGAAAATCATGATTTTTGAAACATCTGAAGTGAGGATTTCAGTAAAATGTCAACGTAAGCTGTGATATTATGTACAGTTTCACAGTGACTTCTTTAAAATGACATGGAAAAGAAATTGCACAATGAACTGTGCTGTTGTAAACAATGAAATATCTCATCTATAAGGTATAATCTAAAATAAATAACATTTTTCTTCTTTTATCTTAGGCTTACCTTACCTGTTAATGAAAAATGTATACAAAGATGCCTTCCCTCTTCATGAAGAATCATCAAAAAGTAAATTTAATGAAGAAACAATGGAGTGTTTTAAGGAAGGAAGGCCTGAAGATGAAGAAGAAGAATTGAAAATTGATCCCCGGAGAGATTTGGATGACACCTGGACTAAAGTCTATAAATTTCAGCCATTGTGGAAGATCAGAAACTATTTTGGTGAAAAGATTGCTTTATACTTTGCTTGGACTGGTATGCTGACGTCATCGTTATGGATACCAACCATATTCGGCTTTTGTATTTTCTTGTATGGTTTAATAGCCAGGTATGCATGAATACCTTAAATCACAACAAAATATAAAATGATTGAAAAGATATAACATGAATCACCAAAAATATTGAACAGTGCAACAGATCACACCAACTACCAACAACTTACTCTTTTCAAAATAGGAGCACACCAACCAAAGATCGAACATGTACCATATAGCCTTACTTGGTATAGGTGCAAACTGTAGTGGGGTTAAACAAGATTAATATGAGCACATACCACCTGTTGCCTAGGTGTTTCTAGACTTCATTTTGTAAAAGTAATAAAAACCTGCTAACTTGCCCAAGTAAATAAAAGTCAGCCAATTAAAAATATTAAGGAATAGTGATTTTTTGATAAATCAAACAGTTGTTTATACTTCTATTAACCAAAAAAAAAAGGAGTTAACCTATAAACTATTGTCTTCATAATGTATTATGCCTTAGAATTGTATACATTCAAAAATATTTGTCTTTTTTCTGACAGCCAGATCAATGAAACATCACCACTTGAGATCCCACAGAATGCTACAGCTTTACAAGAGTAAGTAGACACAATACTGTGGATTCTTAAATATTTTCTGTGGTACCATTTTTATTAGCTCACCTGGCCCAGACGGCCAAGTGAGCTTTTCTCATCACTTGGCGTCCGTCATCCGTCGCCCGTTAACTTTTACAAAAATCTTCTCCTCTGAAATTACTTGGCCAAATTTAACCAAACTTGGCCACAATCATCATTGGGGTATCTAGTTTAAAAAATGTGTCCTGTGATCTGCCAACCAACAGAGATGGCCGCCATGGCTTAAAATAGAACATAGGGGTAAAATGTAGATTTTGGCTTATATCTCTGAAACCAAAGCATTTAGAGCAAATCTGAAATGGGGTTAAATTGTTTATCAGGTCAAGATCTATCTGCCCTGAAATTTTCAGATGAATCGGACAACCCGTTGTTGGGTTGCTGCCCCTGAATTGGTAATTTTAAGAAAATTTTGCAGCTTTTGGTTATTATCTTGAATATTATTATAGATAGAGATAAACTGTAAACAGCAATAATGTACAGCAAAGTAAGATCTACAAATAAGTCAAACATGACCAAAATTTTCAATTGACCCCTTTAAGGAGTTATTGCCCTTTATAGTCAATTTTTTACAATTTTCATAAATTTTGTAAATTTTTGTAAATTTTTACAAAATATTTTCCACTGTAACTACTGGGCCAAGTTCATTAAAGATAGAGATAATTGTAAGCAGCAAGAATGTTCAGTAAAGTAAGATCTACAAACACATCACCATCACCAAAACACAATTTTGTCATGAATCCATCTGTGTCCTTTGTTTAATATGCACATAGACCAAGGTGAGCGACACAGACTCTTTAGAGCCTCTAGTTTGTAGATTTCACAGAGGCAATTTATCAAAGGGTAGAAATTTGAGTATCAAAGGGTCATAAATGTTCATTTTCTATTAAGATATTTGTAAAAACTGTGCACTTATCTTTTTATCTTTTAATTTGAATGATCACATGTGATTAACATTAAAATAAGATACCACATATTGTGTGTTTGATATCTAGGAAATATATGAATGGTTTACAATTTTCCTATGAAATATATGTATGGGTAGGGATTTTTGGTAAAATCTATATTAATGGGGGAGTTTTTCAAACCTCAGCCCAAATTTGTATGTTGAGACCTCACCCAACCCCTCCTCCGTGGTTTATTTAAGGAATGACTGTAATATTTTTTCTGTCTATGAAGAAATAACATAAAAAATGTGGTGCATACTGAATAACCCGCTATGCGGGTTATTTTAAAGTGTGCACCACATTTTTTTGTGTTATTTCGAATAGACAGAAAAAATATTACAGTAATTTCTTATAATTTGATTCTAAATTCCATTTTAAACCAGAGTAAACCATGAAAAAACGTTGATGACGTCACGGTCAAGTGACAAAATTATGTCTATGACCTGATAAACAAATCAACGTCAGCCAATCAGAAGACGCGTTACATCCAAAATTAAATTATTTATATATAAAGAGTTATCATCCTATCACAATGTTTGTGTTAATAAAATTGTCACATTTACAGTGTCTTTTGCTATAATTTACTGAAAATGAAAAAATAGTAAATGATTAGATATACATGTTTAATATGCATTTGTGTTTTAACAGATTTCAGTCGAGAATGAATGATTTGCTCAATACAATAAAAAAAGCCTTTGACAATGATGTTACCCCATTCTTTGCATTAATCATATGTCTTTGGGGTAAGTTGAAAATTATGAATGATAGATAATTATTTCTTTGGCAGCCATGAATGTTGTTTTTGTCTCGCCTGCAACGAAAGTCTGAGAATGCAAGACATTGTGATTATAATATTGCGGTGGCAGATGAGTCGTAAACTATTTGCATTAAGGTAGCTGGGGTGTCTTCCTCCATCTTGGATTTTGAAATAGCAGATAGCAATCGGTCTAGATCTCGTATAAAATGTGCAAATATCGATAGTACATGTAGTATGTAATTCTGGTCATGTTTATATAAAAATTATGTGTTTTATCATATTAACGGCTGTATTTTACAAAAAGCAGAATATTTTTGTTTTTTCAGGTATCATCTGACCTTGACCTTATTTTCATGGTTCATTGGTCATTGTTAAATTTTCATAGTTAAGTTTGTTTCTTAGATACTATAAGCAATAGGTCAACTATATTTAATGCATAGATTGATTGTAAGGTGTACATGTCTGTCTGACATGGTTCATCTGACCTTGACCTCATTTTCATGGTTCATTGGCCAATGTTAACTTTTCCTGGTTAAGTTTGTTTCTTAGAAAATATAAGCAATATGTCAACTATATTTTGTGTATGGAATGATTGTAAGGTGTACATGTATTTCCAGTTTGGTTTATCTGACCTTGGCCTCATTTTCTTGGATCATGTTAAGTTTATGTGATACTTGTAGTAAAGATTTATATTTAGCACTTACAACATAAAATCAATGGTCAGTAAAGCAGGGGAGACATTTCAGCTTGTGCACTCTTGTTTTAACATTAGCATTATACATACAAGCCAAACATATATCTGTGTCAACAGTTTATTTTACATCAACGAGACAGCAACAAGATGACAACCAAAAGACATCTAGAGGAGGTCAACATGCTCTCTTTTATAATAGGCTGACAATTAGTTGTAAGATTTTAAAACTGCATATGATACAGAAAATCTTGGAAGACACAATCTTTTGCAATGCTCAAAGTAAACTTGTACACATTTTCAATACAGGAAAGAAATTAAACAAAAAACATTTTTGTCTTGTTTTGAATTATAAATAAGAAAATTGATATTGATTTAGAAAAGATATCAAACACAATGATTCAATGACAACAATAGTGTAATTATGACATTTATTGTTAAGTCTGTTAAGCCAAAAAGAAAAATTTGAAAGAAAAATACTGCAACAAGAATAATTCTACCTGTGCAACAATAAGTCACTAAGAATTGTAAATATCTAAAATTCTGTAAAAATTTTGACTGTTTAGATATCTATATGCATGCTGTAAGAATTGGTTTTGTCTTGCCTGTGACAAAGTTGCAAAAAGCGAGACATAGGGATTGCTTTTCCGGCAACAGCAGAGGCAACAGGGTCAACAATTGTTAATTTTTCTGCTTAAGTTATTATGATAGGAAGTACTTGTGATAGATTATTAGTATTTTGTATGAAGATGCATTACTATCAGCTAGTACATACCAGTTTGACAACAATTTTGAGGCCCTTCCCCCTAGGCCATGGTCCAGTGACTTTGAATTAATTAGTAATTTTAAATGTTAAGTTTTCTGCTTTTAAAGTTAGATTGAGAGGAATTACTTGTGATAGATTAATGATATTTTGTATAAAGTTTCATTACTATAAGTACATATCAGTTTGACGACAATTTTGAGGCCCTGCCGCCTAGGCCATGGTTCAGTGACTTTGAATTAATTAGCAACTTTCAATGTTAAGTTTTCTCCTCAAGTTAGTTTGATAGGAACTACTGGTGATAGATCAATGATATTTTTGTGAAGTTGCATCAGTACATATCAGTTTGAACACTATTTTGAGGCCGTGCCCCCTAGGCCTTGGTTCAGTGACTTTCAATTAATTAGCAATTTTCAATGATAAGTTTTCTGCTTAAGTTAGTTTGATATGAACTACTTGCGATAGATCAATGATATTTTCTTTAATGTTGCATTACTCTCAGTACATATCAGTTTAACGACTATTTCAAGGCCTTGCCCCCTAGGTCATGGTCCAGTTACTTTCAATCAATTAACAATTTTCAATGTTAAGTTTTCTGATTAAGGTAGTTTGATAGGAACTACTACCATAGACAATATTTTCTGTAAAGTTACATTTCTGTCTGTACATCTCAGTTTGTCAACCATTTTGAGGCCCTAGTTGGTCCAGCGACTTTGAATTAATTAGCAATGTTGCTGTCCATCAGATTCTTTTTCTGAATTTTATGCCGACAGGCGAGGCATATCTTTGTGTCAACAGTTAATTTATTAGTAATAATTATAGTTTATAAAAATGTTATTTTTATAGGTACAGTTTTCTTAGAACTATGGAAGAGAACAAATGCAACTTTAGCTTATGAATGGGATGTAGATAATTTTGAAACAAATGAACCAGATCGACCTCAGTTTTATGGTTTAAAAGTTAAGACAGATCCTATTACTTCAGAAGAAAATTGGGTTTACCCATTCAAGAGATTGATTTTGAAATACACAGGTTCTTCAATGGTTGTGATCTTCATGGTGAGTTTATTTATTTTGGATGCATGTTTTCCTTTTAAGATGTAAGATAGGTATGCTTATTGCGAAAATCTTGATTACTGTTCATTTTAAAACATCATAAGTGCTGAAGCAAGTAACAATAATTAATTCTTATAAAGCAGGAATCTTACAATCTAATTGGTCAATTACCCAGGTGTAAATAACACCCTACCCAGTTTATCTGTGGTCAAAGATAAAACCTTTGAAAAAATGCCAAAATTGTCCAGAATTAATAAAATTTTGGCCAATTTTATTTTCTCTTCCAAAATTCCCCAAAAATTAAAAAAAAAAAGTAAAAAAAGGTAATATCACATTGGTGTTGAAAAAATTTGTAAGGGAAGTTTTTCTTAAAGAATTTTGCAATTTTACTCCCAGTATACTAATGAGTAAATGTTGGATAAGGTCTTTCAGTGTATGATGTCAAAGGAGTGAAATTATAGGTTTAATTTTTACTGGCAAATCATGATATTTCATTGCAACAAAATTTAAAACTGTGGATTCATTTATTTTTCTTGGGTACCAATTGGCAAGGATTAAGGAAAAATTGTGCTCATGGATATTTGATTTCATGGATTTGCCAATGTCTGCAAACAATATATGAGACAACTTTCCACAAGAGACCAAAAGACACAGAAATTAACAACTATAGGTCACCGTACAGCCTTCAACAATGAGTAAAAAAAGCCTATAGAACATTGATAATTCATTGTACATTTAAATTTTACCTTTACCCATGAAATCCATGAAAACTGATACCCCACGAATGATAATAAATCAACAGTACTTATTTTTATAAACATTAAATTGAGATTTGAAACGGGGAATGTGTCAAAGAGACAACAACTTGACCAAAGAACAGAAAACAGCTCAAGGTCACTAATGCATATGATAAAGAATATTGTATATTTTACAGATATTAGTTGTATTTGCTTGTGTTGCTGGTGTTATTTTGTATCGAGTTATTGTGAGTGTAAATGTATGTCCAGGAATGTCGGCAGTAGAATGTCTAATACTGACCACTGTCTTTTCATCAGTAATGAATGGTGTTATTATTTTAATACTTGGAAAGGTTGGTTTACTTTAATCTATTTTTTTAAGTTTTAATTAAGATATTCAATTAGTGTTTCAATCACTTGCTTTGGAAATCAAATGCTAACACTTGAACCGTTATTTATTTAATTACTTTGTCAAATACATATTTCATATATATTTAATTTCATTTCTTTTTTTATATTCATATTTTTGGCTGTGTTGTTAGAAGTCCAAAACCAACATATAGCAAGGATCACCATGACCTATTTAAGCATTAGGGTGTGCCACGATTAAATTCCCACCGCCATGCTTAAATTCCCAGCGCCATCTTTATTCTCTGCCACACTTGAAAATACAATAGATTGAAGTTAAATTCCAGATATCCCTAATCCAATTATCATGTCAGCAGCAATTAAGAAATCTGATAAGTGTTAAATGGTGTGAACACTGCCTCAATGGATGTACATTGACAGCTGATTGCATTATTTGTCTCGGTTGGTTGAACAAGGTAACATCCAATGAACGATCATGACCCAGTTTCTTCAATTTGAAAAATAAAAAATGTTTGCAAACTACATTCTATAAATACAAATGCTTGCCTTTATTTTAAATGGAATGTATATATTCAAACTAAATTAATAAAAGCAGTAATCCAGAAAACAAATCAATTCCCTGACCACATGTTAAAAGTTGTTGACAACTACCGGTATGTCACATGCTCTTTTGACGGGAAAATACTGAGGAACACCTTTTAAATATAAACAGACAACACTTCCTACAGTTTTCAATCCAGAAATTTATTTATATGATATTTCATACCTAAATGGCAGTGCCTCTAAAGGCTGGTTGGTATTATCATATACATGTTTATTGACTATATACATGATATAGGTTAGATGTTTAAAATTGTAATATATTGTATTTCATGTACATGTACCAAGATGTACTGTAGATTTAGAAATTATTGCGAGGTTTATTTTAATGCGAATAATTCGAATGGGTGAGGATTGCAATAATAAGAACTCGCATTTTGTTATCTGACACATATATTTGGATGCAAATTTTCCTGAAGTCGCAATAATTAATCTCGCATTTTTGTCCATTATTAAAAAATCTCAATAATTAATGCAGGCAATAATTTCTCAATTTACAGTACTTTAAAATAAAAATATTTATCTATCTATAAAGATTTTAAATATTTCCATTTGTAGTTTTATGACAAGTTAGCTGTGATATTGACAGATTGGGGTAAGTGATTTTCTTGTTGTGTATAATGCATTCTGGGTTAATTTAGAGCAGACATTGTAATTTTTTGTCATCTTTTAAGTGTAGCTGACTGGAGTATTTAAGGTTGATATCAAATAGGGAGATGTGATAAGATTGTCAATGAGACAACAATACTTTGAAGGACCAATGGGCAAGGATGTAAACAACTGCTGGTCACTCTGAGGACTTCAACAATGAGCAAAACTCATTTCATATAGAAAGCTATAAAGACCCTGGTTAGCAAATTGTGAAATAATACAACAGAGAAAACAAAGAGTCAATTTTCAAATTTAAGAACTTTCAAAGGGATACAACTTTTAAGATTTGACAAACTGTATCCCTGCCTTTACTAACTTTATGGAAAGAGCAAGTTTTGATGTAGGTAAGCAGTAACAAACAATTATGATTTTTTATTTCCATCATCACTTTATTGCTTTGCTGTAAATTGAGAAATTATTGTTTGCATATTTTTTGGGGGATTTTTGAAAAAAGGACAAAAATGTGAAATTAGTTATTGTGATTTCATATAAAAATTGCATACAGATATATAAATCGGACATAATAATGAGATTTCTTATTATTGCTGTATTAACCCAGTTGCAGTTTTCACATTAAAAAAAAACTCTCAATAATTTCTAAATTTATGGTTTTGGAAAAAATTTGCAACAATACAATCAGGAGTTGACCGTGGCATGTTTTTATGGCCCCGCCACAAAGTGTTACCCTTATCCGTCATTCCGTCATTCCGCAATGAATAGTTGCATGGACTTTTTTCTAATCGCCTTCACATATTGAGCTGACTTTTAGTATGTGAGTGTACTATGATGAGTTATAGATTGAGTTTACGTTTGGTTCTGCGCCGCTGTTTTTTGCCGAAATGACAGGCTTTGGACTTTGAAATTTCGTTAAAATAACAGTTATAGACTATTTTTCAAAACACATTCACATATTGAGCTGATTTTCAGTATGTGAGTCTACTATGATGAGTTACAGATTGAGTTTCGTTTGGTTCCGCTCCGCTGTTTTTTTTTGTCGAAAATTATGGGCTTTGGACTTTGAAAATTTCGTGAATTAACAGTTATACAGACTTTTTTTCGAAATGCCTTCACACATTCAGCTGATTTTTAATATGTGAGTTAACTATGATGAGTTAAAGATCGAGTTTACGTTTAGTTTGGCTCCGCTGATTTGTTCCAAAAGTTATGGGCTTTGGACTTTTGAAAATAGTCATGAAATAACAGATATACAGACTTTTTAACTAAACGCCTTCACATTTAGCTGATTTTTAGTATGTGAGTCTACTAAGATGAGTTATAGATTGAGGTTAAATTTGGTTCCGCACAAACTTTGAAAATTTCATAAAAATAACACTTATACAGACTTTCCTTCTCAAATTTCCACTCCTAAAAATGGCTTCAAGCTCTTTCTGCAAGTGAGGCCATTCGTGTTGTTTCGACACATCTAGTTTCATATTTGTTCTTTAATTATATATATCATACTTTTATACTTTACAGAGAACCACAGAACACAAAGTAGATATGAAGATGCATTGATAATCAAGGTTTTTGCTTTCCAGTTTGCCAATACATATGCTTCAAAAATGGCTTCAAGCTCTTTCTGCAAGTGAGGCCATTCGTGTTGTTTCGACACATCTAGTTTCATATTTTGTTCTTCAATTATATATCATATTTTTATACTTTACAGAGAACCACAGAACACAAAGTAGATATGAAGATGCATTGATAATCAAGGTTTTTGCTTTCCAGTTTGCCAATACATATGCTTCCTGCTTTTATATAGCATTCTTTAGAGGGGTATGTTTTTAATGCTCAAATTTATACAATTACATTATAAGGAATTTTTGTCTTGCCTGGATAAAGAGGCTGACTTAAGAGTGCTGTTTCTGGCTGAATCAATAATTTGTTAAAGTTGGTAACTAGGTCAGTTTTAAGGGAACCAAGAATGGTATGTCAATGATATTTGGTATGCAGTTCTATTAGTATTCACACATCTCATTTCCATATTTTTGAATATTTAAATTTGTGGTTCACCTGTAGCAAAAAAATCCACGAAAATTGGTATCCCACGATTTATAATGAATTAACAGTATATGTGAAATTTGCCACTGGACATTAAAACACCAATTCATTATCATTAGCAAAACCACAACAGCAAGCACTCGGGAAATTCAAATTTCCTCAACCATAGAAAATAAATGAATCCACAGTATTCTGCAAGTGACAGTGTATTCACCAGAATAAGTGCAATAACAATAACATTTTGTTATTAACTAATTTTTTTTCAGAAATTTGAAATATTTGGTATAGGAGATGATTATTATGATGCATGCTCTGATACCTGTATGTCTCAGTTGTCATTCCAAGTGATGGTTCTCATGCTCATCAAACCGTTCCCAAAGTTCCTTAAAGATATTATTTTACCGTAAGTATAATTCCTCAAAAATATTATTTTACAGTGATTATATCTAATTCCTCCAAGGTATTATTTAACCAAATGTTTATCTCTGCAGACAGGATAGGAATGTATGATTGACTCAACTTTTGTAATTGTTTGAGTTCTCTTACTTTTATGAATAATTTATCATGGGAATTTCATGCCACATTTTTTTTTGCCCATACATAAGGGGGTATGACCTTTTACAGGATGTTGGGATTGACCTTTATTTTTGCAGTAATCATTGACTAACACTTCTTGGGAATCAGGAATTTATGATGAATTTTAAGGGATCATGGAGAGAATGCTTTATTTTTGGGGGAAATCGTGATTCAATGTTTATTTTTCAGGGTATTTGTAACACCCCCTACTCCCCCCTCATACGTTGTTAGAGATAGACTGTTCAAAGAAAATTTTTTCTTCAGTATCTTGACTATAGTAGACCATGTGATAATTTGAAATGACCAGGATGTCTTGTCCAACTTTAATAGGCAAGGAAATTTATAGCTATAACTTGAATAGGCAAGGGGAATTTAGAGCTATCATTTGCTACCTTCTCTTATAAATTTTTGTAGGACTTTAAGGAAATGGTGGCGTAACCGTCCAAACTGGTGTTGCCGTTACAGATATTGTGATTGTTGTCAATGTTGTCAGAATAAAGTAACTGATGAAGAGGCATTAGCTGATGAAGATAAGAAAATGACCTTTGATTATGTAGAAAATGAAAGATTAAAGCCTGTTTTGAATGACTTTACTCTAAGTGAATATACAGAGAAGATACTTCAGTATGGTTTTCTGATGGTAAGTATATCTTAATTAAAAAAGCTTTTTATTAAAGGAGAGGGTGCAATAAGCCCTTTAATTGACCACATTTTTGCCCCTGACATTTGACCTTGATTAGAGATTTTAGTTCATGGCAATTATTTGATGCCAAGAAAACCTATTTTATGAAGGAATACATTTTTGAAGATAGTTGATATTGTCTTTTTTCCAATGTTTTGGGGTTGATCTCTGATGGCATTTGCTCAAAATTAGTGTTTGTCAAAATGCTGTATATCCAATGAAATTATTACTGTAAATTGTGTGTTTGAAATTTCTTGAAATTTTTATAGTTTTTCAACAGGTCAAAGTAAATATTTTGTCAAAATTTCATGAAAATTAAACAAGCCAAATCTATTTTAGTCAAAGTGTTGGGTACTCCCTAAAGTTATATTAATAACATTAAACGAAAACAGTTATGGCTGACAGCAACAAACAAAAGCCATAGGACTACATGCTCCAGTTTTTGGAAAGGTGTACAAAGAAATGTGTGGTTTAACATGATTATGAGTGCTAAACTTTTCCCCTTCGCAGGGACAGTGTGTAGTGCAAAAGTCTAACATAAGAACAAGCTGTATAAATCTTTGAAAGACCTGGAATTAGCAGATTGGAACTTAAAACACTAAAACAACTATACCCTGTATTTACATTAGTTAAGTTATAAACAGAAAAAAGTTAATCTAACACACCAATAGTTTATTCTTGTTATGAAATTTGTTTTACAGTTATTTGCAGCTTCTTTTCCTCTGGCACCATTATTGGCCTTGTTAACAAATGCTATTGACATCAGAGTGGATGCTAAACGATTGTTGTGGATGTATAGACGTCCAGTGGCAGCAATTAGAGGGGATATAGGTATTTATTTTAAATGATAGGAGACTATTCATGATGAAGAGATCTAGACTTCTTGATTGTTTTGATTCATATTTTTTTCTTTCTTTTATGGTTGATTATTGACCAATTTGTCCAAGGGACATAATCATTCAAACCTAAAGATGTCAACATAATGATAAGGATTTGTATTTTTGACCATATTCATATGGATAAATGACTTATATTTTAGTTCAATTTTTCAAGGGTTAATTAGGGTTGAAGTGGTGTAAGTTAATAGACATTCTCTTGTCCATACAACTCGTCCTAAAAGCTGATGCGGGGCTTCGGTGGCCAAGTAGTCAAAGTAGTCCATCTACTGTATCACAAGCATGTCAACACTGAGATTGTAAGTTCTAATCCCGCACGTGGCAGGTGTGCTTTCAATCTTAATAGACTATGATTGTCAGTTTTCCTACCGAAGGTCGTGGTTCTCTCCATACATTCTGTCTTCCTCCACCAATAAAAACTGACTGCCACGAAATAACACAATAGTACTGAAAGTGGTGTTAAACACCAATCAATCAATCAATCAATCAATCAATATATTTGATTCAGCCATGATTGATACCACAACCAAATGTAAGATCTATAGTCTGCAAACAATTCTCATATAATTTCTTTAAACAGAAATTTTAAACTGCTAACTGTTTATGTTTCTACCTGAATATGAGTCAAGAATAGAATGGAGTAGGTTGGCTAAGGCCCTTATATGGCCCCTATTTCTAGTACAACTTCAAATTAGATTTGTTGACCAATACCACAATGACTAGATTGGAAATATGTCTTTTTGTTGAAAATTTACGCACTTGCATTGTTCTTTTCATGACTTCACAAAGAGCACTCGTTTTGATTTTCCACTAAAGTTCAATGAAAATGAGTAAATTTCCATTTATTTGTTGGACAGGAAACATAGAGCGCATGTGTCAACAAAAAAGATATTTTAACCTAATGTTTGTTATAACATTTTACATATATCTGACTTGAATGTTTCTTGTGTCAAAGACATGTGCTCTATGTTTCCTAGCTAGGCTAAATTTTGTTGAAATCCGGCTGATTTTGTCAAATTTCACAAAATCTCTACTTTTGGCCTATGTGTTGTAAATGTAAATGCTTCATGAGAAAAGCTATACAAAAATAATTCCATTTCACTGTCTTGTGTGTCTTTTCATTAACTTGAAACATGATTTAACCTTAAACAATGGACTAACTATTCTGGGTCAGGGGTTTAAATTAGTGTGAGTCTGAGGTCCTAGACCTGTCTTTTCTAGGAGGGGGCTTTTCATTTTTGAATAACAAAAGTCAAGGACAAAATATTCTTTTCACTGATGCTTTATACAAAACCATTGAATTTCTTATTGAGGACCTTTCACTGAAAATTCAAATGGTCCTGGACCTTTCATTATTATAAGCAAATTTAAACCCCTATGGGCCAAATTTAGCCCTCACCAAACTTACTCCTTTCTATTTCATGTTGTTCTGAAAATGCATGAATTATTTTTATCTTCTTAGCATTTAGAAATCAACAGTCAGTCAAACAGTTTTATATTTTGTTTTAGGTAAATGGTATGGAATCCTCCAGTTTGTCAACTTAGTTGCTGTCGTTACAAATGGATTTATCATTGCTTTCACTTCATCATGGGCTCAAGATTATACTACAACAGAAAAGCTCTGGCTTGTCATAGGATTTGAGGTATGTATATGTTGATATATAGTGTATTCATTATATATATATATATATAATTAATATTTGTAGGTGTAATACCACCAAATCATGGTACATCACATCCAGTTTCATACGAAAAAGGGTTGAAAAAAAATATTCCCTTGAATTTGACAGTTGTATGAAATTAATCATACATTTCATTGCAGTAACAAATTTCTGAGTCATAAACATACATCTTTGGTGTTTCAAAGCACCATTCTTTTTAGTCCCCCTACCGACAAAGTCGAAGGGGACTTTAGGTTTGCACTCCATCTGCCTGTCTGTCTGTCCATCTGTCAGTCCGGCAAATCAGTTTTCCAGACTTTTTTCATCGTGCTTGAAGATATTGATTTGATATTTGGTTTATTGATTTATCATGACAAGTTACAGGTCAAGTTCAATTTTCACGATTTTAGCTTTTCTCTTTGTTCAGTTAAAGCCCTTTCCCTAGAATTAAATTTTTGATGAAATACTTACTAACTAGTAGATTTCTGTTCAAGGGGAAATAACTCATTTTTTAAAAGACAAAATGACATTTTGGATTTTTTTCCTTTTCTTTGGTAAATTGTTTGAAGAATTTAGTGGTAGGTTTGTTTGTCATTCTTGAAGATATTGATTTGATAATTAGTATATAGTTTTATCATGACAAGTTACAGATCAAGTTGGAATTTTGTTCCAGTCTGATAATTTTGTGCAGAGTTATGGTCTTTGGACATAGAAAATTCACTTAAATAATAAGTTTTCAACAGTTTTTTTCGTCATGCTTGAAGATTTTGACTTGCTATTTTTATGTAGTTTACACCATGACAAGTTATAGATCAAGTTAGGATTTCGTTCCATTACAATGAATTTGTAACCGGTAGGGGACTATGTATTGCCATGCAATACTCACAGAATGCTTGTTTTATTTGGTGTTTCTATAAAATATTTTGGAAACATGAGGTTACATGGTTACTATAAAGCTTGTACACAGGAAAAAATGGGTGACATTTGATTGGTTATCTTCCATTGATGGTTTTATCTTATATGCAATGAAATGTTATGTGAGAACCAATTTCTGTGGATTTCATGGGTAAAGATGAATTATGAATTTAAATGTTCGACATGGTAAAAATTTTCTTTAGGATTGTATGCAGACTTTGGCTAAACCATGAAATCTTATATCCAAGAAAATACAATTTTACCTCAATACAAAAAATTTGGTACCTACGAAAATACTTGGAAATTACAGTATATGAATTGAAAAGTATAGTAGATAAACTGAAATGTAAGCTGTAAAAAGGACCGCCAAGAGAAGATCTCCAATGGTCAAACATAAATTTCTGAAAATTAGTTCAAATATAAAAGTAAGAAGACGTGGTATAATTGCCATTGAGACAACTCTCCACCAGAGACCAGTTGACATAGAAGTTACCAACTGTAGGGCACCGTATGGCTTTCAACAATGAGCAAAACCCATATAGCATAGTCAGTTATAAAAGGCCATGAAATGACAAATGTAAAACAATTCAAACGTGAAAACTTATGGTCTGAATACAAAAATACCAATTTTAGCTAATAGATAGATATATAGACCAAGCTTTACCAAACTAAAATGTTGATGACTGAAACATTGAAATTTATAGGTATCTGGACTATATTTGATAAAATGATTATTTACAAAAACCTGTATGCTCTATGCAAAGAAAACATCTTAAGACTGGTAAACATTGAAATACTTCAGAAACTCTATTCACTTTATATATTGTTTGGTAGGCTTGAACATGTTTTTTTTTATGTTTTTTCCTATTCTTGAATATCACTCGTTCATTTATCCAAAATAAAGCTAGAAATGATTTGATTTATTTTTAAAAAAAATTATAGATATTTGACCATAATAGAAAAACAAAGGATAATGGGTGCATCCATCCATCACACAAAATCAGTACATGCACAACAACAAAAAATAAAACAAATACACAAAAAGCAAAGGAACAGAGCTTTTATTGCTGTTTTCCAACTCAAAGTCACAGTGAAAAGTAAAATAACAAAAATACCATACTCCAAGGAAAATTAAAATCGGAAAGTCCCTTATCAAATGGAAAAATCAAAAGCTCAAACACATCTGACTTGGTACAGGCATTTCCTTATGTAGAAAATGGTGGATTAAACCTGGTTTTATAGCTAGCTAAACCTCTCACTTGTATGACAGTCGCAGTGAGGCCTTCAACACAGAGAAAAAATAAGTAAAAAAAAAACTCTCACCATATATTTGTTATGTCCAGATAATTAATTTCCAAAACAAGTACTGTTTTTCAAAGAAAGACTGATTTGGCCTCTGAAAAAAGTACATTTCTAATATAAACGGCAGATTTGAAAAAAAGTTCTGGAGATAAAGCTATGCTTGATATTATTGATACCTTTTCTTTATCATCTGCATCAATGACATACATCTTCAATATTTTAATAAAACACTGCTAGAATCAGACATGTCTTGTTATTTAACGATTTCTAATTATTTCAGCATATAGTTTTTGGCTTGAAGTTTATATTAGCCTACCTCATACCTGATGTGCCAGCAGCTGTTGCATTAGACATAAGAAGAGTAAGTTTTTATGCCCCCACAACTGAAAGTTGGGGGGGCATTTTGTTTTACCCCTATCCGTCCGTCCTTCCGTCCCATTATGGGTATATAGTTATTCCAGATAACTCCTCCTACAGTTTGAATACTAGGAAGTTTTCACTTTGCTGGCTGTTTTTATATTGAAGGTGTGCATGTGGTCAGGGTTTTGATTTTTATTGATATTTGCTCTTTTGGGAGTTAGTTGAAAACTTTGTCATTTTTGGAGTAGAGACTTGCATAAGAGGTGCATAGTGTTTACGGATAACTTCTCCTACAGTTTGAATGCTAAGAAGTTTTCACTTTCCTGGCTGTTTGTACATATATTGAAGGTGTGCATGTGGTCAGGGTTTTAATTTTTATTAATATTTGCTCTTTTGGGAGATAGTTGAACTTTGTCATTTTTTGGAGTATTGACTTGCATAAGAGGTACATAGCATTTCTGGAAAACTCCTCAAACAGTATGAATGCTAGGAAGTTTTCACTTTGCTGGCTGTTTTTATATTGAAGGTGTGCATGTGGTCAGGGTTTTGATTTTTATTGATATTTGCTCTTTTGGGAGATAGTTGAACTTTGTCATTTTTGGAGTAGAGACTTGCATGAGAGGTGCGTAGGGTTTCCAGATAACTCCTCCTACGGTGAACCATAAACTTATGTTCTCCCATGCTCAACTTTGTGTATTTTAAAATAACACTTTGCATCTGTGGGGGCATCATTTGTGTCTCCGGGACACAATAATATCTCAAAGAAAGTCCTACATTGAATTTGTTATAATACAGTTACTTCAGAGTGAAATGCTTTGTCTAGTTTTAGTTTATTTCTGTTTCTACATTTTAATATTTATAAAAAAATGTTTGGTAAAAGGAATGTCATTCATCTACAATATATGATTATAGATTTATTGAAAATTGAACTGTTGGGTATTAAAAACAATCAGCATGTCAAAAAAGAACATGGAAATAAATCATTTTGAATATATGCAACTAGGATTTTCTCCTGTATAAAAATGAGAAAATAAGAAATCCCCATAAAAGGGCTGAATGCGAAAAAAAAAAGGATTCACAAATGTAAGTTAGTTTACAGTAAATATTTGCAAATGAGGTGAATTTGATAGTCATACACAGCCATTCTTGCTAGTTTTCTGGAGAAAAGTTTGTGGTTTTCCTAGGCAACAAAACTATGTTAAAGATTGAAATATATACGCACAGACAAAAATAGTATAAACAGTATTCTTGATACATGTATGAATAAAATGAGATGTGGAAAAAATGGTTAAAGATTTAAGCATAATAAATATTAGAGTCTTTACTCTAAATTTTGATAATCAAAGCTGTATGTTTTTTAAAGTCTTTGCTTTATGTTTATAATGTTGAATTACATTGATAAATAATGCACTTATTGTTTCATACAATAAATTTCAGGAAAAATTCCAAGTGGCAAAACTCCTTGGTTCATCCACTCTGGACAAGAAAGGGAAAGGGAGTCATGATTTAGTGGACTATTCAGAACTTGTGCCAAAATATTCCAAGAGGAGGTAACATTGTATTTCATATTTTCATTTCATTCTTTATGATTGTTTAAGGAACTAGCATTGGAGTTGTGTCCCTTTAGCATGCATTTGTTAAGGTGAAGCTTGTCACATAAATTTTGAAAAAGTACCATCAATTTTAAGTTGTTTAATTAGGTAAATTTATTGAAAGCTGTACTTGTGATATGGTTGTAAGTGTAAAAATTAAATAAATCACTAAGTTTTTCCTCAAGAATTAATATTAAGAAAGAAAAAAAATATGTTTTTAAGAGTAAAATTCGCCTAACAGTGGGATGTCACATTGTGATTTTTTAATGATTTCATATGTGGCCATTCCTCACCCATTGAAATTTTGGTTGAAAAGTAAAGAATATGGTGTGAAAAGATTATTTATGCAAAAATATTCTTGGGCGGAGGGTGACACCACTGTTAATTTTTCAGAAAAACTGTCATAAATGTTGCCAAATTATGTAAAAAAGCATGTTTTACCTACATTTGTGACACAATAAATACATCTATAATGTCGCAATTGGTGAAATCATCTTAAGGTAGATGGGGTGTCTAAATTATAATCCATAGAATTTTTTAATAATATGCCAAAATGTAGTTTATATCATGCTTTTTAAAAAAAAATAATAAAAAGAATGGGTCACGGGGCTTATTTTTACGCTGCAGGTTGTGCAAAATTGACAGATTTTGTATAGATTATGCATGGAAAACCCAATTTTCTGCCATAAAACGAAAACTACACCATAGAATTTTGAGATAAAATATGAGAAGATAGCTTTAATAGTATGCTTTCAGATAAGAAAAAGAAAAAATGGGGTCACGGGACCCGTTTTCTTGCTACATAATAAAATAGGTAAATTCCTAACACATTCTATTGTAAAAGTAACTTTATCTGAATTATCTGCCCTTACATTTGAGTTGCCTCCCCTTATGTGGCAAAGTTGGGAAAAATAGATTCAAACAAAAGCATTCTGTTTTTTTGTAAAATACAACCATAAATATGATAAAATATGTCATTTTCTATATTGAAATGAAAATTCTTACACATGAATTACCCACTACTCTCAAAATTTGCACCTTTTATTAAAGATTTAGACCGATTGTTTTCTGGTATTTCAAAATCAAAGATGGAGGAAGACACCCTATCTACCTTAAACTGAAACAATTGGATATTTCAAAATATGTTTTCATCAAATTTTCACAACATGATCGCTGTTAAAATTTTCAGATTTTTAAGGCCAAAATTATAAGTTTGTGAACCCACTCCTTTAGAAAAGTTTGGAGAAAGAACTGATTTTCATTTATCTGTTTATGATATACTGTTGGTTTTTAATTTAAAGCATGCAACTAATATAATTGAAAATCATTTAATTTACAGTTTAAAGTAAGTTAACTTTAAAGTGCATGTTATTGATTTAAATTCACCAAGACATTAATAAACTAAAATAAAAATAATGATCACACTTGCTTTGTTTCTTCAAAACATAATGAAAAAACAGTAAAATCATAAGCTATTCTGAAAATAGTTTATTTTTGTGGTGAATTTTGCAAGTTCTAGGATCAAGCCTATTTGCAAGGTTTTATTTTCCCATTTTCTTTTTGCATAATTTTGAACTTCTTCAAAGGACAAATTTACACAAGGGTATATTTTCGTGAATTTTTTTTAATCGTGAAATTAGCAAAGAAAAACACTTGGGAAAATTCTCCCCTTTACAGTATATTATTCAGTAGTTGAAAGGATAAGGTGATTGACATGACCTCTAAATTTTCTATCAATTGTAGTCACATGGGGAGCATAAAATTTTCAGACAAAAAAGTGTATCCAAACATTTCTAAGCTGAACCTGTGTAAGCTTAAGTGTTGTATTAGGACATAAAGTGTGAATATTCTTTTGTTATTTAAATTAACCTTCATACTCTGAATTGTTCTCGACCTGAATATGCATGAAATATTTGCCACTGGATATTAAGCAACCAACAATCAATCAATCATATTCTTAACACCCTGTCCATTATGAACAAAGATTCAGTTTAAATGGGTTCAGTTAAGACGAAGTCTATCGAAAACTATATTCATTTCTGTAAGTCATTTTCTTGACAGTTTTATTACAATCTTGCAGGATTTCGCCAGTCTAGTTTTTGGAAAAGTTGATGCTTGTCAAAACTATTCATAGGAAGATGCATTTCAAAGAGAACTAAATGAAATTGAAAATCCTTGATTAAGAATTGTAAATAGATGATTTAAAGAAAAAAGATTCTCTAAATAAGAAGCAACTAGCAAGTATAGGAAAACCAATTCACCATTTTTAGAATCTAAAGCATTTTGGGTAATTATTTCAAAAGTGTACACCAAAATATTCTGATTGGTAGGCAACATCCTTAAAAGCAATATCTGACCAATGGCATAACGTTATTTTATTTTGGTGTACCAAAAATGAAAGTACCCATAATCCTTTAAATTTTGAGATTGCCAATCACAGCAAGGTTTTACTGTACTCTTACATTTGAAACTCTGAACCATACACTCTATTTCTATTATTTTTTTCACGTTTTTCTTTAACTTTTTTCTCTAACATTTCAGTTTCTTCTAAGGAAAAGATCTTGTCATGTTGATATGCTCTATTCAGTTTTTCACATTCTTATCTAACTATTTTCTCTGTTTAGTTTTTTCTAAGGAAAAGACCTCGTTATGACAATATACATAGGTTTTCTCAGAAAATATAAGGGATGGCAAAATTCAACATCTTCCATTAAAATTTAATTTAAATGTTTTTGCAGGAAAATGCTGCATTTTGCCATTTATTGTTTATTTTGAGCATGCCTGAATATTATCAAGAAAAAGTCTAATGCCTTAGCATGTATACATGCATGCATATGTTTATCAGACAATTATCTGTAACACCTAGTAGACCAGGAAGTAAATTCAAGATTAAAACATTTTGATAACTAAATGGAAAGATGCCTGTAATTGTCTTCCAGCACAAACACTTGCATCAAAAAATAAACTGTAGATGTCGTTATGGATAGAGTGAAACAAACAGCTTCCTTAAATAGACGTATTTATACTTTTATGCAAATTTGTCTGCCATTACGTAAAATCAATCAAGTTCCTGTAAAATTTGACATCACAATTTAAAAAATTTGACGTCACAATTAAAAAGTGATTGTTGCTTGCATGACTTCAGAAGGTTATTTGGAGCAGATTTAAGGTCATAAGAAGACAAAATTCAGCTAAATGCCAAAAGTGTAAATATGTTAATGGTAGCGGGGAGTTCCTTTTCAAAGAAAATTGATAACTAGTCATTAGTAAATTGTAAATTTGAATTAGTACAAAACTAGTGTTTTACAGTTTGTTAACCCAATGTGTGATAAGGAAATGATAAATAAATAAATAAATGACAAACTTGGATTCCCTCAGCTTCTGAGAGTGCATGGCTGACTCACTGTTTGAATGGAAAAAATGCACCATATATAAAGCACTTCCTCTTCAATCCTCTTAATTTGGTAATGGATATATATGAAAATCTTCTGTTACTTTGCATATCTACTGCATTAATAGCTATTTTCCTAATGCTTGTAGTTTAAAGGTTTGGTTGGCTTGCAATGCTTTGTTTGTATAAATGTTTGCTCAAGCATTGTATTTACGATTGACATCTCCAATCAATAGATAGACGGGGCTTCAGTTTGTATACATTATACTCTGCATTATACTTAACATCCTATAACATTTATAAGTATAATGTATACAAGCTGAAGCCCCGCCTATCTATTGATTGCAGATGTCAATCTTAATAACAATGCTTGAGCAAACATCTATACAAACAAAGCAAGCAAACCAACCAAACCTTTAAACTACAAGGAAAATAGCTCTAATAGCTGCAATAGTTCTGACTTTAAACTATATTATTTTCTGTCCTCTTTATCTAACTATTAATTGATTTATTCTTTTCCTGAATGGTTTATTTTAAATTAGATAATCAACATATATAGAGTTGGCTAAATGATCTCATTTGTTAAAAATCAATTATGAGCCAAATTTTCTTACTTTCCTCTAATTTTACTATTGTAATATAAAAAAAAACTCATCAAAAATATCAGGCAAATAATTTTGTATGCCAAATGCACATTCTGTCTACATAAGACTAATCAGTGACGCTCGAATAAAAACAGTTGGAAGGCCAAATTAAATACGAAATTGAAGAGCATCAAAAATTAAAAATTCCAAAAAGTTATGCAGGTAGGCAGTTAGATTTTTTAAATATTTAAAATTAAGGTGGTACCAAACACCTTGACTATAATTAGTTTGGCTCGTTTAATTTTCATAAAATTTTGACAAAATATTTACTTTGACCCTTTGACAAAAATATAAAAATTTCAAAAAAATTGAACCACACTATTTATCGCAAACATTTTATTGGATAGATAGCAGTTTGACAAACACTTAATTTTGATCATTGAGAAGCTTAATATTTCCTTAACAATAGAACATACTTGTAACGTTCAGCTGATTTTTAAAGAGTTATTTTCCTGTAGTGTTATGTACCACCTTAAACCATGGCAAGAGGCAAAATGATGTATCACACACAATGCAATGGTAGAATCTATAATTATTTAAGTAAGTGATGAATATGATGAGTATGAGGTAAAAACACGGAAGTGCATTATAACTATTTCAATGCTTCTTTGATAAACTGAGTGGCAGATATATTTAAAACTGTAAACCCTCTGAGAATTTTGATCTGATAGGAATTTGATAAAAGATAGATATATGATATATGCATAAAGGTATCTAGTTATGGGTTTTAGTTATAAATATTCTTTGTTGAAAAGTCCTAAACCTTAAAAAATTATGTTGTGTTTTCCCTCTAAAATACATATTTCTGGAATTTTCGATTAACTTAGCTATAGGCTGTTATCCTATTCACATATCAACATTTGAAAACATTTCAAAATACATGTAGATATTCAGATGTGGACATATAGTACTATTTGGTCATTTGAACTTGTTGGCAATTTTTAAGGGGATTTACACAGACACCTTTTAAGTGAAAACAGTAATTATTGTATATTTATTTTTTTAGACGAGAACGCTCCTCTAATTACGACACCTTTGATGAGAATGACGACACTTCCTTATCAAAGAAAATAGTGAAAAAAGAAAAAGAGAAAAATAAAGAAAAAAAATCTCAGTCTGATGTGTAGGTATTAGTGACGGTTATCTTCATTATTCTTATTTTAGAGAAATAGTTTTTTGTGATTAACACATGACTATTGTTTGCTATACAACTTTGGCACCTAGTGGTTGTTTTTGTTGAATTACACCTTATGTCGTTTTGTCTTTCATTACAGGATATCACAAAAACAAAATTCTAATGAAAATTGTAATGGTGTTTTCAGATATTTTACCAGTTAAGGTTCTTGAGGAGGGTATCAATATCATAATAAAGCAGGAAAATTGCAAGGGAATAAAAAAAAGTCATGCTATTTTTATAATTTAAAGCTATAGGTTGCTAATAAGAGGATTATGAAGAGCAGTTTACAAATTTTGTAAGAATTGTGATTTTTTTTAGTATATATTTAACAATGTATAAGTATATATCTGTTCTTTTTACAAAACATATATATCTATGCTTTATTATATTTTCTAAAATTTGCTTTACAATTTCAACTAACATGAATTTTATGAAGTAATACAGTCATCATTCTGCCCATGAAAGAAAGGGTTATTTAACAGTATAGAATAGAATAGAAAATTTTCTTTCAAGTCAGGTTTACATGAACATTACAAACATAAGCTCTGTATAGCTTTTTGCCGATATTGATAACAATAACAACACATACAATATTAAGACATATAAAACATACACATTAGACACAAAATAAGACAGCTTTATTGCATAAGTCTTTTTATGCAGTGAGAATCCTATTTTTCTTTGGTATGGGCAATACATGAAGTTAAAAAATGTCAACAACACGCAAATTCATGTTGATTTGGTATTATTTATAAATGACCATTAAAAAGCATAAGTTAGGATCACATCAGAGGAAACAAAATATTTTTTGCCTTGCCTGCAACAATTGTCCGTTGGAGTGAGAAAGTATATTTATAATTACTTTCCTGGTGTAGTTGAAGGTCAACTTTATTTGACCTTCAGAATCATTGTAAATAAGGTGTACAATTATACTCGTTCGGTGTGAATCCCTATAATACATGTACCTTTTTTGCATAGTTCATTGATAAGTATTGAATTTTCTAAATTACATTCAAATTAGACTTGATATTTTTTGTCATTAAAAATATCCTTTTTAAGCTTGATATGTTTGGTATGACCTTGACTACACAGAGTTTTAACATATTACACACTTTTATTTAGTTATTTTTTGTTAGGTCTCTATTGTTGAAAAGGCAACATGAACAAAATTCAAAATGTTAGATATATTTTGCCAGAAAAACTATCATGACTATGAAAAAAGTCTTTAACAAGTAGAAATATTGGTTAATTTGCCAATACAGACATTTGGTAATATGACCCATCCATTATAAAAAAAGAACTGGCATAGATTAGCATGTTCACGGAATGAATTTTATTTTGCACAGACAAGAGCCATATCCTTCTTTACCCACAGTTGATTTAATATGTAAGAAACCAGAATACAACATACCTGAAAGGTAAAAGTCATCATGCATGCTTCATTGCACACTGCACACCTGTCAAGAAGAGTATAATTCCAGCATGATTCCAACTCCTGTACATTAGGTTTAGGGTTTTAACAATTGTAACATGTTTCAGGAATAGCATAACATTTTCTCATTATCTGTGCATGTGGTCCTCCACCAGCAGTTGATTTCTTTTTCATTTTCCACAGGTGAACATTTTCCTTCAAGTTAAGATTAGTCCACCTTCACTATGGTAGGGTTATTTTAAGTAAAACTAAATAGTTTATAATTTATGGCCTACATTTTAACTGGAATTTACCATTATGAATTCAGTAAGCCCATAGTATTTTTCTTTAACTTTTGATAGCAGTTAGCCTTGTCCATTGTGTTTTCTACTAAATACTTTCTCTTTTAATGTTTATGAACATCACAGATGTAGGACCACATGTACCACATTAAAAAAGAAAGGGGTTATGAAGCAGTAGTGGTAGTCTTTTTAACTTCTTTACTTTTAGAATCAACATTTATATGTAGGGGGAGGGAGATATTTATTTGGTAGCACAGGTACTATTGTTGTATCTTCAGTACTAAGATGTACTAAGTTCAAAGACTGTATAGTCAGTCCGAAGACTTCCCAGAAATAAATACTGTAAATTCAGAAATTATTGCCATGTTTTTATTGATAAGAATAATGCGACTGGGTGAATATTGCGATAATAAGAACTCCCATTCTGATTTCTGATACATATGGCTGTATGCAGATTTTCCTTAAATTGCAATAATTAATCTCTTATTTTTGTACATCCTTCAAAAATCAATGATAATTTATGCATGCAATAATTTCTGAATTTACAGTACCTGGGATGGTCAGAACTGCACTTTATTTTCTTAACCTAGATGTGGTATTTCATTAGTTTCATGCATCGCCTTTTAATGCATTGCATAAAACACTTTCAATTCTGTTGTTGATGGTACCATACTATGAATTTAGTTCTGATCCACACTTTCCATGTATTTTTTTCTGGCAGAGTCCTTCTTTTTGTTGTCTCTGAACTAATGGTATTTTTATGTTAAAGTTCTGTAAAAAGAGCATTTCTATGTATTACTTTAGTCGACTTTTTCAGCATATCAGATAATCTTTAACATTCGTGATTCACCTTTAAAATGAAAGTTTCAAATTTTGAATGCAACAGTTATGAACGAAAAAAATAGGACAGAAAACAACCAACTACAACCACTGGATAGTAAGTTCCCACCATGTCAAACTGATTAAAATACAAATCCTGTGTCCACACTTTGCTTATAAGGATGATCTAAAAACCCTCCATTTTACTTTCTGTTTTAAAGACCTTTCGAGAACCTCTGGATTTTTCTTAAGAATACATACCTTCAAAAATTTGAAGGCTGACATTTGATTGGCTGAAGTAATAATTTCAAGAACAGAATGTGCAAAATGTGTACACAGGATCTGTATTTTTTTATCAGATTGACTCCATATGGTCAGTAGAACTTAGTACAATGTAGAAGGTTTGCCCCCTTTGACTAGTTTGGTTGAAATGTCAAATTCTACCAGATTATAGTGTACCAAAACGTTTGATCTTATAAAATGTTGAATATTACAGTGCATATTTATTTGATTTCCCTTCCTAATTTGTCTGTAATGATTTGAACAATCCTGTTCTTTGATATTAACTCAAAATTAATGGTTTTTTAAGCTTTCCATTTTACAAGTATCACAAATGTTTCAATACATTGCAGGAGTATTACTACCTGCTATGGATTGACATATCTTTTAGACTAAACTCTTTTACTTATTTTGCATGTTCAGACGAAGCAATCTGAAAGAGCTTTTTGTACTTATAATTTATATTTCTACTCTTTATGGTTAGTATGTAAGTCTGTATTTGTTTTTGCATACAGATTTTCTGATCCTGAGGTTAAACCTCCTCCAGATAGGGAGGATTTGTATACCGATACAACAGCAATGAGGTATTGAAATGTGTATCACATATTTGTAGCCATCAATTATCAATAACCTGCCAGTGGACCATTGATTTTGTATTGTAATATGCTATAGTTTTTTTTTGTATAACAAGGTACCTGCATGAAATTGCAATGTATAACATAGCCAGTATTTTTTTTCATAAGCGCTATTCCATATATAGTAGACAGGGTTTCAGGTAGTCATGCAGCTAGAAACATGAGATTAATTGGGCCACAAAATCTGGATATACTTTGAATATGGACACAATGAATGTGAATCTTTGTCATTTTGTTTTATTCATCCCATTGTTTAAAACAAATCAAGTTTATCTAGCAGATTTTTTTTGGAATTATTATAAAGAGAGCATGCCTGCTTTTCATTTTTCATGGTCAATCTCAAAATTACAATTTGTTTTTTTTTGGGTGAATTTCAAAGGTCAAATTCAAGAAGTCAATTAAAGCTAAAGCTTAGGTGAAATTTTCTATTCAAAATTGTGTTAAACATATATATGATCCTTTCCAAGCATCTTGGTCAGTCTGATTTATATTGTTGCAATTACCAAGAAAAAAGGATTTACTGACAAGGATTTTTAAGGTCATAGTTCAAAGTATGTTCACAAAAATATGTTAGTTTTTTAGCAATGCTCTATTATAGTGCTTTTTTAGAGTACACATGTGGTGGAATCACATTGAATAATAACAAAAATAATGAATAATTCATTATTCATGGTAGTTAATCAGTGCATTTACACATGTGGTGGAATCACATTGAATAATGAAAAAATTCATTATTCATGGTAGTTAATCAGTGCATTTACACATGTGGTGGAATCACATTGAATAATGAAAAAAAATAATGAATAATTCATTATTCATGGTAGTTAATCAGTGCATTTATTTATGGGTTTATAGTCCGTCAAACTGTACAGAATAAAAGAAAAAGGATTTTGAATGAACAATGTATGATTTAAATTTCACATGTAAGGAAGAGGTATGATCTGATGTAGCCAATTTTTTTAAATGTTGAATTTGGAAAATCAAAAAGTATTTTAAATCTACTAAATAACAAAGGATTTTTATAAGACTTTAGTCAATCAGATATCAGTATTGATATTAAATAATTTTGTCTTGCATACATCCTCATTTGAACCTCATGCATTATGCTCTCTCTACCTTAGCCAATATTTGTGACTAGCAGCCATGAAGATATGTTTATTGTATAATAAATGTAAATTTTATTTTGTGGTGTATCTGTGTTTCATGTTAATATTCACTAACAATATACCAGATATATATATCTTTGTTTGCTTATACACAAGAAATTTTATTTTTATTTTTAGGGATTTAACTGCTTATTTTAGATATAAGTGTAAGTTATGTTTTCAATGCAATGGTATGACAAAATTCAATAAACTTATTTTGACTAAAATCTAGAAATTGTAATGGTATAATGAATTATATCTCACTTTAATATTGATAGCATAAAGGACTTGTTTTTTTTTTCTCTTTTCAGTTTGAATGACAGGTCATACACTATCAACAGTATATCAGGTATTCAACCTACCATAAATCAAGGTAGCACATAGTTATTGTTTTATGTATAATATAAAAATAAGAAGATGTGGTATAATTGCCAATGAGACAACACTCCACCAGAGACTAAATGACGTAGAAATTAACAACTATAGGTAACTGCAGCCTTCAACAATGAGCAAAACCCATACCACATAGTCAGCTATAAAAGGCCCTGAAATGACAAATGTAAAACAATTCAAATGAGAAAACTAGCCGCTTGATTTATGTACAAAACAATGAACGAAAAAAACAAATATGATATACAACAACAAAGGACAACCACTGAATTACAGGTTCCTGACTTGGGACAGGCACACAAAGAATACGGTGGGGTTAAATTTGTTTTCAGGTGCCCAACCTTCCCCTAACATGGGACAGTGTTGTAACACCATATGAACAATATAAAAAATAAGGCTATATAATGTGGCTTCATTATTATTCGTTGGATACCATTTTTTTTTTAAATTTCGTGGGTACAGGTGAACCAGAAATTTAGATTTTCAACGAAATACAAATTTTCTAATGGCTTGTATGCAGACTTTGGAAAAAATACAAAATCAAATATCCATGAAAATACATTTTTTTTCTCAATCCACAAAAATTGGTACCCACAAAAATAAAATAATCCACAATAGTTTATGGTTATTGCATCAAATACTGTAATTCAGAAATTGTTGCCTGCATGGATTTTCCTAGTATTTAATATGAAAATGATATTCCATTATTTAGGTTGTGATTCAATATGTGAGTTAGGCTGTTTATTTAAGGGAAGACAGGTCAGAAATGGCAAAGGAGCTGAGAATAACTGTTTTCATGAATAAAACAAACACTAAATACCTGCAAGGACTAATTGATTTATTGATTGTTGTGTGTTTAACGCCAATTTCTGCACTGTTGGCTATTTAGTGGCAGTCAGCTCTATTGTTGGGAGAAAGCCGGAGTGCACGGAAAGAACCACTGACCTTTGGTAGGAAAACTGACAGTCAATTAAGATTGGAGTCTAACACCTATGCCATGTGGGAGATTCCAACTCACAACCTCAGTGTTTACAGGCTAGTGGTACAGTAGTTGGACTACTTGGACTAATTGGCCACCAACGCCTCTGAGAAATAGATAAACAAAACTTAAAACAGATCAAGTTATAAATCAGTTAAAAAATGACTCCATATTCTTCACTAATTATGATTATTATTCTTGCTTTATTATAAGACGACAAGATCTGGGTTTTTTCTCCAAACATTTGAACACAATTATTTTTGAAGGCAAGACAACATTCAGAATATCAAAAACTAACACAGAAAAAGGGGGGGATTGAGTGCTCCAGCAAATATTTGATAGCACACCAGGTTAATGAAAAAGTCATTACCTTGTCAATAGTTGCAGTTGTTTATATTTTAATGTTTTTGTCCATTCAATGACTTGATGATGATGGCATTTCTTTGGTTACTAGCTGAAACTCTTTACAGCAGATTTATACTCTTTGTGATTTGAATATGGTTATATGATGGTATAATCACTTGTAGGTTATTGAATTGCTCTAAATGTCTTAGGTTTGATTGTATTGTTGGTTTGCAATGTCTTTATTATAAATCTCAAATCCTCAAAATTTCCTTAACGTTGCTTCATTTTCACAGAAGGTTGATGTCTGTCTGTTTCTTTTCAAAAAGTTTTGGAAATCAGTTATTATGTTAATGTTCATCAGATACTATTATTACTATGATGAGATGTCCGATAAACACTAATGATGATAAAGGAGAAGCTGAACTGGTCATTAAATATGCTTAAATTCCAGTTTTAATATAAAAAATCTATCAAATATGCCACAAAACGTCACTTTTCAGATGGTTTTTGTCTAAAATGGAAGTGGGCGCATTCGTGTTCAGTCTCAACCTTTATATAGGTTATGTATCATCATCAAATACAACATATATTTAAATATTAAGACTTAACACAAGTGCGGCCACTTCCATTTTCGACAAAAACCATCTAAAAATTAGTACAAATGCTAAAATTGTGAAGAGTTTAGTAATTTTGCATAAATTAATGATGCTAGTACCTGATGCATGTGCATTGTACTGTCAAAAACAATCCCATATTTATGTTACAAAAGTATTCTTCTTTCCAATAAATAGCTAAAAGTTTACATGTTTAACAAATTTTTAAAATGCTATATTTTGGGGCCAAAAAGGGGTATTACCTGACCTACTCCTTTCTATTACAGATACAGAAGTGTGAAGTCAGTGAAGCATGAATTCAGCGAAGTATGTTTTCAAGGAAAAGAAGTTATAAGTACTAGAATAACAAAGCAGTGCTAATTTTTATATTTGTTGTATAACCTAGGTAAAGTCCAGTGGTGGCAAAATGTTTAATTTATTTCTGGGTTTTATATATTGATAGCTTTCCATCATTTTCTATATTTTTTTAAATGTTGTGAAATCCAAATATTACTATATATATTATTTTGTGATATTTTACTGTGTTATTTGTAAAATTTGAAAATGAAAAGTTTCAATATTTTATAGCAGCTCAAGACACCGGTATTTTAAAACTTCAAAATGGAGTTCTGCATGCTCATAATTTTCATTCTCTCAAAACCAACATGAGTTTATGTAAATCCCTGAACATTTTCCAAGTTTAATTGTAATTGTAAATGGCATATCATGGATCAGTATTTTTATATTCAGACTTAATGTACAAAGTAAAAAATTTGGAGGATCATCTGTTCACACCACTGAATGACAATCAAAGAGTTAAATGATAGTTTTACTTTGTCAGTTATAACCCAAAATTGTTGTCTTTGTACATTTATCTAAGATAAACTTCCCAAAAAATATTCAGTTTTTAATTTCATTTCATGTTTGATAATACGATTCTGAACATATGGCTTACAAATTTAAAAAAAAAATGTTGAAAATCTGTATACCTAAATATTAAATATGAAATAGTTTGGCAGCAGAGGTTTATTTTCAAATGTTTCGAAACTTGATAATGTTTTTATTTTGTGTTATTTATTGTACTTTGTGAAAAAAAGTCTTTTTAACAGTTTTGTGATATTGTTTTTCCGTCCATGAAAGAAAAGTGATTTTATGTTGTTGTATTTACCATGTTTACATGATTCCTAGTTTTTAGGGTTAATATTTAATGTTATTTTTTAATGTAAAATTATTTGATGTTTTAATGTTTTCCAAAGATTACTTATTTTTATATTTTCACTGTACAATCAGCCACATCTACATCTGTACATGTATTTAATTGTTATTTATTAATCTGTTATTGAACAAAACAGTTCATTTTTTTTTTACTTTTGATTTCATAATTACATCCATAGATAACATGTGAAAATTGCAACGATTTAAATCTTAAACCTGAGATCTTGTATGATTATTCTTTTTAGACTGCAATACTTAAATAAAAAATGTGATGTATTTTAAAGAAACTGTTTTGGTGGAAATTGAAAACCTTAACATCACACAACAATTTGTTTGGTGTATATTTCCACAAAATCATATTTATATTTTTTTTTACAATCATGATCCTGCAATTGGGACAAGCTTTCAAATTCATGTAGTTCACGTCTCAATCGGGAAAGTTAGCAGGTATGATTAAAAACATATTGTACAGAATATAGTTAAATCTCATGTTTTACATAGCCATTTATACATTTTAAAAATGAGTAATTGTAGTATGAAATTTACTAATTGGTGAAAATTTAAAAAGTTTAACTTTTAACAAATAATTCATGGCACTTAAGGCCATATGGTAGTTTATGGACCATACAGTCCTTTTGACAGAAGTAAATGGACTACTCCAATGTTAAAAAAATCTTTTCTTAAAATAAAAATGTTTTTGAAATTTAAGGGTATTGGTAGAAACAAAGTCATTTAGACTGATTTATTGGACGTTATTTTCTCTTGAGCAATTAAGGGATAAATTTGCCTAGTGAGCAATTTAAGCTTCTAAGAGCTTCTCTTTGGTATACAAGTGTATTGTGGTGAAATACAGAAAATTTTGTATGCTTATTCGGTATTTGCCCTAAAATAACTCTTAACTACCATGCAAATGTACACACATTTTTTATATGAACTGTGACAGTTTTTGAAGACAGCCATTTTTTTTACAATATATTGTGAATTCATAATTATATAATTTCATTTTGTGCATTATAAATAACAGATTTTACTCTCAGACTGGTGGATAGTTGTCTCATTGGCAATATCACATCTTCTCATTTTTATATTAAATGGATTTTTTATATGGAAAAAAAAACTGTTTGCTGATTTTTGATATTGATAAATGTTTTGATATTGTTTATTGTGAAATTGACTTTTATTGTGTACTGGAATTTGTTATTTTCATTTTTTTTTATATTTATCAAGTTAATGTAAATGTTTTTTTTCCTACTGAGAACTAAATCTACCTCTATTTAGATGGTCTGTTTTATATGATATGCATTCAAATCATTTATTTTGGATTCATTGATTTTCATTGGATACCAAAAAATGGTGGGTTGAACCTGGTTTTATGGCTAGCCAAATCTCCCGCTTATATGGCAATTTTAAAATTTCATAGGTTAATAGGTAGGGAAAACAGAAATTTAGTTACTAAATTATATCCAAAGTTTTAGTTCCTTTGATCAAAGCAATTGGTTAAACCACAAAATATGGGAATATGTGAAATAGTAAAATTGTACTCCATCCATGGAAAATTTATACCAACAAAAAAAAAAAATGAATCCCCATCCTCATTGTAAGTCATAATGAAACATATGTTTTGGAATAAGCTATCTTTTTACTCCACACTTGGAAGATGATGATTCATTGAAACATCATTCTTACTGATGTTAAATTAGTCATGATAAAACAAGGTTGTGATCTAACATCCTAGTGAGTATACAAAGCTTAATTTTTAAACATATTTATCAAAACAATCAATAGGGGTGTTGGTGGTTGAGTGGTCTCAGTAATTCATCTACAGTGATCATTCCCCTGTCAATACTGAGATTGTAAGTTCAAACAATGTTCTCCACAGGTCCATTCTACTCCAAACTTATTTGACTAGGAACAAATTTTTCCTGCAAAAACCGTGGTTAGCTCTAGATAATCTGGTTTCCTCCATTAATAAAAATTTCCGCTACGATGTAGCTAATACTACTGAAAAAGGTGTTAAACGCCATCAATCTATAGAATTTATCATAAAAAATCATCGCTAAGAATAACCTTTAGTGCGCTATACATCTATTTTATTACTGAGATTATTTGATTAAATGTAAAGCATAGTAGCAGTGGGTTGTTTTAGTCATTTGCCTTTGTGTTCTGTATAATTATATTGGATACTCTATCATATTTGGAAATTATTTGGAGCCTCGATGGCCAAGAGGTTTAAGTAGTCCAACTACTGTATCATTAGCCTGTCAACACTGAGGTGTGAGTTCCGGTCCAGCACATGGCAGGTGCTTTCGACTCCAATCTCAATTGACTAGGATTGTCAGTTTTCCTACGGAAGGTCCATGGTTCTCTCTATGTACACTCACGCTTATTCAGCCAATAAAAGAGGCCGCCATGAAATAGCCAACAGTGCTGAAAGTGAGGTTTAACATCAATCAATCAATATTTCGAAATTGATGAACCATAGGAATTAACGATTTAAAATTTTACAGAAAGGAAAGTATAAAGATATGTCATATGGACAGATGCAGGTTAATGTAAGGGCAGTTCCAGAATTAAATGCATGCCCGGCATGGGAGGCACTTTTTTAAGACATCTACCACCCATAGAATAAAAATGTTCATTTTTACTTCTAATTTTTACAAAATTCTAAGGAAAATGCAACCACCCATATGTTATTAATTTGAGAACCTCCCATTGCCCCTCATAATAAATTTTTGAACATCCCTTAGCTTATATAAGAAAACATCTTTAATTTAGATAGAAAAAGTAAAAAATACATTTTTATTTCATTTATTATATAAAATCAAGATTAAATTTTGATATAGAATAGCTGTACACTTTTAAAATAATAATGATTTGACTCAACAAGAAAAGATTTCACCAAATGTTTTGTTGTAAAGATTTGCTTTTTTCCAATTGAACAAACAAGATTCATGTTAACTAATCATATTTACATTCGACCTTCTTGAGAAACTTGTGACTTAGAATTTTTGCAATTGCACTAACAACCAATTTTTAACTGTTTCTATTCATTGCTCAACCACAGTTAAAGATCAGGGAAAGCATTAATAATAAGTTGAATAATGTACTTATGGGTGATAGTAAAACATAAAGATCTTTCCTTTTCTCTTCTAATTGTACATGATTATTTGGTGGATAAAAAAAATCTCATTTCTTTTTCTATTACCTCATGACAAGATTAAACTGCTGCATAGATTTAAAATGTGACAACAAAGATTAAACTGTGAAATACGTTTCCTGTCTTTATGACAAGGGACAAAGAATTTTAGGAATAACTGTACTTAATAGTCGCTACTTAGAAAGGGGAATATGATAGTCATAAATTCAGTTCTATTGGGGACTCAATGTAAAAAACCTTTAGTTTAGACATTAAAATTTGTTGGCAAACAGTAGCCAGTGATGAAAAGGATATTGTATTTATTGTATCAGAGACATATATAGTACTCCAGATTGAAGAGTCTCATTAAAGACTTGTGTGGGTTTTTTGATAAAATATAGTCTTTTCCTAAAATACTTGTTATAAACTAGATGAAAGAGTCAACACTCATTTCCAGAAAATTAAAATTGTCAAAAAAATAGATTTTTATGAAAAAAATTATCTTAATACTTTTTATATATTTTAACTTTCTGTTTTCTATTAATGATGTTTCAATTATGAGAAAAAAATAATGATCTCAAAAGACTTTTAATATCTGTTATATGAAGTTACCTATCTCAGATATTATATATGTCTGATTGTATGTACTAGTATAAATCATTGTATTTTGTTACTTTTGATCTGTGATACTCATTATTAATCTTTCCTAGTAAAATTATTATGAAATTCTGTATCTTGTATTTATTATAAAGTATCATCTCCCTCAAGGCCTGAACACTTACTGCGGGTTTATTATCATTCATTTGATGCAAATTTTTCGTGGATTTCGTTGGTAAAGGTGAATCATGAATTGAAAAGTTGAACTGAATACAAAATTTCTATGGGGTTGTATGCCGATTTGGATGTATTGCAGAAACCACAAAAATAAAAAATCCATGAAAATACAATTTTTCCTCAATCTACTAAAATTAGTACCCAGGAAAATAAATGGACCCACAGTAGGTATTCTTATGGTAGAATGATTCCTTCTATTATAGTATGGTTGTCAGTTTGATACCAGGCTATAAGTAGTTTTGTCAAACCAAAGATTTTGATAAATGGTATTTGCTGTTTCTCTTATTTCTCATCAGCATTTCCTTGTTAGAAAGTTGTTTGCAAGAAAGCCACATCTTGCTTCTTTCGAAAAACTGAACCAAAGGAGTGAATTTTCCCAAAGCTGCTACAATGTTTAAGATCAGAAAATAATCTGTTGACACAAACATTGTAAACTAAGGGTACTTAATTGTAATTTTGATTTCGTCTCTTCAAAATATTTTTTGAAGCCATCATGATCTGGTTGACTGTTTTGGGAATATCTGTGACACAAATAACTAATGGTATGTTCTACTTTTACGTATTGCTGGATATGAAAAAAAACTTGTCACTGGATTTTTCTTGATATATGCCACAAGAGGATCAGGAACTGATATAGCTCAATATTTAGTTTTCTGTGTGTTTTTTTAGAGAAATGTCTTCTTCTTCTTTTCTTTTTTTTGTGAAGGAAAGTCTTGTTTGTCGATTTTCGACTTATGATTTTATAATTCTTACTTTTTAGGTTACGTGGTGTTATGATTTTCATCCAAACACATTATTTTTACTACGAGAGTTAGTGATAAAGTTTATTCCAGAAAATTTGTTCACATACATCAACAATGGGAAAACTAGACTCGCCTATCAAACATTTATCAATATCTTTTTCTGTCTCCGTCTGTGTATAGTTCTGATGCAGACGATTCAGTTTCTGTGTTTTCCTCAGGATCATTGGTTTCATTATTTTCCTTCACTTCTAAAATTTACTTTCAGTTTCAAGCCTTGACTTGAGGCAAGAGGACGATGTACCAATATTGGCCTCTAACACCTGAGGAGTCGTATATTGTGACTGTTTGATAACTTTATGATATGAGAACGAACTTTGTGTTCAACTGAACAAAACACAAAGCTTCAGACTACTGTCTGGTACCATAGTTGCTCATCTATGATTTTAACATTTCCTTTATGTCTGTGTGTGCCTTTTTAAGGGATCCTTGACTTTGCGAGTGTCTATGCATTCCATGAACAATCACTACCTCGGGCCATAAGGATTTTGGTCACTCATGGTATTAGCTGTGAAATCTCTGCCATCATTGCTTTAAAAGACACGAGGTGCTCCGAAAAGACGAAATATATTACTAAGGTGGTAATATAAATCTAAACCTCTTTTCATATTTGAAGGGTGTAAGAGTATGAATTTTGTAAGATGATCCTGAAAGTGCATTTAAAAAAGAGTAGATCGCTCTTACTGTTTTATTAGAAATATACAAACACGGATTACGAATTTTCAATTTGAGAAGGACTCAACCTTAAACATCTCTTACAGAGATGTGGGCGTGTTGAATGCAAACGTTTACAAATTGTGACTAATTGGATGGAGAGTTGTCTCATTGGCACTCACACCACATCTTCTTATATCTATATATGATAATTTTAAGATGTAAGGGGCGGGCCAGAATTGCGCCCCATCTGAATCCGCGACTGTAAATTAGTTTTCTATGGTGTGTGTTGTGTTCTATTATTTGTCTGTTGGTCTTATTCTTTTTTAGCCATGGAGTTGTCAGTTTATTTTCGATTTATAAGTTTGAATGTCCCTTTGATATCTTTCGCCTCTCTTTTATGTGCGAAATGGATTGATAGGAATATGTTTTGTCTAAGAACAAATTTACATTTGTACGACAAAAGTCATTGTCGCATGGAAAACTTGCAGATTAAAAATATAAATTTAAAAGATGTGGGTGATTTTCACTTTATGTTGAACAACATTAACGGTGCCATTAGTAAAATTAACTCCGCATTTCGACAATGATAGTTAATCCTGAAAAGCCCTTCGAACGCATAATAACTATAGAGTGTTATTTTCATTTACTGGTACTGGGTTGATACCTCTGCTGATGGACTGTTAGTACCCGAGGGTATCATCAGTTCAGTAGTCAGTACATTGGTATTTGCATGTTTATTAACACATTTTTCTTAAATTTTCCGTTTATAGGATTTATTTAGATTCTCAGGTGCCGACCCCAGTCCCTCAGGCTGAATTGATCTTCGATGAATGTAACTATTCTTTTAGGAGCCTTTTAATATAGCTATCGTACTCCGGTATTTATACATCAGCGTTCTTTTCAAGCGTTACCGATAAAAGTAAATTTAAAAAAAAATGCATCTCTAGTGATATATTGATGCACGATGTCCAACTAAGTGAATATGTTATATAGATACAATGGATAAGCGTGGATTCTTGAAAAAGAAACCATGAGCCCGGAGGGCGAATGGTTTGTTTTTCATGAATCTACGCTTATCCATTGTATCTATAACTTAAACTATTGTGTTAATTTCTTTTCAAAACTAAAGCCTTTTCTTAATTAGAAGGTATTGTAAGTGAGTTTAAATAACCATGTTATCGTGTCCAACGATGCATTGATAAATCTCAGATCACAATTAATTGGTTAACAAAACACAAATATAACACTTCTACCTTTAAAGATCTTTATATTACCAGGCATATGAATATTATCTGTTTATACAAAATAAGACATATTCGAAATTATTTCTAATTAAATTGAAAATGGAAATGGGGAACGTGTCAAAGAGACAACAACCCGACCAAAAAGCATATATAAAATAAGTATGTTATCGAAATTTTTCTAGCACTCTAGACACATCACGATTTTCTCGCATAGGAATTTGCGAACAAACCTTTGTAAAATTATGTAGTAAAACAGAGGAAATCATACTATATTTATAAAACAAAAATTGACAAATAGAATGTAATCATTTTTGTTTCAAACATGTGAAATAGCCAATAATAATTAAAAAAAAAACGGTAAAAACTCGCTATTATTACAAAAATATCCACTTTAACATGCAAATTTAGAAAAAAAAACAGGATAACTTAAGAATTGGAACAACAGAGAGAATACAGGGATTCGAACCTAAACCGACAAATCCCGATCTTTGACTCATTGATTTTAACCATGTTAACCTCGCGGCTACTAACTCATACTATACGACTGCCTATTGTGTCTATATAAAGGTACAAGCCCTGTGTGTCCGATGAACCGATGTATATCAGATGTTCATTTAAATATATAAAATAGACATCTACAGTGTAACCCATTGGTAGCCGAGAGGTTTCGTCGATGTGTTGATGTCAGTCACACATAAAAGATTTCAAGGAAGGGTTCGATTCCCAGTGAAGGCATATAAAAATTACAAAAAATAACGGTAAGTTTTTAAATTAATTCCATTAGTGAACAGAAATCAGTAAATTAGCCAATTCAAACTTAATGAAATTAGGCACACAAAGGAAACAATTGAATATAATTTGGTGAGTCAATTTCAGCGGCAGATTTAGGAAGCGTTGATTCTGGAAAAAGAATCCACGGTAAATGAATAGCCTGACGTCACCACAATGGTTTAAATTAAACTTAATACAAACGTTGAAGAGTTTTAAAACCATATTGGGCCAGCAATGTGGAAAACCTGGACAAGGAATCAGTTAAGAATGTAACTGTAATAAAATAGTAAGATGTATTCAAGGTTGTTTTAATACTTGTATCCCGATTAAAATAATTTGAGAATGAACATCATTTAATTCGTTTAATATATAGCTCACTCTAATTTTATATGAACAACTGTGGATTCATTTATTTTCGTGGGTATCAATTTTCGTGGATAGAGAAAAAAAGACGTTTCGTGGTATACGTAAATTCGTGGATCGCTGATTACAAAAAAAAATCAGATACGTAATTCGTTGATTTCTTTTTTATATAGGAGATCATATATTCTCCTTGGTTTGATTAATAATAAAACAAACAAAAAAGAAGGAATTCATTGAAAAAGGTTTGAATTGTCAAAATCCTCGTTTGGTCAATCTGATTAAAGTGTTCATTGAAAACTTATATTACAATAATGGACAGAGACAACTAATTATTTGTTTTTTTTTTGACAATTTATAAATTCTTGTCGGAATTTTAAAAGGCATTCAAACTCTATGATTAGAAGCTCATTTCCCTAATCACGATATAATAAACAGTCATATAAGTAAAATGTGTGAAAATAAATGTTCCTGTCATAAACAATATTACCAACGGGCAATATCCCCGTACTTAATCCTATTGATTTTTAATCACAAGTAAACCAAACTTTGACACGGTAATTAACAGCTTGCAGTTATTTTCCATGAACAGTTTTAATCAATTTTAAAAAGTAAATTATCAATGATATTCGATATTTTTATTATTGATTTAATCAAAATACTTGTATCTTCTTTCAATAAAAACATGTGATTTGTTACAATGTTTATCGCTAGTCAACACTATACTAGAACTGCATAACATAACCGGAAATTAACATCCGACTCCATGCACATTTCTCGGGATTATTCTTCGTTGAATTAAATTCGTGGTTCGCTGTGACCCACGAAACCCACGAAAATTGGTATACCACGAATAAAAATGAATCAACAGAATTTGTTTTGTAAGGATTTATCCTATCTTGTTTGAGAGTCAGTTACTACCTTTATAATAAAATATACTGCAAATGTCAATGCTTCATTTTAAATCCAAATCCAATTGCAAACAACAATTAGTAAATAAGCAATTGGAATTACCTTTGGTTTAAACTTCATCAAAGAAAGCGAACAATTTAATAAATTGTATAACCTTATTTCAGCGATCGATTTGAGAAGCCGTGATTTAAAAACAAGAGAAACGACGGGTATGAAAGTGCTTTTATCTCATTGGAGCATTAGTCATTTCAACGTAAATTCTTTTTCCCATTAGGCCAAACCTGGTGGAAATCGAATTTTAAAGTCCAGATAATTTACTTTAGGATTTCGCAACAATTCCCCCTTTTCTTCATGATATAAATTGCCGTTGAAGACACAATGCTACAATTATAACTTTTTCAAATTAATTTACAGTGGAAGTCATTGCAATATTTGGAAGGTTCACATAGGTTATCGGTTTTTAGTTTTAAAAAATATACCGATGCCGTTATAGGAGGACATATGAGGTTTCTTCTTTAGAAACGTTTCAGTTTGGACAGATTTCACTGTATCAATATATATATTTCTTCAGTTATCAACAGTTAGTTGAATTCAATACTGACAAATTTAAAGTAAAAGAAATAAGTAATGTTCATCATACTTTAGGTGATTTGAATTCAACAGTAGACTATTTGAACATAGTTATGGCAAGACGTTGAGAACTTAATTACTTTTTATCAATATTTAAAAAAATTCTTTAATAGTACATATTTATGTATTGTATTATTACACGGTATAATTATTTTATTTGTTATTTTTTATTTTACAAAAGAAATACATTTAAAACGTAAACGTTGTCTACTGTGTAATGATACGTAATGTGCATGTTATATCATGTAATAATCCGGGTACTTGAATTTCGCAATATAGATTGTGTATAACAGTGTATAACAGTAACACAGCTGACTGGACAATTGGGATCTCTCCAAACAAATAAAAATATTTTGTTTAAGGTAAGAAATGAAAAGTTTTGTATTCTTGTATTATCTTTTTTTTTTGTCACATAGTTGTGAATATCAGTTCCATTTAAATGTCACAAACTTGTATCAGTGGTGTCAAGGTAATTTGTAATAATGAAGTAAATATATATATATATATATATGTGTTTATTTAAAGGTAAACATACACACTTAACATATCTACCCATACATGAGAATAACTTCCATGAAATGCACGTATCGGGATAAAACCACATATGTTGAAATATGATGAAAAGTTTGTTGGGATTGAGGTTCAAATGGAAATCCAAGGCCACCAACAATGCGGCGGTGTTGAACATGTTTTGTGAGATCTCAACCCTCTCCTTATACCTCTAGCCAATATAGAATAAACAAACACACAGCATTACGCATAGTAAAACTCAGTTTGAAAGAAGTCCGAGTCCGATGTCAGAAAAGGTAACAGAAGAAACTAAGCAAAATGACAATGGTACATAAATTATCAAAAGACTACTAGTAATTACTGGCATGCCAGCTCCAGACCTCAATCAAACTGATTGAAAGATTATGTCTCCATCATATGAAAATCAAGCACAATCCCTCCCGTTAGTTGTTTAGTATCATACCATCATAGAATATATGAGAAGAACATAACCCGTATCATGCCAACAATTGGTTGTAGAATAAATGTGTTTATTTCCGATTCAAAGACCCTATGAGTGAATCAATATTAATTCCACAATATGCCATCTTTAATGACCTGACAACAGTATCGTAACTATATTCTTTCTGAAAAAGTCTGTTTAAAGGTTTGGTTAGCTTTTGAGTTGAATGACGACATTTTGTGCAATGTATAGAATATTACCATAAAAGACTGGATGTGAAATACCCGAACGTATAAGATGTCCACATGTTGATTTATATTTACGAATGATGTCCTTGTACCGATGATAACATTTAGTAAATGTTTTGACTAGTTTGTGATATCGAAAAACTGGTTTAACTTGCTTTAAATAACTCATTGTGACTCAAGAGACTTACATGTCATACTATAACTAACTTTCAATTCGTGATCAACTTATTTATAGGAATGGAAAGAAAGTTGTAAATTTATAGTTTAAAACTGTTTCCCGTAAATATTGGACTTTTTGTATTGCTTAGTGTAGCACAATCTGTATTTTCTGTAAAGCTCTATGTGGACATTTGGTAGACTTTTCATCTTTTCTAGTTTTGGCCATGGTGTTTGGTTTTTTTTATTACCCCTAGGCATCCCTTTCTTTTTATTGCTGTTTAACAATTTCGTCGTGTGCATATTCTCTTAAATAAACTTGTATGATACACTGAAAAGGTCATTCATGCTTGTTTTTGTTTTAAACTCCAGTTGATATGTATGAACAAAGGTGAAAGAGAAGCGAAAGGTACCAAAGAGAATTTCAAACTCATAAGTCGAAAATAAACTGAAAATGCATGGCTAAAAAAAAAGACCAACAGACAAACACCAGTTCACAAAACACAACATAGAAAACGACAGACTGAGCAACACGAACCCCACAAAATACTGGGGGTGATCTCAGGTGCTCCGGAAGGGTAAGCAGATCCTGCTCAACATGTGGCACCCGTCGTGTTGCTCATGTTAGTACAAACCCTGTAATAAGTCTAATTCGGTGGGTCACATTCGGGGAAAAGGGGATGGGATTGTAGTTACAGCATTTAGAATATATCAGCTATCATCTGTGAAACGGATATTCCATGACGGTCAGCCAACTCGTGATATCGAATGAAAGTTGAATGTTTTATTCTTATCGCTTGCATTAGATAGAAATCTGAACAATCGGCTGAAGTATTTACTTTTAATCCACTATTAGATTTTTTTAGCTCACATAAATCAAGAATAAATTAGTCTGAACGGGGACATTTGTGCATATATAAAGTAAGAGACACCTTCGTTGATTGTCTTCCGGCCTATTAAAAGTTTTTTTGTTATATAAAGTATGATGTACTGATAGCAGTTTCTATCTATTATCGTCTCACTATTTTAGACACTAGATTATTCATGACTTGAAATATTGTTAAGACGCGTCTTTATGTCGTTTAGACTCTGTTTCATTGAGGAATACATATAATCGCCTTTCATTTAGTTCAATCTCACCGTAGAACAGGTAGGGTAATTTGTACTTAATTTACTTAATTTCACTCAAGAGCAATGTTATAAAAACATACCTCAATCTTTAAAAAAATATCAAAGTATTATATACTTCAATGTGTACTTTGATAGAGAGGCGAAAGATAATAATGGGATAATCAAATTCATAAGTCTAAAACAAACGGACAATACCATGGAAAGAAAAGAAAAACGATCTAAAGACAAGTAACAGTCTACATACATGTAACACAACATAGAAAACTATAGACTGAACAACCTGAACCCCGTCAATTGTTTTCCCAATTCAACGAATTCAACGAATTTCATTTTCTCAAGAACGTTCTTCGATGCTTAACCTGGTAAAAACATGTTAAATTTGCAAAAATTTTCTTCAACATCAATATGTAAAGCTGAACTTGGCTGTATTTGGCAAAACTTTTAGGATTTTTTGGTCCTCAATGTTCTTCAAATTAACACTTTTTTCGGCCTTTTTAACTTTTTTTTATTCGAGCGTCACTGATGAGTCTTTTGTAGATGAAACGCGCGTCTGGCGCAAATACAAAATTTCAATCCTAGTATATATGATGAGTTTATTTTCATAGATTCTTTAAGCGTGTTAATGTTCTAATACCAGAAGGATTTTACAATTTTCAGATTATGACTCTGCTAGGGAAACAAACACGGGGACACTTTACCCATCTCCTTACACTTTACATGATTAAATCTAAGATAACATGACTTTCAATAGATTACAATTTAAGTTCTTTATAAGAGAATATCTTGTATTGTTTACAATTAATTATGTAAAGACGTCTTTATTAGTAATAATGTTTGACTTGTTAATTATGCGTTTATTTCAAATAGTAATTATTGAAACCGTATATTACCTGACAGTTTAAACTGGTTGAAATTTCATTGTAACATTATCGAATTATCGAATATGAATTTGTGTGTAATATCGATTTTAGAATATAATTATCTGTTATGGATTATACGTTTCGGTATACATTAGTTACTTGATATTTTATAGGATATAATTTCCTGTATTGATAGTATACTGCAGAATGTTTGTATGGCTTTTTGTTTTGCATGTAAGTATAATTCACGAAAAATGCGAATATATACATTGTGAATTGTAGATAATTTTCCAAAACTTTGATCTTATAATGGAAATATGAAACCATATGGTCATTTTTATATACATGTATTTAGAAAAAAATCAGTAACTTGCGTCCAGTTTTTCAAAATATTTACGCACATATGAATTCCGATAAATTCGCTACAATTCGGACACTTGTGCAGTTATTTCTCAGTTATTTAAAGCTGTTATTTATCTGTTGACCATTCTTAATAGTCTGAACAGTACAGTGACCTATAGTTGCTTACATCTACGTCATTTGGTCTCAAGAGAAACAGCAGTAACTAACTGATAGTAAAATCTAGTAAATTTATTTTGAATTTACAAATCAAGATGAAAAACAAAACGACGAGAATCTGATGCAATGGAAACAGAGCGAGACTGGTTCACTGACAGGGTAAACATTTTCTGCTACGCATGTATCACCCTATATCAGTTTTGGTAAATTTGATTTTCTTTCTAAGACACCTGCTGAATTCCTTTTTTACGTAATACTCTAAATAAAGGCGAAAGTACTTTACCGATTCATTTATCAAGTCAGTAGAGACCAAAGCAAGGTAGCAAACATTTTTTGGAGGGAATCGTATGAACCCCAAAAGGAGCGATACCGGGTGTGTCGACAAGGTAAGTGTCTCCTGCTATGCATGCATCGACACACAGTAAAACTGTTTAAAATCTCCTTTTTAATGAAAGATGTAGGGGTTTATGTGGTATTCCCAGTTTTGCTGTGAATTTCAAGTTCTTTATATAGACATTCCAAAAAGTGAAAACACACACAAATTGTCTGAAATTTTCTCTACTGGTACAACAAGATATTTGTCTCAAAAATACGATAAAGCAACCACAACCCTAGGCTTCTGAAACGATTCAGAAACCTGTAGCTCATTTTACATCGTAAATTTTTAATGCGCTTCTGAATTCATGACCGAACAACTTTGATCCATTTAAAAAAATGTCCAGTTTTGGTTTATTTTGCTCGAACTTTCCAAATTTTCTGGCATAAGCCTCAACTGAATTCATCAGTAACGTGAAGTACCTCTTCCATTTAACGGACCGATGACATAATTTAATTTTTTACTATGCAAAGGTCTTCAGTTATCACTTGACCAATAGGACTATGTTTTTATAGGAATGATGCCCAATACGGCATTTTGAGACCTGCTCATTAATATTTACTAATATGAATAGCAAGCCGCTCTAACTATAGTGATATGGCATAAAAGATGTCTTAAACAAATTAATTGATTTGAGTGAAGTATTTTTTAAGTTAAGGAAGTTACTCATATATATATTTTTTAGTCCATGAAAATAAAATTCTCCTGGAAAATTGGACTATTGGAATGCGTGACGATGACATCTTAAATTTGTACACTTAAAGTATAATTACCAGCTTATCTTATCCTATTCTTTTATAAATGATATTAACATCATATTGTAAAAAAGTGTTTACGATCTTTAACATCTTCAGTTGCTAAAAATGTCCATAAAATTTTATTGGATAACAATTATTTTTCAGTTAGCAACGTTTTGTATTAATTGCTGTAATATATAATGCTGTAATAAGTTGTTTTTCCAAAGGTACTGGAGTCGCCAGCATATGGCTAAATAGCTTATTTTAATAATTTTTTTTTAAATTAAGTTACCAAAATTAAATAGTCTTTTGTTAAAACGTTTAAACCCGCTGCATTTGTTTGCACCTGTCCTAGGTCAGGAACCTGATGTTCAGTGGTTGTCGTTTGTTGGTGTGGTTTATAAGTGTTTCTCGTTTCTCGTTTTTTATATAGATTAGACCGTTGGTTTTCCTGTTTGAATGGTTTCACACTAGTCATTTTTGGGGCCCTTTATAGCTTGCTGTTCGGTGTGAGCAAAGGCTTCGTGATGAAGGCCGTACTTTGACCTATAATGGTTTACTTTTACAAATTGTGACTTGGATGGAGAGTTGTCTTATTGGCACTCATACCACATCTTCTTATATCTATTTTAAAATAATTCTAGGTCTTCTTTGGGAAAAACAACATTTTCTTTACTTTTGAAATACACATTGACCACATGATTCACTTTCAATATTCATTTACAAATACTAAAATAAAACCCATGAAATTATATCTTGATTACGAAATAGAAAACTTAAACAAATTCTTTTTTACCCATGAAACTAAAGAGTAACCGACCACGGCGAGAACTAATATGAACATTTTAAAAACGAAATACGGTGTTTATCTATACTGCTTCAAAGATAGAATAGAAAGTACTTAATCTGAAGTTAAACAGTTCATTCCACCTTAAATCTGATATAATTATGACAACAGGGGCTGTGAAATTACATTTCACAATGAAAAAAAAACAGATTTAACAATGAGATAAGTTTTGTTTTTAAATAATGAACAAACACTTCATTTACAATGACTAGCTCATGCAAAGAACAAAACTATATTTCAAGACTTTCAACATACTATTATTTATGTTAACGTTAAACCTCGCATACAGTTGACCTATTGATCAATAAAAAAATTATTCAAAATAAAGACAAAAACAAATTTCCCTAATCAAAATGAATACTTCCGATAATTTGACACTAGTATCTTTACTGGAGGATAAACATTTAGGAAAAATAATTCATATTCTTTCATGAAGTATCGATGATAATTTCATACTCAGCTTAAGTTTTCCTTAAAGCTTATCGAATGAATGAACGAACCTGTCAAATCGCATCGTCCGAGAGTCATTTGTTTGATTGAGTTAGATGCAATTTCAATTTACTTTATTATTTGTTTTTTTTTAATTTATTCATTTTCATATTCAATGTGGCGTCAAAAACTATTTTAATAGCTATTGAATCCGGCATCGTTGCTGCAGACATTTGATATAAGATGTCCCGATAGTTCACAGTGGCAGTTTAAAGAAAAGGGGTTTTGCAACAGATCTGTACCTGATTATTACTGTCTGCTCGACGAAAATAGAAATGCTCCTACTGAATTTTGTAGAAATGGATCCGAATTTTTCCGACCAGGTGAGGGTTATTAATACATTTTCTGAACTACTGATACTGATATATATGTTTCTTTAAAAGGAAAAGTGTCATACCAAAATCAATTTCATATCCAATTTTTCTGAACTCTCTGAATCTTTCTGTCTTATTATTAGAAAAAACAAGATTGAGAAATAAATTGACCATTCAACGTGCAGTGTCCGGCAAATGAAGTTAATAACATGATATGCATATCCTTTTCTATTTACTAGACATACATATAAGTAATTTACTGGACCAAAATACACAAGACTCCGGGTAAACATATCATCCTAATCGGGCACCTAAAGGGAAATCGTATTTTAAATCCCATAACAAACTCTATCTTTTGGTGCAGCAACTAAACATATTATTTTACCAAAGTGTTGATATATAAACCTAAAAACACGTTTGAAATTGTTTACCATACTTACATATATATTAAGCATATTCGTTGAACAAAAAGGTGTGACGGTGCTTTATTTAAAATGTATTTTGTAACTGCTTTTGTCATTTCAGGCTACAAGTTTGTAGTAAGTGGTGCTTTGACTGGAAAACTGTGTAGCGGCGACTTCTTTCAACCATTTAAATTTTGGACTAATTACAGTAGTGAGTGCGCTTTGACAAAGTCGAACTGTAGTGAAGAAGGCCAAAACAATTTCAATAATGGAAATTCAACCTCTGACAGAGCATGTCGATGTGACCACACAAAAGGATACGGCTTCGTGCATAAACCAAACAATGACTGTTTTTGCTATCCAGCATATGAAGACTGTTCCTGCTATTTCAGGTCTTGTGGGCATGATTACGTTTTAACACCAGGTAATTGATGCAGGTTTATGACTCAGCTTCTATGAAGTACATTTGATTATGCATTAAGGCGATGAACAGATAAGATCATTATAACCTTTTACCCGAGAACACTCACACACTCACCGGAGCGCCTTGTTAAAACAATATTTCTTTATAGCATATTTAATGATTGCTCTTTGCTTAAAGTTCAATGATAAAAATAATATAACTAAACTTAAGGTTGTTGTAGTGATGTAATGTAGTAAAGTAAAATTGATTGAGGTAAATTCCTTGTTTATCAGTATCTTCTGTATTTTTTTTTAACATTGTTCACATTTGATAACAGAAGTAATAATAGAGCCTTACATTTTAGCCGGTAAAGTTATAGAGAAGTTTGATTGATAGGATATATCCCTATTGAATTATACATAACAAAGGAAAACCGGAATAAATAAACATTTTGACAGTAAAACAGACCACATTAACAAACAACACTTGTCTCCGAAACAAAGGCAATCAAATAAATACAAACTAAACGAACAAATTTGGTCCATATAACCACGAATTGTGGTAAGGTAAAACTAGTTTAACATGTCACAATCCTCCACTTTCCCTATCTACAACATATCAGACATTACGTAAAATATTATAAAATACGTAAACATTTTTTTCTTTCAGATTACCAGTGTGTTAAAACATCAAATTGGACGGGAAACTATAAATGTTCAAAAACTGGCAAAGAATCGACAAGGTAAATAAACATTTCAATAAAAGTAAGAAACAGTTTCGTTCATAATATTAAAAGTCAACGGGAAAAAGCATCTATCATCATCGTGTTACTAATGCATCGTATATGGATTCCTTTACCTAGTTACGAGTTGTAAAAAAAACACACGATTGATGAAGCTTTATGTGTATGACTTAATGTTGTAGTCTTATGAAAAGCGTGTAATGTGCGAATAAAAATATATGTAGCACCAAAGAGATAGTAACCCAGCAATGTATACTTAAATACATGTAGTGTTAAATACACGGTCATCAACAAAACAACAGGTGTGTATATAATATGTTATATCTCTTCAGTTTAATAAAGATAGATATGTATTTACCCCGAGACTAACACAGATTTTCCATCAACACTACATTCTCAAAATGACACACACATAGCAAAAAATGAAAAAAGACAACAATTGACATGATTCTTTTTTGAGGACATGCACATATTCAAATGCCAATATCTTCGATACTGATCATGCCAGAGATTACATTAATCGACATTATCATTTTTTGATTCTGCAATTAAATGTATTTTAATTCAAAATGAGCTCCCTCCTGTTTGAAATAATTAATACAATCAATAATCCAAATTTCGGAGATGCTTATAATTTATCCGGTCGATATCGCGTATTAACATATGCCTCGTACATCCCAGAAACAAAACTGCGAGCAATTTCTTTCCGTGGGTTGCAAACGGGAGATGGAAACACATCATTCGACGGGGCAAGTGTCAAACATAAGACTTCATTTAGGATCTTAAAAAAAAATTTAAGCTTTTGAAACACTCGATGATCTCGTCGTAGCGGTCTAAGCCAAAGGCCACCAGTCTTTAAAACAACGAGAAAATCCTCCACCCGGAAGCGGGCATCAGTTGGTCCCTAAATAATAATGTATACTAGTTCAGGTGTTTGGTCCAATCCTGGTTGGATCAGTTAAAAGACTAAATAATTAGACTGGTGCATTTCCTCCTAGATTCGGTACTCATGAGTCAAAACAAATCATTGGTCGTACGCAGTGCGGTTATGCATGATCGGTTAGGCGAAAAATCTTTATACGGATTGGGTCATTGTTGCTAGAAATTTATAAAAATAGCGTATAGAATTTACTAGTAGATAAGAAAAAGTGTAATATTAAAACTGCATTTGTCGTTAAATCTTTAGACTAACTTTGAATTTACAGATGGAAAAAACAAGACACCTTTTCTCCCATATTGTAATTTAACTCGTGCACACGTAACACTGTTATATATTAACATCTGAAGGTATTTGATATCACCACAGTGGAAATGATGTTTACCTAATATTTTTAATATTCAAATTGTTCAATTGTTGATAATTAAATTAGCAATAGTTGTATGAAGTATTCATTTCATTACATTGAAATAGGAAAACACAACAAGTAGAGGCGAAACTATCTTCTATGTTACATCATAGCTTTTGGTGTCAACATCTGGACGCAAAGGACACATGTATGTTTGTTTATTCAATGTATTGTTTGAAATATTCCATCGAAACGTTTTTTTTTTGCCAAAAAAATAGTGTATACAGTTTGTATATTCAAAATGAAAGATCAAATTGGAACGATAACAAAATACAGGAAACAAATGTATATCAATACTGCACACATCGCATAAACGTATGATTTAAACTAGCCAAAGGTTACACAGAAACATATTTTAATTGAAATAAATTGAAATCGTGTACATAGCATAGTAACATACATATATACATACAGTTTAATAATTGGTTTTCCAAAAATGATCGAGGAATGTCATACTTTCATCCTGTGTGTAGAATTTAAAAGGTAGCCGGAATATTCTTCTGATGTCGAGACTCTCTCTCTGCTAAAGGAAATTATGAGGCAACTATGAAACCGGAGAGAAAAAAAAATGTTTTGTCTTGAAGTATGATTCGTATTGCGATACCTTTATTTTCAGTATTGTTGCTCCATCTCGACCATATCAGATTTGATGTTTTTTTCTTTTCTTATTTTCCTGTTTTTGATGAGTTTTTTTAATATATATTTGGTTCTTAATATATGATACTTTGTTCGGTATTTTCGTTATTTCATTTTTTGCATGCTGCTTCATTTTTACTTTTCAATAATGTTACAATCTTTTCATACAAATTTTAAACTAAGTGTTTATCGTTCGTGTTTTGATTTGTTTTGTCGCTATTTACGTGTTAAGTCACATGCACTGGATATGATTTCCAATTTACTTCTGTGCACTGAATTAAAATCAGACCTGATTATACTTATACGACAGGAACTACAGAAGTCCCTTTTTTAACACTTTTTTGTTTTATTTTAACACAAGTCCTTTGAGTTGCTTCCCTTTCAGTGTCAAACATTAAAGGGTACACAAGTAGTAGGGAATAATAAAGGAAAAAGAATCTAACTATGGTAAAAGATAAAAAGAGAATATTTAAACTAATTTGTTTTGGTGGTGACAGTGTAGTACAAAAATATTGTCCTACCCAAACAAAATAACTGATAAAGTAATTAGTTGTCATTACATTATCCTCTAATTGCGGCTGACATATAATTATTACAGATCAAAGATCATCTCAGAAAGAAGACATAATGATCTTCGTGTTTTGTGTATACACCGCACTTGTGGCTATGTGTAAGTATTTCAATTTGATATTAAGCGTTTCACATCTTGAATAGAAAAGTATAGAACGAATGTAAGGATTAAATACTATTTTAGAGGTAACAAGATTACGCTACGATAGATTAACTTTTGGACACTTCAATTTTAAATAAAATACTCTGCAAATTTAAAAACAAATCATCGTTTTACCAAAATAACGTTTCTTCTATAATTAAAAACAACTACTGGTTTTGTGTAAACCTGAAAGTCGATGCCTGTAATGCAAATCAAATCTTTTAAATGATCTATACATTCAAAAAGACTGCTCAGTGACGCTCGGATCAAAATTATTAAATAGGCCGAATAAAATACGAAGTTGAAAAGCACTGAGAGATGATGACTTGGAAAATTTACAGCATAGCATCATTATTTTGTACTGATATTTTTGCATATTTGGCGTATAGGATGCCTCAAGTTGCAAAATACATTTCCTTTTTTCATTGAAATTTCATGTATTATCTACACCTAATTTACATTGTTCAATGTATAGTTGATCTGTTAAACAATTTATTTCATACTGAATCGACAATCGGTGGTCGATAGACCGCTGTCATCTCTGCTTTATCATATTTATTGCATTTGAAACTATCAATGTCAAACCTATCAAACCTCCTACAGAACCAGTAATTTCGACAGACTGTCTGCAAACAATCCAGTCTTAATATCATAGTCATGATATATACTATATGAAAAGCATGTCTGTACTCGATATTCAAAGGAATTAAAACAATGTGGTGCTGTTCATATAGAAATAAGAAGATGCAGCATTATTGCCAATGATACAAATCTTCACAACAGTAAGCTATAAAAGGCCTATAAATGAAGAATAGATGGGTTATATATAAATCAATAAAACCTATCACTATTTCTAAAATGTCTATAAGTATACTGTAATTGATCATTGGTAAATATCTTCATGTTGATATTTTCAGGTTTATCAATAGTGTTATCAGTATTTCAGTTTCCAAAATGTTTTAGTAAGTTATGTTATAAAATAGTTAAATAATCAAAAGAATGGTCAAGTGAACGATGACTAAAAAAAACTTTGTTATATTTTTTTTTCTCAAATGCAGCAATCTTAATAACATAAATGTCTTACATTTATTCACCTAATAATACAATATTGAGCAAATAATAAGAAAAAAACTATTATACATTAATTCCTCTGATAAAATATCATTGCGACAGTAACAGTTACTAAAAATTGAGTTCACAATAAATTATATTTCATAAAAGAATTACATAAATCAGATGTGTCATTTTTAAACCATAATTGTACCGACAACGAATAACTGCTTAGTTTCCTAAAGATCGGTATAATGGCCAAACAAATTTCATCAACCTCTCCAAGAAAATGTTTAAGAATTATATATGAAAATAACGAATAGTTGATGTACCCCTTCTTACACATTCTTGTCTATTATCATGCAGCTGCTTTTTATTATTTTTGTAGACGTCCAGTCAGTCGACATGAGAAATAAAATAGAAAGCAATTTAAGAGGCATGTATTAAATATATGTAAAAACTACATACAATGTATTAGGCAACTGCATTTCTATGTTTTCCCTTCTTCTACTGTCCTCTTTTACCTTGGTCTTGATTTTCTATTGTCTCTTTTTTTCCTGTCGACAATTTTTGGGTTTTAGCTCATCATGAACTTAAAATTTAAAGTACTTGTGTCCCTCAGAACATTTTATCTGAGGCCAACATACTATTTTCATATTTGCAAACATGACATTACTTTAATTTCTTGAAATGAAAGATATTAAAATGTAAATAACTGCTATAATTTCAGAAGTAAAAATGTATTTGATATAAGAAAAATTAATGGACGGTTCGAAAAGTACATATATTAGAAATATATATGAGGTAAAAATAAGCAAGGTCTGATGATTCATTAACTACAAGTTGACCATGCGGACGGTTACTGGTCTTTTTTGTCTAATGTTCACCTTGTTGTTGAAAGGTAATGTGGTAAGCGTTATCTGATCAATTATAATAATTGATACACATATTATTTTACTCTTGTAAACGGTACAAAATGAATACCAATAAACGTTGCACATCTAACTCTGATATCAATATTTTTATTTTTTTGCAAATGCAGATAGGTTCAGGAGGCGTATAAAGGCAAATTATTACGATATCATCACGACAATAGACTACGACGCTATAACTACATATATGATAAACAAAAACGTTTTACACAAAGAGGACCTACCTATTATATCAGGAAAATGCTTAAGGCGAAAGGACAAAAATCAGGAACTTCTTCAAAATCTATGGAGAGGAAACAAGGCTTGGTTCGAGCATTTTATTCAAGCTTTACAAGTCCATGGATACTCAACACTTGCAAATCAGATCAATGAAACACACGGTATGTTGTAAATCACTTACGTACCAGTATAAACACTCATAAAGTACTAAATTTACATTCCTTTGAGGATCGATATGTCTCCTATATTTGTTTTCTCTATGCTATTTATTTATGCTCCTCAATTTCGTTATAATGGATTTCACCTAGCAACTGTTTACATTTTTGTTCTTCCCTGGCCGGGATTCAAACTCATGCTACTGAGATATCGTTGCACCAAATCGCCTTGCACTATGCCCGACGCGCTGGACCACTCGACCACCTAGGCTCGACAAAAATCAAGCTTTCGGTGGCCGGGTGTTACCTTTCCTCGTCAGTTTTTATCTAGCGTCGTAACACAGTACATGATATATGAGGCATGAGCATGGAATATTACAGATCAGCTGAATTATCTATCGTAGAGGATCTTACAAATTAATGTGGAATGCAGTCACAGAAATAATTATATTTTAAATACGTCTGAACCAGTGGCAACTCTACGACTCTATGGATAAAATCTGTCGTAGAGTTGTCATTGGTTCAGACGTATTTATATATATATATATATATATATATAAACAAGTCTAAATTGAAAACAACGTTCAAACCTATGATTGCGTTGGATAAAAACCGCAATTTTTATACGTGTGCATGCAAAACAAATTTCTTGTTAGAGGGGTCAAAATACAGCACAAACAACATTTTCCAAAAGACCAAAATATATATATATATAAGTCTGAAAATTAAACACAACAGTGTTAGAATTAGATTTTTATGCTGACAAATTTTTGTCCCTCAACGGGATTTGAACTCACACCTTTGATAAACTTCATCAACAATCGCTTAGCCTCATGTCCAGCGCTCTAGACTTCTCGACTACATCCGCTATATAAAAAAAATACAACTTCAATAGTCGTAGTGTTACCTAGTCACGTAAGGCGAATCTAGAGATAGACATATGACATGTGTTTTAAGCGTGTGTAGAAATGATATTATATATATAAAATTATATAAATATGTACTGGTTACCTAAACTACACAAAAAACCGTTAAATGTATTTTTATCCTGGCCTCTAGTTAGTGTTCTACAACTGATCTTTCAGGGCTTTTAACTAGTTCCCTTACTACTTTCAAAGCATTCAATAGTTTGTTTTAACTGTTGATGAAAATTTACCTGTATATATGTTGTACAATGCGGCATAACCAAATATTTACCTCAAATAATGCAACCGAGGGAGCTGACGAAAGAAAAAGTTACAAATAGAACACTCCCTTCTTCAAATTCAATGTTAACTTATAACATTTAATGAATTAAAACTATTTTTTGATGAAATCGCTTTATCTGAACCTACTATTTCAAACTTGAATGATGCATGTAATTTGAAGGGAGAAAAAAAGTCAACATTTTCATATTATCAATTTCTTTTTATTCAATAAACATTTAAATTAAATCACTTCTTAATAATATCAGAGCTAATGTTTTGTTTATTTAAAAAAAAAACAAATTGAATTCGTAAAGGCATCTTATTCGATTAATAAAAAAAAGTTTATACATAAACGTATGTTCAAACCCTTTGCAAAATGGCAATACATATTGACTCATTGAACTATTGAAAATTTTATGAAATGATATTTCATATTTTGTCTGCAATACTTGTGAATCATTTATTGTTGTTGTGTTGTAAAGGTCTTTTTATCCTTTAAAATGTTTATATTTTGTCACATGGGAACCTCTATTGTTTACTTAAGTATAACTTATGGGTTTTGCTCATTGTTGAGGTCCTTTAATTGTTTATTATTTGTTCTTTGGTTATATGGATAGTTCCCTCATTTTTGCAATTATACCACATTACTTTGATTTTATATTTATAATCAATAAGATTGAGTCATTTGAAGCCTGTAGAGTTTTCTCTTACAGTTTGTGTATGTTCGTTGTTGTAGACTTTATGATGATTTGTAGTGGTTCATATTAGATCCTTGTTCAGATCATTGTTTTTGGTCTTTGCCGCATATATGTCTTTTTGATAAATCATTTCACATCTCCTTTTTTTATAATAGAAATTTTGTATTGTAGTTGACAATTTTGATAAACTTGATGAGGATTTGAGTGACGATGAAGATGGTAATAAAAACATCCCACAGTACAACAGAGGTAAATTCTATTAAATGTGTCAACAAGATATAGATGACAATGGATAAAGCGAATACGCATTTCCTGTTTAAATAGAAAAAAAAAACAAGTTTGATACATAAATGCACTGTGAGTTCACATATTTGTGACTATATTAAAGCTTCTCTTTTTTAGAGTTAGTATTCAACAAACAGCTAGTATGTGTTCTTATTAGCTACCTTCTTATAGATAACGAAGAGGACATTTTGACTCTGCCTTCCACATCATATGCCATTTATTTTCTTGTACGCGTTGGTGGTCATCCTGTTGATAGCTACAACATGTACAATGTGCACATGTTTTTTTTTATTTTTGAGTTTTACCTTTACGACATATTGTTTAGATGGAAAAGAGGCAAATTTTGTGCCCGTACAATTTATTGATGTTCCAACCTCGTAAATCCATTCTTTAAAATATACAGATCAAGATAACAACAAGACCCGAGCCATTTACTTGAACTCTTAACAAAACAAGACGTGGTCCGTCGACAGTGTAAGCGTCTCGTGCTATTGCATGTATCATCTGCCATGCGAGTTGACGCCAAGCCAAATCGTCGCAACGTATAATAAGACACAAACGGTAAATCTAAAGATCAGACGGTCTGGACTATCTGTTTTATCGTTGCTTGTCTTTGTTAATAAGTCTATATTTTGGGACGAGTTGGGTGTTGGTGGTTTGTCTGATCTGGTGTACCAATAATTTTAAAGATTCCTATCTTTTTTATGTTTTAATCAAATAATAATCAAATTAAGGTGATAAACAGGAAGGTAAACATAAATGTACAACCATATTCACATAGTTGACAAGTATTTATATATTTTTTTTAAAAAGGAAATTATTTTATGTTTTATTATTCAGAGCTTAACACAAGGTACATACACGATTGGCTCGATGACGACAAACGTTTTAGTCCAACAACAGCTTCAACGAATTTAGAAGAAACGATAAAAGAAAGGAACTGCGTTCTTGTAGTTGGAGGCTCAGGGGATGGCAAAACTTCATTGATTAGACACCTTGCCGTCAAATTGTGGCTAGAGGAAGATTACGATATAGTGCCTATAGTAATGGTACCAGTTATAATAAGAAATTTCTACAATGCGGATAGAAAACAAGTCTTCGTAGTAGATGATTTTTGTGGAAGGGACACAATTTACAAAACGTCTGTTGATCTTTGGGTTCTACCTCATTATACAACACTTTTTGAGGACATTATCGAATCGAAAATGCGTTTAGATAAAAAAGATATTGCTAAGAAAAACATAAAAATATTAATAGCCTGTAATAGTGATGTTTATAATGATCCATTATTTAGTATGCTTGATTTTTATAAACAGTACACAGTCAGCCTATCAAAATGGCCTTTATCAGACAATGAGAGAGAAATTATGATAAAAAATAAATTGTTTCACGCTAATATGGTTGACAGTATAAAAGATTTAAGTTTTCCATTACTTTGTAAGCTTTCGAAAGGTAAATTAAACGATCAAATTCGTGTATTCTTTGAAAGACCAATTGAATGGATAACAAAAGATATTAACAAGATTAAAGAACAGCAACGCGATCAGTTCTTTCTAATTACTCTTTTGGTCTTATTAGATAACCAATTCACTGTTGATTGGCTGGATGCGCCAAAATTACCTGAAAAGGTAAAACGATCTATAGATGGCATATCTACACATTTGTCATTAAATCTTCGAGATATATCAGTGAAAGCCGAATTAGAGAAAAATCTTAATATTTTGGAAAAGACCTTTGTCGTTAGAAGCGACCAAACTTGCAGCTTTGTACATGCTAAGATATACGATATCGCTGCAGTTATATGTGGTGAATACTTCTTCCGTCATTTTGTTAAATTTGCAAGTAGTAAGTTCATTGCAGAAAGATATAAACTTGAAACAATACACAATGAATTAGCTGAAAAGGAAATGCTTATTTGCATTACAACGGAACATGAGACCCTGTATTTCGATAGACTGATTAATGATTTAGAAAATGGTGATACTTATAGTTTTTTTCACAATAGACAACTGGAAGACAAAATTTATCGTAAAAGATTTCTAAAACATTGTCGAGAACATCTCACATTTATTAAAATTAAAGATAGCATAGCGAACTTAAAAGCCAGGCAAAATAACAATGCATCCCAAAAAGATAGAAATATATCCATCACGGACTGGAAGAATTACGATCATGATTCGTATTATACTGAATTAAAAGAAAAACGCAGTCATGATATCAGCAGCTTGTGTAAACCTTTAATTGAATCTGTAATAGAGGGATATGCCGATATTGTTGATTTTGCATTGGAAGTAGGATGTGATATAAACGGTACTCATACTTTTGGCAGGTCATCTATTTATATGGCAGCGCTTTTAAATCATATAGACATAGTGAAATTACTCATCGAAAAAAATGCTGATATATCTGTGCGTGATCATAAAGGTAGATCTGCTTTATATGTTTGTTGCAAAAAAGGTCATGAACAAATTGTTGAAGTTCTGCTTCAAACAAACCTGGACATTTCGCAATCCGATGACAAAAAAAGGACACCACTGCACGCAGCATCTAAAAAAGGACATGAAAATGTTGTAAAACTGTTATTGGATAAAGAGCATACTGTAGACCTACTGGATGTCGAAAAACATACACCTTTATTTCTGGCATCTGGACGCGGCCATACAGAAACAGTTAGAAAATTGATACAAGCAGGTTCAAGTATATCTACTAGAGATAAAAATGGATGGACGCCACTTTTTGCTGCATGCAAAAGTGGTAGAAAAGCAGTAGCAGAATTACTAATAGACATGAAAGCCAGCGTATCAGAATGTGACGATTATGGTCGATCACCACTGCTTATTGCCTCAAGCAATGGACGTGATGAAGTCGTCAAACTGTTGATACAAAATAAAGCTGACATTTCGAAATGTGATAATAAGAGTCGTTCAGCACTTTATCTTGCTTGCAAAGGTGAACACAAAAAAACAGTGAATATATTATTGCATAATTGTTGCTCTGTCAATGCATGTAATAAAAAGGGCAAATCACCACTTCATGTTGCATGCGGTAAAAGAAACGTTGAAATTGTAAAAGTTTTGCTCAGTTACAATCCTTCCGATGAAGCGTTAGAATGTCAAAATCAAGCAGTTTCATCTCTCAGACATGAACATGAAAAAGTGGAGGCAATTAAATCCTCGTTTGAAAATAAACAAAATATTAATACCTTTAATGATGAAGGAGATTCTCCTTTGCACATTGCTTGCAAACGTGGTGACCAAGAAATAGCGACCATGCTTGTGCTGAACGGTGCAGATATAAACCATTCCAACTATGTAGGTAAGCAGCCCTTACATATAGCTTGTAGTGATGATCATTATGAAATAGTTGATATGCTATTAACGAAATCTGCTATCATTGATGGTCGTGATAATGAAGGAACAACACCGCTTATAGCTGCCTCCAAAAACGGTCGAGCTAAGATAATACGACTTTTGTTAGAAAAAGGCGCCGTACCCTCAACTTTCGACAGGAAAAAGAGGTCACCATTGCATTTTGCTTGTATCAAAGGATTTGAGGAAATCGTACAGACTCTTCTCGATAAAGCACCCTTATTAATTTCAGAGAAGGACAGTGCAGGGAAAACAGCACTCGATTTTGCAATCGAAAACGGACATTCTAATGTTGTGCAATTTTTGAGTAAATTAGAAAATATTTAATATTTAGACAGTACCTGTTTTAATGTTATAGCAGTTTTAGTGACTTGTGAAAAACTAACATGACATGAAATATCATTGATATCTTATTTGTTGTAAATTTACTGTTAAGGAAACTTTGAGATCGATCGAAATACTGAGTCTTTTCTCCTTTAGGCAGAAATGGCCTTAACCAGATGTGGTAGAACCTTTTGGAATATTTAGTTTACACTGCTCTTTAACTTCCTAGTTGATTTTGCCGTCCGACTCTTTGATTCGAACGCCTCTGATCAGTGTTGTACCAACGAAACGCAAGCCTGGTGTACCAAATTATAATCATAGTAACTTTGATGAGTTTTTTTCATAAACAGTCAGTACGAAATGAAAATTAATGCAACATCATCTTAGTACAAAACATTGTTTTAAATTTATTTTTCGTGTGTGTCCTATTCACCAATAAATAAGACTTATTACTGTTCAAAGAACGTGGAATAGCAGAAGCGAATCCATGGAATCAAGTCAATTCTGTATAAAATATTAGATGATGTTTGTATGTCATTTTTGAAAATTCATATATAAATTGCAATATTTAAAAGGTTGAAACATTTTGAGGAAATAATAAAAAACAATTGAAAATGGCAAATTGACAAACTATCATTTAAAGCATTTTATCATATGTTGTATTATTTCCGTTTGTTTATCGAGGTCTAGCCTTTCAGTGTACATAATTGATACGAATGCCTGAACTATTAGAAAATGAGAGTTTTATGTCAGTCCAATAACTATTACCATGTTGATTTACATACTAATATTTCATTTAACGCTGGATATTTGTTTTTGTGCTGGAATTTGTAGCAAAGCATACAGGTATTATAGTTAATTCAATGGTACATCAACGCACGTCTATGAGTAAGAAGACACACATTTTTTTAATTTTCATTATTTTAGTTGACATGGTTGATACATATTTTCCAGGATAAATGATAGCTCGAGGAAAAACATGTGGTAAATCATTCTTAAAATAGTTATATTAAAGAACTTTTTCGAAGCTTCATTTAACAAACTTAACAAACATGACAAAACACCATTAAAAAAAGCTAAGTATACTTTACGATATGATTAATTTTGTCAAACTTTCATGGGAATTAACCGAATTTGCAAAGAAGGTACTTCGTTATCACAAGACAGTATCCAGAGTAAAATTGTGAAAATATTTTTGTATGTTTTTTCGGTCTTTGAATGATCAATGAAGAAGACGTTTTTGCAGTCTGAGGTTAAAAATATCTCGACATCAATAACGTGGACCAACCTTCATGGAACTATGAAGCATGAAAGACACTTTTCATGATCAAAAGACGGTATCCAGAGCAAAATGTTGAAAGCTTTTTTTTTCTTTTTCTTATCTCTGTTTTTTTACAGATAAAAGGAAATATATGTATCACCCGAAACATAATTTTGAAATACATTTCTGCATTTCTTTTACCCATATTTTACCTCTAGATAGTTCAATATTGTCTGCAGACATTTTAAGATTTTGACTCAATAGCATTTGAAGAAAATTTTATTTCTATTATTACGTTGTTTTCTGATAAATGAGCGAAGGCAGCCAAAATAACACTTTAACACTGACAGCAGCAATCGCAAGCTGGAAACTGATTGTGCGGAACTTTTTCGGTTTTCATAACAACATGCAAGGGACTTCGGAATGTCTTCAAATCCACATTGTAATCCCATCATTGGCAATACCACCTGTTGTAAAACCTGCTGACAATGTTGAAATATTTCATTTAGTCATGCAACTGTAACTGCTTTATCAAAAAGTTTAAAGTGTTATATCGAAAAGTTGAAAATAAATGTGTTTTAAGTCAATTTTGAAACAATAGTCGACAATAGGCCATACCTTTAGTTAATTGAAAACATATATGCAAATACGTTGTACAATATTAGTCCCAACAAGCGTCAAACTTAAAAAAAAACAAGATTACATTTCTGAAGTTTTAGATAAAGTCTTGTTGATTTCATTTTCATATTATAAAATGTGGAATGGCTCGAAATACTAAGAGTTTTCTTCCCCGTTCTATGCATGTATTGCTTAAGCCGTATTTAAAACAACTCTTCAGATTTTTCCCCGAATGTGACCTACCGAATTAGTCTTTTTATTGGGTTTGTACTAACATGAGCAACACGACGGGTGCCACATGTTGAACAGGATCTGCTTACCCTTCCGTAGCACATGAGATCACCCCCAGCTTTTGGTGGGGTTCGTGTTGCTCAGTCTTCAGTTTTCTATGTTGTGTTTTGTGTACTCTTGTTAGTCTGTTTGTCTTTTTCTTTTTTAGCAATGGCGTTTTCAGTTTCTTTTCGACTTATGAATTTGAATGTCTCTTTGGTATCTTTCGCCTCTCTTTTACATGTACGTGGGGTTACGATCATATCACGTCCACAATCATTTTATTTACTCATTCTTAATGTTCTTATGGAACATACATTTTGTAAATGGTTAGCAATATTCGCGTTTGCAGTCTAAAATGTCAATTGAAACAGTATTGTCTTAATAAACACAACAGGAAGAGTTACGTTGATTTCATAATAGTAAAACGGTTTAACATACTTCTTAAACCTGGCTTCTGAAATTATTTCATGCCCCATACTATCGGCAGAGCTTTTCTTACTATCAGAGGGTAATTTGCTCCATTAATTTTAATAAGTAAGAGTTCTACTCACATATGCCACTGCCATTTTCCCTGTGGTTGATCAAAACTTTACGAAGACATGGGTGTTTTACTGAGAATTGTGTCAAATATAAAATGAAAAGATGTGGTATGATTGCCAATGAGAAATCTGTCCACTAGAGACCAAATGACATAGAAGTTAACAACTATAGGTCATCGTTCGGCCTTCAACAATGAGCAAAACCCATACCGCATAGTCATGTTAAAAGCTCTTTCATAGTTGTAAACCAAAACAAACTGTTTTCATATGATAACATTATGCTTTATTGACAAAGCTGCCAACCTATGTTCTTTAATTGAAACCTCTGAGCTTACTTACATTTTTGTCTCGGAAAGTTTAGTTGCCTAAAAATTACCTCACGCACTTTTTTTTCTTCTTTGAAAATCTCTTTCCTTAATCTTTGGAGTTGTTAATCGAAGTTGTCATAAAAACGACGACTTCATCGTTATAAGTAAAGCATGAAATCAATATTTATGCAGACAAAAATGTTTCCACTAGGGGTTGAAACGTAGAAGCGATATTACATAATCCACGCAAAATGTTAAATGCATAGTGTACACCGGAATACATAAAAAAAAAGTATGTTCCCTTTGTATTCTTCTTTGATCGGCACCTTGTAATTTCCTTTGCACAATTCTAAAACAGACTACTTGTTAACACAACTTGACTTGTTAAAACCAAATAACAAGTTATATAAAGAAATTATTGGCGATTAGGTTGGTATCGCAACCATAAGAACTTGCAATGTCATTTTGATACATACATATGAATGCAGATTTTTCTTAGATCGCAATAACATATCTCGTATTGTTGTCCATTTTATAAACGTCACAAAAATACGTCACTTTTCGTGGCGTTGATACATTCGAGTGACGCGCATTTTATACTTCGTTTGTTGTGTACTGGTGTACTATCGTAAATGCATGGGAGGTGTCCGTTGTTATTCTGTGGTTTACATGTTGTAATGTACTTTTATATTATTTATTTATATATTTCTCTTGTGTTTTTTTGTACTGTATTCCTGTCACGTAATGTTGTCATTCTAGCGGTATTTTTTACATTGCCATATAAGTGGGAGGTTTCAACTCACTATTTTTTCTTAAAATGTCCTGTACCAAGTCAGGAATATGGCAGTTGTTATCAAATAGTCCGTTTCTTTGTATGCTGGCGTTTGTTTTGTTGCAGCTCAGTGTTTCTGTTGTTCCGTTGTTTTCCACTTATAGTTGATGTGTTTCCCTCGGGTTTAGTTTGTAACCCGGATTTGTTTTCGCTTAATCGATTTATGGCTATTGAACAGCGGTATACTACTGTTGCCTTTATCTAAATAATATTTGAAGTTACAGTATTTGCGGGATCGGATTGACGTCCATTTTCTTAAGTTGATTCACCCGACGATATTCGATATTTTGTCTAATGGAATCATCGCCTTTCGGAAACTATACAAATTGGAGAATAGTATCGACTGTAAAATTTGCAAATAATTCAAATAGTCACCCTCCATTTGAAATTTTCTCTATTATTAATTTTTTTCACTAAATCAAAATCTTAAGGACGTTGCTATAATAGTTTTTTTTACCCAATATCAATCGGTTAGCATAGATTTTGCAAGCTGATCACTAGAAAATACGAAAATATGCATAAATGTATGCAAAAAAAAAAAAAAAAAGAAAAAAAATCAAATTTCATATTTTTCTTTTTTCTGAACATATCTATATTGTATTAATTTCTAATATCGCTTACTGGATTTAATGGTCCGTTAAAAGCACGTCATTTATCGAAACTTTTAAAGACTTTCCTATACATAAAAACTAATGAATTCCATTATTTTCATATGCTTTATTACAGAATCTAATCACTTAATTTGTTTTAATATATTGTAGTATAGTCAGGGATTTAAATAAAATACATAAAGTTTGGTTAATGGAATATTCAGAAGTCGAGATAATAGTCTTGTATATTCTTTGTTCTAAGAACGTATCATTTTTTATTAGCTTTAGATTTAGAAATTAAACATGACTGATGGTTTACGATTTGGATTGTGTCTTAAGGTTACATAAGAGGAAATTATCATTCCACTATTGCATGTAGCATAATTACTTGATATAATATTGCAACGTATATTACAGGAGCTGCTACATTTTGTAACCCGTTCGGAATACCCGAGATCATTCCCGGTTTTTGTTGTTGGGGTTCGTTTTGCTCAGTCATAAGTTTCCTATGTATTGTTTTGTAGACTGTTGTTTTATTTTTCGTGCATTTTACTTTTTTGTCATGGCGTTGTCAATATGCCTTCAATTTTTTTCGAATGTTTGTGTAGTTTGTGTAGTTGTTGACCTTCAAATTTCAAGGATGTTCGCTTCTCTGCTTTAAAATAACAAGCTTTTAAAAAACTGTAATAAATTAATAGTAGATAAATAAAGAGACTTCAAAAGCAGAAACAAATAAAGGTCTATGTTTTTGAGATACAATCAATTGAAAATTTGGCGGGAAATGTTTTTTCTAATATTTCATATATTTAACATCGGCAACTTTTTACTTTCAAAAAACTATGTAAAAATAACAAGGATTTTTCAAAGATTTTCAAACCATGTTTTTGAAACTAGATGTAATAGAATTACGAAAAGAAAAGTAGGGCTAGCGAGGAACATTTTTACTGGCACTACATGGATAAAATCTTTAAGATTCCGAATATCTGACAAAAGATCAAAAACAAATTCAGCGTAAGAGGAGGCCTCAAAAGAAAATTACTAAATGGGAAATTATAATATTGAAGTTGACCAGATATCTTGGCAAGATAATTTCTGACAAACAACGAGTTCTAAAGAGAGTGGCTCCCGACGAGTTGATTTATATAGGGTAATTATATGGCAATCACAACCACAGTTCTTACAAAAATAAATAAAAATTAAAATAAAAAGATAAAAAAGTTACAACTCGACGTCCGAAAAGTTACCCTCAAATTGATCATAAACTCGCTTAGGCATTCCTCATTTGTTTAACAAAACATGAAGACTCATCATCAAAAGTGGTTTACGCAAACAATTGTACAACTGGCAAAATGATAATGACCATTTTATATCCGCCTCAACAAAAAAAATAATAAAAAAAACAAAACAAAACAAAACAAAAACACAACACAAAAGACAGTTGACAAATGTCCTCATCTCCTCTAAGATGTATTTAAAATTGTGCATTTATTAAATCATTCAATATATATTTCTAAAAATTCATTGTAGCGCGAAATCACATAATGGAATATTTTACTATAAAAAGATGTCCTGCTGTGACAATTACGAGAATCGTAACGGAAAATGTGAACGTAAGTTAATAATTAAGATTATTTTTCCTGGTTTATAATTCCATTTTACAGAATTCAAGTACTTAGCAAAAGGAATTTCAAATTGTGCATTTTTAATCGATCATCATTAAGAAAAATCTTATATGCGCGAAGATTTGCGCATTCAACACATATATTCAAAAATAGACAAGTAATTATAAAGAAACAATATTACAAAATTGAACAAATCGTTTTTTATCTAGATTTTATGTAGACTTATACCCTTGGTGATTTTATGTAGACTTATACCATTGTTCAGACAATTCCCTTGCAGTCAATCAAGATCTTTTCAGTCTATGTTCAGACTGTTCAGTAGTTGTTACCTACCTGTACAGATAAACACCATTCTAAATTGACTGGAAAGCTTCTAAACAGTACTGAATTTACTGCAAGCGAATTCTCTGAACATTACTGAATTAATCGCAGTAGATAAATCGGACAATTCACTAAAAGAATGAACATGACTAAATATATTATAGTTTAGACTTTTCAGATGATATTAAGATCACAATGACCTTTTCAAACTCAAATTCGTTTACTAGTATTTGCATGATACTATCAAAATGACATACAACGAGATGTATCTCTGTGTAAAAGGCTATGAAATACTTGACCGCAACCACCACTGAGGAGTCATTAATTGTCGAAATTCGAATCTGGCACAGTAAAATAATTATATTTACAACAATGGACATAAGATGCGCTTGATATGTCCAGCGATGAATTTTCAAATTGAAGCAGCACAGAGGCAAGTTGAAGTTATGTAAATGTAAACTACTGATTTAAGGGCATGATACCTTAAACATGTTTCTGGTATACATTTCTCCTTCACATTAAAGACAAAAGTATGGAAAAGAGTATTAAACAAAAAAGGTTAGTTGGACATTCTGCTGATGCAAGTGGCAATCCAACCTGACGCCAAGCTTGTTCACCACGAGGTTATTGTAAAACATTTTAGGAAATTTGATACAGATATGAAGCAGTCATTTCCTGTGTCATACAATCATCATTATATTTTTGTCCATAGTTTCCGATAAAAGGATACATATGTAAAATTATATCTGACTAATTATTGATCAACCTAATTCAATCAGCTGTTTCCTTCCTGATGATCAAAATAAAAAAGATAAGGACTTTTTCCGATTGAAATGAAGGGCTAATCATTTTTTTGTTTCGATGCATTTTCATGTTTTAATTTAAATCGACCCTTTTCAATTGTTTGGTGTCCAATATTCCTGGTTAATTTGAGTGCGCAGTGATATCGGAATACTTTTCTATATGAAAAAAAGTACATTTGTAGTATACGTCAATTGAACAAAAATCCGATGACTACTATGACATGAGCCATATATTTTTTTAACAAAATTATTTTACTAATATTGTTATATCACTTACACTAGAATATATGGATATGACAGAGAGTCAAAGAACAGTTTTTGTCGATCTAAATTTCATCCTCAAATTTCCAGAAAAACCGCTCGTTCGTTAGTTATATGAAAACTATTAATTTGTTCTTTCATTAAGCGTGTGCTATCGGGTTCATCTCAGCTGCTGAATCAACATGTGTACCATGTCCAAGAAACACATTTGGTATGAAATGTGCAGAATACTGCCACTGCAAATTAGATCAGAGGTAAGCTAAAATGATGATATATGATAATTAAATTTTGATATAAAAACGTATATTTTTTATTAAATGTAATATCTTACATGTGTTTGAATATCAATCTATTTTTACGTAGATGTATGAATTTCAACGTTTTTCATTTACACATAGAGCATACAGATGATTTTGAGAGTAACATCTATTTTATCTATTTTATCTAAGATATATTCTCAGGGGAAGAAGGATGTTTACAAGTTAAAATGAAAGAAACATGATAATTGTGTTTATTGTATGCGTTTTCTTCCACTTTCCTCTTGTTACATATTTATGAAATGTAATATGAAACTTTTTATTCTATTATTTGGTATACATATCTCGCCTTGTGTATATATATATATATATATATATGGATCACATTTAAGACCTATGAAAAAAGCTATGAAACAAACAAGAGTCTAGAAGGCAAGTCCCGCCCCCCAAAAAAAACAGATTAAAACAGGATCCCACCCAAATTATGAAAACACTCAGGTGCCTCGGGTTTCACAGCAGTTTCTTCTACAAAAGTTCCATTCGTTGCGTTATTCCGTCAATTAATAGTTCGTTTTAAAGTTTTATTACATATCAGAATCTTTTTATTATAATGATCTACATCGGAAACGTAATTTGTAACCCCTAAAATATAACAGTGCAATGACAATGACATAATAAAGTCATATAGAAACAACATTGGTATTTAACAACAAAAAATCTCATAATTTAAAGAAAATAAACGACAATGCCGAAATACTCTGTCAAATTTCTTTAAAGTGAGCTATAATTTCACCTGAAAGTTCAGTTCAAGTGGGTACTGTCTAGGTAATGTAGACGATATATTGGTCAGGGTAAGAATTTTTTCCTTAAAACAGTACAACTGTGAACCCCAAATTACTTGTTGCTAACCCTTTCTCAATACAATGGCCATCAATGACATCAATGTCTGCTACCAGCATAGGCAAACAGATCCCCTTATCATAAATCGTGTCTTTCAGTTGGAAGAGTTTATTTGTAATTACAATCATCAAAAGAAACAAAACAAAACAATTCGTTTCCCTATTTATTATCCTGGTGTGCATTATGATAATTGATATACATGTACATTTAATTTAGATGTGATAACGAAATGGGATGTATCAAAGTGGAACAAACAACATTGCTAACAACCAACGATACTGCAAAAAGTGAAGAATGTGAGCAATATGATTCTGAATATTTATCAATCATTTATGTAGTTTTTTTTAAAGCACACCATCTTTTCCTTCCTCCTCTTCCTGTAAATGTTTCCCTTTTTGGTTTTCAAATAAATTTGAAAATTTTTAATTGCCCTTATACTTACACAAATTAGTTTTGATGTGGTGCAATTTTTATTTATCAACTTTATAAACCAAGGCAAAAAAAAAAAAAAAAAAAAAAAAAAAATCATTTCCTGCTGTTTATGATTCTTGCTGGTACTGTTAACAATTCATTGAATTTTGTGATTATTTGTGTATTAATCACCAATAATATGTGTCTATATAAGTCTTAGGTCAAAAGAAAACATTTTGAAATTTGATTTATTTCATTCATATTATACAGATTTGGTTACCAATTTGACACAAACAACATTATCATATCAAGAGGGCACAACAAACATACTACGTCCCATTATATCACAGATTAAAATCCAGAACCACAGAGACATTTTGAATGGTACCCACCCATACATTCCAAGAGGTTAATAATCTTATTAATTAAATAATTTTTCACACATTTTACACTACAGAAAAGTCTTAAGAAAATTCCATCGCTGTATTCACTAATAGTTTAAGATTACCTGTCGGTTTTGTCGAGTTAGTTATTCAATATCAAAACCTTAAAGATCGGACTTTAGGTTAATATCATCATGAAAACCAACGTTCCAACAATGCACAGACGAGGCTATGCAAAAACTACTCTATACAAGTCTTGTACAAACAAGAAAACTACTTAAAATCTTACGGAATGTCAACAAAATTAAAGTAAATAGGTTTGTTGAAGGTTAGAAGATAACTTGTTCATCTGTGTTCTTTCTTATTTGGCGAACTAATGTCTCATTAGCTATCATATATATAAATTTCAAGATTGTTATAGTTTAATCTAAGTAGACTGATATATGATTCATTCAACATCACAATCATATTTACTGATGAAGGATATCTGTTATCCTAAATATTTATAAATAATTACATTTATAGTTCCTTTTTTTGTTATTGGTGTTGTTGTGTTCACTTTTTAGGCGTTTATATATATATATATATATACAAGTTTAAATTGACAACAACGTTCAAACCTATGATTGCGTTTGATAAAAACCGCAATTTTTATACGTGTGCATGCAAAACAAATTTCTTGGTAGAAGGGTCTAAATACAGCAAAAACAACATTTCCCATAAGACCAAATGAGTGAAAAAGTATATTTTAACAAAACGCATTTGACTAGCAGGTCGAACAACTGATGTTCTTAAACCCTGCTGACTGCCATTGGCGATTGCCAAATAAACGGATCACAAGATGTAACAAAATAGATCTTGTCATTAATTTATTATATATATACACCCATCTTTATCTTTACCTTTGTAAATATAAATTGCATTGCATGCTCCGGTAAGTATCACACTAGCTGTCGAGAGGTTAAAGTCTACCTGGTAAAAACAAGTCATGAACATCTGTGATAAAAACATATTAAACTAATTTTGTGCTACCTTATTTTGCACAAAAAACAATCAAATTACTCCTAATAGTGATTGTAAAATCTTAATTTGATAACATATCCAATTAGGATACTCTTACCGTTATTTCTTGCGGCAATGACATTTAGGTTAAAGGAAGTCACTATAGGGGACAAACGCTCTTTATATGCAAAACAAATGTATTATACTTTGTTGGTTTCAATTTGCCTTTGACATTTACCTCATTGGAAAAGATGAGATACACAGTAATAATAAACTTCTTATTATCATGTAGTTGATTATAAAGACGAAAACCACTGCTTTGTTGTATTTTGCCCAATATACAATAATATTTAAAATGTGGAACTCAGAGAAAAATTCAAAATAGAATAAAATGAAAATATTGAACAATCATGTAAAAATTGGAAATAATATTAGAGATATTTTATGTACAAGTAACTGATAATATTAAGTCATGTTTCGGAAACTCCAAAAGCCGATGTATTAAATTCAGTTTCAATCATTTGAAGTAAACAAGCTTCAGTCTAATCATATTTTCATAGTAGATTTTGTAAAACAAAATGGGATTCCCAGTTTGAACAAAAGACTGAACCATCAAATTTAAATTGAGAAAAAATAAGTAATATAGTTTTTTTAACCAACACCTTATTATACATAGAAAGTAAGATTTTGGTAAAGAAAATCAGAGATTGACATTTTGTTATTTAAATAACTTTAAATCATGTAAATGTTCAATTTGATAAAGAAAATTCGTTATTTCAAACAAAAGACATAACAACTTTGTTTACACAATATATATTGTCAAATGTATTTAGATTGAAAAATCATTATGAGAAAAGTATTTTGTGTGCGTATATAATTTTTACTGCATAGACAGGTATATTTTGATTTTTTAAATATTATTAAATATAATAATAAAATATAATTTTTTACAGAAATTACACGACATAAAACGGTTAACTTCACCGTTGGGATTTTTTCGTTTCTGCTCTTTGTGTTGGTATGTGTCGTGGTAATTTATTGCAAACGCAATAAACTCCATCCTCGAAAAATCTTTCATATCATTCCGAACAATTTATCTAGCCAACAAGATAACAGTGTACACAGAAGCTCGACAAATAATGACATTGAAGTCGATGCTTCTGCCTATGCAGAAATTGACGAAGAGAGAATGTGTCCCGACTCACCAAACTCTCGTATATATCAAAATAGTAGCGACTCACAATCGAGTTCTTCGAGCAAAGACTCTAAAGAAAGTGTAAACGATGGGTATATAAATCCTTATCAGGCGTTACTATCCGAATCCAAAACGAAACTAAGCAGTGAAGTAGTATTTGAACAAGAAGACAGAGAAAAACAACAAAGAAACTATTCAAAACTGGAAAATAATGGAATCTCTGAAAAGAAAGAAAACACGAACGACAATCCAGAAAAGGTTATATATTTAGAGTTAGAAAACATAAACAATGCAGAATTTAAGCCAGAAGTGGAATCTGAGAATGGAAATACAATTGAGGTAAACACTAAATGGACCTTGAAAAGGTTAAACACAATGTAAAGCTGCTTTATATTATTTTTGTAATCACATATCCTGTATCATTCAGGGAAACGTTCCATTTTAAAAAATGTAAATAAAAAATAAAAAGTTATGTATATTGTACTTATAAATTCTAATAAATCATTGCCATTCTATAATATTTTGTCGTTTCGATATAGAAAGTGATATGTTTAATGTTTTCCCATGTTATATATGTTATTTCTAATTGTACGTTGAATTGATGTTCTTGATAAAGTGTTCATTTGTAAACACGACACGACGATAACTCGTACCCAATGACAAGTCATAAGTTTTAGAAGAAAGATGGGATTATGGCTGCAATAAATGAGAACAAAGATATTAATAATGGTCAGCCTGAATGGCGTTCTTTAGGTGTCCGGAAAGATGACATACAATGTACTTCGAAAAACTTTGTCTCAGTAACAGCATGAGCAGGATCTTTTTGTGAAAAACCCTGAACTTCTCGAAAGAAACACCAATTACAAAAATCTTTGATTTGAAAATTGGCGATGCACGATATATTTGCAATTAATATTCAAATTGATACTTAAAATATGGAAGGTGACGAAAATAAACCATTTTTTGAATGGTGGATTTTTTTTCAGTAAAACTCAGGTAACAAAATATTTAAGTGATAAGTATAGACTGAACATCGAAACCCCTACTAAAATGGGGGTCATCTCATTAAATCAAACGCATTCGAATGGATTTGAATGAATTTTACTACTAAAATGGCGGTCATCTCATTAAACCAAGAAAGTTAATGCTCAGAAACGATACGCTTACCATGCACTACTAGTAGCGATCATTGTTGTTTTTTTTTTCGTGTTGTTTTTCATGTTGTTTGCTGACCAACTTGAGGCGAGTACCACATCTCAATATATATTGAAATAACACTTTATAAATATGATAAATAGGAGTGCTTTTCTGGATTAACCTTAACAAAAACGTTCATACTCTAAAATAATTACACTCTAGATGCACTGCCTAGGAAAAAAAACACTAAGCTAATATATGTGAAATTTAAAAAAAATGTTTTTGTTAAGGTGTTCATTAGGAAACATGCATAACCAGTCGGGAACAAGTGTGCACCAGTCTATCGAAATATGTCGTCAAAATTGGTTGCAAACACATATAACCTCTCCATTCGCATGCGTTTTATTTTATATTAGAACACTACGAAATTAAAAACATATTATAAAATAGAAATTGGAAACGGATAACTTGTCAAAGAGAGCAACCCGAACAAAGAGCAAAAAATAAAAGCTCAGGGGCACCAATGGGTCTTCAAAGAAGCGAGAAAATCCCACACCCCAAGACAGGATACAAATCACACCTCAATTATAGTGTATACTAATTCATTGAAGAGGACGCCAAATTGAACTCCAAAAAGTACAAATGAACCAAAATAAAAAATAACACACAAAGGCTAGAGGTTCCCGACTTTGAACCGGCGCAAAAATGCAGCGGGGTTAAACATGTTTTGTAAGATATCAACCCGTCTCCTACACCTCTAGCCAATATGGAATAATAAAACCCACAGCAATACGCACAGAAAAGCTCAATTTTAAAAAATTCGAGTCCGATGTTTAAACAGGTAGCAGCAACAAAGCTAAATGACAATGATCAACACAAATTAACAAATCAACATTATCAAAAAACAAAATCAATCATCCTTGCTTATTAACTTTCGTGTTTTATTGCCGAAGTTAACCCAACGTGACCGTTATTAAAAATCAACACATAATCACAGAGCACATGCACAATAAAAGAGATGAGAGAGATGAATATAAAGCGATGTTGATTTTTTTAAGATATTTTCTATGCGTTTCTATTTGTTAATGAAACTTTGAATACAAGTTGCTAAATGTTTTGGTGTATTATTATTTTCTTTCAGAATCAATTAACGCAATCTACCTTTCGCATTTCGTTATAATTTCTTTTATCACGGTTTTCCCTTACACTTGCGCCATTCGTTTGATGTGTTTGAGCTTTTGATTTTGACATTTGTTAAGGGACTTTCCGTTTTGAATTTTCCTTGGAGTTCTTTTTTTTTTATTATAATTTTTATAAGACATGAAAGGATAACAGACAAACACACATTTAACGACAAAAGAATAAAACAGAAATTCTTTTCCAAACAAATCAAATTACCGTTAAAAAAAATTTGAAATAATTAAAATAGTTTATGTTTCATATTTTTAGGAAAAGGAATAAAATTGAATCTCATTTTTTGTCATTAAATCTTATATACTAGTAACTAAATGAGCGAAACTGGACAATACTAATAAAGAGCAAAAGGGTATGAACATGGAAACAATTTATGTCTTTAATGAACATTGTTTACCTTTGTTAATGGCTTAAATATACTAGTGTTTTTGTTATCTTTTATACAGTATCTTACCAATAACTTCTTTTTGTCCTGGATTCTATTGTTTATACCTTCAAGTAGAACTTGTTAATAATATAATTTAGAAAACAAACAAACGCGAAAACATGTTGAACCCTGCAAATTGTCATGAAAAAGCAATGACACTCCGACAACCTTACAGTTAAATAACTTCTGGCTGTACACAGTATATCCACAGTGTATTTATAACATGGTCAAAATACTTTAAATATCTTTTTTAATATTGAATAAAGACATATTGACATCATATACAAATTCAATCTATTTATCATCCAGGTATAACATTTAAATGGAACTTACGAATAGATATGAGTTGATTTATAAATAGTCTAGCATTCTTTATTTTTCCGATGAATTAAATCGAAACGGAAGAGGATAATTTGTACTTTGTAAACAATAAGTAAGTATTAGATTCTTTTTATTTTTACTAATACTTCTGAAATAAATCAAAAGTCCGTTACAATATATTGTCAAGCTACAAACATAGTTAATAACATTATAAATTTCTATGCATCGAACAGGGCAAATCTTATAATTATTATCAACATATCGTACGCGTCCATGCATGAACAAGCACGATTGCTCAAACACATCAAACGAATGGATAACAACTGTCATATTCCTGACTTGGTACAAGCATTTTCTTATGTAGAAAATTGTGGATTAAACCTGGTTTTATAGCTAGCTAAACTTTTCACTTGTACAACAGTCGCATAAAATTCCATTATATTGACAACGATGTGTGAACAAGACAAACAGACATAAAAGGTAAAAAATGTCAAAAATAGGGGTACAGCCGTCAACATTGTGTTATAATATTAATCACCATAAAAACAAACAAATACATAACAAAGAAACACAAAAAGTCATATAGACAAAGCACATTAGAAAAAAATGAAAGACAAGAATACAAAAATTTATTATAGCACAATAACACAATGACAGGATGTATAAGTACAGAGCCACGTCAAATGGATATCACCAAATATACACTTAACAGTAAAATGAATATCAATAAAGACAAATAAAAGAATACTATTACACGTTATTAAGAGGATAAACAACGTCAGTACCCAGAATCTATACTTCACGACCATCGTGTATTATTTGTGAAGTTGGTACGGAACATTTATGAACAAGGTCTTAGTCCCTTCGGATGAACTTTTTTTAGAAAAAGGATGAGACGTTCTTTGACATACCCCTGGTTCATTAATTATACCTGCATGTAACATACACAACAAACCTTAAGGGCTTCATTTTTGTGCTAGTCAAAACGAAATTTATTTATACGCTGATTTAATGTTTTTCACCAAATGGTACGGGTATTTCAAAGAAAATGTGAATAAGAAAGATGTCATTTCTTGGCCAAAAAAACTGACATTTTTAGTTTATACCTGTAATTTAGCAAGGGACAATATTATACATTCATAATAAGTCACAAAAACATAATATTATAATAATGATCAAGTTCAACCCTTTTCAATTTAATGATAACTTTCTGTTTTGAATTCATTTTACATTAACCTTGCAGTATTAAGATATATTATCAATTCATGTTATATTTTCTTTTTACCGTAAATTCTATTTTATGATTCATACAGTTGCGAAACCTTGAGTGTAAAAAATAATTATAAGAAAACTAAGGGACATCAATAATAAATTAGTAAAATGCAAAATAACATAAATATTCTACTAAGAGAGCCAGGAGCCCGCCTCCCGATTCCATCATAAAATAACAATAGCAAAAAAAAAAAAAAAAAAAAAAACGCACCTAATACGCCTCTGCACTATTTCCTATTGACAATAGATTTTGAATTGAACGGAATATATAGTAAACAATTATATGAATAATCTATAAGGTTTAATGTTAGCCTTTAAAAATAATACTAAGAAAATGTGTATAAAGTAGGGTACACCTGGTCTATTTAACATGTTAAATTCATGTCTTTCGCAGAGGTCCTTATATATACATTGTAAATTGTAATGTCTAAACGTAAAACCGTCTACTCTATTTCTCAGGAACAACTAACTGATCGAAAGGTAGCAATCACAATGTTTTATTACTGTGTGATCAAATATAACATACTTCTGATGATCATACATCTCATCACAGTTGTAGCATTTGAGAATTGTTCTTTTTTTCCATTCCTAGAACGATTGGACAATATATCATAAAGATAAATAGTAAATGAAATATATGAGATATAGTTTCTGTTAAAACAAATATTCTCAATCGCTTAACATATTCACAATTTACGTAGTATCAATCCAGCATCGTACTGCTTGGTTATTTTTGTCTGGGAAAACATAATTTATTGAGTAGTTGTAGTTGGCTTTGAACTAGCTTTCAATATTTGAAAGTTCATTTATATCGGTACTTTCTGTCTTTTGTTTTTATGTTTGTTGATTTCTTTGTACTGCGTACCGATATATTGAGATACGTCATTTGCAACTGATTATTACAGTTTGTGCTAATGTTGTGCAGTAACACCTTTGTCTTAAGTAAGGGGAGGATTTAAGCTTACAAGTATGTTTAACCGAGCCACATTCTTGAAGTGCTAGTCAAAGTCAAAATCCTGTAATTTACTTGATGTCGATGGTTCACGTCTGTCATATTTGTTTTTTTTTTCGAACATTGTATTATATAAATTAGGTCGTTAATTTTCTCTTTTAAATTGTTTCATATTTTCCATATTGGGGTCTTTTATGGTTGACTATAAGGTATACGGTTTTTTTCATTGTTGAAGGCCGTATAGCGACCTATAATTACTTTCTTTCGTCGTCATTCATATTGTGTTGTTTGTCTTTTGAGCTTTGGAGTATAGATGTCTCATTTGCAATCAACAACATTTACATATATATTTATATATATATATATATATATATACATGTGTGTGTTTATATATATATATGTTTGTGCTCACATAAATGTTATTTACATGAAAACTTTATACAGTATGAAATCCATATCGGTTCGCTAACATGAAGATTGCTCACATCACATAAAATTTACTGCATGGATTCGGCATCGATATATGTAAGTTTGGATCCATACAACATATGTACTTGGGCGCGGACTTCTTTGATAGTTTCACCATGTTTACATGTGCTTGGACATGTTGATCTATCCAAATATACATGTTTCGGTGTCCACGCAATGTATAAGACGGGCAAACAATAATATACACAAATAAACGTTTTTTTTTTTGTTATAAAATGAATGTGCATGTTACGTAATACAGTATTATCAAACTGATTTAATGCATGAATTTCGTTCTTTGAAAAGTACTTTATTTGAATCTTTTCATAGTTTTTAAACGTAATTGCACTGACATATAACACTTAAGCCATTGCAATTTTGTTTATACACTCGATCAAACCTGGACCGCACTTGAAAAAACACGGACATAAAAATGAATTTACAATGCAATAACAAGAAGGTTTATAAATGTCTCTTTTTTAAGGATATAGTTTGGAATTATGCAATTCCTTTGACATTTGCATGGGTATCAATATAAAAATAGTATTCTATATTTTGGAATAAAGGTGTTATAAAGCTAAATTCAACTTGTATAACCCAAAAATATGTACTAACTAACCTTGTGTGGTCGGGTATATTAAATTCAATCATTATATCACATCTAAGTACTTGTACAAGATAAGTCTTTTTTTTTATATACATTTTGATCATATTCACTCAACAAAACGTGGTCATACTCGAAAAATCCGATCAAATCACTCGAAAAAACAAGATTCAAGCTGGAAACTATCTACTGTGTTTATGAATGTCGGTTAACGATTACGAATAATATTTTGAACTTTTTAAATACATGTTTTCTTATATTGAATCATGAAGATATTACCTATGATTTATGAAATAAACAACGTTGGCATTTAAGTCGCTCTGGTAAATAAAGATTTAAATAAGAGTTATGCACCGAGTTATAGCATGATGTGTTCACAAACATGATAAATATCCAGGTGGTTTTTGTAAAGTTGGGTATATCACAGGTATGTTTACATTAGTTTCTCTGTGAGTTGAACCGAAAGTGATAACTTTTGCACAGCAACAGTTGCGTGAGTATTAAAGTCTGTGTAGTTTATCTTTATGTATCGGAAGGAAATAACGTGTCTGCTATAACGTCAATTCTAAACATTATCTTTATTATGAGGATTTACCCAATCACATGATTTATATTTTGATGTAACAAAAATATCAAGTGTCAGTTTATAAGACAGCGACAGACATAAAAACAAAAACAATACAGAAAGGTAAATAAACACATGACTGTATTAGACAATCTAAAGAACATTTAACAAAATATCAAATAAAAAACATTATTTTTTCTTTTGAAATAAGCAAAGACAAAAAGTAATATAAACAATAAAATGTCTTTATCTCATTCGTCCTGAGATTATACGACAGACGTTTAACAAGTAACAATCAAGCTATCCAATCTTGAGAAAGTCTAATTGAAAATATGTATCAAGTAAAAGTTTGTTTAAACCAGTTCTAAATAAAGATTCTAAAATTAAATATAATCTTATTTAGATATCATTCTTTAAATTGCTTGCCTCAAGCTAATTCCATAAACGAATAGATATGAAAAAATTATATATTGATTGCAATAGACTAAATTAAGATTATTATTATTATTGAATAATACATTTAAATATGTATCTGGTGTATTGAGAAATATATGAGCATTCAAACTACATTTTTTTAAAAATTCAAAACTGAATAGCAAACTTTGGTTAAAAACAAATCTGCATAAAAAGCGAAAAACTTTTCAACCTATAGTAATTTTTTCCATTGCTGAGATTTCAAATATCATAAAGGCAACGTTTATTTATTGTTTTTTTTTCTTCTCTCAATTCGTTACTTGTATCAATGCGCTTTATCAACCATAGTAGTACAACGGTACACTAGGTTAGGGAGGGTAATGCGCTCACACATATGTATAATCCCGCAATATTCTTGATTTGTCTGTCTGCAGCCCGAAATCAGTGGCTCTCTGTCATAATTGAATTATTCGTTTATTGTTTGTCAAAAACCAGGCCGTTGGTTTTCATATTTGAAATGGTTAACAATAAACCATTGGAATGCCTGACCAAATTCAGTGATGAAATTCAATATTGTAGCTAGTAGAAATAATACAATTGATGGAAAAGGATATTGATAACTACGGGGGATATATTATGTTTTATATAAGTTTTAAATACCAATTATGCAAATTATGTGAAGCAAAAATTTGATTTACAAGTAAAACAAATTTTTACGTAATTCAGGTAAATGAGTAAAAAAAGTCAATGCATCATAACTGACATTTTTGAAGAAAAAATTATATGTGTACACATAATTGTCCTGTACTTAGGATGCATCAAAATACACTTTTATTTTATAATGCACAAGAACTAGCTGTGAATATATGTTACCTCACGGAATATCTAAAACAATTCAATTCACACAATTAAATCTTTAAATTATTGTTCCAATTTTACAAATCTACGTTGAATCTCTATCATTCAATTACCAAAAGGGTAAGACGATTTAAAGATTTTATAACTTTTTTTAAAGGAAGACAATTATTTCGGTTACTCACCCAATTGTGTCGATATAACGGAACTATGAATACTGTCATACACGTGGGAGGTTTACATGTAGCTAGCTAAAACACCAGGTTCAATCCACCATTTTCTTCGGAAAATGCCTGCATCAAGTCAGTAATGTAGCAGTTGTTTTTCACTTATTCCGTTGATTGATAGCGTTTGATTTTGTCAGTGTAAAATACATGTTAAAGCCTTAATTTTCGTTGAAGCAACGATCAATAAAAGTTGGATAGTTTCATGAAACAAGTTCAGGCACCATAGCTATTGATTTCCAGACAAAGTATATTTTCGTACAAATCATCCTACCAAATCAACATCGATCTTGCCAATTTGCTTCTTAAAAAATAGATATGTTTTGTAAATAAACTTTTATCGCCATCTAAAAAAGCAGAGAACAATTCTAGTTCCACAAAGTACTTCTCTTTATGTTAAAATTCCAAAGTTGTGTCTTGCCTTTAGCAATTTCTACATCTCCCATGCAGCCACTTCCTGTTACCGATAATTAATGATTATACAAGACTCATTGCACAAGGAAAATGTTCGTCAAATTTGTCTTGGCTTCTATGGAAGGAAGTGATTTTTTTTTTTATACTTCCTGTTTTTCAATAGTTGAACAGCCCTCATTGTTAAAGGAAAATTATCGTCAGAAGTTTGTCTTGCCTTCAATGAAAGGGAATGGTCAGTTATGCTTCAGTATACATCCAACCACAATCAATTACAGGAAGCGACGCAGGTCTAGACCCCGGTATGAGTCTTGTTTAATATGAAAATACAGATATTACCAATCCAACTATTTGGGTACACCTTTTGTACATTTCAACAGAGTCTGACGAATATTTAAAATTATATACTAGTATTTAACACAAAGATGTTCAATGATAACGGTGTTGTTTTTTTTTTTCATATATTCTAGATTTTTTTATACTAAAAATGTGGACAAAAGTGTTTTCCAAATTCCGAATAATGTTAAAGATAAAAAAATGTATAACGAACGGCAAGTATAATGCCATGAAGAATAAATAGATTTCACGGATCCAACCCTTGTATCCCTCATGTTCTTGAAACATGGAAAATATTTGTATTAGCAAACATGTCAACATGCTCCTTAGTTGATCGCCCTTTCTTTACACAAAGTCTTGTTGAAATTAATTTTTAAGTGTCCCAATCTAGCTAACGACAAAACGAAATCTGTTTTTATGTCTCATGTAAAATTCATTAAATGATGTTTGTCCATTCTATAAAACTCAGTACATTAACAATATGTTGAACCTGGATAACCTGGATAACACCATGTACAATAATCCATGTGTACACATTACTTGATATATTTCTTAAACAAATCCGTTGTTCAACTATAGAGACACATCATGGGAAATAGACCTTGGTTTGGAACGACGGTTTATATTCACGCTTTGAGACGACCCAAGCTATGAATACTACCTCGGAGTGTTATTGTAATCCTAATTATAGGTGTATTACAGTTTTCGCAAATATCTTATTATGATAAACCGGTACTACATTAGTATGAATGACTGATATACATATTGCATTTTAAATTGATATACAATAACAATGTGTTTTTCAGGTGATACCCTTTAATAAGAAGTTTTCTATCTACGTAGCAAAACCACAATGCATCATATGATAAAAGGATAATTTTTAAAAGGAAGCGCAGAAAATGCCACACCTGATAGAGTAGGTACAAGTTTGTGAATTTTTACAGTTCAAAGAAAATGATTCATCTTGGAAATATTTTTGGTCTGAATATAATGAAATATCAATCTTGCTGCTAAAGAGAAAATCGAATAAAAAGACTCAAATAAAGACAAACACATTACGCAATTCACTACAACGGAAGTTTTAGATTGAGCTACATGTAGGTTGAAATACATTTGATCTGAGCGAATTATTAGCTGAAATTCATACCTTATCTGTTTTCAGTTTATAATAACCCGAAAATGGCAACAATACAAAATTTAATAACTTTTAAGAATTCACGAATTTAAAGACTGTTACAGTATTAAATTTAACGGACTTTTTATTTAAAAATTGTTCCGATCATGACATAGATACAAGAAAGATGGTTCTGCCGCTCTATTTAGTTGTTATGCCCCCGTATCTGAATGTTGGGGGCATATTGTTTTACCCCTGTCCGTCCGTCTGTCCTTTCGTCCTTCTTCCTTTCTTCCGTCCCATTATGGGTATACAGTTATTCCAGATAACTCCTAAAATTTGAACACTTGGAAAATTTTACTTTGCTTGCTGTTTGTACTTATATTGAAGGTGTGCATGTGGTCAGGGTTTTGATATATATTGATATTTGCTCTTATGGGAGATAGTTAAACGTTGTCATTTTTTGGAGTATTTACTTGCATAATAGGTGCATAGTGTTTCCGGATAAGTTCTCCTGCAGTTTGAATGCTAGGAAGTTTTCACTTTGCTGGCTGTTTGTACATATATTTAGGGTGCGCATGTGGTCAGGGTGTTGATTTTTATTTATATTTGCTTTATTTTGGAGATTGTTGAACTTTGTCATTTTTGGAGTACATACTTGCATAAGAGGTGCATAGCGTATCTGCATAACTCCTCCTAAAGTGAACCATAAACCTATTTGCTCCCATGCTCAATTTGTGTATTTTTTAAATAACACTTTGCATCTGTGGGGGCATTATTTGTGTCTCCTTGAGACAATAATATCTCAAAGAAAGTCCTACACTGACTTTGTTATGATACAGTTACTTCAGAGTGGAGTGCGCGGGCATCACTTTCTCTAGTCATGCCTACGATGAAAGTCATGAACACGAGATGTAGTATTTTTTTTATTCTATCGGAGTCTTCAACATTTATGTTCAGTCTTAGATTAAAGTTTGTGTAGTTTGTCATATAACATTGATTTATTGCACCAGATTTACATTTCGACATGTTTTCATGTTGAATGCACTTTTTTCTTAGGAAATCAACGGATGAACAATCCAAGAAAATCAAACGATTCAGAAGACCGAGTTTTAAAGAAGATAATGAGTAAGTAAAATGTGCAACAGCACAAACATGATAATAAAAATCAATAAATTGATTTTACAAAAGTATGTGTTCATACCAAAAAAAAAATCACCGTTTAACATAAATGTTGAACATGAATAAAGGCAACAGTAGTATACCGCTGTTCGAAACTCATAAATCGATAGAGATAAAAACAAATCCGGGTTACAAACTAAAACTGAGGGAAACGCATCAAATATAAGAGGAGAACAACGACACAACAAAAACACAAAATTAAAATGTAACACACACAGAAACGAACTATAATATAACAATGGCCATTTTCCTGACTTGGTACAGGTCATTTTAAGAAAAAAATGGTGGGTTGAACCTGGTTTTGTGGCATGCCAAACCTCCCGCTTTTATGGCATTGTCAAACACAACACCAAAACGACAACATCACATGACAGGACCACAATACAAATAAATTGGAGAACATATAGGACAAAGAAACACACGAATAATAGCTAACAAAACATTGATTGTCAATTTCTGTTTATCTCGTAGCGGTTCATTTGTTACCTATACCATGGTAATGGGAGATACAATCATCATCGCATTGACCGATTTGTGAATTATTAATTAAATTGTAACTGTTAAAAAATTGCATATGAAGCAAACATGCACTGTAAAATGAAAAAATGTTTGGATACAAATAAATGATTAGATGATTTTTCATAAGGAATTGCCTGTTAAAAGCCAGGAATATGACAGTTGTTTTACACATATGTGTCCTTCTGCAGACATTTGCAACAACAGTTTATCGTTTAACTCAAGAATATTAAATTGACCTGTATTACTTGGAAACTCCTTATAACACACATTCTAGAATCCTTCTTATTCAACGACTAACAGTTTTTTGATCATTTAAGACGGCGTTTTCTAAACTTAAATAATAATACTGCAACGTTCATTTTAAAATCGCCGCAGTAAACATGTAAATGTTAAAAAAAAAGCGCAAAAGTTTTGTTCAATACTAATATAGACATTCCAAGAAAGAAATACAATTCATCATCATTCTCGGCAATGACTAGCGTTTTAAAAGATATCTCATCAGTTCAAAAGAAAAAAAAAAGAATCACATCAATTGTAAATAGTAGTACACCTCAATTCATTGTGTTGATTACAAGGATTGCATCACGTGTAATATTTTTAAAACTGTAATTACACAAAATTAATTTGATAACGCATAAGAAAAATAAACCATACTAAAGAATTAATAAAAATGTTGGACAAGACCACAAAAATAAAAAATAAAATACAGCTGCTAATGTTTTTACCTTGTTCAGAAAGGCAACCAATTTTTCCGTAACAATAAAAAGCACAAATATCAGATGAAAATAAATTGATTACAATGAAAATCTCATAAACGGTAGATTTGTTGTTCTCTTTACCTATAATATATTTAATTGATTCGTAGATATATGAGTAAACCAGCGTTGCAACCTGAGACAGAGTACCTATTCCAGCAACAGTTTCTAGAACTTGCACATTGGTATGTTTACATTATTAAAGTGTGGTATTCATCCGTAGATTTTGTGTTTTTTTTATATATCAAATCTTTTTCAAGAATTAATTTTTAATCTATACTGAACTTATTTGAGTTCTTTACTTATGATTGGGATACAAACAAGAGGCTCTCAAGAGCCTGTGTCGCTCACCTGACTCTACTTTGGTTTTAGAAATCACGTAAAGATAGATAAAAATCATAACAGATACCCAAATAATGATTGAGGCCAAATTTTGATTAATATTGGTCCCGTTATTTAATAAAATATCCTGGTGGCCATCTTGAACAGTAAATCGGCAACAAAGTAGCAACACTTGGTCAGCACTTCATAAGGAACATTCGTGCCATGTTTGGTTTCATTCCATTTAGTGGTACTCTAAAAGAAGACATTTGTATGTATTTCCCATAGGGTCCTATGTTAAACTAAGCCCCCCCCCCCCCCCCCCCTAGCGGCCATCTTGGATGATGGATCGACTGCAAAGTAACAACACTTGGTCAGCAACTCATAAGGAACATTCATGCCATGTTTGGTTTAATTCCATTCAGTGGTTCTCTAACAGAAGACAATTGTATGTATTTCCCATAGGGTCCTATGTTAAACTAAGTCCCCCGCTGTCGGCCATCTTGGATGATGGATCGGCTGCAAAGTAACAACACTTGGTCAACATCTCATAAGGAACATTCATGCCATGTTTGGTTCCATTCCATTTATTGGTTCTCTAAAAGAAGACATTTTTATGTATTTCCCATAGGGTCCAATGTAAAACTAAGTCCCCCGCTGGCTGCCATCTTAGATGATGGATCGGCTACAAAGTAACAACACTTGGTCAGCATCTCATAAGGAAGATTCATGCCATGTTTGGTTTCATTCCATTCAGTGGTTCTCTAAAAGAAGACATTTGTATGTATTTCCCATAGGTCCTTTGTTAAACTAAGTCCCCTGCTGTCGGCCATCTTGGATGATGGATCGACTGCAAAGTAACAACACTTGGTCAGCAACTCAAAAGGAACATTCATGCCATGTTTGGTTTAATTCCATTCAGTGGTTCTCTAAAAGAAGACAATTGTATGTATTTCCCATAGGGTCCTATGTTAAACTAAGTCCCCCGCTGTCGGCCATCTTGGATGATGGATCGGCTGCAAAGTAACAACACTTGGTCAACATCTCATAAGGAACATTCATGCCATGTTTGGTTCCATTCCATTTATTGGTTCTCTAAAAGAAGACATTTTTATGTATTTCCCAAAGGGTCCTATGTAAAACTAAGTCCCCCGCTGGATGCCATCTTGGATGATGGATCGGCTACAAAGTAACAACACTTGGTCAGCATCTCATAAGGAAGATTCATGCCATGTTTGGTTTCATTCCATTCAGTGGTTCTCTAAAAGAAGACATTTGTATGTATTTCCCATAGGTCCTTTGTTAAACTAAGTCCCCTGCTGTCGGCCATCTTGGATGATGGACCGACTGCAAAGTAACAACACTTGGTCAGCACCTCATAAGGAACATTCATGCCATGTTTGGTTTCATTCCATTCAGTGATTCTCTAAAAGAAGACATTTGTATGTATTTCCCATAGGGTCCTATGTTAAACGAAGTCCCCCGCTGGCGGCCATCTTGGATGATGGATCGGCTACAAAATAACAACACTTGGTCAACATCTCATGAGGAACATTCATGCCATGTTTGATTCCATTCCATTTATTGGTTCTCTAAAAGAAGACATTTTTATGTATTTCCCAAAGGGTCCTATGTAAAACTAAGTCCCCCGCTGGCTGCCATCTTGGATGATGGATCGGCTACAAAGTAACAACACTTGGTCAGCATCTCATAAGGAAGATTCATGCCATGTTTGGTTTCATTCCATTCAGTGGTTCTCTAAAAGAAGACATTTGTATGTATTTCATGGGTCCTATGTTAAACTAAGTCCCCCGCTGGCGGCCATCTTTGATGATGGACCGACTGCAAAGTAACAACACTTGGTCAGCATCTCATAAGGAACATTCATGCCATGTTTGGTTTCATTCAATTCAGTGGTTCTCTAAAAGAAGACATTTTTATGTATTTCCCATAGGGTCCTATGTTAAACTAAGTCCCCCGATGGCGGCCATCGTGGATGATGGATCGGCTACAAAGTAACAACACATGGTCAGCACCTCATAAGGAACATTCATGCCATGTTTGGTTTTATTCCATTCAGTGGTTCTCTAAAAGAAGTCATTTGTATGCATTTCCCATAGGGTCCAATGTAAAACTAAGTCCCCCGCTGGCTGCCATCTTGGATGATGGATCGGCTACAAAGTAACAACACGTGGTCAGCATCTCATTAGGAAGATTCATGCCATGTTTGGTTTCATTCCATTCAGTGGTTCTCTAAAAGAAGACATTTGTATGTATTTCCCATAGGTCCTTTGTTAAACTAAGTCCCCTGCTGTCGGCCATCTTGGATGATGGACCGACTGCAAAGTAACAACACTTGGTCAGCATCTCATAAGGAACATTCATGCCATGTTTGGTTTCATTCAATTTAGTGGTTCTCTAAAAGAAGACATTTTTATGTATTTCCCATAGGGTCCTATGTTAAACTAAGTCCCCCGCTGTCGGCCATCTTGGATGATGGATCGGCTGCAAAGTAACAACACTTGGTCAACATCTCATAAGGAACATTCATGCCATGTTTGGTTCCATTCCATTTATTGGTTCTCTAAAAGAAGACATTTTTATGTATTTCCCAAAGGGTCCAATGTAAAACTAAGTCCCCCGCTGGCTGCCATCTTGGATGATGGATCGGCTACAAAGTAACAACACTTGGTCAGCATCTCATTAGGAAGATTCATGCCATGTTTGGTTTCATTCCATTCAGTGGTTCTCTAAAAGAAGACATTTGTATGTATTTCCCATAGGTCCTTTGTTAAACTAAGTCCCCTGCTGTCGGCCATCTTGGATGATGGACCGACTGCAAAGTAACAACACTTGGTCAGCACCTCATAAGGAACATTCATGCCATGTTTGGTTTCATTCCATTCAGTGGTTCTCTAAAAGAAGACATTTTTATGTATTTCCCAAAGGGTCCTATGTAAAACTAAGTCCCCCGCTGGATGCCATCTTGGATGATGGATCGGCTACAAAGTAACAACACTTGGTCAGCATCTCATAAGGAAGATTCATGCCATGTTTGGTTTCATTCCATTCAGTGGTTCTCTAAAAGAAGACATTTGTATGTATTTCCCATAGGTCCTTTGTTAAACTAAGTCCCCTGCTGTCGGCCATCTTGGATGATGGAACGACTGCAAAGTAACAACACTTGGTCAGCACCTCATAAGGAACATTCATGCCATGTTTGGTTTCATTCCATTCAGTGATTCTCTAAAAGAAGACATTTGTATGTATTTCCCATAGGGTCCTATTTTAAACTAAGTCCCCCGCTGGCGGCCATCTTGGATGATGGATCGGCTACAAAATAACAACACTTGGTCAACATCTCATGAGGAACATTCATGCCATGTTTGATTCCATTCCATTTATTGGTTCTCTAAAAGAAGACATTTTTATGTATTTCCCAAAGGGTCCTATGTAAAACTAAGTCCCCCGCTGGCTGCCATCTTGGATGATGGATCGGCTACAAAGTAACAACACTTGGTCAGCATCTCATAAGGAAGATTCATGCCATGTTTGGTTTCATTCCATTCAGTGGTTCTCTAAAAGAAGACATTTGTATGTATTTCATGGGTCCTATGTTAAACTAAGTCCCCCGCTGGCGGCCATCTTTGATGATGGACCGACTGCAAAGTAACAACACTTGGTCAGCATCTCATAAGGAACATTCATGCCATGTTTGGTTTCATTCAATTCAGTGGTTCTCTAAAAGAAGACATTTTTATGTATTTCCCATAGGGTCCTATGTTAAACTAAGTCCCCCGATGGCGGCCATCGTGGATGATGGATCGGCTACAAAGTAACAACACATGGTCAGCACCTCATAAGGAACATTTATGCCATGTTTGGTTTTATTCCATTCAGTGGTTCTCTAAAAGAAGTCATTTGTATGCATTTCCCATAGGGTCCAATGTAAAACTAAGTCCCCCGCTGGCTGCCATCTTGGATGATGGATCGGCTACAAAGTAACAACACTTGGTCAGCATCTCATTAGGAAGATTCATGCCATGTTTGGTTTCATTCCATTCAGTGGTTCTCTAAAAGAAGACATTTGTATGTATTTCCCATAGGTCCTTTGTTAAACTAAGTCCCCTGCTGTCGGCCATCTTGGATGATGGACCGACTGCAAAGTAACAACACTTGGTCAGCATCTCATAAGGAACATTCATGCCATGTTTGGTTTCATTCAATTCAGTGGTTCTCTAAAAGAAGACATTTTTATGTATTTCCCATAGGGTCCTATGTTAAACTAAGTCCCCCGCTGTCGGCCATCTTGGATGATGGATCGGCTGCAAAGTAACAACACTTGGTCAACATCTCATAAGGAACATTCATGCCATGTTTGGTTCCATTCCATTTATTGGTTCTCTAAAAGAAGACATTTTTATGTATTTCCCAAAGGGTCCAATGTAAAACTAAGTCCCCCGCTGGCTGCCATCTTGGATGATGGATCGGCTACAAAGTAACAACACTTGGTCAGCACCTCATAAGGAACATTCATGCCATGTTTGGTTTCATTTCATTCAGTGGTTCTCTAAAAGAAGTCATTTGTATGCATTTCCCATAGGTTCCTATGTTAAACTAAGTTCCCCGCTGGCGGCCATCTTGGATGATGGATCGGCTACAAAGTAACAACACTTGGTCAGCACCTCATAAGGAACATTCATGCCATGTTTGGTTTCATTTCATTCAGTGGTTCTCTAGAAGAAGTTCAAAATGTAAAAAGTTAACGCCGACGACGGACGACGCCGGACGACGACGGACAACGGACGACGGACGCCAAGTAATGAGAAAAGCTCACTTGGCCCTTCGGGCCAGGTGAGCTAAAAAAAGGGAACTTTCTGAACAAAAGCTAGTTTAAACTAACACAATTTTCACATACCTGGTCTAAATCAGAAATATCATCAGCGGTTTACGAATGGGAAATCTGTTTAATAAACATGTTGCTGCTGGGACATTGTGTCAAAATATGAACCACATATTTTAAATTCTTAATATTCATGTTCTGGAACCAAATGTGTCAATTTCATTACTAAAAAACCTTTACAACATCTTATATTAAAATTCGGTGAATTATTGTTATAAACGAAAAATAACCCCTCAGATGTTCCTACCTAGTTTCAGTCCAATATGAGAGTTGTTATCCATTCCTTTGATATGTTTGAGCTTTTGATTTTGCCATTTGATTAGGAACTTTCCGTTTTGAATTTTTCTCGCAGTTCGGTCATTTTGTTGTTTTTACTTTTTAAGGAAATGTCTGTATTGAGTTCATCCCATCCCATCCTGACTTCGTTGTCTACTAAATACAGTTTAATAACATTATTGTAATCATAAGGGATATTTGTGTAAAGCAAAGAAATAATAATGCAGTTGGAACTCTAAAACATGCGATCAAATAGGTCTAAATCTAAATGAAACCCTTTATCTAACAATATCAATATCAATATTTCCATCCTCAAGGAAAGAATAAACTGGTTCATTAATTGCTTTTTGCTTTTTCAACAGGAAAGACTTAGACAATGTCAATAAGAAAACCAAAAAACATAAACGGAAGCTGCGGCCCTATGGAAAACGCATTGATGAGTAAGTAAATCAAATTAAATGTATACATGAGATTTATAGTATTTTTAAACATGTGAAATTCATCAGGAGTCAGACTATTCCAACACAAACTAAATTAACGACAAATGTCAAATTGTAAAGCAATAAATTATCAGGACAGAAGAAACATTACTTTTGATTAAAACCCATACTTTCAGCGATATGGCATCAACATCTAGAAATATCAAACCCCTCTTTTAAATATGGAGTCATTTGTAATGCAAATAATGTGGCGTTAAGAATGATCCTATATTAACTTAGCCCGTACCATATAAGCTGGAATATCTACACCATACGATAATCCAGGAGAAAAGTTACTACTGATAAATTCAAAGCTGACGATTGGAAAGATGGATTCGTTATATTGTCATAGATCCTCGACTAAAGTTAACCACGTGTGTAAGTATTAAGACAAAACATCTATATATGAAGCAAACCGTTTTATTGAAGTAGTTTCCCTGTTGTTAATTTAATAGAGATATGAAATACAATCACTTGCTAAAATGCGGTGTATTAATTCTATAGAGTGTTAGGATATCTGCAACATTTTGAACGTAAACTGGTAGAACTTGACAACATTGGGCGACATTATTTCTGACCCAATTATTGTGATAGATTTTCATGTCCTTTTAATGTTAACGATGACCTAACTAACATAACAGACACTACAAGGAAACGAAAAACTGAGCACCACGACCCCCCTAAAAATAAAGCATGAACTCGGTAGTGACAGATGCCGTGTTGTTACACCGTGTTGTTAAAATACATTCAATTTGAAGATTTTGATTAGGTGAGCATACGTTATTTCTCAAACAATAACTCAATGAAAATATTCCGGAAAAAAGAAAACTTTTAAAGTGTTATTACAAATGTGTTCCGATTACCTTATCAATTGAAATTAACATCAGTTCTTAGTCATCTGCCCCTTAAATGTGTTGAATCATGTAAGCTTATAAGTGGCAATTGTCTGACAAATGATGAAAACAATACACTTTTGGAAAAGAACGTTTCAGTCAACAATGACTCAGGTCAATAATAGCTAGGTCAACAACGGCTCAGGTCAAGTGATGTACTATTACAAAATGCACGGCAAAGTCGGTGTTTTTTGAATACATTAAAAGTTACTGGACAATCTAGTTGTTTGTGTTGATTATGCTGACTAGACTCGGTTGCTATTACTTTACTCAATCAACACCTAGTTATTGAATGTAGAATGTGGACACATAAACGAAATCGCATATTGGGACCCATGCATGAACAAGAAAACATAAAAACAATCACATCCCACCATTGTGTTCTTCGTGTTATTGTGCTATGGTCATTTTTTTGTAATCTTATTTCACTTTTGCTGATTTGCTTTCTTTATATATTTTTTTTTATTGTTGACATAGTTGTTTGTAGACTGCTGTAACCCAGTTGTTGACATTTTTACCTGTTTGTTGTGCTCACACATTGTCAATATAAAGAAATCGTTTACGACTGTCATACATGTCATACGTGAGAGCTTTAACTAGTTATTAAACCATGTTTAATCCATCATTTTCTACTTAAAGAAATGTTCTATACCAAGTCAGGAATATGACAGTTGTTTTATATTCGTTTGATGTGTATGAGCTTTTGATTTTGCCTTTTGTTAAGGGACTTTACGTTTTGAATCTTCCATGGAGTTCGATATTGTTGTTTATTAAATTTTAAATTTTCACTTAATATACTTCTTTGAAGAATCAATCAAAACACAGATATATATATTCTGAAGAAACAATAATCATATAAACATGACAAAAGACAACAGTGGTTTACCAATGTTCAGTATTACATGTTGAATACACAAAGCAGGAGAGAAAACATATGGGATCGCTTTTCAAAATCAAGACCACATGAATAACCTTAATAAGCGCACCCTGCTGATGCATGCCTTTCTCACAATGCGGATTCAGATCCTTTCAAGAATGACAAAGTAGGGAATATTACACAATCAGGAAATTCATACATAAGACGATTATACTTGTGTATTTCGATTAACGACCGCGGCAGGATGTGTGTCATGATTTGATCACAAACACGTATCGGTCAACTAATTCGTGAAGGTGACAGTAAAACATGTGTATTGTTGATTTGTGTCGTTCTTCCTCGCAACAATGCTTGAGTGGTGCTTGTGTAATGAAATAAACTACGTATTTGACATAAACATTACAACTAATGAGTTTTCAATGGAAACAATAGTAAAAATCAGAAGGAAATATAATCTTTGTACATGAAAACGAAAATAAACTCTTTCCTTTGCTCATACTTTATTTACAGATTTTTTCGTCCCTTTTTTACAATACTTATACGAGTAATTATGATTGATTCAGGAACACTTTACCAGCGCTTCAAACAGAGACAGAATACATGGATCACCAGTATCACCTAGCTGTTGCGCAAAATGTTCATATGCTAAGCAAAGTAGAAAAGTATGCTTAAAATAAGTTATGGAATCAAAGTTAGGTACTATTGAAGCTTTTTGAACACGGTAATGTTTTTTTTTAATTAAAAAGGCGTCAAACTTGATGACCCAATTTACATTTGTCTATATTCTATCATTTTTTTTTTATAGTTGTCATACTTTTAAAATTCGACAATATGTTATGATTCGTAATGCTAAGACATCTGCATTTTCCATATGTTTGTCTTTTTTTTGTCTTTCCCCTATTGATCATTAGTTTTTTTGTTTTTTTCGAATAAAAATAATGATTTCTACTTGGTATTTTATGGATTATGCTACGCATAATATTTCTTAGTCAAATGCTTCGTTCCCGCTGTTAAAGAAATGTTAGATTCCATATTAAAGAGTCATGTCTGTTAAAGTTATACAGAAAAGATCTTGCATTCCATTTTGAAATAAACCTTTCAGGGATTAATTGCAGATTATTAAAGAAATGTTAGTTAAGTTATTTAGTCAAATTCAAATAAGAATTATATTATATAACTAAATACTAGTACGTTGAAAATGAAATGTGCGTATATTTTAAGTGTTTCATTCAACGAATCATATGAAGTGTTAATGTACATACAGGCTTGAAGACTTACTCTTGACTAAGAATGATGAAATAGACGCATTGAGAGATTACGTTAAAAAGAACAGACAAAAACAAAAACAAATTACAAATCACAAGCATGAACATAATGAAATTGATGTACAATCTCCTGCTATTGCAACAGAAAAGAAGCAGTTAGAAACAATAGAAAAAAGGTATTATATTATATGTAGACACACTTTCGAATTTTATTTACTTTTCTACGTGACTATATTGTTTGCTATTCGAAGGTATTTATTTATTAAAGATTTGGTTCTAGTATAGAAGTAATAACTACTATGATGAAGAAACGATTGGTCAGTGAGTCTATTAATAGGGATTCAATACTTGGTAAATTCCTCTCAGCTAACAGTTACTGTGTCTTGACTAAATTTGATAATATTTTGTTTACATTTGATGTAAAATTTGTAAAACAAAATCGGATTTACTGTTTACTATTTTTTCTGGTCTTTCTTGTTTTTACTGGTTTCATTCTTGTCTATCCTTTTTATTTTTCATGTTAAGGAAATTATTTTTAAAATCATTGTTTTTAATGATTTTAGAATTCATGCATTGAAATGAAAATAAGATATGAATTAATTTTTCGGCATTTGATATGCAGGCTTTGAAATAAAATAGGCAACAAAAATACATAGTTTAGCAAGATTTATTGTAATATATGTGAAATATCATTTGTGAAAGCATAAATTTGGGGAAATAAATTTCTCTATAAATTCAAGTCTAAAAACTTTTTTTTCATTCCTGCGATATCAATATGAAATTGATAATTTTCTAAAAGAAAGGAGAAAGATACCAAAAGGACATTCAGACTCATAAGTAGAAAATAAACTGAAAACGCCATAGCAAAAACAGAAAACGCCATAGCAAAAACAGAAAACGACTAAAACAAACAACAGTATACAAAATACAACATAGTTTGTTGTTACCTGCGAAATATTTAACTTCTGAAATGTTTATTTTTACAACTTTTTTGTCGTCGTTTATTGTCGTTTAAACCAGGCGTTGGATTTCTGTCTTTAATTGATTCACATTGGTTAACCCATGGTGTCTTATAGCTTTTATCATATTTGTATATACGTTTAGTCCGTTTGGTTTTTCCTGCTGTTCAACGTTTGTGTGAGTCGTTTAGAGTTTCACATATTTAGGTCTTGAGTATCTATTGACCTAATGAGCATCTTGTTCAGTAAATAAAGCACACCGTTAATGTTATTCACCAGCAGAGGTATCGAATCAGTGGTGGTTATATCATTACGATAATAAATATTCTGCACCAGATGCGCATTTCGACAATGTATGTTTCTTCAGTGTTGCTCGCGGTCAAATTATTTTACAATCCACAAGTATATCGAACAATTTTACTAAGACATAAAAAAAATTGAATATATCAAAGTGCGATATACAGTCCTTTATATAATCTTAAAATATAAAATTGTTGAAATTATTGTATATTTTTAAATAGACAATGGGACATCTGAAATTCACATTCTCGTTTAAGTTTATTGCTGTGTGAATATACCTAATGAAGAGAGCATGTGATTTGAGCTTATATTCGGATTGAAGAAATTATGCGATAACATTTTTCAATCATGCACTTTCATATACATGTAAACAGGAGCTTGGTCTAGACATACTTAATAATAGTTTGTCCATTATCCTTGGTGAAAATTACTTGGACTGTTGAAGTTAATTGTTTTTCGTTTTCAGAAGACCAACATTATAACATAACCAGTCTATGTTATTTAACATTTTATAAGGAATGACATTTCACAATTTCTAATTTGCAGATATGAAGCAATAATCTCACAAAAAGATAGAGAAATTATGGAACTTATTAACACTTTACGATTGTATAACAGACTAATGGAAACTGAATATCTCAAACATTCAACTCATGAAATGATATCCGAAGCCAACTCACAAAAGAATGAGTTAATAGAATGGTACTTTTTATGATACTTCTTTAATGTTATGTTCGGACTTCTCTCTCTCAAACACCTGAATAATTTTTCAACAATAAGAAACTAAAACAGAACTCAACTTCCTCTATTGACCGCTGCTTTTCTTTATTTAATTCAATAATCTATTTATGTGAAAGAAAAACACAAAGCTTTAGTCGAACAAAAACCACATTTTTAATAAATTCCAGCTCATACTAGGTTGGTAGTAAAAAGTAAAATCACAAAAATACTGACCTCCGAGGAAAATTCAAAACGGAAAGTCCATAATCAAATGACAAAATCAAAAGCTCAAACATATCAAAAGAATGGACAACAACTGTCATATTCCTGACTTGGTACAGGCATTTTCTTATGTAGAAAATGGTGGATTAAACCTGGTTTTATAGCTAGCTAAACCTCTCACTTGTATGACAGTTGCATAAAATTCTATTATATTGACAACGATGTGTGAACAAAACAAACAGATTTAATAGGTAAAAATGTCAAAAATAGGGGTACAGCAGTCAACATTGTGTTGTAATCTTAATCACTATAAAAACAAACAAATATGTAGCAAAGAAGCACAAAAAGGCATATAGACATAGCACATTAGCAAAAATGAAAGACAAGAATACAAAAATTTACCATGGCACAATAACACAATGACGGGATGTATAAGTACAGAGCAACGTCATATGTAACAAAGAAACACAAAAAGGCATATAGACAAAGCATATTAGCAAAAATTGAAAGACAAGAATACAAAAATTATCATAGAACAATAATACAATGACGGGATGTATAAGTACAGAGCCACGTCAAATGGATATCACCAAAACCAGACTTAACAGTAAAAGTAATATTCATAAAGACAAATAAAAGAATACTACAACACGTTATTAAGATGATAAACAACGTCAGTACCCAGAATCTATACTTCAAGACCATCGTGTATTATTTGTGAAGTTGGTACGGAATATTTATCAACAAGGTCCGAAGCACTTTTTTAGAAAAAGGACAAGACGTTCTTTGACATACCCCTGGTTCATCAACTTTCTGCTCAGACACTGCTGACATTTTACAAAGTCTGGGTAGAAGCTGCAAGCTGTAACATCCTTTCCGTGATCAAGTTTGATTTGTAGTTCATCTTTATTGTCAACCTCCAAATATAAAAGATAGGCGCAAAATACCAAACGGAAATTCAAACTCATAAGTCGTATTTCCGCATTCACAGCTATTGTGTCTAATGTTCTAATAAAGTTTTATCAATTACATGTAAAAAAAAAACTAAACCCGTCTTGTGCCGTAAACAACCTACCTTTGGTTATCATTATTTACACGATTACTTGACATTTGCAAGCCAAATTGAAGGTTATCATGTTTAATACTTCACATCAATGTTCATTTGCACCTACTAGCTTGTTGTTTTTTCTGTTTATAATCAGTGTTCAGTCCATGGATTTACTCCTATCGAAAAAAGATGGCGAAATAGCCTTACTTAAACAAAATGTAGAAACGAAATTCAACGAAATAGAGAATTTGAATAAAGAAGCTGAAAGGAAAACAACCCTAATGGAAGAATCTCAATTAAGGTATTCAAAAATGAATAAATTAGAGGCAACAGTACTTTGAAGATGTTCAAATCCCGTAAAAATATTAAGAATACTAAAGTTAAGATAAAAACACACATCAGAGCATTGCATGACTAACATACGGAGCAAAACCAAGTACGTCCACTGAGTGAGCGTAACTTGCTTATATTGTATCACCGCCGTGGGGAATTACAATCAGTGTCTTTTTTTCTTTTCTGCAGTTTATGAAATGTGGACATCTGATACAAAGTTTGATCATGAATATTTTATCGACAGTCAAATGATAGGTTTTATGGAACATTTTAGTATCTGATTTGTTTTTGTTTTGCAACAAATGCAACATGTGCAAGCAATCATATTTAATCAATATATATTTGTTTCAATACGCAGTCCCAAATTAACAATATATAAACGAATGAAATGTATTGCCCCAAGTGAACACAGTCAAAGTTTGCATCCTCTTCATTTGAAAAAAAACAACATCTGAGTTTACAATTCGAAAACTAATGAACTTAATTTTTGAAGATTAAAAAATTTTCCAGGGTCGGATTTCCTATTTGGTTAGAGACATCGACATTTGCCGGTTTTCTGCATTTTTGTTCATAGGTTTATGATGCTGAATTTCAGACCGATTGACTGACATTTTCAGAATAACGGCACTTCGGCTTAGACAATATCATGAAATTGATTTTGTGTAGTGCATATAGTTTAAAGGTGATTTTGTGGTACACTATTTAGTAATGTAAAACTACAGATAGATTTTGCGTATCCTTCCTGTTGGTTGACTTTTGCTGGAAATAAGGGTGACCCGTTACTCATTTAGTGTGTGTTGATGACTTAAACAATTGTTAACGATCAAATTTGCCCTATTAACAAGGGCATATCTCGCCATCATTTGTTTTCCGAGAATTTTTCGTTTCATCCTGCCCAATTGATAATGTACATGCTCAAAGCCTGTATACAATTTGTTGCCGTTAGTTGGTGCAAAACACCTGATAACAGTAAGAAAACTGACATATGACGGAATTACAAAACTGTTCATGCCAATACATCAAATTGAATGAAAGAGGGATACAAAAAATAGGTGTTAACGTTGTATAAGCGTGATAATATATTTAAATACATATAAACGTAGAAAAGTTGAAAACTAAATTATCAAAACGCATGCCCTTCAAAACATTTAATTAACTGCAAACTTTCAAAATATTTTTTTTGAAATTTCATTCGAAAATTTAAGAAAATTTTACAAAGTATCGATGAAACATCAGCATTAGCAGACATTGAGTTCGTTTCTTTTGAAATTTCTTTAACGAAGGTAAGCTAAAAATGATCAGTTACTTTTAACAAAGGGTGCACAATTTTATCAATAGAATTATCAAAATTTGTAAAGTTCACAAAAAAATGTATATATTCTTTTTTTGAATATTTATTACAGATGAACAAAAGAACACATTAATTGATGAACTTTATGCTAATTTCTGTCACATCTTCTTTTAGTTCGAATTTTCATCTCAAAAACGTCTGGTCTGCTACTTAAGTAACACCGATTAAAACATTTGAATATTTTATGGACATTCTTATAAAATTTAAGAACCGCCTTTTCCTTAAAAGCCAACCATACCAAATTACATACCCCAAAAAAGTCTTGTTCAAGGTGTTTAATTATTCAACCGTCCTTTGTCAACAACATAACCCAAAGTGTCTATGGTGGCATGCCAAAATTATCTTTTTTCATACCAGATAGTCTGTCTGAAAATCTCACCATCATAATTTTGTTCAAACTCCGGGAAGTGACTTTGACTAATAACCGCCAAAATTTACACATAACCTTCAATTGATATAAGTGTATCGTCCTGATTCGCAGAACAATCAGCTGTCTAAATTTAATTTCAGTGACTACATGTTCACCAGTACACTGCTAAAACCACTTATTTGGCACAACAGTTTTTTCTTTCCATCAACCAGTCGGATTGGTCTTTGAAGGATTCCAGTCTAATAGGAAATAAACTAATATCATTGATATCCAGATTAAAAGATTGTACGCCAGACCTTCTTTTTCTGTTGGTCTGCGATTAACATATTTCTTATTGCAAACGTAACAGGACAATAATGATAGAGATATGGCTGCTTCTCACCATATCGTTACAAGGCGCTTATCCTAAACAGCTCTTTCCCAAGTGACTTTGTCGCAATCTTAATAATTTGCTTAATTACAAAGTATTCTCTTGACAAGACACGAAGTTCTGACTTTAATGAACATGTTTTGTAGAGGTTCATAGCAGACGCCTTATCTACACCCTGTATTATCATATATGCTCCTTCTGACTTTTTTGATATTACAAAACACGTAATAGGAATATTGACTGAAAGCCCATCGATTACGCCATACTCACACTGGCAGAATTTTGTTTCTTTTTTTGTTTTATCTGCATTTTATGTTCGTATAATAATTGGGAGTTTTAAATATTTGAACGCAGACATCACTAAACTGACAGAAATTATCGAAATGTGAATAAAGCGCAGTAAACTTAAGTCTTCCATTTACGTGATACATCAGATGATAGTCTGCAAGTCCTCGCGTGTATCACCTGCCCATTATAAAGACCTTCGATATTGGCATAAGAAATTATTAAAAATATACCTTCATAAAAAGTCTTTTTAAATCAGAGAGTGCATTTCCTGTCCTTTATTGTCCTAACACATCAAATTCATTTGTATAAGTTTTCTTTATAATTAGATTAACCGATGGACTTAAAAAACGTAACACATATTTTTGTAAGTTTTTACCATACTTCTTTCTGCTTAGAAATATTTAATACCTGATTTATCTGAACTAATGGATAAAGGACGTCGAACGAATTTTAACCGATATTTGAAACCCACCAATGACTTTTTAGGGGTTTTTTCCTTCATGCAACATTTGTACATTTTTTTCTATCCATACCCACACCTACATCAGTAAATAAATGTTGGATTTCCATATTACCGACACTATACAAGGAAAATCTGAATCAGACAATGACAATATTATAGACATAAATACATGAACGTGCTGTTGCTACGTCAAAAATGCATACTGTCCTTACAACAGCAACGTCAATACAATTTGATTACGGAACATCATTTGCAAGACGGCCTCAACGTCAACTGTAAATCAAGTCGTCGTCAAGACAAATTCACGCAATAAATGTTCCCATATATTAAATTTAAAAAAAAATCAGCTTTAGAAAAACAGTTCAAGCCCAAAAGTTTAAACCGCATGATTGCTAAAACAAACTGAAAGGGGCGGGACAAAGGTCAAATCAGAAAGTACAAAACAGAATTCCGAGTTGATAAATTGCATTAACAGATTCCATTTTAACTGGTAAATGAGTACAAATAACTGTAGTATATTTACTGACATGTAAACATTAATGATTGTATACAAAATCCCAAAATATCATGACAATGAACAAAAATAATCATCATGATTGAAGATAGTCTTTTGATATACACTACTTTGCTGCTATAATAGATTCTTTTTTTAAAGACAAAATTCTGTTTGTCCTGTGATAATAATGCCTGTGTAAAATAAAAAAAAAAAATTTTCTATTTCAGATTTGCAAGATTAATTGATCGTGAAAGAAATACAGAAAGAGAAAATATCCTATTAAAATTGAAACTTCGAAATGCGAAGAAAAAATATTTGGAGTAAGTTGTCAGTTGAGCTATTCATGTTATGTATTCCCATGAGTTTATAATTTCACTTCAAATCCAATGTTTTCTTGAGATATATGTAAAAGACCAAAACATAATGTCAAGTCATCATAGATTATAATAAACTGAGAGTTTCGTTATTTTCCTTATTCTCTAGTTTTCTGTGATGTTTGACATGCAAACACTCACTAAAATGTGGGTTATTGAGTGACAAGACATTTTCAAGTTATCTAAAAGTAATATAGAACTTTTCAAAACTTTAAATTTTGTTCTTTTTTGTCTTTTTAAACATGCTAAAGGTTCTGTATGAGTTCTTCTTTATTTAGGTATAATAATGAGTACGCATATGAATTAACAATGATTGTCTTTTGAAATATCAATCAAATAAAATCAATAAATATATATGTTGTCATTTAAACATCCCGCTTGTTAGTTGCTGATACAAATTTTCGGTTTATTTGTTATTGGAATCAGACAATGAGAAAGCAACAGGAAATGTGAAGAAGAAGAAAAAAAACGTTTAAAATAAAAAGATAGATAAGTTCAGATTTTTCAAACTACAGTCGAGTCTCGTTATCTCGAAGTCAGCCGTACCTGAGAAATATTTCGAGATACCCGTATTTCGACTCAAACGAATACCGGAAATTGGACAAACCAAGGGATACAACTCTTTCTTAGCTTGGTAAGGCTAAGATAAATCCAGATGAAAATTGGTAGGGATCGATATTCTGGATTTATCCTTGCAATCGGGTGTCTTATCATACATTAACAGCCCAACAGATATCGCTAGCCTGTTTTTGTATACTATACAGATATCGCTTTAAAACTCCGCCCACTGCCGGACTACGTTTGTGTATTGCTGTTGACGAGTGTTGTATGAACCTCCATGACCTCAGAATGTGTATTCAGTCGCATTCCAATGACGTATTGCTTGACCTTGTGTGAACTATAATAGATTAATTTACGGTATGGTTGTTTTCAAGCATTTATTTAAAGCAATATGAAATAAACCCATTTTCTGCTAATAAACAAACATGAACAGCAGGATTCACTCCATTTTCTACGGCGCCAACCTTCAAGTTCAAAACTTGAATGTGTGCATGTGTAACACACATAATCAACCATGCAACAATTGTTCAGTGAATGTCACGTTCAGTTCAAAATTCTGGAGCGTAGGATAAATCGTACACTTTTGTTTTAAATCGGATAATGTTTTGTTATTTGTTTTTACTGTTGAAAATAGTTGTTATGTTATAATAAATAATTATTTACTTCGAGCGATGTATTATTGTTGACCATACGAGATTCAATTCGGCGTACCCATCAGCTGATTGTATGAATTATTTGTAATATTACTACGCATCAAAGGTAAAATAAACAGGAACTAGTATATTTTAAATCGAAAATAAATGCAATAAATGTGAGTTTTTCTGTTTTTCAAAGCAAAAACAATGTACAAAATTAGTTGCAGGATAAAGACAATAACTGTTGAGTGTCTTTAAATATCAGATGTATTTGTACTCGGCTCGAAACAGATGTAGCGTCTTAGCCTCGTACAAATACAGCTGATATTTTTAGTCGAGGGAAAATTTGCAATCGATCTTAACATGATATTTAAGTTGACAAATCGTTCATTCTCTTATAAGAGAAGATTGAGAAAATTTAGATCTCTTTTCGTTTTCTTTTATTTTAATCTTTTTCGGTATGATAATTACAAAACGCCGATTGAGTATTTGTGATCTCTTAGTCCTCACTTTATGCAAAACCAAGCTCATTTATGTATGATTACGGTTAATTGATTTTACAACATATTAACTATTTTTTATAATCTAAACAATGAATCCCTAATAATTTATTATGGTGAACAATGAAAATCATAGATCAAAATTTCCGGAAAAAGCATGTCATAAATCAATACAGTGGGCAATGCCCGGAAATTTTATTACAGGTGTATTGTCAGATTAACTCGTCGATCCATTTGTACCCCTGATGTCATGTTTTGACACATGTGTATTAGTTTGAGATAAACTATGCTGTTCAAATGCATTTGTTAACCACGGGACAGTAAATTCGACTCATCAGAATTAGTCAATAAATGTACTCATATGAAACAAAGTTCGAGACCATGGGAATATTTCGACTCATCCGAAATTTCGAGTCCACCGAGTTCGACACGAGAGTTAACATGCTGGATACTTTATACGAGTTGCAAAGAAAGTATTTGTCAGTCGTGACATTGTGAAGCATTATTTACGAATTACCAACTTATTATGAATAATATTTACGGAATGCAGCCAATTATACTTCTGTTAATATTTTGCTTAACAATTATTTTTAATACATAAGTGTTCTCTTCTTCAGATTGGGAGTAGATTTAACTGATGAAGATGGAATATTTGACATTGAAGAGCACAAGGAAAATATGCAGCAAGATCTTAAGAGGTAAATGAAATGAAAACAAAAATACGGCAATTAACTTACAACAGCTTATGACCAAATTGTTTGCACAAGTAGAATGAAAAATGTTGCATTTGATTGCAAACTCCAGTATAATTATATGATATGTATAAAAACTCGCGATTGCATATACATAATTTTAAACAGTATTCTTAGAAGTCGCCTTGTTTTACAGTCCCGTAGATGTTACACAGAGGGGAAGATATAAATGGAACTATATGTCTTGAAATGCAAGCATGATTATCTTTCGAGTGTGGGCCCTTGAATTTTTTGCGGGTTACTGAGGTTGTGAGTTCGAACCCCACAGTGCGGTTGTTTCTAAACTTAATTGACTAAGATTGTCAGTTTTCCTATCGAGGGTCGATGGTTGTCTCCGGGCACTCTAGCTTCCTCAAACATTAAAACGTGACCACCACGAAATAGCCAATAGTGCTATAGGTGGCGGTAAACACTAATCAATCAATCAATTTTGTTGGTTACGATATGAAATTACTTTTCAACAAAATGCTCAAATTACTCAGTTTTAATCTATTTTTTTGTATTGTTTTGTGAACTTTGTGGTCAATTTCTCTTCGACTTAGAAGTTTTGAATGTCCCCTTGGTCTGCTGTCTCTTGTTTACCTAAGTATACAAAAATCGATACGTCTCTATTTTCTGTAACAAAACGACTAGTCAATACAGAAAAAAGTTTTATGAGAACACTATTCCTTAAAGATCATGCCAAATGATAATGTCTTAGTCGGTACAGATTTAACGTTCTGATCGCGTTGTTCTTTGTGTTTATCAAGGATTTTGAAATTTTATAAGTGATTAAAGATAACGAATAACACAGTAAAATTGAACACTTTAATGGAATGACATTTAGCGTGGTCAGGAAAAGCATACAATAAACCTAACGAAAAAACTGAGGTGCATCAACATACACCTTTGAATTGAATATTCGATTATCTTACGTTATATGTGTTTGTAATCGGCATCAAAATAAACTAATAATTTACCTGAAAAAAAAAAAATAAAGCAGCAGTTCGTTTTTTCCACATTTCCAAATGATCTTAACAGGTCACGAAGTAGATGAATAATCTAATGAGAAGATTTAATTACAATGTTCAGAAACGGTATTAACATTCAGTATTGTTTCTGCTGCCTGAGAGCGCATTTAAGCTGAAAAGAAATATGAAAATGGTGGATGCTTTTAAAACCTGTAAAATACCATTGGAAATTTTGGTTATTCAACCTTAAACTGTGATGAACAACATTCTTGTCATAACTAATTATTATTATTATCGTCATCATGCATCAAAGGAAAGAATGAAGGACCGAACAACATCTTGAATGTCAACAAAGTGCCTATTAAAAAAAATTAAATTCGGTAGATATATTATTTGTGTGTCCAAACACAGATATGACGTAACGTTCATAGTAAACGAAGTTTTTTTCTCACTGTGTCATTAAACCTCCATGAGCAGCGAAATGCCATGACATTTCACATATTTATATCATTTAAAATTGTTTATCATGTTCTATAGTTGCATTTGAAATTTTCGTTTGTTTTTTCATTATTTCTTACATTGTTTTATTGCAGTGATACCGATAATTTTTCAACATGCAATCAAAATCAAACGGTCTTTTCATCGACAACAAGTAATTTAAACAGCATAAGGCAGATGTAAGTTTTGACTCTAACAAGGATTATTTCGATACATAACATGTTTATCATCTCGTTTTTTTTTGCTTCTGAATCCAACAAAACTAAAGGGTTAAATCAGCTGGAAATGTGTCCACTCTCCAACTCAACATGACGATGACGTCATAATGAAGCCATACTAAAATAAAGGAAATTGTGTGCATACTTTCAAGAAAATAAGGAGATGTGGTGTACTTTCCAATGTTGCAACTATCCAATAAGACCAAATATTAAAAATATGAACAATTACAGGTAAACGTATGGTCTTCACGGATTAGTATACTATATGAGTATACTATCTGAATGACTTCTGTAAAAGGCCTAAGAATGGCAACATCATAGAAATGAAAAAGAAAAATCCAACAGCCTGATATTCACTATTAACGGGCTTTTGACGAGCATAAACACAATTGGTGGGTTTTACATGTATGCGAGCGATTCACATCACATATCTCGTTCCTATCGTATGGACTGTATTTTGACAATACAATATAGGAACAGTCTGTAAAATGAAAATTTTTATCATTTAGAAATGCTTAACAAACTTGATGGGTATGACTTTTAATTCCACAATTTAACGGCATCAACATTTATATTATATATATAATGAGCTTATATGGGTAGTATCTTGGACTTTAAGCACCATCACCGTAACCATTAAAGTATGATATATCGTTTTTACAAGCATTGAAGTATAACAAAAATACCAAACTGGTATTTTCTGTTCTATGTCTGTACGTGCAAAGAATATTCTTTAAACTTGTTCGTCATCTTTTTTGTTTAAATTTCTACACTCCATTATTGCATTAGTGTAATCGCCGTATTATAGGCGTGCTAGTTTCTCCGATATGTCACCAGAGACATTTAGAAGGGGTATATGTATTAACCACTATAGAATAGTCGTAATATTTGCGAATAATTTCCTTTTCTTATTGTGTCATTTTACTATTGAGATGTGCTATTTCTTAAGAAAAAAATTAACTGTTCGAGCAAAATCGGACCTAAACCGCATCTTAACAACGGTGTGTGTCTATGAATTAGACGTTGCTGTTGAATCGTATATGATAAAACATAATAAGTGGATGCATGTTTATCCAGTGCATAGTTGTTAGAGGATTTTTATTCAGAAATTGTATTTTAAATTTGCATCTTTCAGAACATCGGAGCAACATAGAATTTTTCACATCAGTGCAAATACTGTACAGATTAGTGACAACGCGCCCACTACTAATATTAGCATGAATAGGACCAAATCTTTTGACGAAACCAACCGACAGTGTGAGCTCGAAGAATCAGAATACAGTCAAGCGATTCAGAATTAACCACCATCGTACAAATGTTTATTGAAACAATTATTTTTATACATGATATAGGTTGCACTTTGTAAATACAGCTGTTTCACAAGCCACGCCTCTTTTGGGGAGATATATAATATTCATAGATATGTTAATTTGTTAACGTACTGGTTCCCAGATATGATCTCTGTGTTTCATATCATAGAGACATAACTAGGGAATGTTACCAGTATAGAAAATCATGGAAGCGCCTAAAATTTAATTCTAAGGAGGTAGGGCTAGTATAGAATTTTAGTATAAGTTTAAACTCTTAGAAGTTCAGGGCATATAAATGTTGAAATATGCCGCACAGCCCTATATTTTGACCTTTGAATAAAATAGTAGTGCATATCAACTTTCCGTTCTGGGATATAATTTTTCACGAAACTTCACAATAAAAGTTGCACAGTTATAGCCGCAAAGGCAGTTCCTATGGGAAATTGCATTGTCTATATTTACAGAATTGCAACCTATATTAGTTTTAGTTTGATCTTCGCACTTTCTGTCTTTTTAAACATAAACGACTTAATTACTTTGCCTTATTTACCTGAAGAATGGTATTTCACATTTTGTTAACTTATTAGACGTGCGTCATTCCTTACAGCAGTGTTTAAAAAAAAATGTTTTATTATCCTTGATATATTTTAATCTATAATGGTAAAAACACATATTGTTGTCGCGATTGATAAATAAAAACATAAATTGCGCTGTAAAGATAAAGAACAAAGCATTGATTAGTATTACATTTTAACGAAATTCATTTTAAATCATCAGTTATTTTGATTTTTAAACAAAATTCAAATATATTCCGTGTTAAACTACTTAGATGTTGTTAATCGTCGTATGATCTTTTATACGTGTTATATGTGGTAACAAAATTAATTAGAGAAAAGTTCATATGACAATTTTCTCATGATTTTAATTTCAAGAGTTTAAAAACATTATACATATAGTAAGACCTACTAATTATCCCTTTTTGGGGGTTGAAACTAAAAATGTAAATATATATTTATATATCAACTTTTCGTTAAATCTTCCTGTTTTGGATTGAAAGACTAATTAACAAACTTTACAAAAACAGTTACTTCAAGAATCCTTTAAATTTTGGATAACAAAATCGTTGAACAGTTCTAGAATACTCTATATAATTGTTTCGATTATTGCAAAGTGCCATATATGATTCCCCCTTCATCCCGACCACCCAATATTGTATAAACATTTTTTATCTTACTCTTTTTTGTATTTGATCTCAATTTAATACAAAACACCTCTAGTTGGTACAAACAAGAATACAGTCTTGTTAATGGTTGATCTCGATAATTAAACAGGGTAAACATGTATTCTCTATCATTTTTATAACATAAACAAAGGCAGATACAATTTTAAATCTTTGGAAAATGTCTGTACCAAGTCAGGAATATGACAGTTCTTTCCCACTCATTCCGTTGGTTGATAAGGTCTAACATTTGGTACTGTCAGTCTTTATCGACTCCCCCTTTTCTAATTTATCTCGGAGTTAGATATTTTTGTTGATACTTTTTTTCACGAAAACGAACTCAGTAAATCACAATACCAGGTTATATTAATCTTACTAAATATAATTGTAAATAATCAGCTATTTTCATTTTCATTTTAAGATAATAACATATCCCGTGTTAAATTACGTTAATCGTCGTATGATCTTTTATATATCGTTACAATACTCATTTGAGCAAAGTTCATATAACAATTATCTCATGATTTTAATTCCAGGTGTTTACAAACATGATATTAAGACTTGGTAATTATCCCTGTTAGGGGTTGCAACTTACTTAACAGCATCAATTAGGTTCGCATTCACTTGTCAAAAAAGTTTGAATCTGTGATGTATGTATTTTAGCAGCGATTCTTCCGGACGATGTCAGGATATAGGGTCAAACTTTAACAGGAAGAAGTTATAATATCAAAAACCAGGAAGGATATAAAAAAGAAACAATGAAAGTGGCAAACTTCCTGAGAACATCACAGTTTTTACTGCAAGCTTGATTCAAATTTGCAGAAACAGTAACAGTTATGCTTGCAGTATTATTGCAAAGATGATGAATGTTCGCAGCTAGATTGCAATAATCTATAAACATTATATATAGTATAAGTTTAAACTCTTAGAAGTTCAGGGCATATAAATGTTGAAATATGCCGCACAGCCCTATATTTTGACCTTTGAATAAAATAGTAGTGCATATCAACTTTCCGTTCTGGGATATAATTTTTCACGAAACTTCACAATAAAAGTTGCACAGTTATAGCCGCAAAGGCAGTTCCTATGGGAAATTGCATTGTCTATATTTACAGAATTGCAACCTATATTAGTTTTAGTTTGATCTTCGCACTTTCTGTCTTTTTAAACATAAACGACTTAATTACTTTGCCTTATTTACCTGAAGAATGGTATTTCACATTTTGTTAACTTATTAGACGTGCGTCATTCCTTACAGCAGTGTTTAAAAAAAAATGTTTTATTATCCTTGATATATTTTAATCTATAATGGTAAAAACACATATTGTTGTCGCGATTGATAAATAAAAACATAAATTGCGCTGTAAAGATAAAGAACAAAGCATTGATTAGTATTACATTTTAACGAAATTCATTTTAAATCATCAGTTATTTTGATTTTTAAACAAAATTCAAATATATTCCGTGTTAAACTACTTAGATGTTGTTAATCGTCGTATGATCTTTTATACGTGTTATATGTGGTAACAAAATTAATTAGAGAAAAGTTCATATGACAATTTTCTCATGATTTTAATTTCAAGAGTTTAAAAACATTATACATATAGTAAGACCTACTAATTATCCCTTTTTGGGGGTTGAAACTAAAAATGTAAATATATATTTATATATCAACTTTTCGTTAAATCTTCCTGTTTTGGATTGAAAGACTAATTAACAAACTTTACAAAAACAGTTACTTCAGGAATCCTTTAAATTTTGGATAACAAAATCGTTGAACAGTTCTAGAATACTCTATATAATTGTTTCGATTATTGCAAAGTGCCATATATGATTCCCCCTTCATCCCGACCACCCAATATTGTATAAACATTTTTTATCTTACTCTTTTTTGTATTTGATCTCAATTTAATACAAAACACCTCTAGTTGGTACAAACAAGAATACAGTCTTGTTAATGGTTGATCTCGATAATTAAACAGGGTAAACATGTATTCTCTATCATTTTTATAACATAAACAAAGGCAGATACAATTTTAAATCTTTGGAAAATGCCTGTACCAAGTCAGGAATATGACAGTTCTTTCCCACTCATTCCGTTGGTTGATAAGGTCTAACATTTGGTACTGTCAGTCTTTATCGACTCCCCCTTTTCTAATTTATCTCGGAGTTAGATATTTTTGTTGATACTTTTTTTCACGAAAACGAACTCAGTAAATCACAATACCAGGTTATATTAATCTTACTAAATATAATTGTAAATAATCAGCTATTTTCATTTTCATTTTAAGATAATAACATATCCCGTGTTAAATTACGTTAATCGTCGTATGATCTTTTATATATCGTTACAATACTCATTTGAGCAAAGTTCATATAACAATTATCTCATGATTTTAATTCCAGGTGTTTACAAACATGATATTAAGACTTGGTAATTATCCATGTTAGGGGTTGCAACTTACTTAACAGCATCAATTAGGTTCGCATTCACTTGTCAAAAAAGTTTGAATCTGTGATGTATGTATTTTAGCAGCGATTCTTCCGGACGATGTCAGGATATAGGGTCAAACTTTAACAGGAAGAAGTTATAATATCAAAAACCAGGAAGGATATAAAAAAAGAAACAATGAAAGTGGCAAACTTCCTGAGAACATCACAGTTTTTACTGCAAGCTTGATTCAAATTTGCAGAAACAGTAACAGTTATGCTTGCAGTATTATTGCAAAGATGATGAATGTTCGCAGCTAGATTGCAATAATCTATAAACATTCTATATGTCTTCATAAACATTAAAAAAATAACACAATTATGACTGTGTATGACTACTGGCATTTTCCAGGAAGTTAATAATTTGAAATTTGGTGTGTGATCATGTTTATGGTATTTGAGTTATTATATGTGATATATGAGAGTTCATAGAGGCATTGTTAGTTCGTTATGGGGTATTCAATGTGTAGTTATCATGCTTTGTAAGTATGAATTATTCATAGAGCTGTAGTCTGTAATAATGTCATTGTCGACTCCACAATATGCATTTCAAATAAATCCTTCTTTTGCATTTTTAAAAATTCAATTCCATTTGAGCACTTCAACAAATACAAAAATATCATATATCTTAAAAAGTATGTGGCCAGAATTTGCTGTTTAATTTGAATAAGGTATTGTTTCTGTAGACAACATGACATTAAAATATTGTAATTATTCATAGTTCTTGCAAGTATGAAGCAAACACGCAGTAGAAAGACTAATTTGCATATATATGTTTGCTGCAGCTTTGAATCAAATTTTGCAGGAGACAGTTTTTTTTCAATAAGAACGAGTAGTGGTGCATTTCTCTGAGAAGGTTTTAAAAAATAAAAAAAAAATGTAAATTTCTGTTGGTTAGATTTCGTTAATTAGCAGTCACCATCCTATAGATGTTCCACTGCTATTCATAGCAGCTGGAACTTAAATGTAGTGTTCATTCACTCTTTTGATGAGTTATATGTATGTTAGAGGTACATTGTAATATGAATGCTATAAGGACACCCCTTTGTACTATGTTATAATTCCAACAAGTTTGGCGAATGAATGAGTTTATACTCTCCCTTGAACAAGTTAATTATTTCACTTTTACATATAGTTATTTAATTCCAATTTTTGTTCATTTATATACAAATTTGATACATTCGTGTATTGATAATTTGTTTATAAGAAACATATAATTATATTTATGATTTTCTTTTTGAAAGATCTAAAATTATTGTGTACCAAATTAAAGAACCTTTCATAATTTTATACATATTATTAAGCCAATAATTTAGTTGTTTAAAGATGGAGTATCGTGGCCAGTCCTTGTGTCAAATAGACAGAGCATGCTCCAAGTATTCATTATGTTGTATGTCATTGATTAAAATTATACAAAATGTTTAAACAAAATCTACTTATTTTATTGGACATTTTGTTTTTATGACAATAGATAAAAATGCTAAATTGTATGCAAATAGTGTATATACATGTAGTTGTTGAAAATATTTTGATTATAGATTTATCAAACAGTAGATACAATGTAAGTTTTATTTTATTATGCATTTAATGTAGTTAACAATTTGCATATCATTTTACTGAGAGCATTGATGAATGGCATGCAGACAAAACGCACGTCTAGCGTACCTAGTATATGCTTAGCATCTTTGATAAGTGTTTTGTTACCCTAAGGGAGCTACCATTTGATTTTTATGGGGGGGGGGGGGGGGGGGGGGGGGGGGGGGGCTAGGATGAAAAACTTTGTCCTGCATTTGGTTTTTAGTTGTAATCTCTGTCCTGTCTTTTTTTTTCTCTATTCGGTCCTGCCTTTTTTTTTTTATATTTTATCCTGCCTTTTTTTTACATAAATTGTCATCCTGCCTTTTTTTTGCCAAGTTGCTCATCCTGCCTTTTCTTTTACTCAAAACTCCTGTCCTGCCTTTTTTTTAAAATTTCATCCAAACCCCTCCCCCTCCCCCCCACCCTCCCCATAAAAATCAAGTAGTAGCTCCCTAAGTATTTATAATGTCAGCATTTTATGCTGTTTTTGATAAACTGTTATTTTGAATGTTTATCTTTCGTTCTTTTTTTTTGTTTTACGTTTTGTTAGTTGTTTATCATCACCGTGATAAGAATCTTTGTTTTATATTTCTAAATACATGTATGATATGTTAATTATGATGATAAAATATGTAGATCATGCATTTTAATGTTTATTTATAATAAATGTGCTTTTTTAGGAAAAGTGTCAATGTTTATGTTTAAAGTACGTTTACGTGACATACTTATCTTTTAATATATTTCAGATCAAGCTTATGATTTTAATAAATCAATCTAGTGTGTTTTCAGTTTGATACTTCTCATGTGTTCTACGTTTGTAATTGTTAATATATCTTTTGGGATGTATCATGACTAGAAACAACAAGCAGGATACTAGTATTCGGTGTTAAAAATATGTCATAAGTTTTTGCATTAGAACATCACTAACAACAACTCTTGCAGAGATGATGGAACCTTCTTTTGGCTTTTCAAGATAAATAGATAATAACATAACAACAGTGCACACGCTGAAATGTCTCACTTGCTTTACATATCTTGATTGATCTGGTGTTAAAATTCTGTAATATATAGGTTTTACTATATATATAACATAAACTTAACATTATCAATGATCCATGTAGTGAGGTCAATGTCAGATTAACCCTGCCAGACAGACAGACATGTAAACCATATCAATCATACCATACACCAAGTATAAAGTGATGAAAAACTTAGTCATGCTTCGTTTGATAAGGGACGTTAATGCAGTGCAAAGTGTGTAGGTAATGTCAGGCGTTCTTTAAAAGAGCACTCATAACAACTTTTGTTGATGAGGAATCAGTATGTCTCCTCGGAATGCACATCGTTCTGAACATGCATGAAATATTTGCCACCAGACCATAAGAAAACAAAGAATCAATCAATCAATTTATATGCGCACATAAACAGTCTTTTGTATTTTGATTGCAGTCGGCAACGACATAGCACTTCACGTGTTAATGTAATACAAGACTCTCTTACTGTTACAGTTCCGACAACATGTATTTGCAAGGGGCAATTTTGTTGTAAGATACATAAAAATTTGATCGTTAATTTTAATAACATACTTTTGCTGCACCAGTCGGAAATCTGACCTCATTTTGACCCCATTTCTAAAGAAAACAATGGAAGTCTTGTCAATGCCATATTTGGGCATATTTTTTTGTCATTTTTTGTTCAACTGAAACGAGTCTGTTTCCTTCAAAAGTCCTATCAAATGAAATCAAAGCATACTCTACGTTATAAATGACAATTGCGTATACTTTTTAGAAGTTCTTATGTAAAAAATATAATAATCGATTACCCCATTTTTATGCAGAAAAATAATTTCCAACGTTTCATTTGTGTGTACAAAAGATAAGAATTTTGAGTCTTCATATCGTATTTTTTATACAATTGTCTAAAAACTTGGCAATAATATTGTTTAGGTTATACTCATTTTGATGTTAAAGCAAATTGAACATCGGTGAAACCTAAAACCATAATACGGTCTGCACAAATTCCAAGAGAATGGAAAGCAAACAAATATCCGGTGTGTGTAGATTGTAAAACTAGTGACAAAAATTACCTCTGCTGTTGACACAGTGATCGAACTCTTCCATGTTTTGCATTCATGTTTTTTACGTGGACGTGCTATAACAGTTCACGAGATTAAGTTTTATTACATAGTAATCATGAAAAAGATTAACATAAAACCAAAATAACCTCTTATTCATTTCCCTCTTAATTTCGCATTGTGTAAAATTGATCTTAGCAATACTTTCAAGGTGATTGTAAGGTTTTACTTACAATACAAGAAAGCGTGCGTTAAGCTGTATTAAGAAACTAAAGGGTAACAATCAAAATGTATAATTATTGGTGTTGAGTCTAGAAAGCAACAATGTTAAAAAAAAACCAAAAAAACAAAATATTAAATTTGGCTGAGAAAAAATATCAACAACAAATTGCAAGCGATTTTTTCGAAAAGCATTAGTAAATGTTTTGGAAGATTTTAATTAGCGTTCAAAAAAGACAATACTAACGATTTTTCCATTGATTCTGTGAATGAATATTTCAGGGAGTTAAACAGAAAACAGAATATACCCGTCGCGTTAAGCTTAACCCCACTCGAGATATAAAGTGTCCAAAATCGGGATGTAGGTGTCTTACAGAAACGAAAAAGGCACCAAAATTACAACTCATCACAATTATCGAGCTGCTGACAAAATTTTGAGTCATTCTATTAATATGTAGTTCCTGAGAAAAGTGTGACAAAAAATATTAAGTTCATTTCACTGATTAACAAATTCCAGATATCGGCAAACATGAAGCAGGTACATGTATCTGACAAATCTAGGATATGCTCATACGTTACAACTCAAAACTGTCCAAATATGAAGTCATTATGTTTGATAGTTTCCGAGAATAGTCTGACCACACTATTTGTTGGACGAACGGACGGACAAGGTGATTGCAATATAGACCCCACTTTTAAGTACTGCCTAAGCTAATACATTTATTATCGACAATTGATGCCAATCAATGTGTAACTTGACAAGTAAAGAGTCTGCGCGTCAAGTAGTCGCTGTAACTTAAACCTTATCTATCGGTATATAAACCTGAAGCAATTCAAATTTCCAGTTTCATTCCGATGATATATAAAAGCAATTTAAAAGCATAGCCTATAATTGCTTACATCCACTTTATTTGAACTTTGGTGGATAGTTGTCTCGTTGGCAATCATACCATATCTCCTTATTTTTATATCAAATAAAAAGCACCTAACTCTAGCATACTGGTACACTATACCCCCCAAAAACCACAGGTAAAAGCAAAACAATGATAAACAATAACGAACATTTATCAATGATTATCAAAAAGACAAAAAGAGGGTGAAGTTACCAAAGAGAGAATCAAAACTAATCAGTCGAAGAGAGACCCACAAAATCATAGCAAAAAAAAGACAAACAATAGTCTACAAAATACTGCTTTGAAAACTTAAGATTTTGTATTTGAGGTTTCTGCTCAGTTTCTTAAGTTCGCTTGAACTTAATCACGTGAAACTTCGCCAAACAAAAACCAAAAAAAAAATAATAGAAAAAAACCTTTCACTGTTTCAACTTTTATGATATTTACACTAAACGGGTTAATGTACAAAAGTGTGCACTCACATATATCGAAGTATGCAACAATCAGGAAATTTTCGAAAAAGTGATTCTCATGAATGAAGCTTACAAATATATGACTTCTGTTGAACACGCACCGCAAGGAAATGAGGAATGGTCCATGTCACATTATCTGTTTTAAGTATATAGTTAATTCGAAAGCTACAAAGGTATGCATTACAAGTTCCTGATGTTATCTTCCGTTACACAAATTTCTATGTGCATTCTATAGAACGACAAATGTTTCAACACTGTAATCCTCCATAGAAAAGATTATGGACATAATTTATAATTAATTCGACAGCTAAGATTAATCTTATGTAGTCTCTACCAACATATCAATCAATAGCCAAGCATGTAACATTATGTACTACTATACATATCGTTCAATCTCAGCTTGGAATAATGTGCTTGTAATATGAGGTCTTATTTAGATTTGAAAATAGTATAACATTTGTCAATCAATCTATGAAAATCAAAGAACACCAGCACACCAAATGTAGTCGACAGCATTACTATTCCGAAATATCCAATACTTGCCGAGGATGGCCGAGAGTCTTTAGCGGATATAAGTTTTCTAGTGTAAGATGATATTTTTCGTCTATCTACTCTGATATTGTTTACGATTTCCTGAATACTCTCCTCCAATGAGAATATGGTAGTTACATTCTGACAAGTACATGTGCAGTAAGGAGAACTGCCTGAAAATATACATTATATTTAAAAAATTAAAACTGTAAAAATTTCATATACTATGAAGCTATGTGTATTGTTTCTGATCTAATATTATGTACAACATATAGTTTTAAATACTTTTTCTAAATTGTTTTTATAAAATATGTAATGTAGGCCCTTTATTTTTTTTATGATATACACCAATCTCGAGTTATTTTTCGTGAATGAGTTACACCGGTTGACCCAATGTCAATCGGCGTAAACAAAGTCATCGAAGAATCGGTTCTTACTTTTACGTTTACTTATAACCTAGCATTGTGACAATTTACGGGAAAGTCGTCTATTGAATGAGGTCTTATTATGACTTAATTGGGCATTGACCTTACATATGGTATAATTGCAGCTTATTGAAGATACTTTTTAACTATTTAATCCTATCAAATGCCATGTCAACATCTGTTTTATCAAGTAATTATGTACCGTCTGGTCATTTTCAGCTGTATTGAATCAGAAGATACACATTTAATTTAATCCCGCTCCGTTTAACGTATATTTTATTCTTTCTGTCTTTAGTTAGCTTGATTATGTATTTCTTGACTGGAGACATTTCACATTATCTAATCGTTATAAATTGAAAAAAGTAGCATTTAAAAAAAAACTTTAAAATACATAAAAAATTATATGGCTTTTCCTTAATCTTTCACTTCAAATCAAATGAATGAGTCTTAAATCCTAATTGGTACCTCCGCCAGGGCTTGTTGGATTGCTAATGTTTGTTCCAATTTCTGTTGTTGTCTGTGTTGTTTTTTCTCCTGTAGTCGTCTCATCTTTCATTGTTGTTGTTCCCTCTTCTGTTCGGTCTTCTGTTGCCAGTGTCATCTCACCTACATCTGTCGTTGTGTGTACCCTAGTGGTGTGGTCTTCTGTCGTTGTGTGTACTTCATTGGTGTGGTCTTTTGTCGTTGTGTGCACTGCAGTGGTCGAGTCTTCTGTTAAAGTCGTTGCTTCCGTGGTTGGAAAACACGCTGGACACTGACTAAGTACGTGTACTGTAAAAATAATTATGATTTTTTAACATGTTAATTTGACGTGTCATTCAATTTTCGTAAACAACAAACGAGATTCAATTCGCCTTTTCATTATCGTAAAGACTATGGGTAACCTCTTTGTTCGTACACCAAAATGAGAAAAGCGTACACCATTGGTTGAATTCCTGTTGTTTATAACGTTTGAAAACAATCAGAACGTTTTGATGTACTCTTTTGAAGATATTACTCAAAATGCATTGAATTCAGATACGACGAATTGCAAACTGTAATTTGAAAAAGAAGAAGAGGTAACACCTTAACAGTTAGAAAACGATAAAAAGAAACATTCAAATGTCCATACAATATAGAGAAAAACAAGACAGACCATGCAATCTCGAGCTATCTACTAAAAATCGTCTAGTTCTTGAGACTGTTGCTTTAAAAGCAGTTAAAGTCTAAATACGCATATTGAAACCAGGTGTATAATGTATGTATAAAAAAGAGAACAAAATTACTACTGGGTCAAATCAATAGTCTTTGACACAGTTATACTATAAAGGTCAATTAGCCAAATCAATAGTCTGTGACACAGACATACTATAAAGGTCAACCAAAAAGATTGCAGTCATGAAACTTTCGGACCTTTGAATACAGTTACATTAGAAGGATTATTTGGTTTAAATGTTTTTGAAAAAATAGAATGAAACAAATAATAAGGTCAATGAGGACAAATTGAAAATTAAATTTTAAAATCATGTAAATCCATTAAGAAAGGACAGATCGATGTAACATAAAAAAATACTCAAAAAGGAACAAGACCGGATGCATCGGCAGGGTAAACGTCTCCTTTTTTGCATGCATCATCGTCCATGCAAATTCAAATCGACGAAAAAAAAACACAATAATAGACCTAATCAGTATTTAATGCCATGACTGGTTTAGTTTTAGCTGTATCCTATGTCACCTTTTAAAGTTTTGAATGTAAAAATGCAACACAATAAGAATGCATGTTTAAACTGAGAGTATGACATATCTTATTATCGTTATCATTGTTCCTGTTATATGAACAGATTTGGAATAGGATCCTTTTACCCTGCCGGAGCACCTGATATCAGCCCGGTCTTTATTTAGGATTCGTGTTGACCAGTTTTTAGTTTTCTATGTTGTGTTTTGTAGACTGTTGCTTGACCATTAGTAATTTTTTACGAGTTTAAATACCCATATTACATCAACCGCCTCTCTTTTATAAAACAAAAAAGGAAAGAAAAGGCTACTAATAAAGAAGAAGAAAAAGAAGAAGAACATCTAAAAGAAATAATAGGAATAAATTACACGAAGGTCTGGATTAGGTTTTCAGAATAGAAATAATACACAAAAAGTGTAGAATAAATAGCTAAAAAGATAATAAAGAAACATAGGCCCCTAAAATGAAGAAAAGAGAATAATGGGGTGATAAAATATAATGAATAGAGAATAATGAGCCAAATTTATAAGGAATAGAGAAAAATAGTTTTAAAAATTACAGAATACAGAATTGCTTTGAGTGCATAAAAATACTTAAATAATATAATTACTTGTTAAGTTACAGTTGCGGATGTAGTTATAATGATTTTGGGAAGCTTGTTGGTTAATAAGGTTGTAGTAAGGATCATCAGTGTCATCATAAGTAAGACATGCATTTGGATTTGTCGTCACACGGAATACGAATCCCCAGCAAACACCAGAATTTGCTATTATCCATTCACAATTGTTAACACAATCCTGAACAGTTGCCGGTGAGAGATATAAACTACCGGTAAAACTCCCAGAATGCCATTTAATAAAAGTATAGTAAACACCAGTAGTACAAATACCTGCAACAGATTTAATACGAAATCAGCGAAATCGAACTCAGTTGTCAGTGATCCGGTATCCGGTATTAAATGATTTATGGAGCTACCATTTGATTTGTAGGGGGGGGGGGGGGGGGGGGGGGGGGGGGGGGGGGGGGGGGGGGGGGGCTAGGATGAAATAAAAAAAAAGATAGACAGGACAGGAGTTTTAAGTTAAAAAAAGGCAGGATGAGACACGTTGCAAAAGAAAGGCAGGACGAGACACATTGCAAAAAAAAAAAAAAAGGCAGGATGAGCTAATAAAAAAAAAAGGCCCGACCGCATACAGTTAGAAATAAAAAGGCAGGACAGAGATTACAACTAAAAATATGCTGGACAAAATTTTTCTTCCTAGCCCCCTCCGTATGTTTATTAACTTTTTACTGAAAATGTTTAGGAAACATTAGGACACTAAGAATCTAACTCCGTGTGGCAAATATGACAGATGGCTTTGGTTTTACTTTTGAGGTCCTTATTGGCCAATATATAGCATTTAACAGATTCAAGTACTTTAACATCCTTTGTCTTCTTTACATTGTTGGGTTTGATCGTTCCTGTTGAAGGTGAATCCATAAAACTGTTTTCGACGCACCACACCTATAAAGTGTTATATATATTAATTGAATAAAATACGTTTAACGAAACCAATAATGCTTCACTAATAACACTGGACACTTTTAATTTGCAAAACACTCATTTGCAAATCCGCCGCCGCCTCTCCTTAGACCTACAGTGTCATGTATATAACCAAAATGTGCGGAATTACATGGGATTCAATAAATTCATTGCTTTTCTGCTGTTATTATTATATATATTTTGTAATTTGATTTAGAAAAACATGGGATTTTCAATATCCCATGGGATAAGGCAAATCCCATGGGATTGACCATTATCCCATGGGATTTTGGTTAAATCCCATAGGATTTTTTTGTGTCCCATGGGATAATTATAGTCCCATGGGACTATAGCTATCCCATGGGATTTTTAATATCCCATGGGACAAAATAAAATCATATGGGATTCAAATTATAAATATACAGTAAATAAATGTGTATGTTACAATGAATTCTGTTTGGTAGTAAATTGTTTTAAGATGAATCTTTTAAGTTGAATATCTTTTTTTCCTTGGAAATGTTAATGCAATTATATTGTTCTATAACTGTTCAAAACTAAACTTTTAAACAACAAAGCAGATAATGTAAGTATCAATATATGTTTATTTATGAATTCTAGAATACTTTTTTGAAACAAACACAACACAATTTTTTCCCATTTGAAATCAATGAAAATGCTATTAATAGGCTTAACATACTAGTAGCTTTTTACATAAATCTAATTTTTTTTTCAGGATATCCCTCCACCCAAAACATTAATAGTTTCTTATCATCCAGCATTGTGTGATCATAATGTATAGTCCACTTTTTGGCCATCAGCACAGAACATTGTCATTATTGTGGTTTTAATATCTTTAGATATCTAATAGAACTTCAATTCATCGACTGAGTGATGAAAATAATAACTGATCTGACTTTTGTCTTTGAATTTATTTTGGTCTTGTTTCTGTGTTTTCTCCTTTTATTCTAAGTGATGAATTTCAATCCTTCTGAAAAAGAACCAATAAAATCCGACGAAGTTATGGATAATAAAAATTGTTTGCATACATGTAGCAATAACATATGATTTTCAATAAAAATAGCTATGCGGTATGGATTTTTCTGATTTTTGAAGGTTGTCCAGTGTCATCAGTTGCTAACCTCCTACATCCTTTGGTCTCTGATGGAGAGTTGTCAAATTAGCAACATACCACATCTTCCTATTCTAATATTATATAACAATCAATTTATGTATTCTTCTTTATAACATTTAGGTATTTTCCCCAGTTATATATATATATAGATCAATGTTAAAACTTTAGGCAAATACAATAAAATTCCATTTTTCACAAGAATTTGCAATATATTATACAGAAAGCCAACAATAGAAACAGCACTTCTTTAAGCTTCTGAAGTTCTGAAAGAGTTCCACTTGTGTTTTATTTCAATCAGAAAATACATTGAACTCTTTGGACATGTTGGAAATTATAACATTGATACAAAAAATTATATAGTTTTTTTTTTCTTATTTTTGTGTTGTACGGTTGCTGTCTCATTTTTATATATGGTTATACATATATCCTAAATCTTCTTTTTTTTTAATACTTAATCGTTAATAGTAAAAATGGGATGTTTTTTATTTTGATAATCTCAAAACATTATTATTCTATCAAATAACTTATTTCCAAGTTCACAAAACACCAATGTGTCAGATATTAAATTTAAGACATGTATAAACATGATCAACAAGCAGTTGACAGGATGTCATGCAAAAATCTCACTAATATTAAACTTTCACAAAAACTCCATACTCAGCGAGTACTATTAAAGTTCTTTATAGTACAGGACAAATTCCTAGTATAGGACGACATGCCTGGCAAACACTAGCATGTGTCAATGTCTAGTCAATCATGTAATCAGGCTCAAAATCTTAGTTTGGCACTGAATTTAAAAATTCAACACATAATGAACATGTGTATGAAATTCAACTTCATGGTAAGCTATGTACCTTAACCTAAAACTTTAACCTAAGAATGTACTATAATTTCACATTATGACATTTCTATGTTCAGTAATCCATAAAATCAGGGTAAAAACAGTAAATGTGGTGTATAATGTATAAACAAGAGTGCACACGCTGAAATGTTGCGCCTTCTTTACTAATCATTGATATCATGTTGATAGTCCTAAATATAAAGCTTTACTACAACTATCACATAAACTCAACATGATCCAAGAAAATGAATTCAAGGTCATATAAACCTGACAAGAAATATATGTACACCTTACAATCATTCAATATACTAAATACAGTTGAACTATTGCTTATAGTTTCTAACATAGTCTAAGAAGCAGACTTAACCAAGAAAACTACACATTGACCAATGAACCATGGAAATGAGGTGAAGGTCATATGAACCATGCCAGGCAGACATGTACAGCTTACAATCCTTCCATACAACACATATAGTTGACCTATTGCTTATAGATTAAGAAAAACAGACCAAAACACAAAAACTTAACACTGAGCAATGAACCGTGAAAATGAGGTCAAGGTCAAATAAAACCTGTGAGGCTGACATGTACATCATAAAATGTTTCCATACACCAAATATAGTTGACCTATTGCATTAAGTATTAGAAAAAAAGACCAAAACTCAAAAATTTAACTTTGACTACTGAACCATGAAAATGAGGTCAAGGTCAGATGACACCTGCCAGCTAGACATGTACACCTTACAATCATTCCATACACCAAATATAGTTGACCTATTGCATACAGTATAAGAAAAACAGACCAAAACATAAAAACTTAACTATAACCACTGAACCATGAAAATGAGGTCAAGGTCAGATGACACCTGCCAGTTGGTCATGTACACCTTACAGTCCTTCCATACACCGAATATACTAGACCTATTGCTTATAGTATCTGAGATATGGACTTGACCACCAAAACTTAACCTTAAATATAAATAAAATGCTCCGCTGGGGCGCAGCTTGATACGACCGCAGAGGTTGAACCCTGAACAGTTGGGGCAAGTATGGACACAACATTCAAGCTTGATACAGCACTGAATTTGGATTGTAATTAAATATTTGACACAGCATAGGTTTCTGATACAGAATGAAAGTGGTCTTAGAACTTAAAAAAAATTTAATTTACCTATTCAAACCATATCATTATTATTTGCTTTTATATATAAATCAGAAATAACCAATTTAAAATGGAAAATTTTAAAGAAAAAAAAAGGAAAAAAAAAATCCCCCCCCCAAATGTTTTGAACCCCCTTATGATTCATCATCCCCAAACTCAATCCCAGCCTTCCCTTTGTGGTATGGTACCTTGCAGTACAATTTCAGAGAGATTCATACACTTGAACACAAGTTATTGTCTGGAAACTAGAAAAATGCTTGTTTTTTGGCCCCTGTTTGGCCCCAAATTCCTAAACGTTTAGGGCAATTACCCCCAAACTCAAACCCAGCTTTCCCTTTGTGATATGGAACCTTGCAGTACAATTTCATAAAGATCCATACACTTACACACAAGTTATTGTCCTGAAACTAGAAAAATGCTTGTTTTTTGCCCTTTTATGGCCCCTAATTACTAAAATTTTGAGGGAATTACCTCCAAAATCAATCCCAGCCTTCCCTTTGTGGTATGGTACATTGCAGTACAATTTCAGAGAGATCCATATACTTGAACACAAGTTATTGTCTGGAAACTAGAAAAATGCTTATTTTTGGCCCCTTTTTCCTATAATTTTTGGGTAATTACCCCCAAACTCAATTCCAGCTTTCCCTTTGTGATATGGAACCTTGTAGTACAATTTCATAAAGATCCATACACTTACACACAAGTTATTGTCATGAAACTAGAAAAATGCTTGTTTTTTTGCCCCTTTTTGGCCCCTAATTCCTAAAATTTGGAAGCAATTACCCCCAAAATCAATCCCAGCATTCACTTTGTGTTATGGAACCTTGTGATACAATGTCAGATAGATCCATACACTTACACACAAGTTATTGTCATGAAACTAGAAAAATGCTTGTTTTTTGCCCCTTTTTGGCCCCTAATTCCTAAAATTTGGAGGCATTACCCCCAAAATCAATCCCAGCATTCCCTTTGTGATATGGAACCTTGTGGTACAATGTCAAAGAGATCCATACACTTACACACAAGTTATGTCTGGAAGTTACAAAAATGCTTATTTTTTTTCCCTTTTTGGCCCCTAATTCCTTAACTGTTGGTACCATAACCCCCAAAATCAATCCCCACCTTCCTATTGTAGTATTGAACCTTATGGTAAAATTTCATTGAGATCCATTCACTTAAACTAAAGTTAGAGTGCGAAAACTAATGTGTCTTCGGACGACGACGACGCCTGAACATCATACCAATATACAACCACAAAAAATTTGTTTGCGGTCGTATAAAAAGAAGATGTGGTATGATTGCCAATGAGACAACAACTCTCCACAAGAGACCAAATGACATAGAAATTAACAACTATAGGTCACCATATGGCCTTCAACAATGAGCAAAGCCCATACCGCACAGTCAGCTATAAAAGGCCCCGAAATGACAATGTAAAACAATTCAAACGAAAAACTAACGGCCTAATTTATGTACAAAAAATGAACGAAAAACAAATATGTAACACATAAACAAACGACAACCACTGAATTACAGGCTCCTGACTTGGGACAGGCACATACATACAGAATGTGGCGGGGTTAAACATGTTAGCGGGATCCCAACCCTCCCCCTAACCTGGGACAGTGGTGTAACAGTACAACATAAGAACGAACTATAAAAATCAGTTGAAAGAGGCTTAACTCATCAGATGGATAAAAATACAAATACTACAAATACAAGTGGACATGGCCGGGTAATCATACATCCAAACAACAAAAAAAGACCCTAAGTACAGATCTGAGAGTACTCGCAGTTACTGACAGCTAGTACAAAGCCACTAACAACTAATAAAAAAAATCATGCATCTAAGACTAAGTTCTTGTTCACTGATCCATGAAATGAGGTCTAGGTCAAGTGAAAACTCTCTGACGAGCATGAGGACCTTGCAAAGTATGCACATACCAAATATAGTTATCATATTACTCATAATATGAGAGAAATTAACATTACAAAAAATCTGAACTTTTTTTTCAAGTAGTCACTGAACCATGAAAATGAGGTCAAGGACAATGGACATGTTTCAGACAGAATTCGTATCATGAGGCATCTATATACAAAGTATGAAGCATCCAGGTCTTCCAACCTTCTAAAATATAAAGCTTTTAGGAAGTTAGCTAATGCCACTGCCGTAGCCACCACCTGATCACTATCCCTATGTCGAGCTTTCTGCGACAAAAGTTGCAGGCTCGACAAAAATACATGAACATTTTAAAGTACTAAATTTTGAGTATATACATGTAAAACCACAACTTACTAACTGAAGTTCATGGTGAACTGTAACCAAAAACTTTAAGTGAATACAATTTAGAGAAAGACAGATGGATGCACAAACACTATCAAAACAGAGCATAAAACTTACCGAACAAGATGTTTTACATTTATCCTTCAGAAGCAGGAAAATTCTCTGCCCTCCACGATATAAACTTCAAATTCATTCATGCAAAATATGAAAATCTGCAAAAGTAGGACCTTGTACCGCAGCTTATCCACATTTTGACTTTTGAACTGCATTGTTCTTTTCATCTGGCTGACAACCTAAACATAAAAAAAAATTATAAACACATATAAATTCTGGATTAACTTCGTGTATTTATTTTTGTTGGTACAAACAATTTTTTCCAACTTTAAACTAAATCTGCCTCTGCTTTAAAAAACAACTGAAAACCATTATTAACTGCATGTATTTATCTTAATTGAAAACAATTTCTAGAGTTTTTCTCATTTGTATCACCCTGTTATTATATATAAATTTTATTTTTGTCCCTTTTTTAAAAATAGGAATGGTTTAAATTCCTCAATATCATGATAATTCTAGGTCAGTCAATTAAAAATGTATGAATAAATTATTTAACCTATATACTATCATTTTCGATAAAAACTAGGCTCTGTGTTGAAGACCGTACCTTGACCTATAATGGTTTACTTTTATAAATTGTGACTTGGATGGAGAGTTGTCTCATTGGCACTCATACCACATCTTCCTATATCTCCAAACAGATTTTATGGGCCAGCAGACATTATACCCTGGAGGTGGTTTTAAAAAAAGCATACGACTAATAGATGTACCATAAGCATGGAAAAACAATTCAGCAGTCAGTTTCACAAAAAAACTTACAAATAATATTGATAGTAAGGGGACGACCATTTGATATTCTGGGGGGGGGCCAGGAGGATTTTGAAAATAAATAACTCAGCCTTGATAATCACAAAAATAAACGGTTTGTTCTGTGGTAGTTTGAAAATAAATAACCTGACTTGCAATGTATTAAAAATAAATAACTCGGCAGGTCTATTTGAGAGCATGAGATTGCACCAGATTCTTCATAAAATTCAACTTTTTTTTCAAAAAAAATCGGGAATCACTTCCCAAATCTTTGAAAAATAAAAGTATAAATATTATTTAAATACTTGAAATGTCTGAAAAATGGGTTTCATTTAACTTGAGGTTTATTGTCTCAGGAACACTTAACTCACTTTTATTACATATGGCAGTAACTACATTCAGGCAAATGCCTCATGTAGGAAATTTCAAAACCAAAAGCTTGTCTTCATATCAAATTGTTTTCACGGCAAGTGTCTTGCAAGAAGCAAGTTCTGTTCTCCCTCAGACGTAGCTCCTGTTTTTTGGGGATCAATGTTTCTTATTTATTTGTCTTTTGTTTATTGATTGCCCTTCTGTATTCTGTTAGTGTTGCATTCCTTTTGTAATTTAGTAATTTTGTTATTAACTTGATCAAGAGTTTAAAAAAAACAGCAGCCACATACTTAACTATGTGAATTAAATTTTTGCTTTATCTTTGTCTTTTGATGTTGTTCCTAAAAACTTAAGTCTTACACTGAATCTATACATTTTCACTCACGGTTGCTTTGAGACCAAAATATTGTCAAAAAATGATTAAAACAGAACTTTCATTTTCAGATTAAGAAAGGGTATGGGAAACACATTTTGCATCATTAGTTCTATAGCAACTTGGGGCCTTCAGAGGCTCCAAAACCCTTCAAATTTTTTTTAGCCTCGCTCCGCTCGGCATAAATGATTTGCAATACTTTTATAAGACACTAATTACAGCCAAACTTTAATATCTTGTATGTATGCAATACATGTATATGCAGTTGGGAATTCAGAAGATTCATTTCTACAGAAGATGATGATCAATTCTGATTAAATGGTACATAATGATTGGACTATTCATGTATTATTTATAATAAAAAATGAATTTAAAAATTGTATGTTTTCAAATATTATAAATATAGTTGTGAAAAATAAATAATCAGTCCCTTGCTTTAATGAAAATGAAAAATCTTGCTTCAACAGTGCAGAAAATAGATAATCTGTCCTCTTAGTTTACAAAAATAAATAACCGATCAAAAACAAATCCTCCTGGCCCCCCCCAGAATATCAAATGGTCGTCCCCTAATTAAGTCATGTACAATACAGTATACTTACGATTACTTGTAAGTTTTTTTTTTTCTCAAACCGACTCAAGTATACTTATAATCAATCTTAGTCGTAAGTATTAAGTATTATTCATCTTTTGGATAATTTGTTGGTTTATTTTATGAATATACAGTGGCGGATCCAGAACTTTTCATAAGGGAGGGCCGGCTCCAGTCATGCTTCAGTGATCCCTATATAATCAACCAAATTTTTCCCAAGAAAGGGGGGCCCAGGCACTAGAAAAGTAATGAATAGTTACTCATTTGGGAAACTTTCAAATTCACAGCATGCCGGATCCTGTGACTGTGTTCAAAGTGGTGGGTTTTCACCGTTGTATTGCGGAATAACGATTTAGGCAAATTGAGAAAAACATCATGTCTGTGGTTGATAATAGTCATTAGTGTGTGTGCATTAATTTTCTATACCTTCTTATTTAATATCTTTCCAATTTTGAGTACTGACGGCAAGTGTTGTAACGTATAGTGTACTAATGTCTTGAGACCCATGTGCTATTTTACAAGTGCGATCGAGGAATGCAGGGGAAAGAAACTTATCAATTATGTTTATTCTTAAGACAAAACTGAGCCGCCGTAAAAATGAACCGTGTCGAGAAGGTTACGGACACGTAATAGGGCAGAGACATATATACACATATGTGTATATATGTCTCTGTTATAGGGTCATCCCTCGAGAACATTAACTAGTACATTGATAATTTACTATGCAGTCAGTATCCCGAAAAAGTAAGGGATGAATAACCTCGATAGCTAATCAAGAAAAGTAATAGGAAAACTTATTTCAGATCAAATAAATTCTTTTTCTAAAAAACTACTTGAAATAGTTGTATTTTTTTTTAATGTATTTGATTGAGAAAATGTTTTTTTCTTTTTTTCGGCATTTCTTTTAATTTAAAAAGTAAAATCTGGTAATGATCATGATATTACAAGAAACATTTTTTTGCTAAAGTTTGCTTCTAAATTACACAGTGAAATTATGTGTGTCCGATTTTCCGGTCATTATTTCCTTAGAGTTGTGACTGTGGATTCACAGGTGTGCGATTACGCAATTTATTGCCCTCCGATCACCTGAATTTTGCCGGAGGTGAAGTTCTAAATGGATTATTACTTGGTAATTGTTTTTACAACTAAACAAATTCTGACATATTATTTTAACCATGACCAGAACTTTATTTTAACAGAAACACTGGGCTATACTATGAATAGGGTAAACGGACAGAAAGTCACAGGACAAAAAGTCACAGGACATAAAGTCACAAATTGGATAGGACAAAAAGTCACAAAAAATTTATTGCCAATTGTTTGAATATATAAGAAAAAGATCTTCAAATAATTTCTTTTTTTTACATTTATTCATTTTTAAGTTCAGGAAATTGTTCATAAGCCTTGATAAATGAAAAATTATTAAATTTTAATCATGTAAATAATATATTTCTTGGCAAACCACTTTGACATTTTGTTATCATAACAATTATTTGATCATCATTAATATTTATTGAATACATTTTAATTACAAAGTTGCTTCATATATTATAGTTCAATAAAAAATCAAAAATTTATTTTTAAAATTAGTGTTTTCTTGTTCAGAGAAAAATAATCTCAAAACTGAATTGTGACTTTTTGTCCTGTGACTTTTCGTCCGTGACTTTTTGTCCTGTGACTTACTGTCCTACATTCTACTATAGTATATATATGTCTCTGGTTAAAGTTGAAATCAGGATCTTGGGGTTTGGGGGGGGGGGGGGGGGGTCTTCTTTTTCTGTGTTCTTTATTTTTTTTAGCTATATTTCTAAAAACTTACACTTTTTGCTCATTACTCTCTTTCCTCATATTTTAGCATTTCATTATTCTTTAATATTTATTGTTTGCCCGTTATTCTCTATTCTGTTAACCCCCATCCATACCCTCTTATGTGGACTTAAGCTTTCGGTAGTTTATTTTATCCTATTTCTGTCTATGTGAATGTAAATACATTATTTATCACAAAACAAAAACTTACTAAATATTTTTTTATGAAGTCCTCACCAGTTGCGGATCAAAAATGTCATAAGGAGGCACTAACTGTCATGCATAAAGAGGGGGCCCGCTTCAGTGATTCTCTAAATAATCAACCAATATTTTTCCAAAAAAGGGGCGGGCCCCCATGCTCCCACCTCAAAACCCTTACCACTTCGTATCCTTGAATTCAGATTCAAGATCTCTCTGACTAAAGTAAGTAAGTAAGTCACATTTGCTTATATCAGGTTTTTGAATTGAACTGGCGGATAGTTGTTTCATTACCAATCGTACCACATCTCCATATTTTTATATATACGAAAGCTTTATTCATATTTTTTGGTGTATTGATGAATGTGTAAAGATGCAGCAATTGTAATACATTTCAAAATACAGCACAAGAGATGCAGATTATATAAAACTTATAAGTCGAAGACATACTGACAACGCCATGGCAAAAACTTAAAAACGACCAAATGACGTACAACAGTCTATAAAATTAACTATAGCATGTGGTTTTATGCATATCAGCCCAGCTTATGTGTGTAATTTTATTAAACAATTCAACAATACACGTTCTAAACAGGTTAAATCAATTAAACAATTTACAAATTCAGATCTACTGGCATTCAACACCCAATTACTTACTTGCTGTATATTGCTAACTTTGATTGTATATTGTCAATCCCTCCACATCGTGAATACGCCATGCGAGGTGTTGGCTAAGTTTGATTCAGGCGGCTTCGAAGCGTAGAAAAAAATCCAGGTAAATGAAAGTGTAAAATTTTGTTGTTGAAAATTTAAAGTACTTAATTCCGAAATTTGTACTTAAGGTTCATGTGGACCCTTTGGCTAAAATGGCTGCATTTTCACCTCAAAATTTACTCTAAGTACAGACAAACCTGCGCATCTGGAAAATTTTTAAGGCATAGCATGCCCTAGATAAATAAACTTCTAATGCATTGTATGTTTTAGAAAATTTAAAACTTGACTGGATTTTGCAGTGCACTTTTTTTCGTCCCTGCAGAAGATGATAAAATAAACAAACAGTCGAGTTTCACTTGATATGGTCCACTCCGGTACACAGTTTAAATCACCAGTTATTATCAGGTATCTATTGTCCATCTATTGTCCATGTCAATCAATACAGTTCACATCAATTATTACCTGTTGGGAAGTTCTCAAACCTCTTTCCCAACTTAGTTTATTTTGGCACCTTCTGGAGGAATGAAAAAAATTGCACTGCAAAATCCCGTAAAGTTTTTAATTTTCTAAAACATAAAATATTTTTGAATTTTATTTATCTAGGGCATGCTATGCCTTAAAACTTTTTCAGATGCACAGGTTTGTCTGTACTCAGGGTAAATTTTGAGGTAAAAATGCAGCCATTTTAGACGAAGGGTCCACATGAACCTTAACTCCGTTCTACGGGTAACATGGTTGTTTGATAAGAAAATAGGATAAAAAGCATCCGGAAAAATTAATTATCACATTATAAGTATTCGTAAATGGATATGAAAAATTTTAACAAGGAATAAGTATTGGTAAAAGGACAGAAAGTCGCAGTACAAAAGTTTAAATTAATTATTTTACAATTGTTTAAATATATGAGAGAAAGTTCTTGACGAATTGACTTTATTTATAGATAAATGTATTTAGTTGAGGAAATGATTAATTCGCCTTCAAATAGTTTTTTTTTATCAATAACTTATAAAAAGGAGACATTTTTGACAGCATGAAGCCAGTTAATTACCAAACCACTTTGGCAGATTGTTTTCTTAAAAATCATTATTCGATATTATTATTCAAAAATAAATTTTGTTAACAAGTCCGTTTCCTTTTAAAAATGTTTCAGAAAAATACTGAAACGTTTTTAAAATTAAGTTTATTCAAAGAAAAAAATATCCTAAAACTGAATCATGACTTTTTACTTGTTACTTTTTGTTGTACGTTCTAAGTGTCAATCCTAGCAAACACAAATTTGGAAATAAAATCGATTACAATGTAATTTGTTAGAAGGAAAAAGGGAGGTTAATGAACAAATTATTATATACACTCACATACTTCTAAAAAGATTTGCATATGTAAGTTGTCTATAGATAATGTTAAATTAGTTCAGGAGTTTCAATTAATTTAGGAGAGAAAAAAGATTATAAACAGTTAAGTTTACGACGCCTACTACTACAAAAAATTCTGATTCTTTTTGTAGATTTGGTACTTCAGTTTCGACTCAAAATTTCCTATTGAAATTGTTAGATACCAAATATTTAGGAGAAGATTGTATTTGTACTTTATGTAATTGTGGTGATATTGGCGACGCGATTCATTATATTATAGCAAGGATTTGTAAAAATCCTTGATTATAGAATGTTCGGCAATAGACGAAAGTAGACAAACCCTATTTAAACGGGATTTTGATCTCCAAGGACGCCACATTTTACATCGAATAAGATCTATATTTGTTAACGTATTCAAATGAAATAACTTGAATTGAAAATTTCCCGACTATGTGAAGATTTCTTATATTTCTAAATGGCTTCAATTATTACATACAAAACGAAAAATTTATTTAACTTTTTTTGTAAAAACAATATTCATGTATTTTTAAAATTTTTCTAAGGAAACGTTGTTTTTTTTTTGTTTGTTTGCAAAGTTTACTTGTATGTGTTTATAACCATCACCAATCAGTCCTAATTATTAAAGATCATACGTCCTAATCAAAATGATGATTGGTATTGAATATGATCATCGGTCATGCATGACGTATCCCAAATAACTTCTTTAATGTTGGTTTTATTTTATCAAAACCAAAATTATAAGATCAAATATTAAATTATCTATCGAATGTATACCCTCAACGCTCACTAAAACATATATACATGTCCTGAGTGACTTTTTATGTCCTGTCTGCACTTAGGAGGTCCTGAGCGGTTTTTAGACGTACCGTTAATTTATAGGCATATATTTGAAGCTGTTCTTAATTATGTACATTATCTATAGGTATACATGTATCAGACAAAAAGACTTTCCAATGAACTTAGTTCTAGTTATCTTAGTTCCTAGTCACAGGCACTTGTCTCAGAAAAAAAATTCCTATATACTTTTAATATTATATTAAGCAGGGACTTTCTATACTTAGTTAGTATAGAAAGTCCCTGCATTAAGGTATATAGGAAACAAAATTCTGAGACAAGTGCCTGTGGTCCTAGTGTGAAATAAATCCACTGGGAATTGGCCTTTTTAAAAACATCTATATATACGTTTTCTCAAGGGTTTGTACATATAAAGTGAAATTATGTTTACTCAATGCGTAGTTACATAAGTTTATTTGCTACTTTTTTCTTCTTTATTTTATATAAATGATTTTTTTTTTAATTTTAACATTTTTTTCTTCGAAAAAATTGTAGTGTTGCAATAGGGAATGGACATAGATACTTAACTACATTTAACGAAAGAAATTTTGTGTAATGTCATCAATCTGTATTACACATAGACAGGATGTTCTCTAGAAAACTATAGTATTTCTAATACGTTATACACACCCCAGGGTATGTACGCACTGTCGTAATGGAAAATTACTGCATGCTTTAATTACCTGTAATCAGCCATGCAACAAATCAGTTGACTGACCATGTCATTACAGTTTAAAAAGTTTTTCCTCAGATCAAAACGGAATATTCATTTTAACTTTAAAATTTAAAACTTTAAAAAGTATACTTTGACATAATTATGAAGTAAAAGAATTGAACAATTTAATAATCGGATTTTTCCAAAGATTAAGATACAATTATATTTATTATTCTGGGACTGACAGATAAATCAAAGGCACTTGTCTAAGAATTTTTTTCTATATACTTTTATTACTTAATTGATAAGGGGTGTCGCTGGGGTTCTGTTACCCCACCCTATTCATATAATTTAGATCTTAAAATTGTAACCTTTTCCCATATTGGTTGGTTTTCGTGGGGTTTGTTGGAAAAGTGGAATATTTAAGGCTAAGATTCTGTATGTAATGTTTACTTACGGCGAGACTTTCGGCTGTGAAAAAATGACAGGGCTTTTCATATATACAAGTAATTGGAACTTTAACGACCTTATCATATATTTCTGAAAGTTTTCCCCACCTATTCCCATATTTTCAAGCTGGAAAAAGTGACCTATTCCAGCGGCACGTCCTATCACCTTGTATATAGGAAGTCTCCCCCCCCTCCCCCCCCCCCTCCCGAGTAAAATACACAAATGTATAATACCTTAATTCAGGAGCACAGTCTATCTTTACCGTAAATAACTTTGAGATTAATATGTAAGTTTACTTTGCTAATCGATGTTCCTGTAATTCAGATTTAAATTTATTTGTGTGACCCCCGTCACTATTTATATTCACTCAAAGAAAGGGGTTCTCCGTTACTGGGAAAATCTTATCTGATTCAGGATCAATTTATCGGTTACACTCCCCTATCACCAGTGACTCTTTGTTGTAAGCTGACATTCTGAAAAAAGGTATACTGTTGACTATCAATTTGCATGCTTAGTTACAGATGTCGACTCGGACTACTGCAAAAGACAACAATTCAGTTCACTGATTTAGATTGAATAGTGGTTCGGTTAATCCCCTCTTCCCCAAACAAGTAAGAATTAGGTTACATCTTTTGGTAGTCCAAATAATTATGACGTCTAGCAAGGGCGGCTTGGCAAGGCTATTTTATTTTTTTTTATGCCCCCGCCGTAGCGGTGGGGGCATTAAGTTTACCCTTGTCCGTCTATACGTACGTACGTCCGTACGTCCCAAAATTGGTTTCCGTTCTCTGACTTGAGTTTGCCTCAACCAAATGTTATGAAACTTATACACAATGCTTATTACCACATAACACAGATCAAGTTTGAATTTTGGTGGCGTCACTTTTACCGTTCTAGAGTTATGCCCCTTTATAAATGGAAAAATTGCAAAATTTTTAGTTTCCGTTCGCTTACTTAAGTTTGCCTCAACCAAATCTTATGAAACTTATACACAATGCTCATTACCACAAAACACAGATCAAGTTTGAATTTTGGTGGCGTCACTTTAACCGTTCTAGGTTATGCCCCTTTATAAATGGAAAAATTGCAAAATTTTTAGTTTCAGTTCTCTAACTTAAGTTTGCCTCAACCAAATGTTATGAAACTTATACACAATGCTTATTACCACAAAACACAGATCAAGTTTGAATTTTGGTGGTGTCACTTTAACCGTTCTAGAGTTATGCCCCTTTATAAATGGAAAATTACAAAATTTTTATTTTCTTCTAAACATGCTAAATATCAAGTAATTTTTAAAATTGGAGTTATCTTCCTTTGTCCATTATTATAGTTAAATCAACTACAATCAATGCTTTATACAATGCAATGTTTAATTTTGACTTCCAATGATAAAACACAGATCAAGTTGAATATGGGTAGTGTCACTTTAACCATTATTGAGTTATGCCCCTTTATAAATCAAAAGATTGCAAAATTTTGAGTTTCCATTCTGTAACTTAAGTTTTCCCCAACCAAACATTATGAAACCGATACACAATATTCATTACCACAAAACTAAGATCAAGTACAAATTTTTTGTTTCCGTTTTCTAACTTTAGTTTGCCTCTACCAAATGTTATGAAACTTATACACAATGCTTATTACTACATAATACAGATTAAGTACGAAATTTGGTGGCAACACTTTTACCATTCTTGAGTAATGTCCCTTTATAAGCATAAAAATTGCTGAATTCTTCGTTTCCGTTCTCTAACTTTAGTTTGACTCAACCAAATGTCATAAAACTTATACACAACCGTTCTAGAGTTATGCGTGTTTACAAATAGAAAAATTGCTGAATTTTTAGTTTCTGTTCTCTACTTAAGTTAGCCTCAACCAAATGTTATGAGACTTACACACAATGCTTATTACCACAAAACTCAGATCAAGTTCAAATTTGGGTAGCATCACTTTTACCGTTCCTCAGTTATGTCCCTTTATAATTTTTCTATCTATATATCTTCATATTTCCGCACTCAGGTGATAAAAAATCTGTCTCCCCTTTTTATCCCACCAGAAAATCAAAAGGTTTTCTCCTTACACCTACATGACAAAAACATATACAAATATGGTATCATTGCCAATGTGACGGCTCTTCAACAGAAACTAAAAACGTAGAAGTTAACGACTATATAGGTCACCGTACAGATTTCAACAATGGGCTAAAAAGCCAAACTGCGTAATAAGCTACAAAATGCCAAAATAGATAGACAATATCTGACAAGGGTAGAAATGTTCAGAATGTTGAAAAAAAGATCTACTGTCAATTTGCATCAAAACTGGCAGCTGACTTATAGGAGTTGTTGCCTTAAATACAGATTTTAACCATTTTTTTTTCTTCATATTTCTTGAATTTGCCTTTTTATCTCGAAAACTGTAATAATTAAAGAGAAACTTAAATCTTATTAAAAAGTTATTGCTTTTCAATGATGATTTTAATCCAGTTTTTGCAAAAACTTGGAAACTTTAAATCTTGGGTAAACTCCTTATTGTCGAGCCTACCACTTTTGTCGCAGAAAGCTCGACATAGGTATAGTGATCCGATGGCGGCGGCGTTAGCTAACTTCTTAAAAGCTTTATATTTTAGAAGCTAGAAGACCTGGATGCTTCATACTTTGTATATAGATGCCTTATGTTACGAAGTTTCCGTCTGTCATATGTCCATTGTCCTTGACCTCATTTTCATGGTTCAGTGACTACTTGAAAAAAAAGTCAACATTTTTTGTAATGTTAATTTCTTTCTTATTATGAGTAATAGGATAACTATATTTAGTATGTGCGTACCTTGCAAGGTCTTCATGCCCATCAGACAATTTTCATTTGACCTCGACCTCATTTCATGGATCAGTGAACAAGGTTAAGTTTTCGTGGTCAAGTCCATATATCAGATACTATAAGCAGTAGGTCTACTATATTTGGTATATGGAATGATTGTAAGGTGTACATGTCCAGCTGGTAGGTGTCATCTGACCTTGACCTCATTTTCATGGTTCAGTGGTCAAAGTTAGGTTTTTGAGTTTTGGTCTTTTTTTCTAATCTATATGCAATAGGTCAACTTTAAATGGTGTATGGAAATATTTTATGATGTACATGTCAGTTTCACAGGTTTTATTTGACCTTGACCTCATTTTTACGGTTCATTTCTCAGTGTTAAGTTTTTGTGCTTTGGTCTGTTTTTCTTCAACTATAAGCAATAGATCAACTATATTTGATGTATGGAAGGATTGTAAGACGTATATGTCTGTCTGGCAGGTATCATCTGACCTTGACCTCATTTTCATGGTTCATTGGTCAATGTAAAGTTTTCATGGTTAAGTTTGTTTCTTAGATACTATAAGCAATAGGTCAACTATATTTAATGCCTAAATTGATTGTAAGGTGTACATGTCTGTCTGGCATGGTTCATCTGACCTTGACCTCATTTTCATGGTTCATTGGTCAATGTTAAGTTTTCTTGTTTAAGACTGTTTCTTAGAAACAATAAGCAATAGGTCAACTATGTTTGGTTTATTGAATGATTGTAAGGTGTACATGTATTTCTCGTTTGGTTTATCTGACCTTGACCTCATTTTCTTGGATCATGTTAAGTTTATGTGTTACTTGTAGTAAAGCTTTGTATTTAGGACTATCAACATAAAATTAATGGTTAGTAAAGAAGGCGAGACATTTCAGCGTGTGCACTCTTGTATTATACTGCCTGGTCTTGTGGTAGTGTGTTCACCTCAAGTGCAGAAGGTTGTTTATTTTGAACCCAACAGGGTAAAACCAAAGACTTTAAAGTTGGTATTTGCTGCTTCTCCCCTAAACACACAGTATTATTAAGGAGTAAGAGCAAATACTGGTTTGTTCAGAGTCAGAATAATGTGTCAAGGTAAGGTGACATGTCTCTCTGAGAACTAGTGTAAGAGATAAATAAGTCCTGGTAAAAATTGTCTGGTCAGACAAATATAACTAGTATAAAAAGTCCATGGATACAGAATTTACTAGTATATTTAGTCAGATGACAGTAAAATATTATTTATGTCCCCAGACTAATTTTCTTAGTCCATGACATCACTATTCCTAGGTAAAAATGTCCAGTTTTTCTAATACTGTATGCAACATGTCAAGTATATTTGCTGTATGAAATTTTTTAAGGATGTACATGTTAGTCTGGCATGTTTTATTCGACCTTGACCTCATTTTTATGGTTCATTGCTCAATGTTATTTTTTTGTTTTTTGGTCAGTTTTTCTATTTTCTTATTTTCAAATTAGCAATAGGTCAACTATAATTGGTGTATGGAATGATTGTAAGTTGCATATGTCTGACTGAGAAGTTTCATCTTACCTTGACTTTATTTTCATAGTACATTGGACAATGTTTAGTTTTTGTGGTTTTTTCGTATACTGTAAGCAATAACATGAATGAGGCCCCTATATTTGGTGAATGGAATGATTGTGAGATGCACATGTCTGTCTGGCATGTTTTATATGACCTTGACCTCATTTTCATGGTTCATTGGTCGATGAAAAGTTTGCATTGTTTTGTCAGTTTATCATATGCTTTAAGCAACAGGTAAATTATATTTGGTGGATGTAACGATTGTAAGGTGTGCATGTCTGTCTGGCAGATTCATATAACCATGATCGCATTTTATGGTTCTTTGGTCAATGCTATGGTTTCTTGGTTTTTTCATTTTATCAGATATTATAAGCATATGTCTACTTGTTGGTGTATGGAATGACTGCAAGGTGTCATATAAAAATAAGAAGATGTCTGTCTGCCAAGTTTAATATTACTGTGACCTCATTTTATAGAATATTGATAATATTAAACAGCAAAAATGATGAGCAAGACAAGATATACAAATGATCCAAAATTGTCTGTTGCCTACTCATTATGTCATAGTAGTTATTGTCATTAAATGATAATGTTTACCCTTTTATGTGTAGGGCAAGAACATTAAAGATAAAGGGAAACTATAAACAAAAGAAATTATCAACAAAAATAGATTTACAGACGTCAACAAAGCCTAAATGGTAAGTCCACTTCTATAAAAGTTATTGCCCTTGAATAATGATTATTATGAAAATAAGATGTGGTATAATAAATGAGAAAAATATCCACCAGAGTTCAATTAAGTGGATGTATGCAATGCAATTACTTATTAGAGGCCAATGATGACCTGTAAATAATGAGAAAACCCATACCCTATACATAATATAGTCATCTATAAAAGACACCACAAACAAAATTTGGAAAAAAAACATCAATTCAAACTTCAAATATACTAGACTAATTTATAAAAAAAAAAGTTATGAAAAAACAAATATGACGGACGTGAACCAACATCAACCACTGAACTATGTACAGGCTCCTGATTTTGGACAGGCAAAATATGGCAGGGTTGATATAAAGATAAGAAGCGGTATGATTGCCAATGAGACTTTTCTCCAATGGAGATCAAATGACATTAAATTTAACAAAATTAGTTCACTGTACAGCCTTCGACAATGAGCAAACCCTATACTGCATAGTAATCTATAAAAGGCCATGAAATAACAAATGTAAAACAATTCAAAAAGGGCATGGCGTCATTTAAAAAGGGCATGGTGTCTATCCATGCTAAACATGCTTGGGGGAAACACCACAAACAAAGGTGAAAGCTAAGTGCCTGATTTTTGCACAAAACAAACAAAAAACAAATATGATATATAGCAACAATTGACAACCACTGAATAATAGGCCCCTGACTTGGGACAGACACTTACAAAATGTGGCATGGTTTAACATGTTTGCTGGCGCCAAATCCTCCTCTAAATAAGGACAGTGGTGTAAGTGTCAGTTCAATATAAAATCTATAAAATCAGTTGAAAAGGGTTTTTTTCTGCTCTTGGGTCAGGTTATTTTGATACATTCCCGTTTTCATTCTCAATTTTATTAACTCATTAGAATGCAACAAAGCAGAAAAACAGCTACAAAAAACACAGACCGGATGTGGCTGGAAATTTATTCTTTCCCTTTAACAAAAAAGACTCAACATGCAGATCTATTAGTACTCACAGTTACTGACAGCTAATTCAAAGCAAATATCAACTAATAAAATAAACATTTAGTGAGCACCCAACCCACCCATAACCTGGGACAGTGGTTTTAATAACAGCACAACATTTGAACAAACTGTAAACATTTTTAAGTCTCCCAAACCAAGTTTGGGAAGACTTATTGTTTTTGCTCAGTTCTTATTATTCTTCTTCTTCTTCTTCTTCTTCCGCCGCTTTTAAATTTGAACTTGTCCGCACCCTTTCTCCAAAACCGCTTGTCAGATTAACTTAGGGTTTCACAATATGTTAGACTAACATGTCTAGTGGTGCAATCAGGGTTTTGTTTGTGCAATGGGGTTTATAAAGGGGTACTTTGAGGGGCAAAAAGAAAAGAGGGTTTTACTATAGAACCCTATGGGATTTTATTTTTTTAAATTTTCAAATGATTATAAATTGTAAACCGTTCGTGATAGACACAATCTTTTTAATTGAAAATGTTCTAAATGATAAAGCCCATTAAATGAAATACAGGGTTAGTCCCCAGGGGTCACTCCCACCCCCTGCCATTTAAGAAAGTTCTAATACCTTGTAATTGGTCAAGATCCCCACCCTAAACCATATATATTCTGGTTTGTCATGCTAAGATGGTTTGAATGATATACAGGGTCAGTCCCCAGGGGTCATCCCCACCCCCTGCCATTTGAGAAAGTTCTAATATCTTGTAAATGGTCGAGATCCCCACCCCTAAACCATAAATATTCTGGTTTGTCATGATAAAGCACATCAAATGTAATACAGGGTTAGTCCCCAGGGGTCACCCCCACCCCCTGCCATTTAAGAAAGTTCTAATATCTTGTAAGTGGTCAAGATCCCCACCCCTAAACCATATATATTCTGGTTTGTCATGCGAAGATGGTTTGAATGATATACAGGGTTAGTCCCCAGGGGTCATCCCGACCCCCTGCCATTTGAGAAAGTTCTAATATCTTGTAAATGGTCAAGATACCCACCCCTAAACCATATATATTCTGGTTTGTCATGATAAAGCACATCAAATGAAATACAGGGTTAGTCCCCAGGGGTCACCCCCACCCCCTGCCATTTAAGAAAGTTCTAATATCTTCTAAGTGGTCAAGATCCCCACCCCTAAACCATATATATTCTAGTTTGTCATGCGAAGATGGTTTGAATGATATACAGGGTTAGTCCCCAGGGGTCATCTTCTAAGTGGTCAAGATCCCCACCCCTAAACCATATATATTCTAGTTTGTCATGCGAAGATGGTTTGAATGATATACAGGGTTAGTCCCCAGGGGTCATCCCAACCCCCTGCCATTTGAGAAAGTTCTAATATCTTGTAAATGGTTGAAATCCCCACCCCTAAACCATATATATTCCTATTTGTCATGTCTTGAACATTTGAATGACGTATACGGTCAGTCCCCAGGGGTTCCCCCCATCCCCAATGTTCTAATATCTTGTAAATGGTTGAGATCCCCACCCCTAAACCATATATATTCCTGTTCGTCATGTAATGAACATTTGAATGACGTATAGGGCCAGTCCCCAGGGGTTCCTCCCCAACCCCAATATTCTAGTATCTTGTAAATGGTTGAGATCCCCACCCCTAAACCATATATATTCTGGTTTGTCATGCCGAGATGATTTGAATGATATACAAGGTTAGTCCCCAGGCATCACTAATGCATATAACTTTACTGGACCAAACCAATTTTCACTGGACGTTGCCCAATGTCAGGCGACCCTGGGAATTACGAATAATGGGAGCTTCGTTTGGGAGACTTCATAACTGCATCCTGTTACAATCATTTCTTGTTTGCAATTGGCTTAACTCAAAAACTGCAACAAGGCACAAAAAACAACTAATATGAAAACCATAGACACAAAGCACTGAAATAAGAGTTCTTACAATTTTAAATATTCAAATGAAATTTTTATCAAAATGTACATAAACATGATAAAATAGCCATTTTGTTGCTGTATTTCTCTTCATTTATAATTTTTGAGTTTTGTGTATTTGTAGGTCAGACATCTTGGCTTTCATGATCATCATTCAACAGGTCAATACTGAACAGCAAACTTAAAGTTGATATTTTTCTACATAGTGTGATTTTTTTATTAATTTGAAATGGAATGTGTTTTTTTCCTACATAAGAAAGAGGAAATTTCAACATAATGACTATAAACAAAAAGGAGTCAGATCATCATGATCATAGATGCACAAGAACTTAATCATGTATATGCAACAACGTAATTATCAATTGAAAGAAGGGAGGAATGAAAAAATATATTAGTATTTTATTGTCCAAATGAACTTGCTTTGTCAACTCATTTAAATCGCTCCATCCAATAAAGATGTACGGAGAAAGATTTTTGAAGAACAGATTGCAAAAATGTTTTGTCTAAGAATTGTTTGAATATTCTAGTGGATGAAATAATTTATTTACTTGACTCTTATATAGTGGACTGAATAATTGTTCATAGCAAGCTGAAACAAGAAAACTAAAACTTAACAGGAAAAGTGTTTATTTTATAAATTTGCAAATATAAATGTAATATTATGAACACCACAAAGGTATAAGATTCAAATCGTTTGCATATTCATGTATTGCAATGGAACTATAACAAAGAAAACTTTACCTCATTAAACTATTAACTGTGCTTTGTCAATTTATTCAGTCAGAATATGAAATATTTTTTTCAGTTCTATTTTCATAATAAAACAAACAAGACAAGATTTCAAATCAATATTTTTTTCTTTTATTAAGACATGTCATTTTATTTCAGTTAAAGGATTTTATTTTTTGACTTTTAATATTATTATACTTTCCAAAATAATAATAATCTTTATTGTCATATAAACAAATTAAAAACATGTTTGTGACAAAATGAAAAAAACCAAGATACACTCATATCTATATTATAAACTTTTTACTACCAAACAGAATTCATTGTAACATACACATTACTGTATATTTATAATTTGAATTCCATAGGATTTTATTTTGTCCCATGGGATATTAAAAATCCCATGGGATAGTTATAGTCCCATGGGATTTTTTTTGTCCCATGGGACAACAAATATCCCATGGGACTACAATTATCCCATGGGACCCAAAAAAATCCTATGGGATTTAACCAAAATCCCATGGGATAATGGTCAATCCCATGGGATTTGCCGTATCCCATGGGATATTGAAAATCCCATGTTTTTCTAAATCAAATTACAAAATATATATAATAATAACAGCAGAAAAGCAATGAAATTATTGAATCCCATGTAATTCCGCACATTTTGGTTATATACACGACACTGTAGGTCTAAGGAGAGGCGGCGGCGGATTTGCAAATGAGTGTTTTGCAAATTAAAAGTGTCCAGTGTTTAATGCACAAATGTTTAACCTATTTATATATCTTTAATAAAAATATACTAAGTATATTATATCATTTAAAATATAAAGCTTGTTGAAGAGAACTGTAAGAGAGGAACAATTTATCTAGGCTGTTCCTAGTCCAAATATTTACGACGTTTTGAAAGGCTATTTAAATTTTTTTCTGTAACGCCTTCACAGAAAAAATAAAATAGCCTTTCAAGACGTCATAATTACTTGGACTAGGCTGGTCCTTTCCCTTGCAACATACGGGTATAGCAGACCCAAACAGATAAAGGACAGGAAACCAGTCTATATATTTATCAATGACATGTAAATGTTTTGATTCCATATTTTTCGGGAAAAGTAGGAATAGGTTCCGATCTCCAAAACATGTCAGTTCTCCTAATGTGACCTTCCGAATTAGACTTATCACCTACATGAGAAATACTACGGGTCTCACATGTTGAGCACTTCCGAAGCACGAGATCACCCCAAGGTTTTTGTGGGGTTCGTGTTGCTCAGTCTTTAGTTTTCTAACCTGTGTTTTGTGTACTGTTGTATGTTTGTCTCTTTGTCTTTTTTCGTTTTTAGCAATGGCGTTGTCAGTTTATTTTCGACATGAGTTTGAATGTCCCTTTGATATATTTCGTCTCTCTCTCTCATATAGTAGTAACTAGTATCAACTGTAAAAGGTGCAATACCACCAAATCATAGTACGTCACATCCGGTTGCATACGAAAAAGGGTCGATAAAAATATTCCTTTGAATTTGACAGTTGTAGGAAATTAATCCTACATTTCATTGCAGTAAAAAATTTCTGTGTCATAAAAATATATCTTAGGTGTTTCTAGGCACCATTATTTTTTTTATTTGGTGTTTCTGTAGAATATTTTGGAAACTTGAGGTTACATGGTTACTAAAGCTTGCACAGTATATAAAAGGGTTGTGAAACCGTTGGCCGTGCGCACATTTTATGAATGAAGCGCATCCGCGCTTCATCATAATGTACTTCGGTCAACGCTTTAACACCCCAAGAAATTTACAAAAAGTAGATTCAATTCTTAACTAAAATAATACGTTTGTCTTCTTCGCACATAAACGATTTCTTCTCAGTATCACAATCTGCCAAATTCCATTCCAGTCCCGTATTCTGTACAACGGTATAAGTACATATTTTCCCTGCACCTTCCGTTTTTGATGAGGACCAATTTTCATAAATTGGCGAAGATCCGTCATCTGACCATATTCGATTAGTATAATCACTTGGATTTGAAGCATACAGTCCTATCCAGATGTGCATTCCCCTGAAACAAAAGACCAAAAGCAAGCTAGATAAGAGAAATACCATTTAACTTCAAAAAGGGGAGGGTTATGGAATTTTCTAAAAATATATTCTGATCCCCAATTTGATAAAAAAAAAAATTCTGGTTTAGCAACAAAAAAATGTATTCTGAATCTAGATTTCCCCCATACCTTATAGTGTTAGATATTGAAGAAAAAAAAAGAAGATCGATAACGTTGAAAAACTAACAAATTTCCGGCTCAGACAAAAAAAACATACCCCCGCCCCCCTGTTTGAAGTTAAATGGTTGCTTCCTAAACGAATTTTCCCCTCAGGAGCCTCGGTAACTTTAATCAGAACTCGGAGTTCAAAATTTGTATTCGATACACCAAATCCATGTTTTGATTGGTTGATTTCTGAGTCTTAGTATGAGAAGCATGTGTAAATGGGCACATTGCATTTGCACCAATTTTTACAAAATCCAATTTTTCAATTGCGCCACAAGGTTATATTTCATTTGCGCCAAAAATAAAAACATCATTTGCGCCATTTTACAGGTAATATATAACGGAAAAGTTTAAAATTTTCATTGCTACATCATGCATAAGAGTTTTGTTAAAGTATTCCCTCCTGGGTAAGTAAGTTCATACTATTTTTTCAAAATAAAACTGAGCGTCTTTTAGGTTTCAAATTATATGGTGTTCACATGTTTGATGTGTCCAGATGGACATTGTCAATTCTGAGACGAACAGGCCGTTAGTCTTCTCAGAATTTGATTGTTTTATATTTTGTCATGTTGGGGCCGTTTATAGCGGCTATAGTAAATGGGTTTTTGAAGGCCGTACGGTTGTCTTTGATGGCTTTCATCTACTTCATTTGAACTTTGGTGAATAGTTATAAAAGGCTTAACTCATCAGATGGATACGCCTGTATTTACCTGTATTTACCTGTATTTTTTAATTTTGCGTAAATGAAATATGATTTGTGGCGCAAATGAAAGATAATTTTGGCGCAAATCAAATGCCAATTGGCGCAAAAGCAAAGCACCGGTGTAAATATGTTATGACAGCAAAGCCCAGTGTTGAAACATGTTATGAATAATGGGTACTTAAATTGAAGAATCGTAAATACAGACAGTGGTGTAATACAATAACTGTTATAAAACACGTATAATAGACTATGCACGTTTAACTAAGTAATAAGTTGTAAATTGTATATGGAATTGAATCAAGGTAGAATAAATTTAATGGAAAACTGTGATAATAACGTGAAACAGGTGAAGTTTATTAATAGTCAGGTAAATGGAGTTAAGTCAATTTTATCTCCAAAAATCACCACATGCCTGGATTATATAAGGTTAAATGACACTACTGTTTAAACGTTTATGCAATCTTTGTAAGAGATAAAAGTAATGTGAGATGATAATATGTAAAGTTATATGTATCGAAGAAAAGAGGAACACTCTATTTTAAAAATCTTATTCTCAAAATGTATTTCATTTCATCGATATAAATGATTACTGATTTGTTTACATATTTTTGATAATCTCATTTTCAAAACGGGACTAAGTATCAGACCTCGACTCATATGCAATGGCAATGATGTTGATTCTAGCGAAATTTTCTTAAAAATGTTCAGTCTTTGAGATCCGTTCTCGTATGCGTTCATTTCCAGGCCATTGATATATAATAATAACAATAGTTACATGTTGGACGACAGATGTTCATTGAGAAGATGATTCTTGGCTTCCCTATAAATCTGTACAAGATTTTGTCCTTGACTTTTGCAGACGCTCATGGCAGTTTCCCATGTCACAGGTGTCGTATATAGTGTGATATCTCCCGCTAAAACCTGATATCCTGAAGTTATAAATATATTCTCATTATATTTCAAGTAATAGTAATTTAAAGTAACATTGTTAAAATATTGCGTTGGCCTTATATGAATTTAAAAGCCACACAAAACAATTCTGCAACAACAAATTTCACTCATAACATCAAACTTGTAATTTTTTTGTTATTTAGAGGCCTTTCTGTCGCCAAAGGGACTCGGTAGTTCATCTACTGTATCACATGTCAGCACTGTGGTTATAAGTTAAACCCCATACGTTACAGGTGCGTTTGACTCCAATCTTAATTGACTAGGGGCGTTTTTTTTGTTCTTCGGTAGTGAGCCAGAAGAGGTCCATTTCTGTTTTTTTTTTGCATTGGGAAGATCTTCTGGCTATCTCTATCTCTTCCTTTTAAATAGGTAGTTTAGACGGCAGAGGCACATAACAAACATGGCGTCGCTTATTCAAAATAGCATTAATAAATTTATGAATGCAGATTCAATAGAATGTGAGCTGTGGGATAAACGTTTTTATGGTATGGCACCCTTATTAGGACATCCCAGTAGGGACGATAAGCTGGGTTAATATAAGACCTTCACGGACAGTAACAGTAGGGGGCGACTTTTGATATTCTGGGAAGGGGGAGGGGCAGGAGGATTTTTTGCGGATTTATTATTTATTTTAATCTGGCGCTAATCATACCTTTTTTAAGCTCTTATGAGGCCACCATATTCATATTTAAAATCCTCCTGTAACCCAAGACATCATAAAAATAAAAATAAATATCAAATGGATTTCCCCTTATTTAACACAAGTTTAAATTGATTGATTGTTGGTTGCTTATTTTTAACGTCCAGTGACAAATATTTCATGCATGTTCAGGAAAACACGAGTTTAAGGTCAGGTATGTAATATGAAAATAAGGAGATGTGGTATGATTGTCAATGAGGCAACTATCCACCGGAGTTCAAATGAAGGAGGCAACCGTACGGCCTTCAACAATGACAAAAACCCATACCGTATAGCCCGCTATAAAAGACCCCGACATAAAAAAATGTGAAACAAACTAAAAAACTAACGGCTTAATTATATATAACAAAACAATTTACAAACAATAATGTATCCATAGTACACGGATGCCCCACTCGCACTATCATTTTCTATTTTCAGTGGACCGTGAAATTGGGGTCAAAACTCTAATTTGGCATTAAAATTAGAAAGAGCATGTGTACTAAGATTCAAGTTGATTAGACTTCCACTTCATCAAAAACTACCTTGACCAAAAACTTTAACCTGAAGCGGGACAGACGGACGAACGAACGGAAGGACGGACAAACGAACGAACGCACAGACCGAAAAACATAATGCCCCTTGTGGGGCATAAAAATCAAATATGAGTCGACAGTCATGAACCAACGACAACTACTATATAACATAAGAACAAACTGTAAAAAGAAGTTGCAATTAGATTAACTCGAAAGATCGGTACGAGACACACAAAAAAAAAACCCAACTAGACAATAGACACAAAGCACCGAAATAAGAGTATTTGCAGTTACTGAAAGTTAGTTCAAAGCTATCATTGAAATAAATTTTGTTCTCCAGACTAAAGTATCAATTAGTACACAACCAACGGATTTATTCATAAACAGTCTGAGAAACGCAATGACCTTGTATACCTTGTATACATGCATATAAAATTAAGGTTTTTGAAAAGTGGTGGTCCGAATGTATTGAACATCAAACTTTTGCAATTTAAATAATAGTTAGGACCAGTAGATGTTCTTCAAGGACCACCAGGGAAAAAAGATTTTGAGAACTCTGCGATATCTTTGCTTTATAAAAAAATAATCCAGTTTGGTTACTTTAAAAAAAATTGATAGACAAGGTATCCTATTTCGATCATATACTAGACAAACATTGACAAATTCTTGTACAGTTTAAGATTATTCCAGATATAAATGGGCAGGGCTTTAATCCGAATTTGTTTAGCAAAATTGAGTTATGGAAGCATTAAGAAAAAATATCCCGAACACAGCGATTTCTTCCAACCAATTTTCATTGTTCGTCAGACACTTATTATATAATTACATCAATATGCCAAAACAGAGCACAATGTTACAGTCATTTAAAAAAAAATAAAATGTGATATGATTGCCAATGAGACAACTCTCCACTAAATGACACAGAAATTAATTAATAAGTATAGGTCACCATACGGCCTTCAACAATGAGCAAAGCCCATACCGCGTAGTCAGCTATAAAAGGCCCCGAAATGACAAATGTAGAACAATTCAAACAAGAAAACTAACAGCTAATTCATGTACAAAATAATGAACGAAAAACAAACATGTTACACAGCAACAAACGACAACCAATGTCTACCGACTCGAAACTGACTTATATTTATTTTCTAATAAACAGAATATCTCCAGAAGAGGTCCATATTCATTTTTTTGGACTCTTCACCAGAAGACATTCTGGATATGTACAGAAGAGACCAATAAAACACGCCCTAGGATTGTGAGTTTTCCTGTCGAAGGTCGATTGTTCTCTCCGGGCACTCTGGCTTCCTCCATAAAATAAACTAACCGCCTGCGATATAGCAAATGGTGCTGAAAATAGCATTAAACACCAACAACCAAGAAATTATGTTAATAATTCAAGGATATACTTCGGTGAAATAAAAAAAAAAACAAACTAGAATTTAAAAGTGATACTATAAGTCCGACGAGCATTAGTTTAGGAACAAAATAAGCTAAAAATATTGACAAGTTCTGGAGCTCCTTTTCGAGATATTTTTTTTTTAAATGGCGGGAAAAGACTGGCTTGGACTTTACTTTATATTTGCATTGATATCATATGGGTCTCAAATCAAGAAAAGGATTCTAGGGTCTGCTTAAATGTTGGTTAATGGCCCTTTATGATCTATTGAAGTCTTATATGAAAAGAAAATGGGTGTTATGGGGTAGAATATTTTACCCTGTACACAGCTACTTTTGCATAGGTATTATTTCTGTACCAAAAAAACTCTAGTACTTGAAATCTACTTTTAATATTCAGTACCATTTTGTTACTTTAAAATTATTGTAATATTTAGGTACCTGTATTTCACAGTACTTGATTTGTACTTGAAATTTAAGTACTACAGATTTTTGGTTACACCGTTACATTTTCAGCATTTTGAAATAAAATTGAGAATGGAAATGGGGAATGTGTCAAAGAGACAACAACCCGACCACAGAACAGACAACAGCAGAAGGCCACCAACAGGTCTTCAATGCAGCGAGAAATTCCCGCACCCGGAGGCGTCCTTCAGCTGGCCCCTAAACAAATATATATACTAGTTCAGTGATAATGAACGCCATACTAAACTCCAAATTGTACACAAGAAACTAAAATTAAAAATAATACAAGACTAACAAAGGCTAGAGGCTCCTGACTTGGGACAGGCGCAAAAATGCGGCGGGGTTAAACATGTTTATGAGATCTCAACCCTCCCCCTATACCTCTAGCCAATGTAGAAAAGTAAACGCATAACAATACGCACATTAAAATTCAGTTCAAGAGAAGTCCGAGTCTGATGTCAGAAGATGTAACCAAAGAAAATAAACAAAATGACAATAATACATAAATAACAACAGACTACTAGCAGTTAACTGACATGCCAGCTCCAGACTTCAATTAAACTGATTGAAAGATTATGTCTTCATCATATGAATATCAGGCACAATCCTTCCCGTTAGGGGTTTAGTATCATACCATCATAACATATATGAGAAGAACATAACCCGTGTCATGCCAACAACTGGTTTTTAAATAAATGTGTTTAGTGCAGATGCAAAGACCCTATAAGTGAATCAATATTAACGCCAAAATATGCAATCTTTAATGACCTGACAACAGTATCGTAACTATATCCCTTCTTAATAAGTCTATTTAAAGGTTTTGTTAGTTTCAGAGGTGAATACTGACATTTTTGTGCTTTATAAAGAATATTTCCATAAAAAATTGGATGTGAAATACCTGAACGTATAAGAAGTCTGCATGTTGAGCTATATTTACGAATGATGTCCTTATACCGATGATAAAATTTAGTAAATGTTTTGACTAGTTTGTGATATCGAAAACCCTGGTGTAATAATTTTTCAGTAATACATACATTTCTCTCGTTAAAATCTAAAACATTGTTACATACACGAGCGAATCGTACAAGTTGAGATATGTAAACACCGTAAGATGGTGACAAGGGAACGTCACCATCTAAAAATGGATAATTAACGATAGGAAATGAAAAATCATCTCTTTTATCATATATTTTAGTATTAAGCTTTCCGTTAATGATATAGATATCAAGATCGAGGAAAGGGCAGTGGTCATTGTTAGTATTAGCTTTATTTAAAGTAAGTTCAACAGGATAAATTTCTTTAGTATACATACTGAAAGTTTGTCTATTTCAAATCTCTTAAAGTTATGATTTTCAAACATGGAATATTGCGATCACTGTTGTTATTATTTATGTACCAAAATTTTTATTTTAGTACAAATCAAGTACTGTAAAAAATACAGGTACCTAAATATTACAAAATTTTAAAGTAAAGAAATAGTACTAAATAGTAAAAGTAAATTTCCAGTACTACTAATTTTTAGTACAGAAATAGTACCTATGCAAAAAGTAGCAGTGTATCGTTGGGAAAACACCAAGGAGTCCGAACATCTAACACAAATTCCTTAACCTGACCTCTCAGTGATTTTGAAAAGAGCGGCAGAATATATCATAGGGATATTCAAATTTCCAATGGAAAAATAAACCCGAAGAACGCCATAGCAACAAAACGAAATACGACAAGAAGACAGCAACCCAGAAAACTTAAGACTAAGCAACTCAAACCCTACCAAAAACCGAGGATGAGTCAAGTGCTCCATCGGGCGAAGAAGATCATGAGCCACATGTTCCAACCGTAGTGTTGCTCATGCAAGTACACATTCTTCATGATTTGATTTGACATTTGACATATTTCATTAGAGCACCACTGATAAGTATGTTGATGCTTGTTTCGTCTTTGATATTACAACGATTTAAAAAAAAAATATTTCAAATTTGAATTGTGTTATACTAAGTTGTCCCAACGATCTCATACCAGATCTTTCACAATCCTATAGCTATATTTGACCACCATTACTTATTCTTTTACGATCATTTATATCCATAACGACCATGTCCTTTATCAATAAAAGGACAGTGTCTTGACCATGAAATGTCTGTTTTTTTGTGTTGTTGACCTGTTTATATAAAATATAAAATATATGTATTTGCGTTATCACCATTATGAATAAATTAAAAAACTTACCGTTTAACAAAATGAGATAGATAATGAAATTCATCAGCATCTAAAAAAAAAGAACTCAATAAATATTTGTATACTTAGCATCTGAAATCGACACGTGTTTTTCTATCATTAAGTAAAATATAAGTACTAATATTGCTTCGTACCATAGATAAGTTACGATAAAAATAAAAAGTACATTTCTTTATACAACATTAAACCTGCCGATGTGATTTTGATGTTCAAACGATTTCTGTATATTTTACAGGTTATTGATATTCGCATGATAGTAAATGAGGTGTGTATAACAAAATACGAATACCACTCCGATCTCCCCAAAATAGGATTCCCGCGTCGACACGTTTATGACCAAAGTCTTGTGCAGGGTAGAATATATAAACATTTAAGAACATTAACACCAGACGACAAAAACAGAACAACCATTAATGTCAAAGGTCAAATTTGCCTGACATGTCCACGTTGTGTAAGCACTATTAACGAATTTTATGAAATTTATAAGCAAGATGTATCTTTAAAACATGCTAATTCCCAGCCACTTGCTAATAGGTGGAGAGATATCTTGCCCACAAGCAGCGGTAACGACCCACTAACAGAAAAAGTTAATGATAAAAGATAAAGATATATCATGATTACAGTCCGCATAAAACGTGTTTCTGGAATTATCATTTGATGGCTGGATTCTGTATAACGTCCAGTGTCGAATTGTATGCATATACAGGACTACTAGGATATGAAAATGTTACTTGCGATTAAACTCTGGATTGTACTTAGCCGACACGCTTCGTCGGATTCAACGTGCTAGTTTACCAAGAAAAAGTTTATAGGAAGCCATGTCGACTTACCAGACACATTATTCCGACTCCGAACCGACCAATCTTTGCTTTTAATAACTCCGTGATGCCGCGTTCAATGCGAGGAAGCAGGACATAGCAAGTTTCAAGTATTTACTAGTAGTAGGAGCCGGTCGGGGTTCGAACCCACTACCTAACGCACATTTCCACGAGACCACCAAAGCAGTATTAATTCTTAGACTCATGGCCGACAGATTGGAAAGCCAAACAAATAAAAGTGCAAGGTTTGGCTGCGTTGTTTGTTCTTGCAATACAATTATATTGAATTTAACAGAATAACAAATGACGTTTGCCAAAATAGAAGAGCCACAATTGTTTGCTATTAGTGCTTAATGTTTCTCAACGACATGAAAGCACAGCGAAATATGGTAGTGGTCTTGGAACAGAAAAAAACATAAATTTTACAAAATACCTTTCGCATGTGTTCCGCTGTAATATGTTAAATTGATGATTTGTGGTACGATTTTAATTTGGACTCCAATAAGCTTTAAATTAGGTTCATCTGGTTTTGCTGTTTTAAATGTGAACTAAGTATTGATAATAACCAAAATAAATTATATTACTTAACGATTACCAATTTGTTTCTAAAGAAAACAAAGTTTACAAGTTGAACATTCATTAAAATGAATGAAGTGTGTTTAGATAATTATGTATATATAATGTGATATTTTTACATTGTCTCATCATTGATTTTTGTATTAGTCGATCTCTTATTAAAGAGATTTCATAATTATTATCGGTATATTCATTTTCAAAACTAATTAGAAACAGCTTATGAAAAACCTTTATTGAATTGATTATCTTTCAACTTCACTTATTTGAAGACTCCATGTTTTAATAAATGTTTATTGTGAACCTTGAATTTGAATTGGGTGAAAAAACTTGGCGCTACAATAGGTTATTTATTTGTACTTTAGCGCTAACACGTCCGATTTTCCCGTTAAAATTGTCCTATCAATGCGCTGACAAGGCCTTATTTATTATAATCAATATTTTATCGATAGTTCATATTTTTTTCATCTTTCGAAATTTTCACTAAAACAAGAATTTACGTCGTTTAAAATTAGATATGGATTGTGTTTTGTGCAAGCTTACAAAGGCAAACGATATGTGTGTTTATCAAGTTTGTTTTATATTTCTATGGCTGGAGTGCGCACGATATTTAATAACGTTTTGATAACCAGAAGAAATCTATCTATATTTGTTTTATGATAACGTACAATTATGATTATAAAACAAAAACTCGTATAAGCAGTTTTTCGGTTAATGGACATTTTTTTTAAAGTTAGTGGAAGACATAAATGTAGCAACTGTGCAGATATTAGATATTTAAGAAATAAAATACCTTTATATATTTGACATGTTTGCCCAATAAGATATCATAATTATAAATAAATGATTGTAAATTTGAGTATTCCAATTCTCAGGGAAATAAATAAAACTTAATTTACTTAATTTTCTTGAACAAACATCATTTGAAATGGTGAGTATTTATCTAGTTAAAGATATATTCGTAAGTTCAATAAATAAATATGTGTTTATATTTCAGAATTGAATGCTTCTTTTATAATTTTAGTGGGACGTAAAAGCGTTGACCGAAGCACATTTTGTATGAAAATTTGGATGAAATTTGAAAAAAGGAGGACAGGAGTAATGAGTAAAATAAACAGCAGGATGAGCAACTTGGCAAAAAATAAAGGCAGGATGACAATTTATGTAAAAAAAAAGTCGGGATAAACCAATAAAAAATGGCAGGACCGAACAGCGTGAAAAATGAAAAGGCAGGACAAAGGTTATTAAAAAAAATGCAGGACAAAATGTTTCATCCTAGCCCCCCCTCTTTAATAGAATCAAATGGTGGGTCCCTTATAGTATGCAAGTTTATTAACTTCTACGTCATTTGGTCTTTGGTCCCCGTGTGTATGAACGACTCAGTAGTTAGCACGCACTATGCTGGCATAAAATATCAGTGTTGAAAGAATATCTTATCTTTCTGTGAATGTTCTGTTCATGAAACGTAAAACAAAAATAACATTGAAAATACTAGATTTCCAACTGAGAAAAATAAATGACCATAGCTTAATTTGTCCCATGTGTTGTTACTGTAGGCTTTAAATGCATTGAATTTTCATTTTTTATTGACATTGCTACTTTTTGGCTCAAGCAACGCAGACAAATTTTATGAGTACATAATAATTGTAATACCTGTCCCACGCGCTTAGACGGATGTCAAGTTGGTTCAATATTCAATATTCAACATTCAATAATCAATTTTTATTGTGAAAACTTTTTAGCGCGTCATAAACATGTTATCATTCGTGTATTTTCTAAGGCATTGATAGTCATGGTATTACATGTAACACATTATATGCAGAAGATGATAGGAAAAATCGTCAATGCCATATATGTATCGGATTCTATTAATGAAAAAAACCTTTTAAACGGGTTTGCGTTACTGCTTTTCTGTAACATAGAGTGTATAAGTACTTGACTAAGTGGGAAGCTATATGAAAAAAAAAAAGAACATCAAAAAAAGTAATTAAGGTAGATGGGGTGTCTAAATTATAATCCATAGAATTGTTTAATAATTTGCCAAAATGTAGTTTATATCATGCTTTTTTAAAACAAATAATAAAAAGAATGGGTCACGGGGCTTATTTTCACGCTACATGTTGTGCAAAATTGACAAATTTTGTAAAGATTATGCATGGAAAACCCCATTTTCTGCCATAAAACGAAAACTACACCATAGAATTTTGAGATAAGATATGAGAAGATAGCTCTTATATTGTGCTTTCAGATAAGAAAAAGAAAGAAATGGGGTCACGGGACCCGTTTTCTTGCTACATAATAAAATAGGTAAATTCCTAACACATTCTATTGTAAAAGTAACTTTATCTGAATTATCTGCCCTTACATCTGAGTTGCCTCCCCTTATGTGGCAAAGTTGGAAAAAATTGAATCAAACAAAAGTATTCTGTTTTTTTGTAAAATACAACCATAAATATTATAAAGCATGTCATTTTCTATATAGAAATGAAAACTCTTACACATGAATTACCTACTACTCTCAAAATTTGCACATTTTCTTAAAGATCTAGACCAATTGTTTTCTGGTATTTCAAAATCCAAGATGGAGGAAGACACCCAATCTACCTTAAGTACTGACGAAGTTATGTTTTTCTTTTTCAAAAAAAAAAAATTTAAATGTTTAAACAGAATTTTAGGAAAATAATCCCAAGTCACTCAGCTGATGATACACTCGGGGCTAGCAGTCCATCAGCAGATGTTAATGAGACTAAGTGACAAGAATCACGGTGGGTAAGGTTGTCCTGCGAGAGAACGTTCTGTGCTGCTGATTTGGTCCTGACTGGTGCTGGTGATCATTAAAAATATGTAGACAGAGATGAAAATGATGATGTTTTACGTTTTCTCGCATAAAAAATGGAAGGAAACAGTTGAGATGTTTTGTTTCTTATGGGTTCATAGGAAAACAATTAAAAATGTGACCCTCTAAACTGTTTCAGTAAGCGTAACACAAAAGTGCTCATTTTTAGAAAATCTAGAACTGAAAAAATAAAACAAAAATGCTCCTGGAGTCCGCTTTTTATACCCAAATTCACACGACAAAGTTATTTTGTGAAAAACCTGTGCAATTTATTAAAATTGTGCATTTTCTCAGTTAAGACATGTCCTGATTCTGTGCTGGTGGGTCCTGTCACTGTGCTGGTGGGTCCTGATACGGTGCTGGTGATTAGGGGTAAAAAGTTGGTCATATTTGAAATAAACGTTACAGAATCACTAAAATTGAGCAGATATTTGTATTCAACCGCCTTTGTGACTCATATTTTTACTTTTGTGCATCCATTTGGCTGTTTAATAAGCGTTTTCAAATAATTGTAACATATATTACATAAAAAGGCAACATCTTCCGTCCAATATCAGATGAAAATATATCTAATCAGAATAGTTATATTTTAGATATTAAATGCCCTTTAATTAATGATTCTCTACATAATATGCAAACTAAAACAGTTTTAAGTAAAGCGACATTTACAAATGATTTATAACGACAATAAATGTTTGACTGGTCTATTTCAGTTAAATAAACGAGGTTAGATGATCTAAATACTGGTGCCTCTAATTTCTTCCTTAATATATATATACACTGTCTCCAATATATTTCGACTGGATAAAAAAAAACTACCTAGGCTTGCTTTTCGTACATGACTGATAAACATTTACTAGAATGGAACAAGATGTGAACAATTGTAATTCAAAGTATGACCTTCAACAACGAGCAAAATCCATAACGAATACAAGCTATAAAAATGTAAACGATTGAAAAATGAAGACCTTCGGCCTGATTTAAAACACAACTCTGAACAAAAAACAAATATGACAGATAGAAATCATCGACAATCACTGGTTTTGGGCACTCGTGACAGGGCTTAACATGTGTGTTTGCGCTCCACACCACCTCCTTCATTGGTGTAACAACACAACACTTAGCACACAAATAATAACTTAAAGACATAAATTATTGAACACGAGTACTCGCAGCTACTGAAAGCTAGTTCAAAGCCGCATTTTCAACTAATAGATAAACCATGTTCTCTTAGATTAAAATCTCAATCGGTACGCATCAAACAAATTTCGAAAAACTTAAGTTCACATTTAAATTTTTGGTTTAGCAGAACTTTAAAACTGTGCAGTGAATCTTGTGCTCACAACATTTATTATGTATTTTTGCATCTGTGAGTTAAATTAATCATTTACTACTAGTAGTTTGATATCAAAATAAACAAATGTGCACATGTTCCTTCCACTTGAGACTGTGAAACATCTAGTTTTAGATATGTTCCCTATGGTCATATTATTACAGGAGACCTCAACATCGTCGAAGACCGTGAGGTCAAAACTTTTCTAAAGAAAGGACCGAAATACCGTCCTCCATCTAAAATAGATCGGAAACAGTGTCGTCAGGTCATTAAAGACGCTCTGTCTGCCTACTGTAAAAATTGGTGCAAACGTGAAAAATCTGATAAAAAATCTCTAGACAGTTATTTGAATAAAATTATGAATACTGTTAATATTCGAATATCTCATTTTGAAAACAATTCTGAAATTAATAATAGGGTCCATGATATTCCCATTTCTAGAATAAAATATAAACTGCAAGTACTCGCAGAGCGGTTTGTGTTCGTACCGGCAGACAAGGCAGCCAATAATGTAGTGGTGGTATGACGCATATACTACACGGAAGTTCTTCAAAACGAAATTATCAATTCCTCTACATTCAGGTCCGTACGCACCACTGAGAGTCAAATCTTTAACAAGCATATCACTGACACTACCCAGCTTAAAGCCTCTTCCGAACATTTGAAAGTCCCTACCATGTACTGGTTACCGAAATTACACAAAAAAACCATTTAAATTCCGTTTCATCTCCGCATCTAGTAAGTGTTCTACTACTAATATATCAGTGCTTCTTACTACCTCCCTTACTACTATCAAAGAACTGGTTATTAACTTTTGTAATAAAGCTTATGAAAATAATGGTATTGATTATTTTTGGGGTGTTAAAAATTCTTTAGAGGTTTTAGATAAAATACATGCTTTTGATGGTCCTTTTGGTTCTGTTAACAGTTATGATATTTCTACTCAATACACTACACTTCCACACAATCTAATAAAGAAAAATAATTTCATATTTAATGAAATGGTCTTTTGAAAAATCTCATTGTAAATTTATTTGCTGTAACTCGTTTAAAAAGGAAAGTATGCTGGATACACTTACTGGAAATGTGAGGATATGATTGAAGCTTTAAATTTTCTCCTAGATAACATATATGTACGTTTCGGCGATAAAGTGTATTGTCAGGTAGTAGGTATTTCTATGGGCACTAACTGCGCCCTTTAATAGCAGATTTATTCCTGTATTGCTATGAATCTCAGTTTATGACCAAACTCAGTAGAGACACATCATTGTTACATTTGGTTGATACATTCAACAATACCTACCGTTATCTGGATGATATGTTTTCGTTAAATAAGCCAGAGTTCTCTAAATTTACTACCGAAATTTACCCAAAAGAACTTACTTTAACTAAATCTAACATAACCAGCAGCAGTTGTCCTTTTCTAAATTTAGACATTTCAATTTCTAAAGGGAAACTCCATACTAAAATTTACGACAAAAGAGACGATTTTTCATTCCCTATTGTTAATTTTCCTTTTTTAGACGGCGATGTGCCTTTGGCTCCATCATACGGTGTTTATATATCCCAACCCGTTCGGTATGCCCGTGTGTGTAGTGATGTCATAGATTTTAACGAACGTAATCAATGCATCACTGGTAAATTATTAAGTCAGGGATTTCGTTACCATAAATTACTTAAAACTTTTACTATATTCTTTCATAAATTTGGCTGTACCTGTAGAAAACTTATTAAAAATGGTATTTCACATCCTAAATTTTATGGTAATATTGTACTTAAAGCGCGGAAATCACTATGTGATCCGTGTAAACTCATCGAACCTTTAAACAAACTTATTAGTAAGGGTTATCGTACCAATATTGTAATTAGATCTCTGAATAAAGTTTACATTTGCACTAATATCGATTTTGTCATAAGCAAATTAAAACATAACTAAATTTGTATTTAAGTTTCTTTTCAAACGGGATGTATAGAGACACACACACGTTCATTTTTATCTATAAAAAAAGTCACTCCCAACTATCCTACTACCTGTCGATACATTTATTTTCGGCATTGCACAAGTCATGTCTTCTTTGACTGTTCATGACGTTAAAATATTAAATCCCTGGGATGTATTTTAGTTGATTTTAGTCTCTGATGCATGATTTTTATTATTAATTGTTTTGGCTTTTAACTAGCTGTCAGTAACTGCGAGTACTCTCAAATCGTACTTTCTTTTTAATTTGACCTGTTGATACTATTTGTAATGCTTTTTTGTTATTTAATGTTAACATGGATCTTGTCTATATTCCAGCTTTGATTATTTGGTATTACTACAAATTTTCACTTCTTCGTACTATGACCATCAAAATTATTTCATTTTTCCTTAGATGCTGTTCTTGGACCTGTACAGGACATTTTATCTAGCAATAATTGTATAGTTTTATTGTTAATATTCACCCCATATGTACCAAGTGTTAGACTAGTTTTATTGATATTAAAAAAAATTCTTGGTATTCCTAAACGGAAGACTTTATACACACCGAAGAAGAAGTATATTTATCAACAAAATTATTTTCATTTACCTGTGTATAATATGACGCAGGTTTCTTCAAAAGTGATGATTTTCTAAAAATTGTTTAACATTTCACAGTGATATCATACTTTAACTTTGTTTCAACCTGTTTATTTACATTTTACTTTAATTATTTATCCCTTGTAATTTTTTATTAACTGTGTATTTGCATTCAGGTGTCACAGATCAAATTTATTCGTTCATTGTGTGTTAATTTACGTTTTTTGATTGAGTTAAGCCTTCTAATTGATATTTTATAGTGTGTTTATTCTATGTTGTGATGTTATACTATTGTTTCAGAAAAGGGAGAAGGTTTGGTACCATTAAAACATTTAATCCCGCTTCAAATGTTTGCACCTGTCCTAAGTCAGGAATCTGATTACAGTAGTTGTCGTCTGTTTATGTAGTTCATACGTGTTTCTCGTTTCACGTTTATATATAGATTAGATCGTTGGTTTTTCCTGTTTGAATGGTTTTACACTTGTAATTTTTTGGGGCCCTTTATCGCTTGCTGTTCGGTGTGAGCCAATGCTCCGTGCTGAAGGCCGTACCTTGTCCTATAATGGTTTACTTTTGTAAATTGTAACTTGGATGGAGAGTTGTCTCATTGGCACTCATACCACATCTTCCTATATCTATACACATCCCTATGTGAGAATGTGAATGTTTTGCAGTGTGGGTGTTCATAATACCCTAACGTCAACAAAATGAATTTTTCCACCCTTTGCTTCGAAAACATTTTAATTCAAATAATTGCGTTATATAGTTATATACTGAATTAATATTTATATCATTCAACAGAAACCTTGCACGTTAAAAAAAACTTGAATTGGTAGAGATTGAAATAAGTCATACAATTAATTATCCCAAAAGAAGTATAAGAAATTCTTTCAAAATGAACGTTATGTTTTTATTTACAGTATAAGAAAGCGTGTGTTAAGCTGTATAAGAAACTAAAGGGTTCATAATTATGTAATAAACAAAAATATATAATTACTGTTTTTGAGTTTAGAAAACAACAAAAATATTATAAAAAAAAAAATAAATAAAATATGGCTTAGAAGAAATATCAACAACAAATTGCATGGATTTTTGTAATTTTCGAAAATCTTTAGTAAATTTTGTTGAAGATTTTGATTGGCATTCCAAAAAGACAATACTAGCGATTTTTCCATTGATTTTGTGAAAGAATATTTCAGGGCGTTAAGCTTAACCCCACTCGAAAAATAGTGTCCCAAAACAGGATGTAGGTGTCTTACAGATACGAAAAACGCACCAACATTACAACTCATCATAATTTATCGATCTGTTGACAAAATATTGAGTCATTCTATTATGTAGTTCCTGAGAAAAGTGTGACGAAAAATACTAAGTTCATCTAACAAATTGACAAACTCCAGATATCGGCAAACACGAAGCAGGTACATGTATCGGACAGATCCAGAATATGCTCACACGTTACAACTGACAGCTGTACAAATATGAAGTCATTATGTTTGATAGTTTCCGAGAATAGTCTGACCACACTTTTTGTTGGACGAACGGACGGACAAGGTGATTGCAATATAGACCCCACTTTTTAGTACTGCCTAAGTTAATACATTTATTATCGACAATTGATGCCAATCAATGTGTAACTTGACAAGTAAAGAGTCTGCGCGTCAAGTAGTCGCTGTAACATAAACCTTATCTTTCGATATATAAACCTGAAGCATTCCAGTTTCATTCCGAATGGTATATTAAATCAATAACCTACGCTTTTGTTAACATTGTATGAATGAGATTATTGGGGCGGTAGATTAGACATTGAGATAGCTTCCCAATTTTACCTAGAATACATCCAGAGTCCTATATACGATCTTAAAAAAAACAACAAAAAAACAACAAAAAAACAACAACAAAAAAACCCGTACAAATGAAAGCACTTACATTTTGTACCTATATCACAGTGTATATAAAGTGCGAATCCAGTTAGTTCATTTTCACTGTTGTATGCGAGTATGTCTATTGTAAAATAAAGGATGATGGGAAAAACTGCGTTTGTTTACTTTTTGAAAATACAAAATAATTGGTTTGAATGTATGTTTTAACACAATTTCATTAGAATATACCTTTTTAATGTATAATAACAGGATGTAATTAAAGCAGTAGAATCCATAATATTGATAACTGAATGCGATTCATTTTTACTATAGATGCGATGAATTATCACTGTAAGTGCAATCATTTCTGATGTGGAATTTTTGGAGGTGCGATGTTGTTTCGTTGTTTTTTTAATATGTTTTTGACATGCAACAACTCAAAAAAGTTTTTAAATTACTTTATTATTGATGATAGTCGTAGATTCTTACTTGATTATACACGTGTATAACCACGTTCATATCATGTATAATCAAATATTGTTGGTGAGTTTCCTATAAGCTTGTCATGGATCCGAAAATTTACTGGAGCAGAACATTCATGAATGTAACGTATTTCTACGGAGAATTTTCCTTTCAAAGTTATAGAACTCGCTTAAAATAATTTGTCACGCCGTGTCATACGTATGTCTACCCTATTGACTACAATGTTAATGAATCGTACAGTGCCAAAATTGTGAAGTCAATTTTGTAAGTAAATGTCTTCAAAAACAATTAAAACAACGGGTTTCTCATTCGCATTATGTATTTTAAACAACAACAAATCACAAAATACACGTACTCATTTAGTGTAAGAGCCAACCAACTATGCTTTTTTTTGTAGATTAATCAAGTTTGAGTTACACAGAGTGTTTGTTTCGCGATGTTTTCAAGTAACTCACAGACCCGTCTATTTAAAATAGTGACATGGTGTTTATGTAATATAAATGATATACAATGCTGCTAGGAGCAGTAAACTTTGTTTTCATAAATATTGAATACTTAACTGAACATTACGTCAATTAGTCTTTGGTGAAAATATAATGACCTATAATGGTATACTTTTACAAATTGTGACTTGGATGGAGAGTTGTCTCATTGGCACTCATACCACATCTTCTTATATCTAAGAACGGTACCGGTATATCTACCAACATCGCTTCGCGATGTAGCGATTAACGTCCGGAATCAACTGTACGGTGGTTATACCACGTGGTATAGAACCATTTAAACATGTAATAATAAACTGTTTTCAATATTTCCTTGTATTCTTACAACTGCGTATTTGCTTATTTGTAACACCAACATATAAGAAATTCAAACATAAAATTAAGGTGACTCGACTGTTGCTCGAACATTCTTTACTGTATTAGATGTATACACAATGGCACGATAAATATCAATTATCCAGTCATCAAAGCGTCAATTGTTTGTACAAGATGAAAACGTATCCACTCATTTAATCGTGAAATGAAGATCGTTTTGTGAATGCTCTTTATTATCTTAAATGCATCTATTAGAGCTCTTTTCCTAATGCTTGTAGTTTAAAGGTTTGGTTGGCTTGCTTGCTTTGTTTGTATAAATGTTTGCTCAATCTTAATTATAATGCTTAAGCAAACATTTATACAAACAAAGCACCTTTAAACTACAAGCATTAGGAAAGTAGCTTTCATTACGTTCAATTTATTAGTATGCGATTTAGATTTAGACCGAAACAGAAACTTTGCTTTTTCTGTGACGTGGATTGGCGTAACTTTCCAAAATATATGTATTCAATGATGGCGTGTCATAGGGAAGGATACATTTTATCTTACATATAGATCTGGATCTGGACAAAATATTAGAGGAAATAGATTTGACTATATTAGAAATAAATGCCATTTTTACAGGAATTTATTGACATATTACCTCAAGACTTTCACTCACTTAGTATGCATAAATAATCACTCTGACTCCATAAATTTTGTTAGAGAGTCGGCTGAATTAAGACTTAATATAATGAAAATTAATTAATTTCCTTCTGTGAAAATGCATCGCATATACAATAGAAATGAATCGCCCTACAGTGAAAATGAAAGTTTAGTATCATTATTCGACAGTAAACATGAATCGCATAACGAAAACAACATAGTGTAATTTGATTCAATATCAACAAGCTGAATAACAAAACCTGTTTTAAGTTATACAACATTAATAATCATGTTAAAGGTACATTTTTATACAACTGAAACTTAACTGCTACGTTGAAATCTCTTGCACGCTCTGTTCATGAACTTTTCATAATATCTATCTATTTGCGTATCAATTTTGCATCTGGATGGCTGTAGGCGCGATGAAAACCCGTCCGCATCTCATACCAATATCATGAGTTTATAAAGACAGTACACATTATATATTATCTGTTATTTTATTAAAAAATCATGAATTTGTCGTCTGTTTATTTATCATTCTACATCAGAAATTCATCACGGATACAGTGAAAATGACATTTCAGGATTCGCACATTACACACACTGTATCATACCGGTCTATGTCACAAAAACCACAAGTAAAAGCGAAACAATGATTAAAAATAACGTACATATATCAAAGAACTTTAAAAAAACAGGCTAAAGATACCAAAACGAGCATCAGAACTCATTGGTAAAAGAGAAACTGGCAACAGCATGACAAAAAAAAAGGACGAACAGACAAACAACAGTCTACAAACTACTACTTTAAAAACTAATTTTGTTCTAGATGTGTCTGCTCAATTTCTTTAGTTCGCCAGACAAAATCACTTGAAAATTTTTACCAAAAAAAACCCAAACAAACCAACAAAAAAACCCTTAACATTCCCCAGAAACAACTTCTGTATTCCAGGCTGCTCAAGACAACGTTTTCGTTGTAATGTACTTGCATTATGGTGATCAGTGTACCATGTCATAATTGTCCAATTATAATGCCAAAGTTAATAAACAACATATACGATACAACGACGAAGTGGAAAAAAATACATTGTTATAATTTATCGGAATTTCGGGTCTGAAATGCTCTTCAACTTCGTAATTTATTTGGCCTCTTGAAATTTTGATGCGAGCGTCACTGATGAGCCTTTTGTAGACAAAAGTCGTACATAATTTTAAGCCTGGTATCTATGTTTTAATTGAAGATTACAGAGCATGAAGGTATGTGGGGTAATTGGCTTACAGTCTCGGCAACAATTACTTAGTACTGTAAAAATGTGCACTATAATATGAACATTTATTAGCATTCAGCTTTCACTGTTTCAACTTTTATGATATTGACACTACACAGGTAAATGTACAAAATTGTACACTTATCTCTAGCGAAGTATAAGTCCATGCAACAATCAGGTATATGTAATTTTTGAGAAAGTGATTCTATATATATACATGAATGAAGCTTACAAATATTTAATTTAGGTATTTGACTTCTGTTGAATACACATCACAATGGTCCCTGACATTATCTGTTTTTAGAATATAGTTGATTTGAAAGCTACAAATTTATGCACTACAAATGCCTGAAGTTATCTTCCTTTACACAAATTCCACAGTGCATTCTACAGAATGACAACGGTCTCAACAATGTAATCATCCATAAACAAAAATTATGGACATAATTTGTAACTAATTCGACAGCTAAAATTGTACTTATGCAGTCTCTACCAACATATCAATCAACAGTCAAGCATGTAGCATTATGTACTACTACACATATCGTTCATTCTCAGCTTGGAATAATATGCCTATTATAGCAGGTCTTATTTAGATTTGAAAAAAGTACAACATTTGTCAATCAATCTATGAAAATCTAGAAACACAAGCATACCAACTGTAGCCGACAGCATTACTATTCCGAAATATCCAATATTTGCCGAGGATGGTCGAGAATCTTTAGCAGATGTAAGTTTTCTAGTGTAAGATGACATTTTTAGTCTATCTACTTTGATATTGTTTACGATTTCCTGAATACTCTCCTCCAATGACAATATGGTAGTTACATTCTGACAAGTACACGTGCAATAAGGAGAACTGCCTGAAAATATACATTATATTTCAAAAAATAAAACTGTAAAAAAATCATATACTATGAAGCTATGTGTATTGTATCTGATCTGATATTACGTACAACATATAGTTTTAAAACCTTTTTCTTTATTTTTTTTATAAAATATGTAATGTAGGCCCTTTATTTTTTTTGCAATACACCAATCTCGAGTTGTTTTTCATGAATGAGTTACACCGGTTGACCCGAGGTCAATCGGCGTAAACATCGTCATCGAAGAACTGGTTCTTACTTTTACGTTATAACATAACCATTGTGACATATGAAATTTACGGGAAAGTCTCTATTGAATGAGAACTTTTTATGACTTAATTGGCCATTGACCTTACACATGGCATTGCAGCTTATTGGAGATATTATTTTAATTATTTAACTCTGTTCAAATGCCATGTTCACATCTGTTTTAACAAGTTATTATTTACCATTTTAACTATATTGAGTCAGAAGATACACATTTAACTTAATCCTGCTCCGTTTAACGTATAATTATACTTCACGTTAGAATGCCATATTTTGATTGGTTAATACGAGGGTGTTAATTTACTCTATCACATGGCTGAGCGGGTGACAATTGTTTTGAATGTCACCCTCTCGTCCAGACCAATCAAAAATCGATCATTTAAAGGACAATGAATTGAATTTACATCAAGTTATTAAAGACAATGCTTAACATCTACGTTTTGGCTCAGATTCTATTATTTGACTGTCAAAATAAAAAAATAAAACATCTTGCTTCACTTCTGTTGATTTTTCTAATACCCGTAACGTTGTTATGTACGTGACGTCTGTCATTATACTTTAAAATAAAATTCTTCTGTAAAAGACAATAATGATAGGACATTCAGTATAATAAATTAAATAACACATAGCTGAGAGGGTGATAGAGCAGATTGGTACCCCTCGAAAAAGCATTGTCAACCTTGGCTTCGCCGCGGTTGACAATGTTTTCTCGGGGTAACAATCTGCTCTATCACCCTCTCAGCTATGTGTTATTTATATATTGTTGTCTGTGTAGTTTTCTCTCCTGTCGTCGTACCACCTTTCATTGTTGTTGTTCCGTCTTCTGCTGTCATCAAACTTTCTATTGTTGTCTCTGTTGTTCGGTCTTCTGTTGTCGTATCATCTTTTATTGTTGTAGTTCGGTCTTCTGTTGTCATCTCACCTATTTCTGTCGTTGTGTGTACCCTAGTGGTGTGGTCTTCTGTCGTTGTGTGTACCCTAGTGGTGTGGTCTTTTGTCGTTGTGTGTTCTTCTGTGGTATGGTTTTCTGTTGTTGTGTGCACTTCAGTGGTGGGGTCTTCTGTTAAAGTTGTTACTTCCGTGGTTGGAAAACACGCTGAACAGTGACTTCGTACGTGTACTGTAAAATTAATTATGATATTTATTTAAAAATGCATTCTGTCAACTGACGTGTTAATTTGACATGTCAATTGACATAAGTCAACAAGAAACGTAACCAAGAATAAGATAAGTCAAGCAAATCTTGAGATTCAATTCGCCTTTTCAGAATCTTAAGGACTATGGGTAATTTCATTGTTCGTACACCAAATGAAAAAAAAAACGTTACGTCATTGGTTGAATTTCCATTGTTTATAACGTTTAAAACCAATCACAACGTTTTTGTGTACGCTTTTCAAAATATTACCAGGAATGCATTAGATTCTGAAACGAAGAATTGCAAACTGTTATTTGAAAAAGGAGAGGTAACACCTATGCTATAAGAACACGATAAAAAGAAACATTCAAATGTCCATAGAGTATACAGAAAAACAAGACTGATCATGCAATCACGAGCCATCTATTAAATATCGTCTCGTTCCAGAGAGTTTTGCTTTTAAAGCAGATACGATCTTAATACGCATATTGAAACCAGGTGTATTTGTATGTTTTGAAAAAAAAGAATAAAATTACTACTGGGTCAAATCAATAGTCAGTGACACAAATAAAATCATAAAGGTCAACCAAAAGGTTGCAATTATGAATCCTTTGGACCTTTCAATACAGTTCCATTTGTAGAATTATTTGGTTTGAAAAATTCCGAAAGGAACAAGACCGGATGCGTCGACAGGGTAAGTGTCTCCTGCTATGCATGTATCATCATCTGCCATGTAAATTCAAATTGATCCCCCAAAAAAACCATGACTATAGACCATATGCAGTATTTAATGTCGTTAATGGTTTAGTCTTAGCTTTAACCTAGGTCGTCTTTTAAAGTTTTGAATGTAAATATGCAACACGATAAGAATGCATGTAACACAATTTTTTAAACTGAGCGTAAGACATATCTTATTATCGTGGTTCTTGTCCTTATCATGTTATATGGACACATTTGGAGCAGGATCTGCTTACCCTTCCGGAGCACCTGAGATTAACCCGGTTTTTGTTTAGGTTCGTGTTTCTCAGTCTTTAGTTTTCTATGTTGTGTTTTGTAGACTGTTGTTTGTCTTTTTGTCTTCGACTAACGAGTTTGAATATCCCTTTTGTACCATCCGCCTCTCTTTCATAAAATTTTAAAAAGGAAAGAAAGTGCCACTAATAAAAACAATGAAAAGAAGAGGAACATTTAAAATAATGAAGAAATGATAGGAAAAAATTACATTGAGTAAAGAAAACAGTTTAAATTCATATAATTACTTGTTAAGTTACAGTTGCGGATGTAGTTATAATGATTTTCAGAATCTTGTTGGTTGATAAGGTTGTAGTAAGGATCATCGGTGTCGTCATAGGTACGACATACATTTGGACTTGACGTCACACGCATTACGAATCCCCAACAAACCCCATTATTTGCTATTATCCATTCGCAAAGGTTAACACAGTCTTGCGGAGTTGCTGGTGTGAGATAATAACTACCGGTAAAACTCCCATAATGCCATGTAGTACAAGTATAGTAAACACCAGTAGTACAAATACCTGCAACAGATTTAAAATGAAATCAACGAAAATCGAGCTAAGTTGTCAGTGATCCGGTACTGAAATGATTTATAACATATGTTTATTATCTTTTTTACTGAAGCATTAAGACACAAAGAATCCGACTCCCTGAGGCAAATATGACAGATGGATTTGGTTTACTTTTGAGGTCCTTATTGGCCTATACATAGCACGTGATATATTTAAGTACTTAAACATCCTTTGTCTTCACATTGTTGGGTTTTATCGTTCCTGTTGAAGGTGAATCCATAAAACTGTTTTCGACGCACCACGCTTATAAAGTGTTATATCTATTAACTGAATAAAATACGTTTAACGAAACCGATAATGCTTCACTAATGCACAGATGTTTAACCTATTTATATTTCTTTAATAAAATATATATTATGTCATTTAAAAAATAAAGCTTGTTGAAGAGTAAGAGGGGAACAATTTATCTAGGCTGGTTCTTTCCCTTGCAACATACGGGTATAGCAGAGCCAAACAGATAAAGGACAGGGAACCAGTCTATTTATCAATTACATTTTAATGTTTTGATTCCATATTTTTCGGGAAAAGTAGGAATAGATTCCGGTCTCCAAAAAATATCAGTTCTCCGAATGTGACCCTCCGAATTAGACCTATCACTTACATGAGAAATACTACGGGTCTCACATGTTGAGCACATCCGAAGCACCTTAGATCACCCCAAGGTTTTTGTGGGGTTCGTGTTGCTCAGTCTTTAGTTTTCTATGCTGTGTTTTATGTACTGTTGTTTGGTTGTCTCTTTGTCTTTTTTCGTTTTTAGCAATGGCGTTGTCCGTTTGTTTTCGACATGAGTTTGAATTGATATATTTCGTCTCTCTCTCATAAAGTAGTAACTAGTATCAACTGTAAAAGGTGTAATACCACCAAATCATAGTACGTCACATCCGGTTGCATACGAAAAAGGGTCGAAAAAATATTGCCTTGAATTTGACAGTTGTAGGAAATTAATCCTACATTTTCATTGCAGTAAAAAATTTCTGGGTCATAAAAATATATCTTAGGTGTTTCTAGGTACCATTATTTTTTTTATTTGGTGTTTCTATAGAATATTTTGGAAACTTGAGGTTACATGGTTACTAAAGCTGGCACACAGATAAAAAAAGTGATGAACATTTGATTGGTTAATTAACTTCCAGTGATGGTTATTTTCTTATATGCAATGAAATGTTATGTGAAATTTTTTCTATGGTACTGGACAGGATAAAACTTTATTCATGCCAAGTATTTCTTTATTTGAAATAAAGATAAATTCTGCACATGTTTTTGAAAAGTGCAAATTTAACAAAGACTAATAGGGGAAAATCAATGGTGGTATTAAAATTGAGAATGGAAATTGGGAATGTGTCAAAGAGACAACAACCCGACCATAGAGCAGACAACAGCCGAAGGCCACCAATGGGTCTTCAATGCAGCGAGAACCTCCCGCACCCGGAGGCGTCCTTCAGCTGGCCCCTAAACAAATATGTATACTAGTTCAGTGATAATGGACGTCATACTAAACATCAAATTATACACAAGAAACTAAAATTAAAAATGATACAAGACTAACCAAGGCCAGAGGCTTCTGACTTGGGACAGGCGCAAAAATGCGGCGGGGTTAAACATGTTTTTTGAGATCTCAACCCTCCCCCTATACCTCTAGCCAATGTAGAAAAAAACAAACGTACAACAGTACGCACAGTAAAACTCTGTTTAAGAGAAGTCCGAGTCCGATGTCGGAATAGGAAACAAAAGAAAATAAACAAAATGACAATAATACATAAACAACAACAGACTACTAGCAGTTACTGACATGCCAGCTCCAGACCTCAATTAAACTGATTGAAAGATTATGTCTTCATCATATGATTATCAGGCATAATCCCTCCCGTTAGGGGTTTAGTATTATACCATCATAAAATATATGAGAAGAACATAACCCGTGTCATGCCAACAACTGGTTTTAGAATAAATATGTTTAATTCCGATGCAAAGACCCTATAAGTGAATCAATATTAAAGCCAAAATATGCAATCTTTAATGACCTGACAATAGTATCGTAACTATATCCCTTCTTAATAAGTCTGTTTAAAGGTTTTGTTAGCTTTTGAGGTGAATACTGACATTTTTGTGCTTTGTAAAGAATATTACCATAAAAGATTGGATGTGAAATACCCGAACGTATAAGATGTCTGCATGTTGAGTTATATTTACGAATGATGTCCTTATACCGATAATAAAATTTAGTAAATGTTTTGACTAGTTTATGATATCGAAAACCCTGGTGTAATAATTTTATAGTAATACATTAATTTCTCTCGCTAAAATCTAATACGTTGTTACATACACGAGCGAATCGTACAAGTTGAGATATATAAACACCATAAGATGGTGACAAGAGAACGTCACCATCTAGAAATGGATAATTAGCGATAGGTAATGAAAAATCATCTATTACACCTAATAATGATTCTTACAGCGCAATAATTTTTGAAAAAAGTCAGAAAACATCTTTTATCAACTAGAAAACCATTACATATCATAAAGTATCCATGACATATTGATAAATTGTGCAGTCATAGTTCATGGTTTAACTTTATTTAAATTAGTAGCTAACAGCCATCTCGTGTCATTCTGAAATCAACTTTCATTTTAAAATGAAATGTAACATTAATGATGACACGAGCTTCCACAATAAAGTGCACAGGTAAATAGAAGAAAAACTTGAGAGAAATGATCGTGTTTTCGTGATCATAGCAAAAAAAAATGTAATTATATGTATTGAATTCTCCTTTTAGTAATTTTAAAGGATTGTGAAAGCGTTGGCCGTGCGCACATTTTATGAATGAAGCGCATCCGCGCTTCATAAAAATGTACTTCGGTCAAGGCTTTAACACCCAAAAAAATTTACAAAAAGAAGCATTCAATTCTTAAATAAAATAATACGTTTGTCTTCTTCGCACATAAACGATTTCTTCTCAGTATCACAATCTGCCAAATTCCATTCCAGTCCCGCATTCTGTACAACGGTATAAGTACATATTTTCCCAGCACCTTCCGTTTTTGATGAGGACCAATTTTCATAAATTGGCGAAGATCCGTCATCTGACCATATTCGATTAGTATAATCACTTGGATTTGGAGCATACAGTCCTATCCAGATGTGCATTCCCCTGAAACAAAGGACCAAAATCAAGCTAGATAAGAGAAATACCATTTAACTTCAAAAAGGGGAGGGAGTTATGGATTTTTCTAAAAATATATTCTGATCCCCAATTTGATGAAAAAAAAATTCTGGTCAAGCAATGAAAAAATATATTCTGAATCTAGATTTCCCCCATACCTTATAGTGTTAGATATTGAAAAAAAAACCAAATTGATCGATAGCGTTGAAAAAACTAACAAATTTCCGGCTCGGACAAAAAACCATCCCCCCCCCCCCCTGTTTGAAGTTAAATGGTTGCTTCCTAAACGAATTTTCCCCTCAGGAGCCTCGGTCACTTTACTCAGAACTCGAAGTTCAAAATTTGTATTCGATACACCAAATCCATGTTTTGATTGGTTGATTTCTGAGTCTTAGTATGATAAGCATGTGTAAATGGGCACATTGCATATGCGCAAATTTTTACAAAATCCAATCTTTCAATTGCGCCACAAAGGTATTGCGCCATTTTATAGGTAATATATAACGGAAAAGTTTAAAATATTCATTGCTACATGTACATCATGAATAAGATTTTTGTTAAAGTATTCCCTCCTGTGTAAGTAAGTTCATACTATTTTTTAAAAATAAAACTGAGCGTCTCTTAGGTTTAAAATTATATGGTGTTCACATGTTTGAGGTGTCCAGATGGACATTGTCAATTCTGAGACGAACAGGCCATTAGTTTTCTCAGAATTGGATTGTTTCATATTTTGTCATGTTGGGGCCGTTTATAGCGGCTATAGTACATGGATTTTTGAAGGCCGTACGGTTGTCTATGATGGCTTTTATCTACTCCATTTGAACTTTGGTAAATAGTTATAAAAGGCTTAACTCATCAGATGGATACGCCTGTATTTACCTGTATTTACCTGTATTTTTCAGCGCAAATGAAATATGATTTGTGGCGCAAATGAAAGTTTATTTTGGCGCAAATCAAATGCCAATTGACGCAAAAGCAAAGCACCGGTATAAAAATGTTATGACAGCAAAGCCCAGTGTTGGAACATGTTATGAATAATGTATCGGAAGAAAAGAGGAGCACTCTATTTTAAAAATCTTATTCTCAAAATGTATTTCATTTCATCGATATAAATGATAACTGATTTGTATACATATTTTTGATAATCTCATTTTTAATACAGAACTAAGTATCAGACCTCGACTCATATTAAATAGCAATGATGTTGATTCAAGCGATATTGTCTTAAAAGTGGGCAGTCTTTGAGATCCGTTCTCGTCTGCGTCCATTTCCAGGCCATTGATATATAATAATAACAATAGTTACATGTTGGACGACAGATGTTCATTGAGAAGATGATTCTTGGCTTCCCTATAAATCTGTACAAGATTTTGTCCTTGACTTTTGCAGACGCTCATGGCAGTTTCCCATGTCACAGGTGTCGTATATAGTGTGATATCTCCCGCCAAAACCTGATATCCTGAAATAATGAATATATTCTCATTATATTTCAATTAATAGTAATTTAAAGTAACATTGTTAAAAATATTGCATTGGCTTTATCTGAATTTAAAAACAACGCAAAAAAATCCTGCAACAATAAATTTCACCCATAATTGTTAGTTATCTATTATTTAGGGGCCTCTCTGTGGCCGAATGGGCTTAGCAGTTCATTTACTGTACTGTACTGAGGTTGTGAGTTAGAACCCCATACGTGACCGGTGCGTTCGACTCCAATCTTAATTGACTAGGATTGTGAGTTTTCCTGTCCAAGGTTGATGGTTCTCTCCGGGCACTCTGGCTTCCTCCATAAAAAAACTAACCGCCTGCGATATAGCTGAAAGTGGCATTAAACACCAACAATCAAGCAATCATGATTATCATTAAAAGAAAGGTGAGAGCGTTTTTTTTTAAAATCTGTTTACTGGTTTACTACGGCAAAGATAACTTACATAGATTGATCACAGTATTCACTGTGATTTTGGCTTTCAGTGATTTTCAAAGGAGCGTTAGAAGATATCAAAGGGATATTCAAATTCCCAATTGAAAAATAAAACCAAGAACGCCATAGCAAAAAAAAACGAGATACGACCAGAAGACAACAACCCAGTAAACTAAAGACTGAGCAACACGAACCCCATCAAAAACCGATGGTGATCTCAGGTGCTCCGTCGGGATAAGAAGATCATGTTCCAACCGTAGTGTTGCTCATGTAAGTACACATCCGAATTTGATTTGATATTTGACATTTTTTCATTAGAGCACCACTGATAGGATTTTGATGCTTGTTTCGTCGTTGATATTACAACGGTTTTATAAAAATATTTTAAATTTGAATTGTGTTTTGTTGCCCCCACGATCCCATACCAGATCTTTCACATTCCTATAGCTATATTTGACCGCCATTACTTATTCTTTCACGATCATTTATCTCTATACACTGAATGACGACCATGTACTTTATCAATAAAAGAACCGTGTCTTGACCATAAAATGTCTGTTTTTGTGTTGTTGATTTGCTCATATAAAATATCAAATATCTTAATTTGTGATATCACTATTATGAATAAATTAAAAAACTCACTGTTTAACAAAATGAGATAGATAAATAAATTCATCATCATCTAAAAAGAAAGAACGTTATAAATATTTTTATACTTAGCATTATTAACAATATATCTGAAATCGACACGTGCTTTTCTGTTATGAAGTAAAATAAAAGTACTAAAATTGCTTCGAACCATAAACAATCTACGTACGATAAAAGCAAACTAGAGGCTCTATATATATAGACCTTCTTTCGCTCACTTTGTATGTATGCCCATTATAAGAATGAAAAGTCTCTCAATAGATACAGTCAAACACAGAAGAAGAACAACATAAAATTAAATCACTCATAATTTTTCTGAAAAATAGGTGGTATAATTTCACAGGAGATGAACTGGCAAATTGATCAATTGGAATTGTGGCTGTTCGCAATCATTTTATCAAAACCGAGCGAATCGAGTTATTTACTGCATCTCTTATTGTGTTACATTTTTATTTTGTAGTTACACGGAAATTGCAACATTCTCATTGTGCAACATAAAACTTATGCAGGATATTTAAGTCTCTGGAGGGGGTCCTTCATTTCTGTATTCTGTAATTTCTTAGGTCATTTTTCTCTATTTTTTATATTTCAGCACCCCATTGTTATTCTCTATTTTGTATTTGTTCTGCCCTTTTTTTCTCTATTCTTTTTTTCTGGGCTGTTTCTTCTGTTTTTTGTCCAATATTCTCTTTTCTGAAAACCCCATTCTGACCCGCATATGTTAACCCGTTAGAAGAATTATACTAAATTTCTCTAAAATTTAGATGAAGTTCGTATTAGCTATTTCTTGTTTTGGATGTTTGTACAAAATTCCTCGCTTTTTCTTACACCATCATACCATTACACTTGTCTCGTCCAGTCCCATTAACCGTCATGTCATTTCTGTATACTTTTCTTGTTCTGTAATTACATCTATCTCGTCATGTTTTGAAACCTGCCTTGTCCTGTCCTTATATTTTCTCGATCTGATATTACATCTATCTCTTCATTTCCTCACCTGTCTCATCCTGTCTTTTTATTCGTCTTGTCCTGTTCTTAAACCTTCCTCGTCCTGTAGTTACACCTATCTCATCATGTCCTTACACCTGTCTCGTCCTGTCCTTATAATTTTCTCAATCTGTAATTACATCTATCTCGTCATGTCCTGACATCTGTCTCGTCCTGTCCTTTTATCCATCTTGTCCTGTCCTGATACCTTCCTTGTCCTGTAATTATTTGTATCTCATCATGTCCTTACACCTGTATAGTTCTGTCTTTATAACTTACTCGAGTTGTAATTGCATCTATCTCATCATGTCATGACACCAGTCTTGTTCTGTCCTTTTATCCGTCTTGTCCTGTCCTTATACTTCTTCGTCTTGTAATTACATCTATCTCATCATGTCTTGAAACCTGTCTCGATCTGTCCTTATAATTTTCTCGTTCTGTAATTGCATCTCTCTCGTCATGTCCTGACACCTGTATCGTTATGTCCTTTTATTCGTCTTGTCCTGTCCTTATACTTTCCTCGTCCTGTAATTTCATATCGTCTTGTCCTAAAACCTGTCTCATCTTGTCTTTACACCAGCCTTGTCTTGTCCTTAAACCTGTCTCGTCTTGTAACGTAGCTACACATATATCGGCATGTTCTTACACTTGTCTCGTTGGTCTTGCTTTAACTTGTCCTCTGAATTTCAATTGTTATGTCTCGATATTTGCATGTGTGTTTTTGTTCGTATACGTGTTATTTTGTCCAGACTGAAGTCTTGTTGTTTTTTATTATAAACTAGTTATAACGTCCTGAATTGTACCGGATTCTCCATAGTTGAACATCAAAATGTTACTGTCTATCACTTTAAAGGAGTAATTTATATGGTATTAAGTAATAGAAAAAAAATATGACTAATGAGTACATAGTCTTTATATCTGCTAAGATCATCCATGTTGTAAAACATGAAATGGGTTTTAAAAACTATCAAAAACTTTAAAAAGACATAACTGACCTTAGGGTTTATCCAGTGGCGTCAGAGAATGGTTTGCAAACGATTTGACGATATTGATAAAAATGCGTCACATTTCATGTGCATGTCCAAGTCAGGAAACTCGTCAGTAATTCTTGTATGTGATCTCTTAATGCTTTTCGTTATTTTGGAAAATTGGCTAGTAATCATAGCAATGACATATCGTTAATTGTTTCTGCCAGATTCGTTTACAACTTTTATAGACTCTGGACGATGGACAGCTTGGGGCATTGTGTTGACACCTGTCTGTTGTAGATCTAGAAGACTCTATGTTGTCCTATATATATCCTTTGGTTATTTTTGTCGTTGGTTTTCTGTCTCGTTGAAGTATACATATTTGCAGTCAAATCTGATTTCATTCATAATGATATAAATCAACAAAGCTATTTTATTTAGTTTCTAATATTCATATCAGTTTTTTCATTCGGTAAAATTTTGTAGTACGGAGGTTCAGCCAATTTCCTCTGTATTCGTTTTGTTTACTTGACTAAGAGGGTCAAAAAATGTAAAAACGTAAAGGAATTTTTAACAAACTACATACATACATTGTAATAAATTCAAAATATTGTTTAGCGCTACACATTTCGTTTAGAGGTAATCTGATTCTAATTATGAATAAAATCATTGCAAATCTAAAAGTTTTGAAAAAAAAGTTTGCATAGAAATACATTCGTTATCAAAATGGAATAATTTGTATTTAATAGAAAATAATACTTTTAGTGTAATTTGATTTGTTGTTCGTGTGATAAATTATACTTAAGATTGGTTAATAAGTGTCAAAATTCATTTTTTGAGCCTTCGTTAGACCACTGTGTCTAAACTACCCCGGCAAAAAAATGTTTAGACTCAATGGTATCTAGTATCATGTACGGTGACGGACCCTCAACATACAGAGAAAAGGTAGGATTTCTGTTTATTTATTTGTTATTTTTATGATATTGAAGAATATAAATTCACCCTTGTAGATTGACAATTATAAACTTGAAACGTCACTAAAATGTAAAACATTTCAATGTACGATAATCATTACATAATGGAGAGATAAAAGAACCGTTTTGTTTTAATAAAATTATTAATGAAATAATCATTATTGCATTTTTTGGATGGCCTAAGACTATTTTACTAATTTGTACTTAGTCTAATAGTTACAAGGAGGGGTAAACAGATTTTTAACGCATGATTATTGTGATCCATTGCGCCACATGAAAATTCATGCATACACTTTTGTCTTGTTCTCTTGTTTCATAATGAACATTTAGTGTTCAGAATTTTTTTTCTTCAGACGATCATATGAAAGATTGCACCCCTAGGTAGAGTTGAATATTTATTAAGGTAACCATCCTGTTGTCCAAGAAAATCCACATATCAAATGTGCGTCCTTCAATTTTCAAAGCCGAGAATATACACTATCCAAGTTTGAACACTTTAAATTACATAATTCATATTAGAGAGCTTAAACCTCAAAAATGCGTTACAACCTTCATTTCTTTTGTATATCAACGTAAAAGTATTCGTTTTTATACAAAGGAAAATGAAAAAAAAAAAATTGTATCCAATAAAAAGGAATTCAAGCATTAACGGATTCAAATAAATGATAATTGGTCCTCTGAAAGAAACTGTTTTCCAACGGGCCATCCAACTCCTATTGAACGACGGATTTTAATTTACATTATACGATTATACATTTTTTTCTATGACAAAACCGGGTCCTACTTTGTTAAATTTAAGGACGAAACCGGGTCGTACACATTGACAAAACCGGGTTCTTCAATTTTGACATGACCCATTTCTTTCGTTCCATTCACATAAATACAAACATTGACGTGCTCAAAGTGACTAGTCTTGCAATCTCCTTGTTGATAACTTTCTTTCTGTACAATATGCACAATTTAACGAGAAATTAAACATATCCGAGGAAGGCTCACTCAATTCATCATTTTGACGTGCCTTTTTACTTATTTTTCCGTTGATCTACAACGGTTGTAGAAAATATTACATCTCACAATCGAAAATAGTTATATGTGTATTTATATTCTTCAACATCATAAAAATAACAAATAAATAAACAGAAATCCTACCTTTTCTCTGTCTGTTGATGGTCCGTCACCGTACCTGATATTATATACTATTGAGTCCAAACATTTTTTTACCGGGGTAGTTTAGACACAGTGTAGACATTCGAAATTTGGTTTAAGTAAAGAAATACGCAAAACTTTGTTAAAACTTAAAGCTACATATTACATGAAGTTGTGATACTGTAAATTCATATAAAAATATTGAAAAAATGGTCCTGCTATGAAATGAATTTGTTCATGAAAAATTGGCCGAGTTCTTTCTGAAGAATTTTCGTTAAAACACCGGAAACACCGATACGTATTTGTTTTTCGTTCAGTCATCAAATGCTTATTCTGATAAATATTATTTGTTTTATTAGTTTGATTTAAATTATATTATACTTTGAAGCAACTGCCGGGTAAATTAAATCTAAATGCATGTTATTTATTGAATTTTTGATTACCCAATCATTAAAAGTTCTATATAAAGTACATTTCTATATTCAACATTTAACAGGCCGCTGTTCAAACGATTTCCATATATATGTTAGCGGCAATAAGTGAAATTAGGCATTGAGCTTAAATCCTAGGCAATAAGCTAACGCCTAGGCAGTAAGTCTATTGCCTAAATAATGTTAGGCATTACTCTTAAATCCTAGGATTTAAAATTAAATCCTGAAAATTATGTCCAGGCATTAATGTTAATGCCAAAAATGAAAATGAGAGTAAATAAAAAGAAAATTATTCAATGTCAAAATAAATTTTGTACATAATAAAATAATAAGAACTGAAGCTTGAATGTCAATTACATGAAATAAAATCATAAGTAAAATATTGATGTTAAAACTATTGAATAAACCTCTTAAAATATATGTAAACTTGTTGGATATTCGTCTCATTGGCAGTTCTCCTTATTTTTTATATTGATAGAAAATTGTATTGAAATTTATTTGTTACCAATTGGTGCGAAGCTATCGCACAGACTATGTCACAGTTTTAATTTTTTCTCTATCAATTGTACCTGGTGTACCTGAATACCTTTGTGTACAGCAGAATTATTTTGTATATGAACGAAATTGATTTCAATTGACCACTGTTAATTCGTTGTTCCTCATCCATGCATGTCATAAATATTTCGGTTTGACCACTCAGTACTACCCTGTGTTTGGAGATGCATTGGCTTCCCGTGAACAATAACTAGTTCTGACCACTTTTGTTAATTCAGATATAAAATTAGCTGTAAATTCACGACCTTTGTCACTTTGCTGTTTATGTGGCACACCAAATATTGTGAAAATATTAACTTAATTAGAAGCCACCTTTGAAGCACTGTTTGACGTAAGAGCTCTAGAAATATAATTTTTGTTAAGGTGATCTTGGTACACCATATGAAAATATAGTTTCATTCTCACTTTGACAGGAAATTGATTAAATCAACCTGCCTTCTTCTGCAAAACTCTTTGGATAAAATGGGTTGTACTACTATTCTCTTCCCTATGCACATTTATCATGTTACAATTTTCACAAAATGGAAGAAATAGTATAATAGAGTCATGGAAGAAAATGTTTGCAAAGCCATTATTAGGTTGTTTAGTTCTACGGTCTATAATAATAATAGGCCGCTTTGGCATATTTCCTTATATTTTCCCCAAAATACCAATCAGTTCCTCTAGAAAAACATAAACTGAAATTTCCCTCATCATTCACTTTTACTTAAGTTATCAGTCTTTCAAACCTCCAATGGTAAAAAATTGTCATACCATTTTAAATTGTAATGGTCTATAATTGCCTTATTTTCTGATTTTGAAAGTTTAATTTTTGCCGAATGCTCATTGTACTTTTGCCTTAGGTATATGATCTTTGTTTTCCCTGATTCAAATTTATATTCCGCAAAGATTCAAGAAATTGTTTGTTTTGTTTCTTAAATGCTCATAATCCAGATTAAGAAATGAAAATACGAGATGGGTATTCAAGAAAATTTACATATCCAATAAAACTGATAACAAGATGATGTTTTTGGAATATAATTTTGAAAATATTATTCATCAAGAATATTTCAACGAATTTACATGTATTTGAAAGATAAACAAAAATCCCAAAATTAACTTATTACCTGAAATGATGTTTGGCAATAGATTGAATAATCATCATAAGATTTCAGTAAATAAGCTTAATGCCTGGAAATTTCAGGCAATAACTGAATGCCTAGGCGTTAGCTTATATATATGTTAGCGGCAATAAGTGAAATTAGGCATTAAGCTTAAATCCTAGGCAATAAGCTAACGCCTATGCAGTAAGGCTATTGCCTAAATAATGTTAGGCATTACTCTTATTTCCTAGGATTTAAACTTAATTCCTGAAAAATATGTCCAGGCAGTAATGTCTAAGATGAAAATGAGAGTAAATAAAAAGAAATTTATTCAAAGTTAAAATACGTATTGTACATAATAAAATAATAAGAACTGAAGTTTGAATATCAATTACATTACATAAAATCATAAGTTGAATATTGATGTTAAACCTCATCGAATAAACCTCTTGAAATATATGTAAACTTGTTGAATAGTTGTCTCATTGGCAATCATATTACATTTCCTTATTTTTATATTGATAGAGAATTGTATTGTTTATTTGTAACCAATTGGTGCGGAGCTATGGCACAGACTATTTTACAGCTTTAATTTTTTCTATCATTTGTACCTGGCGATCGTCCAATACCTTTGTGTAGAGCAGAATTTTTTTTTAATATGGACGAATTTGATTTTAATTGACCACTGTTAATTCGTTGTGTCTCATTTATGCAGTAAACATGCTATGAATATTTCGGTCAGACCACTCAATACCTTCCTGTGATGTATTGGCTTCCCGTGAACAATAACTAGTTCTGGCTACATTAGCATTATATTAGATATAACATTAAATGCAAATTCACGACCTTTGTCACTTTACTGTTTATATGGCACACCAAATATTGTGAAAACATTAATTAAATTAGAAGCCACCTTTGAAGCACTTTTTGACGATAGAGCTCTAGAAATATAATTTTTGTTTAGGTGATCTTGGTACACCATAAAAACATATAGTCTCCATCTCACTTTGAAAATCGATCAAATGAACTTGTCCTCTTCTGCAAAACTTTTTGGATAAAACGGGTTTTACTACTACTCCCTTCACTATGCACATTTTATCAATTTTCACAAAATGGAAGAAATAGTACAATATTAATGTAGTCATGGAAAATGTTTGCAAAGCCATTATTAGGTTGTTTAATTCTACGGTCTATAATAATAATAGGCCGCTTTGACATATTTCTTTATGTTTTTTTCCCCCAAACTACCATAGTGTTCCCCTAGAAAAACATAAACTTTGAAATTTCCCTCTTTTACTTTAGTTACCAGTCTTTCAAATCTCCAATGGTAAAAAATTGTCAAATGATCATTGTATATTTGCATTGTGTATATGATTTTTGTTTTCCCTTACTAAAATTAATATTCCGCAAAGTTTCAAGAAAATGTTTGTTTCTTAAATGCTAATAATTCAGTTTAAGAAATGGAAAGACAAGATGGGTATTAAAGAAAATTTACATATCCAATAAAACAGATGGAAAGATGATGTGACTGGCATAATTTCATATCTTCACATGTCTATTTTTGACCAGCTCAAACCGACTCGACCATTGAAGAGAAATACGAGAAAGTTCTGTTTTGAATACGAATATTTCACCGAATTAACATGTATTTGGAAGATAAACAAAAATCACAAAATTAACTTATTGCCTGAAATGATGTTTGGCAATAAGTTGAATAATCATCATCATATTTCAGGAAATAAGCTTAATGCCAAGGCGTTAGCTTATTGCCTAGGATTTAAGCTTAAGGTGGTACCTAACACTACAGGGAGATAACTCTGTAAAAATCAGCTAAACGTTTTAATTACGTTGTATTGTTAAGGAAATATTAAGCTTCTCAATGATCAAAATTAGTGTTTGTCAAACTGCTATATAACCAATGAAATTTTTCTGATAAAGTGGTTGGTTCAAATTTTTTGAAATTTTTATATTTTTGTGAAAGGGTCAAAGTAAACATTTTGTCAAAATTTTATGAAAATTAAACGAGCCAAATTAATATTAGTCAAGGTGTTGGGTACCACCTTAATGCCTAAATTCACTTATTGCCGCTAACATATACTTTACAGGACATCGATGTACGCATGATAGTTAATGAGATGTGTTTAAAAATGATACATATACCACTCCCCTATCCCCAAAATATGATTTCCTCGTCGAACCATGTGTTTCCAAAATAACCTCCGTCCGACAAATGATCAAAGTTTTGTGAAGGTAAAACATATAAACATTTCAGATCATAAAAAACAAGATGACCAAAAACAGAACAACCATTAATATCATAGTTCAACTTTGCCTGACATGTCGACGTGGTTGAAGCACTCATTTGAAACAAGCTAATTCCTAGGCACTTGCTGCTGTGAGGAATATATTCTTAGGACAGGTATTTTTCCACAAGAAGCGGTAACGACCCACTAACCGAAAAGTTAAATTAAAAAAGACATGATATATGATTACCGTGCGCGTAAAACGCGTTTCTGGAATCATCATGGAGGATGGATTGCTGGCTGTATAAGGTCCAGTGACAAATTAAATGCATATGTCAGGACTAGAATAGGATAATGGTATTTGAGATTTACCCCTGTATTGTACTAAACCAATACACTGAGCCGGATTTTGTCTAACGGATTAGCCCACCAGGTAACAGTTCGAAGGAGACATGTCATCCTACCGGACACAATTTTCTGACTCCAAGCATACCAATCTTTGCTCTTACTCCTAAATGCCAAATGCTTAGCGGAGAAGCAGCAATAACAAGTTTCAAGTCCCGACCGGGGTCCGAACCCATGACCTCTCGCTCTCCAGTCGAGCACGCTACCATGAACGGGACGAAGGAGACGGTATTCATCATGTATGCTCGTTCCCGAAAGATTGGAAAGCCAAACAAATAAAGGTTTATGTTTTGGCTTCATTGTTCGTTCTTGCAAATGCGATTTCTATTGGCAATAACAGAATGACATTTGCCAAAATTGAAGAGCCCTGAATTTTTGCTATTAGTGCTAAATGTTTCGCACTGAAATGAAAGCATGGTAAATTATGAGGTCTTGCAACAGAAACTTATCATAAATGTTACAAAATACCTTTTGCATGTTTTCCGCTGCAATATGTAAAAGTGATGCTTCGTGGAACAAGTATTAATCTTGACTTCACTAAGTTTTAAGTACATCTAGATTAATGTCTAAAACAAGTATTAAATTATGATCAAACTATAACTTAACGATTCCCAATTTGTTCTTAAGAAAACAAAGTTTAACAAGTTAAACATTCATTAAAATGAATGAAGTGTGTTTAAATAATTTTGTATATATAATGTGATATTTTTCATTGTCTCAACATTGATTTTTGTATTAGTTGGCCTCTTAGTAAAGAGATTTCATAATTATTATCGGTATATTCTCTTTGAAAACTAATTAGAAACCGCTTATGAAAAACATTTTATTGAATTGATCCACTTTCAAATTCACTTATTTAAAGACTCAAGGCTTTAATAATGTTTAACCTTGAATTTTAATTTTGCATTCTGCAGGACATTTTAGCGCAAACAAAAATACTAGAGAATATTTTAACACAGACATTATTATTATTATAGCCCATTTTAGCATCGAACTACTCCTACAATAGGCCGTTTTAGCGAAAACTAACCTGGTAAAAAAAATTCAATATCTAAACTATTACAGTGAACCGAATTTATGCTGGCTTTATGTTTAAGTTGTTTGTATTTACGATTTGGTTAAAAATGGAAATAATTGTTGTTGAAACAAACAGGAAATAAAAGTACAATATGTGATGGTTTTCCTCGATACTACCATCAATTTACAAACAACAACATATATTGGAGTAAGAGGTATCGATGAATCTTCACCTCTATCTAGACAAAATAAAGAGAACGAACACTTTTTACAGCGATCTTATGAACAATATTGTATACGAGGAATATAATGCATATCAAGAGCCCACTACATACGTTCACTAGGATATATATTCCAAGCTAGAACGAGACTTTTGCGTTAACTCTTTAGACATTTAGTGCTGTATTGTAATAGGAATGTTATTTGTAATGTTGTAGTGCCTTGATACTATGTAAATTTATTATTCTACTATGAATCAATTTATGTCGGTAAAATGGGCATAATTTCGATCTTCACTAAAATGTGTGAAAAAATCCGGCGCTACTAAGGCTTATACTTTAACGCTAAAACGTCCTATTTTTTTCGCTAAAATTGTCTTATCAATGCGCTGACATGGCCTTATTTATTATAAGCCAAATTTTGTCGATAGAATTGAAGTTCATAGTTTACATCTTTCAATTTTTTTTACTAAAACAAGAATTTTACGTCGTTCAAACAATAATAAAATAAGTTTTTGTTTTGTGCATGCTAACAAAAGCAAACGATATGTGTGTTTATCAATATGAAAAAGAAGATGTGGTATGATTGTCAATGAGACAACTCTTCACAAGAGACCAAATGACACAGAAAATAACAACTATAGGTCACGTCTGTTTTGTATTTCTATGTCTGGAGTGCTAATGAAAATTTGTATCCTGCAATTGGGTGTCTTATCATACATTAACAGCCCAACAGATATCGCTATCCTGTATCTGTATACTATACAGATATCGCTTACCAGCTCCGCCCACTGCTGGACTATTTCTGTGTATTGCTGTTGACGAGTGTTGTACGAACTTTCGTGAACTCAGAATATGTATTGCAATCGCATTCCGATGCCGTATTGCTCCGTCTGTGAATGTTCCAGTCTCAGATCCACAACCCACTTTCTGTTCATGAACAGCAGGATTAACTCCATTTTCTACGGCGCCAATCTTCAAGTTCAAAACTTGAATGTGTAGATGTGTAACACAAAACAACCATGCAACAATGAATGCACGGACAGTTCGAAATTCTGAAGCGTCGGATAAATCAAACACTTTTGTCTTAAATCGGACAATATTTTGTTATTTCTTTTTACTGTTGAAATAAGTTGTTATGTTATACATGTAATACATAATTATTAACTTTGAACGATGTATTATTGTTTACCATGCGAGATTCTTTTCGGCGTACCGGTCATCAGCTGATTGTGTGATTTTTTTTTAAATATTACTACGCATGCCTCAAAGGATTTTAAATCGAAAATAATGCAATAAATGTGAGTTTTTCTGTCTTTTAAAGCAAAAACAATGCACAAAATTAATAGCAGGATAAAGACAATAACTGTTTAGTGTCTTTAAATATTGAGAAATTATTTTCTATATCTCGCTTTACTAGCCAGAGATATCTATATTTGTTTTATAATTATGTATAAATATGATTATGTAACAAAAACTCATATAAGCAATTTTTTTCGGTAAATGGACCATTGTTTTTAATGAGTGGAACACATAAATATAGCAACTGTGCAGATTTTAGATATTTAAGAAATAAAATACCTTTAGAAATTTAACATGTTTTCCCAATAAGATATCATACTTGTTAGATAAATAATTTTCTCTAATTCTTTGGCAATTTAACCCTTCTTAACCCATTGCACAAAAAAATAATAATAATCAACGTGTGGTTGCCGATGACATCAGAAGATTATTGACTGAGTTTAAGGATCTTAACCTTTATCAGCTTACTGGATGAATCGGAATGTGCTACATGTAACAGGTATTAGAGAAATTGACAACTTTGTGGAATGAGGAAGGCAATCGAAGGGGATTTTCGTTTATCAAAAATGAAAATATTTTTGATAATCATTAGAGATTCAGATTCTCACATAGTTACATGTGGATTATCGGATTTATCCATTTCGATAGTTAAATTATCAATTTCGATAACTTTAATATCTCGACTGAATAAATCCTATAATCCACTGTTACCAATGTAAGGATCTATATGCAAATATTATAGTAATCAAACTCTCAGTGAAATAAAGATTATTTAATTTACTTATTTTTCTTAAACACACACCATTTGAAATGGTGACTATTTTTCAAGTCAAAGATATATAAGTAAGTCCGATAAATATATATTGGTTTAGATTTAAGAATTGAGTGCTTCTTTTTATAATCTTATTTGGGTGTAAGAGCATTGACCGAAGTACATTAGTATGAAGCGCGGAACAACTAGTTAAAAATCATGTATCCAAGACTAATATCAATCAGTACACCTTCAATGGATTTAATGTATAGACATCATAAAGCGTCTAGGACAAAATGACATGTGCAATGGCAAAATATAAGTATCGACAGGATGTAGAGCCGTTAGTGTTAAAAAATGTATAGCATTACATATTAAGTTTTTTTAAAATTTATTAATAACAAAATTAGAACCAATAACATCAATATTCAAACAACAACTCGTTACAGCGTAAATTGATAACTATAATCAGAGCTCGAGACTTTTTATGAAAAAACCCTTTTTAAACGGGTTTTCCAAACCGCTTTTCTATAGTCAAAATTACATTAAAAAGGAAAGAGTGTATAACTACTTGACTACGTGGAGAACTCATGACCAAAAGGGACATTACAAGAATAAACCAAATTAATCTTAAGTCAACTTTATAAAAATAAGAAGATGTGGTATGAATGCAAGTGGCCAGAGACCAGAGACCAAATGACATAGAAGGTTAACAAGTACATGAAGTATAGGTAAAAATAGCAAAGACTGTATATTAAGTAAGTTATACCGTAAGTAGGTTTTGCTTGACGGAGTTCGATGTTTTTTCTTCTAAATAATTTATTAATGTATAAACAAAATTTAAGAAAAGTCACTCAGCTGATAATACACTCGGGAGCTAGCAGCCAACCAGCAGGTGTTAATAAGCCTTAATGACAAGAAGTTGTTTTATCAACTTAGAATGCATGTAATCTTAAATATTGATAGCTGAAATGTACACATGGTTGTCATAAAAATGTATATTCATACATATTTGTTCTTTAGTTTTTTTTCAATGTGTTCTTTTATCTTATCTTTAAATAACAAAATCAATATGTCTTTTAATTTCGGAAAAAATAAGATACTTGACCGAATAAACTTGATTACAAAATTGCTATGAATATTTGTTATAGTTTTTTTTAATTAACTTGAAGTGTAAGAAAACCACTGAAATTGTTAGACTTATTTGTTTAATTTATTGATAAATATTGTATATATTTATATAAAAATGTGCACGAAAACCATACTGGTATGAATATAAATGCTAATTATACTTCTTATATTTTTATTTGTTTAAGCAATGCAAAAAAAACTCACTACATATTTATTGTCCATAGTTTGTTATACATTGAGAGAATAAAGATGTTTAAGAAAGGTAAGCTTAAAACTATGGACAATGTAGATGAATAGAAAAAAATAATTGTATATTCAAAGAAAAAGACCTGTTTATAATAGTTTCAAAAGAAAAATTAGGGAAAACTTGCTGATCATGCGTAAATATAATTGATAGAATCTTACATCTAAAACAGTACAGTACTGATTGACAAGTCGAAATTAGATTCTGTTCATTGCAGTTAATTATTAAAAGGATGCTTGCACATCTAAGGTTCTTTCATTAACCTACATAAATTATTGTTATGATATAAAATATAAGAATGGTATGAAATACGAAACTTTATTCTTGATTTACCTTTATCAAAAACGGTAAAACCAAGACAGAGAATGTATAAATACGTAGAAACGTTAGGAGCTACATGTATATGATAAAAAATGACATAAAAAGAACAGAAATGTATTGATTGGTATCAAGTCTTTGAAAACATAGTCTCTATGACTTTTATTTGTACAATTTTGATTTAAACTATATTTTCTGATTTTGCGAGCACTTTTAGATCAGTAGTTAGGATGTTTGGTCTTCCTATTAGTTTGGTTCGTGCCTAGAATCAATTTCATTGGTCAACCCCTTTCCAATCGATTTTTACGGTTTTTTCTAGTACTTTTCGTGTAACAGTACTCCCTAGATTAAGACAGTGATATTTCTTTTTTCAATTGGTTCACATTCTGCTGTACGGGTATGTTTATAGCTTCCAATTAGGTATAGGTTTTGGTCATTGTTGAAGACCGTACGATGACCTGTTTTTATTACTGTTCGTATTATTGATCTTGTGATGAATATTTATCTCATTGACAATAATTCCGAAACTCAATTTCATAATTTTTACCTGACCATATTTTTGCTTTAAAAAAATTTCACAACCACTTTGTAATCTAGCTAGACCAGTGGAGTAAAAACAATACATAAAAGCTGACATATGTATAATAACATTAGAAAAGCCGATTAAGCAGTTGATTCCAATTCACACCAGAAAGTAGAACCAATAGAGAATTACAGATTAATTATAACTTTTATCAAGAAGGTTTATGAGATGAAAAAATTAGAAGGACAACTATATTTGCTTCATTTGTTCTTTAATAATGAAAGTATCGCAAATAAACTTTGTTTATATAAAAGACAACTTTTTATTATATTTGTAATTGTTTGAGCTTTTGATTTTAGACTTTTCGTTTTGAATTTTCCTTGGAGTTCGATATTTTTGTTGTTTTACTTTTTTTGTAATGCTGTGTTACTGCTTGGTTAAGTCAATTTGAATAAATGATTGTTTTCTGATAGGCTTTGTCTAACTTTACAGAGTGCTTTAGATCAACATGAACATTTTTTACATAAACATATTCTTTTACGAAAACTTGTCTGTTACCAAACAGTTCGACTTTTCATTTTGTCTTAATAGAAAAGAAAGTACCAAGTCAGGAATGATGTGTTTGAGCTTTTGATTTTGTCAATTGTTAAGGGACTTTCCTTTTTGAATTTTCCTTGGAGTTATGTATTTTTGATGTTTTACTTTTTTTGTAATTCTGTGTTACTGCACTGTTTGGTTGCGTCAATTTAAATAAATGATTGTTTTCTGGTAGGTTTTGTCCTACTTTACAGAGTGCTTTAGATCAATATGAACATTTTTTACATAAGCATATTCTTTCTAAAACTTGTCTGTTACCAAACAGTTCGACTTCTCATTTTGTCTTAATAGAAAAGAAAGGATATTGGGTATCCCTCCATGCCACTACGTTAGTATATACACAGCAAAAAAAAAACCAACAAAAAGCAAAGGAACAACGCTTTTATTGCTGTTACTCATCTCAAAGTCACAGCGAGGCGTTCAATACGGAGGGAAAAAAAAATTCACCTCACTGCAAATTTAGACAACCCTTGGCACTGGTTTGAAGAGATTTTTTTTTGCAAACTGACGATCACGCCACAACTGTGAATTGAAGAACAAAGTCATGGCGTAATATCAATAAAATAAATCAGGCAAAAAAATCAAACGTTTATATGTATATATCTGCACATCTACAAATAGATACTTGCTTAAACTGATTGAGATCAAACTTAAGTTGAAATACGAAGGAGTGTAAACTATGCATTTGATCTTATAATTTTTTGATTTCATGGCTTTGACTTAGCATTTTACATGCGAAATATTGGATGCATGGCGTACCAAATTAATGACGTTTCTGTTGTTGATTTTGACATACAATTCAATAAATATGTTTAATATATAATTTGATATATGATGTGTTGCAAGTATATATTCATAAATAGTTAGTTTACCCATGGAAGTATTATATTGACAGGAACTCCAACGAAAAATTAGCACATTCCCATCCCACTGATTTCTTTAAGAAAATAAAAGGTTCCGACCCAGTTTGTCAAGTACGTGATAACTCCTTTGTGGGGTATCTGTGATGCCGCCTTCGCCTGTTCTTTTAACTGAAGCTGGTCTTATCACGTGATTTGGTATCGATTGTCTTATCTACCTACCAATGTAAATAAACACGGAAACTCCTGTGGTTTTTTGTGAATCGCCACATGAATAACAACACCTGTTTCCGTTCAATAAATGAAAAACAAAGCTGAAAAGATCGAAAAAATCGGTCCATATTTAATAGAATGACATAAGAAAATTAACTGCATTCGGAAAGAGGGCAAGCTTATTTTTAGTTTTGTTGAGTATGTTTTAATCATTTGAACTTGGAAATCGGGAAATATCCGATAAGACAAATTACATGATTCTGAAGTAGAGTGTTTTCAAAAAATAATGTGATGCGCGTGTATACGTAGTGTGCCGGATGGTGCCGGATAACTCAAATTTTAAGTTAAAGATTGTAAACTTTTATCGAGTGTAACACAAATAGTTATGGTTTTCTCTATCGTAAAATATCGTAAAATGTTATTAACTTATTTATCAAATATGTTTTAAAGACTAAAAGAGGTTAATAATTACACGCATGTGATGACCTCTACATAGCAATATCAGTTTACGAGACATGCAGATGAATTGTTACACCTTTCAGTATAATAATTCCAAAGTTGTAAACAACCTTAAATATTCAACCTAGTCCGAGATTACTCTGACGTCTGACAGATTTATTTTTACGGATGGCTTTAAATATTTCTGGATGCAATTAAAGAACGATCACCATGATGGGCCCTAAGCAGTTTATTTTTTTTTTATCATGGAAACCAAATTAGAATTTATTTATGTGTTTATAAGCTTAACAGTTCTGAAACATCTTACACCGTATGCTAAGCAATTTATGATTTTGTTTCTTGTTTAATTGCATGAAATATTTGCCATTGGACTTTCAGTAAACAATAAATCAAAATATTTTAACCCCGTCCCCACCCCACCCATCCCCCACCCCCCAGGCCAACTTTTGGATTAAATTTTTGTTGGAAATTCTTTCATTTCACTTCAGTAAAATATTTGTCAAAGTTAGCAGTAAAACGCCATAATAATCACTGATAAATACTTTTCCGTTTACTTTACATGAGAATTTTATGATTTTCAAGCCTAACATGTATATAACAGTTACGCGTGTTTAGCCAACGGCCCTCTCATGAATAAAAATCTTACTATTTTAAAATTGATTTTAACTTAAACTGAAATGTTTATGGCTTGTGAGTATTTCTACTCTTCAGTTTTTTTTGTTTGTTTTTTTAATCTGTGAAAACAGTTGCGGAGATTTCGTTTCTTTATAAGCAGCAAAACCCGTAAAAACTGACATTATATATGTCATTCACACGGTTGGTAAATGTCATTTTCTTGAAAATTAAGTACACATCCGGTTATTTCGGTATGTTCCGTAATTACAATCATTCACGATGTTCCAAGAATTTGATCGGAACCCATGCATCCATAAGACATGTCGAGTTAATTAACAGATAGTTAACGATTTTGCGGCATCGCACTATAAACGTTTGAAGCCCGCTTGTTGGAGTTCCTGTCAATATAATACTTCCATGGTTTACCGAAAATGCCAATATCAATGATATTTCATGTAAACTCAGGAGCAATAACTACTAGGCTGGTAATGCCCTCTGTGACGAAACGTCTACCATCAGAGCACAACTGATGATATACATGTATATTGAATTACATATTAATAAATACTAACAATATTTGTTTCGTTGATAAATGTTTTGTCGTTAACAAATATAACAAAAATTCCGAACTCCAAGGCAAATTAAAAAAAGTGGAAGTCTATAAAACTAACAAAATCAAACGCTATCAATCAACTTAACAAGTTAAAAACAACAACCATATTACTGAGATAATATTTTCTAGACATGCTATATTTGTGAAATAGAATTCTACTATTGTTCTGAAGGTTTGCTTCAGCTATTAAGCCTTGTTTCGTGGATAAAATTTGACAACTATTGTCTCGATGCCACAAAAGGTTGAGGTTTCGTTCCCGAGGTTATCATCAGCTTAGTAGTCAGAACTTCTCTGTTGTTATGAAATATCGTTGACATGATCATTTTTGGTAAATTTACTGTTTATAAAATGTTTAATTATTTGAAACACTTTATAATCCCAAAATATATATCATGTATGTAGCCATAGCTGTATTTGGCACCGTTTTTGAATTAATGTTTGGTTTTCAATGCTCTTCAACTAAATCGGAATGATATGACCTTCCAACTGTTTTGATGAGAGTTCCAGTAATTTAGACGAAACTGCGAGCTATTGATCACTATTGATACCCCGCTTTAAGAATTCGGCAAAAAGGAAGTTGAAAAAAACTGAACTTGAAAACGCATTTCACGGTAGCCGATGAGCGATGAATCTGAAACCGCATCTTAAACTGAAACACGTTGACATGAAGCCTGATAACAATTTTAGGAAGCTATTATTTGTTTTTGCTAAGAAAAATGCAACGAAAACTTCATTCATGGCCATTTTGTTTTGAATACATAGGTATTTGTTAACAAGAAGTTAATGAGTGATGAATCTGAAACGGCGTCACATGGCAAAGCATGCTGACATAAAGCCTTATCATAAATTTCAGAAAGCTGTTATATGTAGTTCCCTAGAAATATGCGACAACAATTTCATGCATGGCCATAATGCTTAGCATAAATAAATATTCGGAAAACAGGCAGTTGATGAGCGATGAATCTGAAACTGTTTCATACGGTATAGCTTGCCAACATTAAGCCTGATTACTAAGTTCATGGATTTTTCATTCGCAGTTTATGAGAAAAATTCGACGGTAATTTAATGGGACGGACGGACGGACAGACAGAGGTAAAACAGTAAACATATCTTCTTTGTAGCAGGGTATAATTAAAAGTCTTATTTTTTAAAACTATTTTATTGTTGACACGACAATAATTCCGAGGCATGCAGTATTTTTTTTTATAATCATTTCATTTTTTTTTAAGGTTTACTCCAGATGTTATTGTTGTAATGAAATATTTGATATATTACACTTTTGTAAGATATGTGACCGAGTCGCTATACTGATACATAGTATTGTGAGAAGTAAGTGCTGACGATTTATCTGTTATATGAATAATTTATTTAACTATTTGCCATTTTTTGTAGTAATGAAGATAACAGCAGTGTTGATTCTTATGGGAATCAAAGGTAGGCCTTTATGAGGACCCTCATTGGGGGTGTTCAAGTAATCACATAATCACAATTTTTTTGCCAATATAATCACATAATCATTAATTATCTTTAATAACAAGATAATCAAATAATCAAAAATACAGTCCTAGATTATCAAATAATCAAATAATCATAAGATATTTGGTCTGGTAATCAAATAATCACTATAAAAACGGTCAAGTAATCACATAATCAAAAACCCCATGAGGAGGCTCCTTTATGAAACTTTTTTTTTGTCGCTATCCTTTGAAGTCAAATACTTATAACATTCGACGGGAAAACATTGCTGCTTGATATCAAAAGAAAAATATACATCTATTCATGTAGAAAAATATCATTCATTTCTATCGCCTATTTTAGAATGTTGAATGTAAGAAAATGAATAAACATAAGACTTAGTGATGATATCACTATGCCGCCCCGTTTCTGAGAATGCTCAAGATTATGAAATGTTGAACTTAAGCAAAAATATCTTTGTCATGTTTATGACAGTTGATGTATGATTTAGTTGTTCTTGAGATGTAAACCTGTTGTGATATTTACCATGTACACCTTACAAAATTGAATCAGATTTTCACGACAAAACACTTCACTAAAACAAGTATCGTATATGTCAGTGTTTTACTTTTTGTTTTCTATGTTTAAGCTAAGCACAATAACATAGCCTGATTCGATTGAAAAGGGAATAAATACGCTTACAAAAAAAAATCCGTATGCTACAGAGTTCAGAAGTACACATCTTCTTCCATAAACCTTATGAGTGACGCTCAAAACCAAAATTTCAGGGTAACAGATACGTTACGTTTGGAAGCATAAGACCTCAGCAGAACAAGGAATTGAATACATAAATACATGAGAATTATGAGGCAAATATGTCGATTGATGCATACAGTTTCTTTGAGATAAATGGAGTTCTGAGATCAAATAGATTTTTTTGTTAATATGTCTTTTTGATTGAGTTAACCCATTTCAATTGATATTTTATAGTGTGTCTTTCTATGTTGTAATGTTACACTTCTATATCAGGTTAGGGTGAAGGTTGGCGCCTGTTAAAACGTTCAAACCCGCTGCATTTGTTTGAACCTGTCCTAAGTCAGGAACCTGTTGTTCAGTGGTTGTCGTCTGTTGATGTGGTTCATAAGTATTTCTCGTTTCTCGTTTTTTATATAGATTAGACAGTTGGTTTTTCTGTTTTAATTGTTTTACACTAGTCATTTTGGGGCCCTTTATAGCTTGCTGTTCGGTGTGAGCCAAGGCTCCGTGTTAAATGCCGTACTTTGACCTATAATTGTTTACTTTTTACACATTGTGACTTGGATTGAGAGTTGTCTCATTGGCACTCATACCACATCTTCTTATTTCTATTAGATAACCGGAATCAGTTATACAAATCATCAAACAAAGCATTTTGTTGTGACCTGTTCATCTCAGTTAATTATCTTAATGGTAATTTATAACAATAAATGATAATTGAGTTATTTCTGTTCCCGTTTTTGTTATCTTTGATATAACATGTCACTCATAATAAAGTCATTTGCTATTTTACATTTAGTACTGAAACGACTTCTATTTTGGAAGTATATAGCAATTTTGCTTGCATTCAAACGAGATCGTATTTAATTTTCACTTTAATCAGCATTTTAATTTGAACCAAACATGATTGTTATTGCTAATTTTTATTTTTTATGTTTCTTTTTTGAACGTTGATGTTTTATTGCTTCCATTTTACAGTGTTTATATATCATAATTCACTCAGTATGCCCTTGTCTGTAGTGGCGTTTTAGATTTCAACAAACTGGTAAATTATGAAGTCTAGGATGTCGTTACCACAAGTAACTTTACACCTTTACGAAGTTCTTTTAAATATAATAACATTTGGTTCAAAGCTTTGGTTGTAGCTGCATAATAATTATATCTAACGTAATATTAAATCCTGATATTGTTTTACGGTGGTGTTTTTTGGAGCGCGTAAATTTAGATACAATCCATGTAAGCTTATCGATCCTTCAAATAAACTTATTTTCAAAGGTAATCAATTTAACAATGTAATTATATCTTTGAATATAGTTTTCATCGGTACTTACATCAATTTTCTGATCAATGAATTAAAAATAACTAGCTTACACTGAACCCATTGAATGTGTACCGATTGAAATTTTGTTTTGAATACATGAATTTTTTATTAGTTGTTATAGGCTTGGACAGTAACTGCAAGTACTGCTAGTTGTTTGTTTTGCTTTGTATCGATATGATGAGTCAAGTTCTGAATGAGCCATGTCCTCGACTGTTTTTATAGCTTGTTATTATGTCTTACTGTAACACCACTGTCAAATGTAAAGGGGTGGACTGGGTTATGCATTTTTCTGTCCAAAATCAGCGCCTGTCATTCAGTTGTTGTCGTTTGTTACTGTATATCGTACCTGTTTTTATGCCCCACCTACGATAGTAGAGGGGCATTATGTTTTTCGGTCTGTGCGTCCGTTCGTTCGTTTGTTCGTTTGTTCGTTCGTCCGTCCGTTCGTCCGTCCGTCTGTCCCGCTTCAGGTTAAAGTTTTTGGTCAAGGTAGTTTTTGATGAAGTTGAAGTCTAATCAACTTGAAACTTAGTACACATGTTCCCTATGATATGATCTTTCTAATTTTAATGCCAAATTAGAGTTTTGACCCCAATTTCACAGTCCTCTGAACATAGAAATTGATAGTGCATGTGCGGCATCCGTGTACTATGGACACATTCTTGTTTTGTAAGTAAATCTGGCCGTTAGTTGTCTAATTTGAATTGTTTAACATTTTGTTATGTTTTGATATGATTACATCTACCTCCTTCCACCGCGATGAACATTAGTCTCTGGTGGATAGTTGTCTCATTGGCAATCATACCATATCTTCTTATTTTGTTTAGATGCATTGTATATGCCAATGAAACAGCGATCAAAGCAAATGAATTCACTAAAAGACACCTAAAGGGGTAAAGAGCAACATATATACTTCCAACTCAATATACAAATATATTTACAATATGGCAATAGGTATTGAAATAGAAAAATTGTGAAAAAGAGCAGACAATCACGAAAACAATCGGGATGAACACTTTTTTTGTTTCGATTTGAAGAAATCTAGCAAAAATTATTTTAATTATTTATCAATGATTTATTCTTTTTTCGACCATGTAAAAAAAATGCATTTCGTTAAAGTAAAATCGTAATGTTTTGAAATGACTTAAATGAGCCAAAAGCATTAACGGACTTTCGCGGACTTTGAATTTATTTTGATTTTGTAGATTTCTCCGAGCTATTGCGCATTTATTTTTTTTTTATGCATCCGAATAAGAATAGAAGTTCTGTAGTCTTTTTCCATTGTAATTTTTAAAACAATAAAATCGGCATAGCGTTTGCAAATAAGTTCCGATATATGTGGATTTACGTAGGAGGTATTTTGTAACATCCATTATTATGTATATCTCTGAGTCTGCGATAAGTATAGATATATCGAGTATTTTATCATGGTGTTGTTTACAAAGCGAAAGAAGCACGTCATATTAGAATGAAGCTTTACTTATAGGAAATTAAGTATCACAATGTATCAGTTTGATATGAAATAAAGCTATCATCAAAATAGAAAAAGAACATAGATATTTCTGCTACAGTTTGATTCATTTTTGCAGACCATTCTGTCCAAGTCCTAGCTTCTACAACATTAGTTACCGAACCATTGACTTGGAATGATGCTAACCAATATTGTAAAAGTATAGGACAACATTTAGTGACAATTGATCTACAGGCGAAGCAGCAGCTTCTACACAAAGCTTTATTGGACATGTAAATATATTTAGTATTTCAATACATATATATTCTACCACAAGACCGATACCTATGCTCGTGACCATGGACTATAAGTCCACGAGCGTTTCAACATCCCAGTAGCCAGTACTTCGGTACTTCTGTGAAAGTACGGACATTGTTTTCTGGAAATTTCCTGTTTTTCAAAAAAAATATTTTAGACAAATTTTAAATGAAGAAATGTATTTCCCTTATGTAACATTATGATTCCTTGTCTGATCTGGCTATACTTTTTGACTTTATAGTTTTGTCAGCACTTCAAAGTTTTACTAGAAATTGGATTTTTGATATCTAGAACTCGGGCATCACCGAAGCGACATTAACTGTTAAAATGCAAATGGTACAGTAAAATCGGTACCGTTAATGTTATCATAACAGTTAAGGAATACATCTCCGATAAAAGCAAAATCTAAAAGCTTTTCTTATTTCTATGCATGTTCATGTAATGTTTTTGGGCATTTCTGATAAGAGAGTTGTTTCAGCTAGAACATATAGAGTTGCATGTCAGATTTGAGTTGATGTTTGTTTCATATTGACCACAAGATAGTAAATCATTTCGTACCTTTACCATTTCGTACAGCTGCCATTTCGAACCCAAATGTACCATTTCGTACCCTATGGGACAGCGGCGTCATTCATTTCGTATCATCTTATAGACTAAATACATGTGTACTGTTTCGTATAATATATATTTGTAAATCATTGAAATGTTATCCCAACATCGGTATTGAAGATTTTGTAAAACAAAAATGTATAATTCAAAAAAGGAAGATCATTCACACTGCCCCATTATAAGTTTTTAAAATGTAAAATATTTATTACATACTATTTCTATTTAACATAATATATAAAAAAATGTTATTATTTATTAAGGTACGAAATGGCATTCATATAAATATTCGATGAGGTACGAAATGGCATACATATATAAAATATTCCCTGAGGTACGAAATGGTAGACATCTAAATATTCCATTAGGTACGAATTTGCATCCAAATAAATATTCCATGAGGTACGAAATGACATTCAAATAAATCTACCGTAAGGTACGAAATAGTATACATATAAATATTCCATGAGGTACGAAATGGCATGCATATATAATAATATTCCATGTGGTACGAGATGTCATACATATAAATCTTCCGAGAGGTACAAAATGTCATACATATAAATCTTCCGAGAGGTTCGAAAAGGTATACATATAAATATTCAATAAGGTACGAAATTGCATACAAATAAATATTCCATGAGGTACGAAATGGCATATATATAAATCTTTCATGAGGTACGAAATGGTTAGTGTACGACATGACTATAATTCGACCACAATACACTGCAAATTATCCATACTACATAATATTTTATTTTGCAAACATATTTGGTAACACAAACATATGTTATCTTGTCATACCTTAATAACACCAGGAACTGCATAGCTGAACACACATGTAGAAGGGAATTAATTATTCAAAATATCGCGTAAATTTGTCGTTACATTGTAATAATAGTACATTTGTAACTGTACCTATTTTACTGCGAATTTCGAAGATAAATGTGTCTTCAGTGATGCTCGATGTCAAAATTTTTTGAAAATCCAAGACTTATTTAAAAAATTTTAGTATATCAACATTCCAAGTAATGTCTAAGCCTGCCTTAGAGTTTGGAATATTTTTTAAAATCATATTGATTTGTTCCTTCTATTTTCAGGGAAAACATAATTTCTAACTTTGAAGACGATATTTGGATAGGACTACATGCTCCAGATCCAAATCAACCAACTAACCGTGTATGGACGAATAACTGCTTTTCATCAAATTCGTTTTCAAACTGGTCACCCGGATTGAGTATTAGTAATGACAATTTATGCACTTATGTGGATGTAGAAGATGAAAACATGCATTGGCACTTAGCCGAATGTGGAACAGACACAAGACCATTTATATGTGAATCAGATGCAGGTAAGATCAACTGTTTTATATCTGTTCAATTACTAAATTATCTTTTAAATTTAGTTTGGAGACATTCGATTAATTAATGTACTTTTACGATTAAAATTGTTTATTTGTCTGTTAAGCGTGTAAAAGTTGTATAAATACGTGTGGACATCCAATATGATGAACGACGTAAAATTAAATACATAATACATATCAGGGTATGACAGTAAGTAAAAAAAACCATTTGCAACAACTGTAACTGAGAGGTTTCTATTCTGGCTTGATGGGATGTGTTCCAAAAAAAGTATGATACTACTGAAGATTTCGACTGCAAGATATATATTAAAAAGACAAGTCCCTTTCTGAAGTATTTGTTTCTTTTTGATACAAAATACAGCAAGTATCCAAACATATTTTGACTCAATCTACTAAAGATGGTGGTGTTTGGTAATACTAGTGTAGATTAAAAAGAAAAAAAACCCGATTCATTGATTACATAATGTCCAAAAATATACCATTTTCCCGAAGGACAAACCCTTAAATCTCCCATAGATACAAAGTTTTGGCTGTAACTGTAGAAAACTTATTTTAAACGGGATAGCACATCCTTATTTTGACGGAGATGTTGTTTTACCGCGCCTGGAAATTTAGATACGATCCGGGTAAACTTATCGATCCTTTAAATAAACTTATTCTAAAAGGTTTCAAATTCAACACTGTAATTATATCGTTCAATATTGTTTTTATTGGTATATACATTAATTTTTATTTTTAATCTAATGAAATGTACGAAGTGCTTAGTGTTATTTAGAAACTGTAATAATTAAACTGTGCGTAATAAATATTTGTCAATGTACAATGAAACAAAATTATGTACTTATGTCGTTTGCTTGAAACATAATTATCATTTCTGTATTCATTATTTTTGCCATTTTCGCTATTCTTTATGTATTTTCCATTTTCTCTATCCTTATTTTTTTTTAGCACATTGTTCTTTATTCTGTAAACCGCATTCATACACCCTGATTTACTGGTTTAACTTTACCCAGTTTATCAAGTTTTTATAATGAAAAAAAATGAAGTTTTGAATCATGATTTTGGTTTACCACTATGAAATATCTGTGGCATAGATGATTGTGGCTAAGCTCAACTTGTAGCCCAAATCCATCCTCTGTTCCTCGATTGTCACATCACCAAATGCGACTTATCACCTTAATTTTACTTGTCATGAACAATTCAACGGGTGCCACTAGTAGAGCAGAAACTGGTACTAATGATGCTTATATTTCGTTTTTCTTCTGTTTGACATTGTTGTTGTTTTTTTCTTCTTCTTATGATTTCGATACGCCCCCCCCCCCCCCCCCCCCCTTTATGCATTTCACCTTTCACATTGTTTGCAAACTACCGCATCAATACATTCTCCTCAACAAAAGATTATTAACATACATGTAGTTTTAAAGGCATACATCAAGTATCATAATATCATATGTGTGCATGTTTTAATTTGCCCGTTAAATGACTGGAGCTCACGTTATTTATTTACAATTTCTATTATGGCTTCACTTTATGATTAATTTATATAAAAATTAGAAATGGTATAGTGAGGACACAAGATCGAATTCTTTAATTTGAACACAATTAGATTATCTTTATTATACAATCGCTTGTATAACAATATCCATGGAGAATATTTAACAAAACTATTGTAATGTTAAAGGTACATATTGTTTCTATTTAATAAATATTAGTAATTATGAAATAATTCACTATATCTGACGTCATTTTACTTTTCCGGAATAAATTATAAAATTTCACCGATCGTTTTTGTTACGATGATTATATTCTTATGTCTACTTTTTACTTGTTGGATTTTAAGTTGTTGTAACTGTATTCTAATGTTTCCTCAAGGTGTTATACCTCCAAAGCATAGTACGTAACATCAGGTTTTATACGAAAAAGGGTCGAACAAAATATTCCCTTGAATTTGACAGTTGTAGAAAAAGAACCTGCATTTCATTACAGAAAAAAAATTATAATTCTGCACATTTTTTTGAAAAATGCCAATTTAACAAGACTAATGGGGGAAACCAATGATGGTATTACTCCTTAACTAATCATAATGTTAGATTATGGTAACTGGTATATAATACCAATCGTAAGTATTTAAACAGACATTAATTGCACGAAAAATTTTGTATTTGCCAGTAGCGAATATGTAGCTTCCTCTATCATCGTAATTATACTACATAATTATATTTTAGTATATCATAATGTTTATTACAATGGAGTAGTGGCGTTCGTCCATATTTTCTTCATTTTTAAATGCTCACGTTAGATGCAAGGTATAACTGGTTAAAATGTTTTGATGTGTTTTTAAGATTTTAAATATTTCTAATCATTTTTAATTTGACCATTTCGCTTATTTCTGTTTTAAATAACTTGAAAATGTCTTTCTTAAGCTTAGATTCCCTTTTGTTTGAAATAAAATAGGTCTTATAATCAGTGAAAAACTTGTTATCAAGAAGTTTATATCACAATAAGAAAAATCGGAAAGGAGTAGGCCCGGTACGACCCCTTTTCTAGCCCCAAAATATAGCGTTTTTTCAAAGTAGTTAAAAATGCCACTTTTAGTTATTTATTGGAAAGTAGAATACTTTTGTTACATGAATATGGGCTGTTTTGGATAATACAATGGACATGCATCAGGTACTAGCATCATTTTATCGTGCAAAAATACTGAAATCTTCACAATTTTAGCATTTGTGCTAATTTCAAGCTGGTTTTTGTCGAAAAATGGAAATGGCCGCACTTGTGTTTAGTCTTAACATTCATATATATGTTGTATTTAATGATAATACATAACATATACATGATATATAAATGTTGAAACTGAACACGAATGCGGCCACTTCCATTTAAGACAAAACCCATCTGAAAAGTGACGTTATTTTGCATATTTGATAGCTTTTTCATATTTAAGCTTGAATTGGAGAGTCTGTAATGACCAAATCAGGTAAAATCTTTAACATAAAATAATGAAATCGACTGAAATAGACACTTGAGTGTTTAAAAATGTCAAAAATCTTTTATCAGATGTACTTCGAATTTTAGGCCGAAACTAGCCCTTATCGGAACTTCTCCTTTCAAAACAAATTGATAAATTTTCTAGTTAGTTCTAATAAGATCTGTCTATTTTGAGATGCGAAATAAATTGTGTATTTTTTGCCAGAATTTATTATTGTAAAGACAAGTAATGCAAAAATTATATAATTTTCTACAGCTTTACAAAAATAGAATGAAATGTTTTCTGATATTTTCAACTGGGATAATATTTCTTTTCATGGACGAATGAAAGGAAGTCAATTTGATTTAAATATTCAGAATATATTGTTAAATATGTATTTGATATGACTTTCAGAGTATATTTTAATTTTATATATGAGTTTTCTTGACAAATTCTGTCCCACTGAAGAAAACCTACAGGTCTTTCATGTTTATAACTGTTGAATGGTACTTGAATGGAGTGTAGTTTTTTCACACATTTCAAGACTTTTTTCTCAGATGTTTTGATTTGGTTATATGTACTGTTGTTTTATATGGAATTTCCTGCTTTGAATTATTTTGCCAATGTTTTGGTATAGCTTTTTGTTTTGTTAACGAAAATTCTCCATTCCAACATATTTTTTTTTGGCTTAAATAGTATTATATTGTCTGAAATGTAACCGCTCGCATCAAGTATATCATTTACATACATACTGTTATGTTCGATTTTTAAAAGGAAGGCATTTTCCATTTATTTGAATGTTTTTTTTTCTCTAAAAATTTGTTTCCGTATGTCCAAATTTAATTAAGGTATTTTAGTTTGACCGCCTTTTATGTTAATACAAGTTTTCATCCGTTGTTGATAAAACACTAACAGGTATTCAAATATGTTTTTGTATAACATATAAATATATATTTTAATGTTTCTTTTGAAATTCAAAGTTTTTCAAATTTATTTCGGCATTATTCTAGGTATGAAAGTCCAATTTTTACCTGTGTTTTGTTTAAGCTTTAGAATCAAATGTATATGTTATGTTAAATTCGGAAAACTTGATGATTTTACAAAATGTTATCTTTCCCAGAAATGTTAAGCTTCTCTTAACTCAGTCTGATGCTATTTTTGCACATTTTTGTTGTTGTTTGTCGGTAAATAGTTTTTTGACAGACTTATGTATCATACCTGTATACCCTTAGTCAAAACCAAAGGTTGAACCAATGGTTGAACCCAGTATGAATGATTTCTGATAATAATAATTTTAATCTTTGGGAAAGTGCCTTAAGTTAGCCAAAAATTTACATCATAATTAAAAAAAGTTATAGAACAATTGTTATTTAAAAATGGATGATCTTTTGTATTATATAAGTGATATGCCTCCTTCTTTTTTGGATTTGATAATTATCCTTTGTCTTAAAACAAATTAAAACGGATACATTGAGTTCTTTTATTTGTTTCCAAAAGTGTAAAAAAAATTCAACATTTAGTCCGTCTAAAACCGGAGCTTGATGTAATTTCGATTGTGATTTTTCTTCACATAAATTACTTTTACATTCAATTAATTTTGGACATTCTTTTATGTCTTTTTATATTTGTAGTATTTTCAGTATGTGGATTCGTAGAGGAATATTGATCTTTGTAAAAGTTTATCTCAATGTTAAGTATTTTCTCCTGATCAGTAATGATATTCTTGTTTTCATCATATAATCGAATAATGTTTAGTGTTTTTATTTTCATTTTCTTGTTATTAAACCCTACCTAATCGTTTTTGATTGCCTATATTTTCATTGTAAAAATCCCCGTATTGTTTTTCTTCGTTCTCAACTTTTTTTATCAAATGTTTATTATCATATAATAAGGGATCGTATGAATTTTGTTATTTAATTCTTTTAATTCAATTTCTAAAACATATTTTGCGTCTTTTTTATATCCCAATTTTCAAAATTGCATTGAGCATTCGGGACTCCAAATTTTACATTATGCAATCGAATATCAAGGTTAATATTGATTTACTGTTATTTTATCAGATGTTTTAGATAGAGTGTTATTACTTTTATTTTTATAATTTTCATCATTTAAGACACGACTATCTAATTTAATTTAATGAAATCTCCCCGCCCTTAATTATTGTTGCCTCTGCTTAATTCATTGTTTTAACACCAAGTACATTGTATTTAACTAAATGTTCTTTTCCCGCCATATTTATGTTGATTTAAGTGATTAATATAATGATTTTAATCCACGAACTGGTTTGTCAATTTCTTTTTTTAATTTAGTATCTTTTACATATGAGATATCGTTAAAACTTCCTCTCTTACTTATTGTTCTTAACGACTTTATTAATAAATAAGTGGTTGAACTGAATAACGAAAGAGATTCTTCGTTTGTTTGGTGCTTATACATTGATAATTGTAAGCATGCTTCATAAAATGTTAGAGTGATCAGTTTGAGCCATCCATCTTTGTTTTGGTGGTTATCCCTAATTGTAAAATCTAACGTACGTCTTAGCCATATATGTTATCCCTCGAGCATTTCTCGGACTATTATTAAAAGGTTTAACATTAAAGACCCGTCTAAATTCCATTTAATTGATAAATTCAACAACACTTACCGTTATCTTGATGATATGTTTTCGTTAAATAATCAAGAATTCTCTAAATATACTGCCGAAATTTACCCACAGGAACTTACCTTAATTTTATCAAATATTGACAGCAATCAGTGTCCTTTCCTAGGTTTAGACATTTCATTTTCACACCAGAAACTCTACAAAAAAATTTACGACAAAAGATGATTTTTGTTTCCCAGTTGTTAATTTTTCCTTTTTTGACGGCGATGTTCACCTGTCACCGTCTTACGGTGTATATATATCCCAATTCGTTCGCAATGCCCGTGTCTGTAGTAATGTTTTGGATTTTAATGAGCCTAATCTATGTATTACTGTTAAATTATCAAGTCAGGGATTTTGTGACTGCAAATTACTCAAAATATTTACTAAATTCTTCCATATATACATAGATTTGGTTTGCAAGTTTGGCTGTACCTGTAAAAAACTTATTTCAGACGGAATAGCACATCTTAAATTTTTCAGTGATGTTGTTAACCGAGCCCGGAAATTTATATACGATCCGGGTAAACTTATCAATCCTTTAAATAAGATTATTCGAAAAATTTACCAATTGAGCACTGTAACTAGATCTTTGAATATTGATTTTGTTATCAGTAAATTAAACCATACTTAATGGTTAAATTGTTATACACATATTCACTTTAAAAGTAGTATAATCTGTCGATACCTTTATTTTGGCATTGCACAAGGTCATGTTTTTCTTTGATTGTTAATGACGTGTTTACACTTAATCCATTGAATGTTGGATGTGTACTGATTGATATTTTAGTCTTTTTTTATCATTTTTTTATTCGTTGTTATTTGCTTTGAACTAGCTGTCAGTAACTGCGAGTAGTCTCAGATCTGTTCTTAGTGTCTTTTTTGTTGTTAGGGATGAGTGATGAAAAAATACACTGCCACGTCCTGTCTGTGTTTTTGTTTGAAGTTTTTCTGCTTTGTATCGATCTGATGAGTTGAGCCTTTTTCAACTGATTTTTATTGTTTGATCTTATGATGTGCTGTTACACCATTGTCTCAGGTTAGGAGGAGGGTTGAGCGCTCACAAACATGTTTGACTACGCCCCATTCTTTATGTGCTTGTCCCAAGTCAGGAGCATGCAGTTCAGTGGTTGTCGTTTTTTCTTTTAGACATTTATGTACGTTTTCGACAAGTTGTGTGGATGAACCAATTGCGCCTTTTTAAAATATAAAACCTGTTCCTGTATTGATATGAACCACAGTTTATGGCCAAACTCAGAAAAGACCCTGTTACATTGTATTTAATTGATAAATTCGACAGCACTATCGTTATCTTAATGAAACTTTTTCGTTAAATAATCACGAATTCTTTTAATATACTGCCGGAATTTACCCAAAGTAACTTATTTTAAATAAATCAAATACATACAGCAAATAGCTGTCCTTCCCTAGATTTAGATATTACAGTTTTGCAGAAAAAACTAAATTTTCGTTCCCTATTGTTATTTTTCCTACTATGGACGGTTCTTTGGCACCATCTTACGGCGTTTATTAATCCATCTCGTTCGCAATGCTCGTGTCTGTAGTGTCGTTTTGGATTTCAATGAACGTAATCTATGTATTACTGGTAAATTATTTAAGTCATGGATTTCGTTAACACGATTTACTTAAAAGCTTTACTAATTTTTTCCATAGATACAAAGATTTGGTTTTGAGGTGTAGTTATACTGGTTAAACCATCTTTCTTTTTACGGTGATGTTGTTTACCGAGATCGTACATTCAGATACGATCCTGGTAAATTAATTGATGCTATAAATAAACTTATTCGAAAAGATTACAAATTCAATACAAAAAAAATGTAACTAGATCTTTGAATATTAATTATTGTTATCGGTATAAATTTAGATTTTGTTATCAATGAATTAAAACTCACCTAATTATTATTGGTATACACATGTACATTCATGGTTCTACAATCTATATTTTTGCATTCCATTGACGATGCGTTCTGATTGATATTTTAGTTTTTAATACATTCTACATATTTTTGTTTATTTGTTATTTGCTTTGAACTCATTTTGCTTCGTAATATAATTCACAATGGAGTTGTTTGGTTTGTTTGTCACCTAATTTGATTCTTGCATTTTTGTTTTGTGATGAATGCTAGCTTTGTGTAATGAAATTTTTCTTTCAGCTATCTGTAATGATGGATTTTCCTATGACATCGCTAGTGATACAAGGCTGTCTACTGGATTGAATGGAAGTTACCAATTAAACCCAGGAAATGAAAAAGAGTGTACAGATGCTTGCAGTGTGATTGCAGTCTGCTGGGCTTTTTTGTTTACCCCTTCTGTACCTAAATGTGTGATGTATGACGAGTATGACGGACCTTTCCAAACAGAAAATGACAGGATTCCTACTTTGGGCGAAGATCTTTATACGAAGAGGTGTAAATTTGAATGTATGATTTGTATATTCTTATTTTTAGAAAGTAAACATAAAAAAGAAAATAAGTAAATGAAAGAATAATATTGAAGCCAAATGAGTTATTGCATATATTTAGATATGCAAAGTTGAAACAATATCAACTACGATACATTATATTTGTTATTATTATAATAATTATAAATAAGAATTAAGTTTGAACAATAAGTTAACTTTTTTTTATACTTACTTCCAATCTTGTAATTACTTCCTATGATATATAAACATACGAATGATGATAATCAAAATGAATATCGAATAATCTGGTGGTTTTTGTTTTACAGTAAATGAAGATACTGATGTCGTGAGTGTGCCACCTTATGATGATTGTGGATCTATTGTTGTTAGTGATTGTGTTTTATGTGTGACAACCATGGAAGTGAAAACAACAAAATCTCAAAAATCAACCCAAATTGAAACAACTTCTTTCAAAGTTTCATCTGCAGATAAGACCACAGAAACAACACTTGTATCAACAACCGAACAGCACATGACATCTACTGTAGAAGTTACATCGTCGAATCTTCCCGCAATGAAATCTCAGCCCGAAACCACATCGACAGAAACAACTTCTATTCATCAAACCACTGAAAATGTATTGACATCTGCTTTAGAAGTTACATCGTCACATGATCATACTACAACATTGCAGCCCGAAACCACAACAATAGCAAAAACGTCCCCAACAACACAGAACACATTTACAACAAATAACACAGGTACAAAAGTAGATATAATAACACAAAAACTGGTAAATGCATGCTTCATCACATCAATAAATGAACAAGTGAACGAATAATTGCAATTGATAAAATGATTCAAACGATGATGATGTTTTAATGATAATCATTTTTACGGACAATAGAAAATACACTTAGACGTTAAATGTTCATTTTTTAAAAATAACGGCTAGCATCGATTAAAGGCTACGAAATGACAAAATAATGGAACTTTTGAAAAAACAGGTTATGAAATATTGTGCCATACATGTAATTCGGTTATTTTCAAAATTTATTAACAACTTCACAAGTGAATGTGAAGAAGTCATTTGATTTTATTCTTTAAAAAATGCATTGTAAACTCATTTAGTACAGGTCTATAAAACTTTATACTTTGCGGACTGAATGCTGTTTGTTGAACATTATAATTAATTCTTAAAGCTTAAAGGTGCATTAGCTGCAAAATTAATTCCCACCAAATAGACAAGAACTCTTGATATATTGCTTGGTAAATCGTACAGCAAATGCACAGAAAACACTAAATGATGCATGAACACAGAAGCAAGCATCAACCAGACGCCATCTAATTATCTATCGCCATGACATTCGAAGATATCCGACCTCTTATATAGATATAAAAATATAAATATAGACAGATATATAACAATAGCAGGTGCAATATTATTATGACAATTGTGCAGTATGATTTTATACCAGCATTTAAAAAAACAACACGATTCACATCATCGCTTTGCTTGTAACCTGTAATAGAATGGTTTGTTTGAGGGTCAACACATTCAATGAAGTCGATCTACATGTTCGACATTATAACTTTGTTTCTGTGTCAGCTGATATTTATTTCCATACATTAACTTTCTCAGTAAATAATTAAATTTTACGTTCATTTAAATGTGTGATGTAAGTACACACATTTAATTATTTTAGCTTATATTGTCAAAACTGTAGCTTATATCCCTTGAAGTATTATAATTGGTGTGTTTTGCTAAATGCATTTTAGCCACAATAAAAATAATTGTTGAAATATACGACTTATATCAAACACTTGAGTAGAACGTCCAATTTTTGATTATTTTGATTTCTTGTAGGTAACACACCATACTGTGTCTGCACGTGTAATAATGTAACCAAACAAGTTTCATTCGAAGAAAGTCTCAACGAAATAGTGAATGAGATTAAAGTTGACACATCAAAAACATCATCGTATACGAGAAAACACACGTCTGCATGGGATTCACGAAAATCGTCTGCAAGTATTGGAATTGTAGGCATTGCTATATTGATTTCAATTGCATCTTTGCTATTGTGTCTAGACAGTACATCGCTCATCTACAGAGTGTATGCCCTGTTCAGGAAATTGGGTACTAGTTAAAATGTTGATAATGTGTAAGGCTTTTGTCGATAGAAGATTAAACTCGGCTATTTTAAAGATTAATGTCTTGTTATTCGTAAACATCGTGTTGTTGAGTAAATGACAAGTCTAATCATTGTTTCTTTGTATACGACGATACTAATATAATCATGGTATTGATTTTATTAATATACTTTGTATGATTAAATGTTTAGTTTAAAATTTTGTAAATAAATCGACAAAGTCTATTGCTCTGAACACAAACTACACTTACGGAGTAATACATCAAGATGTAACCAAAGAAAACGACTAAGTTCCTTGTTTTGGACAGACACATGCATATTTATAAATGTTAAAATAGCATGTTTGACCTTCAACATAGCCTTTTGGAGTAATTTCCTGCAGGTATATATATATATATGTTTGTGAAGGTTAGGTTGACACATTAATCGTGTACAGTAAAACGATTTTTTCATTTTATCCTTATCTTTTTTTAATGACAGTCGGCAGTAGATGCTTTTCTTACACAATGTCAAGAATACAGTTAGAACTAATTTTAGGAACTGTTGTACGCAAATGGAAAACATTTCAATGTTTTGCTCTCAACATCTTTGTCAAAGGAATGGTCAAATACATTGTAATACCTTCAACACAATATGCCAAGAAAACTAAATCTTTTAAAATCAGAAAACAACAACTAACGAGGTTTCTAACTGAGAAAATGAACTGTTGGCAAGGTTAACCTAGATTTTTATTTGATATTTCTACTTTGTTTTAAATTGAATCATTAGAAGATGAACAAGTCTTCTAAATGAACGAACGAAAAAGTGAAAGAAAATCATTTTTTTCATTAGCAAGTTCAACAGATAAAAAGTTAAAACACAACAAAAAAAAACAAATACTGTGTCAAAGAAGAATTGTAGGTTCCTAAATGGCTAATATGCCTTGAAGCTGTTTGGTAATATACTATTGTTGGCTATACTTAAGATGATACTCATCTGGGAGCATCACAAACAACTACGTGCTATGCCCAAACTAAATTAGTACACAATGACAATGTCTAAGAAAAGAAAGAAAAATGTTTTCTGTTTCGTTTATTTCAATCTGAGACGTTAGTGTATACACTGAATACGAAACGTATATCAAAATTACAATTTTTGTAGATTTAAGACAACAGCACACCAATATTATACAAAGTGGTGAACTACCGATGGGACGAGGTTTTCAATATCATTGTCAGAAATGTACTTAAAAGTTGTTCGTATATTCCTATATATTTTATATTATGTTTCTAAATATGTGTTGTTTTTGCCTTATCCGATATTCATTCCATTTAAAATGTAATACATGAGTAAAGTAGATTCATTGATTGTAAGTTGCAAAACACCATGCGACTGGTATTAAAAGCATATCTAGGATAAAAAAAAATTACGAAGATGTTGGTAACCGAGTCCGGAAATTTAGATACAATCTGGGTAACTTATCGATCCTTAAAATAAACTTTTTCTTAAAGGTTACCAATTCAACACTATAACTAGAATTTTGTTTTTGTTGATATTGATTTTGATATCAGTAAAGTAAAATCAAGTTAAATATTATTGTATATACATATGCCCATGCATGGCTCTACAATCTGTCGATACCTGTATCTTTGCAGTACACAAGGTCATGTTTTTCTCTGACTGTTAATGACATCTTTACAGTAAATTTATTCGGTGTTGGATGTGTACTGATTGACATTTTAGTCTTAGATGCATATTTTTTTTTATTAGTTGTTATTGGTTTTGAACTAGTTGCCAGTAACTTTGATTATTCTCAGATCTGTTCTTAGTGTCTTTTTTGTTGTGGGGATGTATAAGTACCCTGTCACGTCCACTGTGTGTTTTTGTTAGATGTATTTATGCTTTGTATTCATCTGATGCGTTAAGCCTTTTTCAACTGTTTCTTATAGTTTATTCTTATGTTGTTACACCACTGTGCCAGGTTAGGGGAGGTTTGGCGCCTTCAAACTAGTTTAACCCCCCACATGCCATATGTGCCTGTCCCAAATCAGTAGCTTATAATTGAGTGGTTATTGTTTTTTGCTGTTTATCATATTTGTTTTTCAATCTTTATATGTACATAAATCAGGCCGTTAATTTTCTCGGTTGAATAGGTCTACTTTTGTCATTTCGAAGCCTTTTATAGCTTACTATGCGGTATTGGTTTTACCCATTGTTAAAGGCAGCACGGTGACCTATAGCTGTTAGTTTCTGTGTCATTTTGTCTCTTGTGGAGAGTTGTCTCATTGCCAATCATACCACATCGTCTTTTTTTTTATAGATATAGTGCAATATGATTAAATTATGATGAGGGTCAGGGGGAATTGATCTCTCTCTCAAAAAAAAGTGACGTGTATAGAAATATTGCAACAGTTCATGTACGAAATTCTAGATAGAATCGAAAATAAGGTCGTTGTTATGTTTGTAATTTTATAATTTTTATCATTATTACATGTGAAAATATAAACGTAAAAAAAATACGTCACTTTTGTGACGTTGATCCATTCATGTGAAGCGCAGTTTATTTTTCGTTTGTGGTGTCCTGGTGTGCTCTTGTAAATTCATGGTAGGTGTCCGTTGTTATTCTGCGGTTTGTGCTGAGTGTTCTTTCGATTGTTTGTACTTTATTCCTGTCACGTAGTGTTGTCATTTTAGTAGTATTTTTGACATTGACATATAATCGGATGGTTTGGGTAGCCATAAAACCAGGTTCAACCCACCATTTTTTCTTAAAAGGTCCTGTACCAAGTCAGGAATATGGCAGTTGTTATCTACAGTCCGTTTCTATGTATGTTGGCGTTTGCTTTTGTTGTAGTTCAAGGTTTCTGTTGTTCCGTTGTTTTTTCCTCTTGATGTGTTTCCCTCGGTTTTAGTTTGTTTCCCGGATTTGTTTTTGCTTAATCAAATTATGACTATTGAACAGCGGTATACTGCTGTTGTCTTTATTTATACTAAAATTAAAGGCCGTTGGTTTTATCATTCGAAGATTTTCACGTTTTGTCATGCCCGGCCTTCTTCAGAGAGGCAGAAAATACCAAAGGGACATCCAAACTCATAAGTAGAAAATTAACTGACAACGTAATAGCAGAAAAAGACAAAAAGGCAGACAACAGTACACAAAACACAACATAGAAAATGAGAGACTTAGCAACACGAACACTACCCAAAAACGGGGTGGCCGCAGGTGCTTCGGAGGGTTTAGCTTACTATACGTGTTTTTCCTCACAATTAAGTCCTTTGGCGTTTGGTGGATAGTTCTTGTATATCATGTACGTTTTTGTTTTATGTCACAACGGTTCGATTATGACCTAATATTCAAACAAGGAACTGTGGTTAGTCTGGTTTTCACCTATACCACAAGGGTAACCTTCAAAGTTTGGTTATGATGATATGGTTTTGATTATAATTATAAACTAACTGTTTACAAAACTTAAAGATCTTTTCGAAATACTACGGTTACTCCATAATTAACTATATTTGGCAAAACTTTTTTCAATGCTCTTAAACTTAGTATTTTATTTATTCTTTTAAAATCTTGATTCGTGCGTCACTGATGATTCTTTTGTAGAAAAGAAAATACAATTTCCACATTTTTTTTTACTGTTTTCAAAATGTAAAAACATATAAAATTTGCGACATTTATTTTCCCTTTTGACAAACAAATTTGTCGTTACAAAATTGTCCGTAACGACATATGTAGCATATGACCACTTTTGACATGATAGATTACTTTCGATATTGTTATTCAATGTACATGTTTTATGCTCTTTGAATCGTCAGACTTTTATCTAGTATGGTTTAACAATTTATTTGTTTTGTCAATCGTGTGAGTGAAATAAATCCAATTTTATATCATATGAAGTAGGTTTGAAAGATACTGAAAGCTATTTAATTCACACACAAATCATATGAATACGGAATGGAGATATCAAGTGCAATGCAAAAAAGCAACTATATGAGCAAAATGAAAACTACGAAAAGACAAACATTAATAACAATACAATACACCAAAAACCTATTTCTAAGATTGAGCATCACGAATCCGAATGTGCTCCGGGTGGTGAATGCATTTCAGACCGTCTAGTTGCACCAGTCATATCGGATGATTGCATGTAAAATGTGTATGACAAGACTTAAGTTTTTTCTATTATTATTAAGTACACGTCTAGATCGTTAAACCCATTATAAATACCTGTTCTGTTTACATTGAGATGTTGTTTTTTTTTCTAATTTATTGAAATTTTCTGACATCTTTATTAAGAATGCATGCGTATAACGAATACAAAATTGGTAACTTACGTTTTTTTTACAAACATGAACATGACTACACCCAAGACATTTTGGGATAAAACCTAACAGTTTAATGTAAAATTATGAAATGTTAATAATCATATATTTCTGTAAAGAACAAATAATTATTTTAAATAAGAAAATGAGTGATATATCAAAGAATTGATTGATTGATTATTGTTTAAAGCCAATTTCAGCACTATTGGTAATTTTGTGGCAGTCAATTTTTTTGTTTGCGGAAGAAACCGTAAAAAAGTCAATTTGATTGGTGTTATAAACTTGTGAAAAACGGAATTAAAATATATTTCTTTATGAAACATATGGTCATGAGTTGCAATTTTATTTAGATCGTAGTATGAATTATATGTACAAATCATTCATTTGCAAATATCGCTTATCTTCTCACAGCTTAGCTTTAGAAATCGGTATATATTATTGATAAAAGTTTGCGTTTATGTCGATTGTGCCAAACATTTTATTTTAGTTTTTGAAAAATGTGCTAGTAAAAGAATAATGTATATCAAAACTTATCGGAGAAGACCATCCTATTTTCAAACTTGTACAACTATTATATGTCCATTATATACAATAAGTGAAGAATTTAGGAAAATATCTATATCTTACTGAAAAATTCAGTAATTGTTGACTGAATTGTATAATTCTCTGCCATTGTGATTTGACATTGTTTTTACATCAATTATTAGTTTGACACTTATGCTATGATGCTGTGAATATTTGTTAAATGTATATATTTTATGAGCTTTATTGTTTACGAATAAATTCATTATTATTAATACATATGCAAAATTATATCATCGTCATTTGAGTTCACAAGTATAATCATTGCTTCTATGTATACGACGATACCTATATATATACTTTTTTGGTTATTATACCTTGTATGATAAACATGTATTTCTGTCATATTTGTGATTCATGAATTGTTTGTTATAAATTAGGCCGTTAGTTTTCTCGTTTGACTTGTTTTACATTATTCACGTCAGAACCTTTTAGAGCCGACTACACGATATGAGATTTGTCTCATTGTTGAATTCAGTACGCTAGACTATAACTGCTAACATCTACTTCATTTAAATGCTGGTGGATAGTTGTCCCATTTGCAATCATACTATGTCTCCTTATTTTTATATAGATTAAGATTTTGTAAATAATTCCAATAGATACTCTCAAATATCTGCCCTCAGCTCAGCACAAAATCCACTAACGGAGAAAAACATCAACTTTGAAGATGTTACTTAAGGAGACCGATGTCTAGGTTCCTTTCTGTAGATAAGCACCGGCATATTAAGAAATGTTTAAAAAATATTTTTACCTTAAGCAAAACCCTTTTGAGTTATTCCTGAGGTATATGTATATGTTTGTCAATGTTAGGTGAGACAGTATTGTATGCATAGTAAAACTTGTAAAACTTTTATCCCTTTTGACAGAACAATGAACAATGAACAATGGCTTACCGTATTATACCCCTTAGAAAATATGAAGTTATTTGGCATATTTGGTTTTCAATGCTCAAAGACTTATCCAGATTTGATATGACTTCCAACTGTTTTGTTAAGTGCACAATTGATGAGTTCAAAGTACACAATTTACATGTTTGGCGTACCTAATCAAAACCTAGTTTCATGCTGTTGATAAGACAATATGTTGGAGGCATATCGTCTGTCTTAGATACAATTGTTTTTAATTTTTATTGATGTTTGCTTTAAATGTAAAATTATATGTCTTGTCAAAAATTGGTGGACCATGTCACAATACATGTGTTGTGGAAAGTACATGGCAACAATTTGGCTGCGGTTTGAATGATTTATTAAATACTTGCATCTTTTTTTTTTACAGTAATGAAGATATTTGCAGTGTCGATTATGATATCATTGAAAGGTAGGCCTTGATGAAACTTGAAACAAATTTGTTTTTTCGAAATTCATTGTAGTTTACAGTCGCTGTGGAAAATATGCTGCTTGACCTTTAAAGTAAAATATATCTTTGTTCCTTTTCAACAATATCATCTTATGTCGATTGCAATTATTTTGGTTTAGGAAGTTTGAGTATCAATTGAAAACAAAATATTCTAACAAAATATTAGTAACATTCATATTCAAAAGAAAAAAAATCAATGTAGCTTTCATCATCAAATTGCTGTATTTTTTAAATTGACAACATATTTATTGCGTTGGATGACGTGCTTTTCATGTTCTTCAACAGATAATCGGCATTCTTTTGGGACTCTTCTTGACAACTTCCTTTATTCGTATAACGCAAACTTAAAACAGGATATAAAACAGACTTCATAATGGAGCTTTTCAAGAAGAAAGAAGAGAACCTAGCATTTTCCTTTAACTTCAAGCTTTACTATAAAGATGATAAAAAATTCCTGGCTTGATGACTATGTTGAACGCATCTATTCCTTAATTTGAAATACAGGATATCACTGATACCGATCAGTATATCTCTTTTCTTGTCATCTTAACATTGACAATGCGGAAAGGCTAAAAAAAAACTTTACAAAAAAGATATGATCCAGTTTTTCAATGGTGAAATTTTCCATTGATATGTTGCAACATTCAAGCAGGCATTCTAGAGATTTTTTTCGTTTCCTATCGTGATTTCCTGGATAGATAATTGATGCTAAAATGCTTCTAACTATTTTAGATCTAGTATCACTGATGAGTCGATTGCCAAAGAAACGTGCGTCTGGCGTACAGAATTATAACCCTGGTATATTTGATTAGTTTTATAACCACTAGGTCAATGCCACTGCAGGGCGACGTTTCATTCCCGATGGTTTCACGTTCCAGTTGTCAGCACATTTGTATTGACAAGAAATATCATTGATATCGTCATTTGCTGTAAATTTACTGTTAATAAAATGTTCAAATATTTTAAACACCAAGATTTTTCTTCCACCAGGCATATATATATATATTTATGTATTATCTTGCCTAAGCCCTGTTCGACATAACCTGTAATAATTTTCAGTTTTTAATGCTCTTCATTTTTGTATTTGATTTGCCATTACAGCTATTTTGATTCGAGCGTCTATCATAAGTTTTTGTAGACGAAACGCGAGTTTGGCATACCAAATCAAAAGCCTGGTAACTTTGATGACTTTTTTTTTTATGTCGGTAGATCTTTAAGTGAACTTAATAAGAATATCATTTATGTATTCACTAATCATGCTGATAAAACGTTTACTTTCAGCTATCTGTTCTCCCTTTTCCAACAATTTCTATAATACTGAAGGCGAGACAACGGTACCAACTGGAATGAATGGACAAAATACCGAAAAAAAAACCTGGAACAAAACAAGAATGTAAAACTCATTGTTTATATAATCCGACTCGTTTGGTATGCCCGTGTCTGTAGTGACTTTATAGATTTCAATAAACTGCTGGGAATTATTAAGTCAAGGATGTCTTTACCACAAGTTACGTTAATCCTTCTCTAAGTTCTTTTAAAGATACGAAGACTTGGTTCAGAAGTTGTAGCTGTAGAATACTTATAACTCTCAAATTTTGTTTACGGTGGTATTGTTTTGGAGCCTGGAAATGTAAATATGATCTATGTTAGCTTATCAATACTTTAAATAAACTTATTTTAAAATGTAATCAATTTAACATTATAATTAGAACTTTGAATTTTGTTTTCATTGGCACTTACAATAATTTTCTGATCAATAAATTAAAACATAACTAAATAGGTATTGCTATACACTAATTAATGCTTTTTTCAACGGTTTCACATCCTGTAAATACTTATATTTTGTTCAATGTCTTGTTTCCCTAGACTGTGAATATCTTCTTAACACTTAATCCATTGCATGTGTACCGATTGATATTTTGTTTTGGATACATATTTTGTTTTTACTAGTTGTTATAGTTTGGGAACTAGCTTTCAGTAACTGTGAGTACTCTCATATCGTGCACTTTGTGCCTTTAGTGTTTTTTGTTAGTTGTTTGTTTAGCGTATTATCGATCTAATGAGTCAACTTCTCAATGAGTCATATCCTCAACTGATTTGTACAACTTGTTTTTATGTTGTCGACTGTCAAATGTTAACGGGCTGATTGGGTTATGTACGCGTCTGTCCAAAATCAGGAGTCTGTCATTCAGTGGTTGTCGCTTGTTACTGTATATCATATTTGTTGTTCTGTACATTCTTTCTGATTTTTGATTTGTTTTATATTTTGTTATGTTTTGTAATGGTTACATCTTTTTCATTTGGTCTATGGTGGATGGTAATCATATTACATGTCCTTATTTTTTTAGATGAAATGTATATGCAATGAATCAGCGATCAAAGCATATCAATTAATTAAAAGACACCTGCAAGGGTAGAGCGCAACATTTTTCCTATTCAATATACAAATATATTTACAATATGAAAGTAGATATAAAAACAGAAAACAATTGTGAAATATAGCAGACAATTAAAGATAATCTGTAAGAACGAAAATCCCCCAAAATACAAAGCAATAACTTGTACTGTAATGAAATGTCTGGAAGTATACTGAACAACAAGCGTATTTTCTAAACATGACTTAATTTTACCTCAAAGAAAAATCTAACAAAATAATGAAATTTTCAATTCAAATCTTCCAAAAAAAAGAAGAAAGATCAATCCAGGATAAATATCGGATTTTTTTTTGCGTTTCAATTTAAAGTTATCTTGCAAACACTATAGTTATAATAACTTATTAATGATTATATGAGAAAGTATACCCCTTTCAACATGTTCAACCATATAAACAAGAAAAACACCTTTCGTTAAAGTAAAGTCGTACTTTAAGGAAGCTATAAGTATGGGGAATTAGATATCACAATGTATCAGTTTGATATAAAAATAAAGCTGTAATCAAACTAAATAAGGAACATCAATTTTTCTGCTCCAGCCTGTTTTATATTTGCAGAACATGATGTCCTGCTTTTAGCTTCTACAACATTATTTACCGAACCATTGACCTAAAATGATGCTAACCAATATTGTAAAATTATAGGACAACATTAAGTGGAAATTGATCGACAGGCGAAACATCTACTTCTGCACAAAGCTATATTAGACTCGTAAATATATTTTGTATTTCAATACAAATGGTGATGTTCAATTTAAGGTTGAAGTACACAACTTCTTACCGTAAGACTCTTTTTTTTTTATCAAACTGTCATAAGGGACTCTATGAAACAATCTAAGCATTTTAAAGATCAATTATAAGTTTATCGATTGTGTCCAATTCCCTATTACTACATTTTGACTGAGGGTAGATTCGCATGACAGGCGATTCATGCATAGCAAAAGACGCGTACTCTCTCGACGTACCAGGTCTCGATTCGTTAGGAATTCATGCGATTCCCTCATTTGTTTTTACCTTCGTTTGTTTTCTACATTGATTTGTGAGATTTCGTTTGTTTTCTACATTGATTTGTGAGATTTGAACAATTGTAAACTACTGTTGCCTTAATTCATAACTACAGCAGATGTTTAACAAATATATCACTAGAAAAACTCAACTATGACGCATCCGATCTTCTTCAAACAAGTTTTTATCCCTGGTATAATTTGAAAATTACTAGAAATTGGATTTTCTAATATCTAGATCTCGGGCTTCCATGAAAAGACGTTGATTGTTCACATGCGCATCCTGTGCAGTAATGTTTTCATACATGTAACAGTTAAGGAATACATCCGCGATAACAGAGCACTTAATGTCCATATCAAAGATAAATGTCATCTAGCAAAATCTAAGCTTTTCTTATTTCTTTGCATGTTTATTAAATAGTTCTGGACGTTTCTGATAAGAGAGTTGTTACAGCTAGAACATATATAGTTGCATTTCGGATTTGAGTTTATGTTTGTTTCATATTGACTACTCGACGTTATAAGTTAACGCTACTACATTATGGTTTCTCAAGTTATTTGGTAACACAACAATATAGTATCTTTGCATAACTTAATCACATCAGGTATGTTAAAACCGCATAGCTGAACACACATGTAGAAGGGAATTCGGTTCCCCAAATACTGCGTAAATTGGTCTCGTTACGTTGGAATATCAGTAACGGTACTAATTTTACTGCACAAGTTGCGAATTTCGACGATAAATGTCTCTTCAGTGATGCCCGAGGTCAAAACATTTGAAACTCTAAGACTTATTTAAATACTATGTATATTACCGTTCTAAGTTTGGAATGCACCTGAGTATTATTTTTTTAATTCATTTTGATTAGCTCTTTCTATTTTTAGAGATTCTGACTTTGTAGGAGAAATTTGGATAGGATTACATGTTCCAGATCCAAATCGACCATATTACCGTGTATGGGCAAATAACTGCCTGTCATCATATTGGTTTCCATGGTATTTTAACTTGTAACCAGTATTGACTGGTGGTAATGATGATTTATGCGCTTATGTAAAGGGAGATGACGAAAACATGCATTGGTTTTTAGCTGAATGTGTAACAGACACAAAACCATTTATATATGAATTCGATACAGGTCAGATCAACTATTTTGTATCTGTTCAATTGGTCAATTATCATTTGAATTAATGAATCTTTACGATTAAACTTAACGTTCATTTGTCTGTAAAGGTAGTAAGAAGATATGAGGACGTCCAATATGACGAAAGACGTCAAACTAAAAACATTATTTATGTCAGGGTATGGCAATAAGTAGAAATCCATTTACAACAATTGCTACCGAGAGGCTTCTATTCTGGCTTGATGGGATGTATTTCAACACAGTATTGTACTATCGAAGATTTCAACTAAAACCTATATAGTAAATAGGAAAATCTCTTTCTGAAATATATATTTCTTCTTGTTACAAACTACAGAAAGGATACACACATATTGTGACTAAATCTACTGAAGTGGTGGTGTTTGGTAATACTAGTGTAGTCTAAAATTTTAATGATTTATTGGTTACATTATATCCATAAACATACCATTTTTCAACAGAACGTACACGTCTAATATGTACTTTATTTAAACAGTTTTAATTATCAATCTAGAACGAGAAATTAAAAGAAACAAGGTAGAAAAGTTTGATTTACCAAAGTACTTCTTATTCTTCCTAATAAAGGATACTACATAATTGTTGCAAGCACATTTTGGTGTCAGGTAATGGATACTCAAAACTTTCTTCGTAACGCCATTAAAAAAAAAGGAAAGAACATCTGGCATTTGCTTTGCAGACACTTACCCAGGGATGAACCCTTCCAGGAGCACCCCAAATTCGAAAGGTGGAAACAAATTGATTCTGCAAAGAACAACCGAAACAACTCTGACCAACCCTTGCCCTGATTTATGCAAAGTTTACCGTGGATTAATTTTGCTGAAAGAATAGCAAAATTAATCTAACTAGCCTCCCTTTGATTTAAAATAAGTATTAATTGTTATCCTCATTTAAAAATGATTGCTCGATATCACTGCTGGCAAACTGTTAGTCTATACGGGTACCATTAGCTCAGTAGTCAGTGCTTCGGTACTTACATGATTTATAACATATTTTTATAACTCTACGGTGATAAATGAATAAACTACTAAGAAGGAAATGTTGACCTTTGATTATTTTTGTCTATTTTGTGTGTTGTCATAGAGGTACTAACGTTTCTTTGTATTCATGCATCCCTGTCTTTCAAATGTTAGGGTTTTCATCGTTCCTGATGAAGATAGCAATTTACAATGATACAATGTTCATATACCGTTTACTTTGAAAATAATTATCATTTCTGTATTCTTAAATGTTTTTGTCATTTTCGCTACTCTTGACGTTTTTGCCATTTTTTCTCTTCTTTAATTTTTTGATCCATCTAACTGGTTATCCGTCATGAAAATCTGTTCTTTAATTTCCTAAAGATATATAGTGTTTTTTGGAATGAAGATTATATTTGACCTTGATGTTGTTTTTTCTTCGGCTTATGATTTGATTCTCCTAATACATCTTCTCCCCCTAGTTTGGTGCAAACTACTGCAACAATACATTTTCTACAACAAAAGATGAATAACGTTATTTTTTACAATTTTAATACTGGCTACACTACATGATTAATTATTACTGATTTGAAATTGTGGTCTGAAATAGCTATTCTATAATGAAGACAAAGGATCGAATTCCTTAATTTTAACACGATTAAATTATCTTTATTATACAATCGGCTGTATAACAATATACTTGGCTTAAAGCGTAATGCTAAGTATCCCTGTAAAACAAAGGCGAAATATACCAAACGCATATTCATACTCAAAAGTCGAAACAGACTGACAATGCCATTGCAAAAAAAAAGGAAAAACGATCAAAAGACAAACAACTGTATACAAAACACAACATATAAAACTATAGACTGAGCAACACCAAAAAACCGGGGGTGATCTCATGTGCTCTATCTAAGCATATCCTGCTCTACATGTGTCACCCGTCGAGTTGCTCGTGTAAATACAAACTCGATGATAAGTGTAATTCGGTACATGTAGGTCACATTCGAGGAAAAGAGGAAGAGATTGTGATTACGACATAAGGAACATATCCGTCGTCATGTGTGAAACAGATATTTCACAAAGGTCAACCAACTCGAATAATTGGGCCAAAATTTTTCGAAGAGTAGATTTCAACTTCACCTAATGTAACTCTTGGTTTCCTAGCTACTTTGTGAACAACAACTCTCTGTCAAGGAAATGATGACAGCAAACGCAAGTTCTGTAATATCGTATCAACTGGGAGACCCAATACGATATATAGGGGTCAGTTAATTCTATATGGGGTGAGAACGAAGCTCGAATCCCCATATGGAATTTACTGACCCCATATATATCGTATTAGGTCACAAACACACTATGTGGCGAATTTATCTTACCGACTATCTTAACATGTGGTATTTAGACTAGTGGCCTATCAACGTGATCAAGTCTTCAATACTGGCAGTATAAAAAACCTACTTCCATTGGTCTATACAAAAACAAATGCCAACAATAACAACTTGTTAGCTTAAAATGTGTGTTTTATTAATTTATTTCAATCGTCATCATCAATTTCTTCGTCTGTTGAAAACTTTAATATTTTCCTCAACACCGTGTTGTTTTATAAAGGGACGTAACAGCACTTCTAACCGTGTATTGAAATAAGACCCGCTTACTAATTTAATATGGAATATACACGGTCTTCATGCGGTTGCTTTTAACCAATCATATTCCTAGAAATGTATAGGTGGTAAGATAAAGTATCATATTTGTATTCACTGTTATGATCTTTTAGCGATTAGTAATTCTGGAATTTCCTATGATACCGAAAGCGATAGAAAGGTATCTACTTGAATGAGTGGATTCACTAAACTAAACTTTGGAACTGAACAAGATTGTAAAGATTATTGCGATCCTGCACCTACATGCTGAGGTTTTAAGTTTACTCTTTCTGTACCGAAATGTGTGATGCATGATATTTTTGATGATCCGTTCCGATTAGAAAATAACAAGATTTCTGTTTTGACTGGAGATCTGTATATGAAGAGGTGTTACACTGAATGTAAGATTTTATCACTTATTCTTATTTAGAAGGCAACACATAAATAAATGGTAAGATAAATAAATCGATAAGTAAAAAAAACAAAAAAAAACTCATCAAAGATAATAAAAACAAACCAAATAATACTGAAGCCAAGTGAAATATTCAGTTATATAGATACAATGGATTAGCGTGGATTCTTGAAAAAGAAACCATGAGCCCGGAGGGCGAATGGTTTGTTTTTCATGAATCTACGCTTATCCATTGTATCTATAACTTAAACTATTGTGTTAATTTCTTTTCAAAATTAAAGCCTTTTCTTAATTAGAAGGTATTGTAAGTGAGTTTAAATAGCCATGTTATCGTGTCCAAAACGATGCATTGATAATTCTCAGATCACAATTAACTGGTGAACAAAATACAAATATAACACTTCTACCTTTAAAGATCTTTATATTACCAGGCATATGAATATTATCTGTTTATACAAAATAAGGCATATTCGAAATTATTTCTAATAAAATTGAAAATGGAAATGGGAAACGTGTCAAAGAGACAACAACCCGACCAAAAAGCATATATAAAGTATATATAATAAGTATGTTATCGAAATTTTTCTAGCACTCTAGGCACATCACGATTTTCTCGCATAGGAATCTGCGAACAAACGTGTGTAAAATTATGTAGTAAAACAGATGAAATCATACTATATTTATAAAACAAAAATTGACAAATAGAATGTAATCATTTTTGTTTCAAACATGTGAAATAGCCAATATTAATAAAAAAAGAAACAACCGGTAAAACTCGCTATTATTACAAAAATATCCACTTTAACATGCAAAATTAGAAAAAAAACCAGGATAACTTACGAATTGGAACATCAGAGAGAATACAGGGATTCGAACCTAAACCGACAAATCCATATCTTTAACTCATTGATTTTAACCATGCTAACCTCGCGGCTACCAACTCATATTATACGACTGCCTATTGTGTCTATATAAAGGTACAAGCCCTGTGTGTCCGATGAACAGATGTATATCAGATGTTCATTCAAATATATAAAATAGACATCTATACTGTAACCCATTGGTAGCCGAGAGGTTTCGTCGATGTGTTGATGTCAGTCACACATAACAGATTTCGAGGAAGGGTTCGATTCCCAGTGAAGGCATATAAAAATTACAAAAATTAAAGGTAAGTTTTTAAATTAATTCCATAAGTGAACAGAAATCAGTAAATTAGCCAATTCAAACTTAATGAAATTAGGCACACAAAGGAAACAATTGAATATAATTTGGTGAGTCAATTTCAGCGGCAGATTTAGGAAGCGTTGATTCTAGAAAAAGAATCCACGGTAAATGAATAGGCTGACGTCACCACAATGGTTTAAGTAAAACGGAATATATACAGTTTAATAAATACCAAATACAGTACAATATATTATTTACTATTGTTGTATAATATGAGGGAGTATACTCAGTTAATTCAGAAAAAAAAATTTGAACGGTTGGTTTACTTTCTTTTAAATGTTCGTCTTATCTTGTAATTACTGCCAATGATATAAAAGAAACGAAGAAAATCAAAATGTGTTTTGAATAATCTAGTTTTTTTTAAGTAAATAAAGACACTAATGTCTTGATTGTGCCACCGTAAGATGATTGTAGATCTGTTGTTATAAGTGATTGTGTTTTATGTGCGAAAACCAAGGAGGAAACAACAACTGCATTTCTAACATCAACACAAAAAAAAAAAAAACTTCTGTGAAAGTTTCATCTGCAGATGAGACAACATAAACAACACTGCCATCAACAACTGAAAACCACATGATAAATGATATAGAAGCTACATCGTCTGATTTTTACATAACAACAACTCAGCCCGAACACATATCACAATAGCAGCAACTTCCATTGATATAACAACATAGAAGGAATTTACAATAATAAGCGTGGGTAAAGAATATATCTATATATATAGCGCTGGACACAGTGCAGGCGGTGTTGTCTCGATATCCCAACATCATGAGTTCGAATCCCGGCGAGTGAAGAATAAAAATTTGCTTCAGCAAATTTGAAGATCTAACATTGTTGTGCTGATATTTAGAGTAATATATATCTTTATAAATAGGTAAATGAATGCATCATCAAATCAATAAATGAGGGAGTGAACAAATAGTTGCTATTCATAGAATATTTCTACGCATAAAGATTTTTAAAAGATGAACAGTTTTTACAACAATTAGCAAATACGTTATATAGATATAATGGATAAGCGTGGATTCTTGAAAAAGAAACCATGAGCCCGGAGGGCGAATGGTTTGTTTTTCATGAATCTACGCTTATCCATTGTATCTATAACTTAAACTTTTGTATTAATTTCTTTTCAAAATTAAAGCCTTTTCTTAATTAGAAGGTATTGTAAGTGAGTTTAAATAACCATGTTATCGTGTCCAACGATGCATTGATAAATCTCAGATCACAATTAATTGGTTAACAAAATACAAATATAGCACTTCTACCTTTAAAGATCTTTATATTACCAGGCATATGAATATTATCTGTTTATTCAAAATAAGACATATTCGAAATTATTTCTAATAAAATTGAAAATGGAAATGGGGAACGTGTCAAAGAGACAACAACCCGACCAAAAAGCCTATATAAAGTATATATAATAAGTATGTTATCGAAATTTTTCTAGCACTCTAGGCACATCACGATTTTCTCGCATAGGAATTTGCGAACAAACCTGTGTAAAATTATGTAGTAAAACAGATGAAATCATACTATATTTATAAAACAAAAATTGACAAATAGAATGTAATCATTTTTGTTTCAAACATGTGAAATAGCCAATATTAATAAAAAAAAAACCAACCGGTAAAACTCGCTATTATTACAAAAATATCCACTTTAACATGCAAAATTAGAAAAAAAACCAGGATAACTTACGAATTGGAACATCAGAGAGAATACAGGGATTCGAACCTAAACCGACAAATCCATATCTTTAACTCATTGATTTTAACCATGCTAACCTCGCGGCTACCAACTCATATTATACGACTGCCTATTGTGTCTATATAAAGGTACAAGACCTGTGTGTCCGATGAACAGATGTATATCAGATGTTCATTCAAATATATAAAATAGACATCTATACTGTAACCCATTGGTAGCCGAGAGGTTTCGTCGATGTGTTGATGTCAGTCACACATAACAGATTTCGAGGAAGGGTTCGATTCCCAGTGAAGGCATATAAAAATTACAAAAATTAAAGGTAAGTTTTTAAATTAATTCCATAAGTGAACAGAAATCAGTAAATTAGCCAATTCAAACTTAATGAAATTAGGCACACAAAGGAAACAATTGAATATAATTTGGTGAGTCAATTTCAGCGGCAGATTTAGGAAGCGTTGATTCTAGAAAAAGAATCCACGGTAAATGAATAGGCTGACGTCACCACAATGGTTTAAGTAAAACGGAATATATACAGTTTAATAAATACCAAATACGGTACAATATATTGTTTACTATTGTTGTATAATATGAGGGAGTATACTCAGTTAATTCAGAAAAAAAAATTTGAACGGTTGGTTTACTTTCTTTTAAATGTTCGTCTTATCTTGTAATTACTGCCAATGATATAAAAGAAACGAAGAAAATCAAAATGTGTTTTGAATAATCTAGTTTTTTTTAAGTAAATAAAGACACTAATGTCTTGATTGTGCCACCGTAAGATGATTGTAGATCTGTTGTTATAAGTGATTGTGTTTTATGTGCGAAAACCAAGGAGGAAACAACAACTGCATTTCTAACATCAACACAAAAAAAAAAAAACTTCTGTGAAAGTTTCATCTGCAGATGAGACAACATAAACAACACTGTCATCAACAACTGAAAACTACATGATAAATGATATAGAAGCTACATCGTCTGATTTTTACATAACAACAACTCAGCCCGAACACATATCACAATAGCAGCAACTTCCATTGATATAACAACTAAAGGAATTTACAATAATAAGCGTGGGTATAGAATATATCTATATATATAGCGCTGGACACAGTGCAGGCGGTGTTGTCTCGATATCCCAACATCATGAGTTCGAATCCCGGCGAGTGAAGAATAAAAATTTGCTTCAGCAAATTTGAAGATCTAACATTGTTGTGCTGATATTTAGAGTAATATATATCTTTATAAATAGGTAAATGAATGCATCATTAAATCAATAAATGAGGGAGTGAACAAATAGTTGCTATTCATAGAATATTTCTACGCATAAAGATTTTTAAAAGATGAACAGTTTTTACAACAATTAGCAAATACGTTATATAGATATAATGGATAAGCGTGGATTCTTGAAAAAGAAACCATGAGCCCGGAGGGCGAATGGTTTGTTTTTCATGAATCTACGCTTATCCATTGTATCTATAACTTAAACTTTTGTATTAATTTCTTTTCAAAATTAAAGCCTTTTCTTAATTAGAAGGTATTGTAAGTGAGTTTAAATAACCATGTTATCGTGTCCAACGATGCATTGATAAATCTCAGATCACAATTAATTGGTTAACAAAATACAAATATAGCACTTCTACCTTTAAAGATCTTTATATTACCAGGCATATGAATATTATCTGTTTATTCAAATTAAGACATATTCGAAATTATTTCTAATAAAATTGAAAATGGAAATGGGGAACGTGTCAAAGAGACAACAACCCGACCAAAAAGCCTATATAAAGTATATATAATAAGTATGTTATCGAAACTTTTCTAGCATGCAGTCTAAGCACATCACGATTTTCTCGCATAGGTATTTGCGAACAAACCTGTGTAAAATTATGTAGTAAAACAGATGAAATCATACTATATTTATAAAACAAAAATTGACAAATAGAATGTAATCATTTTTGTTTCAAACATGTGAAATAGCCAATAATAATTAAAAAAAAACCGGTTAAACTCGCTATTATTACAAAAATATCCACTATAACATGCAAAATTAGAAAAAAACCGGGATCACTTAAGAATTGGAACAACAGAGAGAATACAGGGATTCGAACCTAAACCGACAATCCCTATCTTTAACTCATTGATTTTAACCATGCTAACCTCGCGGCTACCAACTCATACTATACGACTACCTATTGTTTCTATATAAAGGTACAAGCCCTGTGTGTCCGATGAACCAATGTATATCAGATGTTCATTTAAATGTATAAAATAGACATCTATAGTGTAACCCATTGGTAGCCGAGAGGTTTCGTCGATGTGTTGATGTCAGTCACACATAACAGATTTCAAGAAAGGGTTCGATCCCAGTGAAGGCATATAAAAATTACAAAAAATAAAGGTAAGTTTTTAAATTAATTCCATTAGTGAACAGAAATCAGTAAATTAGCCAATTCAAACTTAATGAAATTAGGCACACAAAGGAAACAATTGAAAATAATTTGGTGAGTCAATTTCAGCGGCAGATTTAGGAAGCGTTGATTCTAGAAAAAGAATCCACGGTAAATGAATAGGCTGACGTCACCACAATGGTTTAAATTTCGATAATAACATTTCATGATTATAAGAATGACGGCTTCTATTAAATATGGCATATGAAATAATACCACGTTTCAACCGTTAATTACTGGCACAAAACAGCCACCTGAAAAAAGATCTTTAACAAAAACAGAATATGAAATATTATGCCATAGCTCAGTATTTTTGAATTTATTCAAAACTTATCAAATCAATGTAAAAATGTCCGTGCATATTTAATTCCTTGTACTATCTTCATTGTATAATCATTAAGGACTCAATGCAGTTTGTTAAACACTATAATTATTCTTAAAGGAATGTTTGATAAAACATAAGACATATAATGTACACTTTAATAGAATGTCTCTTTAATTATTTTGATTTCTTGTGGGTAAAAGACCATACTGTGTCTGCACATGTTATAATGTAACCAAACAAATTTCATTGCAAGAAAGTATCAACGAAATAGTAAATGAGATTAAATAAATGAAATTAAAGTTGACAGATCAAAAACACCAGCGTATGCGAGAAAACACACCTCTGCTTGGAATTTACGAAAATTGTCTGGAAGTATTGGATTTGTAGGCATTGCCATATAGATTTCAATTGCATCTTTGCTGTTGTTTCTAGACAGTACTTCGCTCATCTGCAGAGTTTTTGCACTGCTCAGGAAACTGGGTAACAGTTGAAACGCCCACAATGAAAAGGGGAACTAATACTAAATCGGATTTGGGTCTAACATTGTCCAAGAAAATACATGAAGAAGCTTTTGCCAATACACGATTTAACTCTTTTGCAATTAATAGACTTAACTCTTTTACCGATAATAGACTTAACTCTTTTGCCGATACTAGAATTAAATTCTACGTCATTTGGCCTCTGGTGGAGAATTGTCTTATTAGCAGTCATACCACATCTTCTTTTTTCATACCAACTCGACTATTTTAAAGATAAATGTTTTGATATTCCTGAATAATGCATATATTCGGAAATCACAAATCTAATTGCGTTTTTATATATGACCATACTAATATATTTATTTTCGGTTATTATAATGTGTATAAGAAACATGTATAGTTTCATAGTTTGAAATAATTCAGAGACCTCAACACAAAATCCAATTACGCACAAAACAAATTAAGTAGTTTCCTGCATTTAATGCAAATTCAGGACTGACACACATATAGTAAACAATAACATAGCAATATGTATCGATTGGGATGAGGGCCAGGGAATCGGTCTCTCAAGGAAAAAGTGTGTGAATAGAAAAAGGATAGAAAATCATCCTTGCAACAGGTCATATATGAATGCCAAAATATAACAAAGAATAATATCGTTGCAATGACACGACTTTGTCATTCCAATAGTTTCAGATTATGTTATGCCGTGTTGTCTTTATAAAAATAAGGAGATGTGCTGTGATTGCCAATGCGACAAATATTCACCAAAGTTCAAACGAAGTGGATGTAAGCAAGTATAGGCAACAGTACGGCCGTCAACAATGAGAAAAACCCATACCGTAGAGTCGGCTATAAAAGGCTCCGACATGAAAAATATCAAACAATTCAATTGAGAAAGCTAACGGCCTAATTTATAACAAAACAAATATGAATGACATGAACCAACGACAACCACTGAATTACAGACTCCTGACTTGGGAAAGGCACATAAAGAATGTAGCAGGGGTAAAACATGTTTGTGAGCGCCCCCTTCACCCCCCCCCCCCCCCCCCCCAAAAAAAAAAAAAAAAAATAAAAAAAACAAAACAAATCAAAACTTGGACAGTGGCGTTACAGCATAACATAAGAACTAACTATAAAAAACAGTTGAAAATGGCTTAACTCATCAGATCGATATAAGGCAGAAATACATCTAACAAAAACACAGACCAGACGTGCATGATGAGGCTGGGTATTTATACATCCTTAACAACAAAAGACAGATATGCGAGTGCTCGCAGTTACTGACAGCCTGTTCAAAAACAATGACAACTAATAAAAGAAATCATGTATATATCAATCGGTGCACATCCAACATCCAATAGATTTAGTATGAAGACGTCATTAACAGTCTGAGAAAAAAATGACCTTGTGCAATGCCAAAATATAGGTATCGACAGTTTGTAGTACCTTGAGAGTGCATATGTGTATAACAATACTATTTAGTCATGTTAGAATGATTTTAATTTACTGATAACATAATCAATAGTTATACCAAAAAAACTATATTTAAAGATCTAATTACAGTGTTGAATTAGTGACCTTTTAGAATACGTTTATTAAAGGATTGATAAGTTTACCCGGATCGCATATAAATTTCCGGGCTCGGTAAACAATATAACCGTAAAATTTAGGATATGCTATTCCGTTTGTTTAGCTTACTTTACGGTTGATGCTTTGCTTATCGTTAAACAAATGTTAAAGGCCGTAGTGTGACATATACATGCTTTCTTTCGAGGCACACGTCGTCTGGTGGATAGTTGTTATTTGTGTGTGCTTAAGTGAAAATTGTATGGTCCCAATAATTACTGTAGTCATTTGTATAAGGTAAAACAGTAATATTCAGTATGGGACGACTACCTTTAGGACGAATTGACATTATAATACGTTATGTTTGTTTCAATCGCCTGGACTTAGAATGCCCCTTTCATCAGTCAGCAGACGATAAATTCAATGTTTTCACATGAACAAATACTTTATTATAGAAGACAAAACTGCATTTAGTGGCATTCCTCTTACTCACTCTTTTATTTTCGATGCAGTGGTATTTCGTTGTATCGAGTTTCCTTTGGCCAATGTGTAATATTCTTCTTCCTGCTAACTTTTTGTATCAAACCTTCAAATATTTTCCGTTTGTTTAATCACCACAACCGCGAAGAAATTTCTTACGTTGGTTATGATATTGAGAATAACAAAAAACTCGTGTTGTTTATGTTAAACGGAAAATTAATAAATTGCAAGAGCATTTATGACGTCACGTAAAAGAAAGTCAAGCCTTCATATCCATGCCTTTTATGAAAGTCACTTTATGTTATACCCAAAATTCAACCTCAGTATTCTCCTTATATTTTATCCTGAATTATATATTTATTGATTGTTTGACTATATTGTGTTGTAATGTGATACATTTAGGGATGTAGTCCACCAGCAGGTGTTTAGTAACAATAACTTATAGTAACAACAATGGGTTATAATCTTCAAGAATGAAATAAAATTGGGTACAAGCTTCGACATGAAGTACAAGGTACATAGTACATAGTATCTCAGGTACATATAGATGAAATGAATATATGACTGTCATCAATAATATCATACAAACAACAGTATGTTTTTTCAATCTATATGTATCTTATTTTTTAAATATCAGAATCAATATTTCTTTAAATTTCGGAAAAAAATAAGTTACTTAACCAAATAAATTTGTTTAAAAAATGCTATACATATTTGTTATAGGCTTAATTTCAATAAACTTAAAAAGTAATAAAGCACCGAAATAAGACTAAATTGTTTAACTTAATTTTATAAGTATTATGACAATATTTAAACTAACATATAATTATTTAAAGTTACAGAATAACCATGCTGATATGAATATGAATATGAATGATGTTTTTGTTAATATTTTTATTTGCTTTATGCCATGCTTTATATGAAACTGCCTACATAATTTTTGTAATGTTTTGTTAAATATCAGGGGAATGAAGACGTTAAAGATAGGTAAGTTTCATATTATAATAAGGACAATTTTGTTTAAATATAATATAAAGAATAAATAACATAATTTATCACAGATTAAGATAAAAAAAAGCTTCAAGAGTTTAATTCAAAGAAATTAAAAAAAAAAAAAAAAAAAAAAAAAAACGCTATGACTACTTCAAACACGTTTTAGTTTGAATAATAACTATAAGAATCTTAGGTTAAAAAAGAACAGTTCGTTTTGTACACATAAATTCAAGTACATTGAAATTCCATAATTGATGATCGCACTAAATGGTGCTGCATTCAAATAATTGTGTCAAAAGCTATTAAATTAATTTTTACATAAACTAAGACAAAACCGAAGGTGCAATCAAAGTCATTAGTAAAAAAGAGAGCCAATACCGTAACGTATCTAAAGGAATAGAGCAAACCACAAACCTCAATGCCAATAAATATTTAGCAACATGAACCTCATCACAAACGAAGGGCTAACAGCTGCTAAGGAAGGACAGTTCAATCTTTAATATGTTTTAGATCTTCAAATATTCTGGCCGCTGGCATTACTGAAGAGATATTTAATGATTTAACCGTAATAGTGCCATATAAATATAATCATGATACTGATACTATTTCCTTGTACGTTTACTGGATGTGAGACTGGTCTACTAGAAATAAACCCATCACAGATACCAAGTTCAAAATTTTGTACGGCAGACGCGCGTTCCGTCTACAAAAGATTCACCAGTGACCCTCGAATCAAAAGAGAATGCAGTATTAAAATTTCCTTAATTCTTACCTGATTTATCTTTTTCCTGACCTGTTAATTTTTTTTATTTAATCAACGTGTGGTTCGTTTGATCATTGGTCAAAATTCAATTATGACGTAACATTTTTCTTGTATTTCTCTGAATGTTCTATCACGACGTCATAAAAAGGCGAACATGTATGATGACGTCACAAAGAAAGGACACATTCAAGAAGGAGGATTTAGATTGTCTGTCTATCGTCTAATAATCATAAGAAAAATAGATTCCACTACCAAAATCTCGTGCAATACGTAATTTTTCAACTCTTCCCAGATAAATTTAACTGCCTCTACTGGATGAATATCGTATCACTCTCGATGCAGTGGTAGAATCTATATGTATACAATACCGATACAAAAGGGATATTAGAAACTCATTAATAAACTGAAAACGCCATGGGAAAAATACGAAAAATGACAAAAAGACACAAAGTTCACAACATACTGCATAGAAAACTAAAGGCTTAGCAACAGAACCTCAACAAGCCGTGTTATCATGTGCTCCGGAAGGTTAAGCAGATCCTGCTTCACTTGCGACACCCGTCGTGTTGCTCATGATAATATGCATTTTTTTCATTTTAATCTTCAGTATATGATTTAAAGGAGATATAAGAATATAGAGAAATGAGAAAGCAATTACCAATCGGCTATTGGGTGATGCCTAATCACTTGATATAACTTATCAGCGTATTATATGGGAGTAACATGATGGTTTTCGCATCTGGAACAGGATCTTTTAACCCTTCCTAAGCACTTGAGATCACCCACGGTTTTTGGTGAGGTTCGTGTTCCTCAGTCTTTAGTTTTCTATGTTGTGTTTTGTATACTTTGTTTGTCTTTTGGTCTTTTTTATTACTATGGGTTGTCAGTTTATTTTCAACTTATGAGTTTAAATGTCCCTTTTGCCGCTCTTTTACAAATATTTAAATCTGAGTGCATCACGATGTAACAAACATATATAACACTATCAACAATTTGTCATAAATACTAAATTCCATAACGGAAAACACATTTATTGGTGAAATGTGGGCTTGAACTACCTTTCAGTTACTGTGAGTATTTCTCAATTGGTAATTTGTGTTTTTGTCTACCAGCTATTTTTGCTAATGCATTGAATAATTTTGGTGGGTCTGTCAACGTCCAAATGACAATCTGATACATCAATGTCCTATATAAAAGGAGTTTTGAACACTTAAAGCAAGTAACCCTTCCCGAGCATCTGAGATCACATCGGTTTATTGTCGGGTTCGTGTTGCTCAGTCTTTAGTTTTTTTTATTTTGTGTTTTATTTACTGTTGTATGTCTTTTGATCTTTTTCGTTTTTGCCTTGGCATTGTCAGTTTATTTTCGCTTTATGAGTTTGAATATCACTCTGGTATCTTTTGTCTCTTTTTTCAAACTCGCAATGAGGCTATTTTCTAGATCACGTTTTGTTATTCGGTGTTTGTGTTTATAGCTTATGATAAGGTTTGGGTTATTATAAAGTTAAAGGACATACCTGACCTTTAAGTGTTAAAATCATTGTCTTTTAGTCTTGTGGTGGATAGTTGAACAACATTTCACTCATTTCATATTTCTTCATTTTACTGTTTTTGACATGAACATGTAGTAATATTTAAAAAGTGCTTTTTAAATGCCTTATCATCTCGTATAGCTGAATAAGAAAAGTACATAAAGGCTGTAAAATATGTTAAGGTAAGCCTAGGAAAAACAGTAAAAACAAATGATGGCAATCCTCTAAAATAGGAGACACATTAATTGCGGAACAAAATAATGAGTATTACTAATATGACGTTTCCAACTGTTTTTGTTTAGTGCACTATTGTTGAATTCAAAGTACACAAATTGTGCGTTTGCCGTACCTAATTGAAACCTGGTTTCTTTGAAAATGTTTTGCTGTAGATAAAACAATATGTTGAAGGCATCAAAAACATTTTTATTATTGTTATAAAGTTTTGCTTGAAATGTAACATTGTATGTCTTGTCATTACATTGTTTTTGTTGTTGTCAAAGATGGTGGAACATGTCACAATACATGAGTTTCGGAAAGTACATGGCAACAATTTCGCTGCACGATGAATAATTTGTTAAGTACTTGATATTTTCTTTTACAGTAATGAAGATATTTGCATTGTCGATTGTTATATTATTTAAAGGTAGGTCTTGGTGAAACTTGAGAAAAACTTGTTTTTTTCGAAATTCATAGAAATTTTTACTCGGTGTTGAAGATTTGCTGCTTGATCTTAAAAGAGAAATATACCTTTGTTTCTTTTCAACAATAGCATCTAATGTCATAATTTGTAATGTAGAGTTTTGAAAATAAATAAAAATTATCAATAGAAAAAATAAACGCAACCGAAGATTCAATTATTTTGATTTAGGAAGGGGTTAATCATATTTAAAAGAAAAAAATCTTTGTAGCTTATTCCATTTTCAATTTTATTCATCATTGAGATGCTGGATTATTTAAGTTGACACCATATTTGTTTAATTGGATGACTTGTTCTTTAACAGACAATCGGTATTCCTTTGGAACTTTTCTTGACGACTTCCTATATTCGAATGACGCACATTTTATACAGGATATAAAACTCACTTCATATGAGAGTTTTTTAAGAAGAAAGAAAAAAATCTATAAATTCGCTATATAGATGATAAAGAATTCAAGGTTTGATGACTATATCATTGTATATTGAATGCGTCAATCCCCTAAACTTGAAATATAGGATACCACTGATATCGACCAGTCTGTCTCTTTTTTGTCATCTAAACATTGACAATGCGAAAAGGCTAAAAACGAACTTTACAATAAAAGATAAGATCCAGCTTTCCCATTGGTAAGTTACAACATTCAAGCAGGAATTTCAGAGATTTGTCGTTTTCTATCATGATTTCCTTGATAGATGATTGATGCTAACGGTTCCGTTTCAAAATTTAAAGGACGCCATCATGATTTGGTTTTCCGTTATGGAATATCTGTATCACAGCTATCCAGGGCTATGTTATAATTTTGGACCGACACTTTTGTCTTTTCGCCCCTTTCCATTGATATCAATCACCCTTATAAGAATCTAAAGGATAAGGAGCAATTGTGTTGTTCAATCCAAAAAATAAACATAATATATCGTGATTGGTTAAATTGGTAACCAATTGACTAAGTCCAGATTTACCAAAAACACCCAATCTCCCATAATATAAAGACATGGTTACTAGTATCATACATGCCATCAAAGTGAATAAAGCTACATAAAAATAGGAAGCTATATATTCATGAACTGAGTTTCAAACCTTATAAATGTACTGTGACAAAAAATTATACAAACAAAACATCTCCGTATAAATAAACTCAGCAGAAAATAGTGTACAGCAAATCACAGGGACAAAATTATAAAAAAACTTGGCTTCAGATCTTTTTACGAAACAAGGAAAATGAATGACGTCTTTTAACCAAAACCACAACAAGAACAATAACAGTTTTATCGTGTTCCATCTTAAATTACAAGGCAAGAAGTTTGAGTATCAATTGAAAAAAAAAAATTCTAACAAAAGATTAATAACATTCAATGGTATCAATTTCAGTGCACCAGATTCGCATTTTGGCAATTTATGTTTCTGTAATGATAAAAGAAAAGAAAAATGTTTGTAAATCTCATACAAATGTTAAAGAGGTATATGTAGTATAAAATTTTGAATCAATAAAGGACCAACGTTATGGTGTTATGTTTGCTTTTTCAGATTATTATACACTAATTTCAGCGGCAACAACATTATACATTGAACCACTGACTTTGAATGATGCAAACAAATACTGTACGAGTAAAGGACAAAATTTAGTAGCAATTGATAGACGGGCAAAGGAACGTTATTTACAAGAAGCTATACTGGAAAAGTAAATATAGTGGTAGCAATTATTACTTACAATTTACAATTCTTACTTGTATTAGAGTGTATTATATATATATTTTTCTTTATAGTTTCAAATTTTTGAATTTGTAGGTCTATCTATGGTATAAAGAATATCCCATTTTTAGGGAAAATATTTGCATTTTTGTGCAGCTAAAAAAAAATTGGGATCAAACATCTATCTTTTTCAAAATCAAAAACAGTTAATCTTACCGAGACTACGTTTGAGTAACAATATGTTCTATAGTGTGAGTGAGGTTAACACTGCAGAAAAGTATAACGCTTTGGTCCTTGAAGCACTTTTCTGGAGAATTAAGCTTTATCAAGTACGTTCGTAGCCACCTAAATTTAACGCAAAGGATGTATTAAAACCTGAACATTTGAAGGGCAATATGATAAAAAAAGGACCAGAAAAGAAAGGACAAATTCTTCTAAGATCAACTTTGCCTAGCGTTGTTGTTGCCTTTTCAACAAATTTATCGGCAGTTTGTACATGTTTGCTCTGATCTTAATGTCTTATATTTGTTGAGATTATTGATAGGACTTCATACACGAAAATATTAGGCAATGACATCACGTATCAGTGCAGCAAATTTGCGTAATCAGGTGCATTTTTGTCAATTCATCAAGGTCAGGTTTCCGAAAGAAACATTCTAAAAAACAATACCATTCATGTAAACGTAAAAAATATTCCGGTAGATTATCATTCAATAAAGGAAATGTTCAAATCTTAAGCTTATAAAGATATTTTTCAGATTGTATCAATTCATTTTGATAAAAGATCAACACAACAGAATGACATTTCTTGTGTCGAAATATTTGACTTTAATTACAATATTTCATTATTTGCATATTCATTTCATCATTATCGATGTAAAAACTGGTTGACTTATATATCTTAAATATATGTGTTATTCTTAACCGATTATTTCTATCAGAAAACTGACGGTTATGTTGGGTTTTAATATGACGTTATCTTTTTAAAGAATATTTTAATTTCTATAAAATATATTGTACATATGCATGCTGTCGAAATTGAATTTTTAACATCTGTCATTTTTTGAACAACAGCGGCGCTCGAAAAGGACATTTATTTGATGTTTCTCTATAAGAATTATGTAAATACATATGTCTACTGTTTAATCGAGAAACGATTTGTTTTCAATACGTTTTTCTGCTCAACCAAATCAAAATGACTTTCAAAGTGCGTTATAGGTCCGCTTTCAAACGGTAAAAGTTCATATTTACAAATATACTAGTAATCAAAATAAGTCTTTCATTTTGCTCTATTCTCATATCATTTTTAATATGGATGAACATTTTGTACTGAGTAATAGCGATGTAGATCTATTGACAAATACAGTGCATATACATGTAATATATGTTAAAATGAGCATAATGCATGGCATAGAAGAATCAATTCATAAATAAGAAATGCGTCGTTCGTTTGATCTCAGTTCTTCATTGTAAAAACTATATTTTGACATGATCAATATGCCTGATGACATTTTGAAATTTTAACTGTCTCACACACGGTATATTGATACCATCTTTAAATATACCGGCACAAAAAGTGTGCATCAAAAGTCATATATAAACAAAATTAGATCGCAAAAACTTTAATTTTCTTTATATGACTCTTATTATATATATAAATTTGAATATGTAAATAAATGTGTGTGATAAAAAAAGCAAGATTCCTTTGGCTTTTATTGTGATCAGTGATGCTGACAATGTATTATTATTTTGTTCACATCGAGAAAGAGGTCCTCGATTATATCCAACATAACCTAGTAATTTCATTGAAATTTTATACATACAGATGTATTATGGTTAGATCGCACTATTTTTAGAAATCCTAATCTTAAAGAAATCTGGATCGGATTACATGTTCCAGATCCAAATAAACCCAAAAAGGTAGTTTGGACGAATAGCTGCTCTTGGCCGGTCTGGTACACGTATTTAAACTGGTCACCCTCATTGATAAGTGGTGATGACGATTTATGCGCTTATATCGAGGTGGAAAGTGGAAGCATGTATTGGTTCTTAGGTGAATGCGGTACAGAAACAAGACCATTTATATGTGAATCAATTTTTACAGGTAGTATCAACCAATATATATATAATTCGTTAATTCGTCATTTGTCATTTGAATGTAACTTGCAGAAAAGTTCTTAAAAGCAGTAATTTATAAATGCGTCCTTACATTTAAGCTTGTCAAATTTGTTTTGAGGCTGTATGAATGCACATGTTCGTCGAATATGACAATGGATGTAAAATATGTATATATATATACGGATATGTTACGCTCAGGCGTTCAAAGAATTGTAGCAACTGTTACTTATAGGTTTTTTTCAAGCTTGATGGGACGCAGAAAAACATAATCTAGTCCTATTGAAAACTCTAAAATACATATAAAATTTACAAGTTCCTTTTAGTATTTTTGTTTTTGTTTTGGTAAGCATTGATGAAAAGTTCCAGAAATGTTATAACACAATCTACTGTAGTGGTGGTGTAAATTAGTATTAGTGTCGAGTCTAACACATTTTAACCATTGATTGAAGCATATTGTTCAGCAGTACACTAACGTTTAATATATTATATCCATATTCCTATTAAATAAAGATCATACACACTACACAAACTTTTAAAAAGTTTAATATACCAAGGTGTTTTTTTTAAGGATACGATATTATTGATGCATTTACTTTTGATGTCACGTAATTGACACTCATATTTTTCTAAGTAACACAATTGGTAAAAAATGCAAGTTTTCAATTGTTTCTAATGAAAACACATGCATCCCCTTCATTTGTACTTTGGTGGATAACTGTCTCATTGGCAATCATACCACATCTTCTTATTTTAATATAGTTTGACTTACATTTATTTAAAATTCAAGTTGATATTTAAAAATTAGTCGATGCGGATTTGTTTCATTTTCACATAAGGCAAAGGTTCATTCAAGTGTTTGTAAAGAAAAATGAAAGTAGCTGATCCAATACTTTGTTTTCAGCTTCTAGTAAAGATAATTTGGTGTATCTTGATATAAATCAGTATAATGATAGTATGCTATGGCTACTTACTGATTGTACTATTTGGAAAGTGGAAGCACTTACATAACGATAAAAATAAGAAGATATGGTAAAGTTGCCAATGAGATAACTCTCCACCAGAGACCAATGACATTGAAGTTAACAACTATAGATCAACGTACGGCCTTCACCAATGACCAAACCCCTACCGCATAGTTAGCTATATAGGTCCCGAAATGAAAAATGTAAAACTATTCAAACGAGAAAACTAATGGCCTTATTTATGTAAAAACAATAAAGAAATACAAACATGATATACAGCAACAAACGACAACCACTGAATTACAAGCTTCTTACTTTGGACAGGCACAAACAGAATGTGGCGGGGTTAAACATAATAGCGGGCGCCCAACCTTCCCTTTACCTAGGACGTAGTCTAACAGTACAACAAATGATCAAACTATAAAGTCAGTTAAAAAGGGCTTAACTCATCAGGTCGATAACGATGTCTGTTTTTTACTTGAGAATTAACCCAATTTGATATATAGTATGAACGGTTTCAAGATTAATATTATATCCGCTAAGCTTTCTTGGAATATTTATGCATTTGAAACACATATGTTTTTTTCTCCCCCAGGCATAGGTTGACCAAGCCCTATTTGGCAAAACTTTTCAAACTTGTCGAGTTTTAAATGCTCTTTAATTTCGTATTTGATTTGTCCTTACGACTTTTTTGATTTAATTAAAGGCAATAGTAGTATACCGCTGTTCAATTTTCATAAATCGATTCAACTGAAAGAAATCCGGGTCACAAACCAAGAATGAGGGAAAAACATCAACTATAAGAGGAAACAAAACGGAACAACAGACACACTAAACTACTACACAAACAAACGCCAACATACATAGAAACGTACTATTTGATAACAACTGCCATATTCCTGACTCGGTACAGGAAATTTTGAGAAAAAAGCGTGTTGTAGACAAAATGCGCATTTGGCGTACCGAAAAATAAGCCTTGTATCTCTGAGTAAGTTTTACAACCATTAGATCGAAGCCACTACTGATTGACGTTTCGTCCCAGAGGACATCAACATCCCCGTAGTAAGCAATTTTGTGTTGACAAGTAATATGCTTGACAAGTGTGTTCATTTGTCGTAAATTTACAAAGTGTTATAAAGTAGCGAATTTTGCGAAACACTAAAGTTTTCTTCCAACAGACATAGATTTCCATGGCCCTATAAGTCATAACTTACAAGAATTTTAGGTTTTCAATTTTGTAATTGATTTTGCCGTCCAACTTTTTTAATTCGAGTGTCACTTTGGATTTACGAAATATATAAAATTATAAGAAACAAACGAGCTCAGGTAATCCCACACACAAAAACATTTCATTTGACTAGGATGAGATTTGGGCGAATCATAAGTCCTTCAATTCTTCAATGAACATTACATTGAACAGCAAATCTGAGGACTTACCTTGTTTGTATTGGATACCTAAGCTTCATAAAATTCCGTACAAACAACGGTACGTTGTCGGCTCATATGCATGTTCTTAAAAGGAATTGCACATGTCCATTAGATTGACAAAAAATCTGTCAGCAGTGAAAAAGGGTCTTCAGAAATATTATGAAACTGTTCACTCGCATAGTGGTATTAACCATATGTTGAATCAACAAAAAAACTCTAAAGAACTTCTGGATAATTTTAAATCTCGATATTTCTCTGAAATCAATTCTATCAAAACGTTTGATTTTTCAACCCTGTATATCACCATTGAAAAATCGTCCAAAAATATAATCCACAATGCTTTTCAAAAAAAAAATGATAGCATATGCTATAAATGTATTGCTTTGGGATACCAGGCGGTATTTTTTTTTTAATAGTGAACAACAAAGTAAAAGCTGCTACACAGAGAAACAAGTGATCAATATGATGGAGTTTCTTATTGACAACATATTTGTTGAATTGTTCAAAACATTGTTGACATTCCTATTGGAAGGACCTGTGCGCCTCTCCTTGCTGACCTCTTTTTATTTTCATATGAGTCGGAGTTCCTTCAGACAATTGTCAAAATCAAGAAGACCAAAGAAGCCAGATCATTTAATTTCCCATTCAGATATATTAATGACGTTGTGTATCATCTAAATTACGTGTTATAGTGTTCTTTTTATTTGTCTTTGTATATTTTAAACTTTTACTGTTAAGTCAAATTTTTGGTTATATACCTAAGGCGTGGATCGGTATTTATACATCCCGCCATTGTGGTATTGTGCTATAGTCATTTTTGTGTTCTTGTGTTTCATTTTTGCGTATGCACTTTGTCTATAGAGTGTCTATATGCAATTTTGTTTTTTGTTTTGAAATAGTTATCTGTATTTGTAGTATTTGTAGTATTTAAGATTATAACATAACGTTGACTGCTGTACCTATTATGTCTGTTTGTTTTGCTAGAGAGAACACATTGTTGTCAATACAATGGAATTTCATGAGACTGTCATACAAGTGATAGGTTGAATTAGCTATATAACCAGGTTTTATCCACTATTTTCTAGATAAAGAAATGCCTGTACCAAGTCAGGATATATGACAGTTGTTTTCAAATCGTTTGATGTGTTTGAGCGTTTCATTTTGCCATTTGAAAAAGGACTTTCTGTTTTGAATTTTTCTTGGAGTTCGTTTTTTTTATGTTACTTTTTTGTAGACGAATCATGCGTCTGGCGTACCGAATTATAAGCCTAGTATCTTTGATTAGTGTTACAATCACTGGGTCGATGTCACTGCTGTTGACGTTTCGTTCTCGGTGGTATCACGTCCCAGTAGTCAGCACTTTTGTGTTGGCTAGAAATATAATTGATATGATCAGTTGCTTTAAAATTTACTGTTGATTAAATGTTTTAATTTTCGAAACACTAAGGTTTTTCTTCCATAAATATATATATTGCCTTAGCATCATTTGGCCTTTAGTAATTTTCGGTTTTTTAATGCTCTTCATCTTTGTTTTTGATTTGTCAATCCAGCTGTTTTGGTAAGAGCGTCAATCGTAAGTTTTTGTATACGAAACGCGCATTTGGCATATTAAATCATAAGCCTGGTAACTTTGATGATTGTTTTCTATGTCGGTAGATCTTTTAAAGAAATTGAATTAGAATATTATTAATGTATTCACTGATCATGCTGGTATTACGTTTACTTTCAGCTATCTGTTCTCCCTTTTTCGAAATTTTCTATGATACCGAAGGCGATACAACGGTACCCACTGGAATGAATGGACAAAATACCGAAAAAGACCCTGGAACAGAACAAGAGTGTAAAAATCAGTGTAATTCGAATTATGTCTGCTGGGGTTTTGCGTTTACACCTTCTGTACCTAAATGTATGATGTATGACCAGATAGATGATCCTTTCTACACAGAAAATAACAAGGTGTCTTTTTTGGGTGAAACTCTGTATATAAAGAGGTGTAACTTTGAATGTAAGACTTTTATTTTTTCAATTTTATTCAGAAAGCAAAACATAAATAATCAATGAATAAATAAATGACCGAATAAAGCTAAGGCCAAATGAATTATGGAAAAAATAGAAAAAAAGCAAAGTTGAACCAATATAACATAATGAAAATTCTTGGTCTTGTTACAGTAAATGAAGATACTAATGTCTTGAGTGTGCCATCGTATGATGATTGTGGATCTGCTGTTGTTAGTAAATGTGTTTCATGTGTGACGGCAATTGAAGAAACTGAATCTCCAACAACAGCACAAAAACAAACAATTACGTTTAAAGTTTCATCTGCAGAAAAGACAACGGAAACAATAGTATCAACAACTGAAAAACTGACACCTACCGTAAACGTAACATCGTCAGATCTTCACACAACAAAATCTCAGCCCGAAACCACATCGACAGAAAAATCGTCTATTCATCAAACCAATGAAAATCACTTGACATATGCTTTGGAATATACATCGTCACATGTTCGAACTACAACATCTCAGCCCGAAACCACATCTATAGCGAAAACTTCAATTTTTCCAACTGCACAGAAGGAATTTACAACAATAAACACAGGTATGAACATGATAAACAATAGATATATTAATAAAAAAGGTACACGAATGCATAATTACAGCAATAAATGAACATGTGAACTAATAATTGCAAATTAAGAAAAGTAATTCAACCCGTGGTGATGTTTGTTTTAAGAATAATTGGTTTTTCCGACATATGCCAACACATATAGATGTAAAAGGTTTATATCTATAAATAGGAATGGCGGATTGTATTTTTATTGGCCAGTAAAAATAATGGATAATATTTAGTTTGGCCTAAGAAATAACGCCACGTTTCACCTTTAATTACTGACTAAAACAGCCACTGGAAATAGAATTTTAATAAAAACAGACTATGAAATATTGTACCATAGCTCATTGTTCGTGGTATGTGTTCATAACTTCTAAAGTAAAAAGGAAGATGTCATTTGAAGTAATTGTGTTTTCATTTTGTACATGTGTATAAATCTATTTCGTTGTTAGTTGAACATTATAATTGCTTTTAAAGCTTTAAAGAGAATTCGTTGCCAAGTGAAGGTCGAACGAATTGATTAAAACTCTAAAATGTTATTTAAAACTTGATAAAATGTACAAAAAGTACACAGGAAGCAATAAACAATGCATAAAATCAGGAATAAGCATATTTCAAAACGCCATCTTTTATACGATATATTTGGTTTACAGTTTGATTCAGAAGAAACACCGACATAGCTAGATAGTACAATTAATTATCTAATAACTACCACCATTTGATATTAATAAGTATTGTAATTTTCATTGTTATTAATAAATGTAATGTCAGTATAACAAATCTAATCTTGAATCAATCCTAATCCTATCTTATTTTTGGGAAATATTTTTACAAATTCAAATGTGACGTCACTTTGTGTGTTTTTTTTATAATTTCAAATGTGACGTCACTTTGTGCGTTGATGCTTTGGCTAACTCGGCTGTGTATTTTTATATGTTGGATTAAGTTGTTTTATGTAATGTATCCGTTTTTATCTGTAGTTAGTCCCCACTTCGGTTTTATCATGTATATCTATTATATAGTCATTTTATAAAATTTACTGTTTGCAAAATTATAAATTATTCTAAATAATAAGGATGTTCTTGTCCCAGGCAGAAAACTCTGGCCGTGTTAGGCGCTACATTTTGGAAGTTTTGGTCCTCGGTGCTCTTCGGCTTTGTACCTGTTTTGGCTTTCAAACTTTTTTCATCTAAGCGTCACTGGATGGTCTTGTATGGACGAGACGCACGTCTGGCGTATTGAATTTTAAGCCTAGTACCTTTTGTTAGCTATTATTTGTGTGTTTCTTTGTCCTATATGTTCTCCCATTTATTTGTATTGTGGTCCTGTCATGTGATGTTGTCGTTTTGGTGTTGTGTTTGACGTTGCCATTAAAGCGGGAGGTTTGGCATGCCACAAAACCAGGTTCAACCCACCATTTTTTTCTTAAAATGTCCTGTACCAAGTCAGGAAAATGGCCATTGTTATATTATAGTTCGTTTCTGTGTGTATTACATTTTAATGTTGTGTTTTTGTTGTGTCGTTGTTCTCCTCTTATATTTGATGCGTTTCCCTCAGTTTTAGTTTGTAACCCGGATTTGTTTTTATCTCTATCGATTTATGAGTTTCGAACAGCGGTATACTACTGTTGCCTTTATTTATTAACTATCACCATGGCCTTCGAAGAAAGCAGATTGGCATAAAACTTCGGTAAAGATATAATAGTATAAAGATAGGCAGATATTTAACAATGGCAGGTACAATATCATAATGACGATTTTGCAATATGATTTATTTACCAGATTTTAAAACCAGAACATATTGTCCCTTGAAGTATTATAATTGGTATTTTTTGCTAAATGAACAATAGCTACAATAAATTTTGTTTGAATATTTCATTAGAATAACATTTTTTTTAAAAATAATTGTGACTTCTTTTAGGTAAATTACCATACTGTGTTTGCACGTGTAATAATGTAACCAAACAAATTTCATTGGAAGAAAGTATCAACGAAATAATTAATGAGATTAAAGTTGACAGATCCAAAACATCATTGTATACCAGAAAACATACCTCTGCATGGGATTCACGAAAATCGTCTGCAGATATTGGATATGTAGGCATTGCTATATTGATTTCGATTGCTTTCTTGCTTTTGTGTCTAGACAGTACTTCGCTTATCCACAGAGTTTTTGAACTGTTCAGGAAACCGGGTACCAGTTAAAAAGTTCAAAATGAAAATGGAAACTAATACCAAACCAACTGACGACATCAACGATCATCGTATCGTTCATTAATTTTGATAATTGCTTATATGTATATGACTGAATGATAAACATGTATTGTCTAAGATTTTGTAAATAATTCAAGAGACTCATAAATATCTACATTAAACATTAAAATAAACTAACCGACAAAAACATCAAGATGTAACCAAAGAAAACCAATGACACATGCATATTAAGAAATCTTAAAATGATGTTTTGACCTTAAACATTTCAACAAAATCATATTGAGTTATATTCTGTAGGCATATGAAATGTCGAGATTAGGTTGAAACAGGATTGCATGCATAGTGCAACTTTTATCAACTTTTCCTTATATCTTTTTACGGAATAGTAGATAAGTACGTTTTTCTTCCACAATATCCCAATGTCAGCTTATACAGTATTAACTATTTACAAGAAGTGTCATATATGATACCTATTTATAAAAGTTTTGCTCTCAAAATCTGTGTCTACAACAACTCACAAAAAATGCCATGCTTTTGATTTGACGGATTATGTCTGTTCCTAGTCAGGAATATAGTAGCTGTTTTCCACTTTTTCCGTTGAAAGATATCGTTTGATTTTGTCAGTTTTTATTAACTTCCCCTTGAACCTTGGAGTTCAGTATTTGTGTTATGTTTGTGGACATAAGACTTATAAGCGTTGCGCGAATAAAGAGTTAAACGGCCAAACATAGTAGAAATTAATTTAAAATGGGGACCGTCAAATACTTTATTATCCTCTTAATACAAAATCCTCCCAAAAACGTAATCATTGAAATTTTAAAGAAAACAACCATGGACGAGATTTCTGATTTGGGACAGGCAGTGAACTTTTGAAATTGGTAACAAAACTTTTTATTTTATATTTCAACTCACTTTCCTTTTTGTTTGGACGTTTCGAAAAAAAAGGTCTTTCAAACCAACGACATAAAAAAAAAGATTTTTCCCATTAAAATACAAAATAAAAAGATAACAGTACAACTAATACTGTATCAAAGAAAACTTGTAGTTTCTGAATGTTGACCTATACAGTTATATAGACGTCTTCAAAATTCCTGTATATTTGCTATGTCACAATGGATAGGTTATAACGTCAAAGAATGTGATGAAAACAACATTTATGGATTTTATGCGTAAAGAATTTATTGTTCAATATTTAAACCGATAAATTTCTGGTCAACTGGTGTAACTCATTCATAAAAAAAGAAAACAACAACTCGAGATTGTTGTACTAATTCCGTTTACATTAATCAAACTAATGGATTATATTTGTTGGATATAAAAAAAAAACAAAAACAAAAACAAAAACCAAAAGGATGGAGATTTAAACTTGTGAATACAACATTTAAGGACCCATTTGTGATACATATGAGCTATATTTTGTTTAGATCTTAGTTCGAGTTACATGTACAAATCGTTCTATGCATATGTCATTTATTTTCTCATAGCGTAATTTTAGAAACCAGCAGATATTGTAATATTGGTAGAAATATGCATTTATATCATTTGAGTCCAATATGTAATTGAAGACTAATAGAGTTGAATAATCTAGGAAAATATTTATATCATGCTGACAAGATCCATTATTATTGAATGTACTGTATCTTCTCTGCCGTTGTGTTTTTGCATTGTTTGTACTAGATGGTCACTAATTAAAAGATTATCTCACTATTTGTTAAATGTTCATATCATATATCTGAATATTTGTAAAATGTACATATTATAAGAGCTTTATTGATTTGGGATCAAATTATTATTATTATTAATACAGATAAAAGATTGTTTCAGATGAACTTGAGTTAACCTTCGGCATGTTCGGTGTAAGCTGGGTTTTATATATATTACTCACCCTATATAATTTGTATGAAGCGGTTTTCCTTTTTAGGATTTTTTTAGGAAATGTGTAGGGCTGTTCCTCGGGATATATGTTTTAACATGTTTGTTATCTACATGAATCTTCTTTACTTTCTCTATTATCTTCACGACTGAAATAAATTTCTTTATGTAGCTCATTGTTATGAAATCGCGAAGGTCACACCTCTTAGTATATGTAAGAGAATGATAATCCCTTTCTTCATGATTAAGTACGAGCGTTAGCGAGTACCTATCATGAAGTAAGGGATTATCATTTTCTTACAAACTTAGAATATTGTTAAGTGCTCAAGGCTCAAATGATCTCTTGACTGGTTGTATTCAAGAATTAGTTTCATTGTCAGTACAATGTTTATAATTGATGCATGACTTCCTTTTTCGGCATGTCATTTATGGATTAGTTTTAGTGATGTAAGGACTTTCTTATCATTTGGGAAATATTTAACAAAAATGCGTTATAGATATTAGGTGACACAGCAGTACAAAGAAATGGTAGGAATTGTATATGTTTCCTGATTGTGAGTATGAATGTGAATCATGTAATATTTTAGTGAGGAATTATCCTTTTTATTTACAGTTTAAATCAATTAATACATTTGAGTTACAACTTACTTTTATTTCACAGCCAATATTTTAGTCCGGCTTTTTACATGAAATACTATTTCATTATGTCAGGGAAATGTTCAAATAAAATGCATTTAAAAGTTTTTAATATGTTTAAAACCTAGATTAAAATCCTGTTTTATTTTTATTTCATGGGAATATTGGAATTAACTATTCTTCCTAACCGCCAATCCAGTAATAAAAGTTTTGGAAAACTTAAGGATGTACACCTCTGAGGAGCCAAAAATTTCTAGAATTAAACTTTTTTTCTTAACCTGATTTTTGGGTTTATATGACTGTAAAAACATAATTGGTGAAAAAAAATCATATGGTGGTGCACTTCTTTTTTTGCTACGGCCCTTTGAAAGTACCCAATTTTGATGATTTTCCTTATTTTCATCAATTTTTACCTATTTTTGGGCTATTATCGTGAAAAAAATCACAGTTCCACAATTAAACTTTTTTTCTTACTTTCAATAAAGGTGAAGTGGACCTATCTAAATAAAGTTAACTTTAAAAAACTATAGGTAGGTGTTAATATAAGAAAGTTTTATCATATTTTGATGCTTTTTTGTGTCAAATTAACCATGCTATCAATTTTGTAAATTTGTGATGTTTCTCTGTTTTAAGAACAAAATGCATATTATTTCAACTTCTTTGTTATAATTGATTGAAAAATACATATCTAAGAAATTTGAAAAGAAAAAAGTAACATGGGATGTACATGTTTCTGGTAAAATTATTTCTTGTACCCTTCACCCATTTTCTCAAAATTTGGGCTAAAAAAACTGACTTGATTGGTAATAAAATTTGAAAAATTGATTACTCAAAAAATACTCATTGTACATACGCATTTTTTTCACAGAGTTAAGTTTGATTATAACATTTTTTAAATTCATTGATACTTTCCACTTGTATCACATGTTTTGGAAATAATTCCAGAACGAGATTTAAACGAGATTGTAACGTCAGAGGTTTACATTCTTAAAGATTTAGGTTATTTTTTTATTTTAAAGCTTTTTTTTCGTTTTTGCATTTTTCTGATATTGCTTAATTTTTTAGTAATTTGAAATTATTAATATTTTCATAATAACATTCACGGTACCAATTTTACTGCACCTGTAAACTTCAACTTATTTCGAGTTTTTTGTTTGTTTCACAATTCAATTTTTAGTCAGTTTCAATCACTGTGTGTTAAATCCTTTCAATCTGATAAATGTGCTTCGGGGCATTTGTAACTCATTTATAGAAACTCTTTGTTTTGAACTGTAAATAGACCCAAATAATAAGATAATCCCTTTCTAAGAACATATTTTACATTCATTCTTCACAATTAAGAGGCATCAAATCCTACAATTTCATTGGTCGAGAGCACTTTGCTATATTCTAAAACGGTATGTTACACGAAAAGTAGATAGATTAGAAGAGCTCGTATGGTGTCACATCAAGGCTAAATATACTTTCTTATTATAATGGCATGCATGCCCTTTCGTCAAGCGTCAAAAGAACGTTTTAAAGGTACCGATATTGTTAAAATGAGGTTTTTTTTCATCATCATTCGTCAAATCTCATTTTGAAGCTACCGTAAGCGTCAAATTGAGTACAATTTATATTGTTAACTTTATTTAAACAAATATTTTACCATCATTCGTCATGTGTTGCTAATGCCAGAATTTATGATTTCAGGTTTGTTCCCGAACTCAATCTAAGGAATCGCTTTATCTTTGATGATCTTAAATAATCATTACTGAATTATTTCAAGGATTGGGTTTTAATGCGATCTGAAATTTTTGAAAGTTGTTAAATTTGGGTCTAAATATTTATTTAGCGATCTGGTGAATTGGAATTGAAATAAACAACAAACAATAATGTTTCATTAAATGTAACAATCTCTGATGCAACATACATACTTTACTTACCTTCTGCCAATTGTCCATGACGACTTAACCATCTCGATGGTTTCGTTGTACCATATTCGTCTCAAGATCGATAGGTCAAGGATTTGATCCCCGAACGGGTCAGATCAAAGACTTCCCCGCTAAGCTTTCGGTGTTTATGAGTTAGAGCAAAGACTGGTCTTTCTTGAGTCAGAATAATTTGTCTAGTAGGGTGATATGTCTTTCTGCGAACTGTTACCTAATGAACTAGAACAATTTCGGTTCAGCGTGTTGGTAAAGAAGAAATCAGGGTTCAAACTTATATAACGTTGACATCTTCTTGTTCTAAACATACATTTGATTTGCCCTTGGACGTTACACATTCATCCATCCATCTATGACGTGTTTAAAAATGAAGTTTACCTTCTGACGTTCTACGTAAGTTTCTGGTTCCTTCTTGCTTATTGTTTTGGTGAACGATTTTGAAAATAGTACCCACAATACATTTAATTCTAAAAGGGAAAAAATAGGGAAACTGGCTGAGACAGGCTACAAACTGTTTAGGTTTGCTACTGTTTGTGGTCTTTCCGTAGTAAGCACCTTTTTGCTAGCAGGAAATATTACTGATGTGACCATTTTCTGTAAATATACTGTTAAAATAAACTTTAAGAATAATCCAAAGCAATAGCTTTCTATCAGCTAAAATTCATAACTATAGTCATATTTGCCACATGTTTCCCCTAATTATCGTTTTTCAATGCTTTAAAGGTAAGTTAACTGTAAACCGTCATATCTTAAATTGTAAAATACCAGTACCAAATCGATCTAGATATTTGCTAAAATCTTCAAATTTTGAGATAGATTGGCAATTAATGACTTACCAATAGCATGTTTATTCGAAAAAGGAAAACACAGGGAATTATTGCATTATTTAGACTGTTTTAACAAAAAAGTAATTGTTTTTGTTCGGATCAATTTTTAAGTTTTATAGTAAATATCTTATAAAGAAAGATTATTTAGTTCATTTTTACTTTTAAAAAGAATTCAAGTTTGGATACACCATTATTTCTTTTTAATTTCTTTGAGCATATTATAAAACATATATTCTGACATTTGATATCAAACTTCTATATCATAGATTCTTTTTAATTCATTTTTTGATGAATAATCTACATGTATGCAAAAATTTGGAATGAACTGTTGCTTGAAAAAAAAGCACGGTAACGCATACTTTTTATGGTTTTTTTTTATAAAAGCATTGTAAAAGCTGCATTTTGGCAAAGTTTAACAAAATTCTATCAGAGGAAATAGATACCGATGATCCACTTTAGGCTTCTTTTTGATTGACATTCCGAATAAGGCTTCTATATCGAGACACTGACTACTGAGCATATGATACCCTCGTTGACTTACAGTCTACCATTCGGCGTTAATTGACAACTATGTACAATACAAACAATGGATCGTAGTCTGTGAATAGAGAACAATAAGAGAAACATACTATGACTGGAGTCTAAAGTACAAATAGCTCATATGTATGACTGTCATTAAAATCATAATGGAAAGAGCTTTCGATCTGTGTATTGTTTGCTTAATTTAATCTAATTTCGAAATAAATGAATCAATTTCTTTTCATTAAAAACAGTTACTTGACCGGACAAAAGTTTTTAAGCATTTTGTGCAAATATTAGCTTTAGGTTAATTAACAAAAGTACACAAGTTCTGAAATTGTTAAAACTAATTTGTTCAACTTATTGATATAAATAGTATAAAAATATTAAATCTTATATAGATATTGAATGTAGAATACAATTCTGATATAAAGATCAATAATGTTTTTTCTTTATACATTTTGTATTTGTTTTTTAGCCATACTTTACAAATAAAAATAACTTTGCACCTATATATTGTACTGTTATGTTGAATATAAGGAGAATAAAGATTTTTAAGATTGGTAAGTTTCATATTAAAGTAAGAACAATTTTGCATTCAAAATACATTAAACATTAAAATAATTCATTTAAGAAATGCCTGTTATATGTTTTTGTCTATGTCTATTTAAAACTTTTTCACTACATTTTGAAGGTGATTTCTAATAATTTAATTCTTAATTCCATTTTAGTAAATAATGAAAAAACGTTGATGACGTCGCGATCCCATGACAAAATTATGTCGATGAGCTGATAGACAAAAACAACTTTCAGTTAGAGAAGACGTGTTACATCATAAATTAAATGATTAAATATTAGATAAAAAATCAGCATTTTTCAACAGTTAAATTGAAAGAAATACATAAGAAAACAGTGCCTTGATTGCTTTAGAAACGTTTTATAATTGTTTATATATTTTTTTATAACAATTGGATTAACCTTAGATATGTAAAAAATAGTTTGAAGTTTAAAAAAAAACATTTCACTCATTGGGATTTTCAAATAGTTGTCAAAATATTTTAAGTTTTCATATGCATCTAAGAAGGAGAAACCAAAGGTGCAGTTAAATTTATAAGTACAAAAAAAAACCAAAAAAAAACAGCCAAACTCGTGCCCGAACAAACAAAGCAAAACATCTAATCAAAATGTAATCCACAAAACCAGTGCAGTAACGCAGATATCTTGCAGCATAAACTTCACCATAAAAAAGTGTGATGTTTGAAACGTAAAAAAATCCACGAGAATAACACAATTAAGAAAACGACATGTTGATACTAATATTATTATTCCATAGAAAAAAAGACATTTAATGACAACTTGACATAACTACTGTTGAAACTCGTGAGATAGCATCGGTAAGAAATGTATTGAAATGTGTTGATTGATAGGTAGGTTTTGAAAAACTAGAACTGACTATTTATTTTTGATTCTTTTCAAATGCTTATAGAGATTTGTTTTTGTTGTCAATGCTCCAACTTAAAACATATTGCATTTGAGACATCGGTTTTGCAATGTTTGTTTTCAATGGTCTTTAACTAATTCGTATTTAACATGACCTTCTCAGTGTTTTAATAAGAGCAATACATGTGATTTTAATATCGACTTAGGCATACTTTATAAAAACAGGTTTCTTTGAGAAGTATAGATGAACAAATATTTATGAATGAAGTCCACGAAAAAGATTTCATCTGGTTCCCATCCCTTTCATTTAGGCGTTGGTGTCATGTACCTGGAACCAGTTTCCTTATGTTAATGCAGTATTTTTCTATGGAAATGACAAATTTCTGCACCCTGACACTTATGAATGAGGAAATCAATGAGATAGAAAATGATGATGTATTGAATAATCATGTGTTGAAACTTCAGTAACGCGTCAGTACAACAAATTACAAGATACAGTTCATCGATTATTCAAAGGAAGATAATTCAGTAAGAAAATCCTTAAAAAAATCATTAAATGTACATATCTTCAAAACTACCTAGCCCTTTTTTCATTAAATAAATAAAGATTACCCCTTCGAGTTTTTAATTGCATTTAAGCTAATACACTTGCTGGTGTATCATTCAAACACTTTATAAAATTGAGAATGGAAATGGGGAATGTGTCCAAGAGACAACGACTCGACTATAGAGCAGACAACAGCCGAAGGCCACCAATGGGTCTTCAATGCAGCGAGAACCTCCCGCACCCGGGGGCGTCCTTCAGCTGGCCCCTAAACAAATATGTATACCAGTTCAGTGATAATGGACGTCAAACTTAACTCCAAATTATACACAGGAAACTAAAATTAAAAATGATACAAGACTAACAAAGGCCAGAGGCTCCTGACTTGGGACAGGCGCAAAAGTGCGGCGGGGTTAAACATGTTTTTTGAGACCTCAACCCTCCCCCTATACCTCTAGCCAATGTAGAAAAAACAAACGCACAACAGTACGCACAGTAAAACTCAGTATAAGAGAAGTCCGAGTCGATGTCAGAATAGGAAATAAAAGAAAATAAACAAAACGACAATAATACATAAATAACAACAGACTACTAGCAGTTACTGACATGCCAGCTCCAGACCTCAATTAAACTGATTGAAAGATTAAGTCTTCATCATATGAATATCAGGCACAATCCCTCCTGTTAGGGGTTTAGTATTATACCGTCATAAAATATATGAGAAGCACATAACCCGTGTCATGCCAACAACTGGTTTTAGAATAAATGTGTTTAATTTCGATGCAAAGACCCTATAAGTGAATCAATATTAAAGCCAAAATATGCAATTTTTAATGACCTGACAACAGTATCGTAACTATATCCCTTCTTAATAAGTCTGTTTAAAGGTTTTGTTAGCTTTTGAGGTGAATACTGACATTTTTGTGCTTTGTAAAGAATATTACCATAAAAGATTGGATGTGAAATACCCGAACGTATAAGATGTCTGCATGTTGAGTTATATTTACGAATGATGTCCTTGTACCGGTGATAAAATTTAGTAAATGTTTTGACTAGTTTATAGCATTCTACTAAAAAAATGCACTTCATGAATCAAAGAATTTGAAATATAGATAATTATAAAAAAACTGACTTCAAATTTTTACCTCTACATGCTGAAGATTAGTCTTTCCTTGTGCAGGCGACTACAGAAAATAAGCTTTGAAAATTTATTTTTATCATAATACTCCCAGTGGTATTTGCAATTTACCTCATAAATATTAGACTGATCTTAAATTGTCAAGATATTCTTGTTTCTATGAAAGAATTATATATGCATTTTTGTGACCTTTAAGAATAGTGAAAGTTCAGTGTTGTTTTTAATTTAATTTTTATTGTTTACTTAGACAATGCAGATTATTTTAAGTTAAGCCCTGTAAACAAAACAACACAAAATGATTTACATTGAACGTGTTTCTACAGTGTACTTTGAAAATGATTCAGAGCCTGTTACTTCATTCTAATACTTGTGCTATCTCTTTTATTACATGAAGATCTGGTGTTAACACATAAAATATACATACATTTACAAAATATTCAAAGGGGCTTAAGTTGTTAATATAAAGATCATCAGTTTGATTTTAATTCTTATATTTGATTCAATACTTAAACAACAATACACTTGTAATGTTTATGAACTTACTTTGACAAAATTGAACCAAACTTATTTTTACTGATGTGTTGTTTATCGATCCTTCAAATAAACGTATTCTAAAAGGTCACCATATCAACACTTTAACTAGGTCTTTTTTAATCTGTCGCTCCAGTATATTGGCATTGCACAAGGTCATGTTTTTCTCTGACTGTTTATGGCGTCTTATCACTAAATCCATTAGATGTTGGATGCGTACTTTTTGATATTTTAGTCTTACATGAATGATTTTTTTTATTGGTTGCTGTTGGGGATGTATTAGTACCCTGTTACGTCCGGTAGGTGTTTGTGTTAGACGTATTTCTAATTTGTATCGATCTGATGAGCTCTTTTCAACAAATTTTTATAGTTTGTTCTTATGTTGCACTGCTACACCACTGTTCCAGGTAAAGGGTTGGCGCTCCTTCCAACTAGTTTAGCCCCGCCATATTATGTATGTGTCTGTCCCAAATCAGGAGCCTGTAATTCATTGGTTGTCATTGCTGTATATTATATTTTTTTCGTTCATTATGTTATACATTAACCAGACTGTTAGTTTTCTCGTTGAATTATTTCACATTTATCATTTCGGATCCTTTTATAGTTGACTATGTGGTATGGACTTTACTTATTGTTGAAGGCCGTACATTGATCGTTATTTGATCATTCTGTGTCGATTTGGTCTCTTGTGGGGAATTGTCTTATTGGCGATCATACCACATATTCTTAGTTTGATAACAGCTTTTCCCCAAAGCAAGGGTCTTTAAACAGCACGTGTCGCTTACTCATGTTTTGTGCATCTTCAACAATAACCACTTCCTAATATGGTATACTAGAATACAAATAGTGGTAAAAATATCTTTGTTGTTGATCTTGTATTGCCAATAATGTTTTCTTTTTATACATGTATATTCTATATATCGTCTCTAGTTTTTCCAAAATACAAAAAATGGTAAAACCATCATTTGAAAATATATAAAAAGACGAATGACAATATCATCATCTATTCTGACCTAATTGCAGTTCATGTCGTGCTGATTATTGTTGCTTTTTAAAGTTTCTGTCTATTTATGGTAGTTTTTAACATAATAGGCAAAAATGCAATACAAAAATTGTTATAAAATGTTTTTAATAGGTAATTACTTCAATAAGAAGTCGACTGACGATTCAGACAATGCTGACCTATTTTTAGATCATGTTTTATTGATCATTTTTGTTTCTAATGTTTCTATCTATCTATAAATATAGTTTTCAAGATAAAAGACAAAAACGCAAACGAAATGTAAAAAACGCCAATAAAGGGCAATAACTCCAAAAAGAAGTAAACTGATCCGTTTAACCATTAACTAATTTGTAGATCTTGTCATGTTATTAAAGTTTTGTATCTATACATTGTAGCTGTCATGATAATAGAAAATAAATGAAATAAAAAGGACAAATTCATTATTTAAGGGAAATATCTGACATTTTTGATGTAAAAAGATAAAAGGAAGATCTCAACTTTTTCAAAATCTCTGTCTCTGTCAGATTTTCTCTATTTATAGTAGTTTTCAAGATTAGAAGCAAAACTTGCATGCTACCCTATATGTTCTTTTTTTAGCTGTCTGTGTCATTTTGTTTGGAAGGCTGGGTAACCGAACACATTCTTTTAAAACAAGATACCTAAATGGAGTGTGTGGCTTAGTTTGATTAAATTTTGCGTAAATCGTTTACAATGAAGATTTTTATAAAAGTTAACCGACGACGACAGACAACTGACGCCAATTGATGAGTAAATCTCACACTTGCCCTTTGTTTCCGTCTGTACTTTGAAAACGATTTCAGACTATATTAATGGGATATTCTTTCCAGTAGTTTAAACGCTGGTGTTCACACAAATATTAGACATAATTCTTAGACTGTCAAATGTAGTCACACTTAGATCCAAGGACTAAAGACTGACGAAAATGATTTCACTACCAATCTATGACGAAACAGATGCATGTCATTACATATTCATGCAGATATTTCTGTCATTTAAACATATTAGACAAAAGAAGAAGCAATATTTTTACGCTACAATATCAACTCAACTGATCATATGTTCAATATATTTAATGTTTGACAGTAATTCATTTAAGTCTAAATGGTCTATCAAATCATTTGATGAGGTAAAGCTTTCAAATAAACATTATACAGATATCAGTGCTTGCATATTTCTTCAGGCTATCACAAATGCTTTCACATGTTTCATAACGAGGTCTTTTTCAAGATTGTTTTTCTCCTTGCCCAAAAATAACGTTCAAGAACTCTTTCAATTTATTGGAAAATTTTCAACATTCTTGGGTCTTTTCAAAACCCAGTCTTTAGTCATGATTATTTTGGTTTATTCAATTTGGGGAATTTGGGTAATATAACAAGCTAACCTTTACATGTACGATGTATGTTAAAACTTTCTGACCGAGACCTTCAAATTATATTTCTGAAATTCAAAATTTGAATCAATTTGAATGACACAACCTATCTTCAGTGTCCCCTGCCTACTTAATTTTTTGAACAAGGCTCATTTTCAATCTCGACCAAGAGGTAGGGTATAAGTAAATGGTCTACCAATTTATATAAGCTATTGCAATTTTATCCAAATTCGATAACGATTAAATATGCCAGAGGGATTACAGACTGCGACATTGCCTTACTTGCATTTTTGAAATTTTGTAAAATTTACCATTACATTAACTAATAAGAATGTTTCACCTTAATCTAACTTTTGTAAAAATAAAGGCATAACAAATACGTTCTTATACTGAAACGGTATTGTCATTCGAGTAATAATATATAGCTTTATCATGGTAAATACATGGTAATATGAACTTAAAACTTTTAAAATATTTAACAATTGATGAAACGTGTGGTTTTGGCCTAAATATATGGTGATCTTATTTGGTCTAATCACACAGTGTGGGAACGGAACTGTACGGTTTTCTTATATTTTGGTCATTCGGGAGACTGTCAAGCGGGGCTCCGACATTTGAAAAACAACAAGTTGCCTGATGGAAACTTTGATAAACTCTAAAGTTACTTTATAGCGTTTCTGCTTCAAATTTTGGTAGCTAAAACATTCTTTATGTAAATATGAACCAATTAAATAATAAAAAAGATACATTCATCCAAACGTTTTCCTAAGAATGGTGGAGCTCCGAGTAAAACGATCAAAACTGTCAAATAAACATCGAAAAACCAATCGTTGCTACCATAAATTTCACGTGTATCTTTTCTGATATAGACTTTCACATGTCTGAAAGTTTCAAAGTCATTGTCCTAGTAGAAATCCAAATATATTCATTTTCTCCATGTCAGATATTTTTATTGACTGTACAATCGCTTGCGAATCTACTGTACAATCACTTGGAGCTTTCATATACAATCGATTGGCCAACTTTTATTAAATACATTGCATATGCATTTCATTGGTTGTTCCTTGTCTGTCCTATAATATTCATCTATGGTATTTGAAATGAAAATGAGCACAAAATCAGTCATTTTGCCAATTACGATTATATCAAGGAACCCTTTTAATGTGCCTATATCAGAGGTACAAATGTAAAGAAATCACTAAAATGAAAATAATCCTCGTACAAAATAAATATTTTTATATACCGAAAAGGTGACTGGGTGCTCTGGAAGGATAAGCATATTTGAAGTTTACTTAATTTATTATTTACCAGCAATAGGAAAAAATAATATATACGTATTTGAACAATACAACAAAGGATGTGTTATAACATGATCGGGATATTCTAACTTGATAAACGAATTCGAAAGTGGAATGGTGGTATCTATTCACAGAACCAATAAAAAGACACGTGGTCAATAAACATGATATTAAAATAATAATATTGGTATAATTGCAAATGATATATCTGTTTATTACAAGCTATAGTTTCTGATGGAAAAAGCTCCCGTAAAAATACATTTCATCAAGGATCGGGAAAGACAGAGAAAAACACAACATCCTTAAACATGAATTTCTTCATAATAATAAGTGTCACGCTCCAGGAACTTTTAAATATTCCTAACTATAACATCCGACGAACGAATGAAACATTTTTGTTTTAGTGAGATCAACATTTTATCAAACCAGATTTATATCTTTAATATAAAAATAAGGAAATGTAATATGATTGGCAAAGTTAAAATGAAGTGGATTTAAGCAATTATACTAGGCCCGACATGAAAATTATGAAACAATAAATTTCGAAAACTAATGGCCTAATTTATGATAAAACAGTTTACGAAAAACATATACATGTATGACAGACATGAACCAAAGACAACCACTGAACTACGGGCTCTTGACTTGGAACAGGTACATAAAGACTGTGGCGGGGTTAAATATGTTTGTGTGCGCTCAGTCCTCCCCAAATGCGGGACTTGTGTAACAGCACAACACAAGACCAAACTATAAAAAATCAAATGAATGATCGGGTCATCAACTTATATTATCATGGACGATATCAGACCTGGTGCAGATCCAGCCTTTCTTAAAAAAGGGGTATCCAAACCACGGAACATCCTGAAACGTTCACGAAGTAAAACAAAATTGAAAACAAATGGGGTTTCAGCCACCAGAACTACCTCTCCTTGCATACCGGATCCGCTAATGCATCCATTAAAATAGATCTTAAAACATCAGTGACATTTTCGCATGTGTCATTTAGGTTTAAATAACAAAATTGATAACAATACCAAACAATTGTTATTAAATCGTAACAGAAAAAGGGAAAAAAATCATGCCAGACATTAATGTATGTTGCATTGGATTGCAGTAGTTTTTAATAAATATTTATATGACAGAATTCTTATTGAAAATATAAACTGATCATGAATGTGGCAGAAGAGATAGCAGAAAGTATTTCCTACTTGAATGTTATAATCATTCATATGCCAAAAAAACGTAAACACTAGAAACTATTACAGTAAAATGCATTGAGTGTTTAGGTAAAAGTAATATCTTTGACTAGCTTCCTTTATAGCTGAACCGTGAAGTCATTATAAGGTAAAGTATACTACCCTTCTTTTGGAGTAGTTTAGTTGTCCAAGCAATTGTACATGAAAGCTCCAAATGATTGTACAGGAAAGCTCCAAGTGATTGTACAGTTAATTCGCAAGCGATTGTACAGTCAATAAAAATATCCGACATGGAGAAAATGAATATATTTGGATTTCTACTAGGACAATGGCTTTGAAACTTTCAGACAGATGAGACTCTATATCAGAAAAGGTACACGTGAAAGTTCTGGTAGCAACGATTGGTTTTTCGATGTTTATTCGACATTTTTGATCGCGGTTGTGTGACAGTTTTGATAGTTTTACTCGGAGCTCCACCATTCCAAGGAAAACGTTTGGATGAATATATCTTTTTTATTATTTAATTGGTTCAGTTCATATATACATAAAGAATGTTTTAGCTACCAAAACTTGGAGCAGAAACGTCGTATTGTGACATAATAATTCACCAACGTTTCCATCAAGCAACTTGTTGTTTTTCAAATGTCGGAGTCCCGCTTGACAGTCTCCCGAATGACAAAAATATTAGAAAACCGTACAGTTCCGTTCCCACACTGTGAATCATGGTACATTTATAAAACTGTATGGTTTAGGGTTGGGGATCTAAGCAGTGTATATAATGTGCACAGCTCCTAACAAAACAGATACGGTGTACTCTGAGCTGTTGTCATGCTGATTAAGAAAAACAAATATATGGTTTATAGTTAGGGATATGAACAGATTTCAAGCTATTTTACCATTAATGGAACGTTACACAACATATTGGGGCATATATAGCCTTTAATCGAATTTCAAAGTTAGAATCTGTTTTATCTTGACTATCATACCATGTATGCAAAATGTCATAACATTTGTTGACATGTCATGTGGACCCACTTATGGGCCTTTTCATGGTTCTGCAATGTTTTCAAACACTCTTGAAACCATTATCTTCAATGCATTAGATCTAAAATGGGCAAATAAAGAGAAATCAAGGTATTGTCACATTACTGTATTTGACTAATATAGTTGTTTATGTTAAGTCCTCGTGTGTATCACAAATTCAGTAATTAGCAGCTCTATGGTTTCAAGGTACGCTAAATTATAAAGGCGACCATCTTCTGTAAAAATTTAATGTACTTCTCACAAAATTTCAAAACATCAGATTCTAACTTCAAAACTTAACAAAGGTAGGAAGATTTGTCCAGACCGGAACAAAATTCAAAATTGATCTGTTACTTGTCATGCTGTGAAAACTTTAGTTTATGATTATAAATTTTAAAGCTGATGTTTTGATTACATCAACATCGATGACTCTTATGCAGACGAAACGCACGTCCCGTTTAAAACTAAATTATCAGGCTTGCTAGCCTGCTAGACCTTTAACCTTCATAGGTAGTGATGATACCTTAAATTCTTACTCATAGAAGGATTAGAAATATCGTAAATGGTAAATATCACTTGGAGTATTATGACAAAAAAAAAGTTTTCAAAGCTTGTTTTCTGTAGTCTTCTTAAAAGGCAAGACCAATCTTTGCCATGTAGAGGCAAATGGTGTATATGCATATGTAGGTAGCTTGAAGGAAAAATGACAAAATCATCTAAGGTCGTCTTTGCCTCACGGAGTTAGAATATTAAATTCGAAATCATTTCTAAACTGAGGAAAACACTAATCAGTTTCGATTAAATAAACTCATCATAGATACCAGGATTGAAATTTTGTAATTGCGCCAGACGCGCGTTTCGTTTACAAAAGACTCATCAGTGACGCTCGAATAAAAAAATGTTGAAAAGGCCAAATAAAGTACGAAGTTAAAGAGCACTGAGGACCAAAAATTTCTAAAAGTTTTGCCAAATACAGCTCAGTTTATCTATTTTTAAATTACCACTATTTAGTCTGATAAGAATCTTGACGTAAGTAGTCCACTAGAACGTGTTAATTTACAATAATTCAAAGTCATCACAATGGGTTTTGATCCATAAAAACAAACAACTTTAGATACAAACTTCGACGTGTAGTCTCACAATCATGTAGCTGAAATAAACACATGACTTCCATTAATGATATCATACAAACAACAGTTGTTCTTGAGTCTTTGCTCAATAGATTTGAATCGTATCTTGAAATATCAGAATCAATATATTTTTAATTTCGAAAAAAATAACTAAAGGTACTTCACCTATTTCATTTACTTAAAACATTGCTAAACATATTCATTATAGGCTTGTGATCAATAACCTTTAAAAGTTCTAAAGCACCACAATCGTTAGACTAATTTGTTTAACTTATTTATATTTTATTATAAATGAAAATTCCTACATATTTTTTATGTAATGGTTTGTAACATATTAAGGGAATGAAGATGTTTAAGATACATGTAGGTAAGTTTCATATTATTTTTAAACTATTTTGTTTTAAAAGTATAGAAAGAATAAATAACCTAATTTATTACATATTTAGATAAAGAATAAAGCTTGAACAGTTTAATTGGAAGGAAAATATAGAAAAAGAGACCAGCATGACTGCTTTGAATACGTTTTACTTTATTTAATAATTGTACGAATCTTCGGTTAAAAGAAAAAATGTTAGATATGCAGCATTAATCAATTGGAAGTACATTTAGGTTTAATAATTGATGATTGCACTAAGTGGTCGCTTTCAAGGCTGATCTCAAGAGCTTTTTTATATTCGAAATGTGAGTAAAACAGAAGTTGCGATCACAATTGTTTTGGTACAGACAGACAGCCAACTCCGTACCATGATACCAAAAGAACAAACCGTCACAGCCGGATCATGCTCCCACTGGCGGCACTTGTCGTGCGGCTTATTTTTAATACAAATTCGATGATACCACAATCGAGAAAATTAAGGATTGGATTGTTAGTGAATATTAAAATTACATTTAAGAAGACAAGCAATATAGAACAATATAATTCATTAATTGTCCCATTTAGTGCTGAAGTTCAGCTAGAATATTAAGTTACATACTTGGATTATTTAAAAACATTAAGCATATTATTTTTTCATTTGAACCTTTAGTTTACGAATTCAAAGAGATTATGTAATATGTCAATGAGACAGCAATCAAACATAATGAAACTCGCGCGGATATCATTAAAAAGGTACAGTCAACATAATGTCTTCATCAATCAACAATATAATTATACAAGGTACAAACATTTAAATATAAAAAAAAATTAACAAACACTATTAAAGATCTGCATATTAACACAAATATATTTCTGCCATATAAAACATATAAGACAAAAGAAGAAGCAATAACTTCACCTTATAATGTCCTCAACTGATCTTGAGTTCAATAGATTCAATGTTTGACATGTTTGACAGTACTTCATTTAATTCTTAAGTGTCTTCCAATTCATTTGACCTCTATATCATTTATAAGGTTAAGCTTTCAAATAAACATTTTACAGATATCAGGGCTTGTGTTATTCTTCAGGCTATCATAAATGCCTTCATAACGAGGTCTTTTGCAAGCTTTTTTTTCTCCCTGCACAATAATAACATTTTAAGTACTCCTTTAATTTATTGGAAAATGTTACAACTTTTTTGGGGCTTTACAAAACTTAGCCTTTATTTATCAAATCTTCATTTTTATCTTAGTTTATTTGGGATATCTAACAAGTTGACCTCACAGTTGCTGAAATAAATATATGAGTGTTATTGATAATATCATACAAACAACAGTAGTTCTTGAGTTTTCTTTTTTCAATATATTTGAATCATATCTTTAAATATTAGAATCAATATACCTTTTAATTTCGAAAAAAAAGTACTTTTGATCACCTATCTCATTTATTTAGAAAATTGCTATGCATATTTATTCATGTTATTATAGGCTTGTTCACAATAAACTTAAAGTTCTAAAGCACCGAAATTGTTAGACTTATTTAATTAACATCTTTATGTTAGATGACAATATTTAATCTAAAATATATATAAAGTCACAAAAAAAAACCATGCTGATATGAATATGAATAAGAATGTTGTTTTTGTTATTACTTTTTATTTGCCTTATGCCCTGCATTATAAATGAAACTTTCTTCATATTTTTTGTATTGGTTTGTAAAATACTAAGGGAATGAAGATGTTTAAAATAGGTAAGTTTCATATTGTAACGAAGACAATTTTGTTTTTCAAGTATCGAAATAATAACTTAATTTATAACATATTCAGAAAAAGTATAATGCTTGAACAGCTTAGTTGAAAGGACAAAAATTGAAAAAAAAGAAACCGCCATGACTGCTTTGGATGCGTTTTTCTTTGTATAATAATCGTAAGAGGTTAAAATAAAAACTGTTATATATGCAAAAATAAATTCAAGTACATTTAAACTGATTAATAGACGATTGCACTAAGTGGTGATTGCAAATGATTGTATCAATAGCTTTATATACTCACAAAGTGAGGAAAACAGAAGTTGCGATCAAAATTTAGGGTACAAAAAGACATCTTTCTATGTTGTGATGTTACACTATTGTTTCAGAAAAAGGGTGAAGGTTTGGTACCATTAAAACTTTTAAACCCGCTGCATTTGTTTGCACCTGTCCTAAGTCAGGAATCGGATGTTCAGTAGTTGTCGTTTGTTGATGTGGTTCATAAATGTTTCTCGTTTCTCGTTTTTTATATAGATTAGACCGTTGGTTCTCCCGTTTGAATGGTTTTACACAGTAATTTTTTGGGGCCCTTTATAGCTTACTGTTCGGTGTGAGCCAAGGCTCCGTGTTGAAGACCGTACTGTGACCTATAATGGTTTACTTTTATAAATTGTGACTTGGATGGAGAGTTGTCTCATTGGCACTCATACCACAACTTCTTATCTCTATCTAACATAGAACAATGTATAAACAAAGAAAACAAACCATCATAACAAGATCACGATCCGTTAGTGGCACTTGTCGTGAGGCTTATTTGTAGGACACATTCGAGAAAAATTAGGTATCGGATTGTTAGTTGATATTAAAATTATTTAAGAAGACAAAACGTATAGAACAAAATGTTTCATTTATTGTCCTACTTACTGCTGAAGTTATGCTAGACTTTTTAGTTACAAACTTAGATTATCTAAAAACATTTACCATACACCTTTTCATTTGAACCTTGAGTAACTAATTAAAGGAGATATTGTAATATGTCAATGAGACAGCAACGGAAACATAGAGAAACTCGAACGGATATCATGAAAAAGGGCACGTACTGTCAACATACGGTCTTCAACAATGAACAGTATAATTATACAAGGTACACATATTAAAATATTAAAAGAATTAAAAAACATTTCTAAAGATCTGTTATCAATACCTAATTCCTTGATGTCAAAAAACATTTATAAGTAAAATAAAAATGTAACATGACAAATAGTAAACGGACGGACGGACTAACAGGGGTAAACGATGATTAAAAGCTTTGTTTCTGATAACGGATTTGTTGTTGGCACGACAATATTTCTGAGACATGCATTTTTTGTTATACATGTTATTTCTGTCATTGTTTTAAAGGTTTAAATCAGATGAGTCTTTGCATGTTTTGTAAAGACATACATGTAACATAAACTTTTTGTTTCAATAAATGGAACTGGTTCGCTATTTACTGATATATATTGTTGTTGGAAGTAAATACTAACGAATTATCTGTTCTATCAATAATTAACCTGCCATTTTTTTTTGCAGTAATCAAGATAATAGCAGTGTCGATTCTGTTAGAAATTACAGGTAGGCCTTTACGAAACTTGGTATTGTGTTGACACAACCTATCACTTTAGACGGGATAACTTTACTGCTTGATCTCAAAAGAAAACGAAAATATCTCATGTGATGTATATTACCTGTTATAGAATGTAAAGTATTAGAGCATGAATAAACATGACTCATGATATCACAGTGCTGTGCCTGTCATTCAGTGCTGTTCGTTTGTTTCTGTATATCATATTTGTTTTTTTGGTTTTTATACGAATCAGCCGTTGGTTTTCTAATTTGAATTATTTTACATTTTGTTATGTTTTGTTATGGTTACATCTACATCAGTCAATCTCTTTTGAGTAGATGCTCAGTTCCTTTTTTGATATAACTGCAATGGATCTGTCAATACAACAGCGATGATATCAAACGAATTAACTTAAATTTTCGATCTATGATTTTGGATGTCCCTCTGGTATCTTTCGCCCTCTTTTAAAGACATCCGAAGGGCTAACTCCGAAACAGCGATGACTATGCTTTGCTAAATGTTCAACGTAGCGTAGCACAGACGCCGTTATTACTGTCAAGAAGCTTGTTAAAATGGTAGAGGGCAACATACTACCTTCCCTATATACAAACATGATTACAAACTGACATAAGGAATCAAAACGAAAAAAAAAAAATAAAATTGAAGTATAGCAAACATTCAAAGATTTACCGTGATCACTATATGCCACGAAAATATAAAGACAAAAACTGTTTGTAGCGAACTTGCATGGCAATCTATTATACGGAATTAAAGTGAACAGCAAGCGTAGTATCCAAACATGACTTCACTTCACTGCGATGGAAAATATAAAAAAAAAACTGAAATCTTGAGTTTAAATGCTTACCAATCTTTATTACAATGTATCAGTTTGATATGAAATAAAGCTGTAATCATGGTAATCAAACTGGAAAAGGAACATTTAGTTTGTTCTACAACTTTTTTATTTTTGCAGCACATTCTGTCCTGGTTTTAGCTTCTACAACATTATTAACCGAACCATTGACTTGGAATGCAGCTAACCAATATTGTAAAAGTATGGGACAATATTTAGTGACAATTGATCGGCAGGGAAAGCAGCAACTTCTACACAAAGCTTTATTGGACATGTTAATATATTAAGTATTTCTATACGATAATGATTTGCAAATAAAAACTGAAGTACATATTTTATTACTGTCAAGACTCTTTTCTTGGTCAAACCTTCATAAGTAGGCTCGGTGTAATAATTCGAGCAATTTAAGATAAATTATATAATTTTACCGATTGTATATAAGGTCATCAGGCATCATCGCCTTGTTCATAGGGGACATAGCGTCATAATATGATTTTTTGAGTACAGCAAGAGTGTTGGGCATCATAATTGAATTTTGACCATTTGATTCTCCTGATTATCATTTCTGTGTTTATGCAAATGCTTCTTTACCTTGCAAGATATGAAAATTCCACTAGTTTAGCATAAGTTTTAGTAAGACATTACCATGAGCAAATTTAATATCAAGGTAAAAAAGAATGACATCAGACCCTAAAACTGTCTCGTTTTGTTATTGTGGCGTGTTTAGATATATAATTTCCATTTGATCATTTAGAAAAACCTTTAATCCTTGCGGATCATTTATTGTCTAAATATTTGCAGGTATTGTTAATAATATCCAGCCAGTTGTGTTATGTTCATTGATTACCAGTGTAACTGCAACAAATGCGCATGTCGATTATGAATGTCTCTTAGTGATGCCCGAGGCCGGATAATATGAAAATCCAAAAAGTTATTTTAATAAGATGTTTATTTACATTCCAGGAAATGTTTTAACTTACCATAAATCCATTATATTATCGAAATCGTCATAAATGTACTGCAAGAACTATATGTTCTTCAGAGATCAGTAGAAACCATGTTTGACTCTGTGGTTACTTTTTCATCAAACACTCGTTTCATTTAGATATTTTTTGGATTTCTGATATCCTTACAGAAAAAAATGAATATAAAACTGATTGTCTTAATTAAATCACATCATGAATATTTTGTTGCCTTTTGGTTTTAATAAATTAACACGTCTGCTGCGCTAAAAGCAAGTAAAACAACTATTACACATGTTTAAACACAATTGAATAATTGTCTTCCAATGCGACGTTATTTTCCCGTGTAAATTGACCTTTACGATCAGACCTCTCGTCAGAACTTCCGCCTTCAAACAGCGCAAGCATGAGGCCGAATGAATGGAAACAAAAAGTGAAATTACAAAAATACTGAACTCCGATGAAAATTCAAAACGGTAAGGCCATAATCGAATGTCAAAATCAAAAGCTTAAACACATCAAACGAATTAATAACAACTGTCATGTTCCTGACTTAGTACAGGCATTTTCTTATATAAAAAATGGTGGTTTAAACCTGGTTTTATAGCTAGGTAAACCTCTCACTTGTATGTCATTCGCGCAATGTTCACTGAAAGGTAAATAGTAATAACTGATTCCTAAATTAACAAATTTGATACAACAAATCATTTACCAATTGTCAAAGAAAATTTTAATTAACAAATGAAAACAGATGGGAAATAGCATGGTTCGTTCAGATAATTTATTTGTCACGTGCTCCACTTGCTCTTTGTTGGTTGTTTATCAATGTCATGATCCGGAAAACGTCTGCAACAAACTCGAAAGTTTATAAGCTTGTGATCCATTATAAACGGATGAAATAATATTTAAGAAATAATTCATGGAAGCCATATATTTGTTATAAATTTACACATGGCCTGAGCCGTGATATTCGAATTTTATCTTGAGCGTTAGCGAGGGACAAATTAACGAATATCACGGCCAAGCCATGTGTAAATTTCTAATAAATCTATGGCTTCCATGAATTATTTCGATTCTAATAGGACAAATACGGTCTGCAAAAACTGAAGCAAGGTTGGTTATGCTGTGTGTGTGGCTGTTCTATTTTACCCACTGTTAGATAAATGTATAAAAAATCTATAAAATTCGTAGCTTGCATGAATCAATTCTTAAATAACCGCTAGAAAAAATGTGACTGATTCTTTTAATACTCAAACCTAACATTTGCAATTTTTAATATACATTTTTTTTCTCGTAAGCTACCGTCAAATTTATTGCTGACATTTTGTAACCAAGGAGCCGCCATGTTGACTTTCTGATATTAGTAAATGTGCGAATATTGCAATAGAATAGGGGAAACAAACAAAACTTACCTCAAAACTTTATTTTGATGCACTATTATCCGAGTTTAAAAGGTAAACGCAATGGAAAAACCTTCAGGTTTAGCGTTTTCGTTCGTATGACGTCATGTTTTGAAATGACGTTACTGCCCCAAAAGCATTAATGAAATTTCCCGGAATTTTAATTTATTTTGACTTTGTACATTTTTCCGATCTTTAACATGTCTAATGCATTATTTCTTTTTGTTACTCAGAATAAAAATAAATGTTCTGTAGAGTTTTTTCAATTGTAATTTTTAACACAGAGAAATCGACCAAACGTTTGCACATAAGTTACGACAAATTTACGATACATGTGGATTAACGTGGAAGGTATATTTTATCAGCCATTATTATGTACATCTCTGAGTTTGCGCTAAGTATGGATATATCGAGAATTTGATCACGGTGTTGTATACAAAGCGAGAGAAGCACGTCGTATTAGAATCGTCGATAATACGTTAAGAGAATCATAGTAAATATAGGAAAACGTGCATGCAGGCCGGTACCTATTAAAACGTTTAAACCCACTAAATTTGTTTGCACCTGTTTTAAGTCAGGAACGTGATGTTCAGAGGTTGTCGTTTGCTTATGTGGTTCATAAGTGTTTTTTGTTTCTCGTTTTTTATATAGATTAGACCGTTGGTTTTCCGGTTTGAATGGTTTTACACTTACAAATTTTGGGGTCTTTTATAGCTTGCTGTTCGGTGAGAGCCAAGGCTCCGTGTTGAAGACCGTACTTTGAGCAATAATGGTTTACTTTTACAAATTTTGACTTGTATGGTGAGTTGTCTCATTGGCACACATACCACATATTCCTATATCTATATACAGGACTAGTTTAGTATCAAAGTATGCATTGGTTCAATAAGTTAGAAAACATTAAAATTACAAAATACTCGTTTCACATGACTTAAAAAATGCACAAGAGTATTATTTTTTAATCATTTTGATTTTTTCTACCTATTACTAGAGATCCTGACTTTGACGAAATTTGGATAGGACTGCATGCTCCAGATCCACTTCAGCCAACTTATCATGTATGGACGAATAAATGCGTTCCAATCATCCTGATTTTGTTTGGGTTTCAAGTTCCAAAGTATTCTAACTGGTCACCCGGATTAAACAGTGGTAATGACGATTTGTGCACTTATATGAAGCTGGAAGACGAAAGCATGTATTGGCTCTTAGGTGAATGTGGAACAGACGCAAGACCATTTATGTGTGAATCCGATACTGGTAAGATCAACTATCTTATATCTTTAATTGGTCAATATTGTTTTGAAATTAATTTGCAGACAAACTCTCCTAAAACGGTACTTTAGTAATATACCTTTCAGATAAAACGTGTTCTAGCCTTTTCAATAGTCGTCTGGCGCGACAAGGCCGATAACTCAATTTTAGAATTTAAAATTTTTGTGAGACGGTCAATTTCCGAAATTGCATGCTTTATCATCACCATATTTTTCTTTGGCCGTCCATGAAGGCACAAGTGCTGCAGTCTTTGACAATAAGGTATATTTAACAAGACAGTATTATCAATGTATTATCGTGGTATCAACATATGTTAGCAATGTTAGAATACCTGAATTAATTGTTATTTCGTCAAGGACAAGTCATCACTTCCCCTGAACACATGATTTTGTACAACTTTACCATGTTTACTTATTGGCATCTCCGGGCGGCAACACTGATCAAATTCCTGATGATTTTCACTACGGCATTCACATTTCTATTAATTCCTACATATTACCGCTTTTTTATATCAATTTTTGTTTATAGTATCAACAAATATGAGTAAAATACTAGCTCGACTTGTCGTTCGTAGTATATAGTTTGTTCCAAAAACAGTTTTTGTTTCCGGTACAGTTTGGCAGTTGTTTATTAACCATAAAATTGTTTAACTATAAAAAAATGTTAGCTCCTGTGTGTGTGTTTTTTTTTTTTTTAATTTGTAATTTTTTAGAGCATGTGGCAGACAGGATTAATATATATATGTAATTGTTATTTCCCTTGTTTAAAACTTCAATTTCATGTTTTTTTCATTTAACGATTTACATGATGCTTATTCAGTACATAAGTGTTAAATTAAATAGATATTGCTATTTTGAATTCATTTGTTAAAGATATATATTAACATTCTAAAGTTTAGTATTTACATCATTGCAAATCATTTATAACCTTATTTGAGAGACTTATACATTTTATATAAGTGGTTTGGAATTTTTAATTTGAGTTGCACCTTCCTTGCGAGGACTATAGCCAATCAAGCTCGATAAACATTTAATAAATTGTCTAAGGACTAAAGTGTAGACCAACCAAGGAAAGCTTTGCTCATGCAAAATTCCCAACGAGGCTAGTTAGTGCATCTGCCATATGCCTTCTTAATAAGGGTAGTTATTGAATGCTTCATTTCTGTACATTTTTGGTCTACATGTTAAGTTGTAAATTATATATTGTTTTTACTGTTTTTTTGGTTTAATTTTACTTACAAAATTATTTAGATAGCGCGTTTACATCAGGCATCCATCGTCTCCGTATAAATCAATTCACAAACTAGAAAAAGCTGTGGTCTGCATCCCCATATCTCCTGCAGAATTGCTCCTGCTACATATATGAACCCGCCTCCTTTTCTTTTATGGCTATTTGTGAGGGGATTGGACAGGAGGCATTGATTCCCAGTTCCCTCCCCCAAACTTCTACATCACTCAGTATTGTGTTTCACTGTTCTCCTATTTTTTCGCCAAGCACGAATTATTCCTGTTTAACAACCCTTTTCTCACGGTTAACACCACCCTGTCTCTAGCTTCCATCAACCCAACTTCTACTTCCAGCCATCTCATTCCGGAGTTACCATAATTCTTTTCACACCCTTATCAGTGTCATAATGACTCGCACCCATTAACAACCCATCATTTGGCCACAGAGTATATTCTACTTCCATGGGCTGAATTATTTCCAATATGCAATAATTACGAGTCAGAATTTTTGCTTTAAAATGGTCATTTTTTTAACACATCTCGGTTTTAACTTGGATGTGTATTTTTGATTTAAAATCAAAATAAAACAGTTTTTACTTTCAACTATATATATGGCCTCAACGCACACAAGAACAATACAAACTGTCCCTTCGCAAATTTGTTGTCAGGATAATAAAAATGTACTGTTTCAATACATATTATTGCAATAAATTCATAGCCACTTTTAAACATTTTTGTAGTATAAATTGAAAAAGAACTAAACTTCCATACACTCAATTGAATTTCCAATGTTTCAATGCATTAAATTGTCATTCTTATTTATTTATTTGATGGCGTCCTCATTACCCTATAATGAATCTTTGAAACAAATCCACAAAGTTTGCATAGCATATCACATTTAAGGGTTTTTAAAAAGTTTAATTTGCGGTCCCAAAGTGAGGAACTAATTATAAAGCATGGGTAGGCAAAATACTTAGAAGATGTTTTAAAAAATAGACTATAGTTGATGAGCTACCTCCTCATATAACAAGATTTATCTCCCCTGTGATTAAAACACATTGACATTGAGATTGAATTGTCTCCCTTTGATAACAGCCAGTACCTAAGCACAAGTATTTCTTTGGTGATTTTATTTATGGTTAACAATAGTTGAATTAACGAAAAAGGATAATACTTTTAAGTTCGAGGTCTCACAAAAGCATGTTTACCTGTGATTATAATTTTACATTGAAAAACTAAAATTAGATGGAAAGGCTACACCGTGTTAATTTTTCTGTAAAGGTTGTATAGATTATTAGGTCCGGGAACAGTTATCGTCCTTTGATTTTCGTTGTCCACGAATATAGTCCCTAGTGTGGACAGTTGGTTACTTGCAATTTTTTTTATACCCCTTCCAAAGTTATTTCTTCATGTGTTATGCCTCACATAGGAAGTAGGGGGATAAAATTACACTGTAAAAAAATTTGGTTCATGCATTTTAAAGTAAAGTAGTGATTTGGTCCAGCTGAAAAAGGTTCAAAAATTAACATTAATGAAGCTGTCAATAAATTTCAAGACCCCCTCAACTTAAAATTGTCCATATTTTGAGTTAGAGCTGATGAAGTTTTCTATAATTTTGATATAATTTATCACAAAAGTAGTCCAACACACTGTAAAAATATTTTCGAGAATGCGCAGGTGTTTTTTTTTATTTTCATTTATTGTCTAAAATAAATGCACTACGAAATAACTGTGTCTTCGGCACTAAGAGATGAAATCAGTAGATATAGAATTTGTACTTTGGCAACTTCCCTGGGTGATTTAATAGTGTCAACTTGCCAAATAGCATGACACTAAAGGATTTAAACTTTTATTACAAAATGTTTGCAAAAATTACCTATTTTTGCATTATATGGTCAAAATAAGCATTTCGATGCTATTTCAATTTTGATGCATAAGTGGCATTCTGACAATCTAACTGACAGGTTTTCATGTGTCAATATTTGTGTTTCCAGGCTTTCATCAAGTTGTATTATTCATTTGTGAACTCTGAATCTACAGAAAAGTAGATTATTTTTGACAAAATGTGCAAATTATGTTGTATGAATGATTGCTTGTAATTTTACGCCCTTTTTGAAGCATGTTAAAAGTAAGAAACGTGGTACATAGATGTTGAAGTCCATAATAAAGCTGTCACTTAATTTGTATAAAAAGCACTTTACAATATCTTTTTTGTACTTGTTTCATTGCACATACATCACTGTATTGGATACCTAAACTACATAAGTGTCCTTACAAACAACGGTATATTGCTGGGTCTTCGAAGTGCTCCACGAAACCTCTTTCTAAATTATTAACATCTATTTTATCAGCAATCAAAGCCGGGCTCCAAAGTTATTGTGAAACTGCCTATTCTAGAGGTGGCGTGAATCAGATGTGGATACTAAAAAAATCCAAAGATCTTTTAGAGTACATACAATCTAAGACTCTCTCATCTTGCAATAGTATTAAAACATTTGACTTTTCTACACTTTACACAAGTATTCCCCATTCCAAACTAAAAGACAAATTGAAAGAGTTGGTATTACTTTGTTTCATTAAAAAGAATGGCGAACGTAGATACAAGTATCTTGTCTTGGGGAGGGATAAATCCTACTTTGTAAAGAATCACTCTGATTCAAACAAAAAATTCTCTGAAACTGACATTATCAAGATGCTTGATTTCTTGATTGACAACATATTTGTTACGTTTGGAGGACGTGTTTTTCAACAGACTGTCGGAATTCCAATGGGAACCAATTGTGCCCCTCTTCTTGCCGACTTGTTTCTTTATTATTATGAGGCTGACTTCATACAGGAGCTTCTTAGGAAGAGAGATAAGAAGTTAGCAATATCCTTTAATTCTACGTTCCGCTATATAGATGATGTTCTCTCACTAAATAATACAAAATTTGGTGACTATGTTGAGCGAATCTATCCCATCGAACTAGAGATAAAGGATACTACAGATACAGCTAAATCTGCCTCATATCTTGACTTACATCTAGAAATTGACAATGAGGGTCGGTTGAAAACAAAACTTTACGACAAAAGAGATGATTTCAGTTTCCCAATTGTGAACTTTCCATTTCTATGTAGCAACATTCCAGCAGCGCCTGCATACGGAGTATATATCTCCCAATTGATACGATATTCCCGGGCTTGTGTTTCCTATCATTATTTCCTTGATAGAGGATTGCTGCTCACAAGGAAGCTATTAAACCAAGAGTTCCAAATAGTGAAGTTGAGGTCATCCCTTCGTAAATTTTACGGACGCCATCACGAGTTGGTTGACCGTTATGGAATAACCGTTTCACAGATGATATCGGATATGTTCCTTATGTCGTAACTACAATACCCTTCCCTTTTCACGAATGTGACTTACCGAATTAGACTATTTACCGGATTTGTAATAACATAAGCAACTCGACGGGTGCCACATGTGGAGCAGGATCTGCTTACCCTTCCGGAGCACCTGAGATCACCCCCAGTTTTTGGTGGGGTTCGTGTTGCTTAGTCTTTAGTTTTCTATGTTGTGTCATATGTACTATTATTTGTCTGTTTGTCTTTTTATTTTTGGCCATGACGTTGTCAGTTTGTTTTCGATCTATGAGTTTGACTGTCCCTCTGGTATCTTTCGTCCCTCTTTTCTTTTCTTCTGATAGCAAGTGGTTCAAATATGTGCCTGTTGAGACTGAAATTGCATGCAAGTCTTTCACTTAAAAGTGAAAAATCGTTATATTAGACCATACTGTCTGCCAAAAAAGTTGAATGCAAGAGTCCTTTTGTACACAGATTTATTGTATCATGTAACCTGAGTATAGAAATGATTAAAAAGAAATATTTTATTTTATTTCCTATAGCTTCAGTATGCATTTTCAAATGTAAATATGTGATACGGCCTAAATTGATCCTACATTATTTTCAGTCTTTCTTGGCCTAAGACCATTTATACTCATATGATATGCTAATTGCATTTTTCTTTTAATTTCAAGTACATTAAATACATATGTAAGGATTATTTATAACCAAAAAACTTTACAAATTTAGAATTGCTGGAAAATATTACACCTTCATGTAAGGCCCCCCTTCATTGGAGACCCTCAATTTTCAGGCACAGGCTCATATAAAATTGACTTTTGAATAATTGTGATAAATCTGATACATCAAATGAGTTTTCTTTTGCTTTTTATGCATGATATATGAAATATTAAGGCATTTAGAATGAATTTTTTGCAATAATATAGTTTTTAAAGCCCTAAATGTTGATAGTGGAATTGTTTTTAATTTTAACGTCAAAATTTAACACGCAAAGATGAATATAGAATTTATCATTTTGTTTATAGTATATAACCTATTGCCATGAAACGTTGTCATTAGTCTTATAATTGATTTAGCTTTGGTCATTCCAATTTTCATTAAGAGTGGTTAAGTCTTTCTATCCTATTAGGTCCGGGAACACATTCATCGTCCTTTGATTTTCGTTGTCCACGAATATAGTTTCTAGTGTGGACAGTGGGTTACTTGCAATTTTGTTATACCTTTTCCGAATTTATTTCTTCATGTTTTATGCCTCAAATAGCAAGTGGGGGAATGGAATTACACTGTAAAAAAGTGTGGGTCATGAATTTTAAAGTAAAGTAGTGATTTGGTCCAGCTGAAAAAGGTTAAAAATTAGCATTTCGGAAGCTGTCAAAAAATTTCAAAACCCCCTTAACATAAAATTGTCTATGTTTTGAGTTAGAGCTGATGAAGTTTTCTATAATTTTGATATAATTTGTCCCAAAAATAGTACAACACACTGAAAAAATATTTTGGAGAAAGCGCAAGTGGGATTTTTTTTTTTTCGTTTATTATCTAAAAGAAATGCACTACGAAATAACTGTGTTCTCGGGACACGTGTGGGCGTCTCAGCTGATAAAGGACGTACAAGTAAGTACTGTAAATTCAGAAATTATTGCGTGCATTTATTATTGCGATTATTGAAGAATGGACAGAAATGCGAGATTATTTATTGCGATGTCAGGAAAATCTGCATACAGATATATGTATAAGATATCAGAATGCGAGTTCTTATTATTGCGATACTAACCTAGTCGCATTATTCGCATTAATGAAAACCTCGCAATAATTTCTGAATTTACAGTACATAATTTGCATCTTTGTTGACTTTTTTTTCCGTAAGAGTATGGTAGTAAGTTAAAAACAATTTGCAACACATATTATTGAAGTCTTATAATCTGGCTTAATGCGATGTATTTTAAAACAGTATTATGCTACCGATGATTTTGATATACATTCAATAGAAAATTCCTTTCCTGTAGTATTTGATATACGACACATAAAACATATGATTTTTATGAACAGACCATACACGTCTAATATATAATTAATCTAAACAATTATCAGTTTTAATGTAGAACGATAAATATAAAAAAACATAATTTAAACAAATTTGAATTAACAAAGTACTAATATTTCTTTATAAAGGATAGGACAGTATTGATGCAAGCACTTTTTGGTGTCAGGTAATGGACACTCATATTTTCAAATCACCCAGCCAAAAGGGGCAAGTGAGCTTAACACATCACTTGGTGTCCGTCGTCCGTCGTCTGTTAACCTTTACAAAATCTTCTCCTCTGAAACTACTACGCCAAATGTAACCAAACTTTGCTACAATCATCATTTAGGTATCTACTTTTAAAAATGTGTCCAATGACAACACATACTAATCAAAATCAGAATGGGTAAAAATAGAACAAAAAGAAGGATAAAATGCAAATTCGGCCTAAAATTTGAAAACCAAAACTGCTATAAATTGAGAAAATGTGATAAAGGCAATAAATTTCAAAATGTTGAGCTCTACCTATTGCCTATGAAAGCCAAAGCTGTAAGACGACTTCTTATAGGAGTTATTTCCCTTAAATGACAAATTTATCATTTTGAAAAGGCTCCTTATGTTTCTTAAGATTCTAACGTTTCTACGTATTCATGCATTCCTTGCTTTCAAATGTTCGTGTTTTGGCGTTCCTACTGAAGGTAAATCCAATAAGGAATTCAGATGCAGAAAATATTAATTGTTATATCTTCACTTACAAAACATGCCCCGATATCACTGGTCGACCTTTGATCATTTTTGCTTATTTTTTGTTGTGTCCCCTATGGTCATAGAGCTTTTAACATTTTTTTTTTATTGTATTTATGCATACCTTGCTTTCAAATGTTTGAGTATAGAGCATTCCTGATGAAGATGAATAAAACAAATACACTTCGGACGTACGTAATTTATGAAGTTGATCCCTCGCTTTTAGTTTGTAGCCCGGATTTGTTTTCTCTTAATCGATTTATGACTTTAGAACAGCGGTATACTTCTATTGCCTTTATATGTATTTACTGTTATGATGTTTTTTTCAGCTATATGTAATTCTGGAATTTCCTATGATACTGAAAGCAATAGAAAGGTTACTACAGGAATGAGTGGATACACTAAACTAGACTTTGGAACTGAACAAGATTGTAAAGATTTTTGTGATCCTTTAACTTCATGCTGGGGCTTTGCTTTTACCCCTTCTGTACCTAAATGTGTGATGTATGATGTTTTTGATGATCCGTTCCGATTAGAAGATAATCAGATTTCTGTTATGGCTGAGGATCTGTATATAAAGAGGTGTTACTTTGATTGTAAGTTATTTTTATCCTTTTTTAATTTAGAATGAATAAAGAAATAAAGAAATAAAGAAATAAACGGATAAGTAAACAAACACAAGTCATCAAAGATAAATGAAGAAATAAAACTGTATCGAATAAAAATATTCAGTAAACAGGAATATATATTTATTGGTTTCATAACCAGTGAGAATGGGATATCGCTTGATATCAGCTCGATTTATTCAATTTCAATATAATGATAAACGAGCCTACGGCGAGATTATTATTACTATCTAAATTAAATAACGAGGTTGATATCAAGTGATATCCAATTTTCACAAGTTGTTAAACCTATTTCTCTTCTGGTCAACACTCTCAATGTGTAAAATTAAAAATTCCGCGAAATGTTGATCCAGTATTTTGCACATTCCAGTATGACGTCATATGTCATTTTCCGATGTCAAACTTTCACATCAGATATTTTAATACTTTTTGTACGATTTAGAATGTAATAAAATTTGACACAAAGAAGATTGTCAGGTGAAATGTGTGAGTGTTTTGTATATAATTGAAGACATCACAATGTTCGTTGCCATGGACGAACTGTACATCGTCTTAACCTTTGAAAGTCATCATTGACCTAACGAATAACCAATGGAAGTGCCGTAATATCGTCTTGTGATGCTGAAGAAGCCATTCAAATTAACGCATATTTTTGTATCACTTTCTCGTTTCACATTCCGTGCAGTGTGATACGAGAAATATCTATTCATGCAAGAAATAGATAAAAGGCCACAATAATTGTATAATATTCAATAAATACCAAATACGGTATACATTATATTTGTTTAATATTGTTATATATTATGACAGAATATTCGCAGTTAATTCAGAAAAAGCTTGAAAGGTTGGTTTACCTTATTTTAAATGTCTTGTAATTTCTACAAATAATATACAAAACATGAATGAAGAGAATCAATGGTAAAATAACAAAGATACCAAACTCCGAGAAAACTTCAAAACGGAAAGTCCCAAATCAAATCGCAAAATTAAAAGCTCATACACATCAAACGAATGGATAACAACTGTCATATTCCTGACTTAAAACAGGCATTTTCTCATGTAGAAAATGGTGTATTAAACCGGGTTATATAGCTAGTTTAATTTCTCACTTGTATGACAGTTGCATGAAATTCAATATCAAAATGCATATAAAAAATATGTTTTTTGTTTTAAGTAAACGAGGACACTAATTTCTTGATTGTTCCACCGTATGATAATTGTGGATCTACTGTTATAAGTGATTGTGTTTTATGTGTGACAACCACGGAGCAGACAACAACAGAATATCTAACATCAACACAAGTAGAAACAACTTCTGTGAAAGTGTCAACTGCAGATAAGACAACAGAAACAACACTACCAGTAACAACTGAACCCCACATGACATCTACAGTAGATGTTGCATCGTCTAATCTTCACACAACAACATCTCAACTCGATATCATATCAATACCGAAATCTTCAATTGATCAAACAATACAGAAGGAATTAACAACAATTAGCGCAGGTATATAAATGATACATTGATTATGAATAAAATGGTAAATTAATGCATCATTAAATCAATAAATGAGGCAATGAAGGAAAAAATTGTTATTCATAGAATATTTGTACCAATGAAGATGTTTAGGGGGTAAACAGTGTTTACGACAAAATATTAAAAGGCAAGATTTTAAGAATGACGGCTATTACCGAATATGGCTTACGAATAATACATCGCTTCAACTGGTAATTAATGGCATGAGGCAGCCACCTGCAAATAGAGCTTTGAGACAATATTGTTCTGCAGCTCAGTCTTTTTGAAATTGTTCACTACTTATCAAGTCAAGTCAATGTAAAAATGTCATGTAAGACAAATTTAATGCATGTACACTTGGACTCAATTCAGTTTGATAAACACTATACTTACTCTTAAAGGAACGTCTGATAAAATATAAGACTTATATTGAACAGTTTAATAGAATGTTTCTTTAATTATGTTTTATTTCTTTCAGTTAAAAGACCATACTGTGTCTGCACATGTAACAATGTAACCAAACAAGTTTCATTGGATGAAAGTATCAACGAAATAGTAAATGAGATTAAAGTGGACACATCAAAAACATCAGCGTTTACGAGAAAACACAATTCTGCATGGGATTCAAGAAAATCGTCTGCAAGTATTGGATTTGTAGGCATTGCCATATTGATTTCAATCGCATCTTTGCTATTGTGTCTAGACAGCGCATCGCTTATGTACAGAGTGCTTGCACTACTAAGGAAACTGGGTACCAGTTAAAACGCCGACAATGAAAATCGGAACTGATACTAAATCTGATAAAGGTCAAAGAAGACAGAGACAACAATTATATATTACAAAAGATTACTGTCACCAAGAACCCTTTGCCGATTAAAGACTGAACTCTTTTAACGATGTTAGATTAAACTACTTTTCGATATTAGATTCAAATCTGTTTGTCAATAAAAAGGGTTAGCTTTTACGTCATACTGTCTGTGGTGGAGAATATACAAATAAGCAGTCATACCACATCTTATTTTTTCATATATACATTGACTCCATTATTTCAAGGATAAATATTCTAATATTCCTGAACATAGTGTTTATTCGGAAATCATAAGTCAATTAATTGCGTTTTGTAAGAAGTTTCTATAGTTTCCTAATTTGCTAAATAATTCTGGCAGACTCTCAATTTTCATGTTTTACTGACCTCATTATCAAATCCAATTATGGACAAAACATCAATTTTTCATAAAACGGGAAATTTTCGAGAAGAATGTAATTCATTTGTAAAGTTTTAAAATAAATGAAGAAAAAATGGGTTTTTGAAATATTTTTACCCCTATTTCTTACAAATACATTAAATATGTTTTGTTTGATTTATTTTTGTAACTTTGCCATTTTAGGACAGATAACTAAAGTAAAATTACTTTTATAAGGGAATGTGTTAAAAATATACCTATTTCGTTTTGTAGCAAGAAAACGAGTTCTGTGACTCCATAATATATTAGTTTTTGAAAGCAAATCATCTTATTTTATTTTCAAATTCTCTGGTTTAGTTTTCCCTTTTTTACAGGAAATAGGAGCCTCCATACATCATCTATAACAATCTGACAGTTCTGCACCGCTCACTAGCTTGAAACAGAATCCATCTGATCCATACGTTTTATTATATTTTTGTATGTTATAAACTACATTTTGACAAATTTTTTAAAAAAGTCTATGGATTTATATCTACCTTAGTAATATCGAGGTGTTTTTCTAGATTTATCTTCATCAAGAACGCTCAAAAGTGAATATTTTGAAGCCGAGGATGTAAAAAAAAACCGAAACAGCTGAACCAATATATGACCAACAAGTACATACAAAAATTGCCACACCATCTAAGATCAACAAAGTCTGAGGGAGTTGAAATCTCAGTTTGTTTATAGTTTAAAAATGTATGAACGAAAATCTAAAAACGTATGATACAAATCGTGTCACTTTCTAAGCTCTAACTACTGATCATATGATAGACTCGAGTTACCAGTAGGCGTTAATTGACAATTACTGAAAATACCAACAATGGCTTGTAGTGTGTCAATAGAAAACAATAGGTGAAACATACTATGTCCTGAGTCTGAAATTTAAATAACATACGACTGTCTTCAAAATATAATGTAAACAACATTCGGTCTTTGTATTTGCTTATTAATTTTATTTAATTTCTAAATAAAAGTATCATTTTTTTTTCAATTAAAAAAGTAACTTGACCGAATAAATGTGTTAAAATACTTTTTGCAATTATAGCTTTAGGTTTATTATAAAAAATTTACAACAGTTCCAAAATCGTTAAACTAGTTTGTTTAACTTATTGATAAAAAAATAATATAACTATCTAAACTTGTATACATATTGATTAAAGGAAAACTATGATGATATGAATTAGAATAATATATTTTTTGTATATTTTGTATATGTTTTATGCCCTGTTTTACAAATAAAAGTAACTATATACCTTGATATTGTATTGTTTTGTTAAACATGTTAAATATTACGGAGAATAAAGATGTCAAAGATTGGTAAGTTTTATATTGAAGTAAAAACAATTTTCTATTAAAAATGCATTAAGGATGTTCGCTCCTCTTGTTTTTTGTATGTTGGCCAGATATTAGGAATCCTCTGATTTTATCCATTTAATGCCCTTAAAAATTTTTGCCTGCTAACCCCTACTTTTCTTTTCATAATTTCATGACATATAGTTTAAAAAGCTATATTTGAAAATCTTATTAAATCCTTGTAATTTTTTCATAGTTTATGAAAGAGAAAAGGTGCCAATGTTAAATGTATGAAAAATCTAGAGAGAAATCACTTCCCGCCAAATTTCCAATGGCTTATATCTCGAAAACAAGCAGACGGACCCTTCATTTTATTCTGCTTTTTTAGTTCCTTTATTTATTTTCTTTCAATTGATAACAGTCTTTTAAGAAGCTTGTTATTTTGAAACAGAGTAGCGAACATCCTTAAAAGTAAGATGATAAATAGTATATAAGATAAAAAAAACAAAGTATTTAGCAACAGATTAATTGTTAGGGAAAACAGAAATAAAAACGTCATCTTTACTTTAGAAACGTAGAACATTTTTTTGTTTCTGATGATAATTGTATTAATCCTAGATATGTAAAAAAAAAATAGTTCAGATATATTAAAGTTTTAACAAACGACGATTTCACTAAGTCAAATGTAAGTAGTGCGTCCAAATAATTGTGTAAAATATTGCAAGTTTTTCTATGTATGTACATAAAGAAAGAACAAAAAACGATGCAGAAGTCATGAGTACAAAAAAAAGTAACCTCGTCCCAAGACTAATAAACATACCAATAAAACATAATATAATCAACCTAACTCAATGCAGAAAAGAGTCCAGATTAAGGAGCATGAATACCACAAAAAGTTGTGTGAAAAGTAAAATCACAAAAACACTGAACTCCGAGGAAAATTAAAAAAAGGAAAGTCCCTAATCAAATGGCATTATCAAAAGCTCATGCACATCAAACGAATGGATAACAATTGTCATATTCCTGACTTGGTACATGCATTTCCTTATGTAGAAAACGGTGAATTGAACCTGGTTTTATAGCAAGCTAAACCTCTCACGTGTTTGACAGTTGCATCAAATTCCATTATATTGACACCAATACCAAACCAAAGAGACATAATAGGCAAAAATGTAAAAAAATAGGGGTACAGCAGTCAACATTGTGTTATAATCTTAATCGCTATTAAAACAAACAAATATGTAAAAAAGAAGCAAAAAAAAAAAAAACATATAGACAAATAACATTAGCAAACATTAAAGACAAGAATACAAAAAGGTACAATAATAAAGAAAACCTTCGAAAATAGTATAACAAAAAAAAAAAACATGCACAGGTCCAGTGATACTAAATGCATCATTTTTGTAGAGATTTATAAATCGAAAAGTTGTCAATAACTTAAACAAACACTATAAGAAATTCTACTATTAATACAAAGTTCTATAATCTAAAACAAAGCAGAATAAATTACTGTCGAAATTCGTTATATCACACAAGTAAAAGATGTATTAAATTGAATTGTTTAAACAACATTATCATATTACTGGGTGCTGCATGGCAGAGCTTTGAGCTTCATAAATCTTATGGTTTATGGTTGAAAAACAATGAATAACTTTTTTTTTTGCATACTTAGTATTTTAACTGCCTTTACACCTGTTGTAAAGTGGTTGTCGTTTGTAGATGTGGTTCATAAGTAATCTCCTTTTTTTATATAGATTAGACCGATATTTTCATGTTTGATTGGTTTTACACTAGTCATTTTTGGGGTCCTATATAGCTTGCTGTTCGGTGTGAGACAAGGCTCCGTGTTGAAGTCCGTATTTTGACCTATAATGGTTTACTTTTACAAATTGTGACTTGGATGGAGAGTTGTCTCATTGGCACTCTCGTTGCATATTATATTAGGTTTTTCATGCAGACATTTCGTTCTCAAGAGTACCACCATGCCAGTAGTTAACTACCTATGTTTACCTGAAATACCATTCATACAGAAGAATTCCAAACAGTTAGTTGAATCTATCCCAACGAAATATGAACTTACATTTGTAGCCGCTTTGGACAATGTTTGATCTTGAACTAGTTCAGACATAAGATGACCTTCCAAGTGTTGATGAGCAAATGCTTTCGAGACATGTCGTTTTATTGAAACATCTGTTAGTATTGATCGTATTGTTTGCCTCAAGCGTGTCATTGAATATCTTGTCATTACATTGCAAGATATTGTTTTCTAAGACCATGTCCAAATACGTTGTACTACATAAAGAGATGTGGAAAAGTCATGTTTACATGCGGTTGGAATTATTTATTGAAATATATGTTATTTATTTGCAGTAATGAAGATAATAGCAGTGTCGATTCTGACATCGTATAAAGGTAGGCCTGGATGACACTTACAAACACATATTGTCAAAATCCTTTAAAGTTTATTCACTTTAACTGTCTCATCTTCTTTTAATTGTTTGATTTTCAATGTAGAATTTAAGAAATTAATTTTTGAGATCGAAAATAATAGAATATATGCGTACAAATAAATATGAAAAGGGTAATTCTTCTTTATACAATTGAAAACCTTATTTGCAAAGGGACGTTACTGGAATTGCTATAAATTAGCTTTCAAACAATGTTTCATAGTATGCTTATTCAATTATCTCAGTGAACAAAAAAATATGCAATTAATATTTTACTGGTTTAACAACCCCAATAGATAAAACTTCGATACTGGCATGAAAATACGTATATTGTGTAATTGGGATTAAAGACTTGAATGTTACTTTAAGTTATTTTGAATTAAGGAATACATATATCACTTTCACGCAAGTCTCTGATCCCGTGTACTTTGGCAATACTTTGAATACAGTTTTTGAATTTGTGTTGGATTCTCCAATATTTTAGCCAAGAGCATTACTGAAGATACATTTTTTCTCGAAATGCTCATCTGGTGAACCAAAGTCGGTTTCGTTAAGATTGGTATCAAATGTTATAACAATATATTTTTAAGCCTAACTTCTCTTATATGTTATGCATTGCAAACAAAATTATTGATTATATTTTCCTGTTTTTGCATGTCTTTAATTGCTCAAATTCTACACATTTAAACAAGTAAAAAAAAATGCTGTACATTTTCAAACGAATTCTCATCGATCGTACACGGTTATTTATTAATATAAAATATTAATTATTTTAAAAAAATTATATATTTATATTGTATCTTGATAATGTTTTAGCCAAGTTTTGCCAGACATTATTTTCTTATATACCTATGAAAACTAATGTCACATTAATATCGTTCCTTTAATTTTACCTAAATGATTATCAGCAACATTTTGCACCAAAAATATCGTTATTCGTAGCTTATTAACCATTTATGCGTTTTCCTTGTACACATTGCCTTTCTAAACAAATTCACATTAATTAAATGTCACGCGTCTTATGCAAATCAGAATTATAACAGGAATCTGAGCAGTTTTGTCATCTCACGATTATTTCTCCTGTCTATAAGAGACATATCTTAATATAGTCATTTCATTTTTGAAGACAACTATTTCAATTTTAAAACTTAATTCAAATTTCTTGAGTAAAGATACATCATGAAACTTAAAAGGACCAACATTATATAGCGATGTTTTCTTTTCAGATCAATATGTCCTGATTACAGCTTCCACAACATTATTCATTGATCCGATGACTTGGAACGATGCTAACAAATATTGTAAGAGTATAGGACAAAATTTAGTGGCTATTGCTCAACAAGCAAAGGAAATTTACTTACAAAAAGCTATACTGGAGATGTAAATATATTAGTATTTCAATTTCTTCAGATTAAAGTAATGTTATATGTATAAAGAAAATGACAGAACTGTGTGTATATCTTGTAAAGATATAGGTAATATGGTGCCTTTTCAAAAGGAGATAAAAATAAACGAAAATTGGCTTCCTTCATATATCATTTTCAAAATGTTTTACCTCTACAGAAAAAAAAGATTAAAACAATTATATAATGATGCATAGAAAAATATGATGTAAACTGCATAGAACTAAATTAAGTCCATTATAACTTTGATGCTAACTGACGGTCTCATATATTTGATTTATTTCCTATGTTGGCTTTCATCTAATGTTTGGGTTGTTCAATTATAGTAATTGGAAGTAAATTTGGACCTAAAGGGGAGACAAGGTAACAGTCGGTCAATTTTTAACTTTGCCTGAAAATTGTGATTTTTTTTCGCATTTAAATAAATGGAGATATCGGCTGATAATGTGTTTCAAGAATACATGTTTTTCTTTTGGTCACTGTCAATAAAATCGGAAATAAAAAATATTACAGCTTAGACATGCTAAGGACTAAAAGAATTTTCTTAAACCATCTTATGCCATCATTGACACTAAATTTGTTTACCTATTTTGATTCATAATGACATGCTACACTTGACTGTATGCTTTTTTTTTTGTTGGAAAAATTATCAGAGAAAAACCAGACTGCAAGGTATCACGGAAAACACATACAGATGTATTCCATTAAAGGTTACGATACAGCAATGTTTGTAAACACAGGATTAAGTTTTCCTTAGAAATTTTTAAAAAGTAATACCAGTCATTTATAAGTATACATCGTTTTAATCTAGAAATGTTGTAAATCTTTACACATGCTTCTTCCTATAAGACACAAAATACACATGCGTGTCATGAAAAAGTATTGTTAACGTCAACTGTTTTTAAACGGCACCATATTTTTCATTTCAAATGAAATTTTTTTCTTGTAAACAGCAAGTTTAAATATATTTCATAAGTTTTATATTGTAAAACCATGTGTTATCTAGAAAGTTTAGACACAATCAAATATAAATGTCTGCCTTTCAAATATTAATGGACATCGTATACCGTTCAATAGCAACGTATAACAAATTGACAGATAAATTGCTAAAATATTTGAAAAAGCCAATATCAGTAAAGGTTTACTTATTTTAGTTTAAATGTCTTTTGTGATTGAGTTAAGCAATTTCAATTGATATTTTATAGTGCGTGTTTTTATATTGTAATGATAAACTACTGTCGCAGTTAAAGGTGAATCCGCTGCATGTTCACGCACCTGTGCTAAGTCGGGAGACTGTTGTTCAGTGGTTGTCTTTTTTTGGAGTGGTCTATAATTGTTTCTCGTTTTGTTATATAGATAAGATCATCTGTTTTCCTGTTTGAACTGTTATAGTTCATTTAACGGCCATTTATAGCTTGCTGTTCGGTATGAGCCAAGGCGGCGTGTTGGAGGCCGTAGTATGACCTATATTTATTAACATTTGATACATTGTGACTTTGATGGAGACTCATACCACATGTACCACATCTTCTTAACATAAAGAACATGTTACAATAGATTTATTTCTTAAATTATCAATGTGTGGTTCGTTTGGTGTCGGATTGATATTGGTCATAATTATAATTTGACGTCAGCTATGCCTAGTGACGTTTTAAATTTGAACATTTTACTGTTAAACACACTCTAAAGTTGTAGCATCTTATTATATATATTGACGTTAAAAAACGTGAACCAAAATGCCTATTACGAAAATGATAACAACAAAATGTAACGAACTGTAACTTTCTGCACATGATTCTAATTTTGAATAAGCAATTATTGTCTAATCAATATTTATCATTGTTAATTAACTACTCTATTATTGGACTTAATAGATGATAACTACCTTTGCTATACAAAAGTGTCAACTCGGCCAATATGGATTTTTTTCTGTATTGGCCGAGTTCTCATCCGTCCAATACAGGATTTCTGAACGTCTCTAGTTTTTAGATCGAAAGTCATGATAAACACAACGTAATGTAAACTGTTGTTTGGAAGACGCTGTTTTATTTACTCACCATAAACATGCCAAAACGTTCAGTGTTGCAAATATTTCAGGCTGAAGACGGTCACATTCATTTGAAAAAGCATTTTATAACCAGACAATTGAATTATTTCAGGTTTGGGAAACGAGTCTGTAGATTATCACAAAGCTCATTTTTTGTCAACCTCATAACTATTTAAAACAGTTTATCAGTTTAATGAGTGCATTTCAATTTACTGTTTACTTTCGCATCTCATGTTTTTGTATCATATATTTTTCAACCCGAACCTCATATGGATTGTTGAAGGATGACCTGTAATCTATTGATCAAGTCTTTATGGATAGTTGACTCATTGGCAATCATATTCAACTCCTAGTTTTATTTAGTCATTTTGTTTCTGAATCTCTCATGCAATGGCAGTACCTTTCCAATTACTATTTATGTATTGCATCTGAATATGTATTGTAATACTTTATAGTGACTGAAAAGGGTTAACAAATCATCAAAAAATGTAGAAGACTCTTCTAAACAGCACCAAATCGTTTGACATTGCAGCTTATAAAAGAAAACTCAAATTTGGATAGTTCGATTTCAATGTAAAACATGTTAAAATCTTGTGAAAGGAAATAAAACACAAAAAAAAGATAAACACTGTATGCACATATTTAATTAATAAAGATATCATTACGTAATTATTTCTGTATTGGCCTTGTTATTGGTCCTCGGCCAGCTGTATTGGCCTTCGGCTTCGCCTCAGGTCAATACAGCAAGCCTCGGACCAATAACAAAGCCAACACAGAAATAATCACGTAATAATATCATAATAATGGACTTTTGGCACGGTCAAAAGGTTATATAAGAGATTTCGAATAAAATGACATTACTCGACATAACCGACCTATCTGACCGTATCTCGGCCCATCGCATTGAAGGACGACGCGCACGTACGGAGGGGAGCATACACTGCATGAATTTTTGGCTCGTTGAATACACATACTTTGTTGGAATTAATGTTGTTTAAAAAATAGCACAAACTACTATTCTAATTCTTTACATATTTTGTTATTAAATTTGGGTGATTTCATTGACAACAACCATTAAGGAAATACTTAGTTCAGTTACCGGTAATCAAATGCATCGATCATTACTTCGTCATTTCACTTGACCCATATATGTATCTCTCTAATGATGAATTTTTAAAGCTCATAAATCAAAATCAAGTATTAACAAATAAAAATAATGGAATCTGAAGCGTGATAATATTCTCATTTTTAAGTTATAAGATTAAAACAAGAGTTTCGAACACGCCGGAACGTAAGAGGTGTGCACGACTGGCCTCTTCTTCTTTTTGTAGCATACTTCTATAATTTATTTCAAGATACTTTTGTCGAAGGTAAAAATTCAGATCACTGATGCATCTTTCTGATAGTACTGTGTCACCTTTCCGTAGAATTTTATCAAATGGAATTGATGAGGTCGCATCTGCAGGAAGAATATGATTACACTTTACTGAATCCATTAATTTGTTTTTAATTTTTAAGATGCATGGATTCTAGGTTTAACGTCAATGGGTTTAAATTGTTTTATTTCTAAGATATTTGGCATTTAATTATACAGACGTACGAAAAACGGACATGTACGGACTATTTAATTGACTTTTTGTTAAGAAAGAAGATCTTTTTAGTTTTATGACCAACTTATGATAGCATGGGAATATTATATTTACTGCATCATTTCGTTCTTATGTTCTGTTAAAAATATAAAACCTTTAAAATTACAGACCAACTATGAGTTTGACCCATCTTAAGAGGTGCACTGAACATGGAAATATTATCATGTGAAGGGACACGGTGTCTAAAGGCCACACGTTTTTGTCGCAAATGTTTAATTAATAAACGTTCATGTATATGTATCTTCCAGATTCATAACTGTCTCTTTGGTCGCGCGCTCGTCTCGACAGTACTCAACCTCTCAAATGTGATCAAGGGAATAGAAATATGGTCACTATTGGTATTGTTCCGAACGGTAGTTAACCATTGCCAAAGTGGGGAGTCCGTTTAGATGTGCGGGATGTACAAGTACGCAGTCCCGTCCGTTTAGAGTGAGGACGTTAACTCCGATACCTCTTTTAGATATAATGTCACGCTCTCTACAGGTTAATTATGCATGACATATTTGTCACTGGACGTGAAGCAACCAACTGTCAATCAATCGACAGTAGCGTAACTTGAATTTTATTTCTGGTAATGCACATGATTTGAATCTTGGCAGTTAAAGCCTCACCTTGGTATCAAGACGTCAATACCAGTAGGGAGTTGACGGTTAATTGAAAATATGAATCGCAAAAGAAACTTCTTGTTAAAGGCTTATTTCTCAGTATTCGGTTAGGTATTAGAATTCAGATAGGTTCCTGTTAAAAAAAATGACGAATTATATGTATGACCTCTTCTAAAATACCTTTGTACAGGTTTTGGGATACTAAGTTAAAGATTCATCATGTCTCTTAACTTTATACGTTTAGTTTTTGTCAATATGTATGGATGATAATATTTGGGAGAACTATTAAGTCTTGCTTATATTAAACAAGGTAGAAGAGTACTACATAAAATGTAGAAATGCCAAGTGTCTGTTGAACACTTTGCCCACTAAAAGTAACAAGTTCGTAACAAAAAAAACCCAAGCGATTTCACAGTAATGACCTCTTGTTTGGATCAGTGTTTTGCGAGTTATACTTTGTCTGTTACTTAAAAAAGATATTGATATCTTACCTTGTTCATTTTAGGATGCATCTTGGATCCGCATCTGGCAACGAAATCGTATTATATTATATAGTTCAATGTTACTTACTTTACACATTTCCGTCAATGATTTACTCTTTAAAATGATATCGGCGACCCTCTTTTAGTTTTTTATGAAAATACTTGATAAAAAACTCTAAGTTAGTTCACTTCAAGGGCTATAAAATATAGTCCCTAGAAATATCTTTTGTATTTGGACTCCGATAGCATTTGGTCCGTACGTCGAGTAACGTTTGTTTGTCATTTTATTGGAAATCTCTTTATGGACCTGTGCAGACTATATTTACCGTGTACGAAGTCTGGGTGTCATTATAATCTAACAGATGTTCAGTAGTTGTCGTTTGTTGATGTGGTTCATAAGTGTTTCTCGTTTCTTGTTTTTATATAGACAAGACCGTTGGTTTTCCCGTTTGAATGATTTTACACTAGTAATGTTTGGGGCCTTTTATAGCTTGCTGTTCGGTGTGAGCCAAGGCTCCGTATTGAAGACCGTACTTTGACCTATAATGGTTTACTTTTATAAATTGTGACTTGGATGGAGAGTTGTCTCATTGGCACTCATACCACATCTTCTTATATCTACTATATATAACGAATTTACTGAGTAAGTCTTTAATTTTTATATTATATATGTAAATAATGTATTAGGAAAATGGCGTTCAATGTTCTTTCTGTGTATTTTTTATTGTATTTTCCAAGATTTTAACATGCAATTGAAAATATCGATGGTTAAAGATGAACTTGTTTTAATGTAAACAAAAACAAAACATTTTTTTTTCTTTTTAGAACAAATAAGAATTCAAATTATATGATTTTCGTCTGTTGCGGTCTCCCTTGATTGTTATGTTTGACGTCATGACGTACAGTTATTTCGGACCGGAATGTTTTATATCCGGATCTGAATTGAGCAAGATTTTTAATATTGACCGTGAATATACATATAAATAAAAACATAGCGTCAATAAACTTAAAAATTGAAACAAGGCTTTACATACATGACAAAACCTTTGAAACACGTGATCATTATAACCAATACGTAATATATCCATATATACGTATTCTTGTTTAAGTTTTATTTTTAGAAATCCCAGTCTAAACGAAATTTGGATTGGATTACATGTTCCAGATACAACTAATCGTGTATGGACGAATAACTGTTTTCCGCCATATTGGTTTGAAAATTGGCCACCTTCTTTGAATAGTAGTAATGATGATTTATGCGCTTATGTGGAAGTAGAAAGTGGAAGCATGTTTTGGTTTTTAGCTGAATGCGGAACAGATACAAAACCATTTATATGTGAATCAAATACAGGTAGTGTTAACCAATAAATGTCTGTTCAATTCGTCATTCCTTGTATTGTCATTGAATCTATGTGTAGACAAGGTCTTCAGATGCAGTACATAATTAACCCACCGTTACAGCTAAGCTTATTCCGGTCCGTTAAGGATGTTTAAATAAACGACGACCATAACTTGTAATGTCTTAATAATCTATATTATAGTAACATAGGTACTGTTGCTAAATCTATTTTCGAGAATTTAGATTAAATCATAAAACTTGGTATTGTCTCATAAAAATAACATATTTACAACGGTTTAAAGGTGGGTTTTTTTCATGTTTAAATATTTATGTTCTTATATCTTTAAGTTATATTCAAACAGAATATAATTTTTGTATCAATGATATCATGTTTTCGTTTAGCTATCTGTGATTCTGAAATTTCATATGATATCGAAGGCGATACACGGGTACCTACTTGAATGAGTGGAATTAGGCAGAAAAACCCTGGAACTGAACAAGAGTGCAGAGATGATTGCAATGCGAAGCCTATCTGCTGGGGTTTTATATTTAACCCCTCTGTACCTAAGTGTGTAATGTATGATCAGTATGTCGATCCTTTCAGAACAGAAAATGACCAGACTTACGTATCGGGTGAAGACCTTTATATGAAACGGTGTGAATTTGATTGTACGATTCTTTTTCTTTTGTTTTTTTATTAAGAAGACAAATAAAAAATAAATAAATAAATAAATAAATAAATAAATAGATAAATAGATAAATTTATAAATAAATAAATAGAAAACAAATAAATACATCAATAAATAAATAATACTGAAGTCTGTTAAAATACATATATATATGTTTAAAAATAATCTGCTTTTCCGCGACAAAAAATTGTCGGGAAACAAGATAAAAAACAATGTACCCCTTTATATAGTTTATATGACAAATTACTACATGTAACAGAGTGACTTGAATTTTTCATGAATCTTAATACATCATGTGTCATTTCAGCTATATTTATATTTTAACTGAACAGTGGCTTCTACCGTTTATATCTAGATTAATACTTGAGTTTTAATTTCACATTAAACAATTGCCATAAGTCGTGTTTATACCTAACCGCTTAAGACATGTACGAAAAGTATATTCCCTTTCAATATGATCGGTAAAAAGGAAAAAGTAAAATCACAAAAATACTGAACTCCGAGGAAAATTCAAAAAGGACAGTCCCTAATCAAATGGCAAAATCCATAGCTCAAACATATCAAACGAATGGATAAGAACTGTCATATTCCTGACTTGGTACAGGCATTTTCTTATGTAGAAAATGGTGGAATAAACCTGGTTTTAGAGATAGCTAAACCTCAAACTTGTATGAATAGATACAATTTTTAAACAAATTTTGCCAATCATTTATGTTTCGACAGTATATTATTCTGATAATGCATATTGTAAGGATTTTCTAGTCGTATAACACACCTCGTGGTGTCAGGATTGCCCAAAGAAAGAGCTACGGTCGGTTTTTCATTTGACAATCCTGACACCATTCAGAAAAAGACAGAAAAACCTTACAACATGCATTAACTTTAACATACATTATATCTAGTAATTACTACCAATGATATACAAAAACATGAATGATAATAATTACCAAATAATCTAGTTGTCTTTTTCCCCAGTAAATGAAGATACTAATGTCTTGAGTGTGCCACCGTATGATGATTGTGGATCTGCTGTTATAAGTGATTGTGTTTTATGTGTGCCAGCAACGGAGGACACAACACCACAGTATCTAACATCAACACAAAAAGAAACAACTTCTGTGAAAGTTTCAACTGCAGATAAGACAACAGAAACAACATTTCAAGCAACAACTGAAAACTACATGACATCTACCGTAGAAGTAACATCGTCTGATCTTCACCCAACAACAATTCAGTCCGAAACCATATAAATAGCGAAATCTACTATTGATCTAACAACACAGAAGGAATTTACAACAATTAGCGCAGGTGTATATAAGATATAAAAATAAATAAATAGGTGAATGAATGCATCATTCTATCAATAAATGATCAAGCGAAATAACAAATAATTGCAATAATAGAATAATTTTACTCGCGATGCTGTTATAACGATAAATAAGCTGCAATTTTTGCTAACAACTGAATTCATATAGTATATTATTCATTATTACTTTTATGTTAATGTCTAAAGTCAAAAAATACTTTGATTACCTTCTTTTATATCATGAGCCTTGAAATATTTGTATGGGATTGTATTGCTAAGTATCTTTCGCTATATTTAATTGTTTTATTAAATATAAGTCATATACTAACTATTTTAGTAGTTAAATATTTTTTTTGATTATTTTGATTTCTTGTAGGTAAAACACCATACTTTGTCTGCACGTTTAATAATGTAACCAAACAAGTTTCATAGGAAGAAAGTATTAACGAAATAGTAAATGAGATTAAAGTTGACAAATCAAAAACATCATTGTATACCAGAAAACACACATCTGCATTGGAATCAAGAAAATCGTCTTAAAGTATTGGATATGTAGGCATTGCCATATTGATTTCAATTGCATCTTTGTTATTGTGTCTAGACAGTACTTCGCTCATCTACAGAGTGTTTGCACTGTTCAGGAAAACGGGTACCAGTTAAAACGTTTACAATGAATATGGAAAACTGATATAAAACCTACTGACGACATTGAATAAAATATATATTAAAAAAATTAACAGACATGAGTAAGGTTTTTGCCGATAAAAGACTTAACTCGACTATTTCAAAGATTAATTAATGTCTTGATATTCGTGAACATTGTGTCAATGAATAAATGACAAGTCTAATCATTGTTTCTTTGTATACGACGATACTAATAGTTTCATGGTATTGATTTTGTTAATATACTTTGTATGATAAGCATGTTTAGTTTAAGATTTTGTAAATAAATCGAAAAAGTCTATTGCTCTGAACAAAAACTACACTTACGAACAAAAACATCAAGATGTAACAAAAGAAAACCAATGACTAGGTTCCTTTTTTTGGACAGACACATGTATATTTAGAAATGTTAAAATAGCTTGTTTGACCTTCAACATAAAATTGAGAATGGAAATGGGGAACGTGTCAAAGAGACATCAACCTAACCAAAGAGCAGAAAACAGCCGAGTCCACCAATTGGTCTTCAACACATCGAGAAAATCCCGCAACCGGAAGCGGGCTTAAGCTGGCCCCTAAACAAAAATGTGTACTAGTTCAATGAAAATGGACGTCACACTAAACTCCAAAACATATAAATGAATTAAAATTTAAAAAAATACAAGACTAACAAAGGCCAGAGGCTCCTGACTAGGGACAGGCGCAAACATGCGGCGGGGTTAAACATATTTTGTGAGATCTCAACCCTCCCCCTATACCTCTAGCCAATGTAGAATAAACAAACACACAGCAATACGCACAGTAAAACTCAATATTCCCAGAAAACTAAATCATTAAAATTTAACAGAAAACAACCATTGACGGGGTTTCTGAGTGAGAAATGAACTGTTGGCGGGTTAACCTAGATCTTTATTTGATATTTCTACCCTCATTCATTTTAGTTTGAATCATAGAAATTGCAAGAAAAGCTTTTTTCTATTAGCAAGTACTACAGATATAAAGTTAGAACATAACAATAAAAACAGTACTGTATCAAAGAAAAATTGTAGGTTCCTTAATGGCTGATATGCCGTAAAGCTGTTCAGTAATGTCATATTGTTGGCTATACTTGGGAGCATCACAAACAACTACGTGCTATGACCAAACTAAATTGGTACAAAATGACAATGTCTAAGAAAAGAAAAAAACATGTGTTTCGTTTATTTAAATTTGAGACGTTACTGTATACGTATACACTGCATACTGAACGTATATCAAAATTACAATGTTTTTAGAAGCCAACAGCACACCACTACAAACATATACAAACAAAACTTTACTAAAATGTTGGTTAGCGAGTCCGGAAATTTAGATACGATCTGGGTAAACTTATCGATCCTTTAAATAAACTTTTTCTTAAAGGTTACCAATTCAACACTATAACTATATCTTTGAATATTGTTTTTATTGGTATTAATATTAATTTTGTTATCAGTAAATTAAAATTAAGCTTAATTTACTTTATATACATATGCTTATGCATGGCTCTACAATCTGGCGATACCTGTATCTTTGCATTACATAAGGTCATATTTTTCTCTGACTGTTAATGACGTCTTTACAGTAAATCCATTGGATGTTGGATGTGTAATGATTGATATTTTTGTCTTAGATGCATGTTTTCTTTATTAGTTGTTATTGGCTTTGAACTAGTTGTCAGTAACTGTGATTATTCTCAGATCTGTACTTAATGTCTTTTTTGTTGTGGGGATGTATAAGTACCCTGCCACGTCCACTCTGTGTTTTTGTTAGATGTATTTTTACTTTATATCCATCTGAAGAGTTGAGCCCTTTTCAACTGATTTTTATAGTTTATTGTTATGTTGTACCGTTACACCACTGTCCCAGGTAAGAGGAGGTTTGGCGCCTTCAAACTGGTTAACCTCCAGCCCCCCTCCCCCCCCCCCCCCACCCCCCACCACACCACACACACATGCTATATGTGCCTGTCCCAAGTCAGGAGCCTGTAATTGAGTGGTTGTTGTTTGTTGCTGTTTATCATATTTGTTTTTCGTTCTTTATATGTACATACATCAGGTCGTTAGTTTACTCGTTTGAATAGCTTTACTTTTGTCATTTAGGGGCCTTCTATAACTGACTATGCGGTATTGGTTTTACTCATTGTTGATTGCCGTACGGTGATCTATAGTTTTAAGTTTCTGTGTCATTTCATCTCTTGTGGAGAGTTGTCTCATTGGCAATCATACCACATCTTCTTTTTTTTTAAATATAGAGAAATATGTTTCAAATATGATGTAGGTCAAGGGGAATTGATCTCTCAAAGAAAGGAGTGACGTGTATAGAAATCTTCAGACAGTTCATGTACGAACTACTGAATAGAATAGAGAATAAGGTCGTTGTTATGTTTATAATTCTATAATTTTTATCATTATTACCTCTGATAATATAAACGTCTTAAAAATACGTCAATTTTTGTGACGTTGATTCATTCATGTGACGCGCAGTTTATATTTTGTTTGTGGTGTCCTGGTGTTCTGTCGTTAATTCATGGGAGGTGTCCGTTGTTATTCTGCGGTTTGTGCTGAGTGTTCTTTCGTTTGTTTGTACTTTATTCCTGTCACGTAGTGTTGTCATTTTAGCGGTATTTTGAACATTACCATATACGCGGGAGGTTTGGCTAGCCCTAAAACCAGGATCAACCCACCATTTTTTCTTTAAAGTCCTGTATCAAGTCAGGAATAAAACAGTTGTTATATACAGTCCGTTTCTATGTACATTGGCGTTTGCTTTTGTTGTAGTTTCTAGTGTTCCGTTATTTTCCTCTTATAATTGATTTGTTTCACTCGGTTTTAGTTTGTCACCAGGATTTGTTTTTGCTTAATCGAATTATGACTATTGAACAGCGGTATACTACTGTTGCCTTCATTTATACTAAAATTATAAGACCGTTGGTTTTATCATTCGAAGATTTTCACGCTTTGTCATGCCCGGCCTTCTTTAGAAAGGCAAAAAATACCAAAGGTACATTCAAACTCATAATTCGAAACTTAACTGACAACGCCATAGCAGAAAAAGAAAAAATGACAAAAAGGCTGACAACAGTACACAAAACACAACATAGAAAATTAAAGACTAAGCAACACGAACACCACCAAAAACCGGGGGTGATCGCAGGTGCTTAGGAGGGTTTAGCTTACTATACGGGTTTTTCCTCATCATTCAGTCCTTTGGCGTTTGGTGGATAGTTCTTGTATATCATGTATGTTTTTTGGTCCCAAGTCACAACGGTTCGGTTATGACCAACTATTCAAACAAGGAAATATGGTTAGTCTGGTGTTCACCTATACCACAAAGCTCGGTTATGATCATATGGTTTTGATATAGTTGAATTATAATTATAAACTAACTGTTTACAAAACTTAAAGAATTTTTCGAATACTAAGGTTTTTATACTCCATGATTAGATTACCTTAGCTGTATTTGGCAATACTTTTTTTGGATTTTTTGGGTACTCAATGCTCTTAAACATCGTATTTTATTTAGTCTTTTAAAATTTTGATTCGTGCGTCACTGATGAGTCTTTTGTAGAAAAGCATATACAATTTGCACATTTTGTTTGACTGTTTTCAAAATGTAAAAAACAGATAAAATTTGCGACATTTAATCAAAATTGTCATAAACGACATAAGTAGAATATGACCACTTTTCACTTGATGGATAAGTTTCGATGTTGTTATTCAATGTGAATTTTTTATTCTCTTTGATTCTTCAGAGTTCATGTGTTTCGTTAATCGTGTGAATGAAATAAGTCCAATTTTATTTCATATGAAGTAGGTTTGAAAGATACTGAAAGTGGTTTATCTCACACACAAGTCATATAAATAGGGAAAGGAGATATCAAGTGTAATACAAAAAGGCAACTTTATGAGCAATACTAAAACGACAAAAGACAAACATTAACAACAATACAATACACCGAAAACCTATTTATTAGATTGAGCATCACGAATCCGAACAAAGGAATGTGCTCCGGATGGTGAATGCATTTCAGACCGTCTAGTTGCACCAGTCATATCGAATGAATGCATGTAAAATGTGTCTGACAAGACTTAAGTTTTTTTTATTATTATTAAGTACACGTCTAGATCGTAAAAACCATTATAAATACCTGTTTTGTTTACATTGAGATGTTGTTTTTTCTAATTTATTGAGATTTACTGAAAAAGTTTTTTATGCATGCGCATAACGAAAACAAAAAAAAAACGTTTTGTTTAAAGCCAATTCCAGCACTATTGGTTATTTTGTGGCAGTCAATTTTTTGTTTGTGGAAGAAACCGTAAAAAAAATCAATTTGATAGGTGTTATAAACTTGTGAAAACGGAAATTAAAGATTTCTTTATGAACCATATGGTCATGAGTTGCAATTTTTTTTGGATCGTAGTATGAATTATATGTACAAATCGTTCATTTGCAAATATCGCTTATCATCTCAAAGCTTGACTGTAGAAATCGGTATATATTATTGATCAAAATATGCGTTAATGTCGATTGTGCCAAACATTTAATTGAAGACGAGTATCATTTTATTTTAGTTTGAGAAAAATGTGCTAAAAAAGAATAATGTATATCAAAACATATTATTGGAGAAGAACATCCTATTTTCAGACTTGTACAAATATCATGTGTCCATTATATAAAAGAATTGAACAATTTAGGAAAATATCTATATCTTACTGAAAAATTCAGTAATTGTTGACTGCATTGTATAATTCTCTGCCATTGTGATTTGACAATTATTAGCTGGACGCTTATGCTATGATGCTGGGAATATTTGTTAATTGTATATATTCTATGAGCTGTATTGTTTACGAATAAATTTATTATCATTAATACATATGCAAAATTATATCATCGTCATTCGAGTTCACAAGTATAATCATTGCTTCTATATATACGAAGATACCTATATATATTATTTTTTGTTATTATACCTTGTATGAGAAACATGTATTTCTGTCATATTTGTGATTCATGAATTGTTTGTTATAGATTATGACGTTAGTTTTCTCGTTTGACTTGTTTTACATTATTCACGTCAGAACCTTTCATAGCCTACTACACGATATGAGATTTTCTCATTGTTGAATTCAGAACGCTAGACTATAACTGCTAACATCCACTTCATTTAAACTCTGGTGGATAGTTGTCCCATTGGCAATCATACTATATCTTTTTATTTTTATATAGATTTAGATTTTGTAAATAATTCCAATAGATACTCTCAAATACCTGCCCTCAGCACAAAATCCTCTAACGGACAAAATCATCAACTTTGAAGATGTTACTAAAGAAGACCGATGTCTAGGTTCCTTTCTGTAGATAAGCACCTGCATATTAAGAAATGTTAAAAAAGTATTTTTACCTTAAGCAAAACCCTTTTGAGTAATTTCCTGAGGTATATGTATATAGTTGTCAAGGTTAGGTTGAAACAGTATTACATGCATTGTAAAACATGTAAAACTTTAATCCTTTTGAAAGAACAGTGAACATTTACGTTTTTCTGTCTCACTGTCGAAATGTCAACAATACTGTAAGAACTTTTTTCAAGAGATGCTGTATATCAAAGCCTGTTTTCTCTAGTCGCCTTCACAAAGGAAGACCAATCTTAAGAATGTAGATGCAAATGGCGTATAAGCATATTTCGGTAGCCTAAAGGGAAATGGCCGAATACATCTAAGGTTGTCTTTGCCTCACGGAGTTCAAATATTTCATTCGAAATAATTTCTAAATTTAAGAAAACCTTAATCATATCAGTACCGAAGCAAATGATTACTAAGCTTATGATAACTTTGGAGCAAGTAGTCCAACAGCAGGTGTTAAGTTACAATAATTTATAGTAGCCACAATGGGTTATAATCCTTAAATAAAAACAACTTTAGATAAAAATTTTGACCTGCAGTCTCATATACATATAGCTGAAATGAACATATGACTGTCTTTAATAATATCATACAAACAAGAGTAGTTTTTTTAATTTTTTTTTCAATCTATTTCACCGTAACTTTAAATATCAGAATCAATATGTCTTTCAATTTCGAAAAAAATAAGGTACTTAACCTAATACATTTGTTTAAGAAAAAGCTATACATTTTTGTAATAAGTTTATTCTCAATAAACTTAACAAGTAATAAAGCACGGAAATAGCCTTATTTGTTTAACTTATTGATATAAGTATAATAACAATATTTAATCTAACATATATATAAAGTCACAAAAAACCATGCTGATATAAATATGAATATGAATGATGTTTTTGTTAATATTTTTATTTGCATTATGCCCTTCTTTGTAAATAAAATTTCAAACGTATTTTTTGCTATGTTTTGTTAAATATTAAGGGAATGAAGATGTTTAAGATAGGTAAGGTTCATATTAGAATACGGAGAATTTTGTTTTGAACTAACGAAAGAATAAATAACATAATTTATTACATATTAGAATAAAGTATAAAGCTTTAACAGTTGAATTGAAAGGGGAAACAAAAGAAAACAAGTCCTAACCGCTTAAGATACCTTTTAGTTTGTATTATAATTGTACGAATCTTAGGTTAAAATAAAAACTATTCGATATGTAAAAATTAGTTAAAGTATATTGAAGTTTCATGAATTATGTTAGGACTAACTGGCTCTTTCAAATAGTTGTGTGAAAAGATTTTGAGTTTATATATACACAAGGTGAGAAAAAACGGAAGGTGCGATCAAAGTCATTAGTAAAAAAAGACAGCCAACACCGTACCGTGTCTAAACGAATAGAACAGACAACAAAACTCTGTGCAGAAATAAATATTTACCAGCATGAACCCAACCACAGACGAAGGGTTAACAGCTGCTCGGGAAGTACAGTTTACTTTTTTGATAAGTTTGAATCTTCAAATATTTTGCCTCGAGCATTACTGAAGAGACATTTATTGTCGATATACACATCTGGGGCAGTAACCGTTAATGTTATTCTTCCTCCAAAAATAAAACTACCGTAGTGTTTCCAATGACAAAGCACGTGTCCCTAACACATTTAAAAAACAAAAATTAGCAATACTGCTTCAGATATTAGATTAAAACATTTTTGTTGGTTTAATGTTAAAAAGCAAGAGTTAGTAAAGCTCTTAACATAATTATGATAATATTTCCTTCTAAGTTTACTAAATTTTAGACTGTCTATTACATGTATTAAAAATAAACACATCATAGATAACAAGATTAAATTTTGAATCAGAACTGTCTAACTAGTTATTTCCTTATCAATTTTAATGTTAATCTGTTTCAAAAAGCTAAACTGAAATTTAATATATAGAAACTGGCATTATGAACTGATACTTAAATTTTTTCCTGCCAAATTCTTCCTTAGAGTTAATTAACTATACAATCACATATTCATCTTATTGTTTTCGTTATTCAATAACGAAAATCAAATAATTTAATAACGAAAATCCAATCAAATTCTTCAAAATTAAGCTATTGTCAAAATGATAATGAAAGACAGCATGTACAAAGAAAAAATAAGCGTGAGACACAAAGGGGATATTCAAAAATCATTAATCGAGATAAATTGACAACGCCATTTGTAAAAAACGAAAGACGACCAAAAGACACAAAGTTCACAAAACGCTACATACAAAACTAAAGAATGGCTAACACGAACCTCAACCGAATAAAACGGTGATCTCATGTGCCCCGGAGGATAGCAGATCATGCTTTACTAGAAGCATCCGTCGTGTTGCTCGTGGTAATATACATTTTTTCATTTTAAACTTTAGTACATGAAATAAAGGAGATATAGGAATATGTCAATGAGACAGTAATCGAAACATAGAGAAACTGACGCGAAAAATATAATAAAGAAAAAACGGTACGTGTAGGTCAACATACGATCTCCAATAATCAATGGTATAATGATATAAGTTACAAGTTAGTTTCAGTGTTGTTCTTTGTGCCTTTTATTTTTTTAATGTCTGTGTTGTTTATACCGTTAACAGTCGCCTCTTTCTTTTGTCACGAAAAACGTGTTTCTCTTTCAAATTTTCGTATTTTGTCAAGTTTAAGGGTAAGAACATTTATTTGACCGATTATTAATTAATGTTCTGATGTCTAAGGGTAAGATAACAGTCAATTACCAATCCGCTATTGTGTGATGCCTAATCACTTTGAATAACTGATCAGCGCATTATATGGGAGTAACACGACGGGTGTCGCATGTGGAGCAGGATCTGCTTACACCTTCAAGCACCTGAGATCAGACCCGGTTTTTGGTTTGGTTCGTTTTGCTCAGTCTTTAGTTTTCTATGTTGGGTTTTGTATGCTGTAGATTGTCTTTGAGTCTTTTTTCTTCTTTTTTTTTGGAATGGCGATGTCATTTTATTCTCGACTTATGAGTTATTGTATTTTGGTATCTTTCGCCTCTATATTAAAAACGTTAAAATCTACGTGCATAAAGATTTAACAAATACAATCAAACAATATATCATCAATACTAAGTTCCATAATGAGAAACACATTTAATAGTGAAAATTTGATTTGAATTACCTTTCAATTACTGCGAGTACTCCTCGATCGGTAACTCATGTTTTTGTCCTCCTTTCGTTTATGCATTGAATAATTTTGATGGGTCATTCAAGTCCAAATGATTTTTTCAGTTTTCCTTGTACATCTACCGATATCTGACACATCAATGTCCTATATAAGATGAGTTGTGAGCACTGAAAACATGTTAAACTCGTCAATAGGCTATATTCTAGATCACATTATGTTATTCGGTGTTTTCTTTATAGCTTACGATAAGGTATCGGTTGTTTTAAAGTTAAACGACATACATGAACTTTATTTGTTAACATCCTGTTTTTTAGTCTTGTAGTGGATAGCTTACCCAAATTGAAATAATTCCATATTTCCTCATTTTACTGTTTATTTACCTGAACCGGTAGTGATAATTAAAAAAAGCCTCCAAACTGCCTTTTTATCTCGGTAAGTTGAATAACAAAGGTACATAAAAGCTAATATAATAAGATTAGCCTACAAAAAACCGTAACAGCAAATGATGGCAATCCTCCAAAATAGGAGACACATTTGTTGCGGAAAAAAATAATGATTATTACTATTTTAAAAGAAATTTAAGACAAAAAGAAAGATATTACATTGTATTAGGAACAACTATTTTTGTTTATCTGTTTTCCCTAGCATAGACAACTTGGTTCAAAACACAACGTTTGTTATGTATGAAACGATATGTTACTATACTATTTGGTGAAATCAATATCATAATTGCCCTTGTGTAGATTTCGTCGAACTTTGCCGAGTGCCTTTAATGGTTTATACCGTATTGACAAATACGAATTTATTTGATGAAAACTTGATTGTTACCGAGCACATACAAACTTAAAATATTGTTTTTGTTTTTTTTTTCAAAAATGGTTGACCATGTCACAATACATGAGTTGTGGAAAGTATATGGCAACAATTTCGCTGCGGTAAGAATGATTTATTGATTACTTACATCTTTGTTTTACAGTAATGAAGATATTTGCAGTGTCGATTATGATACCATTGAAAGGTAGGCCTTGATGAAACTTGAAAAAAACTTGTTTCTTTCGAAATTCATTATAGTTTACATTCGGTGTGGAAAATTTGCTGCTTGACCTTTAAAGTGAAATATATCTTTGTTCCTTTAAAACAATATCATCTTATGTCGATTGCAATTATTTTAATTTAGGAAGGGATTAATCATATTCAAAAGAAAAACATCCATGTAGTTATCATCATAAAATTGCTGGATTATTTAAGTTGACAACATATTCATTACGTTGGATGACGTGTTCTTCATGTTCTTCAACAGACAATTGGCATTCTTTTGGGACTCTTCTTGACAACTTCCTTTATTCGTATGACGCAAACTTGATACAGGATATAAAACAGACTTCATAATGGAGCTTCTCAAGAAGAAAGAAAAGAACCTAGCATTTTCCTTTAACTTCAAGCTTCACTATAAAGATGATAAAGCAATTCATGGCTTGATGACTATGTTGAACGCATCTATTTCCTTAATTTGAAATAAAGGATATCACTGATACTGATCAGTCTGTCTCTTTTTTGTCATCTAAACATTGACAGTGCGGAAAGGCTGAACACAAACTTTACAAAAAAGATATGATCCAATTTTTCAATGGTGAAATTTTCCATTGATATGTTGTAACATTCAAGCAGGCATTTTAGAGATTTTTTGTTTCCTATCACGATTTCCTTGATAGATGGTTGATACTTACATTGAATTTATAATTCCAAAGGTTCCGTTTCAAAGTTTTAGGGACGTTCAGGAAGTTTAAGTATCAATTGAAAACGAAAAAACATTCAATGGTATCGATGCATTTCGGCAATTTATGTTTCTGTAATGATGCCATAGGAAACAAATGTTTGTAAATTTGATACGAATGTTAAAGAGGTAGTATATAATTTGATCTAAAAAGGGCCAAAATTGTGATATGATGTTTGCTTTTCCAGATCATTATGCACTGATTTCAGCGGCCACAACATTATACATCGAACCATTGACTTGGAATGATGCTAACAAATACTGTACGAGTAAAGGACAAAATTTAGTGACAATTGGTAGACAAGCAAAAGAACGTTATTTACAGGAAGCTATATTTGAAAAGTAAACATATTTGAATTTCAAAATCTATGTGGTTTTTTTTTAGTTTAAGGTAGTGTTAGGGCGCTGGTAGAAAAGAAATTTACGATATCTCGATTTTTTGGAAAGCGTATTGTAACTGTGTTTCAAACTACATGTTTTATAAGTGACAATTTTAATACGTTTTATATGGAAAACCAATGAACAATTTCCCGTGTTTTCAGAATGGAATTCAAACTGAAGCTGGTATAGTATAGATTATACAAGTATCTCGCGTTAATATGTGTTCTGCTACTGGCAAAAACCTTTTTTGCGTTTATTTGAAAATTTATTTTGTTAGCACTGTTAAATACCAAATTATCTCAGCCTCAAAATATCAAACTTCTTTGACATCACGCACATTTATCATGTTGATACTAGATTTGTAAACGGAAAGAAATATGCAGTTGCGTATGACCTTTTTCCAGATTTTCTGTTTTCCGTGTACTCAATAATTTATTTTGTAATATATAATTCTTGCCCCTTTCTGATATGCTTATAATAAAGTTAGTGTTGTCTGCCGTCTGCCCCTACCCAGTGTTATTGCTATTGTGGTGGGGATTTTATAACATTCGACAAACCGACCGCCTTTTAAGAGCTCAGTTGCTTCACGTGCTAACCATCAGTAAGTTTGATAAACATTTTACTTCTGTTGACTCAAAGTATTTAAACGTCTATTTGGCTTTTTTCAGTGAGAAGATGGTTACAATAGAATGTGTTTTATATTTATACTAATAGATTTAATTGTTTAGCTTATGTTGGTCTATCTACCGAATAAAGCATACCCCACTTTGATAGAAAAAACAAACTGTTTTTGTATTTCCTGTATTAAAAAAATATGGGGTCTAATTTCAACCTACTTCAAAACTCGAGAATTAGTTTTGTGTCAAAAACAATTAATCTTACATAGATTACGTTCGATTTACAACATTTTGTACAGAAAGAGAGAGAGGTTCAAACTACAGGGGGGAATATAACACTGCGAGCGTCTAAAACACTTTTCTGAATTTACTTCATCAGGAACGCCAAAAACATACCAATGATGATGACAAAGGATGTTTAAGTACTGGAATATCTGAGGGGGTATATGATCAAAAGAGACCCGAATGGAATAACCAAATTCTTTTAAGGTCAACATTGCCTAACATGGGTGTTGCCTTTTCTACAAATGTACCTGTAACAGCTTCTTCACAACATTTAGCAGATATTCGTTTCTCAACAGTCATAAATGCATTAATATAAATGTTCAAAATCACCTATTTTAATAAGCAAAATTCTTCTTGACGGAATATACAAACAGAGTATATTACGGTACACCAATAAAGGACGAACTCTAAAAATTTCTAAAAATTATTTGGGATTTAGGGTTATCATTTTGATTTATACCACACAACCCTTTAATGCACAGCAAATGCCCATAATTGTATGCTAAGCGTGAACAGCAAACAGATGTGTTTTGTTTAAGTAATTGTTTTACCAATGAAAATGAAATTCACATTTCAGTAAACATCTCTTACATCTACTCAAACTCAAGTAGTACTTGATCTAGTTAAAAATACACACGTTTAAATTCAGCTGCCTATACAAATATTTTTACGTTTACCTATTGCATTTCCATAATGCAGCTCAATATAAATGCTCACATGATCATGTCATGATTTAAAATGTATTTTCTCCTTTGATTAACAGATTGGTGAAACAGATAAGGTAAAACCGCACCCAAACAAAAAACAACAAGTCCTTTAGCATAAAGCCGCTCGGAAATTCTTTAAGTTCACTATAAGCAAACATTGTGTAAACATGGAACAGTTTTTTTATGTCGTGTCCACTGCATGATATTATACTCAGTGCATTATTTATTTGATGCTTACCGAGGGTATTATGTATTTGCCTTTATAACGTTGGGTTTCATGTTATGTTTAGTTTGCCCCATTCTATTAACAAAAAAGGGAAGGACAAACAAAAAGTGACTGAAGAGGATAGGGACACCCTGTCAAAAGTTAATTTTCCTGAAAATTGTGGAATTTATGTTAAAATCATTTGAAATATTTACGGTAAAACATCATATTGTATAAGACATGCCAACGAAAAAAAATATATATGCGGTGACTTATAATTGATACTTCCAATTTATTTAAACTATGGTGGTTAGTTGTCTCATCCATTTCTTTTTTTTTTTCATATATTAAGAAAATAAAAACGACATAGCATGAACTTTTACTTTTCTTCATATGATTCTAATTATATATTTAAAGTTGAATATATAATGTTTGTCAACATATGGCTTAAATGTTGAACAGTGACGTTGACCATGCATTCTTATTTTATGGACATCGGGAAAGAAATCCTAGATTATATCCAAAATAATCCTAGACATTTCATTGAAATATATATACATAAACACATGTTATGGTTTGATCGTCTAATTTTTAGAAATCCCAGTCTTAAAGAACTTTGGATTGGATTACATGTTCCAGATTCAAATCAACCAACTAAGCTTGTATGGGCGAATACCTGCTTTCCGCCATATCGGTATTCAAACTGGTCACCCTCATTGAAAAGTGGTAAAAACGATTTATGCGCTTTTGTGAAAGTAGAAAGTGGAAGCATGTATTGGTTCTTAGATGAATGCGGTAAAGCCAAAAGACCATTTATATGTGAATCATTTTTTACAGGTAGTATCAACCAATACTTATTCAATTTGTTAATTCGTCAATTGTCATTTGAATTTAACTTGTAAACAAGCTCTTATAAAACAGTGATTTATAACTGCTTTTTTACAACTAAGCTAGCCCATTGCTCTGTTCAGCATTTAGAAATGCACAGGGACGTACGCTATGATAAATGACGTACAATCTATATGTGAGGATATGTTTCGCTCATGGTGTGAAAAATTATGCAGCAACTTGTACTGAGATGCTTTCATTTCTAGCTTGGTAGGATGTATTAAAACATAGTCTAGTCCTATTGAAAACGTCGACTCTAAAATACATATCAAATTGAGCAGTTCCTTTCTGAAGTATTTATTTCTATTTTGATAAGCGTTAAAGAGGAGTTCCAGAAATATTATGACACAATCTACTATAGTAGTAGTGTAGATTAGTATTCGTGTCGAGTCCAACAAATTCTAACGATTCATTGATTAAAACATATCTGAAAATTTACCTGTCTTCAGCAGTACACAAACATCAGACATATTGTATCTATAAAGCTTGCAATTAATTCAGGATGAACACACTAAAAATCTTTTGAAAAGTTTAGTATACCAAAGTTCTTCTTTTGGTAAGGGTTTAAGAAAATGAAAGAAGCTGTCCCAATACTTTAATTTCAGCTTTCAGTAAAGATAGATTGGTGTGTCTTGATATAAATCAGTTTAAAGATAGCATGCTTATTAACTATTACACCATTTGGAAATTGAAGGCGTGATTACACTATTAACTTCGAAGAGGACATTTTGCTAACATTATCCTTTAACTTCACTTTCCGCTATATAGATGATGTCCTCTCACTTAATCATTCAAAGTTTGGAAACTATGTTAAACGAATCTATTACAACAAATTTGAAATATACGATGCACAAGCTACAGTTAACCCTGCCTCATATCTTAAATTTCATCTAGAAATTGACAATGAAGGTCGATTGAGACAAACCTTTACTACAAAAGAGATTATTTCAGCTTCTTAATTGTAAATTTTCCATTTATATGTAGAAACATTCCATCAGCGCCTACATCTGGAGTACGTATCTCCAATTGGTGCTATTACAGGGCTTGCAATTCTTATTATGAAGGAGGGCTGCTGGTCACAAGGAAGCTATTAAACAAAGAGTTTCAATAGCAAGTGGTGAATTTGATATCATCCCTTCTAACATTTTGCAGACGCCATCACCAGTTGTTTGACTGTTAGTGAATATCTGTTTCACAGATGACGACAGATATGTTCCAAAAGTCGCTTACACCATCCGGTTCTCTCATTTCCGAATGTGACAAACTGAATTTGACTTATCACCATGTTTGTACTTACAAGACCAACACGACCGATGACATATGTGCAGCAGGATTTGCTTACCTTTCCGGAGCACTTGATATCAGCCTTAGTTTTGTTTAAAAGGGGTTCGTGTTGCTCTGGCTTAAATGATAAGTGCTGTTCATTGTGCTTTTTAATTTTTCAATGTCTGTGTTGTGTGTAACGCTAACTGTTTTGTCTATCCCTTGCCATGAAAAATGTGTTTCGATTCCAAATGTGCACAGTCGGTCAAGTTTCAGGTTAGGAACATTTACTTGACCAACGGTTTATTAATTTGATGATGTCTTATTGTTAGATAAGAGACACTTAACAATCCACTATTTCTGTAATGCCTAATCAGTTGATATTTATATTAACGAATTTTATAAGAGTAACACCATTGGTGTCGCACGTGGAGCAGGATCTGCTGCCACATGAGAGCACCCGACATCTTTTCTGTTTTTTTGTGGGGTTCGTGTTACTCAGTCTTTAATATTCTATGTTGTGCTTACTGCGGTTTTTCTTTTGGTCTTTTTTTGTTTTTTTTAAATGACTTTGTCAGTTTATTTTTGACATATGAATTAAAATGTCCCTTTGGTATCTTTCGCCCCTCTTTTAGAAGGTAATAGTGGTTATTTTACTTATTTAGTCACCGTTTGTGTGTGTGGATAATTTCCAAGCTGCACCTATTCAATTTGTTTTCATTCTTCATGTGTCAAAATAAATGGTGTATGTCCTCTTCGAGCAATACATTCATAGCAGGAAACGCTAGACCCGTAGATGCACCCGTCTTATTCCTTTTGAAATTCATGCGATTCTCTCATACTTTCTTTGTTACCTTAAGCTTGATTTGTATATTCTTAATCGATTGAAGAGATTTGAACATCTGTTGACTACTGTTGTCTCAAACCATTGACGAAAATAAGAATAAAAACAGAAAACGTGCTCATTAGATTTTAAATACAAATAATGATTTAACATATTTTTTACTCTCTTGAAATATTTCTGCATTTGAAACACTTAGGTTTCTCTTTCCCAGACATATATTGGTCTAGCCCTATTAGGCATAACTTTTTGAAATTTTCGGTTTTAATGCTCTTCAATTTCGTATTTGATTTGTCCTTACAACTGTTAAAATTTGAGCGCGATGAAGACGAAATGCGCGTTTGTCGTACCAAGTAATAAGCCTGGTATCTTTGATGAATTTTCACAACCATTAGGTTGATGCCACTACTGGTTCACCTTTCGTCCCTGCGCGTATGATCGTCCCTGTAGTCATCACTTTTGTGTTGGCAAATAATATACATAATATGTTCATTTACTGTAAATTTAATGTTTATAAAACGTTGAACTCTGCGAAATACTATGGTTTATCTTCCACCGGCATAGACCGCCTTGGCCGTATTTGTCATAACTTTTAGGAATTTTAGGTTTTTAAATTTGTAATTGATTTTGCCTTCTTACTATTTTAGTTCTAGTGTCACTGATGAGTCTATTGCCGAAGAACGGGCGTCTGGCGTACCGAAATACAATTCTGGTATCTTTGATTAGTTTTATAACCACTGGGTTAATGTCACTGCTGGTCGACGTTTTATTCCCAATGGTTTCACGTCCCAGTAGTCAGCACATTTGTATTGACAAGAAATATCATTGAAATCGTCATTTGCTGTAAATTTACTGTTAATGAAATGTTCAAATATTCTGAACACCAAGGTTATGATTCCACCAGGGATATATATATAATATTGTCTAAGCACATTTCGACATAAACTTTTGTAACTTTTTGTGCTCATCATTTTTGTATTTGATAAGCCATTCCTGCAGTTTGACTTATCAAATTATAAGCATGGTAACTTTGATGATTTTTTTATGTCGGTAGATCTTGCAGTGAACTTTAATTAAAATATCATTTTTGTATTAACTAATCATACTGGTTTAACGTTTTCCTTTAGCTATCTGTTCTCCCCGTTCCGACATTTTCTATGATACTGAAGGCGATACAACGGTACCAACTGGAATGAATGGACAAAATAACGAAAAAAGCCCTGGAACAGAACAAGAGTGTAAAACTGATTGCAGTCGGGATCATAAGTGCTGGGGCTTTGCGTTTACACCTTCTATACCTAAATGTGTGATGTATGACCAGATTGATGATCCTTTTTACACGGAAAATAACAAGGTTTATTCTTCGGTTGAAACTCTGTATATGAAGAGGTGTAACTTTGAATGTAAGATTTTTATCCTATTATTTTATTCTTCTTATTTAGTTTGCAAAAATAAATAAATAATAAATAAATGAATGACTAATACTCAGGCCAAATGAAAAAAAATGCAAGGTTGAACCAATATAACATAGTGTAAATGTAAAACATATTTGTTATATTGTTATAACACACTGTACTATACTGGTTTAATAAGGAATAATGTTGAACGATTGCTTGCCTGCATTGAGATCATATTTATAATTAGAATAAGAGATATGGTATTATTTCCAATGAGGAAACTATCCACAAAAGTTTAAATGAAGTGGATGTCAGCAATTATAGGCAACCGAACAGCCTTCAACAATGATTTAAAAACCGTAACGTTTAGTCGGCTATGAAAGCCAACTATACGTAAACATATAAAACAATCCTATTGAGAAAAATAACTGCCTAATATTCAACAAAACAACTTACGGAAAACAAATATGACAGCCACGAACCAATTACAACAACTGAATTACAGGCTCCTGAATTATGAGAAGCACATACAGATTGTGGCGAAATAAACCATGTTTCAAGGCGCCACCCTCCCCAAACCTGAGACAGTGGTGTAACAGAACAACATAACAATACACTTTACAAATCAGTGGAAAAGGACTTATCTCATCAGATAAAAAAAACAGCAAAGCACAGCAACAACGTTACAGGGTAATTATGCATCCCTCACAGCAATACAAAACACAGGATATATTCAGGACATCATCCCTTCGTAAATTTTACGGACGCCATCACGAGTTGGTTGACCGTAATGGAATATCCGTTTCACAGATGATATCGGATATGTTCCTTATGTCGTAACTACAATCCCGTTCCCTTTTCACGAATGTGACCTACCGAATTAGACTATTTACCGGGTTTGTAATAACATGAGCAACACGACGGATGCCACATGTGGAGCAGGATCTGCTTATCCTTCCGGAGCACCTGAGATCACCCCCAGTTTTTGGTGGGGTTCGTGTTGCTAAGTCTTTAGTTTTCTATGTTGTGTCTTGTGTACTATTATTTGTCTGTTTGTCTTTTTCTTTTCTAGCCATGGCGTTGTCAGTTTATTTTCGATCTATGAGTTTGAATGTCCCTCTGGTATCTTTTGCCCCTCTTTTATAGATCTGTAACTACTGGCAGTTACTATTATACATGTTAAAATTACTTTCGATTATATAGAAACTCAAATGATGACAACATGTATTGTAACAAAATCCATATTTATAATTCTTTGTATTACAGTAAATGAAGATACTAATGTCTTGAGTGTGGCACCGTATGATGATTGTGGATCTGCTGTTGTTAGTAGATGTGTTTCATGTGTGGCAGCAATTGACGAAACAACAACACAAAAACAAACAACTACTTTTAAAGTCTCATCTGCAGAAAAGACAACGGAAACAACAGCATTAACAATTGAAACCCACATGACTGCTACCGTAGACGTAACATCGTCAGATCTTCACACAACAAAATCTCAGTCCACAACCACATCGACACAAAAATCGTCTATTCATCAAACCACCGAAAATCACGTGACATATGCATTAGAAGTTACATCGTCACTTGTTCAGACTACAAAATCTCAGCCTGAAACCACATCAATAGAGAAAACAGCCATTTTTGCAACAGCACAGAAGGAATTTACAACAATAAACTCAGGTATAAACATGATAAACAATAGATATATTAACAAATAAGGTTAATGCATGCATCATTACAGCAATAAATTGACAACTAATGAATAATTGCAATTAATGATAAAGGTAATTCTACACGTGCTGATGTTTTATTACGATAAACCGTTTTTCCGACATATGGCAAAACATTTAATCGTAAAAGGTTTATATCTATAAATAAGAATGGCGGATTGTATTGTTATCGGCTAGTAAGAATAAAGGATAATATCAAGTTTGATCTACGCAATTACGCCACGTTTCACTCTTATTTACTGGCTATAAACAGCCACTAGACATGGAATTTTTATAAAATCAGACTTTTAAATATTGTACCATACCTCATTTTACTTGGTATGTGTTCATAACCTCTCCAGTAAATATGAAGATGTCAATTAGAATAATTGTATTTTCATTTAATACAGGTGAATAAATCCATTTCGTTGTTGACTGAATGCATTTAGTTGAACGTTATAATTGATCTTAAAGCTTGAAAGAGAATTCGTTGCCGAGTGACGAATTGACTAAAACTCTAAAATTTTATTTAAAACTTGATACAATGCACAAAAAAGTACACAGGAAACACTAAACAATGCAAAAAAATCAGGAATAACGCCATTTTACAAACTATCACCATGGCCTTCGAAAATAGCAGATTGGCATGTGACTTCGGAAAAGATAAGAAAATAAAAATATAGGCAGATATATAACAATAGCAGGTGCAATATTATGAAGCCAATTCTGCAGTACAATCTATTTACCAGATATTAAGACAACAATCTAATGATCCTTGAAGTATTATAATAGGTGTTTTTTTGTTAAATGAGCTATAACTACAATAAATTTTGTTTTTAAAGGAAAGACTTATATTGAATAAGTCATTAGAACGACATTTTTTAAAAATCATAATGACTTCTTGTAGGTAAATTACCATACTGTGTTTGCACGTGTAATAATGTAACCGAACAAATTTCATTGGAAGAAAATATCAACGAAATAGTAAATGAGATTAAAGTTGACAGATCAAAAACATCAGCGTATACGAGAAAACACACCTGTGCATGGGATTCACGAAAATCGTCTGCAAGTATTGGATTTGTAGGCATTGCCATATTGATTTCAATTGCTTCCTTGCTTTTGTGTCTAGACAGTACTTGGCTAATCCACAGAGTTTTTGTAATGATAAGAAAACTGGGTACCAGTCAAAATGTTCAAAATGAAAATGGGAACTAATTCCTAACCAACTGACGACATTAATGAACATCGTGTTGTTAATTAATTTTTATCATTGATTTTATGTATATGACTGCATTAATATATTTTATTTTTGTTATTATACTCTGCATTATAAACATGTATAGTTCCAGATTTTGTGAATAAAAAGTAAAAGCGACTCCTAAATATCTGCCTACAACCTTAAAATAAACTAGCGGACAAACACATCAAAATGTAACAAAAGAAAACAAATGACACGACAATGTCATGCATTTTAAGAAAGCTTAAAATGATGTTTTGACCTTCAACAAAATCCTTTTGAGTTATATCCTGTAGGCATATGTCAATGCGTGTCGAGATTTGGTTGAAACATTATTGAAGGCATTATACAACTTTTACAAATTATCCTTATCTATTTTTACAGAACAGTAGACATGTACGTTTTTCTTCCACAATGTCCCAATGTCAGCTATAAAGTAAGAACTATTATCAAGAAGTGTTGTACACCTATAAAACCAATATTTAAAAGGATCTGCTTACCCTTCCGGAGCATCTGCGATCATCCCCATTTTTTTGTTATTCAATCTTTAGTTTTTTATGCTGTGTTTTATGAACTAATGCCTAGAGGTGTTTTTCTTTTTTTAGCCATGACATTATGAGTTATTTTTAACTTATCAGTTTGAATATTACTCTTGTATCTTTCGCCCCTCTTTTAAATGTTTTGCTATCAACAATATTGTCTAAAATAACTCATCAAAGATACCAGTCTTATGATTTTGACGAACAATGTATTTACCAAGTTAGAAAATGGGAGTTGTTTTCCACTTGTTTCGTTGATTGATAAAATTTGATTTTGTCAGTTTTTTATTACTTTCCTTTTTGAATTTGCCTTGGTGTTTTTGTTATATATGTGGTCTTTTTCGTACTTTATTTGGCCTTTTTAACTTTTTGTTTTATTCGAGCGTCACTAATGAGTCTTTTGTAGACGAAACGCGCGTCTGGCGCAAATACAAAATTTCCATCCAAGTATCCATGATTAGTTTATTTACAACCACTGGGTCGATGCCACTGCTGGTGGAGTTTTTATTCCCCGAGGGTATCACCAGCCTAGTAGTCAGCACTCTTTTATGATATGATCATAATTATAACTTAACTGTTTACAAAACTTTGAATTTTTGAAATACTAATGCTTTTCTACTTCAGGAATAGATTACCTTAGCTGTATTTGGCAAAACTTTTTGGAATTTTTTGGTCCTCAATGCTCCTCAACTTCGTAATTTATTTGGCTTTTTTAACTTTTTTTGATTCTAGCGTCACTGATGAGTCTAATGTATATGACACGCGCGTCTGGCGCAAATACAAAATTTCCATCCTGGTATATATGATTAGATTATTTGATCGAGTCTTTTCAATCTAATTTTATAATGTGTCTTTGTATTTAGTAATGTTACACTACTATCCCAGGTAAGGTTGAGGGTCGGCGACTGTTAAAAAATTTAACGCCGCCATATATGTGTCTGTCCCACGTCAGGAGCCTATAAAGGAGTGATTGTTGTTTGTTGCTGTTTATCACATTTGTTTTTCGTACAGTGTTTTCTTATGTAGTGCGGTAACAGGCGCCATCTAACAAGTTTAAACCCGCTGCATTTTTATTCACCTGTCTTAAGTCATAACTCCGCAGTCAGAGTAATTTGTCTAGTAGGGTGATATGTCTTCCTGCGAACTGTTACCTTATGAACTAGTAAAACTTCGGTTCTGCGTGTTGGTATAGTACTTATATAACTTATAAACTTATATCGCATTGACCTTTTCTTGTATTAAACATGCATTTAATTTGCCCTTGGACGTTACAGAATCATCCATCTATCCATCTATGACGTGATTAAAAGTGAAGTTTACCTTCTGACGCTTTACGTAAGGTTCATTCTTGCTTTGTTCGAAACAATTATTATGTTTTATAGTAAATATTTAATAAAGAAATTTTATTTTTGTTCCTTTTTACTTTTAAGAAGAAAACAAATTTTTTTTTATTATATGTTTTATAAAAACATGGTAAAATCTGTATTTTGGCAAAGTATAAATTAAGAACATATTATCAGAAGAAATATACATACCATGACCGGAGTCTAAAGTACAAATAGCTAGAATTAAGAATTGCATATATATGACATGTATGACTGTCATTAAAATTATAATGCAAACAACGTTCAATCTTTGTATGTTTTGCTTAATTTGATTTAATTTCTAAATAAATGAATCAATTTCTTTTCATAAACGAAAGTTACTTGAACAAACAAATATGTTTAAGCATTTTGTGAAAATATTAGCTTTAGGTTAATTAAAAAAAGTATACAAGTACTGAAGTCGTTAAACTAATTTGTTTAACTTATTGATATAAATAGTATAAAAATATTAAATTTTACATAGATATTGAATGTAGGAAACCCATTCTGATATAAATATGAATAATATTGTTTTCTTTCTTTGTTTTATATTTGTTTAATGCCATGCTTTACAAATAAAACTAACTATGTACTATATATTGACTGTTTTGTTGAATGTAGGGAGAATAGAGATTGGTAAGTTTCATATTAAAGTAAGAACACGTTTGCATTCAAAACATTAAATAATAACATAATTTATTTTAAAATGTCTGTTTTATGTTTTCTGTCTATGTCTATTTAAAAGTGTTCACTACATTTCTAATAATTTAATTCTTACTTTCATTTTTAAGGAGTAAATAATGAAAAAAAAACAGTTGTTGGCATGATACGGGTTATGTTCTTCTCGTATATTTTATGATGGTATGATACTAAACCCCTAACGGTAGGGATTGTACTTGATTTTCATATGATGAAGACACAATCTTTCAATCAGTTAAATTAAGGTCTGATGCTGGCATGTCTGTAACTGCTAGTACATGTAGTCCTTTGTTGATTTATGTATCATTGTCATTTTGCTTAGTTTCTTTTGTTACCTATTCTGACATCGGACTCGGGCTTCTTTTAAACTGAGCTTTACTGTGTGTATTGCTTAGTGACTGTTTCTTTATTCTACATTGGCTAGAGGCATAGAGGTAGGGTTGAGATCTCACAAAACATGTTTAACCTTGCCGCATTTTTGCGCCTGTCCCAAGTCAGGAACCTCTGGCCTTTGTTAGTCTTGTATGTTTTTTAATTTTAGTTCATTTATATGTTTTGGAGTTTGGTATCACGTCCGTTTTCATTGGACTAGTGCATATTTATTTAGCGGCCAGCTGAGAACCACCTCCGTGTGCAGGATTTTCTCTCTGCGTTGAAGACCCATTGATGGCCATCGGCTGTTATCTGCTCTTTGGTCGGGTTGTTGTCTCTTTGACACATTCCCCATTTCCATTCTCAATTTTATGACTTCACGATCACACGACAAAATGATGTCTATGAGCTGACGGACATACAAACTTTCAGTTAAGGAAGACGTGTTACATCATAAATTAAATTATTAAATATGATATAAAAAATAAGCATTTTACAATGTGTTGATTGATAGGTAGGATTTGAAAAATAATAACAGACTATTTATGTTTTAAATTTGAAGTACCCTTTAGTAAGTATGAGAACTCTGCGTTCGGTTATCATTTTTGTCATCCTGTTATTAGTGTTTGATCCTTTCCAAATGCTTATGTTTTTGTTTTTGTTTTTGTTTTTAATTGCTCCAACTTCAAATATACTTAGTGGCTTACAAAACTATATGTGTTGTATCCTATATCAGGTTTTACATCCAATTTGTCACTGACACTAATTGTAGACGTTTCGTATCGCCAGCAAACAAAAAGCAACTACTTATGTTTGCATGAAATACCATACATTCAAAATTATTTTTTATACCAGCACATTTTATCTAAAAGACATTAAATGAGCCTAATTGGATTTAACACATCGTTAATGCAATGTTTGTTTTCAATGCTCTTTACCTAATTCGGATTTAACATGACCTTCTTCGTAATTTGTTAAGGGCACTACATGTGATTTTAATTAAGACGAAAAGCAAGTTTTGCATACAGGTTTCTTTGATAAGTATAGATGACAAAATATTTATAAGACATGTCGTCTTTTTTATATATGTTTTCATTATGAATGAAGTCCATAAAAACTATTTCATCTGGTTCCCATGCCTTTCAGTTAGGCGATGATGTTATGTACTTGGAACCAGTTTACCCACGTTGAGAGCAGTATTTTTCTATGAAGACGACCAATTTCTGCACCCTGAAACTTATAAATAAGGAAATCAATGAGATACAAAATGATGATGTATTGAATAATCATGTGTTGATCTTTAAATAAAGCATCAGTACAAAAAATTACCAGATGCGGTTTGTCGATTATTCAAAGGGAGATAATCCAGTAAAAAGAACTCCTTTAAAAATCATCAAAGTACATATTTTTAAAACAACATAGCCCTTCTTCTAATTAAATATATAAAGATAACCCCCCTTTGTGTGTTTTAATTTCATTTAAGCTAATACCCTTGCTGGGGTATCATTCAAGCACCTTAAATAGCATTGTACTCGAAAAATGCATTTCAATAATCAAAGAATTTAAAATATTATAGATAATTATAAAAACTGACTTCAAATTTTTTTCCCTGTCATCGTTTTACTAGAGTTACCTCATCAATATTCGACAGATTTTTGTCAAAATTGTCAAAATATGTGTTTCTAGACCTGTAGAATGAATACCTGTAGAAACTTTTAAGGGCTTATGTGTAAGGATATTCAATCCTTTTTTTTAGCCCACCCAAATTCGTACTTGTTCTAAAAAGTTCTAAAAGTTATTATCTAAAGAAGTCCAAATTCATCACTAGAACTTGTATTTAATTTCTTCCTAATTCCAATCCACTCATATTAAGAAACAATTATGAAAGAATTATATATGCAATTTTGTGACCTTGAAGAATATTGAAAGTTCAGTGTTGTTTTTAATGTAATTTTGATTGTTTACTTAGACAATGCAAACTATTTTAAGTTAAACCCGGTGAACAAAACCACACAAAATAACATACATTGAACATGTTCCTACAGTGTACTTTGAAAATGATTTCAGAGACTGTTACTTCATTTTAACACCTGTGCTATCTCCTTTATTATATGAAAATCTGGTGTTTACACAAAAAATTCACATATATTTACAAAAATTTTTAAAGGGGCATAAGTTGACAATTTATATCGATTTGATTTAAATTTGTATATTTGATTTATAGCATACTTAGACAATAATACACTTATAATGTTTATGAGCTTACTTTGACATAATTGAACCAAACTTATTTTTACTGAGCTCGGACATTAAGATACAATCTGGGTTAGCTTATCGATCCTTCAGATAAACGTATTCTTAAAGGTTACCATATGCAGCCATATCAACACTATAACTAGATCTTTGAAATTTATTTTTTTGTATTAATATGGATTTTGTTTTCGGTTTATTAAAATCAAACTAAATAATATTTTTATATCCATATGCATATTCATGGCTCTTCAATCCGTCGCTCTAGTATGTTGGCATTGCATATGGTCATGTTTTTTTCTGACTGTTTATGGCGTCTTCACACTAAATCCATTGGATTTTTGATGTGTACTCATTAATATTTTAGTCTTAGATGAATGCTTTTTTATTGGTTGTTGTGGGGATGTATTAATACCTTGTCACGTCCGGTCGGTGTTTGTGTTAGACGTGTTTATGATTTGTACAGATCTTATGTTTCTATCTGTCCATTATGGTTTTCAAGATAAAAGACAAAAACGCAACCTAAATGTAAAAATCGCCATTAAAGGGCAATAACTCCAATAAGAAGTAAACTGACCAGTATGACCATTAACTCATTAGTAGATCTTGTCATGCTGAATATTTTTGCTTTTTAAAGTTTTTTATCTATATATTCTAGTTTTGAAGATGATAAGAAATAAATGAAATAAAAAGGTAATTTTCATTATTTAAGGGAAATATCTGACAGTTGAGATGTAAAAAGATAATAGCAAGATCTCAACATGTTCACTATAAGAGGCAAAACTTGCATGATACCCTATATGTTCTATATTTAGCTGTGTCGGCCATATTGTTTGGAAGGCGGGGTTATCGAACACATTTTAAAAAAAAACTAAATATCCAAATGGTAATTGTGGCCTAGTTTGATTAAATTTTGCGTACACAACATATTGAGACATATATAGACTTAAATCAAATATCAAAGTTAGAATTTGTTTTATCTTGACCATCATACCATGTATGCAAAATGTAATGACATTTATTGACATGTCATGTGGACCTACTTATGGACCTTTTGCATGATTCAACAATGTTTTAAAACACTCTTGAAACTATTATCTTCAATGCATATGATGCATTAGATCTGAAACGGGCAACTGAATAAAAATCAAGGTATTGACACATTACTGTCTTTGACTTATTATAGTTGTTGACGTTTCGTCCTCGTGCGTATCACAACTTCAGTAATTATCATTCCTGTGGTGACAAGGATGCTAAATTATTAATCCGATCATTTTCTGTAATGATTTAATGTACTTCTCATAAAATTTCAAAACATTAGATTTCTAACTGCAAAACCTAACGAGCGTAGGTAGATTTGTCCAGACCGGAATAAAATTCAAAATTGATCTGTTACTTGTCATGATGTGATAATTTTAGTTTATGATCAAAAATTATAAAGCTGATGTATTGATTAGAGCAATAGCGATGACTCTTATGAAGACGAAACGCACGTCCCGTCTTAACTAAATTATCAGGCTTGCTAGCCTGATAGACTTTTTACCTTCATCGTTAGTGATGGTACCTAAAATTCATATTCAGAGAACGATTAGAAATATCGTAAATGCAAATACCACTGGGAGTATAATAATAAAAAAAAACTTTTCAAAGCTTGTTTTCTGTAGTCGCCTTCACAAGGAAAGACCAATCTTCAGCATGTAGAGACAAATGTAGGTAGCCTAAAGGGAAATTGACAAATTCATCTTAGGTAGTCTCTGCCTCACGGAGTTAGAATATTTAATTCGAAATCATTTGTAAATTGAAGGAAACACTTATCATATCAGTACCGATTAATTGACCATTAGGCTGATGAGAACCGGACGTAAGTAGTCCACTAGCACGTGTTACGTTACAATAATTTAAAGTCATTACAATGGGTTTTGATCCATAGAAACAAACAACTTTAGATACAAACCTCGACCTGTAGTCTCAAAAACATGAAGCTGAAATAAACATATGACTGTCATTAATGATATCATACAAAAAACAGTAGTTCTTGAGTTTTTTTCCCAATATATTTTTGAATCATATCTTGAATATCAGAATCAATATATCTTTTAATTTCCAAAAAAAAGTACTTCACCTATTTCATTTATTTAGAAAATTGCTATACATATTTTTTATAGACTTGTTCTCAATAAACTTTAAAAGTTCTAAAGCACCGAAATCGTTAGACTAATTTGTTTAACTTCCTAATGTTTAATGACAATATTTAATCTAAAATATATATAAAGTCAAAAAAAAAAACCATGCTGATATGAATATGAATATGAATTATGTTTTTGTTATTAATTTTTATTTGCGTTATGCCCTGAATTATATATGAAACTTCCTACATATTTTTTGTAATGGTTTGAAAAATATTAGGGGAAGGAAGATGTTTAAGATAGGTAAGTTTCTCATTATAACGAAGACAATTTGTTTTTTTAAATAAATATCATATCTTAAAACATATTCAGATAAAGAATAATGCTTGAACAGTTTAATTGAAAGGTCAAAAATAGAAAAAAAAGAAACCGCCATGGCTGCTTTGGATACGCTTTTCTTTGTATAATTATCGTACGAGGTTAACATAAAAACTGTTATATACTAGTATTCAAAAATAAATTCAAGTACATTTAAGCTTATGAATAGTCGATTGCACTAAGTGGTGCTTTCAAATGACTGTGTCAATAGCTTCATAAATTCACAAAGTGAGAAAAACAGAAGTTGCGATCGAAATTGATGGTACAGAAAGACATCCAACATCGTACAATGTCTAAACGAATAAAATAAACCATCATAGCAAGATCAAGCTCCGCTAGTGGTACTTGTCGTTAGGCTCATGGCAAGTGCACATTCGATGATGCCACAATCGACCAAAAGAGTATGGGATCGTTAGCTAATATTAATATCACATTAAAAAAGACAAAAAATATAGAACGACATAATTTATTCATTATCCTACTCACTGCCGAGGTTCTGCTAGAATATCTAGTTACAAAATTAGATTATATACAAAATTAAGCGTACACTTTTCATATTTTAACCTGAAGTATACGAATCGAAGGAGATATATGAAAATGTCAATGAGACAGTTAACCAAACAGAGAGTAACTCACGCGAATTTCATTGTAACAAACGACACCTCTCACGTATAGGTCAACATACGGTCTTCAACTATTAAGTGTATAATGATACAAGATACACACATTTAAATATAAAACGTATAAAATGATTTAACAAACACTACCCGAGATCTGCCATCAATACTACATCAAATGATTCAAAAACATTTATGTGAAATGTAAATGTAATTGGACGGATGGAAAAACGGACGGACGGACCGACAGGGGTAACAAATGAATTTTTTTTCATAACTGTTGCTGACACGACAATCAGTATTTGCATATGTATGTCGATTATTGTTTTAAAGGTTCACTTCAGATATGTCTTTGAAATACATGGAACAATATTTGTTTATGTTTCTTGAAATGAAACTGTGTCGCTATTTACTGAAATAAAGTTTTAACGAGTTATCTGTTATATGAATAAATTATTGAAATACTTGCCAATCTTTGCAGTAATGACGATAATGGTAGTGCTGATTCTGATAGAAATTAAAGGTATGTATTTATAAAACTTGGATTTTTTGGTTGAAATCCTATGTTATTTAATATCTATTATATTCGACGAAAAAGCTTTCTGATTGATCTATAAAAGAACAAAAAATATCTAATCATGTTACAAAAATCTCATCTCATTTCTATCGTATATTTTCGAATGAAGAACGTTAAAACAGATCGCCATAAGTGATTATATCATTGCGCCGCCACGTTTCTGATTCTAATGAGTTATGAATAGTAAACTATGAGCAAATTTGCTTATAGTACCCAAAGATGAACATAATGTCAATGGTTAAATTTTACTTACTAAGGATGTGGTTAACAAATCATAACATTATCACAATTATGATGACCATTTTTATAATTATCTTACCTCCTGTATATTTCTAGGAATACCATTTGTCTAAAGCAGTCAAGTGGAAACAATGTATATCTAATATTAAGTCAGTGGGCGTAGTTGATTTTGAATACACGATCAATAGTAGTCAGTAGTAGACTTTCGTTTCTATAAATAAACAACATGCTGCATCGATCTCAGTTTGTTATTCAGATGGTACGAACAGTACACGAACAAAATAATTGGGACTATTTTCGTTTCGATTTATGGATATCTTGCAAATACTGTATTAATAATGATTTATTAATAGTTGTATGCATTTCGTGCAAGTACAGTCGTATTTTAATGAAGCTACAAGTTTGGAAAATTATGCATCGGAACATTTCAGTTTGACATAAAATAAAGCTGTAATCAAATGAAATAGGGAACATCGATTCAGTTTGATTTTTTTTTGCAGATCATGATGTCTTGGCCGAAGCTTCTACAACCTTATTTACCGAACCATTGACTTGGAATAATGCTAACCAATATTGTAAAAGTATAGGACAACATTTAGTGAAAATTGATCGACAGGCGAAACATCTACTTCTGCACAAAGCTATATTAGACACGTGAATATTTTGTATTTCAATACATATAGTGGTTTTCCATTTAAGGCTGACATACATACTATGTAACTGTAAAGACTCTTTATTTCATCAAACTGTCATAAGGGACTGTATGAAAACTCTTCGCTGTTAATTCATTTTCTAATATCTACATCTGCGACAACAGCGAACTGTATGTTCATATCAAAAGTTAATTTCATCGATCAAAATCTTAGCTTTTCTTGGTGCACAGGTAAAATATTTATAGTTGTTTGTCGGGTTTGAGTTAATTTATGTTTCATATTGACTACTCGACGTTGCAAGTTAACCTTACTACATTATGGTTTCTCTAAAAAAGTTAATTGGAAACACAACAATATGTTATCTTTGTATACCTTAATCACATCAGGTATTTTAAAACCTTATAGCTGAACACACATATAGAAGGGAATAAATTCTCCAAAATATTGTGTAAATTTGTCATTACATTGGAATAACAGTAACGGTACTAATTTTTCCTGCACCTATTGCGAATTTCAACGACAAATGTCTCTTCAATGATGGGGGAGATCAAAATGTCTTAAAAATCCAAAAATTATTTGAATATGCATATTAACATTCTAAGTTATGTTTTAGCATGGCTTAGAGTTTGGAATGCACCTGATTAATATCTGGGTTTTTTTCGTTTAATTTTTAGAGATTCCGACTTTGAAGGAGAAATTTGGATAGGACTACATGTTCCAGATCCAAATCGATCGAATAAACGTATATGGACGACTGACTGCTTGACATCATTTTGGTTCCCATGGTATTTTAACTTATCACCTGTATTGACTGGTGGCTATGATGATTTATGCTCTTATGTCAAGGTAGATGACGAAAACATGCATTGGCTCTTAGCTGAATGTGGAATAGACTTAAAACAATTTATATGTGAATCCGATACAAGTAAGATCAACTTATGTTGTATCTGTTCAATTGGTCAATTGTCATTTGCATCTATGTTGAGACAAGGTCTTCGAAAGCAGTTGTAAATATTTGAACTTGACCGATAAAACTTGCTCATTCGTCTGTAAAGGTAGATAAAACGTGTGGACGTCCAATATGATGAAGGACGTCAGACTAAATAAATAATTTATGTCAAACTATAGCAGAAAGTAAAATATCATTCGCAACAACTGCTACTGAGCTGCTTCTATTCTGGCTTGCTTGTTGGGATGTTTTTCGAAACAGTGTGGTACTATCGAGGATTTCACATGCAAGATATATATTCAAAGGAGAAGTCCATTTTTGAAGTATATGTTTCTTCGTTTTACAAAATACAGAAAGGATCCAAACAGACTCACTCTACTCAAATACTTCTGTAGTCTAAACATTTAATCATGTTTTATTACATTATACATTGTATAAACAAATATATATTTTTTTTCAACAGAACATAAACATCTCCTATTAAATGTATCTATACTGTTTTAATTTTGAATCTAGAACGAGAAATTATAAAAAAATATTTAGAAAAGTTTAATACACCAAAAGTACTTCTTCTCCATAAGAAAGAATACAACAGAATTGATGAAAGAACATTTTGGTGTCAGGTAATGAACATTAATTTTTTTCTTTGTTATACAATCCAATAAAAGAAAGAACATCTGGTATTTGCTTTGCCGATACTTACCAAGAGAAGAAAACCTTTCATGAGCATCCCATTCCGAAAGGTGAAAATAAATTGATTATACAAAGAACAACCAAAACCACTTTAGGTCAATCCTTGTTGCATTATATTGTTGACCTCAAAATAATTTTTGGCGATCTGTTAGTCTTAACTGCTACCATTAGCTCAGTTGTCAGTGTTTTGATAATTTCCTGTTGATAAATCAATAAATTAAGCAAAGGGAAATGTTCCAACTCCTTAAGTTAAATTTGACCCTTTATTATTTTTGGCTATTTTTTATTGTTTTCATTTAGTCATAGAGGCACTAATGTGTCTTTTTATTTATGCATCCAGGGCTTTCAGGTGTTTGGGATTTGAGAGTTTCTGATAAAGTTTAAATAAACAAACCGACTTCAGACGCACGACATGTATGAAGTCATATCTTCATGTTGCAGCTAAGTGTTGATTTATTGAACTGTGCGTAATAAATTTTTGGCAATTTACAATGATATGATGTACTTATACCGTTTACTTGAAAATAATTATCATTCCTGTATTCTTCATTTTTGGGGCATTTAAGCTATTCCTAAATTGTTTGGCTTATTATTTTATATTCTGTAAACCGCATTCATACACTTTGATTTACAAAATGTACTTGCTTAAATTTAACCCATTACCCGGTCGACCAGTTTAGAAAGTTTTTATGATTAAGAAAATGTAGAATTATTTCACAATCATGATTTGGTTTACCATTATCATGATTTGGTTTATCATGATTATGAAATATCTCTGACATATATGACCTTGTATATATATGAAATCAAACGCCGAAGAAAAATCAGCACCAGTCCCCAAATTATATATATATAGCAATTTGGGGACTGGTGCTGATTTTTTCTTCGGCGTTTGATTTCGACCCCCTCCCCCCCCCCCCCCCCCCCCAAATGCATCTTCTGCCACTCATTTTGTGAAAGCTACTGCACCAATACATCTTCCACAACAAAGATGAATACAGTTATTTTTTATGAGTTTTGTATTGCCTACACTGTATGATTAATTCTTAATGATTGAAAATTATGGTCTGAAATAGATATGAGGACAGAGGATTTTATTTTTATTTCAACACGATTGAATTATCTTTATTATACAATTGACTGTATCAAAATATACTTTGCTTACAGCGTAAGGCTAAGTATCCATGTAAACCAGAGGCGAAATATACCAAACGGATATTCAAACTCAAAAGTCGAAAATAAACTGACAATGCTATTGCAAAAAAGAAAAAAGAAAAAAGGAAAATCGATCAAAAGACAAACAACTGAAAAAAACACAGAAGATATAAAACTATAGACTGACCAACCTAGAAAAAACGTGTGTCAACCGTCGATTTTCTCAGGTAAATAAATGCCCAGTGATTCGTCTAATTTGGTACATGTAGATCATCTTCGACGGAAACGAGAAAGAGCTTATGGTTACGACATATTGAACATATCCGTCTTCAACTGTGAAACGTATATTCCATAACGGTCAATCATCATGAATGATTGTGCCAAACATTTTCGAAAGGAAGATTTCAATTTCACCAAACGTTACAACGGTGCCAAAGCTATCTTGTAATCAGGACAGCAACTCTCTGTCAAGGAAATCATGAAGGCAAACGCAAGCTATTAATATCGTATCAACTGGGGGATGTATGCTCCATATTAAGGCGGTGGATAGTTGCTACATAGACATTTTATACAATTGGGCCGATCACATCTCTTTTGTCGAAAAGTTTTGTTCTCAACTGACCATCATTGTCAGTTTATAGATGTTAGTCAATATATAAGGAAATATATATGCTTAACACTATAAGAGAGAAGCAAAAGATACCAGAGGGACATTAAAACTCATACGTCCAAAATAAACTGACAACGCCATGGCTAAAAAAAAGACCAATAGACAACAAATAGTACACAAAACACAACATAGAAAACTAAATACTGAGCAACACGAACCCCACAAAAAAACTGGTGGTAAACTCAAGTGCTCCCTATATCTGTTGTATCCTTTATTTGAAGTTTGATGAGATAGATGCGATAGTAAGTTAATATTGACAACACTCACTGTCCTCTTCTAGGTTTAGATATTTCTGTTTTACACGAGAAACTCTATACAAAAAAATTTACAACGAAAGGGACGATTTTTCCTTTCCTATTTTTAAATGTAAATTGTCATATATTGCTGATAAAATAAAAAACTTAATAATTTAATATGATAGTTTAACATTGTTTTGTTTTCTTGTTATATTTATATCCAAAGATCTGTTAGTAATATTGAGTTATACTATCATATATGTATAAATAACGTGTCATATTTGTATTCACTGATATAATGTTTTCCTTCAGCTATATGTAATTCTGGAATTTCCTATGATACCGAAACCGAAAGCAAGGTAACTACTGGAATGAGTGGATTCACTAAACTAGACTTTGGAACTGCACAAGATTGTAAAGATTTTTGTGATCCTAAAATTTTATGCTGGGGATTTGCTTTTACCCCGTCTGTACCTAAATGTGTGATGTATGATATCTTTGATGATCCTTTCCGATTAAAAAATGATCAGATTTCTGTTATGGCTGAAGATCTTTATATTAAGAGGTGTTACTTTGAATGTAAGATTTTTTTATCTTTTATTTGTATTTAGAACGTAAATATATGAATAAATAAATAAATAGATACGGAAACAAAAACAAATCATCAAAGATAAATAAACTAATAATACTGAATTCATTTAAAGAATTCAGTAAAATGGAATATATCTTGTTCAATAAATACCAAATACGGTACACACTATATTTGTTTAATATTGTTATGTATCATGACGGAGTATACGCAGTTAATTAAGAAAAAGTTAATAATTTGGTTTACCTTCTTTTAAATGTTTATCTTATCTTGTAATTTCTACCAATAATGTACAAAACACGAATGAAGAGAATCAAAGGTAAAATAACAAAGATACCGAACACCGAGGAAACTTCAAAACGGAAAGTCCCTAATCAAATTGCAAAATCAAAAGCTCAAACGCATCAAACGAATGAGTATAATAACTGTCATATTCCTGACTTGGTACAGACATTTTCTCATGTAGAAAATGATGTTTTAAACCTGGTTTTATAGCTAGCTTAATCTCTCACTTGTATGACAGTCGCATAAAATTCAATATCAAAATGCATAAAAAAAAAAAAGTTTTTTTGTTTTAAGTAAATAAAGACACTAATGCCTTGATTGTGCCACCGTATGACAATTGTGGATCTGCTGTTATAAGTGATTGTGTTTTATGTGTGACAGCCAAGCAGGAAACAACAGCACAATATCTAACATCTACACAAAAAGAAACAACTTCTTTGAAAGTTTCATCTGCAGATAAGACAACAGAAACAACATTACCAGCAACAACTGAACACCACATGACATCTACCGAAGAAGAAGCATCGACTGATCTTCATACAACAACATCTCAACTCGACAGCATATCAATATCGAAATCTTCAATTGATCAAACAACACAGAATGAATTTACAACAATTAGCGCAGGTATAGAAAAGATAAGTTGATTGTGAATAAAATTATATATGAATGCATCATCAAATCAATAAATGAGGAAATGAACGACAAATTGATATTCATAGAATATTTGTACTAATGAAGATTTTAATTGCTTGATCAGTTTTTACAACATTTAGCAATTGCGATATTAAAAATGATTTTAAGAACGACGGCTTCTATCAAATATGGCTTATGAAAAATACATCGTTTCAATTGTTAATTATGGCATAAAACAGCCACCTGAAAATAGAGCTTTGAAACAATATTGTTTTGCGGCTCAGTCTTTTTGAATTTGTTCACTACTTATCAAGTCAAGTCAATGTGAAAATGTAATTTAAGACAGGTGTGTTAATGCACTCTGTACACGTGGACTCAATTCAGTTTGTTAAACACTATACTTACTCTTAAAGGAACGTTTGATAAAATATATTAAGTCTTATATTGAACAGTTTAATAGAATGTCTCTTTAATTATTTTGTATTTCTTTCAGTTAAAAGACCATATTGTGTCTGCACATGTAACAATGTAACCAAACAAATGTCATTGGAAGAAAGTATCAACGAATTAGTAAATGAGATTAAAGTTGACAGATCAAAAACATCAGCGTTTACGAGAAAACACACTTCTGCATGGGATTCACGAAAATCGTCAGCAAGTATTGGATTTGTAGGCATTGCCATTTTGATTTCAATTGCATCTTTGCTATTGTGTCTAGACAGTGCATCACTTATAAACAGAGTGTGTACACTACTAACGAAACTGGGTACCAGTTGAAACGCAGACATTGAAAATGGGAACTTATACTTAATCTGATAAAGATTTAAGAAGACAGAGACAACAATTATATATTACAAAAGATTAATGTCACAAAGAAGCCTTTGCCGATAAAAGGCTTAACTCTTTTCACGATGTTAGATTAAACTCTTTTTCCGATATTAGATTCAAATACTAGTATGTTTGCCAATAAAAAGGGTTAGCTTTTAGGTCATGTTGTCTTTGGTGGAGAATAAACTCATTAACAGTCTAACCAAATCTTATTTTTTTCATATATACATCGATTCCATTATTTCGAAGATAAATACTCTGATATTTCTGAACACAGTATTTATTCGGAAATCACAAGTCAATTAATTGCCTCTTTGTAAGAAGTTTGTATAGTTTTCTATTTTGCTAAATAATTCGAGCAGACTCTCAATTTTTACTGACCTCATTATCAAATCCAATTATGGACAGAACATCAAGAGATAAATAAAAAAGCCAATGACTAGGTCCCTTTCTTTAAACAATCGTATGAACATTTAGATATGTTAAGATAGTTTTGTTGACCTTCAATTCAAAACAACCTTTTTAATTTGTTTTATGTAAGTATATGTTCGTCGAGCTTAGCTTGAAACATTAATCGTGCACAGTAAATCTTTTTATCATTTATCCAAATGTAGATCTTTTTCACAGAACAGTAACCAAGTACTTGTTACTTTCACAATGTCAAAATGTCAACAATACGGTAAAGACATATCGTTAAAAGGTGTTGTACACTTATGAAAGAATTATCACTGTTTCGCTCTGTTTGTTTTGTTCACACATTGTTGTCAATATAACGGAATTTCTATGCGAATTTCATACGAGTGAGATGTTTAGCTAGCTATAAAACCAGTTTTAATCCACCATTTTATGAAAGATCTAGACCGATTGTTTACTGCTATGTTACAATCTAATAGGGCGGAAGAAATACCTACCTTAATAACGCGTTGTTCTAATTTTTTTATGGTTATATAAACGATATAGCTCCTCACGTATCGAAGGTCATATTTACCGTTGGCTTTCAATTTGTTGGTCTGAGCTCTCTTTATGAAAGTTAATCCAGAACATTGTATTGACTCGAATTGAAGTAACACTTTTTATTAACAAACTCAAAGTCATATTTAGCATTTCCAAGTATGATTGTCTTGATCTAGATATGAATTTAAGATACCATAACACAATTCTTCCGCCCTATAATATTGTAACATAGGAAACAATCGGTCTAGATATTTGCATGTTACATTTTGACAAATTGTTAAAAAAAGTCTATGGATTTAAATCTACCTTAACTACATCGAGGCGCTTTTCTAGATTTACAATCATCAGGAACGCTCATAGCTGAATACTTGGAAGCCGAGGATGTATAAAAAACCGAAACAGTTGAAGCACTACATAACCAACAAAAACATACAAAAACATACAAAAATAGCCACAACATCTAAGGTCAAGTAAGTCTGAGGGAGTTGAAATCTCAGTTCGTTTATAGTTGAAAAATTTATGAACGAAAATCTAAGAAAGACATGATACAAATCGTGTTACTATCAAAGCACTAACTACTGATCACATGATAGCCTCGAGTTACCAGTAGGTGTTAATTGACAATTACTGACAATACCAACAATGGCTTGTAGTGTGTCAATAGAAAACAATAGGTGAAACATACTATGTCCTGAGTCTGAAATACGAATAACAAAACTTAACATACGACTGTCTTTAAAACATAATGTAAACAACATTTGGTCTTTGTATTTGTTTTTTTCATTTAATTCAACAAAAGTATCAATTTTTGTCGTTTAAAAAAGTTACTTGACCGAATAAATGGGTTAAAATACTTTTTTTACAAATTATAGCTTTAGGTTTATTATAAAAAAAATACAAAATTTCCAAAATCGTTAAACTTGTTTGTTTAACTTATTGATATAGATATAATACAACTATTTAAACTTTAATACATATTGATTAGAGGAAAACTATGATGATATGAATATGAATAATGTTTTTTTTTGTATATTTTGTATATGTTTTATGCCCTGCTTTACAAATAAAAGTAACTATATACCTTGATATTGTACTGTTATGTTAAATATTAGGGGAATAAAGATGTTTAAGATTGGTAAGTTTCATATTAAAGTAAAAACAATTTTCTATTAAAAATACATTTTAAAAAATAAAATGATTTATAGTACATAAGATTGAAAACAAAGAATTTTACAACAGATTAATTGATAGGGAAAACAGAAACAAAAGCGTCATCTCTACTTTAGAAACGCAGAACAATTTCTTTTTCTGGTGATAATTGTATTAATTAAGATATGTAAAAATTAGTTCAAATATATTGAAGTTTTAACAAACGACGATTTCACTAAGTCACATGTAATAATTGCTTCTAAATAATTGTGTCAAATATTTTAAGTGATTCTATACATAAAAAAAGAACAAACAAAAGATGCAGAAGTCATGAGTACAAAAAAAAAAAAAAATAAAGAGCAAACATCGTCCCCGGATAAGTAAAACAAAAAAATAAAACGCAATCTAATCCACCAAGCTCAATGATGAAAAGAGTCGAGATTACTAACACGATTAAGCAGCATGAATACCACAAAAAAAAAATGAGTGAACTACAAAAATTAAAGAAAACCCACGAGAATAACATAAAAAAGAAACAACAAACATGTACAGGTCTACTGAAATAAAATGCATCATTTTTATACAGTCTTAGAAATCTAAAAGTTTTTAATAAAGTTAACAAACACTATACAAGATCTGCCATTAATACAAAATTCTATAATATAAGAAAAGGAGAATAAATTGAGACAATAACTGTCGGGTTTCGTTAGATCACACAATTAAGAGATGTATTAAATTGTATTGTTAAAAAGCATCATCATATTACTGAGTGATGCATGACAGAGCTTTGAGCTTTACATATTTTATGATTTATGGTTTAAAAACAATGCATGACTATTTATTTGCGAAATTAGTATTTTAACTACCTTTTACACCTGTTGTTCAGTGGTTGTCGTTTGTTGATGTGGTTCATTAGTGTCTCTAGTTTCTCGTTTTTTATATAGATTAGACCGTTGGTTTTCCTGTTTGAATGGTTATATACTAGTCATTTTTGGGGCCCTTTATAGCTTGCTGTTCGGTGTGAGACAAGGCTTGTTGAATGCCGTACGTTGACCTATAATGATTTACTTTTACAAATTGGGACTTTGGTGGAGAGGGTTCCATTGGCACTCATATCACATCTTCTTGTATTTGTAATGTAGCAACGAGATCTCTTTATTCTGAAATTGTTTTTTTGTCGTCCGGTTATAAGTGTTTGTGCCTTTCCAAATGCTTAAAGATCTTTGGTTTTGTTTTCAATGCTCCAACTTAAAAAATATTTTTCCCGACAATTGATTATTACCCCTGATGAGTTGTATGACACAATTGACTTACGAAATAATAGGCGTTGTATCTTCTATCAGGTTTTACATCCAGACGTTTTGTCTTGAAGTGTATCACCAACGCAGTAGACTACTTATGTTTATCTGAAATATCATTCATACACTTAACACATAGCTTATTCTATCACAAAGACTTACATTTGAAGCTGTTTTTTTACACATCGTTTTTTTTTTGCAATGTTTGGTTTTCAATGATCTTTTACTAAACAGATCTGATATTACCTTCAAAGTCCTCTGAAAAGATCACCGCTAAAGAGTTTACAGTAGGCCGAACGCGCGACAGTTGATAAACCAATGCTTTCGAGACATGTCGTCTTCCTTAAAACAATATGTATTATTGATCTTAGGGTTTTCGTCAAATGTCTCATGGTATATATATCTTGCCGTTGCAGTGCAATTTATTGTTTTCAAAGATGGTGGACCATGTCCCAATACATTGTACTATACAGTGAGTTGTGATAAGTTCATGTTTCCTTGCAGTTGCCGCCATCATTTATCAAAATATTTGGTATTGTTTTTTGCAGTAATGAAGATAGTAGCAGTAGCGATTCTGATATTGTTTAAAGGTAGGTCTTGATGACACTAACACACTCTTTACGTCAAAATCCTCAAAACATTATTCGCTTTCATTGCTTTAATTTTCAATGTAGAATTTAAGAAAATAAATGAACATTTCAGTTACAAGCGTACTAATAAATATTAAAAGGGTAGTTCTTCTTTATAAAAAAAACTGATTTGCAAAGGGAATTTACTGGAATTGCTCTAAATTAGCATTCAAACATTGTTTTATAGTATGCAAATTAAATTATCTCCGTACAAAAATTAAGATGCAAATAATGTGTTACTAGTTTCACAAGCCCAGTAGACAAAACTTTGGTACTGGCATGAAAATACGTATATTGTGTAATTGTGATTATAGACTTGGATGTAATAAATGTTTAGAAATTATTTTAGATAAAGGAATATAGATATACCTTTCGTGCATAGAACTGATTCCGTGTACTTTGGCAATCTTTTTGAATTAAGTTTTTGAATTTGTGTTGGATTCTTAAATATTTTAGCCAAGAGCATTACTGAAGAGACATTTGTTTCGAAATGCTCAGCTGATGAACTTAAGTCAGTATCGTAAAGATTGGTAATGTTATCACAATATATTTGAAAGCATAACTTTTCTTCAATGTTATGCATTGCAAACAAAATTGTTAAATTTATTTTCCTGTTTTTAGGACGTCTTTAATTGCTGAAATACTATACAAAGTAAAACAATTAAAAAAAATTTGTTTTTTGAAAGAATTCTCACCGATCGTGCACGGTTTTTATTCGTACATAGCATTAGTTTAAAAAACAATTAGATATTTATATTTTATCTTGATATAAAGTTGAATCGTTCATAAACGTTTAGGACATGTTTTGCCAGACATTATTGTCTTATGTACCTATGTAAACTAATGTCACACTAATACCGTTCCTTTCTATTTTATTTTAATGAACATCTCCAACAAATTTGCACCAAAAATATCCTTACTCGTAGCGTTTTTACCATTCATTCATTTTCCTGTACACATTGCCTTTCTTAACAAATGTACGTTAATGAAATCTGACGCGTCTTTATGCAAATCAGAATTATGACAGGACTCTGAGCAGTTTTATCATCTCCTCATATTTTTCTTGGCTTTCAGAAACACATCTTTATATAGTCATTATTTTTTTTTTTATTCAATCAGGACATCATCCGTATAATTAACGTGGAATGAAATTATAGTTTAAATCTAGTAATGTAAAAAACAAATATGTATTTTTTTTCTCGTTTTCGGTATCACTGCTTTCATAGCAAATAAAAGCAACAAACAGTAGCATACCTCTGTAAAAGTCATAAATCGATTGAGAGAAAACAAATCCGGGTTACAAACTAAAACCGAGGGAAACACATCAACTATAAGGGGAAAACAACAAAACAACAGAACAATGAAGTGCAACAAAAAACAAACGACAATGCAACATACATAGAAACGAACTATTAGATAACAACTGCTATATTCCTGACTTGGTAAAGGACATTTTAAGAAAAAAATGGTGGGTTGAACCTATTTTTGTGGCTAGCCAAACCTCGCGCTTTATGGCGATCTTAAATATACCGCTGAAATGCCAACATTACATGCCGGGAATACAGTACAAATAAATGCAAGAACACCCAAGACAGAGAAATACATAAATAAATAATATAATAGTACATTTCGACATGTTAACCACAGAATAACAACGAATAACTAAGATTAATGTAGGACAGTACACAAAAACAGCTTAATAGAATTACGAACTGTGTGTCTGTCATGAGAATGTATCAACGCCACAAAAAGGAACGTCTCAGGTAAATTTCAAAAAATTGGATATAAATCAAGATTAGGTTTCTAATTATGCTATTTGATGTATTTTATAACAATTACAAGAATATCAATAGAATTGTGTTAGTAACTGTGAAAACATCTCTTGCATAAACATATGTATTGTACTAATTTGACTATGATTATTTCAACAATTGTATATGTATTTTCAGTGATGATTGAAGACAACATATTTCGAAATACAAAACTTTATTCAAATTTCCAGAGTAAAGATACATTGTGAAACTTAAAAGGACCAACATTATATAGTGATGTTTGCTTTTCAGATAAATCTGTCCTGATATCAGCTTCCACAACATTATTCATTGAACCGTTGACTTGGAATGATGCTAACAAATATTGTAAGAGTATAGGACAAAATTTAGTGGCTATTGCTCGACAAGCAAAGGAAATTTATTTACAAAAAGCTATACTGGACATGTAAATATAATAGTATTTCATTTTTTTCAGTTTAAAGTAGTGTTAATGTTTAGAAAAAAAATGACAAAACTTTGTGTATATCTTGTCAAAATGTAGATGGTATGGTGCCTTTTCAAAAGGAGATAAAGATAAAAGAAAATTATCTACCTTGATATCTCATTTTTAAAAGCGTATAAAAAAAGTAAAATCACAAAAATATTAAACTCCGAGGAAAATTCAAAACGAAGAGTCCCTAATCAAATGGCAAAATCAAAGGCTCGAACACATCAAACGAATTGACAACAACTGTTATATTCCTGACTTGGTAGGATGATGCATAGAAATCTCTTTATTATATCAATTCGAGCTTTCAGAAAAAAAAACGCGCACTGAAATTGATATGGAATAAATTTGACAGGTGTCTCTTATTAGAATATCCACTCTTAAGGGCATATATTTCCTTTGTGTTTATTTTCAAATTTCTTTTTATAATCTTTCTATACAAATTTTCCTAAGCTTAGAATGTCATGAAATATTTTAACATCATAAATATTCTTACTAGGAACTTTTTTGCAAAGGTAAATACAGTTGAATACAACCGTTGTGTAGTCTGCAAATTTCATTTATCATGTCCTTTGGTGTTTCGTGTTAACTTCCTTCTGACCTATATAAATTCAAAATTGTTTAAAGGTGATACACTACACTACAGGAAGATAACTCTATTATAATCAGCTGAACGTTTTAATCACATTCTATTGTTAAAGAAATATTAAGCTTCTCAATGATCAAAATTAGAGTTTGTCAAACTGCTATATATCCAATCATATTTTTCCGATAAAATGTCTGGTTCAAGCATTTTGAAAATTTTATTATTTTGTCAAAGGTCAAAGTGAATATTTTTTCAAAATTTTATGAAAATTAAACGAGCTAAATTAATCATAGTCAAGGTGTTTGGTACCACCTTAAGTGTTATCTATGTTTTCCCCGAACAATTATTATCTATAGTCTGCCGTACAAAATTTAAACCTTAGACTTACCTATCAGCATATACAAAAATGCCAACAAGAGCTATCATATCACCACATGCATGATCTTATAATTTTGTGTTTACAGAGTAAGTTGCATCCTCTGCTAACAATGTTTTTGGTTAAATGAAAATATTACGTCCTATGAGTTGACTCAAAGACGTGCATATACATTGTTTTTATTTTATGTCAGGTAAAAGTGCATTTGTATGAAAATGTGTTTTATTCTTATTTTAAATTTCGAGTTTTTCAACTTCTTCAGCTTATGTAATATAGTTTTTTCCTTTATATAAAACAATTCCAATTTTGATAAAATGTTATTATTTTGGATCAACTGTAGCAAAAAGCAAAATACGTGTTAAATTGTCTACAGGTCTACTCCGAAATAAGAATAAAATACGACTAAATTTGTGTTTGATCACAAAACTCTTGTATAGGTGTTGAGAATGTTTCAAACATCATTAATTAAAATAACACTTAAAAATTAACTGCCTGGGATCAAAATGTTTTCCTGGTTCAATTCATAGTCACCAGAGAATCTCATACAAAACTGTAATAGTAAATAAGTTTATCTGCCACAGTCTTTTCACATATATGTAAGACTCAAATCGACGTCCGGTCTCTAATCGACGTCCGTTCCTCAAATCGGCGTCTAAATCTGACGTCAGAATAATATTTATAAAATAACATTCCAAATCGACGACCAATTTTATGCCCCTCTGATCGACGGCCTTTAAGTTGTGTTTTCAAATCGACGTCCAATTTTTGCCGTACTCTAATCGACGACCGTTTTGTGGTCATGTCAGAGTGCACCTAAAACCTGAAAAATGTAAGCCCAAATCCTAATACTTTTCAACAATTGACTGTACTTATTTTATTTTTTCTATTTTTTGAGTCTGTGTATTGCCCTCAATATATCTTTTGATTACCTTATTTTTTATGTTGTTGTCTCATTAACGAACAATGTATACCCACATATCATTTATTTATACGAAAAAGAAAGTAAAACGACTACGTAGGTAAAATATGAACGTCTTTCACTAAAATATTAATATGCATTTACTTTTCCTGCTGCTTTTTGTAGAAAAATAAACAATAAAATACAACAACATCAATAGATGATGTCACCATTAACAGAAGACGTGACGTCAGGAACCCCATGTGAGATTAAGTAACCCATTACGGATCCATAGGGGAGGGGGATCACCACGTGACGGCGTTTAACAAATCACAGCGTCATAATTTACCCGCGGTGCGATAATATAATTTGACGTCAGCTTTCCTTAATGACGTTTTAGATTTAAACATTTAACTGTCTAACACACTCTTCAGTGGTAGCATCTTATTAAATATATTTACATCAAACACTTGCACCAAAAGTCATATTACAAAAATATTAACAAAATTCCACAAACTGCAATTTTCTGCACATAGTTCTAAATTTGAAAATGCAATGATTGTCTAATTAATATATCCATATATACGTAGTCAGGTTTAATCTTTTATTTTTAGAAATCCCAGTCTTAACGAAATTTGGATTGGATTACATGTACAAGACACAAAACAACCAACTAAACGTGTTTGGACGAATAACTGTTTTCCGCCATATTGGTTTGAAAATTGGTCGCCTTCTTTGAATAGTGGTAATGATGATTTATGCGCTTATGTGGAAGTAGAAAGTGGAAGCATGTATTGGTTTTTAGCTGAATGCGGAACAGATACAAAACCATTTATATGTGAATCAAATACAGGTAGTGTTAACCAATAAATGTTTTTTTCAATTCGTCATTTCGTGTATTGTCATTTGAATTGATGAGTAAACAAGGTCTTCAAATGCAGTAAATAATTAAAGCACCGTAACAGATAAGATTTTCTTATCCCAGGCATAGATTACCTTAGCCGTATTTGGCACAACGTTTTGGAATTTTTGATCCTCAATGCTCTTCAACTTTATACTTGTTCGGCTTTCTAACTCTTTTGATCTGATCGTCACTGGTGAGTCTTGTGTAGACGAAACGCGCGTCTGGCGTATCAAATTATAAGCCTGGTACATTTGATAACTAATTAAGCTTGTTCATAGGTCCTTTAAGGATGTTTAAATAAACGACGACCTTAATTTGTAACGTCTTGATAATAATGATTTATAAGATAGTAACATAGGTAAACTACTGTTACTAAATCTGTTTACGAGAATTTAAATTAAAACATAAAACTTGGAATTGTCTCAAAAAATAACATATTAACAACGGTTTAAAAGTTATTTTTGTTGTTGTTAAAATAATTATGTTCATTTATCTTTACAATATGTTTAAATAAGATATAATGTTTGTATTAAATGATATCATGCTCTCTTTTAGCTATTTGTGATGCTGAAATTTCTTATGATATCGAAGGCGATACACGGGTACTTACTGGAATGAGTGGAATTATGCAGAAAAACCCTGGAACTGAACAACAGTGCAAAGATGCTTGCGATGCGAAGTCTATCTGCTGGGGTTTTATATTTAACCCCTCTGTACCTAAGTGTGTAATGTATGATCAGTATGACGATCCTTTCAGAACAGAAAATGACCAGATTTACGTATCGGGTGAAGACCTTTATATGAAGCGGTGTGAATTTGATTGTAAGAATCTTTTTCTTTTTTTTCATTAGGAAGACAAATAATAGATAAATAAATAAAAAAAACAAATAAATAGATAAATAAATAAATAAATTAATAAACAAATAAATAAATAATACTGAAGTCTATTAAAATATTTATTTCTTTTAAAATAAAATAAATTGAACCAATATAAAATACGGTAAAACATATTTGTGAATATGGTAAATATACTGGGTTAAATCTGAATAAAGTTTGAACGACTTTTTTGCCGACCGTGCAAGATCCTCATGGGGAGTCAATGTCGTAAAAAAACACCCTCGAGTTATTTCCTTTCAGAACAACAGGTCTTTCTTTTAAAGGAAACAACTTTGACGATTCCAAGTTTCAATAAAATATGCATCAATTCAAGAAAAAGGTAATAAAATGAATAAATGACTCAGGTCATTATTAACACGAATTAACCACGCAAAATACTTTTAATCATTTAACATGTTTAAGTCGGGTCTGGTTGCCAATTTGGATTTTACTGTACAATTTCCTATCTTGAAAATTTGTATAAAGTTTTGGCAGATACAATCCTTTCTCCTCCGTTTATTAGGTTGATATAAATAACCTTTACTCTTTTAAATGACAACGTTATCCAATTTCTATAGGGGAACATCCACGGTCTTTAAAGAAGGAAAGGCGGATGTTATAACATATCATGAATTTTAGTTTTTGAAAAAGAAAAAAAATTGTATTGCCAGTCATAAGAGAGAAAACAATTATTTGAAAAAAAAAAAATAAAAATAAAAATTTTCTGCTTTTCCGCGACAAAGAATTGTCGGGAAACAAGATTAAAAACAATGTACCCCTTTATATAGTTTATATGACAAATTAGTAACCAAGTTGACTTGAATTTTTCATAAATCTTAATACATCATTTGCTTCTTCGTGTTATTTCAGCTATATTTATATTTTAACTGAACAGTGGCTCCTAACGTTTATATCTAAATTACTACGTGAGTTTTAATTTCACATTAAAAATATCCATAGGTCGTGTTTATACCTAACCGCTTAAGACATGTAAGAAAAGTATATTTCATTTCAATATGATCGGTAAAAAAGGAGGAAAATTCAAAAAGAAAAGTCCCTAATCAAATGGCAAAATCAAAAGCTCAAACATATCAAACGAATGGATAAAAACTGTTATATTCCTGACTTGGTACAGGCATTATCTTATGCAGAAAATGGTGGATTAAACCTGGTTTTATAGCTAACTAATCTTCTCACTTGTATGAATAGATACAATTCTTAAACAAATTTTGAAAGCATTTATGTTTTGACAGTATATTATTCTGATAATGCATATTGTAAGGATTTTCTAGTCGTTTAGCACACCTCGTGGTGTCAGGATTGCCCAAAGTAAGAGTTACGGTCGGTCTTTCATTTGAAAATCCTGAAACCATTCAGAAAAAGACAGAAAAACCTTACAACATGCATCAGCTTTAACATACATCATATCTAGTAGTTACTACCAATGATATACAAAAACATGAATGATAATAATTACCAAATAATCTAGTTGTATTTTCCCCCAGTAAATGAAGACACTAATGTCTTGATTGTGCCACCGTATGATGATTGTGGATCTGCTGTTATAAGTGATTGTGTTTTATGTGTGTCAGCAACGGAGGACACAACAACACAGTTTCTAACATCAACACAAAAAGAAACATCTTCTGTGAAAGTTTCAAATGCAGATAAGACAACAGAAACAACATTACAAGCAACAACTGAACACTACATGACATCTACCGTAGAAGTAACATCGTCTGATCTTCACCCAACAACAATTCAGTCCGAAACCATATCAATAGCGAAAACTACCATTGATCTAACAACACAGAAGAAATTTACAACAATTAGCGCAGGTATATATAAAATATAAAAATAAATAAATAGGTGAATGAATGCATCATTCTATCAATAAATGATCAAGCGAATTAACAAATAATTGCAATAATAGAATAATTTTACTCACGATGCTGTTATAACGATAAATAAGCTGCCATTTTTGCTAACAACTGAATTCATATACAATGTAGTATATTATTCAATATTACTGTTATGTTAATGTCTGAAGTAAAAAAAATACTTTGATTACCTTCTTTTATATCATGAGCCTAGAAATATGTGTACGGGATTGTATTGCTAAGTATCTTTCGCTATATTTAATTGTTTTATTAAATATAAGTCTTATACTAACCATTTTAGTAGTAAAATATCTTTATTCATTATTTTGATTTCTTGTAGGTAAAACACCATACTGTGTCTGCACGTGTAATAATGTAACCAAACAAGTTTCATTGGAAGAAAGTATTAACGAAATAGTCAATGAGATTAAAGTTGACAAATCAAAAACTTCATTGTATACCAGAAAACACACATCTGCATTGGATTCAAGAAAATCGTCTCAAAGTATTGGATATGTAGGCATTGCCATATTGATTTCAATTGCCTTCTTGCTATTGTGTCTAGACAGCTCTTCCCTTATCGACAAGGTGTTTGCAAAGCTCAAGACATCGGATACCAGTTAAAACATTAACAAATAAAATGGGAACCAGTACTAAACCTAATGATGACGCAAATGAAAGTATATATTACACAAATTAACAAAAATGAAGAAGGCTTTTGTCGTCTTATCATTTCTTCTATGTTTTTATATACGATGATACTCATCTTTAACGTAATAAGTCACCTGGTCGTTTGTTAGTTTTTCTTTTAAACTAGAATTTTTAATCTATAATCTGACATTTCAAAACTGGTCAATGTTTTAGAATATTCATAATTTCTGTTTGCATCCCAGCAACTATAGTGTAAGTAAAAAAACAAGGTAGTTCCATAAAAACTGATAAAATCAGAAGTAATCAAGCAACTTAACTTAGTACAGGCATTTTCCAAAGAAAATGGTTGGTTGAACCTGTTTTTATAGCTAGCTAAATCTTGTTTTAACGTTGTTTACGGTTCCTTTATACTGACAAAATGTGGGTGTGCAACACTGACAGACATAATACATTAATATGACAGTAATTGGAATCCATTATCGAAAAAAGTGCAAAATATGCATTATATTATACAACACAACTGACTAACAAATTCAATAAAATTCAAAGAAACATACAAATAAATCTTACAACAAAAAAAGTTGCTGAAGTTGATGGTTAATTTGACAATTGCTAGTAAATCTGATAAGGACGCCAATCAAACAGTATTTGTAGTTGACAGTAGATTGACAAAAACGCCAATAAAAAAGCTTCTGTAGTTGATTATACATACCGCATATAGCATACACTGTCTCGATTTAGTACAAATTCAGAAAAAATATGTACAAGGGTTAACTTATTATAATGGAATAACACCGTGAAAATCTGAATCGCATCTGAGGACCCACGTGCACAAGAAACGCCCAAGGTAAAAAAAAGCCGACACCGGAATGTATATATACCGAGTCAAGTCAAAAGGCATACGACAAAAAAAAAAACAACACGAAGACAAATACAGGAAAAACCATGAAGTAAATAAAAAAATACACATCTCCAACACATAGCTACTATAAATGAAGATTATTTTGTATTATTTGGGAAGTATACACTTTATATTTGTCTATAAGGGGTATGGACATTCCGATGAACTTTTGTAGATACATAAAAAGTAAATCACAAAAAGTACCGAGCTCCAAGGAAAATTCAAAACGGAAAGTCACTAATTAAATGGCAAAATCAAAAGCACAACCAGATCAAACGAATGGATAACAACTGTCATATACCTGACTTTGTACAGACATTTCCTTGTGTAGAAAATGGTAGATAAAACCTGGTTTTATAGCTAGCTAAACCTCTCACTTGTATGACAGTCGCATAAAATTCCATTATATTGACAACAATGTGAACAAAACAAACAGACATAATTTGTAAACATGTCAAATATATGGAAACAGCAGTCAACATTGTGTTATAATCTTATCACTATAAAAAAATAAGCAAAAATATCAACAAATAAAAAATGGCATATAGATAAAGAACATAAGCCAAAATGGAAGACAAGAATACAAAAAAATATTATAGCACCATAACTAAATGACGGGATATATAAGTAAAAAAAAAGGACTAAACAGTAAAGCTAATAATTTTAAAGACAAATACAAAAACACTATAACACGTTGTTAAGATGATAAACAACGTCGGTACATGTAATCTATACTTCTATACCATCATTTATTATTTTTGAAGTTGATACGGAATATTTATCAATAAGGTCTTTATCTTCAGATGAGCATTTGGCCCGAGAACACAGTTATGTCGTAGTGCATTTCTTTTAGACAATAAAGTCAAATTAAAAAAATTGCACCTGCTCTATCTCAAATTTTTTTTACAGTGTAGTGTACTACTATTGGGACAAATCATATCAAAATTATAGAAAAGTCTACCAGCTCTAACTCAAAATATTGACAATTCTATGTTAAGGGGTCTAAAATTCAGTTTGACAGCTTCAGACATAGTAGTTTTTGACCTTTTTTTAACTGGACTAAATCACTACTTAACCTTAAGATTCAGCACCCACATTTTTTTAACATGTAATTTCATCCCCTTACTTAATATTTCATGCATAAAATATAAGGAAATAAATTTGGAAAGTGTATGAAAAATAATTTGCAAGTTATACACTGTCCACACTAGGGACTATATTTGTAGACAACGAAAATCTAAGGACGATAACTGTGTCCTCGGACCATTTTCAGAATCGTCTCGTTTGCCATAAATTCTGGTTCTAAGATGACCGCTTATGTCATATTGGAGGAATAAATCTCAAAATAAGGCGGAGGAAGCCTTGTCTGTTGTTTCTTTTTTCTAGGATTGTTAATGGAAAGAGCATCATCGATAAAGTTGTATGTTATATCAAATGATGTAGCTTCTTTAATAAATTAACTTATTATTAAATATTTCACTTATTATAAATCAATTCACTTATTATTAATCATTTCACTTTTGACTTATCGTTTCACTTTTGACTAATCGTTTCACTTTTGACTAATCGTTTCACTTTTGACTAATCGCTTCACTTTTGACTAATTATTTCACTCATTATTATTAATTTTATTTATCATTAATCAATTCACTTTCTATAATAATTTCAATATTATTTATCATTTCACATACTATTAATCATTTCACTTACTATTAATCCTTTCACTTAATAATATGTTATCATTTATCAATTTACTTATTAATAAAAAAAATTACCTATTATTAATAATTTATTTATTATTATTCCTTTCACTTATTTTATCATTATTCAATTCACTTTTCTTTGATTATTTCATTTATCATTAACCATTTCACTATTTATTAATCATTTTACTTATGACCAGTCATTTCACTTATAAATAATCAATTCATCACTTATTAATTATTTTTTAATCAATGCACTGTTCAACGCATAAAATACAAAACGCATTCATTTTTGTGTCAGTGTGTTAAACGTGGTTTTCATACCAATGGGAGTTCTGTATGGACATTCCCCTAAAAGTATCTGTTGCATTTTGTAATAAAGAATAGTTTAAAAAAACAGACGAAAGATACCAGAGGGAGATTCAAACTCATAAATCGTAAATAAACTGATAACGCCATGGCTAAAAAAGAAAAAGACAAACAGTCAAACAATAGTACACAAAAACAAACATAGAAAAATGAAGACTTAGAAACCTTACCAAAAACTTGGGTTGACACATAAAATAAAATTGAATTATAATACGCTTTACACTTTACATATGTTACAATAACAGTCGTGTGCTCTATAATTTTACAAATTGTGACCTACACCCCATTGTGACATTTTGAATGATTCGGTGAGTGATTTATGCAAAGTAAGATACGCGCTTATCATGTCGACACATCCGTTCTCGTTGCTTTTGAAGTTCTTTATATTTCATTAGTTGCCCCTTCTTAATCGATTAACGAAATTTGAACTTCGGTAAACTTCTGTGGCTTTAATTTACACATATGAACAAACATTTTGTCGGTTACATACAAGGTAATATCGTAAATATTTAATCGCGTAAAAACAAACAACACTTTAAATATAACAAGTTTATCCAATAATATCATGTACTAGGGAATCAAAATTGTAAATATCAGCTAACATTTTAGTATCTAAAATTCTCATAGCAATCAAAAGTTCATTTACCTTCTTTTCTTTAAGAAATATCATTTACCAATAAGAATGTACACTTGTCAGAATCACTTTTATGGTTAGGAACACCGATTTACACCTCTATATTGTAAGAATACGATTTTCATGCTACACACAAATGCATTACGTGTTTCACACATATAGCCAGGAAAAATTACATGAACACGAACATATAAGCTGCAAGACACATATATTCTCATAAGAAGTTGCAAGCTCGAGACACACAGTATCAGAGGCTGAATGGTACACGTTTCAAGCCGTGCAAAATATCATTGACATCATTGTAGCAGTACTTAATAATTCATTAAACATATCTTATAAAACTTTGTCATCCATTGAAACAAAATGAAAATCCATTTTGACTGGCGGACAAATTGACAATTGACCATTTCAAAATCCAAAGGACTATGGGTAATTAAATTGTTTGTAATCCAAAATGATTTGGTTGAATTGCAATTGTTTGGGACGTTATAAACCAATCACGACGCTTTGGAGAAAATATTACCTAGAATGTATTTGATTCTGAAACTTATTCGGTAAATGGATACTAGAAGTAAAAGGAATTATTTGTTTACTGATTGTTTTTGTTTCGGTTAATATCTCTACTTATTTTATTTTTTCTTGTCAACATTGTTATACAAAATAACTGTCTATATGTCTATGTTTGTAAATGAACTTATCATAGATACCGGGATAAGAAAATGTTTCGCAAGTCGCGTCACATTCCCCATTTTAGTTTAATAAGAAGTAACCTTCAAACAAAGAGTTATCATGTTAAACACAATTTTAAGTTGCTTTAATTATTCATTTATTTTAAATCCATTAATAATTATTGATTGATACTAAAAATTTTGAGATTTTAGAAACATTATGATCAAATGTTAAGTAATACAAAGATTTATTAAGTCTTCGGTAGTGATGATTTTAAATTAAGTCCTGCTATGAGCAACCAGACGGACAGAACACGCGAAACAGAAATTGCCTTAGATTCCGTAGCACCTGACCTCAATCCTTGCTTATAAGCTGTGTTGATGTTGTTTAATATGTAATAATATGTGTTTTGTTAACTGTTGTATGTCTTTTCGTAGGTTTTGTAAAGGTCATTCTGTTGTCTGTGAAAACATAATGCGTTAGTGGTGTTTGTTCAAGATGAGTATTTTTTTAAGCATTTTATCGGAAATCTTAAATAGATATAATAATCATAAACTGATTTTTACAGTGTCAACTAAAAGACTTATCTAGACATATGGTCAAGTACAGGAAAATATTTTGTACCAAAACTGTTTTGTCTATTTTGTGATGTTACACTATTGTTTCAGATAAGGATGAAGGTTGGTACCTATCAAAACGCTTACACCCGCTGCATTTGTTTGCACCTGTCCTAAGTCAAGAATCTGATGTTCCGTGGTTGTCGTTTGTTGATGTGGTTAAAAAGTGTTTCTCTTTTCTCGTTTTTTATATAGATTAGACCGTTGGTTTTCCCGTTTGATTGGTTTTTCATTAGTCAGTATTGGGGCCCTTTATAGCTTGCTGTTAGGTGTGAGCCAAGGCTCCGTGTTGAAGACCGTACTTTGACCTATAATGGTTTACTTTTACAAGTTGGAGAGTTGTCTCATTGGCACTCATACCACATATTCTTATATCTATTAACACAAATAATTTGATTTCGAGGTAACATTGAAACATTCTTTATTAAACGAAGAAAATCTGCATCTTGTTTTCAAGTATACAGGAGTTTCCATACCATTACAGAAGATTAGCTACATTTTGTATATGTTACTGCTGCTAGATAAGTAATTTTATGAAGTCTTGTGGATCTGAATTAAAGATTATTTCATCATGTTTACGTCAAAAATTTACATTGAATATTTTTCAACAAAAAGATTTTTAGATAAATTGTGTGACTGAGCATGCTGACATAATGTGTTTACACTAATATGAAAAACAAATAGTACATGGAAAGGCATGACGTATTCTTTCATTGAGGTTAAAATATAGGATAAGTGGAATATAGTAACGGTATTTATAAACATGAGGCTTTTCACTTTTACATTTCCGATGAAAGTCCGTATTCAAAGACAAAAAAGCTTTAAAATGTCTATCATCTCTTCACGATAAATATACTGTTGTTCCTGTTGACAAAGCTTCAAATGATATTGCTTTTGTATGTGAATCGTACTATTACGGGTGTCTTCTAAAAGAATTAGGGATAATTGAGCACTCATGTTATCTACATACAAAAACATATCATTTGACAAGGATGAGATTTGTGCGAATCAAAGCCCCTCTTTGAGCGAATAGATTTAAGCCATCAATAAGATTGACACTTAACACTTGAAAGACATGTTGTGAGACAAAATCGTTTTTTTTTCTGGATCTACCTACATCAGGACTGCTCAGACCCATTTAAAGCTGACTTACCAAAAGGACCCAAAAAATAGCAAATATCATTTTAAGGTCAACGTAGACAGCGGCATTTGTTTTCCATTCGTTTGATGAGTTTGAGCGTTTGATTTTGCCATTTGGTAAATGACTTTCCGTTTTGATTTTTTCTTCGATCGGTATTTTTGATATTTTTTTCTTTTATGATTCTCAATTTTTAAATAACTTTTAATTAATTGCCGAGAAAATTCAACAATACTTTGAGGCTTTTTAAAAATCTATTATGTTTTATATGTAGTTTATTTGATGAGTATAAATAATCATATTAGTTTTCATCTTTTAAAGAAAATAATACCAACCCACATTTTTTCGTTTAAAAACTTTATACAAAGTCATGTTATACTAGTGCTTTTATTTGTATTTAACTAAAACAACACTAGTACTAAAAATTTCACAATTATGTGTTTAAGTTATTGATTGAGATTATGTAATATTTAACTTAATATTCACAGTTCAATATAGAGGAAAACCATACTGACTAATCTACGATAATTTATGAAGCTTTGGCCATGATTTACAAATAACAAGATATTAATGTTTCTTGCTTTGCTATATTACAGGAGAGTAAAAATGTTTACGTTGGGTAAGTTTTATGTATAAATACTGACAATTCTTATGTTAAAACATCGTAAAATAATTACATACTAAAATAAGAAAGAAATCTGTTTATAACACCAACAGAAACACATATACTATGCAAACATATTAAGATATATTTGAAATAGAATTAACTTCAAAATAAAAACAAATGTTAAAAATTTTCTTATTTAGATTTATTTGAAATATATAATGATGTGCATAATAGAATTTTTTTTATATACATATATAAACCTGTATGTTAATCGAAATGTAAAATCAGTTGAAAAATGTACCACAAAAAAAAAATATAAAGTAAATATTCAATAATGTATGTATATTACATAGATATTTCGAATAACATACAGGTTTATATATGTAAATTTAAATAACTTATGATTTCTTGTGTAATTTTTTCCATCTTATTTCTTTTTTATGTGTTTTTTTTTTCTTATATATTTTCTTATAGTTATGATATACAACGTTTTTTGTGATCGTTGACTATTATGAACATGTTCTAAGTAACTATCTCTCCCTCTCCCTTTCTCTCGTTTTTGTGTTCGTTGATTGCTGACTTTTAAAAAAAAAAATATTCTAAATAACTCTCTTTCAAGGAGCGCTATTGAATATAACAGAAGTGATTACTATTTTTAAGAACCGCTTTCGTTGATAGAGTAAGTAAATACAAAAAGAAGGATTAAAAATCACGCGTGGCAAGTAACATCCATCAAGAACCGTTAAATCTCAACTTTCCGATAGCAAATCTTCAAATACGGTAATATTATTCCAATATTCAAAAGAAAAAAAAAAACAGCAATTCACAAAACGCCCAAAGAAGAAACACTCGTCCGTATTTGGGTGCAAGATCTCTATGAAAATGTGGGGGCGGAAAATGAACTCAGTGCTCTGAAAAGATACGAATTTGCTGTTACTCTGGTCTGAGTTCAAGTGACAATTAAAACATAAATGCCGGTAAATGCGAGGCAACAATATTTACTGACTTTTAAATATAGTTTATCAGTTGAAAAGATACAAACAAATGTTAAAAGAACAAATAAAGTAATAACACGAACTCTGAATTAAAGAAGCGAAACCGGGTGTATCGACAGCGAAAACGTCTCCTACTGCACAAGGCTATGGATCACCCATCATAGTAATTTATCATAAAAGTTGGAAAAAAAAAACTACAGACACATTACTATATTAGTTTACACGATAATTTTAAAAAGCACTGGATATGTATAACATCTTCTTGTATATCTGCGAGATGTTAGATCCACTTACCTGAAAAGAGACTGTACATTGTATTTCACAAAAAGACTTTATACCAAAATAAAGATACTTGTGGATAGTTGTCTCATTGTTAATAATTCGATATCTCCTTATTCTTATTTAAAAGATTCAAAATTATTGAAATAAGCAGCCTTGTTTTGCTGTTTACGAAATATTTATATAAAATGTTTCAGCATCACTAACATCCGATCTTATTTTTGAAACTATTTGCTTTGAAATGAATTGGACATATTTGCTTGTATAAATGTTTATTATTTTCTAACCAAAACTTTCAAATACTTGTACGCTCAATTTAAGATTATCCTTTTGTATATAGTATTATAGTATGTGCAACATAATAAATCCCTGTCTTTCATCTTCAATTTTCGTATAAATTGAATAAAACGAAATGCGAAAAATACATTTATGCGAATGCAACCCAAATTTCATAGCCCTAAAAACAAAACAAACTTTAAAAAAAACTCCGTAAGAAACAAAGGACATGTGGAAAACATTAGGACATAAAAAAAATAAAAAAAAAATAACAAGCTTTAAATGAAATGTATATAGTGTAGTAAATTATGAATCATTTTAACACAGGCTTTTACTGATCTTCAATGGAAGCCAAATTTCCTAAATGACAAATTACATGAAGATACATTTATTTTTGATACAACTACTGACGAGAGATTTGAGACGTTGTTCATTCACTAATCTACATTTGTATCAATGTACTTGGATTTAGAACAAGTTGTATTTTTGTGGATATTTGATTTCGTGGGTTTGGCAAAGTCTGCAAACAAGCCTAAATACATGTATAATGTGAACTTCTATGGGCATGTCAATTTCCAATTAACATATCACCGTCGAAATTAATAAAAATTGGTATCCCACGTATAAAAATGATTTCGCATCTAATGTAGATGCAAGAACATATAGCAAAATGTATAGCGTGTAAAAGAAAGTATGTAAAAAAAATCTTTACATCATTTTGATTTAAAAACCCATTATAAATATATTCTTAAGAAGTACAAATTATATATATAATAACCAATTATTTTGCAGTCACTGTAATGGCGATAGTAGCAGTGTCGATTATGTTACCATTGAGGGGTAAGCATTTATGAAATATTGTGAATGTGGAAAATAATTCCTTATATACGGCATAAATCACAAACTAAACAAATGCTGAAGTTGTTCAAAGGATTCCATATGGCCTTTTGTTTCTATTGATCTAATCCAAATAACATGATTGATGTCAACTAACATGTCAATACACATACAACCAGTTATTAATATCTTCAGTTGTGTTCAATTCATAATAATCAAGAAAACCTTTCCTTGTCAATATATTCAAATATGGTATATCATGAATAACAAATGCATAAAAAAATCAACGATGTGGGAGTGAGGTAGATCATTTAAAACTTATCAAATACTAGTTTTCAAGTATTGTAGCATAGGCAGAAACGCTGTATTTATATTGTTAAAAATCGTCATCAAAAGTGCTGATGTCTATTTCAAAAGTTTAAAATCATATACCTGGCATTGTTGATGACTTTTAACAGCCACTCGAATGATGACAAAAACGGTGGACGATTCGTTGCTAATGGTATCCCCATCCCATCACTTCTTAACTAACATGAAAAATTATACGGTCATTTAGTCAAACTTGAAAATCTATCGACATACTGAGGGTTTTATACCCGATAATTTTGTAAAATAGTCAAATTTTATTCCGTTTTTTCGGGATGAATTCTGATGGATAAGGAGAGAATACAAATATCTGAACAATTTCGCAAGCACTGAATCACTAGAAAAACAGAAAATGATAAATAGATTTAATCAGTATAGATATAACATACAACAAAACTTCTTAAAAAATAATATTTAAATCCAAATGAAAGTAGTTTACTTGTCAGTACAAACTAGCTATGGATTTGATAACTAAATGGATCTAAGGTGACTTTGTATATAAATTTTCTAAATTTCTAAATAAACGACGATAAATGATGAAAAATGATAATACTGAAATGTTCAATTTGCTATAAATTTCTCGATCTGACTTTAAGACAGGGGAACTCTATCAAAGGCGACCCATACAGTATAGTACTTATTAAACAGATGCTAGCCTTGTAATAAGAAAACGGAAAAAAAGACTCTGGTCCACAAACATGATACAATTCTTTAGGAGTGTTTTTCATATACTTTTCAAATTTAATTTTTTAATTTAACCGCAATATTTAACCTATATGTGTAGATACCGTGGCTTACTTTCGATAGAAGCGAATGCATTTTTTATCATGCCTTTCCAAAAAGTGAGCCTGTTGATGATTTGTTCGTTTTATTGATCATCCATATAATAGCTGCAACGTACGGTTTTTGTATTGTATGTTTTAGTATTATGGCACATGGTACACATTTACAAGAGGGGAGCTTTTGCAATCATAGAACATCATTATAGATACGAAGCTAATGAATATTGGGTGTTCTGAGCTTGTTGTCTGCATTATATTGTTCAACGGCGCTGGTATCAAAACCGTTAAATGATTAAGTCAATTTCAAAGCTGAAAAGTATAGCAAACCAAGATGTTCAAAATGATCAAAGTCTTCTAAAGGCTATCTGCATGTATGTCATGTAAGGGAAAATCATTCAAATGATTGCAAAAAATATAGAACGTGACCATACCCGATATATCATTTTCCAACATGGATTTCTAGGCTGTCAGTGGTTTTGACACAGTGGTTGCAAATTCTTCTCAAAGGAATCATTCTTATATTTTTGACTTGGATGGAGAGTTGTCTCATTGGCACTCATACCACATCTTCTTATATCTATATTATGAATAAGTACGCAAGCTGCTTTTTATATACACAAGACTTATTGTAAAACTGGTTAAACGACAGTACCTATCTAAACCATGTCATTCTCGTAGTTGTTTTTCTTTTTGTTTATCAGAGTTTTGAGAGGAATCGGATGTTGCAGGTTGATGTAGTTTTTGTATGTGTTTGTGGTTATTATTTACCCTTTGAATAAAGAACACAGAAACTTATAGTACACAACACAACCACCACTAAAAACTGGGTGTTAATACAGGTGCAACACCTACGCATTTACTTCTTCAGTATTTGTACTTGTCGTGCGAAAATCCACTGATTTGTATTTATTTATGATTATCAACAGTCAAAACTATCTAGCAGAGGATGTTTTAAATATAACCGCATATTTTTTTCATTTCTGTTAATTTACATCAATATCCAGATTTAAATGGTTTGATTCAACATTGCTCTTTTGCTGGAAGTTTATGGACTATTTGGACTAAATGCGTTTCTAGTCACTTCTAACTATAGGTCGGCGAAAGTCGGTATAACAATTTGATAACAGTAACTCTTTAAGATAATAAAAGAGAAAGAATTTTTTCTGTTATGCTTTTTTTCCAGATAATTATGCCATGGTTTCAGCTTCTACAACTTTATTCGTTGATAAATTGACTTGGAATGATGCTAACCAATACTGTCGCAGTATAGGACAAAATTTAGTGAAAATAGGTCGACAGGCGAAGGAACATTACTTACATGAACATTTATTAAATATGTAAATATATTAGTATATAATATCTAATTATATGTCTTTTCTATGTTAAGAAAATTAAAACGCACATACATCGATGCCATTTTGTGGTTGGACATTCGTCAGGAATTAAAACAAAAAAAGAGGCGGAAGAAACGAAAGGAATATTCAAACTCCAGCCAAATATATCCAAATAAACGTACAAAATTTGGGATTGATTGATTTCAATACAGATGATGTCATTACATTAGCTAGCGGCAAATGTTTACTTGTTCCACTACCTATAAACCTTATAACGTCACTTCAATCTTATGTTCACTCTTTAAACATGTTAAGTACTTGAACATACAGCGTTCCTTTCATGTATCTTTTTTGTGTCTGGAAAAAACAATAGTCGTGTACTTGCAGTTTTACTAGTAAGGAAACACATAATCAAATTCATCTGCACGTGCATGGAGATACGCATTTTGCCGTATACCAAGTTTTCCTTTATTGTAAAGAAGAGTAATGAAAGTTGACGCCCAAATGTAAATGTTGTTTTTTTGATACCGTCTTGATTTAAATGATTCTCATCGCTTAATTTCAAAAATATTAAAAGGCAGTCAAATCCCACGACGTTATCATTGTCACATAAGTCTATTATAAAAAGAACAAAAACAAATAGACAATAATCAAAACAGCACTAATTTAAATGTGTTAGGGAAGGGAAAAGATCTTCCTAATGGCAATAGTCATGCTGTCTATTAAGAAAACATATGGAACTGAATGTGACATCATACCAAAAACACAATATTAAAAACAATGGGCGAAAATATTGATCATAACGTATGTTATCGTGCATGATACGTCCAGTATGACTTATCAATATCCATGTGTTTCCAAATATACAAATGATATTCATTCACAACAACTGAGTGTTATAAATCCAACTATAATATATGATTCTGATCGCTATCCTTTTGAGTTTAGTATCTTAGTTGTTATCTGCATAATCAATCAAGTATATTGATATAGAATTAATCATCAAGTAATATTGATATAGAATATTATGGAATCATTATATTACTTGTTGTCTACATTCCTCTTTCCTTTTCTACAATTAACAACCTTGCGAAATCTTCCATAGTATTTAATCCTCGAAAATTGTTATACCACGAATTATAATGAATCAGAAGATACTGAATTAATTGTAAATGTTGAAATAATTCAGCTAAATCATTTATTAGGATAAACTGGCTACAAACCAGCTATAAGGGTTGCGTATAGAATTTCTTACTTTGGGTTAAAAAAAACTAATATCACTCACGGACTTTCGATAAAGCTTTTAAATAAATTTTTCAAAATGAAAATATTCCTTTATCGTTCATGTTATCCATATTCTCAAAGTAAGGGTTTTGAAAAGTAAGTATATCTGTTTCTATATTATCACATGTATCTTTTAAGTAAAGACAAATATCGGTCCTTTTGTTCACAACATTTAATATCATTTTATATTTAATTACTGGCATTTAAACAAAATTGGCCACGATAACATTATTTAGGTCAATTAACTTATCTAAACTCGACGAAGGGCTTTCGATATATCCTAGAAACTTGTTATTGATACCTTACACATGTTCCTTTCAGGATTCTAACGAAACTTTGCTTAGCCCAACAAAAAGCTTCAACTGTATAGTATTATTTGTATAACACATTTTTTAGAGATCCAGCAGACAAACACATTTGGATTGGATTGCATGCTCCAGATCCAAATCAACAAACAAACCGTGTATGGACGAACAACTGCTCTCGTACGCTATTGTATTCAAACTGGAAGCCTAAATTAAATAGTGGTCCTGATGACTTATGTGCATATATAGAGGTCGAACATGGAAGCATGTATTGGTTTTTAGATGAATGTGGGAAAACGAAAAGACCATTTATATGTGAATCTGATGCAGGTAAGATATACCTCCATAGATGTAACATGTCTTCTGATACGCTGAAAGTGTTTTGTCTACCAGCTCATAGACATAACATTGTCATGTGACCGTGACGTCACTAATGTCTTTTTCAAAATTTACTCCTTACAAATGGAATTTAGAACTATATTATAAGAAATAACTGTAATATTTGTTCTGTCTATTCAAAATAAACTAAAAAATGTGGTGCACGCGGGTTATACAGTGTGCACCACATTTTGTATGTTCATAGACAGAAAAAAAATTACAGTCATCATACAATCTAATATGATTTTCCGGTATCAACACCAGTTCCAAGGCCTTTGACAGCTTGTATCAGAGACCTTACTCTTCAAACATTTATATGAATTATTGTAATGTTAACAAAAACTTTTTTCGTTTGATTATACACAGACAAACAATGTTATTTGGAACATTTTAATGCATAAAATTCAGAAGATCTACCTATTATGAGACTCATTGGACATAAAAGATTATTATTTCCTTTGTGCTACAAGGCGTTCGTTTGTTTGGCTGTGTATATATAGTCCGGTTCATTGTCTATTACATTTCCAAAATTCAAATTCAAATTCTATTGAAACAATTATCATACCTCGGGTTTTATTATTTCAAAACGTACATTAGGTTGGATGCACGGAATTTATGTTTCATGTTCGGGACAGTGAAACTTCATGCGATAACCAGATCATTTAAAAGGAAGACTGTATATTCCCCAAAAAATAATTGTTTTTCTTCTCAATTCGCTCAAGAAAGACTTTTTTGTGTTCATGTCTCTGCTCCGTGTATCTTTTTCTGTACTTATAACTTGTCTGACTCTTTTCTCGGAGAAATAGAATAGAAAATGGAAACCAAAGCGCAATAAACAGCCCAAAGCCAAAAATGGGAACTCAACGGAGCGAGAAAATCCTGTACACGAGGTTGACCTCAGTTGGCCTCTAAAAAATAACAAACAATAGTTCACCAAAATGGACGTCATACTCATTAATCAAAATTAAAAAATAACTCGCAAGACTAGCAGAGGGCAGATTTGGGACGGACATAAAAATTCGTCGGTGTTAAACATGTTTTATGAGGTATCAACCCTTCCACTATAACTCTAGCCAACGTGGTAAAAAAGCACACTGCAGTAAGTATGTGACGCTGTGATTGGTATATTATCAGATTATTTTTTCATGATACTTTGACAAAGAACACGTTCGTTTCTATGGTGGTTTGTATTAACATTATAGAACAATTTCTGATATATATTATATATGACAGATTTGACCAACAGGTTTTTATAGTCAAAATTTACATTTTAAAGAGATCTTTCTACTTATTCGTGCAAAAGAGACGCTGACCCAATGCTTTCAATTCAGCTTCCGATGACAAATGCTATGTCTATTTAAATGAAAGTTAAACGATGACTTATCTATTTTTTTTTGCTAAAAACCAAATTGAATACAGTGGCATAGGCATGTTCTCTTTGTATTGTAGAAAACACAGGGTTTTCGATATCACAAACTAGTCAAAACATTTACTAAATTTTATCACCGGTACAAGGACATCATTCGTAAATATAAATCAACATGCAGAAATCTTATACGTTCAGGTATTTCACATCCAATTTTTTATGGTAATATTCTTTACAAAGCACAACAATGTCGGCATTCACCACAAAAGCTAACCAAACCTTTAAACAGACTTATTAAGAAGGGATATAATTACGATATTGTTGTCAGGTCATTAAAGATGGCATATTTTGGCTTGAATATTGATTCACTTATAGGGTCTTTGCATCGGAAATAAACACATTTATTCTAAAACCAGTTGTTGGTATGATATGCTATGTTCTTCTCATATTTTTATGATGGTATGATACTAAACCCCTAACGGGAGGGATTGTGCTTGGTATTCATATGATGAAGACATAATCTTTCAATCAGTTTAATTGAGGTCTGGAGCTGGCATGTCAGTAACTGCTAGTAGTCCTTTTGTTAATTTATGTATGATTGTCATTTTGCTTAATTTCGTCTGTTACCTATTCTGACATCGGACTCGGACTTCTTTTAAACTGATTTTTACTGTGCGTATTGCTGTGCAAATTATATCAAAATTGCTACTCAAAATTGCTAAATCTGTGTAAAGATCACATATAAATATAACAGTTAGAAGAAAATGGCGCTGACAAAATTACAATATGATATATAGTACTGTATAAATGGTCATCAAATATACAAAACGTATATTTTAAAACGCAATTAACACCTTCAGTTTGCCATTCATTAGAATAACCAAAAGCTTTCGTATCTAAACAGTTATTATCTAAACAGAAAAACGTCAATAACGAAGTTAACGAAAATTGAAATTGTAACACCCAAAATATGACCTTTTTGTTTCAAAAGATCAACGAAAGCGAACTTTGGGAAACTCATCTGATATATCTACTTGATATAAGTGTTTTGAATTTGTGTAACAATTTTTATCACATTTTCATGATTTTAGTAATAAAAAACGTCATTTTATGCTGTACATTTATCTTATATATAATATTTAAAAAAAAAAACATCGGTGATTTGTTATACAAAATTGCACAAATAATCTTCATAAAAAATGAAGCCAAATATCCTTTCTAAATAGAGGTCCATGAACTCGTCATCAAGTCTAGTCAGTCTGAATGATACAAATCAGTCAAAAAATGCATCTTTTCTCGATATTTACAGTTTGACATCGCGAAAAATTAAATTTTACGTTCACGACGTCGTTTCCTCCCCTGTATCTATATAGCATATTCCTGAATATGCTAGAGTCAGATCTTGAGCCTGGTAAAAATTTGTCGAAAGTCCCAAACGAGAGGCGAAAGATACTAAAGGGAATTTCAAACTAATAAGTAAGAAATAAATTGACAATGACATGGCTTATACACGAGCAACTGACATCCAAAAGTACACTAATCACAACATAGAAATCTAAAGACTAAGCAGTACGAACCCCCCCCCCCCCTCCCCCACAAATGGGGGGGGGGGGGTGATCTGATGTGCTTCGGAAGTGTAAGCATATCCTGCTTTACAAGTGGCACCCGTCGTGTTGCTCAAGTACAAACCCAGTTAAAAGTCTTATTCGGTAGGTCACATTCGGAAAAGGGGACTAGATTGAAGATAAGAATATATACGCTATCATCTGTGAAACGGATATTTCGTAACGATCAATCATCTCGTGATGGCGTCCGGAACATTTACGTAATTTCAACTTCACCACTTGGAACTCTTAGTTTTAGAGCTTCCTTTTGTGCATCAGCCCTCTATCAAGGAAAAATTGATAGGAAATACAAGCCCTGGAGTATTGTATCAACTGGGAGATATATACTCCGTAAGCAAGCACTGCTGGAATGTTACTACATAAAAATGGAGTTCACAATTCTCTCGTGTTACAACGTTTTCAACCGACCATCGTTGTCAATTTCTAGATGTAAGTAAAGATATGAGGCAGATATAACTGTATCTGTTTCATCCTTTATCTCAAGTTCAATGGGATAAATGCGTTCAACATAGTTTGAATTATTTAGTGAGAGAACATCATCATTGTAGCGGATAGTAAATTTAAAGGATACTGCTAACTTCATTACTTATTTTCCGTTATTTTTAAAAATAAATCTTATCATCAGGACAGTTCTTGGACTTTTTTGGTTAATTTTTTTTACTACCGTATAGACTCATTACGATTTAGACCTTGACATATCGACCCGATCATGACGAAGACTAACTGTTGCCTAATTAATGTTTCTGACTATTAATGTCGCGCGATTGTTGTCTCAATATTATGGCAAATTTCCATATATGTATATCTAATAGCTACTATGTACTATCATTTAATAGCAAAACAACAAAGGATAAATGGTAAATTTTAAGATCTACTGAGAACTTTATATAATATTCTGAAATTGATATGAATGGATCTCGAATGTCCCTTTTTGATTTATTGAATGATTTTGAATGGTTTGGTCGTCTTCTCGTCTTGCTTATTTTCTTCCAGGAGATAATATGTATCTTGTTGCATTCCTGTGACATTCTTAACGAAATTATCTGCCTACCTTTGTGATGACACGTAATCATCTCAGTGTAAATGTTTGACATACGAAATAATAAAAAACCAAAACAAAATTCTAATATGACGTGCTTCTTTCGTTTTTTAAACAACACCGTGATAAAATTCTCGATATATCTATACTTAGCGCAGACTCAGAGATATACATAATAATGGATGTTACAAAATACCTCACACGTAAATCCACAAGTATCGGAACCTGTTTGCAAACGCTATGCCGATTTTATTGTACTAAAAATTGCGTTTGAAGAAAGAATACACAACTTTTATTCTTATTCGGATGCATAACAAAAAGAATTAATGCACAAAAGCTCGGATAAATCTACAAAATCAAAATCAAATAAAATTCCACCAAAGTCCATTAATACTTTTGGCGCATTTAATTCATTTCAGAACATGACGTCATACAAATGAAAACGATAAAGCTTAAGGTTTTTCCGATACGTGAACCATTGAAATTTGTATAATATTACATTAAAATGGATTTTTAGGTATGTTCTGTTTTATTTTCTACTCTATTGCATTATTCGCATATTTACTGATTACAGAAAGTCAACATGGCGGCTCCTAAGTTACGAAATGTTAACTATAGTGGATTTGATTGTAGCTTACGAGAAAAACATGTAAATTAAAAATGGCAAATGCTAGGTTTGAGAACTAAAAGAATTAAGCTCATTTTTTTCTAGCGGTTATTTACGAAATAATTCATGCAAGCAACAGGTTTATTAGAATGTTTAAGCTTTATCTAACAGGGAGTAAAAAAGAACAGTCACACACACGGCATACCCACCCTCGCTTCAGTTTTTTAATGACCGTATTTGTCCTATTAAAATAGAAATAAATCATTGAAGCCATAGATTTTTTGGAAATTTACACTAGGCCTGGGCCGTGAAATTCGTTAATGTTATCCCTCGCTAACGCTTAGAATAAAATTGGAATACCACGGCCATGGCCATGTGTAAATTTCCAACAAATCTTTGGCTTCAATGAATTATTTCTTAATTATATGATTATCACTTTGAAATATGAAAACTAACATTAATTTCATATTGTTTTATTTTTTTTATGTTGATAGATATCCATATATAGTATCGTTACAAACATTAAGTTTATTAATGTGTAACTTCTTTGACAGGTATCTGTAATTCTGGAATTTTCTACGATACTGAAAGTCATACAAGTGTAGCTACTGGGATTGATGGATTAACCACGATGAGCCCCGTAAATGTAAAACAATGTAAAAATGCTTGCAATCCGTTACCTATGTGCTGGGGTTTTGTGTTTATCCCTTCTGTGCCGAAATGTGCGCTTTTTGACATTAATGATGACCCACTCTTTATGGAAAATAACCAAGCGTATGCTCAATATCATGGTCTTTATATGAAGAGGTGTAATTTTGAAGGTTAGAATTAATTTATCTTTTCATCTTAGAAGCAAAAACGAATAAATAATTAAACAGATTAATTTCAATAAATACAAAAAATATGTATTTGAATAAATGGAAAAATAGATATAAACAATTATGAATAATTGGATAAAGACAAAAAAGGTTGACTCATTATTATATTCGAGAATGTACTTACTTATTGAAATTACAAAATAGCCTGGATTAATGTAGAACACTAACATCCTTCAATATAATATGTTCCTATCCTGTAATCACCACTAATGATATCAATTAAGTCACTTTCCAGTGTAAGGTTTTCTATAAATTCAAACTGCATATTAAGGATGTTCGCTCCTCTTGTTTTTGAATTTTTGCCAGATATTCGGAATCCTCTGGTTTTATCCATGTAGTGCCATTGAAAATTTTTGCCCACTAACCCTTACTTTTCTTTTCATAATTTGATTACATATAGTTTGAAATGCCATCTTTGAAAATCTTATTAAATCCTTGTTATTCTTTCATACTTTTTGACAGAAAAAAGGTGCCAATGTTAAATGTATGAAAAATCTAGAGAGAATTATTTCCCGCCAAATTTTCAATGGCTTATATCTCGAAAGCAAGCTCACGGACCCTTCATTTTTTTCTGCTTTTATAGTTCCTTTATCTATATACTATCAATTTATAACAGTCGTTTTAAAAGCTTGTTATTTTGAAACAGAGTAGCGAACATCCTTAAACATAGTTTTTATTTAACAGTAGATGAAGACACTAATGTCTTGAGTGTACCACCATATGATTCGTCTGGATCTGGATCTGTTGCTGTTAGTGAATGTGTGACAACTACAAACGAAATAACATCAGAATATCAAACTACAACAAGACAACAAACAAATCTTTCTTTTGTGTCAACTAAAGATCAGACAACAGCAGAAAAAATGTTACCATCAACAAATGCAAACCATGTTACATCATTGAATTATCAAACAACAACATCTAAGCCAGAAACCACGTCGATGGAAATGAATTTGATAAATCCAACAACAGAATACCATGTGACATCAGAAATTGATACTATTTCGATAGGAACAGGATGTAATTATCCGACAACAAACCAAAAAGTAACGACATATGGCACAGGTAAATCAAATCTACATCGATTGAATCAGATCAACACACAAACGGTTGATTATTGCTTAAATTATTGAGTGATTGATTGAATGGATTCATAAAATAAGCGAACTAATAAATTAAATTTAGTCTAACCATGTGGTTGATTTATAAGTAAAAGACAATTGATATTTACCAAAAACACTAAACCAAGGTTCCGCCATCGCTGTGAAAAAATGATGCCAACTAACAGTTATAGCTATTTATATAAGGAAAATATGTATAACTTGGCTTTTGAAGATTTACTGCAAATTGACTGTACAATGACAATGAATGGTAAATGTTAAAACACGAAATGTTTGCCGTAGTCTTAAACAAGCTAGATATGACTTTACATTTTTAAAGTTTTAATTTTCAGTGCTCTTCAAAATGTTTAACGTTTATATTTCTTTTTATATCGGATCCTTTTGTTCGAGATCCGTTCATATGTCATTTGTATATGAAACGTTATTGGCGTTCTTACATTTATTCCAAAAATTTTTGATGAAGTGTTACTGCAAATTATGAATAACTTTAATACAACTAACTGATAATATAGCTTAAACTACATAAAAAATTAAAAAAAAAAACAACTCAAGGCCACCAAGAAGGTGCGAAAATCCATCACATGCAGGCTAGCTTTAGCTGGCCCATTAAAAAAAATGTGTACTAGTTCACCAAAATGGACCTTACACTAAAACATATAAATTAACCAAATGTAAAAAAAATATACAAGACTAATAAAGGCCAGAGGCTCCTGACTTAAGACAGGCGCACAAATACGGCTAGACATGTGCGTTGATGTTACTGTATATTGATTTTGTTGTACTTTCAAATGTACCTGAATTAACATAATTAGTTAATCCTTTGACTTGTTATACGAAATGTATTATTGCTATGCTGGAACAATGATTATAACACACACTAGTTTTAGATGATTTTCCCTTTAAATATGTAATGTTCTTATCAGTGTAAAACGTTGATATAACAAAATTGATAACAGATGATTTGATATAAGTGAAAAACCAAAAAACCTCATAGTGAACCTTTTAGTCGAATTCTTGTTATCTCTTTCAGGTAAAAATCCATATTGTATTTGCGCCTGTAATAATGTCACAAAACATATGTCATTGAAAGAAAGCATCACCGAAATAGTAAATGCAATTAAAGTCAATAAATCACAAACATCTACTTATACGAGACGACGTACCTGTGCATGGGATTCTAGGAAATCGTCAGCAAGTATTGGATATGTAGGCATTGTCATACTAGTATCAATTGTCTCACTGCTGATATGCTTAGACAGTTCTCCACTTATCTACAAAAGTACATCTCAGCTCAAGAAGCTGACCGCAAAATCGGACTCCATATGTTCAAGGTGATGACAACAGTAGTGAATCTGATATAGTTACCAGACGACACACAATTAAAAAAAAATCACACATGACGATGGTCTTAATTACTTAAACGTTTGACATACTGAACAGAGCTATCGGTCGTATTGTTTGGAAAATTCCCGTTTCAATACAGTCTTGACTGCTGAACCCAAAATTTTGACATTTTTTTCCTATACTGTCTGTTTGTTTTGTTTACACATCGTTGTCAATATGATGGAATTTTATGCGACTGTCATACAAGTGAGAGGTTTAGCTAGTTATAAAACCAGGTTTAATCCACCATTTTCTACATGAGACAATGCCTGTACAAAGTCAGGAATATGACAGTTGTTATCCATTCGTTTGCTGTGTTTTATTTTGGCATTTGATTAGGGACTTCCCGTTTTAAATTTTCCTCGGCGTTCGGTATTTTTGTTTTTTTACTTTTAGCAATGTCCTTCCACGCAGAGTACGACAAAAGTAGTAGTATTTTAAATTAGTATTTGTTTTACACGTTCACTAAGAAATATACCTTAAAGTTGAAGTTGTCAAAATTCAAATTTCTAAAACTGAAAGATATATTGTATTTCAAAAAACCTATTCGGAAGTTGTTTATCATATGCACTGCAAAACGAATAAATATAGATTAAAGGAGATGTGACGGTTACTGTTTATCCTGCAAGCTGTGAAATATGCATGTTTTACAAAAACAAATCGTGTTCATATGATTGCCAAGTTTTGACGCGTGAACAATAAACGAAAATATATAAGAACAGTAATTTTAAAGTTTGATTTGTAGATAAAAAAAAATAAAATAGTTTTGACATTCCAGCTGTGCCAATATTTACCATTAATAATCTACAAGCTTAAACACGCTTAAGACACAACATGAACGTTCTTAAATTGTCGTAGCAAAAACAGATAAAGTCTTGGTAATCTTCTGTAACAAGAAAAAATGTCATTTGTTCTATGCAGTCAATAATATCATCATAGATACCAGGATTAAAATTTTGCATCTGCGCCAGACGCGCGTTTCGTCTACGAAGACACATCAGTGAAGCTCGAATAAAAAAAACTGAAAAAGGCCAAATAAAGTACGAAGCTGAAAAGAACCGAGGACCAAAAATTCCTAAAAGTATTCCTAAAATATAACTTTTATGAATGTCCATCATTTGTTTCAAAATGGTATGCTGGGTTCGTGTTGCTTAGTCTTTAGTTTTCTATGTTGTGTCATCTGTTTGTCTTTTTATTTTTTGTCATGGCGTTGTCAGTTTGTTTTCGATCTATGAGTTTGACTGTCCCTCTGATATCTTTCGTCCCTCTTTTAAATGTCCCAGCAATACCTCCTTATCCAACCATCCATTTAGACTGACATTGTGGACCAACGATCTCACTGGGGAAGTGGCAAGAACCTGTCATAATGGATATAAATAAACTCATCATAGATACCAGGATTGAAATTTTGTATTTGCGCCAGACGCGCGTTTCGTCTACAAAAGACTCATCAGTGGCGCTCGAATCGAAAAAAAGTTAAAAAGGCCAAATATAGTACGAAGTTGAAGAGCATTAAGGACAAAAAAAAATCCTAAAAGTTTTGCCAAATATAGCTAAGGTAATCTATTCCTGAGGTAGACATGGTAGAAAAGCCTTAGTATTTCAAAAATTCAAAGTTTGAAAACAGTGGCATCGACCCAGTGGTTGTAAATAAACTCATCATAGATACCAGGATTGAAGTTTTGTATTTGCGCCAGACGCGCGTTTCGATTACAAAAGTATTTTTTTACAGTTTTAAATAAATAAATATGGAAGGTAACACATGGAGGGCGTTTGAAACAGAATAACAGTATTTGAGTGGGTTTATATCGCCTCAAATTTTATTCACAGTATTTGTTGACTTAATATATATTTATATGGTGCTTTCAAACGACAGGTCATTCTTTTGAAGAATCAACCCGGATGATACCAAAGTTTTAATGAAATATGGGTCTGTCAAATTACAAGACAGAAATTTTGTTAATATTTTGATAGTAAGTTAAAAACATCGAAATTTATAACCGTTAAAGAATATTGTTTATACAGCCTAAAAATATAAAAAGCCCTTAAGTCTGCATTCGTTACTGCATAGTAAGTTGCTTAAAACGACGATTTTCAAATAAAATGTTCAAATATAGTTGAGTAAATATGTAAACCTAAGCAACAAATACCATTTGTGGTGTATTTCAAATATTAATAATTTAAATAAAAATTTCACCCAGAAAAAACATATAAGATACCTTTTTATTATGTTATATGTGTATTATTTGTGTATTGGTCGGTTTCGTTCTCCAATATGTTTTCTCGTGTGCTTGTTTTTTTTGTAGAACGAAATTAAATACTAAGTTGAAGAGCAGTACAAAATATTAAAAAAATCTGCAAGTATGAAGTTCTGTATACTGGGCAGATAGTATAGTCGACCAGCAGCTGAACCGCACTAGTGGTAATAAAAAAAGCTAGATCTTATTGACTTATGTAAATCCATTGATTACAAAATAACAATCTAGTGCGTTTAAAAAAGAACAGAAAGTATACAATGATTTTACATAGTAGCTAAAAACACACACGGCAAATGCTTCAATAGTCTGTACACATCACATATATGTAGTCAAATTGACTAAGGTGTTACGATATTCAACAGATGTACTTGATACAGGTATGATTCTCAATTTAGTCAACGTGTTTACTTTTTATTTCTTATCAGCTGAGAACTAAAATAGAAACCGTATCAAAACTTGGACTACATGTAAATAGAAACTAAGCAAATTTGTTTGTAATTTATTTTATTCATTTTAAATTGAAAGGAATAAGAAATAAGACGAAAAAATAAGAAGAGGCTAGAAATTTTAATATGTTATTCATCAATAGATCTAAGTTTGACTTTCCTTTTACTGAACGCTCACTTAAATCTAAATTATTAAAATAAATTATGATAAATTGTAAATTTAATAACGTAATGTTATCCTTTTAATTTTGAAAAGAAATAAATTTATTTTGATCTCTTTAATATTGTGCATTTCTTATGAATACATCAAATTAATAAATATATCTAACTTACATAAACTGTAATTTCTACTTGCTAAACATTATATTTTGACAAAATTCAGTCTGAAATTCGGTGTTGGCGTTGATTTTTGTTTGTTTCTTTTTGTGGGTTTTTTATTGTTGTTTTGTCATAAATCAGACAATGATTTTTCTTTTTAATCGTTTCACGTTTTATGTCGGAGCCTTTAAAAGCTGTTAATACGGTATTTATTTTCTCATAGTTGTAGCCGTACGGTGACATATAGTTGCTGAAAGCAAAGTTTTATAGACTCTGTTGATGGATTTTACGGATAGTAATTGGGTACTAGATTCTCTATATTGGAGCGAACGGTTCATTGAAAATCGAAAATTCACTACAAAACCCGTCATAATTTACAAACCTTCTAACATAAACACCAGCAGAGGAAAGAAGGCACATGCTATTTTATGAAAAGGTGATATAACGATATAAATTAATTCATTTAATGTATACAATGCATGACATCTTGATAGAAATTGAATAAACCATCCATATTATTGGTAAACTATAAATGTTTGTTTCTTTATGACAAATTTCAGTAAATTACTGTCATAACTACATTTGTACATATATCTGGTAGGTAATTGGGACAAGTGAGAAACAATTATATCGTTTACAACAAAAAGTGTTAAACCTAAAATAAAAAAAAACATATGTTAAATTAAGGAAGACTGAGTATTTAAAATTAACGCGCCTAATCGTAAGGTAGTTGTGCAATGAGATCGTAAGTCATACTCATTGTTGTAATTTGTATTTACAAGTAATTTTTCTGATTATAAATAATCGATTTTTTAATGCAGAGTGTTCCAATTTTTTTTAACTTAATCAACTTTATATTATTGCATTTTTCATTGTTGCAAATGCACTTCCGTTTTTTGAAAAGGATCATGGTCTTGCCGGTAAAGAGACAAAACATGGAAAATTCATAATAATTAATACAACATGTGGATTGCTATTCATGAAAACTGTAACGCCATATAGTCTCATAAATCCACGTCAATCTGTTCATAATTGTCCCTCTAACAATCAGACATTATTTCCTTATTTCAAAAATAAAAGGGTATTATATAATCTCGTTGAAATAATGAATCTCATTTAAACGTTTAAAGAAGACTCCTGGAAATGACATAATACAATTATGATTGTGTAGTAATTGAAAATAAAACAAAGATGCTCTTTCGAAATAGCTTTTCAGCACCGTGAAAGTTATTCAATCAAGGTATCTATGATGATAACTAGCATGCGAAGCGTAGCAGTTTAAAATGTATTTATCAAAATTATACCTTACGCATGCATTAGCTACGTATAATATAATGATGCACATTTATTGATTTTAACTATGAAAAACTATATTAAACAGATATTATTGAATTGTTAACACATTGAAAATGTATGTACTTGTTAGCAAAATATGTAACCGAAGTAATGTGTATACCTTCTTCACAAATACTTCGAAGTGACAACTAAACACCGTTCAATTAAATCTAGCGAGATCTGAAAGAAATGTCTGAAAAAGGTTTAAATTTGTAAAAGTTTGTTTGACTTCCAATTGATATATTATTTATGAAGTACATTATATTTTAAATCTACCATGTCAACATATCTTGCGACTTGATAAATGTATAATATTGTTTCTGATCTTTCTATTTACTTTTATGTCGATGTTTTTAGGATTTTGACTCCTAATAAATCATTATAATACATCACATATCTTCACGTCTATCGACTTACATTAACCGACTTAGCCTAGCATAGACAAATCGTCGTTTAAGTCTTTTAATGTGTTATGTCCACTTTTGATAAAGATGGAGGTACTAGTAGGTATATATTAAAAACGAGATTTCTACATTCTACGAGTTTATGTCAGAACTAGAATACATGTACTAGTTGAAGCTAGATCAAAATCGTTTAGTCAGTAAATCTATGCTTGATTTTGTTTTGCATCAAATCAATTTAATCTACGAGTAATACTGAGCAAATCAAGCAATACTGAATTCAGGATATTGCAGAATTCAAAAAACCAAAGTCTATCTCCAATACAAATATACGAAATGATTTCTGAAACAAACATTTTTGTTATTGTACTTTTCTCTCTCCAGAAAGCGGGATACTTTACCTATTTAAGGGGCTTCTTTATTCAAAACCAATTGGAAAAAGGGTGCTCTTCAATATCATAAATTCGATTGCTACATAACTCTTTCTATCTCAAGCATATATTTATAATATTGCGCTTTTAAACTTCATATTCAATTTCCAAACATTAGGAAAAATATAGATTCCACCACTGCAACAAGTGTGTTACAATATTTTTCCGCTCGAGACAGTAAATATTTAAAGCGCAAGGCTTGCCGAGCTTTTTAAATAATTACAAATTAACTGTTATAGTAGTGGAATCTGTTTCTCTAATGATCTTTACTTTTCCTTTTCAAAAATTTGCAGAAAGTTGTGTTCTTTATATGTGAAGTCATCAGGCATGGTCGCCTTTTTTTATGACGTCAGAATGGAATAGGAAATTCAGAAGAAACCAAGAAAATTTGACGTCATAATTAAATTTCGACCAATCATTTGCCGAGAACAGATATTTCACGATTGAGGAAAACAAGTTTTCACCATCGGTTGGGAAATGTGAAATTAGTGACAAAATAAGAGAAATGGGATTTACATCGTTATAACACTCACACGACGACATACATCTTCCTCTTTAAATAAACTTCCTGATCGTCTTATAGATACTTGAATTTACACGTTTAAGTAGGCAATAGAGTTGAAAAGTATATATAAGGGGAAACAGTCTTAACATGTTAAGTTGAGCTATTTAGAAAAAGTAAATTAAGTTTTCAATAACTATTATAGTTCCAACTAAATGCAATTTTATTTTATCATTTTACAACAAATTATTTTGGTATTCTATAAACTTTTCTTTCGTTACATTTTAGGAATTGTATAACCTGCTTATTTTGATTGTCCTTCTTTCTTGTTTAATTCGCTTACGAGATTCAGACAAGTTTTCTATTTAAGTTTGCACTATAGTCGTCTTCAGTAAAATCGTGGGTAGTTGTGTTTAATATCTAAAACGATAATAAAACCTAAGAAAAGACGAGATCATAAGCAGGAAAAATTGTCGAAAGAGTTGGATGAAATAAGGCTACATTCATGCATGTGTTGTTGATCATCATCATTGTTGATCAGCAGCAACATCTAGATTGAACATTTTATGCTTGTAGAATTTGACAGGTACGAAATCAGAAAGTGTAATGAACGATAGACTCCTAACGAAGACCTCATCGGATATAAACAACAAGCCAACACTTACTCCATTGCACCTATGTTATGGTAAAAGCATGAGATTGTTAATGTATCCATTTTGGACAAGAATTAAGTAAATCTACGTTTATGTAGTATTTCTCCATTCAAAAACGTGCTAAATAGAATTTGAATAAGTTTTTAACCAAATTGATAAATGATGGACGGCATATGTTTACAATACAACCAATCAAATAATATGTTTCAAATTTGAAATAACCTGCCATTCTTCACAGAAACAGACATCGAAATACATCTTAAAGACCGTCGATTTCAATGAATTCGGAATATAATGTAACTTATATCAATGAATTTGAAATACAAATACAACAGAAATAATTTAATCTGCTTCAATCCAAGAAAACTGTTATATGTAGTAGGGGTCCGATGAAACTGATAACGACATCAACAATGGTGAACTTAACGTTTGTTTGTATCATCATACAAATAGCACCGATATGTGAACTACATATTTTCTATTTGAAAGTATCCTTCAGCATGTTCAGAGCGTAAAAAAGTATTGTCTTGTTGAAAGGATTTATTTTTCAAGGAAGCCATTTCGCTAACTTTATTGATTACTAATCTTAGTCAACTACAACTAAACTAGTGTTATATGAATGCATTTTTGGCTTGGTTAATAGTGTGCCCGTGTGAAGTAGGAGTTGGTGATAGAGAACATGTGCTCATTCCTGGTGACTGCTTGAGGTTGTGTAACGCAAATGTTTAAATTTTTGCATCGCGTTTTGTTGACGATAGTTGCCTCTAAGTTTTTTGTATTAGCGATGTCTTTTTCTAAATTTCTGCGACATGGCATTGCTCGATTGATATCGTCTAAAATATTGAGTTGTAAATGAATCAGATTATGGTTGAAATTTTTTGTATTTCCTGAGAACCATTCTTGAACTCTACTTTATTTATCAAAGTTTAATGGTAAAAGTCGGTTATTAATCCAATACTTTACGGTCGATACTTTATCATGTTTATAGTGAGCTTTCAGGATGAATTTCAGTGATCAAACTGATGGTCTTTAACCTAATGCAAGTGTCTGAACCATATCTTTTATCATAAGTAAGATCAACTCATGAAAATAAAAGACTATGACGGTTTTATTAATGGCACAAAATTACTACACGCATTGACAAATTCAAACGTCAAAAGGCTTGTGTTGCTATTTTGCATCAAACAGTCACGACCAGGCTTCCATCTAGCATCAAAGAGTCTCACTGCTAGTTGAAGACGTTACCTAGCACTGATGTGCGTGGAATGGTTTGTTAAAAATCTACCACGCTACATATGTACGCATGGAAATACACCAGAGGGAGATCATCAATAAATTCGGGTAAACAATATTACCACCTCCGGGGGCGGGATTTTCTCGCCGCGTTGAAGACCCATTGGTTGCCTTGGGCTGTTTTCTGATCTTTAGTCGGGTTGTTGTCTTTCTGACATATTCCCGTTTTCATTCTCTATTATATTTACAAATACTGTCATTAATTGACAATCTTGCAGTTTACCATTCCCATAATTTTGCCAAGCTTAAAATCGTCCTGCGCGTGTGAATTACAACCGAAGACAATAAATAATTACTTATGATTCCAGCTTACTGATTCTTGTATTTGACCTAACATTATTATACATCTTTGTGGCAAGGTTGGGCTTTTTTAGTATCATTATCCGATCCACACTTTACTTCTCAATAAGTAGAATATGAAAAACAACATACAAATATTACTTGTTAAAAGTAGTTCAGAAAAAAAAATAATACTCTGAAATATTTGTTTGCCAACAAGTAAAGCAATAAAGATCCTACATCGGGTGACTAATCACCATTTTGTATGAGAATGTTTTCATTTTGAAATGCAGATAAAATGATTCCTTCCATCAAATACTAAACAAATTAGCACCATTATTCTTCAAATATATATGTGTTCAATGATTTTGTTAGTGATATAGTTGAATAATGATTAAACAAATGTAACTGTGTCAATGTATAATGTAACAAAATGTTAAACGAACTCCAACACATACCAGGAATGATCGCAGGTGCTATGGAAATGTAAGCGTCTTCGTATAAATATAGTGCTTAGAGAGATTGTATCTTAAACTGAGAAAATGTTCAATTGACTGATACAGGCATAATTGTAGTTTATGGGAAGAAAACCAGCCTTATGTATGGTATGTGTCGACAAGTGAATTTGTCACTTCTATAAATCGTTCGTTAATGAATAAACTTTGCTTTTACTTCAATAACATTGACAAATGTAAACATGCTGCCTAAAATACATAAGGAGGGTTTTTAGAACAAACTATGAATAGTATTATAATTTTTTTATATGTCTATAGATCAATTCATTTGATTAATATATCACTCTTTAACGGTCAATAACATTTTTTTAAAAGTGACATCTTTTACTGTTTAAGATATATTTCAGTTGCAAAAAACATGAAATCAAAATTAAAAATAAAATACCAAAGGGTAATTAACAATATATCAAATTGATTCCAGCAACCTCAATGTCCATAACAAAACCGATATTCACCTTCCTTACAAGAAAACTTAGTATTAGGCAACACTTACCCAAACCCAGAACTCAGTTTATTCTACACTTGAGACACCAATATAGCTCATGGCAAGAGAAATTGGAAGGATAAATAAAATACATTCGTTAAGCTTTGATTCTTTTAATTTGAATTTGAACAAAATTAATACACTGTTATGATAACTATTCTTCATACTATATAAGATTGTATGATGAAACTTGAAGAAACGTTGCAAAATAAGAGATAGTTGCTTCCTAAAAAGAATCTACAATACATAATTCTACTTCTAGTAAGCAAATATTATTATCTTGCAGTTATTAGAAAGAAAGAGTTTTATAATTAGTTGAAACAAGAATTTTAAATGTGAAAACTAATGAGTTTTTTTCAGTTATTTTTGTATAGTCTCCTTATAGTTTCTTTTCATTTCTGTTATTCTGAATTGCAAGCGGATATTACAAAAAATAAAATGTTCATAGAGTGAGAGTTACATTCTCACTCACATGTTTCCTTTATCAAAGCCTCTAATTCTTCATATTTCTTGCACTTTTCCTTGGCGTAACGTTTTCCTCTCCACCACTCCGTTAATTTTATGTGTCTTCTTAGTCCTCTTCTACCTCCTCCTTCCCCTCCTACTTCATTGGAACTGATTGAAGATGAGCTTTCGGAACTTTCTGAACATTCTTCCTCAAGGATTCCTTGGAGTTTGCTACAGAAACCTTCTAAGATAATCGTAGGTGTTGGTGTACAAGGAGTACCAAATGTTGTCACAGGACAACCAATGGGAATATTACATCCGAGAGGAAGCTGTTGCGGAACTAAAAGTCAAATTAATTAATTCAATGACTACTAATAATTGAATTGTTCTTTAATATTCTATTAGGTTTAAAAAGTCATATGTAAGATTTTCAAATTACCTATGATAAACCTTTTTCCTGAACAAACCTTGATGCAGGTATAGACAATAGTACATTTACAATCCACTCAAGCATTTCCACATCCACACAAAATTAAAAGACAATATCTAAATCAGACGTGTTTATTGAAGTCAATTGTGTTAATATAAAATATTTTTATGATTCAAGCTGCATTTTCGTAAAACAAAAATCAAACCTTTTTCACAAACTTAAATTACTGTAATATTTCCATTTTCACATTTGATAGCAACCTTTTTTAGTGTGAAACAAGCGATATATTCTTAGTAGTATGCATACTGTAAATTCAGAAATTATTGCGAAGTTTTATCAATATGATTAATGCGACACTGTGAGTATCGCAATAAATAAGACGCGAATATTGATATCTGATACATATATCTGTAAGCAGGTTTTCATGAAATCGCAATGATAAATCTCGCATTTCTGTCCATCGTCAACAATCGTAATAATAAATGCACGCATTATTTCTGAATTTACAGTAGGTAAATCGATCATGCCCATTTTATTTCGTAAGTACGATTTTGGTTTTCACTAATTGTACATCAATTATTGCAATATGTTTGCTTAAATAAAGCAGAACTATGTAACAAAAAAAATATGTCTTTAAATAAGACTATTTTCAAATGTTATCTTCATTTAAAAAGAACTTCAATCATTTTTTTTTCGGTCTTGTGATTTTTGTTTGGTATCTTCTGCCTGTTCTGTTAGACTTTATTTGAAATTGCTTTCCTGCATGTTTCATAATCAATTTGTATTCGTGTCAAGCCAATTTTGAATCTCCTGAAAATTATATACTGTTTTCTGCCTTTTTGATCAAATTTGTGACCATCCTGTTGGTATTTAATTGCGAGTTTCATCTGTACGACATATGTTCTAAATAGATAAACATATCGTTTCTGTTCTTTTATGGAAGTTTGTGCAAAAGAAAAACTGACTAAACTCTACCTCATTTTGTGCCTATACCAACTCAGGCTACCGGGACCCTTTGTTGCTTGTTTTTGTTTTTCGTTTTTCTGTGTTTGTATTTACTCAACATAGCTTAAGATACCAGGCTCACAATTTGGCACGCCAGGCGACGCGCATTTTGTCTAATAAATTAAACGAATCATCAGTGAGGCTCGAATTCAAAACTTTGAAAGGCCGAATTTAGTATCAAGTTGAAGAGCATTGAGAACGATACATTCTTAGAATATTTCCTTTTTCTTAAGGAACCGATTGTATGATGTAATGTGCAGTGTTGTTGTCGATTCATGTAGTCCATTTTTATGGGTTTATTTAATTTAGTATTCAACACAGACCCATTTAAGATCTAAATCACCAATAAGTTTTAAATTTTAGACTTACATGGTTCCTTTGACATATATACTGAAAAAGATCATGTAGTTAAATAATCTATTGTGTATCATAGCTTCTTGAAAAGAACCTTTATTATCTTATATCTATTTCAAAAAGGATATACATTATATAGTAGGATTTCCAATGAAACAACTATCTAGCAGAGACAACATGACGTTGATATCAGCAACAAAGGTAACCGTGCAACCTTTAAAAATGAGTAAAACCCATACTCCATACCAAGCTAAAAAGACCCCGATATGACTAGCTGTAAATTGGGGAGAATAAAACATAAAACGTATCTTGTGTAATAAGTTCGGTACAGAGCAATCCATATGTTATATATATAAAAATAAGGAGATGTGGTATGATTGCTAATGAGACAACTATCCATCCAAGTTCAAATGAAGTGGATGTTAGCAATTGTATGTAACCGTTCTTCAACAATGAGAAAAACCTATACTGTATAGTTGGCTATAAAAGGTCCCGACATGAAAAATATGAAACAAATCAATTTAGAAAACCAAACAATAGTATGACATGAACCAACGACAACCAATGAACTACAGGCTCCTGACTTAGGAAACATCACAACATAAGAACAAACTATAAAAATCTGTTGAAATAGGCTTCAGATCGAAACAAAGCAGAAAAACATCAAACAAAAACATAGACCGGACATGGCAGGGTATTTATCCATCCCTCATCAACAACAACAACAACAAACACTACGTACATATCTGAGAGTACTCGCAGTTATTGACAGTTAGTTCAAGCCAAAAACAACTAATAAAAAATCAGGTATAAGACTCAAGTCATTTTTCTGTCTTTATTATGTTATGCTTTAAAATTGTAACAATGAAGACTAAACCGATTCCTTTAATAATGGTGAATTATTGTTTTCCCACAATAGACACAATCAGAAAGAGCAACTAAGATGAGATGTGTGTAGATAAATAATGTAAATTGCGTATTGTAGTGCCAAACGATAAATATTAAAGAAGAAAGAAAGAAATCCCTAAACAATAGATAAAGCGCAACTATATGCCTCTTATTAAGATTTCAGAACAAGACTAATTATATTTTCATCATCTCATTCGGACTCCGCAAAAACATTACAAGGCGATATGTTTTGCTACACATATAAAAAAACAACAAGTTTATTCTTTATCATTTCATTAATTACCATACCAAAATACTGCCACAAGTATAGTTAATAAAAAAGAATATTTCAACATAGAGTTATGTGTGTTGCCAACAATAAGATGAAAATTAATAAAAATTAAAATTTTCAAAAAATATACAAATAAAGTAACATCTTCATATATTTTTTTATACGTGAAGATAATAGGAAAACGTTGATTTTACGAAGGCGTCGGCTCGTTATAAAAACGATACTGGTCACAATAAATAAAATGAATAAACGCCGAAAATTAAAACATAGACAGAGACAATATATACAATTATCAATAAATACTTCGGTTAACAAACATCTTTCATTAGAATGGTGTAAAATGGAGTCGTATTAATCATTTAATATATGCATATTTTTATAAAACAAATTCCTGAATGCAATAAGAATTTGAAAAACATCCGAAAAACACTAGTATACGGTATGTTCTCCCTTACCTATATAATAATATAAAATAACTTGTAAGGAGGACTTTTGTTTCTATTTTTTATAAAGCCGAATGCTTATTACATTGTATAGACCGTTCATTAACATTATTGATTCAATATATGCTGCACTATTCGAATAATTTCCATTTTCAATTTCAGAAAAAAAGAAATCCATAAACGTTAGATAAACAGAAGAAAAACTACAGGGTGCTTTTCATAAAATGGAATAAAAATGAAGTAGAAGTCCATTCAGCGATAGTCTTTCAGTTTGTTTTGAAATTGTCGTTGATTTTAATGTTAAGGAGGTAACATTTCTGAAAAAGAGGAATTACATATTCTATGCACACGTCATATACTAGCTATCAATTAAAGGAATAGGGCAATAAGGCCCTTATTTGACCCAAATATTAGTGCAAAATTAAAAGTTATCATACATAGTCTTAAATCTGTCCTTACTAAGACTAAGATAATAGGTATTCAGAAAATAAAAACAAATTTCATATTCAACGAGTTACCATGGCAACAAACAATGACGAAATTTGTACATTTTGTAAAATTTCAGAATTTTCATTGTTTTTCATTAAATCTTTAGTATATCTTAGATAAGCAAAGTATGTGCGCATCCGAAGAAACAACTTCATATTTGGTGAGATTATATCAATAGTTATTATAAAGCTGCAATTAAATCATTTGTTGTAGTATTTTGACGTAATTGTGACGCCATCAGATAAAGAATCTGATGGTTTTCATTTATATTTCTTGACTTTATGCATTTCCAAACATTATGTGCAAATTTGAAATTGTTGTCAAACATTTTATTTTCTTGGGCCAAAACCGGACCGTAAACGGACATAATTGCAGGCTTTTTCGTCATTTTTGATCTGATGTAAATTGTCTCATAAGCAATCACACCAGATTTTTCTTTTATCATACAGTAGGTAGAACCTAATTTTCTGAACACTTCTGTCTAACACAATTATCACTATTTTTAGCGGTTTTGAAGATAATAGACGAATGTTGCATTTCATCCGTATGTTTTATTTTTTATTTTATGAGAATAGCTCATTGTTCGACTGATAATACAATTGAATATAATCTGTTAACTTACCACGAAACAATAAATTCTGGAAAAGGTCCCCGCTTGGACATAGAGCACATAAAGTAGGACTATCTGTGGATGGAAATAACAATATGTGGTGATACAAGTATCATCACAGACTGATCACAATTCATTATAAAATCACTTACATACATGTAGACCTGGAAAAAACAAAACCAAAAGCCAGCTATGAGACCGTCACGATTAACAGGCACGAATTGATCATGTTATCCTTCAATTTTATTTTGATATTGATTTGAACCGACTGAAAGTTTAAAAGAAAGTTGTATTTGCTTTGTTGTTGTTTAAGTCGTTTGTCTTTAATAAATAAAAAACACAAAAAAAAACAAACAAACAAACAAAAAAACAGCCGGATTTATTATTCGAGATCAAGTGGAGATAATTTCTGAGAAAGCCGCCAACAGGTATCGCTGTGCAGAAAAAAAATTCCCCGCAAGAGACGACCCGGTAGCAAATCATGAATTTTTGTGAAATTTGAAGAAACCAAACGTATCATGAGCGGTATACATGATATCATAAGTTTTAAAAGTATTTGAAAAAGATAAGAAGTCAATGTAAAGTATCTTAATAAGAAATTTAAGTCATTAATTTTGAGTCTTCGGAACCACAATTTTTCAACTTAGACTGTCATTGACAAATTTTCAGCTCGGGACGAATTGACACAGGCCTGGTTAACCCAAGGAAAATAAATATGACTGGTTAATTTTGATAAACTGGAACATGGAGAACAGAAATGGATTGGTCACATGACGTTACCATTCGTTCTTTACATACGAACACAATTTTGCGCGTAGGGACTCCTTATTATTTTTTTCTTAAAACTTCTTTGCTCTTGACCAAAACAGCTCAGAAATATGACAAACTTGTCACTGAGGAAAATATAGTCAACATGATATTGAAATGAATAAAGTATGTTATTTTTTTGTGACTTATTTCCCTTTTTTATACCTCAATGATGTCTTTCAGTACACAAAATTAAAAAAATGAACAAAAGTTTTTCTACTTTCTTAAATATCAAACAGAAATTATGAATTCAGCACATTATGCATATAAGAAAAGGAATGTATACCTCCTATTAACATCCCAAAATCAGTGCATTCCTTTTTGGGAAGTCCAGGTGTAAATAATTGTGATATGTTAGCATGTCAGGGTTTGTCTTGAATGAAATGACTCCAGTGTAAACATCCTAAAGTCATATATATTATAGATGAATGACAGAGGAAAAACGGTTTGAACAGAGTGAGATCCTTATTTAGTAGCTTACAGACGTAATTTCAAAAGAATGAAGATGATATCACATAATAATATATTATTGTTTGTGCTCATTTCCTATTCATCTTCAAGCAGTCATTCATTAGTTGTTCAATGGATGGTTGTTCAACTTCAATATTAATTCAATTTACCTATAAATAAATCTCTATTTATGAATTTTAGTCCATTCTATTTTTACAATTGTTTAGCTGCATGCACCTGCATTTGCTGAGGATATATATATTAGGTCAACATGATAATTTTTTTCAATTCTTCATTATTAATTATTAAACCAGAGATGGTTTTGTATGTCTATGATGGTACAATATAGATTAAAAAAAGCTTTTAATACTCATTATAAAAATATTTTTCACACCCCTGTTTTATGTTGTGATTTTTACTTTAATTGATTACATCATTAATATCCCCTTAAAGATACAAAATTACATAAAATTAATGAAACGCTTTTTTCAGGTTTTTACAGTATATTGGCATTTTACTTTTATCATGTTTATAGCATGTTTTGCAATATTTTGTAATTTTATTTACATGATTGAGGATTGGGTTTTAACTTGACAAATACTTAGTAGCTGTCACACCCAGAGTTCATCCTGATACTCTTGGCATTGACCATAACTGTTATTGCATATATGTACACATGTTCTATACAGTAATTTGACATTTCTGTTGGAGCCTGAAAGTGCATTTTTTTTATATTTCTATACTCAGAAAACAAGGTATCTCATTTTCTTTATCATTTTATTAAGCTGTCAGCAAATGAAGGACTGGTGGTTTCATTTAGTAATAAGAGTTGGAAGTTTTCATTCATTCTTGAAAAATATGAAATTTAATTTATCTTGTTTAATACAGACATGACAGCTCAAGAGGAGTGATTTGATTTGATTTTTTGTGTTTTTAACGCCACTTTTAAGCACCGCTTTTGGGGTATTTCGTGGCGGCCAGTTTTTATTGGTGGAAGAAGCCGAAGTGCCCGGAGAAAACCACCGACCTTCGATATGAAAACTGACAATCCTAGTCAATTAAGTTTGGAGTCGAGTGCACCCGCACGAGCGGGGTTCGAACTCACAACCTAAGTGTTGACTGGCTAGTGATTACAGTAGTAACTACTTAGACCACTCGGCCACCGAGGCCCCCTCACGTTGAGTGTAAATGATGGATGGGTATCCATGTCATATGCCAAGCTCTATATCTCCTAAGTCCTATTAAGTTCTGAATGATTTTTAAAAACAGAAACTCCTACAGTTTATAAATAGTTTTTTTTATAATAATAACCCCTTTTCTGAAATGAGACGGCACAAAAAAAAAAAAAAAAAAAAAAAAACAGGTTTGCAACCACTGTCAGGCCAAATGTCAAAATAAAGTAAGAATGAAAAACCACTGCAAAGAACAAATTCTTCAAGATAAAATGCAATTCTAATATTAATTTGTTCAGGAAAAGATTTTACTTATTTCCTAATTCTCTAAATAAAGCCCTGATTATATTTTTATTATTTATCAATTTTTTTCAATTTTTATTACCTTGTTATATTGCTACTTACATACACAAATAAATTACTTGTTTGGTGAGGCCTTTTTATAGAGTACCTTGATATTTCCATTTAATAAACATTGTCTTGGGTATCATATGCCAGTGACGAAGAGTTGTTACATTTCAGTGTTCATCATTAGACCTCAGATACATAATTACTTAATTATTGCATATATATATAAACATATATGTAACACCCATTTAGAATGAAAATACACCTTAAGTTCACAGATATAACTGACATTGGGTCTTAACAGAAATTCTCTAAAAATATTACTCTAGAATAGAATATATATAAAACAAAAATGTACACTTCATACCCATAGTCTTTATAAAATATATTTTCATGTAGATCTACTAAGAAAAAAATCTCTTTCTGAATCACTGAATGCTTTTTTTCAAACTGAATGTAATAATATTGGCAATTTCCCTAGCAATATTTCTAATTTCTAGATGATTATAAAAAGTTTTTTTTTTTGAATATTTCCAAATTAGACATACATTTTGTAATACTTTCTCTCAATGTTTGGGTCCTGATACCTGACAGGTGCCCTCATTCCAATGATTTATTATAATTTCCAAATATTTTTCATATTTAAACATTTTGCTATCGCATACGGATAAATTATTGGATATTATACCCAAGAAACACTGTTTCCCTTACTAATATTGACCGCAATGCTTATTTTCTCTCGTTTCTGATCAGCCGTCTTTTCAACGACTTTTCATTCGAGTTAGCTCCCTTTGGCCGGTCGCCAATTATGGACCTGTTGAATTGACACACGGCCGGTTTACCTGGCGAGTTTTGGTAACAATAGGCATTTCATGTTCATAATATCAGGAAGTATCATCCCTTTTAGGGATAATACGTTACCATTCCGTGTGTCATTTTAATTTACATTTATTTACTGAGAAGTGTCTGGGCCGCGGCACGTTTTTTCATCTTTGCCAATCAAATAATCAAATAAATTGTACCTTTTCATTCTTAAAATAATAACGTAATTAAAGTTTGAAACCTGCCGTATCAAATGATGTATTTGGTTAAGCATGATAAATACATAAAATATATTTACGCCGTCGATTTCGTGGCGTCATAGCCGTTCTAAAAAAATGTCATTTTTTGAACTGAAAATCACGTGACCAGAATTATAAAATCGACACCATTATGAGATTTGCTGTCCGGCTGAAACTTAATAAATATAGAGTTGAATTGAAAACAGTTTGTTTTGTACGAATCGAACAATCTAAATGACAGAATATAACTACTTTCTGTCTACTAATACAACATACCTTCACTATGTAGGGATCCAATAAGATAAGCTTGTGGTGTCGAGCTGTCAGTTGAGTTGAATTTATAGCAATAAAATGAACCATACCCGTTTCTACCGATTAAATTGCATGAAATTAGTAAACCGTTAACAGTGACAAAAACTTCAGTAACATGAGCAGGAAAAAGGAGGGAATTTAAACAAATGCACGTACATAATAATAATCATAATAATGAAATATTATTACAATTTCACTTAAAAATAATTCACAAGTAAGATATGTCGGCTAATCGTAATCACAGTGGCATTTAATAGACACATTAAAGAAAGCTGCTTCCTATGTTAACGTTTTATCATATAGAATTATCAGTTTTCCATGAACTACATTGTTAACTGTGTTTATTTCGGTCTTGTATTCTTTTATTTTCTTACACATGGTATTGATTGCCTTCTTGGTATTGCTCACTGATGTATATATATATAAACATATATTCCAATAAAAGAAATGAAGAAATTGTAGTTTTCTGGCAATAATTTTAATGTTATTTTTGTTATACTAGCCTTTATCTTAGAATGTTTGTTGACAAATTTGCTAATAACAAAAACAAAAAACATAAAAACCCAGGTACAAGTTCCTTTCTACGTTAACTAGAATGGTAAAAATAAAGTTGCTGCTTTTCTGTAACTTTCTTACACATCGTATCTAAGATACGAAAGGAGTACAAGATATTGAAATGATGGCAGTTTTCTAGGCGATATATATAACTAATTTTACAAATATTTATGGGAAAGAAAACAGAAGGGGGGTGTAAAAATGGTAATAGTCTTCAATCTGTTTACAAAAGAATTTTGAAGAGGTAAGTCCTATGAACTGTTCTGTTTTTTTTCCATACAAACTATATCTTTTACTTTGAAGTGTAAAAAGACCAAAAATAGAGCTCTGACTTTTTGTATGTGTTCCCTTTGTCAAATATAATTATACAAAGACTTGTTCATATTATGTTTTACGCTTAACAAGATTAGTGAAATAGACTGTAAGTTATTCTGGTTACAAAAATATAACAAGTATTTACTGTCTTACCCAACCAAGAAAAAATCACCATTCTTTTCTATGCATTTTAAGGAGTTTAGGGTATGCAAGTTTCCTGGTCCTACTCCATTTTGAAAAATCATCTGTGTCTCAGAAAATGTATATACTTGAGGAATTTCAATGGAACTGTCATGTTGATATGAATTACCAACAAGTTCACTAGGAAATCTGCAAACACCTGTAACAAAGAGATAGGAAAGTTATTTCAACAATTCCGAGTTATGCCCGCTGTTAATTTTAAAACAAAGATGTACACATACGGTCATAAACAAATCAGCCTATAGAGATGGCTGGAGAGTTGTCTCATTGGCACTCATACCACATCTTCTTATTTATATATAGATCCTCAGTCATCACACCTGAGCAATGCTTCCTGTGTTGAAATATTCATAAATGATACGATACTCAAAGTATGACACATTTGTGATGATTAAGAAATAATAATAGATCCAAGGTTACCCGATGGAGAACGTGTGTGGTAAAGTTGTCACATACAAAGAATTGTATAATAAAATGAAACAAATGTGACTGAATGGCAGTTAGTATCACAGTTTACGAAAAGAAACAACAGCTTATCTGCAACACATAACATCTGCATGCCATAAAACATCATGTACATAGCTGAAGAGGACAGACATTACTCGACAAACGAAATCCATATGTCTTATATATCCTAGTTTGTATTATAGTCTTTGGCGTTTGACACAGTGCAGGTGATGTTACCTATGTGCCACAGAAGCAGTAGATTTAAAATTGATTGGGCAAAATTTCTGGTGAGGTATAGTTTTAGTTTTATTGAGAAGCACTGTTTTTTTGAAGGGGAACCTCCGCCGATAAGTTGTCACATACTTAAACGTATACATGTTTGACTTTGTGTTAGGTAATGTTTTTACACTGATTGTCCCGTCTTGGTATCTTCTTCATCTTTTTCCAAATACTTCAATTATTGTGATTTTCCTTCCTTTTGGAGCACTAATGAGTAAGTAATAACAAGTTAAAAGAAAGCTGATTTTTTATCAGCTTAAATTGAGTGGACTAGAAACAAAACGTGAAACGCAATGCCAGGCGAATGCCGCTGGAAAAGTGTTAGTTATAGGAAACGTTCTATTCCAAACCTCGTTGGGGGAAAAGTACAAAGTAACATCCATTTTAACTGTGTTAAAAACGGATGATAAGAGTAATTTTCTTAGAATACAATACATCAAAATATTCAATGATTGTATTTGCTTATCTAGTATATCTAAAGACTTAATACCTTCATATTTTGATAACATGGAGCCTATATATTATCGAAAATGTCTCAATGTTTATTTTAATATTTAATTCTACGTCAATACAGAAAAAATCTTTACCTCGAACATAAGATTGTAAAACATCGAAATTAAGACATGATACCCATTTCTGTATTATTACAAGGGACCTCAACACCGTTCAAAACCGAGTAGTAATACATTTTCTGATGCATTGACCAAAATGTCGTCCCCCATCAAAAGTAAATTGGAAAAAGGCATACATTACATATCAACTAATTTAAATGATAATATGAAATTGTAATTTTGATAATACAAATATACTTATTTTTGAAGAAAAATCTACACATATACTTTATAGTGTCGTTTAATAGATATGAAATATTCTGACGATTTCAATTAGTTATTCCCCTATTAAACAATTCCAATTGTTGTATATACATGATAGTTGTTAAATTTGGTTGTGTTAGATTATAAAGTCAATTTAATTAATCAATGTCAAATGAATTGTAAAAAAAGAATATGAATGAAATTTGGATTCGTGTTTATAGCATACTGCTTCGGTTTGTTGAAAAACAAGCAAAACATAAAGTCGATGCAAAGCTTAAATATACTTTGTTCACTTATCATGAAACATGGTTATTATTCTTCATTGTTCTTGTACAAACAAAATTGGTTAAAACTGATGCATTCAACCAAATAAATGAGAGCAAAACGTACTTTGTTTTTCATCCATTGTTAATAAACTAGAGAGATTAATTTTTAAACTAGCGATTGATTTTCTAGATATGGGTATGCACATTTATTGTTATTCTCCAGTAAGATTGCATGCATAATTAGTAAGATAACTTGTCAATAGAACATAAATGTACCAATCTATGCAACAAACAGACATATTGAGTTTGATTTTCACAAGGTATAATTTTGTAGGGATGCTCATCACCTAACCCAGACACATATTGCAAACTCGGAAGTTACCAGCATTTATTCGCTTCTTCTCTGTTATGCTGGCTTCTCATAGCTGAGAACCAGGAAGTACATTTCATTAAGCCATGGAACCTGACCAGGTGTTAATCGAATATATTTACTCCCACATTACATACGGGTACGTTATCGGAATATAACAGAAGTAAACCAAATACACGAAATCATAACTAATATATTCATAGTTTGGTTAATTGTGATAAGGTCCCTTTATAAGTTAAACAATATAACATAATTCATCATTTTATATCATGTGTACCGAAACATTACAATCAACTAGCAATGGTATCTACAAGTGAATTTATTCTAAAGTTCAAGGATTACAATTTCTTTATTTTGTGTTACAAATTCATTTAAAAGAAAGTTTATTAGCTGAAGACTACACATTAGGAAAACAAATTAATAAAGTTATATATAAAAGAGGGACGAAAGATACCAGAGGGACAGTCAAACTCACAGATCGAAAACAAACCGACAACACCACAGCCAAAAACAAAAAGACAAACAGACAAACAACAGCACAGATGACACAACATAGAAAACTAAAAAATGTTTCGGAAAAAAAATTAATTTTGATGAAAAGTTTACATGTAAAATAATATACTAGTATTAAAGTAAAGATACGAAATCACATAGTATTATAAATCGTTTCTATAATTCAAATAGTGTGCTTGTGAATTAAACTGTTGACTACAGTATAAAAATGTGAATAGTATAACATACATTACCTTGAACAACCTTAATGGTAGCCAGCAAAAGTAAAACAACCATCCCCCTCATCATTCTTGTTCTGTATGCAAATCACACTAGTGTACCTTCGTTTTATATCAATGTAATGAAGCGTTGAAATATAAACAAGAAAAAGCAGAACCAATGATAACCAATTGACGTCTTCAAGTTTAAAGATACCTGATTTATTGTACACCGTTCCACTTGAAGTATGAATTTATCAGGAATATCTGTATGTATATATTTGAATTTGTTCGTTTCTTGTTGTTTTAGATTTTTTGTTCGTTAAAAGTAATGTAGTACATGTATCTTTATGATCTAAAAATGGCTAGTATCAACAGAAAAAAATACAACAACACAACTTGATAAATCCCATACTCACATTATTAACAGCCTTTACAAAATGGTCTCTTGATTTGAAAAAAAAAAACTTATTCCAAATCGCGCAAAATTTACTCTTCCAAAAGGAGTTGCACAATAAAATTTAACACAAAATTAACAATATGATATATATAAGTCTAAATTGAAAACAACGTTCAAACCTATGATTGCGTTGGATAAAAACCGCAATTTTTATACGTGTGCATGTAATACAAATTTCTTGGTAGAGGGGTTTAAATACAGCACAAACAACATTTCCCAAAAGATCAAAATAGTGAAAAAGTACATTTTAACAAAACTCATTTGACTAACAGGTCGAACAACGGATGTTCTTAAACCATGCTGACTGCCATTGGCGATTGCCAAAACAATTGATCACCAGTACAAAATGAATCTTAATATTAATTTAAGACCAAACAGAAAAACAATAAACTTGTGGAAAAGATGGTATACCACAAACATGAGGTGCAAAATTTGTACACCATATCCGGATTTCGACAATTAATGTCTCTTCAGTGATGTTAGGGATCGAAACGGTATTTGGAAGGCAATAAAATATACCTCAATTTAGGATAGACTCTTGAATTTTAAAGAGTCGAAATAAGATGAACGGATCATATTAACCCGAAGAAAAATATAATACAAGCCCAAACGGAAAAACATAAACAAGTCTAAATTGAAAACAACGTTCAAACCTATGATTGCGTTGGATAAAAACCGCAATTTTTATTCGTGTGCATGTAAAACAAATATCTTGGTAGAGGGGTCTAAATACGCAATCATAGGTTTGAACGTTGTTTTCAAGATCAACTATAGTATATATCGGACAGTGTACATCACAAACATCTTGTAAAAACGCATTGAACCAAAACCAATGTACTGAAGTTTCGCCTATCGTATGCGAGAAATATTAGCCACTGACGCTCAATTGTTGATTTAGTATTTGTCCTAACATTACTATAATATATAGATAAATACTCTTGTACCAAGCGTTACACCACTACAAGCAATGTTAAATAGGTTTATATATCATAATTACTCTTATCGAATTGGATTAACGTGTTTACCCATCAACGTACTGCTTCAGCATAGAAACAATCGTGTAGTTTTAAATTTGATATCGTTAGCTGAACTTAACGTTAAAATCAAAACAAAAATTTATGAACTTGTGTAATGTCCTAAAACGATGTGTCTCTGTGATCTCAAATGCGACATAATTGCAAGGGAAAAAACCGGCTGATATGTGATTAAAAAGGTTGGGTCCTATTTCCTATTTTGATATTTTGATGTTGATTTGCATAGCAAATAATGTATGCTAAGCAGGAGACACTTGTATTGTCTATACAGCCGGTGTCGGTGTGTTTGAAGTTCGTATTTTACATAGTATTATTTGTATCTTGATTTGTATATTGTAAATTGGTTAACAAGATTTGAATATTGGTAAACTGCTTCTATTTATGATATACTGTCGATCTACAACTTTCCGAGAGAGATGGCAAGCTTAAAATCTATATCTACATGTACTTCTAGTAGATGTGAATCAGATGTGGATACCTAAAACTTCGAAAGATCTGCTAGAGTACATACCATGTAGGTCTCTTTCCTAAAGCATTAAAAACATTCTACTTTTCTACATTTTATACAAGTATTCCCCCATTCCAAACTAAAAGACAAATTTAAAGAATTGCTCCTGCCTTTCATAAAAATAATTGCCAAGTTTGACTGAAAAAACAACACTCCCTTTTGTTTTTTTCGGTCATTTTTCGCTGGATGAATACTTAAATGTGATGATAACAGCTATTCACTAGCAAATCATGTGTTTTGTACCAAACGGTAGAAATATTAACCAAGGCTTATCAAAGATACAACAAAAATCGACAGAGAAAGAAGACAACATTCTTGTATGTGTGTATGGCAAATCAGTAAAACGATTGCGTTGAATTTTTGTAGCAGATAATATATTAGAAAAACAAACTATCTTAATAGGCAAGCATATGAAAGTCAAACTACATACTTAATTCTCCCTAGTTTGTTAAATGATTTTCAAATATCGACCCATATAAAAAATCAGGCAAAAAATGTAACATGTGTAAGTTGAAAAAGACAATCCAATTTCTGAATATATATGTATCAGTTACTTAGTAATCAATAATTTTTTGATCAATTAAACAAAATATAAATGTTGTATAAGTAAAACAATTGTCCGAAATTAACGTCAATATACATGATAGCATGTTCATGCATTTATTTGTTTTCAAAAACATTATCTAAACGACATAAAGATTCTTTATTAAGAAACTATTTTTATTTCTGCTGAGGAGGTTTCGTTAAAAACATAGCATTCAAACAATTTATCTGTATCACACAATTTATTGTCAATGAGTGAAATACAAATAGGCTACTCCTGTTTTTTTTTCTTTCAAAATTTAACACAATTTATACTTAGTTATATTTCACATTAGTAAACACTGCATGAAATTAGACATAATAACCTTGAACTAGTTCTACAGGAACAAAAATGCTTTTCACTCAAATTGTTTTGTTCTTGAATTATACTTTTACTTTTAAATTTTCCACAAGGAAATTATGGTCCTCAATGCTCTTCCACGTCGTATTTTGGACTTTTATAGATATAAGAAGATGTGGTATGAGTGCCAATGAGACAACTCTCCATCCAAGTCAAAATTTATAAAAGTAAACCAATATAGGTCAGAGTACGGTCTTCAACGCGTTTTAAATTTTTTTTTTTTTAGCATTACTGATGGGTCTGATGGAGACGATACGCCAGTCTGACGTACAAAATTTGAATCCTTGTATCTGTGGTGAGTTTATAGTGCACATGAAATGTATATGTCACTGAACAGACAGGTATTACTAGATCAAATCATTGAAACAAATAAATGTTTATATAGTATAAAGAAATCTATAAACCACCATTAGATAAACACAATGCAGGGATCAGTATACTAATTACAGATTATGTCTCACCTGTTGTGATATTCTTAGTTATGTTGTTAATGGATACTTGAAGAGAAGTAAAAACCCACGTATATGGTAAATAAGTAACGAATGGTTCTTCGTGCAGATACATTCAATAAATAAGTGCCTCATTTCCTCGTTTAATTAGCTACCGATTTAAAGGAAGTTTTTGGTACCCTTTTTACTTCGTAGAGTAATTTAAGGTGGCAAAACAGTCTTTTTTTTTTTAGTAAAATTAGGGTGCCTGTCTACAACTTTAAAAGATGCAATAACAACTTGAAAATTATACTGGAACAAAACATAGGTGCTCAAACTGTAAAAAAAATAGTAATCGAGTTGGACCGTGAAGAAATATGGGTGAGAAATATTAGCGGCATACATTACTCACCTAACTGTGTTTACACTCAAACATATGTTCCATAAACGCTTAAAAGAATAGAGATTGTAAATTCAGTATAGTAATAAAGTTTTATCCTTGACGTAATGTGCAAACATAACTGCGCTTTCCTCACAATGACATTACCCTTCCAAAAAATTGTAAAATGTCATGGCGGTCGCATATATTGAAAAACTTCAATGATCTCCCAAATCGAATGTACAAAAACATTAAAATAACATTCTATAAATGTCATGCGTCCGAAGAGCTTTTCTGTATTTACCTTCATCCGGAACGATCAAAGTCGATTTTTTGAAAGTCAAAGATGTATCAGAACCGAAAAAAATGAAGAACTACATGACCAAGCAGGACCTTAAAAAAAGCTCAATTTATCGAAGGTCAAATATGTCTGAGGGATTTAAAACCTAATTTTTTCAAATATTTAAAATTTTGAAATTTATAAACGGACAACTTAAGAAAGGTATGTTACAATTCATGTCTGTAACTAAGTACAGATACAGACAACTGCGCCGTTGATACCCTCGGGGACTGATAGTCTTATAGCACATTTTTCAACCCATTGCTAATGTAAATGGATAATGAAAACAACACTTTATAACATTTAATGCACTAAGATTGCACTCAGAATATGTTTATTTTAATCGTCTTATAATTTCTTTATTTTGATGTTGTAAAGAGATCATACCGATATAACTCTACTTCGATCAATTGAATAGTTTTGCATAACATGTTACTACATCTCTGTTTTTCTTTTCGATTTGACTTCTTTTTTTTACATTCATCGTCAACAACATTTAATAAATGAAATTATAAACCTATTAAATGTAAAATATATTAAGTTATGCAGAATTATTATAATAAGGCAATACAAAATGAAATTATAAACCTATTAAATGTAAAATATATTAAGTTATATAGAATTATTATAACAAGGCAATATCATAAAGATCAAAACTACTTTCCCCTTAGGAAACAACAGAGACCAACTTAAAGATATGACATTTTATCACTATTAACAAAAAACAGAATTTATGATTTGAAATTATTCATTTATTTTATTCGGATAGTTGCCTTCTACTGCTATTTTTTACGTCCTTTTCAATAATAAAAAAAGATGTGGTATGATTGCCAAGGAGACATTGTATGAAATAGAGTACAAACTTCTTTGCTTCGGTATTACGTGTTTTTGAAATGTCAAATTTTGATAATATATGTTTTATTAGAACAATGTGCGGTTCATATTTGACATATAGAAGTGTAACAATACTTATAAAAAATCTGTTTTGATGTAATAAAAAGTATTCACAACATAATCTCTACAACGAAATAGAAACAAGATAAAAATGAACAAACGACACCTTCGATAAAACCATGAAAACAAAAAAGGAACAAATTACAATGAACATGCTACAAAATACTACGCAATAAAGGTAAGATCCTGGCGAAAAATCGGGGAAACCGGTATTCTGAGAGGGAAGAGACTCCGACGTAAATATTGAACTTGATCGTATTGCCCATGACAATTAAAATGCCGATGGTACTGCACGTTAGATGACGCGTTATGTTAGGGAAAAGTTTTCCTTAGGTATAACTTAGTACACAACCACGACAATTTTTTGTCGCACGTTTAGTGGCACCAGTGACTGCCGCTACGGACGAAGTCAAACATATACTTTATCACTAACAGAAATCTTTTTGAAAATATCATTCAGTGATACTCTATTTACATTCGTTATATTAGCCGAAAGTTTGATAAACTAGTAACCAATAACGTATAGTTCTTCGGATATAAATGACAGTCAGCAATTCAGTCCATACCATCTGGTTTATGGGGAAGAATGCGGTCGTTATCTTGTATATAAAAATGTGGAATCGAGTGAATCCGTTTTAATGAATGTTTTTCTTTCCCAATACGATAGTCGAATAGCGTATTGGGGTTTTTTTAAAACAAAAAAAAATTCTTGACATTGTTGCGTGAGGGTTATATAGCTTATTGAAAGAAGAAAATTAACGTTTAACATCTTGCTATTAAACACGACGAGTCAACGAGTAGGCATTGGAATCTGTCGATCGATATCTATTGAACATATTCGATATAGATCGGCTCTTTTATACAAATATCACTTTACTGCTTTTTGGCAAATATGAACCACACATTTCTTCAATCAAGCATTTATCATATATATTTGGCTTTTTGAGACAACTCTTAACAAGATAGCTAATGACGTAGAAGTTAGATTCTTCGTGTTAGTGAACGGCCATTAGCAATGAGCAAACCTAAACCATTCAGCAAGCTATAAGAGACATTGACATGAATAGTCAAACGAGACAATAAATGGCCTGATTTTTTAAAAAAACAAAAGACGAAAAACAAATATAATATAACGAAACAAATACCAACTACTTATTTACAAGCTCCTGACTAAGGGACAGGCGTATATCTAAGTTTATTTGCAATTTATTTCATAATATATATATCTAAAATCTAAACAGATGGGAAAATAAAAGAAATAGAAGGCAATTATCTGAAGTAGAATATATTAATGTTTGTATATCTAATGTGGTTCACACTGAGTAACCCGCCTAGCGGGTTATTTAAAGTGTGCATCACATTTTTTAGGTTATTTCGAATAAACAGAAAAAATATTACAGTCATTCCTTAAAATTTAATTCTAAATTCCATTTTAAAGGAGTAAATTTTGAAAAAACGTTGTTGACGTCACGGTCACATGACAAAATTATGTCTATGAGCTGATAGACAAACACTTTCAACCAATTAGAAGACGTGTTACATCCCAAATTAAATTATCTAAGTTTATTTGCAATTTATTTCATTATCTATATATCTAAAATCTAAACAGATGGGAAAATAAAAGAAATAGAAGGCAATTACCTGAAGTACAATATATTAATGTGTGTATATCTAAGTTTATTTGCAATTTATTTCATAATCTATGTATCTAAAATCTTAACAGATGGGAAAATAAAAGAAATAGAAGGCTATTATCTGAAGTACAATATATTAATGTTTGAAATTGAATTATTAACTCTTTTTATGATTAACAGGTTTTAGAATTTCATATCTGTATCAATATGAGTTTGTCTCTGTTTTAATCTATACAATATTGCATAAAAATATGAAAAATGTCGCAATTAAAAAATGTCTGTACTTTAACTCCCTAATGCTTTTGACTAAAGATGACATATGATTTGTGTTTCGTCTAACAATCGTAACATGTACATTTAAATAACATTTTATCTTCTAAAATGTTAACGGGTGACTTTATTTGCTGATAAAATTAAGGAACGTACTAAGCCTTTGATTCTGTGGTTGGCATTTATTAATGCTTTTTTAATTATTTTGTGTTTTGCTTGTTTACTGTTTTGTCATTAATTAAGCAATTGCGTGAGTCGATTTCATTTTTTACTGTTTAAAAGGTTTCGTTGTTTCCTTCTTATAGTTGATGTGTTTCCCTCGGTTTTAGTTTGTAACCCGGATTTGTTTTTGTCTCAATCGATTCATGACTTTCGAACAGCAGTATACTATTGTTGCCTTTATTAGTCATGTCGGGGCATTTTATAGCTGACTTTACGGTATTGATTTTGCTCATAGTTGTGGACCGTCCGGTGACCTATAGTTACTTAAATCCAAGTCATTTGTATTCTGTTTGGTAGATAATATCAAATGAATATTTGTAGGGATTGAACTGAGCATGTTCTCTAGGGAAAGGTTTTCTATCAATGCTAAAGTTGGTACAAATTTCTCAATGATTGATAGTATAGTTCAAATATTGAAAATTGAAAATTCTCAACAAAACCCGTCATAACATTAAACTTTCAAACAACTTTGCATGAAAGGATTTTGGCAGCACCGGCATGTAGAGTATATGGATATATCATTGTTTTTGCGATATTGCACACCTTCTGTTTACTGTCAAATGTCATTTCAATCATTTTTTTCCTCCTAGGAAAAAAGTTGTTATATGAAAAAAAACTTTGGATTCAAATGTTTACTGCTGCTATGACATATTTGTCCCAAATTTGCATTTCATATTTTGTAATTACAAACCTTTTCCCTAACATAACGCGTCATCTAACGTGCAGTTCCATCGGCATTTTAATTGTCATGGGCAATACGACCAATGTCATTATTTATGTCGGAGTCTCTTCCCTCTCAGAATACCGGTTTCCCCGATTTTTCGACAAGATCCTACCTTTATTGCGAAGTGTTTTGTGGCATGTTCTTTGTAATTTGTTCCTTTTGTGTTTTCATGGTTTTATCGGAGGTGTCGTTTGTTTATTTTTATCTTGTTTCTATTTAGTTGTAGCGACGATGTTGTTAATACTTTTCTCTTATTCTTCGTCAATTTATCCCTTTTTGCACCCATTGTATAAAAAAAATTTAATCAACGTGTGGTTCGTTTGATCTCAGTTCTTCATTGGTTAAAATCCGATTATGACGTCGAATTTTCTTGCTTTCCTCTGAATTTCCTATTGTGACGGCATGAAAAAAGGCGACCATGCCTGATGACGTCACATAGAAAGAACACATCTGTTTGCAGATCATTTGAAAAGAAGGAATAAATTTGCCTGCGTATTGTTTGAAAATCATTAGAGAAATACATTCCACCACCAAATCTCGTGTAATACGATATTTATCCACTCTCGACAGTTAAATTTTAAATATTTAAAACGCTCGGCGAGCCTCGCGTTTTAAATTTGAAAATTTAACTGTCTCGAGTGGATAAATATCGTATCACACTCGATGCAGTGGTAGAATCTATATTTATTACATCAAAACAGATTTTTTTATAAGTATTGCTACACTTCTATATGTCAATTATGAACCGCACATTGTTCTTATAAAACACATATTATCAAAATTTGACATTTCGAAAACACGTAATACCAAAGCAAAGAAGTTTGTACTCTATTTCATACAATGCCTCCTTTGCAATCATATCACATCTTTTTATATCATATAATTATTAAAAAGGACGTAAAAGAAGTAGTAGAAGGCAACTATCCGAATAAAATAAATGAATAATTTCAAATCATAAATTCTGTTTTTTTGTTAATAGTGATAAAATATCATATCTGTAAGTTGGTCTCTGTTGTTTCCTAAGGGGAAAGTAATTTTGATCTGTATGATATTGCCTTATTATAATAATTCTATATAACTTGATATATTTTACATTTAATAGGTTTTAAATTTCATTTTATTTTGCCTTATTATAATAATTCTGCATAATTTGATATATTTTACATTTAATAGGTTTATAATTTCATTTATTAAATGTTGACGCTGGGTGTAAAAAAAAAGAAATCAAATCGAAAAGAAAAACAGAGATGTAGTAACATTTTATGCAAACTATTCAATTGATCGAAGTAGAGTTGTATCGGTATGATCTCTTTACAACATCAAAATAAAGAAATTATAAAACGATTAAAATAAACATATTCTGAGTGCAATCTTAGTGCATAAAATGTTATAAAGTGTTGTTTTCATTATTCATTTACATTAGCAATGGGTTAAAAATCTACTATAAGACTATCAGTCCCCGAGGATATCAACTGCGCAGTTCTCTGTACTTAGGTACTGACATGAATTGTAACATACCTTTCTTTAGTTGTTCGTTTATAAATTTCAAAATTTTAAATATTTGAAAAAATTAGGTTTTAACTCCCTCAGACATATTTGACCCTCGATAAATTGAGCTTTTTTTTAGGTCCTGCTTGGTCATGTAGTTCTTTTTTTTTTTCGGTTCTGATACATCCTTGACTTTTAAATATTTGACTTTGATCGTTCCGGATGAAGGTAAATCCAGAAATGTTCTTCGGAAGCATGACATTTATAGAATGTTGTTTTAATATTTTTGTACATTCGATTTTGGAGAACATTGAAGTTTTTCAATATATGTGACCGCCATGACATTTTACAATTTTTTGGAAGGTAACGTCATTGTGAGAAAAACGCCGTTATGTTTGCACGTTACGTCAAGGATAACAGTTTATTACTATACTGAATTTAAAATCTGTATTCTTTTAAGCGTTTATAGAACATATGTTTGAGTGTAAACACAGTAACCAGTTTGAGCACCTATGTTTAGTTCCAGTATAATTTTCAAGTTGTTATTGCATCTTTTAAGTGACAAAGTTGTAGACATGAAATACAGTCAAGTCATTGTTCCATTACTTAATTGTCTGTTCTACTTACTAGTACACTTGGTACAATAAAAAACCTGATATAAAATTGTTCAAATAAGGCCTTTGAAAATAGTGGAATTAACTACTTTTGGAGTGTCAAAAACTCGTTGGAAGTACTTGATAAATTGCATGCATATATAGGTGATTTTGAATCTGTTCAAAGTTTTGATTTTTCTACCCCATATACCACTTTGCCCCATATTCTTTTTAAGAAAAAATTCACACATCTTATTAAAAGGGCATTTAAAAAGTCGGAATGAGAATACATATGTTCAAACTCTTTTAGGTCATTTTTTAGGAGCAACAAACAAAAGAGCTGTGTCAATTGGACATGCTTTGATACTATATCTGCCCTTGAATTTTTACTTGATAACATTTTTGTCGTATATCGTCAAGTTATCGGAATTCCAATGGGGACTAACTGTGCACCACTTATTGCGGACCTGTTTTTGTATTGTTATGAGTTACAATTTATGACTAAAATCTGCAAAGACTCATCGAAACCACTTCTGATACAAAAATTTAACAATACTTTTAGATATTTGGATGATATATTGGCTCTCAATAATGACGACTTCTGTATGTATACTAAAGATATATATCTCAACTTGTACGATTCGCTCGTGTATGTAACAACGTATTAGATTTTAGCGAGAGAAATTCATGTATTAATGAAAAATTATTACACCAGGGTTTTCGGTATCATAAACTAGTCAAAACATTTACTAAATTTTATCATCCGTATAAGGACATCATTCGTAAATATAACTCAACATGCAGACATCTTATACGTTCGGGTATTTCACATCCAATCTTTTATGGTAATATTCTTTACAAAGCACAAAAATGTCAATATTCACCTCAAAAGCTAACAAAACCTTTAAACAGACTTATTAAGAAGGGATATAGTTACGATAGTGTTGTCAGGTCATTAAAGATTGCATATTTTGGCTTTAATATTGATTCACTTATAGGGTCTTTGCATCGGAATTAAACATATTTATTCTAAAACCAGTTGTTGGCATGACAAGGGTTATGTTCTCATATATTTTATGATGGTATAATACTAAACCCCTAACAGGAGGGATTGTGCCGGATATTCATATGATGAAGATATAATCTTTCAATCAGTTTAATTGAGGTCTGGAGCTGGCATGTCAGTAACTACTAGTAGTCTGTTGTTATTTATGTATTATTGTCATTTTGTTTATTTTCTTTTGTTTCCTATTTCTGACATCGGACTCGGACTTCTCTTAAACTGAGTTTCACTGTGCGTACTGTTGTACTTTTTTTTTCTACATTTGCTAGAGGTAAAGGGGGATGGTTGAGATCTCAAAAAACATGTTTAACCCCGCCGCATTTTTGCGCCTGTCCCAAGTCAGGAGCCTCTGGCCTTTGTTAGTCTTGTATCATTTTTAATTTTAGTTTCTTGTGTATAATTTGGAGTTAAGTATGACGTCCATTATCACTGAACTAGTATACATATTTGTTATGGGGCCAGCTGAAGGACGCCTCCGGGTGCGGGAGTTTCTCGCTGCATTGAAGACCAATTAGGAGCCTTCGGCTGTTGTCTGCTCTATGGTCCGGTTGTTCTCTCTTTGACACATTCTCTATTTCCATTCTCAATTTTAGGCACCCTAATTTACTAAAAAAAAAGACTGTTTTGCCACCTTAAACTACTCTACGAAGTAAAAAGGGTACCAAAAACTTCCTTTAAATCGGTAGCTAATTAAGCTAGAAAATGAGGCACTTATTTATTAAATGTCCATGCGCGAAGAATCAATCGTTACTTATTTACCATATACGTGGGTTTTTACTACTCTTCAAGTATCCATTAACAACATACTTAGGAATATCACAACAGGTGAGATATAGTCTGTAATTAGTATACTGATCCATGCATTGTCTTTATCTAATGGGGGATTATAGATTTCTTTATACTATATAAACATTTATTTGTTTCAATGATTTGATCTAGTATCACTTGTCTGTTCAGTGAAATGGAGGAGTCCTGTGCTCTATAAACTCACCACAAATACCAGGATTAATCAGTAACGTTCGAAAGTTTAAAACGTGTTGAAGACCGTACTTTGACCTATATTGGTTTACTTTTAGAAATTTTGACTTGGATGGAGAGTTGTCTCATTGGCACTCATACCACATCTTCTTATATCTATAAAAGTCCAAAAAAGTACGACGTGGAAGAGCATTGAGGACCATAATTTCCTTGTGGAAAATTTAAAGGTAAAAATAAAATTTAAGAACAAAACAATTTGAGTGAGAGGCATTTTTGTTCCGGTAGAACTAATTCAAGGTCATAATGTCTAATTTCCGGCAGTGTTTACTAATGTGAAATATAACTAAGTATAGATTGTGTTAAATTTGGAAAAGAAAAAAAAACAGCCGTCGATGATAAGACTAGCCTATTTATATTTCACTCATTGACAATAAATTGTGTGATACAGATAAATTGTTTGAATGCGATTTTTTAACGAAACCTCCTCAGCAGAAATACAAATAGTATCTTAATAAAGAATTTTCATGCGGTTTGGAAAATGCTTTTGAAAACAAATAAGTGCATGTACATCTTGTCATGTATATTGACGTTAATTTCAGACAATGTACTTTTTACTTATGCAACATTTATATTTTGTTTATCTGATGAAAAATTTATTGATTACTAAGTAACTGATACATATATATTCAGAAATTGGATTCTCTTTTTCAACTTACATTTTTTGTCTGATTTTTTACATGGGTCGATATTTGAAAATCATATAACAAAGTAGGGAGAATTAAGTATGTAGTTTGACATTCATATGCATGCCTATCGAAATAGTTTGTTTTTCTAATATGTTATCTGCTTCAACAATTCAACGCAATCGTTTTACTGATTTTTGTTGTATCTTTGAGAAGCCTTGGTTAAAACTTCTGCTATTTGGTACAAAACACATGAGTTGCTAGTGAATAGCTGTTATCAACACATTTAAGTATTCATTCAACGAAAAATGACGGAAAAAAAAACAAAACAGTGGGTACTTTTAGGTAAATGATGAGAGAACGAAAACGCAGAGATACTGTATTGTACTTTTTATGATTTTATATATACAGCATCAATAATTGGAATTGAATACATTTACAAAGTTTTTGGAATTGTTTTTCTTACATGTCTGAAGCAAATTCTAATCAATATGAATTCAGAATATTTCGCCCTTTTGATACGACCACTCTATTTCTAGTCAGCGTAGGGTGTTAGTCTTGGTATTAGGGTCTGGATAGACGTCTTCCAGAAAATGTACGAGGGAGTTCAAATCACACAAAAACATAAAAAAGTTTATATACAAGTAAATAAAAGAACAGAAACAATATTAGAAAATTATATGTATATTAAAGTCCAAATAAGTCGTAAGATATGTTTGCATGATAAATAAAATACAAAAAGTAAAATAACAAAATTACCGAACTTCAAGGAAATTTCAAAACGGAAAGTCCCTTATCAAATGGCAAAATCAAAAGCTCAAACACATCAAACTAATGGGAAACAACTGTCATATTCCTGACTTATAAAGTACAGGCATTTCCTTGTGTAGAAAATGGAGGGTTAAACCTGGTTTTATAGCTAGCTAAACATCTCACTTGTATTACAGTCGCATAAAATTCCATTATATTGACAACAATGTTTGAACAAAACAAACAGACATAATAGGTAAAAATATCAAAAATAGGGGTACAGCAGTCAACATTGTGTTATAATCTTAATCACTATAAAAACAAACAAATATGTCAACAGAGAAAAACAAGATGGCATAAAGACAAAGCACATAAGCAAAAATGAAAGACAAGAACACGACAAATGGCCATAGCACAATAACACAATGGCGGGATGTATAAATAACGAGCCACGCCAAAAGGATATTACCAAAAATGGACAAAACAGTAAAGGTAAATAATGTACAAAGACAAATAAAAGAACCCTATATCACGTAATTATGATGATAAACAACGTCAGTACTTAGAACCTATACTTCAAGACCATCATGTATAATTTGTTAAGTTGATACGGAATATTTATCAACAAATTATTGGTATCTTCCGATGAACTTTTTTAGAAAAAAGGACGAGATGTTCTTTGACATAACCCTGGTTCATCAACTTTTTGCTCAGCCACTTGTGACGTTTTATAATGTCTGGGTAGCAGGTGCAAGCTCTTGAATACCAAAATGTATATCCCATATGCAGGTGAAGTTGGTATACTGCTACTAAGGTGGGGGAAATTGAAAATTTCAAAATTAAAATTGTCTTGTTTGTCATAGATTCTGATACTGAGATGACGCTTATTTCAAATTCGAGGTATAAAAAAAAGGCAGAGGAAGCCGTGTCTGTTGTTTTAGGTCTGGAGGATATATTAATGGAAACCAATCAAAAAAGTTTGGATTGTTATTGGAAAGAACATCATCAATATATATATATATATATCTGAATGTGAAATTAAATGATCTGGCTTCCTTGATCTTTTTGTTTCTGACAAGTGTCCGACGGAACTCAGACTCATATGAAAATACGAAGAGGTTGTCAAGGAGAGGAGGCGCACAGTTCGTTCCCATAGGAATGCCGACAATTTGTTTAAAAATCCGACCTCCAAATTCAACAAATATGTTGTCAACAAGAAACTCCAGGATACTGATCACTTGTTCCTTCAGTGTAGCATGTTTTACCTTTTTGTTCACTATTAACAGAATATGCCGTATGGTATCTCAAAGTAATAAATTTATAGCGTGTGTACCATTTTTATATTGAAAAGCATTGTGGATTATTTTTTTTTGACGATTTTTCAATTTCGCATGGGGAATGGTGATATACAGGGTTGAAAAATCAAAAGTTTTTATAGAATTAATTTCAGAGAAAGATCAAGATTTAAAATTATCCAGAAGTCCTTAGAGTTTTTTAGAATCCACATATGGCTAATACCACTACGCCAGTAAACAGTTTCACAGTATTTCTGAAGACCCTCTGATACTGCGGACAGAATTTTTGTCGATCTAATGGACAAATCCTTTGTAGAACATGCAGATGAGCCGCCAATGTACGGTTATTTGTACGGAAATTTGTGAAGCTGAGGTATCAAAAAACACCAAGGTAAGTCCTCAGATTTGCTGTTCAATGTAATGTTCATTGAGGCCATAAAGGACTTATGATTTGCCAAAATCTCATCCTTGTCGAATGATTTCTTTTTTTTTGTGGGATTACCTGAGTGCTTATTTATTCCTTATTTTTTACAAGACACTCGTAGCAGTACGATTTACATACAAAGACAATATTTTTTGAAGCTTTTTCCGCAGGCACAACAACATATATTTATCGTGAAGAGATGATAGACATTTAACAACTTCATTGTCTCTGAAAACGGACTTTGGTCGATCGTTCACCCAGTTTTTCAACTTATGAATTCGATGTTTTATCGGAGACTTGATTGTTTTTACCCATTCTGACAAAGTGTCCAGTTCAACTTCTCGTTTAGTCCATGCTCTGGATTAGTTCGCAATGGAATCCATAATAATTTGAAGTTATGGTTCCAATTGATGTGTTGGTGTTCTCTGAACTTAGGACCATGAGATATCACCTTTCGGAAATGTTCAGGTTGAATCATGCTTAGATCCCCAGTAATGGCCAGAGGGGCTGTAGATATAAGGCGAGTGGCAACAGTCAAATGTCAGAGGTTTTTTTGGGATATTTTTCTGAATCAAAGTCTCCCAATGCTTGCTTATAGTTAAACACTTTAAGTGCATGGTTTTGGTGTAACTATAGAATACGATAGGAACAGACTGATTTTGAAAATAAAGTGGAATTTTAGATGTTACCTCCTTGTGACGAAGAACGTTGCTGATGTTGATTGCATCAATTCCTTTATTAGAAAACTGAACTGGAAGGTACTTCTTCTTTTCATCATGTAAAGGTTCCGATCTTACTGGTTTAAAAAGACGGACAAGAGCTACATTACAAATTATACTGACCAGTCTGTATATTGGAGAAAATATATCTATGCATCCCTTGTCAAGTGCATAATCTCTCTCTTTTAGAAATTTTACAGGCAGTAAAAAAAGAAAAGTTCTAATGTAATGTAACCCTAGCGGATGTGAAAAAAGGTCATCAAAGCTCCCTGAGGTAGATCTAGATTTGGAAGACTTTTTTTTACATTTGGCCGATGGTAATGTTTTTGCCCATGACTACGCTGGTGTCTTAAAGTAGTATTTAATAAGCTCATTACATTTACATCACTGCAGGCTGGACTTGACAAATTTCCTACTCCTTTGATGTTATCATCGCAACCATATGGCATTGCAGTACCTAGTTCGCTTATCCAGAAATTTCCTCTATCTTTTCGGAAAAAGAGTACTTGTCATACTAGCAAAGGTATCGACCCAGTGATTAAAAAAATCGTCATGAGCGCTTTTCTGGATTTATCTTCAGTAGAAACGCTTAAAGCCATATAAATTTTGGGATAGGAAAATCCGAGAGATCTAAATCATTTTAAGAAAATTTACTGATATGACCGTATCAATGACAGCTATGAAATCGATCCAGTGGTCAACACTATACAATAATACAATTTATCTTCAAATGTCAGCATTGAATCGACGTTTAACATTCAACCACTGCCTTATTGTGTTATACAACCCTGATTAAACTCAACCCACATTGTATATTCTGCTACACGTAGAACTGTTTTCTTTTTACTCTGAATCCTTTTCAAAAGTGGTATTATACCTATATTGTATATTTAAGAAGAATGCTTGGGATGTCTTAATCATATCCCAATCTTGAAGACCGTATGGTGACCTATAATTGTTTACATCTGCGTTATTTGAATTCTGGAGGATAGTTGTCCCATTTGGTACTGATACCACATCTCCTTATTTTTTTTTTATAAAGAGCCATTTTCATTTTCAGGTCAGAAAACAAGATATAGTTTAATATGATTCACATCAGAAAACGTTGTTCAAGAAAGTTTCAAGATAATAGACAAAAATTGTGTGCCAGAAAAATGCATTTTTGTATGTTGTTATTATGTTTTCATAGTGTATATATATATACATAAATGTGTAAGTACTAATACTTGTTGTCAAATACAACCCAATATTTAATTTGCTAATTTTTACTTTCAAATACTTTGAAGGAATCTTGCTATCCTTTTTTATGTTTTATACAATTCATACATTACTTAAGGGAAATCGATACAGTTTCCATGAGGCTAACTGTTAACGCGACAATGACCGTTCAATGTCCCGTTGTAACCAGTTTAAAGTTGTAAAGATGGAATTGAATCACAGAACACATAATCTGAAAAATATAAACCAAAGAAACTTTTTTGTCTTTTTCAAAATAAATATGTGTTTTTTATCAGAATTGCTATTTTAATTTTTCAAGTGCATTTCGGATATAGCGAGAGACGTCATTGAATGCATATTGAACGTAGAAAAAATAATTTTCAGGAAAATGTGAGCTGACAAATTTACACACGATCTCAAGAACAATTTAACACTTAACTTAGTATGGAAAAAAATGGGTTTTTTCTAAATACACAACTCATATTCATGTATTACAAACATTACATTTCAAGAACAATGTAAAACGTGAAAATAAAAGTCGGCAAATTAAATATACTTTGCAACATAATAGGAATATGCAATCAAGTTTTGAATGAACAATACATTTGACATGATATTTTATTTTCCCTTGTGCGTAAGTTCAGGGGTTTTGAATCAAACATAATCATGATAATAGCGATCTTAAAGCCAAAAATATCAATTTAAAAAAATTTAAAGTTGTAATGTTACAAAATTTATAAAATGTTATTTATATGTATTGTGATAAAGGGGGGATTATTCAATTTGAAAAACGTCAAATTGCCGATAACAAGTGCAACCACAACCTATAGATACATTCAATATGTTAGACCGCTGATAAGGATGATTATATAAAGTCAACGAACTGTTTAAACAGCTTACATGTACTCATGCTATTTATATAATTCCTTTTTTCTAATTTTGGGGAGTATTGTTTACCAAATGTTGTATTAAAGGCTTCAATAAAACATCTTAAAGCTGTTCTTTTTGTAAGAGCTTGAAGCCGTGAAATGACTGTATCTACGACGAAAAATATCAAACAGCACAATCCAGGATTATAGAGTAATACATTTTGAAACTGTTTTAACAACTTCATCTTGTTTGTCATGGGCTGAAAATTGTTTTAAACGAACATGTTTTTTTACCTTGTTTTCTTTTTTGTTTTTTTGCCCAATGTATTCTCTTAGCATAATAAATATGCTCGTAATTTTTAGCAGTAGTCTATCCCTTTATATATTTTATCAAAGACTTTTACGATATTTGATTGTCGTCAGTCATAAATTGACCTTGTTAATGAAATATTCTTATTGCAAATACTTTTAAATATATTTTCTTTTCTGTCGAAGAAGTTTCACAAGGGCTGTGGTGATGAAAAAAAATTGAATAAGGACGTATCATAAGTTATGTTCTCCTTCCATGAACACAGACGCTGTTTGTTTCTCATAAAGATTCGTTTATTTAAAATTCGTTGTTGCCGTAGTTTTTCTTCGTCATAAATCAGTATAAAAAATTTTCTAACCGACGTTGAGCAAGCAACAATCAATCATTCTTCTCCTTATCCTATCAATTTTCAAAGTAGACTAGTCGTTTTGCTATTTTCTGCACGTGGATGTAAATAATACCCGAATGACATATGTGACCAGCTATGAGATTTTCAGACTTATGGGGGTACCAGGTTCAAAATCAGTTTTTTGCACTTTTATGATTATACATAGATTCAAAACACCCGGACGAGTTATTTTGCTAGATTCTGCAAAATAATAGAATCATGGTCAATTTTCTTACTTTCGATTTTATTAAAAATATTCATTTTCTTTCAATTTTTCACATGTATGTTCATCTATCATGTCTATTATATTTATTTATATATTGTTGGTTTCTGTGGGGTTTTTTTTTGGGGGGGGGGGGGTGGTGGGGTGGGGGGGGGGGAGGGGGGATTCTAGTCTTTTTTAATTTCTATATCAAACATTCGGTTGCCATAGCAATAATGTACCGGAATCTGCAATCTAAATAATAATGATTTAAAAGTGAATACCAAGATAGATGATAAACCATCAAGGAGATGTGTATTATTTAATATGCTTTCTAATATTTATCTATTATCTTATTATAAATACCATTGTACATGTATCCTAATAAAGGGATTACACCAAAGACCTGTTAATGCAAAGTAAGATGAAACAGTCAAACAGCATGCTCAAAAATATTAGGGCATGTAGGTGAAAGGGATGTACGAAAACTTTCAACAACACATAAATCTTGTTTATGTAGTTCGAAGACAGGCATAGATAAATAAAACCCCTAAGAACGAACACCGGATGAGACTCTATTGGGGTCCTAATTGACAGACATATCTAGCTTGATTTACATGTACCGGTATATGTCCATACAAATGATTATATTTCCCCGTACAATGTGCAACAATGAGATTTACTTCAAAAACTTGTTGTTCATGCTGCAATCTGTATTGGTAATAAATTAGAAAAAAAACAATAAACACTGCACTTTGAAATGCCTATAATGATCTAAAGTTTATCTTCTGTCCCCTTTGTGAATAAATTTTCATTCAGATCAACTCAATAGATTCTAAAAGATAAATTATGTGTTTTTCATATCATAAAATATGATTCAAATTTCCTCAAGTCACGAAAAAATGAAACTTTATTTAACCGCATGATATAAAAAATGAAAACAATACGTTATGATTGGACATTCAATAACAGGTGCGTCGATTACGTTACGTGACTTTACATCGACGTTTTCTCATGATGACGTTTACTGCAATAAGCCTGGAAATGTCATGGCGGGTCACATATGTGTTCAACATTGTGTCTAAATTTATATTATTAGAGGTTCAGCAAATAATGTATGAGCATTTCTTGATAGTAATGTTATAATTTATATACACATCTATAAAAAAACGGCAACGCTTTATGTGACAAGTATAATAAAAAGATTGTTTGTGCAACAACAACAACAACAATGAAATCGTGAGTAATACACTACAAACTGAGTGGGTAAGTTTTCTTCTCTGACCTAAGGGTTCACTACGAAAATGACTTTTAATTCATGTTCCAAGTAATGCTTGGATACAAGTCCATTCATATAATTAATCTTCTCTCCGAAGATGTTACAACTGCATAATTAGTCAGAGAGCTAGCAAAAACAAAGGACAGTTATTTCAGCAAATAAGAAAAAGAAAATTAGTCCAATGTATATACAAATGTCTGTTCACATATCATATTGCTTATTACAATGAAAATAAAAAAATACCACAGATATTTCATATCAGCACTTTTGTGCAAATTGTTGACTACGGGCTGGTGGTACATTCGTGATGAAACGTCCACTAGCAGTAGCATCACTCAGTGGTTAGAAAAAGTCATCAAAGATACTAGGCCTACACAGGGCTTCTGGTAGCTTAAATGTGAATAGCAATGAATATTCCTACCTATTTATAGCAACCATAATTCTGTAATCAAATTAAGTATTCTTGAACTGGTGACACATAAAAAAATCATTCACAATTAGGACACTTGTCAAGAGATTAAATGATTTGAAAATATATGTAGTTGTCAGAACCACTGAACGAATCTAGTTAGAGACATTGCTGAATGCATATAAAATGTTTTATTTATTCCTATCAAAGCATTACTTACAAAAAACGTATCTAAACTGGTTCTTTTAGTTAATATTCAGTAATATTGCATTTATATAATTGTGTAGCTTAAGTTTGCTTTCTTATCTATAAAACTCTATCGATCAATTTCATATTGAAATAATCAGAATGGTGATTAAATTTGTTTAATATCCTTAATTAAACATGGATCTCAGGCTGCATATACATTGTACACTTTGTATTGTAATATTTTGAACAACTTCATCGTATTTCCATTATGGATAATAAATTGAGCGTATCATGGTATTCGTGAGTGTTATAGATCTGATTAAATAACAGTAAATACATACGCATGTAAATAGATCCAATAAAGATAACTGATCATGTGCTTTATACTTATGGATTCAAATGACATTGTTCTTTGAAGACAGCTAGTTAATCTCTCCTCTGACATATTTCGTAAACAAGAAGGATGATTTTTAATTTTATATTTTTGCGGTATCCTGTAACAAGTGATAATTAAATGTGTGTTAGTCCTTTACTGATCATAATATTATGTCTATTGAAGTGTTCATTTCAACATATTCAATTTCTTAAAAGAATTATGCATTTTCATGATTCGCAAAGTTGAGGAGCATGGTGAGCCAAACATTCCAAACAGTTGTGCCAAATACGACTAATGCTATCTTTGTGAGGGTGTAGAAATACTTAAGTGTTTTGAGTTATTCAAAAGTTTAGAAAATAAATGGAAACATATGACAATATCAATGATATTTTATTACACACAAAGTGCTGACTACTGGGCAGGTGATATCCTCGGTGACTTAACGTGTACCAGCAGTGGCATCGACCTATTATTGCATTGAATGTTGAAAATAAAGTCGAAAAACAAATAATAGTCAAGAGCACTAAACACTACATAGAAAACAAAAGACTGCGCAACACAAACCAACACAAAAAACGGTGATGGTGAATATAGTTTTTGTATTTCACTAGAAACTTAGGCTAAAACCTAATCCTGCTCTGCATGTTACAGAAATGAATATATTTCTAAAACAGTCTTGATCATGTATATCTTATCGTACCTTCCGAAGAAAAAGTTGTCACATTTGCGACAAACTTAGTCCTGTAATATCAGCAAATCATGATATTTTTTAACATATTTTGATGGTATGCTATGTTGCATCTTAGTGTCGATTTTAACATTTCTTTCGAATAGGCCTAGGTTATGTGACTTGAAATAATAAAATTTGCGAATTGTTGAAAGATATTAAGGGAAATGCATTGTATTGTCAAAACATCTGCCGTTATTGTTGAATAACTTTATCACTTTTCTGGTTTGTAAATTAATATGAATTGCTCCGTTTCCTGCTATGGCAAAATTTAAAAAAGAAATTATTATACAAAAAAGTAAAATCACAAAATACTGAACTCCGAACACAAATCAAAAAGGAAAGTCCCCAATCAAATGGCAAAATCAAAAGTTCAAACACATCAAACGAATGGATAACAACTGTCATATTCCTGGCTTGGTACACGCATTTTCTTATGTAGAAAATGGGGGATTTAACCTGGTTTTATAGCTAGCTAAACCTCTCACTTGTATGACAGTCATTTACAGTTCATTTTGGTGTCTGATATTGGCAATAGGTTAAGTAACACAAACAGGATTCAGAATAGTTTTAGAATATATTGTATTTAAGCACAGGACAAAAACAAGATACCTTTTTTGTAGATTAACTTAGCTGTATTTGGCAAAATCGTACTAAATTTTGTGTCATCCATGCTGTTCGTTATATATTTGTCCTTTCAAACTTTTTGATTTGAACGTCACTGCTGAATCTTTAGAAGTCGAAAATCTAGTATGGCGTACAAAATTATAAGTCATGTATCTTTGATGAGTAACACCGCAAACAAAAGGTGCAAAGGTTTTTGTACACAATATCCGGATTTCGACAATTAATGTCTCTTCAGTGATGTAGGAATCGAAACGGTAATTGGAAAGCCATACAATTTACCTCAATTTAGGATAGACTCTTAGATTTTGAGGAGTCAAAATAGGATGAACGGATCATATAAACCCGAAGGCAAATATAATACAAGCCCAAACGAAAAAATATAAACAAGTCTAAATTAAAAACAACGTTCAAACATCTGATTGCGTTGGATAAAAACCGCAATTTTTATACGTGTGCATGCAAAACAAATTTCTTGTAAGATAGGTCTAAATACAGCACAAACATCATTTTCCAAAAGACCAAAAAAGTGAAAAAGTATATTTTAACAAAACACATTTGACTAACAGGTCGAACAACACATGGTCCTAAACCCTGCTGACTGCCATTGGCGATTGCCAAATAAACGGATCACCGATGTAATAAATGGATCTTAATTATAAATTTAATACTAAACAGAAACCAATAAACTTGCGGAAAAGATGGTATACTGCAAACAAAAGGTGCAAAGGTTTTTGTTCACTATATCCGGGTTTCGACAATAATTGTCTCTTCAGTGATGTTAGGAATCGAAACGGTACTTGGAAAGCCATACAATTTACCTCAATTTAGGATAGACTCTTGAATTTTGAGGAGTCAAAATAGGATGAATGGATCATATAAGCCCGAAAGCAAATATAATACAAGCCCAAACGAATAATATAAACAAGTCTAAATTGAAAACAACGTTCAAACCTATGATTGCGTTGGATAAAAACCGCAATTTTTATACGTGTGCATGCAAAACAAATTTCTTGTAAGATTGGTCTAAATACAGCACAAACAACATTTTCCAAAAGACCAAAAAAGTGAAAAGGTATATTTTAACAAAACGCATTTGACTAACAGGTCGAACAACAAATGGTCTTAAACCCTGCTGACTGCCATTGGCGATTGCCAAATAAACGGATCACCGATGTAATAAATGGATCGTATTTATAAATTTAATACTAAACAGAAAACAATAAACTTGCGGAAAAGATGGTACACCGCAAACAAAAGGTGCAAAGGTTTTTGTAAACAATTTCCGGATTTCGACAATAATTGTCTATTCAGTGATGTTAGGAATCGAAACGGTATTTGGAAAGCCATACATTTTACCTCAGTTTAGGATAGACTCTTGAATTTTGAGGAGTCAAAATAGGATGAACGGATCATATAAGCCCGAAGGCAAATATAATACAAGCCCAAACGAAAAAATATAAACAAGTCTAAATTGAAACCTATGATTGCGTTGGATTAAAACCGCAATTTTTATACGTGTGCATTCAAAACAAATTTCTTGTTACATACTCGAAACTATACTTATATATATATTCCTAAATTCTTTGATGATGTATGACTTTACAACAACTAACTGATAATTCAGCTTAAACTAACTAAATAAGGATTGAATACATTGTTTCCGTAGCCTTGTGCCAATTTTCCAGACACAATATTCCTCTATCGTATTTATTCATAATTTTAAGGGCTGAACTGTAGCTTTTTACATTGGTACATATACAGTTGTATTTTTGAATTTCTCATCATGTGTACGTTACTGTTACTGTATACTGTGTACTTTCACATGTATAGTAGAGCGGCGAATGTTGAAAAATTCGCTTAGTTAACGAGTTTAAATTACCTAAATACCTCAGGGAATTTTAATGTCTTAAAATGTCTATCGATTATTCAACTTTAGAAAAATGTTTGTCGTAAATATCAAATGTGGTCCAAATGACGTTAAAAACAGCCTTAACTGACTTACCCAACTTGCATCGAATACCCCATTGCTGATTCGATAGACAAATCTCATAACTAGCCCCTTCAAAAAAAATTTGGAAACGAAATTGGTAAATACAGTTACTCTTGAACTTCATACAATATAAGGGCATTTTTAAGTAGTCCTATATGTTAAGCACAATGCATCTGAAAATGGTTAAAAATAACACTGAAAAATCATCGTTTTTTACCTAGCATTATTTGCACGTGCAGTATAGGTGTTTTTTAAAGGTACAACAGTAAAGCCGTCGTATAATACTTAAATCGACCCGATTTACTGTTTGAAGTTAATTCGTAAGAAGATAAATAATTGGCTAAATATCTGCTTTTTATCGGAATATTTGTCACACATTAACCGACACTGTTGTGGTTTATAGTTATAGGCCCACATTAGGCGAAGGTCATTTGAAGTCATTATCAATCATATTTTTTGTTCTTTTAGAATTGCTGAATCCTTCAAATTTCTTTATGTTGTTTGATATTGTTGTTTATTCGTTTTTGTTGAATTTAACCGGGAAAGTGAATATCATTGTAGGGTTCGTTTTGTTTTCAGGTGTGTTTGATTTGTTTTGTATTCAAGTAAATTGACAATTTCACTGTCTTGTTAAAACTGGCTCCGTCCGATGCCAAGAAAAAGGCGCGTTGAAGTTGGTGTTGACAAATGCATTATCTGCGATTCTGTTGTTGATGAAATTTTAATTATATCATCAGAATCTTGAAGAAAAAGTCTGATAAATGCTGCAGCAAAGAGACGTGATGATTTTTGCATTTATTTTAATGAACAATGCAATGATACAGGAACTGAATCAACCGAATTTAGGTATCATAGTTCGTGTTATAAAAGCTACACAAGTAAGCAGAATTTGAAATCAGTAGCACGTTCGTCGGCTGAAAAGGAAGCACCCGAAATTAATCCCGATTTATCTTAGTCTTTGCTGTTTGAAAATAATGTTCATCCTCTCAATACATCAAAGTGTATTATTTGCAAGAAACTGTCTCATAAAAAGGTGATAACATTACATACCATTTAATCTGCTGAAAGGTTAGCAACCTAAAAGATGCTGCTGTTAGAGCATGCGACGCTGAAATGATTTATCGAATAGAGCAAGCGAATTTGCTAAATAATGCAGTTTAACATGCGGCATGTTTGACTACATACTTGGCATATAGACAAAAATCCACTGATTAATCAGCGTATGATTTGGCGTTTGAAAGAGTAGTTGAAAATATAGACAGAGACCTTATTCGTGACAAAAAGTCTCTTGAAGTGTCATCAATTTTGACATGTACCAGTCTTTTTTACCAGATAACATTAGTACGACCTACTGTAATTCCTCTGAACTCAAGGCTAAACTTCAGAAGCACTACAGGGATGCCATTGTGTATTTTGCTCAGCAAGGACAAGGTAAATCTAGCATTGTATTTGCTAGCGATAATTCTATTGGCGACGCTGTAAAGGCCGCGAATAACATCAAAGCAGAATTAGATATGCAGGAGATAAAAGCTATATTTCAAAATTCAGTTCTACCTGCACCGTTCGGTTTTAGTATCCGACAACGGTTTGAACGGAAACAGGACAAATCATTAGTATATGACGAAAAAGCGTCCTCGCTGATGCAATGCTTACCCTTTACAAAACCAAAAATAAGGGGCGAACCGTCGCGACGTCAAAATGCACTTGAACTTTTAAACACTTGCACAGTTCCAATTGGTCAGACTCCTGATATTTTGTGGGTACTTCGTAGAATGATATGCAGAGTGGAATCTGTCTTGCCACTTGAATTGTCTAGTAATTGTACCAAACAACTTATTCCATTTTGGTCTGGTTTCTTCAGCACACTTGCTGACTTTAAACCAGATAGTACTATTGTTGCTTATGGTCCTATAATCGACAATAGACCCAGCGACATGGCCACGGTATTTACTGCAATGCACAATTGCCAGAATTTAGCGACTACGTTGGGTCAAAAACACGCAATTCAGACAATGGATCAGCAGCTATATGCAGTTGCTCAACAAGCCAGTTGTCTCTAAAAGACAAATTTGCTGATCATATAATAAGACATAGTGGTTTCCATGCCCTGTCTTGTTTTATTGCAGCAGTTGGGAAATTATAATCGGAGGCCGGTCTGAAAGATTTGCTGGGTGATTCTGGTGTATATGCAGGAACAACAGTAGAGCAAATGATCAGCGGCAAACAGTTCAACACGGCCGTTCGTGTGTTAACCCTTGTTTATGAAGCATTGATGCATATTTTGTTGTCCCAGTTTTTCCAATGTTGTTTTTCAGAGGATCGATTGGCTGATGTACCAAAACATTTGTAGAGCAGGATGAAAGAGGCCAACTCCTGCATGTTCTGGTAACAGTCAGCCTGTTGAAAATCTTACTGAAACATTTAGGCAGTATGTGACCCCCTCTGTTTTAACGGAGTATATGGATTCTGCCAGTGAAAAACCACCAACTTTCAAATACTGGCTTATGCTGATGCATGCCATCCAACTGATATTGCACAATATTAAAACAGAGCGTGAAGGACATTGAAAATTACATGTGTATACCATTTCAAAACATGCTACCATTTGTATCACCAACCGCACAAACTATTCACGATGAGCATCTGTTTACCTTCTAGATATGTTAGAGTTACCACAAGAGGTTTGGCAATATTTTGATAATGGTGAATTCGCCATTCGACATGTGTCTGGGAGGTACAACGGGATTTGGAGTGATATGGCCGTGGACAAAACTGTGATCAAGGATTCAAAAATTAGTGGGGTCATAGCAAACATTGCTGGACAAAAGTCTGCGTTGATCAGATGGTCCGTATCTCGTCATGTCGTTGCTGATTTTGCCAGTACAATGCACGTTCGATCATGTATCAAATCCGAGGTGGATCATATGCATGGGCAAACTCAAAAAGCGGCCATGAAACGCGACGAGGAGTATGTAAGGACGCTTATTACTAATCTTACCGAACGCATGACTAACCCATTTGATATCAGTTTTCACCCCGCATGCTTGATAAACATTTCCATGGGCATGCATGCGTCACCAGAAGTTTAGAAATCCCTTCTGACTGCGATTGAAACAGGTGATAACATTCTCAGATCCTTTGTTAACAACGCGTTGTCAACCAAAGGAAACTCTATTTTATATAGTCCCTTGTCGCGGTCTAATTTAAAGACATTTTCTGACATGTCTAAGAAAACCCTATTTCGTTCTCGTACAGGAGAGACTCTGCACGTTCATTGACATTAGGTAGCTCACGCGATGACGTTTCTCTTCAAAAGATCATGGAGCATCCGATTGACCCGGTCCCAACTTCAATTTTTCATGATGACAGATCAATTAGAAAATCGGTTAAAGCTGAGTTACTCCACAAGCTCGAGGAAACTGATACGTCTGTTCCAGTGCTTCCTGATTTTGATCAGTCAAAAAGAGTGTTTATCAGAGATGGAATGGCAATTGTTCAGACATTTCATGTGAAAAATTTTCGGTGACCTTGCCAACGACTATGTTGCCAGAGCTCTTTCCAATTACCAGCAAAGTGAAACTGTTATTAAGATGCCATGAGGTATTTAGGTAATTTAAATTTCTAAAATTGTCCTCTCCGACGCTCCACTCGTACCAGAAGTAACATATTTAATTGTTTGACTTGTTTTGCGAAATGTATTATTGCTATGCTCGATCATAATTATAACACACACTCTTTTAAATGATTTACCTTCCAAATGAATTATGTTCTTATCAGTGTAAAATGTTGACATAACAAAATTTATGAAACTAGATGATTTGCAATTTGAGAATTCATTGTATATTTTAGTCAAATGTTTTTCGGGAATTCTTTTTATCTCTTTCAGAGAAAAATCCATATTGTATTTGCACATGAAATAAAGTCACCAAACAGATTTCATTGAAAAAAAGCTTCAACGAAATAGTAAATGCGATTAAAATTAAAAAATCACAAACGTCCGCTGATACGAGACAACATACATGTGCATTTGGATTCTAAGAAATCTTCAGCAAGTATTGGATATGTAGGCATCGTAATACTAGTATCAATTGCTTCGCTGCTAATATGCCTAGACAGTTCTCCACTCATCTTCAAAATTACATCTCAGCTCAACAAGCCGACCACCAGTTCAGACTCCAAATGTTCAACGTAAACAAAAAATAATACTTGACCTAATAAACTTCACGGACGACACACAAAACAAAATATCACATATGACGATGGTCTAAAGTACCTCAATGTCTGATGTTCTGAAAACGATTTTTGTTAACGTCGTGTTGTTGGGAAATATCAAGTCTACTCTGTCCTTCCATGGTGAGGACGCCACAATGTGATTTGTCTATATGCCATTTTGTTTTTTCTTTGTTTACATATTTGTTTCTTTTTATAGTGATTAAGATTAAAATACGATGTTGACTGCTGTACCCCAATTTTTGACATTTTTACCTATTATGGCTGTTTATGTTGTCCACACATTGTTGTGAATATAATGGAATTTTATGCGACTGTCATACAGGTAAGAGGTTAAGCTAGCATTAAAACCAGTTGTAAGTGTTCTGTGAAAAATATGTCTTATCATGCTTATAGTTGAAGTTATAAAAATCCAAATTTTACAAACTGAAAGTTATACAGTATTTCAAAATCTTTACACCTGTAGTTCATCATGTGCATTGCAAAACATAAGGGAGATGTGACTGTTTCTGTTTATTATGCATTCGAGAATTGTATTATACAAATACAAAAGAAAAGATAAACATAAGCGATTAACGTACTACATACTACAGATATTGCTTCTTGCAGCTTGTGTGTAGACTGCGTCTTAGAATGTCGATTGAATAAAAGAAAACCCATATATTTTGAAGCAACAAATCTAATGCATAATGGCAGACTTCCAACGATATACTTTATAATCGGAATATATGCATTGTACTCTATACGAAACAGTAGCAAAGATCAACATGGTTTTTCTTTCTGTTTCTAAAGTTCGTTCAAAAAGTAATTGATATTTTCCGACAATGTACGTTGGTTGCATATTTCTTCGGTAAAGTCCGAACAAAATTTATAAAAAAAATCGTTAATTGCAGCAAACATTTTAAATAAGAAGCATTCAAGGTAAACGGTACATAGCATTCGCCATGTAAAAACTCATCAAAGAAACCAGGCTGATAATTGTGTACACCAGATTTTTAAATTTGACCGTGTCATTTTTAACCGTTGTGTGGTAATAATCATTAAATTTGAATGATAGACCATCTTAAAGTGGCATTGAATGTAACGTTATGTACCTTGACCTCTTTATTATAGTGGGTTATTTTACTGCTTTTTTTTTTAAATTAATCAATGCTTATATCTTTGATGAAACAGTGACTTCTAATTCAAAGGTTCTCCAACCTATTAAGATTTAAACAAATTGTATTCTTTCATATCTATCATTGTCTATTGTATATACACGTTTTTCTTTGATTAATAAAGAAGCTCTATGATCAAAAGGAACTTAAAAAGAGAAGCCAATCCATCTTAGATCAATTTGCCTGAGGTAGTTGTTTGCATAATAGTTTCTTAATCATTTCTAAATTCATCAGCGGATAAGTGACTGAAAGTATGTTATAAATCATGTCAGTTCCAAAACACCGACTTAGAAGCTGATGGATACCGATAGCATTACAAAAACGTATATTTTTTTTCATTGTCAGATCTCATGATATTATTTAATAGACCTTTCATTTTTCCATTTATGTATATCATTAATGGGTTCATTGGTATACATGTACCAGGATATTTCACAAAGGATATGTCCAATTGACTGACTTTTCCAGGAATACGTCTCTTATGTTTGTGAAGCTTGATAACGATTTTTCCATTCATTGTTGGCCGCCCCATGTCCCCACTGTTTACATTAAACCCCTGAATTACATCCTTAGCATTGCGTCAAGCTTCTCGAACAACATCTTATTGGTGTTGATATTGCCTGAAAATATGTTGCATATATTTGATTGTGTTGTGGTTATTATAATAATTCGGGTAAAAGTATCGAAGATAACAAAAAGATTCGAAAGATACCAAGATATTTTTTAAATTATAGTTTTAGATTTCTATAACAATTTAAACGCTTTTTTGACAAACAGTTTTTTAAATAAGATGGTTCCCATTTTCTATTCTCTCTACTTAAAGTTTAACATTTGGAAAGATACATAAATTATGTATGTCCATTGTTGTGCATTGTGATGCTGTAGTACGCTCTTTCTATTTTAAATGATTTTCTTCATGAATTAGAAGACTTGTGTAATGTCAAATTTACATTGTTTGACATTTTATATGCAAGTATACCCAGTCCGGTCGTGAGTCGTTTGAGTTCATGGAATTTAACAAACGTAACAATATTTGCGGTACCAATTTATTATTGCACCAGATGCGCTTTTCGACAATTGATGTCTCTTCAATGATGTTCGATGCCAAAATATTTGAAAGTCTACCTATCAAATATAATTGCTATAATTATATCTTAAACAATTAAACATATACCGCCTATGCTTCTAATAAGCGGTCGTGATTGCTTAGAAAACTATTAAGGAGCACCTGAAATCACCCCCAGTTTTTGTTTGGGTTCGTGTTGCTCAGTCTTTAGTTTTCTATGTTATGTTGTGTGTACTGTTGTTTGTCTGTTGGTTTATCACAGCCTTGGCGTTGTCAGTTTATTTTCGACTTATGAGTTTGAATGTTCCTTTGTTATATTTCGCCTCTCTTTTAATCATTTGGGCTAATCCCGGTTTCAAATTCTATCTTGCAAATGGTGTTTTATTATTTTCAAAGTTTGCTGATTATGACGTACGCATGAATTTCATTTGAATTGAAACAAAACATACATTAACGCAGCTTGGTCACAATTGAGGAAAAAGGAAAAACCAAACAACTGTTTAATTAAAATCAATTAGAAAATGAAAACACACATTTTGATGTTTACATTCCATTCCAGCAGCATTTGCACCAACTTAAAATTGATCTGATTGAACGCTTAAAAATGGGTAAAATTATATAATAATTTCGGACTCCGACTTTATGAGTCATCACTTTGATACAGATACGCAATATTTGTGTCACAAATTACAATCACGTTCCATGAATAGTATGCATTTAAGGTGTTTTTATTATCACCTGCTGTTTCTCCGTTATAAACTTGGCGGATTATCTTTGCATTACCCATATAACGGATACCACCAATGGATCAGGAAGTGTTGACCCTGCTCGTCAGACAGCTATAAAATCTTCACTTGGAATTACAATATATTATGCAGTTCAATTTTGAAACTGCACAAATAAATTTAGCGCTTAATTTAAAGGGATTCAATCACGAACTCCATTATATATAAATAAAATAAAAGGGAATTTTTGAGAAGTATCTTTTCTAACACTGTTTTTACACGTGCATTGGAATATACCAGAAGTCAGGAGCCTGTTACGCAGTGACTGCCAATGGTTGCTGTTTGTGACATGTTTTTTTTTCGTTTTTTTTTTTACAAAATTTAGGGCGTTGTTTTTCTTGTTTGAATATTTTTGTATGTAGAGTTTCTCTTTTAGCTGACTACGGTTTTGGATTGTATCTATTGTTTACGGCCGTACGCTGACTTGTAGTTATTTATATTTACCTCTTTTGTTCTCTGTCTTAGGAGCACATTTGTCTCATTGGTAAGCATACTACATCTCCATTTGTATAAGATGACCAAATAGCAACAAATAGACGAAAAGAATAAGTAAAATAAAGATAAATACTAATGAAGCATGAATGGTGTAAAACAATCTATTTTGTTTTTAAACATAAAATTGAAAACAATCAGTTGGAAAGCCATAGTAAATACGAAGTTGAAGCATTGAAATCCAGTATTGTGAAAAGTTGTACCAAATACGACTAAGGTCATCCATGCCAGGACGTCTCCAATTCAACAGAAAACTATTGCTTAGGTGGGGGTGGGGGAAGGGGGGTAGTTTGACAGTGCGGGGTCGATAAATACACAGCCACGCCTGGTCAAAATAGGGGATTTAATACGATGCCTCCTGTAGCACTCTCTACACGTCAAGGAACCAATAGAGCAAATCGTTAACGGGGATCCGTATGAGGCATGTTGTGCCCCTGGTTTATGTACGTGCACCTATTGATCATCCGCTTTATCCATATACCCAATTATGCGTAACACCTAATACTACAACAACGTGTGTAATGATTACCTCTTGTGAATGAGGATTTTTTTCATCAATTTTTCAGCAATCTGTTGTCGTCCTAACAGTACATTGCTGTCGTTCACTTCTTCATCAATTTTTTGGGGTATCATCAATACTTTCGGATGAACTATGCAAAAAATTCTATAGCCCAGCAAAATTTTTAAGAACTATTTGTTTAAGAGGAATCGGCTGTCGATTTCATTAAGTATTTATTGTTATTCAATGAAGTGTTCTACCCTATTTACAGCCCAAATCATAGATTGGATCCTTATTGAAAATTATTGTCCATGAAGAAAACTTGTATCCGGTTTTCCCCTAATGAAAACTGTTCAAGGTGAAAAGAAAATTGAAACAGCATTACCTACACAAAATCTGGTTGAGTTTTTATTCCCCGAGGGTATCACCAGCCCATTAGTCAGCACTTCTGTGTTGACATGAATTATCATTGATATGGTCATAATTATAAATTAACTGTTTACAAATCTTTGAAATTTTGAAATACTAAGACTTTTCTACCTCATGAATAGATTACCTTAGCTGTATTTGGCAAAACTTTTAGGATTTTTTGGTCCTCAATGCTTTTCAATTTCGTACTTTATTTGGCCTTTTTAACTTTTTTTTATTCGTGAGTCACTGAGTCTTTTTGTAGACGAAACGCGCGTCTGGCGCAAATACAAAATTTCAATCCTGGTATCTCTGATGAGTTTATCTGCAACAAAGCGATCGTATTTTGCTTCCTTATAGTTACCATTACCCCCTCAATGACGATCGTTTAATTCGATTCCCCTTTCGTTAGTTTAGCTCGATATGATACATTTAGGCTCCTATTTACATTTTTTTAATAGAGGTTAAGATAAACGTCAAAGGCGGCACAAAAATGCGGAAAGACTACTACTAACAGATAGTGTGGTCAATAACGACGATAGTCAAGTTTTAGATAACAATGTCAACAATTTGCCATATAACTCAGTACGCTTGATAGATGACTAAACAATCTAGATTTGTTGTTTTGTTTTTGTACAACAGTCCCAGTTAGATTTATTTACAAGTAGTCTATATTTTGAGTTGTTTTGAGCTGAATATTCATTAACCTCAGACACCTTTTATTTGACATAAAAACAAGTCGATCGTTTTAGTTTTAATCAACAACATATTTTCTTTGTATAAGAGAGGCGAAAAACACTAAAGGGATATTCAAACTCATAAGTCGAAAACAAACTGACAATGTCATGGCAAAAAACAAGAACATCGAAAAGACAAACAACAGTAAACAAACACAAAATATAAAACCAAAAGCAACACCAACCCCACAAAAATCCATTTGTAGGATCCCCTACTATAGAAGTTTTGAACTTCTCCATTTTAGAAGCATATTCAGACTTTTTAAATGTACTTAAGCTCTCGCTTAAAAAAATTCATTATCTTAAAAGAGGAAATTTTGTTGAAACAACATGAAGTTGATGGAGTGATTGCTACCTTAACGCACAGTGGCAAATATGTCGTGCATGTTAGGGACGAGATGAGAATTTGGTCGACAAGAAAAAAACGTAATTTTGAAGTGATACTTGAAAAGGATGGTATATTGAAGAAATAAAGTATACATTGTGCCTTATTAGTATGAGGTTTAACAATAACCTATATCGTAAGGTTGTTAAATGTCATTTCTCTTATTTTCGTGATTTTCAATTTTCATGGTTTGAGGATGACCTACATTTCTTTGAAATTGTTTTTTATTGTATTATAATTTAGTGGTTGTCGTTTGTAATGTATATCATGTATTTCGTTCGATGTTTTGTGTATATATTAGGCCATTTGTTTTCTCGTTTGTAATTTTTACGTTCGTCATTTCAGGAATTTTAATGCTGACTTTGCAATATTTTGCTCATTGTTGAAGGCCGTACGGTAATCTATTGTAATTCACTTCTATGTCATTTGGTTCCTGGTGGAGATTTGTTTTATTGGCAATAAAACCACATCTGCTTATTTTCATATTATAGACTTACATCGGGTTAAGTTCGGTGTGAAAAAGATAACCTTTATGAAATGAGATCGTCTCAGGTATCTTAAATAATAACTTGTCGTTGAAAAACAATGACAAAAGGACAAACAGGTTTGTAATTGACAAAAAGCATTGACAATTGTTAATGCAGGTTTCAGTTAACATCGAAAAATGAAAAAGTCTACCCTTGTATGTTGTTATCCTTTTAAATCGACATTAGCAAACATTAATATCGATAAGTAAAACGGTGCTGTTAATTAATGAAAAATATAAAACCTCTTGAAAGCACTTTTTAAGGCTATACAGAGGATTATGTTTGGTTAGATTAATTAACACTGGTAATGTGGATGAGGCCTTACACTATTAATTAGAGAAGCAACGCGTGTTTTGGTATCCTTTTGAATATTCCAAATTTTATTTTTTCCATTTATGTAGAAAGGATCGACACTTTGGAAAAGTTGCAAATATTCTAGTAGGTGCACCGCTACCTTGATATAATTTTAGAGCCGGTATATAAATAGTGGCTCCATGGAGCGGTAGAGCATCCAAATTAGCAACACCTTCAAGCGCTATGACAGAGTCACTAAATATTCTTCTGTGGACTGGTAGTGTTTCACCAGTAAAAAAATCTACTGATGGAGTATCTACCCCTATGGCTATTACTCGTCTATTCGTTAGCAGCCAATCAGCAGCCTCAAATGTCCAGCTCGGAACTCGATAAGTGTTTATATTCGATATGTTACGTGTATTAAAGACCGCATACGGATGAGGATATCGTCGATCCCATCCGGAGTTCATTATTACAGCTGCACCATCCGGTATTCTCCCAAAACGGCGCTCCCATTCCAGCAGATCTGTTATGGAAATGCCATATTCTTGGACCCTCGCTGCCTTTCTTTTTACGTCTAAGATTACTGCAGGCCCTATCAGCTTTTCTAATGGGATTTCGTTAATATATTCCTTTCCCATTGACATGTGTGCAGGTGCATCAACATGTGTTAGAGTATGTTCTGACATCCCAAACCAATTTCCCTCTATCCTACAATTAAAGAAAGACACTATTGTTTTGACATCAACTAGTTATGATACAAATGTGGTTTTAAACTTTGTTTGTAGTTTCTTGCAAATAATTGAGAAACCATATAAAGATAAACTGACATGTATACGACATTAACAGTATTGTTTTTGCAAAGAATTATCTGTTGAATCGCAAAACGTTCCGAGTCAGAATTGTTCGTCTTCTAAGCGGACTTTAACGACACGTTCGAAAAACAACTAAGTCTATTTCATGTAGCAAAAACGATATAGATGAAAGGTAAATTAAAAAAAACGAACTCAAATGAAAATCCGAAACGGAAAGTTCTTTATCAAATAACAAAATCAAAAGCTCAAACAAATAAAACGAATGGAAAACACTTGTCATATTCCTGACTTTGCACAGGCATTTCCTTATGTAGGAAATGATGAATTAAACCTGGTTTTATAGCTAGCTAGATAACCAACCTGTTCACGTTTTCAAAAGAAAAAGAAACATTTGTACTTGAAAAAGTTATTTTAAATGATTTGTATTTAATTTTCTAGCAAACAATTCCAACACTATGTCATTTTTATCACTGGCGTTGTTCAAAATACAACTGCCTTTGCAATTTTAATTTGGATGTCAATCGCGTACCCCCTGTTGTTTTTAGATATGATCATAGAGTTGATTACCATGCAAAAAAAATGTTGATATAGAAAATACTTTAAAAAAGTTAAAGTGAGCTTAATTTGAAGGTAAAAGCACATTGTTGCTGAATTAGAAATACGTCAGTCCATTTTTTTTAATACGAATTGACAATCACTTGTATTTGTATATTTGATTTTTTTCTCCGTGTGCATATTCATAATATTATCAAAAGTGTGATTTTTTATTTCAACAAAACATTGTAGTCATTTAATTTATGATATTTTTGGAAAAACTTTATAACATTTTTTTTCTGTACATTTAACATATAATGTATGAATATAAATACATTTTTTTGTCATTTATACTGAGTTTAACTAATTTTCTCAGCAAGAAATTATGCTTATCACCAAATATATCATTATTTGTAAAGTTGTTGAAGTATACATGTATCAAAATATCAGAATCTTCAAACATGCTCAAAAAAGCATCAAAAGGTGAAACAGATTTCTTGTACCTTCATAAAACGTAATTGATACTGGCACGGACAATCATCACCATTGAAATCATCATCAACACTTCCATTATCATCACAGCATTAAATATGACTTCTTAATATTTCCTTTCTTTTTTTCTTTTCTCCTTTTATTTTTACCTATAGCTCGTATTATATTTTATTTGCCTTACATCAATGCTCATTATATTAATATTGTATATATTCATATTATATTATGGAGAAGACTTTATATGTATGATTTTCTTGTGCCTAATCCATTTTCCTAAAATTAAGCAAATAAACTGTTTAAACCAAATCAAGACAATTTTGAATATGTGTTTTGTTAGAAATTGAGACAGCTTGGTTTTTATTTGGATTGAATCCAGGCATGGTTTGCTTATTCAGTCTTCAAATTCAGTATAATTTCAAGGAGACAAACATGACATAGTACCAAATATACTCTATAAGACTATAAAACGATTAGTTCATTGCATTTATCACACGATGCTATATGTGTTTTTTTGGGATGACAAAGGAATTATGTGGCTCATTCACTTAATATGAATGCACCAATTTCATGTACATAAATATAATACAAAACGTTTTGGCGAAAGTTCTTTTCTGCTATCTCAACACCACTATTTTCATAAATCAATTAAATGATTGATGCTTGTTCCTATATATTTCCCGTGAACAAATAAATTTATGCTGGCAATGTTGTAACTGGCGATCTTGGTATCATATATACAGGGATGTTGTTACGAAGTATCTATTTTTAGCGATTTACTAACAAAGAGGTTCAAACTACTGGTGTGAGCAATTCCAGTATATGGAGTGTGCACGAGTCAGTTGACCAATACTTGACACTTTATACAAATGGAATTATTTTTCGGCATGGAGTTAGAAATTACAAAGTGCATCACAAAATGTTATATGAACACACAGTTTTCTACCCTTTTAAGAATCCTAGGATAATCGAAGATTTATTCTCTTTTCAAATCAAAATACTTTGTTCAAGCAGACAAATAGCCTGTCGTTCAGTAGGTTGCTAATTTTCTCAATTGAAGTGTGTCACATTTATCATGTCAGGGCTTTTCAGAACCTACAATACGATATGGGTTTTTCTCATTGTTTAAGACCGTAAGCTTCCAAAAAAAAAAACGTGTATGGTGTAATGGTTTGTGGCATATAGTGCAATGGTAGAAGGTGTATGATGCTATGGTGTATGGTGTAAAAGGAATGGTGTAATGGTGTAACGTGCGATCGATAATGGTGTGAATGAATGGTGTACGACATTTAAAACTAAACTATGCAAAATATTGATAAGAACAGATTTTTGATTTATACATTAACTTAATACAATATTAATATTAACTTAATATTTCAATATTGTGATCAAAATTCTTTTTTTAAAATAAATAAATAATTTTGTAGTCGCACGCATTCTTTGAAATTAAATTGCATTATGGTGTAATGTGTAAGGTGTATGGTGCAAAGGTGTAACGTGTATGGTGTAATGGCTAAGGGTGTATGGTGTATTGGTGTATGGTGAATGTTGTAATGGTGTATGGTGTTAGTGGGAAGTTTACACCATTCAAGGACTGTATGATAAAATTAAAGAAATCGAATTGCATATCAGCAAAATCTAGCTTAACTTTTTATTTGATAGTGATTTCACTGTTTCTAGAACACTTTTTCAAGGTTTTATATACGATATGTAATTAGTGAACAAGTATAGGAGTCAAACAGACCTTACACGAACTGAGTTGAGACGGTCTTTGAATTCTAAAAATATATTTTCTGTGTGTTGAAAGTATTGATTGTGTTTTGTTTCTATACAAAAAAATGAAAATAGAAGAATATTTTCTTATGTATCAACAGAATTTGAAATAATTTTAATACTATCTACGATTGACTTTCTTTAGCACGTATTTTTGATGTTGGTCAGTATATACATCAATATGTCAAAATTGCGTTCAATTGTCAATATCGTTCTTGCATGATTTCTAGATTAGTTATTATTACTTAAGTAATATAGGTCGATAATCACATATTTATTTCTTGAAAATTTGAGAGATGGGATTTCATATTAAGTGAAAATGGCACCTTTTTTTTTCTTTCAACAACTGACGACAATTTTTTCTAGAAATGCATTGTAAAACAGTTAACTTAAAAATATTGAAAAAAGATTATTTCCTACTCTATTGCCGATGAAAAAAATCACCAATGTCCAGAATTACACAAACAATTGTCATATAATCTTACAAAATTGCACTGACACTCTTATATATATATTATGAGCGTATCTTATAAACCTTTCTTTGTAATTTTATTATTGGTAACATCTTTCCTCATGTGTAAGACTATTTTTGTAAACATGCCGAAAAATATAAAAATGGTAAAGACAATAAATATTTTAGAATGTCAACTACGTTATCTTATGGTTTTGAAGAATGTCAACTATTGTTCTTGATTATCAGCGAAGATTGTTATGTAGACATGAAATAAATTCATGATACGCTGTTTTCATTGACTTTTCTCATCGTTGAAAGATATGCATGGTCGGATTAATTCAGTTTACGAGTATGATTGTATAATTATTTCATCATTAATACATTATTAATTATGTTAATTTTGTATGTTAAAATAGCTCTTATTTTTTCATGTTTGCTAAACGCCTACCCTATTGCAAGCCTTTTTACTATTTGTTCTATTTTCAAGATATCTAATACACTTTATAAGATATCTCATATAGTTTATAAGATATCTTTTATAATTTATAAGATATATCATATTATTTTCTTAATAAGTTATCTTATAAATTTTATGAGATATCTAAGAAACTATTTAAGATATCTTAAAAAAATATATGAGATATCTTATAAAGTATGTAAAATATCTTATATATAGAATATTTATAATATATCTTATATGTTGTATAAGATATCTTATAAAATTTTGAAGATATCTTATAAACTTTATAAGATATCTTATAAACTATATTGATACATTGTATCAGGAGACGCTTATCATGTCAATCCTAAACTGAATAATTATTGACGAGTTTTAAAAATTTGTTATATCAACTGTTATCCCTTGTTAATAACTGTATTGACTAATTTGTCTTTACAAGTGAAAGTTCATATAATAAATGTAACAAATAAAAGTCACATTTGTTAAAATTAATTAATTATTAAACTTACCATATTTTGTATCTGTCATTAAAATCTCTCTCAAGAACTGTGAAGTTAAAAGCAGGATTGATTGGTAAAGATATAGTTGTTGGTCCAATTGTATGACTTAAGTCGACAACTTCAACATCCAGTTGAAAAGAACAAACAAACAAACAAACAAATACCAAAACCAAATACACCATCCTCACAAAGTTGTGAAAAATAGATTTGTAGCCAAAAGATTTCAGAATTATCAGAATAACATTTGAAGGTTAAAAAAAAGTGTGTTATGTTCAATGTAATACAAGTTTAATTATGTATGCATCGATCAAAAACAATAAAAGCGGATATAAATGACAAAGTAGATTTGAATTCCTTTCATTAAATCATTCAAAAGGACTTGTAAAAAAATAAACAATTTTCTTACAATTGACAACTAATTTATTTTCCGTCACACCAATTATTCAACATAGTTCTACAAAACTTTTTTCCGATAAAGTTTTGCTTTAATGTATGCAGAAAGTTAAAAAAAAAAAAGATCAATCGAAAAGCTTTGTTATTTCCAAGAACGGGATATAAGTATTTTATAATTATTTAATATCATTTGGGGTGACTTATACGTCCATTGGGCCTGGTGTATTAATATTTATCATATATTATATGTTTATAATCTGTACATATTCACACATGTCACTATAATAAATAATTTACTTAGTTACTTACTTATAGCTCTTAACGTAATTAGGTCTTTAAGATCACATGGTTTTATAGTGAAGAAATAAAAGTTTTAAGAATATTTATATAATGTCCCAGCCTTTTATTATAATTACCTAATAAAAACGTCAGGTCTCTAGTAGTTTGTGTCACTGTATTGATTGTTTTGTCGGAATCGCTCAAATTTGAAGCGGCAGAGCATAGAGCTTTAACTATTTTTGTAACAGAATCACACTGTAATAATGTAATGGAACAAATAACTACTATATATTACATCATCCCACACCCGAAGCGTGTCTCATTGCTCTCTTCTGTACATCTCTAAAATGTCGTTTGATGAAGAGTCCAAAAAAATGATTCTGGACCTCTTCTGGAGATCGAAGAAGCAATAAAACAAAAATTCAGTTTGCCGTCTAATATAGCATTATTTTTTTTATGTTGAATGACATAAATGAAGTTTACGATTATTTATTAGAAAATTTAGGTACGTCAGTTCATTCGGTAGACATGACTATAATATTGTTCTCTGTTTTGTCATAGATGTAATTATATAATAAGTGTAAAAACAAAGAAAATTGGTTGGAAGATATAGACGTGTTCGTGACATTTTTTCAGGGTGCCTGTAGTTCAGTGGTTGTCGTTGGTTCATGTCGGTCGACTCATTTTTTTGTTGTTGTATATTGCTTTGTTATACATGTAGATAATAAGGGTGTTAGTTTTTTCGTTTGAATTGTTTCACATTTTTTTAATTTTTAATATAATTGCTAACATCCACATCATTTGAACTCTGGTGGAAAGTTGCTTTATTGGTAATAATATACCACATCTCCTTATAAAAAATATTTTATATTACATTCTTGACGTTTAAACTCATGTCGTCCTGAACAGGCATGAAATAATTCTCACTTGACGTTTGAAATAAGCAATAAACAATCAATCAATTTCCGTTTGAATTGCTTCACATTTTTAATGTCGGGCCATTTATTGCTGACTATACAGTATGTTTTTTTTTCAATGTTGAATGCTGTACAGCTGCCTATAATTGCTTACATCCACTAAATTTGAACTCAGGTGAATAATTGTTTTTTTTGGTAATAATATACCACATCTCTTTATGAAAATTACTTTATATTATATACCTGACTTTTAAACTCATGTCGTCCTGAACAGGCATGAAATATTTTTCACTGGACGTTTGAAATAAGCAACCAACAATCAATCAATTTCCGTTTGAATTGATTCACATTTTTAATGTCGGGTTACTTATTGCTGACTATACAGTATGTTTTTTTTTCAATGTTGAATGCCGTACAGCTGCCTATAATTGCTTACATCCACTAAATTTGAACTCTGGTGGATAGTTGCTTTATTGGTAATAAAATACCACATCTCCTTATACAAATTACTTTATATTATAAACCTGACTTTTAAACTCATGTCGTCCTGAACAGGCATGATATATTTCTCACTGGACGTTTGAAATAAGCAACCAACAATCAATCAATTTCAGTTTGACTTGCTTCACATTTTTCATGTCGGGCCATTTATTGCTGACTATATATACAGTATGTTTCCTTTTCAATGTTAAATGCTGTACAGCTGCCTATAATTGCTAACATTCACTTCATCTGAACTCTGGTGGATAGTTGTTTTATTGGCAATCATGTACCACATTTCCTTATTTTTTATATTGTAATAACTGACTTTTAAACTCTGGTCGTCCTGAACTTGCATGAAATATTTGTCACTGGGTGTTTACAATAACCAATCAACAATCAATCAATTTAAACTCGTGTCAAATAAGGGGAAAACCATTTGATATTTATCTTATTTTATTCTCTCTTTTTTTATGGGGGGAAGGGGGGGGGGGGGGGGGGTCGGGGTCAGGAGGATTCTAAATAAGAATATGTTGGCCTTGTAAGAGCTAAAAAGCATGCTTAGCGACAGATCAAAATATTATTAAATCTGTAAAATCCTCCTGCCCACTACCCCTACCCAAAAAAATCAAGGTCGTCCCCTCACTGTTTTTGTCCGGCTAGTTCTTATATTTATACATACCATAAAAACGTTTATCACACAGCTCACATTCTATTATATCTGCATTCATTTATTTATTATTTCGATTAAACGACGCCATGTTTGTTATATGCCTATGCCGTCTTATCTTTTTTTTGTAATTTATTTTTATTTCATCTGAAAAAGCACAAAGCATTGTGATACATGCATACATAGATAATTTATAATACATGTATTAATATTAAATTTTTCAATAACAGTCTAAAGTTAAAAAGTTAAAAATGCAATTTTTTTATTATCTATATGATAATTATCTATTAGATCATACTCATCATTTATCACTCTGGATTAGAGTACATGAATATGTTGATATTGTTAATGATGGCATCAGCCTTCTCCTCTTGCCACATGCATCACTGTCAATACTATAATGTTGAACATGAGAGGTACCAGGAGAGGCCATCAAAGATCATTAACAGATAAGGGTCAGACAGGAAATGTTGGACAGAATCACAAAATAAATAACAACAGTAAAAGACAACCTAAGTCAAGGGGAGATAATTCAAATACAACCAAGCAAAAACTATTGTATCAATATTTATATAACAATATCAATAAACATCATAGATAGCACTTTTATGATGCACACAAAACTGTCCAGTTGTGATGCGCATCAACATATTATTAATTCTACATGAATTATTATAAAGCCTAAAGTACAAAAAAGAGAGATCTCTCCTCACATGTAAACTAAGTTTTTAATCAATTCCCATTTACTATCAAATTTCTCTCTTGCTTTAGGGGATCTGTAAAAGGAGGTAGATATTTTTTCTATTTGGTAGGAATTTTTAATCATAGCTATCGCCCCTGTAAGAGTCGGTAATGAAGTGTTAAAGCGACATGTATAAATATAATACCTATCCAGAATAGTGAATAAGTTTAGGGAAACATCCCAAAACTCTGAACCGAGAACAATATTTTCCGCATTAAATATTAAAGTCTGATTATTTTTAACTTGAAAAAGTGCTACAATTTCTAACCTCAAATTTCTAACTTGGGTACATTCCCAGAAAAGGTGACTTATAGTTTCTTTAGTTTCATTACAGAAACTACATAAGTTAGTTTCTTTTAACCCATATTTCTGCAATAATGCATTTGTAGCGAGAGTTCTATGTAAAATCTTAAACTGGAACATACTAAATTTGTTGTTTTTAGTGCAACAGAAGGGTAAACTATAAATGAAATCCCAATTTTCTATATGAGTGCTTAGTTCTTTACACATTTTGTCTTCTTGTTTTGTAGGACGTTCTGTATACATTGACAAGATTTTTTTATAAAAGAATTGACATGACTATTTATTGTTTTTAATAAATTCAAAATTATCATTAGATATGTGCATAATCTTCACTGAAGTAGTGATTAGATCTTTCCAGGCTTTTGGTATCATATGAAGTATAGAATGGTATTCCAAGAAATTAATATTAAGATTATATTTTCTGCAGAACTCCTTTAAAGTCAAAAATTCACTATTTTCATCAAGTAAATCACCCACAAAGAAAACTCCTGATTCAACCCACCTCAGGTAAAAGACAGTTTTATTATTTATTGTCAGACTCTTGTTTAGCCATATAAATTGTTTCATGATCCCTTCAGCAGTGTCATTAGTGACAGTGTTTAGGCTATTCCAGTTTAGTAAAATATCTTTCCAAAAATTATTAAAATTTGTAGAAATCTTTTGGATACCATCAGGGGTCATCAACCATATTTTGTCTGCTCCGAATCTGTTGTATTGATCTATTAACAGTGTTTTCCATGGGGATATATTCAAGGGGTCTAAAAGTTTATTTATCCATGTCATCTTTAGTGAATAACAAAAAGATCTTATATCTGGCATTTTCAACACCCTTTTTTCATATAACCCTATCATAACTTTTCTTTTAATCTTATCTGGTTTTCCTGACCACAAGAAACTAAAGAAAATGTTTTAAATTTATTTTATTTTATCAACTGGTGGGTTTGGCAAAACTGTCAATGACTGAATCAGAATAGGTAGAGCTAATGGTTTAATAACAGTGATCTTTCCCATATACGTTAAATCTCTATATACCCAAGAATTAAGTAAGCTCTGTATTTTTTTTTTATTTTTTCCACAAAATTTACAAGTGTTTTATTTTCACTGAACAGATCATATTTTATTCCTAAAAGTTTAAATTTTCCTGAATAATTCCAGTTCAAATTTCTTGTAATTGTTAGTTTATCCCTTGAGTGAATCTTTGACCCAATCCATATGGCTTCAGTTTTATCAAAATTAGCCCTTAGGCCAGCACACTCAGAGAATTTTTCTAAAGTATATAAACATTTTTCTAAAGATTGCTCATTCTCGTCTAATAAAAGACATGAGACATCTGCATACTGGCTTAGCAGATATTCTGAATCACTTATTTTCATACCATCTATCTCCGGGTTATTTTTAAGTGCAGCGCTCATAAGTTCTAAAGATAATATAAAGAGATGAGGAGATAAAGGATCACCTTGTCTAACACCCCGACCAATATTAAAAAATTGAGAGCAGTGTCCATTGTTTATAATACAGCTCTGAGATTCTGAATATAAGGTCTTGACCCATCTACAAAATATAGGACCAAATCCTAAAAAAGACAGAGCCAAGTCTATAAATGACCATTCAAGGATATCAAAAACTTTCTCAAAATCTAATAAAAGTAAAAGACCTGGAAGAATATCATCTTCTGCCTTTTCCATAATGTCAAAAATAAGCCTGGTACATTCTCCAATATACCTTTCCTTTATGAAACCTTGCTGTGTTTCACTGACTATATCCCCAAGAAAAGGTTTTATTCTATTTGCTAAAACAGCTGATGCAATTTTTGTATCAACATTTAATAAAGTGATTGGTCTCCAGGTTTTTCATTGAAATTTTGATTAACCCTTTTTTGGAATGCATGTTATAATTCCTTGTTTCTGACTAACAGAAAAAGTTCCAGTTTCTAAGCTGTAATTAAAAGATTTTATAATAAGTTCATGGAGGTCTATCCAAAAGAATTTACAAAATTCAGTTGTAAATCCATCCATTCCTAGAGATTTACCATTTTTCATATTTTTCAATGTTTTTAAGCATTCATTAGCATTAAAATTGCCCTCTGCCTGTAACCTCATCAGAGAGTTTGCGGATAAACGGATTATTTTCATCAAAAAATAGATTTGTATGTTCTTGATGAAGAATAGGATTTGTTGAGGAGTACAATTTTACATAAAAGGATTTTTGTTCTTCTAAAATTTCGCCTTGATTAAAAATTTCCTCTCCATTATCCTTAATTAATTTTGGGATTATTTTCTCATTATAATTTCTTTTTTCAAGTTGCAAAAATAGTTAGTACATTTTTCACCTATTGCTACCCATCTTGCCTTTGCTCTTGCCATAATACCTGTAACTATTTTCTCTCTGTATTGAACAAGTTCTTCTTCTAAAATTTTAATTTCTGTATTTATTAATTCTGAGGGATCTTTTTTATAATTTTCAAGTAATTTAGCTAACTTAAGTTCTAAATCATTTTCGGTTTTTGTGTTTTTCTTTTTTGTATAACTGGTATATGGTATTGTTTTCCCTCTTATCATACATTTTAAGAGTTCCAAAAACATGTGTGGGTTTACTGATAATTCTGTTTCTAGATCATTCCCAAGCAGAGAGTATTGATTTATAGTTTCCCTAATGCAATTTTTGACTTCAGTTACATAGACCATATCATGTAGAAGGCTATTATTAAATTTCCATTTGCCTTTACCTTTAATTTGATTGTAAAACTGTAAGGCCAGCTACACTGGAGAATGATCAGACCTAAAACTTATATCCATGTCTACATTTTTTACAAATGGTTCAAGATCAAAGTAATCCAAACGGCTTTGTTTAAGCCCAGGTCCACGCCATGTAAATCGTTTTGTATCCGGATTTAAAGCTCGCCATATATCAACAAGTCTAGGGACTCTATCATTTCTAACATTTTATCATGTGCTCTTATATTGTTTTTAGCACTATAGTTTGAGTTGTCCTTATCAAAGTCTTGTACCACTTTCCAGTCTCCAGCCATAATTATGGAGCTACTAGTATGTTTTATACCAGATACTAGACTTTTTATAGTTTAAAAAAAAAATGGAGAGTCCCCATTGGGACCATATATTGCAACAAGAGACAGTTGATAATCTTGAATGGTCATAATGATAAAATTGCCTTCCTGGTCCTTTTTTTCTTGATGAATAATAAATGTAAAACTATTTTTTATTATTATTGCTACCCCTCTTGAGCGGCTGGATCCAGAGCTAAAGAATGCCGTATACCCCCACTCATGTGCCCACTGTTTTTCTTTTTCTTTAGTGCAATGTGTATCTGTTAATATAATTATATCATATTTTTTCCTATATCTTGAAAAAAAATCTCTCCTCTTCACCTCCTCTGACAGACCCCAACAGTTAAGAGCACCTATTTTCAAACAAGTCATTTATCGAAAATGTTCAATAGATGTATTATGTAATTCTATCCAACAGTCAAATGTTTTCAGTATACTATGATGGTATGTCATTCCTGATTTTTTTTAACATACTGACAAATAAATAATATTATACCTTTAGACATCTGTAAAAAATATATAAAGTAAATAAGATCACACTGAGCTTGGTAGCCATTCAGGATTTTCAAAATAATATTTCCCCACCCTTTTGAATTCCCTCTCTTTTTAATCCCCCCTTTCCGGGTCATTCTGAGTAGTAACCAAATTTGCAAGACCGTGAATAAGTTGTTTAAATTTGTTGAGTTATTATGATCCTGGTATAGTAAGAATTTTGATAACAGATCTGCAAATAAATCATTTTCTTCTTATAAACTGTATAAAAACTCTATCCAAAATAAAATTATTGTATACAATTCCCCTGAATCCCAGATATTGTGGGTGTAACATAAAGTCATGGTACAAAATTCTCTTTTTTGTGAATGTGCAAATTTTACAAGCCACTAAAGGGCATGATTTGATAACTTATAACTATACAGTGAATTTTAGACAAAACAATACATGTAAAACATGGACAATACACAGATGTATAAAAACATTTACTACTTCACATGCATGAGTAACAACCAAAAAAAATAAAATAAATAAATAAATGAATAAATAAATCATAAGCACACTATGCAGCAAGCAAATAAACATATCAAGCAACATGCTTTCACAAAAATAAAGCTTTTAAACTAAAGCAGCAAAAACATAATACAGTAAACAGATCAACATTTTAGTCAACATGATAACATAAGATAAGAAATGCTATGGTTTGGATGACCTTATGGGATTCACCAACACTTCTCTCGAGCCCACGGATAATTAAATTCCATTTCCTTCCCCACACCTCCAATTTAAGACGTTCATTTGCCTCCTTGACTATTTGTGCCTCTAATTTTGGGATTTTGTAGCTCAGCGATAGCAAACTCGGCCTGGTTTTCAAGTATTTTAACTCGATTATCAATCTGTTCTTATCTACCTTTTTAAAATGAAGAGGTAAAAGAGAGACAGAAGACCTCCTAATGCCAAAAAAAAAAAGACCTCTTCTGACTCACTTCCGAAGAACAAAAACACACGCACTTGTTACGCCCGAGAAATTACATGTTCACCTTTATTAAACTGTAAATAGAAATTAGATCCAATCCACCATCAGGGCCCCGCACGTTATCAACAGTATGTTGATGGAGTGCTAAATTATGAAGGAGAAGAAAAGCTGAACAGACTTGCCATCAAAATAGTCTCATGTCACCCTGAAATGAGCATTATTTAGATAAGACCAAATTTCGATTTAATATAAAAAATAAATTTAAAGAAACATATATAATATTTTTGAAAATAGAATAAATAGGTATGATGAAGATAGTAAACGGTTACTTTAAAAAAAATTGAAACTTAGCTTGGATAGAGAATTTCATTTAGCTTCCAATGAATTTTCAATTAGAAAAATGCATGCTTCACTTAGTTGAGAAATAATGACCATAATTTAGAAATAGAAAAGGTTATGTTATGCGCAGTTTATATTTCGTTTTTGGTGTCCTGGTGTGCTGTAGTAAATTCTTAGGAGGTGTCCGTTGTAATTGTGCGGTTTACATGTTGTAATGTACTAATGTATTATTTATTTATTTATATTTTTATATTATATATTTATGTATTTATCTATGCTGGGTGTTCTTGCGTTTGTTTGCACTGTATTCCTGTCATTTTAGCGATATTTTTAACATTTCCATATCCGCGGGAGTTTGGCTAGTCATAAATCCAGGTTCAACCCACATTTTTTTCTTAAAATGTCCTGTGCCATGTCAGGAATATGGCAGTTGTTATCAGACAGTCCGTTTCTATGTATATTGGCGTTTGCTTTTGTTGTTGTTCAGTGTATCTGTTGTTCCGTTGTTTTCTCTTATAGTTGATGTGTTTCCCTCGGTTTTAGTTCGTTAGCCGGATTTGTTTTTGCTTAATCGAATTGTGACTATTGAACTGCGGTATACTACTGTTGCCTTTATTTAAAATTGAAAATAATTTCTTCATTTGATTAAATTCATAATATCGCAGAGCCACCTTACCTTTATTATAACCAAAAAGTGTGTAACAAATTCAACAACTCTTACCAACTGACAATTTTCACACCTACATTCTAATGAACAAAAACTACAACACAAACAACCTTCAGGACTCTCAGTTGAATTTTGGTATCCAATATATTTGAGAGACATTCTTGGTAACAGGCTTAACGTCTACTGTAGCAAACATATATAATGTCATCTTGTATTCCTGGCAGGTTCCTCGCTATGTCCATATTTGCATGATATAATGTGGCAGTGAACATTTGACCTCTCCTGCCAGCTCTACCAATTTCCTGAAGGTAATAAGTTACGCTTCTTGGAAGTTAACAACGTATTATCTGGGAAACTGAGTGAAGGTCAATACCGATACCAACTACTGTTGTAGAAAACAATCCTTAACCGAAGCTGAACACTATGGAGGTTATTTATTATACATTTCATAATTTCTGATCTTGATTTGAATACAGGCAACCAAACACATCATTACATACTGTAATTTTGTTTACCCCATCGAATATATGATAAGTTTAATCTTTTCACATTATATCAGTTTTAAATTGGTCTTGTCAGGACTGACGGAAATTACTTTAAAATTGCTATTAAGCAACTGTTTTGATAAAGGTTGATATTGATTTCTGTGAGTATTCCTCTTAACCATGCTTATGGTATGTTGTTGAAGAAAGATTTGGGAGCTACAAACTATGAAAACAACTTTTTCGAAATTCTCTTCCGGTGAAAAAAAACATATCACTTTTATATAATGCGTAAACAAAATTATTAAAGGACATCTATATAAACTCATATATCATGCCATTTGAAATGTTGTTTGTGATATATTTAGATATTACCATCAGTCTTTTATAACGATCAATTCTGTGTCTGTGTAGAAAAAAATATTTGCATTATTTATTGTAAAATCCCAAACATTACTACAAATAAAAGATACTGTTTATTTACTGAATTTATAACAATGTGTATATTAATTTTGCTTATTGTTGAATTAAGTTTATAACAACGTGTATGTAGCAAGCATATATTGCTTGAAATTGATGCTATTTTATTGCTTAACTGTGATGCTATATTGATTGAATGTGATGCTCAATTGATTGATTGTGATGCTATGCTGATTGAATTTGATGTTATATTGATTGAATTTGATGCTACATTGATTGAATTTGATGCTGTATTGATTGACTTTGATGCTATATTGATTGAATTTGATGCTACATTGATTGAATTTGATGCTGTATTGATTGACTTTGATGCTATATTGATTGAATTTGATGCTACATTGATTGCGTATGATGCTGTATTAATTGACTTTAATGCTATATTGATTGAAAATGATGCTACAATACTGAAATTTGATGCTATATTGAGTGAATGTGATACAATATTGATTAAATGTGATGCTATATTGTTTAAATTCAATGATATTCTATTGCTTGAATTTGATGCTATATTGGTTTAATGTGATGATATAATGATTGAATGTGATGCTATATTGATTGACTTTGATGCTCTATTGATTGAATTTGATGCTACATTGATTGAATTTGATGCTGTATTGATTGACTTTGATGTTATATTGATTGAATCTGATGCTACATTGATTGCGTTTGATGCTGTATTGATTGACTTTGATGCTACATTGACTGAATTTGATGCTGTATTGATTGACTTTGATGCTATATTAATTGAATTCGATGCTACATTGATTGCGTTTGATGCTGTATTAATTGACTTTGATGCTATATTGATTGCAAATGATGCTACTATACTTGAATTTGATGCTATATTTATTGAATGTGATACGATATTGATTTAATGTGATGCTATATTGATTGAATTCAATGCTATTTTATTGCTTGAATTTGATGCTATATTGGTTTAATGTGATGATATAATGATTGAATGTGATGCTATATTGCTTGATTTTAATGCCATTTTATTGCTTGAATTTGATGCTATATTGATTGAATGTGATGCTGTATTGCTTGAATTTAATGCCATTGTATTGCTTTAATTTAATGCTATATTCATTGAATGTGAAACGATATATATATTGCTCTCAATAATATGTTATGCTATGTGATATACTGGCTTTTTTTATTAATCTTTTTATTAAGCAACCTATTAGGATATGGCGCAGATATAAATATATTTGTACTTGTACCTGTAAACAATAGTAGTATATTATAAATAATTGTGTACTCGATGTGCCATTTATTTTGTATTATTCAAGGTATTGTACATATATATACTGATGAATTAATGTATCTATTTTTTTGTTGTTTATGTCAACATTGATTTTACTGGTGAGGTCAGAATAATGAATTAGCCAAAATAGTACTCAATATTTGATTTGGACAATTATTTAAAAACATTACAATTATTTCTATTTTAATATAATTGCATAACCTAACCTTGTAATTCATTTGACAATGGAAACATATCAAATTTTGATTTTAACACAATCAAAATTATCATCAAAATCTAATTATATTAGAAATGTAATTTCCCAAATAATGTTTTTATACATTTCATTTATGTTCGGACTATGGCCATGATCACAATATAAAACATGTTTCTGTTCTAAAAATACATGTTATCAAAGCGCAATTCATGTATAACTCCTTTGCTATAATATTGTCTTTTATATATCTATACATATATATATATATATATATAAATGATAAAATTAAGCTGGTAGGAGAACCGCTTGTAACAATTATTGCAAAATTATATAACAAACCAATTTAGCATTTAATAATTTGACATTACAATTACTGAATACAGTTCAGATATCAAAGTGCTTGTCAACATTAATGTGATAAAGATTGCTTTCCTTGTGTATGTGAAGTTATAAAAGGCAAAACTATACAGCCCTTTAAAGCTTGCTGTTCGGTGTGAGCCAAGGCTTCGTGTCGAAAGTCGTACTTTGACCTATAATTGTTTACTTTTTACACATTGTGACTTGGATGGATGGTTGTCTCATTGGCACTCATACCACAACTTCTTATTTATTTTGACATATATGTTTTTTTTTCAAATTGAGTTACCTCCCATAGTCCGTACTTTCAGATTGATTCATGCATCAAAAACTTAACAACAACATCATTTTTTCTTTAATTAAAACAAAACCTTTCATTTACATCTATACCTACACATCTGCAAGTTTCAATTCTAATTGGAACGACAACTCCTCTAATTTGGTTTATGCACTTCTGTATTTATCCGGCATAGTAATACCCAAATATTTTTCTGTAAAATAATTTGATTTAAATAACCTGTAAGTACCCAATTTACTACTTTCATTAGGTGAAAATTTTTATGCCATTTATTCTAGTACACAATAAAAATATCTCTAATAACAGACTTGATCAAAATGCAATCAAAATTACAATACTGATTAAGATCAAGTTCTTTATACTTTGTATTCACTCTACTCTTCAAATTCTTTACTTTATAAAAACTGAGATTATTACTCCAAAGAAACATGTTTTTTTTAAGTCTACACAAATCATCTATACTACTAAAATAACGAGGTCCAATTTGTTAGCCAGCATGACGTAAAAACGACGAATCAAAGAGATTAATTGTATAATACAATTAATATAGGACAACGGTGTTGATTAAAAATTACACCATTCCAGGCCCATTCGTTTTCAACATACTTAATATTACCAATACTTTACAAGTTCCGGGTCGAATCAGATACCAATACCAATAGTACCTGTTACCTCTTACCTGTTACCTAATCTGTACGTTCCGTCTCTGTCAGGGGCACCATCAAACCGTGTATTTGGGATTTGACATATATACGGGTCATAATCATTTCTGAACCTCGTCATTATACAGTGGTTGACACTACAAAATTTAATCATTGACCAAAAAAATTAATCTACCAGTAGTTTCCGGCTGTTGTGAGATAACCATGACTAATTCAAACAGAAATATTTTGAAAGCAGAGAAAACTGTACACCTTATAATCAGAATAACTTTATCAAATGACAATACGAATACTACAAATCCAGGCTGAAAATAAGGCATAGGTACTTTAATTCAGTCAAGGACCCACTATGTCGCGGATGTGTTCTAGTTCATCTTATTAAATCGTGACCAAGTTCTAAATATGGTAGACCATTGTTTTGCAATACATGGTTTCCATCCAATATCTCCATAAAGCATATTTCTTGGTAAACCGTATAATGTTTTAAAATAAAATGGGTTTCAGTACGAGTGTTAATCTAGGGGTCATACACCCCTAATAACGCAGTACCAGTGCCATATGAACGTTATCTAGGGATTCTACACTTTCTAACAAAAATCAAACTGGGACACAAATATGCTTGTCCAAGTAACATCAAGTGGGGACACACATATTAGATTCTTACTAAATGAGCACAACTCATTATCAGTGTTTTAGGAACGTTCGCTAGTGGTCATTCTCCTAGAATATCTCAGTATCAGTGTTATATGAACGTTATCGAGGGCTTATGCACTTCAAACATCTCAGTAAGAGTGTTTCGGAACGCTCCCTACAGATAAAAAACCTCGAACAACTCATTATCAGTGTTGTAGGAGCGTTCGCTAGTGGTCATTCACCTAGAATAGGTGTGTATATAAACCACACCATTATGTTTAATCGATGTATGAGTGAAAGTAAATAAATACCTTGACTTGGGCATTTCGAGGTTCTTAATCACTATTTAAGTCTTCTCATAAAAAATCAGGTATTGAAGATGGCTACCCAGCCAATGAATTTAGTAAAAACCTTTACAATCAAGGAAGCCCTTTTAGGGAAGAGTCTGAATCTTCAGGATAACATGGAATACCTGTGCTCATTTGAATGGTATATGATGCATCTTATAACTTTTGTTTTATAGAATATATCATAGGGATGGTAAATACTAAAATAAAAAAGAAAAGATTCATAATATATACATTATTTGGAAATTTTATTATAGAGTTGAAAATTATTTGGGTCAGCGTAGATATTCAGTGTGAATATACAAGGTTTGTAAACAAGGCCATGTGAATGGCCCAAAATTGATACACGGTCCTGCTTTTGATAGTTGGTAATCACAGGGTATAATTTGTAATTCAATGAATGATATATGACGGCTAATAATTTACCTAATACTGATATGATGGATTTGATGGCTCCTGGCAATCTGTACTAAAAAAAATTGTAACTTAAAAATAACTAAGAAAAACATTTCAATTGTCAATAACAATTGCAAAAAAAATCAAAATTGCAAAAAGACGTGTAAAAAATAAATATTCAACAAAGGAAACTAATGAATTACCAGTCATCAATTGTGTGACATTCATCAATTATAACTGATCCAACTTTTCTCTTTAATGCTTGTAATTAATTTAAACCATTTTTTACCAACAAACAGCCCCTCAGGGTGTTCAGTATAATACTGGCACTAAGTGGTTCCTGTATGACGATACACTGTATATAGATTTGTAATGTGTTCGGCGTGAGAAGTAAGGGCTTGCCTTCAAAGGGCAACCCTTAGATGTACATCAATCATGTCAATGCCAAATATCCATTTGAATTTGAAGTTTTCATGAACGATAAAGGCACTAATATGAGGATAATCTTTTTAAGTTTTATTTTTTTAGTTTTTGAAAAATTATATGATAAAACATCATGTACATATGGAAGTTAATTTCATTTTGTTATAAATTTTCTCACAGTTTCTCTGGCAGTTGAAGTGTCATCAAAGTTGCATTTCTGCTTCAAACAAAAACAATAAACCTCACTTATAAGAAAGAGGTCTTCCCCATATTGCACTCATTACAGAATGTAATTTTAACAAACTATTAAAGTTGTATAAACCATAACTCTAACATAAAGAAGTGCTATTCAACAAATAAACATTTCATTTAGTGAACTCAAGTTACAAGTAAACATTATGTCATTCTAAATCAATATAAAGTACTTCCTTTTATTTAGAAACAAAAATTATTTTGATATGAGTGTTTTTGAAATGTTACTTTCTAATTGTTTTATGCTATGTTGTTTGGTTGCTGTTGCATATTGATAATATCATGAATACATATCATTTCCACAACTGTCTTTGTTGTTTTAATCCCATGGCACTTCTGTCTTAGCTCCACTGCTTTGACATTTATCATGTTTAATTTTTCACTTTGCTCTTCCATTATGGATTTTAGATGAGACACCACCAATATTTTGTTGCTAATTCTTCGAAGATTTAAAATATTGCTTAAAACAGAACAAAATAAACACGCAAAAAAAAACTACAGTAAAGTTATTTTTTATTGTCTAAAATTACTCAATTTATAACAATTCTATTTCTTTCGTTAAATATCAATTACAAGATTTGCTTCTACATTTATATTTCTTTGGTTATCCTGCAACAAAAGCAACAACCATTAATATTTAATGGGGGTCAAGGTGGAAATTTGATGAGGCTCAGTAGCCAAGGGTCCTTATTAAATATGTGAGTTGTACTACAACATTTATCCACATTTTTGCTTGTCCATACAACTGAACCAACAAAACATCGATTTTGTCATAAGTAAATTAAAACATAACTAAATTTGTATTGTTTTCAAATGTTTTTTTGGGATGTATATATACATATCCACGTTCATTTTCTATAAAGAGATTACTCCATCTATATATTAAATTATACATATTTATTAACAGGTTAACTCCTAACTATTATTTTTATTTTGGCATTGCACAAGTCATGTCTTCTTTGACTGTCCATGACGTTAAAACACTCAATCCCTTGGATGTGTTTTAGTTGATTTTAGTCTCTGATGCATGATTTTTTATTATTAATTGTTTTTGGCTTTTAACTAGCTTTCAGTAACTGCGAGTACTCTCAAATCGTACTTTCGTGTTAATTTGACCTGTTGATACAATTTGTAATGTATTTTTGTTATTTAATATTTACTTATTCGGTGTCATATCTAATCTCACTATTTTTAATATATACCACCTTTGATAAGTGTTAAGTATGACGATAAATTTTTCATTTTTGTTCTTGTACTAGGAACAACAAAATTATTTATTTTGTAAAAATTATTTCCGTACTCCATGTATACCTTACCACAAAATTATTTGATTTACCTGTGTTCGTTTTTTTATTTGGCGGCATTATGTCCAAGGTTATGGTTGTCTTTCTGATATTGTTAAACATCTAACCCCTTGTTTTATTAATTTTGTATTTACATTGTGTCATAGATCAAATTTATTCGTTCAGTGTATGTTCACTTTTTTTTTGTTAATATGTCGTTTGATTGAGTTAAGCCATATCAATTGATATTTTATAGCGTGTGTGTTTCTATGTTGTGATATTACACTATTGTTTCAGGTAGGGTGAAGGTTGTCGCCTATTAAAACGTTTTAACACACTGCATTTGTTTGCACCTGTCCTAAGTCAGGAACCTGATGTTCAGTGGTTGTCGTTTGTTGATGTGGTTCATAAGTGTTTCTCGTTTTCGCGTTTTTTATATAGATTAGACCGTTAGTTTTTCTGTTTGAATGGTTTTACACTGGTCATTTTTGGAGCCCTTTATAGCTTGCTGTGCGGTGTGATCCAAGGCTCCGTGTTAAAGGCCATACTTTGACCTATAATGGTTTACTTTTTCAAATTGTGATGTGGATGGAGAGTTGTCTCATTGGCACTCATACCCCATTTTCTTATATCTATAAGCTTGATTAATTATACAACTGAGCAACCAAGAACATTGGCTTAGCTTCACGAAGTCCAATTAATTATGGTGTCTTGTATAAAAGTGATAATCAAATTCATCAGTCCAAAACGAACTGACAATGAAATGCCAAAAAACTGACAAAGAGACAAACAACAGTATACAAAACACAATATAGAAAACAAGACAGAGTAACACCACCCAACCAAAAACTGGTGGTGATTTCAGGTGCTCAGGAAGGGTGAGCAGATCCTACTACACATGCGGCAGTCCTTGTGATGCTCTGACAATTAAATGCAAACCTATTGATAAGTCTAATTTTTTATGTCACACTTAAGGAAGAGAGGACGGATTAGGGTTACAACCATTGGTGCATTGCTGTCATTATCTGTGAAACAGATATTATACATTGTTAGAACAGGCAACAAACTCTTGATGCAGTTCTTAAAAATTTTAGAAGGGATGATTTTAACTTCAACACTTCTAAAACTTGGTTTTTACAAGCTTCCTTGAAGGCATCAACCCTCTATCAAGGAAATCACGATAGTAAGTGCAATTTTTTTCGTGTTGTATTAACTTGGAGATATATTATCCATATGCAGGCACTGATGCAGTATTGTTACATAGAAATGGAAATTCGCAATTGGGAAGCTAAAAATCATCTCACTTGTTTTTTTTTTTTGGTTTTTTTTTGTAAATATAAAAGTAAAAATTATGTGGTATGATTGACTAGAGACAACTCTCCACCAGATACCAAATGATGTAAAAGTTAACAATATGTTGTTTTCAACAATGAGTCAAGCCCATGCCGCATAGTAAGCTACAAAGGCCATGAAATGACAAATGTAAAACATTCAAAAAAGAAAGAAATCTAATGTCCTGATTTATGAAGAAACCACTAGACGAAAAACAATTATGATATACAGCAACAAACAACAACCACTTAAATAACAGGCTCCTGACTAGAACATGCAGAAAAAAAAAACACAGAATTTGCCGGGGACAAAACATATTTGCTGGCGCAAATCTCCCCCCCCCCCCCCCTTCCCTAACCTGGTATCATATGGAGTCCCTTCCACATGTATATACAGGAATATACTGACTGATATTGATTGCTTTTTGGGAATGTCAAATATGCACAGTAAATATACAGCTTTACAGATGTACATTTTATATGCATCTTTAGAAATGTACATCAAATCAAGAACCGATTCTGTTAACATTTTGGATAAAGTTTCTAAAACTGTTCGTAAAAACCGTTCTCATGGGCGTAAACTAAACAATACAAATATTTCGGACCTAATTTCTATTTTAAAAAACAACGGCAGACATTATCTGTTAATCGAGCTTTGTTCTTTACCTGTTGATGAATTATATCAAATTTTAGAGGATTGCAACACAATTCCATATTGCAGTCCTATGTATGAAATCGTCCAAATTATAATTAGGTCTTTCCACTTTTCTGTGGAAAGATCTATTGGTTTTGTTCTCATTATTAGGTCTTTCCACTTTTCGTGGAAAGACCTATTGCTTTTGTTCTGATTATTTTTTTTTCTTCTGCCGTCTGAGATGCTTTTTTTGTTTTACAACATATCGAAAGGACTTTTAGCCAATGATGTCGTACAGTGATAGGGATTTCAAAACTCACCCTGTGTAACCGAACACTTATTCTTATAGGAGTTATATCCCCGCGTCCCCTTTTTCTGGTTATCTTTATTTCTCTGAAACCGTAAAAGATTTCAACAAACTGTGTTCACCAAATTGTTCGTCTACTCTTAAGAATGTTTTGGTTAAGTTTAACTGATGTGATCGGATGACATCTTATGGGAGTTATTTCCCTTTGAAAATTTAACATAGGTGATATGTTGAATAAATTCATACATTATAAGTCATAGATGCCTAAAGTTTTCTGATATAAAGTCCTTGGTCCATTTGAAGGAAATTGAGGTCAAGGTCAAAGGTGAAGGTCATGTTCTTAATTTTAAATTTGCTTGTTATCTTTATTCAAAAGAAACCGTAACAGTTTATGATATAATGTGTTTGTCACATAATTGTTTACGATAGGGCGCAACTTCAACCTATTTAAGTCGAAGTGTTTTGGTCAACCCTTATAGGAGTTCCCCCCCTTATGTATTTGAAATCAGTATTACTCCGCAACCATACAAGTGAATGACCTGGGTTCTTTCGATTTGAAATCACTGACCTATGACCTTAAAATTGAGGTCAAGGTCAAAGGTCAATTGGATGTTTTAGATTTTGACCTTTGCTAAAAACTCTTACTGGTTCATCATAAAACAATTAAGTCTTCTGCATTTGGTTGTAGACATTTCACCATTTATCAGGTCAACCGGAAATGACAGTTTTTTAACCGGAAGTAGCCTATTTTAGACTAATCCTATGAAAAAGTACCTAGAATTCTTATTTTTTAATTTTATTTGAAGTAACAAATTACATGAACCAGGAGTGACATTTTCCAATACCTTTTTTTAAATTTCATTCTTTATTATCGAGGTGGAAAGACCTTCAATTGTTCTCGGAACAATTGGTTTTTAATATTGTAGTTACATCTGTTCTGAAAAAAAAATCCACATGCATGTTATCTGATGTTCTCTGAAACTACATGTTCAATTGACCTCAAAACTTACAGTCAGCAAGGTATATATGTATTACATCTTCATAGAACAACGTTGTGCAGCTACCTGCAACGAATTTTCGTAAAGAAAAGAAATTGCAATGCCGTAAAAATCGCTTGCTAGCTCCGTAAATCTCATTGAAATCCTACAATAAAATGTCTGCTCCTAGATTAAAATTCAAATCTGTGTTACAATCTGCTGTTGAAAAATGTACATTGTATGAAAATAATCGATAAACGTGTTTTAAAGTTACACATGATCAACTAAATCCAAAGCGTGCACTGCTAGTGAACTGTGATCAAAACATCAATTACCTACAATGACAAAATAAATACATTTTTTGTATTCCGTCGCTATAAATGTTGTCTGTTCAACGTCTCCACCTAAAAAAAAATAAAAGTTTTCGCTATTATAAAGAGTCGTCACGTGACGCCACAATCTGGCGCGAGACAAAGACGCGCGCGGGACCTGAAATAGAATAAAAATTTTCCAAAGTAAGTATAGAAACTTAACCAACACACTAATATGGACCCTTTAAAGAAAGAAACAAACAAACAAACACACACACACACACACACACACACACACACACACACACACACACACACACACACACACACACACACACATATCAAACAATCATGGTTCAGAAGAGGGAAAGATCGTTTACAATTGCTTTTTTAAAGCAATTGATTTATATTTTTTTTTTCTTCTTCCGCATCTTTTATTTCTAGCGTGTAAATTTTGTTTCGCAAGATGTCGCTTTGATTTTTGGTATATGATATCGCACGGTTTATGCGCCTTTAAAATTGACCCTGCTTAACCGAATACTTTTCTTTGTAGGAGATATCTCCCCGAACACTATTTTCCTTGTTATTGCATCTCCTCCGTAACCGTAAAAGAAAGCGACAAATTTATTTTACCGAATTGATCGCTATATCCTCATGATTTTTTGTCCATTTTAACGGAAGCGATACGAAGACTCCATATGAGAGTTATTTCCCCTTCTGTATTTGACATAAGTGATACATTAATGTATAGCATGAATGGTAAGTGATAGAGACCTAAGGTATATGTATTTAGGGTCTTCAGTTCACTTAAAAGAAATTGATGTCAAGGTGAAAGGTCAAGGTCATATTCTAAATTTGGACTTTTCCTTGTTTTATGATCTCCTCTGTCACTTTGAAAGATGTATATAAAAGAACTAGTGCAAAATGATTGCTTCATTGTGATTAAGATATGATATATTTGGTCTGAAACAATTCAATAACATCTTATAGAAGTTATTGTCCCTGAAATGATTTAATTTAAGGTTAATTGATTATTACTCCAACTTGGTACATGATAAAGCTATAGGGTCTTTTGCAAACTGTAAGTTGACTTATAACTATGAAAAATATCAACCGGAAGTGACCTTGAGGAGACCGGAAGTTGCAATTTTAGCACTTATTTCATGAAAAAGTACCTAGAAACTATATATTTTTTTTAAATACGCATACATAAACCTATCATTTGAGACCGAAAGTGACCTTCAATAAACCGGAAAGACCTAATATCTCCCTTGTTACAGTCAAATGTGTATAGAAATCAATATTTTGGGAATCAGTGTGAATAAAGCTATCATGTATGTGAGACCGGAAGTGACATTTTTTAAACCGGAAATTGACAATTATCTCGCTTATTTCAGGCAAAAATATATAGAAAAAATTATTTATTGAATCAATATGAAGAAACCTATGCTTGGACACCAATAGTAACTTTGAGTAAACTGGAAGTAGCTTCTCATCAATAATTTAGAAAATTGATGTGGAAAGACCTTCAATTGTTCTCTGAACAATTAGTTTTTAATTACATATTGTTATTCTAAACTGTTTCCCAAAATTGATCGCCCTAACGATCATCAAAAAACATTTAAAATCAAATATGTCAATAAAGGTTTTGATTTTGTAAATATTGCCGGTATTTTTAATGATCATTCTGTTAAAGAACAAATTTCTGGCTATTTTGATAATACTGAACTCCAAAACATCTACTAGGAAATATGTGTTTAATTATAGCGAAGTGTGTAAATATGTTTATATCCGTGAAAATACACCTGCGTCATGAGTAGTAATTCCGATTACATTTATGGCCCCAGTTCCCGTCTTATAACAGGAGACCTTAACATCGTTCATGACCGAGAGTTGAAATCATTCCTCAGTAAAGGACCTAAATATCGTCCCACGTCAATTAATAATTGGAATGAGTGTCGTAACATCATCAACGACTCAATCCGTACTTACTGCTCGAAATTGATAAAACGAGAAAAATCCTTAGATTCTTTTTTTAATTCAGTAATGAACATAGTTGATATTCGTATTAAACATTTTAAAGAACATTTTACTTCTAACTACAACCATAATAGCCCTATTTCTCGTATCAAACATAAGCTAAAAGAACTCGCCAATGAATTTGTTTTTGTCCCGGCTGATAAGGCTGCTAATAATATCATTATTGTTTGACGTAAATTTTACATTAAGTTTCTGCAAAAGGAAATCACGAATCCACCAACATTCCAACTGACTCCATTTTCGGAAAATGACATCTGTAACAAACATAAACTTTTAGTTACCTCTTAATAAGCAGAACCAAATATTTTGAAAGTTCCAACTATGTACTGGCTTCCAAAGCTGCACAAAACACCTTACAAATATAGTTTTATTTCGTCTTCAAGCCATTGTTCTACTAATAAACTGTCTATTCTACTTACTAGTACACTTGGTCCAAAACCTGGTCATACATTGTTCAAATAAGGTCTTTAAAAAAGTTTGATTAATTACTTTTGGAGTGTAAAAAATTCGTTGGAAGTACTTGATAAATTGCATGTTTATATTGGTGATTTCGAATCTGTTGAAAGTTTTGATTTTTCAACCCTATATACTACTTTGCCTCATAATCTTATTAAGAAAAAATTCACACACCTAATTAAAACCTATTTAAAAGTCAGAATGCGACTATACATGTTCAAACTCTTTTAAGTAATTTTTTAGTAACAACAAACAAAAGAACTATGTCAATTGGACCTGTTTTGATACGATAACTGCCCTTGAATTTTTACTAGATAACATTTGTTTTCGCTATGGAGATTCCGTATATCGTCAAGTTATCGGAATTCAAATGGGGACTATTTGTGCGTATTGTTATGCGTTTACTTTTCTACATTGGCTAGAGGTATAGGGGGAGGGTTGAGATCTCATAAACATGTTTAACCCCGCCGCATGTTTGCGCCTGTCCCAAGTCAGGAGCCTCTAGCCTTTGTCAGTCTTGTATTATTTTTAATTTTAGTTTCTTGTGTACAATTTAGAGTTTAGTATGGCGTTCATTATCACTGAACTAGTATATATATTTGTTTAGGGGCCAGCTGAAGGACGCCTCCGGGTGCGGGAATTTCTCGCTGCATTGAAGACCTGTTGGTGACCTTCTGCTGTAGTCTGTTCTATGGTCGGGTTGTTGACTCTTTGACACATTCCCCATTTCCATTCTCAATTTTACTAACTGTGCCCCACTTATTGATTGTGGACCTGTTTCTGTATTGTTATGAGTTACAATTTATGACTTAAATCAGCAAAGACCCATCGAAACAACATCTGATACAAATATTTAATAACACTTTTAGATATTTGGATGATATATTGGCTCTCAATAATGATGACTTCAGTATGTACACTAAAGAGATTTATCCTGCTGAACTGACTTTAAATAAAGCTAATACTAACAATGAACACTGCACTTTCTTGGATCTTGATATCTATATCTTTAACGGGAAGCTTAATACCAAAATTTATGATAAAAAAGATGATTTTTTATTTCCTATTGTTAATTATTAATTTTTAGATGGTGACGTTCCCTTGTCACCATCTTATGGTGTTTATATATCTCAACGTGTTCGATTCGCTTGTGTATGTAAGAACGTATTTGATTCTAATGAAAGAAATCTCTGTATTAATGAAAAATAAATACACCAAGGTTTTCGATATCACAGACTAGTAAAAACATTTACTAAATTTCATCATCGGTACAAGGACATCATTCGTAAATATAAATCAACATGCAGACATCTTATAAGTTCAGGTATTTCACATTCAATCGTTTATGGTAATATTCTATACAAAGCACAAATATGTCGGCATTCACCTCAAAAGCTAACCAAACCTTTAAACAGACTTATTCAGAAGAGATATAGTTACGATACTGGTGTCAGGTCATTAAAGATGGCATATTTTGGTATTAATATTGATTCACTCATAGGGGCTTTGCATAGGAAATAAATACATTTATTCTAAAACCAGTTGTTGGCATGATACGGATTATGTTCGTCTCATATATTGTATGATGGTATGATACTTAACCCCTAAAGGGAGGGATTGTGTTTGATTTTCATATGATGGAGACATAATCTTTCAATCAGTTTAATTGAGGTCTGGAGCTGGCATGTCAGTTACTGCTAGTAGTTCTTTGTTAGTTTATGTATCATTGTCATTTTGCTTAGTTTCTTTTTTTACCTATTCTGACATCGGACTCGGACTTTTAATCTGAATTATACTGTGCGTATTGCTGTGTGTTTGTTTATTCTACATTTGCTAGAGGTATAGGGGGAGGGTTGAGATTTCACAAAACATGTTTAACCCCGCCTCATTTTTGCGCCTGTCCAAAGTCAGGATCCTCGGCTCTTTATTAGTCTTGTATGTTTTTAAATTTTAGTTCATTTATATGTTTTGGAGTTTAGTGTGACGTTCATTTTCACTGATCTAGTACACATTTTTGTTTACGGGCCAGCTGAAGCCCGCCTCCGAGTGCTGGATTTTCTTGCTGTGTTGAAGCCCTATTAGTGGTCTTCGGCTGTTTTCTGCTCTTTTGTCAAATTGTTGTCTCTTTGACACATTCCCCATTTCCATTCTCAATTTTATCAAGATTGCTTGTACTAAAGTAGCTGTGTAACGTAGGGACTGGGTTGCAGTGGTTTAAGTCAACCTAGCGTAGCAAGGAGAATGCTACCACTGTGTCAATTTCCTTCAATCGGACACTGCAAATAGTTATCAAATGACAAATAGCGTGGATATTTTCGGAAGCTATCGGGATTTTCACCCTTTGTAACCTTTACGAATGAGTTACTTCCGAATACGATTTACAGTCTTTTTTCCGTCTTTAATACCTTATATTTTCGTAACAATTAAAAAATAATTATAATTTTCATTTGGTTATTGCTATTTGTTTTCAAATAGTTTAACCGTTATTATTTTTATTAATTTATAAAAATGAAACAAAAACGTGTTTCAAGTCTAGTTGCCGATTGTATCTCTTTATATTCATTTGTTTATTTGATTATTTACTGATTATTCTTTTTTTTTTCGATTTACCTGCTACTCAAAAAGAAACAATCTTTATACTAATTTAATACACTGAACAGTACTTAACAACGATTCTACCGATAAACTGACATGTTCTAAAACGTACTAGATTCTACAGAATCAAACCAAAGGCATTCCTTTCTTAATTACCTTAACTAGTACTGACTGATATTGAATCTCTTGTGATGGCCAGTTAACTGAACATGTACAGAACAACTCAAAAAGGTCTTGAATAAAGGCAACAGTAGTATACCGCTGTTCGAAATTCATAAATCGATTGAGAACAAACAAATCCGGGTTACAAACTAAAACTGAGGGAAACACATCAACTATAAGAGGAGAAAAACGACACAACAGAAACACTAAAATGCAACACACACAGAAACGAACTATAAGATAATAATAGCCATTTTCCTGACTTGGTACAGGACATTTTAAGAAAAAAATGGTGGGTTGAACCTGGTTTTGTGGCTAGCCAAACCTCCCGCTTTAATGGCAATGTTAAATATTACACTAAAATGGCAACATTACATGACAGGATTACAATACAAATAAATGGAAGAACATACAGGACAGAGAAACACACAAATAAACAATACGACAGAACATTACGACAAGCTTATAGTTATTAAAGGTACCAAGCTTATAATTCAATACGCTAGACGCGTGTTTCGTCTACACAAGACTCACCAGTGACGCTCAGGTCAGAATAGCAAAGAAAGCCAAACAAAGACGAAGAGCATTGATGACCCAAATTTCCCAAAAGTTGTGCAAAATATGGCTAAGGTTATCTACTTGGGATAAGAAAATCCTTAGTATTGAAATAATTCATATTTTTGCAAACAGTAAATTTATAAAAATGACCATATAATAGATATACATGTTTACACCGAAGTGGTGACTAACTAATTAAAACCGAATACGTAAAACAACCTAGATCAGCACATAAAAACAGAAAAGCCGAACAACGCATTGTATGTTAGTCGATTTGATCGACGCACAAAAGTGACGTCACAGATAAATTTCTAAACAATTCCAAAAAAATAGGATAGAATTCAAAATTAGGTTTGTAATACTGATATTACATGTATTTAATAACAATGAAAATAACAATACTTATTAATATAAAATTGTGTTAGTAATTAGATAATTAATTGTATTATCTAGCTATGTCGATGTTTCTTGTAAATCAAACTGAAAACCAAATACATAGTGTAAGTTTAGTTGACATAAACTGAAATCTATAAATGAACTGGGCGATAAATTATCTTTACCTTCACACACGAATAGAACAGAAAAAAGTAAGAATTACAACTACAAACGATAAGACATTTGACAATAACAAATATAACATCGAAACTAAATACATGAATTTTGGATAGAAAAATACCGTGACACGTATTGACATTTTTTTCGCGGTAAATTCAGGCATTTAAGAGTTGTTCATTTTGAAATGACCGTTTTAATTGTAAAAACCGTTACTAATGATTAAATTGAGAAAGATGTTCCTTTTTAAAGAAAGTCCAAATTAAAGGTTAACGATACTAATATACAAAAGCAATATGATATGAAAACATCCTAAGCACAAAATTGAAACATAAGTCTAAACAGAATAATAAAATTCTGGCTAGGGTCAATTTTCCTGTGGCAGTCTTACAAAATCACGAAACCACCAGTAAAACTCATTAAATCTGGAATTCAAATAATTAAGTCTGTATTTGGAAAGAAAAAGGCATGGTACCAATTTTGGACACTGAAGTGCGTCAACTGAGTTTTAACATGTGTACCACAGCACGTAAAAAAACTGGACAATGGCAATTGAGCGTGAATTGGAAAGTGCATTGCCATGATTTCATTGTGATAAACATTTTTAAGAGACAAAAGCAATTTGTATACTGTATACTGTTTGCTAAATGGTCGTCTCATATACCGAGTAATCAGATTTATTTTTGCTTTTTATCTGTTTTCCAACATTGAAATATCTGCCCACATAAAACTATAATTTATTATAATTATGTAGATTACCCATGACGGCCGTGAAATTTATGTAATCCACCATCGATTTTAAACCTACTTTACCGATCATTGGCATTCATTTTATACCCCCATCACACTTAAACCACGATCCCGCTACGACCTCACAAATCCTGAAAAATTCTGGAAGATCGTGGTGATCGTAGAAAGGACGTGCCAAAGTCCACGACAAACTTTGAACATGCTCAAAACATGTGTAGTGCAGTCGTTGTCAAAACTAGTCGTAGCAGAAGCGTAAGAAGAACGTAGTAAGGACTAGTAAGATCGGGATTGGCGTAGAAGCATCGTATTAGAAACGTTGTGCAATCGGGATGTCAATGGAAAAGATTGCAATGCGACCTAACTACGATTTCACTGCGACTATCCCCGATTTCAATACGTCTTTATTGTGCTTCTACTACGATATTGAAACGATTATACTACGATATTGATTCGATTATACTACGATGCGCTTGCCGTTCTTAGTACGACCTTACTACGATACTACTACGTCCTAGCCACGATAATCAGTACTTCGGTATTGACATGATTTATAAAAACACTTTCTAAAATTGTCCGTTAATAAATTTTAGAATTATAAGAAACTAAGGTTTCAATTGCCTCAGGCAAATTTGACCTTAGTTAGATTTATCTTTTTGTCAAATAGCTCCCCATGTCTCTTTGGTCAAATAGCTCCTCATATGCTTCGGTTCTTTAAATATCGGATTTGAGCATTCCTGAGGAAGGTAAATCCAGAAAAGCGCGTCGGACGCAATACATTTATAACGTGTTGTTTTCGTTTATTTCGCACGACCCCATTCTGTTGATATAAAAAAAAAAACAGATGCAATACATGTAGTTCAACCATGGACACACATGAGCAAATGAAGATCGCAGTGACAACTTAGTGGAAACGTAGTGGAGTCGGGGTTGGATCGTAGTAGACTCGTATTGAGATCGTGTAAGTCATGGTATGGTCTTATTAGATGTAGCAAAAGAATGACAAGGTCGTACTAGAACATATAGCTATCGTAGTGGAATCGTAGCAGGATCTTATCAGGATCATAGCAAGGTCGTGGTATGAACGTGAAAACCATGATCTGTTTTGTTTATAGATCGTATTTGGATCTTCATGGTATTGGTCTAGTGTGACGGGGGCTTAAGCAAATGCATAACTTGGCAATCTGCTGTAGGGTGTACTATGGTACTTCAGGGTGTTCTAATACCCATATCTACGGTTATGAAGGTAGATTACTTATGATATACACAGAAAATATATTTCTAAATTTCTTGCCACTATTCCTATACCATTGAAAAATGGCCTTTAGAAATATTGTCGAATAAGTCGAAAATAAACTGACAACTCCATGGCTAAAAAAGAAAAAGACAAATAGACAAATAATAGTACACAAAACACAACATAGAAAACTAAAGACTGAGTAACACGAACCCCACCAAAAACTTGGGTTGATCTCAGGAGCTCCAGAAGGGTAAGCAGATCCTGCTCCCGTCGTGTTGCTCATGTTAGTTCACACCCGGTTATAAGTCTAATTCGGTAGGTCACATTCGGGAAAAGGGGACGGGATTGTAGTTACGACTTTAGGAACATATCCGCTATCATCTGTGAAACGGATATTCCGTAACAGTCAACCAACTCGTGATGGCGTCCGTAAAATTTACGAAGGGATGATTTAAACTTCACCACTTTGAAAATATTTCAACCCTTTATATCACCATTTCCCATTTTCCACTGCCTCATTTTTATTTGACATAAGCGGCCATCTCAGTACCAGAGTCTATGACAAAAGAGACGTTTTTAATTTTGAAACTATAAATTTCTTCCACCTTAGCAGCAATATACCAACTTCACCTGAATATGGGATGTACATTTCCCAACTCATTCGGTATTCAAGAGCTTGCAGCTGCTACCCATACTTATAAAACGTTACCAGTATCTGAGCATAAAGTTGATGAACCAGGATTATGTTAATTAATGTGTCGTCCTTTTTCTGAAAAAGTTTATCGGAAGATACCAAGACATTGTTGATAAATATTCCGTATCAACTTTACATATAATACATGATAGTCTTGAAGTATAGATTCTAGGTACTCACGTTGTTTATCGGCTTAATTACGTGTTATATTGTTGTTTGTATTTGTCTTTGTATACTTTAAACGTTTCCTGTTTAGTCCATTTTTTTGGTAATATCCTTTTGGCGTGGCTTGGCATTTATACATCCCGCCATTGTGTTTTTGTGCTATGGTAATATTTTATGTTCTGATCTCTTATTTTTGTTGATATGCTTTGTCTTTAGTGTGTTTATATGCCATTTTGTTTTTCTTTGTTAACATAGTTTGATTTTAAAGGGATTAAGGTTATAACACAATGTAGACTTCTGTACCCCAATTTTTGACATTTTTACCTATTACTTATGTTTCTTTTACTCACACATTGTTTTAAATATAATGGAGTTCTATGCGACTTTTATACAATTGAGAGGTTTACCAGCTATAAAACGGATTTTAACTCATCATTTTGTGCATAAGGAAATGACTGTACTAAGTCATTAATATGACAGTTGTTTTCCATTTGTTTGATGTGTTTGAGCTTTTGATTTTGCTATTTGATAAGGGACTTTCCGTTTTCCTTAGAGTTCTTTTTGTTGTGGATTTGATTTCTTTTATTTACTTCTAAAGCCAAATTTTCACAATATATTTCTTGATTATTTAATGCATTTTGTAAGCTATGTTTAAATTTAGAAAGCAGTACAAGATCATCAGCATAAAGAAGATAATTTAATGAAATAGCAACACGTATTAGTCTCATTTTATGATAAAATTGGGAATGGAAATGGGGAATGTGTCAAAGAGACAACAACCCGACCATAGAGCAGACAACAGCCGAAGGCCACCAATGGGTCTTCAATGCAGAGAGAAACTCCCGCACCCGGAGGCGTCCTTCAGCTGGCCCCTAAACAAATATACTAGTTCAGTGATAATGGACGTCATACTAAACTCCAAATTATACACAAGAAACTAAAATTAAAAATGATACAAGACTAACAAAGGTCAGAGGCTCCTGATTCAGGACAGGCGCAAAAATGCGTCGGGTTAAACATGTTTTTTGATATCTCAACCCTCCCCCTATACCTCTAGCCAATGTCGAAAAAACAAACGTACAACAGTACGCACAGTAAAACTCAGTTTAAGAGAAGTCCGAGTCCGATGTCAGAATAGGAAACAAAAGAAAATAAATAAAATGACAAAAATACATAAAAATACAACAGACTACTAGATATGTTTCTGTATGAATATTCAAACTAATTTGTATCAGCAAAGAGCAAATATAACCATGATAACTGATAATGCTCCAAATAATATTTTATAACATGACCTATAACTGATTCTTCTTTATAGAAATTACTTCAAGCTATCAGGGACTACTGCATATATGTATTGGTCCCAGAAGTCATTGAAACGTGATAATTTATTTTCAAAGATGCGGGTAAAAATAGAAATAGTCAGTTGTTTCCCTTTCTCTTGTGGTATTCAAATATTTAAGCATCTTAAATCAGTGTATGAAATTCTAAATAACGTTTTTACTGCATTCGATTAAAAACTTTTTTTTAAATATTATTAAGTGAAATGAAAGTAAAAGAACGTCTTTTCATACAAGCTTACATAAAAATCAAAATATTTCTGTCCCATACAGCTTTGCTGAAGATAGAACATACAAAGCTTCTTTTCAAAAAAATTCTACGATCTATTCATGATTTTTTTTAAAACATCATAAATTACAGTTCTTAATCTCAGAAATTCGTGCTGATGTTCATGTCAAAATTTAGATTTTGATAGTCGGTGATTAGGCTTGATACCATAGCACATTATCCGTAAGGAGGTTTCCCGTCTTAACAAATTTACTTAAATTATTTTCAATTCAGAGAAATACGAGCCGATATCCCATGCCAAGATCACAAATAATATATAATTCTCAATATGCGGATGCTGCCCGAAATCTATTATACAAGTCGTTGCATTTGTTATTTCTATTAAGGCCTTTACTGACTTATTCTTTTGAACGTTTTCGGCTTCCAAACATTTGGGCTCGAACATACCGAAAACTTTTATTTCAAAACTGCAAGTTAATCTTTCCACCGTAAGTCTATAATCACTGTGTTAGTTGAGTGCAGGTGACCATTCAGACCATTAGGGTACATTATGCCCAGTAGCTAATTTGTTGGTATTAGGATGCGAGGATATTCAAAATGTAAAAGTCTGAGTTTAAAAGTCAATATCACTAACTTTCACTTTGACAATTAAAGTTTAATAGAACGAAAAGCAATATGAAATTCAAAATTGTAGATTAGATATAAAAATTTCAAATTTGATTCCAATAGTTTAATTAAATCAAACTCAACATAAAGGCAATATTCGAAATCCAGAACACCAAACTTGTTTTCATTACGTTAATATTTTTCCTTTGCACGTTCATGACGTTCTGTTCTTAAATTATACATGGTTTTACTAACTTAAATACAGTATGTATCTTTTTCAAATATATTTGAGTGTTTTGGAAGAAAGAGTTAGTTATGTTATAATTTACGACTTGAAAATTCAATTTGTCATCGTTTGTCATAGGCATTCGGGAGAGGGAGTGTAAAGTACAGACATTTTTCATGTTTCTTATTAACAGCTTTGATTGCGTGAAAGTGTTATATCTACTTAAATATGCTTCATTGATATTATTATCATAATAATAATCATTGCATAATATTTTCAAATTAAAAAGGACAAAATTACGTAAATACATATCTGAACACTTTACTATCATAAATTCTATAAATTATTGATCTTATCATAAACAGTTACAAGGTAATTTTACCTTCAAACTAGCAAATTATGTATCTATAATTAGTTTCCTCACTTATTATTTAAATTCAAATTTAATTTATCATGCACACTTAATTTGTTATGTCTGCTTCATTACACCCTCTCTTGTGTTGTAATTGATGTAACTGATTCTATTTTTTTTTTTTTTTTTTTTTATCTCGAGATTCGAAATTCAGATTTAAAAGCTCAATATATATCAATGGCTTTCGTAAGATATATTTCAAATCTCTTAATGCTCGCATTTGTGGCAGTACGGTGAGATATGGTTGCTTAAATCAAAGTTATATGGACTATGTGAATAGATTATACAGATAAATATTCGGTACTAGTTTCTCTTTAATGGATGTACAGTTTATTAAAATCTAAAATTCATTACAAAGCCAGTCATAATCTACACACTTTTTAACATAAACACCAGCAAAGGAAAGCAGGCCATGTTATTTTCAAAAGACGATATAACGATATAACTTATAAAAATAAGAATACGTGGTAATATTGCCAATGTGACACCTCTCCACAAGAGACCAAATGACATAGAAATTCAGTAAAACGAATAGAACATTAATATAATGGAATATGTAGACAGCTCTCTCAAAAGAAAAAAAACTCTAACTTTAAAAATTAGATTAGTTAATTTAATTGATATAATGTCTTTATAGAAATTATATAATCATACAGATTATTGGCAATCTATCAATTTTTTTTTTTTATTTAAAACAAATTTGAGTTTATGACTATCATAACTATCTAAAATGTCAGTGGGTTTAGTTACATAATCGTACTCGGATAAATTGAGATTAGATTATATCATCAAATCGTTTGATTTTTTATGCTAGCTTACAAAATTGCTATTCATTACTTAACGCGTTCAGAAATTATTAAAGGTAGACGTGATTTAAGAGATGTCAAACAACTACGCTCTGAAAAACCTCTTAATGTATCGAGATTTTTAATATGACATTTGGATTTCGAAATCAAAATTCAAACAAATGAGAAACAATCATATCGTTAACAACAAAAAGTGGGAAATTGAAAAAAAGAAGATATGTCTGTACGTTTTTGTGTTAGCGATGTCTTTGTCTGAATTTCTACGACTTGGCATTTCTCCATTAATATCTTGATCTTCAACATTAGGCAAGTGTCTTAACCATATCTCTAACCATAAGTCGCAAGATCAATTCATGGAAAAGAAAGACTATGAGGGTTTTATTAATGACACAAAATTTCTACAAGCATTGAAAACTCAAACGTTAAAAGTCTTGTGTTGCTGTTTTGCATCTCAAAGTCACAACTAGGCCCACACCTCGTAGCAAAGAGTCACATCGCACTGCAAGTTAAAGAAATATCCTTGCACTGATGTGCTTGGAATGGTTTGTAAAAAATCAAGAAATTCGGGCAAAAAATCCGGGTGCGGGATTTTCACGCTGCGTTGAAGACCCATTGGTGGCCTTGGACTGTTTTCTGCTCTGTAGTCGGGTTGTTGTCTTTTTGAAACATTCCTGTTTCCATTCTCTATTATATTTACAAATACTGTCATTAATTGACAATCTTGCAGTATACCATTACCATGATTATACCAATTGAAAATCGTTTCCCGGATAAGAATGCAAACCGAAGACAATTAGTAATTACTTATGATTCCAACTGACTGATTCTTGTATTTGACCATACATTAGTATACATCTTTGTGGCAAGGTTGGACTTTTTAAATATCATTCTCACATCCTCCACTTTACATTTCAATAAGTCGAATATCAACAAAAAAATGCATACAAGAATGAGTAGTAAAAAGTCGATCAGAAAGAAATATTTTACTCTGAAATATTGGTTTGCCAACAAGTAAAGCAATAAGGATCTTACATCAAGTCAGTAATTACCATTTTGTATGAGAATGTTTTCATTTTGAAATGCAGTTAAGATGATTCCTTCCATCAAATACTCAACAAGTTAGCACCATTATTCGTGAAATTTATTTCTTCAATGTTTTGTTGGTGATGTTATTGAATAACAGTTAAACAAATATAACTGTGTCAATGTACTATGTAACAAAATGTTAAACAAACTTCAACACATACCAGGAATGATCGCATGTGCTATGGGAGAGTTACTTCGTCACTTCCATAAATCGTTCGTTAATGAATCAACTTCGCTTTTACTTCAATTACACTGAAAAATGTAAACATGCTGCTATAAAAATAATGAGGGTTTTTAGAACAAACTATGAATAGTACTATAACAAAAAATGTATATGTCTATAAATCAATTCGTATGATTAATTTATAACTGTTTTAAGGTATATTGGTATTTTTCAAATGCGACATCTTTTAGACATATTTCAGTTGAAAAATTATAAAATTTTAATTAAAAAATAAGATGCCAAGGGGTAATTTATGATAAATACAATTGATCCCAAAAACCTAGATGGCAAAATCAAAACTGATATTCATCTTCCTTACAACACAACTTAGTATTGAGCAATACTTACCCGAACCCAGCACTCATTTCATTCTACACTTGAAACATCAATATAGCTCATGGCAAGAGAAATAAAGAGGATAAACACAAGATATTTGTTAAAGCTATGATTCGTTTAATTTAAATTTGAACAAAATGAATACACTGAAATGATAACTATTCTTCATATTGTATAAGATTGAAAGATGAAACTTGAAAAAACGTTGAAAAATGAGAGACAGTTGCTTGCTAAAAAGAATCTACAATACATAATTCTACTTCTAGTATTTACAAGCAAATATTAATATTCTGCGGTTTTAAGAAAGCAAGAGTTTTATAATTTATTTAAACAAGAATTTAAATGTGAAAACTAGTGAGTTTTTTCCTGTATTTTTGTAAAGTCTCCTTATAGTTTCTTTTCATTTCTGTTATTCTGAATTGCAAGCGAATATTACAAAGGGAATATGTTCATAGAGTGATCCCTACATTTTCACTCACATGTGTCCTTTATCATCCTCTAGTTCTTCATATTGCTTGCACTTTTCCTTGGAGTTACTTTTTTCTTTCTGCTTCTTTCCTTTTGCGTGTCTCCTGAGTGCTTTTCTTCATGCCCTCCACCTTCACTGGAACTGCTGGAAGACGAGCTTTCTGAACTTTCTGAACATTCTTCCTCAAGGATTCCTAGGAGTTTGCTACAGAAACCTTCTAGCGTAAGCGAAGGTGTTGATGTACAGGGAGTTCCATATTTAGTCAGTGGACAATCAATGGTAATATTATACCTAAAAGGAATCTGAGGGAGGAGTAAACATAGATTTTGAATAATGATAGAATAATAATAAATGAATGTTATGAGGAACTGTATTAAAACATTTTACCTAAAGAAATGTAATGTTTAACAATTTAAACCACCTCTTAAGTATTTCTCCATTGATCCAAAAATTAAAGATATACCTGAATTATGTATATATTTATTAAAGTGAATTAAGATAATATCAAATACTTTAATTAATGATTCAAACATGAGCTTCAACAAAATGATGCCACAAAAAGGCATGAGTTATAACTTTACTAAAATCCAACTATAAACAAAACATTAAATACGAAACAAAATTTAAAGACAATTTAATGATCACACTGCACAAACTTCAATCATCAACAACCAAACTTTTTTCTATGCATGAAGTAACTTTAATACGAACGTTAAATTGTCAATATCACAATTTTTTCGATCATTATCAAGCGAGTGAGTCAAACAACAACAACTGTCAACTTAATAAAATATGAAAAATCAATAAATTTGTAATTGTAAACTAACATGGTTCCACTGATTCTTTTTCTGAAAAGAAAATCATAACGTTTTAAACTCATCTGTCTAGGAGGACGAATGTATCAAAGTTTTCAAAACACCTTGTTTACCTTATCATCTATTACGGCTGTTATACGAATGAATAACTTTAAAATGGCGTAGAATAATTATGTTCGCACAGAGCAATAACTATGTTATATAGTTTGTTTTCTCTTAATTGTGTAATGCTATAAATTATGTTAATGGGACTAAAGTACGAAAAATTATTTTCAATATTGGAGAATTTTCCTTTTTTGATATTTTGAAGCAATGAGTTATTGTCAATTCTTTTGACGTTATCAGTTCATTTGATTTTTTGACAAATACAGAACTTTATGTGAAACGCTTTTCCTTCAGGTTATTACATTTGTCAACAAAAGCCACTTGAATATTACATCGGTCACTCTCTTCTCATCAATAAGATGCAAAACTATCTACATTTACAATTAGAAATTATATTAAAAATTGTCAACGAGTCTTAAAAAATATGATCTAAGGATACTTATTTACAATATTTAGAATCAACCAACACGTTGACCACGTTTTTTGACACATGTATGTAATTTTTATACTACATGTATGTAAATTGAGTTAGAGGTACATGGGGTGCTATGTGTCAATAGTATGAAAGTATTCAAAATCGTGTAGATAAATAAAAGCAACAGTAGTATACCGCTGTTCAATAGTCATATTATCTATTCTACTTGTATTCATGCTGTTAGGCTAGTAGAAACTGTTGCCTCGTTCCGTTTTAAGTTTAACATGATTATGAATTTAAGTATTTAGAAAAAAGAAGAATTTGATATTTATCAACTAATATTTTGATTCTTAAGTGAGATTAAAATGCCTTAAGCATGTTAAGTGCCAATATATTTTGCAAAAAGCGTCGGAAATCATAACAAAAGACCATTAGTTTAGTACTTTTCCAAATGTTAATCATCGACCCAAACTACACCCAACAGTTATATCGGCTTTAAACATATTTCGTTCTTCGATTCAATATAGATGACAGTACTTTTTTTTAATTTCAGCATGGTCATTAGAACTGATTTTGCACAGTTCAGTAGTTTGCTTATCGATATCTCAAAACATCTCATATCTACGCCATTAATGCAATTATGAAAACATGTTCCATAATGATAGCAACAATATTTATATCCTTATTTAGCTTTACAAAAGGCAAGACGTTACATATTAACTAATCTAAATGATAATATGAATTTGTATCTTTGTTTTTTAGAAATATAGAAATTGTTGAAGAAATCTTTACAGATACTTTTTGATATCATTAAATAGATATGGAATATTCTGACGAATTTAATCAGCTACATGTATTCCCTTGTGTAATTATTCCATTTGTTTTAATATGTGTGAAATTTTGCTATGTTAAGTTAAATAAAAAAGTCCATTTAATTAATAAACGTCAAATAAATCATAAAAAGGAACCTGAATAAAATCTTTAAAAATAGTTAATTTTAATATTTTTACTTACCACGAAACACGCGTGGGATAGGGACATCCATTCTTGCACATACATCATATAAACTTGCTGTAGCTTCAACTTGAAAATAAACTGTTTTAATTTCAGGTCACAGACACACAAATATGATTGATACTCAAACACAATCTTGTATGGGACCACAACTATTTTGATAGAAAATAGAAACAAACATGCTCGATTATTTTTTGTTATCTTTTCTCCGACTGCGATGTTGTTTTGTTTTGTTTTGTTTGTTTTTGTTTGTTTTTGTTTGTTTTTTTGTTTTTTTGTAAGGGATTTGACTTCACAGTTGTACGTTATCTGCTTGGTCGTTCATCGATTTGTTGGTTTGTTTTGTCGGAAAGGGCTCAATTCCATTTTTCCTTATTTCTACTATCTTGTAATTATATATTGGTTATAATTAACAAAACCTCTGGAAAACATTAGAATTGATATGTTTTTGAAGTAAAAATGTTGTTTATTTCTTGTAAATCATACATCTTTATATATCACCATCATACAATCGTCTTGTCATGAAGTAAGAACTATTGTCTTATTAACTTTGTTTGCGCTCATAAAAACATACTTTCAGGTTGATCCAAACTTGATGTTAGACAATCTTGCGGTGTAGAGCTATCTATTGAAGTTAATTTCAAGCAACTTAACGACTTTTCATTTCTACAGAATAAATTTCCCTTCACTAGTAAACACAAACACGCACACACACACACACACAACGCAGTAAATTATAAGATAGAAATTGAAAGAAACAACAGTGAGGTAGCTGCCGAAAGGACAAACATATAATTACAATTTTTCAAATGATAAAGCACATAATGAAGTGACAATGCATCCCTACGTGAGGGTGGATAACAACAATATAAATGTACTTATTTAATGATGTAAGTCGATTAAGGTAGACCAACGTGCTTTTCTTGTTGGATTAGCGTAACTACTATTTCATAAATTGAAAACGTCAAAAGATCGATGATTTTAGTTTCTTTTTGGACTAATCCTTGAGTTTTTGATTTTTACCTGGCATTGTATCTTCTTAATTGATTTTTAGACGTTTTTATTCTTTTTACTTTTGTATTTCTAGTATGGAAGACTAATGATTGGATTGTCCCCCGATATCTGTATATATATTTTGTTAAATCTATAAATTTTATTATGCAATACAAAGTTGTATTCCTCCCAACTAAAAGGGTAAATCGAATATCTTAGTAAATATAATAATTGACATGATTAGAGTCATTTCTGTATTACAATGTTATAGGAGAGATGCATTCGTAATGTTTTATTGATAGTTGAACTTTCACGATTTACATTTGATAAGGAGGGTGATATTATATACATGATATACTTGATTCAAAGAAATGAACCACTATTCTGAACTAGAGAAATCATGAGCCCTGTAAGGACATAACTACTTATCCATGTAAATATTAAGATAAAAAATGACTATTTAAGAATTTGGTTTCTAAACATGCATTTTGAGCGTTTGAAAAATCAAAAACAAATCAGATTAAAACTATTGGTTTAATTGCCGTAGTCTTAGTATTATTCAGTAATTCGCGTTTAGGAAAACAAATGCTGGATGAATTTTTCCATTGTTTCAAGACAAAAATAAGTGTTTCATTTCCCTGACATAAGCTTGACCTTTTGTATACTCAATGCATTTGAAGTAGGTTAATTTTGAATCATTTTGATTGGATGTAACGGTATATCATTTTTTTTTTTATTTACTTATGAATAATTGCAGTGTGAACAACTACAGCATAAATTTGAAAACACTTAGAAATAATTGCGTGTGACTTATTCGAAGCGGCTTCAAAATTCTTATATATTTAATTGTAAATGAAGTTTGTCATAGATACTAAACACAAGCTCTGTTCGAAGATTGACATGTCACCATTCGACTTTTCTATTTCAGATAAATGAACTGCCTAGGTTGACATACAAAATATAAATGTCGCAGTAATAATTCCATATCCATCCATCCATTCACTGATATTGTGGACCAACAATCTCACTAGGAAAGTTGCAACTACCTGTCATAGTGAAAATAAAAGTATTTTAACAATTTATTTTAAATAATTATAGAAGATAAGGCATGGATGGTGTTTGGAACAGAATAGCAGCCTGCAATTACCGTATTTCGGGGTTTTTTTTCCGCGTCAAATTTTATTCACAGTATTGCCTTTAGAATAAATAGTTTAACCTTTGGAATGTTCATAATTCCCAATTTCTCGCACTTTAAATTGACAGAAAAATGTTTGCATATAGTAAATATCACATAAAAAAATGTCTATTTAAAACGTAGCAAATATTAGTGGCACGTTGAAATATCCTGATATTCGTTATACTAAATGATACTAGATGATCATTTTGGATACAGTTTTGTTGTCCCGATCTCAGTATCTTCTTCCATATTATAATACTTGTATCATTGTGATTGTTGGGCCATATTTGAACAAGCAGTAATTATAAACCACTTCAAATATAAGCATATTCTTACCAAATTCAGTTTAGAAAATTGAATTAGACTGATGCATTCAATTAAATGATGTGGCAGACAAGTTGGATCAAAATGTACATTTTTTCCAGACTTGTTGGAGATGAGGTTGTATATTGACTGTCTGCTGCTACAGCTCCAGCTATATTGGACGAAGCCAATTAAAAGACATTATATTAGTTACATTGAAGACTCCACGTTAGGAAGCCACTTGGATAAAGTTATAAAGGAAAGTTTAGGAAACAAAAAATAAATAAACTCGTCATAGATACCAGGCTTTACATGTTGTACGCCAGACACTCGCTTCGTCGTTTAAAGACCCATGAGTAACGCTCGAATAAAAAAAGTTACAAAGGTCAAATAAAGCAAAATTTAAGGAAATTCCGAAAGGATTTGCCAAATACAGCTTAGACAATCTATTCCTAGGATAGTAAATATTCAGTATTTCGAAATATTCTTGGTAAACAGTTGATTAATAATTATGACCATATCAATGTTAATTCATGTCAACAAAGAAGTGTTGACTTCTGGGCTGGTGATACCCTCTAGGAGGAAACATTAATAAAATAGAAGTTCGAAGAGTATATATATTAGACGTATTTTTCTATCATTTAAACAAAAAGCACAATAAGCAAAGTTTATGCCAAAGGTATAGGTATCTACAGAATGTAGGAGATCAGTGTTTATATCTGTAAAGGAATACAAATATATTATTTATTAATTTATAAATATATAACAAAAACAATGTAAGTACCGATAGCATAATATTCAAAGACCTTATTATATTATTACATTGATAACTATTCATAATATTGATAAGTTTACATGTATCATAATATACTAGTATTGAAGTGAAGATACGACATTACATATTATTTAAAACTAATTGGAAGAGCGTGCTTGTAAATTAAACTATTAATAAAAATAATTTGACTTGAACAATAAAAATATATATTACCTTGAATAACTGTAATGACGCCGGCAAAAGTAAAGCAATGAAATCTCTCATCATTCTTGTTGTGTATGCAAACCAAAGTAAGGAACGTTCATTGTATACCATTCTACTGAAGCGTTGATATAAATAAAAAAACAATGAACCAATAAATTCCGATATGACGTTTTAAAATTCAAAGGTACCTGATTCATTGAACACGGTTCCACTTACAAAAATGATTTAATTGGGCATATCTGTATATTGAAATTCGAGGAATGTTCAATTCCTGTTGTTTTTAGTTGGATTTTTTCGATAAAAATACTTTGGTACATGTTTCAGTGATAATTGCTCGCATCCATATGCCGTAGTGACAATAGATGAGATATGATTAACTTACTTTTCCAACCTTAACACACGGAAATGATTCAGACAACGGTTACTACGTCAGTAACATAACCACCTTAGTAAACTACTTAAAACAATTATTTTAGGGTATCACCATTACTAGATATATGTCATGTTGCTTACTTTTCTGACAGTATGATATTCTTCCTTCTTACACTTTATTCACTCTCTCATACTTTTTATAAATTATGACACTACCTACATGAAACAAAAAAATACTATAGTTGCATTGCATTCATTCATATCCGTGTGTATTTAAGATTTCTCTCAAAAATATGACAATAACTAATCAAAGATATTAGACTTATTATTTGATACGCCTGAGGTGCATTTAGTCTACAATCAGTGAGGCTCGAATTTAGTCTACAATCAGTGAGGCTCGAATTTAGTCTACAATCAGTGAGGCTCGAATTTAGTCAACAATCAGTGAGGCTCGAATTTAGTCTACAATCAGTGAGGCTCGAATTTAGTCTACAATCAGTGAGGCTCGAATTAAAACAGTTAGAAGGCTAAATCAAATACTTGAAGAAAAGTTGAACAGCATTAAATTTAAAAATTCCTCAAAGTTGCGACAAATTTGGCGAAAACGAACCTTATGTCAAATCGCCCAAAATACAAACATAAGAAGATGTGGTATGATTGCCAATGAGACAACTCTCCACAAGAGACCAACTGACATAGAAATTAACAATTATAGTTCACTCTGCGGCTTCAACAATGAGACAAAACACATACCGCATAGTCAGCTATTAAAGGCCCTGTTCACTTTACTTAAACATAAGCTTTGACACACAATGAACAATATGCTATGAATATATATTCAAACCTTGAAATAATTCATTCAAATCATGCCAAAAATGAAGTACTGTATACTGGGCAGATAGTATTTTCAGGTACGGATAGTCGACCAGCAGCTGAACCGGACTGATAGTAATACAATAGTTAGATCTAATTGACTTACGTACATCCATTGTTTTCAAAATAACATATTAGTGCGTTTTAAATAAAAGAAATTGAAAAGAAAACAATAATTTGTGTTTGAGAGCTTAAAACACAGAGTCAAATGCTTCAAAGGTCTGCTTTGTATCGCCTGTCTATGGAGTCTGCATCATCAAGGTATTACAATGATCAACAGATGTCCTTGATTCAGTTAGGTTTCCCAAATGAAGCAAAACTAAAATAGAAACCGAATCAAAGCTTGGACTAAATTTAGATAGAAACCAAGCAAGTGTGTTTGTACTTAATTTTATTCATGTAAAATTGAGAGGGATAAGAAATAAGAAAAAACATAACAACATGCTAGAAATTTTAATATGTTATTCATCAATTTATCTAAGGTAGACGTTCCTTTTAATGTACGCTCAATTAAATCTTAATAATGAAAAATTAGGATGAATTGCAAAGTTAATATTTAGTTACGTAATGTTGTACTTTTCATTTTGTAAAGAGATGAACTTATTTTGTTTTCTTTAATATTATACATTACTTATGAGGACTTCAAATTGATAAAAATATCTAATAAATTGCTTTTACGCAATCAAAGTTTGCTGTATATGGGAAAAATGTTTGTACTTCCCTTTTAAGTTCTAGATATACTTGCATGCTAATAGTTAAGCCTCTTTCAACTGATTTTTATAGTTTGTTCTTATGTTGTACTGTTACATCACTGTCCCAGGTTAGGGGGAGGATTGGGATCCCGCTAACATGTTTAACCCCGCCACATTCTGTATGTATGTGCCTGTCCCAAGTCATGAGCCTGTAATTCAGTGGTTGTCGTTTATTTATGTGTTACATATTTGTTTTTCCGTTCATTTTTTGTACATAAATTAATCCGTTAGTTTTCTCGTTTGAATTGTTTTACATTGTCTTTTCGGGGCCTTTTATAGCTGACTGTTCGGTATGGTCTTTGCTCATTGTTGAAGGCCGTACGGTGATCTATAGTTGTTAATTTCTGTGTCATTTGGTCTTTTGTGGAGAGTTGTCTCATTGGCAATCATACCACATCTTTTTCTTTTATATATATAATACCAACAAATTAGCTACTGGGCAAATTGTACCCTAAAGGTCGGATAGTTCACCAATAATGAACTAACAGAGTGTTTATAGACATACGGTGGAAAGATAACCTTACGGTTCTGAAATATTTTTTTCTGCGATGTTCAAGCCCATATGTTTGTTGGCCGAAAACGTTCGAGAGAATAAGTCTCTATTGGCCTTAATAGACCAGACAAATGAAACAACTTTGCATGACAGCATTCAGGAAGTATCTGCATATTGAGAGTATGGATATATTTTGGTAATATGATATTTCATACCTTGCGTTCCTATCCTATTTCTCTGGAATCTGTGCATTATAAAACAGTATATGAACATGATCAAGATTTGGCTGTTATGAAATGTTTGTCCCTAATTGAATTCAATATGCCTGCTATACCATTTTTTTACACTCTATCAATAACCATCACCTAACAAGTATTACCATGGAAATTTTACTTGTCATTGGCAAAACGTTGAATGCCATAATTCGAGCTGGAGCCTCTTGGCCTTCACGTGTGTTCAGACAAACATTTATCATATATATATTTGCCGTTTTATTAAGACGAAATACTGAACCCAAGAATGCCAAAATTACAAATATCCTACTTTTGAACCGGACAGAAACCAAACAATATAGTAATATTGAGATGTGGTATGATTGCCTTTGTGACCAATATCGACCATTGATCAATTGATGTAGAGGTTAACAACTATAGATAACCGTACAGCCTTCAACAATGAGCAAACCAATACACTATAGCAATCTATAAGAGCCCTTAACATGACAAAATTGCTCATATGTTTGGCCGTACGGTGACATATAGTTGCTTAAAACAAAGTGATATGGACTCTATTGATAGAATATACCGATAAATATTTGGTACTAGTTTCTCTAGAACGGAGCGTACTGTTCATTGAAAATAGATAATTCACTAAAAAACCCGTCATAATTTACAAACTTTCTAACATAAACATCAGCAAAGGGAAGAAGGCACATTTTTTTAAGATGATATAACGATATAAATAAGAACATTTAATCTATACAATGCATGACATCTTTATAGAAATTAAATGAACCATTCATGTTATTGGCAAACTATTAATGTGTTTTTCTCTATAACAAATTTCAGTTTGTCACTATCATAACTACAAGTATGTGATCAGTAAGTGGCACAAATGAGAAACAGTTATATCATTTGCAACAAAAAAAGTGTGAAAACTCAAATAAAGAAGAAATGTTGAATTAAGGTAGACAGGATTTTTTAATTTTATGCGCCTACTGTGCAAGGTAGTTGTGCAATTATATCGTAAGTCATGCTTATTGTTGTAATTTGTAATTACAAGTAGTTTTTAACTTTATAAATTATCGATTATTTAAATATATTAACGGAGAGTATTTTAAGTCTAAACTGCAATTTTGAAACTTTATGAAGTTTATACATTTGTATTATTACAATTTTTATTGTTGCAAATGCACATCCGTTTTTGAAAAGGATCATGGTCTTGCTGATGAAGAGACATCACAGGATAATTCATAATAATCCAACATGTGGACTACTATTCAAGAAAACTGTAACCAGATAGTTTCATAAATCCACGTCAATCTATTCATAATTGTCCCACTAACAATCATACCGTATTGCCTTATTTTAAAAATATAAGGGTATTGTGTTATCTCGTTGAATTAGTGAATTTCATTTAAACGTTTCAAGAAGAGTCGTGGAAAGTACACAATACAATTATGATTTTGTAGTGATTAAACAAAGCCCATGGATGCCCTTTCGGAAAAAATGTTCAGCACCTTTAAAGTTATTCAATCAAGGTATCGATGCTGAGGTAATGTATTACTAGTATCTTAATAATGGAACGTAATATTCATAGAAAATAGAAAATTCACTACAAATCCCTTCATAATGTACTAGCTTTAAAACATTTACACCAGCAAAGGAAAAGCCTATGTTGTAGAAACACAGATGAAATAATCTAACAATCAGTTCATGTAATTTATAAAAGGCATGACATCTTTATAGAAATAACATGTTTCGTACATATCATTGGGAAACTATCAATATTTGTTTCTTTAAAAAATCGAGTTTGGCACTATCTGGGAAGTCCGGTTTGTGTTACTGATATATTTGTACTCTGACTACCAACTAGATTTCAAATCTTATGGGAGTCTTTGGTCTAAAATTGGCTTATATCATATTTATCTACTACATACTGACAGAAAACATCTCAAGTTATTAAGACAGATTTGTTGAAATTTTATAACATTTTATAATTTTATAAAATTCATATAGTACATATAGTACACATATACTGCATTGTCGCTGGGTAATTTCTATCAGTCTGTTTGCAAACTACTTTCAAATATACTAATGTACTCATTGGCAATCAAACCACCTCTTCTTATTTTCATATAAACACAGCTTTTTGTTTTTAAAAATAAAATTTATTTAGAAAATTGTAAAGAAATTAATTTAAAATTCTTTACAATTGTTTATATCTGGCGTACATAATTGTAATTCAGGTATCTATAATAAGTTTATTTAGTCTGAATGACAGCATGTGGTAGATGTTCTTTTAATTTTCTTTTAGGCTTAACAGTTTGACAGTTAACTGATGCATGTTTCGACCATACATAGCATGCGAAGCGTAACAGTTTACGACATCTAATGAGATCGAAAATATACATTAGATACTGTGCAATTTTTATGATTCTCAGTATGAAAAGTTCTGTAGAGCAGATAATCTTGAATTTGAAACACATTAAAAAATTCTGGACTTGCTAGCAAAAGAAGTAACCAAAGTAAGGTGGTCATCACGAATATTTCGAAATGATATCTAAACACAATTCAATTAATTATAGAGTGAATTGATAGAACTATCCGAAAACAGTCTTAAATTTATAAATGTTTGATTTCAATTTACATATTATTTATGAAGTCAATTATATTTTGAATATACCATGCTAACATATCTACGACTTCAATGATTAATGTCTTATGTTGTTTCTGAACTTTCTGTTAATTTTACATGGATATTTTGAGGAATTGGACTCCTAATAATATTTCTCATATATTCACGTCTATCAAAGTTATACATAAACCTATTGGGACTAAAATAGACAAATCGTCGTATGAATCTTTAAATGTGCTATGTCCACTTTTGTAAAAAACAAAAATATGTTTATATTTGAAATCAATGTGCAATGGTCTATCTCCAATAACAACGATAAAACGATATTTCTACATTCTACTAGTTTTGTCAGAACTTTACTAGTTGAACTTATTTTTATAGTGTTGTATCTCCACTGTTTTCCAGATAGTTTGCTCTAGAACAATCGTTATCAAAATCATTCAGTTACTAAAACTATGCTTTATTTTGTTTTGCATAAAATAAACTCAATCTATTGGTAATCCTGGGCAAAACAATCATTACAGAATTGGGAATATTACAGAATTCAAAATTCCAAAGTATATCTCCAACATGTCCAATACAAATATGAAAAATTATGTCTAAAAGAACATTCTTGGTATTGTAGTGGTCTCTCTCTAGAAGAATGGAAACTTTATGTATTTAAGGATCTTGTTTATTCTAAACCAATTGAAAAAAAAGAGTTGCTCTTCAACATCATAAATTCGATTGCTGCAAAACTTTCTCTGTCTCTGGCAAATATTTATAATATTGCGCTTTTAAACTTCATATTTAATTTTCTAACATTTAGACAAATTTGGTTTACATTATTATAACACCACATGACGAAATACATCTTCCTCCTTTAATAAACTTCCGGATCGTCTTAAAAATACTTGCATTCGTATGGAAACTAAAATACTTTACACGTTTAAGCAGGCAATAGCGTTGAAAAGTATACATATAAAGGGAGAACGTCTTACGTTGAGCTGTTAAAATTTAGCAAAAGTATGTTAGTGTTCAAGACCTATTATAGTTTCAACTGAACATGTGAATGCTGTTTGATTTTAACATTTTACAGCACAATATTTTGGTATTCTTTGAAATATTCTTTCGTTACATTTAAAGGTAGATTAACTGTATACCGCCATCTTGGATTGTGAAATAGCAGTTCACAGTATGTTTAGTCCTTTGTTTAAATCTGCAAATTTGAGACAGATTGGCAATTAATGGATTAGACTGTTTATTGGAATCAAGAAAAATAAGTGATTTATTGCATTAATCAGACTAATTTATCAAATACATAACATTTGTGTTTGTTTGAATCAAATTGTCAACTTTGCCATTTAAGGGGAGATAACTCAAATAGCAAAATTTTTATAAAGGAAATTTTCAGTTTTTATTGTAGCAAGAAAACAAGGTCGGTGACACCAATTTTTATTTTTATTTTCTTAACGCACATTTTAAAACCTATCTTTTCATATTTTATTTTAAAATTCTATCTCATTGATTTCGTTTTATTCATAGAAAAAGTGTTTTTTCATGAACAATCTATGCAAATTTGGGCAATTTTGCAAGACTTGTAGCTTGAAAAATAGCACGGTGCCCCATAGTTTTTATTATATTATGGAAAAATCAACATTCTGGCAAAGTATAAGAAAATTCTATTTGAGGAAATATATACCAATGATCCATTTTAAGAACTGTATAACCTGCTTATATTGTAACTTAGTAATCATATGTCAATTTGCATGAACATTTAATTAATGAGTGAATACTTCCTAGTTTAATTCGCTTACGGGATTTAGGCAGTGTTTCCACCCTTTCTTACTTAGACGAGTAATGTTTCTATCTAAGTTAGCACAATAGTATTATTCAGTAAAATTGGAGGTAGAAAGTAGAATAACAAACATACCAAGCGAAATTCAAAACGAAAAGTCCTTTATAAAATTGTAAAATGGCAAAATCAAAAGCTCAAACACATCAAACGAATGGAAAACAACTGTCATATTTTTGACTTGGTACAGTCATTTCATTATGTAGAAAATGGTGGATTAAACCTGGTTTCATAGCTAGCTTAACCATCTATCACTTGTATGACAGTCGCATATAATTCCATTATATTGACAACAATGTGTGAGCAAAACAAACAGACATAATAGGTAAAAATGTCATAAATTGGGTTACAGGTAGTTGTAATTAATATCTTAAAACGATAATTAATAAAACCTAAGAAAAGAAGTGATCATAAACAGGAATCATTTTTGAAAGGGTTGGATAACATAAATCTACTTTCATGAATGTGTTTAATTGAATTTTTATTATTTGCTGTTACAATGCCACCCAAACGTTGTATATGAAAAATTTGCAAGTACAGTATCATTGGTGATGTTTTATTGGATTTTTATTGATAAAAAGAATGCAGTTTAGCATACTTGGTTAAAAATTAATTCGCAAAACATGCAAAATGTGAAGGAGCCTCTAATTCAGTGGTTGTCGTTTGTTTTGTACCTAAATCTCGCAGTTTATTTTTCTCGTTTGAATTGTTTTGTGCTTGTCTCATTGGTGCCTTTTATAGCTTGATATGTGGTATGGGTTTTCCTCATTGTTGAAGACCCTAATGTAACCTATAGTTGCTAACTTCGTTATTTTGAATTCAGGTGGATAATTTGGAATTTGCAATCATACAACATCTTCTTATTTTTATATTTACAATGCACCGCTCAAAAGAATACTGACGAAAAGGGTGCTTTACTACAATTTCATTTTTTAGACAATGATTCAAGAAGTAAAATATACAGAATGTTTCAACTTTGATTAGTTTCTTTCTTTTGGCTAATGGCTTTAGATTAAATTTCATTTTAAAGCATCTAAATTTGAAATTTAGTATATATATGTAAACTTGTATGTTTACAATATTTAACGTAGCGTAGGAGTTAACGGCGTTTTTCTCATAATGACTTCAAACCTCCATAAGCCTGGAAATGTAATGACGGGTCACATTTATGCACTTTAGATATTATCGAGTAACGAAAAAGAGCGTTAGAATTATTTGTGTTATGTTAGACTACGAAACAATCACTATTTAAAAAATTTAAGGCGTTCAGAACTACCAAATAGATAGATGTATTTTAAAAGATTTGCGATACTTCTTACGAACGCCGTCGAAACATATCGAGATTTTAAATCTGAAATTCAAATCACGAGATCATAATTAAAAGATATAAGAAACAGGTAAATCAATTACAACACAAAAGGGGGGAAGTATTACCTAGCAGACATATCAAATTTAGTGTGAAATTATTACTTATCAGCTGATAGCTCAAATAGCAACAAAATCAAAGATGTAACTGGATAGAAACCAAGCAAGGTAGTTGAACCCTATTTCATTCATGTTGAATTGATAGGGATAAAAAGTAAGAAAACTAAAAAAGACGGTTTGAGTTCTAATTCATAATTTGTAGTTAGAAGCTTACATTACCTTTTGATGTAAGGTCGATAAGTTATAATTTATGAAAATTATGATAGTAAAGTGTTTAAATATGTTTTACGTAATTTTGTCCTTTTTATTTTGAAAAAGACCTATTTTGATCTCTTTAATATTATGCAATAATTATGAATATATAAATGAAACATATTTTAGGTAGATATAACACATTAACGCAATGAAAGATGTAAATAAGGGAAATTTCTGTACTTTACACTTAACCTCTCCCGATTGCCTGTGACAAACGATGAAATATGTAACAGATTTAATTGTTCAGTCGTAAATTAAAACACAACTGACTCCTTCTTCCAAAACACTCAAACATTTTTGAAAAAGATACATACTGCATTTTTTAAGAAATAGTCCAAGTTACCAAAACCATGTATAATTTAAGATCAGAACGTGCAAAGGAAAATGTTAATGTGATCACGTTCTGATCTTAAATTAAGTTTGGTCTTTTATATTTCTAATATTGACCTTATGTGGAGTCTGATTTACATATATTGTAATCAAATTTCAAATTTTGATACCTTATCTACAATTTCGAATTTCAAATTGCTTATTGTTTTATTAAACTTCAAATGTCCAAATTAAAGTTAGTGATATATAATTTTAAACTCAATACATTTCTTTTCGTTACAATGCATAATGATTACTTTTATGTGTAGTAATTTGCACGGGTGGATTCACCCGTGAATTTTAAGCGGGAATTTAAATCATTCGATGGTTTGCATTCAACCATTCAACGTTTAAAATTAAATTACTGCTAAGGTCTTTTTCGTTCCCTATTGTTAATTTTCATTTTTTGGACGGTGATGTTCCTTTGGCACCATCTTACGGTGTTTATATATCACAACTCGTTCTCTGTACCCTTGTCTGTTGTGACGTTTTGGATTTTAATGAACGTAATCTATATATTACTGGTAAATTATTAAGTCAGGGATTTCGTTACCACAAATTACTTAATACCTTTACTAAAGTCTTCCATAGATATAAAGATTTTGTTTTGAAGTTTGGTTGTACCTGTAGAAACCTTATTTCAAACGGGAAAGCACATACTCATTTTTCGGAGATGTTGTTTACCGAGCCCGGAAATTTAGAAACGATCCGGGTAAACTTATCGATTCTTTAAATATACTTATTCTAAAAGGTTACCAATTCAACACTGATATTTTAGTCTTAGATGCATGCTTTGAACAAGCTGTCAGTTACTACGAGTACTCTCAGATCTGTGTCTTTTTGTTGTTGGTTTAAAAGTACACGTCCACGTCCACTCTTTTGTTAGATGTATTTCTATTTGTATCCATCTGACGAGTTAAGCCTTTTTCAACTGATTTTTATAGTTTGTTCTTATGTTGTATTGTTACACCACTGTCCCAGGTTAGGGGGAGGGTTGGTGCCTTCAAATGAGTTTAACCCCGCTACATTCTGTATGTGCCTGTCCCAAGTCAGGAGCCTGTAATTCAGTGGTTGTCTTTTGTTGCTGTGTAACATTTTTGTTTTCCGTTCATTGTTTTGTACATAAATAAGGCCGTTGGTTTTCTCGTTTGAATTGTTATACATTTTGTCATTTCAGGGCCTTTTAAAGCTGACTGTGCAATACGGGCTTTGCTCATTGTTGAAGGCCGTACGGTGACCTATAGTTGTTAATTTCTGTGTCATTTGGTCTCTTTTGGAGAGATGTCTCATTGGCAATCATAGCACATCTTTTTTTTTATATGAATAAATTTCTTTTCGTTACAAGGCATAATGATTAACGTTATGCGTAGAAATTTGCACGGATGGATTTACCCGTACATTCTAAGCGGGAATTTAAATCATTCGACGGTTTGCATTCAATCAGTCTAGACGTTTCAAATGAAATTACTGCTAAGGTCTGTTTGACTTTTGTTTTTGTTTTATTGTTTTATGTGTACTGTCTTTCACACGTATACGACTATTTCTATAGAATTGTACAATTCAATTGATGCACATGAACACTGCCCAATGTACAGTGTTTATTCATTTTTGTTAATTCATATAGTTGTGAATTGATTCTTATATTTTGTTATTGTATTTTTTAGATTGTGCATGCTGTTGATCATACTTCTAGTGTTTCGACTGTATTATTAAATGACTGGATGCTGCAAACCTACATCTCATAGAATATATGTGTTTTGTATCATTGAACTTTGTATAGAAAAGAAATGCTTTATGTTCGGTTAAACCCTTGAAAAAGAACATAAGACTTTTATATGTTGAATATTCTTGCATCCTAATACCAACAAATTAGCTACTAGGCAAATTTTACCTTAAAGGTCTGATAGTTCAACTGCAATGAACTAACACAGTGGTTATAGACTTACGTTGTAAAGATTACCTTGCGGTTTTGAAATAATATTTTTCGGTATGTTCGAGCCCAAATGTTTGGAGGCCGAAAAGTTCGAGAGAAAAGGCATTATGCATCGACTTGTATGATAGCTTTCGAGCAGCATCCTCATATTGAGAATTATATGTTATTCGTGATTTTCACACGGGATTTCGGCTCGTATTTATTTGTCAGTGTTTTACAGAATCTAAAGAACTATGGGTAATTTTATTGTTTGTACCCCAAAATGAAAGTAACGTTACGTCATTGGTTGAGTTTCCATTGTTTAGGACGTTTCTAACCAATCACGACGTTTTGGTGTACGCTTTTGAAAATTTTACCCAGAATGAATTAAATTCTGAAACGGCGATTGGACGTGTTTCCATTTGAATTACCTCCCGTTGATCACAATACATAAAAACAACATTTTATAAATTTTTATTTTTTGTAACATAATAACATTAAATTTTCGAAAATTGATATTTTCGGCAACAAGATACATTGTAGCTAGTATAGATTTATTCAAAACTGCTGAACATATGCACAAGTAAAAATCAAATAACATGTCAAATGTATGTTTTCATTGAAAACGTGATTGAATATTGAATTATATGGTGAAATATGTTTAATTTGCCGACTTTGATTTACATGTTTTACATGGTTCTTGATTTGTTATTTTTGTAATATACCTATATGAGTAGCTACAATTGTGTGTTTTGAAAACAAATACATAATAATGTTTTGTTTCCTTCCTAAGTTAAATTTATTAATGTTAACTTGTTCCTGGAATCATGTTTCCTTTGTCGCCTAAAAAATAACTTCTCTACGTTTGGATACTTTTAACGACGCATCCCGCCAAACTCCAAATGCAGTTCAAAAATACAAAAATAAAGTAATTCTGATGTAAACCCATATTTGTTCTCAGTTTCATTTGAAAACGACAAAACATTTCTTTGTAACGCATTCGTTGATAATTTTTCCGATGATTTTTGTTTTTCCGATTATCAGTTCTCTGATTTGATTCCGTTATCACTACTGCATCATATAAAAAAACCTGGTTACAACAGGACATTAAACGGTCATTCTTGCGCTAAAGGTTAGCTTCACTGAAACTGTATCGTTTTTCATTAAGTAATGGATTGATCTATTATTCCGGTCTGTTCTGTAACATGGAAGTGTCCGATGCTCAATAAACTCATCATAGATACCAGGATTCAAATTTTGAACGCCAGACGCACGTTTCTTCTTCAAAAGACTCTTCAGTGACGCTCGAATCAAAATAGTTAAAAATGACAAATAAATAACGAAGTTGGATAGCACTGAGGACCCAAATTTCCTCGTAGAAAATCCAAAAGTGAAATTTAAATTAAAGAACAAAAAAAGTAAAGTGAAAAGCCTTCGTATGTGACACATAATTAACTTAGTACAGATCATGTTATATTTTGAAGTAGAACAACTGTCGTCGACGATAAAATAGCTTGCTTTAACCAAATCCCTTCAGCAGAAATAAAAAAAAGGTATCATAATAAAGAATCTTCATGTCCTTTAGATAATGCTGTTGAAAAAAAAACGAAGTGCATGTACATGCTGACATGTAGAAGGACGTTAATTTTCGGCAGTGTACCTTTTCCTAACACAATATATATATATATTTGTTTAACTCTGAACATCAACTTTCATTTGATAAAAAGATTATTGAATAATTAGTAACTGATACATAAATATTAAAAAATTGGAATCTCTTTTTCAATTTACAGTTTTTGTCCGATTTATACATGGGCTCATATTTGAAAATGATATAACAAACAAGGGAAAACTTAGTATGTAGCTTGACATTTATTTATATATTTATCATGGCAGTTTTATTGCGTCTTTAATAAATCATTTTACTGATTTCCATATAAACATTCAAAATCGTTGCTTTCTCTCTGTGTCGATTGTGTTGTATCTTTGAACCTTGTAAAGCCTTGGTTAAAATTTTCGCCGTTTAGTAAAAACACATGAGTTGCAAGTACATAGCTGTTATTAACACATTTATGTATTCATCCAGCAAAATAACAGAAAATAAAGACATTTCACAAATTCAAAGACTTCCTTTTCTCTCGCACATTAGAAACATTGTAATTGAATACATTTACAATGTTTTGGAAATGTTTTTCCTACAAGTTTGAAGCAAAATCTAATCAACATTAGCTCAGAACATTTCTTTTTGTAATACGACTACTCTATTTTTAGTCAGTGTAGGGTGTAACTGGCGGCATAGACGACTTTTCGAAATGTCTATGGGAGTCCAAATCCTCCTTAAATGTTCATATATAAGTAAACAGAAGAACAGAATCAACAATAGACATTCATATTAAAACTCCAAGAAGTTGTAGGATATGTTTGCATGGTAAATAAAATACAAATTATTTCATTAATTTAAGCCTATTTAAAGTTATATTTTAATCGAAAGTAAATCAAACCTTTACAACTTTATAGACGTTTTAATATAGTTCCGTCTATTCACTCTAATTTTTATGCAATTAAGTTTAATTGTCGTTGCGAAGTATTTATTGTGTGAAGAAAGTACAATGTATAGCACTTCAATTAGGCTTCATGCTATTGTTTGGCATGTACATACATAGCAAGGTAATTTAACGTTTTTATTTGCAGTAAAATTTATTTGTACCTTCTAAATAAAGGCAACAGTAGTAAACCGCTGTTCGAAACTCATAAATCGATAGAGATAAAAACAAATCCGGGTTACAAACTAAAACTGAGGGAAACGCATCAAATATAAGAGGAGAACAAACAATTGACAAACAAGTGTTTATTGTGTTTAAAATTCCAAAAAAAAAGCTCTATAGAGATTTCGTGGTAAGATTCATTAAAATAGCATCATAAACTACATGTACCGTATCGAATGCATAATATACGAGACGTCATTCTGTAAACTAGCTCTTAGACTGTTACGCTTCATATGCTAGTTTAGTAATGAAGTGCATCATTAGATTATGTTAATCTGTGAAGACAAATTTAAAAAAAACTTTACACGCTTTCATTGAGACACATTTCATACAAACTTCAAAAGGAGTGTAAATTTTCAGACAAAACAAAACAATTACTGTTTGTGTCGTTGTTTATAAATAAACTCATCATAGAAACCAGATTAAAATTGTGTACTCCAGACGCGCGTTTCATTTACAAAAGACTCAACAGTGACGCTCTGATAAAAAAAGTTAAAAAGGCCAGACAAAGAACGAAGCTGAAGAGCATCGAAGACTCAATACTCCGAGAGGTTTTGCCAATACAGCAAATGTACTCTATTCCTGGGGTAGATTAGCTCAAATTGGCACATTTTAAATTTGGGTTTAATAGGCTGTTACAAATTACTAAGCACAAAAGAAATAGATTTTGTAATTCATAAATAAATGCGTTCGTTAATCAAGAAATGGCCATCGAATACTCCAAATATGCTGATGTACAAAAAGACCCATTACGTATTCATTCATACAGATATGTTATAATAACTTCACTGGATGACATCCTTCAGTATATACTTGATAATTATGCAATGAAATATTTTTGGACAAGGTACGACCATAAGCCTGTAAATCTATGAAATTACCTGCTATATTTTTTATATTTGTAGCAGATTCAGATTATTTAATTATTCAGATATGTTAATAATCTTATATGTATCATTAGATTGCAAAAATTTTCAATTAATAATTCAAGTTATGCATTGGGTATCTTGCATTAAACTTACATGAATAGTACATTTCTAAACCAAAATAATGTTGTCACCTGAATACACAAATAATGTTACATATAAGCTATTTTATAGTATTTGGGTATACAATAATAATACTTTCGGGAATTAAGAAGAAAAACTGTATACGAAAAACCTCTAGAATAAAGGTAACCAGTCAGTTATATAGTGAGAATGCTAACAAATAACAAGATTCGCATAAAATGCTGCTCAGTAAATGTTGTATAACAGACAACCACCATTACCCAACCTATCCGAAAACAACAGGTATACCAACATTGATAAACAAAGACGATGATGACAGCATGCATAAAATACATCTTCTTTTGCAAAAACTTATTATAAAATCTTTTCACAATGATGTTACACTACCATTGATCAGACATTGTCATGACGGGTCACATATATCGAAAATGAAAGAACGCATATATTAAATTGTTTGGATTCTATCAAACCCCAAGCATTGTTAAGTTTTCAAGATTATTTTTATTGATTTTATCTTTCAATATGCTACATGTGTCGTTATAATAATTTCTTGGCCTATCTTTTAAGGGGCATCAGCTGTCAAGTTCAAGTTCACCGATTTGATTCAAATTCTAATATTTGATTTATAACATACTTAAACGTCTATCCAAATTATAAAAAGTCTAAAATAAACAATTTATGATGCATGGACTCGATAATATGTATCAGCATTTCTTGTGTATTTTAGTCTAGCCGCCATCTAATTAATCATCGATGTGATTTCCAAAGACTGACGACGGTCATTTTACCTGATATAAACATAAATATGGATATAGATAGATAGCGGACAAGTGCAATTGGATTTCTCTGGGTCTGTTTGATTTCATATTATAGTTTAAAAACAATATGTTAATCATCGTTTTTACCTGTATAAGAATGAGCTTTTGTGGATTAAATCAGTCAACCAAATGGTTTACCCTTGTTTCACTTTCAATGTTAACATTTTTTTTCCTTTCAATAGCTGAACACGCCTACTTTATGCGTAATCCATCTCTAGCTGAGGAGTAAAATAGAAGGTCACATGAATACGGATTCAAGGAGGTCGAATCATTCACTTGCAGGTGAATAATGCATCAGCTATGTTTCTTAGCTTATTTGGACAAAATTGACCAAAATGGCTGCTAAAAGCGAATTATTATGATTTCATTATTTCTCTTTCATTAAAGATTGAACAAAAAAATCATATTTTATTTTTTTCTTTAATCTCGTAGCTAATGCCCCTTTAAATAAGTGGAGCAAGATCTGCATGCCCTTTCAGAGCACCTGAGGTAACCCCAAGGAAACTTGTCTTTTCAACTGTTTTTCGTTTTTGTTTTTGTCATGGCGTTGTCAATTTCTCTCGACGTATGAGTTTTGAATGTCCCCTTTGAATTTTTTTACTCTTTTTTGTCTTTGACTTGTATAACGTTATTTCTATAATAATACTACATTGCTAATTGAATTTGAAAATGACAAAGTATTATGATCCTCCGAAATAAAATAGAATATATTGGGTTTTTTTAAACTTTACAATCGATCAAATTACATAAACGTAAGAATCAATATTGTAAGCAAATCGGCAGTAGTAAACGGGTAATTTTGGAAAGGCCTTTTGACAATTGTTAAGCACACTGTACTTTTGTCAGGATGTCTGTGCGTGATGTTTCGTCCAACGTAGTACATATGGATGACAAGTGATGTCCATTTTATATATTGTGTTTAATGTTATAATGCATAAGTTGTAAAAAGTAAAAAAAAAAATCAAATATATCGAACTCCAAGAAAAACGGAAAGTCCCTTATCAAATAGCAAAATCAAATGCTCAAACACATCAAACGAATAGAAAACAACTGTCATATTCCTGACTTGGTACAGGAATTTCCATATGTAGAAAATGGTGGATTAAACCGGGTTTTATAGCTAGCTAAACCTAAACGTATATAATATGTATTTCTATATAAAATATCAGACGTCGATTCAATGTTATATGCATTGGAATGGCTCGTTCGAGAAATGTGGTGGAAGTGAACATATGTTTTTTTAACTTTAACAGCACGATTATTGCTCTGTTAACGAAACGGTGATGATGAAGTTGGGAAAAAATGTCGGGAAACACTACTAAAAGAGGTTATCAACATCATTATCATGGCGCCCATTTCATAAAAAGGGGGCCATAAACAGTTCATAATAATCCTTTCTAATCTTGATTTCCATGGTAGGTTCAGCCAGTTACGGGCATGTTCACGAATTTTCAAACAATGGCCTGATTTCATTGACGAATGTCTTGCACAGCGCTTTTTTACACTTATTGCTTAATTGTATCAAATGTAATTGAATAAAAAAATATTAACCAGTCTTGAAATCTCGATATCATTCAATCTTATGAAGCATCACGCACGCATATGTCCATTGTATTCAAGAATGCATCTAATAGATATCAACAGATTCCAATGCAGACTTGTTGACTCATCGTGTTCAATAGCAAGATGTGAAACGTTAATCTGCTTCTTGGTATTTCAATAAGATATATGACACTAACTCAACGATGTCAAAAAGTAAATTTCCTTTCTTTTCTCAAAAATCTTAATATTCTATTTGTCTATCATTTTGTGTTGTAAAGAAGGAAAAGTTCAAAAAAAAAGGCTTCACTTAATTTCAGTTCTTTGTGAATAAGCTAACAAACTTATTTTTTTACCATATAACAGATGATATTGACTAAAGAGTATCACTGAATGCTGTTTTCAAATTGATTTCTGATAGTGATACAGATCTCGGAAAAAATCCTCCTTGTACGACTTTGCCCCCTGCAGAGCTATAGAAAAACAGTACATCAACGGGTGTTACTCGGACACTTTTTAGACGATACACTGACACTTTTAGTTGTTACACGGATACTTTTTTATGAATAGAATCACTCGTGCATGATCAGTGAGTTCATGGGCACTTTAAATTTCAATTAGATTTGAACTTTTTGTTTCACCGACATATTTCCTGTCTTTTTTATTAAAATACTTACGTTGGTATCAATAACAATAATTTTTTTTCAAACAATTCCAGTATATTACTATTCATATTAGTACACGAAGGGATTGACCATTTAACTTCACAATGGGGGTTATGGTATTTTCCTAAAACAATATTCTGATCCCCAATTTTATGAGAAAAAATATATTGTGGTCAAGCAGATGACAAAATAATGTTCTGATCCCTGATTTTCCGAATACCTTATATAATAATGCTAATTTCGAAAAAAAAATATTTGGATGATAGCGTTGAAAAACTAAATAATTTTCTTACTCAGAAAAAAACATACACCCCTTTTGAAGCTAAATGGTCGGTCCGTAAATGTATTTTTTTCAATATATATGGACATGGGTTGTTGTCTCTTTGACACACTCCCCATTTCTATTCTCAATTTTATGAATAGTATTCTGGACCATGCTGAAGGTAAAGAAATGAAGGTATCGACGTTTATATTTCAATAAAATAGACAAGAAATATAATAATTATATAAAAAAAATCAAATCTAATCAAAAGATAAAATCCCTATCAACTCACCAATGCACGATTGATCCCATAAATAAAAGTGTCCGTGTAATACGTGTTCAAATAAGCAGCAAACTTGAAGAAAATCATTCAACTTATGTCACCAATTTTGGACGGTAAGCTGCGATTGGATCATATTGTGACACGTGTTTAATCCTAATCAACACTATCAGAGACATATAAAAACCTATAAGCATGAAATTTTTTTAAAAATCCAAAATATATGCGTATATATATCTAATAACAAGAAACAATCCATTTTTTCATAACATTTCATTCACTTATGAAATAGGAAATTCATTCTTTTGATACATTTATATTGTTATCGAATTCATATATATTGAATTCATATATTTGGGAGCAAACGTACGATTTTTATTATTTTTTTAAGGGGGGATGGGGGGATGTAAAGGCACATCCTGTTTTTTTCCAACAAAAAAGGATCAAGTCTGTTTATTTCAAATTTATTTTAACCCCCACTTTTCCGTTTTTCCCCCAATAAAAAAACAAATGTTAGCATGCTTACCTCGGAAATCTTTTTCATACATTACTTACTTGCGAAGTTGCATTTTAAAAAGTCTCAAATCTGTACGACATTCATCTTTTACTTGACATGGTTTTATTTTATAAAATTATTAGATTCTTGAATTTCTTGAGAGAAGAAAAACTCTCGGATGAAGGGAAATGAAAAAAAGTTTGTTTAAACTGTAATTTACATTAACTGCATGGTATATGGCCATTTAAGTTTCTAATCTCTTTCATTTTGCTACCTCTTCTAAATGCAAAATGTACTACTTCTTTCTAGAAACGTCGTACAAGTCAGATACAAAACAAAGGTAACAAAAAACAGGCCGGAAACAAACTGTCGTATAGTTTTTCTGCACTTGTAGTCAGGTCAAGGTCCTCGGCTATCGCCTCGGACCTTCACCTGACTACTCGTTCAGAAAAACTATCCGAAAATAGTTGTTACCGGCCTGTTTCTTTGTTACCTTTGTATTGTATCTAATACTTACCTTGAAGGGTGGATAGGAATAACGTTCAATTAGAAACTTTAATCTTATTCTTGACGGAGTGCGTTTTGTAATTCAAGTATTGTTTAACTTCGTCCGAAGCGACAGACTTTGCTGCCACTGAAGGTGCAACATAAATCTGTTGTGGTTTTGTATTTACTTATTATAAGTTGAACTTAAGTATGGCGCTTTAAAATTCAGCATTCAACAGGATTAATTTCACCATTTACTGTTGTGAACGCATTTATCGGATTGGTTCGCAAATTTAAGGTATACTCATTAGTATTTCGAACAACTTCATCCTAATTAAATGCGCTAACAAACGAAAACAACACTTTATAAATGTCATGCGTCCGAAGGGCTTTTCTGGATTTACCTTCATTTGGAACGCTCAAAGCCGAATATTTGAAAGCCAAACTTGTATCAGAACCGACAAAATTGAAGAGCTACATGACCAAAGAGGACCTTTAATAAAAGTCAAATCCATCGCAGATCAACTTTGCCTGAGGAGTTAAAACCTTATTTTCTAAACAATTCAAAAATTTATAAACGGACAATTTACCAAAGGTTTGTTATAAATTATGTCAGTACCGAAGTATTGATAGTCTTTCAGCAGAGATATCGATCCAGTGCTAATGTAAATAAATAATGAAAACACCACTTTATAAATTTCATGCGTCCAAAGCGACACTAAGATTGCACCGAGAATATGTTCATTAAAATCGTCATATATTTTTTTTTCATTTTAATGTTATAAAGAGATACAATCGGTACAACGTTTCGTTTGAACAATTAATCAGTTTTGCAAAAAATGTGTCCTTTTCGATTTGTTTTCAGCGTCATAATTGACATATAGAAGTGTAACAATACTTGTAAAAATAGCCATTCTGTTTTGAGGTTAAAAAAAAAAAGTACAAACATCATCATCGCTGCAACGAGAAAGAAACAAAGTAAAAAAGAACAAGCAAAACCTTCGATTAAAACAAGAAAGGAAACAATTACAAAAAATATGCTACAAAACACTTCGCAATAACGGTAGAATCCTGGCAAAAATTCGGGGGAACCGGTATTCGGAGAGGCAAGAGACTCCTATTCAAATAGTGTCATCCATCGTGTTGCCAATGGCAAGTATAATTCCGAAGGTAATACACGGTAGGTGACGCATTATGTAAGGGGAAAGGATTGTAATTACAACATGTTGAATGCATATTTTGGACAGATATGTCATAGCAGCCAAATTTTGATAGCGGTCGTTAACTTTTGAATCCAACAGTTTGTTTTATATTACAACTGTTTCCTTGGAAGATTCAATCTATTTAAAGGAAAATTGACAGTAAACACCAGGTGTGTAATATCGTAAAAACAATGATATATTCATATACTCAACATGCAGTTGCTGCCAAAATGCTCTCAGATAGCATAAGTCAGTTCTAGTAAGACATTTGGAGGTTTTATGGTGTAAAACGCTTAATGTTTTTGGCTTTCCAAACTTTGATGTCAATCATGCTAGGAAAATGTTATTTCAGAATCAGTAGGTAATCTTATACTCGGTTTGTCTATAACCACTATGTAAATTAATTGATGATGAAATATCCGACCTTGAAGATATAAACTTTCAGTAGCCAATTTGTTGTAATTTATGCAAGGAATATCTAGGTTTAGGATTCGGAGTTACAATTTTAATCACTTCAAATTCCATAAGAAAAAAAATAAAAGTCCAAATGCTAGATTTAATATCACGATTTGAATTTAAACATCCATGATTTATATAACTTAAACTCAATATAGTTCGATATTCGAAATGACGTCCAGTTGACGAAACCATACGCCCTGACATGGAATTTTTTTGTTTAACTAATTTATACACACTGAATACAAAAGCCTCAATTAATGCAATGAACTTTTCAACTTATTATTGCTTGTGGTTTTGTCCTTTCGTTTCGATGATTCTACTTTGTTTCACAGTTCTACGGTTCATTTGTTGTCAACGATTTAATTGTTATAATTGTCGATAGCCTGAGCTTGTATATCAACCACCAAACTTCAGTTTTTGTATGTCAATGTATTTTAGAAGCTATAAGATATGTTTAAAGGACAAGGTTCAATTTTAGATAAATAATGCCTTGAATATTATCTGTATCATATAAAAAAAAGATCACACTTTGGTTCTTTAATGGATCCAATTAAACAATTCCTAATGATGAGTCCATTAAAAGCTGCAAAGTGAGCACATTTTAGAGATGTTGTCAAAATACGTTGATAATATGCATTACTTGGCATAAAAACTTAAGAAAACTCGAAACAATTTCAACCCTTTTTTGTGGTTAAATGTACATGACAATATCTTAAATTGATATGTCCGAGTACAATTATGTTAGTAAAACCAGTTACTTAATTATGATAGTGCTAAAAAGAATTAAAAAAATACCGAATTTCAAGGCAAAAGGGGAGGTCCATCAAAATTGAAAAACAAAATCAAAAATCTATCAATCAACGAAACGAGTGAAAAACAAATTGGTTCATGTAATTTCTGAATTGAACCTGTTTGAACCTGATAAACTCGGATTTGTTTTAGAGGAACAAACATTGAAGGTTTGCCAATAATATGAACATTTTGTTTTCTATAAAGATGTAACGCATGTTATAAATCAAATGAATTGATTTGATAACGTTATATCATTTTATTTATATAACACGGCCTTTTGTCCTTTGCAAGTGTTTATGTTTAAAAGTTTTACGTTATGACGGGCTTTGTGAAGAGTTTTCAATTTTCAATATTTGAACTGTACGCTCAATCATTCAGAAACTTGAACGTTGCTAGAAAACTTTTCCCTAGAGAACATGCTCAATTCAATATAAAAATACGAAGATGTGGTATGATTGCCAATGAGACAACTCTCCACAAGAGACTAAATTACACAGAAATTAACAATTATAGGTCACCGTACAGCCTTCAACATTGAGTAAAACCCATACTGCATAGTCAGCTATAAAAGACCCCGAAATGACAAATGTAAAACCTTTCAAACGAGAAAACTAACGGCCTGATTAATGTATATTATAATGAACGAAAAACAAAAATGATATACAGCAACAAATGACAACCACTGAATTACAGGGTCTTGACTTGGGACAGGCACATACAGAATGTGGCGGGGTTAAACCAGTTTGAAGGCGCGCCAACCCTCCCCTAACCTGGACAGTGGTGTAATCCCTACATATATTCATTTTGTATTATCTATCCAACAGAATGCATATTACTTGGATTTAAGCAACTATAGGTCACTAAAAGGTCCACAACAATGAGCAAAATCAATACCGCATTGTCAGCTATAACAGGCCCCGACATTACAAAACGAAAAACAAGTCAAACGAACAAACCGATTTCCTGATTAATGCCAAAACACAAAATAATTTAAAAAAAAACATTAACAAACTCCAACCACTGATTTAAGAATTAGTACGTTCCTGAATTTTTCAGCAAATAAATAATCTGTTAACATTTAAGAAAACAAATGTTATTTACATGTTCATGTGACAATTTTAAGACACAACACAAACTGTATGTCATCTTTCGTCAAAATCATTCGGGATGAGTTATAGTACAGACTTTTTTTATCAAAAGTAATTATATACTTAATTTGAATATAAAAACAAAATATTAAGTAATATAATAATGAATAGTATTATGCAATATTGCATAGATCAAAACAGATACCAACTAATATTAATACAGATATGAAATTTTACAACCTATTAACTATAAAAAGAATTTATAGTTTAACATCAAATATTAATGTATTCTATTTCGGATAATTGCCTTATATTGGTTTTAATTTCTCATCTGTTCAAATATATAAATTACAAACAAATTTAGATATACGCTTGTCCCAAATCAGGAACCTGTAAATCAGTGATAGTTTTTTGTTGGTGTATATCATATTTGGGGTTACCCTTGTCAATTTTGTTTTTCGCCACCTCTTTCGCCAAAAAAAATATATTTTTCGCCATTTTAATTCTTTTTTTTTTCGCCAACTTAGTCAAACATATTTTCCGTTTACAATTTTCCTTCTCTCTAAAAAAATACAAAAATTCAATTTGCCACATTGTTGTCCATTATAGTTCTACATATTTATTTTTCAATCTACATTGTAAAAAAATAAACATTCAATAATAACAAGCATTTAATCATTAAAGGATACTGTAAAAGAGCAACAAAGATCATGAAATCATCAGATTTGACTTCTGGGAACACGGGATTCATCTATTTAACTAGGTTTATCGGATACTTCCCGTTAAGTACAGGATAAAGTCAGAGATTTTGTTTACTTTGGAATATTTTACTTCATAACAACAGTTTTCCTTTCCGGACCATCGTTTAATGTAAAAGACGTAAAAAGTGTATTTCAAACACGTGCGTCGCTATCCAAAGCTGTCACTGATATATCATCACATTGTACCTTTTCACCTATTTTCCTTTGTGAATTCTTGGAAGATTCCCTAGTCTAATTCATTCAATATTTAATTTCCTTCGGATCAGTGGGCATGATTTGTTTCCGCTATTATTCCTCTTTTTAAGCAGTAGGCACTTGATATTCGACGCCTGTCGGCAGAACGAATCAATTTTACAAGTCGTGTCGTCGTATTTTGATCCTTAAATGACGGAAGTATTGTATGGGCGACAACTCTAATTCCGCGCCAAATCCGGTTCCCTAAAAAAATGTCCTGATTGTAATTTTACAGCACGATAAGGTACGAGAGTACATATGCAAACTTCAAAAAAGATATTTCTTTCAGAGTTTTTGGATGACATGTAACGCAGTTTAACCACACCATTTCATTTAACAGTACACTTAACATATTCAATAATAAGTCCATTGTTGTCGATAGCTATAAAATGCCATCAGGTGATTATCGATTTTCTATTAAAAACGTAACGAGTTGAAGGTGACTTCCCAGTTTTCTCTGATTAGCGACAAAGTCTGAGAAACCCGAAAAAAATAAACAAGATGAACGAAGTGGAACCGTTATATTTCTTTTGCCAAATTCTTTCGAAAAAAAAAAGTTTGTAATCGCCACAATTTCGCCGATCGCCAACGGAAACCCTGAATTATTTGGTTTTCGTGTATTGTTTTGTTCATAAACAAGGCCATTAAGTTTCTCGTTTGACTTGTTTTACATTTGTCAAGCAAGGCAATGTCTCTTATAGCTTTCTATATGGTATGTGTTTGCAATCTTTTGAATGACGTATGGTGACCAAGAGTAGCTAACTTCTACGTCATTTGATCTCTTGTGGAGAGTTGACTCAAAACGACAAATTCATATGATACATGCTGGATTGAACAAATTTGTGGTTCATATTTGTCAAATAACAGTGAAACAATACTTTAACAAAATTGTCGATCTATATCGAAGTCAAAAAGTACAAACAACACAAAAAAGAAACAAATTACAAACTATAGTCTACTCCAAACCTGATAAAAAGGCGTTGGAACCTAAGTATTTCGATGAGCAAGTGGCTCTAACTCAAAAATTGTCATTTGTCGTGTTGCAAATGACATGTAATATTTCAATGGTGATTCGTGTTATTAGGTGATGGGTTATGAGTGAGGGAAAAGATTGTGATTACGGCATATCGGAATCCAGTTTTGGACAGATATTTCGTAACAGCCAAATCTTGGTTTTTAAATAAACTGTTAATATAATGCAACTGCTTCTTAGAGGCAGCAATCATTTTCCCCTGTGAAACATAGGAACAGCTAATAATAGGAATGTGGTTTAACACATTTATGAATGTAGTTTTATTGTAAAAAGTAAAATAACAAAAATACCAAACTCCAAGGAAAATTCAAAACGGAAAGTCTCTTATCAAATGGCAAAATCAAAAGATAAAACACATCAAACGAATGGAAAACAACTGTCATATTCATGACTTGGTACAGGCATGTCCTTAAGTAGAAAATTGTGGTATAAACCTGGTTTTATAGCTAGCTAAATCTCTCACTTGTATGACAGTCGCATAAAATTCCATTATATTGACAGCAACTTGTGAAGAAAACATGCAAAACAAACAGACATAATAGGTAAAAATGTGAAAAATAGTGGTACAGCAGTCAACATTGTGTCCGCTCTTTCTAAAGTCCGTCCTGGTTTTCATATTGTGTTAGATATTAAATACAACTACCCCCGATTTTACTGAAAACGACTGTAGTGCCAACTTAGATGGAAACATCACTTGTCTAAGTAAAGAAAGATTAACAAAACTTGCCCTAAGCCCGTAAGCGAATTAGATTAGGAAGTAGGATACTCATTAATTAAATGTCCATGTGAAAAGGACAAATAGATTTATTAATTTACAGTATTAGCAGTTTATATAGTTCTTAAAATGTAACGAAATAACACTTAAAAGAATACCAAAATACTTTGTTGTAAACTGTCAAAATCAAACCGTATTCAGTTAGAACCATAACAGTTTTTGAACACTTAATGTACTTTTGCTAAATGCTTGCTTCGCATCACGGTGCGGAGCTATTAGTTTCAGTCGATAAACACGCCATCTTGAAATAATTACTTATCACATATAGATTCTGATTGGTTGCGTTATGATGCGCCTGAGATACAACAACAGCTATTGGCTTAAATGAGATAAGGAATTACAGACTTTTCTCGTATCAGGATAAGACATCGAATGCCGGAAAATTTACTATGAGTATTTCAGTGCAGATCAACTGTCATTAATTCATGTTCGTTTTATTATAAAATTGAGAATGGAAATGGGGAATGTGTCAAAGAGACAACAACCCGACCATAGAACAGACAACAGCAGAAGGTCACCAACAGGTCTTCAATGCAGCGAGAAATTCCCGCACCCGGAGGCGTCCTTCAGCTGGCCCCTAAACAAATATATATACTAGTTCAGTGATAATGAACGCCATACTAAACTCCAAATATGCATATGCATATATTGCACACTGAAATTCAATATTGAAATATCAATTATTAATACGTGTTTATTTGCTTTGTTAATCTGCAATATGCACGATTTGTTTTGCTAAACAATGTTCCTATACAATGTTTACACAAATGCATTATCTGTATTTTATAACTTCTGCCAATTTAGGCACACCTCCAGAGAGGCACGCCTCCAGAGTCGTGTGTATTTGTATTTTTTTTTAATTTTCAACAAGTAAAGTTAACAAATTTTAAAAATATGGGTGAATAACGCACACTCTTAAAGTAGAACAACATCATTTTCACTGAAACTAAATATTTATTGCTGTTTACAATTATATGTAATTAACATACCTAAACATTCATATATATCTAAATTAAATATATATTCAGAACTAGCAAGCAAAATCGCAAGTCAATGACCAGCAGAAAGAACTAGAAAACCACACTCCACAAAAACACATTGACAACTAAATACTGAACAGCCAGTTTAAAATTTCAGAAAAGTTCATCTTAATATATATACAAAAATTTATTTTCGAAGTTTAAGACATCCATTTTATATCAATCAATATCTAAAAATACCACATTTCCAATACAAAATCAACAACCACATGACATATATTACCTTAAATTAGGATAGAGCGAAGCAGTCCACAGCTTTTTAGAAAGCTCAAACTTGTAACAGCTTAACTTCAGATACATTATACATACTGTTCAACGCTATTGCATACTTAAACGTGTAAAGTATTTAAGTTTCAATACGAATGCAAGTATCTTTAAGACGATCAAGAAGTTTTTGAATAAACAGTCCCTTTAAATTGTCCTCTTTTCTGGAGAGAGAACACTGCAATACAAAAACAAAATCTTTTACTTCCTATATTTGTATTGGAGATAGACTTTGGATTTTTGAAATCTGTAATATTCCCAATTTTGTAATGCTTGATTTGCTAATTTCTTCTCATTTATTGAGGTGCCTTTATGCAAAACAAAACTAAGCATAGTATATACATTATAATTTTGATAACAATTTTTCTAGAGCAATAATATCTGGACAAAACTATATAAATATTTTTCTCAAAACTTCCCGATGTTCAACTAGTATAGTTCTGACACAAACTCGTAGAATGTAGAAATCTCATTTTATAGTTGTCATGAGAGGTAGACCATTTCACCTGGATTTCAATTGTATACCCATCTCCATTTTTATTAAAATTAGACTTAGCACATTATTCACACGACGATTTGTTTATGTTTGGCCCAGTAAGTTAATGTAAGTAGATAGACATGAAGATATATGATGTATTATTAAGAGTTATAAGGAGTCCAAATCAAAATATCCATCAAAAAGAAAACAGTATTTTGTGAGTACAAAAGTTGTTAATGTCATTAGATGAATTAAACTGTTACGCTTCGAATGCTATGTATGGTTGGAACATGCATCATTAAACTGTCAAACTGTCAAGCCTAAAACAAATTAATAAAAACACCTAACACACGCTGTCATTGATATTAAATAAACTCATTAAAGATACCAGGACTACAATTTTGTACGCCAAACACGCGTTTTGTCTGCATAAAACTCATCAGTGACGCTCGAATAAAAACGTGTTAATAATTTTAAGTTCCATTGCAAATTTCAAATTACATTCATTTTTTAAAAGCAACGAGCTGTGTTTATATAAAAATAACAAGATGTTGTTTGATTCCCAATGAGTACATTAGTACATTTGAAATTTGTTTTCAAGTAGGCTGTTAGAAATTGCTCAGTGCCAATGAAATACATTTTCACTTTATAAGTTAATGCGTTTGTGAATCAAAAATTTGAATCGATACTCCATATGTCGATCATGTCGATATGCAAAAAGACTCATTACACTGTTATTTCAACAAATCTGGCATAATAACTTGAGAGGATGTTTTCTTTCAGTATGTACTTGATAAATATGATATAACAGGAGGTACCCATATATCATATATAAATCTGGAAATATCGTGGCTTGTCACAAATCAAAGAACGAATATATGAGTAACACCAAACTGACTTCTCAGATAGTGGCAAACTCGAAATGTAAAACCAATCATTTTATTTTCTATAAAATATACCATGCATGTAATAAATTACATGAACTGATTTTTATCGTTATGGCATCTTTTCCCCCCTGCTGATATCTATCTTTTAAAGCTTGTACATCATGACGAGATTTGCAGTGACCTATAGGGTACCGTCTGGCCTTCATATATGAGAATACCTAACTGTATAGTCTGCTACAAAAAGGCACCACCATGACAATTCAAACGAAAAACCAAACTTCCTGATATATGGATAAAACTATAAACGAAAATAAAGAGACCAACGACAACCACTGAATTACAGGCTTGGTAGGTTCCTAAATTTTATTGACAAATTAAATTCATCAAATCAAAAATTAAAATTTTCTTTTAACTTTTGATTATAACTGTTTTAGAAAATACAAATATCTTTTTCCTCATTTCTTCATTGCAGCCAATTTTTAATATACGTGCTTATAAACCTTTAAAATATAAAATACATTTAGTAATATAAAATGAGAATTTTAGGGCAATATCATACAGATCTAAATAACTTTCTCTTTATACAAAAATTCGTTTTATTAATTTTTTTAATGCAACACATTTTTAATAAACGTTATTATATACATACTAGATATCAAATACATTAAGTATTATCAATTAATTTAAGGCAATATTATACAGATCAAAATAACTTTCTCTATATGAGATGACAAAGACCAACTCACAGATAATTGGCTTCTATTGATTCTATTTTAAAAAATCATTTAAATAAGTTATATATGACATAAATTGCAAACAAACATATTTTGAGTAATTTTGACCTTCGTGGATTTTTTTTATTACAAATTCACGTCTCGTGGTCTTTTTTAAAATTCCCATGGTATTACACGATATATGATGCGTTATGATATAGGGAACATATTGTGATAACGACATATTGAATGATATTCTATAGCAGCCTAATCTTGATTGCATCCTTTAAGCGTCTACTCTTATTGTTTTTATAATGCAACTGCTTCCTATCAAGCAGCAACCCTGTTCAGTGATATTTTATATGAAACGCAAGGTATTAAATACCGTATTAACAAGGATATATCTTTATACTCAATGTGCCGGTGCAGACCAAATGTTATCAGGCAAAGCTTCTGCATTAGTCTTTTATATTAAGGAATTAATGTGTTTTATGCTCTAGAACGTTAAATATTCATGGCTTTCCAAAATTTTGATATCGATCATACTGGAAATGTTTATTGTAGAACTGCAAGTTAATCATGATATCCGTTCAAACCCAATGTTACTTCGATATTCGAAATTCCATTCACCAAACACAACCAACTTTCACTTTTTTAAACATTTCATGAAACACACTGAATATAAATGCCATCATTTTAGTAATGCATTTTTCAACCTATCATTCACCTTTCTATTTTATTTCACAGTACGACGGGTTTTTTTTTTTTTTGCTGTAAACAATTAGAATGTTTTTCGATTGCTTTAATTTGTATATCGAATCCCAAATTTCAGATTTTGAATGTAAATGCTTTTTCGTAGCTTTTGGAGAGCTGTTATAACATGTTTTCCTAATACGTGGACCATAAAATATCTAATAAAACATGTAAAAATCATCTTAAATATGGAAGTTTAAATGAAGCTTTTTCAAGACAATGTTGACAAGCCTCTGAAGTATGATATGGTTCGAGTTTTTTTTCAATTACAATATTTCTTATTTGAACTCATTTTAACAGTCTTTTTCCCTTTGAAAAAACCCAGCATTTGCCACACCCGCCAAAGCTTGTGGAATGGTATGTGTCAGATATTTCTAACCATTTAATATTAAGTTTTTATGATGATTAGTTAAAGTTAATTTTCTGGAATGTTAAGCCAATGTTGACCCTTCATTGATCAATCTTTTTTTAACAGCGTCTTTCTTATCGTAATTCGGAATGCGTGAATGTTATTAAAGCAATGTAATATATCATAGTAAAAAAGAACTGGCTTATACATTCATATTTACTTCTTCAAAACTAATGAACTATAAATTGAAATTGATATCTAAATTGCTATGAAACATCCAATTTCCTAGGAAAATGACATGCATGTTAAAATGAAAGATGTTTGTTCCATATCGTTAAGCCATCAAATTTTTTTTATTAAAAACAACGGATGATTTGTCTTTTCCCTGGGGGCGGGGGTGGGGTCGTTCGTGTTTTAAACCCTTGTTCATTATTAGCACTGAAAATTTGCGTTTATATTATTTCCTTTCCAATCGTTTAAGGGAAATATGTATCATTTTTCCTTTTTCCTTTGCTTAGTATGTTTTTAAATCATAGATGTTCGTGCGGACTTGGACTATTTCTTAAAATATTAGGCATGTTCTTGTTTAATTGTTTCGGAGAGTTTTGGAGAATGATATAGTAATGTATAAATTAAGAGCGAAAAATGCATTCAGTTGCATATGTCATCGGTTTTCATTGGCATTCGGAAAGTAAAGTACAGACATTTATTTTATTTGCTACAAACTTTGATTGATCAAATATGTTATATTTATTCAGAATATAAAAGACATTAGTTGATATAATTATAAGTATTGCATTATATTAAAGAGTTAAAAAAATGTTTCATCTTTTCAAAAAGAAAAGGATCATATTACGTAAATAAATATTCGAAAATTTTACAATCTATCATAATAAACATAATTTATAACTAATTGATCTTACATCAGAAGGTAAGTTGCCTTAGAACTTTTGATGAATAACATATTAAAAGTTAAGCAATTCAATTATTGCTTCTATTTTTGTACAATACAGAAATCGAATAAAGTAAAAACCAACTGGATTGCTTCTCTATCCAGTCAAAACTTTGCAGTGTTTCCTATTTTATTTTTTATCTTATAAGAAACCGTAAAAAGATACATTTACCAAACTACAAATCTGAATGAAAGTCGAAAAAAGACAAACAATTTAATCGCAAATAGAAAAAAAACCTAAATGCGATCAAAAGACTTCAAAGCACTCCATTTAGAACTTAAGATTGAGCGGCGTCAATTCAATATACAACATGGATAAACACAGGTATATCAAGTTGCAATCCGTTTCTGTTGCCATAATGGTACACGTCGTTCTGTCCATGACAAGTAAAATATCCATGGTGGTCCGCGTAAGATAATAAAAGAGAGGCGCAAGATACCAAAGGAATATTCAAACTCAAGTCGGAAATAAACTGACAACGCCATGGCAGAAAAAAATGACCAAAGACAAACGACAGTATACAAAATACAACACAGAAAAGAAATTATTCATGATAAGAGGGTTACGACATCTCAAATGCAAGCATGGGGCAGATATTTTTCATAACAGTCATATCAGGATCGTGTTCGGGTATCTTTCAACGATATGAAGAAACATGTAAAATGAATCATTTGTCCAGTAGCTTCATTGCACATTGCAACTATTTATCAACAAACTCCTTTGGGTATTGTGTTATATACAATTCATTGACAGGTGCTACTCGAAAGCAAAATTTACCTTATATGCATCTGGCCCTTCTTGTTGTAGACTCTTCAACATGTTTCTTTTTTCATTTTTTGGCTCACGAAAGTTTTGGGCTGAAACGCAACAGGTTATTCAAGAAACAACTGCTGTACGTGAGTCAATCATATCAAACTTTATTACCATTATTCCGGTACAGTTACTGGTCGTCTATCCGTCCCTGAAGGAACCATCTGCCCTGTATAAAATGCTTGGTTCAGATGGTTCATTGCATGCTTTTAATTTCTTGTTCATTGCAACTCACTCTGGCAAAGTAAACCTTAGACACATTGACGTGTTGGATATGATTGATTGATTGATTGGTTGGTGTTTTAACGCCACTTTCAACACTATTGTGCTTTTTCGTTGCGGTCAGTTTTTATTGGTGGAGGAAGCCGGAGTGCCTGGAGAGAACCACTGACCTTCGGTAGGAATGTTGAATATGAAGCTAATTTGAGATGTATTTGGTGTTTTGTACATGTTATGCATTAAACATGCTAAAGGCGAATCTATCATAGGGTTTTCTCGTTTTTGTAATTATAATACTAAGGAAAGTGTTATAATGTAGAGAAGAGCATGGAAGCATAGAGAATATGATACTTGTCAAATAGTAAACAAATAAAGAAAAGATGAAATCCTAAAAGAAATATTTTATTGCTAGTCAAGATGGTTCAGTAACTGAATTATATCAACTTGAACGGTTGGCAATTTATCAGATATCTTCAAATTTAAATACATAATATTTTTTTTTCCATCGTTGGTAATTATTTTTTCATTGCACATTTATCTTGAACGCTTCTATAAAATGGTATAAAATTGAAGTTCCCCACTTTTGTTTGCACACAGAACAAGGATGATGAGAGGTTTGGTTGTTATCTTTTTGTTGGAGACCATTACGGTTGTTCAAGGTAAGGCTAGTTATAATGATCACGTCATACTACTATTTTAATCACGAATGATAATTTACTAGCAAGTTCAAGCTGATAACATTTATTGAAGACACATAAAACTACGAAATCTGTTTCAATGTTTTTAGATCAAATTGTAGCTTTAGATATATGCTATTCATACATTTATATATACATGATATATATATGGTAACACTTTTCGTATAGATATCAGATATAGGTAATTGGGATTTTCAGAAGAAAGTTGTTATCTTAAAATATTTGAGCATTTCTAAATTTAGAAAAAGAATATGATTCAAAATAAATTATTAAAGTTATGTGTAGGTACCATTGCTAGATGATTGTAATGTTCCAGTAGACATGTTTTATCAGTTATTTCCCTAGAATGACAACTTCTATAATAAATCCTAGACTAAGATTCAAAAGAACCCAGAAAAGCCACTTTTACCTAGGTTATTTTTTTTATTTAATGTATTTGTTTTTGTTAGTTTTTTTGTGATTTCTCATCAAAGGAACTATTATTTAATTTGGCACAAGCGTATCTTATTTATCCTCTGTTGTGTTCTATCACAGTCTGGGTAAAACTCAAGATTTAAAGATAAGTTTATGCCATGTTTACTCTAGGAATCAAACATGTAGTGAAAATATGTGTTTAAGTAGGATTATAAATTTCCTTCCATAATTGCTTGTTCTACTGTATCTGTCCGTCTAATACAATGGTGGATTATTTATTGATTGATACTTTAGTTTGGGAAAAGTATTGAGGCGCCAGACAAATTCCAGCTGGAGCGACACATAAAGATATTATATAACGTATTTCGTCGTCCTCGGCACATATTCTTTTCCGTGACATGAACAAAAGCACCTGATTTTTGCAATAAACTGTGATTCACAACAAAGCAGTGACAACTCTGTTATTAAAGGAGCGCACCTAGTGCCCATATGAATGCATGTTACCTGTCGATCATTTGTATGGTCGAAACGAACATAAATGTTGTCAAGCAGAAGATTCAAAGCTTTCATCATCTCACCACAGCTCTAGTAAGTTTATCTAGCACGATTACAGAAGAAAGTTCGAAAGACAAAACTGTCAGCCTAAATAAAAGGTCGTCGAACGCACGTACATTATTTCAAACATCAAAAGAGTTTTTTTACACTGTCCAAAATAATTAATGTCAATTATTTTATATGCTTTATTGCAAAAATAAATGATAAGTTCGTTAATTGTATTTAGTGTGGTAATGTTCTGATCGTCTACAATTTGTCTGTCATTGCAGGTTTCAGGATCGAAAGTAGTAGAATGCATAATTTCATTTCTAAGTACTTTTTTTTGCAGTATTTATGTCATATCACCACCACATTTTTCCTGTTGTAGGCTGCTTTATCGACTGGTACGAACAAAAAAACTTTTGCGAATATGGAAATGTATTTCAATTCCTAGAAATTTTTGCATATTATAAACCTTTTATTATTATCCAAATAGATCATTATATGCGATATGCGAATATCAACAATATTCATAAATTCAATCAGTTATAATCAAGTGGTTTTTTTTTCATTTACTTAGTTGAAACCAATTTTTAGAAATATGATAAAAGAGTATCTTAAATGATGATTCTTTCTCAAATCTATTTCTAATAGGGAGATATTTTGGTAGTTTTATCAGAACGTTTATTACAACTTGGTTCTGAACGATGTTGAAGTCCCTTGAAATAACTCGACAGTAGGCTTCATGTCTTAATTTCACGATCTGATGCTGAAGGAAACAATTTTCCATATGACGTATAATTAATTTATAAAATGCAACATTTAGACGTATTCGATATAATAAGTGGCTCTATTTTAACAAAACAGGGTGAGGGTTGAGATCTCACCAAACATGTTTAACCCCACCGCATTTTTGCGCCTGTCCCAAGTCAGAAACTTCTTGCCTTTGTTAGTCTTGTATGGTTTTTTTTTTTTTTTTGGGGTTCATTTATATGTTTCGGAGTATATTGTGACGTCCATTTTCTCTGAAATAGTATACATTTTTGTTTAGGGGCCAACTAAAGCCCGCCTCCACTGTGTTGAAGACCTATTGGTGACCTTGGGCTGTTTTCTGCTCTTTGGTCGGGTTGTTGTCTCTTTTACGCATTCCCCGTTCTCAATTTCAGATATAAAGTCTTTAGATATACTAGATACGTTGAAATAGATATTGAATATTTTAATATACATTGTATTATAAGCAAATTACTTATTCGTTGTTTGCACAGCTGGAATGAATGTTAATTTTTACGTTTTCCAAAACAAAGTTTGGACCAGAACGGTTCCTATAGCTGACACTTCTCCAGCGACAATCGCCTGGCATTTTATGTTTTCCCATTCACTCAACTTGATAACCTTCTATTATCCTGTTATTACTTTTTCATTTGTACCCAAAGGGAAGGAAAATCACAATAATGAAAGTATTTTGGAAAAATTGAAAAAAATACCAAGACAGGGAAATTAATGTAAAACATTGGCTATCAAAAATTCAAATTTGTATACCTCTCATTAGTGCAAACTTTCCGAAAGACGTATTCCATCGAGTATCAGTGGATTATCATCGTGTCAGAATTGTTGAAATCACTGTTATATCTATTAATACAGGTCTTTGCAACTTTCCCAGTGAACTTGTTGGTAGATCATATGACACTCAAGCAAGTTCTGACATATTTACATTTTCTGAGACGCAGATGCTTCTTCAAGGCGAAGCAATGGCCGGGAGCCTAGTGACCATATTAGCCTTCGATTGCCTAGATAGGAATGGTGATTTTTACCTGATTGAGTAAGATAGAGAATACTTGTTATATTTTTGTATTCAGAATAACATAACGTCCATGTCACTAATTTTGTTAAGAGTAAAAGTTAATAAGCGACAGTCTTTTATAGTGACATGTGACAATGAAAACACAAATAAGAAGTCAGAATTCTCTTTTTTCTTTTCTTTTTTTCACACTCCAAAACATACAAAAGAATCAATGGTAAAATGTTTTTTTATTTTCTTTAATAATTATTGACAAAAGTCTGAAAACAATACTTAAAATCGAGCCAAAAAACTGTAGTTTACTTTTTTAAGGGCACAAATGACATCGGCTATCCATTCTTTTTATACTCAAACATTGTTTTGGCCGAGTGACCGAAATAATTTATTAGTAGTCTGTCATTGCTTTACACATCCTTTAAACGCGTTTTTTTGACATTTCTATGCCTTTTCTATATGTGAGTTATCATTAAGTGAAAATGAAATAGAATTTATACATTTAATGTAATTTTTGTTTTTTAATTTCTTTATTTCCATAATCATTTTACCGCAGTGGTGTCATTGTACTAATTAGATGCACTTTATTTTGTAGCCGCGGGTTTATTTTTGAATGCTTAAAATTTATTTCAACGGACAGCTCGACGCCACAAGCGTATACTATTGGACAAACAACACCTAGCACAGGTATATTGTATAATAATACAGAATAAAGTGACTTATATGCTGTCAATCATATTGTTCGAAGGTTAAACATAACTATTTGAAATTTAAATTTACATTTTTTAGCAAATAAATGTCGATGTTCTCCGGAGTTTCATTTATTTGGAAAAAAAAGTAAAGCAAACACACCTCTTTTCCAAACTTTCAGTCGGTTCAAAGCAATAAAAAAATAACAATAAATGACGTGTGAAATTCGTACCTGTTTTTTCATGGCTGCATCAAACAGTGCCTTGTAACTGGATTTTGTTTTAGTGTTTGCTAAGTATATACATGTGTGTTTGTGTTATGAATTTAGATCAGTATGTGTTGATACTTGCACCACAACCTATTGTAATTTCTATCCACAGGTGATCCTACCTTATGTGATGTATGTGCAAACATGATTTCTGACCCTTTCCTAATCTTGTTTCGTGGTAAGTGAACAAATTATATTTAAAACATTGTATTATCAGGCAAAAAATTCATCAAGCTTATTTTTTAACAAAAATCAATACGAAATGTTAACCAGTATAAGAATTAACTACGGGGTTATTTTTTAACTCACCTGCCTCATAGGTCAAATGAGCAACAATCTTCTCCGCTTAATCTACAATGCAAATTCATGTAATTGAAACCAAATTTGGCACCTGTCATCTGCGGGTATATACAGTGTGTTTAATGATCCCTTCTGCCAACCAACATAGCCGACATGGATAAATATTTAACATATGGAAAAATAGCAACTTTTGTCTAATATCTTGAAAACCGCTTTAAATAGAGATAAGGACAGAAGTGCTTAGAATATTGCAACCTACCTACTGTATGATAATACGAAAATATGGTATTATTGCAAATGAGACAACATTACAACAGAGACAAAATGGCGACATTAGCTATTATGTTTGTTTTCACCCCAATTATCATACGACTCATTATTGGATTTATTGCCCTCAAATGACAATGTTTATCAATTTTGTCTTATTTTGTGTATTATCTTAAAAAGTACAGTAGAAAGATAGACATTTTATATTGCACAAATTATAAGCAAGACAAAATCCTCAAATAAATCAAATGACCGAAATCATAGGTAGACTCCTCATAGGAGTTAATGTCATTCAATGAGGATTTTTATAATTGTTTTGCCGTTTTGCTTTATCATCTTCAAAACTATTACAGATAAAGAGAACCTTTGTTGTGTTATGTGTATTGTTGTTTGTCTGTTGGTCTTTTTCTTTTTTAGCCATGTCGTTGTCAATTTATTTTCGACTTTGAATGATCCTTTTGTATCTTTCGCCTCTCTTTTAATAGAAAACATGACCAGCCGAACAAGAACTACACATTTGCCAACATGATCAAATCGTCGGTCAACTCCTTACAGATGTTATTAAAAATGACGATTTTAACCACTTTTTTCCGTTTTTGCATTTTATTTTGAAAAAAATTTACTAAATAAATTAAATGAGAAACTTTAAATCGCAAAAATGATCAGCAGGTCACAATCTTCACATTTTTTACATGTTCGAAATTGTCGGGGGACTCCATTGGAATTATTGCCCCTTAATGATAATGTTTCCAATGTTTGCATTTTGGCCAAAGATATAGTAGATTATTTAAAGCTGTAAACAGCAACAATTACCAACAGTTCAACATTTACACCTTTTTTATTAGGCAGAAATCGTCGGTTTACCTTTTATAGAATTGAAGTTATTGGTCTTTAGGGATGATGTTTTCCAACTTTTTGCTCATTGAGCCAAAACTATAGTAGATGAAGACCAGATGTAAACACCTCAAATGTTCAACAAGAAAAAAAGTGTAAATACCCCAAATGATCAACACGACAAGGTCTGAAATCATAACAACATAAATAATATTTTTAGTCGAGTCCTTATAGGAGTTATTATCATTAAAAGACGATTTTGTACCCGTTTCATGTGGGCAAAAACTATAGAAGTTAAGCATGTAACAGAGAAACTCTAATCTTCATAACTGATCAACAAGACAAGATCTACATATAGTTCTACAAAGCCGAATAATCAGTTGGCGCATTATGGAAGTTATTACCTTTGAGTGACGATATTTTCCCTTTTTGTACTTTGAATAAAAACTATACTAGAAGGGAAAAAATGTAATAGAAAAAAATATTAGCAATACGAAATCAACAACAGAAGATCATAGTCATGAATTTTATTCTAGCTTACAAATTTTGGTAGTACCCATTGTTATAGTGGATACAGGTGATCGACACATGTTGTTTAGAGAATCCAAATTCTTTTATCATTTATCATTAACTTGATATTTTTAACATAACAAAACAAACTCGTGAATCAATTCTTATAAGCTTGGATTACTCAATAAGGAAAACACTGGTGACAGTTATCAGCATATTTCATCTTTATGTAATAACAAAATTGGTTATTTCTGTCAAATTAGTGCCAAAAAATCATTATTTGTAGTTGACAGAACAGTATTGTAAAGGAATCTACTTATACATATAAAATTTAAAATTGAGCGGCGACAATTGAATATACAAAATTGGTAAACTCAAGTAGTAAGCAGGTTCTGTTGCCATAATGGTACACTTCGTTTTGTCCATAACAAATAAAATATCCATGGTAGTTTGCGTAAGGTAATAAAAGAGAGTAGTATACTTCTTATTAAGATTTCAGAATATCATGAATTATATTTTCATTATCTGATATTTGGACTCCACGATGATATTAAAATGCGATATGTTTAGCCAAATATTTGAAAAGACAACTAGTTTAACTCCTTTTCATTACATTAATTATCAAACCAAAGTACTGCCACAATAATACATAATAGTAGATAAAGCCGAATGCCTATTACATGGTTTATACTTTTCACTATAATGATTAATTCCATACATACTATTCAGATACATTTTACTGATAATTTCAGAAACAGAAATCCATAAACGTTTACTAAAGCAGGGAAAAACAACAGTGTGCTTTCATAAAATTGAGTAAAAATAAACTAGAAGTCCATCTAATTATAATCTTTTTGTTTGATTTGAAATAACCAATGATTTTAACATTAAGAAGTTATCATTTCTGAAAAAAGGAGTTACATATTATGAACATGTGCTATGTACACATCATATACTCGCTATGAATTAAATTTATGAAAAGAAAATTTCCTAATGTGAAAATGATCTATACAGATAGGAATTACAACCCCTCATAAATCACTGCAATCACCAAAAACAAAACAGTCTATATCTATTTATTTTTTTATCACAGAGTTTGTACATACATGAAAAACACGACGGGTGCCATATGTGGAGTAGGATCTGCCTACCATAACGGAGCACCTATGATCTCCCAGGGGTTGGTCGAGTTCGTGTTGCTCAGTCTTTAGTTTTCTATGTTTTGTTTTGTGTTCTGTTGTTTGTCTTTTCGTTGTATTTCGTTTTTTTTGTCATAGAATTGTCGGTCTGTTTCCGACATATGAAAAAAAAGTAAAATAACAAAAATACTCCGAGGAAAATTCAAAAAGGAAAGTCCCCAATCAAATGGCAAAATCAAAAGTTCAAACACATCAAACGAATGAATAACAACTGTCATATTCCTGACTTAGTACAGGCATTTTTTTATGTAGAAAATGGTGGATTCAACTTGGTTTTATAGCTAGGTAAACCTCTCACTTGTATGACAGTCGCATCAAATTCCATTATATTGACAACGATGTGTGAACGAAACAAACAAACACAATAGGTAAAAATGTCTCAAATAGGGGTAAATAGTCTAATTCGGTAGGTCACATTCGTGAAAAGGGAACGGGATTGTAGTTACGACATACGGAACATATCCGATATCATCTGTGAAACGGATATTCAATAACGGTCAACCAATTAGTGATGGCGTCAGTAAAATTTACAAAGTGATGATTTTAACTTCACCATTTGGAACTCTTGGTTTAAAAATGAAAATTCACAATTGGGAAGCTGAAATCATCTCCTTTGTCGTAAAGTTTTGTTTTCAACCGACCCTCATAGTCAATTTCTAGATATAAGTCATAATCAAATGGCAAAATCAAAAGCTTTAACACATCAAACGAATGGATAACAACTGTCATATTCCTGACTTGGTACAGGCATTTTCTTATGTAGAATATGGTGGATTGAACCTGTTAGCTAGCTAAACCTCTCACTTGTATGACAGTCGCATCAAATGAGTTTGAATATCACTTTGGTATCTTACTGTTGTTCTTATAAAGCTGTATCTATCGTTTAGAGATTTTTTTTTTCTTCTTTAATATTTATCGTTTGGCTCTTCAATACGCAATATACACTATTTATCTACACGCAAAACACATTAGTTGCTCTCTCTGGTTTTGTCTATTGTGGGAAAACGATAATTTACCATTATTAAATAAATCGTTTAAGTCCTCATAATTACAATTTTAAAGCATAACATAATAAAGACTGAAAAAAATACTTTATAGAAAAAGGCAAAGGATACTAAAGGGACATTCAAACGAAAATAAACTGACAATGCCATGGCTAAAAGAGAAAAAGACCAACAGTTAGACAACAGAACACAAAACACAACATAGAAAACTAAAGACTGAGCGACACAAACCCCATCAAATACAGGGAGTGATCTCAGGTGGTCCGGAAGGGTAGGCAAATTCTGCTCCACATGTGGCACCTGTCGCGTTGCTCATGTATGTACAACCCGTTGATAAGTCTAGTTCGATGGGTCAGATTCGAGAAAAAGGGGACGGTATTGTAGTTACGACAATTGGAACACATTCGTCCTCATCTGCAAAACAGATATTCCAACAAACTCGTGATGGCATCCATAAAATTTACGAAGGGATGATTTCAATTTCACCACTTGGAATTCAATAGCTTACTTGTGAGAAGAAATCCTCTATCAACATGATCAAGGAAATCATGATAGGAAATACAAGCCCTGAAATATCGTATCGACTGGGAGATATATATTTCATATGTAGGCGCTGCTTGAATGTTATGACATATGTATTGCTCCGTGCCAAACTTGTTACACAAGAAACGTTTTGTGTTTCATCTTTTCCGATTTAGAATAACAATTACTAATATAGGGATCTTTTTAGCTTGCTATGGAGTATGGGTTTTGCTCATTGTTCAAGGTTGCACGGTTACATATTGTTGCTGATATCTACGTTATTTTGTCTTTATTATATAGTCGTCGTAATGGCTATCATACCATACAATGTATATCCCCTTTTACATAGATATAAGATATTAAAAGTTGTTTTCAAGAAAAAATAATAGATTTTTCTTTTAACGCAATAGATTATTCAACTACATGATATTTTTCAGAATACAAGTCACTGGAGCCATGTAAGTTTACAATTTAAAACGTACTGGCGGTGTAGATCTCAAATGGCTCTGTATTGAGTACTTAATTTAATAAACCATAAAAATGGATAACATGAATCGACCACACCGCATGTTACATCGATTCCTCTGAGAAAAAGGACATATTTTTAGAATGTTTTGTTTTCAATACACTTCGGCTTCAAACTAAATTTGGCCTTCCAAAGTTTTGATTCGAGCCTCACTGGTGAGTCTTTTTTTAGCCAAAATGCGCGCCGACTTGTGAGCCTGATACCTTTGTTGAGTTCATACAAACACAGACAATGAAAGACAAACAACATATGGTCCCGGTATATTACACAAAATAAGTTGGTGTTAAAAAAGAGGGACGAAAATTACAAGAGGGACGAAAATTACAAGAGGGACAGTCAAACTCATAGATCGAAAAAAAACTGACAAAGCCATGGCCAAAAATAAAAAGACAAACAGACAAATAATAGTACAGATGACACAACATAGAAAAACTAAAGAGTAAGCAACACGAACCCCACCAAAAACTGGGGGTGATCTCAGGTGCTCCGGAAGGGGAAGCAGATCCTGCTCCACATCATGCGCACATATTTACATAATAGAAAAGAAACGTAATGTCTACCTAATTAGAACATATGTCGTACAAATAAAACTCGCAATTAAATACCAACAGGATGACCACTTATTTGAACAAAAATGAAGATAACGGCATATAATTTTAAGGAAATTCAAAATTGGCTTGATACGAATACAAATTGATTATGATACATGGAAAAGCAATTTCAAATTAAGTTTAATAGAACAGGCATAAAAAAGACAAATAAAAATCATAAAATAAAAAACAAATTGGTTGAAGCTCTTTTTAAATGAAGATAACATTTGAAAAAAGCGTTCTTTAAAGACAGATTATTTCCACGTTAGATGATTCTTTTTCGTTTAGGCAAACATATTGAAAGAATTGATGTACAATTGGTGAAAAAAACAAAATGGTACTTGCAAAACAAAATGGGCATACTCGATTTAAAGATGCACACAAAAAACAGGATAGTGCTTGTTTCACATCAAAGAGTAGAATCGCTATCAAATTTTAAAATGGATATGTTACAGTCATTTTAAGTTTGTGAAAAAGTTGAAATCTTTGTTTCGAAAATGCCGCTTGAATCATAAAAATGTTTGATATTATCACAATTCACTTCAATAAACACGTCTAATTTAGATATGTCTTTCCATTTTGGATAAATGTAGAAATGCTTGAGTGGATTGTTAATGTACTATTGTCTATTCTTGCATCGATGTTTGTAAAGGAAAAAGTTGGAAACAGCTTATCATAGGTCATTTGAAAATCTAATACACCATTCCAATACATATGAATTTTATAACCTAAAAGAATCAGCAAATCAGCAAAGAACAGTTAGGTTACAAGTAGTCATTTAATTATATAATTTGACTTTTAGTTCCGTCACCGCTTCCTGTCGGATGTGATATTCCCACTGGTTGTCCTCTGACTACATCTGGTACTCCTTGTACATCAACACCTTCGATTTCCCTAGAGGGTTTCTGTAGCGAACTCCTAGGAATCTTTGAGGAAGAATGTTCAGAAAGTTCAGAAAGCTCATCTTCCAGCAGTTCCAGTGAAGAAAGTGGAGGAGGAGGTAGAAGAGCACTGATAAGACACATAAAGGGAAAGAAACAGAAAGGAAAAAAGCAGAAAGGGAAAAAGCAAAAAGGAAAAAGTCACTACAAGGAAAAGTGCAATGAATATGAAGAGTTAAAGGATTTCATTAAGGATACATGTGCGAATGTAGCTCTCACTCGATGAACATTTTTTCCTTTGTATATCGGCTTGCAATTCAGAATAACAGAAGTAAAAAAAAAATTTAAGAAACTATATAAAAATACAGAAACTCACTAGTTTTCACATTTAAAATTCTTGTTTAGAACCATTATAAAACTTTTTTCTTTCTAATAACTGCAAAATATTAATATTTGCTTACAAGAAGTAGAATTATGTATTGTAAATTCTTATTAGGATGCAACTATCTCTTATTTTTCAACGTTTCTTCAAGTTTCATCTTAAAATCTTATATAAGATAAAGAATAGTTATCATAACAGTGTATTAATCTTTTTCAATTTTGATTAAACGAATCAAAGCTTAGAAAATATGTTTTGTTAATCCTCCCATTTTCTCTTGCCATGAGCTAAATTGGTGTTTCAAGTATAAAATATACTAATTTATGAGTTTGGGTAAGTGTTGCCCAATACTAAGTTGCCTTATGAGGAAGGTGATTATCGGTTTTTGGTTTTGCCATTAAGTGTTTTTAATAAATTTGATATATCGTTGATTCCCCTTTGGCATCTTCTTTTTAGTTCAGATTTTTTTATGTTTTTTGCAACTGAAATATATCTAAAAAATGTAACTTTTAAAAAATACCATCAGACCATTAAAAAGTTATATTTTAATCATACGAATTGATTCATAAACATATGAACAAAATAGAATATTATTTATAGTTTTGTTATAAAAACCCTCTTTATGTATTTTTAATAGAATGTTTACTTTTTTATTTGTGATTGAAGTAAAAGTGAAGTTTATTCATTAACGAACGATTTATAAAAGTGACGAATTAACTTGTCGACACATGCCATACATAAGGTTGTTTTCCCCCAAAGACTACAAAGCCTCTGTCAATCAATTAAACCTATTCTCGGTTTAACACACAATCTCTCTCGGTTCTTTTTTTTATACGAAGAATCTAACACTTCCATAGCACATGTGCTGAATCCTTGTATGTGCAGGAGTTCATTTAATATTTTGTTACACTAAACATTGACGAACTTAAATTTGTTTAACTATTATTCAATAACACCATCAAAAAAAATCATTGAAGAAATAAATTTGACGAATAATGGTGCTAACTTGTTGAGTATTTGATGGAAGGAATCATCTTAACATCATTTCAAAATGAAAACATTCTTATACAAAATAGTGATTACTGACCTGATGTAGGATCCTTATTGATTTACTTGTTGGCAAACCAATATTTCAGAGTAACGTTTTTTCTTCTATATGAATTTTACTTTTTAAATTATTATTTATTGTCTTAGGTTGTCATACACATGCGGGCGACGATTTTCAGCTTGGTATATTTAAGGTTATGATATACTGCAAGATTGTCAATCAATGACAGTATTTGTAAATATAATAGATAATTGCTACGGGAATGTGTCAAAAAGACAACAACCCGACTAAAGAGCTAAAAACAGCCTAAGACCACCAATGGTTCTTCAAAGCAGCAAGACAATCCAACACCCGTATGCTGTAAGTTTGTTTGCCCGAATTTATTGATGTTCTCCCGCTGATGTATTGCTATGCGTACAGATGTAGCGTGATGGTAGATATTTAACAAACTATTCCGCGCACATCAGTGCAAGAGTCCGTCCAAATACAATACTAATGTATGGTCAAATACGAGAATCATTCAGTTGGGATCATAAGTAATTATTTATGGTCTTTGATTTCATTCACACGTGGGGGACGATTTTAGCTGAGTTTGGTATAATTATGGTAAGGGTATACTGCAAGATTGTCAATTAATGACCGTATTTGCAAATATAATTGAGAGTGTCAAAGAAAATGTGTAAAAAAACAACAACCCAACAAAAGAGCAAAAAACAGTCCAAAGCCGTAAATTGCTATTCAACGCAGCGAGAAAATCCCGCACCTGGAGGCTGTAAGTTTGTTTGCCCAAATTTGGTGATGATATCCCGCTGATGTGTTTCAGTGCGAACAGATGTAGCGTGGTAGATTTTTACCAAACCATATTGCTTACATGAATGCGAGAGTCAGTTTTTAGCTTGAGAGATCTGACTCTTTGCTGCAAGGTGCGGGCCTATTTGTGACTGTCTGATGCAAAACAGCAACACAAGCAATTTAACGTTTGAATTTGTCAATGCGTGTAGTAACTTTGTGCTATTAATAAAACCCCCATAGTCATTTTGTTTTCCATAAGTTGATCTTACTTATGATTAGAGATATAGTTTAGACACTTGCCCAATCTCGAACACTAACAGTTTGAATACTGAAGTTCATCTTGAAAACTCACCATAAACATGATAAAGTATCGACCATCGAATATTGGATTCATAACCAATTTTAACCGTTTGACTTTGAAAAACATGATTTATGGATGGTTTTAAGGAAATACAGAAACTTCCAACCTTAGTCTTATTCATTTACAATTCAATATGTGTAGACGATATCAATGGCGCAATTCCTTGTCGTAGAAATTCGTTAGTAAAATAGCTTCCTTAAAAGATAAATCTATTTATCCAGAAAATATTTTTTTCAAGGCTCTGACAATGCTAAAATGATACTGTCAAATTGAAAATATATAGTTCAATAATCGGTGTTATTTGAATCATGATACAAACCAACGTTTTTGGCATTATAAGTTTCATCAGACCCCTACTGCATGTTACAGTTTTCTAGTTGAAAGTCTTGGATTGACGCATTCTAGATTATTTCTGTTGTATCTATATTTCAAATTCAATTGTTTTAGTTATGTCATATTCCAAATTCATTTAAATTGACGGTATTAAATATGTATTTCGATGTCTGTTTCTGTTAAGATTCATAGTTAATTTCAATTTTGACACAGATTAATTGGTTGCTTGTATTTTAAACATATGCCGTTTATCATTTATCAGTTTAGTTAAAAACCTATACAAACTTATTTAGCACGTGTTTTAAAGGAGAAATACTACATCAATGTATATAAACTTGATTCCGGTCCAAAATGGATACATTAACAATCTCGTTTTTCTACCATAACAAAGGTGCAATGGAGTAAGTTTTGGCTTGTGGTTTACATACGATGAGGTTTTCGTTAGTGGTCTATCGTTCATTACACTCTCTGATTTCGTACCTGTAATCTACTAAATGTCAAATTCTACACGTAAACACTGTTCAATCTAGACGTTGCTGCTGATCAACAATGCTGGCTTCTAGCGTGACTCTGTTTTGGTTTATGTATAACACTGATCAACAATGCTGGCTGCTAGTGTGGCTCTGTTCTGGTTTAAGTTTAACACTGATCAACAATGCTGGCTGCTAGTGTGTCTCTGTTCTGGTTTATTTTTATCACTCATGACCAATTCTTAAAGCCAAAACTATACAAGACAAAATTATAAATACTTGAAATACTTGAGAAGATATATTATTAGATTAGATCTAAAGTAATAGCTTTAAGATTTTTTTTTTTTTTAGTAATCTCTCATTTCGTGGTCAAGCCAATTTTATGTTGTACGAAATATTATTATTCCTTTATTTTTATCCCACTTCATTACTAAACCTGTCAAGTTATTTATTAGTTCTTGGTAGTGTAAGCGTTAACTATAGGATGTGATTAATTGGAGATAAAACTCTATTTTGACATTAATTATCTCGCTCCTTTTTACATGTGATTGGCTTTGATCAATGGCTTGACGCTCAATATAACACCATTGACGTAGATGTCCTACTCAATCATTCTATCTATATCATTTTTCTCTCGTTGAGTCTGTTCTACTGAGGTAAAATATCGCACAGAATATAGGGAAAACATCTGTTGGATGAAGCGACACATATAACAGATAACCAATGGAAACAAATTTTATTTTATTTTTTTTTTACACGAATATATTTTTCTTGTTGCATCTAGTTCATGCAATTCATTGTTCAAGAATGCCTTTCCCACGTTTAAACGTAATATCGATGATGTATCAGATCTGCAACAACTATTTCGTAATTTTATTAATTACAGACGATGGATTCAGCAAGAAGTCGTTACAGATAGGACATTTAATCATTTAAAGTAAAATAACAAAAATACCGCACTCCAAGAAAAATTCCAAACGGAAAGTCCCTTAACAAATGGCAAAATCCAAAGCTCGAACACATCAAACGAATGAAAAACAACTGTCATATTCCTGACTTGGTACAGGCATTTCCTTATGTAGAAAATGGTGGATTAAGTCTGGTTCTATAGTTAGCTAAACCTCTCACTTTTATGACAGTCGCATAAAATTCTATTGTATTGACAACAATGAGTGAGCAAACCAAATATACCAAATAGGTTAAAAAAGGTATCCTCAACTACAATCGTATATAGTATTGGGTGTTGTTTATGATCTGTTCTAACTGGATGGTTCGGCATGTTATGAATTGTCTTTAATGTGCGTTCCTCGTCATCAATTCTTTCAATTATACATCTACGATCTTAGCTCTGATACTGGTAAACGCTGCCATATAACTGGCTCCCTGACTTACATATTGACTGAGTAATGGTGTCGATTCTTCTACGTTTGTTGGATGCAATACACGTGTTGTAGATTGTGTTTAATAAGTTAACATTCTCCTGATGATATTCAAGCATCGGTCATCTGTGAAATGATAAAGGTTTACTTGATTCCTTCAACATAAAGGACAGAAGGTAGCCCAGTGTCGATGAAACTGCGATAGATCCATCTCTGTGAAAACTCTCGTTGTCAACAAACAGATAACTAATTGGTTCCTATCAAAACGACATACTGCTCTCTGCGGTACGGCAATATCATCAATGGATGTTTTTGTTTAATTAATAACATGCTTTAGCCTAGGTGTCGTATCTGACTGGTTATTTTTCCAATGCATGATAGTTACAGTGCTTAGCAAACAAATGTATATACAATGAGTTGATGGATATTTGTAATTTTGACCTTCTTGGGTTCTATATTACGTCTCTTTTTAACAGCCTATAGATGATAAATACTTGATTGAACAAATGTATGGGGCTAAAGGCTTCGGCAAACAATTGCATTCGACATGTTGCAAATGACAAGTAAAATTACCACGGTGTTACGTATTAGTTATGATAGAGGGGAAAAGATTAGAATTATAACATATTGAATCCCAATTCGGGACAAATATTTCAAAACAACCAAATCTTCATTGTATACATAAACTGCTTCCTAGCAAGAAGCAACCTTATTTAAGGGATAGTATGATATGAAACGCAAGGTATGAAATATCGTACTACAAAGATGTGTACATTTATCTCACCTCGGATAAATAGTGACGTTGTGATTGGTATAACGCTGTCACGTGGTGACCCAGTCTTGGTCTGTATGAGGTTAGTAGATTTCATATGGGTTTCATGATGTCATGTCTTCTATTAATGGTGACGTCATCGATTAATGTTATTGTATTTCATTGTTTTTTTTATATATATATATATATATATATGCAAAACTTGGCAGGAAAAGTCCTGTGTGCGATAGATTCGTTTTACCATAGAGGGTAAGTAAAATCAATAGGGGCCTCTATGAATACATAGGGAGTCAGTAGCAAACCATATAACTTATAAAAGTGTACTAGGGGGAAATATTCAGGATAATCCTGCAATCAGATTGGTCACATTTACAGAAAATATGAACCCATATCCCTTGTATAATAGAATGTTATTCGGGCTACAGAGGAAATATGGGCTCAAATTCCCTGTCAATGCACACAATATCCTAATCGCCTAACGGCTCAGGAGATATAAAACTCGGACAGAGAATATCAGCCGATATCTCCTGTGAAGATCACGAATAACATGTAATACTCAATATGTGGATGCTGCCCGAATGGTATCATACAAAGAACCTTATATTTGTCTCTTTTATTAAAGCCTTCACGGCCTTATTCTCTTGAACGTTTTCGGCCTCCAAACATTTTGGCTCGAACATACCGAAAATTACTATTTCCAAACCGCTAGGTAATCTTTTTATTCTAAGTCTTTATCCGCTGTTTAAGTTCGTTGCAGGTAAACTATCCGACCTTAAGGGTACAATTTGCCCAGTAGCTAATTTGTTGATATTAACATGCAAAGATATCTAGCATTTAAGTCCGAGTTAAACAGCCAATATCACTTACTTTAATTTCGACATTTAAAGTTTAATAGAACAATAAGGAATTCGAAATTTAGATTAGATATCAAAATTTTAAATTTGATTTTAAAAATTTATGTAAATCAAACTCCGCATAAATTCAATATTCCAAATCCAAAAGACCAAACTTTTTTTTTTATCACATTAATATTGTCCTTTGTTCGTTCTGGTCTTAAACTAATCATGGTTTTACTAACTTGGACAATTTGATTTAAAATGTCTACTTTATTTCACTCCCCCCCTCTTTTTCTGTTGTAATCGAGGTAACTGTTTCTAATTTGTTTGAAACTTGCTTTCGAGATCCGAATTTCCGATTAAAAATGTCAATGACTTTCCAGGGCTTTTGTGAAGTAGTTATTGAAAATGTCTTAAATTACAACTAGCTATTGGTAATTCTGAACGCGTTTTGTTTTGAACAGGAATTCATTTTAAGTCTAGCATCAAATGAAGAATTATAACTCTCTTTTGCGTTACTCGAATATATATGTTAAGTGTATTTATAGATGTTGAGTAATTTGTTTTAAACATACACGTTTATTTGTATACTAAATTTAAAGTCTGGATTGTTTTAAGCATCAACAATGAAACACAAATTAAAGATTTTACCGAAAATATAGGAACATTCTGTATTTTTTAACTTAAAACTTTTGTCTAATACACATGAACATTTTAGTACAGCACTCTTTTCTTCATTATTCTTTTGAATGGTGCATTGTATATATAAAGATAAGAAGATGTGATGTGATTGCCAATTACACAAATTTCCGCCAGAATCCAATAGACTTAATTAGAAACTTTAGGTCATCGTATCGCCTTAAACAACGCACAAAACCAATACTGCAGTTATAAAAAGGCCCCAAATTACAAGAGCAAAACAATTCAAATAAATAATTTATGTACAAAAATTTAAACGATAAACAAATATGATATACAGCAACAAACGACAATCACTGATTTACAGATTACTTCACAATGTGTTAATGCAATAAAACCTCTCAAATGATATTTTACTCGCGATTTATTCATTATACAATGTAAGTGTAACATTGGAACAGTAAATAATACCAATTTAGATAAACACATTCATGAAAAAGTAAAACAACAAAAATACCGAACTTCAAGGAAAATTCAAAACGGAATGTCACTTAACAATTGGTAAAATCCAAAGCTCAAACACATCAAACGAATGGAAAATAACTGTCATATTACTCCTGACTAGGTACGGAATGTAGCCTTATTTTATCTTACTCTTTCGAAAATGCTTCCGGTTAATGATCACGTCTTTTCTTAGGTTTTAATATTATTTTTTGATATAAACACAACAACCACTAATTTTACTGAATAAGACTATTGTGCTAACTTAGATAGAAAACTTGCCTGGATATCTTTAGCGAATTGAACTAAGAAGAGGAACATTCAAAATAAGCAAATTATATTGTTCCTAAAATTTAACTAAAGAAAATAATATAGAATACCAAAATAATCTATTGTAAAATGATAAAATAAACCCGCATTTAGTAAGAATTATAACAGTTTTTCTCAATTTCAGCAGCTCAAGTTAATAGAAATAAGAAGATGTGATATGAGTGTCAATGAGACAACTTTCCATTCAAGTCACAATGTGTAAAAAGTAAACAATTATAGGTCAAAGTACGGCATTCAACACGGAGCCTTTGCTCACACCGAACAGCAAGCTACAAAGTGTTCCAACATGACTAGTGTAAAACAATTCAAACAGGAAAACCAACGGTCTTATCATATAAAAAACGAGAAACGAGAATACTTAAGAACCGCATCAACAAACGACAACCACTGAAACCGGTTCCTGACTTAGGATAGGTGCATAGACTGTTTCCACCTATATAGACTTTTCAACGCTATTGCATACTTAAACGTGTGAAGTTATTTAGTTTCCAAGTATCTTTAAGACGATTAGGAAGTTAAATCAAAAAGGAAGATGCATTTCGTCGTGTGAGTGTTGTCATGGTTATAATGATGTAATTTCCATTTGTTTAAATATTAGGAAATTGAAAATGGAGTCAAAAACCGCATAACTATAAATGTTTGCCTACGATAGCGAAAGTTATGTAGCAATCGAATTTCTGAGAGCAATTCCGTGTTCAATTGGTTGTCGATAAACATGACCCTTAAATAAATAAAGTATTTCTTGTTCCAGAGAGAGAACACTACAATACCAAAAATGTTTTTTTTTATATAAATCATTTCTTTTATTTGTATTGGAGATGGACTTTGGATTTTTGAGTTCGTTCTGTAATATCCCTTAATCGGTTATCAGATACCCGGAATACAGTTGGGCATCGGTGTTGAATCCAAGTATGTCCTTACCAATTTCCGTTCGTTACCATGGCATTTGCGCGGCATCCGGGATGACCTTAAGTTTTATCTTATTTTGTATTTTAATTTGCACTTTTATTTTACACTTTTTATATTTTTAGGATGGGCGAATCAGGTGATAAGGTGTGTTTGTATGTTTCATTGCATTTATTTATTTATGTTGTGGGAGGATTAACTTTCTGAAAGTAAGTCCCGTCACGGCCAGGCTTGGGAACTGGGTAAGCAATACTCATGTTAAATCTGTGTGCAGGTACAGTGTGCTAAATGTCCTCCTTTACACCATATCTCATGGTGGTGCTCTTAATTAAAGAAGGCTTATACGTAGCATAATACATGCATGCTATGTATATTCAAAACATGCATCATTAAACTGTAAAACTGCTAAGCCTTAAAGAAAAGAAAAAAAAACAACTACCACATGCTGTCATCGAGACTAAATAAACACATTATAGATACCTAGTAACAGAGATTGTATCTGTTATATGTTGATAAATTAAAAAAACAAAATCATATTTGTATTCCTTTACATTTATGAACAATGACTCCTTTATTCTGTTAATACCTATACATTTGAAGTATCAATCTCTGTATTGTGCTTTTTGTTTAAATTTGGAAAATTACGTCTAATACAAATACTCGCCGATTGTGTAAGATCCCATGGGTAGTCAAGGTCGTTAATAACCACCCTCGTCGTCATCTCTTCAAAATTCTAATTTCAAGGTGTCCTCCTAGAGGGTATCACTATCCCAGTAGTCAGCGCTTCTGTGATCACATGAATATTCATTGTTATGATCAGACTTATAAATTAACTATTTAGAAAGTATAATTCGAAATACTGAGTATGTACTACTAAATGAATAGATTACCTCAACTGTATTTGGCAAACCCTGTCGTAATTTTGGATCCTCAATGCGTTTAAAATTCGTGCTTCATTTGACTTTTTTAACCTTTTTGTTTCTAGCGTCAATCATGAGTTTTTTAAAGACGGAAAACGAGTGTTTGGCGTACAAAATGTAATGTCTGGTATTTATGATGAGTTTATTTTTTTGTTTCTAAAACTTTCTTATGTAAATTTATCCAGTAGGCTTCCGAACGTGGAGTCTTCAATGTAACTTAATACGATATTCCCGGGCTTGTATTTCCTATCATGATTTCCTTGATAGAGGATTGCTGCTCACAAGGAAGCTATTAAACCAAAAGTGCCAAATGGTGAAGTTAAAATCATCCTATCGTAAATTTTACGGACGCCATCACGAGTTGGTTGACCGTTAAGGAATAACCGTTGCACAGATGATATCGGATATGTTCCTTATGTCGTAACTACAATACCGTTCCCTTTTCACGAATGTAACCTACCGAATTAGACTATTTACTGGATTTGTAATAACATAAGAAACACGACGGGTGACACATGTGGAGCAGGATTTGCTTACCCTTCCAGAGCACCTGAGATCACCCCCAGTTTTTGATAGGGTTCGTGTTGCTTAGTCTTTATTTTTCTATGTTGTGTCATCTGTACTATTATTTGTCTGTTTGTCTTTTTAATTTTGTCCATGGCGTTGTCAGTTTGTTTTCGATCTATGAGTTTGACTCTCCCTCTGGCATCTTTCGTCCCTTTTTTATTAAGTTGTCTTTCGCATGACTTGATCACAAACAAAAAATAAGGTATCCTTGAAATTAAAGATGTTTTCATTTGTAGATACCATCACTAGTTGATTGTAGTATTCCAATGGACATGATATAAAATGATAAGTTATGTAATAATATTTACTTAAAATTGAGAATGGAAATGGGGAATGTGTCAAAGAGACAACAACCCGACCATAGAACAGACAACAGCAGAAGGTCACCAACAGGTCTTCAATGCAGCGAGAAATTCCCGCACCCGGAGGCGTCCTTCAGCTGGCCCCTAAACAAATATATATACTAGTTCAGTGATAATGAACGCCATACTAAACTCCAAATTGTACACAAGAAACTAAAATTAAAAATAGTACAAGACTAACAAAGGCTAGAGGCTCCTGACTTGGGACAGACGCAAAAATGCGGCGGGGTTAAACATGTTTATGAGATCTCAACCCTCCCCCTATACCTCTAGCCAATGTAGAAAAGTAAACTTATTTGTTTTACCGTTATCATAATTAACCAAACTATGAAATAATTGGCTGTACTAGTATTTTTAATGTATGTAGTGTGCTTTTGTAATCTCAGCGTACCCGTCGTCTGAAATATGGCAGTAAGTGGGTTCGATCCACATCTGGTCAAGGCTTGCGACTTTAGGATTGGTACTTGCGGCTTCTTTGCTAAGAATCCAGCATAAAGCAGAGAAGGAGCAAATAGAGACGGGAAAATTCTGAGTTTGAATAATGTGTCTGAGTTAGATGATAAGCATGCCTTGACTTTTAGTTCCGTCACAGCTTCCTGTCGGATGTATTATTCCAACTGACAGTCCTCTAACTACATCTGGTACTCCTTGTTCATCAACACCTTAGATTACCCTAGAAGGTTTCTGTAGCGCAAACCTAGGAATCCTTGAGGACGAATGATCAAAAAAGTGGCTACTCCAATATGAGAGTTTTGTATTATATTGATAAATGTTTTATGTTCGGTTGAGTTTACGAATTAGAACATAAAATATCAAGCTGTTGATCGAAACACATTTTGAGAATCCAGTAACTCAACCATTTTAGTCAGCTACACAAATAATCATTTAACCCCATGAATCAATCTCATTACACCTTTTTTTTTTATCTTTTACAAAAGTTTGGACGGAAATTCTTTTTAGTGAAGGAGTATTTTGATACTAAGTGAGTCTTCGTTTGTGATCATTCATAGTAATTAAACAAAACGAAAGTACATTCGAGATAAATGTCAATGATGTATGTACTAATGTATACATTTGCCATTCTAAACTGGACATTTCTTATTTCAAATGGAGACTTCTCATTTCTTATTTGTATAATAGCACTAGAAAACAAAACATACACTTGTACATGTTGTAATATGGATTTCCTTCACCGCAAAACTTTGTTCAATTATTGACAAAAGTGCTGTTCACCTTAAAAGTTTGTTATTTCGTAATGATGTTTTACTTATCTCGAAAACTCAGGCAATGTGTACAATAATCTCCTTTTTGTTAGCGGGCGAAATTGCAGGCCTTTATTCAGCGGGATTGACTGATTTTACGTAGAGTAGTGTTTAAGCAGGACGTTACTTAAAAAGATATGACATATTTTCACTAATCGGCAAGTTGAGAGATCTTTATTCAACGGGAAATAACTCCTTTTTATTAAGTGTGCTCATTAGTGAAATGAATGGGACGAGTTGAATAATTCGATAAAAGTGTTAAGGAAATGAATATTCAAATATAAATAGGTATGTCATATCCTAGAAAAATATCTAACGAAACGAACTATATATATATTGACAAGCTTTGCATGGATTATAAACAATAAATAAGTGCGACCTGAACCTGGGTCGCAATTCCGAACGTTTTGAAATAGGAAAAAGCCGTAGCTCTATGGTCCGCAAATAGTCAAAAAATAACATAAGTACCTAAGAGCTACGATTCCGCAGCTAGAGTATAGCAGGATCAAGTATCTATAAAAGAAGAAATTTCGTATTGTTGGATCCTCAAGTTAAACTCAATTCGGTAGACTATTTTAAAACATTATTCGAAAAATACGTCTCTCAATTTTTTGTCTTTTTAATCTGAGAAAAGAACATTTACTAGAAAAATATTTTATATTAGAAAATCCTGTTATTAAAGAAGCAGATAACCATGCAGAAATATTGTTTTTATTCCTAACTATACTTGTATATCAAATAGAATTAACATATATTTAAACTTTTGTTGAATTGCATTTGATGCTGTTTTAATTCAGTACATGTAAAAAGTAAATTAATAGAAATACCAAACTCCAAGGGTAGTTCAAAACGTAAAGTCCGTTATCAAATGCCAAAATCAAATGCTCAAACACAATGGAAAACAACTGTCATGTTCCTGACTTGGGACAGGGGTTTCCTTATGTAGAAAAGGGGGCATTAAAAAGTAAAATCACAAAAATACTGAACTCCGAGGAAAATTCAATCGGAAAGTCCCTAATCACATGGCAAAATCAAATGACAAAACACATCAAACGAATGGACAACAACTGTCATATTCCTGACTTGGTACAGGCATTTTCAAATGTAGAAAACCTGGTGTTATAGCTAGCTAAACCTCTTAATTGTATGACAGTCGCATAGAATTCCATTATATAGACAACAATTTGTGAGCAAAGCAAACAAACATAACAGGTAAAAATGTAAAAAATTAGGTTACAGCAGTCAACATTGTGTTATAATCTTAATCACTATAAAAACAAATTACTATTTCAACAAAGAAAAACAAAACGGCATATAGACAAAGTACATAAGCAAAAATGAAAGACAAGAATACGAAAATGATCATAGCACAATAATACTAATTAAGATGATACATGTAAACAACGTCAGCACATAGAATCTCAATTTCAAGATAATCGTGTATTTATTGTGGAGTTGATACGGACTATTTATCAAGAAGGTCTTGGTATCTTCCGATGAATTTTTTAGAAAAAGGACGAGACGTCGTTGGCATAACCCTGGTTTATCAACTTTCTGCTCAGACACTGGTGACATTTTATATAGTCTAAGTAGCAGCTTCAAGTAGATATAAGAAGATGTGGTATGAATTCCAATGAGACAACTCTCCATCCATCAAGCCCTTGAATACCGAATGAGTTGGGAAATGTATATCCCATATGCAGGTGACGTTCGCATTTTACTGCTAACATGGGGAAATTTAAGATTTCAAAATTAGAATCGTCTCGTTTGTCATAGATTTTGGTACTGAGATGACCGCTTATTTCACATTCGAGGTATAAGTAAAAAAATGAGGAAGTCGTGTCTGTTGTTTCTATAATTTCTAGTTCTGTAAGATATTTTTATGGAACCCAATCATAAAAGTTTGGATTGTTAATGGAAAGACACCAGGTACTGTCTGGTGAATTTTTATTTATTGAACATATTTTAATGAAATTTTATCAAAAGAAACAAAAGTTGTCGAACTACTAGCCTGTCAACATTGAGGTTGTAAGTTCGAATCCCCCGTATGGCAGTTGCGCTCGATTCTGCTCTTAAATGACTAGGATTGCAAGTTTGTATACCTAAGGTCGGTGGTTCTCTCTGAGCACTCATGATTCCTCCACCAATAATATCTGATCTCCACGAAATAGCACAAGAGTACTGAAAGTGGCGTTTAACACCAATCGATCAATCGATCAATCGGTAAAAGCACAACTTTACCACAAAAGGGATGAATACATCTTTTTAATTGTAAACTGTTCATTTCTATGCAACATTCCAGCAGCTCGTGCATATTGATAATATGTCTCCAAGTTGATTAAATATTCCAGAGCACGCAATTCTTTTCATGATTTCCATGAGGTTTGCTGCTTAAAATGAAGTTATCAAACTAAAGGTTCAAAGTGGTAAAGTAGAAGTAAATACTTTGAAATTTGTATGGACTCCATCACGAGTTGTTTGATCGTTATGGAATATCTGTTTCACAGATGATGACGGATATTTTCCAATTGTAATAACCACAGTCCCGTTCTCTATTCATTGAATATGACATCACCAAATAAGACTAGTAGGGGCATTAAGGTCCTGTTTTGGCCCAAGAAAATAAAGTTTTTGAAGACAATTTCAAATTTGCACATTATGTTTGGAAATGCATAAAGTCAACAAATATAAACTAATTGCATAAACTTTTTGATCTAATGACGTCACAATTTCGTCATAAACTGCACTGTCATAAAAACGAAGAAAACTGCAGAATTTATGCAGTTTTCTATCGTTATTTTCATTGTGCAAACATCGTGCGCAGCCAAGAAACAACAAAATAATTTAAGATAAGTTTTATTATAACTGTTTACATAATCTCACCAAATATAAAGTTGTTTCTTGGGTACGCAAATACTTTGTCAATCTAATATGTTCCTCAAAGTTGATGTAAAACAAGGAAAATCAAGAACTTTTACAAAATAATTAAATTTCGTCATGTTTTGTTGCCATGGTAACTCGTTAAATGTGAAATTGTTTTTCTTTTCTTAACACCTTGTACCTTAGTGTATTTAGGACAAAGTAAAGAATATGTTTGATAACCTTAAAATTTTAACTAATATTTGGGCCAAATAAGGGCCTTATTGCCCCTATTTATGAGTTGTGCAACAAGTGAGACATGATAGGCTTACCCTTCAAGGACAAAAAAGATCTCCCGTAGCTGTTGGATGGGTTCATGCTGATCAGTCAAGGTTTTATATGGTGTGTTAAGTAGACTGTTGTATGTTTGTTTTTGGGACATTTTATATTTGCCATGGCGTTCTCTTTTTATCTTCGACTTATGAAATTGAATTTCCCTTTTGTATCTTCCGCATCACTGCTTCATACTAAGGATAAGTTTAGATAGAAACGATATCCGTACTTAAAGGATTTGTATGTGTTATATGTGATAACAATTAACTAACCATGATGGTAATAATTTTTTGAGCATTGTTTGCATTTCATTTAAAATCAGCAATTAGGTTTGTAGAAAATTTTTCGGAATATTACAAAGATCTTAATTTAAGAGTTTGACACATCACAATTTGACTATGAATACACAGGCAATCACGTGCAATCGTATAATGACGATTTTTCTAGGTCTGTTTGATTTTAATACGATCAGTCATAGATTGATGAAAATTGAAAATCATCGTTTTACTTGTATTTGTATGATTTTATTGCGTTGGCAGAATCAGTCAACAAGAGAGATCTTCTCGGTGTTTCACTTGTCAACGTTGACATTATTTTATTTTAAATAATTAAACTTGCTTAGTCCATGCTTATTTCATGCGTAGCCTAACCCAGTAAAGTGTTGAACTAGAGTTCGCATGAATACGGCTTCAAATGAGTTGAATTATTGGTTTGCAAGCCAAACATACCTCATCAATGTTTGTGCGATTATTTTGACAAAATTGAACCAAAACTGACTGCTGTTAGCGAAAAACTATTTCACAGGATATGTTTGAAACAAAAACAAAAATCATTTTTATATTTTGTGCCAACTTCGTAGCTTATGGCCCTTGGTGTATTGAATAAAACACATTTTAATGAAATGCGATGTATATGATTAATGTTTTAACAACCCTTTATCACTTTTAACAAGTGATGCTCTCCTCATTGAACACCAATTTAAGAAAATTATTTTCATTTGGTTATAAGACATCATTTTAAAGTAGCCTGTGACCTTATGTACCAATCAAAATGATGATTTTATCGTTCAACACCAATGTACGGAAATTGTCTTCGTACAAACTGAATTTTCTGATCAATTGTAGAAATTAGAGAAATGTGAGTATGTTTTTATCAGGTTTAAGAGAGATTTTGAACTACAGGTAATCGACATTCTCTGACATTGAGAAACTTAAACTGACGTTTAGTATATATAAATCATACTCTCTTGTAGATTCATTATTGCCGCATCAGTTCTTTCTTTATGGTCGTTTTGCCAAAGTTCATTACATTTAAATACTGGTAATATTCTCCTGATGTTGATTTCAATGTCCGTGATCACCAAATTACGTTTGATGTGTTCAAAGACCTATTTCTACCACGTACTAAAATTTCTTTTAAGAATTATTCATAATTGTGAATAAACGGAGACGTGGCTATGACGTAAATGAGACCGCATGACTTAACTTTTTTATTCACATACAAAAGAAAATGAAAAAAATGATGGTGTAGTTATGTACGTATGACAGAGGAAAAATGTCAACCCAATTCATGTCATAGCCATGCATTTGAATAAAAACAAAATGTATGGTACTGATCTTTGAGTCTACCACCCATATTGGCGGCATGGACGATTACCTTTCAATAGTAGTAGTATTTAGTAATAAATATTTCAATGATAAAATGAAAAGTAAATATATTTATTTCAAACTATAAAGGCTAAATATTTAATATAAAGTCACTTATGAAGTATGTCTAACTTATATACTAATATAGTTCGCAATAAAAATCATATCTGAATATTAGTTTCATGGCATTGGAAAAACAGTCCAAAGAAATATTATTGATATGATATCATATGATGTCGTAAAGGAACAAATACGACAAAAAGATTTGGGAACAAAAAACAGTGTACGTGAATAAGACGGCGAATGATCAGCACAAAATGACACGACACTGTGAGACCAAACAAAAACATAAACAAATGGGCAAGCATCTATACCTTGTAAGGAGCCTGACGTGGTTTATGTAGTATATGTAAAATGTAAAACTAGACTATCAACGCTGATGCTGTGGTCTGGAACCCCGCTCGTGCAAGGTGTCGTTGTCTCAAATTAGTGCACGTGGGATTACTAGTTTTCCCACAGATGGACGGTATGATCTTCGAGGAATTTGATTTCATTTACTTATTAAACCTGCTCGATGTGGTGTAGCCAAGACTGCTGTGTTTAACACTTACAATCAATGATCAATGATCCATACCTATTCATGCGGTAAATTGACCCCGATCAAACACAAATTGAAAAAAAACCCTTTACTTAGAGTATCAAGAATTTGCCATTCCCGCTAAATTCTTTTAAAGACATAAAAAATCAGATATTATAAATAATTAAAAACAATTCAGAGAACAATTGAAGGTCTTTCCACATAGGATTATACTAAGTGATTTTGATAAAAAAAAAATGAAAAATATAACACTTCATGAGCGATTGTTTAAAAGAGGGGCAAAGGACACCAAAGGAACATTCAAACTTATGAGTCGATAATAAACTGACAAAGCCATTGCTAAAAAAGAAAAAGACAAACAGACAAACAACAGTACACAAATACAACATAGAAAACCAAAGACTAAGCAATACGAACCCCCACCAAAAACTGGGGGTGATCTCAGGTGCGTTGGAAGGGTAAGCAGATCCTGCTCCATAGCTGCAAATGTGAGCCTAGCGTTAAGCTAGTTTGAACTGTCGATTCTGCATGTGTGTTGAGTCATAATTTTGATACAAAAAAGATTTATATACAAATTGGCATAATCGTATTCCTCATTTTTCGCATAAATTCGATTAAAAGACATCTAAAGTCTTTAAGAACAATAAAACATACAATGATGTTTTGCACCAAAAGAAAGACATGTACAGAAAAAGTGGTAGATGTTTGAAATTTCGACTGATACGAAAATAAGGAGATTTGGTATGATTGCCAATGATACAACTATATCCATAGGCCAAGGAACAATTATAAATATCAATAAGGTTGTAGTAATAGAAAACACATAAATATAAACCTGTTCACGTTTATAGATTCGTGTACATAATACATCATTTGCTTTCAAAATTTTGGGTTTGGATGTTCCTGGTTGAGGTCAGAAAACCCAGAAAAGCGCTTCGGACGCACAAAGATGTAACGTGTTATCATCTATATAAGAAAAAAAAGGGAAAGAAACTGCATGTATTTTCCCCATGAAATGAGCTCGCAAGGGAGCATACATGTATTTTGATATAAGACATTATTTTAGAAAAAAAGAAGTTATAAATTGAGAATGTGTCCATGGGACATAGATGATACTCCCGCTGACATATAACGTTATAAAAGGACATGACTAAAGAACGGTAAAAATGACGCAACCCAAATTCGAATTTGTTTTGTGGTAATAAGCATTGTGTATACATTTCATAACATTTTCAAGATGATTGTGAATACCTAGCGGTATCCACTCGTTTTTACCCTACCGCACAATCACCACTTCAGGGGTTGGTTCACTTATATATTTTTACTGATTTCAAAAATATATGGCCTCTATGTTCTTTTGATCCAAATACGGGTTATAATTACCTACTTCTGGTTTAAAAAAGATCATTTCTAGTGTCATTTTATAAGTTATTGTATGCTGATTCCAAAAAAATATATAGTTTCTAGGTTCTTTTCCCTTGGGTAAGTGCAAAAATGGCTACTTCAGGTTTGCACAAGTTCATATATAAAGTTATAATCAAATAGCCTTAAATTTAATCAATTCAGGGATTATGACTCTTTTGGGTAAGTGCAAAAATGGCTACTTCAGGTTTGCACAAGTTCATATATAAAGTTATAATCAAGTAGCCTTAAATTTAATCAATTCAGGGATTATGACTCCTGTAAGATGTCAACAGATGGCTTTAGACCGAATGTATCAATTTTGTTTTTCAAAAAGCCAAACATTTTGCTTCAGTTCTTTTGTATGTAGTTTTAACAGTTTGAGAGGAGATGCACACACCAACAAAATTTGAATATAACATTGAGCTTTTGCCTTGACCTCATTTTCCAAGTTATGACATAAGGATTTCAAATTAAAAGACCTTAGGTCATTACGGCTTACGGTTTATGAGTTTTGCTAACATATCGATAAATTAAATAGTGACGGGTAGATAACTCCTGTAAAATGTCAACAAATCGCTTCACTCCAAATTGAACAAAGCTTTATGAGGATATAACAAACAATTAAGAAAAAAAATTGTCAATATCTTTTTTCTTGTTTTTGCTACGAAGGAGATACATACACAAAATAAACAGTGTACGGGGAGATAACTCTTTCAAAGAAAATTGTTCTGCTAAACAGGGTCAAATTTAAAAGAGCATAAACTGTACAATACAATGTCAGAAATATCTAATTGACATATTACAAAACAAAACTTTAACGCAAGAACAAAATTTGGCAGAAGAAAAAAAATTGTTCAGAGAACACAAAAGATACATTTAGATCTGTTCATGCCTTAACATTCAAAACTTTTCAGTTGATAAATTTTCCATTACTATGAAGCAACGTGTCATGGCCAGCAGCACTTACATATTGAGTATATATCTGCCAGTTGATACGATATTCAAGATCTTGCATTTTTTTTCAGGATTTCCTTTATGGAGGGTTGATACTTACACGCAAGCTATTAAACCAGGGGTTCCAAGTTTTAAAGTTAAAGTCATCTTTTCTATAAGTTACGAACGCCATCACAAGTTGGTTGACCTTGATTAGATATTTGTTTTACAGATGAACGTAAATTTGTTTCTATTATCGTAACCACAATCCCTTCCTCTTCTCCTTGAATATATGACATCATCGAATTAGCCTTATCGTTAAACTTGTATTAACATGAGCAACGAGACGGATGCTACATAATTGTCCGTTTATAAATTTTGAAATAATAAAGAAACTAAGGTTTCAACTCCCTCAGGCAAAGTTGACCTTAGATGAATTTGGCTATTTGTTTTATGTTTTTTTGTCATATAGCTCTTCAACTGTTTCGGTACTTATACATCCCTCGGATTTCAAATGTTTGGCTTTGAGCGTTCCTGATGAAGGTAAATCCAGAAAAGCGCTTCGGACGCATGAAATTATTTAACGTGTTGTTTTCTTTTTTTTACATCACTGGGTCGATACCTCTGCTGGTGGACTATCAGTCCCCGAGGGTATCATCAGCTCAGAAGTCAGTACTTCGGTACTGACATGATTTATAACAAACCTTTCTAAAATTGTCCGTTTATAAATTTTGAAATAATAAAGAAACTAAGGTTTAACTCCCTCAGGCAAAGTTGACCTTAGATGAATTTGGCTATTTGTTTTATGTATTTTTGTCATATAGCTCCTCAACTGTTTCGGTACTTATACATCTCTCGGATTTCAAATGTTTGGCTTTGAGCGTTCCTGATGAAGGTAAATCCAGAAAAGCGCTTCGGACGCATGAAATTATTTAACGTGTTGTTTTCTTTTTTTTACATCACTGGGTCGATACCTCTGCTGGTGGACTATCAGTCCCCGAGGGTATCATCAGCTCAGTAGTCAGTACTTCGGTACTGACATGATTTATAACAAACCTTTCTAAAATTGTCCGTTTATAAATTTTGAAATAATAAAGAAACTAAGGTTTCAACTCCCTCAGGCAAAGTTGACCTTAGATGAATTTGGCTATTTGTTTTATGTTTTTTTGTCATATAGCTCCTCAACTGTTTCGGTACTTATACATCCCTCGGATTTCAAATGTTTGGCTTTGAGCGTTCCTGATGAAGGTAAATCCAGAAAAGCGCTTCGGACGCATGAAATTATTTAACGTGTTGTTTTCATTTTTTTACATCACTGGGTCGATACCTCTGCTGGTGGACTATCAGTCCCCGAGGGTATCATCAGCTCAGAAGTCAGTACTTCGGTACTGACATGATTTATAACAAACCTTTCTAAAAATTGTCCGTTTATAAATTTTGAAATAATAAAGAAACTAAGGTTTCAACTCCCTCAGGCAAAGTTGACCTTAGATGAATTTGGCTATTTGTTTTATGTATTTTTGTCATATAGCTCCTCAACTGTTTCGGTACTTATACATCTCTCGGATTTCAAATGTTTGGCTTTGAGCGTTCCTGATGAAGGTAAATCCAGAAAAGCGCTTCGGACGCATGAAATTATTTAACGTGTTGTTTTCATTTTTTTATAAAGCAGAATATGCTCACCCATCTGGAATACATATGAATACTGTGGTTTTGTTGCTCAAGCTATAGTGTTCCACGTTGAGTTTTGTGGACTGTTTTTCAGTCGTTTTTCGTATTTTATATGTTATATGTATTGTATAAATCTTTTTCTCTTTTTTCATTATCTCCAACTTTAAAGAAAGAATTCATAAGTCAACCATTGTGGCATATTTGGAATCAAGCAAATTCCAGCAAACAAACGTAGTTATTTAACGTTTTGCATGCTATCAATGAATTAGAACCATTAATAAAAAGGGGAAAAAACCCCGGCTTTAATAACGTGCAGAGCTTAATCATAGTTACTTATATTACCTAAACGCATTTTAAATACACTAAAAGTTAAATTTACATCAAAAGACTTGTATTTAAGGTAGTTCTTCACAAATAAGAGTCACGTGACGTGACAGTCAGTTATGCAAAGCAATCAGCTGAAATTTTATGCCGCAATGAGTATTCTATTTCCAAATAATTTATATAAGAAACATATATCTCAACACTTAAATTCAGCTTCGCATTCGCAATTTAATGTATTTCCCTTTTGAATGTAACTTTCGATCTGTATGAAATATGATAACAAAGTCAGAGAAAAATTCAAAGCAGATGTAATGTCCAAGTGGAAATGCTGACGTAGGATTGCCCAACATTTTTGTTGATGATCCATTGATAGATTTTCAAACGGAACAACATGGAATGTGCAAATGTTCATCGCAGGTGGGTCTATCATATATCTAAAAATTACATTGATACTATTTTTAAGTGTGATGATTATAATCGTTATTTAAAGAACGATCAAGTTTTGGAACAAACCTCTTAGTTGTAATGTGCTAGTTTCCTAAATGTTATATTCATTGCAAACTATAAGTTGCAAGCAATCTTAGAAATGTAGTTTATTGAGTGACAGGAAACAACCGACTTATTTTTTAGCGTAGAACTAAAGAACTTGTCAACATGTGTATCTTCTTTTTTTTCTTTTAACACGTTTTGCAAAATGAAAATGAATTTGGCTTGGTACCAATATAAAAAGTTAGTCAGAACTGGAAACATTTAGTTATTTAAAGAAATAAGAATTTCAGAATCTTAAAAGGGAAAGCAGATTTTTTTTTTTGAAAATGAAAATTCTTTAACTCGACAGACATAATATAGATCAAACAACCTTTCATTTTGGTGATATCATCCATGTGGTTATTAACATAGAAATATTTTTCATAAAATCTGTACTTTAGAACCCAATTTATTTTGAACATGCAACATTTGGTGCGTCGATGCAGCCTGTATTTCAATGTGCTTGATGAATAATATGGTAGATATGACATTTTAATATTTTGATATAGTTGGAAAAAGTAATAAGAATAATTACACGGATTGCCTGTAATTTGCTTATTTAGGTCAAACTGAGGTATTACATTTGTTTTGAAAGAATTGTATTTCTTTTTTAACTGTTAAAACAATTATTTCCTTTTATAGTATAAAGCTTACAATTTAGACTTGTTATACATTTGTGACGGGATTGCTTCCCTTCATTAGTAGATACTTAGTCAGCCGTAAGCGGTTGAGCTAAGGAAGTACTTCTTTAGCTCAGTCGGTATACGCGCTGCCTTGTAACACAGAGATCCCGGGTTCCAGTCCCGGTGGAGACATACGATTTTGCAAGTAGAATCATGCTCTCCGGTTACATTGGCGCCCAACAATAAAAACCCATGGTAGTAAGGGAGGATTTTTAGCTAGGGTATGTGTGTGAGCGTCATAATGGTATGATGACTCTTGAGGTGGGGGAAGTGTGACGGGATTGATTCCCTTCATTAGTAGAAACTTAGTCAGCCGTAAGCGGTTGAGCTAAGGAAGTACTTCTTTAGCTCAGTCGGTATACGCGCTGCCTTGTAACACAGAGGTCCCGGGTTCGAGTCCCGGTGGAGACATACGATTTTGCAAGTAGAATCATGCTCTCCGGTTACACATTTCTACCTATATTGACGAAATAAATTTACATTTTTATAGCCATTCGTACAAGTTAACCTTAATTCGCATTATATCTCACGGGCTAATATGCAGAACAATGGATAACATCGGATAATCACGTAAAACAAATCAACAATGTATGTCGTGAAGGAAGGCACCATACTGAAATATCAGCCATTTTCAAGTGTCCTTTAGTGCTATTATTTTGCGGCTTATTTCAATGATCAATCTTTAAACCAAATCATTATTTATATTTAACATGTTTAATGCTCATAAGCTGCGTTCCATTCTATAGCTTATTCACAATGATTTGTCTTATCCCAAACTGTTGGAGCAAATATTACTAGAAGGGTCGTTTTTTCTTGAACTGCATTGACTATATAAATGATACTGTTCTGAATATCAACAGTGGATATAAAACATACTGTAGACTAAAAACAGTAAACAACGTCTTAGCTTAAGAGAAGAAATAAAATGTCTTAAGGTTAGATATTTGAATTATATTTACAATGGAATAAAATCATATTTGTAATCTTATCAAAACGATTATGAAATATTGGAAAATGGCAATAGATTAGATTTTCTATTTAATTTGTTTTAAGTCTTCAGAAAAATATACAGAAGTTTGAAGTATTTGATTTTACATTTTCATTTTCACTAAAACGTTATTGTTCAAATATGGAATGTACATGCATTTACAAATTCAAAGAAACGAAGGAAAATATATTTACTGTTTGCCGTGAAACATTCAAACCTTCAAATGTGTAAATTATTTAATTGAATGTTGTTGACAAATAACATAAAAACCAATTTCGTAAAAAATAAAAAAAATATTTCGTAGTCAATTAAACATTTATATTTATGTAAGACCTATAAATACAACTTATAATCTTAAACATGTTAAAATTTGTAAAAGAGAACACCGCATACTATTTCTCTCTTAAGAACTATAAGTACCGAATAAGTCATGCTAAATTATGCGGCCAGAGACCGTTACACCTTCTATATATCAATAATGGCCACTCAATTTTATTTTTCATTTTCGTATCTCGATTCATTTACCAGCTGTTTTATGATTGTTCACAACCCTATATTTTATCACGATTTGTATATATAAAGCAACCTTTGTGTAATTAAGACGTTATGTTCCTTTTGGTCGTACGAATCATGACGTGAATCGGTATTTATGCATCCAGCTAAGGAGGCATTTACAGTGTTGTTTTTAATCTGTTTACTCTTGTTTTTATATTTTTCTTTATATGTAGAGAAAGTGTATACTATATACTGTATGACCTATCATCTACCAAAACGTTTTTGTTGGAGTCTTTGGAAAGTTTATTATAATTAAAGGCAACAGTAGTATACCGCTATTCGAAATTCATAAATCGATTGAGAAAAAAAAACAAATCCGGGTTACAAACTTAAACTGAAGGAAACACATCAAATATAAAAGGTAAACAACGACACAACAGAAACACAACACTAAAATGCAACACACACAGAAACGAACTATAATATAACAAAGTCCATTTTCCTAACTTGGTACAGGACATTTTAAGAAAAAATGGTGGGTTGAACCTGGTTTTGCGGCTAGCCAAACCTCCCGCTTTTATGGTAATGTTAAATATAACATTAAAATGACAAGATAACATGACAGAACAACAATACAAATAAATGGGAGAACATACAGGACAGAGACACAAACAAATAATAGCTATCAAAAGGTACCAGGCTTATAATTTAATACGCCAGACGCGCGTTTCGTCTACACAAGACCCATCAGTGACGCTCAGATAAAAAAAGCTCGAAAGCCAAAACAATTACAAAGTTGAGGAGCATTGAGGACCAAACGTTCCAAAAAGTTGTACCAAATACGGCTAAGCTTATATGCCTGAGATAAGAAAATCCTTAGTATTTAGAATAATTCATACTTTTGCAAACAGTAAATTTATACAAATGACTATATAACAGATATACATGTTAACACCGAAGTGGTGACTAACTACAGAATAAAAACGAATACGTAAAACAACCTAAATCAGCACATAAAAAGGCATAGCCGAACAACGTATTATATGTTAGCCGAGGAGATCGACGCACAATGTGACGTCACATATAAATTTCTATAAATTTCCAAAACATAGGATAGAGTTCAAGATTAGGTTTGTTATACCGATATAACATGTATTAATAACAATGAAAATTACAATACTTATTAATATACAATTGTGGTAGTAATTAGATGATTAGTTGTATTATCAAGCTATGTCGGTATTTCTTCTAAATCAAACTGTAAACCAAATACATCGTATAAATTTAGTTGACCCAAACTAAAATTTTATAAATGAACTGGGTGATTAATTACCTTTACCGTAACAACTACTAGTATCAACTACAACAAATTTTTGTGAATTATGTTTGTGTGAATGTTTTATTCATTTGTGTTGTATGTCCGTGCTGTATGTTTTCACAGTATTGGCTGCTTGATTCAAAATATTGTCACATTAACCTATAATAACTGTTTGGGTTGCTCACCAAATGTTGTCAATATGACGGAACTATATACAACTGTGATACAAAAAAAGTAAAATCCGAGGAAAATTCAAAAAGGAAAGTCCTAATCAAATGGCAAAATCAAAAGCTCAAACACATCAAACGAATGGATAACAACTCTTATATTCCTGACTTGGTACATGCATTTTCTTAATATGTAGAAAATGGCGGATTAAACCTGGTTTTAAAGCTAGATAATTTCTCACTTGTATGACAGTCGCATCAAATTCCATTATATTGACAACAAGTAAAAGCTAGCTATAAAACCAGGTTTAACCCACTATTTTCGGAAAATGTGTGTACCAAGTCAGGAATATGACAGCTGATTTCCATTCGTTCTTTTAGTTGATAAAGTCAACATTTTATTTTTGTCAGTTTTTATGGATTCCGCTTTTTTAATTTACCTTAGAAATCTGTATTTTTTTTAATAATTCTTAACATAATTCATATTAATAATGCCCATAGTCATAGTCTTAATCATCCTGCTAACGTACATATAACCAGCACTGCAACTTTTTGTTTTGTGTTTTTTTGGATTGCTTTTTTGTTGAAAGTCGAAGAGTACATAACAGCCACGTATGCCTATTTCCCTGGGCCATACACACTATTGTAGTAGAGATCAGGACAAACTCTATGATTTATCGTGGTTTAAATGAAAGGTGGGTGCTTCTTCAGGGGTCCTGACCCAGTTCTTCATAGATTTCTAAGGTTTGACTAGCGAGCTAGTCAGCGTTTCTTTTAAGACACAATGTCTACTAATAGTCAACCATTAGCAGTTTCGGAAATAGTCTCCTACATTTCGCATTGCGAAGTAGTTTTTATTTTTTTAATGTTTACTCAAAGCTTAATTCATATTTCCTAATAAAAAGTAATATTTGGTTAAAAAAGGTATCTGCTTATCAGATTTATGTATAAAGCGGAGTAACTTCGATCGTTCGATTTTGAGACCAGTTTCACAGTTACGATATATCTCATGCTCTTTATAACTCTTTGGTTAAGATGACATTTGAAGTGACAAATTAATTTTTTCAATTTCTGTTTGTCAATGTTATTTCGATGGTGGTAAATAGCTTCCTATTTTAAAAATCCAGAGAAGACTGTGGAGTTATGCATGAACGTCCTATCTTAATACTGATAAGTTTTAGTAGGTTTGTTGTAGCATTTTGTATCACTGTATCAAGAGTACCGGAGTTCCTGAATCTCTACTCTTTCAAGTATGACTGTATCTATATAAGTATTTGTTTTCTGAAATTTTATTAAGGCTAATGATCATATGCTTTTTCAAAAAACAATTTTGATGAACTGAAAACTGTTGTCAATTTCTACGTCTTATTTATTGGCAGCGTTTTAAATTCTTTTGTTGTATATAATTCGAGGTACAACGACAATTCTTTTTCTCATGCCAAAGTTCGTTGGTTGCAATAAAAAGAATTTCTGCAATTTTATAATGGGAGGTGTTTATTTTCGGAAAGTTTAACCAGTTTCTCTGTTATTCTGAGACAGAAGAAACTTTAGTATCTATGACACCACAAACTAGTGTTGCACACCTGTGAAAATGTGTGAAATAAATCATACTAGTGTCAAAACACGGAGGAAAGTTCCAGTAGAGATTAACAATCCATCAGAAAATTTTTATTTTTTTTTATTGAATTTACAATTTACCATACTATTCCAGTATGCTTATTGATGAAATCATACCACTGTCGAAGTAAAAGCTATCGGGTGAATTTATATTCATTTAGAGATGAATATGAGTATTTTATAATTTTAAGTGTTCACGAAGGCATTCTATTTTTAAAGAATATGAGATGGGGTATGTTTCCTTTTCATCGAACTATACATATAGACAAAAGAACAAATATGTAAACAATTGAAGGCCAACATATGCCATTCAATACTAACGAAAACCCATACCTTTACTTATGAAATGTTATTTAGTACACATTGATATTAAGGACGATTTCCGCCTAATATGATAATCGCGCTGGATTCTCGTCAGTATGTACATTTGTACCTTTAATATTCTTCATTACAGTAATGAACTTCATTATCCATCATATGAGAAGTAAAAACCCCTTTTATAAAACCAAAATTGATAGCTATATAGCTTTAAAAAGAAGGATGTGTTTTTGTCTATTGCCTATTGTAATCAAGGACACGATTTACATAAGCTGTCAGCTTAGAAATGTAACATTGTTTACGCACAAACTTAAAAAAGGAATTTGTTGAATCATAGAAAAGAACAGATTTTAAAGAACAATATTTGTTTATGAAATGCACTTCACTCTTATGCAAGATGATCTTTAATTAGTTTTTATCCAGCACTATAACAGTTTAACGCGGTATGATTACATATCAACAGGTTAAGAACGTTCCAATTGCTTTCAGTAACTATGATCAGTCATTTTGTTATCATTGTTTGTACTCGTGCTTTTATTGTGAATTATATCCTTATTTTAGATGTATATGCTTTTTCTGTACTGATTTTTACGATATCTTTTTTTATGTTCATTTGGTTCCCCCTTATCGAGCTTAATATAAATAAATAAACATTTTACCTGTCCACATGGGCATTTAAAGGTCTTTTGTGTGGAAGCGCGATTTTGGTTGACTAGCATTATATCGTAGTATGCATTTTCTCTTTTTTTTTTGGAAATATGGCGTTGATAGCAGATATTTTATACACGTACGTGTGGGGTCTGTTAAATCTATTTGCTACTTTTCTAGACAAGGGGTGAATCAGAGTTTGACATTGAGCATATATTACACCAACTCTTGCTAACTATCGTATAGTTGTGTAGTAGGGTGAAGGTTGGCGCACATTAAAACGTATGGCACTCACACCACATCTTCTTATATCTATTTATGTGTTTGTTTGTGTTGATGGATTGCGTTTCTTTTTTTATTGACTCAATATTTCGGACAGAAATGTATCTTCTATTTATTTTTTTTTCTTTTAAATTATCTTCATCGGGACATTTTATTTTATATATAGATTAACCAAACAGTTTGCTTGCTTATGAGAAGAATTAATTGGATATAGCAACTAAAATGTTTATTGTAGCTCGCTTAAGATTGGTTACTGAAAAATCATTGCAATTTAAAGTTGGATCATGAAAACTAATAAAAATATCAAAATGTTTCATACAGGTAACAGTCCAAATTTGATATGCTTCATTAATATAATACAACGATTAAACATACTGGTTTAATTAAAATAATAGATTTTGTTTACAGACCTTGGCAAGCGTAGGTTATATCGTGCCATTTTCAAAAAAAAATAACAAAACGTATGGATCAGCAATTTGTATTAAACTAGAGATTGGGCAAATTTGACAAAAGCACTTTTATGTAAATAAAGGCAATAGTAGTATACCGCTGTTCAATAGTCATAAATCGATTTCATAGAAAGATAACCAATTAATATAATTATAAGATAAAACATGAACAGATTTCTCTTATAAAGTGCTTTCAAAAAATGGAGGTGTCTTTGCGTTCGTTTTCTTGCTATATAACAAAAAAAGGTAAATAATCTTTACATTCCTTTATACAACAAATTTTTCTGAGTAATATCGCACGATTTAACAAAGTTAATGATTTCTTATTTGTAGAAAAAATGTTGTTACCAAAAAATAAATTCACGAGAACTTATCAATTTGAATGATAGTCTCACAAATAAATAAATTTCTGCATCAAAGTCGATAGTTTCAGTAAAAATCTAAACCGATCATTTGCAGCCATTTGCCACCAAATATCAGATTATAACTCAAGTTTCTATTATACTGAAGAAGATTAGATATAAAAGTATATTTCTGTCATAATTTATTTTTGTATGTTTGTGATTTGCTTTTAGAAAATGTATTTGATAATAATAGCTAAGTATCCTTATTGACATTGTTAAGCATAAAAGAAAGGCATACGCTATAAAATATCCAATACATACAAAGATTTTGATGAACGAGTTTATCATAGAAGCCGTCTACTAGATTTGACTTAAAATGAATTAAGCATAAAAGTGTATGTTTTCAGTGTGATGAAGAACTGAACAAAGATGGTGCGATGGTCTTACGGATTAATCGTATTCTTTAAATGTTGCCTTATTTAGATTCAGAATTATGATTGATTGTTGCTTGCTCATTATTCAGTATCAAAAGTTTCAAGAATTTTCAAGACGAAAACAAACAAGCAAAACATTTAACTTGTAGGTTGACCGCGACTTAAAATGGGAAACTTAGAAAGCATCTATAAACATGATAAACGTTATGTTGTATAGGGTCAAACATTTTACTTGCAACCATTAACCCACAGAGGCCTCTTAATGGAGCTGTTGCAAGTTTTGTATTGTATTCATAACTATGACTCTCTTCCCATACAAGACTTTGTATTTGAAGTCATATCTCTATCAGACGTGGCTGCGTATTTATACTTCATACAACCCGCACTTCCAAACGGAGGCTACTATTTGTGAAAAGTTGAGGTGACCGTATTTCTATTCCAAAGTCAACCATTGAATTATGGATAAATATCCGACTGAATTTCAAAATGAACAATATAATCTGATAATTTAATTTTTGTTTGGTACCACGCAAATATGTATAAATACATAAGGGAACAATTCAATGTTTAACGATACTTAAATATGACAAGAAACATATTTATTTGGACATGTTGTATCATACGTTTGCAGGTATAATTTCAATTTACCGATCACATATTGCAGCTTAGTTAGAATGTTTATAGCGCATATGTTTGAGGTATATGTCGCAGATGGCGCAAATGTTTCACAGTTTATCAGGTGTTGATTTTTTTTTTTTTTTTAATGTTGCAATGTTCATGTATGCTGATGGGTAAGAAATCACATTAATAACTGTCTAGAAAATGTCATCAATAAATCAGTAACTGAAGATTAAACTATGGTATGTTGAAAAAGTCCTCCTGAGCTGTAAAGAAACGGAGAGGGTATCGATATAAGCTTATCAGTGCTGAAACTGCCAGTTAAGCAGATACATGTATATTTACTTTCAAAAAATGTAATTAAGAAATATTTGCCAAGAGTATTAACCATACTCTTTACTTGTGTTAATGATTGAAAGTAATGTTTCACACAAAAAAAATCATGAGTCTAAATTAAATCCTCGGGAACACTTAAAACTACACCTTGAGTGTATAAATACTTGAGAAGCGATATGACCAAAATGACTAAAAGAAATCCCCAAACCAAAAACTATTCAGCATTACATAAAAAATGAAAAAGGAAATCACATTTGAAATTAAAGATGCTAGTTTTTATCTTAATCATTTTTCTTTTCTTGGAGTAAAAAAATGTATTTCATTGTCAGTCAGTTAGGGATAATATACATGTAAGTGGGTTTTTTGGGTTTTTTTGTTTTTTTTTATTCACTTGTACAGTTTAATTATTTTGGAGGTAGAGTACAAATGTTATATCCTTTGAGACATTCAGATTATTTTTTACTTATATAAAGAAACAATCATATGTTCTACTCTTAAATATATTGCTTCATGTGTTTGTCATAAAGTCATTACTATCCATAAAATTATAATTTCATTAACAGTGAAAATCTTATTTCTCTGTTATAATTAAAATACTGATAACGATAAGCAATCATCAAGCAATCAGACAAAATACTGCTAATTTCTAAGCCTTCAGGGAACAATTTTAATAGCCGTGCACAGTTTTGTCGTAGATTTATTTGTTTAGCTCACGTATTGTCTTTGTGTAAGTCACACTGACTTCTCTATTAAAAAACGTTACAATAACATGAATAATAAGAGAAAAAAAACAATCTGATTAAACTCCGATGTTGTGATACCCTAGTATCGTAAACTAAAAGCTGATTTTAATGAGATTGGCTAAACACACACAAGCAACTTGTTATCTTCATTATAATTAGGAAGGAAATTAAGAGAATACCATGAAAGTTTTTGTAATACTGTCATTAATAAGACTTCCATAATATATCTTATTTACCTATGTGGAGTTATTTTCTTTCAGAACGTCAGGTCTTTCTTTTGAAGAATCAACCCGGACGATACCAAGTTAAATGAAATTTGCTTCAAGGCAGAAAATAATGACCTGTGTAAGGTCATTATTTTCCTTGATTAAAATGCAAACTTTAATTTAATTAAACATTTAATTCGTTTGATAGTATCGCATACTATGGATAAAGACATAAACAATCCTGTCATCTGTTTTTAGACTGAATTACACAAAAAAAGTCGTGGACGCACATTTTAACGTCCTAAACAAATCAAGTGAAATTTTGTTAATTTATCGCTACAATAAAGGGACAATATTTGAGATGAATTTGATAATGCAAAACCCTTCATAACACTAATAAAACAAACCAGATTTAACAAATTCATGTGTAGGATTTTGAAAATCGTAGTGAGTCACACTGTATTGGAAATCATAAATTGAACTATGGTTATTCGTTTTTCGTGTTATATGTACATGTATCAGTATTTCGTGCTCTATTCGTGTCACTTCTGAATTTATTACATCTATAGGTACCTATACCTTTTACTCTATCAAATGATCAAATGACCAAATATTTTAATTTCTATAGAATAACAGCCACGTGCTTTATGATAGGGTTTTTTTTATTTGGGGGGGGGGGGGGGGTATGATATTTAATTCTAATTAAGTTCTCTGTTTAAAAAAAAATGTCATTCAAAAGTAAAAACAATAATTCTGAACAGCTCGTTAAAAACTGTTGAAAAATATTCTGCTTTTCCGCGATGAAAATGTCACGAAAAAATAGAAAAAAACATAGCATCCCCTTTCTTGAAATAAGTTGAAAATAAATTACTTACAAAGTGACTTGTATTTTTCATACACCGTAACAATTCATTTGTGTCTTGCTTCATGTATTTAGTGATATATCTTTTGTAACTGGATAATGAATGCTAAAACTTATCTCTAGATCAATTAGTGAGTTTTATTTCACCTTTCCAATGAGCCGTGGGGCGTATTAAAACCAGTACGGATCAGAAAAGAATATCCCACTTTAGTGTGGTCGGTAAAATATGATGGAAATCTTGCAAATCTTTGCAGAAAATAATACTTTTTTACGGTATATAAGTCAGATAATGCATATTTTAAGGTTTTTCTGGTGGTATAACACACCTCAGGGTGTCAGGATTGCCCAAAGATAGACCTCCCTCCGGTCGGTCTTTCATTTGATCAATCCTTACACCCCTCGGTGTGTTATACTACAAGAAAGACCTTGAAATATGCATTATCTATAACATAACCTATGTGTTACAGGTATTTTCTAAATTTGGTTATTTAATTTTAAAATGCTTTTATAGGATGCAATCAATTTGTATATTTTACAATGTTTTAAGATATTTTACGTGAAATTATTACATAGATTGGAATTTGGAAACTCACTAAGCAACTGAAAGTATTGAACATCACAGAAGTTTATTCGAGGATGAATACCATGATCACTGCATTCATTTAAGAGTTCTAACAATTAAAAGATCGATAAGATCGATAAGGATGTTGGTGTCATGCTATTGAATTTTAGAGATTTTGTAAATTCAGCACTGGCTTAGTTGTAAACATAAGAGATTCATAGTACTTTTAAAACTTGTATCTTATGCCTCTGCGTTTTGGCCTATACCAATACTATAGATTGGCATCTGATATATAAAAACAACAATTATTATTTATTTCATTCTCGACCAAACGCATTGACTTCTTCTCCTGAAACACACTCTAGGATTCTGCCGTGTGCAAATAAAGATAGGAGTTAACTTACAAGAATGTATTGGAAATGAATAAATACTATGTTACTTTCAAGGTAGATATATCAATAAAATAAAGTTGTAACCAAAATACATGTAACTATGTCTTAGTGAAAAATTTTGATCACATTATTGCGATAAACGTACCTTCTGTTCTCAAAGTACCACCCTCCATCCCAACATACTTAATGTAATGGTATAGATATACTACAACGCGATTTAGGAGAACTATTTATTTCACATCTACAATAATGGTGACTACAAGACAAAACCGCAAATTATAAATCACACAATATAGTCGTTATGCACATTGTCTTATTCCGACTTCTCTCACTTTGGACCTTATCTTGTTTTCTTAACATATACGGACTTCATATATGCATACACAAGTCTGCATGCAAAACTATCTTATAACTTTGAGTTTTCCTTCTTTACGAATGTTTTATTAGACCTGTTGCAATTAACTTGTTCCTAAGATCTTGTTATCCCACGTGTATTATAGAAGCACGTGAAATGTACACAGAAAGCACAAACATGTTTTGTTAGAAGAAAGATTAGTCCTTGTTTCGTTTTAGGAAAGCTGTATTCTGTAATTGCGCACTAGTAAGAACAAATCACTATTGATGTTATAGTTCAATTTGATAATGTAGATATAATATAAAATGGAAGCGAAAGATACCATTGGGACATTCACACTCAAGTCTAAAACTGACAATCTACTGGCAAAACTAAAAAACGATCAAAGGCCAAACAACAGTATAAAAACCACAATATAGAAAACCAAAGGCTGAGCAACATTAACCCCGGCAACATCGAGGGTGAACTCATGTGCATTAAAAAGGTTAACAGATTCTGCTTAAAGGGATAAAAGCAGATAACCAATACATTTATTTGTCTGATTATTACTAAAAAGTCTTTTTGAGGAACATACACAATAACTTACAAAGTTGCACAATGTCATGGCTAGCAAAATATCCGAACACAATTACAAGAACGATAACACCAGTTAATCCAATACTTGCTGCAGACACTCTATAATCAGGTGCAGATGTTCGTCTTCTAATAAATGCTGATGTTTTACGTGGATCAATTCGTAGGTTTTGTATCATTTTTTGAAAATCTTTATCGGACACTGCAACTATTGATGAATTAATACAGACACATGTACATATGGTATCATCTGAAATACATATAATTCTGAATAAATATTTGATGAATTGATGAAAAAAACAGCATTTCACTTATACATTAACACTTTTTGATGATGAAATCAATTGCAGTTCACAAACGGAGAAAAATAGCAATGATTTTTTGTAAAAATGGGATAATTTTGTTTGATTTTATAACAATCTGCTAGATCTGTTTTCACGTTCTTATATTTTGTCATTCGTAAGTTTGCAATTATATTGTATTATATTGTACGCTCTTGTGAAGGTAATCTTATCGTCTTGTAAATAGATAGTTTTATCATATGAGTGGTTGTACTTACAACAAAAATTAAAGGAAAGTTGAATTCTTGACTATATGTGAAACAAAGATAGTCATGTTTGTAGTCAAATGTACTTAAATGAACGTATGACATTAAAGTTAAGACCTTATATAAATAATCTCTCTTTCGTTGGTTTTCTTTTGTCAAGGTAATACAACTTCATAATGTGTTTATCATGTTTATGGAAGAGAAAAACTATGTGAACAATAGATAGGATGGTATTAAAAAAAATAATCAATGGAATTTATCATTTATATGTTAGGCAGCTACAGGGATATATCTTTGTCTATGTTATTTTAAGTAAATTCCACTCACAGTAAGATTTTTGCCTAAAGGGTATTACAAGCTAGTTTGCCAGGTGAACTACCACTGGTATATAACATACATGTTATGAATTCATATTTGCTCATTTTCCTTTTTTTTTTATCTATGTTTAAATTCGTTTAGGAAAATACAATTTCAATTTCATTCTAAATCCTGTTATTGGCATTGTAATAAGTGTTGTTATAGATCTCTAGTCATCTTTTATACAGGGGATTATTCAAGAGATCAGTTACATTCATTGAAAACACTTTTTGTATTGAATATAAATTTCAAAGTGTCGAACAAGTACTCGATATTAAGTAATATACTTATTTTTCGTCTTTTACGAACAATTCACTTGTGCCTTTTTATTTTCTCAAACGAGTTTTTAAAATTTTGTATTCATTGATGAGTTTTGGTATCTTTTTAATTTTTGTTTTTTCTGTTGACTACGTATTTGATAATTCAACCTTTAAATACATTAAAATATTTACTTTCTGGAAGTTGTCTTATTGTGGTTAGAGATTTTTTTAGCGTTGTTTCATCATATGGACAGGTTGTTATAGTAAAGCCGTGATTATTTGTGTTTCCATCAGTCGATACATCGGACGTACTCGAGTACCTTTCAGTTGACAATAATTGTGTTGTAAGAAATTGCGTGGAATCTTTGCCTTGTGGTGCAGATGGAATCATACTGCTATTGGTATGGTTAAGAGTTGTATTCTGTACTACCGGACAAGAACATTTGCTGACCACAGATTTACCACAAGATTGATACTTTTGGACATAAATCGATTGTATGTTTACTTCGACTGAAACAGGAAGGATAATGTATATTGTAAAACACTTAATAGAACATATAGAAATAATTTCTATATAAATAGGTAAAGCTATCTTTGAGCTCATATGTTCAACAGCGGTAGAATATTCCTGTCTTTCTAGATCAACGCCTCTATTTATTTTTAGAGGTCGAGTGAAATATGCATAATTATATTGATACGCTGCTTAAAAACAGAAAATGCTTCTCAATGTTTGCTAGTCAGAGACATGTTTATCCAAAGTTTCATCACTATGAAATCCTATTCTTTTTTTTGACATGATAGACAGCGTTTTGATTCGAACTTTTCTTGAGAGGGTACTTATTTCGAAACTCTGCAGGATGAAATCAAAAACCTACAAGAATTGATGGTTGCCGCTTTTCCAACAAGGATTGCATATACACTTTAAATCATCGTATGCATATCATATTTCTATTTTTGTGTCTGTCTTTAGAACGAAAATCTAATGAAGTAACGATATCATATATGACTATTTTACCTGTATATATACATCTTCGAATATATAATGTCTTGTCAAAAGCCACAGATCGATAGTTGTCATTATAAAAAGGATCATCTAGGATATCGTATAGTTTGCATCTCAGTTCAATTTCATTGAACATAAATCCCCAGCAAAACTTGTCATTTGAAATTGTATCACATAGATTTGAACATTTTCTTACAGTTGCTATCCCGTTTAGTATTATATTTCCTCTTTCAGCCTCGCCTTTCATATTAGGTATTGCTTGGTAATAGAATTCCGAACAAAAATCTGAAAAAAACGTTGATTAGAAATTAAAGCTTTTTCTTAAATAACTAAATGACACAGCGCTAATTATTGTTACTTTCTGAGGCTAAGATGTACTTTATACTATCATATGTATCTGGCATCTATCATTTATATAAAAATAAACAAATGTGGTATAATTGCCGATGAAACAACTGTCCACCAGAATTCAAAAGACTTGGATGTGAGCAATTATAGGTATGCTAGTTTTAAACATATCGTACTTTTTACATATACATTTCTCTCACTCATTATGGGTCAAAGACAAATACAAAAGACGCTATTTAGCAGGTAAGTAAAGGTGTGACCAATGCTACACTTTTTTATGGTCAACAAAGCTAACAGTTTAATTATCCACAATCACGGAGGACAACAATTTAACTTTTAATCTTATACAAAGTGAGGGCAGATGATTTTAAAATAAAATTGCTTTGTCGAAAATAAGGATCATGAAAAGTTGAACCTGTTTCATGGACATTAAATTATCTGTTAAAAAGCTAAAATATTGGTAAAAGGTAAGTAAATAGGAGATTTTTTTCCATGTTTTTATATTTTTCATTTATTTAAAGCATAAGAAAATTATTATTAGCTCGAAAAATATATATCTGTAGACTTTAAACTGTTTGAGATTTTATCAATTCTATATCCGGGACAAAGTACCAATGTATAAAATTTACCTAAATTTCATTACAAAAAATCAGAATTTTTACTTTAAAGTATCATTTTTCGAAACACTGTCTTACGAAAAAGGGTATTAAGAATCGTATTTGGCACAACTTTTAAGAATTGTGGGTTTTTCAATTCTCTTCATCTTCGTATTAGATTTGATAAATCGACTTATTTGATTCGTGCCCACTTGATGAGTCGGTTGTAGAAGAAAAGCGCGTCTTGTGTATCAATTCATAAGCCTGATAATTTTTTTTATGAATTCTTATCATGTTAACCACCGCAATGTCTTTTTTATTGATATAAAATCAATGACGGTCACCGTAGTTTATTTTTTTATTCTTTTAGTAAAAAATAGTTGAATCTTGCGAACAGGGTTATAAACAAAATCGATAAGGCAAAAGTAATTGTGACAACGATAATGTACTGTCCATCTATATGATTTACATTTTTCATTCTCGATGTTTTTAGGTAGGATACCTTGAGATGTTGCAGACAAAACATAATCCAAACCAAAGTCGCAGTAAATGTAACATTTAATCAATGTTCCTGCGTTTTCTAGTAAACGCATGTTTACGATAATAACATTAACGCGATCAAAATTTAAATTATAACATGTACAATGTCTATACAAAGAAACGCACGTATAACTTGCGTACTTGCGGGCATTTACAGCAGATGCCACACGTTTACGGTGTACGTGCAGTTGATAAGAAGAAAAAATCATTGTTTCCTACATTTAAAATGATAATCAAAACGATACCTATATATAGAAATAAAAAGATGTGGTATGAGTGTCAATGAGACAACTCTCCATCCAAGTCATAATGTGTACAAAGTAAACAATTATAGGTCAAAGTACGGCTTTCAACACGGAGCCTTGGCTCACACCGAACAACAAGCTATAAAGGGCCCCAAAATGACTAGTGTAAAACATTCAAATAGGAAAACCAACGGTCTAATCTATATAAAAAACGAGAAACGAGAAAAACTTAAGAACCACATCAACAAACGACAACTACTGAAATAGGTTCCTGACGAAGGACAAGTGCAAACAAATGCAGCGGTTTTAAACGTTTTAAAGGCGCCAACCTTCATCTTAACCTGATATAGTAGTGTATTTCTACATTTAAAATGATAATTAAAACGATACCTTTATATAGAAATAAGACGATGTGGTAAGAGTATTGTATAAGAAAAATACAACATAGAAGGACTCACTATTATATATCAATTGAAATGGCTTAATTCAATAAAAAATCAAAAGACATATTAACAAAAACAAGTAAACATACACTAAACGAATAAATTTGATCTATGACACAATGTCAAAAATATAAATAGTCTGTTTGATTTCTATATATTTGCAGAAACAAATTCTTAAAAAAATTTTCAAACAAACATTTATTCTTTTTTGTATGTATGTTAATATATGATATATACGATCTCTGACTATTAATTTTATAAAACAAAATGGTTACGCATTAGGTCTCAATGTGTTAAGAAAAATGGATTTTTAACAGATTTTTTTGGGGAAAAAATATAGAAATCAAATTGACTGAACATGTTTATTTAATTATTATTACCATTTTCATCTTCACACAGGAACATTTTTGTCACAGAGTCACATGATGCTAAATTCCATTCAAAACCAGACGACAAGACGGTGACATGCGTGCAAAGATTGTCCGATGCTAAACTCGGTGATTGCAGCCAGTTTTCGTAGTTTGGTGATGAACAGTTATTTGACCACTTTCTGTTTTCGCGCATAGCTGGATCTGGAGAATGCAACCCAATCCAGAATTCTGAAACTTTTGAAACTCTTCAAATAAAACATATAAACCCTGATAAAATATCCATAGAAAGAACACAAGAAAGGTATTGAATGTTATGTACTTTTTACTTTTCCTTGGTGTATAGAAACAAATTTACATACACTTAAATATCCAGTCATTTTACAAATTTTATATTGTATTTTCTTGAGCGAAGTTTATTGTTCAATGAAAATACTTTCTTTTGAACTGCTATACCTTAAATTGTTAAAATAGCTCTCGTTGCGATATAGTCTTTTTGCGCTGATGTGGCGCAAAGCAAACAGCAAGCAATCAATCAATGCATTGAACGTCTTCATTTTTACCTGCTACGCTGATGTTTAATAGTGCAGAATGATGCATGTGGTCATTTTTTGCATTCTTGTAATAAGACTGAGTGCTTCTCGTATTTATTACAAGAGGTGGTTTACTGAATGATAATGTATCTTATCATACATGTTATAAGAATGGTTTTTCAAGGTGTTAGTTGTGTGTGTAAAGTTGTTTACTTTTCTGGGGTTGTTTTGGAGAGAAAGTTTGAAAAAATATCTATTAAGATTCTGTGTAACTATGATAAATAGATGAATCAAAAACAATATAACAATTTTCCTTTTTTAATTTTTTGTATAAACTTGATTACATAAAAGCTATATAAATTATAACTTTAAAAATATTTTTGAAAACATAATGTCTATATGTACTTCATTTATTGGTTTTTAATCTGACAGATACTTAATGCTACTTATACATAAAATGTATATGTTGCAGAGTATATAGTTAGTTTTCTATCGAGCATACAATCGATTGGATTGGGCTTCAGCAGATAATAGTTTTATGGGCATTCCAAATAAAATGTCATATGTTCCAAAAGGAAAAGCAAAATATTGTCAATAAATAGCATTTCGAATTGAAAACACATAATGACTATTACAATTTTATCTTTCTGCTCTTTTACAAAGACTTCGATTATTATAAACGTATTGAATTTTTCATGTTTGTTTAAATTTCTTTGATTGGGTACCTATAACAAAGAAAACACATATAGATTTTACCCTTATAGATTGGAGTTGTGCCTCTTTCTTGGACGAATATCACGCAAAACAACTAAAACTGATGCAAAATGGAAAATCACACATTTGTTAAACATTCGTCGCCTTAATGCTTCTCGACATATCTTCAAAAAAAACTAAAAAACTGTATGAACCTTAAATATTGATTCTTAGTGTGATATCCACAGATGTCAATTACCAAATCAATGTTTTATTAGCAGATGAATGACTAAAAGTCCACCAGCAATGGTGCATAGTAGTTAGTTGTTATATAAACGCTGATGCCGATTTGTGCGTGTACAGCATGGTTTATTCTAAATTTTCACACATAGTCAATACAAAAGTGTTTGGAGTCATCAAAATTCCAAAGATTCAGAGTAGTCAGTACGAGGGCGATACAAAGGTAGAACGACATAAGAAGAGAAAAAAACTTCAATATATCAATTCGGTTTTATTGGACGATAGAGTACTTTAAAAATAAAAACGACAGCACGCCATGATAGAATGAACAATACAGTCACTCTCGACACAGCAATATGACGAACTTTCAAATCATATTGTACTGGCATCATCAAATGAATATCAAATCAGTACCAAGTAGGAATATGACAGTTGTTTTCCATTCATGTGATGTGCTTGAGCTTTTGATTTCGCCATTTGGTAAGGGACGTTCTGTTTTGAATTTTCCTTGAAGTTTGGTATTATTGTTATTTTACTTTTCATTTAAGGCTAAATATATTTACCCTAATGTAAAACCGGACAGGTTCTCTATCCTGTTTTGTAGAACAACCTCCTTTCCTTTTCTGTCAATTTCAATTAAATGTTGACCAATACTTTGGCAGTAATTGTTTGCATCATTCCATGACAAATTGTGTATAAACAAGGTGGCATTTGCTGTTATATAGATCCATTCTATAATAAAAATATATTTGGCTGATTCATAGTGTGAAAATAATGTGTTTTTTCGATTTCAGAATTCACAACTACAGATAATTTGCCGTTTACATATCCCTTGGTGTATAATGTTTTGTAACCAGTTATCTCATCGAAATCAAAGAATATAAATATAACGATCATAGTGGTCAATTGTGTTACAGGAACAAGTAATCCTGCATGAGCACCTGGGCACACAATCAAATAAGAATTGGGTTTACATTGCTCAATCTCTGCTGTGAACTGTCGCTTATCTGGTCTTTTTTTTTCTTCTTTTGGAAATAGTTTTTTTTGGTCTATCATATTTTTTTATTCTGTTATTGCCCGCTTAGTCTAATTGGTATTTCGTACAATTTTTTGAAAAATGAATCTGTGATATAATTATGACTTAGGTTTTTTTTTTATTGTTAAAGCTGACTTGAATTAGAGGCAACTTTAGATTACCGATGTTAAAATTCATTAAGAAGATACAATTCGATGTAAAATGCCATAATTGAACACGTGAACGGTAAAAATATCCGAATATGATTAGAAAATTAGTGATACAGCATCGATAACTTCACATTATACCTGCAAACGTATAAAACAACATGTCCAAATACATATGTTCCTTGTCATATTTTAGCGAAGTTAAATATTGAATTATCCCCTAATGTAATCACAAATTTTTACATGCTACCGATACCTAAAAAATTCAGTAAGATATTTATCCATACTTCAATGGTTGACTTGGGAATAGAAATACGGTCACCTGATTTTTTTCCATTCGGTATGAAATTCCGTTGCAAAATAGTAGCGTCCATTTGGCAGTGTGGGATGTATAAAGTATAAATACGTCTGATTGAAATATGGCTTCAAATCAAATGCCTCGTTATGAATACCAAAATTAACTTGCAACAACTCCACGAAGAGTCATCTGTCCAACAAACCATTTATAAATGCTGTCTAAATTTCCCATTCTAAGTCGCGGACGACTAAATATTTAATGTATTGCTTATTTGTTTTAGCCTTGAATTTGCTTGAAACTTTTGATACTGAATAATTAGCAAACAACAATCAACCACAATTCTTAATCTAAATATTGCAACTTATTATATTGTTATCATTTTATTCTAAATAAGACAATAAAATAACTGTAAAAAAATCATCGTCATAAAATATCGTCAATGTGTAGCCTCAACATGTTGCCTTACAGTTTACTTATCTCACCTTGAAAGAATACGATTATTCCGAAAGACCATTTCACCATCTTTGTACAGCTCTTCATCACACTAAAAACATACACTTTTATTGTGAATTTAATTTAGATTAAATCTAGTACGTTGCTCCTATAATAAACTCGTTCATCAAAATCTCTGTATATATTGGATATTTTATAGCGTATGCCTTTCTTTTATGCAAACAATTGTCAATAAGGATACATAGCTACAATTATCAAGTGGAATTTCAAAACGGAAATCACATACAAAAACAATTTATGACTGAGATATACTTCTATATCTTATCTTCTTCAGTATAAAAGAAACGAGAGTTACAATGGGAGTTTAATCTTATATTTGATTGCAAATGATCGGTTTAGATTTTTACTAAATTGCCAACTTTGATGAGAAATTAATTCATTTGTGAGACTTTCTCTTAAATTTATCAGTTCTTATGATTTTATTGTATGGTAACAACATGTGTTCAACAAATGAAAATTAAAACACTTTGTTAAATCGTAGGATATAACTCAGATAATTTGTTGTATAAAGGAATGTAAAGAACATTTACCTTATTTGTTATGTAGTGGGAAAACGAATAGGGAGACAACTCTTCTATTTTCTGAAAGCACTTTATAAAAGAAATCTGCTCATGTTTTATGTTAAAATTACACCAATTAGTTTTCTTTCTATTCACATATACGTACTTTTGTCAACTTTGCCCAACCTCTAGTTTAAAATTTTGTTACTGATCCCCGATATAGGCAACTTTTGGCAAAGTCTGAAAACAATCTATTATTTCAATTAAACCAGTATGTTCAATCGTTGTATAGTATTAATAGAGCAAAATGAAAATTGGACTGTAACCTATCTAAAACATTTTGCTATTTCTTATAGCTTTCATGAACAAACTTTAAATTGCAATCGATTTTCAGAAAAATTCCATTCTTAAAGTGCTAAAATAAACATTTCAGTTGTTATATCCAATTCGTTATTCTTTTAGGCAATCAAACTGTTGGGTTAATCTATAAGAAAAAGGAAAAAGGTCCCGATGAAAATAATTTAAAAAAGAAAATTAGAGAGAGATATTTCTGTCCGCAATAAGAATAGATAAAAGAGATAAAAAGAACGCAATCTATTAACACAAAAAAAAAAACAAAAGGCAAAAATACGATATTTAACAATAAGTAGGTGTAATATATACAGTATGCCAAGATCTTATTCTCCCCTAATCTAGAAATGTAGTGAATAGATTTAACAGATCCTACATAGATATAAGAAGATGTGGTATGAGTGCCAATAAGACAACTCTCCATCCAAGTCACAATTTGTAAAAGTAAACAATTATAGGTCAAAGTACGGCCTTCAACACGAAGCCTTAGCTCAGACCGAACAGCAAGCTATAAAGGGCCCCAACAATGACTAGAGTAAAAACATTCAAACAGGAAAACCAACAGTCTAATCTATATAAAAAACGAGAAACGAGAAACACTTATGAACCACATCAACAAACGGCAACCACTGAACATCAGGTTCCTGACTTAGGACAGGTGCAAACAAATGCAGCGGATTTAAACGTTTTAATAGGCGCCAACCTTCACCCTACCTGAAACAATAGTGTAACATCACAACATAGAAAGACACACAATAAAATATCAATTGAAATGGCTTTACTCAATCAAAAGACATACTAACAAAAACAAGTGAACATACACTGAACGAATAAATTCGATCTATGACAAAATTTAACTATAAAAATAATAATACAAGGGGTTAGATGTAAAACAATGTCAAGAAGATACCATAACCTTGGACAAACAGGTATATATATATCGAATATCTGCTTTTAACGCCAAATTCCCAAAAATGAGAAAATGCATATTGCGATATCATGCCAAAATCAACCAAAAACGCGGTTCCCGACAAGGGAAATGTAAATGCACTTGTGGATTGGTAAACATGTTTATTTATTTATATTAAGCTCGAAAAGTGGAAACCAAAAGAACATAAAAAAATGATATCAGAAAAAAGTAATACACTAAAATCAGCTACATTTAAAATAATGATATAATACACAATAAAAGCAAAGGTACAAACAAACAATTATAACAAAATAATATCTGCCAAGACTGAACATAGTTACTGAAAGCAATTGGAACGTCCTTAACTCGTTCATATGTAATCAAACCGTGTTAAATTGTAATAAACTAACTAAAGATCATATAGTATAACATTGAAGTGCATTTAGTCTCATTTGGACGATGTTTTCTTAGTACTGCTTGTGAAAAGAAACCCTAAATATAGATGTGATCCCATCATATCAATTTTTAACCGAATGTTTTTTTTTAAATCCTTTCTTTTCTGTGATTCAACAAATGCCTTTTTTATGTGTATTCGTAAATAATGTTACATTTCTGAGTAAACAGATATGATAATGATTACTCTTTTATGTTAAAGTTATGTAAATCGTGTTCTTGATTTCAAAAGACAATAGACGAAAACGATTCATTCGTATTGTATTGCGATCGATTTTGGTTTAATACAAGGGATTAAATTTTTATCCTCAATATCATTTTTTTTTAATTCTCATATGATGGATAATGCAGTTCATAAATTCAATTAAGAATATACATGATATAATAGGTATATAACGCAATTATCATGTTAGGAGGATAATCTTCTTATATCAGTGTGTACTAAATAACGTTTCATAAGTAAATGTATGGGTACATTTCTATAATGCATACTGGTAATCATATCTTAATGAATATAAATTCACAAAATAGCTGTTCCGTCGACAGTGGTATGATTTTGTCAATAAGCATACTGGAATAGAATGGTAAATTTTAATTTCAATAAAAAAATATTTTTTGATGGGTTTTTAATCTCTACGGGAACTCTCTAACATGTCTTGGCACTTATATGATTAATTTCAAACAATTTCTCATTGTTGAAGGCCGTGTGGTTGACTATAACTGCTTACATCCACTTCATTTGAACATTGGTGGATAGTTGTCTCATTAGCAATCATACCACATTTTCTTATTTTTTTAAATTATCAAGTATAGGTAACATATGTTTGAGGTGTCATAGATACTAAGATTCCGTCTGTCTCAGAATAATTAATCTCGGCAGAAACTGATAAAAAAATCTGAAATGATACCTCACATATAAAATTGCAGAAATATTTGTATTGCAACCCCCCAACTATTGTATGAGTAAAAGTGTTGTCATTGTACCTCGAATTAAATACAGCAACGTAATTTAAAATGCTAACAATAAATAAGGCGTAGAAATTGACACCAGTTTTTAAGTTCAGTAAAATCGTTCTTTGAAAAGACATATGATCATCAGCCTTTATTAAAGTTTACTTATAAAATTTCAACAACAAAAAATATTTTTTTCTAGATACAGTCATACATAAATGGGGAGAGGTTAAGGAACTCCGGTATTCTTTATATAAACAGCTACAATAAACTTACTAAAATAATCGGTATTTAGATAGGAAGTGTCTCTTCTGGATTTATTAAATGGGAAACTATTCGCCACCATCGATATAACAGTGACAAAAAGAAGTTTAAAAATACCATTTGTAACTTCAAACTCTTAAGCAAAGTAAAGCTCTCAACATCGAACGATCGGAGTTACTCCGCTTTACACATCAATTTGATAAGCAGATGCAGCTAGAATTTGTAACCAAATATTACTTTTCATTAGGAAATATAAATAAAGCTTTGCGTAACCATTTAAAAAAAACTACTGTGCAATGCGAAATTTAGGGGACTATTTCCAATAGTTGCTTAAAATAGACATCGTAGTTTATACTGACTAGCTCGCTCGTTAAACCATGGAAAACTATGAAGGATAGGGTCAGGACCCAAGAAGAAGCACCCACCCTTCATTTGAACCACGATAAATCATATATTTTGTCCTATTCTGTACTACAAAAACACAATGGGTTGGGCACGACGGAATGGGCATACGTGGCTGTTAGGTATTTTTTTACCTTCAACGAAAGAAAAACAGTCCACAAAACACAAATCACAAAGTTACAGTGCTGGTTATTTGTACGATATCAGGATGGTTATTACTATGGCTATGGGCTATCTTTAATTGGATAAAAATATTAACAAAAATACAGATTTCTAAGGTGAATTTCATAAAGGGGAGTTCTTATAGAAACTGACAACAATCAAACGTTAGAACTTATCAACCAAAAGAACGAATGGAAATCAGCTGTCATATTTCTGACTTGGTACAGGCATTTTCAAAGAAAAAAGTTGGTTAAACCTGGTTTTATAGCTAACTTAACATCCCAGTTGTATTACAGTTGTTTTTAGTTCCGTTATATTGGGTGAGCAACCCAAACAGTAATTTTATGTTAAGGTGACAATATTTGGAAATCAGCAGCCAATACTGTGTAAACATACATGACAGACATACAGCACAACTGACTAAAAAGTTCACACACTCATTAAAATAAATATAACAAAGACGCCAACAGTAATTTGTTGCAGTTGATAATAAACTTTCCAAAGACACCAACAAAAAACGTTTTTCTAGTTGATAGTACATGAGTTTGACTGGCCCTCTGGTATCTTTCGTCCCTCTTTTACATACAATATATAGTTATAACTTTATCGATAAAGAACAAATTTAGTGAAATATTAAAACAAGGGTAACAAATTGAAAAAAAACACTGTAAAAACCTGTTGCGTCCGAATCACAACCACCTGCACTAGGAACGGCTAAAATCAAAAAATTGATAGTTGGATGCATAAATACAGGTTCACGTCAAGAACCATACGACCAAAAGGAACATATTAGCTTAAATTTACAAAGGTTGGTTAATATATACAAATCGTGATAAAACATGGGTTTTTGAACCATTATAAAACTGGAAAATGAATCGAGATACGAAAATGAAATAAAAAAATTGAGTGGCCATTATTGTTATATAGAAGGTGTCAGCGTCTCTGAAACGATTTTGCATGACTTATTCGTTACTTATAAGTCTTAAGAATGTGTTAAGAGATATATAGTATATAGTGCTCTCTTTTACAAAGATTATAAATTGTAATTACAGGTCTTACATAAACATAAATGTCTAATCGACTACGAAATAATTTTTTGCGAAATTGGTTTTTCATTTATTAGTCAACAACATTCAATTATCAATAAATACTTTACACATTTCAATGTTTGGATGTTTCACGTCGAACAGTAAATCTCTATGCCTTTGTTTCTTTGAACTTGTAAATGTATGTAAATTCCATATTTGAACAATAACATTATAATGAAAATGCAAATGTTAAATCAAATACTTCAAACTTCTCTATATTTTTCTTTCGAATTATAAAACGATTATAGTCTAATCAGTCGTCATTTTTCAATATTTCATAATCGTCTTGTATGATTTTATTCCGCACAATATTATTTGTTAATATAATTCCACTATCTGATCTTAAGAAGTCGTATTTCTTGTCTTAGGCTAAGACGTTGTTTACTGTTTTCATTCTACAAATTCCCTTCTATCCACTGATGATGTTCAGAACAATATCGTTTATAAAGTCAATGCTCTGATTTGTTCCCAGAAAACAAATAATTATTTTGATATTAGTATATTACTTTTCCCTTTGTTATAAACGGGAAGAAATGAACTTGTTCCAGAAGGCTTATCGTATATCACAATACATATGATAAGGAGTTTGAATTATGTAAAATGTAAAAAGTCATTTTAAACTTTTATACTACAGTGGAGGTGAAAATGACGTCGTTCAGATGTTTTTATTATGTCTGTTCGCTTTATAACCCGCAAATCCTCGAACATATGCATCTGTGATCTTGACATTTAGGGTACCACTGTCATCAGCAAATCTGCTTCATATCTTGATATTTTTCTTGAATGTTTCCAAATGTACAAATTCAAACTAATATTTATTACAAACGTATTTGATAAGTGAACGCTGTCATTGTTTACTGCATTTCTAATTCAATACTAGAATTTTCTTTTTTATTCTTTTGCGATTATTACAATAGGTGCAATTTAGGGGGGTTAACTGTTATATGTTTTCAATACATGACAAAATCATCGGAAAACGGTTAATTGTTTCCCAAAATTGAATCAATTGTGAGCTTCATTTTATTTCTTGTAGTTGTTCTTACTTGACCAAGTACGTAGTTGTTCTTACTTGACCAAGTACAAGAATGTCGTACCACCGAGTAGCTATAGATACCCTGTCGAAAAATATGAAAAGAGGCTATTTAAATCCTTTGTGTTTGACGAGTTTATACATTAGATAGAATATACATGTTTGTCATCCGTCCAATTTAAAATATTGAGAAGTAATTTGTGAAAAGGTGGTACTTAATTAATTTAATACCAAACATATATTGAGAGGTTTTTTGAGAGATGAAAACCTTATATTTGTTCTTCTTTCTTGTCCTTTTTTTTCTTGTTTCATAATCAAACATGTAGAATTACAAACTACAGTATTAGGCACAAAGTATAACAATTGAATAATATTTGTAAGATTGATCAAGTCATAATGATATAATAAGATATATAAGAATTTATTTGGTTAATTAAATGATGCTTCTATCATTTGCCACTTCTGATATATTTTAACTTTTTGTGCAGGGGTTAAGAAACATACAGAGTATTTTTCTGGGGCCCTTTATAGCTTGCTGTTCGGTGTGAGCCAATGCTCCGTGTTGAAGGCCGTACCTTGACCTATAATGGTTTACTTTTATTAATTGTAACTTGGATGGAGAGTTGTCTCATTGGCACTCCTACCACATCTTCCTATATCTATTTACCAATATTTTAATTCAATCCCATCATTTTTTTTTTGGGGGGGGGGGTGGGGGGAGGGGGGGCAATATATCTACATTTCTATGTATAGTATTTAAATAGCAACAAAATATTATTGACTGTTTTACAGTTGACAATATCCTAAGACACACCAAACATTACTTCTTTTGCGCTAAAAGGCAAGAAAATGTCATAATTTCTGATCCAGACTATCATGGATAGCCAGAAATTGTGTACAATTGTATGATCCTATGAACAATCTTAAAATGGAAATTTTGTAAAAGCGAATTTATGGTTATAATAAGAAAGCATTAAGTAAAACGTATTCTTCAATCTGCATATTTAAATATATTGCCCATATATTATAGGAAGATAAAGCTAATACTTTATTATCTTCCAAAAATAGTTATTAAAAATTTACAGGATTTTGGTCTTTTTTTAACTTTATCTATCAATTTATTTTCAATATTGTCCAATTTTTAACTAACTTTTATCATATTTTTATACCTTATCAATATATTTGTTCTTGATTTAAGATTACTTCGAACAATTCATATTCATATTCAATGAATCACAAATTGGTGTTTAAATCAAACAATGAAACAAAAGTAGATAACATTTATAATGTGTACATTAACATCAAAATCAGCGTATATAAAGTGCGAATCCAGTTAGTTTATTTTCACTGTTGTATGCGAGTATGTCTATTGTAGAATAAAGGATGATGGGAAAAACTGCGTTTGTTTACCTTTTGAAAATACAAAATAATTGATTTTAATGTATGTTTTAACCCAATTTCATATGACTATAACTTTTTAATGTATAATAACAGGATTAAAGTCCAAAAAAGTGTAATTAAAGCAGCAGAATCCATAATATGAATTTTTGTATGCGATTCATTTTAACTATAGATGCGATGAATTATTACTGTAAGTGCAATCATTTCTGATGTAGAATTTTTGAAGGTACGATGAATTTTCATTGTTGTTTTATATGTTAATTCGACATGCAACAACTGAAAATAGTGTTTAAATGACTTTAATATTCAATTTGATGATATTTACAATTTGAAATGCAAGCTGGTCCTAGATGCCTACTTGAATATACACGGGTATCACCACGTTCATATCATTCATATTCCAATATTGTTGGTGAGTTTGCTATTAGCTTGTCATGGATCCGAAAATTTACTGGAGCAGAATATTCATGAATATAACGTATTTCTACGGCGAATTTTCCTTTAAAAGTTTTAGAATTCGCTTTAAAAAAGCTTTGAAAATGATTCACGCCGTGTCATACATATTTCTACCATATTGATAGGCTTTTGCACAAGGGTACTAAAGAAAATAAACAAACTACAAAGAGAATGAATCGTACAGTGCCAAAATTCTGAGGTCAGTTTCTCAAGCAAATGTCTTCAAAAATTTATTAAAACAACGGGTTTTTCATTCGCATTATGTATTTTTGACAACAACAAATCACAAAATACAGGGTCGCATTAGTGTAAGAGCCAACCAACTATGCTCTATTTGTAGTTTAATCAAGTTTGAGTTACACAGAGTGTTTGTTTCGCGATGTTTACAAATAATTCAGAGACCTGTCTATTTAAAATAGTCACATGGTGTTCATGTAATATGAATAATATACAATATTGCCAGGAGCAGTAAACTTTGTTTTAGTAAACATTGAATACTTATCTGAACATTGCGTCGATTAGTCTTTGGTGAAAATATAAAAACGGTCTATCTACCTACATCGCAAAGAGTAGCGATTAACGTCCGGAATCAACTGTACGGCGGTTATACCACGTGGTATAGATATAAGAAGATGTGGTATGAGTGGCAATGAGACAACTCCCTAACCAAGTCACAATTTGTAAAATTAAAACATTAGAACCATTTAAACATGTAACAATAAACTGTTTGCAATATTTCCTTGTATTCTTACAATTGGGTATTTGCTTATTTAAAACACGGACTTAAAAGAAATTAAAACATAAATTAAGGTGACTCGACTGTTGCTTGAACTTTCCTTACTGTATTAGACGTATACAAAATGTCATGATACATATCAATTATCCAGTCATCCAAGCGACAATTGTTTGTGCAAGATGAAAACGTTTCCACTCATTCAATCGTGAAATGAAGACCGTTTTGTGAATGCTCTTTGTTATCTAAAATGCATCCATTAGAGCTATTTTCCTAATGCTTGTAGTTTAAAGGTTTGGTTGGCTTGCTCGCTTTTTTGTATAAGTGTTTGCTCAATCTTAATTACAATGCTTAAGCAAACATTTATACAAACAAAGCAAGCAAACCAACCACACCTTTAAACTACATGCATTAGGAAAATAGCTCTAATAACGTTTAATTTATTAGTATGCGATGTAGATTTAGACCGAAACAGAAACTTTGCTTTTTCTGTGACGTGGATTGGCCTAACTGTCCAAGATATATGTATTCAATGATGGCGTGTCATTGGAAAGGATAAATTTTATCCTACATATAGATCTGGATCTGGACAAATTATTAGAGGAAAACAGAATTGACTATATTAGCAATAAATGCCATTTTTAAGGAATTTATTGATATATTACCTCAGATTTTCACTCACTAAATAGATATAAGAAGATGTGGTATGAGTGTATGTATATATTATCAATCCTTCTGACTTCATAGATTTTGTTAGAGATTCGGCTGAATTAAGACTTTACATAATGAAAATTGATTAATTTCCTTCTGTGAAAATGCATCGCATGTACAATAGAAATGAATTGCCCTACAGTGGAAATGAAATTCCAGTATCATTATTCGACAGTAAACATGAGTCGCATAACGTAAACAGCATAGTGGAATTTGATTCAATATCAACAAGCTGAATAACAAAACCTGTTTTAAGTTATACAACATTGATAATTATGTTAAAAGGCACATTTTTTCTGCAAATGAAAGTTAACTGCTACTTTTAAATCTCTTGCACCCTCTGTTCGTGAACTATTCTTAATATTAAATATCTGTGTATCAATTTTGTACATGGACGGCTGTAGGCGCGATGAAAATCCGTCCGCATCTCATACCTCATAATTAACCATGATCAACACGACCGGTGCCTCTATTGGAGCAGGATCTGCTTACCCCTCCGGAGAAAATGAGATCACCCCGGTTTTTTTATGGGGTTCGTATTGTTCAGTCTTTAGTTTTCTATTTGTGTTTTGTGTACTATTGTTTGTCTTTTTGTCTTTTGCTTTTTTGCCATTGCGTTGTCAGTATATTTTCTACTTATGAGTTTGAATGCTCCAGTGGTATCTTTCGTCTCTCTTATCTAGAATTATTTGCTCCAACAGTTTAGGATTAAATAAATCCTTGTGAACAAGCTATAGAATGGAATGCAGCTTATGAGGATTAAATATAAACAATGATTTGGTTAATGATTGCTTATCAATATAAGCCGCAATAGCACTAATGGACAATTATAATGGCTGATATTTCAGTATGGTGCCCTCCTTCACGACATACATGTTGATTTGTATTATGGGATTATCCTATGTTTCAAACATTTACAGATCAACTAATGAGGTATAAATCGAAGTAAGTTTAAGTTGTTAACTTTAGATCATTCAGGAAATAATTGATTTTAACAGTTAAAAAAGAAGTACCATTCTTTAAAAACAAATTGAATACCTCAGTTTGACCTAAATTAGCAAATTACAGGACGTCTGTTTATCTGCAAAATAATTTGAATGTCTTTATCCTGATAAAATTATTATCTAAATTCCCAATGTTTATTCATTAATATATCCATATATGTATTTTTTCTAAACAAACTGAAGTAAAACTTCAATAAAAATACATCTGAATATTATGTTCGCATACATGCTTGATGATGAAAACTGAATTGTTTCTATTTTTGTTTTCTGCATTTAAGTGTTTGTCAAAGACCTAATTGTTTGTAAAGGTCCAATTAAAGATCTAGCGCCACTTGATTTGAAATCGGGATATTTTGCAAATTAAAACGAAACTAAATATACAAAATTTTTAAAGGTTCGTTTTTCTATCATTAGATTAATAGCAAAATATAATTATATGGTATCTTAGCATGAGAAAGACATACATTAGTTTGATTAATATAAAACGACCTTCAACAATGAGCAAAACCCATACCGCATATTTAGATATAAAAGGCCCCGAAATGAAAAATGTAAAACAATTCAAACGAGAAAACTAACGGCTAAACTAGATATATATATCCCTGTACTTATTCTTTGCTTTCTGCTTACTTTTTCTGCCTCTTCTTATCATTCTTATGTCCTCGTCTGAACTGGTAGAAGAATCTTCGGAATTATCACCATTAAGAATTCCTATCAGATGTCCACAAAAATATTCTATTGTTACAAAAGGTGTAAAGGCACCGGATGGCTTCTTCGTGGTGCCTCCGCGCAGTATCCAGTGCTTCTTTATTGGTAAAATTCAAATGATGTATAGTGTGTACAAATATCCAAAGTCATAACATAATAGAATTACGTTATGTGCGCAATGATGTCATAACATACCTTTTTATGTTCATTTACAATTTTTTTATACCCCCATCAAAATTTGGATCATTTTCATCGAGAACTCCCAATTGTTGCTGCATGCTTGAAACCTATGAACGTCTTTATCTTGCTTAAAGCCATATTTAAAATCTATACATAAAGAAAGCCAGAAATGTTTAAGTGGAAAACTAACTGCCTCATATTTTGACTTGTATCTAGAAATTGACAATGAGGGTCGGTTGAAAACAAAACTTTACGACAAACGAAATGATTTCAGCTTCCAAATTGTGAACTTTCCATTTCTATGTAGCAACATTCCAGCAGCGCCTTCTTACGGAGTATATATCTCCCAGCTGATATGATATTCCAGAGCTTGTATTTCCTATCATGATTTCCTTGATAGAGGGTTGCTTCTTACAAGGAAGCTATTAGACCAAGAGTTCCAAGTTGTGAAGGTCAAATCATCCCTTCGTAAATTTTACAGACACCATCACGAGTTGGTTGGCCGCTATGGAATATCCGCTTCACAGATGATAGCGGATATGTTCTAAATGTCGTAACTACAATCCCGTCCCCTTTTCCCCGAATGTGACCTACCGAATTAGTCTTATTACCACATGTGGAGCAGGATCTGCTTACCCTTCCGGAGCACCTGAGATCACCCCCAGTTTTTGGTGGGGTTCGTGTTGCTCAGTCTTTAGTTTTCTGTGTTGTATTTTGTCTGTTTGTCTTTTTTCTTTTTAGCTAAGGCGTTGTCAGTTTATTTTCGACTTATGAGTTTGAATGTCCCTTTGGTATCTTTCGCCTCTCTTTTACATTGTGCATTCTTCTTTTTAAATACTGCAACATATAATGTAAATTGTTTAATATAGATTTATGTGTAGAAAGTATTATCTTATTTCTAAAAGAGTGGAGAAAGATACCAAAGAGATATTCACCGTCCTTCGACAGAAAAGCTAGCAATCATAGTCAATTAAGGTAGATCATAGGTATATATTTCCTCAGATAGATTTTTTTTATACTTTGCCAAAATAAAGATTTTTCTATGCTTTTTCCAAAAATATAATAAAAAGTATGGGTCACCGTGCTATTTTGCAAGCTACGGGTCGTACGAAATTGCACAAATTTGCTTAGATTGTTCATGAAAAAACACATTTTTGTGCATAAAAAGAAATCTATGAGATAGAATTTTGAAATAAAATATGAGAAGATAGGTTTTATAATATGCCTTAAGAAAATAAAAAGAAAAAATAGTGTCACCGAACTTGTTTTCTTGCTACAAGTAAAAAATTAAAATTTCCCTATCAGTCCAGTATAAAATTTTTACTAAAAGAGTTATCTCCCCCTAAATGGTAAAGCTGAAAAAATGATTCTAAAAACACAATTATTTGGTATTTATTTAAGCATTTTGAATAATGCAATAAATCACCAAGTTTTCTTTCATTAAATAAACACTCTTACCTATAAATTGTCTATCTGTCTCCAAATTTGCAAATTTGGGAAAAGATCTAGACCGATTGACGTGTACTGCGGTTGTACAATCCAAGATGGCGGTATACCATGAATTACCTTAAGCTAGGCGTCGAATGCACCTTGAACGAGCAGGGCTATTTGTTATTGTAAATATACTTAAATAGACCTCTCGGTCACCGAGGCCCCTTGCAACATATGGTTGCTTGTCCGTTTTTAATGTTTTTGGTTTTTCTCACAATGAGGTGTCTTTTTGTGCTGTTAATTTGCAGTCTTATGCAGTACTAATGAGTTCTTTAAAAAAAAATCAAATTTTGTATTTCCCCAATTGATCAAGTATTCAACATATAGCGTTGGACTATTTTTCCACTGACGTGATATTATTTAGATATGATTGTTATTGCGAACTATACTATCATGTCGGTTAAACCTACATCAAAAGACTTTAAGTTGAATATTGAATCTTTTTGGTTTGAAATGAATATATTTCTTTTCATTCTATAATTGAAATAGATATTATTAAATACTAATACGATTAAAAGGTAATCGTCCATGCCGCCAATATGGGTGGTAGACTCAAAGATCAGTACTGTACATTTGTTTTTATTCATATGCATGGCTATGACATGACATGAATTGGGTTGACATTTTTCCTCTTTAATACTTATATATAACTACACCATCTTTTTTTTTTTTAAATTCTTTTTTTATGTGAATAAAAAGATTAAGTCATGCTGTCTTATTTACGTCAACTCTGCTTCTCCATTTATTTACATATATCAATATTTTTTTCAAAAAAACCTATAGTCCGTGGTATAAGTTGGTCTTTGCACTCATCACACGTAATTTGGTGATCGTGAACATTGAAAGCAACATAAACAGAGTATTTAAATGAAATAAACTTTGGCTAAACGACCATAAAGAAAGAACTGGTGCAGAAAAAAAATAAATCTACAATTTTTCAATAAACGTCAGTGTAAATTTCTCAATGATGGAGGGTTCGATTAACTGTAGTTCAATATCTCACATTACAAATCATGATAAACTGTCACAATGTATTTTGAAATTATGTTGTAATCAAATTAATACAATTTCCTTACATTGGTATATTAAATAAGGAGTTCATCTTTTTCTTAGTAACAAAAAAACATTATTGAATACGAAAACTGCAATCATAAATTAAAATGTTTCCTTCAATTAAAAGAATTTCCATGCATCCAAGTATTTGTAATGGATAAATAAAAGGTGTAATGATATTGATACAGGGACACTCTAATGATTGTCCGTTGACGTTATTAAATAAAGTCACACATTCAAATATTTTATTGACATCATCACGAGTTGGTTTACCGTTCTGTTTCACAGATTACGACGGATATGTTCCAATTGCCCTTACCACTAGCCCGTCCTCTTTTTCTCCAATTTGACCAACCGAATTAGACTTTATACAGGGTGTATACTGACATGACTGACACGATGGTTGACACATGTGAAGCTGGATATGCTTACCTTTCCGGAGCACCTGTGATTATCCCCGGCTTTTTTGTGGGGTTTCATGTATTTATTGTTATGTATCAGTTAATAAAGCGTCACAGAAAAGAGCGTAAAACTACTTTTTAGCAATGACTTTCAGAATATTCCTTTTCCCTAACAGCGTCTTTTAAATTGTAACTCGGAAGGCTTATATTAAAGCAATTTTAGGTTTTGCGTCAAAAGAATTGTTTTCTCCTTTGTCGTCAACGATAATTTTCCAAGTTCTAAAATTCGAGTTAGAATATTTCAGTAAAAAAGAACAATATACTAAGTTTTTGACACCTTCGTTACTGATAAACCTTATAATTAAATAAATAGTTCCTACATAATAATTATGAAATATTTCATTTTCTATAAAGATGTCATGTATGTTAAATCAAAGGATATTTGTTCCATGTCGTTAAGCCATCCTTTTTGAAAACAAAACGGATGCTTTGTCTTTTTATGCTTTAAACCTTGTTCATAATCAATAAGTTTTTAGTATTATACTTTGTGATTCAACACAATCTATTTGATTACTTTTTATTTGTCTGTTTTGCATGTCCGATTAAGCACCCCTGCTTTTTTCATCCCTGCAACTTTGCTTCATGTCAAATCCTGACTGTACTCCAATCGTTTTTATGAAATAGTTATCCTTTTTACTCTTTCGTCTATGTGTATTATATTCTTAAAGTGTACATTTTTTCTAACTATACTATTTCGCAAAATATGTAGCAAGTAATAAATTGCGTATCGTTTTGGAAGAAAGATAATATTGGTTTCACAGTGTGCTAGTGACCTAATACGATATATATGGGGTCAGTAAATTCCATATGGGGTGAGAGCGAAGAGCAAAGCTCGAATCCCACATGGAATTTACCGACCCCATATATATCGTAATAGATCACTGGCGCACTTTGTAACGAATTTGTCATACCGACTATCTTAATACGGGGATTTAGACTAGTGGCCTATTAAAGTGATCAAGTCTTCAATATAAAGAACTTGCTTTCATTGGTTTATACAAAAACAAATGCCAACAATAACAACTTGTTAGCTTTTAAAAACTTTTGTAATGTGATCTCTGCATTTATTTTCAATCGTTCATCATCAGTTTCTTCATCTGTTGTGGCGAAACGTTTCAGATTTTTCCTCAACGCTGTGTTTTTATAAAGGGACGTAACACCATTACTAACCGTGTATTAAAATAAACTACGCCCACTAACCCCATATCAAATATACAGAGTCTCCACGCGGTCGCTTTTAACCAATGATATTCCTAGAAATGTATAGGAGGTAAGATAAAGTTTTGTATTAATTTTCGGCGGCAAAATGCAGCGACTTAATTCTAACTGCTTTCAAACGTTTAATATAAGAAATATTCAGAATATGAAAAACAGTAAGTGATATTATAATAAGTATCAAATATATTAGATTATATTATAAAGACCAAAATAAGTTTCATCTGTTCAAAATGAATATGGCCATATTACCATATTACTTATAGTGCCCGACAACGTTTTGTGGGGTCGAGGAATCCGACCTACAAATGATCAAATTGACTTGTACAAAAATAGGCACCTCGGTCATAACAATGACCACTGAAACTTTTTGGCTAGAAATTCAAAAATCTTTTAGTCTGCATTGGCGTTGTTTTTCGGTCACTTATGTATAAGTTTTCTTAATGTATATTTATAAAGATGAATATAAACTGTATACAGGTTACAATGCATTTAAACTGTACATCTGTAAAACTTTATATTATATTTTATATAATATATACATCCGAGCAGATGCATATAAACTATACTTCAATGAAAATGTATATAATCTGTATATCTGTAAAGATGTCTATGCAGTTAATATATATCTTTCCAAATGTACAACGGTATTTAGTAGTATTTACATGCAACTTTAGGTATGATGTAAAACAAGAATGTGTCCATAGTACACGGATGCCCCACTCGCACTATCATTTTCTATGTTCAGTGGACAGTGAAACTGGGGTCAAAACTCTAATTTGGCATTAAAATTAGAAAGATCATATCATAGGAAACATGCGTACTAAGTTTCAAGTTGATTGGACTTCAACTTCATCAAAAACTACCTTGACCAAAACCTTTAACCTGAAGCGGGACAGACGGACGGACGGACGGACGAACGAACGGACGCACAGACCAGAAAACATAATGCCCCTTCTACTATCGTAGGTGGGACATAAAAAAAGAATGTGATGAGGCAGAATAAGATATCTGTCAGATACATTGTAGTTCAAAACATAGGAAGGTGATATCCTAAAATATATCTTGTGTAGCTAACTAAAATGTTTCAAAATCTGTCTCGATCAACTGTTTGTTAATTAGGCTTTACATTTCAGCTCCTTTGTTCTTCCAGGGGTGATCAGATCAGCCCTACCAGATCACCCTAACTTGAGGTTTTTTGTTCTGCATGCTTTCCTTTGTTCTGTAACATTTTGGCGGGAATGTCAAATCTACAATAAAACTTAAAAATATTTATACGGAAAGACTAACTATCAAAATTTAATTTGAAAAAATCCAGTGGCAATGCTGGGTATCGAACTTAACACCTTTAGCATATAGACCCACGAGTCATACCTCCGGCCATCGGGATGATCTTATAATGACACACCGCGTCCTCATGTGATAACTATTACGTAAATATAAGTTAAGCACTACTCAACTGTTGTCACTATCATGATTAACAACTGATACACATATAGCATTTTTATGCACCTGTCCTAAGTCAGGAGCCTGTTGGTTAGTGGTTGTCGTTTGTTGGTGTGGTTCATAGGTGTTTCTCGCTTCTGGTTTTTATATAGATTAGACCTTTGGTTTTCCTGTTTGAATTGTTTTACACAAGTCATTTTGGTGCCCTTTATAGCTTGCTGTTCGGTGTGAGCCAATGCTCCGTGTTGAAGACCGTACCTTGACCTATAATTGTTAACTTTTTATACATTTTGACTTGGATGGAGAGTTGTCTCATAGGCACTCATACCACATCTTCTTAATTATATATAGCAGTTCATTTTTTCAAAATAAAAAACTATCAAGAAATAAAAGACACCCAATTCAACATTCATATATACATAAAAAAAAAAAACATATTAATAATTGGAATGGTTTAGTATAAATTGTATGTTTTTAAATTTGAGTACATCGTGTTAGTTCTCATTGGTCGAGAAACATCTTTTCTATACAAATTCATCTTTTTGATAGGTTAACGCTCCAATAAAATGCTATAAAATGGAAATTTCTTACTTTGTTTATTACACTGAACAGGAATGATGAATCGTTTGGTCGTTTTCTTTTTGTTGGCGACCATAACGGTTGTTCAAGGTAAGACTAGTTATACATGTTATATTGATCACGTCATGTTAATAGCCAACGATAATTTACTAGCAAGTTCTCCTTCTAAAAAACGGAAGACTTTATTAATAATTGATATTATTCAAATATCGCGTATTTCATATTTATATACTTATAAAAGAATATGTGGGTAAAACTACGTGTATCGAGTTTTATTCCATCAATTTTTTTCTCAGCAGATGGAATTAAGACATAAATAAAATTTTGTATAGTGCAAATTATTTAATGGTGCAAACATGTAGACGTTTAATATAGATAGTCTTCGACATTCTTGTAAATGGGTTTATTAATCTTTTCGATATAAACCCTATCCATTTGGCTTCCTAACGTTTATGGTGTGACGTGAAGCAATCACCATTCAATCAATCAATCATCAGAACGTGTATCATTTAATGTAACTAATACAAGTTATTCCAAATTAGTCATGAATACATTCAAATGAATCGGTAGTCGTGATTTTTAAATTAAATTCATTTTTAGTATGAAGTATTCCGGTAGACATGATTATAGAATGATAAATGCTGGTATATATTTTTGACTGATAATCGAACCTCAACATAAAAGACCAAACTGTGAATATAGTGTTTCCGATTTAATTTGTTTGGTTAGGTACTGTTATGTCAAATTAGCGTACTCGTCTGGAATTGGGGAGTTATTTGGTTCGATCCACGAAAGTATCATCAAAGACTTTAGGATCGGTATTTGCTGACTCTCTACTAAGAATCCGGATGATAGGAGTAAGAGCAAAGACTAGTTACTTTTGAGTCAGATATATGTGTTAACCTACATTTTTAAACCGGATCCAAATGGTTACAGCATGTCCAACCAGCATTTTGCCCTCTTACTTCTCCACCACGTCGTTTAGCATTATGCAGCGGTCTTATTCGATTTTTATAACTAATTATTAAGACGGGTAAAATTCGTCCTTCAGTGTAGTGGCATTTAACGCAATGCTGTACAAATACAAAAAAATGGACGAAAAAATCACAATAATCGGAGTATTCTAAAATAGAAGAAGATGCATCTAAAATCATCACAGCAAGGAAACGGAATATCGGAGAATTTCAAAGTACCACTAATTTGCGCTATGTCCTTCTAGAACCAAAACTGCGTATAAAACCTGACACTAAAATAACACAAATATATGTTATATATGTTCATAAACATGAATGTATGTTATAGTTAACATCGCCTATACCGCATGACAAGAGAATTTTTTAGAATAATTTTATATTTATTATGACAGGTCTTTGCAACTTTCCTCAAGAAATAAACGGAATACAATATGATGTTACTTTTGATTCAAATCCAACAATTTTTAGTGCTACATTTTCGGGAACACAGTTTCAAAGCACTGACCAGGGTATATCCTACGATTGCATAGATCATGTAGATAAGAATGGCGATTTTTTCTTGCTACGGTAAGCCATACAACACTTGAATTATTTAGGGTACGATAATAATATTCCTACCGTCAAATCATGAGCAGTCTCAAACATGTAAAAGCTTTTGTAAAAAGTACATGTTTTATAGCGGCACTTATGAAAAAGGTACACAGATTGTTTGCTACATGTGCAATCTTAGACTTGATGTTATACAGATACAGAATATTTCAATTATACTTCCACTGTTTGATAACACAAGTATTAGTCAAACAGATCACGAGGTGACGAGCCCCTTATAAAAATTACAGTATTTTTAAGATTAAGTGTCACCATGCAATGGCTTGGGCTCCTGACGATGGACATGGCCATGGTCAATTAGTTTATTCTAATTGGTCTAAATAGATGTTCGAAACACCTTGTGATCTATGGAGTTGGGGGTGCTGGGATAGGCTTTGACAACGATTTATTGAAATTAATTCCTGTTTAGACATGTTTCACGTCCTCCGATAGTAAAAACTTGTCAATAACACTTCATAAATATCAAACGTCCGAAGCGCTTTCCTGAGTTTGCCTTCATCAGGAACACTTAAAGTCGAATATTTGAAAGCCAATGATGTATTAGAACCAAACAGTTGAAGAGATATATGACCAAAAAGGACCTAAAAATAGCCAAATCCATCTAAATCCAATTTTGCCTTTTAGAGTTGAAACCGGTAGGTGACAGGTGAGCTTTAATAATATCAAATGAGCATTTGCTAAAAAGAAATATGTAGCTAATTTTTATGTTATACGGATCACATGTCACCTGCCATCTCTGATTTTTTAATCCAGAATATTAGAGCAAAAACATTATTAAAATGCACATGTGATCCATACGAAGATCCATCTAAATGATCATACCTACAGTAAGTCCCAATCATATTTCAACATTTTTGTTTACATTTGAAATAAAAGAACTGGTCAATATATTTACCTATTTAAAACAGGTCTTAGGGATTATCCAGCCTTTATTTTTTCTTCATGCAAACAAACGAATAATCAGTTTAATAAATTCATTTAAACCGCCATCATTTCACAATTATATATATTCCTTGTTCCAACTTATTTTGTTATTTATTATCACTGAGAAAAGTTTAATCGCTTTATCTTTCTAATGAACGTAGAAAGGGATAATTATGTGATTTTGTTTTATATTAAAACTACGAAAGACTATTAAGGTCACAAAAAAAAAAAAAAAAAAAAATTATCTCGTAATTACGAGAAAACTACCGCGTAATTACGAGAAAATTATCGCGTAATTACGAGAAAACTATCGCGTTATTACGAGATAATCATTTTTAATCTCGTAATTACGAGAAAATTATCTCGTAATTACGAGAAAACTATCGCGTAATTACGAGATAATTATCGCGTAATTACGAGTAAACTATCGCGTTATTACGAGATAATCATTTTTTATCTCGTAATTACGAGAAAATTATCTCGTAATAACGAGAAAACTATCTCGTAATTACGAGAAAACTATCGCGTAATTACGAGATAATTATCGCGTAATTACGAGTAAACTATCGCGTTATTACAAGATAATCATTTTTTATCTCGTAATTACGACAAAATTATCACGTAATTACGAGAAAACTATTTCGTAATTACGAGATAAATTACATATATATACATATATATATATATATATATACAGATCATGATTACCCTTCCGGGGCACCTGATAAAACGCCCGTTTTTATTAGCTCAACTGACCCAAAGGGTCAAGTGATCTTTTCCCATCACATGGCGTCAGTCGTCCGTCGTCGTCCGTTAACTTTTACAAAAATCTTCTCCTCTGAAACCACTTGGCCAAATTGAACCAAACTTGGCCTTAATCATCCTTAGGGTTTCTAGTTTTAAAAAATGTATCCAAAGACCCCGCCCACCAACCAAGATAGCCACTATGGCTAAAAATCGAACATGGGGGGGGGGGGGGGGTAAAATGTAGTTTACGGTTTATATCTCTGAAACTAAAGCATTTAGAGCAAATATGACAGGGTAAAAATTTTCAGACGAATCAGACTTCCCGTTGTTGGGATGCTGCCCCTGAATTGGTCATTTTATGATTATTTTTCAGTTTTTGGTTATAATCTTGAATATTATAATAGAAAGATATAAACTGTAGGAGCAAAAATGTTTAGCCAAGTAAGATCTACAAATAAGTCAAATGACCAAAATTGTCAATTGACCCCTTAAGGAGTTATTGCCATTTAAAGTCATTTCTGCAATTAAGTACATTTTTTTAATCTTTTACAAAAATCTCTCTCCTCTTAATCTACTTGGTCAAATGAATTTTTATCTCGTAATTACGCGATAGTTATCTCGTAATTACGAGATAATTATCTCGTAATTACGAAATAAAAAACTTCTTATCTCGTAATTACGCGATAGTTTTCTCGTAATTACGCGATAATTATCTCGTATTTACGCGATAATTAACTCGTAATTTCGAGATAAAACTATGATTATCTCGTAATTACGAGATAAAAATCTTATCTCGTAATTACGCGATAGTTTTCTCGTAATTACGAGATAAAAATATTTTTTTTGTGACCCTAATAGGCTTTCGTATAAAACATCCCATGTCATAAATAAATAAATATTACAATTAACCGTTATTATTTCTTTTTCTTTTTTTTCCATTTTTTTTAAATACATTTCAAGACACCAAATACTTAATTGACATTGTTTACCTAATTGTTATATTGATAAGTTTTTATATAAACCTGGTCCACGAATATCTCTTACATTTGAATTAAGATAAGTCTGTCATCATGCAAAGCATCTTATGTAGTTAGGTTTTTTTCGACTTTTCATCATTCAGTGTAGAGGAAGGAAACTATACGTATAGAAAAAAATCCTGACTGACTTTTTATTGAGTAAAAATATGTTTAAGGATTTAAAACATATATGATTATCTCCCTTGAAGACTAGAAACAGATTCCAGACAGGAAAAAATAAAGGGATATATATATATAAACAAATCCAGAAAACTACTTAATTGAAATATAATGATTAATTGTTTGACAGAAAATACCAATTACAATTAAAAGCAAGTACTCTGAACACACTGTGCAGGTTTCAATGTATGCAATGAAAATAGCGCTAAACCAAGAAGAGTACCAACATCTTCTGCTTTATATTTGGCCAACATCATTCTAGAGTGTATTTGGGTTACAACACGTACATGACGTAGGAATGTCGTTGTCCTTTCATTTGTGAATTATCTTTTAGAAAATTGTAATACTGAATAGTAATAATGTGCAATTTACTTTGTAGAAGCGAAGAAACATCTTTTTGCTTGAAATTGACTTCAAGAAACAGTTTGACACCACAAGGTTATATAAGTGAAAATGTACCGCTACCATGTAAGTTTTTATAAGAATAAACAAAGATAATAAGATCTTCATAGTAAGTTTACATGACAATACGATTGTACGATTGTGTTACATAATGATGTAGAATTTATAAGAATAGCAATATTATAACTATACACATAAACAAATAAATTGTAAAGTTTTCCTGATTATTAACTTCTTTCATACATCTTTAATTAAAAAATGAAGTAGTCTAGGAAAGACAGAGAACAACATTATCATTGAATTTTTTTTTTTAAGTTTGTTATGTGTTCATTTTAAACTTTTATTCGAACGCAATCGAAGATAAAATGCAAAGCAAAACGTGGATGTTTATTTTTCTATTACATCAACTGTCTCATAACTGGATATTGTTTGCCCAGTATCAACTATATTTGTGTACCTGTGTACGGAATTAAAAATTCTGTCTTTTATATTTGTAGCCCGCAACTTACAACTTTCAACCCCAGGTTTGTGTGATGTATGTGCAAGCATGACCACATCACCTAAGCCAATCCTGTTTCGAAGTAAGTTATTAGTTTATTTACATTAATTCATTTTTGAGCAAACGTATGTTCTTGCTTGTTTTTCAACAAACTGATACAACAACTTAAAGCCGGATGTTTGTTACAAAGTATATTCATCAACTCAATACATTATTTTAAAGAGATTATTTTCCCCAACTTCGCTTTAAATTCTACATATACTGCAACTTTTATACTTATGCAAAAATGTCACAAAGGTTTTCTACGCTGCTGGTTGATGCTAGACGCTGTATACAAGTATCCTGAGATCATATCTTTTTAGATTTGCATAGCGTGCTAGTATGAAAACATTGTTAAGGCTGTATGTATTCTTCTGATGTTTCAGTCTTGCTGAAATCTCGTTCGGGAATTATTTCCAAAAAATGTAATACAAGTGGAATTTATTAATGAATTTAAAAAATATTATAATCAAACTAAACTCTGTGAAAAAAATTGTGTACTTACAATTAGTAGTTTTTGAGTAATAAGATTTTCAAATTTTATAACCAATCCGGTCAGTGTCATCAGACACTAATGTTGAGAAAACATTCAAAGGAATAATTTTACCAAAAATATGTACATCCCATATCAATTTTTTTCTTTTCAAAATTCTTAGATATGTATTTTGTCAATCATTTATAACAATGAAGTTGAAATAATATGCTTTTTGTTATAAAAAAAAGAGAGAAAAATTACAAATTTACAATTTGACACGAAAAAGCAACAACTTTCTAATATTAACACCAACCTATACATGCTATAGTTATTTTTTAAGTTAGATTTATTCAAATTGATCCGATTCATCATTGGTGAAAGTATGAAAAAAAGTTTAACTGTAATGTTTTTTTTTCATGACAATAGCACAAAAATGGGTAAAAATTGATGAACAATGGGGAAATCATTAAAAATGGGGTACATTTAAATGGCCGTAGCAAAAAAAAAGTAGTGCACCACCATATGTTTTTTTTTTCTTCATCAATTACTTTCTTACCGTTATATAAACCCAAAAATCAGGTTAAGAAAAAAAGTTTGATTCTAGAAATTTTTGGCTCCTCAGAGGTGTTCAGTACATCCTTAACTACTTCTGATTGTTATTGTATAATTGTTCGTTGTACGTAATTGTATGACAATACGTCGCCAATCGGCTAATTCCGGAAATGATGCTTGAACCATACACGTTTTCAATAAAAACTAGCCATGAAGCTTATGAATTGTTTTTAAAATGTTTAGCATAATGGAAAATAGAACTTACATATTAATTAGATACATGGCTTATATTTGTGTATGCCAGACGCGCGTTTTGTCTACATAATACTCATCATTGAAAATTAGACTAGTTCTAATTGAGTTTCCCTCTTTAGATAAAGAATTTATTATTATCAGTGGCGCTCGAATCAAAACAGTTGGAATGCAAAATCAAATATGAAGTTGTAGGATGCTGTATTAAAGTGCTGCAAGCTATACTACTTCACCAATTCAGGCCTGTCTATTTTTGTCAGCACAAAAAGGTTCGATAGTTAAATATCTATTATGGTTAAGATGTTTTCGAGAATTAATGATGATTTTTACCTCTTACACAATAAAGTTTTAAACGTCATGATATTTTTCAGAATATAACTCAAAGCTGCAATGTAAGTTCGTAATTAACAATTTATTATCTTTTTCTAAGTGAACACCTTAAATGGGTTTATTTTTAATTCCAAATTTGACAATACATACAAAAGGATAACAGCAATAAGCCCACAATAAAACGCCTAACAACAGACCACCCACAATAAAACGCCTAACAACAGACCACCCACAATAAAACGCCTAACAACAGACCACCCACAATAAAACGCCTAGCAACAGACCACCCACAATAAAACGCCTAACAACAGACCACCCACAATAAAACGCCTAACAACAGACAACCCACAATAAAACGCCTAACAACAGACCACCAATCCCTCTGTGAAAACTAACATACAAACAGAGTGAGACAAACAGCAACGAACAACACATAATACAGATAGCCTGATTTGTATTGGCACAAACTTGGGTTAATTAAAACCAGTTTAACGTGCGCACAACCCCCCCCCCCCCCCCCTTATTTTCCCCATCTAGACAATATGATAGAACTAATTAGAAATTGATTATAAAACATCAAGAAAAGGCATTTCAAATAGTGCAGATATAAGAAATCATTCAGTAGAAATAGATGAAACAAGAAAATCGAAATATCTTTAAAAGTAAATCCCAGGAAACAACAAAAACCCATAAACTAACCAAAAGTGGTGTCAGGTGCTCCAGGATCATGTAGAGTAAGCATAAAACAAAGCTTTGAGTAAGGCATTTGTCGTCAATCAAGTTGACAGCGGTTCATTTTGACTCACACGCTTAAACATGATTGAAAAATTTGAATTGATGACCTATAAACGTTCAAAGATGGGAAAGCTCCATATGGTAAGAGCTATATGAGAAGTTTCGTTCAGAATCATAGCACTATGCCTAGAAAGTTAGTGTATTCGACGCAGGAGCACACGAAGTGTTATCATTACATTATCATTCAATAGTGTTTCTTAAAAATTGTTTTTTTACTGTTAATAGGCATAGGTCAAGTTAACGCTCAGACTCTTTTAAATTTGTGTCAGCAGTGTACTTTGATTGCAGCTCACTTTTAATGTATATAATATCAAAATGTAGTGTCATTCAGTCATTCAAAGAGATACTAGATGAAAACATGAAAGTATTGAACAAATATATGTTCATTTACTTCCGTTAGATAATTCTGTTGCATTTAAGCAAAAATATATGCTGCTCATGATGTACAATTAGCGAAAATCAAAATCATTCTTACGATCCAAAATGGGCATAATCGATTAAACTATATGCAATACTAACATGTTATCGGTTTGTGACTCTATAAAATTATCAAAACAGTTATTTAACAAAAGCATTTGATTTTTAGTTCCCTCTTTGCTTCCTGTCGGATGTGATATACCCGATGGTTGTCCTATGATAGAAAATGGTATTCCTTGTACACCAACACCTTCAGTTACCCTAGCAGGTTTCTGTGGCGATCTCTTAGAAATCCTTGAGGATGAAAGTTCAGAAAGCTCGTCTTCCAGCAGTTCCAGTGAAGAAAGTGGAGGAGGAGCACTGAGAAGACACATAAAAGGAAAGAAGTGGAAAGGAAAAAAGCAGAAAGGAAAAAATAACTCAAAGAAAAGGTGCAAGAAAAATAAAGAATTAGAGGCTTACATAATGGATACGTGCGAGGAAGTAGTTATCAATGCATGAACATTTTCTCCTTATAGAAGCTTCTTCCAGTTTGAAATAATAGAAAATAAAGACACTGTAAAGACGCTTTACCTAAATTCTAGGAAGTTTCATTCGTTTTCTCTTTTAAAAATTCGTGTTTAGAATATTTATAGATATACTCTGTCATACTATTAATATTTGCTGATACGTATAGGTCACATACGAACACTTATTTTTGACACTACAGAATAATGAAAAAGTAAAGTTCCGTTTATAGTGAGCTTATCTGTTTATCTGTTGCTGTATATCATATTTGTTTTTCGTTCATTGTTTTGTACATAAATCAGGCCGTTAGTTTTCTCGTTTGAATTGCTTTAAATTTAACTTCGAAAATAAAAGATAAATAAAATCGTATAATATAAGCAAAATGAGGATGTTAAATTTGATGTATGCCTTTTTGTGCTTCTTCGTTACATTTGTTTGTTTTTATAGTGATTAAGATGATAACACAATGTTGACTGCTGTACCCCTATTTTTGACATTTTTACCTATTGTGTCAGTTTGTTTTGTTCACGCATCGTTGTCAATATAATGGAATTTGATGCGACTGTCATACAAGTGAGAGGTTTAGCTAGCTGTAAAACCAGGTTCAATCCACCATTTTCTACATAAGAAAATGCCTGTACCAAGTCAGGAATATGACAGTTGTTATCCATTCGTTTGATGTGTTTTTTTTTTTTTTTTATTTTGCCATTTGATTGGGGACTTTCCTTTTTGAATTTTCCTCGGAGTTCAGTATTTTTGTGATTTTACTTTTTTCGAAGGCTATATAGCTGACTATGCGGTATTTGTTTTGATTATTGTTGAAGGCCGTACGGTGAACTATAGTTGTAAACATCTATGTCATTTGATGTCTGGTGGATAGTTGTCTCATTGGCAATCATACCACATCTTCATATTTTTATTTTATCTGTTCAATTATTCGATTAAGTTATATGTTTGAAAATGCTTCTAATCAAAATGAGCATAATTACTCAGAAATACTCCTAAACCAGACAAGGACACACTACAGTACTTTATTAAAAACACAAAAGGCGATAACACTTAAATTTTAGCATTACGCAGGTTATACTTTCTTAAACAGCCTATGACAACTTTACAATACATACATTGGGGATGGATACTGATGTTAGAACTTGGTTTGTCTGTTAGTTGATATTGATATTGTTTGAACAAATGATTACTGCAAGTACTCTTAGATCGTTACTTTGTGTCTTTGTGGCTTTTTATACGCCCGTCAAAATTTTGACGGGACGTATTATGGTATACAAATGTCGTCAATCCTTCTGTCCGTCTGTCCGTCTGTCTGTCCGGCGTAAACATGTCGCACCGTAACTTGAGAACGACTTATCCAAACTTAACATAGTTGTTTCTTATGATGGTCAAACGATCTGTATACTTTTTGGTGAAAATAAGATTAAAACTTTTTGAGTTACGGGACTTAGTAACTAAAACAGGTGTGTGTGTTTTTTTTTCACATGTCGCGCCGTATCTCAAAAAAAAATTTATGATTATTGCTTAAAACTTTACACACTTCTTAGTTATATTAATCTTAAGATCTGTATACCTTTTGGTGATGATTCAAAATTTTATTTTTGAGTTATTGAGTATTTTGTAAAAAAAAAGGGGAGGGTTTTTTCACATGTCGCGCCGTATCTCAAAAACGATTTATGATTATTGCTTAAAATTTTACACACTTCTTAGTTATATTAATCTCAAGATCTGTATACATTTTGGTTTTGATTCAAAATTTTATTTTAGAGATATTGATTTTTTTTAAAGGGGGTTTTCACATGTCGCGCCGTATCTCAGAAACGATTTATGATTATTGCTTGAAATTTTACACACTTCTTAGTTATATTAATCTAAAGATCTGTATACTTTTTGGTTTTGATTCAAAATTTTATTTTAGAGATATTGAGTTTTTTGTAAAAAAAAAAGGGGGGGGTTCGCATGTCGCGCCGTATGTCAGAAACTATTTATGATTATTGCATAAAAATTCACAAACAACTGTCAAGACGACGGGCGTATCATGCGCTCATGGCGCAGCTGTTTATTTTGATTGTGCCTTAAACAAGTGTGCTTAGTATATCCATCTTCATGAGTCACGTCTTTTCCAATTGATTTTCTTTTACACTTTGCTCGTATGCTGTGTTGTCACACCCCCGTCTCAAGTTAGGACCGACAAAAATGTTAAACCACACTTTATTATTTAAGATCCTGTGCCAAGACAGGAATATTTGAGGGTGTGGATAGGGTTTACAGAATAGAGAATAATGGGCAAAAAGTATATAAAGAATAGAGAATAATTGACAAAATAAATAAAGAATAGAGAATAATGAGGTGCTGAGGTATAATGAATAGAGAATAATGGGCAAAAAGTATAAAGAATAGAGAAGAATGGCCTAAAAAATTAAAGAATACAGAAATGAAGGACCCCTATCCAGATCCTCATCTATAATCGCAATGTTATGACCTGATGATGTGATTCCGGTTATTTTCATGAAAGACTCTCAGATGCCAAAATTAAAAAAAAAAGTACGTAACCTGAACAGTATATTTTGGAAACATATTGACCAAAGCTTTTTTATTCAACAATTTATTCCGATTCCAACATGTTCAATTTTAGTAAATTTTCGGAAAGACTCTCATACCAACAGTTAAAAAGTTCCTATATATATAGCATCAATACGTTTTGGAAAAATTTATTAGCCAAAGCTTTAAAAATTTATAGGAAATTATTGGATTTCAAATTAAGGATATCGATGTGATTCCAAATTTAGAAAAAAAAATTACTGGAAGAATGTCAGGCAAATAAATATGAGTATAGCGAAATCAGAGAACTATATTTTAATTAGATTGCCATAAACTCTTTGAAACAGATGATCCGTAGGCTATCTAATTAAAATATAGATCTCTGATGTCGTTATACTCGTACGACGGAGTTACGATTGATCGATATATTAATTAGATTGGATCCGTAGGGTAGCTAGTTTACGTACTATAGTATTTTTTTCCAATCCAGTCAACAAACATGCTGCCATACTAGTAGCTAAAGATAGAACCTTGCAATAAGAAAAATATAAGCAAACAAAAACAACAAAAAATCACGCTAATAACCAAACCAAATATTAACAAACATGAACATCTATAAAAACGAAGAGAACTATTGTGGAAAATGCCCTGTCGCTCATTGCAATTAACACATGGGTGAACAGTCGTATACGGCGTCGTCATCAACGCTAGAAAAGGGTGGATACAACAAATAAATATATCCATGATAGTCTTTGATGTTGTGATGTTACACTATTGTTTCAGAAAAAGGGTGAAGGTTTGGTACCATTAAAACTTTTAAACCCGCTGCATGGGACTTTATTTTAAAAAGGGGGGGGGGGGGGGCAATATTCATTTATACCATGGCACAGTGGCACACCTTTACTTGATAATGCCCTGTTCAATATACTCCAAAGTTTACACAAATTTTTTTTTTATAATAGTCCAAAGGTCTGTTTACAGGTTTCACTATTAATTAGTTCACTTTGACCTACTTTTTATTCATGAATGACTTATTAAAGTCCAATTATCAGATTGTCAGATGCCAGCTAGACAGGGTGTAGCATTGATAATTGGTCAGGTGGATAGGTATTGGGAAGCACTACAGGGCTCACTAATAATAAGTTCACTTTGACCTACATTTGATGCATGAATGACTCTGTTTCAATTTTCTGTTAAGCCTAATAAAGGTCCATTTCTTATATACCAGAAATGATGTAGCATGGATACATTTTATACATCAATGATCTCTAAGGAAGTATAGAAGGAAGATGTATTTTTCTGGGAGAAACAGGTACTCACCTTCGTTAAAGATAGAAGATCCAGCTATATTTCACTCGTGTGAGAAATTATTGGTCTTTTCATTCGTTCCGCTGCGCTTCACTCGAACGTGAATAAGACTTGAATTTCTAAAACTCACGAAAGATAGCTGGATCTTTGATCCTCACTCGTGTAAGAACTTATTAGTCTTAGCATAACAACATGTGCAACCTCTTGTTTAATTCTCTTACATCTTGAATTTTACATATAATGTATTTTAAAAGGGATCTGGCAAGTTTTGCCATATTACCAACTATTACCCAGTAAAACCCGGGTTTTCGCAGTATTTCCCACAGGGCTGGAAATATTAATAAAACCTGGGTTATTGCCAACCCTTGATAGCATGAAAATATGCGAACTATATTGCTACCATTTTTTATACAACCGCAAATTTTTTTGCGGTCATATAATATTGGTATCACGTCGTCGTCGTCGTCAGCGTCGTCCGAAGACATTTGGTTCCGGACAATAACTTTAGTAAATGTAAATAGAAATCTATGAAATTTAAACACAAGGTTTATAACCACAAAAGGAAGGTTGGGATTGATTTTGTTGGTTATAGTCTAAACAGTTTGGGAATAAGGGGGCCAAAAAGGGGCCCAAATAAGCATTTTTCTAGTTTCCAGACAATAACTTGTGGAACAGTGTATGGATCTCTCTGAAATTATACCACAAGTTTCCATACCACAAAGGGATGGTAAGAATTGGCTTTCGGGGGTTATGGCTCAAACCGTTTAGGAATTAGGAGCAAAAAAGGGGGAAAAACAAGTGTTTCCTTTGTTAATGGACAATTAAAAAAAAGTACAATGTTATGTTTGGATTGCCTCCCTTACACTGCTTTTGAATTATGTATAAAGAAATGTTGTATTGTCTTGAGGTGATTAGCTGTTAATTTTTTTTTAGAAGTTACTATTTAAAAATGCTGATTAAGAAATATTAATTTTAGCCATGATTATGTATGTCATTTTCTATTTCAAGACTTTTATGATGTATTTAAATGGGTAATTATGGTTGCAAACTCCATTGGAAAATTTGAATTGAGATTATGACCATATCTTGAGGGAAAGAATTTTTTTTTTTGGAAAAAGGGGGGAGGCGAAAACAATTGGGGCGGGGGGGGGGGGGGGGACAATTTTTTCTCATTTCAGATTTCAGAAATTAAGTTAAAGAAAATTTCTTCAAATATTTTTTTTTTGCAAAAAAAGGTGGGGGGGAGTAAATTTTTTTTTTGGGGTGTCAATTCGCAACAGCATAGTGTATTGCACAAAAGCAAAAAAAAGGGGGGGGGGGTCTTTTTTTTTGGGGGGGGGGAGGGGGTCAATTCGCCACAGCATAGTGTATTGCACAAAAGCAAAAAAAAATAATATAAATTCAAATCATATGACCAATTCTAAGTTCTTTGCCTACAGTTATTCTGTGTCAGAAACCTATTATGTGTCAAATATTTAATTACAATCCAAATTCAGACCTGTATCAAGCGCGAATATTGTGTCCATTTTGGCCCCAACTGTTCAGGGTTGGACCTCTACGGTCGTATCCAGCTGCGTTCGGAGAAGCAATTTATCTGAAATAGGATGGCCATTTTGGATTCAAAATGGCGGCAGAAATCTTAAAATTCTCCACTTTTGATGAAATTTAGAATATACATGCAATATGAAGAAGAACATTTATGGGTCAATGGCACAAAGACAACACCAACTCACAAATTTGGCGAGTCTATTTTGGACATTGAAATTGTTGGTGTCCATTTTGGATTCAAAATGGCCTCCAGAATCTTAAAATGCTCTGTTGTAGATGAAATTTGATACTCAAGTAGATAAAGGTGTGGCAAGTTTATTTCCAGTATCAAAAGTTACTACAGCGATTTTGGATTCAAAATAGTATCTGAAAAATAAAAATGCTCTGATTTTGATGAAATTAGTTTTTGTCTCGCCTGCGCAGCAAAAGCGAGACATAGGTATGGTTTTACCGGCGACGGCGGCGGCGTTAACATTACAACAAAGTTTGCTGCTTAAGTCCATATCTCATGAAGTATAAGGAGTAGGCTTTTGATATTTGGCATGCAGATGCCCCACAACTAGTACTTGTCAGTCTGTCATGTGTCATTAATCCTTGACCTACTTTTCATGCTTGAATGACCCTGAAGAACTTAGTCATTTTTGCAACAAAGTTTGCTGTTTAAGTCCATATCTCAAGAACTAGAAGGCTTAGGTTGATGATATTTGACATGGAGGTCCCCCACAACCAGTTGATGTCAGTCTGACAGGTGGAATTTTGCCTTGACCTTGTTTTCATGGTTTATTGACTTTGACAATTTCAAGTTGCATTCGAGTTTACTGCTTGAGTCCATATCTTAAGAACTAGAAGGCCTAGGTAGAGGATATTTGGCATGGAGGTCCCTTACTACTAGGGGATGTCATTTTGACACCTGTTTTTTTACCTTGACCTTGTTCTCATAGTTGATTGACAGACAATTATGCAACCAAATGTTACAATTAAATCAATATTTAAAGAATAAGTAGGCCTAGTTTTATGATATTTGGTATAAAGGTCTCCCATTACCAGGGGATGTCAGTCTGGTGCCTGAAATTTCACCTTGACTTTTGTTTCTACTTTGACCAACATTTTTGGCTGGAAATATTAATAAAACCTGGGTTATTGCCAACCCTTGATAGCATGAAAATATGCGAACTATATTGCTACCATTTTTTATACAACCGCAAATTTTTTTTGCGGTCATATAATATTGGTATCACGTCGTCGTCGTCGTCAGCGTCGTCCGAAGACATTTGGTTCCGGACAATAACTTTTGTAAATGTAAATAGAAATCTATGAAATTTAAACACAAGGTTTATAACCACAAAAGGAAGGTTGGGATTGATTTTGTTGGTTATAGTCTAAACAGTTTGGGAATAAGGGGGCCAAAAAGGGGCCCAAATAAGCATTTTTCTAGTTTCCAGACAATAACTTGTGGAACAGTGTATGGATCTCTCTGAAATTATACCACAAGTTTCCATACCACAAAGGGATGGTAAGAATTGGCTTTCGGGGGTTATGGCTCAAACCGTTTAGGAATTAGGAGCAAAAAAGGGGGAAAAACAAGTGTTTCCTTTGTTAATGGACAATTAAAAAAAAGTACAATGTTATGTTTGGATTGCCTCCCTTACACTGCTTTTGAATTATGTATAAAGAAATGTTGTATTGTCTTGAGGTGATTAGCTGTTAATTTTTTTTTAGAAGTTACTATTTAAAAATGCTGATTAAGAAATATTAATTTTAGCCATGATTATGTATGTCATTTTCTATTTCAAGACTTTTATGATGTATTTAAATGGGTAATTATGGTTCCAAACTCCATTGGAAAATTTGAATTGAGATTATGACCATATCTTGAGGGAAAGAATTTTTTTTTTGGAAAAAGGGGGGGAGGCGAAAACAATTGGGGCGGGGGGGACAATTTTTTCTCATTTCAGATTTCAGAAATTAAGTTAAAGAAAATTTCTTCAAATATTTTTTTTTTGCAAAAAAAGGTGGGGGGGGGGGGAGTAAATTTTTTTTTGGGGGGGGGTGTCAATTCGCAACAGCATAGTGTATTGCACAAAAGCAAAAAAAAGGGGGGGGGGTCTTTTTTTTTTGGGGGGGAGGGGGTCAATTCGCCACAGCATAGTGTATTGCACAAAAGCAAAAAAAAATAATATAAATTCAAATCATATGACCAATTCTAAGTTCTTTGCCTACAGTTATTCTGTGTCAGAAACCTATTATGTGTCAAATATTTAATTACAATCCAAATTCAGACCTGTATCAAGCGCGAATATTGTGTCCATTTTGGCCCCAACTGTTCAGGGTTGGACCTCTACGGTCGTATCCAGCTGCGTTCGGAGAAGCAATTTATCTGAAATAGGATGGCCATTTTGGATTCAAAATGGCGGCAGAAATCTTAAAATTCTCCACTTTTGATGAAATTTAGAATATACATGCAATATGAAGAAGAACATTTATGGGTCAATGGCACAAAGACAACACCAACTCACAAATTTGGCGAGTCTATTTTGGACATTGAAATTGTTGGTGTCCATTTTGGATTCAAAATGGCCTCCAGAATCTTAAAATGCTCTGTTGTAGATGAAATTTGATACTCAAGTAGATAAAGGTGTGGCAAGTTTATTTCCAGTATCAAAAGTTACTACAGCGATTTTGGATTCAAAATAGTATCTGAAAAATAAAAATGCTCTGATTTTGATGAAATTAGTTTTTGTCTCGCCTGCGCAGCAAAAGCGAGACATAGGTATGGTTTTACCGGCGACGGCGGCGGCGTTAACATTACAACAAAGTTTGCTGCTTAAGTCCATATCTCATGAAGTATAAGGAGTAGGCTTTTGATATTTGGCATGCAGATGCCCCACAACTAGTACTTGTCAGTCTGTCATGTGTCATTAATCCTTGACCTACTTTTCATGCTTGAATGACCCTGAAGAACTTAGTCATTTTTGCAACAAAGTTTGCTGTTTAAGTCCATATCTCAAGAACTAGAAGGCTTAGGTTGATGATATTTGACATGGAGGTCCCCCACAACCAGTTGATGTCAGTCTGACAGGTGGAATTTTGCCTTGACCTTGTTTTCATGGTTTATTGACTTTGACAATTTCAAGTTGCATTCGAGTTTACTGCTTGAGTCCATATCTTAAGAACTAGAAGGCCTAGGTAGAGGATATTTGGCATGGAGGTCCCTTACTACTAGGGGATGTCATTTTGACACCTGTTTTTTTACCTTGACCTTGTTCTCATAGTTGATTGACAGACAATTATGCAACCAAATGTTACAATTAAATCAATATTTAAAGAATAAGTAGGCCTAGTTTAATGATATTTGGTATAAAGGTATCCCATTACCAGGGGATGTCAGTCTGGTGCCTGAAATTTCACCTTGACTTTTGTTTCTACTTTGACCAACATTTTTGAATATGTGTCATGTTGGAATATACATGTATGTCTCAAGAACTAAAAGACCTTAGAGTTGATAACATTTGGTTTACAGATTAAGGTATCAGTCAGACATTGATCTTGTTTTCATAGTTGAATAGCTCGTTTCTGATAGTTGGAACAGGCGAGACATACTTTAGTGTACCTCTTGTATAAGTAGATATATATAAGTCTTGGGAGTTTATTTCAAGCATCAAAATCCTCAATTAAAATATGGCCGCCTACAAACATGAAAAAAAGAGTTATTATTGACATTTTCATAGCATCTCCATTCTTGGGAAGGGCGTATCATGGTCTTACGGCGCAATTTATTTTTGTTATTTATTTTGCATGCTTATTATTGTTGTTGCAATTAAGTGCTTAATGACATTTGCAAGGTCAATTTGTGTAATTGAGGAGTTCAACAGTCATGAAAACTCATGACCTTGCTTCATTTCATTAGTCATGGATTTCCATGACTACTGAAAAAAATAAAAGGGTCATGGATTGCCATGACTTTTGTATTAGTTTTTAAAACTAATTACTACCTTGACCCTAAATATAGTTCATAGTCATGGTTTTCCATGACTTTGTATTTATAATGGGTCATGGAAAACTATCACTTTCATTGGTCATGGTTTACCATGTTATCCCTGACTGTCTACTGTGTTTTTTGCTTCCAACACGTAATCGCACTTAAATTTTTACAAGACTTGGTATAGCATTGACATGATAAAAGGGTACCCACTATTTTTTTCCATGCACTAAATGTCTTGAATTTTCTTTTCTCTACACTGTTATGCAAGAAACGTGCTGTGGATGCTTTATGCTTTTGAAATCATCACTGAATTACTCTATATTCATAGGGAGAAACAATCATAGTTAACGGTCGATCTAGTATCGGTAACAGGATGGACATATATATAAGAAGATGTGGTATGAGTGCAAATGAGACAACTCTTCATCCAAGTCAAAATTTATAAAAGTAAACCATTATGCATTTCCTGTATTTCATAGATATAGCAGCCCATACCTGATCCCATGGTTGATATATGAATATTTAGACTACAGTACTGTATACCCAACAACTCATACTAATACTGCGTTGGGAATAACTGGCTTACTATCTACAGGAACCACTTGAAAAGAAAAGCTCGAAGAGCCCAGCTTTTCTTCCTGTCTGCATGCTCACTTAATTGCAAATTGAATTTTATTTTTTTAGTTAATCACATATAAAGTATATCAAACTGTCATTCATTCTAACGAACTTTTGTGAAATTATCCATTAAAAGTGTGTTTTTTTTAGTATAACGATCTTTGCCAGCCTAACAAGATGGATGCCGTTGCTAAAAATTTTAATTCTGAAAACTATAAAAACTTTTTGAAAATTTTCAGACATAAATTCTTAAACTGCTCCATTTAAATTGATATAGTCTCTTTTATTTTCAACAGCTTTATAAGTTGATTGAACTTATGACTTTTGCTAAAATACATGTATCCCCCTCCATATGTATATATGTCGCTGTTATCCGTGAGTGGCGGGTTCAGGGGGCATAGGTACGCCCCCTTTTTTGTTTGGAAAACATATCAATTAATATGTTTAAAATCGTTCAATTTATATATATATATATTATATACCATATACGAAGTTCCATTTTCGGAACGATAACAGGGACGTAGAGGGCGTACGCCCCCTTTTTTGTTTGGAAAACATATCAATTTATTATGTTTTTAAAATCGTTCAATTTTTATATATATATACCATATATACGAAGTTGGTGTATTTTCGAACTGACACATTCTGGGATTTTTTAGTATAGTAGTCTCAGACTAGTCCCAGTGCAGTCACATACGGTTGATAATTTTGAAAAAAATGTGCACATGTTCTACATATATTTGAATGGGGAAATACAAATGTTTTGGTATTTATGATTGTTTATTTGTAATGCGGTTATTTATTTGATTTTGAATCTTTAATGAGATACAAAAATTCTAACTTTTAAATACGAAGACAGCGCAAAATTGAAATTCCCGCGACTTGGTCACATGGATAGAATGAAGGATCATGGGTAAAATCTGGGACGGCGTGCGTCAACTTTACTGTTGATGAGATACTGGGGAAGAAATTCATATTTTTCTTTTAATTAGAACATTTAGTGGTTAACTTTGTATTGGTAGGTATCCTCAGAAGCAACTGTCACATTTTTTATAACAATTTAAATAGGATTTTCCGATGAATTCTCTTTTAACGGGCGATAACCACAAAGTGAAGCAGAAAAATGGCCTTTGTGATTACTGCCCTTTAGAAACCGGACAAGGGCGACAATTTTCCCTGTTTGCGACCCCGCAATGCCAACTCGATAAACTTGAGACATTACATTGTATAACGGCTGAATGCCAACCGATAAAATTACAGGCATATGACATTCTGGCCTTGTAACCGACGAAACCCTTCCTGATCTTAAGAAATTCAAAATGGCGGAGTGGAAATTTATGCAGTGTTTTCGTCACCAGACAAGATCCATAATTTTAATGTAAAATCATCAGCTTATTATAATTAAAGCTTGATATATCATACATAACAAAGAACTAAATAAAAACATGTATATAACCAATTCACAGAAATGAAAAATGTAAAGAGTATATATCATTTATTGAGGGTCAAGAGTTCATGTCTTCTTTAAATCATTAGATAGTGTCCATAGCAAAGTGAAGCCAAAAATGATCTAGCTTGTATTCACTCTAAGAAACTTAAATTTGCCTTGGCATTTTGAATTCTCTCGGGTCCAGGGCAGTAAAGACCTTATATCACTATTTCAGAATACCCAACACTTGAAGTATTGACATTATACAACAATCACTTTTGAATACACCTTATCGCTATTTGTCCGCCATTACTGGACATCACACAAGTTCCCGTTAAATTTTGACGTCATAATAGAAAATATCTGACGCCACAATGGAAAAGTGATTGTTGTGTGACGTCAAAAGTTTGAGAGGGACAGATTCTCGGGTCAAACGGGAATAGCGATAAGGTGTATTGTTGTTTTGGACATTTTCTCTTATGGTGTCAAAATTTTACTGGAACATCTGTGATGGCCAGTAATTGTGGACAAATAACGATCAGAGCTCCAGATAAGAATTCACAAATTGGGGTTTTTACCCACCATTTTTTTATGTAATTGGGTGATAAAGTTTTTTAATTGCATTATCAATTCCAATTCACCCCTCAAGCAAATATCAAATTGGGTTTTTCACCACCAAGCTCCTTAATGTATTGGGTTTTTTTCATCAACACAATATTGAATATTTAGGCATGTTATAATCACATTATATCAACCCCAGATGTGTTTCCATCTTAAATGTGTTTCTTTCTTTGTAGAATATGTGCTAGCTGTTTTATTTGGTTTATTCACTGACGAGCAATTGTACATTTAATTTGTGTCCCGTTTTAAACGTTCTGTCAGTTTTGTATTTTCTCAAAACTTATGTAAACTGCAGCTGGTGTCACTAGTTGGACAGGAACTAATTGCCTTTCTAGATCCCATATGATCACCCTACAGTTTAATTATAGTTGGTGTAGGTGTGGCTAAGTGTTTAGATTTTTGTGTAATATATGTGAAATTTAGGTGCTGTAAGAAAGTTTTGCCAGTCCTTTCACCTATTTGCCAGATCTACTTTTTAATAAAAATAAAAAGTAGTTTCCAGATTTAAGATATACCCCAAAACCTTGAGGTTTATAGGGTGGTTTATAATGACGGAGACCACATTCAACTTAAATTTACAAATAATTCTGCAACATCAAGTAAATAAATGACAATGTTATACTGCACTTGCCAATAAGACAACTATCTTGAGCATCTAGAACAATTAGACCAAAACAAAGAAAGTGTCAAGCTGCATTGACGTAAAAAACGGATATGTGTATTCACTCATCAACTAAAATGAAAAAAATAATATATAAACTGTTTTCATTTAATTCAATTTACATAAATCTGGGTTAAGTTGTCCCTTATCAGAACTTTTGGTTTCCGATGCTTTAAACTACATATCATGTCATAATTGATTTGGCCTTTCACTTTTTCCAACTGATTTCGTTTTTGACGGTACCCCGTGTTTATCGCTCTAGCAATGTTCTCGTTATGGTACGCAAACACGCCCGTGCGTTCAATGGCCGCTTCCTAAAATCACTAGCTGAGTCTTCTTATCATCATAACTTTCCCTCAGCTATCAAAAAGAAGCCGAAAACATGCTTCTATTCAATATTTTTACCGGACATTTATTTTCGTTTTAATTCATTGTATGTTATGATAAATCCCGAGCAATTCGAAAAAATATGACAGCATGTCACACGCTAATTGGATAAACAAGAGAAGATCGAAATGTTTTCATAAACACGTGTACCTTTTGAGCAACGGAAAATTCAAACAAGGACCCATTACAGCTACTTGATGCAGGGCTCTATTTTTAGAACGAAAGGACATTTCCAATTATAAATATTATAAAAATAGATTTACGCGACGACTGTAATCAAGTAAGGGTAAATAACGCAAACGATAGCGAATAAAAGCGTTAAGAACCCATGTTTTTGGCATATAATTGGGTTTTCCTTTGAATTAATTGGGTTATTGAACCCTGCAATGGGCAATTGCATTGGGTTTTTAATTATTTTTATTGCGTGATCACGCAAATACGCAGCTTATCTGGAGCTCTGAACGATAAATAGGTGTATGTAGCCATGCCCTGCAAATCCTGCCCTGAGGTCAAAACGTTCTGTAAACTTGTCTCTTCATGCCAGTTTTTTTTATCCTTTAAATGTGTACTCTTTGTTTCTGCAAGTAGTTTTTTTAACAGTTCTTTGTAATATTTTCTGGGTGCAGGATCAGGGTTCAGATCTTTAAATAACCCTGTATTTTTTTTAGATATTCCCCTTAAAAATGTAATAAGCCTGGTTTATTCTTAAAACATGCAAGTGCCTATTTAAATGTGTCTTGGTACTTGAATCTGCTGGTGGATTCAGGGAAGTATGTATGAGGGTTTGGATGGGTGGTCCTTCATTTCTGTATTTTTTAATTTTTTGGGACATTTTTCTTTGTCTTTAAAGAATACTCTTAGTCTGTAAAATTGTCATGAAAATGATTTTATTATTAAATTTAATTATAATCTTATGAATTCTTTCTTCTGTACATCATTCATTTCTGTAATCAGTATTATTTTTCCTAATTCTTTTATTTTCAACAGTTATTCTTTTGCAGCCCATTATTCTGTATTCTTTATTTCATTGGCTCATTTTTTCTTTTTAGTAGAATCATTATATTTTTTGGACATTACTCTCAATTCTGTAAACCCCACCCAGACCCTCGTGCATGCCACTGCAAAATGTTTATGCAATATCATTCTGATTTCAAAAATTTAAAACGAGGAGAACAATGTCTTGAAACAGTATATTTACAAAATGTAAGCATGGTGTGTATTATCCTGTTCAATGAAAAGAATCAAAGCTACTGTTCTGTTTGTATTTGTTTATGAAACTCCCTTCTTAAAAGTGGTCTAATTTGTTCATCAATAGTGATCCCTAGCCAATCAACACTAGGGGTTGAGTTTGAAGCCTGTTTATGTCGAGGTGTGTTCGGCTGTACATTGTATATAGGCTTCTGCCACCAACTACTTGCTTTAGTGATTTAGCCTAGAGTGAAAGTGGTATTTAACTCCAGTAATCATCAATCAATCCCTTATCATACTGGAATAAGTGTTATACCCGCAACTTCTTAACTGAGATATTTAATGCAAGTTACAATAAAATGTACAGTAATTGACTTCAACATGGTCAAATTTGCTTAAAAGTGACTGTTTGACCTGTGGCAATTTTTAAAATTGACATTGTGACCCTACTCAGTACTGAAGCTCCTATTATGCTGACTATGCAGAAAAAGAACTTGTCTATATAATAATTTATTTGATTTAGTGGTAGAAAGCTATATTTCTGTACAAAAAAGTCCTTAAAAAGATAGTTTTCTGTTGACTTAATTTGAGTTGAGAGTTATTTCCCTTGGTCGTCATGCTGACAAACCAAATTTAAACATATATGTATCATGGTACAAGTTAGTCTGATATAAACATGATAATTAAATAACTTGTACTCAAATTAAGAAATTAGGGATCGGAAAACATGTATTTTAAAACAATTTTTCACATCTTAAATTCAATTTCTTAGATCTGTCTTTTCCCAAATTTAAAATTATTTAATTTTGCACAAGCATGGAAAAGTTTTGAAGTAACACTCATAGCATGTATAGAGAAACTAGATATCTTGATAATATCTCCTCATGAAATTCTTGTGATTTAAAAATGTTTTTTTCAGTGTGTATACTGGTTACCATGGATACAGATGATGCTTTACAGCAGGTGGCAGAAGGAGGTGGGGGAGGAGATGGAATTGTCATTGGTGATGTTGGAGACTTAGTTAAACTATCAGAAACTCAGGTTTGTTTATGGTTCTGCAGTTCAGATACACTGTATATACATATATATATGCATGATATACACACTGATATATGCTTCTTAGTTTATATTTTTCAAATTTAATTTTAATGAGGTCAATACTGGGTGTGGACTGAGTCACTGCGTGCAATTGATTAAGGTAACATATAATCAGGATTATAACTGATCAATCCTTTTCACTGTATATGTAGTCGAGAAAACTTTGACGAATAGTTTCCTTGTACAATGAGTGTTGTAAAATTTTAAACTATCTTCAAACAGGAAGTGGACACATGGCAGATGTAAAAACTGCTTACTCGCTACAAAACAAAAGCTGTACACCAAATATTAAATCATTCCTTTTCATCTATAGAACCTAAAAATCCTCGACACGTTTTCTTTCGGATGGACAGATAGGGTTGAGCGGATACTAGACCCACTTTTGTCTATTTGATTTTGTGATTATGCCAAAGTCTGCATACAAATGAAAATAAAAAGATGTGGTATAATTGCCAATGAGACGACTCTCCACCAGAGACCAAATGACATAGAAGTTAACAACTATGGTCACCATAAGGCCATCAATAATGAGCAAAACCAATACCACATAGTCAGCTATAAAAGACCCCCAAATGACAAATGTAAAACCCTTCACACTAAAAACTAAAAAGCCTATAGAAAATTTGTAATTCGTTGAACACTTAAACTTGTGGTACACCTGTACCCCTGAAATCTACTGAAATTGGTATTCAACTAATACTGTCATAAAAGTGGCTATGTTTATTACAGGGTAATGCCGATATTGCAAAAATGACTGGACAACATGTAATTTTGTGTTATCCTGTCAGGCTTTTCATTTTAAACACTAAAACTACTAATCTAGTAGTAAGGAACACTTAGAGATATTTTCAATACCTGTACCCAAGGTAAAATCTCTGCTACATGTAACGTGTAACAATAACTAACACAGTATTAGCTGTCAGTAATGGGAAATGTTCACTATCATAGTACTGTACATTTAAATATTCTGCTTCCAAAAATATCAGCATTATGCACATTAATTTTCAATATCAATCACTTGTTAATAAAATATGTATCATTGCAGGTAGTAGAGACACTAGAAGGAGTGTATCCCCAAGCTGATCCAGCCCCTCAGGCTAACGGTGGATACAGCATGGAGTCCTTGCCTAGTGTTATGCCTGTTAACATTATGGCTGAACAGAAGACTAGCGATATGCCTGTTGAAATCATGGCTGAGCAAAAAACTAATGAAAATGAAGCATCAGGTAGAAACATGTATAAAGTTCAGGTCTTTTCATTTAGATTCTTCTCTAGAAATTTTTGGGAAAATATGTCTAAAAATTCATTGTAATGTATTTACGAGTTTGTATTTAAAACCTAGATTCTTGAATTGATTTATAATCATGCTTTTCTGAATATTTTATATTTTTGTAGCATGTTTATGAATAATGATTTGATTGATACTACATGTACTAGACGGGAAAGCATCTTTAGTAGTATGGTTGACAACAAATTGCTTATAGTTTTCATCATAATCATGGCATATTTTCAGGATTTGAACACTATTTTACTGACAAGAAAGTCAACGACAAGAATACTGACAAAAAAAAACATAGGGTAAACTGGTCTGGAATAAGATTTATGTCATGTAGGTGAGAATATTGGAAAAAGCAGTACTTACCTGTACATGAAGATTTTGTTTTTGAAAATTTTGCAAGATATTTAAAATGTAAGTTATGCATTAATATCAGATCTCTTGTTGTATAATTATCAACAATGCCTTCTAAATTTTTTTAGTAGAAGAGGTATTAGAAAAGATCAGTGAAGTGTCCCAAGTAGCTGAGGCAGAGGCAACGGCCATGTTGAATGCAGAAGAAGAATTACCAGATCAAGTAGAAAATGTACAACAGCCTGCAGTAGATGATAAAACTGGTAATATTCCACAATTTATGTCTTTTTATCTCATATTAAACATCTCATATTAAAAATGTTTAAGGCAAATTTTATTGTTAAGAAATGATTTATTGGTTTTTGTCTCGCCTTGATGGAGTCAAAAAGCGTGGCAAAGGTATGCTGTTCCGGCGGTGGAGGCGGCGTCAACAATGTATTAGTTGGTGATTAGGTCTAGTTCATGGTGAACCACTAGTGGTAAGTCAATGATATTTGGTATGCAGTTGTATTAGCATTGGCACATCTCATTACCATGGAGATTATATGGCCCCGCCCCCTCAGTCAAGGTCTATTGACTTTGAAGTTTTTGCTTAGTTTTCATGTATTAGTTTGTGATTAGGTCAGTTTAAGGGGAACCGTTAGTGGTAGGTCAATGATAATTGGTATGCAGTTGTATAAGCATTAGTACATATCATTTCCATGTAGAATATTTGGTCCTTACCCCTCAGTTATGGTCTATTGACTTTGAAACTTTTGCTTAGTTTACATGTATTAGTTTGTGATTAGGTCAGTTTAAGATGAACCACTAATGTTGAGTCAATGATATTCGGTATGCAAATGTGTATGCAAATGTATTGGCATTTGCAAGTTTTATTTCCATGGAGATTATATAACCCCACCCCCTAATTATGGTTCATTGACTTTGAAACTTTTACATAGTTTACAAGTTAATGTTTGTGTTTAGGTTTGTTTATAAGGAAAGACTTATGAAAAGTCAATGGTATTTGGTTTGCAGTTGTATTAGCATTGGCACATCTCATTTCCATGTAGATTGTTTAGCCCTGTACCTTCAGTCATGGTTCATTGACTTTGAATATTTGCATAACTTACATGTTAAAGTATTGCTATTTTAATTTCAACATTTGCATTATCAAAATAACAAATAGACGTGACATATCTCTGTGTTAACAGTTTATCTAATAATATTGGTGTTTCAGCCAACTTGAAATTAGTACAAACACTTACAAAATTTTTTTTTTCTGATTTTAAAATTTCTGTGAAGCATTCATTGCTTCTTGATGTGGCAGTAAATATATAATGGAAAAGAAGTTATTTGGTGTATAATTCATGATACTAAAATCCTTGAAACCAATTTTCAAATAGGGAACAAAAGCTCAAACTGGACTGTAAGTTTAAGGGGATTCGTAGCATGCATGTAGGTTTAAGGTGAATTCTTTCAGTTAAGGGTCTAACTTAAACAAGTTATTACAGAAAATAATAGACATACTGTTATTGTGGGAATTCTGACAGAGTTATCATTGACAAATTGCTAAAATAATCCCAAATACGTGAAAATATTAAATTAATTCTGCTAAAACAAAAATATTTAAGACGAAGTTATCATTGAAATACAACAAACTGGTAATCACTGTGCCCACGTTGTTTCACCGAAAATGGCGCGTATAATGTAAACATGTTGAAATGACAAGATCTTAACAACAAAACAAAAAGTGGTAAATTTGAAAGTATCTGATTTACGTTTCACCCGACGAAAATGTCTGTGATAACTGAAAGTCGTTATTTCAGACATTGGCATTTTGTACAATAACAGACATGTGTTATTTCAACACAATTCAGGGGCCTCAGTGGCCGAGTGGTCTAAGTAGTCGAACGACTGTATCACTAACCAGTCAACACTTAGGTTGTGAGTTTGAATCACGCACGGGGCAGGTGCACTCGACTCCAATCTTAATTGACTAGGATTGTCAGTTTTCCTACCGAAGGTCGTGGTACTCTCTGGGCACTCCGGCTTCCTCCATAAATAAAAACTGACCACCACGAAGTAGCACATTAGTGTTGAAAGTGGCATTAAACAACAATCAATCAATCAACACAATTCATGACAGGAGGAGATAACTCTCTCAGAATTCCCAGAATAACAGTATGCCTGTTATTTTCTGTAATAACTTGTTTAAGTTAGACCCTTGTCTGTCTTTGCTAGCTGTCAGTAATATCATAACTGTGAATTTATGTTGAAAATGAAACCTTCATTCCTGTGATCTTTTATCGAATAAAAAAAAATTTTTGTCTCTCTGTTGATAAAGCATGATGTAGATTCCCCATATTGTTATAATTTAACATGTTTCATCTGTTCACACATATTTACGTTGCTATTTGATTTTTCAAAGAATAAGATGAGATGAAAGCCTGTTGACGATATGTCAATATTGGAGATTTTAATCTTTTTTGTGACGTTTCATTAAAATATTTGTTGCGTCTTTTTTCGTCACATGACTGACTATGTGTAATATAATAATGAAAGTTTTTTTTTTTTTTTTTTTGTATGTTTTCATTTTTTAAATTTTTTAACTTATTTTATATTTAGCAGATAACAGTTTGCCAGCTAACTTTTTTGATGGAAATACAGAAGTAGTATCTGAAGCCCAGGTAATACACAAACATATCACTGATAGCTCATTATGGATAAATATTATGGGTTTTCAGAATAAAATCTTTAATCATAAAGCTGTATACAATATAGGTACATATATTGTCATTTTTGCAAAGGTTGCTGATTTAATTTTATATTTAAATAAAAGATGTGAATCTTGCCACCAACAATATGACTTTTTTTTTTATTCTTCCTGATTTTTAAGGATGTACTTAGGTGAAATTAAAAATTGATATCATAAGTCAGAAGAGCATTAGTTAACTCTTTATCTACCACTGACGGATATATACACTCTTTATCTACCACTGACGGATATATACACGTTTTTTATCATTGTTCTGTCCGCAGTGACTGATAAATCTGCTTGCATAATCAAGCGTGTATTTCCAGTGACTGATAGATCCGCTGTAAACATACACTTGCGCAGTCCCGGTGACAGATATTTCCGTAAAATATACCACTGTTAAAACCCTTTAGATTGGACAAAACTGTTGGGGAATCCCGAAATGAAGCAATGAAATTTGGTTTTAGAAATGAATAACCTTTCAACTCGTACATTCCTTTTCATTAAAAGGTGTGTGTTTACATTTAACTATGATGAATTTTACACTATTTCGGAATGCGATTTAAACAATGGCGGATAAATGAGCTTCTTTGTTCAAATTGGATAGCAAAAGTGAAGAATTTGAAGGATTTATGCAATTAGAAAGCAAAGTTAAAAGTATAGGAAGGGATAGTTTAGTTTGTCGGAACCAGATTGGGAGTCTACCGAGGATGAAGAAACCAAACATGGACAAATAATTTTTACGTCCATTTACGGCAGCTTTCAAGCTTGATAAGGAAAAGAAGGCAATCGATTTTGTATTTGTTTTATTTTTCAATTAATATACAATAAATACTAATTAAATGAACATTTAATTAGAGAACTCATAACACAGTCATAACAATTTGTGAAAAATTCTCTCACTGCAAATTATCTCTGGTAGTTAACCTACAATTCAGATGCAGTAGCTAACTAATCAGCAGTGTGTAGTAGTGAACTGTAAAGGTACCTGTGGTAGATAAGAAGTTAAGGAACAAAATAAGCTAAAAATATTGATAGGTTATGGAGCTAATTTTCGAGATATTTAATTTTTTTTAAAATGGCTGGAAAAGGCTGACTCAGACTTTTACCTTATTATACCCCCGCTTTAAAAAAGGGGGTTATACTGTTTTACCTCTGTCTGTTCGTCCGTCCGTCCCATGAATATTTTTGTCGCATTTTTCTCAGGAACTACTAGACAAGGATTTCTGAAATTTGGTTTCAGGGTTTATGTAAGTAAGTTACACCGTGTGATACGTTATCAGATTCATCACTCAACAACTTCCTGTTTACCGGACACTTGTATTATTTTACACATGATAGCCAAGTTGAAAATTTTCGTCACATTTTTCTCAGGAACTACTTGACAAGGATTTCTGAATTCGTTTTTAGGGTTTATATAAGTAAGTTACACCGTGTGATGCGTTATCAGATTCTTCACTCAACAACTTCCTGTTTACCGAACACTTGTATTATTTTACACATGATAGCCAAGTTGAAAACTTTCGTCACATTTTTCTCAGGAACTACTTGACAAGAATTTCTGAAATTTGGTTTCAGGGTTTATATAAGTAAGTTACACCGTGTGATGCGTTATCAGATTCATCACTCAACAACTTCCTGTTTACAGAAATATTTCAGCGGGGGGTATCATCAGTGAGCTACTGCTCACAGTTTTACTTGTATTTTTATTGATATTAATTGGGTCTCAAATCAAAAGGAAAGATATCTAGAATCTGCTTAAATTTTGGTAAATGACCTTTTATGAGCTATTGAAGAGAAAAATGGGTGTTATAGGGCAAAATATTTTACCCTGTATCATAGGAAAAAAACCAAGGAGTCCTAACATCTGACAAAAATTCCTAAACCTGTCCTAAGTGCATCCTTAAACCTTTTATTCATAAAGACACTGAAAAATAAGTAACAATGTTAAGCAAAAATTGTAACATACACAAATGCTTTCAAATTAAGGGTTTCTGCTGGCTTTCCAAAAATTCATAACTGGCGAAATAATTGGTTGAAAAGCTGTTTCTGGTTTTTCCTCACTGAGGTTGCAATTTTCATTTTGTCAACATTTAGATTTCAACAAAATTTTGAAACAAAAATGATAAATGGTTCTCAGGAATTAACCAATAACAAAGTTTAGCATGTCAAGTAATTTGAAAATGACAGAAAATCAATAATGAGATGGCTACCGGTAATTTCCAATCAAGCAATTAGATTACCGTTTCCTGTACCTGGGATCTGTTAAATGGCTCCCTACTGTTACCTGAAGAACTTATTAAATGACATTAATTATACAAAGTAGAAATATTACTAAAGTAGTGGTTTTTATACATTTCTTTAAATTGGGGAGAAAATGTCTGTACTATTAACAGCAATTGACAGCATGTTTTGTATAAATTAAGATATAAATAGGGACAGTTCTTCAAAACTTTAGTTTTGAAATCTGTAGACCTTTTACAGGACACTACAATGTTGCAATAATAACACCCAAGAAAGCTTGAACTCAATGAACTGTCTGATACATGTATCTTAGTCTTTCTATATGAATTCAGAAAATCACATTCAATAGAAAAATGAATTACAATTCCAAAACTGAATTTTAACAAGCAAAAAATGGGTACAAAGTCAGGACTTATGGTTTACAAATTGACTGTGACAAAAGTCTTAAAACAGTATGAAGTGTAACATACTCAAGGCTCATTTACTTCTTACTTTATTTGACCTTTTTAACTTTATTGATTCGAGCGTCACTGATGAGTCTTTTGTAGAAGAAACGCGAATCTGGAGTATCAAAATTTTAATCGTGGTATTTATGATGAGTTTATTGTTATCACATCAATAAAATTCAGTTTAAAATAAATAGTTTTTAGTGATGCTTTTTTATTTGGTGAGAACATATTCATGTTGCTAATAAATAATCTCTTTGATGAAAAAAAATAAATAACTCAGAGGAAACCTGCTCGTCATTTAAATATCTGAAACTATCGAGCATAAAAGTCTAAAATGTACATGTCTTCAGAAGTAACACACTTACAGACTATTCACCTGTGGATGCTAAGCATTGGTAAATAACGGATTAAATAATCCTATGCAGAAGTGGAAAGTTCATGGCCAAGTCAATATGTTCATAATTTGAAAGAAGTAGTTATGAATTTAAAAATATTCATTCAGTCTTTTTGATTTTAATTTAATACCCCTAAAACATAATGTTTTGATAATAAAATGTACCTTATTTTTATATTTTAGCCCCAAGAAGTTCAAGTAGTAATAGAAACAGGTAGTCCTATAGTCACTGATGTCCAACCACCGACCGTTGATGAACCAGTTATAGTCCCAGAAAATTTCACTCCTTTAGAGGAGGAAATAGGGTCAGTAGAAGTAACTTCTGCCAAATCTGATGTGGTTTCTGCAGAGGAACAAAATGAAGTTCAGACACCAGTTGAGGAACCAGTCATTGTCCCTGAAAGTTTTACTCCCCTTGAAGAAAACCAGGTAGACCAGACAGAAGAAAATTTAGTTGAACAGGAATCTTTACCAGTAGAAACAACAAAAAATCAGGAGGACGAAGCCGCAATGGAAGACACAACTGAGACCTCACAACCTCAGATTGAGTCAACTCTCAATGAAGAAGGGGAAGTAACAGTAACTGTAACTATATATAATTCTGAGGAAAAAGAAGAAGCTACGCCAAAGAAAAGAGGAAGACCAGCTAGACAGACAACAGATGATGCATCTGCTTCTACACCAGAGAAAAGACAAAGAAAGGATTCCAAATCAAGTGAAAGTGGAACTGTTTCAGAGGTGAGACCAACACGTAGAAGTCTAAGAGCTCCTAAAGAGGTATCTGATGATAAAACTGCAGAAACCCCAGACACTAAATCTAAAAAAGGGAAGGCTGCAAAGGAAAAAGATACTGAGACCCCTGAGACAAAATCAAAAGGTAGAGGTCGACCAAGGAAAGAGTCAAAAGAAAAGGAAGTTGAACAGGAAGAGGAGGAAGAAGCTGAATCTGAGGCAGAATCTGGAGAGGAGGAACAAGAAGCCACCCCTGAACCAAAGAAGGGAAGAGGCAGAGGAAGACCATCTAAGTCGGAAAGTTCTACTCCTGTTGTCAGATTGAAAGTTAAGACTCCAAGTAAAAAAGGAAAAACTAAACAAGGGGATAATGATGATGAAGAAGAAGCAGTAAAATCTGGAAAGAAAAAAGGTGCAGATACTCCACCAGATGAGGGAAAGAAACGTGGCAAAAAGAAAGATGAGACACCTACAGACACTCCCAAAAAAGGACGAGGTAGACCAAAAAAAGAGGTAGTTGAAGAAACTGTGGGTGATGAAGAAGTAAAAGCTGAAGAAGACATGGAGGCAGAGGAAACTCCTGAACCAGAACAAAAGAAAAAACGTGGACGCCCTCCAAAATCTGCTGACTCTCCAAAGGATATAACTGGTACTAACGAAACAAATGAAGCTGAAGAAACTGTCCCAGCAACTCCATCGAAAAAACGAGCAAGACCAGTTGAAGAATCGGTAGAAACCACACCAACAGATTTACCCGTTAAGAAAAAACCAAAGGCTTCTCCACCAGTAATGACTGACTCCTCAGCTGGACCTAATGATAGAATGATCGTAAAAGAGGAACCTCATGAAGATCTGTTATCACAGGTATTACCCAATATTACTATTTCTGCTGTGTCAGGATCTAATAGACCACACACGCTTATTGTTCATGAAAATGTAGAGGGAGATGTTTATAACATAGAACAAGTTGATCAGGAACCCAGCACATCAGAAGTTGAGATCCCATTTGTTGAAGTTGAGACTGTCATTGAAACCCCGGAAAGAAGATCTGTGCTAACCCAGACAGATCCAAAACTTAAGAAAAAGAAATTTGGACCATTAGGTCAAGATGATTTTGGTTTTGCTGAGGAGGAGGATGATGGGAGTGGGAGAAAAAAGCGAAGAAGTGATGAGGTGGCCTTATTTGAGGATATGGAACCCAAGCGTAGAACAATCCGTAACACTGAGGAGGCTCTCAATTGTCCCTTCTGTGACAAAGCATTTATTGGTCTGGTCAAGCATATAAAAGGTAAACACAGAGATGAAATGGATTATGAAGAGGAAATGAGAAATGCAAAATGGAGAGAAAAGATAATGAAAGTGTCAACCCAGGGACCAGAAGAGGAAGGGGAGCAATGTCAGGAGTGTGGGAAGACTACAAAGAATATGAAACGTCACCAGGAACTTCATCAGCAAAACAGGATGCAAATTCCTTGTCCAATTTGTGGGAAAGTTGTTCTGAAAACTGGTATGAGCTCTCACATGAGAACTGTCCACTCTGGTAGGAAACCATACAAATGTCCACACTGTGACTATGCATCAGCTTTCCGTGGCAATCTTAATACCCATATTAAAGGAATGCATCTCCACACTAGGCAATATCTTTGCAATACCTGCAAGGCTGCATTTAAAACATTGGGAGCTCTGATTGGGCACACAAAACGTGTGCATGAAGGATGGAAGTCACCTAATCAGAAAATCTTCATTTGTTCAGTGTGTGAGAAACGTTTCACCAAGAAATACCACGTCGACAGACATATGTTGATTCATACTGGTGAAAAGCCGCATAAATGTAACGACTGTGGCCGCTGCTTCAATAATAAATCAAATCTGATGTCCCACATCCAATTGGTCCACAAGAAATTGTCACCTTACCAGTGTGACATGTGCCACGAACAGTTTAAGAGGAAGAAACTACTGCTGGAGCATATTGGTAGGATCCATGTGACTGCTGGAGAGGCAGCCCAAGCCATCATTAGGAAGTATGATCTACATGCTGACAACGATGAGGACATTGAGGCAGAGGGAGAGGAATATGAAGAAGGAGAAGTAGCAGAGGTAAGGTTTAGAATTTAGTATCAAGAGTTTCAACAACAAAAATTAAAGATTAAGTTTATTAATTTTTATACGACCGCAAAAAAATTTTTGTGGTCGTATATTGGTATGACGTTGGCGTCGTCGTCGTCCGGCGTCGTCCGAAGACACATTGGTTTTCGCACTCTAACTTTAGTTTAAGTGAATGGATCTTTATGAAATTTTACCACAAGGTTCAATACCACAAAAGGAAGGTTGGGATTGATTTTGGGGGTTATGGTAATAACAGTAAAGGAATTAGGGGCCAAAAAGGGGCCAAAAATAAGCATTTTTGTAACTTCCAGACATAACTTGTGTGTTAGTGTATGGATCTCTCTGACATTGTACCACAAGGTTCCATATCACTAAAGGAATGCTGGGATTGATTTTGGGGGTAATTGCCTCCAAATTTTAGGAATTAGGGGCCAAAAAAGGGGCAAAAAACAAGCATTTTTCTAGTTTCATGACAATAACTTGTGTGTAAGTGTATGGATCTTTCTGAAATTGTACTACAAGGTTCCATATCACAAAGGGAAAGCTGGGTTTGAGTTTGGGGGTAATTGCCCTAAACGTTTAGGAATTTGGGGCCAAAAAGGGGCCAAAAAACACATTTTTTTCTAGTTTCCAGACAATAACTTGTGTTCAAGTGTATGGATCTCTCTGAAATTGTACTGCAAGGTACCATACCACAAAGGGAAGGCTGGGATTGAGTTTGGGGGTGATGAATCATAATGGGGGTTCAAAAAATTTTGGGGGGGGATTTATTTTTTTTTCCTTTTTTTTCTTTTTTTCCTTTTTTGTTTCTTTTAAAATTTTCCATTTTAAATTGGTTATTTCTGATTTATATTTAAAATCAAATAATAATGATATGGTAGGAGATACACACCAAACAGGATGTGTAAATTATTATATAATAAGTATTGTGCAATAGCAAGAAATTTTCAATTGCACAGTATTGCACAATAGCAAGAAATCTTCAATTGCACAGTATTGCGCAATAGCAAGAAATCTTCAATTGCACAGTATTGTGCAATAGCAAGAAATATCCAATAGCACAATATTGCGCAATAGCAAGAAATTGTCAATTGTACAGTATTGCGCAATAGCAAGAAATATTTAATAGCACAGGATTGTGCAAAAGAAGATACTTCCTATAAATTACTTATTTCTTGACCAATTTCAATGGGGTTTTATTCTTGATTTCATGGGGTTCTTTAATATGCTGAATCTAATCGTGTATTTAGTTTTTGGATTTTGGGCCCCGTTTTTAAATTGGTCCACATTGAGGTCCAAAGGGTCCAAAATTAAACTTTGTTTGATTTCATCAAAAATTGAATTATTGGGGTTCTTTGATATGCCGAATCTAACTGTGTATTTAGATTCTTAAATTTTGGTTCCGTTTTCAAATTGGTCTACATTAAGGTCCAAAGGGTCCAAAATTAAACTTAGTTTGATTTTAACAAAAATTGAATTCTTAGGGTTCTTTGATATGCTGAATCTAAACATGTATTTAGATTTTTGATTATGGGCCCAGTTTTCAAGTTGGTCCAAATCAGGGTCCAAAATTAAACTTTGTTTGATTTCAACAAAAATTGAATATATGGGGTTCTTTGATATGCTGAATCTAACCATGTATTTAGATTTTTGATTTTTGGGCCCCGTTATCAACTTTGTCCACATTGAGGTCAAAAGGGTCCAAAATTAAACTTTGTTTGATTTCATCAAAAATTGAATTATTGGGGTTCTTTGATATGCCGAATCTAACCGTGTATTTAGATTCTTAATTTTTGGTTCCGTTTTCAAATTGGTCTACATTAAGGTCCAAAGGGTCCAAAATTAAACTTAGTTTGATTTTAACAAAAATTGAAATCTTAGGGTTCTTTGATATGCTGAATCTAAACATGTATTTAGATTTTTTGATTATGGGCCCAGTTTTCAAGTTGGTCCAAATCGGGGTCCAAAATTAAACTTTGTTTGATTTCAACAAAAATTGAATATATGGGGTTCTTTGATATGCTGAATCTAACCATGTATTTAGATTTTTGATTTTTGGGCCCCGTTATCAACTTTGTCCACATTGAGGTCAAAAGGGTCCAAAATTAAACTTTGTTTGATTTCATCAAAAATTGAATTCTTGGGGTTCTTTGATATGCTGAATCTAACCATGTATTTAGATTTTGGATATTGGACCATAATAGGTGAATGTCCAATTTAAAATTTTTAAGTTCTTAGACCACATTCAATCTGTGTTAGAAACCTATGCTGTGTCAAATATTTAATCACAATCCAAATCCAAAGCTGTATCAAGCTTGAATGTTGTGTCCATACTTCCCCCAACTGTTCAGGGTTCGACCTCTGCAGTCGTATCAAGCTGCGCCCTGCTGAGCATTTTATTCAATTTTCTAATAGTGCCATTTTCACATTTATTTTTGTTACATCTGATGTTCTGTTGTATTAAGTCACAAGCCTTTATTATGATCTGTAATCCATTATTGTAACAGTTATCAAAGGTTTATACTGTAAACATTGGTAAACTAACTTATTTTCTGCGGAAACATTATTTCTCGTATAGTCCTTACTTTCAAACTTGCCTGTGATTTAATTAAGCGATTTTCAAAATTACTTGGAAGTATTCAACTAATGAAAGATCCCAAATTAACATATTTGCGACTGTTTATATTCACGTTTTTTTTTTTGCTCATGAAGTCTTGAAAATTAGTTAGGTTACCGTTACAGTATATTTTTTTTTTACTTTTTAAGTATAACATGGCAAATAAAAATATAATGTGAAACTCAACTTCATTTTTACTTTAACTCAAATTGCAATTCTAACAATATTCATAAAAAATTATTTACACAGTGGAACTTTATTGTATTAATTTTGTTTTAATCTTTTGGATTCATTATTATTAATGTGACTTATTTTCATGGAATTCTTAGGTAAAGATAAATCACAAATATAGATCTATGTGTTCAACAAAATACACCTTTTATTTTTTATTTTATACAGAAAAAGTTACACTACCGAATCAACTATGCACAAAAGATTTGTTTTCCACAATTCCTGAAAATTGCTTCTTTATGATACGAAAAAATGAATTTATGGTACTGTGGATTCATAATTATTGTGTGGAGTACCAAATTTTGTGGAAATAGGTTTACGAACAAATAATTTATGTGTTCAAAGAAGGACTGATTACCTATAGGCTTGTATGCAAACTTTTGCAAAACGAAAAAGTCAGGTATCCACAAAAATACAACCATTCCTAAATCTGAGAAAATTGGAACCCACAAAAACAAATAGATCTACAGTATGTCATGTATGTAGCTATAAAAAATACAAAAGATAAAGAAAAGCATCAAATTAGATAAATGTCAGATTCAAATTACATCATTACAATGTGACATATTAAGAGTGTAAATATGTGACCATTAGAACAAAACATTATAAATAATACCTAAAATAAATCTACTTCTGAGGATAAAATCAAAAACCCTACAAACCTAAAAAAAAACTTTTTTTTAAAAAGTGGTAGAAAGATTTTGCAAAATTAAATATGCAAATTCTATTTTTAGATTGAGAATGTACATCTTGAAGGTGAACCTTCTGGGGACACTACATATGTAGTAACAAGTGCTGATGGAACATACAGTAACGTGACCGATGCCGCACAACTCCTAGCTGGACAGGCATTGACTACGCTACAGACAGAGGGTGGTCAGGAGACCATCATTATTGTACAGACGGCAGAACCGGGTGAAAATGCTACCCATGCCATTGTAGACCAGGACGGAACTGTACAGTATGTGATGCAACAACCTGGAGAAGATGGAGGTCAACACATTTATGCACAGATTCAAGAATGATGTGTAGATCTCTTATGTTGCAGTTACGAAAAAACTAAACAATTGCATTGTTATAATCTGTATATGGAAATTTTTTAATTGCAAGTCAGCATTTTTCTGTATTGCTTGATTTTTTTTCTAAAGCAGAAAGAATATAAAAGAAAACACCATTCTCAACCCAATGTAATCATCATTCATCATTTGTTTTGTTTTGATGGTTGTTATTAATGTAAAGTTTGAAGCATTCACTTTTAATTGAAGGTTACTGAAAATTCTGTAAGTTTATTGTAGCATAATTCACAGCATGGCTTATGCTGTCAGATGAAATATAAGTCAGAAATATTTGTGGATGTAAGCATGTGCAAAGTTTACTTATTCAAAAGTCTTAAACATAACTCTTTTTATTTATCAAGTAGAATTGATAATTTGAGCAGTAATTATGATTTAGTCCATTTTAATTTGGACATCAAAAATGGTGTGAACATATATTATAATAGTTATTCCTGCATTATTTGCTACAGACAAATGCAAATTAGTTACTTTACATTGTAAAGTTTTTATAGATCTGATTTTGTCAAATACTGAATGCTTATATATATATACAATCTGAGTGTTATGATTTTTGTTGTCTCTATCATACAGTTAAGTTGTGTGTTTTAGATATCAGACTTTTACTTTTCACCAGATGCACCTTGCTTTTTGAATGGTATATTAATACTGGTTCTCTGTAACTATTTAAACTTTTATATAGGGAGTGTGGCACGCATGGTCATGGATTTTCTTCAAACTTCACACACTTACTAGTCTTGATGAAACAAACAAAAAATGGCAAAATTTTGGTTGCTAAGCATATCGGTTGCCATAGCAACCGATGACCAGTTTTACCTCTTCTGGATATCTATGATTTTAAGCTGAAAATGGCTATTTTCAACATAATTTTTCATAATTAATGATTAAAAGAAAGATTTTTTTTTATGATTTTATTAAATATATGCATTTTATTAATGTAATTTAATAACTGATATTTTCATATTCATTTTCAATCATAATCACATATACCCCCCTTTTTATGTGGTTTGCATTAGGTAAAAAATACCCTTTTGAGGTTATTTTTGAATGCTCACCATATTTTTTTGCGGACACCTGAGTTAAAGTCAACCATCAATTCATAAATACCATAGTCTTATCTTATCAATGATGCGAAAAAGTAATGGGGAAGTATGTCTCATTTTTTTGTTACCATGGATACAAAATGCTTAGTTTTCATTTTTTCAGAAAAAAAAATTTGAAAATTTTTGAAAAAAAATGTTTTAAAACCTAATTCTGCAGTCAGAAAAAAATAAATAAATATACAATTTGTAGAAATGATTGTTATCATCAAAATTTGAAACATATTCATACATAATGGTATTATAGTTTTAACTGTGTTGCTATGGAAACAATTTCATGATGATACACAAGTTCAAAACAATTTTGAAAAAGTTTCAGTTAGTTTCTTAAATGTGCACAAAAGTAGGAAAACGAAAACACTTATTAAGTTTCACTGTATACACACATGTGTATATATAAATAATTTTGCTGGTATAGTATATCGATAATGGTGTTACCACTTGAATGAAACAAATACAATTTCTCTAATCTGGATAAAAGTGCTGATTATGAAGAAATTTTAGTCTGTTTTCATGATCATGAAAAGTGTACAAGAAAAACAATGACTAAATCTAGGAACATTGTAGGTCCTGTGCTAGTCTACTGACCAAAAATTAATTGAAATCAATAATTTGAAACAATTCAACACAATAAAAAATAGAACCAAAAGAGTCAGACGTTGATCCTCTAAATAAATGATAATTGACCATCTAACATTTCTATAAAGAAAAAAATACCTTTATTATGAGCTGTTTATTTTTCTTATTCATTCTTAAACTCAATGTTGAAATGGCAAAGCATGTATACATGTAGCTATACGTTTTGAATAATATTGTTTTATTGGATGATGAGCACTAGATGAAGATCATTTTTATAAAAGTTATAAAAAATCAAAAAAATCAAAAAGGTCTTTCAATAGGTGAAGGCTGGGATGAAGGCAGACAATTTGAAATATCACTAGAAATCGGGATCAATTGGACAAGGACAGACATTTCAATAGATCAACTAGGGAGCCCCTAAAAAAAGGGCGTAACAAGCAAGGGCGGGTACGGTCGGCCGTTGACCCGATGGTCCCTGCTATTCATCCGACACATTTCTTGTCTGACATTCTGGCCGGGGAGGAATTTTCGAGATTTTCCAAAAAGTTCCGTTTCCCTAAGAGGACCCACGAAAAATCGGTCAGCGGATAACTGCTGGTCTAACAACGAGCAGCAGGTGGAAAATATATCATCTAGACAATTGTCATATCAGGGGTACCACTGACTGCCTTAAGAGATGCCCGCTACATTCATGCTTCAGTGATTCCATATGTAATCAACCAAATGTTTCCAATGAAAGGAGGGGGCGGGCCCTCATGGCCCCCTGGATCCGCCTTTGGTAGCACTATATTTACATTAGTAAAAGGCATTGGATTATTGAAATTTGAGAAAATAACAGTAATCTTAATAGATTTTTAGCAGCAAATTAAAAAATATTTATCAATATGATAACTCTTTACACAGGGTAACTTTAAAAGAATTATATGCATGTACATATACTTTGATGTCCACTGAAAGCCCATTACAGAAAGATGTTTCTCAAAATTAGTATATAATTGTCTTTCTTTAAACAAAAAAAAATAGATTTTACTTTGAAGCAGAAGTCTATGTTTATAACATATTATACATGTGACTTTTTGTCCGCGACTTTTTGTCTGGACTTTTTGTCTGTGACTTTTTGTCTGTGACTTTCTGTCCTACATTCTGACCGTTATCATGACCAGGAAAAATGACTTTATACCTATCTAAATGTAATAGGCTTTGCATCAAATTTATAGAAACACTTAGACTGAACCATTAATTTTTATCAAATAAGAAAATATAAAATGCTTTAAAACTTTCGGGAACATTTAAAACAAGACAAGGCTCTGGTAACCCTCAAGTTAAGTCCGCGAATATGTTTACTTATATTTTATGAAAATATTTTAAACTACAAAGATATCGTGCATGCAGGGGCTCGGGCATACCTCAAGTAGTCTGCGAAATGTGTATTTGTTTTTATGAAAATATTAAAAACTGCCAAGATATCCTGCACAAGGCTCGCGCATGCCTTAAGTAGTACGTGAAAATAACTATTTACTGTTAGAAAATATTAAAAAACAAACTATATTGGATTTATTAACTTACATGTATGTATGGCCTACTTCAAACACACCTTTTGAGTTACTTTATATTTGTGATCTAACGTGTCAAATTATAACCGGTAATATACAACATAATTTACAACACAGTTAAATACAATATACTACTCAATACTATAAAAAGTTTAAATAATTCGGTGCTCGTCATAGTACCCTAAACTGTTTTTCCCAGTTTTTTACCATTCAATCCTAATTTTTTTTTTTTTTTATAAATTTAAAGAAAATCCAATAAGATATAAATAAGTATTAAGTAGTACAACGACCAGGACACAACAGTCAACGTTGGTCAGGTCAAGTTTTTTTTACCAAAAACATATATTTTTCCTGTTTTTTTTTAATAATATAAAATAACACAGAAATTTTCATCGGTCAGGTCATTGCTATTGTTGGTCAGGTTATTGTCAACGTTAGAAAGGTCACGTTATCTGAATATTTTATATTTTTTTCTATATTTTTTTATTAAATTATATATTAAATGATTAAACTTTATTATATTTCAAATTTAACATAAACCCTTTAAGAAATAAAAAAGTTATTAGCATTTTCATTTGGTCCTGGCATTGTCAACATTGGCCAGGTCACGTTTAATAAAGATTTAAAAAAGTTTTCTTTATTTTTTTTCTTATATTTATGTATTGAATGGTCTAAATTTATAACAATTCAAATTTGACATAAATCCTTTGAGAAATAAAAAAAGTTATTAGCGTTTTCGTTTTGGTCCAGTCATAAGTGTAACACATCAAAGGGAGATAATTCGTATTGTGAGGAAAATTGCACAATGATCATTTTTTAGAAATTAATTTCGCATGTTTCTAGGTAGATTCCCCATAACTTTTTTTGAATTTTGACTAAATCAAGAATGAAATTAATTGTTTTTGTGTTTCTTTTTAATAGATGTAGCCGCATGATTTCACAACACTACACCAAATATTGTATTTTTCTCAAAAATCCCAACTTTCTCTGCTGTTACCATGGTAACCAACCAATATATATATCGGTTGACATTATTTTTCTGACTAGTCTAATAGGATCTACATATCAGCCAATTTTCAGAAAGATCGGTGACTATGTGTGCCGAAAAAGTTTAAGTGGTTACAGAGAATGAGTATTAATTTGTGTATTGAAATCATACATACTTAAAGTGGCAAATAACAGTCAAATTGTATTAATATGATATATATTGTCTCCTTTAAAGAGACATGGTATGTGAACCAGTTATGTTAAAAAATGATCCTATAAGACTTGGAACTGCTATACAATTAAGTGTGTATTGTGAGTCTAAAGGAATGTGTGATATAATTTCTAGATAGCATAGACATAAGGCATTCCATTGTATTAAGATGTTGCAGTGATATCTGTGCTTAGGATATACAAAATTGTGATTGTGAAAGTATTAAAAATAAGAATGCATTGTCCGCATTGTCCGTAATCATAGTATCTACTGCTTAATGTCATAATAGCTTGAAGAAATAATAAGCATGATGTTTTTGGTCGGAACAAGATTATTATGATTGATTTTAACAGTCGTATTTTAATCATGAAAATATTCTGGTAATTAAAGTTGAACCTAAAGAATATATATTAAAGGGCTGTCCCAAAATTAAGTGCATTGGGGATGGGAGGCACTTTAAGACTCTGACCACTTTTAAAATAAAAATGTTCATTTTACTTCAAATTCTTACTTAATTCTAAGGAAAATGCAACCACCCATATTTAATTAGTTGAGTGCCTCCCATCACTTGATAAATTTTGGAACAACCCTGTAAAATATTTTTTTATGTGTTTAATATAGTTGTGGTTAGAATAATAAGGTCAACAATTTATATTTTCATCTGTACATAAATAAGTTCATTTTATGTTCATTTTTTAGAAGTTGTAAAAGTTCTTTGGGATTGAGATTGATATTGTGAATGGAAAAAAATAACAGACTTTAATAGTGAAAGGCGAAATTTTCTTTGAAAAATGAAAAAAAAACCATTATACTTTTTTTTCTCCTTCCAAATTGTTTTTGAAAAGTACATCACTGTGTCCAAAAATGTTATATTTGTAAGGAAAAAAGTGTAAAGAAATTTTATAAAGGAATACATTTGTGATTTAGTGTTTTCTGATTTGGTATTGGGGGAGGGGGGGTGGATAGACAAAAAGAACATCAGTATGATTGATTTTTCTGTGAAATCTTAAAGGGAAGGCTTTCAAGGTAACAAAAAGACAGAAAAGCACTGTCATATATACAGCATCAGACCTACTTTTAACTAACTTCAAGAGTCAAGTTTCCAACAAAGAGTGAAAGTTGCAAATATTTTTGTTAACAGGTGTAAGGGTATAGTTTGCATGTAATCAAATTTATATCGAGACAATTTGTATAACATGAGAAGTAAAATGCTTTGTGGTATTTTCTGTTAAAATATTGTTAACAATTTTCTGAGATTATCCCTCTAAACTCACATGCTGTTATTGTTGTTATCAAATACGGTAAATTGTCAATAGAATATAGTGCTTATGCCGTTGTGCATTTTTATCATGAACAGATGTATGAGAGTAGCTTTCCAGCTTTACAAATGTATGTTAATAGCTTGTTGTGTACTTTTGTGTAGTAATAAAAATAATTTTATGAAAAGAAAAAAAACTGGAATCATGTATTCTTCCATTTTTGAATCATGAATATTTAAATTAAAATAAATTATCAAAAGAAAAAGATTTGCAATGATGTATTCATATTTGAATTATTAATATTCTACTGAAAATAATTTTTTTTATTTTCTCCTCTCTGAAATTTAAAGTTATGTTAAATGTATAATTATGATAGTTTGTAGTATGTCAAAAAGCAAGTTCATATATTTAAATTTTGTAAGATTGGGCTAAATACTGTTGTGTTTTTAAGCTATTATCAATTCTCTCAAGAATTTAAATTTATTGTATCCACCCATATAAGCATTTTTCAAAAGTAGTTCTCTGACCACAAGTTTAAAAAATATCCTTGAAACCAGTGTACAAAAAACAATGACTGAAAGCTCTAGTCTAGATTATGAATATTGTTCTTGTCATGATACCAACAAAGATTTGCACCCAATGAACAAGAATACTTTCATAGTTCTATTGTATTGTAATATTTTAATGTATATGTAAATTGATTTAAAGCAATGGATTTAGTCAATTAATAGCTTTGTTATCAGTTCGTCATTTGACTTGCTTTGTATAAATGTCATATGACTCGCTTTATATTGTCATTGGCTACTGAATAAAATTCAGCATCATGGAATTCTGTTTTAGACTTTTAATAAATGAAAGGAAATGTGTTGTAAGCATCAATGAGACTGCAACCAAATACTAATTGGTCATCAAACCAAGAACCCCATTTACATATACCTCTGAACTGCTTTCCATTTTAAAGACTTGATGGTACTTATTACTTATCGTTAATTTTGAATGAATTCTAAAGAAACCACCATTCATCTAAAAATTCAAATCAACACCAAATAATAAAAATGGACAAATATGGACTGCAACGAACATCAATAAGGTACAAACTCCTAGCACTGAATTGCCAATATTTTCGATTAAGGGTTGTTGAGGAAAACAGAGAAATTTAAAGTTTGGTAAATGTCACACGGATTTGAGATGAGCAGCAAAGGGGTCAAAGTGTGACTGTCTAAAAAAATGTGTTCTACTAGAGGAGAAAAAAGTTTTGATTATCAATGTGTTTGTGTAGTTACCTAGTATGTACAAAAGCCAGGGTCATATCACAAAATTTCCCCAAGTTAGGTTTAAGATGCGGGAAATAGTGGTAGATTCAATACAAGTGTCTTCTTTATTCGATTTAGACTAAATGGAAAAGTTCATATGAATATCTTTGTGAACCTTCCCTGCATCACATACTGCAACCATAAGTGTCAAACAATCACCTTTTAGTGTCCTAATAGCATGCTTTTTCTGAGTGCCATTATAAAAGGTAGAGAAGATGCCATATGGGCCAATCTAAAACCAAAAGTGAAAGAAACATAGACCGTACCAGCAGACAACTATTCACAGAAAACGAGAGATTGAGCAACAAGAAAATGGGAAAATTGAAATTATCTCGTCAAAAAGTTTAGTTCTGAACCAGCCTGCAATCTTGTTTCACACAAGTCATATTCTGTATGTGCCTATCACAAGTCATGAGCCTTTTATTCAGTGGTTGGTGCTGTATATCATATTTGTTTTTCGTTTGTTATATACATAAACTAGGCCATTGGTTTTCTCATTTGTTTTGTTTTATATTTTGTTATGTTGGGGCCTTTTATAGCTTGCTATGCGTTATGGGTTTTGATCATTGCTGAAGGCCATACGGTAACCCTTGGTTGCTCACATCTACATTATTTAGTTTCTGGAAGATAATTGTCTCATTGACAAACATACCACATCTCCTTTTGATATATATCAAGATATCAAGCAGACCTAAGTATAGCTGTAGAATACTATTATTTCAAATTTAATGGGATAAATGCAGTCAACAAAGTCTCCTGAGCTAATTAGCTATGTCCTATCTTTGATTAATTTACCTTTATACTATGGATAATTGTAAACAAGCTATTAAACATTTAAAGCTATGAAATAAGAATCTGAGTCCTAGACACCATGTCCCACTTGCACCATATTTTTTTAGGTTAAATAAACGGTTATTCAAAAATTCACATTATAATGAGCACATGCTCCAAGTTTCAAGTTCAACTACCTTGACATTAAAACTTAACCTGATACCTGCTCACACTTTATTTATATGAAATAGAGTTCAAAATCCTGTTTTGGCTCATAATTTTAAATTTTCACATCATAAAGAACATGTCCCATGTTAGTGGAGGGTTTAGCTGATGTCAACTCGGTGAAGATTTACTAATCGAGTACTCGTTGGAATTACCGAGCGATACTCGAGTAATCACTCGGTAAAACATTTACAAAATGGAAACACAAAATTATACCTTTTTAGCTCACCTGGCTTTTCTCATCACTTGGCGTCCCTCGTCGTCGTCCGTCGTCGTTAACTTTTACAAAAATCTTCTCCTCTGAAACTACTTGGCCAAATTGAACCAAACTTAGCCACAATCATCATTAGGGTATCTAGTTTAAAAAATGTGTCTGGTGACCCGGCCAACCAACCAAGATGGCCGCCATGACTAAAAATAGAACATAGGGGTTAAATGTAGATTTTGGCTTATATCTCTGAAACCAAAGCATTTAGAACAAATCTGACATGGGGTAAAATTGTTTATCATGTCAAGATCTATCTGCCCTGAAATTTTCAGATGAATCTGACAACCCGTTGTTGGGTTGCTGCCCCTGAATTGGTAATTTTAAGGAAATTTTGCCGTTTTTGGTTATTATCTTGAATATTATTATAGATAGAGATAAACTGTAAACAGCAATAATGTTTAGCAAAGTAAGATCTACAAATAAGTCAACTTGACCAAATTGAACTCTATTTCATATAAATAAGTGCTCTTCTTCATATATCTTACCTCTGTTTAGAGTGATTTTAGATGACAGTTAAACGCAAACATTCGAATCGTATTTTTATTTTTATTCATTGTTATGAATATTTGATTTCACGGGAGGCGCTCTCAATAAAAATATTTCTTTTTAAGCTTAAGAAAGCAACAATATTCTAACAGGAAACCGATTAGTCGAGTATCATTTTGGTAATCGATACTTGGTACTACCGAGCGATAATCCAGTACTCGAGTACTCGTTGACATCCCTACTCTAAAGTATGGGTTTTGCTCATTGTTAAAGGTAGTACAGTGATCTATAGTTGCATCCATTTACATCATTTGGACTCTGGTGTATCATGGTTTCATTTACAATCATACCATATCTCCTTATTTTCATATTTATGTCTACCTAGTTTCAAGTTGGTGTGACCCCAAACTCATGATAAACTATCTTGACAAAAAATTCAACCTGATTCAAAACAGACAGACAGGTGTACAGACAGCAAAACATATGGCCTAAAACAAACTGGGTGGGCAATAACGACAAATTAATATAAATGTCAAGATTTATTAGATTTTTTCAATAGTTCAGGATTCTCTGGCTTATTACAAAAATCATTCCAGTATTGGTCCTCAGGATCATATAAAGGGACAGCACCTTGTATGAGTGTTCTGTAATCCAGAATGGAAAAGTTTTTACTTGTTTCTATCTGATCCTGAAATAAAAATAAAAATACTGTTGAAATTTTTTAATGTATCCAAAATCCTGAAACTTAAGTAATCTGTACATTGGCTATTATTATGAATCTGTAATAAAACAAAATGAGGTAAAGGATAAAATAGACATACTTTAGAAACCTTAAAATAAAAATTTGTATGGGGTTCCCCGAAACCCTGTGTCTCGCCTACAATTGCTGCTGTCAGTGTAAAAGTGTAATGTTGACTTAACAAGAGTGCACATGATGAAATGTCTCGACTTCTTTACTAGTCATTGATATTATGTTGATAGTCCTAAATATAAAGCTTTAATACAACTGTCACATAAACTTACCATTAACCAAGTAATAAAGCATTGACCAATGCACCATGAGAATGAGGTCAAGGTCAGATGAACCATGCTAGGCAGGCATGTACAGCTAACAATTCTTCCATACAACAAATATAGTTGACCTATTGCTTATAGTTTAAGAAAAACAGACCAAAACACAAAAACTTAACACTGAGCAAAGAACCTTGAAAATGAGGTCAAGGTCAAATAAAACCTGTGTGACTGACATATAGGTCATAAAATATTTCCATACACCAAATATAGTTGAACTATTGCATATAGTATAAGAAAAAAAAACCAAAACTCAAAAACTTAACTTTGACCACTGAGCCATGAAAATGAGGTCAAGGTCAGATGACACCTGCCAGCTAGACATGTACACCTTACAATCATTCCATACACCAAATATAGAAGACCTATTGCATACGGTATAAGAAAAACAGACCAAAACACAAAATATTAACTATAACCACTGAACCATGAAAATGAGGTCAAGGTCAGATGACACCTGCCAGTTGGATATGTACACCTTACAGTCCTTCCATACACCAAATATACTAGACTTATTGCTTATAGTATCTGAGATATGGACTTGACCACCAAATCTGAACCTTGTTCACTGATCCATGAAATGAGGTCGAGGTCAAGTGAAAACTGTCTGACGGCATGAGAACCTTGCAAGGTACGCACATACCAAATATAGTTATCCTATTACTTATTATAAGAGAGAATTTAACATTACAAAAAGAATGAAGCATCCAGATCTTCCACCTTCTAAAATATAAAGCTTTTAAGAAGTTAGCTAACGCTGCCGCAGCCACCAGATCACTATCCCTATGTCGAGCTTTCTGCAACAAAAGTCGCAGGCTCGACAAAAATTGAGTCCATTTATCAGCAAAATACAGAATTTAAACAAAAAAATTACTTTCTCTTTAGATGCTATTTCTTGGTCTTGAAGAATAGCTTCTGTCCAAGATTCATAACAATCCATGAAGGTTAACAAACTTATCATGTCAAAAAAATTTAATCCCAGACTGTCCATCTATCAGGAAAATACTGAAAATGAAAATCTATTTTCAAAAGTTTGCTTCAGACATTATCTCTTAATCATAAAAAAATTTCATAAAATTCTATGAAGGCTTGACAAAGTATTTGATGTGTAACAAACTTTAACCTGACTTTATCTACTTGTTAATTGTAAAAAAAATTTGTAAGGGTTCCGCGGAACCCAGTGTCTCGCCTACTTTTTCTGTTAATCGCAGGCTCAACAAAAATGAGGAAGTAAATCAATAAAAATATTCCTCTTGATACTATCTTTTGATTGTAAGAAGCTTCTGTCCAAGTTTGGTAAAAATCCAGGATAGTTTATTAATTAACTAATAAATGTTTAAAAACTTTAACTGCAGACTGAATGTTATGTTAACTGGAAGAAAACAAAATTTCCTTCTAGATACTAGCATTTGATCATAAACAAGCTTCTGTCCAAGTTTGGTACAAATCCTAAATAGTATAAGAAAGTTATTAAAATTTTAAAAACTTTAACCACAGAGTGAATGTGTTGTTTCCTGGCAGAAAATCTAAGTCCATTTAAAAGTAAAATACAGAAAAAACGGATTTATTTTTTTACAAAATTTCCTTCTAGATACTAGCTTTTGATCATAAACAAGCTTCTGTCCAAGTTGGTACAAATCCAAAATAGTATAAGAAAGTTATTAAAATTTTAAAAACTTTAACCACAGAGTGAATTTGTTGTTTCCTGGCAGAAAATCTAAGTCCATTTATAAGTAAAATACGGAAAAAATGGAATTTTATTTTTACAAAATTTACTTCTGAATACTATCTTATGATCATAAACAAGCTTCTGTCCAAGTTTGGTAGAAACCCAGGATAGTTTAAGAAAGTTAGTAAAATTTTAAAAACTTTAACCACAGAGTGAATGTAATATTTCCCGGCAGAAAAACTAAGTCCATTTATAAGTAAAATACGGAAAAAATTGAATTTTATTTTTACAAAATTTACTTCTGGATACTATCTTATGATCATAAACAAGCTTCTGTCCAAGTTTGGTAGAAATCCAGGATAGTTTAAGAAAGTTATTAAAATTTCAAAAACTTTAACCACAGAGTGAATATTTGTGGACGCCGCCGACGACGACGCCGACGGAATGTAGGATCGCTATGTCTCGCTTTTTCGACTAAAGTCGAAGGCTCGACAAAAACTACTGTAAATTCAGAAATTATTGAGAGGTTTTTATTAATGCGAATAATGCGACTGGGTGAGAATCACAATAATAAGAACTCGCATTCTGGTATCCGATACATAACACTGTGTGCATATTTTCCTGAAATCGCAATAACTAATCTCGCATTTTTGATCTGTTTTCAAAAATCGCAATAATAAATGCACGCAATAATTTCTGAATTTACAGTAAGTCATTTTATCAGTAAAATACGGAAAAATGAAAATAATTATTTTCAAAATTTTGCTCTGGATATTGTATTTTGGTCATTAACAAGCTTCTGTCCCAAATTTCATATGATTCCATGAAGGTTTGACAAAGTTATTGATTACTGAAAACCTTTTTCCTCAGACTGAATCTGAATGTTAAGCGTGAAAAAACTTAAGTCCAATTATCAGTAAAATACGGAAAAATGAAAATAAATATTTTTAAAATTTTGCTCTGGATACTGCATTTTTGACAAATTTGTTGATGTCTTAAAAAACTTTAACCACAGACAGAACCTAAATGTTGATGCCACCGACGACGGAACCTAAGATCAATATGTCTTGCTTTCGCGAGATAAATTTTGCAGGCTCAACAAAAATAAAACTTCGGTTCTTTTAGTGAGATTAAGTGTGGTGTGCTTTGATGCATTTTTGTGGAATACTTGTAAAAATCAATTTCCCCAAAGCAAGTGTGTAAACTTTGAGAAATAAAAGAAGAAAGTGTATGAGGACAAGAATGCCCCGCTCAAGCTTGTTTATAATATGTGAAAATACTTTTTGTACATTTGAAATTTTCAAAGATATAAAGGGGCATTACTCTGAAAGTTAAGTGACTAACTGCCCAAATTAAATCTGTTTCTGCGAGTTTTGGTTCTTAGCATTGTATATCAGTTTCATAAAATTTGGACTGGAAAAACTGAAGCTTCAGTGATGAAACGAAAATGGAACAGAAGGAAGGTAGGATGGTCAAGGGTAACACTTAATGACCCCTTCACTTACAGAGGGGGCATAAAAAAAAAAAAAGGTTTCCACTGTGATTGCTGATGTCAGTGGAAAAGTATAATGTTGACTGTAAAAAGTGAGTTCATTTATTAGTTAGGGAGCTGCCATTTGATTTTTATGGGGGGGGTTAGGATGAAAAATTTGTCCTGCATTTTTTTAGTTGCAATCTCTGTCCTGCTTTTTTATTTTTCACTCTATTCGGTCCTGCCTTTTTTCTTTTTTAAGTTTATCCTGACTTTTTTTAACATAAATTGTCATCCTGCCTTTTTTTTTTTGCAAAGTGTCTCATCCTGCCTTTTTTTTTTACTCAAAACTCCTGTCCTGCATATTTTTTTCAAATTTCATCCTAGCCCCCCCCCCCAAAAAAAAAAAATCAAATGGTAGCTCCCTGAAATACAGAATTTTTTTTAAAAATCAACATTTTGTTTAGATGATATTTCTTGATATTGCAAATTAGCTTAATTCTTCTGTCCAAGTTTCAAAATAATCCATTGAGGTTTATAAATTTATCATGTCAAAAACACTTTCTGTGTTAAATACCTTTTGGGATCCTCTGGTTTTGTCGGATTAATACACACCTTAATAAATTGCTTCGCCAAGTGCAGCTGGATACGACCGCAGAGGTCCAACCCTGAACAGTTGGGGCAAAAATGAACGCAATATTCGCGCTTGATACAGGTCTGAATTTGGATTGTAATTAAATATTTGACACATAATAGGTTTCTGACACAGAATAACTGTAGTCAAAGAACTTAGAATTGGTTATAGGATTTGAATTTATATTCAATTTTTTGCTTTTGTGCAATACACTTTACTGTTGTGAATTGACCCCCCTCCCCCACAAACAAATTTTTTGTACTAAAGTATTTGTCCATTAACCAGGACACCCTTGTTTTTCCCCCTTTTTTGCACCTAATTTCTAAACAGTTTGAGCCATAACCCCCAAAAACAAATCCTAACCATCCCTTTGTGGTATGGAAACTTGTGGTATAATTTCAGAGAGATCCATACACCATTCCACAAGTTATTGTCTGGAAACTAGAAAAATGCTTATTTTTTGCCCCTTTTTGGCCCCTAATTCCTTAACTACCATAACCCCCAAAATCAATCCCAACCTTCCTTTTGTGGTATTGAACCTTATGGTAAAACTTCATAGAGATCCATTCACTTAAACTAAAGTTATTGTGTGAAAACCAATGTGTCTTCGGACGACGACGATGCCAATGTCATACCAATATACGACCGCAAAATTTTTTGTGGTCGTATAAAAAGAATTTGAAGGCTGAAATTTCATTGGCTGATGTAATAATAACCAAAACAGAAAGTAAACCGGAGTGTTGTCAGATTCTTGTGAGCAAAGCTTGTATTTTAATCATATTGTCTGTAAATGTCAATGGCAGAAAACTAAGTCCATTTATTTTCTGTTGAATTTATTCACAACATTCACAGATTTGGGAAGATTTAGATCTTGACAAATTGTTTCGACCCCTGTCTATTATTGAGGACTGTATATGACCACTTTTGGTTATACATGAAATTTTGTTGCTGTCTCATAATACTGATGTATGCAGTGTTCTCCCCAGGATTTTTGGATAGCACCAGGGTAACACGTGTGGACTGCTTGGTGAAATGATTCATACAATCAGTTGTGTCGCACCGCGTCACGTCGCTTAGCTATATTTCTAGTAACTGTAGTTTTTATGTCTCCTGTTTTGTTTTAATACTGTGGTACTGTATTATGTAGACATTGAAAATTATTGGTAAAAAAGAAGTAAATCAATAAACAGTTTGACATGTATACTTTAATATTTTTTAAAAATAAATAAAACATGATACATTACAAAATATTCATCTAAATTTAAAGTTATTAAATCTTTTATAAAATCAATGATCAATAAGAAAAAATTATCATTCAAAAGAGAACAAAAATGTTCAATTTAATAAACTTTCTTATTTCTAGAATGAAAGATGTTGTATTGTGAAAGGATTCCTGTCATAAGGAGATATAAAATTAACAAGAATAAATATTGTATTATTATTTGAACCAGTTTCTATCTTAAATTTTAATAAACAGAAATTTTTCATAAATTTCAAAACATTTTGCCTTAGATTTCATGTAAATATTAACTTTTCTTGTCTTTAGTGATAATCAAACATAGATACAGACTTAATACTGCATTGAAATCTAAATCTTTTTTTGTCATGATCCATTTAAAAAGAATTCCTAAATCTATAAATTTATCCTAGTTCTATAGATCTATAAGTAACCCTATTCAATGTCAACAACTAAGTCTCCCTATTTTCCCGCCTAAATGACAGGAAGTAGATATAAATAGATTTAACATGTGCTTATGGATAAAATTTGCAAATCACTTCTGTTATTCATTACTTATCATATGGATATAGATATCCAGTTTGAAGGTACAGTCATGCATTTTATTTATAAAATAGAATAGATTGCAGTTAATTGTAAATAATCTTGGGTATTCTATGCGAACTAACTGGGTCATGTGATCCGTCCCCTTTGAATTACTTGTTGACAGATACTATGATAGTTTGAAACCGGAATATCATGCAATATAAACTATGTCAAAATTAAAGATAATTTGGCCATGGTTTAATCAGACATTTAATACTATTATATAAGTATTGAGAAGTGTATAATGGTCATTATACGTAATGAGCCAACTTTATAATGTACAAAATGTGTACCGTCCTGTGTACAACTATCGAGTCAACACGGTTTGTGTACAAAGTATTTGCCGACTTGTCAGGTGGTGAGTGAAGCCATAAAATAGTTATCTACGATCATAAAGTTATGACCTCTTAATTAAAACACAAAAGAATCATTTTACAAGTGTTAATTACATCGATTAAATCCAATCAACAAAGGTTAACCTCATAAAGGTAAATCAATCACGTGGTGTAAACAATCTGAACTGGTTTGAACTGGTCAAATTTCACCTGGAATTTTATACCGCACGGAAAAGATTTAACAAAAATTTTAGCACCGGAGAAATATAATACATCGCGGTAAGAACGATACCACCACGGTAAAAAAATATACATCGTGGGCCTGCGGTCCTTTAAGGCCCTGGGGAAAACACTGGTATGCTGTGGATTCATTTATTTTCATGGGTACCAATTTTTGTGGATTGAGGAATACTTACATTTTCGTTGATATTTGATTTCGTGGTTTTGCCACAATCTGCATACAAGCCTATAGAAAATTTGTAATTTGTTGAACATTTAAATTCGTGGTTCATCTGTATCCACAAAATCCACGAAAATTTGTACCCCAGGAATGGTAATGAATCCACAGTATTCCATTTCCCCATTTATTTTTGTTTAAGTATCCAAATGAAAATATTGGACTAAGTTGAATTCACAAATTTGAAAGGAAACTTAGTTGCAATTATTATACAAAATCAAAAGTGGCAACCTTAGAAACTGTACATACATCCTGTGTCTTTTTGTAAGCCACTGCCAAACAGTGGTCGTCCAGTAAATGCTCTTCAAATATCCAGTCCTTTTCTTCCTTGTTGTCAACTTTTAAGGTAGTATTTGTCAGAGGTTTATCTGGTGGGATGTTTAATGTGTTTAGCTTGAAGTTCAACCTGTCAATCTCAAAACCAATACCAATTCCAAGGGCCTTCACATAACTCTCTTTCAGACACTGCAAAATAAGATTATGATTTTTGAATAATTAATCTTGGTTTTTTTTACTGCATTAAGTGATATATGTTGTTTATTCAGTAATGTTTGCTTGCATTTATTACTGTGACTAGTGGAAACCACTTCAAAATTAATTATTGCACTTTCAGGAAATGCTGCATGCCAATTATAACATCAAAATTTTATTGCTGATTTTATGTTTTTTTAACCCAATTTTGACAATAATAAAAACATCACAAATATTTATGAATTTACAATAGATAAGATATTTTTAAAAAGCTTAATATATGTTTTTTAATTGAATATGAAATCACAACTGCATACAAATAACACATATATGAGTTGATTGATGTGTTCTAAATAACCATTGAGAAGTAGAAAATATCATTATAAGAGTCCCATATCCTCCTACATTCATTGACGTTCAAGCTAAGTATGCTACCATGAGACCAGACAGATGTGGCCCAGGATTATGATAAAAGGGCTGGGGCACCAAGAAAGTAATATTAGGAGTTAGACTTGTAAAAAGTCTATGCATTAACCATATATGTAGCTCAATAAGCCCCGCCCTCCAATCCACCTCTGAAAAAGTCTGTTTTTGTTAAACATGCATCAGTGTAATAAACTCTGATCTGGATATGTGAGCCAGCAAAATTTTATTTAATTTCTTTTTTTTTCTAATTCATAGGCATATCATTTTTTGTGTTGAAGATTTTTTTAAGTATCAAAAAAGATGCAAACCCAGTGTCTAAAAAATAATTTCAGTTGGTCTGTTTCCATGGCAGGAGACTTGATAATCTTCCATTCATCTTCTGAGAACTGTCGATTCATTGTGTCAAAAAATTTACCAACACCAGATGATCCTAACAAAAGAAATGTACAAGAAATAGATTTTTCTTTGTCTAATACATTTTTGGACAGCTCTTTTTTTAATACGTTTACATAAAAGATGAGAAAGGTCTCAACTGAACTGTATATTTGTTTTTGTGAATAATTCATCAAATAATTCAAAATAAAAATTCTGAGGCAGGAATCAATGAATCAAGAATAAATTTTGTACGTTTTTAATTTTTAGCATGAGTTGTCTCCCATTCTATGCGCTTGTTTTTAAAATAAAAAAAGGAATGCCATGTAATTTCTCAACATATCAACAATAAAGTAAACCAAAGACTGTTTTAATTGAACAATAGTTAGTTCTTATATTTCATGAACTTTTAAAGACACATTTCTGTAGGTCTGATGATTAACTTGAGACAGAGAAGCATTTTTTTAAGAAAAGGGCAAAGAAATCAGAGATATTTTATACTCTTGGCATGTCATTTTCCTGGTAATCCTCCAATTCATTGTTTGGCTACATACAATCTTGCTAAGTTTAAGATGTACGTCATCAGTGGTTTCCCTATTTTTTAACTGATTTTAAAAGAATTAGGAATGGCATGCACCTTTAGTATGGTATGCTAAGTTCTAATAAATAACTATTATCACTGACATACATGACTTTGAATTGAACTGCAAATTCCACTTTCGTATTTGACTTGTTCTATTTATATAATTTTTGCATTTAAACATTCATATATTTCATTCGTACATATTGCAAATATTGTATTTTCATTTCTTTCAGTTTACCACTCAAACAATGGCTGTATCACTTCTGGTGGAATTATAATTCAGAATCTTCAAATACAATAGTTATGTTTATAATTTGCTGAGTTTGCAATTAAGTGGGTTGTGAGTTCGAACCCCGCTCGTGCGGAGATTACTAGGATTGTCAGTTTTCCTATCGAAGGTCGTGGTTTTCTCCGGGCACTCCGGCTTCCTCCACCAATAAAAACTGGCCGCCACGAAATAGCCCAAAAGCGGTGCTTAAAAGTGGCGTTAAAACACCAAAAATCAAATCAAATCAATAAAGCGCTTAGGTTAAACTAGCTGAGTCAGGCTCGGCATAAGAAGGGTTGTTCTAATAAATCACAACAAACATTGTAACGCTGGGTATGAGTTCTCTTGCAGATATACATGTTGACTAACCATGCTTACCATCATATCAAACATTTTTTTGTCACTTAAATTCAGCATATGATGCTTTCAAGATACTTTTATTCATATAACACTTTATAAATTAAAAAAATTCAAACTTGATCTGTGTTTTGTGGTAATAAGCATTGTGTATAGGTTTCATAACATTTGGTTGAGGCAAACTTAAGTTAGAGAACGGCAACTAAAAATTTTGCAAATTTTCCATTTATAAAGGGGCATAACTCTAGAACAGTTAAAGTGACGCCAAAAAAATTCAAACTTGATCTGTCTTTTGTGGTAATAAGCATTGTGTATAAGTTTCATAACATTTGGTTGAGGCAAACTCAAGTTAGAGAACGGAAACCAATTTCGGGACGTACGGACGTACGTACGTACAGACGGACAAGGGTAAAACTTAATGCCCCCACCGCTACGGCGGGGGCATAAAAAGCAGAAACTTACGAGGTGGTTCTAGTTTCATAACGTCAGTTCCGATAATGGTTTCAGACTCAGCGCCTATCACAGCATAATCTCCCTGATGTGATACATTAAAATCAAAAGGAAGGCTTCTATTCACAACATAAGGCCTTCCTTTCTCTGTCCTAGACAACTGTATGTCTTGGTATGGAATATCTGTGTATTCAGCTACTAACTTTCGTATCAGCAGTCGACCTATCTAACAAAAACAAAATGATATTGGTAAAATGTAAAAAATAATTTAAAATAAGCAGAGCTCACAAATTCATACCTTTGCTCCAAATTTGAATAGAAATGTCAGTCAATTTATTCAGATCAACATAATCAGAGGTGCACAATGGCATTATGTAAAAATGTGTCTGTGAATGTTTAAATCCAGTCGGTGGTTAATATTGTTCGATTATCGGTGTTCAATGCCACCTTCAGTGCTCTTGGCTATATCGTGGTGGCCAGTTTTTATTGGTGGAGGAAGCTGTGGTGCCTGGAGAAAACCATCCACCTTTGGACAGGAAAACTGACAATCCTTTTTGTAGATGGATGTAAAATAAATATTGTGACATTGACCTTTCATCTACTGACCAAAACATATAACATTAGGGTTTTGTTCATTTCAAGGGTCATCCTCAAGCAAAGTATGGTGAATGTTTGACATATGGTTAAAAATATATAATCCCAACAACAAAATGTGGCCCCAATTTCACTTTTATATTGTTGCTGTGAACTTGAACGTTGCATTGGTGACCTCAAAATCAATGTCCTCATTCTACGGGGCATTATAAGAATAAATAATTGTATTTACTAGTGAATATATTGAAAATTGATAAATGTTTATACAGATCAATATAAAGATCATTATAATTCATATTGAAAAAGATGTTTTGAAAAATACTCCTTGATAAAAAGGTTATTAAGTAATTCCAATGTGAATATAATTCAATTATGACCCTCCATCTTATGGAGGACTGTTCATTGAGAAAAGTATTAGAAACACTGTTCAGTGAGGAAGATTACATTTTACGGATCTGTCTGTGACATGTCCTCAAGTCATCATTGAAAATTGCTCACTATTGATTGAAATGGTCAGTAGAAGCAGAGTTATGTCATGTATGTGAATACATTTATTAAAAGGGGCCTCGGTGGCCGAGTGGTCTAAGTAGTTACTACTGTAATCACTAGCCAGTCAACACTGAGGTTGTGAGTTCGAACCCCGCTCGTGCGGGTGCACTCGACTCCAATCTTAATTGACTAGGATTGTCAGTTTTCCTATCGAAGGTCGGTGGTTTTCTCCGGGCGCTCCGGCTTCCTCCACCAATAAAAACTGGCCGCCACGAAATAGCCCAAAAGCGGTGCTTAAAAGTGGCGTTAAAACACCAAAAATCAAATCAAAATCAAAATCATTTATTAAATTTCTCTGGAAAATTGCTATTTTTACAAACTATTCTATCAGCATGATCAGTATTCAAATATTGTTAAGAATATCAGTCACCTGGGCTGAATTGTTGAGGTTAATTTATTACTGGCAAGATTTACCTACTTTAAAATGGACTTTACTGTTAGAAATCCATGGTTGAATTTTTCTAATGGACTGGGCTAGACTGTTGTCATTATTTCATAAGGGATATTCCATTCTTAGTCAACTTTACCTACTTGCAAACTGGAATACATGGTTCAACTTTGTTAAAATGGACTGGACTGGACTATTATCATAACTATCAGGAATAGTCTATTTTTAGTCCACTTTACATTTTTCAAAAGTGACTTGAAATTTACAACAACAAAATCAAAATAAAACATTTAAAAAAAGACTGTACAAAAACAACCAACTCCAAGCTGATACTCCTTGATAAATTAAACCAATGTTCTATCTGATAACAGTGACATGTATCAACAATTACTGTTTTTATTTCTCTTCACAGACAACAGCAAATGTATGCAATGCAAAAAATAATTGTTATTCTGCTGATATATAAGTTAGGCAGACTTCTAAACAATACTAAAGAAACGGAAAACAGATCATCATTAAATTGGTCCTCAAATAGAGAATGGAAACAGGGAATGTGTCAAAGAGACAACAACCCGCACAAAGGGCAGAAAACAGTCCAAGGCCACCAATGGGTCTTCGTTACACAGCTAGAAAATCCCACACCTGGAGGTGGGCTTCAGCTGGCCCCTAAACAATAACGTATACTAGTTCAATGAAATGGATGCCACATTAAACTCAGAAACATACAAATGAACAAAAATTTAAAAAACATACCAGACTTACAAAGGCTAGAGGTTATTTACTTGGAACAGGGGCAAAAATGCAGCAGGGTTAAATATGTTTAGTGAGATCTCTAGCCAATGTGGAATAAACAAACACAGCTCAAAGAATATATCAAATCTGTGACTATTATTGATGTTAGCTCTACAATGAAAACATTTCTATTTGCTACTGTGCCAATCTGTATAATAACAGTTCCGCATTTTGTTAATGGAAAAAAAGAACAACAAGAAATTGGGGATTTAAGTCACCATAACTAAATAAATAAAATGCTCCGCTGGGCGCAGCTTAATACGACTGCAGAGGTCAAACCCTGAACAGTTGGGGCAAGTATGGACACAACATTCAAGCTTGATACAGAACTGAATTTGGATTGTGATTAAATATTTGACACAGCATAGGTTTCTGACACAGAATGATTGTGGTTTAAGAACTTAAAAAATTTTAATTTACCTATTCAAACCATATCATTATTATTTGCTTTTATATATAAATCAGAAATAACCAATTTAAAATGGTAAATTTTAAAGAAAAAAAAAGGAAAAAAAAATCACCCCCAAATTTTTTGAACCCCCTAATGATTCATCACCCCAAAACTCAATCCCAGGCTTCCCTTTGTGGTATGGTACCTTGCAGTACAATTTCAGAGAGATACATACACTTGAACACAAGTTATTGTCTGGAAACTAGAAAAATGCTTGTTTTTTGGCCCCTTTTTGGCCCCAAATTCCTATACATTTAGGTCAATTACCCCCAAACTCAAACCCAGCTTTCCCTTTGTGATATGGAACCTTGTAGTACAATTTCATAAAGATCCATACACTTACACACAAGTTATTGTCCTGAAACTAGAAAAATGCTTGTTTTTTGCCCCTTTTTGGCCCCTTTTTCCTAAAATTTTGAGGCAATTACCCCCAAAATCAATCCCAGCCTTCCCTTTGTGGTATGGTACCTTGCAGTACAATTTCAGAGAGATCCATACACTTAAACACAAGTTATTGTCTGGAAACTAGAAAAATGCTTGTTTTTTGTCCCTTTTTTGTCCCCTAATTCCTAAAATTTTGAGGCAATTACCCCTGAAATCAATCCCAGCATTCCCTGTGTAATATTGAACCTTGTGGTACAATGTCAGAGAGATCCATACACAAACACACAAGTTTTGTCTGGAAGTTACAAAAATGCTTATTTTTGGCACCTTTTTGGCCCCCAATTCCTTAACTGTTGGTACCATAACCCCCAAAAAATTAATCCCAACCTTCCTTTTGTTATATTGAACCCTATGGTAAAATTTCATATAGATCCATTCCCTTAAACTAAAGTTAGAGTGCGAAAACCAATGTGTCTTCGGATGATGACGACGACGACGACGCCAACGTCATACCAATATACGACGGCAAGATTTTTTTGCGGTCGTATAAAAATAAAGATTTAGTAGTATATCAATCTTGGAACATTCTGTCACAGTCCAGTCCATGTAAAGTTAGGTAAATCTTATTTATTTCCAAATGTTTTATCCCTACTTAATGTTAAGTCCATTTTTGATAGGTGAATTTCATTTAGAATGGACTATTCTTCATAACATTGTAATGGCAGTCCAGGCCAGTACACTTAAAACAGTAAACCATGTTTGGAATTGTGTTCACAGTAAAGTCCATTATAATGAAGGTGATGTGACCAGAAATGGATCAGTCCTAAAACAGTTGCACCTGGTGACAAATATTCTAAAAGATTTTTATAACTTCACTTATTGAACAATTAAGGAGTGAACAGTTAATAATGTTAAGTCCGAGAAAGTAAAACAACTCAGATTTTACTTTTAATTCTAATCATTGGTGAACAAATTTCATTGATCACATGAGCACTTTTAATAGAATAAAAAAGGAACAGTGTTTCTAACTGTTCCCCCGAGTAACTAACAAGGTAACCATGGTAACTGAACCAACATCAGTAATGAAAATGTTGTTAGAATTAAACTTGATTATTCACTCTTAGTTTTAAAGACAAACGTTAAACAATATCTATGAAAAAGAAAAACAGAAACGTAAGCAGAGAGACATGTCTTCCTTTTTTACCAGTCAAACAAGTTTATCGCTCTTCCTCCCTGTTCTTTCCTGTCGTCCCACTTTGCAGAAACTACATATTGTATTAATCTTTAATAGTTTTCTCGACCTAAATATACATGAAATAATTGCCACTGAACATTAAGCAACAAGCAATAAATCAATCCAGTTCAATCTACCAATTGTATTAATAGCTAGTTTGATTAGGTCCTAAATATGCATGTAACATTTGCCATGGGATGTTAATCAATCAACCAATCCATTTCTTCATATACTGTAAATTCAAAAATTATTGCGTGCATTTATTATTGCGATTTTTGTATAATTTACGAAAATGCGAGATTAGTAATTGTGTTCTTATTATTTCGATACTCATCAAGTCCCATTATTCACATTAATAAAAACCTTGCAATAATTTCTGAATTTACAGTATACATATGAAGAAATGGATTGGTTGATTGATTAACATCCCATGGCAAATGTTACATGCATATTTAGGACCTAATCACAGATTGTGCTGAATACACCCAGTACTGCAGCAAAGTTAACTGAATACAACCTTTTTTATACAAGCAGTTAAAGCTGTATAAATTATTGAAAAACAGCAGAGATGCCACTATCAAATTAATTTTGATTATCTCCCCTTTATGTTGTACAAGGTTAATATTCCTGCCTAGCTGTTTAAGAGGAGTGTACTTACAAGGCACATGTACAGACAGAAGGACAGACAAAAGGACAGGGGGATTCCTATATATACACCCAGACTTTTTTACCTAGGATATAGTATATTAAATAAGTTAAGATAATCTTGAAATCCATTGAAAGTTGTAACCCCAAAAAATGATTTTACATATTGACAGAGTAAATTGCAAGATCAATATTTTACCATGGCAGCTTTTGCATCTTTTGTGAAGTAGAATTTCTTTATTCTTTCTCTTTCTTCCTTTTGTATACACTGGTTACAGAATGTCCATTCTGTTTGTCCTGGTCTCCATGATGTGAAATTAAAAGCCCACCTGACATGAACCATGACTTTTCTCATATCATTACTGAAAAATATAAAATCAATAAAGAACACTTGTTAAACCTCACTTATTTCCCCCAACATGACTAATGAAAGTGTTCCCATAGATACATTCAATGAATGTATATGTATTAGGCCAAAATTAAAATTAACTTTGTTTCCCCTCGCCCTGTGCCGTGTCTTAAAAAAGCAGCAGAGTCAAAAATTTTATCTGCGTTTATAAAAAAAAACTGAAGATTTCAAGCTGGATGGTAAGATAACCTTGTTATAAAAATATATTCAGACACCGGTAAATTAAAAAAAAAAATAGTGAACAACAAATTATATTCTTTTCCCAAAAAGGATACTTGGAAGGATGTGTGCGACCTGTGCATTGCTGCTAAAAGGGACATTGCCAAACGAAATCCAAAAAAATAATCTTTAACAGTTTTACAATATTCTGATCATGATGTCAAAGTTTTATAATATTCTGATCATGATGTCAAAGTTTTACAATATTCTGATCATGATGTCAAAGTTTTACACTATTCTGATCATGATGTCAAAGTTGTTTGATTCTAGTCACTTGTTTAATAAATATTCTGTTTCATATATCAATTCTTCCAAAGACCATAGAAATTCAGTGTTCTATGACCATAAAAATATGTTGTAGTCTTTCAACGTATCTGGCAATACATATTAATAAAAAGATACAAGTATTAAATATTAGGAAATGCCATTAATGACACACCCAAAAAATATATTTCTATTGTGATTGTCAGAATTGTGAATAAAAAAACTGAGTACAACAATTGTATTCACCCAGTCTATAGTTTATAGAATGAATTGATGATATTTAGATAGCCATTCCAATCTGTTTCAATTGTTAAACAATTTGAAGTGGAATTACTATCCTAAAAAAAAAATTATACCCTGCCTGCCTGGTCAGCTCCAATATTAATGGCAGGGGGAGGGGAAACAAACACATTTTTTAATTGTGGCCTTACCATACATTAAATATACTATTCTGTGCACTTTTTCATGTATGCTCTAACAAATGTATTTAACATGTTTATGGTAAAAGCTTTTGAAAGTTAGTAAAAAAAAAAGTGTTTTTGAAAATAATATGAATTCAAAATCAAAATGTTTCAGTTTGATAAATTTCTTGTTTATGTGTCTTACTGAAAAAAAGAGCAATTTTTTTTTATTATTAAATTGAACAAAACTGCTACCCACTCCCACACACAAAAATTGTTTAGCTTCTAATAGTACATATTTATATTTCATTGGAACCAGATAGTGTACAGGCGGGCCTAAAATCAAAATAATTTACATTTAATGCTAATGTATGTATATATAAGCCAGGAGTTTAATTGAAGTCACAGGCACTTCAGGTAAGTGAGAGGAGAGGGCATCATTTATATGAAGCTGTTATTGTAAAGTTATATAGCATGTATATTTGGATATCAGAGCAAGAACATATTAAAAGAGGGAAAAAAACTGAAAAATTAAAGAAAAGAAAATTAACTGTAAACAAATCAGGGCTCCATGCCCCAAGACCAAGTGCCTGTGATATTACAACATTTATCAAAATCCTAGATAACATTTTGTCAGTGTTCCACAGTTCCATGTACATTTATTAGGTATCAAGTTTATGCATGTGCTCTGTGTGAATCCTATATAAAATTTATCAAATTTAAAAAAAAAAAAACATAATACACATCTCTTTTTATTCCAATGTACATAAATTTTATATTTTTTTTAAAATTTTTAGCCACATTTTGGCTTTTTGCTCCCAGGTATTTAGCAGATTCAACTTCATCTAAGACATGGCCATAGATGTTATATGGTTGTCCTATAGGTTTTCTCTTGCTGGTAATGTGTATGACTTGGCATTTGTTGGGATGGATTTCCATGAGCCAGTCATTCTCCCAAGCTAGCAGGGCCTCCAGATCTTCTTGGAGTAGTTCTGCGTCTCTATTTTTTTTTTTTATTTCCCTGTACAGGACAGAATCATCGGCAAATAGTCAAACTGATGATTTGTTGACTGTGTAATCTGATAGCTTGTTAATGTATAGTAGGAAAAATATGGGATCCAGGACGATGCCCTGTGGAAATCCAGACTGGACAGGTGCAGTGATGAATCTTCCGTTTTCGAGGACGACATGCTGTGCTCTCTCGTGTAGGGAATATTTAATCCAGCTGTGAAGATTGCCCATGATGATATAATTTATCCATTAGTCTTAAATGCTGTACCTCGTCCAATGCTTTGGAAACGTCCAAAAGTATGACATCTGTTTGCCCAGTGTTGTCGACAGTGATGATGGATTGTGACCTGATGTTTATAAAAAATGTTAAGCATATCCGGGAATGTCGGTTTACCCATTGATTCGATGTTGTCTTCAAATTTGTCGGAGTTAAACACAGATGAAAATTGGAACTCGATTTGGCCCAAGTCGTTCCAGCCCAAACCATTCGGACCACAAGTCCTGGGAGTGGGGCAAAGAGGGAGGGAACCGGGAGAAGAGCTAAGGGAGTAAACAATAGGGATATGTTGGAAAAGTTACTTTGACGGATTTTCTTCAGGGCAGTGCGAATCAGGGATACGCTGTCCATCCCATCCGTTACGGCGGTAGGCAAATGGGGGTGGGTCTTTTCACCACCGAATACCACTGCACACCACCGAACACTGCCGAACACCCAAAAAAACCACCAACCACTAAGAAAATCAGTGATTTTATAGAATAAAACAGTAAAATCAATTAAATTACGTCTAATTTAACAATTTTTTAGATGTTTAAATGCATTATTTTTCTTCTAAAGTCGATTATCAATATAATCAATATAAAGAAAAACGTCTCCGGATTCATCACTATTTTTCCGGATTACATTGTGTGTATATAAGAATCATTTCACATCTATTACTGATGAACGATATTAGTTGTTCAGTGGTGTTCGGCGGTGTGCGGTGGTGTTCGGTGGTAAAAAGACCTACCGCCGGTACCGGGCAAATGGTAGGGATGTTTACTAAAAAAAAAATGGACTATTATTATTAACTAAATTTCCGACTCCTGCACACTGTCATATTTATTCGATGGGTTCTAAAGTTTAATACCCATCTGATTAATGTGTTGTCATTACCATCATACTCAGTTAACACTTGGTAAAGGAACCAAAGTTTTAGAATTTTTTTGGGTTGTTTTAATCCGTTATTGATTTCGTTTTTAGTTTTCCTCAATGTCAAAGAAATGTTTGAAATCGACAAACAAAAGCTTATCTCGGCCCATAAAAAGCTCAGACCAAAACAATCTCGGATTATTATTTTAACAAACTGTGACCTCCATTATCTATTTATAGAAATAAGGTGAAAGAGTTCGTATTAACGTTTTTTAACTTTAAAATTCTGTATTGGTTTACCTCCCCCTTTTTAATAATAAAAACCAATACAGACAACAACCATACACACAAAAACAAAAACAAAAACAAAACAAAAACTTTAACTTGCCACACTCGGCTGTGATGTTAACCATTCTAAAAGATTTTGAACACTGATTCTTATTAACAAAAAATGTGATCCGAACTGGGAAAAGGAAAAATACTCATTCCCAATAGATAGAAAAAGAGATGTGATTAGAAGGAAAAATCTACTTTCCAAAAAGATTGTATAATTAACTAAGGAACAGAGATTATAGAACATAATACAATAGTGTAAGAAACATAGCAAAATCATCAGTAAATAAGGCAAAGAAAAATATTGAAAAAGGGTTATCCGAAAATGCAAAGAAAGTCCCGAAGCCATATAGAGCTGTATAAAATCCAAATAAAAAACGAGAAAAGGTATTGTTGATTTGATCTAGAATATGTAAAGTCTAAAAACCGAACTAATATTTTAACAGTGTTTTCCCAAATGATTTAAAAAATAATTCCATATGAACCATAACCAATTTCTATTCAGAATAACTTGATTAGATGAATTAAACATAAGCAACGACATTGTACGGAAACATCTACAAAAATTAAAGATGGATAAATCCACAGGCCCGGATGATTCACATCAAGATTGTTACATGAGGTAAACATGGTAAAGGAAGGTATTACTGAACTCTTGAGCTTAATTTTCAGTCAATCATTATTCACACAAACAGTACTCAAAGAATGGAAAATTGCTCTAGTTACTCCTATATTAAAAAAGGGAAATAAATCACAGACAAAAATTTACAGGCCTGTAAGTCTTATTTCAGTTGTTTGTAAAATATTGGAAAAAATCATAATAGAACATATAATTGAACACAGAAGCTCAACAAACTATTCTCCAAAAAAACAATATTATTTTATTTCGGGTAGATCGACTACTCTACAACTATTGGAAGTAATTGATAAAAGGACAGAAGCCTAGGGAGGAACCATTTGATTTTTATGGGGGGGGGGGGGTGCTAGGATGAAATTTGAAAAAAAAAATAGGCAGGGCAGGAGTTTTGAGTAAAAAAAAAGGCAGGATGAGACACCTTGCAAAAAAAATATGTAAAAAAAAAGTCAAGATAAACTAAAAAAAAAAAAAAGGCAGGACCGAATAGAGTGAAAAATAAAAAGGCAGGACAGAGATTACAAATAAAATAAAATGCAGGACAAAATTTTTCATCCTAGTCCCCCCATAAATATCAAATGGTAGCTCCCTTAGATGAAAGACACAAGATAGATTGCATGTATAAAATAAAATATAAAATTGAGAATGGAAATGGGGAATGTGTCAAAGAGACAACAACCTGACCATAGAACAGACAACAGCAGAAGGTCACCAACAGGTCTTCAATGCAGCGAGAAATTCCCGCACCCGGAGGCGTCCTTCAGCTGGCCCCTAAACAAATATATATACTAGTTCATTGATAATGAACGCCATACTAAACTCCAAATTGTACACAAGAAACTAAAATTAAAAATAATACAAGACTTACAAAGGGTAGAGGCTCCTGACTTGGGACAGGCGCAAAAATGCGGCGGGGTTAAACATGTTTATGAGATCTCAACCCTCCCCTATACCTCTAGCCAATGTAGAAAAGTAAACGCATAACAATACGCACATTAAAATTCAGTTCAAGAGAAGTCCGAGTCTGATGTCAGAAGATGTAACCAAAGAAAATAAACAAAATGACAATAATACATAAATAACAACAGACTACTAGCAGTTAACTGACATGCCAGCTCCAGACTTCAATTAAACTGATTGAAAGATTATGTCTTCATCATATGAATATCAGGCACAATCCTTCCCGTTAGGGGTTTAGTATCATACCATCATAACATATATGAGAAGAACATAACCCGTGTCATGCCAGCAACTGGTTTTTAAATAAATGTGTTTAGTTCCGATGCAAAGACCCTATAAGTGAATCAATATTAACGCCAAAATATGCAATCTTTAATGACCTGACAACAGTATCGTAACTATATCCCTTCTTAATAAGTCTATTTAAAGGTTTTGTTAGCATCAGAGGTGAATACTGACATTTTTGTGCTTTATAAAGAATATTTCCATAAAAAATTGGATGTGAAATACCTGAACGTATAAGAAGTCTGCATGTTGAGCTATATTTACGAATGATGTCCTTATACCGATGATAAAATTTAGTAAATGTTTTGACTAGTTTGTGATATCGAAAACCCTGGTGTAATAATTTTTCAGTAACACATAAATTTCTCTCGTTAAAATCTAAAACATTGTTACATACACGAGCGAATCGTACAAGTTGAGATATATAAACACCGTAAGATGGTGACAAGGGAACGTCACCATCTAAAAATGGATAATTAACGATAGGAAATGAAAAATCATCTCTTTTATCATATATTTTAGTATTAAGCTTTCCATTAATGATATAGATATCAAGATCGAGGAAAGGACAGTGGTCATTGTTAGTATTAGCTTTCTTCAAAGTAAGTTCAACAGGATAAATTTCTTTAGTATACATACTGAAGTCGTCATTATTGAGAGCCAAAATATCATCCAAATATCTAAAAGTATTATTAAATTTGTGTATCAGATGTTGTTTCGATGGGTCTTTGCTGATTTTTGTCATAAATTGTAACTCATAGCAATACAAAAAAAAAGGTCCGCAATAAGTGGTGCACAGTTAGTCCCCATTGGAATTCCGATAACCTGACGATATACGAAATCTCCAAAGCGAACAAAAATGTTATCTAGTAAAAATTCAAGGGCACACTTCACGGAAACCGATGATAAAGTACCGCATCTGAGACTTTTAAAGAAAATTGAAAACTATGGCATACAGAGTTAATCCAATACTTGATTGGGTTAGAGTTTTTCTAACATTAAGACAGCAAAGAGTATAATTAAATAGTGAAACATCAGACTGGAAGGGGGTTACTTCAAGAATACCTCAAGACTCAGTATTAGGCCCCGGTATTTTCTTTACATTAATGACCTACCAGATTGTGTTAAATCAGATGCTTACTTATTTGTGTACCTTCAAGAACTAGTTAACATCTACAAGCCAACAAGAATTCTTCGGTCAGAAAACAACATGCTTCTAGTCAAACCAACAGTTAGAACAAAAACATACGGAGAGAGACGGTTTGATAGAGCGGCCGCCGTTTTATGGAATGACTTAATTGCCGAAAGAACTGCGAAACATGGAATCTGTGAATGCTTTCAAGAAAAACATTAAAACTTATTTATTCAGACAGGCTTTTCCACATAATTAATAATCGGACGGTATTAGACTTGTATTATATCTCAGTATATATTTTAATGTATCATACTTACTTTTTATTTCCTTTACACTTTTTATTTTTAGACATTTCTCATACTTACTTATTTTTTATTGCATTTTTATTTCCTTTACTCTTTTTATTTTTAGACATAAAGCTATTAGTCCAATTTCTAAATTGAAGCTCTTCTCAGTGTTGATGTTCTTTTAATATTTTTTTTCAAAATTTATTTATATTTATAAATTATTTTTGATGAATAATTTTTTAATTTTCCTATATTGAGTTGTATTTTTTACGGTTTCTATTTTGATTCTATTGCAACATTGACACATAGATTTTCTTTTTTAATTTTGTTTGTATATATATATATATAATGTACTTGTATCGTTGGTTTTTTTTATGCATTGTAAAGCGCTTAGAGTAAATGTGTATTTAGATATGCGCTATATAAACACTTATATATTGTAAATTATCCATTTTTAGATGGTGACGTTCCCTTGTCACCATCTTACGGTGTTTATATATCTCAACTTGTTCGATTCGCTCGTGTATGTAACAATGTTTTAGATTTTAACGAGAGAAATTTATGTATTACTGAAAAATTATTACACCAGGGTTTTCGATATCACAAACTAGTCAAAACATTTACTAAATTTTATCATCGGTATAAGGACATCATTCGTAAATATAGCTCAACATGCAGACTTCTTATACGTTCAGGTATTTCACATCCAATTTTTTATGGAAATATTCTTTATAAAGCACAAAAATGTCAGTATTCACCTCTGATGCTAACAAAACCTTTAAATAGACTTATTAAGAAGGGATATAGTTACGATACTGTTGTCAGGTCATTAAAGATTGCATATTTTGGCGTAAATATTGATTCACTTATAAGGTCTTTGCATCGGAACTAAACACATTTATTTAAAAACCAGTTGTTGGCATGACACGGGTTATGTTCTTCTCATATATGTTATGATGGTATGATACTAAACCCCTAACGGGAAGGATTGTGCCTGATATTCATATGATGAAGACATAATCTTTCAATCAGTTTAATTGAAATCTGGAGCTGGCATGTCAGTTAACTGCTAGTAGTCTGTTGTTATTTATGTATCATTGTCATTTTGTTTATTTTCTTTGGTTACATCTTCTGACATCAGACTCGGACTTCTCTTGAACTGAATTTTAATGTGCGTATTGTTATGCGTTTACTTTTCTACATTGGCTAGAGGTATAGGGGGAGGGTTGAGATCTCATAAACATGTTTAACCCCGCCGCATTTTTGCGCCTGTCCCAAGTCAGGAGCCTCTAGCCTTTGTTAGTCTTGTATTATTTTTAATTTTAGTTTCTTGTGTACAATTTGGAGTTTAGTATGGCGTTCATTATCACTGAACTAGTATATATATTTGTTTAGGGGCCAGCGGAAGGACGCCTCCGGGTGCGGGAATTTCTCGCTGCATTGAAGACCTGTTGGTGACCTTCTGCTGTTGTCTGTTCTATGGTCGGGTTGTTGTCTCTTTGACACATTCCCCATTTCCATTCTCAATTTTATTTTACTGTAAATAATAATAATAATTTGCTGATGATGCTAAGATATTCAGGATTGTAGGAGACAAGAGCAATCATCCATGCTATACTGTATATAATGATCTGGAACAGAAAACTAGAGAGATACATGGCTTTCATGATTTTGGATTTGAGTGATCTTGTTGAAGGTAAATCCAGAAAAGCGCTTTCAGGGTGTTATTGTCATTTTCACCATCACTCATCATCATCATCATCTTCAGCAAAGATCTGAAATATCTTAAACTAAACAGGGACAGTCTATACGCAGGAAGGCGTCAAAGCAAAAAATAAAATAGACTTTCTAGATGTCATAATTATTTGGACTAAGTCCTTACATATTAATTGATTGTCTCCCCTAGTAACTATTACTTCCATGTGCATGCACTAACTATTCATTGTCCTATTATGTTGTATTTTACTTTTTCATTGTCATAAAAAAAAATCATTGTAATCATAGTATGAAATTTAAAACCCGCAAGGGTCCATAATTGATCAAATAAAGAATTTCTATTTCTATTTCTTTAGTCCGAGTATCTATGCGTTTGCTACGGGGCGATCTTGTTATGGATCGAAAATACACAGACTATTTCAAAACACTCCTGCTACAAAGACATTTTTGTTCTGGTTCCTTTATTTTTACGGTTTATTTCGCCTCCTACAACATGAAAGTTTCAGAGTAAAGGTTACCAGCGTATAATTGCGCGGGTGATTGCAAAGAAAATAGTTGTTGAAGTCATCATACAATCATGGAATTCTCAAAACCACGTGTAAATGCCTCAAAATTACCTTCTCACAGAGGCAGAAATGTTTGTCTTTTAGGAAAAGTTAAAAATGTAAGGAAATATTCACGTTAGTAATTATAGTTAGCCTCAATCCGATATGACATCTGAACAGTCGCATGTCCCTATCTTAAAACACCCTCTTTTAGAAAGGCTTTAAGGCTTTCAAAGTAAAAACAATATATATTTTCGGGTCTATTTTACTGGGGGAAAGCTCGTCGCACTTACGGCAGGGGGTTTGGGGGACGCTTAAGGCCCATAGTCATAGAAGCTCTGCCTCAGCCTCTGGGGGTAAATGAGGCCAAATCTTCCATTCTAGACCTCTCCTGGCAGATGATTTCAAGTTTCCATACACCTTTTTTTTTACAATAAAAGTGACAAAAAAATTTCAGATGTACATGTAGAAATTGACCCATTTGTCAAATTTCCGGTAAAAAATATGCATTCATTCTAAACAAATTTTATGCAATTAAAATTTATTTGGATTCTTTTAAGTTTTTTGTAAAATGACGCTGTTGAAGCGTCAATTTTACAATACTATTGACCAGATTTCATTTTATTGCTTCCAGTCGCTTGAAATTTGGGTGTATAAATGGTGTCACTATATTTGTAATTAAACTAGTATAACAATACTATTGTCTAAATCTACAGAATTTGATCAGCCTTTAAGTAACAGAAATAACAATGTCACTAAGTCTCTTATAACTTATCTCTTAAATAAGGAATATGTGGGGTATCAGAGCTTTGCTTACTGCAGGCTCTTCATCATCATTTTGTTAAATAATTCTACAAAGAAGGGGATAGTCTGTTAAGGTATCCTTGACTAAGAATAATGAAATTGCAAGAAAAAAATTTCACATATAACTCTAAATATTGTAGATTATTCAGGTAGTCTTGAGCTATTTCTTTATACAAAAGAAACAACCAGTACATGCAGTATATAAATATAGTCATGTTACACCACTGTCCGTGGTTATTGAGAGGATTGGGATCCCGCTAACATGTTTAACCCTGCCACATTCTGTATGTATGTGCCTGTCCCAAGTCAGGAGCCTGTATTCAGTGGTTGTCGTTTGTTGATGTGTTACATTTTTTTTTTGTTAATTCTCAGAAAAAATATCTTTGTCATTAAAGGAGATGTTCACAGTTATACTTTGACGTTGTTTGGCCACAAGGTCAAATACAAGGTTTTCATCTAACTTAAGTAATAAAATTGAGAATGGAAACAGGGAATGTGTCAAACAACCCAATGCCCAGTTGTAAACATAATTTTAACATAAAACATAATTTGACGGTTAGTCATGAACAAAAAAAAAGACTGTTCTGAACTTCCACTGTTTATTTACAAATTGATGGATTTAAGCATAGCCATGATCATAATAGCAGTCCATAGAAGTAGAAGATAAAATTAACAAAATGTGCTTGACCTGTGAACTCTAGGAATGTTGTCATGGAGTCAAGTAGAAGCTCACAATGCCATTTTATTTAAAAGCAGTTTTATAGAATTTCAAATTTCAATGTCTAGTGAACAATGTAGCAGAAACAATGCAAGAGGAAGTCAAAGTTTATTATATGATTGATTGAGCCAGATTTCTACTTCTTTCAATAAAACATGTGAGAAAGAAAAGGATCTACATGTACTACCGTAGCTTGTAAATGTCATTTTGTTACTAAATCAAAACTTAGTTTATATGCTTTTTCTGTTAACAAACTTTTAGATATATATAATGTTAACGTTTATAATTATTTTATGTTGCAGGTAGCTAATGATGGCAATTCCTTTACACTGACAACAAGTGATAACCAGGATGTACGTGTTGTTTTGCAAGAACCTGTGAGTATAAATTCATAAAAAAAAAAAAAATAAAGAAATGCTTCAAGAAGTGCAAAGCATTATTGTAATTCCACTTCTGAATTACACAGCAGTATATATTACTAGAATTGTAATTTAAACTTTTCCTTGTGTAAGTCATGTAAGTGATCCTTTTCTGGTTATGTTATTTCAACTTTTAGGTTATCAGTCTGAATTCCTTTAAAATGACTGAAAGCCATATGCAGATTTTAAATATGCGAAATGGATGGTTTATTCCACTTAGTAAGAAATTTAGCCCAACATCCTGCATTTGAGGCAAGCATGCTACATTTGTACCACAAGATCACTAATGCAGTTTAATATTTTATTAATGATATTTTTGTTATATTTTAGGTAAATGACTATGTAGCTGGTTTGACTGAAGTACATGGTCAGGTGGATGGACAAAACAACATACTCTGTCAGAACTATATTGTCTTCCCACAGGAAACCTCTGATAATTTTGGTAAGTCATACAATATAAAAATAAGATGTGGTATGATTGCCAATGAGACAACTCTCCACCAGAGACCAAATGACGTAGAAATCAACAACTATAGGTCATGGTTCATTAATGTCTTCTGACAGATAGTGTTCACAAGAAATACACAAGACTTGGCCCAAGGGATATTTCACTGTTTTCTTTTACTTAAAAACAAAATATGCAAATGAAAACTTATGTGAGAATAAACTGATGATACATATATTTCAAGATTTCTTTTAAGCATTTGTTGGGGCTTTTTCAGTATAACTAAGGGTGAAAGAATGGCAAAAAAATAAAAAAGTTATTGCCAAAGAAGAAGGATAAGATATTATGAAAACAAAGGAAAAAGGTTCTTGGACATCTCTTCCTCTAAAATAAATCCAAAAAGAGAGATTTCTCACTTTGATATGTTTGAGGGTTTGGAAAAGTTGATACTAATGTAAATGATAATTATTTATTGATATTTAATATAATATGAGTGCCACCTTTTATTTTCCTTTTTTTATAAAAAAAAATCTTTGACTTAGATATATCCATCTATTGGCCCTTAACCTTTGTAAATACAATTATTTGGAGTATCATTCATAGTCATTTCATGATTAATTGGACTGGATTGCACAAACCTCAATTGAAGTAACTGATGTTTAAATTAAAATGTTAATTAAATCTGTTGCATTTCTTAATTTAATTATTTAATCAAAATTTAACTTTGTATTGATGTCTGAGCAACCCAGTTAAGGTTTTAGTAATCATTTTTACATATAAACTTAAACAGGGCCAGAAATTCCATATATGAATTAAAATTATTTTATTTCAATGTTCTGTAGATATGGCAGCATACAATGAAGCTGTAGAATTAATGGTCAGACTTCCACAGAATTATGTCCAAGGTGTACAACAGCAGTAACACAGAGCACCACATAGGGTTAAAAAAGTGATGTGCAATAAAACTATAGATGTTCAGAATGATTAGTTGTATTCTGATACTGTACATGTACATGAATTATGTTATCAGATCAATAGCAAAGGGTATTTGTTACGAATTCTGAAGTTTCAGGGTTGAGATTTCTAGTTAAAAATTCATTTTTCAGAGCCAAACGATTTTGCCAGAATGCATTATAATATATTTCACTTTTTCTTGAACAACTCTTTGATTGGTGACATAATCTGTATTATAGGCACAATTTGTAACTTTTCATTGTTTGGTTATTTTTCATCTTACAGTTATACAAATAGACAAACCAGCTGATAGATACAACTCGCAAACTATATTGTAACATCATCAATTATGTAATCTTGTTGTTGACAATGCTGGTAATCTGAGATGTATTACACACAAAACTGTTTTATGAAATAAAATTATGTGTACCTTAATGAATTACAGAAGAGTTTATTTTCAGTAGATTAAATTATGATTTTTTGTTGTTGTGGTATAAGAAAAAATGAAGATTGGTTTCCTGAAATCTTTATCGAATGATTCTAGCGATAATAGTTTCTCTTAATATGAAATACCTTTGTTGATTTATACTTTTGCTAGCTCAAACTAGACATTAAAATTGGTATTTGCTGCTTGACTGTTTGTACTTTTAAAACCTTTTTCAGAACCATTACCCTTGGTACAATAAGTTGTTTATGAATAAACTTATGAGTTTAGCTGTGTTCTCATCAGCTGAGAGGGCACATGAAAGTTATAACACTAAATTGAAGTCAGCCATAGTGTTTCTGAAACTTGTCTGTAAACCACTCGATGAAGCTTGACCAAAAAGATTATTGCCTGGAGTTCTAATTTTCAGTATTTTGTTAAGGATTATGTAGGGAAAATAATCATATAAGATGAATAAAACAAAAATGCATTGATAGAAAATGATATTATGTTAGAGGATATTTTATTAAAACCGATTTATTCTAGGAAATAAAAAACTGAAGGATTTGCAAGAATATCCTTTTTAATTATCTGCCCCTGAATTGGACATGTGTTCAAAAGTTATCTCCCCTTGTTAAACCTTCTTGGATTTTTGTCGAGCCTGCGACTTTTGTCGCAGAAAGCTCGACATAGGGATAGTGATCCGGCGGCGGCAGCATTAGCTAACTTTTTAAAAGCTTTATATTTTAGAAGGTAGAAGATCTGGATGCTTCATACTTTGTATATGGATGCCTCATGTTACGAAGTTTCCGTCAGTCACATGTCCAATGTCCTTGACCTCATTTTCATGGTTCAGTGACTACTTGAAATAAAAGTTAAGATTTTTTGTAATGTTAAATTCTCTCTTATTATAAGTAATAGGATAACTATATTTGGTATGTGCGTACCTTGCAAGGTCCTCATGCCCGTCAGACAGTTTTCACTTGACCTCGACCTCATTTCATGGATCAGTGAACAAGGTTAAGTTTTGGTGGTCAAGTCCATATCTCAGATACTATAAGCAATAGGTCTAGTATATTCGTTGTATGGAAGGACTGTAAGGTGTACATGTCCAACTGGCAGGTGTCATCTGACCTTGACCTCATTTTCATGGTTCAGTGGTTATAGTTAAGTTTTTGTGTATTGGTCTGTTTTTCTTATACTGTATGCAATAGGTCTACTATATTTGGTGTATGGAATGATTGTAAGGTGTACATGTCCAACTGGCAGGTGTCATCTGACCTTGACCTCATTTTCATGGTTCAGTGGTTATAGTTAAGTTTTTGTGTTTTGGTCTGTTTTTCTTATACTGTATGCAATAGGTCTACTATATTTGGTGTATGGAATGATTGTAAGGTGTACATGTCTAGCTGGCAGGTGTCATCTGACCTTGACCTCATTTTCATGGTTCAGTGGTCAAAGTTAAGTTTTTGAGTTTTGGTCTTTTTTTCTAATACTATATATGCAATAGTTCAACTATATTTGGTGTATGGAAATATTTTATGATCTATATGTCAGTCACGCAGGTTTTATTTGACCTTGACTTCATTTTCAAGGTTCATTGCTCAGTGTTAAGTTTTTGTGTTTTGGTCTGTTTTTCTTAAACTATAAGCAATAGGTCAACTATATTTGTTGTATGGAAGATTTGTTAGCTGTACATGCCTGCCTTGCATGGTTTATCTGACCTTGACCTCATTTTCATGGTTCATTGATCAATGTTTAGTTTACTTGGTTAATGTTAAGTTTATGTGGCAGTTGTAATAAAGCTTTATATTTAGGACTTTCAACATAATATCAATGATTAGTAAAGAAGGCGAGACATTTCAGCGTGTGCACTCTTGTTAAAGTGTGATACTGAAATATAAAATAATTATATCTATTATAAAAGATAGTTTGAAAAACACCTGCCATCATGTGGGGTTCGAACTCACAACCTTAGTGTTGACAAGCTAGGAATACAGTTGTTGGACTATTTAGACCTCACAGTCACCGAGGCCCCCAAGACTGCCTTGGTGGTCTTGTGTTAGTTGGCTGGCCTCATGGGGAGAGGTCTTGGGTTCAATCCCCAGAATTGAAAATCTGTATTAACTGCTTTCTTCTAAGCACACTGCATCTTGGAGTGAAGGCAAGGACTTATCTGCTAAGAGTCAGAATATGGTGTCTGGGTAGGGTGACATGTCTTCCTGCAAACTGATACCTAGTGACATTAAAAATCTGGCTGAGCATTGCTTTCCAGTACAAAGCAGGATTCATATTAATTTCACATTAAATGTTTTCATCTCAATATGAATGTTATATTTCCGCTGGTTGTTCCTACACCAATCCACCCGCCCATGTTTTTTCATACAATGGCCCTACATGTAAGGAACACACCAGAAGTTGTACATATTTTTTATAATCAAATGCCAGATTCTATGCATGCAATTAACTTTATAAAAATATGTAAATTTCAGGGGTCATAACTCAGAATATTGCTGACATTTGCTTCTTTGCTTAATGCAATGTTTAATGGTAGGTTCAGTTATCACAATACATGTAACTGAAAGCAATCATTACCCACTTAGTGCTCACACAAACACTTTGATTTGCAAGTGGACACCCCCCTCCTGTTTTTTTTATAAAATTTCTGAATCTACACCCAAGTACATAAGTTTATTGAATAAATTAATATCTGTATAAATTTGCAATTATACTTGGTGTGTTTTTATTGTGAAAATGAAAGTTCACATGGACTGGAAAGAAAATTTCCAATGTGTACTTTGAGAAAGCCCATGGTTTATAATCAGGAAGTTATGCGCGCCCTCTAACGGTAAGAAAGTAAGGTAAATCACTCTGACCGGCTTTATCGGTCACACTGTCGCCAGAAGACTAGTATTTTTGCGCATATTGTTATCAAGAATTAGGATTTTCTTTTGGATTGAAAAAAAAACTGGCATTTTTGCTAAAATTTAAGGTAAGATTTTGTCTTGAACTTTAATTAATTTTAATCAATAATTAAAACGTAAATTCCAATCATACCTGTGACCACAAATATGCAAGGTGTCCCAGTACATTATGAATACTTATTTTACTTATACGGAAGCAGATTCATTTTAGAATTTGTGTTTTTATTCATATTACATGTAGCTTTTACTATTTCTAATAGTTTTATTGTGTTAAATTGTAAAGTTGAAATCTGCTACCTGTAATTTTCACCTGTTCGCCAGGTAAATACATGAATAAGTAAAAATGTAAACAATTACAATAGGAGATAAGCCTAATTAGTTTACTGTCCGATAGCCTGATGAGGAACCATTTCAAATTTAATTTAGCCTGTCTTTGTGCCATTTGACCCCAAGAAAGTTGTTAAACTATAGTTTATGTGTGTGAAATTTAAAGGTGAGGCCACTCCCAGATTTAATATGAATGAAATTTATTGTACTTTTTATCGGTAGTAAAATCAGTTGGTGTATTAAGTTAAGATTTACACAAACACGTGGTCAAGATCATAAATTATTTCGCACCACCAGTTAGTAATTTAATAATTTAAAGAATTATTTATTACTGTTATACCTATACAAAACTATATATGTCTCTGCTGTTTCAATAATTATAAAAATGGTGAATAAAAAGTTCGAAAAAAATAGAACTTTGAAAGTAGTCAAGAAGTCAGTCAAGACAAAAGGGGAACGAAAAACTTTAATGACACATATTCCAGTATCTGATGCAAGTTGGTTGCCAGATCCAGTTTCATGGCAAGTTGGTTGTCTAAACGCAATACTGCCATGAAAGTTAAAACGAAATGTTTATCTCTCTTCAATTTTGGTTTCTCTTGACGTTCCATTTCATTACATTCAAGTTTAATGATTATAGAGAACTTAAAATAGAACATTTATGATGTGCACAATTTACTTTAACAAATTGTCAAAGATCTAGGTCTCATTTGTCAATCCGGAAAGCTTACAGAACAAGACTTACACACCTTAAAACTTTCCCCAGGACATTTAAATTTATGGGGATAAATGACTGTTTACACATAAAATTTAAACAAACATAATAATACCTAACATTATATATCAAAGGTAAACATTGTCAAAACTTACTGAGTCACATAAACAGGTAGGTTATTAAAGATATCCAGTTATTACTGGATTAAGTTGACCAGTTTGACCATGCTTTGATCAGGGGGAAGTTTACTGAAATGTTAAATGAACCTTTCTCTTGCAGTGGAGCTGGGGATAACGGTTTTTTTTTTTTTTTGTTCTAGTTTAGAGGGTATCTATTCTTCCCCGCTCAAGGAGTTTTTTTTTGTACTTTCGTCTTCTTTGCGTGTTTCATAAGACCCATACGGAGTTCCCATCAAGGCCCTCCTAATACTTGTCTTAATTTGACATATGAATTTGATTTTGTTTTGTATTTCAGTGACCCCTTTCATAGGCTAACATAATTTAATCTTATCGGGTTCAAAGAACTTCTATTCATCCTTTTGTAAATACACATCTAACAGGACAAACCATTGATCTTTAATAAATATAAGAGCTTAGCTTCGTCGGACTGTTGCATGACAGTCCAAATAGTGTTCGATTATCGCTGCATAGATTATAGTAACTATCTAAATCATAGATTTAATTCCCATTTTTCATATGTGATGTATTTTCCTTTTGAAATATCTCGCATTTGAATATCTTTTTTTTTTGTGATTATGTCTTTCACAGAGTTGTTTTGAATTTATAATATTGTATTTCATGGAAGTTACTCTTAATATTGAACTTAAATTTTAAAATATTCGGAGAATTTGCGTTTAAGGTGACGTGCATACAAAGGCGATTGTGTCTGTGGTCTGCATGATTGCAGATTTCAACTAAAAAGTACAACGGAGTATGACTTGCACTATGCATCACTGACCGCACTCAATAAACATGTTAAATATATAAACTTTTTAATTTTGCCATGAAAAAACTCATTGGGATTTGAGAAGCATGAACATTTGAATAAAACGGATCATGAGGATTATAGGTCAATGAGACAGCGACCGAACTACAGAAACCATCAAAAGACATTTAGAGGCCAACTTACACATGAAACAGTTTCCAACAATGTATACAATATGTAGACCTTTATAATATCCACATGCATGTTCTTTTATGTACCTTCTGATAGTCTATTGGTCGTTCTCTCATTTACATGATTTTTCACATTTCCCGATCGGTGTGAGAAAAATATTTCTCATCTCTAGAGAAAACTTTGTTCTCGGCAAATGATTGGTCGAAATTTAATTATGACGTCAAATTTTCTTGGTTTATATTGAATTTCCTATTGTGACGTCATGAAAAAAGACGACCATGCCTGATGACATTACATATAAAGAACACAACTTTCTGCAAATCTTTGAAAAGGAAAAACTTTGTTTAGATATCGTCTTATAAAATCATTAGAAAAACAGATTCCACCACTATAACTCGTGTATTACGATATTTCTCCACTCTCAACAGTTGAATTTTAATTATTTAAAAAGCTCGGCAGGCCTCGCGCTTTAAATATTAAAATTTAACTGTCTCAAGTTGAGAAATATCATAACACACTTGATGTAGTGGTGGAATCTATATTATCAAATGAGCTATGGTTTAGATCTATAAAACAACTACTATAGCCCTATATATCACATCATATCCTTATGTTTTAGTTAATTGGAGAATGTTTATTTGGATAGATCTATCAATTTATTCACAGCTTTTTTTACTTTCATCCCGCGCCTTTTTTCTAGCTTACTATACGGAATGGGTTTTCTCGATTGTTGAAAGCGTACAGTTTCTTACATTATGAGGGTCTGGAAAGGGGGTCCTTCATTTCTGTATTCTTCAATTTTTGTCGAGCCTGCGGTCCTAGATTCCGGCGTCGGCGGCGTCAACAGTTAGGTTCGGTGTGTGGTTAAAGTTTTTTTGAACATCAATATTTTTGACAAACCTACATGCAATTAGATGAAATTTGGACAGAAGCTTGTTTATGACCAAAATACAGTATCCAGATCAAAATTTTAAATGAATAATTGTTTTCATTTTTCCGTATTTTTACTGATAAATGGACTTAGTTTTTTTTAACATTTAACAAATAGATACAGTCTGGGGTTAAAGTTTGTTACACATCAAATACTTTGTCAAACCTTCATAGAATTTTATGTAACTTTTTTATGATTAAGGGATAATGTCTGAAGCACACTTTTGAAAATATATTTTCAATTTCAGTATTTTTCTGATAGATGGGCTTTTTCTACAGTTAAAATTTACTGACAGTCTGGGATTAAAAATTTTTTACGTGATAAGTTTGTTAATCTTCATGGATTGTTATGAAACTTGGACAGAAGCTTATCCTCAAGACCAAGAAATAGCATCTAAAGAGAAAGTTTGAATCTTTTTAAAATTCTGTATTTTACTGATAAATTGACTCACTTTTTAAGTCAACATTACACTTTTACACTGACAGCAGCAATCGTAGGCGAGACGCAGAGTTCCGCGGAACCCCTTACAAATTTTTGAAGTCATTATTCTCTATTCTTTATATTTTTGGTCCATTTTCTCTACTCTTTATATTTAAGTATCCCGTTATTCTCTATTCTTTTTTTTGGGGTCCATTTTCCTCTATTCTTTATTTTTTTTTTGCCCATTATTTTCTATTCTATAAATCCCCATCCACACCCTCATCCTCGTCCTTTGGTCTCTTGCGGACAGTTGTCGCATCGGCAATCATACAACATTTATTATTTTCCTTTTTATGATAAAAATCAGTACAGGGAGAGCACTGATAGCAGGGGAACTTTTTTTTTACTGTCAGATGGAACGCATGGAGACATGAACGGGGACGTTCAAACTCCAGAAAATCAATTTTCCTTTAGATTAATCGCCCCAGCGCCTGGGTAGCACCTATTCGATAAAATTTTAATTCGCAAATTTGAAGATAACAACTATGACTCTCCCGACGCCTTGCTAGGCTAATAAAAACAAATTCGAAATCACAACAAAAATATACCATCTGTTATTTATTTAAAGGATTCTCACAGTTTTAAATGAGAAATTAAAATGGTTGACAGTATTCCAAATTCCACTTGATGAATGTAAATTGAGAATATTAATTCCTAAGCAAGTACTTCAGGTCACGAATGGGTCAATACACCATATAGTGTTACTATTGTACTCATTGTAAAAATATGTGGATTAGATAAAAGATGTTATTTTTACAGACCAACATAATACTAGAGTAAGTAACATGACAAGTTGATCGCTTTGTCATGTATTAAAAACCTTTGTTTAAATCAGCATTCGGGACTAAAAGTATTGAGGATGTGTCGAAGTGGGGGGTTCTTGGTATCAGCTTCCCTTCTTGTTTACTCGGCACGAAACAGGAAACAAGATATCTTCCACTTACTAAATGGGGTCACAAGGACTTTAGTACAATATGGTATCAGACATTATTTAAGGTGGTACCAAACACCTTGACTAATATTAATTTGGCTCGTTTAATTTTCATAAAATTTTGACAAAATGTTTACTTTGACCCTTTGACAAAAATATAAAAATTTCAAAAAATTTCAACCAACCACTTTATCAGAAAAATTTCATTGGGTATGTAGCAGTTTGACAAACACTTATTTTGATCTTTGAGAAGCTTAATATTTCCTAAACAATACATCGTAATTAAAACGTCTAGCTGATTTTTACAGTTATCTCCCTGTAGTGTTAGGTACCACCTTAAGATAAAAAAAAAAAGAACAATAAGATACAAAGTACAAACAATTGAAATATTTGCCACTGGATGTTCAGCAAACGACAATCAAATATCTTGTCCTATCTCAATATATATATATATATTTCTCCATTTTTTTTCCAACTGCCTCGGTGGTCTCTTGGTATCGTGTGCACCTTGAGTGCGGGAGGTTGTAGGTTCGATCCAAGGCCAGATCAAACCAAAACTTAAATTGGTAGTTGCTGCTTCTCTGGTCTGATCGTAGTCCAAATAATGTATCCAGGTAGAGTGACATGCTTTCTGTGTACACTTATCTTGATACTAGCTCGTTAAAAATACTACTCTTCGTGTCGGTCTTGTACAAAGCAGGTTTTATATTCATATTGATCATATTAACGTGTTGTCGTTCAAAATATGTATTGTATTTGCAACTGAACGTTAAACAGCCATCCATCCATCCATCTATTTTACCCACGATAGTAAAAGTTTTAAACTTTCAACAGAAGGGGTACAGAAAAAAGTCTTTCCCCGACCTCTCCCATTCATCCCTTAACTCTTTCCTCGACCTCTGTTTTCCTCTTTATTTTCCTCATGTTGCTTACTATCTACCCTAATAAGAGATGTAAGTATTTAAGCAACCTTTATTTTTTCATTCACTCATGCAATACAGGTGATGAATGAAAGTAAAGTTTTCACGACTTCATGTGAATAGCAGCCTATGTGTTTCATTCACTCATGCAATACGGGTGTTGAATGAAAGTAAAGTTTTCACGACTTCATGTGGATAGACCTGCACAGTTATTTGTCATCTTACACCATAAAATTCCAAACAGTACGTTTCTAGGTTATACTAAGATTGCATATCAGAACTTACTATGATAAATAACTAATTAGCCTGATAAAAATGACTTTGATACTAGTTAATAAGTCATTTTAATATACATAAATCTACTTGTTGCGTCACACTTGATACTGGTGTCAAACTAAGGAGATTTTCGTATGCTATTTGTATACCATTAATATTAAATGTTATGATAAGGTTAATTCTATTTAATTTTTCATGAATTCCCTCCTGGATCGACCATGCAGTGCTTAAATTGGGAATATCTGGTACGAACAGAACGACTATATTCGTTTCAATAAATGAAATAACACTTTATACAAATTAAATTTCGTGCGTCCGGAATTCGAAGACTTTTCTGGATTTACATTCTTCAGGAACGCTCATATCTAAACATTTGAAAGCCAGGGTTTATGAATACCTTAAACATCAGGTGTTATATGACTAAAAAGAACATGAAGGGCCCGAATGGTTCCAAGTTAAACTCTGCTCGAGGGATTCAGAACCTAGTTTTTTTTAATAATTTCTTACTTCATAAACTAGGAAAATTGAAGAATGCTATAAATCATGTCAGTACCAAAGCACTTACTACTGAGCTAACGATAACAGTCCACCGTCAGTGGTATTGACCCAGTGCTAGTAAATAATAATAACTAAATACAGTGGTATAGTACAAATGATTCAATACCAGAATTTCCCAAAATCTTATTTCTCACCTTCAGTATCAGTAGAAACATGCAGTCGAGTTTTTGGTAGCAGAAACAAAATACGACATATTATCAGAAGGCCTAACCATAGCTCATAATCAGGGGACTGAGTGTTAATATCTAAAATTCCTTTTAGAGGAAATAGAGAAATGTTATTGATGTTCGCGACATAACAGCTAACATTACGAATTAAAGAGTACTTTGGTAACTGTTTAAATGCACCGGTGTGGCTTGGGATCGAATAAGAATGTATAACATACTTGTATAACACGAACTCCAAAGTAGAACACCGTGCACCATCGGTACGAATTTGTGTATGTTATTTCGTTTCCATAAATTAACTTATAAAATTTCACATTTTTGGAACGTGTTTACATCACACTTTTAACACATGTTATTTGAAATATTTCCCTGTCATGTTTTTTTTTGGTTGATATATGAAAAGGCTAATCTCTTACTACATTGGCTTATATTAAATGGTAATATAGCGATTTTTATGTTCGTGTTGATTTATAGTACAGTCGACGTAACATTTTCCATATACGATGAATATTTAATGTTTAATTGTTATGCAGGAAAAGAGTAAACTTTAAGGTAATGCTTTTACATGTTTGCGATGTGAAAATAAAAACACCGACTGGTTTAGATATCACAGAGACAACAATAAGACAACACCGAATAACCAAAAGCCTATAGAGGTCAATAGACTTTTCAACGAGAGACAAGTGGTCTCGGAAACATGTTCATCAAATATCTGCCGTCCGGTCGGAATGGGGACGTTGAATCCGATGCTCAATGTAGTGTGACTGTGACTTACCCTTCCGGAGCACCTGAGATCACCCCCAGTTTTTGGTGGGGTTCGTGTCTTTAATTTTCTATGTTGTGTTTTGTGTACTGTTGTTTGTTTGTCTTTTTCTTTTTAGCCATGGCGTTGTCAGTTTATTTTCTACTTGTGAGTTTGAATGTCCCTTTGGTATCCTTTGCCTCTCTTTTATGCTCTTGATCTGCACGTTTTAAGAACCGTAGCAATACCTCAAGGAAAAATGTACACCTTTATCCAACCGGCCCTCATTTTCCAGTGGTAGTCCAAATTTCCCGCCCTTCATTCCTTACAAAACTTAGCTACCTATTGTATTAGTTATTAATTTGTTCTTGTCAAGCAACAATCAAGCAGTCAAAGATCTGCCATCAAAAATCAAAACCAATGTTATTAATGATAAAACTCAACTGCAACCTGTTTCTGACTTGGGACAGACACACTATTTTGTGGTATGGTTGAAATACTTTTTAGAGCACTAAATCCTGTCACTTCAAAGTTATACTGCAGTATCGTAATTGCGACTGCATAGTGAGAGACTTTATACGGTTTTGTTGTTGGATTCACGATATCAGCTTAGTACTAACGAATTGTGACTTTTCTTACATATCACAAGTCAGGAATCCATTTTCTTAAGAATAATAGTTTCACGAGAGTATTAGTGCTTCGTTACAATTACTAAAGTTTAAACTGTACAAAAATTTCTAGAAATACCAAGGCATGTAGTTTGTTCAAAGCTGTACAAACACGTGCACACAATCTTAAGTGACGAACACTAAAGAAACCTTGCACGACCACAATCATTATTAAAACTTTCAGAAACCCATGATTAACAGGCTAAACTACGTACATGGTTGAAGCCTTCGCTTTAGCATCTTCGCAAACACTATTCAGCGAGTTTCACGACACCAGCAAATACTAAAAAGGCCACGAGACGTTAGAGCAATCCCGGTCTACGCAAACCTCAAGTTAGTTATACCCGCAAACAGAACATAGAATACAGTACCATTCTAATTCGTGCTGTAGGATCATTACATATATAACCGCAATAAAACTGAGGACCATATCGACTCGTATCAAATTAAAATGCCGTAATTACATCAGATCGTTCAATAAAATTCCAATAAAACAATCGTACATCCTGGAAATCATCAGAATTAATAGCAACTGATTAAACTTGTTGTATTGATTACACGAAAAGATAATTTATAGGAATATGAAAAGGGATGACTATCGTTAATATTGTTTTAAAAAGGAACTATGCCGAATATCGACTTGGATCAGGCAAGATTTAGGTACAAGATATATAAATGAGAGTTACTCTGGTACAATATATGCAAAGGGAAGTGTTATATGGTACAATAAATGCACGAGCGAATGTTATCTGGTACAGGATATCAAGGAATTGTATATTCTTTGAGGATATGCACACGAGAATGTTATGAATTTTATCTGGTAAACATGAAAGTTGTCTGGTATAGGATAAGCACGAGAGAATGTTGTCTGGTATAGGATAAACACGAGAAAATGTTATATGGTACAATATATACACGAGAGAATATTATCTGGTTGGTACAGGATGCCCACGAGAAAATGTTATGAATGTTATCTGGTATAGGATAAGCACGAGCAAATGTTGTCTGTCACATAATATGCACGAGAGTTATCCTGTGATACAAGCTATACAGGATACAATACAACCTGTAGCGGTCCTCAATTGTTCAAATGTTTCACATACGCCCAGTACATTGCATGGTGTCGATGGATGGCTGCTTTACGTCCAGTGGCAAATTAATATGCATATTCAGGACGAGAACATGTTTATGTAATATGAATATTAACCCTGCTTTGTACTAGACCGACACGCTGAGCCGGATTTTTAACGTGCTAGTTCACCAGGTAACAGTCAGTAGGAAGACATGTCACCTTACCCGGACGCATTATTCTGACTCCGAGCCGACCAGTCTTTGCTCTTACTCCTTATTGCCGCGTGCTTAGCAGAGAGGCAGCAAATGCCAATTTTAAAGTCTTCGGTTTACCCGGCCGGGGTTCGAACCCACGAACTCCCGCACTCGAGGCGAACACGCTACCATGAGACCACCGAGGCGGTCCCAGTACATTGCATGTGCGTATATTATAGTAATCAAATGGAAAGAGATAATGTAGCAATGTCCTGAAATTCATGTTTGATTTGATCAATATTGTGTTATCAATTATAGTGTCACAAAATCACTACATGCACAAGTTTAAAAACAAAACATCACAGAACAGCGTGTTTAATGGTTCTTCATCTCAGTCGCAGTGAGGCCTTCAACATGGAGCAAAAACTCGCACCACATTGCAAGTTCAAGATGGCCCCTAGTATCTGGTTCATGCAGAATTCTTTGTTTGAGGTCCATCACGCTATACCATACCCTTCTAAAAATCAACGACCGCATTATTTCTTTTGACTCGATCGTGAGTGACAAATTCTTATCGGACTGTAGATATAACTCCCCGCTCTCGTCTTACATTTGCAATTTCAACTATACTATACGTTTATTTAGCTACGGTCTGTTTTCCACACACTACATTAATTTTGTACATATATATAAAAGGTGATTTGATATTTAAATTTACCACTTCTTCGAGAATTTGATCGTTGATAAACGGTAAAGGACTATAATTTTCCACCTTCTTTATTATTTTTCTGAATTATAAAATCATTCTATTGTAAACTGTGCCATTTAAACTTTTAACTGTAGTAGACATTTGAGGAGAAAGCATTGTGTAGACTTAAAAAGAAATTTGGTTTGATAAATGATACATAGGATGCATATTAGACAAACATTTACTATAGATACCTCGCTTTGTAGTATAGTTAAAACTTACCTTAAGATGAACAAAGCGGATTGTATATAATAATATATATTTAAAATGTGTGAGAAAAGTATTGTGACTTGGTGAATGATATATATTGTTACTGCCTTTTGTTTCTCGGATGAAAACGTTTTACAAAATCTATATGATTGATTGATCATGGCTTGTTTTACGTCCACTGACAAGTATTTCATGCATAATCAAGACAAGAACAAATTAACAATTAATATATGCAATGTGTAGGTTCTAACAAATAAGTCAACTGAAATGAAAAGTTGTAAATTTTGATTGCCTCTGGAAAATGAGGGTATGTTAAAATATTGGAAAATTTGGAAAGGTCACCTATATACGAACCCTTCAGAGAGTTGTTGCAAGGTTTCTTTAACATGTAGAGAGTGTGGCGCTCACCATATATACACAACATCGAATTGAATGTGGCCATTCCAACTGAACGTGGCTGCGTATTTATACATACCGCACAGCCGAAATAACGTCCGGGCTCCCACTTTAGCAAGAGCTTTACTGCCAGACGAGAGACGTCCGTTTTACCTGGGACCATCACATCACTGTATTATTCACGACCTTGTTCAATGCATTTTAAAAAATGAACAGTAGAGTTTTTGAGTAAGGGAAATTTCACCATAAAATAGATTTGCGAACATCGCGAAAATTTCCAGATATACGGTACTTATCGTGTTTTGTCATTGAGGAACCTCATTTTAATGAGCAACACGACAGGTACAATATGTGCACCTTTTTTGTGCAGCATGATCTGCTTACCCTTACATTGTTCACCTTACAACTTAGACCACCATCGGTTTTTTGTGGGATTGATGTTGCTCAGTCGTAATTTTTCTATGTTGTGTTTTGTATACTGTTATTTGTCTTTTGATCGTTTTTATGCCTCACCTAGGGGTATTATGTTTTTCGGTCTGTGCGTCCGTTCGTCCGTTCGTCCGTCCATCCGTTCGTCCGTCTGTCCCTCTTCAGGTTAAAGTTTTTGGTCGCTTCAGGTTAAAGTTTTTGGTCGCTTCAGGTTAAAGTTTTTGGTCAAGGTAGTTTTTGATGAAGTTGAAGTCCAATCAACTTGAAACTTAGTACACATGTTCCCTATGATATGATCTTTCTAACTTTAATGCAAAATTAGAGTTTTGACCACAATTTCACGGTCCACTGAACATAGAAAATGGTAGTGAGAGTGGGTCATCCGTGTACTGTGGACACAATCTTGTTTTGACATAGTTTTAATATCCCTTCGGTACCTTTCGCCTCTCTTTTTAAACTACAAATTCAGTTTGGTCCACTAACTGTACTTTTCAGGATTTCTGTAGACATTATCTTGCCCTGAAATAATAGAATGGGGTGAGTTAAAGGGGGAAAATAATATATGAAATTATTAGGGCCCCGCCGAAAGGCGGACGCCCTATAGTGATCAGTCCGTCCGTCCGTCCGTCCGTCCGTCCGTCCGTCCTTAACAAATTGTGTCCGCTCTATATCTAGAGAACCGTTATGATTTCAAAGTTTATACTTGACATGTATATTAACCAACACCAGAGGGTGTGTCATAATGTATGTACAACTTCCTAGGTCAAAGATCAAGGTCAAAAACTTTGGTTTTAGTTGAGAACCCCATGTCCTATGGTAAAGATCATGTCCACTCTATATCTTGAGAACCGTTATGATTTCAAAGTTTATACTTGATATGTATATAAAACAACACAAGAGGGTGTGTCATAATGTATGTACAACTTCCTAGGTCAAAGGTCAAGGTCAAAAACTTTGGTTTTAGTTGACAACCCCATATCCTATGGTAAAGATCGTGTCCACTCTATATCTTGAGAACCGTTATGATTTCAAAGTTTATACTTGATATGTATATAAACCAACACCAGAGGGTGTGTCATAATTTATGTACAACTTCTTAGGTCAAAGGTCAAGGTCAAAAACTTTGGTTTCAGTTGACAACCCCATGTCCAATGATAAAGATACAAATTTTTTACCACAAATTATTCACAGCGGGGCTCACAGAGATGGCTCCCATCTCAATGATATCTAGTATAAGTTTGTTCTTATGTTTCAGAATAAGAAAAATCAACGTGATGGCCTATAGACCTATGGCATATGGTCTGACGGGAGAAGTTCAACGAAAGGTTTGTGGTGTTGAAGCCTTCAAATAATTATATACCAAATACCTTTTTTATTTAATATACAGGACTGAAATAAAGAACTCTGCATACATCTTGTTTATTTAAACGTCTTGTTGGGTAACTCTCTCATCAGTCTTTTTTATTGAAAAAAACATGAACAGTAGTAAACATAAAACAATTGTACAATTAGTCTGACTTGAGAAACAGTTAAATTTTGAAGAAAAAAAAAAGAATTTATCATTTAGTCAATACAAAAAGGATAGAAACATGCACAGTCTTGGTCCCATGTTTTATGAAGCAAGAACTTTTCTCAAGTTTTTGTTTGAATACAAAAGTACACATTCAATCCATTTAAATCATCAACATATAAACATCCTTCTTTTTATTATTTTTGTTCTTAAAAAGGAAGTTTTTGTTCCTGTTTGAGCTATCAGTTTTCTAGCTCACTTTGACATAATAGACGAAAAATATGATTAAACTTCAAAAGGTGTAGATAAACGATATTTATACAAGTATGTCATCATTTTGAAATGCACACTTTGCATAAGTATATAGACTTAAAGGAATACATGATAGGTATATAAATCCTCAGGATGTTTAAGGTCAAATACATGTTTTGAGTCAGATACGATTAACTTTTCTATTAAATTACATATATATTATATAATTTGAATTTCTAGACAATAATATAAATATTTTATTTGTTTTTAGATTAAAGGGAAATATGATATAAATTTAGAACAAGAGGCCAGAATCTGGATTGAAGATGTCCTTCAATTAGAGTTAAAAGAGGTGACCTATTTTGTAGAATAAAAACTGTTTTTACAATTGTCATTTTAAACAAGACTTGACAGATAAGATTGAATATATTGTAAATTCAGTATGATAAAAAAAAAAAAAGATGGAAAAGATTGTAATTATAAATATAACAAGATCGATAGGGTGAAAATATTATTTGCTTAATATTCAGTGGCAAATCATGGTTTCATGGATGTTCAGGAAAAGCCAAGAACAGTAAATCAAGAGGGTATGTTGGACTTTGGGCAGAAAATATAGCCACATGTGATCTTTTTTAAACAATCTTTGTTGGGTAAATAAATTGGAGAGATCACTCAGGAGTCTAAATAGAATGAGTGTTTTTTTTTTATAAAATAAACTTCAAAATATTTTGAAAATATATATTGAAAAAAATATGTCACTAAGCTTGTTTTCAAATTATACATGTAATATGTTGTGCAACTTCTTAGATTTTATAGGGATTATACACAGTATAATACGCATTATGTTACTAGAAAGAAATCTAATGATAGAATTTTAAATAAAAATATAAAATATATCTCTTAGAAAATGTTTTCAGAAAAGAAAAGTGGGGTCATCATATCATACTCATTTTAATTTGCCATATAAAACACCAAAGATATATTTACAGATAATTCTTTTTAATTTATAAAACTAAGTTATCTGAGTTATCTCCCCATATAAAGCAAGGTTCATCTTATTCATGTTTTTTTTTTAATTTGAACAGGGAGCAGATCCAAATCAAGCACTAGGCCAAAGTGAATTTCAACAATGTTTGAAAGATGGTAAAATATTATGTCAGTAAGTAAATTATATTGTATCATGAAATAAAAAATCATTAATTTACAGATGGAATGCAATCTACAACAAAAATTTATTGCTAAATGATTATAAATGGCTAGTTAAGAGAACTTTTCTTGATAGTCCTTGCAGATTTTTGCATGGCCAAACATCATTTTTCCAGGACAGAGGTTGCCAGAAGATGATAAGGTCACTTGTCAAAATAAAAAAAAATAAAAGTAGTTTGATTTTCAAATATATACCAACTAAAAAAAAAAAAACTGTATTGAGTATGAAAGAGTTCCTTCTAGAATTGGTTTTAAAATGTTTCTGTTGTACTATATCAGATTTTGTGTATAGTGAAAAATGATGTTTTGTTTTACATATGTGGTTAATTTCTGAAGCCAGGTTTTGCAGAGTTGAAGTTGTAACATATATTAGTATGGCTGCTCTTTGAAAAAAAATATTCTGATAAAATTTGATTGTTTACTGGTATACTGACAATGACTGAAGTGTGCAAGACTAGATTATTTTACTCCTAATAGTATAAATGTAAGAAGATGTTGTATGATTGCCAATGAAACAACTCTCACCACGAGACCAAATGACGTAGAAGTTAACAACTATAGGTATAGGCTATACAGCCTTCAACAATGAGAAAAACCCATATTCTTTTGTGAAATGAAGTGGTGCTTCATAGATCTAAATTATGTACAACATAATTGATTTTGATGAATATTTGTTCTGTTCAATAAATATGATTGACAAAGGTTAAAACATCAGGATTGCTTGCAAGAACAGATAAATAATATAAAAGTTGTTTAGGTTTTATGATCATTATCTATTTCTGTATGATTTCCTTTGAAAACATAACAAATGTACAATCTGTAATTTTATCTCTTAAGGGGAAATAATCCTGTTTAAAAATCTAAAATTTGGGTCATCTCAAAGGTATTTAAGAAGATGATTTGAGTAAAGTTTGATCCAAGGACTTTTAGTACTACAAAAATTATGTAAAGTAACAGTGTTTACCCTTGATTTTAAAAATAAAATGAATAAGTCATAATAAAAGAAGCAATTATTTAGATATGTTATAACCATTTCTTTTCTTTTTCAGATTAATAAATACATTAAGTCCAGGTGCTGTGAAAAAATTGAATGAGGGGAAAATGGCATTTAAAATGATGGAAAATATTTCAAACTTTTTAACAGCTATAGAAAAATATGGTGTCTCTCGTCATGATTTATTTCAAACTGTAGATTTATATGAAGGACAAAATATGGTTCAAGTTGTAAATGCAATACATGCGTTAGGCAGAAAAGTAAGTAATTTTGTTTTGCCTACCAAAATTAAATTGTTAAAATCAAACATACTAGATATGCTATGTTTGAATGTTCAGTGTATGACAATAAAACAGCAGTTGAATGGAACAAAAATGCAAAATCTAAAAGAAAACATGGGGTGTATTACAATAGACATATATGTCTTATAAAACAGTATGTCAATTTCTCAATCACCCTAAATCTAAATAGTTGTGAATAAATTTACTGATGTTTTTTTTTTATGGATTAGCCTTCATCAAAAACATTTAAATTAATTGATTGCTGTTTGCTTAAAATCCAGTTGCTAATATTTCATGAATATTCAGGACTAGTGAAATGTAACTTCAAATCTTTAATATAAATAAACGAATGGTGAACTAAAACATTGGTAGCGTCAAAAAATAAAAAATCTGAAAAGAATTTTATGTTTATGTAAAACTATATTTTTGAAAAGGGGAAATAGACAAGGCAGGGGAAGCATCTCAGATTTGTAGGCAAAAGGCAATATGAATATAAAAATCTTCATTTCATTAAAAAGATATTTTTAATGTTTGACATTAGGGTAAAGTTAAAAGCTCATTCATATTCGGTATTTATCCTTTATAACATTTGATAAATATTTCTGAAAAAAGTATCCTGTCCTGCTAAAGAAATGTAGGCGGATAATATAAGAAAAATGTCAAGGTTATTTGTTGTGTGAAAACATAGTGAGGTGTACATTTCTATCTAGCAGGGTTAATCAGACCAGTTGACCTCATTCTTAGGGTTCATTGGTCAAATTAGTTAAGTTTTTTTTGTTAGGCAAGTTTCTCAGATACTATAAGCTGAATAGGTGTATAGAATGATTGCAAGGTAAACATGTCTGTCTGGTGGGGTTCATCTGACCTTATTAAATCTCATGTTCATGGTTCATTGGTCAATATTCAGTTTTGTTTGTTAGATCTGTCTCCTGGATATATTAAACAATAGTTCAACTATATTTGGTGTATAGAATGATTGTAAGGTACATATGTCCATCTTGCAGGTTCATCTGACCATGACCTCATTTTCTTTAGTTTATTGATAATGTGATGTTTTTGTGGTAATGGTAGTAAAACTTTAGACTTTCCACTTGGATTCAAATCAGCAAAAAAAGACTCATCAAACAAACCAGGCTTTTTATGTTGTAATGTTACACTACTGTCTCAGATTAGGGTGAAGGTTGGCACCTATTAAATAGTTTAAACCCACTGCATTTTTATGACCTGTCCTAAGTCAGGAGCCTGTTGTTCAGTGGTTGTCGTTTGTTCGTGTGGTTCATAAGTGTTTCTCATTTCTCATTTTTTTTATAGATTAGACCTTTGGTTTTCCTGTTTGAATTGTTTTACACTCGTCCTTTAGGGGCCCTTTATAGCTTGCTGCTCTGTGTGATCCAAGGCTCCGTGTTGAAGGCCGTACTTTGACCTATAATTGATAACTTTTTATACATTGTGATTTGGATGGAGAGTTGTCTCATTGGCACTCATACCACATCTTCTTATTTATAATTATAATTTTGTACATCAGATTTGTGTTTTGTCTACAAAAGACTCATCAGTGATGCTCGAATAAAGCAGGCTAGACATTATTTCAAATATTTGTTCAAATAAAAAAATGAGATAAAATGAAAATAAACTCACAAAGAATATTAGATAGATGATTGCTTAATACAAATTATGAACATTTCAGGCCCAGAAAAACGGTTACACAGGACCAGTCTTGGGTGTTAGGGAATCAGAATCCAATCCTAGGAATTTTTCAGAAGAGAAATTAAAAGCAGGACAAACTGTTATAGGACTTCAAGCAGGAACAAATAAAGTAGCCTCACAAGCTGGCATGAATTTTGGAAAAACTCGGTCAATTATTGACTAATTAACTAGTATAAATGAAATATAAAAAGCTGCTTCGACAATGTGAAATATGCAGAAAAATCACTTGCTATTGAAGAGTTTTTGTTTGCCTATTTCAGTTTTGGTGGATTTCTTCAAAGCATTGGTTCACTAAGATAACTAATCTTGGTTTTAGGCATGAACAAAATAGAAGTACATAATCAAAATGATTTGTTGGATATTGTTTTCTATGATTAACCATAAGATTTGGTACACCATAAAAGAAAATATTTCATAGTATTTATTTTGAACAAGACTAAATAATCCAAAAACTTTTGGTGGATTTTAGATTTAATAGTTGGTTTGATTAACCACAAGATCAGGTTCCCCATCAAAGAAAATATATTCATAGTATTTACTGCATATGCATTGTTACCTCACAAAAAATAAACAAATGATTATTATGATTGATATTAATAATTTTGAATCAATATGATAATCATTGTCTCGCCTTGACGGAGTCAAAAAGCGAGACATAGGTATGCTGTTTCCGGCGTCGGTGACGATGACGACGACGATGGCGGCGTCAACAATGTATTAGTTTGTGATTAGGTCAGTTTATGGGGAACCACTAGTGGTAGGTCAATGATATTTGGTATGCAGTTGTATAAGCATTGGCATATCTCATTTCCATGGAGATTATTTGGCCCCGCCCCCCTCATTCATGGTCTATTGACTTTGAAACTTTTGCTTAGTTTACATGTATAAGTTTGTGATTAGGTCAGTTTAAGGGGAACCATTAGTGGTAGGTCAATGATAATTGGTACGCAGTTGTATAAGCATTAGCACATCTCATTTCAATGGAGAATATTTGGTCCTTACCCCTCAGTCATAGTCTATTGACTTTGAAACTTTTGCTTAGTTTACATGTATAAGTTTGTGATTAGGTCAGTTTAAGATGAACCACTAATGTTAAGTCAATGATATTCGGTATGCAAATGTATTGGCATTTGCAATTTTCATTTCCATGGAGATTATAATAATAATAACCCAACCCCCTAATTATGGTTCATTGACTTTGAAACTTTTACATAGTTTACAAGTTTATGTTTGTGTTTAGGTTTGTTTAAAGCTAAGGGAAAGACTTATGAAAAGTCAATGGTATTTGGTTTGCAGTTGTATTAGCATTGGCACATCTCATTTCCATGGAGATTGTTTAGCCCTGTACCTTCAGTCATGGTTCATTGACTTTGAATATTTGCATAACTTACATGTTAAAGTATTGCTATTTTAATTTCAACATTTGCATTATCAAAATAACAAATAGGCGAGACATATCTCTGTGTTAACAGTTTATTAAGATTATTAAAAGCAATTTTTGACTATTCCAGTTTCCAAAGGTTTAATCAGTCTATACCAACAATTCTGTTGCTTTCTCTTTATTTTCTTTTACAACCAAACCATTGTGTTAAAGACCTTTGTTTAAATGCTCTAATGCATGTGCTTAATAGATTTTTCTAATGTATTTGAACTCTTATTGATCTGTCTTGTACCTTAACCATGTAAATGTTTGTTACAGCTTTGTTTTTTAATTACATGTACTCTCTGCCTTTTACTGTAGAAATATATCTGCAGTATTTGCTTTTAGTAATTTTAGTTTTTGAAGTTTGAAAAATAAAATCACATACTATTATTGTTTGACAAATTCATTTTTTATATACTAGCTAACGTTCTGTTTCTGAAAGAAATTTGATCTACCAAATTGTTTCATTTTAGATTAAAAAAATCTGGCTTCATTTTGTTTCTTGTGACTTGTTATTTATTTTAAATTCTGTAAGGAATAAAATATTTTAAACCATCTATACGGGCTTTCCATTGAACATGTAAACACTAAAAAAAGTGCTCATCTGCTTATACATGCATGCAAATTATAAAAAAAAGTTGTTAAAATGTAATTCTTCAATTTATAAAAAAAACTGCCAAGTATCACTCGATGTTTAACTGTGTACTGAGCAATCTTGTACAAATGTAGATTTTTTCTGTTGATTATGTTTTTTATGTGTGAACCAATTCAAATATTGTATGCAATTCTATAGAATTCTAACTTTTGTATTTCTGGGGGAGAAAACTCTTGTAATTCAGGTATTTAAGTCCTGTTTTTTAGTATTGTTACTACATTATTGCATCATTCAGCTTTTACAAATATATATATAGAATCTCAAAATAAAAATCTCGGATGCATTTTTGCAAGATGGCTACAAAATCATACATAATAAATTTTCATGTACGGTCTTGCAAAAAAAGAATAACTTTTTAATCCAGTTCTTATCTTTGTTTTTAATTAAACTTAGAGGAATAAAACTAAACATTGGTAGTTATTGCTTTGTATAAAGGTTTTAAAATACTGTACATTAACATCAAAGCAAAACATGAATTTTCAATATTATTCTTTTTTTAAAGTTTGGATTCTTTTATTGTTTTGTTTTAGATACTTTAACCAATATCATGAAGCGACATCGAAAAGTTTTAAATATTTTGACTCTTTTATTGCAATTAATATTGATGATTATTATTTTTAATCTAAATTTTATTATTTTTGATTGAGCAAACATTCCTGTAAAATTTCAAATGTATTGATTCACAATTGTTGACAGCTGAAGTTATTAATAGTACTGTATGTGAAAGTGTTGGCAAAGAAAATTTCTGAGCCTACCATTTTTATGCAAGTTGTGATATTGTGGCATTCACTGGTTTAGCTCTATCCCTGTATGTAACTTATTCATTAAATATATTTTTTTATAATTTTCTCAGAAATGACCAAAATTTTATGTGGTCATTATAGGATTGACTGATTGTTGCTTAGGCTTAATACCAAATGCAATTTTTCATGCATATTCAGGACAATCATTAATGGAAGATTTGTACACAGAAGAATATGTAATAAAAAATATGTCACAATAAATGGAAAATATTTTTAGGCTTAAGAGAATTTATATCTATTAACTGGAATTATGCATGCAGTAAAGAGTGGCCTTTCTACATTAAGGCATGTGATATTAGAAAAAAATATAAATTGAAAACAAACTGCATGAATAGATCAGTGTCCTTTAATTTTGTGGAAACTTGTGAATGTACCCTTTTTAGCTCACCTGGCCCGAAGGGTCAAGTGAGCTTTTCTCATCATTTGGCGTCTGTCGTCCGTCGTCCATAGTCGTCGTCCTCATCGTCGTCCGTCGTCTTAAGCGTTTTATAAAAATCTTCTCCTCTGAAACCACTGGGCCAAATTTAACCAAACTTGGCCACAATCATCATTAGGGTATTTAGTTTAAAAAATGTGTCTGATGACCCCGCCAACCAACCAAGATGGCCGCCATGGCTAAAAATAGAACATAGGGGTAAAATGTAGATTTTGGCTTATATCTCTGAAACCAAAGCATTTAGAGTAAATCTAACACAGGGTAAAACTGATTATCAGTTCAAGATCTATCTGCCCTGAAATTTTCAGACAAATCTGACAACCTGTTGTTGGGTTGCTGCCCCTGAATTGGTAATTTTAAGGAAATTTGGCAGTTTTTGGTTATTATCTTGAATATTATTATAGATAGAGATAAACTGTAAACAGCAATAATGTTCAGCAAAGTAAGATCTACAAATAAGTTGTCATGACCAAAATTGTCAGTCGACCCCTTTAGGAGTTATTGCCCTTAATAGTCAATTTTTAACAATTTTTTGTAAATTTTTGTAATCTTTTACAAAAATCTTCTTCTCTGAAACTCCTGAGACAAATTTAACCATACTTGGCCATAATCATTATTAGGGTATCTATTTTAAAAAATTTGTCCGATGACCCCGCCTTCCAACCATCATGACCGACTTGGTTAAAAATAGAACATAGGGGTAAAATGCAGTTTTTGGTTTATATCTCTGAAACTAAAGCATTTAGAGCAAATCTGACAGGTGGCAAAAATGTTCATCAGATTTAGATTTATCTGTCCTGAAATTTTCAGACAAATCCGACAACCCGTTGTTGGGTTGCTGCCCCTGAGTTAGTAATTTTACAAAAATTTTGAAGTTTTTATGCCCCCGTCGTAGCGGTGGGGGCATTAAGTTTTACCCTTGTCCATCTGTACGTACGTCCGTCCGTACGTCCCAAAATTGGTTTCCGTTCTCTAACTTGAGTTTGCCTCAACCAAATGTTATGAAACTTATACACAATGCTTATTACCACAAAACACAGATCAAGTTTGAATTTTGGTGGCGTCACTTTAACCGTTCTAGAGTTATGCCCCTTTATAAATGGAAAAATTTCCAAATTTTTAGTTTCCGTTCTCTAACTTAAGTTTGCCTCTACCAAATGTTATGAAACTTATACACAATGCTTATTACCACAAAACACAGGTCAAGTTTGAATTTTGGTGGCGTCACTTTAACCGTTCTAGGGTTATGCCCCTTTATAAAGGGAAAAATTGCAAAATTTGTATTTTCTTCTAAATTTCAAGTAATTTTTAAAATTGGAGTTATCTTCCTTTGTCCATGATTATAGTTGAATCAACTACAATCAATGCTTTATACAATTCAATGTTTAATTTTGACTTCCACTGTTAAAACACAGATCAAGTTGAATTAGGGTAGTGTCACTTTAACCATTATTGAGTTATGCCCCTTTATAAATCGAAAGATTGCAAAATTTTTAGTTTCCATTCTGTAACTTAAGTTTGCCCCAACCAAACATTATGAAACCTATATACACAATATTCATTCCCACAAAACTTAAAAATCAAGTACAAATTTTTTGTTTCCGTTTTCTAACTTTAGTTTGCCTCAACCAAATGTTATGAAACTTATACACAATGCTTATTACTACATAATACAGATTAAGTACGAAATTTACCGTTCTTCAGTTATGTCCCTTTATAACTATATGATATGCAAGGGGGGGTATCATCTGTGTCCACATGTGGACACTATCCACATTTATTTGTTATTATCTTAGATATCATTATAATATCTAATATCTAATACTATTAATTATGATTTTAACCTTATTTTACATGATTTCAATAGCATCAGTAAATACAGGTGAGCGACACAGGCTCTTGAGAGCCTCTAGTTTAGTCTGTCTAGATGAAATCCATACAAATTTGTGCATGTATCCAACACATTTCAGCAAACTTTTCATTCTATATTTAATGCTTGACTGGTTATTGAATACTTTTCTTTGTATGATAGCATGAGGGTGTGGATGGGGGTTTACAGAATAGAGAATAATGGGCAAAAAATATAAAGAATAGAGAAAAATGGACCAAAAAATAAAGAATAGAGAATAATGAGGTGCTAAAATATAAAGAATAGAGAATAATGGGCAAAAATTATAAAGAATAGAGAAAAATGGCCTAAAAAATTACAGAAATGAAGGGCCCCATTCAGACCCTCATAGCATTGGTTGCTTTTTTATTGAACTAGCCAACAATATATCACTTTACAGGAATAGCAGAGTCCATACTAAACATTCTTCAAATTTTTAACATACTTTTAATTCTTCTTGCCAAATATTATGATTTATGCATGTCTTGATATTATGTGCCACTTTGAAAAAGCAGACTTTCATTTCAATTGCAGCTTATGTATGATAGTGGGACCAATTTTGTGTATACAAATCCTTTTGTTTTGAAGTTTATATATCCATATGCATCATGGTCAACAATTTTAGTTCATTATTGAAATTTTACATATTGTTAATAAATTTTATATACACACTTAATATTCTTTTACTTATTTCTACTTTACAGGGTTAGTTGGCCTACTTCCACTGTATTATAACATTTTGCTGTTTGTTGAAAAGTTTAAAAATTGATCTCAATTTAGACTAAACTTGTCGTAAACCATTAATATAATAATTGAGGAAAATATCAAAAACTTTAAATAAAAAAAAAAACCATGACCTTTTATGTATATATATATATATATGGCGGTCAGCAGGGTTTAAGAACATCTGTTGTTCGACCTGTTAGTCAAATGCGTTTTGTTTAAATATACTTTTTCACTTTTTTGGTCTTTTGGAAAATGTTCTTTGTGCTGTATTTAGACCCGTCTACCAAGAAATTTGTTTTGCATGCACACGTATAAAAATTGCGGTTTTTATCCAACGCAATCATAGTTTTGAACGTTGTTTTCAATTTAGACTTATATATATATATATATCCTTTTGGTTTTTTGTCTCACCTCAAAGTTGTGTAGGCGAGACCCCATTCCAAACTAAAAGACAAATTGAAAGAGTTGGTATTACTTTGTTTCATTAAAAAGAATGGCGAACGTAGATACAAGTATCTTGTCTTGGGGAGGGATAAATCCTACTTTGTAAAGAATCCCTCTGATTCAAACAAAAAATTCTCTGAAACTGACATTATCAAGATGCTTGATTTCTTGATTGACAACATATTTGTTACGTTTGGAGGACGTGTTTTTCAACAAACTGTCGGAATTCCAATGGGAACCAATTGTGCCCCTCTTCTTGCCGACTTCTTTCTTTATTATTATGAGGCTGACTTCATACAGGAACTTCTTAGGAAGAAAGATAAGAAGTTAGCAATATCCTTTTAATTAACTCTACGTTCCGCTATATAGATGATGTTCTCTCACTAAATAATACAAAATTTGGTGACTATGTTGAACGAATCTATCCCATCGAACTGGAGATAAAGGATACTACAGATACAGTTAAGTCTGCCTCATATCTTGACTTACATCTAGAAATTGACAATGAGGGTCGGTTGAAAACAAAACTTTACGACAAAAGAGATGATTTCAGCTTTCCAATTGTGAACTTTCCATTTCTATGTAGCAACATTCCAGCAGCGCCTGCATACGGAGTATATATCTCCCAATTGATACGATATTCCCGGGCTTGTGTTTCCTATCATGATTTCCTTGATAGAGGATTGCTGCTCACAAGGAAGCTATTAAACCAAGAGTTCCAAATGGTGAAGTTGAAGTCATCCCTTCGTAAATTTTACGGACGCCATCATGAGTTGGTTGACCGTTATGGAATAATCGTTTCACAGATGATATCGGATATGTTCCTTATGTCGTAACTACAATACCCTCCCTTTTCACGAATGTGACTTACCGAATTAGACTATTTACCGGATTTGTAATAACATAAGCAACACGACGGGTGCCACATGTGGAGCAGGATCTGCTTACCTTTCCGGAGCACCTGAGATCACCCCCAGTTTTTGGTGGGGTTCGTGTTGCTTAGTCTTTGGTTTTCTATGTTGTGTCATCTGTACTATTATTTGTCTGTTTGTCTTTTTATTTGTGGCCATGGCGTTGTCAGTTTGTTTTGCGAACTATGAGTTTAACTGTCCCTCTGGTATCTTTCGTCCCTCTTTTAGGCTATCTGGTTCAGGTGACGGCTTTAGCAATTTGTTAATCTTTGTGAAAAGGTCAGTTTAAAGGGAACCATAAATTCCGGAGCACCTGAGATCATTCCAGTTTTTGGTGGGGTTCGTGTTGCTCAGTCTTTAGTTTTCTATGTTGTGTTTTGTGTACTATTGTTTGTCTGTTGGTCTTTTTTTCTTTTTTTAGCCATAGCGTTAATTTGTCAGTTTATTTTCGACTTGTGAGTTTGGATGTCCCTTTGGTATCTTTCGCCTCTCTTTTGTAAGTTAATGATAGGTATTTGCCTCTACCATAATCTGTTTTGTGAAAATATGTCTTTAACTTAAATGTATACAAATATCCCAAAGCTCCACACTATAATTTGAGATAAACACGTATACTAGTTGCAAACAGTCCTTAATTATGCATTTAAAATAAACTTGTAAAGGCCATCGAAACAGATGCATGTAAACAATTCAAATATACCAACTTTATTGGCCATGCTTACCTTCTCTAGTAAAGAGTTCCACTTACTTTGTTTATTTTTGGCAACTGGATATCAGCATGAAATGTATAAGAATTAGCGCATTTCATTTCCATAGAGATACGGCCTGCCCCCTCAGCCATGGTTCAATAACTTTGAAACTTCGGCAAAGTTTACATCGTTAAAAGCTTAAAATAAGGAGATTTTGTATGATTGACAATGAGGCAATTATCCAACAGACATTAAATGACGCTGATTTTAACAACTAGAGGCCACTCTACGGCCTTCATCAATGAGCACAACTCATACCACATAGTCATAGCAAAGCTATAAAAAGTTCCAAAATGACAACAACTACTAAAATAATGTCTCCGGACTTGAGACAGACGCATACTGAATGCTAGTTCAAAGCCAATAACTAATACAAATCATGGTTAGTTAAAGGGGAACCATAAATGATAAGTCATTGATATTTGCTATGCAGTTGTTATAGCCTTAGTTTTGCATCTATCTTATTTCCATGGATATTTATTTGCCCTGCGTCCTGGACCATCGTTCATTGACATTTTAAAGTTAATTTGTGAATGCGCATCTGGTGCAGAAACATTCCTGGTACCGTTAATGTTATTACTACCACTGGGTCGATGCCACTGCTGATAGACTTTTAGTCCCCGAGGGTATCACCAGCCCAGTAGCCAGTACTTCGGTACTGGCATGGAAATACGGATTTTTTGTTATTAAAATTTGTTGTTAAAATTTTTTAGAAATTATTTTAAATTGAGGAATATATCTCCCTCATGGAAAGCTCTGATTCCATGCCCGGCTTTGGCTATTCTTTTTTGTCCTTTTTGGATTATAGCTCTTCTCCTTTTTATTAAGCTTTAGATTTTCAAATATTTTGACCTCGAGCACCACTGAAGAGACATTTATTGTCGAAATGCGCATCTGGTGCAGAAAAATTTGTACCGTTAATGTTATTGCATAGTTTACATGTTTTAGTGTTGCCATCTTAATTCCAAATTCCAACATTTGCATTATATATCAAATTTACAAACAGGCAGGACACATATCTGTATCCACAGTTTACTGTCATATAGGGTAGCGGTCTCATTGCTCTGTATAGCCCGTATCGGCTCTATTCATATTGTATGATTGCGTCTCCTTCACGTCTACACCCACTGACCATGCCAAGCATCCAAGGACTTGAGTGGTCAATATTTCTGAACATTAAATAAATGTCTGTGGGGAAAATGTATTCACTTTTAGCTTTTGGGCCAGTGGTAGATTTTCCCATCAGTTGGCGTCCGTCATCGTCTGTTAACTTTACAAAATCTTCTCCTCTGAAATTACTGAGCCAAATTTAATTAAACCTGGCCACACTCATTATTGGGGTATCTTGTTCAATGTCCGATGACCTCACCTGCCAACCAGCATGGCCGACATGGCTGAAAATAGAACATAAGGATAAACTCAATCTAATTAAAATATAGAACTCGGATTTCGTTATACTACTTACTCGTTTGTAGTATAAAGAAATCCGAGTTCTATATTTTAATTAGATTGGGGTAAACTGCAAGTTGTTTATTTTCTTGAAAACCGCTATTGATAAGAAAACAATCTGACGAGCAAACATTTTCAGAATGTTGAGCTTTATCTACTGTATATTTACATAAAAAAATGTCAGACGACTTCTTATAGGAGTTATTGCCCTTGCATGACGAATTTTACCATTTTGCCTATTATCCTGAAAACTGTAATAGATAGATAACAGCTTTAAACATAAAACAGTCAGCAAGACAAGATCTACCAATCAGCCAATATTACTGAAATCGCCAGTTGACTGACTCCCTATAGGAGTCATTGCTCTCAAACGATGATTTTTATCAATTTTGTGTCTATCATCTTGACAACTTTAATAGATAGATAGAAACTTTAATAAGCAAAAATGATCAGCAAGACAAAATTTGCAAATGGAACAGCATTGATGAAATTGTCAGTGTTCTTCTAAGATTAATTTCCTCTAAATGATTTTTTTTTACCCTTTATGTGTTTTGGGAGAAATTGAAACCGAAAAAATAATCAACAAAAAAGAGATTATAGTCATGAATTATTTTCTAGTCTACAATGTTCATTATGTTTGAAAATGTTCATTGCACATAGACCTAGGTGAGCGACACAGGCTCTTTTGAGTCTGTAGTTTTAAATCAGATAAAGTCGTTTAAAACACATACTAACAGTTAAGGCACACAAAGCAGAAAAAGCCCTATAGCATTAACTATCTGCAGGCATATCACAGTTGTTGGCATGAACGATCACTGATATGGTCCTAATCATTAATTACCCGATTATAAAACTTTGAATTTTTCGAAATATTAAGGATTTCTACCCAGGAATCGATTACTGTAGCTATATTTGATGAAACCTTTCGGAATGTTGGGTCCTTAAAGCTCTTCAACTTTGTACTTTATTTGGCCTTTTAAATGTTTTTGATTTGAGCGTCACTGATTAGTCTTTAGAAGACGAAACGCTCGTCTGGCGTAGAAAATTTATCCTGGTATCTATGATGAGATTGTTTATTGACATGAACAATGATGAACTACTAGTATCAAACCAGGTAAAAATAAGTTTTGAAAATTGATACAAATTGTGTTCTTCTCTTAAACTGTTAGACTATCAAATTACAAATGTTTGCAGATCTGTAACGAAAGCAATTGATGACAAAGCTTGTTGTTCTTAACTGTTGCTGTTCAGCTACATTTTTGGTCTGAAAGAATATTTGTAAAAATTAACATTTATCAAAATCACACAAGCAAGATGGACTCTTTTTTAGATTATAATTGTAAATGTTTCTTCATGTATTGCTTGTAATCTTCTGACTTTTAAGAGATGGGAGATTTGGTGTACTAGTATGTAAAGGATCTTCATAAACAAGTCGTAAGTTTTTTTTCAATTCAACTGTAGTTTTTTCTTCTACAAAAATGTCAGAATACTGTTGGGCAGTAATTAAGATTAGACAAAATAAAAGAATAATAAATAATTGTTAAAAGACCAATTTAGATATCTACCAATACGTTTCAGAACATTGAGTTGACGAGAGGCCATTTTACAAATCTCAAATACAACATGCATATTTTTGTCAAGATTTGAATTGTATTCTAATGCAACTCCTTGACATCATTTACACACTCAACACTTTATTCTATTACCTTAATGTCACGGACAATATCATGATTAAAACTATGCTTATGAATTGCCAGATCTTGAAATTATCTGGATTAATTTACTTTTATTTAATTGTAATCAAACCAAACTAGAATTTTGAGTTCAAACAAGTGGATATAGGTCACTATATGGCCTTCAACAATTAAGAGACCCATACCTTAAAGTGGGCCATAAAATGCCTCGACATGGAAAATGTAAAACAATGGTTTCCATCCACGGAATTGTGTACGTCAGGTGACGCCACTGTATTATCTGTGGTTGGGTAGCGTTTTAATTTTTTACTTCTATGTCAACATGCGGCGACAACTTGCCTTAGCAATGTTCATTTCTTTGTTGATGTCTTCACGGGCATTTGTGAAAACATAATAATGGACATTTGTACATCTTCAGACAACCTAGTGTCTATTTTTCATGCACGAAGAACAGTCAAAAACATATATTTCACCTTGGGGCAAAATGTACCAACAGAGGACATGAAAAATACAGAAATGGTTGACCTAAAGAAAATAAAACCTCAATATAAATACCAAGGTCTTGTATCATTTGTTAGGGACCCTTATTATTGGAGAAATATCGGCAGTTCAAAATCCAAGAAACCAGGACAAAAAACCAAATAGGAAAAGGAAAGAAAATTATATCCGAACGACTCCAATCCCAAATATCAAGTACAGCAGTCGCTTTTACAGATGGGTCATGTTTGTGAAATCCAGAAGTTATGATTTCCATGAATAACCGAGGAGAAACAATAAAAAGACCTGTATCTAACAATGTATCAATCTTACTTGCTGAACTTAAAACAATAACAATTGTACTTGATTATACCGAAAATATTTCATAATCTCTTACTGAAAATTTATCTTCTATTTTTTTTGGACATTCAAACTTCATTAGGCATCTGATCTTTAAATTGAAAAAGTGACAACTACCACCAAACCATTAATGAAATCAAAGGAAAAATAAAATAATCAGGTGTCATCCTGGTTTACCCACATTTAATTGCAGGTTTATAAAAAAAAAAGGATGTTTTGTTGTTTTTACAATTGTAGTTTTTTTTTTGAATTATAGACATATTTTTCACCTTTATTTCATCTGTAAAATTTTATAAGATTATAAAGATGCTTAATTCTACTATTAAATCAACGAAAATGTGCAAAAATAATTTATAAATTTACCAGGATAATGTATTGAATTTGATAATATTAAAAAAATATATACAAAAATTTTCATATTTTTGACAAGTTATCAACAAAATTTTTAAACTTGGTAAATTTGGTAAAAAAATAAAATAATGAAAATTAAAAATAAAATAAGTGTCACATTTAAAGTTCCTTTTTATTTATTCACCTTATTTATATTTTTAATTTTTATAATACATTTGTACTCTGAAATTTAATATAAAAAAAATAATTAATACTAACAAATAAAATATAAATGCAACTGTTCAGCAGCCAAGCTTTATAAGAAATTTGTGAAGCTGACAACATACCCGCTACATCATTTACTGATTACATGACAGAGTTTTGGTTTGAAGGATATCGCTTTTTACGAAACCACTACTTCACCGAAGGACCTCGCACTACCAACCACCTGGAAGGATGGCACACAATTAATAGGAGACTCCATTATGCCCAACCCAACATCTACGAGATCATCGAGTTACCCAAGAAGACCTAGGCACTAACAGAATGTACCATTATCCAGTATGCAGCTGGAGGAGCCCGTCCACCAAAAGACGACGATACAGAGTTATAGACACCAACTACTGAAAGACAGATAACAACAAGGACTCATAAACGTGATAGACTACTATGACGCAGCATCGTATCTCCTTCATTTGAAATGAATGACTTTGTGAAATATTGTAATTTGTGATTTTGTGAATGTAATGTTTTGTGACTTTGTGAATATAATGATTTGTGAATATAATGATTTGTGAATTTGTAAATAAAATATTTATTTGTGACTTATATATAAAATGCTGTATTTTTCATCATTATACATATAGTTCCCCATATTACTTATTTTTACCATGATAGTGCTTTATTTATTTCCTTCTGCAATGCATGTATAAATTATATTCATAAATTATATCAATTATATTTTCAATAAAAGAAAACTTTATCATATATTGGTGTGTCTAAATCATAATCCTTTAGAAACTGATGCATTATAAAGACACTTTTTTTTTATAAATGAATGCCATTGTTTTGTCATTAGTTGTTTGTTAAATAAATCAGTTTAATTTATATTAAATTATTGAGAAAAAAAATTTCATTTATTTAAAATTTATATATACAAATAAAAATGGAATTATAAAACGAAAATTTCCCGAATATATAGAAAAAAACCCAGATAAACTATACATCTATAAAGTTGGAACAGACTATACAATTGTATGCTCATTAAGCCTTTCGTCGTTTTTCTTTCTTTACTAATATATAATTGGTATAATTAAATGTGGGCCAGGAGTAAACCTAAATCCAACTTGTCAACATTTGTTAAAAAAAATTAAAAAAAGTATTTTAATTTTATACTCGGTAATGGTATTTTTTATTGACATATTAAATCGCGCACCTGCTTCAGAACTTCCATGTCGATCGTCCCACGTGTTTGTTAACAACTATCTTTATACTCACCATTGCGATTGAAAACAGATATCGCATGAAAAATGGACTTCTTCCTCTTTCCAAATTTCTTTTTTTTTAAATTGGGACATTTTTGCTGTAGGAATTTATATTACCCAATTCTTTGATGGCCCTTTCTTCTCTTCTTAAATCTATTGGTAATGTTTCACTTATGACTCCTAAAGCTTCAAGACTTGAATGAGATTGTAAAAAAGTATAATAAGATTTATTCCTATGAAGAATAAATCCGGTTATCGGAGGAAAGTGGGCTTAATTTGCCGGATTTATCCCGCTATTGCCTTTGGTGGAATAAAAGAATTATGAGTGACGTTGATTATTTTAACGTTGATTACTGTGACGTCATTCTTTTTTCCAAACTGCAGCAGAGAGAAGACGTAAAAATTGGGTTCTGTATGAATTAACAAATATTGTTTCAAAGATACCCACCCACCCACCACTATATTTTAAAAAGTGTAACAAATATGTATATATGTTATATCATGTTGTTCGTTTTTCTGCTGTTTTTGTTCTATTTTCCAGGTTTAAATGATTGATGCTTTCTTTCGATTGAAATCCCAATCCTTAGCCATGCACGGCTTCAGACAAAGACTTTGACCAATCGGTGAAAATAGCGACACACCATATGCACATATATTATGCTTCTTATAATGGAATTATGTATCTGCTGAGCTTCTGTTTCCCAGGGCCAGCATCCGATATATTTTGGAAGCAATAATGTTAATAAGGATATCTATACTATTAAATAAGAAGACCTTATTTTGTGTGTCTCTTCTCTTCCTTCCACATTAAATCAATCATCATGCTTTTATGTCCTATAGGTACCATGCATAATCGCATTTGTCATCCTCGCTTATAAATATTTCGTTTGGGTTTTTTTGGGAGAAAAACGAAAAATAAGACGTCCGGATATTGTTTCCGTCCTCGGACTGAGTTTTAAGTCATAGATAAAACTTCCGTTTAGGACTTAAACTTACACATTATTTTCATAGGAACAACAGGACAGGACAATTATTTTCGCGTTTTTCTGTATACTATGAACAAACATACATGTATACTATATAAATACAGTGTATTTGCTATTTGCTATCAATTCCAAGTTTAATTCCATGGATTGATAATAAATACCAAATAAACTGTATTTATATAGTATATGTTATTATGTATGTTCATAGTGTACAGAAAAAAACGCTAATATAATTGAAATTAGCAGAAAACAACAAAAAAATAACGGACTTTGGAAAAAGGGGGAGGGCTAAAAAAAATTGTACTGTCCCCAAGTACTTTTGACTTTTGATAACTTTCCTGAAATACTCCAGTCATAAAAATCTGTTACAAAAATTCATCCTACAACAAGTTACATACCATCAACAACGCTCTAAATGCCCGCGATTTTGCGGGTGTGTTCTAGTTATGTTGATATAAGGAAATGACATTGTAAGGAATAACAATAATGTTAATAAGGATATTATGTTGATATAAGGAAATGACATTATAAGGAATAACAATAATGTTAATAAGGATATTATGTTGATATAAGGAAATGACATTATAAGGAATAACAATAATGTTGAAATAAGGAATAAGAATAATGGACAACAAGGTAGGGACTTGCCAATTATGTTTCTCGGCATTCCCATTCTTTGTCAAGCCGTGGCCGTACAATTTTGTACATTTGCAAAATAACATATTTCTTACTTTATATATGTATATCATTTGGCCCCACATTGATTCGGATAACAAAAATACCGAACTCCAACGCAAATTCAAAAAGGGGAAGTCCATAAAAACTGACAAAATCAAACGCTATCAATCAATGTAACATAACTTCCATGTTCTTGACTCGGTACAGGCATTTTCCGAAGAAAATGGTGGGTTAAAACTGGATTATTTTATAAGCCCATTACTAAACCTCTTCTTTAAATTTTGTTTAATTTGTCTAGATGACACGAGTTGCTTGTTAGCGAAATACTACTAGCATAATTAAAAATAGAACATACTAAGCTTTCTTAAAATATACCTGTGACGTAAATCTTTTGTTCAAACTCTCCATTATTTTTCAGGAATGGAGAGTTATTTTTTTTTTTGTTCATCTTTATTCATCCGGACGTTTTGCCCTTTGGATATTTCCATGGGCACTTTCTTAAAAAGTGTTCACCCGTGGAGATAAGTTATAGAGAAAGTCCAAATAACTGTCCATTCCTGGGAAATAATGGAGCGGAGGCCCGTAATCTAGAAATGTTTTTAATCACGCGGGTTTTTTTTCTAAAACTTTTTGCTTTCCTTTCTGATAATAGGGAAGAATGAAAAATATTTTCAGTTTGCTTGTATTGTTTTGCTATTTAAGACTTAACATAATTTTTTTTTCGTTGTTATGAGCAAAGGGAAAACAATGTTGGGTTATGCATGAAACATGAAACACTGCTATCTAATAGAATGGTTTGAAATGTCGAATCATATTTTGTTTCAAATATGACTTATAATCGAGCACACCCTCATTAGTTAACTAATCTATACTAGAGTGTTATATACATACCTGGAAATTTATTCTAGTTGTACCAAGTGATTTTTATCAGACAATTCTACATCCAGGATTTATCAAACGAAAAACACACATAATCCTTTAGAAAGATATGAATAAATACTAGTTTTTTTCTCTCTCTCGAAATACAACTTAAAGACACAAATAAATATCCTTTCAATCACACTACAAGAAAGACGTGCGTATCCAATGGCTTAAAACATACATCTGGATGAACTTAATTCAAGATCTTTTTACAGTAATTATTCTACTGTTCATAAATACTTCGTTAAGTGAGAAGATGGTCAGCTTGATCTTAAATTTTGCCTGTGGATTATTGGGTACACACGGGGAAATGAAAAGAAAACCATTACAAAATAAAATAAAATTCATTAAAATGTTATAATCTAAAGATTCGTTCTTAATATTTAAGGTGTATTTTAAGTTAGCTAAAGTCCAACTAACTGTCCATTCCTGGGAAATAATGGGCGTCGGCCCTATGGGCCTCCGCTCCATTATTTCCCAGGAATGGACAGTTATTTGGACTTTCTCTATAACATAAATTTGTACCAGAGTTTTATTTGGTATCAATGCTATACCTTTCATCTCTTATGATTCCTAGTGATCTTTTAGCTTTTTATTGTGTTCCACTATTAATGAACATGTCTGTGAAGAAGAAATCTAGACCTTGAACTGTTTCTTTTCTTAATTTGAAGATGGATCATTTACACTCTTCCATTGTAAATTAGTCTATCATATTTGGTATTTTCTGTATCTTCTTTATGATTAGAAGTGCCAATATTGATATATTGTTCTTTGATATTATTATAGTATTGTAGATCAAAATTATTTGCCTATACATGATGTCTTTTAAAGAAGGCGTTTTTTAGTTGGTCTGATATTCCAATATTCTTCTTCTGTTATGTTTTCGTCATGTCGATTTCCAGCATTAATGTCAAGTAATAATGCATTGTGGTCTGAGTGCACTTTATCGTGGGTTTATGTTATACATGTTTTAACATTATTATATAATTCTCTTGAAACTAGAAAAAAGTCAATTACACTGTCTTCCAGTAGCCTGTTCATCATTCACACATATTAGCTTACCAGTTGTCATACACTGTTTGAGGTGTTCTCCATGTTTATTTTTGCAGTATTCCATTCCAAGGATTTAGCATTTACATCACCAGATATTAGATTGTTTAAATCTTTTTGTTCCACATGGTTTTTCATTACATCTGGTGTATCGGGGTAGTATATAAGGTACCCAAAGGTGAAATGTTTTATTTCTGCTGTATTTTAATTCAATACTGACAATTTCAATGCGTGTTTTTTTCAGTTCCTATTGTTTCTTTCTTTGTCATATAAAATGGATTTTTGGTTTAAAAAAAGCAGATCCTCCGCTTGCTTTATGTAGTATCGATGAGTAATAGCTTTCCAATCGCGAAAAGAGAGTGGACATTTTTCAACTTCAAATGGTTCATTTATACACAAGATGTCAATGTTATATTTTTCATAAATTTCATCGAGTCTAGTATTTGAATAACTTTAAATGGTTAAATGCAGTTTCTAAATTTCTGTTGGTTGATAAAACAACTGAATTAACGAGTGAGATGATGAAGATGCATGATATCCTTCAATTTCAGCATGTAACTGGTTTTGTACAGAAAATTTCTGAACAGGAATTTGATCCACAGTTGTGACAATGGTTCGTTTTTAGAAAAACCTATTACGATATGGTCCTCAAAGTAATTAACTGGACTATGTGCAACACTTTTTTCTCCAAATATTTCTAAAGCATCTCTGTCTGATTTTTTTCTTTTCTTCTTTAGATGGTAAATAGAGGGCAACCCCTCCTAAGGGAAGCTTATATGAAAATTGAATTTATTTGATCCCTTTTCTTTTCTGATATCTGTACGGCTACTACACATTTCTGGGTCTTTGATATTGCCAACAATAAGTTCTAGTATACAATCTGTCATCTTCTTCATTGATTTTGGTTCAGGACTAGTATTACCAAATTGTTTTGAGATTTCATCTATAGTATTTACAGTGACGACTTGAGAGGTTGGATATATCATGTTTGTATTTGTTGGCTGATTATCACATTTTTCAGTGATGTTTGAAGCTCTCTCAAATATGCTTTCTTTCTTTATTATGCAAAATGCACGAGTATTTTATATGGTATGTTGTGTATTGAATAGTCTCTATAATTCATACCTGCACAGGAACAATGTCACTAGCATCTACATGTATTGCATTCTATTCAATTTGTTTCAAAGTTAGTTTTGTCTTTCCCGTATCCAATGCAAATTTCGTAGTCATTTAATGTAATATCTTTGTTATTTTCAGTCTTTTATACTTATATTATTGTTCGTTGTATCAGGACATATCCGAGTCTATGTTGTTTGCGTTGCATTGTTTTAGAAAGGTAAATGGATTTTTGTCCCTTTTTGTCCACGTGTGACTATCGCATCCATTTGTAAACAAAATTAAAACTCTCACGTAACCACCGCTAGTTCACTGTCGCTACCTCGCGGTGAATGAAAACCATTCACACGAGAAAACTAAATGCCTAGTTTATAACAAAACAATTGTAACGAAAACATATTATTTTATGACAGATATAAACCAACGACAACTAAACTACAGGCTGCTGACTTGGGACATACACATAATGAATGTGGCAGGGTTTTTAAATGAGCGCTCAACCCTACCCCTAACCTGGGACAACGATGTAACAGCACAACATAAGAAATAACTGTTAAAATCAGCTGGAATTGGCGTAACTCAAAAGATCGTTACGACGCGCAAACACAACTCGCATAAAATAAATAAAAGACACAAATTTACGACAAAAGGGACGATTTTTCGTTCCCTATTGTTAATTTTCCTCTTTTGGATGGTGATGTTCCTTTGACACCATCTTATGGTGTTTATATATCACAACTCGTTCGCTATGCCCGTGTCTGTTGTGACGTTTTGGATTTTAATGAACGTAATCTATGTATAACTGGTAAATTATTAAGTCGGGGATTTCGTTACCACAAATTACTTAAAACCTTTACTAAATTCTTCCATAGATATGAAGATTTGGTTTTGAAGTTTGGTTGTTCCTGTAGAAAACTTATTTCAAACGGGATAGCACTTCCTCATTTATACGGAGATGTTATTTTTCGAGCCCGGAAATTTAGAAACGATCCCGGTAAACTTATCGATCCTTTAAATAAAGTTGTTCGAAGAGGTTACCAATTCAACACTGTAATTAGATCTTTGAATATTGTTTTTATTGGTATTAATATTGATTTTGTTATCAGTAAATTAAAATCAAACTAAATATTATTGTTATATACATATGCACATTCATGGCTCTACAATCAGTCGATACCTGTATCTTGGCATTGCAAAAGGTCATGTTTTTCTCTGACTGTTTAAGACGTCTTTGCACTAAATCCATTGGATGTGTACTGATTGATAATTTAGTCTTAGATGCATGATTTTTCTTATTAGTTGTTATTGGCTTTGAACAAGTTGTCAGTAACTGCGAGTACTCTCAGATCTGTGCTAAGTGTCTTTTTTGTTGTTGGGATGTACAAGTACCCGTCGACGTCCACTTTGTGTTTTTGCTGGATGTATTTCTATTTGTATCCATCTGATGAGTTAAGCCTTTTTCAACTGATTTTTATAGTTTGTTCTTATGTTGTACTGTTACACTACTGTCCCCGGTTAGGGGGGGGGGGGGGGGGGGGGGGGGGGTTGGCGCCTTCAAACTAGTTTAACCCCGCCACATTCTGTATGTGCCAGTCCCAAGTCAGGAACCTGTAATTCGATGGTTGTCGTTTGTTGTTGTGTTTCATATTTGTTTTTCGTTGATTATTTTGTACATAAATTAGGCCGTTAATTTTCTCGTTTGTGTTGTTTTACATTTGTCATTTCGGGGCCTTTTATAGCTGACTATGCGGTATGGGCTTTGTTCATTGTTGAAGGCCTACGGTGACCTATAGTTGTTAATTTCTGTGTCATTTGGTCTATTGTGGAGAGTTATCTCATTGGCAATCATACCACATCTTCTTTTTATACAAAACACCGATAAAATAGTATTCGGTATTTCAAAGCCAATAACTTCTAATAAATAAATCATGTTCTCCCAGACTGAATCATTAATTGTAATATAAGAAAAAACATAGATTCTAGTATAAAACCTTGAGGAACTCCTTTGAACATAATTTCGTAATAACTGCACATATTAATAATCTTTACACATTGCTTTGTTTTGAAAGTGGCTCTGTAAATAATACAAAAATTATTTGATAAACCATATAATTTCATTTTAAATAATAAACTTATTCGGCAAAAAGTCGGAATACCCTAGTCTAGATAAGTTCATCAACATTTCTACGACTACGACAATCATAAAGCAAAGAGAGTGGAATGGATATTAAATGTGTTCGAATTTAATATGTCATAACCACTTTAAAAGAATGATAGTGCTATAGTTATAGTCTTATACGAGTGCAAATGTTCGTATAGAAAAGCATTGTTTTTAATTATGAAAAATATATTAATGCTTTATTTTTTTCATATAAAACATTCTCGATAATATGACACAACGCATTAAAACAAACCAGAAACATTAGTTTATCAATTTTTCATTACAGGTTTTATGGTATAGGCTAAATATCACTGAAATTTCTTACGAAATAAACCAATTCAACGCTTGTATATAACATGATGCGTGTCGATCAATTTTGCAAGGGACCCGTCATATAACGCAAGAAATATTAATACTATAGACATCGAAAATCGGGACAGGAAGATTTTTTTGCAATGTTATCAAACGAGGAAAATAGAATTTGATAGATATTAGCGTCGATACCCTTACTGGTAGCAGTCTATACTGCCACTCGATTGCCATGAATATTTTGAAATTAGAGATAGGCTATGTCGTTGAACGTAGAAATTAGCCCACTTGGATGAAATTAAATCTAGGGTGAGGCATGGATCTGACAACGAAATAAAAACTGTCAATATAATAAAGCCAACTTTTTATCAAGAAGGCTGCTTCCTTATAGAAACAGATGGTCAAACTTTGTGTGTTGTCTATTCAGACAGAAGTCTGGGTATAAATTCAAAATTAAGGGGCATTTTTCATTATTTTTAAAATTAACGCTTATTCTGTTAAATGTCCAGTAAACACCATCCGTACCCTCTTTCATGTTATGTTCTAGAGTCGTCAGCTTCCGATTCGGGGAAATAACGGGAGATAATAAATAAACATGCTAAAATTCAGGAACTTTAATCTTATTTGCTATAGGTCGGGTAAAAGGTTATTGACGAAGCGTATTATAAGAAAGTGTCGAACAAGGAGAACACATAGACGGCTACTTATAAGGATATGTTTCAAGTTGATGCAAGGTCTTACTTTGTTGAAAAAGCTCATTTTTTCATCGTATTTTCATAGGTAGAGAAATAACGAAACAAGTTTTTGATGTTATGTTTTATCAGACCTTGAATGAATCCAGTTGCACACGGGCTTACATGATACAGGATAATAATGTTCGAAAAACAAATTGGAATTTTAAAAGATGCTTCAAAAAATTCAATTTGATTTGATTGATTGTTGGTTGCTAAACGTCCCATGGCAAATATTTCATGCATGTTTAGGACGAGATAAAATTAATAATAAATACAATAGGTAGGTCCTGTAATAGAGGGCGTCCGGGATGAAGGTCATGATAATTTAGACTGCCACTGGATTAAGAGAGGGTATATAAGATAGGGACAGAAATTGAGCCTTGCACCAGGATACATACGGACCCCTCAAAGAGTTGTTACAAGCGTTCTTGACGTGCATAGAGCGTGGCACTCTCTTTACAGGAGGCATCGTAGTTAACGTCCCCATTCTGACCGGACGTGGCTGCGTACTTGTACATCCCGCACAGCCAGACGGACGCCCCATTTTGGCAAAGGTTTTAATGTCGGTCGGAAGAAGACCTGTAGTGACCACATTTCTATTCCCCAGTCACCCTTGAAGTTTATTTTTGACTTTTAACAATGAACTAAAGAACTTTACCTCATATAAAATGAAACTTATAGTTACTGTAATATGTTGTTTACTTATTTATCATTAATTGCTGAATGTATAAACTAATATTCATTCATACTTGCTGTAAGAATATAAACATTTCACTAGTTACTTATGAAACGTTGCGCTCTTTTGAATTATACTTTTTCAGGTTTTTTGTTTTATGACGTTACGCCTTTGACGTGTGCTACGTTGTCTAAATAGTTAATTGCATTACAAGATTAATAGATATACGGATGCACATTTTTTAATGGTTAAGACCGATTGAAATTGGGAGGAAAAACTTCCATGTCTGATATCTTTTTGTTACACAATTTATTTCTTAAAAGAGCAAAACAATATGTACTTTAGTTTATTACGAAATGTACTCATGTAAATTTTATCAAAGTAATTAAGTGGAAAATGGCTATCATCGTTTGTTTACATAATTTATTTATTCATGTTAAAAGTAAAATCACAAAAATACTGAACTCCGAGGAAAATTAAAAACGGAAAGTCCCTAATCAAATGGCAAAATCAAAAGCTCAAACACATCAAACGAATAGATAACAACTGTCATATTCCTGACTTGGTGCAGGCATTTTCTTATGTAGAAAATGGTGGATTGAACCTGGTTTTATAGCTAGCTAAACCTCTCACTTGTATGACAGTCGCATCAAATTCCATTATATTGACAACGATGTTCCTAAATGCAGAGAATCGATTGTTATAGCCACCAATGTCATGAGTGCAAGTTATTATTTAATGTATAAAAGATAGACACGAAACAACGTCCTCATTTCAACAGGACGTGGCTGCGTTTTTTTTTATTACATCCAATCAGAATCGGAAGAAATCTAGGTGACAATAATTCGACACCCCAGCGATCCATGGCTTGTAAACTTTCTCGACCAAGATGAGGTAATTAAACCTGCACTGGATTGATTGATTGGTGCTTGCTTAACACCCAATGACTCTTTTTAGGGTCCTGCTGCCGAGTTTAAGGAAGCTTCAGGCTGCCGTTTCATAAAATTTAAACATCCGTTATCGTACGTTTGAGATCGTTAACCTAACGTATCGCACACGTAGCGAAAATCCCATTTCATAAAAACAATCTTACTTTGCGATGGTCTTACATCGCATATAAATCGCGAACGTTATTAGCGTGTACTCGAACCTGACGCAGAGCAATCGCAGCGTAAAAAATGGCCAGCTCCTTACTTATTTTAAGACACAATGGACGCAAGACAATTATAAGAAAATGGATTTTCGAGACAAAACACTTTAATATGGAATCTTAAGATATATAAATCATATCTAGATATAGACTTGACCGGGAGATCATTTTTAAGTCCCTGAAAACAACCAACGTTTTCATTAATCAGATCATGTAGAGTCAAGGAGAGTATGAAACTTGTTCTTTTTAATTCCCATTTCTATGCTTATGGAATAGATTTGTTTTTAGTTTCCCTAATGATTGCTAATGATTGAATCTGCAACCAGGTCCAATCAATGTTTTGCCGGACAATTGAAAGATAAAATTATGTTAAACCTAATTTTACTAAACATTTCCTCTGGTAACGGACCCTCAGTTTACTTGACGAAAACTGTACTTTATTTAATCGGGAACACAATTTTTATCTACATGTCAGATAAACGACTAACGCCTGCACTTGACAAATAAAGGTCAACACAAAACAAGTACCAGTTTGTAAAATGTTCACGCCAATAACCAGTGCCACCTGTATTTTTTTCTTCACAGTCTATGTCCCATTCTTTAGGAAATTAAAACATTAAATTAACTGAAACATACAGTACTAATAGAATAGAGACAACCCGACCAAAGAGCAAAACACACCCCAAGGCCACCAATGGGTCCAATACGGATAATCCAATGACATTTACTGTTATATAATTTGCTACACGCTACCAGCAATCGTTACATAACCACGTTGATTTTAAAAAGGACTGCTCACGGAGGTTTGTATAAGCAATTTTTTTCAGAAATGAATGGAGAATGTTCACATGGGACACAGATGATGCCCCCCGCTTTCATATAACAAAGGGACATAACTAGAGAACGTAAAAGTGACGCCACACAAATTCAAACTTGATCTGTGATTTATTGTAATTAGCAAAGTAAAGGAACAGTACGGAAACGAAAATTTCAGCAAATTTTCCAATTATAAAGGGGCATATTCGAGAATGGTATAAGTGACTACAGACAGCGGGGGCGTAAAAAGTAGCAATATCTTCATTATATTTCTATATATACAATACTAATAACAGTAAAAACAAACTTTATAAAACCTACGAAGTGCACAGGCGAGTTTTTGAGTTTTATTGTCAGTCTTAACAAAAATCTGTGTAAATTCAACTGATTTAGGTCGCTTTATAGCCCGTTCATTGATATACATACATGCATATTAATACGTGGTTGTCTCTCTTTTTTAATTGTATTTACTATATATATATATATAAAAATATTAATTTTCGCGAACCATTTAGGTCACGGACATTCCATTTTTTGCTATCAGTAAGGAGAGTTGTACAAATAATGTGAATACACAGAACCCCGATCCAATTCATATTTTGCTAAAAATATTTATCATTTTCTGTTTTATATCTCCTAACATCATTCCATTTTTCTCTAATTTCGATTAAAACATGCCAAAACCTGCAGTAAAAATAGATGTATGCCCCAAATAAACATTCCCCGATTGGTTGAACTACTATGGCGTCGATGTAAAGCAATGCAAGCCTCGATGTAAAGCACACGCTTCCCAAGAGTAAGGAGATTTGTACAAATAATGTGAATTCACAGACCCCCGATCCAATTTATCTTTTGCTAAAAGTGTTCATCATTTTCTGTTTTGTATCTACCAACAACATTCCATTTTTCTATAATCCCGATTTAAACATGTCGAAACCTGCAGTAAAAATAGATGTATGCCCCAAGTAAACATTCCCCGATTGGTTGAAAAGCTGTGGCCTCGATCTAAAGCAACGCAAGCACACGCAAAAATTTCCGTTGATATGTTGAACTTCGACCCCGGGATTCAGCCGAGGTAACCTTCAGCCGATTCACATAGAGATTTTCTTGCGCTCAAATGTAATTCTAAGTGAAGTATACTGGTAAAGTAAAATTATATTCTTTTACAGAAATATTTACACATTTTATCATTAATGTATTGTCATGCTTCTGCATATTTACGCTGAGCTTTAGTTAAATATAATTCTTAAGAGTAAGAATTTATTTCGCGCCAAAACAAGAAAATAATCTGTGTCACAAAATAAGTTTATCAGCATCTTTCTGAAATTTTCCAACAGAAAATAGCGTTAATTATCTAGAAATTTTGGTGAGTATTACTTATCAATGTTAAGGTTCTCCAGAGGTGGTTCTCTACAACTTCTTGGCGGTCAATTTAATCCCATTTATCAATTATCACCAATGGCGATGACACCCAGTCGATTTGTGTCATGAGCTAAAATCTTATCTATTTGATGAAATAACTTCTTCATTAACTGTACATGCAATTTTTTTGTAGTTTTTGATAACCGTGCACATTCCCATTGCATGTCCGCAAGATAAATGGGTTATGCATTTGTGAATTGTGTAAGTACAGTAATATTGTGTAATGAATAATGGCGGAGGATAAAAATTTGTGACGGTCAGTGCGTGATCACGTGACATTATTATTTGTAAACAAACGGGCTCCCCATGTAACACGTGTCGGAACTATCCAAACAAGGTGCAATCAATCTTATATTTCACTATTTGATGATATTTCTGTGTCTGTTTGTAGGTTTTGCAGATCAGATGTCATAGTGTAGTTTCATAGACAAAAAAGTACCATGATTGTTCCTGTTCAGTAGTTGTGAATTTTTTTTATAGGATTAGAAGGTAAGTCTACATTAGTCATTATTTAATGAATACAAAAATGACTCAATTCTCTTGTGTAATTTTTCCCCAATTTTTGAAACATGCATAATTTAAAGAGCATTTGCTTCCCTTGAACCCTCCCCCCCCCCCCCCCCCCCCCCCTACACATTGCCCAAAACTCATACTCATAGTCCGAGATTACTCTGATGTCCAACATCAGTTTTTGCGATTCCGGCATTTTAACTCTTTATTTTCAAATTGAACACACTCGGCCATTCAGCTTATTTGCATCATAAATGAACGAGGTGTTAGATTATGTTTTCCTATTGAATAAGGGTCATTTTCATAAATCAGCTCTCGTAATGCATTGTAAATTACTTTTTCTGCTGGTCATGTCACAATCTTTTAAAGTTAAAAGTAAAAATGCCAGTATTGATGTGTCAACTGTCCAAATATGAGAAAATAGCGGGTGGCAGGTCGATTAAACTTACTTAAATGAAGAGAAAAATGAACTAATTGAGGCTCGATAAGGGTCATTTGCACAAATCAGTTCTCATAATGTTGGTCATGTGACATTCTTACAAAGTGAAAGTTAAAATGAGGGTGGTAATGGGGGTACCTTCATGACGAATAATGGTAATAAATCTTGCCAAATGACGTTAACGGTAATTTTTGGTGCATGACGATAAAATGAAGACTTTCTTCAAGACGATAAAAAAATCGATAGATTTTTATGAATCACGTTAATTTTTTCCCAAAAATAACGGTAACGATAATTACTTGAGACCTCTGACGAATCACGTTAAGGATATGTTGACGAATCACGGTAAAATGTTAACATATTTGACGCTAACGGTAGCCGTATTGACCGTTTGACGCCTGAAGGTGAAGGGCATTCATACCCTCTAAAATGCCAGTATTGATGGGTCAATGTGAAAACTGTCCAAATATGAGAAGATAACGGGTGGCAGGTTGATCAAACACTTAAATGAAGAGAAAAATGAATAAATTGAGGCTTGATTTATATGGATCCAGTAGCCTCCAGAAGCAACGAAGCAGCACATCCACTTTGGACGGGCAAATATCATCTATCTGATATGGGACCAGCTGAAGTCCCACTGCCCTAGCTGGTGTCGCAAAACAGTCGTTGGAGGTTAGAGTAATCTCCGACTACAAAACTCAATTCCAATGACAAAAATGCCCTAATCTTAAATTGAAAGCAATGGAAAAGTAATCTGTAAATTATAATTTTGACAATGACCACAACCTAACCCCCCCCCCCCCCCCCCCCTTTTCCCCCCATAAAAATGGAAAGGAAGCTCCCTTATAGTGTTTCCTTCAGAGGGTGTTGGCCCATTAACTCTAAAAATGCTTTGTTCACTAACTCTTCAACGCTTTCACCAATTTGCATGAAACTGTTTTGAATTGATTATTTTATAAATTTTAGGTTTCCCGTTTCAGAGTTATATGGGATTGTATTCATGTATTGATGTGAGCTCCCATTAGATTGTTTTGGAATTTTAGAATTTACATTATCCAGTTACAATGTAAGGGGTTTTATTCATTCAAAAAGGGGGATTTCCATGTTTTCGGACATTAACTTGAAAATGCTTTAAGCAGTTGTCATTTGTCATGAAACTTTGGTTAATTGTTTACATATATCTATTGATGCAAGCTCCCTTTCAATTTAATAAATTGTGGAATTTTATTCATAAAAAAGGATAGCTTTCCCAGTTTGCAGATCAAATTCAAAAGTTTGTACATGCACTTCTCTGGCATGTTTCAGTAAATGTGTAAATTATAACTGACATAACTAACTTTGACAATGACCACATATTTTTAAGTTCAATGTACATGAAATATACAAAGTAATGCATGTAGACTCGATACTGCTGCAAGGTTATACAGGGTTGTCAATGAAAAAAAAAATTTGTTTGCCAACTTAGTGTTTCCTTCAGAAGGTTTTGGTGTGGTATGACACCCTGTCATTTTTATACGACCGTTTACGGGATGTACTATGGTATACAGTTGTCCGTCTGTCTGTCCGTCGTCAACATGTCGGACATTAACTCAAAACCTCTTTAACCAATTTGCATAAAACTTTGGTGAATTGTTTATATCTATTGAAATGAGCTCCCTTTCGTTTTTTATAAACTTTAAATTTTACGTTTCTGAGTTATGGGGTTTTATTCATTAAAAAAAGGGGGATTTTCCAGTTTTCGGACAATAAAAGCTTTCACCAACTTGCAAAAAATTGGGGTGAATTGTTTATATCTATTGACATGAGTTCCCTTTAGATTTTTATATATTTTAGATTTTACATTTCTGAGTTACAGGGTTTTATTCATGAAAAAAGGGGGGATTTTCCAGTTTCGGACAAAAATCAAATATGCTTTCAGCAGTTTGTATGAAACTTTGGTGAATTGTTTATATCTATATTGATGTAAGCTCCGTTTAGAATTTTATAAATTTTACAATTTACATTTCTGAGTGATAGGGTTTTATTCATTAAAAAAGGGGTGATTTTCCAGTTTTCGGACAATAGCTCAAAAATGCTGTCAGCAATTCTCATGAAACTTAAGTGATTGTTTATATCTATTGATGCAAGCTCCCTTTACATTTTTATAAATTTCTAATATGACTGGGAATTAATTGAACTTTATTTGTTTATAGTCTGACGACAGATTTACTAAGTATTGCGCAACAGCACAGTGTATTGCACAACAGCAAGAAATCTTTAATTTCATCACGTTCTAATGAAGTAACAAGCTTATTTTGCCTAAAGAATGATTTTTATCTAAGCTTGAGTAACAAGTACTAGAAGTGATAAAAAAATTGTCTTTATGAAAATAACATGCAACCAACTTTAAAATCAATGCTTTAACCTCCTAAAGAAAATAAATCATTTATGTCTTTGAATTTCTTTACTTTCAAATGAAAAATTGCTGTTTCATCGACTTGGTAAATGTTGAATATTGCCGATGACAAAAGCGACTGAATTTGAGTATCGTAAACAACAGGGCGGCTAGATTTCGCTTTTGAAGGTCGGTCAAAGCGAAGTGGCGACCGGGAAAGCGACTTTGTCGCCCCAGTAGCATGGTAACGTGAGCCCTGCACAATGCTTATTACTTTAAAACACAGTCCTGTAATATTTTTTATTCTACTTTGAATATTGCCTGCTTATTTCAGCAACTATTCTTACAAAACAATCCTCTATTTATCCTAGGTGTTGCACTCAGTATTGTTGATTATATTTATATGTATATGTAGTAAAGTGAATGCAACCCCCTTTTTGAAGGTAAGTAACAGTTAACAAACTTTATCACTTATCAGTAGTTTAGAACGGTTTAAAAAAAGATCTAATAGATGTTACATGCATTATGACTTCCTCTCAAAAAGTTTGCATGTGTTTTAAAGTGGTTATTTAGCATTGTAATTTTTTCCCTCAGTATTAACATTTATTTGGAAGCAAGTTAAAGGATTTCAGTTAACCAAAATTATTTCACGCCTAATTTATATAAACAAATCCCACGTCGATATATAACATGTACAACAATCAAACATCAACCCACGCCAAACTGGATGTAATTGAAAGACATCTAGAGGTCAATATACAGTCTCGAACAAAAGACTTAATAAGGAAAAATATAGTGAATTTTTGAGAATTATTATTATTGCATGTATATTTGCAATATTTAGAATGCATAGTTTAAAATCTTTTGAGTTTTAGGTTCCACCTACCATTTTAGAAAACTGGGATTTCATTGCAGCTAGTCTATTAGATAACATTTATAGTTTTGAATGTTTCTTCATCAGTTAACTAAAATTAGGTGGAGGTATGTTCTTATTTCTGACAGAGTGGTACTCAACCTATATCAATTTGTGCATGAAGCGATTGATAGTTGCTAGATACTGAATGATTTTACCACAAATTTGTTAAAGTTTTAACCGGTGTATATACTTAAAATATGTTAATAAAGTTCGTCTTTTTCAGGACTTCTGATCCAACCATGTAGTATGGCATGTTTGTGAGATATGGTTTTGGCGAGTAGGATGTTCATGAAGGACCTGTAGTACAAAGTATATCACTGGATTGAGCTCATTGTCTAAGTGTATTATTAAAGTGCTTTGCTTTGAGCTCAGTTCATCGTTATGCAATTCATTCTTTGTGAAATAAAGATTTGACAGACAACTCTCATGTACAAGGAATTGTCAAAGTAGTATCCATTCTATGTACAATGTAAGTAATAGGGAGATAAAAGCATTTTATTTAGATCTGAACCAAACATTTTTTGTCCATTAGCCAAACTAAAAAAAAAAGCACAAATTCACCAACCAATGCTACTGGCGCTACTAGCAATATGATGCTAGGTTCTTTTGTTACACTTTATTTTTTTTACATCTGTACTGCCTACTGGCGACTCAGTCCTGAGTGTAAATGGTCATTCAGTATGTTAAGAAAAAGACCAAAATTTATAAGGCCTATCTGGCCTAATTGATTTCTAAAATATATTTCATTGTACATGTTCAACATTTATCATTCATTTGTTTATTTCTTAATTTGTGTGAATTAACAGTAAATGTTAATTACTACACTTTCATACCATAACAAAACTGCCTTACTGTATTGGTATCACTTATATTTGTATCCATATAACAAAAAAAACTGAAAAGAGAATACTTTTGCAATAGCTTTTTCATATTGAATACTAAAACTTTTTAGATATTTAGACATATTAAGTGGATGTTCATAATATCCACTTGACATTTTATTATGTGACTTCTGTAGTTATGAGTCTTTGAAGCATGATCACAAAGGTTCTTTTGTTGATATTATTTTCATACTGGTCAAAACGTTTTTTTGCTTTGACCAGCTTTGGAGGAGATATTTTCAAAGAATTAATAAAAAATAACACAGAAATTCACTTTCTAGCTCATCTAGCCCCAATCATCATGTCAGGCATTGTCATTACTAAAAAACATTAGATGTCTTCTAAACTGAGAAACAATTTCCACATTTAACCGAAATCTTTTACTTATGATACTGACAATCCCCCACAAAGTAATATAAATAGAACCATACAAATAGTAAGCAAATACGTGTTCTCAGATACCATCTCCCATATAAAAAAATCACATTAAGAAAAAAATAAACCTATTATGTGTTCCTCTCCTAGCTACAAAATGTATCCAAAATCAAAGATGTGGAACATATATATTCTATCATAATCATTTGGTAATTAATGCAATTAGTATCTCTTCCATGCCTGTGTTGAACATAAAAAACTAAATATTACATAAACAACACCCCTAATGCTCATGTTGGTTGTCATTGTGCAACACAGTTAATACATAGAAAACATAAAACATAGAACTCCTTTTGTCATATAAAACACTGTCAAACATCCAATCATTCTATCCACACTGATCTGTGTCCACACTTGTTATTATAAATAAATACATAAATAGTATTTGTAGGTGGCATTTGATTGCTATTGATAGTTTAATGATTTATTTTGCACTATGACGCAAAAAACTATTGTAGCTTAGTAGACAGTGGTAGGGATCCAGACGATTCAAAGCGTTATGCTCATATGTGCCAGAAAAGGGATAAATTACCTGCATAATATAAATATGTAGTTGAGAATCATACCATAAAAGAAGATTATTGTATTTGCAGGAAATGTGATGCAAGGTTGACACGGGAAGTCGTATCTAAAGCGATTTAAGATCCCCTGCTAAACGCAGAAGTCTTTAATCAAGTGAATAAACTCATCATAGATACCGGGATTGAAATTGTCTACGCCAGACGCGCGTTTCGTCACCAAAGACTCAAAAGGGACGCTCGAATCAAATGTAAATGTGAAAGAAGTGCACCAGATCTGTGTGTTTCTATTACAGACTCTTATTTCCTTGCATCTTTACATTGCGATAATAAATCATGTAGGGTTGCTTCGGTGGAGTCGCTTTAGTTTTGCAGGGGATGCGCAGATAGATGTAAATCGTCAGTGCAAAGCTGTCCAATGTGCAGAACAGAAATTTACAATGTTAGTTCACTTGTAAGCAGTGACATGTAATGTTTTCATGGACATTACATTTTGTTAAAGACATTTTCATTTGTTTGTTCTTTAAGACTTGTAACTCTTCTAAGAAGTCACATCCTTATTCCAGTGCTTTTGAAAGAAAGGCGAAAGATACCAAAGAGACATGCAAACTCACAAGTCGAAAATAAAATGACAACGCCATGGCAAAAGAAAAAAGACCGAAAAAACATACAACTGTAAGACTAAGCAATACGATTCTGCCATTACAGTTACATTATGAATATCGTTATAGAGAGTACTAGTATAAGAAATGTGTTTATGATAAATGCTGTTGCATATGTGGCAACTCTTTATAAGATTTTTTCAACATGACTAAAATATCTGTGGATAAACAGGACTATTTTAACCTGTACATTACAGAAAAATTAAAAATTAAATGTTGAAAAAAAAAATAATAATCTGAAAACATGATATTATGTTTGAATTGCTAATGATCATACATTTTGTTTTCAAAATCTACTAATATTAGTGTGGCTATCAGTTGACGTCACCTAAATTTATTTGTTTTGATTCAGGATAATTCTAGAAATAATTGTACACAACTTTTCGTCATATAAACCACTTTTGCATCAATTTTTATACTCAGAATATTGTGGACATGTCTCAAAGTTAGAGTGAAAATAGATAAGTTTGAGTTTTGAATGCTTGAGTCATGTTTATGTTCTGCACTTCACTATTGGATGCCATTTAGTTTGAATACAGGTAGGATGATATGTAGAGTAGGTACAGAATTCATGCGTTGTGCGCATTCACAGCTTAATGGTCATAAAAAGTATTGATAAACTTCAATCTGTGAAAAAGGCCTTGCAAAACAAAAAAATTACGACTTGTCAAAAAGTTTAAAGGCAATGAAGAAGATTGAATTTCTTAATGAAACATTGAAAATCACTGGACAGTGCATTAAATACCATGTTTCTGCGAGTGTTAATTCTTCTGAACTTCTAGATATCAGATGATTTGATGTGCATAAAGAGATACAGAAACTTGACTCTGTTCTCTGGAACTGTGTTTACAAACCTACTGCAAATGAAATCGAGGAGAAAACACTACACTGAGATGTGTTAATCATGGGAAAACAGCTTTTTGGGTTTAGGTGATTCTTATTTGAGATTGTTTTCTAGGCTTTTTATAGCTAGTTGCAAATGATCAAAGTTTTAAATGTGTTTAACAATTTCATTTGCTTTAAAGTGATGTCTTGGACAAGTACAGGGGTTCTTCTACCGAACTTTTAGTCATTAGATTTGTCAATTGACTTGGTTTTTGTTCCAAAGCCACCTGAGCCTAGATATACCGATCAAAATGTTTTCGAAACAAGTATAAAATCAGTATCGAGGAGTGTTTCATCCGATGTGATTAATGCATTGAAGGAACCTGAAGACAACAATGTTGAAACTTCAAATATTATAGTAAATCGGTTAACTCGTTTATCTTTAGATGATTTTTCTAATATGAGGAGAGAAAAATGCGTAGGATAAACATGTATCAGATTTGTCTACGTACTGTTTCTCCAAATCTATGTTGAAAACAATTCATATTGTAGATCCTGGTTTAAAGGCTTAATTAGCATATGACTGTAACCTAACAGAAGTTTCAGAGTTTCACTCGATTGCAGTTTTGGATGAAACAGCGGACTCTAAAGCTACAGTTGAGTTAACGCTCAACATTATGTACAAGTTCAAGGTCGGAACTAAGATCAACTATTTAGTTGTAGTTGATGACGGGAATCTTATGATATCCTCATTAAGCTAAAATCAAAATATGGTAATGCACTTAATTGGGTTTTGTCATACCCTGAATATTGATTAATTGAAAAACCTGCTGCAGTGTTTATTAAGATATATTATGTTGCTGGCATAAAAGAACTAGCTGTCAAGTTTGATCACGGGCCCACTCCGATGGTATTAATACCCATTCTCTGTAACCACTTAAACTTTTTTGGCACACATAGTCACCAATCTTGCTGAAAATGGCCTGAGATGCAGATCATAATAGCCTGGTCAGAAACAATAATGCCAACCTATAATATATTGGTTTGTTACCATGGAAACAGGAGGTAAAGCTATTTTTATCATAAAAAAGGTAATATATACCGCAGTGTATTTAAGGATGATGCTGTGTCTATCAAAAAGTAATACAAAAACAATTTATTTCAGTCTTTGTTTTATCAAAAATTAAAAAAAACGTAATAGGGTAGCTACCTAGAAATTAGTGAAATTAATTTCTAAAGAATTACGCCTGTGCATTATTCGTTACGAAATGAGTTATCTCCCTTAAGTATATTTAGAACTCTTCAGAACAGAGGTAAAAAAAAATTCAGTGAAAATCTGGCAGAAGGCTGTCTGCTACCAAATTATTTTCCTGAATTTCATTTGAAAACTCCTTGTAGCTTTAACTTTTGATTTATTTCAGTCTTTGTTTTATCAAAAATAAAAAAAAACGTAATGGGGTAGCTACCTAGAAATTAGTGAAATTAATTTAAAAAAAATATGCCTTGCATTATTCCTTACTAAATGAGTTATCTCCCTTAAGTATATTTAGAACTCTCCAGAACAGAGGTAAAAAAAATTCAGTGAAAATATGGCAGAAGGCTGTCTGCTACCAAAATATTTTCCTGAATTTCATTTAAAAACTCCTTGTAGCTTTAACTTTTTGAGTCTAAATGAAATTCCAAGGGATAAGTTGACAGTGTTATTCTCAGATTTGGGTTGTTTGCTTAGTGAAATTGTATCCTGCCATGATAATATTGATAAAATTGTAATTTTTGAAAATCATTTACTGGAACTTAACAATCGCGAATGCAATAGACAGCGGACAATAAAATGTATGATACTATCATGTTTAGCAGTTCACAGCAATCTAAGAAAACATGAACGCCGTTTGACTGAGCAACAGGTCCAACAGGTCTTTATGGCAATATGCATTGTACTTCTCATTGGTACAGGTTAGTATAGCTTAAATTTATCATTTGTACATCATTTCTTTTCATCCCCTAAAAAAACAACAAAATCGAAAAAGCTTGTATTTTCTAAGTTTCAGTTCGATTGGCAGGATAATTAAAGGTAATACATATTTATGTGAACAGTTGTTTAAAATATCGAACAAGTATAATGCATAGACATAAGAAATTATCACTTGCCATGTTTTGCTAAACATATTTCATACTAAAATACCTTCTTGATTATTATTGTTAGGGTCATTTCTGGTACAAATTTATTCCAACTTGATACTAATAGAAAGAGCATAGTCGCCTATTTATTTGTTTACATCTAATGCTTAAAATTGTGTTTAAACACTAGTTTTATTTATTGTCAGGATATTTGCTATTTATTTCCACTACAATGAATTTGTAATTCATTATCAGTGCATGCGTTTATATCAGGAGAAAACATTAACAGTTGAAGACAAAATATCATAAATTTAAACAATTTTAAATAAAGTCAGTTCTGCATCTTTCAACACCTAATATTTAAAAGATATTTTTATATCTGTTTCGATATGAAATATATTGGGAAATATTGTAAGTGACCAATGTTTATGTCCATTTGTAGGTGCTGAAGATAGCACAGAAAGATATTTTTTTACTTGATGTTTTCATAAAACATTATTTTAAAAAATTCTATAAGAGACAAAATATTTTTAAAGAAACACATGACTTAAACTGGCATGCAATATCATTATTAGAGATGAAAGAAGAGTTTAAATAGTTAGAGAACCAGTATTAACAGAGTGCACTAGATTTTCCATGACCTACATGTTTGAATCACATGTCCACTATTTGGTGATTATTTGGTAAATAATTTTCATCACATTTTTACACACATCAATGCTACTAGATATCAGGTAGATCCTATTTTGAGGTACAGGCACTATGGAAGTGAGGTTAAGTGGCGTCATATTTTTTTCTCGTCAGGCAGCCACAGAGGAAAAAGTCGAAACCGTAAAACCTTTTCTTCTCCTAAAAGTGAAGCAGCAAAAAGAGATAAAGGATAATAAGACTATGATCTCTTCTTTACGCAATCAATGGCTTTTTCAAAACTATCCTCAGAACCAGCTTCTGATGCCTTTTTTTCGGCTTTTCCCAGAGACAGGACTTACTGAGGTTATACTGGAAGGCATGTTTATGATTAACTCGAATTAAAGCCAGTCCTTCAACATACAACCTTTAGGAATTATGATAACTTTATATTTGACAGATGGATTGTTAGGTCATAAAAGCAGTTTTCTGTTTCAAAAATCCATGTTGTGTTATATCACCCAAACAGACATGGTTGTAGTTCGTAAGATGTTGAGGTCACGAAGAGATAGTAGTGTTCAGGCGACTGACTGCGTTGAGTTCATGAAGGTCATTTCTTGCCAACCATGAACGCGAGAGGTGTCTACAAATCACAAAGAAGGTGATTCTCGGGTTTGGATACATGCGTCTTAGACAGGTACCAGTACTTATTATTTATAGTCCAGATACAGACACTTTTTCATTAATCTTCCGATTATTAAATCCTTTTGCAAGTCTGTTTTTTTCTAAACAAAAAGGAGACTCCTATGAGAAGACTTTTACAGTTATGAAGAGATTCAGATAATTTTATTCCTCTCATATTTTATGTATACTTTTTATGTTACTCATTGTGGTGTTTTATTTCTATTTTTATTACTTTATCCCTATTTGTAAGGTGTTAATTATTTATTTATTTACTCTCAAGCTTAAGGTCTATAAGTAATGTTTATATCATTCCTAAAGTTTAAATGTTTAATTTTGTAATAATGACACTTACAAAGTGAGTAGTCCGCACATAAATTTGTGGAAACCAAATATGTTTTCCACACTTTAATACTTGATATAGTAGAAGTCAATTTATGGTGTCCACTTGGAGTTCGGTATTTTTGTTATTTTACTTTTTGCTTCTTTAACATAGCCTCTTATAAAGTTTATTTAATATGTTTATCATATACATTTTTCATGTGTATTAAGGGTAACCATAGTAAGTTAATATTGTGGCGATTTTGGATGAAAGAAGTGCCAAACATTTTGTTGATATTGTATTTTATGAGACAAATATTTATGTAATATTAATTAGGAATAGTAATTTAATTCGTTTAAACTGGCGGTGCATTAGAATGAAATTAATTTCTCCTGGGTGTTTTCATCACATGTAGCATAGGGTGCGTTAGGTTTTCTCGCTTCAAAATTATTTTTTGCGGTCTTTTATTTTCTATATAATCATTCAGCACGACACCTTCAATCTAAACAGTGGAAATTTTCTTGGTAAATTTTAAAGGTTATTCAGCTTTATTCGAGTAGAGTATTTTGTTTGATACAGATGTTTGAGTTATATATTATATATGACGATATGTTTGAAGAATGTTTACTTTATATTAAATATAGCACGGGCGTTGCCTTGCTTCCATGCACTTTAAAGTCTGGTATTTATTTGCCTTTTACTGCGTCAATATTCATATAATTATTTGATAAGGCAGCTTCAAATATGTACTTGGTTTTATGAATACATTGATTGGTAGTTTATACTAGGAGAATAATTTATGTATAGTTAAGACTTCGTATGTTACTTGAAGCGTGCTGACATTATTTGTCTCTAGTTTTGCAAACTGGACTGATCGTTATAGTACTGTATTGGATGTGTACATTTTATTGCATAGTTACCTGTTATATATATTAAATAAACTCATCATAGATACCAGGATCAACATTTAAGTTTTAATATTGTATAATCTTGTATATAATGAAATATGCGCTTTCTTAGCGGCAGCACTGCAACAAGGTCTACTTTAACTTTTACAGGAAGTTAAGTGTATTCTTCTAAAAGACTTCATATAATTTTTAAACAATCGTAAAATTATATTTGTGTATGTATAAATGTCAAATTATTTTATGTTCAATTTGTGTAGAATAGTTTTATTTAAATGAGAGAAACTGCAATGATTAAATTTTTTGCACCTAAATTGCACAGCTTTATGCAGAAATGCGGTTAGAATTACTTCATATACTTTGACGTTAACGTCAATGATATTTGCCTTATAAGGAAGTTTCCATATTTGGAATTTCATGCACGCGATGTAAACAAAAGCGTAGGATTAACACTATTTTCGTAAGTTCTAGCTTACCCGATCTACAGTTCACAAACATATATTGACGTTTTAGATTAAGTTTGAAGGTACAGTTTCGCTTTAGAAGGTTGGAGCTCCTGTAATCGCGTTAGAAATGTAGTTTAATATCAGTTCCTCTGAAAAAATCTAATTGTTCCAGTTTTTAAAAGAATAAGAATATTTATTGTTTTTCTTGTCTCTAAATATTTTTATGATTTGATAATAGTAGAAAAATGAACTTTTACTTTAAATAGGGTATAAAGGTGCGTACAATATACATTAGTGTCTGTTGGATTCATGTTGTTGGCTTTCCGCTAAACTGTTTAATAATCTTCCTTAGGAAGATGTTATACAGAAATGTTATTTATTTGTTAATATTGAAAATTGCCAATGGTTTATACAAAGTCGGTGAATCATTTCACCACAAAGCTTCAGACCGGTTTTACCAGCTTTAGATTTTTCCACGTCGATAAGTCAAGCAAACTGAGGTTGACTTCTATAATTTGTAGAAGGATATGTTGAATGGAGAGTTGGATGTTCATTATTCAGTTAGGCATATATTGCCTGGTGATGTATCGATTCCTCAACAGTTCAAATGAACGTGCATATTAACTATATTAGGATCCTTGTTATGCAACAGCTAAGCAATTTCCTAAAATTTGTCGTAAGAAAAGGGATGTAGGAACCATATGTTGGTTAGGTAAATCCAGAAAAGCGCTTCGGACGCATGAAATTATTAAACGTGTTGTTTTCAATTTTTTACATCACTGGGTCGATACCTCTGCTGGTGGACTATCAGTCCCCGAGGGTATTATCAGCTCAGTAGTCAGTACATCGGTACTGACATGATTTATAACAAACCTTTCTAAAATTGTTCGTTTATAAATTTATAAATTATAAAGAAACTAAGGTTTCAACTCCCTCAGGCAAAGTTGATCTTAGATGAATTTGGCTATCTGTTTTATGAATTTTTGTCATATAGCTCTTCAACTGTTTCGGTACTTATACATCCCTCGGATTTCAAATGTTTGGCTTTGAGCGTTCATGATGAAGGTAAATCCAGAAAAGCGCTTCGGACGCATGGAATTATGAAACGTGTTGTTTTCAATTTTTTGTTGCAACATCAAAATAATGTTTTTTACAATTAATCTTGAAGGGGAGAAACTTGCATTTATGATAAGATTTTGAAAGTAACTATTAAACAGGGTTTCGGTTATTGGCACACACACCTATTTATTCTTGAAGCAAAGCTTGTTAAGAGCAGATATTAAAATTGTTCTGGAAAATATTTTCTTATTCTTAATAGAAGAACTCGTTGGCTGGTGTTGAAACCCTCACTAGTCTCTGATGTGTGTAAAACATATGCTTTTATCCGTACTGAACTGTTTGAAGTCCAACAACTAGTCATTCCCAAAAATAAACAATCGAGCTTGAATTATTCACTAAATCCGAATTATGTTTGATGTTTGAAATGCCCAGTTATTACGACATATTTCTACACTACAATGCACAGATATATACTACAACCACTTTTAAGCTCCTCCAGTCTTAAGGATCTAGTATCAGAGATAATGATATCGCTTAGTGTGAGTGTTGGTCGCCTGTCATCATGGTCATGTTGACTTTCTTATCTGAAACTATTTTGGCAAATCAAAACCAAACTAGGCAGAACTTGTAAATAGAATAACTTTTACAAACTATTTAACATTGGTTGACATACAAAACAAACAAAATGGCAACCAGAGGTAAGAAGTTTGGGCAACATATTTTAATAACTATCTTTCCTGTACAAGTATCCACCTGAAATAACAGAAAAGGAAATTAGAAGATTGTGATTATTTATTACAGTAGGAACTTTTATTTAACGCCGTAACAATTAAAGAGTCATATCACCGGACCAATGAAAAGGCATTATAGCCTTCCTAGATATCTTTGGTTTTAAGAGGTTTGGGCTGTTTCAAAATAAAAATCTAGAGATATGGTACGGATGTCACTGAGACAATTATTCGCCAAAGTTCACATGAAGTGCAAAATTAGCAATTCTGGGCAACTGAACGGCCTTCAACAATGAGAAAAAAGGCCCCGACATGAAAAATAATCAATTGAGAAAACTAACGGCCCAAGTTATGACACAACTATTTACGACATAAACCAACGACTGTACTCCAGATTCCGGCACATATATAATATGGCGGGGATAAACATGTCTGAAGGCACCAACCCTCCCCTAACCTGGAACAGAGGTGAAACAGTACAACACAAGAACAAGAACAAGAACTATAAAAATCAATTGACAAGGGCTTCAATTATTAGATCGTTAGATCTAACAAAAAAACTGGACGTGGCAGGATATTTATACATCCCTTAAAAAAAAAAGAACACAAACCGTACAGATCATAAACTGTTTGAAAAAATTAAAGTTCTAAAGGTGATCCTTGCTAATAGATTAATAAATGATGTGCAATAGCACGTCGCAGTACACTAAAGCAGAAACATTGTATACTAGTAGTATTGTATCTTTTAAATATTAAGCTTTTTCATTTCCCGACTTCGATCTTCCGTACAAGGATGAAACTGTTAAGAGGACAAGCTAAAACAAAAAATCCATAACTTATTAATAGCTGTCAATAACATTAGCAGAAACGTACAGGATGAATAGTCCACACAAAATATATATGCCAACACAAACCCTTTTAAAAAACTCGGGATGAACGCAGAGACCCGAACATTTTGTTAACACAAGACAACAAATTCAAATAAATGATACATATTGATCGATTCCTTGACAATTAGTTACAAATTCAAATTTGAAAAGCAACAAAGCTGCGAGATTTATAAATGAAACAAGTGAAGGACCTCAATGTCATATCGTTAACTGCCTAAAAGCTTTATACATGCTCACTTGTAGTTGATTTGTTTTTAAATTTCTCATTTCAATAATAAGAATGCATGATTTAGTGTTGACATGTACCAAAATAAAAATAAAAAAAATACTGAACTACGAGGAAAATTCAAAACGGAAAGTCCCTTATCAAATGGCAAAATCAAAAGCTCAAAGACATCAAAAGAATGAATAACAACTGCCATATTTTTGACTTGGTACAGGAATTTTCTCATGTACAAAATGATGGTTTAAACCTGGTTTTATAGCTAGCTAGACCGCTCACTTACATGACAGTTTCATCAAATTTCATTATATTGACAACGATGTTTGAACAAAACAAACATACATAATAGGTAAAAATGTCAAAAACAGGGGTACAGCAGTTAACATTGTGTTATAATTTTAATCACTTTAAAAACAACAAATATGTAAGAAAAGAAGCACGAACAGGCATATAAACAAAGCACATTAGCAAAAATACAAAAATTTACATTAACACATTAACACTGACGGGATGTATAAGTATACAGAGCACTGTCATATGCATCAAAGAAACACAAAAAGGCATATTGACAAAACACATTAGCAAAAATGAAAGACAAGAATACAAAAATTATTTAAAAACAATAACACAATGACCGGATGTATAAGTACAAAGTCACGTCAAATGGATATCACCAAAAACAGACTAAACAGTCAAAGTTATATTCATAAAAACACATAAAAGATTACTACATCACGTTATTAAGATGATAAACAACGTTAGTACCCAGAATCTATACTTCAAGACCATCGTGTATGATTTGTGAAGTTGATATGGAATATTTATCAACAAGGTCTTGGTACCTTCCGAAGAACTTTAAAAAAAAAGGACGAGACGTTCTATGACATACCCCTGGTTCATCAACTTTCTGCTCAGACACTGATGACGTTTTACAAAGTCTGAGTAGGACCTGCAAGATCTTGAACATGTTGAATACCGAATAAGTTGGGACATGTATATCCCATATGCAGGTGAAGTTGGTATATTTCTACTAAGGTTGGGGAAATTGATACTTTCAAAATTAAAATCGTCTCGTTTGTCATAGATTCTGGTACTAAGATGACCGTGTATGTCAAATTCAAGGTATAAGTCTATTTAAAAAGAGGGACAAATAAACTCATCATAGATACCAGGATTGAAATTTTATCTTTACGCCAGACGCGCGTTTTGTCTACAAAAGACTCATCAGTGACGTTCGAATAAAAAAAAGTTAAAAAGACCAAATAAAGCACGAAGTTAAAGAGCATTGAGGACCAAAAATTCCTAAAAGTTTTGCAAAATACAGCTAAGGTAATCTATTCCTGAGGTAGAAAAGCCTTAGTATTTCAAAAATTCAAAGTTTTGTTAACAGTTAATTTATAATTATGAACATATCAATGATAACTCAAGTCAACACAGAAATGCTGACTACTCGGCTGGTGATACCCTCGGGGATATAAATCTCCACCAGCAGTGGCATCGACCCAGTGGTTGTAAATAAACTCATCATAGATTCCAAGATTGAAATTTTATATTTACGCCAGAAGCGCGCGTTTCGTTTACAAAAGACTCATCAGTGACGCTCGAATCAAGAAATGTGTAAAAGGCCAAATAAAGTACGAAGTTGAAGAGCATTTAGGACCAAAAATTCCTAAAAGTTTTGCCAAATACGGCTAAGGTAATCTATTCCTGATATAGAAAAGCCTTAGTATTTCAAAAATTCAAAGTTTTGTTAACAGTGAATTCATAATTATGAACATATCAATGATAACTGAAGTCAACACAGTAGTGCAGACTACTGGGCTGGTGATACCCTCGGGGAAATAAATCTCCACCAGCAGTGGCATCGACTCAGTGGTTGTAAATAAACTTATCATAGATACCATGATTGAAATTTTATATTTACGCCAGACGCGCGTTTCGTCTACAAAAGACTCATCAGTGACGCTCGAATAAAAAAATGTTAAAAAGGCCAAATAAAGAACAAAGTTGAAGAGAATTGAGGACCAAAAATTCCTAAAAGTTTTGCCAAATACAGCTAAGGTAATCTATTCCTGAGGTAGAAAAGCCTTAGTATTTCAAAAATTCAAAGTTTTGTTAACAGTGAATTCATAATTATGAACAAAAGATACCAGATGGACATTCAAACTAATAGATCAAAAATAAACTGACACCTCTAAAAATGAGGTGGTTGAATGTGTGTCTGTTGTTTCTTTAATTTTTAGTTTTGGTGGATATATTAATGGAACCAAATCAGAAAAGTTTGGATTGTTAATGGAAAGAACATCATCAATATATCTGAATGTAAAATTAAATGACCTGGCTTCTTTGTTCTTCTTGTTTTTGATAAGTGTCCGAAGGAACACTGATTCATATGAAAATAAGACGAGGTCGGAAGGGAGAGGCGCACAACTCGTTCCCATAGGAATGCCGACAATTTGTTGAAAAAGTCTACCTCCAAATCCAACAAATATGTTGTCAATAAGACACTCCGGCATACTGATCACTTGTTCCTCCGTGTAGCATTTGTTACCTTTATGTTCACTATTAACAAAATATGCCGTATGGTATCCCAAAGTAATACATTTATAGCGTATGCTACCATTTTTATGTTGAAAAAAATTATGGATTATTTCTTTTAGACGATTTTTAAATTTCACATTGGGAATGGTGGTATGCAGAGTTGAAAAATCAAAAGTTCTGATAGAACTAATTTCAGAAAAAGATCGAGATTTAAAATTATCCAGAAGTTCTTAAGAGTTTTTTTTTTAAGAATCCACATATGGTTAATACCACGACGCGAGTAAACAAAATTTCTCTAAGTTTCGCGTAAACATTAATCAATAACAAAAGTCATCGTACTATTAAATTTAAGCGGCTATACTTTATTCTTGACATGATTGGTTTTCAATACCTAGGGCCTGATCATTCTAACAGTTGTGGCAATAATCTAACAAAAAGGAAAATGGTATGAATGGATGTTGTTTAAAATCAAGATACCATACCACTAAAAATATAATATACACACCTAGGGACTTTCGTTTAGTTTTCTTTCTGATATTTCGTTTAGGGCTCGGTTCGTTGTCTTCTGAACTCCCTGAAACAAAAACAGAATATAAGCCTATTTTAACCAATTCGAACTGTTTGTCCTATCATTAGCTCTGTAATGGCATGGTGTTAGTCATGTAGATATATTTAACACAACGGTAACGCAAAGTTTTCTCAATTTCATTTATGTCGTTGTAACAATAACAATGTATACATATAAAATGTAAAATGAGTGAAATATGATATCATGTCCTGTAACAATTCTTTCTTAGGTGACACTTATTTTATCAGGTAATTTGTGAAAAGGTTTCAAACACAATGGCAAAAGGCTATGCATTACTTCGTAAATAAATGACCCCCTTTTTCCAACGTGATCTGTTTTGTATTTCATTCAATTTTAAGGTATTTAAAAATATAGTCAACAGGACTATATAGTGTTAAATCGCCTTTTTATACTTTACCAACACAAAGAAAATATTTAAATTATTTTCAAATCCTGTTAAGTCTTATTAAACCGTAAGGGGGTGTTAATATAACAGCAGTGCATCATATATCATCTAACATAGAGGATATTTTTGTTTTATCAGATTTGATTTTGAAAATGCATTTTTAATGCAAAATATTAAGTTTTTGTTTAGTAGAGTATGGGGAATAGAATAATGACACTTGCAGCGAGATGAATCCACAACTGCCATTGCACAAAAAATCGTATACTGCTCTCAGATTAAGGTTCATGTACATGCTAATGAATAATTATATATTATTTTAATTTTTTTTGTAATAAATAATATAAAATTAGAGAGAAAAACTATTGACCAGAGTAAAAATGACATGGACATACATGTTGTAAGCAATTGTAATCACCGTACGAAAAGCTGAGTAACAACACAACATAAAACAAAACTCTCTTAAATCAGTTACAAATGACTTAACTCAATATATCCATTTAAATAATAGTTCTCTCAGTAGTTTCAGCCCATATAAACTAACAAATAGCAGGAATAGATCATGTTCATCCAGAATAAAGTAACAATCAGTTCACAACCAATGCGTTTAGCGAAAAGAAAACGTCATTAACACTCTAAGAAACCCACTTCCTTGTGCGATGCCAAAGTTAATGAAAATATTATAGATAGGATGTAGGATCATGAATACACATATTTCTGCATATAAAGTAAGATATATATTCAGTAATGTGTAATTTGTTTTTAAAACTTTAAAAGCAATATTGAAAGATTTTACTATATTGTGTTGAAAAGACAACCTTTTATTCGAGTTAAGGTAGATGGGGTGTCTAAATTATAATCCATAGAATATTTTAATAATTTGCCAAAATGTAGTTTATATCATGCTTTTTAAAAAAAAATAATAAAAAGAATGGGTCACGGGGCTTATTTTCACGCTACAGATTGTGCAAAATTGACAGATTTTGTATAGATTATGCATGGAAAAACCAATTTTCTGCCATAAAACGAAAACTACACCATAGAATTTTGAGATAAAATATGAGAAGATAGCTCTACTAGTATGCTTTCAGATAAGAAAAAGAAAAAATGGGGTCACGGGACCCGTTTTCTTGCTACATAATAAAATAGGTAAATTCCTAACACATTCTATTGTAAATGTAACTTTATCTGAATTATCTGCCCTTACATTTGAGTTGCCTCCCCTTATGTGGCAAAGTTGGAAAAAATAGAATCAAACAAAAGTATTCTTTTTTTTTTATAAAATACAACCATAAATATGATAAAATAGATCATTTTCTATATTGAAATGAAAATTCTTACACATGAATTACCTACTACTCTCAAAATTTGCACCTTTTATTAAAGATCTAGACCGATTGTTTTCTGGTATTTCTAAATCCAAGATGGAGGAAGACACCCTATCTACCTTAATCCGGAGGATCATGACTTCACATGCATTATGTATCAATCTACGGGCTTTACAAGAAAAACATGACCGTACAGATAAGAATTTATAATCCTGTTTGTGGTACGAATTTTAAAGTTACATCCAAACTCCATTTCGAAATCTTTGTATTTAGGAATGAATTGTGTACAAGCTTTTTTGCAATGCAAGTATTGATACAAACAATTTCAAGGATTTTAATATTGTGTTAGATTTCTAACCTTTCAAAATAAGTGTATTAGAAAGACCGATCAGTTCACAAGGATTGTATCTACATTAACATGATTAATGCGCTTTATAATAATCATCATTGTACAAATTAGGATGTAATATCCTGCTTTTAGTACTAACTCTAAGAGACTAGAACACTTTTTTACAGAATCGTTGTATTTATGTAAGAATTTGGTACAAGATTTAAAGTTAATTGAAATGTATTACTCGACCCCAGACAAGTGACACCATGAAAAGAAGCCAAATGAATCTCACGGCCTAAAAGAGAAATGTTCACAATGGACTGACAAGGTCAAGTCTTGATATTTCATAACATCGTCTCATTTATTCTACAACGATGTTTCAAATCAAAATCGGCAGTTTTACACGATTAAAATAATAAATTTTAAGCATGGGAGATGAAAGCTATGTTAAAAAAAAATGAAATTATAAAGGTTGCCTATTATGAAATACCTTTTGTTATATTGCAACATTTCATCATTCAAATAAATCATATTAATATGATTGAAACCAGGCCAAATAAAGCAACAGACATAGTACACATCTGTAAGTTTCGGAAATATGCGTCTAGCTCAATAAAGAACTGAATCAATCTAAATATCCAACGATCTACACAATGAGTTAACATGAATAAAAAAGAACCGGTATCTTACCTTTACATTCGTTATACCAGTCACTTGTTTAACCTGGCATATTAGAATAGCAGTTTCGATTATCAGATGTATTTTTATAGCACAATTCACTTTCAAATGAATCATCATCCAATTCACTGCTTGATTCTGTTTAACAAAATTGAAAAATACTTAAGAATAAATTGTGAACGAGTTGAAGAAACACCAAAACAGTTAGTGTGTTGAATACTTATTGTTTGTAGAATTTGAAGGCAAATGATACCGTCAAAATAACCTCTTAATCTAACCGGTTAAAAATAAATGCTTGCTATTTTAAGAATCTATATTTCAACATATTTGGCAAAAGAGACATAAAAAGAACAAAATTTAGTACATTAAGAATTTCAACCTTATTTTGTAGAAATTTTTGCACAGACATTTTGTGTCATATATCGTATGCAATGACCCAATATAACATGGGAAGTTATTATTGTAATCATATGGCTATGGTAATATGAACATTGAGTAACTTACCTGATTGGTCTGTTTGAATTTCGATTATGTTTGTGTTGCATGTTGATTTTTTGTCGTCAAAAACGACTTTATCTAATTCTGCAAATAAAAATTGCATTGATTAGTCTGAAATGTTCTTCAAATAATATATAATATTGTCAAATCACGACGACAAGATTTAGTGCGGTAAGATCGATCAGCCCAGTGCATTCACGTCAGATGACCTTTGCTGCAACTTGTAGAAACTGTTAACTTTGTCTAGGAACGATTTTTCCCTTTCGAATGTGCATTTATCATGTTTATTTTAATGATATGGTAATTCTTAAAAAACAGTTTATTAGATCTCTCTGTATAAATCAATTTTCTTTATTAAAAAAGAGGTGAAAGGAGCCGAAGGGTGAGTCAAAATAAATAAGTAGGAGTTAAACTGTCAAAATCATGGAATTAAAGGGAAAACTACGAATTGACAGCCAAAACACTGTATGATTAAACACTGACTAACAAGACCCTACTAAAAATATTAAACTAATGTAGATGTACTTTCTACGAAACAGGAGAAAAGCTCGACGAGGCTCACTTTTCAGCTTGTTTCTAAGGCTCGTACAAATAACTTTCTACCTTATTTTGTAGAAATTGTTGCACAGAAATTTTGTGTCATATATCGTATGCAATGACCCAATATAACATGGAAGGTTAAAATTAAATTAAAATAATAAATTTAAAGCATGGGAGATGAAAGCTATGTTAAAAAAATGAAATTATAAAGGTTGCCTATTTTGAAATACCTTTTGTTATATTGCAACATTTCATCATTCAAATAAATCATATTAATATGATTTAAACCAGGCCAATTAAAGCAACAGACATAGTACACATCTTTTGACATTTTTACCTATTGTGTCTGTTTGTTTTGTTCACGGATTGTTGTCAATATAATGGAATTTGATGCGACTGTTATACAAGTGAGAGGTTTAACTAGCTATAAAACCAGGTTCAATCCACCATTTTTTACATAAGAAAATGCCTGTACCAAGTCAGGAATATGACAGTTGTTATCCATTCGTTTGATGTGTTTGGCCTTTTGATTTTGCCATTTGATTAGGGACTTTCCTTTTTGAATTTTCCTCGGAGTTTAGTATTTTTGTGATTTTCCGACAATGTACATATATTGTATTTATACTATTTCAAGTAGAAAGACCCAGTAATATAACGTTGTTTGTAAGCATACTTATGTACATAAAGCATCTAGTGCATTGAGGAAAGATCCAGTCATTAGTTGTTTTGAATTTCAAAGAAACATAGACAACACCGATGATTGTTTACGATTTCTCCTTGGTAAGTATAATGGAAGTGTATGTTGAATTTCCAAGTAACTTGTAAATACCTTCTTCTTTTATCGAGCTGTTTATATATTTAATTCATATAATTTTTTTTTAAATCTTCTAATCCTGTTAGGTTGTTTCTTAAAACTATTTTAACTACATGTTACATTTACCGTATTGTGTAAATAACTGTCAATAAGATTTGTATTCCAATAGTTTATAACACATGATACATCTTTATTTTCAGCCATTAATAGTTACCGCTATGTGTTGCATTAATATCTAATAAAATAACGTACTTATGAATACAAACGTCGCGTTGGCCTTGCACATGTTGATTGGAGATTGAAAACAAATATCGATGTATGACTAGTGAACAGGGTATACTACTGTTGCCTTTATCTGCTATCCATTAAAATATTAGTCTTTCAAATGGGTTTTGGATGAAGAGAAGGCAACCTTATTATTACTAACACTTAATAAACATGCATAATCCAAGCACTATCAGCAACAAACATGCATAGCTAACTCATGTTACTTGCATATGGACAAGCATTGTCAAATCGGGATCTGTTCCTTTCTACTACCTTTATCGGTGCAAAATGAGGTACAAATATAAAATTTATTTTTAAAAATGGATTCTAGTTGTTTTAACATAAACATCAAATAAAAAACTTCAAGGCAATACCCACAATCACGCATTCATCCTACTATAGTTGTATAAAGATATACATGTGGTAAAATTTAGTAACCTAAGTAACTGTTAGTCATCTCGTTTTCCTTCTTTGGTCGGGGAGGTAAAATAGGTGGACGTTCTGTTGGAATGTGTCTTTGGCTGTTCACATCTTCAATAGATTAAAACAAAATATTTTTTCAAAAAATGGTACTTATTATTAAAATTCAATGCAATACAATACAAACTTTAATAAAAGCAAATAAGCAAACATTAATCATTGATTGCGACTGATCTTTTTATCGTCAAATGCAGCACATTCTTGAGATTGTACTTTACAGTACACCTATAGACGGATAAAAAATCTTTTATACATTTTTTTACCATTACAAAACTGTTCGTCCGTTCGTCTGTTCGTACGTTCGTCCGTCTATCCAACTTCAGGTTAAAGTTTTGGTCAAGGTAGTTTTTGATGAAGTTGAGTCCAATCAACTTGAAGTTTAGTACACATGTTCTCTATGGTATGATATTTCTAATTTTAATTCCAAATTAGAGTTTTTACCCCAAATTCACGGTCCACTGACAATAGAAAATGATACAAGTTGTTAGTGTTAGCATTTTTATTGTATAGACCAATGGAAGTAGGTTCTTAATATTAAGTTTTGAAGACTTTTAATCAATTTGATATGCTACTAGTCTAAATACCACATGTTAAGATAAATTCGTTATGCAGTGTGTGAGTTACCAAATACGATATATATAGTATTAGGTCATTAGCACACGATGTAACTAATATTTAATGCCCAACATAAAGATTACATTGGACAAGCTGGGAAGCTAAGACCATACTTGTCCACAAACCGTCATCAAAAACTTACAACAAATTTCACTTAGTAAACACTTAGACATACGCGCTAACGGGAAATTAAAATGTTTCCCTTTCTATATATGTCGTCGTGATGGTGGTGCGTACAGAAAATTACGTAAGAAGTGCCTTTTAAAAGCAGAGCTTTACGCGTAAATATAGTACGCAATTTATCCACTACAATAACGTAACGTTAAACTACCCGCAAGGAAATGTTACTTACACAAATGTAGTTATATATCTTGAAAAGTCCCTTTAAATGAGGAAAATGTTAGAAAATACACATATTTAAAAATAAAAACGGGAAAAAAAAACAAAAATTCAACTGTTTGTTTCAATGCCAATATATATGTATGTATACATATAAAAATAAGAAGACGGGGTATGATTGCTAATGAGACAACTCTTAACAAAAGACCAAATACAGTGTATCCTGCCTAATCCGACACCTGAGTATTCCAACATCCTGCTTTAACCGACACATTTTCTGGTCCCAAATTATGCCTATCCTTGCAGAAAAAACCTGAGTATTCCGACACCCTGCTTAATCCGACATTCTATTCTGGTCCCCCAGTGTGTCGGATAACACAGGTTACACTGTAACATTAAACAAGTATAGGTCATCATACGGCCTTCAACCAATCAGCAAAGTCCATACCGTAAAGTCAGCTATAAAAGGTCCCGAAATGACAAATGTAAAACAGTTCCAACGAGAAGAGTAATGGCCTAATTGAAGCACAAAATAATAAACGAAACACAAATATGTTACACAGCAACAAACAGCAACCACTGAATTACAGACTCCTGATTTGTTACAGGCACACATAGAATGTTCCAGGGTAAAACTCGTTTGAAAGCATCAACCCTCTTCTAACCTGGGACAGTGTAACAGTACGACATAAGAACAAACTACGAAAATCAGTTTTAAAAGGCTTAATTATTCAGATGGATACAAATAGAAACACATCTAACAAAAACACAAAGTTGACGTGGACATGTACTTATACATCCCCCACAACAAAAAGACATTAAGTACCAATCAGAGAGTACTGACAGTTACTGATAACTAGTTCATAGCCAATAACAACTATTTGTTGTTTAAACCATGCATCGTAGACTAAAATATCAATCAGTACACATGCAACTTCAAATGTATTTAGTGTAAATACGTCAAAAACAATCAGGAAAATCGCGAACTTGTGATATGTATATATCAGTCAGCAGGGTCTAAGAACATCAGTTGTTCGACCTGTTAGTCAAATGCGTTTTGTTAAAATATACTTTTTCACTCATTTGGTCTTTTGGAAAATGTTGTTTGTGCTGTATTTAGACCCCTCTATCAAGAAATTTGTTCTGCATGCACACGTATAAAAATTGCGGTTTTTATCCAACGCAATCATAGGTTTGAACGTTGTTTTCAATTTAGACTTGTTTATATTTTTTCGTTTGGGCTTGTATTATATTTGCCTTCGAGTTTATATGATCCGTTCATCCTATTTTGACACTTTCAAAATTCAAGAGTCTATCCTAAATTGAGGTAAATTATATGGCCTTCCAAATACCGTTTCGATTCCTAACATCACTGAAGAGACATTAATTGTCGAAATCCGGATATGGTGTACAAATTTTTGCACCTCATGTTTGCGGTATACCATCTTTTCCGCAAGTTCATTGTTTTCTGTTTGGTAATAGATTAATAATAAGATCTATTTTGTTACGCTTGTGATCCGTTTATTTGGCAATCGCAAATGGCAGTCAGCAGGGTCTAAGAACATCAGTAGTTCGACCTGCTAGTCAAATGCGTTTTGTTAAAATATACTTTTTCACTCATTTGGTCTTTTGGAAAATGTTGTTTTTGCTGTATTTATACCCCTCTATCAAGAAATTTGTTCTGCATGCACACGTATAAAAATTGCGGTTTTTATCCAACGCAATCATAGGTTTGAACGTTGTTTTCAATTTAGACTTGTTTATATTTTTTCGTTTGGGCTTGTATTATATTTGCCTTCGGGTTTATATGATCCGTTCATCCTATTTTGACTCTTTCAAAATTCAAGAGTCTATCCTAAATTAAGGTAAATTATATGGCCTTCCAAATACCGTTTCGATTCCTAACATCACTGGAGAGACATTAATTGTCGAAATCCGGATATGGTGTACAAATTTTTGCACCTCATGTTTGCGGTATACCATCTTTTCCGCAAGTTCATTGTTTTCTGTTTGGTAATAAATTAATAATAAGATCTATTTTGTTACGCTTGTGATCCGTTTATTTGGCAATCGCCAATGGCAGTCAGCAGGGTCTAAGAACATCAGTTGTTCGACCTGCTAGTCAAATGCGTTTTGTTAAAATATACTTTTTCACTCATTTGGTCTTTTGGAAAATGTTGTTTGTGCTGTATTTAGACCCCTCTATCAAGAAATTTGTTCTGCATGCACACGTATAAAAATTGCGGTTTTTATCCAACGCAATCATAGGTTTGAACGTTGTTTTCAATTTAGACTTGTTTATATTTTTTCGTTTGGGCTTGTATTATATTTGCCTTCGGGTTTATATGATCCGTTCATCCTATTTTGACTCTTTCAAAATTCAAGAGTCTATCCTAAATTAAGGTAAATTATATGGCCTTCCAAATACCGTTTCGATTCCTAACATCACTGGAGAGACATTAATTGTCGAAATCCGGATATGGTGTACAAATTTTTGCACCTCATGTTTGCGGTATACCATCTTTTCCGCAAGTTCATTGTTTTCTGTTTGGTAATAAATTAATAATAAGATCTATTTTGTTACGCTTGTGATCCGTTTATTTGGCAATCGCCAATGGCAGTCAGCAGGGTCTAAGAACATCAGTTGTTCGACCTGCTAGTCAAATGCGTTTTGTTAAAATATACTTTTTCACTCATTTGGTCTTTTGGAAAATGTTGTTTGTGCTGTATTTAGACCCCTCTATCAAGAAATTTGTTCTGCATGCACACGTATATAAATTGCGGTTTCTATCCAACGCAATCATAGGTTTGAACGTTGTTTTCAATTTAGACTTGTTTATATTTTTTGGTTTGGGCTTGTATTATATTTGCCTTCGGGTTTATATGATCCGTTCATCCTATTTTGACTCTTTCAAAATTCAAGAGTCTATCCTAAATTGAGGTAAATTATATGGCCTTCCAAATACCGTTTCGATTCCTAACATCACTGAAGAGACATTAATTGTCGAAATCCGGATATGGTGTACAAATTTTTGCACCTCATGTTTGCGGTATACCATCTTTTCCGCAAGTTCATTGTTTTCTGTTTGGTAATAAATTAATAATAAGATCTATTTTGTTACGCTTGTGATCCGTTTATTTGGCAATCGCCAATGGCAGTCAGCAGGGTCTAAGAACATCAGTTGTTCGACCTGCTAGTCAAATGCGTTTTGTTAAAATATACTTTTTCACTCATTTGGTCTTTTGGAAAATGTTGTTTGTGCTGTATTTAGACCTCTCTATCAAGAAATTTGTTCTGCATGCACACGTATAAAAATTGCGGTTTTTATCCAACGCAATCATAGGTTTGAACGTTGTTTTCAATTTAGACTTGTTTATATTTTTTCGTTTGGGGTTGTATTATATTTGCCTTCGAGTTTATATGATCCGTTCATCCTATTTTGACACTTTCAAAATTCAAGAGTCTATCCTAAATTGAGGTAAATTATATGGCCTTCCAAATACCGTTTCGATTCCTAACATCACTGAAGAGACATTAATTGTCGAAATCCGGATATGGTGTACAAATTTTTGCACCTCATGTTTGCGGTATACCATCTTTTCCGCAAGTTCATTGTTTTCTGTTTGGTAATAGATTAATAATAAGATCTATTTTGTTACGCTTGTGATCCGTTTATTTGGCAATCGCAAATGGCAGTCAGCAGGGTCTAAGAACATCAGTAGTTCGACCTGCTAGTCAAATGCGTTTTGTTAAAATATACTTTTTCACTCATTTGGTCTTTTGGAAAATGTTGTTTTTGCTGTATTTAGACCCCTCTATCAAGAAATTTGTTCTGCATGCACACGTATAAAAATTGCGGTTTTTATCCAACACAATCATAGGTTTGAACGTTGTTTTCAATTTAGACTTGTTTATATTTTTTCGTTTGGGCTTGTATTATATTTGCCTTCGGGTTTATATGATCCGTTCATCCTATTTTGACTCTTTCAAAATTCAAGAGTCTATCCTAAATTGAGGTAAATTATATGGCCTTCCAAATACCGTTTCGATTCCTAACATCACTGGAGAGACATTAATTGTCGAAATCCGGATATGGTGTACAAATTTTTGCACCTCATGTTTGCGGTATACCATCTTTTCCGCAAGTTCATTGTTTTCTGTTTGGTAATAAATTAATAATAAGATCTATTTTGTTACGCTTGTGATCCGTTTATTTGGCAATCGCCAATGGCAGTCAGCAGGGTCTAAGAACATCAGTTGTTCGACCTGCTAGTCAAATGCGTTTTGTTAAAATATACTTTTTCACTCATTTGGTCTTTTGGAAAATGTTGTTTGTGCTGTATTTAGACCCCTCTATCAAGAAATTTGTTCTGCATGCACACGTATATAAATTGCGGTTTCTATCCAACGCAATCATAGGTTTGAACGTTGTTTTCAATTTAGACTTGTTTATATTTTTTGGTTTGGGCTTGTATTATATTTGCCTTCGGGTTTATATGATCCGTTCATCCTATTTTGACACTTTCAAAATTCAAGAGTCTATCCTAAATTGAGGTAAATTATATGGCCTTCCAAATACCGTTTCGATTCCTAACATCACTGAAGAGACATTAATTGTCGAAATCCGGATATGGTGTACAAATTTTTGCACCTCATGTTTGCGGTATACCATCTTTTCCGCAAGTTCATTGTTTTCTGTTTGGTAATAAATTAATAATAAGATCTATTTTGTTACGCTTGTGATCCGTTTATTTGGCAATCGCCAATGGCAGTCAGCAGGGTCTAAGAACATCAGTTGTTCGACCTGCTAGTCAAATGCGTTTTGTTAAAATATACTTTTTCACTCATTTGGTCTTTTGGAAAATGTTGTTTGTGCTGTATTTAGACCCCTCTATCAAGAAATTTGTTCTGCATGCACACGTATAAAAATTGCGGTTTTTATCCAACGCAATCATAGGTTTGAACGTTGTTTTCAATTTAGACTTGTTTATATTTTTTCGTTTGGGCTTGTATTATATTTGCCTTCGAGTTTATATGATCCGTTCATCCTATTTTGACACTTTCAAAATTCAAGAGTCTATCCTAAATTGAGGTAAATTATATGGCCTTCCAAATACCGTTTCGATTCCTAACATCACTGAAGAGACATTAATTGTCGAAATCCGGATATGGTGTACAAATTTTTGCACCTCATGTTTGCGGTATACCATCTTTTCCGCAAGTTCATTGTTTTCTGTTTGGTAATAGATTAATAATAAGATCTATTTTGTTACGCTTGTGATCCGTTTATTTGGCAATCGCCAATGGCAGTCAGCAGGGTCTAAGAACATCAGTAGTTCGACCTGCTAGTCAAATGCGTTTTGTTAAAATATACTTTTTCACTCATTTGGTCTTTTGGAAAATGTTGTTTTTGTTGTATTTAGACCCCTCTATCAAGAAATTTGTTCTGCATGCACACGTATAAAAATTGCGGTTTTTATCCAACACAATCATAGGTTTGAACGTTGTTTTCAATTTAGACTTGTTTATATTTTTTCGTTTGGGCTTGTATTATATTTGCCTTCGGGTTTATATGATCCGTTCATCCTATTTTGACTCTTTCAAAATTCAAGAGTCTATCCTAAATTGAGATAAATTATATGGCCTTCCAAATACCGTTTCGATTCCTAACATCACTGGAGAGACATTAATTGTCGAAATCCGGATATGGTGTACACATTTTTGCACCTCATGTTTGCGGTATACCATCTTTTCCGCAAGTTCATTGTTTTCTGTTTGGTAATAAATTAATAATAAGATCTATTTTGTTACGCTTGTGATCCGTTTATTTGGAAATCGCCAATGGCAGTCAGCAGGGTCTAAGAACATCAGTTGTTCGACCTGCTAGTCAAATGCGTTTTGTTAAAATATACTTTTTCACTCATTTGGCCTTTTGGAAAATGTTGTTTGTGCTGTATTTAGACCCCTCTATCACGAAATTTGTTCTGCATGCACACGTATATAAATTGCGGTTTCTATCCAACGCAATCATAGGTTTGAACGTTGTTTTCAATTTAGACTTGTTTATATTTTTTGGTTTGGGCTTGTATTATATTTGCCTTCGGGTTTATATGATCCGTTCATCCTATTTTGACACTTTCAAAATTCAAGAGTCTATCCTAAATTGAGGTAAATTATATGGCCTTCCAAATACCGTTTCGATTCCTAACATCACTGAAGAGACATTAATTGTCGAAATCCGGATATGGTGTACAAATTTTTGCACCTCATGTTTGCGGTATACCATCTTTTCCGCAAGTTCATTGTTTTCTGTTTGGTAATAAATTAATAATAAGATCTATTTTGTTACGCTTGTGATCCGTTTATTTGGCAATCGCCAATGGCAGTCAGCAGGGTCTAAGAACATCAGTTGTTCGACCTGCTAGTCAAATGCGTTTTGTTAAAATATACTTTTTCACTCATTTGGTCTTTTGGAAAATGTTGTTTGTGCTGTATTTAGACCCCTCTATCAAGAAATTTGTTCTGCATGCACACGTATAAAAATTGCGGTTTTTATCCAACGCAATCATAGGTTTGAACGTTGTTTTCAATTTAGACTTGTTTATATTTTTTCGTTTGGGCTTGTATTATATTTGCCTTCGAGTTTATATGATCCGTTCATCCTATTTTGACACTTTCAAAATTCAAGAGTCTATCCTAAATTGAGGTAAATTATATGGCCTTCCAAATACCGTTTCGATTCCTAACATCACTGAAGAGACATTAATTGTCGAAATCCGGATATGGTGTACAAATTTTTGCACCTCATGTTTGCGGTATACCATCTTTTCCGCAAGTTCATTGTTTTCTGTTTGGTAATAGATTAATAATAAGATCTATTTTGTTACGCTTGTGATCCGTTTATTTGGCAATCGCCAATGGCAGTCAGCAGGGTCTAAGAACATCAGTAGTTCGACCTGCTAGTCAAATGCGTTTTGTTAAAATATACTTTTTCACTCATTTGGTCTTTTGGAAAATGTTGTTTTTGCTGTATTTAGACCCCTCTATCAAGAAATTTGTTCTGCATGCACACGTATAAAAATTGCGGTTTTTATCCAACACAATCATAAGTTTGAACGTTGTTTTCAATTTAGACTTGTTTATATTTTTTGGTTTGGGCTTGTATTATATTTGCCTTCGGGTTTATATGATCCGTTCATCCTATTTTGACTCTTTCAAAATTCAAGAGTCTATCCTAAATTGAGATAAATTATATGGCCTTCCAAATACCGTTTCGATTCCTAACATCACTGGAGAGACATTAATTGTCGAAATCCGGATATGGTGTACAAATTTTTGCACCTCATGTTTGCGGTATACCATCTTTTCCGCAAGTTCATTGTTTTCTGTTTGGTAATAAATTAATAATAAGATCTATTTTGTTACGCTTGTGATCCGTTTATTTGGAAATCGCCAATGGCAGTCAGCAGGGTCTAAGAACATCAGTTGTTCGACCTGCTAGTCAAATGCGTTTTGTTAAAATATACTTTTTCACTCATTTGGTCTTTTGGAAAATGTTGTTTGTGCTGTATTTAGACCCCTCTATCACGAAATTTGTTCTGCATGCACACGTATATAAATTGCGGTTTCTATCCAACGCAATCATAGGTTTGAACGTTGTTTTCAATTTAGACTTGTTTATATTTTTTGGTTTGGGCTTGTATTATATTTGCCTTCGGGTTTATATGATCTGTTCATCCTATTTTGACACTTTCAAAATTCAAGAGTCTATCCTAAATTGAGGTAAATTATATGGCCTTCCAAATACCGTTTCGATTCCTAACATCACTGAAGAGACATTAATTGTCGAAATCCGGATATGGTGTACAAATTTTTGCACCTCATGTTTGCGGTATACCATCTTTTCCGCAAGTTCATTGTTTTCTGTTTGGTAATAAATTAATAATAAGATCTATTTTGTTACGCTTGTGATCCGTTTATTTGGCAATCGCCAATGGCAGTCAGCAGGGTCTAAGAACATCAGTTGTTCGACCTGCTAGTCAAATGCGTTTTGTTAAAATATACTTTTTCACTCATTTGGTCTTTTGGAAAATGTTGTATGTGCTGTATTTAGACCCCTCTATCAAGAAATTTGTTCTGCATGCACACGTATAAAAATTGCGGTTTTTATCCAACGCAATCATAGGTTTGAACGTTGTTTTCAATTTAGACTTGTTTATATTTTTTGGTTTGGGCTTGTATTATATTTGCCTTCGAGTTTATATGATCTGTTCATCCTATTTTGACACTTTCAAAATTCAAGAGTCTATCCTAAATTGAGGTAAATTATATGGCCTTCCAAATACCGTTTCGATTCCTAACATCACTGAAGAGACATTAATTGTCGAAATCCGGATATGGTGTACAAATTTTTGCACCTCATGTTTGCGGTATACCATCTTTTCCGCAAGTTCATTGTTTTCTGTTTGGTAATAAATTAATAATAAGATCTATTTTGTTACGCTTGTGATCCGTTTATTTGGCAATCGCCAATGGCAGTCAGCAGGGTCTAAGAACATCAGTTGTTCGACCTGCTAGTCAAATGCGTTTTGTTAAAATATACTTTTTCACTCATTTGGTCTTTTGGAAAATGTTGTTTGTGCTGTATTTAGACCCCTCTATCAAGAAATTTATTCTGCATGCACACGTATAAAAATTGCGGTTTTTATCCAATGCAATCATAGGTTTGAACGTTGTTTTCAATTTAGACTTGTATATATATATTTATATATATATCCTTTGATCTCACCTTCATATAAACTAGTATTGCTTGCACCAATACTCATCTGTGAATATGATTGCGGTAATGATTGACCGTTGTATATTGATAGTCCTTCATACATATGACGACCTTAGATATAAAAGAAAATATACTTAAACGACTATTCGTTCATTTTATTCATTTATTGATACGTTAGTGAATGGAAAATATTTGGAAGAACTTATATTGTCGAGAAACTACTCTGGCATGTACATTTAAATTGTTAATGTTAGTACAATATGTCATAGAGGTCAACTCTGCTAACTTCATTTCATTTAAATTACAGGGACCTTTCCTCAATTTTATCATACCATAAACAATATAGATGTCACATCAGACACATATTTAATATATAAAATGCATTGAAAAAACAGGAAAGGAGACTACATTCAACAATATACGTTTTCATACATACACATTTTGAAGGTTTTATATAAGTATCAAAGCACTGTTAAACGAAGAGCCAAAGGAGTTTACAGATATTGAAATATTTAATTAAAACTATACAAATCAAGATTACAGAAGAAACAACAACTAACAGAATCACAATAATTGCAAACGTATCGAGGAAAATGCCGTGCTAAATTATTGAATTATTTAATTATTTAAATAAATTAAATTATTAAATTATTATAAGCCTGGTAGCTTTGATAACTATTGAGATTGATTGACTAAGTAAGCGTTTATACCAGTACGGGTATTTATAAAGAGACAAATGTATGCCTACAATGTATATCTCTCCTTTTGACAAACGTAATTACATTGTTTATTCTTCAACATCTTTTGATTTGACATTTGATACGTGTACTTAGTTCAATGTATAAATTACAAGTAGATTGACGTGTTTATATTTCATAAAAGAAATATGCAAATATGTCTTTGAAATGATATGTTAAATATACCATCTTGGTAACGCCTGTCGTAAATATCTGGTTCATTGATTTGGTCTGGCCAATTTGCATATGACTGTCTGTTTCTGGTATGTGAGAGAAAATGTAACAATTTGATTAGCCATAAATCATTATTTATTATGAAACTTCATCAAATGCGTTTGTTATTGGGTACTGGGACATATTACGTTGCGGTAAATCTTTTGATAAACAGAAGTAACACGAGCTACTGTAATTTCTTTCAACTCCTACGGAAAGTATAGAAAACTTATTGCATTTTAACCGATTGTTTTAAGCAGATGTCATTGTATGTGTTATTGATGATAATATAAAGTAGATTTGCATGTAACTGGTTTTTTTAAGTAGAATATAATTATAGACAGCGTGCCTAACTAAACAGACAGAAAACTACGCATTTGAACGTTTTCGCAACACACTTCTTTTTTTTTATATAATTGCTTTAGAATTCCCAGATTATAAATTAGATACGATTTTTCCCGATTTTCTTTAACACCAAATGAAGGAGTAGGAATAGTATGTTGGGGAAATTATATGTGTAAGTTTTCTTAAGAGATACATAATCTGCTTCCAAATGTCTCAAATTTTTGGTTATCCAAGAAGAATACCATATCAGAAAGTTAAAGAGGAGCAGCCATGAATGTACTTACTGAACGTTGTTAACAAACGAGATCCCTTCTTGGAGCCTTTCTGTCCATTCCTTTTAATAGAAAATAGAAGAATCAAGTACTATTTCTTGGACATTTTTGAAGTAAAAGGGACGACTCAACTAATTTATTACAATCAATAATCAGTTAAAAGTAACTTTTACAAAATAAACAAAAATGACACAACACGTTGAATAATTTCATCAGGCACGCTGAACGCCGAATATATGAATGCCGAGAATGTTTACGTACCGCAACATTCGAAAAGCTACAAGACAAAACACAATATATACATAACAAATAACAAAATCCATCTAAGGTCAAATTTGCCTAAGGCAGTTGAAACCTTAGTTTTCATATAATTTCAAAATTCATAAGCGGACAATATTGGAAAAGGTTTGTTATAAATCATGTCAGTACCGAAGTACTGACTATTGAGCAAATGTACAAATACTTACTAACCGGACACACACTGGGTAAACGCGCGTTTAGTCGAGTAGACATACAAAAAATCAATTCTTACCGCGTTATTGTAATCACAGTTAACAACCGAAATACGTACACGTGGCTTTAATGTACGTTCACCTTAAGGAATGCCTGTCTTGCACCTAACTACACTTTCGATCGAAATATTATAAAACCAAATATTTAAAAAAAATAGTATTTAATTAAAAATGTATGAAATATAAATACATACTGAAATTTTTGTATCTGCTGAGTACTATTTATATATATATATATATATATATATATATATATATATATATATATATATATATTATGACTTACATAAATGAATACGTACATTTAACTCTATCTCTGATGACGTTTTAAATATTTTCGTCTTAGATTCATGATGGACTAGTTTGATTACCCATATAGTTTCTTTCTCTGTAAGTATTGGTAGCTCAACTCTCTACACAAATAAAGATATAATATCTTTATTCGTAAGATCATAATATCTTAAAATTTTAACTAGAAACTATGCCAATGCACAAATAAAAATACCCTTACAATAATTTAAATGGTATGGGATTTGCTCATTGTTGAAGTCCGTACGATAACCTATAGTTGTTCATTTCTGTGTCATTTGGTGCAGTGTTATCTCATTAGCAATCATCCATGATCTTCTTTTTTCATATTGTTTTGTGAAGAACTCCATAAAATACTTTGTTGCAAGAAAAAATAGCGTCCTCGTGATGCTTTTAAATTTATTTTCTCTGTGAAAATTGAGCAGCTCAGGGATTTATCCATTTCGAGTGAAAAAATGAAAAGTATGCACCTCAACATTTCGTTTCAAAAATACATTTCTTTTTTTCTTGTTCTTAAAATATATGATACAGTGGAATACACAACGTTTTTATTACTGTTTTTACTTGAGAAAGATTCATTTTTTTTCTTACAGTCTATTCATTACTAATAACTAAAATTCATAACCCGAGCTTCTTGTCTTTACTGTGATGTTTCAAACACTATTTTCACGCATTTCTGACATTATTCCAAAATTATGATGTCTTAGGATGGCTTAAAACTGCAATTTTGGTACATCATAAAACGCTTTAAGTAAATATGATGAAAACTTTAAAAACACTTTCCCAAAGCAGTTTAAGTTTTTTTTATATTTTGATACAGCTTATTCGAATTGATTTCGATTGAGGATGTTTTTATATGCAAAATTTCAAAACAACAAGTAAAATGTGCCATATTGCATCAAAAATGAATCAACAACAATATAAAGTACTGCACAACTTCTTCTATTATTGATTAGTGTAAAATTACAATAACGTTTTCGTTGTATGTACTTACATATTAATACTAAAGTTCTTGGAGCTTTTAATATCCTTTGGTTTTAAATTGATGGGATATTTGATGATATACGTGTACATAATTAGTAATAAAAACCTTGAAACAGTCATGAAGTAAAATCATCACCTTGTATATCCATATAAGGAAAAAGACAGGTCTTTTAAATGATTCGTACTGTTCTCATTTTTGAATATATACATATGACCTCTCATTAACACTGTGAATTTCTTTGATCCTATGTGGTGAAAAAAGTGTATGAGCTTAATATTTAATGCACAAATATTATCAACCAATTGTGCCAAAATATCATTTTTTTTATATATTAATCATTTTTAGTAATGTTGATATTGCAGTTCAAGTTATCATGTAGAAGAACCTTCGCGTATCATTCTGTCACTAGAGTATTTAACAATTATTTTCCCAAGTCAAATGAGGTTGTAAACATTATAGAGCCACCTGTGATAGGAATCATTTGAATAAAAACATTTCTTTTTGTTATATTTCGAAAACGCAGAAAAAGATTTAAATGAAAACAAACCTTTTTTAAGCAGTATCTTACAGTTGAGTTGGAAGGCTCATAAGATATTTCAATTGAATTTTACTTTTTGATAATTCAATATCTTTGCAAGGGGTAAACACTATATGATCCCTTTTAGATATATTTATATTTATTTCGTTGACTTACTCATGTTACTATCTCAATGAAGTTTCGTCAAACCCACTTTTTTATATATAACAATCAATTTTTTTTACTTAAAAGTTTAAGTTTTAAAAATCACATTGATTTGTGATGAATAAACTTACTTGTATTCTTAAGTCTGATCCATCCATAGTATTTCACACCTAAAGCAAGCAGGCTTTGACAATCTGGAAAATGGTCATTCATTTTTCACTTTCAAGAAACATAAGCAAACAAACAATCATCTCGTTGGAACATTTGAAGAGTCTAGTCATTCCATTAAACTTTTACTTGAATATAGTCTTATTTGCCTACATGGTATGGTTTTCCTAAAGTTACCATCAGTTTAGAACTTGGTTCTTGCATCCTTTTTTTAAAGTACGTGTTTTATACACTGAAAATGATTGTACACGCGTTTTTGTTTGCTGAATACCATGTCATCAATAATATTTAGAAAATCACTTTCAAATACTACGCCATTCTTATTGTCCTTTAGTCTATTTACTGTGGGACATCTAGTATATTTGTATATAATAATGACATAACTGTTTGCATTAAATGGTGCATTTTAATTAAGCCTCTTCTTGTATTCCGTTTTAACTATAGTGATATAGTGCAGCCCCGGATATTCTGTTCCATTCTTGAATGTTTTGCTTAATATGTTCAAAACGTATGCTGTTTTTAAATGATAGGCATATCGTTTATTTCAAAATTTTTACTTTGGTTTTAATGTTATCTTACCGATATTCCCAAATGGTCGACGACGTCTTATTTGATTCATTGTCAATGCAGAAATTGAACTGTCGTTTTAAAAGGAAATTTCTGTAAAAAAATATTATTGAATATAGCAAATGACAATAAAAAGAAACTGGTGTTTGGTTGATCGTTTATCTTAAGAGAACATTTAAATTTAATTAAAACATGTAATCAAAGTCATACTAGTCATGGCTCAAATAACACAGCAGATGCTGAATAATGCTACTACTTCTACCTCCTTTACAATTACTACAGTAACTACTTCTATTAGTTGATCTTTTTCTGCAATTACAAAATGATATAATAAAACAAGACACATAGTTAACAAGACATACAAACATTTATAATAAACGTCGGAACTTGAACCTGATAAGTAAAGAAACCGGCATCCTTTATTAATTTTAAATGTATGTTTGTTAATAAAAGGCGTAATATTCAACCAAATGTAAAACACTACACTGTCCTTAAAACTTATTTTAATTTGAAAATACCATCAATGACGTAAATTTTTCAAACCCTATACACAAACATCTCAAAATTATTTCATTATTTTTTTATTGAATTAGAACAGTTATAAAAAAAAATCCAAACTTTATTTAATTGCGAGAACAGAAATGCAATATTTAATAACAAAATGAGGTAACTGAATGAAAACAAATTCCATCAATTGAAATACTGATCATGCTGATATGCAACGACAAATTAGTATCACATACAGTTTGTCCCTATTAAAATGCACTGTTCAAAATTTGACCAATATTACTGTTAATTTCATGAATACACAAACGACTGAAAAAAGAAACAAAACACAAATTCGAAAGATAATTGAGATTATGTTTTACTTTTTACAGTCATAATTTGAATAGCTATACCTTCGTCTGAGAAGTATCAATTAAACCATTTAGTTATATAAGGATTATTAAGATGGATAAATATTTCTTTGAAAAATGAGCGCGCTGCGATGTCATATCTAAAAAGTGTGTTCACCTGTAGACATGAATTTCAACTTATATATAGTCTTGGTTACTTTAATCATAATAAAGTTTTATGGAACAGACTATATATACATCTTGAAAAAAGTATCGCACCACCCTGATTTTTCAAACAAACAAAATACGATAAGCAATATTATTATTATGGTCCAAACGTATATAACTTACTAGTAGTCCATGTCGTTGCTGACAAAACACTGGCATTAATTAAAAAAAAAATAAACAAACATAATAAATCTAATTAACTAATTGTTTTGTCAAACAAAATGCAAAAAGGCAGTCATTGGTACTAAACATTGATAATGATTAACATAGGATACATCGAAGAAGAAAAGTTCAATAGCACAATTAATTTCTTTTGAAAAGGGACTATATGCGTAAGCGGTTACAATAAACATGATAATGTTCGATACCGAGTAGAACCACCGCTCGCGCGAATCGCCGATGCTACCTGTCTTCTCAGTCCTTCGATCGAACGTTTAAATTGGGTTTTGGAAATCTGTGCCATTCCTGACACATAGGTTGAGTTATTTCAGCCAGATTCTGAACTGATGGTACTATCTCACATACAAATATAATTATGTGTCAGATATGCTAACTTGGGTTCATATCTGGGTTCATGGCAGGCAGTGGAATAGTTGTAATGGCTTTCTGGTGTTATCAGTCGATAACTGCATGGGTACAGTGAGGTGCGACGTTGTCATCCATGAATATTGGTCTTGTCTGCAGAGGATGGTTGTTGTATGAGGAACTACAGCTGTGTGCTTGACTTATCTCATTTATCTCTTGCTCCTTTGACTATTAATGCCTACTACCGTTATGAGATTAAGCTTGCAGTCATCATGGTCATATGACGAAACCCCACATTTTGTCCATACCATTAACAACCTCTATCGAAAGGAACTGTCTACAGTATGATCTTTTCTGCATATGCAGTATTAGGTTTTCGCCTAACCAAACTCGTTTATCTGTAACATACAATAAAAAGCTGCTCCCATCAGACCAGTGAATTTTTCCAGCGACGATAGGCACCATGCCAAAGTCTGTGTCTGTTCATTAGCCAATGGCTCTTTTTTGGTCTTCTTAGTAGGTGTTATATTTCTCTAAGACTTTGAAGGGTTCTGCTTGACAATACATGGCGGGGTAACCACTGACTTTTTGGGTTTTGACTGAGAACGGGTATTTTCTTACCAGTCTTTCCACAGCAGTATCTTTTCGTGGAAATGTTTTTTTCTGGGTCTCCCAGCCCTTTGCTTGACTTAAACAGTATTCGTAAGTTGGTGCTTCATTTCAAGACGACTTGTGGTTGTGTGATGGTGTCAGATCTGCCTGGCAGTATGTCTAAGTAACAGCATTTCACATCTCATTTCTCATTTCAGAGTTGACCCATGACTTTTTGTAATTCAAATTGTAAAACTGTATGAGTTATAACAGATTGCAAACGTGGTAACACTAGTGAGTTTTCTCCTAGTGAGTAAATAATGCACGTGCAAGTTATTACGGGAGACAAAAATCGATTTGATACCGGTAGGATATCAACAAAGGTAAACATGACCCATATAACTATATATTAAAGATAGTAAATTATTATTTTCCAGGGAATATTTACTGGTACTGGTCATTTGCATAAGGTGGTTCGATACTTTTTTTTCATGTGTATATTATCATTTGAGTAATGACATTCTAAATAATTGTTAATATTTCTTAAAGAAATGATAAAAAAGTTCAAATGTTTTAAATGATGTTTGCCTCAAGTATAGAAATGTTCTAATATATTTGCGAACATTGTATTTTATCGTATTTAACACAAACGAAATTTTATAAACAAAAATGGGAAAAGGCATCTGAACTTAATCAAACTATTGAGGACAGAAGGCTTAAACACTTGTACGGAGGACAAATGTTTCGTTTGCATAAGCGGTCGTGCCAAAACAGTTGAAAGTCCTAATATATATAAGTCAAAAGACATTACAAACTAACATTCTTAATCTATACGTCAAATCTTGCAAAGGTCAACAATGTATGAAACTAGAACATTTTTTCTCGAGTGATCATAAAATGTTATGGACAATTAAGTTACCAAAAAATATCACAACAATAATATTTCATATGAGGTAAGCGGCGCAAACACTTGACTTGTAATACCTTCGGAGACGAAACTTTTTAAGGTCAAAGTACTAGTATAAGATTGTTAAGTGATCATGTAATGACAATATTGTAAAATGACAACTGTCAAACAAATACATTTTTTAATAAACTATAATAATTTATCACTCATTGTTTATCATTGTGATCAAAGATAATCTTAGATAAACACTCGTGGAGAGAGAATTTCAATCAAATCAACACAGTGGTCAGGGACCGGAAATGTAACGTGTAATTACACGTGTATTGTGAGATCCCCGAGGTCATGTTTTGACATATGTGTATTACTTGGAGATAAAAAATGAATTTTGAATGCCTTTGTCAACCTTGGGACCGTAAATTTAGTTCGAGTCAACCGAAATTTCGACTCATCCAATTTCGACTCATCAGGAGTCGAAATACATACATTTGTAAGTAATAAAGTTCGGGACCACGGGAAAACTTCGACTCATCCGAAATTTCGAGTCAACCGAGTTCGAGACAACGAGAGTTAACTGTAGTTGAATGAGCCTGTAAAGAAATCAACAAGGGGACTGTGCACGTGGCTTCGATAAGATAGATCATAAACTAAAACGTATTAAATGATGATTTATTTATTTTGAACGAGATACCTAAAATCATGCAAATGGTTGGTCAAAAGATATACATTTGTACTTGATTATTTTAGCAAAGACACTTACTCTAGTTGCTTTAACTAGAAATTTCCTCTCTTATATGTATAACTGATACTTTGAAAGCATCAGATTAATGCCATAGGTAGTAAAAATGTATCTGTTGTATTTCACATATGGCTGTTCACAATACTATAATTTTCATAACTCGCACGCATTTTGAAAATGTATAGCTCTTGAATTTCTACTTTCGAGAGTATTGTTTCGATTTAAATTAACATAGTTTAACCCTGTCATTTGTTTATGTGTATTTTCCTTTTCAGTAACATCGTCATTGGTTGTATCGTGTTATATCAATGTTTAATTGATGTACTTACAGAAAAAAGCATGACAGTATAGGTATTTTCCATTATTGATATATAAATATATACACATCATTTTCATGAATGAAGTTAGTTAGATTTCCAAAATAATAATCTTTTTGTGTAATGTGTCAAGGTTATATAAAACATAGATATATATCTACATTATCACGTTTACTTAATATGCATTACAGAAATTGATACTTCAAAAAAGAAAGCCGTCAACATGGTCAATGCTATTATGTTGAAATGGTTTACCACAAAGTTACATTATTATCTTTAACTTTAAAAAAAATATCAGTTTTTGTACACGTATAAAACATGCCTGTCTTTATTCAAATGACTGCTTTAGTGCTCTTGCACTTTACTCATTGATCATGTAAATTTTGATCGAAATACTCTTAATCAGATAAAGTGTTTAAAACGGATATACACACATTGAATTTAACAGGTTTATAACATCGACTGCAATTGCATTGTTTCAACGTTTCAAATGAAAATTACTGGCGTTTGAACATTTACATAAAATTATGTAAACTGAGGTAATTTTGATAGTTGCACAAATTTATGTATCTGGAAAAGTGTGTTTCTCTAAAATGTACATAATATATTATAATTTTCATGTTATTCTTTGTTCATTCCTATTTTATTGCATATATAAAATGCATATTTGTCAACATTAACGTCCTATTTGTGCTTAAATGCAGGCTATTTAATATTACCGCCAGATAAGTTGTTAGTAAGTTAATAACATAATCAACTGTATCAAATCATTTTAATTTGAATTTAAGAGAGAGAGAGAGAGAGAGAGAGAGAGAGAGAGAGAGAGAAATAGAGAAAGAGAGATTTTTGATAAGGGAAGATTTTTATTTGAATTCCTAGACTCATTACAAAACAGGGGCCGGATTACCATCTTTTTTCTTTAATCACTTGATATGTATAAATCACAAGCATGCACCTGATGATCAGTGATGAAGAAGCAGTCAAATCGTTATCAAACATTTGTGTTTATAGATACATCATTTTATAATGACATCGATACAAATTATAAATGCGTCAACTGCAAAAGTTGGGAAATGTATTTGACGTGGTAAATTTTCCATGAATTTTAATACAAATAATTCATGTAATTGTAGCAAACAAAACTTAGTGTATTATAGGTTACTTTTATGTTTTGAAACTTTTATCAATGCAGGTAAACATACACGTTTCTTTTGTAAATTACACCTTTATAGTATTTTTTTATCAGATTCAGAGCAGAAGTCTGTTTTCAATTTCGGGTTCAGGTATAATATTCGCATCGTCGGTTTACTATAACTTTTCGTGTTTTTGTTAGTTTGCAAATATATACGGCAAACCAATGTATGTAAAAGAAATATTGTTTCGACTTACACTACAGTATTTGCGTCTTTGTAAATTCTTCTCTCTGACCTTTTCCAAATGTTCTGTCCTGAGAAGGTGGATAGTTTACATTCGCTGTGTTTTAAATGGTTTCAGACATCACGTGGAATTGTCTTTATTTTAAACTATCCAATCATAAAATTTTACTTTTCATAGATTTCTCGTTTGAAAAGTAAACTTATACTGAGGTGAATTCTAAAAATAAAACAAATGACAACTTGATAAATCGGTCCAATATTTACGAATCTGTATACGAGAAATATCAAGAGATTTCAAATACAAACCAAAATATACAAAAGATACATCTCAATGTTTAGATTTCTTATCATGTCAACCCTCACACACTAAGAGAAATATAGATTCCATCACTGCAACAAGTGTGTTACGATATTTCTCCCTTCGAGACAGTTACATTTTAGTATTCAAAGCACGAGGCTTACCGAGCTTTTTAAATAGTTAAAACTTAACTGTTGAGAGTGGATAAGTGGAGAAATATCGTACTACACGAGTTATAGTGTTGAAATGTGTTTCTTTAATGATTTGTATCCTTATTTTGCAAAGATTTCCAGATAGCTCTATTCTTTATATGTGACGTGGGACCTCGGTGGCCACGTTGTCTTAATAGTTCTACTACTGCAATAACTAGCCAGTCAACACTGAGGTTGTAAGTTCAAACCCCGCCCCTTCGGGTGCACTCGACTCCAATCTTAATTGACTAGGATTGTCAGTTTTCCTATCGAATGTCGGTGGATTTTCCGGGCACTCCGGCTTCCTCTATCAATAAAAACTGGCCTCCACAAAATAGCCCAAAAGTGGTGCTAAAAAGTGGCGTCAAAACACCACCAATCAATCAATAATAATACAATATTATATATTTTCTAACCATAACAAGAATATTAAAACGGAATTCTGGTTTTAATTGTGTTATTATTTGTATTTTCTAACCATGTCAGTTTTTCGTCTAAATCAAAACTTATGTTTCGTTTATTGTTTTGTACATAAATCATGCAATTTGTTTTCTCGTTGGAATTGTTTTACATTTTTATATTGCAGGACTTTTATAGCTGACTATACGGTAAGGTTTTGTTCATTGTTGAAGGCCGTACAGTGACCTATTGTTGATAAGTCATTTGGTATCTCGTGGTGAGTTGTCTCATTTTCAATAATAACATATCTTCCTTTATATTTATATGTGTTCTTTACACACCCATACATTTATTTGAATTTGACTCAAGTGACTTTTTGTCAGATACTCACGTTTTTTTAAATGCAAATATGAGTGCAAATTAGCACAATTAGTTGAATATGATCTTTCGACCTCGTATATGCGTTTATCCTAAATATATAGATTACTCATGGACTCATGATAACTTCAAACGTGTACACGACAAGATAATGGGGTAATCATAACAATACTATAAAACAAAAAGGCCGTTTTATCAGAAAGATTTATGCATCTCCCTATTTTCAAAAATCATATATGTCAAAAAGCATCTGTTGGTTCGTATGGTTAGTAAGTTATCGTATTTCATCAGGAGTACCTAATTTGTTTTGCAATTAATTTTGGAATTGTCAATATTTTAGTTATTCTTATGCATGAATATTTTCATTTTTTTAACTGGTTTATTGTTTTGCAAATTATGCAGGATTTTTAGATGCAGTATAAATAAACCATCCTGTCCATGTTGTATCAACACTTTTCCTCAAAATAAACTGAGAACAACTAACCCGAATTACACATCTTTCTACATTTATTTGTGTTCTTTACACACCCCAATATGTAATGAATGTTCAGTGGTTTATTTAAATTATGTTTTAAATATGTTGTCATATTTATAACAAATAATTATGTTACTCGCTACCATAATCTATAATTTGGTTTTACAATTGATAATTTTCTTCAATCAGCAGTTAAAAACAAATGTGTTCGTTTATCGTTTGAATTGTTTGACATTTGTCATTTCGGGGCCTTTTATAACTGACTATGTAATTATGGTTTTGCTCATTGTTGAAGGCTATACGGTACCTGTAGTTGTTAATTTCTATGTCATTTGGTCTCTTTTTGGGGGTGTCTCATTTGAAATCATACAGCAGTATACTACTGTTGCCTTTATATACCACATGTACATCTTCTTATCTTTATATTTAAAACGCGAAAGACGTTTAGTATCCTAAAATCAATATAATATTAACATTCATCAATAGTTTTTAATCTTATAGACTTCCAAACATTATTTGCAAATTTGAAATATTTTATTTTCTTGCGCCAAAACTGGGCATTAATTACCCTTCTTCTTTGTAAGTAAAACTGATTTTATCATTTTGGACGAACGCACTATGTAACCCTGGAGAAGAAAATCCGTTTGCTGATTTTAAGACAGAATATGTTAATATACATTGTATTAACAGTTTATATTTTAAATATTATTACTAATATCAAATTTCTGACAACTCCATGAAAATGTGGAATAAATGTTTTAGTAAATCAAATGCAAATCAAAATAAACATAGGCTATATGTACGCAAAATATCTTCAAAAATGTATGTTCTTAATTTCTCTTTTAATTAACTCTAAGAAGACATATACATATTGTATAATATAACATGTATAATGCCACGATGTTATCCTATAAAGTCCGTAGAAGAAAAAAGAATTATTTAGTTAGAGCATACATGTAACTAATTATAGCCCTAAGACTATTTGTATACGGATAATCTTATACATGTAACAGCTTTCATAAACAGTTGAAGCCGTTTGTCAGTATACGTATAAGATAGTCATGACGTCTGTCATGATATATATATACATGTATGTGAATTTCAAAAACCAAACTCTAACGCAAAGAAACTATAGCTGATTGCATGAAGTTTGGCGTTGTTCATTCTGCCCTTTCTAGGTTGATCGAAATGTTTTATTTTAGACTTTAGTGCCTCTGTTTACGACAGGCTTTCAAAAGTTTCCTTAAAAAAGATAAAATCATGAACATGTATCTTCCTAATGTGTTAAATCCGATAATCTTTTTCTGTTGGTTGCATTATTGTCACCTCAAATAGTGCGCTACTTTTTCCACCTACCCGTGATAACCCGTGCGTGGATTGTGAAAAAAGAAAAATACAAAAAACAAATAGAATATATGAACAATGAGCACATGGATACAACGTTTTCACGTTTTAGAATAACTAACTAATGTGAGTAATTAAGAAAAAAAAACATTAATCAAAAACGGATATTTTGATTATCACAATTTTTCCAAAACGACTTGATCATTTCAAAATTGTACAGATTTGTCTGCTTCAGTTTTCTTTAAGTCTATGACTTCAGCAAGTGTCAAGAACACGCTGTTTCATGTCAAATCATCTCAAACATGTCTTTATCATTAATATCTTTATTTCTTTTTATTATTCTAGTACTTTAATATCTATATTTTTGAAAACGTCGAATTTTATATCACATGTAATCCATTATTTTCTTCGTAAGAAAATGCCTGTACCAAGTCAGGATTATAACAGTTGTTTTCATTCGTTTGATATCTTTGGGCTTTTCAGTTTTGAGTTTTCCTTGGAGTCCGGTATTTTTGCTATTTTACTTTTTGATTGAGACTTGTCAAAATTCAATATAGATATTCAATATGACGACTTTATATTTTAAGTATATAGTAAATGAATAATCATGGTAGATAAGAAGTCCAAAGACAAATTCTTGTTTTTTTTAATAACCTTTTAGATACGATGCTTTAGTACTTTTTCATCACAATGTTGCAAATAAAATTTATTTCGTTAATGACCTGAAAAAATGAATGCATATTTTTAGTTCTTAAATCGTCATGCTGATATCTATTGACCTAATAACCAAATAAGGATTTGCTTGTGGGTATATTTTATGATTGCTGCTGCACTATTTCGGGGGTCTTTGTCTACTTTGTAAATTCATCATGACATAGACCTTCAAATTAAAATTAATACATGGATAATAGTTTATCATCGCTATTTTAATACGACCAATATATTGTTTTCTCTCAATTGTTGTTAAATCAACTTGTTTAGGAAAACTCAAAATAAACATAAGTATTTTTCTTATGTCACGTTTTTTTTTTTTTTAACTATGTTGCAAATGAAATTTAACTCTCGTTAATGACCTGAAAAATTGAATGCATATTTTTAGTTCTTTTAAAAATCGTCATCCTGTTATATATTGATCAAATAACCAAAAAGGGATTTGCTTGTGCGTACGTATTTCGATTGTTGATGCACTATGTCGGGCGTCTTTGTTTACTTTGTAAATCTGTCATGACATAGACCTTCAAGTTAAAAATAATACATGGATAATAGTTTATCATCACTATTTTAATACGACCCATATATTTTTTCTCTCCATTGTTGTTAAATCAACTTGTTAAGGAATACTCAAAATAAACATAAGTATTTTTCTAATGTCACGGATATATTTAGACTATGCAAAAAGTATAATCACAAAAATACCGAACTCCGAGGAAAATTCAAAAAGGAAAGTCCCTAATCAAATGGCAAAATCAAAAGCTTAAACACATCAAACGAATGGATAACAACTGTCATATTCCCGACTTGTTACAGGCATTTTCTTATGTAGAATGGTGGATGAAACCTGGTCGTCCGAACTTAAAGTATTTCTACTCGAAATTCAATAGGCTATTAACAAAGCAAACACAACTATAGGATTATTTGCTCGCAGTAACATATCATTTTCTCTTGCGATACAATATTTTATTTTACTTAATTGTACAGATTTCTTCAATTCAAACAACATATAAATACATGTAATAAACATAGCAGCAACTGTATATATACTAATGTGAATAACGTCGATTCGACGTAAATACATTTAAATGCCAAACTTTATATAGTACCTTAAAACCCTACCCGTAGAAACCGCCAAAGCTTTTCTCGTGCCTTATGCACCTAACATCAAACTTTACAAATAGTAAGTACTGTTGCAGAACTAGTATCAGATCTAGTTATACTAGTTCCCATCTATATATAAGTACTACAAATAGCAAACCGGAAAAGCCCAATTTTAAACGAAATGAAATATATTGATGTTGATTTGTACAGTCAGGTAAATTACTGTTACAACCACTGAACAGTCTGAAAATAGACTGCGTACACCTTAATCGACTGCAAGCGAATTGTCTGAACAGCGGTGATCTTACCGCTGTGATTAAGTCTATAAAATGACTGAAAGTTGTAGTCAGGTCAGGTTTAGGGATTTTTGTCAGATGTTCGGACTCCTTGATTTTTTTTAAAGATACATGGAAGATATTTTGCCCAATGTCACCTACTTTTCTTTCATAGAAGACTAAACTGGCTCATAAAATTGTCATTATTAAAATTTGAGCAGATTCTAGATTTTTTTTCTGTCGATTTGAGACCCATATAATGCCTATGCTAAATATAAGGTAAACGTCCGAGTCAGCCTTTTTCCGCCATTTAAAAAAAATTAAATATCTCAAAAATTTAAACATTCTTTTCATTATTTATCATACTTAGAATTAAATCATGTGTTCAATATATCAACAACCAGTAAGAATGTTCTTTGTATATATATAACAGTCAGCATCGCCCTTTTTCAGTTCCTTGATATGATACTGTTAACATGAATTCGGTTGAAATGTTGTTCTTAAAGACCGAAGCAATGACATTTTACAGTATTACCAAACAGTAACTAAAATGCAATATCGTGAAAAGCCTAAAAAAGGGCGTTCTCTTTGTGATTTGTACATTCGTGATTCTCTCGGGTGGAGAGATGTCTCATTCGCAATCCTACCACATTTTTTCTTATTTTTATAAGTAATGATGACGTTTGATGCTAATCATTTTTATCTTATTACAAAGGAAATACTATAATAATGTATGTAACAACGAGATTTTAAAACATAGAAGTGATCTAGCAGTACCTTAATAAGAAACCCAGTAGATTGGTAAAAAGAAAGAGAAGCCGGACGTTGTTTTTTTTATAGAAAAAAAGGTTTATATACAAATTACGATAAATAACAACGAGACAATAACAAACTGAAGATGTAGAATGGCAATAAACGCCGTGACAAAACCGGATAAAAAGGTAAATATATCCGTTCTGAATTTAGTTGTTAAATCCGGTGCTACGTGTAGGGGAGTGTCATGCTCTTTAATTGGAAGACCCATTGTAACATATCTCCGAAGTGTACGTCAGTCTTTTGCAATGTTAAAGTTCTGTCCCTATCCAACATTTGCCCATTTTTTGAGTGGCAGCCCGAATTTGCCGCCCTTCTTACCTTTTGACCTATGAGGCCCCTCATGGAGGTGTTCAAGTAATCACATAATCACAAATTGGTTGCCAATATAATCACATAATCATTAACAATTGTTCTAAACAAGATAATCAAATAATCAAAAATACAGTCTTAGATTATTAAATAATCAAATAATCGTGAAATATTTGGTCTGGTAATCAAATAATAACTATAAAATCGGCCATATAATCACATAATCAAAAACCCAATGAGGAGGCTCACATATCTTTCAGATCCAACATAGTAAATTAATTGTTGATTTGTTCTTGTCCTGAAAATGAATGAAATATTTGCCACTAATCGCTAAGCAACAAAACATCAATCACATAACACTGTACAGAAAAATGAGCAACAAAAAAAACCCTAGGCGAAAGCGAGTACAGCTGAACAGTCAATCGATTACTCTCCCCTATTACTACTGTTAACTCCGTTGATTCGCATTTATTTCAAGTCTGATGATACTAAAGTCATATACACGGAATGAAGGACACAGTGTAGGAAAGAACAGAAAATTAACTGAGACATAGATATATGCAATCCGTAAATAACTGTCAGTCAAAAGATGGGTGTATTCTAAAATTTTAGAAAGACGAAGACGCACATAAATTGAAAAAAATGAAGAGATGTTGAATTTAAAAAAAATAAGTAGTAAAGTAACGAAACGACAAGAAAAAAAGCAGAGCGAAAAAAAGTGTTTGGGAAAACGCCAATAAAAAAGGGGGAGGGGGGCATTAAAATAAAAAAAAAAATCATAAGTCGAAGAAAAACAGACAAGACTGAGCTTGATTCAAACTATGATCACAAATATTTAAACGTAAGGTAAGAGAGATAAATCGTGAATTTCAAAGATACTACAGTAGCATGTTAACATTGGTTGCGTTGGTACATTATTTGTAACAACTAACAGTACATAAATTTAGTGAGCAATTTCTGCAATATCACGGTATGTAATTTTATTAATCAGTTAAAATGCTGATCGACGAATAATAAGGGTCTGGATTGGGGTTCCTTCATTTCTGTATTCTTTTATGTTGTAGGTAATTTTTCTCTATTCTTTATATTTTTTGCCCGTTATTCTCTTTTCTATATATTTTTACACCCCATTATTTTTTATTCTTTATTTTTTTTCCAATTTTACTGTAGTATTGGTCCATTATTTTCTAACCTACAAACCCCACCCAGACCCTCAATAATGTCATTCTCTGATGTTTTAAAAAGTATTTTTTTAGAGGTATCATTATAGTCTTTGTTAATAAAAATAAATGATTAACATAGTTACATATTTTCCACTGAAATTCTCACGTCTGGTTGGTTGATCTGTTTTGTAATAATGATAACTTGATACGGTTCTTAATTTTACTGTTTTGAATGACATCATGTATTCTAACTGCAGTCAAATAATTATGTTGGAAAACAAGTTCATAATATGTGAAATGTTAAATCTTTTTTGTTGTTTACTGCTGACGACTAAACAACAAAAACAAGGATGCCTCCCGAGTTATTGTTCTTTGAGGGTTTTTTTTTTGGTTGAGAATTTGGTTTGGTGTTGATTGAAGATCCATGATATTTTCTGATTAACTTAATTACCATTTAACGACTCGTTACGATCTAGTGCAATCTAATCAAAATATAGATTTCTGATTTTGTTATCCATACGATCACGAACGTTAAGATAGATCTGACTTTTTATCAAGTCGGATCTAGGGCTGGAATTGTTTTTGAATTTGCTGACGACTGTATGTTGACATGTAGATATTCTATTATCAGGTTATTTTTATCTCTAGATTGTTGTCTCATTTACGCACATTAACAACGATGGTGTATCTTAAGTACGTTTACATATGTATTATTTTATGTTATTATAGGTTGAAGTGGCAGCTAACCAAGTAGTGCTCCATTGTGTGCATGTGAGAGCTCGTGTAATACAGCTCCTGTAACAGGTTGACAAGGAGTATATATTGTATCTAACAAATAATTGGGAAATTTTGTATTTAAAACGTTTTTTGAAGTATTCGGTTTGAATAATGAAACTTTTTCTGTAAATAGTGAGCAACAAACGCCAACCTACATGTAAATAGAAACAACTCGCATTGTCTAATTATTATCCAACATGTATTATCTAATCTATCTTTAAAATTAATCAAAACTAAACATTTGTGAAACAGTTTTTTGCCCATATGTAAATATTCAGTAGTTGATATTAACAAAACTAAAAAAAAAGTGTCTACAATGCTGGTACCTGATGAATTTTATTAACCATACGCCACGTTTAAAAATACTATTGAAGTTATCATCTGGTGACACATCAGATTGCATGGTCAACTGTTTGTTTTATCTTACGACAATTTGTATTGTCTCGCTATTAATAACTTAATGATACTCACAGATATTCTAACAATATAAAAATAAGAAGATGTAGTATGATTGCCAATGAGACTACATTATACTTTCAATCAGAGACCAAATGACGTAGAAGTTAGCAATTATAGGTCGCCATGCGGCCTTCGCCAATGAGAAAAACCAAAGTCTGATTTCAGGATCCATCAATATAGCTGTAACGGCACAGGCATTATAAAATAAGATGTGTAAGTCATCGTAGTTTATTATGGATAAATCCTCCATATAAATATATATTATCACAATTGTATTCTGTATCACAAACTTTTCTTCTATTATCAAAAATTTCAAATTAAAAATTTCAATTCATATAAATTTTAGGCAACGTCTAATATACAATAGGAAAGAAACAAAAATAAAGATTGTAAGTATGTTTTATTTCTGTATATAAATGTTATACAATATAACCAAGTGCATAAATTTCTATTTTCTCACTAAAGATTCCTTTCTTAACTTTATTATAAAGTTTAATAATTAATCAAGTCCTTTAAACTTTAAACAGTTACTAAAATGTAATTTTGATAATGAATTTCCATATAAAATTACCAAGTAAAATGTTTCTAAGTATTTCCAATTCTTAAATATATTATCTCCCTTATCAAATTATCTCTCCTTATCAATAAGAACTTCAAAAATATGACTAAAAACATGTTATCATTTGTAAACAACAAACATTTTACAACTAACTGATAAGCTAATAAAGCATACACAATTAATAGCAGTAAATTTAATCTGTATTAATAATTTTAAGAAGTCATGGTCGATAAATATAATTACTACACATACCCTAAGTAAGGTAAGAGTAGACATCTCATTGCGAATAATCACAAATCTTTATCAATCTTTCTGACAATCACAGCTGATTACAAAAATCTTATTACACCGGCAAATAACATGTACAGTTCTAAATAGTTCCACAGGTCCGTGACTGAATTAAAGTATCTAATTATGTATAAGCCTTATTTTTAGTCTGGATTTTTAGTATTGGTATTGTCATATAATAAAGTCATGTTGATTATAAGAGGCACGGGTTTCTCTGCTTTCAAAATCTTTCTGTTTGAACCCGTCGACATGGAACCAGAGATATATAATACAATGTCTCTGATGGAACTTATTTATTACTTGGAAATCAAAAGTGCCTGGAGTGGTGTAATTTGTAATCAACATCATTGTCCTTTATTAGTTGTATATACAATGGAATTCTTTAATTCGCCGTTTTAACGCCATGCCGGTTAACAAATTGGAAACTGTACCTACGCCTTAATTATTTTAAGTCTGGATTTTTAGTATTCGTATTGTTACCTTATAAAGTCAAACTGATTAAAATACTTCAACCGGAAACAATGTGACGATGATTGAATTTAGTAGTGTCAACCCTGTATAATGACGAAGTTTAGATGTGATTATGACCCGTGTATATAGCAAATCCAAAATTCACCGTTTGGTGGTGCGCCTGACAGATGCGGAACTCACAGATTAGGTAATAGGTAACAAGTGTGTTAGCACGAGGATAAAAGATATTTATCTATACTTTAGCGCATCATAGGAGCCTGCAGATCACATCACCACATAGATCTGTATCATAGGTGCATGAAGGCCGAATCCTATAATATGATAAGAATAAGTAAAATGGTGACCTGCAGGCACCTATGAAAGGATATGTAAAATAACAGGGTGACCTACAGGCACCAATGATAGGATAAGTAAAAATAACAGGGTGACTCACAGGCAGCTATAATATGATACGGATAAATACATGGTGACCCACAGGCACCTATGATAGGATATGTTAAATAACAGGGTGACCTACAGGCACCTATAATATGTTATGATAGATACCATGGTGACCTACATGCACCTATGATAGGATATGTAAAATAACAGGGTGACATACAGGCACCTATAATATTTCATGGATAAATACCATGGTGACATACAGGCACAAATGATAGGATATGTAAAATAATACGGTGACCTACAGGCACCTATACTATGATATGGAAAATAACAAGGTGACCTACTGGCATCTATAATTAGTTATCAAAGGTACCAGGCTTATAATATAATATGATATGGTAAACAACAGGCTGACGTACAGGCACCATTGAAATGATATGGTAAAGATCAAAAGCAGTGTGACATACAGGCAACTAGGATATGATATGGTACAGATCAATAACAGGGTGACCTACAGGCACTTTTGATAATTATGATAATATATGGTAATGACAATTGCAGTCACCTAGTTAGTGAAATTAATTATAACACTGTGACCTGCAGGCACTTATGATACGGATAAATAGCAGGATGACCTACAGGTACCAATGATACGATTTGGTAAATATCATGGTGACCTACATGCACCTATAGTATGATATGGAAAATAACAAGGTGACCTACGTGCATCTATAATATGACATGGTAAAAAACAGAGTGACGTACAGGCACCGTTGAAATGCTTGATAAAGATCGAAATCAGTGTGAAATACAGGCACCTAGGATATGATATGGTACAGATCAATAACAGGGTGACCTACAGGCACTTTTGATAATTATGATAGGATATGGTAAAGATAAACAGGAATATAATCTTCAGCAGCTATGATAAGATATGGTAGAGACTGATAGTAGATGACCTACAAGCACCTATGATAGGATATGGTACAGATCAACAACAAGGTGACCTAATTGCGTTTTTGAAAGGGTATGATGCAGATCAATAGCAATGTGACCTCTTGCACCTTTGATATTATATTGCAAATATCAATAGCAGGGTGTCCTACAGGCACCTTTGCAATGATATGGTAAAGATCAATAGCAGGGTTACCTACAGGCACCTTTGAAATGACATGCTACAGATCAATAGCTGGGTTAACTACAGGCACCATAGATAATTATGGTACAGGACATCGAGCACCTCATATAACTATGGAACAGATCATTAGCAGGGCGACCTACAGGCCACTCAGATAATTATGGTACAGATCAATAGCAGAGTGACCTACAGGCAACTCAGATAATTATGGTACAGACCAATAGCAGGGTGACCTACAGGTACCTCAGATAATTATGGTACAGATCAATAGCAGGGTGACCTACATGCACCTCAGATAATAATGGTACAGATCAATAACAGGGTGACCTACAGGCACATCAGATAATTATGGTACAGATCAATAACAGGGTGACCAACAGGCACCTCAGATAATTATAGTACAGATCAATAACAGGGTGAACTACAGACACCTCAGATAATTACGGTACAGATCAATAGCAGAGCGACCTACAGGCACCTTTGATATGATATGGTACAGATCAATAGCAGAGTGACATACAGGCAACTCAGATAATTATGGTACAGATCAATAACAGTGTGACCTACAGGCACCTTTCATAGGATATGGTACAGATCAATAGCAGTGTGACCTACAGGCAACTCAGATAATTATGGTACAGATCAATAACAGGGTGAACTACAGGCACCTCAGATAATTATGGTACAGATCAATAGCAGTTTGACGTACAGGCACCTCAGATAATTATGGTATATGTCAGTAAAAGGATGAACTACAGGCAACTCAGATAATTTTGGCACAGATCAATAGCAGTTTGACCTACAGACACCTCAGATAAATATGGTACAGATCAATAGAAGGGTGACCGACATGCAACTCAGATAATTATGGTACAGATCAATAGCAGGGTGACCTACAGGCACCTTTGAAATGATATGGTACAGATCAATAACAGGGTGACCAACAGGCACCTCAGATAATTATTGTACAGATCAATAGCAGATTGACCTACAGGCACCTTTGAAATGATATGGTACAGATCAATAGCAGGGTGACCTACAGGCACCTTAGATAATTATTGTACAGATAATAACAGGGTGAACTACAGGCACCTCAGATTCATATGGTACAGATCAATAGCAGGGTGACCTACATGCACCTCAGATAATTATGGTACAGACCAATAGCATGGTGACCTACTAGCACCTCAGAAAATTATGGTACAGATCAATAACAGGGTGACCTACAGGCACCTCAGAAAATTATGATACAGATCAATAACAGGGTGACCTACAGGCAACTCAGATAATTATGGTACAGATCAATAACAGGATGACCTACATGCAAAGCCCAATGAGTTTCATATGTCATACGGAATGGCCAGCAGTAGTTAATATGTTATCACGAGTAACCTGTCCTTACCCATACGTTTTTGTGTGACCTGCAGCTTCCCATGTTTTATTGGGTATGGCTAGCAGTAGATCAACTGTTATTTAGTATGACTAGCAATAACTCATGTTTTATTTTGTATGACTAAGGATTTAAAACGACACAGCTCTTTGACATCATGAATTACCAAAAAAGGAAAAAAAAACCACTGCAACACTCAAGGAAGGACTCCACTAAAACAACATTTGAACTAAGACGAAGTTCACCTGTTGATTCAGTTAACTTCCTAGATATACCCCTGTAGATTTTTCTGGATTCAAAATTCGGTTGATGTACAGTAAACACCTTTGTTTTCACGAACTTCATAAGTAGACATTTGATTTTGTTGATTTTTAAAAAGTCAAGGGCCTGGTTTTCGAAAGTATCCTAAGATATGTCATAAGATACATCTAGGACAAATTTTATGACCATCTTATGACTATCATATGATATGTCATAGAATGTAAATCAGAGCTGTCATAAGATAGTCATACCTATGATGCTCTTATGACAGTCAAAAGTGAAAATATATAAAAGTATAGAAATAATAACTATTACTATTCTTCTCTTATGCGCATATTTCATATTTTTTCATTATAATGAACACGATGAACATGAAATTATATATGAAAAGGAGTTAAAATCTGAGTTGATAATTTGTTAAAATTTAGTTAGAACTTCGCGTTCATGTATTATTATAATGAAGTGTTGTCTAATTGGGAATACTTTTAAGATTTGGTACATCGAGTACCCGCTTAAAGAAATGCCGGTGCAAATGCGTTAATAAACTACTATATAAGGAAAGAAATATTATAAATATTTATAAAAAATAATCATGACTAAGAAAAGGATTCGAAATTGTACGTCGCAGGAGATTCAAATTTTAAATGACGAAGTGGAGAAGAATAAATCTTTACTCTTTAGCAGATTAAATAACACAACAAACAGTGCCAAAAAGAAAGAAAGAGAGGCTGTATGCAGAAACGGATTAGTAGGAGGGGACAGGGCCTCGCCCCCTATGGAGCTACATATATGGTTTATGTATAGACTTTTAGCGTATGCCACTCCAAACGTTGCCTAGTTTGGGCCTCCCCTTTTTCAAAATCCTGGATCTGCATGTTGCATGCGCAAATAAAAATGCAGTAAATGACACTTATCACCTTAGAAACAAATGTGTGATGTCATAACATTTATGACAATCATAATACCATCATAAGTCATGTCGCGAGGTGTCTTAAGTGTACGATAAAAGTTATGACATATCATAACTTGAGACCCTTTCGAATACATATCTTACGACTATGACATGTCCTTAAACCATCGTAAGACATGTCTTAGTCATAAGATACTTTCGAAAACCAGGCCCCAGGTCTTGCCTTTCAATTTCCTCCTTGTCCCTCATATAAATAATTGTAAATCCATGATACCCTGAACAGATCTACAACATTTTAAAAGTTGGTGATATGTAAATGTGACCTGCAGTCACCTATCATTTTGCCTGATATGACTGTTAATGGTGTTTTAAATATTTCCAATAAACAGTAATTTTCAACGTAATATAAAGAGGATAATCAAAAGATAAAAACGGAATATCCGAAACCTTAAGTTAAAATTAAAGGACAAAAAATGTATATTATAGAGACTGACAGAATTTATGATGTTAAGCACCAACTGAGTCACGTGGCATGTAATAACATCGTCAATTTTAATCTAAATTTTTTGCCGGAATTAATCTTACTTGTAAATCACAGGCTATTCTATTGATAACCAAGAAACATTGCACTGAATTTATAGCAAATTATTTTACCGCACATACATGATCAATTACAATGCTTCCTTTTAGGTATTTAGATCTACCTTTTTGGTTGGGACTACATTAACTTGCGTATACACTTTTCGTTGTGCTTTGGTTTTGACGTTGGGTGACTGGCAGTAACCCTTCACATAAGCTTTTATCCAAAAAACAATGCAATAATTGCCGGACCGATGTCTGGTATGGATATGAAAGTACGGACTGTCATACAGAAAACAGCCCATAATACATGCATTACACAATCTACATGTTCCTTTAAACCCACTTTGAAGGCTATATTAATCTTCAGCTATCCAAAAATGAATGTTATTGCACACTAGCTCTCATATTTGAAAAATCCACAGGGGCCAAAATGCGAAACTACACACCTAACTGTGGAGTGCTACCTGAAGTAACCCCCCCCCCCCCCCCCCCCCCACCCTTTTCATGTTGAATTGATGCGGTTCCCCTGAAGGAAAGTTCTTGATGTGTAATCTGTTGTTAAATTGCTGAGAGCATCCAGGGAATGTGTATCACAAAGTGTTTCAGTGTAAGGTCAATATTTACCGTATCTGCTACGAAATAAAATTTAATTCACTTTTTGTCGCACGAACTTTGTGATTAAATTTTACGAAAAAATGAGACGAAAGACACCCAATTTCTATTTGATCATTTGGTAGATTAATGTCAACAGTTTCAGAAAAAGTATCACTCATAGGCATTGAAATTCTAGTTTAAACCAAATTTTGGGGGAATATATGACATTTTCATGCCCCTTTTTGCAATGTTTTATGATAAATAAATGCAGAATGTTGCCATGGATACACAAAAAAAGAATTATTTTTCACCATTTTAACTTTTGAAAATTTAATCTATGGAAGATACTGATTACATACATTTGCACATGTATGACACAAACAGTTGGCTTAATGTATTAGAAAGCCAGGAATAGAAGATGATAAAACATTTTGTGGTTCAATTGTAAATTTATTTTCTAACTGTGGAGTGCTACCTCAGTTTTCGGTTAAAAATTGGTACCGAAGTGCGGCTGAAATGTGACCCAACCCCATTCATATTTTAATGCATAAAATTTTCAGCCCATTCATATATGGGGGTGGTTCTGAGCACGGAAACACCAGGAATCAGGTGCGGATTCAGGATTTAATGTTAAGGGGTGGAGGGGGGTGCAAAATATATTGTTCTGCGGAACAGAGCATGTTACGAAATATTTTTTGGTAAATTAGCAAAAATTTACGTGCCGTCATCATTTCCGCTTTGTCTGCAAGTACATGTATTATGGTCTGCTCAGCAAAAAGTATACCCTAAAGGGTGGGGGGATTACTTCGGTTTTCGGTTAAAAATGGGTACAGAAGTGCGGCTGGAATTCGACCCCCCCCCCCCCCCCCCCCCATTCATATATTAATGCATAAAATTTTCAGCCCATTCATGTATGGGGGTGGTTTTGAGCACGAAAACACCTGAAATCAGATGCAGATTGACTGTCATGCGCACCTGGATTTTTTATCATTCAATGTTTTCCCTATGTGTTCAGTACACAAAATTTATTTCCAAAATTTTTTTGGGGGATTGGCAAAACTGCTAGAAGTGCTTGACAGATTATTTTTTTTTACCAAATCAGGGTCAGGATATTTTTTGTAAAAATACCAGTCAGTGTTCACTCTATATGTCACCAATTAAAGGTATTTATAAACACATATTATTTTGATCAGTGCAATGCATCCAGGGTATAACAATGACATATCCTATGATTAGATCACAAACGCCAATAGTTTCTGTCGGGAAGACTATTCTTTTGGGTATCATATTGAGTGGTGGTATTTCGTCTGTGATACGCTTCAAAAAGATTTCAGATCTTAATATCGCCTTACACCAAAACTATATATCTTCAAGTTATGAACCAAAGTATATTTCGCAGGTATTTTCTAGTATTCTACTAAAAGAGAACTCCCCTCAAAACATAAAATTACAGTAACAGAAACCTTAATCCGCCCATGTACTATTTCCCATTGACAATAACATTTGAATTGAATGGAATATCCAATAAAAAATTAAAACAACCCTTGACTGCATACGTCCGAAGCGCTTTTCTGTATTTACCTAAATCTGGAACACTCAAAGCTGAATATTTGAAAGCCAAGAATATATTAGAACCGAAACAATTGAAGAGGTGTATGGCCTAAGGGGCATTAGAAATAGCAAAATCCATCTAAGTTCAACTTAGCCTGAGGGAGTTGAAACCTATTATTCTTTATAATTTATATACAAATGGCTATTTTAAATGATTGATTATTGGTTCCTAGACGTCCAGTTAAAATATTTCATGCATCTTCAGGACGATAACAAATTAATAATTAATACAATAGGTAAAAGAGTCCGTCCAAAAGCAAATGGCAAACTCAAAAGCTCAATCACATCAAACGAATGGATAACAACTGTCATATTCCTGACTTGGTACAGGCAACCAAAGAGTTTACAGGGGTCCTTAACGTGCAGAGAACGTGGCACTCTCTTTACACGCCACATTCTGATTGGACGTAGTTTTAGATAATATTGTTTTCGTTTTGATTTGTTTTGGTAAATTTCATTTCGTTTCCTTCCATTCTTATTCCGTTTGGCACTTGTAACAGGTATCCACGTTTTAGTTCTTTCCCTCTTATCTATATTTTAATCAAAAATAAAAAAAATCAAACTTTCAAAAAGCAAAATGATCAAAACTGTACGTTCAGTTTAGTATTTTTAAAGTTTGCTAAAATATCTTAACTATTAAATTTTAAAACGAAGTTTATAATTTTAAAATTTTAATTATTTGGTGAAATTTTCAAAATTTAAAAAAAAAATAAAAAATTTGGGATTTTGATATTGGTAAGTAATGGTTTTCATGACATTCATGTTGTATTTCAAATAGTTCAAACTATACAAGCCATTTAACAGTCCTGTTTAAAGGCTGCAGTAAAAGGGGGCGAGTTTAGTGGATGCATGTGAACTATTTGCTTTTATAAACCTAAGTCCATACCAGGTCCCTTTCTTGGACCCGTTTGGGGCCTTAAATCCAGATTTGGGACAGGCCCATGCAATATGCGGTGGGTAAACATGTTTTGCCGTATACACACCCTCCCACATTATTCTTTGTGATTAATGATGTAAATAAAAACAGTATTAAACACATTGTAAAAAATCAACACCCAGAAAGCACCAAACCTACCCAGAAATAATAATGTCCGTCTGTGTCTGTCTGTTTGCAAATCAGGACCAAGTACTTCGTAAGGATAAGTGTTCTCGGTTTCTTATGAGACACTATCAATATGTCAATAGCCACTTAACATCTAATAAACATATACCGGTTCATGTATTTCAATCCTGAATGGGTATTTACATTTGCAACAGAAAAGGTGGGGTAACTGCTATATGACCTTTATTATACAAGTTTGTTGCAGGTATATAAGCTTAGGTTGAAAAAAAACTCATAAAAAAGAGAAACACAGAAATATTAAAATGTGACTTTTTACGCCATTAGTTTGTACAAGTCTATGTGTGAAGAATGTCAGCTTCATCGCAAAATTCTGACAAAGAAGTAGTTAAACCTATTTTGTCAAAGGAATTTAACTCATGTCAGAGGGCAAGTTGATTTGCAAAGTATGCATGATGGAGATTTTAATTTTATTATGAATTATCAAGATCATTTAACCAAATATGGCATAATCGAATGTCTATCATAAAAAAGAGCCGGCGAAGTTGCCTATAAAGATATCAGCTGTAAAAATGACGAAAAAAATCAGTGAATACCTGTAATCACTGAAACAATCAGTAAATGCATGTAATTACTAAATTGATCAGTAATTACAGTTATTTACTGAATTGTTTAGTACTTACGTGTAATTCTTAATTTCATCTATTTACTGTAACATATATATATATAGCTAAGTTAAGGTTAAGCACAGATACTGAACAGATCTTAATCGAATGGAAGTATCGTACGACATGAGTGATTAATGTATCGTTATGGAATTGTTAAAACAGCTACTGAATAACAAGGCATGGCCTCATAATTACTTGTTCTGTCTTATTAAACCAACATCTCTCTTACAGTCCAAATACATTTTGCTAAGGCTAATACATTGTAATCCCATGTTATGATTAAATGACAGCCATGTATGGTCTACAAACCGAAAGGTGATTTGTGATTTGGGGCAACACAATATATTGTACCTATCAGCCTACGTTATGAACAGATTGTTTTCGTTGTTGATTGTCTTTGTCTTAACGTTTATTTTTTCATAATGCTGTTGGCTTGTAATATGTATGCTTCTAGATGAAAATCACTCAAACTAATAATAAGGAACTATTTAGGAGAGCCGTGATGTAGTGGTTAGCGCATCGGACTACTAACACAGAGGTTCCTGGGTCGATCCCCGTTCCGGAGAGAACATTTCAGGGACTGAATTTTCGGCTCTCCCTTGACACCATTTGCGAGTATGGTCTTGAGAAACTGCAAAATAACTTGTTTGTCATAGATTAACACAAAATACACTCCTTAGGTAAATATATCTGTTTTTGCTTCAAATGTTGTGTCATTTTACTGAGTATAACTATATGGGAGTATAAATCTAGACACTGTTTACTTCTTTAAATTATGTCCACTGTTTTGCTAATATCTATATAATCAACATTACTCCATAGCATGCTAAATGTCACGATATAACTGGTGCAGGTTTCTGACAAAACAACATCAACACATGGGGTGAATTCAGGAGCTCCGGACGAAAAGCAAAATTTCATATTATCTAGTGGCAACTGTCGTTTTACTCATTGCATAGATAAAATACTGGCTGTTACTAAGTAAAGTATGCGATGAATCAGAAATGCGTGTCAAATTAGGTTTTTTTTAGTTCTCATATAGTTTCAGCTTAAAAATAAAAGAACATTTATATATTATTTACTTGTAATCATTACTCAATGTTTTTATTAAATATATAATGAAATATAACTTTTGCTATTGTTGTCCTTTAAAAATATTTGTCATGCAACTCAGGATTTCATATCCGAAAATAAACATCTATTTTAAGAGTTAAATAAATTTAATGACGGTTTTTTTGTGTATGCGTCATGAAAAGTAAATTTCCAATTGATATTACCTTATCATAGTGACTTCATCAAATATTCTCATATGCATATATCTTTATTTCACAGAAATCTACCAGATATTTAATATAATTGAGTCATTAAGGGAAAGGGAAAAAGCTAAAAATCAATCGAATCAAAATATGAAAACAGACACAAAAACGACATTTGAATAAAATATTAATACCTCACTATGTACAGATTTTACTGATTTAGAGTTTATTTAGGTTGATATATATCTAAAATTGTACTTTGAAGAAAAAGCAAAAATCAAATCAAGCTTATAAATCCACCTTGGAACAATAGAAAAAATTAAGAATTGAACGCGTATATACAAATAGATTGAAACACATTCTACGACTGATTATAGAAGAAATGACAGAGTGCAGTTCATCGTTTCACAATGATACATATAGTTGATAATTCATCGTGTTTACACCAAATTAAATCAAGATAGTGACCTTAAATGGATTAATCACCAATCAAATACGTATAGTGTTTACTTTTGAAAGCAAATTTTCAGAATAAATAAAATGTTGAAGTAGAAACAGTATGCTTGATAAGAGAGTAAGATGTTAAAAGTGTACCTAAAAACGTTAAATAGAGACTTGAGCTTATACACCAGTATAAAAAAATCTGCTTTTGTTTTTGATATCTTTTAAGTGTTTTTGGTTAAAGTTGTTATTTCGTTATCATCAACTGCTCAGTAATTGAGAAGTCAGAATGTATTCACTGAATATAGATGCGCTTTAACGTCAATCTAATCTAAACAAAAGCAAAACTATGTGAGAAATGCAAGAAATAATATACTTTACTTTTCCGAATTGTGTTTGTCTTTTTACCTTTCATATGGATTTGATTTTGCATTTCCTTTCGGGAGCACCTGAGACAGACCCACTTTTTTGGTGGGCTTCGTGTTGCTATGTGTCGTGTTTTGCAGACTGTTCTTGGTCTTTTTGACAGTTTATGTTTTTACCATGGCGTTGTTAGTTAGTTTTCGACTTATGAGTAGATTATCTATTTGGTAGCTTCTGTCTCTAATTAAAAAACATTAGTTCTTATATTCTTTATGATATGTACAGTAGTACTATCAAATATTTTGTTTGACACATGTTGATGCAGTAGAAAAAAAAAATAAATGTGATAATACGTTTCTATTGACAGAATTCCCTTATTAACAAATTATATTTTCTATTTATCTAGTACTTTATTTTTTCTCTAATATAACAACGTTAACTTTTATATAGTATTAACTTGTAAACATTATTTATCATTTGTCTCATACGTGATAGAACAAAAAATTCGCTAACGTTGTTTATTTTTATTGTGGATTTTGAGATTCATGGTTTCAAAATACCTGAAAATAAACATCTATTTTTAGAGATAAAAAAATCCGACAACGGGTGTTTTCATTTAATGTCTCATGAACAAGGTGCAAGTACACTTTACATTGTCATAACCTTGTTATTGACTTTGAATATTTTAAATAATATAACTTTGACATGCTTGATAAGTTGTAACACACAAAATGTAAACACTAGTTAATATAACTGGTGAAGGCTAAATCGAGATAAAATGTGTACACAGTACCAACAATAAATCTAAACATTTAAGCTTTTGGTTGACTTGAATCTTTAAATGTACTTTAAGAAAAATAAAAAATAAAATATAGCTTCTAATTCTAAAGAGAACTTAATGGATAGTCTCTTTTTAAATGTAATTTATCGTAAGGTGTTTTTGTTTCTTTTGACACTCAGTATATTATTGCATATAGTATTCTTTGTCGGAACTTGTGTAATCCTTTGTAAGATGGAAATGTATTTAAACTTTGATTTTGGGAATGATGTGGTGTCTTTTTAAAAATAAGAAGATGAGATATGATTGCCAATGAGACAACTATCCACCAAAGTTCAAATAAAGTGGATGTAAGCAATTATAGGCAACCGCACGGCATTCACAAATGAGAAAAACCAATACCGTATAGTCGGATATAAAAGGCCCCGACATGAAAAGTATGAAACAATTCAATTGAGAAAGCTAACGGCCTAATTCATAACAAAAACAATTAACGAAAAACAAATATGACAGACATGAACTAGCGACAACCACTGATCTACAGGCTCCTGACTTGGGACAGGCACATAAAGAATGTGGCGGGGTTAAACATGTTTTTTAGCGCTCAACCCTCCCCTAACCTGGGATAGTGGTGTTAAAGAACAACATAAGAACAAACTATAAAAAAATCTTAACTCATCAGATCGATACAAAGCAGAAAAAAATCAAACATAATCACAGACCGGGCGTGGCAGGGTATTCATCCATCCCTCATCCCTAACAACAAAAAAAGACACTAAGTACAGATCTGAGAGTACTCGCAGTTACTGACAGCTAGTTTAAAAACAATAACAACTTATAAAAAAAATCATGTATAAAAGACTAAAATATCAATCAGTACACATCCAACATCCAATGGATTTAGTGTAAAGACGTTATTAACAGTCAGAGAAAAACATGACCTTGTGCAATGCCAAAATAAAGAATTGACAGATTGTAGTACCGTTAAAGTGCATATGTGTATAACAAAACTATTGATATGATTTTAATTTACTGATAACAAAATCATTATTTACACCAATAAAAACAATATTCAAAGATCTAATTACAGTGTTGAATTGGTAACCTTTTAGAATAAATTGATTTAAAGGATTGATAAGTTTACCCGGATCGTATATGAATTTTCAATCTTGGTAAACAACATCACCGTAAAATTTAGGATGTGCTATTCCGTCTAAAATAAGTTTTTTTTACAGGTACAGCCAAATATTTGTATCTATGGAATAATTTAGTATAGGTTTTAAGTAATATGTGGTAAAGAAATCTCTGACTTAATAATTTACCAGTAATACATAGATTACGCTCATTAAAATCCAAAACATCACAACAGACACGGGCATAACGAATGAGCTGGGATATATAAGCACCGTAAGATGGTGCCAGGGGAATATCACCGTCCAAAAAAGGAAAATTAACAATAGGGAAAGAAAAATCATCCATTTTGTCGTAAATTTTTGTGTAGAGTTTTTGGTGTAAAACTGAAATATCTAAATCTAGGAAAGGACATTTATTGCTGCTAATATTTGATTTATTTAAAGGAAGTTGTTGTGGGTAAATGTTGGCAGTATATTTAGAGAATTCTTGATTATCTAACGAAAAAATATCATCAAGATAATTGTAAGTGTTGTTGGATTTATCAATTAAATGGAATTTAATCTGTATCTTTTGATATGAATTAATTGTTGTTATTGGTACGAGAGACACAATTGGTAAAATTTGAGGATCCTCAGAGGGTCGCATAAATTCTTTTAATATCTATGTAACATTTATATATTATTAGGAGATACTAGAAGAACAGGCTTTGTATCATAATGTTATTTACTCATAACATCAAAATCGAAGCTCATTTGCACACAATTGCAAAGAGCGTCTCAAATGGGAATCTTTTCAAGTTTTTTTTTTATTTCTGAAAAAGGAATGCCATAATTGTATATGTTATTAATGGGTCAAATTGAATTCCGCGAAGTTTCATCAACACCAACAATTTAATGTTTTGCCATTGTACATGTCGTATTGATAATACAAACAGAAATATACTGAACTTGGACTGTTCATGGATAGTAAAAGCCTTTACAATACAGAGGCTCTCTTTGTTGCGGGAATAGAGAACATGTTGAATATGTTCTAGTCTTCCATCTCAAAGGTCATTGTTTCTTATTGCTATATTCTGATCATGATGGTCATCGCAGTAAATTAAGGTTTGCGTACTTGATTCCTTGAAATATTTCAAGAAAATAAAACTCCTATTCAAAAGCTGTTTCCAGGTTTTTGTTTACACACATTTAAGAAACAAACTGAAAACTATAACAATAATGTGTTATGTTTTATCACGAGAAGTATCGAAACGCATTTTACGCACATTCCCGTAAGGTAAAAACGCGTGCGTGTGTCTTCAAAGTTAGTTGCAATTTTGAATCTCATTACGTCGTTATCATTTTAAATCAACATGAAAGGGTACTTTTCCCTGAAGGGAGCAAATTTTATCCACTACCTTCACTTGCGGGATCGGATTTTACATCTCAATCCAACCCTGATTTAACTGCATCCCACCCGCTTCCTCCGGCTTAGGTTTAACTGCAAGATTAGAAAAGTCAAGGTGCCCTTATTTCTATATCTCATTCAAATCTAAAGGACATGCAGTTTGATGATACTGACACTTCAGGGCAAAATAACAAAATTAATATGATCGTACAGTAAGCAAACATTTCAATTACAAATCAGTTTGTGTAATATCATAATTACACGAAATGTGTTTGGGTCCGACCAGTTTTACGTGCGTGCACACAAACCCCTCTTTGCCTAGTATTTAGGTCATATCAGAAGAACTAATATATACACACTTAAAAGCTTACACAGTGCAGCTACCTACAGAAAAACCAATTTGCAATGTAACTTGCACAATGAGATAATAAAACAGCGGATAATTTTTAAAACAGGGTCAAATTGTATCCGCTACTACAGGAAGCTTTCTTACTAGGTAGCAACAACTGTTTTAGATGCTGCCGCTCAAGTAAACAAAAACAAGCAGACACAACACTCCTGATAGTCTCATCATCAATTTAAATATAATCGGCAGTATTTTTGAGAGGCCAGTAAGTTATATATAGCACGCCTTTTACGAATTAACGTATTTAACTCACAAAAAGCGTAGCTTTATGTTTATGAGTAAGGTCTGTCTACATATGACTTGTAACATTAATGGGCGATGGCATATTTTAAAGGTTAAATGCTGATCAACAAAACGTTACATGAATTAAATATGTCGATCAAATAATGACGTGATTTTTATGTCTTATTTTCAGAAAATTTACCAATACAGTAGATGTCAGTAGTATTTGTATTTCAGATACATGTACATGTACATAAAGTGTGGCCGTGGAAGTTTACAGACCCTCAAGTCATTTATGTGTTGTTGAATAGTTTTTTCTCCCCGAAAATTCTAGAGATAGATACAAAATTTTATTCAATATCTATCTGCCTTCAAATCCCGAATAAAATGGGACGTGTAGTTTTGAAAGGAGGTTTAAACGTTGTGATAAGAAGGAAACATTTTTTTAAAACCAATATTATGAATATACTATTCTTTCACCCCAACAACTGCAAAAAGATCGATTAATTGGTTGGTTGGTTGATGATTGCGTAAGGTCCAGGGACAAATATTTAAAGCATGCTCAATTCACGGATTCCTTTGTATTAAAAATGACCAAACATCCAATCACATATATTTTTTGAATGTTAATTCCGACACAATGAATACAGGTATCAAACCGAAATGACGGTAGAAAAATGTATGATCATTTTTTTTTACTTTTTGTGTTATTCTTTCAACAACCAGTGGGCAAGTCCTTTAATTGACGTAAGGAAACAGTGTTGACGAAAAGAGTGGATGTATAAGTTGGGTTTTTACATTGCTTTAAACCACTGCTTGGGCCCCTGCCTCTCCTAAATCCGCTTCTGGAGACAGCAACACAAGCGACACAATAGGTCAGCAGAGGTCAGCGTACAGTCTTCAACAAATCCAAATTATGAACCTTATCATGGTATTAAAGTGTTATTTGGCCTGTCTCGCTGTGTCCAACGTAATACCCTAAGATGGGACTATATAAGGAAGTGTATATATGAAGATATAACTACCTTGATATGTTGTTAACTGTATTTGTGTCTGTTAAAGGCTTTCTATAGAACCGCTTCGGTCAAGTGCATCAGAAAGAGGCTGAGCATGGTCCACTGTCGTCCTTGTGTCATCATCCGTTTGGGGTCTCTCGGGTCTCTACCAGTATCACCATGTCTCTCGGGGCTCTACCAGTATCACCGTGTCTCTCGGGTCTCTACCAGTCTACCAGTACCACTGCCCCAGGCTGGGGAAACTCCCTAGAGGATATGCAGGGCAATAACACTACACCCCCTCCATCTTAAAAAGGAGAAACAACAGGAGGACAACTGTAAAAAATCCCCAGGGCTAGACTGGTAAGGTCTCTCACTGACTAACCTATGACACAAGGTTGCTAAAAATATCTACCCTTACCCTTATTTCCAAAACTACAGGAAAAAATGTAAAAAATAAAATTACCCTTACATGAAGAATCATCAGCAATCCCATAACTGGGAAAAAATGTATCAAATCTGTCATCTTACAGAAAAAAAAAATCACATTATCAACAAAAATTTGTTCAAATCACAATAATACCGTCCTTAAGACAAATTCATTACTCCGCCCTAAATTTCCAATTTTACTAACTAAATAATTCCCCTTATAAAAACATCAACCCGACAAGAAAAAACAACCTCCCATAACTGGGATAATAGCACATGACCATAAAAAGATGACCTTTGGTCCAATCCCACCATCACCGATGTAACAAATTACTATTCTACTCTACTATATACAGTGGTCAAGTTGGAGCTACCAGATCTTGTCGGTTGAACTACTTTAACGAAGTATACACTGTACATGGGATGTGAGGCAAACAGTTCAGCATAAAAAATGCAATTTACTGATAGATCCGTTTAAGAATATACATAAATCCATTCACAAGTATTATAGTCCTTCTACATCTTGTGGAATACAGTTCATAATATGTACACATTTGTCAATATAAAATTCCAGAATCTTCTGTTGTTCCTTAAAATAGTCACTATATAAATGTCCTCCATATATTGTAATAAAATCCATATACATATATCGAAATGTAATTTAAACCTCACATCCTCGAGCTATGTTGCTATAGCAAACCCAAACTGGGTATCATCCTTTAAGGAAATGTACTAACTCAAAGTTGAGTGGTTTCCACTGAGAAGAAAACCTCAATGGTTGGCCTAGTCTCCATCTGGATTATAACCTGAAGTGTGACGAGGGGATCAAGCACCATCCCCTGGAACTGTAAAATAACCTCCCCTCTGCCTGGGAACCTCTCTTGGGCTAGTATGCGCAGATCCCTTAATGAACATGTTGGCACCATACGCCTTTCTGTTCCATTCTGAAGGATAACGATCTGTCTGTCCTCCATAGGCACCTCTTCCACAGACTTTTGAAGGGCAACCTCTGTTGGAGCTACAACAGCTTCCTCCTGCTGAGTTGGAGCAAGCAACTCCGGACCTGCTGCTGCAGGCTGATCCTCAGCCACTTCTTCCACTGTATCTAAGTGTTCCACAGGAACTGTGTTTTCCACCACGGGTTCGACCTTGAAGAATTGCCTGTTCCAGGCATGTAAATAAACAAGGTCGAGTCCATTATCATCGGGGCTATATTGCTCTGTTGCCAGGATGTCTTGTTGGGAGGGTGGCAATCGGTGTATTAGAGTTGCCATAACCCTCCAGTGCAATACACAGACAGGGCTGCTGATGTTCAGTGCCGGTTGGATCTTGAACCAGGCAGAGGTTGGCCAACCCATTTCCCGGCAAACACTCCTGAAAACTGGCATTTCTTCCCCAGACTGGGGGTATCCACTGGGGACTCAAAAAACTGAGAAGATCATCATAGGTGGCGTCCTCCTTTCGCGTCAGCCACTGAGCCAGTACCATGACCATCTGGCCACGGTACTGGTGAAAACTCCGTTGCCTCATCAGGGATGAGTCTTGTTTCGAGTCAAACATGACTGTGAGGTGTTCTGCCAGAACGTAGCGACGCACGTTACGTGTGACAACTGGACAACCCCTCACCGGACAGTATTGGTCTTTTTGGCTAACAACCCATGTCCTCTCCTCGGTCTTGCCTCGAGGGCATACATAGTATGCAGGCACCTGATTTACTGCAGACTGAGGGGGTTCTGTTGAGGTATGTGGCACCTCAGGTACTTTTAAGGTCACGACCAGCTTGGTCAATCCAGCCTGCAAGGAAGAGACATCAGCCATCTTGGCCTCTGGAGGTGTCTTTCCTCCATCCTGTGAGTCTTGAGGAGCTTCCTCACCCACCTGCTCGTCTTCAACGGAGGATACCAGAACATCTCTGTAATAGGTTTTACCTCCCCTCTCCACGGTCATCCCTCTACCCACACTGGGTTTGTCAACAACTGTGTCTTTCAGGTTATTGTTTCCATCCACCTTTCCTTCTTTATAACTTGCCATACTGAAATGATAAAAGGGAAAGGTTAATTATGCAGACCTATTGTACATTTGGCTCTCCGCCCCTATCTGGGACAGAAAGTGGCCTATTTATGAGTTTACAGTTTAGGCAAACATATATATCTATCGCGTCTACCTCCTCTACTGATAAACCTACACAGGTAAGGTGAAACCACTCTTTACATTGGTCACATTGTACCATTGTTTCACCAGTATCTGGGCCCCTGCACAAACAGTACTCCTTTGCCTTATTTTTTACCTTTGGGGCAAGGACATATATACCTTGTGTAAACTGTTCATGGCAGGTCTGCAGCCATGCGGGAATGTTCCTATCTTTGCATAGCTTCAGCCTGTCATGATTTGTGTTGAATACAACTCTTTGAAGTTTTACCTTATACACATAGGGGGTAATTTTACCTATTATCATACCAGGCCCCTTCCAAGGAGAACTCAATTTTTTACTCTTACCCTTTACCTGGGCTGTGTCCAAAAACGTACACGAGGTCACCGGCCGCGTATTGCCGTTCCAATACCCGAAGATCATAGTCTTTTTTCATTTTAGCCTGGCTGGTTTTCAAGGTATTTCTAGCTATCTCATGAGCACTCTTAAGAGCTTTCTCAAGGCCTATTATGTACTCCTCAGTCCCAGTGTACTGAGGCTCCTCTGTTTTGCCAAACATTAAATCTGCAGGTTGGTTTATCTCCCGGCCCAACATTAACTTGTTTGGGGTGTAACCTGTACTTCTGTTAACACTAGCCCTCAGTGCCCCTGCTAACTGAGCTAGGTGTTCATCCCAGGTCTCCTGCTGTAGGTCCACAAAACATCTCACAGCGTCCATCAAGCTTCGGTTTTGTCGTTCTACCTGACCATTAGATGAGGGTCTGTAAGGGGTAGTCCTGGCCTTATGTATTTGTAACAGGTCACAAACTGCTTAAAATAAGGAACTTTCAAAATAACGTCCTTGATCTGAGAAAATTTCAAAAGGATCGTTTTGGGTAGTGGTCCCATAAAGTCCAAATGTACCCTTTCCATAGGAGAACCAGCGTGGTAATTAGTCATAGGACATCTTCCGTACCTGTTGGGTTTCTTATATTTGCTACAGGTGGCACATGTTGCAACACAATTCTTGATGTCACAGGTCATTTTGTAATACTGATATTTGGTCTTGGCCATTGTCCTGACTATGCCCTGGTGTCCTGCACTAGGCAGCTCATGGCAAAGCTCCATTACTGTATCCTGTAAACTGGATGGAATCACTAGTCTTACATTTGCCCCTTCATTTTTGGGATGGCTCTTTAAGATGCCATGGTCGTCTAAAAAGAATTTCTCTTTGTTAATCCAGTAACTCTTGACCGCTGGTGAAGCTGAAAACAAGGCGTTCTGGGTTGGTTCTGCCTTGTCTTTTAAACAACTTAAAAGCAATATGAGATTTTTTGGGGTGTAACCTGTACTTCTGTTAACACTAGCCCTCAGTGCCCCTGCTAACTGAGCTAGGTGTTCATCCCAGGTCTCCTGCTGTAGGTCCACAAAACATCTCACAGCGTCCATCAAGCTTCGGTTTTGTCGTTCTACCTGACCATTAGATGAGGGTCTGTAAGGGGTAGTCCTGGCCTTATGTATTTGTAACAGGTCACAAACTGCTTAAAATAAGGAACTTTCAAAATAACGTCCTTGATCTGAGAAAATTTCAAAAGGATAACCGAATCTTGAGAAAAATTCGTTTATAGCTGCCCGTGCTGTAACCTCTGCTGTTTGTGAAGGCAAAGGTATGCATTCTGTCCATTTAGTGAATTGATCAACTAACATCAAGATGTTCTCATGACCATTCTTGGTTTTGGGTAGTGGTCCCATAAAGTCCAAATGTACCCTTTCCATAGAACCAGCGTGGTAATTAGTCATAGGACATCTTCCGTACCTGTTGGGTTTCTTATATTTGCTACAGGTGGCACATGTTGCAACACAATTCTTGATGTCACAGGTCATTTTGTAATACTGATATTTGGTCTTGGCCATTGTCCTGACTATGCCCTGGTGTCCTGCACTAGGCAGCTCATGGCAAAGCTCCATTACTGTATCCTGTAAACTGGATGGAATCACTAGTCTTACATTTGCCCCTTCATTTTTGGGATGGCTCTTTAAGATGCCATGGTCGTCTAAAAAGAATTTCTCTTTGTTAATCCAGTAACTCTTGACCGCTGGTGAAGCTGAAAACAAGGCGTTCTGGGTTGGTTCTGCCTTGTCTTTTAAACAACTTAAAAGCAATATGAGATCAGGGTCCTCATCAGTGGTAAAGCCTGAGAAATTAATACCCTCTGACTGAGTTACAGTTGCTACGTGACAAGAGTTATGATCACTAGCAATTATCTGAGCCGTTGTTGGTGTACAAATCAATTCAATATGTGTCGAAAACCATGTGTCATTGACTTCCTGCTGTTTCTGAGTAGGTTGCCGAGACCGTGAGGTCGAGGTTGCAGTCCACATCAGGTAAAGCAGATACATCCTGAATATCGTCTGGAGCTTGGGGTAGAGCCAAGGTCTCAGGTTTTGGTGTTAAAAACAGGTGCACCATGGCTGTAGACACATTTGTAAGAGGTTGCTGTCTGTTTCGGTTTTTAGCCAAAGGTATAACTTCATCTACCTCGGTTAGAAATCTGGCCCAATTTCTGTGTGCTCGTTGACAATAGGCACACCCTTTACAAGGTAACTGTTTCAGGCTTACATCAGGTTTGTAGTGTACACACTCTGGCAATGTGTCTGGTGGTCTAGACAAGGCGTCTGCGTCTGCATGTAAATGGCCTGGTCTATGTTTAATTGTCATATTATATTGACTAAGCTCTTCTAGCCATCTGGCCAACTGTCCTTGCGGCTCCTTAAAATTAATAAGCCAAGTGAGACTTCTATGGTCAGATCTCACTGTAAACTCCTTGCCTAACAAGTAATGCCGGAACTGCCTTGTAAACCTGATCAAGGCCAATAATTCCCGTCTTGTAGTGCAGTATCTCTTCTGCTCCGGTGTCATAATAAAACTACCATATGCAATGGTTCTCTCTCTCCCTTCCTGGACCTGAATAAGCTCAGCTCCAACGGCATTTTGGGACGCATCTGTGTCCAAAATGAACCTGTCTGATGTATTAGGCAAGGCTAGCACTGGAGCTACAAGTAATTTGTGCTTCAAGGTGTCAAAAGATAATTGTCTTTGATGAGTCCAAAAGAATGGCTTTTTCCCTCTGACTTCATACAGAGGTGCTGAAATTTTCGCATAATCTTTAATGAAGGAACGGTGATAGTTCACAAATCCAAGGAACCTTTCAACTTCTTTAGTGCAGGTAGGCACAGCCCAACCACTAACTGGTTGTAAATGTTGCTGCCTAATTTTAAGTCCCTTGTTGCTTACACTCCTCCCCAAAAATTCAACAGAGGTTTTAAATAAAGCGCATTTCCTTGGCTTAAGTTTCAGGCCGTACTCTCTGAATCTTGTAAACACATCTTCTAGATTAGTTAAATGCTCTTCAAAGGAAGGTCCTAAGACCAAGATGTCGTCTAAAAAAGCTAGGACTGTTTTCCATGTTGGTCCCCTAAGGACTAGGTTCAACACTCGGGCATAGGTCCCTGGTGCATTACAAAGTCCAAAGGCCATTTTGACGCATTCAAATAAACCATACTTGGTCACAAAGGCTGTTTTCTTCCTGTCTTCCGGCTTGATGTTAATTTGCCAATAAGCACTATTTGCGTCCAGTTTGGAATACCAGACGTTTCCTGCCAAGGTGTCAAGGCACTCATCAATGAGAGGCAAAGGAAATAAATCCCGGGAAGTCACAGAATTCAATTTTCTATAGTCTATACACCAGCGTACCCCTCCGTCTTTCTTCCTTATCAATACTGGTGCTGATGCCCATTCCGACATGGAAGGTTGAATCACTCCTGCGTCCAACATTTTTTGTAGATGTGCCTCCTCTTCATCCACAAAGCAAGCCGGGGTTCTCCTTATTCTGTATTGAATTGGCTTGGCATCCCCTATATCAATGGTGTGCTCTATAGAATCGAAGCTGCCTAGGTCAAAATCTTCTTTGGCGAAAACGTCGCTGTACTTGATAAGCAATTGTCTTAACAGGGTCTGTTGAGATTTAGACAAGTTAGAACCGGAGTCTGTATAAATGTCCTTCAAATGACTTGGCATCCCAGGCTTGGAACTGTTAGCTTTACTGTTGGCCGTACAAGTACCAACACTTGGTAATGGTTCATCCTCTAAGGATTGAATTACACTGACTTCTTGTGTGTATCCTACTTCATCTCCTTTAGGAAGTTTTACGGGATGGTCTGTTATGTTTAAAAAACATAGGGTTGGTTTTTGTCCCTTTGCACAAACTGTTTTAGGTATAAGTAGTGTTGAATTGCCTTTAGGCTCGATCAAGTAGTCGGAGGTTACATCATCTGTATTTCGATTAATACGTAGCGCTGTATTTGGCTGTATTTGGTGGTACTATGATAGTTTCTTGGACTGTTACCCTGTTCACTATTGGGACATGTGTTGGTTCCCCTCCAAGTTTCAGTTGTACCACTGTGTTTTTTAAAGTCATCTTTTTGGCTGGTACATCCAAAATGGCGCTGTTTTTTATCAAAAAATCTGCTCCTAATAACATACATACAGTCTCTCATTGAATGTTAAGTGTTGTATTGAAAATTCCACAGGATTGGTTATTCGACATGTCATAAGCATATCCCGGCCTGCACCATGCATAGTAGTCTCCCTTATTATGTAAGGTTTCTGAGCTAGTGTTTCAAAAACGCTGTCCTTTAAGATAGTAACCTCTGACCCTGTGTCAATCAGAGCATTAACTTCTTTATCTTGGATCTTAACTATACATCTCAGTAAGTTTGCAGAACCTAAAGTACCTACTGAAACCCCTTTTGAGGAGTTTTCTTCTGAATCATCCTGTATTAAGTTGTCATCGTCAAACTCTACCCTCCTTTCCTCCTTAGGGTTCTTTTTTGGTGTCAACTGTTTTGATTGTTGACGGTTGTTATTCTGTCGAAGATCTGGACAGTTTCTTATGTAATGGCCTGGTTTGTGGCAATAATAGCAATAATTGTTATACCCTCTAGGGTTCTGACGTCTGTCACCTGAATTATTTCCTCGGCCACGCCCTCGGCCATAGTTACGTCTAGGAGAATAGTTGGAAGGCCTGTTGTCTTGGTTTAGTGACCCAGAACTTGGACTGGCTCCCTGTCGGACAGATTTTTCCTGAGCCAAACTGGTTACTGTTGACATCATTCTCTCAATGTGTTCCTCTATGCGAGAGAGACGAGTATCCATACTGGACTTGGAGCTACCTACACCAAGAACTACAGGTGAGTTACCAGGTTTCTCTGAACTAGACTCATGTGCTGGTTTACCAGGTTTTTGAATGGCACTGACCGCCTTTCTGGTGTGCTGACACCATCTTATCATGTCCTAGGCTGCATCCATAGACTTAGGTTTTGAGATACAGGCTTCTGTTCCTGCAACGGTATCATTGCAACCCTGGCAAAATCTCATAATTGCCTGTTCAGTCATCAGTTGTTCACTGTATCTGCTGTAGGCTCTAGTGGCCAGAGATAATACTCGTTCCGCCCACTCCTCCAAGGTTTCTTTTTCGCCTTGGGCACTTGTCTGGAACTGGACCTGTGAGGTTTCTGGCAGTTCTTGATGACCAAATCTCTTATTCATTATAGATATGATGTTAGTAAAACTAGCTGATTTGTTATTTTCAAGCATTAAGGTATAATACTCACTGGCTGCATCATCTAGACACCAACAGAGCTGTTCCCTTTTTTGTTCATCAGTCCACTCGGCAATCTTAGCGTAACCAGAAAACTTAGTATAAAAGGCTTTCCAGTTGCCTTTTCCACTATAACGGAGCGTTTTAGGAATTGAGGACAGAAATTGTCTTTTTTCAATCTTTTTGGCTTTCTTTGACCGACTCCTCGTATGTCGACTGTCTGTCTCAGATTCTGATTGCGACTCTCTAGCAGTAAGGCTTCTCCTAGACCTATGTCTATTATGTGCTGGAGAGGTCCTTGCACTTCGTATAGGTAAAAAATCTCTGTGTGAATGATCACTGAGGTAAGCAGGTGCTGACCTACGCTTATTCCTGGTCTGGCGGTATGATGAAGCATCTGACGTGTCAGAATCACCTGTATAATTATGACCTGGATCACTTCTGCGTTGTCTCTCATAATAATCACTATTATAAGGATATTCCTTCGGTCTGGCAGAAGGTTGGTTGTAATGTGTCTGTGGTGCTCCTGATAATGGAGGTTGCTGCTGTTGCACAGGTAATGTGTGTGATTGTGGCTGATAATTACTTGTGTCTGGAGGCCTTGAAAAGGTAGGCTGACCCACGACTGGGTACGTTACACTAGACATGTTTTGTTGGTGAAAGGACTGTGTTGGTCCTTGTGGTGGTGGTCCACTCCTAGGAGGTTGAAACATAGAAGTTGGATGACCAATCATTATAGGTGGTTGGGTCCTTGGTACAAAACTTGGTGGTTGGTACCCTGGTTGTTAATTAACTGGTTGTTGTTGATTCGGCTACTGTTGAGGTAAGGAAACCGGCGCAGCAGCTGGATTTTGTTGTATAGGTTGTGCATAGTTGTTAACCCCAAGTTGAAGCTGGGCTAGCCGTTGGTGTAGGCCTTGTACCTGTTGTTGCAATTGCACACCTTTTTGCGCTGGCAACATTGGTTGTTGAACCTTGTTGACACTTGGTTGTTGGTTGGTGGAACCAAACTGATATTGGGGTACCTGTTGATGACTCTGTACATAAATCTGAGATTGTACCACTGGTTGTTGAACCCTGTTGACACCGCCTTGTGTGTTGCTAGTACTAAGTTGGTATTGATGAGTTGAAGGTATGGCTGTTGAACATTTTCCCTGTGTACTTCGTTGAAAATGATGGGATGTAATATCCTGTTGACGGTTGTACCCTTGTTGAAGGTAGGATTCTGTATGCTGAGCACTCGGTGAGAAGTGAACATGATCAGAAGGTAACCTTTCTGGTTGATACTTGTTGAAGTCGTGTTGACTTACATGGTGAATTGGTTGTTAATGTTCCACCAATTTGTTAGAAATTGGTGGAGGGCTGTGAATACCATATGTCTGATGTACATGCTTGTGGAATTCTGGTTGACGGTGGTAGTCATCATGTTGAATAGGCGGTGAGAATGGTTGAACACGTTCAACTGTTGGCGTGTCAGGTTTGTATATATCCCTATGTTGTTTTACATGATTTTCACTAGTTGACGACCTGTGATATGCCGGTGAAGCCTGTTGAAGGTGGCTGTTTACCTGTTGATCTTGTTGACGGTAGATGTTGTCATGTTGAACACTCGGTGGAAAGTGGAGAACATGGTTACTTGGCAGTTCATCAGTCGTCACAGTTAATATATCTTGTTGATGGTTGTTGTTGACTGGTTGAGGTCTGTTGATACCCTGTTGGTCTATTTGTTGAAAATTAGCCGCAGGTGGTTTGTGATGATTCTCAACTAGTCTGATGTCATGGCTATGTGTACTCAGGTCTAGAACTTGTTGTCGCTGTAGGCTGTCAGCAAAATGTTGTTGTTCTTGTTGGTGTTGAACAACCATATTGGTCCGTGGGGAAGGTGTCAGACTATCCCTATCCGACACATCACTGAGATGTCCCAGCTCACCGAGCAAACTCTCTATTTCACTAGACACCTTCTCTATCTCGGACTCAAGGACTGATTGCATTGCAATAGGTGAGATTGTTTGTCTGAAATCAGGCTGTTCAATCGATTTCAGGTGTGGTTTGACCTTATAGGAACCTGTGTGTGTGGTGTCCCTATTCGCATGGTGTTCTTCAATCCAGTTACTGACCTTATTACCAAAATTGCACATTTCTGCAACCTTTTGCTTGTTCTCCTCATGTTGATGAGCAGGAATAGGCCTAAAATATGATGAATCTCCATATGCCTCTGATCTGCCCACATCTGGGTCAGAACATTTTCTGCGCAACGACGCGTCTCTATCCTCATGTGTCTCCACACATAACGGGCTAAAAATAGGCGTCGACTGCCTGTCCTTGTCTACTACTGGAATGCTGGGGTGCCCTGCACCAGCATTCTCCCTAGTTGGGCTAGGTTCAAAATCAATCATTCCCAGGAGACCCTCAGTTACTCTCAGATAGGGGATTTGCTCTAACACCTCCCTATCAATGTGGATCCCCTTGTTCCTGATATCCATTATCCTGTTTCCTATGGCATCCCCTATGCCAGGCATACACTTCAGTACCACCTCAGGACGGGTGTTTATCTTTATAGTGTACCCTCTTCCTCTTTCCATAATGACTTATAATATTTTATTTATTTTACTTTATTTCGATATAAATTACAAAACAATAATTAATATTCAATGTAATAAAAGAAACAATAAATCTTTATTCAAAATAAAAAAGTCAATATAAAAATGTATACACCGTTATACAATATGCACAAAAACACCGTGTTTCTTTACATCCGTTCATTTAGGAATTCAAGATGGCGCCCAAATCTCGCGGCAAAAACCTCGCGTGACCTCGCTATCAAACTATAGCAAACTTTCAAAAAGTTTTTCCGGGCCCAAAAACTAGTCAATTACGATGTAATTTTCCCTACTTTCGCCCAGAAAGTAAAACACGGGACCTGGTATGACTCTTCAGGACCTAATACCAATTCTCAGGGTTGACCGAAAGCACTCAAAATTTTGGAGTGATGCCCAAAATGGCGTCCCAGCCCCTGCAAGACCAAAATTTAAAACCACCCGCAACTACCAGTAAAGTATTTGGCCTGTCTCGCTGTGTCCAACGTAATACTCTAAGATGGGACTATATAAGGAAGTGTATATATGAAGATATAACTACCTTGATCTGTTGTTAACTGTATTTGTGTCTGTTAAAGGCTTTCTATAGAACCGCTTCGGTCAAGTGCATCAGAAAGAGGCTGAGCATGGTCCACTGTCGTCTTTGTGTCATCATCCATTGGGGTCTCTCGGGTCTCTACCAGTATCACCATGTCTCTCGGGGCTCTACCAGTATCACCGTGTCTCTCGGGTCTCTACCAGTCTACCAGTACCACTGCCCCAGGCTGGGGAAACTCCCTAGAGGATATGCAGGGCAATAACACTACAGTATTTACAAAAAATGTATATCACAAAACGGGTCTAACAAACAGACGTGAGCATTTTTGGATAAAAACATCAGTTCCTCAACAGCTTACAATTACTCTTTATAACTAAAGACTATGATTATTCTAATGATTGTTGTTTAAGGAAACACGTAGCAGAAAATCACTATTCGTCGATCAGCAATTTACCCAATTCAATATATTATATATGGTGATGTTTCAGGCTCACGAAACTTAGTTACTGTACTGTCCATTGTACAAAAGCAATCGATGTTAACATGTTTACTTCATGTAATATCTTTGAATTTTCAAGATTTGTCTCTCTTTACCTAATAAATAACATACTTTGAACAAGTGTGATCATAATTTGAGTTTAGCTTTTCTTCGACTTATGAATTGAATGGAAACGGGGAATGTGTCAAAGAGACAACAATCCGACAAAAGAGCAAAAAATAATCCAAGACCAACAATGGGTCTTCAACGCAGCGAGAAAATTCCGAATCCAGAGTCGGGCTTGAGGTGGCCCCTAATGTATACTAGTTAAGCGAAATAGATGCCACATTTAACTCCAAAACTAAGAAAAAAACATACAAGACTAACAAAGAATAGAGGTTCCTGACTTGGGATAGGCGCAAAACTGCGGCGGGGTTAAGCATGTTTTGTGAGATCTCAACTCTACCCCGATACCTCTAGCCAAGGTGGAATAAACAAACAGACAGCAAAATGCACAGTAAAACTCAGATTAAAAGATCTTCGAGTCACATATTCGAATAGGTAACTGAAGAAACTAAGCAAAATGACATTGATAACATAAATCAACAAAGGATAACTAGCACTGTATTCATTTAAATAACACTAAGATATAGAGGTGTTTTTTTTTCAGAAACATTCCACTCCTATGTATGGTGCCAAAGGCCTTGATGAAATAAACAAAAGTGCAAATTATTTGGTTTCAAAAAGGCTTGATAAGATAAGTAGTGCAAACAAATTATCAATGGTAACCTTTTCGCAAACCTGCTACAAATGTAACAATACAAAATTGTCAATATATAGTATTTAACACAAACAAAGTTCTACTGGTTTTCTTATTACGGTACTGCTGGATAACTATTCAAGTAGCTTCCTGTCATATTCTATAATAATTCATGTTCTACAATCTTATTGTTACATACATAATCATAGTAATTCTTTTGTAATAAGATAAATAATAGTAGAAAAAAACGTCACCAGAAATACTATATCTAGTCGGAAACATTTAAAGTCATGTAAACCAATCATTGTAAAATAAGATTGATTGATTGATTGATTGATTGATTGATTGATTGGTGTTTGACGCCACTTTCAAAACTGTTGTGCTATTTTGTGGCGGTCAGTTTTTATTGGTGGAGGAAGCCGGAGTGCCCGGAGAGGACCACCGATCTTCGGTAAGAAAACTGACAATCCTTGTCAATTAAGATTGGAGTCGAGTGCACTTGTCACGTGCGGGACCTCATATTTGACAGACTAGTGATACATTTGTGCTTCTACTCAGACCACTCGGCCACTGAGGCCCCTTGTAAAATAAGAAGATATGGTATGATTGCCAATGAGTCAATTCTCCACCAGAGAGAATCACGAATGCATGAACCAGCTTATAGTATAGTATAGAAGCTATTTCTAATAAATACTCAAATGGGTCAACATCAAATAAACTTATTTTTCAGCCTATAAATGAAGAATTTGTTTCTAAAAGAATTGGTAAAATAAATGTTAAAAAGGCAACTGGTATAGATGGTATATCACCAAAAATTTTACACGCTGCTAAACCTGTAGTGATGAAACCTATCACACAGCTTGTTAATTTATCATTATCCACTTCCATTTTTCCAGACTCGTTAAAAATCGCCCAAGTGGCACCCATTCATAAAAAAAAAGAAAAGGGTAATTATAGACTGACCCGTTAGTGTTTTACCTGCTATATCTAAAATTTTTGAAACAGCTATAGAAAATCAACTTACTAAATACTTTGATGATATTTTCGACCATTTCCTTGCGGGTTTTTGATCAGGCTATGTCTGTTTGTCAACATTACTTAAAATTTTGGAAGACTGAAAAAAGGCACTGGATAATAATAAATACTTAGCAGCAATATTGATGGATCTCAGTAAAGCTTTTGACTGTCTTCCACATGATCTACTTCTTTGTAAATTGGAAAAATATGGCATTAGTCCATCTGCTCTTGAATTGCTCAAAAGTTATCTGACGACAAGAAAACAGTGAGTAAAAATAGGTCAGAGTATCAGTCAAATGCAAGATATCTATAAAGGTGTTCCTCAGGGATCTATACTAGGCCCTGTATTATTTAATGTATTCATAAAAGACATCTTTCTTTTTGTCAAACACTGATTTATATAACTATGCTGATGATAACACCCTCTCTAAATCAGGTACTACTTTGGAATCAGTAATTAAACCCTTAGAGGAAGATAGTAACTCCTTAATATCATGGTTCTCTTTCAACAAAATGCAGGCAAACCCTGAAAAATTCTAGGCAATTGCCATAGGTAAAAAAAGACACACACTCAAAATGTAGTCTTCAACCTACATTTTTGTAAACGGATTCAACATAAAATGTGACGACGAGGTGAAACTTCTTGGTGTAACATTAGACTTTAAACTGGATTTCAACACTCACATTTCAAATATATGTAAAAAAGCTGCACGACAACTAAACGTACTAAAAAGAATCGGCACTTTTCTCACCAGACTTTCTAAGCTTACAATATACCACTCATTTATCTTGTCAAACCTCATCTATTGTCCTCTTACATGGCACTTCTGCAGTGAACAAAACACAAAGAAAATAGAAAAAATACAAGAAAGAGCAATCAGATTCATTTATGAGGACTACAAAAATTCTTACGAGACACTCCTTGAACAGTCTAAGCTACCAGCACTAAAAATCAGAAGAATGAGAACCATGGCAGTAGAGACTTATAAAATAATTAATAAATCAAGTCCAGAATTCCTACATAATTTGATAAACATTAAAGAAAATTCATATAACTTCAGGTACAAAGGCATAGCGGATATACCACGGCCAAAAACAACAAGGTATGGTAAGAAAATCTTTAGTTATGAGGCAGCAAGACTCTGGAACTCCTTTCCAAATGAGGCAAGGAGCTTATCAACTTTTGGCCAGTTCAAAAATTTTATCTCCACCTGGTGTTTTTCAGAAAATTGTACCTGCAGTGCTTGTAGATAATGTAACTCCTTGCTGCCCCATGACTTGACCTTTAAGCCTGCTGTTTGTTTTATGTTTCTATTTTTTTGCAATTATTTTATTTATTATTTCCTTGTTTTGCTTATGCATTGCTTGTTGTAGCTACTTGCAGTCTTTTGCTTGTGATTTATAGTATTTAATTTTGCATGTGTTACTTGAATATAAATACTGTGTGCTACTATGTGCTGATATTTGACATTTGTTTTGATATATATTTTGCTTAGCTTTTATTCTGCATGTGTTACCTATGTACTAATATTTGTATGTGCTGTCTGTCTGTATGTTTGTGTTGTATATGTATCTGATGTTATTACATGTATGTTTTGTTTATTAATATCAGTCCGTTAAAGAGCTCATGTTCTTTGTTATTATGTATGTATGCAACCCGACTTCAAATAAAGATTACTTACTTACTAACATAACCAAAAGTGTTTGAGGAGGACGCCTATACGTAAGGCTTATCACGATATTGCATTCGATTACTGTTAGGTCACTATAAAATATCAACCGAATTCAAGTAAGTAGTTGCATACCAATGAGCTTTAAAGGGCGAGGCTCAATTAATGTTTATATCTACAAGGAAAATATTCTGACTCATATTGAACACATTATTTTATACTATTAAACTTTTTTAATTTTTTCCTTTAAAAAATTGGCCTTTAATGTCACCATTCTGTAGTTTATTTCCCCTCATGTTAGAAATTAGGAAGTTGGTTTTCTCGTTTGAATTGTTTCACATTTTTCATGTCGAGGTCTTTTATTATAATAGCCGACTGTACCTTTTGGGTTGAATGCCCTACGGTGACATAGAATTGCTTATATCCACGTCTCTGGTCGATATTTGTTTGGCAATCATACCGCATTTCCTTATAAGTGAGCTTTTCTCATCACTTAGCGTCCGTCGTCCGTTGTCGTCATAAACTTGTACAAAAATTTACATCTCTGAAACAACTTGGCCAAATGTTAACTAAACAATTGGCCACACTCATTATTTGGGTATCTAGTTTAAGAAATGTGTCCGATGACCTCGCTTGCAAAGCAAAATGGCCGACACGGCTAAAAATATAACATAGGGGTAAAATGCAAGTTTTGTTTTGTCTATTATTTTTAAAATTGCTATGAATAGAGAAAATCTGACTGGACAGAAATGTTCGAAATATTGGGCTCTACATGTTGTCTGCTTACGTCAAAACTGTCAGACGAATTTTTATAGGAGTTATTGCCCTTAAATGACGAATTTTACTTTTGTGTTCTCTTCTCAATTTTTGCTTATTATCTTGAAATATATATTAGACATGTTAGATAGGGAGAAACTCTAAATAGCAAAAAAGATCAAAAAAAAAAAAAAACGAGATCTATAATTAAGTCAAATGGCCGAAATTATCACACAACTCCTTATTAGAGTTGCTGTCCTTTAATGACGATAAGTCAACATTGTTGAAATCGTTAGTCAACTCGTTTATTAGAGCTCTTGCTCTTAATGACGAGATATACAATTGTTTTGCCTTTTATCTTAATTGAAAACTATAAAAGATAGATAGAAACTATAGATAGATAACAAAAATGATCAGCAGGACAAGATATTCAATCAATTCAAATTTTGCCGATATATTTGTACTCTTTATACAAATGATTGCCCTTAAAGACGGTTGTTTTACCCTTTTTTGGGGTTTTGGGCGAAAACTAGAGAAGACAGAGAGAAACTGTTGACAGAAAAAAAGATCAGCAATACAAGATCAACAAGACTCAGATGTTTGTCATGAATTCTATTCTAGTCTACATTGTTGGAGAGTGTGAATTGTTGAAGATGCATATAGAACTAGATGAACGACTCATGCAGGTTAATTTTTAACATTAACAAATTCTTTATTGCACTATCTAGTTGTTAACAACTGCCCTATATCATGTATATAATGCAACTATTCTATATAGGTTTATCCCTGTGTGTTGATCGTGCAGGTTCGCTAGAGCCTCTAGTTTTTATATAGTTATCGCTGTAGATGAGCTGCTTTGACAACTCGGCAACCGAGCTCCCTATATTTCATAATCCCCTCGAGTTGTCCATTAAAAAACCATCACCACTTATATAACCCAAAAATAGTCACCATATACCTCTAAATTGATCCACAATTATCCATAAGTGATCCACAATTATCCATAAGTCAAGTTAAAAATAAAGATCCTGCGACTATAAAATAATCCACTGCAAAATCTCTGTCCCGGTATGTAGTGATCATGTAATGAATTATCAATGGTATAATTAAACGCAGTGTATGCATTTTGGAAAACGAATAACTATCACTACCATACTCTTTTCTTTTATATGAGTGTCTGGATGGGAGTCCTTCATTTCTGCATTCTTTATATTGATTTGGTCATTTGTAACTTCTAAAATAACGCTTTTTCTATAAAATTCTCAAGAAATCATTTTACTATCAGATTTGTTTGATATTACATGATTTCTTTATTCTGTACATGGTTCTTTCTGTAATCAGTATTTTATTACCTTATTTCTTTATTTTTTACAGTTATTCTTTATTCATTTGTACCCCATTATTCTCTATTCTTTATTTGTTTAGCTCATTTATCTCTATTCATTATTTTTTTGCCATTATTCTCTATTCTGTTAACCCTATCCAGACCCTCTTATATAAATATCGCATGATATAGCCAATCTGATTAAAATTCAAATCTATCGCAACTCGCGTGTCATGAGTATAAAGAAATCAGAGATCTATCTATATTTTAATCATTAGATTGGCGATAAAGAAGAATATGAAGTGCACACGCCTTAAACTTGTCATGATATATAATGCACATATTTGTTCTTAAGATTTAAAAAAAAAAAAAAAATCGATTAAAACGTAAACAAATCTAAAAATTCGGTTATACCTTGTACGTCAGAAATAAATATTTAATTATGTAATATTTCATGCATGGGATCTTTAAACGAAATCGATCTTTTCGAACATAATTGAACACAACAGCACAAAGGACTTTGCAAAAAAGTAATTATATTTTATAATTATTCGAAACAGGATAAACATGTCGATCTCGCAGTAGAAACACAGTTGCAGATTTAAAATGTAATAAGTATTAAAAAAATGTATTCATACATAGCCAAAAAATAAAAATTGTTGACATTAAATTAAAAATGCCAGTAAAATCCCCTAAATATACAATAAATTTGTAAATTTTATTCATTTCAATTAGAATTAAATTGAAATTTTGAATAAGTATAAAGTACATTGGGAGATTAGGTCGTCTGCATTTTAATGCGATTTATCATGGCACTTCCTAACCATGTATGATACATGTATGTACCCTAGGATAATCGATGATGACTCAATCTCCACGCGTGTACATGTACTTTTATATGTATTCAAAATTTCAATTAACAACAAACGTAAAAGTTCGGCTTCTAAACATGACAATATCTGAATCAAATAAATAAAAAAACTCAAAATGAATAAATAAAACAACTCAAAATGATTTACAATTACAAATAAAGACAGGTTTTACAAACTTTCAATGTACTCTACAGAGAACATGATATCTTGACTATTTCTGTCGATATTAAACACTTATTCGAATGATTTTAAGATTCACGTTACTCTCACTTAACCACGGTTATTAAATTTAAACTTGAAAACTAGGTTCGACCACTGTTTTCTCAACTCATGTTGTTTGAAATTATTGTCTTTGAGCATTCGTCACAACTCGGCCGATTCCGTACCTAAGACGGAGAGAAGTGGAGTCACCCGAGGTAAGTTGATTGGGCCATTGAGGTTAAAAATGTTTTTAAGACTGATTGATTCATACCAGCGATAAATACAAATTATATTCAGGCCCCTAAAGAATAAACCATACTTGGTACTAAACTTTGGTGGAAAGTCGTCTTATTGGCTATCATACCACGTCTTCTTATTTTTATATTGTTACTAGAACAACTCGTTTAATAGGCTTTTTAACGTGCTAGTTCAAAAAGTAATAGCCTAGTTAGAGGTTGCACCGTGGTTTAAAATTTGCCTTATTTTTTCTGTTAAAGGGGCACGACTCGCCCGCAAAGGAACCTCATTTTGCTATGCGGGGTGTGTAAATACTCAGCCATGTCTCGTCGGAATTGGTATGTCAAAAACGACTCTCTTCACGTCATGAAACCATTACAGCAGCTCTTTTGATCGTCCATCGATGACCTGCTGCAAGGCAAACTGTTTCAAATATTCAGTGGCCTGTTTCAAGCCAAAATGTTTCCCCTATTCAAAATACCTTAATTTTCCATGGGCAGTCTAAATTTCCGACCTTCATTCAAGTCGACGCAATTTGGAAACTTACAGAGCATACTTTTTATAGTTATTTTCCTGACTATGCATGAAATATTTGCCATTTGACGTTAATCTAAAAAGTCCAAGAGAACATATATATGCACTCTACAGGAATCCTGTATTCTGTTTTGATCGAACAAACCATTGCTTTTATTTACTTATATATGCCTCGTGCTTCATGGAGATACAGTACATATTAATTTGATAGTAATCGATGAGTTGATGGAACCGCAACATTTGGCTCTCAAGGCGCTCACGCTTTCACGAGTCCAACAAGATGGTGTGTAAACTATTGAAGAAACATTTACAAGTAATCGTGCACTATATATGACTGAGGATTTCGATTATGATATCCTATCTTTCACATCAATCCAAATCACATTTAGATCACAAGTATTAGTAATAGAAAATAATTCAGGATTAAAACGCGGGTTACACTAAAGACCTGAAAGTGGACCTGAAAAGACCTGAATAGACCTGAAGATATACGACTCAAATTATTCAAATTGCAATAACTTCTTTATTTTTCAATGGAATTTCTTCAAGTTAGAATTTTATTAAATGTAAAGATCAACATTTCATAAAAAATAAAATGTTTAAAATAAAAAACCAATTTTTGATGCCAAAACTTGAACCTGAACGGAGAAATTAAAAGACCTGAACGGACCTGAAAATCTATGGTCGGACTTATTCAAACTTCAATAACTTTTTAAATATTCAATGGATTTCCTTCAACTTTAGATTTTGTGAAACTAAAAATTAGGTTCATACAGATTTTTAATTCTCCGTTCAGGTCCGAGTTTTTACACCCCAACAATATTTTTCATAATGTTTTTTTTTAATATTATTAGTTTATTGAATTTTTAGTTTCACACAGTCAAATGTTCAATTGTTGATGGTTGTATGTAGTACTGTAAAACAACTTATTTTCGCGGATACTTTATTTCGCGTTTATTCTTTACTATCCCAATTCGCGGCGATTTAATTTCGCAATTTTCAAATTTACTTGATGTAGTTAGACAAGGAAATATCCAGGTTTTAAATTTTCTCGCCGATTTATATTAGCGTTATTTTCTTCTCGCGAAAGTCGCGAAAATAAATCGCTCGCGAAAATTAGTTGGTTAACAGTATTTAGTTGGCTGTAACGTAAGTAAACCAAGTAGTCTCTGCTCCACTGGTGACATCCGTCAAGAGTACGGTGTTTTATATGGGTAAAGGTGCTGACTCTCTTTTAAATGTATCGAGCATACATTGGTATTTTAAGATGTTTTATTTTGTTGGCTTAGTTTTCTTAAATGTAATTATAAAAGTTTACAACTTAAGACTACTTTTGCCATTGAAAACCAGTTAGGTTGTCCCACGTGTGTTTTCCGTATAAACACAAAGCCGCATTCGAATGATTGTTGTTTGCTTCATGTCGCATCAGTGCAAAGAAAAAACGTTTGTTTTACTGTGCAAAGCAAGTAATACCAAATTGTAAACAATCGTTTTAATCTTAAAATTTAAACAAAAAAGACAATTTGGAAGTTACACGCGAAAGTGCCTGTAACAAGAAAGGATCCTGACGGACAATCGACATTATATATTTTCCCTTTATGTTTCTATTAAGGATGTAGTCAGGTGAAATTAAAATAAATCTGGAATTTAAAATTGATACTATACACCAGAAGAGCATTTAATTTAGTTAGGGAACAAAATAAACTAAACATATTGATAGGTTATGGAACTTCTTTTCGAGATATTTATTTTTTTTTAATGGCGGAAAAAGGCTGACTCTGACTTTTATCTTATATTAAGCCTGGCATCATTTGGGTCTCAAATCGTAAGAAATCTGCTTAAATTTTGATAAAGGACCTTTTATGAGCTATTGAAGTCTTATATGAAAAGAAAAGAGGGTGATATGGGGCAAAATATTTTATCCTGTATGGTAGGACAAAACCCAAGGAGTCCGAACATCTGAAACAATTCCTTGTCCTGACGTGCATCCTCAAGTGATTTTCGCCAGGACATATTATTTTCCCGCAAATATCATCTTACCTTTTCGGTGTGCTTTCATCCTTCAATCTCAATAACAATGTTTCTTTTCCATATTTATTTATTTATTTAAAAATAAAATAAAAATGATTATACATAACTATTATTGCATGATAAAAAGAGGCGGAAATTGAACACAATGGAAGGTATATTTACAATGAAGGAAATTAAAAAATCAAGCAGTCTTCATTTATTAGTAAGACAACATTGACAACCTCAGGCATTGATGTATGCACCACATACAGCCTCGGTGTCGTCGATACACTACGCCATGCTTGTTTTGACAGATCAAGTAGCAGATAAACTGGCCACTGTTTCGGTGATGTAATAATAACACTTTTGCCTTTAATATTTTAAAACGATAGTACTGTGCAAAGGGATTTAACAATATACAGGTTTTGAGAAGATTGCTAAACAGGCGTTCTAATTCTACAGATAAATGGTCCACTGTTTGCTAATTTGAAAAACATTTTCACGGACGAACGTGATGCAGGATTTTCTGTTTCTCTTATTCGCCGTTTGTGTGTTTTACGCTGTCCCTTTTGCACTAAAACGTTACTATTTTCATATTACCGACTTTTGACTCCGTTATATATAATTTTTCGACAGGTTACCTTTTCTGTGGTAGGACATCCTGGTACCAAGTCAAGTAAGAGCAAAGTAAAGAAGTAAAACCAAGTTTTCAATCGGTACAATTTTATGGGGAAATTAACTGCTTTACATTTTCTTTACACGACAAAATCATCGGAAAACAGTAAACTTACCCCTCAAATAACAGCAATTATATGTTTGATTTTACTTTTTTTGGTTGCTCCTACTGGACCGAGTACCAGGATGTCCAACCACAGAAAAGATAACCTGTTGAAAAATTCTATAATCCGGAGTCAAAAGTCGGTAATATGAAAATAGTCCGCTGCGTAACATTGCATCAAGGTAGCAAGCAAATCTAATTCCATAATCTGTTACGTCACAATTTAAATGTTAACAATATAATTCTTTGTATCAATAAATTATTATACAATAAAACATATAGACAAAAGTTGACATCATCTTAACGTACAAATATAGGTATAGACGTCAGGCTGGGATTTAAAAACACCCCCTATTCATATATTGATTTTTGAGAAAATCCCTACCCATTTATATATGTCATAGGCACATCAAAACCCATTTTAATATATTCCCCAGCTATCACGACATCTTATTCAGACGTTAACCACACAGGATCTTTCATATTATTAGGTAAATAGATCAGAACACAGGTTTTACAGACACCTTAAAATTTATGACCCATTGACATATAAATTTCTACCCATTGGTATATTACCTTCGTGAAAATGCACCCCATTGATATATTTGACATTCCAAAAAGTGACCCATACCAGTGGCACGTCTGTGTATACCTTTATATAGGAAGAGACCCCTCCCCCATCCCCTGGTGATCAAAATAGATTTGACAAACGTCAATGAAACTCAATTTAGTTAAAGATCAGGTTCGAGTTAGACTTTGAAACAAATTAAAAGTTCGAGCCACTTTTGTTATTATTTCGCTTGAAATTAACAACATTGTTATTGTTCATAGCTTTCGATATAAATCAGCAAATAATTTACATAGTAGCCTAATATGGCGCGAAGCACACAAAGTGGGCGTTCTTATCCAAAATAAAAAATTGGCTCATATAAACTTGTACTCTTTTTTCAACAAAAATCAAACTAGATTTTGAACTAAATGTTTATGCACGTCCAACAAAAATGATTATTATTCGTAACAAAAGAATAAACTAATGATATTTATACTACATGTAGTATATATAACTGTGATGTTCCCACAAATGAATTAGACTACGGAGCCCCGTTGGGAACCTTTACAGCACTATATAAATATTTTGTGCGCACAACATAAATATTTTGTGGCGCAATATAATATTTTGTGCGCACATTATAATATTTTGCGCGCACTTTTTAATATGTTGTGGGCACAGTTTAATATTTTGTGCGCATATTATAATATTTTTTGCGCACATTATATTATTTTGCGCGCACAATTTTTTTTTCTGTATTCGTCACAAACTGGTCTCCATATTAGACAGACTTAGCTGTGCTTAAAATATGAAGTGTAAACATAAGTGCATTAAAGTGGCGCATCTGATGCTTCCGCGTAAGGAAATAATAAAAAATGCATCATTACAACCAATCCAGATTTCATTCATAAGTTTTGGTAGGCATATGGCACACGTATTTAGAAAATCCTTGTGAACATCTTAATCTTCTATAACGAATTAATCGAAAGATTAAAAGTAAGTTAGTATAACTTAATGTGTAATTTTGCAAAAATAGTGTCTTATACAATGCAATAAAAATCTCAGTACAGATGAACTGATATAAAATATACTATTCAAATTTTCACTTTTAAAAATAATATTGCAATGTTATCATTGACTAAGGGGTTAAACACTTCCCCATTCATTGAACACTTATGACTGGAGTGTTTGTTTTGTCCGTAAGTGCTTGAAAGACGAGAGAGATATAAAAATAAAACGTATATTGGAAGTCTTTGGAAAGGTGTTTGATTCCATGTGGAAATCCTCTAAAACAATGATGAATAATAGAAGCTAACTGCAAACGCGTTAATGATAATTATAGTTCATCCTCCTTGATCTTTAATTGCATAATTGCACAATTAATTTTCGTTGATATATTTAAACTGTTTGTACATGTATTTTTAGTGATCCGCTCTAACTATTTTTGTAGAAAACGTTTAGTTACATTTTCATTTTGAATGTAAACTGCATAATTGGCAAGAACGTTTAATAGAAAGCTTTCCGGAAATCTTTTCAGCAATAAACTGTATCCTACTTGTCTAAAGATTGGCACCATTTGTAGTCTGAAATGAAAATAATGAAAACATAATTATAAATAATTGTGTATATGAAAAAAGTACATTTAACTTGTTTAACATTATTACTGCATTAACTTTACCTGAGTGGGCTTTGCCTCGTATTTACCTAATTTTGGACCCCCCCCCCCTAAAAAAAGTAACCTTTAGCACAATTCAGCTGTAAGGATCGCTCCTTTAAACCATACCCAACCAAGTTATACACAAAAGAACACAAAAATACATTTACCACATAGTTTGCATATCATTTCATTGCATATGCAATATTGAATATAACTAAGAAAAATAAAAGGGGATACTTGTACACAGGACAACATTGTCATGAAAAACGTGCCAATCGAAAAACAACGGAACAGCATATTGTCTTTCTAAACTGCATATTTTATGAAACATCATATATCAAGACATTTGAACTGCTTATTGCTGAACCTTTATCGCCAAGTTGGAATTATGATTATTACTGTAACTGTCAATAGTTAATTTGTTTTATAGTTACTGGGCTGATATGCATAAAACCACTCAAGTTAAAATATCCAATCGTAGTACTAATTTATCGTAGGACATGTAAAAAAATCCGTCTGTTCGGAACTAATCTTAACTTAAGTAGTTTTATGCATATCAGCCCTGGTCTTATTATTTTTAAAACGCCGGACGCGCGTTCCGTCTATAAAAGATTTATCAGTGACACACGAATAAAAAAATATTAAAAGGCAATTAATTGCTGTGTGTTTGTTTATTCTACATTGACTAGAGGTATAGGTGAGGTTTGAGATCTCACAAAACATGTTTAACCCCGCCGCATTTTTGCACCTGTCCCAAGTCAGGAGCCTCTGGCCTTTGTTAGTCTTGTATGTTTTTTAATTTAAGTTCATTTATATTTTTTGGAGTTTAGTGTGACGTCCATTTTAATTGAACTAGTACACATTTTTGTTTAGGGGTCAGCTGAAGCCCGCCTCCGGGTGCGGGATTTTCTTGCTGTGTTGAAGACCCATTGGTGGCCTTCGGCTGTTTTCTGCTCTTTGGTCGGGTTGTTGTCTCTTTGACTCATTCCCCATTTCCATTCTCAATTTTAAAAATAAAGTACGAAGTTGAAGAGCATTACCCATTTTGTTTCCAAATTTAGTTTTTTGGCAAAGTAGAACAACATCAAGGCAGGACAAACTGTATCCCTGTCTATGCAGATTACCTTATAGAAAGAGAATATTTTAAAGTACGTTAGATTAATGAATTTTAATTGCAAATAAAATCCTCTTTTCTTACAATCCCATTTTGACCATAAAAGTAATTAATATGTAAGATTCTTACGAAGATAAAGGTATTGTCAGACCCGGCAATACAATATGCGTATTTCACATGCTTTCCATTGGCAGGGATACAGTTTGTCCTGTACTGGTGCTATTTCTCTTTCTAACAATTTTAAAAAATTGGAAAAAAGTCTCTATCGATGCTTTGTAATGTAGAATGCACGTATTATATCAACATTATATGCGTAAACTATTTTATCAAGGGAATGCTATAGAGTGTATCAATACGTACCTGTTTTTTATGTTCATAGCTATCGATTATGACTGTTAAACACAAGTCCTATGGCCACAAAGACAATTGTCCAAGTTTTGTTGAAACCTGTTATATAAGAAAGCAGATTTAGAGTTCAACACATAGTGTAACCACTTCAACGTGGTATAGGACTGTATATTGACCGCTAGGCATCTTTTCTTTTGTGTAATTAAGTTGCTGTCTCATTGACGTTTATTTTATATCACCTTCATTCATATTTTAAATTTTCACATCAAGCGAACATATAATATGTATTCAAACCAACCATTAAACTATCTTCTTAATATATTCTATCCGTGTTTTATTATATATTATTGCAAACTCAAATCTCTCCAGTGGCGTATGAGTAGATCGGAAAGTGTGGTTGGTTTTCTTTTCACGAGGAAGGGGATCTTGAAAAGTTAATTACAGTCGTCTATCATTTATTTTTTTTTTTATGTTTTATATGTTTTTTTCACCACCCACCCCACCCTGCTTTTTGCAGAGAGAGTAAACACAAATTTTAGTTCTTTGGTTTTACTCGGACTGTGATTGACCCCATGCATGACAACCAACCTCGAGACCGGGCCTTACAGGCTTTAAATTATAAAGTACAATTATCGTTCTCAGACTCAGAAATCAACAAATCACAATAATTATTATTATACTGGGTTCGGTGTTTCGACAAATTTTGTGGACCGAGTACTGGGTAAAGTTTTGAGACCAAAACGCCTGGACGCCTCAACGAGATAACCGAGGCAGATTTGAAAATCCTGTATTAGAGTCATATCCAGAGAAGCGCATGAGGCTGTCATTTTCATTCCATAGTAAAATATGTAGCCTGTGCCGACAAAGCATAACACGCATAATTATGTATCAACCACGCGGAAGATGTCGAATTGTTTTTTCATCGAAACACATTGTCAATATTTAAAAATATTTGAACCTTTTATCGTTGTTTTTTAACATGCATAGTTGAACAGTTGTATGGGGAGTACATACCATAGTTAAAAAACGGTTTGTTGAGTTAAAAAAACAATCTATTTTTATCTTTGAGGAGAAATTACTCCCTCTTTTTTTCTGTTTCGAAAGCTTAATATGTGTGGATATACATCTTCATGTTTCCTGTTTTTTTTCAAATTTATTTAGTTATGAATGGATCTGTCAAGTTTCTAAAGAGCATTGCATCTGAACCAGCTGATCTTAACAAAGCGTTTCTGTTCACCGAGGGGTAAATATTGCTTTTATTTAGCATTGTGAACTACATCGGTATGTATTATGCAAGGGAACCAATTCAGGCAATATTTGAATTGAAGTAACCATTCTTTGTCAATTTTAATTGTATGTAGAACAGTTCGATTCAAACGCCATGTACTGTTTCCGCAGTATGTATATTTTAATAGAACAGTTTTTTTTATTCATTAAGCATGGTTATACACATACATGTATGCATCTGTTTGTAACTTTTAAAATTTTGAACATACAGTATTTTAATAAATAGCTTGACGTGAGTATGGATAGGATCTGATTTATGTTCACATAATTTCACTTTGTTTGGTAGGGAAAACATGAAGTCTGGGATGTAGCTTAAAATATAGCTAGCAAGCTAGTGACAATAGTGTTTTGATTGGTCTAATTCAATCTGTACCCCTAAAAAGTGTTTTGATTGGTCTAATTCAATATCTACCCCTAAAAAGTGTTTTGATTGGTCTAATTCAATCTTTACCCCTAAAAAGTGTTTTGATTGGTCTAATTCAACCTTTACCCCTAAAAACTTACCTATAGAATAAGCTCTACTGCTGCATGAGCTGCCACACTCACATAAAGGTGTACTGCTGGGCAAGCTGTCACTTGTACCTGTGAACAAACATAGAACTGCGAGTGAACTAACAAAGAGATACACCATTCCCGCAATGCATGACGTAAAAGTATTTTGAAGTAAATAGATTTGATTATTTCCCCTTCAATATGTTGTTATATTCCCTTCTACACATCACCAGGTAGTGCTTTACAACTACGCTACTTTGTATCAATATCCGTCAAGCCGTATAGAAATTTAAGGAGTTGTGCCGACAAGGTATACGGAGAGTACAGACAGACAGACAGGGTGTTTATAATCCTATATACGGGGAGGGGGAATAAAAAATAAAGTAAAATGAATATACATGAGGATTTCAAACTAAGTTCGAGACAGTTGAAATTTTGATATTTTGATATCGGGAGGGAAAATATGTCATTGCAAATAGGGCGAAGTGGTATAATTACCTTTATCGAAAACTTCAACATTTAGTTAAGTATGATAAATAGTGAAACAACATATTTAAACACTTTTCTAATTCTTTGGCAATTTAACCATTTCTTGAACCATTGTATACAAAAATGTAATCAACGTATGGTTGCCGATGATATCGGAAGATGATTTGCGGAGTTTAAGCACGGGTGTCATTCGTTTTATCGAGAGGAATGATCGTGAAAGAATAGCTAACGGTGGTCAAGCATTGCGATAGGATCGTGAATGAAATATTACCGAGAAGACACATCCTCCGTCAGTAAATAATCTTATTTAATCAAGTATTATGAAAAATATTGCGGAAAAACAAGACCGTCTGTCAAAATGGTTCAACATTCTGATTAGAATCCGAGAAAAATCAAGACCTAAATATACACCGTTTTTACAAAACTACAAATTAAAGGCAGATTGCTTTTCAAAATTTCAGAGAAATGAAAATGTAAACAAACACGATTTTTTTCTTCAAATTTTTAATGCATAAAATACTTTTCTCATAGAAATATCGTTCAATATTACTGTTTGAAATAGTTCTTAAAGTTATTTTGATTTAGTTTATTCAGAAACTTTGCAAAAACGGTAATATTTGTAAAAAAATTGATATTACTGATCGTGAAAGATCGGGTACCGCATTTGGATGATAGTGAAAGATCTGTTGCCGCTTATACGTTATTGCAAAATATCCACGAAAACGCTCGAATATTTCTTTAAACAAGTGATTATTTATGCTTGTAATCGGTATATCAACAGATTGGATTTAAATGACTTATTCCGTTTCACTTTTGTTTGTGAATAGGGCTATAATGGTTCAATGCCATTTGATTTGATTTTTTGATAATACCACACCGACTAGTTTTCTTATAACAATAGAAGGATGTCTGTCTGTCCTGCATAAGTTTTATTTTGTTTGTAAAGTTAAGATTGTCTCATCTGATGCCCATTAATTTTTATGCATAGTCATACATGTATCTGTACAACAAAGATCCTTGCTGATTTTTGTAAAAATTGGGGAAAACATTGTTTAAAACAAAAAAGCAGAAAAACAACTGTCATATTACTGACTTGGCATAGGCATTTTCCTAAGCAAATGGTGGGTTAAATCTTGGTTTCTTGCTTGCTTATACGCCCACTTGTATGACAGCTGTTTAATGTTCCGTAATATTGTCAAATGTGGGGAGCAACACTAACAGAATTAATAGGTTTACGTGGTCATATCTTGCATCCAGTAGCACACATCAAAGGCATACAACACAGCTTAATTTAACGTTCAATAGATACCAGAAGATGTGATATGAGTGCCAATGAGACAACTCTCCATCTAAGTCACAATTTGTAAAAGTAAAGCATTATAGGTCAAAGTACGGCCTTTAACACGGAGCCTTGGCTCACACCGAACAAACACACTTACAATTGAATCAAACAAATACGCCAGCCAAAAAAAGATTATGTAGTTGATACAGCCAGTATAGTATAGCATAACTGATCGAGCCCCTTAAGTGTCATGTAAATATAAATATGTTCGTTTGCTAGATATTAAATTTTGCACGCACCAAGTTGAAAACTCGTGCGCACGACGTTCGAACTTGTGTGCATGACTTTGAAACTGGCGCGCATAACTTTCAAACACGTGCTCACGACTGTCAAAAATGGTGTTCACGACCTTCAAGATCTGGTGCGCATGACTTTGAAACTGGAGCGCATGACTTTTAAACTGTTGCGCATGACTATCAAAATTGTGCGCACGACTTTCAAACTGGCGCGCACGACTTTCAAAGATGGTGTGCAAGACTTTCAAGAACTGGCGCACACGACTTTCAAACTTGTTCGCATGACTTTTAAACTTGTGTGCATGACTTTCAAACTTGTGTGCATGACTTTCAAACTGGTTTGCATGACTTTTAAAGTGGCGCGCACAACTTTCAAATTGGTGACCTTTGACCTAACTACTTGTTGAGGGATCTCTCAAACTCGTGTGCACCAGTTTCAAAGTCGAGCGCACCAGATTTTGAAAGTTATGCGCACCAGATTTTGAAAGTTATGCGCACCAGTTTTTAGATGCCGTGTGCACGACTTTTCAAACTAGTGCGCACCATCTAAATGTTCGGCGAACGAAAATATTTCTATTTACTTGGCACTTAAGGGGCTCCGTAGGGGTCTCCTCTCATATAGACATATACACTAACCCGATAAAATTCATAAAAATTAAAATATAAGTACAAGGGTATACAAAATGAAACTTCGCAATAAAAATCCCAATGTGTCCTTATCGCATCTCTGGACCAACCCACATAAAGAGCGCTAAAAGTCAAAAATCTGAAAGCTGGATGCACATATACCGAACCGCGACAAGAGGCATACGATCAAATGGAACATAATACTATACAAAGACAAAAAAAATAAAACTGTAAAGTAGATAAAATGCTATACAGAGTCAACACCTTAAACCCTGGTTCATTAATTGTTTGCATTATCTTGACGCAGTCGTATACATTCGTAACAAAGTCCTATGGATCGGGAATTGTATTTTATTAATATTTTCTAAATAAAATGAACTACCTAAGCAAAAATTCACTTGGACGGGAAATCGAAATTGACTTATTAATTGATTGATGTTTGTGTTACACCCTTAAGAAATCTCATGAATATTGACCCAAAAAAATGCATGCATCGTGACTTATAGAAAAGACATGTTCGAACATAATTTTTTCTGAACCTGTTTCAAGGACAGTTTTTTTTTAATTCTATAATGGAAGAATAAGAATCATTTAATAAAAGTGGTATGAAGGCATACTAGGGCCAATACATCATGAACAGCAACCACTTCCATTCAAGATGGATATAATACACCATATCGGATATTTGAGTAATCAAAGCCGTAATTTTGCAAAATCTGCAACAAGTGTGCAGATGACGTGACCCTAAACCGTAAACGTGACAGTAAACTACCTTAAGTTACATCATTGTCCTAGGTTAGGAGGAGGGTTGGTGCTTTCAAACATATTTAACCCCGCAACATTCTGTATGTGCCTGTCCCAAGTCAGGGGCCTGTAATCCAGTGATTGTCATTTGTTACTGTATATCATATTTGTTTTTCGTTCATTGTTTTGTATACATAAATCAGGCCGTAAGATTTCTCGTTTGAATTGTTTCACATTTGTCATTTCGAGGCATTTTATAGCTGACTATGTGGTATGGATTTTGCTCATTGTTGAAAGCCGTACGGTGACCTATGGTTGTTAACGTTTATGTCATTTGGTCTCTGGTGGAGGGTTGTCCCATTAGCAATCATATCTTCTTTTTTTATACCTTAAACCACATGGGATGGACACTAGTGTAAAGCTAGTCGCCGTTAATATTCATGAGGGGATGGATGCACATACCGAAACATAATCGCTGCCTACAATCATAGGCGGGGTTAAAAAAAACCTGCACAATCAATATATAATTAAGTTATGCAACTTACCTGATTTTCTTAATGTACGAATTTTCGGTGTCTCTGTGTACTGACAGAAAGTGTTACATATTGAAGCATCATCAGCTGTGTTAGTTGACACGAACACTCTCTCATTCGGATTTACGTCAGTATAAATATCTGTATAAATAAGAAAAACGATTATGTTGTATACAAAAAATACAAATTTACAATCGATGAATCTCTCTCTCTCTCTCTCTCTCTCTCTCTCTCTCTCGTTTGAATTTTTTCTTTTGTAAAATGTGATGATATGTGTTATAATAAATGTCATGCTTATACTGTAATTGCTATACTTTGATTAGGACAACGGACCTCGGTGGTCGTTAAGTTGCAACTGCTCATCTTCAGTATCATTAAGCTGTCAACACAGAGGTTGTTATTTTAAACCTTGTGCGTAGCAGATGCGTTCGAGTCTAATCTTCAAGTTTTCCTCTCGCAGGTCGGTTGTTCTCTCCTGACACTTTAGCATCCTCCACCAAGAAAATCTAGCATCCACTATATGGCATATAGTGCCGCTGGAAGTGGCATTAAACATCAATAATTAATCAATCAATTGAATAGGATAAAACTATTTTGTGTTTGACATTTCATACTTATAACAAATTGCCTTTGTCTGCATTTGTAAAATTTGAGTACAAATTCTTAAATCATGACACAAGTTCCAATTTGCTTCTATCGGATTGATGTTTCATTCAAAGAAATTTACATATCGTGTATTTTTTTTATTTCAATTTTTGGACGAGTTCTTTAAAATTTATAAAACTAAAACATAATCGAAATAAAACGCCAACACACTAAAATGGCTAACAGAATATTTAGAACACAACAACACAATGATCAACTTCTTCAAACATTAAAAAAAAGTTTTTAAATATTGTATATAAATAAAATAGATATTCTTTTTAATTCAATAAAGTTAAACAAAACACATGCGTTTACTATCTTTATTAATTTAGCCCTAGTCTTCACCTTTTTTTTTAAATTCGGGCGTGCATGTATGTATATGTATGTGTATCACTAAATACTTGTTGTCGAGGATTGTGTACACTACAATATACAATATAGTATCTGTACTCAGCCCTTTTTCAAATTGTAAATGAAGTCACATACCTGACAAAAGGTAAAAGTAATATAAATCGGAGGTAACTTCTGTAAATTTCATACATAGATAAAGCCTGTTTCCTGATGTCAAACCTCCATCGGTAAAGCTTGTGTCACTTCTGTAATATATAATCATAACAACAACCTATACATGTAGGAATAACATTTACAAAATTAATGTATTTAATAGTCAATATTTATAGTATTTTCTTACATTATAAAGATTTTTCATTTTTAGCTACCAAAATCACAAAACAAAAAAAATCTGAGTGATTGTATTTTTTTTTACTTGTTTGAAATTTCTTTATTTTTGTATTGTGTGTTTTAATTGTATACTTTATTCTTTCATTAACAAGTGTCGAATCTATCAAGACAGGACAGTTCATTAAATATTAGGTAATTAAAGCATTTACAGTATATCAATGTAAAATAAACTTTATTATCACAACGAAACGAGAAGCAATTACATCATATCATTTACGTCTCTCTTGCTAGGGGTTCTCAATCTTAACAAAAATTTCATCAGAAAAATATAGTTTTGCATCATTTATCAATAAAATTTAGACAATCTTGGTCAATCAAAATGAAGGAAAACATAAATTTTGAGTTAATAGATATTTTCAAGAGAGCGAAGTAATTAAACAACGCCGATTTACGTTTAAATCTCCAGTCATGGATGATCCATTGTAATCATTATAATCATAAAAATTATTGATAACATGTGGCCGCCTAACATCCACGTTACATAATTATTCTTTTCTTTACAAAAAGTAATTGAGGGGGTGAACATGGGGTGATTTCCACTTCCCTCTCCCTTACTATTTTGTTTGTTGGTGAAGCATAAATTATCCCTTTTTAGCTCACCTGGCCTAAAAGGCCAAGTGAGCTTTTCTCATCACTTGGCGTCCGTCGTCCGTCATCTATCGTCCGTCGTCCTCGTCGTCCGTCGTCGTTAACTTTTACAAAAATCTTCTCCTCTGAAACTACTGGACCAAATTTAACCAAACTTGGCCACAATCATCATTGGGGTATCTAGTTTAAATCAAAGTACTGAAGTACTGAACATCGGATGACCGCAAGTTCTTGTGGATGGTCAAAAGCACTTGTCACAGAAAAAAATCACATCTCTATGCCTGAAACTGAGGTTAATGTACAAAGATATATTTTTTTCTGAGACAAGTTCGTGCTAGGATGATGAATAAATGACAGGAAATTCAACCTCACCGTAATAACTATTATATTGTAGTGATACAAATCAGTATACACTGGTTAGTTGTTATATATTATATTAATATAACAGTTACATATATATATATAATTTTCATCCATTTGTATATCATTCTATTATACTATTCTAATAATAGTGCAATGCAAGTGCATGGTGGACACTCTTCTGTAAAAATTCGATTCTTCTAAAAGATTGGATATGAGTAGGCATTCATATTTTCCCGCAAAAACAATTATAGAGTTTTCGGTCCTTGCCGGGATTGTCGCAAAACGTTCTTGAGATATTCTTCCGCATGCTTTAACACAATTTTTCGGTACGTGTGCATAGATATTATCAATGATATTTTACTTATATATATATATATATATATATATATCTAACGACAAAACATTTTCATATCATTAATTTATGTTCTAAACAAAAATATTTTTATCAGTATTCATTGAAGAGATGTATTTATAACAAACGATAAGGAATGTTAGTTTGCACTCGTTAATATCCGCGTATTTATCATGTTTATAGATCGGTTATAAACCCAAAACGAAAGTTACGTAATGGAAATCTAGGCGATAGCAATACATCGGAATACCCTCACGGTCATCGCGATTGTAAAAATGTGTCCGATGACCCCGCCCGCCAACCAAGATGGCCGCCATTGCTAAAAATTGAACATAGGGGTAAAATGTAGACTTCGGCTTATATATCTGAAACCAAAGCATTTAGAGCAAATCTGACATGGGGGTATAATTGTTCATCAGGTCAAGATCTATCTGACCTGAAAATTTTAAACAAATCAGACAACCCATTGTTGGGTTGCTGCCAATGAATTGGTAATTTTAAGAAAATTTTGCAGGTTTTGGTTATCATCTTCAATTTTATTATAGATAGAGATAAACTGTAAACAGCAATAATGTACAGCAAAGTAAGATCTACAAATAAGTCAACATGACCAAAATGGTCAATTGACCCCTTATTGAGTTATTGCCCTTTATAGTAATTTTCTAACTTTTTTTTGTAAATTTTTTGTATTCTTTTACAAAAATTTTCTCCTCTAAAACTACAAAGACAAATTTAACCAAACTTGGCCACAATCATCATTAGGGTATCTTGTTTAAAAAACGTGTCCGATGACCCCGCTTACCAACCAACATGGCCGACATGGCTAAAAATAGAACATACTATTAGGGGTAAAATGAAAGTTTTGTCTATTATTTTTTGAACCGTTATAAATAGAGAAAATCTGAAAGGAGCAAAAATGTTCAGAATAATGAGCTCTACCAATTGTCCATATACGTCAAAACTGTTAGACAAATTCTTATAGGAGTTATTGCCCATAAATGACAAATTTTACCATTTTTTTCATTTTTGCCTATTATCATGAAAACTATGATATTTAGAGAGAAACATTTATTTTCCGTTATGCCTCATATGATTTAAATTATAATAGATAAATAAACACTTTAAATCACAAAAATGATCACAAGCAAGGCAAGATCTATTAAAAAGTCAAAGTTTGACCATAGATGAATAAACCCTCATACATCTATGGTTTGACGATATAGTTAGTAGACTTCACTCTTCATAGGAGTGATTGCCCTTAAATGAGGATTTTTTTTTCATCCTCTTTTGTGTTTTGAGCAAAAACTAAAGAAGATAGAGAGAAACTAAACAGACTAAAAGATCAGTAAAACAAGATCAACAAAATAGAGATTTTTGTCATAAAGTCTTCTCGTCTACAATGTTTAGAGTGTCCTTTGTTTGATATGCACATAGACCAAGGTGAGCGACACAGGCTCTTTAGAGCGTCTACTTTACTACCCTCTTCACCAGGTTCCCGCCCGACTGACCCCTGTAATTGAGGGGTGAACATGGGATGATTCCCACTTCACTCCCCCTTACTATTTCTTTTTGGTGAAGCATAAATTATCCCTTTTTTACTACCTTCTTCACCTGGTTCCCGCCCCTGTAATTGAGGGGTGAACATGCGGTGACTCCCACTTCCCTCCCCCTTACTTTTATTTTGGTGAGGCATAAATTATCCCTTTTTTACTACCCTCTTCACCTGGTTCCCACCCGACTGACCCCTGTAATTGAGGGGGTGAACATGCGGTGACTCCCACTTCCCCCCTTACTTTTTTTTGGTGAAGTATAAATAATCCCTTTTTTACTACCCTCTTCACCTGGTTCCCGCTCCTCTAATGTAGGAGTGAACATGCGGTGATCCCCCCCCCCCCCTTACTATTTTTTTTGTGAAGCATGCATTATCCCTTTTTTACTACCCTCTTCACCTGGTTCCCGCCCGACTCTCAAAATTCCCTCCAACCTAACTCCCAGTCATTCCCAGGATTCGATTCCAGAATCGTGTCCACGCCTCGTATTTGTAATCATAATTGTTATATGTACACTGTGATATGTTCCCCTGGGGATCTAATTTGGAAAAAAAAATAATAACTTATCCTATCTTATCTGTATATCATAAAACACACTGCGACTTTTATGTAGCAAAATGCCAAATAAAAAAAATGAATCAAATAGGTACAACGGAATCTAAAGGAAATCTTCGGTATCAAAGATATTGTCATCAGCAGCCAATTAAGCCGTATGTCTGACCATAATTTATTAATTACCACTATTACAGCTAACAGTTATGTAGACTATTGAACATTAATAAAAAAAAATTATAAAAATAAAATAAAAAGAAAGGAATATATATGTAATACACATTATGTTCAGCAATTAACCATTGGTACATGCATTTCGTATTGCTCTGGATGGGGTTTACTTTTGGGAATTCACTAAAAACTCTGGCTGTTACAATAAAATGATGGCGGTTTTGGGGTTTTCCCGGGCTGGGTTATAATCGTAAAAATTGATAATACTGGAAAATACTGGTTAACACGATTTTTAAAGCTTATTTATTCATAAAATGGTTAAGTAATTGTAGTTTCATAGTAGTAATGCGTTACATATACATGTTATTCAAATAAACCTTTGAAGTAATTTTCAGATGATACACAATAAAATTACCTTTTCTCCAAAGGGTCTATATCGGCAGAATACAATTGTAAGTTTTGCATATTTTTGGATACCTTTTTTAATTCCCAGAAAAAAAGGTCTCTTTAACTTATGTGTCGCGTAAACCTCACTGTCAGGAGATACATCATGGTCATATCCATAACGTACGTGTGGAGTAAACCTCACTGTCAAAAGAACAAAAGGGAATCCCTATAGAGTATGTGTCGAGAATCCTCACTGTCAGACCAAATATCATGGTAATCCCCATAACGTACGTGTGGAGTAAACCTCACTGTAAAAAAAAAACCAAAAGGGAATCCCTATAGAGTATGTGTCGAGAATCTTCACTGTCAGAACAAAAATCATGGTAATCCCCATAACTTACGTGTGGAGCAAACCTCACTGTCAAAAGAACAAAAGGGAATCCCTATAGAGTATGTGTCGAGAATCCTCACTGTCAGACCAAAAATCATGGTAATCCCCATAACGTATGTGTGGAGTAAACCTCACTGTCAAAAGAACAAAAGGGAATCCCTATAGAGTATGTGTCGAGAATCTTCACTGTCAGAACAAAAAGCATGGTAATCCCCATAACTTACGTGTGGAGTAAACATCACTGCCAAAAGAATAAAAGGGAATCCCTATAGAGTATGTGTCGAGAATCCTCACTGTCAGGACAACAATCATTGTAATCCCCATAACGTATGTGATGTGTGGAGTTAACCTCACTGTCAAAAGAACAAATGGTAATCCCTATAAGGTATGTGTCGAGTCAACTCCGCTGTCAGAAAAACACATGGTCATCACTATAAAGTATATGTAGAGTAAACCTATCTGCCAGGAGAGCATATGGTCATTTCTATAACGTACAAATGTATGTGTCGCGTAAATTTCACTGTCAGGTGAACACATGGTCATTTCCTATAATGTAATGTATATGTAGAGTAAACCTATCTGTCAGGAGAACACATGGTGATTTCTATAACGTACAATTGTATGTGTCACTTAAACCTCACTGTCAGGAGGAGATAAGTCATGGACCTCCCCATAACGTATGTGATGTATATGTTGAGTAAACCTCACTATCGACAGAACAAATGGTAATCCCTATAAAGTATGTGTCGAGAATTCTCACTGTCAGAAGAACAACTGGTTATCTGTATAACTGATTTCTATAACGTACAATTGTATGTGTCGCGTAAACCTCACTGTCAGGAGGAAATAAATCATGGACCTCCCGTTAACGTATGTGATGTATATGTTGAGTAAACCTCACTGTCGACAGAACAAATGGTAATCCTTATAAAGTATGTGTCGAAAATTCTCACTGTCAGAAGAACAACTGGTTATCTGTATAACCCATGTGTCGAGTCAACCTTACAGTCAGGAGAACAAATGGTCATCACTATAACGTTTGTGTCGAGTAAGCCTCACTGTCAAAATTACATATGGTCATCCCTATAACGTTTTAGTCGACTCAACCTCACTTTCAGAACAAATGGTAACCTTAAAACGTAAATGTCGAGTTATTCTCACTGTCAGGAGAAAAAAATGGTCTTCCCTTTAACATATTAGTCGAGTCAACCTCAGTTTCAGGAAACACATTGTCATCCCTGGACGTTTTTAATAGTCGACTCAACCTTCGTTTTCAGGAGAACAAAATGATAATCCCTATAACTTATGTTATGGCTTAATTATTAAATAAGTTCTAGATATTTCTTACTTGAAAACCATAACTCCCTCTGTGCTAGAGATGGTTAAACTATTTATGCAAGTCCAATCGTCTATTGTTGTCCCAAAAGCATTTAAATTGATGACGGAATTCTGTAGCGTTGTAGTTGAGATTGTGAGTATTTTTGATTGTTCTGAATTGTCTGATACTTGTGTGTATTTATATTCCCAATCTGAATTTCTCAGATTTTCAGGCAAATGACATTCGGCGTCTAAAAAAAAAACCCAGAATAATAAAAATCATACCTCATGAAATTCAACGAATTTGTACAACAGTAGATCACGGTAATTGCCAAAAAAAAAAGAGACAACCATTGATGTAAAGAAAATAAATCGTAAATACACTTCGTATTGTTTGGTTAAACTTCGGGAAGGGATTTGTTTTTTGTTTTTTATAAGATTTCGATCCCATACACAAATGTTAAAGAAATGTAGACGATTTCAAAGCCTCTCTCGAGCTAAACTCGTCCTCTTGCCGATGAGTGTGACGAGTAAGAAATCTAACTTGTCACTGACTTGCTGGAGGAAATCAACTACAACTGGAGACTGCATGATTTTCTGTAGATTCGGGTAGAATCCGTCTCACTGATATTTAAATGTTCCATACCTAGCGTGTATTTTATGTCATGCCTGAATAATGTATAATTATTGAAGTTACATTAACAAGTACATATTTTTTCGCATTTTTGCTGTTTCCATGGTAACGGCGGCCATCTTGAAAATGCCATACCCCGATTGCAAATTTGCACATGTTGGTTAACATTATGGTATAGTTCCATAACAATTGGTTCATAGAATTCCAAGATATAAGCTGGACAAAAAAAGTGGAAGAAAAAAAATAAGAAAAAAAGAAACGTAGAATAACAATACGTCACCCCAACTCCGTTGAGGGTGCCATAACTAGATTTGTAATTGCAAGCAATAACGGATGGCACCCTCGTCCCCTCATTGCCAGGGTAACGGCAGCCATTTTGAAAATTCAAAAGTTGAACATCGCATCTACACATGCCAGTTACCATTACTGTAAATTTTCAGAGAGTTTGAAGCATTTCGAAAAAAATTGACATTTTGAGTGTTTCCATGGTAACGGCCAATGTTAAACTTTCGCCCAGTTTCCATGACAATGGCGGCCATTTTGGAATTTCTAAATACTGAAAAATCATCTAGGCATACGAACTAACATTTTCATAAAGTTTCATCCAGTAAGGTCTTATAATAAAAGATTTTGATTTTTGATTTTTTTTACATTTAAATGGTTTCCATGGAAACGGTGGCCATTTTGAACCATTCCAAAGTCAGGTGCACAACTTCACATGGGGGTCCTCATTATAGTAGAGTTCCATCAACATTGGTCCATTAAATTCCGAGAACTAGCTCGGACAAAAATGTGTGGAAGAATAATAAAAAGGAAAAAAAGAAACGTAGAATAACAGTACGTTACCCCAACTCCGTTGAGGGTGCCATAACTAGATTTGTAATTGCTAGCAATAACGGATGGCACCCTTCCCCCATTGCCAGGGTAACGGCAGCCATTTTGAAAATTCCAAAGTCAAAGAGGGTATTTACACATGCCAATTAACATTATTGTTAAGTCTCATTGAGTTTGGAGCATTTTGATTTTTTTTTACATTTTTGCTGTTTCCATGGTAACGGCAGCCATTTTGGAAATTCCAAAGACAAATGGGACATCAGCATATGCCAGTCAATATTTATGTGAAGTTTCATTAACTTTGAAGCATATTGATTTTTTGGACATTTCTGCTGTTTCGATGACAACGGCAGCCATCTTGGATATGCCAACCCTTATTTGCACATCTGCACATGGTGGTTTTACATTCTGGTATAGTTCCATTAAGATTGTTCCATACAATTCCGAGAAAACGTCTGGACAAAAAAAGTGGAAGAAAAATAATAAAGAAAAAGATACGTAGAATAACAATATGTCACCCCAACTCAGTTGAAGGTGCCATAATAATAATAAGAACTGAGCAAAAACAATAAGTCTTCCCAAACTTCGTTTGGGAGACTTAATAAAATGATTTGTATATACTGCAAATACACTATTGCGTATTATTATATGAAAATCAATCTCTCAGACTTGTTATCTAAATTCGAATACATGTTTAAATATCTGAAAGTTTTCATCATTAAAGAGAGGCGAAAGATGCCAATGGGGCATTCAAACGAATAAGTCGAAAATATACTGACAACGCCATGGCAAAAATAAACAAGTTGCTTTCTTTCAAAAGAGAAAAACAATACGTGAACCCCATACCGCTGACTGGTCACCAAAAAAATGTTGCCGATTTCTTTCGCTTTTGATTTGAAATTATTGACTGTGAATAGAATAAGGTAATCGTGATGTTAAAACATATTTTGAAAATGTGTAACTTTGATAAGATTCTTGCAGATGTCAATTAAAAGCACCGTTTGATTTTAGTTGTAAATAGTAAATAAAGTTGAGAATGGAAATGGTGAATATGTCAAAGAGACAATAACCCGACCAAAGAGCAGATAACAGCCGAAGGCCACCAATGGGTCCTCAATGGAGCGAGAAAATCCCGCACCCGGAGGTGGGCCTCAGCTGGCCCCTAAATAAAAATGTGTACTAGTTCAGTGAAAATGGACGTCATACTAAACTCCAAAACATATAACTGAACTAAAATTAAAAAAACATACAAGACAAACAAAGGCCAGAGGCTCCTGACTTGGGATAGGCGCAAAGATGCTGTCTGTACTCATGGTAGAGGTGGAATAGGGAAAATTTCCATGTGATTTGTAACTCTGTGTCCTGCAACTTATAAAAAGGGTGCGCATTTTGTTCTTGAGAGTAACACAGCAGCTTCATTAGGATCTATAATATACTGGCAATTATTTTCGTCTCATAAAACATTACTTAATTCAATCCAAATATTCTACAGGACAAATTTAGTTTTGAAGAATATTTTGTTTTCAGATATATTATGAATACCTGAACATGCTCTCAAAAGAACCAATTTATATAAAAAAAAATTGTTTGCTAAAAGTCAATTATATCATCATAGATACTAGGATTTAAATTGTGTTGGCCAGACGCACGTTTCATCTACAAAAGTCTCAACAGTGACGCTCGGATGAAAAAAAGGTAAACAAGGCCAAATAAAGTGCGTAGTTGAAGAGCATTGAGGACCCAAAATTCCGATAGGTTTTGCCATATGCAGCTAAGGGTATCTATTTCTGGGTAGAAACTCCTTAGTTTTTCGAAAATTTAAAAGTTTATGATAGTACAGTCACTTAAAAAAAAAAAGAAAAAAAAGATAAGAAACAACTACAGGTCAGAATACCAGAAGTCTTCAAAGTCACATGTCAAGCTCTTACTGTCGTGTCCCGAATTAAAATTGGAAATGCGAAAATTAACATTCCGCGAGTGAAATTAGTATTTATGATGCATGTGGTTTTCTTGCGCAAGAAATAGTAAATGGAAAACATTTTCTCAAATCTTTACTCAAATTCATTCGTTTGATACAATAATACAATAATTGGTGGATTCATTTGACACAATAATTGGTGGAGTATTCGTTTATTCATTTGACACAATAATTGGTGGAGGCCCGTTAATAAATGTTGGACGACTTTTAAAAGCTGACACCAAACATCGACATCCAGACCTTACAGCATGCTAGCGTTTCGACAATTCGAACAGGAATATTTATATTTGAACATTATTTTTGTACCGTTCGAACTATTTAATTTCATATGTATTTCCAGTAAATGATTTATTTGTGAATTAATCAGAATACACCATTGAACAACGACACCAGCTGAATATCAAAGAACATATATATAATGCATTATTTTCAAAGAAGAACTTTTATCAACATCAGTGACATTAATAACTTTAAAGTTATATTTTTGTGTATTTTTATTGTAAACATATATTTTCATGAAACTGTGAGTATATCAAATGCTTATTTAAAATCTATTTTACAATCTAAATTTTAAATTTTAAATTTTCAGCTATGAAACAAAATGTTCATTCTCATTTCACAAATCGTATTGCGTTTCATGTCTTAAAATTTTAAGAAAATCTTTACTCAAATGCTGTTTGAATAAGTTATAAAATTATTTTTAGATAAAATGTTGTAAAATTTATTCATTTAAATCATCCATTGAATAACTTTTCAGAATGATGTTAATTAGAACTTTGTTTGTATTTCAAACGCTTGTCAATATTATCATTTGCAATCAGTCATCTTTAAGATTAGGTTCAACTTTCATTTAGGGTTACATAAAGTAAATCTCCTTGTTTGTAAGTTACCTATTAGGAACAAGTTAGACAAATTCTTGTTGCCGTTTACTGTTGGATAATCTAATACCGGTACAAAGTAATAATAATTTAATATATATATATATAGGCAAGCATATTGCATAGGCAACCTGAATAGCAGGGACGCCACACAAAAATACTAAATAAAGGGCTACCCCAGGAGCAGGAACGCCACAAATACTTAACATAAAGGGCTACCTCAGGAGCAGGGACGCCACAAATATTTAATATAATGGGTAACCTCAGAAGCAGGAACGCCAAATAAACGACTAAACAGTAACTTAGAGACTGAAGTAAGCAATTCAAATTCTGTTAAAGTTTTATTCTAGTCTTTTCATATTTCATATATTTTTGCAACATTTTGTTTAAAACACTTTGCATATATTTTTAATTAAATTTCATTAACTGTAAAAATAAACGTTCAATTGTAAGCATGCGGGTAACAAACTTTCAAGAGCAACGATTTAAAATTAATACCAAAATATTGTAACATCAAAGACATCGATTGATTTATAAAGAATTACAAAAAAAAAACACCAATTAAACAGGACGATTAACATGCAGTCTCGAAAATGAAAAAAAAAAAAAGAAAAAAAAAAAGAGAAAAATATTTAAAAAAAGAGGATTCAAGTTTTTTTTATCGCTTAAAATCAAAAACAAAATACTATACTTTATTTTTTTTTTGCATCGCAATCTTCTCAATTACTTGTCTTCTATATTGTTTTGAGGTTTAATATGGATATTAATTATTTATTTACGTTAATAATTAATAGTTATAAATCCATTTTCAGATTAATATAGTAAACATAAAATTGTATGCGATTTCTTTAAAATATTTTTTTTTTATTTATATAATTTTGGAGTCCAAAATTTCTAAGGAGAGTGATATATTGTGATAGATATTTGACATAAATTTTGGATATAGATGACGTTACAATTATTCCTTTGATATTGAACTTATCTCTTCTATAAAACTTCGGCTGATGCCAGACTGACCTCCAGTTGTATGTCTGGCAGAGTTTGACATAAGGTCTTAGAAGTTAGACAGCGGTCAACCTGCGTCAGCAACTTTATTTATAACTCATAAAGCATAAATTCTTTTGTTTGTTGCAATCAGTTAAGGGTTACTAGGACATTCAGAAATTAGTATATAAACTGATCAAGCCGCTATAATATTAATAGCGAGTTTCTTGATGTTCTAGGTGAGTCTCTTGATTTTGAAAACAATTTAGATTTTAAAGTATTTTTCTTTTAATTTTATTTTGGAAAAAGAATAAATAAAGTTTATAAGTAACTAATATTTTAATTCAAAGGTTGAATTTAACAGTAATTATTATTGTTATTATTTGATATTTAATTTGAATTGTTTGTAGTATTTTATTATTGTTTTCAATTTATTTTGACATTCAAACTTTGTATATTTTAATTATTTTTTTATTAAATTAATAGCGAGTTTCTTGATTTTCTAGTTTGGTTTTCTTTCCTGTTGTTGTTCCCGGCCTGCCTCTACATCGGCAACAACGCCCGGCCTGCCTTTACATCGGCAGCAATGCCATACACCATCAAAGGCATTGTTCACAGCTAGTTTCCTCCGAACATGTAAAAAAATCAGAACCAGCTCTCACAGATGTAGTTCGTCTGTTGAGAGTCTGAGGGAAAAGAACAGTAAGCAGACCATGTTACATTACGCAAATATCAACCAACTTCTTATTACAATAAATGGTGGTTCATTCATTCGGACAATAATTCGGATTCTCTTGATACAATAAATGGTGGATTCTCTTGTTATAATAGATGCACTGATATTCTAGATAAGAATATGCTTTCACTTTATCATACGAATACCTTATCTAGGCTCAAATCTAATGTTAATTGAATTCGAATGTCAAACTACCTATCTCAAGAGGTTTGACTCCATATTCATTGCCCTTTAGGGGCTTCGGTGGACTAGTTACACCAAACAAAGGAAATGATAATAATAATAATAATAACAATAATAATAATAATAATAATAATAATAATAATAATAATTGGCCTAATATTAAAACCGAACTGGTGCAAAATACATCATTATATAATATAATACACAAGTGGTAATTAACGATAAAAATCAAAGCTGGTTCTTTCAAAGTCGTAAACAATTATGATTTTGCAGTAACTCTACAGGAATTGTGTGGGTTTGGATGTTTTCTTTTTGGTGTTATTGAAGAGAATTCTAAGGTAGATAACTATTTTTTTTTCTTCAATTTATTCATAACCTTTTGTAAAATCTGATTGTAAAGACATCGGTCTATCGAAGAAGGCTGTATGTTGGTCTCTAGGTGTAACTTTCAGTTGCGTCGTTGGGTTAACCCCACTTTCCTCACATCTTTAACTCAAACGAAATATGTTATTTTTGTGAACAAATATTGGTTGTAGTATGAAAAAAAACATTCTTTTAAATGTATTTTTAATATGTTTCTCGTGAGTGAAGACATTTATTACATTGATTATTTGTTAAAATTGGATTTCCATCTAGCTTAAGTTACAAAATGTATCATATGGCTTTTGGCTATTTGCCTGAAATATGTATTTTCATTTGAAAGGCGTATTTTAATTCAAATATTATTTAAACTCTCCTTTTTGTAACTTTTTTAACAGTTTGCATTCAAAATTCAAGTGTGGAATTTACATTATAAAAGCATTTGAAAATAACTTTCATGTTGTGAAAGTCTTTTATCAGATATATTGTTGTGTAATTACAATTATTGAAGTGAACATTTAAGATAACAAAAAATGCTATCATATATATATTGGAAGACATGCTATAGGGAGTTCCATCTGATTTTGGTAATTAAAAATATTAACGAATAGCAAACATCTACTTTTATGTGTTGCTCCAAAATATGAATATAATGAGAAAAATAAATACAGAAAGAAAAATTAAGAGAAGAAAATGAAAAAAAAAAAAGATTGAGATAAAGAAATACAACGAGAAGGAGAAGTTTCTTGCCCTTTAAATGCGCTCACACAAGGAGTTTCATACAATTTTATTTACACCAAAATGTGTCTTATAAAACTAAAAACAATATTACGTACGCAAAGTATTCCAAAAACAATATAAGATTCAAAGTACAAACAACTTAACATGAATACTTAAGATATGTAAACAAGTTTATGTTTTGATTAGCTCAATCTCAGACAGAGCCCAACAAATCAAAATGTTGCTAAAGAAAATGGCATTTAATTCTTCAGGGGAATATACAACTAAACAACAGACATATAAAGCACCAAAGGATGAACATGCAGTGCAAGGTAAGTGATAAATGGTGTATGTTGGTGGATTTTTTAAAGTAACATGTCGACAAAAAAGAGAGGCGGAATATACCAAAGGGAAATCCAACTTAAAAGCCGAAGACAAATTAAACTGACAACTCCATGGCAAAAAAGTAAAACAACGAAAAGACCAACAAGAGTATACAAAATACAACCCAGAAAACTAAAGACTGAGCATTAACAGTAACGCGTCGCAGGGGACATGGAAAAACCGGGCGTCCGTCCGTGCGTCCGTGTGTCCGTCCATCCGGTCTTGTTAGCGCTCTCACAGGTACAATTCTTGCCAGATTTTTATAAAACTTATACTATAGATTAAAATCAGCAATATCTCAGACAAGTTTTATAATGGTGGACGATCGACTTTTTTAAAAAGAGTTATGCCCCTTGGAAATAATAGATTTATGGAAAATGGCCTCGTTAGCGCTGCCACGGGTACAATTCTTGCCAGATTTTTATAAAACTTATACTATAGGTTAATATCAGCAATATCTCGGACAAGTTTTATAATGGTTGTTGGTTGACTTAATTTTTTTAAAAGAGTTATGCTCCTTGGAAATATTAAATTTATTGAAAATGGCCTCGTTCGCGCTATCACGGGTACAATTCTTGCCAGATTTTTATAAAACTTATACTATAGGTTAATATCAGCAATATCTCGGACAAGTTTTATAATGGTGGACGATCAACTTTTTTAAAAAGAGTTATGCACCTTGGAAATATTAAATTTATGTAAAATGGCCTCGTTAGCGCTCTCACTGGTACAATTCTTGCCAGATTTTTATAAAACTTATACTATAGGTTAATATCAGCAATATCTCGGACAAGTTCTATAATGGTGGACGATCGTCTCTTTTTAAAAGAGTAATGCTCCTTGGAAATATAAAACATGTGCAACGCGGGGGAACTTGGAATTATTTTTCTTTTATTATTTTTGACGTCTAAGGCGCAATATAGAAACAGACACATATCTGAAGAAAGGACACAGATTTGAGGCCGGACATAGATTTGAGGCTTACATGTATAAAGATAGCGAACAAAAACACACCAAATGAAACTGATTTCATTTATTTGTTTCAATTTTATTTTTTTTCAATTTTATGCCATTTCATTTTAATTAAAATTGTTTTTTAAATGTAAGATTTTTAAGGTGCAAAATAATTTTATCTTTAAATTACATATTTTCTTATAATTAAATTGTGTTCATCCAATCACTAAAACATTACATATTCAATTTATTTTGTTGGCATTCGAGGAATAGATATTGTATAAAATATTGGCATTCCAGGAAGACACAGGACACATATCAAAACGTAAAGTAAAATTCAGATCAGAAACTAAGATATTTAAATTTTGAGTACCGGTATTAATTGACAATAACAACAGAGAAAGAAGTAAAGAAATAAAAAAATATAACTGTATCAAAGATTGTTCACAGTAACTGGATGATTGATTTGGATGCTTCACGTCCAGTGGCAGATATTTAATGGATGTTCAGCCAGGACGAAAAAAAATTAACTATACATACAATCATTAACTGAAGAGAGGCGAAAGATACCAGGGGGACATTCAAACTCCTAAGTAGAAAATAAACTGACAAAGCCATGGGTAAAAAAGAAAAACACCAACAGACAAACAATAGTACACAAAACACAACATAGAAAACTAAAGACTGAGCAACACGAAGCCCATCAAAAACTAGAGGGATCTCAGGTGCTCCGGAAGGGTAAGCAGATCCTGCTCCACATGTGGCACCCGTCGTGAAAAGACGCCCAAAGTACTGAACCTATTGATATAAGAAAGCTGTAATAGCAATGGCTGAACTTCATAGAAGAATTAACACAGGAACTAAAAAAAAAAAAAAAAAAAAACAGTACAGAAAGACGCTTTTTTGCCATGCCATGAACACACTTTACAGACTTTCAATGCAGGAAATAAATTTAATCTTTATATAAGCGAATTGTTGTATATCCTATATTTCAGACGCAATCATTGCACAACAATAAAAATTTATAACTTCAATCAACAGGTTTATCAACCAAAAATTATAGATTCAAAAAGACAATTCCTAAAAAAAATTTTCGTAAAATACTGGATTTGAAATACTGTAACGTAATTGAGTTTCTTCAGATTGGACCAGACTGCAACGTTTGACCTTCAAGTCTTGACCTGCTGACATAAGTTTATAACAGTTTGTGGTCAGGTTTTGTAAATGTTTCTACTTGCTGCTTAACATTATTTACAGGACCCACCTATTGTATTAATTGTTAATTCGTTCTCGTCCTGGATATACATAAAATACAAAAAAATTTACGAAAAAACACATATGACAGACATGAACCAACGACAACCACTGAACTACAGGTTGCTGCCGTGGGACAGGCACATAAATAATGTGGTGTTGTTAAAAATGTTTGTGAGCGCTCAACCCTCCCCTAACCTGGGATAGTGGTGTAACAGCACGACATAAGAACAAACTGTAAAAATCAATTACAATTGGCTAAATTCAAAAGATTGGTAAGAATAAAAAATAAAAGTATAACAAAAATGCCGAACTACAAGGAAATTAAAAGAATCCATCTAAGTAGATATAAAAAGATGTGGCATGAGAGCCAATGAAACAACTCTCCATCCAAGTCACAATATGTAAAAGTAAACCATTATAGGTCAAAGTACGGCCTTCAACACGGAGCAACGAAGGTCAACTTTGTCTGAGGGAGTTGGGTCATAGTTTCCCAATAATCTATAAATTTATCAACGGTTTATTTAAAAAGCTATTTCATAAATCATGTCAGTACTGAAGCACTGATAACTGAGCTTTAAGTTATTAAAATTATTTGACCGCCATTAACAAAACAAAGAGTGACACGTATCAACCAAAATAGATAAATATACTATTTTTACAATTATATTATGATTCAATCTTACTTATAATTAGACCATTTACGTTGCGAATTCAGACATATATTATATAATTATATAATATACATTATACTACAATAGAAGTGCACTAATTTAAACTTAAATATAATTACAGTTCGACACTTGAGACTTACATGCAGTTTGTCTTGTACGTTTTTGTTATGTTTTCTAACTACTAGTAAACAAACATTATGAAAGAAAGCATGCACGTAAGAATTTTAACAAACAAAACGTAGCTGTAATATGCACAGTACGTGGACCTCTATTCTTCCCTCCCCTTATACATGAAACTGAATAATGAAACACTGTGGATTCGTTTATTTTCGTGGTCTCAAATTTTCGTGGATTGAGGGAATATTGCACTTTTGTAGATATTTGAGTTCGTAGATTTGCCAAAACCTGCATATAAGCTTATAGAAAATGTGTACTTCGTTGAACATTTAAATTCGTGGATCATCTTTACCAACAAAATCAACGAAAATTGGTATCCCACGAATAAAAATGAATCAGCAGTAACGAATTATCTAAATTGAATACTACGCGTTTAGAAAAATATGATTTATAATGGATATACGTTAAAATACAGCAATCCAACTACAACAATTCAAAATAAAGTTAAATGCAAAAGTACAGTTTTAACAATGAACAAGGGATTATGCAATATATGTCTTAATCGCCCCAAGTCTAAACATTAGTGAATAAGTCATTCAGATCGCATGGTTGATTTTCGTCGCGTGCGCAAACGATTAGATAGCGGGAACTTCTAGTGTCAATATGAATAGTTTATTACAATAAAAGTGAAGTTTGCTTGTGTGACGGGATTGATTCCCTTGGTAGGTATTTAACCAGCCGGAAGCGGTAGAGCTAGGGAAGTATCGGTCAAGAGGACTGACTTCGAACACAGTGGTCTCGTTTTCGAATAGGGGAACTTTGAATTCTTCATTAAAATTCGTTTGATGTGTTTGAGCTTTTGATTTTGCTATTTGATAAGGGACTTTCCGTTTTGAATTTTTCTTGGAGTTCGGTATTTTTTTTATTTTACTTTTTAGCTATTGTAAATAGAGTAACAAACTGGCCTAGCAGATTTGTCCGTCACCTTTGTTTAAAATTGTTTGTTGTTGACTAGATATAGCTATTGTTACTCTTTCAAAATGTAGTTAATTCCTCGAGTTTAGAAATATGATCAACTCTAGGCCTGGACTTTTCCCGTGCGTCAGTAAAAACCTTGCTAAAGTTTGGCATACGTTTTGATCTGTTAGATATATAAACACGCAATCATGTCTGGTCAGAAATCTGATGCCGATTGCACGGAAACCCTCAAGCTTGTAACAACTCTTTGAGAAGTCAGTATGTGGCACCCACATATCCAATATACCATCATTTCCAAGTGGCAGTCAAATGTCCCGCCTTTTATCAAACTTTGCATTACCTAACTATTGTATAATAATAATTAAATGTTTTCTTGTCCTGAATATGCGTGAAATATTTGCCACTGAGCAATAATCAAACAACTTATATTTATTAAGGAATTGTTATAGTGATTACATTGTTCATCTCGCAAACATCTACATGTGATAACATTGGATATGTAATTCAAACTTTCAATTACCCAATGGTTTTGCAAGAAAATTGAACAAATTTGCTTCATAACATTTTCAATTGTTTTTGAAAATCAGTATACTTCTTTCAATTTACCGTATATTGTACTCAATTCAAACCAGACTTAAAGATATATATTTAGAAATATTGGAAAGCAGACTTTTTTGTGATAGTAACCTGAGAACATATAGATAGAGTAAAGAAAATTAAAAATGGAAAACATACTTAAATGAAAAAGAGATAGGGAATTTTGCTAAAATTATAAGTAATAATGTCCTTTAAATTGAACAAGGTCGATATACTTGAACTCATTTAAAAGGGATAATTTTTCCCTTGAGTTTTTCAGAACTATAGAAGACGAATTTCATTTCATTCTATAATGAACAAATCTTAACACAATTAGAGAACCATTTTTTTCTGAATTAAGTGAAATGTTTCCTTTTTTTTTAATATAAATCTGGCTAATGAAGCTATAGATTTAAGTATTTCTAGCATTTACATTTTGTACATATCAGTTATAAATTTTTACAACAGTTCTAATGATAATGAAATGATCGTCACAAGAATACAAAACTCTTTGTGATTAATACAACACCTCTTTAGAGTGAGACCAGATTGATCAAATAATGTTATAATATTTTCTTTTTTAGTCACGGAGGGAATACCTTTATATAGGTTTGAACGTTGTTTTCAATTTAGACTTGTTTATATATATCTATCTATATAAAAAAGTGAAAAAGTATAGTTTAACAAAACGCATTTGACTAGCAGGTCGAACAACGGAGGTTCTTAAACCCTGCTGACTGTCACTTGCGATTGCCAAATAAAAGGATCACCAGATGTAACAAAATGGATCTTAACTTTTAATTTAATACCAAACAGAAAACGATAAACTTGCGGAAAAGATGGTATACCGCAAACAAAAGGTGCAAAAATTAGTACACCATATCCGGATTACGACAATTAATGTCTCTTCAGTGATGTTAGGAATCGAAACGGTATTTTGAAGGCCATATAATTTACCTCAATGTAGGATAGACTCTTGAATTTTGACTCTTATGATCTGTTCATCCAAAAGACCAAAAGAGTGAAAAAGTATATTTTAACAAAACGCATTTGACTAGCAGGTCAAACAACGGATGTTCTTAAACCCTGCTGACTGCCATGGCGATTGGCAAATAAAATGACCCCAGATGTAACAAAATGGATCTTAATTATCAATTTAATACCAAACAGAAAACAATAAACTCGCGGAAAAAATGGTATACCGCATACATGACGTGCAAAAATTAGTACACCATATCCGGATTTCGACAATTAATGTCTCTTCAGTGATGTAAGGAATCGAAACGGTATTTGGAAGGCCATATAATTTACCTGAATTTAGGATAGACTCTTTAATATATATATATAATATATATACAAGTCTAAATTGAAAACAACGTTCAAACCTATGATTGCGTAGGATAAAAACCGCAATTTTTATACGTGTGCATGCAAAACAAATTTCTTGGTAGAGGGGTCTAAATACAGCACAAACAACATTTTCCAAAAGACCAAAAAGTGAAAAAGTATATTTTAACAAAACGCATTTGACTAGCAGGTCGAACAACGGATGTTCTTAAACCCTGCTGACTGCCATGGCGATTGCCAAATAAACGGATCACAGTTGTAACAAAATGGATCTTAATTTTAATCTAATACCAAATAGAAAAAAAAAAAAAAACTTGCGAAAATGATGGTATACCGCAAACATGATATATATATATATCTACATCTATATTATATACGTGGGAATAAATATGTATTTGTGTGTTTATTTGAAATTTTAGTAGCAATCCTATAATTTTGGATTAGAAAACAATAAAAATATATTGTTCTACTTTTCGTATAACCGTGTCTTTTTGCGCACACTTGATTATATATGTTGCAACACGAGTTAGTAAGAGTTTGGTTTCAAATGACGTGGCATTACTGACATGTATACTTGTACATGTCATCTAGTATACATTATAGAAATTTTATAGACATACACACTTTTGTAAAAACGTTTATCTATCAACAGATTAGTTCAAACTTTTCAAACACTTCACGTCTCGCGAAAACATGTACACACATGTATACTAGTACATGTCATCAAATTGCGGAAGGTGTAGGTTTTTTGTTATACAGATGATTCACTTTCAATTTTATTTTTTAAACTGATGTAAGAATATATCAAATAGACATACTATACACGTGAACATTTTTGTAGCTTTTCTCATGTGACATTACAGTCACTTCATTAATCATGCGACATGTCAGTCAACGTAAAATCATATGACACATCAGTCAGTTTTACTTGGAGCGTACGAATTCACATCTTATGTCATTTATGTATTGTACTCGTATCAAACCTTTTTTTCGTGAGATGTGAAGCGTTTGAATAGTTTGAATTAATCTGTTGACAAATGGGATTTGTTTTTACAAACTTGAGTATGAAGGTATGGATAGGGGGTCTTTCATTTCTGTATTCTTTAATTTTTTGGCTTATTATTCTTCATCTTTAAAAACAATGGGGGTCTTTCATTTCTGTATTCTTAATTTTTTGGCTCATTATTCTTTATCTTTAAAAACAATGTAATTATTCGATAACTATATTTTGGACATTGCTCTTTTTTATAATCAGTAACTGACTCTATTTTAAAAGAGTAAAATCCATTTTATTCCTTTTTATAATCTTTTTCAATGTTTACTATAAATGAATGCAGATTTCATAAAGAAACACACAATTTTTACAATATTCCATGTTTTTATTCTTAAAATTGATAAAACTTAAATTTAATGTTCGGGAAATTTCCCAAAATATATGAAAGTTTTAAAATATTAGTGTTAAATATGTATGTGACACTTGTTGTTATTCGGGAAATGTCCCGAAATCATTTTCAACATTATTATTTATAACATATAAAAAATTGTTGGAAAAGCGTTTTGACAAACAGATCTGAAACACATTTCGGGAAAAATCCCGACAAAAATAAACTAAGTACAAAATGTATAACACAGATGTCTTCAAATATTTGGGGATTTATCCCGAAAATCTATGTATATGCTAGAACTCATGACTAATAATTTCTTTCACATTTCGGGAAAAATCCCGAAAATATAAATCTATTATCAGGCACACACTTGGTGCATAGTTTTTTTTTTACCCATTTCGGGAAAAATCCCGAAATAAAATCTACAAGCAAAAATTATGCTACAGATTTCTTAAACATATTGGGAAAAATCCTGAAAAACAAAATCTTTCAGATTTTACAACACAGAATTTTGATACATTTAGAAGGTTTTTATGTAATCATGAAATATAATGTTTGCTCTCTATTGCATCTCTTTTGCAACATGCTATATTTGACTAAGTGCATATTACAGGTTAAACATAGAAAATAAAATTCCATTAAAAAAACTTGTTTTAAAAATTATTTCTTAATTAAAAAGACTAAGATTGATGATAGGTATGGTATTTAATAATGCATATATATGCAATTACTACGCGGCAAGCGCTAGTTAACTAATAAACTCACATATAGAAATACAATCAGGACAATGTTTTATAAATAGTGGTTGCATTAAAAGGAGCTAAAAGGTACCAACAAGATTTGCAGGATGTATACATGCCTATACAAATAAGATGATATTGCATTATTACATTTATACCAAAAAGACACAATAATTTGAAAGATATCAGGAAGTATGCAGTCCTTTAAACTATGTTTGGCATTCTTTTCCTCTTGTTTATCTTCATATCTGTGTCTTTTAAGACTCAAGTCAATTTGTCCTCCAAGATTTCTATGTATCCTACAAAGAAAAGTCAATTCAAGTTCAATATTTTAAAGTCCTTCAGGCATATTATTCATGATTTTTTTTTTTCCGGCATATTTTGTTCTTTCTTATAATCATGATAATAGATGAATTTGTTATCACAGGTCGACATCCTTTCATAGCTTACTCATGTTACTGTATGTCATTTGTTTTGTTCAATATATAATTGAAGCCTTTCCACACTGATGATATATAAATTTTGTTCAGATTAGGGCAGTTGTCTCCTTAGCTATCATACTGCATCATTTTTTCTAATCTGGTGTTTTCATTTTTTGATATATATATATATATATATATATGTGTTACTTTACCGATTATTACCTACAAACAAATGGGGCAAACTGGAAAAGTTTTAAAAAATAAAACATTTTTTTTTTTACTTTTAGAGTTATCATTAGGATTAGCAATCATACTATAGATATCTTCTTCTTTTAAAGGGGGCAAAGTTCTAATCCTATTAATTTAATTATTTTACTTTACCAATAATTGTCTGGAAACAAACAAGGCAAATTTAAATGGTTTTAAGAAAAATTTGTAAGGGTTCCAAAGAACACAGTGTAACGCCTGTGATTGCTGCTGTCACTGTAAAAATGACTTTCAAAGTAAGCACAATTTTACTTGAAAAGACTCAACATAATCTAGACTGTACTTAACTGTACTTGACTTTGGTCTACAATTTAACCTAAAGAGTCTAAGAGTACTTGATAATCTTGGTAAAGTCAGAATATGGTCTTGTCAAATGCTCAACCAGTCCCGACCAGTCTCTACTTAGTCTTGACCCAGTCTCCACCTGTCTTGACCTTTAAATTTAGTCTTGACTGGTCTTAAATCAGTCCAACTATATCAATTATGTATTGAACAGGTTATTTTATAATATATGGTTTATTGCTTTCAAACTTAAGGATTTAATTTTAATAGGTATAAAAGCTACAATTTTTAGTTTGAACTAAATTTCAGGCAGTCAACTTTAAAAATTTCTATAACTATTTCAAATCAACTTGGTATTAAAAAAAATATCTAATTTAAAAGCTCACAATCATCATTTTTGCTTTTTAAAGTTTCTATTTTCCATAAAAAAAAACAAACAAACCCATCACTGACAGGCAATAACTCAACTGATGATTTTGGCCATGTGACTTATATGTAGGTCTTATGGTGTTATTCATTTTTACTATTCAAAGTTTCCATCTCTTTACTATAGTTTTCAATAAGGCTAACAACAAAAAAGATGTGTTTTGATTTCCCTTCCAACCCTAATTTATCGGCTCCGACACCAAAAAAGTCAAAAATCGATGTTTAACAAAAAATTAAATGGGGAATGTGTCCATGGACCACAGATGATGCCCCCGCTTGCATATCATATAAAGTTATAAAGGGACATAACTGAAGAACAGTAAAAGTGACTTTATCAAAAACACTTGATCTGAGTTTAGTGGTAACAGGTATTGTGTATAAGTTCCATAAAATTTGGTTGATGCAAACTTAATTTAGAGAACGGAAACAAAAAAATCAGCAATTTTTCCATTTGCAAAGGGGCATAACTCTAGAAAATTAAGTGACAACTCCAAAATTCAAACTTGATCTGTATTTTGTGGTAATAAGTATTGTGTACAAGTTTCATAGCATTTGGTTGAGGCAAACTAAAGTTAGTGAATGGAAATGAAAAATTCAGCACTGTTTCAATTTGTGAAGGGGCATAATTCTAGAACAGTTAAAGTGACCCCCTAAAATTCAAACTTGATCTATATTTTGTGATTTATAAAAAGCATTGTGTATAAGTGTCATTGCATTTTGTTGAGGCAAACTAAAGTTAGAGAACGGAAACTATAAATATAAGCATCTTTTTCATTTGTAAAGGGGCATACCTGCAGAACAATTAAAGTGATGCCCCCTTAATTCATACTTGATCTGTATTTTGTGGTAATACGCGTTGTGTATAAGTTTCATAGCATTTGGTTGAGGCAAACTAAAGTTAAAGAACGGAAACGAAAAATTCAGCAATTTTTTTGTTTGTAAAGGGGCATAACTCTAGAATGGTTAAACTAAATGACGCCACCAAAATTCAAACTTGATCTGTGTTTTGTGGTAATAATTAAGCATTGTGTATCAGTTTCATAACATTTGGGTGAGGCAAACTGAAGTTAGAGAACGGAAACCAACTTTGGGAAGTATGGAAAGACTTACGTACAGACAGACAAGGGTAAAACTACTGCGGGGGCATAACAAAGGTCTTCCTTATCATGTCCCTAATTTGCACTATTTGTGAACATTAATGCTAATAAACAACTGGCCAGCTAATGTGTGCTGGCAGTACGCTTGATTATACAAATGCAACATTCAAAAAAGAAGATGTGGTATAATTGCCAACTGTCCACAAGAGCCCAAATGACACAGAAATAACAACTATGCCTGCTTTACTTATGATTGAAAATATGACGCTTTTACTACAATTATCACTTAAACTTGATCCATAAATGATCCATGAAAATAAAGGCATGGTCAGTTTAACCCGTCAGGCAAAAACAGCTTATAATCATTTCATACACAAATATAGTGGCCTTATTGCTACATAAGTGTCTGAGAGACAGAGTATTTTATTTGTGAAACAGCACATTTTGTTAGACATAACATATTTTTGTACACTTACAAATTTTCAAACTTACCTTTCAAATCTTCCCATATTTAGACTAAGAAAGACCTTGAACTTCACAGAAAATTAAATCAGAGACCTTTCTCTTCCTTTTTGTCTAGGCTAACTGCATGTCCTATGGATATGTCAATCTGAAATAAGAACAGAATGACATAAGACTTCATGCTGAAAATGTTTATCATCCTTAGCTTTTTTTTTACACATGAACTGCTTGAAGGCACATTAATTAAAAATGGTGATTTGCACTAATGCAGGTGGATATTAGATTAATTTCTATGAAATTTTGTCTATGAAATCAGACCAGAGATATGATTTTCACCTAAATAGGTGGATATTGGATCAATTTCTATGAAATTATGTCTTTACTAAGAAAAAGAACAAAGTTGAAAATAGATATATATAATATACCATTCATTACAAATTATCATTCGAATTCTTAACATGCTTAAGCAGAAAACTTCAAAAAGTATTCAGGAAATACTGGCATCTTATTAAAACAGATTCTACAAAAGGTGACAAATTCCATAAAAACCTATTAGTGAAACAGCTATAAAATAATTTATATGAATCTAATAGTTCCTTCTAATGTTTAACTGTGCAGAACTAATTAATGACATTAATGTAAACAACACATGTAAACTGGTATTCTTATGAAGACACTTCCTTACTATGAAAAACTTAATTCAACCATGAAAGTAAATGAAATATAATACTTCCATGATTCAAACAATTTAAAAACCAAAAAACCAAACAAAAATTTTGGTAAAATATTCTTTCAAGGGCAATAACTGCTTTAAAGGATCAATTGTCAATTAAAATAAGGAAATAATGCAAGTCCTATTCCCAGATCGTGCTGATGTTCTAAGTTTTGTATTTTATGTATGAATTCTGTCTTTCTCTGTTTTTCTCTTGATTATCCAAGTTTTTAATTTTGTACATTATTTGGCCTTTTAAACTTTTGTTATTCGGAAGTCACTTATGAGTCTTTTGCAGACGAACTCTTGTCTGACCTAAAAACAAATTATTAGGGTATTTGTTATTTATGTGTTTATGGCTTAAATTTATTAAGGTCTAGATAGGGGTTCTGTATATCTTTATCCTTTAATACATGTATATTGGATTGTTTTTCTTTAATCTTTTGTTAATTTTTTTTAATCTCTATTCTTCATATTTCATCACACTATTATTCTCTAATATTTATTTTGGTTTCCTACTTTTCCCTGTTTATTATTTTTTTTTACCTTTATTCTGCACATTTTGCCCGTTATTCTCTATTTTGTAAACCCCATCTAAAATCTCATCCATGTCAATTTTTTTTTTCAAGTGGCATACTCATTATACTTGTATGCAAAATTCTTGAATTTTAAATTGTAGGCAATTATCAACTCGTGAAATTCAGAAACTAATTCTTAATACTTTTTTTTGCATTTAAATCAACAACAATAATGTGTCCATAGCACACAGATGACCCACTGGTACTATCATTTTTATATGTTCAGTGAACCATGAAATTGGGGTCAAAACTCTAATTTGGCATTAAAATAAGAAAGATCATATCATAGGGAACATGTACTAAGTTTCAAGTTGATTGGACTTCAACTTCATCAAAAACTTAAACTTGAAGCCGGAAAGACGGATGGAGGAACAGACGCATACTCATGACTCATCAGAAAGCATATAATGCCCAAAGGTGGGACATAAAACATCTATAGGCAAATATCCTTAGGTGACAGATTATTAAATTTATCACTAATGCATATATATATCAATATAAAAAGTTTTAATTGATATATTAGAATTTTTTTAAATTATAAAACATCCTTAGTTTCTGTATGTCTGTGGTATGCAGTGGCAGTACCAGAATTTTCAAAAGGGGCCCGCTCAAACTTGCTTCAGTGTTTCGATCCCTCAAAAAATTAATCAACCAAATTTTTTTCAAAAAGGGGTGCCCGGGCCGTATGTTGCGTGTTGCATGTAGATAAAGTTAATTTTTTTGTACATTAGGGAAGTCTTTTCTTTCTTTTTTGTTTTTTGATTGCTATTTCTATGACGTAATTCACAATTATATAACAATACCTTCATTACATGATAGATGAATGGTGGTTTGATTTTTTTTCTGTCATGAGAACAAATTTATGTATTTTATATATGTTTTTACCAGTGTCTGTAAATTTAACTTTTTTTTATGTTAAAGTAACAGAATCTGAAAAATGAAGGCTAAAAATTTTTAATATTCATTTGTTAAATTTACATGAGGTTTAATGTTATAACTGAATGTACATGAGTCATATTTATTCTGTACTATATTATGCTTGGTAATAAATGGACCAAACATGAAACTATATGATGACATACATATGTATATATATATAGTGTATCCTTCAATTCATTTGACATTTTTAATTAACCTATCAACAAAAGTCATCAAAACTTAGATTCTAGAGACTGATCTATAGTATTAATTAGATGATATGGGATAATTTGATAGAATTTTATGACCTGTTAACATGGTTAATTATTTTCAATAACAGAGATTTTCTCTCAACATAGAGATTTTTATATTTGGCTAAAATAAATAAAAAATTTATCAAGCTAAAGGTGAAATGATCTCTTATAATTGAATTGATTCAAATTTCATATATACATATTTGTTATCTACAAATTCCATCATATATATACAAATACATATAGTTAAAGAGAGACACATTCATTAGCATAGGCGTAATGAATGGAAGTAGCTAATCAGAGGCGGATCCATTTTTTCCGAAAGGAGGACAGGCCTGCTTAATTTTTCTAATCTGTAAGTGTGGGGGTCTTTATCTTGGAAATCTGTATGAAATCAGGATTTTGGGGTCAAATTTGGTTCTGCCCTCTCCAACTTACAGTTAAAAAATGTAGCGGGCATGTCCCAGTCCCCCTCCCTTTTCGGAAAGTCATCACTATACATACTCAACTTTTTCACATTTTAACATTTAAAACAATATTGTTAATATTGACCAGGGCTTGGATACTTTCTAATATGAATCAATTTAAAAGTAGAATGTAGTTCAAGATCACACAACTTGAGGAACAGGATATAAAAACAACGAAATCATATAATATAGGGCTAGTAATGAGAGATGATTAGAGTTGATTCACAACCATGACAGCTGCACAATACGTTAAAATTTAACAGTCAATGGGTCAGTCTGCTAAAGTACATAAAAACAATTAATTAGTAATATCAACACTCCTGAAAATAGCAAATTATTGTCAGCAATTAAAAACTGATAAGAGATCAAATATAGTTTACAAACTTAAGCTCAATATTTTAAACTTTAATTAAAGAACCTTAGTGAGCGACCTCACATACCCCACGTCCCCACATTGTCACTGGAGAAATAAAATAACTGTAAGAAAAAAAAATTGTATAAAAAAAAAAATTGAATCCTAATTTCCTGTCGATATGCACATCTACCTAGTATGTCCTTATTATCTGAAAAGGTTTCATGAAATTCTGTTGTGTGGTTTGAGAGGAGTTGCCATGACAAAAGGTTGCAGTAGTATATTGGGCAAATAAGTTCAAAGGGGCGTAACTCCTGGAAAAAAATTGAATCGTTATTTCCTGTCGATATGCACATCTACGTAATATGTCCTTATTATCTGAAAAGGTTTCATAAAATTCTGTTGTGTGGTTTGAGAGGAGTTGCGATGACAAAAGGTTGCAGTAGTATATTAGGCAAATAAGTTCAAAGGGGCGTAACTCCTGGAAAAAAATTGAATCGTAATTTCCTGTCGATATGCACATCTACGTAGTATTTTCTTTTTTATCTGGAAAGGTTTCATGAAATTCTGTTGTGTGGTTTGAGAGGAGTTGCGATGACAAACTGTTGCAGTAGTACATTAAAGTCAATAAGTTCAAAGTGGTGTAACTCCTAGAAAAAAAAAATTAAATCGTAATTTCCTGTCGATATGCACAACTACATACTATGTCCTTATTATCTAAAAAGGTTTCGTGAAATTCTGTTGTATGGTTTGAGAGGAGTTGCGATGACAAGAAATAGGACTGACGGACTGACGGACGGACAGACGGACGGACGGACAGACAGATGGACAGACGGACGGACAGACGGGTCAAAAACAGACTCCATGATGTAAGTCAAAGACATTTTAAAGGGTGAATTTAAACGATGACTGATGAGAAATTTTACCAAAAATATTTGTATATATCCAAATTAAAATTCTTCCAATTTTACAAACAGTTTTTGTATATCCAAATTAAAAATTCTTCCAATTTTACAAAAATTGTAAAAGAAATAATCGAAGATCAATGTAACACGCAACATGCAACACACAACATGAATACTAGTCAATTTCGCCCGGGCCCACTAGCCCCATCCCCTTAATCCTCCTCAAAATAAAACTTTAAGCAGACCATACACAAAACAGAAAATATAAACCAATTATTGGCATTAAGTATGAAATTATTACTTACAATATTTTTTTTCAAAATCTCTCCCTGTAAGGCTGTATGTCATTATGAACATATAATACTGTGTATTCTAATCCTTCTAATGATTTCACTTTTATTTACACTAATAGACCTACTACCATTATACTTAATTATGTCCATTGAATCAATGTGGTGAGTATATATATATATGTATAATATTTACTTGTGTTTTTATGTTTTTTAAGCATAATACACACAACATGTACAAGTAAATGTGACCTGTTTTTATCCAAAGATCTAGGAAGACATAAAATGAATTTCTCTTTTATCTCATTGGTTACTATATGGATTCATATTGATGTCATGACCTCATTACTTGGACATCATAAAATGTGTAGAGGAATATAAAATGTTGAAATTCATCAAGAATACACTACTCTTATTACTATCTTTATTACTATTGTTTTTGTGGTGATTTTGTGAAGAACCATGCAGTGGAGGAAAACAGTTCAAAGAAGAAAATGGCAAGTTAATTCACTTTGAAGTTTAGATACAGTAATATAAATTATATAAAAAGATAATTACAATGATTCTCTATCAAATATTTCTTTAAAAGTTCAACAACAGTGTGTTTGAAATTTACACATCATTCCCTAATTAATGCATAATGACTCTATACAAATGTAATTCTGTCTTGAAATAAGTGGTTCAGGATAGTTTGAAGGGAATATTTTGTCACATATATATATATACATGTGTATACCTTCACTAGATGATTTAAATTATCTTGTGTATGTTTTTTTAATAGTTCTTTACTAAAAATTTTTTTGTATCTTATATTGCTGATCAATAAAGTCTGTTTAGTTTCTCTCTATCTTCATGATCTTATTTAGCTCTTGCTCCAAACACAAAAGAGTATTTTTTCTGATCATTTTTGCATTTTAAAGTTTCTCTCTATCTATTATAGTTTTCAAGATAATAGGCAAAATTGAAAAAAAAAAGTGAGAAAATTTGATTCTATTTCATGTATTTGGCCCAGTAGTTTCAGATTACAAAAATTTACGAAAAATCCTTAAAATAGACTATAACTCCTTAAGGGGTCAATTGACCATTTTGGTCATCTTGACCTAATTGTAGATCTTACTTTGCTGAACCTTATTGCTGTTTATAATGTATCTCTATCCATAATAATATTCAAGATAATAACCAAAAACTGCAAAATTTTCTTAAATTATTAATTCAGGAGTGCAACCCAACAATTGGTTGTCTGATTTGTCTGTAAAAACTATTTTCCCCAATGATGTTTGTGGCCAAGTTTGGTTAACTTTGGCCCAGTAGTTTCAGAGGAGAAGATTTTTGTAAAAGTTAACTGACGACAACGGACGATGACGACGGACCTCAAGTGACATGAAAAGCTCAGTTGGCCCTTTGGTCCAGGTGAGCTAATAAAAAAACTAACAAAAGTTTGTAACATTAGAGTTCTCACGTCAAAATGTGCTTCAATGGTGACTTTCGATTTAATTGATTTTTACACAACTTTTGGTATGCATCCCTAAACTACAAAGTGACAAGGATGGTGAATATACAGCTTTGATTATATCCAAGGTTAGACTAACTTGGCTAGAATAGTGGCATCATTTCAGTTAGTTTACATTTTAAAGTCCAGCAGTTCTTGTTATGTTATTATCATGATTATGTACCAAATGTATTTTAACTTTGAATAAATGCCTTTTTATTTACTTGCATTTAAAGCCTGGACATATTTTTTCAGGATTTAAGAATACATTTTTTATAATGACTGTTAACATCATTTCTAGATGATAGACTTAGTCTACCTGGGCATTACCTTATTGACAAGGATTTAAGCTTAATGCCTAATTTCACTTATTGCCACTTACATATGAATAATATAAATACTTACATATATATCATAAAGGTTTCTACTTCATACTAATAATTGGCATTGGCCTTTTAAACTTTTTTTATTTCAGCACTTTTAGGCATTAACAAAAACATATTTAAAATGTTGAAAATAAAAAATGAAAATGAAAGAGGATGCTGATTTTGTATAAACTGTTGACTACATGTATAAAGCATTGTAAAGACTATAGACTTGTTTTGTTTGCTAGTTAAGTATTTCAAAAGTTTGTCCTCCACTCAGTGTACCCTTGAGCCACTATACTGTGCTAAATCTCTAGAAATATCTTGTACCCAATTAACCTACTAGAATTTAATAGAACCATGAGATAAAATTTCATTTTCTGAAGAGGGTGTATAGAAATACATGTATGAATTCTGATAATAATATATATGATCTTAGTATTATGCCATATTATCAAAATAGTTTCTCTATTACTTTCAATTCCCAGTAGACATGGTAGATGTCTTAATGTTACATTTTTTTGTATGTCCTATGGATTGAGGGATATCAATTTTAAATAAATTCAAGAGTACAATGGACTAAGCAAGTTGATTGTTTGACCACATAAATAACAAAGGCAGAAAATAGTAGATTTAACTTTTTGACCATAGTAAATAATTGATAAAGAAATCTAAAGAATAAAAGAAAAAGAGGAATCTAAGGCACTTACTCATGTTATTTTAGTAAATCAGCTGATTATGTTCTTACCAGCTGCACAAATGGTCAATCAATTAAAAGCAATAAATTTCTTCAGTTTAAGTGACCACAAATAATTGCTCCCAATCAAGCATTAAATTTCTCTGACCCTAAAATGTTGTGGAACAGTATCATTATAAATCACAGCTTTATTCTGTTAAGCTCCTGTATATTTAGCATGTCAGTTAATACATGAGATTTAATTATGCTCACTGAAATTAAAGTTATTGGAATAAACATAATGTTGGAAGAAAATATTTTAGTATATTTAGGAACTTTTCTACAAAAACCGTCACAGATACTGGACAAAAACTATAAAAAAAATCCATTGAAAAAACAATGAGAAAATATAATAAAAACGCGTCGAAAACTAGTGCAAAGAATGAATAAGGTAGCTTTGTTACTCTAATAATACCAGTTGTTTCCAGATTATTAGGGTTGATGATATGATGATATATTTCACTTTATTCATCTAATTGTAATTATAATAATTTGTATGTATAAATGTAACACTCCCAAACGTGTCCATCCCCCCAAACGTGTCCGATTCCCCCAAACGTGTCTATTTCCCCCAAACGTGTCCTTAAAAGTTGATATCGCCCAAACTTGTCCGATTTCAAAACCCCCAAACGTGTCCGATAATTGTTATTCGCTAAAACGTGTCCACTTTAAAACGCCGGAACGTCTGAAAACTTTAAGCGCTATTATATTCTCAGTTACGTCTATAACATTTACGGCAATTCCATAATAGGGGACATGTCGGGTTTTTGTTGGATCCTAAATAAGATAAAAGCCGCATTCAAAAGACATTACTCCTGGAGTATATATTTTGGGCACAATTACCAGAAATTAAAAAGGAACAGAGTTAAAAGAAGAACATTCAAAATGTATTAGCATTAGTTTGTTCAACACCAGTTGTTTATATGTATGCAATATTGATTATCAACATATACATAATTCTTGACTGTTGCTTGCTTAATGTCTAGTGGCAAGTATTTGATGCATATTTAGAGCGAACATCAACATTACTTTAGTACAGTTAAATTAATCGTTTACTCAATAAATTATTTTGTACTAATAAACTGCAGTGATGTCTTACTATATTAATCATGTATGAGGATAATGTACGACTGGCTTCCTGCAGCGGTGTTTTCCAATTTTTTTCAACAGTTCTGATTTTTTAAAAGCTCTTGAAATCATAAACTTGTTTTCAGGTTTAATATTATAAATTTGGGGTTTCGAACATCACTTAAAGACACACAAACAAGAGACATTACTTCCAGTTGCAAATATTTCATGCATTTTTAGGACGACAACATATTAACAATAAATATTATTGGTAAGTTCTTTAATGAGAGACGGAGGACTATTTCCCGGGACTTTAGGATAGTAACATTTTTATGACGGGAATTTGGGATTGGGCCTAAATTTGTACGGTTATTAGGAATTTACACTAATCGGGACTCAGAATTAGATAATAATTTTTGGGAGCAGAGAAAGACCACTTTATGTTTACGGGGCTTCAGTATAACAATCTTTTATTCCCCTTTATATAATAGAGGCCGTTTAAAATTAAAGTTGGGGAAATTCCAACTGCCACTAGATAATATGTATAGGCACAAAAATGGTTGCCTTGATGCATACTATCGACGGCACCCTGAAAGAGTTGTTACAAGGATTTTAATGTACAGATAGCGGGTATTCTCCCTATACAGGAGGTATCTGATTCAATATCCACATTGTTACCTGTAGACATTGCTGCGTACTTTTACACCCCGCCCAACCAAACGGAGGCCCCATTTTGGCACGGGTTATTCTGTTTGTTTGATAAAGACCTAAAGGACTATATTTCAATTTGCAATGAAATAGTAAAAGGAGTATATGAAAGAGCAATAACCATGCAAATAACGGGGACACGTTTGGACATTTTTATGATATGGACACGATTGAGCTTTTAGAGAAAGAAGGAAAAAGTTAGGCTTCATATGGACACGTTTGTGAGATGGACACGTTTGGGTGTTATTATATAAATGGACATGATTGGGCGTTAATAAAAATGACACGCTTTGGCGCCCTTTTACATTTAGATATGTTTTGCAGTTCAGTGACGTCATGTGGACACGTTTGGGGGAATCAGACACGTTTGGGGGGAAGGACACGTTTCTGAGTGGACACGTTTGGGGGAATCGGACACGTTTGGGGGGAAGGAATAAGGTAGCTTTGATACTCTATAATAATACCAGTTGTTTCCAGATTATTAGGGTTGATGATATGATGATATATTTCACTTTATTCATCTAATTGTAATTATAATAATTTGTATGTATATATTCAATAAAAATTTTGATAAATGTTTGTCTAAAATTAACCCCTATATGGTACAAATACATATAGGGGCCAGTTAGTCCTAGACTGTATGAGTATACTCAAATGGTCTGACCGTACACATATGGTCCGACTGCACGAGTATATGTGTACGGTCCAAATACTCATATGGTCTGGAACATATATACAATATGAAGATTTGGATAAAGAGGTTTTATTACATTATATTCTTTGATGTATAGCCTGTACATGTAAGAATATTTAATCGCATTAACAAAATCCCTCTGCCCTGATTACATGTTTCCCCTAGGTCTGTTAACCCAGAGTTCATTCACCCACAGAGTCTGTTCGCCCTAGGTCCGTTCTCCCTAGTACTTTTATTAAAACATATTGTTTAATGGGTATTAAATTTTAATAAACTTATTCATATGGTATAAATTCTGGAAATTTATGAAAACACATGGAAATATTTAAAAGTTGTTGGCTTAAAATTTGTTTTAGAGCATTAATTGTTAAAAATGATAATTCTCACTGATTGTTGTAATGGATTTATAATAAAAATAACATTTTTTTTTGATAAACTAGCTATATAGTCAGCTTGGAATGAGTAACAAAAAATGATGTACCAATTTTAAAACTTGAAAAAGATATAAATTCATATTGTTATCAAATTGACTGATTAGAATTAATAAAATTGTTAACAAATATCAATAAGATAAGTCATGTAAGTACAATGTATTCCAGTATTCTACTATGCAAATAAAAAATAATTTATATTTGTTTGCAGCAAATACATTTTACAAATATTGGGCGAATTTTTCAATAAACTTAAACATACTCTGTTCGAACAATAAATATTATTGATTATGCAACTAGACTATAATATAAAAAAATCAGGATGAAATTCGAAAAAAAAACAGGACAGGAGTTTTGAGTAATCAAAAGGTGGGATGAGACACTTTGCCGAAAAAAGGCAGGATGACTATTTACATGTATGTAAAAAAAAGTCAGGATAAACTAATGAACTAGTACACATTATTGTTTTGGGGCTAGCTGAAGCAAGCCTCCTGGTGCGGGATTTTCTCGCTATGTTGAAGACCCATTGGTGGCCTTCTGCTGGTTTCTGCTCTTTGGTAGGGTTGCTGTCTTTTTGACACATTCTCCATTTCCATTCTCAATTTCAAAACAAAAAAGGCAGGACCGAATAGAGTGAAAAATACATAACAACTAATAGAATGAAGGACAAAATTGTTCATCCTAGCCCCCCATGAAAACCAACTGGTAGGTCCATTAGTTATCTATACCTTTCACCTCCCCCCTCCCCCCTCCCCCCCCCCCCCCCCCCCCCCCCCCCCCTCAAAAAAAAAAAAAGAAAAGAAACAAAGATTCAAAACAAAAAATCCAGTCCCCCTTTAAACGTAAATTGCTCTCACACTTGTTTTAACTAAATGTTTACCATATATATAAATTGAAATCATTTCAACAACAGGCTACTGTCGTACTGACAAGTTTTCATTCAGCATCTCTGCATCTTCAAGTTCAAGGTCACAACAAGTTTGTCTTACATGAACTGGTTCCCTGATTGCATTTGGATAACAGACGTTCTTCTATCGCACTGCAACTCAGGACTCTTGTAGAAGTTGAACTTTACCAGTTTGAAGGTGAGGATGTTTGTTCCATCCACAGAACTGTTACCCGTCACCTATTCTGTATTAAAATTCCACCTTTTTTAGACGAACCACTTCGGTTTGGAAATCCTCTGGTTACCTGACAAGTATGGGGAAAATCTGGATTCCGAATATTTTTTGGTATCTGCTTGACCACAATAATGTCAACTGGTCAATGCTTATTAGATAGAGCAATAATTTCTCTTACACAGTTTAATAATACCAATTTAAAATTCAGAAATAAAGTTATTCATTAAATCAAGACTACCAAATATAGACCTATTCAAGTACACCTTTGCCTTTGGCTTTGGGTGTGTTTGACTTTGGATTGTATTTGATTTAAGGTTGTGTAGGACTCTTTGTAAACAATAAATGCTGGCATGGACATAATACTTGTAAGTGAGTTAAATTTTACAATGAAAATCTGTAATAGATCAAACTATAACAGATAAAAGTCTTTGTTTTTTTTTTTTTTTTACAAAAATCTAGGCTTTACTTGCATACAATCCCTATTTTCTATTCACCTACATCTGACACAGGTATTTGGGGATTTGGGGCCCACTGTAAAAAAGTCTTTATTATTCTCCATAATTACAATTTTCTAAAATGTATTGACATATAACAAGTCTCAACAATCCATTACTAGTCATTTACATGTGTAAGTAACAATACCTTTTTTTACTATCAACCACCTTGACACTTTTTCACAGAAAATGTAAATATTTTAATTTGTCCGATGCTTTGAAAAAGTGTCCTTCAATTCATTATTTCATGATAAAGTACTATTAAATTCTGTCCTGCAAGGTTGATTTTCAATAAGAGGACCTTTTCACAGTAAAAGGTGTCCTTTAAAGGGAGATCATAAAAAAGTCACTCACGTATTTTGGCTATATTAAATGTTCTATTACTAAAACAAACCAATCAAGAACCTGTTATAATTTGATAAAAACACCAAATGGAAGGTGTTAAATTCCAAAGCATATTCAATTATCTTAGCTATAAAGATGTCAACAAAAAGTATCCACCAGCATCAACTGTCACAACCCCTATATAAAGTACAAGAATACCAAATGAAGAAAGAACAGTATTTATGAGAAAATTCTTGAAAATTACATGATTTTTAGCTCGCCTTGACAGAGTAAAAAAGCGAGACATTATAGGTTTGCCGACGGCAGCAGCGGCGTCAACAATGTATTAGTTTGAGATTAGGTCTAGTTTATGGTGAAACACAAGTGGTAGGTCAATGATATTTGGTATGCAGTTGTATAAACATTGGCATATCTCATTTCCATAGAGATTATTTGGCCCTGCCTCCTGAGTCATGGTCTATTGACCTTGAAAATTTTGCTTAGTTTTATACATGTATTAGTTTGTGATTAGGTCTGAGTCAGTTTATGGGGAACCACTAGTGGTACATTTGTAGGTCAATGATATTTGGTATGCAGTTGTATTAGCATAATGGCATATCTCATTTCCATGGAGATTATTTGGCCCCTTCCCCTCAGTCATGGTCTATTGACTTTGAAACATTTGCTTAGTTTAAATGTATTAGTTTGTGATACTGATTAGATCAGTTTAAGATGAACTGCTAATGTTAAGTCAATGATATTCGGTATGCAAATTTATTGGCATAAATTTGCAAGTCTTGTTTCCATGGAGATTATAAAGCCCCACCCCCTCATCATGGTTCATTGACTTTGAAACTTTTACATAGTTTACCAAGTTAATGTTTGTGTTTAGGTTTTTTTAAGGGAATGACTTAGGTAAGTCAATTATATTTGGTATGCATAAAAAGAAGCTTTTGTATAATTTAACATTAGCACATCTCATTTCCATGGAGATTGTTCAGCCATGTACCTTCAGTCATGGTTCATTGACTTTGAATATTTTACATAACTTACATGTTAAAGTATTGCTATTTTAATTTCAACAATATTGCTTTATCAAAATTTCAAAAAGGCAAGACATATCTCTGTGATAACAGTTTATGTAAATTGAAATAAAATACATGTATTTTTATTAACATTGTTCATATTTTTAAGTACTATTTAATATATTTCTGTTTTTGTGTGTATTAGTACATGTTTTATTGTATAATTCATGTTTAACTACACATGGTGATGGTCACATTTAGTATGAATTCACTACTCCAGTTTACATGCCATGTTTTAATAGAGACAAAACCTATATTCTAATTTTTAAACTTTAATTTAGATAAAGAATTGAAGCTATGTAAACATAGTAGGTATTGATAGTGGGCACTTTTTCTCTTGACATACTGTCCCTTCAATGAAGGACACTTTTTTCATATGAAATATTGTCCCTTCATTGAAGGACAATTTTTTTCACATCTGGACACAATTGTATACTATAGGCAAACATTGTTTGGACAATATTTCATAATAACATTAAGTCCGTGGACACAATTTACTGTGAAATAGTGTCTGGTGGACATAATTTCATGGCAGACAATATTAAATCCGATATATATGTTCTTTGAAAATTTCTTAATACATTGTTGGTCATCTAAAATGTGAGTCATTAATATTTACATGTACTTGGGATCTTTTAAATGTTCAAAACTGTTCTATTTGCTTAAAAGTAATCTGAAGCAATTTCTAGACACGCTTCGATCATTAGGGTAAAAGCCTTGTGACATAAGGGTGTATCTCCTACTCGAGCCCCAGTTTATGAATGCATGTACATATCTTACCTTGGAGAGGAGGTTGATCTTACATTAGAGTCAGTCAGGGTAATTCCGTACACTTTTGGTCCTAAATGAAAGTCATTTGGTTCCCTGTTTAATAAACAAGCAAAATGTACAGTAATTACCTGGTCTGGACACACAGTTATCGTCCTTTGATTTTCATTGTCCACGAATATAGTCCCTAACTAGTGTGGACAGGGTGTTACTTGCCAATTTTTTTTTATCCCCCTTCCAAATTTATTTCTTCATGTTTTATGTCTCAAATAGCAAGTTGGGGGATAAAATTACACTGTTAAAAAATTTGAATTATGAATTTTAAAGTAAAATAGTGATTTGTTCCAGCTGAAAAAGGTTAAAAATTAGCATTGATTTTGGAAGCTGTCAAGATTTCAAGACCCCCTTAACATAAAATAGTCCATATTTTGAGTTAGAGCTGATGAAGTTTTTCTATAATTTCTATATAATTTGTCCCAAAAGTTAAGTAGTACAACACACTGTAAAAATATTATTGAGAAAGCTCAGTTTGGATTTTTTTTATTTCCACTTATTTTCTAAAAGAAATGCACTACAAAAAAACTGTGTTCTCGGACCAACTGCCTGTACGAAATTACCTGGATCGACTATAATCTTTATAGATTAATCAGTTAAGCTAATTCTTTTTTTTTCATTAATAAAAAAATTCTACAGATGATTAAGTATACAACGTATATCTATTTCAAACAAACTAAGAATGTTTAAAATTAAAAAAATTCACAGAATCTAAATAACAAAAATTTTTAACTTTGCATTATTTGTTAAAGGGACAGTATAGACTCAGTTCATCATTATGATAGGAGCACATGTCCTGTGCATGCTGTGTATATAGTATAATAGATTTATTATGTCTTGTCTGTATCTTAATTTTGGTTAAACTGCCTACTGGGAAAAAAATTATTACATGTTTACATTCCCAATTACTACTATTAGTCAATTATGTGTGAAAAGTTTCAATTTCATGGGTTTATATCCCCCAGGATGTGAAACATCATTAGAATTTGTAGATATAAATGAAGAGATATGAAAATGTTATCCTCAGTACTGTGTCAGTCACTTAATTAAAGACAATAAAAACATTAAATTAGGGTAATAAATATTCCCCCAAAAAATGAACATTGAGAAGTTCTGACTCTGATACACATTTCAATGATCAATTAATTCATCTTTTAATAATTACCGTAGATGTGAGGACATGATGGATAATTTTTAAACTCTTTCCTTACTTAGAAAAAGCACCTGGTTCCCTTCAGAGCACAAAATTTCAGGGGGAGGGTGCAGAGCCTCGATATATTTACTGCTCTCCCGAATACTGATTTGTGAACATGTAAAAATAAGGCAGCTAATGCACTCATGTAACCTCAACAATGAAAGCGACAAATGAATAATTTTATTTACTTTTTGCAATTTCTCATTGATGTGATGTAAATTTTCTGTTAGAAAGTCACACGATTCTGTATCTAAACTAGTATGACAGTTACACAAGACTGTTTTATCTTATTTTTGCAGATTTTTTTTCTAGGTGTACAACTGTGCAAGTATTGAACATCAGCTTCAAATGCAATGTGATCTAAAAGACAACATAATAATGGACAGATGTAAGTAATGATCAAATAGTTAAAGATATGGGAATGTATGAAATTGTTTGAAAATGTCCACATGAAAGTAGATAATTATCATTTTTACTGTTCTGCTAAATGAGGGTTTGGATGAGGGGGTCCTTATTGTCTTTATTCTTTAAATATTAGACCATTTTTCTCTCTATTCATTATTTATTTTTTGCCCATTTATATTATCTCTATCATGTCTTAATAATTTACTGTATTTTTGTGCCCTATTATTCAATATTCTGTATTATTTTTCCAATATTCTCTATTCTTTATTTGTTTGCCCCTTTATTCTGCACATGTTTGTCCAATATTCTCTATTCATTATTTGTTTGCCCCTTTATTCTGCACATGTTTGTCCAATATTCTCTATTCTTTAAACCCTATCCATTCTTTCTCTCCATTACAGAGTTCTTGAAATCTTTTTTCTCCTGGTGGTCCTTGAGGGAAATACTGAAATTGTTCTTTGCAAATTTTGGTGGTCAAAAACTTAGACTTATATGTGATACAGAAACAAAACAACACAACACAATACAAATATAAACATTAACAAAAGACTTCTGTGAACATGAATAATTTAAATTATGAACTTTTCAATAGTATTTTAAACAAAGTGTATAACTCTGTATGTCCCCGCAACTAAAAGTTGGCGGGCATATTGTTTTACCCCTGTCCCTCCGTCTGTCAGTCAGCTATAGGTCACAGTACAGCCTTCAACAATGAGCAAAGCTCATACTGCATAGTCATATATAAAAGGCCCCAAAATTACAAATGTAAAACAATTCAATACTAAAGGCCTTCTAAAAAAATACAAAAAAATTAACGAAAAACAAATATGTAACACAGCAACAAACGACAACCACTGATTGTCCAGGTTCCTAACTTGGGACAGGCACAGAATGTGGCAGGGTTAAACATGTTAGCGGGGTTCCAAGCCCTCATAAATTCATATATTTTAGATATTCTCCTCAAGAAAATTGGATATATCAGAAATGTTATTAACATCTACACTTTTAAATGTTGTACTTAACTTTACTTGATGTATGCTTATAAATGATGTGGTATGATTACCAATGAGACAACTCTCCACAAGAGACCAATTGACACAGAAATTAACAACTATAGGTCACCGTACGGCCTTCAACAATGAGCAAAGCCCATACCACATAGCTATAAAAAGCCCCGAAATGACAAATGTAAAACAAGAAAACAAGAAAAATTACGGCCTAATTTATGTACATGTACAAAAAATGAACGTAAAACAAATATGTAACACATCAACAAACGACAACCACTGAATTACAGGCTCATGACTTGGAACAGGCACATACATTACATTGTACATTAATATTTAATTTCCATATTGCTATAAAATCTATCATATGTTTTTTCTCATGGGAGCTCTAATATAAATAAAAAAATTTCTTTGGAGTGCATTATCTTCTTTATTTCTAAACACCTGTTGAACATCTTTTTTAGCTCACCGCGGCCCAAAGGGCCCCATGTGAGCTTATGCCATCACTTGGCGTCCGTCGTCTGTCGTCGTCTATCGTCGTAAACTATTTCAAAAATCTTCTCCTCTGAAACTACTGGGCCAAATACCTTCAAACTTTAAATAAATGTTCCTTAGGGTATCTAGTTTATAAATTGTTGTACATCTTTTTTAGCTCACCTGGGCCCGAAGGGCCCCATGTGAGCTTATGCCATCACTTGGCGTCCGTCGTCTGTCGTCGTCGTCTGTCGTTGTAAACTATTTCAAAAATCTTCTCCTCTGAAACTACTGGGCTAAATGCCTTCAAACTTTAACTAAATGTTCCTTAGGGTATCTTGTTTATAAATTGTATCCGAAGTTTGTATCCATTGACAAACATGGCCGCCATGGCTAAAAATAGAACATAAGGGTCAAATGCAGTTTTTGGCTTATATCTCAAAAACTAAATCTTTTAGAGCAAATGTGACATGGGGTAAAATTGTTTAATTGGTCAAGATCTATCGGCCCTGAAATTATCAGACGAATCGAACAACCCATTGTTGGGTTGCTGCCACTGAATTTGTAGTTTTAACAAAATTTTGCAGTTTTTTTGTTATTATTTTGAATATTATTATAGATATATATAAACTGTAAGCAGCAATAATGTTCAGCAAAGTAAGATCTACAAAAAAGTTAATATGACCATAATTGTCAATTGACCCCTTAAGGAGTTATTGCCCTTTAAAGACAATTTTACACAATTTGTTCATCAAGTTTGCTAACATTTAAAAATCTTCTCCTCTGAAACTACTGGGCCAATTACCTTCAAACTTTACCTAAATGTTCCTTAGGGTATCTTGTTTATAAATTGTATCCGAAGCTTGTATCCATTGACAAACATGGCCGCCATGGCTAAAAATAGAACATAAGGGTCAAATGCAGTTTTTGGCTTATATCTCAAAAACTAAATCTTTTAGAGCAAATGTGACATGGGGTAAAATTGTTTAATTGGTCAAGATCTATCGGCCCTGAAATTATCAGACAAATCGAACAACCCATTGTTGGGTTGCTGCCACCGAATTGGTAGTTTTAACAAAATTTTGCAGTTGTTTTGTTATTATTTTGAATATTATTATAGATATATATAAACTGTAAGCAGCAATAATGTTCAGCAAAGTATAAGATCTACAAAAAAGTTAATATGACCAAAATTGTCAATTGACCCCTTAAGGAGTTATTGCCCTTTAAAGACAATTTTACACAATTTGTTCATCAAGTTTGCTAACATTTGAAAATCTTCTCCTCTGAAATACAAGTGAGCGATTCAGGCTCTTGAGAGCCTCTTGTTTTATTTATGCCTATTATCAGGAAAACTATGAAATTTAGAAACATTTTTTATGCCTCGCCGTAGCGGAGGGGGCATTAAGTTTTACCCTTGTCCGTCTGTCCCGTAGGTCCGATAATTGGTTTCCGTTCTCTAACTTTAGTTTGCCTATACCAAATGTTATGAAACTTATACACAATGCTTATTACCTTAAAACACAGACCAAGTATAAATTTGGGTAGTGTCATTTTTACCGTTCTAGAGTTATCCCCCTCTACAAATGGAAATATTGCTGAATTTTTCATTTCCTTTCTCACTTTAGTTTGCCTCAACCAAATGTTATGAAACCTATACACAATGCTTATTACCACAAAACTCAGATCAAGTTTGAATTTGGGTAGCGTCACTTTTACCGTTCTAGAGTTATCCCCCTCTACAAATGGAAATATTGCTGAATTTTTCATTTCCTTTCTCACTTTAGTTTGCCTCAACCAAATGTTATGAAACCTATACACAATGCTTATTACCACAAAACTCAGATCAAGTGTGAATTTGGGTAGCGTCACTTTTACCGTTCTAGAGTTATCCCCCTCTACAAATGGAAATATTGCTGAATTTTTCATTTCCTTTCTCACTTTAGTTTGCCTCAACCAAATGTTATGAAACCTATACACAATGCTTATTACCACAAAACTCAGATCAAGTGTGAATTTGGGTAGCGTCACTTTTACCGTTCTAGAGTTATCCCCCTCTACAAATGGAAATATTGCTGAATTTTTCATTTTCTTTCTCACTTTAGTTTGCCTCAACCAAATGTTATGAAACTTATGCACAATGCATATTACCACAAAACGCAGATCAAGTACAAATTTGGATAGCGTCACTTTAACAGATCTTGAGTAATGTAAGAAAAGGCATGGCAAGATCTATTAAAAGTTAAATTCTGCCGATATAGTTAGTAGACTGTCACTCTTAACATGCTTAATAGGAGTGATTGCCCTTCAGTGAGGATTTTTGTTTACCCTCTTTTGTGTTTTGAGCAAGAACTAAAGAAGAAAGAGAGAAACTAAACAGACTAATTATAAAAGACCTGTAATAAAAGATCAACAAAATAGAGATTTTTGTCATGAAGTATATTCTCGTCTACAATGTTAGAGAGTGTCCTTTGTTTGATATGCACATAAACCAAGGTGAGCGACACAGGCTCTTTAGAGCCTCTTGTTTAGCTCACCTGGCCCAAAGGGCCCTCGTCGACCATTAACTTTTACAAAAATCTTCTCCTCTGAAACTACTGGGACAAATTTAACCTAACTTGGCCACAGTCAATCATCATTGGGGTATCTAGTTAAGAAAATGTGTCTGATGAATATTAAGAAAGAACAAAATGAAAATGATATTTTGATAAACATGTTGTTGTCGTGGTATTGTGCTCTCTTAAACCATCAGATTATTACTGTACGTACTGCAATAAAAAAAAACATGAATCAATATCAGGGAACTTGAAGTAATTGAAAACTAGTTCAAATCCCTAATTGCACTTTAGCTTTTCATTGCCTCAACCAAGTGTTATGAAACTTATACACAAAACAAGGAATTATCTGAATCTGGAATAATTTTGAATTCTGGAAAATTGATAAGAAATGTATGATGAAAACATACCCAACTAAATAGGGATAGCCATGCAAGGGTAATTTTACTTTCACTGTTCTTTCAGTATGAACTAACTAACCCCCCTTAGCCATGCGCGCATGGCTAACCCTATTTAGTTTGGTTAGTTTTCATCATAAATTTCGTTTCAATTTTCCAGAATTCAAAATAATTCCAGATTCAAATAATTCCTTGTTCCAATGCTTATTAACATCAAACACTGATCAAGTCACTTTCATCATTCTCATATTATGTTACTTTATTAATAGAAAAAAAGGATAAATTAGAGATATATTTACAAGCAGGGACATCCGTGTCCCATGGACACATTCTTGTTTTATTTATTACATATTTTAGTGTATTAAAGTAATTATACTGCTTCCACCTTTCAAAATTCTAACAAAGCTCTATCTCTTTAATGGATAAATAAATGATACTAGTCGAGAACTCAACAGATAATTTTTTTTCAGGTTCTCTGGTCGTTAGTACTGGTTTGCCACACACATGAATATATTGATCCTGCTTTCAGCTAAATATCAGAAAAATTAAGAACAAAGGAAAGGATGCTGAAACTGTACAGTCACCGGTCAGGATTGTTTCAGAAGTGAAATTACAATACAATATATGTTACTGGTTAATTCCTATGATTTGTAATTTTAAACAACACACATAGACTTTGCATTATTGTTTTACAAGAGAGACACCAAAAGATGCAGTCAACATTTATTATTTTTATCAAAATACACCGAGGACAAATCATGGGTACACTTAGCTTGAAATATGGTGCTTTCATACCAAAATTGCCTGGACGTAAAAGAAATAAAGAACCAAAATTCATGTCAGCAATCATGCAGGGGATAAGATGAAAGAATAAAGAATAAGGTACTGTCATATTCAGTCTTAATAAGAGTCCTGCTGCTTTATATGTATATGCATTTTGTTATGCCCCGTCGTAGCGGAGGAGGGCATTAAGTTTTATCCTTGTATGTTTGTACATAGATATAAGAAGATGTGGTATGAGTTCCAATGAGACTACTCTCCATCCAAGTCACAATTTGTAAAAGAAAAACCATTATAGGTCAAAGTACAGTCTTCAACACAGAGCCTTGGATCACACCGAACAGTAAGCTATTATTAATTTAAGGACCCCAAAAATGATTAGTGTGAAAATAAATTTGGAAAACAAACGGTCTAATCTATATAAAAAAAGAGAAACAAGAAACACTTATAGTGCGTGATTTTCTCGCTGTGTTGAAGACCTTATTCTTTGAAAAAGCGACGGAGGTATCATGTGCTCATGGCACAGCTGTTTATTCATTTTAGTTCACTATAAACTTAAGTTTGCTTAACCAAATGTTCTGAAACTTATACACAATGCTTATAACCACAAAACTTAAGATACAACTTTAGGTAACAGGAACGGTCTTGACTTTGGAAAGCCACATGAAAACTCAATTCTGCTCCCCTTTTAAATCTTGATCAGTATTTGTTAAATGAAAAAAAGTAACATAAAAGAATGCAGGTTGCCAGGAACATTCAATTGGAGAAAGGGAAAAGAACTCAACTCTACACTAAATAATTTTGAAAACTATTATTGGCTATACTATCTTTATTGATAAAAAATGTCAGAAAAGTTATGTACATTATGATCATGTTGATTGTGTGAAAAGTCACACAAGGTAATCAAAATGGTCAGAGGGGGAAAAGAAGTTTTGTTATAAATGTCAAATGTGATAGTCTCAACCTATCAACATGATCAAAATTGTTGATTTCACCATTAATATTTACATTTAGCATGTTCAGCGGAATAGCACGTTTTTGTTATATTTTACTAAATGTTATTTTACTTTTCTCTTATAGGCAGGAGTGAAAGGAAGAGAAAAAGTCATCAGTAAAGAAACAGATCAATTTTAATTAACATGTAATAATTCCATCTGAATATAACAAGCATTGCACATGTTATGAAGATTTATTCACATGTTACTATGATTTGTAGTTATATTTTATTGTATGTATTTGTAATATTATATAGAACATGTATTTTATTTTAGAACAGTATTTTTCTTTTTCGTCGAGCCTGCGATTTTGTCGCAGAAAGCTCGACATAGGGATAGTGATCCGGCGGTGGCGGTGGCATCGTTAGCTAACTTCTTAAAAGCTTTATATTTTAGAAGGTGGAAGACCTGGATGCTTCATACTTTGTATACAGATGCCTCATGTTACGATGTTTCCGTGTGTCACATTTCCATTGACCTTGACCTCATTTTCATGGTTCAGTGACTACTTGAAAAAAAAGTTAAGATTTTTTGTAATGTTAATTTCTCTCTTATTAAGAGTAATAGGTTAACTATATTTGGTATGTGCGTACCTTGCAAGGTCCTCATGACTGTCAGACAGTTTTCACTTGACCTCGACCTCATTTCTTGGATCAGTGAACAAGGTTAAGGTTTGGTGGTCAAGTCCATATCACAGATACTATAAGCAATAGGTCTTGTATATTTGGTGTACAGAAGGACTGTAAGGTGTACATGACCAACTGGCAGGTGTCATCTGGCCTTGACCTCATTTTCATGGTTCAGTGGTAAGTTAAGTTTTTGTTTTGGTCTGTTTTCCTTATACTGTTTGCAATAAGTCTACTCTATTTGGTGTATGGAATGATTGTAAGGTGTACATGTCTAGCTGGCAGGTGTCATCTGACCTTGACTTCATTTTCATGGTTCTGGGGTCAAAGTTAAGTTTTTGAGTTGTGGTCTTTTTTTCTAATACTATATGCAATAAAGGTCAACTATATTTGGTGTATGGAAATATTTTATGATGTACATGTCAGTCTCGCAAGTTTTATTTGACCTTGACCTCATTTTCACAGTTCATTGCTCAGTGTTAGGTTTTTGTGTTTTGGTCTGTTTTTCTTAAACTATAAGCAATAGGTCAACTATATTTGTTGTATGGAAGAATTGTAAGCTGTATATGTCTGCCTGGCATGGTGCATCTGACCTTGACCTCGTTTTCATGGTTCATTGGTCAATGTTTAGTTTTCTTGGTTAAGTCTATTTCTTAGAAACAAAAGCAATAGGTCAACTATATTTAGTGTATTGAATGATTGTAAGGTGTACATGTATTTCTTGTTTGGTTTATATGACCTTGACCTCATTTTCTTGGTTAATGTTAAGTTTATGTGATAGTGGTAGTAAAGCTTTATATTTAGGACTATCAACATAACATCAATAATTAGTAAAGAAGGCGAGACATTTCAGCGTGTGCACTCTTGTTATATTTTGTTGTGGAGAACATCAAAGAAATTTAGAAAAATATAATTAAAGATAAAGTTTCTTCCATGTTTTCTGTGACAAAAACAAAATTGTGCAAATTAGGAAAATGAAATGAGGCTACATTATTGAATATTTTTGAGTTTGAGTTTTTTCTTTTTATTCCTATTTTAAAATTTCATTGGCATTTGAAGTAATGAGTTAAAACTAGTTTTTATCAATCATTTTGTTTTCAAGATGTACAAACAGTACAGTAGGTTAAGGTTTTGTGTACAATAGTTTACTATGATGTTATGGTCAAATAAACTTGAAACTTTGTACATTCAAGTGTTCATTATGAAGTCATCGATTTTTTAAGTAATTACAAATAAGTTACTGACAATGGAAATCTGATTGTGGAAGCAGGGCATAATGTGTTATGGAAACACATCTCAATCCCATAGAGCACCGCCCTCCTCACCAGCCTCTCAGTAATGGAATATTGACTTTGAAAATTTCCTTAGTTTACACTGTAAGATTTGTAAGAAGTTCAGTTTAAGGAGAACCACTAAAAGTAGGTCAGGGATATTTTATATGCAGTTGAATAAGCTTTTGGACAATACATGTGCTTGGGGATTTTTTTATCCTGAACCCTAAATCATGGTTTTATAACTTAGAATCTTTTGCAGTTTATATGGAAAGTTTATGCTTAGGCCAGTTTAAAATCGACCACTTATAAGAGGAGGATTTAGAGGAGGCCTAAGCCCCCTTTTTGTGGGACAAATTTGGTTGATATTATATTTGGGAAATTACTAAAGCATGACAAAAGAGATGCAGTAGAGAGCAACCTTAATATTTCTTAGAAAATACTTTTTTCGGACCTGTAATGAAAAGTATGGTTATAAACAAAATACATATTTTTTTCAGTTAGAAACATATTTTTTATGAATCAAAATTTTAACAAATGTTGGAAACAAATTTACATAAAAACTTTCTGAATGTATCAAAATTCTGTGTTGTAATATCTTATAGATTTTGTTTTTTCGGGATTTTTCCCAATATGTTTAAGAAATCTGTAGCATATAATTTAAAAAATTTGCTTGCAGATTTTATTTCGGGATTTTTCCCAAAATGGGTAAAAAAAATCTATGTAACAAGTGTGTGTCTGATAATAGATTTATATTTTCGGGATTTTTCCCGAAATGTGAAAAGAAATTATTAGTCATGAGTTCTAGCATATACGTTCTGTTTTCGGGATAAATCCCAAAATATCCGAAGACATCTGTGTTATACATTTTTCACTTAGTTTATTTTTGTCGGGATTTTTCCCGAAATGTGTTTCAGATCTGTTTGTCAACATTCTTTGCCAACATATATGTTATAAATAATAATGTTGATAATGATTTTGGGACATTTCCCGAAAAGTTGTCACATACATCTTTACCACAAATTTTTAAAAACTTTCATATATTTTGGGAAATTTCCCGAACATTAAATGTAAATTTTATCAATTATAAGAATAAAAACAAGGAATATTGTAAAATATGTGTGTTTCTTTATGAAATCTGCATTCAATTTATGGTAAACATTGAAAAAGATTATAGAAAGGAATAAAATGGATTTTACTCTTTTAAAATAGATTCAGTTCAGTATATTTTTACCCAATTCTTTAATTTTTGAAGTTATTCTTTATTCTTTATTTTGTTTGCTCATTTTTCTCTATTCTTTGTTCTTTTTGCTCAATTTTCTCTATTCTATAAACACATTCTACACCCTCGTGTATGTCAATAAACTTTCTATAATGTAACTTTGAAAATTAGCTTGCAAATTGCATGCATGAAGCACGTAAATGCATAAGCTAAAAGCATAAATACGACAATTACACTGCTGAAATTGCTACACCGAGTCCACAGACACCTGTTTCTAAATTTCTTTTTACCTATATACCTTAATATTATTTTATATTAAGGTTTATATGTATTTTTTTTTATAGAGACCCCGTTTATTGGATTATCACAGTTGATTGAATATTTGAAAAGAATCATGGAGTCATAACGGACAAAAATGATGAATATAATCAAACTTGCAGTGAGGTGTTTGATTTGGGTTATCCCTGTGTTGGATAACTCTTTGAAATGAAGAAAAGCAATGAAAGCATTGTTTCTTTGTCTTGAATTTTGTCTGTGATTGCATATTATGTCAAGAATGTATGTATTTGCCCTTTGTTTTCACATACATTTTATTTTTGCAAAAATTTATATTTTTTTTGGAATTTTGCATTTTTTTCGATTTTTTATTTAATTTTGGAAAAAATGATTTCCCGGAAATTTGGATTTTGATATCCCCGGGTTAACTAGGGTGGGGTGTTCTTTACATCCGGGTTATTATCCAGTGAGATTGCAAGGTTCTTGCTTTATAAGAAATAAATGTATTTATCCCTTCTTTTCACATATAAATTTTAATATAAAAAAAAATGAAAACTTAAATCTAACCTGGTAAGCAATGGGGACAATCACTGTATTATTTATAATACAAGTTTCAAAAAGGCTTATACTAATTCTTAAAACATGATTGATCGTTGATGTTTGGCAGGAAAACTGAAAATCCTAGTCAATTAAGGTTGGAGTCTAACGCACATGATATATCTACGTGAGGGGTTCGACCTCACAACCTGGTTGTTGACAGGCTAGTGATACAGTAAATGAACGACTAAAGACTATTCGGCCACAAAGGGCTCTCTTAAAAAACTGTTTTTTATCCTTCAAACATGTGAAGTCAATCGTCAATTTTTTGAAAATTTTTAATTAATTTTAGATGAATCTTTTATATAAAGCAACTATTGTGTAAACGTATGAAAACAAACAAACCCTCATGAGTATACGTGCACTATACATACATACATTACGATTTGTAAATCAAAGTCTTACCTACTATTTCCATTCTGTTGATCACAAAAATGGAAAGAAATATAAAAAAAAATCCAGTAGAAATATGATCTTTAAGTATATCCATATTCGTTGTTTTGTGGAGCTTTAAAATCCTTCAAATGATGTGTTATGAAAGTAATCATGAAATGTACATCAAAAACGTATTTGGTATTATGTAAATATCATTTATGTTCAATAGAAATAGTCAATAGATTCTACCTGTGTATATTTCGTTTACGGGCGGTTTGAGAAATTCAATCATAAATATATATTATACATGAATTACTGCATTGGTGCATTAAATTGAGTTTGACATACATGGTTTGGAAGTGCTGTCACTCATTGTATTCCACGTTGAATTTGAACGATCAATCTTCTTTGTAAAGTTTCTTTTTCGTTTAGTATTGAGCAGAACAATAAAAGAGGATCACAGTTATATTATGAAAAAAGTAATTATAACGAACAACTGATATCATTGTAGAAAGCTCTGAGCAAAAAGATTTTAAAACATATACTTGATGTATAAATAAAAATAAAAAAAGATTGGTAAATAAACTTCTACAAAAAAACATTCAATGAGAAAATATTGTTATTCATTAATCAAAAGGAAAAGTTGTTTTAAGTCACATGAAACGAGTTTCTTGTTATTATAATGTTAGGGAAATTGTTGAACCAATGCATGCATATATACTAAATTAAGTCCTTTTATGCGTTTTTAAAAATTTATTACGAATCCATAACGTATAATCGGCAAAAAATATTTCATTCAGTTAAAGTTGATTAAAAAAATTAAACGGCTTATTAACTTTTGGATTTTGTTGTTGAAGTTTACCGATCGTGAAATTTGATAAACAATCAACACAGAAGCATGGAGCACACGGAAAATAAGTGAGCTGGTAGAGCGATGTGTTTATATCTTTACTATGCGTTTATTTTTGTTAATTCAACTTTGTCATAGCAGTTGTTAGATGAATTGGTGTATTGTTTTTTTCTTTCTTTCAGAATCATGCAATTAACACAATCTCGTAACCTTCCAGTGCACGTTTGTTTCATCACGTGTTTCACTCGCACTTGCGCTGTTCGATTGTAGAAGTTCTAACTAAATGCCTCGTGGTTAATATGGCTGCATACAAAAAAAAAAAAACTATCGGCGAATTAGAGTACGGGAAGACAATACTTCAAAAGCAGTATATTTCTGAAGATTGTGATGAGATAAGGTATTTTATATTACAATGAAGTCAAGGCCATGAACACTTAATTTTCGTTTTATAGTAAAACATTCAAGATAATAAAACATATTCAACTATTTTTTTTTAAATTGGAGGATAATAATAATGACTTAAAATTTTTAAAAAGCCAATGCTACCAAATGTTTATAATTACACTAAATAGACGTTTCTTCTATTCTGAATTTTGATTGACTGAGGCATTCAAAAACTTCTATTCTATTTCCGAGACCTATGACTGCGCGCGCTTTCAATGACAAAACTAAAACAATACGCATGCACAAAACATGAACGAAAGGCTTGATTTAACTTGCACCCTCATTATTGTAGCTTACAAATGTAATCACAAGAATTAAATGCTTCTTTTTGTAATATTAAAAGGTTGCAAAAAATGTTGAACGGTTGTCGGGTGGATTTTTCGAAAATTCAAAAACATTTAAAAAAAAAATCTAATTAAATATTTAATGGAAGGGCAGACTAAAATTTTTCAGAGGTCGAAGACTAACAACCCTAGATAAAACACACAAAAATGAAGTTTTTTTGAAGTTATGCATTTTTAAGATCCACTTGTAAAGTCTGCCGTCAAGTAGTCTAGTAAAAATGTGTAATTCGAACACACCTACTCTGTTGTTATATCTCATTAGACAGGTATTTCACTTGACCTATATATTTCATTTTTAGTACTGTGAATTTTCAATGTTAATAAATCAACATGTAGCCTAAATATATCAAAATATAGAATCTGAAGCGAGATTATATATTTTAAATATTTTTGCTTTATTTAGTTAATTTAGTTTTTTCCTTTTTTTTTTCCTGTGTTTTTTTTCCAGCGGAATTTTTGCTTATGCACAAAAAAGATCCACTTGTATTTGCACAGGTCTACCACAATTGACTGTTTTATGAAAATTTGTCTTTAATTTAAAAGTTTTCAAATATCTCGAAGCCCCATACTATAATTTAAGTAAAACACGTATATAAGATGCATAAAATCCTAAATTATGTACCTTTGTTGAACTTTTAAAACATTTCTTTTGTTTAATTTCAACTGGGTATACGTCTGATTGAGGTTGACATCTTTTACTACTTATTGTAATTCGCCTATACATTTATTTGACAAACAGCTTTTTTCTATGACTTAGGTAGTTCTTTTTAAATAAGTTAATTTACTTTCTTATTGCGGAAATCGAACCTGATCGGACATGGCGTCAGTGACAGCAAAACCAAAGCCTCTTTTGAGGACAGGTTATCTGAAATAGAACACTGCTAAAATATTTGTTTATGTTAATTTGATAGATTCATAATTTGGTTATCTTTTAATTATTTGATAACGAAAACCATCAGTTTCGGTAATTTATTTTGCAGAAAAGCATATTCCTAAATAACTAGCTATTAATTGAAGGCGCCCAGCCTTGTCAAAGTTATAAAGCAGGGTCCGGATGGGGGTCATTGATTTCTTTATTCTCTATCATTTTTGAACATGTTTTTTTTAGTTTTTATTTATGTTGATTATAATTCTCTATTTTTTAATTTTAGCAACCCATTATTCTCTATTCTTTATTTTTTGGCCTATTTTGTCTCTTCTTTAATTTTTTACCCTTTTGTCTGCACTTTTTGACCTTTATTCTCTATTTTGTAAACCCGATATAGACCTACATAAAGATTTAAAACTCTCAATACCATTATTGATCATTGGTAATCATGTGTGGAAACCATTACAATATGCGAACCTCTGCACCTTTTTTTTTTTTAGGTACTAATACAATATGTCAGTGACGTCATACAAATATAACCTTTAACTATAATGTCGACCTATTATAAATAATACAGCTGCATTTAAATACAGTCATCATAGATAAATCAAAATTCGTATAAAGACCACCGCGTATGTAATATAATCACACGGAAGTCTATCGCATTTTATAAAATAAAAAAAAGAAAAATATATCCTACCGGATTATGACTTTATAATATAGGATTTCTTAACATCTTGTAGGATTTTAAAAAATCCTATGAAAGAAAACGATATCAAATAGGACTGTTGCACAGTTTTCACTCGTAATGCAGAACCACGCCAGCTATATCAGATTTGTTTTGAAAGTTTTACATATCCCAAGAGGTATAGTATTGCTTAGTTCGATGATTCTACCTAAACAAAATGTTGTACCAGTTTGTACTCATGAGAACTGCAAATTAATCTGGGAAACTGTTTCGTGTACCTACAGGAAGAAGGATGTTATATTAAGTCACGTAAATCAATGAGTTACAGGTGCACGACACTTTTCTGTTAAGACAATGAGAAATCGTTCATTCGAGCTTTCAACAAGCTAACTTACACTGTAGGAATTCGGAAGATCCGAAGGAAGAGATTACAAGCTTGGAGGATACATTATCCTGACATCGAGCCGGCCAGTGCTCGGGTTTATTCCTCAATACCACATGTTTAACAGAAAAAAAATCAATCACTATTTCGAAAGTCTTGTTTGAATAAGTAACAAGGCAAGGAATCAAACCCACGACCTTCTTGCGAGTACATTACCACGAAACCACCGATGCGGTTTTAATTGAGTAATCATGATATCTGAAAATGGAAAGTTATACTTAAACTAGATATATACTTCATCCTCCGAAACAGTGTTTACGTCGTCCATGGTACGCGACAGTAACTTATCAGTAGCACGTCTCACCTGTATCGTTGATTGCGATGAATGCGCATGTTACTACAACCGGGCTGAAGAAGACTTCGAGAAAAAAATGAAAACAACACTTTAATATAAATTTCATGCGTCCGAAGCATATTTCTGGATTAACCTTCATCAGGAACGCTCAAGCCGAATATTTGAAAGTAAAGGGTGTATAATACCCAAAACATCTGAATCGCATAAAAAGTAAAACAAACATACCGAACTCCAAGGAAAATTCAAAACGGAAAGACCTTTAACAATTGGCAAAATCAAAAACTCAAGCACATCAAACGAATGGAAAACAACTGTCATATATTCCTGACTTGGTACAGGCATTTCCTTATGTAGAAAATGGTGGATAAGACCTGATTTTAAAGCTAGATAAACCTCTCACTTGTATGACAGTCGCATAAAATTGCATATAAATGGACGTTCTTACATCAAACTTGAATTATCACGTGGTCACTAATAATATCAACTGATATAGCTTTTTCTTTTATGAATGTAATATCTTATTCATGTATATAATATTCCCGACCCTTGAACGAAACATTTAGTAATACTTGCCTAATGAATTTCACTCGGCTGCATGTAGAAATCTAATACGTTTACAGCAGTTTGAAATTCAAATAGTAAAGAATATTTTAAAGTTTATGTCATAAAATTTGATATTAACAAAATATTTTATATATGTCTGAATTTAAAATATATATTTTAATATCAAGATTTGTTTAGATTTCAGAAGATTTATTATAAGGTAAAATATTTTTAGTTTAAATTTAGCATCTTTTAAATGTAATATCGGTTTTTATGATCTAAAAACTCATCAAAGATACTGAGAGTAAATATAATACGTAAGATGGTTGAAAAGAAATTTTTTGAGTGCTATATGATTTCCGAAAAAGGATGTTTACCAAACATGTTCCTAACAAAACATTAAAGTACTTTTTACAAAGAAAAAACTCAAACACACAACAACAGATGATGTTTAAATCCCAGATGTCACTTTAAAACACGCAATTTAATAACTTAAAACAACTTTAGGATCATATCAACAGCATTCATTTTTATGTTTCATGTGACGCCTGTTAACATTAATTCGAATGATGTCGAATTTGAGGTAAAATACTTTATACCTTCCGGAACACCTAAATAAATACATGCAAGGAATTTGTTGAAATTTTGTTACCCAAAGCATTAATTTTACCTGTATAGCTCTCTTTCCATCCACCTCTCTTCTTTCAAGATTTAACATTCATTATCAGATTACATATTAGCACTAGAGTTTTTATTTTGCCCCTCATTCTCAATTCAGATCAATTTAATCTTCAATAGATTACAGATTTTCTGTCGACATCAATTCTACGTGACCAATTGAAAATAACCACACATTTAACTCGATTCATCGTTTAATTATAGCAACCTTCTGTCTTTTTTTCCTGTAGAGTAGTGTGTTAACTATGGTTTTCGATATTGTCGTTTTTATTTTTTGGTTGTGGTTGTGTGTTTTTTATCGACTTATTGCTTCGCATCTCTGTTCGAAGCAATTAGTTTCTATCAATATCCACGCCATCTTGGAATTATACCTTAACAAATATTGGTTCTGATTGGTTGTCATATGATGTGGCTTAGTTTCTATTGGCTAGACTAAGACATAGAATTGAGAACACGTCCCGAACGGGAGAATATATTAAATACGGAAGATAAGGAATATTGTATATATAATACAGTATGGGTATTAAAAACCCGATGTGCATTTATTGCTTCATATTGACGTAAGCAGTCTGTACCCAGTTAGAGGTTAAACGTGTTAATCTTTTATTGTCCCTTTGATATATTCCACCTTTTGTTAATATTGCAAATGATAAAGAACGATCCTGGCTATAAAGTACTGAATTTGTTAATCTAATTTAAGCTACGTACATTCAATGTTATTTTATAGCTGAAAACTTATTTTGAAGTTCTTCTTCTTTATTTCATTCTAATTTACAAATGAAAAAATATTGGAACCAAAAGGTCCTAAAAAAATAAAAGGAACACGTTATAAATTTCTTGCGTCCGAAGAGCTTTTCTGGATTTAACTTCATCCTAATGGTTTAAGTCATCCTTTCGACACTAATACGGACACCATCTTCCTTTGGATTATCAATTTTGAGTATTTGTGTTAAAGATTATCACGAATATGTTTTCATTTGTCGATGCCACTATCCAGTCTTCTCTCCTTCGATGTGACATCAACGGATCTAAATGAACACCGAGTTTTGTTTTTTCTATGAAAAACATGGCGGTTACCACTAGTGGAGAAGGATTTACGCACCCTTCAGGATGACATGGAGCCATTCTCGGTTTTTATGGTTGTTTTCCTGTTGTTCCATTTTTTAGTTTTCTGTTTAGCGTTATATTTAGTGTTTTGTGGACTCTTGTTTGTCTTTTCTTTTCTTTTAATTATTCTGTCCATGGTTTTTCTTCGGAGTATGGTTTCTGCTTATCCATTTTCATCTTCTGTCCTCTTTAAGATTTACAAGAAATGTTAAAAGTATTCAACAGTTAATTCTTAAATGTATTAAGATTTTAAATTAATTTCAAACTGAATTTCTAAATGTGTTGTTTGTTCAATACATTTAAAAAAAAAATTTAATTTTTAATTATACGAAGAATAATTTTTTGATTATATAATTTAAAGTACCATTTCAAAAGGTGTTCTGAATGATTAAATCTAATATACATTAACATTTAATTTAAAAAAAAAGTAAAAACAGCAGTTACATTTTTTTTTCTCGGAATTACGCAATAAAACTTGAGGCTTGATATGTATTTGAAATTGGAAAGAAAGTTTCCCTTGTCATAGATTGTTGGAATATAAGGACACCAATCTTTTTGTGAAATGCGACAAAAATATGAAAAAAGCACAATACATGTACTAACTTTCATTTTCATGTGTGTTAAATAAAATCGGTACAAGGACATCATTCGTAAATATAAATCAACGTGCAGACATCTTATACGTTCAGGTATTTCACATCCAATCTTTTATGGTAATATGCTACACAAAGCACAAAAACTTCGTCATTCACCTCAAAAGCTAACCAAACCTTTAAACAGACTTATCCAGAAGGGATATAGTTACGATAATATTGTCAGGTTATTAAAGATGGCATTTTTGAAATTAATATTGATTCACTCATAGGGTCTTTGCATCGGAAATAAACACATTTATTCTAAAACCAGTTTTTGGCATGATACGGGTTATGTTCTTCTCATATATTTTATGATGGTATAATGCTAAACCCCATAACGGGAGTGATTGTGCTTGATTTTCAAATGATGAAGACATAATCTTTCAATCAGTTTGATTGAGGTCTGGAGCTGGTATGTCAGTAACTGCTAGTAGTCCTTTGATAATTTATGTATCATTGTCATTTTGCTTAGTTTCTTCAGTTACCTTTTCTGACATCGGACTTTGACTTCTTTTAAACTGAGTTTTATTGTGCGCATTGCTGTGTGTTTGTTTATTCTACATTGGCTAGAGTTATAGGGGGAGGATTGAGATCTCACAAACAATGTTTAACCCCGCCGCATTTTTGCGCCTGTCCAAAGTTAGGAGCCTCTGGCCTTTGTTAGTCTTGTATGTTTTTTTTTAAGTTTGGTTCATTTATATGTTTCGGAGTTTAGTGTGACGTCCATTTTCGCTGAACTAGTACACATTCTTGTTTAGGGGCCAGCTGAAGCCCGCCTCCGGGTGCGGGATGTTTTCGCTGTGTTGAAGACCCATTGGTGGCCTTGGGCTGTTTTCTGCTCTTTGGTCGGGTTGTTGTCTCTTTGACACTTTCCCATTTTGCATTCTCAATTTCATTAATTGATAGTTGTTAAAATCGATAATTACATCGATGAGGGCCGAATGGGGCCTATAGAATGGAGAATAATTGGAAAAATGGTCAAAATAAATAAAGAATAGATAAAAATGGAGTGCATAAAAAAAGAATAGAAAAATGGACAAAACAACTCAAGAATAGAGAAATGAAGACCCCTCTAATCTAGACCCTCATAGATATATTTTTCAATGATGATCAAAATACTTTGTTCATTTTGAACTTCTCGTAATATTGTGTAGCCCACTCGTTGTTTTCCTTAGTAAGCATGCCTTAATTTGTTTATCAGTCCGCTGTCATAAAAACTATTCTTACATTTGTTTTTTAATGTTTATTACTACAGTTTAACATGTTGAACATTCATTACTTCCCACACAATTTACAAATGCAACTTTGATGACACCCATTTACCACTAACCATATTATTGTACAAGGACAGCAAAAGAATTGTGTTGCATACCGATTCAAAAATTCAAAAATAATAATCTTGCTGTATACGCCCCCTGAATCAGCCTCTATTTTTGTTATTTATAAAAAAAGAAGATGTGGTATGATTGCCAATGAGACAACTCTCCACCAGAGACCATTTGACATAGAAGTTACCAACTATAGCTCACCGTACGGCTTTCAACAATAAGCAAAACCCATACCGCATAGTCAGCTATATTTGTTTTGTTGGGTCTCTCTCATTGTCATATTAAATACAAAGCCACATGTATTAGGAATACAAGAAGGGATGACGTATAGGACAATTAGACTGCAACCCAATAACACAGAACAAACACAAAGACATTTGTAGATGTTACACATGTAGCAGATTATAAATCAAATGATAGAGACAAGAACAAATGTGTTTGTAAATGTTGAAGATAAGCGTAGAGCTTTTGCTGTTTTAAATTGATCTTGATATGGAGTGTCAAGAGCAACTGGGGTGGATAAAGGAACTGTATTATAAAACAGGCATACACAGTTTTACTGTGCGTATTGCTGTGTGTTTGTGCATTCTACATTGGCTAGAGGTATAGGGGAAGGGTTGAGATCTCACAAAACATGTTTAACCCCGCCGCATATTTGCTCATGTCCCAAGTCAGGAGCCTCTGACCTTTGTTTGTCTTATATGATTTTTTTAATTTTAGTTCATTTATATGTTTTGGAGTTTAGTGTGACGACCATTTTCACTGAACTAGTACACATTTTTATTTAGGGGCCAGCTGAAACCCGCCTCCGGGTTCGTGATTTTCTCGCTGTGTTGGAGACCCATTGGTGGCCTTCGGCTGTTTGCTGCTCTTTGGTCGGGTTGTTGTCTTTTTGACATATTCCCCATTTCCATTCTCAATTTTAAAGAAGAGTCAAAGCCATTCGATTCAGTTTGGCCCGAATGCTGACTTAGTTTAAAATAGTAAATTAGAACCAGACGTTTCATAATTGTCAAAAATAGTGAACTATTTATAATTTATAATGTCAAAAGAATTGCTGTTAGATAAATAAAATTGTGTTTCTTAAATGTATGTATAAAATTATATATAATTATTATATAATTATATAAAAAGTACGTATAATATGAAACAGTTGGAGTATACTGTGTCTAGTTCAACGCTATTTAAAATTCATTGCAACAATTCACAAATTAGTATACACGAAAAGATACTATACAATAAAATGTACTTTGAATATAAATTACACAACACCTTTAAGTTTTCAAATGGCTTATTTAACACAAAAGGCCTTTCTTCTTTAGTTTGACGTTTAGAAATTACGCACATTCCTGTAAGTATGACTGTAATGCATTCACCGCAAAATGGAGAACATTTCACAAAGTTTGAAAAAGAAAGAAAACATAAAAACCAAATGATTTTGTCCTATGATGCTCAATCGTATTCAACATGCGTATAGACAATATACATATGAATTATGCCACTGTATCAAGTGTGATGTCATTTCCCATCTCGAGACTGTTCAACATTTAATCAAAATGTCGAGAGTTGACAATTGTCGTTTTGTACAATATTCTGTAGGGGGAATCTATTTTTTTCTTCTTCAATTTCTTCCAAATAGATTTGTTCCTATTTTTTGACTTTATATTTTCTGGTGTTCCCCTATATTTGTATTGGTGACGTCACCAAAAAAGGCAACGATGCCCGATGAAGTCAAATAATAAGAACAAATTTATTTGGAAGAAATTGAAGAAGAAAAAAACAAATTCCCCTACCGAATATTGTACAAAACGACTATTGCCAACTCTCGACATTTTGATTAAATGTTGAACAGTCTCGAGATGGGAAATGACATATCACTGGCCATACTGGAAATTTAAAAAAAAAATAATTGTCCGGTCGGAGATGAGATATTACATTTACAACTGGAATCAGTTTTATACGCCCGTTTACGGGACGTATTATGGTATACCGTTGTCCGTCCGTCCGTCTGTCCATTCACCAGTCTGTCTGTCCGTCTGTCCGTCCGTCCATCTGTCCGTCCGTCGTCAACATGCCGGACAATAACTCAAAAACGCTTTATCCAATTTGCATGAAACTTTGGAGAATTGTTTTTATCTATTGACGTAAGCTCCCTTTTGATTTTTATAAATTTTAGATTTTACTGTTCCGAGTTATGGGGTTTTATTCATTAAAAAAGGGGGATTTTCCTGTTTTCGGACAATAACTCAAAAATGCTTTGAGCAGTTTTCATGAAACTTTAGTGACTGGTTTATATAACTATCAAAATAACCTCCCATTAGTTTTTTTATCATGCGCTCATGGCCCAGCTCTTTATTACACTGATTATTAAATGTTTTATGCTGTTTTGTAAATAGTCAGTTCAACGTTAATTCAATCTTGAACAAACAAAAGTAGAAGTAACGCGATCATAGCTGACACACTGATTTCACAACCCCACATACATAAACTCAAAACAGATACAGGATTAAAATTTTGTACGGCAGATGCGCATGTTGTCTACAAAAGACTCATCAGTGACGCTCGAATCAAATAAGATAAGGAGGCCAAATAAAGTACAAAGTTGAACAGCATTGAGGACCCACAATTCCGAAAAGTTTTTCCAATTACAGCTTAGCTAATATATTCATAGGAAATCCTTAGTATTTTGTAAAATTCAAAGTTTTGTAAACAGTTAGATAATAATTATGTTCATATCATTGATAATTCATATCAAAATGTATGTGGTGACTACTGGACTGGTGATACCCTCTCGGAGAAATCTTTCACCAGCAGTAGCATCGACCCGGATGGAGTTAAGAAAATCATCATATATACCAGGCATTGGCAAAGTCGATGATGTGCTGAGGAAAACTCAACAAAATAATTCAAATGAAAAAAGAAATAAATGATGTTCTCAATGAAATTACATGATTACGATTCTGAGAGAATTAGATAAAATTCTTATTAGAGATTGAGGAAAAGAGAGGATATCAAAGGGTCCTTGGGGATGTGACAATTAAATCCAAATATCGCTCGAATACAAAAATTGAAAATGCAAAAGTACATCATGTTTAACTTAAAGTTTCATTAAACTTTGTCGAGCGGTTCAGGAGCAGTTGCGGATACAAAAAGGGGTAGGACTTGTGACAAAACTTATTGCAATCCAAATTGCGTAATTGAAACAGAAATTTGATTTAAATCCACGTTAGAGAGTTTTTTATATCACCATATCACCTTTGCAAACATATTTACAGATGTAAAAACTAAAACCAATAACAAGCACACACTTTAGTCAAGGCATTAATTTATAAGGGTGTAAAGATTACATTGTCGCTCAAAAGATACTTTGGTTTAAACATCAGTGTTTTTCTGTATTATGAATAGACCGCGACTGATCTGAAATCTGACGATCCTAATTTATATTTACTGGGGCTAGAGATCGTTAGAGCGCCGCCCATAATGGTGAATATACCTAATTCGTCCCAAAATAGAAATAGAAACAAAAAACCTCTGACATTGAACATAGTGATATTTCAATGTTTAACTGAGCTTAACCATTAGTGTTTTTTAAGTAAAGAAGCCCATACAATAAAGATGTAAGATTTTTGGAGTTTTAAAATAAAGTACAGAATTAATCTGTGTAAAAAGGGAAATTTTAGTCGCATAACAAGGGGCCTTTCATGGTTTAAAATTTTGGGGAAAAATTAATCACACTTCGTACCCCGAAAATGTTACCACATTTTCGAAAACGTCTCAGCTTCAAATAAACTCATCATACTTCCTAGGATTAAAATTTGGTACACCAGACGCGGGTTTCGTCTATAAAAAAACTCACCAGTAACGCTTGAAAGAGTTAAAAAACCAAAAAAAGTACGAAGTTGAACAGCATTGAGGACTCACAATTCTGAAAGATTTGGCAAAATACAGCTATCGTAATATATTCCTAGGGTAGAAAATTCTTTGTATTCCGAAAATGTAAAACAGTTGGTAAACAGTTGATTTTTAAGTATGGCCATATCAATGAAAACTCATGGCAACACAAAAGTGCAATCTACATGGCTGGTGATACCCTCGGGGAGGAATCCTCCAACATAAGTGGCATCGACCCATTGGTTGTAAATAAACTCATCATAGATACCAGCATTGCAATTTTGTACGCCAATGAACAACTATTCATATATACGTTTACGATATGTCCGGAAGAATGGAAGAAAAGGCTACCATTGTCGTCTACCTGAAACGAATTGCACGTATTAACCCATTAAAAAAACATAAATAGACAAACCGGAAAAGCGGACGTAGTTAAACATGGGAGTTGAAGGCAATATATAGCTTTCTTTTGTGCGTAAAATGAGGAGATAGTGTTTGTATTGTAATAGTACATATTATCGGAATGGAATTAATAAGGAATTGAATAGTGTAGGATTTATGTACTTGAAAATGGATCTATATATAACGATTACGAGACAGAAACTAAGATACGACGTCCAAGGGACCCAGCAAGTCCACAAGAGGTCGTCAGATGTTTGCAAAATCTCGGACTATATTCTAAATAACTCTTTCAAGACGTACAGCAAAATAGAGTTATGTAAAGAAACTTGGTCAACACATGAATAGCGTATTGTATGCATGAAGATGACATAACAAAATAAACATTACGTTGCGTGCACTTATACATGTATGTCAAACGATTCATTAACCGTGGTCATATTCATTTAAAGTCTTTAGGAAACAGTTGTAGCGATTATAATTTATTTTGGGAGATAGAATAACAAGTATATGTTAATAAGTAATGCCTGTTTTATTAATTTAAGCTAGACTGATCTTGAATGAATATGTGGATAATCGGTCCATATATGATATGTTTGCCTTGGTAGGTACCATAGTTCTGGAAGTTAATATCAAACAGCTGGAATTAAATAAAGATGTGGGGTGTATGCAATATTTTTAATTGCCCTACAAAATATTTGTAATATAGAGCAAATCTATCGCAAAAAATAGTAATCAAACAGTTAGTGTATTTTGTGTTTATTGATTTACTGGCAAAAGCAAATTTTTGGCGTGGCTTGCGCTTTATGTAAATTTTAACATCCAAACAGTTTATTAATTCAAATAAGCATATTCAAGACAAATATCTGAAACGTCACTATTAATGATTTCACTTTTTAAATGTGTCATCCTTGCTTCACCTGACTAATATTCCCATCTTCTGAAAACCTTTCTACTTATGTTCTAAACAATTATATTATAGTACCTTTTATTTCTGGTGAATGTAAAATGTCAAATAAGCCCCAAAACGTACATTATCCAGTGGACCTATGATTTAATACCTGCGGGGCTTACCATTCTTTAATCATTCATGTCATGCAAACTAAAACTGTATTACGAAAAGGACAAACTTCCCTTCAAACAGAGAAAATTCTTTCATTCGATAAGTCTATATGTTTACATTCGAGACGAAATTTGAAACAAAAATGAAAGATTTATAATTTACTAATTCATGTTATTCATAGTGTTTTTTTTCAACGGTTATGGCTACGGCTAATGAACCATTTGAACATTAAACATTTGATTGATATGTATAATGTTATTAAATTACATGAGATATGCATTTAAAGTTAACATTTCACTGTTAAATCAATTTTTGATGAAATCGAACCAAATGAAGTTAATACGATAAATGCTTTTTAGGATATGATTACTGTACTACAATGCTCCCTTTTTACTACGCATGTGTTTCATATCATGATTTCATTGATAGAGAATTGGACACGAATCCTTTGAACCAAATGTTCCTAATTGTTCGAGTCCTGCCATAGAAAATTATACTTCCCCTTACGGTCACTATATCGTCTTTTTTTTTCAGATTACTAGTGACATTACCGGTTGCATCTGATTACTTTATATAATATTTATATGAATTAACACCACAGTAGTTTACCGATATTCAAATCTCGTAAATCCATTAGGTAGAGAAAAATCAAGGTAACAAACAGAAACTGAGGGATCGCATTAACTCCAAATATAGCGAGACCGGGTTCGTCGGCAGAGTAAGTGTCTCCTGCTATACATGCATCATCTGCCATGCGACACGGTGGATGCAACTAGTTAGGCTGGAACTGCTAAGCCTTTCGGCAACCTGTTCACTACTGTGTTTTGTTTGGTTCGCACTACTCAGTCTTTAGTTTTCTGTTTAGTGTTTTGTATGTTTTTTCTTCAATCTTATATTGCCCATTGTGATGTCGATTTTTTACTAAACTTTGAATTTTTTGAAATACTTAGGATTTTCCAGCCCAGGGATATACTACCTTAACTGTATTTGTCAAAACTTTTCGGCATTTTGGGTCTTCAATGCTCTTCAACTTCGTAATTTATTTTGCCTTTTAAACTTTTTTGATTTGAGCGTCACTGATGAGTCCTTTGTGGACAATGCGCGCGTCTAGCGTACACAATTTTAATCCTGGTATCTATGATCACGACGAGGAGATTATTTCTAGCTTATTTCTGACTAATGCTTTTTGATCATCTTCTAAATATCTTCTGTCAAGCTTTATATATGCAGGAACTGGAATAAACATTTTTCAATTTTCATGTGTATCAAGATTTTATATTAAATTCAATTTCAATTTTTAAAGTAATTTGTTTGTTGCAAACAATGTTTGTCAATTCAGGATAAATATAACGTGACGAAGTAATTGTTGTTGGTTGTGTAATTTAAGACACCATTAAAACGGAAACATTAAACAGTTAACCACATGCATAATGAGTTAGAAAAGCAATACTACTTTTTTGACAAAATTACTCAAGAAGTCGATCAAGTTTAATATACTATTAAATACAAATAATAAATCGAAAAACCAATTATCAAAGATCAAGAAAACGTGAAATAAGATACCTTGTTATGGTTTGTTTAAATGTAATTGAAAACATTCTTTTTTTTAAATGTAAGTGTAACAAAAGATGTCAAAATTCTCACAAAATTTGACATTGCATAATATTCTATATAACCAAAATAAATAATTATGACACTTGTAAAAATCAATACACACATACATAAAGGCAAGTTTTATTTATGACGTGATCTTTGTTCATTCTAGCTTAAGTACATGGTGGTCTTGCATTAGCGTGTTCGTCCCAAATGCTAAAGGTTGTGGGTTCGAAACATTGCCGGGTCAAACCATAGACTTGGTATTTGCTATTCCTTCGCTAAGCATACGACATTAATGGAAAGAGCATATACTGGTCGGTTTTTTAGTCAAAATAATGTGTCCGGTTAGAGTTGCTCCACTTAAGGCTTGCCATGTGACACATTTCTGAGCGTAACAAAGATCCCGGGTTTGTCAATTAAGGTTGACGTGAAGAATCACACAGAATAAAAAAAAAAAAAACGCTGAGTTGTTTACAATAATTAAGCATAAATATTTTACTACTATTAAAACATAGCTTACTTTTGAAAAGTGCACGCAGTATTCCATCTTTACCACGAGCTGGTAATATTCCATTTATGCTTAACAATAAATACTGATGGAGCGCCACAAAATAATATTAGTTTAGACTAATTTCTCAGTTTTCATTCATTACTTAAAGTCACTTCGGTATACAATTGAATAGTGTAAACATTTTTGAAATGACACAATGGACATACATATGAGATATGACAAAGGTAGTATATTCATGTTGTTTATGCAAACAAATTTAAATATCTAATGTATTGAAGAATAGAGACACGTTTAATACATTGTAGATGCAAAGAAGAACTACTTTGACAACAGAAGGGGACACAAATAGTTTCAGGATGCAAAAAAGGCCATATACCTTATATTATATTCTTATTTTAACTTTTTTTACAAAACTTATCCTGCTAAACATCTTACTCCCATCACTTGTGGTGAAGATGGGTTACATTTAATCCTGGCAAACGGACGCGACTGTTACAAGTAAATAATATAAACTTAACAGTAAAACATGTATTACTATTATTTATATATGTATTATTGAATGTAATATTAGCTCAAACGAGATCTTTTATTTTGGCGGAAATGAAATATAGTTTCCCTTTCTAGGTCAGAACATCAAGCGGGACGCAAGTTTAGAAATTGTTACTCGATTCAGTTTTCATTCATTTAAAGTAGATTGGTGGCAATTCTCTCTTCTTTTTTTCTTCTTCTAACATATGCTAGAAGATGTTCATTTTTGTATTTGATCGTATGCACATACACTTGATTACAGAACTTTGCTTAAATGTACGAGGTGTTTTAATGCATTTTTGTTTTCTGTTTCCATGGCAACGGCGGCCATTTTGATAATTTCAAAGACATGTCATTTTAATAACATTTAACTGGGTTTGATCTTAAAATTTGCCAGAAAATGTTACTTTGACGTTTTATCCCATATGGGTCAATATTACACTTTTAGCATGATCTCCATGGTAACAGCAGCAATCTTACAAATTCGCAATCAATTGTACAGTGCATACCCTCAATTCAAGGGGGCAGGTTTTTGGGTCGTATCTGTAACGGTTAATTAACTATGAATTAATCAAGGATTTTGTTTTCACATTTGGACGATTTCCATGGCAGCGGTGGCCATTTTGAAAGTTTCAAAGATGGATGGCACACTTTCGAATGACGAGAAATTATTTCCTGAAAGTTTCATTAGATTTGGACCAATTTTCAGTTTTTAACATTTCGCCCGTTTCCATGGTAACGGCGGCCATCTTGAAAATTCCAAACCCTATGTGCACATCTGCACATGGGGATTGTCATTATGGTGCAGTTTTATCAATGTGTGTCAAGTCATCTCCGAGAGCTTAGCTGGACAAAAAAAGTGGAATGTAAATCGTAACAATAACAATATATCACCCCTATTATCATAGGGGATAGGAGTGACATAATGGGCTTTTTCTTGTATACAAATATTGTGTTACTTCTATATTCATCACAATACGATGGTAAATCAAATGATAAAAGGAAAATTGTGTTGGTAAATGTTAAAGTAAACCAAAGAACTTTTGCTGTAGTAGATTAGTTTGCATTCGTGAAGCCAAGTATAGAATTATATCGTATAAACAATATTTTTTTATTCAAAATAATTAAACTGGATTGGAAATTGGCCAAGTCTATGTAAATTACATAATTATTATATAATGTGAAAAGGACGAATAAAACGAAAGCAATGTGTTCTGTGTATAGTTCAAATTTATTTTAAATTCATTGTAACCAGTTCACAAATGCATTAAAAGATATTAAAAATTCAAATGCATTGAAGAAAATATGGCTCACTTTACCATGTTTACGCCTTAAAGTTTTCAAAAAGCTCATTTGACGGGGAATAATTGCCCTTTTTGTTAGCCTTGCAACTATGATTTCGTAAATATGTCTATAATGAGTGCATCATAAAACGGTACAAAATTCACATAGTTAGAACATTGCGAAAACATTGAAACAAGCAGTGCTTATTCTAAAGTATTCAAACTTTCTTAACATGCATACACATAGTAACCAATATAATTGTAAATTTTACCACTGCATCAAATTTTATACGAAGTTTCTCTACTCGAGACAGTTAAATTTCTAAATTTTTAATGGGAGGCTTGTCGAGCGACTTGTATGGTATTACATGATGTTTAGAGATGGATGCCTTTTTGCATTGATTTTTGTACAAGATATGTTGTAAATTTCCCTTTCTTTTTCTGAATTAAGATGTGTTTTTTTTTATTGACGTCATCAGACATGGTCGTTTTTTTTCGATGCAAATTCAAAAACAAATATGACGTCATACATGTAATCGAATTTTGATCGAGACTGGGGTATAGAAACAAGGTTGCTTTGGTCTTCTACCAACCGTCTGTAATTCTCTCGCTACAATCGGGCGTCCGTTTGGAATATGTCAATTCGAAGAAACGTGAAGTACATGTAAGTATTTTTTTTTTTTTTTTTATTCAACAATATATTGCACGCTGTTAACAATTTACTTTACTAGTCCAGCAATCTAGTGAAGGGTCCAGGATTACTCTCTGGTTATCATTATTACATTACATAACATTACATCTAAACTAAATCATAATATTTCATTTTTAATCATGAATAAACAAGTATAGATGAAACTTCTTATTTATCGATATGTATTATCTAGCTTCTTTAGTAAAAATAATTTCCGGAAATAGTTTCCGTTATCAATTTACTAGTATCGTCTTGAAATCTCTTCCTGGTACATGTAAGTATTAAAACTTTAACTCCGATGCCTCGTAAACAGAGTCACTCTCTCTTTGTGATTAAAACCCTTGCAACAACTCTTTCAGTGGTCCGAATTTGGCCTACCGCATTGAGAAAATTCTGTCCCTATTCAAAACACAGGACATAGCCACGAAAAGGCGTTAAATGGAAAGACGTTTTCGTTTAGGATTTGTGTAGGGATAGGGGTTAGTACTTATACACGGGTAAATTAATCAGAAATTGAATAATGTAGGATTTTTAAACTTGAAAATTACAATTTCTGGACAGAAATTTCCGTTCTACATTACCAGGGCTTGAACAGACAAAGCAAGTCTTAAAAATGCCGTCAAAAAAAAAATCGAACCAACATTAAAATAGCTCTTAACAGACGTACAACAAAATCGATTACTGGAACAAATTGATTGACACACGAATAGTTTATTATTTATAGACTACATAAAAAAAAAGGTGCGTACACATAATACATCTTTGACAAATCCATAAAAGTCTTTCAGGAACAGTAGTATTAATTATCTATGATATAAATAAGTAGTGCCTTTTTTTAATATTTTAAACCTCATCGATTTTGTTTGAATAAACGGATATTCGGTTAATTAACTTGCACTTAGACAAGTTTTTAAAAGAAATCCTTTATTTTATCAAAATCTTTGAAAGGGTATTACTATTGAATTATTGTTTTCACATACTTTTATTCGCCGACATCATTTCCGTATGCAGTAATCTTAATAATAACTTTTATCGTTATACACCCGCTTTAAAAAAGTGGGGGTATTCTGTTTTATTTCTGTCTGTCCGTCCATCCGTCCGTTCGTCCGTCCCATGAATATTTTTCGTCGCATTTATCTCAGGAACTACATTACAAGGATTTCTGAAATTTGGTTTAAAGGTTTATATGAGTGAGCTTTATCGTGTGATGCGTTTTCAGATTCATCACTCAACAACTTCCTGTTTACCGAACACTTACATATTTTTACACTATTAAAATTATCCATATTTGGGTTGAGGTATCATCAGTGAGCAGTAGCTCGCAGTTTCACTTGTTAGACATTCGACAACCATCTAGGGTATAATGGATACGAAAACCGAAATGAAAGAAAAAGTAAAACAGCGTGGAAATAAGATATTATTAATCGATTCAGAATAAAAAATTTCGAATACACCAAATTACAATATTAATATTTATGAAAATAACAAAAATCAAAACATCGCTTTTTATCTCATTTTCTTCACGTGATCTATGATTCTATCTTTTATTAAGACTACAATAGGAAAACGTCGGCACCAAAACCCTGAAGTTTCCGATTAAAAATCAATGATAATTGTAATAAGATATTTTTAATCGATTTATATATAATAAATATTATTTACATGAATGATCTGTTTTAGTATATAAGCTTGCATTGGTTCAGTTATTGCACCAGATACAATGTATGACTTAAATATTAACATGATTTCATAGCTGGATATGAATAAAAAGATATGAGGGGTATATGCAAAATCTTAAAACTTTGAAACTTGTCTTAAGGGACAAGGGGGGTGGCAGGCGGATTTTTTTAAAATATTCATTCTAATATGCTTTGCTGAGTAAATATAAAAGAGAGGCGAAAGATACCGAAGGGACATTCAAACTCATAAGTCGAAAAAAAACGTGGCGAAAAAAGAGTAAGACCTACAGACAAACAAAAGTACACAAAACACAACACAGAAAACTAAAGACTGAGCAACACAAACCCTTCCAAAAAACCGGGGGTGATTTCAGGTACTCCGGAAGGCTAAGCAGAATCTGCTCCACTAGAGGCACCAGTCGTATTGCTCATGTAAGTACAAACCCAGTGATATGTCTAATTTGGTTGGTCTCATTGAAGGAAAAGAGAAGGGGATTGCAGCTACGACAATTAAAACATTCCGTCTTCATCTGATGTTCCATAACGGTTAACCAACTCGTGATGATTCCATTAAATTTACGAAGGGATGATTTCAACTTCACCACTTGGATTTCTTGGTTTAATAGCTTTCTTATACGAACCCTCTATCAATGAAATCATGATAGTAAATACAAACCCTGGACCATCCTATCAACTAGGAGATATATTCTCCATATTCAGGCGCTGCTGGAATGTTGCTTCATAGAAATGGAAAGTTCACGATTGGATAGCTGAAATCATCTCCTTTGTCGGAAAGTTTTGTTTTTAACCGACCCACATTATCAATTTCTAGATGAAAGTCAAGATATAAGACAGACTTAACTGTATCTGTTGTATTTTTTATCTCAAGTTCGATGGGATAGATGCATTCAACAAAGTCATCAAACTTTGAATTATTTAGTAAAAGGACATCATCTGTATGAAGTTAGCCTCATATGAATATAGGAATAAGTCGGCGAGACGAGAAGCAAGGTTTGTTCCCATTTATTTGTTTAAAAACACGTCCACCAAACGTAAAAAATATGTTGTCAATCTAGAAATCAAGCATCTTGATAATGTCAGTTTCGGAGAATTCTGTGTTTGACATGTTTGAATCAGATGGATTTGTTTCAAGGTACGATTTATCAATCCCTAAGACAATATACTTGTAGATACGTTGACTATTCTTTTTAATGGAACAAAGCAGGACCAACTCTTTCAATTTGTCTTTTAGTTTGGTATAAGGAATACTTGTTTAAAGTGTTAAAAAGTAAAATGCTTTAATACTGTTGCAAGATGAAAGAGTCTTAGAAAGTATATACTCTAACAGATCGTTTGATTTCTTTTATAGTATCCACATCGGATTCACGCCAACTCTAGAATAGGTAGTTTCAAAATTTTGGATGCTGATCAAATTGATATTAATAATTTAGAAAGAGGTTTCGTAGAGCACTTGGAAGACCCAGAAATTTAATGTTGTTTGTAAGGACACGTATGTAATTTAGGTATCCAATACATTGAAGGAAAATACAGTTCCTCTTCTTTGGTTGAAATTCCAATGAAACATAGAATAGACCTATGCCTATCCAGGATTTCCTCCTTAGTGAGTGTCGTGGGGTTTAACTACGTTGTGTTTCTAAGTGGATTGTCAATACCTAATTCATTTATCAAGCAGTTTATGTAATGCAATTTAAACCCAAACATGATCCTGTGTTATCTTTTGGGACAACACCATATTTGTTATGTAGGTAGGACAGGCGTTTGCAACATTAGGATCTTTAAAGATTCATGTAGCATGAACATTTTTAATTCTGATGTGTATCAACGACCTAACAGCCTTAATTCATTCGGAAAGAGTATCTACGTCTTCCTTCTCGCGTCTGACCCATGGCCATTGTCCAGCATAATCGTCGACTGAATCCATCAGTATTTTGAAATTATGTTTCTTATTGACGGATTCAGGCTGACGATAGTTCGAGTCTTTGGATAATACATTTCACAGAGAAGTGTTATTGACAATGTTTAGGCCACCAGTATTAACATGTCCAGTCGGTTTATATATGAATGGGGAACTAGAACTGGTGTAATCAGGAGGTTTTTACTTAAGGTTTTCAATATTGAGATCCTGCAACACGTTTTTGTAATTGAAAATTTTAGTTGCAATTATACCAATCAATATAAATGATACAACGTTTTATTTCCGGTGAACAAACCAGGCCAACTAAACTCCAAAACGCAGGCTTGACTCTTAAGAATTGTCTTGTAAAATTCAAACTTTATTATCAGAAAGATAAACACCACTTTAACGAAGAATGTTTTTTTCTATAAATCTCTATGTTTTGATATGATATGAAATATGATTTTGACTCCGACAATGTTTAAATATAAATAATAACATTACATTATATGTTTCATAAGAATCTGTAGTTTTGATTGACTGATAACAACCGATAGACATTCCAAAATTAGATTGTTTTCTCTAATAAACAGAGTGTTTTATAATAGTTGATCGTGGGCACATTTTTAGTATGAAGCGCTTCCGCGCTTGATTCAAAATTGCTGCGGCCATCGCTTTTACCTTCCAATAGAATAAAACAAAGTATTCAATTGTTTATGAAATATTTATAATTGACTAATGCACAGTGTTCCGATTTCATACGGATATGACCATGGCTAATGAACCACCTGAACATAAAATATTAAATTGATATGGATAATTTTATTAACTAACACGAAATATGCATTTAAGGTATATTCTCCATTACCAAAAATCAAGCTATGATGAACACGTGAACGAATCAGGCTAGATGCTTGTTAAGTCAATAGTTATAACTACACAATAGTTGCTTTTACTAAAACAGTATAAATACAAGGTTGAAAGTTAATCAACAGACTTAAGATAAAACACGTACCACTATTGCATTTTGTGCAACTTGCTCTTACAGGAATGAAGACGTTTTACTCTATATTGAATATCAGACTTTGGTGACATCGAACTAGATGAAAAAAATTAAGTGGAATATTGTTAATGAGATAACAGCAACACAATTCGCCGATTCAAAATCTAAAGGATTATGAGTAATTTCATGTCATAGGTTAAATGTCCATTGTTGAGGACGTATGTGAAAAATCAAAACGTGATGATGTGTTTTTGAAAATATTACCCAGATTGCAGTAGATTCTTCAACGGCGAATCGTCTTATTTGACAAGCAGTTAACAGTCCTGAATGTTCTTGCATTTATTTGTACTGTATTCCTGTCACGTAATGTTGTCATTTTAGTGGTATTTTTAACATTGCCTTATAGGGGGAAGTTTTGCTAGCCATAAAACCAGTTCAACCCACCATGTTTTTCTTAAAATGTCCTGTACCAAGTCAGAAATATGGCAGTTGTTATCACATAGTCTGTTTCTATGTATCATGTGTATGTTGGCGTTTGTTTTCGTAGCAGTTCAGTGTTTCTGTTATTTCGTTTTGTTTCCTCTTATAGTTGATGTGTTTCCCTCAGTTTAAGTTTGTGACCCGGATTTGTTTCAGTTAAATCGATTTATTATTATTTAATAGCGGTATACTACTATTGCCTTTATTTACACACCCAGTGGGATTTTCCTTTCGAATCAAAGATCACAAAAATTGGAATTGTTGCGAAAGAATAAGTAATTACTATTTTTATAAATGATTCACTTTTAATTTATATTTTTTTGTTTAGATTTTCCATAAATATATTCTTTACTTTTTTAGGTCATTTTTCTCTATTCTTTATTTTTTGCCCATTATTCTCCATTTTGTTATATTTTAGCACCCGAGTATTCTAAAAAAAATTTGGGGGCCTTTTTATCACTATGCTTTATTAATTTTCCCCTTCATTCTTTTTTTTTACCATTAGTCTGAGACTCTCTATTTTGAAAACCTCATCCAAACCATTAAATATTGGTATTAATTATACAAACTAATAATGACATGCCTCACGCAATAAGTTTATGCAGAATTGTTTGTAAGTGTTGACAGCTTCGTCTATGTTTGCACATATAATCATGATAATGGTTTCAGATATTCTGAATAATCTTTAGTTTCAAATTTTGTACCGGGTATTATGATACTACATTTTTATTTACTTGAAGTTTGTTTTAATAGTATATAAACTCATCATAGATACCAGGATTAAAATTATGTTTCAATAGTTAAGAAGTATGGCCACGAAGGTCTTAAACTCAAACTTTGTAATACCATATGTAAATACCTATGTTAAAGATTATCAATATGCAAATCTAGATAGAAATAGACACTTTTGTTGTCTGCTGTTCATCTTAAAAATGTCGACATCTTCAAAAGTATGATACATTACAGTTTTTGTAAGCCATATTGCTATATTTCATGCATTTGTAAGGTATGTTTCCTTTGATAAAACATTGGCTACACTTTCAACCAAAAAATAATTGTTTTAAACAGATGTATATTGGTCAGATACACAATAACGCAAACATCCTTGCATGTGGCCAATGTGGTTTGAAGCAAAAATTATTAAAATGTAGTCAAAATATTATTTCTTCATTCGAGTGCACAATTTTGACGTCATAATGCTATGATAATTGTTCTTATGTGCTTAAGCCTGTGTCATTTGCATTTGTAAGTCTTAGTTGCATAGTTTGTCGTCACACTTCAATTTTAATTACTAAAGTTACAAACTAGCTAATTTGGTGTGGTACGGAAGTTATTAATTTACCTGCAGCTGTTGTACGAATACTATACTTCCGCTTAAGGGATAAAAAAATCAGAAACAATACATCTAAATTATGAAGTCTAAAAGCATTTAATTAAGATAAGCAGTATTTGTGAGGGGTCTTCATCTCACAACTATTTTTATCATCAGTTCAGTATTCAATCCTTAAGAACTGACATAAGTATTAACATACTGGTATTAAATTCTTCATAAAAAGATTACAAAATTGTTTAAAAACTAAGTTTTCACATCCTTCAGGCAAAGTTTTTTTTTCTTTTGATCATATATCTCCTGAAGTGTTCAAGTGTAACCCTTCCCTGTTTTAGTTTTACTTTTGTTGGTTTGGGCGTTGAAGGTAAATATAAAAAAGCGCCCGAGACGACTAATTTTAATCATTATGCATATGCAAATCAGATAGGGAAGATACCAAGGGAACATTTAATTATCATAAGTTGAAGAAAAAATTGACAATGTCTTGGCAATAAACATTAAACGACGAAAATACGAACACATTTCAAAACACTACAAAGAAAAAACTTAAGGCTGAGCAACACGAACCCCACCAAAAAAACCGGGTGAACTCAGGTGCTTTCAAACTTCCAAAGGTAAACCAGATGTATGATTAATGATCTGTTCAATAACAGAAACAAATTTAAATGTTATTTCTTTATAAATGTACTGGGAAAATAATCTTAAGCAGTGTGAATTAAAATCGGATCGTCCCATAAATTTTATATATGACTTTTCCTTTAAATCATATAAATTTAAGATATCTTTATCACGAAAGTTCTTTAAGTTTATATAATATTGTATACATATATATAGTTCACATATATATTTAAAAGAGATGCTCACATTTCGATATTTATCATGTTAATTGACAGGAAACTATCAAGCTGGATATTAATTATAATTTCAAAGTCAATACTTTTTCATTACTTTTTCCCTTGTCTTACAGTTTTGCAATTGCTAGTTGGTAAATAGCTGACATGAAATTATCATTCAACATTTCGAAGGTTTTTTTTTAGGTGCACAATCTACAACGAATGAATACCTGTCGCAAGTAAGAAGTAAGTAATTCGGTGGCTGGCATATGTTGATGTTTGTAATATTTGTTTTTTCGTAAATGTTTTTGGCATTAATCAGGTCGCTGTTTTTTTTTTACATTTTTATCCACAATTTGTCATGTGGGAACTTCTAGCTGACTATACGGCATGCATTTTGTTCATTCTTCAAGGTCGTATGGTCTCCTGTAGTTGCTTTAATCCATATCATGTTACATCTGTGGGATAATTGTCTCATTTACAATCGTGCAGCATCGGCTTATTTTATATTAATGAAATTGTACGATTTAAGACCATCAATAAACATATTTTTAATGGATTTTATATGGATTAGTTTTAGACGTACAGGTGGCGGAACACATTTGGGTGTTTATTACCTGTAAATTATTTAGATTACTCAGTGTCAAATAAAGGCAACAGTAGTATACCGCTGTTCAATAGTCATAATTCGATTAAGCAAAAACAAATCCGGGTAACAAACTAAAACCGAGGGAAACACATCAACTATAAGAGGAAAACAACGGAACAACAGAAACACTGAACTACAACAAAAGCAAACGCCACCACACATAGCAACGGACCGTGTGATAACAACTGCCATATTTTTGACTTGGTACAGGACATTTTAAGAAAAAATGGTGGGCTGAACCTGGTTTTATGGCTAGCCAAACCTCCCGTTTATATGGCAATGTTAAAAATACAGCTAAAATGACAACACTACGTGACAGGCATACAGTACAAAACAAACACAAAACACTCAGCACAGAGAAATACATAAATAAATAATATAATAGTACATTACAACATGTAAATCGCAGAATAACAACGGACATCTCCCATGAATTTACGACAGCACACCAGGATATCCAAAAAAGAAATACAAACTGCGCGTCACATGAATGGATCAACGTCACCAAAAGTAACGTATTTTTTTGTGACGTTTATATTATCACAGGTAAATTTCTAAAAATGAAATAGATTAGTTTAATCTATAGACACTTAGAATACAAATTGGGATTGAGTTGTAATGGTGATATTTTATGTATTTTTTAACCATGACAAAAATATTAAAATGGAATTGTGTTTTTTTTGTGTGTAATTATTTGTATTTTCTAAGCATGTTGGTTTTTCTTCTAAATCAAAACTGTGTATAAACAAAAAAATCCTGTGCATATAGTTGTTTTAAAATTAAAATCATGCAAATAAAGTAGTTGATTTTATATCTTAACTTTTACATACATATAGAAAATAAAAATAAAAATAACTGGATAAAAGGCAAGATCATGTAAGACCAAACAGTAAACACACACGAAAACAAACAACATAAAATAAAAACCCTGTAGACGAACCATGTGTAACTCGATTATACTGACACATAAGACATATGTGAAATGTACCAAAAATACGGAATTCAAACCTCAAACGAAATAAACGTCGTATAGCAATGCGAATTAATTATTGGTGTCCATAAATTTTATGGAGTGTCATTTTAAATCTTTCCTTCTCATAACTCTGTTGGGACAGTTACTGCGTTAGGAGCACACTCCTGTAAATGAAGTCCGTAGTGTGAACATGCACGATCATGACGTTCAATTGAGATATGTAAACCCCATACGACGGGGCAGAGGGTATGTTACTGCTGAGAAATGGGAAATTGATAATTGGGAAGTTGAAATCATCCCGTTTGTCATAGATTTTAGTCTGAAGTCGTCCATCTGTGTCAATATTGAGGCAAAATCGGTTTCTAGGGATGTGTTTTTATACCCGAGTTGACATGACAATATACAATAGATTCGTTTTTTTAAGTAATGATAAATATGTACGTTAGTATTTTATGTAAATGTTGGCACGCGCTAGTATTAACGCTAAAAACTAAAACAAAAATAAAACCGATTTCAAAAAAAGAACAGTGAAAAAAAGAATCAGTTATAAAAGTAACAACGATTACCCGAGTATTTTGTTTGAAATGATATAGATAGAATAAACAAATATATATGTTATGAAATTAAATAATTTCAGACAAAAAAGAAAGATAATAAAGTAACAAAGTAACAGATAAAAAATAAATAACTAGATAACAAAAAAATAAAATAGAATAAAATAAATAAGATTAATCAAATAACTTTCACAAATAAAACAAAAATAAGCTGAATAAAGTAAGAAAAAAATATTAAATGTGTTGGATTAATTAATTAAATAAATAACTTTATATATAAATATAGAGAAAAGTGATTTGAAGAAAAAACTGTTAGGATCGTTTCTCGGGTAGAACTGTCAGCATCAGTTATATTGTAGAACTATAAGAATCTGATCTAGGGAAGAACTGTCTGAAGCTAATCTACGATTTATCTGTCAGAATCTGTTCTTGGCTAGAAATGTTTGTGTGTCCAAAACTGTTATAGGGTAGAACTGTTCAACACTGTTCACGAATAGAACCGCTCATTTAGAAACTGTTCTAAAGTTTTCACGGGAACTGTCCTACAGACTGTTCTTGACCAGTTCCTGACATATTTGAAGATTGGTTATAACTGATGCCAACTGTTAATGTCTGATATGAGTGAATTTTACTGCTTATGTTTTTTATCAATGTCTTTTAAATATGTTTTTATACTCTCTGTGTATGGATACTGATTTCATAATGTAATTTTTTTTTTGTTCAAAGAGATGTTGCTATTTCAGAAATTCTTCATATTTGTAGAATTAAATTAAAATTGGACCCTTCGTAAATGACATGATCATGATTTATTACATAAATTTTAACACACTCATGACTTGGTTTACCTTTACGAAATATCTGTGTCAAGGATGACCTAATATACATGTATGTTATTGTATGATATAAACTGTAGGTACATCTTTCCCTCTTTGTTTATGATAACGCCAGTCCAGTTATCATCAGTTTGTATTGACATGAATTATCATCATGATCATTGATAAGTTCATTTTTTATTGTTAAAAAAATGTTGCATAGTTTGGAACTCAAAGGCTTTTTTATAGCCCAGGCAAAGATTGCCTGAAACCAATTTGACATAAATGTTCATAATTTTCGGTTCATTGCTCAACTTCGTAATTAATATGGCATTGCGACTTTTTTAATTTGAGCGTCACACATGAGTCTTATGTAGACGAAACGCGCGTCTGACAAACACAAATAAAAGCTTGGTACCTTTGTATGACTCTCGTTGCGATAAAGCCTTTTTAGAACTGATGTCGCGTAAAGCAATACACAATCATTCTAGCTACATGTATCATGACGATCTTCATTTTGCTTTGTAAATAAACCCATTTTCTAATTCGAGTAAAATTGGGTTGCATGTGCGATACGATACAATTAAAATTACTATCACTTTTAAACGCCACTGGATATGAGAAAGAAATGGATTTCTGTTGGTGTTGCTAGCTAGGAAATTAAATAAAATCATTCTAAAAGTAAGCCTACTTATAAATCGGTACACGCTTGGTTTTCTAAAACGCCTTGGCTTCACCAAATAAAAACTACCGCCTTTCAATTGTGGCTTATAACGGAATACTAGGAGTCACCGGATATAACTTGATGCGTACAACACAACAGGTGCAATATATTCACTAGTAAACAGGATATGTGTATCTGTGGACAGCTCCTGAATTATTGTCCTTTTGTTGTGGCCTCGTGTTGATTTATCTTTAGATTTTGTAGTAGACTTTATAGTTTTAAAGGCAGACATTGGCTAAAAATGGCTTTAATTCATCAAATCTAGAAACCGTCACTCAAGAGATTTTTTTTAAATGGAGAAATACGATCATTGTAAATATGAAACTTTAACTACTTGAAATCTATAATAGAAGTTTATTTAGTTTAACATGACATAACATGACATAACAATAAATCAAATTTTTTTTTTCAAGCGTTAATAAAGTATCTCATTTTTAATTTGATTTTATCAGTTTTTAATCATTTAAATTGATACGTTTTAACTAGTTTTAATTTCAACATCTGAACTGTACACAGTTTATTATGCTTTTAACATCATTTCATCTTGATGGTCTAGTGATAAAAAATACACCATCAAAATTAATTGATGTTAAAAGAATATTAAGGAGATACTTTATTTACTTTTGATAACAAGATCTGATTATTTTTAAGTCAAGTTAACTCTATGAAGTTTCAAACTTCTAAGTATCATATTGTCACACGTTAAAAACGATAATTGTATCTTCGTGTTTTATAAAAAGGCCAAAACTATGTATTTCTGTGTATTGCATTCGCTTTCTTTTCTTTTTTTATGTTTATGTGTTAAAAAAACCCGAAATAAACACGAAACAAATTTCAGAAACATTTTTAAAATCGAGAAAAGAAAGTAGTTGTAGGAAATATTAAATATCAAATTGATGATTGTCATTAATTATTTTTTTATGTGTATTTTTTTCTCGATTTTCGAATGAAATGACTTTTGATGTATATAAAACAAATCCGTTCATGAGTATGGTTTTATTGATATGTTTATGTGTGTGAATATTTTCTCCTGACTGATTGGTTGGTTTATAAGGCAATTATTAGAAAAAACATACATGTACATATTCTTACCCTTTTATATACAAAATGCTATCAAATGAAGCATATTTTGTTTATTACACTATTTGATCATAAACTTTATATTTATTGCAATGACACTAAGATGGAAAAAAAAAACGAAAACATCGTGATTTACTTACGTCATACAAATTGAAGAATACAAAAGCCTATACGTTAAGCGTTGAAAACCTTTGCAATTGTAGTATCATTTTATAGATCAGAGATTTTCTTGTAACTTTTGTTACTTTTTGAAGTGATCCCTATATAAGACTTAAACAGTTTCATAGTCTGTGATTGTTCGATGTTGATCAACTCGAAAGTACAATGCATGAAATATAATATTTACAAAGCACAAAAATGTCAGTATTCACCTCAAAAGCTAACAAAACCTTTAAACAGACTTATTAAGAAGGGATATAGTTACGATACTGTTGTCAGGTCATTAAAGATGGCTTATTTTGGCTTTAATATTGATTCACTTATAGGGTCTTTGCATCGGAATTAAACATATTTATTCTAAAACCAGTTGTTGGCATGACACGGGTTATGTTCTTCTCATATATTTTATGATGGTATAATACTAAACCCCTAACAGGAGGGATTGTGCCTGATATTCATATCATGAAGACATAATCTTTCAATCAGTTTAATTGAGGTCTGGAGCTGGCATGTCAGTAACTGCAAGTAGTCTGTTGTTATTTATGTATTATTGTCATTTTGTTTCCTATTCTGACATCGGACTCGGATTTCTCTTAAACTGGGTTTTACTGTGCGTACTGTTGTACGTTTGTTTTTTCTACATTGACTAGAGGTATAGGGGGAGGGTTGAGATATAAAAATTTATGTTTAACCCCGCCGCATTGTTGCGCCTGTCCCAAGTCAGGAGCCTCTGGCCTTTGTTAGTCTTGTATCTTTTTTTATTTTAGTTTCTTGTGTATAATTTGGAGTTTAGTATGACGTCCATTATCACTGAACTAGTATACATATTTGTTTAGGGGCCAGCTTAAGGACGCCTCCGGGTGCGGGAGTTTCTCGCTGCATTGAAGACCCATTTGTGGCCTTCGGCTGTTGTCTGCTCATATGGTCGGGTTGTTGTCTCTTTGACACATTCCCCATTTCCATTCTCAATCTTATATCAACAGTTATTTGTTCTTTTTTACCAGTGCATGAGGACACGCTAATAGTGTATGATTTATCATAATTCTCGGGGTATTTCTGAAATATGATAATTATATTAAAATGCTATCCCAATAACTATTTCACTGATTTTTAATTGTCGTGATTAATACTGAACAGATCAAATCAAATTTGGACGCTGTCCTCACTTAACTTGACCACACAAGCATTAAGGGTGTTCTCGTTGTAAAATATTTCGACAGTTGATTTATGTTGTTTTGTACCAATTTGTTGTCATACTATGTTTTTCTTCATTGTTTGGCCATTGATATCTTTTTACCCTGAACCAGCTCGTTGGTGTCGTGGTAGTGTGACTTTGAATTTATCTCTGAAAATCGAATATTTCGTCCTCATTCTACCCGGAGGCGCAGGCGTTAGTTGACATTCCATACAGCAAAGCTGACGGCACAATATCAAGAGGTTTACAGTCGGCCTAGAGAAGTCCAAATACAACCACCTTTCAAAATAAGTTAGTTTTTGGGATACGTATCATCTTGAACATTTTAGGTCTGCCGATACAGTTAACAATTAATCAACTAAACTATACAAAGGGAAGACCGTTTTGTGCAGTTTGGTTGCTTTATCATTGACATATATCCGCATCTTCTTTTGTTATTTTATTTTGCTACATTCTAAGCGGGAATATGCTGATACACTAACAGACATGGAGATGTTCTATACAAATGACAGTAACTTTTTATAATTACAATTGACTTGTTAGGAATTAAATATGTTAGGTTTTATGCATTGTTGTTCACTGTTTCCTTTGCTGCAGACTGTCTATCAATAACAGGATGTTGCTCGTTTGCTTCTGTTTCAACAGTATCACAGTTAGATTCATGATGCTTATCTACTAGTTCTAGTTCAACAAACAGGGTATTAGTGTCTTGTCCATGTGATTTTTTCGATTTCACCGATTTACGTCTTTGCAACAAGCTTTTGTTCTACTTCCTTAAGTTCATTTTCCCCGTTTTTATGATCATCTGAACTAGTGTTGATATTCCTCTTGGTCACTCCAAATGTTGATTTTCTGCAATATATATGAAAGTTACGTTAATGTATCACTGGTGTCACTAATGAAGCAGGACTTGCTTAACCTTTCAGAGCTTTTGGACCTCCCATGGCATAGATTGAGTTCGTGTTGCTGAATCTGCTATTTTTCCGTGTAGTATGTTGTCGAATGTTGTCTGTTTTAATGAATTTTGACAATGGTGTTGTCTGGTTTCTAATTTTCTCATTGGTATCTTCTCCCCTTTGTTTCTGGCAACGTTTGAAATTTAGAAAGATAGAGCATCTGTGCGGTACTTTTAAATCAAAAATGTCTAAAAAGTGTTTCTTCTTAGAAATCAACCCAAATAAGTGTCACTATTCCTTTAAGGCTTTTATAGGTACATGTATGTTAAACCTTGACATTTTCATTTTTCACTAATCAAAACTGACTACTTAAAGATGTATATGAGATGTGCTCATATTTGAATAATTAAAAAAAATATTGAAAAAGTATTGGGCATGTTTAACATTTTTTAGTTACATATCATAATCATGTTTTGAACTGACGTTTTTATTCAATCAACATGTATTTGCCGTCTAGATTAACGACAACATAGCTAAATTTGTTGATAATTTGTTTACTATTTACTTATTTCATTCAATAACAGAGGGGCTTTGTATTAAATGGCGGTACATTTAGAAACAGAAAGAAATAAAAGACTGATATGTAAGGTTTTCCACGGATTCCGGGATACACGATCGCGTTCTCATGCTGGTAGTGGGATCATGACCTGATTCTTTTTTGAGCTTAGGAAAACATGCATTATATTTTACTTTAGTATCAGCTGAAATGTTAAGAAATACATAAATACTCACTTTTTAATTACACATGTATCGATGATTTTTTAAAAATATTATATTTGACAGTAGAATATAAAGATTCCGGCTCTGTAATACATGTTAATTATAGAACATGTGATCATTTAACTAAAATATCATAACTTCTGTGCATCAACCGTGAAGTATACTTTAATTGAGGGAACAGAAAGCTATATATTAGTAAAACTATATTTTATGTAGTCTTAGAGCAAAAATGTTTTAGAACAAAGTTTTAATTAATAACCGAAAGTCTAACCACAAAATATTGAATATTGAAGTTTATATAATTTTGATGGTCAACTTATAAAGTATTTGAATATACCAATTTTTAAAAACTATTAACTTAGAAAAATGTAAACGAGACAAGAAAACTTGTTGAGATGCTGTTTGGTTGAACTTCATAAAGTATGTGAAGTGATGAATATCTTATTGATCAAATACCACAAAATAAATATCAACACTACTTTTTAATTTTTTTTTAATCAAGCGTCACTGATGAGTCGTTTGTAGACGAAACGCACGTCTGGCGTACAAAATTTCAATCCTAGTATCTATAATGATTCTATTATCAACTTGACCAAAGACAACATGTTATGTACAACATGAAAAGAATGATACAAAATCACTCACTAGGAATAAATGGTTCGCAAACAAACACCGCGAATGTTCTAGCAATATTATACAGTAACATACACATTGTTTTTCAATCAGTTATATAATCTGGTGGTACATATATGCATTTAATAGTTGTCTTTTTAACAATCACGAGAGTCTGGGTATGGTGTATTCATTTCCTTACTCTTAAGATTTAAGCCATATTTCTGTATTTTTTATTTCTTGCATATCATTGTCTACTCTTTACATTTCAGGAATGTATTATTCTATATTTTACAACACCACATTATTTGTATAGTGTTAATGAATAATGATAAATCGAAAGATGTGCTACTATCCACCCGACTGATGAAGATGCATTTCTATATATAATAGAGAGCCATAAATGTATTATGTACGTAATAGAATAAAATATATCGGTATATTAACACAAGGAGATGTAGTATAATATTCGATGGCTCTTTCAGAGATAAATTTAAAGTCACACTACCACGAAACCAACGAGCTGGTTCAGACATTATCTGTAAACCAAGCTCTGTTCTTTACCTGTTAATAAATTACATCGAATTTTAGAGGATTGCAACACAATTCCATATTGCAGTCCTAAGTATGAAATCGTCCAAATTATAATTGCATATTGTTATTCTAAACTGTGTCCGAAAATTGATCGCCCTGAAGATAACAAAAAACATTTTATTAATATCAAATATGTCAATTAAGGTTTTGATTTTGTAAATATTACTGGTATTTTTAATGAACATTCTGTTAAAGAACAAATTCCTGGTTATTTTGATAATACTGAACTCCCTCTTATTTCTTATGTTAACAAAAAATATACCCGGAAATATGTGTTTAATTATAGCGAAGTGTGTAAAGATGTAAATATCAGTGACAATACACCTACGTCATGAAATTGCAGTAATTCCGAATACATTTATGGCCCCAGTTCCCATGTTACAACAGGAGACCTTAACATCGTTCGTGACTGAGAGTTGAAATCATTCCTCAGTAAAGGACCTAAATATCGTCCCCCGCCAATTATTTATTGGATTGAGTGTCGTAACATCATCTACGACTAACTCCGTACTTACTGCCCGAAATGGGATAAAATACGAAAAAGCTGACAAGAAATCCTTAGATTCTTTTTTTAATTTAGCAATGACCATAGTTGATATACGTATACAACGTTTTAAAGAACATTTTACTCCTAACAACAACCGTAATAGCCCTATTTCTCGTATCAAACATAAGTTAAAAGAACTCGCCAAGGAATTTGTTTTTGTCCCGGCTGATAAGGCTGCTAATAATATCATTATTGTTTGAGGTAAATTTTACATTGAGGTTCTGCAAAAGGAAATCACGAATTCACCTACATTCCAACTGACTCCATATTCGGAAAATGACATCTGTAACAAACCTAAACTTTTAGCTACCTCTTTACAAGCAGCACCAAATACAATGAAAGTTCCAACTATGTACTGGCTTCCGAAGCTGCACAAAACACCTTACAAATATATATTGATTTCGTCTTCAAGCCATTGTTCCACTACTAAACTGTCTATTTTACTTACTTAATAATTCAAAGTTTTGATTTTTCTACGATATATACCACTTTGCCTCATAATCTTATTAAGAAAAAATTCACACACCTAATTAAATGGGCATTTAAAAAGTCAGAATGTGAATATATATGTTCAAACTCTTTTAGGTAACTTTTTAGTAACAAAAAAAAAAAGAAAAGAACTATGTCAATTGGACCTGCATTGATACTATAACTGCCCTTGAATTTTTACTAGATAACATTTTTGTTCGCTATGGAGATTCTGTATATCGTCAAGTTATCGGAATTCCAATGGGGACTAACTGTGCACCACTTATTGCGGACCTGTTTCTGTATTGTTATGAGTTACAATTTATGACTAAAATCAGCAAAGATCCATCGAAACAACAAAAATTTAATAACACTTTTAGATATTTGGATGATATATTGGCTCTCAATAATGACGACTTCAGTATGTACACTAAAGAGATTTATCCTGCCGATTTGACTTTATATAAAGCTAATACTAACAATGAAAACTGCCCTTTCCTGGATCTTGATATTTATATCTTTAACGGGAAGCTTAAAAGCTTAATACCAAAATTTATGATAAAAGAGATGATTTTTCATTTCCTATTGTTAATTATCCATTTTTAGATGGTGACGTTCCCTTGTCACCATCTTATGGTGTTAATATATCTCAACTTGTTCAATTCGCTCGTGTATGTAACAACGCATTTGATTTTAGCGAAAGAAATCTCTGTATTACTTAAAAATTATTAAACCAGGGTTCTCGACATCACAAACTAGTCAAAACATTTACTAAATTTTATCATCGGTACAAGGACATTATTCGTAAATATAAATCAACATGCAGACATCTTATACGTTCAGGTATTTCACATACAATCATTTTTGGTAATATTCTTTACAAAGCACAAAATGTCGGCATTCATTTCAATAGCTAACCAAATCTTTAAACAGACTTATTCAGAAGGGATATAGCTACGATACTGTTGTCAGGTCATTGAAGATGACATATTTTGGTATTAATATTGATTCACTCATAGGGTTGTTGAATATGAAATAAACACATTTGTTCTAAAACCAATTGTTGGCATGATACGGGTTATGTTCTTCTCATATATTTTATGATGGTATGATACTAAACCCCTAACGGGAGGGATTGTGGTTGATGTTCATATGATGAAGACATAATCTTTCAATCAGTTTGATTGAAGTCTGGAGCTGGCATGTCAGTAACTGCTAGTAGTCCTTTGTTAATTTATGTATCATTGTCATTTTGTTACCTATTCTGACATCGGACTCAGACTTCTTTTAAACTGAATTTTACTGCGCGTATTGCTCTGTGTTTGTTTATTCTACATTGACTAGAGGTATAGGGGTAGGTCTTGTATGTTTTTTTAATTTAGTTCATTTATATGTTTTGGAGTTTAGTATGACGTCCATTTTCACTGAACTAGTACATTTGTTTATTTAGGGGCCGGCTAAATCCCACCTCCGGGTGCGGGATTTTCTCGCTGTGTTGAAGACCCATTGGCTGTTTTCTGCTCTTTGGTCGGGTTGTTGTTTCTTTAACTCGTTCCCAATTCCCATTCTCAATTTTACAATTGTAATGAAACAACTATCAACCGACTTTAAATCAGTGCAAGAGGAATCAGTTGAGGTGTGTAAATCGGTGTCAAGACATTAAACGTGAAGAGGTATTATTGTACGCGTTGTAAAATTACCTTCTTTTTCTCAATACCACCACAATTATTACCAACACAACTACAGCTACAACTACGACAGTCACTCCTGATACAACTACTACTATCCACCCGACTGAGGAAGATGTTTTCGCTGTAAAAGAAATGAAGTTTTATTCAATAGAGAGTCATAACTGTAACGTGTACGTAATATCATCAAATATATCGGTATAAGGACATCAGGAGATGTCAAATCGAGACTCGAAACTGGGAAATTGTCAAGGAGACAACAACCCAACCAAAGTGCAGAAAACAGCCCAAGGCTACCAATGCTTCTTCAATGCAGCGAGAAAAATCCTCACCCGGAGGCTTGCTTCATCTGCCCCCCAAACAATAATGTATACTTGTACTAGTTCAGCAAAATGAACGCCACACTCAACTCCGAAATATACAGTAGTATGATTGTGTATAAGACAACTATCCATCAGCGTTCAAATGATGTAGATTTAAGCAATTATAGGTCAGCGGCTTTCAAAAACTAGAAACCCATATCATATAGTCTGTTGTAAAAGGTCCAGACATAAAAAATGTGAAACAATTTAAAAGAGAAAACAAACGAACTAATTAAAAAAAAAATCAATTTACGAAAAACAAACATGACAGATGCATAGTGTAGTATAATATAGTGATCATAGAATCAAACGAAACATTTTACTGATCAACCATTTCGAGCCGAAAATGATTACCATTCCCAAACACCTAGTACAATCAATACAATATAAATAAAACCGCAAAAAACAGCATGATGGTCATTTTCAAACTTGACCCTTTGGTTAGAATGAAAAAAAGTTTATTTTATGCAATTGATTGGTTTTTAACTATCCTGATTTGGTTCGATAGAACCAATGTCGTTCATAAGAAATTTTTTTACTACCGAAATTGTTTTTATTTAAAGAGTTTGCCAAAGGGAAACAACTCTATCTTAGGCCAAGCTTGTCCCCGGCCTAAACAAGGCTAAGGGCGGAAACAATGTATTTTTTGCAGGTTCTTGTTATAATTTTGCAAATATGTTAAATAGGGATGGAAAATTGTTGTTAACAGATAAACCTTCGTAAAATATAAAAAAAAAAAAATACTCCGTTAGCGATATTTGTAGTCTGTCCATCAAAGGAATTGATCTTTTGTCAAAATTCAAAGTTCGGAAACAATATTTATATATGTTTGAAAAAAGGCTTACAATGACAACGGGGGCTTTGACAAAAAGTACCGATATAAGGACACCTGTTAATAATTGAGCAGATGCGAAACCTGCAGTGATATAGTATTGTTTGTCTAATTCTTGTTATGTATGCTTTTCATTTTAGGCTGACTAGTTTTTCACTGTTTTAATTGATAGCTTGTATATTTCAGGTATTTAGATGTTCTTTACTTTGACCATGAATTATATGTTCATTGTGTATATATACATGATTGCATGGTCCATTTTCAGTTTTGTTCTTATAGATTTTAGATATCTGACTGTGTATTTTGTATATTCTAACAAGTGATTCTTAAAAGACTAAGGACGAAAATTAAAAATATTCATTGTTGTTTTTGTTTCAGTTTCAATATATATAATTCGATTTGCAGCTACGTTATCTAATATAGATAAAGTTATCAAAATTGATTTAATTACATTGTAAGCGATAAAATACCATAATTTCGATGAATAATGCAGGATTAAAAATCTTCTATTTCAGAATTCGTAACATCAGCAACAATCGACATATCTAAGTAAAAATAGATAGTGTGTACCTCGTTCAAGCTCACTCGACATAAACCAATATAGGATGTACTGTTTTGGTCTTGGTTCAAATGGATGCAAATGGTTGATATACATTTCCTTCTAGATTTTCGAGCGAACTTGGTGAAAAAACATACACCAAGGTCTTGATGGGGTTTACATAAATCAAAATAATGGGCCAAAAAAAAAAAATAAAAAAAATAAAGACAAATGTGCTTAAATGTAGAGAAATCGGGAATATTGCAATATCTATTAAAAGAAGAACTTCCATCCAGACCCTCTACATTGTATTTATAATCAGGTGGCGTTAGCAATAAAACGTTTCATATGGATATTGTTTTGAAAATTGCCGAAATAAAACAATAGAAAAATTGCTGCATGTATCTCCGTCATGAGCAGAGTTTGTTCTTTTGTCCGGAATAAGCCATATTTTGGGCGTATTTCGGTAATATCAGCTCGTCAAATATTGTGAGAATGTTAAAAATTTTGATTAGGTTGTCTCCGAGAATCACAAAATAAACATACATTGTCGACATTTGTATCTAGTGGAATTAAATTGTAACGGATTCATATTTGATGCGTAAAAAGAGAGGCGAAGGATGCCAAAGGGACATTCATACTGATATGTCGAAAAGAAAACTGACAACGCCCTGGCTAAAAAAGAAAAAGACAACCAGACAAACAACAGTACACAAAACACAACATATAAAACCAAAGACTGAGCAAAACGAACCCCACCAAAACTGTGGTGATCTCAGGTGCTCCGGAATGGAAAGTAGATCCTGCTCCACATGTGACACCCGTCGTTTTGCTCATGCAATTACAAACCTGGTGATATGTCTAACTCGGTAAGCAACATAAGGGAAAGTGGACGAGGTATTAGTTACGACAATTGGAACATATCAATCGTCATCTTCGTAATTCGTGATGGCGTCCGTAAAACTCACGAAGGGATGACTTCAACTTCATCGCTTGGAACTCTTGGTTTAATAGCTTCCTTGTGAGCAGCAACCCTCTATCAAGGAAATAATGATAGGGAATACAAGCCCTGGAATATCGTATCAACTGGGAGATATATACTCCGTATACAGGCGCTGCTGGAATGTTGCTACATAGAAATTGAAAGTTCACAATTTGGAAGCTGAAATCATATATTTTGTCGAAAAGTTTTATTTTCAACCGACCCTCATGGTCAATTGCTATAGATGAGTCAAGATATGATGCTTACTTATCTGTATCTGTTGTATCCTTTATCTCAAGTTCGATGGGATAGATGCGTTCAACATAGTCACCAACTTTTAATTTATTTAATGAGAGAACATCTACATCGCGGAAAGTGAAGTTAAAGAATACTGCTTTTAATAGACGGATGGTAGCTTTATTACGTAAAAAAAATTTAACAAAAACTAAACAATATCACGTCGTAAAAAAATTATGACATGCTAAAACATATTCAATTTCAATAGAAAATACCCATTGTAAGTGCTTTTGTTCAAGAAATCAAGATTTTGCAAAAATGTTGTCAAATATTATAAAAAAAATGTACATATAGATCTTGGAGGTCGGGTAAGGCTTATGATGATTCAAAAAGGTATAAGCTGCGTGACTTCTAAGAGAGTAATCTAACGGGTTGAAAATATAAAAATAGGCATACATTGTTCGTTATGCCCGTGTGTGTAGTGACGTCATAGATTTTAAAGAATCACTGGTAAATTATTAAGTCAGGGATTTTGTTACCACTAATTACTTAAAACATTTACTACATTCTTTCATAGATATGAAGATGTGATTCTTAAATTTGACTGTACCTGTGGAAAACTTATTAAAAATGATATTTCACATCCTAAATTTTATGGTAATATTGTACTAAAAGCACGGAAATCACTATGTGATCCGTGTTAACTCATCGAACCTTTAAACAAACTTATTAGTAAAGGTTATCTTATTAATGTTGTAATAAGATTTTTGAATATTGTTTACATTGGCACTAACATCGATTTTGTCATCAACAAATTAAAACATAACTAAATTTGTATTCTTTTCGACTGGTTTTTGGGGATGTTTAAATAAACATCCACGTTTATTTTCTGTATAGAGATTGCTTTATCTATATATAACATGATACATATTTATTATTAGGTTAAATCCTAACTATCCTACTGTCTGTCGATACTTTTATTTTGGCATTGCACAAGTCATGGCTTCTTTGACTGTCCAATGCGTTAAAACACTAAATCCCTTGAATGTGTTTTAATTGATTTTAGTCTCTGATGCATGATTTTTTATTATTAATTGTTTTTGGCTTTTAACTAGCTTTCAGTAACTGCGAGTACTCTCAAATCGTACTTTCTTGTTAATTTGACCTGTTGAAACTTGTTTCGTCGATTGATAGCATTTGATTTTGTCAGTTTTTATGGACTTCCCCCTTTTCAATTTGCCTTGGAGTCCATTATTTGTGTACCTTTTTTACTATAAGCTAGTACGTTCTTTGTTATTTAAATATGAAAGCACCACATACATGGGATGCAGTATGTGGTCTTTATATTCTAATTTTATATGTTCCGCTGATAGATTTACAAGCTGCGTTTAGTAGAGAGGATTTTGTTTTACTGAGCACGATTGCTTTTTGGTCTTAAAGTTGTGTTCGGGTACTATCTTGTTGACATTTTCCTCTCATTCGATTCATATTATTATTTCTAGAAATGTATATCAATTTGAATCAATATTGTTCCTGAAATCGTGGTGTAAACTTATACGGGAAAAATATACGTGTGGCGTACAAACAATGACTACTAAACAACGAAGTAACAGATATGTTCGTTATATATTTCCAAAGATTATCGACAGCCCCGTAAAAGATAAAACCGGACGATCGTAAGGCAAGACAAATAACAAAACAATCAAACACACGAATGTAAAGCAAGCAACAATAAAATAAAACCCAACAACATATAACCTATAAGAGCTTCAAAACAAAAAATGGCCAAAGAAAGGTCAACATTGAGTTGAAAACTTAGTTTAATTTATGACCTGTCAACTTAATTCATTTAATCAAGTCTGATAATGTAAATGATAACGATACGGAAAACTGACTTTTTCTCGTTAATCCAGTTCATCAGCTTCGAAACCAATGTAGAAAACAAAGCGTGTCACATTGATTTCTGTTCAGATGACAATTTTTTCTGAATATGTTTATTTTCTACAGTTATGCTTGAAAAAACTCTGATGGGCGCAATAGTTTTTTTCCATCTGGTAGGTAAAAGATACAAATATACAATTTTAGACATTATTTCATTTGGTAAAGTTTAAAAGACAATTTTTATAGATTTTCAACCAAAAAAAAAAAAAAAAAACAAAACACACACGTAACTAAACAAGTTTACACTTTCCAACAAGGTACGGAGTGCTTTGCAGTATCAAAATCAAGTCAGTTTTTGTGTTTGGTTATTTTGTAGAGGAAACATGGGTACGGACGTCTGACGTCTGACTTGGGTTTCAAAATCAGCCCAATTTATAAATTGACTTATTAAAGAATCCCTACCCATAAATATATTTCATAGAAAAGGCAGGTCCCTTATATATATATATTCCTAAATATCAAACATACTATTGACATATTAATTATATGTGTAGTTGTTAAAACCATTCAAAATAATTAAAAAAAAATATTATAAGTACATATTTTTCAAATATAATTTTACTAATAGTCATATAATCTCTATGCAATTGAACCTCATTGGTATATATTCTCATGAAATTAGTTAATCAGACAGTCTTGCTGTGATGAACATTTAAAGTTTGCAATAAAAGTAAAACCTCTTCAAAGATTCAAGGCATATGATTTGATATGTCTGTCACGCGTCTCGTGTCTTTTACAAACACATTTGAAGTTGGATTACATGAACACCAGTTCGAGATCCAAACGTTATTGCTTGCTCGACCATGGTCTCTCTTTAGTTCAGAATTCGAATTAAATAGCACATTGTCATTTATTGGTTCTAAGCGTAATCCATACATCCTCAGCATGGATTACATATTAATTATAAAAAAAATAATGCCTAATGTTTAAAACCGAATTCTTGAATAGATGTGTACGTATGTTACACAGTACTAAGGCGTGAAAATATTTTTACAATATTTTACCCGTGGTACAATTTTCTCCTTTCCAACCAGAAGTACATTTGCAGTTGTATCCGTCTTTGAAATCCTTGCAACTTCCATTATTCTGACATGGGTTTGGATCGCATCTATCTATAAAGACACATTATTTTAAAATAAAAAAAATATATGATATATATGAATGTTTCATATAATGACTTTGGTAAAATATTGATTTATTGGCTGGTGATAAGCGCCATTTTGCACAATTGGATAAATCGTAGCGCCTAGTTTTCATGTTATTTTAGCGGAAGATGCTTGAGTACCTGGAGATAACCACTAACCTTCGACAGAACTACTAGCTATCCGTGTTAACTAAGATAGAGATCGAACGTTCTTGCCACGAGCTCACAATATCAATGTTAACATGAGAGTGATTACTGAAGACGAGCAACTTAGACTACTCGACCGCCGAAGCCTTACTTGTGTTAAAGAGATATAATTAAAACAGAAACTCATAAGGACGTCGGTACTAATGAAGTAACGAATACTTCACTTAGGTATCTCACCTATATATCTTTCTAACAAAAGTTAGGCTGACTATAATCATACTCATAAGTCGAAAAGCAACTGACAATGTCATACACACATATAATGAATTAATCACTAGTAAAACAAGTTTTATCTGAAGCGTCATTTTTATTTGAATAGCTCTAAAAGACTAAATAATAAATTATTATGTCATTTTCAGTTTTTCTGTTAATTTTCAAACTTATCCACTGCGGCAAATATCATACTTTTCAGGCAATTCGCTTGCAGTCCATCTGGTCAATAGCTGCTATTCACCTGTACACATCAACATCCTACTAAATACCACAGTGGATAATATAAAAATAAGAAGATGTGGTATGATTGCAAATGAGACAACTCTCATCCAGAGACCAAATGACACAGAAATTAACAAATATTGGTCACCGTACGGCCTTCAACAATGAGCAAAGCCCATACCGCAAAGTCTGATATTGAATAAAATGCTGGTCATTACTGAATAATTTATTGTTTATACTTTTCAAATCCTGTTAGATCAAAATGACCGTTTTAAACTAAAATTCATTTACATGATCTTAATGTTTTTTATTATATAAATATTTATTTTCGGGAAAAAGGGGGAGACACAAATTAAAATCACGTCTCATCGCTCATTTTAACCGAAACTTATGTTAGGAATAAAATATGTATGACAAATGTCGCATGTCCCGACGTCTAATAATGACATCGAATTAAAATATGTACACGCTTGATTGATTAGGAACAATGTGTGTGTGTCTATAAAAGACATTATAAGAAATATACTATCAAATAAATTTTATTAGTTCTTCTTCAATGAGTTAGAGTCACATATATAACTTACAATTGTGTTTTGTACAAGTTTAATTTCTCTGTCACGGCTATTGTCAAGTTCATGCAAAAGACGCATTAAAACAATATTTCATGAAAATTCCACCAGTTTGACTTGAATGTTCAAAAACTAATAACGAACTTATACATGTTGAACATAGCATTTCTTCCAACCAACCTTTCAAATCCGACAAAAGGATCTTTTTCCGGTCGGTTTACATGTATGTGCTTATGGTTTAAAAATATTCTCTCTAACTTTTTATATATTTTAATATTTTTGTCTACAAGATTAAGGTTTTTCTAGAGTTACTCCCAGGTGAAGAAAGTTTAATTCTAATATATGCTCGTTGGCGATGCTTTTGAATATCATATCCGATGATACCATCCGACAATAACTAGTTCGTCGGTGATGACTGAATGAAATTATTCTGTTATAAAAAAAATGCTAATGCGTTACGTAATTGCAGCCAAGTTAAGGTTACAACTCCTCCGGGCAGTTACGGCCCTCTTTCATTCAGAGCTCATTTATGTTTTATTCATTTTCTTGCAACACATTTGTTCATGAGTATCATACGTTTGTATATAAAAATGATAAATTTTAGAAATATATTAATTATTCAAATGAATGCCATTTTAATAGGGGAATATAAATAAGAAGATGTGATATGAGTGCCCATGAGACAACTATTAATCCAAGTCACAATGTGTAAAATGTACACAATTATAGGTCAAAGTACGGACTTCAACACGGAGCCTTGTCTCACACCAAACAGCAAGCTATAAAGGGCCCCACAAAGACTAGTGTAAAACAATTCAATCAGGAAAACCAACATTAGTGGATAAAAAGATAAACAAATGGAAATAAATAAAAAAAAAAAAAAAACACCACAAAGAAACCTAAAACAGCTATATAACTGACAAACGAATATATTTTATTTTACTAAGAAGCAATTTAAAACAATGAAAATGTCCACTTGAAAAAAATATAAATATAAGACTAAGAAAATATAAAAATACCTGAACAAAAACGAGAAAATAATGATGTTATGGCACAATAATTGCCTATATTTTGGAAGGTCAGGTGTTAGATTTACTGCCAATCAATTAAGGTTACGCATTTTATAAATATACACACCCACTTCACATGTGCTGTCACATGGTTCACATAATGCTGCATCACCAGGTATTTCGTCACTAGTTCCTTTAAAGAAAAAAGTTATTGTAATAATATAAGATGCACATATTAGTCGTCAGTTGATATGCTCATTTTATTTTCCACATATGATTTGTCTTTAATTACGTTTTTGATCTAAATACCATCTGCTTTATTAAATCATTTCGAAAGGTATGTAGTTTCAATGCAAACAATTTGCGTCCTGACGGCGGAAATAAACAGCTTAATGGCGAGTTTCATATAACTAATGTTAGGTTAACAGCAAAATTGGTAAATTTATCAACTAGTATGTAGTAGTGAAAATCTCATCGAAGAAACCAGTCCTATAATTTTGTACACCAGATTCGAGATTCGTTAATATAAGACTCATCGGATAGTGCTCTAACAGTTTGAAAGCCAAATCATATACGAATAAGAAGAGCATTAAATACGGAAAATATTGAAAAACTAGGTGTATTATGGTATCTATGTCATTAAAATTATATTTAAATTGACATTGTCAATTTTAGTGTAACATAATACAGGTAAACCCACATTTGTTTACATGAATGAAAATGAATATGTTGAATGAAAAATTAAGTCATATAGATTTATTGAGGACGGATGAGAAATGTAATATAGGATCTAGATTTGAAATTACAGAGATCTTTTCATGTACACTACAATCATTATGGATTTTATATTTTTATATCAAAGGCACAATTGCACAGCCCACTCATATAAATATTTGACAATACTAATGGGTCACGTATCAAGTTTTAAGCTACATATCTATTAAACATGTTAAACAATGCATTTATTCATTTAACGCATAACTCTGATTTCTTGTCCTGGCTTTGCTTTGCTCATGGTTCTTTTTGGTTTTATCAGCTCTTCAATGTTTGTATTAGCATTTGGCCTAGAGCATTACTGGAGAGATATTTTATTTCTAAATTTGCATCTTGTGCAGTTAATTTGGTACCGTTAATATAATACAAAAAAAATCATTTATAACAATAACAACATCCAAACTCTATGCATAGCCCATGGGAATATAGAAAATGCAGATTCAACACTGAATATAGTGTATGTAACAAGTATTTCACAGTGAAAGTATTATTTTTGATGCATTAGCATATTCACACTAATATTTCTAGTCAGGTAGGCTCAAAATTAATACAGAAGGAATTAAGACACTTTGCCATCAATAAATATTTTCCAAATTTAAGTTACACGGGGAAGAGGGAGGGTGGATGTTTCCAGGAAAAAAATATGTAAATCAAGTTCATTTATCCTACATTGAACTTTTCCTGTGATTCCATACAATATCTTGAGTTTAGAAACGCTGCAAACATGAACTTTAAACCTGACGGTTTATATTTCAAATCAAACGTAACAATTGGTGGTTTCAAATGGCCTTAACTCCAGAATGTACAGAAGATAGCTGCTGATGAAATTATTTATACTGAGATAAAGATATATCTACTTATATTTGCATGACAAGATGACAAAATAAATTGCCCAACAGCAGGTACATGTACAGATAGTAAATTTTGTGGCTGCCTTTTAATACATTTAGCTCACAGGTCATATGTTAAGGATGTTCGCTTGTCATGTTTTGGAATTTTGTCAGATTTTCGGAATCCTCTGGGTTTATCCATTTAAATGCCCACTAACCCCATTTTTCTTTTTATAAATCTTTAACATGTATAAATATATGGCATCTGTAAAAGTCTTATAAAATCTTTGTCATTTTTTAATAGTTTTTGAGAACTTAAACTTGTCAATGATAAAGCTATGAAAAATCAAGAGAGAACATTTTCCCGCCAAAATTTCAATGGCTAATATCTCAAAAACAAGCACACGGACCTTTTTTTTTTCTCGCTCTTTTGGTTCCTTTGTTAGACCCCTATCAATATATTCTAGTGTTATGAAAAGCTTGTCATTTTGAAACTGAGTAGCGAACTTCCTTAAGATCTGCTGCTTCCTTGCCTTTCAAATATTTGGGTTTGAGCGGTCCATATGAAGGTAAATCAAGAAAAGCTATTCGGACGCACACATTTAAAAGTGATACATAATAATTTAGTGCCATTGGGCGTTCTACATGTTATGAACATGATGAATAAATACAACATATTTTGCAATGAAACTAAAATCAAAACTTAGATAAATAAGTCCCATAGATAGTAGTCTAGCTGACAAACATTTACAAAAGCAACTTTAAATATATTAATTATAAGTTTCAATTAGACGTTATCAATATCTTTCAATTCATGATGAAATGGATCAAGTTTCTTAAGAACGTTTTAGAAAAATTTGATCACCAATCTCCTTTTATGTGACATTGTTCTTTCTGAAGTATATATTACAAATCCTTGTCCAATCAAATTGATTTAAGTTCCCTTAACAACATTTTATGTTATATGTTTTTTGTAAAGAAAGTAACTGCATGGATGATGAATGACAACAATAATAAGATCGCATCGTACTCTGAGATGAAGGTATGACGAAAAATATTTCGAATTCTTTATTTTTATGATTGTAACTTGTTTAAAAAAAAATAATTTTGAAACCAAAGCTTTTTATTAGTAAATAACCGGTGCTTGGGTCGTCTTCAACTTGCAGCGAGGTGATTTGTTTTTGTTCTGTGTTGAAGGCTTTATTGTGAATTTGAGATGGAGATGGAGAACAGCAATACAAGCGCTGTTGCTTTGCTTTTTGTGTGTATTATGCTGTGCATATACTGATTTTGTGTCATGGATGTATATTCCATATTCTTGATTTTTCTATTGTTACTAAGTTCACGAGAAAAGTATGTACTTTGAAACTCAGAAGATAAATTCAAGCAATAAGATTGGACGGGAAGTTGTAAATTGTGTTCAATGATGAATAGACGATAAGTCGTCAAATTAAAACAAGAGAACTTTAATAGATATTAATTGTGCACAACGCTCAGCTCGCACTATAACTATTCCTTATTTATAGCACGGCAACATATGAGTCTACATCCCAATTCTGGATATATTCGAAATAGTTCACACAATACTTGACATCTTTAGAGGGTTTGAGGTTAATATGATTGCAACTCCTCTGTAAAATTCCTTTAAAATTACAGAACACACAGACCGAAAAATAACGCCCTTACTATCATAGGTTGGATTAAAATCTACACAGTCAAGCTGGCATAAAAACATACTTACCCTTCCGGACAACCTGAAATTGACTTCGGTTTTTGGTGGTATTCCGGTTGCTCAGTGTTTAGTTTTGTATTTATTTTTTTATCGGATTTATTGTCTTTGGTTCTAATTGTCTCGTATTTTTGTCAAGGTGATTTCAGTTTTCCTTTGAAATTTGAATGGCCTCTTTGTACCGTTTCCCTCTTTTTTTTATATCATATATATATATATAAATATATTTTACCTTGTCTTATTAATGTGCGAATTTTCGGTGAGCCTGTGTATTGACAAAACGTACTACACATCGGTGCATCATCATCTGGGGCGTTTCCTTCTTTTGACGCATACACTCTCTCCTTCGGAGTGACGTTAGGGAAAATATCTTGAAAGAAAAAAAGCATTTTACTTTATAATCAAACGGTCCGAAAAACTGATGAATGTTCAAAATGTTCTTTTATTTGAAAATTATTTGAAATATACTTTTCATGTCAGTGCCTTTTATAGCTTTTGTGTGGGATAGGTTTTGCTCCTTGTTGGGGGCCATACGGTGACCTATAGTTGTACACATTTACGTTATTTGGTCTCTGTAAGATAGTTGTCTACTTTAACAATCATTCCACATTTCCTTATTTGATATCATTTTCAATAGAGAAATGTGTAGCTAAAAATTCTAATAAAAAAACTAGAAATATGTGTACTTGACAATTAAAAAAAAAAAAAGAATGAAACAGAGGCATACTCAATTTTATTATCGTTACCTTTTTATTTTATCTAGAAAGGTCATTCTGGCAATTTGATGTATAGCTGAAAAGGGACAATACCTAAACAAGAGTGCACACGCTGAAATGTCTCGCCTGCTTTACTGACCATTGATTTTATGTTGAAAGTCTTAAAGATAAAGGTTTTACTAAAAGCATTACAGAAACTTAGCACTATTAAAAATCTATGACAATGAGGTCAAGATCACATAAACTGTGCCAGACAGACATATAATACAATTTTTTTATACACCAAATATAGTTGACCTATTGCGTATGCTAATTGAAAAACAGACCAAAACACAAAAACTTAACATTGACCAATAAACCATGAAAATGAAGTCAAGGTCAGATTATACCTGCAAGACAGACATGTGCACCTTACAATTATTCCATACACAAATATAGCTGACCTATTGCTATTAGTTTTTGAAAAACATACCAAAACACTAAAACTTAACATTGACTATTGAACCATAAAAATGAGGTCAAGGGCAGATGATACCTTCCAGACAGACATGTACACATTAAAATCATTCAATACACCAAATACAGTTGATCTATTGCTTATAGTACTTGAAAAACAGATAAAAACACAAAAACTTAACATTGACCAATGAACTTTGAAAATGAGGTCAAGGTCAGATGATACTTGCCAGACAGACATGTACAACTTACAATCTATCCATACACAACATATAGTTGACGTTTTACTTATAGTACTTGAAAAACAGACAAAAACACAAAAACTTAACATTGACCAATGAACCATGAAAATGAGGTCAAGGTCAGAAGATACCTACCAGACAGACTTGTACACCTTACAATCATTCCATACACCAATTTGATCATTATTCAAGCATGTTAAATTTACGTTTCGGTGAAGGGTCGATAGTTTTTTTTTCTTGGTATCACGGATTACTCCACCAACAAAACAGAACACAACGATTAAATTCGATAAAATGGAATATTCATGTTTACCTCTTGCAAAGCCTGTTAAATTATATGTCGGCTATTTTTTTACGATGTTTTTCATTTTGTTTTGCCTAATATTCACTATACACTCCGCTTTCTAAATTGGACGGTACATAGTGATTGGTGCATGGGTCCATCCGTCCGTTCTTTCGTCCTTTTGTCCATTCATTGCATTCATACCCAGACAGAAGTAGACAATACGAATCACACATGGCTCGTAAAAAGTGGTTTTCTTGAACATTAAAACGATGCGCAGCAAGACAACCTTCTTCCAAGAATTGACACCAACTTTGAATTGGATTTTCCTCCAAACTGTGTTAATTTATGTGATAAAATTTATGCAAACCTTCCACCAATTGTTTCGCCATATAGGAGACACCAAATAAGACAAAACCGCAAACGAAAAAAGAAAATGCAAAAAACTAAATAGAAGAATTTCAGAATGTCAAGATTATGTCTTCAGACGCCATCAGACGTTAAAAACATTTAGAGTTGTCGAAACTTTGTATAGTCATCTAAGACATGAATCAAACCAAATTGTTGAATTGTGTGCTGGACTTGTGGAGAGGCAAACTGAGTTATTTGACTATTAAACATATTCTACATATATCATTTAATGTTTATATTTGGACTTGTGGACATAAAATCCGTCATTCCCATTCTTGAGCCTTACATATATTTTTTTTAATGTTTTGTTCTGCACTCCTCAATCAAACAAATATAAAAAAATATATGTAGATCTACGTAAGGCCAATGCACGCCTAAAAATTTGGAGTCGACGTTAACCGTTCACTTCATATTGTATCAAACACACCACAAAGCTAAACTATACTACGCCGGAATACTTTTCAATTCAATTGCATTTTGAGAATGTCCACACTTAAATCTTGTACCGGTATTGTTATTTAACATCAGCGTAGTATTTAAATCCCTTTCCTAATACGTCTAGTAGTACTTAGAAGTGAGGTCACATACCTGACAAAATGTAAAAGTAATATAAATCGTTGGTCACTTTTGTCAATTTCATACAAAGATATAGCCGTCTGTTACCACTAAAAGGACCACTGGTAAAGCTTGTGTCACTTCTGAAACATATCATAAAAACTATATATGTAGGAATTACATTCACAGAGATAATTATTAACATAAACGGTACCAATTTCATTGCACCAGATGCGCATTTTGGCAATAAATGTCTCTTCAGTGATGCTCGAAGCTGACATATTTGAAAATCGAACCTTATTCGAAAGTTGGAGCGCTGATAACACCAAAAAAGAAAAAAAATTGTATAGACAAATCCCTGCAAGAAATCAGAGCTTTGCATGAGGGAGGTATACTCCTTAATTAAAAAATAATTTAAAAACATTTATAACAGCAAATTTCTATGACACTATATCCGCATATTCATGCCAGTACCGAAGTAACAGTTATATAGTGTTAGTACATGGTATATCAAACGTTACTACAAATTCAAGCTCCTTAAGCTTCAAAATGGTAAAAAATAGATTTCTGAGTGATTTGAATATTTTTTAGGGGCTTAACATTTCTTTATCATTTTAGTTTTACATTGTGTGTAATTTCTGCACAATTTGTTGTCAGTGGGTCTGGATGGGGGTTTTCAAATTGGTATTCTTTGGGTGTGTAGTATTTGAGTATTTGTTTAATATTTTAGCACCCATTATTATCTTTTCTTCATCATATCTGCCCTGCTTTTATCTTTCCCTTATATTTTTACCTATTATTCTCTTTTTCGTAAACATCACCAATTTCCTAATAGTAAGGCGGATATCTACACGTCTAAACATGTGACAACTTTATGACAGACATTTTCCATCGGATAACACGTGGAAATACAGGGATAACACCATAATAGATATATTATTCGTCTCACATTTATCCGAACAATGTGAGATCTTTGTTCCTTCCTCAACGGAATTCGAACCCTTGCTTCTGTGGCATCGTGGCAACACCACCTGCACCGTATCCATCGCTCTAGACCACTCGACCACCTAGGCTGCATGAAATATAGCTATCTGTGGTCGATGTAATGCCTTTACTCGTTGGCTTTATCCAGGGTTGTAACACAGCACACGATGTATAGTGGCAAGTTAATGGTGTACCTGTCAGATCAGCTATTTTGTCTGTCGTAAAGGATGATAATGTTAATTACCATGCCGTCACATCAAATTTTAATACTAGGCCTGCAATAATAGTTTTGCGAAGAAGGCAATGTATTCACACATACTTCAAAACAACATAGATTGGCTATTGAAACTACACAGTAATAAGTACAGGTACATCAACGTTCACCTCTCAAGGTGTAATACCACCAAATCATAGTACGTCACATCCGGTCGAAAAAAAATATTCCCTTGAATTTGACAGTTGTAGGTAATTGATCCTACATTTCATTGCAGTAAAACATTTCTGAGTCATAAATATATATCTTGGGTATTTCAAAGCACCATTATTTCTTTATTTGGGGTTTCTATAGAATATTTTGGAAACTTGAGGTTACATGGTTACTAAAGCTTTTACACAGGTTAAAAAAGGGGAAAAATTTGATTGGTTAACTTCCAGTGATGGTTATTTTCTTATATGCAATGAAATGTTATGTGAAATTTTTTCTATAGTACTGGACAGGATAAATCTTTACTCATGCCAAGTATTTCTTTATTTGAAACAAAGATAAATTCTGCACAATTTTTTGAAAGTGCAAATTTAACAACGACTAATAGGGGAAAATCAATGGTGGTATTACACCTAATATGGGAAGCTGTACATGCACCTTTGACCTTGTGTGTACTCTCATGTGTTAAAATTTCTTGCTATTTAAGTAAAATATTACAAATAATGAAATATTCTGAGTGGATTGAGTCTCCAAAATACATTTTATGAGAAAATTTCCTTGAAATAAGACTTTACCATGAATATTAGTTGACAGAACAAGCCATACTTAAGAGTCTTGGGGAGCTTTTTCTCCTTATTTCTTATATTCTGCTATACTAGAAAATTTTTCCTAAGAAATACTTTAATAAATACATAGTTTTAAGTAAATGAAATTATTTTTAAAGCAGTAACAACAAATTATTCACCAAAAGAGAATTTTTTTGTGTCCCTCTCTGGAACGCGGCGTAAATTTAAGTTTTACGTAAAGACTTATTGAAACCTCCTTGGAGACAGTAAACTTTTATATGGATAGTTCATTCAGCTTGAATACTTCAATTAATCATTTATAATAACATTTCTATCATAAATGAGTGAAAGTTACCCCAAATTTTTTATTTATTGGCCTAAAAAGTAGAAATTTTGAGGAAATGAGAGGTATAAATGGACCAAAAGAGACCTTATAAGGAAGACAAAGAGGTCCATTAGTAGTATTTATCATCCTAAAGTCATCTGTTGTATCATATTCAACTGTTTGTAGGCAGATGAGATAAATATTTGATCATTTATTGGTCCACACTATATTCTATTATGATGCGGCTTGGTTTGGATTTTTCGAAGAAATTTTGCTCGAATAGCTGTAGATGTCGTCTTTACATTATACTAGATTTTTCTCAAACTATTGAACTGATTATGACAAAACTTGACAGGAATGCTTGAAATAACCAGTATTACAAAGGAAAAAAGTCACATTCAGTTTATTTAACGAAAAAGTCTTCTTTAGGTGTAATACCACCAAATCATAGTACGTCACATCCGGTTGCATACGAAAATAGGTCGAACAAAAATATTCCCTTGAATTTGACAGTTGTAGGTAATTGATCCTACATTTCATTGCAGTAAAACATTTCTGAGTCATAAACATATATCTTGGGTATTTCAAAGCACCATTATTTCTTTATTTGGGGTTTCTATAGAATATTTTGGAAACTTGAGGTTACATGGTTACTAAAGCTTGTACACAGGTTAAAAAAGGGGAAAAATTTGATTGGTTAACTTCCAGTGATGGTTATTTTCTTATATGCAATGAAATGTTATGTGAAATTTTTTCTATAGTACTGGACAGGATAAATCTTTACTCACGCCAAGTATTTCTTTATTTGAAACAAAGATAAATTCTGCACAATTTTTTGAAAGTGCAAATTTAACAACGACTAATAGGGGAAAATCAATGGTGGTATTACACCTAATATGGGAAGCTGTACATGCACCTTTGACCTTGTGTGTACTCTCATGTGTTAAAATTTCTTGCTATTTAAGTGAAATATTACAAATAATGAAATAGTCTGAGTGGATTGAGTCTCCAAAATACATTTTATGAGAAAATTTCCTTGAAATAAGACTTTACCATGAATATTAGTTGACAGAACAAGCCATACTTAAGAGTTTTGGGGAGCTTTTTCTCCTTATTTCTTATATTCTGCTATACTAGAAAATTTTTCCTAAGAAATACTTTAATAAATACATAGTTTTAAGTAAATGAAATTATTTTTAAAGCAGTAACAACAAATTATTCACCAAAAGAGAATTTTTTTGTGTCCCTCTCTGGAACGCGGCGTAAATTTAAGTTTTACGTAAGGACTTATTGAAACCTCCTTGGAGACAGTAAATTTTTATATGGATAGTTCATTCAGCTTGAATACTTCAATTAATCATTTATAATAACATTTCTATCATAAATGAGTGAAAGTTACCCCAAATTTATTATTTATTGGCCTAAAAAAGAGAAATTTTGAGGAAATGAGAGGTATAAATGGACCAAAAGAGACCTTATAAGGAAGACAAAGAGGTCCATTAGTAGTATTTATCATCCTAAAGTCATCTGTTGTATCATATTCAACTGTTTGTAGGCAGATGAGATAAATATTTGATCATTTATTGGTCCACACTATATTCTATTATGATGCGGCTTGGTTTGGATTTTTCGAAGAAATTTTGCTCGAATAGCTGTAGATGTCGTCTTTACATTATACTAGATTTTTCTCAAACTATTGAACTGATTATGACAAAACTTGACAGGAATGCTTGAAATAACCAGTATTACAAAGGAAAAAAGTCACATTCAGTTTATTTAACAAAAAAGTCTTCTTTAGGTGTAATACCACCAAATCATAGTACGTCACATCCGGTTGCATACGAAAATAGGTCGAACAAAAATATTCCCTTGAATTTGACAGTTGTAGGTAATTGATCCTACATTTCATTGCAGTAAAACATTTCTGAGTCATAAACATATATCTTGGGTATTTCAAAGCACCATTATTTCTTTATTTGGGGTTTCTATAGAATATTTTGGAAACTTGAGGTTACATGGTTACTAAAGCTTGTACACAGGTTAAAAAAGGGGAAAAATTTGATTGGTTAACTTCCAGTGATGGTTATTTTCTTATATGCAATGAAATGTTATGTGAAATGTTTTCTATAGTACTGGACAGGATAAATCTTTACTCATGCCAAGTATTTCTTTATTTGAAACAAAGATAAATTCTGCACAATTTTTTGAAAAGTGCAAATTTAACAACGACTAATAGGGGAAAATCAATGGTGGTATTACAACTCAAGGACGAAATAAATTTGAAAAATAGACTGTCTATTTCATCAATCCCTGCTTGCCAAATACCCCAACATCTTCAATATCATCCACCTGATATCACCATACTAATTTTTTAGACCAGTATCCGTTTCATTAACATGATTCTCTTATGGCTGAATCAGTTGTTGGCCGTAATTTCCTGGTTATGGCTCGTTCTGTTCAATGAATATTTTGTCTATGTATTATATACTACAAGGGTGAATAGGGTATAGCAAAAAGGTCACCTTAGTCTTTACCCGACCGCCAGTAAAACCTTACGCGAGATGTATAAATACAAAGCCGCGTCCTGTTAGATTAGGGATATTATATCAAATGCCTCGTATTGAGAGAGTGCCACGGTTTTGCATGTTAAAGAACACATGCAACAACTCTTCATGCAACAACTCTTCATGCAAGGCTTAATTTCTAACCCTTTCCAATATATACCTTCCTTTTTCCAGAGGAAATTTTAAATTTCCCGCTTTTCATCTTTGTCGACCTACATTACAGGACCTATTGTATTAATCATTAATTTGTTCTAGGCCTGAACATGCATAAGTTTTGCCACTGGACTTAAAGAAAACGGCAATCAATCCAACATGGATATTTACCACTGGATATAAAGCAAACGACCATCAATCTATGTAGTATTTTGTAGACTATTGTTTGTATTTTGGTCGTGTTTAAATTATGGGATGGTTTTGTCAGTATCTTTTTGAATTATAAATCTGATTGTCCCTTTTATATCTGCAGCCTCAATTTATTTACTTGGAGTTAAATGTCTAAAACTGAATTTCTAGATCGCGCAAACCTCCTTAAAATTTGTAGTATACTCCGATATCAGAATTTCTGTAAAGGAACTCGAACTCATTTTCAATGAATTCAATTTGCCCTATGCAAGTAAAATCTTCTCCTTTTATAAATATCAAAGTCAGAATGACGATAACAAAAAAGTATCAGAAACAAGTTTCATTGAGACATTCAATGCAGTAAAACGCGTATTGATAGTAAGCTTATTTTTCCGTCATAATAACGTTGGTCACACTGTCTTGTATATGTAGCAGTTTTTTGTATCACCAATTTATTTTTTTACAGAAAAGGAAAAGAAGACACCAACTCAAGGCAATATATATTGCTGTTGTATGAGGACAACACAGTACTGAAAGAGCTTATATCTTTTTAAGTCTGTTTTATTGGGTTTGCTTTTTGTTTGCTTTATTATATTTGCTGTAATTGTTGAACAGTTCAAACTAAAACAGCATTGTGCAAGAATGTCACTTCAAATGTGTCAATTGTTTTTTTCATGGGGTTCATGGGGGTGTACAATTGTTCAAGCTATCATGGGAGGGTTAAATCTGTCATGTTTAATCATTGTGTCACTTGAGAGGTATATGATTTGGAAAAATATTTTTTTTTTAAACATGCAAAATTAATTTACACAGTGCTCGTTTACACGTTATAATAGTACTAGGGGCACACCTCTTGTTAACCATGTATACATGAATATGCTTTTTAAATGGTTTTTAAATTAAGCGAATCGGAAGGGATGCTTACTAGTTTATGTCGGTCCATCCGTCCGTCCAATAAATTTGTCCTCTCATTCTCAAATCAGAGCTTTCTTACACATGTAACATGCTTTACTGCTTGGTACATTTCCAGATTCACAACTCATTAAAAAACCTTTTGAACCGAATTCTTATATATTTTTATAGACATTGGTTATATAGGAGAGTTCAGGCACAGATCTTTATGAGGGACAACAAACCGAGGCTTTTTTCACCAAGGAAAATCGGGAGTGATAAGGAACAAAACAAATAACTTTGTCACAGCAGCAGGATATTCAGATTTTTTTTTAGCGTAAGCACGTTAAAAATTTTAAATATTTAAAAAAATAAGTATTAAGATTTTTATTTTTTATATAAGAGGGGGTTGCATACAATTAGGTGCTAGTTAAACCCTCCAAATTGGATGTCATTATTCAGCTCTAACCTTTGTATTCTAATGAGTTTAAATTTGAAGTAAATCAAGTGATTTCACACATTAAATCTTTAAACGTGAAGATGACTTTGATTTCAATTTGCATTAAATGAAAGTTTATCGTTGCATTAAATTTGTAACTCGTAGTTAAATCTAATTTAAAACCATAGAAAACTGCTTACTGTGTGTAATATCATTGACTTTAATTTGTAGTAAATCATGGTTTACAGATTTTCTCTATATAAATGTTGATGTTGTATGTATATTAAACTTTGTTAAATTTGAAAATTACTGGACAGTTAATCAGCTTTTGATTCATGAAATTGCTGTGTCCAGTAAGCTATTTGTAAATACTATTAAACATTGCGTTTACTTTAACTATACTACCAGAAATTAAATAAACCCGGAAATAACGACTAACTTTCAAGTAGTTTATTGATACCTTAAATTAATACTTTCATGCAGTGAAGCAGGCGGAGAAATTTTCCCCAGATTAAGGCGTATGAGTTAATTTATGACTATATAAAAATAAGGAGATGTGGTATGATGTCCAAGGAGACAGCTATCCACTAAAGTTTAAATGAAGTGGCAGTAGGCAACCGCATGGCCTTCAACAATGAAAAGAGCCCATACCGTATAGTCGGCTATAAAATGCCCCGATATACACTGTTACAGTTAAACAAGAGGTTATTGGAAAACTACTCCATTTCGTGTACTGTATCACCTGTATCTGTAATTGTTGTTGTATAATTTATCAATGTGAATGCTTTCCCAGTCAATGTTTCCTTTTTTGTTATCTGCTAATGGATATGTTTTCCCACTCTTTTCTCTTCTTTATGTATCTGTAAGACGACATATGTCTTACTTTTGTGTGTCAATGGTATATGCAATCATTGTGTAGTGCATGGGGATTTTTCTCCTGCCTATGGAATTATTTTGATTATAATCTCAGTGGGGGATATTTCCCCAGACTACTGATTTCTTTTTGGTTATCATCTTTGTGGGGGTATTTCCCAAGTCTATTGTTTAATTTTTTGTTATAATCCTTCTGGGGAAAAATTTTCAGTCTTCTGTTAATTTGGTTACCATCTTTGTGGGAAAATTTCCCCAGTCTTCTGATTTCGTTTTGGTTCTCAACTGTGTGGGGACATTACACAGTCTATTGGTTTCGTTTTGGCTTTCATCTTTGTGGGGAAATTTCCCAGTCTATTATTGATTTCCTTTTGGTTATCATCTGTGTGGGGAAATTACCCCAATACTTGTTAACAAATTTCATAATTTCTATGTTTGTTGTACAACTAAAGTAAACCAATTATTCATATGTGGGGATTTTCTTCCAATTTGTTTTTGCTGTGTTATTTGATGCATTTGTAACAAACATGATATTAAAATGTTAGTTTCAATACTTTGATTAAACAAATGGGAAACATAAAAAAAGAGAATAAAATATAAATCCTCTTTTTCATACAGAATGCATTAAATGCATTTAATGATAAAATAAAATTGTGAGTAATTAGAATATGTATATGGTTTGATATTCCTTTACTTTATAGCGTCTTATGACTGTATTATTTATTATATTGTTATACTTTACTATAGCAACTACTAATAAAATAATTAAGATATTACTGTATGTTTTTATTCCTTCAAGGAAAATAACCCCCTTTTCCCGCGGCAAATATCGCGTAGGCAAAACAACGGTTCTGGAATCTGCGCGTAGGCAAAATAACTGTTTGGGAATTTTCGCGTAGGCAAAATAACGGTTCGGGAATAACCGCGTAGCAAAAATAGCTGTTTTTGGCGCACATTTCCTCGTCAAAATAATAACAAGCTATAGAGACGCTTGTTTACCTCTGGAAAATATGGCGGCCGCCTCAGCATTTTGCTCATTCTCGGAACAGAAAACATTTTGAGACACAAAGACTCAAAAAGCACTACACAAGCTACAAAAGTTGCGTTAATATGCTTGAATGAGTATGCAATACGTACAGATCTATGAGAAATCTTGATTTTTCTAGTTACAGTCGAGAGGAACTTTTATCTCAAATTTTTATGTTCATTCAAAGAAAATTATATCTTTGTATTCAGTTCAGTATAATAATACAGTTATGGCCTGTATGAAAAGTAAATATCCTATGGACCTCGAGGAAAATAACCTTTCCTCGATTTAATAATTTTGGATATTAACTTTTCATGAAGGCCATAATTGTATATTATTGACCGATGTCATGGTAGAGGGTCTTGATGGGGATTAAGCTTGACAAATTGTGGGAATTCTTAAAAAAATCTGGCTGTTTCAATCTGCAAACAAGTTTTCGCAGATTATCGTATACAGCACCAATCACATAGCTCGGACGGAAAATTCATTAATGGATATACATCTGCAGAATATGTTTTGTTTTCATTGAAAAGAGGGAGATGTACCAAGGATCCAATTAAAAACCATAAGTCGAATAAAAACAGACAACACTATAAGTCTTAAGTTCGCTTCCGATATAGATGTATGCACATGTACCACATCGATGATCCTTGCATTTCGACACTTGGAAATGTTTTTCCTCTCTGTCTGGTCGCATTTTGCATGGTTCAATAGGCGTTTTTAGTTTTTTGGTTGCCATTTATCTTGTATCAACTTTTCTGGATGTATTAGGGTACTTAATTTTGAATTTTGTCCAAGAATTTGTTAGTTTCTTCTCGCTACGGAAAACATATTCTGGTTGCGAGGATTGTGTGTGACAACAAACGGTATCTTATCATTTTCGGTAGATATTTCGCGTGTTGTCCGTAGTTGTACATCGGGATTTGTTTAGCCATTGCAATACCTATTTTACTTAGGCTTTGCGGATATATTTGTGAAAAAGAAATGTTGTACGTTCTTGTAATCGTTCATCCCTTACTGTTGCATCCTCAACTTCTGTGCATATATTTCTAGCAAGACAGGAGGGTATTATTCCTTTTTGTATGTTCGGGATGGCAAGAATGAAAATTTAGATATCTCGGAAGCAAACTGAAGACAGAATCTGGACAAAAAATATATGCTAATATAAAGATGACGTGTGAAAGTGGAAATTTGATATACTATATTGAATGCTGCGGCTGCAAAGAAATATACTTCGGTCAAACCCTTTCATAATTATATAATGACGTTACGTACCTAACTACCGTCTCATAGTTACAATTAGTCGCCTTTCACCTGAATATTGTTGTTGAAACATGAAAGTACTTGTGAATATCAAATAATATATGCATGATCCGGCAATATTGGACTACAAAAATACAAAATAGTCTTTCGAATTCGCTGTTATTTTTAGTTAGGATGACATTGTCACTATAGTACAACTCATACCCTTTTGATACTACTACGGGGGTGTTTAACGACCTTGACTACACATGATGGTCACTCACGGTCGGCTCTGGTTTACGCCTTGATGGGCATTTGAATAAATATTTTTATCGCACGGTATTTCATATAACTTAAGAGACACAAATAAAATATAAATTTGAACAACAAACAATAGAAAGAAAGACAAAATAATTTGATAGGTAAACAGATATAAATCAATGAATAAAATCAACCTTCATGTCCGAAAAACAAATGGTTATCCAGATAACGTATGTGTCGAGTCAACCTCAATATCAGGAGCACAATTGATAATCAATATATCGCATTTGTCGTGTCAGCCTCATTGTCACTGAACAAATTACTATACCTATAACAAATATTTTGAGTCAAGCCTCAATGTCAAGAGAACAAATGGCCACCCGATAACGTACATGTCAAGTACATCTCACTGTCAGGAGAACAACTGGTCATCTCTGTAACTAATTTGTCGAGTCAACAAAATCGACAGGAGAAAAAAATGGCAACCTAATAACGAATGTGTTGAGTCAAATTCAATGTCTGCACAGTCAGGGAAACAAGTGGTCATCTAATGACATATGTGTCAAGTATACCTCACTGTCAGGAGAGCAAATGGTCATCTCTGTAACGAATTGTCGACTCAACTTCACTATCAGGAAAACAAATGGTCATTCCTATAATTAATTATTGTCGAGTTAATATTAGTGTCAGAAGAAAGTTGAGTCAACTACTCTGTCAGAAGTACAAATGACTATTCCGATAACGTATGTTTCAGGAAAATATTACTGTCAGGATAACAAATAGCCACCACTTTAATGTATGTGTCGAGTCAACGTCGTCAATGTCAGAAAAACAAATGGTAATCTCTATAACGAATGTGTCGAGTTAACCCCATTATCAAGAGAACAAATGGCCATTAATTACGTATGTGAAGAGTCAATATCACAGAAAAGAGAACAAATAGCCAACCCGATAACATTTGTGTCGAAAATACCTGACTCTCAAGAGAAAAAATGGCAATCCCAATAACGTATGTGTCGAGACAAACTAACTGTTAATAGCACAAATAGTCATTCCTATGACGTATGTGTCGAACCAACCCCGCTAAATGGAGAATAAATGATCATCCGTATAACATATTGTTGAGTCAAATGCACTGTCTATAGAAACAATGCTAATCCCTATAACGTATAAGTCTAGTCAACTTCACTGTCATGATCACAAATGGTCATCCCTATAACGAAAACGTCGAGTAAACCTCACTCAAGAGAACAAATGAACATCCCTATATCGTATATCGAGAAAACCTCACTGTCAGAAGAACAAATACAAATCCCTTTAACTTATGAGTCGATTCAACCTCACTGTCAGGTGAAAAACAATGAGCACTAAGGTAGCTCTATATATCTCTCTTTGATTATATGTGTTTTTTGGTTGCTGTCTCATTTACATTACCTCACAACTTCTTTCATTCGTTCAATGTTATATATCTTAATTATTAACATAAATTGTAAAGTATGTCTTACTTGAACACCGCAACTCCCTCTGTGTTAGATAAAAGTTTACTATTGATGCAAGTCCAATCGTCTATTGTTGTCCCATAAGCATCTAAATGGATGACGGAATTCTGTAGCGTTGTAGTTCCGATGATCAGAGTTGTCGAATGTTTTAAATTGTCTGATACTTTTGTGTAATTATATTCCCATACTCCATTCTGCATAGGCAAATAACAAGTAGCGTCTGAAAAAAACATAATGTCAGACCTCATAAACTAAACGAATTTGCACAAAAGTAGATCACGTGGTTGCCAAAAAGAAAAAGAGACATGGATGCAAAACTTAGACAGAATAAATCGTAAATAAACTTCCTATTATTTTCGTGAAGGACATTTTGTATGGATCCCATGAACAAAAGCTGGGGAAAAAGAGACGATTTGAAAGCCTAAATGTAAAATCTCTCGAGGTAACCCAGTCCTCTCGTCAACGAGTGTGACAAGTAAGACATCTAATTCTTCACAGACTTGCAGGAGGAAATCAAGTTGAACTACAATTGAAGGTTGTTTGGTTATCTTTAGAGAAGGGTTTTTTCTGTTGATACATGTATATTGCTGTCTCAATGATATAAATTCGCATCTTTTACTCAAATTTCCTGAATGTTCCATACCGAGCGTTTATTTTTACCGTTCCTGAAAAATGTTTAATTGAAGTTCTATGATTATGGATTAATAAATTATAAGCATTACATTTTAGCACACTGAATAACTGGCTACGTGGGGGTATCAGTTAATGTCCGTAATCCAACGGCAAAAATAACCAAAATACATCTGGAGGGTAACATAAAAAGATGAAGTTTTAACATTTATAGACATATGTATACCAAATAAGAAAAAATAAAACGAAGTCTATAATAGTTGAAAATAATTCAACAGTCAATGTCACAGAACTGTTGTAATTTCCTTTTCTTCGAATTACAAAGAATGCCACAAGATATGATTATGTAAAAAAGTCAATCACTGGCGAGGTTTCTGATTTGGTACAGGCATTTTAACATATAACTTTTTTTTTAAAAGATTTTAACACTCTACCCTTTTTAAGTAGGGTAAAAATTGCCTTATTTCTTCTAATATTTTAAACTGTTTTACTTTAATCAATCTGTAAAGGATTCATTTTGAACATTTATTTCCACCTTTGTACACAATTATTATCTGCACTTTGTAAGTCACATGGCGATAACGGGATTTGTTAGTTTTAAGTTGGTCAAAAGACTCGTTTTAGCCCAATTTCAGCAAGGTTATCACCCCAACTCCAATATCAAATGGTCGTCATTGTTATATAGGAAGAATAAAGTTGTTGAGGTGATACATTTCATTTGTATGATTGCATATTATTAGAGTGCTTTCGTTAGAGCAAGTGGTGCAGGTCATGTAACATGTCATTCTCTTCATTTACAAGGTTTCAGGTTTATCATCTCTTTTTAAACTGGTTCATTTGTCTCTGTTTTACAAGCAGATTCTTGTTATCTTATGATGGAGGGGAAAACCACTGTCATTCTCATTTGTTATCGTTGTAATTGATAATCATTAAAGACAAATAAAAAAAAGTTGACATCGGTTTCTGTTAGAAGGTTAAGTGGAGACAATGTAAAGTAAAAAGTAGAAAGTTAATTAACCCTTTCTCTAGTTAATTCGCAAAGGACCATGTGTATTTACAAAGTATAGTAATACTACGGTTCAAATATCAATTCATTTTACAAATAAAAAGTATAAAACACAAATACGATATTATCTGGTTACCTGGGACTTATTTTTTGAAAATATCTATGTTTGACACGAACAATACATGTATGGTATGATACTGAACCCCTAACGGGAAGGATTGTGCCTGATATTCATATGATGAAGACATAATCTTTCAATCAGTTTAATTGAAGTCTGGAGCTGGCATGTCAGTTAACTGCTAGTAGTCTGTTGTTATTTATGTATTATTGTCATTTTGTTTATTTTCTTTGGTTACATCTTCTGACATCAGACTCGGACTTCTCTTGAACTGAATTTTAATGTGCGTATTGTTATGCGTTTACTTTTCTACATTGGCTAGAGGTATAGGGGGAGGGTTGAGATCTCATAAACATGTTTAACCCCGCCGCATTTTTGCGCCTGTCCCAAGTCAGGAGCCTCTAGCCTTTGTTAGTCTTGTATTATTTTTAATTTTAGTTTCTTGTGTACAATTTGGAGTTTAGTATGGCGTTCATTATCACTGAACTAGTATATATATTTGTTTAGGGGCCAGCTGAAGGACACCTCCGGGTGCGGGAATTTCTCGCTGCATTGAAGACCTGTTGGTGGCCTTCTGCTGTTGTCTGTTCTGTGGTCGGGTTGTTGTCTCTTTGACACATTCCCCATTTCCATTCTCAATTTTATGCAATATACATTGTACAAAACTTGCAAAAGCTTTGTGATTACCTCTGTTGCAAACACATAATTATATAATGAATACAGAAATAAAAAAATAACAAATATACAATCCTATATGGGGAAATCCGTTTCAGCCTCCTAAAAATTTACATATGGATATACTTTTAGACACACCGATATATACATATTTTATCAAATTGAATGTGTTGTCAATAATCCTTGTTCATGTATGGTTTTCTTCAAACGGAACAGGTTAATATCTGTGTTGATTATCTCAATTTGATACGATAAGAAAAAATATCCAATATCTTATGAACATACAATATGCATGAATGTGTTTTTTTTTTAAATAACTGACAAAGACTGACATACACATGAACAGTTTTAAAGGAAATTATTCGAATAGAGAGAAACCAGTCAGCATATATGGACAAACATGATTAATAGGATACTAAATTTGTTATCCAAAATACCGACTATCCTTCTTTATGAGTTGCAATACAATATATAAACAATTTGTGAAACATCAAATTGCAAATGGTCTTTCCGAATCATGTCACTGAATTATGGGAGGCCATATTACCAAGGTGATGTGGAACAATATTACCCTAAATAGTATTACGGACTTTCATTTTCAGCAATAAAACATACCTTACTAGTTTAAGTTAATGCCTAACAAATATGATGAAGAAAAATGAATGTTATTTGAAAAATCACAATGCAAAATAAATAAAATGCTGTATGAACGAAAGCCTCTTCAATTTAATTTTAATTTGTTATTATAGGGGAATTAAAGTAAATCAAATATTAAAGTTAAATGGCTGTTAAAAAAATTTAGAAATTGGTAAACAAATTTAGGCAAATGTATTCATAAATTTATTTCTTGAGATATGCCATAGTATTGCAGGCATTTGTTTTCAAGTAGAATTTCGAAGAAAGATATGTTAAAATTGTCGTAACCACAATGCAGTCCTCTTTTCCTCGAAAGTGACGTACCGAACTAGAACAATCACAGGTTTTGTACTTGCATGAGCAACACGACGGGTGCCACATGTGCAGCCGTATCTGCTTACCCTTCCGGAGCACATAAGATCACCCCAGTTTTTGGTAATGTTCGTCTTGCTGAGCCTTTAGTTTTCTATGTTGTGTTATATGTACTGTTGTTTGTCTTTTAATCCTTTTTACGTTTTTATTGGCATAGCATTGCCAGTTCGATTTCGACTTTTGAGTTTGAATATCTCTTTGGTATCTTTCGCTTCTATTTTACATGGACAACCGAGGCTCTCTGTTTTTCAGAAGATTGATTCTCCCTTTTTTTCACTGAGAACGGACAGTTTCTTGTGATTTGTTGTTGTGAATTAACATACAGCAATTAAAGAAAATATGTGTGTCTAGTCTATTTAATGGACTGTTTAAGTGAGTAGCTGCTAATTAATGGTCAAGGTACAACACATGTATCAACTACTTGTACTTGAGTTGCATTATCGATTGTTACGGCCAGAAATCACCTTTAAATTGTAGCCAACAAAAGACACAAATCAATAATAACATTTAGCAGGATTTATTATACACAAGTTTACAATAAGTATTACACAAATAGAAATGTCAACTTAACTGTCAAAATATATATCCGATCCTGTTGTCTTTTCTTTATCCGGAATTCTTCGCGGGAATCCAAACAGAATATTATGTCCAATAAGTCACAATCTAGTATGTTGTAGTTAAAGTAGATAAAAATGTCAATCCAACTGAGAGAACTTCTGAATATGTTAATGTCTGATCTGTAATTTCGGTATCTGTATATATAGTTGTCACGGTAACCTCTAGAACACTGTAGAAGGGAAACTCAAAGAAAACTCTGGAACGGAAACTTCTAGAATACGGTAGATGTTAAAATTACACATTGTAGATTATGATCATTCCAGAATTATTAAGTAAGTGAAATAGAAAGTTCTAATCATTCCAACAGTATCTATGATTGTTCCAGTGATTTCTAATCTGTACAATTATACCAATATTTTGTAAACAACTATAAGGCCACACAAAACAAATTAGGCCATGATAAATAAATATAATAATTACAATATCATAACACAGTAGATTTTAATTAATAATGGGAATAGTATGTCTTGTTTTTGTCATCTTTACTTACAATTTAACAATGATAAATGCTTCCATCAGAAGTTAGGCTAGTTATTTGAAGTACATGTCATGTGCTTTTTCATCGTTTCAAGTAAACAAAGATTTTGATTGTGCCCATACAATTTGTGTGTTCTAAAAGCAAAAAATGTTGCCGATCTTTACAAATAATGTTAATCTGTAACCATATATGACAACTAAGTATTTATAAAATACACCTTACTTTCGTTTTCTTAATTTGCTCTGGTGTACAAGATGCAAACATCCATAAAACAGTCTGATAACCTCTTAAAATAAGGTCCATAACATGAGTCAACATGCGCAATTTTAATTAATTCAGTTATGAGGTAGTTGTACCATTTTCGTCAAATCTTCTTCCAATATCATATACTTGGCTGAGTAAAGTGCCTTGTTTCAAAGATAGGAACATTTCAACATAAGTGGTTAAATTTTCGGGTTACTAAATGAGCTTCCTTCGTCTATAGTTTTGCATACCCCGAAAAGCCCTTTGAAAAATTTCACTATTTTCACACAAAAACAATCTCAGTTCTTTTTATACATTTAGTTTTTACATTTAATTTCTAAGGTTCACTGTTCTTCAAATTATTACAAGTTGTTAAGTAACTTTTTTAAAATTGCAAGAAGTCCAATTTCACTGCACAGAGGTTTTTTGTTTACAAATATATTTCAGAACCCTAAATTGAGGCGCATTAGGGATATTGACCCAATTGATGAGACTACAACTTGCTGAATTATGTATAAAGATATAGTATGATATTTAACGTTTGATTTTACATTTTAAAATACTTTATGCGACTCTCATATTATGTGAGTAGTAAGGAGTAAGGTGTGAAGGGCATTGATTCAACAATATTTAAAGGGAATCGTAAACAGAAAAAAAAAACACGATATCCGACTGAAACAAATTAGAATGTATGTAGACAATTCAAAAATAAAACAAATTTGAAAGGAAAGTAAGTTTCCTGGAATTTTATTAACACTTAATTCAAATAGATGATAATGATTCGTATACACTGGAAAACTTTAAGGGCGGCGATGTTGAATTGATACCGATGTTCAAATCTCGTAAATCTATTTGACGTAATGGTATATATTTAATTAATATTTAAAAAAATTATGATTCTTTGATAACTTGTAAATAATAACACAATAAATCGGTGGGGGCATCGGCTAAACAATATATTTCGAGAGAAAAACAATAACTGAAACAAATTGATTAAATACAGGTCGACAATCCAAATTTATCCGAATAGTGACTAAAACATTAAATGTTATTTATGTCGTGTATATGAACAACCAAGATAGTTTTGAGTTAACTACAATCTTTTTGTGGCGTCATTGAGTATTAAAACAATCATTTGGAGATGGTGCTGCACTGTTACTTCAGACCAAACTTCTTTCAAAATTTTAGATTTAACTGTTGTCTGTTACGGTTGAGGTAAACCTTAGATGAACAAGGGTTATGACAAAAAAACGTCCAAAAATCTATCCGTGGTTCGAAAAATATATCGTATGTTAGTTTTTAGAAGCAAGGTCAACCTGAAGCGGATTTGAAGCGGATTTCTGCAGTTATATTAGATTGTATTTTTGTTATTTTTGGGTTAAAACTAATGGATAAAATATCCCTTTTTCTCCTTTATATATTTATTTTTAACAGAGGTAATGACAAAGTTTATAAAAAATTAACATGATTAAGGTGAACATTCAAATTATGTTAAGATAAAATACTAAGCAAACATTTTAATTCTGTTTAAATAAAATACTATGCATGTGAGTGTTAAATCCAGTTTAACTAAATCTAGCCTCTGTCTTAACAATAAATTAACATTAAATAAATTTGGCTGGAAAATAAAACAGATTTCCAGGAAACATATTAACAATAAATTTTAAAAAGTTTACAATGATATGTATATAATGGTAAACTTTATGAATTGACAATGTGCATACGAAATATTTTTTAGCGATACATTATGTACTGCGCAACAATACTGTGTTTATATCGCAAGAAAATAGAGGAATTATGTGTGTCTACTAAGTATCATGAAATATTCCTTCGGCTTTCGATCGACAAATATTCATTTTCCCACAAAATACTTTTTTTTATTTTATTGTAATTTGTTTAAAGATATTTAAAGTAGAAACAACATCAGTTTTCCGATGTTCAAAACTAACGTTATATTCTTCAACATGTATTTTAACATTTTAGATAGATTATGTTTCTTTGATACAAAACAGGCTAAAACTAATTATAATACAAATAAACAAACTAACATTATTCAAATAGTGACTCATATGATCAATATTTGATGGGTCATATCTGTTCAGGTATATGCATAAAGCAGATGATCATGAATTTATGACACACTTCGTCGCGACATTCAGAATTCAAACTATCATTTTGACAAGCTGCATTGTAATTGCAAACCCAACTTTTTAAATACCTTTAAAGGAGTACTTACTAGGTTCTCGAAGGGTAAATGGTGGTTCTATAATTCAGTGAAATTTAAATTCAGTTATAATGTAATAATAGTAAACATCTGATGACAAAATATCTTAAAATAGTGTAATGACTAATGTTTTGGCGAAATTTTTTGTCAGTACTGTTTAAAACACACATTATGTGATTTTTGTTGTAATCGAATACCTGACAATACAGATATTTACCTGTTCCTCTTGAGGTAACAACAAGGATTAATGATAACACATTAATCAAATTTATCCGTACGTCCATGTTTAGAAAGTAAGTCCTAACTGAAGCGGATTTCTGCACTTATATATGATTGTATTTGTTTTGTTGTTTTTTGTTAACTTAATGAAGAAAATATCACTCTTTCATAATTTTATACGCGTTTGTAACATGTTTAACACAGGTAAAGTTTGTCAAAATATTTAGGCTAACATTTAAATTCTGTTAAGATGAAATATGATACATGTATGTACGAAATCGAATAATCAACAAATAGCCTCATTACAAGGAATTAGCCTAAAATAAATTTGAATTGACAATAAATGTTATTTCTCGGAATTGTATTGACAATAAGTGTGTGTTTTATGTCGATCTGAAGTGTCAATTTGTTACCAACTGATAGTCATGTTCTTCCACGTTTTGAGGAGGAATGAGCACTCGCAAACATGTTTAACCTCTCCATAATTTGTATCTGCATGTCCAAAGTCAGGAGCCTGTAATTTCGTGGTTGCCGGTTGTTGCTGTATATCATATTTCGTAAATCAGGTCGTTACTTTTGTCGTTGAATTTTTTTACATTTGACATGTCGGGTCCTTTAATAGATTGCCATCCGGTATGCTTTTTGCTGATTGTTGAAGGCTGTACGGTGATATAAAGTTGTCTAAATGGCAATCATACCATATCTTCTTATTTTTACAATGACTTATTTATTAATTGTATTGGTTTCGAAACGTTGTCTTTTGAAATTTTGGTTTGGGTCTGACAGAAAATTTAGGGAGTAAATAGTTATTGCATTGTCCGTCTGTGCATCCTTCCACCAGTCTGTGATCCCGAAACAAATTCTTTGTGGACGTTTGTTTTAGTTTTAAATACATGGTATTTAATTGATACAGATCTAAAAAGAGGAAACTAATAGTTATATCATGAACAATAGGTCAAAGTTCATGGTCACTAAAAATATATCCTTTTTTTTTTAGTAGAATTTTCAATTTGTTTTCGGAGGGTAACATGATGTTTTTCTTGCTTGACATAACAAAAAACCAAACATCTGACAATAGAAGATAAAGAAAGGGAAACGATGCTTATAGATTTAGGGTTCAATTGATCAGAGTGTCGGGTAACTGTTACTAAAAGAAAATGGTAGATTGATTGTCCCTTTCTTGATTAAAATAAATCTGATAAAAATGGAATACATAGGGACTGGGAAGACACTTATTGATTTTTTGCTCAATATGCACTTTTATAAACGATAGTCAGTTATTGTAAAAGTATGTTTCTTTGAAAAAAATGAATGAAATACACGAAAGATCCTATACATGGATTTATAACATTCCAAGTCAGCACTATGGCAGTTGTTTTTCATTCGTTTGATGTGTTTGAGCTTTTGATTTTGACATTTGATAAGGGACTTTCCGTTTTAAATTTTCCTTGGACTTCGGTATTTTTGTTATTTTACTGTTTATTTTATATTCGCCCCTTCGGTCCTTCATGCCTATCTGATGTTTCATGCCATTTTAGGCTTAGGATTAGAGTTTGTTTTGAATTTGTGCTGTTACAAGACAGTCCAAGGTTAGGGGGTTGAACTTTCACGAACATGTTTATCCTCGCCACATCCTTCATGTTCCTGTCCCAAGTCAGCGCTGCAGCTGGTAATTTATTGGTTTTCGTTGGTTGCTCTCTGACATATTTTGATTTTTATCGTTCATTCTATGGTGATCTCGTTTCTATTGTAAATAGATGTTGCTCATGTTCTAATTAATCAATGCTATTTCAAACAAATGTACGATCAAAATTGAGTAATGTGTGCAAATGAAGTATCATGCAATTTGTATTTGACTGTCAACCGCCAATAATCCGTTTTTCCACAACAATCAATATTATCATTACATTGATCGTTTATGTCTTTAAATTAGAGGCATGAATTGTGTACTGATTTTAAAATCTTGTCAATGGATTTTGATTATCGAATCGGAGCGAGACTGGGTTTGTAGACGTGATAACCATATCATGATATATGCACTCAGTCAAAGTGTCAAAACAGAGAATTGAACACAATCGATCAGTTTCCAAACCAAACGACTACCCTGGTTGGTGACTGAATATCTTATACCATGTCATCATGTCCCTTGTGGGTTGAGACGCAAATACATGGTATCAGTCAACTAATTTTTGACGTGATCGTAGAATTTGTGTTTTGTTTACTTCTTCTCGTCCTGAACATGCTTTAAATATTTGGCACCGGGCGTAAAGCAAACACTTATCAATCAATCTATCAGGATGGTTCACCTGTCAACTAAATGTATAATGTATACTTTGGATTTGTGTAATAAACATTGCAAGAATGTTAGGGAAGATGATTTTGTATTGAAGATTTTCTCAGTAATGAATAAAAGGCTGTATTAGATAAAATTCTTATTAGAGATTGAGGAGAAGAGAGGATACCAAAGGGTCCTTGGGGATATGACAATTAAATCAAAATATCGCTCGAATACAGAAATTTAAAATGCAAAAGTACATCATGTTTAACTAAAGTTTCATAAAACTTTGTCGAGCGGTTCAGGAGCAGTAGCGCATACAAAAGGGGGTAGGACTTGTGACAAAACTTACGGACGTACATTCCCATCACTATATATTACTGCGCCAGGAGTGGGATGTATAAAAGAGTATTGGAATCAAAATTGCGTGATTGAAACAGAAATTTGATTTAAATCCACGTTGGAGAGTTTTTGTTATATCACCTTTTCAAACATATTCACAGATGTAAAAACTAAAACCGATAACAAGCACACACTTAAGTCAAAGCATGAATAATTTATAAGGGTATAAAGATTACATTGTCGATTAAAAGTTACTTTGGTTTAAACATCAGTGTTTTTCTGTATTATGAAGAGACCGCGACTGATCTGAAATCTGACGGTCCTAATTTATATTTATTGGGGCTAGAGATCGTTAGAGCGCAGCCCATATTGGTGAATATACCTAATTCGTCTCAAAATAGAAATAGAAACTAAAAACCTCTGTGCAATGGCATTAAACATAGTGATATTTCAATGTTTAACTTAGCTTAACCATTAGTGTTTTTTAAGTACAGAAGCCCATACAATAAAGATGTAAGATCTTTGGAGTTTTAAAATAAAGTACGTAATAAATTTGTGTAAAAAGGTGAAATTTAGATCGCATGACAAGGGGCCTTTCATGGTTTAAAATTTTGGGGAAAGATTAATCACACTTCGTACCCCGAAATTGTTACCACTTCTGTGAAAACATTTCAGCTTCAAATAAACTCATCATACATTTCAGGATTAACATTTTGTACACCAGACGCAGGTTTCGTCTACAAAAGACTCACCAGTAACGATTGAATCAAAAAAGTTAAAAATCCAAAAAAAGTTCAAAGTTGAACAGCATTTAGGACCCCCAATTCTGTAAGGTTACAGCTATCGTAATATATTCCTTGGGTAGATAATTCTTTGTTTTCCTAAAATGTAAAGTTTGGTACACAGTTAATTAATAATTATGTCAATATCAATGATAACTCGTGTTAAAAATAAAGTGCTGACTACTTGGCTGGTGATTCCCTCGGAGAGGAAGTCCCACCATCAGTGGCATCGAACCATTTGTTATAAATAAACCCATCATAGATATCAGCATTACAATTTTGTACGCCAATGAACACCATTCATATTTACGTTTAGAATATGGCCGGAGGAATTTAAGAAAAGGGCACAATTGCCGTCTACCTGAAATGAATTGCACATATCAACCCATTAAAACACGGAATTGGACAAACCAGAATTGTGACGGAAAGTTTCTGGCTCAAAACTAAAAAATGCGAATGTAGTCAAAAATGGGAGTTGAAGGCATTACATAGATTTTGTTCGTGCCTAAAAAGGAGGTAGTGTATGCATAAATAGTACATATTGTCGTAATGAAATAAATAAGGAACGGAATGGTGTAGGATTTATGTACTTGAAAATGAATCTATGAATATAACGATTATGAGACAGAAACTCGCCGATTTATGTATTGGTCGGCAATTTCAATGTTTTCTATATAGCCTGAGAGCTATGACGTTTCACGGACCCAGAAAATCCGTAATAGGTCGTCAGATGTTAGAAAAATCTCGGACTTTATTTTAAATAACTCTTCCAAGACGTACAGCAAAATAAATTATGCAAAGAAACTTAATCAACAAATAAATAGTTATATATATACCAACATGGTGTGCATGAAGATGACATAACAAACAATAAGTTACGTGCACATATACATGTTTGTCAAATGGTTCATTAACTTTGACCACATCCTTTTAAAGTCCTTCAGAAAATGTTGTACCGATTACTATTTATTTCTGTAGAAAGATTTACAATGACATAATAATGCCTGTTTTTAGTAATTTAAACTAGATAATCGGTACATATACGATAGAATGTTTGTCTTAGTACGCACGGTTGGTATTACATAGGCAATATTAAATAGATGGAATTAAATAAAGATGTGAAGTATATGCGATATGTTTATTAGTACATTCTTAGAAATACATTTGTAATATAGAGCACATCCAAAAATGATACATAAAAAGTTCGTGTATTTTGTGTATATCGATGTACTGGCAAAGACATATTTTTTGTGACGCTTGGTCATTTGGTTTTCTATGTTGTGTTTTGTGTACTGTTGTACTGTTGTTTGTCTGTTTGTCATTTTCTTTTTAAGCCATGGCGTTGTCAATTGTTTTTCGACTTATGAGTGTGAATGTCCCTTTGGTATCCTTTGCCTCTCTTTTACACACTCTCTATATATTTTTATATCCAAACAGTGTTTTTCTTCAAAACAAAAATCTTAAACATCTCGATTAATGTCGTCACTTTAATGACATACGTCCCAGTCAAAAGGTGTCATCAATGCTTCAGTTGGCTAATATTTCCATTTTATGAAAGCCTTTCTTCTAATGCTTTAAAAAACATAGTATCTTACATTGTTTAATATCTGGTGACTGTAATAGGCCAAATTAGCCCCAAAACGTACATTATCCAGTGGACCTATGATTTTAATACATGCGGGGCTTACCATTCTTTAATCATTCTTGTCTTGCAAACTAAAACTGTGTTACGAAAAGAACAAACTTCCCTTCAAACAGAGAAAAACCTTGAGATTAATTTTGAATAAAAATGAAAGTATTACAATTGACTAATTCATGTTAATCATACGGATATGGCTATGGTTAATTATGAACCATTTTAACATTAAACATTTAATTGATATGTATAACGTGATAAAACGACATGAGATACGTTTTTAACGTGTATATTTAAATATCTAAATCAATCTGTGATGAAATCGAACCAAATGAAGCTAATACGATAAATGCTTTTTAGGATATGATTACTGTATCCCAATGCTCATTTTTTACTACGTACACGTTTCCTATCATGATTTCATCGATAGAGAATTGAACAGGAATCCATTGAAGCAAATGATTCTTATGGTTCATGTCATCCCATAGAAAATTATACGGGCACAATCCAGGATATGTTCCCCACATGGTCACTATATCGTCTTCTTTCTTCCGATTACATTACCGGGTGCATTTGATTAATTTTTATAGTTCTTATTTGAATTTAGACGACAGTAGTGTACTGATATTCAAATATCGTCAATTGATTAGATAGAGACAAACCAAGGTAACAAACAGAAACTGAGAGATCGCATTAACTCTAAATGTATCAATACCGGGTTCGTCGACAGGATAAGTGTCTCTTGGTATGCATGCGTTATCCGCCATGCGACAAGTCGGCTGCCCCTTGTTTAGCAGGAACTACCAAGCTTTTCGGCAACCTGTTCACTACTGTGTTTGGGTTAGTTTGTACTTCTCAGTCTTTCTGTTTAGTTTTCTGTTTAATGTTTTGTATGTTTTTTCTTCAATCTTATATTACTGATTTTGATGTCAGTTTTTTTACTAAACTGAATTTTGTGAAATACTTAGGATTGTCCAGAACAGGCATATACTACCTTAGCTGTTTTTGGCAAAAAAAGTTCGGCATTTTGGGTCCTCGATGCTCTTCAACTTCCTACTTAATTTTGCCTTTAAAATTTTTTTGATTCGAGCGTCACTGATGAGTTCCTTGTAGACAAAGCGCGTGTCTAGCGTACATAATTTTAATCCTGGTATCTATGATCACGATGATGAGATTATTTCTAGCTTATTTCTGACATATGCTTTTTGATCATCTTCTTAATATCTTCTGCCAAGTTGTATATATGCAGGAACTGGAATAAACACTTTTCAATTTTCATGTGTATCAAGATTTTATATTAAATTCAATTTCTATTTTTAAAGTAATTTGTTTGTTGCAAACAATGTTTGTCAATTCAGGATAAAGATAACGAGACGATTGTGTAATATAAGGCACAATTAAAACGGAAACATTATACATTTAACCACATGATAATGAGTTTGAAAAGCATTACTACTTTTTTGACAAAATTACACTAGAAGTCGATCAAGTTTGATATGCTATTAAATACAAATAATAAATCGAAAAACCAATTATCAAAGATCAAGAAAACGTGAAATAAGATACATTGTTATGGTTTGTTAAACTGTAATTGAAATCATGTTTTTTCAATGTAACAAAAGATGTCAAAATTCTCACAAAATATTACATTGTATAATATTCTATATAGCCAAAATTAATAATTATGACACTTGTAAAAATCAATACACACATACATAAAGGCAAGTTTTATTTATGACGTGATCTTTGTTCATTTTAGCGTAAGTACACGGTGGTCTTGTATTAGCGTGTTCGCCCCGAGTGCTAGAGGTTGTGGGTTCGAAACATGGCCGGGTCAAACAATAGACTTGGTATTTGCTATTTCTTTGCTAAGCATACGACATTAAGGGAAAGAGCATATACTGGTCGGTTTGTAGTCAAAATAATGTGTCCAGTTAGAGTTGCCCCACTTAAGGCTTGCTATGTGACACATCTGTGAGCGTAACAAAAATCCCGGGTTTGCCAATTAAGATTGACGTGTAGAATCACACAGAATGAACAAAACCGTTGAATTGTTTACAATATTTAAGCATTAAAAAAATTTACTACTATTAAAACATTGCTTACTTTTGAAAAGTGCACGCAGTATTTTATTTTTGCCACGAGCTAATAAAATGCCATTTATGCTTAACAATAGATACTGATGGAGCGCCACAAAATAATATTAGTTTAGACTAATTTCTCAGTTTTCATTCATTCCTTAAAGTCAATTCGGTATACAATTGAATATTGTAAACAATTTTAAGGTGACAAAATGGACATACATATGAGATATGACAGAGGAAGTATATTCATGTTGTTTATGCAAACACATTTAAATATCTAATGTTTTGAAGAATAGAGACACGTTTAATACATGAAGATGCAAAGAAGAATCACATTGACTAAAGATGCGGACACAAATAGTTTCAGGATGCAAAAAAGGCCGTATACATTATATTTTATTCTTATTTTAACTTTTTTTCGAAATGTATTCTGCTGAACATCTTACTCCCACCACTTGTAGTGAAGATGGGTTACATATAATCCTAGTAAACGGACAAGACTAATACAAGTAAATATTATTAAACATGTATCACTATTGTTCATATTATTGAAATGTAATATTAGGTCAAACGAGATCTTTGCAGCTCTAACGAAAGGTGTGTTTTTTGGTGCAAATGAAATGCAAATTGATTCAACTTATCGCTGTTGACACGTTATGGAGCTTAACAGAGTCCCCGACATTTTCCGCTTGTGGTTCACGTGAACAAAAACACAAAATGAAAAAAAAATAGCTTGTTCTTGTATACAGATAATGTTTTACTTCTATACAAACACAATACGATGATACATCAAATGAACAAGAAAAATTGTGTTGGTAAATGTTAAACATGTTAAAGTAAACCAAAGAACTTTTGCTGTTTTAGATTGATTTGCATTTGTAAAGCCAAGAACATCCAACAAAAGGATAGACGATCTGTATTACCAAAAAAAAAGCTTATGTTAGATTTTGAAACACACATTTACAGTCTTGGTTGTTAGATGGAAATCAATGTATAGAACTTAATCCTTTAAAAAACACTTTATTCAAACTAAAACTAAATTATAACTAGATTGAATTGGAAACTGGCCAAGTCTATGCATATTACACAATAATTATATAATGCGAAAATTACGAATAAACGAAAACAAACAGAGTGCTCTGTGTCTAGTTCAAAATTATGTTTAATTCATTGTGACTAGTTCACAAATACATAGAAAGATATTAAGAATTGAAATGCAATGAAGAAAATATGAATCACTGTACGCCTTAAAGTTTCAATAAGCTCATTTGACGCGAAATGCTGTCCGTTTTTCTTTTAGTCTGCCTTGCATCTATAATTTCGCAAATATATCTATTATAAGTACATCATAAAACGGAACAAAATTCACTTAGTTAGATAATTTCAAAAACATAGAAACAAGCAGAGCTTGTTGTATACATGTAGTATTTAAACTTACTTAACATGCATAGTAACCAATACAATTGTAGATTGCCGATACATGGCAAAGGACGAAACGTTTCTATCTATTAGTGCTATTTATAATGAACCCAATGGAGATTGGGGTATAGAAACAGGGTCGCTTTGGTCTTCTACCAAACGTTAGTAGTTCTCTTGCTAAAATCATGACAATAGGGCGTCCGTTTGGAATATGTAAATTCGAAGAAACGTCTAGAACGTTAACTCCGATCCCTCGTAAACAGAGTGTGTCTTCCTCTCTTTTTGATTAAAACCCTTGCAACAACTCTTTCAGTGGTCCGAAGTTGGCCTGTCACATGGGGAAAATACTGTCCCTATTCAATACAGAGTACGACACAAATAGGGTTTAAAGGGAAAGACATTTCCGTTTAGGATTCGGGTAGGGGTAGGGTTAAGTACTTGAATAAAAGGTCATATTCACGGGTAAATTAATTAGAAATCGAATAATATATTATTTTATTCCTGAAAATTACAATTTCTGGACAGAAACTTCCATTCTACATAAGCAGGGCTTGAACAATCCAAGTAAGTCGTAAAAAATGCCGTCAGAGTTGAAAAAAAAAAATCGAACAACATTAGAATATCTCTTAACAAGATGTACTACAAAAACAAATTGGTTAACACACGAATAGTTTATTCTTTTGTAGACTACATAAAAAATAAGGTGCGTGCACGTATACATCTATGTCAAATCTATAAATGTTTTTCAGAAGCAGTAGCATTAATTATCTATGATATAAATAAGTAATGCCTTTTTCAATATTCAAAACCTCAGCGGTTTTGTATTAATAAATAGATATTCGGTTAATTAACTTGCACTTAGACAAGTTCTTAAAAGAAATCCTTTTTTTATCAAAATCTTTAGAAGGGTATTACTATTGAATTATTGTCTTCACATACTTTTCTATTCGCCGACATCTTTTCCGTATGCAGTAATCTTAACAATGACTTTTTTCCTTAGAGATTCGACAACCTAGGGTATAAGGGAAGCGAAAACCAAAATGAAAGAAAAGGTAAAAAAGCGTGGAAAGAAGATAGTATTAAATGATTCAGAATTAAAATTTCGGATACACCTAATTACAATTACAGTTTTGATGACAATAAAAAAAAAAACATTGCTTTTTATCTCATTTTTTCACGTGATCCCTGATTCATTTTTTCATCAAGGCTACAATAGGAAAACGTCGGTCCAAAAACACGAAAATTTATAAGAAGCTGACTTTCCGATTAAAAATCAATGATAATTATAATAAGATATTTTTAGCCGATTTATATATAATAAATATAACGTCAGATATGATCTATTTCAGTATATAAGCTTATATTGGTTCAGTAATTGCCTTTACATTATAATCGCCCGATACACTATATGAATTAAGTAATAAACAGCTAGATATAAATGAAACGAGATTAGGGGTATATGCAAAATCTTTAAACTTTGAAACTTGTCTAAAGGGACGACTATTTTAATAAATGCTGTCGTGGGAGGTGGCAGGCGGATTTTAAAAAAAATATTCATTCAATGCTTTTTAGTGTCAACATAAAAGAGAGGCGAAAAATACCAAAGGGACATTGAATCTCATTGGTCGAAAATAAGCTGACAAAGCCATGGCAAAAAAGAGTAAGACTAAAAAGACAAACAAAAGTACACAAAACACAACATAAAAAACTAAAGACTGAGCAATACAAACCCTTCTAAAAACCGGGGTGATCTCGGGTACTCCGGAAGGCTAAGCAGATCCTGCTCCACATGTGGCTCCATTCGTATTGCTCATGTTAGTACAAATCCAGTGATAAGTCTAATTTGCTTGGTCACATTCGAGGAAAAGAGAAGGGGATTGTAGTTACGACAGTTGGACCATATCCGTCGTAATATGATATTCCACAACGACTAACCAACTTTTAATTGCGTCCGTAAACTTAACGAAGAGAAGATTTTTAACTGCACCATTTGGAACTCTTTATTTAATAGCTTTCTTGTAGGAACTCTCTATCAAGGAAATCCTGATAGGAAATACAAGCTCTGGACTATCGTATCAAATTTAAGATATAAACTCCATTTTCAGGCGCTGCTGGAATGTTGCTACATAGAATGAAAAGGTCACGATTGGGTAGCTGAAATCATCTCCTTTGTCGGAAAGTTTTGTTTTCAACATCCCTCATTGTCAATTTCTATATTTAAGAGAAGATATTAGGCAGACTTAACTGTATTTGTTGTATCCTTAATCTCAAGTTCGATGGGATAGATGCATTCAACAAAGTCATATCAAACTTTGAATTATTTAGTAAGAGGACATCATCTTTATAAACTTAGCCTCATATGAATATAGGAATAAGTCGGCGAGATGAGAAGCACGGTTGATTCTTATGGGAATGCCGATTTATTTATTTAAAAGTCGTCCTCCAAAGATAACACATATGTTGTCAATCTAGAAATGGCAGTTTCAGGGAATTTTTTGTATGACATGTTTAAAGCAGAGGATTTTTTTTCTCAAAGTACGATTTATCAATCCCTAAGACAAGATACTTGTATCTGCGTTAACCATTCTTTTTTAATGGAACAAATAAGGACCAATTCTTTCAATTTGTCTTTTATTTTGGAATGAGGAATACCTATTTAAAGTGTTGAAAACTCAAATACTTTAACACTATTGCAATATGACAGAGTCTTAGAAAGTACGTACTCTAACAGATCGTTGGATTTTTAAAGTATCCACATCTGATTCACGCCAACTCTAGAATAGGTAGTTTCACAATTTTGATTGCTGTTAATAATTTAGAAAGAGGTCTCGTGGAGCACTTGGAAGACCCAGCAACATGTTTGTTAAGTAGGTAGGACAGGCGTTTGCAATATTAGAGTCTTTAGAGATTGATGTCGGATAAACATTCATAGACTAATTCAGTGTTTAATTATGATCTGTATCAACGACCTTAATCCATTCACAAAGAGTATCTACGTCTTCATTCTCGCGTTTAACACATGACCATTGCCTTGCATAATCATGGACTGAATTCATCAGTATTTTGATGTTATAATTCCAATTAATTGATTCAGGCTCACGATAGTTCGAGCCTTTGGATAATACATTTCGCAGAGAAGTGTTATTGACAATGGTTATGCCAGTCGGATTATATATGGATGGGAAACTAGCACAGGTGCAATCAGGAGGTTACAATAGGAAAACTTTGGCACAAAATCCAAAAGTTTATAAGAAGCTGATGTTTCCGATTAAAAGTCAATGATAATTATAATATTTTAAGTCGATTTTACACAATGAATATAACGTACATTCAAAAACAGAGGACGTAGCCACAAATAGGGATTAAAGGGAAACACATTTAGTTTAGAATTTGGGTAAGAGTAGGGGTGAGTACTTGAATAAAAGGTCATATTCACGGGTAAATTAATCACAAATCGAATAATATAGGATTTTTATACTTGAAAATTACAATTTCTGGACAGAAACTTCCATTCTACATAAGCAGGGCCTGAACAACCCAATCAAGTCGTAAACAATGCCGTCAGAGTTGAAAAAAAAAATAGAATAACATTAAAATATCTCTTTGCAAGACGTACAACAAAATCGATTACTGGAACAAATTGGTTGACACACGAGTATTTTATTATTTATAGACTACATAAAAAATAAGGTGCGTGTACATATACATCTATGTCATAAAAGTCTTTCAGAAACAGTAGTATTAATTATCTATGATATACATAAGTAATGCCTTTATTTAAATATTTAAACCCCAGCAGTCTTGTATGAATAGAAGGATAGTCGGTTAATTAAATTGCACTTAGACAAGTTTTTTAAAAGAAACATTTTATCAAAATCTTTGAAAGGGTATTACTATTGAATTATTGTCTTTTATTCGCCGACAAATTTTCCGTATGCAGTTATCGTAATAATGACTTTTATCGATAGAAATTCGAAAACCACCTAGGTTATAAGGGAAGCGAAAACCGAAATGAAAGAAACGGTAAACAAGCGTGCAAAGAAGATATTATTAATCGATTCAGAATGAAAATTTTGAATACACCTTATTACAATAACAATTTTGATGACAAAAACAAAAACAAGACATCGCTGTTTATCTCTTCTTTTTCACGTGATCAATGATTCTATTTTTCATCAAGGCTACAATAGGAAAACGTCGGCCCAAAACCCGACAGTTTATAAGAAGCTGAAAATTGAGATTAAAAATCAATTATAATTTTAATAAGATAATTTTAGTCGATTTATATATAATAAATATAACGTACATATATGATCTATATCAGTATATAAGCTGATATTGGTTCAGTAATTGCCTTTACATTATAATCACCAGATACAATGTATGACTTATGCATTAAACAGGTGGATATGAATAAAACGAGATGAAGGGTATATGCAAAATCTTTAAACTTTGCAACTTGTCTAAAGGGACGACTATTTAATGCTGTCGAGGGGGGTGGCAGGCGGATTTATTTTTGATATTCATTGAATGATTTGCTGCGTTAAAATAAAAGAGAGGCGACAGGTACCATAGGGACATTCAAACTCATTAGTCGAAAATAAACTGACAACGCCATTATTTTGATAATACATTTCGCAAAGAAGTGGTATTGACAATGTTTATGCCACCAGTATTAACGTGTCCAGTCGGTTTATATATGAATGGGGAACTAGTACAGGTGCAATCAGGAGGTTTATACTTGAGGTTGTCAATATTGAGATCCTGCAACACGTTTTTGTAATTGAAAATTTTAGTTGCAATTATACCAATCAATATAAATGATACAACGTTTTATTTCCGGTGAACCAACCAGGCTAAATAAACTTCAAAACGTGGGCTTGTAGACAAAAAATATTAATAAATGCTAGGCTTGACCCTTAACCTTTCATGTCTTGTAAAATATAAAATTTGTTATCAGAAAGACAAACACCATTTTTAACGAAGTCCTTTTTTGGATAAATCTCTATGTTTTAATATGAAAATTTGATTTCAACTCCGACAATGTTTGAATATAAATGATAACATTACATTATACATGTTATATATTTCATAAGAATTCGTACTTTTGATTGACTGACACCAGTCGATAGACATTCAAACATTTGATTGTTTTCTCCAATAAACTGCAACTTCATGACAGCAGTACCTTCAATGACAACGTTACACCAGTGTATAGAAAACAAACAATTGATATAACAGTTAAACTCGTAATGTCATGGTTATAGCATACAAATGTAAATATAAGAATTGAATGCTTATTTTTGCATTTAATAGGGTTGTATAATAGTTGATCGTGTGCACATTTTTATTATCAAGCGCTTCAGTGCCTGCTACAAAATTTCAGCCAACACTTCTACTTTCCAATAAGATAAAAAAAAAAAGAAGTTTTCAATTTTTAAATGAAATATTCATAATTTACTAATGTATAGTGTTCCGATTTCACGCGGATATGACCATGGCTAATGAACCAGTTGACCAGAAATATTAAATTGATATAGATAATTTTATTAAATGACACGAAATATGCATTGAAGGTATGTTCTTCACTACTAAAATTTAAGCTATGATGAACACAAGAAACAACCAGGCTAAATGCTTGTTAAGATATAGTTATTGATAATTCCTTTTACAAAAACAGGATAAATACATGGTTGAAGGTTAATCAACAGATAACACATGTAACACCATTGCATTTTGTGCAACTCGCTTCTACATGTCTTACAAGAATGAAGACTTTTTACTCTATATTGAATATCAGACTTTGGTGACATCGAACTAGTTGAAAAAAATAAGTGGAATATTGTTCATGAGATAACAGCAACACAATGCACCGATTCAAAATTTAAAGGATTATGAGTTATTTCATGGCATAGGTTAAATGTCCATTGTTAAGGACGTTTGTAAAAAATCAAAACGTGTTGATGTGTTTTTGAAAATATTTCCCAGAATGCAAAAGATTCTTAAACCGCGAATTGCCTTATTTGACAAGCAGTTTACAAACACCATGAAATGTTCCTCTCGAATCAAAGATCACAAAAATTGGAATTGTTGCAACTCGTTTCAAACTAACAAGGTATTACTCTTTCTATAAACATGATAAACATGATAAATAATTGACTTTTAATTCATATTTTTTTTTATAGTTTTCCATAAATAGATTCATCGTTCCAGAATCTAAATATACATTGGATGTCATTTTCAAAGGAGTACAACAAAACGCTATGTCTGGTTGAAAGTATACTAATACACTGATATCTAACTAATGACATCAGTTGTTTCATATATTAGGTGAATTATCAGTGAAATTACCTTAAATCCTTGAGACTCTGAAACGCCGAAATAGTATTGTCTTTATTCCTGTATTCTTTAATTTTTTAGGTCATTTTTCTCTATTCTTTATTTTTTGCCCATTATTCTTCATTTTTTTATATTTTAGCATATTCTTAAAAAAAAAATTGAGACCTTTTTGTGTCTATGCTTTATTCCTGTATTCTTTTATTTTTTAGGTCATTTTTCTCTATTCTTTATTTTCTGCCCATTATTCTCTATTTTTTTTTTATTTTAGCACCCGAGTATTCTAAAAAAAATTGAGACCTTTTTCTTTATTACTTTTCCCCTTCATCCTTTATTTTTTGACCATTAGTCTCTATTTTGTAAACCTCATCCAAACCATTAAATATTGGTATTAATTATAGAAACTAATAATGACATGCCTCACGCAAGTAGTTTATGCAGAATTGTTTGTAAGTGTTGACAGCTTCGTCTATGTTGGCACATATAATCATGATAATAGTTTCAGATATTTTGAATACTCCTTAGTTTCAAATGTTGTTCACCGGGTATTTTAGTACTACATTTTTTATATATTTGAAGCTCTGTTTTGATAGTATATAAACTCATCATAGATACCAGGATTAAAATCATGTTTCAACTGTAAAGAAGTAATGCCACGAAGGCCTTAAATTACCCCGAAATTCAAACTTTGTAATACCATATGTAAAAGCCTAATGTTTTCGATATTAAATATGCAAATCTAGATAGAAAAGGACACTTTTGTTGTCTGCTGTTTATTTTAACAATGTTGACATCTTAAAAGTATGACACATTGCAGATTTTGTTAGCCATATTGCTTAATTTCATGCATTTATAAGGTGTATTTCCTTTGATAAACATTGGCCACACCTTTCAACCAAAATAAAATTGTTATAAACAGATGTATATTGGTTAGATGCACACTCACGCAAACAAATATGGTGGTCCTTGTATGTGGCCAATGTGGTTGAAGCTAAACTTATTAAAATGTAGTCAAAACATTATTTCTTCATTTCAGTGCACAATTTTGACGTCATAATGATATGATAATTATATCATGGCATATAATGTCATGGCAATTAAAAGTAAACGACGAAAATTAAAGACGGAACACATTTACAAAACGCTACAAAGAAAAACACTAAAGATTGAGCAACACGAACCTCACCAAAAACCGTGGTGAACTCAGGTGCTTTCAAACTTTCAAACGCAAACCAGATGTTTGATTAATGATTTGTTCAATAACAGACAAATATTTAAATATTATTTGTTGATAAATGCATGAGATAAACTGATCTTAAGCAATGTCAATTAAGATCGGATCGTCCCATAAATTTAATATATGTCTTTCCATTTAAATCATATAAATTTACGAGATCTTTATCACGAATGTTCGTTAAGTTTATATCATATTGTATACATGCTGTATGTATAGTTCACATATATATTTAAATGAGGTGCTCACATTTCGATATTTTTCATGTTGACATGAAACTATCAACCTGGATATTATCTATAATTTCAAATTCATTACTTTTTCATTACTTTTTCCCTTGTCTTACAGTTTTCCAATTGCTAGTTGGTACATAGCTAACATGAAATTATCATTCAACATTTAGGTGCACAATCTACAACGAATAAATACCTATCGCAAGTAAGAAGCAAGCAATTCGGTGGCTAGCATATGTTGATGTTTGTAATATATGTTTTTCGTTAATGTTTTTGACATTAATCAGGCTTCTGTTTTTTTTTAAAACTTTTTTATCCACAATTTGTCATGTGGGAACTTCTAGCTGACTATACGGCATGCATTTTACTCACTGTAGTTGCTTTAATCCATGTCATGATGCATCTGTGGGAGTATTGTCTCATTGACAATCGTGCACCATCTGCATAGTTTATATTAATGAAATTGTACGACAATCAACAAACATATTTTTAATGGATTTTATATGGATTAGTTTTAGACGTACAGGTTGCGGAACACATTTTGGTGTTTATTACCTGTAAAATATTTGGATCACTCAGTGTCAAAATCGGTTTCTAGGGGCATGACAATATACACTATTGATTCTTTTTTTTTAAGTAATGATAAATATGTACGCTAGTATTTTATGTAAATTTTGTCACGCGATAATATTAACACTAAAAACTAAACAAAACTAAAAACGATTTAAAAAAAAAGGACAATGCAAAAAAGTATCAGTTATGAAAGTAACAACGATTACACGAGTATTTTGTTTAAAATTATATAGATAGAATAAACAAACATATATATGTTATTACACTAATTAATTTCAGACAAAAAATAAAGATAATAAATAGATAACAAAAATAGATTAGAATAAAATAAATAAGATTAATCAAATAACTTCTACAAATAAAAAAAAAAAAAAAAAAATAAGATGAATAAATTCAGAAAAAATATTAAATGGGTTTGATTAATTAATTGAATAAATTACTTTATCTATTTTTATTTAGAGAAAAGTGATTTGAAGAAAGAACTGTTAGAATCGTTTCTAGGGTAGAACTGTCAGTATCTGTTATATGGTAGAACTATCAAAATCTGTTCTAGAGAAGAACTGGCCTAAGCTAATCTACGATATATCTGTCAGAATCTGTTCTTGGATAGAAATGCTTGTCTGTCACAAACTGTTTTAGGGTAGAACTGTTCAAGGGTAAAACCGCTCATTAAGAAACTGTTCTAAAGTTTTCTTGAGAACTATCCTACAGACTGTTCTTGACCAGTTCTCCTGACAGTAACTGGCATATTCGAAGATTGGTTAAAACTGATCCCAACTGTTAATGTCTGATATTATGAGTAAATTTTACTGCTTATGTTTTTATCAATGTCTTTTAAAAATGTTTTTACACTCACTTTGTATGAATACTGATTTCATAATTTTTTTTTTCTTTTTTCAAAGAGATATTGCTATTTCTGAAATTTGTTTGTAAAATTAAAATAAAACTTTATGCTTTGTAACTGAAATGATCATGATTTCTTACATAAATCTTAACATCACTCATGAGAAAGAGAGGCAAAAGATACCAAAGGGACATTCAAACTAATAAGTCGAAAATAGACTGACAATGCCATGGCTAAAAAAGAAAAAGACCAACAGAGAAACAATAGTACACAAAACACAACATAAAAAACTAAAGACTGAGCAACTCGAACCCCACCAAAAAATGGGGGTGATGTCAGGTGCTTTGGAACGGTAAGCAGATCCTTCTCCACATGTGCCACCCCTCGTGTTGCTCATGTTAGTACAAACCCGGTAATAAGTCTAATTCAGTAGGTCACATTCGGGGGAAAGGGGATGGGATTGTAGTTGTGACATTTGGAACATATCTGCTATAATCTGTGAAACGGTCAACCAACTCGTGATGGCGTCCGTAAAATTTACGAAGGGATGATTTAACTTCACCACTTGTAACTCTTGGATAAATATATTCCATGTGAGCAGCAACCCCATATCAACTGGGAGATATATACTTTGTATGCAGGCGCTGCTGGAATGTTGCTACATAGAAATGGAAAGTTCATAATTGGAAAGCTGAAATCATCTCATTTGTCGTAAAGTTTTGTTTTCAACCGACCCTCATTGTCAATTTCTAGATGTAAGTCTAGATATGAGGCAGACTAAACTGTTTCTGTTTTATCCTTTATTTAAAGTTCGATGGGATAAATGCGTTCAACAATGTCACCAAATTTTGAATTATTTAGTGAGAGAACATCATCTTGACTTGGTTTACCTTCATGAAATATCTGTGTCCAGGATGACCTTATATACATGTATGTTTTTGTATGGTATAAACTGTTGGTACATTTTCCCTCCTCGATTATGATATCACTAGCCCAGTTTTCATCTCTTTTTTAGTGACATGAAATATCATCATGATCATTGATATGTTCATTTTCTGTGAATTTATTGTTTGGAATATATTACATAGTTCAAAACACTAACATGACTAAGTTTTTTGTATAGCCCACTCAGAGATTGCCTAGTATGCCCTATTAGACACAACTTTCATAATTTTCGGTTTATTGCGTAACCTAGTAATTGATATGGCATTGCGACATTTTTCTAATTTGAGCGTCACTAATAAGTCTTATGTAGAATAAGCCTGGTACCTTTGATGAATTGTATGACTTTCGTCGCGATAAAGCCTTTTTAGAACAGATATCGCGTAAAGCAATACACGATCATTCTAGCTACAAGTAAGCATGACGCTCTTCTTTTGCTTTGTAAATAAGCCCATTTTCTAATTCAAGTAAAATTTGGGTGCACGTGCGAGACGTTACAATTAAAATTATTATCTCTTTTAAACGCCACTGGATATGAGAAAAAATGGATTTCTGTTGGTGTTGCTAGCTAGGAAATTAAATAAAATCATTCTAAAGGTAAGTCTACTTATAAATCTTTACACGGTTGGTTTTCTAAAACGGTTTGGCTTCACCAAATAAAAACGACCCTCGCACGTGGCTTATTACGAAATACGAGGAGTCACCGGATATAACTTGATGCGTACAACACAACAGGTACAATATATTCAAAAGTGAACAGGATCAGTGTATATGTTGGCAGCTCCTGAGTTATTTTCCTTTTGTTGCGGCCTCGTGTTGCTTAATCTTTAGATTTTGTAGTAAACCCATAGTTTTATAGGCATACATTGGTAAAAAGTCTTTAATTCGATTTAAATGGCTTGACCGTTAAATCGCGTTATCAGAGAAAGGCAAGACTTGCGACAGTTCATGCACAGGTCACTGTAAAGCGTATGTCTTAATTCGCTTACACGGCATATACATTTTAACAGCTATAACACTCCTTACAATATTCTGAATGCACGATCTGCTAGGAAGTAACTGAATATATCTAAGGTCAGATTGTTGAGTTTATTGTACGAATAATTAATTTAAATACTTATCTTATTAATGTTTCAATTTGCAACAGATTATTGATTGATTAACTGAAATCGGTCACATTGATAAGTTATATACATTAGTGGACAATTTTCCTAAGCAAGGCTTTTATATATGGTATACAAATCCTTGAATAAACATATTATAATACGAGCGAATTTATTTTAATTTATGTTGGATTTTATAACAAATGTTTGATTCACAGAGTTTTTAATTCCAGTAACATTAATATTTTTGTATCTTTATCGAGGTATTAAATAGTGAAAACTGGACTCCAGGTATTTCTATTCAATTTACATTTTACACGTAAGGATGTTCGCTACTCGGTTTCAAAATAAAAAGCTTTTTAAAAGACTGTTATAAATTGATAGTATATAAATAAAGGAACTAAAAAAGCAGATAAAATGAAGGGTCCGTGTGCTTGTTTTCGAGATATTAGCCATTGAAAATTTGGCGGGAAATGATTCTCTCTAGATTTTTCTATATTTAACATTGGCACCTTTTTTCTGTATAAAAGTATGAAAAAATAACAAGGATTTCATAAGATTTTCAAAGATGTCATTTTAAACTATATTTAATCAAATTATGAAAAAAAAAGGTAGGGGTAAGTGGGTAAAAAGTTTAAATGGCACTACATGGATAAAACCAGAGGATTCCGAATATCTGGCAAAAATTCAAAAACAAGAGGAACGAACATCCTTCAGATAAAGAGTTTTTTTAATGTAGAAATGCGATCATAACTAAATTGTAAATATGAAACTTTTAATGGTTTAAATCTATAACAGAAGATTATTAAGTTTAACATGACAGAACAATAAATCATATTTTAAGCGTTAATAAAGTATCTCCTTTTGAATTTGATTTTATCAGTTTTTCATCATTTAAATTGATACGTTTTGACTAGTTTTATTTGCAACCTTTGAGCTGTGCAAAGTTTAATATGATTTTAACATCATTTAATCTTGATGGTCTAGTTATAAAAACTACACCATTAAAACTAAATTGATGTTAAAAGCATATTAAGGAGATACTTTATTTACTTTTAATAAAAAAAGATCTGATTATTTTTAAGTCAAGTTAACGCTATCAAATTTCCAAAAATCACAAGATTATCACACGTTAAAGCGATATTTAACAAAAAGGCCAAAAATAAGTATTTATGTGTTTAAATTTACTTTCTGCACGGTTTGCAGTGTTCTTGAGATAACAAAACAAACACAAAATAAAATTTCCGAAAAATGTTTGAAATCGAAAACAAAATTCTAAAACGATCTTGAGATAACAAAACAAACACAGAATAAAATTTCCGAAAAATGTTTAAAATCGAAAATGTCTAGGAACATTTTAAACTTGAATTATGCATGCGGAAAATCATTGTTTGGTTTAGAATGAAAATAATCTTAACTGATATGTAAGTTTTCTCGATTTTCAAATAAACATTACTTTGATGTTTTAAATACTAATCTGTAAAAACTTTAAGGTGAATACCAACAAGTTTATTATGGGTTTAAGTTTAATTTTGCATTTGGTCTTCGTGACTGGCTGGTAAGTGTAGAAGAAAATGATTAGAAAAGACAGACATGTCGTTACACTTAATGTACAAAATATTTTTAAATGATGTTTCTAATCTTATTATACTATTTGATAATGAACTGTATATTAAATGCAATGACACATCAATTAAAAAGAAGATATATGTATACAACACAACATTGTTTATTACATAATACAAAATGAAGAATACAAAAGCTTATACACTGGGTAGAACATGTTTAAGCGTTGAAAATATCTTTGAAATTTGAGTATCATTTCATAGATCAGTGATATTTTGTAACTTTTATAACTTTGTCAATTGATCTCTAGGTTAGACTTTACAGTTTCATAGTATGTCGTTGTTCGATGTGGATCAACTCGAGACTACCATATATTATTTTTTATAATTTATCATCAGTTACTGTCTATTTTGGTGACCAGTAGTGCAAGTAGATAAGAGTGTGTTTTTCATTATTACTCTCTAGGGATTTCTGGAATAAGATATTTAAAAGCCGTCCCAATGTCTTTTTTACTGACTTTTACTTGTCATGGTTATTACGAAGGATATCCCTATCGGATTTTGAAACTGCCTGCACTTTAACTTGACCAAACAGACATTAGGAGGGCTCACGTTGCATAATCTTTCGATTTCCGTGTCTAGATTTTTGAATCGTTTTTTATCGTTGTTTGCTAAGTTGTTGTAATACTATGTTTTTTTCGACTTTTGGTCATTTGATTAATTTTACTTTGAACAACCTCGTTATTATCGTGGTAGTGTGGATTTCTCTCTAAAATTGCAATCGGATATATAGTCTTAATTCTTCCCGGACGCGGTTGTTTATCTGTAAATCCCACACAGCCAAATGGATGCCACACTTTTGCAAGGTGTTTAGTGTCGGACGGGAGAAGTCCAAAAGTGACCATATGGCCATACCCCAGTTAACCTGTGGATCGCGTAGGATCTGCCGATACTGTCCTCAATCAATACATTAATTAAACTATTATATATACGAAAGAACATCTGTTGTCGTTGACTTTCTGGATCATTGACGTATTCCCGAATCTTCTTTTATCCATGTTTTTCTATTGCAACATTCTTAAAAATTCACTGTTACAAGACAAGACAAGACAAGACAATTTATTACAACTTAGGCATACGTATGGTGCTACAAGAGGATAACAATTTTATACATTAACAATTACATAATTATACATTTGCAAGAAAGACAAATAATAAATAAATTAGCGATATCATATAGTAGAATTGAAATATACAATATTTGGTAATTTTTTGAAATATTTTGAATTGCAACGTGATTTTTTTTTTAATACTACATTGTAACATGATACAAATTATGAAAATATTTTTTCTAAATGTCTTAAAAACGTACACAGCTGTGTTAGAACTGGCACATTACAGTGTGACAATAGACCTATAAATTTTATTTGGGAAGGATTCTTTGTGTTATTTGTAGGTATATACCTTTCTCTTAATAACATAATTTGTTAATTGGTACTTTTAAAAAAATAATGATATTATATTACAGTAGCTGATATATTCACCGACGTAAATATTTTTCATACATATGTCAGTACCTTGTTATAACTACAACTGACTTATAAGTAATAAGATATATAAGTTTTATAATAGATAAACAAAGGATATGGAATATCCATCCATGACAAACAAATCAGTATATGCACAACAAAAAAACACACAAAAAGCAAAGGAACAGCGCTTTTATTGCTGTTCTTCATCTCAAAGTAACAGTCTGGCTCTAAACACGGAGCAAAAAAAACCTCTCACCTCACTGCAAGTTTAGGACGGCCCCTAGCACTGGCTTGAGCGGAATTCTCTGCAAAAATAATTTGGATAGACTTTGTAAGATGTAACACCACCTAATCGGGTCCGGTCAAAAAAGAACATACTGGAAATTAGTACATATTTAAAAAAAAAAAATTCCTACCCACAGGTGTACATCTTAAACTATGTAGCATATATTTTAGAAATTGAGGTGAAGGGCTGGTGATCCTTGTAGGACACACAATTTACTGATAATTTTGATTAATACAAAAATGTATGAATGAATTCTAAAATTGAGGGCATATATAGCCTGTTTTTCAGATATGAAGTGCCTGGTTTGGTGTATCCAAAATTTCGATAACCAGTGCAGTACGGTCTGATGTATAAATACAGGTATATTGATCCCGCTTCCATAAGATGTTTTGAAATGAAAAATTTAACATGAATAGGAATGAGGACCAAGAATAGGTGCTGTGCGTCTTATAAAATTTTAGTATACAAACTGTCCTAAAATTGAAAGAATGGTGTGGCACACATAAGAGAAGTTATATCAAGAATACATACACCATAACTTTAAAAATACAGAAGAGCATACTTATCAAGCACGGGGAAACTTTCTACGGCCTGTATGCACTGTTGTTTACTGTTTCCTTCACTGCAGACTGTCTATCACCTTCAGACTGTTGCTCGTTTGCTGTTTCATAGTTAGCATCATGCTGCTTTATCTTCTGTTTCTTGTTCGACAGAGAGGGTATCAATGTCTTGTCCGCGTAATTTTTCGAGTTCATCTCTTTCCGTCTTAACAACAAGCTTTTGTTCTACTTCCATAAGTTCATTTTCCCCGTTTTTATGATCATCCGAACTAGTATTGCTACTCCTCTTTGTCACTCCAAAAGTCGATTGTCTGCAATAAACATGAAAGTTACCTCAATGCTTACCCTTTCGGAGTTCTTATGACCTCCCACAGTATAAATGGAGTCTTGTTAAATTTTTCATTTTCTGTGTAGTATTTTGTGGAATGTAATCTGTAAATCAGCTTTTTATAACATGATGTCTAGTTTGTTTATATATTGCTATCTTCTCTTTATTTTTCTGCCAACGTGGGAAATTTAAAATGACTACAAATCTGTGCTTTACTTTTTAAATCCTGTTTTTACAAAATGTAACAGTTTCTGCTTAAGATCACTCCTTAATAGAGAGGCAGTATTCCTTATTTGAAAGTTAAACATTGACTTAGAGAATAAAACTATTATTTATATATACTATTTTCCTTCTTCATCTACCTCTAAACGAAGAATCTGAGATGTGTGTACATTTAAATAATTAAAAAAAAAATTGAAAGTATTGGAAATGTTATACTTTTTTTTCAATTGCATATCAGTATCATGTTTTGAATTGACGTACATGTATTTGCTGTCTCGTTTAACAAGAAAATAGTTAAATGTCTTATTAAGATATTAGTCGTTTACTTTGCTATTTAAATTCAACATTATATCCATGATACCAGTGCCTATTTTGTGTTAATAAAATAAATATCAACATATTTGAGTACATTTTCTTTTAATGATGAAATAAAATGATGAAAAGCTGAGAGCTAATTATCGTTCTTTCTCATTCTCTTTAAGCCATGGTTCATATGTAGAGGGTTAAAAACGAATTATGCATAACATTTGGATCAACTAAAATGTTAATGAATAAATGCATTGATTGGTCACACATGAAAAACAAAATATATATATCACTCGGAATAAATGGTTTACAGATATTCGCCGGGTTTGTTCTAGTAATATATAAGGTGATATGTTCATATATTTTCAATTGATCTATTTTCTGCTGGTAGATTTATTTGATAGTTGTGTCCCAATGCAATTATGGGGTCTAGATTATTTGGTCCTCATTTCCGTACTTTTTAAATTTATGCCACATTTTGTATCCTGCCTTTTCCCCAATTATTCAATATTCTTTATATTTAAGGAACTTAAACTTTTATCTAGTTAATTATCCTATTGTTCACTATAGCTTGTTCCATTATTCTCTATAGTTTGGTTTTATACTCTCTATAGTTTGAGCAATTATTCTCTTTTCTGTTATTACAATCCAAATCCTTAATCATTCGTGTACCACACTACCTTATTTGTATAGTATTTATTAAGTTTTGCACAACGAAAGACTTTCATTGTTTCGATAGAGATGTGTTAATCTGTATGCAGACATTGATCTTTCGAAGGTACTGTTGTACGCGTTGTAAAATTTACCTAGTATATTTTTTCCATAGGAAGAAAAAAACAACAATTATGACCACCAACACAATAGAAACAGTTATCCCAACTGCTAATTTTGCTGTAAAATAAATAAATCTAAACTAAATAGAATCACATAGTCATGATAGTTATGCAATACAATCAAACATATCTGTACAGTACAATTGTATCATTGTTATGTGTTGTTTATGCATATATGTACCGGTTTTCAGATGCTTTTGGTTTGTACTGATAGATTTTTCCCACTTATACGAAGTCTTTTAAAAGACGCTCCAAAAATATTCCATGTTATATTTAAATGTATATGTTATCAAATATATTTATGAAAATCAAAAACGGAAATTGAAAATGTCTCTCATGATTTTGTTTTCACTTCACTACATATGATTTCCTTTGAGGTTAGGTCATCACTTATCGAAGTTTTACTGAAATCCAACATTATCTCCTTTATGCATACCCCTGATTCCTTATTTTTGCAAAGGGTTGTATTTACTTTTGGTCATTTTTGGTTTGATCAGCCCTTTGACGTTTGTGCTAGATTTTTGACTTTCAATCGTTTTGGCATCGAGAATCAATGAAGAAACAGAAAAATTGTTACCATTATTGTTCAACTCAGTAACCTCCACAATCGACGTATCCGTGCCTCAGTAGATAGTTCTTCAGTTTGTATAAGGTTTATATTGTGTATGAATTATGTATAAATAAAATATATTGAATTTTGTACTTCTGTGAACCAAATTACTCCAAACATATTTTGTAACGATTTGGCTGTCTTGTTATGTCACTTAAGGCAATTATTTCATATTGTTTTGTATGTCTACACTAACTGTCGTGCATACTTGTTGAATAATCCTTGTAATTCAAAATTAGATTTATCCATATATTGTTTTAAAATTGATGCAATAAAAATTAGAAATTTATCTGAAATTAAGGCACAAATATATATCTTTATCGTGCATAGCTCTGATTACAGACTCGGGTTAGGCTGCGCGTTTGATTTTTGGAAAGTTTAATGTTATGTCAAATCTACAGATTTTGTTTGTTTTTCATGTATTTTGGCCTTGTTAATCAATAAGTAAACATATATCGTCGATATGTTCAACTAGTACAGTGAAATTGCTACCGAGTAATATTTTTTATACGTTTATAAGTAATACATTGCATTACGCTTTGATGGAAATGTTCATTACATAATGTATTTCATTATAATTACCATTTATATGTTCAAGCGTATTGCATTAAAATATGAATCAAATTTCACAATCGTTTTCTTTTTAAAAGATGGTAGTTTTTAATTTATTTAATTATAAATAACCGAACATACACAAGTCGCTTTTTTTTGTAAATTGTAAAGTGCACTTTTAAAAAATGAACAGCGTACTACATGTAACCTTGTAATTTGAAAAAGAAATACCCATTAACACCAACAGCTAAAGATTTCGCATATATCATATCAAATATCATATAAACGGCTAGCTGTATGTTAATGAGAAATAGGGGAAACAAGGGGGTGCGTAAATTTCTATTTTCTAAGTTTTTAAAAAATAAAGTGATAGAAATCAGCTGATCTGAAAACGATAGTATTATTAACTTATTCATGAAGTGGATGTAAGCAATAATAGGAAACCGTACAGCCTTCAAAAACGAGGAAAACAGATACCGTACAGTCGGCTATAAAAGGCCCCGACATACATAAATATGAAACAATTCAATGGAGGACGACGTAATTTTTAACAAAAGGAGTTTGGAAAAACAAATATGACAGACATAAACCAACGACAACAACCGAATAAAGGCTCCTGACTTAGGACAGGCAGACGAAGATTATGGCGGGGTTTGAAGGCGCCAACCCTCTCTCTAACCTATTACAGTGGTGTAACGTCACAACACAAGAACAATTTATGCACAACAATAAACGAAAAACAAATATTAGAAACATTAAAAAAGACAACCACTCAATTACAAAATAGTGACTTGGGACAGGCACATATAGAATTTAGCGGGGTAAAACATGTTTGAAGTCGCCAACCCTCACCTAACCTGGGACAGTGGTATTATGGCACAGCATAAGAACAAACTTTAAAGATCGGTTACAAAATCAGTTAAGTACATTTGTAATACAATTAGAATAAGTACTTTTCTTTAATGAACTGGTACTTACTTTATAACTTCAATATGGAAGCACCACAGGGCATGAAAGTATGAATTTTGTTATAAATGTTATACAATGTATGTTTTTCAGATACCTTCACAAACTGGGTTATAGAGTGGGACTTGCTTTTTGGTTTTAAAATTGTGTTCGGATACTATTTTGATGATGTCCTCCTTTCATTTAATTCAAATCATTATTTCAAGTAGTGCATATAAGTTTGAATCAATTTTGTTCCTAAAATCGTGTACATCTTTGCTACGATGCCATGGTAGGTATTAAATTGTGCCATACTGATGCCTGGCGAGTCACACGTTTTGCCTGAATAGCTTTTCTACAATTACGATCGACATACTGTTTTCAACATGTTTTTTTTCTGCAGTGTGTACTTTCAAGAAAACAATATATAATCAGTTTCAGACATCCTTACACATGTTACATTTGCAACAGTCTAGTAGACATAAAAACACAAACACGGAACAAAAATTACAGAAAAAGTGTATCATTTCTAGAAAGGTACGTAATGCTTTGAAGTGTCAATATAACGTCATTTTTTATGTTTCATTAATTTTTTTAGGACGGAAATTGACGAGGAAGTACGGCTGGGTTTGAAATCCACCCTAGACTCATCGTGATGAAAAGCAAACATCACCTGTTGAATCATATTTTTAAATGACAAAATAGTACATTTATAGTAAATATATCTTTTTAATACCATTTTCGTTTATTCATTCATCTTTAAGACAGACGAATATCCCGAGAGTTGTAAAACCATTTATCTAATACACAGATCAAAGGATATTATGTTTAATATATGCAGAAATTTTTGTGAAGTCTAGGTCTTTATTGTTAGAAATTATCACACTTCAAATATATTGAAACTGATTCAAATGCCTGATTGATTACATAGTATTTAATCGTTTAATGATCTCTTTTTGAAATTGAATTGAAATGAAAAAAAAAAAATTTGATAATTATTAATGAAAGCAATACAATTTATTAATCATTCAAACAGAATTTCTTTCTCACCTGTGTCACTGTTTTTTATATTCAGTGTATAGCAGCCAAAAGTAGATAAAAAATCCAATTGGTCGAGTATCAATTTGTTTAGTCGTTTCGTGGACGTTTCTAACGTTCATATTTATAAAGTACAACTAAATTGTATATATGCGCGTCCCTTTTTAGTGTTCAGACTTTTCTTTTGTAATATTACAAGGTTTAACATGTAAATATGTAAACTTAAGATCTTGTTGATTAAGAAATAAAAAGAATGATTCCACACTTTGCATTGCAGTTATTATATCAATCAGTCATCAGACACCATATAAAAATAATTTTAAATATATGCCAGCATATATGCCAGCATAAACTAATTTGGATGAGATAATCAGACAACCTTGCCGATAATGAATAAACACAGTTTGCAGTACAACCTCATCAAAGATTTAAGGTTTATGATTTGTTACGTCAATCACACATTTCGTCTAAGTATGACTCAACAGTCGGAAGATCAAATCAAATGTAAAGTTGAACATAATAAAGCGAGGACGATTTACGAGAAACCCTAACGATGTTATATGATAAGGCCAAGCAATTAAAATAAAACATATGACAAGGTTGTTGATTAAACCATAAGTATCTGAACAAATCAAACGTCAATTTTAATTTTCAATTTTTATTAAGGATGTTCGCTACTCTGTTTCAAAATAACAAGGTTTTTAAAAGACTGTTATAAATTGATAGTATATAAAGAAAGAAACTAAAAAAGCAGAAAAAAATGAAGGGTCCGTGTGCTTGTTTTCGAGATATAAGCCATTTAAAATTTAGCGGGGAAATCTTCTCTCTAGATTTTTCATACATTTAACATTGAAACCTTTTTTCTTCCAAAAATGATGAAAAAATAACAAGGATTTCAAGGATGACATTTTAAACTATATGTAAGCAAATTACGGAAAGAAAAGCAGAGGTTAGTGGGCAAATTTTTTAATGGCTTTACATGGATAAAACCAGAGGATTCCGAATATCTGGCAAAAATTCAAAAACAAGAGGAGCGAACATCCTTAAAAACAGTGTCCGAAATGCATCCGATAAAAATAAAATCTGTTTACCTCCTCATGATAGCTAAACATATATGTTTTATAAACAAGTATATCATAGGGTATGTGTTTTTTGATATTCAAAATATACATAAAAGAATGGTATTGGATGTCTCAGCTGCTCACCACGACCCTTGAAGGAACAAAGTTGCCCCCTGAGAATTTTTTTTCTTTTCTTAGTATGTTAAAATTTAGCTATGTTCCGTTGTAAGAATGTAACGTGTAATAATTAATTTTGTTTTAATGAAGAGCGCTTTTAATTGTACAATTTTTATATCGTTAGCATTTTATTTTTAACATAACTGCCAATAATGTGATTTTCTCGCTAAAATGGCTTTTCAAGATTCACGCTGAATCAGTTATTTCTATCTGTCATTACCTTTTTAAAGAAATGATCAAAACAATAATGTAGAGAGGCATTTCAATCGTCTGTGATTTATTTATCTATTTTATTAACTTTCAATAAAGTAGTTTTTAAATTGTGTACTAATTTTCTTCAAACAAAATCATATTTGTCGTTGAACAAACCACTTCTGTACTTATGTTAAATATACAATGATAAGAATACACTCCATCATTTTCTTCACCCACATTTACTCGATTGCCATAGTTTTGAAATACTTCTACAAAAAAAATTCACGGCTGTCACAGTCTTTGAAAAAAATCAGTAATATTTTAATATAACTAATGATTAATTCTAATTATAAGCGTTATTACAAAAAGAGCAACAGATATATTCCAAAATTGGAACAGAGCTACACTCAACCTGACATCCTATGCTAGTATTAACATATCCATTCCAACAGGTACACGTAAAGCTTCCATAAGTATTGGTTCAGTTAAAATGTTCAGGACATGGTTTTCTCTCATATTCATTTACATCTATCAAAATAAATAGAACAAGTGTTTAATAAAAATAAGAAGATGTGGTATGACTGCAAATGAGACAACTCTCAACTTAAGACCAATTGACGGCGCATTGAGCAACTATAGGTCACCGTATGGCCTTCAACAATAAGCAAATTCCATACTGTAAAAGTTTATAGCATAAACTTAACCATTAAGACCAGTAGAAAAAAAATAATGTAATAAAGAATTATAAATAGGACACGGGTGGTCGGATTAAAATTTTTTTCAAAACTATCGAGATTGTTGATCGACGCTTCGACTTGAAATTCAAACACAAATCAGAGAAGGAAGGTAGATTAAGACTTTTACAAAACAATTAGCGAACTCCAGGTACTGTAAAAACACTTGGAAATATGACCCACAAGAGCTAGAGTCTGCTATTTAAACCGGTAATATTTTACCGCAAGAATTTAGGTCTAGTGTTAAATTTCGATGAAAAAATCAGTCATCTAAATCATCTTTCTGGTTTTATTACAAATATTAATGAAGTAAATGTGAGAAAAAAATCTCACTTCATGCTACCACTATTCGTGAACTGTCAAGACCGTTCATCACATTTGTGCAAATTATTTTAAAAACATGCATGGGACTAAATAAACTCATCCGGAATGTTAGGACAAATGTCCTAATAAAGATAAATGAGTAGCATGCGATCAAAGTAGTATTCCCATGTTTGAAACCGATTATTGTTGTTTAAGTTTTGATTCTATAGAATTTAATAAATGCAGTGTCGAAAACTTGATACAGATGCATAATAAATAACGTACTTATAGTGGTTATAATTATGAAAACTTGAGAATATTTATTCACTCTAGCATGTCTAGGTTAAATGTTCCATTTTGGAGACATACAATTAGTGTACTAATTCACCAAGATATTTGTGGACTTTTGGAGTTTGGTTGGCCAGTAGATATTAATTTTGCAGAAAAAATACACCCCTTTGTTGGGTAAGAAAGTGTGAAATCATGCAAGTGCACGACTATTTCCTAAAGGGATTGATAAATATATAAAGATGGAAGCTTCATATGGTGCTTTACTAGGACCTTTCAAAAGTAATCCCTTTAAAGATGATCTTATCTTATCTCCATTAAATTCTGTCCAAAAAGCAGATTCGGAGGGAAGAAGGATAATAATGGACCTTAGTTTCCCAAAATACAGCTCTATTAATAACATAAACGGTGCCAATTTTTCTGCACCAGATGCGCATTTCGACAATCAATGTCTCTTCAGTGATGCTCGAGGCCAAAATATTTGAAAATCCAAAGCTTATTAAAAAGATGAAAAGCTATAAACCAAAAAGGACCAAACAGTATAGCCAAAGCCGGACAAGAAATCAGAGCTTTCCATGAGTGAGAAACATTCTTTAATTTCAAATAATTTTCAAAATTTTGTAACAGCAAATTTTAATAACACAAAATCCGTATTTTCAAGCCAATACCGAAGTACTGGCTACTGGGCTCTATTAACGATTGCATCGATAAAAATGAGTATTTGGGGAACAAGGTTAGTTAACATTATCCAAATGTGGATGAATTAGTAAAAATTATCAAGCAAAAAGGTCCGCAGTGTCAAATTTTTTCGCGATTTGCGCCGGGCTTATAGATAATTTCCACTGGACCCCAAGGATTACAATTTGGAAGGTATTTTTGGCGCAATCTTATTGTTTGTTGACATAGGAGTTCTGCCCATAGGATTAAAATCGTCTGCATATATTTGTCAAAGAATCACAAATGTAGTGTCTACTATTGTAAAACAAGTTTGGTGTTGAAGTCGTTAATTATCTGGACGACTTTGCGGGTGTTATATCTCAAAACAAAGTTGAAAATACATATCAAATATTGAAACAGATGCTTGACAATTGTGGTTTAGAATATCCATTGAAAAAGCTTCCCCCCCCTCCCCCCCCCCCTCTTGTACCAGGTTGTCTTTTTTTGGTGTCTGGTTTGAAACGGAAAAAATGACGACAGAAGTGACTACTTCAAGGCCTACTGACATTTTGGCATTAGTTAATACTTGTTTGTTAAAAAGTAAGGTGTTGAGAAAAGTGCAATCGTTGATTGTAAAGTTAAACTGCATAGCCAGTTGTGTTAAACCGGGAAGAATATTCATTTCTAGAATTCTGAACTTTTTATGAGAATTTGATTCTGATTATCAGTGTTTAGAATTATCTGAGGAGTTTGAAAGGGATATTTTCTGGTGGTCAGAATTCTTGCTGATTTTTAATGGTGTTTCCATTTTAAGTCTGTTTAAAAGAATGGACAGAACCAGATCAGTTTTTCTCTTGTATGTTTGTCCGTATGAGATGGAATTTCATCTTCACGGTATTTTCAGTGTCTGTTTCCGAGTTTTATAACGAAGCAAAATTTACATATTAATACTTTGAAATTGTTGACTGCGATTGTTTGTTTAAGAGGGTGGGTTCAAAGGGGAAAGACGATTTGCCTTTATTGTGACAATGCTGTTTTAGTTCAGGTAATTATTCATGGTCGTTCGAGTAGTAGGTTTTTAAAAGCTTGTTTAAGAGAAATTGCTTTTGTTTGTGCTCCCTTTCATCAGTCCGATTTTTTAAATGTTGTCAACAAACAGTTTTTCAGGAAATTGAAATACATGATTTTCTTTTTAGGTTTCAAAATGAGTAGTGATTTGATAAGTGTGAAAATAGAAGCGAGAAGTTAAAAAAAAAGTGCTTATTTTGTCGGTACTAGAAAAAAATTAACAAACACAATGGATAATTTTTTTTCGGTTTTGCAGTTTTTATTATTTAGGTGCTTTGCTTTTTTAATAGAAACAATATGTTTATACTGTAAGTTTTCAAGTCGGTCATTTAATAGTACCGATTCAATAAGAAACTATTTTAATGGTGTTATATGTCCTCATTTGTATTTAGATTTAGAATTTTCGCATTTAAATTTGTTCCATTTTAAATTATTTATTTTTTAAAGGATTGCAAAGAGTAAATCCGCATGAAGTTAAATCTGCTTTTCCTATTTCTTCCTATATTTTAATGCAATTTAGAAAAGTTTTAGATTTTGAGGAGACAAATTACCTTACATTTTGGTGTTTATTTTTGTTTTCCTTTTCCTTACGTGTCGAAAGTTTAATTTGGTAGGCACCGTAGATGCCCCTTTTCAGATTTCAGCTTCTTAATTGTGAACTTTTTATTTCTATGTAGCAACATTCCAACAGCGCCTTCATGCATCTCCCTGTTGATACGATATTCCAGGAATTGTATTTCCTATCATGATTTCCATGATAGAGGGTTGCTGCTCACAAGGCAGCTGTTAGACCAAGAGTTCTAAGTGGTGAAGTTGAAATCATCCCTTCGTTAATTTTACGGACGCCATCACGAATTGGTTGACCTTTATGGAATTTCCGTTTCATCAACGGATGCTGGCATCAATGATATTTTCACTATATCTAGTGATCAATTTAGAACGAATATTACTTTGATTATTCAAGATTATTAGGAGTGTTGGTTCCTCTTGTAGAATAATTTTATCATCTTTATTGCCTGGACAAGTAGATTTTTAACTTTTTGACAGCTTCGTGAGAAAGCTTTAATCCACTAGAAGAGGAAGGGTGAAGATTAGCTACATGGTTGCTTGTAAATTTTTTAATAGGCCGATTTCCTCTTTATTTCATTAAACAGACCGACTACATTTGAATCATGCTGGAATTCAATTTTGTTTTCATTTAATAGCCAATACATTAGTTCATTCGATTTGAGGAAACACTCTTTACAAGAAAGGCTTCGTTTAATTCTGTCCTCTTTTTATCCAGGGGGAAGAAGAGTTTTGTAGCAGATTTTTCTTTTCTTTTTTTTTATTTTTCAGAAAGCTAACTTTAGCTTGTTCCTAATCTTATCCTTTATGGACACTAGGGAGGCTTATTTGTTAGCAGATTTTGTTTATATTTACTATAAGAGTTCACTCTTGATTCATTTTGATCAGTTTTGTGATTAACTTTCGGTAAGGCAGGGTAATTTTATGTAATAATTTTTTTTGAATTTCTATCTTGATAATTCTTAAATTTGTTTGTTAATTATTATTGACTTAATGTGTTGTGTGATTCCATATCAATAGCCATTAAGAATAAGCCAAGAGAATCTGGGCAACACCATCAGGAAACCAATCAGAACTATAACATGTATAATTTTGGTTACGTAATATTTTCAAAACGGCATGTATATCTTATGAAACTAATGGCCTCGAATCGTGATGCAAAGTAAACAACATCTGTTGAATCGTATTTTTAGACGAGAACAGGACATATTGAGAGCAAACAGTTGTTTGATATACTGTCTTTATGACCTCTTTCATCGTTAAAAAAACGTTGATATCCCAAAAGCTGGAGAACTATAAAAGAAAACTATTGATATAATGTAAAGATCAAAGAAAGTTTTGTTTAATACATACAGACATTGTTGTCAAGTCAACGTCTATGTTTTTTAGAAAGTATAAAATTTAAAGTAGAAGAACATTGATTTAACTAAAGACTAACTCAGAAAGGAACCGAGTCTTTGTTTGAAAAAAGTAGGGATTTGAAAAAGGCTTGCAATAAAAAAAAAATAAGTAAAAAGAAAATAAACCCGATGCCAAAAAAAAGATGTGACGAACAACAGTCAACAAAACAATACATAGACAACTTAAATTGAACAAGACGATCCTCATCAAAGCCGATGATCGAGAACTGTCAATTTTTCAAGCTTCTCTAGACATCGAGCATTCATCTTTTGTGGGGCTGGGTCCAGGCAAAATTTTTTTTAAATAGATTGTTTGCCAATAGTTTGTTACTTTTGAAAAATAAATAACAAAAATATTGATTTAAATAAATAGATTTCCCTGTATGTTATTGAAAATTAGTTTGTCTTTGACTCAAGGTGAACCAAATTATTTGTTTTTAATTCTCCCTTTTCCAAAATCAAACGCCCGACCCACCCTTAAAAATGAATAGTCTTAGCTATATCAGTCGCTATGAAATCTATATTTGATTAAGTTATATCCTAGTTGAAAAAAAGGCTACTATAAGTAAACGTAGAACAGGAACTGCTTACAAGAGCTCAGCATAGATAATAGAAAGTCACAAGCATAAATATATATATGATCATATATTTTTATTTGTCATGTTCTGTATTTTAGCATTACTTTTTATAATGTATGGTGTTATTCTTCCATTATTCAATGTTTTAACTTTGATTGAACATTCGTATAATTTTTATCGTTGCTTTTGTATGCATATGCTTAATTAATTTGAAATACCTGTGCAGTCACCATTCGTTTTCTGATAGCCATTTCTACAACTGCACAAATAAGTTCCAATTGTGTTGATACAATCAGAGTTACGACACACGGTAAGTTGGTATGAAGATTCATCTATGTCTGAAAAACATAATTGCTATTTGATCACGTCAAAGTAATATCAAATAACACATTATATAGCCATTCACATATGATTATCTACAGTAATCACATTTTGTTACATAGTAATTGTTTTAAAAAAATGTTGAAAAAAAAGATATCTTGATTTACACTTTAATATTCCTTGCTCTTCGATGGTATTATATTTTGTTTCTTTTTCCGTTTTAAAAAAATAGAAATTAATTGAAAAGAATTTATATGAATTAATTTCACTTAAAATATTACTGCACCAGATGCACATTTTGACAAGTAATGTCTCTTCGGTTATACTGGAACTCACAATGATGAAAATCATTAACCTTATGTGAACATTGAAGATCCGATTAACCACAAAAAAAAAGGATCAAAAGAAATGTCAAACTAATAATCAGATCTTTGCATGAGGGAGACACATTTCTTAATTCAGAGTTATTACGGCTACAAATTTCAGACGGTAACAAAAACATTTTATTTTACGCTAAGCAATGCTTGGTATGATATCAAAATACGAAGCTGTGGTATGGTTGCCAATGAAACAACTATATATCAGCGTCCAAATTCATAGATGACAGGCAACTATGGGATATCTAAGATTCTCAAAAATGTGAAAAACCTTTATATTTCGAATAGCCATAAAAAACTTGACATGACAAAATGGTAAGCAATTCAAAGGAATACATACTGTAGAGAGGTCGACGACGTCAATATACGTTCGCCATTTCGTTTTCTTGGTGAAAGAAATACATATCATGTCAGCTTTGAAGTGAAAATTAAATACTTTTCCATCATTTCTCTTCATTTAGAAATATAAAATTGTCTTGTTCAAAACATTAATATCCTAAGACAATAGTTTTCTTTGAAGTATGTTTGTTTGTATTGAACGATAATAATTATCTTTCTAACGCTATCATAGACGTTTTTTGTATGGTGACAACGGAAAATCCGAGAAAGGTTTTTTATTTAACTTAAAATGATCGTATGTTCCTGACGTCATTTCTCGATAAATTTAGTAACCAACGAAAGAAGAGATTCCCTTTTTTCATTCTCAAAGAGGAATTTTGATATCCGGTCATAATCAAGGTCAACATGTTTATGCCAGGCAACTATAGGTTACGTAATAATCTACAACTCGGTTGTTTTTGAAACAGACAAAATGTAAGAAAATTCCTCATTTTTATAATTTTCTTTCAAAATTAGATAATGGTTTGAAAAAAAACGTCCGGAACATACTTTTTTTTTCAGCGAAGTTTGAAAACAACGACGAATTATGGAAGCAAAAATCATTATCGAGGCTAACGTTAATACCAACGTTAACGTCGCTAACGGACAACCAGCTGTGTACGTTATGCGGAAGGACAGTAATCTAAATGAGAGTAACATAGGTGTATATATTTATATGTATTCTTATACTATTTCAATACATAAATCTATCTAAAAGGTGAATGAATGGAAGCCCATGTTTTATAGATAGGCCTGCCCATCATCTGTTCATTCATCTTACTTATGATTTGCACTCTTTTGGTCTGGGTTATATGGGAAAAGGGGCAAAATAAAATGTTTTGCGTGAAGTGGAAGTGCTGCCCATTTTTAACTCACCTGACCCAAAAGTGAGCTTTTCTCATCATTTTGCGTCCGTCGTCTATCGTCATCCGTCGTCGTCCGTCGTCGTTAATTTTTACAAAAATCGTCTTCTCTAAAACTACTAGGCCAAATTAAACAAAACTTTGCCACAATCATTATTGGATATCTAGTTTGAAAAATGTTTCCGATGACCCCTCCTGCTAACCAGGATGGCCGACTTGGCTAAAAATAGAACATAGGAGTAAAATGCAAGTTTTGTCTATTAATTTGAAAACTGTTATAAATAGAGAAATTCTGACATGGGGAAACATGTTCAGAATGTTCAGCTCAAACCAATTGTTCATTGGCATCAAAACTGTCAGGTGACTTCTTATAGGAGTAATTGCCCTTAAATGACAAATTTTACAATTTTTTTTCATTTTTGCCTATTATCTTGAAAACTATGATAGATGGAGAGAACTTTTAAGTGGCAAAAATGATCAGCAAGACAAGATCTAAGAATAAGTATGCATGGTTGAAATCGTCAGTCGACTCCTAATTAGAGTTTTTTCCCTTTCTCAATCTTAAAAATTATAATAGATAGCTAGAAACTAAGCAAAAATGATCAGACATTTGGACATTTCAATCTCTAAAGGAAAACTCCATACGAAAATTTACGACAAAAGAGACGATTTTTCACCTTTTTTAGACGGCGATTTTCCTTTGGCTCCATCATACGGTGTTTATATATCCCAACTCGTTCGTTATGCCCGTGTGTGTAGTGATGTCATAGATTTTAACGAACGTAATCAATGCATCACTGGTAAATTATTAAGTCAGGGATTTCGTTACCATAAATTACGTAAAACTTTTGCTAAGTTCTTTCATAGATACACAGATTTGATTAGTAAATTTGGCTGTACTTGTAGAAACTGATTAAAAATGGTATTTCACATCCTAAATTTTACGGTAATATTGTACTTAAAGCGCGGAAATCACTATGTGATCCGTGTAAACTTATCGAACCTTTAAACAAACTTATTAGTAAAGGTTATCTTACCAATGTTGTAATTAGATCTTTGAATATAGTTTACATTGGCACTGATATCGATTTTGTCATCAGCAAATTAAAACATATTCTTTTCAAACGGGATGTATAAAGACACACCCACGTTCGTTTTGATCTATAAAAAGGTTAAACTCCTAACTATCCTACTGTCTATCGATACATTTATTTTTGGCATTGCACTAGTCATGTCTTCTTTGACTGTCCATGAAGTTAAAATACAAAATCCCTGGGATGTGTTTTAGTTGATTTTAGTCTCTGATGCATGATTTTTTTTATTATTAACTGTTTTGGCTTTTGACTAGCTGTCAATAACTGCGAATCGTACTTTCTTGTTTATTTGACCTGTTGATACTAATTGTATTGTTTTTTTGTTATTTAATGTTATTCAGGGTTATATCTGGTCTATATACCAGCTTTGATAAGTGTTTGATATTATTATAAATTTTCACTTCGTACTATGAACATCAAAATTATTTATTTTGTAAAAATATTCCCTTTCTCTATTGGAACTGTACACGTTTACCTAACAACAAAATTATTTTCATTTACCTGTGTTTAAAGTTATTGCAAATGGCTGATATTTTTGTTCGAGCATATTGTTTTTCTTAAATTGTTTAACATTTCATACCGATATAGCATGTTACTTTTATTATTTTCCCCTTAGTTTATTTATTTTGTATTTACATTGTATCATAGGTCAAATTTATTTGGTCAGTGTATGTTCAGTGGTGTTAATATGCCCTTTGATTGAGTTAAGCTATTTCAGTTGATATTTTATAGTGTGTCTTTCTATGTTGTGATGTTACACTATTGTTTCAGAAAAAGGGTGAAGAATTGGTACCATTAAAACGTTTAAACCCGCTGCATTTGTTTGCACCTGTCCTAAGTCAGGAATCTGATGTTCAGTAGTTGTCGTTTGTTGATGTGGTTCATAAGTGTTTCTCGTTTCTCGTTTTTTATATAGATTAGACCGTTGGTTTTCCCGTTTGAATGGTTTCACACTAGTAATTTTTGGGGCCCTTTATAGCTTACTGTTCGGTGTGAGCCAAGGCTCCGTGTTGAAGACCGTACTGTGACCTATAATGGTTTACTTTTATAAATTTTAACTTGGATGGAGAGTTGTCTCACTGGCACTCATACCACATCTTCTTATATTTTAGATCTATATTTAAGACTTATGGAGGAAGTTTTTCGACGATTTCTTATTGGAGTTATTGCCCTTTAAAGGAGCATTAGCTACGAGATATAAAAAAATGAACATATGAATGTTTGTGTTCAATCAAAAAGAAAGTGAAATAGTAAAATGATAATTCGCTTTTAGCAGCCAGTTTGGTTCAATTTTGTCAAAATAAGCAAATAAATATCGCTGACGAAATATTCACTTGCAATAGTTGGGTTACGCATGAATTATGCGTGATCAGTTAACAAAAGGAAAAGAATGTCAACATTGAAAGTGAAACAAGGGTAAATCGTTTGATTGACTGATTCGATCCACAAACACTTCATTTTAATACAGGTAAACACGATGCTTAACATATTTTTGTAACCTATAATATGAAATCAAACAGACCTAGAAAAATCCAATTGCACGAGTTTGCTATCTATTTATAACTATATTCATGTTTACATCGGGTAATACGGCGGTCACCTCGATGAATAATTAGATGGCGTCTAGACTAAAATACACACGAAATGCTGATACATATTATCGAGCCCATGCATTGTAAATTACTTATTTTAGACTTTTTATAACTTGAATATACGTTTTAGTATGCTATAAACCAAATATGAGAATTTGAGTCAAATCGGTGAACATGAATTTGACACCTGATGCCCATTGAATTACGATTTTAAAATTTTTTTTGCATTTTGCCTTATATGATAACAATTATAATAGATAAATAGCAACTTTAAATAACAAAAATGATCAGCAAGGCAAGATCTACAAACAAGTAAAATTTTGCCGATATAGTTAGTAGATTGTTACTCTTCATAATAAGTCATATAGCTCACAGCTCATGTGTTTAGGCCTCATAAACTTCATTGCCTTTCAAATATTTTAGTTTGAGCATTACTTTTGATGGTAAATCCAGAAAAAAAACCAATAAGGACGTACAACATTAGTCAGTGATAAGTATTAATTTAGTGTCAGTTGACAATCTTCATATTAAAAAAAAATCAATTTCACAGTTAAACTAAAATCAAAGGATACACATTTATAAAAGCAACTATACAAAGATTAATTATAATAATTATTGATTTCAAAGTAAAACTAAAGCTATGTTAAGATACAAGTGAATTTTTCAAGAAGAAGTTACCAATGTCTTTCAATTCACGATACCAGTGATCAAAGTCCTTTAGAATGTTTTAGAAACATTTGCTCGCCAACGTTCTTTTATGTGAATAAGTTTTGTTAAGCATATATATCGAATCCTTGTCCAATCATATTGCTGTAAGTTCCCTTCTAAATGTTTCATGTTTTTATTCCTTTCTCAACAAAATCGCTGCATAGATGATGATAGATTGCATATATAACATTGTGTTGTACCCTTAAAATGAAGGTATGAAGAAAACTATTTTGAAGTGATTCTTAGTAGGTAATAATATATATATGTATACATCAACAAATTAAAACATAACTAAATTTGTATTCTTTTCGAATTGTTTGTTGGGATGTATAAATACACATCCACGTTCATTTTCTATAAAGAGATTGCTTTATCTAATTATTTATTATAAGGTTAAATCCATACTATCCTACTGCATCGCGATACTTTTATTTTGGCATTGCACAAATCATGTCTTCTTTCACTGTCCATGGCGTTAAAACCACGTTTAATAAGTATTTAGTATGACGATAAGTTTTCACTTCTGTTCTCGTACTATGAACAACAAATTTATCTATTTTGTAAAAAAAAAAATATACGTACTCCTAACAACTAAATTATTATTTTTAAATTTATCTGTGTACGTTCTTTTATTTAACGCCATTTTGTCCAAGGTTATAGTTGTCGTTTTACATTGTTTTACATCCCCCTTTTTTTGATATTGTATTGATATTGTGTCATAGATCAAATTTATTCGTTCAGTGTATGTTTACTTGTTTTTGTTAATATGTCTTTTTGATTGATTTAAGCCATTTCATTTGATATTTTATAGTATGTCTTTCTATGTTGTAATGTTACACTACTGTTTCAGGTTAGGGTGACGGTTGGCGTTTGTAAAAACGTTAAAGTCCGCTGCATTATTTGCACCTGTCCTAAGTCAAGAACCTGTTGTTCAGTGGTTGTCGTTTGTTGATGTGGTTCTTAAGTATTTCTTGTTTTTCATATAGATTAAACCGTTGGTTTTCCTGTTTAAATTGTTTTACACTAGTCATTTTGGGGGCCTTTATAGCTAGCTGGTCGGTGAGAGCAAAGGCTGCGTGTTGAAGGCCGTACTTTGACCTATAATTGTTAACTTTTTATACATTGTGACTTGGATGGAGAGTTTTCTTATTGGCGCTCATACCACATCTTCTTATTTATATAAAACGAAGAAGTGCACATAAGAAAAGTGATTTTATGAATAAATACGCCATAGCTGAAAAATGATATACTAATGTAAGTTTAGTATACACATTTTTATTACAGTCTTTACGTATACAATGATTCGTCCTGTTCTTTGTGGTTTACTATATAAAATTATTTTTTTATTTAAATGATATGATATCTATACAACATAAACTTACAGCGCAAAACAACCAGAAAAAGGCGAAAAGAAGTCAATGTATCTATACTATAAACTTATCTACATGCCAAGCTCTATATCGCAAAAAATCTTAGACATACTGCATTAAGATGACAGTTCTGATCTGCCAAAAGTTTTGATTAGAGCGTCGCTGATGAAGCTTATGTAATCAAACAGCGTCTGACGAACTAAATTGAACGTTTGGTCTGTATTCATTGTGATTTTTTAAACATAGCCTTTTTTTCTAAACTTTTGCAACTAAAAGTATGTATATCAAAAAAACATGTGGGGAATTATGAAGTTATATGTCCTACTTACAAATTGCTTGATCTTTTTTGGAAGACACTCAAGGAATGCTTAAAAATCACAAAACATTGCAACTTAAATATGTGAAAAATCGTACTCTAAAGCTTATTGTATGGCATGGTATGGGGTATGTTAGTTGTTGCAACCCGTACGGTCAAATTTACGTGCCCGTGTCCTACTCTGTTCGCCTTCTGTGAAGAATTGCCTCACTGACAATAAGCATGATAAAACACAACTTTAGACAGAACTAACAAAAAATAGAAAATTCATTTACAGCAATACATTTGTTGATGTTAAGTACCTGATCATATGCACAGTAACCCTGTTGCAGTTTTTTCTCTAACTTTAGTTTACCTCAACCAAATGTTCTGCAACTTATACAAAATGCTTACTACCACAGAAGACAGATCAAGTTTGAACTTGGGTGTCGTCACTTCTACCGTTTAAGATTTATGCGCCTTTAAAAATTGACCAAATTGCTGAATTTTTCGTTTCTGTTCTCTAACTTTAGTTTGCTTCAACCAGATGTTGAAACTTATACACAATGCTAATTACCATAAAACACAGATCAAGTTCGAATGTGGGTGTTCGAAGTTATGTCCTTTTATAACGTTATAAGAAAGCGGGGGCATCATCTGTGTCCCATTCGCCATTTATTTTTTAAGTTTCTATCTATTTATTATAGATATGTAGATCATAGTAAAAAACGCAACAATTTGTGAAAAAAATCGTCATTAAAGGCCAATAATAAGTAGCCAACTGCCGATTTCAGCATGTTGACTTATTTAGAGAACTTATCATTTTTTGTAATTTAAAGTTCACATCTATCATGTCTATCAATATAATTTTCAAGATAATAGACAAAAATACAAAACATGGTAAAAATTGTCTTAAAAGGCCAATTATTTCAATTAATGGTCGACTAACAATTTTACCGAGTTGCCTTATATGTATCAGCTTAATACCAAAATATATGATAAAAGAGATAATTTTTCATTTCCTATCTTAATTATCAATTTTTAGATGGTGACGTTCCCTTGTCACCATCTTATGGTGTTTATAAATCCCACCCAACTTGTTCGATTCCCTCGTGTATGTAACAACGTATTTGATTTTAACGAAAAAAATCTCTGTATTACTGAAAAATTATTACACCAGGGTTTCCGATATCACAAACTAGTCAAAACATTTACTAAATTTTATCATCGGTACATGAGCATCATTCGTAAATATAAATCAACATGCAGACATCATGGACATCTTATACGTTCAGGTATTTCTCATCCAATCTTTTATGGTAATATTATATGCATAGCACAAAAATGTCGACATTCACCTCAAAAGCAAACCAAACATTTAAACAGACTTATTCAGAAGGGATATAGTTACGATACTGTTGCAGGCATGGGGTAATGCAAATTTGTAATTGTAATGCATGGTAATGCATTACATTTTTCTAACTAATTGCATGTAATGTGTATTGCAGCAATTGTTGCATTATTTTAATTGTAATTTAATGCATTACTTTAGCAAAAAAATGTGTAATTTCATGCATTTAATTGCATTACATGGCATTACTTTTTTCACATACTATATCTCTTTGACAGATTGTTGGAGATTTAACTAAAGCAGAATTTAAGATTTCTTGATTAACTAAGAACATAATCATTCGAATATTGATTTTCTATCTTCTATTTATTTTTCACACTTTACATAAATCACTAGAGGGAATTTGGAGATTAAGCCTTGTCCCAGGTAGAACTTGAAAAAAATAATAAAGTGGTATAAATACTAGAATGACCAATTTACAATTCTAAATGAAAAACACAACACTGTATATCAGATTGAGTTTTTTTTTTAATTCATTTTATTTTATACATATTCCTGCATAAAAAGATTGATATTTGAAAATCATTACTGAAAAAGTGTTCAATTGTTTTCAAAAGGTCAATGAACACCTTGTAATGATTAAATAACAGATAATTGTAAATTGTCATAACACACTAATTAGTTTGTTTTACAATCAATCTTTTCACCATTTTTACACTTGTTCATAAATTAAGCTCTATGTTTATTATATAATTAGGAAAGAAATTCCCAGTAGATATTTTGATTGAAATTAAAAAACAAATGCAAAATTATAAAAGTAAAGTTAACATTAAGTTTAAATAAGTATTAAACTTCATCTCTGTAATTTCTTTTCAGAGAAAACACAGAGATGTATACATTGAAACTTTAAACCCAAAGATAGAAGAGCAATACATTTTGATAGGTTTTGTGAAACAGTCGGGTAGTCAGAAATATCATTCAGCATGAAACCTTCGAAAATCTTATGATGTTAAAATGTAATAGTCGTATTGAATAGACTTTTTACATGTATACTTAAATTCAATACATGGAACAGTTACTGCATATGCTAGAATCTTTTGTGACTTTGTGTTGTTTTTCAAAATGTTGATTTTTCTTTTAACTCGATAATAAAATTTACAAATGTAATGTGTAATTCAATGCATTACTTTGCAAAAGTAATTGAAATTTAATGCATTACTTTGATAAATGCTTGTAATTTTAATTGTAATTTAATGTATGGTTTCGTCAAAGTAATTGTAATATAATGCATTACATTACAATGTAATTCGCCCCATGCCTGTACTGTTTTCAGGTCATAAAAAATGGCATATTTTGGTATTAATATTGATTCACTCATAGGCTTTTTGCATCGGAAATAAACACATTTATTCTAAAACCAGTTGTTGGCATGATACGGGTTATGTTCTTCTCATATATTTTATGATGGTATGATACTAAACCCCTAATGGGAGGGATTGTGCTTGATTTTCATATGATGAAGACATAATATTTCAATCAGTTTAATTGAGTTTGGAGCTGGCAAGTCAGTAACTGCTAGTAGTCATTTGTTGATTTATGTATCATTGTCATTTTGCTTAGTTTCTTTTGTTACCTATTCTGACATCGGACTCGGACATCTTTTAAACTGAGTTTTACTGTGCATATTGCTGTGTGTTTGTTTTTCTACATTGGCTAGAGGTATAGGGGGAGGGTTGGGATCTCACAAAACATGTCTAACCCCGCCGCATTTTTGCGCCTGTCCCAAGTCAGGAGCCTCTGGCCTTTGTTAGCCTTGTATATTTATTTAATTTTAGTTCATTTATATGTTTTGGAGTTTAGTGTGATGTCCATTTTCATTGAACTAGTACACAATTTTGTTCAGGGGCCAGCTGAAGCCCGCCTCCGGGTATTTTCTCGCTGTTTTGAAGACCAATTGGTGGCCTTCGGCTGTTTTCTGCTCTTTGGTCGGGTTGTTGTCTCTTTGACACATTCCCCATTTCCATTCTCAATTTTACTTACATGTCTTATGTCACATACATGTATGTTGCTGATAATTTTTGCTATATATGTTTTATCTATCTATTATTGTTTTCAAGATAATAGACGAAAAAGAAAAACATCTTAAAATTCATCTGTTAAGGGCAATAACACCTGTAAAAAGTTGTTGAAAATGTTGATGCAAAAAACCTAATGTAGATCTCAACATTCTCAACATTCTTAATACGTCAGATTTTCTTTATCTATAGCAATCCCAAGATAAATGACAAAACGAGTATTGTATCCATATTTAATTCTTAGAAATGTCGGTCATGTTGGTTTGCATGCGGGGTCATCGGATACTTTATTTAAACTAGATACCCCATCTTGATTGTAGCCAAGTTTGGATAAATTTTTGCGCAGTTGTTTCATAGAAGATCTTGTAAAATGTAACGGACGACGACGAACGACGGACTCCAAGTGATTGGAAAAACTCTCACTGAAATCTTTGGGAGTAAAATTAAAAATTTTGAAAAAATTAATAATGCAATCTAAACAACTATGTATAAGGATTTTAGCGTCTTTTCTTTTTTCAAAAGTTGAATAAATAAGATTAATAAATAAGTTCCACAAATGAAAAAAAATAAGTTGAATAAATTGAAAAAATGTCATTAAATGTGTTTGATTAATCAGTTAAATAAATAACTTTATATATTGAGAGAAAACTGATTTGAAGAAAAAACTTTCAGGATCCGCTCTATGGTAGAGCTGTCAGCATCAGTTCAAGGGTAGAACTATCAGAATCTGTTCTAGGGCAGAACTATCAGAATCTGTTCTAGGGCAGATCTGTCCTAAACAAATCTACGACAAATATGTCACAATCTGTTCTGGACTAGAAATGTTTGTCTGTCCAAAACTGTTCTAGGTTAGAACTGTTCAACACTGTTAAAGAGTAGAACCGCTCATTCAGAAACTGTTCTAAAGTTTGTTCTTGACCAGTTCTCCTGACAGTTACTTGCTTATTTTAAGATTGGTTATAACTGAGCCCGGCTGTTAATGTCTGACTTTTGAGTGGATTTTACTGTTTATGTTTTTATCAATGTCTTTTAAATATGCCTTTAAAATACTAAATCCCTGGGATGTGTTTTAGTTGATTTTAGTCTCTGATGCATGATTTTTTTATTATTAATTGTTTTTGGCTTTAAATTAGCTGTCAGTAACTGCGAGTACTCTCAAATCGTACTTTCTTGTTAATTTGACCTGTTGATACTATTTGTAATGCTTTTTTGTTATTTGATGTTATTCAGGGTTATATCTGGTCTATATACCAGCTTTGTTAAGTGTTTGGTATTACTATAAATTTTCACTTCGTACTATGAACATCCAAATTATTTATTTTGTAAAAATATTTCCTTTTTCTATTGGAACTGTACACGTATACCTAACAACAAAATTATTTTCATTTACCTGTGTTTAAAGTTATTGAAAATGGCTGATATTTTTGTTCGAGCATATTGTTTTTCTTAAATAGTTTAACATTTCATACCGATATAGCATGTTACTTTTATTATTCTTCCCTTAGTTTATTTATTTTGTATTTACATTGTATCATAGGTCAAATTTATTTGGTCAGTGTATGTTCACTGGTGTTAATATGTCCTTTGATTGAGTTAAGCTATTTCAGTTGATATTTTATAGTGTGTCTTCCTATGTTGTGATGTTACATTATTGTTTCAGGAAAAAGGGTGAAGGTTTGGTACCATTAAAAAGTTTAAACCTGCTGCATTTGTTTGCACCTGTCCTAAGTCAGGAATCTGATGTTCAGTAGTTGTCGTTTGTTGATGTGGTTCATAAGTGTTTCTCGTTTCTCGTTTTTTATATAGATTAGACCGTTGGTTTTCCCGTTTGAATGGTTTCACACTAGTAATTTTTTGGTCCCTTTATAGCTGACTGTTCGGTGTGAGCCAAGGCTCCGTGTTGAAGACCGTACATTGACCTATAATGGTTTACTTTTATCAATTTTGACTTGGATGGAGAGTTGTGTCATTGGCACTCATACCACATCTTCTTATATCTACTTTATACTCTTTTTGTATAAATACGGATTTCATAATTTTATTTTTTTTTGTTCAAAGATATTGCTATTTCAGAAATCCTACATATTTGTAGAATTAAATTAAAATCTGATGCCTTTTATCTGACATGATCATGATTTATTACACACATGACTTGGTTTACTTTTACGAAATATCTGTGTCAAGGATGATCTAAAATACACTTATGTTTTTGTATGGTATAAACTGTTGGTATATTTTCCCTCCTCGATTACGATATCACCAGCCCAGTTGTCATCTCTTTTTTAATTGACATAAAATATCACCATGATCATTAATATGTTATTTTTTTGTGAATTTATTGTTTAGAAAATGTTGAATAGTTCGAAACATTGAGGTTTTTATAGCCAAGGCACAGATAACTTTAGCCCTATTTGACATTTCTTTTAAGAATTTTCGGTTTATTGCTTAACTCGTAATTGATATGGCATTGCGACGTTTTTATTTTGAGCGTCACTTACGAGTATTATATAGACGAAAGGTGCGTCTGGCAAACGCAATTAGAAGCGTGGTACCTTTGAGGAATTGTATGACTCTCGTCACGATAAAACCTTTTTAGAACTGGTATCTCGTTAAGCAATACCCAATCATTCTAGCTACATGTATCATGACGCTCTTCTTTTGCTTTGTAAACAAACATATTTTTCTAATTCCAATAAAATTGGGATGCACGTGCGAGACGTCACAATTAAAATTACTATCACTTTTGAATGCCACTGGATATTAGGAAGGAACATATTTATGTTGTTGCTAGCTAAAGAAATTAGAATAAAATTTTTCTAAAAGTAAGTCGACTTATAAATTGTTACACGGTTGGTTTTTTTAAACGCTATTGCTTTACCAAATTAAAAACGACAGCCTTTCAAACGTGACTAATTACGGAATACGAGAGGTGACCGGATATAACTTGATACGTACAACACAACAGGTATATAATATGCACTAGTGAACAGGATCAGCGCATCTGTGGGCAGCTCCTGAGTTATTTTTTTTTTGTTGTGGCCTCGTGTTACTTGATCTTTTGTAGTAGACCTTATAGTTTTATAGGCAGACACTGGTTAAAACTGTCTTTAGTTCATCAAAACTAGTAACCGTCCCTCAAGAGTTTTTTGTAATGTAGAAATGCGATCATAATTACATTGTAAATCTGAAACCTTTACTGTTTTAAATCTATTAAAGAAGTTTATTTAGTTTAACATCACATAAAATAAATCAGATTTGTTTTCAAGCGTTGATAGAGTATCTCCTTTTCAATTTGATTTTATCAGTTTTTAATCATTTAAATTGATGCGTATCGACTTGTTTTAATTTCAACATCTGAGCTGTACACAGTTTAATATGCTTTTAACATCATTTCTTCTTGATGGTCTAGTTAAAAAAACTACACCATGAAAGATTAATTGATGTTAAGAGCATATTAGGGAGATACTTTATTTACTTTTAATAAAAAGATCAGATTATTTTTAAGTCAAGTTAACGCTATCAAAATTCCAACAATCACAAGATTGTCACACGTTTAAACGATATTTTATAAAAAGGCCAAACTATGTATTTCTGTGTTTTGCATTCGCTTTCTGTACGGTTTGCAATGGTCTTGGGATAACAAAACAAAACAAAATTATGTTTCAGAAAAATGTTTGAAATCGAAAATAAAATTAATGGCTTTATTTTTTATGCATTTTGTTGTTCGTGACTGACTCGTAGGTTTAAGAGAAAATGATCAGAAAAGACAGGCATGTCGTTACACTTAATGTAAAAAAATATATCAACTAATGTATCTATTGGTTATTATACTATTTGATCTTGAACTGTATAATTAATGCAATGACACTTTCCACGATGCATCATGTGTATGTATACAAAACAACATAGTTTAATTACGTAATACAAAATGAAGAATACAAAAGCTTAAAAACTGTGATTAACATGTAATAGCATTGAAAAATTTGAGTATCATTTTAGAGATCAAAGATTTTTTTGTAACTTTTGTCATTTTGTCAATCGATCGATCTCTAAGTAAGACTTGAACAGTTTCATAGTATGTAGTTGTTCGATGTGAATCACATTGAGACTGTATTTGAAATGTAACATATAATCAGTTACTTGTTAATTTTTACCATTAGTACAATTTATCATAACTCTCCTGGTATTTCATGAATACGACATATTAAAAAGCCGTCACAATAACTTTTTTACTGATTTTTCCTCGTCGTGATAAATACGACAGATGCCACTTATCGGAATTTGAAGCTGCCTAAACTTCCGGAGAACTTGACTATAAAAGCATTAAGGGGTTCACGTTGCATAATTTTTCGTTCCCCTAATTTCCCGTGTACAGTTTTGTCAACTGTTGATTTATGTTTGTATTTGTTTGCCAAGTTGTTGTAATACTAGGGTTTTCTTCGACGTTTGGCCATTGATATCTGCATACTTTGAACCATCTCGTTTGTGGTGTGGTAGTGTTGCTTTTTCTCTAAAAGAGATATCGAATATATCGTTCCGATTATATTTCACACAGTCAAACTGACGGCACTCTTTAGCAAGTAGTTTATTGTAGGATTCAAGTTAACCTTTGGGGGTTATAAATTATTGTCTGGAGCATTCAATTATGATATGCAGATGAAGTCCTCAATTAATTAATCAAAGAAACTATATACAGGGAAAGACGTATATCCGCATTTTCTTTTTACCTAATTTTATTTTGCTACAATTTTAAACATTTAAATATCGATACATTTACAGTTACTTGTTATAATTACAACTGACTTGTAAGTAATAAATTGTGCTAGATTTTATGAACTGTTGTCCAATATTTCCTTCTCTGCGGACTGTCTCCCTACAACAGCTTGTTGCTCGTTAGCTTTGGTTTCAACAGTATCACAGTTAACAACATTTTGCTCATCTACTGTTTCCAGTCCATCAGGCAGGGTATTAGTATCAAGTCCCTTGGATTTTTCGATTTCATCACTTGACGTCTTTACGGTAAGATTTTGTTCTACTTCCTCAAGTTCATTATCCTGGCTGTAATAGGCATCTGGGCTTTTGTCGCTATTCCTCATAGTCACTCCAAACGTTGATTTTCTATAATAAACATGCAAGTTACCTCAATGTATCACGGGTGTCGATTAGGAAGAAGGAACTGCTTACAAACTTAAAGCCCTTGGGATCTCCCCTGGCATATGTTATAATCGTGTTGTTGAATCTCTTATTTTCTGTGTAGTATTTTTATAAATATTGTCTGTTCGTATGCTATTTAGAACATGGTCATTTTTAATTCCACCATGAGTATCTTTTCCCTATAGTTTCTTGCAACGCAGGAAATTTAAAATGGGTTAGACTCTGTGCTATACTTTTAAAAATCCATTTTGTGCAAGATGTTTCTTCTTAAGGATCACTCTTAAAAAGTCGTAGAATATCATTATAGGTTCTTATTTGTATGTAAATCATTAAACATGGGAATAACAGTTCCATTTATAAATTGCCATTTTCATCTTCTAAACTTACCCACTAAAACAAGTATCTGAGATGGTTTTCGTATTTAGATAATAACAAATATTTTAAAAGTATTGGAAACGTTGAAGACTGTATCAATCACAGATCATAATGATCAGGTTCTGAATAAACATTTTGATTCTGATTTTAATCAGTGTAATATTAATAAGAATAATTAAACAAAAAACACATATGGCGGAAAAAGACAATAAATTCATAAGATTAATAAAGAATGCAAATACATATTACTTATCCAATGGCGGAGAGGCTTAATATTTAATAGGAGTAGAGGTACAATTTCAAAAAAAAAATGTATAATTTCCCTCTGATACAGGCGCGAGCGATATTATGGTGTCGGACACATGAAATGTATAAAGTGTTATTTTCACTTTTTCATAAAACATGGCATTGAGTATTGTAGCTAAACTATCATAGAGTCTGTTCATCATGCACGAAGTATACTATTATTGTTGAGGGATAATAAAGCTATATCTAATTAAGTTTGAGAACGTAACAATAACATTAATTTTTATTTCAATAATTAATTTTTATAGTATCTGCAGATACCAACTTATGCAAATTTTTCACTAAAATGAGGTAGGAGAGACGAGAAAAAGAATGTTAAAATACAGTTAGAAGCAACTGCAATATTTGATGAACATTAATCGGAATAAATGGTTCATGTAAAATGCATTTGTTTTGTCTGACCGATGTTCAATCGATCTTACATTAACATAAATTATTCATCAGTTTTCATCAGTTAACAGGCAATTTTTCTTTATTCTATATTTTTTTTTACCTTTTTTTCCCTGTTTTTTTATACAACTTATATTTAAACTAGTTATTATTCTCTTTTATTATTTATCCAATTATTCTCCACTCTATATTTTTGGCCTATTGTTCTAACTTCTGATAGGGTCTCGATGGTCGTATGGTTTAAGTAGTTCATCGACTGTTAACCTCAATTAACCCCACAACTACCCTCAATATGTATAATCACCACACAACCTTATATGTGTAAGTTTATCGATTATCTATTGAAATAAAATCGAAATATGTTTAATGCTATCTTGGATGTGAATGGAAAGGGAAATATAGATGTTAATGTGCAGCAACAAGACATTGACCTAATATTATGGTTCACAATGTTAAATTTACCTTTTTCTTCTAAATAGCACACACATGATAGCAAGAAATACAATCATAACAAGTCCCAACGCTACAAATGTCAACCCGACTAGTAATGATGTATTCGCTGTAAAATAAACAAATTTATATATACATGTAATAGAATAGCATGATTACGTATTACCATCAAATATAATCTTTAGAAAATTGAGAATGTAAATGGGGAATATGTCAAAGAGACAACAACCCGACCAAAGATCAGATAACAGCCGAAGGCCACCAATGGGTCTTCAACACAGCGAGAAAATCCTGGACCCGGAGGTGGTCCTCAGCTGGCCCCTAAATAAAATTGTATACTAGTTCAGTGAAAATGGACGTCACACTAAACTCCGAAACATATAAAGGAACTAAAATTTAAAAAAAAAACATACAAGACTAACAAATGCCAGAGGCTCCTGACTTGGGACAGGCGCAAAAAATGCGGCAGGGTTAAACATGTTTAGTGAGATCTCAACCCTTCCCCTATACCTCTAGCCAATGTAGAATAAAGACACACATATCAATACGCACAGTAAAACTCAGTTTAAAAGAAGTCCGAGTCCGATGTCAAAATAGGTAACAAAAGAAACTAAGCAAAATGACAATGATACATAAATTATCAAAGGACTACTAGCAGTTACTGACATGCCAGCTCCACACCTCAATTAAACTGATTGAAATATTATGTCTTCATCATATGAAAATCAGGTACAATCCCTCCCGTTAGAAGTTTAGTATCATACAATCATAAAATATATGACAAGAACATAACCCGTATCATGCCAACAACTGGTTTTAGAATAAATGTTTATTTCTGATCAAAGACCCTATAAGTGAATCAATATTAATACCAACATATGCAATCCTTAATGACCTGACAACAGTATCGTAACTATATCCCTTCCAAATAAGTCTGTTTTAAGGTTTGGTTGGCTTTTGAGGTGAATGCCTACATTTTTGTGCTTTGTAAAGAATATTACCATAAAATATTGGATGTGAAATACCTGAATGTATAAGATGTCTGCATGTTTATTTATATTTACGAATGAAATCCTTGAATCGATGATAAAATTTAGTAAATGTTATGACTAGTTTGTGATATCGAAAACCCTGGTGTTATAATTTTCCAGTAATACAGAGATTTGTTTCGTTGAAATCAAATACGTTGTTACATACACGAGCGAATCGAACAAGTTGAGATATATGAATCCCATAAGATTGTGACAAGGGAACGTCAGCACTAAAAATAAATAAATAACAATAGGAAATGAAAAATCATCTCTTGCATCATAAATTTTGGTATTTATAGTACATTTGTAGCATACAAGGTTAACATTTGAAGCAGAACATGCTTTCCATTCATTAAAGCTTAGTACAAGCAGTATACTTATACAATTGAAAGTATATAACAATCTAATTAAAATCACAGAGAACAGCACTATACATTTTAAAACTTGACCCTTTAGTAAGAATGATCGAGGTTATGTTATAGAAATTTTTGACTTTTTTTACTTCCATGTTCTGGTTTGATAGAACCGATATTGTGCAAAAGACAATGTGAAACATTTGTGATGTTTTGGCAGAGAGAAACAACTCATTTTTAAGCCAAACTTGTCAACGGCAAAACATAGCTATAAGGGAAAGGCTGGGTATTTTGTATAGGTTTAGTAACAGGGAGCATACTCTGTTCATTTTAGGAATTGTCCCTTCGTCACTATTTCAATTTTAAAAAAACAATCTCGTTATCAATTTGATAATAAGCGAACAATACCAACAGGGGCTTTTGGTAAAATAATACCCGATAATATTTGAACAGAATCTCAAATTTAAGTATTATAATCATATAGTGTGTATCATTCTTTTTTAATATATTCATTAAAGGCTCTCTAGTTTTCATTGTTTTCAAGTTATAGTTTATGCCTTTCGGAATTTTGGGTACTCGATACTCGATGCTCGTCAACTTCTTACTCCCCCCCCCTTTTTTTGAACATCTTTTTGATTCGAGCGTCGCTGATGAGTCTTTTGTGGACGAGGAACAGGTCTGGCGTAAAACTATTTAATCCTGGTATATATATTTTGTTTATTTACAATCGTTAGGTCTAAGCCACTCCTGGAGGAGGTTTCTTCATGGAGGTATCAACAGCCCAGTAGTGAGCACTTCTGTGTTGACATGAATTATTATCGATATGTTCATCATTATAAATTAACTGATTATAAAACTTTGAATGTTTCGAAATACTAAGGGTTTTCTATCCTAGGAGTAGATTGTCTTAGCTGTATTTTGTAAGACCTTTCGTTATTATGGGTCATCGATGCCCTTCAACTTCGTACTTTATTTGACAATTTATTTTTTGATTCGACCGTCACTAGGGAGTCTTTTGCCGACGAGGCGCGCGTCTTGTGTTACATTTTTTAATCCTGGTATCTATGATGAGTTTATTCACAACCACTGTATCGATACCACTACTGGTGGATGTTTAATTGCTGAGGGTACCCGGAGCACAGGAGTCAAGACTTCGATGTTGACATGCATTATCATTGATATGGTAATTATTATAAATTAACTCATTACAAGACTTTGCATGTTTCGAAATGCTACGGATTTTTTACCCAAGGAGTCTTAGCTATATTTGGCAAGATCTTTCGGAATTTTGAGTCCTCGTTAATCTTCAACTTCGTACTTTGTTAAGCCATTTTAACTTTTTCGATTCGAGCGTCGCTGGTGAGGATTTTGTGGACGAGACTCGCGTTTGATGGCAATTAATTAAAACAGTAAATCCTGATATATATAATGAGTTTTTCATATATCTAGACTTCTTTATTTTGACCATACATTATATGACTGTTCTTTTTGCATACATATTAGCGGTCCTTTTCCAGTCTTGTTCCTACTAATTTTCGATCTCTGACAGTGTTTTGTGTCACTCCAATGACATTCAGAATATCTATATCCTAACATGTTATTCTTATGAAGTTACAAACAAACGAAAACAGTTGTTTTGCATCCGTTTTGGTATAACTAGTTCTATTTTTGCAGTTCGGTTAATTGAATTCATTGCATTGTTAGCGGTAAAATATATTCTTAATAAAGAAATCTTCTATTTCAGATTTTGTGACATCATCTACAATCAATGTATCCACGTCAAAGTAGATAGTTTGTACCTCGATCAAGCACACTCGGCATAAGCCATTTGTAATGTTTGGGTCTAAATAGCTGATACGAATTGAACTAAAATCAATGTTCTTTACATCGTGTTTGAATGTATATGTAGTTGATTCCTTTGATCAAATGATTCGCCAATTTATTTCGTGTACATTTTCGAAGATGAAAAACAGTTCCACCACAGCAGTAAGTACACATTTTCGAAGATGTAACAAAAGAATACTGTCGTTTTGCATTACTATTACAGATGGATTTTTTTGGTTTTCTTTGTTGATAAAGCAAATGTTGCTAGTTTAGAAAGCTGTTTTATGGGGTATTTGACACACCAAGTTGTTTGTAAGGACACTTACGTAGTATGGATATCAAGTACAGTTAATGAATATTTAGTCTTGAATCTTTGGTTAAAATTCATATAGAACTAAGATAAAACCAATGATAAAAAATAAACGATTTTGATTTGTAAATCTCGCCGCTGATGCACAAACTTTATATTAAAGTCTTTTGAAATTTCATTAAGTATGTGAATGTATCGCCCCACTTTACACAACAATAACCTCTAGAAAAAATATGCTTAATCTTAAATTGAAAATTAACACTACGGGGTCATAGGTGGAACATGAACTACTTACCCTTCCACAGCACCTGCATTCATCGCCGAATATTGTCCTGCTGTTCAGCCTTAAGTTTTTTGTGTAGTGTGATGTTATCTATTGTTTTTGTTGTTGTTGTTTTTTTTTAATTTGACTTATTGATTTGTATCTCAATTTGCTAGTTTCCCTTTTTTTTAATATTTATGCAAATGGATGACACAAACGTATTTAGTATTTTTTTTAAAGTTAAACTTATATCCGACTACCCTGCTCAACCTCCGCTAACCCGTATATGATTAACATTCATCACAATATGGATTCATTTTAACAAATCTGTATCTATACTTAGTAAGACATCTTCATTTGGTTGCTAATGAAAGAACTAAGTACAGACCCATAATACAGCGTACACATTTAACTTCTTTTCAATAGCTCATCCCTCTATTTCGTAACTTTCAAATTCATGTCCAAAAATAGCTTTATAGTTTGAATATAGAATTAATCATAGACTATCAAAACTTACATGCTGATTCATTTGACTTTTCTTCCGTGGATACTCCGTCTTCTATTAAACAGATAAATACATATTAGTAGATGGATACAATACAGTTTGCTTTTTTCATTATAAATTAGTACGTACAAAATAATTTAAATGTAAGAGTACCAAAGTGGATACTAATAAGCAGTATCTATAAACTAATTTATTATGTTCTGCAGTTCAGTTGACAAGTTTTTTTTTCGGGAGAGGTGATTTTTTTTTTTTTTTCTAATTTTTTGCCTTTTTGTTTTAAAGTGGTGTTCGGGTACTATGTTGTTGCCGTTTTATATTCTTTTATATTTATATAATCATTTCTTCAATTTATATTATCAATTTAAATTAATGTTGTCACCCCTGTTGAAAATAAAAACACACAATCATAACTCGAGACAATTAACACTAATCAAATACTAGAAAGTCAATGTTAAGCAAATACATGTAACCTATAAGAACATCAAAACGAAAAATGGCAAAAGAATATCGTTTAAAGTCAACATTAAGTTGAAAACTTATATAAGTATGATTTATGATCTGTAAGCTGAATGCATTTAGTCAAGTTTTAAAATTCAAATACGGAAAGCAGTACGGAAACACTAACTTTCTCGTATATCCAGTACACCAGCTAAGATACCAATGTAGAAAACAAAGCGTGTCGTACAGATTCCTGAATAGGTTATTTACAGTTTCGTATGCAAAAAATCTCTGATACTGTTTTTAATGCATTTTTTTCTGGGTCTGGTAAGTTTAAGAGAGAAAAAAAAAACTGTCATTCAAGTGATAGCTTTGGCTTGCTATAAAACAATGTTTAATCCACCATTTGTCTACATAACGAAATGCCTGTATGAAGTCAGGAAAATGACAGTTGTCTTCTATTCGTTTGATGTGTATGAGCTTTAGATTTTGCCAGTTGATAAAGGACTTTCTGATTTGAATTTTCCTTGGAGTTTGGTCTTTTTTGTTATTTTACTATTTAGATATAATTACATTTGGTACCGCTTAATCATGTTAATAGACACACCTGTGAAAGATTTTAAATGCAAAGGAAAAAAAAACACACACGCATGGAACTTATTTTACAACACGGTTAACCTTTCAAAACAGGTACGGTTTGGTTTGAAATACACATCAAACGTATACCAGTTTTTGTGCCTGGTTTAATTGTTCAGGGGAACAAATGGACAAGTACGTCTGGTTTGGGTTTCAAACCCAACCAGAATTCATGTATTGATTTATTTAAAAATCTGTACTCTTAAATACATATCATAGAAAAACCATCACCCATATATACATATTACTAGATATCAGCCATACAATTGACATGTCAATTAAATGTTAACGAAATAGACCATTCATAACACATGTAGTTAGATACAATAATTAGTCCATAGTTTTCAGTCAACATAACAAAAGACGAATATGCCTTACCCATTGACATTTATATTTCCACTCATAGACATTTTATCTACATACAATCACACCTCATTGGTATATATTAAACATTTCAAAAAGGGACAAATAGATAGATGTTGGGTTTTAGTGTCCGGCTATCTGTGTGGATATTGTGTACTTCATGGACCTATTCTTGCAGAGTTGGATCTGCAGTTGTTCTTTTCCCTTTTTTCTTGCTCCGACCTGGTGGTTGAGTCTGATACGGAGTGTCTTGTCGTTCTTGTAAGGCAAAGGCAGTTTGAATGGCCTCTGGATCTGGCATGGTTATCGGAGATGTGTGTGTGATGGTGTACGAAGTAGGTCGGGACCATCTAGGTCAAACCTATCAGTAAAATCTATCCTACTACCCTTACCTCTAGGTTTGGATGGAGTATAGAAGTATCGGCGATGGCATGCATTCTGGGAGTTGTATGGACTGGTTACAATGTCCGTCTTGATGTTGACACCCTCTGGTTCTCCACGATACTTTGTTGGTGTGAGTGGTATACCAATAACTGTGTCCCTGGCTTGAGTCTGACAGATGTTGTCTTCGTTTGTACTGAAGGTAAGTTACGGGGTAGCAGCTGAAGCAACGGCTTTTCAGGAGTCCATCCACTTGGTGAAACGCTGGTAATTTCGTCTCCTGGTAGATGGAGGCTTCTGTTTCCTTTGTAGGGCCGGCCTAGGTTTCCTGGATGTGGTGTCCAGGTCCTTGGCCTTGATCCAGGTGAGTTGGACTGTAACTTGGTTAGAACTAGCGTTAAATTTCCATTCTGGTTCTTTTCCTTCTAACTTCATGGTGGTTAGTAAAGCTTTCAAATCATTTGGAATTTCCTAATGAGCGCTCACGAGGTTGACGGTTCAAATTACATAAGTGACAAAAAAGCGACTAATATTAGCGGCATACCTATATATAGGAAAAGTCCCCATGCGCTTATCAAGCAATTGGTATCTATCGCGAACCTTAAACAACATAATTCATTGTTCAGGTCTTGAATACTCAGAATGATTCACTCTGTGTGTAATGTTTCCCTTTCTGTAAGGAATTAAATTATATAATCAATTTAAGCCAAAAGAACAAACCAACATCACCCGGAAACCAATCAGAACTATAGGTGTAAGACAACCAATTCCAAATCCCTATCTGTTTACTATATCAAAATTTTGCAATTTTCACAGCTTTCTAAATATTTTACCTTAAGTTTAACTTCATATATACCAGGTATATCCTGAATCATACTTGTGTCACCTTTCTGCATGCCAATTTTCAAACCATGTTTAAAGTCTTGTAGCGAAAAAGTACTGTTCGGAAGCCAATTACTACTAGAAATAACCCCTGGTTTTTCTTGAAATCTTATATTAGTATACTATGGAGCGCATTGATCCTCAATTTATAATGCAAACTCAAGGATGAGTTTTGCTCAAAACGGCCTTAATATATTTCTCTTTCACCAAAAGTTTCATTTCTACAACTTTGTTGGTGAGCTTAAGTAAACAATGACACCAAAAGCACTATTTTTGTCAGGGAAGGGCTACTTTTACATACGTGGTATGAGTGCCAATGAGACAACTCTCATCCAAGTCACAATTTGTAAACGTTAACCATTATAGGTCAAAGTACGGTCTTCAACATGAAGCCTTGGCTCACACCGAACAGCAAGCTATAAAGGACTCCAGAAATGACTAATGTAAAATCATTCAAACGGGAAAACCAACGGTCTAATCTATATAAAAAACGAGAAACGAGAAACACTTATGAATAGATATAGGAAGATGTGGTATGAGTGCCAATGAGACAACTCTCCATCCAAGTACCAATTTATAAAAGTAAATCATTATAGGTCAAGGTACGGCCTTCAACCACATCAACAAACGACAACTACTGAACTTCAGACTCCTGACTTAGGACAGGTGCAAACAAATGCAGCGGGTTTAAACGTTTTAATAGGTACCAACCTTCACCCTGATCTGAAACAATAGTGTCACATCACAACATAGAAAGACACACTATAAAATATCAATTGAAATGGCTTAACTCAATCAAAAGACATATTAACACAAGTGAACATACACTGAACAAATAAATTTGATCTATGATACAATGTAAATACAAAATCAATAAAATAAGGGGTGAATAAATAAAGGCAACAGTAGTATACCACTGTGAGATGTTAAACAATTTCCAAAAAACAACAACAACCTTGAAGAAAAAGCTGCCAAATACAATAATATACACAGGTAAATGAAAAGAATTTTGTTGTAAGGTATACAGTTTAAATTGAGAACGGAAATATTTTTACAAATTTTGTTGTTCATTGTACGAAGAAGTGAAAATTAATAGTCATAACAAACACTTATCAAAGCTGGTATATAGACGAGATATAACCCTGGAGAAGTAAACATTAAATAACAAAAAAGCATTACAAATAGTATCAACAGGTCAAATTAACAAGAAAGTACGATTTGCGAGTACTCGCAGTTACTGACAGCTAATTTAAAGCCAAAAACAATTAATAATAAAAAATCATGCATCAGAAACTAAAATCAACTAAAACACATCCCAAGGATTTAGTATTTTAACGTTATGGACAGTCAAAGAAGACATGACTTGTTCAATGCCAAAAATAAATGTATCGACAGGCAGTAGGAAAGTTGGGAGTTAACCTCTTTATAGAAAAAAAAAACGAACGTGGGTGTGTCTTTATACATCCCGTTTGAAAAGAATACAAATTTATTTATGTTTTAATTAACTGATGACAAAATCGATATTTGTGCCAATGTTAACATTGGTAAGAAAACCTTTACTAATAAGTTTGTTTAAATTTTCGATGAGTTCACACGGATCACATAGTGATTTTCGCGCTTTTAGTACAATATTACCGTAAAATTTAGGATGTGAAGTACCGTTTTTAATAAGTTTCCTACAGGTACAGCCCAATTTACTAATTGAATCTTTGTATCTATGAAAGAATTTAGTAACAGTTTTAAGTAATTTATGGTAAAGAAATCCCTGATTTAATAATTTACCAGTGATGCATTGATTACGTTCGTTAAAATCTATGACATCACTACACACACGGGCATAACGAACGAGTTGGGATATATAAACACCGTATGATGGAGCCAAAGGAACATCGCCGTCTAAAAAAAAAGGAAAATTAACTATAGGGAATGAAAAATCGTCTCTTTTGTCGTAAATATTAGTATGGAGTTTCCATTTAGAAATTGAAATGTCTAAATCTAGAAAAAGGACAACTACTGTTGTTTATGTTAGATTTAGTTAAAGTAAGTTCCTTTCGGGTAAATTTCGGTATTTTATATTTAGAGAACTCTGGATTATTTAACGAAAAAATATCATCAAGATAACGGTAGGTATTGTTGAATGTATCAACCAAATGTAACAATGACGTGTCTTTACTGAGTTTAGTAATAAATAATAGGAATAAATCTGCAATTAAAGGGGCGCAGTAAGTGCCCATAGAAATATCTACTACTCGTCGATACACTTTATCGCCAAAACGTACATATATGTTGTCCAGGAGAAAATTTAAAGCTTCAATAATCAATGATAATATCTTCACATTTCCAGTAAGTGTATCTAGCATACTTTCCTTTTTCGTTACAGAAAAAGACTGTAAACGAGTAACAGCAAATACATTTGCAATGAGATTTTTCAAAAGACCATTTAATTTAATATGAAAACTTTTTCTTGATAAGATTGTGTGGAAGTGTAATGTAGTATGTTCACTTTTGAAATTAAATTTGATAGAGAAAAAAAAATATCATTTTAAATGAAAGCGATATCATTCTAATTATTATTTAATGGGGACATCTTTGTATACATATGGTTGTCTTTCTGATATTGTTTTTTTTTTGTTTTACATCTAACCCCAGTGTTTTATTAATTTTGTATTTACATTGTATCATAGATCAAATTTATTCATTCAGTGTATGTTCACTTGTTTTTGTTAATATATCTTTTTATTGAGTTAAGCCATTTCAATTGATATTTTATAGTGTATCTTCTTATGTTGTGATGTTACACTATTGTTTTAGGTAGGGTGAAGGTTGGCGCCTAGTCAGGAACCTGATGTTCATTGGTTGTCGTTTGTTGAAGTGGTTCATAAGTGTTTCTCGTTTCTCGTTTTTTTATATAGATTAGACCGTTGGTTTTCCTGTTAGAATGGTTTTACACTAGTAATTTTTGGGGCCCTTTATAGCTTGCTGTTCGGTGTGAGCCAAGGCTCTGTGTTGTAGACCGTACTTTGACCTATAATGGTTTACTTTTACTCATTGTGACTTGGATGGAGAGTTGTCTCATTGGCACTAATACCACATTTTCTTATATCTATTGAACATCTCTATATTTAGTATAAAGCAGCCAAAACGTAGCAAAAGAATTCAACTGACCATGTATTAATTTGTGTAATCGATTCATGGACATTCCTAACATCTATATTAATAAAGTATAACTAAATTGTATATATGGTCGTCCCTTGTTAGTGTTGAAACTTCTCCTTAATGATATCAATGGGTTCATCATATAAACAATGAAAATGTTATTTATATACATATACATATATACACATTTTTATATAATGACTTGTGTCAACATTTTTTAGTAACTGTTTATGTTTTAACTCCACTTTAAGCGCTCTTAACTATATCTTAACCGTAACTTTTGTATTGGTTGAGGAGGTTGGAATACCCGGAGAGAGCCACCGACCATCGATCTTCAATTAAGGTTATGCATTTTATTAATTTTCATAAAAGTATACACACCCACTTCACATGTGTTGTCACATGGTTCACATAACGCTGCATCACCAGGTACTTCGTCACTAGTTCCTGAAACGAAAAACAGTTATATAAGAAAAAAATATGAGTCCTTAGTTGATATGAACATTATATCTTGCTTCACAATACACATGTAAATATTTTGTCTTTATTGACAATTTTGATTTAAATACCATCTGCTATATTAACTTATTTAAATTGTTGGCTAGTTTCAATGAGGACAATTTGCTTTGTGGCGGTGGATTTATCACCATAGAGAGGTTCCTAATACTGATGTTAGTTTTACAGAAAAATGGGCAAATTGATCTACTAGTGTGTTGTAGTTGTAATTTAACACAATTGGCTATGAGTTCACAAATAGCTAAAAACATCTAAAATTGGTTGTCAAAACAGTAAAATAGGTGTGGTCACAGGGTTCACTGCCCACTTGCTTACAAAGGGTCGGACCAATAACTTCGAGTCCCTAGACTGACAGTATGCATGATATTCGGTCTCAATGCTTAGTTGAGATATACCATATCGTCACTCATTAACCTACTTAAAAGAAAAACCTTGTAATCAGCCAAAATCAGCTGTTCTTTTGCGCATAGAGATCATTTTTGAGTTTGACCATACGTCCAGGAGCTCTTTAAGTTCTATCCCGTTACATTGAAAGAAGATATTGACTATGGATATTCGCCAAATGATCGGATTATAAACGTGACATTGGACAAATGTTGGAGCAATCTTATACAAAAAATGCGACTGTAAAGTATAGCAAGCAGGTTCTCAAGTGCTAAATTGTATGAACATCAAGAGTTATGGCTTCTGTTTGGTATAAAAGTGCTTTCACTTAAAAAGCAAATCATGAATCAAGAATAAAAATATTGTAATAATAACATGAATAAATAGATTCTGAATTGTGTAAAAAATAATTGCAAGTCTCAGAACAATACTGAGTTTATCCGGCTTCGATTGCTACAATAAAATGTGGCCTTTTACATGAACAAAATTCAAATCAATATATTTATATGAACAATATTGCAATTAACTTCTTTAAAAGAAACGTTGACAGTTGATTTTTATGATCTTTATTTTATATTTAGATTGTGTAATGATCTTTTTCTGTATTTGTACTTTATAATACAATACTAGTATTTGTTTCAATGAGCAATGTACACATGTGCCAATTTATCAAATTCACATCATTAAAATGTTTTGTTTTCGTTTAAGACGAGATTTTGAAATCAAAATATATATAACATTATGAAAAAATAAAAAACCGCAGAAACACTGTAAAGTGTTTGCTAACTACGGAGTTTAACGAGTGTTTGATATTTGAAATCCCTTTCTGCATTTCCATGTTACACAATAGGTAAAATCCCCTTAGAATATAAACTCATTGTACCCTTGTGGTAATTCATGCATAGCTATAAGAATACGAATATGTACCATAGAACTCAGAAGGTAAATGCAAGCATTTTGATTGGACGTTGTAAAGTTGTAAATTGTGCTTAATAAGAATCGACTATAAGTCGAAAAATAAAAAACACCAGAACTATAAAAGATGTCCATAGTACACCAAGCTCAGTTCGAACTGCCACTTTTCGATGTTCATAGCACGGTGAAATGTGAGTTAACATCCTAATTTTGGATATTTTTGAAATATTTAACACTTGTAAACTTGAAATCTTTAGAGGGTATCAAATCAATATGACTACAATTTAACGATGAACTACCGTTATCAATGGAGACGGGATGGACACACAGACTAATAAATAATGCCCTCACTATCATAGGCGGGAATTAATATGCACAGTCAAGCTACCATTATATGTATGCTTGCCATTCTGGAAAACCTGGGATCGACTAGGGTTTTTGGTTGGATTCAGGTTGTTCAGTGTTTAGCTTTGTATCTAGTGTTTTGTGGACTTGTTTGTCATTTCGTCTAATTTGTTTGTTTTATTTGTCATGGTTTTGTCAGTTTCCCTTTGACTTTGAATTCGTACGCTTCTTTTTTTTTATAGTATATGTATATAAATAAAGTTTACCTTGTCTTCTTAATGTGCGAATTTTCGGTGAGTCTGTGTATATACAAAATGTACTACACATCGGAGCATCATCATCTGGTGCGTTTCCTCCTTCTGACGCAAACACTCTCTCATTCGGAGTGACCCCAGTAAAAATATCTTTAAAAAGAAAACAATGTGTATGATATAACGGTTTATAAAGCTGAGGAGGAAGACTTTATAATCCCCCTCTCAAATGTATTACCTAATTTTTAAATGTTTATTATAGACGGAATCCTTTGATTTGGATAAAGTTGTTTGTATTTGATATGCACTGCTTTTCGGAATATTCCTAGGATTTGTGTAGATGGAACATTCTCATGGGCAGCATGCACAAACATTGGTTTCGTGTATAAAATAATAAAAAAAACAAGTTAATAGTTGTCTGCCAATCAAAAGAGTTGAATTCTCGAGAACAGGTATATTTGAATACAAACGAGACAAAAGCTCGTCATAAAACGTTTGTAATAATTCCATATGAGGCTTGCAAAATGTTGTTAATTTGATTGATTAATTATTTTGTCTTTTTAAATGCGTATTCGTGTCTCATGCATGTAGCTACATGCGCTTATTCTTTTTTTTTAGAAGATTCAAAGGAATTTACATGTATATGTTAATTCAATTTATATCATTATAACCATTTTTATTTTTTTATGACAAGTACATGTACTTTGATATATATATATATATATATATATAACTTTATAATGATACATAAATAATATGCAAAACCCTAAAATGGCTGAGCGAGACTGTTTTAAATACAAAACCTCTATCGAAAACTTTTTCAAACATCAATATTTTTGTAAGGGCAAAGCTATCTAAAGTTTCTTTAAATTTATTTTCATATTTTGTTTTTCCTTCCGAGCATTAATACATGTAACAATGTGCTGATATTTGCATTCAAAACATGCATTTTTGAGTAATTCCAGTTTCATTATCAGGTATTTTCATTTCTTAATATCCATCATTCTTTTCTAAGGTGTATCGGACGTGCATATGTGTATATTTCCTTTGTTGGTCAAGTGGATTTATTGGAAATACAGAGTACAGGAGCAGTTGAAACAACGTCGCATAAACATGTGATCAAATTTCACTTAGGTAAGGACACATAATTGATACCGCAAACTTGCAGATCCAATATTGTTGGGCTGTTTTTGAGACAACCTATTTCATGTATTTGTAATGTGTAGTGTCCGACCTATTTTTAACTGTTTAGTCCTTGGTTATCAAGAGAGTATATCAGTTGTGAGGTTGTAGACGTATATGATAAAAACACATCGACGTTGCTACATGGAAGGTATTTATCAGGTCTGCTAGGTACTCTCGAAAATACCACTTTATATCATGTCCACTGTTACGATTTCATGAAGCCGACATGAGAAAAAAAAAACAGCATTCGACTAACACAAACTGAATTTAATACAGTTAAGAAGGAGTTGCTAATTCATGACATCAGCATGAGAACAAATCCCGCTGAGGGTAGGACAAACTATTTGCTACCGCAAATTTATAGATTTTACATTATTGGCTAAGATTGAGACGAAGTATATGTTATATGCAATGTTTGTCAGCTATGTTTATACGATTAAGAATGTTAGTCGTACAATTGACTTTTATGCGTCGTAAAACTATAGCATATACACTCATCTGCCTTTTTATACTAGTCGTCCCTTCTATGCTGATAATTTTCACTGTTATTTAGTATTTATAAATGAAGTCCCATACCTGACAAAAGGTAAAAGTAATATAAATCGTTGGTAACTTTTGTCAATTTCATACAAAGATATAGCCTTCTGCTACCTAAAAAAGGTCCAGTGGTAAAGCTTGTGTCACTTCTGAAACATATCATAAAACATATACATGCAGGAATAACAATCACAAATATATTTATATTTATTACATTGGTTGCAATGAATTACATTGATTTCCCATTGTAATGAAAACCGATAATTTCACATGTGAAATAAACGTGTTTATTTCACTCCTCTGACGTCATACAACAATAGGCGTTGTCAAGACGTCGATTACGTCGGATCAAAACAAATTGTGAATGCGTAGAAAATGATATAGTTCCTTACATTTTCTACTTTAATTTTATAAAAAAAGCCATTTGCCAATGTAATAAAAAGAATAACTAATCAAAGAATTCAAATATCGAAAAATATTCGACTCGTGACCGAACAACACTGATAATTAACTCATGCGCTACGCGCATTCGTGAATTAATGTGTTGTTCGGTCACTCGTTGAATATTTTTCTCTATTTGAATTCTTCGATTTGTTATTCTATAATTATTAACATAAACGGTACCAATTGTATTGCACCATAAGCACATTTCGACAAGTAGTGTCTCAACAATGATGCCCGAGGCCAACATATTTGAAAAGTTAAAACCTTACTCGAAAATTAAAGAGCTAATACATGTAACACCCAAAATGACAAAAACGAAAGCAAAATCCAGGCAAAGATTCAGAGCTTTGCATGAGGGAGGTATAATCCTTAATAAAAAATAATTTCCAAAATGTTTTAATAGCAAATTTTTACAACACAATATCGTCATGTTCATTCCAGTACTGAAGTGAAAGTCATACAGTATAGTACATGTTACATCAAACATTACAACAAGTTTAAGCTTTGTTTTCCCTTACGCTTCAAAATTGAGATAATAAAAATGTTTGGAGTTTGACATTTGTTTAGTATGGTTTTTCATATTGTGCGTTTTATCAGAACAATTACTTCTTTGCATGAACCGATGTCAGAGAGTCTAGATGGGGTATCTAAAATGGTATTCTTGGAGTGTTTAGTATTTTAGTATTTGTTTAATAAATTATTCTCTTTTATATCTACCATGCTTTTATCTATCCTTTGTGTGTTTGCCTATTATTCTTTTTTTCGTAAACATCACCAATGTTCTCATAGTAGAGCGGTTGGATACTCGCAGGATTAAAACAAATATAGCCATGCAACTGCTTGAACTATTATTAATCAATGTTATAGATATCAAACCTTTCGTCATACTTTCCTGGACTTGTAATTCATATTCAGTGTCCTGACACGTTTGAGTCGTTGAATATTTTGTAATATTAAGACGTTTATTTTGGCGGATTTTAATTTTTGCAATTCATCTAGCACATAATGTTTTATTTAATTTAGCTTTTTTTTGTCATTGAGTCTGATTTGCCATAAAGATAAAGTTTACACAAGGGGACATTTTTGCCATTTTATTGTAAATGTAAAAATAAACCCTCAGAAAATATTTTTGTTTTGAATGTGCATGAAGTAAAATTAACACTTTTGAATTAACGGCCATTTTCAATTACAATAAATACCAAGTTGTGTTTGTCGAAAACGGTGGCGGCTACTACATTCGGTTATAGTTTTGATTTAGACCTGTTGAATATTGTTCAACAAAAAGACTCTATAAACACAAACAAGTAACCCAAGTAGCATTACGTCATATCAAATTCTGTATAATAATTCAGATTTGGTTTTTGATCAAAATTTAATATCACAATTATTAAATCTTGAAAAGGATATTTTGCGGACCTCAGACTTTTTATCTTGATTTAATAATGTTGATATTAAATGTTGATGAATACAATAATTGTAATAATCATCTTTACAAAACTAACACCCAAAAAGATTGCTAAAAAGTGGTGCTATACGAACTAGACATTTTTTGAAAGGATTAATAAGTAATGGTCTGTGTCTATTTATAGGTTCTTCGCTTGAAAAAAATTGAAAAAAACTCTTTATAACGGTCATGCCTCCGAAGCTGTTTTCTGGATTTATCTTCATCGAGAACATTTAAAGAAAGTATTTGAAAGCAACGGATATGTACGAACCGAAACAGTTAAAGAGCTTTATCACCAAAAAGGACCTACAAATAATAGCCAAATCCATTATAGGAACAAAGCAAACATATCTTTTATCGGTAAATTTTAATCGGTCGGTGGCAAATGTGTTACAACCCATAATGGCATATTTGAATTACTATTTAAAACACCACACTGATAAAAAAAAAAGAAGCAAATTTGTAACAATCATAAATTTGTATTTGTGATTTCCTTGATTCCGGCTAATCCATGAGGTCTAGGGGACACTTTCCCAATAATGTCACTAAAAATTAAAATAAATCAACCTTTTTAAAACATTAACAGGTTTACAAGGAACCCTGTCGAATCCTAGGTCTTGAGACAAATTCCATAAGAAAAAATTCAAAGAAAAATAAAAGACATATTTAAGAAATTTCTTTATGAAACCAAGATTTGAAAGAATGTCATACTGTGCACAATTATAGTTATAAACTGTTACTGTGACAATTGACCTTTGACTTTAACATCTTTTGGTTTCCTGCTTTCACTTTTATTCGATAAATAAAATCCTACAATTGTACTCCAAGAAATTACCAAGAAACAATGAATATGATGAAATATATATAGATATATTTATAAGTCTAAATTGAAAACAACGTTCAAACCTATGATTGCGTTGGATAAAAACCGCAATTTTTATACGTGTGCATGCAAAACAAATTTCTTGGTAGAGTGGTCTAAATACAGTACAAACAACATTTTCCAAAAGACCAAAAAAGTGAAAAAGTATATTTAAACAAAACGCATTTGACTAACAGGTCGAACAATGGATGTTCTTAAACCCTGCTGACTGCCATTTGCGATTGCCAAATAAACAGATCACAAGATGTAACAAAAATGGATCTTTATTATTAATTTAATACCAAACAGAAAACAATAAACTTGCGGAAAAGAGGGTATACTGCAAACATGAGGTGCAAAAATTTGTACACCATATCTGGATCTCGACAATTAATGTCTCTTCAGTGATGTTAGGAATCGAAACGGTATTTGGAAGGCCATATAATTTACCTCAATTTAGGATAGACTCTTGAATTTTGAAGAGTCGAAATAGGATGGACGAGTCATATAAACCCGAAGGCAAATATAATTCAAGCCCAAACGAAAAAATATAAATAAGTCTAAATTGAAAACAACGTTCGAACCTATGATTGCGTAGGATAAAAACCGAAATTTTTATACGTGTGCATGCAAAACAAATTTCTTGGTAGAGGGGTCTAAATACAGCAAAACAACATTTTCAAAAGACCAATGAAGTGAAAAAGTATATTAAACAAAACGCATTTGACTAACAGGTCGAACAACGATATATATATATATTTCATCTGATGTATCATCTGTGACCTTGACCTTTAACCAGTTTTTCAGACAATCGAAATTGTTCTTCTTTACCTTTTTATATATTTAACCTATATAGGTTTATTTTGAATTCGGTTCAAAAGTAAAATTATGTGTTGTACAGCATCCTGTCCTGTAGAATAATTTGTGAATTTAGGTTAAATTCTATCCATCGGTTTGTTAAGGTGTGGATAAACGGTGTGAATCTGACGACAACGCGGATGACAAGGACGCAGGACGACATATATTATCCCGATGACGTATTTGTCGTTCGCATTCGCATTAGGTACATATAACACAACAAACCCTATGTATCGTCCTATGAACATATGTGCAGTTATATGCTTATTTTTGTTGTTTGGGTACTGTCTCACTGATGTAATGTGTCAATCCCTTTAAATTGTATCATGTACGATGACAAGTTTTTAAAATAAATTCTGACATATTTCTTACTTGAAAACTACAATTGTCTGTGTGTTAGAGATGTTTAAACTATTAATGCAAGTCCAATCGTCGATTGTTGTTCCATAAGCGTTTAAATTGATGACAGAATTTTGTAACGTTGTAGTTGCGATGTTGAGAATTGTCGATTGTTCTGAATTGTCTGATGCTTTTGTGTAATTATATTCCCATGCTGCATTCTTTAGATCTGTAGGCAAATATTTAGCACCATCTGAAAATTAAAAAAAAAACAGTTCAGAAAAGAGGGACGAAAGATACCAGAGGGAGAGTCAAACTCATAGATCATTTCATCGCTAAAAAAAACAAAATGGACAAAACAACGTAAATTAATTTTCGATAGACATCAGCTGCTTACTTTTGACAAAAAATCTAACAAGTACAAAAACTCCTAATCATGAACTTTACATTATAACTTCAAATCATTTTAAATCGTTAACAATTGTGGAAATAGTCTTAGATTATATCGATTATCTCCGTAAATAATAGTTTTAATAGTTTGTATACTTTGAAATGCAACTGCCTGTGGTCATTCAAGGACACTTAAAAATCCAAATGTCATGACTATATATCAGATACGTTAAACAATATGACACAAGGTGTATTCCCTTGTTAAAAAGAATGAGTTGAACACTTATAAATTTAAATGTCAATTGTTCGTGACCAACTAAGAGATATTCCTTTTCAGAATGTAAGATATATGATTAGATAGAAGTAGAATGCATTGAAAAGCAATTAAACAATCATAAAACCCTTTACAAAGGATCAAAAACACAAAAATCGCTATCAAGAAAATGACCTTGAACTTTGACCTTTTGATATTTCTCAAACTCATTGGTCCCCAATGCCACTACAAAAGACCCGATGGGTCTATGACCTTTTGTTCAAGAGTTAATGATAATTTTGTCTTTGCAGACACCGTTGATCTTTCGGAAAATGTCAAATCTCTTCTGTCGAATTTACCAAAGTTATTGACCCAGACATTTTCCACTATCTAAAATTTTGTAAGTATTATGGTTTTTGAGATGATCCTGTAACAAGATGTAAGTTCAAAGGTCAAAGTCAACCTAAAATTGGATTTGAGGTATTTTCAAGGTCACAGGAATTGATGATCATTTGTGGAGATTCTTGGTGTCTACGACATACGGTTTCTGAGTTTAAGTGGCCAAACAACATTGGTTTATTTTCAAAGGGCTTAAGCCTACCAATGAGTCTTTGAATCTTTTCGGTCCAAAGTAACAAAGATATAGAAATTGAACTTGAACAAATTCCATCCATCGGTTGTTTTCTACCTATTACGGTAACTGTGTTCATCTGTTAACAAGGTTGTTTTGTTTTGGGTAAATAACGCAGGTCCGACAAAATTTAATGACTCACAGGGTGAGTTCAGGATAGGTATTTGTGACACCGATACAAAGTGTTAACCTGAAAGCTTGATGTCTTACGGTGACGGAGGCAAATCTTGTCAAAAGTTGGCAAATGAATAATAATAATGATTAAAATGTAAATCGTTCGTGAACAATTGAGAGGTCGTTCCTTTTCATAATGTAAGTAATGTGTTCAAAAAGACGTAGAATGCATTGAAAACCTTCTAAACACACATACAACACTAAAAAAAGAGGGTAAACAAATACCAAATTCGCTAATTAGGACATTTCCTTGACCTTCATTAAGGTCATTGGTCCTCGATGTCAATGCGAAAGACCTCATGTGTCTAAGACCTTTGGTTTGAGAGATAAAGCTAATTGTTTTTTTCAGAACCGATTAATGGATGTTATGGCCCTTAAAAAAGGTCAAATCTCTTTGATAAAAATGTAACAAAGTTGCACCTTAATGACCCAAACATTCTCCACAATTCAAGCCTTATGTATTCATATTGATTTCTGAGACATCCAATAACAAGTATTAGGTCAAAGATCAAGATCAACCTCAAAATTTGACCTTGAGGCATTTTCAGGGTCACATGAATTGATAATCATTGGTGAAGATCCTAGATGGTCCCGACTTACGGTTTCTGGGTATGAGTTGGCAACCGACATCGGTTATTTTTTTAAAGAACCACGGTATGGCAGTGAACAAATTCCATCATATGGTTTTTGTCTACCCATTACAAGTATGGTGTTAATCCCATTACAAGGTTTTTAGGTTTTGGGCAGATAACTCCGGACCGACAAAAAAATCAAATCTCTTCGGTCAATATGTAACAAAGTTGCACCTTAATGACACAAACATTTTCAATTAAATGGAAATTAAAATGTCAATTGTTCGTGAACAATTCAGGTCGGAATTTGATGAGACTGTCGTACAAGTGAGAGGTTTAGCACTATAAAACCAGGTTCAATCCACCATTTTCTACATTTGAAAATGCCTGTACCAAGTCAGGAATATGACATTTGTTGTCCATTCGTTTGGTGTGTTTTGTCATTTGATTTTGCCATGTGAATAGGGACTTTCCGATTGAATTTTCCTCGGAGTTCAGTATTTTTGTGATTTTACTTTTGCCTTTTCATAATGTAAAATATATATTTAAACAGACGAAGAGTGCATTGAAAAGCTTTAAAGCACTCATAAAACGCCTAGAATAGGATAAAAAAATCGCAATCCAGGACATGACCTTGACCTTTGACCGTATGTACGTTTTAAGGTCATTGGTCCCTGATGACATTGCAAAAGACCCTGTGCATGGGTCTAGTATCTTTGTTTCAAGAGTTAAAGCTAGTTTTGTCTTTTCAGAAACCGTTAAGGGGGGTTATGCCCTGAAAGAAAGATCAAATCTCTTCGGTAAAATTTTAACAAAATTGCACCTTGATGTTCTAAACATTTTTTACTTTTCAAGATTTCTGTAAGTATGATGGTTTTTGAGATATCCCATTACAAGTTGAAAGGTCAAAGGCCAAAATCAACCTTAAAAAACCTCAGAACACATATATTACCCACAAAATATGGTAAAAAACACAAAATTAGCTATCTAGGACATGACTTTGACCTTTGACCGTCTGACCTTTGTCAAGGTCATTGGTCCCATATTATATGTTGTACTGTTACACCATTGTCCATGGATAAGGGGAGAGTTTGGCGTGACAAAAATTGTTAACCCCATTACATTCAGTATGTGCCTGTCCCAAGTTAGGAGCCTGTAATTCAGTAGTTATTGTTTGTTGCTGTAAATCATATTTGATTTTCGTTTATTATTTTGTACACAAAGGAGGAAAACATATACTGGGGAATCGGCAAGTAGTGCATTTACATTTTAATTTTGTGAAATGTTCCCCATGAGAACACATTATAAATGTTACCATTTAGTAAAATGTTACTCCGGGCAGTTTTGTAATGCTCCTATCTGGAACACACAGATTAATGTGCCTCTTTGGATCACATATCAAAGATTGTCTTTTAGAGAAATCTTCCTCTAGGGAACAATGTAAGATGTGGACTTCTTTTAAAAAAATCACTTTGTCGAAAGTTTTAAATGAATCAATAATAATTTTCTCTGTTGCAGTATTTTCCTCAAATATCAGCAAGTCTTTAGTTCTAAAATACTTACTGCTAGGAGGTTTAGTATCTTGATGCTGTTGTTGGGTCGTCGTTTCTGTTTTAATATCTAGAATTAATAACAAATGAAATAATTGTTATCACTTTTAGACACATATCAAAATATTATCATTTAGTCTAATGTGTTGATGTTGTACTGTTACACCACTGTCCACGGATAAGGGGAGAGTTTGGTGTGACAAAAATGTTTAACCCCGTCACATTCAGTATGTGCCTGTCCCAAGTTAGGAGCCTGTAATTCAGTAGTTATTGTTTGTTGCTGTTAATCATATTTGCTTTTCGTTAATTATTTTGTACACAAAGGAGGAAAACATCTGCTGAGGAATCGGCAAGTAGTGCATTTACATTTTAATTTTGTGAAATGTTCCCCATGGGAACACATAATAAAAGTTACCATTTAGTAAAATGTTACTCCGGGAAACATTGTAATGCTCCTATCTGGAACACATAGATTAATTTGCCTCTTGGAATCACATATCAAAGATTATCTTTTAGAGAAATGTTTCTATAGGGAACAATCTAATATGTGAACTTCTTTTAAGAAAATCACTTTGTCGAAAGTTTTAAATGAATCAATAATAATTTTCTCTGTTGCAGTATTTTCCTCAAATATCAACAAGTCTTTAGTTATGAAATACTTACTGCTAGGAGGTGTAGTATCTTGATTCTGTTGTTGGGTCGTCGTTTCTGTTTCAATATATAGAAATAATAACAAATGAGATAATTGTTTTCACTTTTAGACACACATCAAAATATTATCATTTAGTTTAATGTTCTGATGTTGTACTGTTACACCACTGTTCACGGATAAGGGGAGAGTTAGACGTGACAAAAATGTTTACCCCGCCACATTCAGTATGTGCCTGTCCCAAGTTAGGAGACTGTAATTCAGTAGTTATTGTTTGTTGCTGTTAATCATAAAATTGAGAATGGAAATGAGGAATGTGTCAAAGAGACAACAGCCCGACCATAGAGCAGACAACAGCCGAAGGCCACCAATGGGTCTTCAATGCAGCGAGAAACTCCCGCACCCAAAGGCGTCCCTCAACTGGCCCCTAAACAAATATGTATACTAGTTCAGTGATAATGAACGTCATACTAAACTCCAAATTACAGCATATTTGCTTTTCGTTTATTATTTTGTACACAAAGAAGGAAAACATCTGCTTGAGAATCGGCAAGTACTGCATTTACATTTTAATTTTGTGAAATGTTCCCTATATGAACACATAATAAAAGTTACCATTTAGTAAAATGTTACACCGGGGATCATTGTAATGCTCCTATCTGGAACACATAGATTAATTTGCCTCTTGGGATCACATATCAAAGATTATCTTTTAGAAAAATGTTCCTATAGTGAACAATGTAATATGTGGACTTCTTTTAAGAAAATCACTTTGTCGAAAGTTTTAAATGAACCAATAAAATAATTGTCTCTGTTGCAGTATTTTCCTCAAATATCAACAAGTCTTTAGTTATGAAATACTTACTGCTAGGAGGTGTTGTAATGCTCCTATCTGGAACACATAGATTATTGTGCCGCTTGGGATCACATATCAAAGATTAGGTTCAAAATTTGGGTTAAAAACTCGAACAAATTCAGTTATAGCACAAAAGTTAAGTTCCTGCAAGGTCTGATACTATCTGTGTGACGATTGAAATTTAATTAAGCAAGACACACTTAGTGTATGTACTCCTGTGTATAAGTCAATATTGGGATACTAAAGTTTTCATTTGCTGTCCTGTTCGTTTTTACTGTTATTTGCGTTTGCGTTTGCTTCTGTTTTCTCTTGTCGTCATTGTAGGTCCTACTTTTTAGGGTATCTTGCTGTCACCTCTTCTTTCGATTCAAGGCTTTATAGTTCACCCGTTTTTGGCCCTGTATTGTATGGTTAATAATCGGCAAGATATCACTCAATATAAGTATGTGAAAATGAACGGTTCAACTACTTGTGATACCTGAGATATAACTTATAAATGTACGTAAGAGATGTATGCATGTCATTGGGGATTTTCGATTTAAACTTAAATTCTAGTCTAGGAATCATATATGTGTAAATTTAGAAGACAACCTAAAAAAAAAACGAAAATCATGGTATTTAAATTCAAATGTATATTATTATTTGTTTTCAATAATTTCGATGTGAAGGGGGCTACTTCAAAACTTAATTGATATGGATGCCGCTGGGATTCTGTTATCCCACCCTTTCATATAATTTTTATTCTAAAATTGTATATCTTTGTGTAGGTAAAAATGTAACCTTTTTCCAATATTGGTTTGGTTTCGTCTGGTGTGCTGGAGAAGTGGAATACCAAATTCATGAAAGTGTAAAAAGAGGGAACAATTGTGGATAAAACACTGTCGGGAAAACCAAGAAAGATAACAGACAAAGAAGAATTAACATATAATACAACAAATATTTTAAAGTACATACAGCAAACCCACCCAAAACCGGCGAGACTTTCGGCTGTGAAAAAAATACAGGGCTTTTCATATAACAAGTAATAGAAACTATATTGACCTTTTCATATATTTCTGATTTTTCCCACATATTTACATACTTTTCAGTCTTTTCAAGCTGTAAAATATTACCTAATCAAGCGGCACGTCCTATTACAACTTGTATATATGAAGTGCCCCCAAAGCCCCCCTCCCCTTGGGTCAACGTTATACACCTAAATACCTTATGGTACAGAGAGAGAGAGAGAGAGAGAGAGAGAGAGAGAGAGAGAGAGAGAGAGAGAGAGAGAGAGAATATTGGTTCAATAGAGTTTATGTCTAGGATCGTAACTCGTTATAAGTCTATAAACTTTACAGTTTAATGCTTTGTGTTTTGGGTCAATGTTTTTCTTCTACACATATACCATATATTTCATTAAGTTTAAATTCTCTAACATGTCGTTTTTTTTACAGTTACATAAAGTCAAGATAAATTTCATATAAAGGCACGATCAACTGATGATGTAGTTGCATGAATCACACAAATAACTGAATTTCTTAAAGAAATAAAAAAAATCTCCAATTTAAAACAGAAACATATCAAGTCTTCTAGTTGTCTTCATTTTTTTTTCAGCCGAATCAACAATTTAAAATCTCAGATTAATGAACAGTATATTATTGAAATATACAAGCATTAAATCAGCAATGCAATGATGATTTCCCTTTAACATGTTTAAGAACAAGTAAATAAAGAAATATTATAATTGTATATTTGGTTAAATTTAATGTACATTTAAAATTATTCATGTCATCTAAAACATTTCCAAGTCATTTCATTTTGTTTAGGAGAACCTTAGATGTTTTGCAGGACAGAATTCCTCCGGATTTAATTAAGAGCAGCTGTTTCATCTAAAGTTGTAAGAAAACCCATGCTGTTTCTTTCAAATAAAAATTGCAAAGTTAGTAAACGTCTTCATCGAATTGATCCTTTCGATTTACACAAGGTCACTTCAAGTTGACATATTTCAAGGTCATATGTCGTTAAACCTAATACAAAAAACAGTTATCATGTACAAGTATAATGTTATATCGATGATCTCTATGATCGGTACATTATGTCTTACAAAGTTCGATTTTGTTTTGTTCTACCTTGACCAGATAGTTAGAATGATTTATGAATCTGGTACCATTTTAGGAATTTTGATTTATTGTCGGGCTTACTGTTTGATATTTGATTATGTGTTAATATTTGATTTTATTCCATATTGGTATTATTTTAGAACGTTTTCTCTTTATGAATTGGATTTTGAATAAAAAAAGCATATTCACCTGGAGAAAAGTGATATTCACCGCGCTGAACGTCACACGCTTTTAACTGTAACGTTATGGTAAAATATTTGATAAACAATCGGTTTTGGTAAATATTTGACTTTTGAATTTTGCATAATCACCTCATCAAAAGACAGTAATTGTATAATATTGATATCAGACGTGGTCATAATATCTTGTGATATTTAAGAGACAAGGTTTGTGATTGCATGGCCATAATATCAAGGGATATTTTATAGGCATGGCAATAGTGTAACTTTTAGTGTGTATACACCGTTTGTGTTTATATTGTCTTGTTATATGTATACATAGAATTATTTTATAATAACATGAGTTTTGAAAAATAATATTTATTTGAATACTGTACATTTTCAGTTATCCATAAATGTGGGAGATTGAAAAATTATCAAAAGCACCCAATGGACAGGAACCTTGCAATTCTACGAGAAAAACTACCATCTTATTGATTATCGTCAAAAGCAGATAGTACCCGGAGGAATAATCAGTACTCTTTCAATGCTTTCTGTAGGTGGTGTTTTTCACATATCATTTCGACGACTTTACCTCCTACAGACTATTATGTCAGTTTGTATTTAATTCATCTAGCGAAATAAGATAAATCCACTAGTACTGTAAATGAGGCTTTGTATGCTATAAGTCGGAAACACAAGTTGGCAGGAATTGATAACCTTGTAAATCAGATCTTGTGGTGGCAACTACAAAAGGGGACCATATATTGAAAGGTCACTTTGTTCAAAAGAAAAAAACCTATATATAACTATCACTCCTAAAATTTAACATAAAATAGTGATTAACTAAGAACTGGATCATTCTCATTTGAAAAATTTAAGCATAGTCAGTATGTGTTTACTTGCGTATGCTGGATTTTACATTATTTAGAACTGGCAAATTTGAGGTCAAATAACGTTACTTTTCATACAGATCACGTGAGGTTAATTTTAGAAACCTGTAAAACAATATACACAGTGAATGAAGAGATGTCGTAATTTCTAAGACTAGTAAAATAACATGTCCTGTGAATATATTACAAAACTATTCATTGGCAGGCAAGATTTCTACATGTTCTACAGACAGCACTGATTTTATACTTTGTCCGCTTCCATTTTGCAAGTTATCGAATTCTTACAAACTTCGTAACGGAAAACTTTCTTACTACTGCAAGAGAAATATTACTACAAGTTCAACATGATTTTTTTTCAAATACACAACATGCACAACGCTTCGGTTTACACAATTTACGTTCAGATGGAGCTACAGCAGCAGCTACTTCAAAAGTAAACTACTGTCTTTTTAAAAAAACAGGTTTTCGGATTTAGTTAATAATTGCTTGATGTTCGTTTGAGTCTTCAACAAATGAGTACATACATGAATTTATTAAAGGTATCCGAACACTTGTGTTTGTTTACTACATGTTTTAAAACATGTGGGTGTGTATGTTACATGTAAGGTGTTTTGATTTGCTGATGAAGTAAGATCAATACAACAGATATAACATATCTTTTTTGTCGATAGGATGAAATAAGGCCGAAATGCAGTATATTTATAATAATAGAATTTTGTTATGTTAATAGCACGAAATTTAATTTTCTTATTAGATGGTTTTACTTATGGCATGTATAATGGTTATTCGTAGCCCTACATACGTTCAGCAAAGTTCGTTAAGCCATCTTGAAACGAATGTAAATCTTGTAAAATATTAGACTATAAGCTAATATTTATCTTTTATCTTTGTAGCTTGTTTGCTGTCTGGTGTTACTTTAATTCTGAAGTAATGAGAGTCCTATCAATTTGATTTGACTCAGAGTGCTCATAAATACAGTTTGATTATACAGTCACATGTATGTTTATTCAGAACTTTCAAGGGTATCTTAACAATCTGTACATGTATATGAATCTAAAATGTTGATTTCTCATACAAGCAATAATTTACCATTCTAAGTTTGAATTGTTCCAGATTTATCGGACTTGCAATCATTGTTAAGCGTTTTAAAGCACATACACTGTACGATGCAATATAAAAAAATGTCTAAGCCACATATTGCAAAACAAAAATATGACGCAAGATCGAACTTTGGCGGAAGAAAAAAAAAAGACCTAGAAGCGTCTGAGTAAGGATTACGGTTCTCAGTTATACGGTTTACAGACGACGTTGTCAACACGTAATGGCGGCCGTTGTTTGACTTTGGTTTTGGCAACGCACTCTGTAAAGTTGGATTTATGACATTCTTGGATGCTTTATCTTTATGCTACACAACATACAAGGTAAAGGCTCATTTAAGATATTCAGATAATTATTTTCAAATAAGTGTGCTTTCAGGAAATTATTTAAACGGCAAAAATAAAGTGTAAAATTATTTGAAATATGAAATACCATTCATCAGCATTCCCCATTCATATAGTGAATCCACTATTTATACTATACGTTGGTTAAGTAAATTCGGATTTCGGCCCGAGATATCCGCCCTTGTCTCCGGAAATATTATACCCACACAAGTTGTCAACATCCGTTTTCACACTGTTCAAATTGATTTTCACAATCTCCCTGACCGCTATCACTTGGTGGTCAGGTAATAGTACATTCTTGTAAACCCCAAACAGCAAATAACGATCAAAATGAATCAAATGTGATCGCATGGGTGATCACGTCTCATGCAGACTGTAAGTTCCAATTGTGTACTTTTATTCTATTATCTATGTTCATAAATTGTCAATATTGTTGACCTCAGATTTAATACTTAATTGCAAAGAATGAAGGATACAATCATTTAAATTTCATATATTTGATTGAAAACAATATAAGGTAAGTAACTTTTACATGATGTGCATCATATCCTGATGGAGTGTTAACATGAGGTTTCTGAAAGCTTTTATTCTAAAATATTTTACTAATCATTTTACCAAAATTATTTAAAATTTATTCAATTGACCATTTTTTTTCAGATAAAGAGAACTTACTTGAGCAGACCATAATGGGGTCATAGATGGACATAACAATGAAATACAATATCATAATTATAATATTTCCTAACTTTTGATTGAATTTAAAAACTTAATTTAATAACCAAATATTTTCTTATTTTTAGTAAACAACAGATCCTGTAAGTTGAAAAATTTTACTGGAGGATAAAATTTTAATACCTGGAATCAGCAATTTATATGGAATGTGTTAAGAGAAATATATTCATGTGCAGAATTGTTTCTTAGGTGGTAACCCCACCAGATAACACAGGTTGTTCGAGTGATTATTACATGTAGCAGAAATTTCTGCTGAACTAATGCATCATTTAATAAATGAAAATTTGGTAGACTACGGGCTCATACTACCCACAGACCCATCAACATTAAAATGGAGATTTGGATAAGTGAAATGTATTTTGTAATAAATTCAGATATTGACTTTATTTTTGTTATGAACAGTAAATTTTGAAATCACATATTTGGTTGTAAAAAGAACAAAATAAAACATAAGCAATTATATATCAGTGATACTGCTTTGCTGAATCTTCCCTCTGGCCTCAAGTGTTTCACTTTTATTTTGCAAATAAGTGTAATTTTTTTCCTTGAATGCTTGAAAGTTTGGTCGATCCTGCACAATTTTTATGATATACAAGATCAACACTTCATAGATTAACTCTAAATGAGTAACCCATTATCCTGAAATTGTAACACAAAATTAGGACTGACGAAACAAAGCTCCATTTTGCTTTTGACGAATTTGTTTTGTCATTCCAGAATTATTGAACTTTATTCATGGAAAATTGGACACCTACTCAAATGTACAAGAACTCCAACTTTGCTTTGATAATTTTTCAAGAAATTGTATCACAAGGCTAGATTTGATCAAATAAGCTCACTATTGTAATTTTAGAGTTATGGTACTTATTCCATACAAAGTATTTATCACATATCATACTTAATCTAGTATGCAGCTTATGCTTGGACTGATTTCCGTCACTTTTCACCTGTTGTTGAGATTGAGTGAAACAGTTTAATTATTTTATCCCAATCAATTGTGGGCGAGGGGTCTATGCCACCTGCACTCAACACTGCATAACTATATCATATCACAAGCTATGATACAGCCAACCATACAACATAGCCCCTGCCACCAAAAGGAGAATATATGTGTACAACAGACAAAAAATATATCATATGGCTAGCTATCCTATGAAATATTTCATTGATTTTTTTTATATGTAATGTTTTTTTTTGTTGGAAGTAGTTACTTATTAAAAGTATTTATTATAGTTCCAATTTCAGTTGGCCTGGTTTAAACTTGATTACAGTCCTTAGATAAAAATAAGAAGATGTGGTATGATTTAATGTCAATGAGACAACTCTACACCAGATACCAAATGACGTAGAGGTTAACAAGTTTAGGTCACTGACAACCTTCAATAAGGAGCAATGGGTCAGGAGGATTTATTAAATAAATAACCTGGACTGGTAAGAACTGAAAATAAATAACTTTACACAAGACAGGCTGAAAATTAATATTCTGCATCTCAAAATGCAGGGTAGACATGATAGATAAGGATACAAATGTATACAAAAGTGCAAATAAATTTAGAAAAAATGAGAATGTGTAGCAATAGATCAGATGCAAATAAATAAGTCAAATCAGAAACAAATCCTACTGTACCCCCTCCTAGAATATCAAATGGTTGTTCCCCAAAGATACTGCATTTTTAATTTTAAAAAGTAAAGCCACAGACAGTTTAAACATACTCAGCAAACCAGAAATTAAGAAGCATGAGCCCATAAAAATGACACACGCCTTTGCCGAAAATCAAATTTTTAAAGCCCCCCCCCCTCCCCCCCTCATTAAAACACATCGGCCAGTAACAGTTCACGAAATAAATATTGATCCACGAAACTTGTTCGATGTCAGAGAACAAATCAATCATATGTAGGCCCATAGGGCTGTGATTTTACCAAGCTTGGCCTGTGTTGGTAAAACGTTAATATGGATTCAACATATCGCATGACTTCCTTGTCATCTAGATACAAAAATTCATAAAAAAAGAAAAGGATCCAACTTTTAACTTTTAATGACATTTGCAACGTTGATCTATATACTGATCCATCTTCGGTTGAGGTCGATTTCGTCAATTCTGCTTCAAAATGTCACTAGCAGTTAACACTTATTATTGTTTTCAAATATATATGTTGTGTTTTTTTTAATTTTCAGAGGATGATTATTTTCGAGAGATGAATAGATAACGTGTACTTCAGAAACAAGGTTGCGGCGGGACCACGCCCCCGTAGTGCCTTCTTCATTTCGAAAAAAAATCTAAATTCTACAATTTGCTTACACATATTGTTATTTATAAAGGGGTTAAATGAATAGGGATTCACATTTTGGAGAGAATTAAATGAATATTTACTTTTTATACAGAAACTCTACCAATTTCTAAACTACCGCACATGCATAGAAAAATCTATAAAAAAGAGACCCCTACTTTAAAATGGATACAATTTTTTGCCCTGGCTTGAACATCCTTGTTCTTTACGAGTTTCGATGCCAAATAATACCGAGAACAGTATGTACAAATTTTTAGAAAATCGAAGCATAGGTATTTTTTGTACCCATTAAATAGTAACGGGTGAATAACTCCTGTAAAACGTCATCGGATCGCTCTCCAAATTGACCAAAGCTTCATTAGGATATAACGAACAATTTAGTAAAAGAATTTTGGTCGATATCTTTTTTTTGTTACGAAGAAGATGCACACACAAAATAAATAGTGTATGGGAGATGACTCTTACAAAGAAAATTGTTCTTAGTAGGGTGAAATTTAAAAGCGCATAAACTGTTCCATACAATATAAGTAATACCTAAGCCACATATTGTGAAACAAAAAATTATCGGAAGAACAAAATTTGGCGGAAGTAAAAAAAAAAAAAAAAACAAAAAAAAAAAAACAATAGTCAAAAAACCAATTGAAGATCTTTCCACCCCAAACGAAATATTTTGATATGAAAATATCAAAATCCGGTTTAAAATGTCATTTCCCCTGTCAGATGATAGCTAACTGTACGCTGACTCCAAATATAAGCGGTTTCTATACACTTTTGTTTGAAATAAAGGAGATACGTTTTTACTTCAGTTTGAAAAATCTCACTTTCGGTGTCAAAGGATAGGTTACCTGACTTGATTTAAAAAAATATATGGTTCTATATAATTTTATATCAAATAAGTTAACAAACTAACTAGATCCGGTTTTCACAAGGTCTCTTCCGGTTGACTTTTTCGAGGTCATATGGCATGCAAACTAATGCAAAAGGTCCCTAGGCTTTATCATGTATAATCCTACAATGTAGCAGATATACTGATTTGCGTAGAAAATATATAAAAAAAATATTACTGGTCTAGGCCATCAACTTTTAAGTTAATAGAGTTATTGTCTGGTGAAAACACAAAACAGCTTTGTAACTTAATAAAATATATGCATTTATTTTTTCAATTAAAAAACAGTTTATTGTAAAGATATTTTGAAATTAAAGCAAAGGCCAAAATCAACAACGTCAAATTTACCTTTGACCATGACCTCAATTTCAAGGTCATCAACCAATGACCTCATATTAAAAGACCTTAGGTCTCTACTATGCATTTTTATAAGTTATATGATAATACATTTTATTTTCAACATTCCAAGGGAGAAAAATCCATGTAAATGTAATTGCTCCCCTTCGAAGATAAATCTCTGTTACGACATGTTGCAACTAACAATTTAGTGAAAATATTTTGTCGATATATATTACAGTTTCAAAGGAGTAGAAAGCACAAACAAAAGAATGAAAATTACTTTGACCTTTGACATTGACCTTTTTTCGTGGACCCAGGACCTCAAATCAAAAGACCCGTGTCTCTATCAATTATAGTTTATGTCGAATACATAAAGGGAAATAATTCTCAAATGGAATCTTCAGATCTCTTCGATCAAAATAATGCTCAAAAACCTGAGGATATAACGAGCAATTTGGTAAAATAATTTTATCTCAATCTTTTACAGTTGCAAAGGAGTAGCAAACACAAGAAAAAAAGTGTTCGGGGAGATAACTCTTACAAAGAAAGGTGTTTGTTTAAGCGGTGTTGGTCTTAAAAGCGTATAAACTGTTCAATACCATATATCAAATATCTAAGCTCCATCTTGCGAATCAACCAAACAGCGCAAGAAAAAAAAATTGGCGGAAGAAAAAAAAAATATATCAGAACAAAATCAAAAGGTCTTTCCACAGAAAAGTAGAAAGACCTAATGATAATCAGAATAAATACAATAGGTAAACGTGGAAAGACCTAATTAAGTGTATATGGAGACCAAGCGGGACTATAATACGTTTTAGTAGAATGTTATCATACCTGCCACATCATTTACTACTCCCGAATTTGACTTTAAATGACTGTTACATTTTGGAAGGCCTTCTGGTACATAGTTATGTTGAAATTCAAAAGATTCATTAAGCATTACCGCCATTCCTTCGATCATATGTTTATCAATGTGACAATGCAAGAACCATACTCCTGGGTTCATGGAATGTATTCTAATAATCACATAGCCTCCATATGGTACAACTATAGTGTCTTTTCGTAAGGGATTATTTAAGTTTATGCCTGGTATATTCTTGTAATCATTCCAGGAATCGTTTTTCCATGTGGCGTTGTTGCACTGGCTTTGGCTATTAGTGAGTGTTTCACTGCATTTAATATCATCTGTAAATACGAACGTGCCATCGTTTGTAACTTCAGGAAGAAACATCTTTAGAACTTCAAACGTGTGACCGTGCATATGAACAGGATGAGAAATTGTTGCTCCTTGACCAACTGTCATCATAACCATTATAATTTCAGAACCAGGAGGTAATGTTAGCGAATAGCTACATTGACAGGTTTTTTCATCACCACATGCATCACAATTGGTATTAGTTTCAGACGGTTGTGTTAGGGGTGCTGCTGTTGGCGAATGATAAATGCGTCCATTTATGGATGAATGACCACCTGGAAAGCCAAAGTTTAAGAAACGTAATAAAGTTTCATTGTTTTTTTGTATATGCTCGTCACTTACAGCATCGTCATTTGGATATTCGGTAGAGTTTAAGTAAGAAACGGGTATGCAAGTAAAATCCTCTCTTTTCGGGTAAGTTTTGAACGGGCAATTCAAAACTCGAAGTTTATTATCATCAGTATGGTAAACCTTTGTTGGTGAAGAATCTCCTTTTGTTACATTAAGAAATCCAAGTCCAATATCGTTTCCAATTGTAAGATTTGGCGACGACAGAACACTAACAGTGATATTGTAAATTCTCTCTTCGGCATAATTTAAATCGATTTCAAAGTTATAACGTTCCGCAGGAAATATAATTATTTTATCCACAAAAGTTGGCACAACCTCAACTCCGTCAGTTTCGGATACATTTAATTTCAAACCTGGAATCGAAAATAAAAGGGTACTATGCGAACCAACTCCAATGAGTCTAAACAGATATTGATCGCCTCTCCTAACGGTGAATGTTTCAATGGGTGCAAGAATATCATCGAACTGTCCTCGTCCGTTGATTAAGATTGAGTGAGGTTGAGGAAGTGGACGGATGTTTAGTAATTCAACTGCATTATACTGATGGTTCCATTCTTGAATTTGAATAATATGCTGATTCATAGGTGGCTCTCTTTTACGGAGTACAATAAAACCACCGTATAAACCCATATCTCTTTGGATGCCTAAATGAGAGTGGTACCAGTAAGATCCTCCAAAACGAGGCTTGAATGTGTAATTGAATGATTGACCTGGCAATATTGGGCATTGTGAAACATAAGCAACACCATCCATGGCTGGATGTTCAAGCTGATCAATGCCGTGCCAATGAATAGTAACAGACTCATTGACCAGCTGGTTATGAATAATTATTGTAATAGTTTGATTTTGATACATAAAAATAGGCGGACCTGGCATGGTTCCATTGGCAGTGATAAGTGTTCTGGTAAGGTTCCAACCATCAGCAGTTATGATGTCATCTATTTGAGCTAGCGGACTGTTTACTCGAGATGAGTAAAGTTGACGATTATTTGCATACACTTGACCGACATCCGTCCTAAACATTGTAATGGATGACTTGATATCAATAGACGTAAAGCAGTGGTCGACGGTATCATCACAAGTAAATGCAATTGCGTAGCCAATCGTTCCATAAAAGGCAAATAAAAAAACATTCGACATCTACAAGTATTAAGAAAAATAATTTACAATATGTTTTTATACTGAACTTTTATGCTCTCTGAAGACTCAATAATATAAATATTTTTCAAATGTAGCCAGTTTAAAAACTTATCTTACTGAAACCGTTCAACTTCTGGACAGGTATATTTGACGAATGACGCATGGGAGACACACATTTCTTTTTATTCTCTCAAGAAACACCATCCATAAATGGGGAAAAGGGGGAGGGGGAGTGTTATTGCTGAGGTTTAAGATGGTGTATTTACTATTCTACTGTGTACACAAACTTTACATTCTGTGGTGAACAATATGCTTCTTTACCATGTTTACAATAAAACAGATCCTACAAAATAGCAGTACAGGAACATATTTTAATCTTAAAAGATAACTTGTAAAGCTTCCATCATATTTTTGAAGAATTTCTCGTAATATTGTACCGAAAAACCATTGGCGGAATCGTGGGGTGGCGTATAGGTGTTGAGATTGATATATTGTCAGTGAATGCATCTCTGATAGTTTCTGGTAAATTTTTTGACTTAATTGCCCAATTGACATTTATTTCTTCTATGAATGACTTGAAATTATGGCTTTAATCTTATATTTTTTGAAATTTAGTTACTACTATTTATCTTAGTCTTAGACTTTAGACAATTTGTAATGGCAATTTATGATATGACTGATTTTTATCGTTCAGTCAAGACTTATGTCCAATGTTGTCAAATTTTGTGATCGCCTTAATGCCTATTGCTTGTAAGTCAATTACTTTTATCTTTTAACGGAAATTGTTGAGATGATAATGTAGAGTCAATTTTCCTCTACCACAATTTGCTTCCGGAGTTTTGCCTTTTTTTTTTAAATTCAACACAATACAAAATAAGAAGCGCGATTGATTGTTGGTTGCGTAACGTCCAGTGGCGAATATTTCATGCATATTCAGGACGAGTAAAATAAGTAGCTTTTTCCTTTGATAGATTTTCTTCAAATTTTTAATTCTGGATTTCAATAACATGACGATGGTAAAGTGGTGTTAATTTTGATGACTTTCCTATGATTAATATAATTTCCTGGTCTTTCTTCTTTCATAAATCTGTCCCCCATCAGGTTCAATTATTGATTTAAGGTAGTTCAATGTTAAAAGCAAGGAACAGTAAATGTGCTCTGTCACAGATTTTTCTAAAATTTTGCATACAACTTTGGCTCGTTGAACTATAACTGAAAATCGAAAAAAAATAATGCATTTATCTCTTTTATTATCTTAAATATTACCGATTAAATACTTTCAAAATAGGTAAACAGTTGTACAGAAAGCACAAAAAAATCAGCAAAAAACCTTCTTAAATTTGTCTCAAAATCATCAAATCACTAATTTCTAATACATAGATTTTTCTAAAAAAAACTATATGTTGTTGATACATAAATTTCCGTTTTAATGACATAAAATAATCATATAGTCTCTGACTTCGTTTTTTGTCTAATAATCAATCTGTTACCTAGTTGGTAGTGAAAAACGTCAACAAATAACATGTTAAGGCCTGTAACTCGATGACGTTACAATTATTTCGACATTGTATTTTTTCACATAAATCACCACTTTGAATGATGTATACCGGAAAAACGAAGTCAGTGACTCTATCATTACTTTACATCATTAAACGGAAATTTGTGTATCAACAACATATAGTTTTTTTAAGAAAAATCTATGTAATAGAAATTAGATATTTGATGATTTTAAGACAAATTGTTTTGCCGATTCAATGTACTTTCTATACAAATGTGCACCTATTTTGAAAAAATTCAGTTGCATGTAGTTATATTTCAGACAATAAAAGAGATAAATGCATTTTTTTCGATTTCAGTTATAGTTCAACCATTCAAAGTTGTATGTAAAATTTTAAAAAAATCTGTGACAGAACCCATTTACTGTAACTTGACTATTAGGTATTAAACCTACATTAATTTTTTTAAATTGCAAATGATTGCAGTAAGGAATAGAAGCCAACAACAGTCCATTCTGTAAAATGCTTGACATAATTAACTTTAAGTAGCTAATATCTTACTTAATACATTATTTAACTTGTCAAAGAAGGCGAAAAAAAAAACAGACAAATACAACCGTTTGATAAAATTTATTTTTATCATGTGTGTAAATTATCTGGATACATTTTATTTCTTAATATTATTTTGCACTAGCTCAAGCAAAGCAATAGAAAAACAACATGAAAACACATGAAGCTTGAGAATAGGTTGAAGTTGCAGAAAAAGGTTCAACAATATCGAATGTACCGTCGTCGATTTTATTTGTAATACAACACATGTCTATGTAAACTACAATGAATAAGAACAAATGAAGAGATAACAAGCGTGCAAACATTTTAAATCATTTTGTTGTTCTTCCCTCATGTATTATATCAATGATTTGTAAGACAAGTATGATCCAAATCTTATATCTTTTATTCGTAAAAATGAATTGATAAAGTTATGATAGGTAAATTCATCGCCATGAAATATCCGGTTGTTTTTATGAAACAAAAGCAGGATAAAAAAATATCAAATTGATATTAGTTAAGTTTAGCGATTTACATGGTTTGAATCTCAGGTCCTTTTTGTTTAAAGTCCAAAGAAGAAGACTGGAAAGCAACTGTAGAGGCTTCACCACTCGCGCTAGTACGTGTTTTATGATTATTTACATGTGTCTTCCTGAACTCCGACAAAGTCTCACATTTCTGTCTTTGTTAGGTCTTATTTTTAAATAAAGTATTTATCAAAGATACTGCATTAACCAGCTGTTGAAACATCACTGTCGGCTTCCTTCAAAGGTTAATAAACGTGTCTCTTCTTCAGGCTTAAGCGAGAGTCAATAGTGAGAAAGATGACGACATGAACAAAACCATGACGAATTTCTTGACATTCTAGAATTGCTATACAGTCTATAATCAGAACTGAATTTGACACTTTAAACCAGCACTATAAGATTTTGAAGATTGCATATCACCATAGGAGGGATACCGTTCATGAATATCTAGACGAACGTCTTGCTGATATTGTTGAAGATGCTTCTGAATTATGAATCGCTGTTTTAGAGCTACCCACAAGCGTACAGCTAACAAGCCTTACAAAAGAGGTGGTGGCAGAGGAGGGTTTACCGCTAGAGACATTTTTCGTGGCTTCAGCAATGGATCTGGACCAAGGAATGACGACTACTAAATAATGTTCATATGATTATGTTATTTCTTTTATTCAAGAACCTCCATCTGGTTATTTGAATAATAAGAGATCAGCTTTTAATAATTCATAATTTGTTTTGAAAACTATTAAAGAAAAGAAGACAAATAGTTGTATTACTGAAGTTTCAAATAATTCATATGTAATAAAGCCTCTAACTGTGTATATCAGTAATCATAAAAAGGGAGATTAGTATTAGATCTAATACGATAATAAATATGTGAAAACGCGAAAAAAAATTTGAAAGCGTTATAGAGGCTTAGCTATATGCAAACAGATTTTTTCCATGTTTAAATTTAATAAACGTTCTGGTATTCACTATATAAATATACACCCAGAACATCAGAAATATCTAGGTTTTTATTTGGTAATTGATCGACAAGAAAGGCACTTTACTTTTTCAGTTTTACCATTTGAGCTATCTTCAGCTGGACATATTTTTTACTGAAGTTGTTCGAAAATTGGTTAGTTTTTGGAGAACACAAAGTTTTCCGATCAATGTGTTTTTGGACAACGAATGGACCTGTGACAGCAAGGAAAGGTGTGTTCGTATGTCCAAAATTCTTTTTATACTTTTTGAAATCTGTTTTTTTACCAAAATTTTGAATTTTTGTTTTCACTAGTGCAAAAATAAGACTGGTTAGGGTTTTCATGGAATCTAGTATCAGGTGTTATTGAAGTTCCAAAATAGAAAATCAAACAAAAACAGTTTTAAATTGAAAACGATTCTTCGGATAACCGTTCAACTGCCAGAAATTCGGCATCTGTTCTCGGGAATATAATATCTTTGAATCCAGCTTCTTGTCATATTTGTCAAATGATGAACCGTAATTTATGCATAACCCTATGTCAAAGTGATACTTGGGACTCGTATGTTGATGTTCCCTCTCGAGTATAAACCGAAGTAGAATTTTGGAATCGTAATTATTACAATTGTATATCAAATTTATTAGTTGGTCCTATACAATTCCAAAACGTATTATTTTATTTTTATGCCAGCATGTATGCTTGAGCAGATTTAAGTAAAAGCAATGTTCTCAAGCTGCTAACCGCCTCGTTGGTATCGTGGTAGCGTGTTCGGCTCGAGTGCGGGAGGTCCAGGGTTCGAACTTCGGCCGGGTCAAACAAAAGACTTTAAAATTGGTAATTTGCTACTTCTCCGCTAGACATGCGACATTAAGAAGGAAGAGCTAAGACTGATCGTCTCGGTGTCAGAGCAATGAGTCCGGGTAAGCTGACATGTCTTCCTGATGACTGTTTCCTTGTGAATCATACTCAGGATGTTGGTCTAGTACAAAGCAGGGTTAATATTCATATTAAATTAACATGTTCTTGTCCTGAATATGCATATTATTTTGCCGCTGGACGTTTAGCAGCCATCCATCATCATCTACAAATTGCTCATAATATGTTTAGTAATCAAGAAAGAGCTCCACCAGGAGAGATTTGAAATCTGTTAAGTTCATATTATAAATTGTGCTTACACAGTCAGTATGAAAACTTGAAAAAATTTATACTGATAATCAAACTGTAGTGCATATATGTCAAGAGGGCAGCATGAAGCATGATTTACATGCACTTGCAATGAATATTTCTACAAATTGCATAGTAAACGGAGGAATCTACCAGTACATTATTGAACGTAATTTTTTTGATGTAACCAACGTATATATCTTTTCATGAACAAATATTTTATTTATGAACACATATTTTGGTTTTTTAGATAAATATTTTGTTTTTATGAATACATAGTTAATTTATATGAGCAAGTATTTGTTTTTATGAACAAATATTTCTTTTTATGAACACATATTCAATTTTTATGAATATATATTTCAATCTATGAATATATATTTAATCTTATGCGTTTTTTTTCCAACGCAATCATAGGTTTGAACGTTGTTTTCAATTTAGACTTGTTTATATTTTTTCGTTTGGGCTTGTATTATATTTTCCCTCGGGTTTTTATGATCCGTTCATCCTATTTCGACTCTTTACAGTTCAAGAGTCTATCCTAAATTGAGGTAAAGTATATGGCCTTCCAAATACCGTTTCAATCCCAAACATCACTGAAGAGACGGGGTTTAAGAATATCCGTTGTTCGACCTGTTAGTCAAATGTGTTTTGTTGAAATATACTTTTTCACTTTTATGGTGTTTTGGAAAATGTTGTTTGTGCTGTATTTAGACCCCTCTACCAAGACATTTGTTTTACATGCACACGTATAAAAATTGCGGTTTTTATCCAACGCAATCATAGGTTTGAAGGTTGTTTTCAATTTAGACTTGTTTATTTTTAATCTTATGTATATATATTTAATTTTAATTAATTTTATGAACACATATTTTGTTTTAATGAACTTACATTTTATTTTCTTTTAACATCTATTTATTTTTATGAAGATACATTTTATCTTTTGTGAATATTGCAACGTTTGCCACGCTATACTATCTAAAAATGTACAAGCGAATTACTTTTAAATTAGTAGATTTTTCATTTTACCACTGGGCTGTGGCCGACAATTTATTTCAAATATTTGATAACAAATTAAATTATGACAGATCTGAAGATAAAACAAACCTTAAGATTGATTATATTGATTAATTCAAAAGTGTAGGTTCCAGGAACCCAAGGAGTTGACGCTTTCTTTTTCGACTCGTCCGGAGAAAACAACTGGATTGTGTCCCGTGTTAGGTTAGTTTGCAGAGTATTAAATCATATGTTTATTTGTCGAGCAAATGATGTATTGGTAGTTCCTACATGGAAATCCGCTCTGTTTTGACCTATGATTTGGAACAACACAGAAAATACATTTTATAAATTTAATTCGATCGTCCAAAACATTTCTTTTTATCAGGTTCAACCAAAGACAATATTTTTGCTCAATCCCCATTCATCACTAATATCCTTATTTTTAAACTTGATCATTCATTTAAATAGGTCACATTTTTTGTACAGTTCGTTGCACATTTTTACTATCGGGTGTAGTAATATAACTATGAGGTCAATAACCGTTTCTCATTAAGCGTACTATACGTTACATTTGTAAACATTATTAAGATATGGATCGGTAAATGGAGATGCACCTTGAACTTATAAAGAAATATATATATATCTAGTATATGTTATGTAAATATTCAATGAATTGAACTTCTTGTTGATAATTTGGAGGAGAGATGCACATTGTTTGGTTTAAAATTAAGTGTTTCTTTTTGTAATATTTGAAATTGAAGCACTTTGTCTGATTTGTAAAGAAGGGATGCATTTTGAGCGTTTTTAACAATGCATCTTGTGTGGTTTGAAAAAATAAATAAATATAAATAAAAGTGCACCTTGTGCGATTTGAAAATAGAATTTGGAACTTGTGCAGTTGTTAGATAATGATGCGACTTGTGCAGTTATTTTATTAAGATCAATCTTGTGCAGTTACCATATAAATATTCACTTTGTTGAGATGTAATAAAAATGCAGTATACACGATTCTTGCGTTATTATGTTAAAAAGTTAATGATAACTGTAATATTCCAATTTAGCTACGTTGATGCGTTTAGTTTTATTTATGTTTCATTATTACACGACAGTGCATTATGTAGGGACATTTCTCAGTTTGCGAACTCGAATCAACCATTAATCAGATGTGAAAAAAAGCATATTTAATATTGGGAGAAGAAGTAAAGCAATTTCTACAAATAAAAAGTATGATGTGTATTTCAAAACTTTAATGGGTGGTGTATTATATTGATCTATCATATGTTGTAGTTTATATTAGTGACCGTGTACAAAAATCCGTATCTAAATAAGTTTTATTAGCACATGTTTATAGCATTAAGTGGTACCATGATTTCAGTTTTTTGTATAATCCGTGTAGAGACAAGCTTATTCGGATGATGATTGAAGGATTGAAGAGAATTCTTAGTGACAAAAGAACCAATTACAGCATATCATTTACGAAAGTAAGTAGACAAAATTGGTACTGATCGTTCTCATTTACCACTTATTAGAATTTGTGCAATTATGTTAACTGTGTATGCCGAATTTTTACGCTACTGTTTGATTTTGATGTCTAATATTAACATAATGACACTTATGTTTCTCTGGATATTGAATCTGGGAAAACAGATATAAATAGAAGGGGAAATAATGTTATAATTTCTAGAACAATTTTTTCTACCTGTCAAGTAGCATTGTTATAGATATGCATAAACTTAGCTAAGAATAGATTCTGATCATTGTCTTTTTCGTTATGCTAGTTATTTGAAGTCTAAAGTTTCTAATACGTTAGCGAAATTTAATCGCTTGATCTTATACAAGGGCTAGGAAATAACTTTTGAGCAAATCAGTTAGATTGGTCTTGATTGTAAACAATTTTGTTTTCATAGTTTGCGCAGAGATGGTGCTACTGCCACTACAAGAAATGGTGTTTCAGATCGTTTAATTAAGGAATATGGAAGATGGTGTACAAATTTTGCTAAGGACTTTTATATTGAAGATTTTGTTAAAAAGCAACCCGCAGTTTCTTCAAATCGTGGTATATAACGAGATTTTTGTTCTATTTGAAATGTTATTATTTAGCTCAAGTATATTCATACTTTCCATTTTCTTTTTGATTCGAGGTTTTATAGAGTAGCACACCTACACTTCTTCTTTGCTCGTTGTGAAGGCCATATAATATAATTACTTTATTTTCGAACGAACGTAGTGAGGGAGAATATAATAAAAATTTAGTTTGTTGTCCGTTCATGAAAATAATGCTAACCAGAATGAAATCAACACCACAGGTCGATATCAAATGACGGACGATAGTATCAGTAATAATAGGAAATACATAAAATCCACCAAAACAAAACTAAGTGGGCTGTCAAACTCTTTGTAACCTGGCTGAAGGACAGAAATACAATTCCAAAAACGGATAGCTAATTTTATGTTATTTAGAGAAGTTTAGGTTCAATGGGTCATTCTCAACTCAAACAAAGTTATTGGATATTTCATATCTTAAGTGAGCAACAACAAAAGAAAGGACTACTATCCAAATACAATGTATGAATTGATGATTGGCATCCAGCGATTTTTACGACAACAACCGTTCAGTTAGGATCTGTTAGTCTTTTAGACGTGACTGATTGTAGTGTTTTGCACATTGTTCTGGATTTTTAAATGAAATAACTTAGTAGAACATGAATTGATTGAAATACAAAGACGGCAGATGTGATAAGCGTTGACCAGGAGTCTTACATGTGGAGTAACTGATACGCCTAAACACCTCTGTGATACATTACTGTACTGTATTGGATTAAACGTTTCCTTGTGTACCGGACAAGAGCACAGGGTCCATATGCATAAAGCTACTTTAATGAGGATTTTCCTTAGTGAACACTCATGTTAAGGAAACTTTGCCCTTTTTACCTAGTAAGTGGTATGCATAAACAATCTTAAACTAAGCATTTCCTTGATAAAATCTTATTTGGTTTAAGTCACGCCCTCTAAACTTAAGTGGTATGCATAAAACCCCTTTAACTATGAAGAAGCCTAAGATTATACTTAAGTATAACGTACGTATAGAGCTACTTTAAATTTTCAAATATAGAAAAAATATGTCGAAAGTATGCGTTTTTGCAAAACAAGGATCGATTAGCTACCATTTAATTGAGTAATAATTATATAACTAATATTTCGTTTATGTATTGCTAAATATGACGACCATTGTCATTTTCTTAAAATCACGTAAACATGGTATAATCAACAAAATAAGAGATAAAAGAGGGTAGTTATATAACTTTATTTTAATCTTGTGTCTCAATCTCGCTATTGTGTATTCCGAAAAGTACTCACAGTTTTTACACGCATGTAAATCATGTTATTATTTTTCTTTTGATTCCTATGTTCGTGCATTCTTACATAAATAACATTGAACTTAATATTGTTGAAATACCCCGCCTGGTATCGATTGTTGGTACACAACAGTATGAAGAAAGCGACGATGATTTTAGGCATGTTAACTCCTGTTTTCTTGGGGGAGGGGGGAAATGGTTTAAGATGAAGGGAGAGATTGCCCCTGAATTTTACGGTTTCACTAACTGGAACAAAATCAGATAGGTTTTAAGACCTACTCCATGGATTCGAATTTATATAACATATTCACGAATGCCACGTTCTCTGCACGTTATGAACGCGTGCAACAACTCTTTGAGGGTTCCTTATGTGGTCCGTTGCAAAGCAGGATGGCTGTCCCTATCCAATATACCTACATTTTTCCCGTAATAGTTTACATTTTTCCCACCTATATCCAGGATAGGCTCCATTTCAGGATCTACCTATTGTATTTATTGATTATTTGTTCGCGTCCTGAACATGCATGCAATATTTGCTACTGGACGTGAAGCAAACATTTATAAATCAATTAACTTCCTTCCTAGCCCCATTCATCTCTCTTGTATTACATGTGTAACAGAAGGCGGAAGTCTTAAATTTCAAATATTATTTTCTTCCGGTGCTTCGCCATTGTAATGATCTTTTTTCTTCTGTGCCAATTTGCCATTTGGTTACGATTTTTTTCAATTATTGTATACAGCATAATATGATATTGTTAAACATCTAACCCCCTTGTTTTATTAATTTTGTATTTACATTGTGTCATAGATCAAATTTTTTCGTTCAGTGTATGTTCGCTTGTTTTTGTTAATATGTCTTTTGATTAAGTTAAGCCATTTCAAATGATATTTTTATAGCGTGTCTTTCTATGTTGTAATGTTACACTATTGTTTCAGGTAGGGTGAAAGTTGGCGCCTATTAAAACGTTTAAACCCGCTGCATTTGTTTGCACCTGTCCTAAGTCAGGAACCTGATGTTCAGTGATTGTCGTTGTTTAATGTGGTTCATAAGTGTTTCTCGTTTCTCATATAGATTAGACCGTTGGTTTTCCTGTTTGAATGGTTTAACACTAGTCATTTTGGGGCCCTTTATAGCTTGCTGTTCGGTGTGAGCCAAGGCTCCGTGTTGAAGGCCGTACTTTGACCTATAATGGTTTACTTTTACAAATTGTGGCTTGGATGGAGAGTTGTCTCATTGGTACTCATACCACATCTCCTTATATCTAGCAACATCAATTTAACCCCAGTTCTTGATAAACGTATATATTGTTCAATCATTGTAAATAATCAAAACAAACATTTTACACGGAGTACATGCGATGAGCTATTATATATCATACGGTAATTATACATTTGCGGAAACTAGGTCTAGATCTAGGATTACACTGATACTTACAATTACTGTCGACAAAAAAGAAGGGGTCATCTCAAAATAACAAAAAAAAAAAACCCAAACAATTGAGATACATAGAAAAACCAATTGATTTTTTTTAATCATGTAAATAAGTGTTATCGACGACACACAAATGCAGCGCATATGTTCACAATAGATTTTAATTGCCACAAAGTCCCAATAACTAAGTATTTTTTTAATTCGCCAATGGCGTGTTCGACCTCTACTGTATAGTGGGTTATATGTCTATTTAATTCTCTACACGTCCTCTGCATATTCTGTGGTTCGTCTTGTATAAGGTGTCAATACTGGATGTCCGTTCCGATATATTTTGTCGCCTAGCAAAAAAATCTCAGTCGAGAAAGGTAGTTCTTGTCCTATATTTTTCATCAACATATATTGGTGATGCCAGAGAAATCACCACATAACATATCCTGTCTTCGTTCGATATTAAAACTTAAGTGTGCATGCAATGACAATGTCTGTGTCCTAAAAAATACTGTTCCTGTGGTTCTGTTATCGGCCGCTAAATTTCAGTCCCTACTACAAACCGAATATTTTGCCACCCGAAGACCAATAAATAAGACGGTCACATGTTTCTTGAAATAGGTATGCATGTACATTTGTATGTATTTCATTTTTGATAGTCGAAACACTAACGTCAACTTTTGCAGAAAGCATATGATAAGACGGGTACAATCGTAACCATAACATAAAAGAATAATTCTATTTCTCGAGGAAATCTTATAGTATCGACCGGTTCTCTGTCTGAATAGACCGTTACATCGGCTACAATCTGAAATAATGTTTCAGGAGTTTTACATGTAAAAGGAATATCGTTTGCTTACAAAAGAAGTCAACACATCTCTCCCATTCCATAAGTGTACATCATTTCCTTTCATTCTTTCCCTGTTTGTAAAAGATTGGTTTGGCGGTGGTCTAGCTAGGACTATCAGGGTTAAAATCAGATGGCGAATGAAATGCATAACTTCATTCTGGACCAGGGCAGGTAATGCTGTCATGGTTTATCTGTGTTCTTCGTCCATAACGGAAAAAATGAAATAAATGTACGATAACATTTATCATTTATTAATTTTTACGTATCAATAATTCGGTATATAGTAATTTGGAGTCCACCCGTCCATGTTTTACACGATGACACTTTTATATCTGCAACTAAGCCCTAATCAACTTAAATAGTGTGTGATTTTTTTTTACAATTTCTTCTCACCTGATGTATATTATCACCTTTTATCCCTTTAACTTAACAGAATTAACTGTTCGTTGATATGGAGAATGTCGTAAGTGCACTCTATGGTAAATTTTCAAGATAATTTCACCGTGGAATTTTGTCCTTAAAGTTAATTTAGAAAAAAAGGGGAGGGGGGCTATTTCAATTCTTTTATAGAAAAAACAATTGTATGTTTTTTTTCTAAACCTTTGTGGGTGTTTGTGTGTCTTGAAATTTTCCATTTTTTTAATTTAAGGATGTAGCCCTCTGAGGAGCTAAAAATTTCTAGAAATAAACTTTTTTTCTTAACTTGATATTGGTGTTTATATGACTGAACGAAATTATTTGATTAAGAAAAAATCATATGGTGGTGCACTTCTTTTTTTGCTACGGCCATTTGAAAGTTCCCAATTTTGATGATTTTTTTCATTTTTTAAGAATTTAATTTTTATCCATTTTTTCCCTTCGTGAGAAAACCCCTTACTGTTTTTCTAAGTTTTGTTTTTTCTTCCAACATTTTTTTGACAAGCCCTCCTTCCTTTTCTATTGAAGTTTTCATGACCAGATTTGAACCATCGATAGGCCTCATCATGAAATATTACCAGATGACCCTGTGTAGGATTTCATCAACCCCTTTAGACAAAGTTAGAAGTAATCATCTCCCTTTTATTGCTCTTTTTTGGACATGGCCCCCTCGTTGTTTTTGATGATATCATGACCTTATTAAGACAATAGGTAGTATTACCTGATGAGGCTGAGTAGGATTTTATCATCCACTTTGAAAGTTATATCCCCTAGAAAAAATTTCTTTTATTTGCATCTTTCTTAAAAAGTATTACAGATAGAAACGATTTGAAATGGCAACATGTACAGGAACAAATGGCAATGTTAATAAACATAAACAATTATGTTGTTATCAACCCTTATAAGAGTTACTTCCATTGAAATATTAAACATACATTGTGAAAAATTATATTTCGAGAACCGGAAGTCGTGAGGACTTGGGACCTTCACCAATGATCTTTAGTTCATGTGACCTTTCATTTGCACCCAAAGTCAAATGTCACAATGTGCAAACAAGTTTTTACGCTGAAATTTCAAGCTTACATATTTAGAAAGCGATAAGTGATCGCTGCATACATACAGTGTATAATTTGTTCCTCTCGAAGAGCCCTACATTTTATACATTACACTTAAAACTGTCCGACTATCCGTTCAAAAGTTACAACGAGATAGTTCTTAAAAGTAAAGTATTTTGTGTATATCTTTGAAAAGGTATCAGATATACCTACTATAAATTGAAAAAATAATCAATATTTCAAGACTTTCAATTTGAGGTCGATGTCGAGGTCATGATGAAATTTTACCTTGAGTGTAAAATGACCTTGACCTTGTGACATTTGGGGTCATTGAGTGCAAAAAATCAAACTTTCTAGAAGATGGTGTTGTCGCATATCGAATGAAAGGTTATCAAGTCTACATTACAAATATACTTCCGATCTCAAATAGTAAGGTGGAAATGGCCATTAAGTGCAAAAAATAAAAAGTTGAAGAAGGTATGCTCGTCGTATATCAAAGAAAGAGTGCATTAAAAATATCCAACTTTTAAAGACTTTGATATACTAGTTTATTAAATGATTTTTGTCCATTCTATCATACTCCGTACATTTACAGCATGTTCAACCTGGATAAATCCAAATGTACAATAATTAATATGTACATATTAGTACAAAATGAGATCCAGTTGCAGCAAAATCCAGAGGGGGACCAAAAGAGTAGGAGATTGACCAACTTATAGCAGCCAAGAGGCCATTTTTTAAAGATATTTCTTAAAAACCCCGTTTATCAAGTATACCAAGTATATTTGCTACCTGTAAATGTAATTGAAATCCTAATCGTAAGTGTATGACAGTTTCCGCAAATGTCAAATAGAGAAATGGTCCGATTCAAGTATTCCTTAGTTAAGTGTAGGCATAAAAAAGCATCCCTTTGATCAGATGTGGCTGCATATTAATGCACTCCACACGCCCTCCCTGGCACGGGTTTAAAAGAGAGGCGAAAGATACCAAAGGGACATTAAAACTCATAATAAACTGACAACGCCATGGATAAAATAGAAAAATACCAATTGACAAAAAAAGTACACAAAACAAAACATGGAAAACTAGAGACTAAGCACCACGAACCCTCACCAAAAATTGGGGATGATCTCGATTGCTCCGGAAATGCCGGATTGGAGACCTAACGGTGTCCATGTTTCAAAACCCCTGTCAACCGTTTGGTGACCTTGATGAAGGTGTAATTATAGTGCCGCATCAATGCAGTATGTCAAATACGTTGTTATAATTACCCCCAAAATATCATTTACAAGAAAAAGAATAGTACCACAATGACAACAATAAAGCATTTATCATAATTTCTAAAATTTCTTTGTACTTTGAATTGGTATGCTCAATTTTTTATGGGAAAACAAATCAATAATTTTAATGGGAAAGTATATCGTGAACATAATTATGTTCGATAAAATAAATTATATACAATGTTCGATAAAGGAACTTCTCGTGTGCCATTTTTAATAATGCATTAACAACCAACACAAGAACAATGCTTACATCAGCTACAAAACAGCAGCAGGAAATAATTCAAGTGAAATAATGAATTGTAAGAATATGAGTTGAAATAACTACTGAAACTTCATTGCCCGAATACAATACAGTTTAATAGGGCACGTGAGTACGGAAGCCATAAGATACACTGCGTGGATTAATCTTTAATACATTTGTTTTGCTACCATATATGAAATGTATTTTAAAACGCAACGCAAAAGACCTCCAAAGAAGAACTGCTTTAAAATGTGAGAACTTGGTATGAATAGTCTATTAAGAAATATATATTTATTGTTAATTGTTACGTCTTTGAAAAAGTGAATTAAAATCTGAATATAACTTACCTATAGTTGATTGTTCGATTGTTGTCAATCTAGTTGTAACACTTTTAGATAATATTTCCTCTCGACTTTATGATTTCACGAAAGGTACAATCGAAGTAAATTCTTGGTATTATAAGGGTGTGTATTCTGTGAACTAATATATGTCATTATTTTATAAATAGATTTGTATGAACAAACATTTGTCCTTTTAATTATAACTAACAATGGGGTGCAAGGCTTGCATGCGGAAGTGAACTCCGTAAAGGTATATAACGACTGTAAGCTGATGTCCTTTACATTAATAATGATATAAAAACTAGTTCATGTTTTTGAATGATTGAACACTGTTTGTGTTTTCCGGCCTGTATATTTTATTGTATTCATCATCAAAATATTCAACAACTTATACAAAAATTTAACTTTTGTTTTTTGCGGATATCAAATATGTCTTATATGGATTTTTAAAAGTTCAAGTGTTTTCTTGAAGAGAATGTATTCTTCTTGCCGGTATGTCGTTTGGGCGATACTGTTTGCTGTCTTTTACTGACACGATGTTTTTGTTTGATTTTTTATACAGCAGCAGGAAACAATTTAAAAAGAAAATAAATAGATGATAATGTGTCGGAACATGGTCTAAATTAATCATTGTTACATCATGACTAAATAGAACACAATAGTTATAGTGAACTCGAGCCCGGGCATAACAGATACGTCTCTGCGTGAATTAATCTATTATACTATTGTATGATGTTGAAACGCAATGTAAAAGAGCCCAACAGTAAAACTGAAATGAAATGTTTGAAAAGTCTTTATACAAAATAATATGTAATTATTGCACAATTTGTTCATTTGTTAATTATGATAAATGATTAAGATATATGTATAAACTAACCTTAAGTTTACTGTTCTAATGTTGTCAATATAGTTGCAACCGTTTCAGTTAATATCTTTTCTCGACTTATGACTTCACATAAAGTACAATTGAAGTTATGTAAAATAGATTGTATGACAAAAGGTTTCTACGTCTCCTTTCCGAGCGCACGAGTCGGTTATTTAAACATTCTGCACACAACGGACGACTATTTCGAGGTGTGGTTTACTACTGACGGCAAATTTAAGACCAATTTCTATACTGGTTCATTTTTTTTTTTTTTTTTCTGTACCAAAACTGAGTCTCAGAGAGATTACAAGGAAAACTTCAAAAGTTTGTATAATACATGATCCTAAAATATAAAACTCGAAGTTTTTGCTAAACTGTATTTGAAGCCCTTTACCAGAGCGTTTAATTAGGGTTATATATTCCAATTCAAATTTCCTTTTTCAATTTTTTCTTTTAAAAGTGAGAGTTATAAGTGTCAGAATCTCTTAATATTTCCGGAACCGTTCTGTTTTAACCAGTCGCTGAACCATCTGTATATAAGGTATGAAGCATCCAGATCTTCTACCCTTCGTCGCAGGCGAGACAAAAACTATTTTTCGTGGTTAAATGGTACTTAGAAGATAGTTTTAGTATTATTCAAATATGTCATATAACAAAAGGCGGAAAATATTTAAGTTACTTTAGTATAAATATTTCAGCATTTTAGGAAGACTAAAATGTTACCCAAAATGACCACTATAATGTGTTGACATGACGTTAATTCGTCAAGATCATGCATGAAATTTCCTGGAATTTTATTTTATTTTGATTTTATATATTTTTCCAAGCTCTTGTGCATGCATTCTTTTTGTTATGCATTATAATAGGAATATCAGTTCTGTATTTTTTTTTCAATTTCAATTTTCACACAGAAAAAATGACATTGTGTTTGTTCATAGGTTACGAGATATGTATATTTACGTGGATGGTGGGGGTAATGGTGGGGGTGCAACTGTAACAGTCATAAACACATCTGTCAGTCTGCGCTACATATAGATACATCGAAAATTTCATCACGCTGATGTTTAAATAGCGAAAGCAGGAGGTCATATTAGAAATGATTACCACGCATTTGTTGCCAATGCAGTCTATCATTCAGATTGCATAATAAACTTTGTTGAAAAAAAGTACAAGATTTCCATACATTCGGTATACTAAAAAATCATGTATTTCAAACCCATTCTGAATATATATTTCTCCCTGAACATGTTGATAAATCTAAATCATACAAAATACAATGCAAAAAACTGTCACCAATCCAATATAGAACAAGTAACTTATATAGAAATAAAAACAAAATGTGGTTTGATTACCAGTGGGTTACCTATCCACCAGAGTCCACATGACGCACATTTCAAGCATTTAGTTCATTGTATGGCCTTTCACAATGAACAAAACCCACACCAAGCACAAAAACAACTAACATAAATACAAAAGACATATATATTTATTCGCAGTTACTGGGCGCTAGTTGAAAGACGTCATCAACAGTCTGACAGAAGCCTGACCTTGTGCGATGGCAAAATAAAAGTTCAAAATATTGACAGGACGTAAGTTTTCAACGCAAAGCAATGCATATTAAGCTATGTTTAAACTGTCAAAAACAAAATCAATGTTTGTACCAAAATCATATTCAAAATTCTTACTACAGTGTAAAAACGATGTTCTTTAGGAAAAAGTTTATTTAAAGGAGCAGTAAGTTTACATAGATTGTATTTATTTGAATGTTCTATTTTAACAACATTACCTTAAAAATAAAGATGTCATATCCCGTTTGTATAAGAATTCTACAAATATAAGCAAACTTCAGAATCAAATCTGTGCATCGATGAAAGAATTTTATAAAACATTGTAGGAAATTATCATGATTATGGTAATGAAATCCCTGACTTAATAATTTGCCATTTGATTAGTATATATTAAGATATATACTTTTATTGAATTCTAAAACGTCACTACAGATATAGACATAGCGAACGAGTTGGGCAATTTGCACACCGTAAGAAGGGGTCAAAGGAACATCACCGCCATAAAAAGAAAAAAAAAAAACAATAGAGAACGAATAATCGTCTATCGTTTACAGATGTACATGTATGACCATGTCAGGCCAATGATAATTGTCGAAATTTCAATACAAGTAGAAATAAGAAGATGTGGTACGAGTGCCAATGAGAAAACTCTCCATCCAAGTCACAATGTGTAAAAAGTAAATAATTATAGGTCAAAATACGACCTTCAATACGGAACTTGGCTCACACCGAAAAGCAAGTTATAAAGGGCCCCAAAATGACTAGTGTAAAACAATTAAAAAAGGAAAACAAACGCTCTAATCTTTATAAAAAACGAGAAACGAGAAACACTTAAGAACCACATCAACAGACGACCACTACTGAAACAAGTTCCTGACTTAGGACAGGTGCAAACAAATGCAGCGGTTTTTTTTAAACGTTTTATCAGGCGCCAACCTTCACCCTTACCTGAAATAGAAGTGTAACATTACAACAGAGAAAGACACACTATAAAATATCAATTGAAATGGCTTTACTCCATCAAAAAGACATATTAACAAAAACTAGTAAACATACACTGAACGAATAAATTTGATCTATGACACAATGCCAAAAACAACTATAACCTTGGACAAAATTGCGCTGAATATAATAACGTACATAAAAAATATAATAATTTTGTTGTTAGGAGTACGGAGATATTTTTACAAAATAAATAACTTTGTTGTTCATAGTACGAGAACAGCAGTGAAAATTTATCGTCATACTAAATACTTATCAAAGGTGGAATATAGCAAAAATAGTGAGACGAGATATAACACAACATAGGTAAATATTGAATAATAAAAAATGCATTACAAATTGTGTAACAGGTCAAATTAACAAGACAGTACGATTTGAGAGTACTCGCAGTTACTGAAAGCTAGTTAAAAGCCAAAAAAACAATTAATAATAAAAAATCATACATCAGATACTAAAATTAACTAAAACACATCCCAGGGATTTAGTGTTTTAACGCCATGGACAGTCAAAGAAGACATGACTTGTACAATGCAAAAAAAAAAAGTATCGACAGGCAGTAGGATAGTTTGGATTTAACCTTATAATAAATATGTATAATGTTATATAAAGATAAAGCAATCTCTATATAGAAAATGAACGTGGGTGTGTATTTATACATCCAAAAAACCATTCGAAAATAATACAAATTTAGTTATGTTTTAATTTGTTGATGGCAAAATAGACATTTGTGCCAATGTAAACAATATTTAAAGATCTTATTACAACATTAATAAGATAACTGTTACTAATAAGTTTGTTTAAAGGTTCGATGAGTTTACACGGATCACATAGTGATTTCCGCGCTTTAAGTACAATATTACCGTAAAATTTAGGATGTGAAATACCGTTTTAAATACGTTTTCTACAGGTACAGCAAAATTTACTAATCAAATCTTTGTATCTATGAAAGAAATTAGGAAAAGTTTTAAGTAGTTTATAGTAACGAAATCCCTGACTTAATATTTTACCAGTGATACATTGATTACGTTCGTTAAAATCTATGACACCACTACACACACGGGCATAACGAACGAGTTGGGATATATAAACACCGTATGATGGAGGCAAAGGAATATCGCCGTCAAAAAAAGGAAAATTACCAGTAGGGAAAGAAAAATCGTCTCTTTTGTCGTAAACTTTAGTATTGAGTTTCCCTTAAGAAATTGAAATGTCTAAATCTAGAAAAGGACAACTACTTCTGTTTATGTTAGATTTATTTAAAGTAAGTTCCTTTGGGTAAATTTCGGTAGTATATTTAGAGAACTCTGGCTTTTTAAAAAAAATTGTTATTGATCGTTTTGGTGTTGAAACTACAGTGCATACATACATTTTTACAAGACATAAGTGAATGACATGTCATTTATGGCATTGTTATAATTGTTATTGTGCGAAAAAGAAATAGTAAAAATTTACAAGTTTATGATGTGAATACATAGTTTATGATACATCTTAAGAATACTTTGGAGTTCATTTAATATATAATCATATTCAAAATAAATTATATAACTTCAAAAAATCCCCCCCAAGTGATTTAAGATTTACAATTTTACCGATCAAGGAAAGGTTTCCGATCCTCCACAGTTTAATTATTGATTCCATTTTGTCTATGCATGTATCTAAATTAGAACAAACCATTTCTTCAAAAGTATTAAATTTTAAAACTAAGGTTTTAAAACCATCTGTACATTTAATGGGAAGGGAACCTTCTTTGTTAAATTTTTTTCTTCCAATCCATGTTGCTTCGGTTTTAGAAAAATTAACTTTTAGCCCTGAACACTTCTCAAACTCGTTAAAGGAATCCAATAAAATTTGCGCGGAAATTACATCTTTCAAAAAAACAAGTGGTATCATCAGCCAACTGTGAAATTTTTATATCAGTATCCCCAATTTTTATACCAAATATCTGATTGTTCTTACGAATACTTTTTGGCTGCAGTTCCACGGCCAAAATAAATAGAAAAGGAGACAAAGGACATCCTTGTCGAACACCTCTCTCAATTTTGAATGGACTAGAACTAAATCCATTATTAACGACGAGACTAGACATATTTGAGTATAAAGTTAAGACCCATTTCCGGAACTTGCTACCAAAATTAAAACAAACCAATGCTTTTTTAATAAATTTCCACTCTAGCGTATCAAACGCCTTTTCAAAATCGACTAGTAATATAAGACCTGGATAATTCTTTAATGTAGTAAATAATATAATATCAGCAATGAGTCGTAGATTTTCACCAATGTATCTACCAGCCACATATCCCGTCTGATCCGGATCTATAAGTTTTGGAACAAATAATTTCATTCTTTCCGCAATAACTTTGGCTAATAATTTGTAATTAAAATTTAAAAGAGAAGGAGGACGCCAGTTCGACAAGAGTGTTCTATCTTTATCTTTCTTTGGGATAAGAGTCAGAATATCCCGTCTTTGGTCTATTGAGAGGGTTCCGGTCTCGAAGGAATATTCATAGCTTTCTAAAACATATTTATAATATCTATCCAGAAAAAAATGTTAAACTAAGCAGTTAGCCCGTCTGTACCAGGGCTTTTATTATTTTTAAATGTTTTCAAAACTTCAACGCACTCAGATTCTGAAATATCTGCATTGCATATATCTTTTTCCACATCTGTAAGCTTAGGAATAAAATCTAAATTAAAAAAAATAGAATCATCTGAATATTTATCAGGGTCTTCTTTTGATGGGTATATATTTTCATAGAAATTTCTCTCTTCGTTTAGAATATTTTCTTGTGACATAATTTCAATGTCGTTGACAACTAATTTCTTGATACATTTTTTTTTTATAATTGCGTTTTTCTTATGACAAGAAACATTTTGAATTTCTTTCATTGCCTTCGCAGTGCTCGGCGTGTGATCGTATAATAGCACCCTTGTTTGATTGTTTACTATTTGCTTTAAATCCTCTTTAACAATGTCTAATTCAATCAAAAGTGTATTTATATCTTTATCTAAATATGTACGAGAGAGAGTTTTCTGAATTTCGTCTTGTCGTTTCTTTAAATTGGACTCTCTTTCCCGTTATTTCATGTTTTTATACTTAGAATATTTGACGGTTGCGCCTCTTATTTCACTTTTTATGGTATCCCATTTCAAATTTTTATTTTCTAAATTGTGATATTTATTATCACATTCTGATAAAGTATTTTTAACTATTTCCACATAATCTTTATCTGTCAGTAAACCCGAGTTGAATTTCCAGAAACCGGGACCTCTCTCACTAACGTTTTCACCGGACAGTGTCAATTTAATAAGACTATGATCAGTTTTTATAGATGGGACAATGGATGTTTTGTTTACACTGCTTGACAAGAAATTCGATATCAACCAAAAATCTAAGCGACATTGTATAAGCGGGTTTCTTTGACGCCAAGTATATAATCTAGAATCAACATTTTTAGTCCTCCAAATATCACATAACTCAATTTCTTCTACGATATCTTCTAATTTACTCGTATATTTGACAGGTGTATTATATTTTGAACCACCTATTTTGTCTAAAGATGGATTTAGTATCGTATTAAAATCTCCACCCAAAACAAAATTTTGATCCAACTTTTCGTTTAATAAAATCTTGATTTTTTCAATATACTCAATTTGTTCATTTTAAAAATGTTAACAGTTAGAATGAGATACCTTCCGTTTTCATCTGCTATTTTTTCCTTTAATTTATAGTCTGTTGAGCTGTTAAACAAAATAGCAACACCTCTACAATTAGTTTCCCCGTGCGAAAAATAAATATCTCCACCCCATTCCCTTTTCCATATAGTTTCATAGGATTCAACACTGTGTGTTTCTTGTAAGAAAATTATGTCGCTTTGACATTTTTTGAAACAAAGAAACATGAATTTATGTTTAAAATCGTTTCCAAAGCCATTTTTATTAAGAGAAGTTAAATTGATACAATAATTAGCCATTATCTGGTTTTGGCTTCACAGTCTTATAAATTTGATATGTAATACACTTAACGTAGTTGAACATTATATAACTAAGTAGAAAAAAAAACACAGAAAAACATGAAAAAATGAAAAAAATTCAAAAAGATAGGATTCTCTCTGTTCCGTCTGCCTGACCAAAACCATATGTTTAATGTTAATGTTTAGTCTTCATTGTTAATTCTCAAAAAAACACATGTAACGTTCATTCATCAATAACAACCTTTACTATAGATGACCCTATTGCGGTTTAAAGTACACGTGTACAGGTACGCAGACATTCTTTTCGTAAATTTTGTTTACCTTTTCTTGTCGACGTACGAATATTGGACACAGTTATGTAATGGCAAATAAGTATCGATTTTTAATAGAAGTGTGGATTACATTTGTTATCACTGGATTAATAAATAGACAGTTTTTTGCATATACGGTTGGATTTCTTTAGATGCGCAATGTGTGCAAAAAGTCCAAAATTGCACTTATTATTGTCAATGAATTGATATATATACGTTTTTGGATCACCCACATTTGCTGGAAAAAGTAGTCGTACTTTCCAAAAAAGAAAATGAGGAGCTGTCATTTTATAGAGTACCAGATGTATACATATTTATTCTCACGTGTGTATGTGGAATTTATGTAAATATAGTGTCAACAAGGAAAACTGTGGGATTTTTTTTCTCCCGGGATTATAGTAATACACAAGGAAGATGGCTACGTTCATGATGTCTGCGTACCGGTACCGTAAGTAAATTATGTTATGTACAAGTAAAATCACAATATACGCTGCATGTATTTTATTGACTTTTTTAATTCATGGTGACATTATTTAAAATATAGTATCGGATATAGTTCTATGTAATTTTAGAATTCATATAATGTAGTTTTATCTACAAATGACCGAAATAATTTTCATTTGACGTTTGTGGATTTATAAATCGCTAGTACTTAATAGGTAATAGTGAAATTAAAAAAATAATATCTAAATACAATAGAGAATGGAAACTCTTTAGATACTTTGAAAAAAGTTAATACATAGACTTTGAAAAGAGAATACATGAAACTAAATATATAATATCTAACAAATTGTAAACATGAAAGAAAAAAAATAAATTAAATAGCATTCAGCATGCTTTACTACATGTTTATTACCTAACAAAATGAGTTCAGACAATAGTTAATTGGTATGAAGATTTATTTTCTACATTTTGCGGAGAACCGACTTTACTCCCTCCAAGACAATATTGACTTTTCTAGAACCTATCTTTGCTGTACCAGGTTGCGGTGTGCGTGAGGAGATTATAGTAATGTTGGATTCATCTATTTCTTTTAGATAGTCAAGTATTCTTGATCCAATTCCGTAGTCTCTGTCGTCATCGTACCCATCGTGTGTATGTCCGTCTTTGTCCGTAAATATATATACCAATGTGTTGTATGTGCATGCTGATACTAGGCCCTGCATTATTTGTCGAACAGCTTCACGAACTTCTGCATATGTTGTGGTGATAGCAGCTGTGACACAGTACGTGTGACCATTGTCGTTGACTTCATTGGAACTAGTATGTTCAAATCGACTAAATTTAGACTGGTTAGCTTCAAAAATTCAAATGCTTTTGGTGTTGACACTTTTTCAACATGTTTAGTTCCACTTTTACTGAAGAATAGACTGTTTCCTTTTATTTTTGTTTCTACGTCTATTTCCTTATACTCTTTATGTTTTTGTACCAGCCTTTTTCTGTTTTCACGCATATCGTCTGGAAATAGTGGAGTTATATATGCCATTAAGTGTGTCCTTTTTTGTTTGCTTATTGTTCGTGCAGTGTTTATGACATGCTCCCGGTCATTGTAGTCGTGGAATTTTACAACTATAGGACGGATGCTATTTGGATTTGTCTGGGTCCCAATTCTGTGGGCTCTGTCAATTTTAATGTTTTCATTTATTTTCAAAACATTTTTGAAAATTAATTTTAATTCCGCTTTTACGTTTTCGTCTATTTGTTCATGGACACCTATTACAATAGCATTTTCCCTCATGCTACGTTCGACCAGGTTTGCTATTTGACTTTGTTGACAATCAAGTCTAGTTTCTAAATGTACCACGTATGATTTCATTAAATTTAATTCCGTAATAAGTATTGTGTTTAGATATTTGACTTCGGCTATCATTGTTGTTTGATCTTCAGTTTCTGTAGCAACAGCTTGAAGTCTGTCTTCAATGCCATCTTTGGCGTATATATCATTTTTGATACTATTTATTTCTTCATTTTGTGTTTCAAATTTTATTACAAGACTATTAAGTGTTTGTTGTATGCCTGTTATACCACTGAGAAGTTTGTTGTTGAATGTTTGATCCTAAGAGTATTCACCGAGGTTTTGTTCGAGTGAGCTCTCGGTCTCCGTAATGTTAGCATCCGCCATATGCATTATGCTTGTGTTTTGTTTACAATTGAAAGTTTTTTATTTCTATTTCTCTTTCACGTTTACGAGTTTTTTGTTTTTCACTCATTACCTTCATTCATTACTATCAAAATAAGTTGGTCGTGTGTTGATTCCGGAAAAATTCACTATTTCACCATATTTAAGTTGCAATTATCAGGCAGGTCGAGCAGAGAAAAAAAATCAACCAATCATTTCCAAGGGCAGAGAACTCTGGATTATTTAACGAAAAAATATCATCAAGATAACGGTAAACTGATTGCAATAAGAAATAATGACGATGATGACGATGACGATGTATAAGTTTTTCTTTGTCTGTTAGTTCCTAAATAATTATTGGTAGCGGTTGATGGAAAGTTAACAGTCCATAATGATATTTTAGAGTGTTTTCCTATTTGCCAAAACATATAGGTAATATGTTAAGAAATTGTGGGCAAAAACATGTATTTTATCTATTGGAAATAGATGTAGGTTTAAAGAAAGAAAAAAAAAATGTGCACACGATGAAATGTCTAGCCTGCTGTATTGATCATGATTGAATTATGTTAAAAGTTTTAGCAAAAAAGGTTACACAACAGGTATTCCAAATGTACACACAATTAATATTAATTCATTGATTCATGTAAATGAAATAAAGGTGAAATGAAATCTGTCAGACGGATGTATATGCCTTATAATCGTTATATACACCGATTATAGTTAATCTTGTGCTGATAGTGTCTGAGAAACAGACCTAACCAAGGAAACAAAATTGTGGCGAATGACCCATAAATATGATATCAAGGTCAGAAGAACTCTACCACACAGACATGTACACCTTGCAATCATTCCATACAACACCTATGTTTAACCTATTGCTTATAGTATCTGAGAAATTGACTTTACCATGAAACCAGAAGCATGACTTAAGAACCATGAAAATGAGGTCAACGTCAGACAAACCTAACAGACAGACATGTATTCCTTGTATTCATTTCATACACAAAATATAGTAGTCCCACTGCTTACATGTACAGTAACTGGGATACGACCTTGACCACAAAAACTTAACCTTGTTCACTGACCCATGCATTGATGCCAATGTAAGGTGAACCCTATTTGCCGGACATATAGACTTTACAAGGATACCATATACCAGTAGTGAGAAATTCACATGACGAAAGTGGACAGTTTTTAGGCAGTCGCTAAACAATGAAAATGAGGTCAAGGACAGTGATCATAAGACAGACGGCAACTTCCTAAACAAAGTATGAATCATTCAGGTCCTCAAACCCCTGAAATATAAAACTTTATACAAATTGTTTACGCGCCGGATTGTAATCTCTTTGTCTCGCATTCTGCAACTTGCATCGCAAACGAGTCAAAAAAAGCTGCCATTTGGTCTATTGTCTTGACATGATTGGTTGGCTTACAAACTAACAGGAAACCATGAAACGGAGATGTACAGAGACCATTTCTTGTAGATATTCTTTATTTCCATGTCAATTTTATAGCAAATTTCTGCTCTCAATAAGTCACATAAATGTGTAGGATGGAGTGATTAACCTGTTTCTAAATGAAAATTTGTTTTCATAACTTTGACCACCCCCTCCCACAATTTTTAATCATTTACAGTACTTCTCATTTCTGTAAAACAAAGATATACGAAGAACTGCTCATTCAATTCATTTTCCGTTAATATCACACACGTTTTAGAACAAAGTACAAATGTATGTGCTTCCACACTCATCAAAAGAAAATTAGATATTTACTCAGAAATCAACGAACAACTTCTATCCAAAAACGGGAAACAACATTATTTTTGGACCATTGATAATTGTTGATATCTTCAAAAACATCTTTAGAGTTCACTAGTAACAAATTAGCAGCTGAGAATAAATTGTAAATGTGCACCCTATATGTACAAATGTCAATCTAGCGTCATATTTGGGAACAGTAATATCAAATAAGTCCGAAATGTAAAAACTATAGTTATAATGCTTTGAATTATTTGAATTTAGTACGCTCTTAACGCATATACGTAGGGACGACAAGCTAACTAAAGGTTTCTCTACGTTTTCCTGAAATTTAAGCTTTGATTTTCGACCCAAATTTTAAAAAAACGTGAATACTACAGATAAAGACGCATCAATATATCGACGAGGCTTGTTCGCTTTATTCTAATTGTATTAAGTACAGTCGTGCGTCATTCTATTAACCCAAATCGATCAAATGCGTAAACTTGGCACTCTTCTAAAATACATGACACTTTGCTAGTGAAACACAGCTGTAGATTTAATCTTAAATTGACACATTTCCATTATCAGCATATTTAGTAATTAGTATTTTTTATGTTAAAATATCCCTAAGTATCAAAATTTATAATGTTAAATTCTTAATAGAAGAAAAGTACATTTAGAATTCGTAACATTCATCTCTATTAACACGAGGTTGGAAAATTAAGTCATGGAAAGTATGAAAATAACCAAATATTTCCATTAAATGCTAATTCGAGATTTATAGAGGGTAGCTCAATGATACATATAAGTTCAGAAATGATTGCGCGAATCATTGCGATTTTTAAGAATGAACAAAATTGCTAGTTTTATTATTGCGATTTCAGAAACATATGCGTACAAATGTGTGGATCATATATAAGAATGCGCGTTCATATCATTGCAATAATAACCCAGTCGCATTATTCCCAATAATAAAAACCTCGCAATAATTTCTGAATTTACAGTATGCCGGCCTTTCGTTTTAGATTTAATTGGGCTTTCGTTCATTTTGATTATTTTCGTAATTTCTAGCCTGATTGCTCATTTCTGATGCTTTCAAAAAAGTTATTTTCACCTGAACAAACAGACATGTGTGTACTCGAATAAATTTGTCCAGCAAATTCAAAATACGAAAACAATATCAGTAAAGATCATTTAGCACGTTTTTCTCTTTATTTATTTAAGACCCTATTATGTATTATAGATTTATTTTCGTTTATATATATTAATATGTACATGTATATTCATATATATAGAAAAGCGTCATAATCAAGATTTTTTTCACCGACTAAAAACTCTGTAGCAGTGTAAGGAAAAAAGAACGCTGTAGTCTGTTTTGCGTAAATTTACATTAGTATAGATGTCATTACAAATATTTTTTAAGTTAGTTGAAATAAATTCTGCTAGATTATAAGCTTGTATTTTAATTGTAATACATTCGAAAGATGTTATGTACGATAAAAAAAATACAAGATTTTCAAACATTCGGTATACTCAAATATCATGTTTTTGAATATACATTTCTCTTTGTACATGTAGATACATCTAAATCATGCAAAATGCAATGCAGAAATCTGTCACGGTTCCAATAGTGAATAAGTAACTATAAATCACTGTACAGCATTTAGTAATTAGCAAAACCAATACCGTATAGTTAGCTATAAAAGGCAATAACATGACTGAGAAAATGTAAAACAATTCAAACGAGAAAACCAAAAGCCTGATGTCGAAAAAACACCAATAAAAGAGACATTACTTCTTAAGGAATGATGTAATATTACACAGAGTCATCTGGTAAGACTTCATGATGAAGTCTATCGATTGTCTAAATTTGGTCATGATAACTTCAATAGACACGGTGGGAGGACATGTAAAAAAATGTTGGAAGATAAATAAAAAAAAAGAAAACATTAGAAAAACAATAAGGTGTTTCCCAACGTAGGCGAAAGACCATAAAAATTAACAATACAAAAATAGTCAAACATCCGAGTATTTTGTTTGAAATGGTAAAGATAGAATACACAAATATATACATTATTAAATTAAATAAATAAACAAAAAGAAAAAAGAAAATAAATACATAAATTTACAGATACATAGATAAATAAATAAATACATAAATTTACAGATACATAGATAAATAAATAAATACAAAAAGATTTAAAAAATAATAAGATTAATAAAATAAGTTCAACAAATAAAAAAAAATAAGTTGAATAAATTAAGAAAATAATTGAATATGCTTAATTCATTCATTAATTAGATAAACAATTTTATATATAGAGAGAAAACTGATCTAAAGAAGGTGCTGTCCGGACCTTATCTAGGGTCGGATTGTCAGTATCACTTCTAGTGTAGAACTATTAGAATCTGTTCTAAGGAAGAAGAGTCCTAAACTATTCTACGATATATCTGTTAGAATCTGTTCTGGGATAGAAATGTTAGTCTGTCCAAAACTGTTCTAGGGTAGAACCGCTCATTCAGAACCTTTTGTAAAGTTTTCATGAGTACTGTTCTACGGACTTTTCTTGACCAGTTCTCCTTACAGTTATTGACATATTTTAAGATTGGTTATAAATGATAATTTATGTGTTTGATCAATGTCTTTTAAATATGATTTTATACTGTCGTTAAATGACTGGTCTCTTTTGTATAAATACTGGTTTCATAATGATTTATTTTTATTTGTTTGTTCACAAAAATATTGCTATTTCAGAAATCCTACATATTTGTAGAATGAAACTGAAATTTGATGCTCTGTAACTGAAATTATTATGATTTATGACATAAATATTTACACACTCTTGATTTGGTTTACCTTTACGAATTACCTGAGTCAAGGATGACCTAATATACATGTATGCTTTTGTATGATATAAACTGTTGGTACATTTTCGCTCCTCGTTTATGATATCACCAGCCCAGTTGTCACCTCTTTTGTAGCCCAGATAAAGGTTGCCTAAGCCCTATTTAACACTATTTTTCAGAAATTTCGGTGTGCTGCTCAGCTTTGTAATTGATATGGCATGGCGGCTTTTTTAAATTGAGCGTCACTAACAAGTCTTATGAAGACGAAACGCGCGTCTGGCAAACCAAATTATAAGCCTGGTACATTTAAGGAATTGTATGACTCTCTTCACGATAAAGCTTTTTTTAGAACGGATATCGGGTAAAGCACTTCACAATCATTCTAGCTACATTTATCAGGACGCTCTTCTTTTGCTTTGTAAACAAAAACATTTTCTTATTCCAATACAATAGGGATGCACGTGCGAGATGTTACAATTGAAATTACTGTCACGTTTGAACGCCACTGGATACTAGTAAGGAACGGATTACTGTTGTTACTAGCTAGAGAATTAGAAACGACTTATAAATAGTTACACGGTTTTCACCAAATAAAAACGACAGCCTTTCAAACGTGACTTATTACGGAATACGAGGAGTCACCGGGTATAACTTGATGCGTACAACACAATAGGTACAATATATTCACTGGTGAACAGGATCAGTGCATCTGTGGGCAGCTCCTGAGTTATTTTCCTTTTGTTGTGGCCTTGTTTTGCTTAATATTTAGATTTTGTAGTAGACTTTATAGCTTTATAGGCAGACACTGGTTAAAAATGGCTTTAATTCATCAAAACTAGTAATTGTCACTTAAGAGATTTTAAAGTAAAAAAGCGATCATGACTACATTGAAAATATTAAAGTTTTACTGGTTTAAATCTATATTAGAAGTTTATTCAGTTTAACATGACATAACAATGAATTAGATTTTTTTTCAAGTGTTAATAAAGTATCTCCTTTTTAATTTGATTTTAATAGTTTTTAATCATTTAAATTGATACGTATTGACTAGTTTTAATTTCAAACATATGAGCAGTATAATATGCTTTTAACATCATTTCATCTAATTATAAAAACTACACCATCAACTTAATTGATATTAAAATCATATTAGGAGATACTTTATTTACTTTTGATAAAAAGATATGATTATTTGTAAGTCAAGTTAACGCTATCAAGTTTCAAACAATCATATGATTGTCACACGTTAAGACGATATTTTATAAAAAGGCCAAAACTATGTATTTATGTGTGTTGCATTCGCTTTCCGCACGGTTGGAAAAGGTCTTGAGATAACAAAACAAAACACTGAATTAAATTTCATTGAATGATTGGTGATTGCTTTACGCCACATCAGCACAAACAGGCTGTATCGCGGCGAGAAAAATTAAATGTCAGAAAATATTTGAAAGCGAACATTTTAAATGTTAATTATACCCCATGCAACGAGTTGCGGAGGGTATAATGTGTTTGACCCGTCCGTCCGTCTGTCCGTACGTCTGTCCGTCTGTCCGTACGTCTGTCCGTCTGTCCGTCCGTCCGTCTGTCCATCCGTCTGTCCGTCCGTCAGTCCGTCAGTCCTATTTCTTGTCATCGCAACTCCTCTCAAACCACACAACAGAATTTCACGAAACCTTTTTAGATAATAAGGACATACTATGTAGTTGTGCATATCGGCAGGAAATTACGATTCAATTTTTTTCTAGTTGTTATGCCCCTTTGAACTTATTAACTTTAATGTACTACTGCAACAGTTTGTCATCGCAACTCCTCTCAAACCACACAGCAGAATTTCATGAAACCTTTTCAGATAATAAGGACATACAACGTAGATGTGCATATCGACAGGAAATTACGATTCATTTTTTTTCCAGGAGTTACACCCCTTTGAACTTATTTGCCCAATATACTACTGCAACCTTTTGTCATCGCAACTCCTCTCAAACCACACAACAGAATTTCATGAAACCTTTTCAAATAATAAGGACATACTATGTAGATGTGCATATCGACAGGGAATTAAGATTCAACTTTTTTTCCAAGAGTTACGACCCTTTGAACTTATTTGCTTCAATGTACTACTGCAACAGTTTGTCATCGCAACTCCTCTGAAACCACACAACAGAATTTCATGAAACCTTTTAAGATAATAAGGACATAACATGTAGTTGTGCATATCGACAGGAAATTACGAATCATTTTTTTTTTCTTAGTGTTTTGCCCCTTTGAACTTATTTGCTTTAATGTACTTTTGCAACAGTTTGTCATCACAACTCCTCTGAAACCACACAACAGAATTTCATGAAACTTTGTAGATAATAAGGACATACTATGTAGATTTGCATATTGACAGGAAATTATGATTCAATTTTGTTTTCTTATACAATTTTTTTTTTTCTTACACTTATTTTATTTTTCCAATGACAATGTGGGGACGTGAGGTATGTGAGCGCGCTCACTAAAGTTCTTTAATTTTCCATGTTATTAATCATTATTTGGTTCAAAATAAAAATATTCTTAACTGATACGTAATTTTCCTCGATTTTCTCATAAAATGACTTTGATGTTCAAAACAAAATCCGTTTACTAAGGTGCAAACCTGCTTCAGTTTATTATGGTTTAATTTTTATTTATGCATTTGTCTTCCTGGCTGCCTAGTAGATTTAGAAGAAAGTTATTAGAAGAGACAGGCATGTCGTTACACTTAATGTACAAAATGTTACTAAATGACGTATCTAATTTTATTATAATTTTTGATAATCAATTGTATATTAAATGCAATGACACTTCATGGAATAAGAAGATGTATGTATACAAAACAACATTGTTTAATTACGTAATGCAGAATGAATTTTACAAAAGCTTATACACTGTATTTAACATATTAAAGCGTTGAAAATACCTTTTTTCATTATTACTTTCTATGGATTTCTGGAATATGATATATTGAAAAAGCCATCTCAATGTCTTTTTTACTGACTTTTACTTGTCGTGGTCAATACGACGGATACCTCCATTGGATTTTGAAATTGCCTGCACTTACAAAGAACTTGACCAAACAGGCATTTGGAGGGCTCACGTTGTATAATCTTTCGATTTCGTGTCTAGATTTTTTTACTCTTTTTTTTTTATCTTTGTTTGCTAAGTTGATGTATTAATATTATGGTGTTTTTTTTTCGACTTCTGGCAATTAATTAAGTTTTACTTTGAACCACTTCGGTAGTGTCATTGTATTGTGGATTTCTCTCTAAAAGTAAAATCGGACATATAGTCTTCATTCTGCCCGGACGAGGTTGCGCATCTGTTAATTTCACACAGCCAAATGGATGCCACACTTTTGCAAGGGGTTTAGTGTCGGACGGGATAAGTCCAAGGGTGAACATATGGCCACACCCCAGTTAACCTGTGTATCGTGTATCATCTTTACGATTTAAGAAGGATCTGCCGATACAGTCCTCAATCATTAAATTAATTAAACTTTTATATATAGGAAAGAACATTGTTTGTCGTTGGCATGCTGAATTATTGACGTATTCCCGAATCTTTTTTTATCCATATTTTTCTATTGTTACATTCTTAGAATTTCACTGTTGCAGTAGTTGATATATTCACAGACATATGTCAGTACCTTGTTATAATTACAACTGACTTATAAGTAATAAAATATATAAGTGTTATGCACTGTTGTTTACTGTTTCATTCGCAGCAGACTGTCCATCACCTTCAGATTGTTGCTCGTTTGCTGTTTCACAGTTATCATCATGCTGCTTATTTACTGTTTCTTGTTCAACAGAGAGGTTATCAATGTCTTGTCCACGTGAATTTTCGATTTCACCACTTTCCGTCTTAACAACAAGCTTTTGTTCTACTTCCTTAAGTTCATTTTCCCCGTTTTTATGATCATCTGAACTAGTGTTGCTATTCCTCTTTGTCACTCCAAACGTCGATTGTCTGCAATAAACATGAAAGTTGCCTCAATGCTTACCCTTACGGAAGTCTTATGACCTCCCACTGCATAGGTGGAGTTCGTCTTACTAAATTTTTCATTTTCTGTTTATTATTTTGTTGAATGATATCTGTTAGTTTGCTTTTTATAACATGGTGTCTAGTTTTCATTTGGTATATTGGTATATTCTCCTTATTTTTTCTGACAACGTGGAAAATTTAAAAGACTACAAATCTGTGTTGTACTTTTTAAAACTTGTTTTATTTTTTTAACAAAATGTGTCTACTAAAAAATCACTCACACAGAGAGTCAATATTCCTTGTAGGCTCTTATTTGTATGTTAAACATTTTTTTCAATTACATATCAATATCATGTTTTAAATTGACGTTTTCCTTCTGTCTACATGTATTTGCTGTCTAGTTTAACAAGAAAATAGTTAAATATCTTATTAAGAGAAAATGTTTAACTCCGCGATTGAAATTTAACATTGTACCTGTACCTATGTTGTTTGAATCAAATAAATATCAACATATTTGAGTAAATTTTCTTTTAATGATGAAATCACAATAATAAAAAGCTTATTATTGTTATTTTTCTCATTTTCATAATATTCATAGTTCATTTGTATAGCATTAACATGGAATCATGCATTACATTTGGATCAACTACATTGTAAATGCATATATTAACAATATATATCACTCGGAATAAATGGTTGACGGATTTTCGCCGGGTTTGTTTTGGCAACATATGTTCATATGTTTTCAATCGATTGTTTTCTGCTGGTAGATTTGTTTTTTTTATAGTTGTGACCCTAGCAAACATACGGGTCTAGATTTGGGGTCTTAATTTCCGTACTCTTTAGATTTATGCCTTATTTTTGTATCCTGCCTTTCCTCCAATTATTCAATATTATTTATTTATAAGTATTGTTTAAACAATTTATGTTTTAGTCCATTTATCTCAATAGTTTGGTGTATTATTCTCTATAGCTTGACCCATTATTCTCTTTTATTTTAACACCATACAAATCCTTAATCGTCCATGTATCACACTACCTTATTTGTATAGCATATATCCAGTTTGGCACAACGATAGACGTTTATAGTTACAATAGAAATGTGTTAATCGATGTGCAGACATAGATCTTTTGAAGGTAGTATTGTACGCATTGTAAAATTTACCTAGTATATTTTTTCCATAGGAAGAAAGCAACAACAATACATAACACCACTAACAAAACAGCTATCACGATTGGTAAAGCGATATTTGCTGTAAAATAAAATAAATCTTAATTTAATGGAATAACATAGTCATGATAGTTATGTAATATAATCAAACATATAGTTTGTATAGTACAAATTGTATTATTGTTGTACGTTGTTTGTGCATATATGCACCGGTTTTCGGCTGTTCTGGGTTTGTACTGATATATTTCTTTTTATCGCCTACAATGTCTTATAAAAGACGTTCTAAAAAATTATTCTATGTTGTATGTAATGTATATGTAATCAAATGTATTTAAAAAGATTAACCATGTTTTCGTATTCTCTTTACTACAAATAAATCCCTTTGCAGTTAAGCCGTCTCTTATGAAAGTCATACTGACATCCACCATTATCTTCCATTTGCATAATACCTCTGATTCCTTAATCTTGTCCGGGTTTTCTCTTCTTATGGTCTTTTTTGGTTTTACTATATTTATGACTTTGTAATATTTTGGCATCTAGCATCAATGAATACAGATATTATTCGTCCAAATGGGCATTTGGTAGAGTGAAATTGCTACAATTTATGTTTAACTCAGTAACCTCAGCAATTGACGTCTCCACGCCACAGTAGATAGTGTTTCAGTTTGGACAAGGTTTTTATTATGTATGAATTATGTATAATTAGCATTCATTCAATGTACGTTGTAATTTTTATGAACCAATAAGTCCAAACATATTTTTCAACGATTGGCTGTCTTTTTATGTCACATAACTCTCAAATGTTTCATATTATTTTGTTTGTCTACCATAACTGTCGAGCGTGCTTGTTGAAGCATGCTTGTTCTCAAAAGTCGGGTGTCTAGCAAAATTCAATTCAAATTCATACATAAATTGCTTAAAAGCTTGAAAAAAAATGAGATTTATTTGAAATTAAGGCACAAATACATATCTTTCTCATACATAGCTCTGATTACTGAGTCGGGCGTGGATGCTTGTATACTTTTGGAAATGTCAAGTCCACAGATTTTGTATGAGGTGTTGGTTTTTTTTATATATTTTGGCCTTGTCAATCAATCATTATACATAGAGAGTCGATATTCTCAACTTGTGCAGTGGACTTGCCACCGAGTAATATTTTTTTCACACGTTTATGATTAAAACATTGTATCACACTTTGATAGAAATTTTCATTACATTCTCTATTTCACTATAATTACCATTTAGATATTATTGACGTTTTGTCTATCATTTAGTTCATATTATTATTTCCACGAATGTGACCTACCGAGACCCATGATTTAGCGTACTCACTAACTTAATAGCTCTTCAATAGACCATTAGTCTATATTCAAGTCAAAAATAGCTTTATAATTAAAATATCAATTTTATCGACTATAATAAAAACTTACACTCTGAATCTTTTGAGTGATCTTCCTTGGACACTTTATTTTCTTTCAAACACACAAATACAAATAAATAATCAAAAACTGGTAAAAAAAATCATAGAAGTGGAAGGCTTAGCTAGCTATAAAACCAGGTTTAACCAAACATTTTCTTCGGGAACTGCCTGTTCCATGTCAGGAATATGGCAGTTGATTTTCACTTGTTCCGTTGATTGATAACGTTTGTTTTTGTCCGTTTTATGGAGTTTGGTATTTTATTTTTTATATATACTTTTTTATATCGTTATATAAAACAGTACTTTTTAATTTATAACTCAGTAGAGAAGTATACTCTCTGTTATTTTGTAATGTTATATGTTCCGCAGATAATTTTACAAGTTGTGTTTCGGAGATGGGATTTTGATTTACTAAGAACTATTTGCATTTATGTTGTAAGGATGTGTATGGGTACTATATTGTTGACGTTTTTTTATCATTATGTTCATATTATTTTTTATGGAAGCATATATCAATTCGAATCAGTATTGTTCCTGAAATTGTAATGCAAAATTTAGAAAACAACATGTGACGTACAACAATGAACACTAAATAACCAAGTTACGGTTTTAAGTTTTATATGTTGTTTTGTATACTGTTGTTTTTCTTTTGGTCTCTTCTAAGTTTTGCCATGGCTTTGTTAATTTATTTTCGACGTATGAGTATATGTCCATTTGGTATCTGTCACCTTTCTTTTAAAGTCTAGTTTCATTATATTTCAAAATATTTTCGACAACCCTGATAAAAATGAAAATACACAATCAGAACTTAAGACAAATAACACATAGCAAATACACTGTTGAACAAGCTACCATACAAAAATCAAATTCTTAATAATAAGAACATACGAAGAACATTAAAACGAAAGATGGCAAAACATACAGTTGAAAGTGAATTTTAAGTTGAAAACTATTTGTAGTACTACTTTATAACCTGTAATCTGAATGTTTTTAATCTGTATGATTTTAATAAAAGCAGTACGGAAGCACTGACTCGATTTGTAGAAATCCAGTACATCAGCTACGGATTCTTGTGCTTAGGACACGGTTTCTACAATCACGTCCGAGAACAAATCTTTTTACTGTTTTGTATGTGCCCAAGTGGACTTTTGTATGTATCAGGTACGTAATTATATCATGATGGCGTGCATCGTATGCAATTAATAGCTTTGCATCGTGATGCAAAGAAAAAAGCACCTGTTAAATCGTATTTTCATATGACAAAACGGTATGTTTAGAGCAAATAATTGTTCAGAATATTATTTTGTAACTCCTGTTTACGTTAAACACATAAAAATCTCAGGAGCTGGAAAATCCAAGAACAAAACGCTTTATCTAATGTATAGATCGAAGAAAATTTTGTTTAATATAGATTTTTGTCAAATCTAGATCAATCCTGTTAGAAAGTAGTACATTTAAAATATATGGTGATTGATTTACTTGTAATTGTCTGATTGATTATATATTCTTGATCGTTTAATGTTCTCCTTTGGATACGAATTTAATGGAGAAAGACATAATAATTTTAAATGAAAGCGATATCATTTTAATTTTTATTAAAAGGGGATATCTTTGTATACATGGGCTACTGTTGATATTTGTACTTTTGTACTATGTATATTTCCTTGAAATCTAAATTGAAAAAGAATTCATAGGCTTAATAACATAAACATTTTAAAAACTATAATATCACTGTATTTAGTGGATAGCATCCAAAACGTAGCAAAAGAATCCAATGATCCAGTATCAATTCTTTTATTCGATTTATGGACGTTTCTGTTATCTATATTGATAAAGTACAACTAAATTGTATATATGTACATCCATTGTAAGTGTTAGTGTAAACATATTTTATTAATTAAATTCAAGTTAAATGATATACACAATTTGGCATTAGCATATTATTACAACTGAATAATTAATAGGATCCGGAAACAATCTGTTAACTTATATTAATCCGTTTCCAAAGTAAGTTTTGTAAGTGTTGAAACGTTTTCATTATGCTAGTATGATATTAAAGGGTTAAAATGTTGATAAGCTGTTTGAGGTTGTAAAATAGAATATCATAAATCCATACATGGCATTGCAGTTATGATATCGATGCATGGGCTCGATAATATGTATCGGCAATATAATAATTCATCAGCGATGTTTCTTACCTTATTTTGACAAAATTGAACCAAACTGGCTGCGAAAAGCAAATTACTATATCACTATTCAACTTTCATTAATGATTGAACAGAAAAGAATTATGTTAAATTTTTTTATATCTTAGCTAATTCCCCTTTAAGTCAGTAACCATAGTGTTTAGAATATTTTTGGATAAATATTTATTAAGAAATGTGTGTTTATATTCACCAGGTTGATGTTCAGCATGTACACCTGAATTAGGTTATTCAGGCGGATATGGAATCCTTAATATTTAAGGCATAAATAGTTTTGACAAAAATTGGAAGGGAAAATCTTATTATTTTGAATGCCAGCATCAATTTCTGTTACCTGTTTAATTCATAATAATCGATACTACAAACCACCATGGATGGCTACTTTATTTTCAATTTGAATGGACTCAAAAAGTAACAGTTAATTTCAGGAACAATGTGTGTATGCACAAATAATTATTACTATTTTTGAACAATGAAATTCAATTATCAAATTTGTGTGCCTCACGATATCATAATATGATGATTTTTTGTCAACGTTTGTGTTAATAATTGTGTATCTTAATGATTTTATTTCTTAGCATGCTTTAACATATATGTATATATACTCTATACGTGTAATAAAACATAATATAATTATCTGTAATTATTTGTGCACACACACATTGTTCCTGAAATTAACTGTTACTTTTTGACTTTATTCATATTGAAGATAAAGTATTTACGGTGGTTTGTAGTATCAATTATTATGATTTAAACAGGTAGTAATATAATTATGTTTTAAGGAAGAGCGCTTTATATTGTTCAAATTATAGGTATATTTTTAATATTTCGTTTTTATCAGTCCCATTAAGACTTCAATTTTCTCGCTACAATACCTATCAAAGATTCAAGCTGAATCCGTCTTTACTATTAATTTCTTTTGAAACGACAACTTAATCCTTAATCTCGATAAGCATTCACCCAGACTTATATGTATTTATTGATTCTATAAACTTAACTTTAAATGAAACTCCTTCTAAATGTGTGTGAAACTTGTCTCAGAAAAATATGAGTGTTAAAAATTACACCTCGTTTTTTATGTGAGATGTACAATAATTAGTGTACACTCGTCCATGTTCTTGACCAAACTCCCACAACTATTAAATACCATTATAAAATAGGAACGGCTGTCACAGCTTAAGAGCAAAAGGTATAATACAAATAATGCTTAATTTAAACCATAAACATTTTGATAAAATGAGCAACATATTTATTAAAATATTAACAAATAAACACTCACCCTGACATCCCATGCTTGTATTAACGTACCCAATCCAACAGGCACACGTGAAGCTTCCATTTGTATTGGTACAGTTTGAATGTTCAGGACACGGTTTTCTCTCACATTCATTTACATCTATTCATATATAATAATAACATTTTGGATAGGTTTTACTTCAGCTGCGTCATTTCCGTTGTACATATTTAAAGTACATGCAATATTATTACAAACACATTTTTATAATGTTTGCAAACCTAAGACTAAAGACGAAAGTGGCCGAGCCTTCGTTTGCTAAACAAAATGGAGATTTTGAGGGTTCGAACTATAAATTATTAGAGGTAAACCAGGATGAAAAAAATCCGTGGCCAAATGAAAATAACACGAAAAGAGACAAACCACAGTCAACAAAATACTTAACGCAAAACTAATGTTAAACAACAGAAACCTCATCAAATCCTTTGGTCCAAAACCCTTAAAAATTGCAGCTCCATCATTCATGTTTTTTTGTAGAGGGGAGGTTTAATTTTTCTAATTGTTTAAATATAATTTCTATAAAAGAATAATATTAGCTACACAGTGTGCTAGTGACCTACAAAAATATAAATAGGGTCAATCATTCAATATTGGACGAGAACGAGCAAAGCTTGAACCCTATATGAAATGTACTGACCCCGTACAAATAATGTTAGGGCACTTACACACTGTGTAACGAACTCATGTTACTGACTGTTAACATAGGGAATTTAGAAGTAGTTGTAAACCTTCATATTATAATTTTAACACAACATTACACAGAACATTCAATTATTTACAGCGAGGAAAGCATGCAAACATTACAGTTGTGTATATTTATAATGTTTTAAAAACAACCACTTTTTGTGAGGAACGTATGGAGGCTTATTTCTGCCGTCATGAAGTCGAGTTGCCGAATAAATTATGTCGACTTGACAAGAAAATGATCGCAACAAGTCGAATTATGGTTTGTGTTATGTCGACTCAATCATATCTTATGTCGACTTGCCGTGATAATTATCACTACAAGGCGGAAAAATTATCTCGAACACACAACCGCACGACGGCAGATGTGAGCAATCATCTTGACTTAAGGACCAGTAACCGATATACTTTAAGTCAACATGTCGAGATAATTATGTCGACTTGTCATGATTATCATCTCGGCGAGTCGACATTAGATGTGATTAAGTCGACTTGTTGAGAAAATTATCTCGGCAGGTCGACTTAATTATTTCTGCAGGTCGACTTCACGACGGCATGCATAAATAAAGGCAACAGTAGTATACCGCTGTTCAAAAGTCATAAATCAATTGAGAGAAAACAAATCAGGGTTACAAACTAAAACCGAGAGAAACACATAAGCCTCTATGTGAACGTATGCATACTACTAACCTAGTATTTAGAATAAAACCATCCCAATGACCGTCCATTTGAATCAAAACACGCCCACTGACCTTATATTAAACATTCACGGTTTCCACGTGATATTCCTAAAAGTGTAAAGGAGATAAGATCTATTTTGTTTAAGCAGTGAAGTGAACGAAAATAATTGAATAGATTAAAAAATAGGAAAACAGAACAATAGTTCCATGTATTCGTTTGAACAAATATTTTGTCTTTGACTCAAGGTGAAAACAATTGTTTGCCCCCCTCCCCCCCCCCCCCCCCCCCCAAAAAAAAAAAATAAAAAACCAAACAAACAAAATAAAAGCCTCCTACATCTGGTTTAAACGATGAATAATCGTTGGGGAAGTGTAATCAGGCGATGCAAAAATCGATATTTTATTCAGTTTTATCCCGATAAACATATAGAGAATCAATAATAAACGTGAAATAAGGTCTTCTTACACGAAAATATCATTGATTAATAGTAAAGATAAGTACTTTTGTTTGTCATAATCTGTGATTTAGTATTGTTTTACAACATGAATAAAATATTATACGTCCTTTTCCAATGTGTAAATTTTCCTTTTCCATTACCATTTTGATTGTTTACATGAAATGTTATAATTTGCAATACCTGTGCAGTCACCGTTATTATCATTATAGCCTTGTCTACAGTCACACCTATAACTTCCTTCTAAGTTGTAACAATCAGAGTGGAGTTGACACAACGAGCGTTTTAAAGGTTGGTACGAACATTCATTAACGTCTGGAAAAAACATATTCGCAAATAAATCACGTCCATGTTAAATACATGTACAAAACATTATAAGCTTTTGAAATATACTTATAAACAATAATCATTTATTACCATCTGTTACATTCACACGCAGTTGGAATGCATCATGCGTTGTTTTCTTGTAGACATTGAATAAAGATAAGCACGCGCGAAACTATATGAAATTATTTCCCTAATATCGTTATTTGTACCAAATGTACTGCACCAGATTCACATTCTCACAATTAATGTCTCTACAGTGATGCTGGAGTCTACACTTTTGAAAATCAAGAAACTGTCACAAGCGTCGAAGAGCCAATGAAACCAAAAAAAAACATAGTTATAGCAAAGAATCAGAGCTATGCATACGGAGAATACATTCCGTCATTAAAAACCATGTATATAAAATTTAACAACTGCAAACTTAGAATGAAAACAATTTTCATAATTTTTTTATTATATTCTACTTAATAGAATTGGGAATCGAAAGGGGAAATGTGTAAAAAGAGAGACAACAACCCTACCAAAGAGCAGCCCAAGGGTACCAATGAGTCTTCAACGTAGCGAGAAAATCCCACAACCGGAGGCAGGCTTCCAGCTGTTATGAGTTATTGTGTCTTTTACAAACAGTAAGCATTGAAAGTTAAAATACATGAACATCATTAGTTTCCAAGCATTATCGTTTTCTCGTCTATTGTTCCTGATTTTGTAAAGCTTTTTACCGAATGCAAGTCTAGTTACACGTTGTGAGATATTTGTTCTAAACACAATCTATTTAATTGGAACATAGAATACACATTAATTCTAAACAAAACAATGCCTAATTTTGATCACATGATTCTTAAATAAATGTATACTTATGTAACATAGTGCTTTAAACTAGGTGGTAAAATACTGTCACAATGCTTTACCCGTTGTACAATTTTCTCCTTTCCAACCAGTAGCACATGTGCAGTTGTAGGTGTCTTTGAAATCCGCACAACTTCCATTATTTTGACATGGGTTTGGATCACATCTATCTATTAAGACACATCATTTTAAAATGAACAACTACATATATTCAAGTTTTACAAAGGGACTTGTGTCAATATTTGGTCGATTGTTCGTCCATATTCAACGCGTTTTTAGCACTGATGGCCATATTTTGGCGGCCAATTTACATTTTATTTTGGCGGAGGAAGCTGGGGCTCGGAGAGAACCACATACATTCAACAGAAATACTAGCAATCCTAGTTAACTATGATAGTGGACGAATCTTCGTGCCGCGTTCCCACAATATCAATAGTGATTATTGTAGACAAACTACTAAAACTTCTTTGCCACCGAGGCCACAATTGTGTTAGAGAGATATCTCGTATGCATACATTTATAAGAGGCGTCGATATTGATGACGTAACCTATACTTTACCTAGATATTTCTACTATACAAAGCTTTCTTACAAACATATAATGAATAAACAAATCTTAAATAATTATTTTATAACGATTTGCTTTGTGATAAACCTTGTTTCATCGCTTTGTTTAACCGGTACTAATCATGCTAATGTTAGGTATAAAATATGTATAATTAATGGCGCATGTACCGACGTTTAATAATTACATCGAAATGAAATATGCACAATCTTGTTTGATTTGAAACAATACATGTTTGTGTCCATAAAAGACATTATAAAAAATAAACCATCTTACACACTTAATTCTTAAAGTTGGATTCTTCTTAAATGAGTAAATGTCACATATATCGCTAACTAGTGTGTTTTATACAAGTTACAGTAATTTGTCATGGTTCTTGTCACATTCATGCAAAAAGTGCATTCTTAAAAATGAATTGTCTGAAAGTTTTTTTTTTTATATTTTAAACTTGAGTCTTATAGTTGCAGCACAATTACGTTTTTAAGAAGTATAAACAATCAAAATACAAATTTGTAATAACTAGTAAGGAATTTCGATATGTTGAACACGTTAATTCTTTCAGTAACGTGTTTACAATTCTGAGATAAGGATTCTTTGTTCTGTTCGGTTAGGATGTTAATTGTAACAAAAATATGCTCCATAACGTTTTGTCTACAAGATGAAGATTATTCTAGAAATGACAGACATGTGTATGAACGTTTCAGTATAATATGTGCTAATTAACAATGCGTTTTGTATATCTTTCACCGATTCTGGCATTCACTAATAACGAGTGTGTCGATGCTGTCAGAATGAAACAATTCTGTAATTAAAAAATGTTAGTTCATGAGTTAAGTAATTGTATTTAAGTTAAGGTTACAACTCCTGAGTGAGTTTTTGGCTTTTTCGTCACCAAGGCCCTCTTACTTTCTAAACTCATATCTGATGCATTTTCTTCTCAAAAATTTGTTCATGAGTATCATACGTTATAAAAAAAAACAATGATAAATTTTCAAACTGTATGATTTATTCAAAAAAGTACACATTGCCAATCAAATAAAAAGGGAAGTCTACACTAGCTGCAAAGATTATAAATAAATGGGAAATCTACTACACAAAAAAACCTACAATAACCATATAACTGACAAAATGATATATTTATTTTACCTAGAATCAATTTTAGAACTGACAATTGTCACTTAAAACAACATACAAATATTAGTCAGGTGTTCTATTTCATGTCAATCAATTTTGGTTATGCATTTTTTTTAGTTTTCATAAAGTATACACACCAACTTCACATGTGTTGTCACATGGTTCACATAATACTGCATCATCAGGTACTTCGTCACTAGTTCCTGAAACAAACACAAAACAGTTATATAAGAAGCAAATATGAGACCTCAGTTGATATGAACATTATATCTTACACAGTTTGCTTTAAAATACACATGTAAATATATTTTGTCTTTAATGACGATTTGAATTTTTTTTACCATCTGCTATATTAACTTATTAAAATGGTTGGCTAGTTTGAATGAGGACATTTTGATTTGTGGCGGTGGATATAGAAAAATAGAGAAGTTCCTAATAGTGATCTTAGGTTTACAGCGAAATTGGCAAATTGGTCTACTAGTTTGTTGTAATGATAATCGCAAGAGAAACATTTACAAAATAGGCTTTGCGTTCGCAAATAGCTAAAAACATCTGAATTTGTTTATCAAAATAAAAAAAAAATAGGTATAGTCACAGAGTTCACTGTCGCCTTGCTAACAAAGACCTGAACCACTAGCTTCGGGTCCCTAGTCTGAAACTATGCATGTTATTCGGTCTTAATGCGTAGTCAAGTTATACCATATCGTCACTCATTAACCCGATTAGAAAGAAAAAAAAAACTTGTAATCAGCCAAAATCAATTGGTCTTTTGAGCATAGAGAGCATTTTTGAGTTTGATCATACGTCCATTATGTCTTTTATGTCAATGCCGCCTTTGTAATAAAGACATTACATATGGATATTCACTGATGGAACGGATTTTAAAAGTGGCATTGGAGCAACCCTATACTTAAAATGCAACGGTAAAGTGTAGCTAGAAAGTTCTTCAGTGCTAAATTTTATGAACATCAAGAGTCATGGCTTTAGTTTGGTATCGAAGTACTTTCCCTTAAATGCTGCCATTGCCAGACTAGCAATTCATGAATCAAGAATCAAATGATTGTTATCATCAATAGTGGTGAATTTTCTAAAAAGTAATTGAAAGTACCAGAATAATACTGAGTTTATCTGGCTTTGATTACTATAATTTAATGTGTCCTTTTACATGGACAAAATTCGAATCAAAACATTTATGTTAACAATATTGCTATAAACTTCTTAAAAAGAAACGTGGGCAGTTGATTTTCATGATCTTTATTCTATATTCAGATTATGTAATGATATTTTTCTGTATGTCTGCTTTAGAATCGGCTAGTATTTGTTTCAATGAGGAATGTAAACATATATCTATTCATTAAATTCACATGTTTTCGTTTAAGACGAGGTTTTGAAATCGAAATATTTATAACATTATTCAAAATAATACGCCGAAACACAGAAAAGTGTTTGCCTTTCTACGGAGCTCAACGAGCGTTTGATATTTGAAATCCTTTTCTGCATTTGCATGGTAAACAATAGATAAAATCCCCTTTCCTTTAACAGAACTACCATTAACTGCCATTAACCTCAATTAGAGAATGTAATAATAGAAAAAAATTAATAAAAAGGACAACTGGAATTACAAATTGAAAATACTAGACAGTGCAACACATCTCATTGTAACACCAGCACCTGACAACTGATTCCAGGAAAAGGTAAAATAACAAAAATACCAAACTCCAAGGAAAATTCAAAACGGAAAGTCCCTTATCAAATGTGAAAATAAAAAGCTCATATACATTAAACGAATGGAAAAGAACTGTCATATTCCTGATATAAGTTAACATCCTAATTCTGGATATATTTGAAATATTTAACACTATTAAACTTAAAATCTTTAGCGGGTATGAAATCAATAGGACTACAACTTCACGGTGAACTACCTTTATTAATGCAGAACGGATGGACACACAACCTAATAGATAATGCCCTTGCTATTATAAGTGTGAATTCATATGCACAGTCAAACTACCATTAGATATATGCTTACCATTACGGAAAACCTGAGACCGACTACGGTTTTTGGTGGGATTCAGTTGCCCAGTGTTTAGTTTTTTTTTATTACTTTGTAGATTTGTTTGTCATTTCGTTTAATTTGTTTTTTTGTTGTTGTTTTTTTTTTTGTCATGGTTTTGTCAGTTTTCCTTTGACTTTTTACTTTTTTATCGTCCGCTTATTTTTTTATATTAAATACATAAATACAGTTTACCTTGTCTTCTTAATGTGCGAATTTTCGGTGAGCCTGTGTATTTACAAAATGTACTACACATTGGAGCATCGTCACCTGGTGTGTTTCCTCCTTCTGACGCGAACACTCTCTCATTCGGAGTGACCGCAGTGGATATATCTTTAAAAAGAAAATCAATGTTTAAAATCTCACGGTCTTTAAGCTGAGGAAACAGATTTTTTAGTCCCCTTTATCTATTGGACTCCATAGGTTTTATACTGTAATTGTCTCCTTTGATTCTGATTAAATTGTTTGTATTTGATATCCACTGCTTTTCAAAATATTCCTAAGATATAAGTAGATGGAGCATTCTCATGGGCAGCATACACATACATTGGTTTTGTGTTTAGATGGGGAAAAAATAATAACAACCTGTTTGTTATTGTCAATCAAAAAAGTTGAATCCTCAGAAACAAGTATATTTGAATACAAACGAGATAGAAACTTGTCATAAAATTCGTCGTCATAATTCTATATTTAGCTTGCAAAATGGAGTTAATTTGATTGATTAATTGTTTGGCTAAACGTCCACAGGAAATACTTTTCAAATGCGTATTCGTGTCTCATCCATTTAGCTACATGCACTTATTATAATATTGTTTAGATGAATCAGAGGAATTTATATATGATGTATATGTAAATTCAATTCATATCATTATAACATTTTTTTTAAATTCTACGACAAGTAAATGTACTTCGATATTTATACAATTATATAATAATACAAAAATAATATGCCAAAACACTGAAATGGCTGAGTAAGAACGTTTATAATACAAAACCTTTATCGATAACTTTTTCAAACATTAATATTTACGTAGGATCAAAGCTATCTAAAGTTTCCTTAATTTCTTTTTCATATATATTTTTCCTTTCAAGTATAAATACATGTAATAATGTTCAGATATTTGCATACAAAATATGCATAATTGAGTATAAATTCCAGTATAATTTTCATAAATTTTCATTTCCTTACATCCACCATGAATTATTTCATAAGGTTTATCGGACGTGCATATGAGGATATTTTATATAGCCTTGTTGGCCAAGTGTTTTTTATTGGACAAACACAGTAAAGGACCAGTTGGAACGATGTCGCATAAGCATGAGTTCAAATTTCAATGAGAGATGGACACATATATGTGATACCGCAAACTTGCAGAACAAACATTGTTGGGCTGTATTTAAGACGATCTATTTCATGTATTTGTAATGTGTAGTGTCAGCCCTATTTTGCCCTTTTTAGTCCTTGGTTATCAAGAGAGTATGTCAGTTGTGAGTTGTAGACGTATATATTAAAAACACATCGATGTGACTACATGGAAGGTATTTATCAGCTTAAACGGCTAGTCTGCAAGGTATTCTTCGTAAATGCCACCATATGTCATGTCCAGTGTTACAATTAAATGATAGCCGACGAGAACAAAAAACAAGCATTCGACTTACATAAACTATTTTGTATACAGTTTAGGAGGAATTGCTAAGATGTCAGAGCATCATGGGTTAAAATGAGGAAAGGACAAAAACATATTACATATACTTCGTTTGCAAAATAATTTAAGAGGAAGTATATGTTATATTGATTGTTAGCCGTCTATGGTTATACGATGAAGAATGTTACTCGTAGAAATTATATTAAGACATAAATATATGTGTCTGCTGTTGTTTGTGTTTCACTTAATACTTGTCGTAGATTTTAATAATAATAACATAGCACGCACACACATCTGCCTTATACATCTGATCGTCTCCTGCTGATTGTTTTCAATGTTGTTTTTTTACTGTTTATTAGTATTTAGTTTTGAAGTCACATACCTGACAAAAGGTAAAAGTAATATAAATCTTTGGTCACTTTTGTTAATTTCATACAAAGATATAGCCGTCTGTTACCACTACCAGGATCACTGGTAAAGCTTGTGTCACTTCTGAAACATATCATAAAGCATATACATGTAGAAATAACATTCACAAAGATATTTAATAACTTAAACGGTACCAATTGTATTGTACCATATGCGTATTTCGACAATTAGTGTCTCAACATTGATGCTCTAGGCCAACATATTTGGAAATTCAAACCTTATTCGAACCAGAGCTTAGCATGGGGGAGGTATAATTCTTAATTTAAGAATAATTTCAAAATTTTATAACTGCAAACTTAAATAACACAATATCCACATGTTCGTTCCAGCACCAAAGTGAAAATCATACAATATAGTACATGTTACATCAGTCATTACAACAAGTTTAGGCTTTGTTTTCCCTTAAGCCTCAAAAAGGAGGAAATAAAAATGTTTGTGGTTGTGACATTTGTTTATCAGGTTTTTTTGTTTTCTTTTATATAGTGCGTTTAATCTGAACAATTTGTGCTTTGCATGAACCGATGAGTGTTTAGTATTTTATTATTTGTTTAAAATGTTTTTTCTTTTCTTTATTATATTTGCCATGCTTTTATCTATCCTTTATTTGTTTACCATTGTTCATTTTTTCGTAAACACCGCCAATTTTCTCATAGTAGAGCGGTTGGGTACTCGCAAGATTAAAACAAAAATAGTCATGTCTCTGTTGGAACAATTATTCACCAATGATCATAGATAACAAGCCTTTCGTTATAATTGCCTGGACTTGTAATTCGTATTCACTGTCCTGACACATTTGAGTCGTTGCATATTTTGTAATGCTAAGACGTTTATTTTCGCGAATTAATTTGCGTGCAGTTTATTTTTTCGCAATTCATCTGGCACATAATGTTCTACTTAATTTAGCCATTTTTTTGTTATTGAATCTGATTTTCGACAAAGATAAGGTTTATACAAAGGATCGTTTTTGCCATTTTATCATTATCGTAAAAATAAACCCCTCAGAAAATATTTTTGTTTTCAATGTGCACGAAGTAAAATTAACACTTTTGAATTTGGCGGGCATTTCCAATAACAATGAATACCAAGTTGTTGTTTGTCAAAAACGGTGGTGGCTACTTAATTCGGTTTTTGGTTTGATTTAGACATGGTGAATGTTGTTCAACAAAAGACTCTATAAACAAAAACATTCAACCCAAGTAGCATTACCTCATATAATATTCAGTATACTAATTCAATTTTGTCTTTCATCAAAATTTAATATCAGAATTATAAAATCTTGAAAAGGATATTTTGCGGACCTCAGAATTTTTTTTCTTGATTTTATAATGTTGATATTAAATGTTGCTGACTGCAATAATTGTAACTATCATTTTTATAAAACTAACCCCCAAAAAGATAGCAAAAAAGTGGTGCTATCCGAAAGGAATAATACTTAATGGTCTGTCTCGATTTATACGTTCTTCGCTTGAAAAAATGGAAAAAACACTATATAAATTTCATGCGTCCGAAGCTGTTTTCTGGATTTATCTTTTTCGAGATGGGACAAAGCCAGTATTTGAAAGCAACGGATGTGTACGAACCAAACAGTTAAAGAGCTTTATCACCAAAAATAACATAAAGTTATAACTAAATCCATCTTAGGAACAAGGCAAATATTTACTTTTATTGGCAAATTTTCCTCGGTAGGTAGCAAATTTGTTACAGCCCATAATGGCATATTCAAATTACTATTTAAAACACCACACTGATCAAAAATGCAATTATCTAGAAAGCAAATTTCTACAAACATCAATTTGTGTTTGTGATTTCCTTGATTCAGACTAGCCCGTGAGGTCTAAGGCACACTTTCCAAATAATGTCACTAGAAATTAATAAAATTCCCCTTTTAAAAACATTAGCAGGTTGACAAGGGACCCTGTCGAACCCCCAGGTGTGGAGGCAAACACCCAATGAAACAATTCAATGAAAAATAAAAGACATATTTAAGCCAGATTTTAAAGAATGTCATTCTGTGCACCATTATAGTTATGAACTGTAACTGTGACACTTGACCTTTGACCTACATCGTTGGGTTTCATCCTATTCCTACTTTCACCCACTTTCATTAGATAAATTAAAAAGCCTACAAGTGTGCCCCAAGAAATTACCAAGAAACAATGAATAGCATGAAATATTTATATATTTTGTCTGATTTATCATCTTTGACCTTGACCTTTAAACAGTTTTGCAGACAATCGATAGTGTTCTTCCCTTTTTTATATATTTTACTTATATAGGTTTATTTTGAATTCGGATACACAGTGTGAATCTGAATACAACGTGGATGACAAGGACGCAGGACGACATATATTTGACGTATTTGTCGTTCACATTCGCTCTTAGGTACATCAAACACAAAAAACCTTATGTATCAACATATGTGCAGTTCAATATATGTGTTTTGCTTATTTTTGTCGTTTGGTGACTGTCTCACTGATGTAATGTGTCAATATGATTAAATTGTACCATGTACGATGAAAAGATTTTAAAATAAATCCTGGCATATTTCTTACTTGAAAACTACAATTGTTTGTGTGTTAGAGATGTTTGAACTATTGATGCAAGTCCAATCGTCTATTGTTGTCCCAAAAGCGTTTAAATTGATGACGGAATTTTGTAACGTTGTAGTTGCGATGTTGAGAGTGGTTGATTGGTCTGAACTGTCTGATAATTTTGTGTAATTATATTCCCACGCAGCATTCTTTAGGTCTGTAGGCAAAGAACAAGTGGCATCTGAAAATACAAAATTTACAGTTCACAACTGATGAAATGTAAAAATTCGTTGAAAGGTACATCACGTCATCGATTAAAAAACTGAGAATTGACAAATTAAAAACAATTGTAAAATAATTTTCGGTACAATTCAGGTTTTTTTCCCCCAAAACACATAACGAGTAAAAATACTACTAAGACATCAATGTTCCAGAATAGCTTCCTGTCACTTTCAATCATAAGAATGTTGCGTAAATAGTGTCGCATTATATCGATTATCTCCGTAAAGCGAAATTGTAGTAGTTTTTATACTAACGATTGCATAAACAAAAGCTTGAGTAATAACACAATGCTTAAACCCATAACGACCTTATGGCAGCAAAGGTCATACTCTTATTATCGAACTCATTCAATGTATACTGTTCATTAAATTGATCATGCATTCACCAAGATGACCAAGATTTCAAATCAAAAGTCAAAACATTTCGTAGTTTGAATGGTGATAAAAATTTATACAAAACGAACTAAATGTTATATGATATTGAAAGTACAGCTATAATTATGGAGATATTTTCCAAAGGGTTGTTGTATTGGAGGAAGATCCAACCAACATGTAATAATATGTGAAACACTACATTAACCGTGTTATCTGTCGAATTACAGAAACCTCATCGGAAGTTGTGAATAGGTTCCTAAATGTTTTTAGATGTTTCATAAGTACTAATGGTTGATGAAATATACCGATTTTCAAAGTATCTTTGGAGTTTATTCATAGGTTGTCTTAACTAAATAATGTCATAGTATAGTTCTCTTGTTTATTGTCGCTGTCCGATATGGATGAATAACATTAATCGTATTTCTTTTAAAACAATTGCTGGACTATTTGTTATTGTAGTATACAGAAACAGTTAAACTATCCGGACAAGAATAAACACACCAATATAATAATAATTGTTAGCAAGGATTATTTACATCATGACTAGATAGTAATTGTGTTTTTCTTACTTTTTACAGAGATGCTTACAAGGATATGTTTGCTGGATGGCCTGGCATGAAATGATGTAGGACTACGGTACATATAGTAAATGCAAATGAAAAACAAACCAATTTCAGTAAACAAAAATCCAAAAAAGGAAAAGCACACATTAAAAAAGTAATATAATAAATGAATACACATTAGTTGAAATAATGTGATATACTTATTATAGGTTTTAGTATACACCATCTTCGCTAACTTTTTGTTACAGTCTTATCACAGAAAATAATGTCTCTTAACCATTGTGGTTAACTATGAAAAAAAATAAAATTCATTATTTTAATGGTATGAATGATAATATGTTGATTTAAATAAGACTAAAACAAAAGCGCAAAACAACCAGAAAAATACACCTAAAAGTCAATGTATCTTTCTATAACCTTAACCATATGACAAGTTCTATATCGCAAAAAAATATTAGACATACTGTAAATTGATTGACGTATCTTCTACCAATACTGACAAATATTTAGATATAAAAAATAAAACTCAATATCTATAGATTTAAGAAGATGTGGTATGAGTGCCAATGAGACAACTGTCCATCCAAGTCAAAATTTATAAAAGTAAACCATTGTAGGTCAAAATACGGTATTTAATACGAAGCCTTGGCTCATACCGAACAGTAAGCTATAAAGGGCCCCAAAAATTACTAGTGTAAAACCATTCAAACGGGAAAACCAACGGTCTAATCAATATAAAAAACGAGAAACGAGAAACACTTATGAACCACACCAACAAAAGACAACCACTGAACATCAGATTCCTGACTTAGGACAGGTGCAAACAATTGTTGCGGGTTTAAAGGTTTTAATGGTATACTTGTTTTAAAATATGATGAGTTACATTGGTATCGAGAAAAGTCATTAAATTCAGTACTGAAACATTTTTATCCGTCAAACTATTATTTTAAAGTGGTCTGTAAGCATCTCTGTAAAAAGTAAGAAAAACACAACTACTATCTAGTCATGATGTAAACAAATCCTTGCTAACAATTATTAACCTTTTCGTCGATGACACAAACTATTTGTTTCATAATAATGCTAAGTGATAAGTGTCGTTGACATCAAAACATTTGTTCTGATAGAGAAGAAGCTACTCCTCTGGACTAAGACTTGAACAACGAATGCTTAGCTTGCTTGTGATTTTGTCATTAATCGTAGCTGCAAACTATCTCACACGTTTCCATTCACTCAAGCATGGCTTATTATATACTATTCAACTCAAACTTAAATTTTTGTGAAATCACATTATGTTAAAATATTGTATTACCGGTAAACAACAACGACCACGGAAGGAAAGAATGACAACATTACCTTGAGCCATACAATTTTCAAGTAGGTGCGTATATTAAAGCTATAAATAGACATGATCGATATAAACATGACCGAATTTGTTATGTTTTCCTGTTGATGTAATTTAAAACATCCTTTACAGTCATTTATGTTCAAGACTTGAAAATATACTATAACAAATAGAAAGAAAAATTAAAGGTAAACCGTTTTTTCAAATTGTAATGCATAGAGTTTCTGGATAGAATTTAGAGGCATTTTCTCGTCGCGATATAGTCTTCATGTGTTGATGCGGTGTAAAGCAATCATCAATTAATCAAAGTATCATTTTCTGTTGCTATCTTATTATACCGGTGATACATGTAGGACTTATTATTTCCACACAGCATTTAAAAGGGAACTCATGGACAGCCGTTACAAAATTATCTTGGGTGTACTTGCTGCATGTCCTGTTCTACGTTAATCAACAGGAAATAAGTTTACAAATCAAAAGAACATAGTGTAATCCTCATCAGGTGTCTATGCTTCGTATATTATAATACGTTCATTTCTAATTAACAATAGAATTTAACCGAATATATACTATACTTAATTCCAACTTAAATATATTTAATCGGCATTTGTAAAAAGACAGACACAATTGTCGCTTTGCTCTTAACATATTCCTCTTCTGTGATATAGTGTTATATATGTTTCCACTTTGTTTGTAAGTTTTATTCATGTAATTGTTATGCCAATTCGACTTTAATTGAAATGCTAATAACCGATAAGCAAAAAGCCGAAAGTAAAATATATTTCCTCGGTTGAAACCAGTGAGTTATTAACATTAAAAATTCGGTGTGGAAGATACCTAACCATCAAGTTGGGATAGATAATGAACGGCCTACCTGAAAGTCTATTTCCATTTAATATCAGAAATAAGCCCAACCTAAACATTATGTAAATATACATGTTTGAAATGTATCCATCCATCTTATTAAAGTTATTAGAACATGTACTATTAACACATGTGAATCACATTATCCGCTTCGCCTACATAAAAGGATGTATTATTCGGTTACGGCAGTGAATAAGTAAGTGCAACTTCTTATATAATATGAATAATAATTGATCACTCTCACGCAGGGAGTTATAAGTTGCGTGACATGTTATATTATTTAGCTCAAAGTATAATAAGCAATAAAATAAGAAAGATGGTGGACAAAAATTAGAAAATTACACAGTAAAGTGGTGTTGGAATTGATAAGCATATCTAGTTACTTTTGAAAGCAAATTGATCGATGTTCGATAAACTTTCGGAAAAAGTATACCACGGTATGATTGATCATTGCAGGTATGTTTTATGAACTGTAAGACATTCTACAAAAATGAATGTTAACAAGTTCATAAATGCTTATTTAAGTGTACTCCTATTTGAGAGTTTCCATTTTTGAGAAACTCACAACGATTTATACTCGTAAAATATTCGATTAAGGAAAGTCGCGTGATGAATGGCTCGTAAAAAGTTGACGTTTTACAGTAAAGTAGCACTTTATACAACATGTACAAAGACATCTCAGAGAGCATGAACTAGGACGAATTACCTGCTTAATCTCCGTTACCTTCACGTGCTGATAGATATATGTTGTCGCAATAATTCGCAGTATAATGATAATATTGGTAGCCTTTCCCCCGCCCACCTTTCCATTAAAATTACGTTTAAGGATATCATGCCACAAATACAGAGAAAAAGGATGTAGATACGAAATATTAAAAAACAAAGTTCGATGCCCAAGATTTACCTTCAACTATTATATTAACCATGTTCACATGTTAACAGTGAGGGTAATACAAAACGTGTATGGCAAAACGACTTAAATTTATCAATACAAATGTATTATTATTACAATGTATGTGTCATCCTCAGCATTCAATAAGACTCGACACAGTTCAACTATACGACTTTAAAAACGCAACACTAGATTATTATTTTGAAATCTCGTTCTTAAATATGCAATTTTTGTAAAATAAATGTATAAACATAAACTTCATTCATTACTTGATTGTCTAAAAAAAAATTGCAGTTCGAAAGTTGAATTGATTACGTCATGTGCAATGTTCAAATCATGTGGTATTCACTGAAACCTGGTTTTTTTCCCTTATAAATGGATGTATCATCGTCGAAGGCAATGACTGCCTGTAACCAACGCCTAAATGATTGACAGAAAGGTCAACCAGTTCTGCTGGGCATGTTTGGAGTTCTGTTGTGTACAATCTGATTTGGCCTCTGTCTCACCCATTACTGTGTGATTTGACAATTATGTGGTTTAAAGTTTAGGGCTTTAAATGTTTTTTTTGCAGTCGATTATTTGGCATTTCAGTATATAGGAAACATTAATGGAGTGAATCTGTCTGCCATGGCATTGGACGACTTGATAAGCGGTTGATGTTGCGGCCGTAAACATGTTTGACTAATGACGTTGCGTAATCAGATTTTATTGCCGTGGCGTTGTCACTACATATTGGTCTGATCATGAGAGGCCACCAACAAATCAAATCTGCGCGAACCGTTGTTGTAAGGACTATAAGAGGAGTTTCTGATGTGAAACTGTCTAGCAACAGCACGTTCGTGTATTCCTGCCTCCAATATTCTTTTGGCCTGATTCGGATTTTTATCACTCAGTTTCGAAAATATTGAAAAGCAACATGTTTTTATTGATTCAAGTGGGGGTAGGGATTGACAAAATTGTTTCACGAAGAAAAAAAAAGAAAAAAATCATTTATGGGTTTCAAGTTTCCCTTTATGAAAATCGTGCGACTTCAATAATCCGGAATGTTCATTAACCTCTAGTAAGTCAGGTATTGCATTTTTTTGCTAAACAGAAAGAAGTATGGTAAGCATGAATAGTAGTATTATGAGGATCAATTATATTTTGGTAAATCAAATCACTAAAATGTGTGTTGCGTTTTTAAAGTCCGTCAGTATATTATCGTTTTGTGGTTTACTACGAAATATTTTGTATCATATATAATCCAAAACTAAAAAAAAAAAAAATAACCCAAGATTACTTCATCTAAAATGAATTGTCATGTCTTGCGGCGGCACAATCGAATTACTTGAAAAACCACTACGAAAAGGTGTGTTTTAGATAACCATTGATTTGACGTATTCACAAATTTAGCCTTCTTTTTCTAAACTTTTGTTTCTATGTAAATCATAAAATTTTTCGAGAAATTATGCCCTATTCACAAGCTGGTTGATACAGATACGTTAGTAACAATGGATCATCGGAAGACTTCCAAGGAATGTTAAAAAATCACCATACATTGCAACTGACACATCAGAAAATCGTACTTTCAAGCTTATTGTATGGCATGGTATGGGGTATGTTAATTGTTGCAACCCATGTGGTCAACTGTACGTGCTCGCGTCATACTCCGTTCTTCTATGGAAAATTGCCTCACTGACAATAAACATCACAAAACACTTCTTGTGACTGAACGAGAAAAAAAAACTTAGAAATTAAATAATTCTTTAACAGGAATTCACATGTTGATAGATGACGAAACATTTTGTAACCTATTTTTTAGTATGTCAGCATTTGCACAAAAACACTGTAAGTTGCAATTTTGTTTCCTTCACTTTTCAAGATTTTTCGTAAATAATCATAAAGAAGCACACGATATCCCGTAAATATTTCCTTTCGGTGAACCAGAAAAATATTATGACATTTAGAAAATAAAATAAAAAAGATTTGATATGCTTTTTAACTTCAACAATCCCCATTACAGTTAAGCAAATCTAATTAAACTAAGGTTATCTCAAGTCTTTCTACTTGCAAATCTCTCTCAATACGTTAGTTATGTTATAGCTGTGTGAATGTCAAATGTTTTCCTCTGATCTCTGGAAATTTCGACGGCGCCTGATTTAAACCTTTAAATTGAACTTTTATCATTTTCGTAATATCATTATAAAACATACGCTCTTAAGAGCCCGCGTCGCTGACCTAGGTGTTGGTGCATCTTCAACAATTGATCCAATTGTGTAAACTAAATATATTTCATGACTCAAATCTCTATTTTGTTGCTCTTGTATGTTGTATTGCTAATCATTTTTGTCTTTTTACATTTTCTCTCTATCTTCCATATCTTTTGCTCAAAACACAAAAAGGAGCAATTACTCATTTAATGACATATTGGCAGATATTGCTTAGTTGATTATACAGTGGAGATCACTTCTAACCTTTCATCAAATCTGTCAGAATCTGTCAAGAGAACTGTTCTAGGACAGTATGTAGAACTGTCATCCTGACACCTTTTAGACAGTTCTAGCTAAAACAGTTCTAACCTAGAACTGATTTGGTCAGTTCTACCTAGAACTGATTTAGACAGTTCTACCTAGAACTGATCCTGACAGTTCCACACTAGAACAGTTTTAGACAGTTCTACCTAGAACTGACCAAATCTTTGGTCAGTTCTACGACTAGAACAGTTCTACGGCTAGAACAGTTCTACGACTAGAACAGTTCTACGATTAGAACTGATTTGGTCAGTTCTACGGCTAGAATTGATTTAGTCAGTTCTATCCATAGAACTGTTTTAAGAACTCTTTGTCTTAAATATAAATAAGTCAAAAGAATATAATATATATTAAAAAATTGCAGTGACGTCATTTAGAACTGTTCTACAATCCTGACAGGTTTGGTCAGTTCTACGGCAAGAACAGTTTTAGACAGTTCTGCTGACAGTTATCTTGCAAACTATAATAGATAGATAGAAACAAATACAGTGGAGATCACCTCTAACCTCTCATAAGAACTGTCAGAACAGATCTCCACTGTATTTGTTTCTATCTATCTATTATAGTTTGCAAGATAACAGTAAAAACACGCAACAATTGTTGAGAAAATCGTCATAAATAAGTCAGTTCTGCTGACAGTTCTACGGTTAGAACTGATTTGGTCAGTCCTGCTGACAGTTCTACGACAAGAATTGATTTGGACAGTTCTACCTAGAACAGTTTTAGACAGTTCTACCCTAGAACTGATCCTGATAGTTCTACCTAGAACTGATTTGGTCAGTTCTACCTAGAACTGATTCTGACAGTTCTACTTAGAACAGTCCAAGGGTAGAACTGTTCTAGGTAGAACTGTTCTAGGACAGTTTAGAACAGTTCTATGACAAATTATTCTGACAGTTCTTATGAGAGGCTAGAGGTGATCTCCACTGTATTTGTTTCTATCTATCTATTATAGTTTGCAAGATAACAGTAAAAAAACGCAGCAATTGTTGAGAAAATCGTCATTAAATTGAGACGACTGACGATTTCAGCCTGTTGACCTATTTAGAGAGCTCGTATTGCTGATCACTTTTGTTATTCAAAATTCACATCTGTCTAATATAGTTTTCAAGATAATAGACAAAAATGCTAAAAATGGTAAAAATCGTCATTATAGTGCAAATATTTCAATTAATGGCCGAATAACAATTGTAGCGATTTGACTTACATGTATATATTATGTCATGTACACGACGTATGTTGATGATCATTTTTGCAATTAAAAGACTCTATATATCTATAATAGTTTTCAAGATAAAAGAAGAAAACAAAATCAAATCGTAAAATTCGTCATTTAAGGGCAATAACTCCTGTAAAAAGTCGTCTGAAAGTTTGATGCAAAAAGACTTTGGGTATATCTCAACATTTTTATCCCGTCATATTTTCTATATTTATAGCAGTTTTCAAGATAAAAGACAATACTTCCATTTTACGCCTATTCTTCTTTGTTTTTACTCCAATTTAGATAGTGGCTGAGTTTGTTTAAATTTTGACCGGTGGTTTCAGAGGAGACTATCTTTGTAAAAGTAAACGGACGATTACGGACAACTGACTTCAAGTGATGGGAAATGCACACACTGGACTTTTGGGCAAGGTCAGCTAAAAATGAAATCTTTATGAGCAAAATTGATAATATTGATAAAAAATCGTCAACAGACGGAGAGTATAAAGAAGTTTCCCCGCATGATATTGTCTTTTTAATTCAAAACGGAAATCCTTATATTACGATCGTGGTTAACGCTACATCGATTACTTGTAAACTGATTTAAACTTTTAAGTATTAGCTAGAATCCATCTTTTGTAATGTTGTTGAATAAAGATATCACGGTTTGCACCTAAATTTTCATCGCGATATATATTTTTCAAAATAAGAAAAAAATATAGAACTAACTGAATTAAAATTGTATACGATATTTAACAAACGAAACGCAAATGAAAATAAAAAAATAAAATAAGTTTTTTATTTCAAATAAATTCGCCAAATATAAAATGTTAAAGTACCACAAAATACCTACTTTATATTGAATTAAAACCTCTAATTAGATATACTAACAAACTTTGTACTCATACCTAATAAATGTAACTGAAGGTTTGTGTACCAAACTCACCCAGACAATGATAGACACTGGTGTCCTCCCCGATGGACTTTGGCATCCAGAGCCCTGAAGGTGTAGATCTCCTGTAATGTTTCAGCCATTAAGAATTACTGTAAATACTTTAGAAATGTATATCTATCAGAAAATTCACTGGGAGATGTGCGTGAGTAGGTGAGCAAACGAGATTGTGTGGGTGAGTGAACGAGAGTAGGTGAGTGAGTGAGTGAGTGAGTGAATGAGTGAATCAAAGTACGTACGTGTATTGTTGATGATTCAATCAAGTTTGAAGTTCGAAGAGCATATTGTGAAATGAAAATTGGAAGCCAGTCCTAAGAGTAAAGAATCGTTATCATGCTAATTGTACAACCTTAATCATTTCTTAATGAAACCTCGACTTAAAGTTTGTTTTGCTCTGGTATTTTATTCCAAGTTAAATGTTTATGCATGCTCCTAGTATGTAATAGATAGTTTTAAAGTTTCTAACAAATAAAGCATTTTGTACATCGACACTGACTTCAACACAACTACACATCGTTAAAAGGAGATTAAGCTTGCTATAAAACCAGGTTCAACCCACCATTTTATCGGAAAATGCTTGACGGGTGCCACATGTGGACCAGGATCTGCTCTTCCTTCCGAAGCACCTGAGATCACCCCCAGTTTTTGGTGGGGTTCGTGTTGCTTAGTCCTTTAGTTTTCCATGTTGTGTCATCTGTACTATTATTTGTCTTTTTGTCTTTTTATTTTTGGCCATGGCGTTGTCAGTTTGTTTTCGATCTATGAGTTTGACTGTCCTTCTGGTATCTTTCGCCCCTCTTTTTTTGTACCAAGTCAGGAGTGTGACATTTGTTTTCGTTTCGTTCCGTTGGTTTATAAAGTTTAACGTTTGGTATCATCAGTTTTTATGGACTTCCCCTATTTGAAAATACCTTGGCGTTTTGAATTTTATTCAATACTTTTTTAAGAAAGCATCATTGACCTACGAGATATGACAATCTTTGGTCTGAAATATTGCATTTGATTTTCAAATTTAGAACATTCATAATCTTTTTAAACGTTTGTGGATTAGTACGTCATTTTGTTTTTGTTTTTGTAAATTCATTTAATTTCTATAACGTACTAAAAAGTTTCTATCATAATTTTCAAGGCGAGTTGTTGCTTACTAGAATGATTTAGGTTCTTCATGGTTTTTTTGTAGACATGATATAAATATTTTTAAGTATTTTTAAAAGTAATAAATGATGATATATATTTTTGCTTTATTTGTACTTGTACAAATAAAATCTCCTGTTACCCCTCTTCCATGTTGAGCAAGCGGTAATGTGGATATTTCTTTTTGCGTACCAGTTCATTTTGGGGTCTTCTTCGCGGTCCGCGTTTAAACTATGTCGTTTTCTTTAAAAAATTAGAGACAATGATTTAGATTTTAACAATTAAAGTTTCAAGTGTTGGGTGTAAATTCCAGGATAAAAACAATATATGTACATTGTCAGAAAATATCAGATGTATTTGTATTCGCTGCGAAACAAGAGAAAAGCTCGGCGAGCCTCGTTTTCCGTCCTGTTTCTAAAGCTCATACAAATAAATTTTATATTTTCCGACAATGTACATATATTGTATATTTATTAGCACATTTTAAAAAATGGACAAAAAATAGTTTTTTTTACCCTAATAGATAAATCGTTTATATATATTCGTGGTGTTGCCCTAAAAAACAATTACAAAAAAAAAAAAAAAAAAAAAAATAAGTGCTTATCTGAATATTACTGCTTCTTCATAAATTCATTTAATTTCTATAAATCAAGGCAACAGTAGTATACCGGTGTTCAAAAGTCGTAAATCGATTGAGGAAAAACAAATCCGGGTTACACACTGAAACCGAGGGAAAACCTCAACTATAAGAGGAAAACAAAGGAACAACAGGAACACGAAAGTGCAACAAAAAAAAACGCTAACATACATAGAAACGAACTATTTGATAACAACTGTCATATTCCTGATTGGTACAGGACGTTTTAAGAAAAAATGGTGGGTTAAACCTGGTTTAATGGCTAGCCAAACCTACCGCTTTATGACAATGTTTAAAAATATCGCTAAAATGACAACACTACGTGATAGAAATACAGCACAAAAACACGCAAGAACATTCATCACAGAGAAACGCACTAACAAATAATATAAGGGTCGACACAACATGCAAACCGCAGAACAACGACGAACATATTTCATCAACGACAAACACCACAGGTTTATAACGTACTCAAAAGTTTCTATCATAATATTTAGAGAGAGTTGTTGCTTACTAGAATGTTTGGATTCTTAATGGTAAATTTGCTCTTCCATTTCGTGCTCTCGAAACGCCATATTGCGTATAAAACTATAAGCCTAATATCTACGATAATCTTTCTTATTATTTTAATATGAAAGCAATTATAATGTTTTGTTTTATATTTTTATACTACAGGAAATGAATCGTTAACACCATATATGTGGGTCAAAACTAATCAATGGAAAAATCAACATTAAAATAGATTTTTATACCAAAGGTTAATGACTGGGCCTTTTATATTTGGTCGATATGGATACAATGTTCTTATGAAGAGTACATTTTATGTCCCTAACTGTTTTACAGGAAAGCATGTAACATCGAAATGGAGGCCTCTTATAAAAACAGACATTAAATTTTACATGATTCAAAATAAATGAAATGCTACTAATAAAACGATGAATACAGCATGATCGTAATTGTATATGTCTGTCTCTGTATCTTTGTATGAATGAATTCAATACGGCAACAAGCTTCAATGAAAGAGAGGTGAAATATGCCAAAGGGATATTCAAACTCAAAAGTCGATGTTCAACTTACAACACTATTTTGAAAAACGAAAAACTACGAAATGACAAACAACAGTCTACAAAACGCAACATAGAAAATTTCAGACTGAGTAAGAGAAATCCCACCAAAACCTGGGAATGACAGCAGTTGAATCTGTATGGAAAAGTGGGAAAGTGATTAGATAATTAGAAATGTATACTAGTATACTATTCTTACATTGTAGGAAAATATAAAATAATTTGTATGATCGTAAACAACAGGAAATAATGGAGGTTTAAAAGGCTTTTTTCCTGTTTCTTAAGAGTACAACTATTTTTCAAATGTTTTATACAAGTACAAATAGTGTTTATAAGTAGCAATTAAACATTAACATGTAAACATTTATTATTCGTTTATTTCCAACCACTGAATTTGTTCTTTAAGGCGATTCACATGGTTTTGTCGTGGACCGTGAAGAGTTATTGAACTGTGACGTTAACAATAGATTTAATGTAACCGTTCGCTCGAAACAGAAGCAACATAGATTGACAATATGAATTAAACGTTTATTATACAAATATCCCTCATCTATCAACCTGTATTTGTTTACATGTATCAGACATTTCGATTTTAGAATTAAAAAAAACTAAACTTTTCAATAGTTTATTTTGTAATAATTTGCTAATACATTTAGATATCTATCGATTGTTAAGCAGAATTTGAAAAAAAATAATGAATTCAGAAAAGTATATGAAATGATTTTAATTTCCATATAAGCTTTGAGATGCATATCTGTACGTTGTTCCGTTCTTTTGTTCTTTGCTCTGTGTAAAGATACCGTTGATCTTTCGTTGTTGTCTAGTATGGGTGTACTATTTGAAAATAAACAAATAAAGTTTGATATGTATATCATCAATGCTAAACTGTAAGTCGTGCGTAAAATATTGAAAACATTCTCTCTCAATTTCAATATTTTACTTATTATCAATGTTTGGACAAACAAAATAACACTTTTGTCACCAAACATATTTTAGGTGAAAATATTGTCCTCAGAAACTTTACAAACATGTATAAATCATCCTAATGCTATATGTCATTGTAAATTATTTCAAAAGATGTTGAAAAATTCATCTTTTGAATTTCTAATCCTGACAATATCTTTGAAATGCGAAACATTGCAAATTTTGAAGGCGAGGTGAAAATACACTTTAAAGGAAGAAAACAGCTTTCCTCATAAAACTATCTTAAAATAAAGTCGCTTTGCAATAAACAACTGTAATTATCACTTGTCATTTGTGAAGCCCTTAAAACCCAAATTGCTTATACAGATATAATCGGTAACTGTCTTACACACTGACAATTAAACATCTCTTCATAACACAATGCTTAAGTAAATTCAACAAGATCCTGCAGTGTGCTAATAACTGTCTCAACGATACAAACAGCAGAAGTAACTACGTTTGCATGCATAGTTTGCATGTTTCAAAAGCCTTAGTGTATTTATCATCATCTTATATTCAGGTTTAACCCGTTTGCTTAGACTTATTTCTAGTATGAAAGTAAATAATTCAATGTCCTTTTACTTGAAATAAAAAGTAAGAATGTAATATTCAGACAACTATCGTCATGGATAATGTTTATCAATTGTAGAATTATTACATCATTTGATATTGACTGACGACATCGGTAATTTGTGTGCTTTAATATTTTAGGTTGACGTGTTATATATAAGTTAACCTGTCAATCTTTATTGGCATATTTGTTTTTATTTCTTTTAACTTAGTTGACCGAACAATTCTATTCTTCGTCAATCCTGATATCTTTATACTCACATAGTTAGAAGTATCGGTAGACACTTCAATATTCGACCGATTGGCTCTTCGGCGTCTTTGGTAATGATAATAACCCTGGTTGACCTATACATAGAAAGGCATAGGCATGTTCATTTTATTTTAACAAAAGTATACAAATAAACATATAGCTTTTTTTCAATATCCTGGCATTATTGTCATTCTATCTTTCCGTTATGTATTTAGGATCTAGATATTTACATTGTATGTTCAAATAACTAGCATGTAGAGAAACACTGAAATTACATCATGGTAATACGTATCGGTTCAAAACAATAAATGTCTTTATTAGCCTATATCTGTACTCGACTGTACTGATTTTTACTCGACCAGTCTGAATTGGTCTGAAATTTACTTGATATTACTCGACTGTATTCTGAACCATACTTCTTTTCAAACGAGATGTATAGAGACACACACACGTTCATTTTTGTCTATAAAGAAGTCACTCCTAACTATCCTACTACAGTCCCTGTAACGTAAAAGTTAACACTTTTTTCATTCGGGAATCGTACGTACAGCGTTCGGGAATCGTTCGTATAGCGTTCGGTCATCGTTCGTACATCATTCGTATAGCGTTCGTATAACGTTCGGTCAGCGTACGTTCATCGTTCGTTCATCGTATGGTAAATGCCATCGTTTAGGGTTTTGTATATCGTGTGGTTCATGGTATCGTAAAGCGTTTTATTTGTCGTATGTAACATGGTATGGTTTAGCGTTTAACGTTTCGTTTATCGTATGGTTTAGCGTTTCATCTATCGTATGGTATATCGTTTTTCGGGTTTTATTTCAGAAAATTATTTCGTTTATTATTTTGAGTTGAAATAATTTTATATAAAAAAAAAATGCGAGATAAAAAAAAAAAACAAGATTGGATTGATTAATAGTTGGTTGCGTACTTTTTTATTTAATACTAATTGCGTAATTAATAACATTTCAAATTTGATCTCATAAAATGTTAAAAAAAAACTAACCTAAACAATACCCTTAACTAGTTCAATGGAACGTGAATTATCTTTATAGCTTTATAGCTTTATAGCTTTATAGCTTGCTGTTCGGTGTGAGCAAAGGCTCCATGTTGAAGGCCGTACCTCGACCTATAATGGTTTACTTTTATAAATTGTTATTTGGATGGAGAGTTGTCTCATAGTCATATCTTCCTATATCTATCTATTTTACATAAAACTTATGTAGTCGTAAAAAATAGTATTGGTTGTGACGTTTTATTTTGATTGAGAAACGTTTAGCAATGCAATAAACTTACTTTAAATATATTATAACTTAATGTAGATTTCGAACTGTATACCATTTCTAACCGATAGAAAAAAATGTTTGCAACTAATATCATTACACTATAGAATAGCCTGCTGTATAACACGAAGGGGAAACATTTCCTTCCATCACATTTTGACAGTAGTACATTTGTTGTAACATGAGACAAATACGGGAAATATATTAGTCTCTCTCTCTCCTCCTCCTCCACCAAATATTTCTTTAATCCAAATATTTCCTTGACACAATAAACTATGTATAACTTTCTATAAATGAGGCTTTATATGAGATACACGTACTATATCTAAATGTATTAAAAAAAGACAAGTTATCAATGGTATTTGTTCCCCTCAATGTCAGAGTCTAATTTAAGTCGAAGATTGCCAGGGATATATAACAAAAATCGTGAAGACTTCTTTTAAACCCAGCGTCGCTTGCAATTGCTGCTGTTGGTGTTAAAACTGTTATTTTGACTGTACAAAGTGTTTAAGTCCATGTATGAGTAAAATACAGAATGAAAAAAATAACTCTACCTTTTTTTCATACATTTATTTAAATTAGAGGTAAGCTTCTGTCCAAGTTTCATAAGTTTTAACGCAAATTATTTAGATCGAATCACCTTAAATAACCAATTAATTGTATATTAAAAGTTATTGATTTGTTCTTTACATACGAATCAATGAAATATTTGTCACTGGACGTTATGCATGCAATCAATGATCAATTACAAATCTACAGTATTTATAAACATACTGCAAATGTATATATGAAAGAGACTAAATAATATAAATATTAATTCTTTCACGCATATTTGAAGGATTGAAACAATCAGTTCTACAACTGGTTGTTATATAAAGACTTAATGCAAATTTTACAAATATTACATGCCTCTGTGAACTTTCATATTGGCGCACCAAATTATTTTCTTTTATCGTCCATAGCTCGTTTTCCGATTCACTTAAGGTTTTTACCGATCTTCTTAATTGTTTATTACATTCTGAAATTTAAATCCTACACAAATTGCCAAAACTTTTATTCTCAGTCTAGACAGCGTAAAAGATGAATGCACCTTTGTACAAACGGTGTTTTGAAGACCGATATCCATTTGCGCTGAAAAAAAATTAATTTGCCACAACTTAATTACGCTAATTCTTCTTTTGCAGCATTCATTTGCGCCAATAAATGTAAAATGTAGAAATACCGCAAAGGACCGATTAGTGCACGAAGAACAAAGTTTTGCACTTATTTTGAAATCAATGATAGTATTGACTCAAAGAACAAGGCATATAGAAGGAGACTTTCTAAAAGTACATAATTTCAAATTTGAAAATCATATCTTTAGTAATTATAAATTGATTTAATGTTTTATCGACACGCGCCACCCTCCGTTGATTGTCACTTGTGTAATCGATAGAAATTCGTGTTTGTTCAACCTTGACCCGTTTTGGATCCACTTGTATACTGATTAAACATATTTATCATATTTCAATTTTCTCTGATCTTTTTCGTTTGTTTATTACTGCTGTATTTATTTTGTTTTTCTGTCAGTTATATTTCTTAATTCTATGTAATAGTGTATTTTCTATTTTTTTTTTTAATTTGTGTTCCTTTTCTTTTGCTTGTTTGTTAAGCTTACTCTTTAATAGTTCTCTAGTATTTTTTTATAAAAATATTTTAGAATGTATATATATATTCTTATTTACCAGCACATAAGATACACATGTTCAAAGTATAACAGTTTATTACATTTTTGTCGAGCCTGCGACTTTTGTCGCAAAAGTGAGACATAGCGATCCTACATTCCGTCATCGGCGTCGCCGTCGGCTAGCGACATCCACAAATATTCACTGTAAGATTAAAGTTTTTGATATTTTAATTACTTTCTTAAACTATTCTGGATTTCTACCAAACTTAGACAGAAGCTTGTTTATGATCATAAAAATCATGAGTATCCGGGAGGAAATTTTGTAAAAAAAAATCATGTTTATCCGTATTTTACTTATAAATGGGCTTAGTTTTTTCTGTCATTTAACATTACATTCACTCTGTCACGGCGTTAAAGTTTTAAAAATTTTAATTACTTTCTTGATATATCCCGGATTTCTACCAAACTTGGACAGAAGCTTAGAATTCTATTTATCCGTACTTTATTTATAAATAGACTTAACATTACATACACCCTGTGATTAAAGTTTTTAAAATTTTAAAAACTTTCTTAAACTATCCTGAATTTGTACCAGTGACACGCGCTGATTAAAAAGTCAATAAGTTTACAAATACGTACCTATGTGCATTTAATAAAGCAACACTTGAACTTATTAATATCATTTTTTTTAGTGGAATTTTATTTTTATTTATATTTAATGTTACCCGATAAAATTCACTTGAATGAGTATTTCTACTGTAAATATCACACGTACTATCTACAATATACGGAAATGACACGGCTACGTATTGTAAAGTTACTGAAGGAAGATTAATGTCAAATTCATATCCCCGGGCGACGAAATTACCGGTTTGTCAAAAAATATAGAGAAAATGGAGAAATATAATGCGCGCTGTTAAATCATGCTTTGCAAGGATATTTACCAGATGACTTCTTTTTTGGTCGTCAATTACTTAATTTTTTCTAATGGACTTCTTCATAAATCAAAAACACGCACAAATTTTAGACCGAAAAACAATCACATGGCATTGAATGATTTTCCAACTCAAAACTAGTTATAATTGCCTCTTAAATTTTTCATTTTTCTCGTTGGGTTGCTTGTCCATTGACGTTGATCCCAAAATTGTCAATAAAATTGAATTTGTCGAAGTAAATTCCATTGAGCACAAAACAAAACCAAACCAGATTTGAATTATATGGATATTCAAATTTTTTATAAGAAATATGAAGAAAAATGATAATTATCTTGTTTGACTTTGAAACACGGATTTAATTCTTTAAATTACATTTTGCACAAAAAACACCTCAAATCTTCCTTGGAATGAGAACTCTTTCTTCATAGAAATGTATGAAATAGTTTACACTGGACATTAAACAAGCCAAAAATCAAACAACTAAAATATATCCAAGGGATTATTATTATGCATGTACATAAATGCCAAATACCATATAAATATATTGAATAATCAACAAAATATAATGCTGCCAAAAAGAAACATTATCATAAGGATATCAAAATAATTCACAGGTTTTTTTTTCAAAATGAATTGCAAACAATCCTCTTTTAGAAGCATTTTCCAATGTCCGTGCTATCGCTCCGTATCGGTCAATTATTTTTAGCATAAAGTTTTTAAATCGATGAAACACAATTATTATATAAAGAAGTCACAGTAAACATTAAACTTATGCATGGCGGAAAAGAAACATAAGAAAACAATAGGTGCAATGTGCATGCAGCCTCGCAAATAATATTAAAAATTAATAACATTTAATTTATTTTTGATGGAATGATGAAGTTTCCAGAACATAGAAAATACACCAGAAAATCTATTATACTAAAATACACTATCAAAATGTGCTTGGTGTCCATTTTACAATATATCGTTTAAGAATTTAGTGTATTCTTATTCATTCCGACATCTGTGTCCCTGGATCTGAATAAGAAATTGCGAGGACGTTATGCTCAGTTTACCTTTAACATGATTTTTTCACAGAATGTTATAAATATAAATTTTTTTTTTTTAAATTTTTCGCGAAAACAAGCTGGCCCTAAAGCTAAATGTCATCGTCAGATGTATAATGGAAGGCGATAAACACTTTAGAATATAAACCACCTGCTGGTTCTTTTTACATTGACACTTATTTTATTACGTAACAAGTACGAATGTAAAATTATCGATATGGTATATTTCTGTCGAATATACACGGTATATCTGGACTGGGGCATTTAAGATATTTTGATCTGACACTCTATGTAAAGTAATTTGTGTTTTATGTAAAAAAAAAATCCATATTACCATCGTATTTTCACAAAATCTTTAAAATGTGTTGACTTTGAGCATATATATATACGTATTCAAAACCAAAATCACTGATTTCAAATTATAGACCAGTCTCATTATTATCAGCAGTGAGCAAAGTATTTGAAAAAAGTGTATTTAAAAATGTATTTAATCACTTATTTAGTTATATTTCAAATAGACAAGAAAGCGTTTTTGTATTCATATTCGCCTTTTGAGAATACTAATGCAGGAGTTCCGCAAGGCTCTGTATTAGGTCCCCTATTATTCATGTATATTACATAGCTGGTAATTTGATAAGTCTACCTCGATTGAGTGCTGATTAAACATCCCTTTCTAATTTAAGTAATAGTCCTTACACAATAAATGATGTCTCAAATAGCGATTTAGAATAAATAGTCTAAAGATTGGCTTATTGATTTTAATCCTAACAAGATAAATGCAAAATGTGCTATTTTCCTTTAATTTTTCCCCAGATGACATAAGAAAATTTTCCTTTAATTTTTCCCCAGATGACATAAGAAATCAAGTAGTAGAATTGTCTTCTGTCATTAACACTTTGGGATTACTTTTGATCCCAATGGCAATTTCTATACACATATAGAATACGTTTTAAGTTGTGCAAGCACAACATTAAATTTAAAAAAAAAAGAAGAAATATGTACTGACTAGATAATCTTACTGGTGTGTTCTCATTTCGCCTTAGCTGTGAATTCCAGGTGAAAAAGGTAAAAAATATAGTACTAAGGCGAGATGGGAATTGAACTAAGGCGAAATGTGAATTTAGATAAAAATATTAAATAAACAAATTAAACCTCTGTGTTTTTATAGCAATTTAAACAACATGTGATTAGGGAATTGTTGTCATGAATTTAGAACATGACGTTAAGTTTGAAGCAGAATGATAAGTCACTGGGTCGCCCGTGTTTGATAGTCGGGGAGTTATACATATTCAGAGACACAGGGTGACATTTGCTAGTGGACAGAAGAAAGTCCAGAAAGCTCAATATGTTTTATTCTTCACATAATGGGACTGCCTCTACGATTTTGCCTCTTTTTGGTCAAATATCTAAATTATTATAATTTGCGAAACAGTAATAATTATGTGATACTCAGCATGCAGTTATAGATAGATATAACTATCGAATGAAATAGTCTAAACCCCGACATATGTACGTCCATAAATATGAATATATTTATCTAAATTGATACTATTGGATTCAGATACATGATTGCACGCCAATCTTTTTTATAAATAAACTCATCATAGATGAACTTTTTAAGTTAAACAAATCTTAATTTTCACGGGAACGAATATTTTGTAAAAACGTTGTAGTGATCAGATCATCAACGACGTAATCTAAAAAATAAAAGATGCGAAGGTCAAAAATAGTTCTAGCTCATAATGAAGAAAATATCAACCGTCTTATACGTAGCAAGAAAGTCTCCTCACGTACCCGAAGCTTGTGAACATATGTTGCTGGTGGGTATAGTCACACCGACTTACACTTGACTTTTTCTCTGCGGTTACAAAGCTCGTGGTCGAAATCAACTAGGAAGCTACCATTAGATTTTTACGAGGGGGGGGGGGGGGACTATGATGAAAAATTTTGTCCTGTATTTTTCTTTAAATGTATATAATTTCAATGTAAATGTAGTCCTGCCTTTTTATTTTACTCTTTGTGTCTCCATGTAGCCTCGAGATATGGGACTACGTATTTTCACGTCAGACAAACTTCTTCGTGCATGAGACTTCATATTCGATTAAGTAATTTCAAAAGGGAATGGAATGCCCATCGATTGTTAAAGGGAAACCGTAGAAAAAAAGTAGTCCATTCGATCATTCTTAACCTCATGTATAAACGTATATGTTAATTTATTATTGTGCACTGTTTAATATGGTCAACAGGGAATGTCACTTGCTGAAAGTCACAAATGATAGCTAAAACATATCATGAAACAATTACCACGATTATGATATTTCATTTGACTTCTTGGGTTAGTTGACCATGAAATAGTGCATTTTAGTTTTAACAAAGAAGTAATTCGGGATAAGAAATGTCTAAATTGATAAGTTATACAATGCATTAAAAAAATCCATTGCAAGAGTATTGTATAATTAGAAATCATCGCCCGCTGTTGTAAGTTCTATTTTGCCATTTTTCGTGCTTGTTATGAGACGATATTTCAGGGGTTTCGATTGTTAAACTCATCAAATCAAATAACGAACATATTCCATCTCAACACGAGAAAGAGTGGCTCATTTACATCTATCAATGTTTATCGTTTATAAGATGTTGTACTTTCAATGCTATTTATAAATGCAGAGTAAAATTTTAAATGTTTGGTATACAAGTTTTAAATTATTCATCTTAAAAAAAATCAGAAGATAATGGGAAATATCCAAAGAATCATGATATAAATTGAAAGAAAAGAAGAAAACCCAAAACATTTTTTTTTTATATTGAAATTGAAAATCCAACTGATCAAAAGTCGTAATGACGTCTAAAATTCTATACACATTAAACTAGTACTTATAGTATCTCAAAATGTCCAAATAGAGCCCGTTTTATAAACGCACACTGGACATAATTGTTATATTTCTATTTAGACTTTCCACATTTTATCAACCGTTTGTGAACTATTTTTGAAGATTACGAATCCGTGGCTTCATTGCACATTTTGTTTTGTTTAGAAAATAAAATACACAATTACTTGTATGTAAAATTATTTTAATGGAAGCTTTCTGAAAGTACTTGATAGGATGTACGCCAATTGATGAGGGCGTGACACATTTTCACGAATGTCCAATCAGCTTTTTTTTCTGTTGTACAAAGTTTGACGTGCGGTGATGTTTGAACAGTACCGACCGTGCAAGGGCTGTATAGCCAGTCAAGGTCGTTAAAAACTTCCATTTGTTGTTGTTTGAACAGTGTAAATGACATTGTCATAGTATTATGACATTGTAGTGACCGTGCAAGGGCTGTATAGCCAGTCAAGGTCGTTAAAAACTTCTATTTGTTGTATGACATTGTATTTTAACATGAAAGGCTATTTACTGTATACTATTGTGACTGTGTAACCTGATTCAAAACTTAATTAATTTAGAAAAAGTACTTTGCAATCGCTGAGAAGACGTTGAGTGTATTTTACATTTGTCCTTTCGGAGCCTTGTATATCTTACCATGCTGTATGGATTTTGCTCATTGTTGAAGGCCGTACAGTGACCTTTAATTGGTCATTTCTACGTTATTCAGTCTATGATTAAATTCTCTCATTAGACATTATCCCATCATAGATGATCAGGTGTAATATAAAAAAGGAAACTACATTATCGTATCTCGAATACATATCTATAAAATATAATAAAGAAAACTTTAGTAAGATTGAGTACAACAGAAGCTTTGCCTTATTAAATCCTCGATGCTGTCTCCTTCAGACTGTCAAATACCGTCACCTTCACTGAAGAGACATTGATTGTCGAAATGCGCATCTGGTGCAGAAAAATTGGTAACGTTTATGTTATTAACTGTTAACATGGTATTATATGTGATTAATTGCTGTAAACAATACTAAACTGAGTATTTATTCACAGTACGCACTTCCTATTTTAGTTATGGTGATATAAATCTTAATATCATTGATACACGTTTGAGAAATATGTGAAGTTCTTCAAATGCTGATTTATAAAAACCTTGTTAATATGAAACACAATCCCGCATGTAGCTGTGGCCATCCTGTTGAGGATAGTATTCACCTTCTTTTTTTTTTTGGTGCCCGTTTCACATTGAAGCAAGAGAAATATAATCTTCAAAATTAGAAAGATCTACTATATCCTTTTTGCTACTATTGGCTGGTGACCTTTCATTTCAGCACAGCAAAACAAAGAAATAGTTGAGTCTGTACAATCTTATATAAAAAATACACAAAGATTTAGAACATTCAATTAAAATTCAGAATTCCTACTTTCAAACTCTTCACTCTAGTCCAGTTTTATATATTACTCTGTATTATATTGTATTTTTTTTTTTTTGAGACAAAGGCATATTTTGTCAAATGAGAAGCACAATTACTCCAAGGCGAATTACGAGAAGTGGTTTCGTATTTCGTTATAGAAAAAAACCTAGTAGTTTATGTAAAGTAACGACTCTCGTACGGTGTCGCATTATTATCTTTTTGATAAATTGGTGCAATTGGATGCAAACAATACTGACCATAAAATGTCAAGTTTGCGAGATCAGACAGTAACCTAACAACTAAACAATTGAAAATCTAGGGATCAATATTTAACAATTGCCAGCAATAAGCTATTTTCATAAATAAAACATGATTTAGTCGAATAATTTGCGAGTAAAGAAAAAGAGACTACCATAGATTTGTTATTAATCCTAAATGCTTGATGGGTACAGATCAGTATTCAGGAGTTACCTTTTTTGCATTAAACCACATTACAATAGAAATTGGAAAATAGGGCCTGAGTGGTTTTGTTTACAATTATTTTCCATTATGTCGGCATTGAAAATCTGCAAGTGTTTCATCATGTTGTTTGATTTACACATTACAACAAAACTAAGAATATGACGGGTGCATTTATAGTTAGCTGTTTAACGTCCAATGGCAACTATTAGATGTATTATTAGGAGGATATTTAAAATGTCATGAATATAAACAAGGACATCCTTTGTTATGCAAACATGTGTATCACGGCACAAGCGATGACCTATAGACCCTGTGTATCATATGTATATTTAGGGTGGGGTTGCTCCGAATAAAGGAGGTATATAGATACAGGAAAATAAAGAAAAAAAATATAAAATAAGAATAGAGTATAACGGGCAAAATGAAGAATAGAGGAAAATGGTCTTAGATTATTAAAGAAAAGAGGGAAATGGTCTAGATTTTTGTTGTTGTTACAAAATAAAAAAATTAAAACGCTAAATTATAATTTCACTTACAATTTTTAGATTTTTCATTTTTTCAGTTTTTAGAAATTTTTCATTTGCCGGACACGCTCTTCTTTGATGATTGTTAAAAGTCAAGTGCATTAGCAGTAAAAATAATACACAATCGTTTGTACATTGGTAGGGATTTATGTTTGGGGTTGATGAGGCACATAACAGAATATTGTTTCTATTTGAAATTTCTTGAATATTTGTTTTTTTTCGACTGATTTGATAGATGAATAAAAATATATATATAATCTAAAAACTGTTGACTAAACACCCTGCAGACTGCAGTTTACTCGCACATTCACCTTTTCCACGGCTAACAAAATTCATAATCGTATCTTTTAGTTTGTTTAAATCTATTTCAGTGTTTATTTTTCAAATTTTTTATGTAAATAGTTTTGGATCAACGTCGAGACAGAATAAATTATAATTTATTTAATGAATGATTAAAAACTGAATTATGCATCCAATCTAAATTTATAAGCCTATTATCACCTATATAAAAAATATTTAACAGAACACAATTCTAGTTTTATATTTAAAAAAAAAATAAGTACGCTAAACGAAACTATGCACGCTAAGAAACGATGTACGCTTAACCATACGATATACGCTAAACGAAACGATGTACGCTAAACGATACGGTATACGCTAAACGAAACGAAGTACGCAAAACCATACGATTTACGATAAAAGGGCGCTTATGTTATCGTTTAGAGTATGGTTTATGGTACATGGTTTCGTTCGTACATCATTCGTTCAGCGTCCGTGCAACGTTCGGTCAGCGTTTCGTTTGCATTCGTACACCGTTCGGGTAGCGTACGTACATCGTTCGGGCATCGTCCGTACATGAGTCGGGCATCGTTCGTTTTGTTAACTTTTACGTTACACGGACTGTACCTGTCGATACATTTATTTTTGGCATTGCACAAGTAACGTCTTCTTTTACTGTTCATGACGTTAAAATACGAAATCCCTGGGATGTACTTTAGTTGATTTTAGTCTCTGATGCATGATTTTTTATTATTAATTGTTTTGGCTTTTAACTAGCTGTTAGTAACTGCGAGTACTCTCAAATCGTACTTTCTTTTAATTTGACCTGTTGATACTATTTGTAATGCTTTTTTTTTTATTTAATGTTAACATGGATCTTGTCTATATTCCAACTTTGATTATTTGGTATTTAATTACTACTAATTTTCACTTCTTCGTACTATGAACATCAAAATTATTTCATTTTATCTAGCACTAATTGTATATTTTTATTGTTGATATTCACCCCATATGTACCAAGTGTTGGATTAGTTTTATTGATATTAAAGAAATTTCTTGGTATTCATAAACGGAAGAATTTATACACACAGAAGAAGAAGTATACTTAACAAGAAAATTATTTTCATTTACCTGTGTATAATATGACGCAGGTTTCTTCAAAAGTGATGATTTTCTATAAATTGTTTGAAATTTCACAGTGATATCATACTTTAACTTTGTTTAAACCTGTTTCTTTACTTTTGACTTATTTTATCCCTTATTATTTATCCCTTGTAATTTTTAAATAACTGTGTATTTGCATTCAGGAGTCATAGGTCAAATTTATTCGTTCATTGTGTGTTAATTTACGTTTTTTGATTGAGTTAAGCCTTCCAATTGATATGTTATAGTGTGTTTTTCTATGTTGTGATGTTAAACTATTGTTACAGAAAAGGCAGAAGGTTTGGTACCATTAAAACGTTTAATCCCGCTGCAAATGTTTGCACCTGTCCTAAGTCAGGAATCTGATTACAGTAGTTGTCGTCTGTTTATGTAGTTCATACGTGTTTCTCGTTTCTCGTTTTTATATAAATGAGACCGTTGGTTTTTCCGTTTGAATGGTTTTACACTAGTAAATTTTTGGTGCCCTTTATAGCTTGCTGTTCGGTGTGAGCCAATGCTCCGTGTTAAAGGCCGTACCTTGACCTATAATGGTTTACTTTTATAAATTGTAACTTGGATGGAGAGTTGTCTCATTGGCACTCATACCACATCATCCTATATCTATTAACAGCGTGAACTTGTTCTCGACCTTTACTCTACCAGTACTTAACAATTCTATAAGTGTCTGAACCATTCTCGACCAAGTCTGAACAATGTCCGACCTAGTCTGAACCATACTCGACCTAGTCTGAACCATATATGACAAAGTCATAACCAACCCAGACCTAATTTGCTATATATATATTGTATTTCATAAATTTAGGAAATATTTGTTAGTTATTTCCTTTGGCTTTAAATTTGAACAATTTGTAACCCAAAATGTATTTAATATAGCATTGAAACCAAAAGTTTACGATAAACATTACATAATCATCAACGCCATATGTTAATACGTTTTTGACGAAAACGTATATTATGATGTACAAAATATGAAAAAAGTGAATAAAAACGATATACAATTGACAAATTACAATCGAAGGTTGCTGTTCTTATAAATTAAGGAGAAGTGTTATAATTGCCAATGATAACACTATCAAACAAAGTGGGTTAAACTTCAAAAACTCCAGGTCCCTGATCTAAGATGAACTCTTTCTAAAAGGTTACCAATTTAACACTGTTATTAGATCTTTGAATATTGTTTTATCGGTATTGTTATTGGTTTTGTTATCAATAATAACTTAATATTATTGTTATACACATGTGCATATTCACGGTCCTACAATTAGTCGATATCTATATATTTACATTGCACAAGGTCGTTTTTGTGTGACTGTGACGTCTTTACACAAATTCCATTGGAGTAGAATGTGTACTGATTGATATCGTAGTCTTAGATTCATGATGCTTTTATTAGTTGTTAATTGATAGCCTTCAACTAGTTTTCAGTAACTGCGAATACGCTCAGATCTGTAACTTGTGTATTTTGTGTTTCTGTTGGAAGGTTTGGCTTTGAATCGATCTGATGAGTTTAGCCCTTTCAAACTGATTTTAAAAGTTCGTCCTTATGTAGTGCTGTTAAGCCACTGTCTCATGTTATGGAGGGTTTGGCATCCGCGAACATGTTTAATCCCGCCACAATCTGTATGTGCTTTTTCAAAGTCAGGATCCTGTTATTGAGTGGCTGTCGTTTGTTGCTGTTCAGCATATTTGTGTTTCGTTAAATATGTTGTCCAGTTCGTTTCTTGAGTCGATCTGATGAGTTAAGTCCTCTTAAACTGATTTTAAAAGTTTGTTTTTATGTTGTGTCAAGTTATGAGAGGGTTTGGCGCCCACTTACATATTCATTCCCGCAACATTCTATATTTGTCTATCCCAGTTAAGGCGCCTGTCATTCGGTGGTTGTACATAAATTAGGCCGCTCGTTTTCTCGTTTGAATAGTTTTATATTTGTCATGTCGGCGCCATTTATATCTTGCTATCCAGTATATGTCTTGCTCATTTTTTAAGGCTGTATGGTGACTTATAGCTAGTAGCGTCTACATTATTTGGTCTCTGGTCGAGAGTTATCTCATTAGCAATCCTTCCAAACCATATTATTTTTTATATTGTGGATATCAAATTTTAGCGTACTAAAATATCTAATATTTACATTCACGAATCACTTTTTTATCATGGTATTTACAATGTCTTCAAATAAAACTTGTAAAACTCACCTGTTTGTTAAAAAAACAGTGGAATAAACAAATAAAAAGACCCTGTATGAAAAGAATAATGTAAATAATGTTACAATTTCTTACATCTTTAATCAGACTTTATATACATAGAACTACTATAAAAATGAAGACAGTGCACATACAATACTTAATAGAATAAACATTTTGCTTTGGTTTAGTTCTGCTAAAATTCTTATCCATCCATAAAAGTATTTTGTAAAATAACATGATCAGACTTGTTTATGTACAAGTAACTGTTTATAATAAAAAATCGGATATGTTTTATAAGTATGTCTTCCTTTAGATTTTGCAAAATGTCAAATTTTATGATTTAAAACGATGCAAGTATTTGAATTTGAAAAGAACTAAAATTCAAATTTTTGACTGCAAAATTTTTTTGAAAGTTTTAAAAGTTAACGAATGCTAAAATATCTGTTTGTTTTCTTTATTTTGAAGTATCATTAGAACCCAAATAACATTTTTCTTTGTACCCATGTGGCCTAACGTATATGACGTTATCGGAATTAAACTGAGCGTATTAACTTTACAATGTTCACAATACTATCCAGATAACACCATTTGTTAACAAACATTTGGTGTGTACACGTAAATAGGACAAAATTGTTTAAGAAATTGGATAGACAAATAGTTGCCAATGGAAAAAAAAATCATCAATAGGGAGTTGATGTACAAAGGTTAACAGTAAATTTCCATTATCTCGCGCTGAATATATATCTGCAATTATCTACATTTTTGTATTCGAGTCATAATACGTGTCTTTATCAATTCTTGAAACGATCCTGTGTAAGAATTGCATATATACACTGTGGTGTATGATTTGCATGATCTCCGAAGCTATCTAGATTACTCAATGAATTATATGTGTTGATTCGTATTTAGTCTTCAACTTAGTGGCTTATAAACTGCTGTTGTTTTTCTGAGTTTTCCTGATCTATTATTGGGTCTGTCGATCGGTTTGTCTACGACTTTTTAGTTTAAGATGTTCTTTTTGGATCTTCTAACTTTTAAAAATTACTTTGAGACATCAATTGAAAGCTTCGCAGAAGTTAATAAAATCTTTAATTTAGATATACGAGAAAAAAAAGAAATGAAAGATTAATCTTTTACTTCCAATATAGTCGATGAAGATACTTTTGGCGTACATACTTATGAGCTTGGTATCTTTTATGAGTTTTTTGGCTTTTTTGTCAAAGGTTTAGCACACATCATTATTATTATTATACATATACTAATTTATATCATTATTTGAAGCATAATACCTGTAAAGAGTTGAAAATTGCAAATAAGTATTGAAACACAACCAAATCCTCGTTTACAGAAAATGCACCAAGTACCCATGTTATTCCAAATAACGGTAAAATGACACAGATACTTTCTATACCAATCCTAGATAAAAACAAGTACAAGTTTCATTTCCTTTTTAAAAACTGGTTGCTAATGATTATGCGTATCATAAATAACATGGTTTATTTTGTTTTATTAATTTCTCTTTTCTTGAATACAAGTTACTTTATATTTCCTTAAGACATAAACATTATTCCTTGATCAGGTAATTTTAAAATGAATTTGATTTGCGGAAATTGGTTTCCAAGTAACGAACCTCTGGCTTTTGTTAGGTTTGCATGTTTTTTTTTTTAATTTTTATTTTGGTTCATTTATATGTTTCGGATTTTAGTTTAGCGTTCATTTTGCTGAACTAGTATATATTATTGTTTAGGTGCCAGCTGAATTTTTTCGCTGCGCTGATTACCCTTAGTAGACTTGGCCAGTTTTCTGCTCTTTGGTCGGTTTGTTGTCTCTTTGACACATTCCCGGTTTTCATTCTCAGTTCTATTTAAAGTTCTGAAAATCTCAAAGTGGATTACATGCAAACTGACCCTGTTCTGTTCCTTGCTTATGAACTTTTTGATTACCTTGTTTTTTTTATTAAACCAATAGTTCCAAATGGTGAAATTGAAATAATTCCTTCGTAAATTTTACGGACGTCATCACGAGTTGGTTGATCGTTATGGAATAACCGTTTCACAGATGATATCGGATATGTTCCTTATGTCGTAATTACAATACCATTCTCTTTTCACGAATGTGACCTACCGAATTAGACTATTTACCGGATTTGTTATAACATAAGCAATACGACGGGTGTCATATGTGGAGCAGGATCTGCTTACCCTTCCTGAGCACCGGAGATCACCCCCAGCTTTTTGTTGGGTTCGTGTTGCTTAGTCTTTAGTTTTCTATGTTCTGTCGTCTGTACTATTATTTGTTTATTTGTCTTTTTATTTTTGGCCATGGCGTTGTCAGTTTGTTTTAGATCTATGAGTTTGACTGTCCCTCTGGTATCTTTCGTCCCTCTTTTGTATCTCTGGCAAATCCAGTCAGTGAACAATGTTTACCTGCCATCAGCAGATTAATTGGAGATAATTTTTTATAAAAAAGCACGATTTTATAATGTTTGAGTAAATATGCACAAATTGTACATGTTAATTTACTGCTGTAAAAATTTTAACCAATGAAATGTTACCTTGATTTCTCGTCTAATGTTTTCCTAGCTAACCCTTTAGTGGTCATCATTTTATGTACTGTTAAGACAATGATAACAAAATTGATCTAAAATAAACAATAGAGAGTGAGACATATCATTCCCTATAGAGTACTTTGATTTATTTTCGGATTGTTTGGTGGTACTCGTACACGTGTTGCTTAATCGTAAGTTTGTTTAATTTACTTCGTTGAATATACATTTTAGTTTTTTATTTGTTGTTTTGAATTGTCTTGTCTTTTTTGTGTTATTTGGTTTTGTATCATGCGCAGCTTAACATAATGGATTGTTCAACATTACAAGTAATGCGTACTCGTTAATGTCAATACATATTCAGTTAAATGATGGTTACAATTTTGAATTAAAAAATCATCTAGCATAATAAATAATATTTGACGAAGACAGTTTTAAACTCGTTATGACATTTCCGTTTGTATAAAACCAATACGCACCAAAATTACAAGTAATGCTGGTCCTATGAACGCCCATATGAGGTTTGAATCAAGAGTCAACCAACAACTGAAATGATAAAAGCATCCACTTAAGTTGTTGATGGATAACTAACATTTACCGTACATATTTAGAGCACATAATGCGCATATTCGCAATTAATGTCTATTTAATCACGCTCGAAGCCAAACTATTTGAAAATCCACAACCTTATATTATGAACCAACATTTGTATTATTCCGTAAATGTTTAAACCGTGGACATGTGACACACATATAATATTAAAATAGTTAGTTGAAAAGTACTGTCATGGTTTGCTTGGCACACTTGTAAGTATAACATGCATGTGTAGTAAAAACACTGATTCAAGGGTTTATATAATAATCTGAAAGTGAGTTAAATATAGTCTTTAGCACTAAACCGTTATATAAGATTTGTGATTGTAAAATGTAATAATCGACGAGTGTTAAAACGAAAATTTCTACTTTGGGAATATTTTTTTTTTTATAATTGTGTCGGGTTTTATTTCATATTGAGTCTACTTATTACAAATGATTAACGACAAGCGATATATCACTACAGGAAATACTTTAGCGAGGTTTGAATCCCTTAAAATGTTTAAATATGTTGTATAAACTGACTGTTAACAAATCATAGATACCAGGCTAAAATTGTGTACGCCAGACGCGCGTTTCGTCTTTAGAATACTCACCAGTGACGCTCAATTCAAAACAGTTAAAAAGGCCAAATTAAGTACGAAGTCAAAGAGCATTGAGAACCATAACTGTCAAAAAGTTTTGCAAGATAAAGCTACGATAATCTATATATTACTTGGGTAGAACATCCTTAGTTTTTCAAAACATTCAAAGTTTCGTAAACGATTAATCTATAACTATGACCATATCAATGGTAATTCTTGCAGAAGTGCTGACTAATGGACTGGTAATACCCTGGTAATGGACTAGTAGTTCATATCAAGAAGGCGCTACCATCTTAAAGTTTTAGTTTTTTGGAAAAAAAAAACCAATTAACTACTGCGGTATGATATTATTAGAAGCTTTAAATTTTCAACCGGAAACACATTGAGTCCATACAAAACTAAAGTATAGGACTGTGAATTCATTCTATATTTTGTGTTGCACTATATCAAAAGCAAAAGTGCTCAGCTGAAATTTAAAGACCTTTTCTTTGGATGGATAAACATATTTTGATACCGACTAATGGTAATGATTAGCCTTTTCAGTATGTCTGTGCCTGCCATTCCTATTGGTGCTGTTATTGTTGAAATGTTATTTTTGTGTCTTTTCATTGTCTTTATTTGTTCAGTGATATTTGCTTGTTTTGTTAATTTTCCAATTTGTTTTGTTTTTCAATTTAAAATCTAAGAGATATATCTCTTAAGACAAAACCTATCATTATTTAAGATAAACCTTTGAAAAAAAATTATTTTGCCATATCAAGAAGCGTTTAAATTGTATACACAAAACGAGTTTAAAATAAACATTCAATCGAGATCATTTCTTATTCTTGGCCTAATAGAAAATTGTAAATTATCGGTGACACATTTTAATGAAAACGTTCTTGTGTATCATCATGGAACGACAGATGAAAATAATTACTTCACCTTTGATTTAAGGTAGATAAAGTAAAACATATTTCTGTTGTTGTCTTTATATATCTTTATTATCATGCTTATTCTTTATATTTTTGTAGGTTGCATTTTGTAAATACAGCTGTTTAACAAGCCACGCCACTTTTGCGGAGAAATTTAATATTGATTTCATAGATATTTTGTTTTGTTTATCTACTGGTTCCCATCTATGATCTTTATGATTCAACTCCTAGAGACACAACTTGAGAATGTTACAAGTATCAATACACATGGGTAGCGGCCACATTTTGAGTTCTGAGGAAGACCCAAAGTGAAGGAAGGGGTAGCACAAAATGTGAGTATAAGTTTAAACCATTAGATGTTCGAGGCATATAAATGTTGAAGTTATGCCGCACAGCCTTGTTTTTTTTACCTTTGAAAAAAATAGTAGTGCATTTAAACCATTATTGGATATAATTTGTTACTAAAATTCATAGTAAAAGTGGCAGAGTTTTAGCCGTAAAAGGACTTCCTCATGGGAAATTGTATTGTCTATATTTACAGAAGTGCAACCTGTAGTCAATTTATTCATATTATTCTTGATTCGGTGCGAGTAAAAGATTCACACATTTCATGTTCATATATCTGTTGTTGAAAACCAAAATTCACTTTAAATGTTTAAGATGTCTCTTGATTTTGTTTTGAATATCTGTTGTAATCTCATTAACGTTAAGTATTCACTTACTTTAAATCTTGTTATATGAAATCAGATGTAAATATAAATCAGAAACAAAAAATAATTAAAAAGCAATTAAGAAGACAGAAAACAGTCTTCAACAATAAAAATGTGTCTACGATATCATGATATGTCAATTTCTAGATCGACCAAAGTCTATTAAGGATGTACACCTCTGAGGAGCCAAAAATTTCTAGAACTAAACTTTTTTTCTTAACTGGATTTTTGGGTGTATATGACTGTAAAAAAGTAATGGATGAAGAAAAAATCATATGGTGGTGCATTTCTTTTTTTTGCCACGGCCATTTGAAAGTACCCCATTTAAAAGTACCCCATTTTTATGATTTTACAATTTTTCATCACTTTTTACCTATTTTTGGACATATATCATGAAAAAAAATCACAGTTTCACAGTTAAACTTTTTTTCATACTTTTACTAACGATGAAGTGGACCAATCTGAATAAATTTTACTTTAAAAAAAAATATAGGTAGGTAATAATATAAGAACGTTTTATAAAATTGTGTTGCTTTTTCGTGTCAAACTGACCATGCTGTAAATTTTGTAAATTTGGGATTTTTCTCTTATTTTTAGAACAAAAAGCATATTATATTAACTTCTTTGTTATGGATGAATGACAAAATTACATATCTAAGAATTTTAAAAAGAAAAAAATGATATGAGATGTACATATTTTTGGTAAAATCATTTCTTTATACACTTCACCCATTTTCTCAACATTTTGGCTGATGACACTGACTGGATTGCTTATAAAAATTGAAAATTTCATTACTCAGAAACTACTTATTGTAAGTACACAATTTTTTCACATAGTTTAGTTTGATTATAATATTTTTTAAAGTCATTGGTGTTTCCCACTTGTATAACATGTTTTGGGAATAATTCCCAAACAAGACTGAAACATCAGAAGAATACATCCTTAACGTTGGAAACAATTAAAAAAATCAATTACATATATGCAACAAGTCTACCATCCAGATGTAACTGAAATTAATCACTGATCATAACGGGGTCTTAGTTTTGGATAATACATGTGAATAGGTGTTTGGGTTAAAGAATTTCTTTCAGATCTCAGCCATTTCCTTTTTAGAATTGATCCCTGGACTATCCATACAGAAACAATCATTGCATGAACTGCACGTAACTCTGATATAAATAAATAATTTACCATAAAACTTTGTAAAATCACATGTTAAAATTATAGCAATACTATCATGACTATACCGTACAACTGAGTTCTTCCAATTACTAATGAATATTAAAAAACATGTTTAATGATGCATTTTCATTGCTTGCAAACAGGCAAACAATAGTACACAAAACACACCATAGAAAACTAACGACGGAGCAACACGAACCCAACCAAAAACTGAGGGTGATCCAGGTGCTCCGGAAGGGTAAGCAGATCCTGTACATGTTGTACCCGTCGTGTTGCTAATGTTAAACACATCTTATAAGCTATATAATGAATACGTACAACTGCTCGTTACCATAGCCATTAAGTTTAGTCACACCGGCAGAAATTCCGACAATAATACCCGGAACAACTGAAAATAAAGATGAACATATGAGCAAGTAGACGTGATTATGGTCATCCTTTGAAATTGCGTTGAGCGAACATCCACCACCATTCAAAATGATTAATGTATCAAGATATCATCTGGTTCGTCAACTCTTGTATCAATTTTAAAGCGGTACCGGTAACGTGCTTTACAAGTTTAAAGAAGATTTTGCACTTGGATGTCGTATTCAAAGTTATTTTGCAATCATGACTATATCAACTGTAACCCCTTCTTAGTAATAGCAGTAAGTGTGTGCCAGCTGAACATAGACATGCTAGCAGCCCTAGAAAAGATATATTATCATTATGCTCTTTTGATTTTGTGCTGTTGTTTGTTGAATACCTTTTTTTTTGGTAAATCTATTGTCTTTTGTTCAAAAGTAATTCTTCTTCCGGTTAAAGAACAGGAGTCGTTGCCGTCTATTGAAAATGTGACGTTTTATCGTTTTATAGTATAGTGTTATTAACTGGCTGTTTCTGTATTCTCGAAGAGTCGACGGCCAATACAGCTGATCGAGAATCTATAACAGGGCCAATACATAAACAGCCAGTTCATAACACTTTTATTAAATGATTTTAATTCTTTTAATTAGAATAGACTAAGAAACTTACTGTGAAGAAGATACAGAATTTCATATCTCTGAACTTGTCTTTTCGCATTCACGTCCAAGGATTTTTTGTCAACATTGTCAGATGTAATTTCTGATTTCTCGTCAAAGTACTTAATATAATGCTATAACAATTCATTTTATCTAGCAAATATAAAGTAGCCGGGAAGAATAAATCAAACAGTATAACTATTCTTACTCTTGGATCGTCTGCGTTCTGATGATTGATCAACGGAAATGAAACAGTGTCAATAATCGAAAGTCGTACTCGAAAAGGCTGTGACGTATTTCCGTTTCAAGACTTCAAGACGTTACAAAACACTGAACATCATTTAAACTTTTCATTTTTTGATTTTAAGTAAAAAAATATAATACAAATGTTTTTCTTATGCATAACGATACGTCCAAAATTCAGTAAGGCGTAAGAAAATTGAAACCGGAAGTGAACGTCCCGCGTATTAGCCCATGGGCCAATACGGCTTTTTTTCCGTATTGGCCCTGTTTTTTCGGTATTGGCCCTGTCCGAAAAGCAATATAAGCTCTTGATTTATATCGACAGGGCATCGTCATCAGTATTGCACATGCTGATTTATCTGTATTAGGGCTGATTTGCTCATATTATTTAAAAATACACGAAATATACATGATATCATAGATAAGTTATCAAAATAATCAGAAATAAAAAATCACCTGTACTATATTTGGCGAGTTACCATCGCCAATATGAAATTATCGTAAAGGTAAATATATACTCACCCCAACATGTAGGCAGCAACCAATGAACAATAGATTTTGTTGGGAAAACAATCATAACCATTCTCAATATCAGAATACCCTCAGCTAGCATCAAAGCTAAGTCTGTTAAGAACATATAATGTAAAGTTACTGCGATCGCTGTACAGACTGCCTATTAAGAAGATAGATAAAAAACATTACAAACTACATATTAATTAATTTGACTTTGACGAATTAATTAATAATTAGACACATTAGAAAAATTAATTTCTGTTCATCGAATCTATAAAATGTCCTCCATAGCATATTTCTATGCAATAAAATGATGAATTTTGTTGTGCCTACCTGTTGAAGAAAAACGTATTTGCGAGTTTAGATATTGGCCATACAAGCACCTGCAGGTCTATTGTTTTTCATCAACAGTACAATCTATTAATTAGCTACTAATTATTTGATGCCATGTTTCTTAGTAAATGATTTTAAGTTTTAAACGGTCATTTTGATCTTAACATGATCTGAAAAGTCTAAACAAATACTTATTCAGTCATGTTCAGTCTTTCAGTCAATTTTCAGACTTTTCCACTGCATTTAATTCAATACTGTTCAAACAATTTTCTGGCTGTTAATTCAGCCATGTTCAGTAGCTTTTCAGACAATTCAGTATCATGTTGTTGTATACAGTTGAATAACAATTACCTACCAGTCTGAACACAAACCGAACAGAATTTAAGTCACTGTAAGCTAATTATCTGAACAGTTCTGAGTTGAAATCGATGTATAAGTCTGAAAACTGACCGACAGATTGTTTATGACTTCATAATTTATTGTTCAGTCTTTTAAGAATTATTCCGATCAAATTACCTTTTCAGATCAAAATTGATTTACTAGTGGTATAAAATAATACATGCTATAAAAAAGAGTCAGAAAAACACGACGGGTGGCACATGCGGAGCAGAATCTGCTTACCCTTCCGTAGCACCTGAGATCTCCCCCGTCATCAGTTGGGTTCGTGTTGCTCAGTCTTTAATTTTTTTATTTTGTGTTTTGTATACTATTGTTTGTTTTTTTGGTCTTTTATTTTTGGCCATGGCGTTGTTAGTTAATTTACAACTTATGAGTTTGAATTTCCCTTTGATATCTTTTGCCTCTCTTCTCTTTAAAAAATAACAAAGGACCATAAAAATCATAAGTAAAGAAAAAACTTGTAAAAAAGACGTGAAAGATAAACAACAAAACACAACACAAACAACTAACTACTGAGCAAGATGGACCCGAAGACAAAGCAGGGAGTAATTAGGTGCTCTTCAATGAAAGGATAAACTTACCCTAATTTATAAATGATTCCCGTCGAGTTTCTCATAGCGAGTGAAGTTCGATTATAAGTCGTATTCTATTCGATAAGGTCAAAATCAAGAAAAAAAAGGGCGAGATTGATTCTACGGCAATGGTAGCATATCCATGGTAATCTATAACTCAGATATTTCAAATCGCTTCGACGTCCGTATAACTTTCGAAGGGATATTTGCAACTTTACTATAATGAACCCTTTCAATTATTCTCTTGAAAAAAAGCAACGCTCAATTAAGAACATTGTAATGCAAAATGTAGAATGTATACTCCATATGTAAGCACTGCTGGATTCTTGCTTCATAGAAATAGAAAGTTACAATTGGAAAGCTGCAATATTTTTTAGTCTTAAGGTTTAGTGATCAACCGACCATCATTGACAATTTCAGGACTTCAAATCATGAAGCATAATAAAATGTACATGTAGCTGTGGTATACCTTTTCCAAATTTGGGGAAAAAAAGGAGAAATTGGTTCAACATCGTTATATGTAATATTGATATTGTTTTACTGTTTATGTTCTTACCTTATTCTCTGTTCGTGTTATACCAGCTAGGAAAAGGACATAAGACAGAATTAACGCTACACATAAGTTCATCAGTGTTTTTGATCTATCAGTTCTTACATACCTACAAAAATCATTAAGAAACAAAATAATCATTAGTCATAACATTCTGTTTTTTGCATACAAAGTACTGTTTACTCCTAAGATGGAGAGTGTTAAGACTTTGTCATGTTTGTATCATGAAAAAAATACTTTTCGGTGATCGGTGATAAGAGTCAAATGACAGCTGTAACATAGATCTCCATTTCGAGTTTGATCTTCTTATGACTTGCAAATTCCTGTCACCATGGTCACTGATCATGGCAAATATACAAGTATGACAGTGGGGCGTATTTGCCTTAATTTAACAAATATAACATAATATATTATATCAAACATTTCCAAGTCATTACTCCCGAATCAAGCCATAGAAGATATCCACATACATATGCAAATGTCACATTGAAAAGTACATATATACAGTTAACTTTGTAATTCTAGTAGAAGAGATTAGAGGCAAACAAAAGACGATCTGTTAATTCGTGCATTTTCCCATGCATTTCAAATGTCTCTTTGCTTTGGTAGACCGTTACAGTAGGTTCTTTGTTCAAGACGTCATTCACGACGATTGTCCTCGAGTAAACTGGCGTAACTCAATCATAAAATAAATTCAAATTTAATAACTTAACAATTAATCTTTCTTTCAAGTTGCTACGTTTAAAGTGCTTCAACTGTAATATAGATATTCAAAACTTACCTCCAAAGTACTAAATGAACGACAATTGTAATGAATAGAAACAGAATTGATATTCCACATCCTATTGCTGAAATGAGGCTCAATGGAAAGTTGTGAGGCGATGGCTTAAACAAGTGGTAATTAGAAGTTAATATGAGTCTGTGTATAATCTTAAATCAAATATAATTTATAATGTAATTTGTCGATGTTAGTACTTATCTCATAAAAAAAAGGACGGTGCACATCGACACGCACAGCGAATGCTTTGTTTTCATTTTCTTATCATCTACAATTTTGATGAAATCGTCGACCTTACAATTAAGTATTTGATTTCAAGAAATCGCTGTACTACTTAAAAATTATTACATGAGGGTTTTCGATATCACAAACTTGTCAAAACATTTACTAAATTTCATCATCGGTACAAGGACATTATTCTTAAATATAAATCAACGTGCAGACACCTTATACATTCAGGTATTTCACATCCAATCTTTTATGGTAATATTCTATACAAAGCACAAACATGTCGTTATTCACCTCAAAAGCTTACCAACCAGACTTATTCAGAAGGGATAAAGTTACGATACTGTTGTCAGCTCATTAAAGATGGTATTTTTATTCACTTATAGGGTCTTTTCATCGGAAATAAACACATTTATTCTGAAACCAGTTGTTGCCATGATACGGGACATGTTCTTCTCGTATATTTTATGATGGTTTGATACTAAACCCCTAACGTGAGGAATTGTGCTTGATTTTCACATAACGAAGACATAATCTTTCATCAGTTTAGTTGAGTTCTGAAACTGGCATGTCAGTAACTGCTAGTACTCTTTTGCTAATTTATGTTGATCATTGTCGTTTGCTTAATTTTGCTTTGTTTCTTCTGTTAACTATTCTAACATCGGACTCGGACTTATTTTAAACTGAGTTTTACTGTGCGTATTGCTGTGTGTTTGTTTATTGGCTAGATGTATAGGAGGAAGGTTGAGATTTCACAAAACATCTTAAACCTCGCCGCATTTTTAGCAAGTCAGGAACCTATGGTCTTTGTTAGTCTTGTTTTGTTTTCTAATTTGGTTCATTTATATGTTTCGAAGTTTAGTGTGACGACGATTTTCTCTGAACTAGTCCACATTTGTGTTTAGGGGCGAGCTGAAGTCCGCCTCCGGGTGCTGGATTTTGTCGCTGTGTTGAAGACTCATTGGTTGGATATTTACTGCTCTTTCGTCGGGTTGTTGTCTCTTTGATACATTCCCCGTTTCCATTCTCATTTTTATTATTTATTCATAAGAACATAGATATGCTTCCCAACTACATATATCGTATAAGTTAAAATTTAAAAGGTGTACAAAGGAATACGTTTTACCCCAACATGTTTAAGTTATAGTAAAACTTGGAAATGCTACTTAGCATAAATAAATTAACATACTGTCCTTCCTGGGCTCATCAGTATGGCAAAATTCGTGGTGTGATTATATTCACAGGTTGTGTAAGAATCTGTGGACTCAACTACTAGTGATCCAAAAGACGACCAAGCTCCATTTACGGTATTCCTTTAATACAGTTGATATTATTAAAAAAATGTTGTGGAATTCAATGCAACGCATATATTGTTGTTGCAAATTTCATAAACATAGAAACCGTTTTTGAGGAAACTATTATTTGTACTCTACAACATAAAAAAAATGAAAATATTTATCTCAATTTACGATTTGTAGAATGACAGGCAATTATTTTAAAAGCGATGAATATTTTTTTTATTTTAATAAGGTTAGAATTTCACGAGCTTCTCAATAAAATCCATACAACATTTCAAAAAGATGAAGACCAGCATATAATATGTACAAGTGTAATTGACAACAATCTTACAGTGTAAATTAACTAGACACAATATCCATCTAAATTGTCTTTAAAAGAGTACAAAAGTGTAAATCTTACATCACAATTTAAATTGCTACATGTATGTATCATGTTTCCTTATATTTGTTTCGTTTGTCAATACTATCTGTGCATATAAAGAATGAAAAGTAATGGTTTTGAAGTAATGCAAGGTAACGCAACTCATATTTTAAGACAAATTACATTGAAAGATATACTTACGAAGCATTGAACTCCCAAAATCCACAAACAGGTCTAGAGTGGTTTCCCTTGAAAAAATATTAAAAATAAACATAGTCCTGGACTAAACGTTACAGGAATATTCTAGTCGCATGACTCTTTATGTTAGCCGTTTGTTAATCCATGCAAAGTTTAAACATCTTAAAAAAGTTTTCAGAGAAAAGTTATTATGCATATTATCATATTGCCTCTAATATTTACAAATTTCTGCTCTTACATATATTACAATTTTTTTAACTACTTAAAAATATTTTCACCAATCCAAATATTTTCAGAACTGTACAGACGTTCAAATATTAAACGGATTTTATTAATGTATCAATAGCATATCCAACTTACTAATACATGACCAAATCTTAAATCTAAGGAATAATTCGAACACGACTCTGACTCAATCGAAACATCAGCTATGATTGAATTTACATCGTATATTCCATCAAATAGCAGCACTTCCCTGCAGAAAATATAAACAAAAGTTATCTAGTTTTTGCATAAGGCAATGACTCTTTTCCTAGATAAGACATTGGAATATGAAAAAAATGAAGAATTTACAGACATTAAGCTTAATAATATCAATAACAAAAATTGGGAAATATTTCTACCAAATAACGTCTCTTCGACAAACAGATATTACGAGGTCTTCAAAAAAAAATTATGTCTCTCAACGGTACGTCATACAACGATGCATGTAGTGAACGGTTTAAGTTAAATTGTTTTAATATTTGTTAATTTGAAAGACAAATGAAGAAAATGATAGCTAATGTGCACCGGATTAAGTCCATTAGCTATTTATGAAAAAATAATATAGTTACGGCAAATCTATGACCAGTCTTCGTTACTTACCGATTTAAAAGTAAATATTTCGGAAATAAGCTTGATATATTTCGATAGAATGTGCAACTATATCCAGTCAAATCTAAAAAAAAGATTCAAATATTAGGGTTATTTATAGTCAGACATTAAGACTTAATAAAACACATAGAAGTATTTATTATATATGGGTGTTCAAGTTTTGTCATATAATTTTAAATCGATGATCAATATAATTATATGATGTTATAACAAGGGAACATAGAAAAATGCGGTAGATACAAACATACAAATTGGTAGACTACCAACCAATATCATGGCAAAAAACCACGGAAACACAAAACAAAAATAGGTTTAACTTCTTAAGCTTAGAATAGCTCCTTCATGAACCCTTCAAGTTCAGTAATTTTGATCTGGTTTATCTCTTAAAATACACAAAATAATTATGTTCAATGGAACATTTGTATAGTTGCTATGATGTTTATTTCATTTACTAAAACTTTATGAATAGGAAAGAGAATACCATGAAGTCAAACATAATTGATAACAGCTATGCAAATGTCAATTTACTTCTTAAAGGTTTAGTTTTAATGATACTGGTTTACTATATCATACAATATATATCAAATGTTGACTTACCGATGCACATGTTCTTTTTAAGTTTCATTTCAGTCCCTGAATCGGTTATCCACGAGTCGTTTGTTTGCAACCGATCAGGAACAATGATCTCGGTAGAGCTAGTCTTTCCTACTTCCATTACTTAAATAATTGACGGAACCATTAAACATTCAGTATAAACAGTGCAGAGAAACAGAAATGGAATTGACATTTATTTTAGTGATTTCTTTAGATAAATTAAAATGTTTATACAGTCATGTGAGTTTTACTTATTTTTTTTTATTAATACTTCCGGTACGGTGTTCCATATTATAAGTTCTGCTCTATAAATTTCGATTTAGCTGGACTTAAAATCATTCTGATATAATCACTCTGAGGCCGTTACATTATGTTCGTGGACTGCATGCCAATGATGTTTTTCGATGTAATGCAAAAGTTAAAATGCTCAAATTGACTGCTAATTATTGGAAATCAATCCCCGAGTATGTAAACGCTCTGAGAATGAGCGGCCCTCTATTTTATTCAACTTAAATCTGTTTTAATTACAAGTATTGTTGATCAAATGCTGTGAGTGTGTAATGAAACAATTAGCGGAGGGTCTTGAACAATAAGCAAAACCAAAAATTCAAAACCATAAAGAGTGCTATAAAGGGCCCCATGATGACAAAATGTAAACTATTCAAAAGAGCAAATTAACGGACCGATAATGTGAAAATTTATTAACGAAAAACAATTACTAAAAACAGCAGGAACAAACTCTCTGAATAACAGGCTACTTGCTTGATTAAGACACACAAAGAACGTAGTTGACTTAACATGTTTTAGTGCCCTTACATCTTCCCTAACCTATGGAGCAGTGTGTAGGGCTTATATTAATCAATTCGATTTGTTTTTTTTCTCCTTAAGCGTACCTAGATATGTAGATCATAACAAATGCATCCCACTAAGTCGCATTAGGTTTTAAAGAAGTGACAATGGTAATCTTAGCATATGAAGCTAAAAAAAGCCTGATAAAAATCATACCAATATTTTCCTTGTTAACATGCATAGAAAATTCACCATCCATCACATTATGAAACGCACTATTGTAATCTGTTACTGCTTTTACTACTGTGGTTATACCACTTGTTCCCTAAAAAATAACAATATACTGTTTTTATTTAGGTGTTAACAAAATGCAATGTTTACTACAATTTCAACAAGATTTGTTAGACCTCATACAATCAAAGCCCCTTTCCTCATGCAATAGTATAAAAAGACTTATCTTTTCTTTTAACTGGTATTTCTAATTCTAAAAATAAAGACATATTGAAAGAATTGGTTTATTTTTGTTTCATAAGACAGAATGTCTAATACTGATACAAGTATCTAGTGTGAGAAGGGACAAACTATTCTTTGTGAAAAGACAACTCTAATTCAAGCAACAAGATCTCAAAAACTGACATTATCAAAATAAAGGATTTGTTTTATTCATGATGGATTAGTTACATTAGAAGGAAATGTTTTTCAACAGGTTATCGACACCCTATTGGAACTAACTGTGTCACTCTGCTTATTGAATTGTTCCCGTATTCTTATGAATGACCCTATTGGTATATTTCGCCTCTCTTTGAGAATTGATACAGAATCTTCTCAAAAGCATATTCCACCTTGCGCTACATAGCTGATGTCATTTAACTGAATAATTTAAAGTTCGGTTTCTATGTTGGCTGCCTCTATCCAAAATAAACTAAATATAAAGGATACGATATATAAAAGAAATCTGTCTCATATTTTGACTTATAACTCGAAATTGATAAAAATGTCGATTAAGAACATATGAAACAACAAAAGACATGATTTCAATTTTCTGTTTGCGAATTTTCGCTATCTGCAGAGTAAACATTCCAGTGTCTGCAAATAATTATGTTTCCCAGTTGATACGATATTCATAGGATTGATTTCCCTATCATAATTAACTTGATAGAGGTTTATTCCTTGAAAGGAAGCTAAGGATGCATGAACGGTTTTACTTGGTAGAGTAAAAGTCATCCTTTAAAAAGTTTTTATCGTCATCATGAATGTGTTAACAATAATGGAATATCAGTGTTATAGATGACCACGGAAATGTTCTACTGGTCGGATGCCTAATATTGTCGGATGTTTCTTGCTTGTGGTATTACAGAACAAACGACTTATTTCCAGATTTGTCTGCCTAAACAACAAGCTGGGTGCCAAATGTACAGCAGGTATTTCTTACCTTTCCAAGAGATCTAAGTTCATCCCGGCTTTTTTTTTTAATTGGTTCGTGTAGTTCAGTCTTTATTTTTAAATGGTCTGGTATTCTTAATTGTCCTCTTTTCTTTTTTATTGTGGCCATTGTTTTTGTTTTTGTTGGACTTGATTGTCAATTTTATTTCTTGTTTTCCCCCCCTATGCCGTATTTCTAACTATGACGACCGTTTTCCTTTGCGCGACGGGATTTTCGATAAAAGTTAAAGAAAAAAAACTTGTTTCCATTGTTGATCTAGCTTGGACTAGTGGATTCATTGACGATGCTATTTTAAAGTTAATTACAACGACGGACGGATAATAAATGACGGCGACGAAAGTCAATTGATGGCAATAGCTCAAATAGTCCTAATGAGGTATTCATTACATTTTCAGTAATTCATTATTTTTGCTTTCAGAATTTTTGGCTTCAAGTGAAAGTTAGGATAAGCGGTCAATATATAATGTATTAGGTGTTTAAAATAATACGACACACATAATGTTTAAATGCACACCATTGATAAAAGGGTAAGAAACCAACTTTTCCTAGAATATGAAAGTGTTACTTTCTCAGAGAAAGTGGTTACCTTATCTTTTTGTTCTTCCCATGACTGATGGTATTTTTCATTTAGTAAATCATTGCAGATCGAACCAAAATTCTAAAAATAAAATGATAAATTGAAAATATGTGAAAATACAATTGGTGTTGTTTGGTCAGGTAAATTACAACTACTAAACAGTCTTAACAAAGAATAAACAGATCTTAATTAACTGCAAGCAAATCGTCGGAACAGCACTGAATTTACCGCAGTAGATAAGTCTGAAAGATTACTGAATAACTGAAATAACGTAATAATGTATTGTTTCTTTTAGAACTGTTCAGATCACAATGGCCGTTTCAGACTTAAATTCATTTACTGGTCCTTTGTCACATTTATTTGTAAAAGCGTTCTATGTAGCCTATGTAAAAAAGAGGCGAAATATACCAAAGAGATATCAGTATGTTACCTTTTAAAAGATCGATTTTTTTTTCAAGTCTATAATACTCTTGAATGATATGACATAACAAATGTATTAATTCTCATCGAGTATCCCTCCATCCATTTGGGAAACGTCTATATGGAGTACGTAAATAAAGGCAACAGTAGTATACCGCTGTTTGAAAGTCATAAATCGATTGAGAGAAAACAAATCCGGGTTACAAACTAAAACCGAGGGAAACACTGGATATTTATATAGGATGTATTGTAAATTGCATAATTACAAAACAATTCTCTTCATAAATCATAGTATTTATTAATACAAATGGCTATTAAAGTGACACTGCAAAAAAAAGGAAAATACAAAAACCAAGACAACCGCGGTTAATATCGGGATACATGTTCAATTACTTGAAAATACTGAATAAATAGGGTAATCGATTCAAATATTATTCTGGTTATAAATATGTTAATGCATTATTTTTATTATTTCATATGTTATACAAACTATTTATTGATTTACTTACCTCTAGCTGATCAACAGAAATCTTATCTGTATGATTTGTTACATATTTCGCAATGTCTTCGAGTAAAGCTGAAGCCGTTACTAGATCTCCAGTTCGTAATTCATTTGTCGCACTTGTAACGTTTTCAAGATTATCAAGGATAGTACTCACAAGTGGAAATTCACTATCTCCAGCTAATAGTTTGTCCAACTAAAATACAATGATATCATTTCTACAATCATATGATGTAGTTAACTTGTTTTAACTTAATTTTGTCAAATTTTAAAATTTGCACATGGCGAATAGTTGGCACTAACAAACATTTGCACATCAACAAAATAAAAAATTCAATATAGGGATTTATAGGAGATTATTAAACTTATAAAACTTTATTGAAAAATATATCTTGTGTGTACTCGATTCAAATAATCAACGAAACTAGCATGATATATTGAAAATAGAAAGGTTCATCCCTTTTTTAATTTTACGAACGCCATCACGAGTTTGTTGACCGATATGGAATATCTGTTTCACAGATGACGACGGATATGTTTCAATTGTCGTAAATAAAATTCCGTCCCCTCCCCCCCCCCCCCCCCCCCCCCCCCCCCCAATGTGACCTACCGAAGTAAGACTTATTACAGGGTTGGTACTTTCATGAGCAACACGACGGGTTCCACATGTGGAGCATACTGCCTTTACCAAGTTTATATCACAGATGCCACTTTTAGTGCATTTTGGTTTTATTGTATTAGGTTTCATAGTGTTCATGTATTTTGGCCTTCAGCATCACTAAGGTATTCATTGTCAAAATGCGCAAATAATTTGTCGAAATTCGCAAATGTTGCTGTCACATTGATACCGTTAACGTTATTGTCTTCATTTTTATCTGAATAACCTTTTTCGCTGACCTTAAGAAGTCATGTTAAATATACTTTTCTACGATGTTGGCGTTTAGAGCTTCACGGAAAGTATGTAAGTTCAGAAATTATATATTGAGGTTTGTATTGATGCTAATAATTCAACTAAGTGAGTATTGCAATGTTAAGAACTCGCATTCTGATATCTTATACATATATCTGTATGCAGATTTTCCTGAAATCGAAATAATTAATATCGCATTTTTAAAAAAAATCGCAATAATAAAAAGCATGACTGTATGTTTGCCTCCACATGTCATGAAAAAAATACCGCTTGGGGCAAAGTCGTGAAAACAGCAAGTGAGAAAACCAACAATTAATTGTTATTTGAAGTACATTGATTACCTGTGTCTTGATATTCTTAATAGATTCACTTATACACTGGGTGTAGTCCGGTTCGTCCCACATTCCACCACTGCTACAATTTTTTGAAACAGTACCCGTGTATTCCCCAGTACAGGATACAGTAACCAGTGTGTTTTCTGCTGTTCTGTTCCATTTAGTATCAAATCTGTCCGTATTTTCTACACAACGATGTATTAAATCTACAATCATTAGATACATGTTAATTTAAGATAAAAAGAGTGTTCTGAATATATTAGTAATAACAATAAAACTAACGTGATAATATCCATATGATCAATGAAAATATGTGAAATTCCTCGTGACTAAAAATATTCTTCAACTACAACTGTACAATAGTTGGAACGATCTGTGTCAGTGGTCCGATTAATGAAAACCAAAAAAACTTACCATATGTGTCATTGCTTGTTATTACTACTTTTTTTCTTGGTTTTGTTTTTTTTTTACTTACAAATATATATATATATATAAAAGATTTTTTTTTTTGGAAGACAGATATTTGGTGGTCGTTATGGTGTATATGCTAGATATTGAGGTGTATGAGTATATTTAATACCAATCATTCGAAAAGTTATAAGTTTTAAATGGGAATAATTCAACGTATTTTTAAAAATGAACGGGTTATTTGTGTCCATTTTGTTATACAAGAATATATATTTTCTTATTTCAAAATACAATAATATAACATGTGCTGTGGATCAACACTATATGTAACTTACGAGGTCAGGTTAAATCAACTTATGAAATCTTACCTTATGGCTCAGCACAGTGAAAACTGTGTTTCCACAATGTGACAGCAGCGGGGTAAAAATCCCGCTGTTGGAGGAAAAAACATTTACAACCGCAAATATTAATATTTTACATTTTTTGGCTTATTTTAAACAAAGTATGTGTATGTTGTGTCATTAGCCTTGTAGAACCGCAGGGTATCACGAATGTATGGCGTAATGCATTCCCACATTTAAACATACTTATACACAAATCATTTATATCACTGCATAGTTAGTATTAACATCCTTTCAGACATCATGCATTTCGCATAATATAACACAATATCATAATCAATGTCAGGGAGGATCACACGTGCTTTTTTCCCCGGTCACCTATATGAGGTAAATTGGAGAAACAAACAGTCAAATATGCCTGATGGTGTTGAAACCAAAGGATGATACAAGCTAAGATAGTGCTTTGGCATGAAATGATTGTCACTTTATTTGAACTTAAAACAGAAGAGCTATGATTGCTTGACATTAAAGAATTCATTATAGAAAGCAATGGGGTCAAGAATTAGTGGTGTTCCTCTATAAGATAGTGAAAACACGTCAGTAGTGAGTAAAGACAATGACAACTGCTGGTGTAGTTCGAGTTGGCGCTATTCTTTCAAATTACGTAGATTCTGTAAAACATGTGGAACTTGATATCGGTGTTGTTACTGATTCAAGAGTACTTTCTGTCAGTATAGTAGTTCTATCTAATTATGTAAGAGTTGATTTAAATGTTCGAAGTTGTAACAAAATTGTGGGTGTGAACAATCAAAATGTAACAGAGATCCATCCAAAACAAGAATAAGTGTACATAGTAGCACTCGTTATTTTTCATTACATTGTATTTAAACGTTCACCTGACAATGAACATTTACGCATTTCAAATTATCATATTTCTTAGTTCAATTAACCGTGTAATCGTGTGAACAACTAAAATGTTGTGAAAACTTGATTGCACCTTTCACCGCAGTTAGTGCATACAAAATGCATTTTCAATGTATAATACAAAAGTAAACAAAAAAAAGTCCATAAAAACTGACAAAATCAAACGTTACACTATATTAACTAATGGAATTCGATAGAATGGAAAAATAACTGTCATATTCCTGACTGGGTACATTGTTTTACAGCTAGCTAAACCTCACATTTGTGTGACTTGTGTTTATAGTCCCGTTATAATGACAAAATTGGGTGAGCAACCCAACAGACATAATCGGTTAATGTGACAATAATTGGGATCCAGCAGCCAAAACTGTGTAAACATACATCATGTGCATACAACACAACAAAATACAAAATTCAAACAAACATACAAAATTATCTGACATTTATGCTTGTACCAAAACACTCTGGGGAGAATGTTTTCCTTCATGACTATAAGTCTACAATCATCCCTTTCGTTATTGATACAAAATGTAGCTTTTAATGTCTTGTTATTTTGAAATTTGATATAAATATCTAAAGACTTATCATGTAAGTTTTTTACCTGCAGGTGTAGTTAGCTTTGGCTCTGTGCCTGAAAATTCCGCTGATTCTGTAAAATATGCGGAACTGGATATAGACATTGTTGGTTCAATTTTAGTAGTTATGTCTAATTCTGAAAAAAATGGATTGAAACATTTGAAGCCGTTTCCAAATTTGGTAGAGAATTAAATATGTATTTTGTTAAGATGCTTAAATTTTTGTACACCCATATATATGTTGGACTATCCAAATACAATGTCATTGTCTGATCGTTTTTTTGATTTATCAGTTTGAATATTCTTTTTGGTATCTATCGCCTTTCTTTCACAAAGACAAATTGATGTAATATAACCAGTAAAATATATAGCAAGGCGGTGAAATTATAGCGAAATTATCCCTACCAATAAATTTTCCTTTTCAAAGTCTCTTCATTCAGCTGGTACTTGTACATTTATGTGACTACTCTTCTTGATCGTTCACCGGCGGAGCGGTAATTTTTCACGGATGTCTTCAACATTTTTTGACAACAAAAGAATGAAATATGTGTCGGACGTCAGCAGATACTGCAACAATTCTGCCCCGGAAACGCAATTGTATTCATCAAAGACTGGGTAATTCTGGGACTATAACTATGACTCCATTACATTTGGCGGAAGAATCGATAACACCAATTATCTGAGCAGGTTTCTTATGATGATAGACAACACACAATTGTAAATACCAGAATCCTTCAACGGTGAAGCTATCTCATAATCAGGTATCCATAAAATTATGACAAAAAGTGGTTAACTGAATATATAGCATGTATAGAAAGTAGAACTTTTACTTTGAAATATTTCCACTATTAATCCAAAATAAAATAAAAAAATAGTCTCAATTTAGTAGTAGGTTCCATCATAATTATTATTTCGTCCCTCAGATTGCACAAATTGTAAAACAATTTAAGAATGAAAAAAAGGTTATAATGTTGCTAAATGCACAGATGGATAAAACTCGTTCGACACTTAAGTGCAGAAAGGTCACTTGTGGTGTTTAAATTTACATATGATACTTCATGTACTTCAAAAAGCTATTTTACGCATATTTTGTTTTAATCAAAATAAATATGAGCACAGGCATATTCCCAAAAAATATATATCTCTATATAGAATACATCTTTTTTTCCTTTTTTTTATAGAATACATCTTGTAGAAAAAGATGTTTTGGGTATAGCATTAGCACATATTCATAAATGGGGTTATTGAGTCAGACGTTGCATTTTTGCAATAAAGTAAAGTAGATTAAATTTTGTTTTTGATTTTCCCTTTCAAGGGGTTAAATTGTTTTGGTTTTTTTTTGTTATTTTAATTTCACCTTTAAAACCTACTTAAGAGATACTTCAAACGGGATATAACCACTTAGGTGACTCGTCCAAACTGTATTTCCGCAAACTTCGATTTGAAAGTAGTTCTAGATATTTTATGAAATACTCAAATTTTGAGACTCAGAGAGGAATGTAATTCAATTTTTAATTTTTTCTTCTAAATAGAGAAATTTGTGTGTTTTACCCTATTATACACAAGTTACTGAATTTATGTCTTTACTGATCATTTTAATCTTAACATCATCTGAAAAGTCTGAACAAAATAAATAAATTATTCAGTCAGTTTTCCGACTACGATTTCAATCACTACGATCTGTTGAGACAATTCGCGTGCAGTCAATTCACAAGTGTTCAGTGGCTTTTCAGACCCATCAGTATTATGTTCATGTGTTCAGGCAAACAAAAACTGAGGAATAGTCTGACCATATAATTAACAGGTCTAAATTGACTGCAACCAAATTGTATGGCCAGTACTGACTTTATCATAGTGGAAAAGTCTAAAAATTGCCTGAATGACTGCAAATGTATACAAAATAAATTTGTTAGTCTCTAAAAACCTGCTCTGATCAAATAGCCGTTTAAAATTAAAATTGACTCATTAGGGATAATGACCTCTTTTCAAATACAGGACATATTTTGGGTGTTTGAAACTTTAGCTCATCTGGCCGAAAAAGTCAAGTGAGCTTTTCCCATTACTTGACATCTAGCGTCTGTGATTTTAAAACTGGTATACGGACCTCAAGCTTTCCCTCGACTTCCTTGAAATACAGCTACATATTTTGTTACTGATTTAAAAAATATGGTTATAGAACTTTTTTGATGCAAATGTTTATAAAAATATTGTGTATCGAAAACAGTAACATGTACATGTAGCACTGTACCAAATGTATTTGTTGAAATATATAAACTTTGACATATCTCTGTAGAAAAAGATATAGACTTGAACAATGAAATTCCAATAAGCTTTGACAACATTTAGATTTGAATCCAACGAGTGAAACTAATTGAAACATGAAAATTTTCCCTATCTTTTTGACAATTTACTATTATATGAATTAAGAGATTCCACTATAGACGGTCTTTATCATGACGTTTTAGGAAACACTGATAGTAAATTCATATTGAAAAGCAAATGCATAACATACCAAGGTCACAGGCACTGTCACATGGTTCACACAAGGAAGCATCATTTGGCAAAACGTCATTAGTGCCTGGCATAAAAGAAAAAAGACATATACCAATTATTGAAGTGTTATCTCACTCGGGAGTCAGATTGCGAATTAATATGTTTCCGTAATTAGTTTGGTAAAAACAAACATGGGCATGGGACTTTTTTCCGATTTCATTTCATGTTCAGTTTGTGTAATGGTGCTGAACCGTATTGATATGTTTTCTTTAAGATGTATACAGAAAAATATTTTGTTTTTAAAAGGAACATAGGTGTATGCTCTTATTGTTTTTAGTGTTATGGCGTATTTATTCTTGATATAACTTATCTGGCGTGTGCTACATCATTCTCTCAATTTAAGGTAAGTTTGTCTGATATAATTTAATAAGGCGCACACCATATATTCTTGTCACCCATTCCTTTCTACGTTAAAGTTTTCACTTTCAAACATTAATGGGGGCGGGATCAATACACCGTTATTTACATACCAGACCGTACTGGTTACTGGAACTTTGGATACACCAAACCAGGCACTTCATATCTGATAAACCGGCAATATATGCCCTCAATTTTAAAATTCATTCATACATTTTTGTATTATTCAAAATAATCAATCAAAAGGTGTTCTACAAGGATCACAAGTCCTTCGACTTTCATTTGATATCTAACTAATCAAAATATATTTGTACGCCTATGCGTAGGAACTATTTTGTTTTAAATATGTACTATTTGCCAGTATGTTTTTTTTTACCGGGCCTGAGTTGGTGGTGTTAAATCGTACATAGTCTACCCGAATTATGTGCCCGTTATTTCCTGCCAAGTTATCTAACATATATATTGACTTTCCTTGTTGTTTTCTAAATGTTTTTATTGTTTTTTGCACGCTTCAGTGTGATTGTCGGATTTAATTAGTACAGTACATGTTTGATTTTTTTGCCAGATTCATTTAATTGATATTACTCCATGGATTTGTTCTTCAATTCACAGTTGCAAAGAATTCCGCTCAAATTGGTGCCAGGGGCCGTCTTAAACTTGTAGTGAGATGAAAGTGTTTTTTGTTCCGTGTTGAAGCCCTCACTGTGACTTTGAGATGAAGAACAGCAATAAAAGCGCTGTCCCTTTGCTTTTTGTGTTTTTTGCTGTGCATTTACTGATTTTGTGTTATGGATTGATACCCGATATCCTTTTTTTTCTATCACACATATTAATCCGTTATATTAGCTCAATCTAAAAACACTTAATAACAACTTGATTTATCTCTTAGATTGATGAGGAGACTTCGAAACTTCTAAAAATAACAGCATATAAAATAATACGCCGACACTCTGAAAATTGTATGATCACAATAGAGATGTCCTTTGAATTTATTTTTAAAATCCCCTCTCCATTGTCATTGAAATGATCCAGAATAATACGTTTTCCCTAACCAGTAGTGCCATTAAGAATTTATTAATGGGAGGAATAACAGGAATCACGCAAGCTATTTCATAGTACAACGTACATGTACCACAATATTCATTAACTACCGACCCCTCCTAAAACTAGTCGTACAAAAACAAACAGTAACACATGATCTATATAGTCTACATGTTTATACTATTAAATTACTGCCCTGTACGCTATTGGCTTGTTAATATCATGTCCGAGGATAAGTCATTTTACATGTGAACTCCTCCATTTGCAGATATATCATGTGTAGCCAATACGTGTATGTCGTTTAAGCAAAACAAACTTTAAACAAGAGTATATGTCCATAATACATAATGACCGTTTCGCATTATCACATATTGATGTGCATTGAACCACATAACCTGGTCAAAATCTTGACAAATATATTTCAAATAGTTCACATAAAAAAAAGCATCTTTAATACGACTTAGTATCAAGTTGATCTGACTACGCATTTATGGTATACTACCTTAACAATAAGAGACGGACTAATGAACTGAAACATACACCAGAAAAATAATGCCCCCATCCCCCTATCATTATGGACGAGTATTACCTCATGTGCAATTAAGATATCATGAGGATGTACGTGGATTACCTGGTCTTCTTAATGTGCGAATTTTTAATGAGTCTGTGTATTGACAGAAAGTACTACACATTGGAGCTTCATCGGCTGGTGTGTTTCCTGCTTCTGACATGAACACTCTCTCATTTGGAATTATGCTGGTCTCAATATCTATAATAATAAAAGGAAAAACGTAAAATGCTTATATATTACTTTCATAAATACATTCTTATAATCGAACAGTCATTCTAAATCTCTCTCTCTCCCTCTCTCTCTTTTAGATAATTCTCCATCTTATTATCGGAGACTGTGGTAATGTTTATTCTTATGCTTTTACTGTTATAATATTTTTTTTTTATAATATGATTGAATTGTTTGTATTGGATATGTACTGACATGGCAAAAGAGTTGTTTGTCTGCATTAATTAAGCATAATTAAATTTTAATGCTACATGTAAAATCATGAAATGATGAGGTTTTTTTTTCATCTGTAATAAATATTCCTATGTATTGAGAACATGTTCAGTTCTCACATTGGGCACATACTTTATTGAATGTTACGTTTTATTGACATATGACATAATTTGAGACATGGTATAGCATATTCGATGAATACGCGATTTTTTTTTCAGTCATTCAATGTAATTTTTATATAGAACAAATCATGTTTTACATGTTAATCAAAATCAAAATTATATCATTATAATCCTAAAAAAGCTGACCGCAAATATTGGAAATATTGGAAATACAAAATAATAAATAACTACAATCAAATACTTAAATACATAAAACTAAAAAAAAAATAAAATAATCATCATGATGATAATTGTGTTTTTCTTACCTTTTTTCATTTAGCCTAAACATAATCTTCGGTCCAAAAAAAGTCATAAAATTTAGTTAAAATTCTGTCATCCATACTGTATCTCTATGAATACATTCAGGATAAAGCAATGCAATCAATGCATCATGCATAAGTCATTAATCACAATAGAATTTGAATAGAAGTAACTCTCAACATGCACCTGAAATTTGTTATAAGTATATGTTCATGCTGCATTTAAAAAGAATGCAATGTTTTGCCTATATTTCAATAAACTTACTTATTAATTTAACCTACCTATCCTACTCACCATGCATTTTTTTCTATCAATATATTGTAATTCGGCGCATATGTATATATATATATGAGTGTCACTAAATACTTGTTGTCGTAAATTGTGTGAACTATAACAGACCATTTGAGCTCTGTTTCCCTTCAAATAGGTAATTTCTTGTTTGTTTGTTTTTTTTTTTTTTAATTTTGTAAGGTTTCCGTTCACCTTTAATCATTTGGAAGTGAAATCACATACCTGACAAAAGGTGAAAGTAATATAAATCTTTCGTCACTTTTGTAAATTTCATACAAAGATATAGCCGTCTGTTACCACTAAAAGGATCACTGCTGAAGCTTGTGTCGCTTCTGAAACATATAAACATAAAAACTATACGTGTACGAATTAAATTCACAAGCCTTAGGTATTCAATTGTAGGTTAGACAAAATCCTCTTTGGCGCTCATTTCAGCAGATGAAATGAAAATGATTACTGACAAAGAAAAGTAAACCCCTTCATTTGAACTTTGGTAGATAGTTGTCTTATTGGTTATCATACCACATCTTCGCATTTTTATAAAACAAATTTAATAGAATTTTTTCTTGGTGCTTTCTGTGGGTAAAATTGATTACTTGTCTTTTTCATATTGTTTTAAAAATCATGTAAATTCACTTAAGGTGGTACCAAACACCTTGACTAAAATTAATTTGGCTCGTTTAATTTTCATCAAATTTTGACATAATATTTATTTTGACCCTTTGACAAAAATATAAAAATTTAAAAAAACTTGAACCCCACACTTTATCGGAAACAATTTCATTGGGTATATAGCAGTTTGACAAACACTAATTTTGATCTTTGAGAAGCTTAATATTTCGTTAACAATAGAACTTGATTAAAACGTTCAGCTGATTTTTACGAGTTATCTCCCTGTAGTGTTATGTACCAACTTAAAAAGATGATTTCTTCTATTACTTCTTTTTTCTAATTAAAATTCAACATAAATCTATAAATAATGAATTAAAAAAAGACAAATTGTTCCTACTCGACATGGTTACTATTATTCATTACTATTTTTTTTTTTTTTTTTTTTTTCACTTCTAAAATAGCCTTTGGTTTATTTAAATAGTGAAAATCAGCCGGGCAACAATGCTAAGATAGTTGAGATCTTACTATTCCTATTAACATTATAACTATAAGAAGACTTTTCTATGAGTTTAAGCCCTAGATTTTCGATTTTTGACTTTTGCCTATAATACTAAGAAGTAAAAGATCTTTAAAAAATACTATAAACAAAACATTCGGACGTTAACTCCTAAAATGTTTTCTACTTGAATAAGGATTTTTGAATTTAGAGTTTGCACATATTATCTTGAAAACTATTCTTGATAGACATAAATAACTATAAACAGCAAATAAGATTAGCAACATGAGGTGAACAAAATTGATTGATAACATGATCTGAATACTCATTGGAGTAATTGTTTTTTAATGACGGTTTTTGCCAATTTTCCAATTTTTTTCTTTAAAAAGGTATAATAAATTTGCAGAAACTGTAAACAGAAAATTATGAGTAAGGGAAAATGAAATGAAAAATATAAACTTCATGCCCTAGAGAAATATTTGTGGAAACTTAATTGAATTATGTGCAGCCCTTTTTAGAGAATTGTGGATTATCACTGTGACCCTGAGGACGACATCGATGAGAAGACGCAAGACGACAAAACTGATCTGTTTGGCGCATTTGTTAATTCAACCTTGTTGTACGGCGACACAATTCACCTTTTTTATTTTCTTTTTTCTTAATGTACATATTTATTGTCAACTAACTGTCATAGCGTATATCCAAAATATCTATTTTATTCAATTTCCGTGTACAATAAGTTAAATTCTTAGAATCAAAACTAAGATATTTCTTACTTGAAAACCACAAGCGTCTGTGTGTAAGAGATGTTTAAATTATTGATGCAAGTCCAATCTCTTATTGTTGTCCCAAAAGCATTTAAATTGATGACGGAATTCTGTAGCGTTGTAGTTGCGATGTTGAGAGTTGTTGATTGTTCTGAACTGCTTGGTACGTCTGTATAATTATATTCCCACGCTGCATTCGTCAGATCTTTAGGCAAAAAACAGCTGGCATCTGAAAGTTTAAATGTAGAGTTTAGACCTGATGTTCATCACGCACCTTGGACGATAATATACCAAGTGATAGATAACACAGACAATGAAGGGTGTAAATCTGAAATAATCGTAATGACTTCAGTAAATTTTGGATTATATCGATATACTCTCGAAGTATTGTTGAGACACAATAAGGTGTTCATGCCTTTGAATACCCCTCCCCCTTTTCCTCCAGTAGAAAAAAATTCAATTATATATCCCGTTAAGTTTGATTTTTGAGTGCCTATGTATCTTCTCCATCTTTTTTAATTATCTAAACAACAACATATTTTCACAGCAGTTTTCAAAATTTTTCTTAAGGACAGCCCATTTGGTCTTCACCTCACTCCGAACTACATTTTAAACAGGACCGTACATAACATCATTGTTCTCGCGCATCTTCATGAACCTAAACATCCGTTTTATATCTGTCAACCACATTTGATAAGCTCATTACAAAGTGATGATACGTTTGTTATAAAAGTCCAATAGGGTATATGCCAACCGCATTCACTTGAATAAACACTCCGGGTAAAAGGCCGAAACGTGCCCCCGCTTTACGCTTTCACGTGCTTTGTGAATGTTGTGGTTTATATATTGCCCAGTTCCACTGTTCTGATTTTGCAAAAGCAAAAAACGATTGGTCACACTTGATAAATGATACATGTCTGCAAAAAATTGAACACATTGCCGGATGGAATTCATTGAATGTTGAATCATTGTGACAGATTTGATCTCTTCCTAAAAAATTGGTCAATGTGGACTGATATATAAAGACGGATGACCATTTGTCTTGGCTCTACATGCGTGGAATGCTGTTCAGACATATTTAATGTTTTCATTATCATCTGCTTCAAGCCATCTGTTTTATCATTTTGTTAATTGTTTATACCATGTAAGGATGCAAAATTGACTACTTAATCAATGTTAGCATACATGTATTTCTGGTTAGACAATTGGCAGACTGCATATCCATAAAACGATTATTATTAGATAAAATTGAGAATGGAAATGGGGAATGTGTCAAAGAGACAACAACCCGACCATAGAGCAGACAACAGCCGAAGGCCACCAATGGGTCTTCAATGCAGCGAGAAACTCCCGCACCCGGAGGCGTCCTTCAGCTGGCCCCTAAACATATATGTATACTAGTTCAGTGATAATGGACGTCATACTAAACTCCAAATTATACACAGGAAACTAAAATTAAAAATGATACAAGACTAACAAAGGCCAGAGGCTCCTGACTTGGGACAGGCGCAAAAATGCGGCGGGGTTAAACATGTTTTGTTAGATCTCAACCCTCCCCTATACCTCTAGCCAATGTAGAAAAAATAAACGCACAACAGTACGCACAGTAAAACTCAGTATAAGAGAAGTCCGAGTCCGATGTCAGAATAGGATACAAAAGAAAATAAACAAAATGACAATAATACATAAATAACAACAGACTACTAGCAGTTACTGACATGCCAGCTCCAGACCTCAATTAAACTGATTGAAAGATTATGTCTTCATCATATGAATATCAGGCACAATCCCTCCTGTTAGGGGTTTAGTATTATACCGTCATAAAATATATGAGAAGAACATAACCCGTGTCATGCCAACAACTGGTTTTAGAATAAATGTGTTTAATTCCGATGCAAAGACCCTATAAGTGAATCAATATTAAAGCCAAAATATGCAATCTTTAATGACCTGACAACAGTATCGTAACTATATCCCTTCTTAATAAGTCTGTTTAAAGGTTTTGTTAGCTTTTGAGGTGAATACTGACATTTTTGTGCTTTGTAAAGAATATTACCATAAAAGATTGGATGTGAAATACCCGAACGTATAAGATGTCTGCATGTTGAGTTATATTTACGAATGATGTCCTTATACCGATGATAAAATTTAGTAAATGTTTTGACTAGTTTATGATATCGAAAACCCTGGTGTAATAATTTTTCAGTAATACATAAATTTCTCTCGCTAAAATCTAATACGTTGTTACACTCACGAGCGAATCGTACAAGTTGAGATATATAAACACCATAAGATGGTGACAAGGGAACGTCACTATCTAAAAATGGATAATTAACGATAGGAAATGAAAAATCATCTCTTTTATCATAAATTTTTGTATTAAGCTTTCCGTTAATGATATAGATATCAAGATCGAGGAAAAGACAGTGGTCATTGTTAGTATTAGCTTTATTTAAAGTAAGTTCAACAGGATAAATTTCTTTAGTATACATACTGAAGTCGTCATTATTGAGAGCCAATATATCATCCAAATATCTAAAAGTATTGTTAAATTTTTGTATCAGATATTGTTTCGATGTCTCTTTGCTGATTTTAGTCATAAATTGTAACTCACAACAATACAAAAACAGGTCCGCAATAAGTGGTGCACAGTTAGTCCCCATTGGAATTCCGATAACTTGACGATATACGGAATCTCCAAAGCGAACAAAAATGTTATCAAGTAAAAATTCAAGGGCAGATATAGTATCAAAGCATGTCCAATTGACATATTTCTTTTGTTTGTTGCTACTAAAAAATGACCTAAAAGAGTTTGAACATATGTATTCGCATTCCGACTTTTTAAATGCCCATTTAATTAGGTGTGTGAATTTTTTCTTAATAAGAATATGAGGCAAAGTGGTATATAGGGTAGAACTATCAAAACTTTGAACAGATTCAAAATCACCAATATATGCATGCAATTTATCAAGTACTTCCAACGAGTTTTTGACACTCCAAAAGTAATTAATTCCACTATTTTCAAAGGCCTTATTTGAACAATTAATTATCAGGTTTTTGATTGTACCAAGTGTACTAGTAAGTAGAATACACAATTTAGTAGTGGAACAATAACTTGAAGACGAAATAAATCTATATTTGTAAGGTGATTTGTGTAGCTTCGGAAGCCAGTACATAGTTGGGACTTTCAGTGTATTTGGTTCTGCTTGTAAAGAAGTAGCTAAAAGTTTATGTTTGTTACAGATATGGTTTCCTGAAAATGAAGTCAGTTGGAATGTTGGTGAATTCGTGATTTCCTTTTGCAGAACCTCAATGCAAAATTTACGTCAAACTATAATGATATTATTAGCAGCTTTATCAGCCGGGACAAAAACAAATTCCTTGGCTAGTTCTTTTAGTTTATGTTTGATACGAGAAATAGGATTTTTATGGTTGTTTTTAAGAGTAAAATGTTCTTTAAAATGTTGTATACGTATATCAACTATCTTCATTACTGAATTAAAAAAAGAGTCCAAAGATTTTTTGTCAGCTTTTTCCCGTTTTATCCATTTCAAACAGTAAGCACGAAGTGAGTCGTGGATGATATTACGACACTCATTCCAATTAATAATTGACGGGGGGCGATATTTAGGTCCTTTACTGAGGAATGATTTTAACTCTCGGTCGCGAACGATGTTAAGGTCTCCTGTTATAACATGGGAAATTGGGCCATAAGTGTATTCGGAATTACTACAATTACATGACGTAGGTGTATTTTCACTGATATTTACATGTTTACAGACTTGGCTATAATTAAACACAAATTTCCGGGTAGATTTCTTGTAAATATAACAAATAAGACGGAGTTCAGTATTATCAAAATATCCAGGAAATGTTCTTTAACAGAATGGTCGTTAAAAATACCGGCAATATTTACAAAATCAAAACCTTTATTGACATACTTTTTTTTAATAAAATGTTTTTATGATCTTCAGGGCGATCAATTTTGGGAAACAGTTTAGAATAACAATATGCCATTATAATTTGAACGATTTCATACTTAGGACTGCAATATGAAATTGTGTTGCAATCCTCTTAAATTTTTATTAATTTATTTATAGGTAAAGAACAGAGCTTGGTTAATAGATAATGTCTGCCGTTGATTTTAGAAATTAGGTCCGAAATATTTGTATGGTTGGTCCGAAATTTTCTTTGATTGCGATTTTTTCTACGCCCATGAGAACGGTTTTTACGAACAGTTTTAGAAACTATATCAAAATGTTAACAGAATCGGTTCTTGATATATTACCAATTCCCATGATATTATCATTAAGACCGAGAGGGTAGACTGTCTGTAATTTTTTAATCCAATTTAATTCAATTATTTTCCGTGATCGTACAAACTTTGAATGAGATTCACCAGTCTGCTTATTTACTACTTCTAAAGGTTGAACTGTTAAATATCTAATAGGATGATTGTGCTTTTTAAGATGATGATAAATGATACTTTTGAATTTATTGGGTCTTTTAAAACGATACAGGTGTTCTTGCGTGCGTTTAGATAAATATCGTCCATGTATGTATGAAACGCATGATTATATTTGGTTAGTATTAAAGATATATCTTATTCTATAATAAAATATATACTTAAGTTATAGCAATAATACAAACAGTTGTGCTTGCGCACAATATATTGGTTAAAGTACTATGGATTATAAGGGAAAAGAATATATTTTAAAGCAAAAGGTTATGACGAGTTTGCCAAGTTAGACTAAGAAAATGCTGAAATATTGAAATTGTCGTACTATGTAACGATTCTGAAGTCGTAGTTAAACTCTTGTTGTTGTCAATATTGTCCATGGCTATTGTTGTAAAACCACATATTTTAAATGTTGAATGTTTTATAAATAGAATATTCTATTACTGTAGATTAATGGATAACTGAATCATTCATAAACAGCAAACGTAACTGTACATTTTGTCATTTAGTACCTCCTTTCCTTGTCCTAGCATCCAGTAGAAGACCATATACATTAAGAGATGGTTTTAGTTCAGTTGAATGTAATGTTAAAGAAGAAAAGAGAAATAAACAGAAGTTCCTTTGAAATGCTTAGCATCGTATTTGCTTTAATGGAATAACTCTGAATATTTGGCCAAACGATTATCAACTAATGTTTTTACTGATTGTTGAAAAGACTTTTGCTTACATCATGTCTTTTTGAACTACCTGCATGTGCAGCTTTTTCAAGTATTGTTGTCATACTAACAGATTGTTGATGTTGCTTGTTTAATTGCAACACCAAACTAATCACTAAACCGGAGAGGCAAGAACCTGCCTTGTTAATTGTCTGGCAAGCCTGATATTACTGCAATTTGTAGATCCTTACTATGTCCTCTTCCAGTTGATCACAGGGAAAACTGTTCGAATCCAGAAGAATACATTCTACATGTAGTTAAGTCTAGCTGAAATATTGGAATAACACCAGTGTTGATACGTGATCTGTCGTTGTAGACTACTGGTCTGCAAGAATGAAATCGTAGTTACGATTTTCTACACTTTCCTCGCAAATCTGTTGATGTTTGATTAATGTGGCATACACTTGGTATTACAATGCTCTTAGTTTTAGAAGGTACGTCAAAGCAAGACACTTTGTAACATTCTATAAGGAAATTTTATTGATTATGATATCTTGGAAAAAGAAGCCATATTGAAATTTTGGTCCATAGCTTATATTGTTCGAAGCACACAGTACTACTAACTTGACAAATTTAAACAAATATAAGGGATATTTGTTTATTTTGATATTTTGAGGCGGTCATCTTGGAAAAAGCCACCATTTTGAATTTGTTGGTCCATAGCTAATATTGTTTGAAACGCCAAGAACTACTACCATGCCAAATTTGACCGTATATAAGTGATATATGTTGATTTTGATATATTATGGCGGCCATCTTGGATAAAAGCCGCCATTTTGAAAATTCAAGGTGGGTCCATAACTAATATTGTTTGAAACGCCAAGAACGACTACCATGCCAAATTGTGTGCTTTTATCAGCAAACCCACAATTTTGTCACCGATCTGCTCGACTAAGGCTCCTGGGACAGACACAAACAAAATGTCAGAATCCCTTGTTTAACATAAGACAAAGGTGTAACAGCACACTATAAGAACTCACTATAAAAATCAGTCGAAGAAGCCTTGGCTCAGATCATAAAGCACAGAGACAAACAAAACAAAAAACAATAAACAAAAGGACTTTTCAAATACTTGATCTAGTTTTACTCAAATAATGCTGCAAAAATGCAATTTATTTTTATTAAGTCTTAAAACATAATTTTGAAGACTATTTTATTACTTCGATCTCTATAAAGAATACAATACATGTATGAACGATTTCCGCTGTGTGCTAATTATACAATATTTAGACACAACATAACTTCTGTGATGTCTTACACAAGTACAGCAAAATAACTAATTATTTTTAATATCAAAGTTTACTTTCAAAATTTCTTCTAAACTAATCATTTAAACAATATATATGTGAAAATATTAATAATTAACTCTTTATGTTAGGTCTTTACTAAAGGAGAAAAGCTGTCTGAATGTTATTCAAATGTCAAGAAATGGCATTGTGCTGATGTAACTGCAGTATTAAAATATGGAAAGTTATTATTTTGTCATCGATTTAAGGATTGAATGCTTCTTTTTGTAAATTTATTGGGGTGTAAAAGCGTTGATCGAAGTACATTTTGTATGAAGCGCGAAAGCGCTTCATTCTAAAAATGTGCGCACGGTCAACGCTTTTACAACCTTAAAGAATTACTAAAAGAAGCATTCAATACTTATAATTACATTTTTTTGCTATGAAAACGATTTCTATCAAGTTTTTCTTTAATTTACCTGTGCACTTTATTGTGGAAGCTCGTGTCATCATGAATGTTACATTTTATTTTGAATTGAAGGTTAATTTCAGAATGACGCGAGATTGCTGTTAGCCAATCAAAATAACGTATTATAATGAAACATACATTGTTCATGTAATGTAATTATATATGGTTAAAATAAGACCACGAAAGATAATTCTGTGTAATGAATACAAATCTAAAAATGTATGCAGTCGACAGCTCATCATTTTTAGCTCACCAGCACCAAAGCTGTCACTTGGAGTATGTCGTCGTCGTCCGTTAACTTTTACAATGATCATCTTCTTTGAAACTACTGGTCCAAATTCAACCAAACGTGGATACAATCATCATTCGGGTAAATGGTTGAAAAACGTAACCGATGACCCCACCCCATGTTCAGAACGATGTATCTGCCATTTGTCTGTTAACATTAAAAAGGCGGCTTTCTGTGGTATTTATTGCCCTTAAACATGTTAAATTACATATCTTACCGATTTCTTTCGTGTTTGCCTATTATCTTGAAAATCATAGTAGATAGACATAATCTGGCATGTCTGAAATCGACAGTCGGTTTCTAATTGGAGTAATTGTCTTTTAAAGACAATTTTACCATTTATTTTGCGTCTTTGCTTATTATCTTGAAAACTACAAGATATAGATAGAAACTTTTAAATCAAAAATGACCAGTAAGACAAAATCCGCAAATAAGTCAAATGACGGAAATCGTCAGTTGATGACCATATTGGGGTTATAACAATTAAATGATGATTTTTTACAACTTTTTTTTCCGTTTTTGCCTATTATTTTGAAAACTGTAATAGAAAGACGGAAACTTTTAAAAGCAAAGACAAGATCTGCAAATAGGTCTGCTAACATGTAGACGAACTTGTCAATTATCTTCTTAGAGGAGCTGTTGTCCTTAAATGACGATTTTGATACTTTTTGTGATAATTGGGCCAAAACGATAGGAGATAGAAACTATACACAGAAAAAATGATCAGCAATATAATTTCAACAACAACAAAAAAATTGATTTTAGTCATGAATAATATTCTAGTTAACATGTTGACGTATCCATTGTTGAAGATGCACATAGACCAAGGTGAACAACACACGACCTTCAAAGCATCTAGTTTATATTTTTGGGATATTATAAAAATCTGCTGATGTCCAGTTGCAAATACGTCATGCATATTGAGGACAAAACCGAAGAAATATAGTAACTGGCAAAACTATTTATGTATGTCCACCTAAAATTAAAACTTCATGGAATGCTACCAACCTAAACATTATTTTTTTGTAATTGTAGAATGACCCTATGTTGCATGTGTTTTACAGTACTAATTTTTTATTAGACATGTACGTTAAATTTAAAAAAAAATTCTAAAATACTATTGCACATTGTATTCAAATTAATTTTTATTCAAAAGAATTCTTGTTCAAAAATATTGAGATCATCATTGCATGATTATAGAAACGACAAATTAACATTTAGGAAAGGCTTATGATATTATGTTAATTTGTTGCTTACCATTAAACTTTAATTATGATCTTCTTTATTTTACAGGCTATCGCTTCAAGTATATATTAGCTGGGTACAGAGGACTAATTAAAGATGCAACATTTTTGAAGAAACTGGGAAAAATAAAGAAATGTGACAACTTTTAAGAATATGGATTAATATAATTTATTGACAAAAGTCAGTTTTGATTAATCATAGTGACAAAAGACTGTCCTATTTTGTTTTTATAGGGGATAATTAATTCATTTATTAAAAATGTTTACACTTAACTTCCTTATGTGTATTTGAGTCACCAGACAACTACCTTTTTGGTGGTAAAACAAAATTATACCCCAACTATAGGAGAGGGGGGCTATATACAATTTTCTTGTACATTTGTATGTCTGTCTGTCTGTCTAATAGTTCAACAGATAATTATCTCTCAGAACCTATAGAAAACAATGAACTCGGATAGCAGAGATGAATGCAAACGTATGATTGCTTTTAAGATCGGTTGGACACATATTTTCGACTTGTTCTTACTTTCAATTACGAGCTGGTGGTATACTTAGCCTCAACAACATGTGTTGTTTGAAATTGCTTCTGCTTTTTTTCACAGCTTAAGTTGTCTTGTCTCAGTTAAACAACATGGTTGAGTACAGGTGCCCTGTCTGAAGAGTTTAAAATGGGTCTTCAACGCAGAGAGAAACTCCCGCACCTGGAATAGGGCTTACGCTGACCCTAAACAATATTGTATACTAATTTAGCGAAATGGACTCTACACTAAACTCCCCTATACCTTTAGCAAATGTGGAATAAACAACCACACAGCAAAACATACGGGTAAAACTCAAATTAAAAGAAGTCCGAGTTCGTTGTTAGAATAGGTAACAGAAGAAACTACGCAAATGTCAATAATAAACATAAAATAACAAAGGACTACTAGCAGTAACTGACATGCAAGCTACGGGCTTGGGGTACTATTGTCGGGAATGTTGTGTTATTGGTAGTAAAATTGCATTTTTTGAACAAAGAAATCTGGAGTTATTTGGTCAAATAAAATAATATTTTTACTAAGTAACAGAACATATAAAAAGTATTCTCTTTTCATAGGTTTTGTGCTCAACTAGGATTTTTTTCTTCCATTGGATTGTTTTTTCTCCCTTGGATATTTCTTTCTCTCATAGGATATATCTTTCTCCCATAGGTTTTTTTTCCCCGTAGGATCTTTTTCTCCCTTATGATTTACTTTAATCTCCCAAAGTATTATCATTCTCCCTTAAGATTTTTTTATCCCTTAGGATTTACTTTATCCCTAAGGATTGTTTTTATCCCACAGGATATTTTTATCGTACGGCATTATTTTATTAAAAAAATATCCTATGTGATACAAAATATCCTGCAGGAAATGCTTTTATTTCTCCTATGGGTTTTTTAGTCCAAAGGGAGAAAATATATCCTGTAGGATATTTTCTTCTCCTAAGGGAGTATAAATCGATCTATGCCAAAAAATATGTTTGTATTGTTTTACCTACCCCCAGAGGTACATTATTGCCAAGTTGGATGATTCTACCGTTAAAAAAGTGTGGTTCCAATTTGCACTCATGACAAGTGCAAATTAATCCAAGAAACTGTTTATATATAATTTGGGAAACCTTTGAAATCAATGAAAGTTGTGTGTCTTCAAATGTTTTAACCAGGAAATGATCCGCATGTAAAATTTAAAATAACATTATTCATCTTATTTCTTCTGGGTCCCCAAAACCTCCTGTCGTTTAACCAACTCTCGGAGATAGATTTTAGTACATTTAATACTTCTAAATCTTAAAAGTATCGAGGCTTAAATTAAAATTTTATTCAAATGAAAAATGATACATGCATTGTCCTAGTGTGTTACACAGAAAATGATAATCGTTCTGTTAAAGGGAAACTCCGCAAAAAAATGAAAAATTGATATTTTGTTCTTTAAGCATAAAAAACCACATGTTCATAAATAAAAAACTTTTATTCTCTACGTAAAGAGATCAAAATCGATTTTTGAAATTCACTATCAGTTCTCGACATGTCGCCTTCTTGTCGGCATGTTCGATCTAAAAAGACACGTGATATCTATAAACCACAAAGAACAAAAATAATCGGGGATTTACCGACCGTGCGTTAAAAACTCCCATCATCAATTGGGAATACCGTAGACGGTTATTCAGTGTCAAAATGTCTTGTCAAGCGTACGGTTGTTCTGTCAGACAAGATTATGACAAAAGTCTACATAGTTTTCCCAATCCCACAAAAAAAGAAAGAATTGTATCAGACATGGTTGTACAACCTTAAACTAACAGCAAATAGTTGCATCTATAGCAAGCACAAGTTGGTGTGTGAAGACCATTTTGAACAATATTGTTTCGAGGGAGATTCGATGGTTATTATCCTTTTTTAATAACAAAATAAACTAGCAGTTCTGATAGCTATAGTTATCAAATCCTTATATGATAAGATCGCGTTGAATAAAAAAAATATAGATTTGATGAGGAAGAACAATTTCAATTATAAGAAAGACAAATGCAGTGTTCTTGTAACAATCACTGATTTACAGAAGATTCATTAGTATGCCTCTTTTATATAAAATGCATTGATTTGTATAAAGAATAGTTCCGTATTTAGACAAGATAATTTTTCAATTAATAAAGTTATACGATATAAAATAACATTAACATGATATTTAACGGCTATTGACAAGGAGCAATGTTAGGAAGAGGTTTTAGCTGGGATATAATATGTTGATATAGTATAATATTCCCAGGTTATAGATATGTAAATATCGAAATATCGGACATCTCAATTTTTTTTATTAAAAGTGTTTTTTTTTAACTAATAACACTGGACACTTTTAATTTGCAAAACACTCATTTGCAAATCCGCCGCCGCCTCTCCTTAGACCTACAGTGTCGTGTAAATAACCGAAATGTGTGGAATTACATGGGATTCAATAATTTCATTGCTTTTCTGCTGTTATTATTATATATATTTTGTAATTTGATTTAGAAAAACATGGGATTTTTAATATCCCATGGGATAAGGCAAATCCCATGGGATTGACCATTATCCCATGGGATTTTGGTTAAATCCCATGGGATTTTTTTGGGTCCCATGGGATAATTGTAGTCCCATGGGATATTTGTTGTCCCATGGGACTATAATTATCCCATGGGATTTTTAATATCCCATGGGACAAAATAAAATCCTATGGAATTCAAATTATAAATATACAGTAATGTGTATGTTACAATGAATTCTGTTTGGTAGTAAAAAGTTTATAATATATATATGAGTGTATTTTTGGTTTTTTTCATTTTGTCACAAACATGTTTTTAATTTGTTTATATGACAATAAAGATTATTATTATTTTGGAAATATAATAATATTTAAAGTCAAAAAATAAAATCCTTTAACTGAAATAAAATGATGACGTCTTAATAAAAGAAAAAAATATTGATTTGAAATCTTTGTCTTCTTTGTTTTATTATGAAAAATAGAACTGAAAAAAATATTTCATATTCTGACTGAATAAATTGACAAAGCACAGTTAATAGTTTACTCTTTTCATGAGGTAAAGTTTTCTTTGTTATAGTTCCATTGCAATACATGAATATGCAAATGATTTGAATCTTATTCCTTTGTGGTGTTCATAATATTACATTTATATTTGTAAATTTATAAAATAAAGACTTTTCCTGTTAAGTTTTAGTTTTCTTGTTTCAGCTTGCTATGAACAATTATTCAGTCCACTATATAAGAGTCAAGTAAATAAATTATTTCATCCACTAGAATATTCCTACAATTCTTAAGACAAAACATTTATGCAATCTGTTCTTCAAAAATCTTCCTCCGTACATCTTTATTGGATGGAGCGATTTAAATGAGTGGACAAAGCAAGTTCATTTGGACAACAAAATACTAATATATTTTTTCATTCCTCCCTTCTTTCAATTGATAATTACGTTGTTGCATTTACATGATTAATTAAGTTCTTGAGCATCTATGATCATGATGATATGACTCCTTTTTGTTTATAGTAATTATGTTGAAATTTCCTCTTTCTTCTGTAGGAAAAAAAACACATTCCATTTCAAATTAATAAAAAAGTCACACTATGTAGAAAAATATCAACTTTAAGTTTGCTGTTCAGTATTGACCTGTTGAATGATGATCTTGAAAACCAAGATGTCTGACCTACAAATACACAAAACTCAAAAATTATAAATGAAGAGAAATACAGCAATAAAATGGCTATTTTATCATATTTATGTACATTTTGATAAAAATTTCATTTGAATATTTAAAATTGTAAGAACTCTTATTTCAGTGCTTTGAGTCTATGGTTTTCATATTAGTTGTTTTTTGTGCCTTGTTGCAGTCTTTCGAGTTAAGCCAATTGCAACAAATGTTTACAGTTTGTTCAAATGTTGTGCTGTTATTAAAACCACTGTCCCAGGTTAGGGGTGGGTTGGGTGTTCACTAAATGTTTATTTTATTAGTTGATATTTGCTTTGAATTAGCTGTCAGTAACTGTGAGTACTAATAGATCTGTATGTTGAGTCTTTTTTGTTAAAGGGAAAGAATAAATTTCCTGCCACATCCGGTCTGTGTTTTTGGTAGCTGTTTTTCTGCTTTGTTGCATTCTAATGAGTTAATAAAATTGAGAATGAAAACGGGAATGTATTAAAATAATTCAATTTTGGATGTAACGCATCTTCTGATTGGCTGACGTTGTTTTGTTTATCAGCTCATAGACATAATTTTGTCATGTGACTGTGACGTCATCAACGTTTTTTCATGGTTTACTCCGGTTTAAAATGGAATTTAGAATTAAATTATAAGAAATGACTGTAATATTTTTTCTGTCTATTCGAAATAACATAAAAAATGTGGTGCACACTTTAAAATAACCTGCTACGCGGGTTATTCAGTGTGCACCACACTTTTGATGTTATTTCTTCATAGACAGAAAAAATATTATAGTCATTCCTTAAATAACCTGACCCAAGAGCAGAAAAAAACCCTTTTCAACTGATTTTATAGTTTTTATATTGAACTGACACTTACGGTACACCACTGTCCTTAATTAGAGGAGGATTTGGCGCCAGCAAACATGTTAAACCATGCCACATTTTGTAAGTGTCTGTCCCAAGTCAGGGGTCTATTATTCAGTGGTTGTCAATTGTTGCTATATATCATATTTGTTTTTTGTTTATTGTTTTGTGCAAAAATCAGGCACTTAGCTTTCACCTTTATGGTGTTTCCCCCAAGCATGTTTAGCATGGAATAGACACCATGCCCTTTTTAAATGACGCCATGCCCTTATTGAATTGTTTTACATTTGTTATTTCATGGCCTTTTATGGATTACTATGCAGTATAGGGTTTGCTCATTGTCGAAGGCTGTACAGTGAACTAATTTTGTTAAATTTAATGTCATTTGATCTCTATTGGAGAAAAGTCTCATTGGCAATCGTACCGCTTCTTATTTTTATATCAACCCTGCCATATTTTGCCTGTCATTATTTACAGGTCATCATTGGCCTCTAATAAGTAATTGCATTGCTTACATCCACTTAATTGAACTCTGGTGGATAGTTTTCTCATTTATCATACCACATCTTATTTTCATAATAATCATTATTCAAGGGCAATAACTTTTATAGAAGTGGACTTACCATTTAGGCTTTGTTGACGTCTGTAAATCTATTTTTGTTGATAATTTCTTTTGTTTATAGTTTCCCTTTATCTTTAATGTTCTTGCCCTACACATAAAAGGGTAAACATTATCATTTAATGACAATAACTACTATTACATAATGAGTAGGCAACTGACAATTTTGGATCATTTGTATCTTGTCTTGCTCATCATTTTTGCTTGATATTATCAATATTCTATGAAAATGAGGTCACAGTAATATTAAACTTGGCAGACAGACATCTTCTTATTTTTATATGACACCTTGTAGTCATTCCATACACCAACAAGTAGACATATGCTTATAATATCTGATAAAATGAATAAAATGCTCCGCTGGGCGCAGCTTGATACGACCGCAGAGGTCGAACCCTGAACAGTTGGGGCAAGTATGGACACAACATTCAAGCTTGATACAGTACTGAATTTGGATTGTGATTAAATATTTGACACAGCATAGGTTTCTGACACAGAATGAATGTGGTCTAAGAACTTAAAAATTTTTAATTTACCTATTCAAACCATATCATTATTATTTGCTTTTATATATAAATCAGAAATAACCAATTTAAAATGGAAAATTTTAAAGAAAAAAAAAGGAAAAAAAGGGAAACCCCCCCCCCCCAATTTTTGGAACCCCCTTATGATTCATCACCCCAAACTCAATCCCAGCCTTCCCTTTGTGGTATGGTACCTTGCAGTACAATTTCAGAGAGATCCATACACTTATACACAAGTTATTGTCTGGAAACTAGAAAAATGCTTGTTTTTTTTGCCCCTTTTTGGCCCCTATTCCTAAAATTTTGAGGCAATTACCCCCAAACTCAAACCCAGCTTTCCCTTTGTGATATGGAACCTTGTAGTACAATTTCATAAAGATCCATACACTTACACACAAGTTATTGTCCTGAAACTAGAAAAATGCTTGTTTTTTGCCCCTTTTTGGCCCCTTATTCCTAAAATTTTGAGGCAATTACCCCTAAAATCAATCCCAGCCTTCCCTTTGTGGTATGGTACCTTGCAGTACAATTTCAGAGAGATCCATACACTTGAACACAAGTTATTGTCTGGAAACTAGAAAAATGCTTATTTTTGGCCCCTTTTTGCTAAACATTTTGGGCAATTACCCCCAAACTCAATTCCAGCTTTCCCTTTGTGATATGGAACCTTGTAGTACAATTTCAGAAAGATCCATACACTTACACACAAGTTATTGTCATGAAACTAGAAAAATTCTTGTTTTTTGCCCATTTTTTGGCCCCTAATTCCTAAAATTTTAAAGCAATTGCCCCCAAAATCAATCCCAGCCTTCCCTTTGTGGTATGGTACCTTGCAGTACAATTTCAGAGAGATCCTTACACTTGAACACAAGTTATTGTCTGGAAACTAGAAAAATGCTTATTTTTGGCCCCTTATTCCTAAACGTTTTGGGCAATTACCCCCAAACTCAATTCCAGCTTTCCCTTTATGATATGGAACCTTGTAGTACAATTTTAGAAAGATCCATACACTTACACACAAGTTATTGTCATGAAACTAGAAAAATGCTTGTTTTTTGCCCCTTTTTTGGCCCCTAATTCCTAATATTTTGAGGCAATTACCCCCAAAATCAATCCCAGCATTCCCTGTGTGATATGGAACCTTGTGGTACAATGTCAGAGAGATCCATACACTAACACACAAGTTATGTCTGGAAGTTACAAAAATGCTTATTTTTGGCCCCTTTTTGGCCCCTAATTCCTTAACTGTTGGTACCATAACCCCCAAAATCAATCCTTATGGTAAAATTTCATAGAGATCCATTCACTTAAACTAAAGTTAGAGTGCGAAAACCAATGCGTCTTCGGACGACGATAACGCCAACGTCATACCAATATATGACCGTATAAAAAACTAAGAAAACTTAGCATTGACCAAAGAACCATAAAATGCGATCATGGTTATATGAATCTGCCAGACAGACATGCACACCTTACAATCGTTACATCCGCCAAATATAATTTACCTGTTGCTTAAAGCATATGATAAACTGACAAAACAATGCAAACTTTTCATTGACCAATGAACCATGAAAATGAGGTCAAGGTCATATAAAACATGCCAGACAGACTGTGCATCTCACAATCATTCCATTCACCAAATATAGGGGCCTTATTCATGTTATTACCTAGGAATAGTGATGTCATGGACTAGGAAAATTAGTCTGGGGACATAAATTACTGACATCGGACTAAATATACTAGTAAATTCTGTATCCATGGACTTTTTATACTAGTTATATTTGTCTGACCAGACAATTTATCTCTTACACTAGTTCTCAGAGAGACATGTCACCTTACCTTGACACATTATTCTGACTCTGAACAAACCAGTATTTGCTCTTACTCCTTAATACTGCGTGCTTAGGGGAGAAGCAGCAAATACCAACTTTAAAGTCTTTGGTTTTACCCGGTTGGGTTCAAAATAAACAACCTTCTGCACGTGAGGTGAACACGCTACCACGAGACCAGGCAGTATAATATAAGGAGTTTACCCAAGATTTAAAGTTTCCAAGTTTTTGCAAAAACTGGATCAAAATCATCATTGAAAAGCAATAACTTTTTAATAAGATTTAAGTTTCTCTTTAATTATTACAGTTTTCAAGATAAAAAGGCAAATTCAAGAAATATGAAGAAAAAAAAAATGGTTAAAATCTGTATTTAAGGCAACAACTCCTATGAGTCAGCTGCTAGTTTTGATGCAAATGGACAGTAGATTTTTTTTTCAACATTCTGAACATTTCTACCCTTGTCAGATATTGTCTATCTATTTTAGCCTTTTGTAGCTTATTACGCAGTTTGGCTTTTTACCCATTGTTGAAATCTGTACGGTGACCTATATAGTTGTTAACTTCTACGGTTTAAGTTTCTGTTGAAGAGCCGTCACATTGGCAATGATACCATATTTGTATATGTTTTTGTCATGTAGGTGTAAGGAGACAACCTTTTGATTTTCTGGTGGGATAAAAAGGGGAGACAGATTTTTTATCACCTGGCCTGGTAAGTTTTTCAGGGTTCGTAAGGATAGAAAACCCGGCAAATTGTAACAAACCCTGTGGTACGACCATATTTGCCAAAAGATTAGTCCAAATAATTATGACGTCTTGCAAGGCTATTTTAACGTTTTTCTGGGCACGTAATAGTCAAAGTTGTGACTGAGTGCGGAAATATGAAGATAGATAGATAGAAAAATTATAAAGGGACATAACTGAAGAACGGTAAAAGTGACGCTACCCAAATTTGAACTTGATCTGAGTTTTGTGGTAATGAGCATTGTGTGTAAGTCTCATAACATTTGGTTGAGGCTAACTTTAGTAGAGAACAGAAACTAAAAATTCAGCAATTTTTCTATTTGTAAACACGCATCATAACTCTAGAACGGTTGTGTATAAGTTTTATAACATTTGGTTGAGACAAACTAAAGTTAGATGACGGAAACGAAAAATTCAGCAATTTTTATGTTTATAAAGGGACATTACTCAAGAATGGTAATTTTTCGCCACCTAATTTCGTACTTAATCTGTATTATGTACTAATAAGCATTGTGTATAAGTTTCATTACATTTGGTTGAGGCAAACTAAAGTTAGAAAACGGAAACAAAAAATTTGTACTTGATCTTAGTTTTGTGGTAATGAATATTGGGTATAGGTTTCATAATGATTGGTTGAGGCAAACTTAAGTTACAGAATGGAAACTAAAAATTTGCAATCGTTCAATTTATAAAGGGGCATAACTCAATAAAGGTTAAAGTGACACTACCCAAATTCAACTTGATCTGTGTTTTATCAGTGGAAGTCAAAATTAAACATTGCATTGTATAAAGCATTGATTGTAGTTGATTCAACTATAATAATGGACAAAGGGAGATAATTCCAATTTTAAAAATTACTTGATATTTAGAAGAAAATACAAATTTTGCAATTTTTCCATTTATAAAGTGGCACGACTCTAGAACGGGTTAAAGTGACGCCACCAAAATTCAAACTTGATCTGTGTTTTGTGGTAATAAGCATTGTGTATAAGTTTTATAACATTTGGTTGAGGCAAACTTAAGTTAGAGAACAGAAACTAAAAATTTTGCAATTTTTCCATTTATAAAGGGGCATAACTCTAGAACGGTTAAAGTGACGCCACCAAAATTCAAACTTGATCTGTGTTTTGTGGTAATAAGCATTGTGTATAAGTTTTTACTTTAACATTTGGTTGAGGCAAACTCAAGTTAGAGAACGGAAACCAATTTTGGGACGTACGGACGTATGTACGTACAGACGGACAAGGGTAAAACTTAATGCCCCCACCGCTACGGCGGGGGCATAAAAAAAATAAAATAGCCTTGCTAGACGTCATAATTATTTGGACTACCAAAAGATGTAACCTAATTCTTACTTGTTTGGGGAAGACGGGGATTAACCGAACCACTATTCAATCTAAATCAGTGAACTGAATTATTGTCTTCTGCAGTAGTCCGAGTCGACATCTGTAACTAATCATGCAAATTGATAGTCAACAGTATACCTTTTTCAGAATGTCAGTTCACAAAGAATCACTGGTGATAGGGGAGTGTAACCGATAAATTGATCCTGAATCAGATAAGATTTTCCAAGGACGTATAACTAACACAATACGTCCTTGGATTTTCCCAGTAACGGAGAACCCCTTTCTTTGAGTGAATATAAATAGTGACGGGGGTCTCACAAATAAATTTAAATCTGAATTACAGGAACATCGATTAGCAAAGTAAACTTACATATTAATCTCGAAGTTATTTACGCTAAAGACAGACTGTGCTCCTGAATTAAGGTATTATACATTTGTGTATTTTACTCGGGGGAAGGGGGGGGGGGGGGGGGGGGGGGGTGATATGACGTGCCGCTGGAATAGGTCACTTTTTCCAGCTTGAAAATATGGGAATAGGTGGGAAAAACTATCAGAAATATATGATAGGTCGATAAAGTTCCAATTACTTGTATATGAAAAGCCCTGTCATTTTTTCACAGCCGAAAGTCTCACCGTAAGTAAACATTACATACAGAATCTTAGCCTTAAATATTCCACTTTTCCAACACACCCCACGAAAACCAACCAATATGGGAAAAGGTTACAATTTTACCCTCGCAATATATGAAAAGGTATAATACATTTTTAAGATCTAAATTATATGAATAGAGTGGGGTAACAGAACCCCAGCGACACCCCCTATCAATTAAGTATTGAGCGTTTTTTCGGATATTTTTTAGGACCGTTGTCAACTTGACATTGTCAAATCCGATCGCGACCTGCCACTTTGCAACCTGACCTGCAAAAACATAATTCGACTAAAAACAATGCCAGTCAAAATTGCTTTTTGAGACTGGGCGACTGAAAAAGTTTTAAAATGTGACCTTGTGACCCTACTTGGAATTCTTCATTCATCGGCGTGTGTCGGTTTGGCTAAAAAGGGGGCATTGTTTTTTTTTTTCTTGGGACAAAAAATTGTTTCTATCTTTATTAAAAAAAAAAAATTAAGACCAATCATAAACTCTTTTTTCAAAACTCAGTGTCGTATTTTATTGTTTTCCAAACAATTTTTAATAAAAGCTTAAAATGTTTGTTTCACTTCCCTCAGACTTCCCTCCTGATTTTTTTTTCTCAAGAAATTATAGAATTAGTAAATGGATATATATATATATGTCTGTGGTCACCGTCATGCAGTTAGATAAGAAATTCCAGCATGCATCATCAAATAATTCATGTGTATTTGTGACATCAACATAACTGAAACATTATATTATTTCCCAGTAATTATGTAAATCATTTTGATTTACAATTATATATGTCTGGGACTTATGCATGCATATATCTCACAGGCACTTGTCTCAGGAAAAAAAATCCTATATACTTTAATAAAAGTATATAGGAAAAAAATTCTGATACAAGTGCCTGTGATATATCTGTCAGTCCCAGAATAATAAATATAATTGTATCTTAATCTTTGGGAAAATCCGATTTTTAAATTGTTAAATTCTTTAACGTCATAATTATATCAAAGTTTACTTTTTAATGTTTTAAATTTTAAAGTTAAAATGAATATTCCGTTTTGATCTGAGGAAAAACTTTTTAAACTGTAATGACATGGTCAGTCAACTGATTTGTTGCATGGCTGATTACAGGTAATTAAAGCATGCAGTAATTTTCCATTACGACAGTGCGTGTACCCTAGGGTGTGTATAACGTATTAGAAATATCATAGTTTTCTAGAGAACATCCTGTCTATGTGTAATACAGATTGATGACATTACACACATTTTTTTTCGTTAAATGTAGTTAAGTATCTGTGTCCATTCCCTATTGCAACACTACAATTCTTTCGAAGAAAAAAATGTAATAATTTAAAAAAAAAAAAATCATTTATATAAAATAAAGAAGAAAAAAGTAGCAAATAAACTTATGTAACTACGCATTGAGTAAACATAATTTCACTTTACATGTACAAACCCTTGAGAAAACGTATATATAGATGTGTTTAAAAAGGCCAATTCCCAGTGGATTTATTTCACACTAGGACCACAGGCACTTGTCTCAGAATTTTGTTTCCTATATACCTTAATACAGGGACTTTCTATACTAACTTAGTATAGAAAGTCCCTGCTTAATATAACATTAAAAGTATATAGGACATTTTTTTTCTGAGACAAGTGCCTGTGACTAGGAACTAAGATAACTAGAACTAAGTTCATTGGAAAGTCTTTTTGTCTGATACATGTATACCTATAGATAATGTACATAATTAAGAAAAGCTTCAAATATATGCCTGTAAATTAACGGTAGTCTAAAAACCGCTCAGGACCTCCTGAGTGCAGACAGGACATAAAAAGTCACTCAGGACATGTATATATGTTTTAGTGATCGTTGAGGGTATACATTCGATAGATAATTTAATATTTGATCTTATAATTTTGGTTTTGATAAAATCAAACCAACATTAAAGAAGTTATTTGGGATACGTCATGCATGACCGATGATCATATTCAATACCAATCATCATTTTGATTACAACGTTTGATCTTTAATAATTAGGACTGATTGGTGATGGTTATAAACACATACAAGTAAACTTTGCAAACAAACAAAAAAAAACGTTTCCTTGGAAAAAATATAAAAATACCTGAATATTGTTTTTACAAAAAAAGTTAAATAAATTTTTCGTTTTGTATGTAATAATTGAAGCCATTTAGAAATATAAGAAATCTTCACATAGTCGGGAAATTTTCAATTCAAGTTATTTCATTTGAAAACGTTAACAAATATAGATCTTATTCGATGTAAAATGTGGTGTCCTTGGAGATCAAAACCCCGTTTAAATAGGGTTTGTCTACTTTCGTCTATTGCCAAACATTCTATAATCAAGGATTTTTACAAATCCTTGCTATAATATAATGAATCGCGTCGCCAATATCACCACAATTACATAAAGTACAAATACAATCTTCTCCTAAATATTTGGCATCTAACAATTACAATAGGAAATTTTTAGTCGAAACTGAAGTACCAAATCTACAAAAAGAATCACTATTTTTTGTAGTAGTAGGCGTTGAAAACTAAACTGTTTATAATCTTTTTTTTCTCCTAAATTAATTGAAACTCCTGAAATAATTTAACATTATCTATAGACAGCTTACATATGCAAATCATTTTAGAAGTATGTGAGTGTATAGTAATAATTTGTTCATTAACCCCCCTTTTTCCTTCTATAAAATTACATTGTAATCGATTTTATTTCCAAATTTTTGTTTGCTAGGATTGACACTTAGAACGTACAACAAAAAGTAACAAGTAAAAAGTCACGATTCAGTTTTGGGATATTTTTTTCTTTGAATAAACTTAATTTTAAAAACGTTTCAGTATTTTTCTGAAACATTTTTAAAAGGAAACGGACTTGTAAACAAAAATTTTTTTTTTTTAAATATTAATATGAACAATAATCTGCAAAAGTGGTTTGGTAATTAACTGAAGTCATGCTGTCAAAAATGTCTCCTTTTTATAAGTTATTGATAAAAAAAACTATTTGAAGGCGAATTAATCATTTCCCCAACTAAATACATTTATCTATAAATAAAGTCAATTCGTCAAGAACTTTCTCTCATATATTTAAACAATTGTAAAATAATTAATCTAAACCTTTGTCCTGCGACTTTCTGTCCGTTTACCAATACTTATTCCTTGTTAAGTTTTTTCATATCCATTTACGAATACTTATAACGTGATAATTAATTTTTCCGGATGCTTTTTATCCTATTTTCATATCAAACAACCATGTTACCCGTAGAACGGAGTTAAGTACAAATTTAGGAATTTAGTACTTAAAATTTTCAACAACACAATTTTACACTTTCATTTACCTGGATTTTTTTCTACGCTTCGAAGCCGCCACCCTGTATCAAACTTATCCAACACCTCGCATGGCGTATTCACGATGTGGAGGGATTGACAATATACAATCAAAGTTAGCAATATACAGCAAGTAAGTAATTGGGTGTTGAATGCCAGTAGATCTGAATTTGTTAATTTTTAAATTGAATTTAACCTGTTTAGAACGTGTATTGTTGAATTGTTCAATAAAATTACACACATAATCTGGGCTGATATGCATAAAACCACTTTAAGTTCAAGGTATCAATAAAACTGGGTCTGCATGAAAAAAATGACTTATCACATAATACCAGAACCTATGTTTAGCCGATAAGAAAATATAGCTGTAGGCCTAGTTGAAAATCTTTACAAATTATTTATTCTTTTAATTTCTGTTTGACTGTCTGGGTGCTTCTTATGTGTTTTAAATACTATAGTCAAGTTTTATATACTGTTGTACGTCATTTGGTCGTTTTTAAGTTTTTTGCCATGGCGTTTGTAAGTTTTATCAAGGATTTGTATAGTGAGATTGGTTTTATATAATCTGCATCTCTTGTGTTGTATTTTAAAATGTATTACAATTGCTGCATCTTTACACATTCATCAATACACCAAAAAATATGAATAAAGCTTTCGTATATATATAAATAAGGAGATGTGGTACGATTGGTAATGAAACAACTATCCGCCAGTTCAATTCAAAAACCTGATATAAGCAAATGTGACTTACTTACTTACTTTAGTCAGAGAGATCTTGAATCTGAATTCAAGGATACGAAGTGGGAAGGGTTTAGAGGTGGATTAAGGTGAGGGCATGGGGGGCCGCCCCTTTTTTGGAAATAAAATTGGTTGATTATTTAGAGAATCAATGAAGCGGGCCCCCTCTTTATGCATGACAGTTAGTGCCTCCTTATGACATTTTTTGGATCCGCAACTGGTGAGGACTTCATAAAAAAATATTTAGTAAGTTTTTGTTTTGTGATAAATAATGTATTTAGACAGAAATAGGATAAAATAAACTACCGAAAGCTTAAGTATGGATGGGGGTTAACAGAATAGAGAATAACGGACAAACAATAAAGATTAAAGAATAATGAAATGCTAAAATATGAGGAAAGAGAGTAATGAGCAAAAAGTGTAAGTTTGTAGAAATATAGCAAAAAAAAAAAAAAGAACATAGAAAAAGAAGACCCCCCCCCCCCAAGATCCTGACTTCAACTTTGACGCTGCCGGGATATTTTTTAGACAAAGTGCACGTATTAGTAGTCAGCCGAAACCACTAAGCGTTTTGCATCCATACGTTTTTTTTTTCGGGATACTGACTGCATACTGAGACTACTATAGTAGTCTCAGCTGCATAGTAAACTATCAATGTACTAGTTAATGTTCTCGAGGGATGACCCTATTACAGAGACATATATACACATATGTGTAAATATGTCTCTGCCCTATTACGTGTCAGTAACCTCCTCGACACGGTTCATTTTTACGGCGGCTCAGTTTTGTCTTAAGAATAAACATAATTGATAAGTTTCTTTCCCCTGCATTTCTCGATCGCACTTGTAAATAGCACGGTCTCAAGACATTGGTTACAACACTTGCCGTCAGTACTCAAAATTGGAAAAATATTAAATAAGAAGGTATAGAAAATTAAATTAATGCACACACACTATTATCAACCACAGACATAATGTTTTTCTCAATTTGCCTAAATCGTTATTCCGCAATACAACGAGGGTGAAAACCCACCACTTTAAACACAGTCACAGGCACCGGCATGCTGTGAACTTGTAAGTTTCCCAAATGAGTAACTATCCATTACTTTTCTAGTGTAAAGTTTTATTTAATACACATTTGATTTGAAATGGCATATCAGAGAGATATATAAACATATATCATAGGCTGATCCGCGGTGGGGGGGGGGGGGGGGGGGGGGGGGGGGGGTTTTCTTGGGAAAAATTTAGTTGATTATATAGGGATCACTAAAGCATGACTGGAGCCAGCCCTCCCTTATGAAAAGTTCTGGATCTGCCACTGTATATTCATAAAATAAACCAACAAATTATCCAAAAGATGAATAATACTTAATACTTACGACTAAGATTGATTATAAGTATACTTGAGTCGGTTTTACAAAAAAAAAAACTTACAATTTATCGTAAGTATACTGTATTGTACATGACTTAATTACTATCAATATTATTTGTAAGTTTTTTTGTGAAACTGACTGCTGAATTGTTTTTCCATGCTTATGGTACATCTAAGTCGTATGCTTTTTTTAAAACCACCTCCAGGGTATAATGTCTGCTCGCCCATAGAATCTGTTTGTAGATATAGGAAGATGTGGTATGAGTGCCAATGAGACAACTCTCCATCCAAGTCACACAGTTTATAAAAGTAAACCATTATAGGTCAAGGTATGGTCTTCAACACAGAGCCTAGTTTTTATCAAAAATGAAATATATTGATATTAATAGTATACAGGTTAAATAATTTATTCATACATTTTTAATTGACTGACTAGAATTATCATGATTATTGAGGAATTTGAACCATTCCTATTTTTAAAAAGGGACAAAAATAAAATTTATATATAATAACAGGGTGATACAAATGAGAAAAACTCAAGAAATTGTTTTCAATTAAGATAAATACATGGTTTTCAGTTGATTTTTAAAGCAGAGGCAGATTTAGTTTAAAGTTGGAAAAAATTGTTTGTACCAACAAAAATAGATACAGAAAGTTAATCCAGAATTATGTGTTTATCATTTTTTTTTATGTTTAGGTTGCCAGCAAGATGAAAAAAACAATGCAGTTCAAAAGTCAAAATGTGGATAAGCTGCGGTACAAGGTCCTACTTTTGCAGATTTTCATATTTTGCATGAATGAATTTGAAGTTTATATCCTGGAGGGCAGAGAAAGAAAAGAAACACTTCAGTTTTCCTGCTTCTGAAGGATAAATGTAAAACATCTTGTTTGGTAAGTTTTATGCTCTGTTATGATAGTGTTTGTGCATCCATCTGTCTTTCTCTTAATTGTATTCACTTTAAGTTTTTGGTTACAGTTCACCATGAACTTCAGTTAGTAACTTGTGGTTTTACATGTATATACTCAAAATTTAGTACTTTTAAAATGTTCATGTATTTTTGTCGAGCCTGCAACTTTTGTCGCAGAAAGCTCGACATAGGGATAGTGATCCAGTGGCGGCTACGGCGGTGGCGTTAGCAGTGGGCGTTAGCTAACTTCCTAAAAGCTTTATATTTTAGAAGGTGGAAGACCTGGATGCTTCATACTTTGTATATAGATGCCTCATGATACGAATTCTGTCTGAAACATGTCCATTGTCCTTGACCTCATTTTCATGGTTCAGTGACTACTTGAAAAAAAGTTCAGATTTTTTGTAGTGTTAATTTCTCCCATATTATGAGTAATAGGATAACTATATTTGGTATGTCCGTACCTTGCAAGGTCCTCATGCTCGTCAGAGAGTTTTCATTTGACCTAGACCTCATTTCATGGATCAGTGAACAAGAACTTAGTCTTAGATGCATGATTTTTTTTCTTAGTTGTTAGTGGCTTTGTACTAGCTGTCAGTAACTGCGAGTACTCTCAGATCTGTACTTAGTGTCTTTTTGTTGTTTGGATGTACAAGTACCCGGCCACGTCCACTTGTATTTGTATTTGTAGTATTTGTATTTTTATCCATCTGATGAGTTAAGCCTCTTTCAACTGATTTTTTTTGCGGTCGTATATTGGTATGATGTTGGCGTCGTCGTCGGTGTCGTCGTCGTCCGAAGACACATTGGTTTTCGCACTCTTACTTTAGTTTAAGTGAATGGATCTCTATGAAATTTTACCATAAGGTTCAATACCACAAAAGAAAGGTTGGGATTGATTTTGGGGGTTATGGTACCAACAGTTAAGGAATTAAGCATTTTTGTAACTTCCAGACATAACTTGTGTGTTAGTGTATGGATCTCTGACATTGTACCACAAGGTTCCATATCACAAAGGGAATGCTGGGATTGATTTTGGGGGGTAATTGCCTCAAAATATTAGGAATTAGGGGCCAAAAAAGGGGCAAAAAACAAGCATTTTTCTAGTTTCATGACAATAACTTGTGTGTGAGTGTATGGATCTTTCTGAATTTGTACTACAAGGTTCCATATCACAAAGAGAAAGCTGGAATTGAGTTTGGGGGTAATTGCCCAAAACGTTTAGGAAAAAGGGGCCAAAAATAAGCATTTTTCTAGTTTCCAGACAATAACTTGTGTTCAAGTGTATGGATCTCTCTGAAATTGTACTGCAAGGTACCATCCCAAGAGAAAATGAAAACGGGATCTATCGGGATCCCAGTCAAATCCCGGTAAAATTAGCGGGATAAGCCGGGATGGGCCTCAGAAGTCGGGATTCCATTCGGGATAAATATCTGAAACTGGGATCCCATTCGGGATATATGTCTGAAACTGGGATCCCATTGGGATATCTGTCTCAAGCTGGGATCCAATCCCAGTTGAAGCAAGATAAATATACGAAACTGGGATCCCATTGGGATAACTGTCTGAAACCGGGATCCCATCTTACTTTAAACAGGGAAACATAAACCAGAATTTTGTGTGGAATTTAAAAAAAATTATCCTGGAAATGTAAAATATATCCTGGTTATAGATTTCTGTGAAAAACCTAAATTTTGTAAATTTTCCTTTTTAAATCAATATATTTTGAATGACCCCACTTAAAACTGGTGCTTTGAAAAATTGGATGCCCTTTTTTAAATGCCTCTCCCCCACTTATTGCTTGAAAATTATTCAATGAAAATTTGAATTATTATTTGAATGCACTTGATAGATCAATTAATGGAAGTAAAGATGAAAAAAATAATTTTCAAAATATTTATATTTGAAGTGTTTTCAGGTTAAAAATAATTAAAAGTAATATTCTGATATGCATTTGCATTCAATTTGTTTTATTTTTTTTTTTTTAGAAAAGATCAATTAATGGAAGTAAAGATGAAAAAAATAATTTTCAAAATATTTATATTTGAAGTGTTTTCAGGTTAAAAATAATTAAAAGTAATATTCTGATATGCATTTGCATTCAATTTGTTTTATTATTTTTTTTTAGAAAAAAAACCAATAAATTTAAGGAATATATTGTGAAAAGGTGATAAAAAAGGGGAAGTAACTGAAACATTTTTGAAATACACAAATTATTTATGACATAAAGCAAAGGTTATTTGTGTTAATTAACAATGTGTTTGACACCAAAGCTGTCAGGTGAAGCCCTGCACTTAATGGGTCACTTAATTTGACAGTTTACACAGCTAGCTGAATTTCTGTTGATGGAAGAATTACAAATTTTAGTTTGACAGTATTTCAAAGTCAGAAAAATGCCGAGATTTTCGCGATAAAAACGAAAGGGCGCCCTAGAAACGCCAACGGCTGTTTTGCCATACAAGCTGGATCGTTTCTGATTTTCTACCTGTTGTCCGGCATTTAAATAACATAGAAAAATTATCAGATCAATGATAGGCCAACGATCGACATCGTAAAACCTTGGTTCTCAACTTATGTAAACAAGTCATGACCACGTGGTTTTTAGTAATTGTACTGAACAGTCCGACCCTAGAAAATACCGTCCTAGATAATGCGGCCACTAGTTCATCCGCATGCACCCTGTGCCGATTAAATTAAAGGTTTTTTTTTCTTATTTTTAAAAACTGGCCAGTAATAAATACTTTTATACGACACCGTTGATTTATTTTTATAATACCGTTACGGGGACGGATCAACTTCTGGCCGATATAACATGGGGCGAGATTGTCACCTCGACGTTAGAGTACTCAATAAAAACGTCATCAAAATGTGATTACGCTGTAGCAAAATAGAAGATTCCATGTGATGGTGAAGATGTTTTCAGATAAGTGCATTAAACATTTAATTTAACATGTGTATATAATGAGATTATAAAATATAATTTATTGAGGAACTATGATTTTTTTATGGTTTTTTTTTTTAGCAAATCAACAACAGAAAATCTGAAAGTATAAACCTGGGAACATGCAGATATATCTAATATATATATGTTCCTGCATAAACTGAAAAATATATTTATTTTTAACAACATTGAATAATCTTGTTGTCACATAACAGGCATAACTGGTAGATATGTAAAAATTTAATTGAATTGTGTGAATGGTTATTTGGTGAAAATAATAAGTCGCTAGTTTTTTATCTTCAGGGGATAAAAAAAGAGGGAGGGTAATTAATTTGATTCCAACTGGCTTCCAATGTATACTGTATAAACATGCAATAATATTTCTATTGAATTTATTGCTTCAAAATGTCTAGAACAATTGATTCTTTGTGGATTTTTTTGATACTTTTAGGGGATTAAATGATTAAATGGAGCTGCCAATTTTGAAAGTAAACGGATTGCATGCAGATTCCAGTTACCTTTACTCAGCAATACTAGTTGGAAGTACAGAGACAGCAAATTTAATTACAGAAAGGAGGAGAACTTCACATGTATCCTTTATATCTGACACACATTTTTAATATTATAATATTTGAAACTGAACAGCGAGCATCATTAAGCCATGGTGAAAACTGCGTATCTAAATACAATTAAGACAATGAAATGCTTGAAGGTGTTAGTGAACATGGGGAGGAGGGGTGGGGTGAGTACCATATTTAATTAATGGGTAATTTAACAATATAAGCAGCCATTAAAAATGGCAAACAAGTTTGCTAGTAGTACTAGTATCTATAATTTTGATGGAAGTTTAAGGATCTGACATTAAATACAAGTACATTTTTTTTGAATGGGAACTTGACAGCCATTGAAATAAGATATTAAACATGGCCAATACAATGTAATTCATGCCGCAATGTTTATATATACGTGACAGATTTGATACAACAAGGGCAATATTCATCTACCTTATAATGAGTAATAAATGTGTATATTCCCTCAGAAAATGCAAAATCGTAGCATTTCGGGAATCCCGCCAAAAGTCCGGGATTCCCGATGTAAATCCCAGTGGAAATATACTGGGATCCCAGTATATTTCCACTGGGATAAAATTTCGGGATTCCCGCTAAAAGAGCGGGATCCCAATCAGAATCCCAGTATATTCCAATCAAAATCCCACAATATCCCAGTGGGATCCCAGTATATTTCAACCGGGATTTACATCGGAATTCCCGGACTTTTGGGCGGATTCCCGAAATTTTATCCCGGTGGAATTAGGTGGGATCCCACTTGGAATCCCATCAAAATTCCAGCTGGGATTTCAGTGGGATTCCAGATTTATTTTCTCTTGGGATACCACTAAGGGAAGGCTGGGATTGATTTTGGGGGTAATTGCCTCAAAATTTTAGGAACTAGGGGCCAAAAAGGGACAAAAAACAAGCATTTTTCTTGTTTCAGGACAATAACTTGTGTGTAAGTGTATGGATCTTTATGACAAGGTTCCATATCACAAAGGGAAAGCTGGGTTTGAGTTTGGGGGTAATTGCCCTAAACGTTTAGGAATTTGGGGCCAAAAAGGGACCAAAAAACAAGCATTTTTCTAGTTTCCAGACAATAACTTGTGTTCAAGTGTATGAATCTCTCTGAAATTGTACTGCAAGGTACCATACCACAAAGGGAAGGCTGTTATTGAGTTTTGGGGTGATGAATCATAAGGGGGTTCAAAAAATTTGGGGGGGAGGATTTTTTTTCCTTTTTTTTTCTTTAAAATTTTCCATTTTAAATTGGTTATTTCTGATTTATATATAAAAGCAAATCATTATGATATGGTTTGAATAGGTAAATTAAAATTTTTTAAGTTCTTAGACCACATTCTTTCTGTGTCAGAAACCTATGCTGTGTCAAATATTTAATCACAATCCAAATTCAGAGCTGTATCAAGCTTGAATGTTGTGTCCATACTTGCCCCAACTGTTCAGGGTTCGACCTCTGCGGTCGTATCAAGCTGCGCCCCAGCGGAGCATTTTATTATTGTTCGTTCTTATGTTGTACTGTCACACCACTGTCCCAGGTTAGGGGGAGGGTTTGGATCCCGCTAACATGTTTAACCCCGCCACATTCTGTATGTATGTGCCTGTCCCAAGTCAGGAGCCTGTAATTCAGTGGTTGTCGTTTGTTTATGTGTTACATATTTGTTTTTCGTTCATTTTTTGTACATAAATTAGGCCGTTAGTTTTTCCTTTGAATTGTTTTACATTGTGATTTCGGGGCCTTTTATAGATGACTGTGCGGTATGGGCATTTCTCATTGTTGAAGGCCATACGGTGACCTATAGTTGTTAATTTCTGTGTCATTTGGTCTCTTGTGTAGAGTTGTTGTCTCATTGGCAATCATACCACATCTTCTTTTTTATATTTAAGGTTAAGTTTTGGTTGTCAAGTCCATATCTCAGATACTATAAGCAATAGGTCTAGTATATTCGGTGTATGGAAGGACTGTAAGGTGTACATGACCAACTGGCAGGTGTCATCTGACCTTGACCTCATTTTCATGGTTCAGTAGTTATAGTTAAGTTTTTGTGTTTTGGTCTGTTTTTCTTATACTGTATGCAATAGGTCTACTATATTTGGTGTATGGAATGATTGTAAGGTGTACATGTCTAGCTGGCAGGTGTCATCTGACCATGACCTCATTTTCATGGTTCAGTAGTCAAAGTTAAATTTTTGAGTTTTGGTCTTTTTAGCTCACCTGACCTGAAAGGTCAAGTGAGCTTTTCTCATCACTTTGCGTCCGTCGTCCGTCGTCCGTCGTCCGTCGTCCGTAAACTTTTACAAAAATCTTCTCCTCTGAAACTACTGGGTCAAATTTAACCAAACTTGGTCACAATCATCATTGGGGTATCTAGTTTAAAAAATGTGTCCGGTGATCCGGTCAACCAACTAAGATGGCTGCCATGGCTAATAATAGAACATAGGGGTAAAATGTAGATTTTGGCTTATATCTCTGAAACCAAAGCATTTAGAGTAAATCTGACATTGGGTAAAACTGATTATCAGGTCAAGATCTATCTGCCCTGAAATTTTCAGATGAATCTGACAACCCGTTGTTGGGTTGCTGCCCCTGAATTGGTAATTTTAAGGAAATTTTGCCGTTTTTGGTTATTATCTTGAATATTATTATAGATAGAGATAAACTGTAAACAGCAATAATGTTCAGCAGAGTAAGATCTACAATTGAGTCAACTTGACCAAAATGGTCGGTTGACCCCTTAAGGAGTTATTGCCCTTTATAATCAATTTTTAACCATTTTTCGTAAATTTTTGTAATCTTTTACAAAAATCTTCTCCTCTGAAACTACTAAGACAAATTTAACCAAACTTGTCCACAATCATCATTAGGGTATATAGTTTAAAAAATGTGTCTGATGACCCCGCCCACGAACTAAGATGGCCGACATGGCTAAAAATAGTACATAGGGTAAAATGCAGTTTTTGGCTCATATCTCTGAAACCAAAGCATTTAGAGCAAATCTGACATGGGGTAAAATTGTTTATTAGGTCAAGATCTATCTGCCCTGAAATTTTCAGACCAATCAGGCAAATCGTTGTTTGGTTGCTGCCCCTGAATTGGTAATTTTAATGAAATTTTGTCGTTTTTGGTTATTATCTTGAATATTATTATAGATAGAGATAAACTGTTGACAGCAATAATGTTCAGCAAAGTAAGATCTACAATTAAGTCAACTTGACCAAAATGGTCAGTTGACCCCTTAAGGAGTTATTGCCCTTTATAGTCAATTTTTAACCATTTTTCGTAAATTTTTGTAATCTTTTACAAAAATCTTCTCCTCTGAAACTACTAAGACAAATTTAACCAAACTTTTACACAATCATCATTAGGGTATATAGTTTAAAAAATGTGTCCGATGACCCCGCCCGCGAACCAAGATGGCCGACATGGCTAAAAATAGAACATAGGGGTAAAATGTAGATTTTGGCTTATATCTCTGAAACCAAAGCATTTAGAGTAAATCTGACATTGGGTAAAACTGATTATCAGGTCAAGATCTATCTGCCCTGAAATTTTCAGACCAATCAGGCAACACGTTGTTTGGTTGCTGCCCCTGAATTGGTAATTTTAAGGAAATTTTGCAGCTTTTGGTTATTATCTTGAATATTATTATAGATAGAGATAAACTGTAAACGGCAATAATGTACAGCAAAGTAAGATCTACAAATAAGTCAACTTGACCAAAATTGTCAATTGACCCCTTAAGGAGTTATTGCCCTTTATAGTCAATTTTTTACAATTTTTTCATAAATTTTGTAAATTTTTGTAAATTTTTACAAAATATTTTCCACTATAACTACTGGGCCAAGTTCATTATAGATAGAGATAATTGTAAGCAGCAAGAATGTTCAGTAAAGTAAGATTTACAAACACATCACCATCGCCAAAACACAATTTTGTCATGAATCCATCTTTGTCCTTTGTTTAATATGCACATATACCAAGGTGAGCGACACAGGCTCTTTAGAGCCTCTAGTTTTCTAACACTAAATGCAATAGGTCAACTATATTTGGTGTATGGAAACATTTTATGATGTACATGTCAGTCCCACAGGTTTAATTTGACCTTGACCTTATTTTCACGGTTCATTGCTCAGTATAAAGTTTTTGTGTTTTGGTCTGTTTTTCTTAATCTATAAGCAATAGGTCAACTATATGTGTTGTATGGAAGGATTGTAAGCTGTACATGTCTGCCTGGCATGGTTCATCTGATGTTCACCTCAATTCCATGGTTCATTGGTCAATGTTTAGTTTTCTTGGTTAAGTCTGCTTCTTAGAAACTATAAGCAATACCGGTAGGTCAACTGTATTTAGTAATTTGAATGATTGTAAGGTGTACATATATTTCTTGTCAGGTTTATATGACCTTGAATTCATTTTCTTGGATCATGTTGAGTTTATGTGATAGTTGTAGTAAAGCTTTATATTTAGGACTATCAACATGATATCAATGATTAGTAAAGAAGGTGCAACTTTTCAGTGTGTGCACTCTTGTGTATACATTAAACACCACATTTACTGTTTTTACCCTGATTTTATGGATCACTGAACATAGAAATGTCATAATGTGAAATTATAGTACATTCTTAGGTTAAAGTTTTAGGTTAAGGTACATAGCTTACCATGAAGTTGAATTTCATGCACATGTTCATTATGTGGTGAATTTTTAAATTCAGTGCCAAACTAAGATTTTGAGCCTGATTACATGATTGACTAGACATTGACACATGCTAGTGTTTGCCAGGCATTGTGTCCTGTACTAGGAATTTGTCCTGTACTAAGAACTTTAATAGTACTCGCTGATTATGGAGTTTTTGTGAAAGTTTAATATTAGTGAGATTTTTGCATGACATCCTGTCAACTGCTTGTTGATCATGTTTATACATGTCTTAAAATTAATATCTGACACATTGGTGTTTTGTGAACTTGGAAATAAGTTATTTGATAGAATAATAATGTTTTGAGATTATCAAAATAAAAAATATCCCATTTTTACTACATTGTGTATTAATGATTAAGTATATAAAAAAGAAGATTTAGGATATATGTATAACCATATATAAAAATGAGACAGCAACCGAACAACACAAAAATAAGAAAAAAAAACCAATATAATTTTTTGTATCAATGTTATAATTTCCAACATGTCCAAAGAGTTCAATGTATTTTCTAATTGAAATATAACACAAGTGGAACTCTTTCAGAACTTCAGAACTTCAGAAGCTTAAAGAAGTGCTGTTTCTATTGTTGGCTTTCTGTATAATATATTGCAAATTCTTGTGAAAAATGGAATTTTATTGTAATTGCCTAAAGTTTTAACATTGATCTATATATATATATAACTGGGGAAAATACCCAAATGTTATAAAGAAGAATACATAAATTGATTGTTATATAATAATAGAATAGGAAGATGTGGTATAGTGCTAATTTGACAACTCTCCATCAGAGACCAAAGGATGTAGGAGGTTAGCAACTGATGACACTGGACAACCTTCAACAATCAGTAAAATCCATACCGCATAGCTATTTTTATTGAAAATCATATGTTCTTGCTACATGTATGTATACAATTTTTTATTATCCATAACTTCGGATTTTATCGGTTCTTTTTCAGAAGGATTGGAATTCATCACTGAGAATAGAAGGAGAAAACACAGAAACAAGACCAAAATAAATTCAAAGACAAAAGTCAGATCAGTTATTATTTTCATCACTCAGCCAATGAATTGCAGTTCTATCAAATATCTAAAGATATTAAAACCACAATAATGACAATGTTCTGTGCTGAATGGCAAAAAAGTGGACTATACATTACGATCACACAATGCTGGATGATAAGAAACTATTAATTTTTTGGGTGGAGGGATATCCTGAAAAAAAAATAGATTTATGTAAAAAGCTACTAGTATGTTAAGCATATTAATAGAGTTTTCATTGATTTCAAATGGGAAAAAATTGTGTTTCAAAAAAGTGTTCTAGAATTCATAAATAAACATATATTGATACTTACATTATCTGCTTTGTTGTTTAAAAGTTTAGTTTTGAACAGTTATAGAACAATATAATTGCATTAACATTTCCAAGGAACAAAAAAGATATTCAACTAAAAAGATTCATCTTAAAACAATTTACTACCAAACAGAATTCATTGTAACATACACATTTATTTACTGTATATTTATAATTTGAATCATAGGATTTTATTTTGTCCCATGGGATATTAAAAATCCCATGGGATAATTATAGTCCCATGGGATTTTTTTTGTCCCATGGGACAACAAATATCCCATGGGACCCAAAAAAATCCCATGGGATTTAACCAAAATCCCATGGGATAATGGTCAATCCCATGGGATTTGCCTTATCCCATGGGATATTAAAAATCCCATGTTTTTCTAAATCAAATTACAAAATATATATAATAATAACAGCAGAAAAGCAATGAAATTATTGAATCCCATGTAATTCCGCACATTTTGGTTATTTACACGACACTGTAGGTCTAAGGAGAGGCGGCGGCGGATTTGCAAATGAGTGTTTTGCAAATTAAAAGTGTCCAGTGTTTAATCTTTAAATTATATCAAATTGATACGGGATCAATTCGGAACGGTCACTTATAAAGACACTTAGCTTTACAGTTTAATGTGTGACTATCTGGTATGTTCGGTGAAAAATTTTTAGAATTTTTTTCTTTTTAAATTTTATTTACGTTATCTTATTATATATATATATTATGGCTTCCTCCCGAATTGATAATAGGTATGTCAGAATTATTGATAGATGTCGTGTCAGAGCGACACATTCAGTTAGGTATTCCAAGGACGTATATTAGATACACGTCCCTGGGTATTCCAGTGACATCCTGTCAACTAAAAATTCTTATTACACAATTATATAATACAGGTTCATGCATGGCCTCTTTATTGAGGTACCCGGTGTGCACAGGTAACATTTATTGAACCATATATTTGTGTCTAACGTTGTTTATCTTGTGTGTGTTTGAAATTATAATTCCACCTTTGAATGAATGATGTTCTGATAATAATATTATCCACTATTTTTGCTGATAATAAGTTTTAAAAAAATTATAAACATGACCTTTGAACATTTTTGTGAAATGAATATTGTTTTGTCATGATTCTGGACCATATTTTTGAAGAAAAAAAATTCTTCACGCAAATACAAGCTTTTGTCAATTGGCAAACATGCAGATATATAAAGAAATGCAGCACGTATAGTCACTATCAATATTAATTCATTGAAGATAAGAGAGCCCCTTCTATGTCTAATGTCCCAATCTTTATAAGGATTAGGACCGGTACGTCTAAACACTGCTAAGGAGTCCTTAGTGCACTAAGGACGTAAACTATGCCACTAAGGACTAGAAGGGGTGCAGTTATATGTATTATTTTTCCATATTAAGTAAGAGATTGATATTTAATGCATAAATTTCAAATTTTATAGAATGATAATCACAAATAAACGAGTTATTAAGCATTGTTTAAGCACGTGCCGGTTTTTCTTTGATATGCCGAAAATAAGTGAACCGATTGACACGTGCCATATAACATAGCAACTGAATAAACAATCATAATCTTTTTATTATAAGTAATTAACAATTGTATCGAAAAGATTAATGCTTAATAATTTATAATTAAATGTGTTGTTCTTATTTACAATGATTAAAAGGACAAATAATTTGGCTTTTGTTTTATATTTTTCCCAACAAAATTATTTGCCATAGGTGTGCACCAACTAATAAGTTAGTGTGTGGTCAGCTCGTTAAATGTTTATGTAAGAGATACCAAGACAAAAGGAATAGATAGATTTATAAGTTTTTTGTTTTAAGTTTAATTCGCCGAAAATGCGTGTAAATACAAATGGTTGCACTAAAAAATATGAGTAAATTCTGATAAAAATATCAAAACCTGATGTTTGCCTTTCCACTTTCTATTACTGCTTCATACTTAGTACGAATTACGATTGAATTGGAAAAAAAAATCATGTGGCGTCCTTGGGGTTTATCAAAACCACTAGTTTTCAACCAGTTTGATATCTGTTTACAAAGGCTTCATACGGTACTTATTTTTTTGTAATTGTTCGACATTTGTTTTTTTCTAAAAGTATAAGAAGTTTAAATATCATTTATCAAACTTTAAAGTTTCATTTTCAAATGTATAAAGGTGAAAAATGTTTTTTTTTAAATGTTCCACAGTTTTTAGCACATTATTTACAAAAATTATCCCATATGTGTTAATTTAGAACTATAGATATAATTTTGACATTAAAAGGTTATGCTTCGTACGACAAATGTACGAATGCCTTGAAAATATACTTTTACCACATGATATGAAAATAATCATTTTTTTGTAATACAAGATAATTTGAATACTTCATACCTTAATCTATCATGTGTAAAAATGAAAGAAATATATTACTATACAAATCCTTGAAAAAAAAAACAGAAATATTTTCAAATACAATTTCTTTGAATCTATTTTTTCTTTAAGAAGAACAGGTATGTCAGAAGGAAATCCGATTTGTATTTTTTATTAACCAAGTTGTCTGTTTAAGATATTGTATGAATCAATTTATGAAATAATTACTATGTGGTATGTGCTTTACTCATTGTTGAAGGCCGCACGGTGACTTATAGCTGTTAATTTCTGTGTCATTTTGTCTCTTGTGAAGAGTTGTCTCACCTCCAATCATACCACATCTTCTTTTTTTATATTGGTTGCATGTACATGTAGTAAAAAATTATTATCATATTGAATTAGTTTTTGTCCAGAAATATATTGCTCAAACGTGTTCTTCATATGATAATAAATTTTGAAAATGAACCATAGCAAACGCAAAAGATTTAAACTCTGTCCAAACTGTTCATGTTTTAAATACGTCTGTTTACATGTAGCTTGCATTAAATAAGTTTGGTATTACGTAGTAAATATTTTGTATCATATAGAATTCGTTTTTGTCCAGAAATATATTGCTCAAACGTTTTCTTCATATTATAAAATTTTTGAAAATGAACCATAGCAAACGCGTTAGACAATCTCTGCCTAAACAGTTCATATATGAAATTAGTGTGGTTGCATGTAGTAAAGATTTATTATCTTATTGATTTCGTTTTGTCCAGAAATACATTGCTAAACGTCTTCATATATGAAAATGAATTTAGATATATTGTTCTGGAAACAAATCTATTATTTACAAGAAATAATTACAAATTACTCTTGAGAATCTGAAAAAAAAACAAGAATTTCAACAACTTATTCAGTGTGAAGTCAAATCAAAATTGATCACTTAAATCTGGGACTATTATACTAATAGTCCCAGCTGAAATATAATCTCAAAAAGAATTCATTTATTAGTATCTAACTTCTCCAATCTTGTCGATTAAACACAACAGATAGCAGGATTCCCGTATAATCAGTTATGTAATTTGACGTGTCTAACGGTTCATTGATTTTCGGCATATCAAAGAAAAACAGACACGTGTCTAAACAATGTTATATAAATCATTTATTTGTGATTATTTTTCTATAAAATTTGAAATTTATGCATTAAATATCAATATCTACCATAATATGAAAAAAAATTACATGTAACAGCACCCCATCTAGTCCTTAGTTGCATATCATAAGTCCTTAGTGCACTAAGGACTCCTTAGCAGTGTTTAGACGCACCCGATTAGGACGACAGGGGAAAAAGGAGCGGAGATAGAGTGGCATAGTGAAAAAAAATAACCGAATAGAGAACAATATAGAGAATGATCGACGAAAAGCGAAATAGTTATTGTAAAGGAGCGGAGATAAAGAGAGGCATAGTGAAAAAAATGTTTGCTTGACAAAGTTATTGCTCGCTTTGATATTTTTAGTTATACAAAATCACACATCGTGTTCCTAATTGGTATTCACGTGCATTAACTTGATGCTTGGAACAGTATATTAATATATATGTTCCTGCTTGATGTGTTAAGTTTCTGCATAGCATGGTTAAAAATAATTAGTATCCCATTTGTTATATCGTAGTGTCACGGTGTTAATTTGTTAAATTTATTTAGTTTGTTATTGATTGTGTAAATAAGAATAAATCTGTATAAAAACTTCATACCATTTTAGTGATTGCCTATAGGCGTTTGATTATTGTTACATTTAAGATATATATATATATATTTAGAACCTTTCATATATCTTAAAGTAAAAGATGTGTGTCTGAGTTAAACGACACAAGAACCCTGTAATACTAGTACGAGAGTATAGCATGTAAAAATTCCTACTCAATATGGTTGTATTGGAAATCTTTTCATACAGATTGACAACTCATGGTCCGACATGCATGTAATATTTGCCACATGACGCTCATAGTTCTTTCTACCATAATCATCTTATTCAATGACATTAAATATTGCTGTAAACATCGATGGTTCACACCCAAAGAAAATGGGAGTAATATACCTTCAGATCTTCTCCGTGGTATACACTTGTGAAATATATAGACGAAATTCGGTATTGAAGTGAATCTACATCTCACAAACACAATTTTTGAATAACGATTTTGAGTGAACACCCACCAAACCAATACAAACGTATGGCACGATATAACCATGCAGGCATTTAGTTTTCGTCAGACACAAGATAAATAATCACTTTCATAAACGTATATATGCATGCAGTTTCAAATATCAAGAACAAGCGGTCGATGTCTATAGATCATAGTTAAGTCCGTTTACTAACTGTTCAGAGTCAGACATGTCAATAGTTCATTCTTGGAACCTTCATATACCCCATCCGACGATGGGAACTCTTTCTGATAGTGTTAACAACATAAGCTTGTTTATCTGTACAAGTGGTTGCATGGCCTCTCCTGCCCCAACAAACAAATACGCTACTAGTCTGCTATCTCTAGAGCTCATCCTCAATGGCGCATATACGTCAGGAAACTTACAAGTATACTAGTAAAGATTGTTTCAAGAACAACGAGGTTGGGACGAACTGTTCTAAAATTGTCAATATCAGTAATACATTACTAAGATATGCCTTTAATTACAACAACTGTATTACTAATTTGGATTAATGACGGCTATCCTAAAAAAAAATCCTCAAACAAATTAATGTATTAGCTTAGATTTATAATGTATGTATATTCATTAATGAAATAAACGATAATTGGTATTCTTTTCACAAATAATTTGTCTAAGTGATTGTCAAATGAATTTAATTATGTAAGAATGAAATGTTAATAAGAAAATTAAAAAAAAAAATCATGCATGTTGTACTGTTGTATTTTTTCAATTAAAAACTTTAAATATGCGATAGTTTTAAGATTGTTACCATTTAAACATCGCCAGATTTAAATACAAGTTAAAGAATTCCAGTAAAGTAAATTAAACAGATGTGGAATGATTATTAATTGGGAAATGTAACATTTAGTTTTTAAGATTAAAAGTACTATTCTTTTAACTTCATATCTTAACTTTATGCTAATTGCATAGAACGTAACCGAAAATTGTTCCATTTTAATATTGTAACACTTCCGGAATTAAAACGTTGAATGTTAATTTTCAATTAATTTATGTATATGTAAGAGAATGATAATTCCTTTCTTCATGATTAAGTACGAGCGTTAGCGAGTACTTATCATGAAGTAAGGGATTATCATTCTCTTACAAACTTAGAATATTGTAAAGTGCTCAAGGCTTAAATGATCTCTAAGACTTGATTGGTTTTATTCAAGAATTAGTTTCTTTGTCAGTGCAATGTTTATAATTGATGCATGACTTCCTTTTTCGGCATGCCATTTATGGATTAGTTTTAGTGATGTAAGGACTTTCTTATCATTTGGGAAATATTTTTAACAAAAATGCGTTATAGATATGAGTTGACACAACAGTACAAAGAAAATGTTGGAATTGTATATATTTACTGATTGTGAGTATGAATGTAAATCATGTAATATTTTAGTGAGGAATTATCCTTTTTTTATTATTTACAGTTTAAATCAATTAATACATTTGAGTTACAACTAAATTTTATTTCACAGTCAATATTTTGGTCCGGCTTTTTACATCAAATGCTATTTCATTATGTCAGGGAAATGTTCAAATAAAATGCCTTTAAAAGTTTTTAATTTGTTCAAAACTTAAATTCCTTTTTTTTTTTAATTATATCGGACTATTGGAAATAACTAATCTTCCCGACAGCTGATCCAGTAATCAAAGTTTTGGAAAGCTAAAGATTTAGGTTATTTTTTATTTTAAACTTTTTTTTTCTTTTTTTGTATTGCTTTGATATTGTTTAATTTCTTAGTAATTTGATGTTATTAATATTATCATTATTACATTCACGGTATCAATTTTACTGCACCAGTAAACTTCAACTTATTTTAAGTTTGTTGTTTGTTTCACAATTCAACTTTTAGTCAGTTTCGATCACTGTGTGATAAATCCTTTCAATCTGATCATGCTGATAAATGTGCTTCGGGGCAGTTGTAACTCATTTATAGAAACTCTTTGTTTTGAACTGTAAATAGACCCAAATAATAGGATAATCCCTTACTAAGAACATGATTTACATTCATTCTTCACAATTAAGAGGCACCAAATCCTACAATTTCATTGGTCGAGAGCACTTTGCTATATTCTAAACAATTTAATTATTGTTTCTCTATTGTCATCGGGTATTTTATCTGGGTATATTAAACACGCTATACTCTTTCTGTGAATCCATTCAAAATGACAATATTCACACCTGTGTACGCTTGAAATCACACCTGTGTACGCCTGAGGCTAAATTGCTGCAAGGTAAAGTTCAAACGAATTCTCCTCAAATCGAGAAATACACAATGACTTTACAAAATAATATACACACTCTGTTCACAAATATTTTGCATTGAAATGGTTATCAAAGTTATAACGGTAAATAAAACTTAAAATGTTTCAGTTCAATATCAGTAAAAATGTTCTATAGATATTTTATGAAAAAATCTCAATAATTTATGAAATTAATTCGAAAATATTTATATTTAGATAACTTCATATAGGAAGTTTTATTCAATCAATACAAAACGGTACACACATATACCGGGCTGAAGTACGTTCACTATTCACTATTCACTTTTCACTATTCAAAATTCATGAATAGTGAACTGTGTTTTTTTGCACTATTCACTATTCAAGTTTATTAAATTGTCATGAATAACTGTAGTATCTACTTGTATATACAAAAATTAGAAAAAATTGGTATGATTGACAATGACACAGACATTACATGCTTTAGGTCACCGTACGGCCTTCAGCAATGTGCAAATCCCATACCGCATAAATCATAAATGTAAAAGGAATTCAAAAGATAAAAAACTAACGGGATAATTGTTATTCTTCTAAACGATTGCAAAAATATCCATGATTTTTTACTTATATTATATATATATATTTCTAACGACACAATATTTTCATGTTATCAATCTATATCATAAAATAAAATATTTTTATGAGTAATCATTTAATAAATAAATATTATTTTGCAAACGATAATTTAGATAGGTTTGCAGTCAAAAACGAAAGTAACGTAAGTAGAAATCTATATTGAATTATATAGTATTAAGGTATAAAGAGAAAAGATATTTGTTAGGCCTATCCCTTTTTAATATTTAGACTGAATTATTTATTTTTTACGTAACATTACATTTGATCATGCATCTAAAACCCACTTATGCATATATCTAGAAGTTTACGGTACAATTGTCGCACTCAGTTTGTTACGTATATTTCTAGGGGTGGGGTCTACTTTTATTCATAAAGCATTAAAGTGAGCATTCGTTTCAGACTCATTTCACTATCAAGATGTCCACACTTAACGTATTTTTTTTCACTCCCCTGACACAAGGTGTACCGTTCAGTCCGTAGATTACGTCTTTGAGTGCCAATAATTCTTTTCAAATTCTCAAAAATTTACACATTTATATTTAAAAAATATTATCAATATGAAAAGTCTAGAAGTGGTAATATACACAAGTAATGAAAGTTTCGTATAAAAAACTAGGGGTGTTTCCCTAAAGAAAAATCTAATAATAGCACTAATAGGAGATCTATGTTATACTACGCCCGAATACCAAAAACATCTCAAACAACGACGAACCGAACCTAAGAAAAAATACACCACAGATCACGTTACGATCGAGTTTTGAACCCCCGTATCCCCTAATTACAGGTATATCCTATATATCACAAGAAAGGTAATAAAATGAGGAACAAAAGCTATATAGTGAATATGTGGCACAGATGCAATTTAAGGGGTAACGAGCGACCGAAAACCGAAAACGGCCGAACCTAAGAAAAAATACACCACAGATCACGTTACGATCGAGTTTTGAACCCCCGTATCCCCTAATTACAGGTATATCCTATATATCACAAGAAAGGTAATAAAATGAGGAACAAAAGCTATATAGTGAATATGTGGCACAGATGCAATTTAAGGGGTAACGAGCGACCGAAAACCGAAAACGGCCGAACCTAAGAAAAAATACACCACAGATCACGTTACGATCGAGTTTTGAACCCCCGTATCCCCTAATTACAGGTATATCCTATATATCACAAGAAAGGTAATAAAATGAGGAACAAAAGCTATATAGTGAATATGTGGCACAGATGCAATTTAAGGGGTAACGAGCGACCGAAAACCGAAAACGGCCGAACCTAAGAAAAAATACACCACAGATCACGTTACGATCGAGTTTTGAACCCCCGTATCCCCTAATTACAGGTATATCCTATATATCACAAGAAAGGTAATAAAATGAGGAACAAAAGCTATATAGTGAATATGTGGCACAGATGCAATTTAAGGGGTAACGAGCGACCGAAAACCGAAAACGGCCGAACCTAAGAAAAAATACACCACAGATCACGTTACGATCGAGTTTTGAACCCCCGTATCCCCTAATTACAGGTATATCCTATATATCACAAGAAAGGTAATAAAATGAGGAACAAAAGCTATATAGTGAATATGTGGCACAGATGCAATTTAAGGGGTAACGAGCGACCGAAAACCGAAAACGGCCGAACCTAAGAAAAAATACACCACAGATCACGTTACGATCGAGTTTTGAACCCCCGTATCCCCTAATTACAGGTATATCCTATATATCACAAGAAAGGTAATAAAATGAGGAACAAAAGCTATATAGTGAATATGTGGCACAGATGCAATTTAAGGGGTAACGAGCGACCGAAAACCGAAAACGGCCGAACCTAAGAAAAAATACACCACAGATCACGTTACGATCGAGTTTTGAACCCCCGTATCCCCTAATTACAGGTATATCCTATATATCACAAGAAAGGTAATAAAATGAGGAACAAAAGCTATATAGTGAATATGTGGCACAGATGCAATTTAAGGGGTAACGAGCGACCGAAAACCGAAAACGGCCGAACCTAAGAAAAAATACACCACAGATCACGTTACGATCGAGTTTTGAACCCCCGTATCCCCTAATTACAGGTATATCCTATATATCACAAGAAAGGTAATAAAATGAGGAACAAAAGCTATATAGTGAATATGTGGCACAGATGCAATTTAAGGGGTAACGAGCGACCGAAAACCGAAAACGGCCGAACCTAAGAAAAAATACACCACAGATCACGTTACGATCGAGTTTTGAACCCCCGTATCCCCTAATTACAGGTATATCCTATATATCACAAGAAAGGTAATAAAATGAGGAACAAAAGCTATATAGTGAATATGTGGCACAGATGCAATTTAAGGGGTAACGAGCGACCGAAAACCGAAAACGGCCGAACCTAAGAAAAAATACACCACAGATCACGTTACGATCGAGTTTTGAACCCCCGTATCCCCTAATTACAGGTATATCCTATATATCACAAGAAAGGTAATAAAATGAGGAACAAAAGCTATATAGTGAATATGTGGCACAGATGCAATTTAAGGGGTAACGAGCGACCGAAAACCGAAAACGGCCGAACCTAAGAAAAAATACACCACAGATCACGTTACGATCGAGTTTTGAACCCCCGTATCCCCTAATTACAGGTATATCCTATATATCACAAGAAAGGTAATAAAATGAGGAACAAAAGCTATATAGTGAATATGTGGCACAGATGCAATTTAAGGGGTAACGAGCGACCGAAAACCGAAAACGGCCGAACCTAAGAAAAAATACACCACAGATCACGTTACGATCGAGTTTTGAACCCCCGTATCCCCTAATTACAGGTATATCCTATATATCACAAGAAAGGTAATAAAATGAGGAACAAAAGCTATATAGTGAATATGTGGCACAGATGCAATTTAAGGGGTAACGAGCGACCGAAAACCGAAAACGGCCGAACCTAAGAAAAAATACACCACAGATCACGTTACGATCGAGTTTTGAACCCCCGTATCCCCTAATTACAGGTATATCCTATATATCACAAGAAAGGTAATAAAATGAGGAACAAAAGCTATATAGTGAATATGTGGCACAGATGCAATTTAAGGGGTAACGAGCGACCGAAAACCGAAAACGGCCGAACCTAAGAAAAAATACACCACAGATCACGTTACGATCGAGTTTTGAACCCCCGTATCCCCTAATTACAGGTATATCCTATATATCACAAGAAAGGTAATAAAATGAGGAACAAAAGCTATATAGTGAATATGTGGCACAGATGCAATTTAAGGGGTAACGAGCGACCGAAAACCGAAAACGGCCGAACCTAAGAAAAAATACACCACAGATCACGTTACGATCGAGTTTTGAACCCCCGTATCCCCTAATTACAGGTATATCCTATATATCACAAGAAAGGTAATAAAATGAGGAACAAAAGCTATATAGTGAATATGTGGCACAGATGCAATTTAAGGGGTAACGAGCGACCGAAAACCGAAAACGGCCGAACCTAAGAAAAAATACACCACAGATCACGTTACGATCGAGTTTTGAACCCCCGTATCCCCTAATTACAGGTATATCCTATATATCACAAGAAAGGTAATAAAATGAGGAACAAAAGCTATATAGTGAATATGTGGCACAGATGCAATTTAAGGGGTAACGAGCGACCGAAAACCGAAAACGGCCGAACCTAAGAAAAAATACACCACAGATCACGTTACGATCGAGTTTTGAACCCCCGTATCCCCTAATTACAGGTATATCCTATATATCACAAGAAAGGTAATAAAATGAGGAACAAAAGCTATATAGTGAATATGTGGCACAGATGCAATTTAAGGGGTAACGAGCGACCGAAAACCGAAAACGGCCGAACCTAAGAAAAAATACACCACAGATCACGTTACGATCGAGTTTTGAACCCCCGTATCCCCTAATTACAGGTATATCCTATATATCACAAGAAAGGTAATAAAATGAGGAACAAAAGCTATATAGTGAATATGTGGCACAGATGCAATTTAAGGGGTAACGAGCGACCGAAAACCGAAAACGGCCGAACCTAAGAAAAAATACACCACAGATCACGTTACGATCGAGTTTTGAACCCCCGTATCCCCTAATTACAGGTATATCCTATATATCACAAGAAAGGTAATAAAATGAGGAACAAAAGCTATATAGTGAATATGTGGCACAGATGCAATTTAAGGGGTAACGAGCGACCGAAAACCGAAAACGGCCGAACCTAAGAAAAAATACACCACAGATCACGTTACGATCGAGTTTTGAACCCCCGTATCCCCTAATTACAGGTATATCCTATATATCACAAGAAAGGTAATAAAATGAGGAACAAAAGCTATATAGTGAATATGTGGCACAGATGCAATTTAAGGGGTAACGAGCGACCGAAAACCGAAAACGGCCGAACCTAAGAAAAAATACACCACAGATCACGTTACGATCGAGTTTTGAACCCCCGTATCCCCTAATTACAGGTATATCCTATATATCACAAGAAAGGTAATAAAATGAGGAACAAAAGCTATATAGTGAATATGTGGCACAGATGCAATTTAAGGGGTAACGAGCGACCGAAAACCGAAAACGGCCGAACCTAAGAAAAAATACACCACAGATCACGTTACGATCGAGTTTTGAACCCCCGTATCCCCTAATTACAGGTATATCCTATATATCACAAGAAAGGTAATAAAATGAGGAACAAAAGCTATATAGTGAATATGTGGCACAGATGCAATTTAAGGGGTAACGAGCGACCGAAAACCGAAAACGGCCGAACCTAAGAAAAAATACACCACAGATCACGTTACGATCGAGTTTTGAACCCCCGTATCCCCTAATTACAGGTATATCCTATATATCACAAGAAAGGTAATAAAATGAGGAACAAAAGCTATATAGTGAATATGTGGCACAGATGCAATTTAAGGGGTAACGAGCGACCGAAAACCGAAAACGGCCGAACCTAAGAAAAAATACACCACAGATCACGTTACGATCGAGTTTTGAACCCCCGTATCCCCTAATTACAGGTATATCCTATATATCACAAGAAAGGTAATAAAATGAGGAACAAAAGCTATATAGTGAATATGTGGCACAGATGCAATTTAAGGGGTAACGAGCGACCGAAAACCGAAAACGGCCGAACCTAAGAAAAAATACACCACAGATCACGTTACGATCGAGTTTTGAACCCCCGTATCCCCTAATTACAGGTATATCCTATATATCACAAGAAAGGTAATAAAATGAGGAACAAAAGCTATATAGTGAATATGTGGCACAGATGCAATTTAAGGGGTAACGAGCGACCGAAAACCGAAAACGGCCGAACCTAAGAAAAAATACACCACAGATCACGTTACGATCGAGTTTTGAACCCCCGTATCCCCTAATTACAGGTATATCCTATATATCACAAGAAAGGTAATAAAATGAGGAACAAAAGCTATATAGTGAATATGTGGCACAGATGCAATTTAAGGGGTAACGAGCGACCGAAAACCGAAAACGGCCGAACCTAAGAAAAAATACACCACAGATCACGTTACGATCGAGTTTTGAACCCCCGTATCCCCTAATTACAGGTATATCCTATATATCACAAGAAAGGTAATAAAATGAGGAACAAAAGCTATATAGTGAATATGTGGCACAGATGCAATTTAAGGGGTAACGAGCGACCGAAAACCGAAAACGGCCGAACCTAAGAAAAAATACACCACAGATCACGTTACGATCGAGTTTTGAACCCCCGTATCCCCTAATTACAGGTATATCCTATATATCACAAGAAAGGTAATAAAATGAGGAACAAAAGCTATATAGTGAATATGTGGCACAGATGCAATTTAAGGGGTAACGAGCGACCGAAAACCGAAAACGGCCGAACCTAAGAAAAAATACACCACAGATCACGTTACGATCGAGTTTTGAACCCCCGTATCCCCTAATTACAGGTATATCCTATATATCACAAGAAAGGTAATAAAATGAGGAACAAAAGCTATATAGTGAATATGTGGCACAGATGCAATTTAAGGGGTAACGAGCGACCGAAAACCGAAAACGGCCGAACCTAAGAAAAAATACACCACAGATCACGTTACGATCGAGTTTTGAACCCCCGTATCCCCTAATTACAGGTATATCCTATATATCACAAGAAAGGTAATAAAATGAGGAACAAAAGCTATATAGTGAATATGTGGCACAGATGCAATTTAAGGGGTAACGAGCGACCGAAAACCGAAAACGGCCGAACCTAAGAAAAAATACACCACAGATCACGTTACGATCGAGTTTTGAACCCCCGTATCCCCTAATTACAGGTATATCCTATATATCACAAGAAAGGTAATAAAATGAGGAACAAAAGCTATATAGTGAATATGTGGCACAGATGCAATTTAAGGGGTAACGAGCGACCGAAAACCGAAAACGGCCGAACCTAAGAAAAAATACACCACAGATCACGTTACGATCGAGTTTTGAACCCCCGTATCCCCTAATTACAGGTATATCCTATATATCACAAGAAAGGTAATAAAATGAGGAACAAAAGCTATATAGTGAATATGTGGCACAGATGCAATTTAAGGGGTAACGAGCGACCGAAAACCGAAAACGGCCGAACCTAAGAAAAAATACACCACAGATCACGTTACGATCGAGTTTTGAACCCCCGTATCCCCTAATTACAGGTATATCCTATATATCACAAGAAAGGTAATAAAATGAGGAACAAAAGCTATATAGTGAATATGTGGCACAGATGCAATTTAAGGGGTAACGAGCGACCGAAAACCGAAAACGGCCGAACCTAAGAAAAAATACACCACAGATCACGTTACGATCGAGTTTTGAACCCCCGTATCCCCTAATTACAGGTATATCCTATATATCACAAGAAAGGTAATAAAATGAGGAACAAAAGCTATATAGTGAATATGTGGCACAGATGCAATTTAAGGGGTAACGAGCGACCGAAAACCGAAAACGGCCGAACCTAAGAAAAAATACACCACAGATCACGTTACGATCGAGTTTTGAACCCCCGTATCCCCTAATTACAGGTATATCCTATATATCACAAGAAAGGTAATAAAATGAGGAACAAAAGCTATATAGTGAATATGTGGCACAGATGCAATTTAAGGGGTAACGAGCGACCGAAAACCGAAAACGGCCGAACCTAAGAAAAAATACACCACAGATCACGTTACGATCGAGTTTTGAACCCCCGTATCCCCTAATTACAGGTATATCCTATATATCACAAGAAAGGTAATAAAATGAGGAACAAAAGCTATATAGTGAATATGTGGCACAGATGCAATTTAAGGGGTAACGAGCGACCGAAAACCGAAAACGGCCGAACCTAAGAAAAAATACACCACAGATCACGTTACGATCGAGTTTTGAACCCCCGTATCCCCTAATTACAGGTATATCCTATATATCACAAGAAAGGTAATAAAATGAGGAACAAAAGCTATATAGTGAATATGTGGCACAGATGCAATTTAAGGGGTAACGAGCGACCGAAAACCGAAAACGGCCGAACCTAAGAAAAAATACACCACAGATCACGTTACGATCGAGTTTTGAACCCCCGTATCCCCTAATTACAGGTATATCCTATATATCACAAGAAAGGTAATAAAATGAGGAACAAAAGCTATATAGTGAATATGTGGCACAGATGCAATTTAAGGGGTAACGAGCGACCGAAAACCGAAAACGGCCGAACCTAAGAAAAAATACACCACAGATCACGTTACGATCGAGTTTTGAACCCCCGTATCCCCTAATTACAGGTATATCCTATATATCACAAGAAAGGTAATAAAATGAGGAACAAAAGCTATATAGTGAATATGTGGCACAGATGCAATTTAAGGGGTAACGAGCGACCGAAAACCGAAAACGGCCGAACCTAAGAAAAAATACACCACAGATCACGTTACGATCGAGTTTTGAACCCCCGTATCCCCTAATTACAGGTATATCCTATATATCACAAGAAAGGTAATAAAATGAGGAACAAAAGCTATATAGTGAATATGTGGCACAGATGCAATTTAAGGGGTAACGAGCGACCGAAAACCGAAAACGGCCGAACCTAAGAAAAAATACACCACAGATCACGTTACGATCGAGTTTTGAACCCCCGTATCCCCTAATTACAGGTATATCCTATATATCACAAGAAAGGTAATAAAATGAGGAACAAAAGCTATATAGTGAATATGTGGCACAGATGCAATTTAAGGGGTAACGAGCGACCGAAAACCGAAAACGGCCGAACCTAAGAAAAAATACACCACAGATCACGTTACGATCGAGTTTTGAACCCCCGTATCCCCTAATTACAGGTATATCCTATATATCACAAGAAAGGTAATAAAATGAGGAACAAAAGCTATATAGTGAATATGTGGCACAGATGCAATTTAAGGGGTAACGAGCGACCGAAAACCGAAAACGGCCGAACCTAAGAAAAAATACACCACAGATCACGTTACGATCGAGTTTTGAACCCCCGTATCCCCTAATTACAGGTATATCCTATATATCACAAGAAAGGTAATAAAATGAGGAACAAAAGCTATATAGTGAATATGTGGCACAGATGCAATTTAAGGGGTAACGAGCGACCGAAAACCGAAAACGGCCGAACCTAAGAAAAAATACACCACAGATCACGTTACGATCGAGTTTTGAACCCCCGTATCCCCTAATTACAGGTATATCCTATATATCACAAGAAAGGTAATAAAATGAGGAACAAAAGCTATATAGTGAATATGTGGCACAGATGCAATTTAAGGGGTAACGAGCGACCGAAAACCGAAAACGGCCGAACCTAAGAAAAAATACACCACAGATCACGTTACGATCGAGTTTTGAACCCCCGTATCCCCTAATTACAGGTATATCCTATATATCACAAGAAAGGTAATAAAATGAGGAACAAAAGCTATATAGTGAATATGTGGCACAGATGCAATTTAAGGGGTAACGAGCGACCGAAAACCGAAAACGGCCGAACCTAAGAAAAAATACACCACAGATCACGTTACGATCGAGTTTTGAACCCCCGTATCCCCTAATTACAGGTATATCCTATATATCACAAGAAAGGTAATAAAATGAGGAACAAAAGCTATATAGTGAATATGTGGCACAGATGCAATTTAAGGGGTAACGAGCGACCGAAAACCGAAAACGGCCGAACCTAAGAAAAAATACACCACAGATCACGTTACGATCGAGTTTTGAACCCCCGTATCCCCTAATTACAGGTATATCCTATATATCACAAGAAAGGTAATAAAATGAGGAACAAAAGCTATATAGTGAATATGTGGCACAGATGCAATTTAAGGGGTAACGAGCGACCGAAAACCGAAAACGGCCGAACCTAAGAAAAAATACACCACAGATCACGTTACGATCGAGTTTTGAACCCCCGTATCCCCTAATTACAGGTATATCCTATATATCACAAGAAAGGTAATAAAATGAGGAACAAAAGCTATATAGTGAATATGTGGCACAGATGCAATTTAAGGGGTAACGAGCGACCGAAAACCGAAAACGGCCGAACCTAAGAAAAAATACACCACAGATCACGTTACGATCGAGTTTTGAACCCCCGTATCCCCTAATTACAGGTATATCCTATATATCACAAGAAAGGTAATAAAATGAGGAACAAAAGCTATATAGTGAATATGTGGCACAGATGCAATTTAAGGGGTAACGAGCGACCGAAAACCGAAAACGGCCGAACCTAAGAAAAAATACACCACAGATCACGTTACGATCGAGTTTTGAACCCCCGTATCCCCTAATTACAGGTATATCCTATATATCACAAGAAAGGTAATAAAATGAGGAACAAAAGCTATATAGTGAATATGTGGCACAGATGCAATTTAAGGGGTAACGAGCGACCGAAAACCGAAAACGGCCGAACCTAAGAAAAAATACACCACAGATCACGTTACGATCGAGTTTTGAACCCCCGTATCCCCTAATTACAGGTATATCCTATATATCACAAGAAAGGTAATAAAATGAGGAACAAAAGCTATATAGTGAATATGTGGCACAGATGCAATTTAAGGGGTAACGAGCGACCGAAAACCGAAAACGGCCGAACCTAAGAAAAAATACACCACAGATCACGTTACGATCGAGTTTTGAACCCCCGTATCCCCTAATTACAGGTATATCCTATATATCACAAGAAAGGTAATAAAATGAGGAACAAAAGCTATATAGTGAATATGTGGCACAGATGCAATTTAAGGGGTAACGAGCGACCGAAAACCGAAAACGGCCGAACCTAAGAAAAAATACACCACAGATCACGTTACGATCGAGTTTTGAACCCCCGTATCCCCTAATTACAGGTATATCCTATATATCACAAGAAAGGTAATAAAATGAGGAACAAAAGCTATATAGTGAATATGTGGCACAGATGCAATTTAAGGGGTAACGAGCGACCGAAAACCGAAAACGGCCGAACCTAAGAAAAAATACACCACAGATCACGTTACGATCGAGTTTTGAACCCCCGTATCCCCTAATTACAGGTATATCCTATATATCACAAGAAAGGTAATAAAATGAGGAACAAAAGCTATATAGTGAATATGTGGCACAGATGCAATTTAAGGGGTAACGAGCGACCGAAAACCGAAAACGGCCGAACCTAAGAAAAAATACACCACAGATCACGTTACGATCGAGTTTTGAACCCCCGTATCCCCTAATTACAGGTATATCCTATATATCACAAGAAAGGTAATAAAATGAGGAACAAAAGCTATATAGTGAATATGTGGCACAGATGCAATTTAAGGGGTAACGAGCGACCGAAAACCGAAAACGGCCGAACCTAAGAAAAAATACACCACAGATCACGTTACGATCGAGTTTTGAACCCCCGTATCCCCTAATTACAGGTATATCCTATATATCACAAGAAAGGTAATAAAATGAGGAACAAAAGCTATATAGTGAATATGTGGCACAGATGCAATTTAAGGGGTAACGAGCGACCGAAAACCGAAAACGGCCGAACCTAAGAAAAAATACACCACAGATCACGTTACGATCGAGTTTTGAACCCCCGTATCCCCTAATTACAGGTATATCCTATATATCACAAGAAAGGTAATAAAATGAGGAACAAAAGCTATATAGTGAATATGTGGCACAGATGCAATTTAAGGGGTAACGAGCGACCGAAAACCGAAAACGGCCGAACCTAAGAAAAAATACACCACAGATCACGTTACGATCGAGTTTTGAACCCCCGTATCCCCTAATTAATGAGGTTTGTGTTATATTTTTTCTACGGCTAGGCCGTTTTCGATATTCGGGCGCTTCATTATCCCTTAAACCGGATCTGTGCCCTATATTCACTATATAGCTTTTGTTCCTCATTTTATAAGCTTTCTTATGGTATATAGGATATACCTGTAATTAGGGGATTCGGGGGTTCAAAACTCGATCGTAATGTAATTTGTGTTGTATTTTTTCTAAGGGTCGGCCGTTTTCGATATTCGGGCGCTTCATTATCCCTGAAACCGGATCTGTGCCCTATATTCACTATATAGCTTTTGTTCCTCATTTTATAAGCTTTCTTATGGTATATAGGATATACCTGTAATTAGGGGATTCGGGGGTTCAAAACTCGATCGTAATGTGATTTGTGTTGTATTTTTTCTAAGGTTCGGCCGTTTTCGATATTCGGGCGCTTCATTATCCCTTAAACCGGATCTGTGCCCTATATTCACTATATAGCTTTTGTTCCTCATTTTATAAGCTTTCTTATGGTATATAGGATATACCTGTTATTAGGGGATTCGGGAGTTCAAAACTCGATCGTAATGTGATTTGTGTTGTATTTTTTCTAAGGTTCGGCCGTTTTCGATATTCGGGCGCTTCATTATCCCTTTAAACGGATCTGTGCCCTATATTCACTATATAGCTTTTGTTCCTCATTTTATAAGCTTTCTTATGGTATATAGGATATACCTGTAATTAGGGGATTCGGGGGTTCAAAACTCGATCGTAATGTGATTTGTGTTGTATTTTTTCTAAGGTTCGGCCGTTTTTGATATTGGGGCGCTTCATTTTCCCTTAAACCGGATCTGTGCCACATATTCACTATATAGCTTTTGTTCCTCATTTTATAAGCTTTCTTATAATATAGAAGATATACCTGTAATTAGGGGATTCGGGGGTTAAAAACTCGATCATAATGTGATTTGTGTTGTATTTTTTCTAAGGTTCGGCCGTTTTCGATATTCGGGCGCTTCATTATCCCTTAAACCGGATCTGTGCCCTATATTCACTATATAGCTTTTGTTCCTCATTTTATAAGCTTTCTTATGGTATATAGGATATACCTGTAATTAGGTGATTCGGGGGTTCATAACTCGATCGTAATGTGATTTGTGTTGTATTTTTTCTAAGGTTCGGCCGTTTTCGATATTCGGGCGCTTCATTATCCCTTAAACCGGATCTGTGCCACATATTCACTATATAGCTTTTGTTCCTTATTTTATAAGCTTTCTTATGGTATATAGGATATACCTGTAATTTGTGTCGGTTCGGCGTTGTTTTTTCTTTTTTTTTTGGTATTCGGGCGTTCCATAACACAGATCTCCTATTTTTTAGTGCTATTATATTATATTCTTCTTGAGGAAAACACCCCTAGTTTTTTATACGAAACTTTCATTACTTGTATATATTACCTCTTATAGCATTTTCATATTTTTCTATGTTTTTTTATATATAAATGTGAAAATATGTGAGTACAGGTATTTTAATTGGAAAATGAGATTTTGAAAAGAATTATTGGCACTTTGAAACAGAATAATTCTTTTGCCCTCCCCTAACACAAGGTGTACCGTTAAGTCGCGGATTTCATTTAGTGTGGACATCCCGATAGAGAAATGATGCTGGAAACGAATGCTCACTTTAATGCGTTATGAATAAAAGTGGACACCACCCTCTAAAAATATATGTAACAAACTAAGTGCGACAATTTTACCGTAAGCTTCTAGATATGCATAAGTGGATTTGAGATGCATGATCAAATGCAATTTTACGTAAAAAATAAATAATTCTAGATAAAAGGGATAGGCCTAACAAATATCCTATCTCTTTATACCTTAGTACTATATGATACTAGTCCTTGACGTTTTAAGCTGATAGTATTTTAATCGAATTATAGCAATTCATTACACAAAACAAATCAACTTATCGATTTTTTAAATAAAATTATTCTAAAAGGTTACCAATCCAAATGCTGTCATTAATTCTTTGAATATTGTTTATATTGGTATTAATATTGTTTTTATCAGTAAATCAAATTCCAATGATCTACAATCTGTCGATTCCTGTATCTTGTCATTGCACAATGTCATGTTTTTCTCTGATCTTAACACTAAATCCATGTTGGATGTGCACTGATTGATAATTTAGTCTTAGATGCATTTTTATTAGTTGTTATTTGCTTTGAACTATCTGTTAGTAATTATGAGTACACTCAGATCTGCACTAAGAGTCCTTTTTTGTTGTTGGGATGTTCAAGTACCCGTCCACGTTTACTCTATGTTTTTGTTAATATGTATTTCTATTTGTATCCATCTGATGAGTTAAGCCTTTTACAACTGATTTTTACATCGCAATGACCGTGAGGGCATTCCGATGTATTGTTGCAACAGAGATTTCTACTTACGTAACTTTCGTGTTTGACTGGTAACCGATATATAAATACGCGGACATTATCGAGTGCAAAATAACATTCCTTATCGCCTGTTATAAATTCATTTCTTTTAAATATTTCATTTTATAACATAAATTAATATTATGAAAATGTTTTGTCGTTAGAAATATATATATATATGTAAGACTCTAAAGTGCGATGGTACTCTAAAGTGCGATGGTCACGCTAAAGTGCGATGGTCTACGATAAAGTGCGATGGTGTCTCACGCTAAAGTGCGATGGTTGTATGTTTGCTAAAGTACGGTGGTATATCAAGACGTTGCGCACGGTATTGGTACCACTGAGCGTTACACGACGTTCCAAAATCAAACGGGGATGTTGACGTTGTTCCAAAGAACGTTTTAAGCGTACGAGCTTTTAACTAATGTGATAATTCCGCTTAAAATGACCATAGAATTTACATTCTTCTATTAAGTATTCAGTTTGCAAAGATTTTCGAAGTTGATTCAATATATTTTTTCATTTTTCCAAGCTGGGGTTTGCATTAATAAATGCATTTGTTTCCATTTCCCGGCATAGAATTAAACAAATATTTAAACACACAATTTTGTGTCAATCTGAAACTTTTAAACTTATTTTAATACTATGAGTGAAAAAATGCAGGGAAAACATACACTGCTATATTTTCTAACATTCGATGTCTTACTTTCTTCATTTTCTTTTACTATTTGTGTATTATCAGTTTCTTTTTCTTCTTTTTTAATTTAGCAATCTGATCTCTTTGCCGTAAAACTTCTTCAATATTGCTTGTGAAATTATTAATATTTGTTTCTTGTTTCTGTCTCTTTCCCCCTATTATACTTTTCTTTTTGTCACGTTGTTATTTGGTAATTTCTCTCCCTCAATTTTTCTTTTTTCAATTTACGCTAAATTTCTTAATTTGATTATTTGAAAGATGTTCATAGACGATAGGGGGGGGGGGGGGGGGTGTGCCCGTGCCACCCCTTATGGAGCTACATTTATGGTAAATGTAGACTTTTTACCTGTTCCACTCCTAAGGTTTCTAGTTTCGGGACCCCCAGGCCCCCTCTTTTTAAAAATCCTGGATCCGCATCTATCACATTTTAACACTTTATTAATAAGATGTTCATTGTACTAATTTTTTTTCATAAAATGTGGCGTATACTAATATTTCATACATTTTATCGGGGTTAACTCGAACAAATAATCATCATCATATACTAGTATGTATTAGTTCACGATCTTAACATCAACTACGATTTTGAAGAAATTGTAAAAAATGGCAATGTTTTTTGAAAAATCCCTAACGAAAAACTTTATAAACAAGCATTCTGAGAGAATGGCATGGCAATACATAGTCCCCTACCGGTTAAAAATCCATGGTTCTTGAACAAAATACTAACTTGATCTATAACTTGTCATGATGTAAACTTTATAACAAATGTCAAATCAATATCTTCAACATGTTCAAGCATAACAAAATAAGTGTAGAAAACTGATTATTTGAGTGAATTTTCTAAGTCCAAGGATCATAACTCTGCCAAAAAAAAATCATCCGAACTGAACCAAATTTGAACTTGATCTGTAACTTGACATGGTAAAACTATATACCAAATATCAAATCAATATCTTCAAGCATGACAAAAAAAGTGCAGAAAACTGATTGCTTTCGTGAATTTTCTAAGTCCAAGGACCATAACTCCGCACAAAATCATCAGACCGGAACAAAATTCGAACTTGATCTGTAACTAGTCATGATAAAACTATATACCAAAAATCAAATCAATATCTTTAAGCATGACCAAAAAAAAGTGCGGAAAATTGATGACTTGCGTGAATTTTCTAAGTCCAAGGACCATAACTCCGTACAAAATCATCAGACCGCAACAAAATTGAAACTTGAACTGTAACTAGTCATGATGAAACTATATCCCAAATATCAAATCAATATCTTCAGGCACGAAGAAAAAGAGTGCGGAAAACTGATTTGCCGGACTGACGGATGGACAGACCGACAAACAGACGGACGGAGTGCAAACCTAAAGTACCCTTCGACTTCGTCGGCAGGGGACTAAATATGGATACAGTTTGAAATAAAAATACGTATTCTTTGCTGCCATTGTTAACTTTCAATATTTTAACGTAGATTGGGGTCTAAATTTTTTTTTTTTTTGCAGATAACTGCAGATGATCGGTTCTTAATTTTTACTATTATTATTAGCAAATTTGATGCAGAAATGATATTAATTTGTGAGCTTTTCATTTCAATAAAAAAAAAATGGTTACATCTTTTTGCATTTAAAAAGAAAATGTTTTCATTGATTAAAATTTTTAAATCATGATTGTTTTATCAGACAAATAATTCAGAAAATTTATTTTATAGAGAAATGTAGAAGTAATTTACATATTTTGTGATTAAGTAAGAAAACGAATACGGGGGTTCCGTTTTGTTTTTTGCTTTCGGAAAACACATTATAAGAGCTATCTTCTCATATATATATTATTTAAAACTCTATCGTTTAGTTTTTTCTTCTTCATATTTTCTTCACATTAATGTACCTTTTCCAAGTATAATCCTTACAAAATCTGATAATTTTCACAAACTTAAATTTTAAAACAGGTTGGTGATCCATACTTTTTATTATGTTTTTTTTTAAATTATAGCATTTTGGCAAAGTATGAAAGCTCTACCCCTTTTTATATAGACCCAAATTCATCAAACAACTATTTGATTAACAACAGGCAGAAATCCGATTTTAAAAAAAATCCTTATTTTTTGCGAATAGATATATACTTTTTAAGTTACTGCTTTTGTAAATATATACATCATCATGAATCATTATTTTTTCTTAAAGGAAGTTCTATGGACCAGGAAAGTACTTTTATACTATAAATTCTTTTTGTTTTCGAGCTGCCAATTTCAACAAATAGTAGGGTGTCGGTTTACACTAAATTTCCTTTGACATTTTTAGACCGTTTTCAAACGGGTTATTTTCGGGTTTTCGGTTTCAGTGTTTTTATGCCCTACCAAGGGGCATTATGTTTTTCGGTCTGTGCGTCCGTTCGTCCGTCCGTTCGGCCGCCCGTCCGTCCGTCCGTCTGTCCCGCTTCAGGTTAAAGTTTTTGGTCAAGGTAGTTTTTGATGAAGTTGAAGTCCAATCAACTTGAAACTTAGTACACATAATACCTATGATTTTAATGCCAAATTAGAGCTTTGACCCCAATTTCACGGTCTACTAAACATAGAAAATCTGTAGTGCGAGTGGGACATCCGTGTACTATGGACACATTCTTGTTGATTTTGTCTTATCAAGTATAAAAATCAATAGTTCAGTCATGTTTTGTGACGTTCTGCGAAGATAAAAAGAAAGATCTACTATACATTTAAATTGAACATTTCCGCTCAGCAGATTGGTTGATTGTTTTTTTTTTTTGTGGTTAACGCCACATTTAGCACTATTGGATATTTCATGTTGTTCAGTTTTAATTGGTGGAGGAAGCCGGAATGCTCGGAGAGAACCACCGAACCCACACAGCAGACATTTTGTGGTTGATTTAGTGGTAATAAAGAGGAAAATATGATGTCAATTTATTATACATACAGTGTGTTCAATATAGTATATTTATGAGGATTTGATATTTTCTCTAACTTTTTCTATCGATTGGTTATACATGCAAAGAATATTGAACTTCCAGCAAAATATACGCTTTCAAAAAATATAGACTGAAAGAAATTTTGGAAGATGAGTGGAAGATTGCATGGTGACTTTTTTTTCGAAACGGAGCTAAATCTAGGTTAAAAGGTACTTCGGTGTGTCTGTAAATTAATACACTGGAGCCTGCTAAATGTTTGTGTGCAATCCATCATATTTTTCGGACGGACAACTATTACCCTAACACATATTTGCTTTTTCTCTCTCTCAATTTAATGTAAAAGAAAAGTTTCAATTAAAATTGTTAACTCGTCGAATCGCATGCCTATGTAGCAGGCAATTCTGTTGGAGATTCGAGACAACAAACTCCATTCTGCCACACATTACTTCTAGAAGTAATAAACTTTTTTTTCATAGTAAACAGTAAACACAAGCGACTCATTTCACAGATAATCTTACGAGACTGTGACCATATGTAAACTTGTCTCACTTTTATGGCCCTGGAGCACGATTATCGCACTTAGACTAGTAAATCAACCAATCAAAATACTGATGTTTTGAGCAGAAAATGTGTACTCCGAGTTAAGTTTTATGACAGAGAGCCCTGATTTCTGAGTCTGAGTACGATAAGAAAGTTTTATGACCGCAAGGCCTGTTCTTTATTACGGAGTATCCGAGTTAAATATTTCGCCATCTTTAATTATTTATACAATGCAGATCTACTTAGATGCATATTAAACAAGAACTTTATTTAATATAGATCAGACTATTTCATGTAATTAATTGTATGTCAATTATGCAAGAAAAGTCATGTACAGTTTAGCGTTATCATGACGTGAACGTCAAATTACAGTGATGGGGACATGTCATTGGACATCTAAGATGGTTTCGTATTTTCTACCAGCAACTCAAACAAAAGTATATATCATATCATTTTAGAGGAAATTAAATGTATTTTCCATTCATACCAGTTAAAAGGTGATAACAATTGGAGATCAAGTAAAATTTTGTTTAAAAAACAGCCTCCGAATTATTTTATGTATCATTTTGTCCATCGGGACATTTTATTGGACACGGGAAAACTGACGATGTTTTGAAAGTAAGACCACAGTTATATATTGATGACTCAAATACGTTCTTTAGGATATGTATAAATTTTCTGATATCAGTAGAAGCCACTTACATCTGTTATATCTTATAATAGTGAAGGCAAAAAGTTTTTATAGGAGCTGAGCAGCTAAATGGGACATTTTTTCTCTTCCTTATCTCAGCGCTTCTGACAATCTTCTTTCACTCACAGTTAAAAAAGCCTATGACACCATTTTTCGTCAATAGTATACAATCATGTTGTAAAGTTTTATCACATTTAACCTACTAATTAATCCGAACCGTGATTTCAAAGACGCTCAAAAAACAAAATTGTAACAGCGGGACAACCTTTAAATGACGTTAAGGGCATCAAAATGAGCAAAATTTTCTTTACAAAATATACAAAGCACAAAATGATCTATTTCATTGATTTTTTTTGGTTTCTTTCCTTTCGAATGATATGCAGAACATGGATATTTATTGTGTAGAAAAAGAGCTTGAATTGGAATAACCCGCTATCTGTCGCATTTTTTCAAAGAGACACCAATACCGTGCGCAACGTCCAAGCTAAAGTGCGATGGACCAATAGGGTAAGGTTCGAGGGCTTTAAAAACGTTAAAGAACATAAGATGTAAAAACAGTCCTTTTGCAAAATCTAGTATTCTAATGTATACCATACAGTATGTGATAGGCATTATAATCCACTGGTAGGCTGAAGTGATTGTTTCTAAATCTAGAAGACTGACTACGTAATAATTGCTAAAACGGTAATATAGGTGTCACAAAATACTACATTTCCTGTAAATATAACAACTGGGGGCGTATTAAATATTTGGATAATTAGCGTAGCTTGCCGTTCACACAGTCTACCAATAATGTGAACACCTCCCCTTACAGTCGTCATTGTATATTACAAATAAAAAATTCGTTCATTGTCGGAATAAGTAACATTTATTAGTACAAGCTTTAATATCAATGTGAGAGAAAGGCAATGTTCGCCTAGTTTTCTCCTTTTTCGTAGCGACCACACATACATGTTATATTTTCCTATAATGTACAAACTAATATTTTTAGCCGACAATTTACGCATGCAAACATGTACCTTTATTTTACCGATGTTACTTTTTAAAGCGACAATATTTTAACGGGGACCGCAAAGTAAACTCCAACATAAACAATGATTTAAATGTATCCGTTCGCTTCCAATGGAAGCAGGAAACCTCTGTGTATACTATTTTGTATCTATATAGTAAAATGGTTGACTGCAGGAGACAATTCCTTCTTTCAGCACCCGAAAAAAATAACACATTTGCTTCTGCCGAAAAAGCACGGTTAGGTCTAAAATTAAGTCATGGATATTTAGTTTAAAAGTTGTTTTAAAATCAAATATTCTTAATCTATCTTCCGGCATGCTCATTTTTGGTTTGTATAAACGACTGTTAACGTCATAATCAAACTACGTTTCTTAAGTCTATACTTTCGCGGACCATCGGACTTTAGCGTATGGAGGCATCGCACTTTAGCGTATACCATCGCACTTTAGCGTGACCATCGCACTTTAGCGTCCCCATCGCACTTTAGAGTCCTACATATATATAAGTAAAAATCATTAATATCTTTTCACTCGTTTAGATGAATTGTGTTAACGCATGCGGAAGAATATCTCAAGAATGGTTTGCGGAAAATTATGAAAGCCTTTTCAATCCTATCTATTAGAAAAATCGAATTATTACAGAAGAGTGTCCACCATGCACTTGCAATGCACTATTATTAGAATAGAAGAATAGAATAATATACAAATGGATGAAAACGATATATACATGTAACTGTTATATACAAATATTAATATAATATATAACAACAAACCAGAGTATACTGATTTTTTTCACTACAATCAGAGACATATATACTAGATATTAAGATGTATCTGTTACAATATAATAGATTCATCATCCACGCACGAACTTGTTTCAGAAAAAAATATATCTCTGTACATTAACCTCACTTTCACAAGTGCTTGTGACCATCCACAAGAACTTGCGGTCATCCGATGTTCAGTAATTCAGTACTCTGATTATAGTTGGTTCTTATGTTGATCTGCTATACCACTGTCCCAGGTTAGGGGATGGTTGGGATCCCGCTAGCATGTTTTTATATATAAATTACATATTTGTTTTTTGTTCATTTTTTTGTACAATAATTAGGGCGCTAGTTTTCTCGTTTGGATTCTTTTTACATTAGTGATTTCTGGGCCTTTTATAGCTGACTATGCGGTATGGGCTTTGCACATTGTTGAAGGCCGTATGGTGACCTATAGCTGTTAATGTCTGTGTCATTTGGTCTCTTGTAGAGAGTTGTCTTATTGGCAATCATACCACATCTTTTTTTTAATTTTTATATATACAAGTAAATATTAAAGTTATTCAATTTGAATAAACTTGAATAGTGAATAGTGCAAAAAAACACAGTTCACTATTCATGAATTTTGAATAGTGAAAAGTGAATAGTGAATAGTGAACGTACTTCAGCCCGGTCACACACATATTCATTTTCTTTCATTCTTATATTGTGGTTATTAACTACGACCAACGGTCATCTGTGCTCTTTTAATTACGTAAAATTCTGATAAGCAATTAAGACTTTAACAGGTTTTATTTTTTCCCATGATTCAACAAATCGGGTTAAAACGTCACAACCCAGTGACGTAGGTCAACCAAAAAAGATACAAATACTTGATTTTCTCCGTTATTAGAAAGAATATAAATTTAATACTTTGTGAATGTGTTTTTTATGTTAAGATGAACATATTTAGATGATAAGTAAAAAATCGCGGACTTTCCCTTTAAAATTGGAAATAGTATCATTACAGGACATTAACCCAAAACAATTGAAATACAAACTTTTCCGAGAATCACAATAAATTATACGCGATTAATAGATCAGTTTATAATTCAAGGTTAATAATTCAGACACTCATTGACAACATATTTTTTTTTACATGTGATGAGGTAAAAACGATTTTTTAATAATTTTAGAAAAATGTAGATGAAAAATAAACGGATTGTATTTTATCGAATAAAGAATTCTATGGAAAGCCACAGTGAACCCCCCGATTATTATTATTTTTTCCCTTAGAAATACATGGATACAAATAAATCTTCGGCTTTTAGAAATTGCCGATTATTATCAATTATAAAATCTTCGGCTTTTAGAAATTGCCGATTATTATCAATTATAAAATCTTCGGCTTTTAAAAATAAAGACCCGCCGATTATTTTCAATAATAAAATCTTCGGCTTTTAAAATTCACGACCCCACCGATTATTATCAATTATAAAATCTTCGCCTTTTAATCAAGAGCCCGCCGATTATTTTCAATAATAAAATCTTCGGCTTTAAAAAATCACGACCCGCGGATTATTTTTTATAAAATCCAAACCAAAAAATAATCTGCGGAACCCACCGATTATTATTATTATTTTAATAAAATCTGAACCAAAATTAATCGTCGGGGAATAGCCTAGTCAATTTAGCTCCATGACAATCACCAAATTATAGGCTCCAGACTTAGAGTAGGCACATATAGAATATGTTGGGGTTACACATGATTGTGAGTGTGAATGCTCAAATTAATTCACCTTAATTGATATTTGTTACCTTCAGTTGTATACACTTCTACTGTATATTACAAATGTATTATACCTTTCCCTTGTTTGTGTTAATATGTCTTTTGATTGAGTTAAGCCATTTCAATTGATATTGTATAGTGTGTCTTACATGTACTATGTTGTGATGTTACACTATTGTTTCAGGTAAGGGTGAAGGTTGGTACCTATTAAAACGTTTAAACCCGCTGTATTTGTTTTCACCTGTCCTAAGTCAGGAACCTGATGTTCAGTGGTTGTCGTTTTATGATGTGGTTCACAAGTGTTTCTCGTTTTTTTATATAGATTAGACCGTTGGTTTTCCTGTTTGAATGGTTTTACACTAGTCATTTTGGGGACCTTTATAGCTTGCTGTTCTGTGTGAGCCAAGGCTCCGTGTTGAAGACCGAACTTTGACCTATAATGGTTTATTACAAATTGTGACTTGGATGGAGAGTTGTCTCATTAGCACTCATACCACATCTTCTTATATCTATAAACCACTGGAATTATGATAGCATAAATTGAGACTGTAAAAACATGATTGTTATAATATATCTAAATTTAAAGTCATAGCTCATGCCATCCATACAATATGAAGCAGGTGTACTCTATGAAATGTGCCATTTTGTTTTGATGTACTGTGACTTCCAGCTAAATTGACTAGGCTATTCCCCGGCGATTAATTTTGGTTCAATTTTTATTATAATAATGATAATAATCGGCGGGTCCCGCAGATTTTTTTTTTTGTTTGGATGTTATAAAAATAATCGGCGGGTCACTGTGGCTTTTCATACATAACAGCTATGAGTTAAGATTTATTTTAGGACTAATCTCAATGCGGTAAATTGACAATTAAAGGGAAAATAAATGCAGATAGAAATGTTATGTTTAATATAAACAGCTAACGTAAAAGAATTCTGTAAAATGACACTACTTAAAATGTAACTGATCGAGATGAGCTGTTCCAATAGTTTGTGTTGATTAGTCGTTTGTCTTCTTCTTTGTACTGTTATGTAGACTGTTACTCGTTTTTTGCTCAGTTTTCGTTATTTGCCAATGTGTTTTCAGTTTATCTTCGACTTATGACTTTGAATTACTCGTTGTTATTTCTTCCTTTCTTTTTCAGGTTGTTGGTTATGATAATTTTATCAAATAATTATTCATGGTGTGCTAACCGTGTCCAAGAACACGTTTTTACAAAGTACTGATTTAGCAAAAAAAACATTTTTTAGAAACTCTATACATTTACTGTATATGAAAAAGAAATTTGCTTCTAAAAATAGTTATAAATCTAGTATAACAATTTTTATAGTGTAATATCGCCAAAAATGTGTTATCATATTTTTTTTTAAAATCGAACATTTTCAAAAAAAAAATATCACATGTTTGGCTCATTTCATATGCAGATTTAATATTTTTGCTTGAATTCCACATGACTGAAGTGGTCGTTTTACTCCAAGTGAAATAACATGTTTCTAAAATGAAAGCAATACATATATTATAAGGAATATGTTATTCTATGCTTGAAAGTTATCCTTCTTTAGAAATTAATTCATTTTGTATTGAAAGGTATGTTCTAAATTTACAGTGTATACTTATCTGTTTATATGTAAAATATTTAAATACAATCGCATGTGACATCATTACGTCGCATAACCGGAGTTCATAGTTCAAGCATGTTAAAAATATTTTGAAATATTTATATACAATTTTGTTAAAATAATCGACGCAGTGGTTTGTCACAACATGACTGTGTCTTACAACAAAAATTGACGAATACAAGGAAATCTGTCTTTCCGACATCGGTTCCCAATTAGTAGTAGTAGTAAATATATTTAAATTTTACGGACTTTATCACGAGTTGATTGAACATCATGGAATATTTGTTACACAAAATTAATGACGACAGATATATTTCAATTGTCGTAACCACAATCCCAAGTACGGAAGCCGGTTAGTGTCAGGTTGGAGTTTAATTTTTAAGTCGTTATAACGACTTAGCTAACTTGTTATAACGACTTAGCTAAGTTGTTATAACGACTTAGCATATTTATCTTGTTATAACAACTTAGCTAACGTGTTTTAACGACTTAGCTTACTTGTTTAAACAACTTAGCTAACTCGTTTAAACAACTTAGCTAACTCGTTAAAACGACTTAGCTAACTTGTTTAAACAACTTAGCTAAGTTGTTATAACGACTTAACTAATCTAACTCGTTATAACAACTTAATTAACTCGTTTAAACAACTTAGCTATCTTGTTATAACAACTTAACTTACTTGTTTTAACTACTTAGCTAACTCGTTTAAACAACTTAGCAAACTCGTTTGAACGACTTAGCTAACTCGTTTAAACAACTTAGCTAACTCGTTAAAACGACTTAGCTAACTTGTTTAAACAACTTAGCTAACTTGTTATGACAACTTAGCAAATCTATCTCGTTATAACAACTTAGCGAACTCGTTTAAACAACTTAGCTATCTTGTTATAACAACTTAGCTTACTTGTTTTAACGACTTAGCTACATTGTAACTCGTTTAAACAACTTAGTTAACTCGTTTAAACAACTTAGCTAACTCGTTTTAACAACTTAGCTTACTCGTTAAAACGACTAAGCTAACTTGTTTAAACAACTTAGCTAACTTGTTTAAACAACTTAGCTAACTTGTTTAAACAACTTAGCTAACTTGTTTCAACAACTTAGCTAACTTCTTATAACAACTTAGCGAATCTATCTCGTTATAACAACTTAGCTAACTCGTTTAAACAACTTAGCTATCTTGTTATAACAACTTAGCTAAGTTGTTTAAACGAGTTAGCTAAGTCGTTAAAACAAGTAAGCTAAGTTGTTATAACAAGATAGCTAAGTTGTTTAAACGAGTTAGCTAAGTTGTTATAACGAGATAGATTCGCTAAGTTGTTATAACAAGTTAGCTAAGTTGTTTAAACAAGTTAGCTAAGTCGTTTAAACGAGTTAGCCAACTTGTTTAAACGAGTTAGCTAAGTTGTTTAAACGAGTTTGTTAAGTCGTTAAAACAAGTAAGCTAAGTTGTTATAATAAGAAAGCTAAGTTGTTTGAACGAGTTAGCTAAGTTGTTATAACGAGATAGATTAGCTAAGTTGTTATTACAAGTTAACTAAGTTGTTTAAACAAGTTAACTAAGTCGTTTTAACGAGTAAGCTAAGCTGTTTAAACGAGTTAGCCAAGTTGTTTAAACGAGTTAGCTAAGTCGTTAAAACAAGTAAGCTAAGTTGTTATAACAAGAAAGTTATGTTGTTTAAACGAGTTAGTAAAGTTGTTATAACGAGTTAGATTAGTTAAGTCGTTATAACAACTTAGCTAAGTTGTTTTAACGAGTTAGCTAAGTTGCTTAAACGAGTTAGCTAAGTTGTTTAAACAAGTAAGCTAAGTTGTTATAACAAAATAGCTAAGTTGTTTAAACGAGTTAGCTAAGTTGTTATAACGAGATAGATTCGCTAAGTTGTTATAACAAGTTAGCTAAGTTGTTTAAACAAGTTAGCTAAGTTGTTTAAACAACTTAGCTAAGTCGTTATAACAAGTTAGCTAAGTCGTTATAACGACTTAAAAATATAACTCCAACCTGACACTAACCGGCTTCCATACCCAAGGCATCCTCTTTTCCTCGAATGTGACATACCGAATAAGATGTACATTGTATCACTGGGTTTGCACTTACACGAGGAACGCGACGGTTGCCACATGTGGGGCAGGATGTGCTTCCCCTTTCGGAGCATCTGAGATCACTCCTTGTTTTGTTTTTAAGGAGTGGAATTGCTCTTGTTTTAGTTTTAAATGTTGTTCTGTTTGCTTTTTACTTTTTCAATGACTGTGTTACTTTTTCAATGTATGTGTTACTTTTTCGATGTCTGTGTTACTTTTCAATGTCTGTGTTACTTTTTCAATGTACGTGTTACTTTTTCAATGTATGTGTTACTTTTTCAATGACTGTGTTACGTTTTCAATGTATGTGTTACTTATTCAATGACTGTGTTACGTTTTCAATGTATGTGTTACTTATTCAATGTCTGTGTTACTTTTTCAATGTATGTGTTACTTTTTCGATGTATGTGTTACTTTTTCAATGTATGTGTTATATATTCAATGACTGTGTTACGTTTTCAATGTATGTGTTACTTATTCAATGTCTGTGTTACTTTTTCAATGTATGTGTTACTTTTTCAATGACTGTGTTACGTTTTCAATGTATGTGTTACTTATTCAATGTCTGTGTTACTTTTTCAATGTATGTGTTACTTATTCAATGTCTGTGTTACTTTTTCAATGTATGTGTAACTTTTTCAATGTCTGTGTTACGTTTTCAATGTATTTGTGTGTTACTTATTCAATGACTGTGTTACGTTTTCAATGTATGTGTTACTTATTCAATGTCTGTGTTACGTTTTCAATGTATGTGTTACTTATTCAATGTCTGTGTTACTTTTTCAATGTATGTGTTACTTTTTCAATGTCGGTGTAATTTATACCGGTGACCGATTGTCTATCATTTGTCATGAAAAAAATTATAGTTTCAGAATTTCACATTCGGTTAAGTTTCAGGTTCAGAAAATTTACATGACCAATGTTTCACGAATTGGGTGATGTCTAAGGGTGAGACAAGAATTGGTTATCATCCCGCTATTGTGTGATGCCTTAATTATCACTTCATATAACTTATCAACGTATCGTACAGGAGTAATATCACGGGTCTCACATGTGGAGAGGATGTGCTTCCCCTTTCGGAGCATCTGAGATCACTCCTTGTTTTGTTTTTAAGGAGTGGAATTGCTCTTGTTTTAGTTTTAAATGTTGTTCTGTTTGCTTTTTACTTTTTCAATGACTGTGTTACTTTTTCAATGTATGTGTTACTTTTTCGATGTCTGTGTTACTTTTCAATGTCTGTGTTACTTTTTCAATGTACGTGTTACTTTTTCAATGTATGTGTTACTTTTTCAATGACTGTGTTACGTTTTCAATGTATGTGTTACTTATTCAATGACTGTGTTACGTTTTCAATGTATGTGTTACTTATTCAATGTCTGTGTTACTTTTTCAATGTATGTGTTACTTTTTCGATGTATGTGTTACTTTTTCAATGTATGTGTTATATATTCAATGACTGTGTTACGTTTTCAATGTATGTGTTACTTATTCAATGTCTGTGTTACTTTTGCAATGTATGTGTTACTTTTTCAATGACTGTGTTACGTTTTCAATGTATGTGTTACTTATTCAATGTCTGTGTTACTTTTTCAATGTATGTGTTACTTATTCAATGTCTGTGTTACTTTTTCAATGTATGTGTAACTTTTTCAATGTCTGTGTTACGTTTTCAATGTATTTGTGTGTTACTTATTCAATGACTGTGTTACGTTTTCAATGTATGTGTTACTTATTCAATGTCTGTGTTACGTTTTCAATGTATGTGTTACTTATTCAATGTCTGTGTTACTTTTTCAATGTATGTGTTACTTTTTCAATGTCGGTGTAATTTATACCGGTGACCGATTGTCTATCATTTGTCATGAAAAAAATTATAGTTTCAGAATTTCACATTCGGTTAAGTTTCAGGTTCAGAAAATTTACATGACCAATGTTTCACGAATTGGGTGATGTCTAAGGGTGAGACAAGAATTGGTTATCATCCCGCTATTGTGTGATGCCTTAATTATCACTTCATATAACTTATCAACGTATCGTACAGGAGTAATATCACGGGTCTCACATGTGGAGAGGATCTGCTTACCTTTCCGGAGCTCCTGAGATCAACCGTTGTTTTTGGTGGGGTTCTTTTGCTCAATCTTTAGTTTTTGGTATTGCGCATGCGTTGTGTTTGCTGTTGTTTGTCTGTTGATAGTTTTTCGTTTTTTGTCATGGCATATTGTCAGTATGTTTTCTAGATGTGAGTATGGATATCCCGGTGTGATATTTTGCCTTTCTTAAAAGGTCAAGAGTAAAAATAATTCAACTTTCAAAATTTCCACTGTTTATTCATAAAATATCACATGTAATTTCGACGTCACTATGGTCAAAATTAATGAAAAAATATCTACGGTTCACTAGAATAGTTTAGTTATATTAATATCTTGTAAACACTTCTAAACGAATAAAATCATCTTTTAGAAAAAAGTTGCAATACAAACAAAAAATCAAAAACTATGGAATATCAAATTGCAAAAGGTCTTTCCGAGTGCTTTTACGGAATAGCTTGTGGACCATGTAGCCATGACATTTGAAAAAACATTTTTCGAAGTTAGCTGGAAATAACTAATGTATGAGTTCACTACGCAGATTGTGTAATGAAGTTAAGTATCAAAGTTACATTCTTATTTCAGAATTAACTGTTAGTATTTTCATCGCTTATTGTTATTGTTATTTCAAACAAATTTGATGCAATTTTATTGAATACTTCTTTAAATTCAATACTCCTAAGAATAGTATGATCAGAAATAGTTATTTACCTGTTTTCGTTGACGTAAACACTAGATTAACAAGGATGAATGGTAAAACATTTATTGAATCTAGGTGTATTTCCATTTTTAAAAAGTAAGTCCAAATCAAAGCTGTGATTATCACATTGACGTCTTATTGTTTTTTTTTTTTGTTATATGAAATGAATACATTAAGTTTCCCTTTTTTCTATCTTTTTCGCTTTTTAGATTGTAACACAACTGCAACAGGTGTGCAAGTTATGACAAGAATATAAAGAATTTAGGTTAAATTTTAAATTCTATTCAAATAAAATATGATACTTGCAAGTGTATAATCCAGGTGAATTAAAATAGTATCATTACAAGGAAATTACTAAATTAAATTTAAATGGAAATTAAAAGTCCTTTCTCGGAATTTTATCAACGATTAATTTTAAATTAATGACGGTTATCTGTGTAAAACTGCAAACAAAAGTAAAATAATTGACGATGCCGAATTGATAAATGATTGATAAAATACTTGACAATGTGCCAAAAAGAGCGATTTTATAGTATCATAGAACGCTAGGATTATTACTGAAAAAAATGCATATAAGTTCAAATCCTGAATTTGAAATTCTTCGTAAGAGGTATAAAGTTCGTAATTTAAAAGTTACTATGGAAAAAAAATCATACACTCAGCTAAGCTTTTGTTCTGCATTTTTTCTTAAAAAATCTTTAATGCTTGATATATTGTTACAAAGAGTCTTTACAACTCGCTTTTTGTGGCACTGACAAAAAAATGAGAAGATAAATGAAGAAAACGAAGTTGTTGAAGAAAAAAGACAGCATCGTGGTTTAAGGATAATCCAGGAAGAAGAAAACAGTCCAAAAAACACCACACACTAAACTAAAGTACAAACACACTCAAACAAAAGCCAGGTAAACTTAGGTGCTACAGAAGGGTCACTTGGTCATGATCCAATTATGACACTTGGCGTGTTATTCCTATTTAAAAATCGTTAATTGGTCGAATCAAGGCGTCATACATACCGGATTAAAATTTCTCTTGTCTAACTCTTAAGATATGACCAATTTATGTAGACATATATTATGAATGATTGTAATGAAAGAGAGGTAAAGGATACCAACGTAACATTCAAACCCATATGTCGAAAAAAAACTGACAACGCCTTAAACGAACAAAGAAATTGGCCAAAAGACCAACAACAGTACACCAAACACAACCTAGAAAACTAAAGACTGAGCAACACGAACCGTAATAAAAACAGGGGGTGATCTATCGTGCTCCGGAAAGGTTAGCAAATACTGCTCCACATGTGACACCCGTCTTGTTACTCCTATAAAATGACACCCATTACAGTGCGGTAAACATATTTTCTTGATCAACCTACATTAGAGAAGTCTGGCATCAAATGTTTGGAAAGTGACAGTAGATCGATATGTTCACATGAAAACCAACTGTGGACATACACACTCAAAACAGGTTTTCCTCCATATTATGAATATTAATAAAAAAGGGGGATACATATACACGTACATCAGCGATAATAGAACGAATTGCGAGAACACATATAAAGAATATAACATTATTTTTGAAATGAAAACTGAAATGTATGGCCTCCGGGTGCGGGATTTTCTCTCTGCTTTCTGCTCTTTGGTCAGGTTGTTGTCTCTTTGCCACATTCCCCGTTTCCATTCTGTTTTTAAATTATATCATATTGGATTATATTTCACTTTTTCTGTTGCGGGGTAACTGTTTTATCTCAATGTTAACTCCACATCTCTGTTTTTCACATTTATATAACATTACTACAAACGTGAGTGGTACTGCGCAGAAGAGTACTTGACTTAAAAGAGTGTAACAAGGAAACCGACTCAGCTCACGGATTATTATGACCAATATATATAATAAAAAGGAGATGTGGTATGATTGCCAATGAGACAACTAATCACCCAAGTTCAAATGAAGTGGATGTGAGCAATTATAGACAACCGTACGGCCTTCAACAATGAGAAATCCCATACCGTTTAGTCGGCAATGAAAGGCACCGACATTAAAAATATGAAAAATTTCAATAGAGAAAAACAACGGCCTAATTTGTTCATTGTGAATTTAATCCCAGATAGCTAGTAGATACGACTATTTATAATTTAAAGTTCATTTCCAAGGAAATTATTAACGGTTGGTGACCCCTTCTGTAGGCCTGTGTAGTACGAAATTTTCAAAGTACAACAATATCCAAAAAGTAAAAATAGAGAATAAAAGTGACGTGCCATTTTGTACATATATCAAAGGGAAAGGTTGTTCAAAGCAATACTGTTAAATATTTTATTGCATTTAATAAAAAATGGGGATTTGGTGACAAATAAAGCCAAAATTTTTGCATAAAACCCGCAACCTTTATTACAGAGATTTATTAATTCGCTTTTAGCAGCCAATTTGATTTAAAAATGTCAAAATAAGCTGAGAAACATTGCTAATGAATTATTCACTTGCAAGTGAATAATTCGATCTCATTAAATCTGTATTCATGTGACCTTCAAGTTTACCCCATAGCTGGAGATAGGTTACGCATGTATTCAGCTATGAAAAGGAGAAGAATGTCAACATTGAAGTTGAAATAAGGATGAACCATTTGGTTGACTGATTCGATCCACAAACTATCATTCTTATACAGTTAAAAATCGATGAGAAACATACTTTTTGACTTACAATATTAAATCAAACAGACCTAGAAAAATCCAATTGCTCATGGTTTCTATCTATTCATATTTATATCTATATTTATATGGGATGTATGACCGTCGGCAGTCTTCGGAGGTCATCTCGATAATCAATTAGATGACGTCTAGACAAAAATACACATGAAATGTTGATACATATTGTCGAGTCCATGCATTGTTAATTGTTTATTTTAGACTTTTTGCAATTTGTATATACGTTTTAGTTTGTTATAAATTTGACAGCTAAATTCCCTTTAACCAATTTCTTTATTTATATACTTGTTTTAGGGAAATCGTTCCACTGCATGCAATAATCCTCTATCCATTAAACACCGAATTGTCAATTTGAAATATAGGATTACAAGGGGAAAGCCTATGGATTTTTTTTTTTTATATAAAATTCCCATATGCTTAGCATTGAATCAACAAAAAAGTACATTATCCTTACTCCACGGGCGCTATGTATTGCTCTCTTCTGTACATCGTCAGAATATCTTCTTGTGAAGAGTCCAGAAAAATGAATCTGGACTAGTGGAGGTATTTTGAAGAAGAAGCAGTAAAACACTAATTCAATTTGGCGTCGAAATAGCAGAATTGTTTATTTTGGAAGACATAACTGAAGTTTACGATGATTTATTAGAAAATCCAGTCACGTCAGCTCATTCGAAAGACATGACTGTAATATTGTGCTCTGTTTTGGCATTGTTATAATTATTTAATAAATGTAAAAACAAAGAAATTGGTTGGTTCTTAAAATGCTTTCCTAACTTAATTATCTAAACCAATCCGACTTAAAGCTCCAACCATTTCATTTTCAGGAACAATCTTCGTGTGGTATGATTGCCAATGACACAACTATCCACCAAAGTTAAAATGAAGTGGATGTAATACGATTGAATATCATTTGTCTGGTATATGATTGAAAAAGACATCTTATTGTCTATATATCAAAATAATTTTAAAGTAACCAAACTTGATTATTTATGTAATATATGAAAGATATTATGTATACAATGTATTTGATGTCTGCGTTTCTCAGACTGTCTTCTCTAAATCCGTTGTTTGTGTACTGATTGATACTTTAGTCTGGGACAACATGATTTATTTTTCAATTGTAATTGGTTTTGAACTAGCTTTCAGTAACTGAGGGTACTCTTTATATCGTTGCTTTTTGTATGTTGTTTTCGTGTTAGTTGTTTGGGTGTCTCGTACCGATCTTTTGGGTTAAGTCAATGCAACTGTTTTTTACAGTTTGTTCTTATTTTGTGCTGTTACACCACTGTAAAAGGTTAGGGGAGAGTTAACCGCTCAAAAACTTGTCTGACCCCGCAACAGTTTTTATGTGCCTGTCCGAAGCTAGGAGCCTGCAGTTCAGTGGTTGTCGTTGGTTTATGTCTGTCATATTTGTTTTTCTGACTATTCGGTATGGATTTTTACGCATTGTTGAAGGCCGTACGGTTGCCTATAATCGCTCACATCCACTTCATTTGAACTCTGGTGGAATGTTGTTTCATTGGCACTGCAGCACCCATCTCCTAATTTTTATATAATATACCCGACTTTTAAACTGGTGTCGTCCTGAACATGCATGAAATATTTGCCACTGGACGTTTAAAAATGAACAACCAATAATTAATCAATTTAACGTTGTGTAAAATATGGAGACAATCGTATGATTTTTTTTTATGAAAGGGGAGCGGGGTGGGGGTACATGAAAATTTTGAATAAGAACTGGAAATATAGGCATGCAGAGCGACAGATAAATATGAATAAATCCGAGAGAAAATATCCTCCTGCCCCCTCCCCCTTCCCAGAATATTAAATTGTCGCACATTTACTGTTATTGTCTGGCTAGTTCTATAATATAAAACCATCGATTTTTTTCTTCTTTTTTTTCATTTTTCATCGGATATTTTCATTGCTTTTTTTTTTTATGGATTATCAGACGGAAAATGTAAAAAATAGACAAGAAAGATGTGATTATATTTTATAGAAGTCTGAACTACTATTAAGCAGACGTTTTAACTCGTATCTTAGAAATATAACAGTATTGCAAGCAAATATTTATCTTCATCCGGCTTATTGTTCTTACAAGGATGCCCTATAAAGGCTGACATACCATAAAAACGTTTATCGCACAACTCACATTCTATTATATCTGCATTCACAAATTTATTAATAACATTTATAGTAAACGACGCCATGTTTGTTATGTGCCTCTGCCGTCTTATCTACTTTTTTAAAAGGAGGAGATAGAAGAGAGACGACAGAAGATCTTCGAAATGCAAACACAAAAACAAAAACAAAAAAAACAGAAATGGATCTCTTCTGGCTCACTACCGAACAACAAAAAAACCAGGCCCCATGTTAATATTTTGAAGAATTATAAGGTCGCATTATCACAATATTACATGCTTCTATTTTAATATCATCACCTTTCATTGTATATTATACAAATAGACAAATGTGTCATATTTTCTCTATTTGATAATACATTTATCGTACGTCCCATGTTCACATTGCTTCCTATTGCCCTATTAATCAATTAGTTTGTATTGACGCATGTCGCCTTTTAGAGGTAATATACAAATATATAGACAATATTTTAAATTATTTAAAATGTTGTTTAAACTCGAAATAATTAATTGACATGACATTTCTATGCATTTGTATAATGCGATGAAAATGCCACCATTAGCTGGCTGTTTCATCCCAATGCAAATTAATCCGGGCGTTTACGAGTTCAAATCGAACACACCGTGAACAATTGATGTCAGTCAGTCATATACACTTTTAATGTAAGTAAATAGTACAATATTTATCAGATATATTCGTTTATATATAAGGCATTACTAAGGTCAAGTAAATAATTCTAATGACTCGAAATTGATTTTTTAATTGTTAAGTTAATATCATGATGGCAATAATTGAATTAGAAAAAAATCGTCATAATAATAAGGAACCCCCCCCCCCTTTTTTCCTTTTTTTAAATGGCTGGATCCGCACCTGTGTCTGGTGTATACAATGTCCAACTGACTCTGCACGTTCAAGAAACCTTTAAACAACTCTTCGACGATACCGTATACGTGAGTGTTCTGTTGAAAGTCAACATGTATATCCCTATCTAACATGCATGTATCAGCAGTCCAAGTGGTTGTCTAAATTTCCAACCAATATCCCGGTTGACCAACAATACAGAACCTATATCTGGATTTATTTTGAAATTGCATGAAATATTTGCCACTGGACATCTAGCAAACAATAATCATCAAGGGTCCTTTTTAGGGTCAACTAATTCATTCTCGATGTTTAAATGCAGAAAATCGGACTGTTTGAAAAATCTAAGAAGACAGATCAAATACTGCTGATTTCTTTCAAACGTCAAATAATATATAGATATAAGTAAATCCTGAACGTCAAGGTATACTTTCTCAAGTTCTATGTTGTTTGTTGTCACACCCTGCACTAACATTTAGTCGTCACACCCTGCACTAAAATTCAGTCGTCACACCCTGCACTAACATTTAGTCGTCACAGACTGCACTAAAATTTAGTTGTCACACTCTGCACTAAGATTTAGTCGTCACACTCTGTACTAGAAATTATGTCTTTAATATTCAGAAAGTCAAGGTATCAACAGTATTAAAATACTGCCTATATGCCATCTTGTTTTTCTTTGTTGACATATTTGTTTGTTTTTATCATGAGTGATTAAGATTATAGCACAATTTTGACTGCTGTACCCCTATTTTTGACATTTTTACCCTTTTATAAAATTGAAAATGGAAATGAGGAATGTGTCAAAGAGACAACGACCCGACCAAAGTGCTGAAAAAAGCCGAAGGCCACCAATGGGTCTTCAACACAGCGAGAAAGTCCCGCACCCGGAGGCGGGCTTCAGCTGCCCCCTAAACAAAAATATGACTAGTTCAATGAAAATGGACGTCACACTAAACTCCAATACAAATAAATGAACTAAAATTAAAAAAAATATACAAGACTAACAAAGGCCAGAGGCTCCTGACTTGGGACAGGCGCAAAAGTGCGTCGGGGTTAAACATGTTTTGTGAGATCTCAACCCTCCCCCTATACCTGTAGCCAATGTAGAATAAACAAACAAACAGCAATACGCACAATAAAACTCAGTTTAAAAGAAGTCCGAGTCCGATGTCAGAATAGGTAACAAAAGAAACTAAGCAAAATGACAATGATACATAAATTAACAAAGGACTACTAGCAGTTACTGACATGCCAGCTCCAGACCTCAATTAAACTGATTGAAGGATGATGTCTTCAACATATGAAAATCAAGCACAATCCCTTCCGTTAGGGGTTTAGTATCATAACATCATAAAATATATGAGAAGAACATAACCCGTATCATGCCAAGAACTGATTTCAGAATAAATGTGTTTATTTCCGATGCAAAGACCCTATGAGTGAACCAATATTAATACCAAAATATGTCTGTTTGTTTTGTTCACACATTGTTGTCAATACAATGGAATGTTAAGCGACGGTCATATAAGTGAGAGGTTTAGCTAGCTATAAAACCAGGTTTAATCCACCATTTTCTACATAAGGAAATGTCTGTACCAAGTCAAGAATATGATAATTGTTTTCCATTCGTTTGATGTGTTTGAGCTTTTTAGTTTGCCATTTGATAAGGGACTTAATTTTCGTTTTGAATTTCCTTGGAGTTATTTGGTATTTTTGTTAATAACTTATTTACAACAGGCAACCGCGTTCTGTAAGCTTTTTCTCTCTATTTGAGTCTGTCTACTGTTTATGTCTGTGAATTGACCTCTAGATGTTTTGGTTTTTGAGTGTCGTTGGGTTGCTGTCTCATTAAAGTATTTCCCATATCGTCTTATTCAAACCTAAATGTTGAACTTTGATCAGACAAAAGTTTCATATCTGGTCTATGAACTTCTACCGTCTGACAGTATTGATTGGCTGTGTGGGATGTATAAATACGTAGCCACGTCGTATCGAAATTGAAACAATAAATCCGACAAATCGTGAAGGAAGCGTGTTAAACAATCCTTGCAACAGCTCTCTGAGATGTCCGGAGCTTGCCTGTTGTAAGGTCAAATGAATACACCTATTCAACGAACTCTATGCCTTATTTTCTAGTATCAGTGCAAATTTCCTGCCATTTATCCCAGTCAATTTTTGAAATTATTGTTAATTTGGTTCGTCCTTAATATGCATGTAATGTTCGCTACTGAAAATTGAGTAATCAACCAATCCTTTTATGTATATCCGAGTGTGCTTAACACACCAAATACTGCAGCCTCGACGATAATGCATGCAATGGTCTGTATACTTTAAATTTGTATGCCCATTCTTCTCTAATCTTTATATTTTCGCCCATTTTCTCTTGTCTTTATAATTAAGACCCATTATTCTCATGAATTTTCGTTATCATCAGTTCTTTGGGATGCTTTCGATTACGAAAACAAAGCAACGGCGAACACAATTTTTGAGAAAAGAGTCTGTTCAATTAGTAGTAGTTGTCGACTCCTCTTGTAGTTCACTGAAAACCTTACGTATTTTTTCGTTTTCCGGGAAACTATAATAGTAGATGGAGGGAAACCGTCACCATCAAAAACTAATCAGCAAAATAAGGACGACCTTAAAGCTGAATGACCGAAATAATCAATTGACTCGTTATATGGGTTATTTCCCTTTACCAACGACTGCTTGTCTCCCCTGCGCAAAAAGTCGGAGCAATAAGACATAACCATCCTTCATTCCATCGTCTCATTGCTGGCGTGGTCAACATTCAGGTTTAGTTTGTGGTTTGCTTTTATTTTAGACATCAATAACTTTGTCAACTCTTCATTGAATTTAACGAAACTTGGACAAAAACTTCTTCGTGGACAAAAGACCGTATCAAAAGTACGCGTAGTCGTAAACTAATGTGTTATTCGGTTACTCGTTCAATATTTTTCTATATTTCAATTCTTCGATTAGTTTTACTATAAATATCACAATTAGGAAATATTGTAGGAATACCAAGACAGCAATTCATACAAGATTCAAATTCACATTGGTTACTCAATGAAACTGATTACTCCCTTAACCATGTTAACGTCCAGTGGCAAATATTTATTGTATAATTAGGACGAATGATTCTAAATAAATCAAATACATTAGTATTGCAAAGTGGGAAGAACGGGATCAAACGGTTAAAACAATGGCGTGCAACTTGGATAAGATGGTATGTTGAATTTCGAAAGACACATAAAACATGTCGTATTTACATTGTACAAGAAGAACGTTGAACAATGACCAATACCGTAAGATAAGCTGTTGGAGCCCCTTTTTCAACGGGTGATGAATGTAAAAAGAATCAAAGAGCAAAACAGCAGTAAAGGTCCCCTATAAGTAACATATATAAGTATGTACTTAATATAAATTCAAATAGTTGCCACGCTTTCCAAGATTGTTTCCGAATATTAACCAAAGACTATGGAGGTACAAATGATCGGCACATTAAATGTAATTTAATTCTTTCTAGTTATATATTTTAGAATGTTAATTCTGCTATGTCGCATGCAACTTGTTTTTTTTTTCTAGATCCTAGTATTGGCCGCTGGTTCTTAGAAAGTGTTTCTTATTAGTCACAGCCGGTTAAGTTTTAGTTAATGGATTTTCCACTATAAATACATACTCCTAGTAAATAAGTTTGGGGTATAATAATTATGAAAAAGAGATCGTGTACGAAATGAGATCGTCTTAGGTATTTTAGATAACTATTTTGCGTTGAATAACAATGAAATTGCTCGAAAAGGTTTGTAGCATTCATAATTATATAGATAGATTTTTGATATTATTAAGGCCTTCACTTTTCCCTTTTTTGTTTCATTTTCTTTTCTATTGAGTACATGTAAAAAAGAGCACAACACCAATATTAGTAAACATACTGTTGCTACATATTTATGTCTAAGTTATGCCTCTTTGTCCGACGAACATAACTGTCTACAAACATACAACTAAAACTGACACTAAATAGAATTCAACAAATTTTAAGATTATTGTTGCCACATCCCTCCCCAGCATATTTTTACAAATCTTAAATCACAGTTAGGACATGGTATAGCATTTGTCCTGAATAATACTTCATGTGCGATCAACGTAGGAAAACTATCACAATTAACAACAAACGCACGCACATTGGTAGACTTTTCTATTACAAAGCCTCATCCTTGCTAACTGGTTCCTTGCATCGCAGTAATGTTTTCTTTTTTTCTTTCCGTGACATAGAAAAAGGTATTTCAATCATAATTCTCTGGTATCTTGTTCCATTAATATTATCGTTCTAAATAGAAGATATCTTTTTGAACTGAATGCGTAAATGAGATTCTAAATAATGTAAAAAAATATGTGTCAATTTTATGCAATGTAAAATAAACAGACCCGTTTTATAAATGACTTGTCTGTTGTGGTGAACACAATTTATATATAATAAAATGTGCACGATTTTAACGGAAAGTGAAACAAAACAAATTAACGGATTACATAATAAGATATTTTTGACTTAATCAAATGTTAATTTTTATTTATTTACTTCTACATGTTTGTTAAATTATTTTTATTTCATGAAATGAAATGTATAGGATGCATTTGATGCATGTATCTGCATAAAGATGCATTAATTTTGATATCTGTACATGTATATGTATAAAAATACATTTGATACATGTGCATGCATAAAGATACATTATGACGGCATTGTGGATATGTTTATATTGAATGTATTCATTGTGACGCGTTAAATAGCAACTGACATTATTATGTATTTACTTATTTTTGTAATTAAAAAAACAATAATGTAATGATTAAAGTGCTCACTTCCATGCTGATTTTCGATTACTAGGAGGTGTTCAAGACCTTGACTACTCATGAGGGTCTCGCACGGTCGGCCTCTTGATTAATAATTGTGTATTTGTGGTAAGTATTTTCTTTGGTCTCTTAATGTTTTTTTTTTAATTATTATTTGATAGAATAACAATAATAATAATAATAAATAATTAGAATAATTTATTTTATTAAAGTGTCGCATACTTGTATACAGATTATATAATATACATTGCACAGTAATAAAATAAGACAAATAGACTAACTTGCGGATTTCCGACATTAAGCATTGGACAGATTATGAAATGAATGCGCTAATGACGTATAAAATTAAAACATCCGTATTTTTTTTTCGGTTTCACTAATAGGATGTGTTTACACTCATATTTAGGTTTCATATGAATTTGAATTATGTTTGAAAAAACCAAAATCAGATAACTTATTTTCACTACATATACCATGTACCAGCTAGTTCAAATTTCAAAAACTAATTGACCCTATCAAGTATCCGTCACATCCAATCTTTTCCTTATTTTTTTAAATACATGTCACTCAAACGATAATTAGAGGTCATATAGTGAAACGAATTTAATGGAAACGATAGTTTCACCTGACATGTATCATATTTAAGTGTAAAATAGTAATGCATTTCTAACTGGATGGGGTGGTGTATATATTTACCCTATTTTATGGTTCAGTGTCCACATCTAATTGTTGTTATTATTGAAATAGTTGATGTATAACGGATAGTTAATGTACGTTATATAGAACAATCTGTAAACCTAGGTATATACATTCAGAAATTCATGTCGTTTAGGAGTGTTGGCATAATTTTCTCTCAGGAAAATTAATTTTGTATTACGACCTCTTTTCAGATGGCTTTATTGTTGCAATGAAACGTGTTATTATCTGATGTAAAGACTTCATTTACAGTGAAAGTTCAATATGGACGTATTTAAAGACTATGACCACATCTCTCTGACAACAGTTGTACTGATGTTGAGTTTTTCTACATTTACAGGTATGTATAATTTTTGTCTCGCCTGCGATAAAAGTCTCAGAATGCGAGACAGAGGGATTACAATCCGGCGGCGGCGGCGGCGTACACGATATTTGGTATTTGGAATCCTTGCAAGGTCTAAATGTCCGTCAAACAGGGTTCGCCTCATTTTGACCTCGTTTCATGGATTAATAATCAAAGTGTTCATGGTCGATTCCGAAACTCAGATATTATAAGCAATATGTCAACTAGCTCCAGTGTATGTAATGATTGTAGGGTATACATATATCACTGAAATATTTCATCTGATAATTAACCTTATTTTCATTGTTCATTGGTCAATGTTAAGTTTTGTTGTTTTGTCTTTTTCCCACTTACTGTACGCATTGTATCAGCTTTATTCGGTTTATGGAATGACTGTAAGATGTACCTGTCCGTCTTGCATGGTTCATCTGACGTTGACCTTTTTTTCATGGTTCATTGGACAATGTAAAAATTTTCCCGGTGTGGTCTATATTTCTCAGATACTATAAGCTATACGGCAACTGCAGATGGTGTATGGAATGATTGTAAGGAGTGCATGTCTGTCTGGCAGGGTTCATCTGACCTTTATCTCACTTTCACGGTTCATCTGAACTTGATCTCACTTTCACGGTTCATAAGTCAATGTTAAGTTGTCACTGTTATGTCAAATTCTCAGATACTGTCGGCAATAGGCCAACTTTATTTGATGTATGGAATGATTGCACGGTAAAGATGTTTGGCAGGGTTCAAATGACCTTGACCTCATTTTATAGTTCATTTATCAATGTTCAATTTTCGTTAAGTAGGTATGTTTCTTAGATACACTAAGCAATAGACTCGCTATAGTTGGTGTATGGTATGATTGTTAGATGTACATGTCTGTCTGGCAGAGAAACATAGACCATAAACTTTTAGATTGATAATGTTAATCTAATGTGATACTTATAGTAAAACCTTCATATTACAGACTTCCAACAAACATTCAATCATGATAAGTAAATCAGGCGATACTTTTCACCGTATACACTCTTGTTTATTAAAAGAAGACTGTCAACTCTATATACGATTACAATTGTATTGCCAGTTGGTCGATAGTTTAGAAAACAAATTATTAGTTGAAGTTGTAGTTGATTTATTCTTTATTTTTAGACCATTTTTACTTTATTATTTATCTGTTTGGTCCTTAATTTTTTATTCTTTATGATTTAGCACCTCGTTATTATTTCTATTTACAATATGATTGTTGGCATATTTTTTCTCTTTACTCTATTTTTTCATCCATTATTCTCCATTCTTTACATCATAGCATAGCCCCACTATATATAGGGATAAACAATCATTGGGAAAATCAGAACCAACGCGTCAAAAAACAGCATCAAGGCAAGACACTACGAACAAAAAAATATCGGTTTGTTAAGCACTACACTGACTTATAATTAAAATGGAACAAAAGCAAAACCGACCAAAATCCAGGGTGAATTTATTGTTCCCCATTGTGTAAGCCATTTGGTATTCACAATCAATGATTCAAAAACAGATCGCACAATTACAAAAAGCAAATATACAAACATGGGGAAAAAATGTTAATTTTATTAAGCAGATGGCTAAACAGCATTATCAAATATGGTGGGGGGAAAACAATTAAATAGCGGTGAAATCATGTACAACGAGGGTTAACATTTCCTGCTCCTCAAGTAGCATGAGTCGTGCACCTTACACTGTTTACTTAGAATATAATTGACCTGTTTGTTACGTGTTGTATTTTTTACACAGCGGATTCATTGTATTAAGAAATAGACATTTGAGAGTATAACAAGTTTAAGCCAATGTCCTCAATGAAGAAGTTTTATGTAATATGGCCTTTTTTAAATGATAGAACATTTTAAAATCTAGTTTTTTCTATCAATTATAAGGTTAATCAAAAGTTATTTAGAATTGTTACAGTTATATGCAGGGCGTTTTCATACAGTCATCTATCTGGTTTTGCGATAGGTAAATCGTGATGCAAACAGGATATTTCCATCCCTTTTCAATTCACCTTCCTTTCAAAAATATTTACTAATATCTTTTATCATCCTTAAATTATGTAATATTAATAATCATAAATAGTATGAATGTTTGTAAAAGTGCTCTTTGCATATTTGAAAGCTTTTCAATATCGCATAGGTTTAAGATGATAAACTTGAAAAGTTGACACGTATATCCCAGATATTCTGACATTGCAATACCATAAATGGATAAGTAGATAACATTGATATATATTATACCAAAATAAAAAAATCGTAAACACAAATTCCGTGTTTTCATATCTTCCGCCTAATGACAATAAGTGTCAGATAGATTACGTGCATATTACGTCGGTGCATGTATCTTTTAATGTTCTGCACCAGTCACAATTATACAATCATTGCATAATAATTGAAGAAAGTGAACGCTTGGTGAAACATGATATGTATAGGTTACATTGTGAATACTAGAGTGAACTTTTTGTTCAGACATGTACCCATTCACCCAGGATGGACACATCTTTCTCTTAAATTACACGCATAGTGTGGGTGGTAACATAGTTTAAATGTATATGTTTACAAAAAAGGTTCAATGCATATTTACGAGTATTTTTGCACATATTTAGTAACTTGATTCATAAATGACGTGTTTTAACTTTTTGTATTACATACAAAATGTACTATATATGAGGGTGTGGATGGCGGTTTACAGAATGGAGAATAATGGGCACAAAATGTAAAGAATACAGAAAATGGGCAAAAAAAAAAGAAAGAATAGAGAATAATCAGGTGTTACAATATAAAGAAAAGTGAATAATTGGCAAAAAGTATAAAGAATAGAGGAAAATGGCCTACTACATTAAAGAAAACAGAATTAAAGGACCCCCAATCCAGACCCTCATGATATGATCCTCGTTTTGTAACGTTATACCCTTACTGTACATAAAATACTACTGAATGGAAATTTGACGCTTCTTATATTTGGTAGTACGCCCAAATCGTGAACCTCTAATTTAAAAGTAGTTGTTGATTGTCATATTTCTATATTTTTATAATACAAAACTCATAAAAATACAAAAATGTCAGTCAAAAAGAGTATCGTTTACGAATAAGAATTCAACTTTATAGAGTCTTCTGCAATTCTTTAGGCATGTATAACTTGAAAGGAGTGATTTATATTGTTACAAACCAATTAAGTAATCTTCTCTCTCACCATTAGATATATTTGGCGCGATAACAACTCAATACGGTTAGTAATATATGCTCAATCTTGTTCTGAAGTATGTAAAACATTATAGGTTTTGTTATTTATAGAATTGGGTTTCAATAGTATACACTTATTTACTGGCTATGTGCACGAAATCAAGTGTAGTGTACACGAGACACAAAATATTTACTGAAGCGAAGCCGAGTGAAATAGTTGGTGTCGAGGGGACAACTACCTTTCTTTTGTCCGAATAGCCTGTTTTGTTTGGTGCAGTTTGTTGTAAAGTGTTCCATACTTTCTGCTATCTTTTTTTTAAATGATCATTAACCGGAGGAAATGTATTATTCAAATAGTCAATCAATTCAAAAGAAAGAATATGTAATATCCATTCGTGACACAAAATCAGTAAGTGCACTGCAAAACACACAACAAAAAACCACTTAAAGCTACTTTTAAAACATGTTTCGTGTTCTTCGAATCCCAATCGTCCAGTATTATCTATCTTACTCCTTGGGAAAAAGATGCAAATAGGCCTTATGCAGATGTTGCCATTTCTCATCTCATAAGCAATTCGAAGTCAGGGTGAAATAATAGGATCGCAAAAATCATTTACCGTTAATCCTCCAACCCTAAAATGTTTGTTTCCAGTAAATAATTCATACCCAGTAAATGGTCTCGTAAGAAAACATACTCGGGTATAAATTATAACATCATATTTAATCTTTATTGTTAACTTTTCAAATCATTGACGTCTCAAGACGATTTAGAGCCTCACATTTTGTATATTCACCTTTCTTTTGAAGAAGACTCAATGTTTCCTTATTTTTGTTTAAATTTATGGTTTCTGTGTCATTATACCCTGCATCTATATTAGGCATGTATAACTTGAAAGGAGTGATTTATATTGTTTCAAGACAAAAGGGTACAAATTATGAGCATGATTTAAATATTAAGACTAGATATCTTGGCTTTTCACCAGCAAGTTCGTCTTTTTCTTTTTTCTTTTTCTTTTTTGTATCATTTCTATTATGGACAGCTTATTCTGTCTCCATAAAGTAATGCTATTGTTTAAAAAAATAGTAAATGTTCCACCTATTTTAATATCAAATAGATTGAGGTTAAAATATATATAAAAATGTGTAAGCAGGTTAGTTTACACTCAAACTTATGTATAATAATTTCTCATATACAAAAAATGTATATTAAAATCGTTCCTGTATTATTATACTAAATTGCTAGCGTGTAAAATGTGATTGTTGGATTTAAAATCTCCGACCTCATCATATATAAATGAAATCTAATGTACCTTTGGGATATTAAGTGACTACTCGACGATATAACATAGATACGAGTATTAGAAAAGGAGATTAAAACCCGGAGTGAACTTACATGATGCTCCTACAAATTTTAAATATTTTCCCGGAAAGATTTTTATATTCCAAGAGTTTGCGACTTATGTTCTTCTGTACGATGAATAATAGTCAACAATATACATGCATATAAAACTTTACTATATTGCAAAGCTTGAAAAAAAACATATTTTTGTCACTTGTACCTTTACTTATTTGAAGCTTTATTTGAACAGTGAAACATGATAAATCATTTGCACGCTTACTTTTTGTTACGTTTTGTATCAAATACGTTGAATGTTGTTACCTTATAATAAAAATATGTAGGGGATCGTCTTTTATACGATTGATTGATAATTGGTTGATGGTTGCTTAACGCACAGTGGCAAACATTTCAAGTATGTTTAGGACGATAACAAATTAACAATAATTACAAAAGGTAGGTCCTGTAATAGAGGCCGTCCGGGAAAAAGGTCGGGAAAGTTTGGACTGCCACTGTAAAATGAGGATCTATTAAATAGCGACAGACATTTTACCTCGCAAAAGGTCACCTACCCTACGGATCCCTCAAAGAGTTGTTGCAAGAGTTCTCAACATGCAGAAAGCGTGGCACTCTCTTTACACGAGGCATAGGTTTTTACGTCCACATTCTGACCGAACGTGAGTGCGTACTTATTCATCCCGCACAGGCAAACGGATGTCCCACTTTGGCATTTTTTTAACTGTCAATCGGAAGATGACCAAAGTGACCATATTTCTATTCCCCCGTCACCCTTGGAGTTAAAAATACGCAATTAGCTGAGAACATAATGATAAGGTACAGCTTCTAAAATTAAATCAGTCTGTTTAAATCCCATTTAAAACATTTACAAATCTGTCAACACCTAAAGGTTCAAGACTAGGGCGTATCACCAAATATACAAGGTGTCTAAATATCCTTTTGTAGTACAGCTGGTAGGATATCGGGTAAAATATGTTTTATGTACTGTTAGCATCATTAGGATATACAGTAACAAAACATGCATCATACATTATGTAATACAAAAAGTTGAAATATGTCATTTATGAATCAGGTTACTAAAGTTTAGTAATGAATACTCGAAAATATTGAACTCACTTTGTAAACAAATACATTTTAACCATGTATATGTTTACAATTACCACCTACACTATGCGTGCAAATTGAAAAAAAAATAACGATGTGTTGATCATCGGTTAAAGGATACTTGAGTACTTGTACGAACTTAACTTCAACTCCATTATACACAATGCAAAAGATACATATTGTGTATCTTTCACCTTTTGTTCTGCTCGCACTATGATATATCTCGTTATTTACATGATTCGGTTCTTATAGCATATTTGATTGTTTCAGTTTTACTGTGTGTATTGCTGTGTGTTTGTTTATTCTACATTGGCTAGAGGTAATGTTTTTGTTTCTTCTACATTGGCTAGAGGTATAGGTGGAGGGTTGAGATCTCACAAAACATGTTTAACTCCGCCGCATTTTTGCGGCTGTCCCAAGTCAGGAACCTCAGGCCTTTGTTAGTCTTGTATGTTTTTTTTTGTTAATTTTGGTTCATTTATATTTTTCGGAATTTAGTGTGACGTCCATTTTTGCTGTATACATTATTGTTTAGGGTCCAGCTGAAGAAGGCCTCCGGGTGATGTATTGTTTTGCTGTGTTGAAGACCCATTGGTAGCCTTGGGCTGTTTTCTGGTCGGGTTGTTGTCTCTTTGACGCATTACCCGTTTCTGAATTTTAATAATTAAGTTATTATAAAATCAAATCTTTGCCCTCCCACCTTTTCAGTAAAATACCAATTTAAAACTTTTTCAGAGTTCACTAAATCTCCGCATCGACAAAACCAGACCGGTGTCTGTAGGATCCATGTTATGTTTTTACCTGCGTCACCAACAGTGAAAGCAGGTCTAATAACCGAACTACTCAGTTTGTTTGAATGTCCGTCCGTGTGTTAAGCCCCGGATAGCGCGAACGGACGCCGAACGGATAACTTTTTTTCAATCCGTTCATGTCCTTTAGACGACGTCCGTTATTATCCGTTAGACGTCCGTCCATATCCGTTTCATGTCCGTTCAGCGTCCCTTTTATCTGTCGACGTCCGTTCTGTCCGGTGGAAAATTTTGAGCATGTTCAAATCTTTGAACGGACGTCCAACGGATGAAGTGTCCGTCGAACGGCCGGTAGGCGTCCGTTTTTTACGGTACTCGTCCGTTCTGTTTCCGTTTTGTATCCGTTACTTGTCTGTTATACATCCGTTGGAGGTCCGGTAGACCAATTTACCAACGGACTTCTACAGGACGTATAACGGATAAAACGGATGTGAAACGGACATGAATGGAAGGATAATGGATAAAACGGATACGTACCGAATGTAAAACGGATAAATGCCAATTGAAAATTCGGGTCAGAAATGCCAATTATTAGTATGTCAGATTTCTTGAGTGTTATGAATGTTTATTATTCATGTTGGATCTTGGAGTTCGCATTTTTAAGAATAAACTAAAACCAGTTACACGGAAACTTTTGAATTATTTTAAGGTCACGTCTATGTGATCTACATGTATTGTATTGCCGCCTTTAATTTTCCGCTTATCTTGTTCGTCCGTTTTATCCGGTACGCTTCCGTTAGGTGTTCGTTTCATATGGTACTCGTCCGTTGGATATACGTTCGACATCCGTTCTGTCCGGTACGTTTCCGTTTCTCGTACGTTGCATATCCTGTGTGTGTCTGTTAGTCATTCGTTACGCGTCCGTTTTATTTGGTCAGGACACCAACGGACTCCCAACGAATAAACATTTTGTCAACGGAAAACTTTTTTTTATCCGTTCGGCGTCCGTTTGAGTATCCGGTAAGGTGTGAACACATTAGTCAGTTCGTTCGTTCGTCCGTCCGTCCGTCCGTCCGTCTGAAGACCTTCTACAGAAGACGTTAGTCAAAGTTTTCTTGGCTTTTATAGATATGGATTCATTGTAAGGTGTTCATGTCTGACCTTGACTTCATTTTAATGGTTCATTGATCAATGAAAACTTTCTCTATTTAAGTATATTTTGTAGACACTATAAGCAATAGGTCAACTATATTTGGTGCACGGCATGACTGTAAGGTGTACATTTCTGACCCGCATGTATCATCTGACCTTTACTTCATTTTCGTGGGGCATTGGTCAATGTTTAGCTTTCATTATTTGGTTTGTTTTTTGATACTATAAGAGATGGGTCAACTATTTGTGGTGTATGGAATGATTGTAAGGTGTTTATGACTGGTTGGTAGGATTTTATCTGACCTTCAGTTGGCTTCATTGTCATTGATCATTGATGATGTTAAGTTTATGTTATACTTGTGGTTAAACTTTATCTTTCAACCAAAAATCGATCATGGTAAAAAAAATCTGGCGAGACATTTCACAATGTGTACTCTTGTTTGACATACCAGTATGAATAAAAGTGTATTCATTGATTATATTTTAGTACATCTTTTGTTTGTAAATAGCTGCAGTGTGCACCCTACCAACAGAACTGCAAAATTCAGTTTGGAATTATCAGTATACAGACGTTGCGAGCAATACGCAGAAAACAACGACTCTTACGTTTGGAAGAACAACCCTACCGGAGCCGTCAAACATCATTTTGAATGCATTTGGAACAACTTTAGACAAATGGACGTGCATTTCTAACTTAACAATGTCTAGTTCTGTTTCTGTTGCAGTGTTTAAGTGAGTGTTAGGTTTTAAGGTAGAAAATAAGGAGTTAGACTACAAAAACAATAAATAACTAGATTTGTAATTGCTAACAATAACGGATGGCACCCTTCCCCCATTGGCAGGGAAATGGCAGCCATTTTGAAATTCGAAAGTCAAAGAGTGCATCTACACATCCAAATTAACATTTTTGTAAAGTTTCATTAAGTTTTGAGCATTTTCAAATTTTGGACATTTTTGTTGTTTCCATGGTAACGGCAGCCATTTTGAAAATTCAAACGTCAAACTGCAAATCAGCACATGCCAGTTATTAATGCTGTGAAGTTTCTTGCAGTTTGGAGCACTTTGCTGTCTCTATGGTAACGGCGGCCATCTTGAAAATGCCATACCCCGATTGCAAATCTGCACATGCTGGTTAACATTATGGTATAGTTCCATAACAATTGGTTCATAGAATTCTAAGATATAAGCTGGACAAAAAAAGAGGAAGAAAAAAATAAAGAAAAAAAAAGAAACGTAGAATAACAATACGTCACCCCAACTCCGTTGAGGGTGCCATAACAATATGTTGCCTTTACCTGTCTTTGTCAAATCATTAGATGAAGTCAAACAATTTAAAACTACAATAAAAAGTTATTATTATAGATAATAAACATTAATGAATTATCAAGATGAACATTATGTAATAAAAAGACTCAGTTGGTTGGTTCATAGATAACAGAGAACGTCTGTCGAGTCGAAGCATTCTGGGTTTTTTTAACGTTTGAGTTTTTTATAATCATAGGCCGCGGTTTGTTTTCTGTACTATCAAATTTCAAGTGCATTTTTTATGCCCTACCTATGGGCATTATGTTTTTCGGTCTGTGCGCCCGTTCGTTCGTTTGTCCGTTCGTCCGTTCGTCCGTCTATCCCGCTTCAGGTTAAGGTTTTTGGTCAAGGTAGTTTTTGATGAAGTTGAAGTCCAATCAACTTGAAACTTAGTACACATTTTTCCTATGATATGGTCCTTTTAATTTTAATGCCAAATTAGAGATTTGACCCCAATTTTACGGTCCACTGAACATAGAAAATGATAGTGTTAGTGGGCATCCGTGTAATATGGACACATTCTTGTTTCTTGTTACTTTTAAATTCATCAAAGATCTTAACCTGTATTAACACTCTCGAAATTAATTGCAAAATACAAATGTTGTTTAAAGAATCTTGTCAATGTAAATACATGATTAATAGAGCTTTTGTCATTAAATAAATGTATATCTTCATTTAGGAGTGATATGAGCTACAGTACATTCAGTGGAAGAAGAAGATGGGTATACCTCTGCATGAAACTAACCAAAGTTACAGATAATTTATTCTATTTTTATTTATTATCAGGTATGTAAAATCTTATTGCCATAAAAATGAAGTATTCATAATTATTAATTTTCATTTCCATCGACTTGCACGCGTTCTTTTTTCTTTTCTATATCTGTGTTCCAAGGTGGTGCTGATTGTCATCACCATGGTTATTGGTTGTGGTGTTGTCGTATTCGGTGCATTACATTACGTTTAGTTTGCTTGATAACTATTTAATATTTAGCTATAAATTAGTATAACTTCCTTTGTAGAAAGGTTCTCCAGCAGGCGAAGTGAACCTTTAAAAGAAATGTGTATTTAGATTTTTTTATGGATTCATCAAAAGAAAACTTTGGGTTTTATGTTGAAAACAAATAATGAAATCAAATATAGTTTAATTAAATAACAGTTTTCTTGATTTGTATTTGTGTGCGTTTCCTGTAGCTCAGTCTCAAGTTTTCTATGTTGTGTTTGGTCTTTGGTCTTTTCCCTTGTTTGCCATGGCGTTTTCCTCATTTTGTTGAGCCTGCGATTAACAGCAAAAGTAGGCGAGACACTGGGTTCCGCGGAACCCTTACGAATTTTTTGTTGTTGTTTTGTAATAAAAAAATGTGTATTGCTTTTTAAACTTTGATTTAAAAGATAATAGAAACCAAAGTGAAGCATATGTTTACGAATTTACGAAAAGAAAATAATTTGATTCTGTATCATTTCAAGAACTGTTGTACGCCTCCTGTTATTCATTTCTATACACTTTACGTGTACATTGTCCAATGTACGGAATAAACTGTTTTAGAAGAGAAATCAAATATCAATAATCAAAATAATTATAAAATTTTTAGATGAAGACAAATCCTTATTTCCTACTGAAAGAATTTATCACCCCGCAGCGAGCAGTATACCAGATAATAATGATCCAGTGTGTAGTACATTCTGTCAGTACACAACTCAACCAAAGATACGCACACTTAAAAAATCAGGTATTTTCTATATGTATTGTGAAAATGTATTTCGATCTTGTGTTTTTTTTTTTTTTTTTTTTTCAAATTTCGTAACGTTTTGTTTTTTGTTTTTTTTTTTTGAGCTTTCACACAGTTTAATAAACCTTAAACTACATTGATTTGATTTTGTTTAAATACAGTAAGCTGAATATATATTCTAGATCTCAAATGCTAATAATATGTTACAATTTATTTAAACAAAACATTAGAAACTCATCTAGAAGCTATGTTATTCGCCGTTTCAGAATCTAAAATGTAGGTGATTTCATTGTTCGTACATCAAACCGAAACAAAAAGTCACATCATTGGTTGTATTTGAATTGTTTCTGTCATTATTACCTACTCCCAACGTTTTTGAGTACGATTTTGAAAGAATTACTCATAATGTGTTTGATTCTGAGACGGCCATTGATCACGATTCATTATGCACGATTGTTTATATTCTAACTGTTTATGTTTTTCAGGTAGCAGTGCCACTTTACCTGGCGACGTTTCCTTATGTGAACCCTGTGGCAGTGCTTGTGATGAAGGTTTGCAATTGTTTTCGACCATTTGAATATTAGTCTAATATATGCTTTATAGATGTACCAAAGCTGAAATTAAATATTTATTCGTCGGTAATTTGTTGTGTAAGACTGAAAACAATATAGGCAAAACAAGCAGGCAAAGACAAACTCTAGTTAACAAAATGATTCAGCTACACGAACTCAACAGAAAACTAAGGATAAACTTAAGTGCTGTTGAAACGTGAATAGTTATAGATGCACTTTTCTCCACTTACACGTGCCTTTCCTCTATAGAGCAAAGTCAATAGAACCATCCGTATATTTAAAAAGAATATGTATGCATGAACATTCAAGTAAAAGTTGAATGCGCTGAATGACTCACAAAATATATTTGCTACGAAAGTCACATATTAGTAAATCTTTAATAACAGATTGTTAATTGTAGTGATATCCGGAAGTAAAATCGCCATATGTCCCCAGTTAGAGTACACTTTATAACCTGACAAAATCAGATTACATTATTAGGATTTACAGGTATCATTAAAATCTATTCTTTTTTATTTGTGGTTTGTGTTTCAAAAAGTTATTTGATATTCAAGTATTTATTGCAAAGGAAATAAAACTGTTCACAGAATCATGTTGGAATAAGTTTGCAATTTAAATCTTCGCAAATGAAACTGTCATATTCAATAAATACAATAGCTATTATTCTTTGTTCAATTTATTAAATTGGAACTTTAAATTTATCTTTTCTAAACAATCAATAATTGATAAATTTGGCAGTACAAAAAATGAACCCCTAGTAATGTACCAATACTGAAAAATAACCTACATTATCAGAGCACACCAAGTTTACACATGTTAAAAGCGTTGAGCACTTGATCATCATTCTATTAAACCTTTATACAATTTTTGAAGCAACTGCAGAAATGACATCAACAGAGACAATACAGAAAACAACAATACCGCGCACTTCTACTGAAATGGACACTACGACAGAAGGAATATCAACAGAGACAACACTGAAAACAACGACACAATCCTCTTCTACTGAAATGGAGACAACACTTAAAACAACGCTACAACCCACTTCTACTGAAATGGACACTACGACAGAAGGAATATCAACAGAGACAACACTGAAAACAACGACACAATCCACTTCTACTGAAATGGACACTACGATAGAAAATACATCAACGGAGACAACACTTAAAACAACACTACCACCCACTTCTACTGAAATGGGCACTACGACAGAAATTATAACAACTGAGACAACACAGAAAACAACGCTACCGTCCACTTCTACTGAAATGGACAAAACGACAGAAATTATATCAACTGAGACAACACAGAAAAAAAGGCTTCCGTCCACTTCAACTGAGATTGACACTACAACAGAGACACCACAGAATACAACACTACCAGCCACCTCTACTAATTTAGGAACAACAATACAACATACAACAATTCATATCATGCTTGATGATACAGAAACCAATATCAATATGAAAGTAGTAACTACAGATACTAAAGACAAAACAACGATTGAAACTCAATCTACAGGTATATTTCAAAATATCTCACCTTTCAACCCAATATAACGTCTTTAATTTTTAATGCATCATGTAAATTGATGATATTTTGATGCGGCAACAATAAGCTACTATGGCAAAAACAATATACTATCAGAATTAGATAAACAATCTAGTTTGTTGTTTGAAGGTATAAAATGTTGATATAAAAAAATACTATTTTTGTGTACATATATACAACTTATTATCATTGTTAAAATATGTTACGTTAACGTCGCGAGCTGTTACAAATTCGTGTCCGTATAGTTTACGAAACATTTAAACATGAACGTTTAGTTGATTATATAATGTTTACTATATGCCGCCTACATCAAAACAGGTATACATGGTATGCATGGTAAATGTAAGACACAAAGGTACTTAAAAATACACTGAACGAAAATGTATTGCTATTTGTTTTTTTTTTTTTTAATCATAGATACTGAAAATCTGAAGATTTATAGTGGACCTATTATAATAGCAGTTATAGCAAGTGTGGGTTCTTTAAGTGTTATTATTACTTTCGTTTTCCTCAAAGGACATTCGATGGTTAATACAGATGAGATGACGTGAGTATTTGCTCGTTTTTCCTTAATATCTTACAGGAGTTTTGAAATATCTACACTATCCTAAAACTCCCTTTTAATATTCCTTCGGTTAACATGTTTGTTTACAATTGTTACTATATACTACTTTGTCATCATGTGTAGTGTGCAGTACATTACCATCATTAGATAGAGCTTTCAACTACCGCTAGGGGAAAACAGCAGTAGATTATAAATCTGTTCACATTCATGACCTAAATCTAGGTAATAAACAAATCGTCGTTTATGGGGGTAAATTTTGCTAGGAGAACACATAAATGCTTATTAAACTAGAAATCAGGATATTGTTGGTGCAAAATGTTCAAGAAAAAAAAATAGGTAACATTAAAATGAATGAAGTCATTAGTTTACAAACTTTAAGGAACGTAAGAAAATGATATTTTGCAATTATTGCTTGACACACGCTACACCTTTATAAACCAATTAACAGTACATTAATATCAACATATGCATATTTCAAAGAAATGCATGCATTACAAGTTTTGTTGGCATTAAAAAGCGGACCTGAGTATTGATCAATTCAAGTTATTATCAAAACCGGAAAATAAACTAAACAATAATACAATAAACGATTTTTAAGAGTAAGTATAAAATAGGAACGAAAGATACCAGAGGGACAATCAAACTCATAGATCGAAAACAAACTGACAACGCCATGGCCAAAAACAAAAAGACAAACAGACAAATAATAGTACAGATGACACAACATAGAAAACTAAAGACTAAGCAACACGAACCCCACCAAAAACTGGGGGTGATCTCATATATTCAAATGTATTTTGTAAAGTAACAGTCGCAACTCACATATGAAGCTTTTTCATGGAGACAGTCAAATGAGCTTACACAAAATAAATGCCTGATAACCATATAAGAATCAACAACAGAAAATTCCCTTTGCATATAAAAGTTGTTTTTGTAACTCAAGAAGAGTTACCTTTTTTATTTTTCTTAGTAACATAAATCCCTCATAGGTATCACCCTTTCTTACTAAATTCTAAATTAATGTCCTATTTCAAATCAATATCTTAAACGCATATGTGAAGTAGATTAACTTGATTACCAAATGTGCCAATTTCATTCGTATATCAATAATTGCTTACTTTAATTGATATTGCATGCGGTGTGGCACTTTAGACTTTTACAGAACGTGTTTGCCTCTTGTAATAAGTTATTAACAAAAATACCTAATAACTTCAAGGAAAATTCAAAACGGAAAGTCCTTTATCAAATGGCAAAATCAAAAGCTCAAACACATCAAACGAATGGAAAACGACTGTCATATTCCTGACTTGGTACAGGCATTTCCTTATGTAGAAAATGGTGGATTAAACCGGGTTTTAAAGCTAGCAAAACCTCACACTTGCATGACAGTCGCATAGAATTCCATTATATTGACATCAATGTGTGAGCAAAACAAACAGACATAATAGGTAAAAATGTAAAAATTTGGGTTATATATTGTTCAAGTCATATTAATATCGATAATTTGTCATCATCATTGTCGGTGGTTGACTTCACTATACTGTCGTGCGTATTTAACGTGTTTTGAAGGAGTCTTTGGAATATAATTGTAAATTTGAAAATTGTTGGAAAGGACATCATGACTGATTTTAACGTGAGAGTTTCAAATGATATAAATAAAATAAATGTATGTGGTGTACGTCAATAAGACATCAACCCAACTACAAATATATCCAAAATACAATTAATAAATGTTTATCCACATTCTTGTTGTGATCACATTACACTATAAATGGCCTCCCGTGATAGGATATTAAGTGTCCACATCAAGTTATGACAGACGTGAAAAAAACAGTAATAAAGACACCGATATGGTCCTTGAATTATTTTTGGATCATACTCTTATACACAACGCTTATTTTCACAAAACACAGGTCAAGTTCGAATTTAATTAGGTGGCGTCACTTTTACCATGTTAACCGTTCTTGAGTTATGCCCCTTTATTAATGGAACAATTGCTGAATATGTCGTTTCCGATCTCGAACTTTAGTTTGCCTCAGCAAAATGTAATGAAACTTTTACACAATGTTAATTACTAAAAAACACAGATCAAGTTCGAGTTTTGGTGGCTTCACTTTTAGCGTTCTTGAGTTATGCTTCTTTATAAATGGAAAAATTGCTGAATTTATCGTTTCCATTCACTAATTTTAGTTAAGTATCATTTGAAGTAAACTATAAAACAGTCTGTACAAAGAACATAAAAAATGGGTATGTAAGAATACAATGTAATACTATATAACGATACGGCGATGTTCATCATAATTTGCAGTGAACATATTCAAAATTTCTGAAAACTGAAAAAAATCGGCTTAATACATATACATATATATCTATACAGTTTTTCTTTTCAGACACGAGAAAGGAGATGAAGCATATGACATTACTCCAGAATTTTTTTTTTTATATAACGGCCCAAAATGTGGATTTCAGAAAATTGCAATTCAGCATTGGGATTGTCATTACGATAACTCTTAAATAAGCAAGCTTTGTAATAATTCGTAAAGAATATGAAAATGGCCATGTTTTGATGTAAATGACTTGTATATGTTGCTTGAATTTTCAAAATAGTCGCTGACATTGAAAACAACAATATTTTTCTAGTGTAGATAGAACATGCGATTCCGTATGGATTGACAGAGTAAAGAATAATTGGCAAAAAGAAAAAAAAGAATTAAGAAAAATAGGCAAACGAGAATATGGGTATACAAGACGCTTGGATATAAAGAAATGAAAATAGGGAAAAGCCTTCAAGAATTGCAGAATAACGATTTACAGTCAAGAGCATGACACCCTGAAGAGAAACTGACGATTTGTTGGCTCAAAGTCGAATTAATGTCTTTGAACATGTTACAGATTGGAATGATCAATCTTAGAACTGTTGCCTTGTTGATTGCATATAGAAAATCAACACGTCTATCGATTTCATTCATTTTTAACATGTTATAGGTTCTTCTTTTTCAGTTAGTAATAATTGGCTGGGGAGCCGCATCGATACAATCGAATATAAGAAATTAGAGAAATAATCCACTTTACACCAGTCAGAGTGTTGGTTACTTGATGTGCAAGCTCTTCAAAAGTACATTTTTGGAGTGTCATAATGGTTAGATTATTCAGGTTTGTTTTATGCGAGGAAGAATCCGAATACTTCCAGAAAATTTATAGAATAAATATCAATAAGTTGAAAACTTTTTATCTGCAGATATATGTTAATATATGTAAATATAGAAGATAAAATAAAGGAAAAAATACGAGAAATAAAGAAATCGCTGAGTGAATAATGTGGTTGCATTGCCTAAGTAGAAAACCATATTAGTTTAAAGAAAATGAGAACAGAAAATTGTTTATACATATTTTTCTTTTAGTATTCCTTTAAAGTACTACCTGCAACTGTTTGTATGCAATACGTACACTCAATATTTGAATTTAGTTAACCTTTTCATGATCCTATTGAGAAAAGATCATACTTAGGAATTTTGGAACACATACATGTATATGTCATTAAAGAGCATTATACCGAATGCACATGACATCTGTTTACGGTTATATATTGCATATATTTATGTTAGTTTATACGTTTTAGAATATAAGTTATTGTCATAGTATTATAACGCTTATGTTGATTCGTTTGATGTCTTAATTGGTGGTAACTTGCGCATTAGTTTCGTCGCAGGTAGGTGAGACATAGGGATTACGATCAGGCAAATTTGGTGAAGTCGACGGCGTTATCAATATGTATACAGATTTATATTTCAGAAGATAAAATATATGCATGCAGATACCTGATGCTACGAAGTTTACGTATGTCCATTAACCTTGACCTCATTTCCGTTGCTCAGTGATTGCTTGACAAAAAATATTGTTTGTTCATTCATCATGTGAAATGATCACTCGTTATGCGTTGTAGGATGTATCTATATTTGTTGTTTTGAATCCTTGAAAGGTCAACATGTGCATAAGACTGGGTTACCAAGAAATCGACCCCATTCTATGGATCAGTGGTCAAGTCCGTATATCATTTATGCAATATGTAAACTATAGTTGGTGTATTAAGCTTGTAAGGTATATATAACCGACTGCAAGGTTTCATCTGATCGTTTCCTTTTTTCAAAGTCCATTGGACAATGATTAGTTTGTGTGTTTTGGTCTATTTCTTAAAGTTATAGGGTCACTATGGTTAATGCATTGATTGCTTGAAAGGTTAACTTGTATGTCTGTAAGGTTATATATATTATTGACTACATTTTCATGGTCCTTTGGTCAATGTTTTGATTATTTTGTCAGTTTATCAGAGACTATAAGCAATTGGTGAATTACATTTGGTGTATGGAGTGTTTGTGAGGTTTGCATGGTTCATTCCTTCAAGTAAAGATTTTTTGAGAAAACCAAATATGATATCCATCAACAACCAACACAACTCAGGCACCTGACGCGGGATAGGCACATACAGAACGTGGCAGGGTTAAATATACTACAGTAGCCCTTTTTTACAAAAAATTTAAGTGTAAAATTAATCTTACGATAAAAATATTTAGTTGAATTGTTAAGGAATATTTTAGACTTACGATAAATTTTACACTTAAGATTTTTTGTGAAAAGGGCTACTGGTGGCTAACCCACCCCGAACATTTACAGTGGTGTAACAGTAGAACATCAGAACAAACTGAAAAAATCAGTTTAAAAGGGTTTAACTTAACAGATCGATATCGCGCACAAAGACAGAGAATAATTACACAAACACATAAGACACAAAGTAGAAATACTCGCAGTTACTACAAACTAGTTTAAAGCCACTAACAACTTATACAAAAATTAATGTATGTAAGTCTAAAGTATCAACCAGTAAACATGCAACATCCAATTAATTTAGGGTTAATACGTTATTAACAGTCGGAGAAAAACATGACCGTGGCCTTGGGCAATGCGACAAGCAAATGCATTGACAGACAATAGGACCGTGAATGAACATGTATAACAGTAATGTTTAGTTGGTTTTAATTTGCTGATAACAAAATAATTGTTTATACCGATGAACATATTATTTAAGGATCAATTCACAGTGTTCAATTTGTAACCTTCAAGAATAAGTTGATATAAAGGATCGATAAGCTTATTCAGATCGCATCTACATTTACGGACTCGGTAAACAACATCTCCGTAAAAATTAGTTTGTGAAGTCCTGTTTGCAACAAATTTGCTACAGTCAAACTTCAAAACCAAATTTACGGAAGATATTAGCATGGTATTTTACCTTGACTTCATTGATAATGTTAAGTGAATTTGATTCTAGTAAAACTTTAATATAACAGGCTTTAAACATGAATTTAATCATGCTAATTAAAGCAGTTAAGACCTTTTCATGATTTTAGCGTGTGCACTCTTATTTCATACACGCATAAGATATGATGGTGCTATTATGAAGTACAGAATATCCGAATTAGTATACCTCTATATATATCGTTGCATTAAATTGTTTGTGTTCAACTAGTTCTTAAATAGGACGACATTGGTTTTAATTATACATGTTTAAAATGTATTGCAATACATAGATATTTTGTCATGCTACTTTATGTGTTTTTTAATAAACGTAAAATAAACTTTAACAGTTTTCAATAATTCATTTTATTTAAAATAAAACAATTAGTAACAAATATATTGCCGTATTTGCAGATAACGTTACTGTAGGTTTTTGTAATAGTTCTCCAACAATCTTATATTGAATAACAGCTTCGAATAATCTTTAAATGATGGTGAATTTACGTTAGGACAATGGATTGGTATTAACATGATTTAAGTGGTTTTGAAATTACAAAAAAACGGATCGAAGGTAGAGCAACTGGTTTTCTATAAAAAAAAACGTGTTGCACATTAATAAACACACGAACACTATATATATGACTTATATATTTGAAATTCAAAAATAATTAACTGCATATTATGTCCAGATCAAATGTTTCATTAACACTTACAGAAATATATCACAGGTGTATATGAGTATACGTCATGACATGACCCGGGATTACAATATTTAGGTTGTCATAACACTCTCAAATGAAAAAAAAAACTCAATGATCACAAAATATCCAAATAATATAATTGAATGATATGTACACAGTCTAATATTACTTTTTATAGTAATATATACAAACAAATCATTGACGCTGTTTATTTTGAGCTTATGATTGACAAAACTACAAAAAACATTGACATCATATCTTCACATTTATAAAGAAAATATTCAGAATTGAAAGCATTCAAGGGTTATGACAATATATTTTACTGAATTAAAAGGCGAATATGATATGCTGCTTGGGTTTATAAAGGTCTTATTTACATAAAAAAGATTACAAATATTGATCTGCATATTTTCAACAAGAACATCAGCTATAATAATAATAATAAAGACATGTGATTTAATACTTATAAATATCTGATTTACGGTTACCAGATGTTTCAATAAGAGCAACTAAATGACATACAAATTAGTTTAATTATCAACATAAAATTTTTAAATATAAACCAAACATTTTTTTATATCTCAAAAAAGACAAATGAGATAAAAATTAAGGAGATATTTTCAAAGAAATACCACGTTAAATGCGGAGAAAAACCAAAACAAATTAAAGGGAGACAACAAGATCCCAAATATAGAACACGTACATCAAAAGTTAATCTGTCGTTTCACTCCTATAGCTTTCTTTCAAAATCATAACGAAACCAAAATGAAAACATTCAGCCTTATAACTTATTTAAATTTAAGTTTGTATTGAAATTTGACATTTTTTTCAATAGATGACTGGCATTTTTAGGGGAAACACTAGTGTTCCTCCTCGTGTCGACATTATACAGGAATTTCTCAAACAGGATAAAAAGAAGTTTGTAATATCCGCCAAACTCGCGTGCTGCTACGGATGGTTTCCTATTACTAAATAATTCAAAGTTGTTGGCCATTTTGAACGCATTTATCAAATCGCACACACAGTAAATGATACATCTTAAATAGATGAATCTCCTTCAAATTTACATTTATAAGGTTAAATGAGTGTCAGTTGAGAATACACGCTTAACTGAAATTCAAATTACCAATTTAAAACTATGTATGTCTGAGGAACGACATTGCAATAGCGGCTGTATATGGAATAAATATATCTCCAATTTGAAACGATATTCCAAAGGTTGGTTTTCCTTGATAAAGGTTTGTTAAAAAGGAAAAGAAAACTTTCTTGCGACTGGCAATGTATGGCCAGCTAAATGTTATGCTTCAATGTTTGTATTTTGTAAAAGATCTCGCCAATGCATTTAACTATCCCTTTGGTATCTTCCTCTTTATTTTAAATCTCACTTTGAAATGCATTGATTTTTATGTCATAGTTCCAACAGGGTATTACTGGGTTTGATTAAATTCCGTATATCTTCAATAAAGCCCCTAGTTAGCATAGGTTAAAATGTCGCATGGAAAAGCTCCGGTAGATAGTACTACATTGACATTTTTTTTTATCTTTTTGATATTTGCTTATATAAAATTCTAATACATTTGACTCAATTACAGATATTCATTTAATCATCACGTTAACACCTGTTGTTCGCAGTTGTAAAGTTTCATGCGATGCTTGCAAAAATGTGTCGATAACCCCTAGTTGCAGGAAACAGACATTTTATCTTGATGGACAATTTTATTTCTAGCGAATTTGGGATTGCTGTCGATAAATTCGCCAATTAAAACGATTTGCTACTAATACATTATAAAAACATGATAAAGGTAATAAATCATATTAACAAAAGCTTATCTTTAATGCAAATCTTCATATTAACCTAGTATGAAATGAAAGAAAAATATGAAGGGTCTACGTCGATGAGACAACATAGTCCTCAAAAATTGACACATATCTTTACAATATGCCAGCCTTTAAAGTTGTCTTACTCAAGTCCACAAACAATTGAGGTACATACTAAGATTAAACAGAAATTACATAGAAAATGTCAAAAAAAATATAAAGATTAATAATTTAGCAATTAAGCCATTATCATTATTAAATAAAACACTGTTGGTAAGGCTCTTGGCTTGAACAGGCACACACTTTTACGAAACCGTTTCAGATCTCAACTCTCTTCTTTTCATACTGTTTAAATAACACAGATAATAGATATACATATCCCTTTCATAAATACTTTGGTATGACAAATTCAAATATTGGCCGATACACCTGGTTGAACAATCATACCTAAGAATATATATAAACCAACAAGATATTTAAAAGATACTCTTGTGTTACTTTCGCTGACCTTTTAAGAATACAAACTTTACTGAAATTTTATTCAGCTACATGTTGTAAGTGGTAAATGCTAATTCAGATAACTGAAAATAAAGACTTAAAATACCAAAAAACGAACTTGTCATACCTCAAAATAATTAATCGCTGTATGATTTAACATAAGGCGTGAAGTTGTGAATCTCTACTACAATGATTTACCTTCTGAATTATTTAGATTTTTTTTTATTCATTTCTTTAATCACTGAAGTGTCATAAAGAATATTTAAAATATGTGTCGTTATATTATTTTTGTATTGTTAGCTACATCAAACATGTTAAATGTGTTCAGGTTTTTTGGATAATAATGGAGGAATATTCAATAAACTGATATTAATAAAGGAAAACAAACGTGAAGTTTTGTATTTAAGGAGTTGATGAGCAAGATGAACATTGACACGTCAATAAGGAATTGTTACCACGCCTTTATTTCAGTGATTATTTGTTTAATGTATTCGTCAACGTCAGGTATATTTTTTTATATTTTTAAACTTAGATTTGTACAAACACATGTTATAATGATAGCAATTAAATCATAACTGTGATCAACATGCTCGGTAATTACACGCCGAGAACGTATTTTCTCAGCATTGCTTTGTTAAAGCAAATCATGCCTCATTCATGGACTGCATTCCTGTATGAAGTATTGTAGGACAAACATGTTCTTGTATTTTCAATTTGTTTATAAGCTTTCTTTGGTCTTTTTTAATCAAGCGTCACTAATGAGTCTTTTGTACACGAATCGCGCGTCTGGCGTACAATGTTTTAAACTTGGTATCTATGATGAGTTTATTTTTTATAGTAATTGACATATTTCTTCAAATCAACATTGATTATAATTTTAAAAAAGATACAAAACGGTGGTCATAGTCACGAGTCGAAGAATGAAACAAAATATATTTTCCTGAAATAAAATAGAAGATTCGAACAACATCCACAAAACTCTACACATAATTCCAAAAAATAAATTGGTTGCTCTGATTTTGCACCGTCTTTCCCAAATAGCGAGTCCCTTTGTCTTCCTCGTGACTATCAAACATCTAGTGATTAGTAATATCATATGCAAGTAATAAATTTGATAGACGACAAGATTAGACCTACGACACATTATAAAAAGAAATATATAGCTGCTGTTATCTTCAAATATTTTTGCCTCGAGCATCCTTAAAGAGACATTAATTGACGAAATACGCATTTGGGCAATACAATTGGTACCGTTAAAGGACAAATACCAATAAGGGTCATTTTTGGTCCCTTTTTCAAATTAATTGAATTATTTGATTTCAATAGACTAGATAAAGAAGTTTTAAAAAATACTTTATTTGTTTTGTTATTATCATTTTTTGGTTGCCTATCAACAGATTTGAAACCATTTATCAAAAATGCGTCTTTTCCGTATGAATCATATAATACATATACGAAATCTCAAACAGTTACGTTTTATCTATCTATATTATTGAAACGAGTATATATCAACACCTTAACCACCAGAATGACCCTAAGCAACAATGCCTTATACTAAGTAACAACAACCGTTGGTATCTGCTCAAGGTTTATGTAATCAATAATGTGCTAACCAAAGCTATGTTTCTATTGTTAGGTACTCAAACGACTGTTGTACAAATGTTACGTTTTGTTGTATGATTAAAAACTACCTAGTAACCGTAGGGACTGCATAGCAACGACCGTTTTCATGTATGATTTACGTTGATCATGTTGATATTGTACTTTTCTGATGGTATTTTGTCATCTACAATATTGATCTTTTGTAGATTTATCTCTATTCGACTATATATTGAAGTCACTTGGTGTTCACTTAAAGAAACACCAAGTGACTTCTATTTCTACTAAATGAATAACGAAATTATAGTGAGTCTAATGCGGACCTACTGACCTCATAAGCAATATGTTTCTTCCTGATATCATAATATAAGCGACAATATATTATCAAGCAGGATTTGTAAGTGTTTTCTCTAGCCTCCGAGAATCAAAACCACTGCCCCATAGCATTTGTGCTAAAAAGCCAGATAAATAACTATTGTCTTTTAATATATTATCTAACAATAATTATATAGTTTAAACATATTCTATTGTTCAAAATGACAAATGGATCAGACACAAGTTTTACAACTTAGTAACGTCTTCTCCAATGATTATATGAACTATGAATATTATGAAATAACAGACAGTTTTGACATATATAATATAAAATTAAACCATGTTCTGTAGGATGCTCATAGAACCAATAAGAATCTTTCTAAGGAGTTCAACTTGGTAAATAAAGCTTTTCTCTCGATATAGCATGTAAAGCATACTATGTTTAGTATCCCCATAACGAGTAAATACAATCATAAGATATTATTAGTTACACAGTGTGCGAAGAAGCTCTCACACCATATGAAATTTACTGACCAAAAATATATCGTATTAGGTGACTAGCACACTGTGTAACGAATTTATCTTAACGACTATCTTAACATGTTGCATTTAGACTAGTGGCCTATCAAATTGATCAAGTTTTCAATATAAAGAACCTACTTCTATTGGTTGAAACAAAAAAAAATGCCAGCAATCATAACTTGTTAGCTTTTAATGTGTTTTCTGCATATATTTCAATCGTTCATCATCAATTTCTTCATCTGTTGTCCAGGCAAAACGTTTCAGATATTTCCTCAACGCCGTGATGTTTTTATAAATAGACGTAACACCACTACTAACCGAGTATTAAAATAAACCACGCCTACTAACTCCATATTAAATATACACGGTCTCTACGCGATCGCTTTTAACCAATGATATTTCTAGAAATGTATAGGAGGTAAGATAAAGTCTGAAATTAAAAACCACATACACATCATTGTTGAAAATCTGTGAAAAAAATGCTATAAGACAAGGCAAGTAGAACGTCCATATTACAAATGTACGTTAATTGGAAAAATCTATTGCATAATATATCAGCCATATAGTTATACTACACACAGTGACCAAAGTTTTATTTATTAGAGATACAAACCATCACAAGTCAATCAGTTACAAACTATGACAAACTTTGACAATATCTGCTGATGATCTTCACCAACGATTTATTTCGCAATACTAATGATTCATAATATAGATTTCTGTACCGTTTTATGTAGCATATGTTCAGTTAGAGCATGTAGAATACACCACAATGGAACCTAAGCTTCGACTGTAACTCTCATGGATCGACCCTCTGCCATGTGACCGCAAACGTGTGCAAACATATTCTTATCCTTAAACAGGTTAATGATAGCAATTAATTAACTGTGGAAAGGAATATATGAATGCTTGTTTTTTTGCCCCTAATTCTTGAATAATTTGGATAATTACCCCCAAAATTAATCCCAACATTCCATTTGTGGTACCGAACCTTGTGGTACAATTTCATAGAGATTTATGCACTTATTCTCAAGTTATTGTCTGGAAACTATATGTATTCGGACGATGAAGCTCACGACGCTGATGACGACATCACCATACTAATATACGGCCGCAAATTTTTAAAAGCAAGGACGGAAATCATTTATTTGTTATCCGTTGATACAAGTTAAACCTTTCAAAAATTCGCATGCGTCTGAAACTGTATATTTACAAGTTATACCGATAGGTACTCCCTTAAATATTATTTCTTCAAATGGCTACTACTCTACTGCCTTTGTCAAAAAAAAAAAAAAGAAACATCGCAAATAAACGGGAAAAAAGTGGAAGAGACTCCAACCTTGAAGAAAATCCTTTAATATTCCATTGAAAAGACTAAACGGTATATGTTGAAATAGAAATTCGACTAAATTGCTGGCTATTATTATCCCGAAAATTCTTTTGCCATTCTTTCTCGTTGAAATGTGTTAAAATAACACAAGATAAAATATTGGAAAAAAACTTAACTGTGTGAGATTCGAACGTAAAACGCCTTATGCAAATGAATGCGTGTTACCACTACACTCTCTTTGCCGAATACATGACAACTCAGACCAACGACAAGTCGGACCAAGACAACTCGGACCAATCTTCAGGCATCTTGGACTATTCCCAAGATAACTCGAACCTCTTTTGAAGACAACTCGGACCAGTTTGATAAATAATTCGGACCACTTCTGAAGACAACACAGAAATTTTTAAAAGAGGGTTGTAATGGAGATACAATAACGACTAATAACGTCAAAAATCTTCCAACTGATACACGTTAACGGTATACGATACATATATGGGAGCGTGAGGATAAAGAATAACTTTATGAAATAATTTCGATGTAACCATTTGGAAAAGATACACTGAAAGATGATAGCAATTCGCCCGCTAGGCCCGATTATGCCCAAATAAGAAATCGCAGAGCAACGTTACATTTTTATCTACTAAAATAGAAACAGCAGAGAGACTCGTTAAACAGCTGAGTCATCTCATTTAGATATAAAAAACACATTAGAGATTAACCAACCTCTTGTTGATGAGATTTTTAACTTCTTAGGTCGCGCTTAATTCATTTAAAATTCTGGTCTAGTGACGCGATTTTATCACATGAAAGTAAACAATTTAACTTTGCTGTAATGGGTAATGTCGGCAAAGGAGGATGGAAAATGTTTGATTAGAGCAATTAAAATTGTTGTCTATGTAATTGCAAAATAGTCATAGTTAATAAATTGTTTGTTAATTTCATCTGTCTTATTGACAAATTACAACGGAAAATATTAAGACAGTGTTTTCTTTAAATTCTCACATTAAATGCTGACCAACACATCTTTTTGATATTCAGGCAGTAAATAACGAGTTGGCATTTTTTTAGTATGGGCTAATAATTTGTTTCTAATGAAATATAAAAAAAATTCCTCGTTAGTAATGATGTGTAAAACAACTTCAGTCAAATCTAGACAAAAAACTGGTCCTCTGAAAGTGATCCGAGTTGTCTTTAAATTTGTCCGAAATGTCTTGGTCCGATTGGTCTTTGGTCCGACAACCTTACTGAAAAGTGTTAACAAGATTATTTACTCTTACTGCATTTCATTGATTTGTAACTTTTCTCTACTTTTTTATTTATAAAATAAAATATCTGAAGTTAAAAAAAAACCAAAAAAAAAAAACAAAAAAAAACAACACTTTTTTATTTGTTTACAAAAGAAATCTGGGACTGAGACAAACTAACTTGTAAAAATTATTTACTTTAGATGCTTACTCATTATAAAAATTTCACGTTTATATTAAACAAAACAAGCTGTTTTCGGTGATGGTCTTTTTCTCAAAGTCGTCTGCAACTGGCCCCGGTATTTTGTCCCGAACTTTTACATACTCTGAGTATTTTTTTTTTTTGAAAAGAAAAATAATTTAATTATCAAAACATTTTGTTACTTTATTTCATTAGGTGACTCAACCGTAGAGACAACTGCAAAATGGTCGTTCATCATGTCTGCCAAGTGCATATGTTTTCACCATGTTAGGTGTTGATCTAAATCGATAGAAAAAACTCCATCTTGATAAAAAGATAAAAAGTACGATTTGAAGAATGATGGCAAAATCTTAAAACTAAAAAAAAAACCTCACCTATGGAAGTATTTTTTCTTTAGTTGAGGGGGTCTTGAATGAGTCACAGCCGAATGCGGATATTTTCAGCCATTTCTTCGATTTTGATCCGATATTTCCATTTCGACAAAAGTTGTTTCTTTTTTGGAGAGATTTTTTTAATTTTTGAGTGCCTCCGCCAACGTGAACCAATGATTTCTTTTCTTATTCGGCAAACTCCGTTTGTATGCCATCTTAATAACTTATTTTTACAGTGGCTCACGTTGACGGAAGCCTATTAAAACGAAGGATTTCAGTCCAAAAATCAACATTTTTCCATCTTTTGAAGTATTCGAATCACTGTAGGCAATTCAAAATCAGGTTTCTGCTTTACTCAAAGAAAAAACACGAATGTGCTAATAAACAACAGATATATGCAAATCTTTTCCGATGCTAAGTTTATTAATTTCATGAAAATTATTATGTGACAAAATAGGGGGCCAAATACGGCCCTTAGTGTACCTTGTCCTATATTATCTCTGTATCAAATTTGCAGTAAATCGTCCAGAAAATAATTGAAAATGGAAGAATTGTTGATGTGATGACATATTCTTTTGAAGAACCCTGTGTCCTATAGCTTCGTAAGTAAAGAAGGGCGACGATGGCAAGTAGATCATACATAAAGTTTATGTCGAGGAACGACAACTTCGCGTTAACAAGGAAAAAAAAATAGTAGTGGTTTTCCTATTATTTGAAGCCAGTATAAATATTTTTAACTGTATTATATAATAAGGGGACCATTTTGGCCAGTTGTGCTATCAGTGTTCTCAAAATTGTCGGGAAAATTAATAAATGGATGGATATATCAATTCTTGATTAACGTTTTGTGCGTACAGTATACTTTTAAAATTTGTTTAATGGCCAGGAGAACCGTTATAGATTAATGCAGCAGTAATTTACCAATGTTCAAATCTAATGTATCGATTAGAAGACAAATCAAGCCAACGAACACAAATGTAGGCAATCGCATGAACTCTAAAGGATGAGAACGGATTTGTTAAAATTTTTTCGAACATCTTCTCACGGAGACTGATCTACCCATAAACTGTGGTGTACTGTACTATTTTGGAAAAATTGGACAACTATATCAAAGAATATGTTGGGAAATTCTACCCATGAACATGTTTTACAACACTTATTATTATTATCTTATTTTTTCGTTTATTATCTTGATCATTTTGTTCTCATTGTATACCAAACAGTACATAACAACAACAAATATGCATCTCAATACAGAAGATAATTAAATAGCAGGTAAACTCATGTATACAGCAATCCCTATGAAGTGAAAGGGACCGTCAATAATTTGTCCCTCAAAGTGCTCCTCAAACTGTGTTATTGTCTTTCCAAAGATTACCGTGTTTGCATTCTAGTACGGAAATATTAGAATTACATTGTCTAATAACATAAGCAACACGACAGGTGCCACATGTGGCACCAGGATCTGCTTACCCTTCCGGAGCACCTGAGATCACCCCCAGTTTTTGGTGGGGTTCGTGTTGCAAAGTCTTTAGTTTTCTTTGTTGTGTCATCTGTACTATTATTTGTCTGTTTGTCTTTTTATTTTTGGCCATGGCGTTGTCAGTTTGTTTTCGATCTCTGAGTTTGACTGTCCCTCTGGTATCTTTCGTCCCTCTTCTATAGCGCTTAAGCATTTTGCTAAAACAAAATAAAATCTGCATATGAACTAACTTTATCTCCTAATTGATAATATATTCCAGAGCTTGGTTTTCCTCCATGATGTCCTTCATAAAAGTTTTTTTTTCGAAATGAGAAGCAAATTTCTTTTCGACTGTCATGACATGTTATAGTAAAACCTTTATCTAAAATACTTTCACAAACCAGGTCAACCCACCATTTTTTTCTTAAAATGTCCTTTACCAAGTCAGGAAAATGGCCATTGTTATATTATTGTTCGTTTCTGTGTGTGTTACATTTTAAAGTTGTGTTTTTGTTGTTTCATTGTTCTCCTCTTATATTTGATGCATTTCCCTCAGTTTTAGTTTGTAACCCGGATTTGTTTTTATCTCTATCGATTTATGAGTTTCGAACAGCGGTATACTTCTGTTGCCTTTATTTATTCAATGCATATTTGATCATGAGAGGAAAGACTTTCGGCGTTTTACTCTCTAGTTCGTCGATGCTTTTTGAGTTATTTTTTAGTCCACTGATAGAGATTAAAAAGGGGAAGACTGAAAAATCGAAAAATAGTTTTACCCCGCCTTATATGAATGCGCCTTTTCCCAACTCAGTTCGATTTTGTTAAGAGAATTTGGTGTTGATGGCAGATCTTTAATTTTTTCTATTTATTTATTCAAGCATAAATTTATACGGGACTGTTCAACCATGTATATTTTTGTCGTTGAGATGTCGCTTCGTTGAACTATATTTAAATTCACTCAGACATGTTGAAAAATAAATTCAGGTTTTGAACATTTATTCAATATAAATAGAAGGAGCAAAGGTCAATATTGATGAGACTGCAATTTGTCAAAGCAAAAGATCAAATTTTATGGTCATCATACAACTTTATCTTGACGTAGATTGAGGGGTGAATAGATAAAATTTATATATGTCACACTTGAAGACAAAAGAAAGGGCTTCCCCCGAATGTGTTTATATGGGCTTAATTATACCACACAGAGTTAATTCTATAATTCCATAATATGAAGTATGCCAAAAGTAACTGATTTCATTATAATTAATATTGTTTACATCCATGTTTGGTCTTTCTTAGTCATCTCATGGTTTACGTTTGTTTCAACATGATCAAATTCCTTACACTTCATCCGAAATTTATTTTCAGGTGCCACGTGTTCATTGCCTCAAGACTTGAAGAATGCAGTTTGGGAATATAATTACACAAAAGTATCGGACAATTCAGAGCAATCAACAACTCTCAACATCGAAACTACAACGCTACAAAATTCCGTCATCAATTTGAACGCTTTTGGGTCAATAATAGACGATTGGACTTGCATCAATAGTTTAAACATCTCCGAAACAGAGGCAGTTGTGGTTTTCAAGTAAGTAAAATCTTAGTATTGATTTTCAGAATTGAAATTATTGTACATGAATCAGTAAATGATACGGTATCTTTGATAAACGTCATGACAAATAGCTGCCAATACATGTTTTTATTGACAGAAAAACAGGGTGAATACGTCGCCGTCCAACCAACGAGATTGAATCGTCACTTGCGTTAAAAAAGAGCAATTATGACATTTGCGTATTCGTCATCCGTGTCAAAGTTAATGTCACACTATTAACCCCAACGTTTTGAAAATGGACTCATATAACTCAATCAAATTTACACAAATGTTCGACTAGGACATGCAGTTGTGCATTTTTTATTTCATATTTTACTTTTCCAATAAGGATAAAGTCCCAAAGTCGCATAACCTCGACCTTCAAAGCAAATGCGATTCAATGAACAAAAAGAACGAAAATAAAAGCTAGCGATCATGTTTGACCTTGGTAATTCAGAATAGTATAGAATTGTAAACTGTTTAACAAACGAGGCATGTTTGACTGTAGTATTGACATCTACATTATTCAGAAACCACAACATTCGTTATTACCAGATTAGACGACTCCGATGGCAGTGTCGTTAAAAGGCAGAATACACAAATATAAACTAGTTTAAATACAGCTGTAAAATAAAGATACAGAGCGCTGTATATTATTTCATATTTCATGAAGGAAACATTTATTCTCAATAACAATATTTCTTGTAATTGATTACTTTAAGTAAACATGAATTGAAAACGCACGAAATCATGCAGAGAACGCAATATCAACTGAAGCGATTCTTGATGACAAGGTGGTAGGGTTCTTTTTATTATTTTAAAATACCAAACCCTCTTTCTGTGAGTAACATGTAATGGTAACAGAAAAGAGAGAATAAAGAAACAATGCAAAATATGCATATTTTTTTCATAACACAATGTCTTGTTTTTCCATGCACGTGGACTTGCTTTTGAAAATTAATCTTTGACTTATTCAAATATTCGGAACTTGTATTGTTTTGAATTATTGTCTTCTAATACACTAATTCGGCGATAGCTTTAAATTCCTGATTGTTGTTCTAATTTTTTTCGGTAAGTATCCTGTGATAACAAAAAATGAAAACAGAATTTCATGCATCTGAAGCACTTTTTCTGGATTTATCTTCATCATGATCGCCTAAAGCCGAATATATGAGAGCAAAGGATATATAAGAAACGTAATATTTGAAGAGCTTTATGACCAAAGAAGGCCTAAAAATGATAACCGAATCCACCTAGAATCCAATTTTGACTAAGTTGAAACCTTCGTTTCTAAATAGTTTATAAATGTTAAATGGACAATTTAAGAAAAGTTTGGTACAAATCATGTCAGTACTGAACCACGGACTACTGAGCTGATGATACCATCGGTGACTGAAAGTCAACATAGACGCAATACATTATTGAAAAACATCGTCATGGAAAAAGAGGAAAGAAACATAGAAAGACGATAATACAAACCGATTCTCAAACAAAAACAAAATAAATTAAAAACCAATTGTTCAGATAACAATTGAAGGTCTTTCCACCCGAAACGATGTATTTTGATGTGAAAAATATGAAAACTCGGTTAGAAATGTAATTTTCAGCGCCAAATAATAGCTCATTATACGCTGAATTTAAAAATATATGGTTTCTATACATTTTTTTTTAAATAAGGGAGATAATTTACTTCCGGTTTGAAAAAGGTCACTTCCGGTATCATATGATAGTTTACTTGACACTGATTCCAAAAATATATGGTTCTATGTACTTTTATTTTAAATATGGACAAGAAATAGCTACTTCCGGTTTATAAAAGGTCATTTCCGGTTGATTTTTTCAAGGTCATATGGCTTGCAACTTAATGCACAAAGTACCATAGCTTTATCAGGCATGGATTAAAAGTTAAAGCAAAGGTCCAAATCTAGAACGTCAAATCAAACTTTGACCTTGACCCAATGTCAAGGTCATGAAACAAGGGCCTCAAATCAAAACACTCTAGGTCTCTACTATATATTGTTAATGAGTTATATTACTATACAGCTAATATTAGACATAAAAGGGGCGAAAACTCTCATTAAATGTCTACGTACCCTTTCAACTAAAATTTACGTGTTACGACTAACAATTCTGTTATTTTCTTTTTTTTTGGACCGAGGACCTCAAATCAAAAGACATCAGGTCTCTATAAGTTATGGTTTTTCAGTTACAAATGCACATCACTTATATCAAATATATAAGGAGAAATAACTCTCATATGGAGTCTCCGGATAGCTTCGGTCAAAATTAATCAAATCATCCTGAGGATATAACGAGCAATTTGGTAAAATGAATTAGTAGGTTTCTTATGCGGTTGCGACGTATAAGTAATAACAAGAAAAATAGTGTTCAGGGAGATAACTCTTACAAGGGAAAGTATTCGGTTACGGGGTGTCAGTTTCAAAAGCGTATTAACTGTTCGATATAATATACCATATGTCTAAGCGACATCTTGCGAAACAAAAAACAGCGAAGTAAAAAAATAAGGCGGAAGAAAAAAAATAATAATCAGAACAAAACCAATAGGTCTTTCCACGGAAAAGTGGAAAGACCTAATTATTTAACAACTGTAAGGAACAAGTTTAATTAACGAATGGGGACGAATGAAAAAATAAAAAAAAAACAATCAAGGCTGTGATAGAGTTCTTATATTCACGTCATTCAAACTGTGGTGAACAGTGTTCAATCTGCATTAGTTTATCATGTTACTATTTAATATAATCATATTTGCTCAATATATTTGATTCTGAATTGATTATTAAGAAGGTTGAACATCGGTCTAAAAACATGAAAGTCATAAAGTAGAAAAAGTTTTAATCACCGAATTTAAGTGTTGTGTCGATTATACGTAATGGAATTCGAAATGATATAGGTAAAACCACAAGTACAAAGGAATTAGTTTTGTACATACGCATGCACTGGTTGAATAATCTCCTTAATATTATAATCACCAAAAACTCATTTCATATAACTCATCTTGAATGCAATTACTACAAGTATTCTTTTTGTATGGTGTGTTTCAGAAGTGACAACAGCTTTACAAATGGACCTTTTTCGGGATCCCGTTGGCTATATCTTTGTATGAAATTAACAAAAGTAACCGCCGATTTATATTACTTTTACCTTTTGTCAGGTAAGCAGTTTGATAAATAATAGTGAAACAATTTCGGCATACAAGAGACATTAAGATTTAAAATGGTCAGAGTTTAAATGCTATGTTATGGGGCACACAAGTCCTGACTACAACTATGTATTGGCACACGGGTACACACATATATATGCACACAATGCGTATCGACAGCAATAATGAATTGAACATGTGGACAAATAACTTTTACACAAGTTCAAGTGCAATAAATTATTTGTGCATAAATTGTGTGCGTTAACTTTATACCTCTTCTGGTGGACTATTAGTCCCCAAAGGTATAACAAGTCCAGTAGCTAGAGCTTCAGTACAAGCATGAACATACGTATATTGCTTGATTGAAAATTGATGTTATAAAATTTTGGAATCATTAAATTAAGTTGAATTGTGTATGCAAAGCTCTGATTGCTTGGCCGTATTTGTCTAAAATTTATGCCCTGTCTGGTTTTTTCACCTTTTCAACTTTGAATTAGGTTTTGGATTTTCAAATATGTTGACATTGAGCATCACTGCTGATACATCAAATGTTTGAAGACATGTATTGCACCAATTTTGATAGCCGTCGTTAAGGTTATTTATTTTATAAAGATTGCCTACATAATTTACATGTATATGTGATAAGAACCGATGTTTGAAATGTCTTTTTGGCTATAAGAATACAAAAAGCGGAAACAAACATTATTATTTATGTTGTTATTGTTTTTATTTTATTTTATTGTAAAACTGTTTTCCATGTTTAGAATTTTCTTATTTGTGTTTTTGTTATCTAAATACGCGACCCGGCTATTTCAATATGTCAGCCAATTATTTGATATAGTATAACAATTGTCGACAGACTCATGATAGGTAAAATGTTATATTCATATGAATTGAATTAACATGAAAATGATATTTAAATTCTTTTAGATTATATTGAAAACATATTTGCGCATACATTATTAAACATTAATCCTAAATACGCATTTATCATTTGACACTGGACATTCGGCAAACAATAGTCTATCAATTAGAAAATCACCCTATGGAACGAAAACGAAAACAGTTAAACATTTAATGGTGAGACATTTTTTCCACTTTGTATACACAATTTGTTAAATGTATTCAAAGAAAGATAGAATACATAGAGTTTACTAATTTTGATTGCATGGCGGAAAATACCAACACTGAACTTTAAAAAGGAGAAACAGATACCAAGTGTGCATTCAATAATCATAAATCAAACGCACAACAACATAGCTATAAAGAAACACAACGAAAAGAAAAATATTAATAACAATAAAATTCACATACAATTCAAGATTAGGCAACACAAACACCATCAAATGATCGCAATTTCTTGGTTTTGCATTTGAATTAAATTAGTCTGTAATAATCATTTAGTCATAGCATTGTGTATCAAAAACACAATTTATTTTATTCAGAAAAAAATATTAAACGAAGATACATTATAATATATGACAAAAACTTACATATTACACTTTTTAGAATGTTTCGAAATTGAAAATGTACACTTGTATATGTGTATATTATATTTTATAATTTTGTCTTTAAAAGATATTTTCGACGACGTAAATCCGCACGAGAGAGTGTTCGCGTCAGCAGATGGAAACCCACCAAATGATAATGATCCAGTGTGTAGTACATTCTGTCAATATACTGACTCACCGAACATTCGCACATTAAGAAGACAAGGTAATACATATCCTAATATTACTTGATTGGTCAAGTCATTGTACCCGCCTATAATAGCAAAGGTGTTGTGTTCCAGGAATATGCGGACGTCCGTTAGTCCATCTCGTATGGTTAAGATAGTTTACCATGAAGTTGTGTTCACATCAACTTGACATTAACTAAAGACATTTATTACGATGTGAAATATTTTACAGATAAAGAATCCGGGTTTGACCCCTAATTTACTGTACAATTAACAATGAAATGTGATAGTCAGAAATTGGCTCAACCCCGCATATTGCTTATACATGTGAATGCAAAGTCAGGTCATTTTATCTTGTTTAGCAGTTGGGTTTTTTTCTTTGTTCGTTTATTTTCTTGAAGGTTTTAGTTTGTAACTCGGATTTGTTTTCGCTTAATCGATTTATGACTATTGAACAGATGTATACTACTGTAGCTTTTATTAAACGACTAGTATATAGATTTTAATCTTAAACGGTCATTGTAGACCTCATCATCATCTTAAAAATATTAACAATTCATTTTTCAGTCATGTTTGTTCTTTAAGTAAATTTTCAGACTTCTCCAGTGCGGTTAATTCAGTACTGTTCAGGCAATCGCTTGCAGTTAATTTGGTACTGGTAAGTAGCTTTTCATACAATTCAGTATATTGTTGGTGTGAAAAGGTTAACTACAGGACTGTCTCAATAAAGATTTAGAAGATCTTAATTGACTGCAAGTGATTTTTCTAAACTGTATTGAATTTACCGCTGGTGATAAGTATGAAAAGTAACTGAAAGACTACACATGACTGACAATTTTATTGTTCAGACTTTTAAGAGCTGTCAAGATCAAAACTACCGTTGAAGATTAAAATTGGCTTACAAGTGATCGGTTGTTGTTGGTTATTGTGGTCTTTAGTATTGTCCTTTTTTTAATTATTTTTGTTTGATTATGCGATTATGCAGAAAGACTACTCCAGATTAAATAGCTGTTGATTCTTGTACTTGTAAAGAAATGGACTTTTAGCTAGTCGCCTTGAATGCTGTATTCGTATTTATCGATACAAAACAATTCATCAAACTTCACTCAAGAACTTCAGTAATATATATATATATATATATTACTCCTTTAAAAGAGAGGCGAAGAATACTAAAGGGACATTGTAACTCATAAGTTAAACAGTCAAACAACAGTACACAAAACACAACATAGAAAACAAAAGACTGAGCAACACGAACCCCACCAAAAACTAGGGGTGATCTCAGGTGGTCCGGAAGGGTAAGCAGATCCTGCTTCTTATGTGACACATGTCGTGTTGCTTATGTTAGAACAAAGCCTGTGATCAGTCTAATTCGGTAGTTCACGTTCGGTAGGTAACTTTTGTTCTGTTACAAAGAATGTTAGAAACTGAAAGAATATCCGCAATATTAAGAAACCATATGTAAGAATAGTGAATAAACAAAGAAATGAGATATTTATCAGACATTGACCAAAGGTGAAAAGTTTAAATGACTATAGATGACAGAACAGCCTTCAACAATGAGAAAAATCTATAAAGTTTAGTTAGCCTTTAAAGAGCTTGGCATCACAAAACAAATAGCAATTAAAAAGAAAAGACCAACGTCCTTATTTATCACAAATGCAATAAACGAAAAACAATGGTGGCTGTCAGTTTTACATACTAGTAAAAAATGAAAACAACACGCTATAAATTTCATGCATCCGATGAGCTTTTCTGGATTTACTTTCATCTTGAACGCTTAAATCCAAATATTTGAATGCCCAGTATGTATAAGAACCAAAACTGTTAAAGAATAACCCGTTATGTCATTTTGTAGTAAATTCGATTTTTTCGTCCCTCTTTTGTAGTAAATTCGATTGTTTATGCAAAGACTTCTACCTGTCATTCAAGACTTTGTAAACTTCACACTCCTTTATTTACCTTAGCTCCAGTTATAATTGTTTTGTGCTTTTTTTTCTTTTACGTCAGGCACCAATGACGCTTTGCCAAATGATGCTTTCTTGTGTGAACCCTGTGATGGTTCATGTGGCGTTGGTATGTTGTACATTGTATTTGGAAATCCCTTTATTCATTGAAAAGCTTTAATTTTACCTCAAGCGTCCTGAAAGTTACCGTTTTAAATTGTTTGTCTCAAGCCATGAAACAATATAATGTACAAGTATTATGTAATATAATTTTTGGAAATAGAATTCAGTCAGTATACTCGGAAATTAACTTCTACTTCGTGATAGTTATTATGAAGATGTTAGAGCTTCATTCATTGGAACAGGACTTTCAGAGAAAAGTAACTATACTTACATCATTATAATTTTGTGTAATATATAACCTTGTGCCACAAAATATATTACTACTTGTAAAATTGAATGGTTATAATCAGTATTTTGTACTATAATCTTATACTATCAAATATATTTAAAGGAGCTTGACTTAAAAACAGTTGTTTTTACTAGATACGCTTTCGATAATAATATCATATAAATGCTTTCCAGTAGCAAAGTGTTTTAAATTAACAAATTAAATTTGGTGCATTCTTTAAAAATTGAACCAGTTTCTGCATCACATATCAGATATAGGAAAGATCGAATTAGAAAATTATGAAACAAAATTCATAAAAAAAGGGATGTATTTCACGAACCACGGTTGTGGTTAATTTGTTAAAAAATAATTCTCCAAGAGAATTCGGTTATTGTGAACTTCTTGAACACATAACCGAATTACAAAATTTCACCCATTACCTGAAGGTTGTTCATATCAACTGAAAAAGACAGTTGTAAGTTGGTTGTACTGAAAGCAAATCTAAAAAAAAAATCAGGAAAAACAAGCACATCATTGAAGCATATATAACCTTCAACAATGAGCATATCATTTATCCGGTTTATATAAGAACTTGTACAGCGAATATTTATTTTTCTACATTTCCGAAGCCACAACTGAGTCAACACAGAGGACCACGTTACAATCCCTTTCTACTGAAATGGATACCACGACAGACGTAATTTCATTACAGACAACACAGAAAACAACGGTACCATCCACTTCTACTGAAATGGACACTACGATAGAAATGACATCGACACAGACAACCGAGCGTCCATTCACTTCTGCTGACATTGAAACTTCGACAGAAATGACATCAACACAGAAAACTACGCTTCCACCTTCTTCTACTAAAATCGAAACTACGACAGAAATGGTATCAACGACAACAACACACGAAACAATACTGCCATCTACGTCTACTGAAATGGACACCGCGATAGAAATAACATCAAAGGAGACAACACAAACAACAGCCGTCCTTTCTACTGCTACTGATTTGGAAACAACACTACAAACAACAATTCCATCCACTTCTAAAGATACGGAAACCACTACGGAGTTGAAAGTTACAACTACAGATGTGAAAGACTTAACAACATTGGAAATTCATTCGACAGGTAAATTTCTAAATATCTCCCTTATATATTAAAATAATATCTGGAAATTATAAATTATTATGTAAATTGATGCATTGTTCATCCGGCTACAATACAACATTGTGTCAAAATAAAATAAGATTTAAAAGATAATTGAACTTTGATTTGCAAAATATGTTTCATATACAGTTGATCTTTCCAATCTTCAAACATACATGTTGCAACTATAAAAAAAACTTTAAAAAATAACGAACTCGTGAAAATAAGATACCACTTTTCTTGTTTATATTTCAAATTTGATAAAGACCTGGCCATTCTATCCTAATAATGTGTCATCTTAAAATGATAAACCTGTTCAATGAAATTCAGCTGAAAATATAAATGTCATGTCAGCATGGAAGAACTTTTTTAAAGTCCAAGACACCAGGACTTTTTTCATTAACTTTTGTACATACGGTTGATTGCAATGTATAATCTTATATTGACGTTTAATCAATTTCATTTAACGAAACGTTTAAACATATTTTGAAATGAAATTTTGATCAGGACAGCTTTTAACGTTTGTAAATAAAACAGTAAATTATGTTTAGTCTTTAAGTCCACTTGCAGACTTATCTGTTATGAAAAAATGGAACAGTTCAGACAATTCGTCTTGGTTCAGTCTTTGTTCAGACTGGCCAGTCATTGTTATTTACTAGTGCTAAACAACGAATTAGAACATAACGACTGGAACAATTCTGTATTTACTTCAAGCCAAATGTATTAACAGTATTAAATTTACAACAAACACATATCTGAAAAATAACTTACAAATCTTAACAAGACTTAACTTTTTAAGATTCAGACTTTTCAGACAATGTTCAGTTTACACGACAGTTTAAGACTAAAAATAGTTTGATAGAGGACAAACTAATAGAAAACATGAAATAATTGGTCTTGTTTTTTTTTTTGCCAAAAGAATGGCCAACGTGAATACCATTATCTTATTTTAGGGAAGGATTAATCGTACAAAATCACTGATTCAACCTAACACATCATTATCAAGATGATTGATGTCTTGAGTGACATCATATTTGTAACGTTTGGAAGAAATCATTTTTCAGCAAACAATTGGCATTTCAAAGGAAACTAACCGTGCTCCTCTTCTTGTTGACTTGTTTCTTTATTTATATGAGACTGACTTCATACTGGAGCTTCCTCAGAAGAATGAACGAAGTTAGCATTCTCTTTTAACTTCCGCTCTATAGGAGATATACTGTCATGTCTTTACACTAATTCCGTTGGATGTTGGATGTGTACTGATTGATATTTTAGCCTTAGATACATGATTTTTTTTATAACTGTGGATTCATTATTATTCGTTGAATACCAATTTTCGTGGATTTCGTGGTTACCCGGGAACCACGAATCTAATGTACAACCAATTACAAATTTTCTATTAGAATGTATGCAGACTTTAGCAAAACCACGAAATCAAATATCCACGAAAATGCAAGTTTTTCTGAATCCACGAAAATAAATGAATCCACAGTAGTTTTTATTGGCTTTGAACTAGCTGTCAGTAACTGCGAGTACTCTCAGAGCTGTACTCAATGTCTTTTTTGTTTTTGGAATGTATAAATACCCGTTCACGTCTACTTTGTGGTTTTGTTAGATGTATTTCTATTTGTATCCATCTGATGAGTTAAGCATTTTTCAACTGATTTTTATAGTTTGTTCCTTTGTTGTACTGTTACACCACTGTCCCAGGTTAGGGTGATGGTTGAGGGCTCACAAACATGTTTTACCTCGCCACATTCTTTATGTGCCTGTCCTAAGTCAAGAGCCTGTAGTTCAGTGGTTGTCGTTGGTTCATGTTTGTCATATTTGTTTTTCGTAAACTGTTTTGTTATAAATTAGGCCGTTAGTTTCCTCAATCAAATTTTTTCATATTTTTTATGTCAGGGCTTCTTATAGCTGACCATACGGTATGGGATTTCCTCATTGGTGAAGGCCATATTGGCTATATTTGCTTGCATCCACTTCATTTGAACTTTAGTGGATAGTTGTCTCATTGGCAATCATACCATATCTCCTTATTTTTATATGTAATTATGTCGAGCACATCTATCCAATCAAACTTGATATGAAAGATACAACACATACAAATTTGTCTGTTTTATAGCTTGACTTGCATCTTTAAATTAACAATGAGTTTGGTCTATAACAAAAATTAACGACAAAAGAGGTGATTCCAGTTTCACAATTGTGAACTTTCTGTTTTTATCCAGCAACATTCAACAGGTCCATCATTTGGAGTGCTTATCCCCAAGTTGAAGCGATATTACAGAGCTTGATTTTCCTTTCATGATTTCCTTGATAAAGGGATGCTGCTTATAAGGAAGCTGTTAAATCAAAATTCAAAGTAGTGAAGTTGAAATCATCCCTTTGCAAATTTTACGGACGCCTGCACGAGTGTTTTGAACGTTATCTGTTTCACAGATTTACAGATGACGACAAATATGTTACAATTTTCATAACCAAAACTCCATCTGGTTCTCATCCAATACGACGGGTGCCACATGTGAAACAGGACTTGCTTATATTTCTGGAGCACTTCAGATCATCCCAGGGTTTTGATGGGATTCAGGTTTCTCAGTCTTTTATTTTCGATATTGTGTTTTGTATACTTGTATCTGCCTTTTGGTCGTTTCGTTGTTTGCAATGTCATTGCCAGTTTGTTCTAGACACACGAGTTTGAATATCACTTTCGTCTCTCATTTGGTAGTGTTACTGAAGATTCAAATGTGTAAGACAAAACGCTAATGATCAATCACTTAAAGCAAACGAATTGTTATTTTATTCTTTTTCTCTCTCTCTCAGATACAGAAAACATAAAGCAATACAGTGGACCTATAATATTAGCAGTATCTGCATGTTTTGGTTGTTTGATTGTTATAATTGCTTTTGTGTATCTCAAAGGACGTTCGATGAATAATACAGAACAAATGACGTGAGTGTTTATCTTTAACATTTATATCTGATAGATTATCGAGTATCTGCAATAGCTCATGGCTCCCTTTTGAAAACTTTGAGGTTATGCATGTATACAAGGAGACCCTCACTCTGTTAAAACACTCGATTTCGCTCCTTTTTTGGGTTGGAGTGATTTACTCAGATTTTATTTGTTGCCTTGATTTGTCTCTACCTAATCGATTTACGAGAAAACAGTAAACTAAATTCACTTTCGCCTTAGTTTATCACATACTTGTTATGTAGGTTTATATTTGCTAATTGGTGATATCTGTTTGTCATGTTTGTTTATCAGCATTAAGATTTAATTTTTTTGTGAGGTATTGAACTTTTTTCAGAAATATGTGGACTTTTTGATTACTTTTGATAGGATTTCATGACTGAAATTAACGACACAGCTAGTTTGCTGATATACGTAAAAGTGATTTTTTTGGCGTACGTCAATGAGACATCAACTCACCTACAAATAAAAGAAGAAGATAGCTACATGTATGATTTTTCACATCCTGGTTGTGAACACAATATACTATCAATAGCTTTCCAAGGTTATTATGCGCTAAATATCTCCAATTGATTTTCTAAGTCAACTCTCTGAACGTTTAAAGGATAATTTAATCGCACAATTAATGTCAGACAATTTACTAGAAGTGATAATTTGGTAGTTCCTTGACCCATTGTTTGCTCACGCCTTTAAATATATTCAAACTTTGTGAAAACGTATTCCTACAACAGCATACACGTCACCATTTAATCATCTGTCGGTTATGCATGTAGTTATGTAACCTTAAAGCAAACTAATTCCTATTTTCTACATATGGTATCTCTTATTTTCTTTCAGTTTCGGTTTTATCTACTTAATACACATTCATAGCATTCGATTTCCTCAGGTTTTGTTTGTTACCTTGATTTTTCTACTTCATATTGATTTGATGTAGCCTTTATCTATACAATTTTCCTTTTCAGAAACAATAAAGAACAAGAATCATATGACTTTACCGCGGAAACATGCTATATATATAAAGGCAAACAATTCGGATTTCAGAAGATTGCAATTCAGCATTGGGACAATCATTAAGATAAATCATGAATTAGCTAAATTTGTTACTATATTTACAATACGAATAATCTGAAAATGTGTTCACTTTTCATTTGTAAACGTTGCTTTAGATTTGAAAAAAGACAATTATATTCAAAACGGCAACATTTTCTTAATGAAGTCTTTGTCAAACATGTCAACATGGTCAAGGGTAGTATGAATGGATTTATATAATAAAGTTAAAATGTAAATCAAAAAACTCCAAGGTAAATTTAATAAAGGGAAGTCCATAAAAACTGACAAAATTAAACTTTATCATCCAAAGGAACGAGTGAACCTAAACAGACAAAATAGGTTAATGTAAAAATGATTGGGATCTAGCAGCCCAAACTGGTTTAACATACATCACAAACATACAAGTACCTTATTGGTGCACGCACCAAATATTCGGGCTGAAAAAAAAATTGATTTAAGACAGAGTATAGAAAAGATAAAATGTGTTTGAAGATCATGAATGCCACCTTTACAACCATTAGGATAAAAGTTGGTCAAGGAAAAATTAGGTTTGCATTTAGTGAATTTGTTCCATTAAAAGAGGTGCTTAATTCAGAAACAATAAATGATCAACTACCCACATTTGACCTCTATCTGTGTGCTATAGTCCTAAACATTGTGACATTGTTTACCGCTTCGTGACTATGAACTAGACACTTAAATATCAAAATAACGACGGTTTTTTAATGTTTTCCCACCTGTATTCATTATATTATTATGTACAGTGATGTATTTTTTGCTGTAATTCATGTTTTAATATTATTTCTATATATTATATGAAATGTAGGTTGACGTGTTTAATTTAGGATTGGATATTGTCGAACTCTGCAAGATTCACTTTCATATTAAGTCACATGAAACTAGGTTACATAGAATTTGACAAAATAAACTTGGACATAAAACTTAACCAGGTCCAGCGAAACACGAAAGGAAAGACAAAGCAACCTATTTATATGGTTGGATGCTTTCCGACTTCTTAAGATGCTAATTTCACACAAATTACATGATTTTAGGCAACAAAGTATTTGATATATAAACTTGACGAACATTTGAACAGACTTTAATCTTAACCAAACATTTATCGACCATGAGGTTTGGATCATGTTAATTGGTACTTGATCCACCTACATACTAAATACCATGGAGTTATCTGTTTCTGCGAACTTACTTTGACCATGAACTCGAAGGGTATTACAATACTTCGCATCTTCTCTGTAAAGGTGTACTTAAGATTGCTGTTGCTTGCGAGACAATAAATGTTTCATGTAAGAAGAGTTATGTTTATTTTATTTCATATTGGGAATTATAATTGTTGTCAAGAGTCTAGACTCCAGGGTTGTAGTAGCCATTCAACGTGTGTACAACCCTGTCAATTTAAACTCATTAAAACATATTAGGATTAACCTTGAAAGCATATACTTCACAACTATTATACATGTCACAGTGTAAAACTTGATACTTGCAACAGCTAATCTTTAAACGTAGAAGGTTTTTTATTTTTTAATATTGATTTTTGAGTAAAACATCATTGAAAGGACATCCATTGTCGAAAAACGCATCTGGTGCATTAAAATTAATTCCGTTAATGATATTCTTTCAATTGTTTGGACTGAGTGGTAAATGACTGTTTAAATAATTGAAGATACCAAAATTCGAACTTGCGCCTCTTGCATACGATCTTAATCGTGTTTTATCTAGTGAGTTTTTTGTCATACCTCAATATAGTTTAATGCATTCATAATATAACATATGTGTGCATATGACGTTCAATGAGTTTCTTTTTAAATAGCTATTTTTAATATTATTCACTGAACTGTAGTATAAATAAGAAGATGTGGTATGAGTGGCAATGAGACAACTCTCCATCCAAATCTCAATGTATAAAAAGTTAATAATTATAGGTCTAAGTACAGCCTTCAACACGGAAGTATATAGTACACATATTTTAAAACGAGTGTCATCAAATTTCATTATTTTGTGTTGTGCATGTTGTGAACTGCATCGAATGTATGATCGTTTTTTGGACATTAATTTAAGAGAATGTTATGAACTGAAGAAACTACTACTAAAATAACCGGAAATTTGTTTTTTAAATGTTCACATTAGAAATGGACACACCTAAAAAGCTTTGTTACAACATCGTGCTTTTAGCCATTATATGTTTTATGTATTCGTCTATGTCAGGTAACTATAGTTTTTAATTTCAACTTATACTATTTAAGTTGATTGCCGTCAATCTACTCGATTGTCTCATCAGTTTGGCAAATTTGATGTATTCATTAACACCTTAAACTTGATTTATCGAAATGATTTTAAAGGTATGTTTAACTGTTACATTTATTGACTTCACCCATGTATATAATATTACAGTCACATTGGGTGGATGAATGTATATATACTAATGAAATTGAACGATACAGGACGAGATAAATTTTGTTTTTTTAACATAGGTCAATACTGATAAATGCGGAAATGTACCCAAATAGAACGCACTTTTAATAGATGTAAAGAACACTACAATAATAGTCCTTTTCTAGGTTTTGATATTTCAGTTTAACATTGGAAACTCTTTAAAAAACGCTGCGAAAAAAATCGTTTCCTCTTGTCATGATTGTTACTTTTCCATTTTAGACGACAATGTTCCCTTGTTCCCTTTTGATCAACTCATTATATATGCATATTTCTGTAGTCATGTAGACGATTTAAATGAACGTAATCCATGTTTTATTAGTATATTATTAAGAAAGGCATTTCGTTGCAAAATCACAAAAAATGATTACAAGATTATGTAACAGATACAAATATTTAGAAGTCTGATGTCTGATTATGCATGTTGAATTATTATCAAAACGGGCGATCACAGCCTCATGTTTCAATGATGTTGTTTATAGAGGGCGAAAATTAAGATACGGTAAATCTAAACTCATTGATCATTCGATTAAACTTATTCTTAAAGGTAATCAATTTAACATCTAATATCGATTTACTTATTGACGAGTTTTTCAGTTGTGATGGGCTTTTAACTTAATTCGAATAACCGAGAGTACTCTACTATCGGTGTCTTTTGTTTACATACAAGTGTTTTGATTTTCTTTTGAGTTTAGCCACTTCAAACATACTTTTACGTTTGTTCGTATGATGTGCTATTACAACATTGTTACTGTTCCAGGTTAAGGGAGGGTTGAGTGTTCGGTAAAATATCTTACTCGCTTCATTCTGTTTGTGCCTGTAACTACTCAGAGACCTATTAGAAAGAGATGTCCTTAGTTCATGTTTGCATGTTTTTGTTTTGTTAATTGTTTTTTTTTTATAATTGTATAAATTAGGCCGTTGTTATTCTGGTTAGAGTTGTTTCAATTTTTTCATAGATGGGTCTTTTATAGCTGAATATTAGTGAACAGTATGCGTGTTTGTTTATTGTTGACGGTCGTACTGTGACATGTGGTTGCTAATATCCATTTGACATTATTTTTTTATGATACTTATACCGAAGAATAGTTGTTATCATCAGACTACATAGAAAGCAACACAGTTCCATGATTAAAATATTAAACTATCAAATATCAACTACATACACGGACCCCAAATATTGACTAATATGGTACCATACAAAACACCAGACTATGTTGGAACTGTGTGAATTTTTGTGTCAAAACTTACATCCGTCGTAATATTCATGACAGGACTAACTCTTATGGTGAATGATATGTGTCATCAATAAGGAAAGGAAGGCTTGTTTCTATGACAAATGGCAAACAAAACACAAAATACATAGTTATCTGTTACAAAAATTTTCAGGAAATCAATCATCTCAGAATGATGCCTGTAACACCTTCAAACTGATCACATCGTCTATATCAATAAAAATCCTGGCTTCAAAAGCTTTCATCGGATGATAAAAATACTAAAATAGACTGCTTTAAATTTTATATTAACGTATTTTGATGAAGAAAGAACCTAAAACACATAGATATACTACGATCGTACAGCAGACAGGTAAACAGAGTGTAATATCACGTCGTCATTACATCTTCGTTTCTCATTTGGTTCGTTTTCCTTGAGTGCATTCCTAAGAAAAATCACACTAAAATTTTATTTCGTTGTGTATCAATGTCATGATTATTTTATTTCAAACTTCTTTTTTTAAATGTTAAATGGTTGAATACAAGAGACCTTTATTCAAACATATAAAATTTCATGGAAGTTCAGGAACACGTACAATACATGTATGGTTTCTGCTGCCGTAACAAACAGTAAACGCTATGTTGATATATGTTGGCAACATCATTCTATGAAGATAACGGGTAAATATCGACCACACAGTATTGTCTGAAACACAATCCGAAGATAAGCATACAACATTCAATTGAAGTGATATCTGCTAGCTGCACTCGATGACAAGATGATGTATAAGCTATGGATTTGCAAGTTGTTTTGTTTATGGAATCCATAACATATAAAAATACAATTATATACTGTCATGTATCTTTTCGTGTCAAATTTATGAATTATGTGTGACGGTAACTATTCAATGAGTAACAATGTAATTGTAACGCACCACCTATTTTAATTACAGTAAAAATATTGCCACGCTTCGTTATTACATTAATTTATTACGTCATATAAGAATTTTTAAGGTCTCTCCCAAAACAGAACTTTCTTGAAATCTAGAATTTTCTTTATTTTTCCTAGTCACTATTTATGTATCCTACGAGAGAGTAACACCTCGCAAAACAAAAGCTGAATTATATCTATATTTAGAGGAGGGGATAAGGCGTCTGTGCAGTACTAGGCGGTGTTGTCGTAGAAGTGAAAGGTGAAAAGTATAGGCCAGCCCCATTCGGAGAGAGAAGTAAAGAAACAGATCTACTCTTATATTGTTAATTTGATTTTATTGGCACTCTGAAAATATTCTAAAGCTTGGTATTTCTTAATCATTAGAAATCCGATTGATGTGTGATTTGCAGTTGTTACTAAACATAGGCAGACATATCTAATTATAAATTAATAGTGATCGTAAACCTCTAAAGATAGAAAAGCATCCTGTTATTATACTGAAGAGATGGGTAAATTAACATGTCTGTACACTTAAAAATACTTCGTGCATTGTGATTAGACGTCCTTGCGTAATACTTACAAAAAGGTAACATCTTCCGAAACGAAAAACTGATTTTGATGAGCTACGTGTACAGTCAGAGGAGGCTAAAATACAGGTTCCAGCCCAGTTTGGAAAGGAAGTAAAAAATCAGATCTACTCTAACATTGTAAGGTTTATTTTCTAAGCACCTTATATATGTTTATATATAAATATGTCTACGATTGTAACCTTAACACGCTAATGAGTGTTTTAAAATAGTTGTTATATCTTATAATTCACGCAATATTTCGCTAAACAAATTAGCTTTATCAGGCGCGTGCGCGTAAAATCTGATGTTGTTAGGAAATTTTTGCAGCTTGTTGTACATTGCATTAAATAAATCAAAACAATTATTGTTTTGATTTATTAAACGCTATGTACAACAAGCTGCAACATTATATTTAAAGGACATGTACGATAAGCTGCAAAAAATTATTAACAGCATCTTACCATGCCGTCGAATCATTTTTTTAATTTTATTATAAACGTCTAAATATGTGACTACTTCACGACATACGTTTTTCATCGGATGACTTTCTTTTTAAAGATCCAAATGTTGCAAACCACTTGTCCTACATCCATGACAACTATTTTGTTGTCCCCGCAGATAAAGCCCCTAACAACATCGATTTTGTGTATAAAACACATTACATAAACTGCTTGATAAACGAATTAGGTATTGACAATTAACTTGGAAATCCACTATATAACCCCACGACACTTACTAAAGAGGAAATCCTGGATAATCATAGGTCTGTTTTATGTGCCTTTGGAATTTCAACCAAAGATGAAGAACTGGATCTTCCATCACTGTATTGGATACCTTAACTACTAAGTGTCCTAACAAACAACGGTATATTGCTGGGTCTTCCATGTGCTCCACGAAACCTCTTTCTAAATTATTAAAATCAATTTTATGAGCAATCAAAGCCGGGCCTCAAAGTTACTGTGAAACTGCCTATTCTAAAGGTGGCGTGAATCAGATGTGGATACTAAAAAATTCCAAAGATCTTTTAGAGTACATACAATCTGAGACTTTTCCATCTGGCAACAGTATTAAAGAAATTGACTTTTCTACACTTTACACAAGTATTCCCCATTCCAAACTTAAAGACAAATTGAAAGAGTTGATATTGCTTTGTTTCATAAAAAAAAGAATGGCCAACGTAGATACAAGTATCTTGTCTCAGGGAGGAATAAATCCTACTTTGTAAAACATCACTCTGATTCAAACAAAAAATTCTCTGCAACTGACATTATCAAGATGCTTGATTTCTTGATTGACAACATATGTGTTACGTTTGGAGGACGTGTTTTTCAACAAACTATCGGCTTTCCCATGGTAACCAACTGTGCCCCTCTTCTTGCCGACTTGTTCCTTTATACTTATGAGGCCGACTTCATACAGGAACTTCTTAGGAAGAAAGAAAAGAAGGTAGCAGTATCTTTACTTTACTTTCAGCTATAAAGACGATATCCTCTTACTAAATAATTCAAAATTTGGTGACTATGTTGAACGCATCTATCCCATCGAACTAGAGATAAAGGATACAACAGATACAGTTAAGTTTGCTTCATATCTTGACTTACATCTAGAAATTGACAATGAGGGTCGGTTAAAAACAAAACTTTACAAAAAAAGAGATAATTTCAGCTTCCAAATTGTGAACATTCCATTTCTATGTAGCAACATTCCAGCAGCGCCTGCATACGGAGTATATATTTCCCATACGATACGATATTCCAGGGCTTGTATTTCCTATCATGATTTCCTTGATAGAGAGTTGCTGCTCACAAGGAAGCTATTACACATAGAGTTCCAAATGGTGAAGATTAAAGCATCCCTTCGTAAATTTTACGGACGCCATCACGAGTTGGTTGACCGTTATTGAATAATCGTTTCACTGATGATAGCGGATATGTGCCAAATGTTGTAACTACACCTGTTCCCTTTTCACGAATGTGACCTACCGAATTAGACAATTTACCAAGTTTGTACTAACATGAGCAACACGACGGGTGCCACATGTGGAGCAGGATCTGCTTACCCTTCCGGAGCACCTGAGATCCACCCCAGTTTTTGGTGGGGTTCGTGTTGCTTAGTTTTTAGTTTTCTATGTTGTGTTTTGTGTACTATTGTTTGTCTGTTTGTCTTCTTTTTTTTTTTAGCCATGGCGTTGTCAGTTTATTTTCGATTTATGAGTTTGAATGTCCCTTTGGTATCTTTCGCCCCCTTTTGTGGTTATACAGGACTAACTCCATAATTTATTTATATTTCGTCTCAAATTTAGCCAAACAATTTTTTAATCTGCAAATTTGCGTTAGGAATTTTTTGTTCTTCTTGAAGCGGGATTGAACCACTGAATCTGAGACATCGTGGTAACCACGCCTGCACTGTGTCTCCTAGACCACTCTTATCTACCAACTAGGCATAATTGCAAAAAAAAAGCTTTTCAAAGGCAAGTAATGCATGTATATATAGATATGTGCATCTAAACAAGTGACAACTCTACGACAGATCCATCCAATTTCATCCAAGATTTATCGAAATCATTACGCTTAATTCAGTTTTACATCCTTTTAGGTCTGCGTTAGCAATCATTAGTTCTACTATCGTACAACGTCACTATTTTGCATTACATCTGTTCTTTACAAATATTCTTTCAGATGCCAACTGTTCTTTGCCTGAAGATCTTAGAAATACGGTTTGGGAATATACTTACACTAAAGTTGCAAGCAATTCAGAACAATCAACCAATCTCAACATCGCAAATAAATCGCTGAGTAATTCTGTTATCAGTTTAAATGTTTTTGGGACTTCAATAGACGATTGGACTTGTATCAATAGTTTACATATATCTAATTCAACGTCAGTTGTTGTTTTCAAGTAAGTGAGAAATATATAAAGATTGATTTTAAATATAAAAACAATGATTTTAAAAGCAAATGGCTTATTTTGAAATATACAGCTTGCTGTATATTAGAATAAAGGGGAACACATTATTTGTTTTCCCAGTAACAGGATCATTTTTAAGTTATGCAAAGAAAATCAGGATCATCATTTGTGAACACCTTGTATTGCTGATAACTTTTGCTGTTTTACTCTGCATGCTCTATCAATTATATTTTTCAAGACAATGAAGAAACAAGAAAAAGTTGGAAGAAATAGTCATTTAAAATCAATATCTGTAAGAAGGCATCAGTTGATGTTTTCTGTCATTTACATTTTTTTAACCAGGTGTTGCTGGTCCTTTTTGCTGTTTTCTGTTCCTATCTCTTTAAAATATGCGAAAACCCTAAGTTGTATTAAAAATCTCCGTTTGGAAATAAGAAATCATCTTAAGGTTTCGGTCATAGCATTTCTTAGATCTTTTTCTTCAGATCATTTTCGCAGTGCCTATCTATTAAATATTTCGAGAAGGAAGGCGGAACCAGTATATGTCAAATAATGTCCTGAAAGGAGTATAACGCCTATAGCGGTCGTCTGATGTTTCGTATTATGGTCATTAATAGATCTTGTATTGCTGATTAATTTTGCTGTTAACAATTTCTGCATATCTGGTATAGTTTTCGAGATAACAGTCAAAACCACGAAACAATGTCAATTTATTGGCAATATCTTTCATATGAGTTCGTCTGAAAATTTCGTTTTAAGACAATTTTTTAGATCTTGTATCAATTTTTTTGTAAACAGTACTTACATATGAATTAAATGTTTCGATATATTAGGCAAAAACACGAAAAAGGTAAACAATCGGATAGTTGATGTTAGACCTGTAACTAATATAACATATATAAGGGTTTTTTTTATAATTTTGGTGTTAATTGGAAATAGTTAGATCTTGCAAATCTGAGTATTTTTGCGCATATTTTCCATTTTCAACCGAGCGGCCATAGTGGTTGATTTACATTAACAAAAAACACAAACTTATACTAGATACTATTCGGAAGGTAATCCAAAAAAAAAACATTGGTTCAGTTGTATCAGAGAAATAGGCCTCTGTATTGTATCATGAAAACATATTTCAATTTTCATTTAAGAGAAAATGTGCAAACGGTTAACGAGAACGTCACTCTTAGAATTAACTTTCGACTGGGTCTCAGGTAACATTCTTGTCGACTACTTTCGCAGAAAAAAACCGATATCGTAAGTCATGTGGGTGTTAGAAAAAAAGATTGAAAACATGTTTTGTGAAATACTCCAAGGATTAAGATACACATTTATCCCTTCCTTAACCAAATGTGGCTACAATCATTATAAGGGTATCTATGAAACAGAAGATGTGGTATGATTGCCATTGAGACAACTCTCTACAAGATACCAAATGACTTAGAAATCACAAACTATAGGTCACCGTACAGCCTTCAACAAGGAGCAAAGCCCATACCGCATAGTCATCTATAAAAAGCCCCGAAATTACAAATGTAAAACAATTCAAAGGAGGAAACTAACGGCCTAATTTATGTACAAAATAATGAACGAAAAACAAATATGTAACACAGCAACAAACGACAACCACTGAATTACAGGCGCCTGACTCGGAACAGGTACGGTACAGATCTGAGAGTACTTGCAGTTAAGCCAAAATAACTAATAAAAAACATGCATCTAAGACTAAATTATCAATCAGTACACATCCAACATCCAATGGATTTAGTGTAAAGGCGTCATACAGTCAGAGAAAAACATCACCTTGTGCAATGCTAAGATACAGGTATCGACATATTGTAGATATTCAGATTTACCAAACGACCATTTAATTTAATAGGAAAACTTTTGTTTGATAAGATTGTGTGAAAGTGTAGTGTAAAGAGTTGAAAAGTCAAAACAATCAATAGAATCAAAAGGATCATCAAAAGCACGTAATGTATCTAAAACATCCAAAGAATTTTTTACACTCCAAAAATAGTTAATTCCACTATTTTCATATATCTTATTACAAAAGTGAATGATAAGTTCTTTGATAGTAGTTAAGTAACTAGTTAAAAGCACTGAAAGATAAGTCGTAGATCACTCACCAGAGGCCGAGATGAAACGATGTTTTACTGGTTTTTTGTGTAGTTTAAGTAATCAATACATAGTAGGAAATTTATTATTTCGAAACCCGCTATGATTAGAGAAAATCTGACGAGGTAACAATGAATGTTGATCACTACTTGTTGTTCATTTACGTCAAAACTGGCAGACGACTTCGTATATGAGTTATTGCGCTTAAATGACAAATTTTACTATTTTCAAAAATGTTTGCCTATCATCTCGAAAATTATAATTGATAGACAGAAACTTTTAACTGCAAAAATTAGACAAGACAAGATCTATAAACATGTCATCACGACAAAAATCGTCAGACGACTCCTTATTAGAATTATTGTCCTTTAACAAAAACATTCGTTTGCATCTTTTGCCTAGTATCTTGAAAATTAAAATAGATGAATAGATACTTAAAAGTGGGAAAATTATCAGCAAGATCAGATCTACAAATATGTCAACATAATTGAAATTGTCAGTTAACTCTTTATAACGTTACTCTCCTTTAATGATGATTTTTTTTTTTCAAAGCGTGTTAATTGTTGAAAATGCAGGCCACCGACACAGTCTCTTTATAGCCTCTAGTTTATGGTGTTCGTGTTGTTTAGTCTTTGATTTTCCATGTATGGTGTTGTAGTTAAACCCTGTTAAATGTTATGAACAGTTCAAAGTCATCTTTGGTGGTTTACTTACATCATGTCATAAACTTTTTTTATTTTATTTCGAGAAGTTCTTTAGGATTTAGCGTGCCAGCAAACATGTTTAACACGCCGCATTCTGTATATGCCTGTCCAAAGTCAGTAGCCTGTAATTCAGTGGTTGTTATTTGTAGCCGAATATCATATTTGTTTTTGTTCCTTGTTTAACATATAAATCAGGCAATTAGTTTTCCCGTTTGAGTTGTTTTACATTTATTATTTCGGGGCCTTGTACAGCTGAATATGCAGTATGGGTTTTGCTCATTGTCGAAGGCCGTACGATGACCTATGGTTGTTCATTTCCTTGTCATTTTGGTCTCTAGTGGAGAGTTGTTAAATTGGCAATCACTCACATGCATTATCTTACTCTGATATTGAGTCGTTGAAATATTCTCAGCGGTAAAAAAAAATCTGAAAAAAGCGTAGGATTGAATTTCTAGACATGCTAGATATAAAAATTTAGTGTGAAAAATATTCTTTTTATCAAAACTTTCAACTGAATTACATACATAACTACTAATTGACGGTTTTTACAGAAATTTATATAATGTTGATATACGTACATGAATGTGTTATTCGATACTTCGACAGATTGGATTCAACGAATTCTGAAAAAAAGAAGATTTCATGAAAATCATAAATATCACCTTACGTTTAAATATTATAAGGGAATTAAGAACAAATGATCATATTTTAGCCAGCATTGAATAATCTTCAATTTGAAGGAATGTAACAACAACAAAAAAACATCAATCGTCGATCAAATAGACAAGGAAATGTCGTTTCACTTCATGAAGGAACATTAGAGCATTAGAGTAACACTTAGAATTTAAAAAGAAAAAAAAAGCTAATCTTTTTTTTATATTATTGCAAAAGTAAAACTAATTTCTTTTTCATCCTAAGCTAGTGCCATCCGAGGATTCTATTTTATTACAATTCTATTTGGAAAAATCATTGACTCATACACTGTTAATAAATCTAACGATAGCGAAGCACAATTTTTTAGCATAACAATACACGATCTGATTTGCATATCGTATCAGCTGAGGAATATATACTCCATAAACAGTAGTTAATAGAGGTAGTGCTTGTGGAAAGAAAATTCATGATTTGTTATACTAGTTTGTCACATGTTCATTTACTGAAGTGCCTTATGAGACAGGGAAGCTGCTTTACAAACTTTTGTTTGTTTAATTTTGATAATTTTGGATTGTTGATTGAGAGAACAAAATGATATTCATTAAAATATAATTATGTGAAATTAAATGAACTGACTGCAATTTTGCTTTGAATATGGCAAATATCTTTTCGAAGTAAACCCCTAGCATATAAAAGATGTGCTATGTTTGCTAATAAAACAACGATTCGCAAAAAGTGAGTATCATTTAAAAGTATCAGGGCAAACTCAAAATTGATCCTGTGTCCATGCTCTTACTCAACATAGAGGGTGCCAGAACTTTAACTTGACAAAAAAATTGTGAAATGTGTAATTCGAATATCAACTCGAACATGACATCAAAATGAATTTTAGACTTTTAGAGAAGAAAGTAAGTGTCAATTCCTTAACTTAAAGAACACATAGGGTGCCCATGACTACTTTTAGACTTTATCGTAAATATTGAGTATTAAAGATTTGTTAATTCACTAAGACTAGTATACTCAGATACTCAGTCGAGTAGATGAAAGCTAAGAAAGCGCTCATTTAATAATAACAGTACCCTTAAGGGTTTCGCGGTGTGCAACTGGAATTCCAAGGATTGTCAATCATTCTAAGACCACTTCTGGGTGAAAGGTTAGGGAAATTAAGAAGATAGAAGATTATCTTAAGCACTAAGATTGCTTCGTGACACTGGTCCCAGATTAGCTGAAAAGGGACAAATACAAATGTCTTGCATGAAATCACTGTTAGTAGTAGTGATTTGCCGTTAGGACATACTCGTCCTCTTAAAAAGTATTATTTTATTTTTCTATTTTTCATAAAACAGGCTTTGTTTATTAAACCAAAGGCTATATTTGAAATTAAAAAAAAACATAGTAACCATGTCACTTCGGAAGGATTCGTCTTTCTATTTATTCATTATTAATATATATTAAGTTTTATGTTTGACTTTTACTAAAAAGATGTAAAGAAAAACCGCATGCTTTTTTAAAAGTTGATTTACATACTTTTTACAGTAAAACAATTGAAAAGCATAAGTATTGAAGCCTACCAGCAACATTCACAAATTTCCCTTTTAGTTTTTTTTTTAACCTTTTTTTGTCAATTATCAATTGCATTGAATATGTTGAAATGACCATCTGAGCTGATTAACATTTTTCTTCAAAACACTTTTAAGTGAACTCCTATTAAGATTTGATTAATAAGAGTGGAACAGGATTGATTTGTATCTTTCAATAAAGATGTGAATTTAAACCATTGCCGTGACGTCAGCCTATTTATTTACCGTGGATTCTTTTCTAGAATCAACGCTTACTAAATCTGTCGCTGAAATGGATTCATCAAATTATATTCAATTGTTTCCTTTGTGTGCCTAATTTCATTAAGTTTGAATAGCTAATTTACTGATTTCTGTTTACTAATGGAATTGATTTAAAAACTTACCTTTAATTTTTGTAATTTTCATATGCCTTCACTGGGGATCGAACCCGTCTTTGAAATCTGTTATGTGTGACTGACATCAACATATCGACGAAACCTCTCGGTTACCAATTAGTTAAAGTTTAAATGTCTATTTTATATATATATATATATATAAATGAACTGAACATATGATATACATCGGTACAACGGACACACAGGGCTTGTACCTTTATATATACATAATAGGCAATCGTATAGTATAAGTTCGTAGCCGCGAGGTTAGCATGGTTAAGATCAATGAGTTAAAGAGTCAAGTTAAAGGTAGGGACTTGTCGGTTTAGATTCGAATCCCTGTATTCTCTTTGTTGTCCCTATTCTTTGGTTTTTCTGTTTTTTCTTATTGTGTATGTAATTGTGGATATTTTTGTAATAATAGTGAGTTTAACCGTTTATTTTGGGATTATTATTGGCTATTTCACATATTTGATTCAAAAATGATTACATTCAATTTGTCCATTTTTGTTTTATAAATATAGTAAGATTTTATCTGTTTTACTACAGAATGTTACAAATGTTTATTCGCAAATTCCTATGCGAGTAAATCGTGATGTGCCTAGAATTAGGCTTCTTGCTAGAAAAGTCGGTAACATACTTATTATATATACTTTATATGTGCTCTTTGGTCAGGTTGTTGTCTCTTTGACACATTCCCCATTTCCATTCTCAACTTTATTAGAAATAAGTTCGAATATGTCTCATTTTGTAAACACAGATAATATTCAGATGCCTGATAATTTTAAGACAGACGTGTTATGTTATATTTGTAATTTTCTTACCAATTAGTTGTGATCTTATATTTAGTAATGCATCGTTGAACATGATACCATGGTTATTTAAACTCGCTTACAATACCTTCTAATTAAGAAAAGGCTTTAATTTTGAAAAGACATCAACACAATAGTTTAAGTTATAGATACAATGGATAAGCGTTGATTCAAGAATCAACGCTTATTGATTGTATCTATATTACATAATCTTGATTGGTCAGACTACGCATCGGACTATAAGTGTTTGTAAAATATGTAATATTTAAACTTGCCAATCCTTTAAATAATTCTAAATTGTTACCATTTCAACACTGTAATTTAATCTTTGAATATTCTTTTTTATTGGTAAAAATATTGATTTTGTTTTCAGTAAATTAAAACCATGCTAAATATTATTGTTATATACATATGTACTTTTACGATACAACAAGCTGTCGATATCTATATTTTGGCATTGCACAAGGTTATGTTTTCTCTGACTGTTAATGACGTCTTTATCCTAAATCCATTGGATGTTGGATGTGTACTGATTGATATTCTAGTATTAGATACATGATGTTTTATTAGTTGTTATAGGCTTTGAATTAGCTGTCAGTAACTGCGAGTACTCATAGATCTGTTTTAAGTGTCTTTTTGTTGTAAGGAATGGCGGATGATAAATACTCTGCCGCGTCCGATCTGTGTTTTTGTTTGATGATATTCTGCTTTGAATCGATCTGATGAATTATGCCTTTTTTCAGTTGATTTTTAAAGTTTGTTCTTATTTTGTGCTGCTACACCACTGTCCCAGGTTAGGGGAGGCTTGGGCGCTCACAAACATGTTTAACCCCGTCACCTTCTTTATGTGCCTGTCCCAAGTCAGGAGCCTGTAGTTCAGTGGTTGTCGTTGGTTCGTGTCTGTCACATTGGTTTTCAGTAAATTGTTTTGTTATAGATTAGTCATTGGCAATCATACGACATTTCCTTATTTTCATAAGTTTTTCTAACTAAATATTTTTATTCAATTCCGTTTTGAATGAAATGTCTTACATGTTCAGTTTTCATTATTATATGTTTCAGAAGTGACACAAGCTTTACCAGTGGACCTTTTTCAGGAAGCCGATGGCTTTATCTTTGTATGAAATTAACAAAAGTTACCGCAGATTTATATTACTTTCACTTTTTGTCAGGTATGTGATTGCACTCCCAAATAAAGAACAGTGTAAGGCAACCTTACACATAATTAAGTGAAACAAAAGCCCATCCGATTAGAAAGGGAACAAAGCTAAGATGCTCTGTTATCTCTAATAAATCTATTAATGGTGCACACAATCTACGACAACACGTATTTAGTTACAAACACATATATACTCATACATATATACACATGTGCCTAATTAAAATATATTAACAGAAAAAATGCATGGTGAGTATTAGGTTAGTAAGTCAATTTATTGAAATACAGCTTCACTAAATTTACTTACTTGCTAACAAACCTTCATACGAACCATGCATTTTCTTCTGTTGGCATATTTTACGTGTGTAGACGTGAAACGTATAATGTTATGATTGTATAAATTTCAAATGGCTCGTCATATGTTAAAAAAAATAGATTTATAATGATATGAATTTGATTAACATGTACAACATGATGTACACGATATGAATGTAAATCGGGAAAAGCTCTTTGGACGCACGAAATTACTATAGCGTCATGTTTATTCACTAGCAATTGTCGATACCACTGTTAGTGAACTGTTAGGTCCGAAAATGTATTATTTCAGTAGTCAGTGTTTCGTTACTGACATAATAATTTTTAACAAACTTTTCTGATTTTCTCCGTTGTTAAATCAAGAAATTATTTAGACACTAAGGTTATTAGGCAAAGAAGATCTTAGATAAATTTTACTATTTGTATACCCTTTTGTGTTGGTTAGATATCACTTCAATTGTTTGCTTCTGATACATCCTTGGCTTTCCAATGTTTGGGTTTAAGCATTTCAGGTGAAGAAAAATCCGGGAAAGTTTTCGGACGCACAAAATTAATAAGATGTTATTTTTATTTACAATAATGAATAAATAATTTTGCTTATTAGTAAGAACAATACAATGAGAGAGACAGAGAGAGTTGAAATGTTCTCTTATCTTCACTTCTACAGACTTATCAAATTAAAGAATGTTCGCTTGTATCTGTGTATATTATATTTATCATTTTTCATTTCATAGATATTTTCAATGATGGATTTCCGAACGAGCGAGTGTTCGCGTCAGTAGATGGTAACCCACCCAATAATAATGATCCCGTGTGTAGTACTTTCTGTCAATATACTGAATCACCGAAAATTCGAACATTAAGAAGACAAGGTAAAATATATACATATCCTGATATTACTTGATTGATAAAGTAACTGTGCCCGCATATAACAGCAAGGACGTAATGTGCCCGGAATGGACGTCCATCCGTTAGTCTATCTCGTATGGTTAAGATAGCTTACCATGAATATTTGGTCACCTCAACTTGACATTTACTACAGATATTTATTCTGATGGGAACTCTTTTACAAAAATGCAGAATCTGAGTTTGACCCAAAATTTTCAGTACAATAACAATGAAACGTGATAGTGAGAACAAGAAATGATGTGTTATCGGCACATGCTCTTGTTAGATATTTTAACGACGTGTGGTCTCATACATGTATATGCAAAAGAGTACATGTAATATTTGTGCACAAAAAACTGGCTCAACCCCGCATATTGTTTATACGTGTGTAAATTTAAGTCATCTTTGTCTAGTTTTTACAGATTGTTTCTTTTTCGTTTGTTTCTCTGGTTTTTTTTTTTCTTGGATGCATTCACTAGTAAATTGATTTTAGTTATAAACGGTCGTTTGGTGTTTACATCATCTGAAAAGTTTGACCTAATTGTTTTTCAGTCATTTTCAATCTTTCTGTCAATGTGCAGGCTAATCGACTTCTATTCGGACAATTCGCTTGCAGTCAATTAAGTCCCATTCAGTGATTTGTCAGACAATTAAGTATGTTGTTTTTTTCAACAGGTAAAAAGAACTTCTGAACAGTTTGAACATAGACTGAACATACCTTAATTGACTGCAATTGAAGTGTCTGAACAGTACTTAATTTACAGCATGGAATAAGTCTTGAAATAGACTAAAAATCTAAAAATGACTGAATAATATACTGTTAAGTAATTTAAGAACTGTTTAGATTAGAACGATCATTTGAGATCAAACCTAGTCTACCAGTGAAAGACACTATGGTCCAGAAATATGCATCCGTCCATATTTGTTCGGTTAAGATAGTTTACTATGCAATTGTGGTCCCATCAAACTGAAATTTACTACATTTATGTATTATGATACGAAAGTATTTTACATAGATCCAGAATCAGGGTCTGACCTCGAGTTTACAGAACAATGTGATAGTGCGATTTGGAAATGGTTTGTTAAAGGCACATAATCTTGTGATATATTTTTTACGAGGTATGGTTTTTACACATATATACATTTATGAGCCCATATGTTATACATGTATAATGAATGCCCGCAAAACTGATTCAACCCAGCATATTGCTTAAAATGTAAATGCTAAATCAGGTCGTTTTATCTAGTTTAGCATTTGGGTTTTTTCGTCTATTTTTTTTTTTTGTTCATTAATTTTCCCGAAGGAATAAACTGGGAAATGAATTATATTCTTCAACGGTCAATTTGACCTTATCATCATCTGAAAATTCTGATCAATAAGTTTACAGTCATGTTTGGTGTAAATTATCTAAATGTGGTTAATTCAGTACTGATCAGGCAATTTGCTAGCAGTTAATTTGGTACTATTAAGTAGCTTTTCATGCAATACAGTATGATGTTGATGTGTACAGGTAGAAACAGCTACAGTACAGTCTCAACAAAGACTGAGCAGATATTAATTGACTGCACGCGATTTGTCCGAACAGTACTGAATTTACCGCTGGGGATACGTCTGATATTTACTGAAAGACTAAACATACTTTAGTGATGTGCATGTCCAAGTCATGAGCCTGTAATTCATTGGTTGTCGTTTGTTGCTGTGTATCATATTTGTTTTTCGTTCATTATTTTGTATATAAATCAGGCAGTTAGTTTTCTAGTTTGAATAGTTTTACATTAATTTGTCATTTTATAGCTTACCTCGTTATGGGTTTTACTCATTGTTGAAGGGCGTACGGTAACCAATAGTTGTTAATTTCTGTGTCATTTTGGTCTCTGCTTTTTCCTAGATCTTGATATCTATATCTTAAACTGGGAGCTCAATACCAAAATTTACGATAAAAAGATGATTTTTCAATATTTATTGTTAATTATACATTTTGAGATGGTGACGTTCCCATGTCACTATCTTATTGTGTTCATATATCTCAATGTGTTCGATTCGCTCGTGTATGCAACAACGTATTTGATTTCAACGAAAGAAACCTCTGTATTATTGAAAAATTAAACAGGGTTTTCGATCACAAACTAGTCAAAACATTTACTAAACATGGTACAGGGATATCATTCATAAATATAAATCAACATGCAGACATCTTATACATTCAGGTATTTCACATCCAATCTTTTGTGGTAATATTCTATACAAAGCACAAACATTTCGTCATTAACCTCAAAAGATAACCAAACCTTTAAACAAACTTATTCAGAGGGATAAAGTTACAAAACATGTTTAACCCCGTCGCATTTTCTCGCTTGTCCCAATTCAGGAGCCTCTGGCCTTTGTAAGTTTTGTATGTTTTTTTATTTTTATTTTTGTTCATTTATATTTTTCGGAGCTTAGTGTGACGTCCATTTTCACCGAACGAGAACACATTTTTTTAGAGGCAAGCTGAAGCTCGCCTCCGGGTACTGGATTTTCTCGCTGTGTTGAAAACCCATTGAAGGCTTTGTGCTGCTTTCTGCTCTTTGGTCAGGTTTTTGTGTCTTTGACAAATTCCCGATTTCCACTCTCTATTTTATCTTGTGGAGAGTTGTCTCAGTGGCAATCATACCAAATCTTCGTATTTTTTATATGACTGGCACATTTATTGTTCAGACTTCAGACTTTTTAAAGCTGTCCAGATCAAAATGACTGCTTCAGATCACAATTGGTTTTCAAGTGATCGGTTGTTGCTTGTTGTTGTGGTCTTAAGTATTGTCCACCATTTTAATACTTTTGTTTAGTTAATAATATGTGATTATACAGCAAAATTACTCCAATTACATTAAAATGGACGTTTTGAACGTTGCCTTGAATATGCCGAATGCTTTATCCGTATTTTTATACATATATATATATATATATATATATAAAACAATTCATCAAACGTCACCAGGAACTTCAATAAGAAATATATTACTTATTGTTCTCTCCTTCGTTCTGTTACAAAGAATGATACAACCGAAAGAAGAAACACATTACCCATATTAAGAAATCATATATAAGAATTGTATAAATACCTAAAAATGAGATATTTATCAGATATGACAAATGGACATGAATCGAAATGACTACAGATGACAGAACAGTTCCCAACGCCTCCAACAATGTGAAAAATCAATAACGTTTAGTAAGCCTTTCAAGGCCTTTGCATGACAAAACAAATATCAATTTCAAAGAAAAAACGAACAGCCGTTTTGATCATCAATCTAATAAACTGGAAACAAATGTGGCTGTCAGTTTTGCATACTAGTAAAACATGAAATCTAAACATCTGTAGCTGTAAATTTTATGCGTCCGAAGTGTTTTGCTGGATTAACCTTCATCAGTAACGCTAAAATCCAACTATTTGAATGACAAGGATGTATAAGAACCAAAACCATGAAAGATTAACCTGTTATGTCAATATTTCGTAAATTCGATTGTTTATGCATAAACTTCTATCTCTCTTTCAAGACTACGTAAACTCAAGACTCCTTTATTAACCTTAACTCCAATTTATATTGTTTTGTGGTTGTTTTTCTTTTACGTTAGGCACCAATGATACTTTACCAAATGAAGCTTCTTTGTGTGAACCCTGTAATAGTTCATGTTTCGAAGGTATGACACAATATTTTTTGGTAATCCCTTGTTTCGTTGACAATTTTTTTCCGGCAAACGTAATGAAAGTTACTGTTTTGAATGTTTTGTCTCAAGCCATAATATAATATATTATAAAAGTTTAATGTGGTTATTTTTGCAAATAGTGTTCAGTCAGTATATTTGTGAATAATAATTACTTTTGTAATATAAATCATGAAGATGCTAAAGCTTCATTCATTGGAACAGAACTTTCTAAGAAAAGTAACTATGCTTAAAACATTATAATGTTGTATAATATATTGCTCTTGTGCCACAACATATATCAATACTTGTCGATGGAATGCTTTTACCATGTTTAATCAGTATTTATGACTTTTATATGACTATCAACTATATTCAAAAGAGTTTGACTCAATAATGCTTGCTTTTACTAAATACGCTTACAGTAAAAGAAAGCATATACATTCTTTACAGTAGTAAAGTGCTTTAAATTGAAAAAAAAATAAATAAATTATGTAGTCATGCATCACATAAGTGTTGAAGGATAACATAAGACGATTTTGAAACAAGATTCATAGAAAACAGTAAGTATTTAATAAACCATAGATGTTGTTATTTTGTGAAAAAAAACAAATTTCTAAAACATTCAGTTATAGTGATCTTTTAAAACACATGACAAAATAAAGAAATTCGAAGTTATTTAAAGAAATATGTGGACAATAAAAAGCATATGAACCATATCTGAAAATAAAACCCAAGTAAAAAATACATATCTAAAGCCTACACGACCTTTATCAATAAGCGTAATGATTTCTTTTTTTATATCAAAATAGGTTTCAAAATGAGCTTCTCTTGATCATTCATACTAATATACATGCATTTCAAGTATTATTTGTCAACATTGGATATATGTCTCTCCAAATAAGGTCGTCAAGTATTTGTTTTATCAATTTTATTAATGCATTCACAATTGTGAATGAGAAAATAAGAATGAGGCAGATTTAAATGCTAATATTAACACATGCCTGCATAAACTATGTATATATTTATCTGATCAAGGATTTCAATATGTGTAACACAACAAATGCATCTATCATGTCTAGTGGAGCAGGAGTTGCTGACTCGTTTTGATTACGTGTGTTAACTTCCGATTTTCAATGAGGTTAGTGTCGTTCTGTGTAGCTTTGTATGGATTACTTTTTTTTCTTTCTAGCTTTTTTTTCCCTTGTCAATTTATTTTTTATCTAGTATACTTTGTTTTGATCGGATTTCTTTACATTTTCTTTCCATTGATAATTTTTATATCCCTTTAAACGGGTTTTTCAAAACCTTTAAATAACAATGATGAAACATAATGCACATAAAAATTCAATAAACACCCAGGTCATATACGTCTACAGTTTTGATGTTATGATAAGTTTATTTTAGGAACCTGTTTATATTTTTTGAAGCAACTACAGAAATGACAGCAATATATTCATTACGGAAAAAAACGATAACATATTTTTCCACCGAAACTGACACTACGACAGACGGGCTATTAACAGACACCACACAGCAAACATCAATATAATCCTCTTCTCCTCTAATTGACATTACGACAGACGTGATATCAACAGAAACAGCACAAAAATAACGGTACTATCTACTGCTACTGAAATGAACACTACAACAGAAATGACAAACACGACGTCAACATCCGAAAAAAAACAACAACAAAAAAACGTTAGAAACAACTTCTACTTCTTTTGAAATGGAAAGTACAACAGAAATTATATCAACGACAATAACATCCAAACAACGCTACCGTCTACTTCTACAGAAATGGAAACTACTACAGAAATACCACCAGTCAACACAGAAAATCTCCGTTCATTCAACATGTTCAACTTGAACCGATTAATAAATAACACTACAAACAACAATTCCATACAGTTCTAAAGATACGGAAATCACTACCGATTTGAAAGTAACAACTACAATATTGAAAGACTAAACGACATTTGAAACTCAATCAACAGGTAAATTGCTGAATATCAGCACTTCTAACTTATCATTATATCTAGAAGTAAGAAGTTATTATTATTAAAGCCGGTGTTTTATTCACAGATATAAAGCAATACTATCAGGAAATAAAAATAAACTGTTCTTTAAGTTGATACGAGGTAGTACACTTATTAGACATATAGTGAAGATTAAGTAACAATGCATTCAAAAAATATGTTTATATATTTATATATATATGTAAACATGCCCAATGCGATCCAATTCTCGTATTGCACATCTATGTATCCAAGTAAGGACATATCTGGAAATTCTATCTTTATGCGGTTTGAAATGAAAGTGGTTGACCTGTCCAGTCTTTCAATCACTTTTAATATTTATCGTATGCGGAAAGTTCAGAATAATCCAGACAATTCGTTCTAAGTTTGTTCAGTCTATCTTCAGAATGCTCAGTCGTTATTTTACGGACTTTGTACAAAAGAACAACATTGTAAATTGTCTGGAAAGCTAACGAACATTGCTGGATTGACGGCAAGCTGAATGCCTGAACATTATTGAATTACAACAAGAAAATATCTGAAAACAACTTTCCTTTAGGTTTTGATCTTTCAGATAATGTTTATATTAATATAACCGTTTGAAATTACAACTCATTTACTAGTGTGAATGAGCACTGTAATGCAAATCAAAACGGTTAGTTTTATCCTTCAACGCAAACGAAATTCTATTATTTTTATTTTAGAGATATAGAAAACCTGACATAATAAAGTGGGCCTATTAAACTAGCTTGATTAACATGTTTTGGTTTGGTATTTGTAATTATTGTTTTCCTTTTCCTGAAAGGACGTTTGATGATCAATACAGAACGAATCACGTGAGTATTTTTTTTAATGCCTGAAAAAAATAATATCTTACAAACAGTAGCCAAAAACTATTATTTTGATTATCTGGGATTCTCATCGACTTTGTTATGTAGGTTAACATTTGCTACTTGTTAGTTATTTATCATCATGTGTAGTCGCGGCTTAAATCATCATTATGATTTTCTATGCTTGAGGTAATGGCCTTAAGACTGTCTGCAAGATAATGTTGTCACTGTTGTAGCATAATGTCAAACACCATTTTAATCAATTTCTCGTCAAGATCATAAGCTGTTGACATTACATTACTGTCAAGATTCTTTAAGTATCTATGTTTGATTATATAGTCTTTGATTTGGTGGCAATGACTTTATGACGGATTATAATGTAGCAGCTAATTCAATGATACGAAAAAGAGATTTAAAGTATGTACGTCAATGAGACAGCTACAAAATAATGCAGGACAAATTGTAGCGGTTGGGTCAAACATTTGTGTCAAACAAAGGAGTTTAATTTGGTAACTTATTGTCAGTCAATTTCGTTGCACCAAGAAGTAAAATGAAAGTCTGGTTTTCCTCAAACCTCATAAAAGATATCGGGTTTATAATTTGTTACTCCAGCAACGTAGTTTATCTATATCAGACTAATCAGTGGCACTCGAATCAAAAGCTGGAAGGTCAAAGACAGATTTATGTGTATTCAAAGCTTGAAATGTCTACATGAAGGACAACATATTAAAAATTTATACGTCGGTGCTGCTTCTGAACGTTTGAAGGATATTTAAAGATCTCACTCTGACAGAAACGAGAAAAAAGCGATATTCGACAAGTACATTGACCTATTATCCACTCTTACCGTATCAATGTTCACTTTGTATATTTAAACAAAACTCAAAATAGAATAAGGCAAACGAAATCAATAACATTTGAATCCTGTTCTACATATAAATGTATAAGGTACCTATCGGATCAGCTCTCTACTAAACGATTTAAAACACGATATGCATAAAGTCTATTGGTACATAAAAACTGTAAAACTATACGGCGGTATACATCATTATTGTTACCTCATAGCACACAAATTCATATGTTGTATGTAAATTCACATATGATATATTTTATGATATATTCCTTCACTTTCCGGTTTTTTTTACTAAATACACATACATGAGATTTCCTCAGCTTTTGTATGTTTTTGTATGTTCTCATGGTTGTCTTGTTTCGTCTCTTCCTAATCGATCCACGAGACTTGAACATCGTTAAATTTGTGTTGTCTTAATTTACAGTTTTCTATTGCAGAAACAATAAAGAACAAGACGCGTATGGAGCAGGAAATTTCTGTTGCCTTAATTTACATTAACATTTGCATTGCAGAAACAAATAAGGAAAAGAAGCATATGGCTTGACACCGGAAACATGCTATATATATAAAGGGAAGCAATTTGGATTTCAGAAGATTGCAAATCAGCACTGGAACACTCATTAAGATTTATAATTAATAAGAAAGCTTTGTAATGATATTTATCCATACGAATAATCTGAAAATGATAATACTTTTTTAATTGATTTGTATAATCATGTTTCTTTAAATTTGAAATATTCGAAACAGATATTCACAACAACATGTTCATGTTGAAATCTTTTTCAAACATGTCAATAGTAGAACCATAGGGTCTGGATATGTTTTCATAATAGAGAAATATGAGACCCAGAGAGATAATGACTTGAAAACACTGGCAAACACTAAAGGATAATGAAGTGCTAAAATAAAATGAACAGTTAAACGCACAAAAAATCAAGAACAGAGAAATAGAATATACAGAATTGAAGAATACAATAATAAGAGTCAAACAAATTATCCATACTCTCGTATTGAATATATCAAAGTGATTGCATAATAATGAAAACTGATCCATTTTTTTGTTGTTTGATGTGCTACAATATAGCTCTTTAAATAATAATTTGTATTGGAAAAATATGTCAAGGAAAAAAATGGAAGAATAACAAAAATGAATTTTGTTAGAAAATATATACGCATATATAGGATGAGAAATTATCCACATAACCTGAAAAAACTGAGTAAGTCATGTTAATAAATTTAAGATCTTAAAAATAACCGAGGCTAACAAAACTGGGAAAAATTGGATGTGTGAACCGATGATCCTTTCAAAATGATTTTAGATAACTGCCCGATACTTTTTGTTTGCTATATTTGTATCTAAATAGACTGCTTATTTGAATTGTGCAAACTTATCTATAAAATCACAAAAAGAAATGGGAGCCTTTCAAAAAGCAACCCATTGAAAGAATAAGACGTCTAGCCTTACCGTCATTAAAGTTTTGGGTACGATTATTGTTCTACGATTAACAAGTCAACTAATAAAATTATTGAGAAAATTTTAATCGCGAAAAGACCTGAATACACCTTCATTTAGCATTTTCCAGTTACTTTAAACGTTTTAATGAAAACATTCAGTGAAATCGTATTATAACACTTACAAATGTACGTTGATTATTTAATGTCTTGAAATTGCATAGAAGAAGGTGAGGTTTGATTGCAAATGAGCCAACTATCAAGTTTAGGTTTGAGAGTGACTGTTTTTGTATGTACAATAAAAAGGTGTTATAATGATTGAAAGAAGGCAAATCACAATTACTATACTTCTATGTATTATGTAAGATGTACATTGTTTTTGTTAAACTTATTTAAGTAGAGCAGCACTAGTATATTTGTTATATAAATTAGTAATCTTTCGTGCTACTTTATATATGTAGTAATAAAATTAATATATTGATTCTTTTAGTGATTTAAAAATGTCATAAAGTTTAAACATATTGATAAAAATAAGTCTTTCATTTCACATTTTATATTCATTATTCGTGAAAAAATATGTAAAATATACTTTTTTCTAATCTGAGATTATAATACTTCTGCTTTTTATATTAACCTTCGATTTGAATAAGCAACATCATAAGAATGTATAAAAAGATGTGAATCGAAAGATACCAAAAGGGACATTTAAACTCAAGTCGAAAGTAAACGGACATTCCAATGGCAAACAATTACCAGAAGACAAACAATAGTATACAATACACAGCATAGAAAACAACAGACTTAGCAACACGAACCCTTTAAAAACCAGGCTTAGCAGATCCTGATCCACATATTGCATTTTTCGTTTTGCTCAAGTACACATCTGGTGATAAGTGTAAATCGAGTTAATTCGGTAGGTCACATTTGGGGAAAGGAGGACGGGATTGCGGTACTGACAATCGGAACATATTCGTTATCATCAGATCTCTTGAATTATATTTATATTTAAAATTGAATATTTCTTCAAACTTAGGTTGATTCAGATTCGACATTTATCATCTAAACGTTACATAGCGGATGTATACCAAGTCAGCGTTTATGTTTCAAAGTGTTAAGCATCGCATAGTCTCGAGTGATTATTCTCAGGAAACATGATTCCGGTGGCGCTGTTGGATTCACATATCATTATCGTATCTTACAGCTGACTGTGCTCCTCTTCTTGCCGACCTGTTCCCTTTGAATTTATTCACATCATACATGTGTCATACAGAAGCTTCTCGGGAATAAGTAACAGAGCTATATTTATCGTTTTACTTCACATTTCGCTTATAGATGATGTCCCGTCGCTAAATAAAATTTCAACGACTACATTTAACGTATCTTTCTAATCAAACTTGCAATAAAAGACACCATAGATACAGTTAAGTCTTCACCATATCTTGACTTACATCTAAAAATTGATTATGAGGGTTGGTTACGAACAAATCTTTAAGACAAACGGGAAAATTTAAGCGTTCCAATTCTGAATATTTGATTTCTTTGCAACAATAGTGCATCATCAAAACGTAAATATCTCCCAATTGATCACTCATTTTTTTTTTTTTCATATTTAGTTTTTTGTTGGTTAATGAGGAAATTTCAGTCAAATTCGTGTCTGAAACGACTCAAAATTTTAAATCTGATTGATAACATCCAAAAAAATATCAGATGAATATGTTTTCCTTAGGAACCAATGAAGAAAACGATGAACAATGCATGAAATCGTTATACATATTATCAATAATATAGGATTGTACGCAATCTGATCGATTCTCGTCATGATCTCTGAAATTTCCGATAGGCATATCATCCCAAAATGAATATTAATACTAGTAGATAAATTGTAAGAAATAAGCATGAATACGACGTTTAAACTTAAAATAGCGATTATCATAGTTTTGATTGATTTGGTATCAAATAATCAAATACGAAGTCGTTTTAATTGTTACTTGCAGTTAGATTATTAGTCTTTGAAGGCCGATTATGCCAAAGAAATCGGTTCTCGAACCAGTTTTACGACTAACGTTGGAAGATCTATATATTTTGTGACAATACTGCCTGAGAAAAACACCGTTGGGCGCCCAATGTGGAGTAGATATGCTTACCACCCTGCAGCCCTTGATATCATCTCTGGTTTAAATTAGAGTTGGTACTGTTTAGTCTTTTTTATTGAATGTTTCATTCATAATTCAGAATTCAAAATTCAAAATTCAAAATTCAAAATTCAAAACTCAAAATTCAGAACTCGCAAATCAGGAGAGATAATCCTGTTTTATTGCAGTTGAAATCCAACACAATAAATATTATCTTAATCTTTTAACTTGATCCTACATGTATATATACCGTAGATTAAAAATATAAGTGTGCACAAACAAACAATGAAACTTTTGAAAAGATATGTGCCTACATTTTGTCCGAGAAGTGAAACATGTCTTGTTATCATTTATACTCCGGGAGAGGGGGGATACCAAGTGTCACTTCAATCCTTTTACAAATGTGTCATTTTTTTTTTCAGGTCATTACTTGAGAATCATCGAAATGGTGTGGTATGATTGTCAATAAGACAACTCTCCACAAGAGATCACATGAAACAGAAATTATAGGTCACCGTACGACTTTCAACAAATCTAGAAATTAGATAATATAACTATCTCGATTTGATAAATCTGATAATCATGCCAGAATGTGAAAATCTGTTTTAGATATCATTACTTTATTGGAGCTGTTGTCATGTCAGTGAAAAAAGAAAGTTATCTAAACAATTAAAATTCAAAAAAGTAAGGGTTATTTGATCAAGTATAGTTTAAACTGGTCGAGTATTGTTTAGACCTTTTGTTGAGTATGGTTCAGACTGGTCGAGTAATGTTCAGACCTTTGGTCGAGTATGGTTTAGACTGAAAAAAATAGGTCAAGAACTGGTCAAGTATTGGTCGAGTTCAGGTCGAGAATGGGGTAAGACTGTTTCAGACTGGCCGAGTAATAGTTCAGACTATTTTCAATGGCAAAGATAAGGGTCAACTACAAATCAGTGCAGTCGAGTATGGTTAAGATTGGGGTCGAGTTATATCGATTACAGATATTGGCCATTTCAGACTCTTACTGGTTTGTAGTGATATGTATTATATGTACATTTTGGTTAAGCAGTAATGATGGCATTTGAAGCAGCTCTTTTTTCAGATATTGACATCGGGGCTTTTTATGCCTTGCTATGCGGTATGGTGTTTGCTCATTGTTGAAGTGGAAATAAGCATTGTGTGTAAGTGTCATAACATTTTGTTGAGGTAAACTAAAGTTAGAGTGCGGAAACGTCAAATGTGGCATTTTTTTTATTTATAAAGGGACATAACTCAAGAACGATTAACGTGACGCCACCCAAATTATATTAATTTGGGATCGCCCACGAATTTTTTCTGCATTATAGTCGGATCAAGTAGTAGTCATACACCTATTGTAAACTGTAATAATAGGTATGTACTTGTATTTCTATAGATCAACGATTTCCTTTTAAATACTTATTATTTTAAATGTATTTTTGTTCGTTTTTTAAAATCAGCGATCTGTAATAACCTCTTTGTTAACGAGTGTTATCAAATTTCGTAAATTTGTATTGTTCATGTTGACAGCTGCATCAAATATATGTTGTATTTCGGATGTTAATTTATGAGAATGCTTTAAAAGGAAAACATACGACTAAATTCTTAGAAAACATGTGTTATTAAGTGTGCAAATGGAAAATGGTCACACCTAAAAAGATTCATAACAACATCGTGCTTTCATTTTTTATATGTTTAATGTATTCGTCTATGTCAGGTAAATATAGTTTTTAATGTCACCAATCTACTCTCGATTTTTGCAAACATTTGGACAATGTAATTGGTACATCAACACAATTTCAATAAACGTATTCAATGTATATCAGAGAGGCGAAAGAACAAGAGGGACATTCAAACTCATAATTCGTAAAATAAACTGACAACGCCATGGCTTAAAAAGAAAAAGACAAACAGATAAATAATAGCACACAAAACACAACGTAGAAAACTGAAGACTCAGCAACACGAACCCCTTCAAAAAACCGGGGATGATCACAGGTGCTCCAAATGGGAAAGCAGATCCTGCTCCACATGTGGCACCCGTCGAATTTCTTATGTTAGTACACAGCCAGTAATAAGTCTAATTCGGTAGGTCACATTCGGAAAAAGGAGACGACATAAGAACGTATCCGTTATCATCTGTGAAACGGATCTTTAATAACGGTCAACCAACTCGTGATGGCGTCCGTAAATCTAACGAAGGGATGATTTCAACTTCACCACTTAGAACTGTTTGTTTAAAAGCTTCCTTGTAAGCAGCAACCCTCAAATCTTGATAGGAAATATCGTATCAAATTGGAGATATATACTCCATATACGGGCACTGCTGGAATTTTGCTACATAGAAATGGATAATTCACAATTGGGAAGCTGAAATCACCTCTTTTGTCGTAAAGTTTTGTTTTCAGCCGACCCTCATTGTCAATTTTTAGATGAAAGTCAAGATATGAGGTAAACTTATCTGTATCTGTTGTATCTTTTATCTCAAGTTCCTATGGGATAGATGTGTTCAACATAGTCACCAAATGTTGAATTATTTAGTTAGAGAACACCATCTATATAGCGGAAAGTAAAGTTAAAGGATACTGCTAACTACTGTTCTTTCTTCCTAAGAAGTTCATGTATAATGTCATCCTCATAGGAATAAAGGATAAAGTCGGCAAGAAGACGGACACAGTTTTAACCCATGGGAATGCCAATTGTTTGTTGAAAACCACGTCCTCCAAACGTAACAAATACGTTGTCAATCAAGAAATCAAAAACAGCTTGATAATATCAGTTTCAGAAAATTTGTTGTTTGAATCAGAGTGATTTTTTACAAATTAGGATTCATCCCTCCTTAAGACAAGATACTTGTATCCACGTTTGCCATTTTTTTTTTATAAAACAAAGCAGGAACAACTCTTTTCAATTTTTGTTTTAGTTTGGAATAGGGAATACTTGTGTACTTATAACTGGTATCAGATATTTTGTTGACAAATTACTAAAAAAATCACTAACTTATTTCATAGATTTCAAAAAATTGTTTTGAATGTTTGATTGTGGCTGTAGATTTGTTTGTATTTTTTAAATTCTACAAACAAACGAGATATTAAATTACCATTGTGCGGTAAAGATGTTTACAAAGGCCGTCAGTTTATATACGATCCATTTAAACTCATTGATCATTTGCATAGACTTATTTTTGAAGATAATGTAGTTTAACATCGCAGAAAAATTATCTATGTCGTTGTTACCGGTACTCCCATTGACTTTTCTTTATAATTTAGACATAACTAAATGTGTATTATTCTGCATTTTTGTAATAATTATGTTCCCAAATAGAGTTTTTCGTTTGTTCTTATGACATGCTGTTAAAATACTATCCGAGATTTAGGTTGGATTTGGTGCTCGGAAACATTTCTAACACCGGAACATTCTGTATGTGACTACCCTAGTCCGGAGCCAGTAGTTGAGTGTTGTTGTTGGTATCTGTCTGTTATATCTGTTTCACTAATTGTTTTATTCTAAATTAAGCCGATAGTTTTTCCGATGGAATTGTTTCTCTTTTTTTTTTGTATAGTTGACTTACGGTATGGGTGTTTGCTTGTTAATGGAGGCTATACTCTGACATAATATATTAAAGTTGCTTACATCTTCGTCATTTGGTGGATAGCTGGCTCATTTACAATCATACCATATCTCATTATTTTTTAAAGTATATATCGAGGGGCAGGCGTAATCATTTGTTAAAGGAAAGGCAATATAGTTCCATGAATAAAATGGAAAAAAATATGTACAAAACACTACATACTAAGTATTTAGCAATGTGATACCAACGAAACATCAAGCTGCCCTGGTGCTGCATGAACTTTCTGTTCCAATTGGGACACCCGTCACGTTGTTCATGAAAATACAAGCTCTAATGATAGATGACATCTGTCATCAGTAAAGAAAGAAATGAAGGAACCTTTGGGTATAAAGCTTTTCTCGAATTGATTCATGCTAATACTGTAATATAACTGATCATGTAATATTATATGGATTAATGTACCTATTTGGAGTTAATTTCTTTCAGAACGATAGGTCATTCTTTCGAAGAATCAACCCGGACGATACCAAGTTTCAATGAAATATGTTTCAAGGCATAAAATAATGACCTGTGTAAGGTCATTATTTTCCTTCATAAAATGCAACCTTTAATTTATTTAAACATTTAATTCGTTTAATAGTTTGTTGTGGTAAATTGGAGAATCTATTTTTTAATGTTCCATCTTTGATAGGCTTAAGGCAGAAAACACTCCTTTCCTCCATATATTAGACTGAAATACAAAAAATCGTCATTGACGTGCATTATAACTTTCGAAACAAATAATATGAAGTTTTGTTAATTTATCGCTTCAATAAATGGACATTATCATATATGTGAGATTAATTTAGAAATGCAAAACAAGCCAGATTTAACACACTCGTGTGTGAGATTTGGAAAATCTTATAGATTCACACTGAATTGGACATCATACTTTGACCAACATGTATGGATACTGTGGGTTCATTTATTTTCGTGGGAATCAATTTCGTGGATTGCGGAAATCTCCATCTTCGTGGATATTTGATTTTGTGGTTTTGTCAAATTCTGCATACAACTCAAAAGCAGATTTGTACTTCGTTGAACATTTACATTCGTGGTTCACCTGTATCAACGAAATCCACGAAAATTGGTTTCCCACGAAAAATAATGAATTCACAGTATTCGTTTTCGTGTTACATGTACATGTATCACGAGATCGTGCTCTCTCCGTGTCAGTTCTTAACTTTCTACACCTATATATATCTTTTACTCAATCAAATGAGCAACTGATCAAATATTCTTATATTCTATAGCATAACAGCTACATACCTCACAATGGGGTCGGGGGAGTAACGAATGAAATCCTGGCTCTCTGTTTGAAAAAAAAATATATTGCCATTCAAAAAAAATTTATTCTGAATAATTCATTCGTTAAAAATTGTTGAAAAATGAATCTGCTTTTCCGCGATAAATATGTCATTACAAATAGAAAAAAAAAACATAGCACCCCCTTTCATAAACTGAGTTGGTATAATAAATTACTTACAAAGTGACTTGTATTTTTCATACACCGTTATCGGGTGGTCACAATTCATTTGTGTTTTGATTCATGCAGTTACTGTAATACTTTTATTGTGTCTGGATAATGATTTATAAAGTTTATATCTAGATTAGTTAGGGAGTTTTATTTCACATTATAAATGAGCCGAAGGGCGTATTAAAACCTGACCACATCAGAAAAGAATGTCCAACTTAGTGTGGTCGGTAAAATAGGATGCAAATTCTGCAAATTCCTGCAGAAAGTAATATTTTTTTTTACGGTATATAAGTCAGATAATGCATATTTTAAGGTTTTTCTTGTCGTAGGTCGATCTTTCATTTGATCAATCCTGACACCCTTCGGTGTGTTTTACGACAAGAAAAACCTTAAAATATGCATTATCTATAACATATTCGTCGTACAAGCGGGAGGTTAAGCTAGGTATAAAACTTGGTTTAACACACCATTTTCTGTGGACAATGCCTTTACAAAGTCAGGAATGTGAGGAAAGAACATGAATTTGATACTTAATAAATTCTTCAGTAATAAAGATGAAATTTTGAGATAAACGCCATTTTGTCAAATTGTTGTATTCGCTCTCTACTGTGATGCACTTCAGATCAACATACTTCCTGGTCTGTTTTAGCTATCACTATGTCTGCTATCGTAAAATATCCTTATAAGATGTTTACTCTATACTCACAGATGCTAGCTGTGATTTGCCTGACGATTTGAAGAACACAGTGTGGGAATATAATTACACAGTAGTATCACACAATTCAGAACAATCAACCAATCTCAACATTGCAAATACAACGCTACCAAATTCCGTCATCAACTTGAATGCTCTCGGGACTACAGTAAATAATTGGACTTGTATCAATAGTTTAGAAATATCTGGCACAACTGCAGTTGTTGTCTTCAAGTAAGAAAAAACTAACTTATGATTTTTTCTTAAAACTAATGTAATGATATTAGAAGCATATTGCTTATTTTCAAATGTACATCTTTATGAGAATGTTCAAGTTCAATCAAGGGGTCACAGTATCTTTTTTTTAATATCAATTCAACCTTCATTTTGAACGAAAACCATTAGATTCATTATTTTGAAAATCTTCGCAGATCACTTTTTCTGTTTACAGTTTCTCTTTTGTATACTTTTCATGACAACAAGCAAAAATTGAAATATTGGAAAAACAATCATTTAAGGGCAAGATCTCATAGGAGGGATCAGTTGGTGGTTTCAGCCATATAACATTGTTATTTACTTGTTGCTGATCATTTTTGCTGTTTACACTCTTTGTCTATTTATAACAGTTTGCAAGATAATGTGTAAAAACCATACATAATATTAAAAATCCTGATTGAAGACAACAACTTCTAGAAAAAATAGTCTGAAGATTTTGCTTATAGAAATGTTGGCGCCTTTGTTCCTCATAATTTCGCTCTGAACAGTTTCTGTCTATTAGTTATAGTTTTCGGGATAGTAGAAAAAAGTTGAATAACAAAAATACCTTACTCCAAGCAAAATTCAAAATTGAAAGAAAGAAACACAAAAATATGTAAAAAATGTCATTTAAGGGGGATAACTCCTATAAGGAATTATCTAATGGTTCGCATTATTGTAATTTTTGTAGATCTTGTATTGCTGATCATGTTTGCTGTCAAAAAATTTAGCGCATCTATCATAGTTTTCGAGATAATATGCAAACCAGCGAAACTGGCAATATCTTTCATAAAAGTTTTTTTGAACATTTCATTATAAAGAAGTTTGAGATCTTGTATCAATTTAGTACTAGTTTCTGCTTATCAATTACAGGTTTTAGAATATTAGGCAAAAACACGGAAACAAGTCAAAAATCGGAATTATAGGGCTATAACTATATACGAGTGTTCTGATAATTACGGTCGAAATTGAAAATGGTTAATTCTTGGCAATCTGATCATTTTTACGATATGGGATTTTTTGTATCGGTAATGGTTTTCAAGAAAATAGAAAAAAAATAGAAATCCAATGTGAGTTCTTATCTTAGTTAGAAGTAACACTTAAAAAAGTAAGACGACAAAAAGAAACTTAAGAAATTCATATAAAATATTTCACGTTCGCACCATGGGTCTGTTTGCACACACATGTTCGCACACTTTTTCAATGTTATATATAGAATAATTTTGTAATCATGCTTTAGTAAGTTATTACTATACAATAACGATAATAAGTGTTTTTACTGTTTAAAATGAAGTGATATTCTGAACAAGTTAACAGGTTTTGTTCTGTGAATTGTTTTGACGAATTGAATAATGAATAATATCATGATGATCAAAGTTCAGAGACATATGTACTAGTGTATATGTCTTTTTCATAGGCCAAGTCATTCGTCTTTGAGACTTGTAAAACAAAAGAGAGATGGAAGATACCAGACGGCTATCGAACTAGTCAAAATGATATTGCTACGACAAAAACGAATAAAACCTAAACAAACGGCCTACAAAGCACAAGTTTAATAGGAGCATCACCATAAAGGTCTGGATGGGGTTTACAGATTAGAGGATAGTGGATCAATACTCCAGAAAAATTGGCCAAAAAAATAAGGAATAGAGAAAATTTAGACAAAAACATAAAAGTACAAAATAAGAGGGTGCTAAAACATAAAGAATACGGAAAAAATTAAACAATACAGAAACGAAGGAGCCATCATTTAGATCCTGAAACATGTTTGGCTTTGTTGCCCATATCATACTCGTCTAAACACACACAAGATCGAAGGGCCAAGCTGTTAAAAAACTCATCTTCCAAGTGTCATCTTTTTCAACCAACCGCTTATAAGGGTGAAGTTCAATGAACAAGATCACAACTTATATCAGATACCATACGGTATGCAATCCCAAGTTTGATTGATATTGGTCCAGGGGTATTAGAGAAGGTCATATTACCCTGATTAGGAAAAAAACTATCAACGGTTTAGCCTGTATGACATTTTGAAATAACTAGCTGTTAAAACATTCTCACGCCTTCTCTTCAAATGGCAAATCATTATTTTTTTTTGTATTTTCATTATGCATAGCTTTGTTTATATAAATCAAAGGCTATTTAAGAAATTTGAAAAAAAATGTAAATTAACATGTCACGTCGCAATGATGTGTCTTTCTATTCATTTATTATGTGTATGCTGAGTTATATCTTTATTTATTTAAAATAAGAAACACAGAATGAAACCCCAGTTTTTTTATGTTATTTACATGGTTATTAAAGTAAAGTTTTGAATCTAAGCTGCAGCAGACTCAAAAGTTTCATTTCTTTTTATCTGTTTTTATCTTTTTGTCAGTTATCAATTTCATTGCATCTTTTGAAATGACCAGCAAAGATGATATACATTTTTCGTATAGACACTTTAACATGAACTCGTTTAATGGTTTGATAAATAACAATGGGACAGGATTGTTTTGTTTTATCACCAGAAGATATGAATATAGCAAAACTCCGCATCAAGCTATGAATATTCATAAGATATGAATAATTGTTGTCTTATCTTAATCATATGCCCTTTTGGACGTATTTCTTACATGTATATGTTTATGATTATATGTTTCAGAGGTGACGAAAGCTTTACAAGAGTACCAGGTGGACACAAAGTATGGCTGTATCTTTGCATGAAATTAACAAAAGTTGACCCTGATTTATATTACTTTCATCTCTTATCAGGTATGTGGAATCAATTCAACATACTTAACAATAAAAGAAAACCTCAAAAATAATTAAGAAAGCAAGAACAAATCAAGAAAAGATCTCATGATCTGTAATAGTGCACACAATAAACGAAAACAAGTTTTTTGTGAAAAACACATATAAACTCATACATACATACACACATGTGTGCCAAATTAAAACATATCGACAGAAAAAGCATGGCAAGTAATAATATAGGTTAATAAATAAGTTTTTTTGAAGTACTGAAACAATGTTAGTCCATGTTAAAAAACAACATGAAATTAGATTAATACAAGTGTTACCTTTTTTAAATATATGAGGTCTTTGTTGTATCATAAATATTTAAGTTACCTTCTGTAAGTAAGCGTGATGTATAGAGGGAAACTCTTATCTCAGAAATAATTCAGCATTTATAAGTTTTTTTTTTTCATTTATACATTTATTGAGGGTTCCATTTTTTTTTACTAAAATGGCACACTGTACGACCTAACAAGCATCAGACCAATGGAGAAAAAACTAGCGTCATCCGTTCTGAGAGTCGTGATCAAGGGACTTTAAAATCAAAATAATGAATGTGTCCAAAAGGGATCTATTTAGATCCTCTTGATTTATACTTTAAATTCAGAAATACTTTTTACTTTTTGTGATGAATAAAATTACTTTGTGTTGAAATCTACCCATATCCTCAAATTCATTGTCAAATACTGTGGATTAATTTATTTTTGTGGGTACCAATGTTCGTGGATTGAGGAAAACTAACATTTTCGTGGACATTTAATTTCGTGGTTTTGCAAAAGTCTACATATCTTCCTATAGAAAATTAGTAATTCGTTGAATATTTAAATTCGTGGTTCCCCTGTAACCACGAAATGCACGAAAATTGGTATCAAATGAATAGTAATGAATCCACAGTAGACAGTTACTGTATATAGCAAGAGTTACACACAAATGGATGCTATAAATTTAAATTCACAACATACCAAGGGTTACACATACATAGATGGCCGGCGTTTTATTCTTGCATGTTGTTTTAATATGTTTTTAAAAAGTCAATTTTACGATCTATACCCATACTTTTTTAATTATTTAATATGATTACTAATAACATATAAATATAAAAAAATTAAATAGGGTACCGGCGCTTATCCAACAACGTGTTTCCAAAACGATCCTTGGCTAAAGAAATATATTCATCGATCGGGTCAGGAATACTTATACTTATACAGATTATGATCTTTCGTTTATAATTTCTCCTATTGTATTATTTGTCTACCTAACAGATTCCCGATTCTATAACTCATTCAAGATTATAGGTTCTTAGCCACAAATCACTGACTGATACATTACAATGAAAACCAGGTATTAAAAGTACACATTTAAATGTCAACCAGAAGTAAAGTAAAGTTAAAGTGTATACGATTGTAGTGGATTGTAGTGGGTCTTTTAATGCATTTTATCTGATTTAGAATGTTATACTGTATGATCGCAGTTTTTGTCTGTGTAATGAATTGTAAAAGTACACATTTAAATGTCAACCAGAAGTAAAGCTAAAGTGTATACGATTGTAGTGGGTCTTTTAATGCATTTTATCTGATTTAGAATGCTATACTGTATGATCGCAGTTTTTGTCTGTGTAATGAATAAGAATGTAATTTATGTATTAAACATTGATTTTTTTTTATATTGGAGTCCAGCGTTTATCCCTAGACGATAGAACATTGTTAACACAGGGCCCCTTATTTTTACCTCCCTAGGTTATACAAGGTAAATTATATTCAGGTGTTTTTCAATAGATGTATTTCATGTCTTAAAAAATGAATCTTATCACATAATTAGGTAACCCATCAGAAGTAACATTTGTTAAATAATAAGTATACGATGACGTACATATCGATTATTACTAATGAATTATACTTTTTGATACTGAATAATCATTTCCCTATATTGAAGATACAAATAATATAGAGCGATGTTTGAACAGAATTTTATGAACTTCTTGCTAACTTTGGGCTATATTAATATTGTGAGGAGAGACACGCGTGTTGGTTTTTTTTTCTTTCTATTTTACTTTTCTTATTTAACAACTGATTTTCATGTTTAATAAAGATTTGGTTATGATTTTGTTTTCTAAATATTTTCGACCAGCTATTTTTGTTTATCGGCGTGTAAGGTATAATGTTATCATTGTGTACATTTCAAAAGACTCGTCAATTTTTGGGAGAAATATAGAATAATACTGTTATGAATTTCTTAGTGATATTTAAATTCGATTGAGTAAATAGAGACAATACGCGAGTATAAATCGTAAAACATATGTCTTGAAAATGCATGTCATAGTTGCCACTGGACGATTAGCAAACAAGTCAATTAATCAGACAACAACCATACTTTAAAGGAATATGGAATTATGATGTAAAACTCAGAGCAAAAGATACTGTTCATTTCATGGTTTTTGTATTGAAAGTTAAAATACAGTCAATTTAATCCTATTACGGAAGAACCGAAACATTATCAACTTTATACTATAGCTCTTCATGTGTTTATGTTTTATATATCCTTAACTTTCAAAATTCTCTGTTGATAAATACAAAAAAATATTTCTAAATCAAGGTGCCAATTCCGTGAAGCAAAGAACTTTACTATTGTTGAAGGTCTCTTTGGTCATATAGCTCTTCGCTTGTTTAGATATTACAGATCGTTTATTTTAAAAATTTAAGGTTTTAGCGTTCCTGATGGAGATCAATTCAGAAAAGTTCTCCCGATGCACTACATTTGTAAAAAATGAATTGTATTTACAAGCACTGGGTCAATACCACTGCTGTTGAAATATTATTCCCCGTGGGTATCATAAACTCAAAAGTGTTTCGTTACTGACATGATTTTTAACAAACTTTTCTTTAATTCACTCTTGATAAATTGATAAATTATTTACAAACTGAGGTTCCAATTCCCTCAGGCAGTACGATCTTTGATGAAATTGACTATACTTTTGGTCCTTTTTGGTCCAATTTACGTGATTAGGTCTTATACATAATAGGGAGAGAGAGTTACCATGATTGTAAGAAAGCTCAAGTGTACATTTTGTACTACATATTTCATTTTTTTTACTTATACATGTAGATATTGAAACTGCCTTATTTCCAAACGAAAGAGTGTTCATGTCAGAAGCGAATAACGCTCCAGCTGATAATGCATCGATATGTAGCACCTTCTGTCAATACACAGAATCACTGAAAATTAGAACCTTAAGAAGACAAGGTAATATAAATATATCCTAATTGTACATGTGGCTTGTAAGAACAGGTTTTTATTATGGACTTTGATAGTATAAGGAGCTAGCATTATGTTCCTGGAGTATGCTTCCATTCGTTAGTTTGTCACGTATGGTTAAGATTTTATTTAATTATATGAGCAAATCAGCCCTTTTTACGGATAAATCAACATTTGCAATATAGATGATGTCGCCCTGTTGATTTAAATCATGAACTTATATTGATTTCCGGCCTGGTCCAATAATTAAAAAGCTGTATTAGCACTTGGGTTTAAACGGGACGTTCACTTCTTACCTAACTTTGGACGTATCATTGTGTATAAAATACATTTTATCATATTTTATAATAACATAAAATAAATTAAATGATGTTCTGTGTTTTGTAACAATTTGAAACGATAAAAAAAACTTTTGATTGTCATCACGATTTCATTTCCGCTGATCAATAATAAGAATGCAGACGATTAAAGATAAGAATTGTTGAAATTTCTAATCTTTTCTTTCGAGCTACTCTATATTTCTTAGATAAAATTTATTGATTTAGAATAGATAAGGTACTTTGACTAGAAATCAGAAATTTCGTCAATGTTGACAAAAAAACGCATCGTGACAGCGAAAAGACAAGTTCAAATGTGAATTTCTGTATCTTCTTCATGATAACTGTCCTATTTCAATCGAAAAATTGAAATCATTTAATAAAAGTGTTATGAACTGGATGTTTTTGTATTGGCCCTGTGTATAGATTTTCGATCAGCTGTATTTGCACTCGACATCAACGTGACACTAAGTATTATTAAAAATGGTTTCATATTTGAACTATTTGAAATATATGCAGAATTAAGATTTTGATCCATATTTGGTTCGATGAACCTTAGAATGTTATCTTGCGATTTGGGTAGGATGACTTATAACCATATTATTATTTATTGCATTTTTCTTAAGCGACAGCCATATGATCTATAACTGATATATTTGCAAATGAGGTATTTTTGGCGCACACAAATTGGCTTATCCAATTGTTTTGTTTGTCTACGAACATTTTGTGAAATGTCGGGAGTTCATGGTTGGTGTGGTGTTATGAAAAGTCCAATTAATTTTGTAATTCCTGTTATTCTTCGCGGTGATATGTTTATTTTAAAGTTCTAAATGGCAGTATTGTTAATAGAAGATATTAATTTGTTACACAGACTAGAACAACTAAATTTGATCTAAAACGGCTATGTTGATCTTAACATCATTTATGAAACTAAAATATTGAGTATTGTAAAGAGTGTCAGCTATTTACAGATATGTTCTTGTTGTAACTCCAGTACTGTTCAGATATTTTCCTTTTAGACAATTTAGTAATGTAAACTACTAAGTAATTGCTCACAAAGTTCATATAGTTGTTGTTCTGATCATGTTTATAACAAGTACTGAACAGTTTGAATCCAGAATGAACAGATTTTGACAACTGCTACAGCCCTTGGATGGTGTAAACTTCCCAAAAAAACGTGTATGGTGTAATGGTGTATGGCATATGGTGCAATGGTAGACGGTGTATGGTGCTATGATGTATGATGTAAGGGGAATGGTGTAATGGAGTAACGTGCGATCGGGAATGGTGTGAATGAATGGTGTACGACATTTAAAACTATGCAAAATATAAGAACGTATTTTTAATTTTATACATTGATTTACAATATTGTGATTAAAATTAGTTTTTTAAAATAAATAAATAAATTTGTAGTTGTACCCTTTCTTTGAAATTAAATTGCATTATGGTGTAATGTGTAAAGTGTATGGTGCAAAGGTGTAACTTGTATGGTGTAATGGCACAGGGTGTATGGTGTAATGCTGTATGGTGAATGGTGTAATGGTGTATGGTTTTTAATTTTATACATTAATTTACAATATTGTAATTTAAATTCGTTTTTTAAAATAATAAATAATTTTGTAGTCGTACGCTATATTTTTCAATTATGGGTTGTTTGCCTGTGAGAGAGCTTTCACATGTTTATTATATCTTTGTTATGGAGAGTTGTCTCATTGGCACTCATACCACATCTTCTTATATCTATGGTGTTAGTGGGAAGTTTACACCATCCAAGGACTGTACCGGATTGTCGTAACAGTACCAAATTTATCGCAGTGGATAATTCTGAAATTTCTCTGAGAGACGTACTACTTACTGTAAAGAATTTGATGAGGTGTTTAGATCCACCTGGCTGCTTCAATTATAATTTGTTCTATTAGTGTATTGTGTGTCATTTCAATGACAATGGAGAGAGGAGTTTGCAATCCAATGGAATTCATCGGACACTGTTTATTTTTTCGGCGTATTACTTTACATAATGTTGATATTGTATGAATTTCCAAAGGTTGTCATCAATTTTAAAGAGAAAAACATATGTTATTACATTTATTCTAACTGTATTAAAGCTTCTCTCTGCATGTTTGAAAAATATCATATCTGAACAGAACAAATGGTATATGATATTGAAATTGACATTTTCTTTCGAATGAGTGATGGGGATATATCGTCATCATACATATTTTCAGTTACATATGCTCAATAAGCATAATAATTTTTTTTTTTTAAATGATGCATGGGGGCTTGAATTGATTGTGATATTATCACGGGTTGGCCCTTTATGCTAGATATTTTACCACGAGCGACAGCGAGGGGTAATATATTTGTAAAATTGACCAACCCGTGGCAAAATGCAAGCTCCCACGAATTATTTCTAATTTAGTAGTACAAAAACAGCAGTTTTTTTGTTTCGAAAGGCTGTAGGTGAAGGGAGACGTTTGCTGTTCTTGTAGTTGAACAAACTATTAATAGTAACGTAAAATACGAAGAACTGATTAACTAACATTCTGAAATGATTTACAATAGCATACGAATACAGGTTGGGACGAAGTTGATTTATTATTTTCCTTTAGAATAAGAGAATGGGCTTTCAACAAATTCGTATCATCGTTTGTTTATGTTTTCATGTTTTGACGACTTCCAGTTTTAAATTCATGCATTTTCCCGTAGTATGCTTGTATTCTTACGTCATCATTCAATGACGTCATTTACACCGTTTGACCTCGGGTAACTCATTCAAAGTAAGCAAACTACGTGGAAGTAAGATTGGAACAGCCCACACAATCCATGACGTTGACGATCAGCTGACATATCAACATATTCATATTTTACCATGGGTGTGTACTCAAAGCGTTTGAAGAACGTCATATTAAAATGTACAATTCCTTCCATTTGCTCATTTTTTAACGGTCTGCTGATGAGATTATACATACATTTATCTGTATCTGTTGAATGTTGTTGTTCTACTTTCGTTTATCAAAAACGTAATTGAGCTCATGTTGCTGCAATTTTAAAGCTCTTTGTAATGTTATAAAGCGGTGACCATATATAACCAACATTTATAACAAAAAAAGAGCAGCTTGCCAGAAAATTAAATGTAGCAAATTAAAAGAAGAAATATGTACATAAAATTGCTAGAATAATTAGTAAGGAAATATTTACTGACTACACACATATAAATGTCTATTAAAATTCTTTTTATTTCCTTATTGTTCATTTACAAACTGTATAGGTTAATGTTTCAGGTAGCAGTGCCACTTTACCTAGCAACGTTTCTTTGTGTGAACCCTGTGACAGTGCTTGTGAAGAAGGTTTGCAATTGTTTTCCAATCATTTAAATTTTATTTTAATATACATGCTATATGCTTTCCAGATGTAGCAAGCCTACAATGAAATATTCTTACGTAGAGCATTTATTGAATATAAAAAAGAAGATGTGGTATGATTGCCATTCAGACAACTCTCCACAAGAGACCAAATGACACAGAAATCAACAACTATAGGTCACCGTACGGCCTTCAACAATGAGCAAAGTCCATACCACACAGCCAGCTATAAAAAGCCCCGAAATGACAATGTAAAACAATTCAAACGAGAAAACTAACGGCCTAATTTATGTACAAAAAATGAATGAATAACAAATATGTAACACATAAACAAATAACAACCACTGAATTACAGGCTCCTGACTTGGGACAGGCACATACATACAGAATGTGGCGGGGTTAAACATGTTAGCGGGACCCCCCCCCCCTAACCTGGGACAGTGGTGTGAAAGTACAACATAAGAACGAACTATAAAAATCAATTAAAAGAGGCTTACCTCATCAGAAAAAAATAAAAATACTACAAATACAAGTGGACATGGCCGGGTACTTGTACATACAAGCAACAAAAAGACACTAAGTACAGATCTGAGAGTACTCGCAGTTACTGACAGCTAGTTTAAAACCACTAACAACTAATAAAAAAATCATGCATCTAAGACTAAATTATCAATCCGTTCACATCCAACATCAAATGGATTTAGTGTAAACACGTCATAAACAGTCAGAGAAAAACATGGCCTTGTGCAATGCCAAGATATAGGTATCGACAGATTGTAGATCCATAAAAGTGTGTATGTATATAACAATAATATCTAGTTTGCTTTTAATTTACTGATAACAAAATCAATATTAGGACCAATAAAAACAATATTTAATGATCTAATTACAGTGTTGAATTGGTAACCTTTTAGAATAAGTTTATTTAAAGGATCGATAAGTTTACCAGGATCGTTTATAAATTTCCGGGCAAGGTAAACAATATTGCCGTAAAAATGAGGATGTGCAATCCCGTTTGAAATAAGTTTTCTAAAGGTACAAACAAACTTCAAAACCAAATCTTTTTATCTGTGGAAGAATTTAGTAAAGGTTTTAAGTAATTTGTGGTAACGAAATCCCTGGCTTAATAATTTACCAGTAATATCTAGATTATATTCGTTAAAATTAAAAACGTCACAACAGACACGGGCATAGCGAACGAGTTGTGAAATATAAACACCGTAAGATGGTGCCAAAGGAACATCACCATCCAAAAAGGGAAAATTAACAATAGGGAACGAAAACTCGTCCCTTTTGTCGTACATTTTAGTGTGGAGTTTCCCGTGTGAAACCGAAATATCTAAATCAAGGAAAGGAAGGTTGTTACCGTTTAAATTTGATTTATTTAAAATAAGTTCCTTTGGGTAAATTTCGGCAGTATATTGAGAAAATTCTCGATTATTTAACGAAAAAATATCATCAAGATAACGGTAAGTGTTGTTGAATTTATCAATTAAATGCAATTTAGACATGTCTTCACTGATTTTGGTCATAAACTGTGATTCATAACAGTACAAAAACAAGTCTGCTATTAAAGGGGCTCAATAAGTTCCCATAGGAATACCTATAACCCGTCAATAAACTTTGCTGCCGAAACGTACATAAATATTATCAAGGAGAAAATTAACAGCTTCAATCATCTCATCACACTCCCAGTAAGTATATCTAGTTTATTTACCTTTCTCATTAGAGAAGAAGGCTTTAAATGAGTTGCAGCAAATATATTTGCATTCAGATTTACCAAACGACCATATAATTAAATATTCAAATTTTTGTTTGATAAGATTGTGTGGAAGTGTAGTGTAAAGAGTAGAAAAGTCAAAACTGTCAACAGAATCAAAAGGACCATCAAAAGCACGTAATTTATCTAGAAACATCCAAAGAATTTTTTACACTCCAAAAATAGTTAATTCCACTCTTCAAGCAAAACAATGCAAGCAAACAGACAAACACACTAGTATTAAGTTTATTCAGTAACACGCATCCCATCGACAACTTAGGATTTACTTCAGTGCTCTTCAAACGTTTATAGTTGTAGATGCGCGTAGAACTACTTGCACACAACCAACAACAAATTTATCACTACATGCATGTGTTGAAAACTAAATAGAGCCTTCCGTATCTTTGAAAGGTTTATACATGATAAATCATTTAAGTAGACGTTGAATGCAATGAAATACTATCAACATATATTGTGCTATGAAAGTCACACATAATTAAATCTTCAATAACAGATCGTGTATTCTGAAGTTATCTAATGTTCAGATATATAATTTTGTCACTGTCGTTTAATTTTCAATATTTCAATGTAGTTTTCTTTGTTTTTTGTTGTTTTTTGTTGTTGTAGTAATTGTACTTGTTCGATATACAGTGAGTTCAGATATTTCTATTTTTCAAATTGTAGCGTTTCAGAAAATTCTTAGAGTATTATGCAGGTGCTTTCCAATAAGCATTAGGAATTAAGACATATTTGAAATTCAACATTCGTTTCACTAATTAAAGCATCTGAATTACGCAGACAAAATTTTGACCTCAGGAGACACCTACAAACTTTCTCATTTATTCATCATAACTGTGTTGTTTCGTGCTGGTCCATTTACTTTTAACTCTTATTTAATGTTTAGATTAAGGAATAAATTAATTTTGGGAAGTTTCACGCTGATACATCAAATACACCAGAGACGCCATCGATGACCTATGTATCACGTTTGGTTGTTTAATAATTCAGCAAACAGTCGGTAACCTCATTGTTTAAGTTCATGTCCCTGTTTTACCATCCTTTTTGTCTTCTAACGATAATCTATTCGTTTTTTCTCTAATATATATTCCTTTGATTGTATTTGTTCATCTCTGTTCATTGATAGTAATTACTCCATTTTAGAGGGTTCTAAACCCAAATTGATAAAGATTTCTTTACGAATAAATTATATTGTGATGGGTACTGTTAAATAAAATAAGAACATCTGCAGCGTTGCGTCATGCATTTATATCATATACTTGTTTTTGTTTTATTGTTATAAGGTTTTTCTTGAAATGTTTAAATTATTTGTTTTATTCAAGGGGATTGTTGTTTAAAAACTTAAACAACCAATAACACAACAGTATACAGCATGCAGACTCAATCAACACCAAGTTTACACCTGTCTACATCTTTGACAACATGATCATCGTTTGTTAAAAACGTTTTATTACATTTTTTGCAGCAACTACAAAAAACACATTATTAGAGACAACACAGAAAACCACGCTGCCTTTCCCTTCTACTGAAATTGACATTACGACAGACATAACATCAACAGAGACAACACAGAAAACAACGATACCATCCACTTCTACTGAAATTGTCACTACGTCAGAAATGCAAATACCGACAACAACATCCGAAATAACTTTACAAACAACGTCTACTTCTTCTGAAATAGAAACTACGACAGAAATTATATCAACGACAACAAGACCCGAAACAAAGCTACCATCCACCCCTAATCAAATGGAAACTACGACAGAAATAACATTAAAGGAGACAACACAAACATCTGCCGTTCATTATACTGTTATTGATTTGGAAACAACACCACAAACAACAATACATTCCACTTCTAAAGACACTGAAAGCACTACCAACATGAAATTAACAACTACAGATTTGAAAGACAAAACGACATTGGAAACTAAATCAACAGGTAAATTCATCAGCCATTTCACCTTAATATAATGTCTCGAAATTAGAACGTATTATGTAAATCAATGCATTATTCATCAGACTACAACACCCTACTGTCAGAAAAAAAAGTAAATTATTCAGGACGTTCATACAAATTAGTTCATTTATTAGAAATAAAGGGAAACTAAAGTAACAATGCAATAAAAAAATATATATATATCCATCTTTAAACAAGCCCTTTGCTACTGATTATAGAAAAATGATAAAAAGTGCTGTTTCTCATCCATGAATGATATCCCAAATAATGAAAGATCTGGAAATTTATCTTTAAGTGGTTCCATCTGGAAGTGGTTAAACTGTCCAGTTAATTAAAAAAACCATGTTCAATCTTTCAGTCAATTCTAAAATTTATCGTATGCGGGAAGTTCAGAACAATTCCGACAATTCGCTCTTGGAATGTTCAGTCTGTTTTTAGACAGGGCAGTAGTTTTCTACTGACTTGTACAAAAGAACAACATGGTAAATTATATGAAAAGCTACTGAATTGACTGCAAGCCAAATAATTGAATTAACAACAAGAAAAATTCTGAAAAATATTCTTTCTCTCAGAAGACCTTATGGTTTTAAGTTAAGAGATTTCAGATAATCTTAGGATTCCTATGACCGTTTAAGATAACAATTCATTTACTAGCATTGATGCATATCAAATGTACTAGTGAACACGGATAGTATAATCATTCCATGCAAACAATTTATTTAAATTTCACAGATACAGAAAACCTGAAGCGATATAGTGGACCTATTATACTAGCAGGGATATCATTAATTGGTTTTGTACTTGTGATAATTGTTTTCTGTTTGCTCAACGGACGTTCGATGATTAATACAGAACGGATCACGTGAGTATTTATTTTTTAATAAATATCTAAAAGAAAGAATTGCATACATACAGTAGCCAAAAAACTAATATTTTAAATATCTGGGGTTATCATGGCTTTGTTATGTCGGTTACCATTCACTGCTTGTTAGTACTTTATCATCATATGTAGGTAGCTGCTTATATTATCTCTAGGATGATCTATGCATGATGTATTGGACTTATGTTGTAACATAATGTAAAACACTATATTAATCACGACTATTTGTCAGCATGATCGTAAAGTATTGACTTTACTATACTGCCAAAATTTTTTCTTGATCTTTATGTGATAATATAATCTTTGCTTTGATGGCAAGGACTTCATGACGAGTAATGATGTTGCAGTTTATTAAATGGTATGAAAAAGAGATTCAAAGTGTATACGTTAATTAGACACTAACCCGACTGCACATATATCGAAACCCCAACTTACTGTATCTGTATTCACATCCTGAAGCTTCCAATAGTTTGCGGTGTTAAAGTTACGCCCAATATATCTGTCATTGTTTTACAGTTTACAGCAAACGGTAGTATACAACTAAAAAAATACGTCGAGACAAATATGAGAGGTTTAGCATAACGCAGGAGTTTCATCTGTTATCCGTTTTGATTCAATTTGACGGCATCTAGGAATAAAACCAAAGACTGGTCAGCTGAAACCCCCATCAAAGATATAAGGCTTATCATTATTATCTGACACGCCAGCCACGAGTTTCGTCTACATAAGACTCATCACTGCCGCATGTATAAAACGCTGGAATGCCAAACATGCATATGGAACATCTATACGTCGATCGATTTCAAATTGGGTTGTGTTTGTTTTTAATTAACATGTTATTGGTCTGATAATTTCAGAAGTAGTAGGTTTTGGACGTTTAAATGATAATTTAATCCCTCATGCTGGCAGGCACGTGAAGAAAACGTGACGAGTTCATCGACATATTATTCGCTCAATCCATATCACTGCTTATATACGAATTTTATGCGACTGTCATACAAGGGAGAGGCTTAGCGAGCTATAAAAACAGGTTTAATCTTCCATTTTTTACATTAGGACATGCCTGTACCTAGTCAGATATATGACCGTTGTTTTCCATTTGATTAATGTGGTTGAGCTTTTGATTTTGCCATTTGATAAATGACTTTCCGTTTTGTATTTTCCTTTGAGCTCGGTTTATTTGTAATTCTATTATTTAGTATGTTTGAACAAAACTCAAAATAGGATATGGCAATGACATCCGTAACATTAGAAGCCTCTTTTTCATTTTATTTTATAAGGTCCTTAGGGGATCATCTCTTTAATATACCAATCAGAAACACAATCTGTATAAAGTCTGTTGGTACAGGTATATATGAGTATAATACTGTATAGCGATAATGCGGTATACATCTGATTCATTATTTGTTTGAAACCTATTCTACATTTTTGAAACTGTTACAATTTTATAAAGTTAACGTTATCATTTAATAAAAATTAATGATTCAAGGTCGGTATCAATACATGTACCATATAGCAATCAAATTCATATGTTGTACACACAGGTTTTCGTGTATTCTTTCAATGTCAGTTTTGTCAGCTAAAAAACTCCTACATTGCATTTCCTCAGTATTTGTATGTAACCTTGTTTTGCCCTTTCTAAATCGATTAATGAGATTTGAGCAATTGTTAAAGGACAGGGTACGATAAGGGGCGTTGTTGGCCCCCTCACCAATTCAGTTTATAGTAATATCATTGATGGTCTAAGTATAGAAACTTGAAAATACAATGATTTTATTGTGTTCCGGTGAATAGGAAGGTTGCCAAGCAACGGTTTTTATAAACTATCAAAATTATCACATATTAATTGCTTTATCAGTACAAATTTGAACAATTCCAAATAATATTGTTTGTGTAAGAAGAACTTGAAGTCACAAATGTATAGTCCCTTTGATTTCGTTTACTATATGTATAAAACAACCTAGCAACAGAAATGTGTTTCCCCCATCTGAAATATGAATTTGGCAGTTGCTTGAAGATTTTTTCTTTTTCATATGGTGTTGCATTCCAATATACTATCTTAATCATCATTATTCTTTTTAACAAACTCCGTATTGAGCATAGCAAAAGCAAAAAAATATTTGATTTAAAGACAACAACAAATCAATTAGTCAATTTTTTGTACAAATTAGATTAAATGCAATGCAGATTGTCTGTTTATGAACAACTTTTAGTTAGAAATGAAGCCATTTCAATTTTAGTTCACTTAATGCTTATTAACAACTAAGGTACATACCAAGTGCATAGCAACCGTTCAATAATGGGTTCATTATATCACCTAAAGTATGAATTTAATATTTTTTTAAGAATGAATATACTTTCTCATATGGTGTTACACTTAAGAATTGAAAGCTTCTTTTTGTAAATTCATTGGGGTGTAAAAGCGTTAGCCGAAGTACATTCTAAAAATGTGCGCACGGTCAACGCTTTTACAACCCTATGAAATTACTAAAAGAAGCATTCAATACTTATAAATACATTTTTTCGCTATGATCATGAAAACACGATTACAATACAGTTTTTCTTGTATTTACCTGTGTACTTTATTGTGGAAACGCGTGTCATCATGAATGGTACAATTCATTTTGAAATGAATGTCAATTTCAGAATGACTCGAGATTGATGTCAGCCAATCAACATAACGTATTACAATGAAACATACATCTAATGTAATTATTATAATATAAACATCTAGATTATTAATTATGATGTTTGAATTACATATCGATCATAGAAACACACATGTTACTTAGCAACAGCAAACATTTTTTTCCAAAATTAAAGCCAACTACAAATGTACAAAACCTATGATTCAATATGGAGGTCTTTCCGTGAAAACAGGAATATAAGGATTTACTAATTAGTTGTGGGTCTGAATATTTTTTAAAGATATTTAACATTCAACATACAAATACTGACAAGAGTATATGATTGCAGAAGTCAATTCTTAGGGTGGATGCGTATGTTTAAGCAAGCATTTATATTATAAGTATTCTTACTATTTGCACCCTTCATTTAAATTATTGTACAATTGAATAAATATAATAGATTAATTAAAACTATACAAAATCTTGTGAAAACGGACTGCACATTTAGCGTTTTATCAAATTTTAAAATTTTAAAAATAAGAATTTGGTTATCTCAACTTTTTATTATCAATAATTACATCACATGTATGTCTCATAAGAAGCCATACTTTTGATTGGATGTCAACAATCGCAAGTAAATTCCAAGATAAGATGTTATTTCTAAAAGAAATGCAACATTCATTACAATGTTACAAGAATGCATAGGAAAGCAAACGAAATATTTGATAAACTTCATAATTTTATGGTTTTAGCATTCAATGTTAATAATGCTCTGAATGTTTCTTTTGTAACATCCGTGCTTCATAAAAAATGTGCTTCTGTCATCGCTTAAACACCCCAATTACAAAAAGAAGTATTTAATTCTTAAGAAGACTACAAATTAAATGCACATAAACATACAGCTAACTTAAGAATAAAAGTGATGAAATGTATAGTATTATTTTCAAAGGTTGAAATATAAAAATATTATAATCTCACTTTAAATTCATGAAATTATAAATACCGGATAATCCTGTGTTCCTTTTTCATAGATTTGAAAATTGAGCTATAAAAAACTAGCCATTAAAGCACGAAGAAAAGTTTGTCGTCGGATCAAGTGAATATGTGCCCACCGGAAATCATCTCCGATCCGCAGTTCGTATGAATATTTCATTGATTCAATGAAAACTACGACGATTTTTTTTCACCTTTTTATTACATTTTTAACTATAAGCGGATCTACGGCCCACTTAAATATTTGAACTGCATCAACATTCATATTCAAGGAATGTCAGGTATGAATACGATTGTGGGCCGTAGGTATGCTCATAGTTTTAAATGCAGACAAACGTATAGAAACTGCCATTTTTCTACTCTTTTCGCAAATCTTGAGGTCTTTACTGCAACAACACATGAATCAAATCAGCGAAAGTTGACAAATCTATTGATGTTTACAAAAATATAGGTTTTAAACTTTAAAAATGTGGTATTATAATGTATGGCACGTCATTTTTAATTTGAACGAAAATTTGGGTTGTTCTCTGATACTTATCGTGTCTTGTCCTTTCTGTTGTCTTAATATGTACAATTTTCCTCTTCAGACACACAAAATCAGAAGAAACATATGGCTCTACACCAGACACATGCTATACTTTATATACAGGCAAACAATTTGGATTTCAGAAGATTGCAATTCAGCATTGGGACTATCACTAAGTTAGCTTTGTAATGAGATTTACAACCCATGAATAATCTGATAATTCAGTGTTATGACATTATAACACTTACTTTGCATTGTTTAAAGCCATGAAGTTTGTGGCTTGATGGCCAATGTCACAACAAACTATTTCAGGCTTGTATGATGACTGAATCGTATATTTGATAAGAAGGTGCCTTAATGATGAATAGAATGTCAGATCACTTATGATATACCTCTATATATATTGTTACATGCATAATGTGAATGTTCAACTAATTGTAAATATATAGGACATTGGTGTGTTTTATAAATGTTTACAATGTACAATGTATTGCAATAAATAAATGGTCTTTCATTCAACTTTATACGAGTATTATTAAAAATAATGTAAAGCTGGACCTTGTATGGATTTAAAAATTGTTCAACAATGTGAACATACCATATAAATAAAGCTAAATTTTGTTTTATATCATATGTTATAAACATTCATAAGACGATATAGAAGAAAATTGTCAAAGTTGAGCTATATTCTTCTGCTTTCTAGTTTTGAATAAAAAACAGTTTTGAACGGGCAACATCATAAGAATGAATAAGAAAACGTCTGGAATTATGTTACATTTGAAAATAGATTCACGTATGAATCAATTCCGTAAAGCTAAACGGATGCCAATCTTTACCATGGGTTTTACATTCTCCTCAACTTCGTTTTAGATTTTAGCCTTCCAAGTTTTGATTCGAGCGTTACTGATGACTCATATGAAGACAAAACTGGCGTAACACATTATAACCCTGGTATCTTTTATGAGTTTTTACATTTTACTGTCAGATGGGAAAATTCCAGGTCAGCATAATTCTTTATCCAAGTCAACCAGTTCGAGTCACCAATATTTCTTCAGACAAAATTAATGCCGACAAGAAAAAAGCTTTAATCTAAAGGATATATTTAATAAATGCAAGTAAAAGTAGATCAATGCATATTGTTCTATTTTTAAATTTATGCTGAACTATTGTAGCACCATGCCATCATTGGTCTCTTTATTGTCAGTGTTATTTCTAGCGAAATAATGATTGTTGTAAACCTTTTTTGTAGTTATGTACAAAATTTCGTAATTTGTTTCTTAGACATACATAAAGAAAAGGTAGTAAATTATATTGTGAAAGGATAAACTAATGACGAAAAGGATTCAGAATCTTTATTTTTGTCTAGTATTATTATTTAGAGGTTTATGATTTACGGTCCAACGGTCGATCAATATCTATATACATATGTAATATACCAGGTTTTAAATTGTTTCAAGTCTATCAAAATGTATGATAAGATAAATCAGAAATGTTTATAGATCGATCATCAACAGAACAATTTTCAAATGGTCATCAAAAACTAAAAATACTTTTACCCACTCAATAAAACAAAACTGCTGTTATTGGCTTTGGACATGCACATTAATAAACAAAAATCAGATTTCAATCATCTTCTTTTCTGATTGTCTGAATTGGGTAGCTGATAGATCTGTACATGCCCCATTTATACAATAGTGTAATCAGTTTTAAGACCGCCTGTCACATCTGGTGGATCAAGCATACTTAGGAATATACACCGACTTAGAGCACATCATTGATTTTTTAACAGATACTCTAGTGGTAATAAAATTTAACTGTTTAAGAATTTTTCGGCTCTTGCAAAGATACGGATATTGTTTGTATTATAATTTTCTGTTTAGAGTTTTGGAAATCATAATAATTAAGGAATTATATCAATTATGCTTAGTTCTGATTCCTTTTTTAGGTTTGACTTTAACTTTGTGTTCCTCTTGGTTTTATCAGCTCATCCATGATGTTATATTTTCCTATTTTTTAAATATCACGGACTAATCATTAGAGAGACATTAAGTGTCGGAAAGCGCATCAGGTGCAGTTAAATAAATACAGTTAATATTCTAACTGCATATGTTTGGACTGAGAAGTGAATGACTAAATGATTGAAGTTACAAAACATCAGACTTGGGACTATGTCATACCAAATCATAACCTTGGCATCTTTGGTGAGTTTTGTGTCACACCTCAAAATAGTGAAAAGCATTCATAATTTATTATTATTAGGTGTGCATTTGTTATCTCTTTAGTTCAATGATTTTCTTTTTAAATCATTGTTATTCACTGAAATGTAATACAGTTTTTAAAACGAGTGTCATCCAATTTCATTATATTGTATTGTGCATGTTGTGGACTATATTACAATCATGATAGTTTTTGGACATTAATTCAGGAGTATACTCTGGACAGAAAAGAATTACTACTAAAATAATTGGAAATGTGTTGTAATAAGTGTCCATGAAAATGGACACACCTAAAAAGCTTTGTTACAACTTCATAATTTTAGTCACTATATTTTTAATGTATGCGCCAATGTCAGGTAATTATAATTTTTAATTTCAACTTACACAGTTTACATTGATTGCCATCAATCTTTTATTTTTTCTTATCAGATTGATCAATTTTGGTACATCAACAACTTCAACTTGTTTTATCTACATGATTTCAAAGGTATTGTTTACCTGCTACATTTATTGACTTCACATATGTAAATAGAATTACAGTCATATTGTGTGGATACATGTGTATATACTCATGAAATTGAATGATAAGAGGACGAGAAACATTGTTTTCATTTAACATGAAACAATGTTAATAAATGCGGACATTCACCGAATTGAACGTACGTTAAATAGACATAAAATTCACACAGTATGCTATTATTGTCTTTTCGAGGTTTGGGTATTTCAATTTCACATGGGAAACGCTATACAAAACCTTACATAGAAAATCGTTCCTTATTGTTATTTTTCCCCTTTTTTTGGACGTTGATGTTCCCTTGACCCTTTTTCATCGTTCGTGTATTTTCCAACTTGTTCGATAAGCCATTCTGTTTTTCTTTTCTTTTTTTAAATTTACGCAATCCATATATTTTTGGTATAGTATTGAGTGAAGCATTTTGTTGCCAATTTACTGATTTTTGAAAATGAATGACTGTATAAATTTAATAAAAAACTGGTTATAACATCCTCGTTTTTAGGTTGTGGTGTTAACAGAGGTGTAAATTTAGATACGATCCATCTAAACTCATTTATCTTTTGAATAAACTTATTCGTAAATGATATCAATTTTAACATTGTAGTGAAATCTTTAATTATGGCTTTTATCAATACTCGCATTGATTTTATTATTTCATAAAAAATTTGACAGTACTAAAAATATATGCTAATAAATTAATTGTAAATAATTATGAGCACACATTCAGTTGATACTATTCACTTATATTTTGGAATTGGACAAGGTCATACTTTTCCCTCTTTTTATGACGTGTTAACACTTATGGATGTGTACTAATTGATGTGTTATTTTTTTTAGTTGTTATTTGATATTAACTTATTTTCAGCAACTGCTAGTATCTTAAGATCGATTCTATGTGGCTTATGATTTACTTACCAGTTGGCTTTGTTCTTCTGTTAATTCAAATCATGTTCAACATATTTCTACAATGTGCGCTGTTACAACACTGCTACTGTCCCAGGTAAGGGAGGATTGAGTGCAGGGAAACATGCATAAGCCCGCCACATTCTGTGTGTGCCTTTTTTTAGTCAGACGCCTGTAATCAAGTGTTGTCGTTGGTTCATTTCTGTGAAAATCTTCTTTCGTTAATTATGTTGTTATAAAACAGGCCATCGTTAGGTTTCCCATATTTTTTCATACACGGGTCTTTATAGCTGACTACTAGTATACGGTATTAGTGTTTGCTTAATGTTGAATTCCGCTCTGAGGCATATAGTTGCTTACATTCATGCCATTTGGTGGACAGATGTTTCATTTGCAATCATATCACACTCCTTATTTTTAATTAAGAATATACTGAGTTGCAGTCGTTATAATTAGTCGAAGCAGAAAATGCAATACAGTTCCAAGAATTAAAGACAACATATATCACATTTCTGCAACCAATGCACAGAAACTAAGATATAAAGCTATATGATACCCACGAAACACTGGGCAGCTCTAGAACTGTACACAGATTCATTGCCAATAGTAACACATGTTGTGTTATCATGACAAGATGAATTTTAAATCTACAGGATATTCGTCATCAATGAGGAAAATAAAGCAGGACTGGGTTTATGTCAAACAGAACATATCCTTTGTCATCTTTGACACACATTTTCGATAATTCAATCCATAGCAAGGTGCATGTAAAGACATCGTATGACCTATGAATATATGGTTTATATGATGCTACTTCTGCTAAACAAATATGAAAAATAACAAACAAAGACGAAATCAAAATTATTTCTTTTGTCTTTGAGGTTTGTTCTCATAGGACTCTTTCTGGCAATGTTTTTAAGTTATTCAAGGTAGAAAACAGACCTGTCTGGATCTGCTGATTCATCTAATCAGGTAAAAGAGAATAGGTGCGGCTAAAATAGTCACGTAGAATGTTTCAGTGAGAGGAAATCTTCCACACAATGGATGATGAAGTCAACGCATATTGATATCTTGTTATTGTCTTCTTAAGGAACCCTAATTTAACACTGTGTCACACAAACAAGGAAAATGCTAGTGAGCAGTGGAACATAGTCGGATTTAATTCAAATGCCGACTGTCTAGTATTTAACACATCCTCCAAACCAACGGATTTAATATTATCAGTTACATAGTGTGCTAGTGACCTAATACGGTATATATGGGGTCAGTAAATTCCATATGGACTGAGAGCGAAGCTCGAATCCCCATATGGAATTTACTGACCCCATATATACCGTATTACGTCTCTAGTACACTATGTAACGAATTTATCTTACCGATTATCTTAACATGTGGCCTTAGACCAATGACCTATCATAGTGAGCAAGTCTTCAATACCGTTAGCACTAAGAAACTATACTTCCATTGATCATTCAAAAAAATACCAACAATAAAAACTTGTTAGCTTTAAACGTGTTTTATGAATTTATTTCAATCTTTCATCGTCTGTTGAAACCTTTAAGATTCTTTCTCAGTACCGTTTTGTTTTTATGAAGGGACGTAACACCACTACTAACCGTGTATTGAAATAAGCCCCGCCCACCTACTAACCTAATATGGAATATACACGGTCTCCACGCGGTTGCTTTTAACCAATCATATTCCTAAAATTGTATAGGAGGTAAGATAATATGGTATTTATAAACAAATATTCTACTTCTTCAAATTATGTGGTCTAATGATGGATGTTTTACAAATATCGGACAGATTGGATAATCGGAGTTAAATATATGAAACTCGATCCTTGACATTATTCCAGAATGGTTTTGCGCAAATCTTTACATTCCTAACGAAATAACGTATGTCTTTACCCTAGCTTTATTTGTTTTTTTTTCTTAATTTTGGGTAAGTTTTAACTGTTTTGAATTGGTTGCCGGCACATTTCAGTTAAAAACGGTCATTTTGATCTTAACATCATCTGAAAAGTCTAAACAATAAATTGTTATGTCTTGTTCAGTCTTTTATTCAAACTGCAATACGTTTCTTTTGCGGTGAAATCAGTTCTGTTCAGACAATTTGATTGCAGTCAATTCAGTTCTGTTCGGTAGCTTTTCAGGCAATTCAGTATGTTGCTGATGTGTACATATAAATACTAGTGCTTCACAGACTGAATAGATCTTAATTGATTGCAAGCAAATCGTCAGACAATTTCTGAATTTTCCGCAGTGAATAAGTCTAATAAATGTACTGAAAGACTGCAAAATACTTTTAAATTATTTATTTTTCTGTATTTTTCGAGCTTTAAAGGATTAAAATGACCATTTAAGATCAAAATTAGTTGATTGGTGAAAAGTGAAAAGGTGAAAAGTGAATCAAAATTAATACAGTAACTCATTTATTAACTTTTTTTTTTAATCGGAACAAATGGCAAATATAAAAACAAAAACAAATAAACATCGCTCTATCATCCAAATTATTATACATCGCACCATTTATCATTCTGTATATATTTGCTATATCTTGTTATTCTTGTTATGTATCTCCCTGATTTTCAAAAAGACATGTACAATTGAAAATCTGTGAAGAGTGTTTGCGTTTTTAAATAATCGTAAGTTCTAATGAAAATTATCTTATATTTAAAGAATGTAATTTTACTTTACTGTCATCATGATACCTTGTTCATCTTAGAACAGTGTTGGATACATGAAATACAAAATACGTGTGCAGTGTTATACAATGGGATTCGGAAACAAAATAATCCGTCTGTTTGTCAATGGAAAAGTTTAAACAATAATTTTTGTCAGAATTGTTTTGTACAACAATGTACGTGTGTTTCAAGGACTATGTTATATTGACACGGGACAGTTCATATTGTGCGATGTCAGGCATGAGTATAATTATTATACTGAATCAATAAATGCGTACATTTTTCTATTCTACCACAAAAACAATTTTTTCTTTTCTTGTGATTTCTATTAATAGTTTGTTTTACATAAAACTATTGCAATCCATCCTAAGTCTGGTATAAAATATTTGTCCTTCCTATTTTAATCATATTTGAATTTAGAAGCATGTATTTATGTTTATTCTTATTGATTTAAGTTGCTATCATTCGCAACAGCATTGTGAAATTTATACAAACACAATAAAAGGTCTCAGTCATATCTATGAATGATTTAAATACAAGGAGATGTAGTATAGCATCCAATGACGCAAATTTAGGCAATAATATGTCACCGTACGACGATAGTCAGAACCGTATAATTACCTATAGAAGGTTTTTGAAGTATTGGTGTGTTTTAAGAAGTGTTTGCAGTGGTGAATGTAAAATGCAAACGGCGGAAGTTTCTGTGTAAAAGAGGGACGAACGATACCAGAGGGACAGTCAAACTCATAGATCGAAAACAAACTGACAATGCCATGGCCAAAAATAAAAAGACAAATAGACAAATAATAGTACAGATAACACAACATAGAAAACTAAAGACTAAGCAACACGAACCCCACCAAAAACTGGGGGTGATCTCAGGTGCTCCGGAAGGTTAAGCAGATTCGGCTCCACATGTGCCTGCTCCACATATGGCACCCGTCGTGTTGCTTATGTTATTACAAATCCGGTAAATAGTCTAATTTGGTAGGTCACATTCGTAATTTACACACAAACTGTCATATTAACTAGGTTCTTTAAAACGACAACTAAGCTGAATTAGTGTTATATTTCGCCGTCATTATATCATCGTTCCAAATTTTGTTAATTTTTCCTGAGTTCATTTCCCAGGAAAACAATTTTTTTTTTTGTAATAATGTTCTGGTTTCACTTTACTTTTGGTCCTTTTGTTGGTTATTTTAGCTGAACGTTTGTATTAGGATTTGGACATTCAAAAAATATAGCCTGAAGAATCACTGAAGAGACATACATTGTCAAACTCACATTGGTTCCGTTAATGTTATTACTACTACTGGGTTTGTACATCTGCGAGTGGACTGATAGACTCGGAGGGTATCACCAGTATAGCATTGATCAAAATTTGCTGTTATGAAATATTTCAAATTAATTCAAATTAAGGAATATATATCCGTCATGCAAAGCTTTGATTCCTCGTCCGGATTTGGCTATACTTTTGGTCTTTTTGATTTAATCCGCTCTTTAACATTTGTTTTGGATATTCAAGTATTTGGCCTGGAACATCACTGAGAAGTCATTAATTGTCGAAATGAACATCTGGTGCATTAAAATTGGTACCGTTTATGTTAATACTACCACTGGGATGAGATATCTTCTGATAAACTGTTTGTTTCTGATGTTATCACCAGCTACGTAGCTTGTACTTCGGAACTGGCATGCAAATACAGATATTAATTGATTAAAATTTGCAATTATAAAATTTTTGAAATTTTTGAAATTAAGAAATATATCTCCCTCATGCAAAGCTATGATTCCTTATCCGGATTCGGCTATACTTTGGGTTATTTTTAGTTTCATTCGCTCTTCAACATTTGTATTTGATTTTGGATATTAAAATATTTTGGCCTCGAGCATCACTGAGAAGACATTAATTGTCGAAATGTGCATCTGTTGCATTAGAATTGTAACGTTTTTGTTATTACTAATCTTTCAACATTATATCGATATAATCCTAAAACCGAAAGCATAAAGAAATATTCAGTTGTTTATCCTCCGTAGTCAGACTTAGCTATCACTAGGTCTACTATCGTACAAAGGCCTTGATTCTCATCAGATCTGATTTATACATCTATACTTTCAGATGCAATCTGTTCTTTGCCTGATGATCTGAAGAATACAGTGTGGGAATATAATTTTACAACGGTATCAGGCAATTCTGAACAATCAACCAATCTCAACATCAAAACTACAACGCTACAAAATTCTGTCTTCAACTTCAATGCTTTCGGGTCAACACTTAATTATTGGACTTGTTTTAATAGTTTACATATCTCTAACACAAAGGCTGTTGTAGTTTTCAAGTAAGAAGACATATATTATGTTTTATTCTAAGAAATTAAAAAAAAAAAAAATAGAAAATGAATTGTGTATTTTCAAATATGCAGCTTTATAGTAGTCAAGTTAAATCAAGGGGAACTAATTATTGTCTCTTCAGTACCAGGATCATGTTTAAGTTCTAAACAAAAAAATCATGATCATCATTTTTGAACACCTTGTATTCAAATATTTTTTTTTTGTTACAGATTCGTTCTATCTATTATACGTTTCAATAGAATACGCAAACATGGATTGAAGATTTAAGGACATTACTCTTAGAAGAGATCAGTGATGATTTCAGTCATTTACATTTTTGTTCACCTTCGTTGCTGATAATTTTAGATGCGTACAGTTTATGTCTATTAAAAATATATGAAAACCCAAAATTGTATTAAAATTACTCAGTACAAGTCCTCAGGCCAACGACTTCTAGAAGAAATCTTCTAAAGGATTTGGTCATAGAATATTTCAGAACTTTTACGTCTGATCATTTTCGCTGTGAACAGATTTTGCCTATCTATCAGTTTTCGAGATAACAGTCAAAACATGAAAACATGTCACAAATACTATCATTGAAGTAGTATAACTCTATAATGGCTGTTTAATCTTTTGTAATATTGTATTTTTTGTAGATCTGATATTTCTGATAAATATTGCTGTTAACAATTTCTATTAAAGTGTTTTTTAAGGTTTTCGAGATAAAAGGCAAACCCACGAAACAATGTCAATTCATTGACAATATCTTTCATAAGAGTTCGTCTAAAAATTGCATAATAAGGCAAAGCTTTTAGATCTTGCATCAATTTTGCTATTAACAGTTTCTGTCTATCAATTACAGACAAAAGCACGAAAAAAGTAAAAAATCGGATTGATAGGGCTATAATTCATTTAAAAGTTTTTTGATAATTATGGTGGTAATAGGAAATGGTTAGATCTTGATATTGTGACCATTTTGACACTATCGGATTTATTCCATCCGTTATGGTTTTCAAGAAATAAAACAATTACAAATTTTGACCATATTTTATATTTTAATCCTAGCTGCGATTGCTGTTGAATTTCATTGACAAACTTATTATTCAGTATTAAATTCAAAGCTTGGTTGAAATTGGTTGATTGTATCAGAAAAGAAGGTTAGAGCTTGTATCATGAAAACATATCATTCTAAAGTTTCATATTACATAAAACCTACGAACGCTTTACGAGAACGTTAAGATAGTGTAAGAACGTTCCCGAAGCCTTGTACGCTTCTCTGAACTATGTGTATCTCACTCTTAGCATTAACATACGACTGAAAGTAAAAAAACGTTACTATTGACTTTTCTGGAGATAACATTTTAACTTGTATCAGACTATCAAACTCGTACAAAAACCCATAGTCTAAGTCATGTAGTTTAGATGTTTAAAAGAAGGCTTGACACATATGTTTTGCGAAATATCTTTAAACTTTGAATAAGTTATGTTCGATTTGTATAGAATTTGAGTTAAAGTTTAACCGATTTATAGGATTGTAGTTAAACCACATAAATCACATTTACACGGAGTCAAAGGATTTTTCAATATTGGTTTTAGTAGAAATAATTCAATATATAAATCCTGTATGTGTTAATGACGCTAAATATGCATTTAGTCGTTGAAATATTCTCAGCATTAACATAATATTTCTGAACAAAATTCGTATGATTGAAGTTCTATATATAGACATTTAGTGTGAAAAGTATTCGTTTTTTACACATTATTGTCAAATATCTATTCTAATCATTACGATGTTATAATTAGAAAAAATATAAAAGTTGAATAGTTTGTCCATGCAGCTAATTTATAAGCTGGAAATTTAAAATTTATTACAGGTATGGGTTCATGTTTTTGTTTGGATAATCTCTATTGTTTTCAGATAATCTCCATCATTACAGATACTAAAGCTTCTAATTATAGGACGATACACGTATAATATTGAGTGGACTCTAAATAAATAAACATAATTAAGGCGGAAGAAAACTCTTTATTCTCTATCTAAAATTTTAAACAATATATGTTTTAATGTCAAAGTCAACTTGGATACATGTACAATGTATATATTACCTAAAAGGAAGTTGAATGCATTGGTCTATTGCCAGAAAGACTTTAAATCCTAAGATAATGACGATTCGAATATTTAACTTTTTTCTAAGCTGTTTTGAAAAATGAATTTGCAACACTTGCCTAAATCAAATCCTACAGAGAGAAAAACTGTATTTTAAATAGCATTTTCTAGCATTTAAAATAAACCTTAAACAAAGTGCATTGTATTATTATTTTTAAATAAGACAGTTAATTCTATGTAAAATGCCTGGAAATATAGAAAAAAAATTGTCAGAAAATCTGGTTGAAGAAAGACAGCTTGGGGACAACAATAGATCTAAATAAGGCAATTTTATACAATTTCAAGAAATAATTGATACAATCTATTGTGTTTGTACCTATGAAAAGAGCTAACATAACTTGAAGTAGAATTTCATTTAATCTAGATTCTATTTTATTACATGTTTTACTAATTTAAAAGTGATCATAGTTTTTGACGTGGTCGATTAAATTACGATTACCTGTAATTGAAAATCTTGACTATTACAGATGACTACTGTCGATTACTTGAATAAATGATATCAATTACAATCGATTACAATTACAAATTACAATTACCAATCCCTAATAATGATATATATATATGTACGTGAAATTAAACGAACTGACTTCCTTGATCTTCTTTTTCTTGATACAACTTTAAGACACTCTTCTCGTATACGTATAAGAAGTCGGGCAGTCGGCATAGTGTTTCTGCGAATGTGCTTGAAACATGGCAAATACGTTATCGAAGTGAAACTTTAGTATACACAAAAACATAAGATATTGCATGATTGTCAATGAAACAAAAATATATATCCAACTAAAATGAGTATCAAGCTATTGTATCAGCGCGAACTCAAAATCAAGCTTGGACTCATGCCTTACTCGACATAGGAGATGGAAAAATTAAGACACGAGATTCGAATTTTGATTTATTTTTAAATTGTATTATGATTAGCTTCAACTTCAACTTCAACTTGGCATCGAATATATGACTTAAAAAGAAGTCAGCATGTGTCAATTTCTAAACTCTATTGAGATACCTATTTGACTAAAAGAGCGATCCAAGAAGGAAAAGATCACACTTAAGGGTTTCGCGTGCGACTGTAATTTCAAGGGCTATCAATCATATGATCACTTCTGGATAAACTCATTGCAGATATGAAAATGTAAGATTATTTTAAGCACTAAGACTACTTCATGATACTAGCCCCAGGTTAGTTAAAAAGGAAAGAACATTTCAAATGCTTGTTTGATTGATTGCCTGGTCTTTAACGGCACTTTCAGCGCTATTGAGCTATTTCGTGGCGATAAGTTTTTATTGTTGGAGGAAACCGGAGTGACCGGAGAGAACTTACAACCTTTGGTAGGAAACAATCCTAGTCAATTAATATTGGAGTCGAGCGCACCTGTCACGTGCTGGATTCGAACTCACAACCTAGTTCGACTATTTAGAACACTCGGCCCTTGTGTCTAGTATGGAATTACTGTAGTAATTGGCTGTCAGAACATACTCACGTCGTCTCGTCCAATTAAAAAAAATGTAATTTTCTTTTCTATTGTTTATAGTGCATAGCTGTTACAATATATCATTGGCTATTTTTAAAAATATAAAAAAAATGAAAGTAACCTTGTCACATCGGGACGATTCGTCTTTTTTTTTATCTATAATATATAAATTAAGTTTCATTGTTATTTACTTGAACCAAACATTAAATGTAGAAAAACAAATCAGTTTTGAAAAGTTGATTTTCATGCTTTTTAAAACAAACAATTTGAAAAGCCTAAGTATTGAATCTTACATACAACACGCACAAAGTTTTTCAATTTTATTGCTTCTGTTGAAATGACCATTAAAGATGACTTACATTTCTTTTAAAAACACTGTTAAGTGGTCTCATATTAAGGTTTGATGAACAATGGGACAGGATTAATCTGTATAGCCACTTGAAGTATATGTTCTAAATTGGTCAGACTTCGCTTTGGGCTATAAATGTTCATAAATATGAATAACTATTGTATAATCTATAATTGAATAGCTTTTAGAATGTCATTCTCACATGTATAGTTTTGATGATTAAATGTTTCAGAAGTGACAAAAGCTTTACAAGTGGACCGATGTCCGGAAGTTTTAGGCTATACCTTTGTATGAAATTGACAAAAATTACAGCCAATTTATATTACTTTCATCTTTTGTCAGGTTAGTGATTTCACTCCCATATATATTAGAATAAACCGAAACCTTACATTTAATTTCGGAAACCAGAGACCATCCAATTAGAAAGGAAACAAAAATCAGATGTGCGACATCAAGTATTTAGTTACAAATACATAATATATACTCATAAATACATACAAACACATGTGCCGAAATCAAATATATCGACAGAAAAATGTATAGTAAATAAGCTTGTATGAAAGTAAATTGTCAGTATAAATAGAATACTGACACAATACTGGTCTATGTCCATTATGTTCAAATACAACATGCACATATATTATATAACAAACAGCAGGTGTATGTTTAGAAATTGAATTTATGCCAATATTATTTATATATTAAGTTTTATTCTTACATGTCTTAATTTCTAAAACCAAAGCTATAAAAAAAATCCTTTTTTTTTTAATTTAATTTACATGCTTTTTAAACATGTTCAAGCAAACAATATGAGAACCATAACTATTAAATCTTACCTGCAACAGGCTAAATGTTTCCTTTTAATTTTTTTTTTTACCCTTTTTTGTCAGTTATCACATAGTAATCATTTTCACTGCATCTGTTTAAATGCACATCAACGATTACCCAGCTTTGGATATACTTTTTGTCCTTTTTGATTTAAACAGCTCTGCTGAGATCCGCATCTGGTGCAGTAAAATTGGAACCGTTTATGTTATTTCTACCACTAGGTCGATATATCTGCTAATGAACCGTTGGTCTCCGGGGTTTACACTAGCCCAGAAGCCAGTACTTCGGTACTGGCATGCAAATACAGATATTGTATCATTGAAATTAGATATTACTAAATTTTGGACACTATTCTTTATTAAGGATTATATCCCCTTCATACAAAGCTCTGATATCTTGCCCTATTTGACTATACTGTTTGTCCTTTTTGGTTATATCAGCTCTTCAATTTTTGTATAAATTTTAGATTTTTACTGAGGGATTTACCTTAAGCCAAAAAACTTGATTTTCACATTTGCATCCAAACGATTTGTCATTCGTTTTGATTATTGTCAAACTCTCAAATATTCATATAAATCCTTCGAATGCTTACTTTTCTTAATATATTTTTAAAATTTATCCCTTTATCTTAAGGAAAAACAACTAATTAGCCTAAATCTTGTAATTTACGAACCCAAATAGACCTAAAATTGAGAATTGAAATGGGGAATATGTCAAAGAGACAACAACCCGACCAAAGAGCAGACAACAACCGAAGGCCATCAATGGGTCTTCAACGCAGCGGGAAAATCCCGCACCCGGAGGTGGTCCTCATCCGGCCCCTAACAAAAATTGTGTATTACATGTAGTTCAGTAAAATTGGACGTCACACTAAACTCCAAAACATATAAATGAACTAAAATTAAAAACACATACAAGACTAACAAAGGCCAGAGGCTCCTGACTTGGGACAGGCGCAAATATGCAGCGGGGTTAAACATGTTTTGTGAGATCTCAACCCTCCCCCTATACATCTAGCCAATGTAGAAAAAAGAAACACATAGCAATACGCACAGTAAAACTCAGTTCAAAAGAAGTCTGAGTCCGATGTAAGAATAGGTAACAAAAGAAAAAAAGCAAAACGACAATGATACATAAATTAACAAAGGACTACTAGCAGTTACTGACATGCAAGCTCCAGACCTCAAATAAGCAACACGACGGGTGCAACATGTGGAGCAGGATCTGCTCACCCTTCCGGAGCACCTGAGATCACCCCCAGTTTTTGGTGGGGTTCGTGCTGCTTAGTCTTTAGTTTTCTATGTTGTGTCATCTGTTCTATCATTTGTCTGTTTGTCTTTTTATGTTTGGCCATGGCGTTGTCAGTTTGTTTTCGATCTATGAGTTTGACTGTCCCTCTGGTATCATTCGTCCCTCTTTTAAACTGATTGAAATATTATGTCTTCATCATATGAAAATCAAGTACAATCCCTCCTGTTAAGGGTTTAGTATCATACCATCATAAAATATATGAGAAAAACATAACCCGTATCATGCCAACAACTGGTTTTAGAATAAATGTGTTTATTTCCGATGCAAAGACCCTACGAGTGAATCAATATTAATACCAAAATATGCAATCCTTAATGACCTTACAACAGTAACGTAACTATATCCCTTCCGAATAAGTCTTTTTAAAGGTTTGGTTAGCTTTTGAAGTGAATGACAACATTTTTGTGCTTTACAAAGAATATTACCTGAAATCGCTCGAAACCATAAACTATTATTGATTGTTTTTAACTTCAAATAGTTTAGACAAGTGTGCTTTATATCAAGACAGTATTATCAAAATACAAAGAAACATTGCTAAAGTCAGTAATGAAAACCATAAAGAAATTCATCTAGTTTGACCATCCAATTATCTCTGTCATTCGGAAAACTGTCTGCACGATAGTAACCAGTTCCGAGTGTACGCATTCAGATAGTAAGCTCATGGACCTGAACAATTGTACGTGCAAAAATAGAACCGTTCAGTACTAAATAGATTAGCAATGATTATCGTCCATTATGAAAGTTTACACTTTTGAATTCAGACATCAAAGAAAATAATGACGATAAGAGACGGCTGTTCAACGTCCAGTGGCAAATTAAATGAATATTCAGGAGGAGAACGTAATAATGTGATATTGTGATTATATAGATCCTGTTTTGTATTAGACTGAAACGCTGAGCTGGATTAATGTTCTAATCATAAGGAAACAGTTCGCTGGAAGACATGTCAACCTACCCGGACACCTCATTCTAACCTCGAACCATTAACTCCCTCACTCGCCCATGCCAGAGGTGATAAAAATAGATTTTTTAAATGAATTTTATTAATTTGTTTGATAACTTTGATCCTGCAATAATGTTTGTCTATTTCAGAACCAAGAGGAAAAACACACGTTTTTTTTTTCTAATATTCAAAAATTGGTTTTAATGTCTGATCAAATTTTTGCTTGTGATATTGTGTTCTTTATATTTTCGATCAGCTATTTCAGTGTCTCGGCGTGTAACGTATAATTTAATTATTGTACACATGTAAAAAAAAACTTTTTTTTTCGAAAGAATATTACCAAACAGGACTTAAAAAAAAGCCAAATCCATCTAAGGTCAACTTTGCCTGAGGGAGTTGAAACTTTTAGTTTCTTTATAATTTCAAAATGTATTAACTGACAATTTTAGAAAGGTTTGTCATAAATCATGTCAGTACCAAATACTGACTACTGAGTTGGTGACATCCTCGAGCAAACTAAGGTTTCAACTTCCGTAGGCAAAGTAGATCTTAGATGAATGTCTTCACGTGTTTAGGTTATATACATCATCGGCTCTCAAATGTTTAGATTTCAGCGTTTCTGGTGAAGGTAAATCCAGAAATGCAATTCGGACTCACGAAATTAATAAGGTGGTATTTTCATTTAAAATAAACAATGAATACGTATCGCTTGTTACTTAGGTCAAAGAGAGAGAGAGAGAGAGAGAGAGATGGAGAGAGACAGAGAGAGAGAGAGAGAGAGAGAGAGAGAATTATTATGACTGTTCGATTATAAGAAAGTATATGTTGTATATGTTTACATTTAAATATCAAGTTCAATATCTTCCTTTTACAGATATAAACACTAGCATATTTCCAAATGAGAGAGCATTTATGTCAACTGATAATGACCCAATGAGTAGTACTGTGTGTCAATACACAGATTCACCGAAAATTCGCACCTTAAGAAGACAAGGTACTATAGATATATATCCTCTGACAGTTTATATGAGTAACGGGAATTATGTTTCTAGTGTGCGCTTCCATTCGTTATTTAGTTCGTCCCGTATGTTCAAGGTAGTATACTAGTACCATGAATGTAAGATCACATCACCTGGACACAAAGTCTTAATAAAGATGTTTGCTTGATGTGAACTATATGAAATATGTGTAGAATTAAGACAGATTTTGACCCATATTTTTCGGTTCAATACATTTTGAGCATAATGAATTAAGATCATATGCTTTTTTATTGAATATTTCTTATGCTACATATTTACTATACATGATATAGTATATGCAAATTAGGTATTTTTGTGCACAAAAATTGGCTCATCTCCAAACCGATCTATTCATACATCTGCAATCATACGAAACAGTTTTTTTTCTATGTACGTTTTAGGAGGAGTTTTGGGAGTTCATGGTGCATGCTGTCAGTTGTACAGTAATTTCTGTCATTATTCGCAGCGATATGTTCATTTAAAAATTCTAAATGACAGTATTGTTTTCGGAAAAAAAGATAAACTCGTTATACTTAGTCTAGTCAAACTAAATTTGATCTCAAATGGTTATGTTTATCTTCACATCATCAGATAGTTTTGAAACTGGAATGATAAGATTTGTTAAGAATGAAAATAATTTTCAGATATGTTATTGTTGTAACTTGAGTACTATTCATAAGTTTTGCTTGCATTCAATCCAGTAGCGTTAAGAAACTGTTCAGACTTATCAGATGGTTGTTGTTTTGAACAGGTATCTAGCATGTACTGAACAGTATGAATCTAGAATTTGCGGATTTCATTGACTGCAAGCGGATTGTCTGAACAGAACTAATTATACTGCACTGGATAATTCTGCAATTTCTAAACTAAAACTAAATATTCCGTACTTATTATTGTTCAGCTTGAATGAGGTGTTAAGATCAACCTGGCTGTTTCCATTATAAATTGAGTTGCTATCTAGTGTATTGTGTGTTATTTAAATAACAAAGGAGGGAGAATTTTCAAAAGAAAGATTGATTGCTAGTATTTTGACTTGTATTTTGTAAGGGTTACTATTGCTCAGTCTTTAGTTTTCTATCTTGTGTTTCGTTTACTGTTCCTCTTTTGATAGTTTTTCATTTCTTGCCATGGCATTGTCAGTTTGTTTTCGACTTAAAAGTTTATGTATCTCTTTGATATATTTCGCCTTTCTTTTTTAATAATTAATATTGCTAATTGAAAAAAAATATGTATTTTCGTATACCTCTCAAAGCATACCATTAAACGAACTGAATATGGAAAGAAGATTAAAAAAGACGTATGCCGATGTTTAACCTCATTGATTAAGGAAGTATATTAATTCGCAATCTGAACATGTACCATGAGAGATGACATTTTAAAAATCAATAGCCAATTAAACTCAGTATTTTCAGACATTTGCATATGCTTTACAGACAATCCAATTTTTTATTTATGAACTAAATGATTGAATTGTAGATTGTTGCTTGGTTAAGCTAAAGCGGAAATAATTTCATGCACGTTCAAGTCGGGATTAATCCAACATTTAATTTACAATAGGTAGTTCAGCATAAATGAATCCTGCAAATTTAAACTACCTAAAAAAGTCAAACGACCTCAGAATACAATTTAAATATTAAAACGTCCATACAATGAGTTTTTGATATAGCAAATTATAGAGTTATATGTTATTTTCTTATCAATTTTACCATTTCAGAGCGTCAAAGATCTCCCCCGGTTGTTGGTAGAGTCATTGTTGCTCAGTCTTGAGTTTTCTTTGCAGTGTGTTTTGCCTTGCATGCCTGTTCGACTTTTTTTGTGTATTGCTATGGCTTTGTCATTTATTTCGACTTTCAAAACTCAACTGCGTACGATATTTGATCGACATCGTAGTTGGTAGTCAATTTAACACACTATAATTAAGGTCTAACTTTATAGACATGAAAAATTGCTTTTCTAATATGCATTAAGCAATTACATTAAACAGTTGCGATACTTTCTAGGCTGTATAACTATATAAATCTTATAAGTATAAACTCAAGAGCGTCAGGAATACAACTGTGAATCTTGTATTGAATAAAGGTTGAGTTTTTTGCTTTGTCTCTGTGATTGTATAAAGAATAATGTATCTAACCTGTGTTACTTCTATGCAGAACATCTTCAAAAAAATGCAATTCTGGTGCAAAGAAAAAAGACAAATGAAAGATAACAATATCTATGTAATACTTAAATTCCATGTCCATGGAAAGTGACAACTTCTAAGAAAAATTATTAGTTGGTCATAATGGCACATAATCTGTAATGTAATTATTTGTACATTCGTTTTTACGCAAAAACCTCAAAATGTCAACTTAAAACTCACAGGTTAAATGAAACGTCAATAATTGTTATGTGTCTTATACTTTCATGTCAGGCACCAGTGACGTTTTGCCAAATGATGCATCCTTGTGTGAACCATGGGACAGTGCCTGTGACGTGGGTATGTTATGATTTTTCATTCCTTTTCACAATGAGTTAACTATAATTTTTTTCAAACGTTGTGATAAGGACGGTATATAAACTCAACATACATACCAGGATTAAAATTTTGTAGAGCAGACTCATCAATGACGCTTGGATCAAACAATTTCTAATTTCAAATAAAGAACGAAGTTGTAGAGCATTGAGGACCCAAAATTCCGATAGGTTTTTCCAAAAAAAAGCTTCGGTAATATCTTCCAGGGGATGGAAATCCTATATATTTCAAAAAAATTAAAGTTTTGTAAACAGTTCATTTATATTTATCAATGATTCTTTATTTCAACACACAAGTGCTGGGCTGGTAAAACCATCCGGGAGATAACCTCCACCAGTAGTGCCATTGACCCAGTGGTTGGGTACAGTGACGTGTCTTAACTCATATTATAATAAATTATACAAGTCCAGTCCAAACGACTTTAACTAAACGATTTTCAACTCTAACTTTCTTCAAAGAAACATATCTTAGCTAGTATTGTTTAATTTTCTATGCAATTCCTTGTGTAGTTGTCCCTTTTTTCGTTGCTTTTCGTGTTTGCCATAGCTTCTATGCAACTGTCATACAACAGAGAGGCTTATTTATCTATAAAATCATGTTTAATCCACAATTATCTACAATATCAATTTAGTATATATTAATCATTAGTGTTCTATGTTCTTTGTAAACTGCTCTTCCTCGTCTGGTGACGGTGCTGTGACGGTGTTTCCTATCCTTTGCTAGACTATTATGTTTGATCTTTGTAATTTGCTCCTTTTTTTTTGTCAATTAAATAACAATTGTCTGTGGTATCTTTTAATGTGTAATATAAAGCAGTAAACCTTGGTAAACACAATTTTACTACCTTTTTTTTTAGTTAAAAGTACTTCGGGCCATCATGTTAGTAGAATTCTAAACGGTTCTGGTGGTAAATTCGAGATAACGTTTTTCCTGTTGAATCTATATATATATATAATGTGCTTTGTTAAAATATACTTTTTCACTTTTTGGTCTTTTGAAAAATGTTGTTTGTGCTGTATTTAGACCCCTCTACCAAAACATTTGTTTTGCATGCACACGTATAAAAATTGCGGTTTTTATCCAACGCAATCATAAGTTTGAACGTTGTTTTCAATTAAGACTTGTTTATATATATATTTTCAAACCCTGCTGACTGCTATTGGCGATTGCCAAATAAACGGATCACCGATGTAATAAATGGATCTTAATTATAAATTTAATACTAAACAGAAAACAATAAACTTGCGGAAAAAATGGTGTACCGCAAACAAAAGGTGCAAAGGTTTTCGTACACCATATCCGGATTCCGACAATTAATGTCTCTTCAGTGATGTTAGGAATCGAAACGGTATTTAAAAAATCACCTCATTTTAGGATAGACTCTTGAATTTGGAGGAGTCAAAATAGGATGAACGGATCATATAAACCCGAAGGCAAATATAATACAAGCCCAAACGAAAAAATATACAAGTCTAAATTAAAAACAACGTTCAAACCTATGATTGCGTTGGATAAAAACCGCAATTTGTATACGTGTGCATGCAAAACAAAGTTCTTGGTAAAGGGGTCTAAATACAGCACCAACAACATTTTCCAAAAGACCAAAAAAGTGAAAAAGTATATTTTATATATATATATATAATTCGTCTCAAATGTAGCCCAACAATGTTAGATCTTCAAATTTTCGTTAGCAAATTGTTGTTTTTCCCTTAGCTGGATATGAACCCTTGCTTCTGTGACATCGTAGCAACACCTCCTGCGCCGTGTCAAGCGCCCTTGACCACTCGACCACCTAGGCCATACAAAAATATAGCTTTTGGTGGTTGATGTAATGCCTTTCCTCGTCGGCTTCATCTAGGATGGTAACACAGTACATGTTGTATAGTGGTAAGTAGATGGTGTACCTTTCACATCAGTTATTTTGTCTGTCGTAAAGGAAGATGTTAATTACCATGCCGCCACCTCAAATTATTTTATTATACACGTCTAAACATGTGACAAATTTATGACAGATTTTCTTATATATATATATATATATATATATGTTAAAGTGAAGAATTGAATTTACTCTGTAATTTATCTTTAGATGACATGTGCAATCCAAACCCGTGTCAGAACAACGGCACGTGTGTTGATTTGACAGACAGCTTTAACTGCACGTGTGCTCCTGGATGGGAGGATGACAATTGCACGACGGGTAAGGCTAATTCTTCTTTTTTGAAATATCAGCAATAAGTTGATAAAATCAAAATGGATTATTCCCCATTTAAGCTAAAAGATTGGACAAAACTAATAGAACAGAAGAACCAAATCATATTTCACATGTTTCAGCACTTGTTACATCTTTTATCCAATGACTTTGGTTGTAGACATAATGCCTTTGTATTCAAACTGATATACTTTCAATAGGACTAATTCATTTGTTTTTTGGAAATTGGAATTAGGAGAATTTACTTGAAATATCTATAATATGTGTTGTTAGTTATCTGTTATATGAAACAAATGATTATACTTAACGACACAAATAACGCACCACATATAACCATATATAGCAGTTTCAAAATTTCTTTTTTTTTGCTTCAAATTGTAGAAATCTATTACATTTTAATCATAATCTTGAAATTAATGCAGACTTTACATAGACAATTTTATTTTAGTGGCGATAATGAAGATTTCAAGTTCAAAAGTCAAATATCAAAAAAATTTTGAGATAATTACATTTAAAATTTGTCAAAAGACAAGAATTTGATTAAGAAACTGAAAATCAAATTAATTTCGTTGTTTTCGGTTGAAAAAGTACACATGACTTAATTTTTCACACACTTGGCATTATTTTTTTGGTTTTTGGTTGAAAATATGTTTTTTGAGATGTCAAAATTTAAGATTAAAACAAATCTCATTTTCATAGAATTTAATGTTTATGGCTTTATAAACATTGTGTCAGAATTTTGACTCATTTCAATCATTTTTTTTATGTTATAATCAATCGAAATGTTTACTCCAAAGAAATGAATGGAGGTGGTGTTTTTCTTCTGTTGTTTAGTATATTTGAATCAAGTAAAGAACTATTACTACATCTTCTATTCAAAAGTGATGACATGTGACTTCCCGAACATAGTGCCTCATACAACAATCATTGCAACAGGGAATGAACTAGATGATACCATAACGTTTTCTTGTGCTGTAGGATATGAAATTATTTCTGGGGATACATTGTTAACTTGTCGATCTGATGGTTATTGGGAAGGATTTCCTATTAAATGTGGTGAGTGTCAAATGCATATCTTGCAGTTTGCCAAAGAAATACCAAGAATAAATGCATTGTCTTGCTATCAAGTTTATTCTTACTTTTAATTTTTCAGCAATCAGATAACTAGTTTTGGTACGGATTTCCAAACACATTTTACTGAAGTTACAACAAGTAAAATAAACTATTCCAAAACAAAAAAGAAATATATAAAACGAAATGCAAAAAGGACGAACAAAATAATCATGCATTTCATCTGTAGGGCATTGATCAAACAAAACTTTGTATTTGGATCCGCAATATCCTTTGCCATTCATGTTGCAAATTCTGGTCCAATGGTTAAAGGTTGACGCCGCTTCTACGACACTCGTCCCAATAAGTTATATGGGGTTCAAGTCCAGCGACTTTGAGGATCATGTCAATAATTTAATGTTTTATTGAGTTAGGAAATAAATGATTACCCTTGCTATATGGAGCCTGGCATTTCTCTGCTGAACAAGAAAAAAAGCTCTTTAGGTCAATAGCATTGCATATAGTTGATCAAGGCTGGACATTGTGCTCTGGTGAAACGTTAAACTGTCGGGCGACATAAGTTTTGGGTTTATCCAGCCTTTAGACGGTCGATTATATTGTGCCGTTTAGCAGAGTCGAAACAGTACATAGAAACAGTGACAATCGCCTATTTGAAACCCAAGTTTTATACTCGATGGTTTCATTGGTGATTTAACCACACGTCTCATATAACATACACGAACAGTTTTTCTACACGGTAACTGCATCTAAAATTTAGCTTTGCTAAATAATTTTTTAAATATTTAATTATTATATATCATATTATTTCTCATGATAACGAATCGAAAACATTCTTTGTTCTTTTGCAAAGTACATTAACTTTTTTTTATAAACATTATGGAACTCTGATTTGATCAGATCAGAATTTATATAACTTTAACTTTTTTATACGATTGTTTATATCAGTACATGTCCAGAAAAACCTGAAACATTGGCTATTACTATTTTACATTAACTGACTGGTCATTCGTCATTTGTTTTATATGAAGTGTAGGTAACATTGATTCAGGGGTGAAAAATTTAATATCATATTATATCCCATAATAAAAAGTTGTTTCTTCTTATTATAATGTGGGCGTATCAATTTGTATATGATAAATGTTTCATTTGGCACTTTCGAATGGGTTTACACGGAACAACATTCCCATCTTTTGAGAATTGTGCTAACATATTGTCTTAATGTGAATAAAACGTGAATTATTGATGTTTAACCGTTAAGTATATGAAGAGTTAGAACCAACTATTAATGAAAAACGTCGTCCTTGTCAGCAACTTTTATTGTTTAATCATGCAAATCATGTCAAGGATTTTTTTTAAACACATTCTTAATGTTGACGATAAAATAAGCACTCTTATCATTTTAGCACCAGTGAAATGTCCAAATCCGTCTTTTGTTTCTTTTGCCGTAATATCTTCACAGGCTGGTTCAAATTATCTTGAAAAGACAACGTACAAGTGTGACACGGGATATGAAAGAATAAGGGGTAATTTGGTTCGGACGTGTAAGGAGGATAAACAATGGAACGGAACTCCTCCTGTTTGCAGTAAGTACTCGTTTACAGTATAATCATTCGTACGAAAAATCTACGGCAATTGTATTCAAGGCTAAAGACTTTTCGGTAGTTTATTCTCTTTTCTCGGTAATTAAAAAAGTGCAGATGAAATAATGCATTCTCAAATTAATTGATTGATATATTTGAATGCCGTCAAAAAAAAATTAAACTCCAACAGTTTTGTGACAGACACAGTTAACTGTATAAACGTGTTTTGAATGCTACGTAATGTTTTGTATGTGGGTTTAAGATAATGTAAAATTGTTTTCTTCTCTATTGATTCAGATACAGTTTAAAACTGATTTAAAAAAGACTTTGGTACATGAATGCATACTAATAGTTTTATCATGAATAGAGGCGAACATAAATTTTATGATGTCCTTAAATCCTAGAAAAAAAAAATAAAATATTCTTTTTGAGACAAATTATTTTGTCATGTCCGTCTGTCATTAATTTTGTAGTCTGTATGAAATTGCATGGCGGTGAGAATTAGTAGTCCAAATTTGGAGATGTCTCTGTGACTTTCAGACAAAAAACATTAATAAGGGCGTTCTACTTTTGCTTTTTATTTTGTTTTCTTCGTTTGAATGTAAAAAATGTGTGCCCTTTACAATTCACCATGTGTATGTTCACCTCCAGGAAATAATAAAGGTTCACTCATATCAGAACCTTTCTAACATTCGAAAACAAAGTAATAGAGGATGAATAAACATCTCTTAACACCGTTTTACTTTATTGTCATATTCTCTGAAAATAAAACATTATTCTAATACACCATTGTACACGTATTTGTTGAATCACAAGCACAACTAATAAATGAATATCCCTTCCTTTTCTAAACGTAAAGTTATCGAGGAAATAATATCTCATTACTTGTCTTTGTTTTAAAAAAGAATATTTTGTTAATGCTTAAATACAAATTTTATCAAAAATTACAATTGTTGCTGAGCTGCACCTAAAGAGGTGACTGTCTATTGCAATGCAAACGCGTGTTTTTCACAAATGCTTGTACTTGTAATATTGTTAAAAATTATTTTGATTTCTGTTCTTGTTCAAAGATAACCTTTAACGTTGTAGCAATAGTTTCATGTCCAAATCCTCCAGTTGTGTCCTTTGCCACAATATCTGCACAGACAGGATCAAATTATAGTGATACCATAACATACACATGCAATATTGGATACGAGAATACAGTTGGTAATTTGGATCGGACGTGTAAGGAGGACAAACTTTGGGATGGAATTCCTCCTGTTTGCAGTAAGAAATTGTCCTTTACTCTTCCTGCAGAATTTTAAAGATATCTGAAATTGATAATTAATTATTGTCAACCGGTCCTTTCTTTGTCTGAATTTTTTCGAAAATTCCCATTTTGAAGCAAGATACTTTTCAGTTTTTAATACTTCATACGTTTTACGTTCACCAGCCCTAATTTGAACACTTATATCAATTGTATGTGCCCGCGTGTCTCAACTTACTAGCGACACATTTCGGGGTTTTACATCTCTATATACCAAAAACTCATCTGATATTTCATTGTGACTTATTTCCCAATGTGACCTTTTGAATGAGTGTAGATTCGCATTGCATCGCATCGGTTAACGTATCCGATCTCGCTCATTTTGAAGATGATGCGATTTCCTCAAAGTGTGTTTGCTTCTTTAATGTGTATCTTTCTAATCGATAGATGAGATTTTAACATTCGTAAACTAATGCTACATAAATCTTAAAATCGTTAATTTCGAATTTCTATTAAAAAGACACTCCTTTTTGTGAGAAATCACATCGAAGATAGAAAAGTCGTGTAATTTTGTACCTATCAGTTAGAAACATAAACCCTTTTGCTTAAGGTGAATAGCAAAAAAAAAAGCGGTAACACTTATGTAAATTAAATTTGTAAGCACATATATATGTTTAACAAGTGTGTTTATGTGTATATAGTGTTACAAATGTTTTTATTTAAGCAATAGTTTCGTGTCCGAATCCTCCAGTTGTGTCATTTGCAACAATATCATCACAAACTGGTTCCAAATATAATGATACGATAAGATACACTTGCAGTACTAGTTATGAAAGCACAGGTGGTAATCTGGTTCGGACGTGTAAGGAGGATAAAAATTGGAATGGAATCCCTCCTCTGTGTAGTAAGTATTTGTTTACAGTGTAGCCATTCGTATAAAAGCTCTACAGTATTGGTATTCAACATTTGCCGGCTTACTTTCACATTTCTCCGTCATGGATTAACATGTCGGCCTCAAAATCATTCCATACACTAAATACAACTGACCCACTGTTAATAGTACCTAACAAATATGACCTCGAAAACTTTAACTTGATAACTGATTCATGAAAATAGTTTAAATGAACTTTTTGTGACAGATATGCAGTCCTTGCAGAGATCCCATATACAAATAAGTTATCCTACTACTGATAATAAGTAAAAACATCGCATGACAAAAGCTATACAGTTTTTTAAACAGTCGCTGAACGAGGGCAAGGACAATGGAAAGATGGGGATAAATGACATAACGAATCTGTATACAAGTTACATGTATGACGCATTTAGGGTTTCTACTCCCTGAACTATATAGTTTTATACCAATGGTTCACTTCTCCACAACCTCTGCCACAGCTGCCGGATAGTAATCCCTATGTCTTCCATTGTGCTAACGTCGCAGCAATGAAAATTCACTCTCTGTATTATGATATCATATATTCTCTGATAATTTTTTTATCAAAAATAGATAATCTTTAATTCAAAATATGATGTGTACTTACCTAAGAGCATTGGGCGAAAGTTCCCTATTTCATAGTTAATTGATACCCATAGAGAATATTTCATAAATATAATGTTACTATTACACATTGTAGTATCATTTATGGTCCTATATTTTTAAAACACGAGCAAAAAACTCTTGAAATAAAAGGATCTGTTAAATGACCTGCATACGATGGGCAAATTTCTTATCCCCTATATTGTTAGTTTTTTTTACTCTGAATAAGACGGTTGTCTTAAGAGAAACAGTTCATTATATCTCCTATCAGTGAATGCGAAAGTTATCTATATTTGACTTGTCATGGCTACATTTTGCCTCAAATTATAACAAAGTAGGTTTTTTTAAGGTTTTCATGCTTTGTTTAATCACAGAAAAAGATTTAAGACAATATGCATTTGAGACTTCGTCTTTTAAAAGATATATGTTTTCTTGGTTTTAAATTTATTCTTTAATCAAAGGCTGGTAATTACATGTATTTTTGTCGAACGGCCTCTTCTGATATATTGGATTCTAACGGCCTAATGGCATGCTTAAATTATACATTTCAAATACATTATAATTATTTTAAACCTGCTCAAATATGTTAATTCAAAAATGAATTTACATGACAATGGCTGTTACAAATGATGTTTTTTTAATATTTTGATCTAATATTTGCATAATTTAAAATTATTCAATGTCTATAATTAAAGTATAAGACTTCAATATTACTAGGTGTAAAAATTACAAAAATACTGAAACAAAACAGTGGACCAATTATAGCAGGAGGATTAATAAGTTTTGGATTTTTGCTGGTTCCTATTGCATTTTGTTGCCTACTAAAAGGACGATCTAAGGATACATATATAGATACATCAAAAATTGACGTTATGTAAGTAGTTTATTAAAAAAAAAGTGTTTCTTTTTCCCTACCTATACTTTTCTGCAAAAAGGGAAGAAGCGTACTTGTTGTTTTTTAACGGTTTCTTCATTATGGCATGCAAGGATTTTTTTAAACTTATTTATTTGACGATATAATTTTTTCTCGTTTTTGAAAGCCGTGTGTTGACTTATAATTGCTTTATCCGCGTCCATTTATCTCGGATGGATAGTTGATAAATTGGTAATCATTAGGCATGCAGTACGGCTGTCATTTTTATTAGTAAATCTATGCACTGTACTATTTAGAAAACAATTTTCGGACAATCCAATCCATACTATTTAGCTAAGGTAAAGCGGGCACATAATTTCTACAACGTCTTCCAATAAGAATACTTGTATTATTCATTCTGTATAATGCCTATTATTATTATATATTGGTATTCTGATTGTTCTGTTGTTTGGATGTCTCAAATTCTTAAACTCGTATTTACTCTTTGTACTCAGTATTTATCCTATGTGACTTTAATTCGTAGTCTGACTTGGTAAGCAGTCGTGTAAGGAAGATATATAATTGCTTCTTGACATTTCATTGAAAATGCATAATGATTGAAACATGCATGACAGTATATGTTTAAATGTAAGTGCATAACCTTATGGGTAATTAATACCATAATATTTGCTGGTTTTATACAAGGCTTTCTGCACTCAAAAGGACGCGAGCAGTTCCAACATAGAACTGTCAATAAATGTATTGTGTTGGGGATTATAAAACTGATCCAGATTGTGGTTGACCAAACTATACCACCAGTAGGATTTGACAGTACACAATGGTTGGCTTCAAAGATATTAGATTTAAATAAAAATGCTTGCAAGCAATATCCTTAGTGTCAATCACAGATACATTTATAACGGGTTCGTTTTATCAATGATAGCTGATCAGAATAAAACTCTTGTATTGTATTTATACAAGATCGAACGTACCTCCAGGGTTAAGACATGTTTGATAAAAGTACACTAAGTCTTATAAGATTTTCCATTTCAGAAACAGTAAAGGGGAAGAAGATTATCATATATATAGCAAACCTTCAGAAACATATCAAATATACAGAGGCAGTAAATATGGATATGAAGAGAAAACAATTCAGCAATGAAATTAGAATAAGAACCAATCATGAATAATATTTTCATATAATCAAAATGAAAACAAATGTTTATTCAGTAGAAAATAACATTATCTTTCTGTTTGTAAATGTTCATTTTAATTAAACAAATATCTCCTATTATATATATATATATATATATATCTGCAACTCTTGTTTAAGTAGTAAGGAGACTTACATTAAAATTCGATCAACTTATTTCTACGCTAAAAGATTACAACACAAGACCTGGAATCTGTTAGATGTTCACCATACAGCAACTAAATGAAAAAAGAAGACGTAAATACGTATACTCCCATCCATCTAAAAGTTTAATAAAAAAATCAGATAAACTTTAATGGTTTAATAACGTTTACCATTTGTTGAAATTCGCTAAACCTTTCATGCCATTTTGTTCTCAAAAACTAGCCATTTCGGTACCAGGATGACAAATCATCAGCATCGTATCCTCAATCTATCTCATCAACAATTAGATTTTACACATTACAGTATTGGTCTTACCTATTATTTTATATAGTAAATATTTTTATAACATGTACAATGATGTATAATAAATTGAATTTAATTTTATACTTTTCATATTCTTCTGAGTTAAACCATACACATGCCGTAGTACGCTGAACGTGTTATCGACTACAATAAATATATTGACAAAAAACTCCAATGACGAATGTATTCGTCACTTGTATAACACCTTTATATTGACCTCTATATCCTAAAAATGTGAAAGCCATGAGTAAAGAAATACTTGATTACGCGAGGACATATATGACCAAAAATTATAAAACAATATTCTATGAATGCCAACAAACATGTACCTGGAATTTGTCGACAGATTAAGGAGTAAAGGCATTCAGGGAATAAAACAAATTAATGCATGTTCCACCATTTAGATCCTTCATAGTCATATATCCAAATGATTTCAAGCATTGTTCCGTTTGATGGTACCAATCAAACAGTTTACGTAGGCCCAATTGAGATGTAAATTCACTAAACGAAACCCGAGCTTAACAAACAAACTCATATAAATTTGTATGATCTGAATGATCTATGAATATCAGGGAACGTTGAATCTGGTGCTGATGCTAATTGGCTATTATTTATGACTTATGAAGGAATCTTAGTTTCGAACACTTGAAGCATTTCTCAAAGGACCTAGTATGTTTTGAAATTTCGCAACCTGCTGGTGTTTCATACAAATTAGGATTACACTCAACAGGTGTATATGGTCCTGACCTACCTAGATCAACTACTGTTTTAAAGCCATATGATACTTCAAATTGAAAAAAAGTTGAATTTGTTTTATATACATTTACTTGAATGGCTAAGTTGTACTATAAAAGAAGTGAAAGTGGTCTTTCTTGTAAAGGAAAATCCTTTTTCAGATCAGAAATATACTGCTTTTGAATTATTGTCTTCCCCGTCCTCAGTGACTGTAACTACGATACCTCGCGTTAAAACTTCGGCCACTGCACAGCGCAAGTTCGGATGAACTCGTGATGAAAGAAGGTGAATAAACGTACACTGGCAAGTAAAAGTAATAACTCACTCTTAAAAATCAATTAATACACACCAATACATTTATCAACTGTTATGACAAATAGGCATGCATGAAAAATATTAAAATATAAATACATCGCTAAATTCCCTCTTTTTATGTGCTTCATGATTCTGTGTTGATTGTTTATCAATGGCACGACCCGGTAAACTTCGGCAACAAACCGAAAAGTTGTTTAGCTTGCGATAAACAATCATTGAATAGAATATTAAATTATTTGACGTAGTACGTTATAAATTTGTAATAAATGTTAAAAAGTGCATAGAGAACTTAGTTTATTATATATGCATGCAATGGTTCAATTATTTTCTGAACATTAAAATTACATAAAACTCGTTTCATATAACTTTACAATTATTAAGTATAATTATGTGCATATAGCGGAAGATCTATTATTCTGATTATACAACAGTATCAAATGTCAATCATTATATATGTGAATAATATCAATAAAGTTTGTTTATGAGTTCATTTTTTTGGGGGTAATATTAATGTCATGATCTAGATGATTTTTCACTGACTTACAGAGCATATAGGAGTCACTATGTCACTATTCATCTGTGGATTAACTTGACATTTTGTGACCTGTGACAGCTCAAATTAAACAAGAGGGCTTAACAATTTGTGTTTTCCCTCATCTTCCCTGTAGAAATAGATTCATAAGTAACATTTTTTTTTTTTAAAAGAAGTATATTTATGAACTTATAAGTACTTGGTCCTGGGTTATAAAGAAAGGTATCAAAAACAAGGGTTAACATGCCAATGTCTTTTTCTTGTACAATGTCAGAATTAGAAACTTGTTTTCTTATTTTGAATGCTTCTATACTTATCAGACTGTATAAATAAATTTCAGTAGTATAATACAACGTATCAAATCAGATATCTATTAAGTAATATAAAAGATTCAAAAGACAATGAGGACACAATCGAAAACCAAATACAAAAGGGCTATTCTGTTTCAAAAAAAGAAACACACACTGTTCAAACGATCGGATATGAAAAAGAAAATGTTTTATCTTTGTACCTATAACGAACATTTACTAAAAATGAGTTGATTGATTGTTGATTTGCATAACGTCCAGTGTTTTATAATTCATGCATATGAATTCAGAACGGGCAAACATTATCAATAGATGCAATGCGTAAGTTCAGCAGAGTGTGTCTACTGTAATGAAGGACAGTTAGTTTAGACAGCCGTTAGAGAAAAAGGTATATTTGATATTGTCAGATATTTTCCCTTGTAACATACCCCATACGAACCCGTGACAGATTAGATGCAATGGTTCTTCAACGTAAAAAGATAGTGACATTCTTCTTATCGAAGGTTTTGGATATCAGCGTTAAGATTTATATTAATACAATTTCAAAAAGTAAAAAAGAACGCCTCTCTTAAGAAATGGTTTTAAAAACAAATGGAAGAACTCATCTTTAATTTACCACTTTTCCCTATCTCGGTCAACCCTTAGGGAAAAAATTTAGAAAAATTATAAATGATATACATGTACATTGTATATGCAAATCAGTTGGTCCCTGATTTTCATGTATATGCAAAGCGTAAGTTCAGCAGATTGTGTCGACTGTAATAAAGGACAGTTTATTTAGACAACCATTATAGAAAATGGTTATTTGATATTGACAGATATTTTCTCTTGTAACATACCCCGTACGAACCCATGACAGACCAGATGCAATAGTTCTTCAAATTTAAACGATAGTGACATTCTTCTTATCTAAGGTATTGAATATCACCGTACAATTTCAAAAAGCAAAAAGAACGCTCCTATTCAGAATGGGTTTTAAAAACAAATCGAAGACCGACTATTTTGTTTCTGTATCTGCTACATTTGTTGTAACGCAAACGGATCAAGAACAGGTTGCGAATTAATTCGTCGATTTATGATAAATGCTTTTGGGTAATAAAAAAATTAAAAGTATACACTTAATGGATGATTGTTGTAAAACAGCCTAAACGATGGAAATTCAAACAATAAATTGACCTTATTTTTTTTAGTTTGGGATACAAACAATTAATTACAAATACTCCTTTAGATTACGAAACGGCAAATTCCCACTTGATTTTACAAAGTTAATGCATCTAATTCACGCTGTTCTTTAAAAGATTGACGTGATCCATAGAACAAATATGTATGATATAAGCATATTATAATTTTACTCAAATGCCAATTTTTGTCAATGTCGATACACATAGCTTTGAAGTAATGTGTTGTTATTTCTTCTAAAATATGTATCAGCCATAATGAAACGGTTATAATATAAGAAGTGTTTCAGTTTCATTTAGTATCAAATGGCTTTAAAATACTTATTGTCATCTAAAAATATAACTGAGTAAAAATGAAGAGTAAAGGTAAAAAAGAGAGCAATCCTATACATATATTAACCGAAACCATTTAGAGAGAACCTTACAATATTTAACAATAGAAGGATGGCTATGAATATTTTAAACTCTACATTTCCTTGATCAAATTCAATTCGTATTTATAATAAATTGCTTTCATATATCTGCAATCAATAAGAAAGAAAAAAAACATATTAAGATCAGAAATATACATGATAAAATAGGTCTTGCTGACATTGTTCCTGAATTACCTGGTGATAGTCATATGGACGTTGGCGTGATTATTTTTATTCAGATCGCAAACCATTATGTTCGTTTTTTGTTTGTTACTTGACGTACAATACTGATAGCTCTAAATGTATTTATATCCCATTTATACTGTAGTGTGAGCCATATTTTTCATCGACCTTAACCTTTGGTCAATTAGCCTCCTCATGGGGTGTTTGATTATGTGATTACTTGGCCGTTTTTATAGTTATTATTTGATTACCAGACAAAATATTTCATGATTATTTGATTAATTGAAAATCTAGGACTATATTTTTGATTATTTGAGTATATTGTTTAAACAAATAATTTATGACTATGTGATTATATTGGCAAAAAATTTGTGATTATGTGATTACTTGGACAACCCCATGAGGGGCCTAGTCAATCAAGCATACCTTATTATCTACATCGATTGTGATCAGGCCACTGATTTAAAAGTCACTCTTGTGTGAATATCATTGACCCCACTTTAAGCAATCGTATTCAGCTAAATGGTCATTGACAGCTTAAATAATTGAATATAAACATTTCACTTTAAACAGATTTAGTTTTATTTTGTCATACTTCAAAATAGTTAAATGTGTACATGATTTAACATAAGGTGGATATTTGTAAATTTCTGTACAATTAAAATTGTCCTTTTGAATTTTGTTTAGATTTATGTTGTATTCATATTTCATAACATGTATAAACCATTGACTTTTTTGTGGACATTAATTCTGGACTATTCAATGATTATTTCAGAAAAATAGTTTGACATTATACTTCATAAAGGTGTAAAATGTAAATGGAGACACATAAGATAAATTGTTACAACGCCCTTCTGTGAATAGGAATTATACGTTCGATTTTGTATATTTTTCAAAACAAATACTATCATTCTGAATAATTTAAACCTTGATCGAGAATATAAATAGCGTTAATTATCTTTACGCGTAATTTGTAGAATATGATTTTACAGTAGGATATCTATTTTATATAGATAGTTAAGCTAGCTATAATACCAGGTTTAATCCACCATTTTCTACATAAGACATGCCTGTCCCAAGTCATGAATATGAAAGTTGTTTTTCATTTGTGTGATGTGTTTGAACTTTTGATATTGCCATTTGATAAGGGACTTTCCGTTTTGAATTTTCCTTGGAGTTCGGTACTGTTGTTATTTCAATTATTTTTATAAGACATTTAGTGTCTTTTTTGTATCTTAAAACATACAGTAAAAAAAAAGATCAAAGATCAAAGCGGTTGAAAAGAATATTGATTTATTATATATAACAGAGTGTCTCGATAGATTTTACAGAATAAAGAAAAATGGACCAAAATACAAAATATAGAAAAATGGACAAACTTAAATCAAGAGTATATAGAATAATCAGGTGTAGCAGTACATACGGACTGCTAAAACTATGAATAAAGTAATGTCTTGATTTGACACGTTTGAGAAATAAATACACAAACAAACAAAAACATATTGAACAAACACTTGGCTGAATTCGTATGATCTTGATGATAAATAAATATCAGGGAACGCTTACTCTGGTGCTGCAGCTGGTCCTAGTTTCTCGTGTTTTGTGTGTTTTTACATTTACATTTACAAAGATGCAAAATAAATCGGACCTTAAAACAGTTTATATTGACTTAAGGTCAACGAAATATTGTTTGGTTGGTATTCGCGCTCAAATAATTCGAGTAGAAAATTAATTTCAAATTAAAAACCAAAATAGTGTAAGCTAATAAAAATATCACGAATTCAAAATAATTCGACGAGGTATCTGGAACAATAAGATGGTTCACTGGAAGTGTCTTATCAAAAACTACTATACCATTACAGTCAACTGCTGACTGCTAAACGTGCTGGGCAAATATTGCATGCATATGCTTGACTATAACATATAAAAATAAGGAGATGTGGTATGATTGCCAATGAGACAACTATCCACAAAAGTTCAAATGAAGTGGATGTAAGCAATTATAGGCAACCGTACGGCCTTCAACAATGAGAAAAACCCATACCGTATGGTCGGCTATAAATGGCCCCGACATGAGAAACAATTCAATTGAGAAAACTAACGGCCTTATCTATTACAAAACAGTTTACGAAAAACAAAATGAAAGACTGGAACCAGTCACAACCACTGAACTACAGGCTCCTGACTTGGGACAGGCACATAACGGATGTGGCGGTGTTAAACATGTTTGTGAGCGGTCAACCCTCCCCTAACCTGGGACAGTTGTGTAACAGTACAACATAAGAACAAACTATAAAAATCAGTTAATAAAGGCTTAACTCATCAGATGGATACAGATAGAAATACATCTAACAGACACACAGAGAAGACGTGGACGGGTACTTATACATCCCAAAAACAAAAAGACTCCAAGAACAAATCTGAGAGTACTCGAAGTTACTGACAGCTAGTTCAAAGCCAATAACAACTAATGAAAACAATCATGTATCTAAGACTAAAATATGAATCAGTACACGTCCAACATTCAATGGATTTAGTATAAAGACGTCATTAACAGTCAGAGAAAAACATGTTAATTACCTAAGACCTGAGTTTATATATTGATTAACTAATTGATTGATAGCTGACTGCTAAATTTCCGACGCAAATATTAATTTCATATGCTGGATTATTTGATGTTAAGTATGTAAGATATGTGACTATGAAGGAATCCTAGTTTTGCAAACTATATGCACTGTCACAAGGACACAATATTTTTAAATCACGCAACCTGGAATATAAATATTCCTTTTGAGGTATAAAGTGATATTCTTGCATCAAACAAATAAGGTTTAAAATTAACCTGTGTATGAAATATGGATCAACAGCTAATTTTCATTTTGTTCAAACATATGTGCATATATACCATAAACTCTATTAATATTTTGATTTTACAAAAGTATTTCATCAGATTTAAGTCTCACATTTCCATGTGATATATTTAAATATTAAAAATAAAGTTTTTATGAATTTATTTCTTTTTAAATATTATTCAAAACATCGTTACTGTCATGGTCTAGATGATTTGTTTCTATGAGCCGCTGTGTCACACATATTTTCATCTTTAGAAAAACTTAACCTTTCATAACCTGTGACAGTTTAAATTAAACAATTTAACACAAAATAGAAATTTTTCTTTTATCTTTATAATAAAAATAGTAAAACAATTTTCTTCTTTTTTTTAGATCAAACATAAGCCATATTTTGAGACTTTTTATATATTAAGTCCTGTGTAAATAAAGACAAGTTTAAAGAAGAGAGGCAATAATGGCAATTTTTCGAGTAATTTTTTTGCTTGCACAGTGTATAACACAGAAGACTAAACACTGAGCACTACGAACTCAACTAAAACCAGGGCTTAAATTCAGGTGTTCCGAATAGTAAGTATTTCTACATCAATCATGATACCTATCCTGTTGCTGATGACAAGTCAAAACTCGTTGATAGTTTACATTCGGTGATGTTATTCTACATTGGCTAGAGGTATAGGGGGAGGGTTGAGATCTCCCAAAACATGTTTAACCCCGCCGCATTTTTTGCGCCTGTCCCAAGTCAGGAGCCTCTGGCCTTTGTTAGTCTTGTATCATTTTTAATTTCAGTTCATTTATATGTTTTGGAGTTTAGTGTGACGTCCATTTTCACTGAACTAGTACACAATTTTATTTAGGGGCCAGCTGAGGACCACCTCCGGGTGCGGGATTTTCTCGCTGAGTTGAAGACCCATTGGTGGCCTTCGGCTGTTGTCTGCTCTTTGGTCGGGTTTTTGTCTCTTTGACATATTCCCCATTTCCATTCTCAATTTTATTATCCATAAAACACAAATCTATTCTGTTCACCAACTGTTTGATTTTGATCGTCAAATAAAACAAATTATATATTATTACCATCAATCTAATTCCCCACATTTGCAACTTGAGGACATATTTGAGAATTTAATCAAATTGGTCACACAATCAAAAATGGAACTAGTTGATCCTATTGGCAAACTGAGGGGTGAGATATACTCAAATACAGCAAGTAAATGACACACGCACAAAACGAGAACACAAAATACATACTCAGTAGTGACACTGTAGGGTAAGTTCCTACTTCTTTTTTTGATAATTCCATTACCTTATACAAGGGTTAAACGAGATGTTAATAACATTAATGTTTACGCTAAAACGGGAAAACAAATCCAATTTAAAATTATGGTAAAATTGAGTATGGAAATGGGGAATGTGTCAAAGAGACAACAACCCGACCAAAGAGCAGAAAACAGCCCAAGGCCACCAATGGGCCTCAACACAGCGAGAGGAATCCTTGATGACCTTTTTAAGAATTAAAACAGCTAAATCCTACTTAAAATAATGAATTTGATTATTCGTCAAAAAGAACGAACATTTACTCAAAAGAGGGATTTACAATATGTACGTTCTGCAAGTTGTGTCGACCAAAGACGGTTTATTTAGACAGCCACTTGGAAAATGGTACATTGAATATGAGCAGAAATATATTTATCATGCCCATAATGGACCCCTTAAAGAGTAGATTCAGTTTTTGTCTCAACGTCAAGAGATCTTTTCATTCTTCTTACTCAAGGTATTGGATTTAACGCCACAAGTACGATGTTACTGTGTAGTAGTACAATTAAACAAAGACAAAAGAACGCTCTTCTTCGACATTGGTCTTTTCAAGGCAAATAGGAGAACTCACCTCCAAGTGACAATATTAAGTTAAGATAGGAAATAAACGTATGCTAATATAGCTCTTACGGACGTGGTTCCTTGCTTAACTTGGGATTGCATTATAGAAGGTGGCGAGAATAGGTTTTTTCGTCAAATCTCAAATCCTTTCGTCCCTTTTGTATTGTCTAATCGGTGTACAAAACTGATAGACAAGTTCTAGATGTATTTATATTCCACTTATAATTGTAGTGTAGTATAGTATAGTTTTTTCAGGCAAATTCAAGCACATATACAAAAATTAACAAGACAAGACAATAATATATATATATATAAATATACTTTTAAAATGGTATCATAATATATTTTAAAAACAGTGCTTTTCTCGTTTTTATATAGATTAGACCGTTGGTTTTCCCGTTTGAATGGTTTTACACTAGTAATTTTTGGGGCCCTTTATAGCTTTCTGTTCGGTGTGAGCCAATGCTCCATGTTGAAGGCCGTACCTTGACCTATACTGGTTTACTTTTATAAATTGTTACTTGGATAGAGAGTTGTCTCATTGGCACTCATACCACATCTTCCTATATCTATTTAGAAAAAGCCTAGGATATCCCATTAAAGCTTACAAAGTATAGCTTATTTCCAATGGGGTCCTTTGTTTGAAAATATATGACAATAATATTTCAATTTATTGTTTAAATTTGATTTCATCAACAACAAAAATTTGAAAACAAATCTTTCTTAAAAAACATAAAAAAAATTTCCAGTTTCTATATTTCTTGCTGTTATTTTTAATTGTTCTTTAGCGTCTGAAAAACAAATCTATTTAATATATTATTTTTTTATTAAACTGTAGATTGATCCAGTCTTTAATAGCATTATAGACAAAGCTGTTTGTATTACAGTTTTAAATATTTGGTACAAAAAAATTATTATGTGCAGCACTTCTGGTATTATGATTATTCAAATCAAAATTTTCACACAAATACTCTGGAGCATGTCCATGATATATATTGAATACATGGTTTAATCTAAGTTGACTAACTCTATCTTTTACACATAGCATATTGACTTTGTCTAAAATATCAAATGTAATTCTACTCCTTGCACCGGGACCAAGGATGGATCTCACCACCTTATTCTGTACAACTTGCAATTTTGTTATCATCCCATTTTTCATCAACCTTTACATTTTGTCACTCAAGCATAGCAAAAAGTCTACATCGAGTGTGATGAAGCCACTGATTTTCAAATCACTCTAGTGTTAATTTCATTGACCCCACTTTAAAGCAATCTTATTCAGCTAGATGGTTATTGACAGTTTAGATACTTGAAAATAAACATTTCATTTTAAACCGATTTAGTTGTATATTGTCATAATTCAAAACAGCTAAATGCATGCATAATTTAACATAAGGTGTGTATTTTTAAATCTTTGTAGTACAATAAATTGCCTTTTAAAATATTTGTTATTTGTATTCATTTTGAATTCATTTGTTATACATGTAAACCATTGAACTGTCATAAACAACTTTTAAAAACGTGTGTCATGTAATTTTATAGATACAAAAAAGTGTTGTGTAGTGAGCTGTTTTTCCAATTTGTGATATTTTGTTTGTTTAAATTAGGACAATGCAATGATCATTTGAGGAAAAAAGTGAGAAAAATATTCTTTTTCAATGTGTAAAGAGAAAATGGAGACACTAAAGGAGAAATTTTACAACGCCCTTCTTTCAGTGATTATATGTTTAATGTATTCATCGACGTCAGGTAATATTTAATAAAATTTTCAAATTTCATCTTGTATAGTTAACACTGATTGCAATCAAACTTTCGACTTTCACATTTGTTTAAACTTAAGGGGGAAGGGGGAAGAACTATAGCCATTTTTCTCAAAATGAATATTCATTTTTCACCGGAAATTGCTATCAACTCATCATAAATACCAGAATAGCAATTGTATACGCCTTACACGAATTTCGTCAACAAAAGACTAACCAGTGACGCTCGAATCCAAAAAGTTACAAAGGGCGAATAAAGTACGAAGTTGAAGAGCATTGAGGACCTAAAATTCCGAAAGGTTTTGCCAAATATAGCTAAGCAATCTATTCCTGAGGAAGAAAATCCTTAGTATTTCGAAAAAAATCGTTGTCATCTTATTCATTTCGCGCAAAAAGCTCTTTACCATTTTAATGATTTTATAAAAATATATTTTCTGCATTTTATGTGGTCGAATAATCATTTTCATCCTATCTCAAGCATTTTTATTTTTCTTTCAGTTCTTGCTAGATGAGGATATTAATTTATAAAATTGTACTCCCCCTCCAACTGATAATTAAATTTTGTTCATCTGATCATATGTAGAAAAAGCACAAATGTATATGCGCTGCTATAGGTATAAAAGACTGGCCAACAGTTTAAGTTTTAATATAGAAAAATTGAATAAAATGTGTAAGTGAGTTTGCTGTCTAACTTGAGAGTTTTCCAATGTTGCCCGCAAACCAAGCATTGAAAGGTTGTAGCGTGTAATATGAATGTTTTATAATTTGTACACATACGTTAAGACGGTTTGACGCGACGAAAGTGTTAACACTGCTTGATATTTCATTTTTAATTTGAATTGAGAATGGAAATTGGAAATGTGTCAAAGAGACAACAACACGACCAAAGAGCAGAAACAGCCCAAGACCACCAATGGGTCTTCAACACAGCGAGAAAATCCCACATCCGGAGGCGGGCTTCAGCTGGCCCCTAAACAGAAATATGTACTAGTTTAGTGAAAATGGACGTCATACTAAACTCCAAAACATACAAATGAACTAAAATTAAAAATCATACAAGACTAACAAATGCCAGAGGCTCCTGACTTGGGACAGGCGCAAAAATGCGGCGGGGTTAAACATGTTTTGTGAGATCTCAACCCTCCCCCTATACCTCTAGCCAATGTAAAAAAACCAAACACACAGCAATACGCATAGTAAAACTCAGTTTAAAAAAAGTCCAAGTCCGAAATCAGAATAGATAACAAAAGAAACTTAGCAAAATGACAATGATATATAAATTAACAATTAGTTTAAGTTGTTAAAAGTCACATTCTTTGGTCAAAGCGGCATAACTCAGATCCTAACAGGCTTTGTGATTTTTACTACTTTGGTTGTTGTGCTCTTTGATACAGGTAACCAAATAAAAAATGAAACAGAAATGAGGAAGTGGATGCATTTATGATATTTAAAGCAACCGTAAACAAAGGGTATAATACAATTTGAATAGTCATTTTGTATGTTTATTGCAGATGGGAATTAATCAAAACAAATTTGCAATTCAGTTTTGAAAGTCAGAAAATTTAGTTGATATGTCTAAACATACTTTACAGTTTACAAACATTTAGAGCAACATGGCCCTGAGACCGATTGGAGTTATACGTTACGAATAATGGAAAATATCATCGGTCATCTGTGAAAGAAATCTACGTTTATTACACCAGTCATAATCGTGTTTGTAAAACTTTCAATATCACAAGAACACACCCGCGAAATCGCTTAATAATTATGATTCAGAAATTTATTTATAAGTAATAACAGAAGGCATATTCTTACAAATTCATCAAATATGTTATCAATTTCAAAAAAGACACATGGTTTAAGCCACACGTCCGATTACACATTTGGCAACATACGAATTTGCATATGAAAAGATAATATATTAATGCAAACAGGCCTGGGGCCATTACATTGCAATGTAATGCATTACATTACAATGTAATTGTGATTCTTCCATTACAATTACAATTACAATTACATTTTTCTCACATGTAATGCATTACATTACAATTACTTTGCCTGTGTAATGCATTACATCACACATTACTTTTTCAATATAAAAACTAAAAACATTTAAAAAACAGATTTTTATAAGAAATATATAAATATTACCAGGGTATATGTACATATATATACAGTGTTAGTGACATAGACTTCAAATACTTGAAAAATAAATAAATTTTCATATAATTTTGTTTCTAACATTGATCACTTACTCATTAAGACATCATAAAGGGATTTCAAAGGGATATAATAAATGTGCCATTAAAGGATTATCTTGTTAAATGCCTAAGGGCTCTGTGAGGACAAACATAAGTTGAGAAGATTTGATTGCAATAAAAACATTTTGATATTAATTAGGTGAAATAACAACCACCATGAACACAGTTTGGTGTAAAAATGTTGATTGACATATTCAATATTTCATTGAAATACATGTAAGGTGTGTACAGAATTATGAAAATTTCATCTTCATATTTTTTCCATTCATCTATATAGTTTTGTTTAATAATTATTTTTAGAAGATTTTTGTAGGGCAAACAATTGTAATGATTTAATACAGTAATTAACTGTGACAATAATTTTATTCAATACTTTCTTTTGTTTTTGTTAATAGTTTATTTTTATTTTACTATATTTTTCAATTTTATGTATTTTACCAATTTGTAATGGAAAGTAATGTACAGTAATGGAGGCATTACATTGATTTTTAACTAAAGTGATCATTTCATTACATGTAATTGTAATGCAGAAAATGTGCATAACAAATTACTTTGCATTACATCAAAAAAATGTAATATTACAATGCGTTACAAATACAAATTACCATTACCCCAGGCCTGAATGCAAATGAAATTCCGATAGTGAAATCCAACAACGGTTTTGAAAAACGTTAAATAGCAAAAAAAAAAATATGAAAAACAAATAAACAAAAGAGAAGGTTCCATTTCCATTCCAAATATAACAAAATAACACACCAAATAGGATTAACGGAAATAAAATCAATAGGAAAAATATGGAAAGGAAGAATAGTACGGATACATAAATCTACAGATTTTCTTCCAAACTGTATAGTCATATTCATCTTAAACTCGCTGCTAACAACTTTCAGTAAAGCAGTAAAGCACATTTTGTTTTTTTTATGCATTTTGTATATAAAGGAACAATTCGTATATTTCCATTGTATCGGGGTGGTTATTTTTTTAAAATCATTTTTGCTGAAAAAATATTAAATTGGCCAAGAAGTTTGAAAATCCAAAACATTTTACATTCAGCAAAGCCAAAAGGACGTCAAGTTTTTCGCACGAGAAAAAGTCAAGATTTGACAATATTTCTAACTAAAGTCATCTCTTAGGTTTACTACGTACGTATTGATTGATCGTTATTTCCAGCCAATCAAACCCGGAAATCAGGTACCAAAATAGTGACTTAAAAAACCAGCTAGGCCAGTTTGTTACTGTGTTTATACTATTTATAAAAAAATGAAGGTTTACCTTTAACATAGCAACAAGCTAAACTTTTATTCCTGAAGTACAATATCCAATAGAACACCTGTAATCAGGTATTGGCACTAGAAGGTTCTGCTATCTAATCATTTCAGCACGCGATGAAAAATATAATCATGCGTAATGATTGATTTATCTACTTTTTTTTATCTAGGGGCGAAAAACAGCTCGGCAAAAGCATTCAAACCTTTTCATTGTAAACCCGTATATTGGCATCAAGCTTTATTTTGAATTTTTTTTTTTTTTTTTTTCCATTGGATTGATTTAAAATTGGCGTATATCCACCCTCTCTATTTCCTAATTTATTTTTTTCTAACGTAACATATTATTTTTAGTTTAGTTCAGATTTTCATTAGTCAGTTTCGGGAAAAAAGGTTATAATCGTCGATTGCCTTCGTGTTACTCATAAAGTATTCGTTCATTTTTACTTTCCGCGTCATCTGCATGTTCTAGATAAATTGAGTTTGCTGAAATTCTTGAACCCGTGCTCGATGTCGTAATGTTCATTAACTATTTGTTATAGAAAATGTGAAACAAATATAAGACAATCTGTAAGTCTCAATTGTCAAGAAAACTTTATAGAAGTTAAAGTACATCCCTTCTTATCCCGTATTATGATACATATTCAGGCAATATAAATAAAAGGCGTGAGTTAGATATCAACAAGACAGTCACTTATATTGTGAGGATCTGCTTACCATTCTGAAACACCTGTGATCACCCGATTGTTGGGAGGTTCGTGTTGCTCAGTCTTTAGTTTTCTATGTCAAGTTTGTTGTGTTTTGTATACTGTTGTTTGTCTTTGGTTTTTTTTTTTTAGTTAATTCCGACCTATGAGTTTGAATGTCCCTTTGGTATCTTTTGCCTGTCTTTGTCATGGCGTTTTCATTTTATATTAGACTTATGAACTTGAATGTCCCTTTGGTATCTTTCGCGTCTCTTTTACGTGTAAGCATATATCAAAAAACAAAATAGAGATCATTATACCGCCTTAAATTGTAGTTGATTTATTCTTTTTGACATCAGGCCTGGTCCTTATCAGGGACCACGTAATCTACTATTGTCCAAAGTCTTTGAATTTCATATGGTCTAATTTCTACATTCTGTATTTTCAGATGCCGCTTGTTCTTTGCCTGAAGAACTGCAGGGAACATTGTGGGAATATAATTACACAAAAATATCAGACAATTCAGAACAATCAACAACTCTCAACATTGTAACTACAACGATACAAGATTCCATCAGTTTAAATGCTTTTGGGACAACATTGGACGATTGGACTTGCATCAATAGTTTAAACATCTCTAACGCACAGACTGTTTTGGTTTTCAAGTAAACAATAATTTAGGACTCATTTTAGTAAAGAACCTTATTTTGCAAGAATGTACGAATAAATTGGGTTGTAGGATATACGTCAATGAGACAGCAACCAAATGACAGAAAAAAACAGTAAACAACCAGTCAACATACACGATTATGGTTATATGTGTGTAAATACATGCGTTGTGTATGTCAAAACTTTTTATCGATTGAGCGTTTTTTTCGTAATAGTTCCGGATCTGGAACAGTAGTCCTATTGTAATATTGTTTTAAAATGTTAATAATAAAAGAAATTATTGTTATAAAAATAAATTAAGTATTCAAATAGTCATCCATGACACAATCCAATACACTTTTGTAATTTATTTCAAGACAAAAATGCATTTGGTTTTAAAACAAAGAAAGTTTCATAAGCAGACTGGTATTTTAATGAAGCAAAAACAAATGAAATGTCTTCCCATCTGTGCAAATATCTTATGAGTATTTATTAGACAAACATTTGTGTCAAAGGTAATGGTAAATTTTATCCAAATGTTAATTGTTATAGAGAACGTATGAACCTAAAGTTTGACAAAATAAAAATATCCTTAAGATATTTGACAAATGACTTGCATCAGCTCCAACTAAATTACTACTTACCATAGGGTTTATTTCGATTACTGCACGATAAGGATAAATCACGAAAATCCCGTCGTGTAACTTATAAAAAATCAGAATGAAATTCACGAAAAAAGAATCTGAAGATGTTTTGTCCTGGATATTGCGAAAGTTAGCACTGCGAAAATAAACATCTTCAAATTATAAGATATGAAACAACTTATTCGTATGCGGCAAGTGTGACTACATTGTTGAGTCTGCATTTTACATCATACACTCTAAAACATTTCATAATAAGCAATGATAATGCATCATTTAACAACAAATGACGTCGTCATTCGTATCCTGGCTCGGGCAGTGGCAAGGCTGATTGTATGTTTTTTGCGAGCACTCAACTGTTATATTGCAAGGGTCTGGATGTTGTTACTAGTCATATGGACCAAAACAAAATAATAGAGAAATGTCGGCTGAAACAACGAGGAAGAGAGCATTACTGAGATAAGGATAGACACAAAAACAAGGTATAAAAAAATACTTAAAACATAAAAGTAAACATTAACAAATTCAACTTAAAAATATTTAAATCATTTGTAATTTCCTTTTTGCAAAATTAATAAAATAAAATTGAAAATCTTATGAACTTCTCGTAAGCAATTACTATAAAGAACGGTTGTAACATATCTGTATGAATGTAATTCCTACATGTATAGTTTTTATGATATATTTCAGAAGTGACACAAGCTTTACTAGTAATCCTTTCGGAGGAAGCAGACGGCTATATCTTTGTATGAAATTAACAAAAGTAACTGCCGATTTATTTTACTTTTATCTTTTGTCAGGTATGTGCATTTCTAAATATATATATCAACTAAAAGAAAACATTGAATCAAATTTGACAAACAAAAGGAAATACAGTCGAGTGCAGACAACTTGTTATATGTAAAGTGCACACAATCCAAGACAATGTTATTTGATGACACCCATACACACAGGTGCCACCGGAATCAAGTGGTATCGACAGCAAAAATACATGGTACACGTATAAAATTACCTATATGCAAATGCGACCGTTATCAATTACATGTATTGTATGCATTAATTATTAGATCTTTTAAATGTATTTTAAGAATTTTTTTTTCATAAAACTTGTATTTGAAAATAATATTCGGCCATACATAATACTGGCAAGAAAACATGTTATAAATAATTAGTATTATATATTTGTTTTACTCCAATTAAAAACTGTTTTTCACTTTTCAACATGTTCAATGAGTTATTGTTTGTGCTTAAGTATTCTGAATATTCTTTGTCATCTATTTCAGTGTGTCGGCGTTTTATGTAAATTCCTTTAAAAATTATTCATGTATACACATTTAAAGTATTAGATCTGAGAATCCAGGACAGACTTTGTTCCTGTGTGTTTCGCAAACGTCAGTTAATCAATTAGATAAATACAATTACACAGCACTGCATATGGAAAGAAAACAAAAAAAGTCATACATTTCATAATGAGCAATTTTCTCCAAATCAGTATGTACACAAATATAATTTATTATAGAAAACGATAATATAAAAAAAAGATTCCGTAAATTCTATTTGTATACAACAGCCACATGGTGCTTTCAGGTGATGTTATGTGTAGCAATAAAACGCAATATATATCAGTGAACATACCTACCATGAGAACGTTACATGTACAAAATGCGTAGGAATATTTAAAATGAAGCCATCAATACAAATTCATCCTTTGCTGTTGTAACAATCTGATTGTACTTCACTGGTGCAGATTAAAGACCATTTGTTCATGGCACCGCAATTTAAATAAAAACGATTGTATACTATTCAACAGAGAGCATAATCAGTATAAACATAACAATAAACAATAAAAAAAAACATCATCCACAGTAGAATAGGAACACTAACTTAGAAAGAGAAAGAGAAAAGGAGACATGTAGAAAAACTGCAAAACGAGTAAAATGTCTCCTTTCCTGAGCTCTAAAAACTGCTCGATTATATGAATGTGTTCTTGTTTTATTATACTAACATTTTCAATTCAAGATGTTTTCACTGATGTTGATCCGGACGAAAGAGTGTTTGCGCCAGAAGATAGTAGTGCTCCAAATGATAACGAACCAACGTGTAGCACCTTCTGTCAATACACAGGCTCCCCGAAAATACGCACATTGAGAAGACAAGGTAATATATTTTCTAATGGTTGTTTTGCGAATTTTTTCCTGCTTTTGAAAGTAGGGAAATTATGTTCCTAGTCAGTACGTCCTTCCGTATGTCTAAACGGTATGATCTAAGGTAATTTATCATGAAGTTGTGGTCAGATCAACTTTACACTTTTTACTAATAATTTGAAATAATGTTTTAAATATATATAGAACTAGAATTCAATCCGAAGTTATCAATGTCAAAAGTTGTTAAAAGCAAATAGATAAATTTGTAAAATGAAACGTGTTAATTGTATTTTTGGATTTTAAAAATCGATTATAAGATTTAATCATCGTCGATCCGTCTTTTTTTTTAAAAATATGTCGGTTTTCATTTAATATATTGTAATAATTGTTATGATTTTAAAATCTATACTTTATAAATTTCATGCTTCCGAGGCGCTTTTGTGGATTAACCTTCATCAAGAACGCTTAAAGCAGAATATATGAAAGCGCTTTCTTAAATTGACCACCAAAAAAAGTGCACATCATATTCGATACTGGCAGTCTACCTGTTGCATCCCAAAAAGCCAAGAGTGTATAAGAACAGAATCAGTTGATTGAATATTACACATTCATATCAATGAACAGTATAAAAATGAAGAAGCGTGCACGTGGTATCAATGTCAACGAGACATTTATCCATCAATGACATACGGATCAGGATGTTCATAACTATTTGTCACGGTACAGCATTCATCAATGACCAAATTCAATACCGTATAGAAAGTCATAACATGGATTGGCATAACATGATGCAAAACAATTCTAAAATAGGTGTTAAAATAGAATGCAAAATGCCTGGTTTATGCTGAAAACTTCAAGCGGTAAACAAATAAAACAGAGAATGTTGAGACAAAATCTTTGAAGGAAGAGACGACGACCAAACTAGCATATTACATGACTGTAATGTCATTTTTTAGTACTTTTATTTTCTATTATAAAGCATCTAACTGTCATGCAAGGCTACAATAGTTTTGGACTCCCTTTTCAAATACAACTCAAATAATTGTTATGTATCTTTTATCTTTATTCAGGCACCAATGACGCATTGCCAAATGATGCTTCCTTGTGTGAACCATGTGGCAGTGCCTGTGACGTGGGTATGTTGTTTATTTGTTTAATCCTTTTGCAGTGATTGTTGTCTAAAGATTCATTAAAAGGGCCGTTCAAAATTAGGTTTCGTATGCCCTATAATAATGAATTATACTTGCCCGTTGTTTGCATATTTAGTTATAGTACTAAGAAGAATGATTTTAGTGTCTTTTTCTAGTAAGCATACACTATGCAACAGTAGTTCGAGAGATTTTTAAATTTTAAGACAGAAAAAAAATTGCTCTTAAAGACATTTCTGATGCTTTAAATTGTTTTGTTTATATTTTTTGTTCCGAAAAATGTCTGCATCATGGTTGAAATTGTCTGCTAGTCATACTATTTCTTTATACTGGACAGCTATGTTTAAAAAAACTTGTGTTAAAATTGATTGTTTTTGTTTAATATGCTTTCGGCAATATGCTTTAAAGCAACAAAACGTTTAAACTGATCACATTGATCAATAGCTTGTATATTAAGAATGGTTTATTCTTAAAATGGTTTTAGAAGAAATACCGACATAGCTTGATAATACAATTAATTATCTAATTACTACTACAATTTTATATTAATAAGTATTGTAATTTTCATTGTTATAATACATGTTATATCAGTATTACAAATCTAATCTTGAGCTCTATCCTATTTTTTGGAAATTTATAGAAATTTAAATATGACGTCACATTGTGCGTCGATTTCTTCGGCTAACATATAATACGTTGTTCGGCTGTGCCTTTTTTATGTGCTGATTTAGGTTGTTTTACGTATTCGTTTTTATCGGTGTTAACATGTATATCTATTATATAGTCATTTTTTTTAAATTTACTGTTTGCAAAAGTATGAATTATTCTAAATACTAAGGATTTTTCTATCCCAGGCATATAACCTTAGCCGTATTTGGCACAACTTTTTGGAACTTTTGGTCCTCAATGCTCTTCAACTTTGTACTTGTTTTGGCTTTCGAACTTTTTTTATCTGAGCGTCACTGATGGATCTTATGTGGACGAGGCGCGCGTCTGGTGTAGTAAATTATAAGCCTGGTACCTTATGATAGCTAAATTTAGTGTGTGTCTCTGTCCTGTATGTTCTCCCATTTATTTGTATTGTAGTCCTGTCATGTAATATTGTCATTTTAATGTTATACTGAACATTGCCATAAAAGCGGGAGGTTTGGCTAGCCACAAAACCAGGTTCAACCCACCATGTTTTTCTAAACAATGTCCTGTACCAAGTCAAGAAAATGGCAATTGTTATCGTATAGTTAGTTTCTGTGTCTGTTGCATTGTCGTTTGTGTTTTGTTCACTTCGTGTTTCTGTTAAGTTGTCGAAATGTACTATAATATTGTATTGTATATTTGCGTAATTCTCTGTCCCGAATGTTCTTGCATTTATTTGTACTGCATTCCTGTCATGTAATGGTATCATTTTAGCGTTATATTTAACATTGCCATAAAAGTGCGAGGTTTGGCTAGCCACAAAACTAGGTTCAACCCACCATTTTTTCTTAAAATGTCCTGTACCAAGTCAGGAAAATGGCCATTGTTATATTATAGTTCCTTTCTGTGTGTTGCATTTTAGTGTTGAGTTTCTGTTATGTCGTTGTTCTCCTCTTATATTTGATGTGTTTCCCTCAGTTTTAGTTTGCAACCCGGATTTGTTTTTTCCTCAATCGATTTATGAATTACGAATGTGGTATACTACTGTTGCCTTTATTTAATGGTGTGTTTGACTAATTCTAGTGAGAACGCATTGGTGGTCTCTTGTAAATGTTCAAGTATCGAATGATGGAGGTCGTTCATTATATCCTTAGCCTTATCAAACCAAAGGCTAGTGAGTTGAAGTTTTTGCATATTCGATAATCATGCGTTATTTTCGATGTCGTATTAGTTTTTAAGACACCTGTTTTTTTATAAGGCTACCCTGTAAACTATTACAGTACTGTATTTTCTTTTTAGTAAATTAATAGACGCTATGAGTTATTAACTCAATCGATTATTCTTTGTATGGATTTAATTTATATGTGCATGTATGTTAAAGAAAACACATAGGTTTTCTCTAAGCTATGTCTTGTTAATACTAGCTGATAAATGCAACCCAAACCCTTGCCAGAACAATGGCACTTGTAATGATTTGACGGACAGCTTTAACTGCACATGTGCTCTTGGATGGTTGGGGGATAATTGTACGACAGGTAAGAATAATAACAAAATGTCCTCGAAGTACGATATTTAATATACACGTAGATAAAGGGCATTTTAGTTATCTTTTTTATTTTAAAGGAGATATGATTCATCCAAGTATTATGTGTGTAAGTTAATAATATATCCCTACAAAAAAAACATATTCCTGTTTTAAACTTTAACACTAAACGAAATCAAATGACATGTAAGAAAGGCTGCAACCCCAGACAACCACTGGGCTGAATCATATTCATGTGTTTACTTTTTTCTATCTGTTTGGTATACAAATAATTCATTTCGAAAAAGAATAATTGTCTTCAAAAGAGACTAATGTATTTGCAATTGGAATTAGACAAGATACTTTTGAAAAATTGTATTCATATTTAAACTTTGAATTTTAGATTGTATATTGAAAGAGAGGCAAAAGATACCAATGGAACATTCAAACTCATAGTCGAAACACATTTCATGAAAAGCAATATAACTTGCATCTGTTGAAACACAACCTCAAAGTACTGATGGATTCAGTCGAGGATTATGCCAGGCAATGGGTTTAACGCGAGAAAGAAGACGTATATACTCTTTGCGAATGGATTAAGAATGTGAGGTCGTTGATACAAGTCAGAATTAAGAGAAACTGAATGGGTCTATTAATACCCATGCTACATCAATCTTTAAAGACCCTAATGATGCAAAACACTTGTCCTACCTCCACGACAAATATGTTGTTGTCCCCGCAGATAAAATCCCCAACAACATGATCGTTTTTGTGTGTAAATCACATTACATAAACTGCTTGATAAATGAATTAGGTACTGACAGTTTACTTTAAACCTCAATATATAACCCCACGACACTTATTAAAGAGGAAATCCTGGACACTCATAGGTCTGTTCTATGTTCCTTTAGAATTTCAAAGATGACGAACTACATCTTCCATCACTGCATTGGATACCTAAACTACATAAGTGTCCTTACAAACAACGGTATATTGCTGGGTCTTCCAAGTGCTCCACGAAACCTCTTTTTAAATTATTAACATCAAGTTTATCAGGAATCAAAGCCGTGCTTCAAAGTTGTTGTGAAACTACCTTTTCTAGAGGTGGCGTGAATCAGATGTGGATACTAAAAAAATTCCAAAGATCTTTCAGAGTACATACAATCTAAGACTCTTTCATCTTGCAATAGTATTAAAACATTTGACTTTTCTACACTTTACACAAGTATTCCCTATTCCAGACTAAAAGACAAATTGAAAGAGTTGGTCCTGCGTTGTTTCATAAAAAAGAATGGCCAACGTAGATACAAGTATCTTGTCTTAGGGAGGGATAAATCCTACTTTGTAAAACATCGTTCTGATTCAAACAAAAAATTCTCTGAAACTGCGTTATCAATATGCCTGATTTCTTGATTGACAACATATTTGTTACGTTTGGAGGACTTGTTTTTCAACAAACAATCGGCATTACCATAGGAACAAACTGTGCCCCTCTTCTTGTCGACTTGTTCCTTTATTCATATGAGCTGTCTTCATACAGAAAATTCTTAGGAAGAAAGAAAAGAAGTAAGCAGTATCCTTTAACTTTACTTTCCGCTTTATAGATGATGTTCTCTCACTAAATAATTCAAAATTTGGTGACTATGTTGAATGCATCTATCCCATCGAACTTGATATAAAGGATACAATAGATACCGTTAAGTATGCCTCATAACTTGACTTACATCTAGAAATTAACAATGAGGAGGGCCGGTTGATAAATAAAACTTTACGACAAAAAAGATGATTTCAGCTTCCCAATTGTGAACTTTCCATTTCTATGTAGCAACATTCCAGCAGCGCCTGCATACGGAGTATATATCTCCCAGTTGCTACGATATTCAAGGGCTTGTATTTCCTATCATGATTTCCTTGATAGAGGGTTGCTGCTCACAAGGAAGCTATTGAACCAAGAGTTCCAAGTGGTGACGTTGAAATCATTCCTTCGTAAGTCTTACGGACGCCACAAAGAGTTGGTTGACCGTTATGGAATATTCGTTTCACAGATGATAGCGGCTATGATCCTTATGTCGTAACTACAATCCCGTCCCATTTTACCAAATGTGACCTATCGAATTAGACTTACTACCGGGTTGGTACTAACATGAGCAACACGACGGTTGCCACATGTAGAGAAGGATATGCTTACCATTCGGGAGCACCTGAGAACACTCCCAGTTTTTGGTGGTGTTCGTGTTGCTCAGTCTTTAGTTTTCTATGTTGTGTTTTGTGTACTATTGTTTGGTTTTTTTTTCTTTTTTAGCCATGGCGTTGTCAGTTTATTTTCGACTTATGAGTTTCAATGTCTCTCTGGTATCTTTCGCCTCTCTTCTATTTTAGCGGTGACATGCGACTACCCGGACACAGTGCCTCATACCACGAATGTAACAAGCGGGAACGGACTAGATGATACCATAACGTTGTCTTGTTCTGTAGGATATAACAAAAATTCTGGAGATGCAGTGCTTACTTGTAAATCTGATAGTAATTGGGAAGGATCTCCAATTATCTGTTGTGAGTGTCAAATTATTATCTATATAAATCCAATGAACATAGTACAATTGTCTGTGCGGTTTTAAAAGTTTTTAGAGCAAATACAAAGGTCGTCGCATTGATGTTCCAAGAATTATTCTTACAGTCATTTAAACACAAGACTGGTGTCTGTGTCGATTCCTAAGTCAAATGTTTACAGTTAAACACACAAAGGTTTCTAATCAATTATGGGAATCTGTTTGAAGATTACAACACATTTACATGTGTATAAGAAGATTTGTCTTTCTCGTGTACTCGCCTGGGCCAAATGTGCTGGTAAAAACCTGTAATATCAGCAACATTGTACAATAAGCAATAAATAATTGTTTATTTTGTAATATGATATTAGAAACGTGAATTGTAGTCTGCAGGGAATGGGAATTTTCTGGAAGAGACATTCAATGATTCTATGAGCTTTTTTGTAATTATATGTGGTACAAATGTTTTTTTTTTTTTTGGTAAGTACGCAGCAAAACATATGTGATCATTTTTTCGCGTAGAAAGGCCGAATATTCGGATATACTGTCGTTATTAATGTTTAGCTTGTGTATATAAGAGTAGATACAAGTTTACCATGGAAAAAATGCTTTAAAAACTATTACTCCTTAAGGGTAAAGGTGGTGTTCACGTAACGTAATCCAAAATTAAAGCCAAAGTATACTTTCAAACTTCTTCACCAGAAGCAAACGTTAGACAAAATTGTTATCAATTTCGTTATAATTTGTTAGTTAAGTAAGTTAAATTCATATCGTTTCAATGTGAGCATGTCATAAATTCTTGAACTAGCTTTTACTGGGAGTTTATCGAGAATTGAGAGAAAACTTTTCAACAAAGCAAAGAAAAGATGAAAATATTCTTGGAACTTGGTGAAGAATGCTTTTTATCAAATCAATCTTTATAGTTAGAATTAATGTATTTATTTGATATTAAATAAGTCCTATAATCATTGTAGTGCCAGTGACATGTCCGAATCCTTCAGCAGTTGTCTCTGCCACAATATTGGTACAGACTGGTTCAAATTATCTTGACACAATAGAATACAAGTGCAACACTGGCTATGAACTATCTTCTGGTAATTTGGTACGGACGTGTAAGGAGGGTAAACACTGGGATGGAAAACCTCCTGTGTGTAGTAAGTTCTCTTATATTAGAACTCTTTTGGTGATATAAGACATTGATATTCTACATAAGACCACACTGTATTCATTTGTCTCGTTAAATTAAATAAAGGCAACAGTAGTAAACCGCTGTTCGAAATTCATAAATCGATTGAGAAAAAAACAAATCCGGGTTACAAACTAAAACTGAGGGAAACACATCAAATATAAGAGGAGAACTACGACACAACAGAAACACAACATTAAAATGTAACACACACAGAAACGAACTATAATATAACAATAGCCATTTTCCTGACTTTGTACAGGACATTTTAAGAAAAAAAATGGTGGGTTGAACCTGGTTTTTTGGCTAGCCAAACCTCCCGCTTTTATGGCAATGTTAAACATAACATTAAAATGACAACATTACATGACAGGACTACAATACAAATAAATGGGAGAACATATAGGACAGAGAAACATACGAAAAGTAGCTAACAAAAGGTACCAAGTTTAGAATTTAATACGCAAGACGCGCGATTCGTCCACACAAGACTAACCAGTGACGATCGGATCAAAAAAGTACGAAAGCCAAAACAAGTACAAAGTTGAAGAGCGTTGAGGACCAAAAGTTCCAAAACGTTGTGCCAAATACGGCTAAGGTTATTTGTCTGGGATAAGAAAATCCTTAGTATTTAGAATAATTCATACTTTTGCAAACAGTAAATTTATAAAAATGACTATATAATAGATATACATGTTAACACCGATAAAAACGAATACGTAAAACAACCTAAATCAGCACATAAAAGAGGCACAGACGAACAACGTATTATATGTTAACCGAAGTGGTGACTATCTACAGAATAAAAACGGATACATAAAACAACATAAACCAGCACGTAAAAATTCACAGCCGAGTTAGCCAAAGAGATCAACGCTAAAAAAGGGGCGACTTTATTGTAAATCAGCATATTAAATAAGATATTTGAGCTGTAATTCCTTGTATGGGTTTGGCCTTACTTTTGTTCGTTTTTTGTTTTATCAGTCCCTCTTCGATGTTTGTACTTGATTTTGGGCTAAAGAATAGTTTGGTCTCAAGCATCACTGAAAAGACAGTTATTTTTGAAATGCGCATCTGGTGCAATACAATTGATACCCTTTATGTTATTACTGTTTTTGGTTTAGTTCGACATATCTGATTTGTTTATAGAATATCTGTTGAATGCCAAGGAACGTTCTAAACTTAAATAAGTGTAACATTTTATTAATATATTGATTCGAGGAAATGTTTGCAGAGTATATATTGCAATGCATACTAGTACTTCAGTTAAGAGCATTACCACAAAAAGACGACCATTTATTGTATGGTTTTATACCTTATAAAGCAAAACAAATATCTGAGGACATACATGTATCAAACTTGTAACGTGTTAGCTTACGTACGGCCGTCCGTCTGTCAGACCTGTTTGTTAACATGATATTAATTTCACTCGACTTCATATTTTGTCAAATCATCTAGTTTTTTTCTTATCCACATTTTTTTTAGAATTCGATAATTAAAAAAGAAATCAGGCATGAAAAAAAACATTTACTTTTATCTCAACAATAAGTTATATGTTCTCAAAATGAAGGCTTATAAAAAGTTATAATGTGTTAATTCTACGGCATTAGTGCAAATAAAGTTCGTGCGTCCACATCGCTTTTGTAGATTTTCATTGATCAATAACTCTTAAACTTTTACATTTGAAAGCCAGCGATGTATAAATATGTAGAACCGTTAGGACCTTTATGACCAAAAAAAACATAAGGACCATATGCACTGAAACAGAAAATTCGCTTTAATTAATATGATAATCTGGAAAAATTCGAAAAAAAATTATTAATCGTTTTTGTAAAATACTCAGTCTTCCCATTGTAGCAAAAGTCACGTGTTCAAGTCCTTCTGCAGTTGCCTTTGCTACAATATCTGTACAGACAGGTTCAAAATATCTGGATACGATAACATACACATGTAACACAGGTTATGAACTCGCATCTGGTAATTTGGTTCGAATCTGTAAAGCGGATAAAAGTTGGGATGATAGTCCCGTTTGCTGTAAGTATTTGTATGGAACTGTAGTGCTTGCATGTACAAGGGGAATTTAATACGTCTCCCCCACGCGTAGTTTGAAGCCTAAATATACACACCTGCATGGAAATAAGTGGAATCTAATTTATTTGAACATGTCAGACCTTGACTGCATACCAAAGTTCGAGTCCCTGGGAATCATTTTCCGACCTTTAACTGTTAACTTATCAAACACTCTTAAAATCCTTATCTTTAACGAAATACATTCCAATTTGCCATGATGTATCCACTATTTCACGGGAGTTACTTTTATGCATACTAGTATAGATTGAAGGAAAACATATGTTTTATATCATAATAAAGAGATGTGGTGTGATTGCAAAAGAGACAACAAACTATCCACTATCCACTAGAGACCAATTTACCTGTATGTAAGAGACCACATCAAAAGTTCAATGTAGGATGAAAAACTTAAATCACACAGATTTTTTCTGGTTAAATTTGGTGTCATTCGACAGCAAAAACTGCTTAGGGGAAGGGACTTCTACAAATACAACATAAATATTTGTGCTCCATTAGCAACTCCGATATTTTTGTCATTTCTCATGCAAATAAGGTTAATTCTTATCAAAAAGGTATAATGACAGGCAAAATAAAAAATTGTTCTATTTTTCTGAGAGGAAGGGAGTGTGAAAATGATATCCCATGGTTGTTCACATTCTCTATATAATGTATTTTCTTGTCACATGTTCCTTCGGAATGTGCATGTGATATGTGCTTCGTGATGCTAACCAAACACCAATCAATTAATTGTGTTACATATCTTTAAATTGTTTTTTTATGATCAGTTTGACGCTTATCCATTGTATCTACTTAATATAATTACTTCAAATGGAACTCAATGGTAGTATAGCATGTTGTTCCTCCCTGGACTTCTCTTTTACTGCGGTAAAATAATTAATTTCTAAAATAGAAACATGTCCGTTTCTCTTTGAAAAAAATGTATAAATACGTGTCCTTTCAGATTTTGGACGTAAAATCTAATAGCCCATGTAATTTGTGTACCATGCACTGTCCACGAAAAAGAACATTTGCAAAAGAACTCGTATTGCTGCCTGTTGCAATCAAAATGTCTACTCTTATCCTACATAGCATCATTTCCGAATGGATTTTCAAATTTCCCGCCCTTTATTACAGTCGACAGTATTTTGCAGAACCGACCCGTTGTATTGATTGTTAAGTTGTTCGCGACCTGAACACGACTGAAATATTTGCCACTGGACGTAAAACACGCTTTAATTAACCAAACAAAGACAAACTGTTATTAAATAACTATTCTTATCATTATAGCAAAAGTTACTTGTCCAAATCCATCTGCAGCTTCATTTGCCTCATTAGTAGCACAGACTGGTTCAAAGTATCTGGATACCATAAGATACACATGTAACACAGGTTATGAACTCTCATCTGGTAATTTGGTTCGGAAGTGCAAGGAAGGTAAAAATTGGGATGGGAGCCCTCCAGTTTGTAGTGAGTATGCAATATATCTTAAACAATCAATAGATTCTCTAAAGATCTGAACAGGTAATTTATAACGCTCGGTGATTTGAATAATTAACATATAACAACTAGCTTTATTGCGCATGATACTGTTTATCATATACGGTCAATTATAATTTAAAAGTTCAAATTGTTTCAAAAATAACGAGTTTGTTGACTAGCTCGCTGCTTATATCTTTTCTGAGCTGCCTCTTTTATTACAACACAGCAATATTATAACAACATAACATATATACAAAATACTATTTGCCATCATCTTTCAAATTAAACAATACTCAAAACACACAAAATACTATTTTGTGGCCGATCAGGAAAAACCAAATTTGGAAACCTGCGTCCTTGTGTCAATGCCATGCGAAACTCAATTGTAGGACTGCACTTTTAAAACAAAAATGTGCATGTACAAAAAATGCTCAATCTTACTAAATAAAGGGAGTTTTAATCTGAAAACTACGGCTATAAAAAATTTTGAAGACAAATTATATAATCCAAATCAAATTACGGTTATATAGTCATACCATATATATAAAAAATATATATAAAAGACCTTAAAAAAATTGTCAAATTTAGCATTCTTTATGCTTATGAAAAATTTGATGTACACAGTACGAAAGCAAGGCTAGAAGTAATACTCATATAACTATCTATTTACCACGACAATTTTTGGCGCCAAAAGTTCATACGCCTCGAAAATACCTTACCGAGAAGACAATAAATTCCCGTTTTACTGCGTACCGCGGGAATTATCTAGTCTTCTCTTTACTTATGTACCTTAGCATCTAAGAAAAAATAACTCAACTACAAACTCAAGTTTTTTGACTAGTTCGCTGCTTATATACATGTAGAACAACAAAGATAGAGTATAAAGAAAAATCTGACAAATTGTTTAATCACAGTAATGTATGAAACAAACTACAAGTAAATGACAGCTAAACAGCGGACAAAAACTTGAACAAAATGAAGTTTATAAACCCAAATTCTCTGAAACTTGTAATCGGTTAGCAACAGAATCTGCTATATAACCATCTTTACTGGAATCACTCTTCCACCCTTCGTGTCTTTTCAAACACCTATCATTAACACCTGAATTAGCCGCTATAGTGGCACATCCTGACCTTAAAGAATGCAAACCGTTCTCGTATTTATCACTCTATGACACTTGGTTAACACAAAATTCGGCACATCCCGATTGAAATCTCTGAACAGCCATAATAAACTTTTATATATATATATTTATATACTATGTTATATTATAAAACATGAAATACAAATGCGATAAACCCTATGTTCTACTTTTTTATATGAAAAATCATAAGCTGTCTGCCCAGATTCTTTTATTCATAATGCATTCTTAAAATCATTAAGGGGTTATTGTTTTTATTTTATGCAGCAAAAGTTACCTGTCCAAATCTATCACCGGTGGCCTTTACAACTATATCTTCACAAACGGGTACGATGTATCTGGACACATTAACATACACATGTAACACTGACTATGAACTAACATCTGGTAATTTGGTTCGCACGTGTAAGGAAAATAAAAATTGGAATGGAAACCCCCCAGTTTGCAGTAAGTATAAAATGTGTTTACATCCACTTCATTTGAACTTTGTACGATTTTGCCCCCAGCAGAGCTATAGAAAAACAGTACATTAACGGGTGTTACACGGACACTTTAAAGTTGTTACACGGACACTTTTTAGGAATAGAATCACTCGTGCATGATCAGTGAGTTCATGGGCACTTTAAATTTCAATTAGATTTGAACTTTTTGTTTCACCGACATATTTCCTGTCTTTTTTATTAAAATATTTACGTTGGCATCAATAACTATAATATTTTTTTTCAAACAATTCCAGTATATTACTATTCATATCAGTACACTAAGGGATTGACAATTTAACTTCAAAAGGGGTGTTATGGTTTTTTCCTAAAAAAATATTCTGATCCCCAATTTTATGAGAAAAATATATTGTGGTCAAGCAGATGACAAAATAATGTTCTGATTTCTGATTTTCCGAATAACTTATATAATAGTGCTAATTTCGAAAACAAATATTTGGGTTATAGCGTTGAAAAACTAAATAATTTTCTTACTCAGAAAAAAGCATACCCCCTTTTGAAGCTAAATGGTCGGTCCATAAATGTTTTTTTTTTCAATATATGAACATGAATACTATTCTGGACAATGCCGAACGTAAAGAGCTGCTGGTACCGACGTTTATATTTCAATAAAAAAGACAGGAAATATATATAAAAAAATCTAATCGAATCAAAATATAAAATCCCTATCAACTCACCAATGCACGATTGATCCTATAAATAAAAAGTGTCCGTGTAATACATGTTCAAATAGGTAGCGAATCTTGAAGAAAATCATTCAACTTATTTCACCAATTGAGGGACGGTAAGCTGCGATTGGATCATATTGTGACACGTGTCTAATTCTGATCAACACTATTAAAGACATATAAAAACCTATAAGCATGAAACAAATTTTAAAAATCCGAAATATATGCTTATATTATAATATATATCTAATAACAAGACAAAATCCATTTTTGAATAACATTTCATGCACTAATGAAAAAGGAAATCCATTCTTTTTATACATTTATATTGTTATTGAATTCATATATAATGAATTCATATATTTTGGAGCAAACGTACTATTTTTATTATTTTTTAAGAGGGAATGGAATGGCACATCCTGCATTTTTTCAACAAAGAAAGGATCAAGCCTGTTTATTTTAAATTTATTTCAACCCCCACCCCCTTTTCCGTTTTCCCCAAAATAAAAATCAAATGTTAGCTTGCTTACCTCTGAAATGTTTTTCATACATTACTTGCTTGCGAAATTGCATTTTAAAAAGTCTCAAATGTGTACGACCTTCATCTTTTACTTGTCATGGTTGTTTTGTTACCGGCCTCTATTGTATTGTATCTAATACTTGGTGGATAGTTGTCTCATTGGCAATCACACCACATCTCCTTATTTTTATATGGATCGCAGTTCATAATACCGTTATTTTACAGTTTATTTAAAAACAAATAAAAGAGGAGTTTATTTTTTTTTTTATTTCAATAAATGGTACTGTTAGTTACAATTGAATCATAAAATGCAAGTGTAAACCTGAACCTCTTTCTATTATGAATTGATTATAAGATACTGATTTATTATCAATATTGAATGAATTGTCTTAGAACAAGAGTGAATATTAAATTGATTCGAGCGATCGAGCGATACTGATGAGTCTTACATGTACGTCGAAGAAACACGCGTCTTAAATCCAAATTTAGAAACCTTGTATCTAGGGTGAATTTTCACCAATATCAAATGCATAATAATAAAAGAAAGTCAAAAGTAATCAACGTTTCCTCGTAAATTTTGTCATTGAATCAAAGGAAATTCCATCAAATATATTTCCGTCTTTATCAGTTCTGGTTTAATTCCACTATATGTCTCAGTTTTTGTTAACCCGAGCAAGTAATTTTCTAAAATTTAAAAGAAATCAATAAACATTTGTTTAAAAGATCAGTTATAATTGAACGTGTTGCTCAGTCATAGTTTTCTATGTTGTGTTTTGGTCGTTTTACGTTTTTTGCCATGGCGTTGTCAGTTTGTAATCGACTTATAAGTTTGAATATCCCTTTTGTATCTTCCTCTGAGTCCTCTCTTTTGTAATTTTATACAAACACTGATTTATAATTCATACTTTTAGCAATAACATGCCCAGATCCTGGCGAAAGTGATCATGTTACAAGGCAATTAAAGGGAAATAATCCCACTGAAACCGTAGTGTATAAGTGTGATTCCGGATACGATTATTTCTCTGGTGATGAAACAAGAGTATGTGGGAACAATGGTCAATGGTCTGGTGAAAAGCTAGTTTGTAGTAAGTATTTTTAAAAGAATAAATAAGGAAGAGCCATCTTTCAAAGGGTTTCATAATTATTATTCGAAGGGTTTTTCTTGTTTTATTAGATGATGGTGAAGGTGATGATGCATTGTTGTTTTACGTCCAGTTGCAAATTAACTGCATATGCAGGACTAGAATAAGTTAATGTGACATGACAATAAACAATTTTTGTAAAATGTACAACACTGACACCCAGAGGTGGATTTTAAAACGCGCTAGTTGACGCAGGACGAAATGTTACCCTGTCCGGACACGTTATTCTTACTCCACGCCGACCAGTCTGTGCTCTTATCCCTAAATGTTGTGTGCTTAGCGGAGAAACAGCAAATACCAATCTTAAAGACATTGATGGAACAGTTTCGTTGATAGAAGCCACAACCTACCACACGTGAGGCATGCATGCATGCTACAACGAGACAACCTTGGCGGTACATTTTATTTCAGTTAGAAACCATAAACCGATTATCTTGTTTTTGGGACAGGATATAAAAAAGAGGGTCTGGATGGGGTTTACAGAATAGAGAATAATGGATAAAAAGTGCGGAAGAAGGCATAAAAATATAAAGAATAAAGAAAAATCGACCCAAAAAAATGAGAATAGAAAATAATGGAGTGCTAAAGTATAAAGAATAGAGAATAATGGGCAAAAGATATAAAGAAAATAGAAAATTGACCTAAAACATCAAAGAACACAGAATTGAAGTACCACCATCCAGACCCTCATAAATGCATCATTGCAATTACACTTGAAATGGGTACCTAGGTGACATATTGCAAGCAAATTATCTGGTTCCATCAACCTTTTTTTATATTGGTCAACCCATTTTTTACAACCTACCTAATTTTCGCTAGGACAAAGATAAATTTTTCCCAGCGTCGGCGACGTCAACATTTTCAGTTAAATGAGATCCACTAATGGTTAGCCAATAATATTTGGTAGGCAATTGCAATACCATACTATTGGCATATCTCAAATCAATGAAACTTGTTTGACCTCGCCCCCATATCTTGTAATGCTTTAACAACCATTGAAGTTTTAATGGATCTCGAAAAATACGTAGGGGTCTTGTCATGATTGAAGACCAGAATCAAAATGTTTGGTGGCACAGTGTTTACTAATCATGTATCTCCTTATTGTTCACATGTAGCTGTAACTTACTACGTCCGTAAACGCAACATTGCATAAAATATTTATCAAATAGAGTTATCGCCCGCTCACCAGAAAAATCTAGCAATTTTCCTATCACAAGTGATTAATTGATTGTAATTGATTGATTGATTGATTGATTGATTGATTGATTGCTTGATTGATTGATTGATTGATTGATTGATTGATTGATTGATTGATTGATTGATTGTTCGTGTTTAATGCCACTTTCAATATTATTGAATATTACGGGGCGGAGGAAACCCAGAGAAAATCACTCATCCTTCGGTACCAAAACTGGCAATTAAGATTTGAATCGAACACACTAACCACGTGCGGTGTTCGAACTCGAAACCTAAATTTTGACAGGCCAGTGATACAGTCGACGTTCTACTACTCGGCTACCGAGGACTACACTTTAAAAATAAAAATATTCTCTCACATTTAAAAACGCATTAAATTATGAGTACTAAAGTAGGTTAAATACTTAAGTAATATTACTAACGCTGCCTCTCTGGACGTTTTTTATCATATTATACACTAGAGACAGTTTTCAGTGCACAAGACTCGTGATTCTAGAATAACCTGATTAAAAACGCCGAAGCTTAACTTTTGCTGAAGGAGTTATTATATTCAGTTTTAATAAAATTGAGAATGGAAATGGGGATTATGTCAAAGAGACAACAACCCGGCCAAAGAGCAGATAACAGAGTTTTAGTACAGTAACACTATTAGTAAGTCTAATAATTTGTAATTCTCAAAGACACATGGTGACATCAATACAATGCTAGAACCGGCACAGTCGGATTCGCAGTAGTTTAAGCCTAATTAGATACTAGTCTTAGTTACAATAAATATATAGTATTGCATACTACATGTATACATGTATACATTAATATATAGATATTGGCTGTAAAACTTTAAATGGAATGGGTGATCACAAGATCTTTTACACTTTCCAGAATGTAATACTTCAACGCATTGTTTTTGTGTCTGTGACTTGCTAGTAGTTTGACAATTTCTATTTCTCGTCTATTTCAGAAGCATACCCAGCAGTGTCAAATGAACAGAGTAATTCTATTATTGCGGGAACTATCAGTGGAGTATTTCTCATACTTGCAATAATTGTAATTTGCTTATATTGTTGCTGTATAGTGCGAAAACAGAAAAAGTAAAACAATGAAAAACAGAAAGAATTAATTACCGAAAGAAATGCTCAGCTTTTCGAGATAATACAATATATATCATCAACGCTACAAACAAGTTTACTATTTGCTTTAACTTTATTCAAGGGGCAGCCAGGGTAATAGGATACTCGGAAAAAAATTGTGTTCGAAAAAAAATAAAGTGAGCGGAAAAAAAGGAAAAAGAACGATTATTCATCCGCCACAAATTGAAGATATCAGGATAAATGATAAGAGAAAGAAAAGAAGTGAAAGACGTAAAGGAATATGATACTTATGTTGGAGATTGTACATCCAATGCCATTTCTCTTATCATATAGTGCTTGAATTTAGTGCTGCTGCATTATTGTGCTTTTTATAGCTTTTCCTATTCTCATAGTTGTTTATTATCATTATCATTTCAAATGTTTCATAAAGAAATACATATTTACTAAATTTATCGTAAAACAATTAGTTTAAAATTATTTTCTAGCAGATTAATTCTCAAATAGAATTCAATTCAAGTTTATACTGCAATTACTCATTTATTTATACTGCAACAACCCAATGTATGCAGTCACTCTGACCGTATTGATTGTAAAAACGTATGTGATATACAGTAATAATTCACGGCATAAAAGTGAACAATATGTTTCAATTGATATAAAATAAAAAGATGTGGTATGATTGCCAATTACAAATAGAAATATCCTGTAGAGACCAAATATCGTAGATTTTAGCTACTTTTAGGTCACTGTACGGCTTCAACAATGAGCAAAACTAATACCGTACAGTCGGCTATAAATCTTCCTTAAAAAGATCAAGGAGTTAACCACTTTATAAAATTTCAAAAATAAACTTTCAAATGCGTATGATATAACAATGAAATTTCGAGATGAATAAAAGTTGCTTTCTGTGCATTGTTGCGACGTAGTCATGGAGAGTACGCGCAGTCAAAGGTGTTGCATTTTAACTGGGAAATACTATCCCCATTAGATGGTTTCATGTATGACAGTACGCTGGTATACAGATTCGTGGAATTTTTACATCATTTGAAAATTCTAAAATTTTGTCTTTCATATTTAGTTTGGAGCGTCAACGTTTCAGTGCACAGGGGAGTACTTTGAAGTATACGATATATTTTATTTAAAGCAATATTTGGTTTAAAAAACTTTACAAAGATGTTTTCATTAAGAAGCGCAATTATCTTTGTCAATAATTATATAGGGTGCAAAATCTCAGAGTCTTCACAAATAACATTAGGTCAAGAACCTCCTTAACTTATTCAAATCGCTGTTATGCGTGGTAACCGTTTATTTGTATGGACAATAACTTTCTTGACGGTAATACCAGATTGTATGTGTCCAATGCAACTTATAAATATTGAAAAGGAGAAACAAAAGACACCAAGTACCGATCTAAGAATACTTTCAGTTACCGAATGGTAGTTCAAAGTCCATTTCAACTAATAAACAAATCAAATGTCAGCAAATATTAAACAATTAATAACAATTAATACACCTCTAACAGATTCAATGTAATAACGGCCAAGCAGTCAGAGAAAAGCATAACCCAGTGCAATGCCAAAATATAAGTATCGACATGATGTAACAAGTACAAATGTACTTTGCAATGTTGCTACAATTTCATTGATCATATTTTCGCCATGATTCAAAGAAAAATATGCATGTGTTCATGCACTGCCACGTGATGAAATCAAATACGGTTAGTAGCTACGGGTATTTTTTATTTTCATATTTTTTTCGGGTTAAAAGGGTGTGGAGACTATGTTACTAGAGTAGGTACGGGGACAGTAAACGCATAACCATTTTATTTTGGCCTGAGTCCGTTTATTCGATCTTCCCCAATGATATTGTACAAATATCAAACAGTCAAACCCCAAGAGTTAAGTGGACTAAGAAAATATGGTCATCCCTTGGACGTCTTCCGTCCAGCTAAGTAAAGGTGTTTGTTTAGCTGTGATGAATGTAACGTCCGGTTGGAACGAAATCGTTGTTTCCGATGCCTCGTGGAGAGAGAGAGAGTGTGTGTGTTAAAGAACCCATTACAATAATTCTTTGAAGAGTCCGTAGGTGTCCTGTTGCAAGGCAATATTTCTCTCCCCTTTCCAACAGATCCTAGTTTTCTAGCCTTTTTTCCGGTCGATCTCCTTTGCAGAACTGACCTGTTCCATCGGCTGTTGTCTGCTCTATGGTCGGGTTGTTGTCTCTTTGACACATTCCCCATTTACTACTATCTATTTCTCGTCCAGAATACGCATGACATACCGGTATTTGTTCCTAGACTTTTAATAAACAACATTCGTTACAATCAATCACACAGTAAAAACCTACTGGCATTTTAAAATTATAACAGATTTGACGATGCTAATGAATATTTGAATTTCTAAAGAGAAACTAAAACCAGGTCCCGTATAATTACAATACCGGACACAACAAACTTGCTATTACCCTCATAATCAGTCAATAGGTTATACAGATTAAAGTATCATTTACGGTCCTATCTTTCTAAAATGAAAATAAAAATACTCTCTTGATATAAAAGAATCTGGTGAATGACCTGCATATAACATATAAGCATTTTTTCATACGAATTTCTTATTCCCTATACTGTTGAATTGATTTTTGTGTTTTGTTTACTTTGAATACGACGGTTGTCCTAAGATAAACAATTCATTCGATCTTCTATCAGTATGTGAAAGGTATCTATTTTTGATTTAGCATGGCTAAATTTTGCCTCAAATTATAACTATGTCTAGGTTCTTTGAAGGTATTCATATTTTTTTAGTCACAGAAAAAGATTTAAGACAGTGCGCATGTGAGACTTCGTCTTTTAAACGATATAAGTTTTCTCGGTTTTTAATCATTCTATAACCAAAGGCCTGTTATTACATGTATTGTGTCGAACGGCATCTTCTGATAAATTGAGTTCTAATGGCCAAATGGTATGCTTTAATTTTACATACTACATACCTTGTAATTATTTTAAACCTGGTCAAATATGATAATTAAAAAAAGAATTTACAGGAAAATAGATGTCACACATGATGTTTTTCAATATTTTTATTTAAGATTTGCACAGTTTAATACCATTCAATGTTTATAGTCAAAGTATAAGACTTCAATATTATTAGGTGTAAAAAATACAATTACAAAAATACTGAAACAAAACAGTGGACCAATTATAGCAGGAGGATTAATAAGTTCTGGATTTTTGCTGGTTCCTATTGCATTGTGTTACCTACTAAAAGGACGATCTAAGGATACATATATAGATACATCAACAATTGACGTTATGTAAGTAGTTTATTAAAAAAAAAGTGTTTCTTTTTCCCTACCTATACTTTTCTGCAAAGAGGGAAGAAGCGTACTTATTGTTTTTAACGGTTTCTTCATTTTGGCATGCAAGGATTTTTTAAAACTTATTTATTTGACGATATAATTTTTTCTCGTTTTTGAAAGCCGTATGTTGCCTTATAATTGCTTTATCCGTGGCCTTTTATCTCGGATGGATACTTGATCAATTGGTAATCATTAGGCATGCAGTACGGCTGTCATTTTTATTAGAAAATCTATTCACTGTACTATTTAGAAATTTTTTTTCTGACAATCCAATCCATACTATTTAGCTAAGGTAAAGCGGGCACATAATTTCTACATTGACGTCTTCCAATAAGAATACATGTATTATTGATTCTGTATAATACCTATTATTATTATATATTGGTATTTTGATTGTTCTGTTGTTTAGATGTCTCAAATTCTTAAATCGTATTTACTCTTTTTAAAAGAATTTATCCCATGTGACTTTAATCCGTAGTCTGACTTTGTAAGCAGTCGTGTAATGAAGATATATAATTGCTTCTCTATATTTCATTGACAATGCATAATGGTTGAAACATGCATGACAGTATATGTTAATGTAAGTGCATAACCTTATGGGTAATAACTACCATAATATTTGCTGGTTTTATACAAGGCTTTCTGCACTCAAAAGAACGTGAGCAGTCCAAACGTAGAAGTGTTCAATAACAGTATTGTATTCGGGATTATAAAACTGATCCAGATTGTGGTTATACCACCAGTAGGATTTGACAGTACACAATGGGTGGCTTCAAGGATATTAGATCTGAATAAAAATGCTTGCAAGCAATATCTTTAGTGTCAATCACAGATACATTTATAACGGGTTCGTTTTATCAATGATAGCTGATCAGAATACAACTGTTGTATTGAATTTATACAAGATCGAACGTGCCTCCAGGGTTAAAACATATTTGATTAAAGTACACTAAGCCCTATAAGATTTTCCATTTCAGAAACAGTAAAGAGAAGGAAGATTATCATGTATATAGCAAGCCTCCAGAAACATATCAAATATACAGAGGCAAGCAATATGGATATGAAGAGACAACAATTCAGCAATGAAATTGGAATAAGAACCAATCATGAATAATATTTTCATATAATCAAAATGAAAGCAAATATTTATTCAGTAGAAAATAACATTATCTTTCTGTTTGTAAATGTTCATTGTAATTAAACAAATATCTCCTATTATTATATATAATCTGCAACTCTTGTTTAAGCAGTAAGGAGACTTGCATTGAAATGCGATCAACTTATTTCTATGCTAAAAGATTACAACACAAGACCTGGAATCTGTTAGATGTTCACCAAACAGCAACCAAACGATAAAAGAAGACGTAAATACGTATACTCCCATCCATCTAAATGTTTAATAAAACATTCAGATTATTTTTAATGGTTTAATAACGTTTACCATTTGTTGAAATTCGCTATACCTTTCATGCCATTTTATTCTCAAAAACTGGCCATTTAGGTGCCAGGATGACAAATCATCAGCATCGTATCCTCAATCTATCTCATCAACAATCAGATTTTACACATTATAGCTTTGTCTTACATATTATTTTATATAGTAAAAATGTTTATGATATGTATAATACATTGAATTTAATTTTATAGTTTTCATATTCTTCTGAGTTAAACTGTACACTTGCCGTAGTACGTTGAACGTTTTATCGACCACATAAAATATATAATGACAACAAACTCCAATGACGAATGTATTCGTCACTTGTATAACACCTTCATATTGACCTCTAAATCCTAAAAATTTGAAAGCAAGGAGTAAATAAATATTTGATTACGCGAGGACATATATGACTTTAAACGATGAAACAATATTCTATGAATGTCTACAAACATGTACATAGAATTTGTCGACAGACTAAGGAGTAAATGCATTCAGGGAATAAAACAAATAAATGCATGATCCACCATTTAGATCCTTCATAGTCATATATCCAAATGATTTCAAGCATTGTTTCGTTTGATGGTATCAATCAAACAGTTTACGTAGGCCCGATTGAGATGTAAATACACTAAACGAAACCCGAGCTTAACAAACTCATCTGAATTTGTATGATCTGAATGATCTATGAATATTAGGGAACGTTGAATCTGGTGTTGATGTGAATTGGCTATGATCTATGACTTATGAAGGAATCTTAGTTTCGAACACTGGAAGCATTTCTCAAATGACCCAATACGTTTTGAAATTTCGCAACCTGCTGGTGTTCAAACAAATTAGGATTAAACTCAACAGGTGTATATGGTCCTGATCTACCTAGATCAACTACTGTTTAAAGCCATATGATACTTCAAATTGAAAAAAAAAGTTGAATATGTTTTATATACATATACTTGAATGGCTAAGTTGTACTATAAAAGAAGTGAAAGTGGTCTTTCTTGTAAAGGGAAATCCTTTTTCAGATCAAAATCTTCAGAAAAATACTGCTTTTGAATTATTGTCTTACCTGTACTCAGTGACTGTAACAACGATACCTCGCGTTAAAACTTTGGCCACTGCACAGCGCAAGTTCGGAGGAAACTCGTGATTAAAGAAGGTTAATAAACGAACACTGGCGTGTTAAAAGTAATAACTGATTCCTAAAAAAACAATTAAGATACACCAATACATTGAACAATGGTTATGACGAATGGGCATGCATGAAAAATATCCAACAAATAAATACATCGCTCAATCGATTCCCTCTTTTTTTCATGTGCTTCATGATTCTGTGTTGATTGTTTACCAATGGCACCACCTGGTTAACCTTGGCTAAAAACAGAAAAGTTGTTTAGCTTGCAATCAACAATCATTAAATAGAATATTAAGCTATTTGACGTAGTACGTTATGAATTCGTAATAAATGTTAAAAAATGCATAGAGAACTTAGTTTATTATATATGCATGCAAACGTTCAATTATTATCTGAACATTACAATTACATAAAACTCGTTTCATATAACTTTACAATTCTTAAGTATAATTATGTGAATATAGCATAAGATCTATTATTTTGATTATACATCAGTATCAAATGTCAATCATTATATATGTGATTAATATAAATAAATTTGTTTATGAATTCATTTTTTTGTAATATTGTTACGCCCCGGTGATTTGAAAGCTGATAATTTTACTGTGGTTTAACTTGTGTAGATAAGATAGATGTGTTTATATTATCACTGTGGTCTCCGTTCTACACTTGATACATGCAGATGTCCGTTGTTGTGTTCTGATTCGTATTTTACAGAAGAAACAGCCTACCTGGACCTTACATTATATACTGACATCTTTAAATCTATATATCGACTTTATTTATGTGTGTAATTGTTCATTTTGTATTTGTTTTTACTTAGTTTCAGTAGAACGCGCCAAATGTAACGTTAGGTGTTCCTGTTCTTGTTTATGAATAACTTGTGTATTACGTCACACGTAACGACGATTTTGTATAAAATACGGAACGCATGTTCCTACTGAGAGCTTCTCTCCAAGAACCTCCATGCGGTTAACAGTATATCTAAAACTATAACTTGCTGCACCAAGTAAAAGTGCTTGGTGATAATATTTAACAGACTTGATAATTAACCAAGTCTTCATATAAAAATGCTGACGTACTGTTTGCTCGGGTAAATCGCTAACCATGCACCGAGTATGCTGAGTATTAGAAAGCAGTGCACCAAGTAGATTTTCTTGCACCAAGTTTGCAGAGTTTTAGAATGCAATGTCCCAAGTAGATTTTCCTGTACCAAGTATGCAGAGTATTAGAATGCCGTTCCCAAGTAGATTTTCTTGCACCGAGCGCTAGAAGAATTATTTTATTAACTTGGTGCAAGTAATGCACCTTGCCGAATTACTTATTGTATATAGTATTAACGTATTTGGTTTTGTTTAACTGAATTTGTTGTATTGCTTAAACAGACATAACAGTATTAATACAATTCATGAACTTCCAATGTGATCTTTATTATTACTTCCTTCACCAGAGGCCCACATAAGTTACGACAGGTATATCCTGACAAGAAAACCCCGGAACGGTACAATATTAATGTCATGGTCTAGATTATTTTTCACTGCATTTACAGAGCATATAGGAGTCACTATGTTACTATTCATCTGTGGATTAACTTGACATTTTGTGACCTGTGACAGTTCAAATTAAACAAGAGGGCTTAACAATTTTTGTTTTCCTTCATCTTCCCTGTAGAAATAGATTCATAAGTAACATTTTAATAAATAAAAAAGAAGTATATTTATGAACTTATAGGTACTTGGTCCTGGGTTATAAAGAAAGGTATCAAAAACAAGAGTTAACATGTCAATGTCTTTCTCTAGTACAATGTCAGAATTAGAAACTTGTTTTCTTATTTTGAATGCTTCTATTCTTTATTAGACTGTATCAATAAATTTCTGTAGTACAATACAACGTATTAAATCAGTTACCTATTAAGTAATATAAAAGATTTAAAAGGCAATGAGGACACAATCGAAAACAAAATGAAAGAGGGCTATTATGTTTCCAAAAAAGAAACACACACTGTTCAAACGATCGGATATGAAAAAGAAAATGTTTTATCTTTGTATCTATAACAAACATTTACTAAAGATGAGTTGATTGATTGTTGATTTGCATAACGTCCAGTGTTTTATAATTCATGCATATGAATTCAGGACGGGCAAACATTATCAATAGATGTAATGCGTAAGTTCAGCAGAGTGTGTCGACTGTAATGAAGGACAGTTAATTTAGACAGCCGTTAGAGAAAAATGTACATTGGATATTGTCAGATATTTTCCCTTGTAACATACCCCATACGAGCCCGTGACAGATTAGATGCAATGGTTCTTCAGCGTAAAAAGATAGTGACATTCTTCTTATCGAAGGCTTTGGATATCAGCGTAAGAATTTATATTAATACAATTTCAAAAAGAACAAAAGAACACTTCTCTTAAGAATATGTTTTAAAAACAAATGGAAGAAATCATCTTTAATTTACCACATTTCCAAATCTCGGTCAACCCTTAGGGAAAAACATTAGAGAAAATTATAAATGATATACATGTACATTGTACATGCAAATCAGTTGGTCCCTGATTGTCATGTATATGCAATGCCTAAGTTCAGCAGAGTGTGTCGACTGTAATGAAGAACAGTTAATTTAAACAGCCGTTATAGAAAATGGTACATTGGATATTGACAGATATTTTCCCTTGAATATCACCGTTAAGATGTGTATTAATACAATTTCAAAAAGCAAAACGAACGCTCCTTTTCAGAATGGGTTTTTAAAACAAGTCGAAGACCAACTATTTTGTTTCCGTATCTGCTACATTTGTTGTAACGCAAACTAATGAAGAACAGGATTCGAATTAATTCGTCAATTTATGAAAAAATGCAATCCTTTAGATTACGAAACGGCGAATTCTCACTTGATTTTACAAAGTTAATGCGTTTAATTCACGCTGTTCTTTAAAATATTGACGTGATCCATAGAACAAGTATGTATGATATAAGCATATTAAAATTTTACTCTAATGCCAATTTTTGTCAATGTCGATACACATAGCTTTGAAGTAATGTGTTGTTATTTCTTCTAAAATATGTATCAGCCATAATGAAACGGTTATCATATAAGAAGTGTTTCAGTTTCAATTAGATTCAAATGGCTTTTAAATACTTATTGTCATCTAAAAAATATAAATGAGTAAAAATGAAGAGTAAAGGTAAAAAAGAAAGCAAACCTATACGTATATTAACCGAAACCATTTAGAGGGAAACATACAGTCTTTAACAATAGAAGGATGGCTATGAATATGTTAAACTCTACATTTCCTTGATCTGCAATCAATAAGAAAGAAAAAAACATATTAAGATCAGAAATATACATGAAAAATTAGGTTTTGCTGACGTTGTTCCTGAATTACCTGGTGATAGTCATATGGACGTTGGCGTGATTGTTTTTATTCAGATTGCAAACCATTATGTTCGTTTTTTATTGGTTACTTGACGTACAATACTTATAGCTCTAAATGTATTTATATCCCATTTATACTGTAGTGTGAGCCAATTTTTTCATCGACCTTTACCTTTTGTCAATGAGCCTCCTCGTGGGGTTTTTCATTATGTGATTACTTGACCGTTTTTATAGTGATTATTTGATTACCAGACCAAATATTTCATGATTATTTCATTATTTGATATTCTAGGACTATATTTTTAATTCTTTGATTATATTGTTTAAACCAAATAATTAATGACTATGTGATTATATTGGCAAACAATTTGTTATTATGTGATTACTTGGACAGCCCCATGAGGGGCCTCGTCAATCAAGCATACCTTATAATCTACATCGATTGTGATCAGGCCACTGATTTAAAAGTCACTCTTGTGTTAATTTCATTGACCCCACTTTAAGCAATCGTATTCAGCTAAATGGTCATTGATGGTTTAAATAATTGAATATTAACATTTCACTTTAAACAGATTAAGTTTTATTTTGTCATACTTCAAAATAGTTAAATAAGTACATGATTTAACATAAGGTGGATATTTGTAAATTTCTGTACTATTAAAATTGTCTTTTTGAATTTTGTTTAGATTTATGTTGTATTCATATTTTATTACATGTATAAACCATTGACTTTTTTTTTTGTGGACATTAATTCTGGACTATTTAATGATTATTGAAGAAAAATAGTGTGACATTATACTTCATAAAGGTGTAAAATGCAAATGGAGACACATAAGATAAATTGTCACAACGCCCTTCTGTGAATAGGAATTATACGTTCGATTTTTCATATTTTTCAAAACAAATACTATCATTCTGAATAATTCAAACCTTGATCGAGAATATAAATAGCGTTAATTATCTTTACGCGTAATTTGTAGAATATGATTTAAAAGTAGGATATCTATTCTCTATAGATAGTTAAGCTAGCTATAAAACAGGTTAAATCCACCATTTTCTACATAAGACATGCCTGTACCAAGTCAGGAATATGAAAGTTGTTTTTCATTTGTCTGATGTGTTTGAACTTTTGATATTGCCATTTGATAAGGGACTTTACGTTTTGAATTTTCCTTGGAGTTCGTTACTGTTGTTATTTCACTTTTTTTTTATAAGTGTATTTCTCGATCTTAACACATACAGTCAAAAACTGATCAAAGAGGTTGAAAAGAATATTGATTTATTATATATAACAGAGTGTTTCGATAGATTTTGCAGAATAAAGAATAATGGACCAAAATACAAAATATAGAAAAATGAACAAACTGGAATCAAGAATATAGAATAATCAGGTGTAGCAGTACATACGGACTGCTAATACTATCAATAAAATAATGTCTTGATTTGACATGTTTGAGAAATAAATACACCAAAAAAAACCATATTGAACAAACTCTTGTCTGAATTCGTATGATCTTGATGATAAATAAATATCAGGGAACGCTTACTCTGGTGCTGAAGCTGGTCCTAGTTTCTCGTGTTTTGTGTGTTTTTGCATTTACAAAGATGCAAAATAAATCGGACTTTAAAAAAGTTTATATTGACTTAAGGCAAACGAAATATTATTTGGTTGGTATTCGCGCGCAAATTATTTGAGTAGAAAATTAATTTAAAATTAAAAACCAAAATAGTTTAAGCTTAAAATATCACGAATTCAAAATAATTCGACGAGGTATCTGGATCTATAAGATGGTTCACTGTACGTGTCTATACTACTATACCATTACAGTCAACCAGAATAAAAGTCAAAGTCTTTATCAATTAATTCACTTATCAATTGACTGCTGACTGCTAAACGTACTGCGCAAATATCGCATGCATATGCTGGACTATAACATATAAAAATATGGAGATGTAGTTTGATTGCCAATGAGACACCTATCCACCAAAGTTCAAATGAAGTGGATGTAAACAATTATAGACAACCGTACGGCCTTCAACAATGAGAAAAACCCATACCGTATGGTCGGCTTTAAAAGGCCCCGACATGAGAAATATGAAACAATTCAATTGAGAAAACTAACGGCCTAATCTATACCAAAACAATTTACGAAAAACAAACATGACAGGCATGAAACAGCGACAACCACTGAACTACAGGCTCCTGGCTTGGGACAGGCACATAAAGGATGTGGCGGGGTTAAACATTTTTGTGAGCGCTCAACCCTCCCCCTAACCTGGGAGAGTTGTGTAACAGTACAACTTAAGAACAAACTTTAAAAATCAGTTGAAAAAAGCTTAACTCATCAGATGGATACAAATAGAAATACATCTAACAGAAACACAGAGTGGACGTGCACGGGTACTTATACATTACAAAACCAAAAGGACACTAAGTACAGATCTGCAAGTACTCGCAGTTACTGACAGCTAGTTCGAAGCCAATAACAACTGATGAAAAAAAATCATGTATCTAAGACTAAAATATCAATCAGTACACATCCAACATTCAATTGATTTAGTATAAAGACGTCATTAACAGTCAGAGAAAAACATGTTAATTACCTAAGACCTGAATTTATCTATTTATTAACTAATTGATTGATAGCTGACTGCTAAATTTCCGGCGCACATATTACTTTCATGTGCTGGATTATTTGATGTTAAATACATAAGATATGTGACTATGAAGGAATCCTAGTTTTGCAAACTATACGCACTGTCACAAGGACACAGTATTCTTAAATCACGCAACCAAGAATATATATATTCCTTTTGAGATATAAAGTGACATTCTTGCTTCAAACAAATAAGGTTTAAAATTAACATGTGTATGAAATATGGATCAACAGCTAATTTTCAATATTTCAAACATATGTGCATATATACCATAAACTCTATTAATATTTCGATTTTGCAAAAGTATTTCATCAGATTTAAATCTCACATTTTCATGTTATATATTCAAATATTAAAAATAAGTTTTTATGAATTTATTTCTTTTTAAGTATTATTCAAAACATCATTATTGTCATGGTCTAGACGATTTGTTTCAATGAATCGCTGTGTCACACATATTTTCATCTTGAGAAAAACTTTGCCTTTCATAACATGTGACAATTTATATTAAACAATTTAACATAAAATAGAAATTTTTCTTTCGTCTTTACTACAAAAATAGTAAAACAATTTTCTTTTTAGATCAAATATAAACCATATTTGGGGGCTGTTTGTGTGTTTAGTTCTGTGTGAATAAAGGCAAGTTTAAAAAAGATAGGCTATAATGGCAATTTTCCAAGTAATTATTTTGCTTGCACAAGGTAAAACACAGAAAACTAAACACTGAGCACTACGAACTCAAATAAAAACAGGGCTTAAAATCGGGTGTTCCGAATTGGAAATATTGCTGCATCACTCATGTTACCTGTCCTGTTGCTGATGACAAGTCAAAACTTATTGATAATTTACATTCGATGATGTTATTTTGAATAAAGAACAAATATATTCTGTTCACCAACTGTTTGATTTTTACCGTCAAATAAAACAAATAATGTACGATAAGGGAGATACCATTAGGATTTAACGCCACTTCGACGTTACTGTGCAGTAAAACATTTAAACAAAGGCAATAAAACGGTCTTTTTCAACATTGATTTAGATTTTTTTAAGACAAATAGAAGAACTCGCTTGCAAGTGACCATATTTAGTTAAGATGGGAAATAAACATATGATAATATAGCTCTTGCTGAAGTGGTTCCTGGCTTGATTTCGGATAGCCACATAGAAGGTTACGAGATAAGGTTTTTTGTCAGGTCTCAAACCTTTCCGTTCTTTTTGTATTGTTTAATTGGTGTACAATACTGACAGACAAGTTCTGCATGTCTTTATTTCCAATTTATAACTGTAGTTTGACCCAATTTTTCATCAGCCTTTACATTTTGTTAATCAAGTATGCCTAATAATCTACATCGAGTGTGATCAGGCCACTGATTTAAAAGTCACTCTTGTGTAAATTTCTTTGACCTCACTTAATAGCAATCGTATTCAGCTAGATGGTCATTGACAGTTTAGATAATTGAATATAAACATCTCATCTTGAACAGAATAAGTTTTATATTGTCATACTTCAAAACATTTACATGCATGCATAATTTAACATAAGGTATGATTTATTAAATCTCTGTAGTAAATAAATTGCTTATTAAAATATTTGATATTTATATTTATCTTGAATTCATTTTTTATACATGTTAACCATTGAACTGTCATAAACAACTTTAAAAACGTGTGTCATGTAATTTTATAGATAAAAATAAGTGTTTGTGTTGTGCGCTGTTTCCAATTTGTGATATACTGTTTGGAGAATAATTCAGGACAATGCAATGATATTTGAAAAATAGTGAGAAATTATTCTTTATAAATGTGTAAAGTGAAAATGGAGACACTAAATGAGAATTTTTACACCGCCCTTCTTTCAGTGATTATATGTTTAATGTATTCATCAACGTCAGGTAATATTACATAAGATTTTCGAATTTCATCTTGTATAGTTAACACTGATTGCAATCAAACTTTCGACTTTCACATTAATTTGATCAAATTTAAGGGGGGAAGGGGGGCAGAACTATAGTCATTTTTCTCAAAATAAAAATTCATTTTCACCGGAAATTGCTATAAACTCATCATAGATACCAGTAGAACAATTGTATACGCTTGACACGCGTTTCGTCAACAAAAGACTAACCAGTGACGCTCGAATCCAAAAAGTTACCAAGGCCTGAATAAAGTTCGAAGTTGAAGACCATTGAGGACCCAAAATTCCGAAAGGTTTTGCCAATTATAGCTAAGTAATCTATTCCTGGGGAAGAAAATCCTTAGTATTTCGAAAAAGAAATTTAATGTCATCGTATTCCTTTCGCACATAAAGTTCTTTACCGTTTTCATGATTTTATAAAAATATATTTTCTGCATTTTATGTGGTCGAATATTCATTTTCATCCTATCTTAGGGAGCTACCATTTGATTTTTATGGGGGCTAAGATGAAAAATTTTGTCCTGCATTTTTATTTTTTTTAGTTGTAATCTCTGTCATGCCTTTTTATTTTTCACTCTATTTGGTCCTGCCTATTTTTTATTAGTTTATCCTGACATTTTTTACATAAATTGTCATCCTGCCATTTTGCCAAGTTGCTCATCCTGCCTTTTTTTTTACTCAAAACTCCTGTTCTGCCTTTTTTCAAATTTATATTATTTTCAATTCCCCCCCCCCCCCCCCCCCCCCCATAAAAATCAACTGGTAGCTCCCTTAAGCATTTTTATTTTTCTTTCAGTTCTTGCTAGATCAGGATATTAATTTATAAAATTGTACTCCCCCTCCATCAGATAATTAAATTTTGTTCATCTGATCATATGTGGAAGAAGCACACAAAAAGTCATGTATATGCGCTGCTATAGGTATAAAATAAAAGACTGGCCAACAGTTTAAGTATTCATATAGACAAATTGAATAAAATGTGTGAGTTTGATGTTGAATTTGAGAGTTTTCCCATGTTGCCCGCAAAACCAACCATTTAACTGTTGTAGCGTGTAATATGAGTGTTTTATAATTTGTACACATACGTTAAGACGGTTTGACGCGACGTTAACACTGCTTGATATTTCATTTTTCTATTAAAATGGAGAATGGAAATGGGGAATGTGTCAAAGAGACAACAACCCGACCAAAGAGCAAAAAAAAAAACAGCCGAAGGCCACCAATGGGTCTTCAACACAGCGAGAAAATCTTGCACCCGGAGGCGGGCTTAAGCTGGCCCCTACACAGAAATATGTACTAGTTCAGTGAAAACGGATGTAATACTAAACCCCAAAACATATAGATGAACTCAAATTAAAAATTGGGACAGGCGCAAAAATGCGGCGGTGTTAAACATGTTTTGTGATATCTCAACCCTCCCCACTATACCTCTAGCCAATGTAAAAAAAAAACACACAGCAATACGCACAGTAAAACTCAGTTTAAAAAAAGTCCGATTCCGATGTCAGAATAGATAACAAAAGAAACTAAGCAAAATGACAATGATACATAAATCAACAATTATTTTAAGTTGTTAAAAGTCACAATCTTTGGACAAAGCGGCATAACTCAGTTCTTAACAGGCTTTGTGATTTTTACTACTTTGGTTGTTGTGCTCTTTGACCGAGCACAGGTAACCAGATAAAAAAATGAAACAAAAATGAGAAAGTGGATGCATTTATTATATTTAAAGCAACCGTAAACAAAGGGTATAATACAATTTGAATAGTCATTTTGTATGTTTATTGCAGATGGGAATTAATCAAAACACATTTGCAATTTAGTTTTGAAAGTGAGAAAATCTAGTTGATATGTCTAAACATATTTTACAGTCCACAAACATTAAGAGCAAAATGACCCTGAGACGCCGGAATGAGGTTATACGTTCCGAACAATGGAAAATATCATCAGTCATCTGTGAAAGAAATTTACGTTTATCACACCAGTCATAATCGTGTTTGTAAAACTTTCAATATCACTAAAACACACCCGCGAAATCGCTAAATAATTATGATTCAGAAATTTATTTATAAGTAATAACATAAGGCATATTCTTACAAATTCATCAAATTATCAAGTATTATTAGATAAATATGTTATCAATTTCAAAAAAGACACATGGTTTAAGCCACACCTCCGATTACATATATGGCAACATACGAATATGCATAAGAAAAGAAAATATATTAATGCAAATAAAATTCCGATAGTGAAATCCAACAACAAAATAAAAGAAATATGAAAAACAAATAAACAAAAAATAAGGTTCCATTTCCATTCCCAAAATAACAAAATAACACACGAAATAGGATTAACGGAAATAAAATCAATAGGAAAAATATGAAAAGGGAGAATAGTACGGATACACGTATCTACAGATTTTCTTCCAAACTGTATAGTAATATTCATCTTAAACTCATGGCTGACAACTTTCTGTAAAGCAGTAGAGCAAAATGTGTTTCTATATGCATTTTGTATATAAAGGAACAATTCGTATATTTCCATTGTATCGGGTTGGTTATTTTTTTAAAATCAATTTTGCTGAAAGAATATTAAATTGGCCAAAAAGTTTGAAAATCCAAAACATTTTACATTCAGCAAAGCCAAAAGGACGTCTAGTTTTTCGCACGAGAAAAAGTCAAGATTTGACAATATTTCAAACCAAAGTCATCTCTTAGGTTTACTATGTAGTATTGATTGGTCGTTATTTCTAGCCAATCAAACCCGGGAAACAGGTACCAAATTAGTGACTTAAAAACCAGCTAGGCCAGTTTGTTACTGTGTTTATATTATTTATAAAAAGATGAAGGTTTACCTTTAACATAGCAACAAGCTAAACTTTTATTCATGAAGTACACTATCCAATAGAACACCTGTAATCAGGTATTGGCACTAGAAGGTTCCGCTCTCTAATCATTTCAGCACGCGAAGAAAAGTATAATCATGCGTACTGATTGATTTATCTACTTTTTTTTTATACCCGTGCTTGATGTCGTAATGTTTATTAATTATTTGGTATAGAAAACGTGACATAAATATAAGACAATTTGTAAGTCTCAATTGTCTAGAGAACCTTATAGAAGTTAAAGTTCATCCCTTCTTTTCCCGTATTATGATACATATACAGGCAATATAAATAAAAGGAGTGAGTTAGATATCGACGAGACAGTAACTTACATTGTGACGGGTGCTGAGTATGGAGCAGGATCTGCTTACCATTCTGAAACACCTGTGATCACATTGATTGCTGGGAGGTTCGTGTTGCTCAGTCTTTAGTTTTCTATGTCATGTTTGTTGTGTTTTGTATACTGTTGTTTGTATTTGGTCTTTATAGTTTTAGTTAATTTTCGACTTATGAGTTTGAATGTCCCTTTGGTATCTCTCGCCTCTCTTTGACATGGCGTTTTAATTTTATATTAGACTTATGAGTTTGAATTTCCCTTTAATATCTTTCGCCTCCCTATTACATATATGCATATAACAAAAAAAAACAACATACAGCCTTTAATTGTAGTTGACATCAAGTCTGGTCCCTTTCAGCGATCACGTGATCTACTATTGTCCAAAGTGTTTAAATTTTATATGGTCCAATCTCTACATTCTGTATTTTCAGATGCCGCTTGTTCTTTGCCTGAAGAACTGCAGGGAACATTGTGGGAATATAATTACACAAAAGTTTCAGACAAATCAGAACAATCAACAACTCTCAACATCGCAACTACAACGATGCAAACTTCCATCAGTTTAGACATTTATGGGACAAAAATAGACCGTTGGACTTGCATCAATAGTTTAAACATCTCTAACGCGCATGATGTTGTGGTTTTCAAGTAACAAATAATTTAGGATTAATTTTAGTGAATAACCTTTTTCTACAAGAATGTATAAAAAAATTGGGTTGTGGTATATACGTCAATGAGACAGCAACCCAACGACAAAAACAAACAATGTACAACCAAATGACAACATACACGTCAATGACTATATAAATGTATATAAATAGAATGCGTTGTGTATGTCCAAAATTTTTATCGATTTGAGCGCTTTTATTGTAATAGTTCCGGATCCGGAAAAGTAGTACTATTTTAATATAATTTGAAAAAAGATAATAATAAAAAAAAATGAATGCTTTAGAAATAAACGTATTCAAATAGTTATCAATGACACGATCCAGTTATCAATTTTTGGAGAATAAAATGCAGTTGGTTTCAACACAAAGTAAGTTTCGTAAGCGGATTAATATGTTAAAGACGTGGGAAAAAAACGAAGTAAAATGTCTTCCCCTCTGTTCTATTATCTTATGAATATTCTTATTTAAACACTTGTGTCAAAGGTCATGGAACATTGTAAGCTAATTTAAATTGTTATAACGAAGGAACGTTTGACAAAATAATAAAAAAAAACATCGCTTAGATATTTGCCAAATTACTCGCATCAGCCCACAGTGAATAATTACTATTCGATTGGTTTATTCCACTTACTGCACGATTAAAATGCATCATCACGAAAATGTGCCATCGTTCAACTCATGCAAAATTAGATTGAATGTCAAGGTTATCACGAAAATAGAAAATGAGCATGTTTTGTCCTGGATTTTGCGAAATTAAGCACTGCGAAAATAAACATCTTCACATTATAAGATATTTATCAACTTAAACGCATCTTGTAAATAGTCAAATAGGCCCAATTAAATAATGGAGACAAATCGACTTAAAGAAAGAAGAAGATAGTATTACTGAGTAAAAATGGACCCAAAGACAAGGAATAAAACATATTATCTAAAATATAAAACTATACATAAAAACTTCATTTTATAGATATTAAGATCATTCGTAATTTCTTTTTGCAAAGTTTTTGATTAAAATGGAAACTCTTCTCGTAAGCAATTACTATAAAGACCAGTTGTTACATATCTATATGAAGGCAATTCCTACATGTTTAGTTTGTATGGTATATTTCAGAAGTGACAAAAGTTTTATTAGTGAAATTTTCGGAGCAATCAGATGGCTTTACCTTTGTATGAAATTAACAAAAGTATCCGCTGATTTATTTTACTTTTATCTTTTGTCAGGTATGTGCATTTCTAAATATATATATCAATTAAAAGAAAACATTGAAACAAATTCGACAAACAAAAGGAAATAAAGTCGAGTGCAGACAACTTGTTATATGTAAAGTGCACACAATCCAAGACAATGTTATTTGATGACACCCATACACACAGGTGCCACCGGAATCAAGTGGTATCGACAGCAAAAATACATGGTACACGTATAGAATTACCTATATGCAAATGCGACAGTTATCAATTACATGTATTGTATGCATTAATTATTAGATCTTTTTAATGTATTTTAAGAATATTTTTTTTCATAAAACTTGTATTTGAAAATAATATTCGGCCATACATAATACTGGCAAGAAAACATGTTATAAATAATTAGTATTATATATTTGTTTTACTCAAATTAAAAACTGTTTTTCACTTTTCAACATGTTCAATGAGTTATTGTTTGTGCTTAAGTATTCTGAATATTCGTTGTCATCTATTTCAGTGTGTCGGCGTTTTATGTAAATTCCTTTAAAAATTATTCATGCATACACATTTAAAGTATTAGATCTGAGAATCCAGGACAGACTTTGTTCCTGGGTGTTTCGCAAACGTCAGTCAATCAATTAGATAAATACAATTACACAGAACTGGATATGGAAAGAGAACAAAATAATTATACATTTTATAATGAGCAAATTTCTAGAAATCAGTATGTACACAAATATAATTTATTATAGAAAACGATAATATAAAAAAAAAGATTCCGTAAATTCTATCTGTATACAACAGCCACATGGTGCTTTCAGGTGATGTTATGTGTAGCAATAAAACGCAACATATATCAGTGAACATACCTACCATGAGAACGTTACATGTACACAATGCGTAGGAATATTCAAAATGAAGCCTTCAATACAAATTCATCATTTGCTGTTGTAACAATCTGATTGTACTTCACTGGTGCAGATTAAAGACCATTTGTTCATGGCACAGCAATTTAAATAAAAACGATTGTATACTATTCAACAGAGAGCATAATCAGTATAAACATAACAATAAACAATAAAAAAAAACATCATGCACAGTAGAATAGGAACACTAACTTAGAAAGAGAAAGAGAAAAGGAGACATGTAGAAAAAGTGCAAAACGAGTAAAATGTCTCCTTTCCTGAGCTCTAAAAACTGCTCGATTATATGAATGTGTTCTTGTTTTATTGTACTAACGTTTTTCAATTCAAGATGTTTTCATTGGTGTTGATCCGAACGAAAGAGTGTTTGCGCCAGAATATGGTACTCCAAATGATAACGAACCAACGTGTAGCACCTTCTGTCAATACACAGGCTCCCCGAAAATACGCACATTGAGAAGACAAGGTAATATATTTTCTAATGGTTGTTTTGCGAATTCTTTTCCTGCTTTTGAAAGTAGGGAAATTATGTTCCTAGTCAGTACGTCCTTCCGTATGTCTAAACGGTATGATCTAAGGTAATTTATCATGAAGTTGTGGTCAGATCAACTTTACACTTTTTACTAATAATTTGAAATAATGTTTTAAATATATATAGAAATAGAATTCAATCCGAAGTTATCAATGTCAAAAGTTGTTAAAAGCAAATAGATAAATTTGTAAAATGAAACGTGTAAATTGTATTTTTGGATTTTAAAAATCGATTACAAGATTTAATCATCGTCGATCCGTCTTTTTTTTTAAATATGTCGGTTTTCATTTAATATATTGTAATAATTGTTATGATTTTAAAATCTGTACTTTATAAATTTCATGCTTCCGAGGCGCTTTTCTGAATTAACTTTCATCAGGAACGCTTAGAGCCGAATATTTAAAAGCGTTTTCCTAAATTGACCACCAAAAAAAAAATGCACATCATATTCGATACTGGCAGTTTACCTGTTGCATCCCAAAAAGCCAAGAATGTATAAGAACAGAATCAGTTCATTGATTATTAAACATTCATATCAATGAGCAGTATGAAAATGAAGAAGCGTGCACGTGGTATCAATGCCAACGAGACATTTATCCATCAAGGACAAACGGATCAGGATGTTAATAACTATTTGTCACAGCATTCATCAATGGCCAAATTCAATACCGTATAGAAAGTCATAACATGGATTTGCATAACATGATGCAAAACAATTCTAACATATGTGTTAAAATAGAACACAAACAGCCTGGTTTAAGCTGAAAACCTCAAACGGTAAACAAATCAAACAGAGAATGTTGAGACAAAATCTTTGAAGGAAGAGACGACGACCAAAATAACAGATTACATGACTTTAATGTCATTTTTTAGTACTTTTATTTTCTATTATAAAACATCTAACTGTCATGCAACGCTACACGAGTTTCGGACTCCCTTTTCAAATACAACTCAAATAATTGTTATGTATCTTTTATCTTTATTCAGGTACCAATGACGCATTGCCAAATGATGCTTCCTTGTGTGAACCATGTGGCAGTGCCTGTGACGTGGGTATGTTGTTTATTTATTTAATCCTTTTGTAGTGATTGTTGTCTAAAGATCCATAAAAAGAGCCGTTCAAAATTAGGTTTCGTATGCCCTATAATAATGAATTATACTTGTCCGTTGTCTGCATATTTAATTCTAGATTTTAGCATCTTTTTGTCGAGCCTTCGACTTTTGTCGAAAAAGCGAGACATAGCGATCCTACATTCCGTCGGCGTCGTCGTCGTCGTCGGCGGCGTCCACAAATATTCACTCTGTGGTTAAAGTTTTTGAAATTTTAATAACTTTCTTAAACTATCCTGGATTTCTACCAAACTTGGACAGAGGCTTGTTTATGATCATAAGATAGTATCCAGAAGTAAATTTTGTAAAAAGCAAATTCCAGTTTTTCCGTATTTTACTTATAAATGGACATAGTTTTTCTGCCAGTTAACAATACATTCACTCTGTGATTAAAGTTTTTAAAATTTTAATAACTTTCTTAAACTATCCTGGATTTGTACCAAACTTGGACAGAAGCTTGTTTATGATCATAAGATAGTATCCAGAAGTAAATTTTGTAAAACAAAAATCCTGTTTTTCCGTATTTTACTTATAAATGGACTTAGTTTTTCTGCCAGTTAACATTACATTCACTGTGTGGTTAAAGTTTTTAAAATTTAAATAACTTTCTTAAACTATCCAGGAATTTTACAAAACTTAAACAGAAGCTTATTTATGATCAAAACCTAATATCTAGAAGGAAATTTTGTAAAAAATGATTTCCTGTTTTTCTGTATAGTACTTATAAATGGACTTAGTTTTTCTTCCAGTTAACGTTACATTCAGTTTGCAGTTAAAGTTTTTAAAACATTTATTAGATTCATAAACCATCCTGGATTTTTACCAAACTTGGACAGAAGCTTCTTGCAATCAGTATAGTATCTAGAGGAAAAGGTTTAATAATTTTTTCCCCATTTTTGTTGACATAGCGATCCTACATTCCGTTGTCGTCTGAATTAAGGGATAAATCATCAAACAATGTAAAAATTATCTTCTTTATCATTTGTTCATTCAATCAATTTATGTTTCAACTTTTTTTTATAAATCTATAGATTTGATTCCATACTGTATTCATTTTTACAAGCATAAATTTTTTCATACATTTCAAACGTTTTATTTCATTAACTGTAAATCTATTATGTGCATTCCCCTATCACACTGAAAACATAGATAACAGCAAAAGTAGGCGAGACACTAGATTCCGCGGAACCCTTACGAATTTTTCTCATATACATACACTATGCAACAGTAGTCCGAGAGATTTTTAAATTTTAAGACAAAAGAAAATTGCCCTAAAAGATATTTTTGATGCTTTAAATTGTTTTGTTTATATTTTTTGTTCCGACAAATTTTTGAATCATGGTTGAAATTGTCTGCTAATCATACTATTTCTATATACTGGGCAGCTATGTTTAAATAAAAACTTGTGTTGAAATTGATTGCTTTTGTTGAATTAGATTTCGGCAATATGCTTTAAAGCAGCAAAACGTTTTAACTGATCACATTGATCAATAGCTTGTATATTAAGAATGGTTTTTTATTAAAATGGTTGTAATGGTCTGTTTGACTAATTCTAGTGAGAACGCATTGGTGGTCTCTTATAAATGTTCAAGTCTCGAATGATGGAGGTCGTTCATTATATCCTTAGCCTTATCAAAACAAAGGCTTAAGAGTTGAAGTCTTTGCTTATTCGATAATCATGCGTTATTTTCGGTGTTTTTTTTTTGTTTTTTTTTTTAACACACTTGTTTCTCCAGAAGGCTATCCTGTAAACTATTACAGTACTGTATTTTCTTTTTAGTAAATTAATAGACGCTATGAGTTATTAAATCAATCGATTATTCTTTGTATGTATTTAATTTATATGTGCATGTATGTTAAAGAAAACACGTAAATTTTTTCTAAGCTATGTCTTGTTAATACTAAATGATAAATGCAACCCAAACCCTTGCCAGAATAATGGCACTTGTAATGATTTGAAGGACAGCTTTAACTGCACATGTGCTCTTGGATGGCTGAGGGATAATTGTGAAACTACCTATTCGAGAGGTGTCGTGAATCAGATATGGATACTAAAAAATTCCAAAGATCTTGTAGAGTATATACAATCTAAGACTCTTTCATCTTGCAATAGTATTTAAACATTTGACTTTTCTACACTTTACACAAGTATTCCCCTTTCCAAACTAAAAGACAAATTGAAAGAGTTGGTCCTGCGTGGTTATAAAAAACAATGTCAACGTAGAAACAAGTATCTTGTCTTAGGAAGGGATAAATCCTACTTTGTAAAACATCGTTCTGATTCAAAGAAAAAATTCTCTGAAACTGACATTATCAAGATGCTTGCTTTCTTGATTGACAACATATTTGTTACGTTTGGAGGACGTGTTTTTAAACAAACAATCGGCATTACCATAAAAACAAACTGTGCCCCTCTTTTTGCCGACTTGTTCCTTTATTCATATGAGGCTGACTTCATACAGGAACTTCTTAGAAAGAAAGAAAAGAAGTGAGCAGTATCCTTTAACTTTACTTTCCGCTATGTAGACGATGCTCTCTCACTAAATAATTCAAAATTTGGTGACTATGGTGAACGCATTTATCCCATCGAATTTAATATACAGGATACAACAGATACAGTTAAGTCTGCCTCATATCTTGACTTACATCTAGAAATTAACAATGAGGAGGGCCGGTTGAAAATAAAACTTTACGACAAAAAATATGATTTCAGCTTCCCAATTGTGAACTTTCCATTTCTATGTAGCTACATTCCAGCAGCGTCTACATACGGAGTATATATCTCCCAGTTGATACGATATTCCAGGGCTTGTATTTCCTATCATGATTTCCTTGATAGATGGTTGCTGCTTACAAGGAAGCTATTAAACCGAGAGTTCCATTGGGTGAAGTTGAAATCATCCCTTCGTAAGTCTTACGGACGCCATAAAGAGTGGGTTGGCTGTTATTGAATACCCGTTTCACAGATGATAGCGGCTATGTTCCTAATATTGTAACTACAATCCCGTCCCCTTTTCCCGAATGTGACCTATCGAATTAGACTTATTACCGAGTTTGTACTAACATGAGCAACACGACGGGTGCCACATGTGGAGAAGGATATGCTTACCCTTCCGGAGATCTGAGATCTGCACCTGAGATCACCCCAGTTTTTGGTATGGTTCGTGTTGCTCAGTCTTTAGTTTTTTATGCCAGTTTCAATGTCCCTCTGGTATCTTTCGCCTTTCTTCTATTTTAGCGGTGACATGTGACTACCCGGACACAGTGCCTCATACAACGAATGTAACAAGCGGGAACGAACTAGATGATACCATAACGTTGTCTTGTTCTGTAGGATATAACAAAAATTCTGGAGATGCAGTGCTTACTTGTAAATCTGATGGTAATTGGGAAGGATCTCCAATTATCTGTTGTGAGTGTCATATAAATCCAATGAACATAGTACATTTGTCTGTGTGGTTTTAAAAGTTTTTAGAGCAAATACAAAGGTCGTCGCATTGATGTTGCAAGAATTATTCTTACAGTCATTTAAACACAAGACTGGTGTCGGTGTCGATTCCTTAGTCAAATGTATACAGTTAAACACACAAAGGTTTCTAATCGATTATGTGAATCTTTTTGACGATTACAACACATTTACCTATATATAAGAAGATTTATCTTTCTCATGTACTCGCCTGGGCCAAATGTGCTGGTAAAAACCTGTAATATCAGCAACATTGTACAATAAGCAGTAAATGATTGTTTATTTTGTAATATGACATTAGAAACGTAAATTGTAGTCTGCAGGGAATGGGAATTTTCTAGAAGAGACATTCAATGATTTATGAGCTTTTGTGTAATTATATGTGGTACAAATGGACCTTTGATGAGTTTTATTTTTTTTTATTTTTTTTTTTTTGGGGTTTGGGGGGGGGGGGGGGGGGGTGAGGGGGGGGGGGTAAGTACGCAGCAAAACATATGTGATCATTTTTTTACCCGTAGAAAGGCAGAATATTCGGATATACTGTCGTTAATAATGTTTAGCATTGTGTATATAAGAGTAGATACAAGTTTACCATGAAAATAAATCCTTTAAAAACTATTACTACTGAAGTGTAAAGATGTTGTTGACGTAAAGTAATCCAAAATTAAAGCCAAATTATACTTTCAAACTTCTTCTTCACCAGAAGCAAACGTTAGACAAAATTTTTATCAATTTCGTTCTAATTTGTTAGTTAAGTAAGTTAAATTCATGTTGTTTCAATGTTCGCATGACATAAATTCTTGAACTAGCTATTACTGGGAGTTTATCGAAATTGAGAGCAAACTTTTCAACCAAGCAAAGAAAAGATGAAAATATTCTTGGAACTTGGTGAAGAATGCTTTTTATCAAATCGATCTTAATAGTTAGAATAAATGTATTTATTTGATATTAAATAAGTACAATAATCATTGTAGTGCCAGTGACATGTCCGAATCCTTCTGCAGTTGTCTCTGCCACAATATTGGTACAGACTGGTTCAAATTATCTTGACACAATAACATACAAGTGCAACACTGGCTATGAAATATCTTCTGGTAATTTGGTACGGACGTGTAAGGAGGATAAAACCTGGGATGGAAACCCTCCTGTGTGTAGTAAGTTCTCTTATATTAGAAATTTTTTTTGTGATATAAGACATTGATATTCTATATAAGACCACACTTTATTCATTTGTCTCGTTAAATTAAGACTTTTTTGTAAATCAGCATCTAAAATAAGATATTTGAGCTGTAATTCTTGTCTGTGTTTGGCTTTACTTTGGTTCGTTTTTGGTTTTATCAGTCCCTCTTCAATGTTTGTACTTGATTTTGGGCTAAAGAATAGTTTGGTCCCAAGCATCACTGAAGAGACAGTTATTTTTGAAATGCGCATCTGGTGCAATACAATTGATACCCTTTATATGTTATTACTATTTATGGTTAAGTTAGACATATCTGGTTTGTTTATAGAATATCTTTAGAATGTCAAGGAACGTTCTAAACTTAAATAAGTGTAACATTTTATTAATATATATTGATTTGAGGAAATGTTTGCAGAGTATATATTGCAATGTATACTAGTACTTCAGTTAAGAGCATTACCACAAAAAGACGACCATTTATTGTATGGTTTTATACCTTATAAAGCAAAACAAATATCTGAGGACATCACATGTATCAAACATGTATTTGGTCCTGCCTTTTTTGTTTCATTAGTTTATCCTGACATTTTTTACATAAATTGTCATCCTGCCATTTTGCCAAGTTGCTCATCCTGCCTTTTTTTTTTTTACTCAAAACTCCTGACCTGCCGTTTTTCAAATTTCATCCTAGTCATGTATATGCGCTGCTATAGGTATAAAATAAAAGACTGGCCAACAGTTTAAGTATTCATATAGAAAAATTGAATAAAATGTGTGAGTTTGATGTTGAATTTGATAGTTTTCCCATGTTGCCCGCAAAACCAAGCATGTAACTGTTGTAGCGTGTAATATGAGTGTTTTATAATTTGTACACATACGTTAAGACGGTTTGACGCGACGTTAACACTGCTTGATATTTCATTTTTAATTGAAATGGAGAATGGAAATGGGGAATGTGTCAAAGAGACAACAATCCGACCAAAGAGCAAAAAAAAAATAGCCGAAGGCCACCAATGGGTCTTCAACACAGCGAGAAAATCTTGCACCCGGAGGCGGGCTTCACCTGGCCCCTAAACAGAAATATGTACTAGTTCAGTGAAAACGGACGTAATACTAAACTCCAAAACATATAGATGAACTAAAATTATAAATTATACAAGACTAACAAAGGCCAGAGGCTCCTGGCTTGGGACAGGCGCAAAAATGCGGCGGTGTTAAACATGTTTTGTGATATCTCAACCCTCCCCCTATACCTCTAGCCAATTTAAAAAAAACACACACACAGCAATACGCACAGTAAAACTCAGTTTAAAAAAAGTCCGATTCCGATGTCAGAATAGATAACAAAAGAAACTATGCAAAATGACAATGATACATAAATCAACAATTATTTTAAGTTGTTAAAAGTCACAATCTTTGGACAAAGCGGCATAACTCAGTTCTTAACAGGCTTTGTGATTTTTACTACTTTGGTTGTTGTGCTCTTTGACCGAGCACAGGCAACCAGATAAAAAAATGAAACAAAAATGAGAAAGTGGATGCATTTATGATATTTAAAGCAACCGTAAACAAAGGGTATAATACAATTTGAATAGACATTTTGTATGTTTATTGCAGATGGGAATTAATTAAAAACAAATTTGCAATTTAGTTTTGAAAGTGAGAAAATCTAGTTGATATGTCTAAACATACTTTACAGTCCACAAACATTAAGAGCAACATGACCCTGAGAGGCCGGAATGGGGTTATACGTTCCGAACAATGGAAAATATCATCAGTCATGTGTGAAAGAAATTTACGTTTATCACACCAGTCATAATCGTGTTTGTAAAACTTTCAATATCACAAGAACACACCCGCGAAATCGCTAAATAATTATGATTCAGAAATTTATTTATAAGTAATAACATAAGGCATATTCTTACAAATTCATCAAATTATCAAGTATTATTAGATAAATATGTTATCAATTTCAAAAAAGACACATGGTTTAAGCCACACCTCCGATTACACATATGGCAACATACGAATATGCATATGAAAAGATAATATATTAATGCAAATGAAATTCCGATAGTGAAATCCAACAACAAAATAAAAGAAATATGAAAAACAAATAAAACAAAAAGAAGGTTCCATTTCCATTCCAAAAATAACAAAATAACAAAGGAAATAGGATTAACGGAAATAAAATCAATAGGAAAAATATGAAAAGGGAGAATAGTACGGATACACGTATCTACAGATTTTCTTCCAAACTGTATAGTAATATTCATCTTAAACTCGCGGCTGACAACTTTCTGTAAAGCAGTAAAGCAAAATGTGTTTCTATATGCATTTTGTATATAAAGGAACAATTCGTAATTTCCATTGTATCGGGGTGGTTATTTTTTTTAAATCAATTTTGCTGAAAAAATATTAAATTGGCCAAAAAGTTTGAAAATCCAAAACATTGTACATTCAGCAAAGCCAAAAGGACGTCTAGTTTTTCGCACGAGAAAAAGTCAGGATTTGACAATATTTCAAACCAAAGTCATCTCTTAGGTTTACTATGTAGTATTGATTGGTCGTTATTTCCAGCCAATCAAACCCGGGAAACAGGTACCAAATTAGTGACTTAAAAAACCAGCTTGGCCAGTTTGTTACTGTGTTTATATTATTTATAAAAAGATGAAGGTTTACCTTTAACATAACAACAAGCTAAACTTTTATTCATGAAGTACACTATCCAATAGAACACCTGTAAACAGGTATTGGCACTAGAAGGTTCCGCTCTCTAATCATTTCAGCACGCGAAGAAAAGTATAATCATGCGTACTGATTGAGTTATCTACTTTTTTTTACCTCGGGGCGAAAAACAGCTCGGCAAAAGCATTCAAACCTGTTCATTGTAAACCCGTATATTTCATGTATTTTCATCAAGCTTTATTTTGATTTTCCTTTTTTTTTATTTTGCATTGGATTGATTTAGATTTGGCGTATATTCTCCCTCTCCATTTTCCTAATTCATTTTTTTCTAATGCGTAACATATTATTTTTAGTTTATACAGATTTTTATAAGTCAGTTTCGGGAAAAAGAGGTTATTGTCGTCGTTTGTCTTCGTGTTTCTCATAAAGTATTCGTTCATTTTTACTTTCCGCATCCTGTGCATGTTCTAGATAAATTGAGTGTGTTGAAATTCTTGCACCCGTGCTTGATGTCGTAATGTTTATTAATTATTTGGTATAGAAAACGTGACATAAATATAAGACAATTTGTAAGTCTCAATTGTCTAGAGAACCTTATAGAAGTTAAAGTTCATCCCGTCTTTTCCCGTATTATGATACATATTCAGGCAATATAAATAAAAGGAGTGAGTTAGATATCGACGAGACAGTCACTTACATTATGACGGGTGCTGAGTATGGAGCAGGATCTGCTTACCATTCTGAAACACCTGTGATCACCTTGATTGTTGGGAAGTTCGTGTTGCTCAGTCTTTAGTTTTCTATGTCATGTTTGTTGTGTTTTGTATACTGTTGTTTGTATTTGGTCTTTATAATTTTAGTTAATTTTCGACTTATGAGTTTGAATGTCCCTTTGGTATCTCTCGCCTCTCTTTGACATGGCGTTTTAATTTTATATTAGACTTATGAGTTTGAATTTCCCTTTGATATCTTTCGCCTCCCTATTACATATATGCATATAACAAAAAAATACAACATACAGCCTTTAATTGTAGTTGACATCAAGTCTGGTCCTTTTCAGCGATCACGTGATCTACTATTGTCCAAAGTGTTTAAATTTTATATGGTCCAATCTCTACCTTCTGTATTTTCAGATGCCGCTTGTTCTTTGCCTGAAGAACTGCAGGGAACATTGTGGGAATATAATTATACAAAAGTTTCAGACAAATCAGAACAATCAACAACTCTCAACATCGCAACTACAACGATGCAAACTTCCATCAGTTTAGACATTTATGGGACAAAAATAGACCGTTGGACTTGCATCAATAGTTTAAACATCTCTAACGCGCAGGATGTTGTGGTTTTCAAGTAACAAATAATTTAGGATTAATTTTAGTGAATAACCTTTTTCTACAAGAATGTATGAAAAAATTGGGTTGTGGGATATACGTCAATGAGAAGCAACCCAACGACAAAAACAAACAATGTACAACCAAAGGACAACATACACGTCAATGACTATATAAATGTATATAAATAGAATGCGTTGTGTATGTCCAAAATTTTTATCGATTTGAGCGCTTTTATTGTAATAGTTCCGGATCCGGAAAAGTAGTCCTATTTTAATATAATTTGAAAAAAGATAATAATAAAAAAAAATGAATGCTTTAGAAATAAACGTATTCAAATAGTTATCAATGACACGATCCAGTTATCAATTTTTGGAGAATAAAATGCAGTTGGTTTCAACACAAAGTAAGTTTCGTAAGCGGATTAATATGTTAAAGACGTGGGAAAAAAACGAAGTAAAATGTCTTCCCCTCTGTTCTATTATCTTATGAATATTCTTATTTAAACACTTGTGTCAAAGGTCATGGAACATTGTAACCAAATTCAAATTGTTATAACGAAGGAACGTTTGACAAAATAATAAAAAAAAAAACATCGCTTAGATATTTGCCAAATTACTCGCATCAGCCCACAGTGAATAATTACTATTCGATTGGTTTATTCCTCTTACTGCACGATTAAAATGCATCACGAAAATGTGCCATCGTTCAACTCATGCAAAATTAGATTGAATGTCAAGGTTATCACGAAAATAGAAAATGAGCATGTTTTGTCCTGGATTTTGCGAAATTAAACACTGCGAAAATAAACATCTTCACATTATAAGATATTTATCAACTTAAACGCATCTTGTAAATAGTCAAATAGGCCCAATTAAATAATGGAGACAAATCGACTTAAAGAAAGAAGAAGATAGTATTACTGAGTAAAAATGGACCCAAAGACAAGGAATAAAACATATTATCTAAAATATAAAACTATACATAAAAACTTCATTTTATAGATATTAAGATCATTCGTAATTTCTTTTTGCAAAGTTTTTGATTAAAATGGAAACTCTTCTCGTAAGCAATTACTATAAAGACCAGTTGTTATATATCTATATGAAGGCAATTCCTACATGTTTAGTTTGTATGGTATATTTCAGAAGTGACAAAAGTTTTACTAGTGAACTTTACGGAGGAATCAGCTGGCTTTACCTTTGTATGAAATTAACAAAAGTATCCGCCGATTTATTTTACTTTTATCTTTTGTCAGGTATGTGCATTTCTAAATATATATATCAATTAAAAGAAAAAATTGAAACAAATTCGACAAACAAAAGAAAATGAAGTCGAGTGCAGACAACTTGTTAGATGTAAAGTGCACACAATCCAAGACAATGTTATTTGATGACACCCATACACACAGGTGCCACCGGAATCAAGTGGTATCGACAGCAAAAATACATGGTACACGTATAGAATTACCTATATGCAAATGCGACAGTTATCAATTACATGTATTTTATGCATTAATTATTAGATCTTTTTAATGTATTTTAAGAATTTTTTTTTCATAAAACTTGTATTTGAAAATAATATTCGGCCATACATAATACTGGCAAGAAAACATGTTATAAATAATTAGTATTATATATTTGTTTTACTCAAATTAAAAACTGTTTTTCACTTTTCAACATGTTCAATGAGTTATTGTTTGTGCTTGAGTATTCTGAATATTCGTTGTCATCTGTTTCAGTGTGTCGGCGTTTTATGTAAATTCCTTTAAAAATTATTCATGCATACACATTTAAAGTATTAGATCTGAGAATCCAGGACAGACTTTGTTCCTGGGTGTTTCGCAAACGTCAGTCAATCAATTAGATAAATACAATTACACAGAACTGGATATGGAAAGAGAACAAAATAATTATACATTTTATAATGAGCAAATTTCTAGAAATCAGTATGTACACAAATATAATTTATTATAGAAAACGATAATATAAAAAAAAGATTCCGTAAATTCTATCTGTATACAACAGCAACATGGTGCTTTCATGTGATGTTATGTGTAGCAATAAAACGCAACATATATCAGTGAACATACCTACCATGAGAACGTTGCATGTACACAATGCGTTGGAATATTTAAAATGAAGCCATCAATACAAATTCATCATTTGATGTTGTAACAATCTGGTTGTACTTCACTGGTGCAGATTAAAGACCATTTGTTCATGGCACAGCAATTTAGATAAAAACGATTGTATACTATTCAACAGAGAGCATAATTAGTATAAACATAACAATAAACAATAAAAAAAAACATCATGCACAGTAGAATAGGAACACTAAATTAGAAAGAGAAAGAGAGAAGGAGACATGTAGAAAAAGTGCAAAACGAGTAAAAACTGCTCGATTATATGAATGTGTTCTTGTTTTATTGTACTAACGTTTTTCAATTCAAGATGTTTCCATTGGTGTTGATCCGAACGAAAGAGTGTTTGCGCCAGAATATAGTGCTCCAAATGATAACGAACCAACGTGTAGCAATTTCTGTCAATACACAGGCTCCCCGAAAATACGCACATTGAGAAGACAAGGTAATATATTTTCTAATGGTTGTTTTGCGAATTCTTTTCCTGCTTTTAAAAGTAGGGAAATTATGTTCCTAGTCAGTACGTCCTTCCGTATGTCTAAACGTTATGATCTAAGGTAATTTATCATGAAGTTGTGGTCAGATCAGCTTTACACTTTTTACTAATAATTTGAAATAATGTTTTAAATATATATAGAAATAGAATTCAATCCGAAGTTATCAATGTCAAAAGTTGTTAAAAGCAAATAGATAAATTTGTAAAATGAAACGTGTAAATTGTATTTTTGGATTTTAAAAATCGATTACAAGATTTAATCATCGTCGATCCGTCTTTTTTTTTTAAATATGTCGGTTTTCATTTAATATATTGTAATAATTGTTATGATTTTAAAATCTGTACTTTATAAATTTCATGCTTCCGAGGCGCTTTTCTGAATTAACCTTCATCAGGAACGCTTAGAGCCGAATATTTAAAAGCGTTTTCCTAAATTGACCACCAAAAAAAAAATGCACATCATATTCGATACTGGCAGTTTAGCTGTTGCATCCCAAAAAGCCAAGAATGTATAAGAACAGAATCAGTTGATTGATTATTAAACATTCATATCAATGAGCAGTATGAAAATGAAGAAGCGTGCACGTGGTATCAATGCCAACGAGACATTTATCCATCAAGGACAAACGGATCAGAATGTAAATAACTATTTGTCACAGCATTCATCAATGGCCATTTCAATACCGTATAGAAAGTCATAACATGGATTTGCATAACATGATGCAAAACAATTCTAACATATGTGTTAAAATAGAACACAAACAGCCTGGTTTAAGCTGAAAACTTCAAACGGTAAACAAATAAAACAGAGAATGTTGAGACAAAATCTTTGAAGGAAGAGACGGCGACCAAAATAGCAGATTACATGACTGTAATGTCATTTTTTAGTACTTTTATTTTCTATTATAAAACATCTAACTGTCATGCAACGCTACACGAGTTTCGGACTCCCTTTTCAAATACAACATAAATAATTGTTATGTATCTTTTATCTTTATTCAGGCACCAATGACGCATTGCCAAATGATGCTTCCTTGTGTGAACCATGTGGCAGTGCCTGTGACGTGGGTATGTTGTTTATTTATCTAATCCTTTTGTAGTGATTGTTGTCTAAAAATCCATAAAAAGGGCCGTTCAAAATTAGGTTTCGTATGCCCTATAATAATGAATTATACTTGTCCGTTGTCTGCATATTTAGTTATAGATTTTAGCGTCTTTTTGTCGAGCCTTCGACTTTTGTCGAAAAAGCGAGACATAGCGATACTACATTCCGTCGGCGTCGTCGTCGTCGTCGGCGGCGTCCACAAATATTCACTCTGAGGTTAAAGTTTTTGAAATTTTAATAACTTTCTTAAACTATCCTGGATTTCTACCAAACTTGGACAGAGGCTTGTTTATGATCATAAGATAGTATCCAGAAGTAAATTTTGTAAAAAGCAAATTCCAGTTTTTCCGTATTTTACTTATAAATGGACATAGTTTTTCTGCCAGTTAACATTACATTCACTCTGTGATTAAAGTTTTTAAAATTTTAATAACTTTCTTAAACTATCCTGGATTTGTACCAAACTTGGACAGAAGCTTGTTTATGATCATAAGATAGTATCCAGAAGTAAATTTTGTAAAACAAAAATCCTGTTTTTCCGTATTTTACTTATAAATGGACTTAGTTTTTCTGCTAGTTAACATTACATTCACTCTGTGGTTAAAGTTTTTAAAATTTAAATAACTTTCTTACACTATCCAGGAATTTTACAAAACTTAAACAGAAGCTTGTTTATGATCAAAAGCTAGTATCTAGAAGGACATTTTGTAAACATTGATTTCCTGTTTTTCCGTATATTACTTATAAATGGACTTAGTTTTTCTTCCAGTTAACGTTGCATACAGTCTGCAGTTAAAGTTTTTAAAACATTTATTAGATTCATAAACCATCCTGGATTTTTACCAAACTTGGACAGAAGCTTCTTACAATCAGTATAGTATCTAGAGGAAAAGTTTTAATAATTTTTTCCCCATTTTTGTTGACATAGCGATCCTACATTCCGTTGTCGTCTGAATTAAGGGATAAATCATCAAACAATGTAAAAATTATCTTCTTTATCATTTGTTCATTCAATCAATTTATGTTTCACCTTTTTTTTATAAATCTATAGATTTGATTCCATACTGTATTCATTTTTACAAGCATAACTATTTTTCATACATTTCAAACGTTTTATTTCATTAACTGTAAATCTATTATGTGCATTCCCCTATAACACTGAAAACATAAATAACAGCAAAAGTAGGCGAGACACTAGATTCCGCGAAACCCTTACTAATTTTTCTCATAAACATACACTATGCAACAGTAGTCCGAGAGATTTTTAAATTTTAAGACAAAAGAAAATTGCCCTAAAAGACATTTTTGATGCTTTAAATTGTTTGGTTTATATTGTTTGTTCCGACAAATTTTTGAATCATGGTTGAAATTGTCTGCTAATCATACTATTTCTTTATACTGGGCAGCTATGTTTAAATAAAAACTTGTGTTGAAATTGATTGCCTTTGTTGAATTAGCTTTCGGCAATATGCTTTAAAGCAGCAAAACGTTTTAACTGATCACATTGATCAATAGCTTGTATATTAAGAATGGTTTTTTATTAAAATGGTTTTAATGGTCTGTTTGACTAATTCTAGTGAGAACGCATTGGTGGTCTCTTATAAATGTTCAAGTCTCGAATGATGGAGGTCGTTCATTATATCCTTAGCCTTATCAAACCAAAGGCTTAAGAGTTGAAGTCTTTGTTTATTTGATAATCATGCGTTATTTTCGGTGTTTTTTTTTTTTGTTTTTTTAACACACTGATTTCTCCAGAAGGCTATCCTGTAAACTATTACAGTACTGTATTTTCTTTTTAGTAAATTAATAGACGCTATGAGTTATTAACTCAATCGATTATTCTTTGGATGTATTTAATTTATATGTGCATGTATGTTAAAGAAAACACGTAAATTTTCTCTAAGCTATGTCTTGTTAATACTAAATGATAAATGCAACCCAAACCCTTGCCAGAACAATGGCACTTGTAATGATTTGACGGACAGCTTTAACTGCACATGTGCTCTTGGATGGCTGAGGGATAATTGTGAAACTACCTATTCTAGAGGTGGCGTGAATCAGATATGAATACTAAAAAATTCCAAAGATCTTTTAGAGTATACACAATCTAAGACTCTTTCATCTTGCAATAGTATTTAAACATTTGACTTTTCTACACTTTACACAAGTATTCCCCTTTCCAAACTAAAAGACAAATTGAAAGAGTTGGTCCTGCGTGGTTATAAAAAAAAAGGTCAACGTAGAAACAAGTATCTTGTCTTAGGGAGGGATAAATCCTACTTTGTAAAACATCGTTCTGATTCAAAGAAAAATTCTCTGAAACTGACATTATCAAGATGCTTGCTTTCTTGATTGACAACATATTTGTTACGTTTGGAGGACGTGTTTTTAAACAAACAATCGGCATTACCATAGGAACAAACTGTGCTCCTCTTTTTGCCGACTTGTTCCTTTATTCATATGAGGCTGACTTCATACAGGAACTTCTTAGAAAGAAAGAAAAGAAGTGAGCAGTATTCTTTAACTTTACTTTCCGCTATGTAGACGATGTTCTCTCACTAAATAATTCAAAATTTGGTGACTATGAACGCATCTATCCCATCGAATTTAATATAAAGGATACAACAGATACAGTTACGTCTGCCTCATATCTTGACTTACATCTAGAAATTAACAATGAGGAGGGCCGGTTGAAAATAAAACTTTACGACAAAAAATATGATTTCAGCTTCCCAATTGTGAACTTTCCATTTATATGTAGCTACATTCCAGCAGCGCCTACATACGGAGTATATATCTCCCAGTTGATACGATATTCCAGGGCTTGTATTTCCTATCATGATTTCCTTGATAGATGGTTGCTGCTTACAAGGAAGCTATTAAACCGAGAGTTCCAATTGGTGAAGTTGAAATCATCCCTTCGTAAGTCTTACGGACGCCATAGAGAGTGGGTTGGCCGTTATTGAATACCTGTTTCACAGATGATAGCAGCTATGTTCCTAATGTTGTAACTACAATCCCGTCCCCTTTTCCCGAATGTGACCTATCGAATTAGACTTATTACCGAGTTTGTACTAACATGAGCAACACGACGGGTGCCACATGTGGAGAAGGATATGCTTACCCTTCCGGAGCACCTGAGATCACCCCAGTTTTTGGTGTGGTTCGTGTTGCTCAGTCTTTAGTTTTTTATGCCAGTTTCAATGTCCCTCTGGTATCTTTCGCCTCTCTTCTATTTTAGCGGTGACATGTGACTACCCGGACACAGTGCCCCATACAACGAATGTAACAAGCGGGAACGGACTAGATGATACCATAACGTTGTCTTGTTCTGTAGGATATAACAAAAATTCTGGAGATGCAGTGCTTACTTGTAAATCTGATGGTAATTGGGAAGGATCTCCAATTATCTGTTGTGAGTGTCATATTAATCCAATGAACATAGTACATTTGTCTGTGTGGTTTTAAAAGTTTTTAGAGCAAATACAAAGGTCGTCGCATTGATGTTGCAAGAATTATTCTTACGGTCATTTAAACACAAGACTGTTTCTAATCGATTATGTGAATCTTTTTTGACGATTACAACACATTTACCTATATATAAGAAGATTTATCTTTCTCATGTACTCCCCTGGGCCAAATGTGCTGGTAAAAACCTGTAATATCAGCAACATTGTACAATAGCAGTAAATGATTGTTTATTTTGTAATATGACATTAGAAACGTAAATTGTAGTCTGCAGGGAATGGGAATTTTCTAGAAGAGACATTCAATGATTTATGAGCTTTTTTGTAATTATATGTGGTACAAATGGACCTTTGATGAGTTTTATTTTTTTATTTTTTTTTTTCGGGGGGGGGGGGGGGGTGAGGGGGGGGGGGGTTAGTACGCAGCAAAACATACGTGATCATTTTTTTACGCGTAGAAAAGCAGAATATTCGGATATACTGTCGTTAATAATGTTTAGCATTGTGTATATAAGAGTAGATACAAGTTTACCATGAAAATAAATCCTTTAAAAACTATTACTACTTAAGTGTAAAGATGTTGTTGACGTAAAGTAATCCAAAATTAAAGCCAAATTATATTTTCAAACTTCTTCTTCACCAGAAGCAAACGTTAGACAAAATTTTTATCAATTTCGTTATAATTTGTTAGTTAAGTAAGTTAAATTCATGTTGTTTCAATGTTCGCATGACATAAATTCTTGAACTAGCTATTACTGGGAGTTTATCGAAATTGAGAGCAAACTTTTCAACCAAGCAAAGAAAAGATGAAAATATTCTTGGAACTTGGTGGAGAATGCTTTTTATCAAATCGATCTTAATAGTTAGAATAAATGTATTTATTTGATATTAGATAAGTACAATAATTATTGTAGTGCCAGTGACATGTCCGAATCCTTCTGCAGTTGTCTCTGCCACAATATTGGTACAGACTGGTTCAAATTATCTTGACACAATAACATACAAGTGCAACACTGGCTATGAACTATCTTCTGGTAATTTGGTACGGACGTGTAAGGAGGGTAAAACCTGGGATGGAAACCCTCCTGTGTGTAGTAAGTTCTCTTATATTAGAACTCTTTTTGGTGATATAAGACATTGATATTCTATATAAGACCACACTTTATTCATTTGTCTCTTTAAATTAGGACTTTTTTGTAAATCAGCATCTTAAATAAGATATTTGAGCTGTAATTCTTGTCTGTGTTTGGCTTTACTTTGGTTCGTTTTTGGTTTTATCAGTCCCTCTTCAATGTTTGTACTTGATTTTGGGCTAAAGAATAGTTTGGTCTCAAGCATCACTGAAGAGACAGTTATTTTTGAAATGCGCATCTGGTGCAATACAATTGATACCCTTTATATGTTATTACTATTTATGGTTAAGTTCGACATATCTGGTTTGTTTATAGAATATCTTTTGAATGTCAAGGAACGTTCTAAACTTAAATAAGTGTAACATTTTATTAATATATATTGATTTGAGGAAATGTTTGCAGAGTATATATTGCAATGTATACTAGTACTTCAGTTAAGAGCATTACCACAAAAAGACGACCATTTATTGTATGGTTTTATACCTTATAAAGCAAAACAAATATCTGAGGACATCACATGTATCAAACGTGTAACGTGTTAGCTAACGTACGGCCATCCGTCTGTCAAACCTGTTTGTTAACATGATATTAATTTCACTCGATTTCATATTTTGTCAAATCATCTAGCTTTTTTCTTATCCACATTTTTTTTAGAATTCGATAATTAAAAAAGAAATCAGGCATGAAAAAAAACATTTACTTTTATCTAAACAATAAGTTATATGTTCTCAAAATGACAGTTTACCCTTATAAAAAGTTATGATGTGTTTATTCTACGGTATTAGTGCAAATAAAATTCGTGCGTCCACATCGCTTTTGTGGATTTTCATTGATCAACAACTCCTAAACTTTTACATTTGAAAGCCAGCGATGTATAAATACGTAGAACCGTTAGGACCTTTATGACCTAAAAAGACACAAGGACCAAATGTACTATAATAGAAAATTCGCTTTAATTAATATGATAATCTGGAAAAATTCGAAAATAAAAATATTAATCGTTTTTGTAAAATACTCAGTGTTCCCATTGTAGCAAAAGTCACGTGTTCAAGTCCTTCTGCAGTTGCCTTTGCTACAATATCTGTACAGACAGGTTCAAAGTATCTGGATACGATAACCTACACATGTAACACAGGTTATGAACTTGCATCTGGTAATTTGGTTCGAATCTGTAAAGCAGATAAAATTTGGAATGATAGTCCCGTTTGCTGTAAGTATTTGTATAGAACTGTAGTGCTTGTTCTCGGGGAATGTAGAACGTCTCCTACGCGTAGTTTGAAGCATAAATATACACACCTGCATGGGATTAAGTGGAATCTTATTTATTTGAACATGTCAGACCTTGACTGCATACCAAAGTTTGGGTCCCTGGGAATCATGTTCCGACCTTTTACTGTTAATTTATCAAACACTCTTAAAATCCTTACCTTTAACTAAATACATTCCAATTTGCCATGATGTTTCCACTATGTCACGGGAGTTACTTTTTTGCAAACAACATCTGATACAAAAATTTGATAACACTTTTAAATATTTGAATGATGTATTGGCTCTCAATAATGACGACTTCAGTATGTACACTAAAGAGATTTATCATGCTGAACTGACTTTAAATAAAGCTAATACTAACAATGAACATTGCCTTTTCCTGGGTCTTGATATCTATATCTAAAACGGGAAGCTTAATACCAAAATTTACGATAAAAGAGATGATTTTTCATTTCCTATTGTTAATTATCCATTTTTAGATGGTGACGTTCCCTTGTCACCATCTTGTGGTGTTTATACATCTCAACTTGTTCGATTCGCTCGTGTATGTAACAACGTATTTGATTTTAACGAAAGAAATCTCTGTATTACTTAACATTATTTCACCAGGGTTTTTGATATCACAAACTAGTCAAAACATTTACTAAATTTTATCATCGGTACAAGGACATGATTCGTAAATATAAATCAACATGCGGGCATCTTATACGTTCAGGTATTTCACTTCCAATCTTTTATGGTAATATTCTATACAAATCACAAAAATGTCGTCATTCACCTCAAAAGCTAACCAAACTTTAAACAGACTTATTTAGAAGGGATATAGTTACGATACTGTTGTCAGGTCATTAAAGATGGCATATTTTGGAATTAATATTGATTCACTCATAGGGTTTTTGCATCGGAAATAAACACATTTATTAAACCAGTTGTTGGCATGATACGGGTTATGTTCTCATATTCTATGATGGTATGATACTAAACCCCTAACGGGAGGGATTGTGCTTGATTTAATATGGTGAAGACATAATCTTTCAATTAGTTTAATTCAGGTCTGGAGCTGGCATGTCAGTAACTGCTAGTAGTCCTTTGTTAATTTATGTATCATTGTTATTTTGCTTAGTTTCTTCTGTTACCTATTCTGACATCGGACTCGTACTTCTTTTTAACTGAGTTTTACTGTGCGTTTTGCTGTGTGTTTGCTTATTCTACATTGGCTAGATGAATAGGGGAGGGTTGAGATCTAACAAAACATGTTTAACCCCGCCGCATTTTTGCGCCTGTCCCAAGTCAGGAGCCTCTGGCCTTTTTTAGTCTTGTATGTTTTTTTTTTAATTTTAGTTCATTCATATGTTTCTGAATTTAGTGTGAGGTCCATTTTCGCTGAACTAGTACACATTTTTCTTTAGGGGCCAGCTGAAGCCCTCCTCCGGTTGCGTGATTTTCTCGCTGTTTTGAAGACCCATTGGTGGCCTTGGGCTGTTTTCTGCTCTTTGGTTGGGTTGTTGTGTCTTTGACACATTCCCCATTTCCATTCTAAATTTTAGTATAAATTGAAGGAAAACATATGTTTTATTTGATAATAAGGAGATGTGGCGTGATTGCACAAGATACAACAAACTATCCAATGTCCACTAGAGATCAATTTACCTGGATGTAAGGGACCACATCAAAAGTTCAATGTAGGATGAAAAACTGAATTCACATAGATTTTTCCTGGTTAAGTTTGGTGTCATTCGACAACAAAAACTGCTTAGGGGAAGGACTTCTACAAATACAACGTTAATATTTGTGCTCCATTAGCAACTCCGTTATTTTTGTCATTTCTCATTGAAATAAGGTTAATTCTTATCAAAAAGGTATAATTACAGGCAAAATCGAAAATTGTTCTATTTTTCTGAGAGGAAGGGAGTGTGAAAAATGATATCCAATGATTGTTCACAATCTCTATACAATGTTTTTTTCTTGTCACATGTTCCTTCGGAATATGCATGTGATATGTGTCACGTGATGCTTACCAAACGCCAATCAATTAATTTTGTTACATATCTTTTAATTATTTTTTATGATCAGTTTGACGCTTATTTATTTTATTTCCTTAATATAAATACTTCAAATGGAACCCAATGGTAGTATAGCATTTTGTTCCTCCCTGGACTTCTCTTTTACTGCGGTAAAACAATTTCTTAAATAGAAACATGCCCGTTTCTCTATGAAAAATGTACAAATAAGAGTCCTTTCAGAATTAGGACGTAAAATCCGATATCCTGTGTAAATTGAGTGCAATACACTGTCCACGAAAAAAACTTTTGCAAAAGATTTGTTATGGTTCCATAGCGCTAGGCTGCCTGTTACCTTTTGCAAGTCAAAATGTCTTCCCTTATCCAACATATCATCATTTCCGAGTGGATGTCCAAATTTCCCGCCCTTCAATACGGTCGACTTTACTTTGCAGAACCTACCTGTTGTATTGGTTGTGAAGTTTTTCGCGACCTGAACCCGAATGAAATATTTGCCACTGGACATTAGGCATGATTTGATCAGTCTAACAAAGACACACATCATTGTTATTAAATAACCATTCTTATCATTGCAGCAAAAGTTACTTGTCCAAATCCTTCTGCTGCTTCATTTGCCTCAGTATCAGTACAGACGGGTTCAAAGTATCTTGATACGATAACATACACATGTAACACAGGTTATGAACTCGCATCTGGTAATTTGGTTCGGAAGTGCAAGGAGGGTAAAAATTGGGATGGAAGCCCTCCACTTTGTAGTGAGTATGCAATATATCTTTAAGTTAAATAATCAATACTGAATCTCTAATGATCTGAACAGGTAATTTTATAACCTCGGTGATTTGGATAATTAACATATTTATAACAACTAGCTTTATTGTGCATGACAATGTTTGGTCAATAACAATTTAGAAGTCCAAATTGTTTCAAAAATAATGATGAATCCATTCTCGTATCTATCACTGTATAACACTTGTTAACACAAAATTAGGCACATCACGATTGAGGTCTCTGAACACCAATTATAAACTTTATCTATACTACTAAAATAATGAGGTCCAATTTGTTAGCCGACATATGACGTAAAACGACGAATCAAAGAATTCAACTTTATATTTAACTTATATAGGACAATGGTGTTGAACAAAAATTACACCATTGCAGGCCCTTTTGTTTTCCACATAATTGATATTAACAAATTCCGGGTCAAATCCGATACCGATACCAATAGTACCTGTTACCTGTTACGTAATCTGTATGTTTCGCCTCTGTCAGGCGCACCACCAAATGGTGTATTTTGGATTTGCTATATACACGGGTCATAGTCAGAGTTGAACTTCGTCATTATACAGGGATTGACACTGCTAAATTCAATCATTGACCAAAAAAATATATCTACAAGTAGTTTCCAGTTGTAGTAAGAAAACTCGGACGGATTTAGATTTTGAAAGCAGAGAAAACTGTGCACCTTATAATCAGCATGACTTTATCAAATGACAAAACAGAAAGACTTTAAAAGAAGAGAAAACTGTGCACCTTATAATCAGCATGACTTTATCAAATGACAATACGAATACTAAAAATCCCGTCTGAAAACAAAACGTAGAGGTAATTTGATTCAGTCATGGAACCGCGATGTCGCGGGTGTGTTCTATTATATATAAAGGTTATGAACTTATTTTCTTTATATAAAACATGAATCTGATGTTCAGTAGTTGTCGTTTGTTGATGTGGTTCATAAGTGTTTCTCGTTTCTCATTTTTTATATAGATAAGGCCTTTGGTTTTCCCGTTTGAATGGTTTTACACTAGTAATTTTTTAGGCCCTTTATAGCTTGCTGTTCGGTGTGAGCCAAGGCTCCGTGTTGAAGACCGTACTTTGACCTATAATGGTTTACTTTTATAAATTTTGACTTGGATGGAGAGTTGTCTCATTGGCACTCATACCACCTCTTCTTATATCTATGAAATACACATGCGGTAAATCCAATGTTATACGTTTTTATTTGAAAAATTAGGAGTTATCTGCCCGGATTATTTTATTACATAGAATAATGCATTCTAAAAATCTTAATGGGGGAATTGTTTTTATTTTATATAGCAAAAGTTACCTGTCCAAGTCTTGCACCGGTGGTCTTTACGACGATATATTCACAAACTGGTGCGAAGTATCTGGATACATTAACATATACATGTAACACTGGCTTTGAACTAACATCTGGTAATTTGGTTCGCACGTGTAAGGAAAATAAAAATTGGAGTGGAAAGCCCCCAGTTTGCAGTAAGTATAAAATGTGGGTTACAATTAAAATCAACTTCATGCAACAAGAAAATATTAGTATTTACAGTATGAATTTACATTGGAATGTTGGTCTCAAATTTCTTTTTGATAACTTTTCCCCCTTGACATTACCAAACAATTCAATTTTATTGCAAACAACAAAATGTCACAAATTGCTATAATACGGGTTTAGTTTTCCGCTGTTGCCGTTATTATATTACCTATGTATTTCTATACTCCCGAGTAACTTACCTTCTAATTGAACTGAATATTTCTTAGGTTGGTTAATCTAAAAGCAGATCAGACAAAGCTGCCAAAATAGGACCATGGCAGCGATAAGGATAAACAAGCATTTACTTTCTTCTGAAGTAATAAATGATTTATGAAGATGAATTTATATTCGGCAGATTGGTCACTGCATAGTCAACTTTGAGACATATCATACATGTACACAACGATATCCGTCCAACTTCTTTTTCAATTAAAGCTTTGAATGTATTTAACGGTAATTAATGTGTAGCGTATATAGTAAATCTTCACAATTAATTATCAAAAATAATAAATTACTTATTATATTGTTTATTTCGGAGTATTCCTTTGGATAAATAAATGCACTTTTCAATCTCTTTACACTTTATGAAATGTTTGTTAACGTATCCTGTAGATTCAGAAAATATTGCGTGCATTTATTTTTGAAGAATGGACATAAATGTGAATTACTTATTGCGAATTCATGAAAAGCTGCATACAGGTGTATGCATCAGATGTCAGAATGCGAGTTCTTATTATTGCGATTCTCACCCAGTCACATTATTCGCAATACTAAACACCTCGCAATAATTTCTGATTTACAGTATTTGTTCCTTCTAACAGAATTTTCTCTGGAAACATTGCTATAAACAATGCTATGATATCTGCTATACCCTTTATTCTCTCGGGAACAAATAATCCGAGTAAATTAACTGACCTTAAAAACAACTATTGTTATACACATATGCACATTCAATCTACAGTGTACAATCTGTTAATGACGTGTTTTCACTGAATCCATTGGATGTTGGACGAGTACTGGTTGATGTTTTAGTCTTAAATGCATGATTTTTTTATTAGTTGTTGTTGTTTTTGAAATAGCTGTGAGTACTCTCAGGTCTATACTTTGTGTCTTTTGTGTTATGATAGAAGTATAAATACCTTGCCACGTCCGGTCTGGGTTTTTGTTAGATGTTTTTCTGCTTTGTATCGATCTGAGGAATTAAGTCCTTTTAAACTGATTTTTATGGTTTGTTCTCATGTTGTAGTGTTACATCATTGTCCCAGGTTAAGGTCGGGTTGGCGCCTTTAAACATGTTTAACCCCACAAAATTATTTATGTGCCTGTCCCAAGTCAGGAGATTGTAGTTACGTAGTTGTCGTTAGTGCATGTCTGTCATATTTGTTTTATTTTGTACATTATTTTGCTATATATAAGGTTGTTAGTTTTTTTTCATTTCAATAGTTTCATATTTTTCGTGTCGGGGCCTTTTATAGCCGACCATACGGTACGGTTGCCTATAGTTGCTTACATCCACTTCATTTGAACTTTGTTGGATAGTTGTCTCAATGGCAATCACACCACATCTCCTTATTTTTGTTTGGAGCGCATTTCTTGATACAATTCTTCACAGTATATCATAAAACAAATAAAAGAGTTTATTTTTTGTATTTGAATAAATGGTACTGTAAGTGAGTCTGACAATTTAATCATAAAATACAAGTGTATACATGAACCTCTTTCTATTATGGATCGATTATAAAATACATAGTTATCATCAATATTGAACTAATAACCTTTGATCAAGAGCGAATATTGAATTGCTTCGAGCAATATTGATGAGTCTTACATGTATGTCTACGAAACACGCGTTTGAAATCCACATGTATAAGCCTCGTACATTGTGTCTATGGTGAATCTTCATCAATAAGAAATGCATGATAATAAAAGAAATTCAAAACACCTAACGGTAGTATTCAACGTGTCCTCGTAAAATTTGTCATTAAAATCAATGAAAATTCTATCTAAGCTATTTCCGCCTTATCAGTTCTGTTTTAATTTCACTACATATCTCAATTTTTGTCGTCCATCCGTGCAGTTAATTTTTCTAAAATTTAAATGCTATCAATAAACATTTATTAAAAAGATAAGTTATAATGGAACGTGTTGCTCAGTCATAGTTTTCTATGTTGTGTTTTGGTCGTTTTACGTTTTTTGCCATGTCGTTGTCAGTTTGTAATCGACTTATGATTTTGAATATCCCTTTTGTATCTTCCTCTGAGTCCTCTCTTTTGTAATTTTATACAAACACTGATTCGTTATTAATACTTTTAGCAATTACATGCCCAGATCCTGGCGTGAGTGATCATGTTACAAGGCAATTGAAGGGAAATAATCCTACTGAAACCGTAGTGTATAACTGTGATTCCGGATACGATTATTTCTCTGGCGATGAAACAAGAGTATGTGGGAACAATGGTCAATGGTCTGGCGGAAAGCTAGTATGCAGTAAGTGTTCCAAAAGAATTTAAAAAGAAGAGTCATCTTTCAGAGCGTTTCCTTAATTATTAAATTATTATTTCACGGGTTTTTCCAGTTTATTTTGATGATGGCGAAGGTGATGATGCATTGTTGTTTAACGTCCAGTTGCAAATTAACTGCATATGCAGGACTATAATAAGTTAATGTGATATGACAATAAATAATTTTTGTAACATGTACTAGACCGACACCCTGAATCAGATTTTTAACGTGCTTGTTAACGCAGGATGAAATGTTTCCCTATCCGGACACGTTATTCTTACACCGAGCCGACCAGTCTGTGCTCTTACCCCTAAATGTTGCGTGCTTAGCGGAGAAACAGCAAATACCAATTTTAAATACATTGATGGAATAGTTTCGTTGATAGAAGCCACAACATACCACACGTGAGGCATGCATGCATGCTACCAAGAGACAACCTTGGCGGTACATTTTATTTCAGTTAGAAACCATAAACCGAATATCTTGTTTTTGGGACAGGATATATAAAATAGGGTCTGGATGGGATTTACAGAACAGAGAATAATGGATAAAAAGTGCGGAAGAAGGCCAAAAAATATAAAGAATAAAGAAAAATCGACCCCAAAAAAATGAGAATAGAAAATAATGGAGTGCTAAAGTATAAAAAATAGAGAATAATGGGCAAAAGATAAAAAGAAAAGAGAAAATTGACCTAAAACATCAAAGAATACAGAATTGGAGTTCCCCCATCAAGACCCTCATAAAAGCATCATTGCAATAACACTTGGAACGGGTATCTAGGTGACATATTGCAAGCAAATTATTTTGTTCCATCAACCTTTTTTATATTTGTCAACCCATTTTTTACAACCTACCTAATTTTCGCTTCGACAAAGATATATTTTTCCCAGCGTCTGCGACGTTAACATTTTCAATTGAAGGAGATCTACTAATGGTTAGCCAATAATATTTGGTAGGCAGTTGCAATACCATACTATCGGCATATCTCAAATCAATGAAACTTATTTGACCTACCCCCATCTCTTGTAATGCTTTAACGACCATTGAAGTTTTAATGGATTTCGAACAATACGTAGGGGTCTTGTCATGATGGAAGACCCGAAACAAAATTAAAAAAAAATGCTTGATGGCTCAGTGTTCACTAATCATATATCTCCTTATTGTTTACATATGTAGCTGTAACTTACTACGTCCGTAAACACAACATTGCATTAAATATTTTTCAAATAGAGGTATCGCCCGCTTACAAGAAAAATCAAGCAATTTTCCTTTCACAAGTGATTAATTGATTGTAATTGATTGATTGATTGATTGATTGATTGATTGATTATAGTCCCTAGTGTGGACAGTCTGTTACTTGTCGATTTTTTTATACCCCTTCCAAATTTATTTCTCCATGTTTTATGACTCAAATAGTAAGTAGGGGGGTGAAAATGACACTGTAAAAAAAATTTGGGTCATGAATTTTAAAGTAAAGTAGTGATTTGGTCCAGCTGAAAAATGTTCAAAATTAGCACTTCGGAAGCTGTCAAAAGATTTGAAGACCCCCTTAACATGAAATTGCCCATATTTTGAGTTAGAGCCGATGAAGTTTTCTATAATTTTGATATAATTTGTCCCAAAAGTAGTACAACACACTGTAAAAATATTATTGAGAAAGCGCAGGTGGGATTTTTTTAATTTTCATTCATTGTCTAAAAGAAATGCACTACGAAATAACTGTGTACTCGGACCAATTAAGATTTGAGTCGAACATAATTGCCACGTGCAGGGGTTCGAACTAAAAACCTAAATTTTGACAGGCCAGTGATACAGTAGACTTTCTACTACTCGGTCACCGAGGTCCATACTGTAGAAATAAAATTTCCTCTCACATAAATTATGAGTACTTAAGTAGGTTAGATACTTAAGTAATATTACTAACGCCGCCTCTCTGAACGTTTTTTTATCATATTATACGCTAGAGACAGTTTTCAGTGCACAAGACTCGTGGTTCTAGAATAACCAGATTAAAAACGTCGAAGCTTAACTTTTGCTGAAGGAGTTGTTACATTCAGTTTTAATACAGTAACACTAAGTCTAATAATTTGAAATTCTCAAAAACACAGGGTGACTCCATACAATGCTAGAACCGGCACAGTCGGATTCGCAGTAGTTTAAGCCTAATTATATACTAGTCTTGGTTACAATAAATATATAGTATTGCATACTACATGTATACATAAATATATAGTTATGGACTGTAAAACGTTAAATGGAATTGGTGATCACAAGATCTTTTACACTTTCCAGAATGTAATACTTCAACGCATTGTTTTTGTGTCTGTGACTTGCTAGTAGTTTGACAATTTCTATTTCTCATCTATTTCAGAAGCATACCCAGCAATGTCAAATGAACAGAGTAATTCTATTATTGCGGGAACTATCAGTGGAGTATTTCTCATACTTGCAATAATTGTAATTTGCTTATATTGTTGCTGTATAGTGCGAAAACAGAAAAAGTAAAACAATGAAAAACAGAAAGAATTAATTACCGAAAGAGATGCACAGCTTTTCGAGACAATACACTATATATCATCAACGCTACAAACAAGTTTACTATTTGCTTTAACTTTATTCAAGGGGCAGCCAGGGTAATAGGATACTCGGGAAAAAAATTGTGTTCGAAAAAATAAGTTGAGCGGAAAAAAATGAAATGGAACGATTATTCATCCGCCACAAATTAAAGATATCAGGATAAATGATAAGAGAAAGAAAAGAAGTGAAAGACGTAAAGGAATATGATACTTATGTTGAAGATTGTACATCCAATGCCATTTCTCTTATCATATAGTGCTTGAATTTAGTGCTGCTGCATTATTGTGCTTTTTATAGCTTTTCCTATTCTCATAGTTGTTTATTATCATTATCATTTCAAATGTTTCATAAAGAAATACATATTTACTAAATTTATCGTAAAACAATCAGTTTAAAATTATTTTCTAGCAGATTAATTCTCAAATAGAATTCAATTCAAGTTTATACTGCAATTACTCAATTTTTATACTTTGCGGTCGTATATTGGTTTCACGTCGTCGTCGTCGTCGTCCGAAGACATTTGGTTTACGGACAATAACTTAAGTATTAGTAAATAGAAATCTATGAAATTTAAACATAAGGTTTAAAACCACAAGAGGAAGGTTGGGATTGATTTTGGGGGTTATGATCCCAACAGTTTAGGAATTAGGGGCCAAAAAGGGGCCCAAATAAGCATCTTCCTATATCTATTTTTCTAGTTTCATGACAATAACTTGTAAAACAGTTTATGGATCTCTCTGAAATTATACCACAAGTTTCCATACCACAAAAGGATGGTTAGGATTGGCTTTGGGGGGTTATGGCTCAAACCGTTTAGGAATTAGAGGCAAAAAAGTGAGAAAAAACAAGGGTGTCCTGGTTAATGGACAATTACTTAAGTACACATTACAGTGTAAGGGAGGTAATTCAAACACAACTTTGAATTATCTCCCTTACACTGCTTTTAAATTATGTATAAAGAATTTTTGTATTGTCTTGAGGTGATAACTGTCAATTCATTTTTTAAAAAAGGGGGAGGGGGTCAATTCGCAACAGTATAGTGTATTGCACAAAGCAAAAAATTGAATATAAATTCAAATCATATAACCAATTCTAAGTTCTTTGACTACAGTTATTCTGTGTCAGAAACCTATTATGTGTCAAATAGTATTACAATCCAAATTCAGACCTGTATCAAGCGCGAATATTGTGTCCATTTTTGCCCCAAATGTTCAGGGTTGGACCTCTGCGGTCGTATCAAGCTGCGCTCGGCGAAGCAATTTATTTATACTGCAACAACCCAATTTATGCAGTCTCTGTAATTGTATTGATTGTAAAAACGTATGTGATATACAGTAATAATTCACTGCATAAACGTGAACAATATGTTTCAATTAATATAAAATAAAAATATGTGGTATGATTGCCAATTGCAAATATAAATATCCTGTAGAGACTAAGTATCACGGATTTCAGCAACTTATAGGTCACTGTACGGCTTCAACAATGAGCAAAACTAATACCGTACAGTCGGCTATAAATCTTCCTTAAAAAGATCAAGGAGTTAACCACTTTATAAAATTTCAAAAATAAACCTTCAAGTCCGTGTGATATAACAACTAAATTTCGAGATGAATAAAAGTTGCTTTATGTGCATTGTTGCGTCGTAGTTATGGATATTACGTGCAGTTATAGGTGTTGCATTTGAACTGGGAAATACTATCCCCATTAGATAGTTTCATATATGACAGTACGCTGATATACAGATTCGTGGAATTTTTACATCGTTTGAAAATTCACAATTTTTGTTTTTCATATTTAGTTTGGAGCGTCAACGTTTCAGTGCACAGGGGAGTACTTTGAAGTATACATGTACGACATATTTTTTTAAAGCAATATTTGGTTTTAAAAACTTTACAAAGATGTTTTCATTAAGAAGAGCAATTTTCTTTGTCAATAATTATATAGCGTGTAAAATCTCAGAGTCTTCACAAATAACATTAGGTCAAGAACCTCCTTAACTTATTCAAATCGACTGTTATGCGTGGTAACCGTTTATTTGTATGGACAATAACTTTGTTGACGGTAACACAAGATTGTATGTGTCCAATGCAACTTATATATATTGAAAAGGAGAAACAAAAGACACTAAGTACCGATCTAAGAATACTTGCAGTTACCGAAAGGTAGTTCAAAGTCCATTTCAACTAATAAACAAATCATATGTTAGCAAGTATTAAACAATTATTATCAATTAATACACCTCTAACAGATTCAATATAATAACGGCCAAGCAGTCAGAGAAAAGCATAACCCAGTGTAATGCCAAAATATAAGTATTGACATGATGTAACAAGTACAAATGTACTTTGCAATGTTGCTACAATTTCATTGATCATATTTTCGTCATGATACAAAGCAAAATATGCATGTGTTCATGCACTGCCACGTGATAAAATCAAATACGGTTAGTAGCTACGTGTATTTTTTTATTTTCATATTTTTTTCGGGGTAAAAGGGGGTGGAGACTATTTGACTAATGGCACGTATTACTAGAGTAGGTACAGGGACAGTAAACGCATAAACATTTTATTTTGGCCTGAGTCCGTTTATTCGATCTTCCCCAATGATATTGTACAAACAGTCAAACCCCAAGAGTTAAGTGGACTAAGAAAATATGGTCATCCCTTGGACTTCTTCCGTCCAGCTAAGTAAAGGTGTCTGATTAGCTGTGATGAATGTAACGTCCGGGCGGAACGAAAACGTTGTTTCCGATGCCTCGTGGAGAGAGAGAGAGAGAGAGAGAGAGAGAGAGAGAGAGAGAGAGAGAGAGAGAGAGAGAGAGAGAGAGAGAGAGAGAGAGAGAGAGAGAGAGAGAGAGAGAGAGAGAGAGAGGGGTGTGTGTTAAAGAACCCATTACAATAATTCTTTGAGGAGTCCTTATGTGTCCTGTTGCAAGGCAAGATTTATCTCCCCTTTCCAACAGACCCTCGTTTTCTAGCCCTTTTTCCGGTCGATCTCCTTTGCAGAACTGACCTATTGCATAGACTACTATCTATTTCTTGTCCAGAATACGCATGACATATTTGTTCCTAGACTTTTAATAAACAACATTCATTACAATCAATCATCCAGTAAAAACCTACTGGCATTTTAAAATTACAACAGATTTGACGATGCTAATGAATATTTGAATTTCTAAAGAGAAACTAAAACCGGGTCCCGTATAATTACAATACCGGGCACCGATGTTGTAAACAACATTTACTTAGCCGGGTCTTTCATTTCTGACAATTCCAATGTCTTTCCTTCAGCAAATGGATATCAATATATCAGTGCAAAAAGTGACCAATCTAGTTCATTCCATACAATAGAGACGTAAGATGTACAAAAAAAATGGCCAAACTTGGAAAGGGGTCACTCTGGTCATTGTTTTGCAGTGGATGGTCATTTATTCCTCAATTAATTCTGAACTATTGATGAAAATGTTACACTCACAGCCAACAATAGTTAAACATGCATTTAAGTTCTATAGTTTCTGAATCATACAAATAACAAATAATTTCTCAGAGATCTTAAATTTTTGCTGGTGTTTTCGTACTGAAATTAGATAATTACGAGTCAAAACATTTTTTGACTGGGTAGTATGAACACAGTGTATTGGTTTTTACGCAAATACAAATGTGATCCATGAACTAACAAATAAATTATAATAAATTAAAAAAAAGCAGGGATTTCTCTTGAACGAGTTCAGTCAAAAAGTTATAATGGTTCCTTATGCAAAAACAAATGAACCATATTTAATGCTTTGCATGTTCTTCGCGAGGTGTTTTGTATAAAGTTCCACATTCTGTATGTGCCGGTCCAATGTCAGGAGCCTGTAATTCAGTGGTTGTCGTTTGTTGCTGTACATCATATTCTATTTCGTTCTTTGTTTTTTACATAAATCAGACCGCTGGTTTTCTCGTTTGAATTGTTTTACATTTGTCATTTCGGGGCCTTTTATAGCTGACTATGTGGTATGGGATTTGCTCATTATTGCAGGACGTACGGTGGCCTATAGTTGTTAATTTTTGTGTCATTTGGTCTCTTGTGGAGAGTTGTCTCATTGGCAATCATACCACATCTTATATTTATTTTTAGTGTATAATTTAATTACTTGAGTATCTAACCTACCAGACATTATACCACATCTTCCTATTTTTGTATTGGTTAGAAAGTTTGCTTTATGAGAGAACATGGTGCATTTTTTTGGTCGAAATTGGGTTTTGCGTTAAGTTACAGAAACCGAGAGTACTATGTGCCTTTCGTCTTTTTGGTTTTTGTATTTATTTTTTAAATACTGATCTAATGGGTCAATCATTTTTCAACTTATTGCAGTGTGTTCCTTTTCCTTGCTGTAACATAACTGTCCCAAGTTAAAATGAGAAAGGAACACTTACAAATACTTTAAACCCGGCACATTCTTCATGTGCCTGTCCTAGGCCAGGAACATGTAATTAATGCAGTGGTTGTCCTTAGTTGGCCCCTGCCTCATTTGTTTTTCTTTCATTGTAGCGGTATAAATGGTATTTTCTTATCCACCTCCGCATAACCTCCAGATTGGATTTATTTCTAATAATGATGTCCTCGTCGTGAATATACATTAACTATGTGCTACCATCATTCTTGCCCCGTCAATAACACAAGTAAATTCAATATTACAATAGCATTGAAAATGTCCCGGTAACAGGACGCTTTTATACTCAACAGCTTAGATAATGCACCACCTCTACAAATTCTTTAAAAAAAATTATGTAGACCTCTAGTAAAAATAATCCACGTCTTACACAGAAATTTGAGTTTGATGTCACTCAGAAAAGTCAAAAATCAAAAGTCTCATATGAGTCAATTTCAAATTGGTCTCTAAAGAAAAAAAATCGTTTAAGACACTAAGCATCAAATCAGTTTCCTCTGTGTTCAGGTGAAAATATATGCCGTATTCATTGTTTTCAAAAATGTGGCTACAGTTTTCGTTTTTGGGGTTGAAAAAATGTTTTTTTATATGTCAAGTCTAAACATTAAACTGAAGACACTTTTTTCACAGAATTGTTGACTCATTTCAAAAATTTTTAAAAAGTAATATGCATTAGAAATTTTTACTTCAAAGTGATTAATGGAACTTGTGCGTTTCTTACGCTGTTAAGTATACTTATTGTAAATATTGATGATGTCATATATTCATAATTCAATAAAATAGACCCTACTAAATTCTTTTCATGACAGGGTTTCCTCATCGACATTTGATCTTCACGTTATGTAAGCTTTATTTACATACATTAATATATCCAGTCTATCATTTTAAGAAATAAGATTTAAAAGTTGGCGTAACAACATGATATAGAATAATTTAAAAACTGAAAATTTAATTCATTAGAAATTTCAATAAACATCTTGAGTGATTTGTATATTTAATCTTCAAATTATTATTTGATGTATAAAAGCTGGCAACTATTTAAAAAAGTACTTCGGCATTTATTGCACGAGTTTATGTTGTGAATACATCAAAATACCAGCACAGTAGGAGTACTTGAAATAAGTAAAATAAAATCAGTGGTGTTTGATAATTGTTCAATGTTAAGATTCAACGTGCGACGTAAAGTATATGAAAAGGAAGCAATTTGATACATCCACACGCCTGCATTAGATTAGGTTCGTGAAACATACTTAATGATATATTGTATCGAAAATATATTTTGCATATTTTGAATCATCCGTGACAAAAACGTACTTCTTGTGTATAATATGTATATATTCTAAACATGTAGGATGGACATATTTTGGGCTTTTCAACGTGTGGTACTATTAACATGGATGATTTTCAAAAAATCAGGTATGTGTATTAATTATTAGTAGCTAAACATATTATAATATTAAAAGGAATTGATGGCCATTTATTTCACATATACATCATTTTTGAAGAGTTTTATTCATGTCTTCTAAAATTTTACATTATCGCAGCTTCGTAAGTTTACTTGGAAGTTGCACCAACTTTCGCTAAATTTCTGAACATAAATCAGGGCGTTGTTTTTCTCTTTTGAATAGGTTCACATTTATCGTGGCGAGGCCTTATATAGCTCACTTTCGAATTGGAATTTCCTCAAGAAGTTATTACATCTGTGTATTTATGATAAGTTAAAACGTTGTGACATAAAAGAGAGGTGGAAAATACCAAAGAGATAGCCAAACTCATAATTCGAAAACGAATTAACTGACAATGCCATGGAAAAAAAAGAAAAAAACAACCAAATGTGTAAAGACGAACAACAATATACAAAACACAACATAGAAAATTATTTTGGTGTTTTAACGCCACTTTTAAGCACCGCTTTTAGCCTATTTCGTGGCGGCCAGTTTTTATTGGTGGAGGAAGCCGGAGTGCCCGGAGAAAACTACGACCTTCGATAGGAAAACTGACAATCCTAGTCAATTAAGATTGGAGTCGAGTGCACCCACACGAGCGGGGTTCGAACTCACAACGTCAGTGTTGACTGGCTAGTGAATACAGTAGTAGCTACTTAGACCACTCGGCCACCAAGGCCCCTCATATAAAATTAAAGACTGGGCAACATTTGGACTCTTTCGCTAGTTGGTTTTATTTTAATTATTTTTTTTTTCAATGGAAACTCTCATAATCATGATAATTTAACATGTATTGGGTTGGTATGTTTTTTGTTTTTGTTTTTTTTCAAATTACCCCAAAATCAAATACCTCATTAAGAGTCAATGCTATTTTTTTATCAAATCGCCCCTGAATTATATATTATATAATAACAGAAAAGTGTGGAATTTTTACAGTATACTGTTCCTAAATATGCATGAAATATTTGCCACTGGACGTTAAGCAACCAACAATCAATCTTTTAATCCGTTGGGATTATTTTTCGTCCGCCAAAAATCCGATTATCTATAGCTACAAAAAAAAAATCCTACCTAAACTAATACAAAAAAGACGTTTCATTATTATTCATTTTTTTTCATTACTGTTTTTTTTACCATTCTATCTACCAAAACGAAAAATTATTGGAACCAACCTTAAAACATAAATATATTTTTACCAGCAAAAAATATTTAATAATTTAAAAATGATATTCAATCTTTGTAATAACCATAGAATGTTCAGAGTAAAAAATTGTTTTCAATTACTGTAATTATGGACAAGACCATATATGATTAATCAAAACATTGTTTCTTAGCAAAACAATTGGTTCCGTCACTTTGGACAGTGCGATAATTGTAATAATTATATTTTATAATTATATAACAATAATGAGATTTGGTATAACTGTCAATGCGTCAACTATTCACCAAGGATAAAAGACAATGATATATGGCTTTAAATAAACAATTAGAGAACTATACACAAAAAAATAATTTAATAAGATATAGATATTTAGCGTCTAGTGGCAAATACTACATGCATTTAGAGGCGGATTTATATCGACACTTTGTATCTGGGCTGATATGCATAAAACCACTTAAGTTAAGATATACAATCGTAGTACTAATTTATCGTAGGACATGTAGAAAAATCCGTCCGTTCGGAACAAATCTTAACTTGAGTAGTATTATGCATATTAACCCAGATGTTTAACATACTACATGTAGGAAGACATAATACCTTGCACACCGAACCGACCAGCTGCTGCTTTTACCAATATTCATAAATGCTGCATGCTAAGCAGCAAGAAAACGGCAAATACCAACTTTTACGTTTAAACCCGCTGCAATTGTTTGCACCTGTCCTAAGTCAGGAATCTGATGTTCAGTAGTTGTCGTTTGTTGATGTGTGGTTCATAAGTGTTTTTTCGTTTCTCGTTTTTTATATAGATTAGACCGTTGGTTTTCCCGTTTGAATGGTTTTACACTAGTAATTTTGGGTCCCTTTATAGCTTGTAGTTCGGTGTGAGCCAAGGCTCCGTGTTGAAGACCGTACTTTGACCTATAATGGTTTTCTTTTATAAATTTGACTTGGATTGAGAGTTGTCTCATTGGGACTCATACCACATGTTCTTATATCTATTTGAAGTTTTGGCTGCATTGGACAATTACTTGTTATTAGCTGATCGTACAGCAGCAAATATAAAATGCATATTCAGGACGATAAAAAATTTACAATAAAAGCAATAAGCAGATTAAGGTTCTTTAAAATTGGTCGAACAGGATGGAAGTCGAGGTGAGAAATATTTTTCTGTAACTTGGAAGTAGTTTACATTGAATATGCATGCAGGAAGGGAAGAAAAATATACTGCAACATGTCACATAGTACCGACTCCTTCGAGGGCTGATTCAAGTTTGTTTGCTATGATGTTAACTCTCCCTATACGAGGCAGAGGATGTTGATTCCTCCATGTAATTATTCATTTCGCATGCCAAAATAGACGCCCCATTGAAATGGGTTTTACTGCCGGGCGATAGAAGTATTTTTACCTCAGTCATCTTCTGAGGTCATTATAGTTTCACTCAATCGGGGATTACAAATGAAACACGAGATATTTCACAGTCAAGATAAGCATACATTGCTCTCAAACATTATTATCCCCGCTTTATGTGTCTGTCTCAAGTCAGGGGTCTGCTGTTCGATTATTGTCGTTGGTTCATGTCTGCTTGTCATGGCATGTTGTTTTTAGTAAATGGTTTTATAATAGATCTATATTAGGCTGTTAGTTTTCTCAATTGAATTGTTTCACATTTTTCATGTCGGGGCCTTTTATAGTCGACTGTTATTGACGGTAATAATATTCATGAGATGAGACCGTTCGATGAAGAGGTGTGGTAATTAATAGATTGTGACAATAGAACTACTTTTTGCTGTAAATATCCATTGGCAATATGGTTCTGCTGTTTATAACAATATAAAATCTTAAATCATTAGGTGTCTTCTGCAAGGTCCGCGTCTTTTAACACCATTTAAAATGAAAGTAAATAAAAAGGTTAATGCCTCAATACACATAAAACCAAGAAACGATACATTAAAATCTGTGATTAGTGAAATAATGTAAACTGAAACTACAATGAATAAAAAGATGATTAAATATAGATATTTAGAGATTACTGTAAACAAAGAAATTGAACAAAAGCGATGACATATGCATATGCTTCTTCAAAATGGGACATACACTCAAACAATCCATATAAATACGGTTCTTATCAATAATCAATTCATCTTTGACTTCTCGAAGTATTTAAATATTTGACATTAGTGATTTAACAAATATAATTAAGGAATTAAAGGGAATCAATATATGACACATAATGAAAAAAATTATACACATCTTAGTTTGGCCAGTCGGCAATAGTTTATTTCGACTTCGTGATATACAGGTGTACCCCCTCCCCCTTTAAACTCTTTGCTGTTAAACACGTACAGGTCTAGGGAATAAGTGTTATAGGCCATTTTAGAGGCAATGCTTAACTCAACCTCAGGTATAATGGCCCACGTGGAGAATTTCTTAAGTTGGCCAGGAGGCAATAGTTTATTTCGACTTCTATTGCCTCCTATGACTCTTTGCTGACAAGCTCGTACGGGTTTAGGGCATAAACTCTATGGGCCATTTTAAAGACAATACATACCTCTACCTCTGGTATCATGGCCCACGTGGAGAATCTATTAGTTTGGCCAGCCGGCAATAGTTAATTTTGACTTTATGATATACCAGGGTACTCCCCTTACCCTTTGCTGACTAACTCGTACGGGTCTAGGGTATAAGTGCTCTGGGCCATTTTAGAGACAATGCCTACATCTGAATTGCAATAACCTGATTATGTTAAGACTCTGATTGGTCTCCGTAGTTTTGAATAATGAAAGGTCATTGATAAAGTAACAGTCAGTTTTTATTTCTTTGATTGTAAAACTTTTTGTTTGTCTGGTCTGTTTAAAATTGAAGATAAACGATCGCATTTACGGTATGTAGTACTATTGAGGTGAGATCTAATTTGTAGACAACGAACAGATTATGGAATGCCCATATGCGATTAATTCCTTTTTCATTTCTTTCAGTTCACCTGTAATGTATAGTTGGTAAATATTTAAATACTTCGAGAAGTCAGAAATATTTATAAGAACTGTTCTATTTAATTTGTCCGATGGAATGTCCCGTTTTCAAGATTTATAAATAAGCATATTTTATCTCTTTCGTTCAATTTCTTTATTGAAAGTAATCGTTAAATTTCTTTATTTAATCATCCTTTTATTTATTGTTGTTTCAGTTTACATTATTTCACTAATCACAGAATTTTTAATAGATCGGTTCTTGGTTCTATGTTTATGGAAGCATTAACCTTTTCTTACTTTCATTTTAAATGTTGTTAAAAGACACAGACCTTGCAGAAGACCAATAGTTCCTTTCCATAATTGATTATTACGCGGACCTCAAAGAAGACACATATTGACTTGCCTGTTTGAAACAATATCAAATATAAACAAAAAACGTCATTTAATCATAATAATTGATCATAGTTTCTTACAACACTTCATCGAACGCAAGTCATCTCATGAATATTACTGACGACTCATGAATATCATTGAAGGATGGCCTCATGACTATTAACGCCGGTTGTTATCGACGGCTAGCTTCAAACTAGTAATTAATTATCTAAAATAAACATTGTGTAATATTATTTATATGATTTGCATATCTATGAATACTTGATTGTGATTGGTCCGTTTTTTCTTTGGTTTACATTTCGACAGACCATGAAGCCAAACTTTTTTTCGTTGTAAAACATGTAAAACATTAGATCGATTGCACTGACTGTGATACATGTACATGTATTTGAATGTGCAATACACATGCCTTGAATCCCGGGGATTCAATAAAGTTGAGGTTGAAAAAATAAATTATGTTTTGGAAGAAAATATAAGGACTATGATATACAATGAACTATTTTTTTCTAAAGGTTATTGATGTGTAAAGTTGGCCGCTGACTCACAAACTTGATGACTTATATTCAGTTTGTGAGTTCATCGACCCAGGCTCACCAATCTATAACATCAGAAAAGAAAGGTCTTAGTCACATAATGATTAAATATATAAATTTATGTAACATAAGACACATTCTGAACTTTAAAGTATATTTTGGTGTTTATCTTATGGTGTTAATATATCTCAACTTGTTCGATTCGCTCGTGTATGTAACAACGTATTTGATTTCAACGAAAGAAGTCTCTGCATTACTGAAAAATTATTACACCAGGGTTTTCGATATCACAAGCTAGTCAAAACATTTACTAAATTTTATCATCGGTACAAGGACATCATTCGTAAAAACAAATCAACATGCAGACATCTTATACGTTCAGGTATTTCACATACAATATTTTATGGTAATATTCTTAACAAAGCACAAAAGATATCGGCATTCACCTCAAGAGCTAACCAAACCATTAAACAGACTTATTCGGAAGGGATATAGTTACGATACTGTTGTCAGATCATTAAGGATTGCATATTTAGGTATTAATATTGATTCACTCATAGGGTCTTTGCATCGGAAAGAAACACATTTATTCTAAAACCAGTTGTTGGCATGATACGGGTTATGTTCTTCTCATATATTTTATGATGGTACGATACTAAACCCGTAACGGGAGGAATTGTACCTGATTTTCATATGATGAAGACATAATCTTTCTATCAGTTTAATTGAGGTCTGGAACTGGCATGTCAGTAATTGCTAGTAGTCCTTTGTTAATTTATGTATCATTGTCATTTTGCTTAGTTTCTTTTGTTACCTATTCTGACATCGGACTCGGACTTATTTTAAACTGAGTTTTACTGTGCGTATTGCTATGTGTTTCTTTATTCTACATTGGCTAGAGGTATAGGGGGAGGGTTGAGATCTCACAAAACATGTTTAACCCCGCCGCATTTTTGCGCCTGTCCTAAGTCAGGAGCCTCTGGCCTCTGCTAGTCTTGTATGTTTTTTTAATTTTAGTTCCTTTATATGTTTTGGAGTTTAGTGTGACGTCCATTTTCACTGAACCAGTACACAATTTTATTTAGGGGCCAGGTGAGGACCACCTCCGGGTGTGGGATTTTCTCGCTGCGTTGAACACCCATTGGTGGCCTTCGGCTGTAATCTGCTCTTTGGTCGGGTTGTTGTCTCTTTGACATATTCCCCATTTCCATTCTCAATTTTATTTGGTATGGTTTTTTTATTGTTACTTTTATGTTTAACAGGTGCACATATTCTTCAACACAACACCCTAGCGTAGTGCCCCACAATTAATTGAGGATAATACAAGAAACTGAAATGACTTATTAATTCAATTATGTTTGTTGATCTTACGCCATGTTTAAAAATACTGTCTAAAGATCATTGTCTGATAACAGATCAGCTCGATTAGTTGTTCTCTTCGTCACTTTTCACAGCAATGACACAGATCGATTTTCTATCGACAAAAGTTTTATCGAACCCGGTGTCATGGTTCACTGTTAGACAGCAGATCCATGTCTTTACACTTATTTGATATCAAAATGATTCTTTGTTGGATATCACTTTTTTTTTACATTTGTCGGGAAATGTTTGCTGGAAGAGTTTCCTTCCACGGGTAATCCCTCTGCGTTTACAATGATATACGTGTATTTGGTTCTCGATATTTTACGTGATGAATCAGACAATTGTTTACACAGATATTTACATCCAAAGTGTATGGTTGTTTGTCTTTACAACGACAACGAACTATTATTTGTTATTTTCCTCTATAATAGTTATACAGGTTGCACGTTCAATTTACCATCAGCTTTTCCTCTCTCTTACTTTTGCAGGTTGCACATGTACCTTACCAGCAGAATTGCATAACAGCGCTGACACGTGGAATGATATTGCTTTACAACGGACTCTCACCTTTACAGCAAATACAATGACAGGATATGAAATCACACTGGCGGGAGAGACATTTGACGCGTTTACTTGTATTTCAAACACAGGAAATGTATATGTATTTAAGTATGTGTAAAATGAAACTGTTTGTTGAAAATTATATTTACATCTAAGCATGTTGAAAGAAAGTGTAGCTAATAATATTACCAGAATAGCGAGTTAAAAAAAATAATGACATTAATTTTTGCAATTTTTCAAATTCTATGGTCGGTCACTAATTTACAAATTGCAACAAGGCTTAACGATCAAACGATGCAAGAAATTTTTAATACTACTGTTGATAAAAAAAAAGTGTTATGTGTCAGAAGCTCTTTTATGGATTTACCTTCATTTGAACACTCAAAGCCAAATATTTGAAAGAGAAGGATGTATAAGTACCCTGCCACATCCACTATGTGTTTTTGATAGATGTATTTCTATTTGTATCCATCTGATGAGTTAAGCCTTTTCCAAATGATGTTTAAAGATTGTTCTTATGTTGTATTGTTACACCACTGTCCTATGTTAGGGGGAGGGTTGGCGCCTTCAAACTAGTTTAACCCCGCCACATTCTGTATGTGCCTGTCCCAAGTCAGGAGCCTGTAATTTAGTGGTTGTCGTTTGTTGTTGTGTAACTTATTTGTTTTTCGTTCATTATTTTGTACATAAATTAGGCCGTTAGTTTTCTCGTTGGAATTGTTATACATTAGTCATTTCGGGGCTGTTTATAGCTGACTATGCGGTATAGGCTTTGCTCATTGTTGAAGGCCGTACGGTAACCTATAGTTGTTAATTTCTGTGTCATTTGGTCTCTTGTGGAGAGTTGTCTCATTGGCAATCATACCACATCTTCTTATTTTTATATATGACAAAAAGGGACATACATATTATATATACATGGTAGAGCTGCCAACAATAAACCTTTAGTTAAGTTAAATACATGTATAAATGACAACAAAGCGATTAATTTGCAACAAAATATACTTAACAACATAAATAGCGCACCACATCTTACCATATCTAGTAGTTTCACAATTTTTTGTTGTTGATTTAAATCTGTGGAAGTCAATTATAATTTAACAATGCATGTACCTTGAAATTAATACAGATTTTACAAAAAAAAATCATTTTAGTGGTAACCGTGAATGGAAATTTCGACCACAAAAGTCTAAAATAAAAAGTCTGAGATAAGTCAATTTCAAATTGGTTATTAGACAAGAAATTGATTAAGAAACTCAATATTAAAGTCATGTTCGTTGTTTTCAGCTGAAAAGAAACACACAACTTTAGTTTTTACAAATTTTGCAATATTTATTTGTTTAAAAATGTGTTATTTTGAGACATCAAAAATAAAGATAACGAAAATTATAATTTACACAGAATTTGATGTTTAAGACTTCAGAAACGATGTGTCAAAATTTTGACTAATTTCAATAACTAAAAAAAAAAGATGTATGCAATAGATTTGCACAGTGTATCTAGCAGCTATTAAGACACGAGTATATGGACACAAAGCACACATATTTGTAATGAGCCATTAGACAATTATCGAATATGCATACAATTTGAAATTAGCCATAAAAAGTTGTGTACTGACACGGAAGCATACATTGAGTTTTAAAGACAAGTGTGCTCGAAAAAGCACATAAATAGGAACTCCCATACAGTCGCTGACCAATGATATCAGGTAGTAATAAAAGGGATACGTTCATTGTAGGAATTTTTATTTTTTCTATAAGTTAATAAATCTGTGATAGTTTTCATAATAAGATGATATTGTATATATTTTATATAGATATGTATATTATTAATATTTTCAAATTAATATTTGTCTTTTTAGATGTAATTCCACGTTTTTAAATATTTTTACAAATCAGCCTTCATTTCTTTGCATGAAGATGGTCAAAGTGTCTGATAATTTGTTTTATTATCATCTCTTATCAGGTAAGACATTTCTTGGCATACATGTTACTGGTGAGTACAAATATCTTCCGTACAGTAACTCTATATCATATTATCTATGAAAAATATTTTAATAATGTAAAAGATAGAATGCGTATCAGCGGCGGATCCGGGGGTGGGTGGGGGTGGGGGGTCCGGGAGTTGGAACCCCCCTTTTTTGAAGATCAATGCTTTTGAATTGGGACATATGGGTGAACCCCCCCCCCTCCCCTTTATCCTGGGTTGGATCCCCCCTTAAAAGTGGCTAGATCCGCCCCTGCGTATAGTATGAATGGCATCATAAACATTTTTGATAAATCAGTAAACAAGAGGCGGTAGATATTATAAGGGAGAACCGAAATTCATAGGTCGAAGGGTACCGACAAAATCATGACAAAAACGACGAAAAGACAAACAACCGTCTATAAAACACAACATAAGAAACTAAAAACGGAGCGACAATTTACCCACCAACTAAGCTGCTACGGAAGAGTAAATAGGTCCTGTTCCATAGGTGGCAACCGTCGTGTTACTCATGGTAAGTACAAATTACAGTATTTTGAGCTTCCTCATGGGGTTTATGATTATGTGATTACTTGGCGGTTTTTATAGTGATTATTTGATTACCAGACCAAATATCTCATGATTATTTGATTATTTGATAATCTAGGACTGTATTTTTGATTATTTGATTACCTTGGTTAAAAAAATAATTAATGACTATGTATGTATTGGCAAAAAAATTGTGATTATGTGATTACTTGGACACCCCCATGAGGTGCCTCTATTTTGATCTTCTCGACTCTGGCTAAGTTATTTATTTTACCTCGTTTGCATAGAAAAATTTCACCTACTAGTTGGTAGATCAAACTGTACCGCTGCCTATACAAGCGTGTTTTAGTGTATATAGGATGTTCTGAATTTTCAATGTAACACCCTATTTTTTAATCGTAATTACCATATATGACTAATATAAGTATGTAGTCTTGTAAGTATTGTCAGGCCCCAAACACATGCATCATGAACAACGTCATCAATAAAAAAAAATAGGCCATTCCATTCATATATTGCAAATATTGCATAAACAAGTATGTTATTTTATAGAAGAGAACAGTATATGACTTATGTTTAACAAGCAAACACATTGGCCGTTGTCAAATGTAAACGGTACTGGGTAATGCTATTCTACGTACACTAGCGTACACCAAAATGAAGAGAATTTCCTCCTCCCAAACATCAATATTGAAAAAATTTACCAGCGTATTGATTCGTGATAATTTGTATAACGATCAAGATTACTATTACAGTGTGACTACCACATGTCAAGATAAGAACCATTTGACATCTTACTGATGAAGGATATTAGTTATCCGAAATATTTAACAACTGTTCATGATTTTTTTTTTTTTTTTTTTGGTGACTTGCTTATTAGATATATATATATATATAAACAACTTGAAGTCTAAATTGAAAACAACGTTCAAACCTATGATTGCGTTGGATAAAAACCGCAATTTTTATACGTGTGCATGCACAACAAATTTCTTGGTAGAGGGGTCTAAATACAGCACAAACAACATTTTCCAAAAGACCAAATGAGTGAAAAAGTATATTGTAACAAAACGCATTTGACTAGCAGGTCGAACAACTGATGTTCTTATATATATATTGATAGTCCAAAATATATTCAGGGTTTTTCCGCAATAGATTGGAAAATCTTAGTTCTTATAAATATGTGTTAATTCTCTTTCTGCATATTATCCTGCAACTTTTTTTCAGAACCAGATGGAACCGGAACCACAACTCCACCCAATTTTCGTATATACTTTTCCGCTGCTTCATTCGGAGATACTGGTCCAGACCCAGCAATTACGCCTACATGTGACTATTGTTCATTTACAACACCACATTCCGACAGTGACTTTCGGCCGATACAAAGACAAGGTAATTAAATGTCTATTTTTAAGCAACCGGCTTTGTTTCCAATTCTAGAAATATTTTGGTCAAGGGAGACAAATCTTACATGTAGGTAGGACGGTTCCCTGGCAATGCAAACCTTATAGAAGGAACAAGTGTTGGTGAATTAAGCTGCTTTGATTTTTTTTAATTGGTGTCATGTGTTTACTCCTTTTTATAAGATATCATGTTGTACATTTTCGAAGTACAAGTTGTTTTCCGATATCATACAATAAACCATGTTCGTGTCACTTTGGTTGACAAAGAGCACATGTTGTATTCCAAAGGAGTCGTCGTTTCTCTTTGGAAAAAATAAAAAAAAGATACTTGATCCACATTCAACGCTTAAATAACAAAATTAATTATTTGCTAGTATGCCAATTTGACATGTATGTAGTACATTAGTACTACTTGATCTTATGAGATCTCCAAACTTAAAGTTGAACTTTGGAGCTCTGAACTTGAAAATTAAGCTACCGATTTCTATCTACAAACCCATCTGTTTCACTTTAAATAATATGTCATTAAACGTTGGTTTTTGAGACAAGATTTTAGCAATATATTTCGTAATGTATTTTTTACTTTCTAATCGCTATTGTATATATAGCTTTAAGATTCCCCTAGTAAATATCTATTTAGCAACTTATTTTGGCATTCCTTTTGTTTTGATATTGTGACTGGGGATGTCATTAAACAAACGACCCAGCTTGTAAAAATTATCTTTTGAAAAAGAATAGTCTGGCCTGTTAACAACCGGAAAAATAACGTTGGCAAAGACATCTGTGTCGTAAGTATACGGCTTATTTAATTTATGTCTGCATTTTATTGGATAGAATCAATTTTCAGATGGACGACTTCAAACTAAAATCTATGACAAACGTGATGATGACAACTTTTGACAGCATTTATTGTTTGTGTACCCTAGGCGTTTGCGTATCTCAGTTGATAAGCTATGCTCGTGCATGTTCACACTATACGGACTCCATTAGGAGGGGTGTGTTCCTTACACAAAAAATGCTCCAACAGATTTATGTTGAAGAACGACTGACATTTATAATACACAACCTAAGTTTTACGGTCACCATCACGAATTGGTTGATCGATACGATATACGTCTGTGTCTCAACACATTAACGACGTGTGTTTGCAGTCTTACATCTTTAGATACTAATAAAATTGAGAATGGAAACGGAGAATGTGTCAAAGAGACAACAACTCGACCAAAGAGCAGAAAACAGTCAATCGTCATCTAATCTGTAATTTTTTCAACTGTGTCCCATTTCCCGTTGTGTTCTTTTGACTGAGTGGGAGGGTGATGTATGCAAAGTAGGCTACGTTTTCTCTGTCGAGCTCCTTAAGTTGTTTAGCCTATTCTCTTAATGTTTGCTTTGTCTTCTTAATAAGTTTATGAAGTTTGAACATCTGTCAAATACTTTTCCTAAATCTGGTAACATGTGAAAATTAAATATTCCATCCCAAAACCCCTCTTCCCGAAAATCAAATGGTCATGCGCTTAGATGTGAGCTTATTACAAAAATATACTTACTAGCTAAAACATTATGTTTTATCTCTAGGGACAGCAGAGAACATCACTCAAAGTGAAGCGACGTTGTGCCTACCGTGCGAGGCCGATTGTTCAGAATCATCATCATCACAGCAAAACTCCTCTAAGACAGATTCTTCTAATTGTAAGTCTATTTTGATAATTTGTACTTCAGATTTTTTCAACATAATACAACCAGTATTTGTATACCATTGTTAATCTGCCGAGTATAAAACACTGTTTGCTACGAGTCTCTATTGTCCATCATTTTTTATTAATCGCGTTACTCGTTAGTGACAACAGGTAGAAGAGCTGAACAGCATTAGAACCTCATTAAATTTTATCATCAGTTTTAGAATGAATTTTAAAACAGTACACTAAGTGTACACAATGCACTTTGCGATATTTATTGAGTTTAATAAGATAAACTTTCAATGGTTTATTTAAACAGCTTGTGTTTATCAATCGCAGTCAACATTTTACACAAAAGGTCATGTGATCGCATCCGAATACGTTTTTAAACTTAAAAAAAAAGGTGTCAGCTCACTAGAGCGAAGTTGAAATAAGACGGCTAAGTTATTATGTTTCGATTCCGTTTTGGTTGTATAGCTCCTCCTATAATGTCCCTTTTCTTAACTTTAAGGTAAATTGAAAATGAGTAACTAAGCAACACAACATCGTATACTTAACTACGATCTACCTATATTGTTCTTTTGGGGTTACTCGCACAGCATTTAATTATGCCTGTCTAAAAATGAAAACAACACTCTATAAATTTAGATCCGAAGAGCTTTTCTAGATTTACCTTCATCAGGAACGCTTAAGGCCAAATATTCGAAAGTCTGGTAGGATGTATAATAATCGAAACATGTGAAGAGCTCGCTATGAACAAAATGGCATACTGTAAAACATGGTACGGTACGATGGTATGGTATGTGTTATGGTATGGTGGTATGGTACGAATACCACCATACCATGGTATGCATGAATGGTACCATGGTATGGTATGATGGTATGGTACAAATTACTATACCATGGTATAATTTGATGGTATGAAGCATGGTATGGTTTTTTAAAGTAGGAAATTTTGAAAATTTTAATTTGGTGACATTATGTATCTGGTTTATTTTTGAAAAGGAAATATTACTAAACTAACAAAGTGGATGTAGACAAAACAGATCACTTACATAAAGTTGTGAACAGAAAACAAGAGAAAACTCAATTTATACATCTCAGATATTAACCATACAGTTAAGATTATTAAGATAAATATTATGTCCCGGTCTGACACATTGAAAATTTCTGTCAATTATTCTTTGAAATTTTGGTAAGTACTGCATATATTATGATTATAATCTAGATAATGTAGTTAAAAAGTTTTATTGCTCAACCTTCTGTTAATGACCAACTTTTATATTGTTTTGAAAATGACACTTTCAACAGTTGCATATTCTGTCTACATGTATGCCCAATAAATCACATTTAAAAAATGTGAATAAAAAGTGAATGCATCTCTGCATCAATTGGAAAACACCATACTTTCATATTAAACTGTCACTTATATAATACTATGTTTACTTAGTTGATAGATACCACATGTTTTTATATGTGAAAATTGTTGCATGAAGGAATAGTTAATACACAATATCAATCAAGGAATGTGTCTTCTTTTATCATGTGCTATTTTTTTTTAAACACTTTATTTCAATTTTTTTAATTAATTGCAAAACTGGAATATTTTTTATACTATATGTAATAATAATTAAATGCAGAATAATAGCCAACAATAAATCTTACGAGGCGATGGACCATATAAATATGATACACTACACTACAAAATATAATATATAATAAGCAAGTCCAAAGGGTACAACATCACCAAAAAAATAATAAAATCATGAACAAATATTAAATAAATAAACTAATATCCTTCATCAGTAAGATGTCAAATGATTCTTATTTTGACATGTGGTAGTCGAACTGAAATAATAATCTTGAACGTTATACAAATTACCACGAATAAATACGCTGGTAAAAATTTTTCAATATTGATGTTTGAGAGGAGGAAAACATTCCTTAAAACTGTGAGAGTTCTGTACTGAAGCCTGAGTTACAGAAAACAAGTGATGGTAGGAACTCATTTTATGTTTTTTCATTAATGCCCTCTGGGGAAACTGTTTTAACTTTCTTATCCAAAAGCTTTCCCGAGCAAGTCTGTCGGCCCTTGACCAACCCTTGTTGTGGTCCATATTTAATAAATTGGTGTAATAATAATTAGATATCAAATTATATCTTGAAACTCAGGATAAACAACAACAAAGAATATTGTCAAAAAAAAAAAATCAAACACAAAAAATAAAAGGGTGTCCATTACACATGTGTCTGTGATTTTTCTACGACTCTTAAAGTTTAACATTTTTTTGTTTTAGTAATCTGTTTGATAAGTTATAATATCTGTCATCTTATCAGCATGGTAAGCTCTTCTTAAACATTTTATAATTGAGAGAAGATATGTAATTTCCACTTTAAATGTGGTGTCTTGGGCAAAGATGTAGGACTGTAGAAATGATTGTTTGCAAATATATATAGCGGAGGTATGCTGTTTTATAAAAACGAAATTCATTTTTGTCTTGCCGGGTAACTTTGGTCATTTTGATCCTAATATTGTAGTGGCTAGAGCATTCTCTGTTACTACATGTCGAGGCTATATTGCATTCAACTTCTCTGTATGTCAGTCTATTCGTCCATGTTTCCCCCAAACGTTTCTCATATGCTTCTAAACTGAATAACTTATATTTGGTGAGCAACTTGTCAATCTATTAAAGTGTTCATGCTAATAGGCAAACTGAAAAGGAAAGAAACCAATAATTTTGGTCATTGTGACAAATTTGTAGACCCTGTCCTGTGATCATTATTGCTATTAAAAGTTTCACTTTATCTATATATATTATAGTTTTGAAGATAATGATCAAAAATGTCAAAAATTGATAAAACTCATCAATAAAGGGCTTTAACTCCTATAACTTAGCACTTAAAATTTTCCAGCTTTAGTACAAAACAGGGTCAACATTCATATCTCTTTATCTATGCTCGTCCTGAATATGCATTTAACTTGACACTGAACGTTAAACAACCATCCATACATCCATTTATTTTAGCCATGTCAGCTATGTTGGTTGACTGGCAGGATCAAAGGTTACATTTAAAAAAAAAAATAAACCAATGTAATTGTGGCCAAATTGGTTCCAATCATTGGCCTAGTAGTTTCAGAGAAGTTTAAGTTAACGGACGGCAAAGTACGACTTACAACGGTAGCCAAATGATTAGAAAAGCTCACTTAACCCTTTGGGTCTGTTGAACTGAAAAACAGACAACCAATGATATGTCCAATGCATAAAATAATTGTGAAGCCAGAAGTGCATAACTAAAGTTTTTATAATTTTAGTCATTTTCTTTTGTATGTCAGAGGCAGATCCAGAATTTCAGTTAAGAGAGAAGCGCTACATGCTTCATTTATTGGTTCTATTAATTTTGATAATTGTGTAATGAGATGGTAACCTACAAGAACTTACAATCAAAATTTCAGACAATATTGAGAAGAGATGTTTTTATACGACCGCAAAACTGTTTCCGTTCGTATTATGTTATGGCGATGTCTTTGTCTGCGTCTGAAGACATTTTGGTTCGCAGACAATAACTTTAGTATAAGTGTATATACTTTTTTTTGGATCACTATGAAATTTTAGCACAAGATTCCATACCACTAAAGGATGGTTGGGATTATTTTTGGGGGTATTGTCCTAGCCGTTTTTGTAATTAGGGGCAAAAAAGGTCAGTTTTACTGGTTCGTAGAAAATAAATTGGTTTACAGACAATGACTTGAGTATAAGTGTATGGATCTCTATTAAATTTTAGCACAAAGTTCCATACCACAATAGGAAGGTTGGGATTTATTTTGGGGGTTATTGTCGTAGCTGTTTAGTAATAAGGGACCAAAAAGGGCACAAAACAATTATTTTTCATGTTTCAGGACAATAATTTGTGTATAAGAGTATAGATTTCTATGAAATTTTACTACAAGGTTACATACTTCAAAGGTTAAGTTCGTATTGATTTTTGGGGGTCATGGCCCAAACCGTTTAATAATTAGGGGTCGAAAAGGGGCCAAAAACAACTATTTTTCTGGTTTGCAGGCAATAACTTGAGTATAAGTGTATGAATCTCTATTAAATTTTAGCACAAGGTTCCATACCACAATAGGAAGGTTGCGGGTTATCATTGTAAAGGGGCATACAAGGGACCAACAAAAACAATTATTTTTCTGGTTCACAGACAATATGAGAAACGTTTGGGGGGAAACATGGACAAATAGACTGACATACAGACAATTTGAATGCAATATAGCCCTGACATGTAGTAATAGAGAATGCTCTAGCCACAACAATATTAGGATCACTATGACTAATGTTACATGGCAAGACAAAAATGAATTTCCTTTTTATAAAACAGCATACCTCCGCTATAGTATATTTGATGTTATAGTTCCATAAGCAAACAATCATTTCTACAGTCCTACATCTTTGCCCAAGAAACCACATTTAGAATGGAAATTACATATCTTCTCTCAATTATAAAATGTTTAAGAAGAGCTTACCATGCTGATAAGATGACAGATATTATTGCTTATCAAACAGATTACTAAAACTAAAAAACTTTAAGAGTTGTAGAAAATTCACAGACTTATGTGTAATGGACATCCTTTTATGTTTTGTGTTTGATTTTTTTTTGGACGATATTCTTTGTTGTTGTTTATCCTGAGTTTCAATATATAATTGGATATCTATTACTATTGTTACATATGGTATACAAAATATTCCAGTTTTGCGATTAATTAAAAAAAAAATGAAATAAAGTGTTAAAAAAAATTAGCACATAATAAAAGAAGACACATTCCTTGATTGATATTGTGTATTAACTATTCCTTCATGCAACAATTTTCACATATAAAAACATGTGGTATCTATCAACTTACATAGTATTATATGAGTGACAGTTTAATAAGAAAGTATGGTGTTTTCTAATTGATGCAGAGATGCATTCACTTTTTATTCACATTTTTTAAATGTGATTTATTGGGCATACATGTAGACAGAATATGCAACTGTTGAAAGACTTAGTGTCATATTTCAAAACAAAATAAAAGTTGGTCATTGACAGAAGGCTAAGCAATAAAACTTTTAACTACATTATCTAGATTATAATCATAAGATATGCAGCACTTACCAAAATTTCAAAGATTAATTGTCAGAAATTTTCAATGTGTCAGACCGGGACATAATACTTAACTTTATGGTTATATGAGATGTTTAAATTGAGTTTTCTCTTGTTCTCTGTTCACAACTTTATGTAAGAGATCTGTTTGTCTACATCCATTTTCTTTTGTTAGTAATATTTTCTTTTAAAAAAAAAATCAGATACATAATGTCTGCAAATTAAAAAAAATCATGTTTCAAATTATCTTAATTAACTTTTCAAAACTTCCTACTTCAAGAAACCATACCATGCTTCATACCATCAAATTATACCATGGTATAGTAATTTGTACCATACCATCATACCATACCATGGTACCATTCATGCATACCATGGTATGGTGGTATTCGTACCATACCACCATACCACAACACATACCATACCATCATACCATACCATGTTTTACAGTATGCCGAACAAAATGACCTCAAAATCAAAGCCAATTCTATCGAAGGTCAACTTTGCCTGAGGGATTCTGATGCTGGAAACCAGATGCTGGAAACCAGAAGCCCAATAATTGTTGTCGTGTTTGTTTTGTTTTGTTTAGTTTTGTGTATTGTTTGGTATTTTAGTATTGGATAGATTTGTTATCTTTTTTTATTTGGTAAACATTTTTCTTCTTTATATGGAGTGTCCTTATGTATGAAATACTAGATTGTTTATCTCTCTGCTGAATATAGGTGTTTCCTTTTATTTGCGGACGTACGTGAAGAAATATGAAACTGTAATGTTGCGATTATACAAAATATCATATTTCATTACGTTGTACATTTTAATTTTCATTTCGATTGCATTTTGATAATAGCCTTAAACATGTTTAAATCTTATATTCTTCGTTTATAGGCTTCATTTGATACATGTTTTATTAACTTCAACATTAATTTTTTATAAGATGTTATTCATGTTAAAATTGTATGATTTATTGACTTTTTTAGGGTGTTTTTTTTTAACTTTTCTCTATTTTTCTTCTTTTTGTAAAGATAAATTACTGCATGTCTATTTAAACCTCAAACTGTATTATTATGCAATTGTTTCACTAACTCGTCGTGAATTTTATTGATAGTGCATTTCAATTCATAGTTTTCTATATGTATATTATATTATTCTTAGCAAAACATCTCTGAGAACATGATGTTTTTATTTGATAAAAATGTATCAAATTTTAATTAATTCTTTTGTTTTTTTTTATTTTTGTGTGTAAAATCAGGGATAAAAGATGTACATTTGAATTAATTGTAATGTAATTGAAAAGTACATGTAGTGGTTTGTTTCACTTGTTGACTTTCTGCTCGTCCAGTAGCAAATATTTCATACATAATCAGGACAAACAATTGATGGAAATGTAATGACATAGATGAGAAAGGAATCAAAAAGCAGAAACATTTCTCTTAAAACCGTTAATATTCAATGAATTAAATTTGCCAAAAACGTTTTAATCGTAAGCCTATAACAGTTGCAAGCTTAATAACTCTATATAACTAACGCACTTCATAAATGCCAAAACCTGGCACTTAGCCCCTTATCAACTGTTCCCATCATTTTTTATTGACCCTTTCCCAAATAATTTAGTCCATTCCCGTGATTCACTCTCCAACTCGAGTTATGGAGCACATCGTACAGCAGCAGAATATAACCACTGAATTAGTCGTTTGATATCTTTCCTAAATAAATTGCGAATCTTCACTACATTGAATTGATTGGCGAACAGTATTAACCTTATCTGTCTTGACTCTTCATTTTTGATGAAATGTCTCAATTATTTTTAAATGATATATATTCTGTTGTGACGAAGTTCCAATTGTATTAAATACTAGCCTATTTGCCTCGCTCTTAATTATAGGGTTTAAACATCGTTTTGAAGTTAACATCCATCAATTCATTTTTGAATATTTGCTTTTTTAAAATTCTTATGATGATTTCATTCATACATGTATTTCTCATTTGGCAAATATCATATTTAAATTAAAATTCCATGTATATTTTGGTATGTAATTATTGCCACACTTTTAAATAGGAGTAATCATATTTTTGTGTTTTCCTTTCAATTCTAAATGAGAATTTGAAATATGTAATTAGTGCCAACGTTCAAAGTAAAAACATGATATTTTCTGTACATTACTTTCTTTGACCGTTGCGCGCGCATGCGATGATCTGTCATTTTGTGAGTACTACGTAATACTTACTGTTTGTAAATTTCAAGGCAAACTAATAAAAGTTCACATTATGGAAACATGTTCTATGTAACTTAATCTAATCGTTTGTTTTATATGGCAAAGCACATATAGTGGTTTAATTAATTTGTTGATTATTCATCGTCCAGTGGCAATTATGTCATACATAATCAGGAAGGTTGAAAAAGGTAGTCAATTAGATAAGAAAGAAATAAAAAATGTTTTACTCTGAAACCGTTTACAAAAAATTCAAAAGATTAGATTTGCCAAAATATGTCCAATTGTGATACTATAAAAAAAAAATGCAATTTAATACCTAAAGCACTAAACTGGACCCCTGATGTTGCTTCGCTCTAGTTTACTAATAAAAAGCACTTCCTAAATTTTGCCAAAACCCGAAACACATTCCCTTATCACCTGCTGCCATCATTTTCTATTTACCCTATCCCGAATAATTCAGTCCATCCCCGTGATTGACTCTCCAACTCGCCTTATGGAGAACATCGTAGAGCAGTAGAATATAACCACAGAATGTTTCGGGTAATGTCTTTCCTAAATATATCGCGAATCTTTTTTCTTATCTGATTTAACTTGATTTATCATATTTGATGAAATGTCTCAATATTTTTACTGTTATCATAAATGATAATACTCTATTAATATGTTAATTGAGGTTCCAAGTGGATAAAATACTAAGCTAAGCCTATTTGTCTCGCTCTTAATTATAGGGTTTAAACCTCCTTTTAAAGTGTTTACATCATGCATTCACTTTTGAATTTTTGCTTTATTAAAATTCCTACGATGATTTCATTCATACATGTATTTCTCATTTGGCAAATATCATATTTAAATTAAAGTTCCATGTATATTTTGGTATGTAATTATTACCGAACTTTTAAATAGGAGTAACCATATTTTGTGTTTTCCTTTGAATTCTAAATGAAAATCTAAAATATGTAATTAGTCCCAACGTTCAAAGCAAAAACATGTTTTTTCTGTACATTACTTTCTTTCTTTGACCGTTGCGCGCGCAAGCGATGATTTGTAATTTGTGAGACGTAGTATTGTTTGTAAATTGCAAAGCAAACTAAGTTTACACCTTATGAACATAGATATTAGTTTTTTTAAAAGTTATCTTAAATTAATAATAATGTTCAAATTGACAAAATGATTGAAAACTTATTGATAAATATGAAATATTTTATGATAACAAAATAATTTTTTTGTCAAATTAAAACTTACCAATTGAAGGGTTCATGTGAGTCCGTTACTTTAACCTGCAATCTTTATTCATAGTTTAAGTATAATAGTGTGTTAAGATTTTTAAGTACCAGTATATTATCGAGTGACTCCTTTTGGAAGTTATTGCCCTTGAAAGATGATTTTTTTTTCTCATTTTTGCAGTTTTTGAACAAACTCTAAGATATAGCGAGAATCTTTAATAAGCAAAACTGCACAGCACAATAAGAACTACAAGGAGGTCAACATGGCCGATGTCGACGACGAGGGGGGTTTTTAACGACCTTGACTACCCATGAGGGTCTTGCACGGTTGATACGTGTCACACTATTTATAGGATTTATTGTCATTAAGATGATACCAAACACCTTGACTAAAATTAATTTGGCTCGTTTGATTTTCATAAAATTTTGAAAAAAATATTTACTTTGACCCTCTGACAAAAATATAAAAATTTCAAAAAACTTTAACCACACACTTTATCGGAAAAAATTTATTGGATTATATAGCAGTTTGACAAACACTAATGTTGATCATTGAGAAGCTTAATATTTCCTGAACAATAGAACATGATTAAAACGTTCAGCTGATTTTTACAGAGTTATCTCCCTGTAGTGTTATGTACCACCTTAAATGACGTTTGTTTGTATCTTTTTTAAAAACCTCAATAAATAGGTATAAACTGTAAACAGTAAAAGAAAAATCGCTATAAGACATACACAATGCCAACATATAAGATCTACAAATAAACCAACATAGCTAATTGCAATAAAGGAAAATAACAAATAACAAAGTAGCATTTTTTTAACCAGGTGAGCGATTTAGGCTCTTGGAAAAGAGGTGGGCTCTTGTTTTTATTTTGCCGATTTTTCTTTATTCTAAATTTTTTTTCTCCATTTTTCTCTTTTCTGTCAACACAGTCCAGACCCTCATTAACATTAATGATAGACGTACAGTATGTATTGAAAAAGGTGTAAAATACAAAAACACATGAAAGGCTTTTTAATGATTTAATAGCATGCACTGAAAATATGCAACTTTTAATCAATACTTTTCTTTGATCAACATATGGTTCGTATATTCAATTCATGAAATTAGAAAGAATAATAACTTCAAAGGGGAAAACATGGTTAAAAATTTGATGAAATATTCATTATAATTTTTAAAAGCAATTTCCTTTTTCATTTTGTCATAACGCTGTCAAATTTTTATCTTCCAATGTTCATGTTACATGTAGGATGTAAAACTGCACGACATTGTCATTATATCTAATATTCAATATTGATATTATAATTGTATTTTGATCACTGACTTATTTATCATTAGTTCATATGATTCACATGAGGAAACTGGCATCTCTATGTCTTCCCTATAAAATTCTGTCTGTCTGTCCGTCTGTCTGTCTTTCCCTGGATCCGAAACAAATTCCTTGAATTTCTCTTGCTAAGTCGGATATATAACTTATACCAAATGCAAGATATAGGGAAGGGAAAGAAGCTTATTGATTATATGATCGATAAGTGTAAGTTACAAATTATTTTAAAATATATTTTAAAACTCAATGTGCAATTCAGGCATAAAAAAATCCAGTTTAGGTTCATGGTAAAAAATAATATCTCAAAGAAACCTAGGTAGGAAAAAACCCAAGTCATGACGATTTTCTTACATTTCAACGAAATGCAATGTTTATACAACGTTTAAGAACCGGGCTGTAGTACGTTCACTATTCACTTTTCACTATTCAAAATTCATAAATAGTGAACTGTGTTTTTTTGCACTATTCACTATTCAAGTTTATTCAAACTGAATAACTTTATTATCTGCCTTGTCTGTTTTGTGTAAACTTGTTTTAATTCGATTCAAATTCCATCAGCTAAAAATGTTGATGCCTAGTATTATAGTGTATTAAGGTATAAAGAGATAGGATATGTGTTAGCCCTGTCCCTTTTATCTAGAATTATTTATTTTTGACTTAAAATTGCACTTGATCATTATCAATTGCATCTAAAATCAACTTCAGTCAATGATACATATAATACATTTTATGCATATCTAGAAGCTTAGCGTATAATTGTCACACTTAATTTGTTGCATATATTTCAATTTGGTGGAGGGGAGGGGTCCAACTATTATTCATAAGGCATTAAACTGAGCATTTGTTTCCGCCGGCAATCCGGTCCTCTATCGGGATGTCCACACTAAATGAAATCCGCCGGCTAAACGGCACACCTTGTGTCAGTGGAGGGCAAAAAGAATTAGTATGTCCAAAAGTGCCAATAATTCTTTTCTAACTCTCATATTCCAATTAAATATACGCCACATTTTTGCGCCTGTCCCAAGTCAGGAGCCTCTGGCCTTAAATTTGTTAGTCTTGTATGGTTTTTTTAATTATAGTTCATTTATATGATTAAAGTTTAGTATAACGTCCATTTTACTGGACTATTACACATTTTTATTTAGGGGTCAGCTAAAGCCCGACTTCGGGTGCGGGTTTTCTCGCTGTGTTGAAGACCCATTGGTAGCCTTCTGCTCTTTGGTCGGGTTGTTGTCTCTTTAACATACCGGTATTCCCCATTTCCATTCTCATTTTTATCATATATTTACACATGTAAACATATTAAAACAAAAACATAGATTAATATGCAATGGCTATAAGAAATAATATACACAAGTAGTGAAAGTCTCGCATAAATTACTAGGGGTGTTTTCCTCAAGAAAAATCTAATAAAAGAACTAACAAATAGGAGATCTGTGTTATGGAGCGCCCGAAAACCGAAAACGCCCGAACCTAAGAAAAAATACACCACAACGCACGTTACGGTCGAGTTTTGAACCCTTGAATCCCCTAATTACAGGTATATAGAATATATATCATAAGAAAGCTTATAAAATGGGAAAACAAAAGCTATATAGTGAATATAGTCCACAGATCCGGTCTAGGGGCAATGGAGAGCCCGAATACCGAAAACGGCCGAACCTAAGAAAAGATACACCACAACGCACGTTACGATCGAGTTTTGAACCCTTGAATCCCCTTATTACAGGTATATCATGTATATCATAAAAAAGCTTATAAAATGGGAAAAATAATATAGCTTTTGTTCCTCATTTTATAAGCTTTCTTATGATATGTAGGATATACCTGTAATTAGGGGATTCAGGGGTTCAAAACTCGATCGTATAACGTGATTGGTGTTGTATTTTTTTAAGGAAACCACCCCTAGTATTTTATAGGAAACTTTCATTATTTGTGTATATTACTTCTTATAGCCTTTTCATATTTTTTTATTTTTTCTTTATGTATAAATGTTTAAATATGTGAGATTTTGAAAAGAATTATTGGCACTTTGAGACATAATAATTCTTATGCCCTCCCCTGACACAAGGTGTACCGTTTAGCCGGCGGATTTCATTTAGTGTGGACATCCCGATAGAGGATGCGCGGAAACGAATGTTCACTTTAATGTTTTATGAATAAAAGTTGGACCCCACCCCCTTGAAATATATGTAACAAATTAAGTGCGACAATTGTACCGTAAGCTTCTAGATATGCATAAAATGTATTATATATATCATTGACCGAAGTTGATTTAAGATGCAATTGATAGGGATCAAGTGCAATATTACTTAAAAAAAAAGAATAAATCTAGATAAAAGGGGCAGGGCTAACAAATATCCTATCTCTTTATAACTTTATACACTATAATACTAGGCCTCAACGTTTTGCGCTGAAAGAATTTTAAACGAATTATAACAATTATTACACAAAACAGACAAACTTATCGATCCTTCAAATAAGCTTATTCAAAAAGGTTACCAATTCAACACTGTCATTAGATCTTTGAATATTGTTTTTATTGGTATTAATATTGATTTTGTTATCAGTAAATTAGAAGCAAACTAAATATTATTGTCAAATAAATACACACTCCCATTGATCTACAATCTGTTGATTCCTGTATACTAGTATTGGCATTGCACAAGGTCATGTTTTTCTCTGACTGTTTATGACGTCTTTACACTAAATCCATGCTGGATGTGTACTGACTGATAATTTAGTCTTAGATGCATCATTTTTGATAGATGCCTGTCCCAAGTCAAGAGCCTGAAATTAAGTCGTTGTCGTTTTTTGCTGTGTTACATATTTTTTTTTCGTTCATTTTTTTGTACAATAGTACGGTCGTTAGTTTTCTAGTTTGAATTGTTTTTACATTTGTGATTTTGGAGCCTTTTTTCGCTGACTATACGGTATGGGCTTTGCTCATTGTTGAAAGCCGTACGTTAATTTCTGTGTCATTTGGTCTCTTGTGGAGAGTTGTCTCATTGGCAATCATACCACATCTTCTTTTTTATATATACAAGTAGATATTAAAGATATTCAGTTTGAATAAACTTGAATAGTAAATAGTTCAAAAAAAACACAGTTCACTATTCGTGAATTTTAAATAGTGAAAAGTGAATAGTGAACGTACTTCAGTCCGGTCGTTTAAGAACGATAAGACTTATAAAATTTTCAAAAAGTTGTTAGAAAAGGATACTAGGACAAGCCAGAACGGATTTTCATTTGAAACATGATTTAAGAATGAAACGTACAATTAACTTTTTTTTATTAAAATTACATTTATTCTTCAGTACTGGAATAACTATACGAAAGTTGTGTTTATAAATTATGCAGTCCTTAAACGATGCAAATCATTTGAAATAAAGAATGTACGTATTTTTCCATTACGCTAAACTCTAATTTCCTGTCTGGGGTTTTGCTATATTGTTTGTCCTTTTCAGTATTATCCCCTCTTCAATGTTTAATTATATTAGGTTTCGGATTTTTAAATGATTTACCTCGAGCATCACTGACTAAACATTAATTGTAAAAATGCGTATCTGGTGCAGTAAAATTGAGTATTATGTTTCGTGGGAATCGGATCCAGATTTTACTTTCCAACCGTTTGCGGTCTTGCGCAATTGTTCCTCGGGGATTCGGATAACTCCGCGGATTTCGGATTCCATACCGGCTTGATCGATACTTCCCCATTAATTAAATCTTGGTGACTTTCTTCATTTGGTTTGATTTCATGATACCTTAATTTCTTCCATGATAGGATCGAGTTAAGAGCATTCAAATATGAAGGTTGTTTTCCATCGAAATTATGAAAAACTCAGCCCATTGTTGTACGTCTTGTAAACGAAAGAATTGAAGAATTTGTTGAAGCAATTCTTGACAAAAATCAATACACGCACAAAATTAACAAATGCAAAAGAAAAGTGTTTTTATTGCTGCTCTTCGTCTTTAGTACAAGTAAGGATTTCGATATGGATCAAAGAGTCTCACCTCATGGCATGTTCGAGACGGTCCCTACCACCAGTCTAAGTGGGATTTTTTGCTAGATGTGGACAATACTACATGAAGGTCTGGATGGCCAAGAGGAGAGGGGGGACGTCATTTCTTTATTTTTCTAGGTCATTTTCTCTATTCTTTAATTGATTTTGCCCTTCATTCTCTTTTCTTTATAATTTACTACCCCATTATTCTCTATTCTTTATTTTTTCTTCCTTTTTTTTCTCTTTTCTTTTTTATGCCTTTTATTCTGTACTTTTGCCCATCATTTTGTATTTTGTAATTCCCATCCAGAGTTTACCACATCATTCTGTGAATTTGAGACCCTAGCTGAAGGGGAATGTCAATAAATTATCGAACGACTTGTACTGCAAGGGCATGGTAATCGAAGGTATTCTATGATCTGTCCTAAGACACATACATGATTTAGGATGGACTTAGGACTGTTCTTCACGTAGGACATGTGTGAGCATGCGCATCGAAGCTCTCTTAGGATTATCTTCACTATCCTAACCGCTATCCTGAGTGTTGGAGTAAAAAAGAAAACTATATATTAAGATAAAAATTCATAACAATTAATCAGTGAATTTCATAATAATATCTAAATAAGGATAAAATGATAAAATTTATTAACAGGTTTAACATAATGACCATAAAAACTTATATAGTGTTGTAAATTTAACCTTTTACGAAACAACACAAAACAAAACAAAAGTAAATACGATTTCTATAGAAATTGACCAATTTAAGTGAAATATCCACAACGGTTAAAATAATGAACTATTATGAGTGAGTTGAATTTAAAGTCTCAGTTTCATACAGAAAATACTTCAGAGTGAAATCTCGTGCAGATTTCATATGCATACAGAGCGGGAAACTATATCAGTACATCCAAAAATACGAGTGAATATGAACAAAAGGAGGAATCTTAACTTTACAGATGCCGAACAACAGACTGTTTTGAAAGCAAAGTTTACATTCAGTAGTGCTTAATCGAGGGTTTGAGATAAAAATTACGTGTACTAAAATATATCCTTAAGTTAGGATCATCTTAAGACACCTAAATTGGTGTCCTTAACATTGAATAATCCTAATTTGATACACGTTTGATAAACCCACTTAGAACAAAGATATGTCCTAAGATGGTCTGAGATGGTCTACGGACACGATACTGCTTCGAAAAAAGGCCCCAGCTTCGTTGAATAAAATTGATGACATTTTTATTACAGCTAATGTTCCTTTGATTGTTGGAGTAGCCGTACCTACTGGAGTAGTTGCTGTCATTGGAGTTTCGGCTATTATTGCTGTAGTTATGTATAAAACACTTATTTTAAAGTAAGTATAAAAAAACACTTCAGGGAAGAATCAGAAGAGGAGATAGAAAAAAAAGCTCTATACATTAACATAGTACTCGGTAAATGGATCAATTTCGCATATAGCTACATGCAAATTAATATCAACCGATTCGTCATTATGTCAGTAATTCGATTAATGTTGTGTGGTCACAGAACATCTAAATTAAATGTTACACGGCATTGATATGGTAGTAGTAACGGAACAACTGATGTGACGCGTCATTGATATGGGTTTGGTCACGGAACAACTGATGTGACGCGTCATTGATATGGGTGTAGTCACGGAACAACTGATGTGACGCGTCATTGATATTGGAATGGTCACGGAACAACTGATGTGACGCGTCATTGATATGGTAGTAGTAACGGGACAACTGATGTGACGCGTCATTGATATGGGTGTGGTCACGGAACAACTGATGTGACGCGTCATTGATATGGTAGTAGTAACGGGACAACTGATGTGACGCGTCATTGATATGGGTGTGGTCACGGAACAACTGATGTGACGCGTCATTGATATGGAAGTAGTAACGGGGTTGCGTTCAATATCGTAGCAGCAACATAGGGCTACATAGATTTATGACTATTGAACGTGTAGCTAGCCTAGCTGCTACATAGATATTGAAAGCAGCTAGGCTAGCTACTCGTTCAATAGACAAAAATCTACGTAGCACTACGTAGCAGCTACACTATTGAACGCAACCCAGAACAACTGATGTGACGCGTCATTGATATGGGTGTGGTCACGGAACAACTGATGTGACGCGTCATTGATATGGGCGTGATCACGGAACATGATGTTACACTTCTGTGATATAGGTGTGGTCACGAAACATCTAATGATACACAACCTTGATCATGCAAATATACTATGCAACTCTACTATTCAGATTTGCTCTTTCAAAAATAAGGAGATGTAGTATGATTGCCAATAAGACAACTATCCACCAAAGTTCAAATGAAGTGGCTGTAATCAATTATGGGAAACCGTACGGCCTTCAACAATGAGAAAAAATACCGTAAAGTCGGCTTTAAAATGTCCCGACATGAAAAAATTAAACAATTCAATTGATAAAACTAACGGACTTATTTATAAAAACTATCAACAGTTTACGAAAAATAGACATGCCAGACATGAACCAACGACAACACCACTATACTACAGGCTCATGACTTGGGACAGGCACACAAAGAATGTGGCGGGGTTAAACATGTTTGTGAGCGCTCAACCCTCCCCTAACATGGGACAGAGTTACATGTATTACAACACAATATAAGAACAAACTATAAAAATCAGTTGAAAAAGGGATTAACTCGTCAGATCGATACAAAGCAGAAAAACATCTAACAAATATACAGACCAGACATGGCAGTGTCTTTATACATCCTTAATAACAAAAGAAGACACAAAATACAGATCTGAGAGTATTCGCAGTTACTGATAGCTAGTTCAGAGCCAATAACTACTTATAAAAAAATCATGTATCTAAGACAAAAATATCAATCAGTACACATCCAACATCCAAAGAATTTAGTGTAAAGACGTCATTAATAGTCAGAGAAAAACATGAACTTACGCAATGCCAAAATATAGGTACCGAAAGGTTGTAGGACCGTGAAAGTGCATATGTGTATAACAATGATATTAAGTATGGCTTTAATCAACTAATAATAAAATCAACATCTATACCAATAAAAACAATATTTAAAGATGTAACTACAGTGTTGGATTGGTAATCTTTTAAAATAAGTTTATTTAAAGGATGGATCAGTTTACCTAGATCGTATCTAAATTTCCGAGCTCGATAAACAGCATCACTGTAAAAATTAGTTTTTATGTGGATTGAATATTCATTTTCATCTGTTGGTAGTTTTCCCGAATCCTACATTATTTATAATATAAAAACTGATCTGATTCTCGGTTTTGAACATTTTTAAAGGTCACATGAAAAAAAAAACGGCAGGTCGTAAGGTCGCCTGCTAACTCCCCAAAGGTCGCAGGTCAGAATTGATCTTGTTTGAACCACATATTTCGATGCTACATGTAACACTAAAATTACTAGTCTCCGTAATACCATTTATTTAGCATCTTTTAAATTATTTAGATATTGAAAGGATTTAGGAATTTTACTACTTTTGCAAATTTATTATTATCAAATGGCTGTTATACAAGTACCTTTTACCTCTTTTTTGGTATTTTTATACATTCTTATCTGTTACGTGTATGATTTCTGCTTGACATTTTCATTTCTTTTCATTTAATGAATTTGTTTGATTTACAGTGGAGCAAAAGTTGCTGCAGCAAAAGGAGTTTCATCGACGACTGGTGCTAACGGAAGATGGGCTACTTAAAGTACATTAAAACCGAATATTAACTTGTATAAAAATTGTATATTAAATCTTTTTATTATCATTTTTCGATGGAGGCAAAGTGATATGACAATAAAAGAAAATCGAAAAATCTTCTTTTTTTTCTGGGATAATTAAGTTTAACAAAATTAATTGTTGGTGGAAGATTTTTTTTCTGGCGAAAAACTTTGCGTATTTACACCCCGCCTATGGTTGTAGGGAAGTTTTATCATTTTTGGTCTCTGCGCGTGCGTCCGAGAACAAGCTTTTGCAGCTAGTAACACGTACGACAACTCAAGCCGAGGACCATCCGTATGCAAAAGAACGACGAAATGTAGTGACAAAAAGGTGTTGATTTGTAATTAAAAGCATACTTCCATATAATACAATGTGGTTCATGATATTTGACTCATAAATGTTGCTCTTAACAATGAATACGTTCCTGGTTAGTAGCATGGGACTCAAGTATACTATGCTCTGTAGTGACACAAGTCTTCTTATGCCATAAGTGACTGCATTCTTTGCGATTGCTGTTTTCATCAAGTCTTCATTTCGGGGCCTTTTATACTGACTATGTGGTATCGGATTTGCTCATTGTTGAAGGCCGTACGGTGATCTATAGTTGTTAATTTCTGTGTCATTTGGTCTATTGTGGAGAGTTGTCTCATTGGCAATCATACCATATCTTCTTACTTTTATATTTGCATAATTGTGGCTTATTCTTTACTTAATCATATATGCCAGTCTGTGTACTCTTTTTGTTTCAGCAACTTACTTTTCCAGAATCAAAGTGGAAGTAAATTCCACCCCAATATAGAATGCAAAAAAAAAGCCAATGAATATTTTACCATTGCCGACAATAGTAATGTTTCTATTTCCTGTTGTTCTCATTTTACTGGGATGATTTTTTAATATACATTTTACAAAAAGGTATATACTGTAAACCAATAAATTTTCGCGAGCGATTTATTTTCGCGACTTTGGCGAGTAGTATAAATAACGCTAATATAAATCGTCGCAATTGTGTAAAACTTGGATCTTTCCTTATAAAACTGCATCATGGATAGTAAGGTCGTCATATCGATGAGCGTTTAGAACAGTGATTGTGTCATAGTTTGGTTAAGTTGCTCATGGATTAGTTAGGTTACTTCCCAGAACGATTGCCTCAGTTCTTTTAAATGAGCAAATAAAAAGCAAATTACATGTTTGAATCTATATTGTAAGTCAAACGATCTAAATTGAAATTGTTGATTTTAAGAAATTAACGCAGGATGTCCAAAATATCGGAATTGGTATGGTTTGGTTAAGCGATTGACATGGTTTAGTTAAGAGTTAAGAAATTCGTCATGGTTTTGAACAAATTTGTCATGGTTTATATCCAAATTCATGCATATTTGTTCACCTTAATATTGATAGTTTGTTTGAAGGTGCTTGTGAAAAAACAAAGTAATAAAATTTGACTATTGACTAAGGAGGGAAAAAAAGCCTTTTTGACCAAATTTGGTGGGTGTAAACGGCAAACTGTACATTTATATATTTTTGTCCCCCTTGGAAATATAAATTATAATGGAAATCACATTGCATTTGCTCTGAAGCTTTCATTTCTCTGAAGATATTATTCATTGTTTTAAGAACAAAAAAAAAACAGTGCTTTTTTAGTTATTACCCTTGTACCTTGGATAGATAAAATATGTGCAACGCGGGGGACATTGGAACTCTGTTCTTTTATTTTTTTTGGTGTGTTCCTAAGATATAATTTGTTATATAAACACTGCTCTTTTCAACTGGCATTCGATATAATAAATTACAAAAACAGAAACCGTTGCTTCTATTTCACCTAGACTCTTTTTTCCATATGTCCATGATGGACTCTGCCGGGGATAATTATCGTGAGAGGCGTCACTAGTCAAACGATTAAAGACGTCTACTTAGAGTTGCAAAACGTACCAGCTAGTAAAAAAATAATCTTTGTTTTACATTTTTTTCTAGCAAACTATACATCTATTGTTTTAATTTGAACCAGACTATGTCTATGATGAATAAAAGGAGATTGGGGGGTATACGCCCATGATACAGTAACCCAACTACAAAACTAACCAAACAATATCGAGAGGGCACCATACAGTCTTCAACCCCGACTCCACGGAACAAAATGTTAAGACGGACAACAGTTTAAACTTATTGTTTAATCAACTATAAGTGAAATTAATACGAAAATTACTTTCAAAGTGTCGAATTTAAATATATGAAAGATCACAATTTCGAAATAGAAATAGGTCCATAATGTCCATTTTTACGAATGAATAAAAATGATTATGTTTTTGTCATATTGTATAAGTGTATTGTGTAGTATCACTTAACCCGTTTAAGCATTTTTTTCTTTTAAACAATAAAGTTCCGATAATATCAGAAAAGGCTCTGTCGGTCTAGTATTTAGTATGAGAAAATGTACATTATTATATGTGATCGAAAAAAATAATTGAAAAATTCCAAAATACACGTTTATTGTGTTTAGTACAAGTAGTACTGTGTGCGGATTTTATTTTAGACCCGACTAGACGAGAAATCACAGAGAATAAGATGAATATTGGCAGCATAATTCCATTCTGAAAAAAAAAAAAAAATCTTTTGTCTTGGATTCATGATTTTTTTATTAGTTGTTATTGGCTAAGAAAATACTCACGGATCGGTTCTTTGTGTCTTTGGTGTTTTTGTGACTTGATTATTTTGTTGTGTTTCAATCTGATGAGTCAAGTCCTTTGCAACTAATTTTTATGGTTTGTTGTGCTGTTACATTACTGCCCAGGTAAAGACAAGGGGTGGTTGGTAGCCCGCAAACATTTAAACCACGCCATATTCTGTATGTGCCTGTCTTAAGTTCAGAGTCTGTAATGCAGTGGCTGTCGTTTGTTACTGTATATCATATTTGTTTTTCACTTATTGTTTTGAACATAAATCGGGCCGTTGGTTTTCTCATTTGAATTGCTTTACCTTTAATTTTGTCGGAGCCTTTAATTGCTTTCTAAGAGGTATAAGTTTTGTTAATTGTTGTAGGCTGTACGGCAACCTAACATTTACGTCATTTGGTCTCAGGTGGATAGTTGTCTCATTGGAAATCATACTGCATTTACTAATTGTACATTACTATGTGCTTTCTTAGGTCCTTTTGTATTCCGAATAAAACTACTTTTAAAGAAAAATTGCTATTGAAATGCATTAATATATTACCCTCGTGATCTCTTTATACATGCGTGTTCTATAACTATGATAGCTATAATGATAATATCTTAAATTTACTGTAGACGACTTATTTTCCCGAGCGATGTATTTTTGCGAGTAGTTGTACATAATGTCTGTTTATTTTGATCGTTACACTTCCATCATACACTCCAGGAATCACAGAACTGAACCATGTCGAACATGAACTAAACCATGACACTACTGAACCAAACCATGACACCGAATTTTCAGTAATCTTAAATTTTGTGCAAATGTAGCTTTTTTTTTCGGAATAAGTGACGGTAGGTTTATATCATAACGAAATATGTGATGTAACGGACGGTAAAGAAAACACTTTTCTTTATGCGTAAGAAACGAACAACAACTTTTAAATTTTGACATACGCAAGAATTATTCTGTGTCAAATTATAACTATATGATAAAATTTTAATGTACTAGCATATTAGCCATAAACAAAGATACCTACTAGCTTGAATTTATGTTCAGAGGTTCCTTTAGCAAAACATCCGAATGTTTATATTTTGTCATTCTTTGTCTATTAAAAACACTTAACACAATCATGTCCAACTTAACTAATTTATGACAAAATCACAGTACTAAACGCTCCTCGATATAACAACCTCACTGAAGTAAATTAGAAAATCGCGAAATTAAATCGCCGCAAAGTGGACTACAAATGGCTTAACGCGAAGAAAAATATCCGCGTTTACAGTATATGACGCTGAGGTTTAAGAATTATACTTTAAATGCGGGGACTGTGTCAAAACATTGATAATCTATTCAAACCGGTAAAGTTAAAATCACATGCGCGATGATGATTTGCTATCCTATACACGATCTAACACCAAACAATTCAATCATTTTCTGATACCATATAGATTGTGATTATAGGAAGTTTGTGCGGGTGAACAGGGGTGGGGAATGGGGATTGATGGTAATGCAAGTATGCACTTCTAGATTGATTAAATTTATATAGCAATATAAGAATAAGGAGATTCGAAACGATTTTCAATGAGACACATATATCCACCAGAGTTCAAATAAAGTGGATGTATTCAATTATAGGCAAACGTACGGCCTTCAGCAATGAGAAAAACCCATACCGTATAGTCGACTTTAGAATGCCCTGACATAAAACATGTGAAACAATTGATGAATTCAAATATGAAAACTAACGGCCTAATTTATGACAAAACAATTCACGAAAAACAAATATGACAGACATGAACCAACGACAACCACTGGGTGAGCGATCAACCATCCCCTAACCTGTGACAGTGGTGTAACAGTACAACATCAGTTAAAAACTATAAAAATCAATATCAAATGGCTTAACTCAAACTACTGGTACGAGGCACAAAAACAACTAGCATAAAAACAATTGACACAAAGCAACGAAATAAGAGTACTCGCAGTTATTGAAAGCTAGTTCAAAGCCAATTACAACTAATCAATAAATCATGTTTTCCCAGACTAAAGTCAGTTTGATTTTTTTTATTACATTTCTTGGAAAAGTTCATTTAATTCCCCCTCGCCATACTCCAAACATAAAGTATTTTTTTACTAAATTATTCAGTATATTAATAAATTCGACAAAACTCTAATGTAGATTTGGTTGCTCGCAGTTACTTTTCTTTTCTCTTGCAAACAATGTTTAATAACATAATAATCTAATTTAATTTAGTAACCATATTCAAACTGACATTTGCACCATCATTATAAGTAAATGAACTTAAACTCTTACTATATGGTCTGTATTCATACTTATCTTACCTCCTATAGATATCTGGAGATATGATTGGTTAAAGGACTACACGTGGTGACTACATATATTTGATATAGGGTGTCCTAAAAAAATATGAGGTTAGTTACCATATAGGGTTAGTAAGGAGTTACTTCCCTTTCAAAACAAAAAAGAAATCTGAAAGGTTTCAACAGACGAAGAAATTGATAATGAACGATTGAAATAAATTCATAAAACAAATTTAAAGCTAACAAGTTGTTATTGTTGGCATTTGTTTTTTTGTATAGACAAATGGAAGCAGGTTCTTAATACTAAGTATTGAAGACTTAATCACTTTGATAGGCCGCTAGTCTAAATACCACATGTGAAGATAGTCGGTAAGATAAATTCGTTACACGGTGTGTTAGTGACCTAATATGATATATATGGGGTCAGTAAATTCCATATGGGGATTCGAGCTTCGCTCTCACCCCATATGGAATTTACTGACCCCATATTCGCTCGAATCCCCTTATGAAATATATTGACCCCATATATATCGTATTAGGTCACTAACACAACATGTAACTAATAATATGAAAATAAACGGCTACCTGTACGTTGTAGTTACTGTGAGCACATTCGATTAACTGACATGCAGCTCAATAATTTCTTTATATAGGTAACGGAACCCTACCCCTAAAACCGCCAAAGGATACATGTATCAGGTGCATATATTACCTATTTATCTAAATTGAAAAAAACAAGAACCCGTTTTACAACTGCACTAATTAGTTTTGAACATATAAATATTATAACTATATTAAACACAGGGGAAATCCCTAAATTCCAAGTTATATATATAGCACGCCTTTTACGAATCAACGTATTTAATTCTCGAAAAGCATAGCTTTGAGTGGATTAAATATGTTAATGAGTAAGGCGTGGCTTTATATGATTTGTAACATTAATGGGCGATGACACATGCCAAAGGTTAAACTTAACTGTACTTTTCATGAATAAAATATGTCAATCAAATAGGGCGCTTTCTATGTCAAAACGTCTCTTATTTTCAGAAAATGAACTCATGGATCAGATTGTTTAGTAGGATTTGATTTTATGATACATGTACATGTAAGTGAATTGTTGTCACGATAGGATCTAGGCATCAAGGTTTAAAGAAAAGGGAGCGATTTAAGTGTTATTGGAGTGTTTCCCACAAAAAATCTTGAGGGGATAGATGCAAAATCTTGTTCGGTGTATACCATGTTGCCTGCCTTTAAAACCAATAGGACGTGTAGTTTTGTAAGAGTTAAAAGTTGTGATAAGAAGGATACGTTTTTTTTAACTTTTTGCGAAAGTATTCTTCCTTTCCAAACATAAAAAAAAAGATCGATTAATTGATGGGTTGATGATTTCGTGAGTTCCAGGGACAAATATTGTAAGCATGCTCAATTCACGGAGATATACCTTTAAAAATGAAATGGAAATGAAACGGCTGAACATTATTTGACATATTCTTGGCCGAATATTTATTTTGACACGATAAAAACAAGCTACATGTAGTATCCACCAATTTATCAATGTCGCCTCTTCGTTTATAGACCAGGGCCGTAGCGTAATGGAGGCAACTGAGGCAAATGCCTCACTTTTGAAACGACGACCAAACTTCAGAAGTGTCATTTTTTTTTTCAATTATGTATTTTACATTATCAATATGCGAGTTTCGAGTTTCAAATTATCTACCGGCACACTACATACAGTGTGTCCAGTCTGCAGCAGCGATTGCAGCTTTTACCATATCGGTGACGGTAAAAAAATAAGTGTTCCGAATAAAAATCAAAATAAAAAAATTGAAACAAATCTTAATGTCGTTACAAAACTGGTTGAAGACGGTTCTTTAAAGAGAAAAAAAGATGAAAAAGGTAACTCATGAGTATAAACACCCCCTATAAGTATGCTGGCTTATTACTTTCCTTGGTTTATTTTTGAATCGATAACGCTATAGTTACCAATGTTTACACTATCAACTCACTGAACAACAAATGCTAATCGATAAAATAATTCATTGACCAAAAATATAATAATTATTTATAATTAATTTAAACAAAATCATGAAGCACCTTTTCTATGGAAGTCTTTAATGTATAAGGCAATTCATGATTTTTATTTATCTTTAATAAAAGTATGAAATATATTTTTGGTATTGTTTGAAAATATTTTTTTCGTGTTTCTTTTTCTGATTATGATCAGCATTGTCTGGTTGTATGCTAGCGTGTTCCATTGATTCTGGTGCGGTAGGTCGTGGGTTCGAATCCCGGTAGGTCAAACCAATGACTTGAAAATTGGTAGAATAATGTGTCCAGGTAGGTTGACATGTCTTCCAGCGGAATGTTTACAGGTAACTTGTGATCACTTGTGACATTAGCACGTCAAAAATCTGGTTAAGTAACAATGTTGGTCTAGTCTTCTCTGTACCTATTCTTATGGTTAATGATTATGTATTAAAAATAAATATATCCTAATTGATGCTTATAACATGTTCTCGTCTTTTATCAGCTTACAACTTGCTGTTGGACATACTAAATATATATATATACATATAATAAAGCAGTGACTGTGTTCGTATTCATATTCACATTAACATGTTCTCATCCTTTATATGCTTATAACTTGCTACTGGACATCACAGTGATATCATACTTTAACTTTGTTTAAACCTGTTTATTTACTTTTGACTTTAATTATTTATCCCTTGTAATTTTTTATTAACTGTGTATTTGCATTCAGGTGTCACAGGTCAAATTTATTCGTTCATTGTGTGTTAATTTACGTTTTTTGATTGAGTTAAGCCTTCCAATTGATATTTTATAGTGTGTTTTTCTATGTTGTGATGTTATACTATTGTTTCAGAAAAGGGAGAAGGTTTGGTACCATTAAAACGTTTAATCCCGCTGCAAATGTTTGCACCTGTCCTATGTCAGGAATCTGTTTACAGTAGTTGTCGTCTGCTTATGTAGTTCATACGTGTTTCTCGTTTCTCGTTTTTATATAGATTAGACCGTTGGTTTTTCCGTTTGAATGGTTTTACACTAGTAATTTTTTGGGGCCCTTTATAGCTTGCTGTTCGGTGTGAGCCAATGCTCCGTGTTGAAGGCCGTACCTTGACCTATAATGGTTTACTTTTATAAATTGTAACTTGAATGGAGAGTTGTCTCATTGGAACTCATACCACATCTTCCTATATCTATAAAAAAAAAGGCATCCATCATCATTATCATTATCATAATGCTAGCATCTGGTTATTTGTTCAATTTCTTTGCAGATGACCATTCTGATACAGAAAAAACAACTCTAGACATATCTTCACCCATTAAAAGTGAACCAGATCTAGAAATAAGTGAAACACAAGAGCCGAGTACTAGTAAAAGGTCCACTCCAATGTCAGTTAGTAGCCAAAAGGGGCTTGATCCAGCTATATTTCTTATTGAAAACCAACATAGTACAGATGTTCAAAAATTGGCAATGCTAAAAGATGCTGACGAAATATCTAAAGTTTATCCTAAAAAAGGGGGGAGACGATATCTGCCATCTTGGGAATCCCAGTTTCCATGGTTAAGGTATTCCTGTAAGGAAGATTCTGCATATTGCAAGTATTGTGTTGTTTTTCGGGATGAAGGTGGACTTTTTAGCAGTAAAGGTTTCACGGACTGGAAAAATGCAGTGGGTAATAAAAGATCAACTTTAAAATCACATGACGACTCAGTTGATCATAAGAATGCAGTTGAGAAGGCTAAAAACTTTATCTCTGTATGCGAAGGCAAGAAACCTAGTATATTTCTATCATTAAGCAAAGCATATGAAGACAAGGTCAAGAGAAATCATGATATACTTCTTTCCATAATTGATGTGATAATCGTGTTAGGGCAGAGGAACATCGCATTAAGGGGAAATTGGGATAAAATAGCTTACCAGGAAGACGGAAACTTTCAATTTTTCATCAATTGGAAATCTAACTTTGATACGGTTTTAAAAGATCATCTCGAAACAGCACACAAGTCTATGACCTATCTATCACCACAGATTCAGAACGAATTGATACAATGCTGTGAACTTGAAATAAGAGAACGAATTGTGCAAAAATGTAAAGCATCAGGCTTTTATTCCATAATGGCCGATAAAACTACGGATGTTTCCGTGACAGAGCAACTATCGCTTTGTATCAGATATGTTGATAGTGACACTTGTGAGGCACGAGAGGATTTTTTAGGATTTGTTGAACCTAAGGAAGTTGACGCTGAACATATTGCTAATGCAATTGTTAATAACCTAGAAAAATGGGGACTACCATTGCAGAAACTGCGTGGACAAGGGTACGATGGAGCCTCTGTCATGAGTGGACATGTATCAGGTGTACAACAGCGCATACGTGAACAATGTCCAGATGCACCTTTCGTTCACTGCAAGTCGCACAACCTTAACCTTGTGGTGACGCAAAGTGCAAGGATGTGCGCCAGATACGGAATTTGATGTCATCAGTCGGCCAAATGACATGGTTCTTGTGTGCATCCCATAAGCGTAAAACCATTCTAAACTCATTTACAGGCAATACAAAATTAGTAGATGATATGCTTGAAGGTTTACAAAATGAGGAAGAAGATGTCGACATAAAACTTTTGAAAAAGGGAACAGATGTTTCGGTGAAGCGTGTATGCGAAACAAGGTGGACAGCAAGAGTAGACACGGTTTCGTCACTTCTTGCAAACTACAAATCTGTTCATGCTGCTCTGACTAAAATTGAAAATGTAAGCACAAGTTATGCTAGGACAAATGCAAGTGTTTATCGGCGCTACCTGGAAGACCCCGAATGCATTGTTACCGTGTTAGTGGCCCAATTTGTCTTGAGCATTCTTAAGCCACTAACATTGTTCCTTCAAAAGACTGACTGCAACATGGTGGATGCTTTTGAGGAATCAAAAATTCTTCTGGAATTATTGCAGGAAAAGAGAACAGAGGAAATTTTTTCAGAACTTTTCAGGCGAGGTACTGTCATAGCAGATGCTATTGAAATAGACTTAATGCCACGTAGGCGAGTTGGGCGTCAAGTTCATAGGGAGAACGCAGCAACTGCCTCTACTGCAGAGCAGCATTGGCGAATTAATTTATTTTTCCCATTTTTGGATCATGTCATTAGTGAAATGCAACGCCGGTTTCCTGATGAGGTACAAAATCAAATGTTAGGATATTACCTTATTCCAAAAAATGTAGGCAAGTTAACACTGGAATTAATTGAACCCCTTTTCCAAGCATTTCCGGACGTAACTAACATGGAAGAGTTAACATGTGAACTTGAAAGGTGGATAAGAAAGACAGTAGCAATGCTAGATGAAGGAAGCCTCCAGACAGCAATTAAGCTAGCTAACAAAGACTTATACCCAAATGTTTTCATAATATTACAAGTACTTTTAACTCTGCCTGTCACATCAGTCTGTTGTGAGAGATCGTTTTCAAGTTTAAGGCGTTTGAAAACATGGGAACGGGCTACAATGGGTGGTGACAGGCTTTGTGGGCTTGCCATGCTCCATGTGCATAGGAATGATACAGTTGACAAAGAACGTGTGTTGAAGCTTTTCGATAGTACAGGTCACAGGAGAATCGGAAAGTTTTGGTTGACCAACAGAGATTAACTTTAATATTGAAACTTGTTTTGTTACTTACTAGGCTAGCTAATTTAAAAAAAACCGCATTTCTGTTATATTTTTTTTGTTTTTTTATTATAAATACATTGACCTCTTCAGTAATGCTGAAATAAGCTTCTCCCGTTTCAGGCACCCGAACCCCCCTAAAAAAATGTTTGCCTCGCTTCGCTCGGCGATTTGCCTCAGTTAATTTGGACATGCGCTACGGCCTTGTAGACCACGTTATTCCTTTTTGTAGTTCTCATTCGGCATTCACTTACAGTAAGTTTATGAAACAATTTTAAATTTAGTTCTAGGTTTACAAGTTTGACTAGTGTTAAGGTAAACCCACTCCCCCTTCTCGAATTCATGTTTTGTTGTGTATGCATTTTATTCAAATTTATTTGGAAGTTTTAAGGTCATTGATTTCATTGTTAACTAGGTCAAGGAGGCGGAGCCAGACTGTGCAATAACAACTTCTGAGATGGAAGTTTGAGCACTGGTTTAAGCTCCTCTCATTCTTTGCATTTCCATGAGAAGCGGTCAACGGCGGTATTGAAAAGTGAAATAACTAAAAAAATCATTCAGTTAATGCACTTCTCTAAAAAGAGCAGAAGTTAACTCACTCGAAGATCAAAGGAAAAATTGCCATTCATGTTACAACGAAAAGAAATATGTCACTACACTAAACCCACACAAAGCTCTTCAGTCTGGTTATTTTTTTCTCTAACGGATGACTCCATTGGCTTCCGAATACTTTGATAGTTTTATAGTACCTTAAGCTAATAGTGACACTCCGATAATCTCAAGTTGAGTTTTATTTTTACATTTTCTTATATCTGCTTGTGATTCAGCGCTATGTTATTAATTTCACATAAAAAAAAAGAAATTGCGTTTGCCTTCAAATTTTACTTGAGGTTATAGGCAAACAAAACATTAAAATGAAAGGGTATAGTTTCTTGTACTTTTCGAACGCTCCCGTAAGGTCTCGGGATGGTCTCACCGGGTCAAATGGATCAGAGAAAAAGATAGAAAAACAAAACGAAGAATCAGTCAAGTAGAAGGAAAATTAAGAGACTAAGATAAAACCAGAAAAGAAAAAAACAAAGAATGGACAACTCCACCCTGAAGCTAATGACCAATGAGAAACATCAACGGTCTTTGTAAAAAATGGAGCAGATATTCTCAGATTCTCTGAAACTACAAACCAATATGTTTCAAGTTGAGACTGGATGCACATACATATATATATAGTCCTGGTTGGATGTTTACCATATGAGGTGTAGTGAAAAGAAACAAACATTGCAGATACATTCCTGTATAAACATATACTTTAGATCGCCTGCAAGGTCTAATGAGGGCTCACAAAGTTTCAACCTCTGGAAAATCTGCACAATATATTCATAATAAATCTATAAAAGGAGGTGCACATGTTTTATGTATCTATGTATGTATATATGTTTTCTCCCATGTTTTTTCGTTTATCATAACAAATCGAAAGTATTAAAAATATATTTGGTATGCATGTATATATATACATATGGAATATCTGTTTCAGAGATGACGACGGATATGTTCCTATCATCGTAACCACAATCTCGACCTCTTTTTTCCCGAATGTGTCCTACCGAATTAGACTTCTCATCGGGTTTGTACTTACATGAGCAACACAGCGGATTCCAAATGTGGAGCAGGATCTGCTTACCTTTTCAGAGCACATGGCGTTGTTAGTTTATTTTCGACTAATGAGTTTGAATGTCCCTTCGGTATGTTTTGCCTTTCTTTTGCAGTATAAATAATATTTAGTCACTAACATTTCATAGAAAGACGTTAATGTTGGTACAAAGTGTATATAACATAGACAATGTTTTTTAGGAAAATTAGCTAGAATAGACTATTTTCATGTTACCGACTTTTGACACCGGAGTTTAATTTTTTTCGACACGTTATCTTCACTGTGGTAGGACATCCTGGTACTCGGTCAAGTAAGAGCAACCTAAAGAAGTAAATCAAGCTTACTATCGGTACAATTAACGGGGATAATTAACTGTTTTATGTTTTCTATACACGGCAAAGTCATTGGAAAACAATTTACTTTCCCCCCAAAATGCAAATTACATGTTTTATTTTACTTCTTTTGGTTGCTCCTACCTGACCGGGTACCGGAATGTCCTATCACAGAATAGGTAAGCTGTCGAAAAATTGTAAAACCCGGAGACAAATGTTGGTATTATGAAAATAGTCTATTCCTAGAAGCAATTAAGTAAGATTGATTGGATGATTAAGAGCATTTTACATCAAACGATAATAAAAACCAATATTGCGTTTGCAATCAGAAATCAGTATTACACGTAAATGTGTTTCATATGCAGGCTACCAGCTGTAAATTAAGAAAACACAGGTAGGTCAACGTGTATCCGCGATCAACAGAAAATTAAACCAGCATTAGTGGTATTTTTCTGATGGTCCCGTATTTTAATATAACTAGTGGCGGATTCAATGGAGTGTAGAGGGCTTAATTTGCCCCTTCTGATCAGAAAAACGTCATTAAATTATTTTTTGCTTAACTTCGTCAAAGAGAAAAATGGAAAATACGCCCCTTCTTCTATTTGGTTTCATTCCTGATGCCGTCTCATATATCACTAAAAACTTCTGGGAAACTTGGGCAGGCTGTTCATTTTTCTTTATTAACATTTGAATTCCGACGCCTATATGCAGACCCTCCTATTTAGTAGTACGCTGTATCGTTTTACTTTACGTCAAATCGCTAAATGAAAGTCTCAGTCTTATTGATAACAGATTTTATGAATGAAAAGTTAACTTATCGTCCGTGGTACCATCTCATATATCACTAAAAACTTCTGGAAAACCTGGGCGGGCTGTTCATTTTTCTTTTTTAACATTTGAAATCCGAAGCGCCTATACGATCCTATACTAGTACGTTATATCGTTGACGTAAAATCGCTGAATTAAAATCTGTTCAATTATTAATTGCAGATTTTATGATTGAAAAGTCAACTTATCGAATGATCTTATTTAAATAGTGAATATCAAACTGATTCCCGGGGGATCTGTCATATATCTATTATCAATTATTAGATATTCATATCACGTTGTTGTAGATGTACTTAAATTAACAGTAAAGTTCTATGCTTAACGGACGCACTGTTAATAAAATTACGAGGTCGTCGTTTGACAGATATGTCCCACTACTCCAATAAAATATCAAATGTATGCTTCCTTAAATAAGTAATAACATAATTATATTCATGTAAAATTTCAAATAATGATTTTATGAATGAAAAATGCCAAACCTTCATTATCTCCGCCTACTGTACGAAGCGTGAAACAAAAGAAATGTTTTATATAAATACACATTATGAAACGGGGATGGAATACTTATATGCATTCAATTGAAAGTAAGCAGTTACAATGCAATTTTTACTGGTGTTCATTTTTTGTATGCTGACTGTAGAAAGCTATGGTATGTATTATTTGCATGTAGGGTTTTCTTTAATTTTGTTTTCATTTTTCTTTTCGTTTATGTATTTTTTCTTTCATTTTTAATTTAGATTTTTTTGTTGCATTTCTGGTTTTTATCTTGTTAAATTATTGTTTTACGCTATATCATCATTTTTTTTTTCTATTATTTCGGAAAAAAAGCTGACTAACTCGTTCGCTTTGCACGAGTCTGTAGTAAATTTTTGACTTTCAACAAATGTTATCTATGTATTACTGGTAAATTATTACATGTAAGTCAAGAATTTTGTTGCCACAAATTACTTAAAATCATTACTTAATTCTCCAATAGATACAAATATTTGGTTTGTAAGTTTGGCTAAACCTGTAGAAAAATTATTACAAGCAGGATAGCATAAAAAATTATCCTAATTTTTACGGTGATGTTTTTTACAGATCTCATACATTTAGCTACGATCCGGATATACTCATCTATCCTTTAGATAAACGTATTCTAAAAGGTTACCAATTCAACACTATAATTAGATCTTTGAATACAGTTTTTATCGATATGTCTTTAGATTTTGTTATCAGTAAATTGACACCAAACTAAATATTATTGTTATATACATATGTACATTCATGGTCCTACAACTTGTCGATACCTTTAGTTTGAAATTACAAGGGACCACATCAAAAGTTAAATATAGGATAAGAAACTTTATCCACATATATTTTTCCAAGACCCCCACCACCCTTTGTAACTTAATCTGGAGTAACTGGTATAGACATATGCCCATAAAGAATGTTTTTAAATGCATGTTAGCATGCAATATCATGAGCGTTATTTCCTCAACAATGATTTATGTATTGGTTGGTAGTTGCTCAAAGTCCAGTGGCAAATATTTAACGCATTTTCAAGATGAAAACAAATTAACAATACATACAATAGGTAGGTCCTGTAATAGTGTCGATAGAGGTTTGGACTGCAAATCTGGCAAGGGTTTTACTTACGATCGGAAGAAGGCCTAGAGGGATCATATTTCTATTCCCCAGTCACCCTAAGGATTCTTCAACAATGACCGGTGTCTAGAATACTTTTTGTATTAGCGTTAGGCATACCTTAATGGAAAAATATTGATGTGAAAATGCCGATGCATCAACATTAATACTAGTAATTATTTTTTTACATACATTACAGTCAGTGTGGAACCTGCCTTTTTTGTACCAGGTGTGGGGGAATTGCAGCTAGTTCACTTTTTAAAATTTTCCGTTTTAAATGTTTAAATTTCATTTTCATAATTTCATCTTTGAGTTGTCTTTCAAACTGTTTTGATTAGAACGTCACTGGTCTTATGTAGACCAAACACGCATCTTGGGTATCTTATTATAAGCCTAGGATCTTTGACTAGGATTTCGCCCCCAAAATACTATCCTCTACGAGTTATTTCTTTTCATTTGCATGAAAGGTCCAAGCACATTTACCATTTCCATTCTCAATTTTACATTTAGAATCGAACTTTCACATGTATTTCTTTAACCCGAAAAATCAATCTAGGATAACAAAACTTGCAGCAAGTTTGACCCCCCTCCCCTAAAAAAAACTACAAAAAACAACCTCAAAATTTGTGAATTAAGTTTTTTTAATCCTACATCGATCTTTTGACGTTGTCCATAAGTTCATGTTTTCTCTGACTGTTAATGACGTCTCTACACTGAATCCATTAAATGTTGGATGTGTAAATCTTAGATACATGATTTTTTATTAGTTGTTATTGTCTTTGAACTAGTTTACAGTAACTACGAGTAGTCTCAGATCTGTACTTTGTGTCTTTTGTGTTTTATTAAGGTTATTTTGTCCTTTTTATCGATGTGATGAGTTTTCACTGACTGATTTTTATTATAATTTGTTCTTGTGTGAACTGTTACACCAATGTCCCAGATAAAGTGGAGGGTTTTGGGCCAGCAAACTATTTTAACCTCACCACATTCTGTATGTGCATGTCCCAATTTGGGAGCCTGTAGTTTAGTAGATGTCGTGTGTTGCTGTATCAGTGTATATAATATTTACTTTTCATTGTTGAAGGCCGTACGGTGACCTAAAGTTGTTAATATCTACGTCATTTGGTCTCTGGTTGAGAGTTGTCTCATTGGCATTTATACCACGACTTATTTTTTATATCGAAGACGTCACAACGTCACATAGAAAGAACACATACTTTGCAGATCATTGAAAAAAGTCAAAGTTTGCCTACACAAATCGTCTAAAAATCGTTAGAGAAACAGATTCCATAACTGAATCTCGTGCAATACGATATGTATCCACTCTTCACAGTTTTCGGTGCTTAACTGTCTCTAGTGGAGAAATATCGTATCATACTATATGCTATGACAGAATCTATAGATTTACTATGCAAATATAATTATACTATATTATTATCAGTCTATACACAACCTTTCATAGAAGTTTTATCATTTATCAGCCAAAAGTTCAGGTTTCTGCAATTAAACAAGAAAAAGACAAGCATGTACAGCAATTCGTATTGCCATACAAAAACAGTGATACAGTATCAATTTGATGTCAGAAAAATAGACGCAATAAAGATTTCATCCAAGTCCATTACAATAAAACATCTTTTGAAAGGATGCTGCATCTGTAAAATCTGAGATGACACTATTCCTTTTCAAAACCTGTATCAAAGTTAATTGTTCTTTTTAGAACGAGATAAAAAATAAAATAATTATTTATTACTTCTATGTAAATCAGATGTGGTCGTCTCATATCTTCGTGACTAACGCCACTCATATATGAAAAGACTACATCTCATACGTACAGAAAAAGGATATCCTGTGCACAGTATATAATTATATAAATATATGAACTAGCTGTTATGGCGTCAGTAATTTCCTAATTTCTTTGTGTACTGATTTCGGTGGCCGAGTGGTCTAAGGACTCGAACTACTAACTGTATCACTAGCCAGGTTGTTAGTTCGAGTCCCGCACGGGGCAGGTGCACTCGACTCCAATCTTAATTGACTAGGATTGTTAGTTTTCCTACCGAAGGTTGGTGGTTCTCTCCGGGCACTCCGGCTTCCCAAACCAATAAAAACTGACCGCCACGAAATAGCATAATAGTGTTGAAAGTGGCGTTAGACACCAATAAATCAATCAATCTAAAATATATAATAATTAAAATGTTTATGCAGTTTACTTTTATCTATAACAATTAACGCCCTCAGACAAATTTGACATTAGATTGATTTGGCTACTATTTTAGATCCCTTTTGGTCATGTAGTTCTTCGTGTGTTTCCGTTCTTATAAATTCTTGGTTCCACATATTTTGCTTTGAGCGTACCAGGTGAAGGTAAATCCAGACATGCGCTTTGGACGCCTAATATTTATAAAGTGTCATTTTCATTATGAATAGTATTGGGTAGATACCAATGCTAATGGACAAGAAGACCCCGAGGGTGTCATCCTCTCAGTAGTCAATGTTTCTGTCCTCACATACGTTACATCAAACCTTTCTTAAATTGTTTGCTCATAAATTAAGAAACTTTTAAGAACTACAGGTTTAACCCTTTTACTTTCCGCCAAATTGGATCTAAACTTATGGAAAAGACACCATCCAAATTTAATAGAATAAACCAAAGTTTATATGAAGGTCTTTTTGGATCCATATGAAAAATAATCTTTTTAAGTCACGTGGTGATTTTCCAAAAGTCACGTGATTGCGGGAAAAATGTGAAAAAATACAAAATTCTTGATGCCCTTAACATAAAAAATAACGGACTTCAGACACACATTTCTGCCTTAATCGCTTTCATTCAAGCAGAAAACAAAATTCAGCCCTTACAAGTTAAGATTCAATAAATTACCAATGATAACTTGGTGTTATGGTCCGTACTGGACTGTAGCAATGAAAAAATGAGGGGGGAGGGGGGGGGGGTTGCATTTAGGTACACAAATTTAGTTTAAAACAAACTTAAATCGTGCTTTATCTGACTTTTGCTTATATTGAGGACTCTATTTGAAATTGAAAGTAAAGTTTAGTTAAGTTACATTAAATAATTTTTAATATCATTTTTTTCACATCCGGCTATGAGATTCGAAGACGCAATCTTCCTGCCGTTGGTTTGATTAGCTTTCCATTGCAGCACCGATATATTTGGTCAAATTGATGAAATTTTAGTTGTTAACTCTACCATCAACGAAGAGAGAGAGAAAAAAAAAATCCAGCCTGTGTTCGTTTAGAAATTAAGTGTTGAGATAAAATATTGTTGCCAGTTCCATCATTTTAAGCAAAAATATGAGGATATCATACCGTAGTCTGCCATTTTTGTCTTGACATATGCCTGTTCCTTCATTTCAACAAAGGTGTTTTCAACATTACCATAGCAAGCACGTAAGAAACAATCTATTTCAACTTCGATAAAAAAAAATCATGATATTTTTGGGGATTTTGTATCTTTTTCAAAAAATTCTGTAAGAAATGACCACAAATTTAAATAGTAATCTCCTAAAATGCACGGCACAGCTAATAATAAGTAATATTGCTCCCGAAATCATTAGTATGCTTTACCATACTCTGTGGAAATATTGTGTTAGATTCATAAAAAAAAAGGTTTTCACAGGAGATAATCCTGTCAGTAAGAGGCGATTTGATATCAAACAGTACTTTATAGAAGTTTAAGACACAATGAATCACAAAGCTGTGATATAGAATACTGATTTGACACTCATTCTCAGGAAATCAGGTCCAATACTTGATTCATTGTCCCTGTAGATATTTTAATCCTTATCTGCTTTATAATGTCTAAACAAAAAAGTTTTTGTAACTCCAGGGAGATATGTTACCGAAATAAAAACATAATGGCTACGTAGAAGAATGTCAAAATTACTCTAGCCTTACACAAAAACGTATTATTTTGAATAAAACGAATGTCCCTGATGATGTAGATATTATTTCTGTTGAGTGTTCTACTTAAGAAGCTTGAAAAATGTACTAATGTTGCCTTTTCCGATCCATCATCATTCAGCCGTTACATATTTATGTCCTTTTAAGTAGTGTGTCATAAAAAACACAGTTTTGAGATATGTCACTATTTTTGTGACCAGATACGTTACCAACTTTTAATTAGACTCTACATTTATTTAAAGGTCAATTGAAAGAATAGTTAATATGTTGCTTTTGAAATGTAGGTCCATAGTTATTACCAAAATCAAATTATTGTATGTATTTATAACGATAAGAAAATTGATAAGCTACTAATCTAGGAAATGGATTTTTTACTTAATTTTGAAAATAAACGTTACTACGGAATCGTTTGAATAAAAAATTAACCATTTGCATGGGATCCATTTAACTGCATTAATATGTTTTTACATATTTGATCTTCCTTCTCAACAGTACAAAATGTCCTGTTATTAGAAAAATATTTGAAATAAAAGACTAAGAATATTTTGATTAACAGATACGGTACCAAGAGATACGTTACCATGTTTCAATTAACGATGAAATACCGGTACCATTTCCGAATTCAGACATATGAGCTATCTGTTTGAATATGTTTTTGTTTTGTAAAATTAATAATATCATCAATACAACAAGTTATGAGCTCCAATTTTCGAAGACATATAAAGGACAACTTCAAATTAGGTGATTGTACTGCTTTTAACTGGATATTCTAATATATTATGTGCTAATATATCAAATTAGATATTTTAACACGTAGATACATTGTAGGAATTAGACATTTAAATTTGGTACCTATACAGGATAAAAATAATGTTAAAATATTGTAATTTATGTTGCAAAGATTGAGTAACGTTCATGTATGTGTTTCCTATGGTAACGTATTTGTTGCATGCCTTGAACAGATACGTTACATCTTATATTTTATTGGTTTCGTTCAAGTTTTAAGCAATACGCTTACTTTTTTTCCAAATATTTTATATTTAAAGTTTATTTATAGTTAATAGTTCCAGAACCGATATAACAGAGTTTTTAATATCATACCCAACTATATCAGTCCTATTCAGGACCGATAACTCTGTCGATAAATATTGTCGGGTATACAATGTTGTTGAAATCAGAGCAAATGTATTATATGTCTCTGTTGAAATGTATACAATAACATTTTTTTTTTACACAAGTTAAACTTTCAATATCGATTCATTGAATGCCTGGATTTTGCTTACAATATTGAATTAAAAAAATAAATAATAAAATCATATGCAATGAAATCTCGTTTAATTTTCTATGAAATAAAAAAAAATCCATTTAAATTAAAATTTGAATCAGAATATTTCTTTAAAATAATTATGGAAACATAAATATTTTATTATCTTTTTAAGCAAAAATAATTTTTTTAAAGAAATTTTCATAATATTCATATTTTTGTTAAAGTTTATTATGATACATACTTCTTCTGATTTGACACGGGGAAGAGAAGATATTTATTTGTACATTTATGAAAACTTTTGTATATCACAAAATTTAAACTCTGGTAATACATGTATACACAGGATGTTAATGTCACCTGGTTGCTTTTGGTTTGCACGTCTACCTGACAATATATTGTTATGTAACATTATAACCCAAGTCAGAGTTCACCTGTTCGTCAAGGGACATGAGATTTTAAAGGTATAGAATATTTATCTATAATAATTGTTGGGCATTGGTTTTTTTTTCTCTTGGGACGAAACATTTTTTTGTTCTAAAAGGAATGTATAAATATATTTCTAAATAAAGATAAATTATACAGAAAACAGGAAAAACACCTTAAAAAAAAAGAGGCGAAAAAATCTATTATAAATTTTATTGTTAACTATTACTGGGAACAGTTTATCCTGGATATCTGTCAAAGTAAATGTTCCCGTGTCACACTTGAAATATTTTTTTATCAAGAAATTTTGAAATCAATCATATCGAAATATCACCAAAGAAAATAACAGAAACATCAGAGATTCTGCATGAAAAATTTAATTTAATCAAGGAAAGTCTTACTATACAAATCCTTGATTTGATGCAACATTTCCATCATCCGCCATTTTGAAAAATCCCGAAAATTCCTTTTTTTAAATCGATGAAAGATCGAATTTGCTCTAAAATTAAACTGTTTTAAGTAGAATATTTCGCACGATATATGTTTTAATATTCTGAATCGAATTTGCAAAGTGTTACTTTTATTTACCGAATTTGTGAATTTGAAGTACAAGTAGACATAGGGTCACTAGATTTTAACATTAAGTCAACGGAGAAATAACGAGAAAAAGTACGATTTTTACGAATCTCCAGAGACCTAATTTAATCAAAAATTAAACTGTCAGAACCAACATTATAAGATAGAATTATGTTCGAATACCAAGGATTGATTTGCAAAAGTTAAAAAACGGGTCAAGTTTATGAGAAAATTGAACTTTATTGAAGCACCTATGCAATTTAATGGGACAAATTAATTCAAAATGGCCGCTCATCATACGTCACTAAAGTCACGTGATGTCTTACTTAGTTGGATATGCAAAGTCGTTTCCTCAACAGATACGTGATCTGTTCATTTCCAAGTTGAAAATAAGATGAGATATGTAAACAGTTGAAAACAGATTTGAAATTAATAAGAGCAGTTGTTGATAATTGATATTTTAACATATTTGAATTAATATCTTGATACTTTTTCTATTAAGAACAACTAATTGTTATGTTTTTTTTTTGTCTTCACAGTTGTATTGGATCAAGATATTAATTCAAGAACAAATAATAAACTTTTCAGTCTTTCATCAAGATTTATGACTATAAATAGAATCTCGGGTACCTCTATAATAGTTTTGAAGGAAAAACATTTAACCAATGCTCGTTTGCTAAGGTAATAAAACATGACGGTAACGTATCTGTTATGTGGGAAAAAGTGACCCATAGTCTAGACCATCGATATTATTTTCACAGTAAGAGCTAAGATCAACCACTTTTGTGGCATGAATAAAAGTTTGTTTACACAAATTTATTTTCCAAGTATAATTTTGGCAAATGGTCTCAATTTGCTGAGAATTAGTGTTGAGTCCTCAACCACTGCTGTACAAAAACAAATGTAAAAGATTCAATACTTAACGCAAACTAGTTGCCTGAAAACTTCATCGGGAAATTCAAAACGGAAAGTCATTTATAAAATGGCAAAATCAAAAGCTCAAACACATCTAACTAACAACCGTCCTTCAGTAGGAAAAATGATAATCCTAGTCTATTAAGATTGAAGTTGAGCGCACCTGCCACGATTCGAATTCACAACTCCAGTGTTGACAGACTAGTGATACAGTAATAGTAGTTGGACTACTTATACCACTCAGTCACCGAGGCCCCCGTAATGATCGAAGAACAACGTGGATATACATTATCCTCTAAAATGATAGAATCTGCTCAAACTCTACATAAAATATATTGTTAAAAATAACAAATGTTCAATCTTCGCATAATCTGACAAATATATCAGAAATAGTGTGTTGCATATAAAAAAAAGACACTTAAAGCTTTGTGTGTGTTGATAAAGAGTTGAATTACTTATTCATTTTAATGGATATCATAAAAAGAGTTGCATATAAACTATGTATATTCTTATATTGAGCAAAGTTTTTAATCTCTTATCTTAATAACTGTGGGAGCAGCTTATTTCACAAAATGGGTACCCTCTTTTCTCACTAGCTTACTAGCTCATCCGCCCACTGTGCGCCCGTAAGTCTGCCTTTCATCAGAGTATATAATAAGACGCTTCTACATTGTGTGAAACTCTTCGAAAAAATCTAACCTTGCGATAATTTCTCTTTAAGTTAACAGGTCCGTCACTATTGATTATGAAAACCCAAAAATTCAAAATACCAAGTGTATATACTTGTAGCTTTATCTCATAAGGATGTGCAGGGAGTTAGGGTCTCTTATTGTCGACTCTCTGCTTCCTTTTTCTCCTTCTGGTTCTATTTCCTTTCTGCAACTCCCTTGTCCGTCCAGGCCTGTCATTGATCCATTGATTGATTGTTTATTTGTTAGTTGCTTAACATCCAGTGGCAAATATTTCATGCATGTTCAGGTCGAGAACAAATTAACAATATTTACAATACGTAGGTCCTGTAAGGCGGCCACTCGGGATAAAGGTCGGGAAATTTTTACTGCCACTGGAAAATGAAGGTATATTGGATAAGGGCAGAAATATTGCCTTGCAACATGCCACCCCCCAAAGAGTTGTTGCAAGGGTTTTTAACATGCAAAAGAGTGTGGCACTCTCTTTACACGATGAACGGATTTATAGTCCCCCTTTTGACAGGACTTGGCTGCCTACTTGTACATCTCATACAACCAAATGGACGCCCAATTTTAACAAGGGTTTTACTGCCGATCGAAAGAAGACCAAGAGTGACCATATTTCTATTCCCAAGTCACCCTTAGTGTTACAAAACACTTTGCATTTTAATTTCAGAGAAGATCTGATTTCATCTTACTCGTTTAACTAGCCTTATGGAGAGTATAGTGCACTGTCATATACCTTCTAAAAAAGCATTGCCTTTATTTATTTCCTTATAACATCGTCTTTAACAATATATTTTATGTAGAGTTTGAGCAGATTCTATCATTTTAGAGGATAATGTATATCCATGTTGTTCTTCGATCATTACGGGGGCCTCGGTGACTGAGTGGTATAAGTAGTCCAACTACTATTACTGTATCACTAGTCTGTCAACACTGAAGTTGTGAATTCGAGTCGTGGCAGGTGCGCTCAACTTCAATCTTAATTGACTAGAATTATCATTTTCCTGCCAAAGGACGATGGTTCGTTAGATGTGTTTGAGCTTTTGATTTTGCCATATTGTAAAAGATTTTCCGTTTTGAATTTCCTTTGGAGTTCAGTATATTTGCTTTACTTTTTTTCTCCGGGCACCCCCGGCTTCCCTCCACCAATGAAAACTGACCGCCACAAAATAGCACAATAGTTTTCAAAATTGCTTTAAATACCAATAAAATCATGCGATAAACGCAGACATCGACGAAGATACCTTGACCCGAAATTGTGTATTCAATTTGTTTGCAATGACATGAAAAAAATATATAAATTATTTTCAACGCATAATGTGGTTATATCATTATAGATTCTTTTATTTTTCTGCTTAATAATGACATGCTCATAATGTTTCTGCATCACTTAAAAGCGACAAAATGTTATCATTTGAAATCAGTATTATGTTTAGCAATCATGTATTTTAATGCCCTAATTGAGTTAGTTTTCATAAAATGTAAATAATTTAACACTAACGATACTTATAGCTTTGTGTGTGTTGATAACGAGTGTAATAACTTCTTCTCTTTAATGGATATCAAATACCGTCATTGGTTTTTAGTACTTTTGTAATATCAGTATGGGGTATTTTCATAAAATATGACGAAAATAAGAGAAAGGAATCTAAAGAATGTTTGATGAAATTATTTCTTCATTTAAATGGAAATCATACACCGTCATTGCAGTTTTGCACTTTTTTTTTAACAATTAGGATGAGTTGTTCTTTGTGAGATATGCTGAATATCAAAGAAAAGATACTTAAATTTTGTTCGCATTGTGTAAAATACCTGGGACAATTTTACTAACAGTTAGTATGATAGTCCCAGAATATACCAATGTTTCTTCTTTTCATAAAAAATAATGATCTGGTGTTTTTTTTCAATCAGACATTTTAAATGCCTCTTGCTAAATTATTTTTCATAGAATGTGAACAATATAACTGAAGGATAAAGATACTTCAACTTTTTTGTGCTGCAAAAGACTGCAACTATTTCTTCATTTCATTAAAATTCTGAATCATCAAATTAAACTGAAAATCATTTACCATTATTAGATATTGTTATTTTGGTAGATCGGGCTGGGTTTTTCTCCATATAATATGATAAATTTAAGAGAAAATATACTTTTAAATTGTTTACAACTTTTTCAATGTCCATATTTCTCTATTGTATTGAAAATTATTCACCAAAAATTGACAATATTTGATTGATTTTGATTTTTGAGAGCATTTTCGGCAATTTAAGTTGATTTTAGCAATTGCGATAAACGCCGTTGATAGCACTCATCAGGTTTGATAAATAAAAATGCCTATATATTTACGACAATCGTAATTCTCAAATAACATGTATAAGATTTTTTTTTTTATCTGCATACTTCACTTCTCTGCTACTAAACGTAAAATTTTCAACTGTTAAAACTTTGCTGAATGATTTAAGTTAATTGTCGTGCTTCTGTACATTCACTTTTTGTATTATTCCGTGGCACCATTTTGATTGAATGAAACGAAACTAAGATTTCGTAATTTTCAAGAGTTCAATATGTGATGTAGTAGAGTCAGTCACAATTCTCACTACAGGGTGGCGGATTGGTGGCATGACTTTGAGGCGGACTTGACTGATCGGTGACTGATCGATGACCGCTGACTGATCGATAAATTAGTAACATCTAAGGTTGCAAGTATTGTAAATGGTTACTTTAAAAAATAATGACAAAAATTACTTGTATCAGATTGTTGCATACATCTTTGAAAGAATTAGTAATAACAAGTTTATAAGGAACATATGTAACGATCTTGGAATACAAATAATATGTAAACTCAAGGTCTTAATTAAATCACAAGTTTTCACCTATTTCTATCAGTGAATTTCAAGATTTTCGATGAAGCTGATATATATTGATTGTCCCAAAGGACCAATCTGTAATCCAGAAACATCAATATTACATGTAATTGCGTCTGATAGTAATATTTGTTTCAGGGGGATTTCATATGAAAAATATCCAGATGTCTGAGAGAAATTCGCTTAAGCTAATTAAATTTGCATTAATAGACACATATTTAAATGAAATTTACGAAAGTAACTTAATAATTTATATATATTAAGTAATATTGATAAGAGCCTCGTTTACGAACATTCAATAACATGACATATATATGTCTCTTTAAGTTTCTTGTTTCAGTAATGTATATAGTTATATGTATTTTTGCTAAAATATGATGCACATATTCAGGACTTTCATATCTTTCAGCATTTTCCTATTGGGCAATGATGCGAGTAATGTTACAATGCCATGATACCCTCCCGTTTTTAACGCGACCACATGATACGAAGTGCGACTATATACAACGTCTACACAAAGAGTTATGTAATACCTGTCAGACATCAAAAGATTTCTATCAATGTGAAGAACGATACTGTCTCTACAAGTAGTGTACACGTGGTTGTTGTATATTACGGATTGTATCTCATATAATACGAAATGTTAAATAAAACGAAGTTATGAACACAAACTTTAAAAAATGCAGTTTCAATTTCATGACTTTTTATGACTTTTCATCAGATATTTGTAGTATACTACATTGTTCTATGTTGATATTTAGTGTAAAATATAATTTTGAGGAACAATTGATTTAACATATATCATAACAGTGATTTATTCAAAGTTTTCTTTAGTTTTTGCATTATATTGGTACAATATAAAAACGTATAACAAATATACTGAACTCCAGGACAAATTCAAATAGGGGGAAGTCCATAAAAACCGACAAAATCAAACGTTATCAATCAACGTAGCAAGTGAATATCAACTGCCACATTCCCGACTTGGCACCGCCATTTTCCGAAGAAACGTCCTCATATCCATCTATTACACAGCTTTCAGGATCTCTGGTTGAAATAATTGACATTCAAACACTTCAATAGTTGAAACTTGCATATACACCTTTTAAATTCTAAGTCGTACAAGGTCTGCAGCGCAATCCAATATATTGCTCCAAAAACTGATACACGTTGTCTTAAAAATAGTATTAATCACCTTTACCGGAATGAAGTTGTTGTGGAAGAATTGCATGCTTGTTGAGTAGGCAATATAAGCCGAGTATGGATTTTGGCTATTTACCGAACAGGGTCTTTTCTAAACCGTAGCCTTAAATCACAGGTACTTTGCTCATTTAAATATTCATAATGACGCCAGCTGGGTGAGCCAGGTAAAATTGGATATTTTTATACGAAATATCTCAAAAGAGCATGTGCGTAAAAATAAAAGTAACTTTCAAAATAAACAAGATGGAGCTGTCGAGACGTTAGGCCTTTTAAAGTGTTGTTGTGGAAAATAGGAATGTTTCCCGATATAAAAGTATAACCTTCTTTAAATAATGTCTTGAAATCAGACCATGGAAGGAAATTGGTGTAAATGACTTTTTGACATCGTTATTATTATTTCCATGTAAGGAAGCTATTGGATTAAGCATAGGTTGACTGTAGTAAAATATCAGTATAACAGATGACCACGTTGTCTTCCACTTGTCGTTGACAATATCACCCCCTCATTACTCGCTAATTGCAATACCTAATAGGATTTATCGATTGCACAACGGGTAACTCAAATGATGTAGACACTTCTTATCATTCGTGAGCACTTGAGTTCAAACCCTGTTATTGGTTGTAATCTTGGGTGTTTTTGTGTGGACATTTGTTGGTCTTTACATCTCATTTCAATTTAAGAGCGGTATATTCATTTATTTTTCTCGATAACAAAACTACCGTCACATAGTGTGCCTTTTTCTCCTATATCTAGGTTTCGGTTAACCATACATAGAACCTGTCTTAATTTTAGGTACATGATCAATTAAAAAGTATTCAAGATACTAAAAGTGTGAATATATTTTTAGTTTCTTATGCTTTTTGTTGTGTATTTGTTATCTCTGACGTTGTTATTAAGAAACACATGCGTGGTGAAACCGGATGTGACGCTGGTTCAGTCATATCTTGTACAGTTAATTGCGTAGGCAGTTTATCAATCTTGTGTATACTTCTTTTGTTTTTAGGTTTATATACACAAAATATGAACAACACAGTAAAAAAAATGAACGTTCCAGCTACACAAACAGATGCTAAAATTCCATAACACGTCTGCATCTCCATTGTTGAACAAAACCAGTTTTGGTATGAAGATGTTTCATTCGCGGCTGCAAAGATACATTATTTTTATTTATTTATTATCAGTTTGCATGTATTGATGTTGATTTTATATAAACAATTTCAGAGTATACTATTAACATTATGTTAACCCTCTGTAATTTTGTACGAAATGCATGTAAGCCTTTTCCTCAACAACCCACTCATTATACTTTATTTCATTATATACAAAAACAGAAATCAAATTCACAATTGATAATACATTTTCGATTTATTGTTATCTGTATAATTTTCATACCGTTTAACATTCAGTTAAATCCACTCGTTTCAACGAAATCCAGAAACATCGTAGTCCCGCCTAATATTTCATTTAATTACAAGTCGTAATGTGTTATTAAAAAAAACAAGTGCACGGACCTATAATTATTGTACTATATGAATGATGCATTCGACTTCCTTTCGTGAAAACTATTTCATTGATAACATTGTTGCTACTTTTAATTTTAGCAATGAACCTCCTTAAGTTGACACGTTAGTCATGCTGGGGCCTTTTATGACTAAGTATACGTTATGGGTTTTGATCATTGAGGAAGACCGTACGGTGAGCTGTAAGTGCTTACATCCATGCACTGTCAATTGGTATCTAATGGATGGTTGTCTCAATGGATATCGTACAACATCTTTGTTTTTATGAATCAACCGTTGAAACATGTTTTGTTTTAAAGAGAAATATGTATTGTATTTGAAAACTGTATAGTCATTATTTACCAAAGTGTTGCAATTTGTAACCTATGTACTGATCGATCATTTCTCATGTTTGCAAGTATTTCATCGTTACAGCACCTATGTTAGTTTGTTGTCGACTTCCTAGTATAGTTACAATTACTGTGTAATTAAATTTCCTTTTTTCAAACTGTCTTTTGTTATTTTTGCGGGTTTGGGAGATTTTTGTTAACAAAAAAATTCAGTCACGATTCCAAGGAAAACGAATGTCTCTTTGCTATGGTTTGTGTATAGCACCTTTGATAATAAAGCTTCCTATGAACCAATACATACACTAGCTTGTAATCCTAGCCATTTGCCCTTAGAGAATTGAACGCAGCAAAAACATTTGCTTTGGTCTTTATTTGCAATTTCGTTTCTAGACTTTGTGATTTTTACAGTCATGTTTCTAAGAAACTCTAACACATTCTGACCAGAACAATTCATTAATACCTAACATGTACATCCACTTACAATAGCTATTGTTACTGCTGATCGATATACTGCTTCCTGTTGTAACACTACTTCCTGTTGTAACATTACTTTCTGTGGTAACACTACTTCCTGTTGTAACACTACTTTCTGTTGTGACACTAATTCCTGTTGTAACACTATTGTCTGTTGTATCACTATTTCCTGTTGTTATCTCATTTTCGGTCGTAGCACTGCTTGTTGTAGATGCGTCTGATGTGCAATTGACTATAACAATAAATACTTATCATATAGCAAAATATTGTCAATAAATTCAAGTTTTTCATTTATGATATATGTAAGATATAAAATTGAGAATGGAAATGGGGAATGTGTCAAAGAGACAACAACCCGACCATAGAACAGACAACAGCAGAAGGTCACCAACAGGTCTTCAATGCAGCGAGAAATTCCCGCACCCGGAGGCGTCCTTCAGCTGGCCCCTAAACAAATATATATACTAGTTCAGTGATAATGAACGCCATACTAAACTCCAAATTGTACACAAGAAACTAAAATTAAAAATAATACAAGACTAACAAAGGCTAGAGGCTCCTGACTTGGGACAGGCGCAAAAATGCGGCGGGGTTAAACATGTTTATGAGATCTCAACCCTCCCCCTATACCTCTAGTCAATGTAGAAAAGTAAACGCATAACAATACGCACATTAAAATTCAGTTCAAGAGAAGTCCGAGTCTGATGTCAGAAGTTGTAAACAAAGAAAATAAACAAAATGACAATAATACATAAATAACAACAGACTACTAGCAGTTAACTGACATGCCAGCTCCAGACTTCAATTAAACTGATTGAAAGATTATGTCTTCATCATATGAATATCAGGCACAATCCTTCCCGTTAGGGGTTTAGTATCATACCATCATAACATATATGAGAAGAACATAACCCGTGTCATGCCAACAACTGGTTTTTAAATAAATGTGTTTAGTGCCGATGCCGATGACCCTATAAGTGAATCAATATTAACGCCAAAATATGCAATCTTTAATGACCTGACAACAGTATCGTAACTATATCCCTTCTTAATAAGTCTATTTAAAGGTTTTGTAAGAGTTGTGTTACCAAAATGTTTTATTGAAATAGAATATGGTTACGGCTATCTCGCATCATAGTTCCAGATTCTGACCCTTGAAAATCTATTGACTGTTAACGAATCTAGAGCACCTGAGGTAATTTCCGGTATCAAGTTCGATTCATATTTCTTTGTTTTTAGTTTTGTATTTGGTTTTAGTTATACTTTATTTGTTACTAATCAGTATATTCTAATTTGTTCTGCATGTGTCATATCTTTTTTCAAACTAACTTGCATTGTTCGGTTGTGCTTCCAAAATAGAGGATTCACTACCAGTGGGTTTTCAAAAATAGAAACTAGACATTCATTAATGTCTTTGATAAAAAAAAACAATTAAACATTTTTATTCAATGTGTGAAAAAAAATCTAATATCTTATTTGTGTGGGTAGACAATTTAAATATGTGATTATGGGAAGGTCGACAAGGCATTAATGTAAAATTAGAATATTGGATTATGACAAACCTTCCGATGCAAACTCCCACTACCCCTCTTCCCCCAATCCTTTTTTTTTTTTAAATTTTACTCAGATTCTTTTTACCGTTATTCTCCTTTAATTTCATTCGGGAAATGATCAAGTACATACATGTATAAATGAACAAAAATTCAAAGTACAAAGCAGCATTTATTTAACGACAAAGAACGTAACAGTAGGTTTACTTTTATAATATGTCTAGGTTAGTCTATGGAAAGGTATATGCTATGAAATTTAGAGCGAGGGGCTTGCCCCGAGCTCTTAATTTCATAGTATATACCTTTTCATAGACTATCCAATTTAGCACATATTTACAATTCGAGTAATCTTTTAATTGGTCTGTAATTGATACTTTATTTTGGCTGACTACTTGTATCACAGGTGTTTGTAAAACGGAGCTCGTTATCGAATTTTATGTTTTGTAAATCTACTCACTAGTATCATTGTAAAATATGTGATTTCAAAAAGCCCTAGTGATTCCAGAATGAAAAGATGATAGCTGCTGGTGTAAATATGTATATTAATATAAAGCGGTGTTTTACTATACATGTACTTCTTTACATGGTAAGATGACAAAATGAATTGACCAAAAGCAGACAATAATTAAATTGCAGTGGAAGCTTTATATGTTTTGAAAACACTTTTCAATTTCACAGTAAAACTAAAGTTATAATAAATTAAGATTATTTGAAACATATAGATAGTTTGTCCCCCTAGATAGTCTAGCGGATAGCATTAAAAAGAAACTACCTATAGATCAGAGATTATAGGTTTTGTGTTTTTTATGTTTTTTTTTTCAAAGTAAAAACTAAAAGATTAATCAGAATATGTATATATATATATATAGGTGGCACAATCTCTTCAGACATTATCACGGTTTTTCAATTCAACACATGCATGAAATATTTGCCACTGGACATTAAGCAACCAGTAATCAATCAATCAATTCATGACGAAATAGATCAATTTCCCCAAGAAAGTTAATAAAATCACCAAATTGCCTTAATTTCCCTTCACAATAATTCATAGTTACTGTACACACTTTTTTTGTGTACAAAGTAGTTGCATTGATGATAAATTATTACAATTTTAAGATAGCCCTGTACTCTAATCAAGGTATAAAGAACCATATTTGTTACTCTTTATTTCAATGAAAAAACTTGCAATTGTCAAAAACATTATTTAATTCCAAAGATATTAATAGCAGGATATGTAAAAATCAACGTGAAAACTAATTACAAACTATTTAATTTAATTTGGAACATTTTATTTCAAAATAGCCAGTGGCAATTTTTGTTTTCATATCTTGATTACGATACAATGAAATCTTATCCTTGTGGTCATTCATGCGTAGTTACTTAGTACACGGAAAAAGTATGTACTATGAAAATTAGAAGGCAAATTCAAGCAATATGAGTGGACGAGAAGTTGTAAGTATGTGCTAAATTCTGGTTACAAAAATGTTTTAATTAAGACAAAGACACTAGACTTCACACATTCTAAATGGATCGAAAAACATGCATGCATATATATACTAATGATATAAGCGTTTCCATTTTAATATTATTGCAGAACAATGTATCAATCGATATGTTAAGTCCATTACTACAACCTCCAAGGCATTTTTAGAAAATGTTCAGATGGATAAATACTTTAAAATAATGTATTTAAAAAAAATCACAAAAAAATCATCATTAAGACTGTAGTGCTACCTTAAACACGCAACAAGTATGATTTCCTGACTGTAGTTGATGCACTCAACTACTAAAGAATCACTTAACATTGATTTGTTAGTGTAACATTAAACTTAAATGAACAAATCAAGGGTATAACTCAGGAACGCAGTCAAAATTTAATTTAACCTGTGTTAAATGGTCTCTGATCTTTTTCAAAGTTTCAATTGATAATATCAGGGATAAAACCTGAACTTCGTATTTACAATCAACAATCACTTTTCATTAAATTAAAACTATCCTGTCTGCATCCGAAAACCCGCTAGAATGGCATATATTGTTATCGTATATATAGTGAAAAGGCGAATTTTGCTTAAAATTTAGAAATATCTTAACTGGCTTACCAGTCGACATACATGTAATAATGTATTACTTATAAATAAGAGTCTAGAACAGATTTTAAAAATAGCGAACAATTGACTGAAAAATTATGATTACAACAAAAAAGGCAGAACAACTATTAAAACAGAAATTAATGGGGTCTAAAATACAAAAAAATAGAGATTAATTGAGAGAAAAAAAAACAAAGAAAAGATAAACTCGCCAAAAATAAAGAATATAGAAATTTAGACACTCAGATAACGCAATAAAGATTCATATGTTTTCAAATCTCACCTATCGTCGATAGTGACAGTACGCCACCAGTGGATGTTGCAACTCCTGGTGTCTGTGATGGTTCGCAGCTTCCAGCACTAACACTGGTAAGTAAAGTTGTACCAGAATAAGCCACTGCCTTCAAAATAGCAAACGCTTCTATATCATGACATGTGCATATTATGGCTGTTTTTTTACTTCAGTTTCTTATTTGCTTGATACTCAATCGATTTTTTCTGACGACAATACATTTAACAATTTAACATAGCAAACAATATATATGAAAATACTTTTATAAAGAATATACGTTTGACAAAGCATTTGTAGTTCATGTAAATGTTCTATAAATGTCATACATTTCTCCTGGATATATCTATGGAAACCAATAAAAGTAAATTGTCACCACTAAATAATTTCTAATAAGCAAGTTCATAGACACCGATGATCTTCATTATATATGTGTTCATAAAACCTTATTATGAAAACGATAGTAATAATATTATGAATTAAACCATTAAACATTTAAGAAAGTTTATGTTACAGCGGGTAACTGTCTCAATGCCATCGAGGTGCATGTATCTCTTTCGATCATAACCCTTTGTGGTCAAAATATGTTAGCGCACATTGTATCTTTTAAAATATTTTTTTCTTTCATTCCCTTTTTATCATGTTTATTTGTTTATGTATTGTGGCAATAAGCTTGGCTCGTTGGCTATATTCATTTGGTACCAGCTGATCAGAATCAGTTGTAAATAATTGTTTTCTGTTTCAGAACTGTGAAAATATCAGAGAGAAAAGTGTCTAAAGGATCACTATAACTTCCACACGATAATCTGAGCGTAGACGGCGTAGGTTGTGCTTTGAATGCTCGTATGGTTGGGATGGTCGCAAACATTGAAGCATTTTGCTTTCCAAAACTTTTGGTCTCCTGTGTGCCTAATGGAGGTTACATTGTTTTTTTTTAACGAGACATAGAAATAAGAAGATGTGGTATGAGTGCCAATGAGACAACTCTCCATCCAAGTCATAATGTGTAAAAAGTAAACAATTATAGGTCAAAGTACGGCCTTCAACACGGAGCCTTGGCTCACACCGAACAGCAAGCTATAAGGGGCCCCAAAATGACTAGTGTAAAACAATTAAAACAGGAAAACCAACGGTCTTATCTATATAAAAAATGTTCACTATAACATCGGGTTTACATATTTGATTAGGAACCGCTATACAGTTGCCGCTACTGGTAGATTGTCAGTCTAAGACAAGTTTTAAATACTTATGTATTTACATGTAACTACTAATATTGAAGAGCCTGGGTGGGGGTTTACTTTTATTAATGTTTTGGACCATTTTTTTATTCTTTATTTTGTTTTGTCCATAATTATCTCTCCTTTATATTTAAGCACCCCACTATTTAATGTTCTTTTTTTTTTCTTTTTTTTTATTTTGCTCAATGTTTTCTATTATGTGAACATCATCCAGACCCTCACATTTTGATGTCTCCTGATTCGAACGAATGTGTTCGCAAGTCTAGTAGGCGTTTCTGGTGAAGTTTGTTTCCGAAACAACTGTCTTGCATTAACCTTTGGATTCGTTGTTTGTTTTTGCAAACAATGCCTGTTAGTAATAAAATAAAGTGAATTAAAATCACTTACCAAACAGGAAAATCGAAAATAATTAACGCTGTCTACTGTGCCTGGATTATACACATTTATATACGATGTATTTCCACTTGGTATAGAGGCGACACAATGCAACATCCCTTCGCCTTATGGTCGAAAAAAAGTAAAACGCATTTAAACATTCGTTTGAATTTCTGTACGAATTTTCTAACCTAGTTTATATATGTTTTGAGACTGGAAAATAAATTACAAAGATGACAAAACAAATCTGTATTTTAGAACACAGAAAGTCTTAAATATTTGCATGTATTCTTAATCTTCAATGTACCCCTGCGTACACTGTGTACACTTTTGAATGTTTTTGATTTTAGCTTCATCAATCAGTAATTGTCGATTTGTTTTCAATCCGTTGTCTTTGTGGGTTTTAAAGATTAATACATGCTAGCATATATGAAAAAAAACTATATTGATATCAATAACAATCAACCTATCGAGCTTATGTTAAATTGGCGTTGAAAAGTCAAAAGCAATTTAAAAAAAACTAATCCTGACCAAATTCAGTAGCAAGACCGACCAAGGGTACAATTGCAAGAGAGACTTAGATCTTAGTTTGTATAGAAATTACTCAGATTTATCAATAGCAATTAATAAAAAAACAAGAATGTGTCCATAGTACACGGATGCCCTACTCGCACTATCATTTTATATGTTCAGTGGACCGTGAAATTAGGGTCAAAACTCTAATTTGGCATTAAAATTAGAAGATCATATCATAGGGAACATGTGTACTAAGTTTCAATTTAAGTTGATTGGAATTCAACTTCATCAAAAACTACCATGACCAAAAACTTTAACCTGAAGCGGGACGGATGAACGAACGGACGCACAGACCGAAAAATATAATACCCATCTACTATCGTAGGTGGGGCATAAAAATGATGTTCGTAATAATTATACTACTCTGGTAGCAGTGACAATGGAAGGCTGGTTGCCTTGGAGATTTAGTCTACCAACAGTAGTGTCAACCAGATGATTTAGTTAACCGATGAGATATTAATATATAGTTAACAACATGCTACATTTACTGCGATCGAAGCGCTTCTCTGGATAGCTTCCATCGGCGCATGCAAGGAGTTGTATCCAGATTTATCTCCCTTCCCTTCGTCTCTGCTCCTTCGCTACGTGATTCTCGTACCACAGCTTTGAGACGTCAGCAGACATTAATAGCGTTATCAAGCTTACATTCGTCAAGCGTAAAACTGTTTAAATGATGGGAAACAAAAGTTACTGTAATAGAACGATGAAAAGCAGCAGCGGATCCAGAAATTTTCATAAATGGGGGCCTAGTGACTGCCTAAGAGGAGGCCCGCTCTAGTCATGCTTCAGCTGTGATTCCCTATATAATCAACCAAATTTTTTTCCACAAAGGGCCCCTCCCCCCAAATCGGTCTCTGAAAAGATTATCAGGGTTTATACGTATAGATATCGTTTAATATCATCCGCTCCACACAATTTTAAGCGCTCACTCGCCAAAAAATTCACATTGTGGCTCGCTGCTTATGATTTACGATATCAATGGGTAGAAACCCGATAACCTATACCGCACTATTCCTCCCCTTAGAAGATAATATTACTTACTTGAAAACAGCTGTAGTGAGCTGCATAGTGTGTAATTAAATGTTGCTGTAGTTGTGTCGGAACAAATATCTACATTTGAGGCAGCACTACAAAACACAGATCCTCCATGTGTGTGTGTATATGAGTGTGTTCCTTGTAATATAGGAGGAAAATCAATCAAAGCTGAGGATTCATACCCTGTAGAAAGAACGACACCTCAGTTTCTACATAGTATTTCGCTACTTATAAAACCAATTTCAAATCGAGGTAGGAAGAAGCCCGATAAAAATATTTTTTTCTTTTATATTAATTTAATGACTGATTAAAAAAGGCATTCTGGTTCTGAATGCAACGAAAGATTGATACAAATATAGACTTTCGAGGCGATATCTAAGAACTTTAAAAAAAACCATTAATTTTATATTTATGATTGATTGTTATTGAGTATCTTTTTCACAGTTGACGACATATGTGTTCCAATTGTAGTTACCAAAATCCCGTTCTCTTATCTTGAATGTGACTTACCGAATTAGACTTAACACCAGGTTTGAACTTACATGAACAAAACCACTTGTGTCACATTTGGAGCAGGATCTGAGGGCTAGATAAGAGACGATAACCAATCCGCTATTGTGCGATGCTTTATCCCTTGATAAAGTTTATCAACGTATTCTATAGGAATAACACGTCCGGTGTCACATATTGAGCAGGATCTGCTAACCCTTCCGGAGCCCCTAAGATCACCCCAGCTTTTGGTGGGTTTCGTGTTGCTCAGTCTTTGTTTTTTCTTTGTTGTGTTTTGTATACTGTTGTTTGTCTTTTAATCTTTTAATCCTTTTTCGTTTTTTTTACATATCATTGCCAGTTTGTTTTCGACTTGTGAGTTTGATTATCTCTTTGTTATCGTTGGTCTCTCTTTTAGGCGCACAATACATAATTCATTTTTATAAGTAAATTGATATTAAACCTTGTTTGACAGCCATATGGAATTCTTCGTCTCCAGGTGGACTGGAGGGTGAACAGTACGTCGAGGTCGACCAAGATGTAATTGCCGAGCTGTATGTTTCAAGGTAGGCGCGTTCATTAACACCATTTGACTGATAATCTAAAAAATATATAAAAAATGAGTTGATGTTAATAAAAAAAAGTTGACTTATGAATAAAGTATGATGAGGAAACATGTGTAAATATCTTGAATCTATTTTGAGCGATGAATGAAAATGTTTTCTTTGATATTGCTATTAGGTTTTGTCCTTCTAACGTGTAATTCAATCTTTATTGATACACTGTATTAAGGATGTTCGCTACTCCGTTTCAAAATAATAAGCTTTTTCAAAAGACTTTATAAATTGATAGTATATGAATAAAGGAACTAAAAAAGCAGAAAAAAATGAAGGGTCCGTGTGCTTGTTTTTGAGATATAAGCCTTTGAAAATTTGGCGGGAAATGATTCTCTCTAGATTTTCAAACATTTAACAATGGCACCTTTTTTCTTTCAAAAACTATGAAGAATTTTATAAGATTTTCAAAAATGGCTTTTAAAACTATATGTAATAAGATTATGAAAAGAAAAGTAGGGTTTGCAGGCAAATATTTTTTTAATGGCACTACATAAAAAACCCAGAGGATTCCGAAAATCTGGCAAAAAATCAATATCAAGTGGAGCGAACATCCTTAACACAAAATTGAAGCCGTTTCAAAATTGACATACAGTTACATATTGGTGTATGGCTTTGGTGTGCATTTTGTACTTCTGCCGGTCGAAAAATTGCATTACATAAAACTTTAGCGTATCGAGATGTATGTCGATTTATGAATATGCTTCCTTTCATTTCACATGATTGGCATTTTAAAGGCGTGTAGTAATTTTAATTTCACGTGCTTTCGAGCGTGCAGCTTGTTGTTCACCGTTTTTTCTTGCATATTGGTGGGAAAGCCACGTGCAAACTTTTTTTATATTTGTTTTTCGTTCATCGTGAAATGGCCATTGTATTTTCCGTTCGCCATTCAACAAAAATCTACCATAAAGCAGACGTAAAACAAAGATTATGTCTTATTATCTGGCATTTGTCTGAACTCGGCCGTTTCCGTTTCTCTATCTAACATCGAAGGGGAGTAGCGGATTTATCCGAGGATTGCCGATTGATCATCTGGTTACATGATAGTGTACTTTATCGATGTCGAATAGTACGATTGTGCGTATTTCATAGTCGCTCAAAAAAACATTATGACCTTTTTTCTGTTTTTTTTTATTACCTGCTAAAACGTAGTAGTAGAAAGAATAATCCGTCACATTTGTCCAGTGAATACACAAATACGGTATAATGGTGGACGAAAACAAGCAAAATGACGAATCTCCACTAAAATAGAAAGAAAATGCCATTGCGTTATTTTACAAGTACATAAGAACATTTTCGTTTGTAATTAGGTTTTCAATAAATGAATCGATCGATTTATCTTTCGCCGACAAGTTAGAAAATCGGCACCGATTATCTATTTTTACAAGAGTTAAGTCCCTTGGAATTGTGAATAGTATGAAAATAGCATTGTTATTCACCTCATGCATATCAAACGCCTTGTATCAGTATTATCCATACCCTTTTTCTCTCTCTATAGCTGTTCCTTTTGTTGTGTTTGTGTATTGGGTTGACTATTCAAGATCATAAGCATACTTTCAGAGCATACCTATTTAATTTTTTTGTTAACTTATTTGTGTGCATGTGTAGAATCTGTAAGTTTCTGAGAAAAATTATTCTTTTTGACAAAAAAATGCAATTTGTCCGTAGAATCCGTAGCAGTACATAGAAGGCTTGCTTCGGATTAGAAAACGCATGATACATGTATACATTTTAAAAAGGCAATGGATTGCAACAGCGACTGAAAATGTCATACACACAGCATACAGTTTACGCTTAGTTGTACAGACATATTTTATACAAATATTTTACAGACAGATAGAAGTTTAAAGAAATTAATAAAAATAATGTTACAGTAGTATGTTTAAAGATGTCAAATATAAAAATACCGCGGTTTAAATATAATAATTATGATTGAAATCCGAAGTGTAAACATAGATTCAGATTCTGAATAAAGATGGTTACACTGTTTTCCTACCGAAACACAAAGTAATTGTTAGAAGTGTCTTCACTTACGCATGTCCAAGTTGTGACTGAGGATGCGCCAAGTGTAACAACCCAACCGGAAGTTACCTGCAATGTTGTCTTGGAGGTTGTAAGTGTGCCTTCCGTACTATCATACCAAGTTCCGTCCCACTTTACAGGAAATGTGCAACAAAAAATGTCTGAAAATATCGAAAAATAAGCTATTGTGATGATATTTACTATTTCTATAAAATATTTTTCGACATGTTTGTGAATACCGTTGATACTTCGTAATTTTATTAAATATTATTATATTAAGCAAGTGTAGTACTACTCTTGATCATTTATTTCGTTCTACTGGTAAAATTGAACAGGTTAATACCTACTAAAATTGATTGTTCAATCGAGCCACACGTGCGAACATCTTCAGACTAGTCAAAGAGACATTAAAACTTAATCAATTGATTGTTGATTGTTGGTGTTTTAACGCCACTTTTAAGCGCCATTTTTGGGCTATTTCGTGGCGGTTAGTTTTTATTGCTGGAGGAAGCCACACGTGCGAACATCTTCAGACTAGTCAAAGAGACATTAAAAACTTGATCAATACTAACAACAATGGCAAATAGTTGCGTAGAATTTAACCTCATGATGTAATCAATAGAAACAATTAAGCTTCGTTTTTGTTTTTGTTTAAACGCTCTATATATTTAAAGTATGATATTCAATTATCCCCTGAGAGGATTACCAGTAAAATCTATAAAAGAGATTCATTATTTTGCAAAAGATGAATTATCTTCCGACACGAGATGAACTATTAGTAAGTATCTGATTCAGAATATGCTTGTTTGATTTAAATGCACTAAAATTGTCTTAAACTATGAAAATTCTTAAAAGTCATCATTTCAATATTTTTTAACGCGAATTAATTTAAACGTTAATTTCACTTTAAGGTGGCTCCCCAGCCATCTTGAATTTTGAAGAAGCAGATAACAATCGGTCTAAAAAGTTTTATATACATTTTTCATTACATCAATTTCATATGGCACTGCATGGTAAAAGGCATAATAATACAAGGTTTCTTGCTCTTTCGTTTAAGTTCAGTTTTTTTAAGTATGTACATTTAATGTGTGTTTTAGTCGTGTTTCGCAACGTACACACTTTTCTTCAGTAAAACTCATGGCCCTGGACTATAAACATACATAGACAATAACTGTTTAGAGTCTTTAAATATCAGCTGTATTTGTACGACACTAAGAAACATGTGTAATGCGAGCTATTACAGTAACTCCTGTTTCGAGCCAAGTACAAATACAGTAGTTATTGTCTTTATCCTGCAATTAATTTTGTACATTTTTTTTCCATCACAATCGTTGATTTTTTTAAAAAGAAATCAACATGACTTAAACGCGGAGCGCAATAAGGACCCCAAATTGAACTGTGACGTAAACAGTAATTTGACACAACCGTTCGCTCGCAACAGAACATGAGACTATATAATAGTCCACGTATATCGCTTCGTGTTATATGTACACCTGTATTATTATAGTAGAAAGGTCTATTACAGGATAAATTACTAAAAATATTCATTTCGAGGAGCAGAATCTTAAGTTGATCAAGGATTTCATATTATTAGGAACAGTCTGAGTAATTATTCCATAGATGTATTTATAAAATTATTGATGTAGTATTTCCGATTACTATATGATTTAATGTGGCTACACAATGATTTCATCAAAAGAAAAAATAAGATAAAGAAAAGAAAAAAAACAGCTTTCTACTTATTACATGTATCCTTAATTCAACGGGTGACAGCTTACGTTATGGCTGAATATACCATAGAAAGCTTATTACATGCAGAAAGATATTTCTCACTAATTTGCGTAATGTCGTACAACATGGTGAGATTGAACGATATTATGTCGAAAGTAAATCGTTGTACATGCAACTAGAATTTATTGAAAGATGATGTTAATCGATAACAAACAATTGAATAAACCCATCCCCTGAAATCTCTTTTAAGGAGCATTTGATAAAAGGAATAAATATGTTTGATATCTATTTTTAAACTTTGAAATTCAGTTGAATCTTTCAATGCGATGTACCGAAATAGCTATATACTACATCGCTCTACATATATACATGTATGTAGACTAAAAATTACTTATTTCAATTTAATGTGTTGACAAAAGTTTATCAAACATATAATACTTATGATTTATATAATCTGCTGTTGAAAGCTTGCTGAACTTGGTCGGTGATACAGTTGCATCAAACTTGCCATTTCGAAATTGCTGCACCCAATGATTAACAACCTGTTTACTAATGGACACACCCTGCGACTCTAATGACACCTTAATCTCTGTGTTGCTGTAGGACTTTTTATACAGGCGTATAATCTCTAACTTGCTGTCTTGGCTAGTACGTCTCATCGTGAATTGATTCGTAAATTTGAGTTAAAAAGTTGATGTTGTGGGTCTTACGTTGTTTGCTCTATGAGAACAGCACAACAAATGGAAGTTTTTAACGACCTTGACTGGCTATACTGCCCTTGCAAGGTCGGTATGAGAACAGTGATTAAGATTTTAGTTTATATACTAATGTATGATGGTTGTGAATTTCTTTCATTTCGTCGAATGATATACACCTTCTTGTTTGATGATATCCAATAAAACGTATATTAATCATTCAGGTGTGAAAGCGTGCACTACATTTATGGCTTTGTATATCACTAGGTGTGAAAGTGTGCCCTACTTTTATGGCTTTTTATATCACATAGTGTGAACGCATGCCCTAGTTTATGGTTTTGTATATCACTAGGTGTGAAAACACTATTTAATTAAGATGCAATATTTACCAGGTGAATTACTCGTGATAATATCGCCATGAAAGCGTGTCCTTTGGTGGAGGCTTTGAGTATGTGACAATGTGTAAACAAAAACTCTAAACACTAAATCAATTGGACTTCAATTGATAAATACCTTTTCACAGATTTTTCTGTAATAAGTTTGAGTATTTTTTATAACTCTAGGTTTTGAGAGTTTGTCCTCCGTTTGCAACTGCATGATTTTGTTAAAAATACAAAACAAAACGTGTCATAAATCTATGGAAACGTTATAATATTGACAGCTATTTTTCAGACTGATTATCATTATATTTCAAAGACTTTTGTCCCCGTATTTTTGTGTATTCAGGTCGAATAATGTTGTGTTATATTTGCCGCTGGACGTAAACTCAAAACATTATTCCGTATACTGTTAATTATACACAAAGGTTGATTTCTCAAATTTATAAGACACACGATGTTCGCTTGGAATGTGGATAGTTTATTTGAATGTAGGACAGAAAGTCACAGGACAAAAAGTCACAGACAAAAAGTCACGGACAAAAAGTCACAAGACAAAAAGTCACAATTCAGTTTTGAGATTATTTTTCTTTGAACAACAAAACACTAATTTTATCAATACAATTTTTGTTTTTTTCTTGAACTATTATATATGAAGCAACTTTGTAATTAAAATGTATTCAATAAATATCAATAATAATCAAATAATTATTATAAAAACAAAATGTCAAAGTGGCTTGGTGCTTAAATGGCTTCATTGTGCCAAGAAATATATCCTTTGCATGATTAAAATTTAATAAATTTTCATTTATCAAGGCCTATGAACTATTTCCTAAACTGAAAAATGAATATATGTAATAAAAAGAAAATATTTCAAGATCTTTCTCTTATATATTCAAACATTTGTTAACAAATTATTTGTGACTTTTTGTCCTATCAAGTTTGTGACTTTATGTCCTGTGACTTTCTGTCCGTTTACCACTTCATTTTGAGACAGTTAATAATATCCACTTATTCTTAAAACATGCTCTTATCTTAATAACTGTGGGAGCAGCTTATTTCACAAAATGGGTACCCTCTTTTCTCACTAGCTTACTAGCTCATCCGCCCACTGTGCGCCCGTAAGTCTGCCTTTCATCAGAGTATATAATAAGACGCTTCTACATTGTGTGATACTCTTCGAAAAAATCTAACCTTGCGATAATTTCTCTTTAAGTTAACAGGTCCGTCACTATTGATTATGAAAACCCAAAAATTCAAAATACCAAGTGTATATACTTGTAGCTTTATCTCATCAGGATGTGCAGGGAGTTAGGGTCATTGACACACTAAGGGTGACTTGGGAATAGAAATATGGTCACTCTTGGTCTTCTTTCGATCGGCAGTAAAACCCTTGATAAAATTGGGCGTCCATTTGGTTGTATGAGATGTACAAGTAGGCAGCCAAGTCCTGTCAAAAGGGGGACTATAAATCCGTTCATCGTGTAAAGAGAGTGCCACACTCTTTTGCATGTTAAGAACCCTTGCAACAACTCTTTGGGGGGGTTGGCCTGTTGCAAGGCAATATTTCTGCCCTTATCCAATATACCTTCATTTTCCAGTGGCAGTAAAAATTTACCCGACCTTTATCCCGAGTGGCCGCCTTACAGGACCTACGTATTGTAAGTATTGTTAATTTGTTCTCGACCTGAACATGCATGAAATATTTGCCACTGGATGTTAAGCAACTAACAAATCAACAATCAATCAATGGATCAATGACAGGCCTGGACGGACAAGGGAGTTGCAGAAAGGAAATAGAACCAGAAGGAGAAAAAGGAAGCAGAGAGTCGACAATAAGAGACCCTAACTCCCTGCACATCCTTATGAGATAAAGCTACAAGTATATACACTTGGTATTTTGAATTTTTGGGTTTTCATAATCAATAGTGACGGACCTGTTAACTTAAAGAGAAATTATCGCAAGGTTAGATTTTTTCGAAGAGTTTCACACAATGTAGAAGCGTCTTATTATATACTCTGATGAAAGGCAGACTTACGGGCGCACAGTGGACGGATGAGCTAGTAAGCTAGTGAGAAAAGAGGGTACCCATTTTGTGAAATAAGCTGCTCCCACAGTTATTAAGATAAGAGATTAAAAACTTTGCTCAATATAAGAATATACATAGTTTATATGCAACTCTTTTTATGATATCCATTAAAATGAATAAGTAATTCAACTCTTTATCAACACACACAAAGCTTTAAGTGTCTTTTTTTTTATATGCAACACACTTTTTCTGATATATTTGTCAGATTATGCGAAGATTGAACATTTGTTATTTTTCAGAAAAATTGTACATATGAACAACGCGATTCCTTATCATACATTGCATACGATCTAAAGTATAATAATCTGTTTAATACCTGTAAAAATTCTCGGAAATGTATCTACAATGTTTGTTTCGTTTCACCACATCTTTTATGAATGTCCCTCCGGTATCTTTCGCCTCTCTCTTATGGTTAAAACAGTAGGATCATTATATGTTAATTTGAATTATGCTAGCATTCATGTCTTGCATCTAGCCTGGAGTAGTTAAAGCACCTACTATAAATATTTATTTTTGTATCCAATTCAAAACTTGTATATGTTGCATTGTAGTTCCAGGAAAGATCTAAGAAAGTCTTCTCCAGTTTTCATCGTTTTGACCAAACAAGATGAGGATCCTTGGAAAAGAAATTCTTACCATTATCCTGCAAAGTTACAAAACACTTTGCATTTTAATTTCAGAGAAGATCTGACTTCATCTTACTCGTTTAACTAGCCTTATGGAGAGTATATTGCACTGTCATATACCTTCTAAAAAAAGCATTGCCTTTATTTATTTCCTTATAACATCGTCTTTAACAATATATTTTATGTAGAGTTTGAGCAGATTCTATCATTTTAGAGGATAATGTATATCCATGTTGTTCTTCGATCATTACGGGGGCCTCGGTGACTGAGTGGTATAAGTAGTCCAACTACTATTACTGTATCACTAGTCTGTCAACACTGAAGTTGTGAATTCGAGTCGTGGCAGGTGCGCTCAACTTCAATCTTAATAGACTAGAATTATAATTTTTCCTGCCAAAGGACGATTGTTCGTTAGATGTGTTTGAGCTTTTGATTTTGCAATATTGTAAAAGATTTTCCGTTTTGAATTTCCCTTGGAGTTCAGTATATTTGTTATTTTACTTTTTTCTCCGGGCACCCCCGGCTTCCCTCCACCAATGAAAACTGACCGCCACAAAATAGCACAATAGTTTTCAAAATTGCTTTAAACACCAATAAAATCATGCGATAAACGCAGACATCGACGAAGATACCTTGACCCGAAATTGTGTATTCAATTTGTTTGCAATGACATGAAAAAAATATTTAAATTATTTTCAACGCATAATGTGGTTATATCATTATAGATTCTTTTATTTTTCTGCTTAATAAATTACATATTTGAAAAATACTGACATGCTCATAATGTTTCTGCATCACTTAAAAGCGACAAAATGTTATCATTTGAAATCAGTATTATGTTTAGCAATCATGTATTTTAATGCCCTAATTGAGTTAGTTTTCATAAAATGTAAATAATTTAACACTAAAGATACTTATAGCTTTGTGTGTGTTGATAACGAGTGTAATAACTTCTTCTCTTTAATGGATATCATATACCGTCATTGGTTTTTAGTACTTTTGTAATATCAGTATGGGGTATTTTCATAAAATATGACGAAAATAAGAGAAAGGAATCTAAAGAATGTTTGATAAAATTATTTCTTCATTTAAATGGAAATCATACACCGTCATTGCAGTTTTGCACTTTTTTTTTAACAATTAGGATGAGTTGTTCTTTGTGAGATATGCTGAATATCAAAGAAAAGATACTTAAATTTTGTTCGCATTGTGTAAAATACCTGGGACAATTTTACTAACAGTTAGTATGATAGTCCCAGAATATACCAATGTTTCTTCTTTTCATAAAAAATAATGATCTGGTGTTTTTTTTCAATCAGACATTTTAAATGCCTCTTGCTAAATTATTTTTCATAGAATGTGAACAATATAACTGAAGGATAAAGATACTTCAACTTTTTTGTGCTGCAAAAGACTGCAACTATTTCTTCATTTCAATAAAATTCTGAATCATCAAATTAAACTGAAAATCATTTACCATTATTAGATATTGTTATTTTAGTAGATCGGGCTGGGTTTTTCTCCATATAATATGATAAATTTAAGAGAAAATATACTTTTAAATTGTTTACAACTTTTTCAATGTCCATATTTCTCTATTGTATTGAAAATCATTCACCAAAAATTGACAATATTTGATTGATTTTGATTTTTAAGAGCATTTTCGGCAATTTAAGTTGATTTTAGCAATTGCGATAAACGCCGTTGATAGCACTCATCAGGTTTGATAAATAAAAATGCCTATAAATTTACGACAATCGTAATTCTCAAATAACATGTATAAGATTTTTTTTTTTATTTGCATACTTCACTTCTCTGCTACTAAACGTAAAATTTTCAACTGTTAAAACTTTGCTGAATGATTTAAGTTAATTGTCGTGCTTCTGTACATTCACTTTTTGTATTATTCCGTGGCACCATTTTGATTGAATGAAACGAAACTAAGATTTCGTAATTTTCAAGAGTTCAATATGTGATGTAGTAGAGTCAGTCACAATTCTCACTACAGGGTGGCGGATTGGTGGCATGACTTTGAGGCGGACTTGACTGATCGGTGACTGATCGATGACTGCTGACTGATCGATAAATTAGTAACGTCTAAGGTTGCAAGTATTGTAAATGGTTACTTTAAAAAATAATGACAAAAATTACTTGTATCAGATTGTTGCATACATCTTTCAAAGAATTAGTAATTACAAGTTTATAAGGAACATATGTAACGATCTTGGAATACAAATAATATGTAAACTCAAGGTCTAAATTAAATCACAAGTTTTCACCTATTTCTATCAGTGAATTTCAAGATTTTCGATGAAGCTGATATATATTGATTGTCCCAAAGGACCAATCTGTAATCCAGAAACATCAATATTACATGTAATTGCGTCTGATAGTAATATTTGTTTCAGGGGGATTTCATATGAAAAATATCCAGATGTCTGAGAGAAATTCGCTTAAGCTAGTTAAATTTGCATTAATAGACACACATTTAAATGAAATTTACGAAAGTAACTTAATAATTTATATATATTAAGTAATATTGATAAGAGCCTCGTTTACGAACATTCAATAACATGACATATATATGTCTCTTTAAGTTTCTTGTTTCAGTAATGTATATAGTTATATGTATTTTTGCTAAAATATGATGCACATATTCAGGACTTTCATATCTTTCAGCATTTTCCTATTGGGCAATGATGCGAGTAATGTTACAATGCCATGATACCCTCCCGTTTTTGACGCGACCACATGATACGAAGTGCGACTATATACAACGTCTACACAAAGAGTTATGTAATACCTGCCAGACATCAAAAGATTTCTATCAATGTGAAGAACGATACTGGCTCTACAAGTAGTGTACACGTGGTTGTTGTATATTACGGATTGTATCTCATATAATACGAAATGTTAAATAAAACGAAGTTATGAACACAAACTTTAAAAAATGCAGTTTCAATTTCATGACTTTTTATGACATTTCATCAGATATTTGTAGTATACTACATTGTTCTATGTTGATATTTAGTGTAAAATATAATTTTGAAAAACAATTGATTTAACATATATTATAACAGTGATTTATTCAAAGTTTTCTTTAGTTTTTGCATTATATTGGTACAATATAAAAACGTATAACAAATATACTGAACTCCAGGACAAATTCAAATAGGGGGAAGTCCATAAAAACCGACAAAATCAAACGTTATCAATCAACGTAGCAAGTGAATATCAACTGCCACATTCCCGACTTGGCACCGCCATTTTCCGAAGAAACGTCCTCATATCCATCTAATACTCAGCTTTCAGGATCTCTGGTTGAAATAATTGACATTCAAACACTTCAATAGTTGAAACTTGCATATACACCTTTTAAATTCTAAGTCGTACAAGGTATGCAGCGCAATCCAATATATTGCTCCAAAAACTGATACACGTTGTCTTAAAAATAGTATTAATCACCTTTACCGGAATGAAGTTGTTGTGGAAGAATTGCATGCTTGTTGAGTAGGCAATATAAGCCGAGTATGGATTTTGGCTATTTACCAAACAGGGTGTTTTCTAAACCGTAGCCTTAAATCACAGGTACTTTGCTCATTTAAATATTCATAATGGCGCCAGCTGGGTGAGCCAAGTAAAATTGGACATTTTTATACGAAATATCTCAAAAGAGCATGTGCGTAAAAATAAAAGTAACTTTCAAAATAAACAAGATGAAGCTGTCGAGACGTTAGGCCTTTTAAAGTGTTATGTAAAATAGGAATGTTTCCCCGATATAAAAGTATAACCTTCTTTAAATAATGTCTTGAAATCAGACCATGGAAGGAAATTGGTGTAAATGACTTTTTGACATCGTTATTATTTTTTCCATGTAAGGAAGCTATTGGATTAAGCATAGGTTGACTGTAGTAAAATATCAGTATAACAGATGACCACGTTGTCTTCCACTTGTCGTTGACAATATCACCCCCTCATTACTCGCTAATTGCAATACCTAATAGGATTTATCGATTGCACAACGGGTAACTCAAATGATGTAGACACTTCTTATCATTCGTGAGCACTTGAGTTCAAACCCTGTTATTGGTTGTAATCTTGGGTGTTTTTTTGTGGACATTTGTTGGTCTTTACATCTCATTTCAATTTAAGAGCGGTATATTCATTTATTTTTCTCGATAACAAAACTACCGTCACATAGTGTGCCTTTTTCGCCTATATCTAGGTTTCGGTTAACCATACATAGAACCTGTCTTAATTTTAGGTACATGATCAATTAAAAAGTATTCAAGATACTAAAAGTGTGAATATATTTTTAGTTTCTTATGCTTTTTGTTATGTATTTGTTATCTCTGACGTTGTTATTAAGAAACACATGCGTGGTGAAACCGGAAGTGACGCTGGTTCAGTCATATCTTGTACAGTTAATTGCGTAGGCAGTTTATCAATCTTGTGTATACTTCTTTTGTTTTTAGGTTTATATACACAAAATATGAACAACACAGTAAAAAAAATGAACGTTCCAGCTACACAAACAGATGCTAAAATTCCATAACACGTCTGCATCTCCATTGTTGAACAAAACCAGTTTTGGTATGAAGATGTTTCATTCGCGGCTGCAAAGATACATTATTTTTATTTATTTATTATCAGTTTGCATGTATTGATGTTGATTTTATATAAACAATTTCAGAGTATACTATTAACATTATGTTAACCCTCTGTAATTTTGTACGAAATGCATGTAAGCCTTTTCCTCAACAACCCACTCAGTATACTTTATTTCATTATATACAAAAAAAGAAACCAAATTCACAATTGATAATACATTTTCGATTTATTGTTATCTGTATAATTTTCATACCGTTTAACATTCAGTTAAATCCACTCGTTTCAACGAAATCCAGAAACATTGTAGTCCCGCCCAATATTTCATTTAATTACAAGTCGTAATGTGTTATTAAAAAAAACAAGTGCACGGACCTATAATTATTGTACTATATGAATGATGCATTCGACTTCCTTTCGTGAAAACTATTTCATTGATAACATTGTTGCTACTTTTAATTTTAGCAATGAACCTCCTTAAGTTGACACGTTAGTCATTGATCATTGAGGAAGACCGTACGGTGAGCTGTAGGTGCTTACATCCATGCATTGTCAATTGGTATCTAATGGATGGTTGTCTCCTTGGATATCGTACAACATCTTTGTTTTTATGAATCAACCGTTGAAACATGTTTTTTTTTAAAGAGAAATGTGTATTGTATTTGAAAACTGTATAGTCATTATTTACCAAAGTGTTGCAATTTGTAACCTATACTGATCATTTCTCATGTTTGCAAGTATTTCCTCGTTACAGCACCTATGTTAGTTTGTTGTCGACTTCCTAGTATAGTTACAATTACTGTGTAATTAAATTTCCTTTTTTCAACCTGTCTTTTGTTATTTTTGCGGGTTTGGGAGATTTTTGTTAACAAAAAAAATTCAGTCTAGATTCCAAGGAAAACGAATGTCTCTTTGCTATGGTTTGTGTATAGCATCTTTAATAATAAAGCTTCCTATGAACCAATACATACACTAGCTTGTAATCCTAGCCATTTGCCCTTAGAGAATTGAACGCAGCAAAAACATTTGCTTTGGTCTTTATTTGCAATTTCGATGCTAGACTTTTTGATTTTTACAGTCATTTTTCTAAGAAACTCTAACACATTCTGACCAGAACAATTCATTAATACCTAACATGTACATCCACTTACAATAGCTATTGTTACTGCTGATCGATATACTGCTTCCTGTTGAAACACTACTTTCTGTTGTAACAATACTTTCTGTGGTAACACTACTTCCTGTTGTAACACTACTTTCTGTTGTGACACTAATTCCTGTTGTAACACTATTTTCTGTTGTATCACTATTTTCTGTTGTATCACTATTTCCTGTTGTAATCTCATTTTCGGTCGTAGCACTGCTTGTTGTAGATGCGTCTGATGTGCAATTGACTATAAAAATAAATACTTATCATATATAGCAAAATATTGTCAATAAATTCAAGTTTTTCATTTATGATATATGTAAGAGTTGTGTTACCAAAATGTTTTATTGAAGTAGAATATTGTTACGGCTATCTCGCATCAGAGTTCCAGATTCTGACCCGCTGAAAACCTATTGACTGTTAACCAATCTAGGGCACCTGACGTTATTTCCGGTATCAAGTTCGATTCATATTTCTTTTCTTTAGTTTTGTATTTGGTTTTAGTTATACTTTGTTTGTTACTATTTACTATATTCTTATCTGTTCTGCATGTGTCATATCTTTTTTCAAACTAACTTGCAATGTTCGGTTGTGCTTCCAAAATAGAGGATTCACTACCAGTGGGTTTTCAAAAATAAAAACTAGACATTCATTAATGTCTTTGATAAAAAAAAACAATTTAACATTTTTATTCAATGTGTGAAAAATAATCTAATATCTTATTTGTGTGGGTAGACAATTTGAATATGTGATTATGGGGAGGTCAACAAGGCATTAATGTAAAACTAGAATATTGGATTATGACAAACCTTCCGATGCAAACTCCCACTACCCCCCTTCCCCCAATCCTTTTTTTTTTTTTTTTTAATTTTACTCAAATTCTTTTTACCGTTATTCTCCTTTAATTTCATTCGGGAAATGATCAAGTACATACATGTATAAATGAACAAAAATTCAAAGTACAAAGCAGCATTTATTTAACGACAAAGAACGTAACAGTAGGTTTACTTTTATAATATGTCTAGGTTAGTCTATGGAAAGGTATATGCTATGAAATTTAGAGCGAGGGGCTTGCCCCGAGCTCTTAATTTCATAGTATATACCTTTTCATAGACTATCCAATTTAGCACATATTTACAACTCGAGTAATCTTTTAATTGGTCTATAATTGATAGTTTATTTTGGCTGACTACTTGTATCACAGGTGTTTGTAAAACGGAGCTCATTATCGAATTTTATGTTTTGTAAATCTACTCACTAGTATCATTGTAAAATATGTGATTTCAAAAGGCCCTAGTGACTCCAGAATGAAAAGATGATAGCTGCTGGTGTAAGTATGTATATTGATATAAAGCGGTGTTTTACTATACATGTACTTCTTTACATGGTAAGATGACAAAATTAATTGACCAAAAGCAGACAATAATTAAATTGCAGTGGAAGCTTTATATGTTTTGAAAACACTTTTCAATTTCACAGTAAAACTAAAGTTATAATAAATTAAGATTATTTGAAACATATAGATAGTTTGTCCCCCTAGATAGTCTAGCGGATAGCATTAAAAAGAAACTACCAATAGATCAGAGATTATAGGTTTTGTGTTTTTTATGGGGTTTTTTTCAAAGTAAAAACTAAAAGATTAATCAGAATATGTATATATATATATAGGTGGCACAATCTCTTCAGACATTATCACGGTTTTTCAATTCAAGACATGCATGAAATATTTGCCACTGGACATTAAGCAACCAGTAATCATTCAATCAATTCATGACGAAATAGATCAATTTCCCCAAGAAAGTTAATAAAATCACCAAATTGCCTTAATTTCCCTTCACAATAATTCATAGTTACTGTACACACTTTTTTTTATGTACAAAGTAGTTGCATTGATGATAAATTATTACAATTTTAAGATAGCCCTGTACTCTAATCAAGGTATAAAGAACCATATTTGTTACTCTTTATTTAAATGAAAAAACTTGCAATTTTCAAAATCATTATTTAATTCCAAAGATTTTAATAGCAGGATATGTAAAAATCAACGTGAAAACTAATTACAAACTATTTAATTTAATTTGGAAATTTTATTTCAAAATAGCCAGTGGCAATTTTTGTTTTCATATCTTGATTACGATACAATGAAATCTTACCCTTGTGGTCATTCATGCGTAGTTACTTAGTACACGGAAAAAGTATGTACTATGAAAATTAGAAGGCAAATTCAAGCAATATGAGTGGACGAGAAGTTGTAAGTATGTGCTAAATTCTGGTTACAAAAATGTTTTAATTAAGACAAAGACACTAGACTTCACACATACTAAATGGATCGACAAACATGCATGCATATATATACTAATGATATAAGCGTTTCCACTTTAATATTATTGCAGAACAATGTATCAATCGATATGTTAAGTCCATTACTACAACCTCCAAAGCATTTTTAGAAAATGTTCAGATGGATAAATACTTTAAAATAATGTATTTAAAAAAAATCACAAAAAAATCATCATTAAGACTGTAGTGCTACCTTAAACACGCAATGAGTGTGATTTCCTGACTGTAGTTGATACACTTAACTACTAAAAAATCACTTAACATTGATTTGTTAGTGTAACATTAAACTTAAATGAACAAATCAAGGGTATAACTCAGGAACGCAGTCAAAATCTAATTTAACCTGTGTTAAATGGCCTCTCTGATCTTTTTCAAAGTTTCAATTGATAATATCAGGGATAAAACCTGAACTTCGTATTTACAATCAACAATCACTTTTCATTAAATTAAAACTATCCTGTCTGCATCCGAAAACCCGCTAGAATGGCATATATTGTTATCGTATATATAGTGAAAAGGCGAATTTTGCTTAAAATTTAGAAATATCTTAACTGGCTTACTTATCGACATACATGTAATAATGTATTACTTATAAATAAGAGTCTAGAACAGATTTTAAAAATAGCGAACAATTGACTGAAAAATTATGATTACAACAAAAAAGGCAGAACAACTATTAAAACAGAAATTAATGGGGTCTAAAATACAAAAAAATAGAGATTAATTGAGAGAAAAAAAAAAACAAAGAAAAGATAAACTCGCCAAAAATAAAGAATATAGAAATTTAGACACTCAGATAATGCAATAAAGATTCTTATGTTTTCAAATCTCACCTATCGTCGATAGTGACAGTACGCCACCAGTGGATGTTGCAACTCCTGGTGACTGTGATGGTTCGCAGCTTCCAGCACTAACACTGGTAAGTACAGTTGTACCAGAATAAGCCACTGCCTTCAAAATAGCAAACGCTTCTATTTCATGACATGTGCATATTATGGCTGTTTTTTTACTTCGGTTGCTTTTTTGCTTGATACTCAACCGATTTTTTCTGACGACAATACATTTAACAATTTAACATAGCAAACTATATATATGAAAATACTTTTATAAAGAATATACGTTTGACAAAGCATTTGTAGTTCATGTTAATGTTCTATAAATGTCATACATTTCTCCTGGATATATCTATGGAAAACAAGAAAAGTAAATTGTCACCACTAAATAATTTCTAATAAGCAAGTTCATAGACACCGATGATCTTTATTATATATGTGTTCATAAAACCTTATTATGAAAACGATGGTATCAATATTATGAATTAAACCATAATTAAACATTTAAGAAAGTTAAATGCAAGTTTTATGTTACGGCGGGTAACTGTCTCACTGCCATTGAGGTGCATGTATCTCTTTCAATCATAACCCTTTGTGGTCAAAATATGGTAGCGCACATTGTATCTTTTAAAATATTTTTTTTTCTTTCATTCCCTTTTTATTATGTTTATTTGTTTATGTATTGTGTCAATAAGCTTGGCTCGTTGGCTATATTCATTTGGTACCAGCTGATCAGAATCAGGTGTAAATAATTGTTTTCGGTTTCAGAACTGTGAAAATATCAGGGAGAAAAGTGTCTAAAGGATTATTTTAAAATAGGGTTTAATAGTAATATTGTCCCCTAATTTGCAAATTCACTTTTACATCTTATTCACCACATAATTAATTAAGCTCTCAATATTTACTGTCTTTAAAAAAAAATACAAGAAGAACCCTGCCTAAAGTTCGAATGTCTGTTCAAAGTCAGGAACAGTGACAGTGGCTGTAATATAATAATCTTCATTTTTTCTCAAATTACGACAATTATGTAGTTAAGGATGTTTGCTCCTCTTATATTTGAATTTTTGCCAGATTATCGGAATCCTCTGGTTTTATCCATATATTGCCATTAAAAAATTTTGCCCACTGTCCCCTTCTTTTCTTTTTATATTTTTATTACATACAGTTTAAAAAGCCATATTTGAAAATCTTATCAAATTCTTGTTATTTTTTCATAGTTTTTGAAAGAAAAAAGGTGCCAATATTAAATGTATGAAAAATCTAGAGAGAATCATTTCCCGCCAAATTTTCAATGGCTTATATCTCGAAAACAAGCACACGGACCCTTCATTTTTTTCTGCTTTTTTAGTTCCTTTACTTATATACTATCATTTTAGAACAGTCTTTTAAAAAGCTTGTTATTTTGAAACAGAGTAGCAAACATCCTTAAGATTAGTATATGCCTACTAGTTTTACTTAAACTAAGACAATAACTTCCACACGATAATCTGAGCGTAGACAGTATAGGCTGTGCTTTGAATGCTCATATGGTTGGGATGGTCGCAAACATTGAAGTATTTTGCTTATGTATTTAACTACTAATATTGAAGAGCCTGGGTGGGGCTTTACTTTTATTAATGTTTTGGACCATTTTTTTTATTCTTTATTTTGTTTTGTCCATAATTATCTCTCCTTTATATTTTAGCACCCCAGTATTGAATGTTCTTTTCTTTTTTTTTTCTTTTTTTGCTCTATGTTTTCTATTCTGTGAACATCATCCAGACCCTCACATTTTTATGTCTCCTGATTCGAACGAATGTGTTCGCAAGTCTAGTAGGCGTTTCTGGTGAAGTTTGTTCCCGAAACAACTGTCTTGCATGAATCATTGGATTCGTTGTTTCTTTTTGCAAACACTGCCTGTTAGTAATTGAAAAAAGTGAATTAAAATCACTTACCAAACAGGAAAATCGAAAATAATTAACGCTGTCTACTGTGCCTGGATTATATACACTTATATACGATGTACTTCCACTTGATATAGAGGCGACACAATGCAACATTCCTTCGCCTTATGGTCGAAAAAAGTAAAACGCATTTAAACATTCGTTTGAATTTCTGTAAGAATTTTCTAACCTAGTTTATATATGTTTTGAGACTGGAAAATAAATTACAAAGATGACAAAACAAATCTGTATTTTAGAACACAGAAAGTCTTAAATATTTTCATGTATTCTTAACCTTCAATATATCCTGCGTGCACTGTTTACACTTTTGAATGTTTTTTTGATTTTAGCTTCATCAATCAGTAATTGTCGATTTGTTTTCAATCCGTTGTCTTTGTGGGTTTTAAAGATTGATACATGCTAGCATACATGTATATGAAAAAAAAACTATATTGATATCAATAACCATCAACCTATCGAGCTTATGTTAAATTTGCGTTGCAAAGTCAAAAGCAATTAAAAACTAAACCTGACCAATTTCAGTAGCAAGAGCGACCAAGGGTACAATTGCAAGAGAGACTTAGATCTTAGTTTGTATAGAAATTACTCAAATTTATCAATAGCAATTAATAAAAAACAAGAATGTGTCCATAGTACACGGATGCCCCACTCGCACTATCATTTTATATGTTCAGTGGACCGTGAAATTGGGGTCAAAACTCTAATTTGGCATTAAAATTAGAAGATCATATCATAGGGAACATGTGTACTAAGTTTCAATTTAAGTTGATTTGAATTCAACTTCATCAAAAACTACCATGACCAAAAACTTTAACCTGAAGCGGGACGGATGAACGAACGGACGCACAGACCGAAAAATATAATAACCATCTACTATCGTAGGTGGGGCATAAAAATGATGTTCGTAATAATTATACTACTCTGGTAGCAGTGACAATGGAAGGCTGGTTGCCTTGGAGATTTAGTCTACCAACAGTAGTGTCAACCAGATGATTTAGTTAACCGATGATATATTAATATATAGTTAACAACGTGCTACATTTACTGCGATCGAAGCGCTTCTCTGGATAGCTTCCATCTGCGCATGCAAGGAGTTGTATCCAGATTTATCTCCCTTCCCTTCGTCTCTGCTTCTTCGCTACGTGATTCTCGTACCACAGCTTTGAGACGTCAGCAGACATTAACAGAGACGTCACAATGTGTGAGGAGGCGTTATCAAGCTTACATTCGTCAAGCGTAAAACTGTTTAAATGATGGGCAATGTAATAGAACGATGAAAAGCAGTGGCGAATCCAGAAATTTTCATAAATGGGGGCCTAGTGACGACCTAAGAGGGGGCCCGCTCTAGTCATGCTTCAGCTGTGATTCCCTATATATAATCAGCCAAATTGTTTTCCACAAAGGGCCCCCTCCCCCCAAATCGGTCTCTGAAAAGATTATCGGGGTTTATACGTATGGATATCGTTCAATATCATCCGCTCGACACAATTTTAAGCGCTCACTCGCCAAAAAAGTTCACATTGTGGCTCGCGGCGTATGATTTACGATATCAATGGGTAGAAACCCGATAACCTATACCGCACTATTCCTCCCCTTAGAAGATAATATTACTTACTTGAAAACAGCTGTAGTGAGCTGCATAATGTGTAATTAAATGTTGCTGTAGTTGTGTCGGAACAAATATCTACATTTGAGGCAGCACTACAAAACACAGATCCTCCATGTGTGTATGTATATGAGTGTGTTCCTTGTAATATAGGAGGAAAATCAATCAAAGCTGAGGATTCATACCCTGTAGAAAGAACGACACCTCAGTTTCTACATAGTCTTTCGCTATTTATAAAACCAATTTCAAATCGAGGTAGGAAGACGCCCGATAAAAATATTTTTTGAACAATTGTTTCTCTTATATTAATTTAATGACTGATTAAAAAAGGCATTCTGGTTCTGAATGCAACGAAAGATTGATACAAATATAGACTTTCGAGGCGATATCTAAGAACTTAAAAAAAAAACCCATTAATTTTATATTTATGATTGATTGTTATTGAGTATCTTTTTTCACAGTTGACGACATATGTGTTCCAATTGTAGTTACCATAATCCCGTTCTCTTATCTTGAATGTGACTTACCGAATTAGACTTAACACCAGGTTTGAACTTACATGAACAACACGACTTGTGTCACATTTGGAGCAGGATCTGAGGGCTAGATAAGAGACGATAACCAATCCGCTATTGTGCGATGCTTTATCACTTGATAAAGTTTATTAACGTATTCTATAGGAATAACACGTCGGGTGTCACATATTGAGCAGGATCTGCTAACCCTTCCTGAGCCCCTAAGATCACCCCAGCTTTTGGTGGGTTTCGTGTTGCTCAATCTTTGTTTTGTTCTTTGTTGTGTTTTGTATACTGTTGTTTGTCTTTTTATCTTTTAATCCTTTTTCGTTTTTTTTTTCATATCATTGTCAGTTTGTTTTCGACTTGTGAGTTTGATTATCTCTTTGTTATCGTTGGTCTCTCTTTTAAGCGCACAATAAAAAATTCATGTTTATAAGTAAATTGATATTAAACCTTGTCTGACAGCCATATGGAATTCCTCGTCTCCAGGTGGACTGGAGGGTGAACAGTACGTCGAGGTCGACCAAGATGTAATTGCCGAGCTGTATGTTTCAAGGTAGGCGCGTTCATTAACACCATTTGACTGATAATCTAAAAAATATATAAAAAATGAGTTGATGTTAATAAAAAAATTTGACTTATGAATAAAGTATGTTGAGGAAACATGTGTAAATATCTTGAATCTATTTTGAGCGATGAATCAAAATGTTTTCTTTGATATTGCTATAAGGTTTTGTCCTTCTAACGTGTAATTCAATCTTTATTGATGTTCGCTTCTCCGTTTCAAAATAATAAGCTTTTTTAAAATACTGTTATAAATTGATAGTATATAAATAAAGGAACTAAAAAAGCAGAAAAAGAAAAGAGAAAAGATTTTCAAATATGGCTTTTAAAACTATATGTAATAAGATTGTGAAAAGAAACGTAGGGGTTAGCAGGCAATTTTATTTATTGGCACTACATAATAAACCCAGCGGATTCCGAATATCTGGCAAAAACTCAAAATCAAGTGAAGCGAACATCCTTAACACAAACTGAAGCCGTTTCAAAATTGACACTATTATAAATTGGTGTATGGCTTTGGTGTACATTTTGTACTTCTGCCGGTCGAAAAATTGCATTACATAAAACTTTAACGTATCCAGATGTATGTCGATTTATGAATATGCTTCCTACCATTTCACATAATTGGCATTTTAAAAACGTGTAGTAATTATAATTTTACGTGCTTTCGTGCGTGCAGCTTGTTGTTTACCGTTTTTCTTGCATATTGGTGGGAAAGCCACATGTACACTTTTTTTTATTTATTTTTTGTTCATCGTGAAATGGCCATTATATTTTCCATTCGTCCATTCAACAAAAATCTACCATCAAGGGACGTAAACAAAGATTATGTCTTGTAATCTGGCATTTGTCTACAATCGGCCGTTTCCGTTTCTCTATATAACATCGAAGGGGAGTAGCGGATTAATCCGAGGATTGCCGATTATCTGGTTACATGATAGTATACTTTATCGATGTTGAATAGTACGAGTGTGCGTATTTTATAGTCGCTCAAAGAAACTAGGACCTTTTTTCTTTTTTTTTATTACCTGCTAAAACATAGTAGTAGAAAGAATTATCCGTCTCATTTGTCCAGTGAATACACAAATACGGTATTATGGTGGACGAAAAAAAGCTCAATGACGAATCTCCGCTAAAATAGAAAGAAAATACCAGTGTTAAATTTCACAAGTACATAAAAACATTTTTATTTATGAATCGATCTATCTATCGCTGACAAGGTTGAACATCAGTACCGATTAACTATCTTTACAGGAGTTAAGTCCCTTGGAAATGTGAATAATATGAAGACTTCATTGTAATCGTCCGTATGCATATCAAACGTTTTGTAACAGTATTCAATGTCCATAACATACGATTTGTTTTCTCTTTGTATCTGCTCTATATTGGTGTGTTTGTGTATTAGGTTGACTATTCAAGATCATAAGCATACTTTCAGAGCATACCTGTTTAATTTTTTTTGTTAACTTATTTGTGTGCATGTGTAAAATGACAAAAAAATGCAATTTGTCCGTAGAATCCGTAGCAGTACATAGAGAGCTTGCTTCGGATTAGAAAACGCATGATACCTGTATACATTTTAAAAAGGCAATGGATTGCAATAGCGACTGAAAATGTCATACACACAGCATACAGTTTACGTTTAGTTGTACAGACATATTTTATACAAATATTTTACAGACAGATAGAAGTTCAAAGAAATTAATAAAAATGATGTAGTATGTTTAAAGATGTCAAAAATAAAAATACCACGGTTTAAATATAATAATTATGATTGAAATCAGAAGTGTTGACATAGATTCAGATTCTGAATAAAGATGGTAATACAGTTTTCCTACCGAAACACAAAGTAATTGTTAGAAGTGTCTTCAGCTACGCATGTCCAAGTTGTGACTGAGGATGCGCCAAGTGTAACAACCCAACCGGAAGTCACCTGTAATGTTGCCTTGGAGATTGTAAGTGTGCCTTCCGTACTATCATACCAAGTTCCGTCCCACGTTACAGGAAATGTGCAACAGAAAATGTCTGAAAATATCGAAAAATTAGCTATTGTGATTTGATGTTTACTATTTCTATAAAATATTTTTCGTCATGTTTGTGAATACCATTGATAGTTCTTAATTTTATTACATATCATTATACTAAGAAAGTACCCTTGATATTTGATTTCGTTCTAATGGTAAAATTGAACAAGTTTATACCTACTAAAATTGATTGTTCGATCGAGCTACACGTGCAAAAATCTTCAGACTATAGTCAGAGAGACATTAAAAACTTGATCAATACCACAATTATAAGTAGTTGCGTAAAGTTTAACCTCATAATATAATCAATAGAAACAATTAAGCTTCGTTTTTTGTTTAAACCCTCTATATATTTAAAGTATGTTATTCAATTATCTCTTGAGAGAATTACCAGTAAATCTATTAAATAGATTTAAGGTTTTGCAAAATTAGAATTATCTTCCGACACGAGTTGATTTACAATATTTTACATAAGTACAAATGTATCTGATTCAGAATATATTCGAAGTTTGGTTTGAATGCAATAAAATTGTCTTAAACAATGTAGATTCTGAAAAAGCCATACGCAACCAAATTTTGTTCACGCAAATTTATCATGACGTGAGTTTCACTTTCATTTACATGAATTTAACTTCACGTGAATCTAATGTGATACAATATTAATGGTGTCCACGAGGAAAAAACATCCTAACATTAAACTATTGTTAAAAACTATTATTTAGTAATGCATTTACCATATCTTCTTTTGAAATGTTAACATTCATGTAATCGAAAATTTTCTTTTTTTATGTGAAATTCACGTAAACAATTTTACGAAAATAACGTAAACAAAATTTGCCTGACGTGTATATTTATCAGGTCAAATTTTTCAAGGAAATATTCAGTAATTTATCAAATCTGTTGCAGACTTTACATTTAACTGTTAAACTCAGAAATATAAAACATAATTAAGAACCATTTTTAAAGGTATTTCGGGAACTGTTATACAGCAGATATTCATTTTATGCCATTTTGTCTTACTGACAACTCACCAAATATCCTCATGTTTAAATATTTCCACTCGTGGAAATAGAGTTTCACAAAAAGTGTTTCCGTTTGCTGCTTGTGACTAGTTATTAGTTATTAGCAGTACAAAGATTCCATGTGCAGTAAAATATATCTTTACCATCTAAAGGATCTGGTATCCTTACTGGTTTCCTTTTCTAACGTTTTGATTGCATTACACGAAACTTTCAGTGTTTTGCATGGTTGATGTAGATATTAAACCGCGATCCCCGCAAAGTTGATACTTTTGGAAACCTCTGTATTCAAATCTAACATATAAATGTCACGTCTAAAAATTTTCGTAAACATTTTTAATGCACCAATTTCTTTTGGAACTGCATGATAAAAGATATTGAAAAACATGGTTTTTTGCTCTTGAGCCTTTTTTTAATTTAAGTTTAGGTCATTGTTTTTTTTTCTTTCTTTAATCATGTACCGAACATTTAAAGTGTGTTTTCGTTGTGTTTTCCACTTCAAATTTTTCTTTCAGTAAAAATGATTTAATGTGCTAGGCGTGCGTTTCGTCTTAAGAGACTCACCTATGTTCTCTGTTCTCTGACAAAAAAAGTATAGAATTTAATGTATGTGGATATTTTTAATGTGGAAGACTGCGCAAAAGCATATCACGTCATTCGCCAAAAGCTTAGGGAAACAAGCTCAAGCCAAATGTGTAATGAACTATCATTTTCTTAGTTGGGGATATACCTAAACACACTATGAATGTATTCCCACAGTAGAAAGTTTTAGCCGCCAATGTCAGTAATGAACCACCCTTTGTAGTGGGTGGTACAAACAAGGAGATTTATTCAGGAGAAGAAACTTACCTCTTCCAATGTTAATCAAAATCAATATCAATAATGTTATCCGATACTGGTTGATCTTCATAGCAGCATCGCATATAAATAAATATCCAAATAATAAAAGTGTCACATTTTGTTCCTATAATAACCATGCTCTGTAGGTGTACCTGCATTTAATGAGCTTTTGTCTATTTGAATCTAAGGTCATATTTAAAATCGCCTTAAAGTTCACCGATCAAATTTTTTAATACTTTTATAATGAAGACTATAATGTAATGCGACTTAAAATTTACTACAGCGCGTACGATTTTCAATTAATCTTTGTTTGGTTAAATGATAAGGGTACATGTATATCTTGATAAAACCGGTAAATCAAAATGCTTTTACCGACGGACTGTAACCGTTACGGTGAGTCGTAGGATTTGTAATCTATAAACGTGAAAGAAATTAGGGGGTGGGGAATGTAACAAGCTACTGTTCATTCAAAGCGCGAATTTAAGAGAGGTAACGTTAAAGCGGTTTGTGCTCGTTCCGGCCGACAAAGCAGCCACAACTGTGGTGGTGGTATAACTTAAATATTTCACGGAAGTTCTGAAGAATGAAATTATAAATTCAGGTAAAACCATGTATTTGATAGCTAGATTACATTTTCCTATTTGAGGGAAAAATTTGGTTGATTATTTAGGGATTCACTGATGTATGACTGGAGCGGGCCCCCTCTTAGGCAGTCAAACCCTCCCCCTTTCCCCCGGCCCCGTTATGAAAATTTCTGGATCCGCCACTACTAATTGTCCTTTCCATGATTTGGATAGTCCAATTTCAAACGGGAAAGTCTATATATATATATATATATATATATATATATATATATATATATATATATATATATATATATATATATATATATATAAATAAGACAATACGACAAAAGGGACGATTATTTTTCTCTTTTGTTATTGTTCTTTTTTACAGTACAAACCAGCTCGTTCACCATGCTCGTATCTGAAGTAAGGTTATAGATTTATAAACGTTAAATATATATCACTCAGTCTAGTAAATTATTTTAAAGTTGGGGATGTCGTTACCGCAAATAACGTATAACTTCTACTATACTTTCAAAAATACAAATATCTAGTTTGGAATAAAAAACTTAGGAATGGGATGTCGGGGTGAGCGCCCGCAACATTTTGTATGTGCTGTCCCAAGTAAAGAGCCTGTAATTCGTTTGTTGTCGTTGGTTTTTGTCTATCATACTTGTTTTTCGTTTATTGTAATAATCATAACATATCTCCTTACTTTAACATATGACACTCGATAACTATTGGCGAGGTTCCTTGGACAGGGACATATTAAAAAATTTGTTAAGGCTAAAGTTGTCGTTATTTGACATAAGATTTGAAATTCGTTATTTTGACATACATTGTAAGACTTTTTGTTGTTTTGATATACATTGTTGGTGTTGGTTGTCGTTATCTAGACAATTATTCATTTGGAAGTTGTCGTTATTTCGACATAGGATGTCCTTTTTTTGAAATACATTGTACAGTGGCGGATCCAGGGGGAGGGGTCCGGGGGTTAGACCCCCTTTTTGTTTGACATTTAATGCTTTTGTATGAAGACATATGGTTGGAACCTCCCCCCTTTATATGACTTGCATGTGTTGAAACACCACTTTTAAAAATTGCAAGTTGTAAGACGTAGGATGTCGTCATTTCGACATATATTATAAGTTACTGTTATTACGACATAGAATGTTGTAATTTCGAAATGCGATGTCAGCGAAAAGCAATTAAAAGACAAACAACAGCGCTAGCGTATAAAATAAAACATACAAAACTAAAGGCTGTGTCATACAAAATCTACCAAAAAACCGTGGGTGATTTCATGTGCTTTCTGCTTGTACATGTATGTCAAATTTACGACATTTTTTTCATTTTGGCACTGATTACCAACTTCCGTTTTTATGTCAATTCCGAGTTTTTAAAAAAAATCTCATTTTTGTTTACATTCCGTAATGATCAGTTTACTTAATGACAAAAAATTCTGAACTGTTGAGTAAATTACTTATAACATGATTTTTGTCATTAAAAATACGCTTAATTTAAACTCTTAAAATACGTAATGCACACGCTTACGTCACTTTGTCTAATTTAAAAGCAATTGTATTTGTAAATACTATTTATAATATCTTTACAAAGGGAATCCTTTGTACCTTTAAATATTGGATTCTATAGGCGTTTATTCATTTATTGATCTAGATTTTAACTTAATTGTTAATTATTCTTCACAGACGACCTATTTATTGTAAAAAGATACCGTCGCGATGCAAACATTGATTTCCACACTTAAAAAAAACATTGCAATGATATCGCAATAAACGAATTTCATTTTGAATGGACTTTGCAAGGCAAATATAGATAATACACAACAATTAATAAAGTGAGTATCCTTTTTTACTTTGAATATCATTTTCGTTAATTAAAACTGGCTTTTGTGTACGTGTGTGTGTGTGTGCATGTGTATTATTTGCATAAGAGTAAATTTTGTTTGATGCTTAACAGAGGAGATAATGACGTGGCTTACGTACAGAATGTTATTTTTTCCGTCAAACTGTGACATATTGGGAAAAGATGCATTTTCGACTCATTTTAATCATTAGCTTGAAAACGAGTGCATTGACTTTAATTTTTATTAAATGGCATTTGGCTAAATTATGTATGAAGACTTTTTTTCTTCTTTTTTTTGTTTGTCTGTTTGTTTTTTTTCTTTTTTTTGCCATTGCGTTGTCAATTTATGTTCAACTTATGAGTTTGAATGTCCCTTTGGTATCGTTCGCCTCTCTTATTTTCTACCCCAGGAATAGATTATCTAACCTGTATTTGACAAAACCTTTCGAAATTTTTGGGCAATCTTCAAATTCGTACTTTTTTAGCCTCTTAGTTATATATATAGCACGCCTTTTACGAATTGGCGGATTTAATTCACGAAAAGCGCAGCTTTGAGTGGATTAAATATGTTAATGAGTAAGGCGTGGCTATATATAATTTGTAACATTAATGGGCTATGACACATGCCAAAGGTTAAATGCTGACCAATAAAACTTAACTGTACTTTTCAATACGTCAATCAAATAGTGGCGTGGTACTATATTTGTTTGATGTTCAGAAAATGAACACAAGCAGCAGATGACAATTGGATTTGTATTTCAGATACAGGTACATTTAAATGGATTCAGCCATTTATGTGTTATTGAATAGTTTTTTTTTCATCCCCGAAAATACTTGAAAGGGGGTGGGGTGGGGAAGATGCAATTCTTTTTTTTTTCGATGTTTATCTGCCTTCAAACCTGAAAAGGACTTGTAGTTTTAAAGGGTTTTACTCTTGTGATAAGAAGGAAATATTTTCTAATAACAATATATGAAAGTCATTAATACTATTTTTCCATTCCCAACAACTGTAAACAGATCGATTAATTGAATGGTTGTTGATTGCGAGTAAGGTCTAGGAACAAATATTTGAATCATGATCAATTCACGGAGATAGACCTTTATAAAATGGAGAAAATTACTAAACATCCAGTGACATATATTTTTTCAAGAATATTATTAATTTCGACATGATAAAAAAGGAATCCAACCAAAATAACTGTAGGAAAATGTATAGTCACTTCTATTACATTTTGTTTCATTTTTTTCATTATTTACTTCTCGAAGGAGGCGGAGCCAGACTATGCGTTAACAACTTCTGTGATGGAAGTTAGAGCACTTGATTAAGCTCCTCCCATTCTTTGCTATTCCAACGAGATGCGGTCAACGGCGGGATTGCTGAGTGCAATAACTAAAAAATCATTCAGTTAACGCACTCCTCTAAAAATAACCGTATTTAACTCACTTGAAGATCAAAGGAAAAATTACCATTCATGTTACAAAAAGTTTTAGATTCGCACGTCACTGATGAGTCTTGTAAAGACGAAACACGCGTCTAGTGTACAACAATTAATCATTCAATTTGGATCTTATTCTATGATGAGTTTATTGCATCAGTCTGATGAATTTTTATTTTGTTGCGAAATACATACATGTTAGTCTTTTTTTTTTTAATTTTAGTTCATTTACATGTTTTGGAGTTTAGTATGACGTCCATTATCACTGAACTAGTACACATTTTTGTTTAGAGGCCAGCTGAAGCACGCCTCCGGGTGCGGGCTTTTCTCGATGTGTTGAAGACCTTTTGATGGGCTTCGGCTGTTTTCTTCTCTTTGGTCGGGTTGTTGTCTCTTTGACACATTCCCCATTTTCATTCTCAATTTTATTTACAGTTAAAATCCTTCAAGTTGTAAATAATGTTGACTAGTTGTTCAACGTTCCTTTTTCCTTTTTTTTATTTCACTCTTTTCTTTTCAGTCTTGGTGTTGAAAACTGTGACCTCTAGATCGTAGACTTATGGAAGTAACATATGGAAAACAACGCTTTCTTGAAATACTAATTGTACTTTTGAGTACCTGTCTCGTACATGGTAATGTATACTTTTTATGATAGATAAGCTCGACTGGAAAGCATATTTCTTGAAAAAAAAATAAGCTTACCTGTGAACGATACAAAGCGTGTTTCAAAATTAATAGGTTAAACGGACAGTTTAAACTTGATGAAAATGAATTGGAATCATCATAATTGGGATGACCATTTTACTTTCGGGGGGGAGGGGGAACAGAGATTTTGAATATGATTAACCTGGCCTGATAACTTAAAATAGATAAATTTACACTAGCAGGATGTAAATGAATATTCTGCAACACAAAATGCAGAAAACAAATGTGTAAAAAAGTGAGAGAGAAAAAAATCAGCATGCGTACGACGCAATGAAAATAAATGAGCAATCGGGAAAAAATCCTCCCGTCCATCCCCCACCCCCAGAATACCAAATGGTCGTCCTAAAAATGTTGGCGGAATTTACATTTGATAATCGTAAGAAGATTACTTTTGCTCAAGTTTATATTGTTTTATTATTATAATATGATATTGGAACAATATAAACTGTCCAAAAACTCCACGACCACCTCGACGTTACATCTTGATATATAAATAAGGAGAAATAATATAAAAAAAATATTGATTTGTAGCCTATAAGCAGATATATATTGTACGTAATTAACCAGCAATTTTCTAAAATCAAAGTTTTAAACCAAACAAAATGATATATTCACCTTAATTTTGTTGAGGATATTTACTAGTCTCGTTACACTAGAGTTATCGTTCTTACTGCGAACCATATGGTTTATGGAGCGCCTGGATATCGTGACTAGATATTTAATAGGATTAAAAATCATCAAATGAAATATTTTATCTACCACAATATAATTGTCATTCTTTTAAATACCAGTGATTGGATGCTTATGATGGAAAACCAGTAATCTCAAACAATTTTTAAATTTTGTTTGCGTGTGTTATAGAAAAGGGTTAGACAATTCAGGGGCAGGGGGCATTTCTTGAAAGCGAAACCCGCTAGCAAAAAAAGGGTGACAACATCATGATTAAATAAAAATAAAACTCACAGACAAAAAAAAAACAAAAAAAAAAAACAAAAATCATGGAAAGCTGTCGATTGGGCAGCATGAACCACATTTAACAAGAACTCAGGTGCACCATTAGGAAAAACGAGAACTCAGGTGTATAATTAAGATAAACGAGAACTCATGACCAGGTGCACCATTCGGTTAAACGAGAACTCAGGTGCACCATTAGAATAAACGAGAACTCAGGTGCATCATTAGGATAAACCAGAACTCAGGTGCACCATTAGGATTAGCGAGAACTCATGTGCATTATTAGGATAAACGAGAACTCATGTGCATCACTGATGATGATCATTAGGATAAACCAGAACTTCGGTGCATCATTAGGATAAACCAGAACTCAGGTGCATCATTAGGATAAACCAGAACTCATGTGTATTATAAGGATAAACCAGAACTCAGGTGCACCATTAGGATAAACGAGAACTCATGTGCATTATAAGGATAACCCAGAACTCATGTGGATCATAAGGATAAACGAGAACTCATGATCAGGTGCACCATTAGGATTAGCGAGAACTCAGATGCACCATTAGGATCAACCAGAACTAAGGTGCATCATTAGGATAAACGAGATCTCATGTGCACCATTAGGATAAACCAGAACTCAGGTGCACCATTAGGATAAACGAGAACTCATGTGCACCATTAGGATAAACGAGAACTCAGGTGCATCATTAGGATAAACCAGAACTCAGGTGCATCATTAGGATAAACCAGAACTCAGGTGCATTATAAGGATAACCCCGAACTCCAGTGCATCTTTGGATAACCCAGAACTCCGGTGCATCATTAGGATAAACCAGAACTCAGGTGCATCATTAGGATAAACGAGAACTCAGGTGCATTATAAGGATAACCCAGAACTCCGGTGCATCATTAGGATAACCCAGAACTCCGGTGCATCATTAGGATAAACCAGAACTCCGGTGCATCATTAGGATAAACCAGAACTCCGGTGCATCATTAGGATAAACCAGAACTCAGGTGCATCATTAGGATAACCCAGAACTCCGGTGCATCATTAGGATAACCCAGAACTCCGGTGCATCATTAGGATAAACCAGAACTCATGTGCATCATTAGGATAAAGCAGAACTCAGGTGCATTATAAGGATAACCCAGAACTCAGGTGCATTACAAGGATAACCCAGAACTCCGGTGTGACATTCGAGTAAACGAAAACGCAGATGCACAATTATGATAAGCAGTGCCTGCTCCAGTAGTGGCAACAATTTTATTTTCTCATTTTAACTTAAAATCAGGTGAAAATCTCCTTCAGTGATGCCATAAAAGATGAAAATTGGATGCAATTGGGATTGTAAACACGCATTGCAAAAAATTCAGATAAAGTGCAATTATGAAGATTTTTGGATTGTAATAACTATACTCTACTTTTGACCAATAAACTTTTAACAAACATATTGTGACTAAAATAACACTGTTGAAATACCAAAGGATGTTTAGTTTTATCTCTGTGCCATATCAGCTATTTAAATTTTAAGCTTTTAATTGATTATGAATAAAAAAAAAATAATAAGGCATTTGAAAAAAAAATTACTGAAATTTTGCATCGCTACACTAACTGGTGATTGTGCATTTGCAGTATTACCTCTTACTTTAACTTTTACAAAATCGACACTACTGACGGTTATCCGTCAAGTTATGCAAAGTTAGGTGTGTTTTTTTTAATTATGTCTCTTTATAATCTTGATTTTTAAGATTTGATTTATATAACGGTCATTGAATGATAAGAATTTAATTTTTGCAGTTGCTGGAGATTGTGCAGGTTTAGTGTCGACTCTTATTGCGGATTTTAACAGTTATAAGACCGTCACTACTGACGATTATCCATCGCCTTATGCAAAGTAAGTTCTACCATAAAATAAATCTTGGCCAGTTACCACCTGTTTTGATTGATATCACCACACGAGTTCCCACAACATACTTGTATAAAAGAACCCTTAATTACAAAAGAAATTCTACAAGTGAGGAATGTCGAATCGTTAAATGTCAGAGTTGGTACTAATATTTTCAAGAAAATTGTATTATATTGACCTTATTTTCTGCCAACCTTTTTGATCTTTTTAATGAGAATTATGATTTTAGTTTCAAAAATTAACGTGAAGAGGTTAATTCTCCCCAGATGTCAAAGGTCATTGCAAATTGACAAAATAAAATTGAGAATGGAAACGGGGAATGTGTCAAAGAGACAACCCAACCAAAGGGCAAAAACAGCCCAAGGCCACAATAGGTCTTCAGCATATCGAGAAAAGCCCGCACCCGGATGCGGGCTTCAGCTATCCCCCTTTAACAATTATGTGTACTAGTTCAGCGAAAATGGACGTCATACTAAACTCCAAAACATAAATGAACAAAAATTTTAAAAAAATATACAAGACTAACAAAGGCCAGAGGCTCCTTTCTGGGGACAGGCGCAAAAAAGCGGCGGGGTTAAACATGTTTTGTGAGATCTCAACCCTCCCCCTATACATCTAGCCAATGCAGATTAAGCAAACACACAGCAATACGCACAGTAAAACGCAGTTTAAAAGAAGTCCGAGTCCGATGTCAGAATAGGTAACAGAAAAAAACTAAGTAAAATGGCAATGATAAATATATTAACAAAGGACTACTAGCAGTTACTGACATGCCAGCTCCAGACCTCAATTAAAATGATTGAAAGATTATGTCTTCATCATATGAAAATCAAGGACTATCTCCCCGTTAGGAGTTTATTATCATACCATCATAACATACATGTATACGAGAACATTAACCCGTATCATGCAAAACAACTGGTTTTATTAAAAATGTGTTTATTTCGGATGCAAATACCCTATGAGTGAATACATATTAATTCCAAAAAATGCCATCTTTAATGACCTGACAACAGTATCGTAACTATATCCCCCCTGAATAAGTTTGTTGAAAGGTTAGGTTAGCTTTTGAGGTGAATGACGACATGTTTGTACTTTTTATAAACTATTACCATAAAATATTTGATGTGAAATACCCGAACGTATAAGATGTCTGCATGTTGATTTATATTTACGAATTATGTCCATGTACCGATGATAACATTTATAAAAAGTTTTGATAAGTTTATGATATCGAAAACCCTGGTGTAATAATTTTCCAGTAATACAGAGATCTTTTCTAATACAGAGAAAATCGTTTTAAAAATCCAACATTTTTGACAAATATTAATGAATAGCAGCACAACCTCTTACCACGTGCACACAATGTCATAGTTTTGCGAGTGTTCACCACGTTGAAGAGACCTGCATTATTATCATATTTTCAGGAGTAGAGATCAATAATAACGTCTTTCGTCAAATGTGTGAATATGGTTTTGTGTCATGAATGACTACAATAGTTATCAAAGGTACCAGGATTATAATTTCATACGCCAGACGCGCGTTTCGTCTACATAAGACTCATCAGTGACGCTCAGATCAAAATAGTTATAACATATCTCTCTTTTTCATAATAATGTGAGTCAATTTTTTAAATTGAATTTAGCACGTGTAGGGCAAAGGTTCAAAACTGAAACGTTCCATATGCAAGATAACATTTAAGAAAAAATTGAGATGAATCGCGTTTTCATGAAGTGAGTCGTCTGAATAAAGGCTTCTCTATACGGCAGTTCCGGAATACGGTAGTTCGTTGAACCTGAAATGTGACTTCCATCAACACGTGACCAAAATGTAGGCATCGTCACTTCCAACACATGTTGAGCGAACGGGTGAAAAAAGTTTGATCTTAATTACACTGAACACAATATTTGCCATTAAAATCTGATAATTTTGTCACCCTCCCTTCAGACATGCGGGAATTAATATAACGTACTTACGGAACATAAGTTATTTCTAGACTACCCTACAGAATGACGATTCTGAAAGTGCTTGCAACTTTAATAGAGCAGAGATAGAGGCGAACCTTCTATCTGGTAAATGACGTCACAGAAGCGTGCGAACTTGACGATCTTTTCCGGTCAAATACATGATTCGAGAAATAGCCTATTTACCTTGTGTAAGCCTATCGCCTAATCCATTCGGGAGCACCCCGAATTGACACTAACGGGTGTTCTGATGTGCCTGTGTTGCTATGATGTTGTCTGTATTTTTTCGTCCTGCATTTCCTATTCAAACTACATTACATGTATTAAAAAAATTGTTTTAAATTTCAGTCTTTTATACCACTGCAAATCTTTTTATTTCAGTTCTCTCACGTGTGAATGGAAAATCGACTCGGATTCAGCAGCGGACAAAGTTGCAATAACTTACCTCGCCTTTAATTTAGAAACAAACTTTGATAAATTGAAAATCTATGATGGTATGTTATATGTCTTCTTGTTCACCTGGTTTCAAGATATCAATGAAAACTAGTATTTGACTAAATTGAATGACATCTAGTTACATATATAGCCCATAAAAGAACTATGGAAACGTACTAATTTTGTGACACTCTAAATATAAGGCTCCACGCAATGCAGTAAATATAAAATTGTTTGAATTGACTTTTAATGACCTTTTATATAATGTAGGAACCTGTATGTATTTCCATTAGAAGGGGCGATGTGAAAAACATGATAATACATAGAATATATTCCTCAGAGTTATAATAATTATTTAAGAGTTATTCTTTAAATTCAATTGAAGATGAAATTCATTTTCTGAGCATTCGAACAACAACGACAAGTTATGTTAAATTTTACTTTACAAACATGTAATTATTTCAAAAATCTTAAAGACAAAAAACAGTTTATTTCAAAAAAGCTTGATTGCGTGAATATTGAAGATTATTTGTAACCATTTAATTTATATGTACTATAGCCTTTATGGGCCGCTATGTTTGGTTTAATAAAGAACATTTTAGGTGATAGTGCGTCGTCAAGATTGAGTTATATAGATACCGGAAGTCTCGATGATAGATTTTACATATCGAGTGGACGATACCTATTTTTGAGGTTTACGACCGATTCTTCTGTCAAGTGGTCTGGATTTAAAATACAGTATATCACCATTTTAGGTAAGAAAATGTGTGGTTATTTCTTTCCGACTTTTTTTTTTAGAATATTCGAATTTTTTTTATTGGCTGCCATTTTAGCTTGATTCGAACTTCCATTCTTTGTCATCTTTATAACACCTATACAAAAAAAAAGATTAAACTATAATGCAATTAAATTAAATTCAGTCGAATAGACAGCCAATTAAAACATTTTATTCATTTCTACGTTCAAGTTGGTCTTAAAGCAATACCAGTCCTGATTAATGATCCATGTTTTAATGACGTCATATAGTTTGTTCATTCACTGCATGAGGGTCTGGACAGGAGGTCCTTCATTTCTGTAGTTTTTAGATTTTTCGTTCATTATTTTTTACCTTTAAAAATAATGGCGATTCTGTAATTACTTGATAACTATTTTCTGGACATTGTTCTTTTCTGTAATCAGTATATGTTTACCCAATTCTTGCAGAGTTTCTTTATACTTTAGCACCCCATTATTTTCTATTCTTTATTTCTTTTGCCCAGTATTTTCTATTCTGTAAACCCCATCAACACCCTCCTTTATTTGTTTATGTAACTAAAGTATGTTATTTTTCTTTTTCAGGCAGCATGATAAAACCTAACTGCGTTGATACCATAACCTTGGACGAATCTTCTGCAAACATTGAAAGACAATATGCATTACATACCTTCAGTTCGCCTTTCACAAGTTCATTGTAAGTGTTTACTTTCATTGTTAACTTTGTTTGCGCGTTCGTTTGATGTGTTTGCACTTTGGATTTTACCGCTTGATAAGGAACTTTCCTTTTTGAATTTTCCTTGGAGTCAGCATTTTTGTTATTGCACTTTTGTTTGATTTTTTTTAAAATTATTTTAAGCTTTCATTTGTACATGTATTTACTTTATTTTTTATGTATGCTTGTATTTTCTTTTTTTTTCTTTTTGTTTTGTTTTTGTTAGTTGGTCAATTTTCGTGTGTGTGTGTTTTTTTTTCGGCTCCTTTTAAAAGGGCAGATTGGATGGTTTGCTTTTTCAATTTTCATTTGAATGAAATGAGCTGATATTTGAACTGTATATAACAGCGGTATATATAAGTCTTTGTTAAATAAAAGTTCAAAGTTGACGGTTTTATTTCAGTTATGTACTCCAAAAAGCAATTAAACATGTTAAAAGAAAGCTTGCAATAAATTATAAACAAATACTTTGCATTGGGTAAACAACTGTGATATATTAACCTTTTAGTTTCGTCATATTTATGATTTAATACATTCAGTGTAACTATACGAAATTTAAACAAGTGACCATCTCATTTTCATGACACGCGGAAGGATTTGAAAAAAAACATAGCTGAGAGAGTGATAGAGCAGATTGTTACCACGATAGAACATTGTGAACCTAGGCGAAACCAAGGTTTACAATGTTTTTTACAAGGGGTAATACTCTGCTCTATCACCCTCTCAGCTACATGTATGTGTTATTTACTTTATTATACTGAATGTTCTGACATTATCAGATTTGTACATAACATTTTTCATTTCAGATGTGTTGTCAGCCCTAGGGCTGATATAAACCGAGGGTTGATTATACATCTGATATGAAAAATTACATGTTATGATCTTTTTATCATATGCTTCAACAATGGAGGAAAATAACAGTTTAAATAAATTGATCCTTTTAAGTGGTTCGCAAGTAGAAGTTCAAAAAGTGAAATGTTTACGGACGTCGGACGCCAAATGTAATACATCCGACATCTTTCTATCTTACGCTTCAACAGAGGAAAAAAAACCAAATGTATAATATATATTATATTGACGATAAAAATAAATTTAACAAAACATAATGAACACTGTTTGGAAAAATCAACATTTGTAAAGTAACTTTCCAAGTTAGTCTATGCTGGAAACTATGAAAAATGCATTTATTATATCATTTGTCTTTTGCATTTTACATTATGTACCCTACTTTGTTTTGTTTTTCACTGAAAACCTACCATTGAGGTGTATTTTCCGGAATTTGCCGAGTAAGGCCGGAATGTCATGCGACAACGTTACGGAAAAGCATGTGACAATAGCCGGAAGTTATGATAATTATTTTCTTATCATAAACTTGTATAAAATATTACTTAATTTCTACAGTTCAATAATTCTTATATGATTTGCATATTAGGGAATACGTTAATATGATTGGTCGAGAGGGCTTTCGGTATTGGCTCTTGACGTTATTTATTTTTCGATAGACGACGTTGACCGAACTGAAAACCTACCATTGAGGTGTATTTTCCGGAATTTGCCGAGTAACGCTGGAATGTCATGCGACAACGTTACGGAAAAGCATGTGACAATAGCCGGAAGTTATGATAATTTTTATTATCATAAACTTGTATAAAATATTACTTAAATTTTAAATTCTACAGTTCAATAATTCTTATATGATTTGCATATTAGGGAATACGTTAATATGATTGGTCGAGAGGGCTTACGGTATTGGCTCTTGACGTTATTTATTTTTCGATAGACGACGTTGACCGAACTACTTTTTGTAACCAATGTAAACAAGATGGCGGCGACGTTAAAATATGTATTTTTTCTTCGCGTTCATCGTTTAATTTAATAATAAACACCAATATTCATTTGAATGAATATAAGATATTTTTGTAGTTAGTTTTTCATCAGATAGCAAATTTCATGGAGTGCATTTTTTTTTTTGCGTTAACTAAAAAATAAACTCATGCGCCAGGCCAATTCAATGACACACATATACAATTTTCGTGTGATAGAGGTTACGAGTGTGGAAATTAAATTTCTTATCTACAATTTTAAAGAATTATAAGGATTAAACGCCATTTTAAAGGAATTTATTGGTGTATAAACTGGAACAAGTCACTCACAAACATATCATAAAAGTCCATCGGACTTTTGTTTGTTTGTGAGTGACTTGGTCGAGTTTATACACCAATAAGTTCCTTTAAAAAGGCGTTTAATCCTATAATAACATTAAAAAATATCAAAAGGCTATGAAAGGATTACTATGTTTATTAACCAGATTCCTAAGAATTTCCTCGGCGGGCTGATAAACGAACCTTTATTGACTGCTTCCGGAATGTTATCACATGCCTTTCCGTTAATGTCCGTGACGTTTATCACATGCAACTTCGTGCATTACCGGAAATTTGTTTGTAAACATGGCAGACGACACGGCTGCGTTAGTCGAGTCTTTGAAAAACAACAACACAGTGCGGAAAAAAGCAAGTGATTTAAGACTTTTCACAAAATGGTTGAGGAGCAACAATGAATTAGATTAAACATGTTTGAAAGACATATCAAATTTTCAGTCCAACTCTAGACAGGATCCAGCCCCAACAACTTCAGGCATAAATGAGATGCCAGAAATTGTCAATGATAATTATAAGGGAAAAACTATGCACATGTTTTCGGGGGCAACCATCACAGGAAAGGTGACAATAATTTTTTTCAAACTAAGAACATGTCTGTATTTCTTCTGCTGAAGTATATGATCAAAAAATCATTACATGTCATTTATCATATCAGACCCTTTATCGACCCTCGTTCATGATATCAGCCCTCCAGCCTGCGGCTCTTGGGCTGATATCATGACCTAGGGCCGATAAAGGGTCTGATATGAAAAATGCCATGTAATAATCTATACATATCAGCCCGCTAAGCAACATTTCGGGAAATATGGAATTCTCTTAAATTTAAGGCTATGATCATACTGTAAATATTATAAGTTATTTACTCTAAGTATATGATAATACTATTTATTAAAGTTTATATTCAAATTATCACATATTTTGTACTGATATGTACGTTTTTGCATTGCCAATAATAGCCGGCAGTCAAGGTTGGTTATCAGCCCTCGGGGCTGATATCGATATCAGCCCTCGAAAACCCATATCGTGCCCCCGAGTTTGACTTCCGGTAACCTGTCAATCAAATACTATTTGTAAACAAGATAGCAACTGAAGCAGACGATGAGAGGTTTCTCACAGTATCGAATGATGATACCAGTAATTTCTTTGAAGAAATGAAAAATGATAACACAAAGAGAAAAACTAAAAGTGACGTAAAATTATTAACTGAATGGTTAAAGGAGAACAACGAATTACGGGCAGTAGAGGATATATCTGTACCTGAACTCAATCAGTACTTAGCCAGATTTTACTTGTCTGTCCGGTCTCGGAAAAATGAGGAGTATGAGCCGGACAGCCTGAAATCAATTCAGTCATCGATTAATAGGCACTTGATGGAAAAGAATGGAATAAATATTCTTAAAGATAAGGAATTTGACCACAGTAGAGAGGTGTTATCCGCGAAAAGAAAGCACTTGAAGTCACAGGGAATTGGAAACAAAAAGCTGAAAACAGATCCATTCTCATCCACTGAAATAGTTTGTTATTTGAACAGAATCTCCTAGGAACAGGTAGGTTTATGCAATATTATCCCGTGACTGTGCATGTACATAAAATGATAATGATATCAGCTTCAAAAATATATGTTTAAGTTTAAACCAGCTAAAAGATTATAAAGAAAAAAAAAATTGCAAAGTTTGTTAATAAGCCATGCCAGGCAACATCAACATAGTTTGTCATACATGTTTCAAGACAGTAAACTGGTATAATTTTTGAAAAATGTGCTGCAGTCTTCTATATAGTGTCATTATTGAATGTAAACAATTTCTAGTGTACCTTTTTAATTATCCTAATCTTAACTCCCAATTCTTACTTTTAGGCAACCCTGAGGCACTACTTAATACCATATGGTTAAACAATACTTTGCACTTTGGTATGAGGGGAAGGAAGGAGCATATTGACATGTTATTTGGAGACATAAAAATGATGACAACAGCGAGTGGTGAACAATGTTTGGAGTACAATGAAAGGCTGACCAAAACCAGGACAGGACACAGTGACAGCAGAGCATTTGCACCTAAAATGTTTGCAACACCAGGTAACTTTCTTTCAATTTATTAAATATTAATATAAAATTGACAGTAAATGATAAATACAGGAACCACCACACAAGTATGCCTACTCAATTCATTCATACATATATAACTTACATGTACTTTTAAAAAGAATACAAACAAGAAAAAAAAACACAAAATATCCCAGAATATCTAGCCACCCGCGTCAAAGAAAACAGAAACATGAACAAAATGAAAAGAATAAAAATATATCACTAAAGCTAATTCATCTTAAAATAAATTTTAAAAAATGTAAATATTGTTTTAATGTAATATGATATCAAGATACAAGTCCTTGATTTTTTTCTTTTTCTTATAATAGGTAATCAACGATGTCCAGTCAATGCTTTCAAACAATATATTCGACGCCGCACTGAAGATACTCTGACTCCAGACAGTCGCTTTTATCTAAGTATAAAACGGATAATACAACCTGATGCCAGTGAAAATGCTAAACAAACATGGTTTACCATGCAGCCATTGGGGAAAAAAAATCTAGGAGATTTAGCAAAAAAATGTCTATGAAAGGTGGTCTTACAGGAAGAAAAGTTAACCATAGTGCTCGCAAGACTAGTTTCCTCACTTCTTCACTCCAATGTTGAGGCTACTACAGTCATGCAGTTGACAGGCCATAAGAATGTTGCTTCAGTCAATGAGTATAGTTCAGCATCATTACAGCAACAGCAAACTATGTCTAATATTTTATCTGATATTGGTTCAGGAAGCCGAGGATTAATACCACAAGAACCAACACTAATTTTGAAGCCAAACCTGCAGATTTTCCTGAGGATGATATTTTGACAGTATTGAACTAAATGTAGTCTGCAAAACAATAGAAAATTTTGAATCTGCAGAAAAAAATGTAAAAATAACACATTTTCCATTCTTCCACAAGCTTCTATTGGAAATGTTACAATTAACATTTATAACTCTGAAAAATAAGATTATTGTTATATAATTGTTGAATTTTTCACATCACTTTATTTTTTCACTGTGATACAAATTTTGTTAATGCACTGTGATACATTTTTTTTTAAATTTTTTATTCAAATGTTATTTTTGTTGAAAATATTAAACATAATTTGATATATGCCTTCTTTTTCTCCGGCTTGAAAATATGTGATAAATAGATTATTACATGTCATTTTCCATATTGGCCCTTGTATCAGCCCTCGACCCACTTCAAGCCCTCTGGCTTGATATGGGAGTCTAGGGCTGATACCAGGGCCAATATGGAAAATGCCATGTTATAATCTATAAGTAATAAACTATGACGTGATGACGTCCATTCGTATTTGATAAAGCGCACAATTGACCAAACGTCTCCGTGAAGGATAATAGAGTGTCTCCATTGGATTAACCAATCAAATTTCATTTCAATATTATGTATACTAAATATTATTAACATTTTGAATCTGCAATTAAATTAAAATCCCCAAAGCACAAAATTTCAGCAGAAACTGTATACATAATGAGACGAAAGCAGTAACATTTCACGTTTAATTAATTATGCATCATATATTGGAAATTACCATTTACTGAAGATGTCGCTTTTAAAGTAGATATCTCGTTAAATACTTAACAAATTTCAATATATTTAATACTCAGTAAACATGTATATCAAACGGGATGTATAGAGACAACACACACGTTCATTTTTATCTATAAAGTAGTCACTCCTAACTATCCTACTATCTGTCGATACATTTATTTTTGGCATTGCACAAGTCATGTCTTCTTTGACTGTTCATGACGTTAAAATACTAAATCCCTTGGATGTGTTTTAGTTGATTTTAGTCTCTGATGCATGATTTTTTTTATTAATTGTTTTGGCTTTTAACTAGCTGTCAGTAACTGCGAGTACTCTCAAATCGTATTTTCTTGTTAATTTGACCTGTTGGTACTATTTGTAATGCTTTTTTGTTATTTAATGTTAACATGGATCTTGTCTATATGCCAGCTTTGATTATTTGGAATTACTACAAATTTTCACTTCTTCGTACTATGAACATCAAAACTATTTCATTTCTCCTTAAATACTGTTCTTGCACCTGCACAGGAAGTTTTATCTAGCACTAATTGTATAGTTTTATTGTTGATATTCACCCCATATGTACCAAGTGTTAGATTAGTTTTATTGATATAAAGAAATTTCTTGGTATTCCTAAACGGAAGATGTTTATACACACAGAAGAAGAAGGATACTTAACAACAAAATTATTTTCATTTACCTGTGTATAATATGACGCAGGTTTTTTCAAAAGCGATGATTTTCTAAAAATTGTTTAAAATTTCACAGTGGTATCATACTTTAACTTTGTTTAAACCTGTTTATTTACTTTTGACCTTAATTATTTATCCCTTATAATTTTTAGTAACTATGTATTTGCATTCAGGTATCACAGATCATATTTATATGTTCATTGTGTGTTAATTTGCGTTTTTTATAATTGAGTTAAGCCTTCCAATTGATATTTTATATTGTGTCTTTCTATGATGTGATGTTATACTATGATTTCAGAAAAGGGAGACCATTAAAACGTTTAATCCCGCTGCAAATGTTTGCACCTGTCCTAAGTCAGGAATCTTATGTACAGTAGTTGTCGTCTGTTTATGTAGTTTATACGTGTTTCTCGTTTCTCGTTTTTATATAGATTAGACCATTGGTTTTCCCGTTTGAATGGTTTTACACTAGTAATTTTTGGGACCCTTTATAACTTGCTGTTCGGTGTGAGCCAAGGCTCCGTGTTGAAGGCCGTACCTTGACCTATAATGGTTTACTTTTATAAATTGTTACTTGGATGGAGAGTTGTCTCATTGGCACTCATACCACGTCTTCCTATATCTATATTTAAACATAATGATTTGTTACAAAATTAAATATAACATGTAAAATGTAAAATAATTTTATTCATTTTTCAAATTAATAAAATTGTCCATTTTGTGAGCGTTTGCAGACTTTCAGGGACAATGAAATATTAGAAAAGATACATTTTTAAATTCTTTAATTTACTTTTAAATCTGAAATCCTCAACACCAAATTATATGGTTTACGGGGAACTAGGTCGCCATCCGGTCGACATAGATATAAAAGTTCGAGCCGTATTATTTTGGGAAAATTTGATATCCGGCAAACAAGCAAAGTTTTCCTTTATATTATATCAACTTTCTCGCCATATGAATGCTCATTATAACATGAAGACAAAATGGATTGTATTTGTCAAAAATATATTTCAAGATTGTGGTGTCTCATATATATGGGAAACACAAAATTTCATCAATAAAGATTGGTTAAAAACTGTTATAAAGCAACAACTGTTAGACCAGTTTCTTCAGAATTGGAATTCGCTAATCCAAAATTCGTCAAAAGGTATTTACTACAAAATGTTTAAGAAAACTGGATATTTGAGCAATATCTTAATATTTTGAACTTTAGAGATGCCATCGTTCTTTGTCGATTTAGAACGACTAATAACAAATTGCCGATTGAAACAGGAAGGTGGCAAAACGTATTGAGAGAAAACGGTGTTTGCCATCAATGTAATAATCGACAAATTGGAAACGAATAGTTATCAAAGGTACTAATTATAATTTAATACGCCAGACGCGCTTTCGTCTACATAAGACTTATCAGTGACGCTCAGATCAAAATAGTTATAAAGCCAAACAAGTACAAATTTGAAGAGCATTTGGGACCCAAAATTCCAAAAAAGTTGTGCCAAATACAGCTAAGGTAATCTATGCCAGGGATAAGAAAATCCTTAGTTTTTCGAAAAATTTAAAATTTTGTAAACAGGAATATCACTATATATTTGAATGTACTTTTTTCGATCAAAAACGTACAGAGTATTTATCCTCCTATTTTGTACAACGACATAATACAGTTAAATTCTCTGAACTTTTGTCGAGTACACGAAAACCAGTCCTGAAGAAGCATTGTTTATTTATAAAAAATATTAATACTTTTATTTGTCTTCCTGGCTAGTGACTTTTGTAACCTCTCTCCTTGTTTTGTATATATTGTAAATAGTTATTGTTGTTATCTCTGTACTGATGTCATACATTGGCTTTATGAGAATAAAGATATATATGACAATTTGAAATAAAGTGTTGGTTAATTAGGTGGGCGAAGCTTATAAAATTGATAATTTGGCTGTTTTCAGACGGCATAGGTTGTTTTCATACAGCATGGGTGCTTTCATACAAACCAAAAACATATGACAGTATCAAATGATTCATCTATCAGCTAATAAAAGAACAGCATGTGTATAAAAAAATACCCACTGTAAATAAATTTTAACATAAGGAGATGTAATGAGACTGCAAAAAAAACACAATAAAACCAAAACAGCTCTTGCTTGTAAAACATAATATATAAACAATTTAACAATTTTTTATAAAACAAGTTGTAATTCAATATTATGTTTCATTTTCTTAGTTATTCGACTTGTGAGTGGACAATAAATTCGACCGCAAATGCACAGTTCTCGATAAATATTGTATATACAGACTTTGACGATTTCTCAACGTATACGTGTGATCAGACAACGGGATACGGCTTGTCAATATGGGAAGGTATGTTTATGTATCAACAGTTTCTTTTTTCAATTTAGAAAATTCTGCCATCGACCCTACAATAAGAGATCAATGTGTTCAAGTTACTTCTCATATGAGGGACATAAAACATCGCTCGACCGTTTTTGACAACTACTTTCATGCATATGTTATAAGCTTCTTAAAATCACTGATTGATTAAACTATATATCTTTCTCATTACTGATTTAAGAAATCATTGATAAAACTGGTTATTACAAAGTATTACGATTAACTTTTTCAAAGAATCATGTTTTTCACTCGAAAAGATCGTCAACTTCGCACGCATTTATGACGTCACATAATTCAATGTACTAGACGCGCCTCTATACGTGCTCTGTTAAAGTTTCAAGCACTTTTTAGAATCGTAATTCGTTAGTCTAGATATAATTTATGTCCCGTAAATACGTAATCTTTATTCCCGTACGAATGAAGGGAGGGTGACCAACTTTTAGATTTTAGTTTTTCAAGCCTCGCTCACATGTGTTGGAAGTGACGATGTCTACATTTTGGTCACGTGGTGATGGAAGTCACATGAACTGACTCCGGTCTCACCCCTTCGATAAAATTTGATTGCGTGAATTTTTGAAGTATTAATTAACTTTACATCCTGTAACACAGTTCTCGTGTGTGTGGTTTGCGTTGTTTAGTTTTTAGTTTTCTATGTTGTGTTTTGTAAAATGTTGTTTGTCAATTGATCGTTTTTCGTTTTTTGCCATGGCAACAATAACAACAATTCTTTATTTTTGTTATTGTTGCCATGGCATTGTCAGTTCGTTTTCGATTTATGAATTTCAATATCCCTTTGGAATAAGTTGCACCTGTTCTCTATAGTACACTATTTTTTTTATAAAACTGATAAGTGATTCCCAATCTAAAAATAGATTATTTAACTGTTAGGATTGAAAGATACTCTACAATTTTCCCTGTTATTGCTGGATCTCTTAAAATAAGTGTTTATAGATTTTGTAAACAGAAGACAATGCAAAAAGATACCTAAAACTAAATCTGAAGCGATTTTTGTTCTTCCTTATATCTGTTATTTTGTTGGTAAAAACAAGGAACGGCATCAAGGAAACCAGCTTTTCAAGGACACCAGCTTTTCAAGGAAGTATTAGGCATTACAATGTTCTGATTTGAAGTCAATTTTTAATACAATTTCTGGTTTTTTTTTTTCCAGATTCGGTAATAAAATACCAGCTTTGTGACTTTTTACCAGATTCACTTGTTTCCATGTACGCATCTGGGGGACATACAAATACAGTGAAATTCAGGACCCCAATAATCAATGGTGTTGACAGAGGATTCATAATCACTTTAAAATATATTGGAACAAGTAGGCTATTATTACATTTATTATGTTTATATTAACCTTTTATATATAATATTATATATTCTAACCTTCAACAACTTTTCAGACATATGATTTCACGGCGTTTAATAAAGGCAACAGTAGTATACCGGTAAATCGATTGAGAGAAAACAAATCCGGGTTACAAACTAAAACTGATGGTAAACACATCAACTATAAGAGGAAAAGGTGTGAATTTTATGACTTGGTGTTATACGATGAAGTTATAGCGTCTAGACGCCTACAATCAGATTTCATGATGTTGAATTCGATACTCTTTTTGTTTATGAATATCAAAACTTAAAATTATGTGCATTCAAAGACTTTTTCTTGATTTACAACCATCAGGAACGGTCAAACGTAAATATTTTAAAGCCAGGTATACGTCATAATGTGAAAACGATAGGAGCTATTTGACCAAACGGAACCTACAAGTATATCTTAATTCTTCACCGAGGGAGTTGAAACCTCAGTTTTCTTTTATTTTTTTATCATTTATGAATGCAGAATTTTAGACAATTATGAACCAAAGCATTGTATAACCCGTTGGTGAAACCCTTGGGAACAAACAGTCTACTAGCAGTGTTTTTTTTGTGCTAGTAAATGATGATAACAATTTACGCATGTCGTGTTACCGAAACTCTTTTCTGTATTTTACTTTATCGACCAAGTGCGGTAAATGACAGATTTCGTGCTTTGTGAGCACTTTTTATATTAACTTTTACAAATTTCGTGTTTTCGAACTGGTATTGGATTTACCTGTACAGAAACTGAATCCTAACTATTTGAAAGCCCAGGATATTAATAACACGTAAAAACTAGAGAAGCTTTATGACCAAAAAGGACTAAAATAATTGTTCCAATAATAATTCATTTAAAGTCAACTATGCCTGAGGGAGTTGAAACCTTAGTCATTTTTTCCTTATTAATGTATGAATACTTTTTCGATATGTAGTTGCTGTTCCGAGTAGCGCTATTCCTACTGTGGCTAGCTTGTTTAGTGCATGTGGTTCCCAGTCTAACCCAACACGTCTTACAGTTGATAATGTAACAGAACAGTTTGTCATTTCACCGGGTTATCCAGGTCAATACGCCAAGTATGTATAAATAAAGGCAACAGTAGTAAACTGTTGTGTTATAGTCATAAATCGATTAAGCGAAAACAAATCTGGGTTACAGACTAAAACCGAGGGAAGCATATCAACTATATCTATTGTTAAAAAGATAAATATCACTACAACGGTTTTTTTACTGATAAAGCTGTAAGAAAACAAACTCCTCGTCGATACCATTATTAGAAACTGTTTCAAAATAAAAAGATTTTCAGTAGCATTTTTGTCATCCGTTTCGGAGTAATGTCAATAACTCTGTTTCTTATTTGCACATGATCGGATTAGATAACATTAACAAATGTTAATGAGCTGATAAAATTAAAAGAAAAAACTAAAAAGAAAGCCAAACTCGGACATGGAACCAAAGCTTTGCGTAAGGAAGATACATTCGTTAATTTTAAATGACTTCTAAAGTTTATAACAGCACATTTGAATAGGACAATATCCGTATTGTAATGGCAGTACTAAAGTGCTGGTTCTGGGCTGGTGATACTATTAAGGACAAACCGTCCAATCGCTGAGATATTGACAAAGTGGTAGAATTGACATACACGGTATCAATTTTATTGCCCCAGATGCGCATTTTGACAATCAATAACCCTTTAGTGATGATTGAGTCCGAAATGTTTAAAGGTACGAAATATAAAACAAACATTAAACATATATTTATAGAAACAAATAAAGGCAACAGTAGTATACCGCTGTTCGAAACTCATAAATCGATAGAGATAAAAACAAATCCGGGTTACAAACTAAAACTGAGGGAAACGCATCAAATATAAGAGGAGAACAACGACACAACAAAAACACAACATTAAAATGTAACACACACAAAAAACGAACTATAATATAACAATGTCCATTTTCCTGACTTGGTACAGGACATTTTAAGAAACAAATGGTGGGTTGAACCTGGTTTTGTAGCATGCCAAACCTCCCGCTTTTATGGCAACGTCAAACACAACACCAAAACGACAACATCACATGACAGGACCACAATACAAATAAATGGGAGAACATATAGGACAAAGAAACACATGAATAATAGATAACAAAAGGTACTATGCTTAAAATTCAATACGCGAGACGTGCGTCTCGTCCACACAAGACCAACCAGTGACGCTCAGATGAAAAAAGTTTGAAAGCCAAAACAAGTACAAAGCTGAAGAGCACCGAGGACCAAAACTTCCAAAAAGTTGCGGCTAACACGGCCAGGGTTTTCTGCCTGGGACAAGAACATCCTTATTATTTAGAAAATAATTTATAATTTTGCAAACAGTAAATTTTATAAAATGACTATATAATAGATATACATGATAAAACCGAAGTGGGGACTAACTACAGAATAAAACGGATACCTTACTTAAAACAACTTAATCCAACACATTAAAATACACAGCCGAGTTGGCCAAAGCCTCAACGCACAAATAACGTCACATTTGAAATTCTAAAAAAGACACACAAAGTGACGTCACATTTGAATTTGTAAAAATATTTCCCAAAAATAAGATAGGATTAGGATTGATTCAAGATTAGATTTGTAATACTGACATTACATTTATTAATAACAATGAAAATTACAATACTTATTAATATCAAATTGTGGTAGTAATTAGATAATTAATTGTATTATCTAGCTATGTCGGTGTTTCTTCTGAATCAAACTGTAAATCAAATACATCGTATAAATTTTGTTGAACCAAACTAAAATATGATATGTTTATAATCTCGATATGTTTATAACCTCGATATTTACCTGAATAAAATTAAGAATGGAATAGAACCCATTGATTCAGAAAATTCAAAGAATGAACAACGACGTTCGCAAATGAACATTAATCTCGTCTAAGACTAACTACATTTCGTCAATGGCATACCGAGTAAAGCAATTTAGCTTGACAAAAGTAATTTTCAGCTAAAACATTCGTTATTATCTTTTCTTTTCTTTTTGATTCATTTAGTATTCGATAAAATTAGAAATAACTGTAAAAAATTGATATCCATTTTCAGCAATCTTGACTGTTGGTGGATTCTATCATCTTCTACTGGAATACGAATACGTCCATACCATATATTCATCGAAGCTGCTGATATTATAACAATATATGACGGTAATAAACACGTATATCAAATTAAGGATGTTCGCTCTTCTTGTTTTTGAATTTTTGTCAGATAATCGGAAACCTCTGGATTTATCCATGTAGTGTTTGTTTGCCCGCTCACCCCTACTATTCTTTTCATAATTTAATAACATATTGTTTAAAAAGCCATTTTTTAAAATCTTATATAATCCTTGTTTTTTTTCATAGTTTTAGAAAGAAAAACGGCGCCAATGTAAAATGTCTGAAATATCTAGAGAAAAAATGTCCCGCCAAGTTTTCATTGGCAATTATATTAAAAAGGTTGTTAGTTTTTAAATAGAAAAGTAAACATCCTTAAGAAGGTATGTCCATGTCATGTGAAGTAAAGGGAATGTTTTTTTGTTTTGTTTATTATTTTCTTGATTAGTCTCTTTTAAAGGAATTTACAAGATTTGAACATTGGTTAACTAGTGTCGCCTTAATTTAGCACCCTTCTATTTTCTTTATTATTTGACATTTCAATCATTCCTCATTTCTTTTTTTGGCTTATTCTCGATTCTGAAACCCCACTCATCCTCAGATGTGATCGTCACAAAAACTTCGAAAAGTCAAAATATTTCCCCTCAATTTATCATTCTTTTTATGAATTTCATGACAACAATAAGCTTATTTAATAAGTTATAATCCTGTTATATATTACACATTAAATAATTCACCTGCCTTAATTTTTCTATTGTTTTTTATGTTTTTTTTTCTTTTTTGGCATACCAGCTCTCTACTATTTAATAAAATCAGTTACAATGTAATCTATATCAATATAATTCTTTTTATGAATTTCACAGGACCTACCTCGGGCTACGTATCTCTTGCGTCCTTTTATGGAACATACAGTTCGCATTTGTCAACTTATCTGTCAACAGGAAGTAGCGTCACAATCAGATTCAGCACTGACGGATCAACAACAGACACTGGCTTTTCTATTGGCTATATCGAAAGTTCACCAGGTGAGACGAATGTATTAAAGCTGAAATAATATTTGTTATTTCGTATTTAAAACCATCTGTTTTAAATTGTCACAAACCAATGAAGTAAAATCATTGATATGCTTTATTTAAGAAATACTTGATGGCTTCTGTTTGTACTTTATTATTGTACCAAAATATCTAATATCAAGGGGTGTTTTTTTTATATTTTTGAAATGTATTGTTCGCACAGTCAACTCTATTTGTAAACTAAACATCAATCGATTAACCAATTAATCAATGATCAACGATTTCTGACATAAAGTTCATTGCAGATGAGTTTCTTCCGGATTTTTAAAACAGTTATAAGTCAAAGATAAGCAGGCAAAACCGTGACCAAAAGAAAAATAAAGAAATGACAATATTAAAAAAAAATATCGTGGCCCAGTTCGTGCTAGTCATTGCAGAGAAATGTTCGGCGATGCATGTGAATCAGTGTGCAGTCAGAAGGAAAAACAGACGTAATAGACTATTTTCATATTACCGACTTTTGACTCCGGATTATATAATTTGTCGACTGGTTACCTTGGACATCATGGTACTCGGTCAAGTAAGAGCAACCAAAATAAGTAAAATCAAACATATAATCAGTGTAATTTGAGGGGAAAGTTTACTGTTTACCGATGATTTTGTAGTGAAAAAAAATGTTAAGCCGGTAATTTTCCCCCAAAATTGTACCGATTGAACGCTTGGTTTTACTTCTTTAGCTTGCTCTTACCTGACTTGGTACCATGATGTCCAAGGTAACCAGTCGACAAATTATATAATCCGGAGTCAAAAGTCGGTAATATGAAAAAAGTCTATTGAATAGTCTGTCGCTAGTTGACAAGGATTAAATTACCTTTCCGTAGCACCTGAGATTACCCAAAGATTTTGGTTGGGTTTGTGCTGTTCAGTTGTTAGTTTTCTTTGCAATTTTTTGTTAACTTTTTTGTCCTTTCGCCGATGTCTGTTTGTCATGGTATTAAGTTGCTAGTGTCGTTGGACTGATATCTCATTGATCTGTATGGTTGTTTCCTAAATTTAAAATATTCTGATCCCCAATTTGAAGGGGAAAAAAAACTATTGTGGTCATGCAGATGACTAAAACAAATATTCTGAATCCAGATTTTCCCCATACCTTATAGCGTTAAATTTTGAAAAAAAGTAGTTTGATTGATAGCGTCGAAAAAGAAATGTTCCCGCTTTGCGCTAAAAAAAAATTCTGACTCATTAAAAAAAACATAACCACCCGCCACTCCTTGAAGTTAAATGGTTGCTTCCTAACCTATATCTTTACTATTCATCTTTATATATATAACAGTTATTCCAAGTTGTGCACCTAATGGATTCGTACTTTTGAACGCTACTACTACGGAAAATACTTTACAGTCGCATGCAGGATATGGATCCACTGATTATATGGAGTAAGTTATATCTTGATAGACCATGTGATTCTGTTAGTACACACTTTTAAAACAAATTACTTCCCTTTGTCAATCGTAGACTGGTTCTATACCGGATAAAATTGACCTTTGCCCACGCAAAGCATGATAAGTTGAAAGTGATATATCGGCGTTTCTACAAATTTTAAGTGAAAAATAACTTCTGTTATCAAAAGTATTTAGCATAACAACAAATTAAATGTAATTAAAAGGTATGAAAAACTCAAAGGTTACACACATTACGCACAAATAAATTTGCTCTTTCCGCTAGGTCTCCATTATCAACAAAACATTATGTCCCTTCTAAGGGAGACCACAAAAAAAGGGATCTACAGGAAATTGGCAAACACACTATTGTATGTATGGCCATTTTTATAAGCAAATTTGTAATAAACAAGGCATTAACTCCTCTATACTTAAATAGTCTTGTTTTACAACAAACTCTGACGACGCACCCATATCGTATATTTGTGGAGGTTTTTTTCGACTACCTCTACTTTTGTTTCAAACCTTTATGGGTATGGCCTTCATGAATGTATGAGATTTGAGCATCGGTAAAAAGTAAATTAACAAAAATACCGAGCTCCAAGGGAAATTTAAAAAAGTCCTTTAAAAAATGCTAAAATCAAAAGCTCTAACACATCTAACGAATAAAAAACAACTCATATTTCTGACTTGGTACATGTTGATAAATATTCCAAATCATCTTCACAAATAATACACGATGGTCTTGGAGTATAGATTCTAGGTTCTGACGTTGTTTATTATCTTAATAACGTGTTATAGTATTATTTTATTTGTCTTTGTAAATTATTACTTTTACTGTCTAGTCTATTTTTGGTAATATTCATTTGACGTGGCTCGGTACTTATATATCTCGTTATTGTGTTCTTGTGCTATGGTAAATTTTTGTATTCTTGTCTCTCGTTTTTGCTAATGTGCTTTGTCTGTATGCCTTTTTGTTTTTGTTTGTTGACATATTTTTTTGTTTTTATAGTAATTAAGATTATAACACAATGTTGACTGCTGTACCCATATTTTTGACATTTTTACCTATAATGTATGTTTGTTTTGTTCACATATCGTTGTCAATATAATGGAACGGTATTTTTGTTATTTTACTTTTTCCTAAGTAGAAATTGGTGGATTAAATCTGATTTTAAAGCTAGATAAAATCTCACTTGTATGACAGTTGAGATGTATGAAAACTACTGTTGCCAGTAATTTACGACAAATAATCAAGTTTTCATGTTTTTAATATAATACTAATATAATTTAGAATTGATGGGAAACACATGAAAATTTAAGGAAAGACCTCGACCGACAGATAAAAATAAGTCGACAAAATACATTATTCACCTTGCTGACATAAAACTAAGTACAACTTAGGAATCTTTGAGAAATATGTAAAAAAATGCGTCAAATAGATATGGCATCATAACAATTGAGAATTTAATAATTATCAACAGAACTAGTGAACATTAAAAAGGATATTTCATCATATGTTTTATTTAGCTTGCGGTCGACTTATTGTTCCACTTTCTCAAGATCAATGCTATATTGGCTGCTATATTGGTTCCAAACGTCGTCCAATGTTAAGCCGCTTTAACAGATTTTCTAGATAAAAAAGGGAGAAAATACTCAAGGAGAAAGAAAGTCGAAGTAAAGGAAAGGTAAACAATAGCATAAAAAAGCATAACAAAAATTCTGAACTCCAATGGCAAAATTAATTCAAAACGGGGGAAGTCCACAAAATCTTTCAAAATCAAACGGAATTTTTCGACATTAATGCATCGCATAAGACAAAAAATACAAACAGACAGGTAACAGTCCACAAAACTCCACACAGAAAAACTAAAATTAGGAAAAAGAACGCCAACAAAAATTACGGACGAACTCAAGAGGTTAAAATGTTACTATTCTACAAATAGGAAAAGAGGTTAATGACTAAAATCGCAAACGTTGTTCTTTATTTATTTATCTGTATATAAGTTTATATGTTCCCTTATGGTTTAAGGTGTATATAGTTGCTACAATTATACCCTATGGGTAGTGCTCCACAATTAATGGAGGAACATACAAGAAACTGAACTGACTAAAATTCAGGCAAACTTTATTTTACTTACTAAACTACTGACTTAGTTTTTCAAATTTTCAACAAAAAAAACAGTTTAGTCAGTTCAGTTTCTTGTATGTTCCTCCATTAATTGAACTGAACTGACTAAACTGTTCTCTCCCTTAGCATCGGAAGTTACCTTAACTTGAAAAATGACCACAATTACAGACCTTCTTGAATTCAAACTGATCATTTTTCCGTGCGTTCATCGTGTATCGTGCGTGTTGCGTGTGTGTATCGTGCGTGTACCAATCTTGCACTCATCATTCATCATTCCGTGTGTTTTCCGTGTATCGTGCGCTCATCAATCATTCATTCTTAACCGTGTAACGTGCGTTCATCAATCGTGTATAACCGTGTAACGTGCATTCGTCAATCGTTCATCTCTAATCGTGTAACGTTCATTCGTTGTGGTTTTTATATGATAGTCGGTTATAGAGCTCATCAAAGCTTATATTTTATTTGTTATAGTGTATATATGTTCCGACTTTGAATAAAATTTATATTCTTACTTACTTTCTTATGAACTCTTAATTAACTTCATCGTACATAACGTTCATTCAGATAAATGACTTTTTGTGTTAAATTAATTTATCTGTCTGTAAATATTTCGTGTTTATTCAGTGAGTCTTGGCAGGGACTGACACATCTTAATATAATGATACGTAAAAACAATTAGATGATGACATTTCTACGACAGAACAGTTAAAATTGGATTTTCTATTCAACTGAGCGCAATAGGCTAAAAAAATATTTTGTTGAACAAATGTTTCTTGTTAAAAATATTCTGTCAATTAAAAACAGAAGTGCTTTTGCAAGATTTAGATGTGGGGTAGCTCCACTAAAAATAGAAACTTGAAGGTATGGAAGAAAAGAAGTCCACGATATGACTTGTTTTGTAGCTCTACTATTGAAGATGAACTTCATGTCCTTTTAAAATGCCCATTATATGTAGATTTAAGACAAATCATGATATATTAAGCTACACATTTTAATGAACATTTTAACCTATTATCAGATAGCGAAAAATTTATATTTTATTCAATAACGACAATGATGCTGCTATAGTTGCCAAAAACATCAACAGTATTTTATTGAAAAGAAACGGTATTTTATTTCACTAGTTCTTAAAGAAACAAATGTTTTATTATCATTTAGTATGGACACTGTAAATTTTAAATGTAAATGAGTAAAAATATGTTTATATGTATATATTGTGTCTTAAAAGTCTCTCATAAATCTTTTTAAGATTGGTGCATATACAGTGCAAATGTTTTAATGTTTCATGTTTATTTCTGTGAATCCCATTTTATGTGTGTATGTGGTGAGACTATAATAAAATATTGAATCTAAAAATATTGAAACTATAAACTTTACTTAAATCTATACAATCATTTAAGTTTTGATAAATACCCTTACACATATCATATTTGTCTCAGTTTCTGACGGTCACATGAACATGATGGTATTCCATTAAGAAAATACAATATACAAGGATGTCGGGTAAATGTGGATTGCGGATTAAGAAGTTAGATGTCAAACTTGAATTAACAAACTGAGGCGAATTTAACACGGATATGTATTTTCTCTTCAACAGTGTTTTTATTAAACTAAGCTAAATACGTTTTGTGGCAAATTGAATAAAAATAAACATTATATGTGCTTGAAGGCATTTTGTAATTTAACAAGTATAAGATCAGGTAAATATATCACGTATTCCTTAAGAAAGATTTTTAATTGAGGAACTTTTTTAACTTGAAATTGTGTTTACGGGTTTAAAATACAGTTTTTTTTTTAATTTTCTGAAAAAATAGTTAAATCTAATTCTTTATTTGAATAAAATAAACATGTAACACTTTCTCGGATTCACTTTTCATCGTGCCATTATGCATATCCGAGACACCGTTTTTAATGTTTGTCTAAAAGATTGATATCCGAAAAATATTTTTTTACAATTATAGTACTTATAGTTAACCTTCTAGGATTTTTAAAGAATGACGGATTTTTTTTTACCATGGGGGTATTTTTTGTTCCGTTACTGAGGATATTTTTTGTCCTTTACGAATCCATATGACCAATTTGACTCCAATAGGGATAAGTTTTGTCTCATAGAAATTTATCCGATATATTTTTTTTTTTCATTTTTTAGTTATTTTGAAAAATACAAACAATTCACTGAAGTTTCGTATGCATCTACATGTATCAAAATCCAGCAATTTTTGTCTAGTAATACGTACAAAAAAGTACACCATATGATATGCAACTTAATCACCAATGAATGAGATGGAGTACATTTATCATAAACTTGGGTTTTTAAATCATTCCAATTCTTTTTCATCCGAGCTTTCATTGTTGAGGAATAATACAAAATACACGTTTGACTCTCAAATTGGTTCAACATTATAAAAGGTGAACCGTTAGGTCTTGTCTGTATCCTTATAGCTCAAAACGGTATTATTTGTTTTGCTTTATACATTGATTAAATAATGAAATGTATGTTTCAGAAATTTACACAAGTTTAATTTCGGCTTTGACTCCCGGGGACACTGTTGTTTACAGTAAAAGACGAAATCTACACTTTTACGTCGTTATCATAAAGAAGATGTGGTATGATTGCCAATGCTCATAATTATATCATAATTATTGTTCTCCCCCTAATAATGAATCTATAATAGATGCCACTGGACGTTAAACGATCAACTATTAATTCATCCATCTTATCCTTTTAGTTTTGTGATAATTGGCATATCAAATACATGAAACAACTGCAGATTTGCACTAAAGTTAGGAGACCGATATTATTGCACATATAAAACACTCATTCACATCCCTACGTTTTGATCCCCTCACAAAAAAACAACACTATATAAATTTCATGCATCCGTAACGCTTTTCTGGATTTACTTTCACTAGAAACGCTCAATGCTAAATATTTGAAAGCCAAAGAATGTATAAAATAGATAACAGTGTAGAGCTATATGACCAATAAAGAACCTACACATTCACAACATTCTTTGTGTATATGTGTCTGTCCAAAGTCAAAAGCACGTAGTTCAGTGGTTATCATAACTTCAATTCTGTTATATATTTGGGCTTTTTTTTTGTGGCAAGATTGCTTTGTTATAAAGAAGGCCGTTAGTTTGCTCAGTTGAATTGTTTCATATTTCTTTTCATGTCGGGGCGGGGCCTTTAATAACCGACTTTACGGTTTCCGTATTTTTTCATTATTGAAGGTCGTATAGATATAACTGCTAACATTCCTTTCTTGAATAGTGGTCTCACTAGCAATTATGCCACATTTTCTTATTTTTACATAAGCCTTCAATCCATGAAAGGCCAACTTAGTCTGCTTTAGCTGAACTTACGTTTCTTAAAAAAAAAAATTCTAAATTTATATACTGACAATTTAAGAAATGTTTGTCATAGATATCTGTTCGTGACAGAAGTATCAAAATATTTTAGCTATGAAGATGTGTAAACCGTTAAATAAACCTTATTTCTTTGGGCAATACCTACGGGAATTAAAATCATTACTTTAATACAATAAAAACCATTATCAGAAAATCGGTATAAAAGTGTTTGCAATTATTAAAATGAAGTAAAAGAAATGTATATATATATATATATATATATATATATGACTCGGAGGTGCAATGGGGATCATGAAGTTTGATGGTCAAGCGTGAAGTGCGCTGGTCTGCGCCGAAGTATCTCTTCGACAAAATACTGCCTTGAATTTCAATTTTGATATTAATATAAAGAAGCCACAATCTGGTTCCTAAATGGTTATTTTTTTAAAAACCCTAAAGCTAGGTAAAGCCTTTCTCTTGATATAGGCTCTTAAATTCAGCAACTTTTAGAGACCGACCGTGCGAGGGCTGTATAGCCAGTCAAGGTCGTTAAAACTTCCATCATCCTTTTAGAGATTTTTTTGAAAATACGATGGTTTGCCTTTTTCGGAACTAAAACGTGATCAAATAGCACTGGTGGCCTTCGGCTGTTATCTGCTCTTTTCGGGTTTTTGTATCTTTGACATATTCCCCATTTCCATTCTCAATTTTAAATAAACTAAAAAAATGATAAACACATATATTCTTGTTGTCAGATCAAAATACATCTAACAAGCCAGTGCGTTGATACAGGTTATATTCTTCTGAATTTACTATATCGATAATTTTACATTCGTTACTATTACGTAATATATATATAAGTCCTGTGTCCAGGTGAGAAATAACAACATGTGGTTTGTATGTCAGGTAAAAAGTGACAACGGATGGTATGTATACTAAAATGTTTATCGTCTTCCATTATACATAAGGGTGTGGATGGGGGTTTACAGAAAAGAAAATTATTGACAAAAAAATAAAGAATACAGAAAATAACCAGACAAATAAATAGAAAAGAGTATGATGAGGTACTAGAATATAGTGAATAAAGAATGATCGGCAAAAGGTATAACGAATAGAAAAAAATGCCTAAAATGATAGAATCCCCATTCAGACCCTCGATCATTATCTGACGATGACATTTAGCTTTAGGGCAAATATGATACAGCTTTAAACCCAAAGTGATTTTTTACGAAAGTTCACATACAAGCTACTTTTTACAAAATCAATTTGAATATGTAATAAAAATTATATTTGCATGTGCTAAATTTAAAAGATAAATGGGTTTGAATTTATCGACATTTACTTAAAAATTTCGATTTCTTGGACATTTCTGTCCTTTGAACAGACATCCTTAACTTTTTTGTTTCAAAAGATAAACATACTCGGATTTCGGTAAAGAGATTAGGAATATCTTCGTTACAAAATTGGGTTCTACATTTGTGTACTTACAATTCTTTGTTAATAATTAATTTTTGTTTAAAGAAATTGATTTTAGAAAAAAAAAACCGGCATTTTTGTTGTATATTTATCTAGTTGAAAAAAGAGGCGGTTATTTCTTCATAAAATTTGGAACGAATAATCTTCATACAGTATCAAGCCAATGAAATGTCATTTTTAAAAAGAGGGGTGCATGTGCTCGTTTTTAAGCTACATTTGTAATGGTTAAATCTCGAAATAATGCATCTTTTCCCGATATTTCACAGTTTGACGTCGCGAAAAATAACATTTTACGGCATCAATTAATGTGTTGATAAAGAGAACGAATTCTACAATTATATAAAATTCTGTAAAAAAATCATTGTATAGGTAAATATTATTAAGGTGTTCCGAAAGAGTGATTAGACTGATAACAACATACTAATTCAATGTCATGCAATTAGGTTTAAATGCTAAAAGTTTTAGAAGAAAGAGTTTAATGTCTGCTTATTTAGATTAATTCTGCGAATTGTTTTTGTCTGCAAAAACATCATAGAGAGAGATAAAGAGAATGACAACCAATTGAATAAAATGGAGAATGGAAATGGAGAATGTGTCAAAGAGACAACATTTCGACCAAAGAGCAGAAAAGGGTGCGTCTAAACACGACTAAGGACTGCTTAGTGCACTAAGGACTTATGATATACCACTAAGGACTAAAAGGGGTGCTATACCATGTAAACAAATTTCATATCATAGTAGAGATTGATATTTAATGCATGAATTCAAATTTAATCAATAAAAAAATCGCAAATGATAATTGAACAAATTGAATGTTCATTTCTGGGCCTTATATAGCTGACTATGCGGTATGGGTTTTGCACATTGTTGAAGGCCGTACGGTGACCTAATTTCTGTGTCATTTGGTCTCTTGTGCAGAGTTGTCTCAATGGCAATTATACCACATCTTCTTTTTTATATTAGGCACGTGCCGGTTTTTCTTTGATTTTACCGAAAATCACTGAACCATAAGACACGTGTCAAATTACATAACTGATTACACGATTACCTTAAAAAAATGAAAAATAATTATTTGCATAAGAAACTAAGCCAGACATTAGATATGTTTACCATAAAAATATTTTTTTAATTTGTTAAAAATAATTTAATATTCATCGGTTAATAATTAAATGAAAAAATATAGAAAATTGTTAAGTGTTTTTTTAGGAAGGAAAAAATGTGTGTCCCGAGAAAAATAGCCCATCCCCCTATGAATGATCATAACCTAAGTGGGGGCTTAAATTTGGAGACCGATCGCGAGGCCTTAGTGCTATAAACAACAGATGGCGAACAGCAAACAGTGGATACAACATTTCATATTCATATTTCACTGAATAATTTCAACTACCACATGATAACCTATGAATTTATTTACATACTTGAACTTGTAAAAGGAATATAAACAAATTCAGTATGTTTACTGTACAAACAAACAACAGACACCAAGTGATGGATATAATTGTGGCTTATATTGTTAAATTCATTTTTACTGAGAGTAAAATTTGATTGATTGATTATTGGTTGCTTAAACGTCCAGTGGCAAAAATTTCATGCATATTCAGGACGAGAAGTTGTTTCAGAAGTATATTAAGAAGTATTAGGTATCACAAATGTTACAATTTTCTCATTATTTGGTAAATGTTATTTTCTTAGATATTTTTAATTAATTTGTACGAATCATATTTTTCTGACAAAATTATATCTTTTGCTCTAAATTAACACATACGATTCTGGTAATATAAGGAACATTTTAACTCAAGTAAAAAAAAATTATTATGATTGTTTAATCAGTTGTTATGTAAGTTCGCTCGTGTCAATCGGATCACTGATTTTCGGCAATATCAAGGAAAAACCGGCACGTTCCAAATATTGTTCAACTACTCATTTATTGGTGGTTCTTTTTCCATAAAAATTGGAATTTATGTATAAAAGTCTATCTCTACCATAAAATGAAAACAGTATACAAGTAACACCACCCCTTCTAGTCCTCAGTGGCATATTATAAGTCCTTAGTGCACTAAAGAGCCCTTAGCAGTGTTTAGACGTACCGGCAGAAAACAGCCGAAGGCCACCAATAGGTAAAAAAGGGGGGTTGGTCCTGGGGGTTGGAACACCCTTTTTTTACGTTTAATGCTTTTGAATGGGGACATATGGTTTGAAACACCCCTTTTATCCTGGGTTGAGAACCCTCTTTTTAAAAATGGCTGGAATCGCCACTCTTTAAAATGTAGCAATTTATAAATATTTTTTTTTATCTTATTTTAATATTAAGTAGAATTATAAAAATCGATGAGTTTTATAATTTGACAAAACTCATTGATATTGGGTATACACTAAACGATATACGACAAATAATTTTTTCAAGACATGGAATGTTTAGTAAAATTGTCGACCAATCAACACGGAAAGCGAGATATCTAAAATTTGTATACCCTTATATATTTTCATTATCATACATCAATTTTAAATGCAATTCCAAATAAAATGGCTTTGAAAATCGTGTATAAAGCGCTTATCGTTCATTCGTCAATGAATCATTCACCGTGTGTATCGTGCGTGTATCATTCATCATTCATCGTGCGTGTATCGTGTGTTCATCATTTATCGTGCATCGTGCGTGTATCGTGCGTTCATCATCCATCATTCATTTTTCGTTAATCCTCCGTGTAAAGCTCATCGCTCATTGTGCGTGTATCGTGTATCGTGCATTCACCGTGCATTCATCGTGCATTCACCGTGCGTGTATCGTGCGTGTGGTCAGTTTGAATTTTAGAAGGTCTGTAAACCATAGTTTTAAGATGTCACAACAATTTAGATTCTTTTTGAAATATCTTTTGGCCCTGAAAAGAGCCTTTTCAGCAAAAGCTGTTTTCTAACTTATCATCGGCTTTAATCTTCTAATTCTGCGTTGGCAAGATTCAATTTCTTTCTATCGACTTCTATCGACATATATCATTGCTTCTCTACAAAATTAAAATCTGCGTACATCGATTCTTGTCAATTGTCAACTTTCGACATCTTTTGTGTCCTCCCTTCATTCTATAAAAGAGAATTTTAGCCTGTAAAAAAATATAATTTTTATTCTAAAGGTAAAATTAATCATATTTTTTATTAGTCCTGATAAAAAAGTATGTTTAGGGTGACATGTTGAAAATGTTAATGTAGGTTCGAAATAAATAAGATTAGATTGCAGCTGACAACTCGACATAAGGTTGCTTACTTATAAAAATGTCAGGGAAGATCGTTAAAATTAGGTAGGGTCGAGTTACCCAAAACCAAGCTTAAATTTTAGGTCAATTAACGTAGCATTTACTTAACTTAGACAATATTTTTATAGTAAAACAAAACCATTCTTAATAATCGTTATTCTGTATATTTCCAGTTCTTTGAATTCCTATTGGCTGATTGATACAGGGCTATCGTCGTCTACAATTTACATCGAGTTTAACTCATTTCATATAGAATCATCCGTTACTTGCGCATATGATTATGTTAAAGTATATGCAGGTAGGCATTGAAACAGAATAGTTTTAACATCATACTAAATTATAAGTTATTGTTACCTATCACAGGTACTTGTGGACCGGATACCCTTTGGGTGCTTCTGAGTGGAAGTACCCCTAATGACCCCCATGTAGTTTAATTTTGATTTTTTTTATTAAACGTTTATTTAAATTGTTTTCACTTGGAATATATGTCGAAGTTACTGACAAATAGCATTTGAGATTTTTGCCGGTCGACTTATATATTCAAAAATCTCAAATGCTGTTTGTCAGTAACTTCGACATATATACTCCAAGTGAAAACAATTTAATTAAACGTTTAATAAAAAATAAATCAAATTAAACTACATGGGGGGTCATTCGGGGTACTCCCACTCAGGGGTATCCAGAGGGTATCCTGTCCACAAGTACCTGTGTTACATATGTGCCTCGCTCTAATTAAACAGGATCAGACAACTGCTGTCTTGTTTTGAATGCAAGACCAACTTTGCTGATTCTGAAATTTTGGAAGAATTCTATATACTGAAACAATTTGGATATCCTAAAATTTGTATCCTGTTTAACATATTTTGTAAATGGTACTATGAGGGAATTTAATAAATTATGTTGAGAAGAAATCACCATGCATATTTTTCTTTAAAACTAGATGGTCATTGCAGTTGGTTCAGTAAGAGTCTGAAGAACTTCATGTTATGAACTTTAAACGTTGTGTTTAGGTTAATGGATTAAGGCTCAAACTTACATTTGAAGTATCAATTTAGAACACGAAACGGTTAATGGAAAATATTTGTTGTTGAGGAAACTCCCTTGGCAAACATAACAAAACAATAATTGGAGTTACCTAAACCACTAGTTTGGAATAATATAACAGGCTTGCCTAAAAAAAGCTATACATCAGTTTAATTTGAATATCTCATAGTCATGACACTAGTCTTTCAGTTGTAGTGTTTGTATTAACAGTACTATTTTCGATATATATGTATATATATATATGAATAAAAGGATGTGGTATGATTGCCAATGAGACGACTCTCCACAAGAGACCAAAAGACTCAGAAATTAACAACTATAAGTCACCGTACAACCTTCAACAATGAGTAAAACCCATACCGCATAATCAGCTTTAAAAGGTCCCGAAATGACAAATGTTAAACAATTCAAACGAGAAAACTAACGGCATAATTTATGTACAAAACAATGAACGAAAAACAAATATAATACACAGCAACAAATGACAACCACTGAATTACAAGTCCCTGACTTGGGACAGGCACATACCGAATGTGGCGGAGTTATACTAGTGTGTTGGCTCCAAACCCTCCCCTAGCCTAGGGCAGTTATGTAACGGCATAACATAAGAAGAACAAACTATGCAAAACAATAAACGAAAAACAAATATGCGAAACAACAAAAAACCAGCCACTTAATTACACGCTCCTGGCTCTTGACAGGCTGAGAGTACAGGCATTTACTGACAACTAGTTCAAACCCAATAACAACTAATAAAAACAAATATGCATCTGAGACTATAGATATAACTAGTGTAACGTCGTTCTAAAAATTAGACTATGAATACTTTTAGACAACCGACTTAATGACTTTCTAAAATTGTAAGTACTGTTCTTTTTGCATGTCGAAAATAAGGCCTTCAGAAATACCTATATATTGCCTCATTTAAAGGAGAATGTAAACTTATTAATTTTTGAAGGTTTTTTGAAAATATGCAAAGCACAATTTTTGTTGATTTGTCGGAATCTTCACATAATTTCTTCATTTTATCCATTACTATTGATATACTTGTTTATCTTTACCTAGGTGCATGTGTGGATGAAGATAATAGAATACAGTTTCTTTGTGGGCAACAGGCAGACATTTCTTTCAGCAGTACACAAGGGAGATATGTGTTAATTCATTTCCGTACAGACCATAGTATAAATCATCAGGGCTGGGAATTAAAATATTCAACGTCAGGTAATAACATATATAGCATGGAAAAGTGAAAATATGGGAAAATATATGATTAGAACAAGTGAGTTCGAGAGGGTCGACATGAGTGTTTCGCCTCTTTTAAATATAAACTAAAACATAAACGGTTATTATTTTAATTAAGAACAAAATTATAATATTTAGATTTACCTGTGTCCGTTATTTTATTTAACACCATTTTGTCCAAGGTTATACCCGGTAGTTGTCTTTTTGACATTGTTTTACATCCTCCACCCTTTTTTATTAATATTGTATTTATATTGTATCATAGTTCAAATTTATTCGTTCATTGTATGTTTATTTGTTTTTGTTTGATTGAATTAAGCAATTTCAATTCCTATTTTATAGTGTGTCTTTCTATGTTGTAATGTTACACTACTATTTCAGGTTAGGGTGAAGGTTGGCGCCTGTTAAAACGTTTAAACACGCTGCATTTGTTTGCACCTGTCCTAAGTCAGGAACCTGTTGTTCAGTGGTTGTCGTTAACTTTGTTGATGTGGTTCATAAGTGTTTCTCGTTTTTCGTTTTTTATATAGATTAGACCGTTGGTTTTCCTGTTTGAATTGTTTTACACTAGTCATTTTGGGGGTCTTTATAGCTTGCTGTTCGGTGTGAGCCAAGGCTGTGTGTTGAATGCCATACTTTGACCTATAATTGTTTACTTTTTACACATTGTGACTTGGATGGAGAGTTGTCTCATTGGCACTCATACCACATCTTCTTATTTTTAATTATTTATGTTAAAATACTTTATTGTTATACAACATATACATATACAATCACTTTATGTGCACAGGCATACACGTACAAATTAGAATGGGTGTTCAACGGCGATCGCTATAAATCTAAACTAGGGTAACGTCATTCTAAAATTAGACTATGAATTTGATGAGTTTGAATGTCCCTCTGGTATCTTTCGATTCTCTTGTAAAGCTTGATAATTTCCTTGATATTGACACCGATAGACGATTTCAAACTAGAATCTATGAAAAACGTGATGGTTTCAGTTTTCTTATAATTCAAATTCCCATTCCACCACAGGTATAATGTCTCAACGTATGGCGTTTACGTATCTCAATTAATACGCTACGTCGTTTAGCCATGTCCTATTCGTCGATATTTGAAATTTAACAATACTCGATGTACAAAGAACACTGAATGAGAGGGAATGATCAGTAATGATATATATACATATCACCGTAAATCAATTACATGCAGCGACACAGTATTAGACCCGGTATTGGTCTTGTTCCGTCTAAACCGGGTATTCCGCTCACCCAAAGAGTTGAACACCCCGATGAATAGTACATGTATATATAGAGTTGCAATTGTTTTTATAACCTTGACATATGACATCATCAGTTAGAACGATTGATGATTTGATCAGATTAATGCATTTTAAAAATAAATAATGTGGTTGAAGGTTTGTTCAATAAGTTTGTCAAGCCTTCGTGATGTCGAGTTTGAATTTAAACATCGGCTTCTTTTTCATACATATATAACTTTGCTCTTCATGGAATTTTACGAAACTTGCTCTCAAGAATAAACTGATTTGTTTTCGTTTTTCTGTATTTAAATAGAAAAGGACTCAATGTTCTTTCGTTGATTGAGTAAATGTTTAGATGCAGACCATTTTTCAAGTTTTTTAAGGAATGACTGTACAAGAGAGGCGAAAGATATTTAAGAGAAATTCAAACTTATAATTTAATTTTAAATTCCGTGCATGAAAAAACGTTGATGACATCATGGTCACATGACAATTCATGTCTATGAGCTGATAGACAAAATACTTTCAGCCAATCAGAAGACGTGTTGCGTCAAAATTAAATTATTAAAAGCTAAATAACCTTTCCCTAACTGCATGTCGTGGATACATTTTGTAGCTCTGAATCCTTGTTATCCTGGTTTTTAATTTTGTAAGGTCCCTCTTGTTTGATCAGCTGTAAAACCTTTGTAATTAGGTTTTGGATATTCAAATATCTTAGCCTCGAGCGTCACTGAAAAGACATTTATTGTGACGTCGAAATGCGCGGCGAATGTAAAAGAAGTAGTAATTTGTATCTTTTATGTTATATCTTCTGAGAGGGAATAACTTTGATGGTGGACTGTAACACCCCAAGGGTCTCGCCAGTATAGAACAAACAGTGAACAAATAATCAAGCGTTTTGTTTCTTTCAGATAGTCAGACGGAAGCGAGTACAGCCGAAAGTAACGATTGGTGGAGAAGTGTTGTTGGTGTTGTAATCGGAATTATTATATTTATCATATTCTTTTGTTTTTGCTGTAATAAGAAAAATCGTACTAAAAATGCTAAATCGTCTCTGATTTCTACACCAGCTACTAGTTTCCAACAACCACCTGTAAGGAAAACCATACTAAACCACGTTGTCATAACGAAACGTCCGCCAAAAACTAGACCCGCCTATGAAATTGACACGCGGAAGCGACAACAGAAGAGAAACCAACATAAAGAAACAGTCAATTTATCTATCTCTTTAAATGTTGTTATAAACCAACCTGCCTTACAGCCTCAAATACAACAAACATATCCACCTCCAAATTATTTTGGGGTTCAACAAAGGGAGGATCCAGTATATCCACCAATACATACTGATCAAACATTCAATCAAAATCAGAATGAAATGTACAATCGACCCCCTTATCACCCTGCAATTGATCCCAATGATGTGCCCTCCCCTTTTACTTATACAGATAGATATTAACCATGCAATCAGATTAAAAATACAGATGCTGTGTTAACGCTCCGCTTTCATAGGTCTGACGACGCTCAGTTCTACCTACTGTTAAAAAGACCTTTCGGGATCCTCTAGTTTTGTCATAATGATACACTATACCATTTAGAAAAGCTTTTAAATATAGCGTGCGAAAATTAAAAAGAAAATTTTTAATTATACGGTACCTCTTCTTCAAAAGAAAAGAGTAATTATACATGTTTCGTCAGTCTGTTTGTCATTCTTTCAGTCCTTGCATAATTCCGCCCGTCATTCCCATAATGTTTCCGTATCATTATTTTGCCACGAGAACTATAAATAATAATTCCCTGAAATTTAGAATCAAGCTTTATGTGAGCATGCTACACCGTGTAAAGCATTGTCACTTTCATGACTCACCAGTTTCCTACTTCTTATTCTATATTCTTACACATAATGATCATTTTTTAAAAGTTTCGTCGCTTCTTTCTAAGGGACTAAAATATTTTTTTTAACTTTGAAATGAAGCTTTATGTTGGCATACTTCACCGTATGATGTGTTTTTGCATCCATCATCCATCAACTTCCTGTTTACCGAAAACTAAAAGCAGGGGTATTAAACGTGAACAGAAGCTCACAGTTCATTTTTTTCGAAAGCTTATGAGAAAAAGAAACAAGGTTGTACTCTCTGAAAAGTGTGATGGTTACTGTATCAACATGGGTGATAAATGTATCAGCCTTATATGAGATGGTATTTTTACACGAAGTCAGTACTTTTTAATTTCTTCAAAAGAGATGAGGTTTACATATCTCAAATAATATGTGACGCTCGTGCATGTTCACATTATACGGACGACTTGAATCAACACTTATGTCTACTCTTTTTTATATTTTTGATTCGAGCGGTACTCATCATGCTCATGAGTCTTTTGTAGCAAATGATTAACATAACTTGAACAGTCAACATCCATGTCTCAACTTACTTGCGACATATTTTCGCACACATGAGTTTGATCTTTGGAAACCCTAAAAGTTGTCCGATCTGTTGAATTGCCAGTTGTGTCCTATTCTCGATTGTGACATTTTGACTGAGTGTCAATTCACGTGGCGGTCAGTTCATGCATAACAAGAAACGCTTATCCTGATTGCGCACCTAGTCCGCCTTCTGTTTGATATTATGTCATTCCCTAGGCTTCATTTTTGGTACCTTGTTTTGTATCTTCTAAATAAACCTTTTTCAATCAATGAAGATATATCTATATATCCGCTTTTCTAGAATAAACCATAAATATAGCATAACATGTTAGACAGATTTCATGACATGATAAACGTGAATCCGAGATCAAGTCCAGTGGAACGCTAGAGCCGCACTATTTCAATTCCAGAAATTTTCAAGTTATATGTTTTTGTTAACCTTTTCCAATAATGTATGTGCAATGTATCTAAAGTGCCATAAGTAAAAGTAAATCACTCGAGACGTAGTCGAAAGTTATTCGTCTGTTAATTGTGGTTATAGTATCAAATTGTGTCGCAATGAACATGAATGAGTATTTACGAAGTTTAAGTTCGTCACTGAATCAGCATTTTATACATTTATTCATTGTTATATTTTTATCTGTATGGTAGATATAGCGTTGTGACATTTATTATTGTATTGTAACTTTAATTTATTGTTTTTTAATAAAAATAATAAAAACATTCAAAAATGTTATTTGGTGAAATAAAATTATTTTCTTACGTAATATATGACCAAAACAAAAGTAACAGTTCAAAACAAACATCTCTCATGACAACTACATTTTGTATTATGAAATGCACAGTTTTATATTGATAATCCCTATCCAATATACCCTCATTTTCCAGTTGCAGTTCAAGCTTCCCCTACCTTCATCCCGGACGACCACTAAACCAGGACCTACTATTGTATTTTTGTCAGTTTATGCTCGTCCTGAAAATGCATGACATATTTTTGCCACCGGACTTTAAGCAACCAATAATCAATCATTTTAATTTAAAGCGTCCCGTTCTGCATAAGATCATATCCGTTTCTTAACATTTTGAATATATTATAGGCGCTCATTGTTGAAGGCCATACTGACCTAAAATAGTTGTTAACTTCTATGTCATTTTATTTCTTGTGTAGAGTTGTCTCATTGGCAATCATGCCATATCTTTTTCTTTTTATATCATATGAAAATTAGAATAAAAGGCATTTTCTTGTTCAAGACAACATCTGAATGAAGACAACAGCAACTTCAGAAAAGTAAGTGACAAAGTTGTTTGTAATGAGATGCTTGTTAATGATTTTGAAATAAATTACAAAAACTTGAGTATATTCTATACAATGTTCCGTATCGATCAATGGTCAATTATCCTCTTTAAAAAATTAAAGAAGTCTTGTGCGTAACTCCTTCTACACAGCTACTGAGCTGATGAACTAACTTAACACTTTATAAGTTCGTTGCTCTTTGAAGGGATGTTCAGAAACGCTTAAATAAAAAAAAAAAGTCAAGGATGCTTGTTGAATATGAGTTGATGAGAGTACCACCAGCCTATAAGCCAGTATTTTGGTACTGGCATAGTTACATGGATATTGTTATATTAAAACTCGCGGTTCTAGTATTTTAGGAAATTATTTCAAATCAAGAAAATGTATCTCTTTAATGCATAGCTCTGGTCTTGATTTGGCCTAAGTTCTTTTTGTCTCTTTTTTTGTCTCCTTTTTTGCTTTATCAGCTCTTCAACGTTCGTATAAGGTTTTGGATTTTAAAATGTATATTGTCCACGAGTATCAAAAGAAGTATAATATTAATTGTCAAAATGAGCAAATGGTGGGTTCAAATGAGTACCGTTACTGTTATTGATGACATGAGGAGCGACATGACCAAAGGGAAGAGAGATTTATAAGATCAACTTTGGCCTGGTTGAGTTGGAACCTCAGATACCTAACAATTTATGAACTGAGATTTGTGAATTATAAATCACACCAGTACCGACACACTGAGCTGATTTTATCTTCGGGGAAAAACAATCCGTAAGCTGTTGTGTTAACCCTGTGATAGAAAACTAAATGACAAGTTATGAATCTGGTGCCCTCGAGGCTCTCTGCAGAATTCATCTTCATCAGGACAGCTCAAACAAAAAACAAAGGAAATCTAAGGAAGTTACTTGAAAACGTGAGTCGCTATACACAGGAAAAATTTTCTCACATGAATTTCACGTGAGATTAACATGAAACTCGCGTGAAAATGTTCATGTAAATTTCACGTGAATAGAGATTCACATAAATTTCACGAGAACTTTACAAAAAAAAATGGTATTTTAATAAAATTTGAACATTTAAATGTTATTTGAATTACTTTATTTTAACAATGCACGTGAAAAAGAAAATCATGTGATATTCACGTGAAATTCACGTTTAAGATCGTTTGAGGTGAAATTCACGTGAAATTGATGTGAGTGAAATTTCCCTGTGTATGACCAAAATGGGCATCAAAAGAGCACTTAAAAATGGGCATAAAAAGAGCACATAAAAATGTGGTATTTTTTTGCAATATAATCACAGTCCAACACTCTGAAGGGAATACAACTGAATTCATTTACTCTAATTTACTGATTTACATGAAACATAATTGAGGATGGTAAAGGGGTATTTTCGTGCAACGTGTTTAGCCATTTTTATTTCACGTGCAGCCGTCAAAAAGGTTCGTTATTCACCGTGTTTCGTGAAATCGGGAAAAAGATCAACGTGCAAGAAATTGTTCGTTCATCGTGAAATGGCAATTTTATTTTGCGTTCTTCCGTGCAGAACCCCCCCCCCCCCACACCTTTACGCCACTCATAATTGCGTAACAGCATATCATTTAATAATTATACAAACAGTTGAAATGAATGTAAGGGTCGTGTAACACATACACGCACACAGAATATTGGTTTCACCATATTTGAAAATACGTATATCGTCATTTTAACCAATTACTATCACATAATGATTAAATTCGTATCTAATTGATTTGATTATACTAAGTATTGAACTTTCCTTTTGAAATCGGTTTGGAATGAACATCTCCCATTCTGTTTATAAAATGCTCTTTCAACTTTAAGTACACCGGGTATTGCTGATAAAAAGACTGGTCACTGTTTAGGAATTATAACAAAACATACCGAACTCCATGGCAAGTTCAAAACGTCCATAGAAACTGACAAAATCAAACGCTACCATCAACAATTTATTAATAAGCAGATACAAATCGGTTTTTATATGAAGTAATTAGAGTAAGCAATTTCCTTATGTTGCCATTTTGGATGTGTAATTGATTGATTTTCTAATTTGACTAACTCACATGAAACATGCAGTACACAGAAGCCTAATAAGAGATTGATTGACTGTTGGTTGCTTAGCGTTCAGCGGCAAATATTGCATGCATGTTCAGGATGAGTTTGATAAGAAATCCGTTCGATTGTAGTGATGAATTGAATCCGGTTAAAATAATTTAGAATTGTTCAAAAATCTTTTCTAGCAGTCAGTATGACAAGTTTAATTTGGCTGATTTATGAAGAAATTTGTGCACGTAAGTATCAGAATGTCAATTTTACCCTCAATCCAGATTTTTGTGAAAAAGTTCAGTATAGAACATTCTCATATAATTTACTTGAGAAAATACGATAGCTTAAGTTTTAAAGTTTCTTGCCACACCCCTTAATAAAACAGTGAATTGTTTTGTGGTCTTTTGTCCTCAAAAGTGCATATACATGTAGAAGTACCAGTTTTGAGACCGAAATTTACATCTACAATTTCGCGTTACTGTTTCAGGTTCGACCAATCAAATCGCTTAAACACTTTGGCCATCCTAGTTACTTAGACATTATGGATAAAATGGGATGTGACAAGAACTTTCAAAACCACCGTGTCAACTTGGCTTGGATCTAAAATCAGTCAACACTTAGTTTATAAAATTTTATTTATTTATGTAATATATAATAATTGATAAAAAATAGTACTTTATTACCATACAGTCTACCACACAAAGAGAAAATATCAAGTGACAAATTCCAAAATAAATAACTACTAAAAAGGTATTTTCTGAAGTAAATTATATGAGAGTTTTCTATAATGAACTTTTTCACAAAAATCTAAATTGAGCAATGCCATAAACATTCATCATTGCGACAAAAGGGGACTAACTGTTGATTAAAGTGTGTCAATCGAAAACTATTTATTCTAGACATGTAGTATTATATGAATTTGATGGTTGTCATAAGAGGGAAATTACTAAGTATGAATCTTTATACCATTGTTGTGAGATTTATCTATGAGGTACCAGTTGCTACCAATATCCAAAGTGCGGTATAAAATAAATGTTCTCCGGAAAGACATACTAATTCTATTTGTCATTTAATTAGGGAGCAACCATTAAACTTCAAAAGGGGGTGGTGGTTATGGTTTTTTGTCAGAGTCAGAATATTTTTTCGTCATCTGCTTGACCACAATATTTTTTTCATCAAATTGGGGATCAGAATATATTTTTATGAAAAGAAACCATAACAACACCCCTCTCCCCTCCCCACCCCCTTGAAGTTAAATAGTCGTTCCCTTATACAAGGATTACTTTTCTTTGCTGAGTTTTTTTTTAATCTTTTCTTTGATTGGCTGGATTTTAAGAGGTATATGTTTTTCTGAACTCTGAAAGTACTCTCTTCAGCAGAATTACAGAATTAGTATGGACGACTGAAATCGATACCTCATAAGTTAGAATTTAATAAAATATGACACGTCTTTATAAATACCAACTGTAATATGAAACACGACGAATAGGGTTAATTATTTATAACACGATAAGGTGGTGTTAACTTTTAAAAAACTTAATTCAATCGTCGACGTCACTTGGACATACTTATAGAAAGAATTTAATAATTATTCAAACTTTATTTAATTATTCTCGATAACCATACAATCAAATGAAATCCCCTGTCTCTTTAAACATGAAATACATTTACAATCAACAATTCCATAATCGTTTATTGATCTAAGTTTTTACCTGTATTGTTAATTGTTCACAGGTGACCAATTGATCCATAAAATACCCATTGATAGCTATGGGTCGCGATGTAAACAATGGTTTCTGTACTTAAAACAATGCAATGATTTCGAAAAATGTGCGATACATTTTGTGTACTTTAAATGGAAAGACAATGTAAATACACTTTACATAATTTGGTAAGTACTTTTTCTTTGTATACGTGATGTACATGTATCTATTCTTCTTTATGTGTGTGTATTGAATAAGAAAAAAAAGGTTGATTGAGGCGTAGTGTCCAGTGACCAGTATCAAAGGTACATGTTTAGTTTGAGTAAACCGTAACAAGGTTCAATGAAAGTCCTTTAAAAGAAAAGTATGTGTTTAATTCAGAGATTAATTAGTGTAAAGGGGAACAATACTAGGTACAATTGTTTTCAATTAATCCAAAGCTATAATTCATAATTATATGGTTAGCAGATTGGAAATTTGTTAGGACAAGTCTGGTAGATGGAAACGTTATACCCCCTTTTTGTCATATATATCGTTATTCTCACAAACCAAACTACAAAGGTATAGAGATAATTATACATATTTCAATACAGTCAATTACATAAATAAATAATGTACGAAAGTAGATAGAGGCATTTACAATTGTTCACCCAGAAATTGATGTCCGATTTATTGAATAAAACTTATGTTTATCACATTTGGATATACTTTCCATTAACGAACAGCACCAGTCTGCCTTTCAAACTTTTTAATTCGAAGGTAAAACCCGGTATAAATTTCATGAGTCCTAAGCGCTTGTCTAGATTTACCTCCACCAGGAACGATCATAGACGAATATCCGAAAGCCAAGGATGTATAAAAAACCGAAACATTCGAAGAACTATATATGACAAAAAAGTCCTAAAAAAATAGCCAAATCCATCGACGGTTCTGGGAGAGTTCAAACCTTACTTTCTTTATTATTTCAAAATTTCTAAACGTATAATTTTAGAAAGGTTTGTTATTAATCATGCCAGTACCGAAGTATTAACTACTGAGTATGTCAACAATTGGCCTCATTTATAGTGTAAAAATAATACCTCTCGATTGTTTACGTTGTTTGATTGATTGGTTCTTGTTAATTTCAGCGATTAATATTACATGCCATTTTTAACAAGATCACGTGGTAATAACTTTGAGAGAGGGTGACAATAAGGTTTATGGAATAGAGAATAATGTCCCCCCAAAAAATAATGATTAGAGAAAATTGAGCAAAAAATACCGAATAGAGAATAATGGGTTACAAAAGAATAAAGAATAACTGTGAAAAAATACTGATTACAGAAAGAACCATGTACAGAATAACGAAATCATGTAATATCAAATAAATGTAAATAAATAGTAAAATGATTTTCATTAGAATTTTAAAGAATACGCTGTTTAAAGATAAAGAAAAATGGCCCAAAGCATACAGAAAAGAAGGACCCCTCATTCAGACCCTCAGAAATGCATACATGTATCTTATTCAATAAAAATATAAGGTAACATTGATAATAAACAGGAATCACAAAAAAATACTTAAGGATGTTCGCTCCTCTTGTTTTTTTATTTTTGCCAGATATTCGGAATCCTCTGGTTTTATCCATGTAGTGCCCCGCTAACCCCTACTTTTCTTTTCATAATTTTTTAACATATAGTTTAAAAAGTCATATTTGAAAATGCTATAAAATCCTTGTTATTTTTCATATTGTTTTTAAAGAAAAAGGGTGCCAATGTTATATCATGTATGAAAAGTCTAGAGAGAATTATATCCCGCCAAATTTGCAATGTCTTATATCTCGATAACAGGCACACGGACCTGTATTTGTTCTGCTTTTTTAGTTCCTTTATTTATATACTATCAATTTATAATAGTCTTTTAAAAATTTTGTGAAAAAGAGTAGCAAACATCCTTAACAGTACTATAGACTACACCAACCACCCCGAAAAAAAACCAGAAACACATGCAAACGAACAAATCATGGTCGACAGTCCAAAAACTACCATATAACCACTGCAAACGATCATGTAAGACTACATCTTCGTTTAGAATTTAAACAGGGGACAAGTTCGTTTCACATACTTATAATATCATACACTTACGGTTAGAATATACTACATGATTGAAAGTTCGATCATTGTGATCAGCACCTTTATTAGTCTTAACCCAGATCATTTATTTAATACGGATGTGTTACAGACATGTATCATAGATACTGTTGATTAACCTTTAATTGTATTTTATACGCAATTTATTTGGTAAAACTTTAAGGAATTTTGGATCCTCAAACTAATGCTCTTCAATTTTATTTGGCCTTTTAAACTTTTTTGATGAATCTTTTGTACCAATTCTGGTATCTATGATGAGTTTATTTATATGCATTAAGTATCTCTCATAAGCATGTATCCCGAACACTCACTAGCATACACGTGGCGAAACAATGAGTGTGTTCTTCTTTCGCCACTTATTTCGGAAACAATCAAGTGGGTTTTTATATCGTTGTCATCGACTTTAGGATCTGATGCCGAGTGTAGATTTTTATCAAGTATCCATATTTCTAGCACTGGTAATATTGTCTTGCAATTATAAATAACGAAATAAAAACGTCAAGCAGGTGTGCGCCATCTCTCATATCGTCCCTGCCAGCATGCTGTAGCTGACCTGTGGGATTTATGTGATACATGTACATTGCATCCTTGTCCCACGGGTCTATAAATGTTGATGAATTTTAATTTAAATGCGCAATACATACATTACAGTTGAATGTTTTCGTGTCTAAAATATTGTTAACTAAGCATTCCACGTTCTTGTCTTATTTATGTAAAATATTATTTTTTTTTCAGTCTTGGTGTTGAACACTATTACCTCAAGATTGAAGACTCATGGAATTAACTAACCGTAAACAATACATTCTTGAGATACTTATTGTGCTTTTGGGTACCTTCTTTATACACGGTAATTTTTATTTGTTCTGATAGACCAACTCTACTGAAAAAATATTGATTGAAATGTATACAAAAAAGCTTACTTGAATCATGGACGACAAAAAGTAGTTGTATATTAAACGGGCAGTTTATAACTTAATAAAAATGAATCGGAATGTTCCTAAAGGTTCGCGAAATTTATATTTAATAAGCTAAAGAAAAATATATGGAGTGCTTGCGTAAACTGTGTTCGAATGTCAAATCAAATTGAGAATGGAAATGGGGAATATGTCAAAGAGACAACAACCCGACAAAAAAGCAGATAACAGTCAAAGGCCACCAAAAGATTATTTATTATATCGCTTTGTAATCTTACTTTTTATGATTTGATTTTTGTCGAGCCTTCGACTTTTGTCGAAAAAGCGAGACATAGCGATCCTACATTCCGTCGGCGTCGGCGTCGTCGTCGTCGTCGTCGGCGGCGGCGTCCACAAATATTCACTCTGTGGTTAAAGTTTTTGAAATTTTAATAACTTTCTTAAACTATCCTGGATTTCTACCAAACTTGGACAGAAGCTTGTTTATGATCATAAGATTATATTCAAAAGTAAATTTTGTAAAAAAAAAATTCCATTTTTTCCGTATTTTACTTATAAGTGGACTTAGTTTTTCTGCCAGGAAACATTACATTCACTCTGTGGTTAAAGTTTTTGAAATTTTAATAACTTTCTTAAACTATCCTGGATTTCTACCAAACTTGGAAAGAAGCTTGTTTATGATCATAAGATAGTATCCAGAAGTAAATTTTGTAAAAAAAAAATTCCATTTTTTCCGTATTTTACTTATAAATGGACTTAGTTTTTCTGCCAGTTAAAACATTACATTCACTCTGTGGTTAAAGTTTTTAAAATTTTAACAACTTTCTTAAACTATCCTGGATTTGTACCACACTTGGACAGAAGCTTGTTTATGATCAAAAGCTAGTATCTAGAAGGAAATTTTGATAAAATTTTGTTCCATTTTTTCCGTATTTTACTTATAAATGGACTTAGTTTTTCTTCCAGTCAACATTACATACATTCTGCAGTTTAAGTTTTTAAAACATTTATTAGATTCATGAATTATCCTGGATTTTTACCTAACTTGGACAGAAGCTACTTACAATCAAAAGATAGTATAGAGAGGAATATTTTTATTAATTTTTTTCCTCATTTTTGTTGAGCTTGCGATTAACACCAAAAGTAGGCGAGACACTGGGTTCCGTGGAACCCTTACGAATTTTTATAATTGTCATTGAACTTTTTTAAATTACTAATGATAAGAATTTAATCTTTACAGTTTCTGGAGATTGTGCAGGTTTAGTATCGACTCTTACTGCGGATTCTAACAGTTATAAAACCGTCACTACTGACGGTTATCCGTCAAATTATGCAAAGTAAGTGTTAACATATAATCTTGGCAGGTTACCGCCAAATTATGCAAAGTAAGTGTTAACATATAATCTTGGCAAGTTACCGCCAAATTATGCAAAGTAAGTGTTAACATATAATCTTAGCAAGTTACCGGCAAATTATGCATAGTAAGTGCTACCATATAATCTTGCCCCCCTTTTTTTCTGGGAAAAAATTGGTTGATAATATAGGGAATCACTGAAGCAAGAACGGTATTATATGTACAGCACCATAACATAAATGTTCGCCAAATATGATTTACCTTCTGAAAACAGGTTGACCCTGATCTGCACAAATCTATTTTTTTTTTTTTTGCCATTAAGGATGTTCGCTCCTCTGTTTCAAAATTACAAGCTTTTTAAAAGAATGCAATAACTTGATAGTATATAAAAGAAAGGCCCGCGTCGTCTTGTTTTTTTTTTTTTTTTTTTTAATTTTTAGATATAACCAATTGAAAATTTGGTGGAAAATGATTCTCTCTAAATTTTTCATACATTTTTGGCACTTATTTCTTTCAAAAGATATGAAGAAATAACACTGATCTAATATGGCTTTTAAAACTACATGTAGTAAAATTATGAAAAGAAAATCAGGGGTTGGCGGCAAAACTTTGTATGGCACTTCTTGGATAAAACCAGAGTATCCCGAATATCTGACAAAAAAGTCTGTCTTTCTTTACCTAATGGTGTTGATTTCCGCTTTGAATGACTTACTTTTTGTCGAGCCTTCGACTTTTGTCGAAAAAGCGAGACATAGCGATCCTACATTCCGTCGGCGTCGTCGTCGTCGTCGTCGTCGTTGTCGTCGGCGGCGTCCACAAATATTCACTCTGTGGTTAAAGTTTTTGAAATTTTAATAACTTTCTTAAACTATCCTGGATTTCTACCAAACTTGGACAGAAGCTTGTTTATGATCATAAGATTATATTCAAAAGTAAATTTTGTAAAAAAAAAATTCCATTTTTTCCGTATTTTACTTATAAATGGACTTAGTTTTTCTGCCAGGAAACATTACATTCACTCTGTGGTTAAAGTTTTTGAAATTTTAATAACTTTCTTAAACTATCCTGGATTTCTACCAAACTTGGAAAGAAGCTTATTTATGATCATAAGATAGTATCCAGAAGTAAATTTTGTAAAAAAAAAATTCCATTTTTTCCGTATTTTACTTATAAATGGACTTAGTTTTTCTGCCAGTTAACATTACATTCACTCTGTGGTTAAAGTTTTTAAAATTTTAACAACTTTCTTAAACTATCCTGGATTTGTACTACACTTGGACAGAAGCTTATTTATGATCATAAGATAGTATCTAGAAGAAAATTTTGATAAAAATATGTTCCATTTTTTCCGTATTTTACTTATAAATGGACTTAGTTTTTCTTCCAGTTAACTTTACATACAGTCTGCAGTTAAAGTTTTAAAAACATTTATTAGATTCAAAAACCATCCTGGATTTTTACCAAACTTGGACAGAAGCTACTTACAATCAAAAGATAGTATAGAGAGGAATATTTTTATTAATTTTTTTCCTCATTTTTGTTGAGCCTGCAATTAACAGCAAAAGTAGGCGAGACACTGGGTTCCGCGGAACCCTTACGAATTTTTCAAAGTACTTGACTTGTTTAAAATTTCAGTTTTCTATACCACTGCAAATCTTTTTATTTCAGTTCTCTCACATGTGAATGGAAGATCGACTCTGGATCATCAGCGGATAAAGTTGCAATGACTTACCTCGCCTTTAATTTAGAAAGAAGCTACGATAAATTGACAGTTTATGATGGTAAGTTATATGTCTACTTGTTCACCTGGTTTAAAGATATTAATGAAAAGATGCATTGTATTTGAAAAAAGCAGTATTTCATTCGCGTCAATTTTGAAAATGAGACAAATCTCCACAAGAGACAAATCACATACAAGTTAAGAACTATAGGTCACCGTACGGCCCTCAACGATGCACAACACCCACACCGCAAATTCAACTATAAAAGGCCCCGAAATGACAATTGTAAAACAATTCAAACAAGAAAACGAAAGGCCTGACTTATGTACAATATAGTAACAAACGACAACCACTAAATAATAGATCCGTACTTGGGACATGCACATACATAATGTGGCGGGGGTTTAACTAGTTTGCTGGTACCATTCCCTTCCCTTAACCTGGGACAGTGGTGTTACAGTTCAACATAAGAAAAAAACTATAAAAATCAGTTGAAAAGGGATTAACTCATCAGATCAAAACAAAACAGAAAACATCATACAAAAATAACCGTAAGTGGCAGAGCATGTATACATCCCCCACAACAAAAAAGACACTAAGTACAAATCTGGGAATACCCGCAGTTACTGACAGCTTAGCCTAGTTCAACATGTTCAAAGTCAATAATAATAAATAATAATAAAAGAATCATGTATCTAAGACTAAAAGTCTATAAGGCCTACAGATAAATCCATATCAGTACTTAATACAGACTGCGAACTAATTTGGGTAAAATTAGAAACCCTAAATAAGAAAAGTATTTACATATGTGCATACTAAAGAAGACATGAATATGATGACGAAAGGTTGAAATGTTTTGAGTCATCAATCTCAAAGGAAGTAACATTCAAAATTTAAACATCATTACTGGTGGGGATATGAATTTCCCAGAATGGAATTGGAAGAGCAACACTTTGAAAGAGGGAACTCAATATGCAACCTACACAATCCTTTAAAGATCTAATTGACAATCCTTATCTTATACAATTAGCTGAAGAAAATACAAGAACAGAAAATACACTAGATCTCATTCTCACAAATGCACTAGTCTAGTTCAGAGGATAGATGTCCTCCCGGGAATATCAGATCATGATATGGTTTTGATTTTGACAGAACACCATCAAATTTAAGGAAAAAGAAAAACTTATACCACAATATAAGAGAGCAAAATGAGAAGGTTTCAAAGATGACCTTACAGCACTACATAAAACAGCTATCAAATATATAGTTCTAAAATCGTAAATGATATCTTGGTGAGAATAAAGACTCTACTCTACTCAAAGAAATAAAAGATCATATATACGGCACAACAAATCTTAGTAGAAAAACAAACACCCATGGATAAAGGAAAATAACAGAAAGCTAACATACAAACAACAACGACTCTACAAAAGAATGAAGAAAATATAATGATGCAAAAATGCGTGATATTCAAAGATCGTATTTACTAATAAATTACAAGTAAAGTTTTGTTGAATAATGGAAAAATGCACAGAAGAGAATATTTATCAATAAATTATAAAATAAAATGACCAAGGAATAAACGTAAATAAAACAAATTTAAGAAAGTTTAATTTGTTTATAGAAGATAATTATACATACTCTTTGAAATTCATAGACTTGTACAATTAAGATTAAGTAATTCTTCCTTCATCCGATATATTTCATTGTTTATTAAAATAGACCAAAGAAAGCTATTGTACTGAGTAACAAATATTCACGTGTCAAATTACATTGTTAAGTCCAGTTCTGCTATATAAAGTCGTGCAAAAAATGTAGTAAGCAGACTGGATTGTCATAAATAAGGTTAAACACTTCACTGTTGTTTAATAGTTTATTTTATAAATTTAGAAGAAAAGAGTTTAAACTTTAAATGATGTTTTCATTCAAGTCAAGTAATTTTTATTCATATTCACAAGTAAAATCGTGATATAGATTAAATAAATTATAGGCAAAGTTTGAAATAATATTAAAGTAAATGATTTAAATAAAAGGTTCTTAACTGATAAAAAAGGTATTTAATTTATTCGTATAGATAACTTTTGAAAATACAATTCTTATTTTGATACTTGATTTAATATTAAAAGTAAACGAATTAAGGGGAGATAACATATGACACGACTGTTCATTTATGGTGCGTATACTATTGTCGGGTTTTGTATTATTGTTCGATTTATATCGCGAAATATTTGATGTATAACTATGATGGAAAAGTAATGTAATCTGTATCGTAAATGTTGTAATTATTGATTAGACTGTGAACCAGAATAAAATGTAGTAAGCAGACTGGATTGTCTTATAAGATCCGGCGTTGTCATGCCGAGTCCAAGCTTGTTTCCAGACAGTGTGAGCAGTTCCCCGCAAAAGAATTGATAATAACATGAAAGAGAGACAACAACACAGATTACAAAGACGGGACCAAGTTCCCGCATAATAAAAACCCAAGATCCTAAAGTAAAAGAAGAATATAAAGACTTGAAGAAAGAGGTGCAAAAAAAAACCAATGAAATGCATACTGGCAATGCATTGAAGATATCATTACTCCTCAAAACGATGAAAAAACATTTGAGGGATCGAATAAATTCTGGACTTTTGTCAAACATAAAAGAAGAAAAAAAGATTGGTATAACATCACTTATGAGAGAAGGAAAACTGTTCGCCGAACCAGCTGATAAGGCGAACATCTTTAATGCACAATTTAAGAGCATACGATACAGTTTCGATCCCATGTTGAATTTTTGACGAAAATTTGCATACTATCTATTTTTCACCTAAGCAATTCAAATATGTAATAAAAAATATACCTTCATGTGCTACTTAAAGAGATAATTGGGGTCGAAATTTGAGACATTTACTCAAAATTTTGTTTTTTTGGACATTCCTATCCTTTGGATAGACATACCTAAATTTTTTGTTTCAAAAGATAAACAAGCGGATTTTTGTAAAAAAACATTTGGAAAATCTTCTTTACATAAGTATGATCTAGATTTTTATAACAATTCTTTTGAAATAATTATTTTTTATCGAAGTTTCACGATTTAAGAAAAAAAAGGCATTTTTTTATATACATTTATCTAATTTAAAAAAATTTCAATGTTGACTTTTTCATGAAAATTGGTACAAATAATCTTCATACGTAATCAAACCAAATGTCATTTTAAAAAAAGAGGGGTCCATGAACTCGTTTTCAAGTTAAATCAGTTTGAATGATAAAAATCAGTCGAAAAATGCATCTTTTCCCGATATCATGTCAGTTTGACGTCGCAAAAATAACATTTTACGTTAGCAACGTCATTACCTCCCCTGTAACTGTATCGTATGCCCTTAAATCCGCATTCTCTGAAAGAAGTGCATTCATAGAAGATCAATTGATATTATCTAAGCGAATGAAATTTAAGAATACGATACAAACTGTGAAAAAAAATAACCATAACAACAGAGGGCATAGACAAACTGCTGAAAAATCTTAACCAAAACAATTCGGGACTTGATGGAATATCACCAAGAATCTTCAAAGAATTACACAGTTAGACATCACCTCTTCTACAATTACTGTTTCCAAAATTCTTAGAAACTGGAGTTTTTAAATGACTGGCGTTCAGCTAACGTATCTCCGGTCTTCAAGAAGGGTTAAAAGTATACTGCTTCAAACTACATACCCATCTCCCTGACGTCAATATGCTGTAAAGTAATGGAACATATAATCGATCATCAATTATGACCCATGGTGAAAACAACCAAATTCTTTAAAAAAAGTAACAACATGGCTTCAGGAAAGGCAGATCCTGTGTAACTTAACTCACGGAATTTATTGACGATCTAGCTAACAACATGAACATGGGACAACAAACATATGTGCTGATAATGTACTTTGCTAAGGCATTTGATAAGGTAAACCACAGCTTACTAGTAAACAAGCAACAGGCTTACGGAATAAGAGGCAACACAAATACGTGGATAAAGAACTGGCTGAGCGGAGAACACAAACTGTTGTATTAGAAGGATGCAATTCAATATCAGTCCATGTATACTCAGGAGTACCACAGGGCTCAGTCCTTGGACCAAGCCTCTTTCTATACTACATCAATGACTTTCAAGAAGACTGATTGCTGATGACACCATCGCCTACCTGACAATAACATCCAAAAACTGTGGAACAATATTACAAGAAGACCTTAATAAACTAGCAAGATAGGAGTAACTATGGTACATTACATTTCACCCTGACAAATGCAACACCTTGAGGGTAACAGACAAGAAAACACCAATTCAAACATCATATCATATCCATGGTCACTATTTGGAAGAAGCACAGGCAGCCAAATACCAAGGTCTCACCATTCAAAACAACCTGAAATGGGATCAACACATACAGCAGATAACTGACAAAGCAAATAAAACACTCGGATTTTTGCGGAAAACATCAGCGTTTTATCAACAAAAGTAAAGAGCCAAGCTTATATTGGACTAGTAAGACAACAACTAGAATATGCCTCAACTGTTTGGGACCCAGCCACAAATGAATCTATTTAAAAAATAGAACAGATACAAAGAAGAGCTGCCAGATATGTGAAAAATAAGTACAACCCAACTGCTAGTGTCACAGAGATGATAGATCACCTACAATGGAAATCACTACAACAACGAAGAAAGGAAACCAGACTAGTGATGTTCTATAAAATAGAGAATAATATGGTAGCGATATCTAAAGGAGGGCAACTCACACCACCAATGCGATAAGGGAGACATATACTTTCTAAAGCATACCAGGCACCACACTCACGTATTGATGCACATAAGATGTCATGCTTACCACAGACTATAAAGGACTGGAACGCCTTACCCCTGGGAACATGAATCTGATAGGCTTTTCAGTATAAAATTGATAAAATCTCGAACTTCCCGAGACTTCGCGAGATTAATTGATTTTGGAAGCGTCTGACTGCAAACCCATCGATATTGCTCAATAAATTAACCACATTATTACAAACATTCAACAAATAAAAGTGTTATCTTAAAGTATATATATTTTGTCATATAAATTTACCAGCATAAGTGTGATTAATTTGATGTAAAGTGCTTTATATTGGTTTTTAAAATTCGCAATTACTGAGAATGCCATCGGCGCCATTTTTGTACTACCCCGTTTTCATTCTGAACCCTTCTGTGATGAAATGAATGCGATCATGACAAATTTGAAGTAACAGATTACAAGTGTGATACACTGGCCTCACTCCTTACGTAGTTAGAATGTTATTTATTGATATTATTAGAAACTATTAAGATAATAGCGATTGAGTATTTTACACATGTCCGTTTCCATATCGTGTAATTTATTTACTATGACCCGACGATAAAATCCGCTATTATTAGGTAGTGTCAAGTCCCGTCAATATATATGTTCCTGCTTACCCACAGGCGGAAACACTAGGTGCCTTCAAGGCCCTAGTGTCAAGCCTCTAGCGCCTTGAAGGCTCCTATTGTTTTAGCCAGTTTTTAAAGTTTAAAATTTAAAGTTCACTTGTATAAAGTTATTTCCACTGATCACAGCACATAAATTAATTACTGGAGGTCTTCTCCTGCAAACGGAACTTGTCAAAAACATATATAGCAGAATCTTCAATTTGTTGAAGGAGGCTATTACTAGGTAGAAACAGAAACAGAAACATAATGTCATAAGCCTTATCATTATTGTTACTTTACTTATGTCTATTTGTAATCATTCTATGTACCATGCCCTTTATGGGCCCCATGATTTGATCAATGAAGTACTCGTATTCGTATTTATTTTAGGAGAGAGTGCGACGTCAAATTTAGGTACTAACATAGATACTGGAAGTTACGATGATAGATTTTACATATCGAGTGGACGATACCTGTTTTTGAGGTTTACGTCCGACTCTTCAATCACGTGGTCAGGATTTAAAATACAGTATATTGCTATATCAAGTAAGAAAACGTGTTGTTATGTTTTTCCATATATATTTCTTTAAACTTTCTAATAATTTTCATTGGCTTCCGTTTTAGCTTTGATTTGAACTTCTTTTTCATCTTTATAACTTGTTAGAGGATCTGGAATGGGTTTACAGAATAGAGAATAGTGGGCCTCATCTACAGCAAACGGGATAAAAAAAAAAAGAAAAAAAATTAAAAAAATAAAGAATAGAGAACAATTGGGTGCTAAAATATAAAGATTCGAGAGTAATGGGCCAAAATATAAAGAATAGATAAAAATGACCTATAAAATTAGAGAATACAGAAATGGAGGAACCCCATAGACCCTCTTGTATACTAACAAAAATGTCCAAAATATATTAAATTAAATTCAGTCGAACAGACAGCCAATTTAAAGATATTATACATTTCTACGTTCAAGTTGATCTTGTTGCAAGACTTTTCCTGATTCTTTTGGTCCATGTTGTGATGACCTCATATTCAAATTGTCCATCGCTCACTTCATTTGTTTACTTATGTTAGCATGTTTTATTTCTTTATTTCAAGGCAGTATTATAAAACCAAACTGCGGTGAAACCATAACACTGGATGAAACAGCAGTAAATACTGAAAAACAATATGCTTTAAATACCTTCGATCAGTCAATCACCACTTCGTTGTAAGTTGTTTGTTTTCTTTTATTTCGGGGCCGGGATGGGGATTTTTTCTTTTTTTTTTCATGTTTTAGTCAGTATTGAGGGGGTGGCTTTCAATCTTTTATGCCCAAACAATCAAGTGTGGACATGTTGTAGAGAAAACTTTATGTAAATCTTCTTTTTAGTGCTTCTCAATAGTTTCTAATCCATGTTTAGTTTAAAAGCAAGCCGCCATTTTGAATTCATGAAACTTAACAAGATTTTAAAAATACATTATCAGTATGTATTGATATATTAAATAAAATCTAAAGCGCAAAGTCTAGTGTACACTGTTAATCTTATCATAAAATTGACGTTAGTTTGGAAATGCCATTTGCGATTTTTGAATAGGAATTATGACAATATATGTTTCATATTTGAAAGAATAAGACGGTGGGTATTGTTTTAAGTCAGGATGGTTTTTCCTTCAATTATATAAAGAAAATGGTTTAGATTTAAGATTTTAACTAAGTGTAAGTATACAGAAACGCATTTATATTTCCCCATAGTGACAAAAAGGCTATACATTCTTTAAATAAAAAAGTCGACTTTTTTGTTTATGAAAATAAGATTCGAATACAATGTACAGGTTTTTTTTTTCTTTTTAGTTACACAACCTGCGAATGGACAATAAGCTCCAGTGCAAGTTCCCAGTTCTCCATAAATATAGTATATTCAGACATCGATGATTTTTCATCGTATACTTGTGACCAGACAACGGAATACGGCTTATCAATATGGGCAGGTGTGTATTGTAATTTCATTGGATTAAATGTCTTTTGGTATACACGGAGTGGTCTAAGTAATCCAGTTACATTGATCAATACCTTTCAACACCCAGGTGTATAGTCGAAACCCGCTCATGGCAAGACATGTTTGATTCCAATCTAAGTTGACTAGGACTATATTGCCAATGTTCCTTCCGAACGTAGGTGGTTCTCGTCGGCTTTCTCCATCAATAAAAAATTACCACCATGATGTAGCCAAATACATTGTAGGCTGAAAGTGGCATTTAATAGCATCAATCGAAAAATCAATCGATCAACCAACTATCTTATCAATCAATCGTGTATTTAAATTAGATACAATATTTTTTCTTGACAATTCAACGATAAATTTTTGATATTGCTCTTGATATTACCAGATACACCCCTATTCCCCATTCGTTATGATATCTGATGAATACACCTATCATTATCAGAACGAGGTTGTTATAAAAAGTTCGTATTAGTTGTGGTACACAGGATCTTAGAACGATTAATAATGAAACATTTACAAACATAATTTATCGATATAATAACTATCTTTAATCATTCGATAATCTTCGCGAATGATAATATCTTTCGTCATCCAAAATGACTGCCTTTACGGCGCTCAGTTTTTCTTGTGTGATGAAACTGTAATGGAACTTACATTTCAGTATGCTGGTTATAAAGAACGTTAGTAATGTCTATCAAATCAATGATTTTTCTTCCAGATTCGACAATAACTTATCAGCTGTGTGGATTTTTACCGGATACTCTTGTTTCTGTTTACGCATCTGCTGCACAAACGAACAAAATAAAATTTAGGGCTCCAACTATCAACTACATTGACAGAGGATTCATATTGACATTGAAATACCTTGGAACAAGTAAGCTATTTGATTAAAATATATTCATTTTCTGACCTTCTGACAATATTGAATTTAATTTGCATACATGTGTCGTTATTTAAAGATCTTTTATTTTATATCAAGTTCTTTTCAAATCTAAATTAAAAGCTGATGACAGAATTGCTTCAATTTGTTGAGACTGTCAAGTAAATGATTCAGAAAGGGAAACTAACAAGAAAATATATATTATGTTCAAAGTTAGTTAATTGTTAAAGTATATCTGAAAGCCAATATTGCTATAAGAAGTCAACTGACATTACTTAGAGGTACTCGCTCATTTTCAACAAGCAGAGTAACTTCCTGGTTTACACTGCGTTGAATTACAAACTGTTGTTAATAAAGATATTGACCTGCCCGCTGATTTTATAATGTTGAATTACCAATGTTTTTTTAATATCCAATGATGTCTCTCTGTTCCAGGTACTATTGTCAGTAGTGCTATTCCCACTTTGGCTAGCTCGTCAAGTTTGTGTGGTTCAGAGACAAATCCAACACGTCTCACGGCTGATAATATCACAGTACAGTATGTCACTTCGCCGGGTTATCCAGGCCAGTACGCCAAGTAGGTTTACATAATATAGAATAACGGATTAAAAGTGCAGAATAAAGGGTCAGAAAATTGAGAATATATAAATATAGGCCTAAAATAAAGAAAATAAACAATGGGGTGGTAAAATATAAAGCAGTGAGAAAAATGACCCTGTATATACATGAAGACCGCAATATAACGTAACTAGTTCTTTTGATGATCAGATACGCACACCAATCCTTTTGTAGCTTCTAATGTAATACAAAAAATAATAACGTTTGCCCATTCCTATACACTTCTTTAATTGTACACAATTATAATAACACTATATATTTCGTCAGTGTTTCCGAAACACTTGCCTGAATTTACATTCGCCAGGAACGCTTAAACCCAAAATATTAAGCCAACGATATATTAATATCTCAATACGTGAAGAGCTATATGAACCAAAGTCATCAACAAAAGTTTAATTTGCCTTAGGGAGTTGGAAACTTAGTTCTCAAGGAATTGTTTTATTTATTCATTAGCGGAGAGTTAAAAAGATTATTTTTTATAAATCGTTCAGAACCGTAGCGTTGAACACGAGATGTGGTATGAATGCTAGTGAGGCAACCATTCACAAAGACCACAGAACATTCAGAATAATCATCATGTTGAATGTGGGCAGTATTTGGAAGAAGAACACGAACGTAAACAACTAAAGTCACTGTACGACCTCCAATATTAAGGGGGAAAACATATCGTATAGTAAGCTATGGAAGGCCTGTGATAACAAATTGCGAAATCGATAAAAGGGAAAAATACTTTCTACCTATAATATCACTAACAGAAAATAAAACCATATATGACGGATAGAAACCAATGACAACAACCCGACAACATTCTCCTTGCTTGGCGCAGGTATATGAATAATGTGGAGACATTAAACCAGTTTTCGAGCTCTCAATTTTTAACCGGGACAGTACAAACTTAAAATTATTCCAAAAGGATTTGACTTATTAGGTAGGAACTAAGCACAAATCAATTGAAAAAAATGACAAAAAGTGACAAATTTAAGTACCGATCGTAGAGTACTCTAAGTTACTGAAAACTAGTTCAAAGCCCAATTTCAACAACATGTACTAGTAAACAGACAATAGTTTCAGAGATACCTTTGTTTTTCAGTAATCTTGAATGTTGGTGTATTATCACTGCTGCTACAGAAGGAGTACAGATATTTCCATACCAGATAAACACTGATGGTACTGATACCTTAACAATATATGACGGTAAGAAGGATGTATTTTTGTTTTTATCTTACTTCCTATACGTTTCTAAGAAAATCATTGGTTGAAAGCGACCACGTGGAGACCATGTGAATTTGAAATTGGATTAGTAGGCGTGGTTTATTTTTTGATACACGATTAGAAGTGTTTTACGTCCCTTTATAAAAACAACCCGGCGTCCAGGGAAGATCTGAAACGTTTCACCTGGATAATAGACAGATGAAGAAATTGATGATGAACGATTGAAATAAATGCAGAAAACACATTGTCAATCATTGGAAAAACCATACTCTAATATGGAGCTGAGACTTGAAAAACAACAAAAAAAAATGCTTGAAAAACTTCAAGTCTTCATCAACAACTCTCTGGGGAGCATCCTTAACATCAGATGGTATGAGTCGATATCGAACCAAGATTTGTTGGAAAAGACAAACCAACCCCTAATTGATGAAGAATTAAAAAAAAAGTGGAGATGGATAGGGCACACATAGAGAAAGCCAAATTACAGCATTACAAGGCAACCTTACAGTGGAACTCACAAGGAGAGCGTGGAAGGGGAAGACTAGGATACACATGAAGAAGAAAAAAGGCATGATCTGTAGAGGCTAGAAAAAAACATAACAAGGTGAAGGAATATTGTTAGTGGCCTATGCTCCACCAAGGGGTAACATGATTAAGCAAGGAATATGTTGTAAGATTGGGTATTCGAAGAAGAGCACTTCTGTCCTTGTTTTTTTAATCATGGTCAGTAATTCTGCAATTTCTTCATTATGAAAATACAGAGGTGCTATTTTTTGAAAGACTGAAGACTGAATAACAACAATGATCACCCTACCTTTAATCCTTGCTATATCATAGTTAATGCATTTTAGTCAAATATTTGCTTATCCGACACGGGGAGGGGTTAGGAATGAATAACCTTGACATGGTAATGGATGTACAAAAGTAAGGGATTAAAATGCATATTATGTTAGAAAGCACGCTATTTGTGTGCATGCACAAAAGTTATGTGCGGCCTAGGAATGTGCAATGAATTATCCGTCCTAAATAAATCTCATCCACCCTCTACTCGTGGTCCAACATGTTCTACTACTTTGAAAATCAATCGCTCCGATTACAGTTATATGTATTTCAGTTATATGATTTCAACAGAACAATTTGTTAAACTTTTTCTTTTACCTTTTATTTTATTAATTTTGTTCAATTAAGTTTTCGATTGTTTGCTGGTTGTAATAATACCTGATAAGGATTACTTCACAAGCCATGCAAATAATTTGTAATCTAGTCATTGTTTGTAGCTGATTTTTTTTTATCATTCTTTTTTCTTTTTATTTTGTGTCGATTGACCAGTTCTATATCAACTTTCAAACTGTCATTGAATTAAATTTATTTATTTTTTTAATTTATAGGACCAAACTCAGGTTACGTTACTCTTGCGTCGTATTCAGGGACTTATAGTTCATTATCTTCATCTGTGCTGTCCACTGGAAGTAGCGTCACAATCAAATTCGAAACTGACGGATCAACAACAGATACTGGATTTTCTATTGGTTATTTGGAAAATGCAACAGGTGAGATATGTTCTTTTTTATAGCTTGAAATATCCAGTTTTTGTTTTTGATAGATATCGTAGCAAACTGACAATAAGAATAAGTACAGGTAATATTAAATTGCTGTGGCGTTGAACGACTTGTGTTGAGACAGGGGTACGTCGCAGCACAGTCCACACTAAAAACATAGAATATGCAAATCTGAAATGATGTTCTCATTCTGATAGCAGTTTCTTTTTATTTTCTATCTTCAAGTAAATATACCACACTACACCCTGTAGCATAAGCGCAGTTATATACCCTATACAAACAAGTTCAGATAGGTACTATTGGACGATTCTTCAATCGCGTGTCATTTTCCCACAAAACTTGGAATAGAAACATTGAAGCTAAATTAATCAAAATGTGGAAGTTATCTAACTTGCATACGAATGCAATTTTGGATGATTCGTCTAACTTATAACCAACCAAGCGGGTCATTTTAATAGTAAATCTATTTTCGCAAGACATGAACATTGAAAGTGATTCAAACAAAAATGGCCTAAAAGTTAAAAGTCGATCTTAGGATAAACTGCCATAAAACATGATCGAGAATGGAAAACAAAATTTTATAGGTATTTTAACGGTAGCTTTAAATTCGTCAGTATATGCTCTCATTATTTATTCCTTCAACAGATCGAATTGCAACCTAACTTATGTGCGCACATATTACAAGAAGACGACCCAGTAAAATTGTGAAGTCAATTGAGTTCAAGACCGGATCATTGTTACTAATACCGTTTTTGTTTTTGACAATATTATTGAGAGAGAGTAAAGGTTAAAGAAACAGACGAAAATATGCCAGCATGTCGGAATTAGCTTCTCCTCCTTGTCATTGGACATATGTAAAATATGAAAACAAGACGTTATAAATTTCATGCGTCCGAAGCGTTTTTCTGAGATAACCTTCACCCGGAACGTCCAAAGCCGAATAATTGAAAGCCAAGAATGTATGTGAGTTTGCTCACGAAAGGTTGTTTATTTTTTCTATTTTTTGTGTTAGTGTATGTGTGTATTGTACTAACTTCTACCACATGTCTTCATTTATCAATATCCAGAGTATTATGTTTATTCATTCAACAGTTGTTCCAACTTGTGTACCAACTGGTTCTGTATTTTTGAATGCTACCAGTAATGAACAAAGTTTACAGTCACATGCAGGTTATGGATCTTCTTCTTACTCGAAGTAAGTTATACCAGTATTCAGTGTTATCTTTAAATAATTTAATTCTGGATGTAACGCGTATTCTGATTGGTTGAAAGTGTTTTGCCTATCAGCTCATAGATATAATTTTGCCATGTGACCATGACGTCATCAACGTTTTTTCATGATTTACTCCGGCTTGAAGTGGAATTTTGAATTAAATTATAAGGAATGACTACGCGGGTCATTTTTGATGTTATTTCTTCATAGACAGAAAAGTATTACAGTCATTCCTTAAATGTCGTTTGCAAAAACGATTATCTAGGGAGAATTTTATTTTGCAACACCGGCTTATGGTACAGTTATATATTACATGCAATTTGTGAAAAGACGTAAACAAAATTTTATAGATATAGGATCAAACTGACCTTTTCAGATCAAAATTGATTTACTAGTGCTTGTGACGTAACCTTTGATATACACTGCGATTATTGGTTTTCCCATAATGCCAGATTGTAAAACGCTTCGACGAATTCAAATAACATAAAAAGAGAAATAAGATATCAATGGGGCAATACGCAAAATAACAAAAGTTGGAGAACGTTTAACAACACCATGGCCGAAAAGTAATGAAATAGTTCACAAAAACTAAGAGTTGACCAACAAAGACTTTGACAAATGTATGGATAAACATAGGTATCTAGAATGGTCAGAAAGTAATGGTCCATAAGTGGATAAGATGTAAAAACTCATCAAAGATACCAGGGCCTTTTGTCATAACACTTTAATCAGTACTCGCAGTACACACATTGTGCTCGAAACAAATCCAGCATTTTGATTGGTTGAATTCTGAGTCTGAGAACGATAATCGTACTCCATGTTTTTTATGACCGCAAGGCCCGGTCTAACTTACTTGGAGAAAAAAATACTACAAGTAGTATACTATGAAATCGTGAATGAAATAATTATGTCCACGTTTAGTTATGATATGTGAGTGCAAAATACCGGTGGTTAGCGTTTTGGTTGAAAGAAAATATCAACAGTTGGCAAAACACTACTGGGGAAGCATCGCGACCCCAACATGTGCTGGAGATTAACACATGTGTTCCAGAAAGGCATACAGATCCTGCTCCACATTTGGCACCGTTGTGTTTATTAATCATATAGACTAACGAAAGAACAAATTCGATAAAAATTATCCTAATCTGTTGCACATTTATGAAGCGTGATATAAAAAATAATATTTTATAATAAAAGAGTGTATTTAATTAAATTTAACGTTCTTTAACAATTATGCATAGTCCAACAACACATGTTTTAGTAATCATTCTTTTATATCATTACAGTTATTTAGATTCCTATTGGCTGATTGATACAGGACCACCTCCAAACACAATTAACATCAAGTTCACTTCATTTAACATAGAATCCGCCACTTCCTGCCAATATGATTATGTCAAAGTATATGCAGGTAAGTGTAAACATAAGTTAATTTTAAAATCATAAAAAAGTTTAAGTCTTGGTCACTACAATACTTCATTTTTAACAGGATTATTCACTAAAATTGAAAACATAATGGCTTCGGAGTTTTTAAATGGCTTTCACAAGCGGTTACAATTTAATAACAATGATCCAAGTAGGAATTTCACATACAAAAACATAGTTTTTGTTTTATTTCGTTTATTCTGTCTGGTTTCCTTATTTAGATATGGAGGTTTGGTGATCTTAAATGTGAATATAATGGGTGCCACATTTAAGTAGGTTATGCTTATAAATGTATTGATAGAGGATCTAAGATCACGACCGGTTTTTGAAAATCTGATACAAGAAATTAAACAAAACCGAAAAAAATCCTAAGTCTAATTAAAACTGCCGATACCATGACCAAAATAAAAATAATTTTATTTTGGTCATGGTATCGGCAGTTTTAATTAGACTTCAGATTTTTTTCGTTTTTGTTTACTTTCTTGTATCAGATTTTCATGCTGTTTAATCCTTATTTCCTTGAATAACAGTTCCCATAATGTATTGACGGTTCGTGATGGAGATTTTTTTTTCTCAGCGAAGTAACCATATTTTTTTTTCATTGCTTGATATATTCTGCCACAAAGTTAGTTACCATTATGAAGTTATAATTCAAGCTTTACATTACAGTAACATAGTTTTGGAAAGACGTGATTTAATAAATAAATTCAACAAACGAAAACATTACACAAACACAATCTACGTAACTCTATAACCAAGTAACTTAATAGGACCCAATTTGTAATTGAGATTGTCTTGATAAACCATGCAATCGTTTTGGTTGTTATCTAATTCTTTCATATTTCCAATTTACGTGGGAGCTCTTGAGTTTAAGGTTACGCCCACTAATTAATCAACACTATTTTTACATTGTTCGTATATTTTATGTTAACCGACGACAATGTTTTAGACAAAAATGCAAATTGTCGGTAGTTGACATAATTTATTGTCTATATAGATAATATGATATAAATATGTAAATATAGATAAGTATCAAATGATATACATTTGGAATAATCATAGATATTTGATATTTTATAAGTATTTACTTACTAGAAATCAAAGTTTTCATTGCGCAAAGTGCAGCTATATGACGTAAATTGATCTCACATGAAATGACAGCCGTTTATTTCAACAGACAATTTCTGTAGATGATTGTGTTGTTAATGTTGACATTATCATCCAAAATGTTTATTACGTTTACTTCGTATTCTTAAACATCAAACGAAATGAAAGCAAGTGACGATCATGTTTAAAAAAGCGCTGCCGCGATTCGTGTATAATGTGACGGTCGTCAGCTTTCAATTCGTATAAATTATACAAAAAGTTTTGAATTCTATCATAACATTTTGCATATTTTTGACTAGGCGCATGTGTTGATGAAGATAATAGAATACAGTTTCTTTGTGGAGAAAAGACATATCTGTATTTTAGCAGTACTCAAGGAAGATACATATTAATTCATTTCCATACAGATTATTCTGTGACTCATAGTGGTTGGGAACTAGAATATTACACGTCAGGTAATACATTTTTATGTACGGTTACCTTATGACTGATGATAAATGGCATTGGCGAATAGAAAAGGGGAGTCAAAATGTATTGAACAAGTACTTATATCATCAAAAAGTTGAAATCGGAGAAAATTAGTTTATTACTTCTACTTTTTTTCAGGTTTCTCCATTCCCTTTTTCGTTTACATTATTTTTTATATATTTTCCCGTTGACTTATTTTTTCAATGAATTTCAGATTAAATAATTACAAAATAATGAAAGTTTTCAAACTTTTGTAGCAAATATAAAGCTTCGCATTGTACCGTGATAATTTTCAATTTCTTCATTGAAAGGTAACAAACGGTTGTGCGTTGAATTAACGTTTCGAGTTGTTATCAACAATTTTGGGTTGATGTCTCCCGCTTAGCCTTAGCATGGTATATAAGACCCCGATTCCTAAGTTAAGAGTTTTAATAGAGCAATATTGACTGAGACCGAAGCCCGAGTATAGATAATATATTTTTGTCTATAATAAACTTCAGATACTTAAAGCTATCCGTGCGTCATTACATAATAAACCAAGCATGTGAGAATGTAGGTTAATGATATATATATGTAATACATTAACCAATATGCATTCGCCATTAATGAAATATCATATGTTCTTTAAGCCCGAATAATGTCGTTTTTGTAAGTTAATCTACTATATACTTTACTTGATAAAAGGATTAAATTTGGACTTTTCACTTGAAATTTCAACATCTACGTACACCGTATATCATATTTGTTTTTCGTTCGGTAATTTGTACATAAATCAGGACGTTAGTTTTCTCGTTTGAATTGTTTTACATTTGTCATTTCGGGGCCTTTTATAGCTGATTAAGCGATTTTGATTTTACTCATTGTTGAAGGCTGTATGATGACCTATAGTTGTTAATTTCTGTGTCATTTCTTCATTTCTGTGTCATTTCTGTGTCATTTGGTCTTTTCTGGAGATTTGTATCATTGGCAATCATACCACATCTTTTTTTTCTAACTAAAACAAAGTATATTCTATGTTCCTGTGGAATTTCAACCAAAGATCAAAAACGTAATCATCATCTGTCTTGCATGGGGTGTGTATTCCTCAGTCTTCGGTTTATATTAAGATTTATGTAGACTGTTGTTTGTATTATTTCGTTGTTTTTGTCATGATTTTGTTGATACCTCTTCGACTTATGAGTTTTGTATATCCCTTTGATATCTTTCACCTCTTTTGTTTTAAAGCCTGGTGTCTATGAAGAGTTTTACCATATATATAGTATGTAATCAAAACATGTGATTTACCTTTAAATAATGATAATTCGACATACGTCTCGTTTTATTCTATTCTCTTGTGCACGTCTCGTTTTTATTCCATTTTCTTGTTCACGTCTCGTTTTATTCCATTCTCTTGTGTACGTCTCGTTTTATTCCATTTTCTTGTGCAGGTCTCGTTTTATTCCATTCTTTTGTGCACGTCTCGTTTTATTCTATCTATTATGCACGTCTCGTTTTATTCCATTGTCTTGTGCACTTGTCGTTTTATTACATTCTCTTTTGCTTTAATGTTATATGGGCTCCCTTTCAATATTTTTTTAAAAGCTACATTTTTAGTCATTGCAAATAGTTGACAAACACAAACATTAACCAAATAGGTGAAAATAAGAAAAAAAATCTAAAATATCGGTTTGTGTACTTTACAGCTAGGCATGAATTGAAAATAAGATGTACCATCATGATGTTGTCGGTTCACATTTAAATTTGTTATTGCTTAAAAAATATTTTGAAGCACAATATAACTATTTATGTACAAAATTACCAAACAATTACTCAGCGTTTTGCGTACTTTCAGATGTGCAGACGGAACAAGATTCATCTGAGGGTAGCAATGGTTGGAAAATTGGTCTAGGTGTTGGTATTTTTATTCTCATTATTTTCTTCGGTGGTTGTTGTAAACAGAAAACCAGTACTAAACCAACGAAGACTTTTCCAACAACTACGCATTTTCAGCAGCAACCACCTGAAAGGAAAACATTCCCAAGTCAAATTGTCATAACAGCACGGCAACCAAAAATCAAACCAGAATATATAATCGACACATGGAAGCGCCAACAAAAGAGAAACCTCCTTCAAAAAGCCATAGATGCACGTCAAGTGAAGGGAACAGACAATGTATCTAACGGATCTGAAACGAAAAACACATCAAAATCTGAATCTAAAATTTCAAATCCTTACAAAAATCTACCTCCATTACAGCACCATATAGAGCAAAGAAGTCCACCTCCAGATTACAGTGAATTCGAAGAAAAACAAAAGGAGGATTGTGTAGCTCCACCAACAAATACTGATCAAATAGTCAATCAAAATCAGGACAAAACATATAAAAGTGACCCGTCCCTACTACAGATTGATCCAAATAATGTCCCACCTCCTTTTGAATATATCATGCCACCTCAGCTAATGTCATGATGACTTTGTTTCAATTAGTGTAACCTTTTAAAATTTTCTAGCAATCGAAGGTGATATTTTAGAAAAAAATGGTTTTCAGAAAGCTTATAAAACTTTATCATGTAGTTAGTCACATTTAATCAGAGGATAGCATTTGAAGACTTTATGAAAAAATAATCCGTAATCATTGTTAAATGAGATAATTGGTGCACTCAATAGCAGTTTGGTTTTGTTTTCGCCCAAACAATCAAAAAACCTTTACTTCATCTTTGTAATTTACGTCATTGAATATATGTTTTGACAATCATATTTGATTAAATAATCACAAAGTTGGGGAAAGTTGTTGGGTATTAAAAGGTCTAACGCGATCCCCAATATTGTGGTATCAGAATTTTCTACAAATGAACATATGCAAAATGTGTTTTGTAAATACAAATCATTCAAGCTTACAATCCTGCAGCTCTTTTCACAAAAAAATTCTTAAGAGTAAAAATACTCGTAAGTCATACACATTTCAGTATAACTTTAAGATTTTTTGTGAAAAGAGTCGCTGAGCTTACACGTTAATGAATTAAGACTGAAATAAAACTTAATAAATCTGGTGCATTTGAAGTGCTTTTCTGGATTTTGTTTTCATCGGGAATGCTCAAATTAAGATATTTGAAAATCTAAAATATATAGATACATCAGTATGTGGAGTGAAATATGACTAAAAGGGACCTTAAAAGGGTAGTCTTTAAATAAAGCATTTTAAATTTGATAAGTACCGGAGGACAGACTACTCAGCTTGTGTTACCCTTGGAGACTACACCCACCAACAACTGTGCCCACCAATCAGTGCTGGCAAATGAACATAAAAAGTTATAAAAAATTTTAAGATGAGGTGTCTCAACATTCTAAAAACGTGTATACTCTCTTCAGTTTAAAGACTGATTGATTATAATAAAAAAAAAAAGATGTGGTATGATTGCCAATGAGACAACTATCCACTAAAGTTCAAATAAAATGGATGTAAGCAATTATAGGCAACCGTACGGCCTTAAACAATGAGAAAAACCCATACCGTATAGTCGGCCAGAAAAGGCCCCGACATGAAAAATATGGAACAATTTCTGGATTTGCTTGTTAAACAACATAATAACATGAAATTGCTAATATTTCATATATTTTCTAAAAGAAAAAAAGTTTTCAATTCATTAAAAGGCGGTCTTTTAATGCTTACATACTGTTACAAAGGCGATTATATTCTACCGGCACAGGCCCCTGGAACGCAAATTAGTATCAAATGACAAAATCAAAAGATCAAGCAAATCAAACGATTTGTAAACAACTGTCATATTCCTGACTTGGTACATGCATTTCATTATGTAGAAAATTGTGGATTAAACCTGGTTTTATAGCTAGCTAAACCTCTCACTTGTATGACCGTCTAATTTTATTGACAACAATGTGTGAACAAAACAAAAAAGGTAAAAATGTCAAAAATAGTGGTACAGCAGTCAACATTGGGTTATAATCTTACTCACTGTAAAAACAAACAAATATGTCAAACAAAATGGCATAAAAACAAAGCTCATAAGTAAAAATGAAAGACAAGACTACAAAAAATGACCACAGCACAATAACAAAATAACACAATGGCGGGATGTATAAGTACCGAGCCACGCCAAAAGGATTTTTACCAAAAATGGACTAAACAGTAAAGGTCAATAATTTACAAAGACAAATAAAAGAACACTGCAACACATAATTAAGATGATAAACAACGTCAGTATCTATAATCTAAACTTCAAGACCATCATGTATTATTTGTGAAGTTGGTACGGAATATTTACCAACAGGTCTTGGTATCTTCCGTTGAACTTGTTTTAGAAAAAGGACGAGACGTTCTTTGACATAACCCTTGTTCATCAACTTTCTGCTCAGACACTGGTGATGTTTTATAAAGTCTGAGACGCACTGCAAACTATTTAGTACCGAATGAGTTAGGAAATGTATATCCCATGTGCAGGTGAAGTTGGTATATTGCTACTAAGGTTGGGGGAATTGATCATTTCAAAATTAAAATCATCTCGTTTGTCATAGTTTGTGGTAATGAGACGACCGCTTATGTCAAATTCGAGTTATAAGTCTAAAAATTAGGCGGAGGAAGCACTGTCTGTTGTTTCTTTAACTTCTAGTTCTGGAGGATATATTAATGGAACCCAATCAGAAAGGTTTAGATTGTTAATAGAAAAAACATCATCAATATATCTGAATGTAAAATTAAAGGATCTGGCCTTTTTGATCTTCTTGTTTTTGACAAGTGTCTGAAGGAATTCCAACTCATATGCAAATAAGAAGAGTGCGGCAAAGAGAGGTGCACAGTTCGTTCCCATAAGAATGCCGACAATTTGTTGAAAAAGTCTACCTCCATATTCAACAAATATGTTGTCAATTAGAAACTCCAGCATACTGATCACTAATTGTTCCTCTGTGTAGCATTTTTTACCTTTCTGTTTTACTGTTAACAAAATTAAACATCCACATATGGTTAATACGACTACGTGAGTAAACAATTTCATAGTATTTCTGAAGACCCTCTTTCACTTCAGACAGAATGTTAGCCAATCTTATAGACAATTCCTTTGTAGAATATGCCGATGAACCGGCAATCGACTGCAACTTAGGTGTGGAATGGAGAACATGATTCATTTATTAGTTGTCTTTGACTTTAAATTTGAAATATCTTTAAGTAACTGCTAATAATGTTAAGATTGTATTTGTGCATCGTGCCAATCTGATGAGTCAGGTCATTTCCAACTGAATTGTTCAGTTTGTTCTTATGTTATGTTCCAACATCACTATCCCCTGTTATTGGGAGTGTTGAGGGCTTACAAACTTCTTAAACTCTGCCACTTTGTTTCTGTCTGTGCCGAAGCAGGAGCCTGTTATTCAGTGGTTATCCTTGGTTGTTGTTAAATAAGATAGGCCGTTTAATTTTGTCGTTTTAATATTTTTACATTTGGTCATGTCGGGGAACTTTAAAAGCTTACAATATAGTATGCGATTTGCTCACTGTTGAAGGCCAACATATAGTTGCTCACTTCGACACTTATTTGATCTGTTGTGGATGATTGTCTTACTGGCAAGTTTTCCACATCTTGGTTTAATATTTGCATTTTTAAGGACTCGTTGTGTCATATACATGTTTTTCATAAAGCAGTTGTGTATTAATGGATTTTAATTAAATGGTTTTGAGTGTGTGTTCCAAATTAAGTCAAATCCAGAAAATCACTTCGAAAACCCTTAATTTATATTTTGATAGTTTAATATGCTAGCACTGGTTCGATCCCGCTTCTGATGAAACTAAGGCTCCAAAATCCTTTGGCAAATTTGACCTGATATCATTTATCAATTTAAAAAAAAAATTTTGTCCTTTTTGTAATAAAACTTTTCATATACTGTGAAATCATTATTATTCGTTGGATACCAATTTTCGTGGGTTTCGTTGGTACATGTGAACCACGAATTACAATTTTCAAAGAAATACAAATTTATATCAGGTTGTATGCAGACTTTGACAAAACCACGAAATCACGTATCCACGAAAAGGCAAGTTTTCCGCAATCCAAGAAAATTGGTACCCACGAAAATAAATGAAACCACAGTATTAGAACGACAGTTCAAAGTAAGAAAATCGCCAGTATTTGTAATATTATGTTGTCTTAATACTTTTTGTTGGTTAGAAAATTTTGTGTTAATGGCAGATCTTTGATTGTTTCTGTTTGATATTTGAAATCCTTATCTTGTTTTTAATGGATCAATGATTAACCAATGCCCCTTTAGTATCTTCTCTGTCTTTTTGTCATATAGAGTTTGACTTGGTACAGGCATTTCCTTATGTAGAAAATGGTGGATTAAACCTGGTTTTATAGCTAGCTAGGATTTAGCTATAAATATTAAGGGCTTGATAAAGACATATTGTGTAAATCCTCGTATATTGTTAAAAACTGTTCATACCCCTCCAAGTGCTTTTTGCCAATTTTAAGTTTAAATCATTATCTACTTTACTCGAGCGCATAGGAAAATAGTTATTTTGTTTATAACATCATTCGCTTGGAAACAACATCCCGTATTATGGGACACAAATTAAAGAATAATATTGATTAAAAATCCAACTGATGAAATTTTTAATACTGGAATTCACATCAAACAAATAGATATGAGTAACGTTTACAATCATGAAAGGGGAAAAACATGAAGTATGTAGTATCATAAGTTAATTATACATTAGCTCTGGTACATTCAGCTTATCGATGACAATCTCCAAAACGCACTATTGTCATCTGGATCTGCGTATAATCTTATAGATCGTTTAAATGCTTGTCTCGCTGATGGTATATCACCTACTAACTGATAAGCTATTCCTAGGATGTTGTATGATATAGCCTCTTGATAGGAACATGCTATAAAATACTTTTCTCCTATAGTAACTTGTAAATCTCGGAGAGAATTACGGCATTTTTTGGAATCGTTTAGATGATAATGGCATAGAAATGGAAGAACATGCGTAAATACTACTGGCGGTATTATACACGGAGTAGTTTTTTCTACCTTTCTTAATTCTTCCGGTATCAACATAGAATTTGCAAGAAACACCACTTGATCTAATAGCAGATATTTAAACAAAAGAACCACAGGCATCTGCCGAAACAAATACAAACTGAATAAATCATAATGAATATGCAACAAATTCATGAACGGGTAAAGTTTTTCCGATGAACATTTTAGTAGAGAATATTGAAGAAGGTCAATGGCTTTTGTGTGCTGTTCTGTATGATAGAAAAACGAAGCTAACTTCAGCCATCCAGTAATAGCATTATGGCGTATGTTTCGTAGCAAAGAACTTATACAGGTATTGTATTGTGTATATGTATATTTATTACCAGAAACATCCTTAAATCCTTGTAATTTGTCAAGCAAGCAACACTTCTTTGAAATATAGTACAAGTAAAGTTGTTTTATTTTGGAATTCTTTGTAGATAATACTATGTGTATAACTTTTTTCAACAAAAAATTACAGGACGAAGATTGAATATCCGCAAAAATCATTTTTGAAAATAATAATTGTTTAAGATTATTGACATATAAATTAATTTGCCCTTTTTTAATGCAGAATGCTAATTCATGGAAGTTAGGGATTTGTTTTGAAAATGCGATACAATGCCAACCATAATTATTCAAAACATTCAGCTTATTTAAGAGAATTTTCTGTGCGTTTCCTTTAATCTTATTCTCAAATAAGTTATTGTCAGGAATAAAGTAATGGGGACAGACTAAGTATTCAACACAGTATATTAGTCTCCTTAAACATCTCATAAAATTTTTTATTAAGTTTTCGGGTCTCCAAATTGCAATTGAAACTTCCTCCGAAATCCAAAAAAGAATTGTTTTTATGAAATATGAGCAAAGTAAATCTTTACAATCTATGTCAATATCTATTACATCTTTGAGAAGAATTTTCATAAGAGCATAGCAAAGTAATTGTGCATGTGTAAATGTAATGATTAGAAGTTTTTCTCCAACGGAAAACGATATTCGCCATTCTAAATCTTCTTTAATAGATCCTTTAACACCTATTGGTACAAAGAGAACGCCATGTCTAAGAATAGATTGTTTAACATCGTACCCTGGCCATGCGGTATGTGATCGTGTCATCCATTGTTTTGCCTGTGTTGTCCACAACTTACTATGTAAGCAGTATGCAATATCATATTCCCCATTTTTGTCTGACATGCAAGGACCGTGGATGAACGGAGTGCGCTTGTGCAATATACGTTCTTTTAATCTTATGTTTGAAAAGTACAAATAACCTTCATTCATCTCGCATAATCTAAAGACGCTATGATCATTGCTATGTACTAGACGTAAATGAGTGAAGCCTGGGTGTGTGTCTCCTGTCGCCATTGTAAAATACGTTTTAGCAGGATTAAAATAAGTGTTTGTGCTTTCACAAACCTCAGCACATTTGCTAACATACATAATATCTATATCACTTCCTCGCATCTCCAGTCCCTCGCCAAAGCTGCCACTGGTTATTTTTGTCAAATAATCTTGACTCGATAAATTGTCTCTAATAGAGTTCATCATTCTGATAGTTTTTACATGCCCTTCTGTTCCAACAATATTCTGACACATATATTGATATAGATATATTGATGCATCATGTGTCGCTGGTTCTGAAATAAAACTTAATTTATTGATATGTATTATAAGACTTACACTTGCCATGGCGTTGTTATTTGTTTTCGTCTTATAAGGCAGCAACCATTTAACTTCAAGGAGGGGGAGGGGTAATGTTTTTTGTCTGAGTCAGAGCTCGAACATTTGTTTTTACTTTTTCGACGCTATCAATCAAATTATTTGTTTCAAGTTTAACACTATAAGGTATGGGGAAAATTTGGATTCAGAATATTTTTTTGTCATCTGCTTTACCACAATATTTTTTTCATCAAGTTGGGGATCAGAATTTTTTTTTTAGGAAACAAAACCATAACCGCCCTCCCCCTCCCCCCTTGAAGTTAAATGGTTGCTCCCTTATAAGTCGAAAACAAATAACAACGCATGGCAAGGGTAAGTTCTATAATACAAGTTCTATAATACATATCAATAATCGCTGGTTCTGAAATACAACTTAATTCATTGATATGTATTGTATATACCCCCCCCCCTTTTTGAAGTTAAATGGTCGTTTCTTAAGTTTAAATGTCACTTTCGTATCTTTCGCCTCTCGTTTTGTTTAACAAATTAAGGTATGTCAATCCGAAGTAATAAATGTAATTAAAGTTTCAAGCTTATATACTCTATCCGGTGTGTCCGAGACTAGAACAGGCACTAGCAATGGCAAATTAATGAATTATTAAGTCATTTAAAGTCTTTCTGTCAATTTGCAGATTATCAACTACGGAAATTTCAGTACTGTTCAGACAATTCGAATATCAAAATGATAAGCTTTAAGGAACAAAGTAAAATCAGAACATGAACTTCAATTACTTGTACTCAGAACCTAGCTGGTATTGTTCTTGTTCGATAGAACGCAAGTGTATATAAAATGTCGCCTTTTAATGATATCATCTGACTGTATTCATCACTCTGATTGGCTATATAAACATGATAAAGTCGTTTTAGTCATTTTCCTAATAAAAAATGTTTATCTTTTCAATTTGTAATTTCGAGACTTCTTCTTTGAAATAATTTTATGAGGAAATATTGTTTAAAACTATTTTTGCTTTGTTTCCTTCTTAATTTATCTTTTTGGAATGTCGGTGAGGAAATATTTGACGTGATTCATATTTCGTACATTCAAAACAACTGATATCTGACATTTTTACTACCAGAAAGTCCGCTAAAATAGTACACTGTAATAAAATATATTGCGTATAATAAAATATACGAGTACATTTACCTAGGTTTTGAATAGAGATGTGTTCGTCCGGTCGTTGATATAGTCGAATATTTTATTTTTTCAGGTTTCTTCTCCATTATTGAATTTACATTTAAGTTCAGTACTTTTGCTAGAACTTTTTTTTTATATATTGAATTTAATTGAAAATTATATTCGCGATTAATTTTTTACCATGTTTGTATTTAAACGTTCATATTTTTCTTTCGTTCACATTGTTTTTTTCTTTATATTTTCATTCATTTCAGGATATTAAACACACATAATATGTAATAACCCTTTGATGGAATTTTCATATTAATGATATTTGCCGAGATTGCGATTCAGTCAATTGTTGAAATTTACGGGGCAAATTAATGAAAAAAACATAGAAGATGAACGTCAACTCGAACAATAACAGAAAATCGAACTCGACCTGTCAATCTTTCTTTTATTTCGAAGTGAAGTGAAAGAACTTTATGGTATTTTTCAGGAATGTGTTTTTGAAGGAATGTTGTATCATCACACTGTCACAAAACCTTCGGATGGGAGTTCCTCACCCTGGCCTTCTCTCTTTTTGTTTTACCTAGCTTTTTGGCACGTTAAAATAAAACAAAATTACACTTACATTTAATCAGCCGGTAATACAAGTATGTGCCCATAGTTATAATTTAATACAATAAAAAGATTAGTTTAGCACTAAACTCATTTTTGTTTCACTTATCGTTGTTAATAAACGAATACAAATATATAATTCATGTGCGTTGACACGGTTCTTTTAGAAAACAGGATACAATGACTATTGAAAATATATAAAAAGCAGTTATATAATTCTTGTTTTACCTGACATTTTATTGTCCACGGGGATATTCACTACAATTTACTTTCGTTTCTAGTGAATGATAGTATTGAACTATCAAATATTGACCTTTGACTGTTATATCTCTATTTCGTGATAGTGTTTTCTTCATGTGTGTGTACATTTGAATTCGGTTTTTATCTATTAGAAATGTTTTATCGAACTCTTCAAATAAAAATATCACATTTTAATGTTCTTCTTTATAATATTTCCTTCTGACGTATGTATAATTTGTTCCTGTCTATTGTTTGCTTAATATCGAGTTATATTTTTTGTTTATTGAATATAATTTTTTCATACTCATCTCGAGTTTTAATGTGAAATCGTTCGTTAATTTGTGATGACACTCGCGCATACATGTGATTTAGTTGTTTTAAATGTAGCGTTTGAAAAGTGTAGTAATCACTTGTAAACTCGTTGCAATATTTTGGTATGCTGGTAATGGACCATGCGCATTTGAACGAACATTGTGACTGAGTTTGATCCCATAGTGTATCAACTGTTGCAGTATTATAATATACTATTGTAATGAATGCTTGTATATTAAAAAAAAGTAAACAAAACTTTAGATGTAAGCTTCCTGGATTTACCTTCATCGGAAACGTTCAATATCGAATATATAAAATCCATGGATGTGAAATAAAACTCGCTTCTCAAGTTCCACTTTAAAATTGCTAATAGTGATTAACACCATATTCACGATTATCTTTTTCTCTCTGACGATTTTTTTTTCTCTCTGACGATTATTTTTTTAATCTCTCACGAGATATTTTTGTCTGCACATTTTTATCTAACCAATGATCTGTCACAAATAGGGTGTATATTTTGTATGTGTCTGTTATGATATTCAGTTTAATAGTGGAATTCAAATCAGTTACGATATGATTGTACTTTAACGATTATAAAGTTGCCGAAATATAACAGAGGGTCTGGGTGGGGGATCCATCTTTTCTTTATTCTTAATTTTTTTTGTAATTTTTCTTTATTCTTTATAGTATTCCCCATTTGTCTATACTCTTACATTTAACATACCACTATTCTCTAAAACATTTTCGGTCTTTTTTCTATAGTATTAGTCCACTTTTCTATTTTTTGCAAATCCCATAGAGACCCTTATGACAGGCTGGAACATTGTAAGGGCGTGTTGATCTTGAGTGTCTCCTAGGTTGAGAGACAATCATGGTATATTGTAGATTAGAGACAAACGAACCTGCCCTCAGTGGGGTCGGGGAGGGGTGGAGAGGGGCACTTACTATGTTAAGAGTGGTAGGGATGGTCCTTTGGAATAAGTCACCTTTTTCATGCGTCGTCATATATCATTAGGTTGATAACTAAAGATGAAATATATGAAAAAGTTCCTGATTATCGTGATTATAATTATTCAAATGTCGGTGTGAAATAGCGTATGTGACCACATCATATGCAGTTCTTGGAACATTTCATGCAATGGTAACCAAATTATATGCAGTGATCACAGCACTCTACACTATAAGTTTTGTTGGTGAAGGTGATGCAACGATTAATTTTCATGATTTCATCGGAATGTACTACCCATTCTGATTTCAATCTAGAAAACTAACGCTCTGAATAATGTACACAAAAATAAATGACGAGCAATTTTCATAAATAACAATCAAAGAAAACCGTGAATAACAGATTCCTGAGTTGGGATAGGCACATACCTAACATACTCGCGAGCGCTCAAAACTCACCTAATACATGTTACACAACACCATTAGAACTGTATGAGATTACTTGTTAAAGTATTTACTCATTAAATCGACAAAAAGCACTTACAATGTGTACCTCATAGAAAGATCAAAATTAAAATAAAGATCAACGACTTTAATATGTGCAATTCTATGATATTTACCGATCATGTACATGATGTAAAGGGGTCTCAAATGAATACAATTCGCACATCATGTATTATTTATCAACAAAACACAACGGTTGTTTTTACTGTAATAAACCAACCACAGGTGAAAAACAATAAGTAATTGTTAGTGTTGATAATAAACATTCCTTTTTAAATTTGATTAAAATCGCTTTTCTGGATTTACCTTCATCAGGAACACTCAGACCTTAATATATGAAATCCAGGCTCTTTCAATAATTCATCATTTTTACAAAAACAAAAGAAATGATCATATAAATCTATAATCGAAACAAAAAGTGCAACAAAAAGTGAATATAGTTAGAATTAGGTCGTAATTGATATTAATGAATGACACATTTAGTTCACTTTGATAACAGTCAAGCATGAAAATTTACGTCCATACACTTGCATTTTTCTATAACCTGCTTTGATATTTAAAGTATCATTTGCATTCAATTGAACAGCTATGATTCCTGTTCCTGTGTGATGATCATCCTCTGTAGATCTTAAGGCTGGTCTGACATATACACGGCTTACAATCATTCCGTTTTTCATTATTTCAAAGCCAGCATATCGGGTATACGACAAAATATACACCCCAACTAAATAGATTCCTTGTTTTTCACACGTGAATATCCCTGAAGATGTGAATTTTTTCACGTTTTTAATTCCGTTTGACAGTTTCACACCACTGAATTTTATTATCTCACTACCATCATATGTATGAGTCGCACGAGCACACGATGTGATTGCAACTGAAATGAAAAAAAGGGTGTTTTAACTTATTACAATCTGTACTTGCACATACATGTACATGAATACAACAGGCATATCAAACAAACGACAACTCTAGCACACAGTGGAGATATTATATTGATATTTTGACCGAATTCGTCATTAAAATTTCAAACAGTTTTGACATCGAGTTTATACTTTTTCCCCCCAAATTTAATACATACTACACAGACATATATTTAACATTTTTACATTGAATTAAACTTGCTTTTGGGTTTGTGATATATAGATATCACGTGGCAATATGTATCGACATGTATCGAGATGTTTTTTTATGTTTCATTTATTCATTGTGTTGATTTGGACTTTAATGGTCATTGGTTTTAGAGGAAATGTTCAAACCAGTTACTGTAAAATAAGTTTAAAAAGAGCCGTAGGGCAAAGCAATCAATCAACACAAACAATTGATTCGTAACAAACCTTAACCCCAGCTTTTATTGAGTTGTTAATTTCAAAAAGAAATTCCTTTGATCAGTAAAATAAGGTAAAATTAAAAATACATTTTCGGCATCCTGCTATACTCTTTTGATCAGAACAGCTTCTGTTCAACTTCCGTAAAATTTCATAAAGATTTGACAAATTCATTGATATTTTTTTTTATAATTTAACCATATGCTGAACATAAATGTCGACGCCGCCGAAATCTAGAATCGCTATGTCTCGATTTCGCAAATTAAAAATCGCAGGCTCGTCCAAAATGCAAACCACATATCGAATCTCAACAGATAATGAATTGATTTAGAAAAAAAACACACATTTACTCTCTTTACACACTATGTGTACGTACGTTTCAATTCAACATGTCTGAGCTCACATAAAGATTGTTTGCACCACGAATTATTTACTGCATGAGATCCATATTGGTACACTAACGTAAAAATGTCTGAATGCAAATGAACGAAACCAGTTTATGTACTGTATGTGCTAATATAGCATTATCGAATTGGTTTAATTGTTTCGTGCTTCGAAAAGTTCTTTATTTAAACGTTTTCTTTGATTATTAAACATAAATGCACTGACAAACTACATTTTAAGTCATATGAATTTTGTTTTTTTAAAACATTGACGCACTTTGAAAAACATGGACTGCTCTCGAAAAAACCAGGACATATAAAAATGAATTTACTCTTCAAAATTTCTATTTCAATGCAAAGAAAAAGAATTTTTCTAAAGTATATCTAAGTAAATATAGATTCGATGTACGCATTTCCGTTGACATTTGCATTGGTTTGTGTATAAAAAGGCTTTAATCTATATCTTGAAATAAATCATTGTAAGACCAAAATAAACGTTTTTAAAACGCTCATATCTTTTTATGAAAAATTCTAATTCACTGTTTCTTTTCATTTTTGATCTTATTCACTCGTAAAAACGTGGTCACACTCGACAAAAAAAGATCAAATCATTCGAAAAACCATACCGTACATTATACCTACCATGTAAAGGCTACATATGTATATGTACGACTGATTTCACATAAAATTATAATATTTCGATTACACTAGGCAATTATATCCGCCGAATTTTTGTGTTGAAAGTTTTACTTTTAGATTCAAATTGTTGAATGCATTATTTGTATATATATTTTATTACGAAGATCTATTTTTATAAGAATTGTATGTTGTGATTTTTGACGAACCTGCGAGTTTTGTCGCAAAAGCGAGACATAGCGATTCACATTCCGTCGTCGTAAATTTCTTAAACTATCCTGGATTTCTACCAAACTTGGACAGAAGCTTGTTTATGATCATAAAATATTATCCAGAAGTAAAGTTTGTAAAAAAAAAACCTGTTTATCCGTATTTTACTTATAAATGGACTTAGTTTTTCTGCCAGTTAACATTACATTCACTCTGTGGTTAAAGTTTTAAAAATTTTAATAACTTTCTTAAACTTTCCTGGATTTGTACTAAACGTGGACAGAAGCTTGTTTATGATCAAAAGCTAGTATCTAGAAGGAAATTTTGTAAAAATTTATTTTCTGTTTTTCCGTATATTACTTATAAATGGACTTCCAGTTAACATTACATACAGTCTGCAGTTAAAGTTTTTAAAACATTTATTAGATTCATAAACCATCCTGGATTTTTACCAAACTTGGACAGAAGCTTCTTACAATCAAAAGATAGTATCTAGAGGGAGAAATTTTTAACATATGTTCCCCCATTTTTGTTGAGCCTGCGACTAACAGCAAAAGTAGGCGAGACACTCGGTTCCGCGGAACCCTTACGAATTTTTTAAAATCTTTTTCGAAATTCAAGTAAGTGCCTCGACATCTTTATTTTCTTGTCAGATTTGAATGTTTTTTGGTTTAATTTCGTACAAGTTATATACAAAACAAACAGAATTCAATTCTATAATGAAAATGATATATCCCGAAACCGTTTTTATCTATTACCTTTTATGTTATAACTTGATTACGGTATGACATTTTCATCAATTTAACACCAACGATTAGAATTAAAACATGTCAAAGTCATCAAGAAGAGTATTCTGTGGTGCACATTTTATACTATTGCTTTTGCCTTTACAGAGTCATATATTTAACAATGTACTAGTAAACACTCTATAAAAACAGCATTAGCTATTAAAAAAGCTTACCAGACCTCCTTGAGTTACATCTTCAAAGAAGTAGATTTAATAAAATAAAAAAAAGGATAATCAATTAATGCAAAGAAAAACAAAAATATGTAATCATCAAATGTATTACGTCATTTCTATAACTTCACTTACGATGATATAATTACAATCATTGACGATGGTCATGAAATTAAACAAACTTACCATTTTCAGTGGTTCTATTTACCTCGGATTCAACAACATACAGTTTTGATTCCGTAAAATGTTGTTTTCCTTTCAGTTGCTCTATCTCTCCATCGAGCTTATTACCCATTATTGTCAAAGAATCATGGATCTCTGTGGCAGAAATGTTCTGTTTTTTCTTTAGAAATTCATAATTTTTCTCCATTTTCACTTTTAGTCCAGCTGAAATAAGTTGAATTAGATTAATTTGGTGAATAGAATATTTGTTGATAAAAAGAAATAAGGGGGAGAAGATACCAAATTTGGCTTTTTGTTATAATAAAACAATCAAAAACCACAAGCTAAACAAAGACTGACAACAGAAAGGTCAACACATAGGGAAAACGACAGTCCCTCAAAACAGAAAAACTAAGGACTTAGCAACATAAGAACACATGTGGCTCGGAATGATAGTGTAAAAATCAACTTTTTTTTCATCTTTTCATCAATAAGATATTTATGCTGATTTTTTAAAGTTCCTTTTATTAGTCTGTTAGTGAATTAGAATTAGAAACAGGGATCATCTGGGTTATAAGTAAATGAGACTACAACCCAATGTCACACTTGATATATAAAGAAAGATCAAGAAGTTAACATACGCTCTCCCGCAAAGGACACGTTTGTAAACAAATCAATATACCATACTAACTCCAAATCACAACCACTCTAGAGAAAATGTGGTAAGCTTGTGTGAAACATTCATTGTCATGGACCAGTCATTGAAACAAAAAATACTTCAAAGACAAAAATATTAATATATAACAAAACAAGAACTATGGCGACGTTTTCGGCGTGGGTTAGGCATATGACAATATTGCTTGGTGTAGGTATATGAGATCTCAGCTCCCTCTTTTCCACATTGATCATGTACATAAATAGAGCACACATTTCAAATCACCATGGAAAAAGCCATTAAGGCATTAAATAGTACCTAAATAACCAATTTATTGAAATGTGTAATCTGTATGCATGATAAAAAATATAGAACTATTCAAATCTTAAGGTCAGTATATTTTCAGTTTCTCTTACCTTCGATTTTCTGTTGAAAAGTAGAAATGCCAACATTAATAGACGTCTGTAATCTTTCCATACTAGTTTGTACTGTCTTATCCAAAATATTTTCCACGAGGTCATTCACTGCTTTTTTCACTTCTATTCTAATTATTTCCTTAAGTCGTGTCGTAAAACTAGAAATATCTAAATTCGCTTCCAGGGGTTCATTTAGTTTTGATATTAAAGGGATGTCGATGGCTGTTTCACAGTTGTCATGTCCGCAAGTATTCGAACACACGTTTTCAATCAGAAAGAGAATAAAAAGAACAATTGCACATCCTCGTATCATTTTGAAAATTTGTTGAAATCAAATTGTCTCTGGAGAAGAATCGGTTTTGATACTGATACCAGCTAAGTCTGTAGAAAAAAATAAATATTTATAAAAAAAATTGTCTTGAGAAGATCCAGTATTATACTCATATCTTAAATTAACATATAATATTAATATTTGTTATACTGATATGATAATTATTATGACAATTATGATACCAGTAAGTCAGCATAAACATAAATGTTAAGAATAACTTATTTTTTGTGTTAACATAATGCTTGCTATGCAAACTGTGAAAAAAAGGAAATAATAATTACACATAAGAACACCTGTTTAACTGCATGTTCGATCTATAAATGTGTTTCTCTAATCTTTAGCAAATTCTCGACCAATTAATTTATTGTTTTCTATTTAAGGAAATGCCTGTTCCAAGTCAGGAATATGACAGTTGTTTTTCCATTCGTTTTATGTGTTTGAGCGTTTGATTTTGCCATTTGATAAGGGACTTTCCGTTTTAAATTTTCCTTGGAGTTCGGTGTTTTTGTTATTCTACTTTTTTATATCAATTCATCGGTTTTCAAAATTCAATATTGACGTCAAATGTGTAAGATTTCCTCTGAATTTGCTAGTGTGACGTCACGTAAAACAGCTACCATTTATGATGACGACACATAGGAAGAACATATCATTTTTGCAGGTAATTGAAACAGAAGAATAAAACTGTCCAATAGATTATCTTAAATCTTTATTAGATAAACATATTCCACCACCTAATCTTGCGCAATACAATTCACCACTTTTGAACACTTTTAAGTGCTCGAAACGAAGGAAGTATCTGAATGAAAAAAATAATCTATGAACTGGTTCTTAAAAAAATTACATAAAAATAATATCATATGTCAACTCTAACATTCAGTCTAATCAGTCTTGTTCATATCATATCTCTATAACCTAGTAGAAAAAATATTTCTGAACTTGTGACCTGCGAATAGATTGAACAATCGGCAGATATTACGTGGCTACACGGCAGACGTAAACATTTAATCTTTGAACTGATTCTTAAAAAATTACATAAAATTAATATCATATGTCAATTTAAGGATGTATTTAGGTGAGGTTTAGGAATATGTGTCAGATGTTCGGACTCCTTGGGTTTTTACCTTCAATACAGGGTAAAATATTTTGCCCAATAACACCATTTTTCTTTTGGCATAAGGCTTCAATAGCTAATAAAAAATCATTTACCAAAAGTTAAGCCGATTCTAGATTTCTTTTCTTTCTATTTGAGACCCAAAAATTACCAATGCAAATTTAGCATGTTTAATGTAAAAGTCCAAGTCAGCCTTTTCTGGCCATTTTTTTTAAATCGGAATTCTCGAAAAGGAGCTCCCTAACCTATCAGTTTTTAAGCTGATTTTGTTCCCCAAATAATACTCTTCCAACTTATAGTACCAACTTTAAATTGTAGATGTTTAAAATTCCACTTAAGAACATTCTTTAGCAGAAATAGGAAAAGACCATACGTTGTTCTCTCTTCTTTCACTGTGACAATCGGTTCCGACCGTACCAATTTTAACTTCAGGTACGGAAAACCGTACCGAAAAAAAATTAAAATATAAAAAAAATGTTAGAATATTATGCAAACTTCCATGCAATAAACGTTTTACATTTACCTCTGCTTGTTTTCTTAAAGAAAAAAAAACGTCTCTCAACGTTAAAAGTACAGAGCAACGTCAAGGTACGTAACCGCAGTACCGTAATCGGTTTATTGATTAGCAATTAATTATTAATTAATCGGAATCGTGCTATTGTTTAGGATGCTGTTGCGAATAATGTTTGGTGTTGGTTCATGCTCTAATATACACAGACAGAATAAATTGAAATTCCATGATGGATAATCTGAAGAATGCTATAGCTAGCAACAATCGCCAGCTCATTCGGCTCAAGTTAGTTTGCCAGTTTTATCAAGAAGATTTAAACGAAGCAAATCTACAATGCCAGTTAAGGCTATTTGCAACTGTCCTCGAATCAGCAACACCTAGAGAAAATATAGTCCTTACAGATATCATCACGTTCATAAGAGGAATGACACTAAGAGAACGAGTTTTGTTGTCAGAAGTAGTTACAGTCTTGAAACTAGTTTTAGTCCTGCCAGCAATAAATGGAAGGTCGTTCAGTATACTCCGTCGTATTAAGACGTATCTAAGGTCGACCATAAAACAGAAAAGATTGAACGATTTCATGGTGCTGCATGTTCACAAAACAAGAACAGATCATTTGGACTTGAAGAGTATAGCAAGCAAATTTGCATTTAAAGAATACAGGAAAAACATATTTGGAAAATTTCAATTAAGTCAGTCTTCATAACGTTTCTGAACATGATACGTGTACTGATTAGGGGTTTATCATTTTTATCGACAAAGGAGAGGGGGCGGTTTCCCATTTCTTGGGGGTATCAAGGTTTGTTTTGGATAGGCAAAACATGTAAACTTATAAAAAAAATAGACGAGAGAAATAACATTCCATATTATTCTAACATGAAGAAAAGTTTTCCTTTTTGCAAGGGTGATTTTGGCATTTTTCGTCGAAGTAAAATCAGAGATGGGGAGCTTCCCCAACCACTACCGGTAAAAATGATTAGTCCTTTGAAGTCTGAAATATGATTTCTAATGTAATAACATTTTCTATCAGAAAAATACAAAGCCACCAAAATGTTAAAAAGGTGTAATGGAGTAAAAAGAAGAATCGACAACCGAAGCGCTATCCAAAAAAGAATCGCGATCAATGGACAAAAGACAAACCAGTGAATAAATAAGACACACAAGGACAAACAACACCATTCAACATTGAAAACTAAAAACAAATAAGAAACACGGACCCCGAAAAAACTGGGGCGACCTCAGGCTATCGAGTTAATGTGCATGTGACAAAATCGTACACAATACATATAGGCAAGAATCAATTCATCAAGAAACACAGTGCTTCATTTCAGTTCTACATCTTGACAGTCGCTGCATGATTTTCAAAAATGCATATCCTACAAGGTCAAGACGACCCCCTAGTGTCGACTTTAGTGGTTGTCTTAAAAGTTAACTTTAAAACATGTTAACCCGCCGCAATTTTGTGCCTGTCCCAAGTCAGGAACCTCTTGCCTTTGTTTTTCTTGAATTGTTTTCAATTTTAGTTCTTTTGTGTGTTATGGAGTCTAGAAGGGAGTGCATTCCTCTGAACCAGTTTACATCGTTGTTTCTGGGCCGGCTGCAGCCTATCCCGTGTGAAAGGATTCCCGTCATCATTCATTGAAGATCCATTGGTTCGTCCAGGGCTGTATTGTTTTGACAAATTCCCCATTCCCATTCACTTTGCTAGCCGCACTATTGTTTTAATTAAAAAAAAAAAAAAGATTTTATAACAAATAAACTGACAAAAATCTTATAAATCATGAACTTTGCGCAATGATTTGTGGTGAAGTGGCGAGGTATGATATGACAGTGTTCTTCTCGTTCACCGATCTTGCTATGTAAATTACACAAAAATTGAAAACAAACAACAAAACCTGCAAGTGATTGGAACACAAACATTCATATTTGATTTTTTTTCAAGTTGTCGAGTAAAAAATGCTGCTTTACAAAAACAGTCATTAGTGCCAGGAAACACCTAGAATGCAGGATTTTAACGCTATTATCCCCAGAGCTTCGGGGGAGGCTTGAGCGGACCCCAGACCCCCTGCCGAGGCTGGAGGGACACTTCATGTCCCTTAGGTCTAATTTGTCGAAACCGTTCCATTATTTCTGGGTGCAACGCCTATGATATCATATCTCAATAACCTAGTAGAAAAAAATATTTCTGAACGTTTGACCTGCGAATAGATTGAACAATCGGCAGATATTACGTTGCTACACGGCAGATGTGAAATTTGCTTACTTTGACGAAAGTTTTGTTTGGCACGGCCGGACAGTCAGACGGACGGACAGACGGACGGACGGACGGATGGACGGACAGACAAACGGACGGACGGATGGACGGACGTAAATAATTTAAGAAACATGTAAAAAAAAAAATATTAAACATATGCAGTCAGGTGTTGTGTTTAACGGATATGATTACGTCCTTTCGGAGTAAAACGGGAAATTAAAAATTGCACCAAAGATACCAGGCTCATTATTTTGTACGTTTGATTAAAGTGAAAAGACCAAATCATGCACGAAGTTGAACAGTGTTGATGACCAAAAATTTCAAAATGTTTCGCCATAAACAGGAAAAAGGACCTACCTGATATAACTTTTGATATAGATAATGCAGTTTTATGCAGCGAAGATGAAAATGTGATTTCCAATAGGATTTAGGGGTAAACCAAGGCTGAAGTCATTAGCGGTGCGTATCAAGAGGAACTTTTTTATGTGGTGTCATTTTCAGCATTGCTATAACAAGTAAAAAGTAACCGATGGGACAATCTAAACTAGCTGACCATACGGTATGGGTTTTACCTATTGTTGAAGATCGTACGGTTGCCTATAATTGCTTACATCTACTTCATTTGAACGTTGGTGGATAGTTGTCTCATCCTCTTTAAACAGTAGCTCAACTTAAACAATTGAGAAAACTAAAGTACAGTTTAAGGTTAACAATATGTATTGTTGCTACCTGTACATGAAGACAGTGTTTGTGTATAATGCTTTTTGCGTGCGCTACTTTATATATTTTCCGTAAATATCTTCACATGCGTTTGGTGTCCAAAATGGATAAAGACGATGAAAATATATATATATATTCTTAATGCAAAAAAAAAAAAGAAAGTGATGTCGTATTTAGTGATTGTTTTGTTTCTTCAAACTTTGGATTAGAATCAAATGTGTATTCAGATATATTCGATTTCAGTGCGGACAACAGAAAGGATATAGCAGCTAATGATGGCAAGTCTTATATATATTTTTTAAAATGTAGTTCTCTCCTTTTACTCTCTTATTACTTCTGATGTTTTATTTCTTATAAGGTGAATGAGATAAAAAGAAAAACATGTGAAGACAGGTTCACGTTGAAGAAAAATGTTCAACCATATCGGGTGCACCGTAGTTATTTTATTTCAAACAGAGCACTATAACATATGAGTGAGCACAAATGAAGAGATAACAAGCGTGTAATCAGTTGTAATTCTTTTGTTGTTCATCGGAATTTTCCCGTCTTATATTATTCCAATGAGGTTTAAGAGAATTATGATCCAAATATTATATCTTTTGTTTGTAAAAAAGAATTAATATAGTTAAAATTTTTAAACAATAAAGCGATCAGACCTATTCACCTTCTATACATGAAAAAATGTATATATTCACAGTTTTCCCGTATGACCGTATGACGCAGGCTCCCTCTTTTCATCCTCAATAAAACATTGTTGTGACGTCATTCTATTGTTTTACCCGTTCTTTATTTCAGTGATTGGACTATCATTTACCTGTAAGAAACCATTATGTTACCTTTAACTGTCCAATATTTTTAGAATAGCCCTCCTCTTTCTTAAAAATAATATTGGACAGCGGAAGGTAACATAACTGATTCGTACAAGTAAATGATAGTTCAAAAACTAAAAAAAAATCAATTCCCACTATGTTTTTCTTCATGTGAACAAAAATACAACCAAAGAACAAATGACAATTACACAAAAAAGTTTTATTAAACTCACCTTCCAATACAATAACTTTGTCACTCAACAAGAAGGTTTTTTTGAGAAAAAAAATCACGTTCAAATTGTTTTTCAATCTACCAATACTTAAATCACAGCCATTGTTCTCATGTTTTCTCCTTTAACACCAATTTGGTTGATAATGCTCGTTGTAAGTCTTGTTTTTTTTTTACTTTTAGGTATTTCTTTTTTCAAAAGATTTATCCTGACTTCGTCCGTCATTGGATATCAAAATCGACCTCTGGTGGTAAAATACTTGTATAATAATAATCAAGAGAAAATCGTTCATCTGAAGTAAATGTTTTACCAAGTGTTCATGTGCAAGCCACATATTTTTCCTTGGACTAAAAAGCTAATCACAAATTTGATTAACAACCTAAACCTCACCCTGTGTTCAACGTGCAAATCGAGAACTTGTCAATGTTACCGAAACATAATTTTGTCTCTCGATTTCCCTTTGCAAACAACGCTTTCCTGCATTGAATTGATTGAAAAAGGGGGGATTAATGAAAGTACTTTTACTATATATGTAACATCAAAATACGATTTCAATTGGTTTTTTTTTTTAATGTACTTTCCAAACAGTTTCAGACTGTTCACTTTAGTTTAGATCTCAGAGCTAAACTTGATTAAGGGCAATTATCATAGATAAGCACAGAACAAAGATATGTACACCTGCAATGCTTTGTTATTAAAGATAATAAGGAAGCGTTGTTTGCAAAGGCAAATCGAGAGACAAAATTATGTTTCGGTAACATTAAAAAAACACACAAGGGACATCAATACACAAATAAACAAAAAAAGAGCGACACGACCTTAAAGAAAACAAAAGAAAAAAGTGGGATATTCAGGTGGTACCGTTTTGGTAAACAATAAACGTCTCTTGCAAGACAACCACCGAGATAAATTGTGGTGAACGAGGAAGGAGAGGGGGGCTGCGTCATACTGTCATACGGGTGATATATTGTGGTGAACGAAGAACGAAAGAGGGGGCCTGCATCATACTGTCATGCGAGAAAATTGCGAATATATATATTTTGCATGCATAGTTGATGAATAGGTCTGATCGATTTGTTGATCTCCGAACATTTCATGGCGATAAATTTAGATATAATAAATATATTAATTTATTCTTACGAATAAAAGATATAATATTTGGATCATAATTCTCTCCAATTTTATTGAAATAATATAAGATTGGAAAATTCCGATGAACAACAAAAGAATTTAAATTTATTGCACGTTGTTATCTCTTTGTTTGTTCTCATTAATTATATATATGAAATAAAATCGACTGCGGTGCTCTCGATATGGTTGTACTTTTTTCTTCAACGTGGACCTGTCTTCACATATTTTTCTTTTTCTTATTATTCACCTAATAAGAAATAACACCCCAGAAGAAATAAGGAAATAATAGGAGAGGACTACATTTTGAAATACTATATATAAAACTTGCCATTATCAGCTGCTATAACTATATCCTCGTTTTAATCCACACTGAAATCGAATATATCTGAAAACACATTTGATATTAATCCAAAGTTTGAAACACCACACTTACTTCATCTGTACTTTATTTTTGTCTACTATTGTTTAAGTTCAGCTACTGTTTAGAAATGATGATTTTTTATGTAAATAAAGTTTATTCACAAACAAACTTTCACACGTGATGAAAATAAATATTAACAAATCTATGTATTTGTATGTTTTTTTTTACCGTACCGAAGCATAATTTTGTCTCTCTATTTTCCTTTGCAAATTACGCTTTCTTTTTTTCTTTCATATCGGTGTACATATCTTTGTATCTGTGTTTAATGTATAATTATTGCATACAACCAATTTTATCTCTGAGATCTTAACTAAAGTGAAGTGTCTGAAACTGTTTGGAAAGCACATTAGAAAGAAACGAATGCAATTCGTATTTTGATGTTATATATAGTAAAAAGACTTCTATTAACCCCCTTTTTCAATCAATGCAATGCAGGAAAGGGTTTTATGTTGAAATTTATATAACACAATCACAAACTGTCTAAAACGTATCTAACAAACATATCATTAAATCTAGCGCCGAAGTTTATTAAATTTCACAAGAAAAATATCACTACGAACAAAATGCCAATCGGAAACATGATTGATTTGTTTAACATATAACCTGTGGTAACGTGTTCTTTTATTCTGCTGCCCATGTTCATTGTCGTTGATAAGCGACGTTTTTATTATATTCCTATTCAGGCAATAATCTCAGATAAAAAAAAACTTGTAAACCAACGCCGACACCTGAAAATTATAAAAACTGTTTTAGTCCCCTCGTTCATGAAGCAAGTTCTCGATTTGTACGTTGTACACTAGGTGAGGTTTATGTTGTAAATCAAATTCCTGATTATATATTTTTTCCAAGGAATAATATGTGGCTTGCACATCAACACTTAGTAAAACATCAACACACAGATGAACGATTTTCTCTTGATTATGATAATACAATTGTTTTACTTGTGGTCCTTGTATTGTGGAATGATCTATCAAACGTTAGAAGCATTATTTTATAATTTTCATTTTAATTGTAGCTGATAATGATGTTAGGAGGAATGAGAGCAACGCCAGAGGTCGATTTTTATATCCAAAGACGAACGAGGATAAATCTTTTGCAAAAACAAAAATATTTAAAAGCAACAAAAACGAAACTTACAACGACCATTATCTACCAAATTGGTGCTATAGGAGACAACACAAAACATGAGCAAAAATGGATGTGAAATAAGTATTGACAGTGTTAAAATCAATTTGAAAGTTTTTATGTTCTCAAGAAACCGTCGTGATGAGTGACAAAACTATTCTATTGGAAGGTGACTTTAATAAAAGTTTTTGTGAAATTGTCATTTGTTCTTTCGTTGTATTTTCTTTTTTCACAGGTCGATTTTTTTCACAGGTCGAATAGACTCATGCAGACACCATCATGCCGAAAATGCAAAACGACGAAGACACAAACAACACTACACAAAAAGGTACAGAGGAAAAACGATTGAGACGCATTTAACCCACCAAAACCTGAAGGCTACTTTGGTGCTTTTGGGAACTAACACCGTTATGGTTCCTGTTTTACTATTTGGACAAGTCGTGTCATAAGTAAAATCCGGTGATAAGCTGCATTCGGCGAGTCATTAACGACGGGTTTGCTTCAAAAATATTTTACTTTTGTGGGGAAAAGAATTGAAAGATTTTATCAATTGTGGAATAGTCAGTCTCAGTATCGATCGATATAAAAAAGGAGCTTATTGTAAAAGATATTTTGAAATTACCACTTGCATAAATGATTCTTTGAGACTATAATGTATATTCATTTTTAATGTTTAATGTCATTTCCGTTGAGGTTTCAATGGGAAACTACATAACGTAAACTGTGAAGACAGACAATAATTTGCTTTGTTTTAAAAGTGGCCAATTAATAAAAAAAAGTATCTTAGCAGCCATTTATGAAAAGATAAAACTTGGAACCGTATTTTAAGGACACTTAGTATACACCGATAATGCAAAGTTTGAAATCGTAATTTTCATGAAAGCGATGGGCTTTACGTACTGCCTGATACTTTTAATAAAAATCTGTTAGTAATACTTTTTTCATCAAAGCTTGTTTTAAATGGTATCCATCGTTTGTAGTGTATTATTTGGGTTCAAAGTATTAAGATTGTGCAGTTGCATGGATAAAGAAAATGCAAATTTTATGTAGCAAATGCAAAAAATGATACTCATATATTGAAATGTAATCCAGCTATGGCTATAACAATCACAATGGTAACATTTGCTATACACTAAGACAGAAGCAGATGATATCAAGGTATCATTCAAAAGTAATGAGTCGAAGTACAAGTACAAATTAATGCTAGATGCTCCAAGTATCATTCAGGTCCCCTGAATCCGCCTCTGACGTCAATCAACTATTTTTATACAGCCTGTGGCTTCATTCATGTCAATTATATTTGATTGTATGTCAAAAATATTTCAACCTAAATGTTGTACATTCTGTTACAGGAGGCCAACACAGTTTGTCTTTTAATCTCTTTTTGTATATTCTCTTATTGCGGAAAATTGTTAAAGTGATTTTTCGTGCTAAAATCCATACGATTCAACGGTGCGTCCACAGGCACTAATCTCTGAAAATAAATTTCATAATTATATACTTTAATATAGCACAAGGTAACTAACTCGCATTTTTGAAAAATGGCATTTGGTCCCCACCGTTGTCATATCGCTGTTAGAAGACGAAATTATTTACAGTTAACCAACTTGGAAATATAAAAAGAATCAGCATATAACGAAAGTGTGTCATTTCTCAAACATGCAAGTTGGGTACCGTGTGTTATATTAAGGTATATATAAAAAAAACAATCTAAGACAAGTGCATATGGCTGCATTAGAAAACGTGTACCTCATAGATTAAGATTAAGATTAACTACTTTATTATGTGCAATTCTTGTAAAGGGGTCTTAATGAATTCAAATTCGTAAATCAATTTTTATTTATCAAATGTCAACAACAACAAAAAGACAACATTTGTTTTCACTGTAAAAAAAACCATTACAGATTAAAAAAAAAAACAATATGTAATTGTAAGTGTTGTTAAAAAAAACATTATAATTGTACATCTGATTAAAGGCGCTTTTCAGGATTTACCTTCATCAGGAACCCTCAAACCTAAAAAAAAATGAAAGCCGGGCTTGTGAATGTTATATGAATTAATTTTATTTGTTAAATTGTAATCAGGCCCATTGAATAATTCATCATTTTTACAATAACGAAAACAGTTATCTGTAAAATCTATAATTAAAACAAAAAGTGAATATAACTAGAATTAGATCGTAAATGATATTATTGAATGACACATTTATTTCACTTTAATAACTGTCAAGCACGAATATCCACCTCCGTACACTTCCATTTTTCTAAAACCTGCTTTGATATTTAAAGTATCATTTGCATTCAATTGAACAGCTATGATTCCTGTTCCTGTGTGATAGTTATCCTCTGTAGATCCTAAGTCTGGTCTGACTTTTACAAGGCTTACTATAATTCCGTTCTTCATAATTTTAAAGTGAGCTTCTTTGGTATACGACAAAATATACACCCCAACTAAATAAATTCCTGGCTTTTCACATGTAAATGTCCCTGATGATATGAATTTTTTCACATTTTCAATTCCATTTGACAGTTTCACATCACTGAAGTTTATTATCTCACGACCATTAAATGTATGGGTATCAAGAACACACGATGTTATTGCAACTGAAATATAAAAAGGATAGTTTAACTTAATAACATGTATACTCGCGCATACATGTATATGAATACAACAGTCATATCAAACAAACGACAACTCTATTGTTATTCTTTATCTCCATGATTTTAGGAGGTCGATCAGTTAACCATGTTATATTAATTAACATACTCTAAAAGTTTATCCAGGATTTCGAAAGGCGATATCAAAGCAGCGTTAAGGAGTTGGGCGTCTTCCTTCATCTTGGATTTTGTAAATAGCAAAAAACAATCGGTTTAGATCTTTAATAAAATGTGCAAGTTTCAAGAGTAGTATGTAATTCATGTGTAAGACTTTTCATGTTAATATAGACAATTCTGTGCTTTATCATATTACGGCTGTATTTTATCAAAAAAAGAATATTTTTGTTTGATTCTTGTGTCTTTTTTTTTTAGTTTTGCAAAATAAGGAGAGATAACTCGGATGAAAGGGGAGATAACTCAGATAAAGTATTTTTATTATAAAATGTGTTGTGAGTTTACCTATTTTATTCTGTAGCAAGAAAACGAGTCCAGTGACCCCAATTTTGTTTTTCTTATCTAAAGGCTTATTATTAGATGTATTTTCTCATATTTTATCTTTAAAGTCTCAGATAAAACGAGTCCAGTGACCCCATTTTTGTTTTTCTTATTTAAAGGCTTATAATTAGATGTATTTTCTCATATTTTCTCTTTAAAGTCTATGATGAAGTTTTTTGGTTTACCATGCATAATCTAAACACTATCTGACAATTTTGTACAACCTATAGCGTGAAAAAGCCCGGTGACCCATACTTTTTGCTATTAAAAAAAAAACATGAAATAAACAACAATTGACAAATTATTAAAAAGTTTTATGGATTTTAATATAGACCCCTCCCCCCTCCCCCATCTACTGTTTCATTCAGTGTAAAAATGATGAATACATGTTTGTGATGAAACAACTTGCATATGTAATACATTTATTTATTTTGTGTTCTTTTCTATTTAGATAATAACCATGGCTTAATAATTTTTTCCAGAGATCGCGTGAAAGTGGCATATTCGGTTATTCTAACGACTTCCTTGCAACCTTACCAACTCATAACAGTACGCAATGCGGGTATCCATGCGTCGCTTTCCTGCTGAATGAACCAGGTGTTCATAGGTATAAAGTATGAAGCATGCCACACCAAATGCTATCGGGTGTAATATACACTAAATAAAAAAAAATATCCCGCTTCTGATAAGTTATATACAAGACTATGAAATAATACATATATCAAATGGAGCGTATATAAAGAATACATTTTGATTATGAAATGCGTCAGCTTAAGATCGAAATTAAAAGAATATTTTTTGCGGTTTTAATTTTGGTGAAAATAAGTATAATCTGGATGTCAAAATTTAATGACGAATTTCGGTAAAACTATCAATATTAATATTTGACCTTCAAGAATAAAAGATAGTTGTATTGCACACAAATGTCAACAAGTCGACATTTGGTAAACGAGTAGAAAGTCACTGACCACAACGTCACAATTAAACGTACTATTGTTTGCAAATAAAAGAGAAATTTTTGAATATTTTGATTACATCCTTCAAGTATGGGAATGATTCAATGTTACTATTGTACAATGATGATTTATCTAATTTCAATCGTGTGAGGGCTGTATTTCTAGTCACCATGAATCCAATTTGACATCTTGACTTCTCATAAAATACTTAAGCATAATGTACTTTTTACAAAGAGGTTTTTGGTGGGTTTTTTTTAATGTGGGATAATGTGAGAAAAGTACAAACTTGATTCACAATAAATTTTATTTTGTCAATCTTAAAGAGAAAATATCAAACAATTAAAGTGTTGCTTTTTAACCAGCGACTCTTGTCTTCTTTTCTTTTTTTTTTTGTATCTTTAACTGCTACTTCTCCAGCTGCAAAAATCATTTGGAATGATTTAAAAACTGAGTTGGATGTGTCACAGGTTTGATACACCTAGAATCGGGAAAAAAATTATAATGACCTTAAATTGTTTTCGATATTTGTTAAAAACCTTCATGTTATATAAATCCTTGTATAAATATGATTGGATTTCGAATAATTGAACTCGAGCAATCCCGATGAGCTTAGTGAAAAGCGCTTTGAACGCACCAGATTATGGAAATGCTTTTTTCTGTCCTTTTCTTAACTCATTTCAATGGATAATTTAACATTGTTAATTTCTTTGTTCATATAAGTTACTATTCGATTTGTTTTTAATAATAATAATAAATCAAATTCGAAATTTTACTTTCTTAATTAGTATAACCTATTTATTCATCGTTATTCAAACCTGTTTAATGTTACAGTTTATTTGCAATGGAGTGTTCTCAAGTGGTATTTCAAAGCGATCTATTTGTAATTGCCCTCTCCACCCTTTCCAATAAATTCGCACTTTGGTCTTATAATCCATCTGAGATGTTATTCACATATGGAATGGCGAGCGCTAGAGGCGTAAATGCAAAATCAGATAGAAATATTTACAGAATGCCGTGGTACTGACAGATAATAATATATACATTGTGCTTACTACACTGTTCAAGCGGGGAAATATTTGCTAGAATTATAAAGACACAAAACGTGCATATATAGTTGTCACACTATCATTTATATCTGCACGTTTACAAAAATAATGTTATACATCAGATCCATGTACTATTCTATTATTTGTCATTTAAGCGGTATTTTTAACATTGCCATATAAACCGTAGGTTTGGCTAGCCATAAAACCAGGTTCAACACAGTTTCTATTCTATTTTCTTAAAATGTCCAAGTCAGGAATATGGCAGTTTTTTTTATCAATTAGTTCGTTTCTATGTATGTTGGCGTTTATTTTTGTTGCAGTTCAGTGTTCCGTTGTGTTCCTCTTGTAGTTGATTGTTGGTTCCCTCGGTTTTAGTTTGTACTCCGGATTTATTTTCGCTTTATCGATTTATGACTATTGAACAGCGGTATACTACTGTTGCCTTTATTAAGCACTATAAACATAAACAAATAATCGGAAAAAACATATCTCCTATTACCATAGGAATTTTATCTAATTAATGTAAAACGTTGCACGTTTTTCATCTTATTTTGTTTATTTCAAAATTGTTAAAAGCTCCGCAAAACTGTCATCGACGTACTTTAAATTACTTTAAACATGTTAAAGGGGCATTAGCTGTCAAATTCTTGTTCACCGATTTGACTCAAATTCTCGTATTTGATTTATAACATACTAAAACGTAACTCCAATTTATAAAAAGTCTCAAATAAACAATTTACAATGCAACGGTCGATAATATGTATCAGCATTTCGGGTGTATTTTAGTCTAGACGCCATCTAATTAACTATCGAGGTGACCTCTGAAGACTGCCGACGATCATATAACACGATATTAGCATAAATATAGATATAAATAGATAACGAACTCGTGCAATTATACTTTTAAATGTCTGTTTGATTTCATATTATAGGTTAAAGTTATATGTTAATCATAGTTTTTACCAGTTAGAATGATTGTTTGTGGATCGAATCAGTCAATCAAATGTTTTACCCTTGTTACACTTTCAATGTTGACATTCTTTTCCTTCTAATATCTTAACACGCATAATTTATGCGTAATCCATCTCAAGCTAAGGGGTTTAATTGAAGGTCACATGAATACGGATTCAATGAGGATTAATTAATCACTTTCAAGTGAATAATTCATAATCGATGTTTCTTAGCGTATTTTGACAAAATTGAACGTAACTGGCTGTTAAAAGCGAATTATTATTTCACTATTTCATTTTCATTCATGATTGAACAAACAAAAAATTTCATATCTCGTAGCTAATACCCCTTTAACAAATGATAATGAGACTTTAAATGAAATAATTCGACTCCGGGCATTTTTCAGTCTAAATATTTTTCACAGTTGACTAGTAAATTCTAATAAATAAAATAAATAATTTTCAATTGTCTGGTATTTCAGTATTCATATGAAGATAAAACTGGATAAATATGTATTTTATGTTATTATGAATATAATAATAAGACGGTAAGTCAAAAAGTTTCCCTTTAATGCAGTCGCTCGGGGAATGGACCCCCTTTTTTATATTATCTTTTTTTTTTTTTTTAAGTATATATTTCTCAACGTTTTAACCTTTTTAATGTGTTCTTGTTCTTATCCATACGAAATTACAGTTAATATACTAGTCAACAAAAGAAACGATACAAGGCAATGTGTTTTCCATATATAATGAATTTAGATACACTGTACCAAGGTAAATAATTGCCCAATTGGTCTAATATTTACAGAATGTTATTTTCTAATCAAAACCATTGATTTAAGGGAAATACGTGATTTATTTTTTTATTTCTTTTATTTCAAAAAACTTTTTTCAATCAAAAATTTTAAAAAATCGATATTAGAACTTAAAACTTAAAACTTAGACATGGATCGCTTACAATTATGAATGCATTTGCAGATATTTGAATATTTAATTATCATCTTCGAAATTAAGTGCCGACTTCTGTCATCATTTTACCCAAGATAAATTTAACCCCTGTGTTCAATAACACGGTATATTCTCACTTTCCAATTTGGTCATATTCTTTTAATCATATGAATTTGCTTTGCAAATGAACGTTTTTCATTGGATAACTACAGCTTTTCCTATTTATTATATTTCATTATAATTTGGAGTTCAAACTTGTGTATCGTTACTTTTGTTGACTTGTATTAATGGTGTCCCTGTATTCTTACCTTTCCACATAAGAATAGAGGGTCAATATATATAAACTACTGTTATTGTAAAATCGTATGAATAAGAGCAATGACACATTAAATACATGATGATAATTTGAAATATGAAACAATATTTAGTTAAAAATAACCAAACACAATTAAAGAAAGAAAAAAAAGAGAAAGAGCCCCATTCCCTATGCGTCAGTGATATCTGAGGTTCTGGATATTGTTTACAAAATATAGAATAATGGCCATAAAAATAATGGAGAGCAAAAGCTGTTAACAATAGAAAATAATGGGGTGCAAAATCATCAAGAATAACTATTAAAAATTGGAAAATAAAATAAAAGATAATAAATACTGATTTCAGAAGTGAACGATGTACAAAATAACGAACACATCTAAATACACAAAGATTAAATAGTAAAATAAATGTCATGAACATTTTACATAGTAATTTTTATATTTTTAGAAATGAAAAATGCCCTAAACATTTAAAGAATACAGAAATTTAGAACCCCCCCCCCCTTTTTGCCCATTTCAGACCCTCATATCTACAATAAGTGTTCTTACAAATGCCGAATTAGTATTTGCTAACACATGAATACTAGAAGCTAAATTCTGTCAAACATGTATGTCTCTAATTTGTATAGAGACATCGTATAAAACAACGAAAGATTATATAATTATTAGCTCTGAACACCTAATGAATCAAACACTATTTTTAAAACATTTTTTGTTTACTTCCTGGAAAAGGCTCTGTTATCAACACATTCGAATTTTATATATATGACAAAATGATTAACATAATTAATTTTGTAAATATTAATATTTGATAGAAATATGCAGCAATAAATTATCATTCCATGATACACATGTATGATAAATATTGATTGATAAATAGATGTATGTCACGAGCCTTCTTCTTTATGAAGAAAATATCTTCAATATGGATGCTATATACGTATTCCTGTACTACCTATTTCACATGAAATGATAATATTTTGATAACACTAGGCAAGTATATCCGCCGAATTTTTGTGTTGAAAGTTTTACTTTTAAATTATTGATAGCATACTTTAATATATATTTTATTACGAAAATCTATATTAATAAGAATTATATGCTGTGATTTTTAAAACTCTTATTCCAAATTCAAGTAAGTGCCTTGAAATCTTTTGCGTCTTAGATTTGAATGTTTTTTGCCTCCATTTCGTATAAATTATATACAAAAAAAACAATAATGAATATGATAATTCCCAAAACCGTTTTTATATTTTACTTTTTATGTTATTAATTGTTTACGGTATGACATTTTCATTCGCTTTGCACCAACGATTAAAATTAGAAGTCTTCCGAAGAGTAGTCTTTTGTGCACCTTTAATGCTATTGCTGGTGAATTTACAGAGTCATTTCTTCATCGAAATGTACTATTCTTCGCTATATGAGAACAGTATCAGCTTTCAAAAAAGCTTACCGGGCCTTCCTGGGTTACATCTTCAAAGAAGTAGGTGTAATGAAAAAGAAGAATAATCAATTTACGAAAACATAAAACAAAAATGTGTAATTATCAAAAACAATTCATACGTCATTTCTATAACTTCACTAACGATTATATAATTACATTCATTGAAAATTGCTGAGATCAGGAAATCTTTTTGAAAATTAAACATACTAACCAATTTCAGTGGTTCTATTAACCTCGGATTCAACAGCAGACAGTTTTGATTCCGTAAAATGTTGTTTTCCCTTCAGTTGCTCTATCTCTCCATCGAGCTTATTACCCATTATGGTCAACGAATCATGTATCTCTGTGTCAGAAAGGTCCTGTTTTTTCATCAAAAATGCATAATCTTTCTCCAATTTCTCTTCTAATTCAGCTGAAATAAGTTCAATAAGATTAATTCGGTAAATAGAATATTCGTAGATAAGATAAAACAAATTAGGGGTAGATGGTGCGACAAATCAAAACCACAAGCTGAACAAAAACTGAAAACACGTGCACCATGCCTGCACAACGAAAAAAAGACCAAAAAAAATAACCGTCCTCCAACACACTAAACAGAAAATAAAGATCAAGCAACGTAAGAGCACATATGTCTCTGGATGATAGTAGGTACAAATGAACAAATTTTACATCTTTTGATTAATGATATGATTATGTTGGTTTGTTAGGTTCCTGTTATTAGTGAATATAGAATTATAATTATAGATCATCTGGGTTATAAGAAAATGAGACTTCAACCAAACGTCACAGTTAATATAAAAATGATCTAGAAGTAAACATACGCTCTCCCGCAATGGACAAGTTTGTAAACAATATACCAACTTCAAATCACTCCCACCCTAGAGAAAAAAGTTGGAAGCTTGTGTCTAACAGTGATTGTCAAAGACAAGCCATCAATACAAACAATCTTTCGATCACAAAAACATTAAGATATTACAAAACAAGAACTCAGACGAGGATTTCAACGTTGGGCAGGCTAGCTATTTGAGACCCCAGCTCCTACTCTTTCTACATTGATCAGGTACATAAATAGAGTGAACAATTCAAATCAACATGGAGAAGGTCATTAAGGCCTTAAGGTCTATAATACCTAAATAACCGATTCATCAAAGTGTGTGTAATACTGTATATAGATATAAGAAGATGTGGTATGAGTGCCAATGAGACAACTCTCCATCCAAGTCACAATTTGTAAAAAGTAAACCATTATTGGTCAAAGTACGGCCTTCAACACGGAGCCTTGGCTCACAATGAACAGTAAGCTATAAAGGGCCCCAAAATGACTAGTGTAAAACCATTCAAACAGGAAAACTAACGGTCTAATCTATATAAAAAACGAGAAACGAGAAGCACTTATGAACCACATCAACAAACGACATCCACTGAACATCAGGTTCCTGACTTTGGACAGGTGCAAACAAATCCAGGAGGTTTAAACATTTTAATAGGCGCCAACCTTCACCCTTACCTAAAACAGTAGTGTTAAATCACAACATAAAAAGACACACTATAAAATATCGCTTGAAATGGCTTGCATGATATAAATAAACTATGTAGAACAATTAAAATCCAATATATAAATTAACTCTCACCTTCGATTTTCTGTCGAAAAATAGATATGGCAATATCATTAGATGTCTGTAATCTGTCCACAGCAGTGTGTACTGTCTGATCCAAAGTATTTTCCACGACGTCATTCATTGCTGTTTTCACTTCTATTCGGATTATATCCTTAAGTTGTGATGTTAGACTTGAAATATCTAACTCCGCTTTCAGGGGTGCATTTAGTTTTGATAACAAAGGAATGTCAGTGGCTGTTACACAGTTGTCATGTCCACAATAAATCGCACACACGTTTTCAATCAGAAAGAGAGTGAAAAGAACAATTGCACATCCTCGTATCATCTTGAAAAATTTTTGAAATCAAACTGTCTCTGAGAAGAATCGGTTTTTATATTGATACCAGCTTAGTCTGTTTAAAAATAAATATTTATAAAACAAAAATTGCCTTGAAAAGATCCGGTGTTTATACTTCTTTTTCCTAAATTAACATGGAATATTAATATTTGTTATAGTGATATGATAATTATCATAATTATGATACCAGTAAGTCTGAATAAACATAAATGTTTAGGATAATTTGTTTTGTGTATACATAATGCTTACTATGCAACCAGTGGAAAGAGGGAACTAATAATTACACATAAGAAAACATGTTTAACGGTATGGTCGATCTATAAATGTGTTTCTTTAGAAAATATCTCGACCGATTGATTATTGTATCAGCATATCATTCGTTTTCTAATTAAGGAAATGCCTGTTCCAAGTCAGGAATATGACAGTTGTTTTCCATTCGTTGTATTTGGCAAAACATTTAGGAATTTTTGTCCTCAATGCTCTTCAACCTCGTACCTTATTTGGCCTTTTTGGCCCTGTTTTTATTCGAACGTCACTGATGATTCTTTTGTAGACGAAACGCGCGTCTGGCGCAAGTAAAAAATTTAAATCCTGGTATCTATCATGTCTATGATGAGTTTATTTCCACCACAGGGTAGATGTCACTGCTGGTGGAGTTTTTATTCCCCGAGAGTATCACCAGCCCAGTAGTCAGCACTTTTGTGTTGACATGAATTATCATTGATATGGTCATAATTATAAATGAACTGTTTCCAAAACTTTGAATTTTTGAAATACTTAGGCTTTTCTACCTCAGGAATAGATTACATTAGCTGTATTTGGCCAAACGTTTAGGAATTTTGGTCCTCAATGCTCTTCAACTTCGTACTTTATTTGGCCTTTTTACCCCTTTTTTGATTCGAGCGTCAATGATGAGTCGACTGGCGCAAGTACAAAATTTAAATCCTGGTGTCTATGAGTTTATTTATGTGTTTTGAGTTTTTGATTTTGCCATTTGATAAGGGACTTTACGTTTGGAATTTTCCTTGGAGTTCGGTATTTTCGTTATTTTACTTTTTTGTATCAATCCATCTGTGATCAAAATTCAATATTGACGTCAAATTTGTTAGCTTTCCTCTGAATGTGCTAGAGTGACGTCACGTAAAAAAAGCTACCATGTCTGATGACGATCCATAGAAAGAACATATTATTTTTGCCGATAATTGAAACAGAAGGATAAATCTGTCCAAAATATTTTCTTAAGGAAGCGTGAGGGGGGAGGGGGGGGTCTTAATCAAATTCATAGCATGTTCTGATAGTTTGTCAAAGTGTAGATTATATCAAGTTTTTTTTTCAACAATTGATAAAAAGTATGGGTGAGCGGGCTTTTTTCACGCTACAGGTTGTGCAAAATTGTCAGATTTTGTATAGATTTTACAATTGTGTATGATAAAAAAAGAACTACACCATAGAATTTTAAGATAAAATATGAGAGGATAGCTATAATAATACACTTTCAGGTAAGAAAAAGAAAAAATGGGGTCACAGGACTCGTTTTCTTGCTGCATAATAAATTAGGTGAATGGACAACACGTTCTATTATAAAATTAACTTTATCTGAGTTATCTTCCATTATATCTGAGTTATATCCCTTTATGTGGCCAAGTTTAATAAAAATGAATAAAACAAAAAATATCATGGTTTTTTTTTGTAAAATATAGCCGTAAATATGATAAAACACATAATTTTCTATAATAACATGCAAAGTCTTACAAAAAAATTACATACTAGTTTCGAAATTTGCACATTTGATTAAAAATCTAGACCGAATGTTATCTGCTATTTCAAAATACAAGATGGAGGAAGACATCACAGCTACCTTAAATCATTAATAGAAAAACATATTCTACCAACCAATTTCATGCAATACATTGCACCACTTATGATGGTTAACTTTTGAAATATTAAATGGTCGAAACGATTGCAGTATCTCTTCGAAAAATTCAAATCTATGAGATGGTACTTTACAAAATCACATAAAAATGATCTCATATGTCAATCAAAGTAAAAATAGGAAAAGACCATACGTTGTTCTCTATTCTTTCACTGTGACAATCGGGTATCTATGCAACTCTAACATGCATTCTAATCAGTCTTGTTCATATCATATCTCTTTAACCTAGTAAAAAAGTACTTCTGAACTTGTGACCTGTAAATAAATTAAACTATCAGCAGATATTACGTGGCTACACGGCAAATGGAAAATTGGCTTACTGGCAACAACTTAACATTATCAACTGTCAAAACAACACGTTATAAGTATCAAGCTGCAGACCAAATATTAAATCATACCTTTTTATAGAAGCAAGGAAACCTTTACGAAAATTTTCTTTTGGACGGACGAAAAGACGGACGGACGAATAGACGGACAGACAGACAGACATATAGACAGACACGGTCGGATTGATTGAGTTACTAGACCTGCTTCCGCCTTTGGCGACTCGGGTAAAACATAGTATCTGGTTGCAGCTTCCTTGATTAAAGAGAAAAAGACAAAATTATATACGAAGTTAAAGAGTATCGATGACAAAAAAATTATCAAAACTTTTGCCAGAAACAGGAAAAAGGACCTTCCTGACATAATTCCTGATATGGATAATGCAGTTTCATTCAGAGAAGATATAAAAAATGTTATTTCCCATAGGATTTAAGGGTACACCAATGCTGAAGTCATTTGCGGTGCGTACCAAGAGGAACTTTTATATATGGTCTCATTCTCAACATTGCTTTAACAGTAAAAAGTAACCAATGGGTACAACTATATCGAAGGTCGAAGTTACACATACAGACAAAAGCATGTCGAAATGTAAATCGACGAAGAAACAAACAACAGTCCGCTAAACAATACAGAGGAAAAATGATTGAGAAGCATTTAAACATCCAAAACCTGGAGGCTACTATGGTGCTTAGGGAACTCACACGGTTCCTGTACTACTATTTGCACCCGTCCTGTCATGAGATTAGTAAATCCGGTGATAAGCTGCATTTGTGAGTCATAAACGACGGGATTTCTCCAAAACTTTTTACTTTTTTTAAGAAGAAGATATAAGATTATTTACCAATTGGAATAGTCAGTCTCGGTATCGTTCGATAGGATACAGGAGCTTATAATATAAAATATATCTTAAAATTCTTACTTCCATTTAAGTTTCTAATGGATCAACAGGATAAGATGTAGAATATGTATACACCAATAATTTTAAATTTAAAATTGTAATTTCAGGGGAGGCAATAGACCTTACGTACCGCCACATAACTTAATAGAATCAGTTAGTAATACGGAAAATTAAAGAAGATTGACTGCATCCGTTGGTCAACGTTTGTTTTAGTTACTACGAATATTTGATGTTATCCATTGTTTATGGGGATTTGTTGGAGTTCAAAGTATTTAGATGGTGTCGTTGCATGGGTAAAGAAAAAAATACATATTTTATGTAGCAAATGCAATGATTATTACTACAAATACTACCATTAATAATCAAAGATTGAAATGAAATCAAGATTTGGCTATAAAAATCTAAATTGATATAGTTGCTAAACACAAAAGAGGTGGATAATATCAAGGGGACATTCAAAACTAATAAGTCGAAGAACAAAAATTCAAAAAATGTATACACTAGATACTCTAAGATCATTTATCCAAAGTATAAGTTGAAATTGTTCCAGTGGTTTCAGAAGAGAAGATCGATGAGAACGGACGGACGGACACAAAGGGATGGCAAAAAGCTCACATAATTCTTTAGGCCAGGCGAGCTAAAAACTGACAGCTCCATAGCAAAATGCCACAACGTACAAAATGGTTGAAAATTTTATTCTTGTAAATGCAACACTTTGTAGCTTGGTATTATAATCTAAGAAAAAATACAATTTTGTGAAAACGCTAGCACGTTTGGTTCAAAAGATAACAAAAACATACACATAATATTAGGAACATGAATTCGTAGTAGCTTATTAATAATGTTTTGTAATTATTTTGATAAAGGTTGTGCATTCATTCACGTCAAACATATTTGATTGCATGTCAAAAATATTTCAATCTATATATTATACATTATATTACAGGAGGCGAACAAAGTTTGTAATTTAATTTCTTTTTGATTATCTTTTAATGCGGAAAATTGTGAATGGGGGCTTTCGGTGGAGAAATCTTTACGTTTCGACGCTGCGTTCACAGGCACTTGTCTCTGAAACGCTAATTTCTTATAAACCTTAATATAACACAAGGTAACCAAATCGCATTTTTAAGAAATGACACTTAGTTGAGAACTTTGCCATTTCGCTGTGAGAAGACGAAATAATGACCAACTCGAAAAGCCTGCTACGAATGTTTCCAAAAGTAGAAACAAGCATGCAAGTTGGGTACCTTGTGTTATATAAAGGTATATATTTTGAAAAATTCATGTGGTTGCGTTATAAAACGTGTTCCGTATATACAGATCAAGATTAAGATTAAGATAAACGACTTTAATATGTGCAAATCTCTGGTGTTAACCGATCTCGTAAAGGTATATTCAAGGGATACTATTCTTTAATCTTTTTTCTTATTTATCAAATGTAAACAAAAACACAATAAACCAACGACAAATAAAATAAACCAATAAGCAATGGTAAGAGTTGACACACATCATCTACATTTTGCATTGCATTACTAATATATGACGTTAATTATTCAATTTATCATTCTTCTACGAGAAAAAAAAACTAAATAATTACATGTCATATATGTTTCATTATAATACGTTATTTTGCTTGGCTAACAGCAAGCTCGAGTCATTCTGAAATCAACCTTCATTCCCAAATGAAATGTAACATTCATGATGACACGATCTTCCACAATAAAGTGCACGGGTAAATAAAATAAAAACTTGATAGAAATCGTGTGTCCTATCAAAAAATGTAATTATAAGTATTGAATGCTTCTTTTAGTAATTTTATAGGGATGTGAAAGCGTTGACCGTCCGTACATTTTTAGAACGAAGCGCTTCCGCGCTTCATACAAAATGTACACCACAATAAATTTACAAAAAGAATCATTCAATTCTTAAAAAACTTTAACAAATTAAAATAAAAGAAAAATAAGAAATTACACATAACACATATCACATGTCACATATACATCTATATCTTAAAAATAACATTTGATAGATTCAAGTAGTTCGAAATGCTTTTCTGTATTTATCTTCATGAGTATCACTCAAATCTGAACATTTGAAAACCAAGCTAATTTTAAAAAATAATTCATCATTTTGACAATAACGAAAGAAGTAATCTGTAAAATGTATAATTAATACAAAATGTGAAGATAATTCAAAGGTCGTAACTTATTTTATTGAATGACACATTTATTTCACTTTAATAACAGTCAAACACGAATATCCATCTCCATACACTGGCGTTTTGAAACCTGCTTTGATTTTTAATGTGTCAAATACATCCAATTGAACAGCTATGATCCCTGTTCCTGTATGATAAGGATCCGGGTTAACAATGATAGTCGGGGTAGATCGTTCATGTAAGAATGGGTTGACTTGTACACGGCTAACCAGAATTCCGTTCTTTATAATTTGAAATTTAGCGTAACTGGAGTTAGACATAATATAAGCCCCAATCAAATAAAGTCCTTGCTTTTCACATGTAAATATCCCTGAAGATCTGAAATTATTCACATTTGAAATTCCTATTGCCAGTTTCACATCACTGAATGTTATTATCTCATTATAGTTGTATGTTATAGTATCACGGGCACACGCTGTTATTGAAACTGAAACGAAAAACAGTGATATGATATACAATATATATGCAGGCGTGCGTTAATGTGTGTGTTTATGCATATCAAACAAACGACAACTCTATTTTTGTTCTTAATCTTTGATTTTTTAGAGGTCAATCTTTTCATTATGTAATATTAATGAACATATTCTAAAATTTTATCAATTATAATATGTTGCAGATCCAGGATTTTGAGTGCGACTTATAAAAAGGGTTTATAAATTAACCATAAATTTAGCTCCTCGCCCCTCTGTATCTGATTCTGATAATACATTAAGAAACAATTTATATTTGATGCTTCAATACAGGATAAAAGTGAGGCAAAAGATACCAGAAGGACATTCAAACTCATAAATCGAAAATAACCTGACAACGCCATGGCTAAAAAAGAAAAAGACAAACAAACAATAGCACACAAAACACAACATAAAAAACCAAAGACCAAGCAACTCGAATCCCTCCAATGATGCGTTCCCAATTTTTTAGATCACGTTGTTTGACGTAAGCGCTCCTTCATCAATCTTGAATATAAGAAAAGATCGATTTATTGAGTTTTGAATATCCAATGTACTCGTTTGAATGTATAGAAAATATAGCAATATGTATCGATGTTTGGTGATTTCCATGACATGTGCAGAATGTCATATCCAACTTCTGAATAGTCTTCTATGTTTATTCAATTATATTATGGGCTTTGGTCATTGTTGAAGGCCGTACGGTGACCTATAGTTGTTAATTTCTATGTCATGTTGTCTCTGAAGAGTTGTCTCATTGGCAATCATACCACATCTTCTTTTTTATATTTATATGCATGTATGTTTCTAATTTGTATGCAGTGGTAAATTTAGAGTTTTGAAAATTACTATTATATTAGTGTCCTCGGATGCATTGGTGTTGCTTTCGACGATGTTGATAAACGCAAAAATTAAAAATATGCACCAGAAAACAATATTTCATTACTAGTATATACATGTATATATTTGTAGTTTGAACAGAACAAAATGCAAGGTCAGAGAGGTCTTTTATACGTTATCGTGTAGATCAAATCCTCTGTTTTTCAAACGCAGTCCGAATATGGAGCAAGTCTTAGCGGATTGAGAGAATTTGGGTCCAACTATTACGACAACTTGATTAGACGGATCATAAATTCAACTTGGATCATGATGAAAATATGTTACCGGTTATAGTTCAAATAAAACTATGTGTTTATACATTTGCATGTAAAAGTTTATTAAATATCTAGTATTTATATAGCTCATCTTAGACATTTTGTATTTCTAATGAAATTAAATTTGAAATTATTTAAAAAACTTAATTAAATAAATAATGTCAAAACCAGTTAAATAAATAGCCGATTGCGTATAAGTGCTGATGTTTTTTGTAAAGACTTGCTACTTTATAAGACTACATTTGTAAGAACAAAATCGTATCAAAAGTAAAAAAAAACTTATTCAGCCATAAAATCCTCATTCTGTAGATTACGTAAACAGATCCTGTTTAACAAAAAAGTCTATTAGAACCGGTTTTACGGGTGAATCAAGTTGTCAGTATTCAAAGACGGTTCGAGTGGTCCGAGTTGCCTTCGGTGCATTCTTTCATCCTATTGCTAGTAACTTAACAGTATGATATATTCATCGAAATGTCCTTTTACCCTTAGTATAACCAAAACAGAATTAGCTTTAAGGGCATACGATACAGTTACAGGGGAGGTAATGACGTTGCTAACGTAAATTGTTATTTTCGCGACGTCAAACTATGACTTATCGGGAAAAGATTAAGTTTTCGACTGATTTTTATCATTCAAACTTATTTAAATTGAAAACGAGTTCATGGACCCCTCTTTTTTAAAATGTAATTTGGTTTGATTACGTTAGAAGATTATGTGTGCCAATTTTCATGAAAACGTAAATAGTGGAATATTTTAAATTTGATAAATATACAGCAATAAAGTTGGTTTTTTTTCCTACATTCGTGAACATTTGATAAATATGAGTTATTTGAAAAAACAAATTGCACAAATTTAAAGGACATTTATATAAAACAGAATTTACAAATAATTTAACAAAAAACAGCTTGTGTTTATCTTTTAAAACAAAAAAGTTGTGTATTTCTGTCGAAAGGAAAAATACGTCCACAAATCCGAATTTTGAGCAAATATATAAAATTTCGACCTCATTTTACTGAAAAAGTAGCACATGAAGGTATATTTTTTATTACATATTTGATTTAATCAGATAAAAAATAGCCTATATGCAAATTGTCAGCAAAATTTCAATATGGGATCAAAACTGTATCGTATGCCCTTAAAACAAGCCTGTCGGGCCTGTATAAATTACATCTTCAAAGAAGTAGGTGAAATTTCTCATTTTTCTATTGCGTTATCAATTTATTTTCGACTAATGACCCTTTGGTATCTTTCGCCTCTCTTTTAATAAAAAATTCTTAATTTATGGAAAGATATAAAACAATGTATGATTATCAAAAACAATTAATACGTAATTTCTTTGATTTCACTTAAAACTGTCATGATTATTGTATTAACAATAACTAAATATTTCTAAGGTCATGTAAGCTTTTTTTATCAAATAAAAATCTAACATACTTACCTCTTTCAGTAGCTGTTTTAACCTCGGATTTCAGTTGCCCCATCTGTCCAACGAGCTTATTCCCCATAATTGTCAAAGAATCATGGATCTCTGTGGCGGATATGTTCTGTTTTTTCATTAGAAATTCATAATTCTTTTCAGTTTTCACTTTTAGTTCAGCTGAAATAAGTTAAATTACATGAGAACTGTTGAATGGAATATTCGTAGACAAAAATAAATAAGGAGAAGAAGAAGATACCAAATGGGGCGGGCAATCAAAACCCACAAACTGAACAAAAACAGCCAACACAAAGACCTACATGTAGAGAAATACAACAGTCCCCCAAAACACTAAACAGTCAACTAAATATTTGTTAACATAAAAACGAATGTATTTCTGTAATACTGTATTTATGATAAAAAAAAATGTAGAACAATTAAAATATGAAAGACCAATTTATTATCCTACCTTCCATTTCCTTTCGAAATGTTGACATTGTGATATTACTAGAGGTTTGTAATCTGTCCACAGCAGTTTGCAATCTCTTATCAATAATATTTTCCACAAGGTTATTCGTTGCTTTAGACACAGCCTTTTCCACTTCTCGTCCTATTAGTTCCTTAAGTTGTGTTGTTAGACTTGAAACATCTAACTCCACTTTCATTGGTGCATTGAGTTTTGTTATCAAGGGTATGTCAATTGCTGTTTCACAGTTGTCATGTCCACAAGCATTCGCACACACGTTTTCAATCAGAAAGAGAGTGAAAAGAACGGTTGCACATCCTCGTATCATCTTGAAAATTTTGTTGAAATAAAACTATGACTGGAGAAAATCCAGGTTTTATATGTGAAATCTTTTTTATTAAAACAAATTTGATGAAACACATTTAATGAGGGTCTGGATAGGAAGTCTTCATTTCTGCATTCTTTAATATCTAATGCCATTTTCTCTATTCTTTAGGTTTTTTATTAATTTAATTTTTTAAGGCGGAAGGGGTCGATTACTCTCTATCATGTCTATTTATTTTATATTTTAGCATCTAATAATTCTTTAATCCCTATACTATATCTTTGTGCCCATTTTTATCTTTTCTTTAATCTTTGTCCGTTATCCTCTATTCTGTAAACCCCATTCATACCTTCATACTTATTCATTATCTATGATAAAAATTTATTTTTTATTTTTTGGAGAATAAACGGAAGAAATAATCTAATCTGTGCATCTAATAAAACAAAACGCAGTTTTTATAACATAACATCAAAATAATTTAATTGATATGGAAATTGAAAAACTATTTAGGAGAAAACGTTCGAAAGGCGATAAGAAAAGCACATGGTTTTTCTTTTAACCTCTAGTCTCTTAGAAAAGTTCAAAGCTATTTGAGCATTCGTTTGTTAAAGTATTTACATAATCTATGTTACACAAAAGCTTTCAATACAATTTATGGAAATGCTGGACACAAATTTGTTTGTTTTGTTCACACATTGTTGTCAATATAATGGAATTTTATGCGACTGTCAGACAAGTTAGAGGTTTAGCTGGCTATATAACCAGGTTTAATCCAACACTTTCTACATCAGAAAATGCCTGTACCAAGTCAGGAATATGACAGTTGCTTTACTGTTTTTGTTGTTGAGCTTTTGGTTTTGCCATTAGATAAGGGACTTTCCGTTTTGATTTTTTCTTGGAGATCGGTATTTTTGTTACTTTACTTTTTAAACGTACCAGTGATTTTAAAAATAAAGTAAAATAAACACTACTGCAAAACAAAACTCTGTATATACCAGTAACGGTAGCATGATGATGGTAAAGTAAGTTGGTAATTCTACGCGGTTTCTTTTTTTTTAAATTATTGAAAAAATTCAATGTAATACGATTGTGGATTCATTTTTGATTTTACAAATAAAAATGTGTCAATGAATCTTTCACACACATATACCGACTGCTCCGAGAAACAAGACATTCAAACAAAGACAAAAATCCAACGAATGACACAATTCGATCTCCATTCATACTCCCATATATACGATGTAAATATTAAAGTAGAATAAGCAAATATCAGAATAAATCAATTTACTTTGACCCACTACCCATAACTCTCAAATCTACCACCCGATAACGAGCATACAAAGGCAGTTATTTGTACATTGGTTGTAAAAGAACGAAATACCGTTCTCCCTTTGACTATATTGCATGTATTTGAGTATTGTCATTATGTATATTACCAAGATTATTTATTATATTCATACTTAGGTCTCAGTTGAAAAATATACAATATGTGTTTATGTTACATCTAAGGGTTCCATCCTCAGCAGCTAATTACGTAGAGTTAAGTAAGTACAATCTTAAGGCGATAGTCAATGTCAAAATTAAAGTTTTGCTAAGAGAAATTTTGCACAGAATACGGACTGATTGCGGAAGCCAATTTAGAACGAAAATAAATTGCTTGCATTGAATTTTACATGTAACAACAGGCAAAATGTATGTGTTCCGTTAGTCTCGATCGAAGACTGGAGAGTCTTCGTGCAAAACAAATGTCTTTTTAGTTATCCTACGAATTTTCTTGTTAACTTGATGCTCCAAGTGGCCATTGAAGCCTCGGTGGTCGGCTGGTCTAAGTAGTTCATTTGCAGTGATCACTAACTTGCAACCTCTAATCAGTGAATAAAAAGCAGCTTAGAAGATTTGAAAATTTTTACTTTTTAATATTTCTCAAATGTAAAACAATTGCAGATTTACAATTTGTAATGAAATTGAAATTGAAATTGAATGGAATTCACTTCAAAAACGCCATGGAACCATTTTGATTGTTGTAGAGAGAGCGGATTAGAATTGCATCCAACTCAGTAGAAACAATGCTTGTCATATAATCAAACTGATTTATATACACATAACTGTTATTACCTCCTTAAGTGAGTAAACAAAATCAGAAAAATGGACGCATTTTAGAATTACTTGTACACGTGTCACGTAAATCATTATTGTCGCTTGGATATCGTCTTTAAGTAATATTAGATACCTCTACAATATCCAAGAATGTTAACAGTTACCAAAATCTTGGATAAGTTCAGTTTGAAAAAAGAAAATTGGACGTCTTTGATTTCAGGTTTTTGGTATGAAAACATGTTTTTTTAAAGAAGGGTCAGACTGGTCTTTTGCAACCATTATTGGTCTGTCGTCGTCCGTCGTCCGTTTACTTTTTCCAAACTTTTGTCCCATGAAACTACTTGGCTGAAAGGAACGTGGCCACAATCATTCTTAGGGTATCTAGATTTTAAAAAAAACATTTCCGATGATTCCGCATGTCAACCAAAAACTATTTCAATAGGAGCTGTAAAATGGAAAAAGGTTATATCTTGAAAATTGTTATCGAAGAGAAAATTTCCAGTGACAAAAAAGTTTAGATTGTTACGAACTACTCCCTGTCCATCGTCAGTCGAATACTCATCAGAGTTATTGCCCTTTAATAAGTTGTATTATTTCTTTCTGAGTTTTTGGAGGAAGATCAAGTAATAACAGAGGATTTGCAATTGTTAACAGCAAATATATCAGCAAAATAAGGAATTCTGAATTTGTAATCTATTTTAGGAACAGAAGATATTTTAGCTTTCTTACTAAAGTATTGATTATTTTGATCGAAGAAACTGACACCGACTAATATGTGTGCCTTTCCTTAAAACAAAACGGCAGCTTGTGAGGTAAACTTCTATCAATCACAACATATCATGACTTGAATCTTTACTGTCTAACTATACGTAGATATTATTGCTGTAAACGTGACGATTTGTTAGACAGTGCTGTCGTTTTTTGTTTTATTTTATATTTAGCAAATTCAAAGAAGTCAGAATCAGTAAACTTTCCACCTGTTTCATGCAACAACAGCTAGAACGTGACTTGTTATGTTTATGATCATTCAAAGATATGATATAATATTCCTAATGTAAAAAGTATTTCACTGCATGTATTATCTTAAAACAATGATATAAATTATACGATGATGGATAAGAAAAGATTGACAATAAATACACGAAAACATCACAGCTTAGATAAGTTAAACGCACCCATTTTCTTGTTTTTGTTAAATGTTCAAATGGTATAATATGAATAACAAAGATACACTTCGAATAAAAATACCGTTTCGCAAAGGATCAAATCTGTAGCTTACACCCTTGTTATAACTCGTTCTCGTTCTAGCGCATCTCACTTTTGAAAAGTGGCCATAGAAACAGCAACATGCTCATCTTTCAACTGCACTTTCAATTCAGTTTAGTATGCAGATTTGCTTTATTAAGCTGATGAGCTGAGAGTTCCAGATTAGTGTATCAAATATATAATGATTACAAATTATATGTGAAAATGATAATAATAATAATTAAAAACCAATTGTTCAGAGAACAATTGAAGGTCTTTCCACAAAAAAACATGTATTTTAATATGAAAATAGTAAAATTCGTTTTAAAATGTCATTTCCAGATTCAAATGATAGCTTATTGTACGCTGATTCCAAAAATATATGGTTTCTATACAATATTTTTTAAATAAGGGAGATCATTTGTTACTTCCGGTTTGAAAAAGGTTACTTCCGATATTATTTAACTGTTTAATTGACACTGATTCCAAAGATATGGTTCTATATACTTTTACATTCAAAAAGTACAAAAAAATAGCTACTTCCGGTTTACACAGGGTCACTTCCGGTTCATTTTTCTAGGTCATATGGCTTGCAACTAAATGCAAAAAGTCCCATGGCTTTTTCATGTATACATATGAGGTAAAAGCAAAGGTCAAAATCTAGAACGTCAATTAAACCTATGACCTTGGGCTCAATTTCAAGGTCATCAACCAAGGACCTAAAATCAAAAGACCCTAGGACTTAATTATATTTGGTTCATGAGTTATATCACCATATTCTGTTTCACATTCAATGTTTACTATATGTTTTCATAATCATCCGGAACAAATCGCACTGGACCGATTTCTTACATCACCGTACGTATTGACTGCCTTTAATTTCTGTTACACCGTCTGCTTCAATATTTCAACACATGTAACATGGACGACATTTAATTTTCTGAGGAAATCGAGACATATCACTGTCAAGTACGTTTTATTCATTTATAAACTGTGATAATTTAATCTGTTTAAGTCCGTTAATTTGGATAAGTGATTTATTAAATGCATACGAACTGTAAGTTATTTATAACCAAGATTGGAACTGTAAATTCTACTTTCGTTTTCATTTCATTGTTTTAAATATTTGCATATGAACTTTAATATGTTCTTTCATACACATTGTAAGTATTTCTTTTTGTTTTATTGCAGTTTACCACAAACAATCTACTGACTACTTGTAAACCTTTCTGGTGGAATATTATAATTACAATTTTCGAAACAAGTTGTGTTCTTTATATATTTGCCGAGATTGCGATACAGTCACCTGGTTAAGCTAGCTGAGTCAGGCTCAGCATAGTAAATTGACAACAACTTGTCTACACATCTCCTGAACAGGAAATACAACGGAGCATCGTTCGTAGCTGTTACCTTGACACTACGCAACACAGCTTGTGCGTCCTATGCAGCAAACCAACAACGTTGAACAAACATTGCCTACAGTAAGTTGATTTACATCATGGATCGCAGTCACGCGGAGCAGCAAGACGAGGTCAGCCCCCAGAGGGTGACGCTAGTGAAGAACTACTAGAAAATCCGTCTGAAACCACACATTTAGATGAAAATCCCGAGACTAGGCGAATATGTGACCTCACGGAAAGGGGTCATGAAGCATTCACAGAGAAACGTGACAAGTTCTGTCAGGAGCTAGAGGCCCTCTGGTCAGATCTAGAATTCCAGTTATTGGAAGTGACCACGCCTCCTAACGAACTCCAGCAACTGCTAACAGCACAGGACAAAATTGTACAAGCCTGTACTAATTATCGCAGGCTCACAGACGAGTACCTGAAATTTCTAAAAAAATACCAGAACGCTGGACAGTCTTAAAGACATTGATACTTGTAATCTTTCAACAGATATTCGACTGTCCAAAGTGGACCTGGCAATTGAAACATTACATGAGCATCGCCTCACCCTAACAAAGGCTAAATCCACCAGAACGAAGGCATCTAAGGGTAAGAAAACATCACACAGTGGGAGCTCAAACGTCTCTGATATGTCAAGCCTAGCACGGAGGAAGCGTGCCAAAGCAGAGGCTGCTGAGTCTAAAATTGCCTTTGCCGAAAAACATACGCTGATCCTTAAACAGGAGGCCTTATTAGAAGAACAAGCTCTGTTCAGACAGACGGAAGTCAAAGCCGAAATGGAGCAAGAAGCCATCCAAGCAGAACAGGAGGCCGCTCAAAGAAAAGCTCAATTAGAACAGGAAGCCGCTCAAAGAAATACTCACGAAATACGCAGGAAAGCTCAATTGGAACAAGAGGCTGCGCGTGTAAGCCGGAAAAGAGCTGAACTAAAGGCCAATTTGAACCTTCTAGAAGCACAGAAAGAAGCTGCCGCCGCTGAAGCCGAGGCTCGTATCCTAGAGTACGATGACAGCCAAGCGCTAGACGATCTCCCTGACGAGACGGAAGACCCGCTCCAACGTGTGCAAGACTTTGTTAATAAACATCCTGAACCAACTGCCATACAGGAAGTGACAGCCCCTCAACAGAAAAAACAAACGTCTGTTAAGATTGAGCTAAGTCAAGAAGCGCCAGACTTCGTGCCCTCCGTGACATTGAACCTGCCATCACAGACACCTGCGGTCTTGCCTACACATGCTAAGTCACCGGAAGTTAATGTATTCCCAGATCTTGGAACAATAACTGGCATAGGAAAACAGGGCGTTTCAGAAGAGATCCCTGTTGCATACCAACAACTAAGCGTTTCAGAGAAGATCCTTGCTGAACACCAAAAACAGGGTGTTGCAGAAGAGATCCCTGTTGCACGACAGCAACAAATCAACCCTACGTCGGAGATTACCAGATTTCTCCTACGCAAGGACCTGCTGTTCTCCCGGCTAACAAGCTTTAATGACCGGGCAGAATCCTTCCATACATGGAAAGCCAGCTTTGAAAACTTCACAGACGAATTACAAGTTTCTGACTCTGAACAGATTGACCTATTGATCAAGTGGCTCGGGCCAGAGTCTGCTAAACATGCCATTAGCATAAGAGCGTCGAACGCAAATAATCCTACAAAAGGCATACAAAGGTTATGGCAGAGACTGGATGAGCGATATGGTGCTCCAGAAATGTTGGAGGCCTCTCTCACAAGTAAACTCGTCAAATTCCCTAACTTGACGAACAAAGATAGCGCACGTCTTTATGACTTGTCCGATATTCTATCAGAAATATAGTATCACAAAGAAAATCCCAAGCTGGGATGTTTGCTAGCATATTTTGACTCTTCGTCCGGGATAAATCCTATTGTTGAAAAATTACCATACGGACTCCAAGAAAAGTGGATAACAAGGGCTACAAGATACAAGTCTAAATATGAAGTTGCCTTTCCACCTTTCACAGAATTCTCTGCCTTCATCAGGGAAATTAGCAAAACAAAGAATGATCCTGGGTTCATCTTTGGGTCAAAAGCCACACCAAATACAAAAGGTGCTGCACCAAGGTTCACGTCTCACCCCAAGACTAAAGTTGGTGCTCATAAAACAGCGGTAGAGCAGCAATCTAGAGACGCCAGCAAACAAGGTTTTTGTATTCTGCACAATACAAAGCATTCCTTAAATGAATGTCGAGCGTTCCGAGCCAAGTCAATAGAGGAACGCAAAGGACTTTTGAAACAAAACAATGTCTGTTATAAGTGTTGCGATTCCACTTCAGACAGAAGCCGTGAATGTATGAAACGCATAAGTTGTAAAGAATGTGGAAGTAAACAACACCCTACCGCACTTCACATTACTAGACCACAGCAACCTGCAAGTTCTCAGTCTAGCTCGCCCAAGCAAGCCTATGGCGGGGAGCCTACAGAATCGGCTGAAACTAAGTCAACCTCAGTTAATTCTACCTGTACCGAGATTTGCAAGGATACATATAGCGGGAAATCTTGTGCTAAAATACTACCTGTGAATGTTAATCACAAGAATAACCAGGACAAAGTTATCCGGATGTACGCCATCATTGATGATCAAAGCAACCGGTCACTAGCATCGCCCGAATTCTTCAATCTTTTCGACGTAAAAGACAAACCAGAGAATTATACCTTATCAACATGCTCCGGCAGAGTAGTCACTTCCGGGAAAAGAGGAAGAGGTTTTGTCATGGAATCAATAAATGGAAACGACAAATTTGACCTGCCGGTACTGATAGAATGTGATCATATTCCCAATAATAGGGACGAAATACCTACTCCTGAAGTCACAATGCATCACCCTCATTTAAAAGAACTTAGAGGTAGCATTCCACCGATAGAGGAAAATTGCCAAATTCTTCTCTTAATTAGCAGAGACATTATAGAGGCACACCATGTCCTTGACCAGCGCATAGGACCACCCAGAACTCCATATGCACAACAATTGAAACTGGGTTGGGTTTAGGAGAGACTTGCATTAACAAGCAGCACGTGCCCTATGAACTAAACGTCAAAATAACCAACATTTTACCTACAGGACAACCGTCAACTTTTCAACCATGCACAAGCAAGTTTGACATCCGGGAAAATTACACAGACCCTGTAAAGAAAGATTTACAATCGCCACTCTTTGAAAAAACAAGGGAAGATGATAAGCCTGGAATGTCATATGAAGACAAAATGTTCATGAAGCAGATGGACAACGAATTTGTGAGGGACTCGGAAGGAAGTTGGGTAGCACCGTTACCGTTCCGAGTGCCAACACAGCCATTGCCAAGTAACAGACAACAAGCTCTTCATCGTGCTAATCTGTTAGACGCCAGTCTGAGTAGGAACCCAGTAAAACGGGAACACTTTCTCGCATTCATGAGTAAGATTCTGGACAACAATCATGCAGAGCTTGCTCCACCATTAGACGACAACGAAGAGTGCTGGTATTCACCATTGTTTGGTGTCTATCACCCGAAAAAACCCGATCAGATTAGGGGTGTGTTTGATTCTTCCGCAAAATGTAACGGAGTCTCACTTAACAGCGTCCTGTTAACAGGTCCCGACTTGACCAATGATCTCTTAGGAGTATTGCTGCGTTTCAGGAAAGAAATGGTCGCAGTAACTGCAGACGTTCAACACATGTTTCACTGTTTTGTAGTCAGGAAAGACCACCGAAATTATCTGAGATTTTTATGGCATAAAGACAACGATCTACAAGAGAACCTTGTCGAATACCGCATGAGAGTTCATGTTTTCGGAAATAGTCCGTCACCTGCCGTTGCTACGCTTGGACTCCGAAAAGCAGCTCAGGCATCAGAACAAGAGTTCGGCAGTCACGTGACTAGGTTTGTTACAAGAGACTTCTATGTCGACGACGGTCTTATGTCACGTCCTACAAAAGAGGAAGCTGTTAAGCTCATGAAGGACACACAGCAAGCATTAGCAAAATACGGAAACTTAAGGCTTCACAAGTTCGCCTCTAATTGTGCGGAAGTTATGTCTGCATTTCAAGCCAGTGATTTGGCTTCAAATCTTAAGGATCTAGACTTAGATGTAGACAGCAAACCCCTGCAACCTAGTCTTGGACTCAGCTGGGACGTAAACACTGACAACTTCTTATTCCAATTGTCACCAGAAAACAAACCGATCACTCGGAGAGGAATTTTATCAACAATTAACAGCATCTACGATCCTCTTGGATTTTTGGCTCCAGTGATTATACAAGGGAAACTCCTATTAAGGAAAATAGTATCAGAAACCGTCGATTGGGACCAACCTCTCTCTGATGAGACAGCAGCTAAGTGGAAATCTTTGAGAGATACTCTAACTGCTATTGAAACATTGCGCATTCCATGTACCTACGTGCCTTATCTCAGCAAAACCGCCACAGAGGAGTTAAACGTCTTCTCCGATGCGTCGGAAAAAGCCATAGCAGCTGTTGCATATCTACGCACGACCAACAGTAGTGGTGAACCTAACATGGGATTCATTCTTGGGAAAGCAAAAGTTGCACCTACAAGTGGTCATACTATTCCTCGACTTGAACTATCTGCTGCCGTACTAGCAGTTGAGATCACACAAACCATCGTGGATAATTTAGATTTACACATAGACACCGTGAAATTCTATACAGACAGTAAAGTGGTCTTAGGTTACATCAGTAACGAGACAAGAAGGTTCTTTATCTACGTCGCCAATAGAGTAGAGAAAATAAGGAAATTTAGCTCTCCAAGTCAATAGCATTATGTACCAACCAACCGTAATCCCGCAGATTCGGGAACAAGGTCCGTACCAGCCCACGAAATTCATAGCAGTGAATGGTTATCAGGACCAAGACAACTTCTTTCATCAGAACAGAAGAATTCTGAGGACATATATCAGCTAATAGACCCAGAGGAAGATGGAGAAATCCGTGCAAATGTTAACGTTGCAAAAACATCTGCCACACCTGAGCATAAATGTATCGGAACTGATAGATTCAACCGTTTCTCCAACTGGACATCACTTGTGAGAGCGATAGCCTTTTTGGAACGTTTCTCCCGTTTACACGGGTCAAAACAGGCAGCACCAGTAACTTCTCTGGAAAGTTTTTCGAATGCCGAAAATTTCATCTTAATATCTGCACAACATGAAGTTTACGGAGATGAAATAGATTGCATAAAACGTCAGGAACAAATTCATAAGCGGAGCCCGATGGCTAACCTCAATCCGTTTCTGGACGAAAGAGGACTATTACGAGTAGGAGGCCGTATTGTAAAATCTGACTTAAACCTCCGTGAAAAGAAACCATTGATCGTCCCTGGACGCCATCATATAGCGACATTATTAGTCCGACACAAGATAAAACATCAAGGTCGCCACTTCACAAATGGAGCGATTCGATCCGCAGGATTCTGGATCGTCGGAGCAAAACGCTTGATCTCTTCTATTATTCACAAATGTGTGACATGCCGCAAACTCAGAGGAAAAACTGAGTATCAAATCATGTCTGTTTTGCCAGAGGACCGTCTTGCACCGTCACCTCCGTTTACTAACGTTGGAATAGACACCTTTGGACCCTGGACAATTGTTTCACGTAAAACACGTGGTGGATACGCCCACTCAAAACGTTGGGCAATTCTTTTCACATGCTTAGTGACAAGAGCTGTTCATATCGAACTAATCGAGGAAATGAGCTCTTCAGCCTTCATAAATGCCGTCAGAAGATTCGCCGCTATAAGAGGTCAAGTTAAAATTTTCCGATCTGACCGTGGAACAAACTTTATTGGTGCAATCGACGATTTAAAGATTGACTCAATCAACGTCGAAGATGGACCCTTTAAGAACTTTCTGTACAATTCTGGTACAACTTGGATCTTCAATCCGCCACATTCGTCCCACATGGGTGGAGCCTGGGAAAGAATGATTGGTATCGCAAGGAGAATTCTTGATTCTATGCTTCTAAACGCAGCAGGAAGAAGCCTAACGCACGACGTGCTCAACATACTAATGGCAGAAGTTTCAGCAAAAGTGAACTCTAGACCTCTGGTACCGGTATCGACAGATCCAGAGAATCCGTTAATCTTAACGCCAGCTATGTTATTGACACAAAAGACCGATTACATCTTCACTTCAGATCAGCTTGGAGAATTCGACAAACAGGATCTATGTCTAGCCGAATGGAGACGTGTACAGGCTCTGGCCAGTGTTTTCTGGTCCCGTTGGAGGAAAGAGTACCTGCCGTTACTACAACCACGACGAAAATGGACCGAAGATCGCCGTGATTTCATCAAAGGAGACGTCATTCTCCTAAAGGACAAAACCTTTGCCGTACTCAATGGCCCATAGGCGTTATAGTAAATTCATTTAAGAGTTCCGACGAACATCGTAAATGGAAAAGCCACCATCTACACACGCCCAATCGTAGACATGATTCTTCTCATAGAGAACGATTGTATATAGTTTTTGGAATAGTGATATCAGTTAGACATCAGACGGGGAGTATTCTGTTTCACATTCAATGTTTACTATATGTTTTCATAATCATCCGGAACAAATCGCACTGGACCGATTTCTTACATCACCGTAAGTATTGACTGCCTTAAATTTCTGTGACACCGTCTGCTTCAATATTTCAACACATGTAACATGGACGACATTTAATTTTCTGAGGAAATCGAGACATATCACTGTCAAGTACGTTTTATTCATTTATAAACTGCGATAATTTAATCTGTTTAAGTCCGTTAATTTGGATAAGTGATTTATTAAATGCATACGAGCTGTAAGTTATTTATAACCGAGATTGGAACTGTAAATTCTACTTTCGTTTTCATTTCATTGTTTTGAATATTTGCATATGAACTTTAATATGTTCTTTCATACACATTGTAAGTATTTTTTTTTTTGTTTTATTGCAGTTTACCACAAACAATCTACTGACTACTTGTAAACCTTTCTGGTGGAATATTATAATTACAATTTTCGAAACAAGTTGTGTTCTTTATATATTTGCCGAGATTGCGATACAGTCACCTGGTTAAGCTAGCTGAGTCAGGCTCAGCATACACCATATGCATATTTTTAAATAAAAGAGGGGAGAAAACTGTAATTTGATGTAAGCGCACCCTTTAAACCAATATGTATGTGTTACGACATGCCGCAACTAACAATTAAATAAATATATGTTGTCGATATCTTGTATCGTGTTTGAAAAGTGGTGAAAATAAGCCAAAATCCAAATTTAGAAATGACCTTGACCTTTGACCTTGACCCTATTTTCTTTTTTTTGGACCAAGGACCTCAAATCAAAAGACCCTAGGCCCTTATCACTTATGGTTTACCAATTACAATTACATTTTACTTATTTTAAATACAGAAGGGGAAATAACTCTCATATGGAATTTCTGGACCGCTTCGGTCAAAATTATTCTTAAGATCCTGATGATATAACGAACAAATTGGAGACATAAATTTGTCATAATCTTTTACGGTTGCGAAGGAGATGCGTACACAAGAAAAACAGTGTATGGGGAGATAACTCTTACAATAAAAAGTATTCGGCAAAACAGGGTCAGTTTCAAAATCGCAATAACTGTTCGATATCATACACAAAAAATCTAAGCGACATCTTGCGAAGAAAAAAAGCACCGTCAGAAAAATTGAAGGTCTTTCCACATCAATTTTCTAAATAATTGATAGGAAGCTACTTCTGGTTTACTCAAAGTTATTAATAGCGTCAAAGTATAGATTTCTTCATACTGATTCAATAAATAAATGGTTTCTATATACTTTTGTCTGAAATAAGGGAGATAATTGCCAACTTCCGGTCTCATATGATAGCTTTATTCACACTGATTTCAAAAATATATAGTTTGTATATACTTACGCATGTAATAAGGAAGATAATATGCTATTTCCGGTATATAAAATGCCACTTCCGGTCTCAAATGATAGGTTAACCTATGATAATTCAAAAAATATATGGTTTCTAAGTACTTTTCCATGAAAAAAGTGCAAAAAATACTACTTCCGGTTCACTCAAGGTCACTTCCGGTTTACTTTTTTCAAGGTCATATGTCAACCAACAGTTTGCAAAAGACCCTATGGCTTTATCATGTACCAAGTTGGAGTAATAATCAATTAACCTTAAATTGAATCATTTCAGGGACAATAACTCCTATAAGATATCATTGGATTGTTTCAGACCAAATGTATCATATCTTAATCACAATTAAGCAAACATTTTGCACTAGTTTTTTATTTTGTAATTTTAAAAGTGACAGAGGAGATCAAATAACAAGGAAAAGTCAAAATTTAGAATATGACCTTGACCTTTGACCTTGGCCTCAATTTCATTTAAATGAACCAAGGAACCCAAATCAATATACCTTAGGTCTTTATCACTTACCATTCATGCTATACATTTATATATCCCTTATGTCAAATGCAGAAGGGAAAATAACTCTCATATGGAGTTTACGTATCTCTTCGGTCAAAATTGGACAAAACATCCTGAGGATATAACGAGCAATTTGCTAAAATAAATTTGTCGCTTTCTTTTACGGTTACGGAGGAGATGCACGCACAAGGAAAACAGTGTTCGGGGAGATAACTCCTACAAAGAAAAGTATTCGGTTAAGCAGGGTCAATTTCAAAGGCGCATAAACTGTTCGATATCATATACGAAACATCTAAGCGACATCTTGCGAAACAAAAATTTATCGCAAGAACAAAATTTGGCGGAAGAAAAAAAAAATTAAAAACCAATTGTTCAAAGAACAATTGAAGGTCTTTCCACATCAATTTTCTAAATAATTGATAGGAAGCTACTTCTGGTTTACTCAAAGTTATAAATAGCGTCAAAGTATAGATTTCTTCATACTGATTCAATAAATAAATGGTTTCTATATACTTTTGCATGAAATAAGTGAGATGATTGCCAACTTCCGGTTTAGAAAATGTCACGTCCGGTCTCATATGATAGCTTTATTCACACTAATTCCAAAAACATATAGTTTGTATATACTTATGCCTATAATAAGGAAGATAATATGCTACTTCCGGTTTATAAAATGTCACTTCCGGTCTCAAATGATAGGTTAACCTATGATCATTCAAAAAATATATGGTTTCTAGGTACTTTTCCATGAAATAAGTGCAAAAAATACTACTTCCGGTTCATTCAAGGTCACTTCCGGTTTACTTTTTTCAAGGTCATATGTCAACCAACAGTTTGCAAAAGACCCTATGGCTTTATCATGTACCAAGTTGGAGAAATAATCAGTTAACCTTAAATTGAATCATTTCAGGGACAATAACTCCTATAAGATATCATTGGATTGTTTCAGACCAAATGTATCATATCTTAATCACAATTAAGCAAACATTTTGCACTAGTTCTTTAATTTGTAATTTTAAAAGTGACAGAGGAGATCAAATAACAAGAAAAAGTCAAAATTTAAATTTGACCTTGACCTTTGACCTTGGCCTTAATTTCATTTAAATGAACCAAGGAACTCAAATCAATATACCTTATGTCTCTATCACTTACCATTCATGCTATTCATTTATATATCCCGTATGTCAAATACAGAAGGGGAAATAACTCTCATATGGAGTTTACGAATCGCTTCAGTCAAAAATGGACAAAACATCCTGAGGATATAACGAGCAATTTGGTAAAATAAATTTGTCGCTTTCTTTTATGGTTACGGAGGAGATGCATGCACAAGGAAAACAGTGTTCGGGGAGATAACTCCTACAAAGAAAAGTATTCGGTTAAGCAGGGTCAATTTCAAAGGCGCATAAACTGTTCAATATCATATACGAAACATCAAAGCGACATCTTGCGAAACAAAAATTTATCGCAAGAACACAATTTGGCGGAAGAAAAAAAAAATTAAAAACCAATTGTTCAGAGAACAATTGAAGGTCTTTCCACATCAATTTTCTAAATTATTGATGAGAAGCTTCTTCTAGTTTACTCAAATTACTATTGGTGTCCAAGCTTTGGTTTCTTCATTCTGATTCAATTAATATATGGTTTCTATATACTTTTGCCTGAAATAAAGGAGATTATTGCAAACTTCCGGTTTGGAAAATGTCACTTCCGGTCTCATATGATAGCTTTATTTACACTGATTCCAAAATTATATGGTTTATATATACTTTTGCATGTAAAAAGGAGATAATTAGCTACTTCCGGTTTAGAAAATGTCACTTCCGGTCTAATATGATAGCTTTATTCACACTGATTCCAAAAATATATAGTTTGTATATACTTATGCCTGTAATAAGGGAGATAATATGCTACTTCCGGTTTATAAAATGTCACTTCCGATCCCAAATGAAAGGTAAATGTATGTCCATTCAAAAAATATATGGTTTCTAGGTACTTTTCCATGAAATAAGTGCAAAAATGGCTACTTCCGGTTTACTCAAGGTCACTTCCGGTTGATATTGTTCAAGGTCATATGTTAACCAACAGTTTGCAAAAGACCCTATGGCTTTATCATGTACCAAGTTGGAGTAATAATCAATTAACCTTAAATTGAATCTTTTCAGGGACAATAACTCCTATAAGATATCATTGGATTGTTTCAGACCAAATGTATCATATCTTAATCACAATTAAGCAAACATTTTGCACTAGTTCTTTAATTTGTAATTTAAAAAGTGACAGAGGAGATCAAATAACAAGGAAAAGTCAAAATTTAGAATATGACCTTGACCTTTGAACTTGGCCTCAATTTCATTTAAATGAACCAAGGAACTCAAATCAATATACCTTAGGTCTCTATCACTTACCATTCATGCTATACATTTATATATCCCTTCTGTCAAATACAGAAGGGGAAACAACCCTCCTATGGAGTTTACGTATTGCTTCGGTCAAAATTGGACAAAACATCCTGAGGATATAACGAGCAATTTGGTAAAATAAATTTGTCGCTTTCTTTTACGGTTACGGAGGAAATGCATGCACAAGGAAAACAGTGTTCGGGGAGATAACTCCTACAAAGAAAAGTATTCGGTTAAGCAGGGTCAATTTCAAAGGCGCATAAACTGTTCGATATCATATACGAAACATCTAAGCGACATCTTGCGAAACAAAAATTTATCGCAAGATCAAATTTGGCGGAAGAAAAAAAAATTAAAAACCAATTGTTCAAAGAACAATTGAAGGTCTTTCCACATCAATTTTCTAAATAATTGATAGGAAGCTACTTCTGGTTTACTCAAAGTTATTAATAGCGTCAAAGTATCGATTTCTTCATACTGATTCAATAAATAAATGGTTTCTATATACTTTTGCCTGAAATAAGGGAGATAATTGCAAACTTCCGGTTTAGAAAATGTCACTTCCGGTCTCATATGATAGCTTTATTCACACTGATTCCAAAAATATATAGTTTGTATATACTTATGCCTGTAATAAGGAAGATAATATGCTACTTCCGGTTTATAAAATGTCACTTCCGGTCTCAAATGATAGGTTAACCTATGATCATTGAAAAAAAAATATGGTTTCTATGTAATTTTCCATGAAATAAGTGCAAAAAATACTACTTCCGGTTCACTCAAGGTCACTTCCGGTTTACTTTTTTCAAGGTCATATGTCAACCAACAGTCTGCAAAAGACCCTATGGCTTTATCATGTACCAAGTTGGAGTAATAATCAATTAACCTTAAATTGAATCATTTCAGGGACAATAACTCCTATAAGATATCATTTAATTGTTTCAGACCAAATGTATCATATCTTAATCACAATTAAGCAAACATTTTGCACTAGTTTCTTTATTTGTAATTTTAAAGGTGACAGAGGAGATCAAATAACAAGGAAAAGTCAAAATTTAGAATATGACCTTGGCCTCAATTTTATTTAAATGAACCAAGGAACTCAAATCAATATACCTTAGGTCTCTATCACTTTCCATTCATGCTATACATTTATATATCCCTTATGTCAAATACAGAAGGGGAAATAACTCTCATATGGAGTTTACGTATCGCTTTGGTCAAAATTGGACAAAACATCCTGAGGATATAACGAGCAATTTGGTAAAATAAATTTATCGCTTTCTTTTACGGTTACGGAGGAGATGCACGCACAAGGAAAACAGTGTTCGGGGAGATAACTCTTACAAAGAAAAGTATTCGGTTAAGCAGGGTCAATTTCAAAGGCGCATAAACTGTTCGATATCATATACGAAACATCTAAGTGACATCTTGCGAAACAAAAAATTATCGCAAGAACAAAATTTGGCGGAAGAAAAAAAAATTAAAAACCAATGGTTCAAAGAACAATTGAAGGTCTTTCCACATCAATTTTCTAAATATTTGACGAGAAGCTAATTCTGGTTTACTCAAAGCTACTTTTGGCGTCCAATCATAGGTTTCTTCATACTGATTCAATAAACATATGGTTTCTATAGACTTTTGCCTGAAATATGGGAGATAATTGTCAACTTCCGGTTTAGAAAATGTCACTTCCGGTCTCATATGATAGCTTTATTTACATTGATTCCAAAAATATATGGTTTTATATACTTTTGCCTGTAAAAAGGGAGATAATTGGCTTCTTCCGGTTTAAAAAATGTCACTTCCGGTCTCATATGATAGTTTTATTTACACTGATTCCAAAAATATATGGTTTATATATACTTTTGCCTGTAAAAAGGGAGATAATTGGCTACTTCCGGTTTAGAAAATGTGACTTTCGGTCTCATATGATAGCCTTATTCACACTGATTTCAAAAATATATAGTTTGTATATACTTATGACTGTAATAAGGAAGATACTATGCTACTTCCGGTTTTTAAAATGTCACTACCGGTATCAAATGATAGGTTAACCTATGATCATTCAAAAAATATATGGTTTCTAGGTATTTTTCCATGAAATAAGTGCAAAAAATACTACTTCCGGTTCACTCAAGGTCACTTCCGGTTTACTTTTTTCAAGGTAATCTGTCAACCAACAGTTTGCAAAAGACCCTATGGCTTTATCATGTACCAAGTTGGAGTAATAATCAATTAACCTTAAATTGAATCATTTCAGGGACAATAACTCCTATAAGATATCATTGGATTGTTTCAGACCAAATGTATCATATCTTAATCACAATTAAGCAAACATTTTGCACTAGTTCTTTAATTTGTAATTTTAAAGGTGACAGAGGAGATCAAATAACAAGGAAAAGTCAAAATTTAGAATATGACCTTGACCTTTGACCTTGGCCTCAATTTCATTTAAATGAACCAAGGAACTCAAATCAATATACCTTAGGTCTCTTTCACTTACCATTCATGCTATACATTTATATATCCCTTATGTCAAATACAGAAGGGGAAATAACTCTCATATGGAGTTTACGTATCGCTTCGGTCAAAATTGGACAAAACATCCTGAGGATATAACGAGCCATTTGGTAAAATAAATTTGTCGCTTTCTTTTACGGTTACGGAGGAGATGTGTGCACAAGGAAAACAGTGATCGGGGATATAACTCCTACAAAGAAAATTATTTGGTTACGCAGGGTAAATTTCAAAGGCGCATAAACTGTTCGATATCATATACCAAATTTCTAAGCGACATATTGCGAAACAAATATTTATCGCAAGAACAAAATTAGGCGGAAGAAAAAAATAATGATAATGATTATAGTAGTTATAATAATCATAGTTATACTAATTATGATAACAATCATAATTAGGTCTTTCCACTTTTCTGTGGAAAGACCTATTGTATTTGTTCTGATTATTATTATTATTATTATTATTATTATTATTTTTTTTTTTCTTCTGCCAAATTTTGTTCTTGCGATAAATATTTGTTTCGCAATATGTCGCTTAGATATTTCTCATATTGTATCGTATAGTTTATGCGCTTTTAAATTTCACCCTGCTAAGCCGGACAATTATCTTTGTAAGAGTTATCTCCCTATTCACTGTTTATCAAGTGTGTGCATCTCCTTCGTAACAAAAAAAGATATCGACAAAATTCTTTTTCTAAATTGTTCGTTACATCCTCAGAAATTTTTGGCTAATTTGGATCGAAGCGATTCGATGAAATTTAATAGGAGTTATCTACCTTTATGAAATAAATTTGTCGTTATGTTTTTGTTACTCATAACCTGTAAGCCGTATAAACCTATAGTCTTTTTATTTAAGGTCCTTGGATCCTTACTTTGAAAATGAGGTCAAGGTCAAAGGTCAAGGTCATGTTCTGAATTTTGTCTTTTGCTTGTTTTTGCATTTTCTCCGATATTTTTAATGTTATATATTAAAGAACAAGTGCAAAATGTTTGTTATATTGTGATGAAGATATGATACATTTGGTCTGAGACAATCCAGCGACATCTTATTGGAGTTATTGCCCCTGAAATGTTTTATTTTAAGGTAAATTGATTATTACTTCATATTGGTACATGATAAAGCCATAAGATCTTTTGCAAAATATTGGGTGACATATAACCTTGTAAAATGTCAACCGGAAGTGACCTTGAGTGAACCGGAAGTAGTCATTTTTGCACTTATTTCATGTAGAAGTACATAGAAACCAAATATTTTTTGAATGGTCATACATTAATCTATCATTTGAGTCCGGAAGTGATATTTTATAAACCAGAAATAGCATATTATCTCCCTTATTACAGGCATAAGTATATATAAACCATATATTTTTGGAATCAGTGTAAAAAGAGCTATCATATGAGACCGAAAGTGACATTTTCTAAACCGGAAGTAGCCAATTATCTCCCTTTTTACAGGCAAAAGTATATATAAACCATATATTTTTGGAATCAGAGTAAATAAATCTACCATTTGAGTCCGGAAGTGACATTTTTTAAACCGGAAGTAGCCAATTATCTGCCTTTTTACAGGCAAAAGTATATATAAACCATATATTTTTGGAATCAGTGTAAATAAAGCTATCATATGAGACCAGAAGTGACATTTTCTAAACCTGAAGTTGACAATTATCTCCCTTATTTCAGGCAAAAGTCTAAAGAAACCATATGTTTATTGAATCAGTATGAAGAAACCTATGATTGGACGCCAATAGTAGCTTTGAGTAAACCAGAATTAGCTTCTCATCAATTATTTAGAAAATTGATGTAGAAAGACCTTCAATTGTTCTTTGAACAATTGGTTTTTAATTATTATTATTTTTTTTTTTCTTCCTCCAAATTTTGTCCTTGCGATAAATATTTGTTTCGCAATATGTCGCTTAGATATTTCTTACATTGTATCATACAGTGTATGCGTTTTTAAATTTCACCTTGCTTAGCCGAACAATTTTCTGTGTAAGAGTTAACCCTTATTCACGGTTTATCAAGTGTGTGCATCTCCTTTGTAGCAAAAAAAGATATCGACAAAATTCTTTTTCTAAATTGTTGGTTACATCCTCAGGAATTTTTGGCTAATTTGGATCGAAGCGATTCGATAAAATTTTATAGGAGTTATCTACCTTTACCAAATAAATTTGTCGGTATGTTTTTTTAACTCATAAACCATTAACAGTATAACCCTAGAATGTTTTTATTTGAGGCCCCTAAGTCCTAACTTAGAAAAAGAAGTCAAGGTCAAAGGTCAAGGTCAAGTTCTCAATTTTGATAATTCCTTGTTTTTGCATTTTCTTCAACACTTTTAAATATATCTATAAAAGAACAAGTGCAAAATGTTTGCTTTATTGTAATGAAGATATGTTACATTTGGTCTGAAACAATCTAATGTCATCTAATAGGAGTTAATGCCCCTGAAATGTCTAAATATAAGGTTAATTGATTATTACTTCAACATGGTTCATTATAAAGCCATATGACCTTTTACAAAAGGTTGGATGACATATGACCTTGAAAAATGACAACCGGAAGTGACCTTGAGAAAACCGGAAGTAGCCATTTTTGCACTATTTCATGGAAAAGAACTAGAAATCCATATATTTTGTAATTTAAATACATTAACTTCAAGAAGTGACTTTTGATAAACCGGAGGTGGCCAATTATCTCCTTATTTACAAGCAAAAGTATATATAAACTATATATTTTTGGAATCAGTGTGAAAGAAGCTATCATATGAGACCGGAAATGACATTTACTTTCGGAAGTAGCGCATTATTTCCCTTATTTCACTCAAAAGTATATAGAAACCTCTTATTTATCACATCAGTATGAAGTAACTTATGATGGGATGCCAATTTTAACTTTGAGTAAATAGGATTAGCTTCTTTTCAATAACTTTGAAAATTATTGTGGAAAGACCTTCAATTGTTCTCTGAACAATTGGTTTTTAATTATATTAAAGTTAGTTTTCAAAATTAAATAAGTTCTTTTATTTGGGGAGACAGCGCACTTCCTATATACAAGGTGATAGGACATGCCGCTGGAATACGTCACATTTTCCAGCTTGAAAATATGTGAATAGGTGGGGAAAACTATCAGAAATATATAAGGTCAATAAAGTTCCCATTACTTGTTATTTCAAAAGCCCTGTAATTTTTTTACAGTCGAAAGTCTCACCGTAGGTAAACATTACACGAGGATTCTGAGCTACTATGGAAAGCCAACGGGGTCAAAATTCTTACTTCGTAACTTGTCAATTTGCAACTTGTAACTGTGTGATTTGTCAATTTGTATTTTGATGTTTTGTAACTTGTCGATTCGTAAATTGTCAATTTGTAAATTGTCAATTTGTATATTGATGTTTTGTAAAGTTGTCAATTCGTAAAATGTCGATTCGTAAATTGTCAATTTGTATATTGATGTTTTGTAACTTGTCGATTCGTTAAATGTAGATTTGTAAATTGTCAATTTGTATATTGATGTTTTGTAACTTGTCGATTCGTTAAATGTAGATTCGTAAATTGTCAATTTGTATATTGATGTTTTGTAACTTGTCGATTCGTTAAATGTAGATTTGTAAATTGTCATTTTGTATATTGATGTTTTGTAACTTGTCGATTCGTTAAATGTAGATTTGTAAATTGTCAATTTGTATATTGATGTTTTGTAACTTGTCGATTCGTTAAATGTCGATTTGTAAATTGTCATTGTTGTATTATGCTAACGATCATTATGACGACAGATGGCGCTCGGTTTCTTCTTCGGTGAAATAGCCTTCTGTAAGTTGGAGCACCTCCATATGGAGTAAATATATATACCTAAGTAATTTAAATCAATCATATATGTACAGCAAATGCATCTAAAAGAACACAAATAGAATAATAACATTTTTATTTGTATATGGCATGTATACAGAACATTTTGTTTTCTGTTTTCAGGTGGCCGTATCGTTCGAGAACGGAAACTATATAAAAATACAACCCAAATAGTTCCTTCCTTCCACGTTAATCGATCTCTCCTACTTGCGAGGTTAAAGGTGTAATCGACTGAATTATTCGGGTAAATGGATATAAGGAGATGTGGTAATAAACAGAATGATTGTCAATGAGACAGCTATCCACCAAAGTTCAAATATAAAAGTCGATGTAAGCAATTATAGGCAACGTACGGCCTTCAACAATGAAAAAAAAACCAATTCATATAGTCGGCTATAAAAAGCTACATCAGTACGTAAAAATCCAGGTAAAAACGGTTTCTATTAATCCTTAAATGCTATTATCGGACCATTTTATTCTGACTGAGTTCTCAGGGGGAAGGTCTGACATAGATGTATATATATAATATATTAATATTCATTTGAACATGCCTACTAAATTTTTTCTGGTCATGAAGCTAAGGGTTGCCACAACCTGATTTTTCGTTCTATAAAAATTTACAAAACAAAAAGAACATAATTTTCCCGATTCCCTCATTATCAACTGCTGTCGATCGAATCTTTATTTAACAGTTGATTCAATGTTTGTATTATATAAGCTAAATATTTTGAAATTTGAATTTCATATGAAATTAAAAATAATTTTATGAATCATTCTAATATCCAATTGACGAAACCATGTTGTTGTATTCCGCCTGGCTCTTCTGTCGAACAGTGAGCCAGGATACCCCGTCTCACAGTTTGCCACCTTTTTACTCTTCAAAATATTCCCTGACAGCCCTCCCCCGCAACCCCCAGCCAAAACCCCAAATCATGTTCAAAGATTTTCATGGGGAAATGAAATTAGGGTAAGCAGATTGGAGATAATGGCTTCGGTCATGCAAATGGCGAGATCTTCTATCTGACATGTCAAAGCGACAGGGTGTCACTTTGGTAAAAAGTGGGTATAGGTGTGTAATAAAAAAGAAACTGTTTCATAGTTTTACGATCATGGTCATTGACAAAATATTCAGAGGAGACAACTCCTAGTATATGTCGATCCAGTACCATGATCATTCTAGATCTGTATCTCTATCTGTAGGAATACGTTTGGGATACCAATTCTGGTTTTAATACAATGGTAGAGAGAGCGCAGATAATTTATTGACGGTGCACGCGAGCAGTATCTAAAGCTGTCAACGCTCGGTGTGCGCACTACAGTGTCTTCAAGGAGGTTCAACTCGATTACTGTTTTTACGAAAAATGAGTTGGAATGTGGGATTTTGATCGCTGAAATCTCAAAACACTTTGTGTAGTTCTTGATCTCTTTTTCCACAATATTTATTGACTGATAATTGTCAAATCCCTTGGCAGCAATTGTTATTTTTGGACGAGCTTTTTTTTAAATTTGTCAGGTTCTATAGCAAGAACCAGCCCCTCAACCACTTCGTACAGAAATACTAGCTTCTGGCTTATGCGTTTTGTCTGTTTGCCTTTGGTGAGCGTGTTTGAGACGCAACCATCTTCTCTGGATTTGTAGCCTCCTCGTTATAAAACTCACAGCTTGTCGTTGTATTCTTTCAAGCTTTTTGATGTTCGTAGGGGTCCCATATACTATTGCTTCATACTCCATTATTGACCAGTGAAATATATGCAGTTTTCTTGCATTCTGGTCGGCAATATCTCAAATTCCTTATCAGGAATCCTAGTCACGGTTGAGTTTGCATTCTTGGCTACGATTGAAATATGGGTAGTCCATTTAAGTTCTCGATAAGTTTTCTGGTTCCTTTAGATTTTATTACAAAATATTGCATATACCAATACAGTTTTAATATATATTATACATTAACTAAGTGACTCATTTAAAATAATACTTCATTCAATTTGTTTTGCAAAGTACATGATATAAAACATTTTTATCTTCTTTACTCGAGAGCCAAATAAATAAAGATTTTTCATCCATGTCAGTGCTTCTTGTATTAAAAAATCATTAGATATAAATTACATTCTTTTCCAATATCTTAAGATTATAATATTAAGGAATAATAGGTGTTAACCCATTTCTCCCATCATACATTTAGTCCAAAATTTGCGGCCCAGAACAATATAAGTTTGAATTTTCCAGCTCAGTCTTATATTTCATGTATTTAGTCTAATTTTGACCCGGTCAAATATTAAGATGAAATTTCCTGCCTAGTGAAAATATTAATTATATTTGCGAAGTTGATAAGGGAGCCAAAAAATATAGTATATATGCCAATACACACAATTAACAGCGCCTTCGTAAGGGAGTCCATTCCAGCGACACATCAGTATATACCTAAATACAGGAAGTGACACACCCCTCCCAGGTGTGGTGACCAGTACGGTAGACATACATGTTTATTCGAGGTCAACTCTATATAAAGCTGAGTCCCTGGTATATGCCATATAAACCGAAAAATGTATTTATCTATTCATTTTCTTTTATTTGTATATGCTGTACATAATTGATTTATAAAATTACTTAGGTATATACTCCACATGGAAGTGCTCCTACTTACAGGAGGCTTATACACCGAAGAAGAAACCGAGCACCATCTGTCGTCATAATGATCGTTCAGATAATACAACAATGACAATTTACAAATCGACATTTAACGAATCGACAAGTTACAAAACATCAATATACAAATTGACAAATTACAAATCTACATTTAACGAATCGACAAGTTACAAAACATCAATATACAAAATGACAATTTACAAATCGACATTTAACGAATCGACAAGTTACAAAACATCAATATACAAATTGACAATTTACGAATCGACATTTAACGAATCGACAAGTTACAAAACATCAATATACAAATTGCAATTTACCAATAAAGAATTTTGAAATCACACAGTTACAAGTTACAAATTGACAAATTTACGTATTACGAATTTTCAAATTACAAAGGTACAAGTTACAAATTGATAATTAACGAAGTGAGAAGTTTGAAATTACAAAGATACAAGTTACAAATTGACAAGTTACGAAGTAAGAATTTTGACCCCGTTGGCTTTCCATAAGCTACGAGCAAAGGTGATATTTACCAATATGGGGAAAAAGTTACATTAACGCAATATATGAAAAGGAATACATTTTAAAAGTCAAAATTATATGAAAAGGGTGGGGTAACAGAACTCCAGCGGCACCCTATCAATTAAGTATTGAAGTGGACTCCCCGAGTAGAACATAGTCAACGATACGATTATGGCAAAATTGATGAATTCCTAGCATTATACAACTTTGTGTTGACATTTATTAAGCTTTCCGATATCGAAGAAGATATCTCATGCAGTCATGAAAAAATGTAGACTGATTTGAAACAAAGCTGTTTTAACATGTGTCCTTTTTTTATTAAAAAATAATCTAATGTGGTATTGTTTTGCTGTTGTACTTTCACTATTTCAGTACTATTTGAGTACTGAATTTATACTTCAAGTTGTAAATACTTGTTTTATACAGTTCTTTACTGTTATTGTAAAGTACACTTTATGTTCAAAATCTATTTTTACCAGTTATATTTGATTGTAATTGTACTTTCAGTAAAATTTCTTTTCAGGTTGTAGCACTTAAGAAGTACTATATAGTTATCGCACCTTTATATAGTACTACAAAATGAAGGTACAAAACTGATACTGCAAGTTAATAGTATAATAGTACAATGGTTTAAAAATACTAATACTTTTGTACTATACTTTATAGGTAAAATTTTAGTTGTTTTAAACTATAGTACTTAAAACGAACATACGCAAAGTAGCTGTTTATTTTGAAAATTTGTGTATTTGGCTCACATAATATATGCTGAATGTATTTTCTAACAGTTTCTGACATCAATAAAATATGTTTCCCAGTTGAATTCATCATGGCCTATTGTAGATATATTGTAATAGCCTCCACAGGAGTATGGCTATAGTTTAATGTGTAACGAACGCTGAAAAGAAGGATTGTGGCAAAAATGAATAAAAATGTTTTGCTGATATTTGAATATGCCTTATTTTTCAAATTTTTTTTTTGTCTTTGTAGTTTCAGAAATAAAGACATGATCTTCAAAACGATGTGCCTGTCAAATTTAACATAAACATCTCTAAAATACATTATGTATTGTTATTTTTCTATGTTTAAGCATGATTGTCCTCTCACTAGCCAATTGATTCCCAAATGAAAGGTTCCCCGTATGTTAACCTCTGGATGTTTGTTTTTTGTCTTTCATTCGTTGGGGTTGCTCCCTCATTAAAGTATACCTAACATATCTTCAATCATGTCATTTTAGTTTCAAATTGTTGCTTTTCAACGTAGAATAGTGATCATTAAAATCTTGATAAAAAAGAAATTATTTTAATAATAAAATAATGCTTTATTAAAAATTAATAGGTCTTCCTAGCATCAAAGATAAAGAAAATGTGACCGGTAGCTCACAACTAAAAACACATCATACAAAATCCATGTTTGTGAGTATACAGAGGTGCTAAGATTACCATCCCTCCCCTAATATATTTACTTTTATGTAATGCTAGCTTGGGAATAAAATACAAATGTATGTTGTATATATGTAACCGTGCATATTATACTTATAAATATTCATTTTTGATAGGTCTGATATTGCATACGTGCACGTGTCTGAAATAAATTTGATAAGACGAGGCCAAAGATTTTCGATTTGCCTAGAGGTCAAATAGATTGATTGATTTTTGGAGTGATCACTGTGAAACAAGTTGTTTGTTGGTGATTTAGAGTGAAAACACTCTTATATACAACTCTGTCATATATTACCTACAAATATACTTATAAGGAGAGATTTTCAAAGCGAATCACCAGCATTAACTGTGAGAATTTACCACTAAGAGTGAGTTTTAACTGGATCACATTTTGAGTATTGTAGTATGACTTTGAATTTTTGGATTCATGACTAGTTGTAACTATATTATTTTGTTGTAAAGATTGCATGAAATGTTATCAATAATGTCAGTGGCTTGGTTGCTATATTACCAGACCTGATCACTAAATTAGGGAGATCAAGCAACTAAGTGCAATGAAGTGAACGTACTTTAGATTCCAAAACTATCACATTTTAAGCAAATGATGTGAACGTACTATAGATTCCAAAACTTGAACATTTTAAGCAATTTAAAGTTACAAAATGATGTGTATTTGTTTAACCATACCTGTGTAGTAAACTAGTTTATCAAAAATTACATAAGTTGTATATGGCGTATGAATCTATATGTTCTGCAATTGCTAATAATCTTTATCAAACCAGAATCAATATAGATATAGTGATAAAGGATAATGTGGGGTTTTTTTAAAATAAATATTCTTTAATATTTCAACTTTCTATTTTCACTTAATGAATGTGTCCTGCTCTTTTTCATACAAAATTACAATAGTTTAGTGCTGTAGAAAATAATCATGATAATATAATAGAGTGTCAAAATTTATCAACTATTGTAATGTCGTATGGAAAAGAGCAGGACACATTAAGAAAGTTAAAATATTATATCATAAGTTACTTAATAAAAAAAACCAAAAACACACAAAATGAAATATTTAGAAGTAGGGGGTCCATTCCACAAGCGTCTGTGGACAGCACTGGATGCTGCTTATAATTCGAAATATGACCTTTGCCAGTGTTGTACATCCTATGTTGTTCTTTGTACTAGAACCTTCTGGTGTATGGAGACCACTATCATCGTAAACTTTACGAAACCGATTTAAGCACAAATGCTGTCAGTATCTGGTTCTATGCGTAAAGACTTTGCCTATGAACAATATAAAAAGCAAAGGTTACAGTATAAGGACAGGCAAAACCATATAAAAAGAAGAGAACACCAACCAACAAAAAAACTAATCATGAACTCATGTGATCTGTTCTCCTTCTTGAATGGTTAGCAGTTAATATTCCACTATTCTAATATGACGTCCTTATTTCGCTTTGTAAACAAACGCACAAAATATATTTGATACATGCGCACAAACTTACTGTTTACATTCCTGTTATTTTCATTTGTATCCAAATAAAATACATACATTTTAGCTGCTTACATAAAATTTATTATATATTGTTATTCAAACAACATATATTTACCCTTCAATTAGTTTTTAAACTTATTAAATATGAAAATGTAATGTACATACTTAATGGGGAGGAAACGGGATCAGCCAAACATTTGTAATGTATTTTTGCACGCTTCGATCTATAAAAATACCGTTTTTGTCATATTAGAATTGAAATAATTCCTTAATTTCAACCCGTTAAAATGCCGAAATCTAGGAAAGCTCATTAACATTTTATTTTGCTGATGCAATTTTAATGATTTGATTGTTATTGTAGGCAGGTTTTTTATATTAACATGTTAGTCCTATAATATATGACCTGGGCTGTATCAACTATTTGTTTTCTGATATTGTTTTTATTTTTAATTTATTTTGCTATTTGATATATTTTATTTTCTATTTGCTGTTTTTACTATCAATGTGCCATTGGAAAATATAGTTCCAAAAATATTTCTCTTTCAAAGTACAATCAGAATGGAAAAACATGGAACTTAATCGGAAATCATTTGTTATAGGACTATTTATATATATATAACTTACATAAATATTTACACTGGAAACGAATCTTTATTTTTTTACAATGTTGAAACGACTGGTTGTAGTGCTTAAATAATAAATGTGCAGGGAGAGGAGGCACATCGGCGAACTGCTTCACTTATAAGAGCAAATTTAGTAAAAAATAAGTCAAAATATCAAAGAAATTTATTAGATATATCTGTAGTACAAAATATAACTCCACTGGACGTTTGAAAAAAGAAAGAAAACAATTAGTTAAAAAAAATTATATCAAGGATTAATGGTGAGGATTCATACCCCGAGCGCATGCAATGATATCTTGGGAACATGAATATTCGTAATTGTGGAGAAAAGGGAAACTTTACCTGGACCGACAAATCTTAGCAGTGCTAAACTATAGTTATGAACGCTAGCCCTCCAACTATAGTTACTAGACTGACGTACATGTATCAAAATACGACAGTTTGATAAAGATCCACTTGGAAAATATGTAGAAACAAAAATGATCAAAAATTTTCAAGAAAAGATTCCCATGCAAATTAACGATTTCCATTACTTTATGATCTAGATCTTGTCTTGCTGTCACCGTTTCTCTCTATACATAATACTTTTTAAGATAACTTACTAAAAGGATCAAATTCGTGAAAAACAACCATTCTATTTACTTTTCAAGACATTAGCCAAAAAGGCACAAATATCAGCGGCGATTTCGTTTATGTTAAAGTATTGGTAATTCTTATTTTGCTGCACATATTTGTTTTTAAATTCTCTCGTTTTAGGAAAATAGTTAAAAACACACTAATGGGTGACAAATGTCATTGAATGGTAATATTAGTCAATTTTCAATTTCCTGCATGGTGGCTTATTTTGCTGCATACAGTTTCTTTCTACGTGTATGTACAGTAGTTTTTACCAAAAACACAAAAAATGGTAATAATACTCATTGAAGGACAATAACATGTTCACATGTTTTGTTTAAATTTTTTATATTTTTGTTATAATTTTCAAGATATCAGCCAAAAAAATATGAAAAATATAAAATGTCATGTAAGAGCAATACCTAATACATTTTGTATAATGAGTGGTGACGATTTCGACGGTTTTTAAAGCAGTTGCTTTAATGCTGTAGAGTATAGTCATTTTTGTAACCCACACCAAGCCAAAGTTTTTTCTTCGTCTGTTATTCTAAAAATCCTATGTATGTATGTTTTCTAGAAAAACAGTTGAAAACAACGGTGGGTTTGTGAGATTTCAACATATTTTTTTGTAGGTGTATTTTTGTATTTAAGATGACAACTGTTTGATTATCAAAGATCGTAGAAATCCTAGTGATACCTGCAATTTCGTTTTTAAGATGTTTCCACAAAACATCGAATCATATCAGTTTCTGATTGAATAATGAATGAACGATACTTTTATGAATGAACAAGAGCAAATTGACTTCTTTCAAAAAGAAAGACGAATAACACAACATATTAAAAGTCGTAGGAGGGATAATTCAGTCATAGTTTCTATATTAAAAGTGAGGCGAAAGATACCGAAGAGACATTCAAACTCATAAGTCCAAAATAAACTGACAACGCCATGGCAAAAACAAGAAAAAGACAAACAGACAAACAACAGTACACAAACTACAACCTAGAAAACTTACGACTGAGCAACACGAACACCACCAAAAACCAGGGGTAATATCAGGTGCTCCAGAGGGAAACAGAACGCTGCTCCACATATGGCAACCGTCGTGTTGCTCATGAAAGTACAAACCCGTTGATAAGTGTAATTCGGTAAGTAACGATCGGGGAAAAGAGAAAGGGATTGTAATTACAACAGTTGAAACAATTTTCCGTCGTCATCTGTTACAGCTGGTTTTATCAGTATTCTGTGCGTTTTACTGATTTTCGACCCCTATGATAATGACAATGTGCCAGATAAACAAATTTGTACATTAGAACTGAGGTTTACCAAAATTAGATCATCGTAACCTTGACTTTGACCTTTGACCTCTATGAAAGTCAATGCATCCAGACCATAACTTGTGTAACAAAGAACTTAGGTTGACCAAACTTGGTATATGGATGTATCATTTGATGAGGGTGTATCACATGCCAAAATCAGTCACCTTGACCTTGATTTTTACCCCTATGATAATTATCATAACCTTGTCCAAGGCATAACTGTTGTACAGTGGAACTAAGCTTGATCAAAATTGATATACAGGTGCATCATAGGAAGGCAGTGTTTTCACATATCAAAATCAGGTCACTGTTACTTTTACTTTGACCACTGTTGATTTTAAACTTGCATTTAAAATTTTTAAATGTATATTTTTTTAGAATCACTTAAATTTAACATCTCATTTTAGACAGTCATGAGGGATTTATATATTGAAATAAATGCAAGAATTAATTTCTTTATTTATAGTTTTTAAAACCTTAGCCTTTGTTCCAGAGTCGGTATAATTCTTTCAGATAAACAACGTACATGAATGTGCAGGGGTATTGGTACTGCTATGCGTTGAACTCTATTTTGCAATATTTAATCTAAATTTCTCATGCTTATTATATATAGTGAAGCTTGAAATAGTGACTTTCTCCACAGGAAATCCTTACTTCTCACTACCTAGACTCCTGTCAGGTTTAATTCTTTTACAGGTGAATGAAAGATAAAAGTCATAAAAATATTAACTAGGCAACAATTGCTTTAACAGCCTTCCATGCTTTGGTTTATTTGCTGCTTACAGTTTTTCTTTATTTATCATAGTTTTTATCAAAAACTTACAAATAGGTAAAAATTGTCTTTGATGTGCAATAACTCATCAAAAGAATTTGATGAACGGTTTTTACCACTTTTTGCAAATATGGCTATAATCTTGAAAAAAGATAGAGAGGAATGTTCAACATCAAAAATGATCATGTATAGCCAAAAGTGCAAAAGTGTGTAAAATCTTCAGTTAAGGACAAGAATTCCGATAAGAAGTCCTTCTTTTCGGGCATATTGATTTATATTTAACACCTTTGGCAATTACTACTAAATGAATAGATACACTTTTTCCAAAGCCAGCAGTATTAAAACAGTGTTCTATTTTTAGCTTGTTGCGGCGATAGCATATGAGCACAAACAGAGGACATGCCATACACTATCACTGCTACGTTTCAAAACACTTGGCTCTCTTTGCATGCTCTGGATTATGAGAAGGTTTATATAAAAAAAGGTAACTTACGATGACCGACAACGACAGATGCTAAGTGATTCATTAAATTTACATGGCATTAAGGCTATGTGAGCTAATGAAAGGAAATAGATTTTTCCCATCGATTTCTAAGCATTACCAGCCAAATCTTCCGCCTTTAGGAAAAAATGAATTTTACCATAAATATTTGAATAGAATGACATAAACGGTACCAATTTTTCTGCACCAGATGCGCATTTGGACAATCAATGTCTCTTCAGTGATGCTCGAGGCCAAAATATTTCAAAATCCAAAGCTTATCAAAAAGATGAAGAGCTATAAACCAAAAAGGGCAAAAAGGTATAGCAAAAGCCGGACAAGGACTCAGAGCTTTGCATGAGGGAGATATATTCTTTCATTTAAAGTAATTTCCAAAACTTTGCAACAGCAAATTTGAATAGCACAAAATCCATATTTCCATGCCAATACCGAAGAATTGGCTACTGAGCTGGTGATACCTTCGGGGAGTACCAGTCCACCAGCAGAGGCATCGACCCAGTGGTAGTAATAAACTAATAACACAAACGGTACCAATTTTGCTGCACCAGATGCGCATTTCGACAATCAGTTGGCACTCCGAGGCGGGTGGGGAGCAAGAAGGTGAACTGTGGTTTATTTTTATCAATAGTACCGCTTAAGTCGACGCTAGGGGCCGTCTTGACCTTGTTGTAGGGTATGAATGATTCGTTCATTGTTGAAGACCCTACATCAACTGTCAAGATGAAGAACAGGAATAAAAGCCCTGTTCATTGATAATTTTCTATGTTTTCTATGTATTGTGTGCGATTTTGTCCCATGTACATTTACTCCATATCCTTTCATTTTCTAATGTCTCTTCAGTGATGCTAGAGGCAAAATATTTGAAAATCCAAAGCTTTTTAAAAAGATGAAGAGCTATAAATGCGTGTGTAAAAATGTTGCATTTACAGTAGGAAAGTGCAGTTATACGTTCCCGTGTTAGGATAGTCAAAATTGAGACGGTTTTAAGGAATCATTGGACATTGAAATCATCATTAAAAAACATTAAACCTGCAAGAATTTAAAAGGGGCATTAGCTACGAGATATCAAAAAAATTGAAATATGATTTATTTTTGTGCAATCATTAATGCAAGTGAAATAGTGAAATATTAATTCGCTTTTAACAGCCAGTTTAGTTCAATTTTGTCAAAATAAGCTAAGAAACATCGCTGATGATTTTTTCACTTGCAAGTGAATAATTCGACCTCATTGAATCCGTATTCATGTGACCTTCAAGTAAACCCATTAGCTAGAGATTGGTTACGCATGTATTAGTCATGTTCAGCCATTAAAAGGAAAAGAATGTCAACATTGAAAATGAAACAAAGTTTGTTGAGCCATTTCGTTGACTTATTCGATCCACAAAAAAGCATTATAATACAGGTAAAAACGATGATTAACTTATTTTTTTAACCTATAATATGAAATCAAACAGACCTAGAAAAGTCCAGCTGCACGAGTTCACTATCGTTTTATATTAATGTCAATGTTTATATCGGGTTATGTGGCCGTCGGCAGTCTTCTGGGTCATCTCGATGGTTAATTAGATGACGTCTAAACTAAAATACTCACGAAATGGTTTATATATTATCGAGTCGGTGCATTGTTAATTGTTTATTTCTGAATTATTATAATTTGGATTTACGTTTTAGTATGTTATAAATCAAATGTGAGAACTTGAGTCAAATCGATGAACAGTAATTTGACAGCTAATGCCCCTTTAATAAATATCAGAAAACTTTGATTTTATGTTATATATAGCTTTTACAGTTTATAACCGCTGAAAGTTGACCAACTATCAGCATACATGAACTGTCCGGTATATCCATCTTGGATCCTAACGAATATTTCATCGTCCTTTTTTACTTCAATAACAACATTCTGACTTCCTGATGCGTGATCTGCTACATTCCGTGCCCCTGCGAAGTTTCTGGCTATCAGGTGTCCGTTGAGAGCGAGATAAGTACGGAAGGATTTTCCATGCTGACAAAGAACTGTCCAGGAAAAGATGTAGACACAATTGGAAGGAGCTTTAAATATCCCAGTGGACGAATCGTATCCGTTGCCTAAATTTGTAATAACTGTATTGTAAACTACAACAGAGTTCGCAGGGATGTTTAGTAAATCAGCTGAATTTTTAACCATAAACGCCACTTTTTCTGGTCCTGAAAAAAATTCAAAGTTCTAAAATACATTTTAATAGGCTAAAATAATATGTGAATTAAAAGCAATTTCTAAATATTGTAGACAATGGAATCATCTGCTTATATTTGTTTTAATGCAATTGTAGTTACATATATTTAAACCATTGCCGCGACGTCAGCCTATTCATTTACTGTGGTTTCTTTTTCTAGAGTCAACGCTTCTAAAGCTTTCGTTGCAATGGACCCACGAAAATATATATAAATGTATTGTAAATACACGAGAACAAGATGAACTCGCTTTAATTTTGAACCCTTTCTTCGTGATTGAAAATGGCAAAAAAAGTTACAATGTTCATCTTTCAAAAATCTTTATCATTTGAATTTTGTATCAATAATTTCAGCTCAAAAAGATTTTCATTTTGCTGTGTTAACATCATAAAGAAATATTGGGAAAACTAGCAATAACAACACCCCCACCCCATCAAACGTTATTAAAAACGGAAAGAGACATACAAATTCTAGACGGCAACATACGGTTTCCGACAGTATTTTACAAATAGGTGTGATATATATAAAAACACGAAAAGAAGCCCTGAACAAAATTAATTCACAACTTTCTGTAGCGTTTTGTTTCTATAATGAGCCCGGAATTCGCATAAAGTCCGTTAATTGATGATGGTACTTCACATATGCCTTTCAGTCAGGATTCTACTTCGTCAAAATTATCTGCCCATTAAGCCAGCTCATGCGGATTTCCAGTTGAAATCAAACATAAGAAAAGGAACTCTTTTTAGAGAAGGTAAAAAAGCCAAATTGGTATATTTGACATTTGTTTACACCTGTTTCTATGGGCTTTAAAAGTTTAATAAAGGGGCATAATTTAGAATTTTATGCATCTTATAGATGTGTTTTTACAGTTTGCAGGTTCGAGATATTTGTAAACTTTTATACAAATTTACATAAAACAGTCGATTGTGGTTTGTGCAAATACAAGTGGATCTTTTTTGTGCATAAGCATAAATTCCGCCGAAAAAATTCCACAGAAAGATAATTATAAATTGATCTATTTAAAGCATTTATTTGCATCTCTGCCCCCCGGCGACAGTTTTTTTTTTGTGGAAAAATACCTAAAAATGGATAATAATTTCATCAAAAAGAGAAAGTCGAGTGCACCTTTTTATGTTCGGGCGTGTTTGAGTTGACTATTCTATCTCGCAAACGTATAAAAGAAAAATATTTCATACATCATCTCGCTTTTATTTTATTGTACAAATTAGCTCAGTCAGGTTTCTACTTCGTCAAAATTATGTGCCCATAACGACAGTTAATTTGTACAATCGTAAAAATGGAAGCCATTGTAGGGATGACGCGCTGCCAATTTAGCTCTTGAAAACTTATAAATTTATCCACATAGCACCATGACGATCCTTACATGCCAGTTGTATTTTAAAATATAAATTTATCTACTAGCTATTGAGCATCATTTAATGTACTTTTCTGCATTTGGTCAACTTAAAAACTATAGTCTAATCGGTTGTCAGGTGTAATTTTCGAAAGTTCAAAAACATTTTAAAAAATTCTAATTAAATATTTCGTGGAAGGGCAGACTAAAAATTTTCAGAGGTTGAAGACTAATAACCTTAAATAACACATACGCAATGAAGTTAATAAGTTAATATTACACTGCATGTTTCTAATATATTGAAAGATCATTTTTGGATGGAAGTTCATTAAGTCCTGCCTGATGAATGAAGGGCGTACTGCTGATCGATTTGTAATCAGACTCATATTGTAAACATGTTATACCTGTATATCTCCCTTTACAATCACATTTTCCATCATTGTTTTCAACAAGTTTAAGTTGATATTGAATACTCTTCATGAGTTCAGCATTTATGGAGCAGGATTTATGTCCTGTTACCATAAGTGTCATAACACAAGTCAGTAAGATAACCTGGAATAAACTGAAAAAGAGACTCGACGTTTATGTTTGTGCCACACTAATAAGTTGTTTATATAAAAATAAGGGGATGTTGTATGGTTGCCAATGAGATAACTCTCCACCAAGACTACATGACGTAGAAGTTAGCAACTATATGTCACCATGCGGCCTTCAACAATGAAAAAAAAAACCATACCACATAGCAAGCAATAAAAGGCCCCAAAATGACAGCTACTGAATTACTGACTCCTGACTATGAACATGCACATACAGAATGTTGCGGGAACGGTTAAACATGTTTGCGGTGCCCAACCCTGATATACCCGAGACAGTAAAGCTAACGGACCGCCAAAAACAAAAATTTTAATTTAACAGAATTCTTTATCCTTGGTTGATGTATGACGTAGATGACTGATATAACATAGATGGATTAAAATAGCTACTGTATTTTCTGAATGTAATGCATACATGTATATTTGTTGTATTGAATCGACGAAGATTACAATAATTGGTAACTAATAAATGAGTTTTCTCTACATGTTGTAGCATATTTTACGGAGCCCCTTAAGTGACAAAGATAAAATTTAAAATATTTGTGCGCTTGACTTTCATCCTGTTCTTTTTTTTTCTATTAAAAAACAAAAGGAATTAACTTCAAATTTGGAGTATTCTTTAATTCTTTATAATTTGCAACATGTAACTTGTGTAGTAAGATCTGTTTACCCTTCTGAAGGTTCAAGCACCATGCATTCACCCCATGTTTTGGTAGGGGTTAATGTTGCTCAGTCGTTCGTTTCCTATTCAGTGTTTTGTGGTCTTGATTGTCTTCTCGTCTTTCGTTTTTTTTTTTTTTTTTGCCATGGCATTGTCGGTTTCTGTTTGAATTTTGAATGTTCCCTTGAAATCTTCTGCCTATTTTTTTTTTAAACAAACTCTTTCTATTAAGAAACGGTCGATCCCTATCGAAAGGTTTCATACAAAATATTTATCAGAAAAAATTGTAATGCATATATCCATTTAAAAGTATAAAAAGAAATACACTAAAAAAATGTCACGAAATACACTTTCTTCAGTTTATAATGATATACAAAATAGAAATTGGTGTAGCAATAACAATCTTGTATAAGTTTAAAAATTAGTAGTGTATCCTATTTTGGGTGAAAAAAGAGAACATGTAGAATTTCACCAAATCTGGTTTATCTCATAGATTTTAATGAACTTAACTCAAATATGAAGTTTTATAAATATTTCATGAAGATTGAGAAAATCCTGGGCCTTTAATTGATGACTCAGCATAGATTCACAGTTTACAGTATGCATATTTTACTTAAAGCCCTGAATGCAAAGTAAATTCTAATGTATGCATATTTGTAATTTGAATTGTTTAGAAGTGCTTATATTTACTCTTCGCAGTCATTGAAATTCATAGATCCTTGATGAATATTGTTGCTGGTGTGTTTTTGTCGTGACGATAACCCAAAAGTAAGCCGTAACACTTGAATGTGCTTTTTTGTAACCGCGGCATAAAAAAATACAAGCTAGAAATACAAAAATACCTCATTAATAAAACTAACAATAGTGTGTTCTATCCTAAATATGTACTACATATTCCATATTCACAGAAACAGCAGAATTATTTAGCAAATTTGAGACCTCAGGGGCAAAAAGTAGAGACAAATGCCTATCCCCTTGGTCATAAAACAGATAATTTAACCTGTAAATGCTATGATTTTATTATTATAAATGTCTTTTGTAAAGAAAACAATAACTGTGCTTAGAAAGTATGCAAAAAACAGATGTTAGCAGTCAATTTATAAAACTTTTAGTGAATGCATACATCAGACTGGTAACTTCATACATACAACTTTTGCAAATATGGCTTTGTTTGGACACTTTAAAGTTCATATATTAGCTAAATTATGTTAGATATATGGTTAGAGATGATATTGTTGTGACAAGATTTCTAAACTGACCATTTGATGCAGAAATAGTGAACTTTAATTGATAAATATGCAGACAGTAAGATGTGGACTGGAGACAAAGGCAGGATTGGATGTTTTATATAATCTTGAATGTTGGAATGATTGACTACTAAACATTACATTTATAGTATTCTGAAATGCTTTCAATTTGTTATCAGAATAGTTTCAAACATGCAGGTTCTATACATGTCATGTCAGAAAACATGCACATAGGGTAAGCTGGCAATAATTAAAGTCTTGTTTTCAAATTCTTTAAAAATGGAAACAGGGGTGAGGATATAAAATGTACTGAAAAATTAGAGTATATACAGTGATTTCTTTAAGGCTTTGATTCTGATAAATAAGTATTGTTGTGAGAAAAAGTGTTTTTCAGGAGTTTTCTATTTGAATAAATGTTAGTATAGGTTGCACTTTGTAAATACAGCTGTTTCACAAACCACGCCTCTTTTGGGGAGATATATAATATTAATAGATATTTTGTTTTGTTTACGTACTGGTTCCCAGATATGATCTCTATGTTTCTTTTCATAGAGACATAAATTGGGAATATTACCAGTATAAATGCACATGGTAGGCGGTGGAATTGAATTCTGAGATAGACGTAAAGTGAAGTGAGGGGTAGTGCAGAATTTTAGTATAAGTTTAAACTCTTAGAAGTTGGGGGAATATAAATGTTGAAAATATGCCGCACAGCCCTATGTTTTGACCTTTGAATAAAAAAGTAGTGCATATCAACTTTCCATTCTAGGATATAATTCTATAGTAAAAGTGGCACAGCTTTAGCCGTAAAGGGAGTTCCTATGGGAAATTGCATTGTCTATATTTACAGAAATGCAACCATCAACTACTTTATACCTATGTCATTGTTTAACTCCCTACCAATCAGAATGCTTATGACGTCTTTACACCAAAGTCGTTGGATGCATGTGTACTGATTGATACTTAAGTCTGGGAGAACATGATTTATTTACTACATAGTTTTAATTTGGTTTGAACTAGCTTTCAGTAACTGTGAGTACTCTTATTTCGTGCTTTGTGTCTACTGTTTTAATGTCAGTTGTTTTTGTGTCTCATACCGATCTTTTGAGGAAAGCTAATTGATACTGATTTTTACAGTTTGTTCTTATGTTGTGCTGTTACACCACTGTCCCAGGTTAGGGGAGGGTTAAGCGTTAACAAACATGTTTAACCCCTCTACATTCTTTATGTGCCTGTCCCAAGTCAGGAGCCCGTAGTTCAGTGGTTGTCGATGGTTCATTGGTTCATGTCTGTCGTATTTGTGTTTCGTAAATTGTTTTGTTATAATTTAGGCCGTTAGTTTTCTCGTTTGAATTGTATCACATTTTTCATGTCGGGACTTTTTGTAGCAAGGGAGGCAATTCCAACACTTTTGAAACACTCCTATACTATTAGACTAAAATATACCCCACCACCACCACCACACGCATGCGTGCACTTTTCAGTCCATCCTTACGTCAATGAGTTCCGTTAATACATTGAGTATTATGAAAATCGGCCAAAGACAAATTTCTATGGACAAAATATAAAATAAACTATCATACCTCATTTCGATCAGTTGATTCGCAAACTAGACAAACAATCAGTTCCGTGCATCTGTTTTGATGATTTTGGGGCAATATATCAAGTGTTGTGTGAACTTCCTCTATTACCACGTATGCCACTTTATTAACACGCAAACTGATCATTTTTGAGAAATGTAAGTTAAAATCAATCCTGAAATATTATAGATAGCATAAATCTACAATTGAAAATTTATTATCTGATTGAAAAAACAACATTGTTATTTTTTTTATGAAACCCTTAACTTAACATGACATGTCCAACATAAATGTTCATGGCACCAGAGACATATAATACAAGAGATTCGCAACTCGGCGAAATCCCGTAATAACACGCGACCACTAGTTAAACCTCGCGAGATCTCCTTAGGTAATAAAGTCATTAATAAAAGTATTAAAAGTACTCGAAGTAAGGACGAATGTTTAAGCATAACATAAACTGTTTCAGTGTTAAATTTATCATAATTAATTAAATAATTTGAGTACATATATAATAATTTATTTTAATGTAATTTTGATTTTAGATTTGTATTATTGAAAAAGAGACATAATTTGATATTGTATTAAAAAAAAATAATATCAAATAATTAAGACTTGATAAATTGTGTCGGAGTTCATTTTATTTGAAAGTTACATAATGGGTGTCTATTGAATATACACCTGTCTCGGAGTGCTGTAATAAAAAAATCCAGACTTAATAATTTGTCGATCGAGTGCCAACTAGATATGTTTGATAAGGCTATTGTTCCTATATTAACATATGGGTGCGAAATATGGGGATTCGAAAATTTAGATATTCTTGAGAGAGTTCATTTGCGTTTTTGCAAGCATATATTACGTCTAAAAAATTCAACCCCAAATTTTATGGTGTATGGTGAGCTGGGAAGATACCCTATTTCAGTTACCGTCAAGTCACGCATGATTAGTTTCTGGTGTCGCTTACAAGAAGGAAAAGAGCGCAAAATATCATGTTTATTATATAATCTGTTATATGTTAATCTCAATAATTATGGTTATGAAAATAAATGGTTATCTTATATAAAGAACATTTTTAATGACTGTGGAATGTCTAATGTATGGCAAAGTCATTATGTATTTCAGAAACGCTGGGTTGTATTAAGTGTTCAGCAAAGATTAAGAGACCAGTTCACTCAAGAATGGTCATCAGAAATGAACAATTCGCCAAAGGGTTTATGTTATAGATTGTATAAAAATGTTTTTAAATTTGAACACTATTTGTCAGTGCTACCATTCAATTTATTAATAACCTTATGTAAATTTAGATGTGGAAATCACCGTTTGCCAATTGAGACGGGAAGGTGGCACAACATACCAAGATCTGATAGATTGTGTCACCTTTGCGACTCAGTTGACATCGGTGACGAATACCATTATATTATGTCTTGTAATTTTTTCAAAGACGATAGAAACAAATATTTACCGCAATACTGTAAATCTAATGTAAATGTTATAAAATTTAAACAAGTATACTCAAATCGAAACTGTGTTGAACTTGAGAAACTCTGTAGATTTATTAAATGTATTTCTGTGAAAGTCTATCCTCCTGGTTAAAACAACTATTGTATATTAATTTATCTTTTGTCCAAATATATATTTATAATATTAATTAACAATATTCTGTATTTCACACATGCTATATTCAATATTTGTTATTATTGTAATATTTCTTCTCTGTAACTATGTATTTGGTTTATGAGAATAAAGATCATTCATTCCGGAGACATAATTTCACAGTGTGACATGTATATTAGGTTTGAATTATTCGATGACCAGGTAAATCACGAACATGTTATAAATAATGAGTTTTAATTGACACCTTGTAAACAAGAAGTTGTTACACCACAGGTGTCCACACTCTTTCCAAAAATACAATTCACAAAATATAAAATTAATTAATGTGGAAAAAAAACTTAATTTATTTGTTAATTAATTGTTAATCATGATAGGCTTTGTTTTTTATTATTGATATTTATAAATTATTAAAATTTTATTTATTTTTATTTTCATCATTTATTGGGCATGTATTCAGTTTTTTCTGTAGGATTGTCGGTAAATGTTTGATTTCTAAGTGTTGTTTGACAGTTTCATCATAGGCTTGCAATTGAGTTGTTTTTTAAATGATTGTCGGTAAATTTATGGTTTCTTCATGTTCGAAGTGTGTATTGAGAATTAATATTTAAGAAAATTACAATTAATTTCTCATTTGAATAAAGCTTCATTCATGTGCACGCAATATGGAAAATTCCGATTTTATTTCGTGGCTTGACAATCTTAATAGTTACGACTTAGATATACTTCTATTTGAATAAACTGATAACGAACTCTTTGTTGATAGTGAAAAGGACGAAAACATAAGCGAGAGACCCACCAACAAAAACAATTGACAATACTGCATACATAGATGGATATGTGTGTCCTCGAAGCAACAAAAAATCTATAAAAAACACAACATTGAAGTGGGAGCCGAGGTCATACATCAAAGCAACATGGAAGACACTATTTAAAAAGTATTTTATAACCTTATTTCCACGAGACAATCATTTGTAGTGGTTTTTGTCTTTTTATTCTAGGGTAAAGAGATTGCAGTCAAGGCCGTAACTAGGCATATGTTTTAGTGAGGCAGAACTGATCGCCGAGCAGAGCGAAGTGAAAAAATAGAGCCGAGCGTAGCGAGGCGAAAAATTTCGACAGGGGTTTAGGATAAATGGTGTAAAATCCTGCATTCTGGGCATTTCCAGAGAGCTTGACATCGTTGAAACAAGCTGTCCGGAGTTTTTATTTTTGGACACTTTTTATATATTTTTCATATTTTAAGACATGTACTAACACCAAATTTTTAACAACTTTATCTAAATTTATATGTCGGATAAACATTCAAATATCAATTTGAGTCTGCCGCCAGAACACAGAACAAACATCGACTCAGTAGCAATTGTTATTCAAATTGGATTTTACCAATTTTTCTATGGCCGGTTTCATCAAATCGTTTCAGAATATTTGGTCTGCTGACATCCTTATTGCGATGAACATGAAGCATGGCGAGACCGCACAGTCTCTCATCACTCATGCTAGTCCAAATAATTATGACGTCTTGAAAGGCTATTTTGGGTTTTTTTCTGGGACGCCTTCGTCCCAGAAAAAAATATAATAGCCTTTCAAGACATCATAATTATTTGGACTACACTCATGCATGCATGCTCTTTCCCAACTTTTCGGTCGTCTCAAGGCAGAAAAGGAACGTTCAAAGCAAACACTTGTTACTGGGAGAGTTAGTAAAAGCAGAAGAACACGTCATATAATATCGGATAATCATATCTTTTTCATCTGAATTCACTGAGGTATGGGGGTACCCCTAATGCCATTTCGTGTTATTTTAGGAATATTATTTTTCGTTTTTTTCCTTTTTGCCACATGCTACCTTTTAATGTTATGGATACGGCAAATTGGATATAACTAGTATATCGTTTTATGTTGTTCTAGGAATATTGATTTTTAGGGGTTTTTTTTATGGATACGGGGAAATTGGACTGGAGTTTTCGCCGTTTACATGTAGGTCCGTGATTTCAGATTATTTCTGGAAATAGTCAGTAGGTCGACAATCGAATAATGAAGGGGTAGGAAGGGGTCCGATCCCGAAATCTCGAATTAAAATCACGAAAACCCATAGTCCCGAATTAAGAAATATGAAATCCCGTTTTAAAGGCCCTACCTTCCCTCAATAATGTCAAAATTGGATTACGGGATGTTCTTTCAAATGTTAAGGTAAAAGAAACATGGACAAAAACTAATCCCTGCAGGTTTCATATATTTATATCTTGTTTATCTGTAAAGAGAACGAATAGAGTTGGGGAACATAGGGAAATATATAATCAGACAGGAAAAACAAATGACTATATTTCGTATTTAATGCCCATAAACAAATACACAAAACAAAATGCAGTGTCGAAATTTTAGTGAGGCAATTGCCTCACTTGCCTCAATGGTAGTTACGGCCTTGGCAGTCTAAAAGTAAGATTGTGAATGTGTATACATATACAAATCCTTGGTGTAAATAAAATCTTTTATTATCAAATATATATATCTTTTGCAGTCACCATTGAAATGTCAATACGATTTTAATTTAAAAATGAATAAGGTTCATGTTTTTAATGAGAAGCGTAGTCTGAAACGACAACAGATGCATGAAGCTCATTCACAATATTACGACCAGCAGAAGGTTTCCTTTACTAGGAAATTTTACTCCTTTTGTAAATTTACTGCATTCATTCATCTTTGGCACCCTAAAAAGAAGAAAAAAACAATGATTTCAGAAAAGGAGAAAATAAACAACTTTGCCATAAACATAATGAAAAATTAATAAATTGTCTAACAAAATGCAGGCTATAAATTTCATAGTGCACAAAAATGAAGGACTGAATTAAGGAAATTTGTCCATGAACAATTTCAATATTTAGCCAGTTTAATAAAAAAAAAAGAAAAGAAAAAAAAAAATTGGGAGTAATATATATCACCATAATATGACATATTTATTTGTAAATTTCTAGTTTTGACGAAACAGATTAATAAAATTAGCATAGCTGGCTTCAAAACTAAATCTTTGTATCTGTGAAAGAATGTAGTAAAGGTTTCAAGAAATTTGTGGTAACGACAGACACAGGCATAGCGAAAGAGTTAGGATACATAAGCACCGTAAGATGGTGCTAAGGAACATCACTGTCCAAACAAAGGAAAATTGACAATAGGGAACGACAAATCATCCTTTTTGTCGTAAACCTTTGTGAAGAGTTTCCCGTGTAAAACTGAAATGTCTTAATGTAGAAAAACACAGTTATTGTTGTTTTATAGTTGATTTATTTAAAGTAAGTTTCTTTGGGAAATATTCGGCAGTATATTTAGAGAATAAATTATGACCAATTATTATTAAGTTACTTTAGTTTAACAATCATGGGTTACCGATTGTAGTCACATCGTGTCTAAAGATGCAATTGAAGGTTCATTATCCAATTCATGTCAGACCAGCGCGTGTGTTCGTTTTTTTATTTATTTATTTATTGTCTCTCTCATGGTTCGTGATCTACATATTCAATAGGCTTTATATACAAGTTTATATTTACATATCTCCATTTGAGTCTTTTGCAATAAATTAAATGTTAATTTAAATTCAGATTTTTAGTTAACATAATGAATACATATCAATGTTGCTTAATGATGTTAAGTTTTTGCTTTTAGTTGAAATATTCGTCATAAGCACGATTAGTAGTAGCGGGGCTTATTTTTAAAATACACAATTAGTAGTGGTAGTGGTGTTACGTCCCTTTATAAAAGCAACACGGCTTTTAGGAAAAATCTGAAACGTATCAACAAAGAAATTGATGATAAACGATTGAAAAAAATGCAGAAAACACATTAAAAGATAACGAGTTGTTATTGTTGGCAATTGTTTTTGTATAGACCAATGGAAGTATGATCTTTATATTGAAGACTTTATCACTTTGATAGACCACTAGTCTAAATGCCACATGTTAAGATAGTCGGTAAGATAAATTCTTTATACAGTGTGCTAGTGAGTCAGACCTAATACGATATATATATATAGGGGTCAATAAATTCCATATGGGGTTCGAGCTTCGCTCTCATTCAATATGGAATTTACTGACCCCATATATATCGTATAATTTAAGTCACTACCACACTATGTAACTAATAATCTTTGGTTTGATCCGACCAGGGTTCGAACCCGTGACATCATGCACTCGAGTCGAACACTGTAACACCAGACCACCGAGGCGGTTAAAATTATCATGAAAAGATATGGAAATAATAAAACCCCAAGTTTTCATGTTTCCAAATCTTTAAGTTTTGTTGTGTCTTTTTTATTCTTCTTTTACACTTCTCATAGTGTTCACTGTCATTCTTCAAGTATGCTTATGAAGATCCCCAACCCCTTCTCCCCTCGAATAAAAGTTGATCATACATTTATTTTTCAATAACATACTAGATAACATATGATCGATAAATTAAAGGAGAAGTCACTGTGGTATACGTCAATTAGACATAATCCAATAACACAGAAAAAATCTAAACATAAATAGGTCAAAATAAGAGTCTATTAAACCTATTTATCAAGAAAGAAGTGACGAAAGGTGCATCCACCCTTCGGACAAGCAATAATATCATACATGTATTCAATAGGATGGTTTTAGACACGATGTAAAAGTTTCTGTACACGTGACACAAGTGTATATCATCACTGCCTAACAAATAAACACAATATACTAAGTGCTGCTTTTTTAATTTTAGTTCATTTATATGTTAGTGTGACGTCCATTTTCACTGAACTAGTACACATTTTTTAGGGGCCAGCTGAAGCCCGCCTCCGGTGCGGGATGTTCTCGCTGTGTTAACGACCCATTCGTGGCATTGGGCTGTTTTCTGCTCTTTGGTCGGGTTGTTGTCTCTTTGACACATTCCCCATTTCCATTCTCAATTTTATTGCATACTTGCAGACGGTCCGGAGGATCAATGAACAGCCGTAGTAATTAGTTAAGAATTGTTTATTTTTACGTCTGTAATTTTATTATAGTTATTTTATTTTCGTATGCTGCTGTCAGAAATCACTTACTCAATAATCGATAACCCCTCAAGCTACTTCGTATTTCCACTTAAATAAAATTATAACTTTTAAAAGAACCCTTGTTCAACAATTTTGGTCACACTGGACGGTAGGTAGATCTCGACATTAATAACATTTCTACCCAATAAGATTTTCGCTATCTATAACGGTTTGAATGTTAATGGACAATACTTACATGTTACATCAATGTTTTTATTTAATAGCCTTAAATTGGCGGCCATGTTGACTTTTGTAAAACTTTACGGACAATGACAGACAATGGCCACCAAGTGATGAGAAAATAAAGTTCATGTGGCCCTTTGGGCCTGGTCAGCTGAAATTGAAATGGTAATAACTCCTATAAGGAAAGAAATAACATTTTTGGCCATAATGTACAGGTAGATATTGATATGAACGCTGTTGATTCTCGCCAGCTTTTCTTTGCCTGTGAAATTTTTCAAAATTTATAGACACAGAGATACGTTTCGCCTTTATATAATTTTGATAGTATAATGACTATAATGCAAATGTTGAATTTAAAATGGCAATGCTTTAACATGTAAACTATGCAAAACATTCGAACAAAACTATGAAAAACAAAGAACAATGATTGACAGTGCAGGGTCATATTACCTCTATGGAAATGAGAAATGCCAATGTTAATACAGCTGTATACAAAATACCATTGACTTGCAATGAGTAGTTCCCTTTAAACTGACAATAACACAAGTTAACTTGAACACGTATCATCTGTTTTACTTATGATTGAATTAATTTTGAAAGACTGTAAAATGAAGGTTTTACTACAAGTATCACATAAACTTAACATTATCAATGAACCATGAAAATGAGGTCAAGGTCACATGAAACCTGCCAGACAGACATGTACACCTCACAATTATTCCGTTCATCAAATATACTTGACCTTTTGTTTATAGCATCTGAGAAATAAACCAAACACAAAAACTGAAAACATTGTCCGATGAACCATGAAAATGAGGGGGTAAGATAAAACCGGTACATGTACACCTTTTAATCATTCCATACACCAAATATAGTGGCCCTATTGCTTATAGAATGTGAGAAATAGATCAAACACAAAAACTAAACATTGTTCAATGAACAATGAAATTGAAGTCAAGGTCACATGAAACCTGCCAGACAGACATGTACGCCTTACAATCATTCCATAACCAAATAAAGTTGACATATTGCTGATAGTAACTGATAAACTGACATTACAACAAAAACCATTATGTTTTTACTCAAAAACAAATGAACCATGAAAATGAGGTCAAGGTCTTATGAAACCTGCCAGACAGAAATGTACATCTTTCAATTACTCCATATACACCAAATGAAGTTGGCCTATTGCTTAAAATATCTGATTAATAGACCTAACCACAAAATCTAAACATTGTCTGATGAACCATGAACTATAGGTCAAGGTTATATGAAACCTGCCAGACATAAATGTACAGCTTACAATAATTCCGTACACCAAGTATACTTGAACTATTGCTTATTGTATCCGAGAAATAGATCAGACCACCAAAATTAAACATTATCCGATGAACCATGAAAATAAGTTCAAGGTCATATGAACTTGCCAGACAGACATGTACACCTTACAATTATTCCATACTCCAAAAATACTTGACCTATTGCTTATCGTATCTTAGAAATAATCAAACCACAAAATCTAAACATTGCCCAATGAACCATGAAATTTAGGTCAAGGTCAGATGAAACCTGCCAGAACATGTACACCTACAATCAATCCATACACCAAATATAGTTGACATAATGCTTATAGTATCTGAGATACGGACTTAACCATGTAACTTTAACCTTGATAAGTGATACATGAAATGACGTCGAGGTCAGGTGAATCCTACCGGACAGACATGTAGACCTTGCGAGGAAATAGTTTTCCTATTACTCATAATAAGAGAGTATTTTACTTTTAAAAAAAAAAGAGTTTTTTTTTTAATTAGTTACTGAACCATGAAAATGAGGTCATATGACAGACAGAAACTTCATAACATAAGGTATCTACATTCAAGGGTTGAAGCATCCAGGTCTTTTACCTTCTGAAATATAAAAGATTTATATAAATAGTTAATGCTGCCACCACCGGTTTGTAATCCCTTTGTCTTGCATTCTGAGTCTTTCGTCGGAGGCAAAATAATAAATCTGCATACAAAATATCATTATCTTCTATTAGATTTTCCTCTTAAACTCTTCAATTAGGTGTTCCTCTTAAACTGACCTAATCACAAATATTTCTCTGTTGAGGCTGATGTCGGAATGAGTATGCCTAAGTCTTGCTTTTTTACTATGTTGAATGAGACAAGAAACTAGAGGCTCTCAAGAGCCTGTGTCGCTCACCTGTATCTACCACAGGTACTTGTGGACAGGATACCCCTTGGGTGCCCTTGAGTGGGAGTACCCAGAATAACCCCCCATGTAGTTTAATTTTGATTTATTTTTTATTACACGTTTATTTAAATTGTTTTCACTTGGAATATATGTCGAAGTTACTGTCACTTGGAATATATGTCGAAGTTACTGACAAACAGCATTAGAGATTTTTGCCGGTCTACTTATATGTATCTCTATATACATATAAGTCAACCTGCAAAAATCTCAAATGCTGTTTGTCAGTAACTCCGACATATATTTCAAGTGAAAACGATTTAAATAAACGTTTAATAAAATAATAAATCAAAATTAAACTACATGGGGGGTCATTTGGGGTACTCCCACTCAGGGGCACCCAAGGGGTATCCTGTCCATAAGTACCTGTGGTATCTCATGTAAAATAAGGTTAAAATCACAATAAATAGTATTAGATGATTGAGACCAAGTTTGGTTTAATTTGGCCCAGTAGTTAAATTAAAAGCAGGTCATCCCATTGTAGTCTTACAATAGTTACTGAAGACCCGTTATCATTATTTAAATTAGTTTTCAAGTTATGACCATTTGAAATTGTTTTTTTAACAATTTTCCCATGGACTTCTATAGTAAACCCCTATGTTCTATTTTTAGCCATGGCGGCCATGTTGGTTAGATGGAAGGGTCATCAGATACATTTCTAAATCAAGATACCCTATTAAAAATTGTGGCAAAGTTTAATTTTATTTGGTCTAGTAGATTAAGTGGAGAAGATTTTTGTAAAAGATAACAAAAAATTACGAAAAAATTGTTAAAAATTGACCTTAAAGGGCAATAACTCCTGAAGGTGTCAAATGATAATTTTGATCACGTAAACATATTTGTAGAGCTTACTTTGCTGAACATTTTTGCTGTTTACAGTTTATCTCTATCTATTATAATATTCAGGATAATAACCAAAAACTGCAAAATTTCCTTAAAATTACCAATTCAGGGGCAGCAACCCAACAATGGGTTGTCTGATGCGTCTGAAAATTTGAGGGCAGATAGATCTTGACCTGATGAACGTTTCTACCCGATGTCAGATTTGCTCTAATTTATTTAGTTTCAGAGATATAAGCCAAAAACTGCATTTTACCCCCATGTTCTATTTTTAGCCATGGCGGCCATCTTGGTTGATGGGCGGGGTCATCGGATACAACTTTTTATACAAGATACCCCAAGGATGATTTAGGCCAAGTTTGGTTCAATTTAGCCAAGTAGTTTCAGAAGAGAAGATTTTTGTAAAAGATTAAAAAAAAATTATGAAAAATTGTGAAAAATTAACTTTAAAGGGCAATAACTCCTTATGAGGTCAATTGACAATTTTTGTCATGTGACTTATTTGTAGAGCTTTTTTTGCTGAACAATTTTGCAGTTTTCAGTTTATCTCTATCTATTATAATATTCAAGATAATAACCAAAAACTGCAAAATTTCCTTAAAATTACCAATTCAGGGGCAGCAACCCAACAAAGAGTTGTCTTGATGCTTCTGAAAAGTTCAGGGCAGATAAAGCTTGACCTGATTAACATTTTAAACCCAGTCAGATTTGCCCTTAATGCTTTAGTTAAGGAGATATAATCCAAAAACTGCATTTTACCCCATGTTCTATTTTTAGCCTTGGCGGCCATCTTGATTGATGGGCGGGGTCATCGGATAAATTTTTTAAACTAGATATCATAAGGATGATTTAGGCCAAGTTTGGTTTAATTTGGCACAGTAGTTTCAGAGTTTTTGTAAAAGTTAACAGATGACGATGGACGACGGACGCCAAGTGATGAGAAAAGCTCACTTGGACCTTTTGGGCCAGGTGAGCTAAAAAGTTGATATGCCTTGGATGCTTGCGTCTAAGCTTGGATCCAATCCTGCCCATCAGCACAATCGGTTTCACAGAGAATTTTTTTTAAAGTTTAAAGACAACACATTCAAAATAGACAACTGACGCAAAGTGATGATGATAGCTCACACAGGCCCTTTAGCCTAAACAGTTTGTATGCAATAATTGAACTATGAAAATGCAAAATATTTGCTGGAGAAAAGAACACTAAATTGATACTTGTGTAATATTTATTATCTCAAGCTCTAAAGAAAAACAACAGTAGCAACAATAACTACATAACTACAACATGAAAGTATTTTAATATAACACAACTATAAATTAATGAGGGTCAGGAGGATGGGGTCTTCTTTTTTTTATTTATTCTTTCATTTTTCAGATAACTTTTTCTCTTTTCTTTATATTTTAGCATCCTTTTATAGATAGCTGACCGTGTGACGGCTGTATAGACAGTCAAGGTCGTTAAAAACTTCCATCATCCTTTTATAGCTGTCTCTTTTCCATTTTTAACCCATTATTTTCTATTCTGTTAACCCTATCTAGACCCTCACTTTTAATCATGGGTCAAGCCAATAAGTTTATTCAATTGTCATATGCAGATAAATACAATTTTAATAGTCTTAAATGATTAATGTTAATGCAATTTTAATAACGAAATTTTATTTTACTGATCATAGTAATTTCACAATTTCATACATTTTTCCCAAAAAATGAAAAAACGATTAATTTTTACTCTTGTATTTTTAATGATTTAATTCAGACTTAAAAATTTAAGTAACATTAAAATTAATTGACTGATTGTTTTACCCTCAGACAGATATTTTATTGAGATCAATTTTATCAAGATCATCTATCAATCAAGTATGGACAACCAGCTGCAGATTCAGGATTTAAACTTACAGGGAGGGGTGCAGGGCAACCTTAATAAAAATAATTTGTTGTGTTTCATGTCAATATCTATATTATTTTTCTAGCTTGACGAGGGTTTGACACTAGGGACAACACACCCCATTATCTGCGTCTGTAGATATTCTGTTAATCTTACCATGAAAATAAATTGATATAAAGTGAAATCAGTTTTACAGATAATAAATTTTCAATGGTATTTTTAAACACTCTCCATAAAATTATAAATCTGGTTACAGTGGACTTCAAATACATTGTATTTATTGCACAGTTAAGGGACACTGAATGTTAAACATTTGTATAAATAAACACGCATATACATGTATCTTGTTAAAATTGGGAATATTCCTGCAACATCAGGGATCACCACAAATCTTAAAGTTTTAGAGTGGCACTCCTTTAAGTTTGAGCACTTTTCGCGTAGCAACATCTGGCATTGACTATTGATATTAAGTTAAAAAAATCAAAATAAGCCCTCTGGAAAAGTAAAATTTGAATAAATTCTAACATTTTTTTTTCATTTCTTATAAAATATAAAAATATTGATACTTAAATTTTCTTTTTGTCTAATTATAAAAAGGGAACAAATTTCATATTTAAATATTTTTTAAACAGTCAGGGATATAACTCTATAGGGTTATTACAGAAAATAACTTGCATGTGTTATTACAGATACTTTCATGAGTTGTCTACTCTTTAATCCTTAAATTTTCAAAATATGTAATAACATATGTTTGTTATTTGTAAAATAAATCATAAATATTTTAATTTTTAGTGTGCTCTAGGGAACTCTTGAAACTTTGCGCAGAAACTAAATGCATAGCCTTGATAACTAATTTTTTAATTGAATTAATACATTTTTCATTAACCATGGTAAATCAATGAGACAAGGCTTTTAAGGGATAAACTTAGCTGTAATAACAAGGCTTAGTTATTAAAGGCATGTAACTTATTATATGAGACACTTGGGAATTACTGAGAAGCTTGCACAGAACCTCATTACATGCTCTGATCATTATGTCTTACAATAAATTAAAATACATTGTAATTAAGCATGATGTACTGTCTGAGCAAATGCTTTGGAGTGATGTAGAGAAGCTATAGTAATACCCTTTAGTTATTACAGGCATATTTTTTCTGTAATAACATAGGTGTACTATTCATGATTGGCAAACTATGACCTGTTATATCTTTCTATAGTTAAGTATACATAAAGACAATAGTAATATCAATAGAACTTGTATACATTTTAACAAAACTAATGATGTATATTGTCCCTTTGAAACATGTAACATACATATGTTATCACAGTTCTTTGATTTTTTAGTCCACAATAACAAATGTATGTTATTTTTCAGTAATAACCCTATAGAGTTATATCCTTGACTGTTAAAATTGAAGTGTTTGTGTGATCTCAACTTCTTGGAAAATACTATTGAAATTTTGTTTGTGATGATCCTGGAACAACAATTTACCATCTACACTAACAATACAAGTTAAAATCACAACCATATAAATCTAAACATTTTTTTTTCAAGTTTGCTAAGAATTAACATTATCATGATTATAAATGATTCAGTTTTACAAATATATAAATTATTTTAATCACGTTCATATATGTACATGTGTGAAAAATAAAGCTTCAGTTACATTAAGTACAAACACTATATTATTTAAAAAATTTACACAGAAAAAAATTGTACAATTGGCCGTTTCAGAATCTAATGAATTCTGGGTAATATTTTCAAAAGCAAGCACCAAAGCCTTGTGATTTGCTTACAATGCCTACACAATGAGAATTCAACCAATGACATGACATTATTTTCATTTTGGGGGTACTAACAATGAAATTTCACATAATCCTTTAGAGTCTGAAACGGTCAATTGTCATACTTCCAGTAAAAATAATGTTGAATTCATATTTTAGTTGTTCTATAATAATTTTAAGTACCAACCCAAATACATTGTATATGATACTGTTTTTGGTAATACCGGTAATTCAATATACACTAGTTGCAAGATTACACCTGAATGATTAAAAACTTAGGATTTTTATGTGAATATGAAGGAGTTGTATACAGCTCTTCTCAGGGGGGATGGAGGATTTTAAAAAGCGGTGGCATAATACAGTAAATTTAGAAATTTTTGAGAGGTTTTTATTAATGTGAATAATGCAACTACTTGAGTATCGCAATAATAAGGAACTCACATTCTAATATCAAATACATACATTTGTATGTATCTTAAATTCCTAAAACCGCAATAATTAAACACACATTTCTGTGAATTCTTCAAAAATTGCAATAAAAATAATTTAATAAATGCACGCAATAATTTCTGAATTTACAGTACCCAAAAAATTGATACGTGTGGGGGGGAAAAAATTGGATGATTTTATGCTAAAAAATCATATAAATTGTGAGAAACATGTTTTTTTTTTTTTTTATTGTTTTTAGTTGACACACTATCCTTGGTATGCCACTGTTTTTTGTTCTAGTTTATCAAAAGTTTACACTACAGTTCATGAAATTTTAGTTTGTCCCCATGTCCACTATGAGAACTAAGCCCACTTAAAACTTACATACTATTTTCTAAAAAAATTGAATGTATTTGTAGAGTCAAAAGCTTTTCTGATTTTCCCATGTATAACCAATTATTCTGCTTAAAAGTAAAAGAAATTTAATGTTCAGTCTAAAGAGTGAGTACAGGGAACATATAATAGTTTTGCCCAGTCTTCTTTTAAGTAGCAAGGTTTATGCCTTTGATGCAATCCTTTAGCTGTAAATTCTACATTTGTTGAAAAAATGCTATAATTAAGGCTTTACATAATGAACTGATATTTTCTTAACAGTTTTTTCCAAGCAGTAGGAGTATTTTTCCTGTAAAATTTGAGGTTTCATCTTACAGATTATGAAATAAAATTTTACTGATCGCAATCAAAATTTCACTGTTCGGGGGTTGAAATTAGTGGGGGTAATTAAAATAATAATATTTAAAGAAGTGATTTTTTGGAAGAAAATAGAGGTATGTCATACTTAAACAAGTGATTTTCATATGTCATCATCCCAGATTCAGTACAAGGTCATCACCTGATATTACCAGTCATTCTATCAACACAGATGGTGGTTCTGATAATTTTAGCAACATAATTAGTCCCTGGATCATTAGTATTGTATATTTAAAGATACAATAAAATTAGATCACTTAGCTTAGTGATTTATTTGTAATACTTAAATAGGTGATTATTAAAGAAAGACAACTCTGACTTCCAACATTTGTGGACAAAATGTTACTTGAATCAGTGATTTAGAAATCATTCATTTAAGTAAGTCCCCTGACTGATATGGGTCATCATGCTGTTTATTTTTTGGCAGGAAACCTTCTGATCTGATGTCTTATTTACAAGAAAATTTGTGTGACCTTTAAAAAAGTTAAAAAAACGTTTTATTTATGTTTTATTTTCTTAAAACATGTTAAAAGTGACCTTGTCATGCTTGTGACCTGAGGTAATTTTGTCCTTCTGCATCTATTAACGATAAATGGGATAAAGATATGATACAGACTGACTATTAAGGATCATTAAGGCTATAAGTTGTGACAATGTTACTAATATAAAAAGACCATGGGCAGATCCAGGATTTTTCAAAGGGCGGGTGTATAAAAACTGTGTATTTTTGGCCTTGTATGCTTGTAGAGCATGGTGAAAAAAAATTTGGATGATTATATACCAAAAAAAAAATATTTTGCAATCAAAAGGGGTGTATGCCCTATATGCCCCCACCCCTGAAGACAACCGAAGTTGAGTTTTATTCTAAAACATGTTCATGTTAAAAGAAAAACATACATGACAAACATAACACAAAAAGAAATACATGTACATGATGTAAGCTCAGCGACTATTTTCACAAAAAAAAATCATCGTTAGTTATACTGAATTGTTAGTGTTTTTAATGTTTTTTTTGTGAAAAGAGTCGCTGGAACTGTCTTGTATACATATCTGTACAAATTTTTAAACAAGAACATGTTTTAAAATGAAAGTGGATATGTTAAGTAATATACATGTATGTGCAACATATATATAAACATGATAAAGTGAGAACATGGGAATTCATTCAAATACAATATACTTCTTTACATACAGAAATGTAACAGACAAAGATAATTAAACTAGATGTTTTGGTATGACACGAATGGCCCCACTTGCAAATTTTCAATGTCCAAAGCCCGTAATTTCAGCAAAAATCAGTAGTGGAAAACCAAATGTAAACTCAATCTGTAACTCATCATAGGAGACACAAATACTAAAAATCAGCTCAATATTTGAAGGTGTTCAGAAAAAAACTCTGTATTTACTGTATGGTGCGGAATGACAGATAAGGGTAAAACTATATGGCCCATCCATTTTGTGGCGGGGCCATAAAAATTGAACATTAATTGTTAAAATTGAAAAAGGGACTGGTAAACATCAAGTTAAAAATGAAATTGATTCTATATATAAATGTACATATATATACGTGTACATACAACATGTCCAACATACATTGACATACACCACAATGAATACCTTTGAAAGTCATTTCTCAAGATTGTAAGTATCATTGCATAAACAAATTATACATGTACAATGCATTATTCTTGGTCACACATTTTCACAGTACAAGTAAAGTTAAACGAGAGTCTATAAACATCTACCTGATTTTCAATTTTCAATAAACCATGTTACGCTTAACAGTCAGGGGTGCTACTTAAACAAGTGATTTCATTATCACTTATTTCAGTGATTTGATAAATTCAGTTATCACCTATTTAAGTGATTTTAGTGTTTTCTTTTATCTTCAAATGCTAATTTCATTGATTTACCATATTTTCACAATCGTTTCTATAATTTTCCTACATAAATCAATTATCCCTTTTTCTTTGTATATTAATTTCACCAGTGCGCTTGGGCAGTAAGTTAGTGGCTAAAGCTTTTAAAAGTACCCTTGGGAATTTTTCTGTAATCAAAAATTCATTAACTACTCTTACTATCAGACAAAGATCAACAATATTAGGTAACCTGATTGGTTTTCTTTAGAGTTAGAATGATCTACTTCAAGGTTATGACCTGATCTACAAACTATTCCAGTTTTTGCATATTTAAAAAAAACTGTAAAAGTGTCAGGTTTATCAAGCAAAAGACAATTTCTGCATGTACATAGTTGTTTTTTCAATGGAATTGTTGTCTTTTTACCAATAAAAAAATCAAGCTTGTGGGAAAAATATCAAGAAAATGTTATAAACACTTATTAAAGTGATTACATTTTAACTTCTAAAATTACTTGTTTCAGTGATTTTAAAAAGTCTGTGTGAAAATTTTTAATATTTCACAGCCAAAATCACTCAAGGTCATTTGGAAATCACTTGTTTAAGTAGTACCCCTGACTGCTTTATATAACATCAACAAAAGCTCAGTTAATGCCCCCACTTGCATATAATGTTATAAAGGGACATAACTAGAGAACTGTACAAGTGACGCCACCCAATTTTCGAAAGTGATTTGAGTTTTGTGGTAATAAGCATTGTGTATAAGTTTCATAACATTTGGTTGAGGCAAATTTATATAATTAAGTAAGAAAATGGAAACGAAAAAGCTGAATTTTTCCACTTGTAAAGGGTCATAACTCTAGAACGGTAAAAGTGACGCCACCCAAATTCAAAATTGATCTGTGTTTTGTGGTATTAAGCATTGTGTATAAGTTTCATAACATTTGGTTGAGGCAACTAAAGTTAGAGAATGGAAACCAATTTTGGGACATACGTACATACGGATGTAAACGGACAAGGGGGGATAAAAATTATTCTAGCTTAACTCAAACATGTGGAAAAAGCTTTTTTAAACATATTATAATCTAGCAAGAGTACATACATGTACATCAATAACTGCTAATTCAATTTTGAACATATACATGTATAAACAAAAACCTTTTAGACAAGAAACCGCCGTTACTTCCCCCTTAATCTTAAAACTGTGCCCCTCTGGTTGTTCACAATTGTATGTGAAGACCAGTATTTCTCATACATGCTGATTTTGAATTATATAACATGTATTCTGATAATTGTATATGAAGACCAGTTTTTCTCATGCATACAGACTTTATAAATTTAAGATCTAAAAAATTAATTTATCACAAAAGGTTTGATTAAAACAGAAAGTATATGTATGCTTCTCTTGCTGGGAGAGGTCATTTCTAATACACTATGTCATGTATGTGTGTTCAGCTCTTATGTATGAACAATTTATTGTTTGGTTAAGCCTAAGGATCAATTGCACTGTGACAAAACATACAACAATATACATGTACATTTATTTATAATCTAGAGATAAGCTTTCAATAGTATTTATAAACATGGTGTAACTGTATATTTTCTTTATCATGTTCCTAAATGCTGAGCAGCTCCCCATGTACAATGATGTTATGTGTGTCATTAATTGGAAAAATCGAAAGAACTAACAATATAAAAATGATATAAAACTTACAAAGATAAAATGTACACCTACATACATAACTAAAAATCAAAGAGGTATAAGTGGTTTGACGATCATCCCTCGTGAATTTTTCAGGGGAATATCTACGCCGTGTGTTCTACGAAGGTGTCTGTTTAAATCTTTTACTAGACCAAACATTGAGTTACAATGCTCACAAGCAAACTGCTTCTTATGCATACGACAAATGTGATCGATCATGTGTTGTTTCTTGTGTGCCATATAAGTGCAAATTTTGCAGTAATAATTTATCACTTCACCCGTTGTCTCTGTTGTGAAATCTTCCTCCACATTGATGTCAAAATTGCTGGAACCAAATTCTTGTTCCATTAATTTTAGCTGATCCTGAGAAGGAATTTGCGCTCTTTGAATCATAGAATCCTGATAAGAATCATTTCTTTCATCTGCATCTTCAGGTGAATTTGTACTACAATCCAAATTTCTGCTCTGCCTTAGTGGTGATGGTAACGTTTCAATGCATTCTTTTGGTGGTGATGTTGAATGTTTTGATAAACTCTGCACAGGGATAACTTCTAATGGAATCGGTTCCTCTAGTTCTGTAGGTTCTTCTTTAATTCTTAGGTTTAAATTGAAGCTAGAATCTTCTGTTTCAAATACTTTCGTGTTGTATGCCTGCAAATCTTCATGATGGATGTTTGAATCATTGCAACTTTCATCTTGACCTTCTTTTGATAAGTTAACCAAATCTTCAATTGAGTTACCAACTCCAGAATTTGATTGTTCATCCGTATCATATTCAGATCTGGTAATAGTGACATAATGTTTATTTATTAATGATCGTTTTGCAGTGGAACAGCTGTATTTATTTTTCAATAAGTGTCTTTTGAGGTCTCTTTCATAACCGAAACCTCTTCCACAAATATGACAAGTAACGGGTTTGAAATGGAAGCGATCCAAATGTGCTTCTAAATTCTTTGCACTAGTTGTTGTATAATGTTTGCACAATGTACACGGATATCGACCTTTACCACCATCTTCTGCATTGTTACTTTGATTGTCACTATTCTGGAAATCGGTAGCTTGATTATTTGTATTTTCAATGAAATACATGTCGCCATCTTCTGGTGTTAAAGGTACAGGCTCCCCGGGCATTTCTTCCTTTTGTTTGGACAAATTGACTGGAAATGCCTGACTGTTCCCAATCGATGATGACAAGAGAACAGGTACTGGTGAAACTGTATTAGAATCTGGACAAATGTCAAGTATTTCAGTGTTAGCAGGGGATGTTTTCAGCTTCATGCTTGAACTAAACTCATCATTTTCTCGAATCATGTTACAAATTTTTCGACTCTTTCTTTTTCTTTTAGGGGTGGGTAAATATTCACTTGCAGTAATTTCACCCCACGAATTATCATTATCGTCAAAATCTGATTTCATCAAGTCACGAACAATAGTGTATGATGAAAGAATATTGTGTGCATTTGATACAGAAGCCCACGAACCACAGATTTTCAAAGAATTAGGTGCGACTAGGGGATTATTTGAACTGCTGATCATCAGGGTCCCTGTCAAATCGCAAACTCGTTCTAAAAAGTTTCTTGCGTGATTACTGGACAACAAATTTTCAAATTCAGCGGATAATTCCGCAGATATGCTTTGAAATACAGTTCCCATTGCTGTTTATCTTGAGAGAAAGAGAAAAAAATTCCAAACGTAAACAATTACACCAAAACAAACTCCCTCAAGGAGAACGCGTCCGAAAGGTATGACTAAAGACCAAAAGAGCAAAGAAATATAAATACACACACACGGTCTTTATCTCAAAAATCTTCGGTAATGATATGAAAAATAAAACATATTTGTATATTAAAACAGAGATTGTCAATGGGAGTAAATGTTGATGTTGATGTGCGAAAATTACCTTGAAATGTCTTACAATCTTACAGACAAACACATTTATGTCACTAGAAACAAAACTCATGATCATGTGTCTTCAACTTTACTTTTCACCAAACGAATATTCCATGAAATCATCCATGCCAACCTTTTATAAAGTTCGTGTGGAATAAATATACGGCCACTGCTTTCTACAATGACGTCTTATGATATAAAAAAAGAAGGTACGGTATGATTGCCAATCGGAGACAACTCTTCACAAGATACCAAATGACACAGAAATTAACAACTATAGGTCACCGTACGGCCTTCAACAATGAGCAAAGCCCATATCGCATAGTCAGCTTGGCTGTACTTGATAATTGACAAAACTGGAAATATTACGCCTATTGATATAATATATTTTGTTTCATTTCACATATTTTAAACAATTACATTGTATTTTATATCTAATTTCATCTTTGAAAGAATTTAAATTATTTGCTGGTCTTCAACACAGCGAGAAAAACCCGCAACCGGAGGCGGGCTTCAGCTATCCCCTAAACAAAATGTGCACTAGTTCAGTGAACATGGACGTCACACTTAAACTGCAAAACATATAGATGAACTAAAATTTTAAAAAACAAAACAAACAAGACTAACAAAGGTCAGAGGCATCTGACTTGCGACAGGCGCAAAAATGCAGCAGGGTTAAACATCATGTCGATTTACTGATTTTCTCTTCTCAAGTTTTCACTCGATTATAATCCGATATCATGAGTCAGCATGTAGACTGCTCTATAGTATAACTTTGATCACCGACAAGTGAGATATCCATGAATATCTAATTAGCAATTCTATCAAGTTCTGATTTATGACTGATTACTTGACAGTGGCATGATAAGTTTTTCAGACATCTTTGTCAAACCTCCTGAGCTTCGGAGCTTCATGGAACTTTATGACATTTGGACAGAAGCTTCTTTGTGATCAAAAGACAGTATCCATAGCAAAGTTTTGACAATTTGCTTTTTTCATTTTCCGTAAGAGACAACATTAAAGGATCAATGTAGGATATAACAAAAATGTGTCCATAGGACACGGATGCCCCACTCGCACTGTCATTTTCTATGTTCAGTGGACCGTGAAATTGGGGTCAAAACTCTAATTTGGCATTAGCATTAGAAATATCATATCATAGGGAACATGTGTACTAAGTTTCAAATTGATTGGACTTCAACTTCATCAAAAACTACCTACGATTTTTCTTTCCCTATTGTTAATTTTCCCTTTTTGGAGATGTTCCTTTGGCACCATCTTACGGTGTTTATATTTCACAATTCGTTCGCTATGCCCGTATCTGTTGTGACGTTTTTGATTTTAACGAACGTAATCTATGTATTACTGGTAAATTATTAAGCCAGGGATTTCTTTACCACAAATTACTTAAAACCTTTACTAAATTCTTCCACAGATATAAAGATTTGGTTTTGAAGTTTGGTTGTACCTGTAGAAAACTTATTTCAAACGGGATTGCACATCCTCATTTTTACGGCAATGTTGTTTACCGTGCCCGGAAATTTAGAAACGATCCTGTTAAACTTATCGATCCTTTAAATAAACTTATTCCAAAAGGTTACCAATTCAACACTGTAATTAAATCATTAAATATTGTTTTTATTGGTACTAATATTGATTTTGTTATCAGTAAATTAAAAGCAAACTAAATATTATTGCTATATACATATACACATTCATTGATCTACAATCTGTCGATACCTGTATCTTGGCATTGCACAGGGTCATGTTTTTCTCTGACTGTTTATGACGTCTTTACACTAAATCCATTGGATGTTGGATGTGTACGGATTTATAATTTAGTCTTAGATGCATGATTTTTTTTATTAGTTGTTAGTGGCTTTGAACTAGCTGTCAGTAACTGCGAGTACTCTCAGATCTGTACTTAGTGTCTTTTTGTTGTTTGGTTGTACAAGTACCCGGCCACGTCCACTTGTATTTGTAGTATTTGTATTTTTATCCATCTGATGAGTTTAGCCTCTCTCAACTGATTTTTATAGTTCGTTCTTATGTTGTACTGTTACGCCACTGTCCCAGGTTAGGGGAGGGTTGGGATCCCGCTAACATGTTTAATCCCGCTACATTCTGTATATATGTGCCTGTCCCAAGTCGGGAGCCTGTAATTCAGTGGTTGTCGTTTGTTTATGTGGTACATATTTGTTTTTTGTCATTTTTTGTACATAAATTAGGCCGTTAGTTTTCTCGTTTGAATTGTTTTACATTGTCATTTCGGGGCCTTTTATAGCTGACTGTGCGGTATGGGCTTTGCTCATTGTTGAAGGCCGTACGGTGACCTATAGTTGTTAATTTCTGTGGCATTTGGTCTCTTGTGGAGAGTTGTCTCATTGGCAATCATATCACATCTTTTTTATATTGACCAAAAACTTTAACCTGAACCGGGAAAGACGGACGAACGAACGCACAGACCGAAAAACATAATGCCCGTAAGTGGGGCATAAAAAAAACTTAATTCACATAGTTAGGGGGTGGGGTAGGGAGTCACACTGGTTTCAAATTTTGTTATCCTACATTGATTTTTCGGGTTAAAGACATACATATTAAAGTTCTATCCTAAATGAGTTTGGAACTTTCATGCAAACAAAAGGAAAATAGATAGTACAGTGTACAGTATACAAATAGTCATTTTTGGGGTCAAAAACTCATAAAAGATACCATGCTTAGAGTTGGACATAGGAGTCATTAGTGATGCTATAATCAAAACAGTTTGAAAGCCAACCCAAGAGCATTAAAACGGAAAATTTCAAAAAGTGAATTATAAAGTGTATCATGGTATCTATGTCATTGGAACCATAATTAAATGGCAATTTTGAATCTCATTGAAACATTATACAGATGAACAAAGATTCGTCTTGATTAATGAAAAAGAACCGAAATAAAAAAAAATGAAAGTCATATGGAACTACTGGGAACGGATGAAAATTTAATATACATAAATATAGGATATAGATTTAAAATTTCATAGACCGTTCATGTACACTATAGTCATTATGACTTTTGCCATGACCACTCTCAATAGTGGACACAATTGCAGAGTCCACTATTTACATTAAAAACTTAAATTTTATGCTACAAATCTATCAGTCACATCTCTGACAAAAACAAGTCAGAATTATCTGAAATAAACAATTATGACTTTATTCAAATAGTTTTAAAAAAGGAAATGTAGCAAAAAACTGAAACACTCTATGTAAATGACCAGAGAAAAATAGAAAATTCAGGTACCACAATGACTTATGTAGTGTACATTTATATGTAAAAAAATAATTCGCATTACTAGTTTAATATAGATACCTCAGAATAATATTCACATCAATATTTCCTTACAAGTATGCCCAAAGTCAATACAAAAAAGAAGACACCATTCATTGTCCAGGAACACCAATGGTGACCAAGGGAATAGAAATATAGCCACTCTTGGTCTCATTCTGACTGACAGGAAAACGATTGCAAAAGTGGGGCGTCCGTTTGATTGTGCAGAAGGTGTAAATTCGCAGCCATGTCCAATCAGAATGAACACGATACATTCGGTGCCTCATGTAAAGACAGTGCAACGCTCTCTGCACGTTAAGAACCCTTGTAACAACTCTTTGATGGGTCGGTAGGTGGCCTCTTGCAAGGCTAAATTTCTGTCCCAATCCAATTAATCCTCATTTTCCAGTGTCATATATAAAAAAAGAAGATGTGGTATGATTGCCAATGAGACAACTCTTCACAAGAGACCAGATGAAACAAAAAATTAACAACTATAGGTCACCATACGGCCTTCAACAATGAGCAAAGCCCAAACATCATAGTCAGCTATAAAAGGCCCCGAAATGACAAATGTCAAACAATTCAAAAGAGAAAACTAACGGGCTTATTTATGTACAAAAAAATTAACGAAAAACAAATATTCAACACAGCAACAAACGACAACCACTGAATTACAGATTCCTGACTTGGGACAGGCACAAACATACAGAATGTGGCGTGGTTAAACATGTTAGCGGGATCCAAACCCTCCCCCTGACCTTGGACAGTAGTGTAACAGTACAACATAAGAACAAACTATAAAAATCAGTTGAATAAGGCTTAACTCATCAGATGGATACAAATAGAAATACATCTAACAAAAACACAGAGTGGACAGTTAAAATGTCCAGCCTGTCATCCCTGTTGAACTTTATTACAAGACCTACCTATTGTATGTATTGTCAATTTGTTCTCATTCTTAACAAGCATGAAATATTTGCCACTGGACACCAGGCAATTAAGATTAAATCAATCAATCGTTGTTGAGGTAACAACACTCATGATTTTGCATGATACATGTGCATTAAAAACAAATTTTCAACACATATGCCTTTACTGGTTAACCAAGTTTTTTTTCAAATTAAGTTACAAAAGGGGGGGGGGGGAGGGTCAAGGAAAAATTTATTTGAAATAAGTTTTTTTATCCTACGTTGAACTTTCGATGTGATCCCTAAATTACTGATAAATAAACTTATTTTTTGCAGTAACTTTCAGATACAGACAAAGTTTAAAGTTTTTCAGATGTCATGAATTACTTTAATCCAACGGTCACAATTAGCAATAGGTCGACAATTAACGCTGCTGGTGAACTATATAGGTCCTCGAGTGTATCATCAGCTCAGTAGTCAGTGCTTCGGTACAGACTTGGTTTATAACATACCCTTCTTAGATTGTTTACAAATTTATAAAATTATTAAAAAAATAAGGTTCCAACTTCCTCAGGCAAAGTTGACTATAGGCGAATGTGGCTTTAATGTTAGATCCTTTTTGGTCACATAGCTCTTCAAGTGTTTCGGTACATCCTTGGTTTTTAAATATCTTACTCTGAGCAATCATAGTTGTCACTACTTGTCGAAAAATTATATAATCGAAGTCAAAAGTCGGTAATTTGAAAATAGTCTATTAAATAGTTGATAAATTTTTCAAGAACAAGAAAAAACTGACTTTCTAATTAAAAAATTTGTCACTGGGAGTAAATTTTAATGGTCAAAAATTGCCACATTAGCCTTTGTTGTCTCAAATGTGAACGTATTCGATGCTGGATTTAACGATTAAACATTAAGTATGTATTAGTTTAATGATATGTGAGCATTAAAATGACCACCGCCACGTTGAAAAGCAGAAATAAGTAAAGAGAATGACATAAATATTGAGATGTTGGGTATACGTTGATGGGACAGCAACCCAGGGAATAAAAAGACAATAAAATGCTTCGCTGAGCGCAGCCTGATACGACCGCAGAGGTCGAACCCTGAACAGTTGGGGCAAGTTTGGACACAATATTCAAGCTTGATACTGTCTGAATTTGGATTGTGATCAAATTTTTGACATAATATAGGTTTCTGACACAAAATAAATGTGGTCAAAGATCTTAAAAATTTGAAATGGGACATTTAATTTACCTAGAATGGTCTGATTTTCCAAAATCTAACAACATGGTTAGATTCGGCATATAAAATTTAAGAACACCAATAATTTAATTTTAGTTGAAATCAAACAAAGTTTAATTTTGGACCCTTCAAACCTTCATATGAACTAATTTGAAAACAGGACCAAAAATAAAAATCTAAATGCACATTAAGATTCAGCAAATCATACAGCCGCATTAATTCAGTTTTTGATGAAATCAAACAAAGTTTAATTTTGGACCCTTTTGACCTCAATGTAGACCAATTTAAAAATGGGGCCCAATATCCAAAAAAATTATACAAGGTTAGAACCCCAAAAAATTAAAGACTTAATTAATCCCATCGAAATTAGTTAAAACATTTGTATTTGTTTTCAATTAAAGATTTCTTGCTATTGCGCAATACTGTGCAATTGAAGATTTCTTTCTATTGTGCAATACTGTGCAATTGAAGATTTCTTGCTATTGCGCAATACTGTGTTGTTGCGCAATACTGTGCAATTGAAGATTTTTTGCTATTGCGCAATACTGTGCAATTGAAGATTTCTTGCTATTGCGCAATACTGTGCAGTTGAAGATTTCTTGCTATTGTGCAATACTGTGCAATTGAAGATTTCTTGCTATTGAGCAATACTGTGATATTGCACAATACTGTGCTATTGCGCAATACTGTGCAATTGAAGATTACTTACTTTTGCCCAATACTTTGCTATTGTACAATTATGTGCTATTGTGCAATACTGTGCAATTGAAGATTTCTTGCTATTGCGCAATACTGTGCAATTGAAGATTTCTTGCTATTGCGTTATACTGTGCAATTGAAGATTTCAAAAATTTGAAATTTCTAAAATTTTGAAGAAAAAAATGAACCCCTCCCCCCCCCCCAAAAAAAAATAATTGGAACCCCCCCCCCCCCCCAACTTTTGGAGTAATTAACCCCAAACTCAATCCCAGCCTTCCCTTTAGGGTATGGAACCTTGTAGTACAATTTTAGAGAGATCCATACACTTAAACACAAGTTATTGTCTGAAAATTCGAAAAATGCTTGTTTTTGGCCCCTTTTTTGCCCTTAATTCCTTAACGTTTGGAGCAATTAACCCCAAACTCAATTCCAACCTTCCCTTTGTGATAAGGAACCTTGTGGTACAATTTCAGAGAGATCCATTCACTTACACACAAATTAGTGTCCGGAAACTACAAAAATGCTTGTTTTTGGCCCCTAATTCCTAAACTGTTGGTACAATCACCCCCAAAATCAATCCCAACATTCCTTTTGTGGTCTTGAACCTTCTGGTAAAAATTCATAGAGATACATTCACTTAAACTAAAGTTATTGTCCGGAAACCAAATGTGTCTTCGGACGACGACGACGCCGCCGACGACGACATCATAGCATTATACGACGCAAAAAATGTTTTGCGGTCGTATAAAAACACTTCCAGAGGTCAACACAAAGTGAACCTAATAATTACAAATCAATTGGGAAGTGCGAGAACACGGTAAAGCAAAGAAAATGTATTTTTGATACTTTTGCTGTTGACTATAGCACGTCCTTTCGAATAAAACGTCTTCATTGCTTAATCTACAAAGACAGAAATTTTGATCTATATGATATGAGTAAACTACACTATTCCAAGTTTAAAAAATAGAAATAGGCAAATATCAGCAAAATATTTTAATCCATTGTTGTTACAATCCTGCTTCTACAGCATTCGTCACACAATTAAACTATAGAGTTATATTTCATTGGAGCCTTTTATAATATATCTACAAAACATATTGAATCAATCGTGGAAACGTGTTTTTTTTATTTCAGAGAAACTGTTAAAAAATATATTCAGCATATATTTCGTTAGCCGATTACTAAAATGAAAATTATCTAAAGATAATTTTTATTATCAATTTTAGTACAAAGGATGATACTTCTTTCATGACTACATGAAAAAATCATATTCGATATCAGAAAGCTTTGTAAGAGTTTTATAATGCTAGGAATTTATCAATTTTGCCATGATTGTATCGATGATCATGTTTTAAGAGAATGCCAATGGTCTTTAATCCCGTGTTGACAGTTTGCAGGATTGATTTGTAAGTTCATATAGAACCAATTCTGGTGCTGCCAAAACTAAAGTGGTCCTGATGAAAGTGCATATTTAAGAGTATTCAAAAATGTAAAGTAACATGACTATCTTTCTTGAAAAATATTCATTTCCATTTCGAGTTTTGTATCGTCCGTTTTAATTTCACGCACTAGCATGCGATATTGTAATATTCTGTCTTGAGTCCACTCCCAGAATTTAGCAACGTCTGCAAACACCGTAGGATAGCTCATACACGAAGAAGATCCCCACGACGTCACTCCAACTAGAATGTATTGGTTCTGCACTTTACAAACTAGAGGTCCTCCGCTGTCTCCCTAAATAAAGAAACGTATTTAACTTTTGAAAACTAACGTTATTATTTTATTATTAGTAGTAAAATAATCATCTTTTTTATTTTTATAATTATTTTTTCTATTATTATCACGTCTACTGTTTTATTATTATATATCTGGTACACTAATCTGGAACTCCCACAGTCCTTTAGCTTAATAAAACAAATATGTATACTACACTGCATTTAAAAATGCAATTGAAAGATGAGCGTATAACTGTTACTGTACTTTCCGCCACATGTTCCAAAGGTGAGATGCTCAGTACTTCCTTTGCCGGTACTTGATTGCCATCTGACATCTAAGTCATTTGGACTATGGTGGACAGAATTTTCATTGGCAATTAAGCATATCAAATCTCTTTATTTTCATATTACTGTGAGAACGAGTTTACAAGTCTTAGAGTACAGATTTGATCTTTTACTAAACGGTATTTTTTTCGAAGTGTATGTTCGTTTTTATATTATGATCATTTGAAAATTTGGCAAAAACAAGAAAATGAGTGCGTCCAACTAATCTTAGCTAGGGTGTTTTCATGTATTTCATTGCTAATCTTTTCTTACATGTATCCATCATCGTAAAGTTTATACCAACACCATGGTTTTAAGATAAAAAATGTAGTGAAAAATACTTTTAAGATTAGGAATATTACATCAGGATATTTTTACATGATCTCAATCATAACGAGTCACGTTCTAGCTGTTGTGACATGAAACAGGTGGAAGCATTAACTTTCTTTATCTTTGCCGAATATAAAAAAAAAATGAAAGCGATGTCTAACAAATCGGAACGCTTACAGCAACAGTATTTATCTATAGTAACACAGTAACGTAAAGATTCAAATCATAAAATATGGTGATTGTTTGAAGTTTACTTCACAAGCTGCCGTTTTTTATGAAAGGCACAAACATAGTTCGTTTCACTAATCTATCACAGTACCGTCTGGAGTTGCATTTTGAATTGCTAATATCATATCTTTGTTTGATCATAAACATAACGAGTCACTTTCTCGCTGTGACATGAAACAGGCGGAAAGTTTCTTTATCTTTGTCGAAATTAGAAACTGACAGCAATGTCTAACAAATCGGCACGTTTACAGCAACAATATATATCTATAGTTACACAGTAACAAATTATAAAATGTTGTGATTGTTAGAAGTTTACCTCACAAGCTGCCGTTTTTTTATGAAAGGCACAAATATTTGTTGGTTTCACTAACCCATCCCAATACCGTCTGGAGTTGCATTTTGAGTTGCTTATAACTTCAATCTCCGCTTCTTGTAACGTTACTGCCAAGTGACCATAACCGTTAGTTTCTACAATTAAGAGAATCGAAACTTAAGTTAGAAAGCTAGACAAACTTCTGTTCCCAAAATAGTTCACAAATTCTGAAATTTCTTATTTTGCTGATTAATTTTGCTCTGTGATTACTTTTAGTTTCCTCTAATAAATCAGAAAGGGTACACATCGTAATTAAAGGAAAATAACTCTTATGAGGATTGGACTGACGATGGGAAGTGAGTAGATCATGACATTCTAAACGTTTTCTCTATCTATATCGATTTTCAAGATATAACATGTATAAATAGCTCCTATTTGACAAACGTTTTGGTTGAATCATCGAACATGTTTTTTTAATCTAGATACCCAAAGAATGATTGTTGCTAAGTTTCTTTCAGTCAAATAGTTTCACGGGACAAAGTTTTGGTAAATGTAAACGGACGACAACAGACGTCTAGTGGTTGAAAAAGATCAACACTGACCATTCGGTAAAAAAAGATGTTTTTATACCTACAACTTGAAATCAAATTCTTTTTTTCATACCGAACTTATCAAAGATTTTAGTCAACTGTTAAAATTCTTAAATATTGTACGGGTACTGATAATACACAAAGACGATATCCAAGCGACAATAATAATTTATGTGACACGTGCACAAGTTTTTCTATAAATACGTCCATTTTTCTAAAAAAAAAAATTCTGCTAATCAAACTCACCTAAGGGATAAAAACATTTTCATATAAATTTGAAAATCATCTGACTAGAATTGAAAACACTAATTTGAAGCTAACCCCTTATCTCGCACCCCTCTCTATGCCGCAATCAAAAAGGTTCCAATGGCGTTCTTGAAGTGAATTCCATCCAATTTCAATGTCATTACAATTATAAATCTGCAACTGTTTTACATTTGAGAAATATTCAAAGTAAAAATGCTCACATCTAAGCTGGTTTTGGTCCTTTTGAGAACTATTATTTATATTATCTAACTTTTTTTTGCAGTCTGTCTTTACCTAAACAAATTATAAGACAGTCCGAGTCGAACACAAACACGTGGTACGAACTCACAACATTATAGATTGCAGGTTAGTGATAACTGTAAATAAACTACTGAGACCGCTCGGCCATCTAAGCTCCAACCGAGGCTTTATAATAGCCATCTGGAGCATCAAATAAAAAAAGTTCGTTGAGTAAATTAAACATTGTTAAAGAAGACATTTGTTTTGCATAAGGATTCTCCAGTCTTCGACTGATGAAACACGTACATTTTGCATGTGTGTACCTTAACGAAAAATGCAAAATTCAATGCAAGAATGTTTTTTTTTTTATTTAACTCGGCTCTCACAATCATTTTCTCTACTGCGCCTAATTCATCTAGTAAAAGTGTCATTATGGTATTAATCATCGACTTAAGACTGTACTTACTTGACTGAACGTCCTTAGATGCTGCGGATGGAATACCTTAAATGCAACAAAAGAATAGAATAATCATTGTTATATATCAAATGAACATACTTATTATGAATACATGTAGTTTGTACTCAAAGGAGATGCATATACGGGGATTATCTTTAAGCTGTGTTTGTTAATTCCACATTGGTTAGAGGTATAGGGGAGGGTTGAGATCTCACAAAATATTTCAACCTCGCCGTATTTTTGCGCCTGTCCGAAGTCAGGAACCTCTAGCCTTTGTTAGTCTTGTGCGTATTTTAATTTTAGTTCATTTGTATGTTTCAGAGTTTAGTGTGGCGTCCATTTAGCTTAACTAGTATACATTATTGTTTATGGACTATCTGAAGCCCGCCTCCGGGTGCGGGATTTGGAGAGGAGACCCATTGGTGGCCTTGGGCTGTTTTCTGCTCTTTGGTCGGGTTGTTGTCTCTATGACACATTCCCCGTTCACATTCTCTATTCTATGGTCTAGAGAACTGCATTTTTGTGTTCTTCTTATTATCGCGTAATAGACTGATGAGCAGGGATCGTGGATCAAAACAAATAATTGTATTTTAATATTTGCTTCTCCTACGTTAATATTTACCTCATATATATAGGAGAATGGGTGCATTGTCAGAATTGTGTTATTCATTAATTTTTATTTTTCTATTTTTTTTTTTTTTTGGGAGGTGTTTGTTTCATGTCTGTTTGCCAGAGGATTGGTTATAGCTGTGTTAACGATTCGTTGTCAAAATCTGTGTTTGTAAAATCTAATATGAAGCCACAATCGTATCACATGGATTTTTTTTCAATAATTAAAAAAAGGGAAACCGGAATGAAATGTCAATTGACTTGATCGTGTTACTATTTTTAATCGTATAGACGATTGATTTTGTTTTGTTTTTTTCGTGCAGTAGTGTTTACTTTACACTACTTTTTAAAAATCACTGGTACTTTTAAATTTGTGTCAATCATTTCCATAAATTGTATTGAAAGCTTCTGGATAAAATTGATCAATTCTGTATCAAACGGATGCTCAAATTGCTTTGATCAAACGCATTTCTTACAAGCAGCTAGATTATTTCAATTCTGTATGAAGCGCATGCTGTAATAGTACTGATCACACAGGTTTTTTTTTTTGCAAACAGCTAGATTACTTATTTAAAGATGTATATCTCTTAACCCATGCATAAGCCAGGCTTAAATTATTTCCAAGATTATCTACCGTGTCCGATTTCAATTTACACAAAAATGTAATAACGTCAGAAACCTATGTAACGTTAGGATCAACACAATGTCGTCTGCATGAAAACGTGAACATATAGGCTATGTCACGTGCACCTTACAGTAGATTTCCATCGGTATGAGGATATCATATTATAACAGCGTGGTCGACTTATTTAAGTGTTAATCTATCTAAATCACAACATTTGCTTAATTCGCCTGTGTAAAAAAAACAGAAAAGTGTCATGTGATACGACTTTTTTAATCTCTACATTGAAACAACAACTATCCTGACACTTTATGTTATAAATATAGTTACCCATTGATTTGATTCCCCATCCTGTGATGAAACAGTTGCATTTAGTGTAATACAGCGTTTTGTGGGCAATACCAGGAATTGGCTTGACACGATAAGATGGCGTGGCATTTCTTTCAAGAAATAATATGGCTATATCATATCCTTTAAGAAAGTTATTGTCATAATTTGGATGCTGAAAAGAAGATGAAATGATGTCAGTAACTAAATTGAAGGCTGACAGCTCTCTGTCTCTATATTTCATAGTACTCGACAGAAAATAGTTTAACTCCGAAATGTGATACTCTTTTGATGTATTAAGAGACCCCCTAATGGAGCTTCATATATGATAACTGTATAAACTTTTTACAAATATCACTCCAAACGTTGCCCCCCCTTTTTTTTAAATCCAGGATCCGCACCTGATATATCTGCTAAACAGAGAACCAATACCAACAAAGCCTATAAAAAGATTTTACAACCATATTAGGAATTAACTGGTACAATATTTCTTGACAAATACAATTTTCTTCTTAATAATCTATATGCTGCAATGCAAAACTTTCGCCATGGTAGCCAGAGACATTAAGTGGGTCATAACACTACAGGGAGATAACTCTGTAAAAATCAGCTGAATGTTTTAATCACGTTCTGTTGTTAAGGAAATATTAAGCTTCTCAATTATCAAAATTAGCGTTTGTCAAACTGCTACATACCCAATGAAATTTTTCCGATAAAGTGTGTGGTTCAAGTTTTTTGAAATTTTTTTTTTTTTTCAAAGGGTCAAAGTAAATATTTTGTCAAAATTTTATGAAAATTAAACGAGCCAAATTAATTTTAGTCAAGGTGTTTGGTACAACCTTAAGTGGTTCGTACCCAGATACTTTCGCATAGGCTTTGATGCAAAGCAAAAACACAGGCAGCGAAAACCCTCTGATGTTGAATGGAATTTCCTGTTCACGGTCATATTGGTAATCACTGAAATAATTATTACACTTTTTAAATACCATACACGGACCTTTTTAGTTATATTAAGTTTAGTAATACGTTGATCGGTTTGAAAAAAAAAATCTCCTATTTTTATCTTATAGGATCCAGTGTAAAATTAATTTTTTACAAATGGATAAATCGAAAAGTATCATTAATACTACTCATGACCAGGACGTGCTATACAAGAAAACTGACTGTCACTGTCAGAATGTTTCCACTTGATTGAGTGCTTCCAAAAAAGATCTGTAAAGCTGAAACAACTTTAATTTCAATTCAAAAAATTGGTACAAACATGGGATCCAAATAACAGCTCATGCCAGTGCAGTGCATGCATATAGTGTTTTATGCCTGTGCTTTTTTTTTTTTTTTTTTTGCGTGACTATTTGATTTATTTAGCTTTTTCAGTTGCTATTATCTGCTGTGCTTATTATTCTAACTCGTGCTATATGTTTTAAGATATACTTATTTTGCATACTATGCTTTTAACTTTTAACTTGTCATCTATTGTATTATACTATGCACTGTATATTTAAAATTGTGTTGTTTACAGGACTTTTGTATGTGTGTATACACTTTGTTATTCAATCGATTTGAAATGCTCACTAGAGCTTGTGTTTATGTAGTTTATTGAATATCGACTTTAAATAAAACTTTGAATTGCATTTACATTGTCGTTATTAAATTTTTAGCCATCAATCAATCATTTTCATATACGTATACTGCATTTAAAAATATCATTGAAACTTTGCTATCTGCCTACAGTTCAGTGCGTTATCTTTTGCAGCTTGTTCGAATGGTTAATTAACGAGTACATATACATACAAGGAAAACAGTAGGCAATTCAATTTTACTGTATCAACAAATTTTCAGAATTAAAAATCCAGTCGTGTTGATATATATCCAAAATAATGCACTTTAAATGTAGTAAGAAAAAAAGAAAGCCTAGTATTTTGACAAAAATTCGTGTTTTCGAATATAATATATATTTAAATGCTTAAAACGGATATAACTCTATAACATCTTCGTGCCTGTACCAATTCAATCTTTACCAAATAATTTTCGTTATATGAAATGTAATATGTAAAACTGGTTTAACTCTACCATATTTAGGGTTTGTTCCAAGTTGCCCAATCTGAACCACTTGTTTTCGTTGTTGCCTGTCTTTGTAAATGTCGTAAATCGATTTCTCGGATGAGAAGATTTTTTTTTCGTTGCCTTTTACTATCCAACATTTTTGGAAATCCCAGTTATTTATATATATATATATAAAAGTCTAAATTGAAAACAACGTTCAAACCTATGATTGCGTTGGATAAAAACCGCAATTTTTATACGTGTGCATGTAAAACAAATTTCTTGGTAGAGGGGTCTAAATACAGCACAAACAACAATTTCCAAAAGACCAAAAAAAGTGAAAAGGTCTATTTTAACAAAACGCATTTGACTAACAGGTCGAACAACTGATGTTCTTAAACCCTGCTGACTGCCATTGGCGATTGCCAAATAAATTGATCACCAGATCTAACGAAATGGATCTTAATATTAATTTAATACCAAACAGAAAACAATAAACTTGTGGAAAAGATGGTATACCACAAACATGAGGTGCAAAAATTTGTACACCATATCCGGATTTCGACAATTAATGTCTCTTCAGTGATGTTAGGGATCAAAACGGTATTTGGAAGGCCAGATAATTTACCTCAATTTAGGATAGACTCTTGAATTTTAAAGAGTCGAAATAGGATGAACGGATCATATAAACCCGAAGGAAAATATAATACAATCCCAAACGAAAAAATATATAAAAGTCTAAATTGAAAACAACGTTCAAACCTATGATTGCGTTGGATAAAAACCGCAATTTTTATACGTGTGCATGTAAAACAAATTTCTTGGTAGAGGGGTCTAAATACAGCACAAACAACAATTTCCAAAAGACCAAAAAAAGTGAAAAAGTCTATTTTAACAAAACGCATTTGACTAACAGGTCGAACAACTGATGTTCTTAAACCCTGCTGACTGCCATTGGCGATTGCCAAATAAATTGATCACCAGATCTAACGAAATGGATCTTAATATTAATTTAATACCAAACAGAAAACAATAAACTTGTGAAAAAGATGGTATACCACAAACATGAGGTGCAAAAATTTGTACACCATATCCGGATTTCGACAATTAATGTCTCTTCAGTGATGTTAGGGATCAAAACGGTATTTGGAAGGCCATATAATTTACCTCAATTTAGGATAGACTCTTGAATTTTAAAGAGTCGAAATAGGATGAACGGATCATATAAACCCGAAGGAAAATATAATACAATCCCAAACGAAAAAATATATAAAAGTCTAAGTTGAAAACAACGTTCAAACCTATGATTGCGTTGGATAAAAACCGCAATTTTTATACGTGTGCATGTAAAACAAATTTCTTGGTAGAGGGGTCTAAATACAGCACAAACAACAATTTCCAAAAGACCAAAAAAAGTGAAAAAGTCTATTTTAACAAAACGCATTTGACTAACAGGTCGAACAACTGATGTTCTTAAACCCTGCTGACTGCCATTGGCGATTGCCAAATAAATTGATCACCAGATCTAACGAAATGGATCTTAATATTAATTTAATACCAAACAGAAAACAATAAACTTGTGAAAAAGATGGTATACCACAAACATGAGGTGCAAAAATTTGTACACCATATCCGGATTTCGACAATTAATGTCTCTTCAGTGATGTTAGGGATCAAAACGGTATTTGGAAGGCCATATAATTTACCTCAATTTAGGATAGACTCTTGAATTTTAAAGAGTCGAAATAGGATGAACGGATCATATAAACCCGAAGGAAAATATAATACAATCCCAAACGAAAAAATATATAAAAGTCTAAATTGAAAACAACGTTCAAACCTATGATTGCGTTGGATAAAAACCGCAATTTTTATACGTGTGCATGTAAAACAAATTTCTTGGTAGAGGGGTCTAAATACAGCACAAACAACAATTTCCAAAAGACCAAAAAAAGTGAAAAAGTCTATTTTAACAAAACGCATTTGACTAACAGGTCGAACAACTGATGTTCTTACACCCTGCTGACTGCCATTGGCGATTGCCAAATAAATTGATCACCAGATCTAACGAAATGGATCTTAATATTAATTTAATACCAAACAGAAAACAATAAACTTGTGGAAAAGATGGTATACCACAAACATGAGGTGCAAAAATTTGTACACCATATCCGGATTTCGACAATTAATGTCTCTTCAGTGATGTTAGGGATCAAAACGGTATTTGGAAGGCCATATAATTTACCTCAATTTAGGATAGACTCTTGAATTTTAAAGAGTCGAAATAGGATGAACGGATCATATAAACCCGAAGGAAAATATAATACAATCCCAAACGAAAAAATATATAAAAGTCTAAATTGAAAACAACGTTCAAACCTATGATTGCGTTGGATAAAAACCGCAATTTTTATACGTGTGCATGTAAAACAAATTTCTTGGTAGAGGGGTCTAAATACAGCACAAACAACAATTTCCAAAAGACCAAAAAAAGTGAAAAAGTCTATTTTAACAAAACGCATTTGACTAACAGGTCGAACAACTGATGTTCTTACACCCTGCTGACTGCCATTGGCGATTGCCAAATAAATTGATCACCAGATCTAACGAAATGGATCTTAATATTAATTTAATACCAAACAGAAAACAATAAACTTGTGGAAAAGATGGTATACCACAAACATGAGGTGCAAAAATTTGTACACCATATCCGGATTTCGACAATTAATGTCTCTTCAGTGATGTTAGGGATCAAAACGGTATTTGGAAGGCCATATAATTTACCTCAATTTAGGATAGACTCTTGAATTTTAAAGAGTCGAAATAGGATGAACGGATCATATAAACCCGAAGGAAAATATAATACAATCCCAAACGAAAAAATATATAAAAGTCTAAATTGAAAACAACGTTCAAACCTATGATTGCGTTGGATAAAAACCGCAATTTTTATACGTGTGCATGTAAAACAAATTTCTTGGTAGAGGGGTCTAAATACAGCACAAAAAACAATTTCCAAAAGACCAAAAAAAGTGAAAAAGTCTATTTTAACAAAACGCATTTGACTAACAGGTCGAACAACTGATGTTCTTAAACCCTGCTGACTGCCATTGGCGATTGCCAAATAAATTGATCACCAGATCTAACGAAATGGATCTTAATATTAATTTAATACCAAACAGAAAACAATAAACTTGTGGAAAAGATGGTATACCACAAACATGAGGTGCAAAAATTTGTACACCATATCCGGATTTCGACAATTAATGTCTCTTCAGTGATGTTAGGGATCAAAACGGTATTTGGAAGGCCATATAATTTACCTCAATTTAGGATAGACTCTTGAATTTTAAAGAGTCGAAATAGGATGAACGGATCATATAAACCCGAAGGAAAATATAATACAATCCCAAACGAAAAAATATATAAAAGTCTAAGTTGAAAACAACGTTCAAACCTATGATTGCGTTGGATAAAAACCGCAATTTTTATACGTGTGCATGTAAAACAAATTTCTTGGTAGAGGGGTCTAAATACAGCACAAACAACAATTTCTAAAAGACCAAAAAAAGTGAAAAAGTCTATTTTAACAAAACGCATTTGACTAACAGGTCGAACAACTGATGTTCTTAAACCCTGCTGACTGCCATTGGCGATTGCCAAATAAATTGATCACCAGATCTAACGAAATGGATCTTAATATTAATTTAATACCAAACAGAAAACAATAAACTTGTGAAAAAGATGGTATACCACAAACATGAGGTGCAAAAATTTGTACACCATATCCGGATTTCGACAATTAATGTCTCTTCAGTGATGTTAGGGATCAAAACGGTATTTGGAAGGCCATATAATTTACCTCAATTTAGGATAGACTCTTGAATTTTAAAGAGTCGAAATAGGATGAACGGATCATATAAACCCGAAGGAAAATATAATACAATCCCAAACGAAAAAATATATAAAAGTCTAAATTGAAAACAACGTTCAAACCTATGATTGCGTTGGATAAAAACCGCAATTTTTATACGTGTGCATGTAAAACAAATTTCTTGGTAGAGGGGTCTAAATACAGCACAAACAACAATTTCCAAAAGACCAAAAAAAGTGAAAAAGTCTATTTTAACAAAACGCATTTGACTAACAGGTCGAACAACTGATGTTCTTACACCCTGCTGACTGCCATTGGCGATTGCCAAATAAATTGATCACCAGATCTAACGAAATGGATCTTAATATTAATTTAATACCAAACAGAAAACAATAAACTTGTGGAAAAGATGGTATACCACAAACATGAGGTGCAAAAATTTGTACACCATATCCGGATTTCGACAATTAATGTCTCTTCAGTGATGTTAGGGATCAAAACGGTATTTGGAAGGCCATATAATTTACCTCAATTTAGGATAGACTCTTGAATTTTAAAGAGTCGAAATAGGATGAACGGATCATATAAACCCGAAGGAAAATATAATACAATCCCAAACGAAAAAATATATAAAAGTCTAAATTGAAAACAACGTTCAAACCTATGATTGCGTTGGATAAAAACCGCAATTTTTATACGTGTGCATGTAAAACAAATTTCTTGGTAGAGGGGTCAAATACAGCACAAACAACAATTTCCAAAAGACCAAAAAAGTGAAAAAATATATTTTAACAAAACGCATTTGACTAGCAGGTCGAACAACTGATGTTCTTAAACCCTGCTGACTGCCATTGGCGATTGCCAAATAAATTGATCACCAGATCTAACGAAATGGATCTTAATATTAATTTAATACCAAACAGAAAACAATAAACTTGTGGAAAAGATGGTATACCACAAACATGAGGTGCAAAAATTTGTACACCATATCCGGATTTCGACAATTAATGTCTCTTCAGTGATGTTAGGGATCAAAACGGTATTTGGAAGGCCATATAATTTACCTCAATTTAGGATAGACTCTTGAATTTTAAAGAGTCGAAATAGGATGAACGGATCATATAAACCCGAAGGAAAATATAATACAATCCCAAACGAAAAAATATATAAAAGTCTAAATTGAAAACAACGTTCAAACCTATGATTGCGTTGGATAAAAACCGCAATTTTTATACGTGTGCATGTAAAACAAATTTCTTGGTAGAGGGGTCTAAATACAGCACAAAAAACAATTTCCAAAAGACCAAAAAAAGTGAAAAAGTCTATTTTAACAAAACGCATTTGACTAACAGGTCGAACAACTGATGTTCTTAAACCCTGCTGACTGCCATTGGCGATTGCCAAATAAATTGATCACCAGATCTAACGAAATGGATCTTAATATTAATTTAATACCAAACAGAAAACAATAAACTTGTGGAAAAGATGGTATACCACAAACATGAGGTGCAAAAATTTGTACACCATATCCGGATTTCGACAATTAATGTCTCTTCAGTGATGTTAGGGATCAAAACGGTATTTGGAAGGCCATATAATTTACCTCAATTTAGGATAGACTCTTGAATTTTAAAGAGTCGAAATAGGATGAACGGATCATATAAACCCGAAGGAAAATATAATACAATCCCAAACGAAAAAATATATAAAAGTGTAAATTGAAAACAACGTTCAAACCTATGATTGCGTTGGATAAAAACCGCAATTTTTATACGTGTGCATGTAAAACAAATTTCTTGGTAGAGGGGTCTAAATACAGCAGAAACAACAATTTCCAAAAGACCAAAAAAAGTGAAAAAGTCTATTTTAACAAAACGCATTTGACTAACAGGTCGAACAACTGATGTTCTTAAACCCTGCTGATTGCCATTGGCGATTGCCAAATAAATTGATCACCAGATCTAACGAAATGGATCTTAATATTAATTTAATACCAAACAGAGAACAATAAACTTGTGGAAAAGATGGTATACCACAAACATGAGGTGCAAAAATTTGTACACCATATCCGGATTTCGACAATTAATGTCTCTTCAGTGATGTTAGGGATCAAAACGGTATTTGGAAGGCCATATAATTTACCTCAATTTAGGATAGACTCTTGAATTTTAAAGAGTCGAAATAGGATGAACGGATCATATAAACCCGAAGGAAAATATAATACAATCCCAAACGAAAAAATATATAAAAGTCTAAATTGAAAACAACGTTCAAACCTATGATTGCGTTGGATAAAAACCGCAATTTTTATACGTGTGCATGTAAAACAAATTTCTTGGTAGAGGGGGTCTAAATACAGCACAAACAACAATTTCCAAAAGACCAAAAAAAGTGAAAAGGTCTATTTTAACAAAACGCATTTGACTAACAGGTCGAACAACTGATGTTCTTAAACCCTGCTGACTGCCATTGGCGATTGCCAAATAAATTGATCACCAGATCTAACGAAATGGATCTTAATATTAATTTAATACCAAACAGAAAACAATAAACTTGTGGAAAAGATGGTATACCACAAACATGAGGTGCAAAAATTTGTACACCATATCCGGATTTCGACAATTAATGTCTCTTCAGTGATGTTAGGGATCAAAACGGTATTATGAAGGCCATATAATTTACCTCAATTTAGGATAGACTCTTGAATTTTAAAGAGTCGAAATAGGATGAACGGATCATATAAACCCGAAGGAAAATATAATACAATCCCAAACGAAAAAATATATAAAAGTGTAAATTGAAAACAACGTTCAAACCTATGATTGCGTTGGATAAAAACCGCAATTTTTATACGTGTGCATGTAAAACAAATTTCTTGGTAGAGGGGTCTAAATACAGCACAAACAACAATTTCCAAAAGACCAAAAAAAGTGAAAAAGTCTATTTTAACAAAACGCATTTGACTAACAGGTCGAACAACTGATGTTCTTAAACCCTGCTGACTGCCATTGGCGATTGCCAAATAAATTGATCACCAGATCTAACGAAATGGATCTTAATATTAATTTAATACCAAACAGAAAACAATAAACTTGTGCAAAAGATGGTATACCACAAACATGAGGTGCAAAAATTTGTACACCATATCCGGATTTCGACAATTAATGTCTCTTCAGTGATGTTAGGGATCAAAACGGTATTTGGAAGGCCATATAATTTACCTCAATTTAGGATAGACTCTTGAGTTTTAAAGAGTCGAAATAGGATGAACGGATCATATAAACCCGAAGGAAAATATAATACAATCCCAAACGAAAAAATATATAAAAGTCTAAATTGAAAACAACGTTCAAACCTATGATTGCGTTGGATAAAAACCGCAATTTTTATACGTGTGGATGTAAAACAAATTACTTGGTAGAGGGGTCTAAATACAGCACAAACAACAATTTCCAAAAGACCCAAAAAAGTGAAAAAGTCTATTTTAACAAAACGCATTTGACTAACAGGTCGAACAACTGATGTTCTTAAACCCTGCTGACTGCCATTGGCGATTGCCAAATAAATTGATCACCAGATCTAACGAAATGGATCTTAATATTAATTTAATACCAAACAGAAAACAATATAGATTGCCTAACAATGTAATTTTAACACACTATTTAGTATGTAAATATAAGTATGTTTAAAATATTTACAAAATGATGAAAATAAACGCAATATTTCGCTAGACTAACTAGCTTTATCAAGCGTGCATCTATCCAGGTGAAATCGGATGTAGATGATAAGAAACTTTTGCAGCTCAATGAATATGTTGCACTTGAATTTAGCTGCCTTGAAAATAATACATAATTTGGATGAAGTTCAAGATTTTTACAAAATTGGTAGTTGAAGTTAGCAACGTCCATTGGCCAATATTGCAAGATAAAAAGGATGATGACTGTGTACTAAATTGTTCTTTATCTTTCCTGTATCTTTTCTCATCTTTTTCGTTAAGACCATCAGGTTCTAAAGTGTGGAGTTGAAGGATCCAAAAATTAGTGAAAAAAATCCTCCAACTGAGTGCCTTGTTACACTTCTGAAACTAGTGCTAGAGAACAACAACTTCTCTTCCAATGAAAAACATTATCTCCAGATAGACGGTACTAGTATGGGCACAAAAATGACCCCGTCATATGCCAACATATTTATGGGCCAACTTGAAAAACGCCTCTTGGCTAGTGCTCCATACCAGCCCTTATCATGGTTCCGATTCATTGACGATATTGATTTCAAATGGACAGATTCACAAGAACATCTTAATGAATTTCTAGGACACTGTAACTCTTTCCACCATTCAATAAAATTTACATATGAATCATCTATGGAGAAAATAAACTTCCTCGACACTACGAGTTACATAAAGAACGGAACCATTATAACGGACCTTCATACCAAACAAACGGACAAACATCAATTCCTTTCTCCTAAAAGTTGCCATCCTAAACACTGCTCCCGTGACATCCCATTCAGCCAGGCATTGCGAATCAAGAGAATATGCTCTACTGAAAATACGCAAAATGCTAGACTTGGACAACTACGTAAACATCTAGTTGTTCGAGGATACAATAACAACATCATTGATAGCGCTTTCGAAAGAGCAAACAAAACTAGTCGCCAAGAACTTCTAGAGTACAAAGATAAGAATAAAGCAGCTAACAGAACACCCCTTGTACTCACTTACCATCCTGATTTTAAAAATGTGTCTTCCATTGTTCAGAAGCATTGGAAAATTATAGAAAATGATTCAAATCTTAAAAAAGTATTTTCCTCACCACCAGTCATGGCCTTCAGAAGACCTAAAAACATCCGTGACAAATTAGTGACATCTATATTAGCAAAGCAGCCTACTCCATCTCCCGGTTGCTACAAACAATGTGGTCGAAGGAACTGCTTGTGTTGTCAATACAAGCAGTTCTTTCATCAGCTCCGTTACTAAACAAAATTAAACCATCTACTCAAATTCCAACTGTAAAACGGAGAACTCAATTTATATATTAACATGTGACACTTGTGGCATTCAGTATGTGGGAGAAACAATGGACAAATTTAATATTCGGCTCAATAACCATCGTTCATGGTACAAAACCAACAAAAACTGTCCGCTCACAAGACATCTTCGTTCAACGAAACATTCTTTTGATAATGTTACTTTCCAAATCATAGAAGTCAACACCGAGCGGGACACCACGGCGAGAAGGGAAGAAAAAATGTTTGATCCACCAACTCCACACTTTAGAACCTGATGGTCTTAACGAAAAAGATGAGAAAAGATACAGGAAAGATAAAGAATAATTTAGTATACAGCATCATCCTTTTTATCCTGTAATATTGGTCAATGGACGTTGCTAACTTCAACTACCAATTTTGTAAAAATCTTGAACTTCATCCAAATTATGTATTATTTTCAAGGCAGCTAAATTCAAGTGCAACATATACATTGAGCTGCAAAAGTTTCTTATCATCTACATCCGATTTCACCTGGATAGATGCACGCTTGATAAAGCTAGTTAGTCTAGCGAAATATTGCGTTTATTTTCATCATTTTGTAAATATTTTAAACATTCTTATATTTACATACTAAATAGTGTGTTAAAATTAAATTGTTAGGCAATCTATAATTTTATTTGTGTAATTGAATTAATCTCTGTACTGATTACATCACACTCCCATAGATTTGTATGTCATGTGCTGCTATTTATAGGCACTTATATATATATATATATATATATATATATATATATATATCCTAACATCACTGAAGAGACATTAATTGTCGAAATCCGGATATGGTGTACAAATTTTTGCACCTCATGTTTGCGGTATACCATCTTTTCCGCAAGTTTATTGTTTTCTGTTTGGTAATAAATTATTATAAGATCCATTTTGTTACATCTGGTGATCCGTTTATTTGGCAATCGCCAATGGCAGTCAGCAGGGTTTAAGAACATCAGTTGTTCGACCTGCTAGTCAAATGCGTTTTGTTAAAATATATTTTTTCACTTTTTTGGTCTTTTGGAAAATGTTGTTTGTTCTGTATTTAGACCTCTCTACCAAGAAATTTGTTTTTCATGCACACGTATAAAAATTGCTGTTTTTATCCAACGCAATCATAGGTTTGAACGTTGTTTTCAATTTAGACTTGTATATATATATATATATATATAGTGTCTAAAAATAGCAACAATCAACATTCAATCTATCTAGGCGTGGATCAGTTTGTAAATAAACTGATGCAGTTACTACATTAAATTATATAAGTGCCTAAGAATGTAACTTTAACACACTAATGAGTGTTATAAAATTAGTTGTTATATTTTATATTATTCACGCAATATTTCGCTAAACAAATTAGCTTCATCAGGCGTGTGCATCTCTCAAGGTGAAATCGGATGCATGACAAGAAAATATTTTTGTAGCTTGAACTACACAAAATTTGAGTAAAAGTTTAACAAAATTTATTGATGTTCTATAAAAGATATGTGTTTGTAAATTGCCTAGAAAAATATTTTTGCCTTTTATTGTTAGCTTGAACTACACAAAATTTGAGTAAAAGTGTAACAAAATTTATTGATGTTCTATAAAAAATATATGTTTGTAAATTGTCTAGAAAAATATTTTTGCCGCTTATTGTACATAGCAATTCTTAAATCAAAACAATCTGATGCATCCAGAACCTTTCTCTCTGTTTTCTCCTTTGGGAGTCCCAATTTCGGTTTACCTCAATTATTTGAAAGGTGTTATTTTCAAAAGTATGCCCTGTTCTTAAGAGGTGTCTCGTAATTGGACAGTTTCTTCCTTTTGTATAAAAAGACCGGTGATTGTTAAGTCTGATGTTGAATTTCGTTTCTGTTTCACCAACATACTGCAGCTTGCAAGTTCCACAAGTAAGAATATAAATACTATTTTCCGTTTTGCAATTAGATGTAACATAGATGTTGTATCGCTGCTTTGTTACTGTGCTGCTGCAAGAGTGGTCAGTGTTGGTGACTTTACAGCACTTACAGTTGGTTCTTCCGCATTGTTTGTAACACCCAATTTTAGAAGTCTCTTGTTTCTTTACTTTAGATGTGACAGGTATGTCTTTGAGATTTTTGGGTCTGCGATAGGCAATAACAGGAGGTGATGGAAAAATTTCTTTTACGGAAGAGTCATTTTCGATAAGACGCCAGTGCTTGCGGATAGTAGATGAAATATTTGTCAAATCGGGATGGAAGGTGACAACAAACGGAATTCTATCTGCGCGGGTCGTCTTATCTTTGTATTCCATGAGGATATCTCGATCTTTTCACCTTGAGAGATGCACACGCCTGATGAAGCTAATTTGTTTAGCGAAATATTGCGTGAATAATATAAAATATAACAACTAATTTTATAACACTCATTAGTGTGTTAAAGTAACATTCTTAGGCACTTATTGCTAACGAATTAGGTTTGTAATTCCTAAATTTATGACTTACCACATTGAAGCTTTTAACTGGGATATACTGTTCATAACCTTCCCAGAAATACCTATTGTACTCTCCTACTACCACACTTAACCCGCGTCTCCTAAAAGAAATCATAAAAAATGTAATCTTTTGCTGTCATCTAGCTTTTGACATTTCATGTAAAGTTACAATATGGGGCCTCGGTGGCCGAGTGGTCTAAGTAGTCGAACTGCTGTATCACTAGTCAGTCAACACTGCGGTTGTGAGTTCGAATCCCGCACGTGGCAGGTGCGCTCGACTTCAATCTTAATTGACTAGGATTGTCAGTTTTCTTACGAAGGTCGGTGGTTTTCTCCGGGCACTCCGGCTGCCTCCGCCAATAAAAATTAACCACCATGGCCACGAACTAGCACAATAGTACTGAAAGTGGCGTTAAACACCAATCAATGTATCAACCATAAAATAATATATTTGAGATATTGAAAAGTGACACTATACCTGTTGGTTGCTAATATTTTTATTGTTTATGTAATTAAAAAAAAAATTTATTATGTTTCCATTAATAATCGGGCAAAAAAATAATCAATGCCTCTCTTTTGTTTCCATTCCTCTTAATCGAAACTGACGATCTTTTTTTTTTACATTATCAATTAATATTGTTTATCTTGATAACTTCGAGTAACCACTCTGATAAATCCATATTTGTTTCTTCTTGAATTCCCAGACATTTTTCCTGAATTTGCAATATGACTATTTATACAATTGATGGGTAGAGTATGTAAGCGATCCTTTTTTTACTTTAAGTTGATTTGTTGTTGAGAAAAGTAGCACGTGGATAGACATACTAATAAGATCCGATCTGTAAGTCGGAAGAGAATCCATAGCACTATTCTCAATTGGCAAATCTCATGTGGTACCTACATCACGATAGATTTTTTACCTGACATGGTGAGGTGTGCCGAATGAGAACACGAAGGGACAAAGGCCACCATATTAATACAAATCATAAACAAAGGGCACGTCAAGATAAAGAGTAATATTTGAAACAAGGTTTGACAATACGGACTTTCGAGAAAAAAAGAAAAACAGGCAGAGATATAAACTGATCCGAAATGGTAAGCACATCCTGTTCCGCATGCGTAACATAAACTTCATAACATATTTTTCAATTCTAAAAAAGCTTACCTTGATCCATCCAGACAATGTGCTGCTGTTATGACAACATCATAAGATATAAGTGTACCTCCACAGAATACACCATAAGCCGATATTAGGCCAACCTGCCACGGCCATGAACTTAATGAAGCATCACGACCTCCAACAATAAAACTATCTGGTACCCTGGTCTTCCCTTCATTTCCGACCATTAAGCTATCTGGAACCCTGGTCTTCTCTCCTCCTTCAACTATAAGACTATCTGGTACCCTGGTCTTCTCTTCTCTTCCTTCAACTATAAGACTATCTAGCATTCTAGTCTTCTTTCCAGCTGCTCGTCACATTTATGAAAATGATGATTATAAGTTAAAAAATTTTAGGCTAGAGGGGAAATAAGTATTTACCGAATTTGGTCGAAAATTACTTCATGATTGTGATATGATATCTAAAGAAACAAAATGAGCTGTGCAATATGACGGCTCACCAATGACACCATCGTTTTAATATTTGGTTAACATGAAGTTATAGCGTAATGGATGATAAAAACGTATCACACTGTATCATGCTCACACGAGGCTTTGTTTCAAAACTAAGAAAGCCTTGATTTGTAGTTCATGAGAATAATACGACGAAAATTTCATAAAAGTATGGCCATTGCGTGAAACGAAAATTACATACATGGCCATTACGTGAAAGTGTTTTCAGTGTTGCTTGTCTGTTCGTCTGTTTTTCGGCAATGTTCGTTTTTTTTTTCTCGACGTTAGATTTCCGATTGTCCCCTTGGTATCATTTCCTTTTTTCCAAGACTTCTTTTGTTTTAAGTTGTATAATTTGGGTTTCTGTCTTATCCATATTTTTGAAAATGACCGTTCACTAAACTTTATTACAATATTTTTATTTCACTGATTTCTTTATGCTCATAAGAGAAGAGCACGCGAGTTGCGATAGATCTTAATTTTAATCACATTGGTCGTTCCCTGCATGGAACTACAAGTCTTGCTTTAAATATTGTTGTTGTCTGATGCTTCGTTAAATTAGTAGGATTTAAATCAGTTTTAAAACGAAAATGATTTTTATGTATTAGCTAATGTTTGTATATCAATAAAACCAACTGTGAGATCTCTGATCTATTAAAATGTGTACCTTTAATTCTAAGATTAAAGGTGAATGTCTCGAATGTCTCGAAATTTATGTTTCTATACAAAACATAACAGAAAGACATAATATAATGTTTACCTGTAGAATTTTCGATGAACAAACAACACGACACCACAAATGCAAGTCTGAGCATTTTCTGTAAGAACAAGAAAAGTACATTACATTTTAAAAGATAAATTTGGATCACTGTAACGAATTCAAATTCATAATTGGTAACATTTCTGACATTATGCAAAGTAACAATACAAATTACAATACCTAATATATTAAATAACGACTGTTAAAAAAATAATCGATATTTGATTCGAGGCAACGCTTGAAGGGTGCCATGTTTATGGTGACATCAAACGTTCAAAACCTACCTCCAACAGAAAAAGAAAAAAACAGCGGACCCAAAGCATGTCACACACATTTTATCTCCCTTTTAAAAATCAAAATCATTGATGTTCAATAATTTGATCGAACAAGTTACAAATCCGTTTTTAATCTTGTCATTGAAACCAAATAATATTTATGACATATATATATATATATATATATATATGTCTGATTTTCAAATATATTCTTTAAAAAAAATAATGTTTCTGATTATCCTACTTGCAAGCAGACGTAAAATAAAAAAAAAAAAACACACACACAACTTTAGCCTTTCTGTCAAATGATGCATGTAAGTATGACGTACAATATCTGAAAACTAAATGTACCTTTGCAATAAGATTTCAAAATAGCTTCCTATCCAGAACGTCCTTCGTCAGACAAACATTTTGATTATAATCACACTTCTAAATGTTTATTCCTGTCTAGAATGTCCCACCTTAATACCAACGATTACTATAGAAATCCAATGAATTTGAATAATATTAAAAAGAACATATATGGCGTTCTGTTAATACAAGGACCTTTTGCAAGATTTTAATGGATTCACCTCACTGGTCAACCAGCATATCGTAAGATACGTCACTAAGCTAGCTACGTCACATGTGAATTAAAAATTCCATCAACAAATACGTCATTATAAACTCATCATTGATAATTATTGATTTTAGTGTAAAAGTATTTTCTTCTGACATGTATCTTCGATAATTCCACTTATTGTTTTCTTTATTTTCGTGATTATTTCACGAATAAAAGCATAACTGGTTAAGTGTGGTGTGCTTAAGGCCCAGTTGCCAATATTTTTACGTATATTCAGACGAGGACAAATTTAGAATAAGTATTATAGAGAACTTTTCATTAAAAGTAATTTAAAGTTTGGCGTATAGTGCAAAATAACAGTTTTGAAAGTTTCTTGGATTTTGTGATTACCAAAATGATAAAACATAACGATTGTCATTTTCGTCCTATCTAAATAAAAGTAAGACCTCTCTTCATCGGTTAATCGTCGAAGGTAAAAGTATAGCGAAGTAACAGATATAATTATATTTAATAAGATTGACATAATATGATGTTGTATATTTATTTTAAGACCTCTCTTTTCTTCAAGAGGTCTTAAGAAGGAATTAATCGACCGGAATCTATTATTGGAAAACTCAATAGTTATTTAGAAGATTGAACTATTCGTAGGTCACAAGTTCAGAAATACATTTTCTTTGAGGTTTAAGTAAAACTTTGTGCTCTCCTTCTTGTCTTTATTCAAAAGCCACTAACACGAAACCTTTCCCCTAATTTGTTGTTCAGTTTCCACACCGATTAAATTGTTCTGATGTTATGTTATAAAAACCACGTTTTGGGTTATGCCCGGCATAGGTTATGTACATGCACAGAATGATTAGATTATTTTTTCCGTTTATTCAGCAAATGAAAACTCAGGTGATCTTAACGTTATTTCTGGTTTAAAACAGACAATAAATTATACATGTAAGAGGGTATGAATGGGGTTTACAGAATAGAGAAAACCGATAATAAGGAAAAGTTAAAGAATAGAGAAAGAATAGAGATAAGATAATAGTGGAGTGATCAAATATAAAGAATAGAGAATAATTGGCCAACAGAAAAAACAACAAAGAATAGAGAAAATGCCTTAAATATCAAAGAATACAAAAATGAAGATTTCCCATCCAGACCCTCATGAAATGTGTTATATCAACTTTTTTATATTAAAAAGATTTCAGATATAAAACCTGGATCTTCTCCAGACACAGTTTCATTTCAAAACATTTTTCAAGATGTTGCAAGGATATGCAATCGTTCTTTTCACTCTCTTTCTATTTGAAAACGTGTGTGCGAATGCTTGTGGGCATGACAACTGTGAAACAGCAATTGACATACCTTTGATAACAAAACTCAATGCACCCCTTAAAGCAGAGTTAGATATAACAAGTCTAACAATACAACTTAAGGAACTAATAGGGAAAGAAGTTACAAAGGCTGTTTCTAAAGCAGTGAATGACCTCGTGGAAAATATTTTGGATAAGACAGTACAAACAGCTGTGGACAGATTACAGACTTCTAATAGTGTTGCTATGTCAACTTTTCGACAGGAAATGGAAAGTAAGAGCAAAATAATAATAGATTGGAATTTCAGATTTTAATTGTTCTATATTTTTTATCGTACATACAGTATTACTCACACCTCAATGAAATCGGTTATTATAGTATTAATAAATGGGTGTTTTCATAATGGCCCTGTTATAATGGTCGAGGATGCCTGTAATGGCACGAGGCAACGCCTAGGGACATTACAGTCTCCGAGGCCATTATTACTGACCGATGACAAATAACAGGGTCAATTTGAAAACACCCATTTCTTAACACTTGTATAACCAAACAGTCAATGTGTAATATTTAAACTAGCCAAATCATTTTTTTTTGTGGAGAAATTGTATATATATAATTATACCAAATGCAATATTAAAAAGAAACTTTTAAAGTGATCATGGTGAGGTGATGGAATAACATGTAAATGTAAATATAGTTTTATTGTTGTATTATTCAAAGCAAATTATGGCATACAAAATACAAGATTTCATTCTTGATTTTAAAACTCATAATTAAATAAATTGATACACATCATGGAATGTATTACGTAATTATTAACTTGACAACTGGGTCAAATAAGATAAGTCATGATTCTTGGGAACTTTCAATTTCTTGATGTTTCTTTTCCCCAGAAATGTATTTGAAGTGATAACAACTGAAAATCCGTAATATAGCCCTGCTTATTCATAATGGCCCTGTTTTTTTCATAATGGCCCTATTTTTTTCATAATTGCCCTGTTTTTTTATAATCATTTTGGCCCTGTTTATCCATAATAGCCCCGTTTATTCATAATGGCCCTGTATTAATGCACTGTTAGTCTGTAATTGACCAGTATTGCTTTTATCAATAAAGGGGAAGTTTCATACATAATGCACTAAACTGGTTAATAATAAGGTACAATGAAAGAACCTTAGTGAGCGCGCTCACATACCCCACGTCCCCACATTGTCATTGGAGAAATAAAATAAGTTTAAGAAAAAAAAATTGTACCAGAAAAAACAAGAGGCTGTCAGAGTGACAGCAAACCAGATTTTCCTGCAGAGGTCGAACCCTGAACAGTTGAGCAAGTATGGACACTACATTTAAGCTTAAAACAGCTCCGAATTTGGATTGTGATTGAATATTTGACACAGCATAGGTTTGTGACACAAAATGAATGTGGTTTAAGAACTGAAATACTTGAAATTGGACATTTAAATACCTATTATGGTCCAATATCAAAAATCTAAGTACGTATTAGAATCAGCATATCAAAGAACCCCAAGAATTCAATTTTTGATGAAATCAGACAAAAGTTTAATTTAAGACCCTTTGGACCTCAATGTGGACCAATTTGATAAAGGAGCCCACAATCCAAAATCTCTCAATACATGGTTAGATTCGGCATTTCAAAGGAACCCATCAATTATTTTTTTGTTGAATCAAACAAAGTTTAATTTTGGACCCTGATTTGGACCAACTTGAAAACTGGGCCCAAAAATCTAATATTTAAATACTGGTTTAGATTCAGCATTTGAAAGAACCCTATATATATTTAATTTATTAATATGTTGAAATGAAACACAGGTTAATTTTATCCATAATATTTCTGTGCAAAGGAAAATAACTCAAACTGGATATGATGCAATTTTTTCAAATTATAATCAATAATATAATAACAACAACCAGTGATGACTTAGTTCTCTAAAATTAGATATGATTTAACACTCAAACATTGTTAGAATCAGCATATCAAAGAACCAAAGAACTCAATTTTTGATGAAATTAATCAAAAGTGTAATTTAGGACCCTTTGGACCTTAATGTGGTATTATTTTATTAATAATGAAAAGAAATACAGGTTTAGATTAAGCATTTCAAAGAACCCTATATATATTCAATTTATGTTGAAATCAAACACAGTTTAATTTTGGACCCAAATTTGGACCAACTTGAAAAGTGGGCCCAAAATCAGAAATCTAAATATATGTTTATTAATAGACAATATAAGCTTAGTTTTTAAAGGAGTTTACTTCATAAAAAAAAATATATAGCATTCAGAAAATTAGTTTTTACAGAATAACAAACAAACTTGCCACAAAATTCTACAAACAATTTACCAAAGAAAAGAAGAAAAAAATCCAAAATTTTATTTATCATTAATACAATGTCATTTCAAAATCTATAAAACTTATCAATAACAAGAAATAATTGTAACAGAATGCTGTTACGAAGTCTCCCAAACAAAGCTCCAATAATTTGTCATTCCCATTGTCGCTTGACATTGGGCAATGTCCAGTACACATTGGTTTATGATATGCATTAGTGACGCCTATGCATATACCCTGTATGTCATTCAAATCTTCTCGAAATTACGAACAGGAATTTATATGGTTAAGGGGTGGAGATCTCTACCGTTTACAAGTTCTGAAAAGGGGGGGTGATCCCCAGGGGACTCTCCCTTTATTTCATATGATTTTTTTTTTTTTGTCCCGTACAAGAATATATATGGTTTAGGGGTGGGGATCTCTACCGTTTACAAGTTCTTAAACAGGAGGGGGGTGGTGTGACCCCAGGGGACTCACCTTATATTTCATTTGATTTGTTTTATGGTCCCATACAAGAATATATATGGTTTCAGCGTGGGGATCTTGACCGTTTACAAGTTTTCAAAAAAAAGGGGCGGGGGTGAACCCAGGGGATTTCCCCTTAATTTCATTTGATTTGTTTTATTGCCCCATTCAAGAATATATATGGTTTAGGGGTGGGGATCTCGACTGTTTACAAGTTTTCAAAAAGAAGGGGGTGGGGGTGACCCCAGGGGACTCGCCTTGTATTTCATTTGATTTGTTTTATTGTCCCATACAAGAATATATATGGTTTAGGGGTGGGGATCTTGACCGTTTACAAGTTTTCAAAAAGAAAGGGGGTGAGGGTGACTCCCATGGACTTCCCCTATATTTCATTTGATTTGTGTTATTGTCCCATACAAGAATATATATGGTTAAGGGGTGGGGATCTCGACTGCTTACAAGTTCTTAAACAGGAGGGGGTGGGGGTGACCCCAGGGGACTCGCCTTATATTTCATTTGATTTGTGTTATTGTCCCATACAAGAATATATATGGTTTTTGGGTGGGGATCTTGACCGTTTACAAGTTTTCAAAAAAAGGGGGGTGGAGGTGACCCCAGGGGACTCCCCCTCAATTTCAATTGATTTGTTTTATTGTCCCATTCAAGAATACATATGGTTTAGGGGTGGGATCCCGCCTGTTTACAAGTTATCAAAAAGGAGGGGGATGGGGTTGACCCCCATGGACTTCCCCTATATATCATTTGATTTGTTTTATTGTCCCATTCAAGAATATATATGGTTTAGGGTGGGGATCTCAACCGTTTACAAGATAAAAGCACATTCTCAAATTGAAAGGGGTTGGGGGTAAGAAAATATAAGGTTTAGGGAGACTCAATTATCTACAAAATGTCTAATAAATACAGTCCTACAGATCTTATCAGGAAACAGAAAATTTTCAAATTAATCTGTCATTCCAATGATATTATATTCTTAGATATAACCCATATCTAATTAATAATTAATAATGTAATTAACTGTCAAAATGTCTAATAATATAGCTTATATAATCATTACCACTTAGAAATAGAGATAATTTTCAAATAAATCTGTCATTCCAATATTTTGTTGTGAGATAAGACATTATGCTTAGTCATAAAAAAGATAACAAGAGTCAAATATTTATAAATTCCACTTTTGGATATTAAAAATGGCGATAACTCACAAAGGAGATATACTAATATCTTGAAAATTGAACTAGACCTTCATTAAGTCACAGGAAACAACATATTTTTTGAAAAAAAATTGTTAAAGTTTTTTCATGTAATTCTGCTGATAAGCTGTTTGGCAGCCGCCCGATCCGCCCAGCCGCCCGCCGTATGTCACCATTTTAATAACCGATATTTCCTTCGAAAATCCGGTTAAAAATTGAATCATAATTTCCTGTCAATATGCACATCTACATAGTATGTCCTTATTATCTACACAGTTTAATTGAAATTATGTTGTGTGGTTTGGGAGGAGTTGCGATGACAAAAGGTTGCAGTAGTATATTGGGCAAATAAGTTCAAAGGGACGTAACTCCTGGAAAAAAAATTGAATCGTAATTTCCTTTCGATATGCACATCTACATAGTATGTCCTTATTATCTGAAAAGGTTTCATGAAATTCTGTTGTGTGGTTTGAGAGGAGTTGCGATGACAAATGTTGCAGTAGTATATTGGGCAAATAAGTTCAAAGGGGCGTAACTCCTGGAAAAAAATTGAATCGTAATTTCCTGTCGATATGCACATCTACGTAGTATGTCCTTATTATCTGAAAAGGTTTCATGAAATTCTGTTGTGTGGTTTGAGAGGAGTTGCGATGACAAAAGATTGCAGTAGTATATTGAGCAAATAAGTTCAAAGGGGCGTAACTCCTGGAAAAAAATTGAATCGTAATTTCCTGTCGATCTATACATCTACGTAGTATGTCCTTGTTATCTGAAAAGGTTTCATGAAATTCTGTTGTGTGGTTTGAGAGGAGTTGCGATGACAAACTGTTGCAGTAGTATATTGGGCAAATAAGTTCAAAGGGGCGTAACTCCTAGAAAAAAAATTGAATAGTAATTTCCTGTCGATATGCACATCTACGTAGTATGTCCTTATTATCTGAAAATGTTTCATGAAATTCTACTGTGTGGTTTGAGAGGAGTTGCGATGACAAAAGTTTGCAGTAGTATATTGGGCAAATAAGTTCAATGGGGCGTAACTCCTGGAAAAACAATTGAATCGTAATTTCCTGTCGATATGCACATCTACGTAGTATGTCCTTATTATCTGAAAAAATTTCATGAAATTCTGTTGTGTGGTTTGAGAGGAGTTGCGATGACAAAAGGTTGCAGTAGTATATTGGGCAAATAAGTTCAAAGGGGCGTAACTCCTGGAAAAAAAATTGAATCGTAATTTCCTGTCGATATGCACATCTACGTAGTATGTCCTTATTATCTGAAAAGGTTTTATGAAATTCTGGTGTGTAGTTTGAGAGGAGTTGCGATGACAAACTGTTGCAGTAGTATATTGAGCAAATAAGTTCAAAGGGGCGTAACTCCTGGGAAAAAAAATGAATCGTAATTTCCTGTCGATATGCACATCTACGTAGTATGTTCTTATTATCTGAAAAGGTTTCATGAAATTCTGCTGTGTGGTTTGAGAGGAGTTGCGATGACAAAAGGTTGCAGTGGTATATTGGGCAAATAAGTTCAAAGGGGCGTAACTCCTGGAAAAAAAATTGTATCGTAATTTCCTGTCGATATGCACATCTACGTAGTATGTCCTTTTTATCTGAAAAGGTTTCGTGAAATTATGTTGTGTGGTTTGAGAGGAGTTGCGATGACAAAAGGTTGCAGTAGTATATTGGGCAAATAAGTTCAAAGGGGCGTAACTCCTGGAAAAAAAATTGAATCGTAATTTCCTGTCGATATGCACATCTACGTAGTATGTCCTTATTATCTACACAGTTTAATTGAAATTATGTTGTGTGGTTTGGGAGGAGTTGCGATGACAAACTGTTGCAGTAGTATATTGGGCAAATAAGTTCAAAGGGGCGTTACTCCTGGAAAAAAATTGAATCGTAATTTCCTGTCGATATGCACAACTACATAGTATGTCCTTATTATCTAAAAAGGTTTCGTGAAATTCTGTTGTGTGGTTTGAGAGGAGTTGCGATGACAAGAAACAGGACTGACGGACGGACGGACGGACGGACGGACAGACGGACAGACGGACGGGTCAAAAACATTATACCCTCCGCAACTCGTTGCGTGGGGTTTAAAAATGTATTTACTATTATAGACCTAAATGCCTTTCTCCATTTTGATTTGAATTGTTCGCTCTATTTATGTACCTGATTGATGTGAGAGAAAAAACTATCAAATATTGTCATGTGCCTGTCCCAAGCACAAAACCTCCTCAGAGTTCTTGTTTTGTTATATTTTAATTTTTTTGTTCATTTAAGAAATTTGGTATTGATGGCCGATCTTTGAAAATGAATGTAAGACTCAAGCTCCTCACATATTCTCTAGAATATGGGGATGATATGGAGTTGTCATATTGAATATAAACTTGTCTATTGTGGAACTTTTAATCTATTGTTTCGTTGGATTATTTTCTCATTTGTTTCTACCCCAGATCGTCTTTAATTCATTAATACAAATTAAAAACAAACATAAAAACGATAAAAAGATATAAATGTTTTTAGTTTTTACACTTTCATCCCGAAACACATGTGTTGATATGTTATTTAATCTTTAGTTTTCTGTTTAGTGTTTTGGGGGATTTTTTTTTTTTTTCTTCTTCTTCCTTTTTCTCTAGGTGTTCACTATTGTGTTGTCTGTCTTTGAAAGCTCGTTGTTTTGATTGCCCGCCGCATTTGGTATCTTCTCCTTCCCATTTGTTTTCTTTTTGTCTACGAATACTAGATTCTCCAATTCTAATTCATTTCAGCTGAACTACAAATGAAAATGGAAAAGAGTTATGAAAATATAATGACAAAACAGAACGTTTCCGCCACAGAGATCCATGATTCTTTGACAATAATGGGCAATAAGCTCGAGGGAGAGATGGAGCAACTGAATGAAAAACAACATTTCACAGAATCAAAATTGTCAGTTGTTGAATCCGAGGTTAATAGAAGCACTGAAAGTGGTTAGTATGTTTTATTTTTATTTCCGAAAAAGCTCACCTGACCTCAACCATTTTAAATTCATTGTTATTGTTAGTGAAATTATAGAAATCACGTATAAATTGTTTTTGATTAGTATACATTTTTTTTTTTTTAATTTTTCAAAAAATTAATTATTTGTTTTTTTTGTTTTTGTTTTTTTGTTTTAATTCATTACAACTACTTCTTTGTAGATGTAACTCGGGAAAGTCTGTCAAGTTTTTTTTTCAAAACTTGTTCTGTTTTTTATAGTGCGTATAATTGTAAATCAGTATTGTATTATCTTATTCTCTTATTTCCCACAGTCATTCTTTATAATTTTGCATGACATGATTCTCTTTTCTTAATATTTTTGGTAATTTTTCTCCATTAGTTTTTTTTTTTTTTTTTTTCATTATTTTCTATTCTGTGAACAGCATCCAGACCCTCAGTTATCACTGGCGCTTGGGGATTGGATCCCCTTTTCTATCTTTTCTTTTTTCTTTTTTTTGTGTTTTTCTTTTTTAGTAAATATTGTTTCATATTTTAACTTATTTTCACTTCTCATTCATACGATTTTACAATAAAAGTAGCATTATATGGTGCCCCTCTATCCTTAAGTGGAAAAATAAGAATAGAGGGACACCATATATATTGTACATACTGTTTTTGTAATGTAGTATGTATAAAAGAAAGAACACATCAAATAAGTTAAAATTTTAAAGAATATTTACTTTAAAAAAAATAAAACACAAAAACATATATATAGAAAGGGATGCATTTCCCCAAAATGTTGTGGTAAATACAGATAATCCTTGTATCCTCCACATAAATAACTTTCAAGGTTAACATATGGGTAAAACCTAAATCTTGATCAATGACATGAGTCATGTGGATTCCAAGAAAAATTTAAATCTTAAGAAAAGACAAAAATGACATTTCGCTCACATAAATATCCCGAGTTTGTCACTTATCCTGAAATAATTACATTACATGTATGTTTCATTATAATACGTTATTTTGATTGGCTAACAGCCATCTCGCGTCATTCTGAAATTAACCTTCATTTCAAAATGAACTGTAACATTCATGATGACACGAGATTCCACAAAAAAGTGACAGGTACATAATAGAAAAACTTGATAGAAATCGTGTTTTCATGATTCTAGCAAAAAAATGTAATTATAAGTATTGAATACTTCTTTTAGTGATTTTATAGGGTTGAAAAGGCGTTGACCGTGCGCACATTTTTAGAATGTACTTCGGTCAACGCTTTTACACCTCAATAAATTTACAAAAAGAAGCATTCAATTCTTAATTGAAGCATTACATTATTTCTTAATGTCGTATCAGAATCATGCAGATATAGAGTGGGCGGGTGAGCTACATTTATGGTTAATCCATAAACCGTTTTATAAGCACAACTCCTAACTTTGCTTTGGTGCCTCCTTTTCAAACTCATGGATCTGCCACTGATTATAATTTATCCCTCGAATATCTAATAAAATTTGAGAACATGTTCATTATTATAACATGGTTAGATGATCGATCTAAAATCACGAAGATAAAGAACAGCAATAGAGTTGTCGTTTGTTTGATATGCCTCTTTTTACACACACACACACTTACACACACAAAATTCACGCACGCTCGCATACAAATAACATTGTTTTTCATTTCAGTTGCAATAACATCGTGTGTTGTTTATACCGACGTATATACGTCTGATGAGATAGTACTATTCAGTGATGTGAAACTGTCAAATGGAATTGGAGATGTGGATAATTTCAAATCTTCAGGGGTATTTACCTGCGAAAAGGAAGGACTTTATTTGGTTGGGACGAATATTTTGTCTTTTACTGCAAGCGCTCAATTTAAAGTTATGAAGAACGAAATTATGGTAAGCAGAGTATATGTCAGACCACCCTTAAAATCTAAGAAGGACAATAATCATCATACAGGAACAGGAATTATAGCGGTTCAGTTGAATGCAAATGATACAATATATATCAGTACAGGTACCAAAATGCAAGTGTTTGGAGATGGGTTTTCATGCTTGACTGTTATTAAAGTGAAATAAATGTGACATTTAACAATATTGCAACCTTATTTTAATTATATTCACAACTTTTTTTTATTGCAGATTTCACACATTATTGTAAAAATGATGAATTATTCAATCGGCCTGATTTATATAAATGAAAATAAAATTGGTAAAAATGCCGAAATTTAATATTCTGAGTTACATGATTAAATTTCACAAAATATAAGGATTACGTCCATTATCATGACGGATCTGTTGTTTGTGTATTGTAACTCTCTTCCTAAAACCACCAGTTTGTCCAGTGCAATTTTCATCACAGCCATTGTATGTTCTTAGGCATATTATTTCTGGACAAGAACATTTAATCATATTTTACCTTAAATGTTATTTTATTTTTGAATGTTAATGTTGTCCCTTCTTGAATGTAAAAACAGGTACCACAATTTGGTCTTCCCATAATCACTGTGTATCATCGCCAGCGGAAATTAGGTACCAACGAAGAGGAGAAAAAGGGAGAAGAAAAAAACAAGGTAAGAATGCCTTTAGTTTAAACCATTTCTTCCGATTTGACAAGACAGGATTTTGTGTTATACTCGTAAACTGGGCGCTTGGTACCAGAAAATTTCGAGGTAGATCGTCCTCTGTCGCCCCGCCCTGTTGGCCAGTATTCAACTGTTTTTCATTCTTTTTCCAGACAATTTTTTAGAATTCTGATAGCGTGGCTTCATATTTACTGAAATCTGCTATCAAAAAGATTTTTTTTAAAGAATATGGACCAGAACAATTAAAGCCTAGAGTACGTCAACTTGCTCGTGTTGACACAGTACGGCAACTTGCTAATTTTATAATATGTATATGCTGTCTTTTTAAAGAAAATGATGCTATAAGTTCAAATACATAATTATACATTTGATAAAAGTACAATTCGCTTGATAGCATTGAAGATGGGTATACACAATATTAGGCTCCACAGTACTATTAAATCTTTAGCAGCATACAATGAAATACACTTTTTTCCAGATATATACATTCAATTTTATGTCAATATTTTACCCGTACTAAACATAAAAACGATCCATGAAGTGTCCATAAATCAAACCTTTTAAATTTTCACTATCTTTGGTATCTCATTTTTTATAGATTACACTGCATCTCTTATTCAGTTTACGTCAGATATAAGATGCAATGGAATGTAGTCGGTTAACAGTGAACAATTGAATAATCAGTTTACTTTTCTCCCAGTCATAAAATATTGGTAATACAACATGTACATTAAGCGTTTACAATTTGAATACGGCACAAACAAAAGCTGGCAATGTTGTAATTACGGAAAGGCATGTCACTATTTGCAGACCTGTTTTTCCGATCTCTCCTCGGCAAAGTGGCGGAGGCAGGACTTAAAAGTGCTGTTTCCTGCATTCCAGCGTAAACAATTTATTAAAGTTTGTGATTAAGGCAGTTTAAAGGGAACAACGTATGGTTAGTAAATGCTATTAGTATGCAGTTGTATTAACATTGGTTCATCTAAATGCAATGGATATTATATGGCCCTGTCCTCAGTCATGGTTCATTTACTATGGAACTTTGGCATAGTTTGCATGTCAAGTTGAATTGTGTAATTAGGACAATCTATTGATTGATTGATTGGTGTTTCACGCCACGTTAAGCACTATTGCGCTTTTTCGTGGTGGTCAGTTTTGATTGGTGGAGGAAGCTGAAGGGCCCGGAGAGAACCACCTACCTTCAGTAGGAAAATATTAAGATTCCAGTCGAACACACCTGCCACGTGCTGGATTCCAACTCACGACCTCAGTGTTGACAGTCTAGTGATCAGTAATTCGACTACTTAGACCACTCGGCCACCGAGTCCTCCAGGACAATTTGAAAACCACTTATAAGTTAAGGAAATTTGGTTTGAAGTTGAACTGCATCTTCAGTCATGGTTCATTGACCTTGAACGTTTTGCAATATAACAGTAATACAGTGGAATATTTACACTACATTGAATGCAGCCCGTCATTTTCATAGCTGCTTTGCGCTATATCTATTAAACAATACCAATGAAAAACTATACAGTCATGACTCAAAGAACCATTCAGTGCATGGTTTTTCTTTCACTTTTCAGTGAAAGGAAATATAAATTTGGCAATTGTTTCGTAGAACTTCCTTTTTCCCTTGTTGTTCAACACATGACAGAGCAGCATTATATTATGATAAGGAAATCAAAATCCAAAACATATTTTTAGACTATTTTGTTGTAGTATACCTATTAATACACCAGAGCTAGCATCTTGCACTACAAAAGTCTAAAAGTCTGAAAAGACCAGCTTTTGTCTTAATTTGCATGAACTTTTACTCGACATTCTCCAAAAGTATGACTTGTGTCTTAATTTTTCTTGACAAATTCTCATTTATATTAAATTTGTATGAAGTTTACTCGACATATTCTCGACATTCTAAATATGGTCTTAAAATTTCTTGACAAATTCTTGACATTTGAATACTGTCTTGAAATTTCTCGACATATTCTCGACATTCTTATTTTTTCTCAGTATGGCTTGACATATTCTGAACATTTTGAATGGTGTCTTAAATTTACTTGACAGTTCTGAGTTTTACAAATCATGACCAATATTCATGATATAACTTTAATCTTTATTTCTCTTTATATGATATACTGTTGTTTCAAGTTACACTTCTTTACAACAAAAATAAAAGTTGGGCATGTAAAGTACATGAAGTAATTGAAAATTTGGGTATATGAATATTTTTACAAATGCAAATATGGCTATGAAATCTAAAGTATAAAATAATTCAAATGTGGGTGTGTTGATATAAAACAATTTCAATGTGGGTTTTTAAATAATTACAAATTTTGATTCCTAAATCTTATAAATTAAATGATTCAAACCAATCATACTGTAAACATATTTCATTCTACATTCAAAATATTCAATGTTGATATGGTAAATAATTATTATACCAAAATGTGGTTTATATAAATAGCAAATTATGATGATATACAAATCATTCATTTAACAGAAGAAAAATTTGTGTAATGTCATCTGTTGGAATATATTAAGTATTACACATGGACAGGATGTTCCCCATAAAATTAAGGTATTCCACACCCCAGAGTACACGAAACTGTCAAATAGAAGTTATTGCTTTACCTGTAATCAGCCATACAACTTATTAGTTGACCGACCATGCCACTACAATTTAAAAAGTTTGTTGATAGATGAAAATGAAAATCATCATTTTGATGAAAAAAAATTGAATTGAAATGGATTTTCTTCATCAAAATTATGAAGTTAATTATTTTAACATAAAAACAAATTGAATCATTCCCAAAGATTAAAAGAAAATTATTATCTACTCCAGGAATAATAAAATAAATGTGTTTATAATGGGTCCCATCAATGATCGGTACGTCTAAACATCGCTCAGGACCTCCTGAGTGCACTCAGGACATACAAAGTGCACTCAGGACATGAAATATATGTTTTGGTTAGTGGTGAAGGTATGCATTCGATAGATAATTTAATTCTTCATCTTATAATTTTTGTTTTGATAAAATCAATTTAATATTTAAAAAGTTATTAAGGTTTTCATAGGCACGCGCCGTTTTTATGAAATATGTCAGGCATGACCGATGATTATATTGAATACCAATTATCGTGTTGATTAGGTAGTTTGATCTTTAATAATTAGGAATGATTAGTGATGGTACTTACCTCATACAAGTAAGCTTGGCAAACAAACAAAACCAAGATGTCTTTTGAAAAATATAGAACAATGAAGATATATTGTTTGTAATAATTGAAGCCAGTTGAGAAATATGAGAAATCTACAAATAGTCGGGAAATTTTCATTCAATTCATTTCATTTGAAAACGTTCAAAGATATACTAGATATAATCTGAGACTACTATAATCCTTCTTGTCAATCATTGCGAGTCACGTGCCGAGTCACGTGATCGATGACTTAGAATTAATTACTATTTGACTGGTCAGTACGGGAAGTGACCAATCTCTGTGTTATAGTAGTCTCAGATATAATTTATTGCAAAATGTGGCGTCCTTAGGGATCAAAGCCCCGTTTCAACTACGAGAAGTGTTTCCAGAGATTGAGCTATTGAGTATATTAACTTAATAGATAAAAATGTCAATACTGAAAAAAAATAGTTTTATTCTTAGTAAAAAAATTAAGATGAATAATTCTTTCGTATTTTCATATCTCTAGATATATTACAATAGACTTTAATTGCATTGTTCCATAGTAACAAAAAAAGAATCGGTGAAACACCTTTTATAATTTACTTTCAAGCTAACAGTTAATCTGATCACTCACTAAAAATAGCGTTGATTTTTTTTTATATTGGTATCATTGCGTTTTAATTCTTATTTATATATATATGTATGTGTGTGTGTGTTTTCTTCTATTTTCTTGTCGTTAAGATTCAATCCAAATTTCATTTAGTAAGATTTATTCCCCTATTGAAACTCGTTCTTGTCTAGTAATAAATTCCTTGAACGAGTTTGAAAAGGGAAATAAATTTGTCATACTTTTCATGAATTAAGATTCAGTTTTGTATAGGGAACCCGTTTTTAACTGTAGAAGCCGAACTTACCAAAATACGCTTTTCAAACAATCAAATCTCATATAGTTAGATGTTATTTCTCATTTTTATCGGACTTGTCCAGTAATTTAATTCCTGAGTAATACGAATGTTTTAACAAATCCGTATTTAGTAAGATTTTTTTTCTCATTAAAGTCGTTCTTGTCCAGTAATACAAGCCTTGAACGAATTTCAATGTGAAAATAAATTCTGAAAAATGAATTTGTCTCCGTTTTCTGAAATTTATCATATTGGGTACTAACAACACAATTCATAAACAACAATAAAGATAATCCAATCAATTTTGTTGATTGGATAATTCACGGCTCAGTAGTTGTGTAATCTGTGACACGTGCCCTCATTATTTTATAAGAATTAACATATCTATCTAAGTTCGATTTCAAATTCTACCAAAATTTATTTCTTAAATAAGCAGCATGTAACGAATATATACATCTATCCTGTGTGCAAATACGATGACTATAAAGGGTCCTGAGTGCACTTTGTATGTCCTGAGTGCACTCAGGAGGTCCTGAGCAGTGTTTAGACGTACCCATCAATGATTTCTATAGAAATCATCGGTCTTATGAAATGGTTCTCAAACAGACATGCATAATATAGATCTAAACATTTTTTTTCTTTTCAGGAAGGAGTTATCACAAATATTTATTTTTGATAAAAAATTATAAAATTCAACACTCAAATTTGAATAAAAAATGTTTTTGGGTTGTTTTAAAAAATGAATAAGGTTTTTGAATCAAGATGGGAACAAATTCTTTGACCTAAACGAAAGCCCCCCCCCCCCCCCTCTTTTTTTAGCCACACAAACCCAAAAGATGAATTGTGGGGTCCAAAAGAGATACAAGACACCTATTTTAGTAAAGCAAATTTGACTGGCAGTTTAGCGAACGGCAAAAATCTAAATGCTGTTTGTCAATACCTTCGACTTATATTCCAAGTGAAAACAATTACTTAAATGTTTAATAAAAATAAATCAGAATTAAACTACATGGGGGATAATTCAGGGTATTCCAACTTAGTTGCACCAAAAGGGTATCTTACTATACCAAATTAATCCTTGATTCTTCAAAGTTTAGTTTAGCCATAATAAAAAGGAGTATATAAAAGCAATAGAATGTCATAAACAGTGCAGAATAAGTCTGTTCACATTTCAGGCGAAATTTATACTGTTGAGATAGTGTCAAGACATATTTAAGACTGTCAAGAATGTGTCGAGACATATTCAGACATTATTTAGAATGTCAAGAATATGTCGTGACATATTCAGACATTATTAAGAATGTCAAGAATATGTCAAGACAGATCGAGACAAATTTAAGACAGTCAAGAATTGGTCGAGACTAATCCAGACTCTTATCAGATGATACAGGAAGTGTCGAGAAATTTTAAGACAATGTTCATACTGTCAAGACACTTGTCAAGAAAAATCAAGAACCTTATTAGACAAATTCATACTATGTCAAGAATTTTTAAAAATTATTCAGACAAATTAAGAATGTCGAGTAAAAATTCATGCAAATTCAGACAAAAACTGGTCTTTTCAGACTTTTTGACGTTTGTAGTGTTGTAAGGAAGAGAAATGTAGTCAAATAACCTATGAAAATGACAGGTGAAAATCGTTTTGAATCCTGATTGTGTATTCTCATAAATTCTTTGTAAAAATCCACGAGAGATTAAAGATTGATTTGACAAAAGCGTAAATTTGGTTATCTGCCCTCAAAAACAGTTTTGTAAAGGTTCATGTGGACCCTTTGGCTAAAATGGCTGCTTTTTTACCTCAAAATTTAATCTGAGTACAGACAAACCTGTGCATCTGGAAAAGTTTTAAGGCATAGCATGCCCTAGTTAAATAAAATTCAAATTTATTGTACGTTTTAGAAAATTTAAAACCTAATTGAACGGAAGCTGCATAATATTAAATGATGATATAATAAGTAATTTAAATTTATCTTTTTTGGATGATTCCTTAAATCCTGGATGAATATTATTTATGTCTTTTTCATAGGTCGAGTTCCATACCTTAATAAGTTTCAAAACAGAGAAGATATGTTTGAAAACAAATAACCACTTGCTGCTATATATTTTAAAGCAATTACAAGTCTTACTTGTTTTGAATTATATATCATTTTATTTGACACATAATCAAAGTAAAATTTAGAATTATTTATTATACATCGTATATATTCATTAAAATATGCTATAAAAACCGAAGTCGGGCGAACATACTCATTCTCACTACCCCTCCATCCACTAAATTAGGTTTAGGCCAAACAGCATTAACAACAGTCTTTTATTATTTTTAGCCTGAAAATAAAAAGATGGATTGGATTGGGTTCTGTGACTTAATAATTTTTAGGTATCGCTCCTTAATCTTTTTAAAAATTGGTGTATCTTCCGATCCATTTGGCTCACCACAAGCAATATTGTTATATATATATGGTATTGTAACAAGTTCTAAAATTGTTTTTATCTGTGACTATTTGTCTTTGAGTACCCAACATTTATGGGCTGCCGTAAAAGTAGTTTAGATATATAATGTAACGTCTTACAAAAGATTTAAATCCCCCCAATAAAAAACAAGCTATTTTTCAATACGATACAGAAACAAGAACATTTAATTAGTTCGAAACACAATTTAAGATTTATTTTCCCCTAAAATTTAATAAGCAAATTATTTTGTTTATTTTCCTTCTAAACAAAACATTTTTTTTTTATGAAATTTAAAAGATAAACAATGTATTTAATCCCGCCACATTATTTATGTGTCTGTCCCAAGTCAGGATCCTGTAGTTCAGTGGTTGTCGTTGGTTTTATGTATATTATATTTGTTTTTCGTTTTGTTATAAATTAGGCTGTTAGTTTTCTCATTGAATTGTTTCACATTTTTCTTGTAGAGGCCTTTTACAGCCGACTATACAGTAAGGGTTTTCTCATTGTTGAAGGTCGCATGGTTGTGTATAATTGCTTACATCCACTTTATCTGAACTCTGGTGAATAGTTGTCTCTTTGACAATCATACCATATCTCCTATTTATATACAAAAAAAAACCCAGCCACCCACAATAGCATCTTCGCTAGCCAAGGGTTACGATCCACTTCCCTCCTCTCCACCCTTGGCAGATTAAGCCAACATTTGTGATAACAATGTTGCGCCATCTATCGGTAGATTAAAGTCACGCCCAATCCGAATACATTATTCTTGACCAATGGTAGCATTTGAACTCTTCAATTTGGAGGTAAAAACACGATAGCGTCTATATTCTACACACTTGGTAAAGCAGGAAACGAAAATATTCGTTGACATTCATGCATTTGTGCGAGAAACATACACAGGAACTTCTATTAATTGATTAAAAACATTCACATTGTCACTAAATATAGTCGTATGTTTAGGGATGTAAAGACTTGTTGTACAATAAGCACGTGCCAATTGTTTACATACACTTTTTACATTTACACGTGATCATGTTATAGGCGCTTTTTGATTTGATGCAGCGAGTTTCGACTGCAACCAATGAAAATCATTACCTTGTTTCTCCGAAATTCTATCTCAAACCGCCAAGGGTGGAGAGGAGGGAAGTGGATCGTAACCCTTGGCTAGCGAAGATGCCCACAAAAGATGAATGGTCGGTTTTTATTATACTTTCAAATTTTCGCCCGTACAACAAATAAGACAACAATTGTTAGTAGTATAACGACATATGAATATATTAAGGATAATTATGTTGAGGAAACCTTTTTGTCTTTAAAAACACTGGGTACAATAAGAGTACACAATGATGCCATCTGAATGAAATTAACGGCATATATTTTATGATATTTGCTATGTAGTTTACAGTGGCGTAGCACCAGTGTAGCATCGTAAGCATGTGCTACAAATAATTATATAAAACAAAAAGATTCAATGAGAATTTTTCATAACCGTACACTTTATCAGCTTATGGGTGACTGCCCCCCCCCCCCTTTCCCCCCGCTTACAATTTGTTTTCCAGTGTCTACGCTAATGGTATGGTTTATTTTGTATATTTGTGAGCTGGTAACGAATTGATATGTACACCATATCGTCCCTTGTTATTATCTATATAGTGATTAAAATCATCTTTACATCACAAATAAACTCATCATAGATACCCGGATTGAAATTTTGTACGCCAGACGCGCGTTTAGTCTACTAAAGAGCATTGAGGACCTAAAATTCCTAAAAGTTTTGCATAATACAGCTTAGGTAATCCATTTCTTTGGTAGAAACTCCTTAGTATTTCGAAAAATTCAAAGTTTTGTAAACAGTTAATCTATATAATCATCACCATATCTTTGATAACTCATGTCAACACAGAAGTGATGACCACTGGGCTGGTGATACCCTATTATTATATTGCAAGACGCTGTACAGAAAGGAGTTGATATTTTGCAAGACGCCGTACAGAAAAAAGTTGTTATTTTGCAATTCGCCGTACAATAAACAAACAATGTTTTGGTCCATATTCTTTAGAAAACATCTTTTTGATAGCAAATTTCAGTAAATATGAAGTCAAACTATCATAATCTAAAAATATTTCTGAAAAAAGAATGAAAAACAGTTGAATATCTGGCCAACGCTGCGACAGAGGATAATCGACCGCTAAATTGTCTGGTACCAAGCGCCAAGTTTTGGAGTATAACACAAAAGCCTGTCTTTATTTGGTACTTATTGGCACACAAAATTGAAGCAGTATATATCAGAAAATCATATCATAAGCGATAACCTCGTCAAATCGGTAGAAATGGTTTAAATTAAAGGAATTCTTACCTTGTTTATTTTTTTCCACCTTTTTCTCCGCTTCGTTGGTACTCAATTTCCGGTGGCGATGATACACAGTGATAATATAGAGTAGTCTAGCATTTCCATCACTATTCCTAAAGTAACAACATGTGGACGACCAAATTGTCGACCTGCTTTCGAATATGATTGACGTGAGATTATGACACAGCATTTATCACAATAATTACTATGCATTTATTGTTCAGCTACTCCTAATGCAAATGCTCTTGTCAGCTCTATAACCCTTATAATTCTGACGTTTTCTCAAAATTATATTTGCTTTAATGAGAGAACCAATGCTATAAAGTGTTGCATTTACAAGATTTTTTTAACCATTTTACACGTTATGGCCATTTTTGCCATTGCGTTTTCATTTTTTTTCGACTTGTGAATTTTGAATGTCCCTTTGATGTCATTCGTTTCCTTTTTAGTGTATAGAATAATTTTTGTTATGTTAAAATTTTGATTGTTATTGATATAACTGGGCTAAATTCCAACATTGAATCATTAATATTAGCATTTATTTTGTAGTAATAATCATTGCATTTGCTACTTTAAATATGTATTTTCTTTATTCAGGATGCAGCTGCATCATCTAAATACTTCTAACCCCAATACTAAACCATAAACGACGTAAAACATCTGATATTCTTGGTAACTAGTAAACATTTTTGTCAAAGAGTTGCAGTAACTCTTGTTTGATTTTCCAAATTTTATCAACTTATCTGACATTAATGCCCATCCCTCGCCTCCACTACAACTTAAATCACTAGCAGTGCATGGAAGGTCCTAAGATATATGTTTTTCATTTGATCCCGTTCATACATGGCTGATTAAGGAACGTTTTAATTCTTATTGATCAATGTTAACGCCCCCGGTACTAGTGATGTTCGTGTTGCTCAGTCTTTAGTTTTATATTTTGTGTTCTGAAAACTGTTTTATATCTTCTGGTCGATTTTTTTTGCCATGGTGTCAGTTTGTCTACGACCTAAGAGCTTGAATATCTCTTTTGTATCTTCCGCCTCTTTTATTAAAACAAAGCTAATTTTTGTGTCCATATTTACAGCTTACATGATATAGTTTTTCGTTAAGCCCTCAAAGGAAATCCCCTGTTAAACAAGAAATGAAAATTTTAAGATGATATTTTACAATAAGTTCCTGTTTTATATCGCTCGAAACTGGGACTGCTTATTCTACAACTGCTAAAATTTTTAATTTCTTATTATAACAAAAATATTTTTGAAGCAACTCTGTCGTTTATGACTCATCTAATGCAACTTATTGCAGGATTTTTAATTGTCTCATGACACGACGGGTGCTAATAGTAGAACAGGAACCGTGTGAGTTCCCAAAGCACCAGAGTCGCCTTCAGTTTTTGATGGGTTAAATGCATCTCAATATTTTTTCCTGTGTATTGTTTTGTGAACTGTTGTTTGTCTCTTTGTCGTTTTACATATCGGCATGGTGTTGTCTTTGTTACTTCGTCCTTTTACATTTCGGCAAGGTGTTGTCTGTATCTCTTCGTCGTTTTACATTTTGGCATGGTGTAGTCAGTGTCACTTCGTCGATTTACATTTCGGCATGGTGTTCTCTCTGTCTCTTCGTCGATTTTCATTTCGACATGGTGTTTTCTGTGTCTCTTCGTTGTTTTAAATTTCGGCATGGGGTTGTCTGTGTCTCTTCGTCATTTTACATTTCAGCATGGTGTTGTCTGTGGTTTATCGTTGTTTAACATTTCAGTATGGTGTTGTCTGTGTCTCTTCGTCATTTCACATTTCGGTATGGTGTTTTCTGTGTTTCATCGTCGCTTTACATTTCATCATGTTGAATTCTGTATCTCTTTGTCGTTTAACATTTCGAAATAGTGTTGCTTGTGTCTCTTCGTCATTTTAAATTTCGGCATGGTGTTGTCTGTGTCTCTTCGTCATTGTACATTTCGGAATAGTGTTACCTGTATCTCTTCGTCATTTTAAATTTCGGCATGGTGCTCTCGCTGTCTCGATCATCGTCGTTTAACATTTCAGCATGGTGTTGTCTGTGTTTCTTTGTCGTTTTTCATTTCGGCATGGTGCTCTCTGTGTCTTTTCGTTGTTTAACATTTCGACATTGGTGTTGTCTGTCTCTTTGTCGTTTTACAATTGTCATGGTGTTGTCTGTATCTCTTCTTCGTTTTACATTTTTGAATGTCATTGCCTGTGTCTCTCCGTCTTTTGACATTTCGGTATGGTGTTTTCTGTGTCTCTTCGTCATTGTACATTTCGGCATAGTATTGCCTGTGTCTTTTCTTTTCGTCGTTTTACATTTCGGCATGATGACTTTTTACTTTTTATATCGCAATGCTGAGAGTAAGACAATATAAAAAGATTTCTCTTGTACCGCACCTCTGATGTCTTTAACATAGGGTTACTCTTGAATCCAATGAGAAATCACATGTTTATCCTCTCTGAAACTGCTCGATGTTTACAATAAATTTTCGTTGAATATGTCTTCTTTTCCTATTTTCTTCTTTTTAACTTAAATGCTGAAAAGATTTGAGTTTCAAAACTAAACCCTTATACGGCAATCGAATTTATCCTTACAAACAGCATTAATATTTCCTGATGAAGGCTATGTCATTATAGGGGAATCAATCTACTTTCCCGTTTGCACCAAGTTTTACAATATGATGAAAGAGCATCTTTAATAACCGGATAACACGCTTTCAAATTTATTTTTGATGGATGACGATATCTTAGTCATTATTTGAGAAAGTTTATAACCTCTCGGTCTTGAACGATATTTAGATCCCTTCAATAACATGGACTTCTTCTCAAGAAAATAATTCTCGGTTGCACTCTCCGAATGCATCCATATACCAAGTTATATTGAGGTCATTTAGTGTTCGATATCTGAAAACTGATGTAAAACTTATATATAGGCCAAATTTCTAAAGGATACTGCAAGATTCCCTAACAGGTAACATCTTGTATGGCGTTAAATCGTGGTCATAAATGTTGAATGTAGCATAATGCTAAATAAAATTTAGCCTAAGAGAGACTTGAATTATACATATCCTCATTTCGATTCACCTTAAACTAAACTAGAATCAAGTATATGCTATCTTCAATTTAGTTTAAACTTAACTACAATTAAACATATCCTTAATTTCATTTAGATTATGCTACATTGTAGTAATCTTAAGCTTAATATATTTAAATGCTCAAATTAATATAGCAAATGCTAGATTGAATCAGGGGAATGCAAAACTAGAATCATACATTCAACTTACCTGCTATATGTTATATACTAAGTATATGCTAAATTCTAGTTTAGTATAAGGTAAATTTACTTTAGCATAAGCTTGATTAAATTATGCATAGGATAAATCAAATTATGCGTATGCCTAATTCTAGTATAGCTGATGCTAAATTGAATATCGCCAGTGTTTAATTCTAGTCTAATATAAAAATAAGAAGATGTGGTATAATTGCCAACGAGACAACTATCCACAAGAGACCAAATGACATAGAAGTTAACAGCTATAGGTCACCGTACAGTCTTCAACATTGAGCAAGACCCATACCGCATAGTCAACTATAAAAGGCCCCGAAATGACAAATGTAAAACAATTCAAACGAGAAAACTAACGGCCTGATTTATGTACAAAACAATGAACATAAAAGAAATATGATATACAGGAACAAACTGAATTGCGGGCTCCTGATTTGGGACAGGCACATACAGAATGTGGCGGGGTAAAACTAGTTTGCTGGCGCCAAACCCTCTTCCTAACCTGGGACAATGGTGCAACGGCACAACACAAGAACAAACTATACAAAACAATAACGAAAAACAAATATAAGAAACAGTAATAAACGACAACCACTTAATTACAGGCTCCTAGCTGACTTGAGACAGGCACATATAGAATGTGGTGGGGTTAAACTAGTTTGAAGGCGCCAACCTTCCTCCTAACCTGGGACAGTGATGTAACAGTACAACGTAAGACCGGACGTGGCAGGGTACTTATACATCCCCACAACAGAAAAGACACAAAGTACAGATCTGAGAATACTAGCACTTACTGACAGCTAGTTCAAAGCCAATAACAACTAATAATAAAATCATGCATTTAAGATATACTCGAGATAACTTTAAATAAGAATACTTAGTACGCTAAAGCTCAATTGATTTCAGCATGTATATAATTCTAGTTTAGCTTAACCTTGATTGATTTTAACATTTCCTCAATTCCACATTTATGACCTGCGATCAATTTCACAAAAAATCGTAAGAGAAAAAATACTCGTAAATCATGAACATTTTAGTATACTAGTAACTTACGATCAATGTTGATGGTAAGATGTTTTGTGAAAAGAGTCCCTGCTTCTAGCCATTATTACGTTATCGTATATTTGATTATCAGTCACTTGGTGTATAAATACAAACTGATCTCGGACGTAAAGCTTAATATATATTCATGAAAAGTAAAAACTTATTTATAGCCACTCAACCGTAAAATATGGTATATGTGGCCTTCATTTTATATCACATGCGTCATTTTAAGATGCATCTGTTCGCCTCACGTGACTGTATGGTTATTTGTTTCTGAGAATTGTTCTCATGTGCAGATGTGAACGACACAGAGCCGAAAGTCCTTTTAACTTTGTTGAGCCTGTCTAGCTAATAAAAAAATCTTTGATGAGACTAGATTGGTATTTTTTTATCTGATGTATATCTCAAAAATGGAGGACCGTGTCATAAATTTGGACATACTAGAATTAAACAATGTTGCTATTTTGTAAACCTTTTAATATTTCCTCCTTGTTCGGATTGATTTCAACTCACATTACCAAAATGACCAGTTTGCGTGTTATTAAAGTAGCATACGTGGTAATAGAGGAACACTTGATATATTGCCCAAAAATATCAAAATAAATGCATGGAACTGATTAGAATTGGTCCAGATGGTGAATCAACAGATCGAAATGAGGTATGAAAGTTTGTTTTACATCTTTTCCATAGAAATTTGTCTTTGGTCAATTTACATAATACTCAATGTATTAACATAACTCAGTGGCGTAGGGATTGGTTGAAAAGTGTGTGGGGGAAAGGGGGGGGGGGGGGAGAGAAAAAAATTCTGTAGTCTAATAGTGTAAGAGTAAGTTTTCAAAAGTTGGGAGGTTATCTCCATCGAACCCCCCACTTAATAATAACATTTACAAATGTAATGTGTAGTTCAATGCATTACTTTGCAAAAGTAATTGTAATTTAATGCATGGTTTTGTCAAAGTAATTGTAATATAATGCATTACATTGCAATGTAATTCGCCCCATGCCTGATGTTGATATCAAGCGATATCCAATTTTCACAAGTTGTTAAACTTATTTCTCAATTGGTCAACACTCTCAATGTGTTAAATTAAAAATTCCGCGAAATGTTGATCTAGTCTTTTGCACATTCCAGTATGACGTCATATGTCCTTTTCCGGTATCAAACTTTGTTCAGTACTGGTTATCAGACATTTTAGACTTAATTTTTGTACGCTTCAGAATGTAATAAAATTTGACAAAAAGAAGATTGTCAGGTGAAATATGTGAGTGTTTTGTATATTATTGAAGAAATCACATATGTCTGTTGCCATGGACGAAATGTACAAAGTCTTTACCTTTGAAAGTCATCAATGACCTAACGAATTGCCAATGGAAATGCCGTAATATCGTCTTGTGATGCTGGATAAGCCAATCAAATGAACGCAGATTTTCGTATCACTTATTGATACGAGAAATATCTATTCATGCAAGAAATAGATAACAGGCCACATCCATAAGAGAAATATATATATTCCATCATCAACACTTGTAAAATATTGATGTTGATCGCTAAACGTCCAATGACACATATTTCGAGAATATTAACCCTTTCGCTGCCAAACAAATTGTAAACAAAACCCCTTCAATGCCAAGGCTTTTTTTTTATTGTCTTTACGATTACGCAAATAACGTCGACGTCATAGTACAGGTTTGATAGCTCCAAAAGATTTTAACTGAAAATTGGCGGGAATTCAACCTTTTAATAGTTTATTTTCATATTACCGACTTTTGACTCTGGAGTTAATAATATTTAGACAGGTTGCCTACTCTGTTGTAAGATCTTCTGGTCCCCGTTCGAGTAAGAGCAACTAGATAAAGTAAAATCAAGCTTACAATTGGTAAAACCTTTTTTTTTGGAAGGGGGGGATAAACTGATTTATGTTTTCTATACATGACAAACTAATTTCACTGATTGTAAGCATGATCCTACTTCTTTCAGTTGCTCTTACTTGAATATAGACCAGAAATGTCCTACCACAGAGAAGGTAACCTGTCTAAAAATCATATACTTCAGAGTCAAAAGTCGGTAATATGAAAAAAGAACTATTGCAAATTAAGTTATCACTACTTATAAAAGAAAGTTTGTGATTATTCTTTATGAATAATTTCATTACATGAGCTTGGGATACAAAAGTCAAGATTCATATCATATAATCATTTATCAAGAAAGATTTTTTATTCATCAGTGGTACATCGTCTGCTGTGTTTCTTATAACATGTTTTATGAACAACTTTACGACAGAGAACACAATGTCTGTCAAATAGCTGTACTAGAGCTTCAAAATGTAATTGTCTGGCTCAATTTAAACACCCTCTATCTGTAAAAAATCAAAGATTTTTATACATTTTGCATATATTAAATTGACAAGTCTCAGGTTTTATAAAATGTCTTTTATGTGATCGCATTGTTGAATAAGTTTTCTTTTTAGATCTGATTAATAAAAAAATTCAAAAGATTGCTCTTTAGACATTTAAGAAATGGAAGTAATCCATATATTAAATTATTATCTCCCCTTTTTAAATATTGGCATTAACTATTCATTATTCTCTAATGTGTTATTTTTTCTCTAACCTTAATGTCTTTTAAATTATTGAAATAATTGTTTGCTTGATATCTAGCAGGAGTTGGAACCCTATTGTTTTATCTTAATCCAGCCACCTTACGAAAACTGTATTTCTTGGTTAATAAAAACATCATTGTTGTTTCTTGATCACCTATTACAAATAATGTCACAGTTCTAGCTGGAACCCTCAGGTTACATAACACTTGGATTGCCCGATTAATAGTCCACACGAACATGTGTAATAACCGTTCACCATGCTTACATGTTACAGTGCCAACTAGAATAAAGCAGAGGGTGATTAAGGACCAAGAGGTGCATAAACTGTGAAGCAAGACATTAATCTTTTGCTTATTATCATGCATGCATTGAATGTGTATAGTGAAAGAGAGAGAAGTTTGTGCACATGCCATTAGAAACATTTAGTAGAAAGCATGTTATATTGTTTGCAGTTATCAATATGACAACATTATATATAAGACAATGGTGATACTATCTTTTAAAAAGCATACCAAAATGAAGAAAACACCAAAATCTTTCTTTGCTAGACCTCTGTTATCAGCAAATTTTTATCTGAAAATCATAGAAATCTATTATTTATTATAATTCTTGATATTGGTATAAAGTTAAATTGACAGTAAAATGATAATCATCTAATTTTTTTTTAAAACACTGTTTTTTAAATCATTTTTAAGTTATCTGCACTCTTAGTACAAAATTGAGTATTTTCAAATTAATATTTCTAAATTGTTTTTATTCTTTGGTCTGACCAACAGCTGTTACTACCTTAGCAATCATATTTCTATGTTATTTCAAAAAAATATTTTTGGTGTTTTTTCTTGTTCTAGTTTTATATATGTTCTGCATAGGCAAAGGGTGCTGTTTTATGTGGACATATTTTTTATATAGATTGTACTGTTGGTTTTTTTGTTTGAATGGTTTTACACTAGACTAGTCATTTTTTGGTGTCTTTTATATCTTGCTGTTTGGTGTGAGTCAAGGCTCTGTGTTTAAGACCATACTTTGACCTATAATGGTTTACCTTATATAAATTGTGACTTGGATGGAAAGTTGTCTCATTGGCACTCATACCACATCTTCTTATATCTATGTCAAACTGGTTTAACCCCATGGCATTCTGTATCATGACCAGGTCACGATTTCTAGACCAAATACATGAGTTGTTTTTGTTATATTTATTTTGTTGAAATTTAGTTTATTATTTGTATGAAATAAGCATATTTTTTTATTAACAGTTTATCATTCACTTGCATACCAATAGGAAAAAACTGTCAAACTCCTCTTGACTGGCTCTTTAATTACATGCTCACCATATAAATATGAACAATTATACCTAAAATTAAAAAAGAACACCATATATAATTTACATGTAATCATCATTCCTTTGTTAATTCATTAATTAGTTATAGTTACTTTACGCCTTTTTAAATAAAATTAGTCATATTAATAGTTCTTAATATAGTTAGAATTATTTTCCCTTATGCCTTTTCAAAATATTACTTGAATTTACTTCTACAAGTATTTTTCCAGACCTGCACACAAATAAATGTGGAATGTGTCCAATGATGCTATAAAGGGGCATAACTCAAAATTGTAAAAGTGACGCTACCTAAATTTGGACTTGATCTGAGTTTTTTCACTAATAAGCATTGTGTGTACGTTTCATAACAAGTAGTTGACGCAAACCTAAGTTAGAGAACAGAAACAAAGTTCAGAAATTTTTGGATTTGTAAAGGGGCTTAAACGGTAAAAGTGACACCACCAAAATTTAAACTTGATATGTATTTTGTGGTAATAAACATTGTGTATAAGTTTCATTATATGGCTGAGGCAAACTAATGTAGGAGAACAGAAACTAAAAATTCACAATGTTTTACATTTGTAAAGGGGCATAACTCTAGTGACACCACCAAAATTCAAACTTTATCTGTGTTTTGTGGTAATAATATATTATTTATTGTTTGTTGTTTATTTTTTCTACCTTAACAGCAGTTTTAGAGAGCTTAATGTTTTTACAGTGCATATTTTAATTTGTGCCACTTCCAATTTTTTTTTTTTTTTTTTTGTGGTATCATCTAATGTACTTTAATATCCTATATCTTCTTATAATTGTATAAATTTCACCTTGTTTATAATTTAATGGTTTAGAGGTTATGTTAATTGAAATATAAGTAATGTCTACTTACCAAATATGAAAACAAAATAAGTAAGGTGGTTGTCTTCTGTATCAAAATATCAACTAATCACTATATAATACAAGAAACTCCTACAACAAATAAACTAGTGTAGGCTGCTATTCAATATCAAATTAGAGCATTGTTTCATTAAATTACTTTAAAAAGAGACACCAATCACTATTAAAATAAGTATTACCATTTGGTTGCACAGTAGATATATAATCAACTTTTAAAAGGACCTCATAGATGATTACTTAAGTTGTGATACCCTTATTAAATATAAAGACCATTTACCATTATCAATAACACATTGATCAAAGTAATCCTGTCTCTTGGCTATGTACATTGTGTACCAATTATCATAATGACCCATTGATTATATAGGGTTTATAATAAGCATTCGATCAAGCTTTTGATTAAGAAATAAATAATAAGCAGGCCTAAGTTGAAATATTCAATGACCCTCCACCTTTTATATATAAAACTTGTTGACAAGAAGCTGCTGTAACCACTTTATTTTATGAGTATAATTGTACAATTGTGAGAAAGACATCTTTTCAACAACAGGTTTCATACTACTTTTATTTCACATGTTTAACTTTTTTCATATTTAAAAAAAAAGACCAAAGCTGCACTGCACTATCATATCCAAAAAAGTCTATAGTATAAGGGGGTAACTCGAGTTGCCCAAAACCCGTATTTTTCGTAGAAACCTAGTCGCCGACGACCGACTGATTTATTTTCCAACATTTAGATAAATTATAATAAATATACATTAATAAGTACAATTTGGTATGAAGTAGCCCGCAAGCTTGATGCTGTCTGATACATTTTGCAATAAAAATGGCAGTGTCCGTCTTTCCGACCTCATCGTTTAACAGGACTATTTTCCAAACGCAAAAACCAGTATAAAACTCAGCAAATATTAATATTGGTCTGGTGGTTGATGTAGAAAGCACCTTTCGAAATGGAATACCGACAAGATTGTGAAAAGCATGAAAATGAGAATACCAGAAGCAATAAATTTTTCGTTCTTTTAGGGCGCCACCTAGTGACCATTGGAATAGCTACAGTACGTCAATTAGTCTTTGGTGAAAATATTAGGACGGTCTATCTACCAATATCGCTTTGCGATGCAGCTATTAACGTCCGGAATCAACTGTACGGCGGTTATACCCCGAACAATTTAAACATGTAATAATAAACTGTATTCAATAAATCCTTGTATTCTTACAATTACGTATTTGTTTATTTGTAACAACGATTTATAAGAAATTCAAACATAAATTAAGGTGACTCAACTGTTGCTCGAACTTTCTTTACTGTATAAGATGTATACACAATGGCATGAGAAATATCAATTATCCAGTCATCCAAGCGTCAAATGTAAAGCAATTGTTTGTGCGAGATGAAAACGTTACCACTCACTCAATCGTGAAATGAAGATCGTTTTTTTAATGCTCTTTGTTGTCTAAGATGCATCCATTAGAGCTATTTTACTAATGCTTTTAGTTTAAAGGTTTGGTTGGCTTGCTTGCTCTGTTTGTATAAATGTTTGCTCAACTTAATTCCAATGCCTAAGCAAACATTTATACAAACAAAGCAAGCAAGCCAACCACACCTTAAAAGGGTGCTGAAGGGTCGCAGCAGTCCATTCCATTATTCAAAATATCCATTTCATTATTCAAAATTGGCTATTTCTTAATTTTCACGCGTATTTTGGCATTTAGGTCCTGCGTTGTCACTCTAATGGGCATTGCGGCACATATATATATATATTTCTTATAACCATTTTGTTCCACTGTCGATAAGCTTTCGAATGGTGTATAAGGTTTCTCTGTAATTAGGAGCTGAAGGGTCGTAGCAGTCCATTCCATTATTGAAAATAAACTATTTCTTATTGTTGACGCGTATTTTGACATTTAGGTCATCCGAAACTCCTCTAATAGGCGTTGCGGGACATATTGATTATATACCTTTTGGTCCTCTATTGATAAGCTTTCGAATGACGTATAAGGTATATTTGTAATTAGGGGCTGAAGGGTCGCAGCAGTCCATTCCATTATTCAAAATATCCATTTCATTATTCAAAATTGGCTATTTCTTAATTTTCACGCGTATTTTGGCATTTAGATCCTGCGTAGCCCCTCTAATGGGCATTGCGGCACATATTGATTATAACCATTTTGTTCCTCTGTCGATAAGCTTTCGAATGGTGTATAAGGTTTCTCTGTAATTAGGAGCTGAAGGGTCGTAGCAGTCCATTCCATTATTCAAAATAAGCTGTTTCTTATTGTTGACGCATATTTTGACGTTTAGGTCCTCCGAAACTCCTCTAATAGGCGTTGCGGGACATATTGACTATATAACTTTTGTTCCTCTATTGATAAGGTTTCGAATGACGTATAAGGTATATCTGTAATTAGGGGCTGAAGGGTCGCAGCAGTCCATTCCATTATTCAAAATATCCATTTCATTATTCAAAATTGGCTATTTCTTAATTTTCAAGCGTTTTTTGGCATTTAAGTCCTGCGTAACCCCTCTAATGGGCATTGCTTGCGGCACATATTGATTATAACTATTTCGTTCCTCTGTCGATAAACTTTCGAATGGTGTTTAAGGTTTCTCTGTAATTAGGGGCTGAAGGGTCATAGTAGTCCATTCAATTATTGAAAATAAGCTATTTCTTATTGTTGACGCGTATTTTGACATTTGGGTCCTCCGAGCTCCTCTAATAGGCGTTGCGGGACATATTGACTATATACCTTTTGTTCCTCTATTGATAAGCTTTCGAATGACGTAGAAGGTATATCTGTAATTAGGGGTTGAAGGGTCGCAGTAGTCCATTCCATTTTTCAAAATATCCATTTCATTATTCAAAATTGGCTATTTCTTAATTTTCACGCGTATTTTGGCATTTAGGTCCTGCGTAACCCCTCTAATGGGCATTTCGGCACATATTGATTATAACTATTTCGTTCCTCTGTTAATAAGCTTTCGAATGGTATATAAGGTTTCTCTGTAATTAGGAGCTGAAGGGTCGTAGCAGTCCATTCCATTATTGAAAATAAGTTATTTCTTATTGTTGACGCGTTTTTTGACATCTAGGTCCTCCGAAACTTCTCTAATAGGCGTTGCGGGACATATTGACTATATACCTTTTGTTCCTCTATTGATAAGGTTTCGAATGACGTATAAGGTATATCTGTAATTAGGGGCTGAAGGGTCGCAGCAGTCCATTCCATTATTCAAAATATCCATTTCATTATTCAAAATTGGCTATTTCTTAATTTTCACGCGTATTTTGGCATTTAGGTCCTCCGTAACCCCTCTAATGGGCATTGCGGCACAATCGATAAGCTATATCTATAACCAGGGGATGAAGAATAGCAAAGATCCAGTGAAAAAAAAATTAAAATGTATAGTATTTTGACTTTTATACATGTTTTGGTATTCAGGTCGTCCATACATTAAAACAAGGAATTTCTGTTAAAAATAGTTAGGGAAACTAGGTTATCCTCCGAAACTAAATAAATAAATAAAGATAAAAATTTCAAAGGGTGCTTTGATTTATTTTTTCTTATATTAATTTGAATATTTGTTAAATAACATCAAAAGGACGAATTCAGAAATACGGGATATAGTGTCACAGTCAAAAAATAAATTTTCGATTTCATTATACACTTTTCAGCTTGAATACTGAAATATGAACTATTTCATTATTCATTATTCATCACTTAACGTTGAAGAATGAATAATGAACTATTTCATTATTCATTATTGAATTTTGAATAATGAAAAATAATTATGAACGTAATTCAGCGAGGTATTTAAATATACAATTCCGTGTTTCATTTCATGATTAGATGACTTAGTTCGATAACTGCTGCCAGATAAGTAATGAGCCAGTTAGGGCGATGGGGTGTAATTAACGCACCGCCCGAAACAGAGATGCATCATAAAATTTTCTTTGGGGTCGGCCGGGTTTCCATTCCATTTAAATATACAATTCATTGGTCTGACGGACAGTCCCTCACTTTATTAAGAGAAATATGATCCCTCATTGGCCCATTTTGATCAAGGTAAACACACGCCTGGTCCGCTTTTTTTTTTAACGTCAAAATATCATGAAGGGTCAATTTACTGAAGTAATGTAACAATGGCATCTATTATTGGAAAACTCAATAGTCATTTAGAAGATTGAACTATTCGTAGGTCACAAGTTCAGAAATACATTTTCTTGGAGGTTAAAGAAAAACTTTGTGCTCTCCTTCTCGCCTTTATTCAAAAGCCACTAACCTTTTATCTCATTTGTTGGTCAATTTCCGTACCGATTAAATTGTTTTGATGTTATAAAAACTACGTTTTGGGTTAAGCATAGGTTATGTACAACCATAACCTGCATAGATTAGATTATTTCTTCCGTTTATTCTGCCAAAAAAAAACCCCACCCAGATGATCTCAATGTTATTACTGGTTTAAAACAGACAATTACTTATACGTGTCAGAGGGTATGAATGGGGTTTACAAAATAGAAAATACCGGTAAAAGGGGGGATTAAAGAAAATATAAATGAAGTCACAAAAATATAGATTAAAGATAGAAGTGGAGTGATAAAAGAATAGAGAATAATGGGCCAACAAAAAACTCCCCAAAGAGTGAATAAGAAAAAACGCCTCAAATATTTAAAGAATACAGAAATGAAGACTTTCCAACTTTCTGTTGTAAGATATTCTGGTCCCCGTTCGAGTAAGAGCAACTAGATAAAGTAAAATCAAGCTTACAATTGGTAAAACCTTTTTTTTTGGAAGGGGGGGATAAACTGATTTATGTTTTCTATACATGACAAACTAATTTCACTGATTGTAAGCATGATCCTACTTCTTTCAGTTGCTCTTACTTGAATATAGACCAGAAATGTCCTACCACAGAGAAGGTAACCTGTCTAAAAATCATATACTTCAGAGTCAAAAGTCGGTAATATGAAAAAAGAACTATTGCAAATTAAGTTATCACTACTTATAAAAGAAAGTTTGTGATTATTCTTTATGAATAATTTCATTACATGAGCTTGGGATACAAAAGTCAAGATTCATATCATATAATCATTTATCAAGAAAGATTTTTTATTCATCAGTGGTACATCGTCTGCTGTGTTTCTTATAACATGTTTTATGAACAACTTTACGACAGAGAACACAATGTCTGTCAAATAGCTGTACTAGAGCTTCAAAATGTAATTGTCTGGCTCAATTTAAACACCCTCTATCTGTAAAAAATCAAAGATTTTTATACATTTTGCATATATTAAATTGACAAGTCTCAGGTTTTATAAAATGTCTTTTATGTGATCGCATTGTTGAATAAGTTTTCTTTTTAGATCTGATTAATAAAAAAATTCAAAAGATTGCTCTTTAGACATTTAAGAAATGGAAGTAATCCATATATTAAATTATTATCTCCCCTTTTTAAATATTGGCATTAACTATTCATTATTCTCTAATGTGTTATTTTTTCTCTAACCTTAATGTCTTTTAAATTATTGAAATAATTGTTTGCTTGATATCTAGCAGGAGTTGGAACCCTATTGTTTTATCTTAATCCAGCCACCTTACGAAAACTGTATTTCTTGGTTAATAAAAACATCATTGTTGTTTCTTGATCACCTATTACAAATAATGTCACAGTTCTAGCTGGAACCCTCAGGTTACATAACACTTGGATTGCCCGATTAATAGTCCACACGAACATGTGTAATAACCGTTCACCATGCTTACATGTTACAGTGCCAACTAGAATAAAGCAGAGGGTGATTAAGGACCAAGAGGTGCATAAACTGTGAAGCAAGACATTAATCTTTTGCTTATTATCATGCATGCATTGAATGTGTATAGTGAAAGAGAGAGAAGTTTGTGCACATGCCATTAGAAACATTTAGTAGAAAGCATGTTATATTGTTTGCAGTTATCAATATGACAACATTATATATAAGACAATGGTGATACTATCTTTTAAAAAGCATACCAAAATGAAGAAAACACCAAAATCTTTCTTTGCTAGACCTCTGTTATCAGCAAATTTTTATCTGAAAATCATAGAAATCTATTATTTATTATAATTCTTGATATTGGTATAAAGTTAAATTGACAGTAAAATGATAATCATCTAATTTTTTTTTAAAACACTGTTTTTTAAATCATTTTTAAGTTATCTGCACTCTTAGTACAAAATTGAGTATTTTCAAATTAATATTTCTAAATTGTTTTTATTCTTTGGTCTGACCAACAGCTGTTACTACCTTAGCAATCATATTTCTATGTTATTTCAAAAAAATATTTTTGGTGTTTTTTCTTGTTCTAGTTTTATATATGTTCTGCATAGGCAAAGGGTGCTGTTTTATGTGGACATATTTTTTATATAGATTGTACTGTTGGTTTTTTTGTTTGAATGGTTTTACACTAGACTAGTCATTTTTTGGTGTCTTTTATATCTTGCTGTTTGGTGTGAGTCAAGGCTCTGTGTTTAAGACCATACTTTGACCTATAATGGTTTACTTTTATAAATTGTGACTTGGATGGAAAGTTGTCTCATTGGCACTCATATCACATCTTCTTATATCTATGTCAAACTGGTTTAACCCCATGGCATTCTGTATCATGACCAGGTCACGATTTCTAGACCAAATACATGAGTTGTTTTTGTTATATTTATTTTGTTGAAATTTAGTTTATTATTTGTATGAAATAAGCATATTTTTTTATTAACAGTTTATCATTCACTTGCATACCAATAGGAAAAAACTGTCAAACTCCTCTTGACTGGCTCTTTAATTACATGCTCACCATATAAATATGAACAATTATACCTAAAATTAAAAAAGAACACCATATATAATTTACATGTAATCATCATTCCTTTGTTAATTCATTAATTAGTTATAGTTACTTTACGCCTTTTTAAATAAAATTAGTCATATTAATAGTTCTTAATATAGTTAGAATTATTTTCCCTTATGCCTTTTCAAAATATTACTTGAATTTACTTCTACAAGTATTTTTCCAGACCTGCACACAAATAAATGTGGAATGTGTCCAATGATGCTATAAAGGGGCATAACTCAAAATTGTAAAAGTGACGCTACCTAAATTTGGACTTGATCTGAGTTTTTTCACTAATACATGTAAGCATTGTGTGTACGTTTCATAACAAGTAGTTGACGCAAACCTAAGTTAGAGAACAGAAACAAAGTTCAGAAATTTTTGGATTTGTAAAGGGGCTTAAACGGTAAAAGTGACACCACCAAAATTTAAACTTGATATGTATTTTGTGGTAATAAACATTGTGTATAAGTTTCATTATATGGCTGAGGCAAACTAATGTAGGAGAACAGAAACTAAAAATTCACAATGTTTTACATTTGTAAAGGGGCATAACTCTAGTGACACCACCAAAATTCAAACTTTATCTGTGTTTTGTGGTAATAATATATTATTTATTGTTTGTTGTTTATTTTTTCTACCTTAACAGCAGTTTTAGAGAGCTTAATGTTTTTACAGTGCATATTTTAATTTGTGCCACTTCCAATTTTTTTTTTTTTTTTTTGTGGTATCATCTAATGTACTTTAATATCCTATATCTTCTTATAATTGTATAAATTTCACCTTGTTTATAATTTAATGGTTTAGAGGTTATGTTAATTGAAATATAAGTAATGTCTACTTACCAAATATGAAAACAAAATAAGTAAGGTGGTTGTCTTCTGTATCAAAATATCAACTAATCACTATATAATACAAGAAACTCCTACAACAAATAAACTAGTGTAGGCTGCTATTCAATATCAAATTAGAGCATTGTTTCATTAAATTACTTTAAAAAGAGACACCAATCACTATTAAAATAAGTATTACCATTTGGTTGCACAGTAGATATATAATCAACTTTTAAAAGGACCTCATAGATGATTACTTAAGTTGTGATACCCTTATTAAATATAAAGACCATTTACCATTATCAATAACACATTGATCAAAGTAATCCTGTCTCTTGGCTATGTACATTGTGTACCAATTATCATAATGACCCATTGATTATATAGGGTTTATAATAAGCATTCGATCAAGCTTTTGATTAAGAAATAAATAATAAGCAGGCCTAAGTTGAAATATTCAATGACCCTCCACCTTTTATATATAAAACTTGTTGACAAGAAGCTGCTGTAACCACTTTATTTTATGAGTATAATTGTACAATTGTGAGAAAGACATCTTTTCAACAACAGGTTTCATACTACTTTTATTTCACATGTTTAACTTTTTTCATATTTAAAAAAAAAGACCAAAGCTGCACTGCACTATCATATCCAAAAAAGTCTATAGTATAAGGGGGTAACTCGAGTTGCCCAAAACCCGTATTTTTTCGTAGAAACCTAGTCGCCGACGACCGACTGATTTATTTTCCAACATTTAGATAAATTATAATAAATATACATTAATAAGTACAATTTGGTATGAAGTAGCCCGCAAGCTTGATGCTGTCTGATACATTTTGCAATAAAAATGGCAGTGTCCGTCTTTCCGACCTCATCGTTTAACAGGACTATTTTCCAAACGCAAAAACCAGTATAAAACTCAGCAAATATTAATATTGGTCTGGTGGTTGATGTAGAAAGCACCTTTCGAAATGGAATACCGACAAGATTGTGAAAAGCATGAAAATGAGAATACCAGAAGCAATAAATTTTTCGTTCTTTTAGGGCGCCACCTAGTGACCATTGGAATAGCTACAGTACGTCAATTAGTCTTTGGTGAAAATATTAGGACGGTCTATCTACCAATATCGCTTTGCGATGCAGCTATTAACGTCCGGAATCAACTGTACGGCGGTTATACCCCGAACAATTTAAACATGTAATAATAAACTGTATTCAATAAATCCTTGTATTCTTACAATTACGTATTTGTTTATTTGTAACAACGATTTATAAGAAATTCAAACATAAATTAAGGTGACTCAACTGTTGCTCGAACTTTCTTTACTGTATAAGATGTATACACAATGGCATGAGAAATATCAATTATCCAGTCATCCAAGCGTCAAATGTAAAGCAATTGTTTGTGCGAGATGAAAACGTTACCACTCACTCAATCGTGAAATGAAGATCGTTTTTTTAATGCTCTTTGTTGTCTAAGATGCATCCATTAGAGCTATTTTACTAATGCTTTTAGTTTAAAGGTTTGGTTGGCTTGCTTGCTCTGTTTGTATAAATGTTTGCTCAACTTAATTCCAATGCCTAAGCAAACATTTATACAAACACAGCAAGCAAGCCAACCACACCTTAAAAGGGTGCTGAAGGGTCGCAGCAGTCCATTCCATTATTCAAAATATCCATTTCATTATTCAAAATTGGCTATTTCTTAATTTTCACGCGTATTTTGGCATTTAGGTCCTGCGTTGTCCCTCTAATGGGCATTGCGGCACATATATATATATATTTCTTATAACCATTTTGTTCCACTGTCGATAAGCTTTCGAATGGTGTATAAGGTTTCTCTGTAATTAGGAGCTGAAGGGTCGTAGCAGTCCATTCCATTATTGAAAATAAACTATTTCTTATTGTTGACGCGTATTTTGACATTTAGGTCATCCGAAACTCCTCTAATAGGCGTTGCGGGACATATTGACTATATACCTTTTGGTCCTCTATTGATAAGCTTTCGAATGACGTATAAGGTATATTTGTAATTAGGGGCTGAAGGGTCGCAGCAGTCCATTCCATTATTCAAAATATCCATTTCATTATTCAAAATTGGCTATTTCTTAATTTTCACGCGTATTTTGGCATTTAGATCCTGCGTAGCCCCTCTAATGGGCATTGCGGCACATATTGATTATAACCATTTTGTTCCTCTGTCGATAAGCTTTCGAATGGTGTATAAGGTTTCTCTGTAATTAGGAGCTGAAGGGTCGTAGCAGTCCATTCCATTATTCAAAATAAGCTGTTTCTTATTGTTGACGCATATTTTGACGTTTAGGTCCTCCGAAACTCCTCTAATAGGCGTTGCGGGACATATTGACTATATAACTTTTGTTCCTCTATTGATAAGGTTTCGAATGACGTATAAGGTATATCTGTAATTAGGGGCTGAAGGGTCGCAGCAGTCCATTCCATTATTCAAAATATCCATTTCATTATTCAAAATTGGCTATTTCTTAATTTTCAAGCGTTTTTTGGCATTTAAGTCCTGCGTAACCCCTCTAATGGGCATTGCTTGCGGCACATATTGATTATAACTATTTCGTTCCTCTGTCGATAAACTTTCGAATGGTGTTTAAGGTTTCTCTGTAATTAGGGGCTGAAGGGTCATAGTAGTCCATTCAATTATTGAAAATAAGCTATTTCTTATTGTTGACGCGTATTTTGACATTTGGGTCCTCCGAGCTCCTCTAATAGGCGTTGCGGGACATATTGACTATATACCTTTTGTTCCTCTATTGATAAGCTTTCGAATGACGTAGAAGGTATATCTGTAATTAGGGGTTGAAGGGTCGCAGTAGTCCATTCCATTTTTCAAAATATCCATTTCATTATTCAAAATTGGCTATTTCTTAATTTTCACGCGTATTTTGGCATTTAGGTCCTGCGTAACCCCTCTAATGGGCATTTCGGCACATATTGATTATAACTATTTCGTTCCTCTGTTAATAAGCTTTCGAATGGTATATAAGGTTTCTCTGTAATTAGGAGCTGAAGGGTCGTAGCAGTCCATTCCATTATTGAAAATAAGTTATTTCTTATTGTTGACGCGTTTTTTGACATCTAGGTCCTCCGAAACTTCTCTAATAGGCGTTGCGGGACATATTGACTATATACCTTTTGTTCCTCTATTGATAAGGTTTCGAATGACGTATAAGGTATATCTGTAATTAGGGGCTGAAGGGTCGCAGCAGTCCATTCCATTATTCAAAATATCCATTTCATTATTCAAAATTGGCTATTTCTTAATTTTCACGCGTATTTTGGCATTTAGGTCCTCCGTAACCCCTCTAATGGGCATTGCGGCACAATCGATAAGCTATATCTATAACCAGGGGATGAAGAATAGCAAAGATCCAGTGAAAAAAAAATTAAAATGTATAGTATTTTGACTTTTATACATGTTTTGGTATTCAGGTCGTCCATACATTAAAACAAGGAATTTCTGTTAAAAATAGTTAGGGAAACTAGGTTATCCTCCGAAACTAAATAAATAAATAAAGATAAAAATTTCAAAGGGTGCTTTGATTTATTTTTTCTTATATTAATTTGAATATTTGTTAAATAACATCAAAAGGACGAATTCAGAAATACGGGATATAGTGTCACAGTCAAAAAATAAATTTTCGATTTCATTATACACTTTTCAGCTTGAATACTGAAATATGAACTATTTCATTATTCATTATTCATCACTTAACGTTGAAGAATGAATAATGAACTATTTCATTATTCATTATTGAATTTTGAATAATGAAAAATAATTATGAACGTAATTCAGCGAGGTATTTAAATATACAATTCCGTGTTTCATTTCATGATTAGATGACTTAGTTCGATAACTGCTGCCAGATAAGTAATGAGCCAGTTAGGGCGATGGGGTGTAATTAACGCACCGCCCGAAACAGAGATGCATCATAAAATTTTCTTTGGGGTCGGCCGGGTTTCCATTCCATTTAAATATACAATTCATTGGTCTGACGGACAGTCCCTCACTTTATTAAGAGAAATATGATCCCTCATTGGCCCATTTTGATCAAGGTAAACACACGCCTGGTCCGCTTTTTTTTTTAACGTCAAAATATCATGAAGGGTCAATTTACTGAAGTAATGTAACAATGGCATCTATTATTGGAAAACTCAATAGTCATTTAGAAGATTGAACTATTCGTAGGTCACAAGTTCAGAAATACATTTTCTTGGAGGTTAAAGAAAAACTTTGTGCTCTCCTTCTCGCCTTTATTCAAAAGCCACTAACCTTTTATCTCATTTGTTGGTCAATTTCCGTACCGATTAAATTGTTTTGATGTTATAAAAACTACGTTTTGGGTTAAGCATAGGTTATGTACAACCATAACCTGCATAGATTAGATTATTTCTTCCGTTTATTCTGCCAAAAAAAAACCCCACCCAGATGATCTCAATGTTATTACTGGTTTAAAACAGACAATTACTTATACGTGTCAGAGGGTATGAATGGGGTTTACAAAATAGAAAATACCGGTAAAAGGGGGGATTAAAGAAAATATAAATGAAGTCACAAAAATATAGATTAAAGATAGAAGTGGAGTGATAAAAGAATAGAGAATAATGGGCCAACAAAAAACTCCCCAAAGAGTGAATAAGAAAAAACGCCTCAAATATTTAAAGAATACAGAAATGAAGACTTTCCAACTTTCCATCCAGACCCTCTCGAAATGTGTTATATTATCAGAAAAACTTTAAAAGATTTTAGATATAAAACCGGGATCTTCTCAACACACAGCTTTATTTTAACCAAAAAATTCAAAATGTTGCGAGTATCTGCGATCGTTCTTTTCACTCTCTCTATTATTGATAACGTGTGTTCGAATACTTGTGGACATGACAACTGTGAAACAGCAATTGACGTACCATTAATAACGAAACTAAATGCACCCCTTAAAGCAGAGTTAGACATTACAAGTCTAAACCTACAACTTAAGGAACTGATAGAAAAACACGTGAACCAGTCTGTTTCTAAAGCAGTGAATGATCTCGTGGAAAACATTTTGGATAAAACAGTACAAACAGCTGTGGACATACTACAGACGTCTCATGATAATAATTTATCTACTTTTCGACAGAAAATTGAAGGTAAGAGAAAAAATTTAATAAATTCAATATATGTATGTTTCAGAAGAATCCGTCATTTTGATTGGCCAACAACAATAGGGATACGCTCCTGTATCAAATTTTATTTCCGTGTAAAATAGACTGCACGTGCTATGCGCGTTAATGTTAACTTTACACAATGTATAGAAAATCAAACGAAAAACATTTTATAAATCTTGATTTCATGCTTTTAGCATAAAAATGTAAATAAGAATTGAATGCGTCTTTTTACAATTTTATAGGAATCGTGCGCATGTTTATAAAATGAACTGCTTCTGCGCTTCATACAAAATGTCTTTTGGTCAACGCTTTTACTCCCAATAAAATTATAAAAATAAGCATCAATTTCTAACAAAAAATGGTCCTGAAGAGTTTAATTGTTTTACATCTTTTATCATGCATACAGTTAGTCAGTAGTACATTTTTATCATGCATACGGTAGAACATTTTTATCATGCATACAGTAGTACATTTTTATCATGCATACAGTGTTACATGTTTCAATCCCCAACCCACATTGAACGCACCACTGATATACCATTGACAGTCTAGTAACCTCTTTATTCCCCGAGGGTATCACCAACCCAGTAGTATGAATTATCATTGATATGGTCATAATTATAGATTAAGTGTTTGCAAATCTTTGAATTTTTGAAATACTAAGGCTTTTCTACATCAGGAATAGATTACCTTAGCTGTATTTGGCAAAACTTTTAGGAATATTTGGTCCTCAATGCTCTTCAACTTCGTACTTTATTTTGCCTTTTGTTACATTTTTTATTCGAGCGTCACATGATGAGTCTTTTGTAGATGAAACGCTCGTCTGGCGCAAATATAAATTTTAATCCTGGTATCTATGATGAGTTTATTTTTCAGATACAGTGACTACTAAGTTTGAGATCTACCAGTCATTGTTCAGATTGGTCATGCTTTCTGAATGAATAAAGATGAACTTAAGGGGGGACGAGGATAGTGAAAGATCAAAAAGTGAAATGTTTTTGTGTAGTTTATTCTGCACTATAATTTAGGTACATATCTCTTCAATTATTCTTCCTCTGGGTATATTCTTGGGGAAAGAAAAGAAATTAACCTATTATATACAATAACCTTTTTATTTATGATTTGTAATTAGACTATGTTCATATTACCGACTTTTGACTCCGGATTATATAATTTGTTGACTGGTTACCTTGGACATAATGGTACTCGGTCAAGTAAGAGCAACCAAAATAAGTAAAATCAAACATATAATCGGTGTAATTTGAGGGTAACGTTTATTGTTTTCCGCTGATTTTGTAGTGAAAAAAAAATGTTAAGCAGGTAATTTTCCCCCAAAATTGTACCGATTGAACGCTTGGTTTTACTTCTTTAGCTTGCTCTTACCTCACTTGGTACCATGATGTCCAAGGTAACCAGTCGACAAATTATATAATTCGGAGTCAAAAGTCGGTAATATGAAAAAAGTCTATTTAAAATTACATGAAACGGAACTAAAACTGTAAGATATATAGGATGAACGCCAATAAGACAGAAATCAAACGACTTGAACCACCTAAGTGAGAGGTTTAGAAATTATTTCCTCCGTTTGCTGCAATCCGTGAAAGTCTGTAATCATCACTGTCAAGAATTGGGTCTTCTCTCATATATTCAAATCTTCACATATTTGTGTCAAGGTAAAATGTCTTATTCTTCACCGCACGCATATAGCGATCATATTATTCTTTCTGTATTATCATATTTCGTTGGAACGATATTTGACGCTCCATTACCGTCGATGAATCTTGTCTAACTGATATTCGCGCCTTTTAAGAAGTCCGTGATTTTTGGAAAATGGGCGGGGTTTGAATGGCCCAGGGCGGTGTTTGAATGGTCCAAACCAAGGGAATATTTTTATTGAAAGTTGTAATAGGTTAAAACAGATATTTCATATTTTTGGATAGTTTTGCGATGCTTCGTAAATTATACCATAGTTTTTGTTGAAACCCCTCGGCAACCTCACTGGACCTTCGGTCTCGTGATGTTAAGGCCGGGGCTTTCAACAAAAGCTATGGTATAATTTACGAAACACCACAAAACTATCCAAAAGATATGAAATATCTATAACTAAAACCAGGTTTAATCCAACATTTTTTTCATAAGGAAAACTGTACAAGTTGTTTTCAATTCGTTTGATGTGTTTGAGCGTATGATTTTGTCATTTGATAAGGGCCTTTCCGATTTGAATTTTCCTTGGAGTTCGGCATTTTTGTAGTTTTACTTTTTTCTAAGCAAATCTGAAGACAACATTATGTTGTCTGTCTTTTTAAGCTTGTCCGGTTTGATTGTCCGTCTCATGCGGTATCTTCTCCTCATTTGTTTTTTATTTATTTTTTTGTCTACGACTATTAGATTATCCAATTGTAATGCGATTCAACTTATTTCAGCCGATCTAGAAGTAAAAATAAAGAAAAATCATGAATTTCTAATGAAAAAACAGAGCATTTCCGCCACTGAGATCCATTCTTTGACCATACTGGGCAATAAGCTCGATGGTGAGATGGCGAAACTGAAATCAGAGGTTCAGACAGCCACTGAAAAAGGTTAGTATGTTAAATTTATTTCTCAAAAGATTACCTGACCCAAGCAATTTTTAAATAATTGTAATTGTTATTGGAATTACAGAAATCACGTATACATTTTTTTTAATAATTATACATTCATTCTTTTTTATCTTTCCGAAATGAAATATGAGATTTTTTTATGTCCCACTCAGGTGCATTATGTTTTTCGGTCTGTGCGTCCGTTTGTTCGACAATTTGTCCCTCTTCATGTTCAAGTTTTTGGTCAAGGTAGTGTTGTTGAAGTTGAAGACAAATCAACTTGAAAAAAGTACACCTGGGCCCGGTTGTTCAAAAGGCCGAATAAAGTTATCCACTGGATAAGCTTGTCCACTGGATAGATGTTTATCCAGTGGATTACTATCCAGTGGTTAAATTGTGTTGTTCAAAAACTGGTTAAGGATTGTCCAGCTAACCACTGGACAAAATACTATCCGGAGGACAACTCACATAACTCTTAGTACTTCCTGTCACATTGTAAAATGGAAACAGAAAAGGGGAAAAGGGCTGCAAAGGACAAGGTACGATTAGCATCAGAGAACAGCCCTATTTTCGTTCAAATTAAAAGTGACTTGCCATTAATTATAAATAATACTATATTTTAAAAGTTTAAAACGTATATTTTTGTAAAGATCAATAGATTTTTCATCTTCCGCTAATATTATCTCCATGCTCTGTTTCAGAAAACACATCAAGATTCGCGAAAGGTGCTGAAAAATGGCAGTTTCCAAACCTTTTTCTGCATTTAAAATTATGAGCGTACCTACGGCCCAGGATCATATATATACCAGAAATTCATTGAATATAAATGTTGATGTAGTTCAAATATTTTAGTGGGCCATAGGTACGGTACGCTCATAGTTAAAATTTAAAAACAGGTGAAAAAAATTGTCGTACTCGTAGTTTTCAATGAATCATCGAAATTTTAAACGAACTGATGACCGGATATTATTGGAATCCGACGATAGACTTATCTTCATGCTATAATGGCTAGTTTCTTTAGCATGAAAATTAAACATATTTGAGACAGGAAAACAGGATATTCCTGGATTAAAAGTGACATTTTAGCAGACCGTCGAATTTTAACCAAAAATCAGAAGGAACTGTGACAAACTTCAAAGAAATTTGGGAATGTAAATGAAGTTATTTAATACGTTGTTCATACTAAAACAGTTCCTTTTTTTACTAAATTTCAATATTAAGAACCTTGTGTCATAGACGTTAATCATGTCAAAGCATAAACATGTCTTTTGTAGCGTAAAAACTGCAAAACTTTGTTAAGCATGTATAATCTCCGTGGAATGGTGTTTTCTTAACAGGAACACATTTTGAATAAAAATTCTTTACTCAACAGATCGATATTGATGTTAACATTAAATTTTAGTACATCTTTAACTTCAAAAACATGTAGTTTGTTTTATAAATGACGAAGTCGTCACCCTGGAATGTATAACTAGGCTTACAATCTCCATTGACGCTTTTATGAAAAATTCTTTCTTTCACGTCTGCATTTCTATCAAGTATCTATCAAGTATCGAAAATGATTTACAAAACTGTATATAATAATTACCTACATTTTAGTTCATACGACATAAGAATTAAGACACCATGTTCAAATTTTAATTATTTAATTTTGTTAGTGCAACAGTAATAAAGATCAAACAAAAATATGCAACACTAATTGTGTGTCATGGTCATAGTGATGTTTTTTTTTATTATCTGCATTTGTCCCCCACCTTCCGGCCGCTCTTATTAAATGGAAACGCGAGCCAATTCATATTTCTTGTCTGAAAATTATTCTCTATATCACTTTTTGTCAAAAATATTCATGAAGTGTGTGCCACTTGACGGTCAAAAAACAACATTCAATCAATAATACCTTCTCTTAAATTGCAGTATTATAATAACTTGTTAACATATTCATATAAATAAAAAAACAAGTTTAGTCTTTTAGTCAGATATTCACTCGTCAAAGAAAACAAACGAATATTGCATATCAAAAGAAAAAACGCATCAAGTCAAAGATATCATGCTTGCAATTTTGTAAGACAGACACGTGTTTCGTGTACTAAAGACTTATCAGTGACACTCTAATAAAAAAAATCAAAGGCCATAAAAGGCTAAAACTTCCGAAATGTTTTGCAAAATACAGCTAAGGTTAATATCTATTCCTGATTTATCTATTCTTGAATAGATAAGCTGTAGTTTTAAAACAATTCAATTTGACCATATCAATGATAATTCATGATAACACAGACTTTTTAAAGTAATGATTGCCCTTAAATGACAACTTTTTTATCCTAGCTCTCTTGTGTTTTGGGTTAAAAACTAAAGAAGATAGAGTGATTTTTGTCATGAACTATTCAAGTCTATAATGTTGGAGAGTCCCCATTGTTATAAATACACAAAGACCTAGATGAATGGCACGTGCCCCTTTATAGCCTCATGTTTTTTTAGCTGATATCTTTTTAAAAACTGTGTGCTATTTTCTTTGATATCTAGCTCCTATCTTATTGTCAACATAATTGTTGAGTGATTTCGTTGCTTCAGTCATTAATGATTTTTGTAGTTCTTTCCATTTTCTCCCCTTTAATTCCGTCCGTAAATATACATGTAATATGTGCTACTGGACGTTAAACAACCAACAAGCAATCAATCATTAAAAAATCATATCTTTGTGCCAAATATTTTTCAAACTTGTATACACTCGGAAACTAGAAATATTAGTAACTTCAGGCCGATTATTATGGTAAACAAAAGTAAGAACAAATATATATTAATGTTACCTAAACAAAAGCAGGGGGTGACCCATCCATTTTCAAAGAAGGGGTCGAACCCAGGAAAAGAGGAAGGATTCCAACCGTACGTCCCTGGTGAAAAAGCATTGATCGTCAAAAAAGGAGTTCCAACCCCCGTAACATCCCCTGGAACAGCCACTGCAAAAAAGATAATATTTCAGAGCGAATGGTACACATTTCTGGTTAAGGTCATGGAGTAAGGGTGCGATATTGAGTTTGCGTAGGACATTTTAAATATAGTAAGGAGGTTGGCTAGATTTTCAAATCAGTACTACAAGTATCTGAAAGATTCGGAAAGATAGTAATTGGACATTGAAAGTTGTATTAACACTTTAATTAAACCTTTAATTTCGTAACTGTGGAGTCTGCGCCAGCAGAAGGACAATTTTCTTTAGCTGCTCATTTTTAGATTTGGTAAATCTTAAAAGCTTTTCAATGGCATATTTTTTGTTGTTGGTGTCAAAGAAGCCTGAACTGGCATTTTTATTTAGGGGTGTAGTGGGTTGGGGATTAACAGGCATGAACTTGGACACCTGTGGTGTAGAGGCATGTAAAACGCAAATCACGCATTTTTTCAAACGGTAAAAATGAATTTGCGTTTATACGAAATTGTTTAGGCCAGCATGGTTGCAGCTAACAGAAAATGACAATTTATACAATTTAAAATCTATGTCATTCTTAAAGAGTATAATTGGATTTTTTTTCTGTATGAAAGACGTACATATGCTGTGCGTCAAAGGATTGCGTCATCTATTCTAAAACACGAAAAAGGTGCACATTTAAAAGTTTTTGTTTACGGTTGTAAAATAAATTTTTCCAGAACTTACAATAGTAAAAATGTGGTGATTATTTTCAAAATATTATTATATCATCAATTACATGGGGTCTCCATTTGCTGATCAGAGAAATATATGGACTATAAAATTAAACTGTTTTTAACCATTTGTAAATATTACTGTTTTTTTTTTTACTCTTTTGTTTATGCATTTCTAAACAAATCTAATTAGAAAGAAAACTGACCAGTATTTCTGATTATTTCTATTGTGCTTTCCAAATCGCAGTCGGAAAATTTATACGATAAGAAAGACAATTCGTATCTAATTGTTCATCAACAGGTGCGTTGGCCGAGCATCTCCTACGTCAGACCTTTTGCGACGTCATGTTATATTTTAAAGTAAAAGGCGTTTTTAAAATTTGTCTGAACTAATTTTTTTCACTTCAATTTACACAATAACAAACAATGCAACTGTAAAAAACATCTAAGAGCAATTTTAATCTGGAATGGCATGGCTTCTGTGGGTAGATATTTTCAAATCATCATAAAGCAAATTTGTTAAAACATCAATGCTAGCTTCAAAAAATCTATACCTAGCCTGGAATTTAGGAGATAACTGTATTGTATTTTAAGCTTGGCCTTCGTAAAACGTAGATTTTACTGTCGCAAATTGAGTTTACCTAGCGACGCGGAGCGGAGATAGGTAAACGGATATTTGCGACAGTAAAAACAAGTTTTACGAAGGCCAAGCTTAAAATACAATACAGTTATCTCCATTTTAATGCCACATATTAAAATAAATGTCATTTAGTAAATATTTTGGCTTAAAAATTGCATAAATGAAAAAGTTCGTGAAACTGTTGCATCGTCTTCAGCATCTAAACAATGTGACGTCATATGTATACTCTGGATGTCAAACATGAATACTAAACGTATTTTTACTTTTCGTACGCTTCAGAATGGTTTCAATATAGACAAAAAGGAGATTTTGAAGATCAAAATGTGACTATCTTGTTTATTTTTTGAGAAATTACATACCACAAATAAATCAGAATTCAAAATGGTGGCTTTCTTAGTTACGGACTGGTAGAACGTGGAATCTAACCCCTCAAAATATTTGTCAACGTCCAATGAAAATTATCGTTGCAAACTAATTACATTAGAATCAGACTCTGTATATGGTTCACCGTGAAATTCACTATATATGCGTGGTTTATATGTCTGCTACACATCATACTGTACAACAAATGGGCAGCCATATTTAGCCTCTGGATAAGAACTTATCCGAACTCCCAGACACTGTACAAATTTTGTCCGTGGTTAAGCTATTTTATCCACTGCCTGAACAATTTTTGAGCAACCGAATTTGTCCAGTGGACAGAGGTTATTTTTTTTTTCATGTGTGTATCTTTCAAAGTTTACAAAAAGTGTATAACCAATTGGCTTTACAGGGAACTAGGAATCTGAAATAACAACTATCATATCTCGAAATCACATCTTGTTTTTCGGATGTTGTCATAGGTTTCCACTGACTTTGACACTTTTTATGTTTCATATATATCTGATACCAAAACGATAATTAAAAGTTTATTTTTACATTAAATTTTTTCTGCTCTTATTCCACACTAATTTAATGGTAAATCGAACTGCGAGCGACACGCAGTAATTTTTAATTTACCTAAAACTCCCGAGGATATCAAATGTCATACCGGGTCAATTTAAACTATAGAGCATTATCCTGTGCATACAAATCTGCGTTGTTTTGCAATGCGGTATCCGGAGTAAAACTGTGCCCGAGGTTCCTGCAACTAGTGAAAAGCGAGTCACATTTTACAAAGAACCCTTACAAGAGAATTTACAATTAAAGTTTAAACTTTTTTGTTTGTTTTGTTTTTATAAAAACTTGGTTAGAGTTAAAGAAATAAACAAAGATAATACATGCATTATAGTTTGTATGACAGCGAGTACTTTTCGCAATATTAAAAAGGCAGGTGAAACGGTAAGACAGTTTCAGACCTAAGAAATTATAATGCAGGAATATATGTTGACGAAGTCTTTTTCAAAAAAAGATCCTCTGGGAAATTTCGTTTGGTCGAACCAGTCACATTTTACATGAAAATAATTTAAGAGAAATTTATCTTGATGAGAAGGTATTATAAGATTACTATATAAAAAACCATTCCCATTGTCTAAAAAGGGCTCGTTAGGCACTAAAATTATGAGTTTCTTTATAAAAACGGGTACCCTCTTCTCGCCTGCAAGTCTACCCGCCCGCAAGATTAATTTCATAATATTAAATGAAGTCGGTTCTGCATTGAGTACAACCCGTCCATAAGTTCCGACTACTGCTTTTTGCGATCACACCTTTAATTAAATTTCCGTCATAATTGATTTCGAAAAAAATAAAAATAGCAAATAAACTCATTATAGATTGCTTTAAATTTTATGTGTTGGTTGGGCTTTTTTTCTCCGGTATCTATCGTCTCTGTTTTATAAGATTTTAGATTTCAAATAATGAGTAAAAAGAGAGAGGCGAAATATGTAGAAAGGGACATTCAGGTAAAAAACAAATTAACTACTGAAGAAAATGCAATTTCCGACTGCTGTTAAATTGGCTATTTACATATTTACATGTTGTTATAAATATCTCTTAAATTAATGTTACTTTTCTCCATCATGGTTATTTATCTTGACTCAATTTGTTAAAAAAAAAAACCCAGAAGATAACGGCTCAATCGGTTCACAACTTCCACTCGGAGACAATGTTAACGACCTCGTATTCATCATATTACATCTATAAACCCAACGCAACATGTTGTAAAAGTAAATCAATGAAGAGGTGTGGAGCATGTACGGTTATTGAATTTTTTAGAACATTTAGCCTAACCTTTCGTTTTCAATGTAATTTTGAGACATTGCTTGTTTGTCTTTTTTTTATGATGATTACTTTTCCATCTAGGTATCTCACACACATGTCATTTATGCATAACATCTTTCAATTAACAAAACATATAAAGTCAGTTAACTGCTAGTAGTCTGTTGTTATTTATGTATTATTGTCATTTTGTTTATTTTCTTTGGTTACATCTTCTGACATCAGACTCGGACTTCTCTTGAACTGAATTTTAATGTGCGTATTGTTATGCGTTTACTTTTCTACATTGGCTAGAGGTATAGGGGGAGGGTTGAGATCTCATAAACATGTTTAACCCCGCCGCATTTTTGCGCCTGTCCCAAGTCAGGAGCCTCTAGCCTTTGTTAGTCTTGTATTATTTTTAATTTTAGTTTCTTGTGTACAATTTGGAGTTTAGTATGGCGTTCATTATCACTGAACTAGTATATATATTTGTTTAGGGGCCAGCTGAAGGACGCCTCCGGGTGCGGGAATTTCTCGCTGCATTGAAGACCTGTTGGTGACCTTCTGCTGTTGTCTGTTCTATGGTCGGGTTGTTGTCTCTTTGACACATTCCCCATTTCCATTCTCAATTTTATATTTACATTTTCATAATTTGTTAAAATAGTTCGATAAAATAACTGTTATCCAATAATAGGAGCACATGGAATGAAAGGAGAAAAAGGAGGACAAGGTGAAAAGGGAAGTCGAGGAGAATCAGGTACATTAATGGTAATATTTCATTTACAATTTTGCGGAAAGCTCATTCTTCCTTACCAAAAGCCAATTTTACTTGTTGGCGAAGTTGTTATAAATGTCAGAGATGATTTTTAAATATTAAACAGAGGAAAGGTTTTTTTCCAAATCAACAACAACATGCGCGTAGATTTAGAAAATATGTTCTTGGGCATCTTCTTCGTAGTTCGGTTCCAGCGTTCCTGATTTGGTTAAAGATTTGGAGTACGCAATGGATTATCGTAACATCTTATTAATAACTAGTCACAAACTACGCACTTAGACCTATATGAGCCACACAGGCTTTTAGAGCCTTTTTTAAAATTATTTGCGAGTTTTCAAATAATGAGTAAAAAAAAGTTACCTTCCGTTTAAAAAGAGAGAGGCGAAATATATAGAAAGGGACATTCAGGTAAAAAACAAATTAACTACTGAAGAAAATGCAATTTCCGACTGCTGTTAAATTGGCTATTTACATATTTACATGTTGTTATAAATATCTATTAAATTAATGTTACTTTTCTCCATCATGGTTATTTATCTTGTCTAAATTTGTTTAAAAAAGAGACCCAGAAGATAACGGCTCAATCGGTTCACAACTTCCACTCGGAGACAATGGTACAGTTGGTACAATAGATCCAAATAGATACAAAGGTGCAGTTGGGGAAAAGGGTTCCAAGGGCGATATGGGCAGGCCTGGTCTAGATGGTGCTAATGGAAGAATTATTGATTATTGATGATTATTACATTTAATAAAATGGATTAAACAAAAACAAACAAAAATAAATAAATTTGCTGTATTTACCGTCTTCTGATTGGTTAAAAGTATTACTATTATTTTCAATGTTGTAAATTTTTATGCTCACTTTTACCGGAACTACTTTTTTATTGATTCGAAAATTCTTTTACTTGATACATTCGTAGCAATACGATTTAGAGCAAAACAATAATGTTTTGTTCAATAATTTGTTGTTTTAAATGTTTTAAATGTGTATCCTACCCATCTAACCCCCGAACTACATGTACTGTATGACTCCGCACCTCCCCAACTCTTGTCGCCTGTTCAATACTAGTAAGGCAAATATGGAAGAGGTGCCGGATTTCGACATCGGTGGAGGCGAAAAGTTGATTGAAATGGACTCGTACAATGACGAAGATTTATTGGGATGGTTGTTTAAAGATGACTTGCAAAATATTGAACTTGTTGAGCTTAACATTGCTCCCGAAAATCCTGGATTGGCACCACAACTGCAGCCACAGGCCCCATCGCAGATTCCGTTGGCACCCAACCCGGTTGAAGTTGAAAGGCCTACAGTTTCTGGGCTTCAGAAATCACAGAAACGATTTAAAACTGTTACCCCAGAAGAACTGAAAGACCTGCTAGACAGTCGTCAGGCTAAATCAACCAAACAAAACAAGAAGTAGGGAGTCAAAGTTTTCCAAGGTAAATACAAACTTAGGGAAACCCTGTTTATTATTTTGTAATACTCAGTTAAATGAGTTACATACAATGTACAAACACAACTGTTCTCCTATATAGATATACTCAAAATTAAAACAATGTAAATTCAGACCAGGATTTGAACCTGGGACCTCTCAAAAACATGAGCGCTCTGCCACTGACCTATCTGAATCTATATAATAAACTTTATTTGCTGTTTGTCTACCAATATTGAATATTTCCTCTTTCCTATGTTTGAAAATCAAATTGAATTTTTTATTTTGTTATTTTTCAGAATGGTGCACGGAAGCCCTGGATCAAGTATTGTATTTCGCAACTACTGAAACAGAGGAATTAAACAATGTGTTGGGTAAATTTTACGCCGAGGCAACCCCAAAATTTTCCGAAAAAAGAGGCAAGGAAATGTCAACTGTCCAGTCAAAAGAGTATCACAAAAATTCAATGAAAAACATAAGTGCAGCAATCAACCGCCACATTCACGATTTAGATAGGGATATTGATATTGTTCGCGATAAAGAATTTAGGAAGGCGAATGAAACTCTTGGTGGAAAATTAAAGAAAAACCTCGAAAAAGGTCTCTCTCGTCCTACAAAACATAAACAGATTATAATCATGAACAATTTGGAAAAGATAAATTCTTACCTGTACTCATCTGATGATCCAATTATCCTAAGATTCCGTGTGTGGTATAATATTGCTAAGCATTTTTTGACCCGTGGGATATAATTTCATCAACAACTTCAGATAAACTCGTTTGAATTCCACTTCGATGAAAACAATCGTGAATATGCCGGTTTGTCAGACGAAAAATAACAGAAAAATTGGCAAGGCGGATTAGACTCTGGAGAAACTATCAATGACAATCGAATGTATTCATGTGAAGGCGATCGCTACCCAGTTGCTTCATTGAAATTGCTGATTTTGAAAACTGATCCAGATGCAACTTCACTTTTCAATCACATTAATAAAGATGCGTTGTCGTCCAAAACTCCGAACATTTTACAACTATGGTACACTACCAAATCGGTCAAATCTTACCAATTCACTAGATTCATTGCAGATGTGTCGAAAAATGCCTCCTGTAGTGTAATATGTACAGTAACACAGCTCATTGTCTCCGGGCAACAGCGATCCAAGCAATGAGTGACGCTGGCTTCGAAATCCGGCATTATTATGTATATGAGCGGTCACCGGAATGAGGCGTCTGTACGAAGCTACAGTCGGGACTGTTCTACCCTCCAAAAGAAATCAATGAGTGACACACTTTCAACACTATCCACAGGACGCGCACCGCCACAGACTGCGATGCCAATGCCGATGGCTGTACAAAACAAACCTGCCAGTGACAGTACCAGTGTGATCTCAGTTTTGGCGGCTCGTGACACTCCAAACGTAAACACTATGAATGCCGCCTTATCGTCAAACAACTTCATGTCGTCTGGATTTATTTTTAACTCAGCTTTCCATAACTGCACATTTCAAATCAATAATCCACAGTAAACTGTTGTTTTTGGAAAAGAGTTTACCTGTCTCATAACATGACGTGGCGGCCATGACAGTTCATTCATTCTCTTGTGTATTCATACGCCAACATGTGTTTTTTGTTATTGTTAATATAAATAATGTAAAAAGTTATTTGAGCCTTATTTTTGATAGAAATTAATTTATAATGAATGGCAATAATTTATTTTGAATTTATTAAACCATAAAATGTATGTGAAGAGTCAAAAATTAATTTTATGGTTCAATAAATTCAAAATAAATAATAGCCATCCATTAAATATAAGTGACCATATGAATGAGAAATGGAACAAGTAAGGTTATCAAATTATTAAGAATATCAAGCTTAACCTTTAGTTATCAAGGTAATTTTGTGATTTGCTTGTTTGTCCTTTTTTGATGATGATTACTTTTCCATATTGGTATCTCATATTTCATCTATGCATAACTTCTTTCAATTAACAAAAAACAATATTTGCATTCGTTAAAAAATATTTATTAAATAACTATTATCCCATAATAGGAGCAAATGGATTAAAAGGAGAAAAGGGAGGACAAGGTGAAAAGGGAAGTCGAGGAGAATCAGGTACATTAATGATGATATTTCATTTATAATTTTTGGGAAAGCTCATTGTTCCTTTTGAATTTTCCTCGGAGTTCAGTATTTTCGTGATTTTACTTTTTACTACAACCAAGTCGATGTCAAGTTTCTTCCACTGTTGGTGGATTATACACCGAGGGCATCATTAACTTGGTAGCTTTATTCATGAAAAAAACAAATAATACAAAGAACAAACCGGCTGGGACGTCGGCCATGTTACCAAGGTCCTCTTTTGCTGTACGGATGGACTTCCGTTTAGAATTTTCCTTGGAGTTCAGTATTTTTGTGACTTTACATTACTTAACTTGTTGGCGAAGTTGTTATAAATGTCCGAGATTATTTTTAAAAATTAAGAAGAGGAAAGGTTTTTTTTTGCAAATCACCAACAACATGCGCGTAGATTCGGCAAAGATGTTCTTGAAGATCTTCTTCGTGGTTCGGTTACAGGGTTCCTGATTTGGTTAAATATTAGGAGTTCGCAATATATTATCGTAACATCTTATCAATAACAATATGATGGTAGTAGACACGAACTACTTTGAACTTCACATAATTGTTAGTTCCTATACGGTAAAAGATGTCTTAGACAATTTCGGTTATTTTGTTGTTTGAGTTTTTGCCTCTTTTGCTGCATGTTTGGACGTAATGAAATAAGCGGGAACAACAGTGCAGTCTTGAAAAAAAAATACCGAATCCCAAGAAAAATTCAAAATTGAAAGTCCCTTATCAAACGGCAAAATCAAAAGCTCAAACACATAGGAACAAAAGCTATAGAAAGGGAGTTAACAAAGCCATTGCACTCATTGTTGACGGTGTGTTCAAGAAACAAGAGGATTTAAAAAAAAGAAATTTATTAATAGCAATTCAACAAATTATTTACAATTTGAAGGTTCGTGTATTTTAGAAATACCAGCCCTGTACAAGTTATCAAAGGTACCAGGCTTATAATTTGATATGCCAGACGCGCGTTTCGTCTACATAAGACTCATCAGCTCAGATCAAAATAGTTAGAAAGCCAAACAAGTATACAGTTGAAGAGCATTGAGGACCTAACATTTCAAAAAGTATTGTACAAGCCTATCTTACATTTATAAAACCATGTAAGCAGTTAAGAGTTTTTGAAGTCTCATACATTTTACACATTATGACTTGGGTAGAGAGTTGTCTCATTAGCACATACCACATCTTCCTATTTATATTAGAAGAAAAGAAACAATATCCAGTATTTGCTTTTTAGCAAGGAAAACTCATGTTACGTTTGTCAGTCTTTTTTTAGTGATGTATGCCATTCTTACTCATGATTTTGGTGTCTGACCTTTGGGGCATCGGACCAATTGTGTAGCTGACTATTGATTGTGGTGCACTATAAAGGTTTCAAATGAACGACGTGTTGGACCAATTCGTTGTCGTAATTGATAGGTTTGAGCTAAAGAGTGGTCGGAATATCTTGTTTACCTGTATTGTTGAACATGTTTGGTGAACCGAGAAATCTGGGTTAAAACTCTATTTTAACATATTTATTTAACAGTTCACTTTTTATGTGTAAAAGTTGAAAGTTGATATGATGTCAAACTAACAGAATGGAAGGATTGATGGACACACAGACCAGAAAAAATGCACTTCCACTTTTGTAGGCGTGGCATAAAAATCATTCATTGATGTTAACGACCTCGTATTCATCATATTAGATCTATAAACGCAACGCAACATGTATTGGTAAATCAATTAAGAGAAGACCTACTTGTCTTTATGACGTATAACTATTATTGATTATTGATGATTATTACATTTAATAAAATGGATTAAACTAGAAAACATATTAGTGACCATATGACTGAGATGTGGAGCATGTAAGGTTGTTGAATTTTTTAGAACATCTAGCTTAACCATTAGTGTTTATGGTAATTTGTGACTTTCCTTTCCTGTCCTTTTTTTATGATGTTTACTTTTCCATCTTGGTATCTCATATGTCATTTTTGCATAACACCTTCAACTAACAAAAAATAATTCACATTTTCATAATTCTTAAAAATATTTTCATTAAATAACTATTATCTCATAATAGGAGCACATGGAATAAAAGGAGAAAAAGGAGGACAAGGTGAAAGGGGAAGTCGAGGAGAATCAGGTACATTAATGGGGATATTTCATTTACAATTTTTCGGAAAGCTCATTGTTCCTTACCAAAAGCCAGTTTTACTTGTTGGCGAAGATGTTATAAATGTCAGAGATGATTTTTGAATATTAAACAGAGGAAAGGTTTTTTTTAAAATCACCAACAACATGCGCGTAGATTTGGCAAAGATGTTCTTCGTGGTTCGGTTCCAGGGTTCCTGATTTGGTAAAAGATTAGGAGTACGCAATATATTATCGTAACATCTTATCAATATCATTATGGTGGTAGTAGTCACGAACTACTTTGAACTTCACATAATTGTTAGTTCAGATGTCTTGGACAATTTCGGTTATTTTGTTGTTTGAGTTTTTGCTTCTTTTGCTGCATGTTTGGGCGTAATGAAAAAAGTGGGAACACCAGTATAGTCTTGAAAAAAAAATCCGAACCCTAAGAAAAATTCAAAATTTAACGTGTGTAAAATCCCTTATCAAATTTCAAAATTAAATATATCATATTAATATATAATTGATTAAACGTAAACTAATAACATGGAATTTCAATTTTCAGGGATTGCAGAAAACTTGCATATTCGTGGATATTTGAGTTTGTGGTTTTGCCAATCTCTGCATACAAAGCCTATTGAAAATATGTTATTCGTTGAAAATTTTAATTCGTGTTTCACCTGTACCCACAAAACCCACGAAAATTAGTATCCAACGCAAAATAATGAATCCACAGTAATTGTCTACCATAGGTGTTCGTAAAACGTTCGGAGAGCTGATTTACACTTGTATAAAAAATAGATTTAGTAGCTTCCTCGTAAGCAAAAAAAAAACAATTGAACAACGAAATCTTAACAATAAACAAAAGTCTTTAAGTATCATATCAAACAATAATTATACGTTTTTCTTACAGTTAAACCATTGAACTGTTCGTATGGATGGGTAAAGTTTATGAACAGTTGTTATTACTTTGAATTTAGTAACAAAAAAACATGGAGTGCGGCAAAGGTGGGTATCATATCAAACAATAATTATACGTTTTTCTTACAGTTAAACCATTGAACTGTTCGTATGGATGGGTAAAGTTTATGAACAGTTGTTATTACTTTGAATTTAGTAACAAAAAAACATGGAGTGCGGCAAAGGTGGGTGTAATGATGTTGTATTACCAAGTATTACCAAATAAAACATTTTATTTACAAACACAGCAATTGCGTGTCTTCTATTCAATGTGCTAATCGAAAGATCAACGAAAGTCATATATATACTGGAACTGCAACAAAAATATAGTATGTATTAAACTCTATCAAAGTCTGTGGCTGCTTGTATCGTAAAACGTTGAACTATGGCTAGGTTCTCGTAACACAGAATCTGCTGCAACAGAGTATAAGGAAGAGGGTTGAAATCAACCCTTCATAACTGTTACGGTATATGGTCACCATCACGAATGTGTTGATCGGTAGTAGAATTCGGATTCTCAACTTACTAACAGTATCATAGTAGTTAAATCTGTAATTTTAACTACTGTTTTCTAATCTCGATTAAGAAATTTTGGCTGCATGGCGGGTGATATTATATATGTATGGACTATGGACCCACACAGTCACTTATCCTTTGATTGTTACATTTGTTTTAAAAAAGCCCCAACAGCACCCTGAAAATCCCTTCGCTTGAAAAAAGGGTGAAATTTGTGTGTTACCTATATCTGATTTTAAGAATGGCAATGTTGTAGTGTAAGCCAATCAAAATCTTAATATAGCAAATCATCAAAATGGAAAAGTTAGATTATGAATAAACTCAACATAGATACCAGGATTAAATTTTATTTTTACGCCAGACGCGCATTTCGTCTACAAAAGACTCATCAGTGACACTCGAATCCAAAAAAGTTATAAAGGCCAAATAAAGTACGAAGAGCATTGAGGACCAAAATTCCTAAAAGTTTTGCCAAAAACAGCTAAGGTTATCTATTCCTGAGGTAGAAAAGCCTTAGTATTTCAAACATTCAAAAGTTTTGTAAACAGATAATTTTTAGATATGGGTGGTTGAATATTTAAGACACCAATCAAAATTGTTAAGTATGGATTTTGGTTTTAGCGGCGAATGAAACGACAATAAAAAAAGAGAAGAATTGCCAGTGGGAATCGAACACCCAGTGAAAGGAAGACAGAATAACAACAATGCCCAAAATAACATCAAGAAAAATCAAAAATAGCGCAATATGAAACTTATGAGAATCATTCGATTGAAGCTCTACATATAAATTCAGGAATTTTAACTATTCAAAATATTCTGTAGAAGCAACTCAAATTTGTTAATCTGCTTGCACCAAGGACTACATGACAAATTACACATGTCATATGATAGTATTTAATTCAGGTAGTCTCATAGTTTTTAAATGGTTCTACATCAGAGAATAACTCAAGGATAAGCGGAGATAAATTTTTTTGGAATATGTGCATGGTTTTATCGCTTAATTGAATTCATTTCTCGTGAACATTTTTTTTATAAAAACTATCTAAAAGGAAAAATTGCTCGCTAGAAGAACTTATTTTGCCTTTTAACATAGAATATTCGAAGGAAAGAGTTAAAAAAAAAATAGAAATGAACAAGGAGTTGTATCAGCTAACTTTTTTTTTTTTTTTTTATTAAAAGTAAAATTAACTTATCATGCTTATTGTGTAAAAGAAAAAGTTAGATATGTTTCGTAGTTACCAAAACTAAATTATAAGTTATAAAACACCATGATTTGACTAAAACAATTGTAATCAGCTATTTAAACAACGTTTTAAGCTCTTGTAATCCAACTGCTCATGTTGTATTTTGAATTTTAGAATGACTGTCGTAGAAAAGGAGGATTCCTTGTAAAAGTTGACGATGCCGTTGAAAATTGGTTCTTGAAATCCTTTGTGAAAAGTCGTGAGTACCATAAATGCATCAGTTAATACTTGTAAAAGTCGTGAGTACCATTAATGCATCAGTTAATACTTGTAAAAGTCGTGAGTACCATTAATGCATCAGTTAATACTTGTAATAGTCGTGAGTACCATTAATGCATCAGTTAATACTTGTACGAACACTATCTCTATTTGTGCATTTAATATTTAATTCCAAAACACAGATTATGTAACATCTAGAATGTAAAACATTACTCTTAAGGATGTTCGCTCCTCTTGTTTTTGAATTTTTGCCAGATATTCGGAATCCTCTGGTTTTATCCATGTAATGCCAATAAAAATTTTGCCCACTAACCTTTACTTTTCTTTTCATAATTTTATTTCATATAGTTTGAAAAGCAATTTTTCAAAATCTTATTAAATCCTTGTTATTTTTCATAGTTTTTGAAATAAAAAAGGTGCCAATGTTAAATGTATGAAAAATCTAGAGAGAATTATTTCCCGCCAAATTTTCAATGGCTTATATCTCGAAAACAAGCACACGGAACCTTCAATTTTTTCTTCTGTTTTAGTTTCTTTAATTATATACTATCAATTTATAACAGTCTTTTAAAAAGTTTGTTATTTTGAAACAGAGTAACGAACATCCTTAAAGATGAATAAAATTACAACAATCTATGATCTGCAAATCATATAAGTTGTTTATTCTCCAAACGCTACCACTGTGTGTGGAGTGGTTTTATTTTACTGAGGAAAACCACCCTTTTCAAGGACGCTAGGTTTTGGCATGTGAACAAAATCAAAAAGGGTATACTGTTATTCGCTCCTTAAGAATGAAAATATTTCAATTTGTTCTATGAACTATACATGTACTTTTGAAAATTGCATTCAGTCTATTTTCAACTTATAAGTTTGAAAACCCTTTTGATATTTTCCCTCTCTCTTAACGCCCTAGAGCAGATCACCTCCATATACATTTTAGCTTAAGAAATCAAAAGTATAAACATATTTCCGTAATTTTTTTTTAATTTCGCAAAGACATTCCGTAAACTTTCGTTTTCACGCAATTCAAAGAAGATTTCTTAAATATTTGGTCTGTTATAAACATGAACAATGGCAGTGAAAAATATACTGCATACTGTTAGAAACCTAAAAACATCTTGAAATCAGCAAATGATTTAAAAAAGGAATTCAAAGTGAACTCATTACAACTATTAAATAGAAAATATACAAAGTTAATCATTAAATTGATACCTTTTGGCTCTCCTGATATTTGAGATTGATCTTTGTTTTATTTCAGACACAAACGGTCCTGCATCAGTTTGGATTGGAGCACACGATATTAACCGAGAATCCAATTTTGTTTGGGACTTCGACAATTCAGTGCTTACCTATTCAGAGTGGTCACCTGGAGAACCTAACAATAAATACAACTCGGAGGATTGTGTACAGATGCGTAGATCGGTTAACTACGCATGGAATGATTCCACATGTTCAAAAGCAGAATCATTTGTTTGTGAGAAATTATGAAATGCACTATGCTCTACAAAAGATTGTTTATGTATAATATCACTAATGTGTCAGTTATTTTCTAAATGTTTTTATTTGTTTTTGTATTAGCAAAATGACCCTTTTAACTTGACGAAGAACTTCATTGATAGATGCAGTTGAAACCTTTTGTAGAAAATTAATAAAGCGCGAGCCAGAAGTCCCAACTGGACATTTTTACAGAATAGATAAAAGTTGTACATCATGAATACAAAAGTGCGTTCATAATCTTAAACTCGCATTGAGCTCACTGGTTTTTTGTTAACCCTTTTGAAAAGCCCCAAATTTTAAGTTTGGAAGCAAAATGAAATTCAAAAAGACTGTTGTTCCAGCACACATTGCCTCTAATACTGTGGATTCATTCATTTTCGTAGGTATCAATTTTTATGGATTGAAGAAAACTTGCAATTTGTTGATGTGCAACTTCGTTGTTTTCTCAAAGTCTGAATATATATTTCTGTTGAGAATATGTCATTCCTTGGATATTTGAATTTGCATGTCTGTTGTTACCCCGAAATCAACGAAAAGAAGTATCCAGCGGAATCCACTGTAATACAGTTTTACATGTATGAAACACCTTATAATCACAGAAAAACTGTATCTTATGTCAGTCACGAAATAGAGACTTTTGAAAATCACAAAGAATATTTAACCAAAGGTGTCAACCGGATGTGGATTTATACAAATTCATTATTGAATATTTAATTGAGACTTATCATCGAATTAGCATAAAGAATTAGCAACATTACTGGTTTCATTAATGAAGCAGTATATCCTTACCCTTTTGGCTCTCCTGGGGTCAAACTCGTTTTAAAGTAGAATAATGTTGCTCAGTCGTATATTTTCTTTGTGATGTTTTGTGAACATGTCCATTTTTTTCGTTGCCTGTCGTTTTTCGCCATGAATTTATTTTTGCCATTTATTTTTCAAAATTTTCTATACAAAAGGGCACCTGATTTACAATAGATAATGAAAACCCAAATCAATATGCCAAACTAATACAATAAAATTCAAAATTCATTTCTGCGAATTTAACCGAACACCATACCTGATTAAAAAAAAATCACTATCAAAAGTGTATCATAAACGAACGACAATCATTTCGTCGTACATCAGCTTAAACCGTTTGCCTACATCTTTCCGAAGCTCTAAAAAATGAATATAAAAAGACTGAAACATGAGTTTACCTTTCAGTCGATGTAATAGTCCACATTGATTGCATGCCTATTGTTTCGATAGAAAGCGGTACGTATAAAAATCATAAGGTGGCATCCCGTCACAACGTTTGATATACTTTTGTATGATTTGAAGGTGCCTGAATTTGTTTGAAAGTTATAAAGGCAGAAGTAAACTTCAAATTTGAAAAACATTGATGCTATTACTTTGATTTTTTTATTAATTGTATGTTAATATTATTCGCTATCCATCAATTTTATTTGTGTATTGAATTATGAAATATATATTTTTATATACCTATAAGCTGTATTGCTGTTTAAAAAATAAAGTAACATTTATACTTGCTTTGCTTGCGCTAACTTTGCTGGTGTAATCTATGAATGCAAAACCACAGTACAATAACTTACTAAAGGTAAATCATGTCGAGAGCAATAGATTTCCATACGACCACATGATCACATTCAAAAACCAAGTAGTAAGCCATTAACAGAATTGACGTATCATGAAGAAAACTATTAAACAAAACAAGGTACTGATCGAAGTGAAATTGCATATGCTGTGTCTTATGAAGAGTTACAAATATACCTTGACTAACATCATAATATATTTCTGACGTTTTTAGAGGAGCGACTGTTTTAAAAAAACGATTTGAAAAGATGAAAAACTTATCAAAGGACAATAAAAACGTGTGCCAACCTAATTCAAAAAAAAAAAACCAACTGCCATGCAAGTGGGAGGTTTAGCTACCTATGAAAGAATAAGTGGTCCTCGATTCATAATAAATTAAAAAGGATAAATAATGTACGAATCTAAAGAACACTGAGGACCAAATATTCTTTAAACATGGCTTTTTGCGTGATTTCTTTGTCAGCATTTACAAAGGCTTCTAAATTTCTTCTGTAATTCCTGGGTTTGTTTTCTTGTGAGGAAAATGACTTAAAACAATTTATTATGACATTTCTAGGTAGGTAGCTCCCTTTGATTAGTACATAGTTCTTCATCAATATAACAAAAGAACAACTGACCTAAAGATGCCATAGTACATTCATTGTTTGAGTCATTTTATCACCGAATAAATCAGATATTAGATTTTTAGCGTATAATTCGACAATATTTCTGATATTCTTGAGTTAAATGGTTAAATTAAAAAACAAAAGTATTTTTCATGAAGTACTTTTATAACAAAAGGTGCTAAAATTGTTAAACCACAGGCGGAAGATTCTAGGGAAATATAAACTCGTAAATCGAAAACAAACTAACAACGCCTTATGTACTTTATAGAAAATATTAAGCATATAAAGTTTTAACATGTATTTGAACATGAATATTATATCTATAAGAGTGTATGCAGATTTAAAGTAGATTATCTGTATATCGCAATCTTGGATTGTAAAATAGTAGCTCTCGATAGGTCCAGTTCTTTTTTTAAATCTGTAAGAATTTAGTCAGACTGGCAATTAATGGCTTAGACTTTTTATTGGAATATAGAAAAATAAGTGATTTATAACATCTCTTACATTACTTGAGAATGAGTGAACTGGAACATAAAGTCAGTAGACTAAAAACTGGAATAAATCAGAACTTGAAGATAATTTCCTATTGACACTCGTATGTGGAATGATAAACCTACTAAATTTCGCAAAGTGCACAGAAAAAGAAACACTTTAATATGTGCACTAACTGTGATGCTATTGATTGTTGTTTTTTTTTTAACTTGAAGCTGTTCTCAATTATTTATATTGTATGTATATTTTATACTTTTTTAGTTGGGTTTCAAAAAATATTGATACAACAGTATATTTCGAACGGAACCAATCATTTGTCGGAAAATGCTTATTTGGAATCTGCTATTGACAAAGCATACACGTACTAAATATAAGTGTTTATCATGAAGGCATTGGGAAGGAGTGTAAAACTCACAGACAAAACTAATTCAGAGAATAAGTGAATGAATAAATTTACTTTTGAATCTGTTAAATTATTGATCATATTGTGTTCGTTCGGTAATTTTACACTGATATGCGACTGAAATAACAGAGCTGAAAATTTTTCCCACATCTCTTTTTATAATGATAAGGTACGTTTTACTGTAATTCTGTTCATACGTAATAATGCACGCATATTTAGGACTCTTGAGCACATTGCCATGTTATTCATGATAAATGCCTGACAAAAAGCATTTGACTGTCAATGTTGGCATAGTATAAGATTTTGTTCATGTATCAGACAGCTACCCCTCACTAATACCCATACACCACTCCTGATTATAATTACTGGCTATTCCATATATTCCAAATATTTATGATATTTAGACGAATTATATATATCCATCCCAAGAATGTTAACTGTGTAAATTAGCGATATCGTGGCACCAAATCGCCTTGCACTGTGCCCGATGCGCTGGACCACTCGACCACCTAGGCTCTACAATAATATAGCTTTCGATGGCCGGGTGTTTCCTTTCCTCGTCAGTTTTAATCTAGCGTCGTAACATAGTACATGATATATAAGGTAGGTAGATGAAATTGTAACAAATCAGCCAAGTTATCTATTGTAAAGGATCCTACAAATAAATGTAAGATGCAGTCACAAAAATAATTATAATATGAGGACGTCTGAACCATATTTATAACAGATTTTATCCATCGGATTACCAGTAATGGTGATACAAGGCTGAAAACACATTCTGTACAAGTAAATCGTCTGAATAACAGACCAACGATGTTAGATCTGTAAATTTCCGTAAACAAATATTTTGTTCTTCCCTTGCCGGGATTCGAGCTCATGCTACTGAGATATCGTGGCACCAAATCGCCTGCACTGTGTCTGACGCGCTAGACCACTCAACCATCAAGGCTCTACAATAATAAAGCAGTTGCAGGCTTGGTATATATATAGTCTTAATTGAAAAAAAATGTTCAAACCTATGATTGTGTTGAATAAAAACCACAATTTTTATACATGTGCGTGCAAAACAAATTTCTTGGTAGGGGGGTCCAAATACAACACAAACAACATTTTCCAAAAGTCAAAAAGTAGATTTTAACAAAACACATCTGTAAACCCTGCTGTCTTCCATTGGCGATTGCCATAAAAAAGGCAAATATAGAATTTATCCAGTGGATAACTTTATCCAGCCTTTTGAACAACCGGGCTATGTTCGCTATGATATGATTTTTCTAATTTCTATGCCAAATTAGAGTTTTGATCCCAATTTTCGCAGTCCCCCGAACATAGAAAATCATAGTGCGTTTGGGGCATCCGTGTACTATGGACACATTCTTGTTTATTTATGTGGTTTTTGTCTAGCTTGACGGAGTCAAAAAGCGACACATAGGTATGCTGTTTCCAGCGTCGGCGACGACGGCGGCGGCGGCGTCAACAATGTATTAGTTTCCAATCAGGTCTAGTTTATGGTGAACCACTTGTGGTAAGTCAAAGATATTTGGTTTGCAGTTGTATCAGTATTGGAATATCTCATTACAATGGAGATTATTTGGCCCCGCACCCTCAGTTATGGTCCATAATTGACTTTAAAACTTTTGCTTAGTTTTCATGTATCAGATTGTGATGAGGTCAGTTTATGTTGAACCACTAGTGGTAAGTTAATGATAATTGGTATGCAGTTGTATAAGCATTGACATATCTCATTTCCATGGAGATTATTTGGCCCGGCCCCTCAGTCATGGTCTATTGACTTTGAAACTTTTGCTTAGTTTTCATGTATTAGTTAGTGATTAGGTCGGTTTATGGAAAACCTCTTATGTTAGATCAATGATTTTTGGTTTGCTGTTGTATTGGCATTGGCACATCTCATTACAATGGAGATTATTTGACCCCGCTTCATCAGTTATGGTTTATTGACTTTGAAATTTTGCTTAGTTTAAATGTATTAGTTTGTATTTAAGTTTGTTTAAAGAGAGCTACAATTGATAAGTCAATGGTGTATTAGCATTGGTACATGTACATCTCATTTCCATGTTTTAGCCATGTACCTTCAGTCATGGTTCATTGACTTTGAATATTTGCAAATCTTACATGTTAAAGTCTTGCTATTTTAATTTCAGCATTTCGTAATTGAAATTACCAAAAAGCGAGACATATAGATCTGTGATAACCGTTTTTTTTTTGTCATTACACTTACTTCTTTTAAGCTGTAACAAAAGCAGCCTTAACTAGGTCCGGCAAGCTTTTTTTCAAAGCCGATAATTTTTTTACAGTACGTTTAATAGTAAATCAGTATTGTATTATTTTATTCTCTTATTTTCCAAATTCATTCTTTATAATTTTGCACCCCTTTATTCTCTATTCTTGAATTTTTTGCTTATTTTTCTCCATTCGTTATTTAACTACTGTTATTGTACTGTAATATCGTATGAATAAGAGTAAGAACTCATTACATAATTTAAATTAAAAAGAAATATTTATTTTACACTTAGCAAATATATGTGTGTAAAGGGTGATCCATTCCTCAAGCGTCTGCCTTAAACACTGGTTATTGAATCTGTGAATCCACAGGATAACTAAAATTTAATACCTTTCCTATTTTCGACTAGAATAAACACTTTTTTTTATCAAATTTTTAGCTCACCTGGTCCGAAGGACTTTGTGAGCTTTTCTTATCATATGGCGTCCGTCGTCTATCGTCCGTCGTCATCGTCGTTAACTTTTTACATTTTGAACTTTTTCTAGAGAACCACTAAAGGGAATGGAACCAAACATAGCATGAATGTTCCTTATGAAGTGCTGACCAAGTGGTGTTTCTTTAAAGCCGATCCATTATCCAAGATGCCCGCCAGCGGGGGGATTTGGTTTAACATAGGACCCTACGGGGAATATATACAGATGTCCTTTTTTAGAGCACCACTGTTCATGGAATGGAACCAAACACGGCATGATTGTTCCTTTTCAGTTATTTTGAAGCTGATTTATCATACAAGATGGCCGACATGCAGGGGGACTTAGTTTAACATAGGACCCAATGGGAAATACATTCAAATATCTTCTTTTAGAGAACCACTGAATGGAATGAAATCAAATATCGCATGACATTTCCTTATGAGGTGCTAACCGAGAGTTGTTACTTTGAAGCCGATCCATCTTCCAAGATGGCCAGCATCAGGGTACTCAGTTTAATAAAGGACCTTTGTGAAAATACATACAAATGTCTTCTTTTAGAGAACCACTAAATGGACTGAAACCAAACATTGCATAAATTTTCCTTATGAGGTGCTGATGAAGTGTTGCTCCTTTGTTGCAGATTTACTGTTCACGATTGCCACCAGGGTTTTTTATTTTATTAAATTACGGGACCAACAATAAACCTAACTCACCTTTTGGGTAACTGTTATTTTTTTATCTAATTTTACATGATTTCCTAAACCAAAGTAGAGTCAGGTGAGCGACACAGGCTCTTGAGAGCCTCTAATTTAGGGTTAAAACCTTAATCCACATCAATGACAAGAGTTAAGTGCATTCCAGGTTTATAGTCTTCAAGTACTTACCGTATTGATTCTGCAATTATACAATTATAACATTACTTTCTATAAAAAATAAGAAGAAGTGGTATGTTTGCCAATGAGACAACAAGTCCAAATAAAGTGGATGTAAGCAATTATAAAAAATCATACGGCCTTCGACAATGAGAAAACCGATACCTATAGTCAGAAAAAAACCCGCCCCGACATGAAAAATTTGAAACAATTCAATTCAAAAAATTAAGGAGCCTAATTTATAACAAACAATTCACAAAAAAAAAATACAAATACGACAGACATGAACCCGGGACAACCGCTGACTTGGGGCAGGCACATAAAAAATGTGAAGGGTTTAAACATTTTTGTGAGCGCTCAACCATCCCTTAACTTGCATGGTAAATGGTATAACAGCACTACATAAGAACCGGCGGGGGACATTTTAGCGCATTGATATGATATTTTAGCGAGAGAGAAAAATCGGACGTTTTAGCGCCAAAGTAAAACCCATTTTAGCCAAACGTAGAATTATCAATAAAAATTGAAAATGGAAATAGAGAATATGTCAAAGAGACAAAAAAAAAAAAAACGACAGAAGAGCAGACAACAAACGAATGCCACCAATGGGACTTCAACTCAGCGAAAAAATTCTTAGCGACTCTTTAAATACAAGTGTGTACTAGTTCAGTAATAATGGACGCCACACCGACTCCAAAACGTATAAATGAACTAAAATTAAAAAACATACATGACTAACAAAAGCCAGAGGATCCTTACTTGCGAAAATGCGACAGGGTTAAACATGTTTGTGAGATCTCAGTCCTCCCCCTATACCTAAAGCCAATGTAGAATAAAGAAGCACATATCAATGCCCATTTAAGTGCAATATTTTTAACCCATTTAATAATAAATAATTAATAAACAATTTTAATAAAACCAAGAAAGACAATACAAAGAAGATCACTTTCATTAAAAGTTTAAAAGATTAAATCAAAAGTTAAAATATAAAAAAAAAGATGTGGTATGATTGCCAATGAGACAACTCTCCACAAAAAACCGTTCTAGTGTGTCCTTGAGAACATATGTAATGGGCTCTGGATATACAGTTCATAAAATTGCAGTAGGAACTGTGCATTTTCTTTTTCTTGTCTAGATTCAATGTGGTGCACATTCGTCTTCCCTTCGTATTTTTATATATGTTATTGTTTGCTATTTGATGATAGTATTTAAAAAAACTTAAATAGCTGGTTGACAACTACAAAATTTTCAAACTTCAAGTGTTTCGTGTCTAGAATTCGTAAGAAGAAGGTGTGCTTTACGTCTTTTTCTGTAAAAAGCTTTTGTAACACATTTTAGTTTCTTTGGTTTCTCCTCATCCATACTCTGTGCATATGATCTTAGAAAGCCATTCGTTTCAACAACATTAATTTCCATGATGAACCCAAGTGAATGTATAAACAACTTAAACATTAAGTCAGCATAAATTACAGTAACTGTTAATGATTTTGGTAAGGTTAGTTTTATTCAACCAAGTGAGTTTTCGCTAAAATGGGCTATCGAAAATACAGTCGAACGGATTAGATTTAAATTGGCTCTTATGTCTACGCTAAAATGTCCCCTAGTAGTAGTAACATTTTTCGCTAAGACTTTAAATTATATTTACAACAGTTTGTTTTTCTTATATATTGTACAGATTGCTTCTTGCGTTACTGTGCAAAATTATGAATTATTCAAATGAAATGATTGGGTTCTATCATATGTTGTTACCTTTTGGCTTTCAAACTTTTAAGTTAAAGATTTCATGAGGAATGTTAATCCAGAAATCGGTCGGAAGCACGAAATATTTCTTTATTTTTTTTTTTCATAATATATTTATTCTTATTTTAAGACTTTTTTGTCCTAAAATATGTTTGTTTGTCCTTGTTTTTTGGTAAAACGTGATAGTTATATTCATATATAAGTTTCAAAATAAAGAATTATGCTAATTATCATTTTTGTAATTTACCAGAAGTCAGTTTCACCAAAAAACTTGCGACTAAGATTCGTCTTAAGTCATGAACAAACCAGTATACTTACGATCAATCTTAGTCGTAAGTTTTTTTGTGAAATCGACTCCTGTAGTTTAGTTTTAACATAAAAATTATGTTATTTCCCCAAAGCAAACAGGATCAAACACAAGTAAAACATACTTATAAAGTCTTCTAAAAAGCCTGTGTCATTGAAATACCGGACAGTACATGTAGAATGGTGGTTAGTCAACTTTCATCGGATATAAACTATGAAGATGATAAAATCTGAAATATAAGTCGTTGGATGTTTCTTAAAAATCTTTCAGATTTAATGTTTTATATTGATAATTTACAATATATTGCAAATAATTCATTCAAAACTAACTAAGGTAACCATTATTGACTGTCCTAACATGTGAACGTATAACTATGTACAAGGGTCTGATTGAGTGGTGCTTCATTTCTATATTCTTTAATTCTTTAGGCTTTTTTTCTATTTTGCCCACTATTCTATATTTTTATATTTTAACACCACATTAATTTTTTAAATTGGTCTATAATTTTTCTGGTCATGCGTGTATTTTGATTTGATTTTTTTTTTCTGTCTGATAGCTCATATTAAGAGGTCATGTGTGATTATGGTATCACTTAGCGTCCGTCTTCGTCGGCCATTGTAGGTTAACTTTCGGAAAAGTCGTTGCTTAAACTGCAGAATTTTAGCAACATTTTTTGTTGTGGCTTTTTTTTCTAAGACCAAGAGAGACAGACGTTCACAGACGAATATAAGCAGCAAAATAAAATGTATAAATAAGTTAAATAAACGAAATTGACAAACACTTTTACCCGTATTTGTGCCTTTTTTTGGCTATTATCTCGGAAATTTTAATAGATAGTAAATGTGAGCAACTTAAATCATTAGTAAGATAAAATTCACAAAATAGGTGAACATGACCGAACGTTTGCATCCACTTATTATAAGATGTAACCGCAGAGCATGATTCTTCTTAGAAAGTAATTTTTGTCTCCACCAGGCCTGAACCCGGGACCTCTGTGTTACAAGGCAGCTCGTAAACCGACTGAGATAAAGAAGTACTAGTCTTCCTTAGCTCAACCGCTTACGACTGACTAAGTATCTACCACATTTACTAAGGGAAGCATTCCCGTCACATTTCATCCACCTCAAGAGACATCATACCATTATTACTCTCACAATACATACCCTGGCTAGAAATCCTCTCTAACCAGCGTGTTTGTTTATATAGTTGGGCGCCATTGTAAACGAAGAGCATGATTTCATTACAAAATTACATGTCCCTACCGTAACTCGAACCCGGGACCTCTGAGTTACATGGCAGTCCGTTAAACGACTGAGCCAAAGAAGTACTTGGTGTTGTCCATTCGTTTGATGTGTTTTATCATTTGATTTTGCCATTTGATTAGGGACTTTCCGTTTTGAATTTTTCTCGGAGTTCAGTATATTTGTGATTTTTCTTTTTTCCTTATCTCAACCGCTTACGGCTGACTAAGTATCTACAACATTTACTAAAGGAAGCAATACTTCACAAAGGAAATACTGTCTCTGAATGGTTACTTTTCACGAATTATAACCTTTAACAAATGATCTTGAAAACTTTTATGTATAGAACTTACAATGTAGCAGTACAAGATCTAGTAAATAGAGGAATGAAAATCTTTTTGTTATGGGGAAATTTTCTTGAAAATATTTGATTTTATTTTAGCTAATTTGGCTCATGACTTGGCTTTCGTTGTCAGTTGGCGCCGCTGTCCGTCCTTCGTTGTCAGTTGGCGCCGCCGTCCGTCCGTCATTATCAGTAAGCTTTTGATAAAATTGTTCCCCTATAATGTTGATTTGTACTTAAAAGTGGTTTTTGTTGAAAATGCAGGTTATTTTTTGTAATAAGAATGCACGAAACGGTCAACGCTGACCTGCTGATCCATAATAGCACGTGGATTTAACCTGTCAGGAATATGCAAAACAGCAACTTTGACATTTGTAAAATCTACTCACTAGTCAAAGTTTGAACGAAGATAGACAAAGTGAGGTTGCTAGCGGGGTTTCATGTAAAAAAAAAGAAATTTTTTTAAATCATGGTTTGATATGGTCAATAAATATGCTATCCGTTCTTTTTCATTTAAAAATCAAATTTAAAAAATAGAGGATTTAGCATAGGATGTAAGTTAGTTATACACCTCGGGATACGGCGTGTCTTGAAACCCCTCCGGCCTCCTTGTTGATGAATATTCCGTATCAATACAACAAATAAAACATGATGGTCTTGAAGTATAGATTTTAGGTACTCTCGTAGTTTATTAATAGACAATAATAGTGTACTGACTTGACATAATATATCGATATAAGGATGAGGCTTAGAAACGGGGAGAATGCGTGGCTCTGCCGAGCTTTTTTCCCGTTTCGAGCCGAATCCTTATATCGTTGATATGTCAAGTCAATACACTTTTATTGTCTTTATACTGCAATCTAGAGTAGAAAAAAAAACATTTTCAATTGTTGTTTGTTGTGTTATTGTTATTTATTTGATTTAAATGTTGGGGGAAATCCCCCTTTAAAAAGGCCTCATATCTGGCGGAGAAATATGCAACACAATGAACATGATGAAATGTACATTTAATTTGCCTGTTGAAACCAATCGAAGGTGAACGAATTCATTTGAATATGGACTAAAATATCAACAATAAGCATAGAACATAATGATTTATAGGTTTTAAACAAAAAATATTAACAAGTGAAATATGTTTTTCCAACAATTGTAAAAGAAATAAGTTTGAGTCGTTCCACGCTTCTTTGTATACATTGGAAACAAGGCCAGGTTGAAGAGGTCGTCCTGAATATTTTAATATAGTTCCTGTTTTACTTTTTAAATATTCATGAGGAAAAGTGGTAACAGGTCAGTGACTGTATATGACATAGAAATATACAGTCAATGCATTTTGACTCCTCAAATAGAACGAGTGCTACTTATAATCTTAATTATGTGTTAAAGTTTCCTTGTTTTGTCCTTGTATACTTTTAACCTTTACTGTTTATTCTATTTTGATTATATACATATGACATGGCTCGGTATTTATACATCCCGTCTTTGTGTTATTGTGCTATGGTAAATTTTGAATTAGTGTCTTTCACTTTTGCTCCATATGTACTTTGCTTATATGGTATTTAGTGTTTCTTTGTTGAAACAGTTTTGTTTTTGTTTTTATAATGATAAAGATTATATTACAATCATTGTTGTCAGCTCTACCCCAGTTTTTGACGTTTCTACATATAATGTCAGTTTGTTTTCTTCACATATTGTTGTCAAAATAATGATTATTAATGCGACTGTCGTACAAGTGAGAGGTTTAATCAACCATTTTCATCACAAGGAAATGTCCGTACCAAGTCAGGAATATGACAGTTGTCTTACATTCGTTAGATGTGTTTGGGCTTTTTATTTTGCCATTTTATAAAGGACTTTCTGTTTTAAAGTTCCTTATAGTTCTTCTTTTTTTGTTATTTTACTTTTATCAAACCGTCGCAAAATTTTTATTTCAAATTTGAGAAAAAAACGTAGTTTGAGAAAAAGGGGAGAGGAGATAGGTAGTGGCTTAAAAAAATGTACAAAACTTATAAGTACCCTAAAAGTCCAATTTTCTTAATAAACAAATATGCAAGGCAGATATCATTATCAAGTACGGTAGAGACAGCAATACTCTGTATAAAAACTTTCTAATTCCATAAATAGAAATCTATCAGACTGAAATCTATCATGACACGCGATTGTTTCATAGGCAGACTAGTAATGTGATTGTTCCATTGACATCATACTTATGTGATTTTTTTTATCAAACCCAAAAGCCTCCACACAGGCATCTTGCTTAATAAAAACTACAAACTGTTACGATATTGCATTCAAATTCAATCACAACTAGAAGACTCACTCATGCCTTTAATTAATACATTTGAATATTATGGTTATTTAGTTATAACTATGCAACTACAACTACTATATCAAATAAAATGAAGGAAACGTTGACAATACACTGCATTTGCAACGCTGAAAATTATATTAAGATTTCTCACCAACGTTTTAATCACTCTCAAAACAATAAAAATATGTATTATGTAATGTAACATTGCATCATTGTTTTTAGAAAATTTAATTGAAGCCATTACATAGAATATGTTATCTTGTAAACGAGAATAGATTGATGCAATACACTGATTAATTGTCTTTTCGGAAATTCTTGGAACACTAGATGTATCGAAGCATTCCCTACAAATGGTTAACTGTGGAATTTGTCGAATGCACATTGTTTTTCAAAAGAAGAAGGTATAATAGATATACAAATAAAACGTAACGTGTAGTGAGTTTACCCAGTCATCAATCCAATATTGATTGACATTGATAATTTTATTAATTTTCAGAAGTGTTCTGCGCTCTATCAATAGTAATGAAGGGGGAAAAAGAATATACACGGTTTTAGTTATATTTCCGTTACATTCGTATTCGGTGTTTAACTGGTTATTCACATACACAAGAATCCTTTCTTCTGATATCACTTTCAATTTCAGCTTGTATGGGTTCGCAAAATAAACATGTTTGACTTGCTCATCTACTATCTTGGCTTCTTTACCTTCATTGGCAGTGGTTTTTCCTGTATTCAAAACAACTGTCGCCGTTGGACCTCTAGGATTGATTTGAAAAATTGGCTCTTTGTCGTTTCTTTCTTTCTGGAACTTAATTGTATACCCACTAAAATGGATATAATAGAGCATCAAACTTATAAATGTAATTACATTTTTGATACTAAGGTATTGTGTTAAAAATAAAACGATATAACTAAATTTCAAAATGACGAATCAGAAATAAAATTACTTGAAATGTTAGTAAGAGAGAAATATATTCAGATCATCAAGAAAGATATAGTGAAAATAATCAAACGGAATTTTTTAGCATGGAATGCATTTTTTGTTGACATGAATTCGCTTTAAATCGTATGCTTTTTGGTATATTTTCAATCGCACAAATATGTCATGGATAAGTAAGTGAAAATATTAATACTCTCGTGGGGTCCCGTTATAGCTTTCAATATGCTCTAGGTTTTGTCCGTTGTTGAAAGTCGCACGGTGACCCATAGTAGCTTATATCTATGTCATTTTGATCCTTATTGTTAATTATCTCCCTGGCAATCATATTTTCACTTTTGTAAGAGTTGTCGTTCTGATGAACATCATGAAATGCTCTTAATCAAATACAGCATAAAACATTGATATTTGCGAAAATCAGGGAAAGCAACAAAGGATTGGGCAGAATCCCAGAGAGCACTCTGGAAAAGCATTATTAACGCTATGTATACCGAAACAATATTGATGTTCATAGTATAGATTGTTGGCCTTGCCATTGCTAACATACTTAAATTATCTACGTATATTGTTTTTATCGACATTGATTTTGTTTTAAAAGTCTAATATCAACTTAAACATGTGATAATATCCAAGTATAACCAGGTATCATTACGTATGGTCCTTTATCTGACCTCCTTTAAAATTCTAGTAATATGATTGGTTAAAATCAACCGCGTGGAGACCGTGTATATTCCATATGGGGTAAGTAGACGTTGTTTATTTCAATACACGGTTAGTAATGGTGTTTCATCCCTATGTAAAAACAACACGGTGTTGAGAAAAAATTTGATAGGTTTCAACAGACGAACAAATCGATGATGAACGATAGAAATAAATTTAAAAAAAAACACACATTAAAAACGTACAAGTTGTTATTGTTGGCCTTTGGTTTTGTATAGACCAATGTAAGTAGGTTCTTACTATTGAAGAATTCATCACTTTGATCGGCCACTAGTCTAAATACCACCTGTAAAGATAGTCGATAAAATAAATTCGCTCTCACCCCACATGGAATTTACTGACCAATTGTAGTAGTCTGACGTACAAAATTTTAACCCTGGTATTTATGATGAGTTTATGTGTCATTGCAAAAGGTCATGTCTACTATCAAACCTCTCATGACGTCTTCACAATTCTAATAAAAATATACCATGACTAAGAATAAAAACAAACAAATTACAAACAAAAATAACACACATTGCATAGAAAACTAAAGAACGAGCAACAAGAACCCCACAACAAAAAACGAAGTGAATTGAGGTGCTTCGGAAGGGTAAGTAGTTCCTGCTCCTCAAGTAAAAACCCGATAATAAGTCGATTTCGGTAATGTCACAGTCCACAAACGAGGACGAGATTAAGGTAACAACAAGTGGAACATCTCCGTAGTCATATGTGACACAGATTACACAACAAAACCATAATGAAAATTAGTGTAGCTATCAGTAACAATTACTCATGTTACTGTTACCTTGTCTCTTTGTTTTTGTTTTATTTATTATAATTACTAGGTCCTTCCATGCCTAAAAGGTTTTCTAGGTTAGTACATTTTGTAGTGTAAACACAGCCATATTTGGCAATACATTCCAATGCACCTTAGCATATAAAACATGGTAATAAACCATATATAGAAAGATATTCCTATAGCATACATACATAGTTTCGTTTTCTACGTTGACTGTCCCTCTGGTATCTTTCGTCCCTCTTTCATTAGCTATGGAGACAATTAAAGAATAACATTAAACTAAGGAATTTAATCTTACCATAATGATTATAATTAGTTCTCCGATGATTAAGGTAGATCAGGTGTCTTCCACCATCTTGGATTATACAATAGCAGAACACAATTGGTGTAAATATTAAATGAAATGTGCAAATTTTAATAGAAGAATTTAATTTATTAGTAAAAACTTTAATAAAAATGAAGATAACTATGTGTGTTATCATATATTTACTGTATTTTACAAATAAATGATATCGAGCAGTTTTGCACTTTTGGAACTTACATTGCTAAACCGAACTTTTATTTTTGTTTTGATTATTATTAGGTCTTTCCACCTATCCATGACATCTTCAAGGAGTCGTATGCCCTTTATAATTTAATTTCTAACTCATAAAGCGTACGTCGTAATGATATAGGGTCTATCTATTTGAGGTCCGTGGCCCAAATTAGAAATAAAGTTCAAGGTCAAAGGTCAAGCTTATTTTTTTTTAAATTTGGACTTTTTCTGGTGACTTCATCACCTCTTAAACTCGTATTACTATGATTACTTTGACCTGGTACATGATAAAGTCATGGAGTCTTTTGGGAAAGTTAGATGAAATATGACCTTGACAAATGCTAACAATTAATTACCTTGAGTAGGACGGAAGTAGCAATTTTTGCTCTTCTTCTATGTACAGAGAAACCATACATTTCTTTGGAATCGTCATACAATAACCATCATATGAGATCGCAGAAAACTTTTTTGAACATAAGTAGCAAATGTTCACCTTAAAGTTTGTTTGAATATTTTAAAATTAGCAAGTACTGTTCCATAACTTTGCCTTGTGAAATTACAAAGAAAGGAGTACCGACAAAGTGGGCGGTTTACATTAAAATTACGTAATGTTGCAATTTAAAACCTGTAGTACATGTATTTAGATAGCCCCGGATACCAGGACAATATCTAAATGTGCAATGGTCACGGTCAAAACCCTTGGAATAAGCTAGGAAGGGTCCAAAACTTTGCCGCAGGGATTTCACGTGGAGTACAGAAAGACTCGGCGTTTTACTTGAAATATACTCAAAGTCGCAGCTTTTAACCCATGTGGTATCTAGACGGACCCGGATTCTAGGACAATACTTAAGTGAGCGATGTCCCTAGTCAATAACTCTGAAATGATCTAGGTTTGGTCCAGAACGTTGCCGTAGGGAATTCAGGTGGAGTACTTAACGAGTATTGTGTTGGTAAAAAAAAATACGCTGAGTTGAAACTTTGAACCCCTTTGGTCTAAAAACGGGCCCGGATCATAAGACAATAGTTCATTTAGCAACAGCCATTCATACTTTTGAAATATGCTAGGTCTGATCCAGAACTTTGCCGTAGGGAATTCCGAGGAGTATCTTAAAGAGTTGCCGGTTGACATAAAAAATACGTAAAGTTGCTATCAAAAACATGAAAAAACTATGTAGTATAAAGACGAGCCCGGAACCCAGGACAATATTTAAATGGCCAAAAGTCCCGATTAATGCCTTTGAAATAATTTAGATCAGGTCCAGAACATTGCCGTCGGGTATACCCGAGGAGTACTGAAAGAGTTGATGTTTTACATGAAAAATAAGTAAAGTTGCAATTTTAAAACTGCTGTTATGTGACGACATATATTCCAGTTGGCAATGATCATCCATACCTTTGAAATACGCTAAATCTGATCCCGAATTTTGCAGTAGAGAATTCCGAGGAGTACCAAAAGAGTGGGCGGTTAACATGAAAAATACGTAAAGATGAAATTTTTTAAAACCCTTGTAGTACATGTATCAGTTTGTGTATCTAGACTGGTCCATATGTTAAATAATTTATAAGTGGGCAAACGTCCCAGTTAATACCTTTGAAATAAGTATCAGGTACTTTACCCGAGGAGTACTGAAAGAGTGGGTATTTTATATGAAAAATACGTAAAGTTGCAATTTTAAAACTGCTGTTATGTCTAGACGCGCCAGGTACCAAGGACAATATTCAAGGGGTCGAAGGCTCCGGTTAATACATTTCAAATAAGCTAGGTTTAGTCCCAAAATTTGCCGTGGGTGGTTGACATGAAAAAAACGTTGCAAATTTTAACCCCTGTGATCTAGAGACGGGCCGGATCCCAGGACGATATTTGAGAGGGAAATTGACTCGGTCAAAACATTTGAAATAAGTTAGGTCTTGTTCAGAACTTGCCGTATTGGACTTCACGAGGCGTACCGAAAGAGTTTCGTGTTTATATTAAACCGTTGCAACTCTGAAACCCTGTGATGTCCAAACGGAGACGGATCACAGAACATTATTTTAGTCTGCAATTGGCCCTGTTTATACCCCTGAAATAAACTAGGTCTTATCCACAACTTTGCCGAAGGGAATTCATTCCCGAGAACCAAAAGAGTGAGTAGTTTACTTTCTTTCGGTACTGCCACTAAAATTTTGTACGGGGTACCGGAACCATCTAGATACTACAGGAATTCAAAATTGAAACTTAACGCATTTTTCTTATTGATACTGGCATATTTGACAAAGAAAATTTCAAGTTTACAATAATAGATTTAGGAAACTTGCATGCTGTATTGATTGAGGCAAAAAAGTCAATGTCGAATGTTCAATTAAAGCGCTGCTTAACATTATAAAACAAATTTATACAATATCAAAATGTGTTCATTTCAATGCATAGGAAAATAGAAATTAAAAAAGGTTTGAACAGAAGTATGGGATATTTGAGGATGCCAAATGTATTGAAAGTCTGTATGTATAGATTTTTGTCGTACTCTGCACCTTTTTTATTCAGTTCAATATATCTACACCGGGAAAAAGTATCGCACCAGACCGATTTTCAAACAAACTAAATATGATAATCCATATTGTCATTTATGGCCAAAAAGTATATAACTGAGTTCATTGCGATGCTGCCAAGACCACTGTCATTAATAAAATGAAAAAAAAAATAAATTGAAAAAACAATAAATATTGTTTAATTATCTTTTTTTAAAAAGAAGGCTGTCGTTGGTACTTCAAAATTTTTTTGTTTTGAAAGTGATAATATGTGTCAGCGGTTAAAATAAACATGATCATGTTCAATACCGAGTGTAACAACCTTTCGCACCAACCACCGATTATATCTGTTTTCTCATTCCTTGGATCATACGTTGAATGTGGCGTTGTTTAAGTCTGTGCTATTCCTGATGCAAAGCTTGAGTTAATTTAGCGAGATTCTGAACTAGCGGTACTCTCTCACGTATATGACGATCACTTTTGTCCCAGATATGTTCAATTGGTTTCATATATTGGTTCATGGCAGGCAATGGAACAGTCGTGATGGTTTCCTGTGCGTAATCTGACGATCACTGCACGGGCACAGTAAGGGCTAGCGTTGTCATATATAAATATTGGTCTTGTCTGCAGAGGACGTTTGTCTAAATCAGGCACTACGACTGTGTGAAAGATTTCTTTCTGGTACATTTCATCGTTTATGTTGCCTACTACCATAATGAGATTAATTTTGTAGACATATGACACTCACCCTATACCATTACCGATCCTCCACGAAAAGAAACTGTCTTTAGTATGTTCTTTTCTACATATGCAGTATTAGCTTGTCGTCATACCAAACACGCCCATCTGTAACATGCAACAGAAAGTGGCTTTCGTCAGACTAGTGTACTTTTCTCCATGACGCCAGGTTCCAGCGAAGACGGGCTTGGTACCATGCTAAACGGGCTACCCAGTGTATGTCAGTAAGTAACGATTTCTTAATTGATCTTCTGGATCTTCTACTATTTCGTAGGGTTCTGTTCGACACTACACGGCGGGACAATACTGACTTTTCAACAAAGTATTGTTTGATAACGGATTTCGTCTTATAAGTCTTCCTACATCAGCTTCGTCTCGAGCAGGTATGTTTCTGGGTCTCCATGCCAATTTCTTGTCTTTAACAGCATTCGTAAGTTGATGCGTCCGTACAAGACAACTGGTGTTCATGATGTGATGTCCCATTTACCTTGCAAATTGACTAGTGTGAAGCTAGCCGACGTTAATTTATTATTTATGAGACTAGCCGTCAAAAATATTCATGAGATGAGACCGCGTTCGATGAAGTGGTGTGGATAATTAAATGGGTTGTGATAATATAATAACTTTTTGCCGTAAATATCTAGTATGGTTTCGCTATTTATAGCAATATAAAATTTTAATCAATAGCTAGGTGTCTTCTGCAAGGTCCGCGTCTTTTAACAACATTTATAATGAAAAGGTTAATGCCTCATAACACATAAAAACTAAGAAACAATTCATTAAAATTCTGTGATTATTGAAATAATGTAAACTGAAACTAGAACAAATAAAAGGATGATTAAATATAGAAATTATCGTCTATGACTTCTCGTAGTGTTTAAATATTTGACATTAGTGATTTAACAAATATAATGTACACGAACACTGAAAGGAATTAAAGGGAAATAGTTGTGTAATGGGCATTCCATAATCTGCTCGTTGTCTAAAATATAGTCCCATCTCAAAAGTGCTACATGCCATACATTAGATCCTATATCTTTCATTTTAAACAGATCAGACAAACAAGAAGATTTACAGTACTGTTAATGATAAAAACAACAACAACAAAAAAGAAAAAAAAGTCAAAACTATCAGTAACTATTTCAATGACATATCATTTTTCAAATCCACGGAGAACAATCAGGGTCTTTAATCACAATATTATCAGGACCATTTTAGAGGCCATGATTACCTCTACCTGTGATATAATGGCTTACGTGGAGAATCTCCTAGTTTGACCAGCCGGCAATACTATATTTTGGCTATGTGATATACCGAGGTATCGCCCTCCCCACTCTACCCAGCAGGCACCCGATGTTGTACAGACGTCGAAATTTGGTTGCAAATAGGTCGCAACGTCGGCGACCTAAATTCAACGTCGGTTCAACGTTGACTGGCAAACGTCTGTCGGACGTTATAGAATGACGTATATATAACCTTGGCTTTTGGTCGCGACCTTATAGAACGTCAACACAAGGTCGGATTCCAAATGTCGGTTAAACGTCTAAATTAATCTAAAATATCGAAATCACACGTACACGGACATATATTTTCAGCAGGCACGCACTTTTTATTTATATTGGTTTACTGATGTTTTCGAATTAATTCAATAATTACTTCTGCTTTTATATATAAATCTTCTAATAGACATGATAAAAGTGAATGAATCACTTTTTTAGCTGTAAAATATTTCAACTACATGATAAGTAACTGTCAAGGTCTTGGTGCTTGTGGTGCATTATTGTTTCCCAAGATGTGTGACTGTCAAGATCTCGGTGCTTGTGGTGCATTATTGTATCCCCAAGATGAGTGACTGTAAATAACCGGTGCTTGCGGTGCATTAATTATTGTTTCTCAAGATGAGTGAGTGACTGTCAAGATCTCGGTGATATTTCAAGATAATCTGAAAAAAAACCAACTTTATATTTTCCATTATTGATCTGTGTTTGCAATGTATAATCCCTGCTTTTTAAAAAAAAATATAAAGAATATTTTTAATATACCTAGAACAATTTCTAACTGAAGTCAGGGGTTTAACTCTTTGCCTCTAAACTGTTTGGTTTTCACAAAAATTATATATTTTTATTTTAGAAACGGAACATGACATAAAGGTAACAGCAGCTTACCTGAAGTATCCACCTGACAGATTAGAAGGAGTGGTCGGAAGAAGAAAACTGGTTCATCCACCGATGGAGCAACAGACATCAATAAAAATGAAGCAGAAAATTGACATTAATGTTTTTAAAAATACCACATTAAAATATGTAGATTTTGTTTCAACACAATTTCAAGTGTTCAAAGCTCATAGTTCTGCTTTTTAGAACTAATTGATATTTGTTCGTTTCTCCTACTGGACAAAACCTTTTACATGTATGTCCATTTGAGGCTCTGCATATCAAGTCAAAAATATAATTTACTGGTCAAGCCCAGATAATGCGACCGTGTTTGAACCCCTGGTCAACAGCAGATTGAGACATGTTCACCAGCGCTGAATTATAAGGTTACCAACCTTTGTTGGAAGGAATAATCTTCTGATGAGGTTTTAAAGATGTTAAAGCACTTATTCAGGACGTTAACCTGTATGAATTATTGTTTCATTACCTAAAGTTGTCCAATTAAAGAACGTTAATAGGGATTTACTTTAGTCTTTAATTAGCTCTGAAGACATCTGAGGATATTTAAAGAGGTTTAATGTTGGTTGTTAAGAGGTTGATTAGACGTTGTACAGACATCTGAGGATATTTAAAGAGGTTTAATGTGGTTGTTAGGACGTTGATTAGACGTTGTACAGACATTAGAGGATATTTAAAGAGGTTTAATGTGGTTGTTAAGACCTTGATTAGAAGTTGTACAAACGTGGAACATCCTTATTCATGTTCATCCTGTTGGTTGGTCGGATGTTGTACCAACGTTGTACTGATGTTGTAACTACGTTGTACAGACGTTAAACGGACGTATGTCAATACGTTGGGTAGACGTCAGTTTTTGACATCTAAAAAAATTTCATATACTACCAAAATCTAACGTAGGCGCGACGTTAGGGTCTGACGTCGAACTGATGTTTATACAACGTCAAATGTCTGCTGGGTATGCTTACAAATTCGTACGGGTCTAGGGCCTTTTAGATGCCATACCTACCTCTGAATGGGATGGCCTGATAATGTTGAGATTAAAGGTATAGATGAACAGTATCCATATCTATATTTAAATTAACAAATTATTTTTCGGGCAACTTTTACTAGATCAAAAATTTCCAGTGAAGGAAACTGCTGGTATCATTGGTATATAATACTGATTCCCAGCTTAAGTCAATCATGATAAGACTTGAAAATGTCCAATTCTCCTGTCAAATGAGGTGATGTTATAGTTAGCTAGGAATTTGCGATTTTTTAGTATGACACCTATTTTGGTTTTTAGTAGGGATGTCAACTCGGTGAAGATTTACTAATCGAGTACTCGTTGGACTTACCGAGCGATACTCGAGTACTCGCTCGGCAAAACATTTACAAATGGAAACACTGAATTATACCCATTTTATGTACTGTTGGTCGCTGCGTTATGAACGTAAAACCCTCAACATTATTGCCTAGGACTAGATAATAGTCCAATGAATTTTATATCATAAGTAATAGCCCATTTACTAAATGTACTAATTATGTAAGCTGACAATAATCTAATCAAGTAGTTAATTAATATCTATAGACAAATGATTACTCAAACAACAGCATTTGGGAACCGTAAAAAAACACATTTAATTATTACCAAAGGGGTGATGATTAGAACTTACTGATGCCGTCTATCATTTTCTGAGGGCCAAAACAGGGTTCAACGAATTTTTTCTGATTGAAAAATATTATCTTGTCAACTTTGTTTGGGACACGACGATTTCTGAACTTTTGAAGGTAACTAACAGTCCTGCTGATAAAAATATATGTTCTGATGGTACAGAGGTGGAAGAATGACGAAGTTTAGCTAAAAGTGTAAGCCTTGGAAAAGTGCTCTTGGTCATATATATCCTTCCTCTGTTTGGAGGAATTTTAAATGACAGTTAAACGCAAACATTCGAATCGTATTTTTAATTTTTTATTATATACTAGTCAACAAAAGAAACGATACAAGGCAATGTATTTTCCATATATAATAAAATTGGATACACTGTACAAAGGTAAATAATTGCCCAATTGGTTTAATTTTTATACATGTTGGGTGTTATTTTCTTATCAAAACCAATGATTTACGGCAAACACTCGAATTTTTTATCTCGAATTTTTGTTATTTCAAAAATCGTATGTTTTACCAAAAAATTCAAAAATCGATCTTAGAACTTTCAATTTAAAACTTAAACATGGTTTGCTTAAAATTTTGAATGTCTTTGCAGATATTTGGAAAGTTAATTCTTATCTTTGAAATTAAGTGCCTACATTTGTAATCATTTTCCGCAAAATAGATTTGACGCCTGTGTTCAATAACTCGGTATTTTCTAACTTTCAAATTTGGTCAGATTCTTTTAATCATATGCCTTTGTTTTGTAAATGCATGTTTTTCATTGGATAGTTTAACAGTTTTTCCTATTTATCATATTTTATGATAAATTGTAGTTCAAACTTGTGTATCGTTTCTTTGGTTGACTAGTATATTTGATTAATATTCAATTTCCCTGGAGGCGCTTTCTATAAAAATATTTTTTGTTTAAGCTTAAGAAAGCAACAATATTTTAACAGGAAACCGATTAGTCGAGTATTATTTTGGTAATCGATACTCGGTACTACCGAGCGATACTCGAGTACTCGAGTACTCGTTGACATCCCTAGTTTTTAGACATATCATAAAAAATGGTGCTGGCTTGATTGGCTGCTAAAAATGGCTGACAGCTTGTGTCTGGTTAGAGAAGTTGATATTTTACTGAAAGTGTTGTGATGAAACAAGTTCTTTCAATGAAACAGCTTGAACAATTTAGAATGAGTTCCATTGTTTTTATAGATCTCGAAAAGTAAAAGGCTTCGTATGAGTACTAGTATAGTAATGCTGATCACAAGTATGTACAAAAAACGAAGAGTAAACCCTTCATGTATCGTGTGATGAAACATTTTATCGGTCTATATTTAATAAATTAAATATGATGATCAAACGCCATAATAGGCTCTTTTGTCCAGAACTGTTAACTATGTTTTAGCTCGCTTTCTCTCTCTTCGCTCTCCATTGTAAACCAAACATCACTGTATACATGTGTTAGACTAAATCAGTATTAAACAAGTAACTTTCAATTGCAGTTAAGTAATGACTTGATGCCCTTGTGTAGTTTCATCTTAACTGGTGAAAGACTACTTTATTTGGGGAATAAGCACAGCATGAAATGACCATCGCAGGACGTAACGTGCCCAGTAGGAGTCATCCTACACGTGTATAAGAAACAACTCTGTTCAAAACATGACTAATTCGATGTACACTCATACATTGTTTTAAGATATACCAGGCATGACACCCATTAAGGCTTGACCCTACACCATTCAGTCTGATTCATCAAGGATGTGGTAATCTTATAAGGATAGACGATGTCTAACACATAGTGTTTTCACCTCAAACATATGAGGATAAATGGCCGTTTCAGAATCTATTGCATTCTGGGTATTATATTTAAAAGCGTACACTAAAACGTTGTGATTAGTTTTAAACGTACTAAACAATAGAAATTCAACCAATGACGTGACGTTATTTTCTTTTTGGTGTATTATGAGATTACCCATAGTCCTTTAGATTCTGAAGAGGCAAATTAACTTTAGAGAGGGGGTGTGATCTCATATGTTCTCGGGATGTGCCCTCTCTTCCTACCTGTTATTTTCGGTTTCTAAAACTTTTAATACCGTAGTACTTATGTAAACATATATTTGTTTTTGGATAGATTGTTTTGTTTGTGATTGAAATTCCATTAGATATGACTACAAGAGGTCCATGTTTACTAAAGATTTTCTTAGGGAGGTGACATTTTGAAATAGGGCTTCGAAACAGATATTTCAATTTTTTTTAAGTAGGGTTATTCGGAAGATGTTCTTCTAAGAGCAGCCATGAAGGATTTGGTTATGCGAACTCCGGCTCAATGTTAGAGAAGAAATAAACTACTTTTTATATTCAAATGGCTATGAAGTTGATTGAAACTTTGTTTATAAATCGTTCTTTGTCTGGCACGCAGTGAAAGTGTGTGTGTGTGTGTGTGAATATGCAATGCGTGTATGTATTTGAATCGTATTCCTAACCAGACTATTTCATATAGCTATTATCTGAAACGAAGACAATAGTAATACTTACGTGGCTTCTGTTGTTTTGCTTGGATCATTGCAATTAACCTCTATACAGAACTCATCGTCAATTTCTATACATTTTTTCCATAACGAAAGTCTTATCTGTAAAATAGTTTTCATATTCATTTTTGAAAAACTGGTAAATCCTTAAAATGTTATATCACTGTTAATGTCTTATTTAAAAATAGTTATAGACAAAGCAGTTCCATCAATATGTACATACTATCATCAATTTTGTAAAACGCCTTAATTTCCAGTTTGATAATCATTTAAGTACGAAATATGCTTATAAATGACAACGAATCGATTATGTCCTAACATTTCGTGTGTTTAAAAACAAATGTTTTTAAATATGCTGATAACCTCTGATAGTTAACCGCAGAGGAATCTACCCAGGGTAACGAGGGTTGTTTTCATTTATTCGTCTGGGGTATAAAAAGCTCAGTAGTTAGTTCTTCGATGCTGACACGATTTATTAACTACCTTTATATTCTAATTCGCCAAGCCCAAACGAATATACATTATTTAATAATAAAAACAACACATAAATATGATAAGTGCGCCTACAGGTGTAGTAGCCTTTATTATCTTACCTCCTATACATTTCTAGGAATATGATTGGTTAAAAGCGTCCGCGTGGAGACCGTGTATATTCCATATTAGGTTAGTAGGAAGGCGGGGCTTATTTCAATACACGGTTAGAAGTGGAGTTATGACTTTGGCACTATTTGATTATTTAAATGTGTTAAAAGTTCTGTTTAATATTGTTATATCAAGGTTGTTTATATTAAATTGTTATTGTTGACATTGTTTTTTTTTTGTGCAGACCAATGGAAGTAGGTTCTAAGATAAAAAAAAATGGATCAATAAACTTAAACTGTTATAAAAATATATGACAGCTTATTTAAAAACTCACTATTTTCACATGAATTCCATATGCAAATTTAAACGTTAAATTAATACGTATTTAATCAGAATCCATGGAGGGACACATAAAAAAGGATCCGTTATCTTGGACTAATAACCCGTTATCTCAGATTCCCAACCCTGATCTCGGATGGACAATTCTTTATCTCGGATTCCCAATCTTTGATCTCGAATCAATAATCCATTATCTCGGATTCCCAATCTGTTATCACGGATTAATAATCCGTTATCTCGGGTTCCAAATTCGTGATCTCGGATTAACGATCCGTTATCTCGGATTCACAATCAGTGATCTCGAATGAATGATCCGTTATCTCGGAGTTCCAATCCATGACCTTAGATTTATAGATCGTGATCTCGGATTGCTAGTCTGCTATCTCGGATTGACAATCCGTGATCTCGAATTCCCAATCCGTGATCTCGGGTTCCCAATCCGTGATCTCGGAATGACAAATCATTATCTCAAATTATTCCCAATCAGTGATCTCTGATCACCAATCCGTGTTTTGGATTAAATAATTCGTTATCTCGGAACTGCTAATAAACTGTTGACAAAGAGATATGTCTCACCTGTTGGAAGAAAATTTTAAAAAGACAATCAAGGAGACAGCAACATTTGTTAATAATTCAAAGTCCCTGAACCATCACTTAGGTGGCAGGGTTGCGAGATAGTTGCGAAAGTAATATGTACTGATAGGGTTAGAATGTGGATTGGCATGGTCAGTGAATTTTCATAAGAGTTGCTGTTCTTTGTATAGTTTCTTGCATATTATGTTCCGGATACAGTTTTGTAATTAGAATTTAGAATTAGAATAGAAATTTGATGAGAAACGTTTGTTTTTTTATTAGCCTCTTAACCTACCAAGAAAGATGTGAGAAAGCTTCCCGAGAATAGCAATGCAAATTTAAACTAAATATCATTGATCTATCACAATAAGTTCCCATCAAACTGACTCCAACAGAAAACTTAAAATTGAAAATTGCTAATTAATTCAAAGCCGCTGGACTATGACCTAAGGGACAAAGCCTCGAACTAGTCATCGAACTGGTTTGTACTTATTGTAATACAAAATATCATTGCTCTATTATAAGTAGTTCCTATCAAACTGACTTAAGCAAAAAACTTAACAATTGTTGAGACCTCCTTCCACCGTCCTCACCGTCGGAAAAGCAACACCTATGTCCAACTTTCCGCGAAATTCTTTGCACGTGAGACAAAAATATAGGGGAAAATCAATATCTCAAGGGTAATATCTCAAAAATAAATCGTTAGATTTTTCCTTTAATTGTCAGGATGGATACACCTTGCCATGCAGTTATTTTTTGCAATTAACACTTTAAAGTCATATGAAACCTTGAATTAAAAAAAAATTATGCATATGTTTGTTATAACTTATTGATAGTTTTCATTATAAAACGTATGTACATAATATACTTTTTTCTGAAGAAAATTCTTTAATTTGTCCACATTTCTGAAGAAGAAGTTTACTTTTTTTTAATTGCTTGCTTTCAGGAAGCAATTCGCCGACACATTTTCCGTATGCAAGTGACCTTAGCGTGACCCTTCTCGTAAAAATCCGAGGATCGCAATACATATGGATCTGTCATTAAAAATAAACTATTATCTGATTGTACATGTTATACACGTGCTCAATATCCATGCTTCTTTGTTGATTGTTTACTATAAGGTGACAATCGGTTAACTACGGCTTCAAAATACGACAATTGATTAGCTGACATATTTTCACATCATAACAGACAGAGAGAAAAAAAATTGACGATTATACGATATGTTTGCGTAAAAAATGATAAAATCGTGCACAGAAGACTAAGTTCATGATACAAACGTATATACATGCATTGGTTCAAGAATTGGATAAACATTATTTTTCACCAGTGACTCGTTTCATATGACTTTAAACCTAGATCCTATATAGTTTTTTTTAAGGAAATGCCAAAAAGTTACACAAGAGTGCACATGCTGATATGTCTCGCCTGCTTTACTAACCATGATTGATATGTTGATAGTCCTAAACATAAAATTTTACTACAGGTATCATATTAACTTAAAATTATCAATAATCCATTAAAATGATTTCCTGGTCAAATAAACCAAGCCAGACAGACGAGTACACCTTACAATCATTCCATATACCAAATATATTTGACCTATTGCTTATGCATATAGTATACAAGAAACTGACATACCATAAAAACTAAACATTGACCAATGAACCATGAAAATGAGGTCATGATCAGATGAACCGTGCTAGACATACATGTATACCTTACAATCATTCCATACACCAAACCTAGTTGACCTTCTGCTTACAATATCTGAGAAACGAACCTTAATATGTAACTTTAACCTTGATCACTGATCCGTGAAATGAAGTCAAATTCAGGTGAACCTTGTGTGTCGGACATGTAGACATTGCAAGGAACCCATTTATCAAATATAGTTATACTATATTTTATAATAAGTGAGAAATTTACAAAACAAAAAAACTAAAACTTTTTTTCAATCAGTCACTGTACCATGAAAATGAGGTCAAGGTCAACACAAATATGACAGACGGAAACTTCGTAACAAAATGCATATGTATACTAGGTATGAAGCATCTAGGTCTTATAAACCTTCTGAAATATAAAGCTTAATACAAAAAGTTTAAGCCGCCGCTGCATGATTGTAATCACCATGCCTCACATACTGAGACTTTCATCGCAGGCGAGACCAAAAATCAACATTTCAAAGGCAATCACTCCAAAGCAGATGAACAGATTTGTACACAAATTTCACGACAGATAAAACTGAGTTGTACTGATTAATTTTCTTTAATTGCGATAGTTTTAGAGATATGAGCCAAAATATAGCTTGATCCCTATATTGATAACGGATAGTTAATCCGAAATCACGGATTATCAATCCGATATCAAGGATTTGGAATCTGAGATAACGGATTATTAATCCAAGATAACGGATTATCATTAATTTAGGAGATCACGGATTATATAATTCTAGATTACGGATCGGGAATCCGATATATCAATCCGAGATCACGGATGAACTTTATTTGCTATGTGTCCCGTAATGGCTTCCATAAAAAATTAATTCGTGTACTTAAGAAAAAGAATTTACTACAGACATTTTACAGACCGAGTTAAAAAAAATTTATGGCACATTACAAATTTAAAAAGGGCAATACCTAAACCAAATCTGTTAGAGAAATGAATATTTGAGAGCAAATGTACGAAAGCCGATAAGGGACATTCGAAAAAAAAAATGTTGTCGTTATTACGACATATTATGTCGTAATAACGATATTGCAAAGTCGTCATAACGACATATTATTATGACATCGCTATGTCGTTATTTAGACATTGTTATGTCATAATTACGACAACCTTAGCGTTGTTACTTTTTGAGTTGATCAGAAATTCGAAATGGCCGCCAGTGGAGGTCAAAGTTTGCATTGAAACACTATGGGAATAAAACATTTTTATCTTCATTTTGAGAACTACTGATCAAAATTGACTCACACTTGATATTGGTGTGCACTATAAGGTCCTACATAAGTGTTGTTACTTTGTTGCAAATTGGTAAAAACATATGGCCGCCAAGGGACTTCGAAGATTCGATTTTCAAGAATCTTTTTCTCAAGAATCATTGAAGGTATTGAGTTTATACTTCGTATATATGTACATATCAAGGTCCTTCACAAGTGTTGTCACGTTTGAACTGATCAGAAATTCAAAGTGGCCGCCAGTGAGGGCAAAGTTTGTATTTAAACCCTATCGTAAACATATTCATCTTCTTTTTAAGAATAATGAACACTGAATTCAATCAAGCTCGATATTAAAGTTATCAACTATGTCTTGCACATAATATAACTTTACTTTATGAACAAGTCTTATGAGACCCAGTTGACCTGGTAAGCGATTCAGTTATATGTGGCATGTATGTAAATCATCTCCAGAAGATGTGTCTCGTACCCGAAGGGTAGATGAGCTATTGCTATCGCTTGGAGGCATTCGTCGTCTGTCATTAGCATATTTTTTTTCAAAATCTCATCTGAAACTACTGTGCAAAATTCGATGAAAGTTAGTTTGATTATTCCTTATTAAATGTTTCCTGCACAAAAGACGTGCTCCGATTTTTGACTCCTTAAAAACACGGCCGCTGTTACAAATAATAGGACATAATGGTCGCAAAGCAGTTGTTTTGCAAATATCTCGAAAACCGTTACATCTGTCCCAAATCTGTCGAGGTTTCTTCATGACAATATGGACCTTTGCCGAAAAGTTCAGAAAGATCAGTTTGACCCATATCTGAGTTCTGTCTTCTGAAACTTTTTTTGGGGAGAGCTTGGCGTCCGTCAATTATGACCGGCAACCAACAACATGGACACCGTAACTCAAAATAAATCACATGGGCGAAATAGCAGATTTGTCTTTCCTGCGACGGAAGTCACAGTTAGCGAGATATAGGGATTGCTTTTTCGGCGATGGCGGCGTAAAAACAAAAGACAAAAAAATAAAGTTGAGAATGGAAATGGGGAATGTGTCGAAGAGATACCAACCCGATCAAAGGACAGAAAACAACACAAGGCCAGCAATGGGTCTTTAACACAGCGAGAAAATCACGCACCCGGAGTACATAATCATGTTTTTAAAATTGTTTTTTATTTGCTCTCAAGCCTTCATTTCTCTTAAGAAATTCCAAGTTTGTTATTAAATCAATCTGATGGCTATTAACTTATTATTGATAAATGTAACTGCCTTCAGTTAACAGTTTATTATTTATGTCAATCATCTACTGTCTAGGCAGATTATAACACTTTAAACTTTTTTTTTAATGTTGTCTTTTATTTACTATTCAAAGTTCCGTATAATACTGTGGATTCATTATTATTCGTTTGATACCAATTTTCGGGAATTTCGTGGGTACAGGTGGACCAAGAATTTAAATGTTCAACGAACTGCAAATTTTTAAGGAAGAAAAAGAGAAATGAAATACTACAAATCAGTTCACTTGTACAAAATGAACCATATTTTATATCAAATGTGTGACTTTTCTCCTGTGATTTTTTCTTCTGTGACCCTTCTTTTTCCCTGTATGCTTACTTTGTATTGACTGGTAAGGATGAGGAATTGGTTATTATTTCAAGCTTGATAATATGCAATAAGGGTGAGAAATTTGAAATCTAATCATCATAGCTTTAGTTCTACTTTTAGTTATGATAGGGTATGTATTTATCTATATATATAAAAATATACAGAGGGTATGTGTTCTGTATGTTGCATTCATACACTGTAAAAATGGTGTTTAAGTAGTATAAGAATGCCGGTTCTGCCACAAAGCTACTTTTAGCACAAAAAGTATGAGAAAAAATGAAAAAAAAACCTTTAAAAAGTGATGAATATCTATTTACCAACCTACAACATAAAATATCCAAAAAATAAAAAAACACTTTAAAAGAATATAATTGTAGGGTAAGAAACAAAAAATAAAAAAATGTCTTTTGTTGAAAAAATGAATGACAACAAATTTATAAATGATAATGTATTTGAGGAAAAGGCCAAAGATCAAAGTTCAAAAATTTTGAAATGGAAAGAACTTCCAATTGGTGTGATTTATGAAATTTTAGAAGTGTTAGAAACAGATGGTAAATTTGGAAAAAGTAACATTCTTACCTTAAAAAACAGAGAAGGAGAAACAAATAAGGTGTGGGCTTGTAGTGGATTGAATAGAGAGAATGAACCTTTGGAAGGAGCTTTTGTAAAAAGTACAGGTTTTAAAGTGAGTCAAAAAACTAAACAGGAGTACTTATCTTACAATCTTGTAAGACAGTAAAAAATGGGTTAGTTGGGGGAAAAAATGGGGTAGCTGGGGTACAAAAAAAATTTCTTTTAATCCAACAAATTTTCTGCTGGATTGAAAAAAGTTTTTTTTATTTTTTTTTTATGCTTGAAACAGAGCACATCATGAAGTGAAGCGGAATGGAGCACATCGTGAAACGATGTGTGGAGTGAAGTGTAACGGAATGATGTGTGACGTTTTTTACGGCGCATGCGCAGTAAGAAGAAAAAAATAAAATTGAAAATAACTTAAAGGGAAGCATTAGAAGAGGTAATAAGAAATATGGCATTATTACAAAATATGAGTGCTGAGAAATTACCAAATGTTTGTGGGGTTAAATTGAAAAGGAAAGAAGGACACTGTCAAATTAAATTAAAGGAAGATGGAAAATGTTGGAGACACAAAGAACAGCTAAACCATGATAATAATGATGATTTAATTACTAATGGTAAACTACAGATTAACAAAACCATTAAGGAATTGCAACAAATTGCTAGGGAAGAAAACTTAAAACGTTATAGTAAATTGACAAAAATTAACTTGGTAAACCTTATTGAAAACAAAACAAACCAAAAATTTAAAAGAGAAGAGGTTTTTTCTATGAAACAGTTAAAAGCACTTGCTAAAAGGAGAAAAATTAATAATTATTCTAAACTAACAAAAGAAAATTTAAGTATTTTAATTATTAATAATATTGAGAATGCTTCTATTGATGAAGAACTAGAAATAACAGAAGGAAGAACTGCATTGAATGGTGTATTTAGCACAGTGAAAATTAGATCAAAAAAGAAAAATGATGTGAATACATTTTTAAAGCTGTGTAGAAGCATTATTATTAGCAAAATACAAGAGGTGTTGACCCAGAAAAAAGAGTTGAAAGTGGATTTAGTTTTAATAGTTGAAATGATGAAACTAAGCACTAAATCACCTGATGAAACTATAATAACAGAACCCTCTTTTAAATCCTTGCAGATGACTATTTTTGAGACAACAAACCTTGAGCAGGAAATTGATGATGCAGTTGAAAAAATTAAAGAAACAATGTCTAAATATCAAAGAGAGGGCAGTGGGTGGGTGTTTAGTCAAATTAAAAGATTAGATATTCATTTTAGTAAGTTTAAACCACTAGCTGGAAGTTCATTTATGACACTTCCAAAACAACTATTGCTAAAGAAGGCAATTATCAATGTAAAAAATACAGATAATCAATGTTTTAAGTGGGCTATTCTTTCAGCACTTCATCATGATGAGGTAGATCAGAAACAAACTGATAGGGTGAAACAATATGAAAAATGGACTAATGAACTTAACTTTAAAGGTATTGCATTTCCAGTGTCACTTAAAGCAATTAATAAGTTTGAAAAGCTTAACCCAGACATCAATGTGAATGTGTTAGGATATGAGACATCCTCCTCAAAAGATGGACTGGAAGTTTATCCTTTAAAAGTATCAAAGAACAAGGGTGAAATTATGATAGATCTCATGTTACTAACAAATAATGATAAGGATGGTAAAAACCAGGAACATTATTGCTGGGTGAAAAGTTTATCAAGACTTTTAGGATTACAAGTATCATTAAATAGTCATAAGGTTTTCATTTGTAGAAGGTGTTTCAATCATTTTACCAAACAAAACATTTTGGATAAACATCTTGAGTATTGCAGTCAAAAGGAAGTGGTAACAATAGAACTACCAGAGCCAGGAACCTTTACACAATTTGACAATTACAACCATGCAATGAGAGTTCCATTTACCATTTATGCAGATTTTGAATGTTTTGTGGAGAAAATTAACACATGTCAACCCAACTCATCAAAATCATACACAAAACAATACCAACATCATGAACCCTCAGGATATTGCTATTACATCAAATATGAACATGAACAATATAAATCACCAGTTTTGTACCAGGGGCCTAATGTGGCTAAAACATTTGTTAGAGAAATGGAGAAAGAGATGTGGAAAATTTACAATATTTACAAAGAAAAGAAAGACATGGTGATGACTGAGGAAGACAAGAAAAGACATGAAACTAGTATGACCTGTCATATTTGTAGTAAAGACCTTAATGGAGACATGGTTAGAGATCATGATCATATTACAGGTAAATATAGAGGTGCTGCACATACTAAATATAATTTAGCATTTCAACTTCCAAAATTTGTTCCAATTGTATTTCATAATTTGAGTGGGTATGCTGCACATTTGTTTGTTAAAGAGCTAGGATTTAATGGTGGGCAAATTAACTGCATTCCTAATACAGATGAAAAATACATTAGTTTTTCAAAGAAAGTGGGACCAATAGAGATGAGATTTATTGATTCAGGTAGATTTATGCCAAACTCACTAGACACCTTGGTAAAGAATTTGATGAAGGGCCAATTTAAAAACACTAAAGAGGTGTTTAACAATGAACACTATGAACTACTTTTGAGAAAAGGGGTGTATTCTTATGAATACATGGATAGTCCAGAGAAATTAATGGAGACTAAACTACCTTTTAAAGAGGATTTTTATAGTAAACTTACTGGTGAGGATATTGATGATGATGACTATGAATATGCTCAAAAAATATGGAAAACATTTGAGTGTAAGACAATGAGAGACTTTCATAATTTGTATTTACTGAATGATGTGATGTTATTAACAGATGTTATGGAAAATTTTAGAGATGTATGTATGAAAAATTACCAACTAGATCCAATGTGGTATTACACATCACCAGGATTAGCTTATGATGCAGCACTTAAAATGACAGTTGTTAAATTGGAATTGCTGTCTGATCCTGACATGCTACTTATGTTTGAGAAAGCTACTAGAGGAGGAGAGGCTATGATAACCCACAGACATGGCAAGGCCAACAATCCTTACATGAGTGATTATGACAAAATGCAAGCAACTAAATATTTGACTTATTTGGATGCTAACAATCTTTATGGGTATGCCATGTCACAACCTTTACCTACAGGTAAATTTGAGTGGATTGAACCCCAAGAAATTGAAAAAATTTTAAACCATGAGGATGAGGATGATCATAAAATTGGTTACATGATTGAATGTGACCTTGAGTATCCTACGGAATTACACAATAAGCATAATGATTACCCATTAGCACCTGAAATTATGGTAATCAACAAGGTACCTAAATTAATTCCATCTTTAAATAATAGAACTAAATATGTGCTTCATTATAGAAATCTTAAACAAAATTTATCATTAGGAATGAAATTTACTAAAGTTCATAGAATTATTGGGTTTGAACAATCTCCATGGCTCAAACAATATATAGATCTTAACACCAACCTTAGAACTAAAGCTAACAATGATTCTGAAAAGGATTTTTTCAAACTAATGAACAATTCAGTATTTGGTAAAACCATGGAGAATATTAGAAAAAGGGTTAATGTTAAACTTGTAACATCAGGAAAACAAGCCTTACAACTTGTAGCCAAACCTAATTATGATAGAAGGGTTATTTTTAGTGAAAATCTAACTGCAATACACATGAAAAAGACCAAGCTTATATTTAACAAGCCAGTATATTTAGGAAGTTGCATTTTAGATTTGTCAAAGACCTTGATGTATGACTTTCACTACAATTTTATGAAAAAGAAATATGGTGATAATGCCAAACTCTTGTTTACTGATACTGACAGTTTGGCTTATGAAATTCAAACAGAGGATTTTTACAAGGATATTACCCCATATGTTCAGGACAAATTTGACACATCTAATTTTCCAGCTGAACATTCATCAGGAATTCCAACAGGTGTTAACAAGAAAATTGTTGGTATGTTTAAAGATGAATGTGGTGGAAAAATAATGACAGAATTTGTAGGTCTTAGAGCAAAGATGTATGCATTTAAGGTTGGTGAGGAAGTGACAAAGAGGGCAAAAGGAGTCAAAAAGAATGTCATTAAGAATGGTATTAACTTAAATGAATACAAGCAATGTCTTGACACACAAGAAGAAGTTTATAAGTCAATGAACATTATTAGAAGTAGGCTTCACAATATTTTCACTGAAGAATTCAACAAGATTGCTCTCTCAGCTAAGGATGACAAGAGATATATATTGCAGGATGGAATTAGCACACTATCCTATGGACATTACAAAATAAATGAATAAAATTAGTATTCATGGTGTAATTCTTCCAAACAAACTCCTGTCCAACAGTGAACTTGAAAAGACTGCTCAAAAACTAGGAATTTTAAACTTTAGAGGTGTGTATATGAGAGATACCTTACCACCCAACCCACACCACATTGAATGTGGAATTTTAAATCATGATAGTTTTAAAGGTCCTGGAACACATTGGACTTGTTGGTATAAACATGGATTGGTAACGTATTACTTTGACTCCTATGGATTGCCACCGCCTGATGAAATGGTGAACTACTTACAGCCTGAAATTCGATATAGCACCGATGAATTACAGCAGCGAGGCTCGGTGGTGTGTGGCCACTTTTGCCTATTCGTGTTGAAAGTGTTGGCGACTGGAAAATCGTTGGAAGATACAATCTTTTTACTATATAAATAAATGGATAAGTTTGGATCTCATGCAAGAAAGCGCGAATCTGTCTGGTGGATGCTACAGGATTTGGATATGAACGACAATCGCATTACTAGCCTAGGACATCCCAAGGACAGCTCGGATGCCGTGACAAAACGGTGGGTAACCCAAGAGTTGAAAGATGGTATGAAAGATCTTGACGAGCTAGAATCGGTGTGCAAACAGATTCAGATGACCATCAAGCGACTGGAAAGGTACTTTGAATCATCGAGCAAAGAACTCACCAAAAAGCTTATGGCCGTAGAAAATGGTAAAGTCGACAAGTTAGAATGCGTCTCAACCAACGGTGGTAAGATGAAAATAGACTTGGACATGCAAAAGTTTCATGTGCTGAATCTCCCACTCCCACGAACTGACAACGAACCCATCACCAAAGCCCTTTACGATCGTCTACAGTCGGATTTGGATGCATTGAGGGTTTTTGTCGAATTGAAGCATGCTTAGTTTTCCAAATCTTTCCAGTCTCAAGGTCATTAATTCCGTTCTTGGTTCGCCTGCGGTGATCTTCTCTATGCGGTAGACGTCCTGATCAGTCTTTTGAAGTTCGGGCTTATAGAAGGATCCCTGAATTTCCTCGCCACTGAAATCCTTGAGGCGATAGGTGGGCGGCTGAGTGTTTAACACTAGGGAAATGGTAAATACTTCCTCAGTCCAGCGGGGTGTGTATCCCTTTTCGAATGTACCTTTCTTTTTGGTGATTCGAACTTTATCGCCAGCACGAAATCGTGGTGGTTTCATGGGAGGTATGCTGCCATAAAGGTTCCAATACACCTTGTTTTCATGCTCCTTGTGACTTGCGGCGACAGGGGTCATTTTGATGGATCGATGCTTGGTGGTATTGTACTGGCGAACAAGATTATCCAAAACATTGATGTAGGTGCGTGTAGAGTTGGCTGAGAAATATTTGAACATTTTCTCTTTCATGGTACGATTCCAGCGCTCAACCACACTCGACCTCTCCTCATTTTCGGTGGAGTAGAGCTCAATATTATGCTTTTGAAGCAGCTGATTTACATCCTTGTTGTAAAACTCAGTGCCTTTGTCTGTCCAAAGCTTTTTGGGCATACGCTCCTTGAACACCACTTGAAAGGCATCCCGCACCGTCACCCCCTTCTTGTTTTTGAGTGGTATCAACCAGCCATATTTGGAGAAGATATCGATAATGCTCAGGATGAACTTATTTCCCTTGTTGTCCCTAGAAAAGGCACTCATATCAACAAGGTCGGCCGCCCAGGTCTCATCCACACCACCCACTACCACACGGCGTTTCTGAAACTTACGTTGAACTGGTTTGTGCAACTCCTCAGCTAAATCATCGGTCCAGCGAACTTTTTTTTTTAATACCCAGACCAAATCGAGCTTTGGTACCGATGATGGGTCCGACGATGCTGCGGTCCATGCGTTTGCGAGTAGTAGGGTTGGGAATGGTGTTAAGCGAGGCTAGCATAGCTTTGTCACAGATTGAGTTGCGTGAAGTGGTATCCTTATGCTGGGCATAACAGAGATCGTGGTGATATGCAGCTTGGTCCACTCGATTAATGGGTTTTGACCAAGCCTTTGGGGTGCCATCGGGAAGTAGTCGCTTGCTAAGTTTAGTTCCTGGCCCGGTAAAGTTGTGTCCAGGTAGATGCATTTCCATGGGTAATCGATTGATTAGTTTGTTCATAAACCCTGCACCAGTTGTAGCAACAAACTGAGACTTCTTGGCACCGCACACCTTGCAGTTGCCAACCTTCCTACGTCGCCCGTTGCTGGTAATTGTTTCGCCAGGGTTAACTGTGTCCGTCTTCCTACGATATTTTACGCAGAAGATCATTTTTATTTTATTTAAATAAATGAACGTCGAAGACATTTCCTACAGTGCCAACGCTCCCAAAAGGAGCAATCACTACCTCCTTCCGCAGCGGTCGATCAGAGGGTTGATCATTGGGAAGTCGGACTGTGGTAAGACAACGCTATTGAACAACCTACTCCTGCGCGATGGATGGCTCGACTACGATCGATTATACGTCTTTGGAAAATCGCTGCACCAGCCCATCTACCAGCTGTTGCATCAAGCGCTGTGAAAAGGCTTCCCTAAGGAAGATATCCGAAACCTCCTACAGTGTAAGAGGAATTCACCCTACTCGTTGATCGATGTGGTCGACGCCATATCACCACCACGACACCCGAGTGGCATCGACACTGTTTTCTTCGAGCAAGGGAACGATGTACCAGACCCCCGAGAACTCGACCCCAGTCGCAAAAACCTCATGGTGTTCGACGATTTAATGTTGAGCAAACAGAACACATGTGAAGACTACTACGTGCGCGGTCGTCACAACAACGTTGATTGTTTTTGTGTCAAAACTACTTTAAACTACCTCGACAAACGATTCGAGAAAATGCAAACTTTATCTGTCTCTTCCAGCAAGATGCTAAGAATCTCGATCATATTCGACGCGATCACTGCAATGATCTTACCAAGGAACAATTTGACGCTCTGTGTAAGCATTGCTGGGCCCAACCTTATGGATTTGTAACCATCGATCTCACAAGCTTAAAGTCAGCAGGAAAATACCGATGTAAATTAGAAGAGTTTTATGTAAACTAATTATATTAAAGGGATGGCATCCAATATTGTAGATATAAATATGGATCAGTATGACAAATTCTTTAAAATTTTGGAGAATGAGATGGAACTGGAGCTGGAGTTTGATCCTATGGATCCTATTAAGCCAAAGAGTAGGTTGTCATGCGAAAAATGTAAGTTTGAGTGGGATCCAGTCGAACAGAGGAGTATAAGTTTTAAATGCGGTCTCGTGATCACCCGCATGATCGATAGTAGTGGAGGTGATTTCGACGCGTGGAACTCTGGCCGTCTGTATGGTAAGGTGCAGCGATTTTTCCAACCCCAATGCCCTACCAAGACGATTCGAAACCGTCAGTTCACACACCCATGCCACCCTGGTAAAGACCTATGCCGCAGACACTTTAAATTTGCAATAAAAAAGGGAACCGTAGTGGATACGGTCGATACCCCTAGCGATTGGGAAAGGCGTCTGAACCTTCCACCAGGCGCTTGGGAGCGTTTCTCCTAACGCTTAAGGGCGTTCACACCAACGCTTAAGGGCGTTCACAGCAATGCTTAAGGGCGTTCACACCAACGCTTAAGGGCGTTCACACCAACGCTTAAGGGCCTTCAACAGCGTTCGCTCCTATAAATAAATGACGTTTATCAATATTACCGACCCTAAGCAGCGTGAGGCGCTCGCAAAGGAGTTGCTTGAAACTAAGCGGAGCATTCAAGCCAGCAACATGCAACATCGTCTCGACAAGATTGGACTCAGCCGAGACCTTTCCAGGGTGTTCAAGCCTGTGGTTGAGGCTCAGCGGGAAGCAGCTTCAAAAATCACCAAAACAATCGAAGATTTACCTGCAGCAGTGCCAGCCCTCCCTCCTCCACCGCCCGAGTTTGCCGACCCACTACCCATCGCACCACCTACAGACACCGTCCATGGACCTCGAGCACAGCAGTATTAATTTTGCAGCTCAGTATGACTTCTTCCGCCGACCACACCTTTGGATTGCGATATGAAAACGATGGTATCTTCATCGGAAGCTCACCAGTTACGTTTGACGGCGATGATATTTTTGTAGATGGCGTGAGGTACAAAGGAACCCTTGGCCTCTGGGAACTCATGGTGAAAAAGAATCCAAAATCGTTCCAGCCCGAAGACCTAGAGGACTATGCACAAATCCTGAAAAGTTCCGGTGCCATGTATCAAGGCAATTCCACCCTCTCGAGAACCCCAAAGGCGAATAAGGGTTACAAGTTGAAGGAAATCGTATCCCACATCTACAAGAAGGATAAGTTTGGTAGTGGGCTGCAAACCATATTTCTTCCTTCCAACTTCAAGCAGCTTCTTGATCGCTTGGAACTGTGTGCTGCAGCATACCAAGCAGGAAATAATGGTGTGCGCAACGAAATTGTGTCGATTATCGATGCTATGAAAAAGGGTAGACATAATAGTATCGATGAATATAAGGCGCTTCATCGTAGTATCCTATAAATAAATGTTGCAAATCAAGAAAGGTTATGCTCGAAAGTACGCCTACGGTGGTAAAGGACTGTTTGACACAATCGCCAGTTTGGCTGGACACATGTTTACTTCCTCTGCTGCCCAAACCCTAGGAAGTAAGGCCATAAATGCTGCCACCAATGCAGCCTTGAAAGGTGTTGAAAAGGGGGGTTCCGTAGCCGTCGACCATGTGGTTGATAAAGTGACCCGCCCCGGAAAACGTATTAAAACCCCTCAACAGCTTAGTGTTCAACGCAAGAAGCCAGAGCAAGTTCGGTTGAACAATCTAATCTCCGGCTCTGGTATCAAAACCATTCACGACTTCGTCCAACGCTATAAATAAATACATTATGTCTGACATCCTTACAATCACCGAAGGGTTGACCTTCGACGAAAGTCTCCAGGAATATCAGGTTCGAGAATACGAACCACAAGCCGGTGCCCAGCTGAACAATGCCGGTGCTGAAATCCGAATTAACATCGAAACCCAGGATTTGTTCCTACACCCCGTCGAGAGTTATCTCGTGGTAGAAGGTCGACTTCTCAAGAATGATGACACAGCATATGCCGATGGCGATCTTGTGTCGCTCACCCATAATGGTATCATGTATCTTTTCAAGAGCATCAGTTACAGGCTTTCCGGTCAGCAGATCGAACATATTAACGACCCCGGCATCGCCACCACTATGCTGGGAATGTTAACCTACCCCGACGACTTTTCCAAATCGCAGGGTCTCAACCAACTGTGGTATAAAGATTCCTCCGCCGATGCTGAGGCTGAAAACACTGGATTTGCAGCCCGCCATGGATACATTATCACCAAGCCCACCAACAAAGGATCGTTTTCGTTTGCCATCCCCCTAAAACATATTTTTGGATTCGCAGATGATTACAACAAAATAGTGTACGGCTTTAGGCACGAACTCTCACTCGTTCGCGAGTCAAATGCTAATGCCATTTTGAGAGCAGCTGCCGTCAACGATCCGGCAAAGATTGTCCTAAGTAAACTATCGTGGTTTGTTCCTCACGTCACCCCCTTAGACGAAAATAAGATGCAACTGTACAAAACCATCCAGAGTAAATCCAAAATCCACTGTGGATTTCGCATGAGACAGTGTGATTCCATAGCCGTTCCCCAAGCCTCACAGTTTAACTGGCGCCTAGCTGCCAAGAGTGGTCGAGAAAAGCCTAGATATATCATTGTTGCCTTCCAAACCAACAAAAGTGGTGACCAAACCCATAATGCTGCCGTGTTCGATCACTGTCGATTGCGAAATATCCATGTCACCCTCAACGCTGAACGTTATCCAGCAGTCGACTATAATGCAGCTTTCAACGAAAATAGGATCGCCAGAGTGTTCAAAGAGGCCTCCGACTTCAGAAAGAAATTCCATAACATGGACAGTCTCCTCAGTAATGGTGGTATCAATCCCTCCGATTTCATCGACTTGTACCCCTTGTTTGTGATTGATGTGAGTCATCAGCCTGAGCGTCTCAAAGAATCTACTGTAGACATTCAGATCCGAGCAGAATTCGCCCGTAATGTTCCAGCCAACACCGAAGCGTTTGCACTTGTCATTTCAGATAGAATCCTACAGTTTGAATCCGATGGTCAGAAGATGAATGTTGTGTACTAAAAAGTAAATGGATATAATTCACCTACAACTCCTCTTTGCCAGTCGCCCCGCCGAAGTCTATGCAATCGTAGTGAAGGCTAGTAAAGAACTCAAGGAGCAGTATGACGGTATCGAAGAGTGGAAGCAAAAATATGTGACAATGGTCTACCATAAATAAATGGATAACACATTGTTGCAGCAAATTGTCAATAATACCAACCAAAAGCATAAGTTTTCCTTCATCGTCTCTAGAACGATAGCCAAATTCTTACCCGGTTCAACCCCCCACTACAACTCGAGGAATCTAAGACCTACGAAATGGCATTAGTAAACCTGGAAACCTATAACTCCATCCCCAACATTCATACAGGTAACAATTCCTTCCGCTACTCCCCCGACGATGGTGCCAACTGGTTTCCCATCGCACTAAGCACAGGTTCCTATGACATCGAAGACATCAACAATGAGATCCAGCGGCGGCTACGGCTCAACAAACACAAAACGAAGATCATCATCGATGCCAACCGGGCAACCCTAAGAGCAACGCTGACCCTCGCCAGACACTATCAAGTAGACTTCAACGTTGTCAATAGCATCAATACCGTCTTGGGATTCGAGCGACAAATTTACACGTACGATATGACCACAAACGGCTATACGGAAGGGGACCACATTGTGAATATCATCAGCATCAACAGCATTCTGGTGAATAGTGATATCATCCATGGAAGTTATGTAAATGGTACACAGCAGTCTACCATCTACAGCTTCTTTCCCGCAGACGGTCCTGGTATGAAGATCATTCAAACCCCAAAAAATCTAGTATACTTGCCGGTAACCTTGCGAACCATCAATCGCATGCAAACGTATCTCACCGATCAAGATGGTAGGCCCATCGATTTCAGGGGTGAACATCTCACCATTCGCTTTCATCTTCGTGAGGTATAAATAAATGACTTATCACGAACAAGGTTTGAACTTAACAAAAGGTCAAGCTGATAAACTACAACAGGCGGCCAAAAAAAGGTTGTCCGGTCTCCATTCGTTTGTCCCAGGCAAACCTGCAAGGTGAACACAAGATGTTGCTCACCACCCGCCAGGTTCAAAAGATCGCCAAGCTTCTACAAAAGGGTACTGGTGGCATGGTTCTAGAGTTGAGTGCAACCCAATTAAAGGAAAACATGCAGAAGGTTGGTGGCTTCCTACCCATGTTGGCGGGGCTAGCAATGAGGGCACTTCCTATGTTAGCAAAAACCATTCTACCCGCCTTGGGTGTTGGAGCCTTGAGTGGTCTTGGTGGTGTAGCCGTCAACAAGGCCTTAGGGTCTGGATTGTACCTGAAACGTGGTGGATGCGTTTGCACCGTGAAACATAGTGGCAACGGTCTCTACCTCAAACCTTCAAACGCCCGGATCACCTATGGTGATGGACTCTACTTGAAGCGTGGTCAGCAATTCCACGACGGAGCTGGTCTGATCTTAGGTGCTAACAGCCCCTTCAAAAATATTCCCCTCCTTGGTATGCTCCTATAAATAAATGGATGATTTAGATTCTGGATACCGACAGACCAGAGTCGAATGTATGGAAGATCAACTCAACGCGGATATACATAAGTATCAACATACCTTGAAGATCTACAAACGTCTGGACAAAGTTGTATCTGTAGCACTGGGTGTTTGTTCTGTGGGCAGTTTGGTGTTAACCAGCTGTACCATGGGTTCAGCTTTGACCGGTATAGGTATTATAGCCTCCCTTCCCCTAGGATCCCTTGCTTGCTTAAGTGCCACTGGCGTGATGGTACTCACACTAATCTCAAGGCGTATCATAAAAAAGAAGAAAAAAACACCGCGACACCTTGCAATTGGCACAGTCCACTAAATTTTTGGTTGAACAATGTATTAGTACTGCTTTGGCTATTGACGAACAAATTGATGATGCTGAGTTTGGAAAAATCTCCACCTGCCTCAAAAACTACTACGATGAAAAAGATAAGCTCCAACAACCTTCCACCACTTTTAGTGAGGACCTTAATGCGCATGCGCCGTAAAAAACGTCACACATCATTCCGTTACACTACACTCCACACATCGTTTCACGATGTGCTCCATTCCGCTTCACTTCATGATGTGCTCTGTTTCAAGCATAAAAAAAATAAAAAAAACTTTTTTCAATCCAGCAGAAAAATTTGTTGGATTAAAAGAATTTTTTTTTGTACCCCATCTACCCCATTTTTTCCCCCAACTAACCCATTTTTTACTGTCTTACAAGATTGTAAGATAAGTACTCCTGTTTAGTTTTTTGACTCACTTTAAACCTGTACTTTTTACAAAAGCTCCTTCCAAAGGTTCATTCTCTCTATTCAATCCACTACAAGCCCACACCTTATTTGTTTCTCCTTCTCTGTTTTTTAAGGTAAGAATGTTACTTTTTCCAAATTTACCATCTGTTTCTAACACTTCTAAAATTTCATAAATCACACCAATTGGAAGTTCTTTCCATTTTAAAATTTTTAAACTTTGATCTTTGGCCTTTTCCTCAAATACATTATCATTTATAAATTTGTTGTCATTCATTTTTTCAACAAAAGACATTTTTTTATTTTTTGTTTCTTACCCTACAATTATATTCTTTTAAAGTGTCTTTTTATTTTTTGGATATTTTATGTTGTAGGTTGGTAAATAGATATTCATCACTTTTTAAAGGGTTTTTTTTTCATTTTTTCTCATACTTTTTGTGCTAAAAGTAGCTTTGTGGCAGAACCGGCATTCTTATACTACTTGTTTAGATCCTAAACACATTTGTAAGCACATCTTTTGTGCACTTTTTTTTACATGTTTAGATCTAAACGTGTCTCAGTACAATGTGTTTAGGATTGTGTTTAGAATCGTGTTTAGCTTAGAAAAAAGTGTTTAATTTCTAAACACTTTCATTTTTAAACACATTAAAAGTGTTTAAATTCAAGACATGTTTAGATATTATGTGCTTACTGAGAAATGTGTTTAGAAATTAAACACAATCCTAAACACGTTTACATCTAAACATGTAATACAAGTGTTTAATTTCTAAGCACGACTTTTACAGTGTAGTCGATTAAGTATTTCTTTCAGTATAAGTATGACAACCATGATCTTGCAGTGCTATAAAAAACAAGGTTATTTTGTAATGGTATATCTTTATTAAAAACTAACCAACATTAAATCAATATTGTTCCATTCTGTTCCTTCACCTTTTGAAAATCAAAGGATTCTACCATCTTTTTATTTCACGATTAAATCCAATCCCATATTTTCCTTTTCCTGTTATAATTTGTTCTGGTCATGAATTTGAATCTCTATGTGGACATCTGACATCCTAAACATGCTGGAAGTGAAATATTGAACTTTCATAAGATAAGAAAAACAAATTGAAATAAATGGCATAGTTTCCAATCACCGCTTAAAACTAAGACATAATTTCAAATGTCTCCAAATGAAAGAGATATAAACAGGTACATGTAATAATTAGGAAAAGCTAAATTTAATGTATATAACATATACATCATAAGTGGATTATGCGGTCAAAAGTAAGTTTCAACGAGGACATCAAAAGGATTGCTAGTGAAAACAAAAGGGTGATGAATGATATGTGATCAAGTTCAAAATTTGAAAACTTGTCAACATAATTTAGCTTAGTTAAAAACAATTTGGGACGGCTCATGATCAATGTCAGATTTCAAACTTAACAACATTAAGGGTTGCAAATTCTAACAAATAGTATGAGGCCGAAATACTGCCGGAGGTCAAGAGCAAAATTTCTGTCACCACCTAAATAAAATACCTATGTAACTAAGCTCACAAAGTTATTGGACGGCGTGTGGTACATTTGTAAAGTGTCTTCTTTCACACTTTCACACAATATAAATGAATTTTGCATCTTGCTATAAACAATATCTTGATACAGAACTAGTGAGTGGTTTTGTATATACATGTATATTATATATATGTTGACAAAAAAAGTGTCTTTACTTAAAATGCTAGCTAGAACATCATGTTATTTTTAAAACAGAGCAATCGTTCAAACAAAATTTCTGACATGATATAAATGGAGTTGCTATTGATGTTAAAACATGGTATCACAGTCCTGCCAGGGTTCAAATTTGGTACTTGTCATAAAGTGATAACAATATCCTAATAAATATGGTGTTCTGTTATACAAAAAATATACAAAATAGACTTGTATACCAAAACATAATTATGATAAACAGTTTATAGATATTACTTCTATTATTTCAGCAAAGAAAGAATAATAACTAGTGGCAAATTCAGGGGGTTATAAATTATAGTTAACAAGAGTGCAATTATTTGTTTAAATTTTACCAGTCCCAAAATGGCACTCAGAATAGAATATCGTACAGCTTCTGATTGGATGATGCAGAATTTGAATTTCTTTTAATCGGAAAAGTTTCCAATTAGGTTTAAAAAATCCAGAAACTTCAAATTCATATCTTACAAAGTATAGAAAATATATTCAATTTCTGCACATAGGAGCCATTAAAAGTTTGCCTTTTTCATGAAGCCAAAAAAAAAAATAGACATTCTTTTACAAACTGCATTTTAAGTCATTTTTTGCCCAATGACGATTTATACTTTTTTGGCTATTATGCAATGCTGACAATTCTAGTAACAGGGACAGCTCCCCATTTTTTTTTCTCTTGTTTGTACAGTCTTTGAGAAATGAAATATGGAACACCCCTGCTACCCTACGGAAAAAGCATTAGGAATAATTGCGCTCTTGTGACCTGGGGTGTAGAGGGCTTCATCCATCTTTCTTTCACTGCTTATGCATAAAACTGATGAAAAACGTTTTCCGCACTACCTTCGCCTATATTTTCTACATTTTGCACAATTACACCAACCCTTTGCATGGACCCTAGATCCAACCTTCATAAATCACTTGTTTAAAAAAATGTATCTCAACAAATGATACCTCACATATGAATGCACGATGTGTCGGGCTACACTTATAACTTAAGATGTTAATATATTTTAACATTGTGAATGCAACAATAAACATTCATCACCAAAACACAAATATTAATCCGATTCTCTAAATTTGATTTTTTACTGCATGTTTATATCTCATAAGGAAGCTCCTGGTGTTGGGCCGAGGGAGGGAGGTATTGAATAGCCAACATCAATATTAAGTGCTATATTGAGATCCTCCTTGACATTCAGTTTATCGTGAGAAAAGAAAATACATTGTTGCGAAAAAGGGGTGGGGGGTAGGTGCAGCTTGATTTTGGAAAATCTCACGAGCATACAATTATATTAAATATTTTTCAATAGCAATCAACATGATGAAGGACGCAATATTCGACTGGGTAGGGTAGTTCTCCATTGACGTCATTATTTACATTAACTCGGAGAAGAAGATAACTATTCGGATTTCGTTGTTTACCTTGCAAAATTGAAACACATTACCATGATAACTGTGCATTCTCTTTTGTCCAGTTACAGGATTTATATCCAAAATTTGATCAAGTATCCCAATATATTAACAACAAGAAAATTACCCAAATTGCTCTTGCAAGTGAATTCCATGTGGTTTTCTCCCTCCTCAAATTAAGTTTACAGGTACAGCTAATAACCCAAAAGCAATGATAATAACCAAAAACAGAAAATAAATTAAATTTTCAGTTAACATGATCAGATTGCATTCTTTAAATTTCTGCTTCATCTTCTGATAATTCCAAGTGTGTAAAATAGGCAATGTACATTGAATAGAAAAAGATTGGACGAAAAATTAACAAAGCCCACAGAACTATTTCAGTGTATTAACATGGAACTATTAACATGGAACTATTTGACAGGATGCCGAACCGGAAGTATTTTTCCTTTGTTGACCTCAGTAAAACCTATATTTAAAAAAGAGAATTCTAATTGGTATGGGATAAATATATCAATTTTTTTTTTTATAGCATTGCAAGTATGTTTGTGATTAACGTTACATGTATGCTCATTCATATCTTTAAAATATTTCATCCATCCAACCCTGCACACACCCCTACAGAGTTAGAAAGTAGTTTATCTTGTGGTAGTAAAAACTAAAACAGCCTAACTTGTGAACTGGATAGGTAAATGCTCAAATTAATCTGTGCCTATCCTGTGTGATAAATGTTTCCGTTACACCATATACCATGGTGGTGCTTAGTAGACTTATATAGCGCACTGATAAATAGCTAAGTCCCGTTTTTACCATTGAAAGCCCAAAAGTCTTTTTGATAAAACAAACTTAGGCTATTTGTAGATCTACATATGCTATGTGATAATCATGCAAAGTTTCGGTTAATTCTATTAAATGGAAATTGTAAGAGATATCTTTGTGCTTTTTAAAATGGAGAAACGGATAAGTCCATGTTTTACAATGGGAAATCCCTAAAATCAACTTTACACACATTTCACGACAGATAAAACTCAGTTGTACTGATGAATTTTCTTTAATTGCGATAGTTTTAGAGATATGAGCCAAAATATAGCTTGACCCCTATATTGATAACGGACAGTTAATCCGAAATCACGGATTATCAATCCGATATCACGGATTATCAATCCGATATCAAGGATTTGAAATTTGAGATAACGGATTATTAATCCAAGATAACGGATTATCATTAATTTAGGAGATCACGGATTATATAATTCGAAATTACGGATCGGAAATCCGATATATCAATCCGAGATGACGGATGAACTTTATTTGCTATGTGTCCCGTAATGGCTTCCCTAAAAAATTAATTCGTGTACTTAAGAAAAAGAATTTACTACAGACATTTTACAGACTGAGTCTTAATGATGTCTTGACCCTATCTCAACAGTATAAATATCGGCTAAATTGTGTATAGACACATTCCTGACAGTTGAAATACTTTCTTTTGCTGTTTTATACTAATTTCTATTATCGCTAAACTAAATTTGGAAGAATTAGGATACAATAATACACTGCTAAATATATAAAAAGTCCTTTTTTTGTTACAATAATTATTTATTTACCATATAAACATTGAATATTATGCATGAAAAATGAAATATGTCTACAGTATGATTGGTTCAATCATTTAGCAAATATTCATAAGAGTTATAAATCAACATTTGTAATTATTTACAAACCAACATTTAAATAGGTTTATATCAACATACTCACATTGGTATTTGTTAATATTTTAAATGTCCTTCCCATGATCGTATTTATAAAAATATTCATATACCCAAATTTTTATTTATGAAAATATTTACATGCCCAATTTTTGTTTTTGTTGTAATAAGTGTAACTTGAAATATCAGTATATTCTATAAAGAGAAATAAAGATAAAGATCTTTCTTGTATATTGGTCATGATTTGTAAAACTCAGAATTGTCAAGTAAATTTAAGACACAATTCAAAATGTTCAGAAAATGTCAAGCCATACTGAGATAAAAAAATAAGAATGTCGAGAACACGTCGAGAAATTTCAAAACAGCATTCAGATGTTGAGATTTGTCAAGAAATTATAAGACAATATTCAGGGTGTTAATTTGAAGCACCCGTGGAATGAATGTACATTGCTACACTCTTTTATGAGATAAGCATTTAGAAAACAGAGCATTAATTTTGTTTTTCTTATAAAAATCCCAGTTGTCTTTATTTTTTTTATAATTTTAGGTCATTTCATCAGTCTCGGCAATTTTCCGAGTTTTTCCTTAGAGTTATCCCTCTTTTCGTGTGTTTTGTGATTCTGCAGTATTCAATATTGAGGTCATGGTTTGAGATTTATTCTAATATTTATGTAGAGTGGACTAATAAAGTTTATCCGTTTGAACTCAGCAGCGAAATTTGTTGACGAATTAGTTTCCGCATTCGCCTACCAAACAACACAAGTTTGTGGCTACACTTGTTTGTTCTTATTTTAATACGAAAAACTGGTTTTATTTTCAAAGATTTGATAACTTGGTATCTTTATAATCTCTTATTGACTTTCAATTAATATGAAACTGCGTTTACAAACAGTTCTCTAGTAAGGATATAACCCACTTCTAGGTACTGCTTATTTGAGTATTAATACCTGCTAATCATTTTTGTTTCTTTTTTTTCTGTTTTATTTTGAAACTCTCGCATTACTTTATTGTCATTGATTTGACCGTTTTTTTTTATTAAATTATATATAGTTTATATAATTTTTAATCAAGTTTACCAACTTAACTAATTAAATATTATGTTTTTATTTCCAAATAATTTCTTTGCATATTTCTTTTACGTTAGACGGTTACATTCAACTCTTAGAATTCAGCATTTTAAAATGACCTGATGTAATCTTTTCATCTGACTTGTAATATTTAATGGTTCTAGGTTGTCAAACTCTACACTCATCTTAAAAATCTTGTTCGCGATAATTGTAAAAAAAAAAAAGAAAATTTTAATTATTGACTTGTGTTCAACTTATATAAGGTGACGGTGTTTATATTATTGAAATCGGCTATTTGCGTTCTTCCTTTTACCTTAATCTGTTTCCTGTTTCAAATAGATTAAATCGGGTTTTGTAAATACAGAAAAAAATATAAATACATGTTTTATTCTGCCACACTTGCAATACATGTAAACTATGGAATTATTAGAAAGCGTATGACCATTAACATCTCACTATTGATTGTAAGATGTCGTTTTTCGAACGATTTTATAAATGTTTTGCTTTTTCAAAATTGCTTTCCATATTTACTTTTACACACTCCGTATATTTATATCAACTTTTTCCTTTCTATTTTGATACAGATCATAGAATAAACCAGACATTCCAATAATGTTTAATAATTATAAACTTTCAATTGTGGATCTGAAAAATGAAGTTGTGTTGTCTAGATTTTGATTTGTCAAGTATTATTTCAAATTTTGCCTTCAATGACACTTTTTAATGCATAGGTTTATAGAGCTGAACTACGGACTGTTTTCAATGTTTGTATCTTTTCAAACTAGAGAACACATTGTAACGATTAACAAAATCTGCAATAACAGGCGAACAACAACATCAAATGTTATCTGTTTTCGTCTCGCCTGAGACGAAATCACACTATGTGAGACATAAGGATTATTACCCGGTGACGTTGGTGTAAACTATTTGTATGAATCTTTATATTTCAGGAGGTAGAAGACCTGGATGCTTCACACCTTGTTTAGAGATAACTTACGTAACGAAGTTTTCGTCTGTCATATGTCTGTTAACCTTGACCTCATTTTCATGGTTCAGTGACTACTTTTTTCGTCATGTAAATATCTCACTCATTCAGAGTTATATGATAACTATTTCTCGTTTTTGGGTTTCTTGCGATATCTATATGTCAGTCAGACAGGGTTTAACTGATCTTGACCTCATTGCATGAATCAGCGATCAAGGTAATAGTAACCTGATAAGTTCCGTTTATTAGAAACTATAACCAGTAGGTCAGTTATATGTAAAGTATAGCTGACTATGCGTGATTATTTCTCATTATTGAAGGCCGTACGGTGACATACAGTTGTTTACTTCTATGTCAATTTCTCTTTGATGGAGAGTTTTCTCATTGAAACTCATACCATATCTTCCTACATTTTTTTAAAGAATGATTGTAAGGAGTACATATCACGGCAAGTTTCATCTGTTCTTGACCTTATTTTAATATTTCAAAGGTCAATGTTTATTTTTTTATGTTATGATGTATTTTTCAAGTACTATAAAATAGTTATCAAAGGTACCAGGATTATAATTTAATACGCCAGACGCGCGTTTCGTCTACATAAGACTCATCAGTGACGCTCATATCAAAACATTTAAAAAGTAGTACGTCAATTATTTTCGGTGTATGGAAATATTATAAAATGTACATGTCTGTCTGGCAGGTTGACTATGGCCTACACCTCATTTACATGGTTTATTGGTCAGTATTAAGCTTTTCTATTTTGGGTTGTTTTTCACTTACCATAAGCAATATGTCAACTGTTTTCGGAGTATGAAATAATAGTAAGGTTTTAATAATTTGTAAATGTTAGTCTGACAGGATTTATATGACCTTGATCGCATTGATCATGGATCTTTAAACATGTTAAATGTATGTGATATTTGTGGTAAAATCTTTAGTTTTAAGACTTACAATATTAGATCAATGGTCGGTAAGGCAGGTGAGACATTTAAGCATATGCACTGTTAATGCAAACCGACGACAATTATAGACGAGGTCATCGTCGGCAAAATTGAAAAAACAAAAAAAACAAAAAAAAACAAAAAAAAAACATGTGTAAAACTGTTTGGTAAAACCTAAAATCATTGATACATCACGTTCATAGTTCTTCTAACTGTTAACAATATTTATAATTGAGATACACAGCAAAAGCCGGTGACAATTAACATTTAAAGAAAACCAGGATTCTGATTCAAAATATGAACTAAGGTTTATTGTCTCGAAGAATTGAGAATTTCATAACGATATTATAGCTGTAGTAAAAAAATACCAGATATACAGAAAGGGTGCAATCGAAGAACTTACCTGTATCAAGATTCTGTACTTACGACAAACAGAGTAATTCAATGTTGTAGCAGTTTTCTCCTGCAAAGTTTAACAAAATAAAATTCGAAATCTGTAATGCTAAAAAATCTCACTTTATAATCCTACATAATTAATCGACCACTTAACATGCTTAATGTTCAAAAGTCGAAATTGACAGATACCCGTAATTTATTAACTGCACAATATATAAAGTTAAGATGATATATGTTTGCAAATGAGAAAACTTTTCACCAAAGACTATCAGATTTAGAAGTTAGCAACCTTAGGTCAAGCTTTTTAAGACTGTTTTAAGCAATTTTTTTATGTTGCGCTGTGACGGCACTCTCTCGGGTTAGAGGCTGGTTTCGGCGCCCGAAAACTAACCCGCTACTCTCCACAGTCAGGAGCCTGTAAATCAGTTGTTATCTGCTGATGTTTCTAGTTTATTGTTTTGATCGACACAAAGCACACAAATAAAAACAGCTAACACAAAGACCGAAGACACAGAGTTCCGATCTGAGAGAGCTTGCAGTTTATAGAACTTTTTTTAATCAAATAAGTAAAAACGCAATCAAAGAGGGAGGATGTGCGCCTTCAAACTGGTTTGATCCCGCGACATTCTGTATGTGCATGTACAAATTCAGGAGCCTGTAATTGAGTGATTGTCGTTTTTCTACCCTTTCTCATATTTGTTTTTCGTTCATTGTTTTGCATAGTTTATTCTTATGTTGTACCTTTACACCACTGTCCGAGGTTAGGAGGAGAAACCGCCAAAAACTAGTTTAACCCTGCCACTATCTGTATGTGCCTATCCCCAGTCAGAAGCCTGTAATTCAGTGGTTGTCGTTTGTTTCTGTGATACATATGTGTTTTTCGTTCAATATTTTGTACATAAATTAGGATGGAAGTTTCCTCGTTTGAATTGTTTACTATTCGCCATTTTGAGGCCTTTTATAGCTGACTTTGAGGCATGGGCTTTACTCATTGTTCAAGGCCATACGGTGACCTATAGTTTTCGTTTGTTCCTATGTGACATATTTGTTTTTCGTTCATTTTTTTATATAAATAAGGCCGTTAGCTTTCTCGTTGAATTGTTTTACATTGTCATTTATAGCTGACTATGCGGTATGGGCTTTGCTCATTGTTGAAGGCCGTACGGTGACGTATAGTTGTAAATTTCTGTGTCATTTTGGTCTCATGTGGACAGTTGTCTAATTGGCAATCATACCACATCTTCTTTTTTATATTCAGTGGCAATTCTCATTAAATGGGGAAATGCACCGCAACAATACATGTCTTGTATTCCGGGGACATTTGATGCTAAACCTTTAAGTCTTTCTTAATTTCAATTATAAGTTAGAATTCCTTTCAACTTTGTTTCTTTGATGGAAATTTTTCATTGACGTGAATAATTCAGTTGATCACTAGCACAATTGTCTCCTGTTTTGACATTAACCATAGTAGATATTTCGTGCTTTTTGTGTGTGTATTTAATGTTTATAAAAGTTTAAAATCATTCGAAATAACATTTTTGTACTAAGGTTTTTCTTCTTAAAGGTTTAAAATAAGGAGACAGTAGTCAATAACGTCACATACATTGTAAGCCTTAAGTAATCATTCTTAAGTAGTGAATAAATGCCTAGCAACCGTCAATGTTTTGGTACCTTGGGTATTCCACATTTTGTTTTAATGTAGTCATGGTTCAAATATCTTTCTTTTAAACTCACCTAGTCTGGTGAACGGATACAATCAACGGGATTTCCTCAATATTGTAGCGATTTTAGCTTTGACAGTTTTATTTCAATAAAACATTGGTGGATGCCAGGTTCGTCATAGCTAGTGGTGGTGAATTGAAAGTGTTAGAATCTGATGTTATAACTTTATTAAGCATGTTGCAGTGAACCTATAACATTGACTTTAGTTGAGCTATATTGAGCGTGTTTTGGATTACGTTACTGTACAGTGATTAATCTAGTTTTGTTTACTACATTGAAATAGGAATTCAATTGCTAGTTGGGGGGATTGTAGCGATTTTAGCTTTGACAGTTTAATTTATTATTATGTGACATATCTTTTTATTAATACATTCGGGTTAAATTACATTTCAATAGGGCACCGCCCGTTAGTTTATTTATTTGAACGGTGTCTTAATTCATTCAAATTCACCGCCCGGTAACTCTAGAACCGCCCGGTACCCCATCTTTGGAACCATCGGGGGTACCGCCCGGTATCTTTAGAACCGCCCGGTTCCCCATCTTTGGAACAGTTGGGGTACCGCCTGTAATTATGTATAAGGGGATGCGAGAGAGATCAGAGAAAAAAGAATAGATAGATAGTTAGTTAGAAGAATAGAGAGGTTAATTAGAGAACGAAAGGACAGTGATATTGAGTTAGTGAGATCAGGATTATTGTTCAGCTGTTTTATTATGTTAAACCGATATTATATATTTAACAGATTACATTGTGTTTATAATTGAGACTTTGTGTTGTGGTTTGTTTTCTTTGTGCCATTTGAACATGGATTTTACGTAATTTACGCTACCGCAAAATAACACATCGACACACAAGAATCCATAAAAAAAAACCGACAACGCTACAAATGGTGGCAGCGGTGGGATAGCTATACACAAAGTTTTATAGATTCGTAATGAAGATAATTGTTGGAATATCAGTGAAACTTAAACTATTTGGATACATGTTAGAATTTTTAGTCCAAGTTGTGTTGTATTATTAATGGAGATGGATCGAAATAAAACTAACTATAATATAATCCAATGGATTTACAAACGTTGGAAAAGAGCCGTCTGTTTCTGGAGAACAAAACTTTAGGAACAGAAGTCCGTATTCACCAAGATTATTTTCATCATCTCAAGAATTCCAAGGAGTACCCGATTCCATTCCAAGGACGCCGGGAGATTTCAGAACCGTACACCGGACGGTCCCTGGGACCCCATTGCCGACAACTAACATGTGGGGTGGTTTCGACGGTATCAGTAATTGGAAGGGTGAATCATTTATTACAAGCACACCGATGTCTGATGTATGAACCAGAGACAACAAAATGCCAATACAGCCGGAATTGATCATAAATGGAAGAAATTCGTTCTTAGATGAATTTGCATTGGTTTATCTTAAGTTTGATACTTGTGATCGGATGGATTTCTGTAACATTTCCTTTTCATGACATTGTTTGTTGGTTGAAGCAAAATGTTATACTATTTGTGGTTACTCTACTGATAACATTTCTAGTTTCGGTAATTGTGAAGTTATTCATAGATGAAACCTCGGGACGTTTGGAACACTTTGACAACCAAAATGAAGACAGAAGAAACCCAACCGATACCGTACGTGAGAACTTGACCTTCGACCAGAACATTCCACATATTAGAGACAATGCAAAGACTGTACCGGTGAACTCATTATCACCTTTGCAAGATTACCGATCCGAAGTTCAGTGTACGAATTGTAGAAAAAGAGGACACACAAGAGAGCATTGTTGGAGTAAGACACATTCAAACAATCAGAACATTCCAAATCAGACGGTACCAGATGAGAACACCGCCCAGAATAGTGGTGGTACCGTCCAGAAGTTAAACAACAACCGGTCGGAGCAATAGGCCCTGCTCCGACCGACGGTACCTGATGGCCTAGCAGAAGTTTAAAGGAGTGTACCTTGGGTAAACGGAGGACGACACGTTCCACTCAAACTGAGGGGTGTGATATGGAGCTTGACTTGGATCACATAATAGACCAAGATTTAACTCCGGAGTATCACATAACACCTAAGCAGTTGATTGATGGTGCGTTTGTTTATCTACGAGAGGAATACATAGACAATGAATTATTGTCAGAAAATATTGGACAAAATAACGTACGTAGCTGTGTTATCGAAAATATATGGAAAAGTCGGTATGATGGTAGATAGTAAATAGAAGGATCAGCATTTACTTGCAAGATCGATACCGGTGCTAGATGTACATTCATAACAAAAGAAAGCTACCGAAATATATTGCCTGATAGTAGACCTATGCTAGGACCATTGGATACCAGGTTCTTCACAACTAGTGGTGGTGATATAAAAGTGTTAGGAACTGCTGTTATGACATCATTTGATGAATTTTGTGTTCAATTTCCAATTATTGTTGGAGGAGTAATAAATAATTTGCTTGGTGAAAATTTTATTTAATCCTTTCGATGTCAATGGGACTGTGATTCCTTATCTCTAGAAATAAGTGGTAGAAATATTTCATTTCACGTACAAAATGAATGCGCTCGCTCTAGTAGAGTTGTTTCATTAGAATCAGTGATAGTACCAGCTAAGAATGAAAAAAAATGTAAGATTAACGAGAAAAATTAGTATAAGTTCTGCAGATATAAATGGTGTCTTGTCTCTTGATAGAAATTTTATGACAAAATATAAACTAGCGCTAGCAAGAGTACTAGTTAATGCATCACAAGGTAAGGTGTATGCAAGTTTGTTTAACCCAACCAGTACAAACATTATATTGTACAACGGAACACATATTGCTGTGTTGTACCAGTTTTAAATATCGGCAATTCTGTTGAGGTAGAAGATGAAAATGAAGATGTTTGTGATATTGTAGAGCATCGCAATTCGTCTAATAAAATATTGCCTCAATATATGGAAAAGATGTACCAAAGCGGTATACAGAATCTATCATATAAAAAAGGCGATAATAAAAGGGTATTGCTATAAATTTGTTGTGTATTTGCTGACCCTGATGGGCATACTGGACATACATGGTTGGGAATGCATGAAATTAAACTGGAGAAACAGATACCAATAAAGGAACCGCAGGACAATTCTTTGGATAAACTATTGGAACCGCCGGACAATTCTTGGAATAAAATATTGGAACCGACGGACAATTCTTTAAATTGAACCCCCGGGATATTATTTCAATAACACATTGGTGGATGCCAGGTTCGTCATAGCTAGTGGTGGTGAATTGAAAGTGTTAGAATCTGATGTTATAACTTTATTATGCATGTTGCAGTGAACTTATAACATTGACTTTAGTTGAGCTATATTGAGAGTGTTTTGGATTACGTAACTGTACAGTGGTTAATCTAGTTTTGTTTACTACATTGAAATAGGAATTTCAATTGCTAGTTGGGGGGATTGTAGCGATTTTAGCTTTGACAGTTTAATTTATTATTATGTAACATATCTTTTTATTAATACATTCGGGTTAAATTACATTTCAATAGGGCACCGCCCGTTAGTTTATTTATTTGAACGGTGTCTTAATTCATTCAAATTCACCGCCCGGTAACTTTAGAACCGCCCGGTACCCCATCTTTGGAACTGTCGGGGTACCGCCCGGTTCCCCATCTTTGGAACAGTCGGGGTACCGCCTGTAATTATGTATATAAGGGGATGCGAGAGAGATCAGAGAAAAAAGAATAGACAGATAGTTAGTTAGAAGAATTGAGAGGATAATTAGAGAACGAAAGGACAGTAATATTGAGATAGTGAGATCAGGAATATTGTTCAGCTGTTTTATTATGTTAAACTGATATTATATTTTTAACAGATTACATTGTGTTTATAATTGAGACTTTGCGTTGTGGTTTGTTTTCTTTGTGCCATTTGAACATGGTTTTTACGTAATTTACGCTACCTCAAAATAACACATCGACACACAAGAATCCATAAAAAAAAACCAACAACACTACAATATTATCATTCTGTACATTGTCCTTCTTAAATATTTTCCTTTAAAACCTCAGAATTAAAGGTTATCAAACTTAGCATATCTTCTGCGTCCGGTCCTCGATATGTTACTACTAGTTAAATTATGACTTTAACTAGTAAAAAAAAACCCACAAGAATAAAAACGTTAGTTCATTGCTGAAATATAAAAAATTAAAGCAGTAAGAGAAAAAACTGGCATATGGTCAGTAAAGATCTACATTTAGATTTACAGTACAACTGGACAACCTCAAATGACAATTTTTAGCAGATTTCGAGGGTTTTTTCCCCCTACTTAGAATCAATATACCAACTTCACCTGCATATAGGATATATATTTCCCAATTCATACGGTATTGCAGAGCTTTGTTTCTGAGCAGACAGTTGATGTACCAAGGATATGTCAAAGAACTTCACGTCCTTTTTACCATTATCAAGCTGAAGACTAATTATGAAATAATTCGCCTCCATGACAAAGAAATGTTTGACGTGAATATTCTGTTTGCAATGAGTGTTGAAACATTTCTATCAGCGAACAGGAAGTACGAAAAAAATGTAGCTGCACTGCAGATATGAAAATTGCTTGCATGCTTCAACTCAACATTACCAAGCTGCAGCCCTTGTATAAAATCATCCCCATTTCATATAAGCCAAGATAACTTTGACGAAAGTTTTCTACCCAATGTTTTTCACACTGACGGACGAAATTCGTCGTTACCGACAACAGTGGAACTGGTTCGATAATCCCCCTGCGATTCAACATGGAGTCCATGGCTATAATAAAACAAACGATACATCGCAGGTTGTTTGTTTTTCCTTGTAAACCACTAAAGGTAAATAACACTAAATGGACATATATGTTTAACCCGGCCACATAATGTGTGTGCCTGTCCCAAGCCAGGAGCCTGTAATTCAGTGGTTGTCGTTTGTTTATGTGTTACATACTTGTTTTTCGTTCATTTTTTTATATAAATAAAGCCGTTAGTTTTTTCGTTTGAATTGTTTTACAATGTCATTTCGGGGCCTTTTATAGCTGATTATGCGGTATGGGCTTTGCTCATTGTTGATGGCCGTACGGTGACCTAAAGTTGTTAATTTCTGTGTCATTTTGGTCTCTTATGGACAGTTGTCTCATTGGCAATCATACCACACCTTCTTTTTTATATATATGTTCAGACATGTAAGATCTACTTTTATTACTACTATCTTTTCAAAACTGTCAAATGATTCCTTATTATTTACTTTAAATGATCAACGTAGGTATTATCCTGAGATCTATAATAGAAAAGAGCAAATAAATGTCAAAAATTATCCACAGGACGAGAACTTCAAAAAGGTAAGACAACTGAAACTGTCAATCAACTTTTTACAGTTTTTTTACCAATATGAGACTTGTTTCCGTTTTTTGTCTCAATTGTGTGCATTTATTTTGAAAACATAGCGATAAAATATAATATTAAGAATGATCATCAGGACATGATAGGCGAAAAAGGTAAATGCAACATTGTTTGAAATGTTACTAAATTTAAAACAAAAGGGGGGGGGGGGGGGGAGAGATACCAACTGGACATTCAAAACGCATAAGTCAAAGATAAACTGCAAAAGTCTTGGGATAAAAAATGAAAAGAACCAATTTTCCACAAAAGATTAAAACAAAACAAACAAACAACTGTGCAATAGGAACCCTACTAAAAATAGGGGGACATCAGGTACCCCGGACTGGTAAGCAGGAACATCCGGTTTAAGTCATGTTGCTTATGATAAGTACACATTCGGCAGTCAGCACACTCAGTATCATTCGGTGATTTCATGATCAAGGAAAAGAGGACGAGATTGTTGTAAAGACAACAGTTACTGTGACGTATTTGTTGTGTATCTCATAATATAATTATACAGGAGCTGCTAATCCTTTCGGAGCACCTGATTTGACCCCCATTTTTAAAGAGTCACACTACTCAAATGTGAAAATGTTTTCGTAGAGCCTCGTTATTTTGTCGTTTAGTCGTCTTTATATTTGGTCATGGGATATTCTGTTTAATGACACATGAAATTTAAAAAAGAGTTATTTTCTTTTCATGATTTTCGATAGACCCATTGGTCATTTTCATCTATTTTTGTAATAGAAGTTATAGCCCTATAAAAGATGAAAAATAGTAAAACAATGTATTGATTAAAAATTCCTAACTGTAAAAAAAAGTAAGTGTTTAGCAAATGAAATGTTTTGCATCTATCCTGAAACGCTATTTTGATTAAACTAAACATGAAACAACCATATGTTAAGCAAAAGTAGCAATTTCAACAATCTAGAGCATCACAGTATTTTTGGAGTAAAAAGGGAGTTATAAGGATTAAGCATCAATTTTTTTGATAATATATGGACTTTTACTGTATAAAAGTCCTGCAACATTTCATAAGTGAATCAATATGAAAGTTGATCGTGTCTTTTTTAACTGCGGAAAAGTATATTTTTTCCGAAGCACATTCAAATCTAACAGGATTAATATGCACCCAGCACAGCCTTACTAAGTCCTCATATATGTCTTTTTCTGTATTTACTAATGATCATATACCCATATGAAGGTTTTTCCTTTCAGAAAGAATGAGTCTTTCATTTGAAAACCAGCCCTGACGGGACCAAGTCTCAATAAACTGTACTTCAAGGCATGTCGACATAATACCCTAGGTAAGTTTATTATTGATCCTGATCAAAATTCAAGTTACTGTTACTTAAAACATTTAACTCATTTGCTAGTAACCGTGTATTGTTGTCAAATGGTGGTTTACTCTACATTGTTTTCTTAGTTAATAGTATTAAGACGTTGCAGCTAGAAACAATACGTTCTTCCGTTTATTAGTCAGTTAAAAAAACTATTAACGCTGAGTTTACAAATAGAATATAAAATCCGGATGGTCAAACAAAAAAGAAAAAAAGAATTATTCAGGACAATTTGTTTACAACTGTTGAAAAACATTCGCTTTTTCGGTGTAAGATTGCCAAGATAAAACCCATAGTACCCTATTTTATAAAGTAACTACCATAATTAACTTATAAAATTACTTGTATTCCTCAAACACTGAATCAATTCATTTGTTTCGTGCTTCATGCAATTACAATGACAAATGAATTGTTCATTGCAAGCGTTTATTATTTGGTTAGCGAGATTTATTTTGACGAGTAATTGAGTCGTTGGGTGTGGTTATAGATCGATGCATATGAAAGAGAATCACATTTATTATCATTGATAAAATTTGGTACAATTTTTGTTGCAAATCTTTGCAGAAAATAAATTACTTTGACGGAACATAAATCAGATAATGCAATTTTAAAGTTTTCTTGTCGTATTACCAACTATGGGGTGCCAAGGTTAATAAAATAAGGACTTTCATTTAAGCAATTCTGACATATTCCGCAGTTCTATACGACAAGAAATATTTTTTTGTGTTAATTATAACGAAGATTGATATTTCACAATTTGCTAAGCATCATTATTTCTGCAATAATCAGACCCCATTTTCGAAAGAAAATCTGCTTATACATTTTGCAATTTAAGCAAAACAAAGCTATGATATTTTTGTTACATGAAGGTTAAATTGTAAACTAATTTAGGTTCAATTTATACATTTTTGTTTCATTGTTTTTGCTGTCAATGTTTGTTTTAGCATCGTTCATGGATGCCAATAGTTCCCTACTTTTCAACTTGATCGTGAATTTCATTGTCTTTCTTGATTTCTGTTAGTCGTAAATTTTATCATCATCCTGAGAATTTATTTTGTGCAACAGAAAATAATGGGATATTCAGTAACAAATGAATCTGTATCAAAATGTGAGATAGTTTTAGTATGATTAGCCTCATACTTTTTTTCCCTTCATTTATGATTATCACATTTTATAATTATGAAGTAAAATGTGTATATACTGTATTGTATACACTGATAACTGACGTAACATAAGAAATAATTAATTCAAATACGTTATCCTTTATTATAAAACTCGTTTCACCTTAATAAAAGGCACTAGCAAACCAGAAATTAATATTATATGTTAGGACTTGCCAAGATTTGAAGTTGATTCTAGGTAATTGATTTGTATAACGCGAATTAGTTCAGGTGATTTACAACTTATAAATGATTGGCTACTTTGATACACGTGAGAGGAATCCAATAGGTGAGCTTCATGTATATCCATTGATAGTTTAAATAGACACGAACAGTTGTTTTTTCAATGAGTTCCAATGCAATTATAGTTAAAGGAAGATATCGCTTTTTACTGGTAAGTCTATTTTTTTTAAAATTACTATTTCAATCTTCAGCTGAATTCAAAGTGTTGTTTACGTTTCTAGATAAATGCATGTACACATTCTTTCTTATATTTTAAGAACAGTATTTGAGGTCGGTCATTTAAAGACGTTAAAGTATACGCATCTGCAGATTTAGCAATAAACATTATGTGATCCCAAGCTTTAATTGTAAATACTTTCAATAATGCAGATTGGCAACTTCTTAATTTCTAATGCTAGTATTTAATTGTGTAGCTGACTTAATTGTTGGAAAAGAGGGGCGAAAGATACCAGAGGGACAGAGGGAAAACGTATAATAGTCTTAAGCTCGGGATAACATAATATGTTTTGGTGTATCTGCAGATGCGTTTACGTCAACGTATATGGTAATGTTGATACGTTTTTAAATGACCAACCTCTATTTAAAACAAACATGTTGTTTAAATTAAAAATTTCGTTGTCATAAGGGCAGCTGCAGCCCGTCTCCAGGTGCAGGATGTTCTCGCTGCGTTGAAGACTAATCGGGTTCCTTTGACTGATTTCAGCTCTTTGGTTGTTTCCATTCTCTGTTCTGACGATTACCATTTATGGATAATTACCTTAACTAAAATAACACCTTATATATTTCGTGTGTACCATTCACATCATGCATGCTAAAACCAAAACCTTTAAAGTCAAGAATGTATGACTACCTACACACGTGAGGATTGAAATGACAAATAGGGACATAATGGTATAGATAAATAATATAAGATTATTTTTTCCAGAGGGAGTTGGAAATTCCGTTTGTCCGAAGCCCTTTCCTGGATTTCGCCCAATCTTTTAGATCGATTACGATTTCGATTCGAGTAATTTTAACATTGATTTTTTGTACTGCTTTTGAACCAAATCGTTATAAGTTTTCCAATTTAAAAGGAATAATTTTAGGGAATTAGTATAAAATTACAAAGATTGTAAATTAAATGCTTTAATAAATATATCGTAAAAATAATTACTGTCCTACTTATATCTGAATGTGACAACTACCTAAATAGATTTGAACCACCCATTGACGGAATACCAGTTAAGTTACATTACCGTTAACCGTTGACTGCGTGAGATGCTTTAATCGACAATTTGTGCCTATTCAATGATGTTCGACGCTAACGTAGTTCGAATGTGAAGTAGCTGAGTAAACCACATATACTTAAATAAAAGCAACAAAGAATCAGAGCTGTGCACAAAAAAAGAGATATTCCTTTATTGAAATGAATTTCAAAAGGCACAGTAATTGGATGACCATGCTGGCACCGACAACCTGGCTACTGTTATTTTATTATGAACTAGTAGTCTACGAAGTGAAACAATGTGGTACTTTTTAAGTGCCAATTTGACTGCACCAGATACGAATTTAGACCTTTAAATTTCCGATTGGTGTTATTTTTCGATTTTGAGATAATTTTATTTATTTGGATAAATTTAACAAACCAATTACTATTTCGTTTCCGATCTTTCAAGTATGCCGTGAAAAAGGAATACACATTAACTTATTAAGTAATGAAATAAACGTAAGGAATAGACAACAATATTATTAAGTGTATGAAATGAATTTAAAACAGTGTATTTAACTGATTTGCAAATATAAGGACTCCCCATGCACACATATATTTATGTGGCTCAGACGACAATTCAGTTAGTATAAAACCAGACCTTACAAACGTCATGCATTTAATGTTGTAAATGATTAACAAAGAACACTGATCTTAGATAATTATTACGATTCCAGGATAAGCTGCATACAAATAATGGTTTCAAACTTCAAAACGTGTATTTGCGAAACAAAACCCGTCCCAATGTTTCAGATGTTAATTAAAAACATACAAACAGCTTATTGTAAAGTCTGTTTAAAACAATGTAATCAACAATACACCATCAGAGGCAAATATTTTTGTTTAGTACATTATTTGCTCTGGAGGTTTTAATGACGAAGCTAGTTACAGAGGGGTGCAGTCCTAATCCATAGAAAAGTTGATTGAGAGTACAGGTCTGCATTTCACTAATTGAATGCCGTGAGTACCAATTTTCAAATCAGACCTAAATTTGATTATATGAAGGATCATCATATTGTTCTATTTTCCAATACAGAAAGTACTATACTCTTAAGTGAATTTGTGAATACACATTGAATTTTTGTCATTCTAAATGCTTGCAAAATTAAAATAAAGGGTTTTGAATTTCTCATTTATGGATCGACATATATACATAAACTCATCACAGAAACCAGGATTGAAATTTAGTATTTGCGGCCGAAGAAATATAAATGCTGTTCGTTCATCTGTCCGTTCGAGCATCGGATTCTAGCATAATTAATCGTTATCTAATTTTGATAACATTCAAGCATTAACATTATATAGATAACCGGTCAAGGCTGAAAATGAGCCCTGTTCAAACTTTAGTAGGTGGGGGACATTGAAAATCTTTTGTGTAATTCATATTGCAATAATTTTGAATTTACCGAAATATATTTTGAAGGTCCCTATCAGAAAGTTTGGACATACATTGTACATGTAAAAGTCAGCTTGTTTGATTTCCCAAATAAACTAAGAAAACCATGAAGATTTGATAAATAAAGGCTTGGTTTTGAAAAGCCCAAGAAAGTTGTAAAATGTCCTCAAAAATCAAAAGAGAACTAAATATAATACCACATATTCTTATTTTTATATTGTATGCTTTTTGAGCAAGGTGGAACAAACTGAAAAAGACCTCGTTATGAAGGCATTTGTGATCGCCTTAAAAAACATCTCCTCATATCAGTAAAATGTTTAAACCAAAAAAATGGTTATCATCAAATCAGATCAGAAGCTTATTTCGAAACTTTACCACAAAGAAAACAAATGAATTGGTGGACAATTCTAATAAAGCGGAACAATTGATGAAGCAGATGTAGTACATAATTCAGACTTCAATGATGTACTACTGCCAAATATTGAGTGTTTGGTCCTTGGATCCAGCATGAACTGTACCTTCAAGTCTGGCAGTTGAACTTTAAGTTTGACAGTCTAAGAATTATGTGTAATTAATTTTGTAAACACCAGCTTTTTATCTAATGGAACAGATTGCCCAACTATAGAAATACAGTCTCTGAAATTTTTTTGAAAGTACAATTTAACAAAGGGCCACGCAAGCTTTTCCCATCAGTAGGCATCAGTCGTCCATAAACTTTTTCAAAAATCTTCTCACCGAAACTATAAGGTTGAATTTAAGCAAACTTGGCCACAATCATCATTGGGGTATCGAGTATTAAGAATTGTGAGCAATGACTCCGCCCCGCCCCCCTTTTTGTTTCTTCTTTTTCCAACCAACTTGGCCAACACGGCTAAAAATAGAACTTAGAGGGGTAAGATGCATGTTTTGTCTATTATCTTGAAAACTACAAGATAGAAAATGTTGAGATCACCCCACTGTCAGTTTACGTCATAATTGTCAGACGAACTCCTGTTGGAGTTTTGGCCCATAAATGACAAAATTTGTATGCCCCATTTATGGGCATTATGTTTTCTGGTCTGTGCGTCCGTTCGTCCGTCCGTCCGTCCGTCTGTTCGTCCGTCCGTCCGTTCGTTCGTCTGTACGTCCTTTCGTTCGTCCGTTCGTCCTGCTTCAGGTTAAAGTTTTTGGTCGAATTAGTTTTGGGTGAAGTTGAAGTCCAATAAACTTGAAACTTAGTAAACATGTTCCCTATGATATGATTTTTCTAATTTTAATGCCAAATTAGAGATTTTATCCCATTTTTACGGTCCACTGAACAAAGAAAATGATAGTGCGGATGGGGCATCCGTGTACTTGGGACACATTCTTGTTGCATATTATTTTAAACTCTCCAATAGATAGAAACTTTACCAAAAAAATCGTAAGGGGTTCCTCAGAACCCTGTGTCTAGCCTGTGATTGTTGCTGTCAGTGTAAAAGTGGAATATTGACATAAAAATGAGTCCATATATTAGTAAAATACAGAATAAAAAAAGAATCAAATGTTATAAGACGCTATTTCTTGGTCTTGAAGATTAGCGTCTGTCCATGAAGTTTTACAAATTCATCATGTCAAAAAAAAAATCAATCCATGACTGTCTTTAAATGTAAACTGTAAAAAACTAACTCCATCTATCATGAAAATACTTAAATGAAAAACAAAAAATTCTAAAGTTTGCTTCAGACATTATCTCTTAACCATAAAAAAGATTTTGCAAAAGTTTTATTAAATTGTATGAAAGTATGGCAAAGTAATTGATGTGTTAGAATTTTAACCCCAGACTGTAACAATATTTAGCTTAAATGCATAATTTAGTATTCCACTTAATAAAACAAAGTGATTTTTTATATTTTTAATAGACCAAAGGCTGGATAGTTTTAAAAATATGTACTTTTATGATTTTCTGAAAATATTGTTTTCCTGGATTATCTCCCTTGGAATAATCAACAAACTGTTTCTTGAAAAAAATATGTACTGTTGAGTTTCTAAAGCTTTAACACTTGATTATTCAAAAACTCATTATTCTTTATCTCATTGTTTTCCGCATTTACAAGATTTAGGGTGTTGAAATTTGTCATTTTTATAGACAAATACTGCCTCAAACATGCACTACAAAAGTCAAAAAGTCTGAAAAGACCAGTTTTTGTCTGAATTTGCTTGAATTTTTACTCAACATTCTTTATTTGTCTAAAGATTTTTTTAAAATTTTAACATAGTATGAATTTGTCTAATAAGGTTCTTGATTATTCTTGACAAGTGTCTTGACAGTATGAACATTGTCTGCAAATTTCTCGACACTTCCTGTATCATCTGATAAGATTTTGGATTAGTCTCGACCTATTCTTGACTGTCTTAAATTTGTCTCGATCAGTCTTGACATATTCTTGACATTCTTAATAATGTCTGAATATGTCTTCACTTATTCTTGACATTCTAAATAATGTCTGAATATGTCTTGACACATTCTTGACAGTCTTAAAGCTGTCTGAATATATCTCGACACATTCTTGACAGTTTTAAATATGTCTTGATACTATCTAAACAGTATAAATTTCGCCTGAAATGTGTACAGACTCATTCTGCACTGTTTATGACTTTCTATTGCTGTTATATACTCCATTTTATTATGGCTAAACTAAACTTTGAAGAATCCAGGATTAATTTTGTATAGTTAGATACCCTTTGGGTGCAACTAAGTTGGAATAACTTGAATAACACCCCCCCCCCCCCCCCCTCCCCCCCCACCCCCCCCCCCCATGTAGTTTAATTTTGATTTATTTTAATTAAACGTTTAATTAATTGTTTTCACTTGGAATATATGTCAAAGTTACAGACAAATAGCATTTAGATTTTTGCCGTTCGCAATACTGCCAGTCAAATTTGCTTTACTAAAATATGTGACTTGAGGCAGTTTTAAAATGTGACCATGTGTCTGTTTTGGACCCCACAATTCATCTTTTGCGTTTGTGTGGCTAAAAAAGGGAGGCTTTCGTTTAGGTCAAAGAACTTGTTCCCATCTTGATTCAAAAACCTTATTCATTTTTTAAAACAACCAAAAACATTTTTTATTCAAAATTGAGTGTTGGATTAGATAATTTTTTTTCAAAACTAAATATTTGTAATAATTCCTTCCTGAAAAGAAAAAAAATGTTTAGATCTATATTATGCATGTCTGTTTGAGATCCATTTCTTAAGACCAATGATTTCTATAGAAATCATTGATGGGACCCATTATAAATACTGTTGTTTTTTTGTATTATTCCCAGAGTAGATAATAATTTTCTTTTAATCTTTTGGAAATTATCCAATTTGTTTTTATGTTAAAATAATCAACTTTATAATCTGATAGAGAAAATCCATTTTAATTCAATTTTTTTTGATTAAAATGATGATTTCCATTTTCATCTATCAACAAACTTTTCAAATTGTAGTGGCATGGTCGGTCAACTGATAAGTTGTATGGCTGATAACAGGTAAATCAGTTATTTTCCATATGACAGTTGCGTGTACCCTGGGGTGTGGAATACCTTAATTTTCTGGGGAACTTCCTGTCCACGTGTAATACTTAATATATATTACAACAGATGACATTACACAAATTTTCTTCTATTGAATCAAGGATTTGTAAAGTAAGACTATACAAATCCTTGGAAGAATAAGGATACCATCATACTTTGCTATTTATAAAAACCACATTGTGGTACAATAATTATTTACCATATTAATATTGATATTATGAAGTAGAATGAAATATGTCTTCAGTATGATGGGTTTTAATCATTTAGTAATTATTTATAAGATTTAGGAATCAATATTAGTAATTATTAAAAAACCCACATGTAAATTGTTTTATATTAACATGCCCACATTTGTATTGTTAATACTTTAGATTTCATAGTCAATTATTTTACATGCCCAACTTTTATTTATGTTGTAACAAGTGTAACTTGAAACAACAGTATGTTACATAAAAAGAAATAAAGACAAAAGTTATATCATGAATATTGGTCATGATTTGTAAAACTCAGAATTGTCAAGTAAATTTACCACACAATTCAAAATGTTCAGAATATGTCAAGCCATACTGAGACAAAATAAGAATGTCGAGAATATGTCGAGAAATTTCAAGACAGTATTCAAATGTCAAGAATTTGTCAAGAAATTTTAAGACCATACTCAGAATGTTGAGAATATGTCGAGTAAATTTCATACATATTTAATATAAATGAGAATTTGTCAAGAAAAATTAAGACACAAGTCATACTTTTTGAGAATGTCGAGTAAAAATTCATGCAAATTAAGACAAAAATTGGTCTTTTCAGACTTTTAGACTTTAGTAGTGATGGGAAAACTGGTTCCAGGTACATCACAGCACCTCCTAGCTGAAAGACATGGGAACCAGATGAAATATTTTGTTTATAGTCTTTTTTAAAATGTTGTTTAAGGTGCAATACCACCAAATCATGGTACGTCACATCCGGTTGTATACGAAAATAGGTTGAAAAAAATTTTGCCTTGAATTTGACAGTTGTAGGTAATTAATCCTACATTTTATTGCATTAAAACATTTCTGTGTCATGAGCATATGTCTTGGGTATTTCTAAGCACCATTATTTTTTTATTTGGGGTTTCTATAGAATATTTTGTAAACTTGAGGTTACATGGTTACTAGAGCTTATACACAGGTTAAAAAAAGGGTGAAATTTGATTGGCTAACTTCCAGTGATTGTTATTTTCTTATAGCAATGAAATGTTATGTGAATTTTTTTCTATAGTACTGGACAGGATAAAACTTTACTCATGCCAAGTATTTCTTTATTTGAAACAAAGATAAATTCTGCACAATTTTTTGAAAAGTGTAAATTTAACAAAGACTAATAGTGGAAAATCAATGGTGGTATGACACCTAATATGGGAATCTGAACATGCACCTTTGACCTTGTAAGTACTCTCATGTGTTAAAATTTCTTGCTATTTAAGTGAAATATTACAAGAAATTAAATATTCTGAATGGATTGAGTCTCCAAAACACATTTTATGAGAAAATATCTTTGAAATAGGACTCAACCTTGAATATTCAGTTGACAGAACAAACCATACTTAGTGTTTTGGGGAGCTTTTTCTCCTTATTTCTTATATTCTGCTATGATAAAACATTTTCCTAGGAAATACTTTAATAAATATATAGTTATAAGTAAATGAAATTTTTTTAATGCTGTAACAACAAATTATTCACTGGAAGAGGAGCCATTTATGTCCCTCTCTGGAACGCGACGTAAATTTAATTTTAACGTAAGGACTTATTGAAACATTCTTGGAGACAGTAAACTTTTATATGTATTGTTCATTCTGCTTGCATACTTCAATTACTCATTTTTTATAACATTTCTATGATAAATGAGTGAAAGTTACCCCATTAATTTTATTTATTGGCCTGAAAAGTTGAAATGTTGAGGAAATGAGAGGTATAAATTGACCAAAAGAGACCTTATAAAGAAGACAAAGAAGTCCATTAGTGGTATATATCTTCCTAACATCATCGTGTGTATCATATTCAACTGTTTGTAGGCAGATGAGATAAATATTTGACTATTTATTGGTCCACACTATATTCTATCTTGATGCGGCTTGGTTTGGATTTGTCGAAGAAATTTTGCTCGAATCGCTGTAGATGTCGTCTTTCATTATACTAGATTTTTCTCAACTTATTGAACTGATTATGACAAAACTTGACAGGAATGCTTGAAATAACCAGTACCCGGTATTACAAAGGAAAAAAGTCACGTTCAGTTTATTAAACAATAATGTCTTCTTTAGGTGTAATACCACCAAATTATGGTACGTCACATCCGGTTGTATACGAAAATAGGACGAAAAAAAATATTCCCTTGAATTTGACAGTTGTAGGTAATTAATTCTACATTTTATTGCATAAAAACATTTCTGTGTCATAAACATATGTCTTTGGTATTTCAAAGCACCATTATTGTTTTTATTTAGGGTTTCTTTAGAGTATTTTATGAACTTCAGGTTACATGGTTATTAAAGCTTGTACACAGGTTTAATAAGGGAAGAAATTTGATTGGTTAACTTCTAGTGATGGTTATTTTCTTATATGCAATGCAATGTTATGTGAAATTTTTTCTATAGTATTTTACAGGATAAAACTTTACTCATGCCAAGTATTTCTTTATTTGAAACAAAGATAAATTCTGCACAATTTTTTGAAAAGTGCAAATTTAACAACGACTAATAGGGGAAAATCAATAGCACACATAGTTTCAATCAAATCTAATGACCTCCCTTGTGGACTGTTTTTCATGGTTGTTTGGAAGACTGGGTGTTATTTCCTTAATTTTTATAGGAATAACTGTTTTGAAGTTGGTATCAACTTTACAATCGTATTAGCGACACATGGCTTTTAAGCTAAGTATAGTTTTACGTCTACACTTTTTCTTTTGACGATGGTCCGGAAAAGAAAATGCAGTCATGAAGAAATATAATTAACGTAAGAAATATCTCTGCCTTTAGTATTTATTCTTCAAATATACGTATTGAAGATGAATCCCAGAAATCAAAAAAGGATGGTTTCGTAATTCTATTTTGCAATTTAACAGTATATCTTTAAAAAGAAAATGCATGTTATTATTGAGTCTTTATTTACTACAATGTAGATTAAAAAATAAATATGTAGATATATAATAGACAACAACTCGGCTAACTGATTTATTTTTTTTGGATATAGTTTTAAACGAAAAATATTTAATTTAGTTGGCCAAAAAATATGAAATGACAAAAAATATATTGCTTTGGCGAAAGAGTTTGTGAAAAAGAAATTGACCCAGGGGAAGCCCTTAATAAAGTTGCTATTTTTTTTCTTTAGAATTTTCCTCGGAGTTCGGTATTTTTGTTATTTTACTTTTTTTCATTTAAATGAAAGATGAATTGTACCCTTATTAAAACACACATACGTTTAAATAATTTCATCTTTAAAATATTGATATTTATAAACACAATAAGAATGACTTATTGCAAATAACATTGTACTATTTTTGTTAGAAAGAAGAAATATTTTCATTTTGAAACAATGCGTAGATATATGTATTATTTTTCTCTGATATTCATCATATTTTAAAGGCCATATCCCGATGTTCAAAAGTACTATTTTTCAAAGTACATATACGTTTATGCATCATTATTGTTAGAACAGTTTATTCAAATTTTATAAAAAAAAAATCATCTAGAGGCATTTGAAATTACTGATTGCAAATCAAAGTGAAGTAATTTTAATGAAAAGAATAAATATCATCTTTTTTTTAAATAATGTAAACAAAATTTTAGTTACTTATCTCATATTTTAGAATATAATGCAATAAACGCGATTTGCATTGAAAAGAAAAAGCAAATGAACTCATAATCAACACAAATAAAGCCTTGATAATCTTAACTGTTATAGTATTTACATTCTATGAAAACTAACTCATCTAGTGGTATTAAAATTCATTTTGCACACTAGGGTATTATTTCAAATGATAACATTTCATCTCTGTTTATAATAATTGACAGTGAAGAATTATGAGCATATCTATTCTGCAATTATGTTATTAACTAAGTAGAAAAATATAAAAACAAATAATGAAAAAAACACATAAAATGTTTAAAAATATTAATATATATTTTTTTTAAAGATTCCGACCATTTTGGTTATAAATTTGTACAGGTGTCTTCGTATAGGTCCACTTTTATCCCATGTAAATACTGCAAAGTTTGTTTCAAATAAGAATTTGAAGTATATTATGAAAGTACTTTTATTCGTAGGGTACCAATTTTTGTGATTTTCGTGAATGACTACATCCACTAATTTAAGTGTCCAACATGTTTAATCAAGATATTGCATCGAACATCATCAAATGCACTATGATCTACATACTACAACTTCAGACATAATATGTAAAACTTTAATCTTTCAATTCTTATGAAAAAATTGTTTTCATCGGGGAAAGTCAGACTTCCTGTCAGGAGATGCGATGAGGAAGTGTTCATTTCGTCTTCTCATAATTCTTAAACGAAAAAAATAAATAGCATATTTGTCAAGAAAATTGACCCATTTATATGAGAGTTAATTCTAGAATTCAAAGTACATATGTTGCATTTTTTATATGTAACCGTTTTCTCTGGAAGACATGTTTTAAGGCCCAATTAACACCTTTGATGATTGTTAATCTACTTATCATTCGATCTAGGGTTAATCGGTGTCATCATTTCCTATTACATGTGTGCACCAATTAAATGTTTTACTTTGCAATTTCCTGAAATCGAGACAAGTTGTATCTTGTAAGCATAGATAAATCAACGTATTCCCAAAAACAATTATTTCATTAAAAATTTCATGAATGTTGTCAGTAATGAAAGACGAACAAGTAAGAACACCGTATTTGCAATGTCCAACAAATCATAATAAAACAACATATTGTGATGTAAAACCAGTCTGATAGTTTTCCATCATGTCTGACTGCACATCTTAAACTATAAACATATCCATAATGATGTTAATTATTTGCCGTGGAATTCAAAACATACTCATGATGTACTAAAATGACTCTTTATGAACGCTATCAAACGCATTCTCAAATTCCACATAATTTATATATATAGATGATCTCCATTCTAGTTCATGTTCTATAATATTTTTCAATATAAGGACGTTATCAATACATGCACGGTTTGTTCAAAATCTACTTTGTTTTTCCCGTAGAATTTTATCAATTTTGTCTTTGATTCGTTCTAGAATTATTCTACAAAGTATCTTTCAAGGCACTGATAGTAAAACTATTCCACGCCAGATTTTACCATTTGTAAGGTTGCCTTTTGGTAGTTTTATGATGATACCATCTTTCCACTGAGTAAGTAGTATTTCTTTTTCCCATATTTCATTCAATAAATCACGTAGGATGTTCACATTGACATTTATGTATGCTTTTCGTATTTCTGCTGGTATATCATGCTTTTTAGCCTCTTCTGCTATATTATCTATGAATGCCCTTTTGTCTGATTTTGCTTTGTTTTTTCACTTCTTTTTCTTTACTATTGTACAGCTCTTTGATTCCCTCTAGTTGTTTACCTGTTGCTTGATTGTTTTTTTTTTTTTATTTCAATGCTTTTCTTTCTTTAGTTAGAACCCAGGTTTTATCAAATGTCCATTATTTTCAATCTTTATTTTTGTAACCTAAGATGTGTTCACTTGTTTTTTTTTTAAATCACTCATATGTTGCCATTCATAGTTAATGTCAACCTCATTGTCGTTAAGTGGTAAGACCTCAAATCCGTTCCTCAGTTCGATATTGATATTTTTGTTTGTTTTTGGTTGTAGAGGTTCAAAGATTGGACCCCAATTATCAGATTGTTCATAATATACATCTCTACTATTCTTTCACCATTGTTGTTAAATTCTCCAAGCCCATATTTTTTCCATCACTTGTTCTGAACCTGTGTTATCTGAACCTACTTTTGTATTAAAATTTCCAATGATGGTTCGTTCATCGTGCTTTGGTGTAAACATTATCACCTGCTTTAATCTATCTTAAAAATTTTCTTTTTCATTATCAATGTAATCATTCGTTGGGGCATAGCATTGGACAACAGTCATATGCCCAGACTTGGTCTTCATGCGTATGTTTATCATTCTTTCATTTACTTCTTTCAGTTCTACAACATACTTGATTGCTCTCTAACTCAATAGAATAGCTACTCCTTCCTGGTGTCTACCATCTGAACGTCCTGAATAGTAAATGGTTGTACCTGAATCGTGTGTAAACTTTCCTGACTCCATCTCCATTCACTAACACCCAATATATGAAGTTTGAATCTCTTCATTGTCTCAATAGTTTGAGCAGTTCTGCTTGTTTTGTTTATAGTTCTTACATTCCAGCAACCAAAATTGAAAGTTTGTTTAAGAGACAGAACAGAGTTTCTCATATATATAGTTTTGACGCTCGTCATAGGCTGCATTCCTGCAGAGGTTTCCATCTCTCTACACTGAACTAAACGATTTTCCCTTGTTTCTGTCTTTAGCATAAGTTTCTTTCCGTGACTGAGCATCTATCCCAGTGCACAATCCCCTTACCAGGAGGGCCAGGGATTTATTCATCATCTGGATGAGCTGCTAGACAAAGCTTATAACTCCTATCAGTCTATTGGTTTGGTATCGAGTTGTCCTCCTCTAAGATTAACTGCTTTAACAGAGCTATGATCTGATCTTTATCTGACCAACTATTGACCCATAGCTGGGGCAAGCTTGATAGATGTAAGGGCATGTCCACACGCCGGTGGGCCTATATACTACATTTATAGGGCCCTTGCTGCTCCGAGATCCTCTACAATTTTTCCGGATGTACCATGACAACTGACCATTCGAGTTTTTTCAATAAAAATAAGAAATGTTGACACTCTAATTTTAACCCGACAAAAGGTAGTTGTGTGTACCAATATTGCTGTCATGTGTGTTTATATGTAACAACAATCCCGAGTTACCAAATGAACTGATTCATGATACTGGCATACAATTTTAAATGTAAGGTACATATATTGTCATTGTTGATTTATGCGAGCAAACATTTTTTGTTATACAAACAATCAGGAGAGGTCAAAACTACTGCAACCCGTCCTGACTACCAAATTTACTGATTTATCATGCCACCATATAATTTTAATACAGTACGAATATGAAAAGGGATTGACTGATACAGGTAAATGTTTTGATGAGCAGACCATACTGAAATAGCAAAGATTCCTTTATCATTTGTGTTCACCAAAACTTCTGCATTTTATCTACAGTTCAGTATTTGGAATAAAAAGAGTAAATGTTTGCACAATTCAACCTGACAAGTGGTGTCATTTATATTATAATTTCATTTCTGATTTTCAAAATATACTAATTTATTATATTTGCATACTATTGTCATTATGAAGCACAATTATGGCTATTGTTGATTGATGCGTGCAAAACATTCTTGGTATAAAAACCATCTTGAGATGCATGCACTAAGACAATGTTGTTAGTGACGGTTCCCTCTTTTGAATAAAAAGCAGAGATGTTGTCACTCGATCGGAATTATATTCGACCATATATTTTACATGTTTTAACTGTATACCAATTTTGCTGTCATTTAGTATGTTTTTAAACTTACCAAATTCAAAATGCCATCATACCATATGTATATTTCTATTTTAAGTATACATGTGGCCATACATATTTATATATGCTGTTATATCTCAGCTTTTAACATAATTAATCTACACAGACTGCAATTTTACAAAACGGATCAAAACCTTTTATATAGAATATGAATGACCTGACGGATTTGATCATAATAAAAATACACAATGTACCTAATTTGTGTTAACGATTTAACAGTATCGTTTCTGTTTCAGACTGCATTTTTGTATTTTCAGAAACAAGGACATTTTAGAATATTTATCAATCGATGCAAAGCGGTCCTGATCATAGTTTAACTTTATTTTTATAAGTTGCAACATTTCAACGCTGAAACAACGTTGAATGAACGTTGATCTGTAACGTTGAAAAGATTTTAGTTTTGAAAGGTTAGAACAACGTTGAATATCAGACGTTAACTCAACTTTATATTTTTAACATTGTATCGACGAAGATTTTTGATTGAAAATAGGTTGAAACTTAACATTGAAACATTGTCACCCCATCATTGCAACAACATTGTTTCATGTTGTAATAAGCAATCCATTTCTTGTTGTTGGTTCATCTTTCATATTTGTCTGTAATTACAAATTTAGGCGGTTGTTTTTTCTCGTTTGAATTGTTTCAAAACAAACTGTGTCCAGGTCTTTTGACTATACGGTGTGCTGTTTGCTTATTGTTGAAGGTCGTTTAGTGACCTCCACGTCAATTGGACTATGGTGGATAATTGTCAAAATGGTAATCGTACCACATCTCCTTATATCCATAATACTAAGTAACCACACACAGATATTGAAGCCACAAGACTATACAGAGGACGCCAGCAAGATTTGATCTTTAAAAAAAACAGTACAACAGATGTCAAGTTATGACAAAAGCTCAAATAGCCATATGGTAATCTGGTAAATGAATACAAATAAACTCTCAATTCATTTTTAATATTTTCGTGAAAATGAATTGTAGTCTCCAAACTCCTCCAACCATTACTCTTCCTAAATAAAAACACAAATAAATTTTGTAAACATAAGTTAACAATTCCGTAGAACGTAAAGGCAGGGAATAAAATGTTATATAAGGCCAGTTTTTTTATGAACTTACTGGTTTACATGAGCGTCACTGAAGAGTCTTAAGAAGACGAAACGAAGCATGATACCTTTGATAACTATTTACATTACTGGATCGACGCCACTGCTGGAAGACGTTTTGTTCCCGAGGGTATCACCAGCCTAGTAGTCAGCACTTAGATGTTGACATGAATATCAATTATATGGTAATTTTTATATATCAACTGTTTGCAAAAGTATGAATTATTCGAAATACTAAGGATTTTTTTATCCCAGGTATAGATTACCTTAGCCGTATCTGGCACAACTTTTTGGAATTGTGGGTCCTCAAGGCTCTTCAACTTTATACTTGTTTTACTTCCTAACTATTTTGATCTGAGCATCACTGATGAGTCTTATGAAGACGAAACGCACTTTTGACGTATCAAATTATAAGCCTAGTACCTTTGATAGTTATTTACATAAACGCGCATCCGTTTTGACCTTTTTTTTTGCTCATGTACTTAAAGCAATGCCACCTATTTCGAGCACCAGGATCTATTGTAACAATGCCACCTTTTTTGGAAAACCAGGATCTATTTTAACAATGCCACCCATCTCGAGCACCAGGTTCTATTGTAAAATGCCACCCATCTCGAGCACCAGGATCTATTGTAACAATGCCACTCGTCATATTGATTGCTGTTTATGTTTTAAATTTGATACACATTTTAAAAATACTAATACTAATCAAATTCCTATTAAATGGGGCCCATACAGAACATATAAATCAACATAAATTTCAAAGTGCATACGGTATCCTCACAAACCGTATCTGCAATCTGACATACATACTGTTAAAAAATGTTAAAAAAATTTTTTTTAAAAAACATACCTTGACAGCTATAACCTCTTTCCTTATATCTTTTCTTTTAATTTTTCTCATAATCAAATTTTCTTACAACTCTTACTTTTCTGTCCATAATACCTGTATAAATAATAAGAATAACATCGATCATCATCGCCATGCGACATTTTATATTTTAAAACTCTATTGATGAATAAAAAAATCTAAAAAAATTTCAGAGCATAGTTGACAATAATTATAATAATGTGATTATGGATGACGGTTTAAAATTTTAGATAACAAGGAGAGATAATAATCCTACTTCGCAAAATTTCCCTTTCTTTAAAAAATCAGCAATAAAGAACAAAAATAAACTTCATGTAAGCTGAGAATACCGTTTCCAATTGTAGTACATATTTATATCTCGATTTATATAGATGTGCGATCATATTGGAATATACAACAAAAAGGACGATGGATACACTGTAATGGTATCTCTGCAAAATGCAATTTGGAGAGATTTTCAAAATATTACACGTTTGTGCATTATATAGTCTCCCATGGTTAACATCACACAAGTATTAAAAAACAATTAATACAGCAACGGATGATGATTAAAAGAAACACTTACATTTCTGTGAATTTTTCTTTGATGAAAACGGTCCTAAATATTTTTCAGGAAAATTATACTATCACTTGTGTTTGTATCACACTTGATGATCGCTGCCGCGTTGAAAAATGCGGTCACACGCGTGCAGTCATATATTAATCAGCATGATGTCACGTGATAATTCTATCAATAGATTTTTGGAAGTGCTAATCCTTGGGTATCACCTTTGTAGATGTCAATGAAGGATAATTTATATTTTTGTATACTATCATGATCTTGACAAACTTCCGGGTTATACGTCGGTTTTAGATTCTCTTTCTTTGGAATATTCTTGATTTTACTAGATATGGTACAAAAAAAATAATAAAAGGCGACATTGATCACAATTTTCGATAGCAAAATCCTTATTTATAAACTTTTGTTGATGCAATATTAAACGATATACAACCAAAATGATTCCTCTTTTATACTGATGGTGAATAATTTTTACATCAATGCATATAATCTTTTTTCTCAACGAACCTCCATATTCGACATGTCAATCAACATTAAACGTTGAAACAGCATATATATTTCAATCTAACTTCAACTTAATTTCTGAAATATAACTTCGACGTTGCTGTAACAACGTTGAAATAACGTTGAAGCAACGTCATGACAAAATGTCAACAACATTTCAATGTTGAAATAACGTTGCGTGCCGAATGGGTTAATATATGTACTTAGTGCCTTTTTTTAATGAATTGGATAAGGGATAGATATATGTCCTGCCGCGCTCTGTCTGTTGTTTTGTTTCATGCTGTTTCTTTTTCTTTGTTTGCATCGATCTGACGAGTTAATTTTTTTTCAACTGATTTTTATAGTTTGTTCTCATGTTATGCTGGTTCACCATTGTCCCAGATTGGGTGATGTTTGAGCGCTCACAAACATGTTCAACCCCGCCACATTCTTTAAGTGCCTGTTCCAGCAGCCAGTACTCCACGGGTTGTCGTTGATTCACATCTGTATTATTTGTTTTTCGTAAATTGTTTCGTTATAAATTAGGCCGTTAGTTTTTGCAATTGAATTGTTTCATTCATGTCGAGGTCTTTTATAGCCGACTATACAGTATTGTTTTTTGCACGGTTGTTTATAATTGCTTACATCCACTTATTTGTATTTTGGTGGATATTTGTCTCATTTGCAATCATACCATTTTTATATAAATGCGAAGCAGACCAGCAAAATTAAACTTCATGACAAGACTGATTCAATCGACCCAATAATTAAACCTTTTGCAGGTTAACTTTGTTGACCAGTCAAAATGGCTGGTTAAGTTAATAAGAACACTTATTCCAATAATTAATACCGAAGATGATATCAATAAAATGTTTGGTAGATTTAGATGTCAACCTATCATCGCTTTCATCAGATCTAACCTGTCTTGATTTGGAACTGCATATTAACAAAGTACCTGGTGACTAGTTAACTTGAGTATGTTGAGTGCAGTAAAAATTTTGACGAATTTTCATTTGTCTAGATTTGACTTCACAAGTGAACATGATACAATGTTTTCATCAGGTCATGAACACGATTAATAGGATTTATAAATATAAGATGATGTGGTATGATTGCCAATAAGACTGATTTTGGATTTGACGTGTATTTTGTCTATGTACTAGACGGAGAACTCAAAGAAACACGTCTTATTTAAACATTGACCGGTCTAGTTGTAAAGGAATAGTGTCAGGAATAAAAGAAAACAAGGTCCATTAAAGATGTATTTCTTAAATTTCAATTTTGGGAAAATGTGTCTGTCTTGCTATATTGATTATTTTTGAAGTATTCATATTTATAAATATAGTAGTCTAGCATTTCAATTGAGTCCATTTTTCTAGAAATTGTCAGTTTTTTCTTCTTTTTCATACTTTCATATGTGGCACCACTGCAATGTTGGTTGCAAATATGATATAATGGTGTATAAAGAAAATTTCAGTAAACATAAGTGTAGATAGGTGGCGCCACTGTTAATTATTAAAAAAAAAACGTCATTGCGTTTGCCAAATGATACCAAAAAATTGTAAACAAAATTCATCTAAATGTATGACGTCTTAAATACATCAATAATGACGTCGTTGAGGAACATCTTTTTCAACAACAAGAAAATGAACATACGTCAAATGTTCACAGTAATATCGCAATAATTTGTATTTTAATTATTAGAAGAAAAAATATGAGTAAGTGAATAAAGCACTTTGAATAATAGTGTCTAACTTTATTCCGGGTAATGAATTGAGGCCAAAAAGTCATACCTTGAATAGTATTAATATCATTATATTACCTACATTTAATTGTTTTCTAGATGCAGTTTTGAATAAAAACCCACCCGTGTTACAATGGAGACCGGAGATGATATCAAGACAGCATCGGCAAAGAACAAGACGAACAAAGTTGAACATGATGAAGACAGTTTAAAAAATAAATTGAATGAATACGGATTAGATGGCGATTTCTGGAATGAACAGTTAGGTAAAATAGGAGTCACAAAATGTGTACAACTCAAATATGCAAGTGAAAAAAACATACATGACCTCCAAGGTAAAAGTAGAAACGATTGGGAGAAAAGGGCGTTAGCCGAATGCTTTAAAGTAAAGGAAGTCGAAAGTAGTCCTGCTGACAATAAAAAAAACTTCGAAAAAAACATTAAAAGCGTCCAAGACAAAATGGCCAAATTGAAAGACAGAATTGATGAAAAGGAGAGAATGAGCAGATTTGACACAAGATTTAATGAAGCTCTGAGTCACAAGGAACTGCACAAAGGTCTAGCCAACTGGAACACTATGGGCAATGAATTAGCTGAAAGAAAAGAGCTGAACGAGTTGGATTTTGTTAGACAAGTATCATCTGGAAAAATTTTACGTGGTTCCTTACTTGATCCTAATATGAAAATCTGTGTAATGCCTAGAAGAAAGCTAATCACTATTCACCAGGATCCTATATCCTTGATGCTCCCATCAACATCAGAAAAATATACGTCATTCGAATTTTTCAACCAAGACCAATCACAGACTTTTGACCACGTTATCAAACATTGGGGTATAAGTGCAGCAGCTTCGTTAGAAACAGGAACGGTGAAAATTGCTTCCGTTAGTATAGATGGTCGATATAACAATACATCTAATATAAAGAAAACAAATAATACTTTGAATGCCTTTACCGAAGTCAAAGAAGTGGTAGTCGTTAAAGTAGCTTCATTTTCTCTACAAGATGTCAAACACTCTATATCTGATGAAGCTATTGAAGAATTACAGATTCTGGAAAAAAAGAATAAAGAAACAGACCGATACATACCCTTTTTTGACAATTTTGGTTCTCATTATTATGCTGGTACCTACAAGTTTGGCGGGATTTTGGAAAGGTCGGTACAATGTCGCAGTAAAGAATCGATGGATCAAACGGTTACTCTAAAATTAGTCAACAAAAGTGTACAAGGTTCTTTGTCAGCAATGCTTTGGAGTTGTTCCGCCTCCGCATCAGTTGCGTATGAGGATTCCAATGATAGCTCTGAAGGAAAGTATAAAAAACACGAGGATTATAAAGTTGATAAAATTCTTACCAAGATAGGGGGACCACCAGAAGTGGACGGAATTTCTCGCTGGAAACTAGGACTGGTACGATCAAATAAAACATGGGCAATAATTGATAAAGATGACTTTACAAAAAAATGGAGATGTGTTTGGGATTTGCTGACTGATGACTATAAAGATAAATTTGATAACATTATCACGCTTCGATCTAATCTACAAGCTGTATGGGATAATATACAGTCGAAATTCGATAAGCCGAAGTCGGAGGAACCGATTCAAAGTTCGACTTATCCGAGGTCGTCAAAGACACGACATTAGATTGTTTAAACAAGATATTTTGAACAGTGTGCCTTTTTTTTCATATGAGTGTTTATTAAATCTCCATAATTTTTGGTTACTCATATCCGATAAAAGAAGAAGAAATACTTAATGGACATTTTTTGCACATAACACCTTTAAAAAACTCTATTTACTTACGTCTTTAACAATCAAAAGCAGTTGAAATTAACCTAATATTTGAAATATTATATATATTAATACTTAATTGCATATAGATGTTTTACAAATAAAACTGTTTTCCGAAAAAACAATAAGAATTTTGAACATTTAAATTTTTTTTTAAATTAGAACAAATAGCCATAATTGTAATCGTTCTAATTTAGATTTAATAAGAGAAGTTCAACCATGAAGATAAAAACAATACAAGGTAAAAAAATTAAGGCAACATTTTTGTTTTGTTATATAATAAAGTAATAATATAAATCAAATACTTATATTTGCATAAGTTTTTAAACAAAATGTAAGGAAATCAGTTGCAAAATATGTTTAAATATACATATTAAGTGCCTAGAAAATCAACTAAAGATGGTAGGGTAGATCTGATTCTTAACTTCCTCCCCAAGCAGGCCTGGAACCTGTACTTTTTATTTCTTACTTCTACGACAGCACCACCTAGCGTTGCGCAGACGCTTTATCTCTTACTCTAAATATAGCTGAAACAAATCAGCTTTCGTGTCGGAATGTGTTACCTTCTCGTAGTAGGAATTAAAAAAGGACATCTGACACTATACACAATGTACTTTTAAGTGTACAGGAATTATCATTTACTCATTTCTTCAGTATAATTACAGGATGCTAATCTATTTTAGATGCATACAATCACTGTAAATTAATATATGTATATGTCTGCCTATGTAGCAAAATTATATTTATATATATATATATATATATATATACAAGTCTAAATTGAAAACAACGTTCCAACCTATGATTGCGTTGGATAAAAACCGCAATTTTTATACGTGTGCATGCAAAACAAATTTCTTGTTAGAGGGGTCTAAATACAGCACAAACAACATTTTCCAAAAGACCAAAAAAGTGAAAAAGTATATTTTAACAAAACGCATTTGACTAACAGGTCGAACAACAAATGTTCTTAAACCCTGCTGACTGCCATTGGCGATTGCCAAATAAACGGATCACCGATGTAATAAATGGATCTTAAATATAAATTTAATACTAAACAGAAAACAATAAACTTGCGGAAAAGATGTTATACCGCAAACAAAAGGTGCAAAGGTTTTTGTACACCATATCCGGATTTCGACAATTAATGTCTCTTCAGTGATGTTAGGAATCGAAACGGTATTCGGAAATCCATACAATTTACCTCAATTTAGGATAGACTCCTGAATTTTGAGGAGTCAAAATAGGACGAACGGATCATATAAACCCGAAGGCAAATATAATACAAGCCCAAACGAAAAAATATAAACAAGTCTAAATTGAAAACAACGTTCAAACCTATGATTGCGTTGGATAAAAACCGCAATTTTTATACGTGTGCATGCAAAACAAATTTCTTGTTAGAGGGGTCTAAATACAGCACAAACAACATTTTCCAAAAGACCAAAAAAGTGAAAAAGTATATTTTAACAAAACGCATTTGACTAACAGGTCGAACAACAAATGTTCTTAAACCCTGCTGACTGCCATTGGCGATTGCCAAATAAACGGATCACCGATGTAATAAATGGATCTTAAATATAAATTTAATACTAAACAGAAAGCAATAAACTTGCGGAAAAGATGTTATACCGCAAACAAAAGGTGCAAAGGATATATATATATATATCCATCGAATTTATTAGAGTAGATTTGATTATTTACTTCCTCCACGGCCGGGGTTGAAATCTGTACTTTCCACTTCAAATTTCTACGACAACACCGCCTAGCATTGCGCAGACGCCTTATCCCCTCCTCTACATATACCTGATCAAAAAATCAGCTTTCGTTTCGGGAGGTGTTACCTTCTCGTAGAAATTAAACAAGGACATCTGACACAATACACGCAGTATTAATAAGTGTACAGAAATGATCATCTACTCATCTTTTCAGTATACATCTGATACTAATGTGGAGCAACAGGACAATGGTCGTCTAATTAGTTATCAAAGGTACCAGGATTATAATTTAATACGCCAGACGCGCGTTTCGTCTACACAAGACTCATCAGTGACGCTCAGATCTAAATAGTTATAAAACCAAACAAGTACAAAGTTGAAGAGCATTGAGGACCCAAAATTCCAAAAAGTTGAGCCAAATACTGCTAAAGTAATCCATGCATGGGATAAGAAATCCTTAGTATTTCGAAAAATTCATATTTTTGTAAACAGAAAATTTATAAAAACGACCATATAACTGTCCCGAAAAGGGCAACAAATCTAACAACACCAGCAGTTCCAAATAAAGTTTCATCTTTGATTGACTTTAACGTATGTGTAGCAACAAAAAAGTATGAGAACGAGTCAGTACAAGTTTATAATGTTAAAGGTCAATTATATAATATTATAATTTTGGAAAGAAGACATTTATTGGCTGATTGTTTAAAAACATTAGTTATACCTATACTTTAATCTCGCTATTTTTTAAAAAATTTACCGATAAACCTCCTTGTGTATTTTTGAATAACAATAGATCTGCATTTGAACACAAAGTTAAACGTGCAATTGCAGCTTTGGTAAGTACAGGAGTCGCTAAGGAAGTTAGCACTGCTCCTTTCTTGTTAATCCTCTATCGGTTTTTGCCGGCGGATATATCTACGGTTTCCTTGCCTCACAGATTTAATACAATCAGCTTGTTCAGTGTCCGTACTTAATTCTAACTTTTACGAAATTAAATGGTATCAGGAATTTGTTGTTATAAAACCCTTGTTGGAGTTCACTGTCAAACATTGTTTTAAAAGGGGGAAAAGAATTCTGGCGAAACCCGTACAAACAAAAGAACCAATTACCGCGAATGTGGTTGTTAAACTATTTAACCTGTACCATGACCAATCTAACATGTCCAACTGTAGGTTACTTTGTATGTTATAATTATATTTGATTACAAGAAAACAAGATACGGTTTCATAATCTGGTTTTTCAAAAGCTTACAAATGAAATCAAATGTTAAAATTAAAAACCGGGGACAGTGTCAACGAAGCTGTCTTAAGGTGGTCTTAGGCCATGTCTTAGGATGGTCTTAGGACACGTCTTAGTCCTAAGTCAGGTTAACGAAAGTCTCCTTAATTATAATTTGTCCTAAATTAGGATATATAAATAGGTGTCTTAGGATAGTCCTAAAAGTAACGATGTCCTAAGTAGAAATAAAAACAACTAATATGACATAAAGTCGATAATTAAAATACTTATACAATATTAAACTATTATACTGTTATAAGAATTATACTAATTAAACAAAATATTCTTCAATATATGTTAAAGATTCAATTGTGTTTCGTTATTTTAAATTTGTAGACAAATTTGATCCATCAAATAATTCAGATACCAACAAAAAGCGTTTCTAGTATTCAGTTTGATTTTAAAATAAGCATATTACAAGAACTTTGTCTGGGGTGTTCTATAGAACTTACACGGTGCTAATATATAAATATATTGAAATATTCTGGATTAATTTGACGAAGTGCTTCAACGCTCATTAAAAATAGTTCGTGCTGCCCTTTTGGAAGCTTGAAAATTCTATCATCATTAGCAACAGTGTTTACAAATTGTGCAATAATATTTGACATGTGGAAACTTAGGCTGATTCAATACATGTACTGAAATCGAGTGGACCTTAGTACAAAACTCTAGTTTATATAGATAAAATTGCAACACGAATATCGCCTCTAACAAAGTGTTGTGACTTTTTAGTTTTTGTTGTTGTATGAAATGCATTTGTATATTTTATAGCCTACAATAACGTATATATAAGTATTAAGTTAACAAAAATATTTTGCGTTAATATTTTTGCTTTCATAACCGATGCAACCTCTCTCTCTTTGCATATTTACTGAAATACAATAACATATAAGTCATTTAATTCTCTACATATTTTTATCGATAAAATAATGATTTAGGATGGTCCTAGGACAACGATAGTAAGGACTGTCGTAAGATAGCTTTGTTGTACACCATAAAACATGCCTCAGACACGTCCTAAGACCGTCCAAAATAAGGTCCTTAGACATATCCTAGGACATATCTTAGGATACTTTCATTGACACGGCACCGGTTTTAGATTCAGTGTTTGATTTCGTTGATTTCGACCAAATAATATTCTAAATCAAATTAATGAATATGGATATTTCAAGTTATCCGGTGCTTGATTTTTTTTTCAGTGAAGATTTAAATGTTATACAATAATTAATTTTATTGCTGCTGGAAGAACAAAGAGGGTTTTGTGTACTCGTATGAAGCAGAATTCATTCAGAACCTTCTAAAAAACAAAAAGAAAAAGCACCTAGCGAAATTCATTAATTTTACTTTCAGATATTTTGATGATGTCATATCACTGAAATAACCCATATTTCAGCCAAAACTTACATCTCATATATCCAAGTGAACTTGAAATTAAGGATACTACTGATACCAGAAGGACTGCTTCCTACCTTGATCTTTCTCAATATTGACACAGATGGACGACTTCACACTAAAATCTATGACAAACGGGACGATTTCAACTTCCCAATTATCAATTTCCCATTTCTCAGCAGTAACATACCCTCTGCCTCTTCGCATGGTGTTTACATATCTAAGTTGATACGTTATGCTCGTGCATGTTCACACTATACGAACTTCATATACAGGAGTGTGCTCCTTACGCTGAAACTGCCCCAACAAAGTTATGAGGAGGAACGATTGAATATGACACTCCGTAAATTTTATGGACACCATCACGAATTGGTTGATCCATACGATGTGTCGCTGTCTTAACTAACTAAGGACATTTTTGTACCGAACGTGACCTATTCCAGAATTGGACTGTTTTGCTGAGTGTGATTTCGCATTACTAAAAGACGTGTCAGGGCTATCTAAAATTAATGTATTTAGTTATGATGTTGTATTTGTAATTCTGATCGGATATTGTTAAATGTGTTGTCCTTTGTAATTCTATTATTTTGATATTCTATTTGTGTGTAAAAGTAAAGATAATTAATCACCCAGTTTATTTATAAGATTTTAGTTTGGATCAACTTAAGAAATACCGACTTAGCTAGATAATACAATCAATTATCTAATTACTAACACAATTCTATATTTAATAAAATTGTAATTGTTATATTATACATCAAATACCATAATTACAAACCTGATTTTGAACAATATAAAAAATATTGATATTACCTATGACGTCACTTTTGTAGCATTATCATCGTGTGACAATGCAGGGTTTTTTGTGCTGTTTTATGTGCTGTCCTAGGGTTTTTCACGTGATCGTTTTATTATGTGGTTATTCCCCACTTCGGTGTTTACATGAAAATCAATTATATAATCCTTTTCATAAATTTACTGTTCGAAGGGTGCGAATTATTCTAAATACAACAGATTTTCTTTTCCCAGGTATAGATAAAATAAGCCGTGTTTGGCACAACTTTTTGGAATTTTGGGTCATCGGTGCTCTTCAACTTTGCACTTTTTTGGCTTTCTTTGCTATTTTGATCTGGGCGTCGCTGGTGGGTCTTATGAAGACGAAGCGCGAGTATGGTATATTAGATTGTAGGACTGGTACCTTTGATTAAAATTAGCATGTCGAAATGTCCTACTGTAAAGTTTATTTGTGTATTTCTCTGTCCATAATGTTTTTGCATTTATTTGTACTGTAGTCTTGTCATGTAATGTTATCATTTTAGTGTTATATTCAACAATGCCGTAAAAGCAGGAGGTTTGGCTAGCCGCAAAACCAGGTTCAACCGACCATTTTTTATTAAAATGTCCTGTACCAAGTCAGGAAAATAGCAGTTGTTATCTTATAGTTCGTTTCTGTGTGTGTTGCATTGTCGTTTTGTTTTTTTGTTGCACTTCAGTGTTTCTGTTGTTTCGTTGTTTTCCTCTTATAGTTGACGTGTTTACCTCAGTTTTAGTTTGTAACCCGGATTTGTTTTCTCTCAATCGATGTATGACCTTCGAGCGGTATACTACTGATGCCTTTATTTGGACTGGCATATAAAGAATATGGCAGGGTTAAAAAACAGTTTTGGCGCGCTCAATCCTCCCTTGACCTGCGACAGCGGTGTTACAGCACAACATACCAACAAACTGTAAAATTCAGTTACAATTTGCAACTTAAAAATCGGTGGGATGCAATACAAAACAAAAGAACGAAGTTACATAAGCTATTTCAGTGCCAATTACAACTAATAAACCATCTTTTCCTTAACTAAAGTGTCAACCAGTACACATCCAACAGATTTAGTGTAAAAACATCATAAACAGTCTGAGAAATGCACAACCTCGTGCAATGCCAAAATAAAAGTAAGCAGTATCTACAGGATGTAGAATCATAAGTTATGATAACTGTACAGTCATATATATAGCAAAGTTAGTTTCTAAATTGAATCTTAAAAGTAGAGCCGAGGGGAGCGAAGCAAATAAAATTGATGTCTTGTACCAAAAATGTATACCGGTACATTTAATTGTATGGGGTATGGGGGTTTTGTCAATAAAATGTTTCAATGCCCCCAATTCTTGAGTATTGAAAAATTGAAAAAAAAACCCTTATTTCCCCCCCCCCCCCCTTTTCAGCTTAGAAATGACTAGTCCCTATCCACTAATAAAAAAACCAGCACAAATAACCCCTCTTTCTCGCGGGTAACTGCGCGTAGGCAGAATAACTGGAAAGGGAAATGGATATCTTAAAAAAACCCTCATTTCCTACGGGAAACTGCGTGTTGGCAAAAAAAAAAAAAAAAACACAAAACACAATGCGAACGAGCGCGTGAACAAAATAACTCATTTGGCGGCAAATTACATATTTTTTTTCAAATAACAACTTGTCGTCGGGTAGAAATGGCGGAGGCTAAACAAATGTCTTGTAGATTCTCTTTTTGCGAGATCAATATAAAACGTGCTTTATGAAATATAAAATAAGCTATTTTCACCCCATTTTTCCTATATAAAATATGATCATAATATACAGCTGTCCAAAAAAAAAAATTTTTCGATATACGTGTGTAAGTTTTACCGCTTATTGGAGATTCTATTTCAGCACATCAGCAAGTTCGGGTAAATCATTCTGTATTAGGAATCATGGCAGCGTATAAAAAAGACTTATCTCTCAGTCCAGTTTTTATAGTATACAAGTTGTCAAAGTTATACGAATCGCAGATTCAGCAACCGACGGCCATTCCACTTACTTTCTCTACAAAGACAATTACAAACGCTACACTGGTTTGCGAGGCTATATTTTACTTCACTAAAAAATGTATTCGGAATAAAACGTTTGATGGTCACAACCTTCTGACCACAACTTTTCGAAAACCTTAATTGTATATGCATGCATATAAGGTATACATTGTCATGGCGTTTCTTAGACTATTTATGACTAAATCTGTTGGTTGTGTAAGGATTGATACTTTTTTAAAAATAGTCCGGGAGATTGATTTCAGTGTTAGTTGTAATTAGTTTTTTAAAAAAACTTTCAGTAACTGCAAATGCTCTTATTTTTGTGCTTTGTGTCTATTGTTTTAATGTTAGTTGTTTTTTGTGTCTCTTGCCGATCTTTTGAGTTACTCTAATTGCAACTGTTTTTTTACAGTCGTCTCTTATGTTGTACTCTTACACTAATGTTCCAGTTTATTGTAAGATTGAGTGCTCACAAACATGTTTAACCCTGTCATATCTGCTTGTTCCATGTAAAGACACTGTAATTCAGTAGTTGTTGGTTCACTTTTGTCGACTCATATTTGATTTGTTTTGTAAATTGTTTTAATTTTTTCATAAATAATTAGTCCGTTAATTTTTCATATCGAAGCCCTTTTTAGCCGACTATTGGGTATGGTTTTTGTCATTGTTTAAGGCCGTTTGATTGTCTATAATTGCTTACATCCACTTCATATGAACTCAGGCCTGTGGTAAGTTGCCTCCATAGCAATCATACCACATCTCCTTATTTTATATTATATTCCTGACTTTTTAACTCGTGTTTTCCTGAACATGCATGAACTATTTGTCAGTGGACGTTAAAAATGAGCTAACTAACAACCAATCAATTTAAACCAGTGTATAATAAGGGGAAAAGGGGAAAACCATTTGACATTTTTTTATGTTCCTCTGCCGTCTAAACTACCTATTTAAGAAGAAGAGATAGAAGACAGCCAGAAGGTCATCCTAATGCAGAAAAACTGAAATGAACCTCTTCTGGTTCACTACCGAAGAACAACAAAAAATACGCCCCTGCATGTAACACCGTTTCTTGAATCCGAAAAATTCCGGTGTTGGTTTATTGTAAAATAACATGTTGATTTTCATACCCAATTCCGGACTTTTTGTAGTCTCGGTCACCCAGACGCATTATGAATATTTTGGGTAACCGAGACTAGACTTTTTGTAATCAAACACGACCTTAATTGCTGCAAAGGTCTGTGTGACTTTTTTTTAATTTTGTTTAATATTGAACAAGTTATTATATTTCATATCTTTTAAATAATTTTGCGGTGTTTCGTAAATTATACAATAGCTTTTGTTGAAACCCCCGGCAATAAACGCACGAAACGTAGTCGAGTAAGTTTTCCGAGGGATTTCAACAAAAACTATGATATAATTTACGAAACACCGCAAAATTATCCAAAAAATATGAAATATCTGTTTTAAGGTAGCACAATACAAAAGCAACTAAATTTTATCAAAATTTCATTTTCAGCTGTTTTTGTTACTTCATAATATTCCAAAACCACAGAAGAAAAATTTATTAATATATCTTGCACTCTTTATGAGTTTTGATGATAATTAGTTTTATAAACAAATACACGTGCCTGCCTGATACAAGATAAAAAACATATGGGGCAGTACTTTGTGGTTAATCAATAGAATCATTTGATAACTTTATGACCACTGACCAGCAATTAAAATAACAGTTATGAAAACGAGGTGGATTAGGGATATATGGAAAAATGAAGATAATGAAGATAATGAATTCCAAATAAAAATATATTTCTATATTGAAGTTGCCAGGAGAAAAAACAAAACAACACTTTGGAGATATAGAGGGAATCAAAATAAAAATGTATAAAGATATTAAACAAATGTAATTGTACAACAATTAATGTTTCTGATGTTTATACTAGAATTTCTTGAGGAGAATGTTTAAATATGAATTCTTTTAAAAAAAAAAATACAAATTAGATATTTCATTTTCAAACTGCAAAAACGAAAAAAAATTTACTTTGTGTAAAACACCATATTGTCATTGTATACAATTATAATTCTAGAAATCTCCCATAAGGATCGTCTAGACTGACCAAATGATCATTTTGTGTATACATGCATAAATTACTTTTTGTATTAATCAAAAAACAAAATATATTTTTTTATGTACTAAATGAATAAAATCCATAGTGAAAAAAAGTAAATGCAACATGTAATTAAACTGCTGAGATCATTAATAGTAAAGGTTTATCGTGGTGGGCGGAGTTTTGACCATATCAGTAGCAACTGACTTACAGCTAGGTCAATAATGATATAAAATCTCCCGCCAGATGTGATTTTAGATGCATAGGGTGTGCATTTTCTTTATATATTTAGAATTGCTGAAATGGAATGCTTTTAGTGGTCAAAACCTAATTGATATATGATTAAAGGCCAATCCTGAAGTATCCCCATGGTACATGTGTGAATTATATATACAGCTCATGTACACTGCCCAATTTACAGTATTTATTCAATTTTCTTATTTCCTTCATATAGTTATGAAATGTTTCTTATAGTTTGTAATTGTATTTTGTAGATTGTGCAAGCTGTTTATAATACGTCTAGTGAAGAGAATGTGATACGGACTGTTTTTTGAGTAACACATGCCATTCTACGTTTTTGTTCACATGTTGTTTTTATGTTCCGATTTTATTATTAAATGACTGGATGCTGCAAACCTACATCCCATAGAATATTTCTGTTTTGTGTCATTGAGCTTTGTGTAGAAAAGAAATGCTTTATGTTCGGTTGCACACAAAAAGAACACAAAAACAGAGGCATATGTTAATCTATTAAAATATCTATTCAATCTTTAGACAAATAGACAATTTTCGAGTTCTAAAAACGCAAAACGCCCGAATACATATCTATCTAGCGATGGCGACCATGGTCTATGCATCGAAACTGAATTAAATGAGATAAGAAATTCAATGAAAAACATATTGAAAAAAGAAGATGTTAAAATGATTGTCACTAAAACAGTTACAAGCTTACTTTCCCAAATGGAAAAAGAGATGAAAAAAGAACTTAAAGAAGAAATGATGATTGAAATTCAAACTAATAAAGAGAAAGTAGAACAGCACTTTAAGTCAGAGGTATCTAGGCTAAGTAAAAGAATAGACAGTGTAGAATTTGACAATGCGAATATCTTAGAAAAAAACGCAAACCTTCACAAAGAAAACAGGCTTTTGAAAGAAGAGATTGAAAATACGGGTAGACGTGCAACCGAAGCAATGCAATTGTCAAACTGGAATGAACAATACTCAAGGAAAAAAAATATTAAAATATTTGACTTTCCAGAAAAAAAGGGGGAAAGATTGCCTCATAGCTTTTTTCATGAGATTAGTAAACTGAATGTAAAAATTGATCCATCAGAGATTGTAGCAGCACACAGGATACCAGGAAAACACGGCAAACCTAGACCAATTCTTGTGAAATTTATGCGCATGGAATCAAAAATCTCTATAATGCGAAATAGAAAACTTATCAATAAGAAGTTAGAAGTTCGCATCTCTGTCACAAAATTGAACCAAGGGCTGCTTAATATGTTATACTTGCACGAGGATGTCACCAGTGCGTGGTATTTCAACGGACACATATATGGCACTGACGGCAAGGGGGAACGTCATCGTTTTGACGTTTATGACAACATTAGGCAGAAACTCAACTCTTAAGAATAAATCGTATAATGACCGGTTTTAACATTTGTTGTACATTTATTCAAAGTTATTTATTGTCGTTTATTCTTTGTTGTTATTCTTGTAGAAATTTCGTTCTTTTTTTGAATTGTTCAACACCAAAGCTGAAAGTATGAATCCTTGTATTGTAGCCTGTATTATCTGGGAGTGGCGTACCTAATTTATTTTTTTTCCGGAATTTAAGGTCTATTTCCGTACTGGTCTTTAATATTTCTATCCGTTTCAAAACTTCCGGTAGAGGATTTAACAAAAACAACACATTTGAAATACACATTTTTTAATAATATTGGTAAGAAGTAGTCGGTTTTTAATCTGATCTTCGATTTAAAAGCCTCTTTGACACTACACTGATATGTAAAAATACAACGAACACCGTCTCCTCTTGGATACAGAAGTACAAATCTTATTTGTTCTATACGATAATAATGCACCGCTAAAAATGTATTTCGAAGACATTATTAACTATAAATTTGCCCTGGTACATACTTAAGAGTAATCCATGCACACATTCGTGAGATTAATTAACAAACACATATAAAATGAAACCCTTGTCAATACATTTTATCAGACAATATTTAAGTGATACATGTAGTTTCATTCTGGATAAATAACACTGAAATGAGAGATGTGAATGTACACTCAAGTTGGGCTCAGCAATATTGATTCATTTGTATATATAGATGATTGATCTTGTATCAGCATGTAGGGGTGCATGTGTATGTGTATATTTGTATGTGTGTTGTTTACAATTGTATGAATACATGCATGTGTGTTGGTAAATATGCGGTGTTGTTGATCATATGTTTTTTGTTTCGTTTGTTAGTTACTTTATTTTCTTTTATTTAGCATGTTGATTATTATTATTATATACTATTTTTTGGTATGTCTTCTCTTTAAAAACAAACAATACACAAAGTTAAAAATTAAAACGTGCAAATCGAAGTACAAAATGAAGTTTTCACAGAACTTTTTTGATATATCTTTTAGTTTTACCTTAGCACAAAAATTATTTGCTCATTTTATTTATACTATGATGCTCTCGACAAAAGTTTTTTGGGGGTTGGGGGTAACTCTAAGTAAAAAATTGAAACATTGTGAAAACACTTTTAACTATAGACATGATAGATGCACATGTGTATGTTTTGTTAATACGGCTTTGATATATTGGGCTTATAGATATTTATATTTATTTTTATTTAAGCTATTCTTGTTTAACCACTTGATATATTATGTCGACTATAACTATTGGTAGTATAAACTGCAGGGGTTTATCAGAAACAGTTAAAAGAATTGATATATTTACAAAATATAAGGACTCGTATGATATAATTATAATAGTAGACACCCATAGCACATCTGAAAAAGAAAAACAATGGCTGCATGAATGGAGATATGTGGGGAAATTTAGTTCTTATTCTAGTAAAAGTAGAGGGGTAGCTATTCTTTTCAAAAATACTTTTGAATTTAAAATCCATGGGGAAACTATAGATCTGTCTGGTAATTTTATTATATTAGATATCACCACTCAGAACTACCGTATAACTTTGGCAGCAATATATGGACCGAATAATGATGAACCAGTATTTTTGAGAACATAAAAAACAAAATATCCCACTATGGCAATTCGTCAATTATGGTGGTGGGAGATTGGAATGTTGTTCAAGATTATGAGATGGACACATTATATTATAGAAATGAAAATAACCCCCAGTCAAAAGCCAAGATACATGAGGTAATGCATGACCTTGATTTATTAGATATATGGCGCCTGCAACACCCTTTTGAAAAGAGGTACTCATGGCGGGGGTCCAAATCGCAAACAAAGTCGTTTGGACTACTTCATGATTACCTCTGATATAGAAGCATTTGTAATTTCATCAGATATAGGGATTAGTTATAGATCGGATCATTCTCCGGTACTTATAAATTTAAAATTTTCAAGCCAGATTAGAGGGAGGGGTACATGGAAATTTAATAACAGTCTTTTGAGGGAAACTGAATTTATTGAAAAAGTTAAAGGGGACATCAAAACTGTCATCGAGGAATATGAGTCTGATCCATCTATGGATATTGAGACAGAGGATAAACAGTTTAATATAAGCTATCAGCTTTTATGGGATATGATTAAGATGAAAGTTCGCGGATCTGCAATCTCTTTTTCGTTATTTCAGAAGAAGGAACAAAATAAAAAAGAAAAATAATTATTATATAAGATATTATTATTAGATAAAAAACTCATAGAGAATAACTTGCCATCGGTACACCAAGAAAGGGAAGGGTTGGAACTAGAATTAAAAATAATAAGGGAAAAAAATGTCAAAGGAATAATTACAAGAGCAAAAGCAAGATGGCAAGTAGAGGGGGAAAAGGGAAGTAACTATTTTTGTAATTTGGAAAAAAAAAACATTACACAGAAAAAATTATTCCCAAACATATTCTGGAGGACGAATCTGAGATAACAGATCCATGTATTATTAGAAATGAACAAAAACAATTTTATAAAAAATTGTATACTAGTTCTAACCCATTGTTACTTGAAACTCACAGGAACACATTTCTTCAGCATGACAATCCTTTTATTACAAAACCTAATGAGGAAGAGGTGGATTCCTGTGAGGGACCTTTATCAGTGCAGGAATGTCTGTCTTCTCTTAAACTTATGAAGAACTCTAAATCACCTAGTATAGATGGATTCACTGTTGAGTTTTATAAATTCTTTTGGAATGATATTAAAATACCACTGGTAAGATGTTTAAATGAGGCTTTAGAATATGGAAAGTTCTCTATCACTCAAAGACAGGGACTCATTACCTGTATACCAAAGGAGGGTAAGTCAAAATTATATCTAAAGAACTGGCGACCTATCACACTACTGTGTGTAGACTATAAGATAGCTACAGCAAGTCTAGCAAATAGATTTAAAAAGGTCTTGGTAAACATAATAGGTCAAACACAAAAAGGTTTTCTTAAAGGTAGGTATATAGGCGAATGTACAAGATTTATTTATGATCTGATGGAAAAGATGGAAGAAGACGACATTCCTGAACTTTTACTTTTAGTCGATTTTGAAAAAGCTTTTGACACAGTCGAGTGGTCTTTTATATTAGAGGCTTTGCAGTTTTATGGCTTTGACCATACATTTATAAGTTGGATTAAGGCATGCTACTATATTGCCTCTAGTGCAGTGTTAAATAATGGCTATATTTCAGAATTTTTTTCATTGAAAAGGGGGGGTCCGTCAAGGGAATACTCTGTCTCCTTATTTATTTATTTTAGTGCTTGAATTACTAAGTGCGAGTTATTAAAAATGACCCTGATGTTGCTGGTGTAACAATTAATGACTCTGAATTTTTGTTGAGTCAATACGCTGACGATTCTTCCGTAGTCCTGGATGGTGACCAAAAGTCCCTAAATCAGTGTTTATATTTGTTTGATAAATTTTCAGAATGTGCTGGACTTAGGTGTAATGTTGACAAAACCGAAGCCGTATGGATTGGGTCAAAAAAGGGTAGTATGGAAAAACTTTTGCCAGAAAAAAATCTTGTTTGGAACCATTCTGGTAGGTTTAAACTATTAGTTATATGGTTTGAGCTTGCTAAAGTGGATAAGACTCTATGTAATTTTACAGCCAAGATAAACAGTATCAAGTCATTGCTCAATAATTGGGCTTATAGAGAACTAACATATATTGGAAGGGTTGTAGTTATTAAAACTTTAGCACTTCCCATTTTGGTTCAAGTTCTGACTGTCCTTCCTAATCCCCCAGAAGGGGTTTTGAAGGAGATTCAGAATATATATTTTTAATTTTTTATGGAAAGGAAAACCTGATAAAGTGAAAAGGGCAGTGAAAATGTCCGAACACTGTGATGGTGGTCTTAAGATGCCTAATATTTATTATTTTTGCTATAGTGTAAAAATGTCTTGGCTGTATAAATTATTAGACCCCCAAAATTATTCTCCTTGGAAATTCTTGCTACTTAGTTATATACAAAAATTTGGGGGGGACAAAATTTTACACTTAAGTCAAGAGGGATTGCTTTACTTAGCTGAAAAAGTCAATCCCTTTTGGCATGATATCCTGGTAATTTTTTCCATGTTAAAAAATAAGCTAAAAGCTGAAAACAATACTGGCCCAGTCCATATGGCTGAACCCAAACATCAAAATGGATGGCAAGATGATTTTGAGGTTCAATTATATTGAAAAATGTATATTCTTTATTAATGATCTGATGACAGATAATAATGCATTACTCTCATATGATGAATTTAAAAAAAAGTATGATATCAATACTAATTCTGTAGAGTTTTATGGTATTTTAAGTGCGATTCCAAATAGATGGAAAAGTATAATAGAAGGTAGTTCAAAACTGGATAGTATTGAAAATAAGTTAATAGTTAAAGTTAAAAAGGAACCAAAATCTTGTAAATTTTTCTATAAATTATTTTTGGAGGATAATAAAGTGGTATCTTTAACTTCCCGTAATAGATGGGAAATAGATTTAAATATGCAGATTGAAGATTGGATTGCTATTTATTCCATGCCCTTCATTATAACCAGAAATTCTTTTTTACAAAACTTTCAATTTAAGATTGTTCATAGGATTCTACCACGTAATTCATTTTTATTGAAATGTAAATTAAAAGAAACTGAACTATGTACATTTTGTTCAGAAATTAAAGAAAATATTTTTCACATTTTTTGGGAATGTAATGTAACACAAAACTTCTGGCTTTCCGTTATAGGTTGAATTAAAAATTATGGCATTCTCCTGCCTTTCAGTGCAAAAGAAGTCATTTTAGGTGTGTCTGAGGATTTTGTCAACAGTAAAACAGTTAATAATATTTTGTTGTTATTCAAATATTATATATACAAATGTAGATGTAAGAACATATCCCCACAAAATATGGTGGGATAGAATATTTAAAATATTGGATTAATATAGAAAAATACTCTGTATCTGTACAAAAAGTAAAAATGGATCAGAAATGGTATTTGTTAGAAGCAGCTTTTATTTAATTAATTAACAAAATCAATTGTAATATTTATATTTATATTTATATCTTATTATATCTTTATGAGTTGGTTGATCTTTCATGTATTGCTTAATATTTTATAATGTGTATCTAATACTGTAGTATGTAATTTCACATGTTTCATCATGAAAAATAAAAAAATTACAAAAAAAAATTTCGAGTTCGTTGCATTTCCGTCAAAAAAATTTGGTTTTAGTGAACATCTTTCGTGCGTTAAGGGGCATCGTCACTTCAGTTACCATGTTGAGCGAGCGGATGCAAAAATATTATGCTATTTATGATATTGCACGAATTATCCGGCAAATTAAATTCTTATCATTGAAAATCAGAACTGCTGTCATTAGGAAATTATGATTAAGTACGTACGGAACAAACACTATTTCTAGTTTATCCTGCACAATGACGATCACGAAGACGCTTGATGAACTTTGTTAGTGCAGGGATACAGGCAAACCCCTCTATCTGGTAAATGATGTCATAAAGGCGCGCATAATTGACGACTTTTTCCGGTGAAGGACAAAACTAGAAAGTGGTCTATTGTAAATGCCATTGTCGACAAAAGGATACAACAACAGGCGTATATTAATTGTCTATATCATTCGAACATTTTATTCACACAAAAATATATGAATAATAATGATTATAATACTATAGATATATAAAATTTGAAATATCACATCCCGGAAAAAATAAACTTCTTTTCTGACCCAGTCCTGCTAATTGACAGGTTGCTGCAAATATCAATAGTTGTAAACATTGCAGCAAATATCAATAGTTGTAAACATTGCAGCAAATATCAATAGTTGTAAACATTGCAGCAAAGAAAATAATGATACGGATTTTGGTATTTACCATAAAAGTCTATCGAGCGATATCTATGAACAAGAAACAATAGAAGCGTGTGCAAACTTGGAAAATAGTAAAAAATTGAGATGACTTAGTTTTCAAAATTGCCATAGCATTCAGGATGAATAGAATTTCCGTATACAGTTTCCGAGATCAGTATGCCAAAGAAGGCTCTCTCTCTGAAAAAAAAAATTAAACCAGATATTTTACAATTGTCATATACATTAGGTGAACACGTTCAAGACACGTATCTAGGTTACAAACATATGTTCGCCTGCCAGCTTTTGTCAAAACGTGAAGGAAACATAGGTTCATAGACAGAGTTGTCAAGTTGATTACTAAAAACATGAACAAGTAGCCACTCATAAAAGGAGAACAATGAATTGAAGTGTGACATTTAATCCAGTCTGAATTTGACTTTATCTTTCCGATTGGATTTAATTGGGGTTTTTTTCATACACATTCTTTAATGGTCCTTCTCATGCAGGACATTACCTCCCGATCCATAATGTCGCAGGATTATTATATTTGATAAACATTTTGTTTTAAAGATTTCGTAATTGTTGAATACGTGTTTTTGTTATAATCAAGCTGATATATTTTTTCTCGTTTCCTCGAGGTTTCAGGGTAAATATCTTATCGGTATACTATCCAGTTGACCGCATTCTTCTGTCCCTATAATGCATATATTTCTTATTTACATTTACTTTTTATTGATTTTGCTATTTTCATTTTTTTTTTTTCAATTTTTTTGCAATATAGAGACAGAAAGCAGTGTCCATTCAAAACAGGAGATTCGCGTACCAATTTGTTTGCGCTAATTTTTCGCTTATTTTGTACTTGTCAGATATCCGTACCTATATGTCCTGTGTAGAAAAAATAGAAATCGATAGTTAAAAAACGCTTTTTATGGGTATGCAGAGAACGTTCTTAATCAATGCCTAAAAAGTGATCGTCACTTCAAATATTTCAACTTATTCATAACTCTTTAGAACCACATCGTGCTTGGGCTATTTTGCGCCAGTTCTCATCTTTGAAGTTTCAATCAGAATTGTCATATCTCTGTGTTATCTGGTTATACCAAGCGAACTCGAAGCTGAATTACAGTTATGCCATAAGTGTGCTTTTTTTCTATGACAATGCAATTATACACATTTTAATACAACGTCTTAGATTTTGGTTTACCATTTACGTCGTCTGGTCTTTTATGTTCTGAACGTGACCTGTTCCCGAATATAACTGTTTTACTGAGTGTGAATTCGCATTGCTATAAGACGTGTCTCGGTATTTGTTTATCCAGCGTTCATGTATTTAGTTACGAAGTTTTATTTGTTATTCTGATCGGATATTGTTTTGTGTCTTATCGTTTATTGTTGTGATTCTAACTATGTAAAAGTAAAGATAATTAATCACCCAGTTCATTTGTATGATTTAAAAAAATATTTTAAAGCAACTGTTTGCACAGGATTTAATTGTTTTACACAGTTTGATTTGAAGAAAGGCCGACATAGTTAGTAGCACTATTATAACACACTTCTATATTATTATTCTTGTGATTATTATAAAATACATCAAATAACATAATAAGAAACCTAGTAATCTTGATTTTTATCCATTTTTTTTTAATTTATCTGTGACGTTACTTTTGGTGGCGTTGATCCATTCGTGTTACAGACACACATTTCGTTATTCTTTTAAACTGTTTTTGTGTACTGTTCTAAATTAATTTTAGTTATTCGTTGGTATTCTGTGGTTAACATGTCTAAATATACTATTATATTATTTATTTCGGTATTTATCTGTTTTTGGTGTTCTTGCATTTATTTGTACTGTATTTCCGTCATGTATTGTTGTCCTTTTATCGGTATATTTAACATTGCCATAAGCGCGGAGGTTTGGCTAGCCACAAAATAAGGTTCAACCCACCATTTTTTCTTAAAATGCCCTGTACCAAGTCTGGAATATGGCAGTTGTATCTAGTTTGAAACCCGCATTTGTTTTCTCTCTATCGAATTATGACTTTTGAACAGCGGCATACTACTGGTGCCTTTATTTGAAGTGTATCGTCAACAAGAGACTTTTTTTTTGATAGATCTGATTTATATTGGACCCATTGAGTTTAGCGCAACGCTTCTTGCTATGCAAGACACATATTTGACACTAACTCTGCTATCATGTAACAGTGACAAATTTTTCTTCTTGAAAAATCAGAAGCAGACAGTGTCCAATGCGCTTGTGTAAATTTTATCTAAAGGTTATGTTAGGAATATGGCAGTTAGTTTGATATGCATTACAACTGAAATATCTCAGAAGCATGAATTCGAATCCTGGCAAGGGCAAAACAAAAAATGTGTGGAAGCAAATTTACAGATCTAACATTGTTGGGCTGTTATTTAGACTAATTGCATATGTATAGTATATATATATATATACAAGTCTAAATTGAAAACAACGTTCAAACCTATGATTGCGTTGGATAAAAACCGCAATTTTTATACGTGTGCATGCAAAACAAATTTCTTGTTAGAGAAAAATACAGCACAAACAACATTTTCCAAAAGACCAAAAAAGTGAAAAAATATATTTTAACAAAACGCATTTGACTAACAGGTCGGACAACAAATGTTCTTAAACCCTGCTGACTGCCATTGGCGATTGCCAAATAAACGGATCACCGATGTAATAAATGGATCTCAAATATAAATTCAATACTAAACAGAAAACAATAAACTTGCGGAAAAGATGATATACCGCAAACAAAAGGTGCAAAGCTTTTTGTACACCATATCCGGATTTCGACAATTATTGTCTCTTCAGTGATGTTAGGAATCGAAACGGTATTTGGAAAGCCATACAATTTACCTCAATTTAGGATAGACTCTTGAATTTTGAGGAGTCAAAATAGGATGAACGGATCATATAAACCCGAAGGCAAATATAATACAAGCCCAAACGAAAAAATATAAACAAGTCTAAATTGAAAACAACGTTCAAACCTATGATTGCGTTAGATAAAAACCGCAATTTTTATACGTGTGCATGCAAAACAAATTTCTTGTTAGAGGGGTATAAATACAGCACAAACAACATTTTCCAAAAGACCAAAAAAGTGAAAAAGTATATTTTAACAAAACACATTTGACTAACAGGTCGAACAACAAATGTTCTTAAAACCCTGCTGACTGCCATTGGCGATTGCCAAATAAACGGATCACCGATGTAATAAATGGATCTCAAATATAAATTTAATACTAAACAGAAAACAATAAACTTGCGGAAAAGATGCTATACCGCAAACAAAAGGTGCAAAGGTTTTTGAACACCATATCCGGATTTCGACAATAAATGTCTCTTCAGTGATGTTAGGAATCGAAACGGTATATATATATATATACAAGTCTAAATTGAAAACAACGTTCAAACCTATGATTGCGTTGGATAAAAACCGCAATTTTTATACGTGTGCATGCAAACAATTTCTTGTTAGAGGAGTCTAAATACAGCACAAACAACATTTTCCAAAAGACCAAAACAGTGAAAAAGTATATTTTAACAAAACGCATTTGACTAACAGGTCGAACAACAAATGTTCTTAAATCCTGCTGACTGCCATTGGCGATTGCCAAATAAACGGATCACAAGGTGTAATAAATGGATCTTAACTATAAATATATATATATATATAAGTACGTCTGAACCAGTGACAACTCTTTAACAGATTTATTAATTGGATCACCAGCAGTGATGGTGATACAAGGCTGACAATACATTGTGTATATATATAATTCGTCTAAACATCAGCCCAACAATGTTAGATCTGTAAATTTTCTTTCGCACGATATCTCAGTAGCATGAGTTCAAATCCAGGTGAGGGATGAACAAAAAATTTGCGAAAGCAAATTTACAGATCTATCATTGTTGGGCTGATGTTTAGACGAAAGCAAATTTCCAGATCTAACATCGTTGGGCTGATGTTTAGACGAATTATATAATACGCAAATTTTTCGTTCTCCCCTCGCCGGTATTCGAACTCATGCTACTGAGATATCGTGACACCAAATCGCCTTGCTCTGTATCCGACACGCTAGACAACCTATTACATTATGTGCAAACACCTATTATATTATGTGCAAACACTTATTATATTATGTGCAAACACTTATCACGTTTCGTTCACATTCATACACTGAAGTCCTGTGAAATCACGACGAATACAAATATTTCATGGCAAAACCAGTACCCATTCCTCGATAACTACATTTTCAATTTTTTAAATTTTAACTTGATTTTAAACGATGAATCAAGATTTGTACAAAAATTTAATCGAAACATGAAAATTACTGACCCATTGACATATTACCTAGGTGAAATCACAACCAATTGATATATTTCACTTATAAAAGAGTGACTCATAGATATTTCTTGATTGTTTAGAAAGTTCATCATGTAGACACCTTGTGTCGTGCGTGATTTAATATTAAAATTAATGCATATCATGATAAAATATTAGAATAAAGGTCCCCTTTTTTTTTTTAATTTCTCGGTGAAATCCTACTATTAATTTTGGATGTCTATACGTTATCCTGGTAAATGTTTTGCAGTAGTTTCCAAGAAGTGCAGCCGAAAGGACAAATAAAAGTTCCCATTGTTTCTCCCGACTGCACTCCCGGACTAGAAATATAACGGGTGTCAGGATAATTTAGTATTTAGGATTATTGATTATTGTCCCTAAATTAACATCCCAGTAGGCTATGTAGAAACGTGTACCAGTTTAATGCAATGACGTCTCCTACGATTTATGTAGCAGTAAAGGATTTCTTCAAAGAATTTAGATTGTATTGCCGTTAATTTCCCATAACAGTCGTGTATATTATTCTGGATAATTTTCCAAACACTTACTGTGTTCCTGACGAGACGAATTGATACGAGTGACAATGTTTTGACTCCTAGAAAAAAAAACCGCACGAGCGCGGCTTGAATACTTCTTGAAATGTTTATGGTGATACACAGCTTTAGTTCGTGTTTCTCAAACTGTTTTATGCACTGATGCATTATACTGATAGTTTTGATTAGTTTGTGAGTTCTTTTTCCATTGGAGTATGAATGTCCAATTAATAGCTTCTTGATGGCGTTACACAGGTGCTCTAAGAACGCAGGAATTAACCCAGAAAAGGAGACGACAACCTAGAACACTGATGAATAGAATATTTTTCAGTGGTGCGAGTTAAGTTATGTCACTGTTTGCTATGGATGCTCCAAGAACAAAGGAAATAACTAATATAAGACAATCTAGAACTCTCTGATAATTTAAAACATTTCTTCAGTGTTGCGAGTTTGTAGTAATTATTTTTTCGAATAGTAGGAGTTGTCTCACGGTGTGACATGGATGCTCCGAGAAAAGTGGAATATACTAAGAGCAGAAGAAAACCAATTTAATGATTAAACACATTTCTTCGAGTTTGTTATATTTCTTTTTATTTGAGTGGTGCGAGTTTGCAAATGTAATCAGGGACTTTCTATACTAGTATAGAAAGTCCTTGATGTGATTCAAGTTGTAAAAATAGAGAGAGTGTTTGAGTGGGTCGAGTTGTCATAAATTCAAGACAAATTGAATATAAAACCATTTCCGTCTGCTAACTTAAGTTATAAAGTAATTACATACACTAACTATTTATTATTATATAGTACTTCAAATGATAGTCGGCTCTGAGACAAAGCGACTAAAAAGTCGACTGCACATGCGCGAAAGCGTAAAAGACACGGATCGATAACGGTCCGAATTTGAAATCTAAAACAATTGGCGTTTTCTGTGGAAAAAATGTTTTAAAGACAAATTTAGGAAGTACAAAACACTACATTTACGCGTCATAAAACAAATATTTCCGACTTTGTATGGTTTCAGAGGAGGTGACGATCAACGAAATCAGTCTCTTCCTTTAGTAGTATAGATAAGAATGAGAAGATGTTTGACTGTCCATGAGACGACTCTCCACATGAGATCAAATGACACAAAAATTAACAACATTACTATAGCTCACCGTACGGCTTTCAACCAAAAAAACCGATACCGCATAGTCAGCTAGTATATTTTTTTTTTATTTTTTCACCAGTTTTTAGAAAAAAGGTAACAGTTAAATAAATCGCTTATATATGATTAAGATATTATTCCACCGTCGTTGATATGCATTTATCTTTTTGTTCATCATTTCAACAAATATCGTTGTTTAAATTTGATACATCTAGGTATTTTTTCCAAACGGATAGTCATATATTTGATAAATATTAATGCCGTATACGGTATTAAATGTTAGTTTCAATGCGTTAAGTTATGAACGCGAATGGTTGATAAGTTTAGCTAGACACACATTTTAGACACTTTTTATTTAAGGGATTTCCTGCACATCTGAGAAATCTTAATTCAAGGAAAATACATTTTCACACAAGTATATTCTATTGGATCTAGATGTAGTCATTCTAAAATATGCATTGTTTTGACAGTTTCCGTTAAAAATTGCCAACTTTATAAATATCGGCCCCCTTTCCTCGGTTGTCGTTAAAATTTGAAAACATTATTACATGTAATAGCTAGTGAGGCATGAACTTTATTTAAATTTTAAATTTATCCAAATTATCCTAATTAGGCAGAATCCCTCTTAATAAATTGATGAAATCTGGATCGCCTTAAAATCGAGGAAATATTTTTACAAAATTCTTTTAAAAAATCAACCTAATTAACGAAAGGAAAACTGAGACAGACTCTAAAGACGAAAGGAAAGGCTAAATTCTTCTGTCATTTTTTTGCTCCTGATTATAAATTAAGGATGAAGATAAAAAAAAAAGTATAAATTAAGGAAGTTGGCATGACATGTTGTGAAAATTTTGAAAGAATTTCGGAATCCTCTTGTTTTATCCGTCAAAGTGCTATACAAAAATATTTCCGTCAACTCCCAGTTTTCAAAACTATTTTACGCGTACAATCATATCAGTGACACGCATTTAATTCTTAAAAAGAATTAAAATATTACGAGGATAATAAGACATTTGTAAAAAAAAATAAAACCCTTGTTGTATTTTCTAACTTTTTTAGAATTAAAACGTGTCAATGATAAAGATCTGAAAAATGAAGAGAAACGTTTTTTTCCGCGAAAATATCATTCGCTAATATCTGGAAAAAACACACGGACCTATATTATGTGTTTGCTCTTTTATTCTTTATCAATCCCCCACAAAAAAATAAAAGAATAATGAAAAACTTGTTATTTTGAAACTGAGAGGCGAACATCCTTATATTTTTTTCTATATTTAACTTCTATATCTATACCTATGCCAAAACTCCCAGTTTATTTTAAGTCCAAGATGAGAGTAGCGGGTCACCTGCCCCCTCTCCCACGTTCCCGGTCTCAAAACGCCTCTGATGACAGACGTGGTTTTTTTTTCTCTCGTCAGGGACGGAGGAATCACTAAGTACCAGCATGTCTTTGGAATGTCATTCAGAATAATATATTGCCACGAAATATTTGTATTGGTCGTGATTTAACAAGACTTTAAAATTTGAATGGGGGTGTTTTTAAAATCCCGGCTGCACATTTGTACCCAAAAAATCATGTTGAGACCACAAACCCCAATCCCCCCTCCCCCTTTCGTCACTGTGAAAATGTTAAATAGTTATACTAAAATCATATTGAGGAATGAAGGTATATAAGCCCTTTATAGCTTGCTGTTCGGTGTGAGCCAAGGCTCCGTGTTGAAGGCCGTACCTTGACCTATAATGGTTTACTTTTATAAATTGTTACTTGGATGGAGAGTTGTCTCATTGGCACTCATACCACATCTTTCTATATCTATACACATAATATGCAAATACATGATATGTACATGTACATGTTTTATCAATTTAATGGCACTGCAGTCATTTTTGTCTTATATATTTATATAATAAAGTGCCTTCCAAAACCATATGTTATACATATAAGTATTATGCAAACTAAGGCGACCTACATAATGACTCGGTTGATTGACGTGAAAAAGAGCATCAATTTATTCTTCGTTCACGCATTTTGTTTTTAACATTGTACATTCTTTTGATTTCCCTAAGTTTCGATTAATACTGTAAATGTATTATATATCATTGATGCGTTTTATTTTAATCTGCGTTAACAAAGCGTTAACCATAACGTAATAGGTGTTTGCAAATAACGTAATAGGCGTTTGCCATTAATGTTATAGATGTTTGCACGTTACGTAATAAGTGTTTGCAAAAAATGTAATAGGTGTTTGCACATAACGTAAAAGGTGTTTGCACATAACGTTATAGGTGTTTGCACATAGTGTCAAAGGCATTTGCACATAACGTAATAGGTGTTTGCACATAATGTAATAGGCATTTGCATATATAACGTAGTAGGTATTGGCACATACTGTAATAAGTGTTTGCACATAATGTAGGCATTTGTACATAACGTAATGCATGTTAACAAGGAGTATCAATTGTTCGGAAAAACGCATATAAGCAATACCATGATATGATATTTTTCACAGGAGAAACATTATGTATAAACACAACATAAAGGCATTAAGATATAATATCATGAGGTTTTCATGGAACAAAGATGTATCAAAACAAAAAGTTTAAAACGTTCAACATAACAATCAAATTTGCGTCAGGACGCAATTATTAACTGACTTACTTAAAGGAAGAATAGACACAACATAGTGGAAACGTGAAAGAACGTAGAGGTGGTTGATCACACAGTTTAAGAGGTATTCACAATAATTAATTTAACATAATACAGATATGCAGTATCAGGAAATAAAGGAATTTACACATAATGTGAAGAAGAAAACACAGGATGTAATAAAAGACAAATCGACAAAACACATTAAATTTTCACACTATAAGACAGTTACGGCGTTCAATACAAATCCCTTGGTTCATGTATAAAAACAGAAAAAAATCACTGGCAATAATACTGCATCATCTTATTTAAATACATACTAGAAAAAACCGCGCAAGCGTGGCTTGAGACTTCTTGTAATGTTTATGGTGATACAGCTTAGGTTCGTGATTCTCAAACTGTTTTTATGCTTCGATGCGTTATGTTGATATTTTTTATTAGTTTGTCAATTCATCTTCTGTCTTCTGTGGCATCAGACCTTGCAGTACAATTGCATTACAAATACAAGTGTTAAAAAGCATGGTTTGATTTGCAGCAGGCCAACTTTACAGGCTTATACAATTCATATAACCCTATAACGTTTCACAATGCATCAGTGTTTTATCCTGTTCTGCAAATATCCCCCTCCATGTGTATGACTTTAAATGAAAATAAAGAAAATTGTGTGTTTTATCATATTTACGACTGAAAAAAAAACACCATATTTGTGTTTGTTTCATTTTTTCAACTTTTTCGAATGAGGGGAGAAAACTCAGACAGAAGGGGAGATGACTCAGATAAAGTAGTTTTATAATAGAAAGTGTTGTGAATATACCTATTTTAATATGCTACAAAAACAAGTTCGGTGATCCTATTTTTTCTTTTTCTTATCTGAAAGCATGTTATAAGAGCTATCTTCGCACATTTTATCTTAAAATTCTATGGCGTAGTTTTCTTTTTATCCCACAAAATCAGATTTTCCATGCATAATCTATACAAAATCTGACAATTTTGCACAACCTGTAGCTTGAAATAAAGTCCTGTGAACCATACTTTTTATAATACTTTTGAAAAAATACATGATAAAAACTTTTTTTCTTGGACAAATTATTAAAAAATTCTATGGATTTTGATAGAGACTTTAATGTAAAAAATATAATTTAGAACATCTATTTTAAGACACAATGTATCTCTTTAACTACAACTTGGTGAAAAGTAAGTTATTTCTTTTTCTATTTAATAATTTTTAAACATAGAAAAAAACGTAAACATTTTTAGTCGGTAGAAAAAATACATTGTCAGTAAAAGCCGTAATTTGGAAATTTATATGTTCAGCCACAGGTTCATATATAAATTTTAATTATCAAAACATCTTGTAAGAATTTTAAATACATGTTACATTCATTATATATTAAGGCATTTAAAGACCATATGTTTGCAATATTTAATTGTTTTAATCCTAAATTTTGATAGCTGAAATTGTTAGTTTAAATGTCAAAATAACACCCCAAAGCTAAATTATAAAACTGGCCATATTGTCTGTAACAAAAACTGTATTTGTTTGAAATTGTTGTCAACTCTTTTTTTAATTCCCTAAGCTTTTTCGACCGGGCCAGGGGCCGTGTCAACGAAGCTGTCCTAGGACTAGAACATGTCTTAGGATGGTCGTAGGACACGTCGTAGTCCTAAGTCAGGTTAACGAAAGTCTCCTACAATAAGATATCTCCTAAATTGGGTCCTAAAGTTAGGATATATAAATAGGTGTCTTAGGATAGTCCTAAAAGTTAAAATGTCCTAAAACGAAATAAAATCAACAAATATGGCATTAACTCAATAATAAAAATGCTAATACAATATTAAACTATTAAAAAGTGATAAGAATTAAACTAATTAATAAACAAAATATTTTTTCAAAAATTTGTTAATTCAATTTTGTTACATTACTTTCAATTTGTAGTCAAATTTGATCTTTAAAATACTTCAAGATATCAACAAAAAGTGTTTATAGTATCAGTTTGAGTTTTTGGAATAATAGGCATGTGTCAAGAATTTTGTGTGGGTGTGCTAGAACTATTAACTTGATGAAAATATCTAAATACATTGAGATATTGCGTAGTCATTTGGTGAAGTGCTTTACTATAAACTAAAATTGCATTTCTATATACAAATTTATATGAAATGGACTTCAATTGTAACTCTCCAAATAGTATGTTTAAGACGATGTCATATTGTTGCGCTCATATATAGAAAAAGTGGTGCTGTCCTATCATCATGCGTGACATTTTTTTGCACCTAACCAAACGGTGCAATGCTAATTTAATTGTGGAAAAATTTACTTTCTTTAATTAATCCATATTATATACATGTTATGAAATCGAGTGGACCCAAAAAAAAAAACTAATTTACATACTAACATTAAATTGCAGTACGAATATCGCATTTAACAAACTTATGTTATGTTACTATTTAGGTTTGATGTCGTATAAAATTCATTTACATTTTTTTAAACATGTATAATAACGTATCTAATAGTATTACGTTAAAACTTTTATTTTGCGTAAATTGTTTTCCGTTAAAGGGTCATCCTCCCCCTTTACAAATATAGTGAAATACAATAAATTATGTGTCATAGAATTCTCTACATAATTTTGCCAATTAAATAAATGTGTTAGGATGGTCTAAGGACCATAGTAGTTAGGACTGTCCTAAGATAGCTTTGTTTTACATCCTAAGACATGTCTCAGACACGTCCTAAGACCATCCTAAATAATGTCCTATGACCAGTCTTAGGACATATCTTAGGATAGTTTCATTGACACGGCCCCAGATTAGGGCTTAGAGAATTAAATTGCATCTTGAAAACATTTTTCAATTTCACAGAAAAACTAAAGCTATAATAAATTTGATCCATATAGATAGTATGCAGTGGCGGATCCAAAGGGTGGGGTGAGGTGGGTTATTGGGTCCCGGAGGTTGGAAAACGCCCTTTTTGTGACGATTAATGCTTTTGAATGGGGACATATAGTTGGACCTTCCCCTTTATTCTTGGTTTGAACCCCCTTTTAAAAACGACCGGATCTGCCCCTGGTATGTACCCATTGTTAGTCAAGCGGATAGTCGTTAAAAAGCAACTACCAATAGATCAAAGATACTACGGCACATGTTCTTTTTTTTTTTATTTCCGAGTAAATACTAAAAGGCTTATCAGAATATGTGTTTATATGCTATATATAGGTGGCACGTTCTCTTCAGACATTATCACTTTTTTTTTAAACTCACATCTGCCTGAACATGCCTGAACTATTTGCCACTGGATATTAAGTTACCAATAATCAATCATTTCATGACGAAATAGATCAAGTTGCCTTTCATAAGGTTTCATAGTACACACTTTTTTTTGTACAAAGTAATTTCATGGATGATAAATGATTACAACTTTAAGATGCGGTTGTACTCTATCCAAGGTATAGCAAACTATATTTAGTGTAAACATATTTGTTTATAGTGGATTGGGAAACAAGTTATTGCAACTTATATTAATCCCTTCACTTTGCAGGTGCAAGTGCTGCCTTGTACTCTTTATTGATGAAAGAAACTTGCAATTGTCAAAAACATTTTTAGATCCTAACATAAAATAACAGGATATTTAAAAATCAATATGAAAACTAATTACAAACTACCTAATTTAATTTGGAACACAGCATTTTATTTCAAAAGTACGGAAGCCGGTTAGTGTCAGGTTGGAGTTTTATTTTTAAGTCGTTATAACGACTTAGCTAACTTGTTTTAACGACTTAGCTAACTTGTTTAAACAACTTAGCTAAGTCGTTTAAACAACTTAGCTAACTCGTTAAAACGACTTAGCTAACTTGTTTAAACAACTTAGCTATCTTGTTATAACGACTTAACTAATCTAACTCGTTATAACAACTTAGCTTACTCGTTATAACGACTTAGCCAACTCGTTATAACGACTTAGCTAACTCGTTTAAACGACTTAGCTATCTCGTTTAAACAACTTAGCTTAGTTGTTTAAACAAGTTAGCTAAGTCGTTTTAATGAGTAGCTAAGTTGTTTAAACGACTTATCTAAGTTGTTTAAACAAGTTAGCTAAGTCGTTAAAAGAAGTTAGCTAAGTTTTTATAACAAGATAAATATGCCAAGTCGTTATAACAACTTAAATAAGTCGTTTTAACAAGTTAGCTAAGTCGTTATAACGAGTTAAAAATAAAACTCAACCCTGACACTAACCGGCTTCCGTACAAAACAGCCAGTGGCAATTTTTGTTTTGATATCTTGATTACGATACAATGAAATCTTACCCTTGTGGTCATTCATTCGTAGTTATTTAGTACACGGAAAAAGTATTTACTATGAAAATCAGAAGGCAAATTCAAGCATTTGATTGGACGAGAAGTTGTAAGAATGTGCTAATGTAAATTAATCCCCATAGTTTAATTTTAAATTATGTTCATGAAAAGTATATTGTTCTAGTAAAACACGTACTGGTTACCTGGTGTAACTGTATTAATTCAGGAATTTGACATAGAATTGAAATAGAACAAAATTTTAAATAGTTTTTATATATAGACGGATTTATTCAATTATCGCCCTTTGATAAGATAACTACCGCTTGCGCGTCACGATAGCATTCCGCCATTGCACTAGTGAAAGAAATTGTAAACAAAGCGAATCAGTGCGTAAAAATTGTTGGATTATTACCTGTATTATGACTACTCAGATGAAAAGATCAATGCCCTCAGAATTAAATAACGTAACGGAGTGGATTGACGACATGAGAAAGTGCCCAAACATCATGTACGGGGACATTTTTAATTATTTGATATCGTCAAAAGCCGTGGATGGTGCAGAAATGAAAAACTTTAAAAGTCTCCAAAGCTACAACTATTTTCAGAGCGGCAATGTTGACAAAGTTTTGCATAACATTCTCTCGGATGGCAGAATGTATTTGAAAGCAGACGTTCGTGCTTCCCAGACAGTAAGTAGGGTGAACGAAGCCTATGTAATTTGCTCCATGGACGGAACCGTTGAACAAGGATGGTGTACTTGTATGGCAGGACAAGGGCTATCCTGTAGCCATGTAGGTGCAGTGCTTTGGAAGGTTGAACATGCAGTCAGGAATAACATGACTGGTGCTAGCTGTACAGATGACAATGCCATGTGGAACAGAGGTACCAAGAGAAACATTGAGCCAAGGCCTTTGTCAAACATAGTGTTCAAAAAACCAAAGCAGGGTGAAAATTTACTAGAAGATTTCAATGTAAATGCTCCAGGTGTTCGTGACACACCAATGTATTGTTCTTCCCAAGAACTTAGAACAGCTGTAGAACAGTCTCCCCTTCTCCCCTTGTTCAAACTAAAAGGAACAACAATTAATAAAAGTTTCGTCAGCAAACCAGCCGTTAAGGAGAACATTCCTAAAGACCATGGTGAACATGACTCATTAAGTTCTTGTCAAAGGTGCTCATCCTTTTATTCTAAATATCTTGCGGTCGACTTGGCCCGTACTAAAAAATTACAAACTGACACTATTAACCAGAGCAAGAGTGTTCTATGGAAAGACGCAAGAAAAATTAGAATAACTGCAAGCAGCGCAAGCAAAGTTCCGATTAAGGAAACTACAGACTGTACTAACTTTATTCGTGAACATCTTCATCCAAAGTTTGTAGGTAACAAATTCACAAAGCACGGCCAAGAAGGTGAAATTGCAGCTAAGGAGTATTTATTGACAAATGGATACCATGTCGTTGAAAAGGGAACGTATGTATCATCAGAAGAGAACTGGTTATCTGCAAGTCCGGATGGCATTTTAAATGACGACACATTGCTGGAAATTAAAAGTCCTGTACCTTCTGTTAAGTGGACAACATTGAATGAACTATTCACAGGTCAAAAATATGATGTTCATATGAATAACAATGGTATTTTAGTTTTAAAAGTGAAAGGGAATCGAGGATTTTTTATGCAAATTCAGTTAACTATGTTTTGCACTGGACTAAGAAAATGTAAACTTTTAATTTGGCTAAATCCTGATGAATTTAAGTTCATTGAAGTACCATATGATGAACAATATGTACGTGAGCATGTTGCTAGACTGATTACATTTTATTTCAAGAAAATGATGAATATTATTGTTGATGAAATTGAAGATGATAGATTAGTTTTCAGCAAAGCTTTTAAAAAATTTATGCGATTGTAATATCATACACATTTCATTAGGATTTTAATATTTAAAGTCATTTAGTATTTTCATTATGTTTACTAATCAAGTAGAACATTAATACCAAGTTCTTTTCTATATTTTGCTTGAATATACATGTAAATGTATAATGTAGATACAACATTCTTATTTATTTACATGTATGATTTTTAATTATTTCAATGAAAAGATATGCTGATAATGAAAATCCTCAGAATTAAAAAAATATATGAACCCCCTCAAAGTGTTCTTGTTGCTAATCAGGAAAATCATTTAATACTGTAAATTCAGAAATTAATTAGTGCAGTCATTCTTGTCATGTCAAATTTCAATATTAAATATACATGTATATGTATCTTAAAGTTGCTTTACTTAATCAATAATATTTTTAAAATAAATAAAAACATTAATTAATATCTGATTTTACAGTAGTCAAGTTTCTAATGTGAACTGCCCCCAGTTAACACAACTAAAGATACCAATCAAGCTATCATCCTGAATATGCACGAAATATTTGCCACTGGACGTTAAGCAACCAACAATCAATAAATCAATCAACTAAACACTAGGTTATTCATGGTATCTTAAATTCTTGAACAATGCAAAATTTGCATCTTCTAAGTGAATAGATGTCTATATTCTTCCATTTGTCTTCATACAAGTTGCAATTTTAAAATCATGGCATTTTGTTTTTCCATTGATAATTGAGTATGTAAGAATATACATGTAGATCAATAATGTTTATCTTGGAGATCAAATGGTACACAATGTTTACACAGTGTTGATATTTATCATGGGATGATGAAGTATAAGTTTTACAAGTAACATTTTATTATGTCATGTTATGTCATAAATATCTAAGATCTAAGGTGTCTTGTGGTGAGAATATTGTAGTTGAAATTTTATCTTTTGGTAATTGGCTCATTATTATTATCCACACAGTGGTTGTTTTATTTGGTACATATTACACACATGTATGCATCTTTTAAAAAATGTTTGGTACACTAGTCATTTGTAGTACATGTATATGATGTGCAAGTACCGAAAAATTTTAAAACAACTATATCTATACACAAAAAACAAAACAATACAATTAATTGGACGAAGTCATATTTACTAGAAAATTATATACGGTACAACATTGGTTTTGCTATAATTTATTCAGTGTCCTCCTCTGTACATGTATCTCTAATGAGATCAGATTTTAAATTCACAAGTGCAGCACAAACAATAAGAATGTCGTCAAAAAGTTTTAGTGAAGACACAGGTACTGTACCACTCAAGATTTTAAACACTTTCAGTCGCCTGATTGCTCTTTCTACATTGATTCTAACACGTGCAATCCTCCGTGTAGAAGTGACGTCCTCAGCACTCAATTGTGGCTTACCCTTAGTAAAGGACGGAATATTAAGTTTAACCCTTCGGGGGAAAAGTAAATCCTCTATTGTAAAGCCTCTATCAGCCATTATTTCATCACCAGGTAACAGATAATTAAGGAAACCACTTTTTTCAACAATAAATTTGTCACTTGCACGTCCACCAAACGCTTTTGATATGAACATAATTTGTCCATGAGGAGATATCCCTACCATGTACTTAGCCGTATTGTGCGATTTATAGTTGCTATATGTCTCGCCCCGACTTTTCAAATTAGTAGGTCTTTGGATAAATGTCTCAGCACAATCTATTATGCACGTTGTTCGAGGGTAGTTTTCTCTGAAAGATTCTGGGCAGCAGTCTCTTAATGTTTCCCTTGGAAGCCAAATTATAAGAGCTTGCAACTTATCTGCCAACAATGGGATCCAAGAGTTGAACATTTTGCATGCTAGGCTATCAGAAATTCCAAACCTACGGCCTATATCTTGATATATCAAGTTAAGTTTTAACCTCATTAAAACTAACATTATTTGATCGGCAATATCGAGTTGAAAGCTGAAAGTGTTAAACTGGGACATGCACTCGACCAAAGTGAAAAAAACTTCCTTCGTTACACCAGTATAAAGTAAGGAGTCACTATCAGTCACAATATGTCGGGTAGCTGACATTGTACCTCCATCTAATTTTATTTGCACTCCTTTCTCCTCAGTTAATGTAAGGTTTGTTTGAGCAAATTTATCCTGTAAGTCAGTCCATGCGTGTGCATATGAATGGTCGTTGTGGAGTAAAAAGTCAGTTTCTTCATATTGGGTTGACGCACATGTAGTTATTGGGTTGACAACGTTAAAACTACAGACGGCTTCGGGTAAAGATTGGTCAGTTACTTCAAGACTTAAATCAAGTTCTTCAAAATCTGAATTGTCATCATCACAGTCAATCAATTTACGTTTTTTAACATCTGATTCATGTTTATGAATTTTGCGCCGGCCAGGTGTTACTTTCGTTTCATAACCCATTTTAAGTTTTGGAAATGGATTTCTTTCCGTCGGCAATCCATCTAGAAAATGTTCCGAGCAAACGAAAACTGTTTTCGGCAAAGTTTTTCTATTGATTGCCTTCGTCCATTCTGCTCTAATTGGACCATCCGACGGCATTAGATGAAATTTATATGGAATTAAACACGCACAGTCTTCGTGAAATTGTCCGTGTATTTCACACATTGATTCTTTCCATAAATTTAATTTTCGACGGTTATTAGAGCAACCATTGACTGCACAAGAACTTCCACCACCTTTTTTATATTTTTTCCCACTATCCATTACTTAATTAAAGAAAAAACGGATAAAATAAAAATGTAAACAAAAGATCGATAATGTTGTTGTTGATGCACGTGCGTTATGGTTACAATCTACCATTAGCTCTTTTGGGACCAGTCGAAAATGAGCATAACATGGTATTCAGAAACAAAAACATGGCTGATTTTGATTGGGTGGAGTATGCCACAAATAATAATTTTTTTTCCTGAAACCTTATGGATTCTTGGTTGTAGCAATGACAAAATAAAATTTGATTCCTCCTTCAGAAGTAGTTGAGAATTTTTTTTCTTCCTGTTGTTGAATGCATAAATTTTACTGTTATTTTTGTGCGAGATTGACGGTCACCCTTGACAACTGTAAATTACACCTAGAAAAGCAACGCGACCATATCATTTTTTTTATAAAAAATGTTAACACAATAAATATTCTTTATTTTAAAAAAGGTTTTATAATAAAAATCAACTCAATAAAATCAGTACAGCAAGAAACATTACTATTGTCGGCAATGGAAAAATCAATTGTTTTTTACATTCTATATTGGGATGAAATTTACTTTCACTTTCATTTTGGAAAAGCAAGTTGCTGAATCAGACTTCTTTTAAAACGTTTTTGTGATTGTGTCAGCATCATGGAGGACTTTCAAAAAGATTTAGAGGAGAGATTTCTAAAAAAAACAAAAAAAATGGGCAATATTCATGGTTGTGTAGCATGGGACGGCTATGTTGATAAATTAGGATACGGTGTCATGAATGTAAACTGGCCAAGGGAGGGTGCAAAAAAAGAAAGAGCACACAGACTAGCATATATGATTAAGGAAAGAATAAGCCACAATGATATGCCAAGACTTGATGAAAACAACAACCGCATAGAATTTAGTCACTTGTGCCATAATAAGACCTGTGTCAATTCAGAGCATATTAAACTTGAGTCCCATGCTACAAACCAGGAACGTATTCATTGTAAAGGGCAAAATTTATGTGCAAAATGTCATGAACCACATTGTCTTATATGAAAGTATGCTTTATTTACAAATTAACACTTTTTTGTCACTGCAACTCGTTGTTTTTTGGCATAGGGATGGTCCTCGGCTTGCGTTTTTGTACGTTTCACTGGCCGCATAAGCTTGTTTTTCTCGTAACACTTTTCTTCCTGATGTTTTTCATAAATTTTATACAAATGTTTCCTGGTATCAGACCTCTCCTTTTTATATTTTATTGATTTTTTATAAGCTTTCTGCATTCTGTCTGTTTTTTGTATAGCTTTAAGTTCTTTTTCAGCAGCAGACCCAGGACTGATTTCTGCCCCAAGTTGCTTACAGATCACTAGGAGAGACTCACCAGGACCAAGATTTACACTATGAATAGCTGAATGGACACGACCTTCAAAGTTTTTTGTATAGGTAACATTTTTTGGTAGTGATCTACGCAGTGATCTGTTAAATCCCTCGACTTTTTGAGTATTTAGGTTCAATCTCGTCTTTTTTAAAGCGCTCGGACTGAGACGATATAACACACACTTTCTTATGGCATTCAAGTTTTCGTCCAATTTTCTGATTTTAAAACTGTTCGGTAAGAAAGCTCTGTTGGACAACCAGAACTTTTTTCCACCCTTGCAAACAAAGGAATGCCTACGGCAAAGTTCATGATTGCCTGTGTAACATGCAGGTATGGCATCAACGGTGAAAGAGATTTTATTCTTCACTTTGACAAAGTCACCGCCATATTTTTCCATGGCCTGGGTAAACTCCGACTGACATCTCTCAGCTAAATCCAGAGCGAAATTGTTCAAAAGCTTTTCACGGTCTTTTTTAGTTCTGCCGGGCATTATTTCTCCCAATTCTTTATTATTCTTGATGTTTTTTCTGTGATTATTTAAAAAATGCCTGGTATCTAGAAAATGTTCTGGCTCTGTAGATGTTGTATTTTCAAGATACAAGTCATCTGCTGCTCTATAAGCAGAGCTATCTGGATCTGTTGTTAAATGTTTAGCTTCAATACCATCACTTGCAAGATCTTGCAGAGCTTCATTTGCCCATGTGTACTCATCTCCTATGCTTTTCATGAATGTTAAATTTGAACTACATGCAGAAGTGCACTTTTCACCTGATCTGATTGGATGAACTGAACAAAGTTTATTTTTGCAAACAACTCCTATAATGCTTTTATCTTCTGTTTCAGCTTCTGCAACAGAATACACCACTTGTGTAGCAGGCTGGAATGGGGTTTTTCCAATGCCGGAATATATTGCATTGTTGTATGCACCGTCAGCCTGTAGACTTACAGAACCAGGATCTTTTCTTCCTCTGAGTGTATTAATTTCAATCAGCTGCTTGCGTCGCGCTTTCATGTCTTTCTTATTTATATTTACTATTTCAGGTAGCACTTTATTTGCCCTCTTTTGTAGTCCTGAAGTGGATGGAGCTGGCATGTTACAGCCAAGTACTATTTTCCTCAAACCAGTATATCCAAGTGGTGTTTGACTTAATGCTGCTTGGGCGGATACATTTATCTTGGCTGCCTTCCTTCCTGGTTTTTTGGTTTGCACTTCTTCATAGAGTTTGAACTTTCTCGATCGATAGGTGCATTTGTCACACATTGCCTCTTCACGATTAACAAATCCAAACTTTTCTTCTCTTTCCATATTCCACTGTAAAAATCCATTACAATTGGGATGAAGTCTTTGGTGTTCTCCAAATACAGAGTTCCACATTATTGCATTCAGTCTCACATTTACTGTTCTATTAGATGAATCTTCAGACCTAAAATTTAATAGAAAAGAATGCCATAAGAGAGTGTTTTTCTACCTGTAACAGTAGTTTCTAAATGTACTTAAAAATATTTGTGAATTACCTCCCTTTGATCACAATTTTTTTTGGCACAAATATAAAATAGAATTTCTTGGTATTATGAAGCTAAGCAGGTTGAAGTATCAATATTTTCTTTAAGTTAAGCATATATTTTATTAATTCAAGAAGGTACGACAACAACAAAATATTATTTCAAGGGAAATTTCTAGATTTAAAGAACTGATAGGCATTTTCAATCCGCTTTCAGAAAAATAATTTAAAATAGAGTTAAATAATACCTATGTTCATATTAACTGGTATTTCGATATTTTATGTTATTACTTTAATTATCATTTAACCTACCTTTGATTTTTCTTTGCTGATTTCATTGTTTTTTTAATTTTAGGAGCAGCATCCCTTGGTCGCAACAGAACAGCAGGTTTGGTGTCATTTATTGATTGAGTATCGGTATCCTTATATGGAATATTTTGCACAAGAGAAGTCATTTTTCTGGTAAGTCTTTTATAAACTGTTTGTGTTGTGTCACTTTTACTTGGTTTTACAGTTTTTTTTTGTCTATTGTAAGGCACAGTTCCAGTTGGAAAACCTGAATTATTTCCCTTTCTGAACTTGGTCATTTTAATATGTAGAATTTATTTGTAATCCGTGAATGTAACTGTTTAAGGAAAAAGTTTGTGAAAGTTTGGGATTCTGTCTTTACTTTTATATTGGAAATTTGGTTAAAATTTGCATCTTTAATTTGAAAGAAAGGCACCAAACAGAACTCTCATAAAAAATTCTCATAAACAGAGAGAGATAGCAGTACAGATATAAATTTTTAATTCTTACAGCTGCAGTGACAGATATGATAAGATAATTGATTCATCATCTCTGGTCACTGTCTTATCTGTTTGGTGTAAGGTTATGGTTTTTTAGTGCATTAAGTTGTTTCAGATTAAACTTTTAATACTTCAAAATTAAGAAAATTGTCATTTTTTCCTGTAGTTTTCAATTCTTGGGTAGAATCTACCCCAATTATCTGACAGCTGATGTTAGTGTTTTATGTGAAAGTCATATCCACTAGTCTATTGATAAAACACACAGACTTATTGCTTTTGTATATTTAATAAGAAAATAAATAAGTTTTATTTGGCAAAAAAATCAACTCTCAGCTTCACATTTCCTCTGCCGTCATTTGGGGTACATGTTGAACTTTTCTTTTTTCTTCGCTTGTAAGTGATCGACATCTTTTGCCTACAACTTTTCCATTACTAGATATAACAAATATTCATTTGGCCTAAAATTTGCTAGATTCTGGGCCCTTTTTTTGATTCTATAGGTTACAATCTACCATTAGCTCTTTTGGGACCAGTCGAAAATGAGCATAACATGGTATTCAGAAACAAAAACATGGCTGATTTTGATTGGGTGGAGTATGCCACAAATAATAATTTTTTTTCCTGAAACCTTATGGATTCTTGGTTGTAGCAATGACAAAATAAAATTTGATTCCTCCTTCAGAAGTAGTTGAGAATTTTTTTTCTTCCTGTTGTTGAATGCATAAATTTTACTGTTATTTTTGTGCGAGATTGACGGTCACCCTTGACAACTGTAAATTACACCTAGAAAAGCAACGCGACCATATCATTTTTTTTATAAAAAATGTTAACACAATAAATATTCTTTATTTTAAAAAAGGTTTTATAATAAAAATCAACTCAATAAAATCAGTACAGCAAGAAACATTACTATTGTCGGCAATGGAAAAATCAATTGTTTTTTACATTCTTATCTTTCACTACTGTTATGGCTGACGTACCACGTGACGCCTTAATGGCAGCGCACATGTTTTTGAGGTCAGATCTTGATAAATGTGTCTATACTTTGGTCTCACTAATTAGGCATAACGACACGAATAAAAATAAGCCATCAGAAAACAAATTAGGCGATAAGAAAGTTTATGTAAATTTAAGCTATTATATATAGATATAAAAAGACAATTCATTACAGATTTTAATAATTGATCCATATTTGTTTACATTTAGTAGCAGCTATGCCAGCTTGTATGTCATGAATGTAGTGATTTCTTGCTAAAACAAACATTTCAAAGTATTTTATGAATCTTAACATATTGTTACAATCCTGGAATCATAATTGTGCCACAAGAGTTAAGTAACCTTGATCAACAAATTATGAAAATAAAGGACATGGCAATTATTTTAACATTAGTAGATATCTCATTATATTATTAATTCGTATAGTTTAACTAATTTGATTCGTTCAGGGATAGTCACATGTTAAACTATATTTTCGAAGGTTGATAGAAAACGGTGGATAGCAAAAAGCATACTGCGCAGCTAAAAGCATAGTGCACGGTTATTTTTAGAATATCTAAAAACCGATATATTTTTTGACGTCATGTAATGAATTTCATGATATTGTTTAAAGTTTTATAAAAAAAAACATCAATGATCGATTATTTGAAGAAAAAAAATCTTCAAATACATACATTGTAAAAAAAAAAAAGTAAATGAAATAACAACTAATATGTCATGTATGTTGTTATTGTCTAGGAGACAATATGATATCTATAAAATTCCAACAAAATCAAATGACTATTTTGATACAAATATGGTCGGAAATTAATAATATAACAATTATAGCCTATTTATGAGGTCAATACAGGATATATCGACCCAAAGAAGTATATCGACCTCGGACTTCGTCCTCAGTCAATATACTTCTTTCAGGTCAACATATCCTTGTATCGACCTCATACAAAGGCTTTAATTGTACAATATTAAAATCTCAATAATAGAGGAAAACATAAAAATTTAAGAACAAGGCAATAACCACCACCCTCTCCCCCTCTTTTCATTTATTCATTTACTTATACATTATATATATAATGTAAACTGTAAATATATTATCAATAACATATCCTCGATTATAAAAAAAAACTTTTCTATATTCTTCTATCAGTATAATAAAATAATTATAATACGCGTATTTTAAAACCACACTTTAATGCATGTTTCTTTATTCATTTATTGGAAATTATTTTTGTTTAGATTTCCTGGTGCTTAATTTGTTTTCTTGTCCCTACATAAGTTGTCTTGTCGCTAAATAATTCTGCATGTTCCTAAATTATTCTTCTTGTTGCTAAATTATAAATCTTGTCCCTACTTAACACAGCTTAATGGAAGCTATTAAACCAAGAGTTCCAAATGGTTAAGTTGAAGTCATGCATTCGTAACCTTTAAGAAACTGCTTCATAAGCTTCTAAATGAAGATCGTTATTTATTATTCTCGATCTGTGTGTCAGTTATCATGAAAAGCATCCAACGTGTCTTATAATTTAGAATTATCTGGGCTGTTTCCTCAACATCAAGAAAACAAGCTATAATTGTTTCCCCCAAAAAGAAGTGCATTTGCAACAATGAAAATTGCAATAATAAATTTTATAAAAGTACAGTTTTCAATTACAAAACTCTTTGAAAACATATTCAAATAAAAAAAGATTCTCTAAGATAAAAAACATGCATTATTACTTTAGCCAATTACGACAATAGGTATGACTTACGATATCATTGCGCAACATCCAGTAGGCGCGTTAATATAAATCCGCGAGCCCCGTTAAAACTGGAAAATGTTAGAAACAATTACTGGTTCTCTTACCAATACAAACTTACAGCTATCATTTCGGATATTGCAAGTCACAGACTTTTTAACCCAGTTCGCATTGGAAAAGACGAAGATGAGAAAAGATCTTTTCTTTAACTTTCATTTGCCAACAAAGGTCTCGATGGCATCAACTTTAGAAATATCCTTCATCATAAAATAGTTCAGACAAAAATACCTCCATATTTCAAAGATCAGTCTGTACAAATCATTTCTTATACCTATATCAAACCTATTGCAACTAAAATTTTCAATTACAAACACGTTTTGCAGGATCTCAATATTGAAGTCTAAACCTCCTGATTGCACCTGTGCTAGTTCCCAATTCACATATAATCCGGCTGGCCACGTTATTACTGGAGGCCTCAACACTGTCAATAACACTTATTTGCGATGTTTGCTATCCAAAGGTCCGAAATATCGTGAGCCTATATATATCAATTGGAAATACAACTTATAAATACTGATGGATTCAGTCGAGGATTATGCCAGGCTATGAGCTAAACGCGAGAAAGAAGACGTAGATACTCTTTCCAAATGGATAAAGGATGAGAGGTCGTTGATACAAATCAGAATTAAGAAACTGAATAGGTATATCAAAACCCATGCTACGTCAATCGTTGAAGACCCAAATGTTGCAAAACACTTGCCCTACCTCCATGATAAATATGTTGTTGTTCCCGCAGATAAAGCCCCAAACAACATTGATTATGTGTGTAAATCTCATTACATAAACTGCTTGATAAATGAATTAGGTATTGACAATTCACTTGGAACTTCAACATATACCCTCACGACACTTACCAAAGAGGGAATCCTAGATAATCACAGGTCTGTTCTATGTTCCTTTGGAATTTCAACCAAAGATGAAGAACTGGATCTGCCATCACTGTATTGGATACCTAAACTACATAAGTGTCCTTACAAACAACAGTATATTGCTGGGTCTTCCAAATGCTCAACGAAACCTGTTTCTAAATTATTAACAAAACATTGAGAATTTTAAAATGTATTTACATTAACAAAAATAAAGTAATTGTCCAAAGCAAAGAGTCCATGAAATTAAAGCTATCATTCTTTTCTAGTATTCACATTATAAGACAGATGGAAAAAATCATTTAATACTTTGATTATACATATTGGGTGAAATGTTCGTTGTTTTTTTTTTTCTTCAGTGAGCTAATTTCTAAATAAACCAAATCAATATAATTTACACATTATCATAATAATAACACATAGTTACATCCTATAAACGTATGAGGCTTAGCTATTGGATAGCCTTTATTTGTATCAATGTAACTAACGTGAAGGATGCATATTTAAATCGTTAGTCACTTAACTATTTCAATAAATCTTCAAACGACGCTTTAACTTGAGGTAAGATCTAAATTAGATAAATATTAAAATGTCGTATTTTAATTGTACTACATAATAAAAACAAATGTTGGGTCACTATAATGTAGAAACTTACAATATCTGCTGAAAGATAGAAAGATGAAAACGTAATAAATGATCATAAATGTATTTTTTTGTTTAACTAGTAACAATAATATGATCCTTTATCATTGAGAACGTAAAGATACACTAATTTTGAAGAGAAAATATTTATTAAAATGAGTAGAAGTAAAAAGTCATTGATCTTTGTATCTAGGAACAGCCCAAACCAAACGTTTCCTTTATAGTACCATTTCTCTGTAAAAATATATATCGAAATATCAAAAAAGAGGCATGGCACGCATAGTTATAAATTTATTCTTTGTAGTATCATAAAATATTAAGAATCCATTAGTAATTTTCTTCGTTGATATTGTTGTTTCCATTGTAACAGTGATAATTATTTTGGGTTGAAAAGGCACAAAAAAATTCTTCCCAAATTCAGGAGTATACTAGGGAAATAAAACACTTATTCTCATTTTCCTGCATGACATTACATTATTTAAATATTATATCTCAATAATAAAACATAGTTGAAAGATTTTGTCTCCTGTATATGTTTTTTTATTGTCTCGTTGGAATCCAAATTTGGAGATTTGTTTATCAAATACTGAAAAATTGATGATTTTGAGTTGACCATAAACAGAAATTACACATTGGTTGGACATTTTCTTTTTGTTTCTTTTTTCTTATTATATACAGAATACAGAAGAAAAATAAGATTAAAAACAGGGAAAACCTTAACCTTTTATTCAAATATTCCATCCAAAAATATGTAATAATTGTAAATATCGAAAAGTCATTATCTCATACAACATACTCATGATATTGAAAAAGCTTTTTATCAAGACAAAATTGAATTTAGAGGAGTACTTCAATCTTGTACACCATATGTATTTATTCTTCATGAAAAAGACCCATTCTTTGCATAAAATCACAGGAACCAAAAGTAAAAACAATAAATATTGTTGCCATGGAAACAAAAAAGGGGGGATCGCTTTAATTGTTTTAACTATTAAAAATATATAATGTCGATGATACAACACCAATATTGTAAATGCTGATATTGCAAACCCCAGACAAAACCCATATTGTTGACTTAGTAACTGAATGTCACATTAAATGCACCCTAGTTACAATGCATATTGTCAGTTTGTGTGCCAATGGTAAGAATGACCATTAATACACATATTATATAATACGCCATTTATCAGCCGTTTTACAATACAATTAAAGTTATCTGTACAAACCAAAACTGTATGTGTCAATTACTCCAGTTACCTATAAAACCAACACATTGTTCTACTTAATTATTTGTCATATACTAATGTAATGTTCAATGAACCATCATTTTCGGAGTATACATTATTTTTTTTTAATTAGATATGTTAGTATACATTTATGGAATTGTTGTATATTTGCAATGAGAATTGGAGACATTTTAAATAAGTCTTTCGAATTTCAAATTACCAACATAGATCATTGCCATTAATCCCCAAACAAGAAACTCCCACCCCCTTAAAACAAAAATAACCGACACTAAACATGCTAAATAAGAATTTAAATCAACAAAAACCCGGTTCTGCAAGGTCCTCTCAGAATGATCAATAAGCACGTTTCATATATTTGTTTTCATTACTGAAGTATGTTCAATATGCATTGGATAACAAGTTTAAATCTGCAGCAATGTGTACATGAAATAAGAAACTGATATTGCCAGGTATTTTTGGAATTGTTTGATAAAATGAATTAAAATCCCACATGCTGCTCAATGTTTGCGCATGTCAGTGATTGAAAACAGTTTAAATATATCTTAAAAGTCGAATAGTTTTATGCAGCAAAATCAGATCTGTTTGATCAAACTATACGATTAGCTCCATGAGACTCATCCGCACTAGACGTAAACAAAGATTGAAGACAAATACGAAGTTTAAGAGCATTGTGTACCATTGACTTCCCCCCTCCCCCGAAAAAAAAAGAAGAAAGTAGCCCAACATTCGCGTTTTGTACCACTAAGGCATTATATGCCTTGGATAAAATAAAATTAAAATTGTATAATGAGTCAATTGCGATGGGATGGTCATGAAATTGTCATCAATATATAGGTATTTGTAACATGTGCTACGTTTATTCTGTAATTATCCAACAATATATTTGGGTTTTTAAAAACAAATATTTCAACTTGTCTTCGTCTTGAAGTTAGATCGATCAATGATGTTTAAAAAGTTTTTTATTGTTACAGGAGCAAGATAGAATAGATATGTCTTTCGTAAGTATATCTTTATGCATATCGTTTAAAATATCTAAAGACCATCATTAAAAGCAGCTGGTTGTTACTGCATAATATATTTTAGATTGCCTTCTGTTATCGTCCGCATACAAACAGAGTCCGGCTGATCACGAAATAACTGGACCTTTCTTTGTAAACAATTAACGATTTAGAGAATTGTCAACGAAAAGTCCAAATTATTGTCAAGTTTTCGGATATATGCATATACGAACTATGCCAGAGCATGAAATATCACGATGCAAATCAAAAAAACTATATCTGAATGGATCAAAGTTGTCAGGTCAGGACTAAGAGCATTAAAAATCTAGCACACAAGTTAAAGACTCTTTATGTAAGCTGACGTTGTGGATAATTTTTCTTTTCTCTAATTGAGTAAAGATTTTTAAAACAACTATGTTGTACCGGTATTTGTTAAAATATAATTGTGGTTCTTTAGTTAGACATTGCAATGAAATAATTATTATTTGCAATGTCTAACTAAAGTATAATATTTCAAAGCAAACTGTTAATCCAACATATAGCACTTTATCATTTACGAATCAAGCCTTCTCCTCTAAAAATGTCTTGCTTCAAAGAAGAATTTTACTTTATAAAGCACCGCATTGATTCAAATACATAAACAACAAGCATAATAATATATATATATATATATATTATATTATTAAGGTCTTTACTTTTCCAAAAGGTAAAGGCCTAACTGTATTTTTTCTGATTATTATTAAGGTCTTTCTTTTTAGAAAATGGAATCTTGCTGTATTTAATATTTTTATTCTAATTATGTCGTATCTTTTTCCAAAAGATATATACCTTACTGTATTTCTTCTTATCATCCCTTTCCAAAAGAGAATCTTTATTAGGTCTTTCCACTTTTCTGTGGAAAGACCTATTGGTTTTCTTCTGATTATTATTTTTTTTTTCTTCCGCCTAATTTTTCTTCTTGCGTAGTTTTGTTGTTTCATAAGATGTCGCTTAAATATTTGGAATATGATATCGTATAGTTTATACGCTTTGAAAACTGACAACCGCGTAACTAAATACCTTACGTTGTAAGAGTTATCTTCCCAAACACTGTTTTTTCTTGTGGCCACTACTCCTTCGCAACCGTAAAAGATTACAACAAATTTATTTTACCAAATTGCTCGTTACATCTTCAGGATTAGGATTTTTATTTTGACCGAAGCTATCCGGAGACTCCATATGAGAGTTATTCCCCCTTATGTATTTGATATAAGTGATATGCGTTTCTAACTGGTAAACCATAAGTGATATTGGCCTAGGGTCTTTGGATTTGAGGTCCTTGGTAAAAAAAAAAAGAAAATTAGGTCAAGGTCAAAGGTCAAGGTCATATTCTAAATTTTGATTTTGGCTTATTCTCACTTCTTTTCAAAGACCGTATAAGATATCGACAACATATTATTACTAAATTGTTAGTTGCGACATGTCGTAACACATACATTTTGGTTTAAAGGGTGCGCTAACATTAAATAAGAGTTTTCTCCCCTCTTGTATTTAAAAATACGCGTATGGTGATATAACTCGTTAACAATATATAATTAAGACTTAGGGTCTTTTGATTTGAGGTCCTTGGTTAATGACCTAGAAATTGATCTCAAGGTCAAAAGTAAATTTGACGTTCTAGATTTTGACCTTTGCTTTTACCTCATATGTATACATGATAAAGCCATGGGACTTTTTGCATTAGGTTGCAAGTCATTTGACCTTGGAAAATCCAACCGGAAGTGACCTTGTGTAAACCGGAAGTAGCTATTTTTTATACTTATTTAATATAAAAGTATATAGAACCATATATTTTTGGAATCAGTGTCAAGTCAACATTCAAATTATACCGGAAGTAACATATTTCAAACCGGAAGTGACAAATTATCTCCCTTATTTAAAAAAAAAATGTATAGAAACCATATATTTTTGGAATCAGCGTACAATAAGCTATCAATTGACGCTGGGAATGACATTTTAAACCAAATTTTAATATTTTCATTTCAAAATAGATCTTTATGGGTGGAAAGAAATATTGTATTTTTAATTGTATTTCTTTTCATTATATTATTCAGGTTTTTCCTTTTTCAAAAAGGAAAGACCTTCTGTACTGATTCTCATTTTGAATGTCTTTCCTTTTCCAAAAAAGAATTCTTACAATCAAAGTCTTTCCTTTTCCATAAGGGACCTTCTTGCATTGATTTTTATAGAACTATTAATGTCTTTCCTTTTCCAAAAGGAAAAGACCTAATTGTATTTGTTCTGATTCGTATGAAGGTTTTTTTATTCTTTTTCAAAAGGAAATCCTTTATGTATTTATTCTCATTATATAATTAAGGTCTTTCCTTTTCCCAAAGAGGATCCTTATTGTGTGTCCTCTCATTATATTTTTTAGGTCTTTCCTTTTCTTAAACGGAAATACCTTACTTATTGGTTTTTTTATTAAGGATTTCCTAATTGCATTTCTTCTCATTATATTATTATTTTTTTTTCCAAAAGGAAAAGAATAAACGGTATTTGCTCTTATTATTATTAGGTCTTTCCACTTTTCTGTGGAAAAACCTATTGGTTTTCTTCTGATTATTATTTATATTATTATCATTTTATTTGTTTCTTCGTCCGCCACATTTTTTGTAACGGTGCTTTTTTGTTTCGCAACATGTCGCTTAGATTTTTGCATATAATATCGAACAGTTATTACAATTTTGAAACTGACCCTGTTAAGCCGAACACTTTTTATTGTGAGAGTTATCTTCCCAAACACTGTTTTTCGTGTGTACAAATCTCCGTTAAAGATTACGATAAAATTATTTTCCCAATTTGCTCATTATATCCTCAGGATCTTAGAAATAATTTTGACTGAAGCGGTCCGAAAACTACATATGGGAGTTATTTTCCTTTTGTATTTTTAATAAGAAAAATGTAGTTGTAACTTGTAAACCATAAGTTTTAGAGACCTAGGGTCTTTGGAATTGAGGTCATTGGTCCAAATAAAGAAAAGGTCAAGGTCAAAGGTCAAGGTCATGTTCTAAAGTATGAGCTTGGCTTATTTTCGATTCTTTTCAGAAACTGTATGAGATATCGACAAATAATTTTAACTAAATTGTTAGTTGCGATATGTCATAACACATACATTTTGGTTGAAAGGGTGCGTAAATATTAAATGTGAGTTTTAGTTTTCATGTTCACACTTTGTGTCATCCTGTCAGTCGTAAAGTTTGGTCGGTCCAGAGTCTGCCCAAAACCTACGAACCTTGTTGTGGGATGAACACCGTACCAATAACAGGTAGAAAAAAAACGCTAGGTTTTATTTTTCTCGAATTTTTATAAATGACATAGTAAATTATATAGAATACATTTGGTCCAATCAATGGCTTGTTAATTCTAACCCTTACAAAACAGAAATAATGAACATCTAAAAAAGCAAGATTAACCTCATCATCCATCAGATTACATGAATAAAAATAGCATAAAAGAATCACACAAACATTTATGGGTTATGATAATACGACGATATCTAGAATAATCATTTAAAAATGATTTTTGTTAAATCTATTCCATAATTATTTCCGGGAGCTGAGGTTTAAATTCAAAAGAATGGTTTCAGAAACTATTTATTTTATCTTTTATACGGCCAGTCTTAAAATATGGTGATATTGTCGACGATAATATCCCTGGTTATTTGACAACAACTTTAGAACATTTGCCACTAGAAGCAGTAAGAATTGTGACAGGTGGTACCAAGATAACTACAAGACAATTTCTGTACGATTAAACGCTCGGGGTAGTATCCATGTCTGAATTTTATGTAAAATTGTACTACACCATTGTTATCATTTTCTTAATTATTAATAAACACTGTTTAAACTGAAATTAACTGATGTCAGTTGATCATTAAAATTCAGAAACCGTAAGTCGTAGACACCTTTAATCTTTGCCAATCGTCATCAATCATGTCACCTAAGCATATCTCAAGGTCAAATGTAAACGTTGACCTTGATCTTTGACATTATACCTTGCAAGTGTTATGGGATTATCTCAGTAATCTTTATAGACACAGAAATATTGCATAGTTGGGTCATTAAGGCGTGACTTTAATACTTTCCCGTAAGGGGCATCACCTCTGTTTACAGTTTTTAACCCTTAAACTTAAGTATCTTACCCTAGGGTCTACTGCAACTACATTAGAGAACAATGACCTTGACATAGAACAGAAGGTAAAAGGTCTAAGTCATGTCCCTGATACTGAATTACATATTATGACACTATTATAAGGGTTATAAGTGTGTTTTAAAAGATTTTTAGGTTGTCCTTGACCTTTGACCAAACACCTAGTTATGAGATTTCTCTGAAATCATTTCACTAATAAAGGAGAAAAGCAAAATGTCAGGGTCGTAAAGGCACAACTTGCATTTTGACCGCAAAGTTTTGATTATTCAGCTTTCAGTATATGGCATAACCTCCGTTAACATTTATGAAAGCGCAAATTAGATTATTTACTCTTACACAAAGGGTCCAAAACCTATGTAGTAGTTTACTATGATATCATTGACAAATGACCTTGACAGTTTACAAGGTCAAAGATCAGGGTCATGTCCATGATAGCAAATGATGTGTTTTTAATCTTATTTTAAGGACTTAATGTGTGTTATGAAGAATGTTTTAAGCTAAACTTGATCTTTGATGTTATTCCTTCCAAAGAAATATCTAAGAACTTATTTTCCTAGTAAGTGCATCTCTGCATTATTTCGAAAGTAGCTAATTATATCCCTAATCACATGCTAAAGGTTTTTTTCTTCTGCTAAATTTTCGCAATATGTCACTGAGACGTTTTTTACATTGAATTTTACAGTTTCTGTCAATCTGATCATGCTTAACTGACCAATATATTTGTAAGAGTTATCTCCCTATACTATGATAATAGTGGTTTTGCATCTCATCTTAGACACATTTGTTTCCAAATTGTTTGTTATATCCTTCTTCAGCTTTGGTTTATTTCAGTCGAAGCGATCCTTTGACATTTTACATAAGTTATCTGCCTGTCACTGTTGAATTGGTATGATAGCGTTTCTCATAAACAGTAAGTCGAAAAGACCTCAGGTCTTTAATTTAAAATCCTTCAGTCATAAGTTGAAAAATAAAGTCAACTCAAAGGTCAAGGTCGTAATCTATAATTTGTTTTCCTTTGTTTTTGCTTGCATCTCCCTCAAACTGTAAAAGTTCCGTACAAAAAAAAACGGATGCAAAATGTTTGGGTTTTTGAAGGAAGGAAATGCTACATTCGGTCGAAAGCTATCTGATGACATCCTACAGGTGTTATAGCCCCTTTAATGTTATGTTAATGCTTATTGATTATATTGCATACTGGTACATGGAAATGCTATTGGGTCCTCAGCAAAGGGTAAGGTGACATATCATACAAACGTGAACACAAGAAGAGGCCCTTTTTTAAAAGAAAAGAACTGAGAAAGTATATCTGTGGAATCAGCATACAGTAACAAAAAAAAATGACACCAGAAATTACCCTTTTTATACTGCAAGCAACTAATTATCACACTTATAAGAACGAAAAGTTCATAGAAACCATATGCCTTTAGAATCAGTGTAATATAAGCGTTCTTCATTTTTGAACCAGAACTGGCTGATTATTTCTATTATTACAAGAGAAAGCACGTATAAATCACTGTTTTAATCAGTGTGAAATAACAACAATATAAATAGAGAAAACCACAATTTCAACAGCAATACAATAGCATTTCATTATTATGACAAAATTGTATTTAATGTATGTCAACAATAACAACAACAACAAAATTATGGACAATTTCAATGTACACCAAGGACTTCATTTCAAAATAATGTTTGTAAAAAAGCGTTACCCTTACACATTTTATTACGTTTATAGTGATCGTGTTTTAAATCTGTTTGACATGTTTTTATAATAGCAATAATTTACTCTCTCTCTCTCTCTCTCTTTCTGTTTGGTTCGATAACTTATATATGAATTATTTTCAGACGGAACTTGCACACTGGAATCGCAAATTAGAAGTAGACAAGGACTTCATAATAAAGGGTCGTTGCAAAGTTATAGAAGAAGCGGAGAAACCAGGGTATGCATATCTTAATGCTGATTTTGTGATTAAAAAGTACAGATTTAAAATTGCTTTGATATTAAAACGTAATGGCAAATTACAATTATATTCTATAGTCAACTTCACTGTCCTTTTAATCTACTTGGATCATTTTATCTATCAAGAATTATTCATTTATTTATTTTGCTATTTGCATGATGTGTGTTTATGAACTATTTCCACATATCCAACCCTTTAACTAGAGCTGATCAGCTTTCATTCCGGAAGTACACATTCATAATGATTATACGCACCCATCAGTTATATTCATGAATTGAGAAGATGAGTATTCCTAATCAATTAAAAATAATTCTTGAAGCTTTGATTATTATTGCACTTGAATATATACAAAGTAGTTTTGCCATTACAATTTACATGTTAACCCTGTCGAGCTCCAGTGTCTATGGATATTTTTGCTAGCCATGACATTATGCAGTTTCTGTGTTAATTTTTACCCATGTTCTCTGCCCATAGGGTGATTAAATACATTATTGTCAAGATATTGAAATATTTTGCGACTGCAATACAAGCTAGTGAAAGATCATTGTAGCTATAAATCTAGGATGAAACCGCCATTTTCTATATAATTGATGCCTCAATGCTCTTCAACTTTGTACTTATTTGGCTTTATAACTATTTTGATCTGAGCGTCACTAATGAGTCTTGTGTAGACGAAACGCGCGTCTGGCGTATTAAATTATACTCCTGGTACCTTTGATAACTATTTACATCACTGGGTAGATTTCACTGCTGGTGGACGTTTCGTCCCCGCTGTATCACAAGCCCAGTAGTCATCACTTCGGTGTTGACATGAATATCAATTATATGGTCATTTTTATAAATTTCCTGTTACAAAATATTAAATTTTTCAAAAAACTAAGGATTTTCTTATCCCAGGAATAAATTAAATAAGCCGTATTTGGCACAACTTTTTAGAATTTGGGCCCTCAATGCTCTTCAACTTTGTACTTATTTGGCTTTATAACTATTTTGATCTGAGCGTCACTGATGAGTCTTGTGTAGACGAAACGCGCGTCTGGCGTATTAAATTATAATCCTGGTACCTTTGATAACTGTTTACACCACTGGGTCGATGCCACTGATGGTGGACGTTTTGTCCCCGAGGGTATCGCCAGCCCAGTAGTCAGCACTTCGGTGTTGACATGAATATCAATTATATGGTCACTTTTATAAATTTCCTGTTACAAAACTTTGAATTTTTCGAAAAACTAAGGATGTTCTTATCCCAAGAATAGATTACCTTAGCCATATTTATCAAAACCTTTTGGAATTTTGGGTCCCCAATGCTCTTCAACTTTGTACTTATTAGGCTTTATAACTATTTTGATCTGAGCGTCACTGATGAGTCTTGTGTAGACGAAACGCGCGTCTGGCGTATTAAATTATTATCCTGGTACCTTTGACAACTATTTAGACCACTGGGTCGATGACACTGCTGGTGGACGTTTCGTCCCCGAGGGTATCACCAGCCCAGTAGTCAGCACTTCGGTGTTGACATGAATATCATTAATATGGTTATTTTTATAAATTTCCTGTTACAAAACTTTGAATTTTTCGAAAAACTAAGGATTTTCTTATCCCAGGAATTGATTACTTTAGCCGTATTTGGCACAACTTTTTGGAATTTTGGGTCCTCAATGCTCTTTAACTTTGTACTTATTTGGCTTTATAACTATTTTGATCTGAGCGTCACTGATGAGTCTTGTGTAGACTGCACCAGATCTGGAATATGACTATTGTTTTCCATTTGTTTGAGTTTTTGCAATTTCTGCTTTGAAAGTTCGGTATTATTGTTATTTTTAACTGTCAAAAGAAATGTAGAAAATTTAAGTGACTCTTGGGATAACATATTATGTACAAGTGTAACTGCATAGCCCTATTTCCCGGAACTCTTTTAAAAATGAGCAAATAAGTTTATCAAAATGTTTTACATATACCAGAAGAATAAAGACATAATCAATTATATTTAGCAAAAGATATATAACTATTTTAATGATGTTTACTTGTAAATAACAGCATAGTGCACAAACACAATAGGACCGACATAATATTAGTGCAAATGTGTACAAAGTGTCACCAAAGGGACGTAAATCGTAACTTACTACCTGCACCGATTGGCCGGAAAGACAGATCGAAGTGGCACTTTTGCGTGTAACAGCATATTTCATGGCACACAGTTCATAAAATGCCTCATCATATAATTCTTATTCATCATATGTATCCAAAAAGTTAAGGAAGAAATTTCGAACTCTTTATTTGAAAACTTCGGTACGACGGGTGACCAATTCGGTCTTTAAGACTTTGTATTATAATTCAGTAAGTATACGCAGTTGTTGTGTACAACGTACAGCGTGTTTTGATTTTATTTGATAGGACGTTTTTAGGAAATCGAGTCGTCCCATCATGCTGTACTTGAGCTGAACTCTATACCCTTTAATTACGAATTGGAATATACTGCTTCTTTCTTTAATTGTTTCTCCAGCTGAAATTCATATATCATGCTATTGTATTTATGAATTTTTAACATCGAGAAAAACTGGATTAATTTGTAAAACATTTTTACGTTCATATGAGTATCATGATATTATATATATATATATACAAAGAGCCCTTCTGAATTTTTTTTGTTTTCATTTTAGCGGATATTCAATTAACTTCCAGCAAACTAAAGACGAACAGAACGGCATTATTTTGCATTTCAATCCAAGAGCTCCATCGCAGTCTCTTGTTTTGAATACACTTCAAAATGAAAACAACCAAAAAAAATGGGGTCATGAGAAAAAGATTGTGGATAACAGCGTCAAGGAAACTTTTTTTGTGAATGAATTCAAGCTGAAAGTTAGACCTCTAGCAGAAAACTTGATTAGTCTGTCTGTGAATGGCGAATTCCTAACTGAATATGAATGCACAGGCAAAAGGATTACAGATGCCAAATTCTTAGTTTACTCACCATCTATTTTAATTCAGCCAGAATAAAGAAATCAGGGAATCCGTTAAGAAATGTGTAGAATTCAATAAACAATTTAATCAAAATGATCTGCATTAATCATAATCAATGAAAACGGTAAAGATTTATTAATTGCTACTATTCTTTTAAGCGGATTGATTAGAAGTTTGTATTTTCATTCCTAAACAATAAAACAAAGTTTCAAATTTGCTTTCTATATGTAATATGCCACTATGTTCTTTCAAATGGGCAGTAAATATTTATAGAGCCAAACATATAAGTTTACATCCGAATTCATATATTTCACGTACATTCAAGACGGATTATGCTCAGAATTAATACATACGCATTATAAGCACCTTAACACTCTAAACAAATAATTCTTGGAATTACCAAAAATAAGTTATTCAATTACTTGATTCAATGTCTTGCCACCCAATAAAGATGCAACCTGCATTGCTACACAAGATTTCAATGCCCAATAAGCAATCTTGACTGTCTTTGTGTATGAATTCAGTGAATATTCATATAGCTTATAAATTGATCTCATGCAAATGACTAATAGCTGTGAATCATTATAGCTGTGAAATACTTTAAACGGTGAATTGGCGATTGCTTGTTTGCGGTATATCATCTTTTCCGCAAGTTTATTGTTTTCTGTTTAGTGTTAAATTTACAATTAAGATCCATTTATTACATCGGTGATCCGTTTATTTGGCAATCGCCAATGGCAGTCAGCAGGGTTTAAGAACATTTGTTGTTCGACCTGTTAGTCAAATGCGTTTTGTTAATATATATATATATATATATATATATGTAAATCTAGATCTCGAACTGAATAAAAATTCTACGCTATTTTGTTATAAATGCATATAATTCTAAAAAGTAACATACCTTTCAAAGAATGATCATATGCGTCATTGTATATCTTTTGTTTTAATCCATTTTTTTTTAGTTTGTTGTAAGTTAACATAGGCTACCTCCCCAGCAACTCTTTGTGCGACATTTTCATTTAATTGAAATTATACACTAAGAGTAGCCGCGGAAACATGAGTATCCACAAAGTGTCCTTTTTGGAAATTTTCATTTCCTCTCATGCTTGTAAATCATGAAGGTATTCCAGCAAACTCAGTATACTTTTTGTTCAAATTCAAATCTAATGAGTTCTAGCCATTTTTCAAAAATAGGTTACCAAAGTCAAATGAAAGCTTAATTTTAATTGGCTAAAAAATTTTTTATCCTCAAAGCAAAAACTACTTCTTAAATACTGGAAATAAGATACAATTTTGTACATTTTATTTGATTTATCGGTAGGAAACAGGTGTCAATTTTAGTATGACCAAGTTTATAATATAGCAAATATATGAAAAATGACAAATACTAGCTTTAAGATATTTTAAGGATGTTCGCTTGTCTGGTTTTGGAAATTTTGTCAGATTATCGGAATCCTCTGGTTTTATCCATTTGAATGCCTTAAAAATAATTGCCCATTGACCCCCGTTTTTCTTTTTATAAATCTTTTACATGTACAATTATAAGCCATAAGTAAAAGTCTCATAAACTCTTTGTTATTTTTGAGAACTTAAACTTGTAAATGAAAAAGCTATGAAAAATCAAGAGAGAACATTTACCCGCCAAAATTTCAATGGCTAATATATCCAAAACAAACACGTTGACCTATATATTTTTTTTTTTTTTGCTCTTTTGTTTTCTTTATTAATCCCCTATCAATATATACTAGTGTTATGAAAAGTTTGTTATTTCGAAACTGAGTAGCGAACTTCCTTTAATTCATATGAAACGAGTGACTGGTGAAAAATAATGTTTATCCAATTCTTGAACAAATGCATGTATATATCATTAACTTAGTTTTCTGTGCACGATTTTATTATTTTTACGCAAACATTTCGTATAATCGTCAATTTGTTTTCCTCTCTGTCTGTTATTGTGTGAAAATATATCAACTACTCAATTGTTGTGTTTTAAAACCGTAGTTTACTGATTGTTAACTTATAGTAAACAATCAACAAAGAAGCATGAATATTGAGCACGTGTATAACATGTACAATCAGATAATAGTTTATTTAAATGACAGACCCATGTGTATTGCGATCACCGAATTTTTACGAGAAGGGTCACGCTGAGATCACTTGCATACCGAAATTATGTCGGCGAACTGCTTCCTGGAAGCAAGCAATTAAAAAAAAACTTCTTCTAATTGTGGACAAATTAAAGAATTTTCTTCAGAAAAAAGTATATGTACATAAGTTTTATAATGAAAACTGTCCATTTAGTTATAAAAAACATATGCCTCATTTTTTTTAATTTGAGGTTTCATATGACTTTAATATGAAAATGATTTAAGTAATGGGTAGTAATTTAAAGTTAAGATTTTTAGTCATTGGAAGTAAAATTCTAAGTAATACCAAGTAATCCAATGCAAATTTTAAAGTATTTCAAAGTATTATCCAAATAAAATTGTTAGTTATCCAAATTTATGCACTTTACAGACTGTGCAACATACATATGTTGCAATTGTATAATAAGAAGAATTTATTATCAAAAATGATTAAATCTCATGCAAGTAAACGAAATTGTGTAGTTCCTACATGTAAGCTTACTTAGTAATAAGAAGTTTTATTTAGGAAGAACAATTAATATGTGTCGTTCTTTAAATATCCTACTAAATTTAAGTAATTTCTTTTTACTTAAAACAGGAATGTATTACTAAATATTTATGTAAAAATACTGATAAAACTGTTACCTGTATAACTTGCAGTGTTCAAATATACGTTTCAAATTTAACTTTTGATCTAGACCTTTTTTAAATTTATCTGTTTATATCCTAATTAAGGAAACAATTTTATGATGCCCTTCGATATTGACAATTTTAGTTGAAAATTGATATGTTTTTATTCTTAGCAGCTTTATTACTTATTAAAAGATTTGTGTAAAATGTCAGCATCCTTATTCATATTTCAAAATATATCTATTTATTAAACATTGACAATTTCAATATCAATCTGCTTTTTATAACACAAGGGCCCAAGGAAAGATTAGTGTTATAGCTAAGTGTGTAACCCTCTATAAATAAAGAATTACTATTATTCTTATTATTATTAGGTCTTTCCACTTTTCTGTGGAAAGACCTATTGTATTTGTTCTGATTATTATTAAGTCTTCCCACTTTTCTGTTGAAAGACTTATTGTATTTGTTCTGATTATTCGGTCTTTCCACTTTTCTGTGGAAAGACCTATTGTATTTGTTCTGATTATTATTAGGTTTTTCCACTTTTCTGTGAAAAGACCTATTGTATTTGTTCTGATTATTATTATTAGGTCTTTCCACTTTTCTGTGGAAAGACCTATTGTATTTGTTCTGATTATTTTTTTTTCCCGCAAAATTTAAAAATTTTTGATTCGCAATATGTCGCTAAGATATTTCTTATATTGTATCGTACAGTTTATGCGCTTTTAAATTTCACCCTGCTAAGACGAATAATTTTTCTTTGTAAGAGTTATCTCCCTATTCACTGTTTATCCAAGGTGTGCATCTCCTTCGTAACAAAAAAGATATTGACAAAATTCTTTTTACAAATTGTTCGTTACATCCTCAGGAATTTTTGGTTTATTTGGATCGAAGCGATTCGATGAAATTTTATGGGAGTTATCTACCTTCACCAAATAAATTTGTCGGTATGTTTTCTTAACTCATAAACCGTTAATCGTATAACCCTGCAATCTTTTTATTCAAGGCCCCTAGGTTCTTACATAGAAAATGAAGTCAAGGTCAAGGTCAAGGTAATGTATTAATTTTGATTTTTCCTTGTTTTTGGCATTTTCTCAGACACCTTCAGAGATATATATAAAAGAACAAGAGCAGAATGTTTGCTTAATTGTAATGAAGATATGTTACATTTGGTCTGAAACAATCTAATGGCATCTTATAGGAGTTTGTGTCCCTGGAATGTCTAATTATAAGGTTAATTGATTGTTACTTCAACATGGTTCATTATAAAGCCATATGAACCTTTACAAAAGGTTGGGTGACATATTACCTTGAAAAATGACAACCGGAAGTGACCTTGAGAAAACCGGACGTATACTTTTGAACTTTTTTCATGAAGAAGTACTCGGAATCCATATATTTTGTAATTTAGATACATTAACTTATCACTAAAGACTAGAAGTGACTTTCGATAAACCGGAAGTGGCCAATTATCTCCTGGTTTACAGGCAAAAGTATACCAAACTATATATATTTGAAATCAGTGTGAAAGAAGCTATCATATGAGACCGGAAGTGACATTTACTCCACCGGAAGTAGCTAATTATCTTTCTTATTTCACTCAAAAGTATATAGAAACCACTTATTTATCGCATCAGTTTGAAAAAAACTGATGAGTTGATGCCAATTCTAACTTTGAGTAAACAGGAACTATCTTCTTATTAACAAATTTGAAAATTGATGTGGAAAGACCTTCAATTGTTCTCTGAACAAATGGTTTTTAATTATTATTATTATTAGGTCTTTCCACTTTTCCGTGGAAAGACCTATTGATTTTGTTCTGATTAATATTTTTTTTTTCTTCCGCCTAATTTTTTTCTTTCGCTGTGTTCTTGTTTTATAAGATGTCGCTTATATATTTGGAATATGATATCGTACAGTTTATACGCTTTTGAAACTAACACTGCTTAACCGAACACTTTATGTTGTAAGAGTTATCTCCCCAAACACTGTTTTTCTTGTGGCCACTACTCCTTCGCAACCGTAAAAGTTTACGACAAATTTATTTTACCAAATTGCTCGTTACATCTTCAGGATTAGGATGACCATTTAGATCGAAGCTATCCGGAGACTCCATATAAGTAGTTATTTCCCCTTATGTAATTGATATAAGTGATATGCATTTCTAACTGGTAAACCATAAGTGATAGATACCTAGGGTCTTTAGATTTGAGGTCCCTGGTCCACAAAAATTAAAATTATGTCAAGGTTAAAGGTCAAGGTCATATTGTAAATTTTTGATTTTGGCTTATTTTCACTTCTTTCCAAAAACATGATGGGTTTGTTCCTGTTTTTGATGTGGTCCTGTAATTTTTTGATGTGATCATTTTGGAAAAAAATATAGTTCTATTTTTAGACCGATTTCCATATGTCGTTTCCTGAATGTGCTTCGGATGAGTGTCGCTAACCATTGAGTTAAAGTTCAAATCAAAGTTCAAGTAAGTGTCCAGAGTTCTTTGATATGAAAAAGGGGAACGGCAGACAAAAATAAGAAAAAAAGTACAAAAGAAATATCTATATTTCGGGCATAAGGGAGATATCCAAAAACCACTTAGTCCAACCGTTTTTTTCCTTAGATCTCAAATGGATACAGTGTTACAATAAATTCGTGAATACATAGTTTAATTTGTTAATATTTAATGCAAATGAACTTCATGTAAATATAAGAAGATGTAGTTTGATAGTCAATGAGATATCTCTCCACTACATATCAAATGACGTAGCAGTTATCAAATATATGTCACTGTATGGTCTTCAACAACGGACGAAACCCATACCACATAGTAAGCTATTATAACAGGTCTAGAAATGACAAATGTAAGAATAATTTAAACGAGTAACCGAACGATCTGAATGATGAAGACGCCGACGACGGAACATAGATTTGTTGTGTCTCACTTCCGCGACATTAATATCGCAGGCTTGACACACATCAAATGACATGTACTTTCTTGTCAACAAATGAGACACTTCAAATCAACTCACACTAAAGTTACAGGGAAATGAGGGGATCGGACAAAGAATCAATTCTATGAAATAAGAATTCTCTATTTTTTTAGCGTGTATTATCATTTGAACATATACGAATATAAATATTTTAGTATATATGCTATTAATTCCATTCTCTGATATACCTCGTACTCAATTGAAAAAAAAATAAAACTTTTTATTAATAACTGTTACGCAGGTGACGACAGATATGTTTAAGTTGTCGTAACAACTATCCAGTCCTCTTTTCCTCGAATGTGCCCTACCGAATTAGACCAAATCACTGGGTTTTTACTTTTAAGAATAACACGACGGGTACCACACTTTAAGTAGGATCTGCTCACTCTTCTGGAGCACCCGAGGTCACCCAAGGATTTTGATGGATTGATATTGGCCAGTCATACCGATCTATAGAGTTAAGGTAACACGATACCGAATGACATATCTCCCGATTTCTAAAATTTTTGGCACACTTTTACTTTGATTCGAGTTACATCGGAATATGAAATAAAAAATGGGGGTCACCATTCTTGTTTTTTTGTAATTTTGAGTAATTGTCAATATTGGCGCCAAATTTTCATAGATATTTAGGGAAAATGTTTTTTTTCGACTTACTTTTCTAGATTTTTCAATGGATGGCTATTTTCTCATATACGGAGAAAGACTAAAAACTAACATAATATCCAGGATTGTATACCAAATCCATACATGTATAAAAAAAACATATGTCACCATCCTTGTTGTTTTAGACAAATCGCTTCAAAGATGACAGATACGCTTAGAAATTGACAAACATATGTGACGTTACGGAATACAGAATAACGTTATTTTTGTTCAGAGGGATTGAAAAAAAATATGTAACGGGATCTGAATGGTGTTTGAAATTTCCTAATAATTCAATATAACGTCTGACTGAGTTAATTTTATTTCGTCCTAACTGGGTGCACTTTTAGCTTTCAAAACTGAATCTTCAACTTAACCTACCAAACTAGACAATGCTGATGACACCGATGTATCTATGCATGAATTAAATAAATTTGATTTGGTAAACAGTGATGTTGAAGTACAATTTGAATTGATTGATTGATGGTTGCTTAATGTCCAGTGGCAAATATTCCATGGATTTTCAGGACGATTCAATACAATTTGAAAAGTTATGTCTAAAAGACACATTTGATGCAGCCGTCAAAAAAGGTTACACATTCTGTTAGTTGTGAAAATTATAAAGAAAATCAACATCCTGATAAAATACGTATTCTATAAATATAGTATACTCTGTATGATGTAAACGTGTGGGTTGTGTGCGTAGTAAGTCGTACAAACCTTGCAAACTGTATGCAAAATTTCACTTGAATAGACAAAGTTCAACATTCTGTCATTCGTGGAAAATTATTCCAAAAGTGATCCTGAGAATATACATGCACCCTCAATATAGGTAAAAAAATTGGTGCAATATTATCAAAATGCCAAAAAATTATTACAAAAGTGATCCTGAGAATATACATGCACCCTCAATATAGGTAAAAAAATTGGTGCAATATTATCAAAATGCCAAATTCAGAAACCTGTCATAAAAAAATTAAAATCTGACAAGATGCGCGTATTGTATATGTACTAACACCAAGTACATAATATAAAAGTTAAAGCTTCAAAACTGTAATCCTAAAACATCAGCCGTATAAGCCCTATTAACCATGTAAAGGACGGACTGTCGAAGGACACGGGTAAAACAATATGCTCCTAGCATTTTGTCAAGGGAGCAGAATAGATATTATCATATATGATAATGTTCTATTTTATAAATCATTTGGTGACAAAATATCTTTTTGAATAAGCAGTTCATAGTGGAATGGTAATATGGAGATCTCAAATGTAGCAACGCAAGCAAGCTAACGTCTACGTCATTTGGTCGTTGATGGAAAGTTGCTAATTGGTAATCATACCACATCTCCTTATTCATAAGCGATTGAGTTTTCTCCTGAAATACAAGAATTTTAAAGACTAACAAATACGTATTAGGAGACTGACACATGTTGCTGTTATAGTTAAAATCTGACTTTTGTTGTGAACATGTGATGTTATAATTTGATAGATTTTATACTTGCCATACTGAATATACTTATTAACTTTCCAATTCAAGGGACCAACGAATCTTTACTAAAACTACAAATTAGCAGTAAAGAAATACTCGTCTATCCTGCATTAGTCACGTGTTATATAGATGTCTTTCGTTTTGTGTGTCGTTAATTGTCATTTGCTGTTTTATTGTATATCCCACATTTCCATTTATGCACACAAAGAAAAAACAACCCTTTCAATTTACATAAACACTTGTATACTTGTTGTAAAAAGTCCTTTTAAGACTGCGAAGTATCTCGGGCTTTTCCCGACGACTATGTGAGCAATATGCCCATCCCCAAAAAAGGCACCTTTGTTAATCGTCTGTGAATATAAAAAAGAAGATGTAGTATGATTGCCAATGAGACAACTCTTCACAAGAGACCAAATGACACAGAAATTAACAACTCTATAGGTCACCGTACGGCCTTCAACCGTGAGTTATTTTGTCTCCCCATTTTGTGAAAAGAGGCGTTTTTTATCAGCTGTACCTGTACATCATGTCCAACTCAAAACATCAAAAACACACCCCTACCCGAAGACAAAGTGCAATCTAATATGAATCTAAAATAAAATTAATTTTAAGATTTCGTTGGATATTTGTCCCCCGTGTGACGCGTTGTGTTGGACAAACAAATACAGGGCGTCCGTCTTTCCGTCCGCCCGTTTGTCTGTCCGGTCTTGTTAGCTCTCTGACGTGTACAATTCTTGCCTGATTTTTATAAAACTTATATATAAGGTTTATATCAGCATTTTCGCTGACAAGTTTGAAAATCAATGCCGATCAATTATTTCCAAAAGAGTCATACCCCTTAGATATAATAATTAATAAATGGAAAATTGCAATTTTAAGCGCTCTCACGAGTACAATTTTTGCCAGATCTTTATATAATTTATATTAAAGGTTTATATCAGCATTGTCTTGGATGATTTCGAATGTCAGTGCTGATCAAATATTTTTTAAAAGAGTTATGCCCCTTGGAAATAATAATTCTATCGGAAATTGCATTACATTTGCTCTCAAATCTGCATTTCGCTATTAACGATATTTATAAAAATAAAATCAAAGAACACACAATTTGTTTTAAGTTATAATGGCCAGATACAATATGTACAACGCTGGAGGGGCGTGGGGTAGGGGGCATTGGAACTGTTCTTTTAATCAGTTTGTTTTTGCCGTTTGAATAAAATAGGTTATTGAAAATATCTTTTTGTAGTTTGTTTGCGTTCGAAGTGCTTTTCTGGATTTACCTTCATTGAAGCAACGATCATTCATTCATTGTGGGGCCACAGGTTTTTAATTAATCGTTTGATTGTAAATTTTGAGAAAATAATTTATTTCAGAATGGAATTGAAAGAAAAAAATGTAACGGGATCAGAATGATTAAATTTTATTTCGACCTAACCGAGTGCACATTTAGTGTTGACATCCCATATATTTAAGCCTTTGTTAACTTTCTCCTTATTCCGATGTAGCTGTCCTGTTTAGACTGTGCTTATAAGATTACAATGCTATTAGTTTATTTTAAAGAAGCTTCCGAAACCATATCGGATTTCTTCTGTACAGTCCAATGAATTTCAAAGACTGTTTATACTTGAAGTAAAGGGAAAGTTGTTCGGCCAAATATCCAATTTTTGCTACTCTTCTATTTTCATTCCATGCCAATAAACTAGTTTCTGTCTAAGTTTGTACGTCTGGTTGCATGGTGCTTTTTTTCGCTAAATTCTATCGGTATTCTTTTCCAAATAAATTTCCGGTGTATTGTTGCCACAGACATTTCTACCCACGTGACTTTCGTTTTTGACTGATAACCGAACGCAAAATAACATTCCTTATCGCTTGTTATATATCAATTTCATCAATAAATATTTATGAAAATAATTTTTAAGAACAAAGATAAATGATATGAAAATGTTTTCTCGTGAGAAATATATATATATGTGTATCAATAACAAATCAAGAATACACAAAATGTGTGTAAACGTATGCGGAAGAATATCTCAAGAACGTTTTGCGGGAAAATATGAATGCCTACTTAAATCCATCTTTTAGAAAAATCGAACTATTACAGAAGAGTGTCCACCATGCACTTGCACCGCACTATTATTAGAATAGTAGAATAGAATGATATAAAAATGGATGAAAATTATATATACAAAGTCATGTAACTGTTATATACAAATATTAATATAATATATAACAACAAACCAGAGTATACTGATTTGTATCACTACTGTATAATAGTTATTACGGTGATGTTGAATTCCCTGTCATTTATTCATCATCCACGCACGAACTTGTCTCAGAAAAAAATATATCTATGAACCTTAACCTCACTTTCAGGTAGAGAGATGTGATTTTTTTTCTGAGACAAGTCACAAGAACGTTGCGGTCATCCGATGTTCAGTACTTCAGTACTTTGATTCTATTTTGCTAGCGACGTTTTTCGGTGACCATTTAAAAACGAATGGGCTTCTTAGCAGAATTGCATTAATTGTGGTACAATTCCCCGTATTTTCATACATTATCATGCGTTTCTATAATTTGGATTTTTACTTTCAAAACAAAATTTCATCGGAAAACGGCGTGCATCCTTAATAAGAATGTATTACAAAAAAAACCAACCCAGAATAAAAAGCTCAGTCTGTAATGCAACAGAACATATATAAATAAATCGTACAAATGCTTACTTATCAATAGAATCAGAACATTTAAAAAGTATATATTTAAATGTGAAGAATGAAAAGAAGAATGGGAGGAAGACGCCGAAGCAATCAATGTCAAATAGCGTATTGCATCAAATCCCTCGACATTCTGCATCTATGCAAAATTACTATTAAAAATGTTAATAAAAATAAAAGGTTATTATTTGCTATTTATATTTCACCTAAGTAAGATTTTTTTCCCACATTTTTGGTCTTTGATTTGAATCGTAATTGTGCAGAGAATTTTGTTTTGTGATTGAATATGATACGTTTAGAAAGCGACGCTAAAATGAAGGTATTTTTAATATATAATCATATATATTTGCAAATTTGAAATAAAGAAACATTTATCTTTCAACTATTGTATACTAGACTGAGGCAAATTGTTTGTTTAATTCGTTCTAAGTTATTATAAAACATCAGGTTTTACGTTTGCCGTCAATTTCAAAGATGTCGACAACAGCAGGAACGATAACTCGTGGCGTAACGTCATTCGGTATCGTGTAACCTTAAGACAATTGCATCCGATTTTTACAGTTTATGCTTCATTTTTGTCCTTGTGTTGTGTTGTAACACTATTTACCCATGGGAGGGTAAGGTTTTAGCGACAGACATGTTTAACTTCGCAACGTGCATATTCTGTATGTACCTGTGCCAGGTCAGGAGCCTGTACATACATGGTTGTCGTTGTTTCATGTGTGCTATAATTGTTTTCCGGAGGTTGTTTATTTATTAGTTACGGGTGCTTATAATTGCTTACATCCACTGAATTAAAACTCTGGTGGATAGATGTCTTATTGGTAATCACACCACTTCTTACTTTATTTCGATTTCTTTGTGTTGTTTTGTATACTGTAACATGGTTCATCTTTAGTACGCATACCAATTAATCCTTTTTTCGGAAATCCGAGCAAAAGTTATTGATCCGCAATAAAAAATTTAAATACAAACTCATATTAGATATTTCCAATTTCAACTCGGAATCTTAATCTAAATTAGACTCAAATTTGAAGTCTTACTCGAACTCTACATCAAAAGGTAACTAAACCTTGAAGTTCAACTCGAAACTCAGAGCTTACGCGAACTTAAATTCTAATTATGACTTGAATACTAACTCGATATCAAAAATCACTCGCGTAAATCGAAGACTAACTCGAAGTTTAAATCGAACAGTAAACCGAACTTTATTGTGAACTCGAACTCGATGGAATGTCACATTCATCCGAGGCAAATAAACATGGAAGTCGGTTTTAGAACTTATTTTACCCAAATTGTCACGTGGTTTTATCTCATCAAGTAATGTGATAACAACATCTAAGAATGACACCACCACATCAAATACTAGCACGAACATTTCACGTAGAGTAAAAAATCAAATTCTGAAACATCATTACGTAATTGTTCAGAGGAGATGTACACACGAGATAAACAGTGCACAGGGAGATTACTTTTGCAAATAAAATGGTTTTCGATTAAGAAGGGTCAGATTGAAAACCGCATAAACTGAAATATAAAACAAAAATATTGCACAACAAAAAATTGACACAAGTACACAATTTAACGGACCAAAAAGTCGAAATATTAATAATTAAAAATGAATCGCTAATGAATAATTGAGGGTCTTCCAACCGCAAATGTATATATTTTGATAAAAAAATATTCACTTCCGGTTTTAATTTTCAATTCTAGGGTCAAAAATAGCTTAATTTACACTCCTTCATGCACGGTTTTTTAATACTTTTACTTGAACTGAAGGAGATATGTAAGTACTTCCCCGACCTTGTAAGACCCTCATTGTACGTCTATTTTGTTAATCAAGGTCGTTAAGAAAATCGTTGTAGGTAAATTAGGTACTTTCAATTCATCCTTAAATGACACTGATTCTGAAAATATGAAAGTTCTAACAAATATTACATGAAAAAACTGCAAAAATTGGTTAATTCCTAAAATCTAACTTTGACCTTGACCTCAGTTACAAGGTCATTCAGCAATAATCACAAATCAAATGACCATAGGTCTATTCTATAGATGGTTAATGAGCTTGATCACCATACAGCTAGTACTAAATATAAGAGGTGAGAAAACTGTCATCACATGGTCATTGAATGGAAACGTACCCTTTCAACAAAAATTTAAATGTAACGCCATGTTGTAACTTACAATTTGATAAAAAAAAATCTTATACGGTTTCTGATCATTCGTGATAATGAGCAAAAATTTAAATATAGAAATGACCTTTATCTTTGACTGTTACCTCATTTTCGTGTTGGTGATCCAATGACCTCAAAACAAAAGAACATAGGTCTCTGTCACTTTTGGTTTGCCTGTTATATCGAACACAGAAGGAGAAAATGACGCTCGTATATATATGTATTGAATCTCAAAACCGCTTCGGTCAAAATCTAACAAAAAATCCTGAGGATATGACGAGCAATTTGGAAATATATTTTGTTGGTTTCTTTTACGGTTGCAAGGTATCAGAAATAAGAAGAAAAACAGTGTTCGGAGTAATAACTCTTACAAGAAAAATATTCGGCTAAGCGATGTCAGTTTGATAGCATATCTGAGCAACAACTTGCAAAACCACCAAATGCAAAAGAAATAAATTAGGCGAAAGAAAAAAAAGGGAAAAAAACAATTGTTCAGAGAACATTCAAAGGTCTTTCCATCCCAAATGTACATATTGTAAACAAATCCGAAATGTCAATTCTGTTGTCAGTTGATAGCGATTCATAAATATATGATTTCTACCTTCTTTTGTTAATAAGTAGATACTTCCAGTGTATTAAATTCCACTGCCGGTTTCATTCAAACCTTATTTCACACTCATTCGAAAAAATATAAAATTTTGAGACTTTTACATTTACATGATAGTTAAGCCAACAAAAAACACTTCCGAAATACATTCTTTTATGTCATTTGTCGGAAACCCAATGTAAATGATCCTATGACTTAAATATGCACCAATAAGAAGTTGTAGCAAAGGTCAAAATATGGACGTCAAATTAAACATTGACCTTGACAAGAATTTCATGGTCATAAAGCAAGGGTCTCAAATTAAAAAACCATAGGTCTCTAATAAATATGGTTAATGTGATGTATCATCATACGGCTGATTTTGAATATAAGATAGAAGAAAACTGTCGTTGACAGTCAATATACCCTATCATCCAAAATTGCTGTGTACCGACATCTCGCAATTAACAATTCAGTAATTATATTTAGTCGATACGGTTTCTGATCATTCGTAATAACAAGCTCAAATTAAAATTTTGAATGTAACGTCTACCTTCAACCTTCACTTCATTTTTGTTTAAGTGGTCAAACCTCTTATCAAAATACCATATGTCTCTATTACTTATGGTTTGCCAGTTACAAAAACATTTCACTTATATTAATTACAGAAGGTAAACTAACACTCTTATGGAATTTCTATACCGCTTCGGTCAAAATCATTAGAACAAAATTGAAAGGACTTTCCACTGAAAAGTGGAAAGATCTAGCAATTATAATCAGAACAAAATCGATAGGTTTTCCACAGAAGAGAGGAAAGCCCTAGTAACATCATTCAGAACTAAAATCAAAAGGTCAATCCACAGAAAAGAGGAAAGACCTGGCACATGTAATTATATTCAGAACAAAGTCAAAAGGTCTTTCCACGGTAAAGTTGAAAGACCTGGTGATAATATTCAGCACAAAATCGATAGGTCTTTCTACAGAAAAGCAAAAAATAATAATCAGAACAAATTCAAAAGGACTTTAACAGAAAAGTAGAGAGGCCTAATAATAATAACAATAATAATAATGATAATCAGAACAAATCCTAAAGGCCTTTCTACGGAAAGGAGGAAAGACATGATAATAATAGTAATCAAATAGTACACGTAAGACATCATAAACTGCATTAATGAAACAAATGTTATTTTAACTAAAAGATAATGAGGTTTATTTAAATAATGTAACATGTGAGTGATTTCAATTGTCGTATATCACTAGCCAAAGAATGCATGTTTGCTAGTAATAAAGATAAAACGCTAAGAAAATGTAATTATAAGCTAAATCAACACCTTAATCAGACAAAAACAAATAAATTAAAATGTGAATTGTTCGTGAACAATTGAGAGGTTTTTCCTTGTTGTAATGTTAATTATATGTTTTAAGAGACGTGAACTGCATTCAATTGTAAAGCTCTAAAACGCACATACGACCCTTAAATAGTGTCAAAAAACAGCAAACTAGCTATTTATGACTTGACCCTGACCTTTGACCTTGTGAACTTTGTCAAGATCAGGGGTCCCCAATATCACTGCAAAACGGCCCCATTGTTCTAGGACTTTTGTCTTTTCAGAAACCGTTAACATGAGTTATGTCCCTTACAGAAAGGCCAAATATCTTCGATCAAATGTTACACAGTTGTTCCTTGGTGACCTTAACATTTTCCACTATTCAAGACTTCTGGAAGTATTATAGCTTCTGAGAATATTCGATAACAAGCTGTAAGGTCAAATGTCGTAAACATTTGACCTTAAAAACATAAATTGATAGTCAATGCTAAAGATCCTAGGTGGCTACGACTTACGGTTTCTGAGTGTTAATGGCCAACTAGTATCGATTAATTTTCAAAGGGGTATAACCCTACCATTGAGTCGTTGAAACTTTTCGATCCAAATGTAACGAATAACGAATGTCTGGCCGTAAACAAATTCCCCTTTACCTATTACGGTTGCGGGGTTTGAATATTAACAAGGATTTTATATTTCGGCAGATAACTCAGAATTTAGAAAAATTTAAGACTCACAGGGTAAGGTACGAATAGGTATTTGTGACACCGATAAAAATTTTGAACCTGACAGCGACATGCCTGACGGTTATGGAGGGAAACTTTGTCAAAGTTTGGTGGAAAAAAAAGAATAATCATAAAAATAATAATAATAATAATAATAATAATAATAATATAATTTCCATTGTTCATGAACAATTTTGAGGTCTTTCCTTTTCGTAATGTAAAATATATGTTTAAATAGATGTAAAACGCATTGAAAAGCATTAAAAAGAACACTTAAACCCTTGATACATGGTAAAAATATAACATTCGTGATCTAGATCATGACCTAGACCTTTGACATTATGTCCTTTGTCTTTTATAATTTTTAGGAATTAAAACTAATTGTTCCTTACAGAAACAGGGGTTATGCCAAATTTTGGAAAGGTCAAATCTCTTCGGACAAATGTACAAAAGTTGTGCCTTGATGATCCGAGCATTTTTTCACTATTGACGATTACATACAAGATATCCCTAAACAAGTAGTATGATAAAAGGTCAAAGGCAACGCGAAAAAGCTATAAAAAAACACCTTTGTAACCATTTGAATAGTTCAAAAACACATAATTTGCTATATGGGACATAAACCTTTTGACCTTTGTCAAGGTCACTAGTCCTCAATGTCATCATTTAAGACCCCATGAGTCTAGGACCTTTATTTTAATAGTTAAAGCTAATTGCACATTGGTGAAATTCCTCAAAGCGACATGTCTTACGTTTAAGGCAGCTAACGTTTTGGCGGAAAAAGAATAATAATAATAATAACTAAAAACCAACTGTTCAGAGAACAAATGAAGGAATTCAACATCAATTTCATAAATTATTGATGGGAAGCTTCTTTAAGTTTACTCAAAGTTACTTTGGCGTTCAAGTATAGGTTTTATCATACTGATTCATTAAACAAATGTTTCTGTATATTTTTGCCTGAAATAAAGGAGAAAATTGTCAACTTTCGGTTTTGCCTGTAATACGGGGGATATTAGGTACTTCCGCTTTGGTGAAACTCAATTCAGGTCTCAAATGATAGGTTAATATTTGAATATTTATTTTCTAGGTACTTTTCCATGAAAAAAGTGCAAAAAATACATACTTCCTGTTTACTCAAGGTCATTTCCGGTTAATTGTTTCAGGGTCACATGTTAACCAACAGTTTGCAAAAGACCCTATGGCTTTATCAATTACCAAGTTGGAGTAATAATTAATTAGCCTTAAATTGAATAATTTCAGGTCCAATAACTCTTAGTCATTGGATTGTTTCAGACCAAATGTAACATATCTTAATCACAGTTAAGCAAACATTTTGCACTAGTTCTGTTATATATATCTTCAAAAGCATGACAAAAGACAGCGGAGATCACGGAAAAAAGAAAAGTCAAAATTTAGAATATGACCTTGACCTTTGACCTTGACCTATTTCTCTATTCTTTGGACCAAGGACCCTTGGTCTCTATCACTTATGGTTTACAAATGCAGATCACTTATTTCAAATGCATTATTGGAAATAACTCTCATATGGAGTCTCCTTATCGCTTCCGTCAAAATTGGACATAACATCCAGAGTAAACAGCGAGCAATTTGGTAAAATATATTTGTCGCGTTCTTTTATGGTTAAGGAGAAGATCTCACCAGAAAAAAACAGTGTTTTGGGAGATACCTCCTACAATAAAAAGTCTTACACTAAACAAAGTCAGTCTCAAAAGCGCAATAATTGTTCGATATCATATGCAAAAAATCTTTGAAGTAAAGAGATAAAAGCTTCTACGGAAAAATATTGTTATGCATCTCTACAGTAAATTTTAAATTAAGTGATTATCAATTGATACATTTTTAAAATCTATTGGAAAGGAATGTATTCTGATGTCGAATTTTAGTGCAAGTCTTGTGTTGACTGTGTGACTAAGAAGATTCATAAACATCGGCCCAAAGCGCCATTAAATAAGTTCCCTGCAGTTTTAGCACCGTTCGACCGCTGTCTTAAATTAGTTTGAAAGAAACAAAATTATTCATTTGACGGGGAGTAAAATCAGTAACAAAACATTCAATAAAATTAGTCTTCTTTCCTGTTTTTTTCTAGCTTGTTCAAACTGTTTGCATATTTGTTAAACCATTTCGGCCGATTATTCTAGATTTTGGTTACTAGAATAACTGTTCCCTTTTTAAATTTGATAAGTTTATTAGTTTAAAGAAAAATCCAGATAGCATCCGTCAACCTTTCCGATGATTAAAACTGATTTCAAATCTTTCTTTGATATAAAAGAAGACTCTGGTATTTATAAATGAAACGGCACTAGGCAATTTTTTTAAGAAATTTTAATCCAATTGCATATTAAAAACTTTAGTAGATTACAGACCACTCCAGACATTCATTCCTCCTTATATGTTGATTTTATTGAAAACTGGTCATGGATAAATAATTCCTTCAACACAAAAGGCAGTGACATCTCGATATTGCAATGCAAACTAGCATAAACATTCCTCGAACTAGAGACTGTATATGACGTCAACAGTTTTATCTTGTTTATAAAGTTACAAAGACTATCCTTGAAATGTTGTCTCAGATCTGCAGTCTGATACTTTGATATGGTTTGCAACAAAGGGAAATAGTCATGCAATTAACTTGGATGGACAAATGAAGATAGATATATTGTTTTTTCTACTACAGATAGTATCAAAAAGTGTTTTGTTTTTTTACAAATTCACAGACTACTCCTTATCCACAGGTTGAATTCTAAACTATCATACCTTTCTTTACAAATTAACACAAGGGACATTGTGTAAGGTCATTATTTACCCTGATTAAAACGCAAAATGCAGTATGATAGAACTTTTTGTATTTGATAGTAATCGTGTGCTGTTGCAAGTAATGGTTTAACTGTACAATTTCCACCATTCATTTTATTTAAAAGTTTTAAGTAGAAACAATAATTTCCTATGCTAATTAGACTGAAACACATAATTTACAAAAAAAACGTCGTTACATCAGAGTTATATTTTTCGAAAAAAAGAATCTGCTGTTATATTGTTTATCGCTACATCAAAAGACATTATGGGGAAATTTAATATTGGAGCACTTTTCATAAATAAATAATATATAATGTTGTTGGTTCATCATTCTTGTCTGGTGTTTCATGAACATTACGATTTTGTGCTTAATAAAGGCAAGTACATAGTGTTTATTTTCATAATCAATTTGCCAACTATTTTCATTATCTACAGGAGAACAGTCCTAAATGTGGTGTAAGGTTAATATCCTGATTCTTAATTTTTAAAAAACATTAATGTATTGTCCGACAAAAGAGAGAAAACAATTATTCTGAATATTCGTTTCCAATTTTGAAGAAATTATCTTCAAAATGTAATCAGACACAAATAAAATCAATAGCTGCAGCTTTAATAAAGTTTTAATTCAATGAAGTACATGTAGTTACAAAGTGACCTGGTATTTTAACATACACTATAAAGTTTCATTAGTTTTTATGTAACTGTATAATAGTGATTTATAGCGTTTATATATTTGTCCATTAAGTTTCTACCTACATGTATATACATATAAAATCGCACCTGTATAATACATGGTAAGATAATTGTAATAATAACTGAGTTAATACAGAATAAATGCGCCCTTTAACAATAATGGAAATGATATTATCTTGTTGCGTAAATGATAATATAACTTTACAAAAACAATTATTGTGTTGCGGACTAGAATCTGTAAATAATTTGTTAACAACAAAGAAACTGTCAAGATTTTGAATTTATGCGGTGAACTGTCTAACATTTAAGAGAATCATCTAAAACGTAAAACAAAAACCTGCATACCCAATGGTAAGATTATTTTACAAAAGACTGAGTTGATACTGGATAATTATTTACGTATGTCAACATAAAAGCAGTGACAAATTGCTTCTGTACTACAAGTTTATTAAATACAATTATTTAGACAGATTCTTTATCTTTACATTAATGGTAATTTCACGGTACAGGATTTAAATAAACGTTATCTTTACACAGAAAACAACAATAAAACAGTTCTTCTGTTTCTTGTCATACCATTAACAATTTAATCTGACTCGAATAACAAAACCACACCTGCATTCCCACTATGATGTTCAGTTTATTGACAACGACGTTTAAACTGGCCAAGGATAATTGAGTCCTTCAAAACAAAAGACAGTGCCACCTTTATATTGCTATACAAATTAACATAAACATTCCTCGCAACAGACATTATGTATGCCGTCAACTGATTTCTCATGTTCATAAAGTTACAAAAACTATTATCGCAAAAAGGAGTCTAGAATCTTGATTCTGATATTTGTCATGAAATGAAGTCACATATTGTAATTAATAGCAATGTATCACACCTGTACCGGTCAGGTTCAACTCAATTTAAAAGTTAGAAATATCGTAATATGTTTGTTAATCAAATTCCCTAAGAAAATACATTCATTATGACGCATGCGTATCTACATACCTTCCTTATACAAACGCATAATAAAGATACTTAAAATTATGTCCTTTACTACTTAGTTGATACTACTTCATAAGCTACGAAATAACCAAATAATACGTTTTGATAACTGGTTTACAAAAATGCATCAAATAGCAATAAAATAAAACTGTGATCAACATGTTTTCTACGTGACATTTTGTTTGGAAAATGTGAAGCATGCTACTTTGTCTCATCCGGTTTTTGTTTGTCGGAACTCTTGACTGAAATCTAATGAAGTTTTCATTTGAATTTGGTCTTGGACTTTTAAATATTTTGTTTCGACCATGACTAAGGAGACATTAGTAAATGTCGGAATATGCATCTGGTGCAGTACATTTTGTATCCTTAATGTTAAGACAAGTGATACATAGATTATGTAATAAATAATGCAAATTTTAAGGTTTGTCTTGTCATATAACACACCTAGGGTGTCATGATCGATCAAAGGAAAAAGTAACCAATAGAAAGGTCTTTCTTTAGGGCAATCCTGACATCACGAGGTGTGTTAAACGACAATAAAAACCTTAAAATATACATTATTTTGCTTATATACCGTCAGCATATATTATTTAAAGCAAATATTATCAGGAAATTTATCCTATTTTACCAATCTCATAGATATGGGATATTCATTTGTGAGGCATTTAGGTATTAAAACGCCGTAAGGTCACTTTTAATGTGAAATAACATTCACTAATGAATCTAGATATAAACGTTTAATATCACAGTCCAGTAACAATATTGATAGTACAGAAATTGAATGCAAATTGTACAGTAATACACCAATTGCCAACTACACAAGAACTGAATAATTAAGTATTCTGCATTTCAACCAGGGTAACTAATGACCCAACGTACATGTAAGGTATTTTATGCAATGAAGCACATTTCATCGAAACTTCGTAAGGTCAAGGTTATTTTTAAAAAAATTGACAAGTCGTCCTGAAAGAAAATATTTCCATATAGGTACATTAACAGAATTTACATAGCGTTTACATTTATTTTTGATGCCACTTAATGTACACTATTGGTTACAAATTTCACCAATCAGTACATGTCTTACCAATACCTTTTCAATACATATAATTATATGCATGTGATCAGTAATGTTGAGAAAAAGATGTTTTCACAACTAAAATGTTTAGCCATTTTACATTCGAGGCACTTAGCGAACTACATAATATTTTTATAGAAATTTTGAAAAATTATAGCTGTTTCCCTTTAACTTAAAAGTAGAATTAGCGATAATAGATAATTAAAGGTTCAAACACTATTTTCAAAATAAAGGGAGACAAATGAAATTATTATCACGTTTCTTGACTGCTTATTCATTCTTGAAATAAACGACAAATTTGACAACATAAATATCGTCATCCGTTAGTTGATCTTGAAATTAAACATTGGTTTAAACCGTCATTAAAGTTGGTGTCAAAAATGTCGTGTATAGCAAAGTTTGACAATAATAAAAATGGTACCAATTTTACTGCACCAGATTCGAATTTTAACAATTGAATTAGCCAGAATATTTTAAAATATAAAACTTACTATAAACATTGAAGAGTGTGTAAGTATGAACAATGATATTAGCTAATAATCAAATTATACAGAAAAAAATTCTTGTTCATTGTGTAGTAAACTAAAAGAAATTTAATGCAACAATTGTCTTCCAAAGAAAAAACTCTTTGTACGATACAAAGCACAAAAATAGAACTCTACTGTTATACTCGAAACTCGGTGGAGTGAGTGCCTACTTTCATCTATTAATGCTTGCAGTGATTAGATGATATAACAAGAAATTAAACCTTTTTATATATCATAAAAATTAACAAATTACTCTTTGCATACATTTTTCACAACATACAAAACTTTACTACATGTATGATTTATGCAAACTGATTGTTTTCATAATATTTATATTTATATCATTAAGATAAATACCATAGATCTCGATTTGATCAATAACCGGTTTACTGTTGACACAAGGCACCTAATTGTTTTAACTAAAACAATCGTCATTTTTATTGAATGTGAAAAAAACCGAATGTAATCCATTGATTTGCTTCCTAAGTGTGCACTCCCTATGCACACAATAAAATATGCAGAAGTAATGTTAAGTGTGTCAACACTTAAACACAGAATAGAGGTTCAATCGGTACGTTTATCCCTTGCATTACATTTGCCACTTAATAGACGTTATCAGATGTAAACAGCTTGTATTGATAAAAAAATAACCAGATGTCAATAACTTTAAAAAAAGACATGATAAAATAAACAAGCATAAACAATAAAAATTCATATGTTTATCATTCAAATTGTTAATATGTAATGTTATACTATTTATATTCTTTTTGAGGAGGGCAAAGTATTTAGAATTATTTGTAATCTGTTCAGTTTATTTTCGACTTATGAATTTAAATGTTTCTTTGGTTTAATTCGCCACCCTAATACAGTTTTTCGCTGTCAACACTCAATATCATTTATTATAAATAATTCTTGTTAATAAAATACAAAACAAGTATAGTTAAGACTTTTTGCATAAATAAGAAGACGTGGTAGCATTGCCAAAGAGACGACATATTTACACCATAGACAACATGACCTAAAAGTTAGCAATTATGACCTCGCTTACTCTTTCAACCAATTAAACTGACCTTTATTTGAATCGATCTCAAATCTTGAACGTTTACACTGCAATATCACTGTAATACAAATATTACCATTTAAATAATATAATATAATTACACAATATAATCAGAACCGTTCAAACCAAATTACGTTACTTTTTGTTAACAACCCATCATAAAAATTGGATAAAATTTCACTATTTCGTGGGATGCAGGTTGCGGGTTATTTCTATGACACTTCTTTTCAGTGAAATTTGATAACATTATGTACATGTAGTATCTCCCTTAAAGGTTCACTTAAGATAGTGTCATTGCTTTTTTCGATTTTTCGAATTCTACGGCCTAGTTAGTAAACAAATTCTGCTATTTATTTATTTTAAAGTTGATCGGACACTTTCTTTGAAATTTTATACTTTTCCTGATATATTTCTTATCACGCAAACCTATGCGAAATAACGCTTACTTTTGCGAAATGCCGCAAAAGTTTGCGAAGTAAGGCAAACATATTCAAAATAACGAAAAAATAATAAAATAAAACATTTAATAATACTATTATCAAAATATATATTGATATAGAAAACTATGTGAAAATCAAGTAAATTAAACAGGGCTGAAAAATTTTATATTTTGCTTTTGTTTTTGTTTTTTATTTATTCTATTATTTTCCTTCCCTCTGAAATTATGTTCTCTTTTGATTGAATTATACTATGGAAACAATGGATACATACTAATATACCTAATGTATATTTCAGAATTTAGAATACTCACAAATACTAACTAGTTCTACTTAATAATATAATCTGATATTAAACGAGGCCGTGATAAGGTACCGGTACTTGCTGTATCTAGCTACCGAATGTAAAGTTTTCAATAAAGTATGATGAAATTAAAAAAAAATACACAATCTTTTCAATACCGAAGATGAAACGTCTAGTAGTGAAGATGTAAATTCTGGCACAAAGACGTAAAGTCTAGTCCTAACGATTTAAAGTCTAGTGTTCAGAGCAAACGCACCTGCATACTTCATGGTAAGATAATTTTATTGATAACTAATTTAATTGAGAAAAAATGCGCCCTTTAACACTAAAGGAAATGATACTATCTTGTTGCGTAAATGATAATATGCATTTACAAAATAAATTATTGTGTTGCAGACTAGAATCTGTAAATAATTGGTTAACAACAAAGAAACTGGAAAGATTTTTAATTTATGTGGTTAACTGTCTAACATTTCAGAGAATCATCTGAAACGAAAAACAAACACCTGCATACCCCATGGTTAGATTGTTTGACAAAGGAATGAGTTGATACTGGAAAATTAATTATTTAGACAGATGCTTTATCTTCACATAAAGGGTAATTTGACGTTACAAAGACTAATCATGTGTGGTAGACTAGAATCAAATAAACAGTATCATTACACCTGAAACAACAATGAAAACGTTCTGCGGTTACTTATCATACAATTAATAATTTAATCTGACTCGAATAACAAAACCACACCTGCATTCCCCCTATGATGTTAAGATTATTGACAACGAAGTTTAAACTGGCTAAGGGTAATTGAGTCCTTCTAAACAAAAGACAGTGACACCTTTATATTGCTATACAAATTAATAAAAACATTCCTCGCACCAGACACTTCATATGGCGTCAACTGATTATCATGTTCATTAAGTTACAAAAACTATTATCGCAAAGGAATCTAGAATCTTGATTCTCATACTTCGTCATGAAATGAAGTCACGAATTGTTATTAATAGAATGTATCACATCTGTACCAACCAGGTTCAACTCAATCTAAATGTTAGAAATATTGTAGAAAAAAGAATTTAGAAAATGTGGTAAAGTCATAATTTGTAAAAGAAAACCATTATAGGTCAGTGTGTGAATCAAATTCCTTAAGAAAATCCATTTATTATGACGTATATATATCTACATACATTCATGATGCAAATGCATAATATAGACACTTAAAGTACGTCATTGTTGTCATTTGTATGTCCTTTACTACTTTAAGTTGTTACTCTTTGAAAAGCTATGACATAACTAAATAATACGTTTTGAAAACTGTTTAAAAAATGCACAAATAACAATTAAAAAATACTGTGATCAACATTTGTCTATGTGATATTCTCCTTAGAAATATAAAGCATGCGACTTTATCTGACCCAGTTTTTTGGATTTTGAGAACTCGTGACTGAAATTTAATGATGTTTCTATTTGTATTAGTTTTTGACTTTAAAATACTTTGTTTCAAACATGATTAAGGTAGAGACGGACGGGTATCACATGACCTATTATAGCACGTGCATTTTGCGTAATTAAAATCGGTTCCGATTCTTTTTTTACGCAATCGGTAGACAAGGTAAACAAAGAAAATGGCAGACGACTGCGACCGCCTTCGTGTTCGCGGTCGGTTTATTAAGAACGACAGATTCAAAAAATCTAAAAGGATGAACACTTTGAACGAGAGAGATAAATTTACTCAATGGGGAGACCATGATTACGGTACGAGGGGAGAATTGCCATTAGAACCGACAATGATTCAAGAGACACCGGTATCAGTTGAGAACATAGCCTCCAATGTTACTGTTTCAACTGATATCGGACACAGTAAAAACATCTTATGGAATGAAGGCAGGAGGGTTGTTGAGTTGGAAGTGCTAGCGGAACAACTCTTCTGCAACAGATGCAACACCCCACTCTATCTGAAGGATATAGTAGGTGAAATGAGGTAAACAATAATTTTTAGCACCCCTTCATTTTTTACAAACTATCAAAACCATGTGAAGTTTGTAGGAATATGATTGCAATTCACTTTAAAATATGTCCTGCTGGCAGATATCTTTACAATTTTTCTCTCAATCCAAACCCTTGTAGGAAATCAATACTAACAGGACAGCGATTGTTTCTTTGCCTATTATACATTTTAGCTCACTATGCGATATGGGTTTTACTCATTTTTGTAGGCCCTGATTCACCGATAGTTGTTAAATTCTGTGTCATTTGGTCTCTTGTTGAGATTTGTTTAGAGAGTTGTCTCATTGGAAATCATACCACATCTTATATATATTGAATTTTGTTTCTTTTCCCTTCCCCTTATATAATGCAACCTACACAAGAAAAATGTCCCTACTCAAAAAGTTTTGTTTTGACATTCTAAATAGAAATACAAAATGTAGTTGTTTTCTTTCAAGTCTCTTGATAAATAATAAAAAATATAAATTTCATGACATTTTTGTAAATTTCCTTTCATAAATGTTAAATAAGATATTTTTCCTACATGAACCTTCAGGTACATTTTTGTACATGTACCTACCCAGTACTTACCCACTATATAAAATTTGGGTCTAAAAAGGGGAAACAACATATATTTTAAGTTTGGCCTCACGATAAAACAAAATGATATCAGCTACCTTTCAGTATATTAAATTTTTATCTTACAGGTACGGCTTAGGAAGTCTTTTGGAGGTGGTATGTCAGATATGCTCTGGTATGAAACTGGTATCTACAGGCAAGCGGAATGAAAAAGGAGCATTTGATATCAACTCAAAAGTTGCTCTTGGTATGTGCAAAAAGCTTTATTGTAAGAAAAAAAGTAGGAAAGTTAGATTATTAATTCTATTTTATTTATCATTCTGACACGTTTAATGTTTTTTAAAGTAGTTTCTTTCAAACTCATGACATGGGTATGGGGTGTTCAAATTTGTGTACTATGTAGTGTAATTTATTATTTACAGTGTTGCTTACACCAAGGATTGCTAATATGTCTATGGCTTACAGCGTAGCTATTACAAATCACTGCAGGGGATGTATATATTGTTCTTTCTAATTTAAAACTTGCCTAAGTAAACTAAGAAAAAGATTTTCTCATTTCCTGGGATGAAAATTTTTATTCTATTTTTTTATAACACTATTTTGAATTAAGAGGGTTTTAAGCATCATTCAGAAAAGAAAAAAAAATCTTATCTTTATACCCACACTAGTTGGTAAACAGCAAAGCAATAATTTATTAAAGATGGCCTTAAATTGATTTAAGTAAGCTAGGAAGTTATAATTTCTATGTATTTCTGCTTGAATATTAAAAATGTCATAATGAACTTTGACATTGAATTTTGTGAGCTCACTAGGTTGTAGCTTTATCAATTGTCACCTGAGCTCTATTATTGAATTGTAATTAATTTAATTGATAAAGATATATATATATGCAGTATGTAGGTGGTAAAAATTGATAATCATAGTAAATCATAATGATTTCAGCAATGATGCACTCTGGAATGGGTCCTGATCATGTTGTGAATTTTCTCAGCACATGTAACATACCCCCACCTGATCCCAAGACACTGAAAAAGAAGGAGAAATGTATAGCATTGTCACTTATGGATGAGGCATCTGATTCCTGTAAAACTGCTAGTGCAGAAGAAAAAGCTATTTCCCCAAGTGATGAATTAGAATGCAGTTTTGATGCTGGCTGGCAAACAAGAGGCTCTGGTTGGCAATATAACAGTAACACAGGTATCATGTCAACATCAGTAATATTATAGAAATAAAAGTGGAGGAGTTTATTGATGTGTGCTCACTAGGTTACCGAATTGCATATAAACTGAATCAAGTCAGAAGGACTTTATGTAAAAATTAAAATATGCATGTTAGTCTTTAATTCTGTCAGGTTTACACATCAATAAACTCGTCCAAAATAACTATTTAGGTTCCAACTATGAAAATCATAGGTACATTTAGGTTTACCCTTGTCCCTCTGTATATCTGTCCTTTCCTCCCAATTTTAGTTAAGTTTTTATGTTTAAGTCCATATCTCACCTACTGTACATGGTAGACCAATGATATTTGATCAATAGATATACCATATGAATAACTAGTAGTACTGCACATTGGGGTTCACTAAAAAGTAGGCCATTCTACCCTACAGTAATGTGTTGAGTATAAAAAAGAAGATGTGGTATGATTCATAATGATTGCCAATGAGACAACTCTCCACAAGAGACCAAATGACACAGAAATTAACAACTATAGGTCACTGTACAGCCTTCAACAATGAGTAAAGTCCATACCGCATTGTCAGCTATTTAGGGCCCAGAAAGGACAATGTAAAACAATTCAAACAAGAAAACTAATGGCCTAATTAAAGGTCCATTTCTCAGCTACTATTTTATTTCAATGAAATTTGGTAATAAGGTAGATTGTGATATTGGAACAGATACCTGACATTGGAATTTTTAGGTTTATTTGTAACTTATGGCTAAACAGCAAAAAAAGCTAAGCAAAACTCACATTTACATCTGTGTCATATAGATAAACCTTTTAAGTTATATTTGCAAACATTGTCCTTTTTTTTCTATTTTGAATATAATTATCAGAAACTGTTTTTGACCTTTTCTTATGTGACTAAAAAGGACACGGACTTCGTATATTTCAGGACATTCCAGTCTAGTTGGTGTAAAGACAGGGAAAATTCTAGACTATGATATAAGAACTAAACTTTGCAGTATATGCCAGCATCATTTGGGAAGAAAGGAAACAATTCCAAATCATCAATGCAACAGTAATTGGCAAGGTACACAAACAACAATTTTTTTTAAACGTTTTTTTCCAGCAAAATCCAAAGATTTAAGGTAAATCCAGCCTTCTGTGAAAACGTCACCATATCCACAATCTGTTTTAGTTTATGCAAATTAGTTATCCAGACAACAATAAGAATATCACAAGTTGTAACTATAGCTAGCACATACATTTGTAACAAATAATTTTTTATAGCAATCTTTCCGAATGGAGGTTGCCCTATAGTGACCAGTCTGTCCGTCTGTAACAAGTTGTGTCCCCTCTATATCTAGAAAATCATTATGATTTCATACTTGGGTTTCAGTTGACAACCCATGTCCTATGGTGAAGATTGTGTCTGCTCTATATCTTCAGAACCATTATGATTTCAAAGTTTATACTTAACATGTATATTAACCAACACCAGAGGGTGTGTCTTTATGTATGTACAACTTCCCAGGTCAAAGGTCAAGGTAAAAAAACTTTGGTTCTGTTGACAATCACATGACCATAATGGTAAAGATACAAACAAATTTCCACACATTATTCACAGCGAGGCCCACAGAGATGGCTTCCATCTCAATGAGTCTAGTTTTAATTATTACAGTTACAAAAACATAACTTTTTGTTTTGGTCCTTGAAAAAAGGACAATGATATTTGGTTTATGATTGCATAGTCATAACACCGCCTTATGGCTATGCACTTACAAATCAAGTATGTGTGTTGTGTACCACCATGACCTTTAAATTACCTTATTCTTAGACTACAATGTCAAATAATTTAGTTTTTGTCGAGCCTGCGACTTTTGTCGCAGAAAGCTCGACATAGGGATAGTGATCCGGCGGCGGTGGCGTTAGCTAACTTCTTAAAAGCTTTATATTTTAGAAGGTGGAAGGTCTGGATGCTTCATACTTTGTATATGGATGCCTTATGTTACGAAGTTTCCGTCAGTCACATGTCCAATGTCCTTGACCTCATTTTCATGGTTGACTACTTGAAAAAAAAGTTAAGATTTTTTGTAATGTTAGATTCTCTCTTATTATAAGTAATAGGATAACTATATTTGGTATGTGCGTACCTTGCAAGATCCTCATGCCCGTCAGCCAGTTTTCACTTGACCTCGACCTCATTTCATGGATCAGTAAACAAGGTTAAGTTTTGGTGGTCAAGTCCATATCTCAGATACTATAAGCAATAGGTCTAGTATATTCGGTGTATGGAAGGACTGTAAGGTGTACATGTCCAACTGGCAGGTGTCATCTGACCTTGACCTCATTTTCATGGTTCAGTGGTTATACTTAAATTTTTGTGTTTTGGTCTGTTTTTCTTATACTGTATGCCATAGGTCTACTATATTTGGTGTATGGAATGATTGTAAGGTGTACATGTCTAGCGGGCAGGTGTCATCTGACCTTGACCTCATTTTCATGGTTCAGTGGTCAAAGTTATGTTTTTGAGTTTTGGTCTTTTTATCTAATACTATATGCAAAAGTTCAACTACATTTGGTATGTGCGTACCTTGCAAGGTCCTCATGCCCGTCAGACAGTTTTCACTTGACCTCGACCTCATTTCATGGATCAATGAACAAGGTTAAGTTTTGGTGGTCAAGTCCATATCTCAGATACTATAAGCAATAGGTCTAGTATATTCGGTGTATGGAAGGACTGTAAGGTGTACATGTCCAACTGGCAGGTGTCATCTGACCTTGACCTCATTTTCATGGTTCAGTGGTTTTAGTTAAGTTTTTGTGTTTTGGTCTGTTTTTCTTATACTGTATGCCATAGGTCTACTATATTTGGTGTATGGAATGATTGTAAGGTGTACATGTCTAGCGGGCAGGTGTCATCTGACCTTGACCTCATTTTCATGGTCAGTGGTCAAAGTTAAGTTTTTTGAGTTTTGGTCTTTTTTTCTAATACTATATGCAATAGTTCAACTATATTTGGTGTATGGAAATATTTTATGATCTATTTGGCAGTCACGCAGGTTTTATTTGACCTTGACCTCATTTTCAAGGTTCATTGCTCAGTGTTAAGTTTTTGTGTTTTGGTCTGTTTTTCTTAAACTATAAGCAATAGGTCAACTATATTTGTTGTATGGAAGAACTGTTAGCTGTACATGCCTGCCTAGCATGGTTCATCTGACCTTGACCTCATTTTCATGGTTCATTGGTCAATGTTTAGTTTACTTGGTTAATGTTAAGTTTATGTGACAGTTGTAATAAAGCTTTATATTTAGGACTATCAACATAATATCAATGATTAGTAAAGAAGGCGAGACATTTCAGTGTGTCCACTCTTGTGTTAGTTATAAGAAGGGAGATGAAATATGTTTCAGTCATCCAAAACAGTTCTCACGTAATTAATTGTATTAATTACAATGTCCTTTTTTGTTACAGGGTCAAGTAAAGGCATGGAGCCTGACATGGCTTTATCCATGGTTACAAGGATGGACGACAGAGGGTGCACAGTTGGCATTATTCACGCAGATAATGACTCTACAACAACATCAAGGCTGAAGCAAAAATTTGAAAAAATTAAAAAAAGAGACGACAAGAACCATGTCAAGAAAAATCTGTCGAAACAACTGTATGCAGCAGCAAATAAGTACAGAGAGCTGAAGGGGAAAGGAGTTATTCCTTACATACTTAGATGCTATATGTATGCTATAAGTTCAAAACAGTCAAAGGAGGATGAACTTTGTGAAAGATTAGACAGTATAGTTCCACACCTCTTTGGAGACCATTCAGGCTGTTCTGGGGATTGGTGCACATATTCCAAGCAACCATCAACATACAGGTTTGAATTTTTTTAAATTTGAAGGATGTTATACATATATATGAACGTTTTTTTTATATTTTTATTATGAGTGATATATGCCAGAACAAAAGTTAAGTTTGGGAGCTGTTATTGCTATTTTAAATGCTGACAACCAGTTTTGTCATATAAATGCAGAAAAAAAACAATATACAATAAAACAAGTACATCCTCTCATTCTATAAAACAAACAAAAACAAAAGGTTTTTCTCCAGGTAAATACAATTATAGGATCATTAGTACCAAAATAATTTACAGACAATAAAAAGACTTGTAATGGTTAATTGAAGAACATTTTTTCCTGGAATTGAACAATAATTGTGTTGTATTTGAATACTTGCCAATGGACTATTCCATCTGTGCTGTTACTATCACCAAATGAGTTTTCGGGTGACTAAAAAATGTAAGATAAAACCATCAGCAAATATTCAAATACAACACAGTTATTGTTATGCACAAGTCTTATTTTCTCAATAAATTTTTATGCCCCATTTATGGGCATTATGTTTTCTGGTCTGTCTGTGCGTCCGTTCGTCCATATGTCGGTTCGTTCGTCCGTCCGTTCGGCTGTCCCGCTTCAGGTTAAAGTTTTTGGTTGAGGTAGTTTTTGATGAAGTTGAAGTCCAATCAACTTGAAACTTAGTACACATGTTCCCTATGATATGATCCTTCTAATTTTAATGCCAAATTAGAGATTTTGTCCCATTTTCACGGTCCACTGAACATAGAAAATGATAGTGCGGATGGGGCATCCATGTACTTGGGACACATTCTTGTTGTTTTTATATTTTGGAAATGTCATCTGGCACAGCGCAAAAAATTTCATCCAACAGGTACATCATCAGTTTTACCCCCTGAAGATATGTGATGTTGTCCAATCAAAATCCTTGTTATAAAAAAAAACGCATTACAATACATAATGAATAACACAGTTCAGCCTCTTTAGGAATATTCAAGCAAGCTATTTAACTAAATGGACAGGTAAATAAAATTGTACAGTATAGATCAATTTGAAACATTCCCATAAATCAACATTCATATAATGTATGACATTTCAACTATTTTCTTTGATATCATTTCAGATATAAACATCTCCCAAAAGGTGAACCATTGACAAATGAGAACCTGCGTAAGCAGTTAGAGACAGTGACAGAAAATTACAAGAAAAGATCAAGCCAACTTGTAGATTTAGGCTCAACACAGAGCAATGAAAACTTCAACAATATAGTTGCAAGCAAGGCTCCAAAAAATAGGTCAGTAACTAAAAACATTGATTATAACCTTTCAGTAACATCCCAAAATGATTCCAACATCAAACACAAAGAAAATGAATATAAACATAGCAATACAAAATAGAATTCTTTCAATTTCAAAGGGAGATGATTGCTGTTTATCTGTCATTAGAAAATTGACTATTTCAGAATTTTTTTCTCTGAAAACTGACTTGGCAGAATTCTTTTTTAAACTATGATCATTAGCATATTCTTAAAAAACAATCCTTCATTTTGATATCACTGTATAAACAAAAAATAACCAACAGTGCAAACAGTTTAACATGAATTTAAGTTTCACTTTATAAAATTAAATTTTTGATATGAGGGGGGCAGGCCTAGGAGACGACAGGTGGCAAAGGTTTTGTGATTCAACTCCAAAACTTTTATAGATATAATTTCAAAATTTTAAAAACTAATATGAGATCTTATGAAACAAAAGTGAACAATTCAAAAATGTTTGAACAGTTATTCCCCCTGAAACAGTTTTATAATAATTTTAGCTAGTTTAATCTTCTGACAGCTGCTTTACAATATTAACTGTGAAATTTCTTTTTGTAGATCATATGGTGGAACCAGCTCATTAAAAGCAAGAGTTTCAGCTGCAGTTCTTCAGAAGAATGAAGGTTATACCTGGGTTAACAAGGTATTGTGTTACAGCTTATATATTATAAATACTGTGTATTTCCTGTTTTATTTTACCCCATGTAACATAAACATAGTATAATGTTTGTGACCTGTCATTTTAGGTTTCTAAACAATAATTTGAAAACTGACACAGTGATTTTTAACCTGATTTTGGAAGGAAATATTGGTTATTAAAATGGTGATGTACGGCGGGCGGCTGGGCGGTCCTACGGGCGGCTGCCAAACAGTGTCAGCACAATAACATGAAAACGCTTTAACAATTTTTTTTCAAATTTAAATATGTTGTTTCCTGGGACTTAATGAAGGTCTAGTTCAGTTTTCAAGATATAAGTATATCTCCTTTGTGTTTTAGCCATTTTTAAAATCCAAAAGTGGAATTTTCAAATATTTTACTCTTGTTATCTTTTTTATGACTAAGCATAATGTCTTATCTCACAATAAAAATTGGAGTGACAGATTTATTCGAAAATTATCTATTTCCTAAGTGGTAATGATGATAAGCTATATTATTAGACATTTTGAGGTTAATTACATTATTAATTATTAATTAGATCTGGGTTATATCTTAACATATAATATCATTGGAGTGACAGATTTATTTGAAAATTTTCTGTTTCCTGATAAGATCTGTAGGACTGTATATATAAAGTTTAAAATTTACTAGTAGGACTGTATAAATGAAATTTGAAATTTACTGTTCATTATTAGACATTTTGTAGATAATTAAGTATCCCTGAACCATATATATTCTTACCCCCACCCCCCTTCAATTTGAGAATGTGCTTTTATCTTGTAAACGGTTGATATCCCCACCCCTAAACCATATATATTCTTGTATGGGACAATAAAACAAATCAAATGAAATAAAAGGCGAGTCCCCTGGGGTCACCCCACCCCATCCTGTTTAAGAACTTGTAAACCGTCGAGATCCCCACCCCTAAACCATATATATTCTTGAATGGGAAAATAAAACAAATCAAATGATATATAGAGGAAGTCCATGGGGGGTCACCCCCACCCCCCTTCTTTTTGATAACTTGTAAATAGTCGAGATCCCCACCCCTAAACCATATATATTCTTGAATGGGACAATAAAACAAATCAAATGAAATTGAGATGAAATCCCCTGGGGTAACCCTCACCCCCTTTCTTTTTGAAAACTTGTAAACGGTCAAGATCCCCATGCGGAAACCCCCACCCCCTTCTTTTTGAAAACTTGTAAACGGTCAAGATCCCCACCCCGAAACCATATATATTCTTGAATGGGACAATAAAACAAATCAATTGAAATATAAGGCGAGTCCCCTGGGGTCACCCCCATCCACTCCTGTTTAAGAACTTGTAAATGGTCAAGATCCCTACCCCTAAACCATATATATTCTAGAATTGGACAATAAAACAAATCAAATGATATATAGGGGAAGTCCATGGGGGTCACCCCCACCCCCCTTCTTTTTGATAACTTGTAAACAGTCGAGATCCCCACCCCTAAACCATATATATTCTTGAATGGGACAATAAAACAAATCTAATGAAATAAAAGGTGAGTCCCCTGGGGTCACCCCACCCCATCCTGTTTAAGAACTTGTAAACCGTCGAGATCCCCACCCCTAAACCATATATATTCTTGAATGGGACAATAAAACAAATCAAATGAAATATAAGGCGAGTCCCCTGGGGTCACCCCACCCCCTCCTGTTTAAGAACTTGTAAATGGTCAAGATCCCTACCCCTAAACCATATATGAACTTGTAAACGGTCGGGATCTCCACCCCTAAACCATAAAAAATAAAGAAGATTTGAATGACATACAGGGTCAATCCATAGGCGTCACTAATGCATATCATAAACCAATTTGTACTGGACATTGCCCAATGTCAAGGGACAATGGGAATGACGAATTATTGGAGCTTTGTTTGGGAGACTTAGTAACAGCATTCTGTTACAATTATTTCTTGTTACTGATAAGTTTTATAGATTTTGAAATGAAATTGTATTAATGATAAATAAAATTTTGGATTTTTTTCTTCTTTTCTTTGGTAAATTGTTTGTAGAATTTTGTGGCAAGTTTGTTTGTTATTCTGGAAAAACTAATTTTCTGAATGCTATATATATTTTTTTTTTGATGGAGTAAACTCCTTTAAAAACTAAGCTTATATTGTCTATTAATAAACATATATTTAGATTTCTGATTTTGGGCCTAGTTTTCAAGTTGGTCCAAATTGGGGTCCAAAATTAAACTGTGTTTGATTTCAACATAAATTGAATATATATAGGGTTCTTTGAAATGCTTAATCTAAACCTGTATTTCTTTTCATTATTAATAAGATAATACCACATTGAGTTCCAAAGGGTCCTAAATTACACTTTTGATTAATTTCATCAAAAATTGAATTCTTTGGTTCTTTGATATGCTGATTCTAGCAATGTTTGAGTGATAAATGATATCTAATTTTAGAGAACTTAGTCATCACTGGTTGTTGTTATCATATTATTGGTTATAATTTGAAAAATTGCATCATATCTTATTTTAGAGAACTATTTATCCAGTTTGAGTTATTTCCCTTTGCACAGAAAATATTATGGATAAAATTAACCTGTGTTTCATTTCAACATAAATTAAATATATATAGGGTACTTTCAAATGCTGAATCTAAACCTGTATTGAAATATTAGATTTTTGGGCCCAGTTTTCAAGTTGGTCCAAATCAGGGTCCAAAATTAAACTTTGTTTGATTCAACAAAAAAAATATTTATGGGGTTCTTTGAAATGCTGAATCTAACATGTATTGAGAGATTTTGGATTGTGGGCTCCTTTATCAAGTTGGTCCACATTGAGGTCCAAAGGGTCTTAAATTAAACTTTTGTCTGATTTCATCAAAAATTGAATTCTTGGGGTTCTTTGATATGCTGATTCTAATATGTACTTAGATTTTTGCTATTGGACCATAATAGGTATTTAAATGTCCAATTTCAAGTATTTCAGTTCTTAAACCACATTCATTTTGTGTCACAAACCTATGCTGTGTCAAATATTCAATCACAATCCAAATTCAGAGCTGTTTTAAGCTTAAATGTAGTGTCCATACTTGCTCAACTGTTCAGGGTTCGACCTCTGCAGGAAAATCCGGTTTGCTGTCACTCTGACAGCCTCTTGTTGTCAAATTATATACAAAGGTGAATGACCTTACAAAGGTGATCAAGTTCAAATTGGACTTAATTGTGTTTTTTTAATCAACTTTTTCTCAGCAATACTTGTCCACACCATAAATGATGTTAATTTGGTTTTTAATTGTTTGAATATAAAGCAGTGTGTGGTTGACCTTCATGTGACCTTATCCAAAGGTCGAATATAGAATTTAAAGGGAAGGTTTATGATTTTTGTCATCTAAAACATTTCTCACTAGTTTACCTTGTTTTAGGTTAACAAGAAAGCATTGCTGTCACCAGGCACAATTTCTGTTAGAGTTGGACAGAGGTTTGACAGAAAGAGACTCTGGCAAAAGAAGAATAGCTCCTCAGTTCATTTCAAACGTGACAGATTTAAAAGAAAGGTAAAACTTCATGGCATATAATTTGTCAATTTAGTGACAGCCATATAACAGAAAAAACAAAGGATATGGGGTATCCAGTACATGTACAACAAAAAACACACAAAAAGAAAAGGAACAGCTCTTTTATTGAGGTTCTTCATCTCAAAGTCACATTAAAGCCTCAACAGGAAGAAATATATAAGTCTCACCTCACTGCAATTTAGTGATAATTTTTAATAATACAGAAGTATATGATTGAATTCTAAAATTGGAGGCATATTTAGCCTGTTTCTCAGATATGAAGTGCCTTGTTAGGTGTATCCAAAATTCTATTAACCAGTGCAGTACCCTCTGCTGTATAAATACAGGTCTATTGATCTCGCTTCCATGAAATGTTTTGAAGTGAAAATTTCAATGTGGATAGGAACGAGGGCCAAGAATAGGTGGTGTGTGTCTTATTTAGATTTTAGTGTATCAACTGTCTTACAATTGAAAGCATGATGTGGCATATATAAGAGAAGTTATCTCAAGAATAATTACACCACAACTTTAAAAATACAGAATAGTCCAGTCAATCTAGCATAAATTTGACCCTAACCTTAAAGTAATTGCAACTGAAGATTTTTAAGTTTTAATCTTCAGCATTATACCCAAAATATACACAGAAAAAAGTCCCATAAAATCTTACTAAAGGAAGACTAAAAAAATCACGATTTAAAATTCCTATGGAGATTTGCATTGAAAAGGGAGATAACTCTGCAAAAAAGGCAGAAATATCAATGAAAATTGATAAAAAATTATAACTTTACCGCTTCTATTCAACAAAATGTATTGATTCTTGATATTTTAGCCGTCTTTAGAGTATAACAAACAACTCTAAAGGTGTTTTCATATCTTTTATCAAGCTACAATCTAGATTTCATAATTCATTAGTTGACCATTTATTGAATTTTTCAACATGTCAAGGTAAAGAATGTCAAATTTGATAAAAATAATTAAGCATACATTCTTCTTTTTGTTGATAAAATTTTCTTTAAACAAGGTAGATGCTGAACAAATATAATATACAGATATAAACAATACCAAATTTTCACATTTTTTTTTCAAAATGGTCACAAAGCAACAAATTTGCAATTTCTTTAATGAAAAATGCACCAAAAAAAATAAAAATACCCATAACACTTCGGTTTTGTACATTTCATGAGCAGAAGATTATATAATATAGTCAAATATAAACTTATAACCCCATCTAAGTATCATCCTTTACATAAATTTTAATAAAAATCAACCAAAAACTGACAAAAGAAGACTCATTTTTGCGGAGTTATCTCCCCTTCCAATGCTAATTTCCATAGGAAATTTTAAAAAATGCTGATTTTGAGTTTTCCTCAAGTTAGATTTTTCTGTGTATATTTAGGGCTTAATGCTATAGATTAGAACTTAAACATTTTCTGTTGCAATTAGTTTGACTGGACTAGAAGACCAACATATTAATAAGCACAGGGACATGGTGAAACTTACATGAATTATGTTAAATTGTTAAATTGGTAAACTATAATATAAATTGCCGAAGACAATATGAATTGCAATTTGGCCAAAAATAGAGAGAAAACAAGATGATGACATTTCAAAAGAAAAATATGGTTATAAAGAGTTATATTCCCTTTATTTTACAATGTACATGTAACAACACAATTAAGGAAGGACTGTAATATTTTTTCTGTCTATGAAGAAATAACATCAAAAATGTGGTGCACACTGAATAACCCGTGTAGCGGGTTATTTTAAAGTGTGCACCACATTTTTTATGTTATTTCGAATAGACAGAAAAAATATTACAGTCATTTCTTATAATTTAGTTCTAAATTCCATTTTAAACCGGAGTAAATCATGAAAAAACGTTGATGACGTCACGGTCACATGACAAAATTATGTCTATGAGCTGATAAACAAAACAACGTCAGCCAATCAGAAGACGCGTTACATCCAAAATCAAATTATTAAGGTATAAACAAAAGATTTTTCTGAATATTTTCTTTTTGTCTTTTTTAGCATAAGAAAACTTTTCAACAAATTAAAGCAGCAGTTATAGAAGGAGAAACATATCAACCACAAATTGAAGAAAATGTGACGGTAAGAGACATTGAAAAGATTCCAACTAAATATTCTTTGGAAGGCATAGACGAATATGTCGTGTTTGATTTAGAAACAACTGGGTTATCAAGAACCTCTGATATAACACAAATATCAGCATATGATGGGACCAACATGCTAAATCTTTATGTGTCTCCACGACAACCTATTTCATCAAAGGCCAGTGATGTTACCGGCATTACTTTCTCTTTTGAGAGAAACCAAATGTATTGCCATGGTGTTCCAGTTGAAAGCGTATGTATAAGAAAAGCCTTACTTCAACTAATTGAAATGATACAGAAAAAATCTCGTCCTGTGCTTGTTGGTCATAACATCCATTCATATGATGTACCTGTACTAAGAAATTTGTTACAAGAGTTTAATCTGCTGAGTTCTTTTGATAACCTTATTTATGGATGCATTGACACTTTGAAAATTGCAAAACGTGAAATACCAAAAGCTGATGTTCAAAATTATAAGCAACAAACATTAGTTCAAAAGTTTCTGGAGATTGTTTATGATGCTCATAATTCTGAGGAGGATGTAAGAAGTTTATACAAACTGTTCCATCTTAAACTGAAACAGACATGTTCTGCAAAGGATTTATTTCCGTTTAATTATTTGTCAATTGTAGAGGGTTTTTCTAGTGTCATTGTTAAAAAAGTTATTTCAAAAGACACTGCAAGGAAACTTTCCTGCACAGGTCTCAGCCTTCATCACTTGGAGCTTGCTTACAAAAGAAACAATGAAGATGGCGTAAAATCCATCATGCAGGAACATGGTTTGAAAGGGAAAACGGCAAATGTGTTCAAGAAGTTTTTTTCTGAAAAAGAGGAATAGACTGTATATGTGGTTAAAGACTGAAAATTTGATATTTATATGCTATAATTCAGTAGAAAAATTGGTTCTGCCTATCTAAAAATCTAACCCTTTGAAACAACCCTTGCTAAAAGTTGATTATGAATAAATTGAAGTTTTTACTAAAATTTGAGTAACCAAAGAGTACTTACACTTCAAATATATAAGAATTAGGGATCTGTTATAAAATTGCAGCATCCTTTAGTAATTACTCTGTATGTACATCTGTCACAGTTTCCTATTTTGTACAATAACCCAAGTTTGCCTCGACAGATACGCAACAATAAGTATCACATGACATATAAATATTTTCCAATTAGTCAATATTGGTGGATAACTTTCTGAAGCCTGAAGGATTATTTCTCTTACAGATTTTTATTTTGATTGACAAATTTTTCAACAGATTTTTATGAACTTTTATACAAAAGTAGGTGCTTATTTCACAATACAAGTCAACTGAATATTAATAAAGGGGAGATAACTTCACTTCATTTACATGAACCAACATAAGAAGCATTAGGCTAGGCCATAAATCAGAAATGAGGGGACTCATAAGGTTGAATAAAAGTAACAATATAGTAATGTATCAGTTCCAAAGTTTTACCATCTTGCCCATCCCTACCCCACCCCTTTTTCCACATTTTTCTAAGATTTGTTGTAGCAATCTGATCTAAGGGCAAGACTATTGCTTTATATAAAGTTTTTTTAATGGAATATTTTTCAGAGATTGCAGTTTTCATGAAATTGGACAAACGTTTCAGTGAGTCCCTTGGAAACTGAATCTGCCCCATATTTATTTTTTATTTTTGAGAATATATACTTTTGCAAGTTTAATCCACATTCTCATCCTGGATATGTATTGTAAATTGATGTTATATTATCATGCTTCTTATATGATTTGCATATTAGGGAATACTTTGATATAATTGGTCAAGAGGACCTCGGGTAGTTGTTCTTGAAATTGTTTATTTTTCAATAGACGATGTTGACCGAACTTCTTTTTGTAATCAATGAGGCGATAGTAACACAATCCGACTCAATGTTAAAACTATTTATTTTCACTTTGCATTAATCTTTAAATTGAATACAAACACAAAAAATTCATTTGAATGAAAATAAGACTTTTTGTAGTTTATTTTTTTATCAGATAACAAATTACACGGAGTACATATTTTTGCGTTAACCAACAAATAAATTCATACGCCTGGCCAATTCAATGACACACATATACTACATGTATTGACGTATGATGATGATTACGAGTGTGGAAAAATAATTTTTTTGGTAAAAAATTAAAGAATAATATGATTAAACACTTTTTTAAAGGAATTTATTGGTGTATAAACTGGACCAAGTCACTCGCAAATATATTTTCAGAGATTGTAGTTTTCATGAAATTGGACAAATTAAACGTTTCAGTGAGTCCCTTGGAAACTGAATCTGCCCCATATTTATTTTTTTGTTTTTGAGAATATACACTTTTGCAAGTGTCATCCACATTCTCATTCTGGATATTTTTTGTAAATTGATGTTATATTATCATAATGTTTTGATAATTACAGTGGTTTGTTTTATATCATTGAGACATGGTCCATCTAGATAAAAATCAATTGGTGTCTGTAAAATGTCTGCTCTTGAGTTTTGTTTACATTTATGAATGTGGATGGTAATTACATAAAAAAAAATGATGTAAAAATAAAATTTATTTTACATATATATATATATTCTTTTTTGCTGCATCATTATAATCATGAACAGTGATTAATGAGTATGTTGATTTTTACACTTCCAAGACTTTCACAACAATCATTCAGATCAAACATCACACTATTCAGTCTATGTAGATATAGGAAGATGCGGTATGAGTGCCAATGAGACAACTCTCCATCCAAGTTACAATTTATAAAAGTAAACCATTATAGGTCAAGGTACGGCCTTCAACACGGAGCATTGGCTCACACCGAACAGCAAGCTATAAAGGGCCCCAAAAATTACTAGTGTAAAACCATTCAAACGGGAAAACCAACGGTCTAATCTATATAAAAACGAGAAATGAGAAACATGTATGAACTACATAAACAGACGACAACTACTGTACATCAGATTCCTGACTTAGGACAGGTGTAAACATTTGCAGCGGGACTGTTTTTAGGAACGTCTGTATTGAAAAATGTACAGGAAAAATGTCGTTTTATTTTAAGGTTAATTGAAAGGATAAAATAATATTGCAAAGACATGGATGCTGCAAAACCAATGCTCATTTAAGAAATAATCCCACCTTTAGTTAAGGAAGTTAAAAAAATAAGTGAAAAATTTTGATATTTTTCATGAAATATGCATAAAAGGGAGTGTGACAGGGTGTCATTCTACCCCCGTAACTTTTTATTTTCCCTGGAAACATATCTTTATTTTTTTATGACTTGTAGCATGGATATAAAGTATTTTATATACCAATTTAAAAAAAAAATTCATTGACACAATTTTTTTTTTTTTTACTTTTAAAATATTTTTTTAGCAAAATTTTACACAAGACGGCAACAGGCATATTACAAAAAAGGGTAGCCATTTTGAAAAAAATATTTTTTTTTTTTTAAATATTATGTCTAAAATATTTCAAAATATTCATTTATCATATTGTTCTGAGAAAAAGTAAAAAAAAATATATATATCTTTTTTTGCAGGTACCTTTATAGCTTAAAAATGGCCAAAAAATGACATTTTTAGGACTGCAAAGGGAGGTAACTTTTTCAAAGAATATTTCTAAAAATAGCCTGGAAACCTATTCTCAAATTTTGATATTTTGTTAGGTACACCCCAATGAACAATATATGGGAAATTTAAGAAAGTTCATTGGCTAGATTTTTTTGGCCTACAGTGTCCTTCTCTACCTTAAAGAGACACTAATTGTCGAAATGCGCATCCGGTGCAGTACATTTTGTACCCTTAATGTTAAGACCAGTGATACATAGATTACGTAATAAATAATGCATATCTTAAGGTTTGTCCTGTCGTATAACACCTATGGTGTCAGAATCGATCAAATGAAAAAGTAACTAATAGGGAGATCTTTCTTTAGGTCAGATCTGACACCACGGTGTGTGTTATACGACAGGACAAACCTGAAGATATGCATTATTTATTAACATATTATTTTACGCAAATATTTTCAGGTAATGTATCCTATTTTTTCAATCTCATAGAAATGGGATATTCATTTGTGAAGCATTCAGGTATAAAAACGCCTTCAGGTCACTTTTAATGTGAAATACAACTCACGTATTAATCTAGATATAAACGTTTGATATCACACACCAGTAACAATATTATAAGTGCAGTAATTGAATGGAAATTGTACTGTAAAACCCCAATTGACAACTACACTCGAATTAAATGTTTAAGTACTCTTCATTTCAATCAGGGTAAATAATGACCCGACGAAGGTCATTATTTTATGCCTTGAAGCACATTTTATCGAATCTTGATAAGTCCGGGTAGTTTTTAAAAAGAATGACTTGTCGTCCTGTAAGAAAATAACTCCATATAGGAACATTAACAGAATTTACATAGCGTTTACATGTACTTTTAATGCCACTTAACGTACATTAATTGTAAAAAAATATCACCAATCAGTACAATTCTTACCCATACCTTTTCAGTCCATAGTTATATGCATGTTTTCAGTTACAATGAGAAACAAATATTTTCAGGACTGAAAACTTTAGCCATCTTACATTCGAGGTACTGAGCGAACCCCATAATATCATTGAATTCGTAATTTTTATGGAAATTTTGAAGAATTATAGTTGTTTCCCTTTGACTTACAAGTTGAACTAGCTATTGGAGTTAACTATATTTCCAAACATGATTTTCCAGATATAGGGGGATAAATGGAATGTATTATATCGTTTTTCATGGCTAATACATCTTTCCATTTTCTACTGGTATGCTCCGCCCCCTTAGCAACACATGGCAATCCAGTATCCTAGGTCAAGCTAATCAACAACATGGCGGTAATTATGAAAATTGAGAGATAAATTTATGACATTTTGATGAAATTATGTCTATGTATACTGAATAAAAAGAAACAGTAGTAGAACTATTGCCAATTTCAAGCTATTGGATTACCCTCATTCCCCTAAAAATGCAGTTTAACAACTATATGTATAATATAACATTGCATGATTGATATTCATTGATAAATTGATATGATAAATTACAGGATTAAGTAAGCATGGCTGATGAATGCTGATAAGCGTGTTTATTGTGTAAACACACGCAGCATGGAGCAACTTGTAAAACACGCATCATTGCTCCAGAAGTTATTAGAACGTTTATGAAATTACAAGAAAACATGTTTTTTTTTTGTATATCCATAGATAACTTATGATTATCAAAATTCCTATCACTAAGTAAAGAAATGAAGAACAAAAGAAAATTAATTTATTATATGCTTAATACATGAATACTTGGTCTTTGTTTTAAATTTATATACAACTCTTGTTTTTAACAGGAATCCTTGCACATTGTACTCGCCATTTTTTTCAAATTCAGAAAATAAAATACATCCGGTACTTCTCACTTCCTTTCCGTTTATTGTAATTTATATTAAACATTTGAAGAAGGTCAAGTACAATCAGCAAATACTCCCACAGTAGACCAAAGTCATATCAAAATTAAACATTTTCTCACTTTTTGCATAGCATCTATTGAAATATATTTTTTTTTATTATTATTGGAGTTTCCCCTCTGTCTTATAACAAAATGCTAGCAATTACAAACATCAATACTTTCATTTTTATACATTTTGTACACACAAAGATTACAAAAACATAATTCACTACATCATTTCATTCCAAGCAGACTTTCATATCAGTAACTTTAATTTCCATCTCATTCCAATGAGGTTGTATATAACTGTTCAACCAGATTAATTTAAGGTAGGTAAACTTAAACTACCTCTAAAATAATTTGATTGTTAAAGAACATGAAATAGGTCTTATACAAATATGATGTGGAAAATTTTGTAAATCTGTCAATCCAAAAGATGATAAATACACCCTTAAGTTTTCAGTTTATACTGCTTCCAGGTACAAATATTTTAATATTTGAATAAAGTAATTATTCATGATTCTTTGTAATTGAAATTGGAAAGGTGTCAATTACTTTTTTGTTGAATCTTTACTATATTATAATTGTAATTTCCAGAAATTATCCATACTAACTTGCATGTTTTATTGTATAAATCTTTAAAAATTAATGAAACAAACATCAATTTCATCTCAATGTGTACACCAATTGAAATCTCGTGTTTCAGAATATATATTTTTAAAGGCAATACGCACTGCCATTATAGTCCTTTTTAATTGAGTTATAAATAACTTTCATACTTTGGAACAATCTTTTTATTTTGTTTCTAGTTGACAAATTGACCTTCCCCTACCCTCTTACATTGATTCCTTTCCCAAAAACTATATTCTGGACGTTTAAATTGTGAAAATTTCAAGAAATGTCAGATCAAATTTACTGTTTAGATACGAATGTTTGAACGAGGTTATGGCCGACAACACGTGCTGCTACCAAATGTTTACACATGTGGTAAATTAAACACATGTAATTTGTCAATTAACTGATGATTGACAGGAAAGTGGAAAGGTGTATTCTTTCGTGAAATAAAACGACAAATATGACAACATGAATATAGTCACATGATAGTCACCCGTGAGTTGGTCCTAAAATTAAAACATTGGCTTAAACCGTCATTAATCTTGGGGTCACAAATGTTGATGATACAACACCAATATTGTAAATGCTGATATTGCAAACCCCAGACAAAACCCATATTGTTGACTTAGTAACTGAATGTCACATTAAATGCACCCTAGTTACAATGCATATTGTCAGTTTGTGTGCCAATGGTAAGAATGACCATTAATACACATATTATATAATACGCCATGTATCAGCCGTTTTACAATACAATTAAAGTTATCTGTACAAACCAAAACTGTATGTGTCAATTACTCCAGTTACCTATAAAACCAACACATTGTTCTACTTAATTATTTGTCATATACTAATGTAATGTTCAATGAACCATCATTTTCTGAGTATACATTATTTTTTTTTTTAATTAGATATGTTAGTGGAATTGTTGTTTATTTGCAATGAGAATTGGAGACATTTTAAATAAGTCTTTCGAATTTCAAATTACCAACATAGATCATTGCCATTAATCCCCAAACAAGAAACTCCCACCCCCTTAAAAAAAAAATAACCGACACTAAACATGCTAAATAAGAATTTAAATCAACAAAAACCCGGTTCTGCAAGGTCCTCTCAGAATGATCAATAAGCACATTTCATATATTTGTTTTCATTACTGAAGTATGCTCAATATGCATTGGATAACAAGTTTAAATCTGCAGCAATGTGTACATGAAATAAGAAACTGATATTGCCAGGTATTTTTGGAATTGTTTGATAAAATGAATTAAAATCCCACATGCTGCTCAATGTTTGCGCATGTCAGTGATTGAAAACAGTTTAAATATATCTTAAAAGTCGAATAGTTTTATGCAGCAAAATCAGATCTGTTTGATCAAACTATACGATTAGCTCCATGAGACTCATCCGCACTAGACGTAAACAAAGATTGAAGACAAATACGAAGTTTAAGAGCATTGTGTACCATTGACTTCCCCCCTCCCCCGAAAAAAAAGAAGAAAGAAGCCCAACATTCGCGTTTTGTACCACTAAGGCATTATATGCCTTGGATAAAATAAAATTAAAATTGTATAATGAGTCAATTGCGATGGGATGGTCATGAAATTGTCATCAATATATAGGTATTTGTAACATGTGCTACGTTTATTCTGTAATTATCCAACAATATATTTGGGTTTTTAAAAACAAATATTTCAGCTTGTCTTCGTCTTGAAGTTAGATCGATCAATGATGTTTAAAAAGTTTTTTATTGTTACAGGAGCAAGATAGAATAGATATGTCTTTCGTAAGTATATCTTTATGCATATCGTTTAAAATATCTAAAGACCATCATTAAAAGCAGCTGGTTGTTACTGCATAATATATTTTAGATTGCCTTCTGTTATCATCCGCATACAAACAGAGTCCGGCTGATCACGAAATAACTGGACCTTTCTTTGTAAACAATTAACGATTTAGAGAATTGTCAACGAAAAGTCCAAATTATTGTCAAGTTTTCGGATATATGCATATACGAACTATGCCAGAGCATGAAATATCACGATGCAAATCAAAAAAACTATATCTGAATGGATCAAAGTTGTCAGGTCAGGACTAAGAGCATTACAAATCTAGCACACAAGTTAAAGACTCTTTATGTAAGCTGACGTTGTGGATAATTTTTCTTTTCTCTAATTGAGTAAAGATTTTTAAAACAACTATGTTGTACCGGTATTTGTTAAAATATAATTGTGGTTCTTTAGTTAGACATTGCAATGAAATAATTATTATTTGCAATGTCTAACTAAAGTATAATATTTCAAAGCAAACTGTTAATCCAACATATAGCACTTTATCATTTACGAATCAAGCCTTCTCCTCTAAAAATGTCTTGCTTCAAAGAAGAATTTTACTTTATAAAGCACCGCATTGATTCAAATACATAAGCAACAAGCATAATAATATATATATATATATATATTATATTATTAAGGTCTTTACTTTTCCAAAAGGTAAAGGCCTAACTGTATTTTTTCTGATTATTATTAAGGTCTTTCTTTTTAGAAAATGGAATCTTGCTGTATTTAATATTTTTATTCTAATTATGTCGTATCTTTTTCCAAAAGATATATACCTTACTGTATTTCTTCTTATCATCCCTTTCCAAAAGAGAATCTTTATTAGGTGTTTCCACTTTTCTGTGGAAAGACCTATTGGTTTTCTTCTGATTATTATTTTTTTTTTCTTCCGCCTAATTTTTCTTCTTGCGTAGTTTTGTTGTTTCATAAGATGTCGCTTAAATATTTGGAATATGATATCGTATAGTTTATACGCTTTGAAAACTGACAACCGCGTAACTAAATACCTTACGTTGTAAGAGTTATATTCCCAAACACTGTTTTTCTTGTGGCCACTACTCCTTCGCAACCGTAAAAGATTACAACAAATTTATTTTACCAAATTGCTCGTTACATCTTCAGGATTAGGATTTTTATTTTGACCGAAGCTATCCGGAGACTCCATATGAGAGTTATTCCCCCTTATGTATTTGATATAAGTGATATGCGTTTCTAACTGGTAAACCATAAGTGATATTGGCCTAGGGTCTTTGGATTTGAGGTCCTTGGTAAAAAAAAAAAGAAAATTAGGTCAAGGTCAAAGGTCAAGGTCATATTCTAAATTTTGATTTTGGCTTATTCTCACTTCTTTTCAAAGACCGTATAAGATATCGACAACATATTATTACTAAATTGTTAGTTGCGACATGTCGTAACACATACATTTTGGTTTAAAGGGTGCGCTAACATTAAATAAGAGTTTTCTCCCCTCTTGTATTTAAAAATACGCGTATGGTAATATAACTCATTAACAATATATAATTAAGACTTAGGGTCTTTTGATTTGAGGTCCTTGGTTAATGACCTAGAAATTGATCTCAAGGTCAAAAGTAAATTTGACGTTCTAGATTTTGACCTTTGCTTTTACCTCATATGTATACATGATAAAGCCATGGGACTTTTTGCATAAGGTTGCAAGTCATTTGACCTTGGAAAATCCAACCGGAAGTGACCTTGTGTAAACCGGAAGTAGCTATTTTTTATACTTATTTAAAATAAAAGTATATAGAACCATATATTTTTGGAATCAGTGTCAAGTCAACATTCAAATTATACCGGAAGTAACATATTTCAAACCGGAAGTGACAAATTATCTCCCTTATTTAAAAAAAAATGTATAGAAACCATATATTTTTGGAATCAGCGTACAATAAGCTATCAATTGACGCTGGGAATGACATTTTAAACCAAATTTTAATATTTTCATTTCATAATAGATCTTTATGGGTGGAAAGAAATATTGTATTTTTAATTGTATTTCTTTTCATTATATTATTCAGGTTTTTCCTTTTTCAAAAAGGAAAGACCTTCTGTACTGATTCTCATTTTGAATGTCTTTCCTTTTCCAGAAAAGAATTCTTACAATATTTCTTCTTATTATATTATCAAAGTCTTTCCTTTTCCATAAGGGACCTTCTTGCATTGATTTTCATAGAACTATTAATGTCTTTCCTTTTCCAAAAGGAAAAGACCTAATTGTATTTGTTCTGATTCGTATGAAGGTTTTTTTATTCTTTTTCAAAAGGAAATCCTTTATATATTTATTCTCATTATATAATTAAGGTCTTTCCTTTTCCCAAAGAGGATCCTTATTGTGTGTCCTCTCATTATATTTTTTAGGTCTTTCCTTTTCTTAAACGGAAATACCTTACTTATTGGTTTTTTTATTAAGGATTTCCTAATTGCATTTCTTCTCATTATATTATTAATTTTTTTTCCAAAAGGAAAAGAATAAACGGTATTTGCTCTTATTATTATTAGGTCTTTCCACTTTTCTGTGGAAAAACCTATTGGTTTTCTTCTGATTATTATTTATATTATTATCATTTTATTTGTTTCTTCGTCCGCCACATTTTTTGTAACGGTGCTTTTTTGTTTCGCAACATGTCGCTTAGATTTTTGCATATAATATCGAACAGTTATTACAATTTTGAAACTGACCCTGTTAAGCCGAACACTTTTTATTGTGAGAGTTATCTTCCCAAACACTGTTTTTCGTGTGTACAAATCTCCGTTAAAGATTACGATAAAATTATTTTCCCAATTTGCTCATTATATCCTCAGGATCTTAGAAATAATTTTGACTGAAGCGGTCCGAAAACTACATATGGGAGTTATTTTCCTTTTGTATTTTTAATAAGAAAAATGTAGTTGTAACTTGTAAACCATAAGTTTTAGAGACCTAGGGTCTTTGGAATTGAGGTCATTGGTCCAAATAAAGAAAAGGTCAAGGTCAAAGGTCAAGGTCATGTTCTAAAGTATGAGCTTGGCTTATTTTCGATTCTTTTCAGAAACTGTATGAGATATCGACAAATAATTTTAACTAAATTGTTAGTTGCGATATGTCATAACACATACATTTTGGTTGAAAGGGTGCGTAAATATTAAATGTGAGTTTTAGTTTTCATGTTCACACTTTGTGTCATCCTGTCAGTCGTAAAGTTTGGTCGGTCCAGAGTCTGCCCAAAACCTACGAACCTTGTTATGGGATGAACACCGTACCAATAACAGGTAGAAAAAAAAACGCTAGGTTTTATTTTTCTCGAATTTTTATAAATGACATAGTAAATTATATAGAATACATTTGGTCCAATCAATGGCTTGTTAATTCTAACCCTTACAAAACAGAAATAATGAACATCTAAAAAAGCAAGATTAACCTCATCATCCATCAGATTATATGAATAAAAATAGCATAAAAGAATCACACAAACATTTATGGGTTATGATAATACGACGATATCTAGAATAATCATTTAAAAATGATTTTTGTTAAATCTATTCCATAATTATTTCCGGGAGCTGAGGTTTAAATTCAAAAGAATGGTTTCAGAAACTATTTATTTTATCTTTTATACGGCCAGTCTTAAAATATGGTGATATTGTCGACGATAATATCCCTGGTTATTTGACAACAACTTTAGAACATTTGCCACTAGAAGCAGTAAGAATTGTGACAGGTGGTACAAAGATAACTACAAGACAATTTCTGTACGATGAAACGCTCGGGGTAGTATCCATGTCTGAATTTTATGTAAAATTGTACTACACCATTGTTATCATTTTCTTAATTATTAATAAACACTGTTTAAACTGAAATTAACTGATGTCAGTTGATCATTAAAATTCAGAAACCGTAAGTCGTAGACACCTTTAATCTTTGCCAATCGTCATCAATCATGTCACCTAAGCATATCTCAAGGTCAAATGTAAACGTTGACCTTGATCTTTGACATTATACCTTGCAAGTGTTATGGGATTATCTCAGTAATCTTTATAGACACAGAAATATTGCATAGTTGGGTCATTAAGGCGTGACTTTAATACTTTCCCGTAAGGGGCATCACCTCTGTTTACAGTTTTTAACCCTTAAACTTAAGTATCTTACCCTAGGGTCTACTGCAATTACATTAGAGAACAATGACCTTGATATAGAACAGAAGGTAAAAGGTCTAAGTCATGTCCCTGATACTGAATTACATATTATGACACTATTATAAGGGTTATAAGTGTGTTTTAAAAGATTTTTAGGTTGTCCTTGACCTTTGACCAAACACCTAGTTATGAGATTTCTCTGAAATCATTTCACTAATAAAGGAGAAAAGCAAAATGTCAGGGTCGTTAAGGCACAACTTGCATTTTGACCGCAAAGTTTTGATTATTCAGCTTTCAGTATATGGCATAACCTCCGTTAACATTTATGAAAGCGCAAATTAGATTATTTACTCTTACACAAAGGGTCCAAAACCTATGTAGTAGTTTACTATGATATCATTGACAAATGACCTTGACAGTTTACAAGGTCAAAGATCAGGGTCATGTCCATGATAGCAAATGATGTGTTTTTAATCTTATTTTAAGGACTTAATGTGTGTTATGAAGAATGTTTTAAGCTAAACTTGATCTTTGATGTTATTCCTTCCAAAGAAATATCTAAGAACTTATTTTCCTAGTAAGTGCATCTCTGCATTATTTCGAAAGTAGCTAATTATATCCCTAATTACATGCTAAAGGTTTTTTTCTTCTGCTAAATTTTCGCAATATGTCACTGAGACGTTTTTTACATTGAATTTTACAGTTTCTGTCAATCTGATCATGCTTAACTGACCAATATATTTGTAAGAGTTATCTCCCTATACTATGATAATAGTGGTTTTGCATCTCATCTTAGACACATTTGTTTCCAAATTGTTTGTTATATCCTTCTTCAGCTTTGGTTTATTTCAGTCGAAGCGATCCTTTGACATTTTACATAAGTTATCTGCCTGTCACTGTTGAATTGGTATGATAGCGTTTATCATAAACAGTAAGTCGAAAAGACCTCAGGTCTTTAATTTAAAATCCTTCAGTCATAAGTTGAAAAATAAAGTCAACTCAAAGGTCAAGGTCGTAATCTATAATTTGTTTTCCTTTGTTTTTGCTTGCATCTCCCTCAAACTGTAAAAGTTCCGTACAAAAAAAACGGATGCAAAATGTTTGGGTTTTTGAAGGAAGGAAATGCTACATTCGGTCCAAAGCTATCTGATGACATCCTACAGGTGTTATAGCCCCTTTAATGTTATGTTAATGCTTATTGATTATATTGCATACTGGTACATGGAAATGCTATTGGGTCCTCAGCAAAGGGTAAGGTGACATATCATACAAACTTGAACACAAGAAGAGGCCCTTTTTTAAAAGAAAAGAACTGAGAAAGTATATCTGTGGAATCAGCATACAGTAACAAAAAATAAATGACACCAGAAATTACCCTTTTTATACTGCAAGCAACTAATTATCACACTTATAAGAACGAAAAGTTCATAGAAACCATATGCCTTTAGAATCAGTGTAATATAAGCGTTCTTCATTTTTGAACCAGAACTGGCTGATTATTTCTATTATTACAAGAGAAAGCACGTATAAATCACTGTTTTAATCAGTGTGAAATAACAACAATATAAATAGAGAAAACCACAATTTCAACAGCAATACAATAGCATTTCATTATTATGACAAAATTGTATTTAATGTATGTCAACAATAACGACAACAACAAAATTATGGACAATTTCAATGTACACCAAGGACTTCATTTCAAAATAATGTTTGTAAAAAAGCGTTACCCTTACACATTTTATTACGTTTATAGTGATCGTGTTTTAAATCTGTTTGACATGTTTTTATAATAGCAATAATTTACTCTCTCTCTCTCTCTCTCTCTTTCTGCTTGGTTCGATAACTTATATATGAATTATTTTCAGACGGAACTTGCACACTGGAATCGCAAATTAGATGTAGACAAGGACTTCATAATAAAGGGTCGTTGCAAAGTTATAGAAGAAGCGGAGAAACCAGGGTATGCATATCTTAATGCTGATTTTGTGATTAAAAAGTACAGATTTAAAATTGCTTTGATATTAAAACGTAATGGCCAATTACAATTATATTCTATAGTCAACTTCACTGTCCTTTTAATCTACTTGGATCATTTTATCTATCTAGAATTATTCATTTATTTATTTTGCTATTTGCATGATGTGTGTTTATGAACTATTTCCATATATCCAACCCTTTAACTAGAGCTGATCAGCTTTCATTCCGGAAGTACACATTCATAATGATTATACGCACCCATCAGTTATATTCATGAATTGAGAAGATGAGTATTCCTAATCAATTAAAAATAATTCTTGAAGCTTTGATTATTATTGCACTTGAATATATACAAAGTAGTTTTGCCATTACAATTTACATGTTAACCCTGTCGAGCTCCAGTGTCTATGGATATTTTTGCTAGCCATGACATTATGCAGTTTCTGTGTTAATTTTTACCCATGTTCTCTGCCCATAGGGTGATTAAATACATTATTGTCAAGATATTGAAATATTTTGCGACTGCAATACAAGCTAGTGAAAGATCATTGTAGCTATAAATCTAGGATGAAACCGCCATTTTCTATATAATTGATGCCTCAATGCTCTTCAACTTTGTACTTATTTGGCTTTATAACTATTTTGATCTGAGCGTCACTAATGAGTCTTGTGTAGACGAAACGCGCGTCTGGCGTATTAAATTATACTCCTGGTACCTTTGATAACTATTTACATCACTGGGTAGATGTCACTGCTGGTGGACGTTTCGTCCCCGCTGTATCACAAGCCCAGTAGTCATCACTTCGGTGTTGACATGAATATCAATTATATGGTCATTTTTATAAATTTCCTGTTACAAAATATTAAATTTTTCAAAAAACTAAGGATTTTCTTATCCCAGGAATAAATTAAATAAGCCGTATTTGGCACAACTTTTTAGAATTTGGGCCCTCAATGCTCTTCAACTTTGTACTTATTTGGCTTTATAACTATTTTGATCTGAGCGTCACTGATGAGTCTTGTGTAGACGAAACGCGCGTCTGGCGTATTAAATTATAATCCTGGTACCTTTGATAACTGTTTACACCACTGGGTCGATGCCACTGATGGTGGACGTTTTGTCCCCGAGGGTATCGCCAGCCCAGTAGTCAGCACTTCGGTGTTGACATGAATATCAATTATATGGTCACTTTTATAAATTTCCTGTTACAAAACTTTGAATTTTTCGAAAAACTAAGGAAGTTCTTATCCCAAGAATAGATTTCCTTAGCCATATTTATCAAAACCTTTTGGAATTTTGGGTCCCCAATGCTCTTCAACTTTGTACTTATTAGGCTTTATAACTATTTTGATCTGAGCGTCACTGATGAGTCTTGTGTAGACGAAACGCGCGTCTGGCGTATTAAATTATTATCCTGGTACCTTTGACAACTATTTAGACCACTGGGTCGATGACACTGCTGGTGGACGTTTCGTCCCCGAGGGTATCACCAGCCCAGTAGTCAGCACTTCGGTGTTGACATGAATATCATTAATATGGTCATTTTTATAAATTTCCTGTTACAAAACTTTGAATTTTTCGAAATACTAAGGATTTTCTTATCCCAGGAATTGATTACTTTAGCCGTATTTGGCACAACTTTTTGGAATTTTGGGTCCTCAATGCTCTTTAACTTTGTACATATTTGGCTTTATAACTATTTTGATCTGAGCGTCACTGATGAGTCTTGTGTAGACTGCACCAGATCTGGAATATGACTATTGTTTTCCATTTGTTTGAGTTTTTGCAATTTCTGCTTTGAAAGTTCGGTATTATTGTTATTTTTAACTGTCAAAAGAAATGTAGAAAATTTAAGGGACTCTTGGGATAACATATTATGTACAAGTGTAGCTGCATAGCCCTATTTCCCGGAACTCTTTTAAAAATGAGCAAATAAGTTTATCAAAATGTTTTACATATACCAGAAGAATAAAGACATAATCAATTATATTTAGCAAAAGATATATAACTATTTTAATGATGTTTACTTGTAAATAACAGCATAGTGCACAAACACAATAGGACCGACATAATATTAGTGCAAATGTGTACAAAGTGTCACCAAAGGGACGTAAATTGTAACTTACTACCTGCACCGATTCGCCGGAAAGACAGATCGAAGTGGCACTTTTGCGTGTAACAGCATATTTCATGGCACACAGTTCATAAAATGCCTCATCATATAATTCTAATTCATCATATGTATCCAAAAAGGTAAGGAAGAAATTTCGAACTCTTTATTTGAAAACTTCGGTACGACGGGTGACCAATTCGGTCTTTAAGACTTTGTATTATAATTCAGTAAGTATACGCAGTTGTTGTGTACAACGTACAGCGTGTTTTGATTTTATTTGATAGGACGTTTTTAGGAAATCGAGTCGTCGCATCATGCTGTACTTGAGCTGAACTCTATACCCTTTAATTACGAATTGGAATATACTGCTTCTTTCTTTAATTGTTTCTCCAGCTGAAATTCATATATCATGCTATTGTATTTTTCCAGTGTGTATTTATGAATTTTTAACATCGAGAAAAACTGGATTAATTTGTAAAACATTTTTACGTTCATATGAGTATCATGATATTATATATATATATATACAAAGAGCCCTTCTGAATTTTTTTTTGTTTTCATTTTAGCGGATATTCAATTAACTTCCAGCAAACTAAAGACGAACAGAACGGCATTATTTTGCATTTCAATCCAAGAGCTCCATCGCAGTCTCTTGTTTTGAATACACTTCAAAATGAAAACAATCAAAAAAAATGGGGTCATGAGAAAAAGATTGTGGATAACAGCGTCTAGGAAACTTTTTTTGTGAATGAACCCAGCTGAAAGTTAGACCTCTAGCAGAAAACTTGATTAGTCTGTCTGTGAATGGCGAATTCCTAACTGAATATGAATGCACAGGCAAAAGGATTACAGATGCCAAATTCTTAGTTTACTCACCATCTATTTTAATTCAGCCAGAATAAAGAAATCAGGGAATCCGTTAAGAAATGTGTAGAATTCAATAAACAATGTAATCAAAATGATCTGCATTAATCATAATCAATGAAAACGGTAAAGATTTATTAATTGCTACTATTCTTTTAAGCGTATTGATTAGAAGTTTGTATTTTCATTCCTAAACAATAAAACAAAGTTTCAAATTTGCTTTCTATATGTAATATGCCACTATGTTCTTTCAAATGGGCAGTAAATATTTATAGAGCCAAAAATATAAGTTTACATCCGAATTCATATATTTCACGTACATTCAAGACGGATTATGCTCAGAATTAATACATACGCATTATAAGCACCTTAACACTCTAAACAAATAATTCTTGGAATTACCAAAAATAAGTTATTCAATTACTTGATTCAATGTCTTGCCACCCAATAAAGATGCAAACTGCATTGCTACACAAGATTTCAATGCCCAATAAGCAATCTTGACTGTCTTTGTGTATGAATTCAGTGAATATTCATATAGCTTATAAATTGATCTCATGCAAATGACTAATAGCTGTGAATCATTATAGCTGTGAAATACTTTAAACGGTGAATTGGCGATTGCTTGTTTGCGGTATATCATCTTTTCCGCAAGTTTATTGTTTTCTGTTTAGTGTTAAATTTACAATTAAGATCCATTTATTACATCGGTGATCCGTTTATTTGGCAATCGCCAATGGCAGTCAGCAGGGTTTAAGAACATTTGTTGTTCGACCTGTTAGTCAAATGCGTTTTGTTAATATATATATATATATATATATATATATATATATGTAAATAAAGATTGCAAAACAAGTAGGTCTGGAAACAACTCAGACCGTCACCAAAAAAGACTACTCAGACTGTCTGTAATCATTATTATATATATAATGACAACTCAGACTAAGTATATACAGTTAGACTTTGGAAGAAATAAATGATTTAAGGAAAAAGAATGTGTCAGATGAGAAGTCTCTGATAAAGTTTTAATGTCAATTTCGAGTATATAAATAACGACAACTCAGTCGTTCTATGAAGATACATCTTTATCGATAAATAAGTGTTGTATTTTTATTTCTGATGTTTGAAGCTGTATGAGAAAATAATGTTCGTAATGTTATGATAGATTCTCCCTTTTTGTTTTGTTACATTACTGATGTTGAACATATAAACAGCACAAAATTTATGTAAATACTTAGTTATAGTTGGCATTATGGAAGGTCCGATAAAGAATTAAAAAAAAATAAAGCAAATTCAACTTAGACTTATTTTTTGCATCATTTAAGTTTTATAATAAATTTATAAAGATAAATAAAAATTTGTATTCATGTAATACAATATTTATCTTATTATGTTTTGAGAATTCAGTAACATGCCGAAATGAAGTTGCCATGTAAAATATATCATTTCATAATTTATATAGTTCAAATCCTCTTAATACTTTCTCTGAGTTGTCCCTATAGGCGGTCACAGTTGACTTATTGACAGTTGGAGTAATTATCTGTTAATGAAATCAATGGTGGCAGCACTGATAAATGCCTCCACGAGTGTGTTCATCATATTCTTGACAAATTCAGCTGGTATCTTTTTACTTCCTTGAGAACTCAGTAGGGATAGGAATGTGCTAATTTCTTGTTTTAGTTCCTGTCACAGTCTTCACTCTTAACCAGTTACCACAAGTCCTTCGGCATTGGCTTGTAAAATTGCTTTCAGGCTTGTTAAATTCTTCTCTACAAGCCAACAGAATCCAACTAAAATTTCAATAAATTGAGCTTCTGGCTTGTGAACTCAAAAGTTAAGCATGAAGGGAATGCTAGACGTTTCGTAACCTGGTCGTTTCGTACCTGGTCGATTCGTAACAACGTTGATTTGTAATAACAATAATATAAATCAGAGTTGTCCTCGGTTAGGACTCTAGGTGGTGTTTGGCAAAAGACTAAATACTCTGATAAAGACAGGGTTCATCTAATTGATATTGGAAAATTTAAATTCTTCTGTTCTATTCGTATGTGTTAAAAACTGTACTTGTAAAGTGTCAAATTATGTGCAAACAATTATTTAACAAATAAATATAGATATAAAATTGAAAATGGAAATAGGGAATGTGTCAAAAAGACCACAACCCAACCAAAGAGCAGACAACAGCCGAATTTTACACTAAACTCTGAAATATACACAAGAAACTAAAATTAAAAATCATTCAAGACTAACAAATGCCAGAGGCTCCTGACTTGGAACAGGTGCAAAAATGCGGCGGGGTTAAACATGTTTTTGAGATCTCAACCCTCCCCATATACCTCTAGCTAATGTAGAAAAAACAAACAAACAACAATACGCACAGTAAAACTCAGTTCAAAAGAAGTCCGAGTCCAATGTCAGAATAGGTAACAAAAGAAACTAAACAAAATGACAATGATACATAAATTAACAAAGGACTACTAGCAGTTACTGACATGCCAGCTCCAGATCTCAATTAAACTGATTGAAAGATTATGTCTTCATCATATGAATATCAAGTACAATCCCTCCCGTTAGGGGTTTAGTATTATACCATCATAAAATATATGAGAAGAACATAAGCCGTATCATGCCAACAACTGATTTTATAATAAATGTGTTTATTTCCGATGCAAAGATCCTATAAGTAAATTAATATTGAAGCCAAAATATGCAATCTTTAACTAGTTTGTGCTATCGAAAATCCTGGTGTAATACTTTTTCAGTAATACACATATTTCTCTCGCTAAAATCTAATACGTTGTTACATACACGGGCAAATCTTACAAGTTGAGATATATAAACACCATAAAATGGTGACAAGGGAACGTCACCATCTAAAAATGGATAATTAACTATAGGCAATGAAAAATCATCTCTTTTATCATGAATTTTGGTATTGAGTTTCCCGTTAATGATATAGATATCAAGATCGAGGAAAGGGCAGTGTTCATTATTAGTATTACCAAATGTAGCTTTATTCAAAGTTAGTTCAACAGGATAAATTTCTTTAGTATACATACTGAAGTGGTCAAAAACATGTTTAACCCCGCCGCATTTTTGCACCTGTCCCAAGTCAGGAGCCTCTGCCATTTGTTAGTCTTGTGTGATTTTTAATTTTAGTTTCTTGTGTATATTTCAGAGTTGAGAGCCAATATATCATCCAAATATCTAAAAGTATTGTTAAATTTTTGTATCAGATGTTGTTTCGATGGGTCTTTGCTGATTTAAGACAGTCATAAATTGTAACTCAACACAATACAGAAACAGGTCCGCATATATATATACATCAATAAATCTTTTAATCATTTTTAATTGAAACATTTTTTTGTAACCTACAACTCATATTATTATATATTGTTAAACGGTTACGAAACATCTCAGTTACGAAACGACCTAGTTAGTTACGAATCGACTAGGTACGAAACGACCAAGTTAGTTACGAATCGACTAAGTACGAAACGACCAGGTTATGAAACTACCTGCACCCCGCGAAGGCTGCATTGTCAGTATAATACATAATAAACACATCAAGTGATGTCTTGTCTCAATTATTAAATCATGTAGACTGAAAGCTGACCAAGGGATTTAGGCAGTACCTGATTTTAATGTAGTGATAAGTGAACACAACATGGATCCAGTTTAGATCTTCCTAGACTTGAAAAATAGTTTATGGGTAACATTTATCAGTTCTCCGGTTTATAATATTTTTTTCCGAGTTTTGAGCATATCGATGTACCAGTAAAGGGGGGTTTTTCTGTTCTCAAAAGTTGTTTCAGTCCATTGAGAGGTCGACTATATTTTATTATATATGGATAGTCGACATCCGAAATTAGAAACAAGTGTTTGTGTTTAGCCTTCTTGGCTGTAGACTGTAGTTTATAAATTATTATGTATAGCAGGTACGGAAAGTTATTTTTTTTTTAAATCAACTGATCTAAGAAAACTTTACCTCATTTTAAAGGCATTGTGAAGACATTTTCAAAACAGTTTCACTTTTATCAATACACATAACAACGAAGAAATAGCAAATTTTCAAAAAGGTAACTTTTTACTATTCTAGAAAAACTGTTTCCTCTCTTTATAAAATAATAAAACATATTTGTTTAATCATTTGGGTTATAGTTTTGTTTTTGTTGCTTCTTTAACATCTTGTTAGTCAATTTCAATCCTCCGTGTTAAGTTTTTTGGTCGAAATAGAAGCATAAAGCATGAAATGTCAACCACTCACATGAAATTCTATCGTCCAAAGTCACATAACATGACGATACCTTTATATATTGCACCCAATTCCTTTCTTCAGAACATTAGTTGGTATATTGAAAATGTAAAGTAAAACTTTATAAACATTTGAATGTAAAGAAACGAAATATAAATATGAATACTACTCTTTATATACAAATGTATATGTGTGTGTACCATAAGAGACGAGAAAAGTTTTGAAATATGTCATCTGTCTTTGTATAATCATGATAATTTTAGAATGTTCCTTTTCATTAACATTCTATTTAATGAAATATGCTTATTTTTATATAGCATGTATAGTGAATGCTTATACATAAAAATAAAAAACAACCTTCCAACAATTATACTATAGGTCTAAAATACCTGTTGCACTGAAAAACAATGAAAATAAATATAACCTTATCTTTATTTGAGAAATTTCAAACAAAATGATTATGTCAGATCACTGTAAATACTTGTATGTATAAAAGTAAAGTAAATTCATATCTGTATATCAGTTACAATATTTATACAGTGAAATCTGTAAACCAATCTCATTCAGGACTGAAGTTCAAAATTCATTGAATCTGAGATGAAGGGACTTTAGAACATGGCTTCCGGTTTATTCAGGGTTTGGTTTAGACAGGTTTCGCTGTATCAAGCATTAGTTGTTAGTATGACTTGCAGCTTACCAGATATAATATAATTATTATTTCATGATATCTATTACATTGCATGGTGTTTGCTAGTGTTTTTTTTTTCTCTACATGAATTTACTTCAATACTGATCAATACAGAATGTGGTAAGCTCCAAGGTAAACTTGATTAGTTCATGTATTCCTATACATGATCATGCTGAAATCATATTAAAAAATTGCACTTCCGGTGCAACTTCATGCAAAACGAATCTTGAACAGAACTAATATGGTTTGAGACTTACCATCTCCGGTATTATCTCAAGTTTTTTTGCTCGATAATCCTCTAACAGTCTTTATGTGTAGATAGCTGTAGTGTCCGTTACGTTCACGTGTTTAACTATACCATTGTATTTAGAACATATATGTGGGGAAAATTTCAACAATTCAATTAATGTGATCACACACACACACAAATATGTATACAATATCTTTAGAGTTAACTTAAATACAGTCTGAAAATTAGGGTCATATTAATATTATTTTGAAAGTTATATTATAATATATATAGTATATTATTATGTTATAGTAATAGTATTTTTCTAATAATAAATAGAATTTTCAACTTGGAAAGTGGCAGTCAGGGAAAGGGGGTAGGGGAATCTTCTTGTATCAATATGGGATGGAAGACAGGGAAGAATTGATGACAAGGGAATTAATTGCCATGTTGTTATTTTTCTAAAACCTTAACTGTGAATAGCAGACGAAGTGAACTGCCACTACTGCATGGAGGATTCCTATGTATGTTTTTAGTTGAAAATACATATATTGATTATTGTTAAACCTCATTATTCAGTATCCTTACTATCTGATGTGCAATGGCAAGTGGATAAACTATCTTTAAATAACAATAAACTGGCTGTATAATGCAAAAGTCTTCAACTATCACGCTGATTTCCAATCAAAACTAAACCAAAAGTTGTCCATGCAAGGGAAATAACTCTGTATACTCAAAAAGGAGGGTAATTTATAAAAAATAATATTGATATGAACACAGCTATCTAGATTTATTTCTTGGACCTAATTATTTAATTAATATATTAAACTTAATATAAAAAAGTACAATTTATATTTTGCGATATTATAGACCAAATAACCACTGTGCACAAGCAGATGATGGTAACTGAATAACCACGATCCCAATATGGCGTGGGGGAATCCCCGTAAGATCTTTCCCTCTTAATTTCTTTGTTTTTACATAAATGTGGCTAACATTACTCAGCCGTCGTTTTGTTATTAACATTTTCAATGAGTCTGTAAAATATTAACCTTAAACAGTTGTCCATTACTTAGAAAATAGAGAGTGAAAAAAGTACGTTGATGATGGTAACTGTTCATGTTATTTTTGAAAGATCGTGGTAACTGATTTCTGGGATTGTGGTAACTTGCCAAAAGGTTGTATAAAACGACAAACTAAATTAAAGTAGCCGTGATATATGGATATATAAAGTATTATTACCTGTATTTACCTGAGTTTACTTGTCAAATAAATGCGCGCAAATGTTATCAAAAACTGCGCGCAAAAGTAATGATTTTTGCGCGCAAATGTAATGGTAATGCGCGCAAACGTAATGCCTTAAATTAATTAACGTTACGTATTACGTCCTATATAATGACCCATAGTTGAGTACTACGTATCGGTATCAGGGGCTAATCCAGACACTGTGAAAAAAGGAGGGGTGTGCTGGCCAGGGTTTCTCAGAAAAAAGGGGGTGCTAGTACTTTATTTACTTAACATTTTTTGTCAATTTGTCCCATGAAAAAGACAAAGTTAATCCCCGGCACCCCCCTTTTTGGATCCGCCACTGAGTATTGCTCTGGATCTTTATATATAACCAATTTCATAATATATATTCACCATTGAATTATTTGTATATTATCGAAAAGACAATACTATGGAAGTCACCAACGAAAGTGAAAGAAGCTTGATTGTGGTAAAAAAAAAATATATTGTACACTGGTCTACACTCATTTAAAATTATTTATTTGCACCATTAAAGTCCTTAAAATTGATAATTGCTTTTAATATATTCATTACAGAACATCTAGAATTTCTGTTTTACTTCTGTAAAACATAAAATGTGTAAACGATTCCTTCTATTCACTATATGCTTTGATAAATGAGGATGTGTGGAGATGTGATTTTGAGATATCAATAGGGGAAAAAATACCTTTCCGGCAAGGATTTTAGAAAATAAAAAATATGAAATGATTGGGGGCTTACATTTTGTTTCAGGAATTTGCGAATTTAACTGACATATATGCCTAATAATTGTAATTAATATGATGTCGATTTAAAGGATATGTGTCTGACAAGTTTGAATGGTATGAAATGTTTTCCAGAGATTCCTCTCTGGTTTCACTTTAAAGCCGAACACAATTATATGTTTATTTCCTGTTTCTGTTTCCCAAACCTACTATATTGAGGAGGGGAGGATGGGGTCTGATCCCGAAATCCCGAGCTTAAAAGCTAAAAATTTTGAGGCCCCGAATTTAAAGAAATTTCAATTCCGACATCCTGAAATTTGTAATAGGAATTCACGTATCCCAAAAGGATCAATCCCGAAATTCTGAGCTTAAAACCGCCTAATCTCGGAGTCCCGAAAAAGTCCCCACCCCATATTGTGATGCCCTAAGAAGCCATACTCTTATGGCTAGCATTTTTTGAAATAGATTTAACTTTTGATTTATCCTTCATAACCTCAAATTAAAACCTTTTTTTTTTTTTATAAAACTATATCTATCTATTCATTTTTGACAAAAAACAGGAATTGCAAATAAATCTGTTAAAGGCTTAGTCTTTTGAATTTTCATTTGTAGTTTTTTAGTTGGTATAACAACACTGTTTGTGAAATTGTTGCATTAAAGAATGTTTCATTTTACAAAACATTTTAATTTGTTTCCCCCGACACATTTTTATCTCTTGTGCTAGTATTGGTCTATACTCCAATATAGTGGTGTCAGTTAAGATGTGTTATTGTGTTTCATTTCATGTATAGTGATGTTAAACACTGTATGATCGAAAAGAAACCTCGAGTAATATAAAATAACCATCATCTCCTAACTATTTTGATCGACAGTTACCATCATCCCATCTTGGAGTTACCATCATCATCGCATTTTTATTGTGTTCAATTTTGTCAGTAACGGACAGCTGTTTAAGGTTAATATTTTACAGACTCATTGCAAATTTTAATAACCAAACGACGGCTGAGTAATGTTAGCCACATTTATGTAAAAACAAAGAAATTAAGAGGGAAAGATCTTATGGGGATTCCTCCACGCCATATTTGGATCGTGGTAACTTCAGTTACCATCATCCGCTTGTCAACAGTGAATAACTAAGCAACATCTTGCGAAATAAACAAACAGCGAAGGAATAAAGTTTAAGGGGAAGAAAAAATAATAATTAAAAACCAATTGTTTAGAGAACAATTGAAGGTCTTTCCACCAGTAAGGATCTATTTTGATATGAAAATATTAAAATTTGGTTTTAAATGTCAAATCCAGCGTCAAATAACAGCTTTTTGTATGCTGATTCCAAAAAGATATGGTTTCTATACAAAAAATATAAGTAAGGAAGATATTTTTTACTTCCGGTTTGAAATATGTTACTTCCGGTATTGTTTGATAGTTTACTTGACACTGATTCCGAAAATAAATGGTTCTATATATATATATTTAACTTGGATGGAGAGTTGTCTCATTGGCACTCATACCACATCTTCCTATATATATATATACTTTTACATTAATTTAGTACAAACAAATAGCTACTTCCGGTTTACAAAAGGTCACTTCCGGTTGGCTTTTTCAAGGTCAAATGGCTTGCAACCTAATGCAAATAGTCCCATGGCTTTATCATGTATACATATGAGGTAAAAGCAAATGTCAAAATCTAGAACGTTAAATTTACCTATAACCTTGAGCTTAATTCTAAGGTCATAAACAAAGGACCTCAAATCAAAAGACACTCTGTCTTAATTATATATGATAAATGAGTTTTATCACCATACGTGTAATTTTAAATATAATAGGGGAGAACACTCCAATTAAATGTCTCCGTACCCTTTCAACAAAGATTTACATGTTACAACATGTCGTAACTAACATTTCTGTAAAAATACTTTGTGGATATCTTTAACAATTTCTGAAAATAAGTGAACATAAGACAAAATCAAAATTTAGAATATGAACTTGACCTTTGAACGTCACCTTATTTTCTTTCTTTTTTTGGACCAAGGACCTCAAATTAAAAGACCCTAGGTCTCTTTCACTTACGGTTTACCAGTTAGAAATGCATATCAATTATATCAAATGCATAAGGGGGGATAACTCTCATATGGAGTCTCCGGATAGCTTCGGTCAAAATTAATCAAATCATCCTGAGGATGTAACGACCAATTTGGTAAAATAAAAAGAGTAGGTCCGGTAAGGACCGATTTTGGCCTCAAACTTCAGGTTCATCTGATGAAAGATTCTGAACACTTTTTAAACACTTAAGTGTCTACTTCAGTCGATTCAATTAGCTTATGTGAAAGATTTGAACAGATTTAGTCATTAAAGACGCTCAAATTCAAGCTTAAATATTAAAAATATATCAAATATGCCATAATATGTCACTTTTCAGATGGTTTTTGTCAAAAATGAAAGTAACCGCATCCGTGTTCATTCTCAACCTTTATATATGTTATGTTTTATCATCAAATACAACTTACATTTAAATATTGAGAATGAACACAAATGCGGCCACTTCCATTTAAGACGGAAACCGTCTAAAATTTAACTCAAATGCTAAAATTGTGAAGATTTCAGTAATTTAGCATTACTTTATGATGCTAGTACCCGATACATGTGCATTGTATTGTCAAAAACAGCCCATATTTATGTAAAAGAAGAATTCTACTTTCCAATAAATAGCTAAAAGTTTACATTCTAACAATTTTGTAAAACTGCTTTATTTTGGGACCAAAATGGGTCTTACTGGACCTACTCCTTTATCGGTTTCTTATACAGTTGCGACGTATTAGAAATAACAAGAAAAACAGTGTTCGTGGAGGTAACTCTTACATGGAAAAGTTTTTGGATACGCGTTGTCAGTTTCAAAACCCTTTTAACTGTTCGATATCAAATACCATATGTCTAAACGACATCTTGCGAAACAAAAAAACAGTGAAGGAAAAAAAAGCAGGCGGAAGAAAAAAAAATAATATTAAAACCAATTGTTCAGAAGGTCTTTCCACCAGTAAGGATCTATTTTGATATGATAATATTAAAATTTGGTTTTAAAGGTCAATTCTAGCGTCAAATGACAGCTTATTGTACGCTACGCTGATTTAAAAAAAATATGGTATCTATACAAAAAATAAAAATAAGGGAGATAATTTGTTACTTCCGGTTTGAAAAATGTCACTTCTGGTATTGTTTAATAGTTTACTTGACACTGAATCCGAAAATATATGGTTCTATAAACTTTTACATTAAATAAGTACAAAAAATAGCTACTTCCGGTTTACAAAAGGTCACTTCCGGTTGACTCTTTCAAAGTCAAATGGTATGCAGCCTAATGCAATAAGTCCCATGGCTTTATCATATATAAATATGAGGTAAAAGCAAAGTTCAAGATATAGAACGTTAAATTTACCTATGACCTTGAGCACGATGTCAAGGTCATAAATCAAGGACCTCAAATCAAAAGACCCTAGGTCTTAATTATATATGATAAATGAGTTGTATCACCATACGTGTGATTTTAAATATAATAGGGGAGAAAACTCCCATTAAATGTCTCCGTACCCTTTCAACTCAAATTTACCTGTTACGACATGTCGCAACTAACAATTCTGTAAAAAAAACTTGTCGATATCTTATAAGATTTATGAAAATAGGTGATAACAAGGCAAAATCAAAATTTTGAACATGACGTTGATCTTTGACCTTGACCTCATTTTCATTTTTATGGACCACGGACCTCAAATCAAAAGATCATAGGTCTCTATTACTAATGGTTTGACAGCTACAAGTAAATTTCACATATATCAAATACAAAAGGGGAGTAATTCTCATATGGAATCTCTATACAGCTTCGGTCAAAATTAATCAAATCATTTTGAGGATATAACGAGCAATTTTGTCAAATACATTTGTTGGTTTCTTATACGGTTGCGACGTATAAGAAATAACAAGAAAAACAGTGTTCGGGAGGTAACTTTTACATGGAAAAGTTTTTGGTTACGCGGTGTCAGTTTCAAAAGCGTATTGACTGTTCGAAATCATATACCATATGTCTAAGCGACATCTTGCGGAACAAAAAAACAGCGAAAGAAAAAAAAGTAGGCGGAAGAAAAAAAAATAATAACAATTAAAAACCAATTGTTCAGAGAACAATTGAAGGTCTTTCCACCGGAAACGATATATATTGATGTGAAAAATATTAAAACTTGGATAGAAATGTAATTCTCAGTGTCAAATATAGCTTATTGTATGTTGAATTTAAAAATATATTGATTCTGTACATTTTTGTTTGAAATAAGGGAGATAATTTGTTACTTCTGGTTTGAAAAATGTCACTTACGGTATCATTTGATAGTTTACTTGACACTGATTCCTAAAATATATGGTTCTATGCACTTTTAAATTAAATAAGTACAAAAAATAACTACTTCCGGCTTACGAAAGGTCATTTCCTGTTTATTTTTTCAAGGTCATATGGCTTGCAACTTAATGCACAAAGTCCCATAGCTTTATCATGCATACATTAAAAGTAAAAGCAAAGGTCAAAATCTAGAACGTCAAATCAACCTTCGACCTTGACCCCAATTTCAAGGTCATGAAACAAGGGCCTCAAATCAAAAGACTCTAGGTCTCTTCTATATATTGTTAATGAGTTATATTACCATACAACTAATATTAGATATAAACGGAGCAAAAACTCATATTAAATGTTTTCGTACCCTTTCAAATAAAATTAACGAGTTACGACATGTCGCAACTGACAAGTCCTTAAAAATACTTTGTGGATATCTTTTACAATTTTTGAAAATAAGTGAGAACAAGCCAAAATCAAAATTTAGAACATGACCTTGACCTTTGACCTTGACCTTATTTTCTTTTCTTTTTTTTGACCAAGGACTTCGAATCAAAAGACCCTAGGTCTCTATAACTTATGGTTTACCAGTTTGAAATGCGAATCACTTATATCAAATGCATAAGGTGGAATAACTCTCATATGGAGTCTTCAGATAGGTTCCGTCAAAATTCATCAAAATATTCTGAGGATATAACGAGCAATTTGGTAAATTAAATTTGTTGTATTCTTATACAGTTGCCAAGTTTTTGAAATAACAAGAAAAACAGTGTTCGGGGAGAAAATTCTTACATAGAAAAGTAATCGGTTAAGCGGTGTCAGTTTCAAAAGCGTATTAACTGTTCGAAATCATATAAAAAATATCTAAGCGACATATTGCGAAACAACCAAACAGCGAAGTAAAAAAAATTAGGCGGAAGGAAAAAAAAATAATAATTAAAATGTCAATTGTTCTTGAACAATTAAGAAGTCTTTCCTTTTCGTAATGTAAAATATATGTTTCAATAGGCGTAGAATGCATTGAAATGTTCTTTAACACACTTAAAACCCTAAAAATATGTCAAAAACACATAATCTGCTATTTGGGACATGACATTGACTTTGACCTTATGACCTTTCTCAAGGTCATTGGTCCCAAAGGTCATTGCTGAAGACCCAATGGATCTAGGACCTTTGGTTATATAGTAAAAGCGGATTTTGTCTTTTCAGAAACCTAAAACAGGGGTTATGACCCTTGCAGAAAGGTCAAATCTCTTCGGTCAAATGTAACAAAGTTGCGCCTTAGTGACCCAATTATTTTCCACTATTCAAAACTTCTGTAAGTACTAAGGTTGCTGAGATTATCCCATAACAAGGTGTAAGGTCAAAGGTCAAGGTCAACATACAAATTTGACCTTGAGGCATTTTCAAAGTCACACAAATTAATAATCATTGGTGAAGATCCTTGGTGGCTACGACTTACGGTTTCTGAGTTTTAGTAGCCAACCGACATCAGTTAATTTTCATAGGAACATAACACTACAAATGATTCGTTGAATCTTTTCTATCCAAATGTAACAAAGAACCAAGGTTTAGTCCTGAACATATTTCATCCTTCGGTTTTTTCTACCTATTACGGTTACGGTGTTTGAATGATAACAAGGTTTTTAAGTTTCGGAGGGATTACTCCGAACCGACCTAAACATTTTTTCACAATTTATGATTTCTGTAAGTATTATCGTTTTTGAGATATCCAATAAAAAAGTTTTAAGGTGAAAGGTCAAGATCAACCTTAAAAAGCTTCAAAACACACTAAAAATCATTTAAATAAGGTCAAAACACATAATTTGCTATCTGGGACATGACCTTGACCTTTGACTTTGTGACCTTTGTCAAGGTCATTAGTCCCAAATGTCATTGCTGAAGACCCCATGGGTCTAGGACCTTTGGTTATATAGTGAAAGCTGATTTTGTCTTTTCAGAAACCTAAAACAGGGGTTATGCCCCTTACAGAAAGGTCAAATCTCTTCGGTCAAATGTAACAAATTTGCGCATTAATGACCCAAATATTTTCCACTATTCAGCACTTCTGTAAGTATTAGGGTTGCTGAGATTATCCAATAACAAGGTGTTAGGTCAAAGGTCAAGGTCAACATACAAATTTGACCTTGAGGAATTTTTCAAAGTCACATGAATTGATGATCATTGGTGAAGATCCTAGGTGTTTACGACTTACGGTTTCTGAGCTTTGGTGGCCAACCGACACCGGTTAATTTTCATAGGGGCATAACCCTACCAATAAGTCGTTGAATCTTTTCGATCCAAATGTAACGAAGAACCAGGATCTGGTCCTGAACAAATTTCACCCTTCGGTTTTTTTTGTACCTATTACGGTTACGGTGTTTGAATGATAGCAAGGTTTTTAGGTTTAGGAGGGATAACTCCGGACCAACAAAATTTTACGACTCACAGGGTGAGTTCCAGATAGGTATTTGTGACACCGATACAAAGTGTTAACCTGAAAGCGACATGGCTTACGGTTACGGATGGAAATTTTGTCAAAGTTTGGCGGAACAAAAAGAATAATAATCAGAAGAAATACAGTAAGGTCTTTCCCTTTTGGAAAAGGAAAGACCTTTAAAATTATTAAACACACATACAACTGTAATCATATGACAAAAAACAACAAATTCGCCATTTAAGACATGACCTTGACTTTTGACCTTGTCAACTTTGTGAAGGTCATTGGAACACAATGTCAATTTAAAAGACCCTATGGGTCTAGACCTTTTGGTTCAAGAGTTAAGTCTAATTTGTCTTTCCAGAAACAGTTAACAGGGGTTATGCCTCTTACGAATATGTCAAATCTCTTCGGTCAAAATGTAAAAAAGTTGCGATTCAGTCACCTAAACATTTTTCACTATTTACTATTTCTGTAAGATCAACTGTTTTTGAGATATCTTATAAAAATTTGTAAGGTCAAAGGTCAAGGTCAACTCTAAAAACCTTTAAAACACACTAAAATCCTTTAAATATTGTCAAAAACACATAATTCGTTATCTGGGACATGACCATGACCTTTGACCTTATGACCTTTGTCAAGGTCATTGGTCCCATATGTCATTGCTGAAGACCCCATGGGTCTAGGGCTTTTGGTTATATAGTAAAAGCTGATTTTGCCTTTCCAGAAACCTAAAACAGGGTTATGCCCCTTACAGAAAGGTCAAATCTCTTTGGTCAAATGTAACAAAGTTGCGCCTTATTGACCCAAACATTTTCCACTATTCAAAACTTCTGTAAGTATAATGGTTTCTGGGATTATCCCATAACAAGGTGTAAGGTCAAAGGTCAAGGTCAACATACAAATTTGACCTTGAGGCATTTTCAAAGTTACATTAATTGATGATCATTGGTGAAGATCCTAGGTGGCTACGACATACGGTTTTTCAGTTTTTGTGTCCAACCGACATCGGTTAATTTTCATAGGGCATAACCCTACCAATGAGTCGTTGAATCTTTTCAATCCAAATGTACCGAAGAACCAGGGTCTGGTCCTGAACAAATTTCACCCTTCGGTTTTTTTGTACCTATTACGGTTACGGTGTTTGAATGATAACAAGGTGTTTAGGTTTCGGAGGAATAACTCCTGACCGACAAAATTTTACGACTCAGGGTGAGTTCCAGATAGGTATTTATGACACCGATACAAAGTGTGAACATGAAAGCGACATGGCTTACGGTTACGGAGGGAAATTTTGTCAAAGTTTGGCGGAGCAAAAAGAATAATAATCAGAAGAAATACAGTAAGGTCTTTCCTTATAGAAAAAGAAAAGACCTTAATACTAAAAAGAAGAAATACAGTAAGGTCTTTCCCTTTTGGAAAAGAAAAGACCTTAATAATAATAATATTCAGAAGAAATACAGTAAGGTCTTAATTTTTTGGAAAAGGAAAGACCTTAATTATAATAATTATAATCAGAAGAAGAAATACAGTAAGCCCTTTTGGAAAAGGAAAGACCTTAATTAAAATGTCGGTCTTTCCTTTTCGTAATGTAAAATACATGTTCCAATAGTCGTAGAATGCATTGAAAAGCTCTCAAACACACATAAAACCGTTAAAGTATGACAAAAAAACAACAAATTCGCTATTTAGGACATTACCTTAACTTATGACCTTGTGACCTTTGTGAAGGTCATTTGTCAACGATGTTATTAAAAAAGACCCCATGGGTCTAGGACCTTTGGATCAAGAGTTAAAGCTAACTTTGTCTTTTCAGAAACCGTTATCGGGGGTTATGCCCCTAAAGGATAGGTCAAAATGTAAAAAAAAGTTGCGCCTCAATGACCAAAATATTTTTCACTTTTTACTTTTTCTGTAAGTATTATCGGTTTTGAGATATCGAATAAACAGTTGTAAGGTCAAAGGTGAAGGCTAACCTAAAAAAAACATTTTAAACACACTTTAAATCCTTTAGATAAGGTCAAAACACATAATTCGTTACCTAGGACATGACCTTGACCTTTGACCTTGTAACCTTTGTTAAGGTCATTGGTCCCTAATGTCAATTCTGAAGACCCCATCGGTCTAGGACCTTTGGTTATATATTTAAAGATGATTTTGTCTTTTCAGAAACATAAAACAGGGGTTATGCCCCTTACTGAAAGGTCAAATCTCATCAATCAAAATTAAACAAAGTTGCGACTTAATGACCCAAATATTTTCCACTATTCAACACTTCTGGAAGTATTAAGTTTGCTGAGACTATCCCATAACATGGTGTTAGGTGAAAGGTCAAGTTCAACATACAAATTTGACCTTGAGGAATTTTTCAAAGCCACATGAATTGATGATGATTGAAGAAGATCCTAAGTGTCTACGATTTACGGTTTCTGAGTTTTGGTGGCCAACCAACTGCAGTTAAATTTCATAGGGGCATAACCCTACCAGTGAGTTGTTGAATCTTTTCGATCCAAATGTAACGAAAAACCAAGGTCTGGTCCTAAACAAATTTCACCCTTCGCTTTTTTTCTACCTATAACGGTTACGGTGTTTGAATGATAACAAGGTTTTTAGGTTTAGGAGGGATTACTCCAAACCGACAAAATTTTTCGACTCACAGGGTGGCGGAAAAAGAATATTAATAATTAAAATGTCAATTGTTCTTGAACAATTGAGAGGTCTTTCCTTTTCGTAATGTGAAATACATGTTCCAATAGGGGTAGAATGCATTGAAAAGCTCTCAAACACACATACAACCGTTAAAATATGACAAAAACAACAAATTCGCTATTTAGTACATGACCGTGACTTTTGACCGTGTGACCTTGTGAAGGTCATTGGTCCACAATGCCAATTAAAAAAGAGCCCATGGGTCTAGGACCTTTGGTTCAAGAGTTAATGCTAATTTTGTCTTTTCAGAAACAGTTAACGGGGGTTATGCCCCTTAAGGATAGGTCAAATCTCTTCGGTCAAATGTAAAAAAGTTGCGCCTTAATGATCTTAACATTTTTCACTATTTACTATTTTGTAAATATAATCGTTTTTGAGATATCCAACAAAAAGTTGTCAGTTCGAAGGTCAACGTCAACCTTAAAAACCTTTAAAACACACTTTAAATCCTTAATATAAGGTAACAAACATAAAATTCGCTATCTCGGACATGGCCTTGACCTTTGACCTTGTGACCTTTGTCAAGGTCATTAGTCCCAAATACCATTGTTGAAGACCCCATGGGTCTAGGACCTTTGGTTATATAGTGAAAGCTGATTTTGACTTTTCAGAAACCTAAAGCAAGGGTTATGCCCCTTACAGAAAGGTCAAATCTCTTCGGTCAATATGTAACAAAGTTGTGCATTAACCACACAAACATTTTCCACTATTCAACACTTCTGTAAGTATTAAAGTTGCTGAGATTATCCCATAACAAGGTGTTAGGTCAAAGGTCAAGGTCAATTTGACCTTGAGGAATTTTTCAAAGTCACATAAATTGATGAAGATTGAAGAAGATTCTAGGTGTCTATGACTTACGGTTTCTGAGTTTTGGTGGCCAACCGACTGCGGTTAAATTGCAAAGGGCATAACCCTACCAATGAGTCGTTAAATCTTTTCGATCCAAATGTAACGAAAAACCAGGGTCTAGTTCTAAACAAATTTCGCCCTTCGCCATTTTTCTCCCTATAACGGTTACGGTGTTTGAATGATAACAAGGTTTTTAGGTTTCGGAGGGATTACTCAGAACCAACAAAATTTTTCGACTCACAGGGTGAGTCCCGGATAGGTATTTATGACACCGATACAAAGTGTGAACATGAAAGCGACACGTCTTACGGTTAAGGCTGCTAACTTCGTCAAAGTTTGACGGAAAAAGAATAATAATAACAATTAAAACCAATTGTTCAGAGAACAATTGAAGGTCTTATCACCTCGACAATAAAGAATGAAATTTAAAAAACGGTGTTGGAAAATGTCACTCCTGGTAATTTGTTACTTGAAACTGATATTAAAAAATAAGAATTCTGATACTTTTTCATAGGATTAGCCTGAAATAGGCTACTTCCGGTTAAAATACGGTCATTTCCGGTTGACCTGATAAATGGTGAAATATCTACAACCAAATGCAGAAGACTTAATTGTTTTATAAAGAACCAGTAAGAATTTTTAGCAAAGGTCAAATTCTAAAACGTCAAATTGACCTTTGACCTTGACCTCAATTTCAAGGTCATAGGTCAGTGATCTCATATCAAAAGAACCCAGGTCATTCACTTGTATGATTGCGGAGTAATACTGATTTCAAATACATCAGGGTAGAAAACTCCTATAAGGGTTGACCAAAACACTTCGACTTAAATTGGTTGAAGTTGCGCCCTATCGTAAACAATAATTTGGAAACACATCATATCATTAACTGTTACGGTTTCTTTTGAATAAAGATAACAAGCAAAATTCAAAATTTAGAACATGACCTTGACCATTGACCTTGACCTCAATTTCCTTCAAATGGACCAAGGACTTCATATCAAAAGACTTTAGGCCTCTATGACTTATAATGTATGAATTTATCCAACATATCACCTATGTTAATTTTTCAAAGGGAAATAACTTCCATAAGATGTCATCCAATCACATCAGTTAAATATAACCAATCCATTTTTAAGAGCAGACGAACAATTTGGTGAAAACGGTTTGTTAAAATCTTTTACGGTTTCAAAGATATAAAGATAACAAGAAAAAGGGGACGCAGGGAGATAATTCCTATAAGAATAAGTGTTCGGTTACACAGGTTGTAATTATGTATAAAGATGTTGTATTGTCTTGAGGTGACTAGCTGTCAATTAATTTTTAGAAGTTCATGACCTTATCTTGAAGGAAAGATTTTTTTTTTTGGAAAAAGGGGGGAGGTGAAAAACAATTGGAGGGGGGGGGGGTAAAAAGAAATTGTGCGGGGGGGGGGGGGTAATTTTTTCTCATTTCAGTTTTAGAAATTAAAAAGAAAATTTCTTCAAGTATTTTTTTTTTTGGCAAAATAAAGGGGTGGGGTCAATACGCAACAGCATGGTGTATTGCACAAAAGCAAAAAATTGAATATAAATTCAAATCATATATCAAATTCTAAGTTCTTTGACTAAAGTTATTCTGTGTCAGAAACCTATTATGTGTCCAAATTCAGACCTGTATCAAGCGCGAATATTGTGTCAATTTTTGTCCAACTGTTCAGGGTTGGATCTCTGCGGTGGTATCCAGCTGCGCTCAGCGAAGCATTATTATTTTATTTCATCTGGTGACAAACTAGGGCCATTGGCAATATTTCTAGTGCAAACATTTTCTCATGTCATAATTTTCATTTCTTGACTAACGGTAATAAAATTGATATCAGGGCAATTACAGGTAAATTTGTCTAAGGCTAGCAGGTGCTGATAATCTCATACAGGTACACAGATTAACAAAGAGTGGAACTTATTCCTTATTGTCAATAATTATTTAATAAAAGGTGACGTCTAGAAGGTTACATTAAAAGTAATGAACACTGATTAACAGGAATTTGTAAAATTAATAAGAGTTAATTCAAAATTTGTTTCCCTTTTTCCATTTTAATCCTCAAGACAATAATAAGGTCAAAAAGGTAATTGTCGTAAAAATAAGAACACTCACTCTCAAAAAGGGTCAGTTGTCGATTGAATTCAAATATTGTACCATAGATGTATACATCTATGATTGTACTACATAGATTACTGTCTGGATGAATTTTATAAACAATTATTCCTGCTATTTAAATTTCAAATACTTTTTGTAGGTGTACACTTGTGATTAATATAAAAAAAGAAGATGTGGTATGATTGCCAATGAGAAAAATCTCAACAAGAGACCAAATAACACAAATTAACAACTATAGGTCACCATATGGCCCTCAACAATGAGCAAAGGCCATACCGCATAGTCAGCTATAAAAGGTCCCGAAATGACAAATGTAAAACAATTCAAACGAGAAAACTAACAGCCTAATTTCTGAACAAAAAAATGAACGAAAAATAAATATGTAACACAGCAACAAACGACAACCACTGAATTACAGGTTCCTGACTTGGAACAGTTACATACAGAATGTGGTGGGGTAAAACTAGTGTGAAGGCGCCAACCCTCCCCTAACCTGGGACAGTGGTGTAACAGAACAAATATAAGAACAAACTATAAAAATAAGTTGAAATGGCTTAACTCATCAGATCGATACAAATAGAAATACATCTAACAAAAACACAGAGTGGACGTGGACGGGTACTTGTACATCCAAACAACAAAAAGACACTAAGTACAGATCTGAGAGTACTCGCAGTTACTGACAGCTAGTTCAAAGCCAAAAACAACTACTAGTAATCAAAAAAAGCATGCATCTTAGACTAAATTATCAATCAGTACACATCCAACATCCAATGGATTTAGTGTAAAGACGTCATTAACAGTCGGAGAAAACAAGCTTGGGGATGATTTGTTTGCATTTTTGACGTGACAGGAAATTAAAATATAAAAACCTTTAATTTTATACATTCAACCTTTTATTTTTGTTTTTGATGAAAAATACATTAATTCTAATTCTTATATTTTATCACATACAACACTCCTGTCAAACAAAAACCCTTTACAACTTTGAATAAAAAGAAATTATCGAGGTCAATGATACAGTTACAGACACTAAGCAGTAAATGCACAGCAGAACACTTCATAAAAAACATGAAAAAAAGATGATAAACACTTTAGCAATATTGAACAACATTTAAACAAATCTGTTTGTTATTTAATTTAAAAATACCGGTCAAGGAAAACAAATTTATTTATAGATCGATAATGTCTGGTTATTTTTTTCTTTTCTTTTTTATTTCTTATTTCATGTACTGATAGACAAAAAATAGACGGAATGTTGTTTATAAACTTTATTGAAAGAATAAAATCAATAATGTATGAAACAAATATATTTTATTGAATTCAACACTGCAATCTGGATCACAGCTCTTCATCTTTTTTATAGGAGTGTCCTGTACTTCCCATAGTTTTCAGATTTTGTATATGAGCATAAGCCCCTTAATTTATTGAATTAGATAGAGAGGAACAGTATATAGAACAGTATATAACACAATGTTCAGCACAATAAGATCTACAAATAAGTCGACATGGCAGAAAGTGTCAGCTGACTACTTATAAAAGTTATTCCCCCCAGGTGATGATTTTTACCCATTTTTTTTCAAATACCAGAGTAGATGGAGAGAAACTTTAAAAAGCAAAAAAGATCAGCAAAATTGGATCTACTAGTTAGTCTACATTTCGAAATTGTCAGACTTCTTATAAGCTTTATTGCCTTTAAATGATGATTTTTGTCTCGCCTGCGACGAAAGTCGCAGAGTGAGACATAGGTATTACTATCCGGCGGTGGCGTAAACTATTCGTATAAAGCTTTATATTTCAGAAGGAAGAAGACTTGGATGCTTCATACTTTGTATGCAGATACCTTATGTGACGAAGTTTCCGTCTGTCATATGTCCATTGTCCTTGACCTCATTATCATGGTTCAGCGATTGCTTGAAAAACCAGATTAGTTTTTATGCCCCGGCCGCAGCGGAGGGGGCATTAAGTTTTACCCTTGTCCGTCCGTACGTCCCAAAGTTGGTTTCCGTTCTCTAACTTTAGTTTGCCTCAACCAAATGTTATGAGACTTATACACAATGCTTATTACCACAAAACACAGATCAAGTTTGAATTTTGGTGGCGTCACTTTAACCGTTCTACAGTTATGCCCCTTTACAAATGAAAAAATGCTGAATTTTTCGTTTCCGTTCTCTAACTTTAGTTTTCTTCAACCAAATGTTATGAAACTTATACACAATGCTTATTATCACAGAATACAGATCGAGTTTGAATTTTGGTGGTGTCACTTTTACCGTTCTAGAGTTATGCCCCTTTACAATTGGAAAAATTGCTGAATTTTTCGTTTCTGTTCTCTTACTTAAGTCAGCCTCAACCAAGTGTTATGAAACTTATACACATTAGTTATTACCACAAATTACAGATCAAATTTAATTTTTGGTGGCGTCAGTTTAACCGTTCTAGAGTTATGCCCTTTACAAATGGAAAAATTGCTGAATGTTTTTGTTTTCATTCTCTAACTTAAGTTAGCCTCAACCAAATGTTATTGAACTTATACACAATGCTTATTACCACAAAATACAGATCAAGATAGATTTTTGGTGGTGTCACTTTTACTGTTCTAGAGTTATGCCTCTTTACAAATGGTAAAATTGCTGAATTTTTCATTTCCGTTCTCTAACTTAAGTTTGCCTCAACCAAATGTTATGAAACTTATACACAATACTTACTACTACAGAACTCAGATTAATAACACATTTGGGTAGCGTCACTTTTACCGTTCTTCAGTTTTGTCCCTTTATAATTTTTGTTATGTGAATTTCTCACTTATTATGAGTTATAGGATAACTATATTTAATATATGGGTTCCTTGCAATGTCTACATGTCCGTCAGACATGGTTCACCTGACCTCGGCCTCATTTCATGGATCAGTGATCAAGGTTAAAGTTATGTGATTAGGTCCGTTTCTCAGATACTATAAGTAGTAGGTCAGCTATATGTGGTGTATGGAATTATTGTAAGGGGCACATGTCTGTCTAGCAGATTTTATCTGACTGTGACCTCATTTTCACGGTTCTTGGTCAATGTTAATTTTTTGTGTTTTGGTCTGTTTTTCTAATACTTTAAGCAATAGGTCAACTACATTTGGTGTATGGAATAATTGTGAGGTATACATGTCTCTCTGGCAGGTGTCATTTGTCCTTGACCTCATTTTCATGGTTCATTGATCAATGCTATGTTTTCGTGTTTTGGTCTGTTTTTCTAATACTATAAGCAATAGGTCAACTATATTTGGTGTATGGAATGATTGTAAGATGTACATGTCTGTCTGGCAGGTGTCATTTGTCCTTGACCTCATGTTCATGGTTCATTGGTCAATGTTTAGTTTTTATGGTTTGGTCTTTTTCTTGTATACTATAAGCAATAGGTCAACTATGTTTGGTGTATGGGATGATTGTAAGGTGTACATGTCTGTCTGGCAGGGTTCATCTGACTTTGACCTCATTTTCATGGATCATTGATAATTTTAAGTTTATATGATACTTGCAGTAAAACTTTTTCTTTAGGACTATCAACATAAAACCAATCATGGTTAGTTAAGCAGGCGAGATATTTCAGCGTGTGCACTCTTGTTTTACTTATTTCTATTATTTTGCCAATTATTTTGAAAGCTTGAATAGATACATGTAAGTATAAACTGGAAACATGGGAAACAGTAAAAATGATCATCAATACAAAATCTACATAAATTCCACTAAATACGATTTACAAATAACATGAACAAGGAAACATAAATGATTACAATCAAAGTAAAATAAATATCAAAATGGCATATTTTTACAAGGTGAGTGATACAGACTCTCAGAAGCCTGTTGTTTATTAACTTGTTAATTTTCTTATTTGACAGAAAATGAGTCGTAAAGGAAAGTGTAAAGCTACTGTAGCTAGATAGCAGAAGGAGAGAATGAGAAGTAGACGACAAAGCAGTGTTGCCTCTATAGAGGTGGCACCTCTTGGTGAGGAAGAACTCTTAGCCAGAAGGTTGGCTTCTCCTTGTGAGAAAAATCCTTCAAATACCCAGAGGTTAGAACCTCCTCTGGGAAGCCTGTCTATCCAATGCATGGATATGCCACTGAGCTCTGACTCCCCACCATGGGTTTGTACACCGCCGAGAGTACCCTCGCCAAAGGTTGGTGTTGCAGGACAGACGAAACTGGTGGTAGAAACATCATTAGATGTCACCAGTATAATTAAGACAAAGCAAAAGGTTCAAGAATACAATACTGAAACAATACTAAGAATAAACAGTACTGAATCAAACACTAGAATATACAATACTGAATCAAACACTAGAATATACAATACTGAATCAAACACTAGAATATACAATACTGAATCAAACACTAGAATATACAATACTGAATCAAACACTAGAATATACAATACTGAATCAAACACTAGAATATACAATACTGAATCAAACACTAGAATATACAATACTGAGTCAAATACTACAATATACAATACTGAATCAAACACTAGAATATACAATACTGAGTCACATACTACAATATACAATACTGAATCAAACACTAGAATATACAATACTGAGTCAAACACTAGAATATACAATACTGAATCAAACACTAGAATATACAATACTGAATCAAACACTAGAATATACAATACTGAGTCAAATACTACAATATACAATACTGAATCAAACACTAGAATATACAATACTGAGTCAAACACTAGAATATACAATACTGAATCAAACACTAGAATATACAATACTGAATCAAACACTAGAATATACAATACTGAGTCAAATACTACAATATACAATACTGAATCAAACACTAGAATATACAATACTGAGTCAAATACTACAATATACAATACTGAATCAAACACTAGAATATACAATACTGAGTCAAATACTACAATATACAATACTGAATCAAACACTAGAATATACAATACTGAGTCAAACACTAGAATATACAATACTGAATCAAACACTAGAATATACAATACTGAATCAAACACTAGAATATACAATACTGAGTCAAATACTACAATATACAATACTGAATCAAACACTAGAATATACAATACTGAGTCAAATACTACAATATACAATACTGAATCAAACACTAGAATATACAATACTGAGTCAAATACTACAATATACAATACTGAATCAATACTAGAATATACAATACTGAGTCAAATACTACAATATACAATACTGAATCAATACTAGAAATCAATACTGAATCTAAACAAGAAATTAACAATGAACTGATGCAAGAAATGCAAACGGAACCTATACCAGAAGTAAAAACAAAACCCAAATCGTTGTACAGAAAACAAAATATAAAAGACACAAACATATCAATATTACAAACAGACCAGTCAGATGGCGAGATCGAATCGAAAATAAAGTTAACATTAGAATTTGATGAACCACCAAAAACAAAAAAAAGCAAAGTTAGAATCTGTATGTAGTTCAAGCTTTAAAATGTTGCCTCCTCGTGTTCATTTAATAAAAGCTTCAGGGAGTGAATAAAACAATAAGATCAAGTCAGTAAAAGTGAATGGTAGTTCAAAAAAATAAAATAAATGTTATAGGTGACAAATTTGATATTAGAAACAATAAACATTTCTCTGATTCTTCTAATTATAGAAAAATAAGATCAAGAAAGCTGATTCAGTGGAAAATAGAAAATGAAGAAACTGACCTTAATTTAGTAAATCAAGAAGAAACTAGAAATGAGGTAAGGAATTTAGAAAATACAGATTCAGTTAATCAATCATTTATGAAGCAAGGTAGTTTCCATCAAGGTGATGACAGGTTCAGAAATAATAGTGGTAAACAATGTGTAGCAAATTCATTAACAGCCATAGCTTATAGCAAACTCAGTTTGATTGATAATTGGAATATGACTTTCTTGGACAAAATCTTGATAGAAGGGAATGATTTGTATACTTGGATTCATGGTGATAGTGAAGAGTTGTTAGTAATAGAATTGCCAGAAATGGTGGAAATAACAGATATGCTTGTTAAGTGTAACAGAAAAGAGTCGATATTTGCTTTGATAGATAATACTGGTAAAATTGAATTTAATGTACTTTCTTTGGACCATGCTCTTCAAGAGGCTCTTATTGATTCAGATGGATGTTTTGTTTGTGTAAAGGTTTTTACTGTTGCCATTATCAGACAAAATGGGAAAATGTATTTATTTGATTCTCATGCTAGAAATGGTTTTGGTTTACAAGACAACTGTGGTAAAAGCATTGTCATTGAGATTAATGATGTGAACAGTTTGTACCAACACTTTTACAATTTTGTTCAAGGAGATGTAAATGCAGAATTTGAAGTAACAGGAATCAACATGGAAATTCAAGATAATAATCTTGACAAAACATTGTCCGAATTTATGGGAGAAATTAACAATAAAGAGGCTTTACATAATGAAAACAACTTTGACATTGAATTAATCAGTATTCAGACTCAAGCATGCTTTTCATTTAATCCAATTGATTTTTATACAAAGAAAAGTCTTTGTTATTTGTTAGACATAGCATCCAAATATGTTTCAAGCAAAACACAAATGCCAACACACAATATTGGTACCCCATTTAAATCAAAACAAATCACTGCAGACGGCAACTGCTTATTCAGAGCTATATCATATGCGGTATCACATAAACAAGAACACTTTAAAAAAAATAAGAAAAGAAATAGTGGACTACATCTTTTGCCATTCAGATCAGTTCAATTCTTTTCTTGATTCTGAAACAGTCAAGGAATATGTGAAACGTACTAATATAACCGAAGACAATGTTTGGGGAACTGAGTAAGAAATAATAGCTGTTGCTGATTTATCAAAAACTGACACTTTTACATATTTAGAAGGAAAATGGATTAAATACTCCTCAAAGCAAATCTGTAGCAACAATAATATGAATGATCAAGCAATTTATCTGAATAATGTAGGTAATCATTATGAAGTTGTTCTTTCTGTTTTACCTGGAGGTCTAGAAATTTTAACATTTAACAGTCAAGCATGTGAAAAGAAGGGAAATCTTTCTGCAGTAGAAAAACATGAAATTAATTTACACCATGTACTATTTCCTGAAGTTGCAATTAAGAGGAAACATGAACAAATTGAGTAGAATATTCCAAAGAAAGTCCTGAAAAGAGAAAAGAGAAAAAAATAGTTTTGGTTTAATTGTGGAAGAAAAATAATTGTTGGAAAGGTCAAGAAAAGAACCAGGTGTTTGTAAACCTCCAGAAATAGAAGAAGGTTTTACAAAACTGAAAAAGAAAAAATGAAGTATCAGATGGATCCTCAGTTTAGATTCAATAAAATAGAAAAAAAGAAAATGAAGTACAAACAAGATAAGTCATACAAAGAAAGGTTAATTCAAACTGGAAAGGAAATGTATATGAATGATGCTAAATACAGACAATATCTACAACAAGCTGCTAAAGATAAATATGCTGATGTTGATGAAAAATACAGAGAATCAAAGAAAATAGGAAGTATTCAACAGTATGCAAATGATGAAGAACACAAATGTAAAGTCCAACAGGCAAGCATACAGAAATATGCTGATGTTGATGAATTCAAAAGTAAAGTCAAACAGGCAAACATACAGAAATATGCTGATGTTGATGAATTCAAAAGTAAAGTCAAACAGGCAAGCATACAGAAATATGCTGATGATGATGAATTCAAAAGTAAAGTCAAACAGGCAAGCATACAGAAATATGCTGATGATGATGAATTCAAAAGTAAAGTCAAACAAGCAAGCATACAGAAATATGCTGATGATGATGAATTCAAAAGTACAATGTAAATTGAAAGATCAGTTGTTGACAAGAAGAAAGAATGCCAAAGAAGAAAGTAAAAACATTACAAAAGTAATTGAAAATTTTAGAGAAAATGTAAGTAAGGGTCCAGAATTTGTTTGTGCTTGCTGCTTTAGACTTTGTTTTGAAAATCAAGTTGTTCAATGTAAAAGAGAATTGTATAAACCAGGTTCTGCTAAAGCTATAGCAGACACATGCGTTTCTGAGAAGTATTTACATATATGTTCAGATGAATGCAGAGATGAATGTTTATTTAAGCAAACAAGTAGAGTTACACTTTGGATTTGTTACATCTGCCATAGAAAGATTCTTGAAGGAAAAAAACCTGCTGAATCTTTTGCTAACAACTTGGCTTTAGACGATATTCCCTTAGAACTTAACAGAATAAATCAACTAGAACAATTCCTTATTTCATTAAATATACCTTTCATGAAAATTGTTGCTTTACCTAAGGGTGGGTAGAAAACTGTGCATGGTCCATGTGTTTGTGTACCATCAGACATTTCAAAGGTCACAACAACTTTGCCTAGATCAGAAGATGATAATTGTTTAGTAAAGTAAAGCTCAAAAGAAAATTACAGTACAAAGGTTATGAGGAATATCAGTTTGTGGACACTAAACATTTGGAAGAAGCCTTGCTCTTTTTAAAAGAAAAGAATAATTGGTATTCAAATACTGAAATAAATGGAGAGTGGTTGAATCCAATTCCGACATCAGAGATTAAATGTGATGCGTGGTGAGGAAATCTCAGATAATGAAAGTAATACAAGATCTGATGGAGTGATAAATGATAACTTACAGGACAAATCAGACAAAAAAGAACAGGAAAATGCAGTTGATTCATATTTAGATGATAGTTTACAGGGTGTACAGTTTGACACATGCTTACAGCCTGCTGACATTGCACAGGAAGCATTGGATTTATTGTTTGATCAAGAGTTTAATTTATCGCCTGCAGAAGGGAATAATCCGGTCAGTTTACTGAAAGAAAAGGACATTGAAGCAAAAACCTTTCCAGTGCATTACCCTACAGGTAAAAACACTTGGAATGAGGACAGAGAAGGGAAATTATCTTTATTAAGGTATTTTAATTTGAGATTAATGAGTGTCGAAAATAGGTTTACTAGAGATACTTCCTACATATTCTTTAGCCAGTATATGTCTGAACTAGATTGGGTCATGTCAAATGTACAGGCTTTGTTAAGGAAAGGGTCAGTATTTTCAGATGGACAGAAAGTAACGAGTAAAATGCTGTGCAATAAGGATATATTAAGTGGGTTATTTAGAAAAGATGAAGCAATAAAGTTCATGAAGCCTGTACGAGGAACACCACCATATTGGCAATCTATTCAGAAGGACATTTTTGTATGATTAGACAGTTAGGTATACCCACATTCTTTGCCTCATTCTCATCTGCAGATTTTAGATAGAAAGAAATTGTAGAAACCATATTGAAGCAACAAGGAGATATTCGTAATGTTGAAGATCTTAGTTGGGATGAAAAATGTAAAGTCCTTTGTAGTAACCCTGTTTCAGTTGCAAGGATGTTTGATCACAGATTACACAATTTTTTTTTAAAATGTGATAATGTCCGATGCTGAACAAATTGGTCATGTGATAGACTACTTTTATAGAGTTGAATTTCAACAGAGAGGTTCTCCACATACACATTGTGTATTTTGGGTAGAAGATGCCCCTAATTTTGGAGTAGACGATGATGATACTGTTACAAAGTTCATTAATAAATATATCTCTTGCAAATTATCTTTGAAAAGTGACGACCCAGAGCTTACTGACATTGTTAAAACTGTTCAACAGCATAGTAAAAACCACTAAAAAAGTTGTTGGAAAAAGGGAACAGAGTGTCGGTTCAATTTCCCAAGACCACCATCTGAAAAAAACATATATACCCCGTCCAATTGAAGACGATGAGGAACATGAGAAAGATGATGATGATGATAAGAAATCAGAATCTAAAAGCAGTAAACCATCTGAAAAGACATTTATACCATGTCCAATGACTCATGATGATGATCATCATCATGATAAATTTACTGATGGTGATATTAATGAGAAATTAGAATCTAAGGGCAATATCTTAAAAGCAAAACAGATGTTAGCATGTTTATGGAATGTAATTAAAGAGTGTGAGGATAAAAATTTGACTACGGTGAATTATTTTCGAAGGCCGGACTGTCTCAGGAACATTTTAAAGAATGTTTTATATGGATAAAAGACACAGAACTACTGTTGTGTAAAAGATAAATAAAGATGAGTTGTTTATAAATCAGTACAACCCTCATCTGCTGAAATCATGGAATGCAAATATGGATATTCAGTACATATTGGATGCCTACTCATGTGTGGTTTACATTATAAGCTATATAAGCAAATCAGAACGTGAACTTGGCTTGTTGCTGCAGCAGACAAAAATTGAGGCAGCGGATGGAAATTTGGATGCACAGCGGACTATGAAAAAAGTAGGCACAGCATACTTTCACTTTCGAGAACTAAGTACACAAGAAACTGTTTTCAGAGTCATAGGTTTACGTTTAAAAGAATGTTCTAGAAAAGTACTATTCATTTCGGTAGGAGAAAATCCATGCAGAATGAGTATACCCCTCAATGAACTGCAACCAAAATCTAAAACATCAAAGATGAAGAAGTCTAAAGATGATAGCAGTGATGGTGATGGTGATAGTGATGATATTTGGCTGAACAGTATTACTGATAGGTATAAAAATAGGCCTGATCTAGAACGCTTTGATTAAATGTGTTTAGCAACATTTTGTTCTGAATTTTGAGTGTTAGCAGAGACACAGATACCAAATAAAATTTATGAGGACACTACATTCAAACTTAAGAATGGTATGGGGTATATCAGAAAGAGGACAAGGACTTCTGATGCTGTTATAAAATATGCAAGATTTTCTGTAGAAACAGCTCCTGAACAATACTACCAAAGTATATTACAGTTGTTTTTGCCTTACAGATTAAATGAGCAATTGAAACCACCACAGTTTTTATCATATGAGGATTTTTACAACTCTGGATTTATAAAGTACAGTCAGATGGAAGATCTCAGTTCAGTTCAAAATGAAGTCAACTGTAACATTTTTGTATGATTAGACAGTTAGGTATACCCACATTCTTTGCCTCATTCTCATCTGCAGATTTTAGATAGAAAGAAATTGTAGAAACCATATTGAAGCAACAAGGAGATATTCGTAATGTTGAAGATCTTAGTTGGGATGAAAAATGTAAAGTCCTTTGTAGTAACCCTGTTTCAGTTGCAAGGATGTTTGATCACAGATTACACAATTTTTTTTTAAAATGTGATAATGTCCGATGCTGAACACATTGGTCATGTGATAGACTACTTTTATAGAGTTGAATTTCAACAGAGAGGTTCTCCACATACACATTGTGTATTTTGGGTAGAAGATGCCCCTAATTTTGGAGTAGACGATGATGATACTGTTACAAAGTTCATTAATAAATATATCTCTTGCAAATTATCTTTGAAAAGTGACGACCCAGAGCTTACTGACATTGTTAAAACTGTTCAACAGCATAGTAAAAACCACTAAAAAAGTTGTTGGAAAAAGGGAACAGAGTGTCGGTTCAATTTCCCAAGACCACCATCTGAAAAAAACATATATACCCCGTCCAATTGAAGACGATGAGGAACATGAGAAAGATGATGATGATGATAAGAAATCAGAATCTAAAAGCAGTAAACCATCTGAAAAGACATTTATACCATGTCCAATGACACATGATGATGATCATCATTATGATAAATTTACTGATGGTGATATTAATGAGAAATTAGAATCTAAGGGCAATATCTTAAAAGCAAAACAGATGTTAGCATGTTTATGGAATGTAATTAAAGAGTGTGAGGATAAAAATTTGACTACGGTGAATTATTTTCGAAGGCCGGACTGTCTCAGGAACATTTTAAAGAATGTTTTATATGGATAAAAAACAGAACTACTGTTGTGTAAAAGAGAAATAAAGATGAGTTGTTTATAAATCAGTACAACCCTCATCTGCTGAAATCATGGAATGCAAATATGGATATTCAGTACATATTGGATGCCTACTCATGTGTGGTTTACATTATAAGCTATATAAGCAAATCAGAACGTGAACTTGGCTTGTTGCTGCAGCAGACAAAAATTGAGGCAGCGGATGGAAATTTGGATGCACAGCGGACTATGAAAAATGTAGGCACAGCATACTTTCACTTTCGAGAACTAAGTACACAAGAAACTGTTTTCAGAGTCATAGGTTTACGTTTAAAAGAATGTTCTAGAAAAGTACTATTCATTTCGGTAGGAGAAAATCCATGCAGAATGAGTATACCCCTCAATGAACTGCAACCAAACTCTAAAACATCAAAGATGAAGAAGTCTATAGATGATAGCAGTGATGGTGGTGGTGATAGTGATGATATTTGGCTGAACAGTATTACTGATAGGTATAAAAATAGGCCTGATCTATAACGCTTTGATTAAATGTGTTTAGCAACATTTTGTTCTGAATTTTGAGTGTTAGCAGAGACACAGATACCAAATAAAATTTATGAGGACACTACATTCAAACTTAAGAATGGTATGGGGTATATCAGAAAGAGGACAAGGACTTCTGATGCTGTTATAAAATATGCAAGATTTTCTGTAGAAACAGCTCCTGAACAATACTACCAAAGTATATTACAGTTGTTTTTGCCTTACAGATTAAATGAGCAATTGAAACCACCACAGTTTTTATCATATGAGGATTTTTACTACAACTCTGGATTTATAAAGTACAGTCAGATGGAAGATCTCAGTTCAGTTCAAAATGAAGTCAACTGTAACATGTCAAAATTTGTGAAGAAAGACAAGGAGCTAGAGATTGCTGAGAAACAATTGGAAGAAAGAGGATATCAAGAGGATGCATGGGCACAACTATGTCCAGAAACAGAGAATGAAAGACATGAATGTATTGAAGTTGGTGAAAACACAACCACGCAAGAAGTAGATAGTCCTGAATTAGGAATACCAGATTTGAATCAAACTGACAAGCCAACTGACGACAGTAGAATGGTTCAAAAACATGTTTTTCAAGGTCTGAAGTTATACCTTTGTTGAGAACTTTGAATGAGAAACAAAAGCGTATTTATTTAAGATAAGAGAGTGGTGCAATTTTAAAGTGAATGGTTAGAATCTACCGCCATTTCATGTGTTTGTAACTGGTGGAGCCGGAACAAGTAAAAGCCATCTGATTAAATGCTTGTATTATGAGGCCACAAGAATTCTTGCTCGCTGTTTCCCAAATCCTGATGATTTGACTGTGTTGTTAACGGCACCAACTGGCACGGCAGCTTTTAATATAAATGGATTGACAATTCACAGTGCACTTTCTATTTTTAAAGGTTTAACTGTTGAAAAAGCTATGCTTGGAGAAGATAAGCTGAATAGTTTGAGGTCCAAATTAGAAAATTTACAGATTCTCATCATAGATGAAGTCTCAATGGTCAACAAACGGTTGTTATTTTTTATTCATGAAAGGTTGCGTCAAATAAAGAAAAGACCTGAGAAGTATCCTTCTGGAGGAGTTTCAGTGATAGCAGTGGGTGATTTCTATCAATTTCCACCAGTAAAATCAAAAAGATCAGATAAATTGTATGTTAATGATCCATCAAATCCTTTTAATTATCTGTGGAATGATCTTTTTTCTGTTGTGGAATTAAATGAAGTCATGAGACAGCGAGAAGATAGCTTGTTTGCCCAGTTGTTGAATAGACTAAGGATCAAACAGAACAATTATCCATTAAAATCTTCAGATCAAGAAATGCTGAAAGAGTGTATAGATAGCGGACTAGATGAAGCTCTGCACATTTATGCTACAAATAATGAAATTAACATGTACAATAATGAAATGATTATGAAGTTGTCGAGTGAGCCCAAATTAATTGAAGCTGAAGATTTTGAAAAGGATAAGACAACAGGTAAACTTACGAAAAGAAGACAGAATTTTGCAAAAACTAATATTTGTCTTCCAACATCAATCCTCTTAGCAGAGCCCGTGATGATGATGATGATAAAAAACGAGGCAGTCAATGATGGTTTGGTGAAGGGTGTTATGGGTACTGTTTTCAGCATTTCAGAATTTTCAAAAGGAGCATTGCCGAAAAACATTTATATTCATTTTGATAATAATAGAGTAGGGGAAAATGCAAAACTACAGAAGATAATAAATGGAAAGTGTTGGATTGGAACCATCTTCAGAAAATGTACCATTCAGTAATGGAACAAGGAAACAGTATCCTTTGCAGCTAGCATAGGCATGTACTGTTCACAAGGTTCAGGGTTTTACAGTGTCACAGGCAGTTGTCAGTTTGAATAAATGTTTTGATTATGGTCAGGCATATGTTGCATTGAGTAGAGTTGAAAAAAAATGAGGGCTGTCTATATTACCAATTGATGATAAAACTTTGAACAAAAAAATATACAGTGATCCTGATATAATGCAGGGAATCAAATCCGTGGATAATTTTTTGTCTGAAAATGACACAAAAGTTTCAAATCATAAAGCAGGTTTGTCATTAGTTTACCACAATATTCAAGGTCTAAAGGCTCATCAAAATGATTTGAAATTCAATTCAGACTTTCAGAATGCAAATTATATCTGTTTGACTTAAACATGGTTGGAATCTTGTTCTGATGATGTTAACCTTCCTAATTATGATCTTCATCATTTGCCAAGGTCAGCAGCATTTACATTAAATAATCATTTGTATGCTTCTTTACAAGAAATGAGTCATGGTGGAGTTGGTGTATATGTTAAATCAGATTCTGAGTATGAAGAACTTGATCTATCTCAAAAAAATCTTGAATGTATAATTTTTAAAGTTCCAAAAATGAATGTTCTTATTGCTACAATATATAGAACTAAAAAATACCAAATTGAACTATTTTTAAGAAATATCGGTGCTTTTTGTCAGAATTGACAGACCTTTCAAGCAGTATCATTGTTTTTAGGAGACTTTAATCAAGACATTATGAAGGTTGACAGATCAATACAGAATTTTATGGCTTCAAGAGGATTTGAACAGTTAGTACAAGAGGCATCAACAGAGGGTGGAACACTGATTGACCATGTTTATATCAAAAGTTGTGAAAAAGTGCAAGTTAGTGTTATTCCAACTTATTACAGTTATCATGGTGAAGTATCTGTCATTCTGGAAATAAACCCTACTGCTTGAGAGCTGTATTGTATTAATAAAAACATATAAGAGTTCCTTAAAAGAATATACATTTTGTAGATAAAGATCAATTGTTGGTAAGTTAAAGTTTTCATACATATTAAATTTGAATATACTAAAGTCAGTACTAACAACATAGTTTTGCATATATTTTCTTTATGTGAATAAAATTCTTATTTATAACTAGTTTCCCTATTTTAGTAAGCTTAGTTTCAAATTCTGAATTTTGTTATGAAGTGAAAGTTGTTTCTAAACTGAATATTATAAGAGTTTGATTAGTTTACTTTAATTTCAGATCATATTCCTAGCCTTCAGTAGTAAAGAAGTTAAATCAATTGTCTAACTTTTTATAAGCCCGTTTACGGGACGTATTATGGTATACCGTTGATCGTCTGTCCGTCCGTCTGTTCGTCCGTCCGTCTGTCCGTCTGTCCGTCCGTCGTCAACATGTCGGACATTAATTCAAAAACTCTTTAACGAATATGCATGAAACTTTGGCGAATTGTTTATATCTATTGACGTAAGCTCCATTTCGTTTTTTATAAATTTCAGATTTACCATTTCCAAGTTTCTGGGTTTTATTTATTAAAAAGGGGGGATTTTCCAGTTTTCGGACAATAACTTAAAAAATATTTCACCAATTTGCATGAAACTTTTGTGAATTGTTCATATCTATTGACGTGAGCTCCCTTTCGTTTTTATAAATTTTGGATTTACCGTTTCCGAGTTATGGGGTTTTATTCATTAATAAAGGGGGAATTTTCCAGGTTTCAGACAAGGGGGAATTTTCCAGTTTTCAGACAATAACTCAAAAACAATTTCACCAATTTGCAAGAAACTTTGGTGAATTTTTTATTTCTATCGACATGAGCTCCCTTTTGATTTTTATAAATTTCAGACTATACGTTTCCGATTTATGGGGTTTTATTCATTACGAAAAGGGGGATTTTCCAGTTTCCTGACAATAATTCAAAAATGCTTTCAGCATTTTTTATGAAACTTTGGTAAATTGTTTAAATCTATTTTTGTAAGCTCGCATTTGATTTTTTTTAATTTTCAATTTCACATTTCCGAGTTATAGGATTTAATTTGTTTATAGTCTGACATCAGATTTACTAAGTATTGCGCAACAGCACATTGTATTGCACAACAGCAAAAAATCTTTCATATATTAATTAATTTCAAGTTTTTTTACTACATTTATTCAGAAACCTATAATATATCAAATATTTAATTACAATCCAAATTCAGACCTGTATCAAGCTTGAATATTGTGTCCATTTTTGCCCCAACTGTTCAGGGTTGGACCTCTGCGGGCGTATCCAGCTGCGCTCAGCGAAGCAGTTTATTGTGCATGCTATGGTGATATTAATACAGCACTTGCCATCAGGTTAGATATTTGATAAATATATGTCATCAGCTGAGAAATGCCTATTAATGATTAAGAACTAAAAAGAAATAGGAGACAGAAGATTAAAATACAGCTTTATGTAAAGGTAAGTTTAATCAAATGTGAATTTATAAAATTGAATAGTTCAATCTGTCTAAGGGCCAGTGTGAGCGATTGTCACAATTGCATCTGTCCTGTGTTGTCTGTTTACATCACTTTGAATCTGTCATCTGTTGGCTGTCCGTCAACTGCAAACTTTTTAAAATTTCTCCTCTGAAACTACTGGGTCAATTGAAACAAAACATGGCCTGAATCATTCAATAATGTCTAGTTAAAATGATATGTCTGTTCAGCCTGCCAACCAATTGACATGCCCCCTGTTACTATAAATAGAACATGGGAGGTAAAAAAACAACTTTTTATCTTTTTCAAAGATATTACAAGGCTATTGAGACCAAATGTTGGTGAAATGGTCTAATTATATCAGTATGATTCATATTGAACCACTTGTTAAATATAGGATAAGAAAATTTGGTGAAAGTTATTGTATCTATCAAAGTTATTTATCACACTTAATATTGGCTCTAGTAAAGACTACATAAGTAGGTTGTTTCGTTACAATTTTATTAACAATTGGTTCCATGTCTAATTCAAATTGTAATAACCAATGTTAATATTTATCAAATTGCTTTAGCATTAGATGCACTGCTGGATAACTATTAACACCCCAGTATGGGCGGGGGTTATATAGGAATTGATATGTCCGTCTGTCTGTTTTATGGGCTTGGGGTGTCACATACCAATGTCAGGTCACTCTGACCTTGACTTTGACCTTTTACCCCTATTAAAGTAATTATTTTTGTCCATTACATGTCCATCTCATAAATTTTGTTCCGTAAAACTTGAATAAACCAAACTTGGTATGCTGTTGCATCATGTGCTGAGGGGGTGTCAAATATCAAAGTCAGGTCACTTTGTTTGACTTTGACCTATGATACCTATGAAAGTAAAGCGGTATATCATCTTTTCCGCAAGTTTATTGTTTTCTGTTTAGTATTAAATTTAAAATTAAGATCCATTTATTACATCGGTGATCCGTTTATTTGGCAATCGCCAATGGCAGTCAGCAGGGTTTAAGAACATTTGTTGTTCGACCTGTTAGTCAAATGCGTTTTGTTAAAATATACTCTTTCACTTTTTTGGTCTTTTGGAAAATGTTGTTTGTGCTGTATTTAGACCCCTCTAACATAAAACTTGTTTTGCATGCACACGTATAAAAATTGCGGTTTTTATTCAACGCAATCATAGGTTTGAACGTTGTTTTCAATTTAGACTTGTTTATATTTTTTCGTTTGGGCTTGTATTATATTTGCCCTAGGGTTTATATGATCCGTTCATCCTATTTTGACTCCTCAAAATTCGAGAGTCTATCCTAAATTGAGGTAAATTGTTTGGCTTTCCAAATACCGTCTCGATTCCTAACATCACTGAAGAGACATTATTTGTCGAAATCCGGATATGGTGTACAAAAACCTTTGCACCTTTTGTTTGCGGTATATCATCTTTTCCGCAAGTTTATTGTTTTCTGTTTAGTATTAAATTTAAAATTTAGATCCATTTATTACATCGGTGATCCGTTTATTTGGCAATCGCCAATGGCAGTCAGCAGGGTTTAAGAACATTTGTTGTTCGACCTGTTAGTCAAATGCGTTTTGTTAAAATATACTCTTTCACTTTTTTTGTCGTTTTGAAAATGTTGTTTGTGCTGTATTTAGACCCCTATAACATGAAACTTGTTTTGCATGCACACGTATAAAAATTGCGGTTTTTATCCAACGCAATCATAGGTTTGAACGTTGTTTTCAATTTAGACTTTTTTATATTTTTTTCGTTTGGGCTTGTAATAAATTTGCCTTAGGGTTTATATGATTTGTTCATCCTATTTTGACTCCTCAAAATTCGAGAGTCTATCCTAAATTGAGGTAAATTGTTTGGCTTTCCAAATACCGTTTCGATTCCTAACATCACTGAAGAGACATTATTTGTCGAAATCCGGATGTGGTGTACAAAAACCTTTGCACCTTTTGTTTGCGGTATATCATCTTTTCCGCAAGTTTATTGTTTTCTGTTTAGTATTAAATTTAAAATTAAGATCCATTTACTACATCGGTGATCCGTTTATTTGGCAATCGCCAATGGCAGTCAGCAGGGTTTAAGAACATTTGTTGTTCGACCTGTTAGTCAAATGCGTTTTGTTAAAATATACTCTTTCACTTTTTTGGTCTTTTTGAAAATGTTGTTTGTGCTGTATTTAGACCCCACTAACATGAAACTTGTTTTGCATGCACACGTATAAAAATTGCGGTTTTTATTCAACGCAATCATAGGTTTGAACGTTGTTTTCAATTTAGACTTGTTTATATTTTTTCGTTTGGGCTTGTATTATATTTGCCCTAGGGTTTATATGATCCGTTCATCCTATTTTGACTCCTCAAAATTCGAGAGTCTATCCTAAATTGAGGTAAATTGTTTGGCTTTCCAAATACCGTTTCGATCCCTAACATCACTGAAGAGACATTATTTGTCGAAATCCGGATGTGGTGTACAAAAACCTTTGCACCTTTTGTTTGCGGTATATCATCTTTTCCGCAAGTTTATTGTTTTCTGTTTAGTATTAAATTTAGAAATTAAGATCCATTTATTACATCGGTGATCCGTTTATTTGGCAATCGCCAATGGCAGTCAGCAGGGTTTAAGAACATTTGTTGTTCGACCTGTTAGTCAAATGCGTTTTGTTAAAATATACTCTTTCACTTTTTTGGTCTTTTTGAAAATGTTGTTTGTGCTGTATTTACACCCCTCTAACATGAAACTTGTTTTGCATGCACACGTATAAACATTGCTGTTTTTATTCAACGCAATCATAGGTTTGAACGTTGTTTTCAATTTAGACTTGTTTATATTTTTTCGTTTGGGCTTGTATTATATTTGCCTTACGGTTTATATGACCCGTTCATCCTATTTTGACTCCTCAAAATTCGAGAGTCTATCCTAAATTGAGGTAAATTGTTTGGCTTTCCAAATACCGTTTCGATTCCTAACATCACTGAAGAGACATTATTTGTCGAAATCCGGATGTGGTGTACAAAAACCTTTGCACCTTTTGTTTGCGGTATATCATCTTTTCCGCAAGTTTATTGTTTTCTGTTTAGTATTAAATTTAAAATTAAGATCCATGTATTACATCGGTGATCCGTTTATTTGGCAATCGCCAATGGCAGTCAGCAGGGTTTAAGAACATTTGTTGTCCGACCTGTTAGTCAAATGCGTTTTGTTAAAATATATTTTTTCACTTTTTTGGTCTTTTGGAAAATGTTGTTTGTGCTGTATTTTTCTCTAACAAGAAATTTGTTTTGCATGCACACGTATAAAAATTGCGGTTTTTATCCAACGCAATCATAGGTTTGAACGTTGTTTTCAATTTAGACTTGTTTATAAGTTTTCGTTTGGGCTTGTATTATATTTGCCTTAGGGTTTATATGATCCGTTCATCCTATTTTGACTCCTCAAAATTCGAGAGTCTATCCTAAATTGAGGTAAATTGTTTAGCTTTCCAAATACCGTTTCGATTCCTAACATCACTGAAGAGACATTATTTGTCGAAATCCGGATATGGTGTACAAAAACCTTTGCACCTTTTGTTTGCGGTATATCATCTTTTCCGCAAGTTTATTGTTTTCTGTTTAGTATTAAATTTAAAATTAAGATCCATTTATTACATCGGTGATCCGTTTATTTGGCAATCGCCAATGGCAGTCAGCAGGGTTTAAGAACATTTGTTGTTCGACCTGTTAGTTAAATGCGTTTTGTTAAAATATACTCTTTCACTTTTTTGGTCTTTTTGAAAATGTTGTTTGTGCTGTATTTAGACCCCTCTTACATGAAACTTGTTTTGCATGCACACGTATAAAAATTGCGGTTTTTATCCAACGCAATCATAGGTTTGAACGTTGTTTTCAATTTCGACTTGTTTATATATATATATATATAAATATATTATAAGCAAAACAGCCATCTATGGTGATATTTTTATTTCAACCTGGATGATTTCTGCATCCTAAGCGAAATGGATGCAAACGCAATTCACCAGATTTTTTGTTCAGTAAAGTGAAGATAGAAATAGAATAAAAGGAACAGACCATCAATATTAACAATGAATTCTGTGTTTTCTGCATTGTGATGATTACTGATCATTGATCAAGTTGACTTGTGTATCCTCAGACAATACGAAACATTTATGCCATTTTTGCAATACTAATCCAATGTTTATCTTGAACAGTAATCTATTGTCATTGAATCTTCATTGAAGATTCCAAAAGGAAAGGAGAAATGTAATGGAACAGTGGATAATTAATTTTGAATTTTCTTAAGCGGAAATAATTCAAATCCAAAACATCAGATTTTTTGTTCAGTAAAATGAAGATAGAAATTGAAAAAAATGAACAGACCATCAATATTAAAAATGAATTCTGTGTTTTCTGCTTCGTGGTGATTACTGATAATCTTGTCAAGTGGACTTCTGTATCCTCAAATAATACAAAACATGTATACCATTTCGGCAATACTAATCCAATGTTTATCTTGAACAGTAATCTATTGTCATTGAATCTTTATTGGAGATTCTATATGCAAAGGAGGAATGTAATGGAACAGTGGATAATTAATTTCGAATTTTTACTTTGGACATTGACAATATTCACATTAAAATGTGTTATCACAGGTACACTACAAAGTCCTTTTATACCCAAAGGCAACAGACAAATTATACTATTATATAATTTAAAATATTATTTAATTATGGATAATTTTGAAGTTATAGAATGTTCGACTAATTCTTAAAATGTATCTGTAACGAGTACAAGAAATTCAGGAAATCAAAAATTAAGGAAGATGTGCTTGTCATGTCATTTATTGAAATTTAGGTATCTTTCACTTTTAATACACAAACTTGCTTTCACTAAAAGAAGAATCATGGTTGAATGTACACTTTTACTAGGGCAATAATTATGTATTTACAATAATTTTGTATTTGATTACCATATGATTAAAGGTATGAAATGTCTTTACATCTTTCTTATACAGTAACCCTACCAGCATGCTCTTTTGCCAATGGCCAGAACCAGTTTTTTTACATTATTTCATTTTTTCTGTATATATTGTATTTTTTGAGATACAGGTCTAACAAGATTCTATTACATAAAGGTCAAGGTCAACCATGAAATTTGACGTTGAGGTTAAATCCAAGGTCTTATGATTTGATGATCATTGGTGAAGACCCATGGGTCAAGGACCCTTGGCTAGACTCTGAGTTCAAGAGTACTTTAGTACTGGCATGAAAATATAGATATTTTTTTATTAAGAATTGCTGTTATAAAATTTCGAAATCATTTTAAATTAAGGAATGTATCTCCCTCAAGCATGGGTCAGATTCCTTGTACAGGTTTGCTTTACTTCAAGTCCATTTTAGGGTAAAAAACTCAAAATTCGCTATTTAGAACATGACCTTGACCTTTGACCTTATGATATTTGTCAAGGTCATTGGTTCCCGCTGTCATTGCAAAAGACACCATGGGTCTAGGAACTTTGGTTTCGTATTTACAGCTAATTTTGTCTTTTCAGAAACCTTTAACAGGGATAATGCCTTTTATAGATAGGTCAAATTTCTTCGGTAAAAATGTATCAAAGTTGCGCCTTGATGACCCAAACGTTTTTCACTATTGCTGATTCCTCTACGTATAAGGGTTTCTGAGATATTCAAAAACAAGTAATAAGGTCAAAGTTGAAGGGCAACCTTAAAAAACTTTAAAGCACACTAAAAATCCTTTAAATAAGGTCAAAAACACATAATTTGCTATCTGGGACATGACCTTGACCTTTTGGCCTTTGTCAAGGCCATTAGTCCAAAATGTCATTGCTGAAGACCCCATGGGTCTAGGACCTTTGGTTATATAGTAAAAGCTGATTCTGTCTTTTCGGAAACCTAAAACAGGGGTTATGCCCCTTACAGGAAGGTCAAATCTCTTCGGTCATATATAACAAAGTTGCGTCTTATTGACCCAAACATTTTCCACTATTCAAAACTTCTGTAAGTATAATGGTTTCGGAGATTATCCAATAACAAGGTGTAAGGTCAAAGGTCAAGGTCAACATACAAATTTGACCTTGAGGCATTTTCAAAGTCACATAAATTGATGAACATTGGTGAATATCCTAGGTGGCTACGACTTACGGTTTCTGAGTTTTAGTGGCCAACCGACATCGGTTAATTTTCATAGGGGCATAACCCTACCAATGAGTCGTTGAATCTTTTCGATCCAAATGTAACGAAGAACCGGGGTCTGGTCCTGAACAAATTACACCCTTCAGTTTTTTTGTACCTATTACTATTACGGTGTTTGAATGATGACAAGGTTTTTAGGTTTCGGAGGGATAACTCCGAACCGACAAAATTTTACGACTCACAGGGTGAGTTCCGGATAGGTAATTATGACACCGATACAAAGTCTGAACCTGAAAGCGACATGGCTTATGGTTACGGAGGGAAATTTTGTCAAAGTTTGGCGGAACAAAAAGAATAATAAATATAAATCAATTGCTTTAAAAAGCAATTGTAAACGGTTTTTCCCCCTTCTGAAACATGATTGATTGATATATGTGTATGTTTGTTTGTTTGTTTGTTTGTTTGTTTCTTACTTTCTTTCTTTAAAAGGTCCATATTAGTGTGTTGGTTAAGTTTCTATATTTAGTTTGGAAAGTTTTTATTCTATTTTAGGTCCCGCGCGCGTCTTTGTCTCGCGCCAGATTGTGGCGTCACGTGACGAAGTTTTATAATAGCGAAAACTTAGTATTTTTATTTCTTTTTAGGTGGAGACGTTGGACAGAGAACATGTATAGCGACGGAATACACACAATGTATTTCTTTTGTCATTGTAGGTAATTGACGTTTCGATCATAGTTCACGAGCAGTGCATGCTTTGGATTTAATTGATCCTGTGTAATTTTAAAACACGTTTGTTGATTATTTTCATATAATGTACATTTTTCAGTAGCAGTTTGTAAATCAGATTTGTATTTCAATCTAGGAGCGGACATTTTATTGTAGGATTTCACTGAGATTTACGGAACTAGCAAGCGATTTTTACGGCATTGCAATTTCTTTTCTCTAGGAAAATTCTTGAGAGATATCTGCACCACGTTGTTTTATGAAGATGTTATACATGTATACCCTGCTGACTACAAATTTTGGGGTCAATTGGACATGTAGTTTCAGAGAACATCTGATAACAAGCATATGGATTTTTTTTTTCAGAACAGATGTAAGAACAATATTAAAATGTCAATTGTTCTTCAACAATTGAGAGGTCTTTCCTTTTCGTAATGTAAAATACATGTCCCAATAGACGTAAAATGCATTGAAAAGCTCTCAAACACACATAAAACCGTAAAACTATGACAAAAACAACAAACTCGCTATTTAGAACATGACCTTTACTTTTGACCTTGTGACCATTGTGAAGGTCATTGGTTCACGATGTCATTATAAAAGACCCCATGGGTCTAGGCCCTTTAGTTCAAGAGTTAAAGCTAATTTTGTCTTTTCAGAAAGCGTTAACGGGGGTTATGCCCCTTAATGATATGTCAAATCTCTTCGGTCATATGTAAACAAGTTGAACCTTAGTCACCTTAACATTTTTCACTATTTACGATATCTGTAAGTATAGTCGTTTTTGAGATATCCAATAAAAAGTTGTAAGGTCAAAGGTCAAGGTCAACCTTAAAAAGCTTTAAAACACACTAAAAATCCTTTAAAAAGGGTCAAAAACACATAATTAGCTATCTGGGACATGACCTTGACCTTTGACCTTTTGACCTCTGTCAAGGTCATTGGTCCCAAATGTCATTGTTGAAGACCCCATAGGTCTAGGACCTTTGGTTAAAGAGTTAAAGCTAATTTTGTCTTTTCAGAAACCTAAAACAGGGGTTATGCCCCTTAAGAATATGTCAAATCTCTTCGGTCAAAATGTAAAAAAAGTTGCGCCTCAGTCACTTTAACATTTTTCACTATTTACTATTTCTGTAAGATTAACCGTTTTTGAGATATCTAATAAGAAGTTGTAAGGTCAAAGGTCAACCTTAAAAAGCTTTAAGACACTAAAAATCCCTTAAATAAGGTCAAAAACACATAATTCGCGATCTGGGACATGACCTTGACCTTTGAACTTGTGACCTTTCTCAAGGTCATTGGTCCCAAATGTCATTGTTGAAGACCCCATGGGTCTAGGACCTTTGGTTATATAATAGAAGCTGATTTTGTCTTTTCAGAAACCTAGAATAGGGGTTATGCCCCTTACAGAAAGGTCAAATCTCTTCGGTCAAATATAACAAAGTTGCGCCTTATTGACCCAAACATTTTCCACTATTCAAAACTTCTGTTAGTATAATGGTTTCTGAGATTATCCCATAACAAGGTGTAAGGTCAAAGGTCAAGGTCAACATACAAATTTGACCTTGAGGCATTTTCAAAGTCACATAAATTGATGATCATTGGTGAAGATCCTAGGTGGCTACGACTTACGGTATCTGAGTTTTAGTGGCCAACCGTCATCGGTTAATTTTCATAGGGGCATAACCCTACCAATGAGTCGTTGAATCTTTTCGATCAAAATGTAACGAAGAACCAGGGTCTGGTTCTGAACAAATTTCACCCTTCGTTTTTTTTGTACGTATTACGGTTACGGTGTTTGAATGATAACAAGGTTTTTTGGTTTCGGAGGGATAACTCCGGACAGACAAAATTTTACGACTCACAGGGTGAGTTCCGGATAGGTATGTATGACACCGATACAAAGTGTGAACCTTAAAGCGACATGGCTTACGGTTACGGAGGGAAATTTTGTCAAAGTTTGGCGGAACAAAAAGAATAGTAATAATAATAATAATAATAATCAGAAGAAATACAGTAAGGTCTTTCCCTTTTGGAAAAGGAAAGAGTCTTTCCTTTTCGAAATGTAAAATACATGTTCCAATAGGCGTAGAATGCTTTGAAAAGCTCTCAAACACACATAAAACCGTTAAAATATGACAAAAAACAACAAAAAATTCGCTATTTAGGACATGACCTTGACTTTTGACCTTGTGACCTTTGTGAAGGTCATTGGTACACGATGTCGTTTTAAAAGACCCCATGGGTCTTGGACCTTTGGTTCAAGAGTTAAAGCTAATTTTGTCTTTTCAGAAACCGTTAACGGGTGTTATGCCCCTTAAGTATATGTCAAATCTCTTCTGTAATAATGTAAAAAAATTGTGCCTTAGTCACCTAAACATTTCTCACTATTTACTATTTCTGTAAGTATAATGGTTTTTGAGATATCCAATAAAAAGTTGTAAGGTCAAAGGTCAAGGTCAACCTTAAAGTTTGAAAACACACTAAAATCCTTTAAATACGGTTAAAAACACTTAATTGGCTATCTGGGACATGATCTTGACCTTTGAACTTGTGACCTTTGTCAAGGTTTTTGGTCCCAAATGTCATTGCTGAAGTCCCGATGGATCTAGGAACTTTGGTTCATGAGTTAAAGCTAATTTGTCTTTTCTAAAACAGTTAACAGGGGTTATGCCCCTTACGGATAAGTCAAATCTCTTTGGTCAAATGTAAAACGTTGCGCCTTTATGACCCAAACATTTTTCACTGTTTACCATTTCTGTAAGTATAATCGTTTTTAAAATATCAAACACACTAAAAGTCCTTTAAATAAGATCAAAAACACATAATTCGCTATCTGGGACATGACCATGACCTTTGACCTTTTGACCTTTTGTCAAGGTCATTAGTCCCGAATGTCATTGCTGAAGACCCCATGGGTCTTGGACCTTTGGTTATATAGTAAAAGCTGATTTTGTCTTTTCAGAAAATTAAAACAGGGGTTATGCCCCTTACAGGAAGGTCAAATCTCTTCGGTCAAATGTACAAAAGTTGCGCATTAATGACCAAAACATTTTCCACTATTCAACACTTCTGTAAGTATAAAGGTTGCTGAGATTATCTCATTACAAGGTGTTAGGTCAAAGGTCAAGGTCAACATACCAAATTGACCTTGAGGAATTTTTCAAAGTCACATGAATTGATGATGATTGGTGAAAATCCTAAGTGTCTAAGATTTACGGTATCTGAGTTTTGGTGGCAAACCGACACCGGTTAATTTTCATAGGAGCATAACCCAACAATGAGTCGTTGAATCTTTTCGATCCAAATGTAACGAAGAACCAGGGTCTGGTCCTGAACAAATTTCACCCTTCGGTTTTTTTCTACCTATAACGGTTACGGTGTTTGAATGATAACAAGGTTTTTAGGTTTCGGAGGGATTACTCCGAACCGACAAAATTTTTCGACTCACAGGGTGAGTTCCGGATAGGTATTAATGACACCGATACAAAGTGTGAACCTGAAAGCGACACGTCTTACGGTTAAGGCTGCTAACTTCGACAAAGATTGGCGGAAAAAGAATAATAATAATAATTAAAATGTCAATTGTTCTAGAAACAATTGAGAGGTCTTTCCTTTTCATAATGTAAAATACATGTTCCAATACACGTAAAATGCATTGAAAAGCTCTCAAACACACATAAAAGCATTAGAATATGACAAAAACAACAAATTCGCCATTTAGGACATGACATTGACTTTTGACGTTGTGACCTTTGAAAAGGTCATTGGTCCACGATGTCATTATAAAAGACCCCATGGGTCTAGGACCTTTAGTTCAAGAGTTAAAGCTAATTTTGTCTTTTCAGAAAGCGTTAATGGGGGTTATACCCCTTAATGATATGTCAAATCTCTTCGGTCATAATGTAATAAAGTTGTGCCTTAGTCACCTTAACATTTTTCACTATTTATGATTTCTGTAAGTATAGTCGTTTTTGAGATATCCAATAAAAAGTTGTAAGGTCAAAGGTCAAGGTCAACCTTAAAAAGCTTTAAAACACACTTAAATGCTTTAAATAAGGTCAAAAACACATCATTCGCTATCTTGGACATGACCTTGACCTTTGACTTTTTGACCTTTGTCAAGGTCATTAGTCCCCAATGTCATTGCTGAAGACCACATGGGTCTAGGACCTTTGGTTTAACAGTAAAAGCTGATTTTGTCTTTTTAGAAACATAAACTAGGGGTTTTGCCCCTTATAGAAAGGTCAAATCTTTTCTGTCAAAATGTAACGAAGTTGCGATCTAATGACCCAAACATTTCCCACTATTCAAAACTTCTGTAAGTATAATGGTTTCTGAGATTATTCCATAACAAGGTGGTAGGTCAAAGGTCAAGGTCAACATACAAATTTGACTTTGAGATATTTTTCAGAGTCACATCAATTGATGATGATTGGTGAAGATCCTAGGTGTCTACGACTTACGGTTTCTGAGTTTTAGGGGCCAACCGACTGCGGTTAATTTTCAAAGGGGCATTACCCTACCAATGAGTCGTTGAATCTTTTTCAATCCAAATAATACGAAGAACCAGGGTCTGGTCCTGATCAAATTTCACCCTTCGGTTTTTTTGTACCTAATACGATTACAGTGTTTGAATGATAACAAGGTTTTTAGGTTTCGGGCAGATAACACCAGACCGACAAAATTTTACGACTCACAGGGTGAGTTCCGGATAGGTATTTATGACACCGATACAAAGTGTGAACCTGAAAGCGACATGGCTTACGGTTACGGAGGGAAGTTTTGTCAAAGTTTGGCGGAACAAAAAGAATAATAATCAGAAGAAATACAATAAGGTTTTTCCCTTTGAAAAATCAGAAGAAATACAGTAAGGTCTTTTCCTTTTGGAAAAGGAAAGACCTTAATTAAAATGTCAATTGTTCAGGGTCTTTCCTTTTCGTAATGTAAAATACATGTTCCAATAGGCGTAGAATGCATTGAAAAGCTCTTAAACACACATACAACTGTAAAATATGACAAAAAACAATAAATTCGCCATACAGGACATGACCTTGACTTTTGACCTTGTGTCCGTTGTGAAGGTCATTGGTCCACAATATCAATTTAAAAGACCCCATTAGTCTAGGACTTTTGGGTAAAGAGTTAAAGCTTATTTTGTCTTTTCAGAACAAATTTCACCCTTCGGTTTTTTTTTAGAACAACTGAAGGTCTTTCCACAAAGATCTATTTAGAAATGCAAAATATCAAAATTCGGTTTAAAATGTCATTTCCAGCATCAAATGATAGCTAATTGTACGCCGATTCCAAAACTATATGGTTTCTATACAATTTTTTTTTTAATAAGGGAGATAATGTGTTACTTCCGGTATTATTTGAATGTTTACTTGACACTGATTCCAAAAATATATGGTTCTAAATACTTTAATATTAAATAAGTACAAAAAATAACTACTTCCGGTTTACACAAGGTGACTTCTGGTTGGCTTTTCAAAGGTCAAATGGTTTGCAACCTAATGCACAAAGTCTCATGGCTTTATCATGTATACATGAGTAAAAAGCAAAGGTCAAAATCTAAAACGTCAAATTTACCTATGACCTTGTGCTCAATTTCAAGGTCATAACCAAGGAACTCAAATCAAAAGACCGTAGGTCCTAATTATATATGGTTAATGAGTTATATCACCATACGCGTATTTTTAAATACAAGAGGGGAGGAAACTCTTAATTTAATGTTAGCGTACCCTTTAAACCAAAATGTATGTGTTACGACATGTCGCAACTGACAATTTATTAAAAATATGTTGTCGATATCTTATACGGTTTTCCAAAAGAAGTGAAAATAAGCTAAAATCAAAAGTTAGAATATGACCTTGACCTTTGACCTTGACCAAATTTTCTTTTTTTTTTTTTTTGGACCAAAGACCTCAAATCAAAAGACCATAGGTCTCTATCACTTATGGTTTACTAGTTACAATTACAATTTCTTATTTTAAATACAAAAGGGGAAATAACTCTCATATGGAGTCTCCGGACCGCTTCGGTCAAAATTATTCTTAAGATCCTGAGAATATAACAAGCCAATTGGTGAAATAATTTTGTCGTATTCTTTAACGGTTACGAAGGAGATGCGCACACAAGAAAAAGTGTTTGGGGAGATAACTCTTACAATAAAAAGTGTTCGGCCAAACAGGGTCAGTCTCAAAGTCGCAATAACTGTTCGATATCATATGCAAAAAAATCTAAGCGACATCTTGCGAAACAACAAAGCACCGTGTGTGGCGGAAGAAGAAAAAAAATAATAATCAGAAGAAGAAGAAAACCAATAGGTCTTTCTACAGAAAAGTGGAAAGACCTAATAATCAGAAGAAATACAGTAAAGTCTTTCCTTATAGTGAAAGGAAAGACATAATAATAATGATAATCAGAAGAAATACAGTAAGGTCTTTCCTTGTAGTGAAAGGAAAGACCTTAATTATTTGGCAATCGCCAATGGCAGTCAGCAGTGTTTAAAAACATCAAATGCGTTTTGTTAAAATATACTTTTTCACTCTTTTGTCTTTTGGAAAATGTTGTTTGTGCTGTATTTAGACCCCTCTACCAAGATTTTTGTTTTGCATGCACACGTATAAAAATTGCGGTTTTTATCCAACGCAATCATAGGTTTGAACGTTGTTTTCAATTTATATTTGTTTATATTTTTTTGTTTGGGCTTGTATCATATTTTCCTTCGGGTTTATCCTTTCATCCTATTTCGACCCTTTAAAATTAAAGCGTCTATCCTAAATTGAGGTAAATTGTATGACCTTCCAAATACTGTTTGGATCCCTAACATCACTGAAAAGCTTTAAAACATAAGGTCATCTATGATTGATTGATAATTGCCTAACGTCCAGTGGCAACTATTTCATGCATGTTCCGGACGAATCTATAATTTCGTTCATTGTTTCTGTTTTATTAATTCTTATCTGTTATACACTATATGGGTACACCTGTCTACTGTTATAGACTTATGTTGGTCTCAAAATGTATTCTAGATATTGTTGTCGTAGAGTAACTGTCATATCGATGTACACCTAATATATTCTTAAATTCACAATGCATGTCGGGATAAACAAAAAAAAACATTATTTTAGATAAAGTCTATTTGCCGAATACAAATTAAAATGTTTTATAATTTGTTTATTTATTTGAACAGTATAACTGCCAATCTAAATTTGTAAATCTTCAAAAAATCATTCTTTTTTTAATTTTCACTTTAAAGAACAATCAAACACAATATAAAGAGAAAATAAACAGAAAGCTTGAAACAATTGATATTTGGTTAACGTTTACAGAAACATTAATCTATTAATATTGTTATTGGTAATAAACGGCCACTATAGAATAGGCAGACTTATTCAAAATATAATTGAGAAGATGTGGTATGATGCCATTGAGACAATTTAACTATCAACTAATTCGTTCGTCCACCGACAAGCAAATACATGTAACAAAATATCTTGCAGTATAAACGAGAAAATAAACTATTTCCGAAGAAATGTGTATACTCATTTATTCATTTACTTATCTTGGGGTCGAGTAAAAAAAACTTACATACATGTAATACATAGGTCTGGAATAATTATACACATTTACTTTTATGGGCGGATCCAGGATTTTTGAAAAGTGGACAGGGGAGCTTAATTCAGAGCACGTTTTTGGTTGGACGATGTTATATGCTACAATGTCATATAGATCGCAAGAAACATCAAATTTTATAAGCGTTTTCAAACGCCATTTCACTGTCTCACGACTTTTGTCCTGATAACGCTTCATGTCATCGTTAATACTATGTCCGAGACTCATCGACCAGTACTTCATCATCGTTGTTGGCGGGCTGCCCAGCTGACCAACCTGGCCCTGAAAGCAGCCGTTGTGAAGGAAGTAAACAACAAAATAGGCAACAGACCAAAAAGATCATACCAAAACCAAAATGACGGCCGTCCTTTCCAACTGTTCCTGCATTTCGATCCTGGTCAACAAATTATCTAAATGCTCACCAAACGCCTTCGGGCACCGAGCCGACCGTGCAAGGGCTGTGTAGCCAGTCAAGGTCGTTAAACACTTCCATCTTCATCATCAGGGTAGTAATATTAAAACATGCTTGAAACAATGATGGAAAGGTTTTAAATATCAGTCGCAATAGGTTTCCTCTCCACTTCTGTAAAACGTATCATTTGATTTATTATATAATATTTGCATTTTTTCTAAATACCCCTTCACCATCTATTCGACTAGTCTACATATTATGTGACAATCTGGCCGATCGAAAGTGTCAGAGGTCACACAGTGTTTGAGCACAGTGTAAAGCGATACGTAATGCATGTATTAAAGGGACAGGGTAATTGCTAAACAAGGTGTGTATTACATATATATTCCTTTCAGCAATTCTTTTTATATTTTTTTTTTTTAATTTTGTTCAATAGTCTACATAACTGTTACTATTAGCTGTAATAGTGCTAATTAATAAATTATGGTCATACGGCTTGGCTGCGGATGACAGTGTCTTTGATACGGAAGATTTCCTTATTTGATTCATTTATTAAATTGTTTTCCAAATTAGATCCCTTGTGTATTGTGCATATATCAATTATGATTACAAATACGAGGGGTTGCAGCGGCAGAGGGAGTTCCCAACCCAGGAGAAATGGGAGTTCCAACCCTCGACTGGAGGAATTATGATATACCGTTGACACATCGTACAATAACTACAACCTGCTATCACCATTTCCCATGAATCTTTCGTGAAATGTTTATAGAAATTTCAGATTTAATGTTTGGGATCAAAAAAGGGGGTTGCAGTTTTCAGACTATAGCTCAAAAATACTTTCACCAATTTCTATGCACTTTGGTGAAAGGATTAAATCAATTGATGTAAGCTCACTTCCAATTTTTATAAACTTCAGATTTTACGTTTGGATCATTTATTGGGCTTTATTCATAAAAGAGGAGATTTCCCAGTATTTGGCATATAGCTCAAATTCCTTTTAACCTTTCTAGGAGATGCCGGTTCCAACCAATATGTCCCGGTGAAATATATTGATCGTTAAAAAAAAGGAGGATTCCAATCCCATGACCCCCCCCCCCCCCCCCCCCCAATGATTCGCCACTCAGGTAGACACGATACTAGAATCGAAACCTGGGAATGAGTGGGAGTTAGGTTGGAGGGAATTGAGAGACAGGCGGGAACAAGGTAAGTAGGGTAGTAAACAAGGGATAATTCATGATTCACCAAAACAAAATATTAAGGGGGAGGGAAGTGGGAATCACCCCGTTTTCACCCCTCAATTACAGGGTCGGGAACCAGATGAAAAGGGTAGCAAAATGAAAGTGGGAATCATCCCCTTTTCACCCCTCAATTACAGGGTCGGGAACCAGATGAAAAGGGTAGTAAAGAGGAAGTGGGAATCACCCCATTTTCACCCCTCATTTACAGGGTCGGGAACCAGATGAAAAGGGTAGTAAAAAAGGGAAAATTTATATTATAAAAGTTATTGTCCTTTGATTTTCGTTGTCCACGAATATAGCCCCTTCATTTCTTCATGTTTATGCCTCAAATTGCAAGTAGAGGTTGAAATTACACTGTAAAAAAATTTGGGTCATGAATTTTAAAGTAAAGTAGTGATTTGGTCCAGCTGAAAAAGGTTAAAAATTAGCATTTCGGAAGCTGTCAAAAGTTTTCATGACCCCCTTTAACATAAAATTGTCCATATTTTGATTTAGAGCCAATGAAGTTTTCTATAATTTTGATGTGATTTGTCCCAAAAGTAGTACAACACACTGTAAAAATAATATTGAGAAAGCGCAGGTGGGATTTTTTTAATTTTTATTTATTGTCTAAAAGAAATGCACTACGAAATAACTTTTTTCTCGGGCCAACTGCGTGTAAGACAGGGTTCTATAACTGTCTTCGAATTCGGATATTTTCAAAAAAAATTGCGGTTCCTGTGAAAAGACGATTGTTTCAAAGACAAATTTAGGAAGTACAAAACACTACATTTATGTCATATCACAAATATTTCCGACTTTGTTTGGTTTCAGAGGAGTTCAATGAAATCGGTCTCCGTTCCTTTAGTAGTATATACCTCATGTTTTGTTGTAAAAATGAAACAGTACTTCTTTATAAGTATAGGCCCTGAAACCACTTTTGCAGGAAGCCGTACCTACAATAACCTGAATCCCTGATACTAACTGGTAATGTTAGTAAGTATAACTTTTTTCATCCTTTTGACCGTCTGTCCTATTAATTTTTAAAAAATAATTTATCAGTTTGTTGGAGTTATGAGCATCTGTATTGGTATCTGCCATATCACGTATACTGTTGTTACTTAAACCATAATTATATAGCTTCAAAGAAAAACTTCCGACATTTAAACAAAATCTTTTACTAATGATACTGGGAAGGTCTCGAACAAATTTGGAGTTTGATGTGGACAAAGCCAGGTAAGAAATTAACATCCCAAAGGAACATAAATAGAACCATACGAATATAACATGCTTGCAGGTTCTCGGATACCATCTCGCATATTAAAAATCACATCATACAGAAATGCACCTTATGTGATCCTCTTCTTCTTTTGAGCTTTTGCTGGTATCCAAAATCAAAATTGTGGAAAAAAATTTATCGGAATTATGTGGCAAAACTTGCAATCTTCTGTTTCTTTACGTAAATCTCTGCAGCGTTTGAGCCCATTTAGCTGGCTGTGTTCCTAAAAGGATCCTTTTTAAAAATGTTAATGTATTCAAATAGAAGTTATTCCAAATGTCGAAAGGAAATCTCCTAATGGAACGTTGGACATGGACAAAATTTAATTACAGGAATGAATATATTATATACACGAAGCAGTCATAGTATGTTTGTCAATATGTAGATTTGATATTAAGAGCAATTTTTTGCTAAATAAAATCTATGAACGGTTGGCACTGATTTAAATTAGTGTCTCCTTCATGACAGTCTTGAGCATTAAAACTAAATATTAGATAAAAAACACTGCTATTTTTAGTGTTTGGTACAGGTTGGCTGTCACTGTGCACCACAGTTCAACATAGAAACCTATGGGAAAAAACGAGAGAACTCTTCATGTCAGAAAACACTGTCAAACATCAAAATATACAATAACAAAATAAATTTGACGTTAGCGATTTATTCAGCAAGATATGATCAGATATATACAGTTCCAAAATTGTAGAACCCGATTTTTACTGCTAAGAGCGGGGATTGCCAGTTTAAAGGTTTGCATTGTTTCAATAGCCGATTCCGACGTTGGAGCTACATGTAGGTAATTAAATACGCAATTCCGACAAAAGATTTCATGTAATTCATTGTAATTTATAACCTTTTTTACAAACATTTGGGTAAAACTTTCCACAAATGCATAGATTCCCATCGCCAACATACATACTTAAACCTCAAGACTTATTGGAAATATCAAATCATTTCATTCACCTGTGTGTTATCGTTTGTTAAGCTTCTATTGGATAATAGTTTTTTGTGCACTGCGCATGCCTGCCATATGCTGCCCTTCCTTCTGCAAACAGTCTTACCTAATTTACTCTTACTGTTAGGATGGTTTGCAGAAGATTTAAGAGTTCCTGTAGATATAGGAACAAAAGAAAACGGGAAAAACTTAAAACCCGTAAACTAAATAACAAGTATAAATCAAGAAAGATTCGAGAAGAATCTTGCAAAAAGTTTGTGTTGAACTTGTCAAGTAGACTACTGACAAATGAGGAATACCTCCTCTTGGGAAAAGGGATGAAGTTTATTCCTACTCCTAAAGTTTCAGGTACTTACATACGTAAACAAATCATGATGGATTTTCTTGAACTAGCTAGAAAATTGAGATGTAGATTTCACTACTCTACGAACACAATTAAAGAAATCCATCCTTTATACTTACAAACAGGGCATATTCCACCTAACGGAAACAATGCCCTTGAATGTTACATAACTGATACAAAACTTGAAATTTCTAGATTAAAGGTTAAACAGTTCAAACACAACCTAACACTAGCAGAGCGTAAAGCTTTCAATTATCTTATAAAAGATGACAGCATCTATATATCTAAGGCAGATAAAAACAACACATCTGTGGTCGTAAACACATTAGATTATATTAATGCAGGAACTAATCACTTAAACAGTGATCATTACAAGAAAATAAATCACACAAAAACAGAGATTCTCACTAGATCTATTTCGAAGATGTAAATAAACTATTCACAAACAAAGAAATTGATGAGCACACTTATAACTTCTTAAGTGACTGCAAGAATCCTAAACATGGATACATGTACCTTCTTCCTAAAATACATAAAATTCGGCAAGACTCATTAGAAGCTATCAAAATAGATGGGTATAAAAGAGGAGAATTAGCTGTGCCTTTCAGGCCTATAATCAATAAATGCAATTCTCCAACTAGAAGAATTGAAAAGTTTTTAGATTTAATATTAAAACCTTTATTGAGGAAAATAGAGTTTTACATTCAAGACACAAAGATTTTATCAATAGGATAGAGTCAAAGACCTGTGTACATAACTGTACACTAATTGCCTATGATGTAACTTCAATGTATACAAACATGAACATTGACAATTTACTAGATACAACCAAGCATTTCTTAGATCAAATTGATCGAACAAAGTATAAGTTTAAAGTACCAAACAAGTTAGATCTAATATCTTTTGCAAAAATTATATTGGAAAACAATGAGTTCCAATAAATGGGACTTTATATAAACAAGTTATAGGGGCGCCACAAGGTGGAATATTATCACCCACTGCCACCGATCTGCATCTGTCAACAATACTTACACAAATCTTAGACAGATTTCAATTTAAAAATAGCATTAGTATGATTTGTCAATATCGTGACGATGGTTTCATGATTACAGAGTGCAACAAATCACAAATTGATGAGTTCTTTGCAATTGCAAACAACATTGACCCTCTACTTAAGTTTACGTATAATTTCTCCAATACAGAAGTGACGTACTTAGATACTGAGGTGTACAAAGGGGAGCGTTTTAAATCGAGTGGTGTCCTTGACATCAGGTTACATGTCAAACCAACTGAAACTTATCAGTATCTCCCAATTACAAGTGCACATCCTAAACATACTTTTAAAAGTATTATAACAGGTGAAACAATTCGTCACATAAGAAACAATAGCAACGAAACTGATCTTAACAAACATCTTCTGACCTTGGAGAATAAACTTATAGATAGAGGCTATGATAAGTTGGAAACTGCAAAAAACATAAAAGATGTGAAATACAAGATTAAACGATGCAGTACTCTGTCAGATAATTTTAGAAAAAGGGAAATTCCACTTACACTAGTAACTAAATATAACCCCACAGTTATAAATCTTAACAGAGATATTAAGAAACATTGGCAAAGTTTGCAAAGAGATGAATATTGTAAAACAATATTTAAACAGATGCCTATCATTGCGTATAAACGCAGTAAAAATTTAAAAGAGCACCTAGCAAAAACAAGACTTTTAAATAGGGAGACTTTTGAGAAGGGACCCTTGCTAAAATAGAAATTAGCGAAAAAATCCCGAAACACCGTTAATTAATTATATATATATTTCTAGTAAAAAAGGCAATTATTCATTACGACTCTGTAAAAACGGTGTCAAGTCTTGAGGTTTAAGTATGTATGTTGGCGATGGGAATTTGTGGAAAGTTTTACCCAAATGTTTGTAAATCATATTTCATTTTGGACAATACAACTTAGCAGAAGTATTTTTCGCGGAAAGAAATCAATATCATTGAGAAATCGATCAATGTACTTTAAAATTACAGTCCAAGCGCGAATGAAGAGAGACAAGCCTTATAAATCTGCACAAACTATTTTATGTCAAAATCGATAGATTTACCTGGCACTTAACACGACTGAACAACTATTTTATCGATGTACTGATGCTCATATTATTACAAATCCGGTAAATAGTCTAATTCGGTAGGTCATATTAGTGAAAAGGGAACGGGAAATCAATGTAGTTACGACATAAGGAACATATCCGATATCATCTGTGAAACGGATATTCTGTAACTCATGATGGCGTCCGTAAAATTTACGAAGGGAAGATTTCAACTTCAGCATTTGGAACTCTTGGTTTAATAGCTTCCTTGTGAGCAGTAACCCTCTATCAAGGTAATCATGATAGGAAATACAAGCCCGGGAATATCGTATCAATTAAAATTGGGAGTATGCGGACGCTGCTGGAATGTTGCTACATAGAAATGGAAAATTCACAAGGAAGGTCTCATTGGAATTTTGAGATAAAAAAAGCGAATAAAAAGTTTGATGTAGGATTTTTGGGTGTTGAATTAATACACCATGATCTAAAAGCCACCAAATACCACTACCGCATATATATTAGGACAGACGTATTTTGGCGATCTTTTCATTCTCGTTAATTCATGCGTATTTGTATATTTTAAGGTAGTCGGTTATGATTATATACGGAAATTCTATATAAAACATGTTATATAATTTTCTATATTTAGATCTTACGTCGGATTTAAGTGTTTAAATATGCGATAAAATGAGCCAATAAAATGTAGAAGTATGCAATTTGAAGGCATGTCACCTTAGCAGTGTTAGTATAAATGCATCCGGAATTTACAATTATACCACATATTTTGTTTTGGGTGACACAAAGAGAAGAATATATCTGATACATTTTTTAGGTAAGTGAAAATTTGATAACTTAGTTGCCTTCCATTACTACGAACTTGTTTTACATACATTCTTCACAATTCAGTGAAATACAATGCTACAATTTCTTTGATCGAAAGAACTTTACTTTATTCTCATTTATTTATATTATTAATATTTAGAAAATTTGGGATGAATTAAGTTGACACTATTTAATAACATTGTTTACTTACATTTGAAAACAAAGAATTTCTATAAGTAAGTAACAACTGCCTTGAAAAACATTGAATATTTACGAACTTGATAGGATACCTAATTGAAATCGTTTACAAATTGTATTTTGAAAACAAAAACTAAGTTAAAGTCTTTAAGTGAATATTGATAACGCCAGGACTCCGGTAACTTCAAAATAAAACTTTGAAGGCTAAAACAGTTATTAAATACAATTATAAAAAAATAATGTTAAAAATAAAATATGACCTAAACATTTAACTACTTCACACCGAGGGGTGTCAGGATTGCCCAAAGAAAGACCCCTCCCCCCCCCCCTTACGGTCGGTCTTTCATTTGATCAATCCTGTCACCCCTCGGTGTGTTCTACGACAAGGAAAACCTTAAAATTATCTATAACTGAATTTTATAAAGACAGGTTATTTCTTTCAAATATACATTTCTAGTTTAGTTAAATACTTTACATAACAAACTAATATTTGCTTTAATTTGATGTGGAATAAAATAAATATGTAAACTCACGTTTTGAAACTTAATTGAACTCTAAATAAACAAGCTACTCACATTACGAAACTTTAACAATTCCTAACATTGCATCGTTCTATTGTGCCGTTTAATGTCTATAACACTGTCTATTCAAATCATCCCTAAGACTAATCAATAACTGAACTGTCTAAAAAGAATATCTTGCATTGATTATATTACTTGCATTAACCATGAAATTATTCTTTATAAAATCCAACCAAAAGGTCATTTAAGCCTCGATCACTTTACAATCTTCTAAGATTTTCATAGAATAAAAATCACTTTCTTCGTGATAAATATTCGCTAATGCTCGTACAAACAAGCAAACAAACATGTTATCCGTTAGTTTTCTCGTTTAAATTGTTTTACATTGTCATTTCGGGGCCTTTTATAGCTGACTGTGCGGTATGGGCTTTGCTCATTGTTGAAGGCCGTACGGTGACCTATAGTTGTTAATATCTATGTCATTTGGTCTCTTGTGGAGAGTTGTCTCATTGGCAATCATACCACATCTTCTTTTTTATAAACAAACAAATACTTTTTTAAAGTCTCACCTCCTTAAAACATTTGATATAAAACACGATATAATAATAGCAGATCAATTTATAAAAGAGCCACTCTAAAAAGCGTTATGAGAGACTGTAAAACACACATTAAAAATACATTTATATTACATATATAACGTATATTAATACAGCTTAGCATATCAAAATGCAATTCTTTTTTGTAATTATAATCAGAAGATAAATAAACAAACAATATTATACAATATAAATAAAATCATGTCCTCGCTACAGAAATTATTATAACATTATTTCCACATTATATACACTGTTAAAAAAAGGATGTTCGGAAATTTGTATATTCTACGCATTTTAACAATAAAAGTTATTCACCTTCCATTGCATCTTAATCGATTTTTTTTTCTACAATTAAAACAGAACCTTTCATTTACATCTATATGAAACGAAAGGATAAGGGGTCATGATTTTATTTGTAAAATGATTAAAAAAACATTTAAACCTTGAAGGTCACTAATGACAGGAACTAGTTGTTGCAGTTTACGAATATCAAATAAAATGAAGTTTTATCATGTAATTCCAATTACTTATATGAAATACAAAGAAAATGTCAATCCAATGTGGCTCCACAGTATCTACTCGATGTTCTCTCTAATTCTTCTGATTTCGCGAAGTTTACAATATATATTTATAGTGAATATTGGAAATAGACAATGCTCAATTGAACATGTCAATACTCCAATTAAAATGACATTTCATGACCTTCATCCATTAGTGACAGTATTCACATCTATTAATATAAAAGATAATTATAATTTATAATACTCATATAATTTCATTTTTTTCAATTTTCCTTTACAATATTTTCTCTCCTTTAGTATGAATCAATGATTAATAATATATTAATTCAGTAACTTAGTAAATAAATAAATCTTTCACAAATATTCAACATTTAAATGTCACTGATTAAGATAATATCACATAATTTGTTTTGACAAATGTCTCCTTCCAAAAAAACACGTCATCGTGTTTGTGATTGTTAATAAAATTATCCTCCCCTGTTGTTACTTCATTGTACTAGGAATAAATGATTGTCATTGGTTATAAACATTATGTGGTTGGTTCCACATTTGATGTTGTTGTAGTTGTTGTAGTTGTCGATGATATTGTTTAATAATCATCCCTAGCTGATAAATGTTTTTATTATGCTTTTCAAGTTCTTCTTTTCGAATCTTTATTGACTCTTTTTATAATTCTGCTTTCTTTTGTAATTTGTTGTTATTCAGTTGTAGGTCTATGCATTTTTGATGTTTTGGCACAATTTCATTAAAATATTTATCTATTTTACTTTTCTCTAAATATTGTTGTTTTCATTACTCATGACTCACAGTTATTATCCTTAAATTTTCATTCAATGCTATTTTATTTTATCAATATAACATGCATAATTGTATAAATCCCGGTTTTCTGGTGTTGACTGAAATTTGTTCAATTCTTTACGAAATTCCTCTTTTGATTTCACATATCATCGTGTGCTTTCCCACATTGTGTGTAGTTGTTCTTTTATATCACTGACTTCTTCATCTTATGTACTATGTTGAAATTTAATTTTTTTCACAGTCAATATTTTTCTCCTTTAATTTTTCCTTATTCGTATTAATTCCACTTTTACTGAATTATTGTAGTTCAATGGTTATCAAAGGAACCAGGCTAATAATTTGATACGCCAGACGCGCGTTTCGTCTACATAAGACTCATTAGTGACACTCAGATCCAAAACACTTATAGAGGCTTTATTCCTGGTGTTTGTAAATGGAAAATTCCATTATTTATCGTTTTCTGTCCATATGTTGATTCAATCTGGATCGGTCCCTGCCTGTTCTTTTCTTACTTTCCACTTTGTTATTCCTGATCGTTGTTTGGTGTTATTTTGCGTTCATTGATGGTACACGAGAAGGAAATATTTCACATAATGTCTCTTTTTTCACATTTGAAACAAGTTTTGAAATTTGCAAAACATTCTCTTTTATGTAATATTTTACGTTTACAACATACTGGTGATTGACTAGGAAAATTCCATGATTTCCATTACGGTCTTAAATTAATCTCCATGTTGTTAGTTGTTGGTGAAACTGGGAATACTCACTTGCTCTGGAATTGTTATTGAAGTCAACATGCCGCGGGTCGTCCATCCTATGTAACAAATGGGTACGGGGTCATGATTTTATTTTCAAAATGAAAAGAAAAACATTTAAGTCTTGAATGCCACCGATGACAGGAACTAGCTGATACAGTTCACGAATATCCAACACAATCAAGTTTTATCATTTAAGTATAGGTCAAGGTACTAATACAAAATACAAAATTAAAAAAAGGATATTTATAATAAAACTCATATAATCTCATTCTTTTAATTTTCCTTTACAATATTTTTCACACCTTAAGAATATATTAAGGATTAACGTCTTTCATAGTTATTCAGTAGGTAACTTCACAAATAAATAAATCCGTCACAAATATTTAAAATTGAATGTCACTTATTTAGATAATAACACATATTTGTTTTGACATGAAATAATTAAATTTGTAAAACTATATCTTTTCTAAAAGTCCAATTTCTTAATAAAATAATCAAAAATAGAAATTTAGTCCAAATTAGCCCGGTAACATTTACCTTCATATCTGCCAGTTTCAATTCTTATTGGAGCATGTAATGATTATCATCATTCTCCTACATAAACATGATTGTGAACTTTGGCTTACATGTTGGCCTTAGGGCTTCACACTTCTTACATTAACCACAAAACTCCAACAACTGCCAAACTAGCCTTATTTTAGTATTTTGAAATATGAACAACAGTTTTACCCTCCACAAGATATTTTGCTATTTTTTCAAATTGTAACATAATGTAACATAATGTTATGCATAACAAAAGGAACAATCAAATGAATGTCAAGTTCAATATTGACGATTTTTTATCGTTCAGGAGTTAAGTTCCTTGATGGATTTGAAAATAGAAGTGTTTGAATTTTCACGGCAGTAACTTATCAACCGTTCAACCAATGCTTGTTACTGACAACAAGGAGATCAAGTTTGATATTGACGATGTTCAGGGGTAATGTTATGGTTCATGATAGATTGAAAAATGCTACTTGATGTTGCTACAAATGCCTCATCTTGATATCTTTAGATGAAAAAATGTAGGTCAAGTTCGATATTGGCAATTTTTTAACGTTTGAATTATGGTCCACGATAGATTGGAAAACGACACTTTATATTGCTTCCGTGCATTTATTATGAACTATTTAATGTTTTTTTTCAAATTTTAATTACTAATGGCAGAATTGAGGTCAAGTTTAATACTGGCATTTTCACTTTTACCGTTCAGGACATATGCTCTTTAATATATTGTACAATAGGCACAGAATGTTGCAAGTAAAATAAGCCTGAAAGCGGCCTACATGAGAATACAATTGCATTCGTACTAGCTGCCGTCTTTAGTTTTACAATGATAAATTTCAGTATTCAGATTTCGGTTTGCTGTGAATTTGATTGCTCATTTTTTGTCTTTATTTATTTTAGTTTTGGTCAAGAAATACAAGAACAATAGGAAAAAGTCGTCATTCAAAGACAATAACTCTTATATGGACCAACGATTTACGCTAAAAGCATATACGCATATGGAGAAATTGTCCATTTGATCCTTTTTGCTGTTTACATATTTTTTAATCTTCTTTTGGTTTGACCGAAAACACAAAAGAGGTAAAAATCGTCTTCTACGGGGAATGCCTCCTTTGAGGAGTCGATCGACAATTGCTAATAGAATAAATATGTAGATTTTGTCCTTATAATTATATTACCATTGAAAGCTTCTATTTATCTATTACAGTTTTCATGATAATAGGCAAAAACACAAACAATCAGTAGAAACCAACCTTTACGGTCAACAACTCCTATCAGCAGTCGGCCTTCTACTTAGGAAACGTTATGATATTTGTAGATCGTGTCTTGCTGATTATTTTTTGGTATTTTAAAATTAACAAACTCGTTTTCATTAACGGGCAGTAATCCCTAAAAAGAATCGTCTGACAGTTTTAGTGTGATTGTTCAAAAGGTGTAGATCTTAACAACTGAATCTAAAAAATTCTGCATTGTCAGATTTGCTCTATCAATAGCCGATTTCAAGTTAATAAACACAATTTGTATGTAACTCCATGTTCTATTTTGCAACATTAAACATGTTGGTAGGCAGGCCGAATATAAACTAGATATTGCAGTTGAGCATCCGAATTTATTCTACTAATAAGACTGTGACTGGGCTGAGAAGATGTTTTATTGAATTGAGTTTGGATTGTATAAATATCTCGAAACGAATAGCAATGGTAAAATACTATGTTTCTTGCACGACCTCTATATATAATCAAAGTGTGGAAAGTTTGCAACGGTGGATATGTATTATTTCAAAGACTTTGTAGATGTGTATTATTTCATATAGGTTGTAGATGTGTATTACTTCAAAAAGGTTGTAGATGTGTATTATTTCAAATAGGTTGTAGATGTGTATTATTTCAAATATGTATTTGATAACAGCTTTGGTGTTTTACCCTAAACCATTGTCTCATCAGCAATTATCAAAAATCACTTTTTTCCTATGTTTGTCATGTAAAATTTTGATAATTTCCATTGCAAACTTTAACTGTTGTTTAAAAATAATCAAATACATGTATACAGAAAGCTCTGTTAAAAATATTTCTGTACCCATCCCATGTAAAGGGCCTGTGATTAAGTATTTTTTATTGATTAAAGTCCTTCATATTAGTTTTTAGTAAATTGTATAATTACTAATTAAGCAGTTAGTTTTCTTATTTGAATTATTATATATTGACCAAACTCGGACTACGATTAGTAGATTGTGTGGTTAACGTTTTTTTCCGACTTTTATTTTTTTTTACTCAATACAAGAATTAATTGTAACAGGATGCTGTTATGAAGTCTCCCAAACAAAGCTTCCATAATAATTCCCATGGTCGCCTGACATTGTGCAAATTCCAGTACAAATTGGTTTGGTCTATTAAAGTGATATGCATAAGTGACGCCTAGGGTTTAACCCTGTATATGTCATTCAAATCTTCTGGAAATGATGAACAGGAATATATATGGTTTAGGGTGGGGATCTCGATCGTTTACAAGTTTTCAAAAAAGGGGGTGATTCGCAGGGGACTCTTTATTTAATTTGATTTGTTTTATTGTCCCTTACAAGAATATGTATGTTTCGGGGTGGGGATCTCGACCGTTTACAAGTTTTCAAAAAGAAGAGGGGTGGGAGTGACCCCCATGGACTTCCCCTATATTTCATTTGATTTCTTTTATTGTCCCATACAAGAATATATATGGTTTAGGGGTGGGGATCTCGACCGTTTACAAATTCTCAAACAGGAGGGTTGAGGTGATCCCTAGGGACTTCCCCTATATTTCATTTGATTTGTTTTATTGTCACATACGAGAATATATTTGGTTTCTGATTGATATCTCGACCGCTTACAAGTTATCAAGCAGGAGGGGATGGTGGTTACCCAGAGGGACTCCCGTTATATTTCGTTTGGTTTGTTTTATTGTCCCATACAATAATATATATAGTTTAAGGGTGGGGATCTCGACCGTTTACAAGTTCTCAAACAGAAAGGGGTGAGGTAACCCTGGGGACTCCCCCAATATTTCATTTGATTTGGTCTAGTAATGTGATATGCATAAGTGACGCCTAGGGTCTAACCCTGTATATGTCATTCAAATCTCCTGGAAATGATGAACAGGAATATATATGGTTTAGGGGTGGGAATCTCGACCGTTTACAAGTTCTCAAAAAAGGGGGGGGGGGGGTGATTCTCAGGGGACTCTTTATTTAATTTGATTTGTTTTATTGTCCCATACAAGAATATATATGGTTTAGTGGTAGGGATTTTGACCGTTAACAAGTATAAAGCACATTCTACAATCGAAGGGGGTGGGTTGACACCAGGGACTTAACCTATATTTCATTTGGTTTGTTTTATTGTCCTGTGATCATTACTGAAGACCGCGTGTGTCTATCACTTACTGTTTTCAAGTTATAATCATTTGAAAGAAATTAAAAATAAAATCCAATAGGGTTCTATAGTAAATCCCTCCCTTCTGTAGGCCTCTCAAAATATCCCTAAATACACCCCAAGAAAAAAAAACTGAGCAAAAACAAGAAGTATCCAAACTTGTTTTGGGAGACTTAATAACAAATAGTATATACGAAGTTTGTTATAGTCCGATTTTGTGAGGCCGATTGTGTAATAGGCCGAGTTTGTTATAGTCCGAGTCTGTTATGGACCGAGATGAGATACCAGGATACTTTCGATACTCTCGGGCTTTTACGTCTTTAATAAACATTTGTAAAAATCGTAGTAAAAATAGAGCCGAAAAATGTTCCTTCATGAAATATTTTAAACACGGTATTTATTTTCCCTTCAACCAGAGGACGGGAGGAAACCCCTGAAACCGGGATTATTATACTCCTGTCGGGAGGTACACATATATGGATCTCACGCATGTCAGGGGAATACCGATAAAAGCATAACGTAGAAACTGCTGTCTCGTGTAGATGTGTATTGATTTTGATTTTCTGCGCAGCGCACATCTGCGAAATAGTGATTGTGATAGTCATTTTCAAAATGAAGTTGAATTCATTTGAATTATCGACGAACATTCAGTACCTTTTAATTCAAGCTGTAAGCTAATCAAAATAGAAGTTACTCTAAATTTCAAAAGCATCTTCCCAGAATTAGTATTCATACACAAGAACTACATTATCTAGGAGTAGAACACACATCCTATAGTAAGATAGTCTGTCCAACTTCCGGTTTGTGGCCGATGCCTTAGGAAAGTATATTGCTATAGCAAACTTTCAAAAAACTTTAAGACAAAGGTTATAGTAGAAATCTAAAATTGTAGTCATAAATTATTTTAAAAAGTATGAAAAGAAAGTTGATAGACGTAAATGCTCTATCCAGATATTTTTCAAAAATTATCTTTCTCTGGAAGAGCTGTCGATTTTGTCCCGACTTTTTTTTTTTTTTTATTCTATCCCTATTTCCTTAAAGTTTCTCAACATGTGGATATTTTATTATATATATGATCTCACATATGTATTATGCTTCTAAAACGCAACCTCTTTACCGAATTACTTGCTTTTGTTGGAGACATTTCTCCTCTAACATTGTTTTTGTATCTTCGTTTCCAAAAATGTATCTAGAATTAAAATCAGAATTTAAATAGTTATATTATAAGGATGCTTTAGTCAATTTGGAAAGCGTCCCAGTGACATCTTCAAAGAGTAACTTATAATTTTTTTATTTTACTAATCAATTTCTTTTTCATTCAAAATCCATCTTCTGAAACAAACCATGACCTTTTTAACAAAAATGGTCATATTTTTATCTTCTTTTTTGTCAACGAACGGGAATGTGGAACGAACTAAAATAAGTCCCTGAGCAATTGGTTTCTCGTTATTTATTATTATCAAATACTTTAAACAATATTTAGAATCATATTAGAATACAAATGTACTGTCTAACAACAAATAAAATGTGTGCACTATCTGTTTCTATGTCTCAACCATGCAATACACTGATACTTAAGAGAGACTTTCTTTTCCTTTCTAAATCATTATAGTAGCACTGTAAGCGTAGGATTTCTTATTTCTTGGCCAAGCGGTAGCGTGAATAATGTTGATTACTAGTAATTGGAGTAGCCAGATCAGAATTATTACGTGTAAAGGCCCCTTACTTCAAGTATTTAAATGCCTGCTTCTGTACAGTTTTTCCCTTTTTTTTTATTTCGGTATTTCTGATACACCTCTGATAATTCATTTGGCTTCTCAAATTGTGGGTTCGTGTGAAAAAAACATTTGGTAGATATACAAATGTATTTTTTCAATATGTTTCAGATCTACTATATTCAATGATGGAGGATTTTGATGAAGATGTCGAGGACAATATTGCAGAAATAGATGAACAAAAGCGAAGAGAGGCCAGAGACAAATTCATGCTATTGATAAAAGCGCAGAACCCCCAATATTACTTATTAGCAGAGAGGAACAGGGACTTTATTTTTTCGGCTTTTCGTCATCTAAGGGATGGGCAGATAACAAGAAATACGGCGTTTTCGAACAGTAAATTAGATGATTTAGAAGTGTTTCATAATTCGATAACCAACATTCCATGTGCACGGAAAGGCTTGTATTTGATCTACGAATGCCGCCAAGAGGGCAACTTTCCAATCTATATAGGATTCACTGGAACTTCTTTCCGTAAAAGGTTTAAGACACATATCCGTGATGGGGTAATAAAGCATTTCTTTAACGAGAACCCCGAAAAGACTTTGAAAGTAGATCTTATTCCAACAAATTTTTCAATGCACGCAAAACTTTTGGAGTCGGTGTTTTTGATGACATTTGACTTCTGTTTCAACAGAAAAGAAAATGACCCAAATCGTCGGAGTATGGATTACACATCGCCGAAGGCCGACAAACATATAAGCAGGTTTTATTTCGATAGTGCTTATAAAATCGTTGTCGATGAGATTAATTATGTTTCTGAATATTACCTTGCTAACATTTAAAAAATATGATATGCATAGAGACAAAGAAGAAGTTGAAGAAAATAAAAAACATTAGAAAACAATCCTTTTCACAGTCTCACTCTATAAAAATTTTTAGTAATATCAAATATCACAATTGTAACAGTGGTTCTTTTAATTCGTTTTACAATAAACTTACTCTAATTTATGTGTTCAGTTTGTTATAGTAAAAGTTCAATCATGATAAAGTTAATATTGGCATTAAAAGACATATAAGGCCTCGCTTTATTTGACAACCTCTATTTTTTGGCACAGGGTCATTTAAAATTAGCTTTTGCCAATTTTTTATAAGTCTGATACATTCAGTATGCTATCTATTACTTTAAATAGATGATACACTTATACATCCCGTCAATGTGTTTGTATTATCTTTCATTTTTGCTGGTGTGTTTTGTACGTGTGACTTTTTGTGTTTCTTTGGTACATATGACGTGGCTCTGTACTTTTAAAGATCCCGTCATTATGTTATTTTTCTATTATAATGCCCATTATGTTATTGTCCTATTATAATTTTGAAAACACTTTGAACGACAAAATTATTTTACTCGCGTAGTGGTAGTAACCATATGTGGATTCTTAAAAATTCTAAAGAACTTCTGGATACTTTTAAATCTCGGTCTTTTTCTGACATTAGTTCTAACAAAACGTTTGATTTTTTATCCCTGAATACCACCATTCCCCATGTGAAATTATAATTTTTTTGAAAATACTTTGAACGACAAAATTATTTTATATTTCTTCCTGTGTAACGTTTACATTTTCTGACGTCAAACACGCGAAGCAATGAATGTGGTTGTTAAATTTGATAGATGTTTTTTCTGCTTCTTTGTTAAATTATTGTTTGTTTTGAGATTGTGACACAATGATGACTGCTGTACCCATATTTTGACAATTTTACCTATTATGTCTGTTTTGTTCACGCATTGTTGTATATATAATGGAATTTGATGCGACTGTCATACAAGTGAGAGGTTTAGCGCTATAAAACCAGGTTCAATCCACCATTTTCTACATTTGAAAATGCCTGTACCAAGTCAGGAATATGACAGTTGTTGTCCATTCATTTGATGTGTTTTATCATTTGATTTTTCCATTTTATTATGGACTTTCCGTTTTGAATTTTCCTCGGAGTTCAGTATTTTTGTGATTTTACTTTATCTTATACATAGAGACATTAAAAAGTGCACATTGTTGTATCTTTTTGTTTTTTAAGCCAAAATTTGATAGTTGAAATTTTTCTATTTCAACGTCACAATTCAGCAACCAAATGTCAGATATAAAAAAGGCCACATTTTCTTTAATTGAGATCATATGGCTTTGAATCTGGGTAATCTGTCTTACAACACCTGAAGCTTAAATCATGCCAAGTTTTATTAGAATTGGTCAAGTGTTTGACACTTATAGGCCCTAGACCACAATTAATGACCCTGCTTTTCGTTGTCCACGAATATAGTTCCTTGTTATTATAGTGTCTTTTTTCTTTATTTTTGTTCTCTGCCTTCCTGATTCATTTCTTAGTTTTTGTAGAGTGGAAATGAAAGAAGAGAGTAGAAATAAATGATTAGATGCATTATTTTAACTATTCAGTTGTGGAAATGAGTGATTAGGCCAGTTGCAGAAGGTAAAATTTATAGTTTTTGGAACATCTCTTGACTTGTCCATACCAGTAGGGATGTGTTTTGGCTAATTTTATGAACTCCACAGAAGGGATTTTCCTTTAAGTTGGACATAATGTGAGACTTATACTGTACATTACACATACCAAAAATTTAGCAAATTCGCATTTTTTTTAATTTTTTAATTTGAATAAACGTTATAAAGAAGTGATAGGGAAATTAATTGTGGTCTGTGGCCTAAGAGGTGCATTTCAGCAAAAATTGAATTTGCACTTTGACAACTCCCCTGAATGATCTATTGGTGTTAATTTGTCAAACTACATGAGAATAAATGATTTCCACTTTTATTTGATAGAAATTATGTAAAAAAGTCACATTTCAGCTTACATGCCCCAAATTTAGTTTTTCAGTTTTTTCAATATTTTCACAAAAGTAGCATGTTTACTTTATCTCTGATAGCTTTTTCTGATTTTCTATTTGTGTATGTGGTATTTAATTTGGATGTTTTACTCATTTGTGAACTCTGAACACAAAGAAAAGTAAATAAAGATTGATAATTTCTGTAAAATGAGCTGTTTTAATGGTCTAAGTCTAACGGTCAGTATAAAGCAAGTGAAATGTGAGGTTCTATGCACATGAAAATTGGATTCCTTTTAGTAGATTTCACTGAATCTGTATCAAAAGCACTTTTTACTGGTTTTTTTTATCTTGTCTGTTTCACAGACTACCTTTATTTTCTTCTGTTGGATAGCTAGAGGTTAAAATATTGGCCTTTTGAGGCTGAAATTTCATGCAGGTTTTAAACAGTAAAATGAATAAATTTGGCATCAGATCATAATATCTACATATAAAGTTGAAAACAAAAGACTTGTTACACCCAGGCTTCATGTTTCATCATATCTAAGCAAAGATTTGAGCAAATAGAAGCATATTTCCATCTCTCATATCATTTATATGCTTTTTAATATGCAATTATGGGGAACGGCCTAAATTGACAACTTCTTTTTTTAAGCTTGACATTGCTTAAGACCATTTTTTGTCATGTGTTATGCTATTTGAAACTCATATTTTCATGAAAAGTACATTTATAATATGTAGATAGGGTATTTCTAACTTAACAACTTCTGAAAATTGTTAATTGTGGAAAATATTACATTTCATATAAGGCCTCGCTTTATTTGAAAACCTCTATTTTTTTGGCAGAGGGTCATATAAAATTAACTTTTGCCAATTGTTAATAAGTCTGATACATTCAGTATGCTTTAAACCATTGTGGTGACGTCAGCCTATTCATTTACCGTGGATTTTTTTTCTAGAATCAACGCTTCCTAAATCTGCCGCTGAAATTGACTCACCACATTATATTCAATTGTTTCCTTTGTGTTCCTAATTTCATTAAGTTTGAATTGGCTAATTTACTGATTTCTGTTCACTAATGGAATTAATTTAAAAACTTACCTTTAATTTTTGTAATTTTTAAATGCCTTCACTCGGAATCGAACCCTTCCTTGAAATCTGTTATGTGTGACTGACATCAACACATCGACGAAACCTCTCGACTACCAATGGGTTACACTATAGATGTCTATTTTATATATTTAAATGAACATCTGATATACATCGGTTCATCGGACACACAGGGCTTGTACCTTTATATAGACACAATAGGCAGTCGTATATTATGAGTTGGTAGCCGCGAGGTTAGCATGGTTAAAATCAATGAGTTAAAGATAGGGATTTGTAGGTTTAGGTTCGAATCCCTGTATTCTCTCTGTTGTTCCAATTCTTATGTTATCCTGGTTTTATTCTAATTTTGCATGTTATAGTGGATATTTTTGTAATAATAGCGAGTTTTACCGGGTTTTTTTATTATTATTGGCTATTTCACATGTTTGAAACAAAAATGATTACATTCTATTAGTCAATTTTTGTTTTATAAATATAGTATGATTTCATCTGTTTTACTACATAATTTTACAAAGGTTTGTTCGCAAATTCCTATGCGCGAAAATCGTGATGTGCCTAGAGTGCTAGAAAAATTTCGATAACATACTTATTATATATACTTTATATATTATGCTTTTTGGTCGGGTTGTTGTCTCTTTGACACGTTCCCCATTTCCATTTTCAATTTTATTAGAAATAACTTCGAATATGTCTTATTTTGTATAAACAGATAATATTCATATGCCTGGTAATATAAAGATCTTTAAAGGTAAAAGTGTTATATTGGTATTTTGTTTACCAATTAATTGTGATCTAAGATTTATCAATGCATCGTTGGACACGATCACATGGTTATTTAAACTCATTTACAATACCTTCTAATTAAGAAAAGGCTTTAATTTTGAAAAGAAATTAACACAATAGTTTAAATTATAGATACAATGGATAAGCGTAGATTCATGAAAAACAAACCATTCGCCCTCCGGGCTCATGGTTTCTTTTTCAAGAATCCACGCTTATCCATTGTATCTATATAACATCTATTACTTTAAATAAATAAATATCTTATACATAGAGACATTAAAAAGTGCACATTGTTGTATCTTTTCGTTTTTAAGCCAAAATTTGATAGTTGAAATTTTTCTATTTCAACGTCACAATTCAGCAACCAAAGTTCAGATATAAAAAAGCCACATTTTCTTTAATTGATATCATATGGCTTTGAAACTAGGTATTCTGTCTAACAACACCTGAAGCCTAAATCATGCCAAGTTTTATTAGAATTGATCAAGTTTTTGACACCTAATAGGCCAGAGACCGCAATTAATGACCCCGCTTTTTGTTGTCCACGAATATAGTTCCTTGTTATTATAGTGTCTTTTTTCTTTATTTTTGTTCTCTGCCTTCCTGATTCATTTCTTAGTTTTTATAGGGTGGAAATGAAAGAAGAGAGTTGAAATAAATGTTTAGATGCATTATTTTAACTATTCAGTTGTAGAAATGAGTGATTAGGACAGTTGCAGAAGGTAAAATTTATAGTTTTCGGAACATCTCTTGACTTGTCCATACCAGTAGGGATGTTTTTTGGCTAATTTTATGAACTCCACAGAAGGGATTTTCCTTAAAGTAGGACATAATGTGAGACTTATACTGTGCATTACACATACTAAAATTTAGCAAATTCGAAGTTTTTTTTTTTTTAATTTGAAAAAACGTTATAAAGAAGTGATAGGGAAATTAATTAAAAAAAAAAACATAATAATAACAAGGAACTATATAAGACAGATTACCCAGTTTCAAAGCCATATGATATCAATTAAAGAGAATTTGGCCTTTTTTTATATCTCAACTTTGGTTGCTGAATTGTGACGTTTAAATAGAAAATCTTCAACTTTCAAATTTTGGCTTAAAAAAACAAAAAGATACAACAATGTGCACTTTTTAATGTCTCAATGTATAAGATATTAATCTATTTAAAGTAATAGATAGCATTCTGAATGTATCAGACTTATAAAAAATTGGCAAAAGTTAATTTCAAATGACCCTGTACCAAAAGATAGAGGTTTTCAAATAAAGCGAGGCCTTATATGAAATGTAATATGTATATAGGTCTGTGGCCTAAGAGGTGCATGTCAGCAAAAATTGAATTTGCACTTTGACAACTCCCCTGAATGATCTATTGGTGTTAATTTGTCAAACTACACGAGAATAAATGATTTCCACTTTTATTTGGAAGAACTTATGTAAAAAAGTCACATTTCAGCTTACATGCCCCAAATTTAGCTTTTTCAGTTGTTTCAATATTTTTACAAAAGTAGCATGTTTACTTTCTCTCTGACAGGTTTTTCTGATCATCTATTTGTGTATGTGGTATTTAATTTGGATGTTTTACTCATTTGTGAACTCTGAACACAAAGAAAAGTAAATAAAGATTGATAATTTCTGTAAAATGAGCTGTTTTAATGGTCTAAGTCTAACGGTCAGTATAAAGCAAGTGAAATATGAGGTTCTATGCACATAACAGTTGGATTCCTTTTAGTAGATTTCTCTGAATCTGTATCAAAAGCACTTTTTACTGGTTGTTTTATCTTGTCTGTTTGACAGACTACCTTTATTTCTTCTGTTGGATAGCTAGAGGTTAAAATATTGGCCTTTTGAGGCTGAAATTTCATGCAGGTTTTAAACAGTAAAATGAATAAATTTGGCATCAGATCATAATATCTACATATAAAGTTGAAAACAAAAGTCTTATTACACCCAGGCTTCATGTTTCATCATATCTAAGCAAAGATTTGAGCAAATAGAAATATACTTCCATCTCTCATATCATTTATATGCTTTTTAATATGCAATTATGGGGAACGGCCTAAATTGACAACTTGTTTTTTTAAGCTTGACATTGCCTAAGACCATTTCATTGTCATGTGTTATGCTATTTGAAACTCATAATTTCATGAAAAGTACATCTATAATATGTAGATAGGGTATTTCTAACTTAACAACTTCTGAAAATTGTTAATTGTGGAAAATATTACATTTCATATAAGGCCTCGCTTTATTTGAAAACCTCTTTTTTTTTTGGCACAGGGTCATATAAAATTAACTTTTACCAATTTTTTATAAGTCTGATACATTCAGTATGCTATTTATTACTTTAAATAGATGATATCTTATACATAGAGACATTAAAAAGTGCACATTGTTGTATCTTTTTGTTTTTTTAAGCCAAAATTTGATAGTTGAAATTTTTCTATTTCAACGTCACAATTCAGCAACCAAAGTTCTGATATAAAAAAGGCCACATTTTCTTTAATTGATATTATATGGCTTTGAAACTCGGTAATCTGTCTCATAACACCTTAGGCTTAAATCATGCCAAGTTTTATAAGAATTGGTTAAGTTTTTGACACCAAATAGGCCCCAGACCACAATTAATGACCTCGCTTTTCGTTGTCCATGAATATAGTTCCTTGTTATTATAGTGTCTTTTTTCTTTTCTTTTTTTTTTTGTTCTCTGCCTTTCTGATTCATTTCTTAGTTTCTCTAGGGTGGAAATGAAAGAAGAGAGTTGAAATAAATTTTTAGATGCATTATTTTAACTATTCAGTTATGGGAATGAGTGATTAGGCCAGTTGCAAAAGGTAAAATTTATAGTTTTCGGAACACCTCTTGACTTGTCCTTACCAGTAGGGATAAAATGAACAAAACTATTGTATTAAAGTGTCTCGTATTGATCTTACACAACAGTAAAATATTTATAAGTACAATCACATAAAAAAAAAGATCAGCACCCAGCCTATAAAGACTAATGAGACATTATTATATACATATAAAACAGCTCAAACACACAAGGTAAAAAAAAATGGAATATAATAAGAAATCTCATGTATTTATCTTGCAAACTTAATAAATTGAACGGAATAATATAATTAAAATTAAAAGAAATTTAAGACTGTTAAATACACCTAGTTTAAGAATTGCATCTTACGATTAAAACAAAATTATTGGTAAAGCTTCGATAAAAATAAAACATTACTATATATTCTAATTTTAAATTAATAAAAATGAAAGAAAAAAGAGAAAGAAAATAGAATCAAAAATTAATTCAAACCACTTTCAACAATTTTCTAAAAAATATATATTAAAAATTTTCTATCAACATATAACATAAACTATTACAACAAATATACTTTCATTATTTTTGTACCAAAAGTTTTTTCCCTGAAATATGATTTTCTTTAAATTATCTTTTATCATGATAAAAAGAATATGCATTATGGACATTTATATGTTATACAAATCTTTTCCTTCTGACATAGAATTTGTGAATAGAGTAAGACAGTTTTACTTGAATGTCATTACAAGTCATTAAAACATTGCACTTGAGCTCTGTACTCATGTTTTCAAAATTTTCAATAAATTGACGTGCCTTTTGAAACAAATCATATCTAATGTCTTCATACAGAGGGAAAACCATTAAAAAGTGAGTTTCGTGTTCAACATCATTCAATTTACAAAATTTACATAGTCAATTATTCAACGTAATCTGCTGTCTGGTTTATCTTCCTGTCTCTACAGCTAGGCGTAGCGATCCACTGCGAAATAATGCTATAGTTCGAGTTACGTTTCTTGGTAAAAGCGAAAGAATATACTGTTCTGTTTTAACACTTTTCTTGTAAATACGGTTAGTCCTTAGCTTGTTCCCGTTAGCATTGTTTCTGTCGTCATGTAAATCTTTCTCGAAATCAGCCTGGTCAAAGTTCGTAAGTTTTTCACTTATGAGGCGCATCGCCGTTTTAACACTGATTTTTATTAACATACATTCTACAGTACCACCGCTCAAAATTGTCTTGTTGCCTCTACTTCACGAGAGTCTCTATCAATTCCTATATGTTTATAATTTTCTACAGTAGTTTCTAATGCTTCTGAGCCAATGTGGAACTTTTCCATTTGATCTTAAAGATTGCAATTTAAAGATGAGTTCCATATCATAACTTTAGTTTTTTCCTTACTTATCTTATATTCTTCTGTCTCTGCAAAATGGGAAGTATAGTTTGTCATAGACTGGTGTTCATCAGGTTTGGAGGAGACAAGTAGCAGATCGTCTGCGCACATTGGAGTACCCACAAAAACATCTCCAATTTTAAAACCCAAACTGTCACTTTCTAACTTCTTTACTAGTGGATTAACGAAAAGTTTGTAGACGGAAGGTGACCATACGCTGCCTTGACGGACGCATTGGAGTTCAGCAAACGATGTAGATAACTTGCCTTCTCAGCGGACTGCAGAGTTCATATTTGTGTACCAATCATTTAAGATTTGCCAACTTCGTCCAGAAATTCCACTTTGAAATATCCTTTTTAGCAGAGAGGCATGCCAAACAACATCAAAAGCGGATGACGCATCGACAAAAGTAGTATATAGTGTTTGTCCTAATTCTTTTGCTTCTATGATTGCCTCAGTAAGGGGAAGTGCTTCAAAAGTAGGATTGACCCCGGCAGTAAAGCCACGTTGAAGTCTGCTCTGTATCTTAAGTAGTTTAGGTTCCTCTTAATAAAGATGTACCGATTCCATCAGTTTTCCCATTACAGGAGAAATTGTAATACGTCGATAAGATTTTGGTAGGCAGATTGGTTTTCCATGACCTTTGAACAACGGTGAAACAATACCTTCTTTGAAACACTGTGGTACACGCTTAAATTTGAATGCTTCATTTATCAAGTTTGTAAGTATTTTGGCTGTTTTTTCACCTCCATATAAAATGTTCAGCAGAAATTCCAAATTGGTCAGTAGCTTTTCCAGTTTTCATTTTTGAAATTCATTTTTGAATTGTTTCAATATCAAATTAAATAGATTTGCATCTTCATGTTCAAATATGTCTTGAAGCAAAATACGGTCTAGCTCAACTTGAGTACGGTACTGTTGATTCTGTGGTTTTTCCGAAGGAGTAGATAATTCAGTGAAATAATTTGTCCACTCCTCACAAATAAGATCAGGTGTATCAAAATGAATATCATCAATAATCAGACAGTCGAGTAGGCGTTTTCCACTCTGCCTCTGACGGCAAATAATTTTATAAAATGTGGCATTGTCACCAGAATGAGCATTCATAATGTTCTGATAGAGAGAATGTCGCTCTTCAGCATTCAATTGTCTTTGAAGTTTTCTAAGTTCTCTTTTCATATCTAAACGTTTTCTGTTTACAAGGTCGTTTTTGTTAGACGGACATCCAAGGGCCTTCCATTTCCAATGTGCATCCTTGCTTTGTTTACAGAGTTGTTGCAGCACAGAATTCCATGAGCGTTTCCTTTTTCCAACAGAAATTGTTGGTGCACATTCAAAGGCAGTTGTAGTCAAGATATTAAAAAGTTTTTCACAGCTCATTTCGATAAATGAGAAAATACTGTTATCAATAAACATATAGCTTAGTCTCTGTTGAAGTAATTGTTCATATTTTTCATAATCAAGTTTTTTCCAGTTCACTTTCTTCAGTGTTGCAATCGATTTTCCAGACTTAGTAGTTTTTGTAGAAAAGAAACATGACAAGGTTGCCTGCACTGACCTATGAGATGAGGTGTTAAGCGGTTCATCTATCAAGACTTTTATATCTGAGATTGTATCTATTTGAGTTGAGGATATGAGTATATAATCAATCTGGGAGGATTGTTTCCCACTATTGTTGTAATAAGTATGGTCTTCTGGGTAGTCCTTTGGCACGGACAGATGTTTCTCGTCCAAAAATGACTTTAAAGCTTTATCTTGGCGATAACCCTTTGACCTATTCACACTGGCATTCATGTCACCTAATATTATAGTTACTGAGTTACTATACTTTGTCATAGTTTCACCTAGTTCGTCCAAAGTACTTTCAAATGAGTCCATTGAATAATTTTGACATGGCATATTAACACAATACAGATTAAAATCTAAAATATCATCACTAAGTGTCACTGCACTAACTCTATGACTCCCCTCATTCAGAACAGTAATTTTTTCTGTAATTTGATTTGACCATAACATTGCTGTACCTGCCATACCTCGCGGTTTTGCATTATTAGAAATGGGATCTGTATCATCAATACACTTTATAAGACAACTCCACCCAAACAAAAAAAATTGAGAAACAAATCATAGTAACAAATGATAAACAAATCGTATGATTTCTTTGTGATTTGAAAGTGATAAAATTTCACATGCAAATGAGCTACCAAATCACAATAACAAATCACGAACAAATTGCTTATAATTCATAAGCAAATCATAAACAAATTGTCAAGAAATTGTTTTGAAATCATTAACAAATCAGAAGTGATTGCTTTCCTACTTCAAGCAAATCACAAACAAATTGTTTTCAAATCGTAAAGAAATTGTAAAGAAATTGTTATCAAATCTTAAACAAATCAGAAGTAAATCATATTTCTACCTCAAGCAAATCATTAACAAATTGTTTTCAAATTATGAAGAAATTATAAACAAATTGTTTTCAAATCTTTAACAAATGAGAAGTAAATCATATATTCCTACCCCAGGCAAATCACAAGCAAATCGTACATACATTGGCATCACTCATCATGCAATTCACAGATTAAATCATTTACATCCAAATCAAAAATATGTTCTGCCCCTGAAACCCCCAAACTTTGAGAGCGCAGTTGTCTTCATTTTACCTTTAATAGCTACTACTCTATTAAATTGTAAAAAGGAATACTATATTTGATTGCAATGAGGGACGAATTGTTCCATCTGTGTAGGTTTCTTTTACTTTTCTTTCGAATTTGACTATAACGAAATTTCAAAAAAAAAAACATAGGCAACCACGTGTACTTAGCAATTGATGTCAAATAGGTGATGAGTCTTAGTCTTGGTCCAAATCTGCTACATTGTAATATTATAGCTTTGTCCATTTTGCCCGGGACCTGGTTAGTAAACAACAATTAAAACATTAAACTTGCCAGTGAATTTTGTCTGCTGGCTCGGGAAGCTAGTCTTGAAATGAATGTTTTGTTTTGATCTGTTTACACATCTTTTACACATTTTTATTTTGAAAATTAATCCTTACAGCACAAAATTATTATGATTATAATGAGATACTGAAATGCACAGTTTCTGAATTTTAAAGGTTAACGTTTGAATAGTATTAGTTGAATATGTGAAATTATAAATAAATAACTGAGATTCCTTACCACCGTCATCTTTCATAGACTGAATAAAAACTCCTCATCTTGCAACCTTCTTTGTTCAGTTAATATTGAACAGTATTTGAAATTTGAATTTGACCTCAACCGGAAGTCAGAGAGATAGATAAACAAAGAACATTTGAATGCATTAACATTTTATTCATTGTAGCCAATCATCAATGAATCACACCAAGATAGCTAACAAAGTTAACAAATCATTTTCAAATCATTTCTTATGATTTTCAAAGTTAACAAATCATAACGAAATCACACCATTCTAGCTAATAAAGTTAACAAATCTCTTTCAAATCATTTCATACGATATTCTAAGTAAACAAATCATAAAGAAATCACACAAAAACAGAAACAAATTGCTTACAAATCATACAATAGAAAGAAATCACAAAGAAATCAGTTTTAGGGAATTTGGAAAATTCTGATTTGTTTATGATTTGTTTAATGAATCGCAAGCAAATGATACTAACAAATCGCAGAATCACGATTTGAAAGAGATTTGAATACGATTTGAAAGCAATTTGTTCATTTATTTTTCTGTTTGGGCAATTATTTTCAGAACAGAATTTCTCCAATTTTGATTTTTCACAATTATACGGAAAATGTTCCTGAATGGCAATTATTGAATTGGTTTTCATTAAAGTTAATAAATATGCCTTATTGGATGTAAAGCACTCAATGTTCAATGTTGTAAAACTCAATTGTTTATGGGTGTTCCTGGAGTTCTCGGCGGGTGATTTGATGTTTGGCCTTTCTCTAAAAAATGATTCGTTGGTAAAGTTTCACGTTCCGCATCTACTGCACTCACTATCGTGTTGTTTGGAGTGTTATTTATTGACATAAGTTCAGTTCTCTCGGGCATGTTCTTAGTGATTGTAAAGTTCGTATCTTGCTTCTTACTATGGGCTTTTGCCCCTACATGAGTTCCCTGTGGTCTTATATTGTTGCTGTTATACGTAGAGTTGAATTGTGAATGGTTCCATGTTGTAGGGCCAAAACTTTTGTTGGTGGGCATTTGGAAGACTTGCGCTGGTCTAGGTTAAGCTGTAGGAACATGTACAAAATATGGTCGTACAACAGAGGTGCCTTGAGTAGGTGCAAACTGCTGTGGATGAGTTACTGGTACAGTAGTTGGAGGTTTCCCCATGTTACAATGCTGACTCATATGGGGTTGAGCTTGAAGTACATTTTGTTGAGCTAAGTTAAAGTTATTTGATGCTAAAAGTTGATGGTTTATCTTTTCAATTTCGTGCTTCATTGTAACCTTCTCTACTTCCAGAGAGCAAATTCTGGACATACATTCATACAGCCTTTCGGACTGAGTAGCTTGCATTCGCAGAAATTTCATTTGAGTATCAAGTAGCTTTTGAGTTTGAATGTCTGAGTTTTTAAAATTATGACTTGCTGAATATTGAGATGACATACAGGTATGATCTTGATTTAACAACGGACTAGAGTTTATAGAAGATGGAGGAAAGATACCAGAGGGACAGTCAAACTCATAGATCGAAAACAAACTGACAACGCCATGGCCAAAAAAAAAAAGACAAATAGACAAATAATAGTACAGATGACACAACATAGAAAACTAAAGACTAAGCAAATAAATATGGATGTTTCATTGGATTGGTTTTCTTGGTTTTTGTTTTGTTCTATTAGAAAACGGAATTTGAGTAATCTATTTGAATGATCTAGATCAGTCACAGTTTTTTCCAATGCTAAGATTTTTGAACGAGATAGAACTAATTGTTTTGCAACTGCTTTTTGGTCGTATTCTCGTTCTTTCAGTTCTTTTTCCCATTTTTCTAACTCTTTTTCCTTCTTTTTTAACTGTTGTTCGAGAATAGTGAGTTACTAGTTTTCAATGGTTGGCATTGGTGATGCAATATGTAACATGTGTAACGGTTGATTGACATTACAATGACTTGGTCTTGCATTAGGCTCAGATATAGTAACATCAGTACCATGACTTTCATAAATAAGTGTATTATCGTTATCCTTTCAATGCTAGTTCAGAGATTGTTGGAGAAAGCATGACATGATTGTCGTTAGAAAATATATAAGGTCAGAGTTTGTATCTCGAAGTAAATCTATGTCTATAGGCGACCTGTTTACAGATAAGGAACACATTTCTACACCACTGACGTCTGGAGTTTCAGGTACCGATTGAGAGTTGAGTGGGGGTCCTCTAATATGATCACATTGGAGATCTTCAGTTAATTCGTTATAAGATATATCAGAAATTGACAGTTTATTTAATTTTGGTGAAGTAATTCCCCAGTTTCCCTCAGGCTGTGTATCATGACCAATATTAGGGTTTGTTGGTGTTTCTAATTGAGAGAGACCTGCTAGACATGCACTTCTGATACTTTCATTTATTTCCTTGAGTAGTGGATTTTTATCCAGAGTCTCTAACACTTTTGGTAGGTCCACCTTCACGAACTCTAAGAACTGTGAGCCATTGATAAGAAAACGAGATGTTGTGTTATAGAGATTGATTTTATACAGTTGTCTTTTTTGGTTGATTAGTTTTACAGAGATATTTTCTTCCACTGTCAGACCTTCTTCATCAATAGTTTTAGTTATAGGGTGAACTTTTGAGCAAGACGGATCGTTAAAATGTCTATAAAGTTCTATTTTGAAAACCTCAAATAATCCGGCATCACATTCAATAACTCAATTGCCCTTTTTTACAATCGCAACTACTGAGAATTCCCTATCAGAAGCTTCGATTTTCTTTTTCAGTGCTTTCTTTTTGTTCAGTGCGTAAGTTTTTGTACATATATTTTCACTTTTACTTTCTACACACAGTTGGGGCCTTGAGGGTGTAAAGATTTTTGCTGGTCAACGAGTCCTCCTTGATCGAATTGACAGGTGTGACATGATGATGATACCAAGTATTGAATACAAGTACGGATAACTTTACTCTATGGGTTGAAGTTAAAAGTTAAAAGTTCATCATGTTCATAGGTTGATTATAAAAAGTTAATAAAAACTATCTTGGCATTGATAAAAAGTTCATAAAAAACTAACGTGGCGATAACAATGTTCTAATATCGTAAAAAGTATGACTTCTGCATTAAAAGTTCATCAGGAGTTCATCAGGAAGACAGGCTAGCACTGCCGGTAAAAAATTGTTCTAAGTGAATATAAAAGTATTTTCGAACGATCATTTAATTGTTTCACTTGATGATAAGATCACGACAGCTATGCTAGTCTAAGTTAAAAGGGGTACCAAACTCAAATTGTTTTGAACTCATAAGGTGGCCGCCATTTTGGCTTGCAAAAATATAATACAGGTGCGTGGGATAAAAAACTTATTGTACACAATAAAAGGGTGGAATTCCTGACTGTGAAATATTACGTAGGTGATTAATGTATATATACAAGTGACTTTACTAAAAAGTGATGGAAAACAGACTATTAAAACACTTTAAAATTCTAAAAATCTGTGAGCTGTGAAAAAGCGTGCTGCTATACAACAGGAACCAGAAGTATTATAAACATAGAGGAATTGATAGAGACTCTCGTGAAGTAGAGGCAACAAGGACAATTGTTGGAAATCGTCTAAAAACTGCAAGACAGACGTCTTACGCACTTATGGGCTCAGGACTGCATGGTTTAAATTGACTTAACCCAGCGGTGTCATGTAAACTCTGGTCAATGTATGTGGGTCCACGTTTGTTATTTGGACTTGAAATAGTAAATCTTAGTGCTAAAGATATTTCCCGCTTGGATATCTTCTGTAATAACTTTCTGAAACAAATTCAAAATCTTCCCTCTAGAGCCTCCAACGCTGGAGCTTTTCTACTTCTAGGTCAAATACCTATCATTGCACTTCTACATAAAAAGATCCTGATAACGTTTGGTACCATAGCTAGAAGCGACCTGTTGAAAATGATCTTGCTAAACGTCAACTGTCTACAAAAAGAAAAAAATTCAAAAAGTTGGTTTATAAGGGCTGACAAGATTTTGAAACAATATATTTTACCGTGTGCCTCAGAGGTTTTACTTAAACCAGAGACAAAATAAAAGTGAAAAAAGAAAGTAAAGAAGTCTGTTGATGGCTTTTGGTCCGAAAAACTGTTTACTGAAGCCAAATCAAAACCGTCATTACGGTTCTTGAATATCAAAAACTGTAAAATTGGTGCTGTTAATTCTTTATGGAAGAGTGCAAGTTCGGAACAAATGTGTATACGTAAAGCCTGTTATAAGACCAAAATGCTTTTGGATACATACATTCTACAGTACCACCGCTCAAAATCTTCAAATGGTAAACAAACTTCAATTTGTCCACTGTGTGAGGAAGGAACTGAAAACTTAGAACATTTTCTTGCCCTACCTTAACAAGTATTAGAGACATTTTTATCTCAAAACTTTATACAGTCGTTGTACCAAAGATTGGAACTGCTGCATGGTGTGACATATGTGTTAGCAACTCGAAAATGGTAAAATTAATCTTGGACTGTAGTCTTTTCGATTGGTACTATGTGTTAGAGAAAAATGACATTAATTTGGTAGAATCGATTACAAGAAGTCTGTGTTACTCTCTTCATGAAAAACGTAGTGCTCTCCTTGAAATTAAATAAAACATTTATAAGTTGTAAGGTTTACCAAACTCATAGGTTGTAAATAGATAAAATTGTTTTAAAATAATGTACAGTGACTGGAAACAGACTGTAAATATAGTGAAACAAAATTTTACTGGATGAACTCCAGGTTCTCCTGATAGAGGAGGGATTTACAGAAAGTAACAGGTAACTGAGAGTGGCGTTATGAACAATATCAGCAACATCAATATCGTTTGCAAGTTTGTCTATTTGATGATGCCACCCTTTTTGTCGCCGCAAGGCCCACGCTGCTACTTTTGATATACGTGTATTATCGTTAACTCGAATGATCCTACATTTTAGACGTAGGCATGATAGCTTTTGTTTTGTATAACATGAGGTTAGTCAAAGATCTCCACGCAACGCTGTGTTGGAGGTACGCTTCCCAACTGCAAGAAAGTGTTTTGCAGCTTTGTTCTGTACATAGAATAAAACTGGTTCTACAATCGTCGTATAAAGTTTGTGGTACACGTTCCAGGTCATACCACCTGTCGCTATGAATTTACCAAAAAGGGCTCCCAAAGCTCTACTGGCTGATTTAGTAGTATGCTTAACGAAATATCGTCAATCTTAATACCACAGTTTAAGTTGTTTACTCGTTCGGCCAGGTCATTTATGTACACCGCTAAAAGACTAGGCGACATCAATCATCCTTGTTTAACCCCAGAATCGACGTTGAACCATGGTGTAAGACGGTCGTTAACTTTAAGGGAGTATTTAACATCATCGTACAGAGATTGTATTGCGGTAAGGAACTTTCCACGTATTCAAGCTTTAAACATTTTATACCATAGAAGATTTCTAGGGACGGAGTCGAACGCCTTTCGCACATCTATGAAGCACACAAAAGTTGAAAGTAGGGATGTGTTTTGGCTAATTTTATGAACTGCAGAGAAGGGATTTTCCTTAAAGTTGGACATAATGTGAGACTTATACCAAAAATTTTGCAAATTCGCAGTGTTTTTTTTTTTTTTTTAATGTGAAAAAACGTTATAAAGAAATGATAGGGAAATTAATTGTGGTCTGTGGCCTAAGAGGTGCATTTCAGCAAATTTTTAACTTGTTCTTTGACAACTCCCCTGAATGATCTATTGGTATTAATTTGTTAAACTACATGAGAATAAATGATTTCCACTTTTATTTGATAGAAATTTTGTAAAAAAGTCACATTTCAGCAAACATGCCCCAAATTTAGCTTTTTCAGTTGTTTCAATATTTTTACAAAAGTAGCATGTTTACTTTCTCTCTGACAGGATTTTCTGATTTTCTATTTGTGTATGTGGTATTTAATTTGGATGTTTTACTCATTTGTGAACTCTGAACACAAAGAAAAGTAAATAAAGACTGATAATTTCTGCAAAATGAGCTGTTTTAATGGTCTAAGTCTAACGGTCAGTATAAAGCAAGTGAAATGTGAGGTTCTATGCACATAAAAGTTGGGTTCCTTTTAGTAGATTTCACTGAATCTGTATCAAAAGCACTTTTTACTGGTTGTTTTATCTTGTCTGTTTCACAGACTACCTTTATTTTCTTCTGTTGGATAGCTAGTTGTTAAAATATTGGCCTTTTGAGGCTGAAATTTCATGCAGGTTTTAAACAGTAAAATGAATAAATTTGACATCAGATCAAACTATCTACATATAAAGTTGTAAATAAAAGTCTTGTTACACCCAGGCTTCATGTTTATTCATATCTAAGCAAAAATTTGAGCAAATAGAAGCATATTTCAATCTTTCATATCATTTATATGCTTTTTAATATGCAATTATGGGGAACGGCCTAAATTGACAACTTGTTTTTTAAGCTTGACATTGCTTAAGACCATTTCATTGTCATGTGTTATGCTATTTGAAACTCATATTTCCATGAAAAGTACATTTATAATATTTAGATAGGGTATTTCTAACTTAACAACTTCTGAAAATTGTTAATTGTGGAAAATATTACATTTCATATAAGGCCTCGCTTTATTTGAAAACCTCTATTTTTTTGGCACAGGGTCATATAAAATTAACGTTTGCCAATTTTTTTATAAGTCTGATACATTCAATACTGACCGTTAGATATAGACCATAAAAACAGCTCATTTTGCAGAAATTATCAGTCTTTATTTACTTTTCTTTGTGTTCAGAGTTCACAAAAGAGTAAAACATCCAAATTAAATACCACATACACAAATAGGAAAAACAGAAAAACCTGTCAGAGAGAAAGTAAACATGCTACTTTTGTAAAAATATTGAAACAACTGAAAAAGCTAAATTTGGGGCATGTTAGCTGAAATGTGACTTTTTTACAAAATTTCTATCAAATAAAAGTGGAAATCATTTATTCTCATCTAGTTTAACAAATTAATACCAATAGATCATTCAGGGGAGCTGTCAAAGTACAAATTCCAAAATTTGCTGAAATGCACCTCTAAGTTGTCAAAAACTTGATCAATTCTAATAAAACTGCTGATTTTTTTTTTATGTGATTGTACTTGTAAATATTTTACTGTTGTGTAAGATCAACACGTGACACTTTAATACAATAATTTTATTCATTTTATCCCTACTGGTAATGACAGGTCAACAGGTGTTCCGAAAACTATAGATTTTACCTTTTGCAACTGGCCTAATCACTCATTCCCACAACTGAATAGTTAAAATTATGCATCAAAAAATTTTTTCAACTCTCTTCTTTCATTTCCACCCTAGAGAAACTAAGAAATGAATCAGAAAGGCAGAGAACAAAAAAAAAAGAAAAAGGACACTATAATAACAAGGAACTATATTCATGGACAACGAAAAGCGAGGTCATTAATTGTGGTCTGGGGCCTATTTGGTGTCAAAAACTTGACCAATTCTAATAAAACTTAGCATGATTGAAGCCTAAGGTGTTATGAGACAGATTACCCAGTTTCAAAGCCATATGATATCAATTAAAGAAAATGTGGCCTTTTTTATATCTGAACTTTGGTTGCTGAATTGTGACGTTGAAATAGAAAAATTTCAACTATCAAATTTTGGCTTAAAAAAACAAAAAGATACAACAATGTGCACTTTTTAATGTCTCTATGGATAGGATATCATCTATTAAAAGTAATAGATAGCATACTGAATGTATCAGACTTATAAAAAAATGGCAAAAGATAATTTTATATGACCCTGTGCCAAAAAAATAGAGGTTTTCAAATAAAGCGAGGCCTTATATGAAATGTAATATTTTCCATAATTAACAATTTTCAGAAGTTGTTAAGTTAGAAATACCCTATCTAAATATTATAAATGTACTTTTCATGGAAATATGAGTTTCAAATAGCATAACACATGACAATGAAATGGTCTTAAGCAATGTCAAGCTTAAAAAAACAAGTTGTCAATTTAGGCCGTTCCCCATAATTGCATGTTAAAAAGCATATAAATGATATGAGAGATGATATATGCTTCTATTTGCTCAAATCTTTGCTTAGATATGATGAAACATGAAGCCTGGGTGTAACAAGACTTTTGTTTTCAACTTTATATGTTGATAATATGATCTGATGCCAAATTTATTCATTTTACTCTTTAAAACCTGCATGAAATTTCAGCCTCAAAAGGCCAATATTTTAACCTCTAGCTATCCAACAGAAGAAAATAAAGGTAGTCTGTGAAACAGACAAGATATATTATACATAGAGACATTAAAAAGTGCACATTGTTGTATCTTTTTGTTTTTTTAAGCCAAAATTTGATAGTTTAAATTTTTCTATTTCAACGTCACAATTCAGCAACCAAAGTTCAGATATAAAAAAGGCCAAATTTTCTTTAATTGATATCATATGGCTTTGAAACTAGGTAATCTGTCTTATATCACCTTAAGCTTAAGCTTAAATCATTCCAAGATTTATTAGAATTGGTCAAGTTTTTGACACCTAATAGGCCCCTGATCACAATTAATGACCCCGCTTTTCGTTGTCCATGAATATAGTTCCTTGTTATTATAGTGTCTTTTTTCTTTATTTTTGTTCTCTGCCTTCCTGATTCATTTCTTAGTTTTTAGAGGTTGGAATTGAAAGAAGAGAGTTGAAAAATTTTTTTAGATGCATTATTTTAACTATTCAGTTGTGGGAAAGAGTGATTAGGCCAGTTGCAAAAGGTAAAATTTATAGTTTTCGGAACATCTCTTGACTTGTCCTTACCAGTAGGGATAAAATGAATAAAATTATTTTATTAAAGGGTCACGTATTGATCTTACACAACAGTTAAATATTTATAAGTACAATCACATAAAAAAAAGATCAGGACCCAGCCTATAAAGACTTATGAGACACTATTATATACATAAAAAACAGCTCAAACACACAAGGTAAAAAAAAATAGAATATAATAAGAAATCTCATGTATTTATCTTGCAAACTTAATAAATTGAGCGGAATAATATAAATTAAAATTAAAAGAAATTTAAGACTGTTAAATATAAAAATAAAACATTACCATGATTACTATATATTCTAATTTTAAATTAATAAAAGTGAAAGAAAAAAGAGAAAGAAAATAGAATCAAAAATTAATTCAAACCACTTTCACCAATTTTCTAAAAAATATATATTAAAAATTTTCTATCAACATATAACATAAACTATTACAACAAATATACTTTAATTATTTATGTACCAAAAGTTTTTTCCCTGAAATATACATTTTCTTTAAATTATCTTTTATCATGATAAAAAGAATAGGCTTTATGGACAATTGCATGTTATACAAATCTTTTCCTTCTGACATAGAATTTGTGAATAGAGTAGGACAGTGTTACTTGAATGTCATTACAAGTAATTAAAACATTGAACTTGAGCTCTGTACTCCTGTTTTCAAAATTTTCAATAAATTGACGTGCCTTTCGAAACAAATCTATCTAATGTCTTCATACAGAGGGAAAACCATTAAACAGTGAGTTTCGTGTTCAACATCATTCAATTTACAAAATTTACATAGTCTATTATTCAAGGGAATCTGCTGTCTGGTTTATCTTTCTGTCTCTACAGCTAGGCGTAGCGATCCACTGCGAAATAATGCCATAGTTCGAGTTACGTTTCTTGGTAAAAACGAAAGAATATACTGTTCTGTTTTAACACTTTTCTTGTAAATACGGTAAGTCCTTAGCTTGTTCCCGTTAGCATTGTTTCTGTCGTCATGTAAATCTTTCTCGAAGTTTGTAGACGGAAGGTGACCATACGCTGCCTTGACGGACGCCTTGGAATTCAGCAAACGATGTAGATAACAGGGATGGGGTAATCGTAATCTGTAATCGTAATCGATTGTAATTGATTACATGTTTCCCAGTAATCGACAGTAATCTGTAATCGAAGACATTTTCGATTACATGTAATCGTAATTTAATCGATTACAGCAAAAATTAGGATGTAATCATCGATTACTTTTGATTACATTTCAATTACTTTTAGTGACATAGTTTGATGAAATCAAACCTATTTTAAATGAAAATGTATATGCATTCATCACTTTATAGTACGAATAAAATAGAAAGTATTTAGACTTCAGAGCTTATCAAATGCCTTATTTGTATCTATTGTCTCAAGCTGCATTATGATCAACCAGAACTCCTACCAATTTTACTGTATATCCAGCTTTTTAAACAATTGACTTAACTGTCTTCAATGCTTGTCAATTATTTAAAGACCTTTTATTTTGAAATAAGTAAATAGATAAAAATAAGAAATGAGTCTTATGTCAAGTTCTGTACTACTTTGACATTGAAGTGTAATTTTCAATAAGATTTGGAATTTTAGCTAAACTAGATACACAGTGGATTCGTTATAATATTATGATATAAAAATCAGAAAGTACACAACGTACCAATTGATTTGCATTGAAATTCTTGTTCAGAAATAGATACATGTATCCCATATTGACACTAAAATATATCTTGTTAAATATCATGATTTTGAATAGAGTATAGAAAAATCCCAACAAATTCCTGTCTATACTAATCAGATGATCAAGGACTTCTAATTAATAAGATGTTTTGATTTCAATTATGTCTAATTAAGAGGAGATTGACATTATATTTCCCCAGGTTATGAAATGTACTCCATTGGCAGTTTTATAACCTGTAATTAGGGAGATTATCCAAACAAAATAATTAATTCATGCATGTATTAGTTATAAATATAATAAATTTACATCTTTGAAATTAGCTGAACTAGTTAATTATTCTTCTTTTTACATTTTAATTGTAATATATACTATATCAAATATAGTTAAAAATTAATAAATACAAAATACCTATCTTAAGTTATTATGACAGCAAAACTTGAAAAATATAGAGACATGTGGAAAATAAACTAGACTATAAAGAAGTGACTGAAGCCATGTGGTGTCATTGAGAGAACTTTATCACATCTCACTCATGTAGGTAACCAGATTTTAAAGAATTTTTGAATATTTCAAATCCTCAGTGAGAGCTTCTATCTAGAAACAAACTGTCAACTTAAACTTTGAAAACAATGCTTTCAATGAAGTTTTGATCAAGTTATAAATTTCCCCTATACATAACAAAATGTTTGTGTTTAACTTACTTTATTATTTTTTTGTAATTTTATAGCATGTAATTGACAGTAATCGAAAAATAATCCAATTACTTTTGATAAAGTAATCGATTGCAATCGATTACATACAAAAATCAGAGTAATCGATTATTAATCGAATACACAAAAATCCCTCGATTAATAATCGATTACATTTGTCAGTAATCATTCCCATCCCTGGTAAATAACTTGCTATCCCAGCGGACTGCAGAGTTCATATACGTTGTATGTGTACCAATCATTTAAGATTTGCCATCTTTGTCCAGAAATTCCACTTTGAAATATCCTTTTTAGCAGAGAGGCATGCCAAACAATATCAAAAGCGGATGACGCATTGACAAAAGTAGTATACAGTGTTTGTCCTAATTCTTTTGCTTCTATGATTGCCTCAGTAAGGGGAAGTGCTTCAAAAGTAGGATTGACCCCGGCAGTAAAGCCACGTTGAAGTCTGCTCTGTACCTTAAGTAGTTTAGGTTCCTCTAAATAAAGATGTACCGATTCCATCAGTTTTCCCATTACAGGAGAAATTGTAATACGTCGATAAGATTTTGGTAGGCAGATAGGTTTTCCATGACCTTTGAACAACGGTGAAACAATACCTTCTTTGAAACACTGTGGTACACGCTTAAATTTGAATGCTTCATTTATCAAGTTTGTAAGTATGTTGGCTGTTTTTTCACCTCCATATTTAAAATGTTCAGCAGAAATTCCAAATTGGTCAGTAGCTTTTCCAGTTTTCATTTTTGAAATACATTTTTGAATTGTTTCAATATCAAATTCAATAGTTTTTTCATCTTCATGTTCAAATATGTCTTGAAGCAAAATACGGTCTAGCTCAACTTGAGTACGGTACTGTTGATTCTGCGGTTTTTCCGAAGGAGTAGATAATTCAGTGAAATAATTTGTCCACGCCTCACGAATAAGATCAGGTGTATCAAAATGAACATCATCAATAATCAGACAGTCGAGTAGGCGTTTTCTACTCTGCCTCTGACGGCGAATAATTTTATCGAATGTGGCATTGTCACCAGAATGAGCATTCATAATGTTCTGATAGATAGAATGTCGCTCTTCAGCATTCAATTGTCTTTGAAGTTTTTTAAGTACTCTTTTCATATCTAAACGTTTTCTGTTTACAAGGTCGTTTTTGTTAGACGGACATCCAAGGACCTTCCATTTCCAATGTGCATCCTTGCTTTGTTTACAGAGTTGTTGCAGCACAGAATTCCATGAGCGTTTCCTTTTTCCAACAGAAATTGTTGGTGCACATTCAAAGGCAGTTGTAGTCAAGATATTAAAAAGTTCTTCACAGCTCATTTCGATAAATGAGAAAATGCTGTTATCAATAAACATATAGATTAGTTTCTGTTGAAGTAATTGTTCATATTTTTCATAATCAAGTTTTTTCCAGTTCACTTTCTTCAGTGTTGCAATCGATTTTCCAGACTTAGTAGTTTTTGTAGAAAAGAAACATGACAAGGTTGCCTGCACTGACCTATGAGATGAGGTGTTAAGCGGTTCATCTATCAAGACTTTTATTTCTGAGATTTTATCTATTTGAGTTGAGGATATGAGTATATAATCAATCTGGGAGGATTATTTCCCACTATGGTGGTAATAAGTATGGTCTTCTGGGTAGTCCTTTGGTAAGGACAGATGTTTCTCGTCCAAAAATGACTTTAAAGTTTTATCTTGGCGATAACCCTTTGACCTATTCACATTGGCATTCATGTCACCTAATATTATAGTTACTGAGTTACTATACTTTGTCATAGTTTCACCTAGTTCGTCCAAAGTACTTTCAAATAAGTCCATTGAATAATTTTGACATGGCATATTAGCACAAAATGTTCCTGAATGGCAATTATTGAATTGGTTTTCATTAAAGTTAATAAATATGCCTTATTGGATGTAAAGCACTCAATGTTCAATGTTGTAAAACTCAATTGTTTATGGGTGTTCCTGGAGTTCTCGGCGGGTGATTTGATGTTTGGCCTTTCTCTAAAAAATGATTCGATGGTAAAGTTTCACATTCCGCATCTACTGCACTCATTATCGTGTTGTTTGGAGTGTTATTTATTGACATAAGTTCAGTTCTCTCGGGCATGTTCTTAGTGATTTTTAAGTTCGTATCTTGCTTCTTACTATGGGCTTTTGCCCCTACATGAGTTCCCTGTGGTCTTATATTGTTGCTGTTATACGTAGAGTTGAATTGTGAATGGTTCCATGTTGTAGGGCCAAAATTTTGGTTGGTGGGCATTTGGAAGACTTGCGCTGGTCTAGGTTGAGCTGTAGGAACATGTACAAAATGTGGTCGTACAACAGAGGTGCCTAGAGTAGGTGCAAACTGCTGCGGATGAGTCACTGGTACAGTAGTTGGAGGTTTCCCCATGTTAAAATGCTGACTCATATGGGGTTGAGCTTGAAGTACATTTTGTTGAGCTAAGTAAAAGTTATTTGATGCTAAAAGTTTATTGTTTATCTTTTCAATTTCGTGCTTCATTGTAACCTTCTCTACTTCCAGAGAGCAAATTCTGGACATAAATTCATACAGCCTTTCGGACTGAGTAGCTTGCATTCGCAGAAATTCCATTTGAGTATCAAGTAGCTTTTGAGTTTGAATGTCTGAGTTTTTAAAATTATGACTAGCTGAATATTGAGATGACATACAGGTATGACTTGATTTAACAACGGACTAGAGTTCATAGATGTTTCATTGGATTGGTTTTCTTGGTTTTTGTTTTGTTCTATTAGAAAACGGAATTTGAGTAATCTATTTTTTTTCCAATGCTAAGATTTTTGAACGAGATAGAGCTAATTGTTTTGCAACTGCTTTTTGGTCGTATTCTCGTTCTTTCAGTTCTTTTTCCCATTTTTCTAACTCTTTTTCCTTCTTTTTTAACTTTTGTTCGAGAATAGTGAGTTCCGAGTTTTCAATGGTTGTCATTGGTGATGCAATATGTAACGGTTGATTGACATTACAATGACTTGGTCTTGCATTAGGCTCAGATATAGTAACATCAGTACCATGACTTTCATAAATAAGTGTATTATCGTTATCCTTTGCTAGTTCAGAGATTGTTGGAGAAAGCAAGACATGATTGTTGTTAGAAAAGATATGAAAAAACGTTATAAAGAAATGATAGGGAAATTAATTGTGGTCTGTGGCCTAAGAGGTGGATTTCAGCAAATTTTGAATTTGTACTTTGACAACTCCCCTGAATGATCTATTGGTATTAATTTGTCAAACTACATGAGAATAAATGATTTCCACTTTTATTTGATAGAAATTTTGTAAAAAAGTCACATTTCAGCTTACATGCCCCAAATTTAGCTTTTTCAGTTGTTTCAATATTTTTACAAAAGTAGCATTTTTTACTTTCTTACTGACAGGTTTTTCTGATTTTGTATTTGTCTATGTGGTATTTAATTTGGATGTTTCACTCATTTGTGAACTCTGAACACAAAAAAAAGTTAATAAAGACTGATTATTTCTGCAAAATGAGCTATTTTAATGGTCTAAGTCTAACACTCAGTATAAAGCAAGTGAAATGTGAGGTTCTATGCACATAAAAGTTGGATTCCTTTTAGTAGATTTTACTGAATCTGTATCAGAAGCACTTTTTACTGGTTTTTTTATAATGTCTGTTTCACAGACTACCTTTATTTTCTTCTGTTGGATAGCTAGATGTTAAAATATTGGCCTGAAATTTCATGCAGGTTTTAAACAGTAAAATGAAGAAATTTTGCATCAGATCATAATATCTACATATAAAGTTGAAAACAAAAGTCTTGTTACACCCAGGCTTCATGTTTCATCATATCTAAGCAACGATTTCAGCAAATAGAAGCATAGTTCTATCTCTCATATCATTTATATGCTTTTCAACATGCAATTATGGGGAACGGACTAAATTGACAACTTGTTTTTTTAAGCTTGACATTGCTTAAGACCATTTCATTGTCATGTGTTATGCTATTTGAAACTCATATTTCCATGAAAAGTACATTTATAATATTAAGATAGGGTATTTCTAACTTAACAACTTCTGAAAATTGTTAATTGTGGAAAATATTACATTTCATATAAGCCCTCGCTTTATTTGAAAACCTCTATATTTTTGGCACAGGGTCATATAAAATTAACTGTTGCCAATTTTTTATAAGTCTGATACATTCAGTATGCTGCCTATTACTTTAAATAGATGATATCTTATACATAGAGACATTAAAAAGTGCACATTGTTGAATTTTTTTGTTTTTTAAGCCAAAATTTGATAGTTGAAATTTTTCTATTTCAACGTCACAATTCAGCAACCAAAGTTCAGATATAAAAAAGGCCACATTTTCTTTAATTGATATCATATGGCTTTGAAACTGGGTAATCTGTCATATAACACCTAAAGCTTAAATCATGCCAAGTTTTATTAGAATTGGTCAAGTGTTTGACACCTAATAGGCCCCAGACAACAATTAATGATCCCGCTTTTCGTTGTCCACGAACATACTTCCTTGTTTTTAAAGTGTCTATTTTTCTTTATTTTTGTTCTCTGCCTTCCTGATTCATTTCTTAGTTTTTATAGGGTAGAAATGAAAGAGGAAAGTTAAAATAAATTTTTAGATGCATTATTTTAACTACTCTGTTGTGGGAATGAGTGATTAGGCCAGTTGCAAAAGGTAAAATTTATTGTTTTCGGAACACCTCTTGACTTGTCCATACCAGTAGGGATGTGTTTTGGCTAGTTTTATGAACTACACAGAAGGGATTTTCCTTTAAGTTGGATATAATGTGAGACTTATACTGTACATTACACATATCAAAAATTGTTTGCGGTATACCATCTTCTCCGCAAGTTTATTGTTTTCTGTTTGGTATTAATTTAATAATTAAGATCCATGTTACATCTCGTGATCAATTTGTTTGGTAATCGTCAATGGCAGTCAACAGGGTTTAAGAACATCGGTTGTTCGACCTGTTAGTCAAATGCGATTTGTTAAAATATACTTTTCACTTTTTTGGTCTTTTGGAAAATATTATTTGTGCTGTATTTAGACCCCTCTACCAAGAAATTTGTTTTACATGCACACGTATAAAAATTGCGGTTTTTATCCAACGCAATCATAGGTTTGAACGTTGTTTTCAATTTAGACCTGTTTATATTTTTTCGTTTGGGCTTGTACTATATTTTCCTTCCGGTTCATATGATCCGTTCATCCTATTTCGACTCCTTAAAATTCAAGAATCTATCCTAAATTGAGGTAAATTATATGGCCTTCCAAATACCGTTTCGATCCCTAACATCACTGAAGAGACATTAATTGTCGGAATCCGGATATGGTGTACACATTTTTGCACCTCATGTTTGCGGTATACCATCTTCTCCGCAAGTTTATTGTTTTCTGTTTGGTATTAAATTAATAATTAAGATCCATGTTACATCTCGTAAACAATTTATTTGGCAATCGTTAATGGCAGTCAACAGGGTTTAAGAACATCAGTTGTTCGACCTGTTAGTCAAATGCGTTTTGTTAAAATATACTTTTCACTTTTTTGGTCTTTTGGAAATGTTGTTTGTGCTGTATTTAGAACCCCTCTACCAAGAAATTTGTTTTACATGCACACGTATAAAAATGGCGGTTTTGTATCCAACGCAATCATATATTTGAATGTTGTTTTCAATTTAGACCTGTTTTTTTTTCGTTTGGGCTTGTATTATATTTTCCTTCGGGTTTATATGATCCGTTCATCCTATTTCGACTCCTTAAAATTCAAGAGTCTATCCTAAATTGAGGTAAATTATATGGCCTTCCAAATACCGTTTCGATCCCTAACATCACTGAAGAGACATTAATTGTCGAAATCCGGATATGGTGTTCAAATTTTTGCACCTCATGTTTGCGTAATACCATCTTCTCCGCAATTTTATTGTTTTCTGTTTGGTATAAAATTAATAATTATGATCCATGTTACATATTGTGATCAATTTATTTGGCAATCGTCAATGGCAGTCAACAGGGTTTAAGAACATCGGTTGTTCGACCTGTTAGTCAAATGCGTTTTGTTAAAATATACTTTTCACTTTTTTAGGCTTTTGAAAAATATTGTTTGTGCTGTATTTAGACCCCTCTACCAAGAAATTTGTTTTACATGCACACGTATAAAAATTGCGGTTTTTATCCAACGCAATCATAGATTTGAACGTTGTTTTCAATTTAGACCTGTTTATATTTTTTCGTTTGGGCTTGTATTATATTTTCCTCCGGGTTTATATGATCCGTTCATCCTATTTCGACTCCTTAAAATTCAAGAGTCTATCCTAAATTGAGGTAAATTATATGGCCTTCCAAATACCGTTTTGATCCCTAACATCACTGAAGAGACATTAATTGTCGAAATCCGGGTATGGTGTACAAATTTTTGCACCTCATGTTTGCGGTATACCAACTTCTCCGCAAGTTTATTATTTTCTGTTTGGTATTAAATTAATAATTAAGATCCATGTTACATCTCGTGATCAATTTATTTGGAAATCGTCAATGGCAGTCAGCAGGGTTTAAGAACATCGATTATTCGACCTGTTAGTCAAATGCGTTTTGTTAAAATATCTTTTCATTTTTTTGTCATTTGGAAAGTATTGTTTGTGCTGTGTTTAGACCCCTCTACCATGAAATTTGTTTTACATGCACATGTATAAAAATTGCGGTTTTTATCCAACGCAATCATAGGTTTGAACGTTGTTTTCAATTTAGACCTGTTTATATTTTTTCGTTTGGGCCTGTATTATATTTTCCTACGGGTTTATATGATCCGTTCATCCTATTTCGACTCCTTAAAATTCAAGAGTTTATCCTAAATTGAGGTAAATCAAATGGCCTTCCAAATACCGTTTCGATCCCTAACATCACTGAAGAGACATTAATTGTCGAAATCCGGATATGGTGTACAAATTTTTATTTCTCATGTTTGCGGTATACCATCTTCTCCGCAATTTTATTGTTTTCTGTTTGGTATTGAATTAATAATTAAGATCCATGTTACATATTGTGATCAATTTATTTGGCAATCGTCAATGGCAGTCAACAGGGTTTAAGAACATCGCTTGTTCGACCTGTTAGTCAAATGCGTTTTGTTAAAATATGCTTTTCACTTTTTTGGTCTTTTGGAAAATGTTGTATGTGCTGTATTTAGACCCCTCTACCAAGAAATTTGTTTTACATGCACACGTATAAAAGTTGCGGTTTTTATCCAACGCAATCATAGGTTTGAACGTTGTTTTCAACTTAGACCTGTTTATATTTTTTCGTATGGGCTTGTATTATATTTTCCTTCGGGTTCATATGATCCGTTCATCCTATTTCGACTCCTTAAAATATAAGAATCTATCCTAAATTGAGGTAGATTATATGGCCTTCCAAATACCGTTTCGATCCCTAACATCACTGAAGAGACATTAATTGTCGAAATCCGGATATGGTGCACACATTTTTGCACCTCATGCTTGCGGTATACCATCTTCTCCGCAAGTTTATTGTTTTCTGTTTGGTATTAAATTAATAATTAAGATTCATGTTACATCTCGTGAACAATTTATTTGGCAATCGTCAATGGCAGTCAACAGGGTTTAAGATCATCAGTTGTTCGACCTGTTAGTCAAATGCGTTTTGTTAAAATATACTTTTCACTTTTTTGGTCTTTTGGAAAATGTTGTTTGTGCTGTATTTAGACCCCTATACCAAGAAATTTGTTTTACATGTACACGTATAACAATTGCGGTTTTTATCCACCGCAATCATAGGTTTTAACGTAGTTTTCAATTTAGACCTGTTTATATTGTTTCGTTTGGGCTTGTATTATATTTTCCTTCGGGTTTATATGATCCGTTCATCCTATTTCGACTCCTTAAAAATCAAGAGTCTATCCTAAATTGAGGTAAATTATATGGCCTTCCAAATACCGTTTTGATCCCTAACATCACTGAAGAGACATTAACTGTCGAAATCCGGATATGGTGTAGAAATTTTTGCACCTCATGTTTGCGGTATACCATCTTCTCCGCAAGTTTATTAGTTTCTGTTTGGTATTAAATTAACAATTAAAATCCATGTTACATCTCGTGATCAATTTTTTTTGGCAATCGTCAATGGCAGTCAGCAGGGTTTAAGAACATCGGTTTTTCGACCTGTTAGTCAAATGCATTTTGTTAAAATATACTTTTTACTTTTTTGGTCATTTGGAAAATGTTGTTTGTGCTGTGTTTAGACCCCTCTACCAAGAAATTTGTTTTACATGCACACGTATAAAAATTGCGATTTTTATCCAACGCCATTATAGGTTTGAACGTTGTTTTCAATTTAGACCTGTTTATATTTTTTCGTTTGGGCTTGTATTATATTTTCCTTCGGCTTCATATAATCCGTTCATCCTATTTGGACTCCTTAAAATTCAAGAATCTATCCTAAATTGAGGTAAATTATATGGCCTTCCAAATACCGTTTCGATCCCTAACATCACTGAAGAGACATTAATTGTCGAAATCCGGATATGGTGTACAAATTTTTGCACCTCATGTTTGCGGTATACCATCTTCTCCGCAATTTTTTTGTTTTCTGTTAGATATTAAATAATAATAAAGATCCATGTTATATCTCGTGATCAATTTATTTGGCAATCGTCAATGGCAGTCAGCAGGGTTTAAGAACATCGGTTGTTCGACCTGTTAGTCAAATGCGTTTTGTTAAAATATACTTTTCACTTTTTTGGTCTTTTGGAAAATGTTGTTTGTGCTGTGTTTAGACCCCTCTACCAAGAAATTTGTTTTACATGCACACGTATAAAAATTGCGGTTTTTATCCAACGCAATTATAGGTTTGAACGTTGTTTTCAATTTAGACCTGTTTATATTTTTTCGTTTGGGCTTGTATTATATTTTCCTTCGGGTTTATATAATCCGTTCATCCTGTTTCGTCTCCTTAAAATTCAAGAGCCTATCCTGAATTGAGGTAAATTATATGGCTTTCCAAATACCGTTTCGATCCCTAACATCACTGAAGAGACATTAATTGTCGAAATCCGGATATGGTGTACAAATTTTTGCTCCTCATGTTTGCGGTATACCATCTTCTCCGCAAGTTTATTGTTTTCTGTTTGGTATTAAATTAAAGGGATACTTCGCAAAAAAATGAAAAATTGATATTATGTTGATTATGTATTAAAAACTACAAATTCATAAATATTAAAGTTAAATACTGCTAGAAAAGAGATCACCATCGATTTCAAATTTAGAGTATCACTTCTCCGCGTGCGGCCATTTTGACATCATCCCTGAATAGAAAACACGATATATCTATATACCACAAAGGACCAAAACAAGCAGTAACCTAACGTAGCCGTAATTGAGTGTCGATATCTTGTCAAGCGTACGGTTGTTTTACCCGACAAGGAAAGCCTAAACAGTTTCCCGGGTCACAAAAAAAGATTATAATAGACATGGTTGTGCATGCAACCTTTCCTAACTAACTTGATACGGAAAATGTAATTATATATAATTTTTTTTGAATAACTAGTACAATGGTCTGTCGTTATAAAACTGTTTTTTTTTTTTTTTTACTAAGATTTTGAAACAAGAAATTTTTGATGGAAATTAGTTAAAAAGTTCAAAGTGATAAATTAAGTGTTCCGTGTAAAAATGTTTTCGAAAATCTAGTGTGTTCATAATTCATTTATGTAATAATCTTATTTAAATAAATTCGGAACTTCCCTTATCTGATCACCAGCATTGCTAAAGGAATTGTTCCCAGAGGTATTGTGAGTTGACACGTCCAGGTATTCAAGCGATTTCCTGTCGGGCTTTAAAACTCTTATTACACAATTACATAAAGCAAGTTCGTGCATCACTTCACCTCTGAGGGTATTGAGAAGTGTACACGGCCGATAACTTGTAACTTTCCATTTTGAAACTATCAGGTGAATATATATCTTTGTCTTGCGTGTCCGATAGTGATATGCTAGTCTTTACTAAACCATAGAAATAATAGCCATTATATATAACTAAACTCATACGCCTGTTTATAAATGACATTTATGGTGTAAAGAATATTTTATGATGAAAATCTAAATAATTCCAAAAAAAGATTTGATAAAATAAAAATATATTTACATATTTTCCAAACGTAAATTGGGGAAAATGTAAGTAATTACTCGTTGTCAATAATTATTGACATTTTGAAACGTACAAATATTGATTTAACAAAATGTACGCACTTGTCGATCATTGGATTATACGCCTAGATAGAAGGTTGCGAAACAATAGATAGTCGCAATTTAGAATATATACATGTATATTGAATATACGAGAGAAACATCCAAAACCAATCTGATTTAAATACAGGTCGATATCTAACTTGCTTTGGTTCATCGAAGTTATGCACATAGTAAATTCACAGATTTTTATTTCAATTAGATTATTTTGAACAGTTATGGAAAGTCGTCATCATCTCAATGGTTGTGTATTATGTATAAATAATGTAATAATGTGAAAATGGTTCTATTATACCGCTAGTACCTCATGTCAATTTTCCTGTTCCGACTTGCAGGTAATATATATGCCACTGGACGTACACTAATGATCCCCAAAAAGCTTATTTTAAGAAATAAAGAAACTTCACTCCGAATAGACTGATAGTAGATGTATTAACGTCTCTGGTCAGCTAGAGGGTTGATTAATTTATTTAGTTAGCTTAAAAGGGAGAGGGGATAAACCATTCCTAATATTGCACTTATGCATAAAATATTAAATGAGAGTAATATAAGAGAAAATATAAATACGAAAAGTCGCATATCTGGTAAAAAAAAAGTATCACTGGCAACTATAGAATTTCACGTACAATTGTCATTCTTAATCGAAATAACGGACAGTCATTAAAATACATGCATGTACATTGTGATAAAAAGGGGTGCTGCAGTTGCATATTATTCATCATAAATCTATTTCAAATATATACTTTCCTGTCATTCTTATAAGTTAACGCAGAGACATGTAACTATACATCTCTAGTTAACGACAATCAACCATATAAATATTTGAATCTGATGTGACTTACCGTTCATCTCTTCCTTTTTTCTTCCTTTTTTTTTTTTTTTATTTGGGCAGGTACACAAACATTGTAATGTTAGATATACTGTTCCCAGGTTGGGAGGGGGCGGTGGTTGGAGGTGAAGTATATCGAAAGTTACAAAATAAGAACGTTGTATTTATGAATTTACATGAAGAATTTTGATCTTAGGCGTAGGTTTCTTTTTTTTTTAAAGTTCAGTGATTTAAATTGAGAGAAAAAAATCTAGTCAGAATTTAAATCGTTCCGGCAATTTCCACCTAAGACTCCTCTAAAATCATGAATGCTCATGCTTCACAATCATCAGAATTTTCTTTGCATTGGTACATTCTGTATCGGTATAGTGAGTTACCTTGACATTTCCGGGTATAACAGAGCTACTTGTATATTACATGTATGTGGTTAGGTGACGTCCCTTGAGGTCTTACGTATACAGGTTCACATTTATAATGGTTTCTGATATAACAAGGTTTTATGACATTCACACTTCTGCATGTTCTGTATACCAAATTATTATCTTATTTTTAGACCAAACGAGGATGTGAATATTTTCCAGAAAAATATTGAGTATCAAAGTATCAAATTAATTTCGGGATTTTTTTCTTTCTTGGTATTAAATCACAGAAACTTAAAGAATATACTGCTTGTCCGCTTTAGGTGTATTCTTGTCAGTTAAGACTGACATATATGTCTCTGGTATATAGTGGGTTTATGAATGCATGATAAGTCTTGCAAAGGTACAAGATATTATAAAGCACACTGAAAATTGATTCCGCCGGTCTGTCTCCATTCAAAACAGGAAAAGATGACGTTAGATTGATTCTGTTATTTTTTTCAAACATCGTTGGTCAAATAGCTAAAGTATGTATACGTTATGAGATTTTAAATATTTTAATAAGGGCATTCCCGATTAGGTAAATGTAGATCACTGTGGACGGACCAAGCTATATTAATCATGTAACCGCGATAATTTTCTCTAAACATTGAAATATTCATGATAATTTGAAAAAATAAGTACAGTGTTTGGTTTATACGCTCGTTTTCGTGAGCCATTTTTATTTATAAAATTATTTAATTGAAAGTAATTCAGAATTTCGATGTTAAAACAAAATACTCACCTATCTATTTTAAAATTAAGCTCACGCAAAATATAAAAGATATACATGTATATAACGGCGATTCAGGTATTTTCACCATATTCCTCCCCAAATAATTTATGTTTTTATCATTCAGACGAAAAGTTGTTCACACCTGTAACGTTGAACCGTGTTGGCTAAAATTCACTGAGTGAAGATCAAAAGAATAGAATTACAGAATGCTAATCTTTTAATTACCTTGAATTTAACCACGCATTCAACAGGAAGTCACTAAGTGTCTCAGTACAATACACATTGTATTTACACAGTACTATTGGGAAATGCTTGCTAGACTGAAGTAAAAGCCTTCAAGTGAGAATACAAACATGCATTTGTAAAACAATATCAGTTATATATGTTTGCTCAAAATATTCGTCGGAAAAAATTCATAAAAATATATTCTATTGTATGATTTACTTTTATTACTATAATCATATCAGAAATCCTTTAAATATAAATCGTACATTTTAATTTTGAAAGTCTCGGCTGATCACTTTACTTTCTTAATTATTAATGGTTAATAGCTACGCCAAAAGTCGTCGATGCGCTTTAAATCGCGTTATAAGATAATTAACGAACAAGACTTATAATGAGATTTATTCACTCCCGGCATTCAAAAAGACTTAAACTACGTCACAGAAGTCAGGAAGTTGGAATAAATTAAATTATTAATTCCCAATTTTCTTCGTTATTAGTGTTCATATCCAGATAAAACTTGGTAAATATGCTTTTTATGGTATTATGAACATAATAAGATGAAAAGTAAAAAATCGCGAATTTTCCCTTTAATAATTAAGATCCATGTTACATCTCGCGAACAATTTATTTGGCAATCGTCAATGGCAGTCAGCAGGGTTTAAGAACATCAGTTGTTCGACCTGTTAGTCAAATGCGTTTTGTTAAAATATACTTTTTATTTATTTTGGTCTTTTGGAAAATGTTGTTTGTGCTGTATTTATACCCCTCTACCAAGAAATTTGTTTTACATGCACACGTATAAAAATTGCGGTTTTTATCCAACGCAATCATAGGTTTGAACGTTGTTTTCAATTTAGACCTGTTTATATTTTTTCGTTTGGGCTTGAATTATATTTTCCTTCGAGTTTATATGATTCGTTCATCCTATTTCGACTCCTTAAAATTCAAGAGTCTATCCTAAATTGAGGTAAATTATATGGCCTTCCAAATACCTTTCGATCCCTAACATCACTGAAGAGACATTAATTGTCGAAATCCGGATATGGTGTACAAATGTTTGCACCTCATGTTTGCGGTATACCATCTTCTCCGAAAGTTTATTGTTTTCTGTTTGGTATTAAATTAATAATTAAGATCCATGTTACATCTCGTGATCAATTTATTTGGCAATCGTCAATGGCAGTCAGCAGGGTTTAAGAACATCAGTTGTTCGACCTGTTAGTCAAATGCGTTTTGTTAAAATATACTTTTCAATTATTTTGGTCTTTTGGAAAATGTTGTTTGTGCTGTATTTAGACCCCTCTACCAAGAAATTTGTTTTACATGCAAACGCATAAAAATCGCACCAACGCAATCATAGGTTTGAACGTTGTTTTCAATTTAGACCTGTTTATATTTTTTGGTTTCGGCTTGTATTATATTTTCCTTCGGGTTTATATGATCCGTTCATCCTTTTTCGACTCCTTAAAATTCAAGAGTCTATCCTAAATTGAGGTAAATTATATGGCCTTCCAAATACCGTTTCGATCCCTAACATCACTGAAGAGACATTAATTGTCGAAATCCGGATATGGTGTACAAATTTTTGCACCTCATGTTTGCGGTATACCATCTTCTCCGCAAGTTTATTGTTTTCTGTTTGGTATTAAATTAATAATTAAGATCCATGTTACATCTCGTGATCAATTGATTTGGCAATCGTCAATGGCAGTCAGCAGGGTTTAAGAACAATAGTTGTTCGACCTGTTAGTCAAATGCGTTTTGTTAAAATATACTTTTCACTTATTTTGGTCTTTTGGAAAATGTTGAAGGTGCTGTATTAAGACCCCTCTACCAAGAAATTTGTTTTACATGCACACGTATAAAAATTGCGGTTTTTATCCAACGCAATCATAGGTTTGATCGTAGTTTTCAATTTAGACCTGTTTATATTTTTTTGTTTGGTCTTGTATTATATGTTCCTTCGGGTTTATATGATCCGTTCATCCTATTTCGACTCCTTAAGATTCAAGAGTCTATCCTTAATTGAGATAAATTATATGGCCTTCCAAATACCGTTTCGATCCCTAACATCACTGAAGAGACATTAATTGTCGAAATCCGGATATGGTGTACAAATTTTTGCACCTCATGTTTGCGGTATACCATCTTCTCCGCAAGTTTATTGTTTTCTGTTTGGTATTAAATTAATAATTAAGATCCATGTTACATCTCGTGATCAATTGATTTGGCAATCGTCAATGGCAGTCAGCAGGGTTTAAGAACAATAGTTGTTCGACCTGTTAGTCAAATGCGTTTTGTTAAAATATACTTTTCACTTATTTTGGTCTTTTGGAAAATGTTGAAGGTGCTGTATTAAGACCCCTCTACCACGAAATTTGTTTTACATGCACACGTATAAAAATTGCGGTTTTTATCCAACGCAATCATAGGTTTGATCGTAGTTTTCAATTTAGACCTGTTTATATTTTTTTGTTTGGTCTTGTATTATATGTTCCTTCGGGTTTATATGATCCGTTCATCCTATTTCGACTCCTTAAGATTCAAGAGTCTATCCTTAATTGAGATAAATTATATGGCCTTCCAAATACCGTTTCGATCCCTAACATCACTGAAGAGACATTAATTGTCGAAATCCGGATATGGTGTACAAATTTTTGCTCCTCATATTTGCGGTATACCATCTTCTCCGCAAGTTTATTGTTTTCTGTTTAGTATTAAATTAATAATTAAGATCCATGTTACATCTTGTGATCAATTAATTTGGCAATCGTCAATGGCAGTCAGCAGGGTTTAAGAACATCAGTTGTTCGACTTGTTAGTCAAATGCGTTTTGTTAAAGTATACTTTTCACTTTTTTGGTCTTTTGGAAAATGTTGTTTGTGCTGTATTTAGACCCCTCTACCAAGAAATTTATTTTACATGCACACGTATAAAAATAGCGGTTTTTATCCAACGCAATCATAGGTTTGAGCGTTGTTTTCAATTTAGACCTGTTTATATTTTTTCGTTTGGGCTTGTATTATATTTTCCTTCGGGTTTATATGATCCGTTCATCCTATTTCGACTCCTTAAAATTCAAGAGTCTATCCAAAATTGAGGTAAATTATATGGCCTTCCAAATACCGTTTCGATCCCTAACATCACTGAAGAGACATTAATTGTCGAAATCCGGATATGGTGTTCAAATTATTACACCTCATGTTTGCGGTAAACCATTTTCTCCGCAAGTTTATTGTTTTCTGTTTGATATTAAATTAATAATTAAGATCCATTTTACATCTCGTGATCAATTTATTTGGCAATCGTCAATGGCAGTCAACAGAGTTTAAGAACATCAGTTGTTCGACCTGTTAGTCAAATGCGTTTTGTTAAAATATACTTTTCACTTTTTTGGTCTTTTGGAAAATGTTGTTTGTGCTGTATTTAGACCCCTCTACCAAGAAATTTGTTTTACATGCACACGTATAACAATTGCGGTTTTTATCCAACGCAATCATAGGTTTAAACGTTGTTTTCAATTTAGACCTGTTTATATTTTTTCGTTTGGGCTTGTATTATATTTTCCTTCGGGTTTATATGATCCGTTTATCCTATTTCGACTCCTTAAAATTCAAGAGTCTATCCTAAATTGAGGTAAATTATATGGCCTTCCAAATACCGTTTCAATCCCTAACATCACTGAAGAGACATTAACTCTCGAAATCCTGATATTGTGTACAAATGTTTGCACCTCATGTTTGCGGTATACCATCTTCTCCGAAAGTTTATTGTTTTCTGTTTGGTATTAAATTAATAATTAAGATCCATGTTACATCTCGTGATTAATTTATTTGGCAATCGCCAATGGCAGTCAGCAGGGTTTAAGAACATCAGTTGTTCGACCTGTTAGTCAAATGCGTTTTGTTAAAATAAAATTTTCACTTTTTTGGTCTTTTGGAAAATGTTGTTTGTGCGGTATTTAGACCGCTCTACCAAGAAATTTGTTTTACATGCACATGTACACGTACAACAATTGCGGTTTTTATCAAACGCAATCATAGGTTTGAACGTCGTTTTCAATTTAGACCTGTTTGTATTTTTTCGTTTGGGCTTGTATTATATTTTCCTTCGGGTTTATATGATCCGTTCATCCTATTTCGACTCCTTAAAATTCAAGAGTCTATCCAAAATTGAGGTAAATTATATGCCTTCCAAATACCCTTTCGATCCCTAACATCGATCACTGAAGAGACATTAATTGTCGAAATCCGGATATGGTGTTCAAATATTTACACCTCATGTTTGCGGTAAACCATTTTCTTAGCAATTTTATTGTTTTCTGTTTGGTATTAAATTAATAATAAAGATCCATGTTACATCTCGTGATCAATTTATTTGGCAATCGTCAATGGCAGTCAGCAGGGTTTAAGAACATCAGTTGTTCGACCTGTAAGTCAAATGCGTTTTGTTAAAATATACTTTTCAATGTTTTGGTCTTTTAGAAAATGTTGTTTGTGCTTTATTTAGACCCCTCTACCAAGAAATTTGTTTTACATGCACACGTACAACAATTGCGGTTTTTATCAAACGCAATCATAGGTTTGAACGTCGTTTTCAATTTAGACCTGTTTGCCTATTTTCGTTTGGGCTTGTATTATATTTTCCTTTGGTTTTTTATATGATCCGTTCATCCTATTTCGACTCCTTAAAATTCAAGAGTCTATCCAAAATTGAGGTAAATTATATGGCCTTCCAAATACCGTTTCGATCCCTAACATCGATCACTGAAGAGACATTAATTGTCGAAATCCGGATATGGTGTTCAAATATTTACACCTCATGTTTGCGGTAAACCATTGTCTTAGCAATTTTATTGTTTTCTGTTTGGTATTAAATTAATAATAAAGATCCATGTTACATCTCGTGATCAATTTATTTGGCAATCGTCAATGGCAGTCAACAGGGTTTAAGATCATCAGTTGTTCGACCTGTTAGTCAAATGCGTTTTGTTAAAATATACTTTTCACTTTTTTGGTCTTTTAGAAAATGTTGTTTGTGCTGTATTTAGACCCCTCTACCAAGAAATTTGTTTTACATGCACACGTACAACAATTGCGGTTTTTATCAAACGCAATCATAGGTTTGAACGTCGTTTTCAATTTAGACCTGTTTGCATTTTTTCGTTTGGGCTTGTATTATATTTTCCTTTGGGTTTATATGATCCGTTCATCCTATTTCGACTCCTTAAAATTCAAGGGTCTATCCTAGATTGAGGTAAATTATATAGCCTTCCAAATACCGTTTCGATCCCTAACATCACTGAAGAGACATTAATTGTCGAAATCCGGATATGGTGTACAAATTTTTGCACCTCATGTTTGCGGTATACCGTCTTCTCCGCAAGTTTATTGTTTTCTGTTTGGTATTAAATTATTAATTAAGATCCATGTTACATCTCGTAATTAATTTATTTCGCAATCGTCAATGGCAGTCAGCAGGGTTTTTGAACACCTTTTTTTTTTTATTCAACAACAACTAATTGCACTTTCTGCTGTTAACAATGTACTTCACTAGTCCAGCATTCCAGTGAAAAGTCCCTGTTTGTTAATACCAGAAATCCAGGGTTGTTTTCTGGTAAGCATCATTATATTAAATTAACATTAGTTTTGATTTAACAGCTAATTTATAAAATTATCAGCAATGAAATTAACAAGTATTTATCAATGAGACTTATTTGTTTAAAAATTTACTATATATATCATCTAGCAATAATTGATTTTTGAGTATTGTTTCCGGAAATTTTTCATATTTCCTCCGTAAATGGGTGAATTGGTTTTCTATCAAACATCTTCCTGGTTTTGAAAGAAATATTGTCACACCGGCCATGACTTAAAAAATAAAAAAAAACAGATGTGATATAGCATATTCACAGGTATGTCTGAATTAAAAATTAACAGAAGATTAAGATTAAATAAAAATTTCATTTTTTAATCTTCTTTTTGTAACGGTAAATAGTCTCCTTATCAATCATCACATGTACATGTACAGTAGCGGTGAAAGGTAAAATTTATATTACTTGATCAGTTCCAGATGTGTAATTTGTAAAATTTATCTCTTTTATTAATTTATTCATCCATTTATTTTTGCTAGATCATATACTTCTCAAACAAAGAAATTATGTTAACAATTTGGCAGTTTTATCTAGAATTCATTTATATTTTGTATTCTTACATTCTGCCTGCAGTTTGTAACTATACATAAATTCTGCTTTAAATACAGCATAAACATTTATAGATTCTGTTTTCTGTTCAGACATGTAATTAGCTTTATATATACAAAACATTATTAATGTAATCAAATAATTGATTTCATAATATTGTTCATCATTACTTTTATAACCGAATACTAAATTCTTCAATGTTAGAATATTATTATCAATATTCAGTTTTTCAAGAAGATTTTTTATTTTTTTCAAGAAGTCATCAAGAAAGTGACATTTCAGAAACATAATCCTCAGTGGTATTGCAATAATGACAATTTGAAGTATTGCAGATATTCCACTGTTTTAATAAAGTTTTACAAGGTAGAATAAAGTGTAATAATTTCCAACGAAACACTTTATATTTATTTTCTTTCAAATAATGATGAACAAATTTTAATATATTACATGTTGAACTCTGAATATACTCAATGTTTAACACTGTTTTCAATCGGTTAAAACCAACAGGCATTTCAATCTCATTCTGAATAAATATATTATAAATTTTTTTAGTGTCTAAATTTTCTAATTTTTCTAAATAATTACAATTCTTCTTAATGTATAAAACATAATTTGTTTTTACTTTAGTTTTCTTTGAAATTTCTTGTAAAATATTAAGCCATTCTTTTGGAAACGCTTTCTTCAATTGAGAAAATTCTGACATCCAATTATATTTAATCTTGAGCTTTTGTAAACTATGTTTCTCCAATATGTTACCATTTTCATCTATAATGTCGTTTACATAGATGATATTGCTATTTATCCAGTTTTGAAATAAAAGACTTTTTTTTTTATCTTAATGAATTGATTTCCCCAAATTACTTGTTGACGAATAGATTTAAAGTCTTTAGGCTGCTCTATTTTTTTGTTTTTTACCCGTGCTTTTACTACATTCAAATAAAATTCTGGCAATTTATTTAAACCTGGAATTGAGTTAATACCATCAATGTTCATCTGAAAGATAAGGAAGTTCTTGCCAAATTTATTAAAATAAAATAATGGTATAACTTTTCAGTTGGCTAAATCTCCATATATTAATCTTTTAATCCACCCAATTTTGAAGGATTCTATGTATTTATCTATGTTAATAATTTTTAGACCACCATCTAGCAATTCATAGCTTAATACTTTTAAATTACGTTTAACTTTTTCTATTTTGCTTTTCCATAAAAATTGATAAATATTTTTTTTAAATTTATCAATATATTCTTTTTCTATGTGTGAAACAGATGCTAAAAAAGTAATATTGGGTAGAATCAGTGATTTGATAACTGTTATTTTTCCCAACAATGTTAGATTGCTTTTCTCCCAGTTTATATTTTTTTCTCAAATTTTTCTAATTGTTTTTCAGCATTAAGTTTTTGACACACATTTTTATTACAACCAACAAAACTCCTAAACATTTCACTGGTTTGTCTGTAAAGTTGATGTTTTTGTATTTTTCTTTATACAGTGTTTATGTTTTCCCAAGCAAATGCCTTCTGTTTTTCATCTGTTTAATTTGAGCCCTGATAATGTGCCAAAAATTTCAATCATATTTAAAACTTTTGAAATGTCTTTTCGTGTTTTTAGAAAAAGTGTCGTGTCATCTGCAAGTTTGCTGATTTTTAATGAATGTGTTTTCCCATCTATCTTAATTTCAAAGCCTTTAATATTATGGTCTTGCCTTATCTTACAGGCTAATATCTCTACTGCTATAACAAAAATTATCGCACTGCACGGACATCCTTGTGGGATTCCACGTTGAATGTTAATGGGTTCAGATATCCATCCATTATTTATTACTGCGCTTTTAATATCTGTGTATAAAGTCTTAATCCAATTAAGCATAGAATTTTGAAATCCAAATTTTTTTAAAGCTGAAATCATAAAATCCCATTCTAAAGAGTCGAATGCTTTTGAGAAATCTAAAAATAGTAGTGCCCCCTCTATATTAAATCTTTCTGCATAATGAATTATATCCTGGATTTGTCTAATATTATAACCTATATATCTATTTTTAACATAACCATTATGATCTTTATGAATAATTATTGGTAGGATATTTTTAATGCGCTGAGCCAATGAATATGCAATTAATTTTGTATCAATATTTAATAAAGTTATGGGTCTATAATTATTGAAAAAAAGCGGATCATTCTTTTTATGTATAAGAGAAATAACTCCTAATTTTTGAGAACTCGTTAACTCCCCTTTTTTATATGAATAATTAAATGTAGATACAGCAAATTCTTTTAATTCATCCCAAAAGGTTCTATAGAACTCAACAATTAGTCCATCAATTCCTGGTGATTTGTTCAATTTCATCTTGAATAATGAATTCGTGCATTCTTCAATGGTTAAAGTACCTTCCATTATCTCACTTTCTTGTGTATTTAATTTGTGATCAATATTTGTATCATTAATATAATTATCTATGGATTTCACATCTGGATTTGTACTATTATAAATATTTTGATAGAATTCTTTTTCTATTTGTAAAATTTTAGAAGATTCTGTTTGTACAACTCCTTTGTCATCTTTTAAGGCAGTTATAGTCTTTCTAGTTTGTCTAGCTTTTTCAAACCTAAAAAAAAATTTAGTATTTTTCTCTCCTTCTTCTACCCATTTTATCCTTGACCTTATTTGAGCTCCTTTACTTTTTATTTCATAAAGTTTTCTTAGTTTACATTCATTATAAATTAATTCTTCTTGAAAATGTTTAATAACATCATCTTTACAATCTGTTTATACTTTCATTTAATTTTTTAATCTTATTTTCCAATATGTGTATTTCACTTATATTTTGATTTGCTTTTCTTTTACAGTATGCAACAGTATGTTCTCGAACTTCAATTTTGAACAGATCCTATTGAAGTCCTATGTTATCAGTAAGTTTTGTTTTATTTTTATATTCTATATTATCCAAGATACTATTATTAATTTTAAAATATCCTTTCCCTTTTGATTGTTATCTCCCTTTTACCTTTAGAGATATAGCTTGGTGATCTGTATGCGAAATAAGTGCAGGTCTTATATCTGCTGAATATATATGTGACCTTATTTCTGAACAAACAAGAAAGTAATCTATGCGTGAAGCTTCATTTATCTTATTTTTCCGTCTCCATGTAAATTGTATATTGGTATTATGTATATCTCTCCAAATGTCTATCAACTTATGTGTTTTGATTAACCCTTTTAAACTGTTGACTGGTTTTTGTTTTTTTTTTTATTTCTGCTGTTTGTTTTTTTTTTTTTTTTTTTTGCTGTCAATATTAGATAGTGTATCATTCATATCTCCCCCAACTATGACCATCCCTAAACTGTTTTTCTGTATCATGAAAAAGACATTTCTATTTTTGGGAAGATTTGGTGCATAAATATTAACTAAAGTATATATACTTTCTGAAATTTCTATATTGATCAAAATTATTCGCCCCTCCTCATCCTGAAATTTATCAATTAATTGATAATCTGTGTGATTACTAATATAAATTGATACTCCTCTTGATTGTGAATTTCCAAAATTGTGATATATATCACCTTTGAATTCATTTTTAAAATTTTTCTCTTAAGTAGAAGTAAAATGACTTTCTTGTACAAATAAAATATTACAATGTTGATACTTCATCCACATATGAAGCCTTTGTCTTTTATCTTTTGAACCTATACCTTGACAATTTAATGAACATATATGTATGGTTTCACTCATTGTTTGCCATAAATATCAAATCAAAAATGTAAAGTTTTCTCATACATAATATAAACAGCATTTGTGTTTACAGCATGCACATACAGTGTGTATTAATATTAATATATACATTGTACATAAATTTGTCAATATTTTTACAATATTGTTGTAAGTAATCATTTTAACATGTTTTATATGAAAACTACATTGTTTTGATATTATTTCATTATCTATTTTTAGACCGCACTTGGCCTTGACTTCCGTCAGACAATGACCAATATTCGGATTAGCAATTTGAAGTGGTATGTCCGAACACCAGACGTTATTTAAAGAAAACAATTTCAATGATGGCTTTGTGATATACCGTATTCCAAGTACTAACCGGAAATGAAAAGTACTATTATTGGATTTACATACGGATATTAAGAAAACACGGATGGCTATAAATTGTGTTTCATGTTCTTAAAATAGAATTGGATTTTCCTTTTCTATACATTGCAAAGAAGTTTGAAATATATTACCACTCTGGATTATAAACGTGGCATATGTGACTGATGGATTTCTTTTCACATGGAAAAATAATTGTTGGATATAGAAATTTCTTACAATATTAATATCAATGATGTTGTTTTTACCAAATATACATTCAAATTCTAATGTTCTATTTATAGCGTACCATACTAACAGGTGATTGTTTGGAACATAAACCTGTTTTATGACATACATATGTTTGACACTCAAATAGTCATTATCTTTTGAATGTATGCAATCTGGCATTGCATCACATTCATTTTTTTTGTTTTTTTTTTAATTAATAAAATAAAAATAATAAATGCTATGTACATACCCAGCAAACACACAACATTTTAAAAACATTTTTTAAATGTTATATGGACGTCTCTTACAAAATATTTCAATAAGATATCATTTAAACATCAAAAAAATGTTTATTTTATTGATTTTGAAATGTTTTATTTCTAACATTTAAGTAAAATGTTTTTACAACATTAACAAAATATAATTTGCTAATATCTTTTATTCATATTGTCAAACATTATAATTCTAAAATATCCCGTAGATATTTTATAATATATAAAAAAATAATATTTTCTTCAATTGGTATTTCATATTGTTACAACATTTAAAGTAAATATTTTCCAAATATCCAAAAAACATTCTGCAAAAAATATTTTACAGAAAATATAGTTTTGCTATTTGCATAAAATGTTTTATAACGTAAAATTAAAATGTTTCACATAAAACTTCTGAAAAATATCAGCTAAATGTTTTCTTTAAAATATTTTGACATACACATTATTTATTTAATAGTCTTACTGATATTTTATTCAACATTTTACGGATATAAAAATAACATTTTATTTAAACTTTATTCAATACCCCACAAACAATTTTGTGGAATTAGCTCGTTTTTTTCAGGATAAGATATAGTACTACATTTCATCAGTATCATGACAAGCAAGATACTATACCGTTGAAATCCTTGATATCTTGAAGTCCGATTTTATTCCTTCTTATATTAAAATTCAAAAGAGTCAACATTAAATTAAGCAATAATGTATTAATAAACAATCACCTTTCTTTAATGTTTATTCATTTCGTTCGTGTATATTTTAGAAATTAAGAAATGAAAACTGTAACTGTACTAAGTTCCATTTTTCATATCGTTTATATGCATTACGGAAAACCGACCTTTTCCGGAATCGACTTTTGTTTTATCACCGGAAATGATATTGAAATTTGAATTTTGAAACGAAGACAGGATATCAACAAAGAGAGCCAAGAAAATTGTTTGTTACGCGATATATACTCACTTGGTAAGAATGATTAATCTCTTAAGATGAAACTTGTGCAATCATTTTGTGTGTTCAATCATAATCGGAACCAATACATCTGTTTCTAGAGGTGCGGATCAAGGTTTTGAAAAAAGAGGGGCCCCTGCCCAAGGCAAGCAAACGTTTGGAGTGATACTTGTAAATAGTCTATGCATTTATCTTATATGTAGCTCCATAAGGGGGTCGGGGCCCTAAATCCGCCACTGTTCTAGCATCTACGTACACCAATTATGAATTTGTTCATTGATATAAAAAAAAGGATATGTGGCTTGTGTGTTTGATTGCCAATACACCTTATCGCTATTTGTCCGCCATTACTGGCCATGGACACCACAAAAGTTCCCGTAAAATGTTGACGTCATAATAGAAAATATTTGACACCACAATGGAAATCATACACCTTATCCCTATTTGTCCGCCATTACTGGACATCACACAACTGTCACAAGTTCCCGTAAAATTTTGACGTCATAATAAAAAATATCTGACGCCACAATGGAAAAGTGATTGTTGTTTGACGTCAAAAGTTCAAGCAGGACAGATTATCGGGTCAAGCGGAAATAGCGATAAGGTGTATTATTGTATGACGTATGCTGACGTATAAAGTTCAAGCGGGATAGATTTCCGAATACTGAAATAGCGATAAGGTGTATGAGACAGCTATCCACCAGAATTCAAATGACTTGGATAAAAGAAATTATAGGTCACTGTACGGCTTTCAACACTGAGAAAACCCATACCATATAGTCCACTTTAAAAGGCCTTGACAAACAAATGTTAAATTTTTCTCAACACAATTGAAACAAAACAACTAACCGCCTACATTATATACACATTATGAAAAACAAATATGACAGACTTAAACCAACAACAACTACTGCAATAACAGACCTGCCTACCTTCATGCTTTATGGGGGATTTCCCCCATGAGAGGTGTTGACCTGAATTTTGAAATTCGTTATTATACAAATTTAACACCTGAAAACAGGCATTCAAATGATTTAAAAGGGGATTCAAGCACATGCATACTCATTCAAACAATATAGTAGTAGATTAGAAAGTCTTATGACAATATAAGAGGAGCATTTAGTCATCTCGCTCTTGAAATCCCCCATGGAGATTTTGAAAACTTGGCAGGTATGCAATAAGCATGACTCAATACCTTGTTCCAAGGCACACAAACAAGTTACAATAACACTAATATAAGCACCATGTGAATATGGAGATTTTTTTTTCTAGTAAAATCAGTGTATGTATATATTTGCAAAACAGTAAATTAAATTTCCCTTAACAGCTTAATGAACATTACAAAGACTGTAAGACTTCAGTACAAGCAAGATGAAATAAACTGTTGCTTAAAGTTATATTTATTGATTCATACACACAATGTACATACAATGTATCTTTTATTTTTTAACAGGAGCTAAAAGAAAAGCCACAAAGGACAAGTTCAATATGCAGATTTACAATTTGGAAGTGGCACAGGTTCTTTGGAATGTCTACAACCTTTCAGGAGAAATTTTTTTTTGAAGTAAGATTTTCCTACAGAATTACTGTTATTCCATATTTAATTCAAATATTTAGCATAAACAATACATTACATTCAAGATTAAGGGCATACAATACAGAAAAGATATCTGGATATTTGTATAAATTATTTTGTTTGTGACAACACAGAAACAAGTTGTTTATTTAAATCAATCTTTTAGTCCAACAGTGTGCTTTCATAATCAACATATTTGCTTTCCTTTGAAGTATTTCAAATACATATAAACAACTCATTTAATGACATCTGTGTGTTTCTCGGAAGTTAAGTTATATTATTATCATCTTGCGAAAACAATTCGTAACACTTCAATAAGTTATTATGTGCCTATAGTATACTACTAGGACTGTATCATATGTCCTTAGATACAAATAACAAGTTATAAACTATGTCACTGTACAGAGTTTAACACTTAAAAAAGACAATAAGATGTTTAATGTAGTAGGGATTTTAAAGGCCCCTACATGATACAATGTATTTATAATGAAAACTAAAAAAACCCAAGAAAAGAACAGCCTGATTTTTACAAAACAATAAAAGAAAAAAAAATATGATAGACAACAATCAACGAGTATAATGAAATAAGACTCTTGACTGGACACATATCTAGTCTAATGTTTTTTATGTGGTTTTTTTTTATAACTGAATAAAGTTTAGCGTGGCATATTGCTCTCTCTTAACACGGTCAGCCATTTATCGTCCCCTTCCGACAGACTATCATCGTTATTTGTTTCAAAACTTTAAAGGTGAGGGGATGTATATCTTTCAGGCAACGTGAATCGTTCTCTAATAAAGGAATGTGCAAGAAGTTTATATATGAATGTAAGATTAATTTTTTTTCCAGACGCATGGCACAACAAGAAAAAGATATAAAACACTACAAGACATTCCAAGTGATTTTGAATAAGACAATTAATTGACTTTTTCAATGTATTCTTAAATAAATCAAATAGTTGATGTAAAATGGTGTTTTGTTCTCATCTCTTAAGCCAATTATCAATACTTATTGACATAAGATGTGATCCTATTAGAAGTGTTACGTTTGAATTTAGAAAGAGAAGTTATATTGAAAAATCTATATTTGGGACACAAGTTTTAGTCTATGTAACTTCAACTTAAAAATGTGTATAATGTTTGCATAATGTCCAATGGCAAATATGTCATGCATGTTCAGGTTGACATATGCATGATGTGTATAAGATAGGTAATAAAAGTTGAGAGTGAAAAACTAAACATTATACCATTGTGGTAGGAATGTGGGCTTTCTTGCACTGTCTGTCGTCTGTCCACCTATATTTGTCGGATTTTGTCCAACAAATATTTTCATTACTGTTTTTCCCAAAACTGCTGATCAAGATGAGTTCATATTTGATGAGCTGCTTGATAGTGATGAACTGTGATGTGTGAACATTTTTGTATCTGGCACCGGTTTCCTGTTAGCTTATACATTGTATTTCAAAATGTTGAATGTTCTCAAATTTTTCATTACTTTTATTGGTAATGCTGCTGAACAGAATGACTTCATATTTGGTAAGTGGCTTGACCATGATGAGTTGTGTCTGCCATTTGGGATGTGTCAAAATTTGTAGATACTTCTAGTTTTTAGATACTTTGAATTGTGAATTTTCATATGCTTAGCAAAACAACTGATTTATTCTTGTTTGTATATAGAGTAAATCACTGTGTGTAAATTAAACTAATGATTTGTTATTTAATAAGCAGGAAACTCAATCAAAAGAACAGAAATTTTTATATTGATATGATCTCGATATCAACCAAAAACATCTTCTTAAAACATTTTGAAAGCATTTTTTAGGCACAGTCTCACTTGAAAGGAAACATCCCAAAAACATTTTTATAACATTATTTGATGTTCATGATGTTTTTCAAACGTTCAGAAAATATTTCTAGAAAATATCTTTTAAAAGATTATCAAAATGTTTTATACGCCATTGGTTTTCACATTATCATGATATTTCTTGACAACATTTTAATTATATTATGCAAATATTTTAGAAAATATATTAGAAAACGTTTTAGCGATATATATTCAGCCATACATTTTATGTTTTTCTCACGTTTTTTTGTGATATTTTCATGACATTAGACACAACATTTTAATAACATTTTAAAGATGTTTTTGTGTTTGCTGGGTATATTTATATTTGAACATTGTACTGTTTTGTAATAGATTTACATATGGTACTGGTCCTACGTCTTACTTGCCTTTTCTTTTTTTCTGTGAGCCATCGGTGGAAGTGTTAATATTTATAACTTCCAATACTGGGTCATGATTGTACGTATTATCATTGTCCGTACTTGTATTGTTAGAAGTGACAGTTTGATCTTTATTAAGTGGAGCCATAGTAGGTGATCTTGTTTTACTACCATTGGGGATTGGTTGCAGTATTGATTGTGATATCTGCACAGGATCTTCTGTTTCCGATTTATCCTCGTCTGAATTATCGTCTTCTGTGTCGTCACTTTCACTTAGGTGCGAATCACACTCTGCTTGTCTGTGTCCTTGTTTGTTACAATGAAGACAAACCCAGTCATTTGGACACTGCGAAAATTTATGACCTTTCTGTAGACATTTATTGCATGAGATTTCAGCATGATTATGATTTTCTTGTCCTTGGTGAATAACTGTTGCTCTGTATTTACCAATAACTACAGATCTTGGTAAAGCTTTACTAAGAGGAGCTACCATTGCGATTCGGTCATCGGTTTGGCAATTTGATAACAGACCATCTACCCGCAACCGTTAAAAACATATTAAAAACCTCACATCCTTGAAATTCTAAGCATCGCTCAATCTGTCCATCCTCGGCGGAACAAGGAACATTTTTAACCCGTATTTTCAGGTAAGTTGTTCTTTCATTAACAATTATCCTTGGGTTTCTAGTGTAAACCTGGATATATTTGTTTCGAATTGTTATGCCTGATGTAATGAGGGATTCTCTATCGATCTCAGAATCAAAATAGATTCTCCATAAACCTCGAACACGCTGCAACCCTTTTAGATGGCTGGCTGGGCAGATTGTAGCATCGATGGTTTTGTATAGTTCTATGTGTATTAGAACCTGATCTCTGCTTGGTTTATTGTTACCAAACAGGTCGCTTTCTAATATGAAAACTGGTTTTACATCCTCAACATCATAATTGTTTTGGTGTTTTGTATTTGTAAGATAGAAGAATAGGTCTCACCCTTTTCAATGGTGTCCGCCATATTGTTTTTGTCTTTGTCTTGGTTTACCTCTGAGTTTTCACTTGATTTATTTGCAGTATTTGCATAATTTGACATCTTACGACTGTAAAAAGTTTCCAACTTCTTAAACAAATTCGTCTGAACAAAATTTAATTATCTAATGACATCTGATACACATTAAATCATACTTTTTGTGGGAGCCGTGACATTAACCGCCTTAGCAATTAAGCCCCTAACGCTCGTTTAAGAACATCAGTTGTTCGACCTGCTAGTCAAATGCGTTTTTTTAAAATATACTTTTCACTTTTTTGGTCTTTTGGAAAATGTTGTTTGTGCTGTATTTAGACCCCTCTCCCAAGAAATTTGTTTTACATGCACACGTATAACAATTGCGGTTTTTATCCAACGCAATTATAGGTTTGAACGTTGTTTTCAATTTAGACCTGTTTATATTTTTTCGTTTGGGCTTGTATTATATTTTCCTTCGGATTTATATGATCCGTTCATCCTATTTCGACTCCTTAAAATTCAAGAGTCTATCCTAAATTGAGGTAAATTATATGGCATTCCAAATACCGTTTCGATCCCTAACATCACTGAAGAGACATTAATTGTCGAAATCCGGATATGGTGTACAAATTTTTGCACCTCATGTTTGCGGTATACCATCTTCTCCGCAAGTTTATTGTTTTCTGTTTGGTATTAAATTAGAAATTAAGATCCATGTTACATCTCGTGATCAATTTATTTGGCAATCGTCAATGGCAGTCAGGAGGGTTTAAGAACATCAGTTGTTCGACCTGTAAGTCAAATGCGTTTTGTTAAAATATACTTTTCACTTTTTTTGGTCTTTTGGAAAATGTTGTTTGTGCTGTATTTAGACCCCTCTACCAAGAAATTTGTTTTACATGCACACGTATAACAATTGCGGTTTTTATCCAACGCAATCATAGGTTTGAACGTTGTTTTCAATTTAGACCTGTTTATATTTTTTCGTTTGGGCTTGTATTATATTTTCCTTCGGGTTTATATGATCCGTTCATCCTATTTCAACTCCTTAAAATTCAAGAGTCTATCCTAAATTGAGGTAAATTATATGGCCTTCCAAATACCGTTTCGATCCCTAACATCACTGAAAAGACATTAATTGTCGAAATCCGGATATGGTGTACAAATTTTTGCACCTCATGTTTGCGGTATACCATCTTCTCCGCAAGTTTATTGTTTTCTGTTTGGTATTAAATTTATAATTAAGATCCATGTTACATCTCGTGATCAATTTATTTGGCAATCGTCAATGGTAGTCAGCAGGGTTTAAGAACATCGGTTGTTCGACCTGTTAGTCAAATGCGTTTTTTATTAAAATATACTTTTCACTTTTTTGGTCTTTTGGAAAATGTTGTTTGTGCTGTATTTAGACCCCTCTACCAAGAAATTTGTTTTACATGCACACGTATAAAAATTGCGGTTTTTATCCAACGCAATCATAGGTTTGAACGTTGTTTTTAATTTAGACCTGTTTATATTTTTTCGTTTGGGCTTGTATTATATTTTCCTTCGGGTTAATATGCACCGTTCATCCTATTTCCACTCCTTAAAATTCAAGAGTCTATCCTAAATTGAGGTAAATTATATGGCCTTCCAAATACCGTTTCGATCCCTAACATCACTGAACAGACATTAATTGTCGAAATCCGGATATGGTGTACAAATTTTTGCACCTCATGTTTGCGGTATACCATCTTCTCCGCAAGTTTATTGTTTTCTGTTTGGTATTTAAGTAGTAATTAAGATCCATGTTACATATTGTGATCAATTTATTTGGCAATCGTCAATGGCAGTCAACAGGGTTTAAGAGCATCAGCTGTTCGACCTGTTAGTCAAATGCGTTTTGTTAAAATATACTTTTCACTTTTTTGGTCTTTTGGAAAATGTTGTTTGTGCTGTATTTAGACCCCTCTACCAAGAAATTTGTTTTATGTGCACACGTATAACAATTGCGGTTTTTATCCGACGCCATGAACTCCTGGGAAGAATGATTGACCATATAAGTGAGATTTTGGGAGTATACGAGACAAAGTTGCTATTGTGAATTTTATGTGATAAAGCAGAGCACCACATGGTACATTTCCTATGTCATTCCCAGCACAATGCAATATTAACACATGTGGAATTTTGTTGCATAAATTAATTATGCTGTGAACGGTACCAACAACATCGTCCCATTTCATACCAGATTTGCCTGCCCAGCGCAAAAAAACAATTATTATTTTTTAAAAGACCTAAATTACTACCTGAAGGTCTGTTCTCCGAATGATCACGAGCACTGCATATTATTGATGAACCAATAATCCATATTTCATTACTAACAAGCTGAAATTATAAGTTATTGTGTTAGCTCAATTCTTATATAACGTTTAAAGGATGCAGATTTCCAACGACCTAAAGTCATAATTTCTTCATCAGTATGACCGTTCATAGCAAAATGTGTAGCTGCACCTATTTGAAATGAATGTGTGTTGTACTCATTTGGATTACAATCAATAAATTTCATGGTCTTGCATATATATAGAACACTAGAAAATTGATAACGTGTTACACCGGTTTTGTTAATATGACAAAAAAGTGGTCCATTGTTTTTGTGTCTGATTGAAATAAAGTTTAATAACAATCTCACTGGGCAAATATCTGCTTGATTAAAACTTTCAACTGTTAGTGTTTTAGATAAACCTTTTCGATCCGTTTTTGAAAAGGGGGTTGTTATATATGCAGATTGTGAATGACGTGAAACACTGACATCATCATTGTTAATGACATGTTGCGTATTTCTATTATTTGTAATTTCACCGATTCTCAAAATGCAAAAAATGATAATGAAAACATGGATCTAAATAACGTGCATTCATATACTGAAGAACATACAAATTGCAAAGAGTTTATTAATCGAATTAATATTTCTAAAGTTATAAGTTTGCGACTATCTACTACACCGTATAATTTGTCCATTCCTTTCAACATCTTTTGTATAATAAATGATGAAGTCGAATCTGTGAGCTCGTTTATTCGTAAATAATAGCTTAAACCTGATAAGTATACCTTAACCGTTGCAAGGGCATACCCTAATTTTGATAAATAAGCAACATAATTTACTAAATGCGAAATACTGGGCGGCCATGTATCTCCTAAACCTTCTGTTAATCTCAATGAAACAAATGAGGTCAATCCATTGTTATAAGTTTTCCATGTATTCTGAGAATTCGATGCGTCCAATAACTTGCTATTTCTGGTCCAAAATGTTCCAAAATTCCTCCGGAATGGTAGCTGGATGTGTTTCTGCTGTTAGAGCCAGACTTTTGAATTTCTGAAATTTTTTACGAGAAATACAATCTGCAATTATATTTGTATAACCAGGAATGAACTGTGCTTTTATGTGATAATTGCCTAATAACGACCAATAAACTATGTGTCTAACAAGGTTCATTATTCGCAAAGATTTTGACGTCTTCTTATTCAAAATTTCAACCACGACATTATTATCCGAATTAAATAAAAAAAAAAAAATCTGAAATAAATTACCCCATAAGTAAACAGATAGTGCAATAGGTATCATTTTTAAATATGATATATCCCTGATAACTTCAGTACCAGACCATTCAACAGGCCTGTTCTGCCACTAACTGAACAACAACACTTTAAATATAAAGTTCAAACACATTGTTCTCGATCTGAGACAAGAAGAACAAGTTCTGTAATTGGTCGCACATAAACTGTTGGTTTGCCATCTCTTATCACACGTACTTCTGTTTTTCGCACTTTCCCATCATCACTTGCGAATGCACGAATTACTAGTCCAAGAGGCCATTCATTATGAATTAGTGTCTTGTCTCTCAATAAAACGACATCTCCTTCCTTTATATTTGGAACATCTTTTTGCCATGTTCTCTTTGACTGAAGACTGTTCAGATACTCTTTGCGCCACCTTGACCAAAACATGTCAGAAAGAACCAATACACGCTTCCATTCGGCACGGAGAAGATCCTTTGTGTCAAATTCTCCAATGTAATCGGTTCCGATTGAATATTTTGTCTTCTGATTGAGAAGCATTGCCGGTGAAAGTATAAACGGATTATCAGTGTCAGAAGAAACAGGAACAATCGGTCTATGATTCACTATACTCGCTACTTCAGCCATGAAGGTAACTAAAACATCATGAGTAAGAAATTTCATGTTTGAATCTGTAAGAATTGAGTTCAAAATCCTTCTTGTTACGCCTATTTTAAATCGTTCCCAAGCTCCTCCCATGTGCGAGGAGTGGGGAGGGTTGAAAATCCAAATAGTCCTCGTTTCATGAATAAATGTTTTAACTTTGTCATCTTCAACATTAATTGCTTCGATGTGTAAATGATCCACTGCACCTATAAAATTAGTACCGCGATCCGATCTGAAAACACTCACTTTTCCTCTAATTCCAATGAACCTACGCAAGGCATTGATGAAAGCACTTGAAGACATCTCTTCGACGTTTTTAATATATGTATTGCACGTGTCGTAAGACATGTAAAGAGTACAGCCCATCTCTTAGAATGTGCACAGCCACCACGAGTCCTACGATGAATAACAGACCAAGGGCCAAATGCATGAACCCCCACATTAGTAAATGGCGGAGTGGGTTCAATCCTGTCTGTAGGGAGGTCAGCCATCTTTTGAACCTCCAAGCAACCTCTGAGTTTACGACACGGGACGCAATGGTGTATAACAGATGATACGAGACGTTTTGAGCCTGTAATCCAGTAACCCTCAGCACGAATGGCACCTTCTGTAAAATGTCGTCCTTGGTGCTTAACTTGAGCATGAAAATGTTGTAATTTTGACACATGACATTTTCCTGGAAGAATGAGTGGATTTCTTTCTCGGCATGGCAGATTTGATTTATTGAGTCTTCCACCAACACGCAAAATGCCTTCACTATCCAGAAATGGATCTAAAGATATAATACTGCTGTTTTTCCTAACATTTTGTCCATTCACAATGCAGTCTATTTCTGAGCTATAAGCTTCACTTTGTATTGTCTTAATTATAAAGATTTCTGACTCATTAAGCGACTTAACTACATCGATATTTTGTAAAGTAACTTTTTTGAATCTCGACTGAATTAATCTTTGTAGAACGGCAATACCATTAACTAGTGACTTCCATGATGAAAAGTTCTGAAATCGTTCAGATCCAATAGAATGACTGTCTTTAATTGTAGTCTTTGTAACGGTGACAAAAGGTCGTACTTCCTTATCTAAATCTGGATTGACTAGAGACGTTAGAGTTTCAGTAGATCCAGAAGCTGGTAGTTCTCCACTTAGAAATTTAGTTGGTCCTTGCAACCAAGAACTAGAACCAATATCTTCTGACGAAACTGACCTTGTGGATTGATCTGCAGGTTTGACTGATGTTGGAACGTAATTCCACTGTTCTGGTACCGTTGACTTACGTATGCGTTCGATTCTATGTTCCACATCAATATAAAAGCGACGTGTCTGGTTATAAATATATCCTAGAACCACCTTGCTGTCGGTGTAAAACTTAACAACATCAAAAGTCTCATCAAAGTTCTCAACAACTGTCTTGGCAACGTCCACTGCCAAAACAGCTGCACACAGCTCTAACCTCGGTATAGTGTGTCCATGGTGAGGTGCGACTTTCGCCTTCCCTAAAATGAATCCAGTTTCAGTGTTGTCATCAGGTTTGATTGTTCGTAAGTATGATACCGCTGCAATAGCCTTTTCAGATGCGTCAGCAAAGACATGTAGTTCAAAGGTAGTTTTTTGACTTAATGAAGTACTTACATACATGCGTGGAATTGTTATATTCTGAAGCGCAGTCAGCGAATTTCTCCAAGTTTTCCATTCCAGTCTGCTATGTTCTAGGAGGGGTTCGTCCCAATCAATATATTGAGCTGTTAGCTCACGCAGTATAATTTTACCCTTAATTATAACTGGAGCGACAAAGCCCAGCGGGTCAAATATGCTGTTAAGTGTAGATAATACACCACGGCGTGTAAAAGGTTCGCTTTCTTCAGAAATTCGATAGGTAAAACAGTCTGTAGCCAGGTCCCAATACAACCCTAAACTCCTCTGTAGCGGAACACTATCTGAATCAAAGTCTATACTCTTCAAGTCGTGAGCAAGGTCTTCATGTGGAAGAGCGGACATTACTTTATCACTATTTGATGCAAACTTATGAAGGCGTATATTTCCTTCCTCCAATAAGGTTTTCTGAGTTCGCACTAGCAGATCTATCATATCCTGACTGCTGTCTAATGATATGAGGCCATCGTCAACATAAAAGTGCCTCTGAATAAAATCTCTAACATCTGGTTCAGCCAAATCTGAGCACTTTCGCAGTCCATATGTCGCCACTGCTGGCAAGGGGCTATTCCAGAATACGTGTACGGTCATTCTGAAGGCTATTAGTTCTTTATTAAGATCATTGTCTTCGTCCTATAGGAAACGAAGAAAGTCTCTGTGCTTCTCATCAACAGAAAACGAATAGAACATCTGCTGAACGTCAGCTGAGGCTGCAATACGATTCTATCTGAAGCGCATGAGGACGCTCAGAAGTGAATTATTTAAATCGGGTCCTTGCAGTAATACCTTGTGTACTTTGGTTAAACGGAGCACTAGTTTGATTGCCCAAGTAAGGATTACTCTGAATCGGATTATCACGGTAGTTCTGACTGTCAAATGAAACATTTCTATGACTTTCGACGTACTGTCTAGTTCGATCTAACTCGTCTTGTTTAGGAATTCCTTGTAACGACTTGGCATCATGTTGTGACCCATCGTCTTCCATAGCTGCCTTGTACTCTGCACACGCTACAGCAGCTTTCTTTTGCTTACTAAGAAATTCTAGATCTGCTTGAATGTCCATTTGTTTTCGATGTATTTTTGCATCTGCCTTCTTAAGTTTGGCTTCCTAAGCTGCGAATTCTAATGATGCTTTTGCTGCTTCAGCTCTAGCTTTCATTTTCATCGTTGATGATGCTACTGACGATCGTCCATTTGATCTAACTGATCTTACAGATTTTGTTTTAGTCGTCTGTTGTATCCTTTGCATATCTCTTCGTCTGCTGATAGTTCTACAACAGTATAAATTGATTCGTGAGTTTGGATTTCTTGAAGGCTATCTGCCGTGTTTTTCCTTTTGAGATATTGAGAGATTTCTTCTGCCATATAGAGGTATTTATTAAGCGCATTTTCGATCCTTTTTTTGCACACGGATATTGATTCGTTAGTTTGATCTTCAGATTTGTACGTTCCAATTTCATAGTCAATGTTTCCAGTCTAATGTCTAATTTCGACTTTAACTCCAATACTGTGTCGTCCGGAATTTGTATTAACATTTTTTCTGTATCTATGAGCAAGCCTAAATAACTAAGTTTTGTTGTTGGGCCTTCTGTTTTTTCATGAGCAATTGGGACTCCAAGACGAGAACACACTGTATCAAAACTATTCATCAGATTTTTACAATCCTGTGTATTGCTTTTACCGGCAAATAAAAAATCATCCAAATAATGATCAAGATTATCTGAATTTGACTCATTAATGACAGCCCATTGAATAAAAGTTGAAAATTTTTCGAATAAACAATTTGATTCTGAATATCCCATAGGCAATGGTTTATCTATAAAATAATATTGATTAAGTTTAAACACTAATAGATCAAAATCCCCTGGATAGATTTTTAATAATCTGAAAGCGGATTTAATGTCCTTTTTTCCAATTTCAACGTTTGAACCCAATCTTTTAATCATATCAATAGCATTGTCAAAAGACGAATATTTTATTGTAGTGAACTTTTCATCAATAAAGTCGTTTACACTAAAATTTGGCGGAAAATATAAGTGCGTAATCAATCTAAATCCACCAGGTTTTTTTAGGAATTACACCTATAGGCGAACACCTTAGATTAGATATAAGTCTGGTCAAAAACGGACCAGCTATGCGACCATTTTTTATTTCACTCATGACTTTTCCCCATGCGACCCCAGGATTTTAGATGACCGATCGTATTTTTTTTTATTCAATCCTACATCGTGGTGCAAAATAATTTAACCTAAAACCTTCAGAAAATTCCTTATATAATATCATTGCATCGTGTTCATTTGGATAATTGAAGAGGAGTTTATTTAATTCTGTGACATTGATCGGAGTAAAGCCAAAACATCATACGTCCAACGAAATAATTAAAGATTCTGAAAATATAAAATTTAATTGTTAAATGTATGTGGTGCAGCCATTCTTAGGGCAGGGAATCTACTTCCTCGAGGTCTAAATCCTTGATTTGAATTCGCTGCTCTTTGAAAATGTGTTTGAGTCCTAGGTACAAAATTTCTAGCAACTCTTAGTGTAGTTTGATATGTGCCTCGGGCTGCATTTTGAACACGAGCATAGGTCTGGTTGCTATTTACTTGTTGTGGACAGTCAATTAAAGGGTGGGCCATTCCGCATCTCAAACATGAATGGGTGTTAAAGCAATTCTGTCGATAACAAATTCCCTTAAAATTATAATCATAGCATGGTCGATTACCTACACTTGTCTGTTGAATTGTATTATCTTCCGGTTCGCCATTAGCTATGACAGTGTACCATAAAATGCCATCAATGGAAGACCAAGATCTAGTAGGATTGTTTGCCATTCTTAATCTAAATTGCTGGTCGTAATGATAAATCTTCTCAAAACACACTTGTGTACCTCTAATGATTGACATATAAGTGGTCAAACTAGCTAAATTTGGAAAACGTTGAATAAATATCTTCATATAATTTATAAATGCATCAGTCCATGACTCAATATTTTGAATAGATTTACCTTAAGTTTGCTGTTTTTGTTTGATGTGATTACAAGTGAACCGGCTGCGTTATCATAACTTATAATATTTTGAGGTCTGTCAATTTGACTGATAACATTTTGATAAAGAAGTAATGACAAATCTATTAATTCTCTTTTCCATATTTTTTCTTTCAAATTTTGAGATACGTAAACATCACATTCTGACTGATATGATTAGGTATTAGCATAGGATCATTATTTACACATGTATCTCACCATTTTTATTAGGCATTGGCACAGGAGCTGGTATCTCAACTTGCGCAAATGGCGCTTGTACGTTCAGTGCTGGTGTTACAGGACCTTGCATGGCAGGTTGTCTTTCAATTGGTATAGGAGCCTGGATTTGTAGAGGAACAGGTGCTTGTACCTCACCCACAACTGCCCCAAATTCTTGAATTCCTCGTTGCAGCAACACCACGGTTTCTCCTTCCGCGTCGTCTCTCTGGGGGCTGCGCTTCAACAACGGGCACTCGTGTGCGCCCATTTCCATTTCTTCGTCGACCAATTCTAGGCATTTGTATAAACAAAATAGGTTAAAATTTAAGTACTATCATGACGCAATCATTATTCTGTCTCTTAATTTAATTTATATAACAGTTTCAATGCAATGACTTCAGTATTCGTTTTTTTTTTCCTATCTATCAATTATCATTTGAAATTAAATCAATAATTCCTTAAATTGTCTCTTATCTAAAAAAAAATAATAACCGGTACATGTATATCAGAATTGTGACATGTAAAATATATAAGGGGACGACCATTTGATATTCTGGGTGGCCAGGAGGATTTTGAAAATAAATAACTCAGCCTTGATAATAACAGAAATGAATGGTTTGCTCTGTAGTAGTTTGAAAATAAATAACCTGACTTACAATGTATTAAAAATAAATAACTCGCCAGGTCTTTTAAGCCATTTTATAAATGCTATTCTAAAGTATGAGATGACACCAGATTCTTCCAAAATTCATCTTTTTCATATTTTTTTCGGGAAAAACTTCCCTATCTTTTAATAATACAATGTATAAATATTAATGTACTTGAAATGTCTGAAAATGGGTTTCATTTAACTTGAGGTATATTGTCTCAGGAACATTTACCTCACTTTTATTACAGGGTCGTAACTACATTGAGGCAAATGCCTCATGTAGGAAATTTCAAAAACAAAAGCTTGTCTTCATATCAAATTGTTTTTACGGCGAGTGCCTTGCAAGAAGCAAGTTCTGTTCACCCTCTGACGTAGCCCCCGTTTTTCGGGATCCATGTTTCTCATTTATATTTAGTTTTCAGTGTTATTTGTCTATTGTTTGTCGTTTTGTGCTTTATCTGTTCCCGGGTTTGCTTTTTGTTCATTGATTGCCCTTCTTTATTCTCTTAGTGTTGCATTCCATTTGTAATTTAGTAATTTTGTTTTAATTTTGAGTTTTATTTTATTTAAGGACTTTTTATCTAATTTTACAAACTACTTTAAATTGTATCCCTGTTAGGAACTACATCAAGTTGTAATTGAAATGTGTTATAAAAACTTACTTGACATAGTTATATCAATGATAATCAGCCCCCTCTTAACTTAATTTGAAAAAACACATAATTGACAGGTATAAAAGATTTTCTGCAAGCTGAAACACAAAAAAAAAACCAAACAAAAAACAACAGCCACATACTTAACTATGTGAATTACTTTTTTTGCTTTATCCTACATATTGGTCTTTTGATGTTGCCCCTAAAAAATAAAAGTCTTACACTGAATCTATATATTTTGCTTTGAGACCAAAATATTGTCGAAAAAATAATTAAAACAGAACTTGCGTTTCAGATTAAGAAATTAAAGGGTCTGGGAAACGCGCAGAATGCATGATTTTGCATCATTTTTTCTATAGCTTCTTGGGGCCTTCACCGCTCGGCAAATATGTTTGGCATTACTTTTAAAAGAGGCTAGTTACAACCCAACTTTAATACCTTGTATGTATGCAATATATGCAGTTGGGAATTCAGAAGATTCACTTCCAGAGGATGATGATTAATTCTGATTAAATGGTACATAATGACTTGACTATACATGTATTATTTATTTAAGAATAAAAAAAAATGAATTTAAAAATTGTGTGTTTTCAAATATTATAAATATAATTGCGAAAATAAATAATCAGTCCCTTGTTTTAATGAAAATGAAAAATCATGCTTCAACAGTGCAGAAAATAAATAATCTGTCCAAAACAAATCCTCCTGCTGAATTCTTGACTTGTTTATTATTTTTCCTTTCTCTCCGCTTCGTTGGTACCCAATTTCCGGTGGCGATGATACACAGTGTTTACATATCCTTTCATAGGTGTCTGTGTATGGTATTTATGATATCAATATCATAGTATAGGTGCCCGAAGGCCACCCTGTTATTTTCCTTATCAAAGCATAGGTCACCGTGTTATTTTACATATCATATTATAGGATTTTACTGTCATGCAACTAAGATACAGATTTATACCTTGAACATTACATATATGTTTCATTATAATACGATATTTTGATTGGTTAACAGCAATCTCGCCATATTATGAAATTAAACTTCATTTCAAAATGAAATGTAACATTCCTTATGACGCGAGCGTCAACAATAAAGTGCATAGGTAAAAGCAGGAGGAACTTGAGAAAAATTGTGTTTTCGTGATCCAAGAAAAAAATATAATTATAAGTATTGAATGCTTTTACGAGTAATTTTATATGGTTGTAAAAGCGTTGACAGTGTGCATATTTTTAGAATGAAGCGCTTCGGTCAACGCTTTTACACCCCAATAAATTTATAAAAGAACCATTCATCTCTTAAATGTGATCTGAAACTCCTATGATGCGTTGAAGTATAGATACATGTCAGTGTGACCTACAGGCATATATGGTAGGCTATGGTAAAGATACAAAGCTGCTTGACCTGCAGGCACCGATTATAGGCTACGTTACATTTACATAGCAGTGTGACCTTAAGGTTCCTATGATGGACTCTGATAAAGATCTCTGCGGATACGACCTACATTCATCTATGATACAGATCTATGATGACGTGACCTGTAGGCTCATTTGATGGGCTATATTACAGATAGATATCAGTGTGACCTGCAGGTAGCTATAATAGGCTAATGTTACATATAGATAAAAGTGTGACTTGAAGACAACGATGGTAAAGATAAATTTTGGTGTTACTTGTAGGCACCTTTGATAGGATATGGTACATAAAAAAGAGGTGTGACCTTTAGGCACATATGATAATATATGTAACAGATCTACGGTGATGTGACCTGCAGGCAACAATGGTGGGTTATGGTACAGATAAAATGCTGTATAACCTGCAGGCACCTATGATGGACTACGGTACAGATCTACGGTGATGTGACCTGTAGTCACCTATGATAGACTATGGCACATATCTATTGTGATGTGACCTGTAGTAACCTATGATACACTATGGTACAGATCTATGGTGATGTGACCTGTAGTCACCTATGATAGACTATGGTACATATCTATGGTGATGTGACCTGTAGTCACCTATGATAGACTATGATACAGATTTATACTGATGTGACCTGTAGTTACCTATGATAGACTATTGTACAGATCAATTCTGATGTGACCTGTAGTCACCTATGATAGACTATGGTACAGATCTACGGTGATGTGACCTATATTCACTTATCATAGACTATGGTACAGATCTACAGTGATGTGACCTGTAGTCACCTATAATAGACTATGGTACATACAAATGTATCTACAGTGATGTGACTTGTAGTCACCTATGATAGACTTTTGTACAGATCTATAGTGATGTATGACCTGTAGTCAGTTATGATAGACTATGGTACAGATCTATAGTGATGTGACCTGTAGTCACCTATGATAGACTATGGTACAGATCTATACTGATGTGACCTGTAGTCACCTATGAAAGACTATGGTACAGATCTTCAGTGATGTGACCTGTAGTCACTAATGATAGACTATGGTACAGATCTACGGTGATGTGACCTATATTCACTTATCATAGACTATGGTACAGATCTACAGTGATGTGACCTGTAGTCACCAATGATAGACTATGGTACATACAAATGTATCTACAGTGATGTGACCTGTAATCACCTATGAAAGACTATGGTACAGATCTATGGTGATGTGATATGTAGTCACATATGATAGACTATAGTACAGATCTATGGTGATGTGTCCTGTAGTCACCTATGATAGACTATGGTACAGATATATGGTGATGTGACCTGTAGTCACCTATGATAGACTTTGGTACAGATCGATGGAGATGTGACCTATAGTCACCTATAATAGACTATGGAACAGATCTACAGTGATATGACCTGTTGTCACCTATGATAGACCTTGGTTTAGATCTATGCTGATGTAACCTGTAGTCACCTATGATAGACTATGATACAGATCTATGGTAATGTGACCTGTTGTCACCTATGATAGACTATGGTACAAATCTATTGTGATGTGACCTATAGTCACCTATGATAGACTATGGAACAGATCTACAATGATATGACCTGTTGTCACCTATGATAGACCTTGGTTTAGATCTATGCTGATGTAACCTGTAGTCACATATGATAGACTATGGTGCAGATCTATGCTGATTTGACCTGTAGTCACCTATGATAGACTATGGTACAGATTTATGCTGATGTGACCTGTTGTCACCTATGATAGCCTATGGTACAGATCAACAGTGATGTGACCTGTAGTCACCTATGATAGACTATGGTACAGATCTACGGTGATGTAACCTGTTGTCACCTATTATAGACTATGGTACAGATTTATGCTGATGTGACCTGTTGTCACCTATGATAGACTATGGTACAGATCTTCAGTGATGTGAACTGTAGTCACTTATGATAGACTATGGTACAGATCTACGGTGATGTGACCTATATTCACCTATCATAGCCTATGGTACAGATCTACAGTGATGTGACCTGTAGTCACCTATGATAGACTATGGTACAGATCTATGGTGATGTATGATCTGTAATCAGTTATGATAGACTATGGTACAGATCTATGATGATGTGACCTGTAGTCACCTAAAATAGACTATGGTACAGATCTATGGTAATGTGACCTGTAGTCACCTATGATAGACTATGGTACAGATCTACGGTGATGTAACCTGTTGTCACCTATTATAGACTATGGTACAGATCTATGGTGATGTGACCTGTTGTCACTTATGATAGACTATGGTACAGATCTATGGTGATATGACCTGCAGGCACCTATGAAAGACTATGGGACAGATCTACGGTGATGTGACCTGTTGTCACCTATGATGGACTATGGTACAGATCTATAGTGATGTGATATGTAGTCACCTATGATAGACTATGGTACAGATTTATGGTGATGTGACCTGTAGTAACCTATGATAGACTATGGTACAGATCTATGGTGATGTGACCTGTAGTCACCTTTGATAGACTATGGTACAGATCTATGGTGATGTGACCTGTAGTCACCTATGATAGACTATGGTTCAGATCTATGGTGATGTGACCTGTAGTCACCTATGATAGACTTTGGAACAGATCTACGGTGATGTGACCTGTAGTCACCTATGATAGACTATGGTACAGATCTACGGTGATGTGACCTGTAGTCACCTATGATAGACTATGGAACAAATCTATGGTGAAGTGACCTGTAGTCACCTATGATAGACTATAGTACAGATCTATGGTGATGTGACCTGTAGTCACCTATGATAGACTATGGTACATATCTACGGTGATGTAACCTGTTGTCACCTATTATAGACTATGGTACAGATCTATGGTGATGTGACCTGTTGTCACTTATGATAGACTATGGTACAGATCTATGGTGATATGACCTGCAGGCACCTATGATAGACTATGGTACAGATCTATGGTGATGTGACCTGTAGTAACCTATGATAGACTATGGTACAGATCTATGGTGATGTGACCTGTAGTCACCTTTGATAGACTATGGTACAGATCTATGGTGATGTGACCTGTAGTCACCTATGATAGACTATGGTACAGATCTATGGTGATGTGACCTGTAGTCACCTATGATAGACTTTGGAACAGATCTACGGTGATGTGACCTGTAGTCACCTATGATAGACTATGGTACAGATCTACGGTGATGTGACCTGTAGTCACCTATGATAGACTATGGTACATATCTATGGTGATTGGACCTGTAGTCACCTATGATAGACTATGGTACAGATGTATGGTGATGTGACCTATAGTCACCTATGATAGACTATGGTACAGATCTCTGGTGATATGACCTGTAGTCACCTATGATAGACTATGGTACATATCTATGGTGATGTGACCTATAGTCACCTATGATAGACTATGGTACAGATCTATGGTGATATGACCTGTAGTCACCTATGATAGACTATGGTACTGATCTATGGTGATGTGACCTGTAGTCACCTATGATAGACTATGGTACAGATATATGATGATATGAACTGTAGTCACCTATGATAGACTATGGTACAGATCTATGGTAATGTGAATATCCACATGTTATTTATCGAAACAGTTTGCATGTATTAACATAATACCAATTTGTCTTACATTTTGTCTTTTATTTTGTAGATCCATGTTACTGTTCATTGAGGAAGTCAACCGTTTTGGACTCTATCGGAATTCAATGCCAAATATTATTTAATTAAAACTGTATAGTGTAACATCTCAATCCTTTAGATTTGTTTGTTATTAATTAAAGAGATATTAGAAATGATTTATATTCGTATGAACAAAGTGAATTCCTGTTACATTTAAATGACTTACCACACTGACACTTAAAACTAGACTAAACTGTTCAAAGCTTTCCCAGAAATACCTGTTATACTCTCCAACTACCACACTTAATCTATGTTTCCTAAAAGATTAAATTGCTTAGAAATTGAAAAGTGATCATTATTGATTTTGAACAATGACACTAGACCTGTTCGCACCGTATATTATTGTCAATATCATTAAATTCACGTAATTTAGTTGGACCGGGGAGTTATCGTCCTTTGGTTTTAACGCATATAGCCCCTATTGTGGACAGTGCGTTACTTGCAAATTTTTTTTATACCCCTTTCAAATTTATTTCTTCATGTTTAATGTCTCAAATAACAAGTAGGGAATGAAATTACACTGTAAGCATATTTGGGTCATGAATTTTAAAGTAAAGTAGTGATTTGGTCCAGCTGAGAAAGGTAAAAAAAATAGCATCTCGGAAGCTGTAAAAAGATTTGAAGACCCCCTTAACATAGAATTATCCATATATTGAGTTAGAGCTGATGAAGTTTTCTTTAATTTTGATTTTATTTGTCCCAAAAGTAGTACAACACACTGTAAACTTTTTATTGAGAAAGCGCAGGTGTTTTTTTTTTTTTTTTAATTCCATTTATTGTCTTAAAGAAATGCACTAGCAAATAATTGTGGTCTCGGACCTAAGATTTAAAAAAAAAACGTAAGTTATGTTTCTATTAATAATCGTTCAAGTATCAATACTTCTCTTTAAAGTTTCTTTCCATTCCTCTCAATCTAAACTGACAACTTTTTTTTTATATTATCATCTAATAGTGTTCTGTTCATCTTGCTAGTTTCGAGTTACCGCTTTGATCATTCTCTTTGATGTTTCTTAAGTTCTTGACCTCCGGTTAGACGTTTTTCCAAATTTGCAATATGACTATTAAAACAATTGAGAGTATGTAAGAGATCAATTTCGACTTTATGTTTATCTGTTGTTGAAATAGTAGCACGTGAATAGACCATACTAAGATCCGAGTCGGAAGTGAATCCTTAGCACAATTGACAAATTGCATGTGTTACCCTACATCACGATATATTTATTACCTGGCATGTTGAGTTGCACCAAATGAGAACCTGGAGGGACAATTTAGTCAAAGGCCAGCATATTAATAAAAATCCATAAGGGTTCCACGGAACCCAGTGTCTCGCCTACTTTTGCTGTTAGTCGCAAGCTCAACAAAAATGGGGGAAAATTATGTATGTGAAGTTAGCGGCCGGTTCGTTATTCGATATTCGATATTCAATATCCAAATGGATGCTAGCAGTCGGTTTGATATTCAAATTTAGTTGAAAATCATAAAAAATAAAATATTTGATAACATTAAAAGCATGGTTTTCATAGTTAAGAGGAGTGAAAAGATACGTAAGGGGGTCTCACCATTGCCCCGTGCTCTTTGTCCTGAAATTTTGACAATTTTTAGCTGAAACGTGACAATCTAAGCCCTCCGTAGATATCGAAGATGACATTATTCTGGGAAATCCTTTTATTAAAATCTTTCTATATACAGAGTCTATGATTTTGTCGCATTTTATGGACATTGAAAGACCAGGGAGGTCTCACCGTCATTTAAGCGGTCTCCGGTAGGTTTTCGCTATATATTTTGAATAACCAACTGGCACTTTGAACCCTCCGTAAACATAGAAGACAGGAAGTTTACCCAAATTCCTTTTAGTCACGTTTGTATCTACATATTAACTATATTTTTAATAATAGGAAGATTGAGAGAGCAGGGGCGTCTCACCATTGCCCCGTGCCCTTTGTCCTGAAATTTTGACAATTTTTAGCTGAAAAGTGACAATCTAAGATATCGAAGATGACATTATTCTGGGAAATCCTTTTATTACAATCTTTCTATAAACAGAGTCTATGATTTCGTCGAATTTTATGGACATTGAAGGACCAGGGAGGTCTCACCGTCATTTTAGCGGTCTACGGTAGGTTTTCGCTATACCATTCTTTTTTGGGGGGGCTTTCCATAGATATTTATATTTATATTTTTTTAAATGTTTCTAGAGTGATCGGTTTTTGTTTTTGTTTTAAGAAATATTATATATAAAATTACATCTTTGATGTCGTCTTATTGATAAAATTCTATACTACATGTACATGTACCATGATAGTCGTAATGGTTTTCCAGAAACATTCGTAATCAAATCGTATTGATATATGTATAGTTCCGTACATGTTTTATCATATATCCCGAGACGACATCGACTAACATGCATTACGTGATTATCTCACAGCGGTCACACCGACAAAGTTAAAAAAAAAAAAGAGGAAAAGCTAAAATTAGAGAAGTCAAAGTGAAATAGAGATTAAAGTGAAGGAAATGTGCGTTTATATGTCATTATTGATGTTATAAATGACACAAAACACAAAAACTAGCAAGCAGACAAAACATACAAAGTATCGATCTAAGTAGATGGTGGTACATGTAATATTCTAAACCGTAAGATGTCAAACAGTCATTTACTATTATTAAATTTTAATCGTGATTCGTCAAAATATTCGGATCGTCATTCGGCGGACGTCTTGAATAATAAACATCACTGTTATTTTTGGAAAAAAATATATATACCGTAACTTGTCAGAATTAGTCGATTTTTTGTTATTATCAATTGAAGAAAAAATAAGCCAAGAAAAGTTTCATCGTCCTTACTATACCAAATATATCAAATGCCATCAAGGTCTGTGAACATAGACGATCTTATGTATAAAAAAGGGACATCAAGACATTTTGGATTTCTTAGAACAAAGACCACAAAGACGTGTAGGCTATGCAATTTATATGACAGATTATCAAAGAAGGTATTAAAATATAATAAAATGAAGTTTGTAAAAAGTATCCGATGTAATTACTTTGAAAATTATTTCTATGATCGACCATGTTCCTGTAAAAATTATTGTAGGTATGTTTGACAATGACAAAACCATACCCAGATATATGATAGATACTTTCTTAAAGTCCAGTGACAAATATTTTATGTATATTCAGGATGAGAACAAATCAACAACTAATACAATTTGTAGGTTTTACTTAATTGATCCAAACAATTGGTATACTATATCTAAAATAAACAATTGATGGGTCGACCTGGATAAAGAGTGGGATATTTAGGCTGCAACTGGAAATGTGGTTATACTGGACGGGGACATAGTTTTGCCTTTTAAAGGGCCATCAACTGACCCGCCCCATCAAGAGAGTTGTAACGATGATAGTTTAACCTCGCACTCACCCAAAACGTTAAATCGGGTGTAATATCCCCATTCCGCCAATCGTATGTTGTAGACGTCAGTTGCCAAAACACCCTATATAATGTTTTAGACGTGGGTTGTAAAGACACCTTATCTAATGTTGTAGACGTCAGTTGCCAAGACAACATATCTAGTGTTGAAGATGTCAGTTGCAAAGACATCGTACTTTGTCGTGAAGACGTCACTAACTAAGACACTCTATTTAATTGTGAAGACGTCAGTTGTCAAGACACCCTATCTAATGGTGTAGACGTCAGTTACCAAGACACCCTATTTGATTATGAAGACATCAGTTGCCATAACTCCTTATCTTATGTTGTACAAATGACCAAAACATCCTATTAAATTGTGAGGACGTCAGTTGTTAAGACACCTTATCTAATGTTGTAGACGTCAGTTGAAAAGACACCCTGTCTAATTGCGCAGACATCAGATGCCAAGACACCCTTTTTAATTGTGTAGACATCACCTACTAATAGACCCTATTTAATTATGAAGATGTCAGTTGTCAAGACACTCTATCTAATGTTGTAAGGAACACTTATGTGTAGACGTCAGTTGCTTTGACACGCTATATCATGGTGTAGACGTCAGTTTCAAGACACCTTATCTAACTTCAAAATACTGATGGATTCAGTCGAGGATTATGCCAGGCAATGGGCTAAACGCGAGAAAGAAGACGTAGATACTCTTTCCGAATGGATTAAGGCTGTGAGGTCGTTGATACAAATCCGAAATAAGAAACTAAATGGGCATATCAATACCCACGCTACATCAATTTTTAAAGACCCAAATGTTGCAAAACACTTGTCCTACCTCCATGACAAATATGTTGTTGTCCCCGCAGATAAAGCCCCAAACAACATCGTTTTTGTGTGTAAATATCATTACATAAACTGCTTGATAAATGAATTAGGTATTGACAATTCACTTGGAAACTCAACATATACCCTCACGACACTTACAAAAGAAGAAATCCTGGATAATCATAGGTCTGTTCTATGTTCCTTTGGAATTTCAACCAAAGATGAAGAACTGGATCTTCCATCACTGTATTGGATACCTAAACTACATAAGTGTCCTTACAAACAACGGTATATTGCTGGGTCTTCCAAGTGCTCCACGAAACCTCTTTCTAAATTATTAACATCTATTTTATCAGCAATCAAAGTTATTGTGAAACTGCCTATTCTAGAGGTGGCGTGAATCAGATGTGGATACTAAAAAATACCAAAGATCTTTTAGAGTACATACAATCTAAGACTCTCTCATCTTGCAATAGTATTAAAACATTTGACTTTTCTACACTTTACACAAGTATTCCCCATTCCAAACTAAAAGACAAATTGGTTTTACTTTGTTTCATTAAAAAGAATGGCGAACGTAGATACAAGTATCTTGTCTTGGGGAGGGATAAATCCTACTTTGTAAAGAATCACTCTGATTGAAACAAAAAATTCTCTGAAACTGACATTATCAAGATGCTTGATTTCTTGATTGACAACATATTTGTTACGTTTGGAGGACGTGTTTTTCAACAGACTGTCGGAATTCCAATGGGAACCAATTGTGCCCTCTTCTTGCCGACTTGTTTCTTTATTATTATGAGGCTGACTTCATACAGGAACTTCTTAGGAAGAAAGATAAGAAGTTAGCAATATCCTTTAACTCTACGTTCCCCTATATAGATGATGTTCTTTCACTAAATAATACAAAATTTGGTGACTATGTTGAACGAATCTATCCCATCGAACTAGAGATAAAGGATACTACAGATACAGTTAAGTCTGCCTCATATCTTGACTTACATCTAGAAATTGACAATGAGGGTCGGTTGAAAACAAAACTTTACGACAAAAGAGATGATTTCAGCTTCCCAATTGTGAACTTTCAATTTCTATGTAGCAACATTCCAGCAGCGCCTGCATACGGAGTATATATCTCTCAATTGATACGATATTCCCGGGCTTGTGTTTCCTATCATGATTTCCTTGATAGAGGATTGCTGCTCACAAGGAAGCTATTAAGCCAAGAGTTCCAAATGGTGAAGTTGAGATCATCCCTTCGTAAATTTTACGGACGCCATCACGAGTTGGTTGACCGTTATGGAATAACCGTTTCGCCGATGATATCGGATATGTTCCTTATGTCGTAACTACAATACCCTTCCCTTTTCACGAATGTGACTTACCGAATTAGACTATTTACCGGATTTGTAATAACATAAGCAACACGATGGGTGCCACATGTGGAGCAGGATCTGCTTACCCTTCCGGAGCACCTGAGATCACCCCCAGTTTTTGGTGGGGTTCGTGTTGCTTAGTCTTTAGTTTTCTATGTTGTGTCATCTGTACTATTATTTGTCTGTTTGTCTTTTTATTTTTGGCCATGGCTTTGTCAGTTTGTTTTCGATCTATGAGTTTGACTGTCCCTCTGGTATCTTTCGTCCCTCTTTTATCTAATGGTGTAGACGTCAGTTGACAAGACACCCTGTCTAATTGTGAAGACGTCAGATGCCAAGACACCCTTTTTAATTGTGTAGACATCACTTACCAATAGACCCTATTTAATTATGAAGATGTCAGTTGTCAAGACACTCTATCTAATGTTGTAAGGAACACTTATGTGTAGACGTCAGTTGCTAGGACACGCTATATCATAGTGTAGACGTCAGTTCCCATTCCACCGTGACGTGCTTACGTAGTTATACATCCAGAACAGCAGAAAGGACGGCTATTACATGACAGTCGTATCAATTCTTCAGACGGAGCAACCTTTACATATTTGTATATCACTATCGTAAGTGCTGATACAAAATGAACATTATGAAAACAACACGATATAAATGTCATGCGTCCAAAGCGCTTTTCTTGATTTACCTTCACCAGGACGCTCAACGCCGAATATTTGAAAGCTAACGATGTATAAAAACTGAAACATTTGAAGAGCTATATGACCAAAAAGGACATACAAGAACTGCCAAATCCATCTATGGTCAACTTTGCCTGAGGGACTTTAAACCTAAGTGTCTTTATTTGTTTCAAAACTTAAAGACGGACAATTTTGGAAAGGTTTTTTATAAATCATGTCAATACCGACGTATTGACTATGGAGCTGATGATACCATCGGGGACTGGTAGTCTGATAAGTATGAAGCAACAAGAGTAACTGTGGGTATAATATTTTATTCTGGATAATGAAATTACATTGGATGCTTTCGAAGCTCTGGATTAACTAGCCTCATCCGGAAGTCTTAAATCTCCCCAAATTAGCCAAGGATGTATAAGTACCGAAACACATCAAGTTAATATATAACCAAAAGGGACCTAATTAAGATAAATCCAATAACATATGCATCCAAGGTCAATTTTGCCTGAAGTAGTTATATCATAAGATACAGTGGAGATCACTTCTAACCTCTCATCAAATCTGTCAGAATCTGTCAGGAGAACTGTTCTGTTCGAGGACAGTATGTAGAACTGTCATCCTGACACCTTTTAGACAGTTCTAGCTAGAACAGTTCTAACCTAGAACTGATTTGGTCAGTTCTACCTAGAACTGATTTAGACAGTTCTACCTAGAACTGATCCTGATAGTTCTACACTAGAACAGTTTTAGACAGTTCTACCTAGAACTGACCAAATATTTAGTCAGTTCTACGACTAGAACAGTTCTACGGCTAAAACAGTTCTACGACTAGAACAGTTCTACGATTAGAACTGATTTGGTCAGTTCTACGGCTAAAATTGATTTAGTCAGTTCTATCCATAGAACAGTTTTAAGAACTCTTTGTCTTAAATATAAATAAGTCAAAAGAATATAATATATATTAAAAAATTCTCATCACAGCACTGTTTTAACATTTCTCTAACTGCAGTGACGTCATTTAGAACTGTTCTACGGTTAGAACTGATTTAGTCAGTTCTGCTGACAGTTCTACGACTAGAACTGATTTGGACAGTTCTACCCAGAACAGTTTTAGACAGTTCTACCCTAGAACTGATCCTGACAGTTCTACCTAGAACTGATTTGGTCAGTTCTACCTAGAACTGATTCTGACAGTTCTACTTAGAACAGTTCTAGGGTAGAACTGTTCTAGGTAGAACTGTTCTAGGACAGTTTAGAACAGTTCTATGACAGATTATTCTGACAGTTCTAATGAGAGGTTAGAAGTGATCTCCACTGTATATATAAAAATAAAGGACAAAAGTCGAAATTAGTTTGCCGGGTCATTCTATCAATCATGCAAGATATTTATGTTGAAGTCATTCCGCCACTGGATGTGAACCAGAGACATCATTACACTTCGTGCAGGAAATGTTATAATAAATAAATAAATATACGTATACCAAATTCGATGCGTACGACAGATTTCTATAATGAAGTTGCCCTTGCGTATCTTCTCGCGTCACTTTTTTAACGCCGAACGTTTGAAAAAAAATAAGGTAAATACCATAAGACGTTTGAAAACCAAGACAAACCAAGATCACAAAATATAATTTGATGACCCAAATGATGAACAAATATAAATGTTGTTTCTGTGTAAGTAGAACAAAGAGGTAACCCTTTCCTCTGAAGTTATGTTTGAGAACATATTCGGACCAGCTTTGCGAATTGGTCTTTTGTTTGTTATCTTTCAGAATGGTTCTATTAAATGATTATTAATAGGTGCTAGACGATTGATTTATGCTCCTTGGTCCCTTGATCTAGTTTTGATCATTGTTATTCTACCATAATTTGATAATCCTATAAGGCTAGTATATTTTGCCGTAAGCGACGTGATGTAGACATCGTTCGGTTCAAGAAGAAAATCTTTTGATTTTAGATGTAAATTTCATATTTGAATGGCCTGTTTCTTTCTTCGCCGTAGAAGCGGTGACATATAAAACAATTATGTAATGTATATGTCTGTGGTAGAAGAAAACTTCACAAAGTGCTAAACAGGCTTATAGCTAGCGGTCAGTAACTGCGAGTCCTCTCAGATCTGTACTAAGTGTCTTTTTTTGTTGTGGAGATCTATAAATAACCTGCCTCATCCGGTCTGTGTTTTTGTTAAATGTACTTAGTCTAGTATTCTGCTTTGTATCGATCTGATGAGTTAGGCCCTTTTCAACTGATTTCTTCTTATTTTTAGATTATAATACGGTAATGTCTGATTTCGGCGAAAGACTGCATGCATATGGTTCCTATTTTGTGTAAATATTATTTCTCACAGTTTCACTCCGTGAAAATTTACAGAAACGCTACAAATGCTGATGTTTTGCAATAGTTGTAGTACATTTGCACGAGGAAAGGAAAGGTTTAAAAAAAAAATGAACTAGTTTAGTGCAATCAATTTGTTTTACAGTTTTCGCCAAAGATCCTTGAAACTTCACTAAAGTATTAGACACGTGTAATCACAGTTACGCATATATTACAACGGAATACTTTGAAGAATTTTCCTTATTTTTTCCAAACTTTAAAACTGTTTCATCTTTTGTGTGTAATCACCTTATTTGGTAATGTTTAAAACCATTCAAATCCTAGATACTTCAAGGAAAATATGCATCGCCATTTTATATTTGCATACATGTACATTTAAATGTTCATTATAGACCATGCTTAACTGTTTATGAAACAAACACTGTCGTGTTATATTGTCTTTTTACATTGTGACTGTCTTTGAAGTCAGCTCCCAATTTTTTTTCAAATTGTATCGTCATTTCTATTGTGGTTGATTGGGATGAGGGGAGGGGAATTTAGTTAGCTGTCAGAAAAGAGCGAACTTTTGATAAGGGCCGAAATGTTGCTTTGAATCAGAATATCTATGGACAACTCACACAAATTTTATTAAAGGGCTTTTTAACGTGCAAACAGTAACTTAGTGAGAAAGCATTACAATCTCCCTACACGATGTATTGAAATTAACATCACCAATCTGAACATGGCAGTGTAATTATACATCCTGCACAGCTGCTTTTTACTGCCGGGTTGGAGAATCAAGGTACATGAAACAGCAGCCCACAGACTCAAAAGCCATATTATGGAGGTTATGATCTGTAAGTTCAAATATATGGTATTCTTTTCATTGTATCTTGCACTTATACTTTACAGCAACCAGAAATGGTAAATCTAAAATAGTAGGTCGACCTACCGCAACGACATGTTTTGTGTTAAAATAGCCATCAACTCAACATTGATATGATATAGGTACAATAATGTAGTTTTTAAGACGTCAGTTGTCAAGGCTTTCTATCTGATGTTATAGACGTCTGTTGTCAAGACATCCTATATAATGCTGTAGACGTCAGTCAGTTGTCACGACACTCTATTTGATTGCAAAGATGTCCGTTAGCAAGACTCCCAATCTAATGTTGTAGACGTCAGTTGCCAATACACAGTATTTAATTGGGAAGACACAAGTTGCAAAGACATCTTATTTAATTGTGGTGACGTTAGTTGTCAAGATACCCTATATAATCTTGTAGACGTCCGTTTTCAAGATACCCTATCGTATGTTCTAGACGTCAGTTGCCATAACACCCTATATAATGTTATAGATGTCGGTTGTAAAGAGACCTTATCTAATGTTGTAGACGTCAGTTGCCAAGACAACATATCTAGTGCTGAAGATGTCAGTTGCAAAGACATTCTATTTAATTGTGACGACGTGAGTTGTCAAGACACCCCATATAATGGCGTAGACGTCAGTTACCAAGACACCCTATTTGATTATGGAGACATCAGTTGCCATAACTCCTTATCTTGTGTTGTAGACGTCATTACCAAGACACCATATTTAATTGTGAAGACGTCAATGACCAAAACATCCTATTAAATTGTGAGGACGTCAGTTGTTAAGACACCTTAACTTATGTTGTAGACGTCAGTTGACAAGACACACTGTCTAATTGTGCAGACGTCCGATGTCAAGACACCCTTTTTAATTGTGTACCTACCAATAGACCATATTTAATTATGAAGATGTCAGTTGTCAAGATACTCTATCTAATGTTGTAAGCAACACTTATGTGTAGACGTCAGTTGCCAGGAAACCTTAATTAATGTTGTAGACGTCAGTTGTCAAGACACCTTAATTAATGTTGTAGACGTCAGTTGACAAGACACCCTGTCTAATTGTGAAGACGTCAGATGCCAAGACACCCTTTTTAATTGTGTAGACATCACCTACCAATAGACTGACCTAAGGGGGGCCATCCAGTCATGCTTCAGTGATTCCCTATATAATCAACCAAATTTTTCCCACGAAAGGGGGGCCCGGGCCCCCAGGCCCCCCCCCCCTGGATCCGCCTATGAACATGCAGACATCTTATATGTTGAGTTATTTCACATCCAATCTTTTATAGTAATATTCTATACCAAGCACTATAAGTTTTAAGCAAGTTTTTCAGATTAAAGCTCTTTGCTGTAGTTTATAGTATTTTTTCTTTTCCCCGGTGTATTATGTAAATGTTGAACAGGCATTTGTCATGCAAAATTCATTTGGGAAGTAGAAATTTGCTGGATCAATGTCTTCCAGCACCACATTTCCATCACCATTGACATCCGCCAGATTTCTCTTGACGTACTCTGCCTCCATATTAATAGTAGATACATCGTCATAGTGAAAATAGTCTTCGACTAGCGCATTTATCGCATCCTGTATGTTTTTTATGGAGCTATTGCTCCTTCATTTTGTTGCCATTTTCCAGTCAGACGACACTAGCTGACATTGAGTTATCGGAAAGTTCAATGATTAGTCTAGAGCTACTCGAATGTGCTATTATTGAGCTTGCTAAACCCGGGCCAATAGCGAACAATTCGTATTGGCCTTGTAGATTCCCGTATTGGCCTTATAGGACGAAATTATCGATTTGGCAGTTTTACTCGTATTTAGTCAAATATACTCATTGACAAGTTAATTAATCAATAATTTATATGATAGTGGTGGTGATGTCTTATCATCATAATACAATCCACTGATAATATTCTCGTCAGATGGCAATATGGAGTAACACGAATCTATTGTGTCGACATCAAGAACGTGGGGACAATCCATAACTTGCATTAGATAGTTCTTATTTTCCGGGTTATCTTTGTAAAAGACAATGACTTGTTCTGAAGAGATAATTCTTCCCTCTCGATTGTTTGTGTTTTCGTTGTTATTAACGTGTCCCCCAAGGGTGACTGGGGAATAAATATATGGTTACCATTAGTCTTTCTCCGACCGGCAGTAAAAAGCTCTCCAAAGAGGGGCGTCCTTTGGCTGTGCGGGATGTACAAGTTCGCAGCCACGTCCGGTCAGAATGGAGACGTTAATGCCGATGCCTCGTGTAAAGAGAGTCCCACGCTCTTTGCTCGTTAAGAACCCTTGCAACAACTCTTTGAGGGGTCCGTAGGTGGTCTTTTGCAAGGCTAAATTTCTGTCCAATATATCCTTATTTTCCCGTGGCAGTCCAAATTTCCCCGACCTTCGTCCCGGACGGCCTCTATTGCAGAACCTACCTTTAGTATTTATTGTTAATTTGTTCTCGTCCTGAAAATACATGAAATATTTGCCACTGGACGTTAAGTAACCAACAATCAATCAATCAATCAATCAATTATTGTCACGGGATTTCATTCATCATTTTAACTTTTTTTTAAATTCCTGTATTTGATTTGTTTTCACATTCTTCATAAATATGACTCGCACATTTGTCACATGAGAAACATGACAGATCCCTGAGTACAATTTGATTGTGGTAAATCCGAACAATAACTAGGTGTACTAATCTGATGTTTGATACAGGTTTGTAAGATAGGTTTGTGTCCTTCGGGATGGTTTCAACATATCTGAATAGTCTTCTTTTGCAAACGAATTTGGTTTGTGTCATATGCAAAATGGCAAAATAATATAAATCGGATGCATTTTGTATATTCTCTCTTCCACGTAAGATAGATATGTCTGCCTGTCGATTAAGAAGTCCATCGGAGGCATCATGAGGGCCTGAAATTATGAGGCAAAAATTAATTTATTATCATTAATGGATACTTTTATCTGCAGTAGCTATTCAAAAAAACTATCAATGTGTTAAGATGCAGAGGAATACGATTTTGACTCGTATAAACATGTGTCACGTACCGGTGGTACGCAACTGCTCTACTCTGGGTTTCGTACCAGAGTCGTTTCTCTGGATACAGCCAAGGCTTAACAATTGGTAGCGTTAATAAACTGGATATTCGGGTACTCTTTATTTAGATGATGGGCGTCAAGATTAAGTAGGCTTTGGGTATTTGACGATAAATGCCAAGGATGATAATTATAATTACGTCCCTGTTTGGTATAAGGCTTTACTTAATATCGAGGCTTTATCTACTTTTGCTTAGCCAGTGCTTTTTAAAAGCAACGGCTTATCAACTATGTACTGAGCCAGTGCTTTACTTGTGACCACTGCTTAATATCTATTTGGTCTGGGCCAGTGCTTTACTTGGGGTAACTGCTTTATATCTACTTGTGGGCCAGTGCTTGTTAAACTGTTTGGTCTGAGTCACTACTTTGCTTGTATCCAATGCTTCACCGCCTAGAAATGCTTCACCTTGTATACAGCCAATGCTTCTCCCTGAAGCCACTGCTTCTTCAGCAGCTATAATTAATTAAACACTCGGTTCCTTATTCAGGAACACTGCTTATAATTCTTATTCAGAATTATACTTAATCTCACCTTTAGTCTGTATCTGTAGTATCCAACTGCTCGTCTTGAATTCTAACCTCAAACAACGTAAACTGTGAAAACCTTGGTATATATACTAAATTGTAAACTCGTCCATATAATAGACTGGTCCAAAAACGACTTTATCCCTAAAACGTTTTACAACACCTAAGCATATATAAGATTACAAAGCATTATTGTGACGGTTATGTACTTTGTTACAACTGATCGCGGGAATTCCGGATTTGTAGGGCAGTTCCTGACCCCTTAAACAATTACTAATCACCTAGTAAAACTATAAACAAAACAAATCGAAAGTGAAAGTAAAACAATGGGTGAATAAATCTAGGGTATGAATGATATTTTTTTATGTTGGACTTTTCAATTGGATTATAAAATAAACAGGTAAGTTAACATATTTATCACATTACCCATGCCTCCAAGAAATGCGTCCCCGCATTTACCGAAATCAATTCAGTACATCTACATCAAGTGGACATTTTCCAGTCCCAAACTTTATCCGGGTATTGCCTCGAGCCATATCATTCAAAAACCAAATCTAAATATCACAAAACATCTGTTACTTCTTCAGTAACTAACAACTCGTAGATGTGTGATCTACCCGACATGACAAGATTCCCACTCAACTGTATATTATTGTCTTAACATTGGAGGACATATTTAACATGGGCATCAACTTAAACACATCAACTTTATCCTAAGTACCCTTAAGTCATTTTACTTCTGTATTTCAAATATGCATGCTGACAGATTTTTGAGCAACCAATTTTTAACCCTGAAAACCGACAAGCCAAATAGTATATTTGAAAAACACCAAAAATATCACAAAGCCAAAACCGGTATGAAATAATTTTGCCTAACAACTGGCCACTTATGGACCACTCTAAGAGCTTGTTGAGAGGGATCTTTAACGTGCACAAAGCGTGGTACTCCATGAACACGGGACCTCGGATTTAACGTCCCCATCCGACGGACATGCTTATTATATATTCAAAGAAACAGGGCATAATAAATAAACAATAAAACCCAAATATTCTTGGAAATCTTTCTCCTTCAACAAGTAACTAAAATATCTGTATTGTCTGTTCCCTCGCGAACATTCACTTGTATATAAGTCTCACTATAAACAAAGCTGTAGAAATGTGTATCCTGCCGGACTGATTACTGTATAATTCTGTCAAGCCTAACTGGCTATGGTATTTGCATGTTAATTGCATCAACTGTTCCATTCACCTTTTCCATATTTCTGTTTCTTCTACATCTTTACCGTTTTCCTTGTATCGTCTCACGATTCTTCTCTCTACCAGCATCAACCCAGAGGTGGCCACTGGCCTAACAACCTGTGCTGGTACATGTGTTGGGATGGTTCCGGTTGTAGTTGTTGTAACAGTTTCTACGTCCATAGGCGAGGACGAGAACAACAAAGGTGTAGGGTTTTACATGGAACTTTCATCCGAATCAGTATCAACCACCCTTGGTATACGGAACGAGCTTGACAATGGAGGTGCCACTATAGTTGCAGTGGTGGCTGGCATCGTGTTTACTGGTATTCTAGGAATGCGAATTTCTTTGACGCTATTTTCTGTGGTCCCAAAGAACTCTTCAAGGTATCTTGTAGCCTCTTTCTTGAGGAATTGGCCACCGGTAGAGGAGAAGTGGTCTTCCTGATGACTCTGCCTTGGATTAGCGAACTTGATGCCATCACAGATGTGCTTGTTTTCCTATGTACATCAGATAGGGTCCCCGGATTCTGCTTCTCCCATTCACTATCTGTATCCTCTATGGCTGATAGGGATGCTGGATGTCTTCCTCTCTGGTGCCTTATAAAGTCATTCTTCCTGTTAGTAGCATATGGACAAATATCACATAAGAGCTCCTCCTCGGCAGACCTTTTCTTCACACATGCCAGAACATGGTCCTCTAGTTCTTTCTCTGTGTTGAAGCGTACCTGGCATACTGGGCACCTCCATCGTGCACGTGGTGTCTTCTTTGTGTTAGCCAGCTGTAATTTTAGAGAAATCATTGTAAATATATACATGTATACACAAAATTACATATTATGTACAATTATACTTCCTTTAAGCGTTTCATTTTTATTTTATTTTTTTTTAATCTTGAACATAGTCATTTAACCAACTGGGAGGCTTTCTTTCCCGTCTTAATCTTGGTAAATTAATGTTTTCGTCTTGTTCAATGGTCTCATATCTATTCTCAAAATCAAATTCAATTGAGGTACTTTCGCCAACAACTTGAGTTTGATCGTTTATTTTGGATACCTGATTTGACGGTTCGAGCCCTTGTAAACGCTCACCTGGTAATGGTTCACCTAATAAACATTGATCCTTGCATTGCCTCATGCGATCAACGTGAATTACCTGTTGTCGGCCTTTTCTGCCACAATTAACTAGATAGGTTACATCTGAGTATTGCTTTAACACTTAAAAGGGAACCCGCCAATAACTTGTAAACTTAGGGGATTGTCCAATCTTACGTACAGGAAAGAAAACAAACACTTTATCATTTTTATTAAATTTATTCCAATTTAAATGTTTGTCATGATATTGCTTCTGCCGAAGCATTTCTCTGTTAACATGATTCTGTAAAATTTGGTGGGCGTCTTCCATTCTTTCCTGACACTCCCATACCCATGTATTAGTCGGAATGGACTTCACTTCCCTTGGGAGTTCGTACATAATATCTACAGGAGTAGCTACTTCTTATCCCATCATCATACGGTTCGGAGTGCACCCGGTTGTTTCGTGTACAGCTGTTCTGTAAACCATCATCACATAAGGTAGGATCTGATCCCAGTTTGTATGATGCTCGTCGACGTACGTACTTAGAATTTTTACTAGAGTACTGGTGAACCTCTCAACCATACCATCGGATTGTGGATGGTATGGTGTTGTACGGGTTTTGCTGATTTGGAGAAGGTTACACATTTCAAAGAATAGCTCACTCTCAAACTGTCTTCCTTGATCTGAATGAATCATGGTACACCGAATCTGCAAATAATTTCTGTTACTAAGATATTTGCAACCGTTGATGCTTCCATGTTCTCCATTGGAAAGCTTTCCGTCCATTTTGTGTAATAATCACCTATCACCAGTATGTACTGATGGTCGCTGGCGGTTTTTGGCAACTCGCCCAAAATGTCGATGGCTATCCTTTCCATAGGGTAGCCTGACCTTTGAATCTTCATTGTCGCACTCTTTCGTTTTTGTGGGCCTTTTCTTCTTACACAGGTCTCACATCCTGTTATATAGGCCACCACATCACGACACATTCCAGGCCAATAAAACCTGTCTTTTAATCTTTCTAATGTTTTTCTAATCCAAAGATCACTAGTAGCAATATTTGAGTCTGAAACAGTCATTTTGGTCTGTTCAAGTCTTAATCGACTGGATTTACTGCTAGAGAAAAACGTCAAGACTTTTTCAGACTTTCAGACGCTGTCACGATATACCGTGTTAAGTCCGTTCATTCATGTCAAGATAAACAAGACAGATTGTTCTTGCATCCGATTAAGACTTGATCAGACCATGTTCAGATCAAATCAGACTAAAGGTAAAAATGCTGTTTAGACTTTGTAAGATCGTGTTCAGTCGTGTTAAGATTTTAAATATTCGGATGCAAAACGGGCGACACTTTCTCTGTGTTAATTAGGGGTTGTTTCCCTTTCATGAATAAAATCGGAAAAGAATTGAGGGTATTCTTTTGTGGTCTTTTAATGTTATGTTGTATGTCTATTAATTAAATAACGTTTGCAAAGTTGCAATTCATTTTTTTCCGATGTTATTTCACGTAAACATTTAATTGGTTATATAAGAAAAGAATAATTGGTGTAACCGGAAAAGTGTGCAAGTCATAAAAACTTTGCAGTCGTGCTTTCTTGCATTAAGTAATTTAGTATTTATTCGTTCCGTCTGTAAAGATATAATGATTAGTAATAAATATCAAAAATGTTCTTAAACACATTTTCGTCTGTGATTTAAAATAATTGTTCTTACCCATATAAAATTAGTCAAGGAAAATATATTCTGAGTATCTTATTTACTTTATATTTTTCTAATTTTTGACAGATGACAGATGTTTGGTGAAAGTTATTTACATTTTAATATACGGATTATCTGAGCATTCAACCGAAACGGACTGTCAAACACTATCTTAATAATTATAAATACCCGTGCAACGCTGTGACTGTTTTATCCATGGAAGCAGAGACATATATACACAGAGATTGGCAACTCCGTGAAATCCCGTTAAAAAACGCGGCCCGGAATGAGATTCTCGTCGATAATTATTCTACAACATGTAGACAAGTCAGGGATGAATAACCTCGATAGCTAATCAAGAAAAGTAATAGGAAAACTTATTTCAGATCAAATAAATTCTTTTTCTAAAATACTACTTGAAATAGTTGTATTTTTTTTAATGTATTTGATTGAGAAAATATTTTTTTCTTTTTTTCGGCATTTCTTTTAATTTAAAACGTAAAATCTGGTAATGATCATGATATTGCAAGAAAAATTGCTTTGCTAAAGTTTGCTTCTAAATTACACAGTGAAATTATGTGTGTCCGATTTTCCGGTCATTATTTCCTTAGAGTTGTGACTGTGGATTCACAGGTGTGCGATTACGCAATTTATTGCCCTCCGATCACCTGAATTTTGCCGGAGGTGAAGTTCTAAGTGGATTATTACTTGGTAATTGTTTTTACAACTAAACAAATTCTGACATTATTTTAACCATGACCAGAACTTTATTTTAACAGAAACACTGGGCTATACTATGAATAGGGTAAACGGACAGAAAGTCACAATACAAAAAGTCACAGGACATAAAGTCACAAATTGGATAGGACAAAAAGTCACAAATAATTTATTGACAATTGTTTGAATATATAAGAGAAAGATCTTCAAATAATATCTTTTTTTACATTTATTCATTTTTAAGTTCAGGAAATTGTTCATAAGCCTTGATAAATGAAAAATTATTAAATTTTAATCATGCAAATAATATATTTCTTGGCACCATGAAGCCATTTAAGTGCCAAACCACTTTGACATTTTGTTATCATAACAATTATTTGATCATCATTGATATTTATTGAATAAATTTTAATTACAAAGTTGCTTCATATATCATAGTTCAATAAAAAATCAAAAAAATATTTTTAAAATTAGTGTTTTCTTGTTCAGAGAAAAAGTAATCTCAAAACTGAATTGTGACTTTTCGTCCGTGACTTTTTGTCCTGTGACTTACTGTCCTACATTCTTCTATAGTATTCAATCAGGAACAAAAATAGTCATTTAACATGTCAAAAAAAGAAATCAGAAAGCAACTTTTTTATATAAAAAAAATATGTAGCCAGTAGAATTTTGTCTCGTGGAAAACGGATTTAAATGATTAATTTTTGATTGACCTACAATTACATTATTTGTGGAACCTTTGCATGAATTTCCTAAATAAACGTACATTATGTACAGTGTTGTCGAAATCACTATTTTTGCTGTCATGAAATATTGAATATGAATCTGTCATTATTTGTAGTTTTTTATAGACTTAATATCACAGACCCTGATTAAAAACAACGTGTATCATAAGTACAGTAAAATGCTCTGCTGAACTGTAGAATTTTAATGTTCTGTTTCATAGACCACAGAAGTACTGCAACATCCTTATCTTTACTCTTTCCTATCGGGTAGTGAAACTCGAGTTTGAAATTGGAAAGATTTAAAATTGAAGACAAGTTTTATCTGATCTTTTGTGGGTTTATGTTTCGGTGCAGTGCTATGTGGGCTGTTATTTTCTTTTCATTTGTCATTTTTTTATCTGTGTTACATGACCTTGTACTTTTTGTATTGCCCCTTGACATCTCCTGCTTCTGTTTAAACCTTTACCACTAATATCTCATCTGGTTTAAATAAAATAGTGTCTCATTCCCGGAATTTGTTATACAGGAATTCATTTTAATATCAGTTTTTTTATAAGCATATAAACTGCTTGGTCTCTTCACACAATTTATGTTTAGGACGGAATGCATCAATAGGTACATACATGTACCAGGTCACCAATATATAAGTACACGTTATGTGCTTTTGACCTCCACAAGAATTCTTAAACATTCATAGATGTGCAAAGAATATTTTTGTCGTTGGGTTGTTGTCTCATTGACATATACCTCACATTTCTGAATAGTCATAGCAGCTGTGCCTTTTCAATTTATTGCAGAAAATATTTGCATTAACATTTTTCAAAATAGGCGAAGTGAAACAGTGATCACAGAATGAGGACATGTAAAACTGAAACAACACAACACAACAGGTAAATATAAACAAGCACCATTGCTAAAGGACTAAAACAAACATAGATGCTTACCAATATGAGCCCATAAAGACTAGTGTACAAGTAGAGTGAACATTTCTTGCTTCTTATTCTACACATTTTGTCATTTCATGTAAACAATTAAATATGTTATTTTCCGAGGAGAGGAAGGAATTTGTGAAACGAAATATTTTGCCTTTAGTACTGTCAAGTTATATATTCACAGTGTTGTTGAATAAATGAACATTTTCCCTTTTTTTACATTATGCTACCTTTATGCTACAAAGGTAGCATTTCCGTTCTCATGATATACAAAGATATTATAGAGTGGCCTTCCAATGATAGTCATACATGTAAATCATTGTCTCATTGGCAATCATACTACATCATCATATTGTTATACATGTATGTAAAAATTATGTACATGTATACTTTGTAAACGTAAAGAAGACAAATGAAGTTGAACACAAGATATTTATTTGCATTTTTATCCGTATAGTCTCTGCACAACTGCCACTTCTGTTTCAAATTCAATAGATTGAATGCGGAGTCTTGTATTTATTCTTAGTTCAATGATGTCACCATCACTTGCACAAAAATCGCATACACATGTACATCAAGTTTGGCATATGAACTATGATATTTGAACTACAATAATGTGGTGTTTTCACAGTCAGGATAAGCACATGTAATTTTCTCTCTTACAAAACCATTTTGTTAGTATCACATTGATAGTAGTACATGTAATCGGTCCACTACATGACTGTGCAGTAACATTTGAAAAAAGTCATCACTAAGAGTTGTTCCTGTCTGCCAGGGAATCTTTTTTTCAATCAGAAAGGCTAGGGAGTCCTACATTCAGCACATGTATGATATTACATCTCTTGTATGCTGCACTGTTAGGTAAATTTGATCAACATCTTTGTTCTTTTATAACATGCAGGATCCTGTTAAAAAAAAAATGCTGTCAGATACTAATGTAAATATACATGTATATAAACTTGTAAATGTCATCAAAGTGGTGGAAATAATGAAAAAAACAATTTATATACACAAAACCGGTATGTCTTGGGAAAGTAATTCCTGTGATCAATGGTGATGGGTACATTTGTTCTTTAAAGATGGACAATTTTATAAACTGTAGCCATGGACAGGTGCCTGTCTTTATATTGAAGAGAATAAAAATGGCTGACAGCTTGAATGGTCATTTTTAATTGTAAATTGCATCAAAGCTGGTGAAAATATGGAAAAAACAACTGTTATATACAAATCCAGTATGTCATAAGAAAGTAATTCATGTGCTGGGAATAATTATTCTCTTAAGATGGAAAAGTTTATTGACTGTAGACATGGACAGGGGCCTGTCTTGAAGAGAATGAAAATGGCCGACAGCTTGAATGGTCATTTTTAATTGTAAATTGCATCAAAGCTGGTGAAAATATGGAAAAAACAACTGTTATACACAAATCCAGTATGTCATAAGAAAGTAATTCATGTGCTGGGAATAATTATTCTCTAAAGATGGAAAAGTTTATTGACCGTAGACATGGACAGGGGCCTGTCTTTCTATTGAAGAGAATGAAAATGGCCGACAGCTTGAATGGTCATTTTTATTTGTAAATTGCATCAAAGCTGGTGAAAATATGGAAAAAACAACTGTTATACACAAATCCAGTATGTCATAAGAAAGTAATTCATGTGCTGGGAATAATTATTCTCTAAAGATGGAAAAGTTTATTGACTGTAGACATGGACATGTACAGGGGCCTGTCTTTATATTTAAAAATTGAACGTGGCCGACAGCGAGAATACTGAATTTTAATTGTAAATTGCATCAAAGTGGGTGATTTAATAAAAAATTCAACATATTTACACAAAACCAGTATGTCTTGGGAAAAGTGATTGATCTCATAAATGTTTTTTTCCCTTTTCGAATGAAAAGGTTTTAATAAAAAATACGTCCGTGTAAAAAATTTTCATAATGTCCATGTCGGCCAAGCTTTCCCCTTATTATTGACCACAATAAAACGTTAATCGTCACAATATTTGAACTAACAATTACTACAAACTGAATAAAACAAGGTAAATAATTTACGAAATTGAAATATATACTTACATTATGCTGTTTTGAAAAGCTTGATGTAAAATAAAAATCGAAGCGGTGGTGAACTTGTCATGATCAGATGCAAAATGGCGATCTCGTTAAAGTCTCGTGTGATGCGTGTTTTTAATTGGATTTCGCTGACCACTGTTACAGTTGCCAATCTCTGTGTATATATGTCTCTGATGGAAGTTATGTGAAATATGTTGCCATGTTTTATCATATATAAGGATATACCGGATAAAATTATTACATTTACAAATTATACAACATTATTTCAAAATAAATGCAACAAGAATGCAAGCATATTTCAAAAATCTAGGTAACAGTTTATATTTAGTATAGGTACCTATAAAACCCGATTTTGATACTTCTCTGACCTTTTTATGCATCAAGCCTTTTTTAACAAGAACTAAAAAAAAAAGAATAAACTATATTATAGAAAAATATAACATAGAATAAGTTATGAAACAATTATTAAAAAGAAAATGTACATAATTATACATCTAGTTTACGGTTTATATTTCTGTTTCGTAGCAGATTTGTTTTATATAGCACCCGTGTTACTTCTCATTTCAAAAACAAAATGTCAAAGTGGCTTGGTGCCTAAACGGCTTCATGGTGCTTCAAAAAACATATCCTTCTAATGATTAAAATTTAATAAATCTTCATGTATCAAGGCTAATGAACAATTTCCCAAACTGTAAAAAGAAAATATGTAATAAAAAGTAATTATTTCAAGATTTGTCTCTTATATAATCAACACGACACTCGCACAATGTACATAATTTAAAACTGGTTTATTTTTTTTTTCTATAGATTGCATTACGAAGTGCACATGCTTGGCTAAGATAGTTGAATGTTCAGCGAACAATATTCCATGATATGCAAATGATATCAATCGAAAGCAACAGAGAAAGATTTAAGTTTTGAAATCAGAGCATTCCTTAAATTAAACATTTGAAACAGATTTTTTTAAGCACCAGCATGCATATTTTGATTATATAAATATAAAATTGAGAATGACTGATGTACTTATTATTCTATCTAACAATTAGCGTTGGTAGTCTCGGCAGTTTTCTCTCCCTGAGTGCGGGAGGTCCTTTTTAACGGACAGCGGAAAGAAAGTCACAGGACAGAAAGTTACAAATTTGATAGGACAAAAAGTCACATATAATTTGTTGACAATTTGTCCTATCAAATTTGTAACTTTCTGTCCTGTGACTTTCTTTCCGCTGTTGCTTTCGATTGATATCATTTGCATATCATGGAATATTGTTCGCTGAACATTCAACTATCTTAGCCAAGCATGTGCACTTCGTAATGCAATCTATAGAAAAAAAAAATAAACCAGTTTTAAATTATGTACATTGTGCGAGTGTCGTGTTCGACTTATAATCCTGTAATCTATAAAATAGTCATCAGTTACTATTAATACAATTATACTGTTGCATTTTTGACACTTTACTCAGAAAGATGTGAATATATTTTAATTTTCTTTCAACAAAATTTCCTACTTCAATTTGCTACTCGTCTACAAAAAAAACACATTTATTATTTCATTTTTGCCATCGAACTTCCTGATAGATATGTTTTTTTTTTATCTATCTATCAGGTAAATATCAAAAATGAATCCAGAGTTTTTCAAGTACATTGACGGTTGTGAATTAAGGATTAGTTACTTTATGGAAAACTCATTTACCTGAATGGTAATATTATCGTTAGTCTTTCTTTTAATAATTTGATAATTTTTCCTCTTTTGCAAATTATAGATAAAGAATAAAATGAAAATTTGTTTTCGATTGCATTCAGGCAGAGAGAAACATATTTTTTTTTTTGTTTTATTTCAAACAATTAAGGAAGATTTTTAGTACGGATATAAAACAATTCTTAATCTTTTCCAATTTGCAAATATAATTCGGTGGGTTTTTTTTTTTGGCACATGGTTGGTGAAAATTGTATGATCTAACTTCTTTCAGAGGTCTGTTAAACCTTGAAAATATGACAATTCCGTGAATCACACGTTGCTACATAGAATTCTTGCAAAATTCAGAAACTTGCAGTACGGTTATATTTTATATTTTCTCCGTTGAAAAGGAAAGTGTTAAAATAAGAAGGTGTAAACATGAAAGGGGGAGGGTTGTTACACGACACGTTCTTCGCAATTTAATGTTGAACGAATAGAAGCTTTCTTACTTTTTTCAAATATCGAATACACAATCAAATCTCTAACTTATCAATTTTTGCAGTAATTGTTTTATTGACAGGTTTCTGGAGGCATTTGATTGGACATCAGATTAATGTAGGCGTGGGAATGTATCACTTTTATCCAATCAGCTGTCTTATAAAACAAACCTGTATGCGATGATGCTTGAACATTGTCGGCATAGTTTTTTTATAAAGAATTCTACATTAAAAGGATATTGTTGCCACTGTGGTCTTGTCATATAAAAATAGACAACGCTTATACCTATATATATATATATATCTTCCACTGAGTATATTCATGGCTTGAGGGAAAGAAAGCAATAAATAAACTCGATAACCCTTTCAGTTTGTCATAAACTGATTGAAAAGTTGAGTTAAAAAGTAATCAAACGGAACTCAAACTGTTTGAGATGTGGGTTACACGTCGATATGACAGCAATCGAACGACGAAAACAACATAAGAACATCAAGAGGGCAACATATACATGTATAGTCTTCAACAAGAAACAGGTGTTTACACAATATATCAAGTTCTAAATTGTCACGAGTTTCTATAAAATTGTGAATACATAAAACCAAAACAATTAAAGATCTGAATATAAAAATAAAACTAATAATTTGAAAGGTAACAATAGTTTACTACTTCAAGGCATAAATTTCCTTTTCTTTAACCCACAAGAGAATTAGCCATGGATTATATCGTCCGCATATTTTCCAAACGGTCGTGTAGATTGATGGCGTCATGTGTTAAAACAGAAGTAGGGTCACCCGAACCATACAGATTAAATGATTTTTTTAATTCAACATCTATAGTTGCAATCTAACTTGAGTATACATCTGCTAATTTAATGATAAAACATAGAAAATTGTTTAGGTTTTTTTTAAGTAAAGAAAATGTTTGTCTCGAAAAAAATACCCTCCCCTCCCCTTTCCAAAAAATATTGGTCATTGACCTAAGTGGGGGGCTAAAATTTGGAGACAGAAGGCCGACTGCCATTAACAACAGACGACCAACAGCAAACAATTTGAAATGTATGACAGTCGACGACGGACTCTAAATGATTGCACTAAATAATTTCAACTATCACAAGATACCCTATGGATTTATTTATATATATATATATACTTGAACTCATTTAAGAGATATATTTCTGGAAAAAAACGAATTCAGTATGTTTACAATACAAACAGACGACATACACCAAGTGATGGATTAAATTGTATCTTTTACTGTTCAATTAATTTTTCCAGTTATTTAACTGCTAAATCCGGTGGACTTATTTCGTACGACATGTACATAAATCAAATACTCGTTTTTTTTTATTCATTACAATGAGTTTCAGTTTTTATTCGGGACAACATTTTATTTGATACGAAATTATCAATTTTGGAGTTGTTTCATTTATCAGTACAAAAAAAAACAAAAAAAAAACGTTTTATCGGCTTACTATGCAGCAACGAGAATGATTTAATGAGACCTGTTATGATCAAGGTTGTATGAACAATATATTCTTTTACTAGTATAAATTGCAATGATTTTTACATGTAAACTAAAGAAATATTAGCAAAAATAAGTGCCTTGTATTTTTACAGAGATCGAACACAAATTCCCGCCACTATAAAAAATTCTTCATTTTCGTATTTGTAATTTTTATAGGACCAAATTCCCTTTTCTACAATTTAGCGTACAAGTTATATTTCGACAGCACGCTAGGCTATAATCTATTTTCCTACTTTATTTCTAAATTCTCCATTCAGGCTAAACGGAAAAAAAACCAATATGAAATTTAATAAAACATTCTTGCATCGGAAAACTCGTGGAATAAAACATGTATATATACAGACCTTCTAAAATTCAAACTGACCTATTTTCCGTGCATTCATCGTGCATCGTCCGTTCTGCGTGCGTGCATCGTTCATTCATCGTGCATTCAACGTGCGTGCGCTCATCGTTCATCATTCTGTGTGTTTTCCATTCAACGTGCGCTCAACGTTCATTCATTCTTAATCGTGTTAAGTGCGTTCAACGTTCATTCATTCTCAATTGTGTTTAGTGCGCTCAACGTTCATTCATTCTTAATCGTGTAATGTGCACTCAACGTGTGTTAATTCTAAATCGGATGATATTCATTCAGTCTTTAGTGCATTTTGTAAGATGACTTTACAGTCTTGTATGACCATAACTGATTGGAAAACTTTTTTTTAATTGCGAGATACTCATTTTTTCATCTACTTGTACATGCGTATCATGATGTTATAGAAATGGGTTTACTATTATGTAACTTTATCTTTATTCAATTGCAATATATTTGAAACAGCAAATATCAAATCTCTTGTTCTCGATTTTGGGTTAAAACTTTACTTACGTCTATAATTGAGTCTGAAAATTAAACCCATTAGTGTAAGAATTAGATCTTTAAGCTGACAAATGTTTGTCTCTCAACGGGATTTGAACTCACACCTTTGATACACTGCAGCACCAATCGCAATATGCATGTATATATATATTTTGGACATCTTATTAATAACGTTCAACTTGAGTCATTTCTCCAATGTTGAACTATGCTAGATTAAAATTCTGAACGCTTATTTTGCAAATTCATATTCTACTTACATATTTTCAATCATTTAGGTTTTGATAAATACCATGAAATATATCAGATTTGTCCCAGTTCCTGGTGGTCACATGCATGTACATAAGGGTATTTCATCAAGAATATACAATATACAAGGTTGTCGGGTGAATGTGGATTGCGGATTAAGAAGTTGGATGTCAAACTTGAATAAACAAACTGAGGCAAAATTAACACGGATATGTATTTTCTCTTTAGCAACTTTTTTATTCTCTGTTCTTTATTTTAATTTAAACTAAGCTAGATACGTTTTGTGGCATATAAAATAAAATGTACTTACGTGAGGACTTGTGTATATCCTAACCTAAGGATCGCTGTGGCTTTATAGCTCAAAACGGTATTATTTGTTTTGTCTAAGAATTTGATGATTCTTTCTTCTTGATTTCATAATGAGAATAAATTCAGAAATCTGGAGTGAATTCGGAACACTTTACATTGGTTAAATAATGAAATGTATGTTTCAGAAATTTACACAAGTCTAAATTCGGTTTTGACGCCCGGGGACACTGTCGTTTACAGTTAAGACGAAAATCTACACATGCATGTATGTTCTTATAAAAAAGAAGATGTGGTATGATTGCCAATGTTGATAATTATATCATGATTAATGTTCTCCCCTAATAATCCATCTAACAGTTGCCAATGGACGTTAAACAACCAACTATTATTTCATTCATCTTATCCATTTAGGTTTGTGATAATTTGTATATCAACTACATGAAACAACTGCAGATTTACACTTCAATTAGGAGGCCGAAATTATTGCACACATAAACCACTCATTCACATCCCTACGTCTTGATCCCCTCACAAAACAACACTTTAAGCACGATTGCCTTTATATACATGTAACTGCTTATACATCCTCTTGATTGAACTTACTTGAATAGTTGTCTCATTGGCAATTATACCACATTTCCTTATTTTTACATAAGAGCTAAATTCATCAAAGGCCAACTTAGTCTGAGGGAGCTGAAACCTTCATTTCTTAATATTTTTTTCTAAATTTATATACTGACAATTTACGAAATGTTTGTTATATATTTTTGTTTGTAACATAAGCATCAAAATATATCAGCTATGAAGATTTGTATACCCTTAAATAAACGCATATTTTCCTCGGGCAATATCCGCGGTAATAACAATTAATACTTTAGTACAATAAAAACCATTATCAGGAAATCGGTATGAAAAGTGTTTGCAATTATTGAAATCAAGTAAAAAGAAGTGTATATATATATGTATCAGTCGGAGGTGCAATGGGGACCCTGAAGTCTGATTGTCACGCTGAAGTTAGATGGTCTGCGCCGAAGTGCAGTGGGCCGTCCGATGGTGTCCGATGGTCTGTATGACCTGAGACTACTACAACACATATAGCAGTTTCAGATATGACGCGTGAAAGCTAGATTTAAATCTACAGATGTGCAGTATATTTGTTTCAAATTCAGTACATACATTTGCATTCACTAGTGTTATTGTCTATGTATCTATTAGTTACAGTTGCGTACTAAATGAGAGATCGTCCTCTTTGATTTTCTGGATGTGGAAATAATTCTGCGTTAACATTTTTCTTTAACTTGTTCCTCTCATTGAGATCCTCGTTTACCGTTATATTATAATAAGAAGAGTCTGTTGACCCGTATGTGTTTAGGGAATGCATTTATTTCACGGTTCAAAGTCCTACATGCGTATATAGAATTTTACTCAGAACTCTGAAAGTTGATACCAGCACAGGTTATGCTTAAACCTCTAAATTCTAAATGTCAGATAACTTACTTGTGTTTGTGTTGGATTGCTGTCTGATTGACGCATACCCGCCATTTTAGTTTTTCATTTTTTGTTTAGGAGTGCATCCAGTTGCACCTTTTCATTCAAAATATATTAACGTGACGTAACCTTTAATGATTCGTTACTTCAATATTTTAATTTTTATTAGGGAAAACGAAACATCCTCTCGCATGTCGCACTTTGGGTAATTGTTATAGTTGTTCTCTTTGGCAAATATGGCCTTGAATTTTAATTTTGATATAAATATAAAAAAGCCACAAATTGATTACTAAATGGATATTTTTTAAAACCCCAAAAGCTAGGTAATACCAATCTTTTGATATAGGTTCCAAAATCAGCACGTTTTAGAGATTTTTTGAAAATACGATGGTTTTGTGGATTGTTCTAACCTAAAACATGAACAAATATAACTAAATAAACTAAAAATAGAATAAACAAATGTCTTCTTGTCAGATCAAAATACCTTTAACATGCCAGTGCATTGATACAGATTATATTCTACTGAATTTTCTATATCGATAATATAACATTCGTTAGTATTACGTAATAAACATATAAATCCTGTGTCAGGTGAGAAATGACAACGGGTGGTATGTATACTAAAATGTTTATCGTCTTCCCTTATACACGAGGGTGTGGATGGGGGTTTACAGAATAGAGAATAGTTGACAAAAATATAAAGAATAGAGAAAATGACCAAACAAATAAAAAATGGAGAATGAAGAGGTACTAAAATATAAAAAAATAAAGAATAATGGGCACAAGTTACCAGAATAGAGAAAAATGGCATAAAAATAATAAAAAACAGAAATAATGAATCCCTCTCCAGACCCTCATAGTCTGCCATTAAGCTTTAGGGCAATTATGGGCATACGATACAGTTTTGATCTCACGATGATTTTTTTTACGAAAGTTTGCATTCAAGCTATTTCTAACCAAATCAATTTGAATATGAAATAAAAAGTATATCTTCATGTAAATAATAGAATACAGAAATAATGAACCCCTCTCCAGACCCTCATAATCTGCCGATGACATTAAGCTTTAGGGCAATTATGGGCATACGATACAGTTTTGATCCCACGGTGATTTTTTTTACGAAAGTTTGCATTCAAGCGATTTCTTACCCAATCAATTTGAATATGAAATAAAAAGCATATCTTCGTGTGCTAGATTTAAAAGATAAATGGGTTCGAAATTTTCAACATTTACTTAAAATTTCGGTTTCTTGGACATTTCTGTCCTTTGAACAGACATCCTTAACTTTTTTGTTTCAAAAGATAAACATATGCAGATTTCGGTAAAGAGATTTGAAATATCTTCGTTACAAAATAAGCCTCTACATTTGTGTAACAATTCTTTGTTAATAATTCATTTTTATGAAAAGAAATTGATTTTAGAAAAAAAAACGGCATTTTTTTTATGTATATTTATGTAGTTTAAATAAGAAAAACGTCGGTGATTTCTTCATAAAAGTTGGAACGAATCATCTTCATACAGTATAAGTGTCTACAAAAAGAACGAATTCTACAATATATAAAATTCTGTCAAAAATCAAACATTATTAAGGTTATCCTTAAAAGTGATGAGAATAATAACATACTTATTGAATTTCATCCAATTAAATTTTAATGCAAAAAGTTCTGAGAGAGAGTTTAATGTCTGACTATTAAGATTAATTCAGCGAATTGTTTTTGTCTGCAAAAACATCAAAGAGAGAGAGCGAAAGAGAATGACAACCACTTAAATGTTTATTATTTAAAAAAAGACTCCATGTAATAGAAATAAAACGATTAATTATTTTACACTTTAAATTTCGATTCTCGAAAATTCGTCCGAAGAGATTTTTTTATATTGTTTTAAATAGTTCCAATTTAGTTATATGCAATTATCTAGGGACCGTCGGGTTCAGTTTTATCTTTCCAATTAAAAACGCATGTTTTAAACTCCCGGTTACGCTTGACCACAGAGATAACGCGTATTCGTTGATAAACATACTTACCGTGTCGACAACATCGGCGCGTGCCAACTAATTAAATAGTTATTTGATTTTTTATATCAAGTACGGAAATGACATTATGTAGCATGATATCATATTTAATAAGTAATAATTCACAATGCCATGACATGATACAATTTAGATTGAACAAATTCTTGTTCAGATCCAGGGACACAGATGTTCAAATTCTGAAATAATATAAAATGAAATGGCCATTTAAGACGTTTTGTTTATCTAAGAGGGTTTTCTTTTGTCTTTTAGTATTTTCTATATAAAAATACAAAAAAAAAAGCACTAAGTTTTATAATATGAATTTTTAAAAAGTATTATCTGCAATGTTGCATCCACAATGCACGCTTATATATATATATATATATTTCTTTTCTTCTAAGTTCTTCTTTTATGTTTACTGCTACTTATATATATTTCCAAACATTTTGATAAATCAACGAATGGTTTAAATGTATAAATGTTATGAAGTTATTATTTTTTTTTTTTTTTTGGCAACACAATATATTTTGTAATTAATTGATTATTCAATCTTTAAACACGTAAATGCATGCATAGAAGGCTTCCCTCAGATATGTGTTAGGTGATTCATGATTGATGTTTGCGTAATGTCCAGTAGCAAATATTTCATACATTTTTGGACGAAAACAAATGATCAAAAAATAGGTAAGGTTACAAATAAAGGGGGAGGGGGGGACTCCCTTTTTTGACCGTCACGATATGGCACAATAGTGCTGAAAGTAGCGTTAATCACCAACAATCAATCAATCAGTATTATCTTACCAATGTATCAAGATTGTTTTGTAACAAACGAAAAGTTTTCTGTTTTTATTAACACCACTGGGCTTCCACTTGAAATTCCCACGGAAATTTATGGTCTTTACTTTAGTCTTGTGTTGTCATCCGTATCAATACAGAGTTAATCCAAATTGCAAATTAGAAGTGAGATTCAAAAACGTCTCGGATAAGTGAATGATGTATCTATGCCAGAACAGTAGTATTAAATATACAATATTAATATTGCACACAATTTTGTATACGTATTTCTAAAATAACGAAAAGGCTTCATAAGCATATATATATGCGTGCCTAAGTTGTATGATATTGTTGGAATATATTTCTATTTTGAAAATCGTATGAATGTGATCTGTGTTAAATCTGGTGATGAATCAGTGGTCAGGGATTGTGACAGTGATCTTCCGTGTGAATTGGATTTGCAAATTTAAAAATAGTGTATTTGTTAATTCCTGTTCTCTAAGATGCCGTATTTTGTAAGGAATTAGCATCTGTCAGATGACATGCTACATATGTACCATTACGCTGTTTTAAAGTGTCCGAATCACTTGCAAAGGATGAAAAGATGAATTGAGGACTAGATTTGATTTAAAAATCTTCTTTTTGAGACCTTTATGTTTAATGCGATTTCATGTATGGACTACTAGCCAAAATGATTGCATGCATCCGTCCGTTTGGAACAAATCTTAACTTAAGTAGCTTGATGCATACGGGTCCAGTATTACAAGCCTTGACGGAATTTAGATAAATTCTGAAATTGAATCTATCTCCGTTTTCCTCTCAGTTACTGTCATTCATCATATTTGGGTATTTTTCTAATAATCGAAATTAAGTTTTGCGTAAAACATTTTCGTATCACACTCCATGCGTGCAGTGTGATACTAGAAATATCTCTACATGCAAGAAATATATAACAGGCAAAGATCATAAGAGAAACTTTATTAAAATGCAGTGAAAGTGAGATTTTTTATTTTTTCTTCATAATCGTAAAAATGCACAACGCATAAAGTAAATTTAACAACATGAAACAATTCCTAAACAACTTCAAAATATCGTATAACGTGTATAATCTAATTTTATTCAAAACAGTTTTAATAACATGATTTTCATAAGCAATAAGGATAATCCAAACAATTTTGTTAATTGGATAATTCACGACTGAGTAATTGTGTAATCAGTGACACGTGCCCTCATTGTTTTAAAAATGATAAATATCTCTCGAAGTTCGTTTTTAAAATCTACCAAAATTTACCACTGAAATAAACAGCTTGCAACGAATACAAACATACTTTACAAGTCATGATATAATGATATTCGTCACCGATATCACTTGAGCCGCGGTGATGATCAAGTCTGTCTTAAACAGGTTTTATTGTTATAATTTTATGAAATTATAATGAATATAGAAGAGAATTACGGTATTGGTTTTGCTCATTGTTGAAGGCCGTACGGTGACCTATAGTTCTTCATTTCTGTGTCATTTTGTCTCTTTTGGAGGGTTTCTCATGGGCAATCATACCACATCTCGATCTTTTTTATATTTACAGTTAGACTTCAATCCCCCCCCCATTTTCTTGAAACTCCTGATAGAGTTGAAGATTATAAATAGATAGCTTACATATGCAACTTTTCTTTCAAAAAAAAATACAAAAAATACATTCTTGTCCAGATGTATATGTCGGCAGCTAGGAGCTTATTCTCAATGTTTTGAATCTGAGCTATTCAGAACGCTATTATAGTTCTTATTTTAGTTTTAAATACTTTATGAATGCTCCGCAAAGATAAAGCAAAATTTGCATTTAATACGAAATTTGATTAAGCGTGTTGCATTCGAAGTGATCAGACTACCGCTAGGCCATTTCAACTCAATATATAAAATATCCTTGCATCGGTAAAACTATGAATCGGCTTTGACCAAACTATAAGAATTTAAGGCTGCTCTGCTTTTACAATAATTGTTTACACTCTGCATGTTATCATTTCACTGAATATCAAGTAATATTTGTTGATGGACGGTTGATGAGTCACAGAAAAGACATGTGACAAGTAAACTGTTAACATCAAAATGATTTTTTTTTTATCAGTTTCACTATATACCTACGGGATATCATACATTCTATATAAGGGTTTCTACGTGGTAACTTTCCCCCGGGTTAATGCACGGTATTGTGAATTTTTTTTTTCACAATTGAATTTATAGAATTAACTTTTTTAAGATTCATTTTCCTATGTATCAAGATCAGCGGCGGATCCAGGATTTAGGAAAGTGGTGGCGAAGTATGGAATCTTTTGCCGAGCGTATCAAGGCGAAAACATTTTTGACTTTTTTTTGGCTAAAAAACATAAAATAAGTGTAAAATGCACTAATTCAACGGCTCCTGATGTGGGGCATGTATATTCTTACAGTTAAAGTGTAAGGGTTAGACATTTATGATGCCGTATTCTCCCCATTAAATGTCTATCATAAAATGATTGGATGGATCCAAAGCTATGTACCAATATATTTGATGTGGGATTTGTCAGTAAAAAATGGACATGGAAAAATTATCGTTTGTTGTATGGTTAGTTAGAATAACCTCACAGATTTCTTTTTGTAAACAAGATATACGGACATTCAATGACATTTACAATACGAACGACACGAAAAAAGACAAAAAAGCAATTTTTTATCCAAACGCCCTCTACGCCCCCCTCTGGATCCGCCACTAACAGATAGCTTTCTATTACCAGTTTTATGGTATTGCAACACCACTGCATGGGCATCCAATTAAAATTTAAATATTTATTTTATTACATATAAGTGTTGTTATCCGTATCAATAAATTGTTAATCAAAATTTGACGTGAGTATTAATAACGTCTAGGATAAGTGTTGGATTTGTCTGTTGATGTGAATACACAAAATTTAGCTAAATTTGTATTATCTAAATTAATGAAAAGGCCAGCTAGTGTGTTTTTAAAATGATATTGTTGGAATGGATTTATAGCATGAAAATTGTTTGTGACAGAGATTTTCCGTTGACTTGGACTGCGAATTTGAAAATAATATATTTGTCAATTCACATTCTACAAGATGACATATTTTGTAAGTACTTTAACCTTTTATTCTAATTATGGTATCTTTGAGATGACCTGTTACTAACAACTGTCACGTGTACATGTTCAAGGCGCGTGCCGCTGAAATAGGTCACCTTTCAAGTTTGAAAATATGTGAATAGGTCGGGAAAACTGTCAGAAATATATATGATAAAATCAGTAAAGTTCCCACAACTTCTTTGGTAAACTTTCTTGCTGTTCCCGGGTGTGTTTTAATCGAAAAATATTCTCTCTTTTGACACTATGGTATTCCACCCTTACATTGCACACCACATAAAACCTAAACATTCCAAGTGCAGTGACTTGTAAATTAAATGATGAAAAATTAAATTGCGTATAAGAATAAGAATAAGAATAAGAATAAGAACAAGAATATTTCATTTCCAATCAAAGGGCCATACAAAGAGCTTTCATCACATTACATACAAGTACATAAGATTAGACATACATTAGAGACATATAAGAAAACAACACCGTTTAATACTATTAAAAATGCTATAAAAGGCCAAGACAGAACCAGATAATACAATTCACATCTTTGAAATATACCATTCAAAATCATATACCACTCAAAATATGTGTATTTGTGGCTAATTTGCATTTATTATCTTTGAACTTCTCCTTCTCTCAAGATTTTTAGATAAATACTTTCCCAAACATTTATACATATTTAAATTTTCTTGTGTAAATAGCCATGAAGACTTTGAAATATTGTCTAAAGATTGAAAATTATTACAAGTTAGAGAAATTTCAGTAAAAAACTCATTTCTGTTATCAACATATAGTGGACATTCAGTCACAAAGTGTATCTCATCTTCAACTTTATTTAATGTACAGTATAAACATTTTCTAGACTTGTTAACATTTTCTAAGAATATATAGTATAGATTTGATTTGGCAATCTTCGTTTAGAGACCTTTGTGATTTATGCAATTTCATTTGTGGATTACTAGCATAAAAAATTACATGCACTTTATATATAAATGACATATTTTCTACATTAAAATAAAATTGAGAATGGAAATTAAAAGCCTATTTCAAAAACATAAAAAGGATTTTTATTTGTAACTTTAAAAATCCTCGAAAAAAACTTTGTAATTGAAAGTTTCTTTAATATATTCTACACGTATACGGAAGAGTGTTCATACCAATTGTGTTCGCTTAATACTGAACCCGCGTAACCTTAAAAATTAAGACATTACACGATTAAAACATTAAAATTTTGTTTATTACAGATATTTTATAATATCCACGGTTGAATGCACAATGTCCCTATCCAAGAGAACCGTCTACTATTAGAGGAGGGACGACAGCCTAGATGTCGTGTGCAAAAATAATAATCACTTGGTACGATTTCAGCTTGCGTTTTGCAATTTTAAATAGTATAGATCGATTTGTACGTGTTTTAAAATCAAATAAACTCTACTGCATTCCTGGAAAATATAGCAAGTTTCACATAGAAAACATTTATTGATGATCGAAAATCACTTTGATATATATATCTGTAAAAATAATGTATTTGTTACTTCTTTTTGGTAAATTGTATCTTTGAAGATCATATTCCGTAATGACCGGAATTCTATTCGATGTCTATAAAAATACCAGGCAAAAGTTTTTGTTAATATTTCGTTAGATCGCCAGTAGAAATCATTGAAATTTATAACAATTAAAGAATATTGTTCATACACACAAAAGGCATTATTATGTCTGCATCCGTTGCTGCATACTTACGACGCTAAAAACGACGATTTTCAAGTAAAATGTCCAAATATATTTGTCAAATACGTGAGAAAATACGTAACATTAGGACATAAAAACTTTTTTTTTGTGTATTTTGATTAAACTCAAGATAAAATAAACACCTGAACAAGCATGTATAATAAAAAAGCTTATTTAAAATTAGTGTTATTTGTGTATTGGTCGACTTCGTTCTCTAGTTCTCGTTTGTGTTTTTTTTTTGTACAGATAAATGAAGAATGAGTACAATATATCTGATTTTGTAACAAATACAGTTTGGTACGAAATAAAAGCTTAAAACCAATCAAACTGTTCTAGTAATCTCTCCTTGTCGTATGAAATAAGCCCTTGGGGAAAGCAGTTAAATATGGGGATAAGTATGACAAGTACGTGTATTCCCGACAAATTATGACAATTATCAAATTCGTTTATTACGTGTACATGAATGTATATTGTATAACCATTACATCTGTTTATAAATGTATAATTTCCTTTCGTATTTATTGACACGTGCATTGTGAAGTTAATTTAATTTGAATAATCAAATAAATAAATAAAGTTTGACGAATACGAATACATACGAATACTTTATTTCTCATAAAACTACAATTACATAGTTATAGAGAACATACATAAATATAACTATAAGGTACAATTATTACATGCATGTGCGAACAATACAAATGAAATTAACTTGGAGGACTGACTTTCACATTTATAACTTTGATAAATTTACATAGTTTTTCTAATATCACAATATTTGATGAATTAAACAGTTGATCAAATTTATAGACAAACAGTATTTGGGTAAAAATTTCTTTCTTTCCAACTTAAATGTTCCACAATTCATAATGTAATGTTAATCGTCACCAATGTCGTTTGAGTCACAGAGACGGCAGATTCTGTCTTCTCTCGGTAAACCCTGCCACCTTCCAGACTCAATCGGCAAGTGGTGACTTCCACATCTATATTTGCAAAATGTATGAATAAATTTGTAAGGCAAAGAAGAAAAATATTTTTCAAATACATGACAAATAATTGACTAAATGAATTCATCTAAATATTTCCATAAACGTAAAATTTACTATGCATAATTTAAATTTAACTACATTAAACAATCCCTAAAAACTTAAAACATCGTGTTCAGCAGATGATGGTCAAATTGACAGAGAATTAAGACAAAGAAACATAGAGGTTTTCACTATAAACAGAGAAAGACTCAGGGTTGATAACTTGGTAACCAACTGCTGGACAGGAGACAGAATAGTCATATGCAAAAAATTTGACAAACCACTCCCAAGGTTTCTTACAATAGGTCAATACACAGCAAGAATATATCACTTTGGTCAAATGAAAGATACAGACATGTTCTTGTGCAACAAATGTCAAATGAAAGGTCATAATATAAAAAACTGTCCAAATGAATGGAAATGCAGACTATGCAATGAATATGGTCATAAGATGTTTGACTGCCCAACCTTTTTTGGCAAAGAAGATGGGAAAAAATTCTGAAACAGAAAGAGATGAGCAACAAGAAACAACAACAGCTAATACTGATGAAAATACAAATACCGAAGAAAGCCAACAAATTCAAGCTCTTACAGAAAATAAAAAAAGAGATGATACTGATGAACAACCTGAACTAACAGATGGAGATGACGAAGACAATCTGACACATTCAATGTCATTGAACAAAGAAATAACAGCAGCAGATGCAAAAAAAGAAAAAAAGAAGGCAAAAAAGTCTGCAAAAAAAGAAGGAAACAAAACTTCAAGTGATTCTTCTAAACAACAGACATCAAAACAGACAGAAACAAAAAGAGATTCTTTATCTGCACAATCTGACATTTCAAAATTTTTAACCCCAAACAGTAAAACGAATGCTGCCAAGGAAAGAACCCCACCTACTCCCAATCAACCAGATGGGAAAAGACAATCAGTCCATCTATAGATTATAGAAACATCTTATGTATAACAAAAAAAACCAAAAAAACAAAAAAAAAATATGTATGTTTATATGTCTTGTCTCTCTTTGTATTTATGTCTGTGTGTATTTAGTATTTATAGAAAGATAATTGAATGGAATAAAGATTCCAAAACAAATGTAACAAGAGTAAATATAAATAAAAAAGAAACGTGAAATTTTGCACATATTGCATTATACCATATATTTTCATGTATATGATACTATTAACAGAAGTATATTTGATAATACCAAAAACAAAAATTGTCAGAGATAAAAACACTTATATTAGAAAATTTAACCAGTCTTTTTTCTATTTAAAACCCTTTAGGTTTACAACTTTAATCTATAGTAGATGTACTCAACAAGATAAAAACAAAAGTAAAGATTTACTCACCTTAATAACTATTCTTAGTACATCTTCACAGCATAAATCCGATAAAGTAACTGAAAATAGAGAAAAGGAAAATATTATGCAAAAAGCAAATAAACAATGTAAAAATGTTATGAAAAACAAAATATCAAAAACAAACAGATCCGTTTCATCAGATTTCGAAATATTTGAAAATATAACCACATTACTAGCTGAGAAAATTAGAGACAGTATATTAGTTTTCCTCAGTCAAAACCATACATTTGTTTTAATTTGCACAAAGCAAAGAAATGTGTCAATTTGTAATTTTATTAATAGTTCTATGTATATGTTGTGTGATTTGTATTTCAGGTATGCAGTAATTGCTATGAACATATATTATATGTTTCAAAATTATCATCTCAATATTGGACAAATTCATTCGTGAAACAGACTATAACAATATTGTTGCAATCCAATTACACAAAAGAAAATTGATAAACGTAATCATTTTCACAGGTAACTCCCACGCTATAAAACGACGATTAAATGTGGGTGAAATAAAATGTACTTTAAAAACGCGACCCAACATAAAGTACACTTACTAATTAAAATAAACAAAAATCAACTTTAAGTTACTTATTTTTTTTAATTGAAACATGTTAAATAACCTGCACATTTGTACAGCTAATGTTAAAGGACTTCGAGATAAACAAAAGAGATCGAGATTTTACCAATGGATAAAAAATCAGAAATGTAAAATATCTTTTATTCAAGAAACTCACTTCAATACATCTCTAGAAAACGTTCTAACTATCGAATCAGATCATTCTCTTTATTATAGCCATGGGACGACATCAAGCAAAGGGGTAGCTATATTGATTAATAAAAAAGTAGACTATAAATTAATAGATGAGCATAAAGATTTAGAAGGTCGAATAATCATGATAAATATCGAATTTGAAAATATAATTTATTCTCTTATAAACATATATGCCCCAAATATAGAATCTGAACGAAATAGCTTTTACAAAAAATTAAATGACTTTATAAACAAAAACGCAATAGGTACAATAATTTTAGGAGGAGACATGAATGATGCCCTTAAAAATGTAGATAGGAAAAGTTCAAATACTCGTAAAAAAGTTAGTAAACCAGTCAATAGCCTAAAAAATTTAATAAAATCAAATGACTTAATAGATATATGGAGACACGTTAACCCCCAAAAGATCCAATATACATGGAGACGTAAAAATCCAGTCCAGTCTAGTCGAATTGACATGTTTCTAGTCAAAAAAGATTTCATGTTAAACGTTAAGTCGTGTGATATTAGGCCTATTCTGATTAAAAGCACTGACCACCAAGCAGTTTCCATACAATTACAATCTGTCTCAACTGAAACTAGAGGCCCGGGTTACTGGAAAATTAATAACGGTATCCTCGACGAGCAAGATTATGAATGCAATATAAGTAAAATAATACAAAAACATAGTAATAAGATAGAAAAAAATGAAATAGATCCAAGACTTCTGTGGGACTCCTTCAAATTGGAAATAAAGGAATATAGTATTAAGTATAGTAAAATTAAAGCAAAAAATAGGAAAAATGTAACACGTAATTTAGAATCACAACTAAAAATATTATATGAGAAATCAAATAATGAGGAAAATGATTTTATAAAAGAAAAAATATCCACATTAGAAAAAGAGCTAGAAAACCAATATGAATACAAAGCTAAAGGAGCTCAAATAAGATCAAAACAAGAGTGGGTAGAAAAAGGAGAAAAAAATAACGCGTATTTCCTAGGTCTTGAAAAATCTAAACAAACGAAAAAGACAATACTTAAACTGAGAAACAATAATGGGGAAATAGTAACAGATCAAGATAAAATATTAAAGCTTGAAAGGGATTTTTATGCTAATTTATACGACACTAAACAAAAACCGGATATAGATGTTCAAAAATACATTACTGAAACAAAACGCAATTATAAATTATCAGAAGAAGAAAGTAAATCTTGTGACGGATACGTAACGCTAGAAGAATTAACTATTGCAGTCAATAATCTAAAATTAAATAAAAGTCCAGGAATGGACGGGATAAGCATTAACTTTTATAAAAAATTTTGGGGACTTCTTGGACCTCTACTTGTAAAAATTTTTAACTTTAGCTTTGAAAATATACAACTGCCATTTACGCAAAGACAAAGTTTACTGAATCTAATTTATAAAAAAAATGATCCGTTGGAACTCACAAACTACAGACCAATATCATTATTAAATAGTGATTATAAAATACTCTCCTACACTTTAGCTTTAAGAATAAAAAAAATCCTAAATCTAATCATTAATGCTGATCAAACAGGATACATCAAGAACAGATTCATAGGTTTTAATCTACGCCAAATACAAGATGTAATAGATTACGCAGATAAGTTCAATATAGAAGGTGCTATTTTATTCATAGATTTTTCGAAAGCTTTCGACACATTAGAATGGAATTTTATGTATCATACTTTAGAATATTTTGGTTTTAATAAACCCTTCATAAATTGGATAAGAACCTTGTATACAAATATAAATAGCTCTATATTCAATAACGGGTGGATATCTGCCCCTTTTGGACCCCTTAGAGGTATCCGGCAGGGATGCCCGTGCTCTTCTCTACTTTTTGTAATGTCAGTAGAAATAATGGCCAACCAACTAAGGCAAAACAAAAATATAAGAGGCATAGAATTAAAAATTGATAGTAAAACACATAGCTTGAAAATCACGCAAGTTGCTGATGATACAACTCTATTCCTCAAATCGAAAGAAGAAATCCGAACAGCATTAAATGTAATCGAAATTTTTGGAACTTTTTCCGGACTACAACTAAATAAAAATAAAACAGAGGGAATTTGGATTGGTAAACTCAAACATTGTAGGGATAAAGTAGATGAAATTAATTTCACGGATAAACCCGTAAAAGTGTTAGGAATATATTTCGGCATTAATAAAAAAGATTGTGAAAAATTGAATTGGGATACTAGATATGAAAAGAGTCGAAATCTAATTACATCGTGGAAAAAAAGAAACTTAACAATTTTAGGTAAAATTCTAATAGTTAAAACCCTCATTATACCACAATTTACTTTTTTAGCGAACGTTACAGTTTTAAGTAACTCAAATATACTTGAACTAGAAAGAGAAATCTTTAGTTTTATATGGGATGGTAAAAAAGATAAAATCAAAAGATATACATTGGTAGCAGATTACAACCAGGGAGGGCTAAATATGATCGACATAAAAAGCTACTTCTCCTCTCTTAAGATGAGATGGGTCTCTAGGTTGCTACAGGCAAAACAAGAAAATTGGACATTGATCCCAAAGCTATTTTTAAACAAATTAGGGGAAAATTACCTTATTTTTAGAATGAACTTAAATAACCAAACCTTAAAAAAACTAGATATAACTAAGGATATTCCAGATTTTTACTTAGATATAATAAAAAGTTGGATTTTAATTCATGAAACGAAAAACACAGAACTGAAAAACTTTGTCGAGATAAGAAAGCAAGTTATCTGGGGTAATAAATTTATCAAATTTCAAAACAAGCCGCTTATTATGCATAATTGGATACACAGTGATTTCATTTATCTTAATGATATTATTGACGACAATGGAAAAATTGCCCACGAAAAAATATTTAAAAAACTGCAAAACACTAAAAATTGGATTTCAGAAATTTCGATAGTCAAAAAAGCAATACCAACCTCATGGCTAAAAGTTTTAGCCAAGAAAGAATCCATCAAATCAAATGTAAATTTTAACAGATTATTTATCAATATAAACAAAGAAAACATTGAATTTGAAAATTTAAGCAATAAAAAGGTATATCAATACCTCGTTCGACAAAAAATTTCTCCAAACATCGGCATAAATAAATGGAAAAAAGAACTAGAAATCAATTACAATTTTACCAAATATACGTTTAAATTTATACACCAAAATTTAAAACTGAATAAACTAAAAATGTTTAGATGGAAATTGATAAGCTGCATTCTCCCAAATGGAGAAAATCTCTACAAATGGAAAATCGAATCTAGCCCCTATTGTCAACTTTGTCAACTTAAAGACACGTATCATCACTTTTTTATTGAATGTAAATTTCTAAAAGAATTTTGGGAAATTATAAATAAAATTTTATCTCAAATGAACTTTAATAAAAAAATCAACTTAAAAGATATAGTAATAGGCTACAAAATAACAGATAGCGAGTATATCGGATTCAATATAATTCTGACAATTATAGGATTTGCAATCTACAAATCGTACTATGTATCAAACCAAAGAAATAAATCTACTAATGTATTCATTCTCTTTAAATCTGAATTTGACGAATACTTTAGATCATACAATCTAGACAAAGAATACAATGCAGTCCGGGTGTTTCAAAATTTAATCTAAAGAACAGAAATTTGTTTTCTTCAAAAAAAAAAACAAAACATTTTTATGATATTCTTAAGCAGACAGATATCTTAACTATATAAATAAATAAATTACTCACCTAATAAGTTTGAAATCCAAGGATAAAGATATAAAATCGGCAAATTCCACAATAAACATCCATTAAAAAGCATGCTCTCACCTTTAAACAAGGTAAAACATCCGATCAAGAAAATCGATATTCCACACATTTAAACCATGCAATTGATAAACGAGATGACAGTAGATAATTTATTTCGGATTAGTGTATCATATTATTATTGAACATTGTATTTAATTGTAAAAAAACAGTAGATAATTAATTTCGGATTAGTATGTCATATTATTATTGAACATTGTATTTAATTGTACTATTACTAATATAAAATATAAGAAAATACTACTTATCTATATGAAACCCTGTTCTTATAGATATTAACAATATCGGGGTACCTTACTGTTAAAGCTGTAGCGGTAAGGTCATTGTTAACAGCTTTAGTGCAATAAAACTTTATTCAAGTGTTAAAAAAAAAAACAAAAAAAAACATCGTGTTATTAATTTTAAACGTAACACTGTACTAACGGACCGTACTAACAACACAATTCATAAACAACAATAAAGATAATCCAATCAATTTTGTTGATTGAATAATTCACGGCTCAGTAGTTGTGTAATCAGTGACACGTGCCCTTATTATTTTATAAGAATTGACATATCTATTTAAGTTCGATTTCAAATTCTACCAAAATTTAACTCTTAAATAAGTAAAATGTAACGAATATATACAGCCATCCTGTGTGCAAATACGATGCCTATAAAGGGTCCTGAGTGCACTTTGTATGTCCCGAGTGCACTCAGGAGGTCCTGAGCAGTGTTTAGACGTACCCTCACTGTAGTACTTGCAGTAAATTAAAAAATTATTGCATTTTATCATTGAGATTGATGTTCAATGCTTAAAGATGCATTGATGTTATGCACGGTGTTCGGTTTTGCAATGGTAACAATACGCGACATTGTTTTTTTCGTTAATTTTGATCGACTTCTGTACGAAATGTCATAAATGTGCACTGTTAAAACAGATTACATTCAGATTTTTAACTATTTGTTTTCAAAAATGGAGACTGTTAAGATGACTGATTATATTTTTGACCCAGAAAACTGAATATTTACTTTTTCAAATCATATATGTAGCATATTTGTCAATTATTGGAAGTTTCGTATATTTTTGGCATGGTCAAGATTTCGTCATCACACAGATTTAAGTCTTGTCATACATATCTCGTTGAAACACCCGCTACCAAAGATGTTTTGCTAAGCAAGAGTTTAAATCTTATTAACCCGCCTGCAACTGTATTAAAATTTTCGAGGTACATACAGCGATTAATTTCAGAGTTTTGGGGAAATGAGAACCCCATTTATCCGATGAAAAATAGAACAAAAGTTTACTTATCAAAATAGACTGTGAACTATGTTATTTTTAAGAATGAAAGCTTGAGTTTGAAATTGTGCATGTTAGATAATTAAATGATTTACAGCGCTTAAAATGCAATGAAGACTAAGTCACGTGCGTCTTTATGTCGAAAGCATGGGAAAGACTGTATATATCCAAAACACTTGTCCTAGCCGAGAGAACTGCCTCGATGGTCTTGTGGTAGCGTGTTCGCATCGAGTGCAGAAGGTCGTGTGTTCGAACCTTGGCCAGATCAAACGCCAGTCTGAAATAGTTTTTGTTTCTGATGCTTCTCTAGATCTGCTTAGCACGCGTCATTAAAGAGTTAAAGTAAAGACAGGTGGATTCGGAGTCCTAATAATGTGTTCGGGTCGGGTGACATATCGTCCTGCTGACTGTTACCTTGTTAACTTGCACGTTAAAATTCCGGATCAGCGTGTCGCTCTAGTACAAAGCAGGGTTGATATTCATATTACATTAACATGTCGTAATATGCATTTAATTTGCCTTGGGGTAAAAACAGCCAATCATCAGAAAATTTAGCTCTTCAAAAGAAAAAGTTCACATGAAAAAATTCCCCTGTAAATAGTTACAGTTATCCACAATTTGTTTTAGACTTTGGGCGGTTAAAGAATAATATGTAGTAAAGACAACAACTACTTGTTGAAGATCGTATGTTGACCTCTATATGTCTTTTGGTTATTTATGTCGTTAGATTGCTGTCTGAATGACATATAACCCAAATTCCATTTCATTTTTCTTATCTAATACACATTTTATCATATTATTTTATCCTTTTCCGCTTAATATATGGGTCATTTTCAAAAAATGTCGAATTTTCAGTACACCCATGCTTAAATTTTTATTTCTAATGGAAAATGCAGTTGTAACTGTTTAAATGAAAGTTTGTAGGATTTATGAGTCAGAACATTAATAATATCTATTTTGATATTAAGATTAAAATATATTTAAGTCCGATTTTTGCATAATTTATGTGCGTACAGTGTCCGAGTAACACATTTCAAAGATTTTTTTCCTATTTTCTGATCGCCTTGATATCTGCAAAAGGGACTTTTTTAGAACGTAAATAATAACTCTTACGAAAAATCGTAGCTTCTTTGTTATTATATGTAACATTTTTTCTACAAACTAAATTCAATCAGCGTATATGAAGTTTTCTGTTGGCAAAATATGTCTCAGAAACAGAACAATAGGCGCACACAGGCCTCCTCCTCAGAATATAATCGGAAAATATCATATTTAACATAAAAAAAAAACTTTTTTTCATTTAGTGTATTCCAGCTAACGGCTGCATTTTTATTTTTAAGTCAGGAGCCTGCTGTTCAGTGGTTGTCGTTTGTTGGTGTGGTTCAAAGGTGTTTCTCGTTTCTCGTTTTTTTTATTAAGTGATGAATAATGAATAATGAAATAGTTCATAGTTCAGTATTCAAGCTGAAAAGTGAAAAATGAAATCGAAAATTTATTTTTTGACTGTGACACTATATCCCGTATTTCTGAATTCGTAATTTTGGTGTTATTTAACAAATATTCAAATTAATATAAGAAAAAAAAATCAAATCACTCTTTGAAATTTTTATCTTTATTTATTTATTTAGTTTCGGAGGATAAACTAGAGGGTTTCTCTAACTATTTTTAACAGAAATTCCTTGTTTTATTGTATGGACGACCTGAATACCAAAACATATATAAAAGTGTAAATACTACACATTTTAATTTTTTTTTTAATTTTCACTGTATCTTTGCTATTCTTCATCCCCTGATTATAGATATAGCTTATCGAATGTGCCGCGATGCCCATTAGAGGGGTAACGGAGGACCTAAATGCCAAAATACGCGTGAAAATTAAGAAATAGCCAATTTTGAATAATGAAATGGATATTTTGAGTAATGGAATTGACTGCTGCGACCCTTCAGCCCCTAATTATAGATATACCTTATATGTCATTCGAAAGCTTATCAATAAAGGAACAAAAGGTATATAGTCAATATGACCGGCAACGCCTTATAGAGGAGTTTCGGAGGACCTAAATGTCAAAATACGCGTCAACAATAAGAAAAAGCTTATTTTTAATAATGGAATGGACTGCTACGACCCTTCAGCCCCTAATTACAGAGAAACCTTATACACCATTCGAAAGCTTATCAACAGAAGAACAAAATGGTTATAATCAATATATGCCGCAATGCCCATTAGAGGGGTTACGCAGGACCTAAATGCCAAAATACGCGTGAAAATTAAGAAATAGCCAATTTTGAATAATGAAATGGATATTTTGAATAATGGAATGGACTGCTGCGACCCTTCAGCCCCTATGACAGACATGAACAAACGACAACAACTGAAATAAAAAGCCCTGACTTGGGACAAGCACATAAATAATATGCCGGGTTTAAACATGTTTGTAAGCGCTCAATCTCCCCATACCTAGGAAAGTGGTGTTACATCACAACATAAAGCACCGAAATAAGAGTACTCGCAGTTACTCAAACCCAATTACCAGTAAAAGATTTATTATGTTATCCCAGACTTGTATATCAATCTATACACATCCAACATTTTTAATGTGAAGACGTCATAAACAGTCAGAGAAATGCATTACCCTGTGCAATGCCCAAATATAAGTTAACAGCATCGACAGGATGTAGTAATATATATATATATAGCAATATATATTTAGTTTTCATGGTTCAATTTTATCAAAAACAAAATCAATGTTAATACCAATAAAAACAATCTTTAAAGATTTTACTACTGTAGTAAATTTATAACCTTTAATGATAAGTTTATATATAGGATCAATTAGTTTACATTGATCGTATCTAAGTTTACGGGCTTTATAATCAACATTGTCGTAAAAATTAGGATGTGGTATTCCACTTTAATAAGAACTCTACAGGTACAGCCAAACTTCTAAACTAAATATTGAATTTGGAAAAGGTTTTAATTAATTTTTGATAACGAAATCCCTGACCTAATAACCTATCAGTTATACATGAATTACGTTCATTGAAATCTAAAACATGACTACAGACATGGGCAAAGAGAACATATTGTGAAAAATACACACCGTAAGTAGGGGCAAAAAGAACGCCACCATCCTAAAGGCGAAAAGTAACAATACATTGTCTCTTTTGTCGTAAATTTTTGTATAGAGCTTTCCGCGTGTGGAACTGAAATATCCGAATCTAGATAAAGAAAAATATTGCTGTATGTATAAGATTTATTCAAACTAATTACCCTTGGGTGAATTCCCGCAGTAAAATTCAAAAATTCTGGATTATCTAAAGCAAAAATATCATCAATTACTGTAAATGTTTTAAATTTATCAATTAAATGTAATTTAAAAGTATTTTTACTGATTTTGGCGATAAATTGTGATTCATAACAATACAACAAGTCTACTATTAAAGGGGCGCAATTGGTACCCATCGGAATACCTACATAATTTCGTTAACCTTTATTGCCGAAACGTACATATATGTTGTCATGAAGAAAATTTAAAGCTCTAATCATCTCATCACAGTTCTAGTAAGCACATTTGATAGAAAAGCAAAGGATATGGGGTATGCATCCATGACACAAAATCAGGACATGCACAGCAAAAAAAAAACAAACACAAACAAACACAAAAACACAAAAAGCAAAGGAACAGCGTTTTCATTGCTGTTCTTCATCTCTAAATCACAGTGAGGCCTTCAACATGGAGTAAAATATAAACTCTCACCTTACTGCAAGAGTAAGACGGTCCCCATTGTTTGTAAAATGCTTCGGGTAGACTTTGTAATAAGCAACACCACTAAATCGGGGACGGTAAAAAGACATTCTGAAAAGTAGCATATTTCCCGTTTTCATTACAGAAGAACCTTATATGATTTGAAGCAATTAAATCTGCGACCATATGGTAATATAGTGTATAGAGTCGAAAATATCATAACTGTCAAACGAATTGAACGGACCATCAAAAGCACGTAATTTATCCAAAACATCCAAATAGTTTATTACACTCCAAAATAGTTAATTCCATTATTTTCATATGCTTTATTACAGAAATTAATAACAAGTTTTGTAATAAAAGTAAGGGGACCAGTTAACAGCCAAGTAAGATTAGAAGGAGAACATTTACTAAAACCCGACAGGAAACGAAATATGCACGTTTTTTTTTTTGTAGTTTAGGATGCCAATACATAGTAGGGACTTTCGAATTTTCAGAGGAGTCCTTTAGCTGTGCGGTGGTAGCGACAAGGTTATTTCCTATTTGACTCTGTATGGAGCGCTCGGCCTTGAATGTAGTTGAATGAGTAATTTCATTCTTAAGGACTTCCGTGTAGTATTTACGTCATACCACCACCACATAGTTGGCTGCTTTGTCGGCCGGTACGAACACAAAATGCTTTTCGATTACTTAAATTTTGTTTTTAGTCCTAGAATTAGAAATATTACTTACTTTTGTTAATTTCTAAGTTATTTTCAAAATGTGATATGCGGATATCTACAATATTCAGACATTTTAATATTGAAATAGGAATCAAGTGACTTTTTGTGAGATTTCTCTTGTTTATACCAATTTGTACGATAGGATGAAAGAAAATGTTAAATGACCTGACGACACACTTTCAAATTTATTTTCGACGGAGGACAATATTTTTATCTTTTTATTCAGAATGTTTATACCTTTTAGGAGCATTATTTTCGATACTGACGTTTTATGTAACTGACGTATAATTAAAAATTAAACATGTACTGGATTTTTGTATACGTATTAGAAATTATAGGTGGTTCAAAATATGGAGGTATAATGTTTTGAACGGTAGAGTCATTAAAAAAACTAGAAAAAAATAATAATAATGTATTTTTTTTAGAAAATACCTTTTATGATCTTCGGGTTTGTTTATTCGAGGGAACAGTCTATGGTGACAAAAAGCTGTAACGATACGTGAACGCATATATTTTGGACTCAAAAACGATTTTTTTCATACTCATTATAATTATTATGTAATTTAACTAATTGGCATTTGACCCAGTTTGCATACTAATTGATGTCTGCCATTGTTTTTAAACATATATACGGGATCATTTATCGTAGAATTAGAACTATGTTTATTTCGTTGATTGTGGTTAATGCGATTGCCATGAGACCCATGATTGCGTTGTCTTTTATCAAAAATAGTAATGATATCAATGAAGTTTTCGATATGTTTCCTTGGTCAATGATATTGTCATTAAGACCTAGAGAATACGCTGTCTGTAGTCGTTTAATCCAAGACCGTTTGCAACTTTTACGGGAATCTTTTAATTGTAAATGTGAGTGGCTTGGTTGTTTCTGGACAGTTTGAAGTGGTTATAATTTTGATAATTTAATTTTGTTTTTCTAAATGTTGGTAAATTAAACTCTTGAATTTTGTTAGGTCTGCGGAAGGGATATAGATGTTTTTTTCGTGTTCGTTCGAAAAACTCACGTCTTGCCCTTCATGTTGAATACCACATTTCGGTTTTGACCATGTTACAAGATATATGAGGCTTTGGGTTTTCAAGTTATGTCATGTGAAAAGGAGAGAGATGATGACCGAACAGTATTATCTGAGGTTAACCTGGAGCAGGTTTGTCAATTTTCTTGCATTGCACGGTAATATTTGTGGATGTCCACGTGCCTTTTTGTTGAATAATCTAGCTGCAGAGGCATCGCCTCTTTTAAAACAATTGTGTAAGCCTGTTCATTTTTGGGTCTATAGAATAAAGGTATGGTTACCGTCTTATGTTACTCAAAGAAGAATATCATATAACTAGTCATTTTAAAGAGCCTGTGTCGCTCACCTAGGTCTATGAGCATCTTCAACAAAGTTCTAGAATAGAATTCACGACAAAACGTTTTTTTTTTTTATCTTGTATTGCTGATCAATTTTTCTGTATAAAGTTTCTCTCTTTTTTCTTTAGTTTTAGCCCAAAACACAAAAAAAAAAGATGAAAAAAGAACATTTAAGGAAATCACTCCTATATAGAGTAAACCAACGATTTCGGCAAAATTTGACTTATTTGTAGATCTTGTCTTGGTGATCATTTTCAGTGTATATAAAGTGCGAATCCAGTTAGTTCATTTTTAACCCGAATAATTCAGTCGTTATATTCCACTGCTCTATGATGGCTACATTAACGCCTGGAGGCCTTATCAATAAACAATCGTCAAATAATCATTCGGAATTAGCTCGGGATTTACCCATCTCGATAACATTGAGCTATTAGCTGATTGGCTCTCTCTCACAGAGAGCACCAATCAAAATTCTGGATTCGTGACGCGTTTTTATTGTCTAAAGAATTCAGGCCCTCGCGAGTGGGAGAGTCGATCACGGGGAGGGACTGAATTATTCGGGTTAGTTCATTTTCACTGTCGTATGCGAGTATGTCTGTTGTAGAAAAAAAAATGATGGGGATAACTGCGTTTGTTTACTTTTTGAAAATACAAAAAAAATAAGTGATTTGAAAGTATGTTTTAACACAATTTCATTAGAATATAACTTTTTAATGTATATAAAAACAGGATTAAAGTCCAAAAAAGTGTAACTTAAGCAGCTGAATCCATAATATTGATTACTGAAAGCGATTCATTTTAACTATAAATGCGATGCATTACAATGTATCACTATCATTATCAAGTGCGATCATTTCTGATGTGGAATTTTTGGAGGTGCGATGAATTTTCATTGTTGTTTTATATGATAATGCGACATGCAACAACTGAAAATAGTCTTTTAATGACTTTAATATTGATGTTTACAATTTGAAATGCAAGCTACATGTAGTTGTAGATGCTTATTTGAATGTACACGGGTATAACCAACGTATGGTTGATTCCAGACGTTGTGCGTTATGTACCGTTCGTCAATTTTTTTTCAGTACGTTCGTCACGTGTTTTCGTTAGAGGTTGTACCGTTCGTTAGTAAAACATCGAGAAAAAATTAGCTGTTTCTATTGAAATACCTTATCTCTTATTTTTTGTTAGCAAGCATTTGAAACTACTAAAACTATTTGAAATTTCTAACATTTCATATTGAAGATTAAAACAACCTGAATTTTGTATTTGTTTAACGTGAAACAGAACTTACTGGAGCTAGAGAAGCCCACTCATCGGCAGCGCCTGATTGCAATCAAGTTTTGTTTTTAGAAGTCCAGTATTTTGATCTTGAGTTCAAATGTCAAGCTCATACGAAGGTCAGGGTAATATGCGTCACATCGCCTTAAGATGATACACGTTCATATCATGCATATTCAAATATTTTTGGTGAGTTTGCTATTAGTGTGTCATGGATCCGAAAATATACTGGAGTAGAACATCAATGACTATAACGTTTTTTTAAAGCTTTGTAAGCTTTGAAAATTTGTCACGCCGTTTCATACATATTTCCACCATACTGATAGGCTTTTGCACAACGACAGCACAAGAATGTACAACGAAAGGTACTAAAGAAAGCAAACAAACTACAAAGAAAATAAATCGTACAGTGCCAAAATTCTGAGGTCAGTTTTTCAAATAAATGTCTGCAAATAGAATAAAACAACGGGTTTCTCATTCGCATTATGTATTTTAATCAACAACAAATCACAAAATACACGGTCGCATTTAGTGTAAGAACCAACCAACTATGCTATATTTGTAGTTTAAGTTATATAGATACAATGGATAAGCGTTGATTCTTGAAAAAGAAACCATTAGCCCGGAGGGCGAATGGTTTGTTTTTCATGAATCAACGCTTATCCATTGTATCTATAACTTAAACTATTGTGTTAATGTCTTTTCAAAATTAAAACATTTTCTTAATTAGAAGGTATTGTTAGTGAGTTTAAATAACCATGTTATCATGTTCAACGATGCATTACCTATATAAGATCACAACTAATTGGTTAGAAAAATACAAATATAACACAACACGTCTGCCTTTAAAGATCTTTATATTATCAGGCATCTGAATATTACCTGTTTTTACAAAATAAGACATATTCGAACTTATTTCTAATAAAATTGCGAATGGAAATGGGGAATGTGTCCAAGAGACAACAACCCGAATAAAGAGCACCAATAATTAATAGTAAGAAGCCTAATTCTAGGCACATTATGATTTTCCCGAATAGGTATTTGCAAATAAACATTTGTAAAATTATGAAGTAAAACAGATGAAATCATACTAAATTTCACAAAACAAAAATGGACAAATAGAATGTAAACATTTTTGTTTCAAATATGTGAAATAGCCAATAATAATCCAAAAATAAACGGTAAAACTCGCTATTATTTCAAAAATATCCACAATAACATACAAAACAAGAAAAAAACCAGGAAAATTAAAGAATAGGGACAACAAAGAGAATACAGGGATTCGAACCTAAACCGACAAGTCTCTACCTTTAACTCATTGATCTTAACCATCCTAACCTCACGGCTACCAACTTATATTATACGATTGCCTATTATGTATATATAAAGATACAAGCCCAGCGTGTCCGTTGTACCGATGTGTATCATATGTTCATTTATATATATATATATATATATATATATATATATATATATAATAGACATTTAAATTACAACCCATTGGTAGCCAAGAGATTTCGTGGATGTGTTGATGTCAGTCACACATAACAGATTTTAAGTAAGGTTTTTTTTTTCTTTTCTTTATTTCTTCCCTCTTTTTTTCTCTCATTTTTTTTTATTTTCTTTTCTCTTTTCTTTTTGGCACTCAGATTGTTGTTGACTTTAGAAAAAGAAAACTATAATATATAAAACAAAAAGTAACAATTCAACAAGGGTAGTATAAAATGAGTGAGTTATAATAGTTCTGAGTTCAGTTAAGTTGTGATTACATATGCTAAGAAGGAAGTCTAAAGCTAGAGTCAAAAATAGAGTATAACTTAATTGTAGTAAAAATCTTAAGGCGAAAAAACAACACATTTTAACATCACTTCGATCACCTATATTAGGGTCGATGTTGATGGTTTTGTGTCAACTTTTTCATCATTGTGCTTTTTTATTTAAATTTTATTTTGAGAGAAATAATCTACTGTACAATATTATTTAACTGTTTGTATAAAAGTTCATCTTTATAGTATTTTAACATAAGTAGTTATAATAAGTGTTCTTTTGACATATATCTACAAGTCCAAATATTATGTACATACCCATAAATATATGGAATCAAGTCTGTATCTATATCAAACAGTATACTGTATTTGTATTCATACTAAAATTATGACAATTTTTCTCATTTTGTATAATACTACAAACTAAATTTCTGAAATATGTCAAAATCACACATTTTGTAAATAAATGTTCTAACGTCTCCATATGTTTATTACAATAACAACATTTATATGTTTTCCTGTAAAAATTTCTCCATGAGGGCCACGCCCCTGTTGGTAATATCGTATGTACAACTTTATAAATAAAATCTCTTATATACAGATTGTTCACTCTTTGTAAGTTATTCCATATATGTTGGAATTTTACATTCGGGTATTGTATTTCAATCTTGTTTTTAACATTGTTTAGTTCCAACAGCTGTAAATAAATATCTTTAAAACTTTTGTTATTAAGTTTTATATTACTTTTATATTTTAGATATATGTATTTCAATCTATCATATTGCCCTATAGTGACCACAGAGTGTCTATACATATTGTCTGCTAACTTTGGTAGTATGGCTCTTGTGGTGATTCCTATAAAGTATATACATAATGATGTCCATACAGATTTATTTCCAGTTAAAACTTGCGATACTCTGTATAATAGTAGTGCTTCACTTTTCATTTTGATATCTGGTACTTGTTGTCCACCATCTTTATATTGTTTGATAATTGTTGTTCTGTTTAATAGCTCAATATTGTCCCAGAAAAAATCATAAATTACTTTATTTATTTTCTTTATATAATATTCACTAGGTGGATATATCCTTGCAGTGTATAAAAATTTGCTAAGTACATAAGTGTTGAGAATTAAAACTTTATGCTTATATCGAAGTTTTCTTTTTTTCCATTTGTTAATCTGGTTTATGAGTCCATTATATTTCTTTTTCCAGTTAATTTCTACTGCGTTTTTTCCATACCATATTCCAAGGACTTTGATTTGGTCTTTGATTAATTTGTCTATATTGTCAAAGTTTGTTGTATTAGGATTTCCAATTTTTAAGATTTCCGTTTTGTTTTCATTGATTTTCGAGCCAGATACCATACCAAAATTTTTAAATTCTTCAAGTAGCTTTTCATAGTCTGTAAGATTCGTAGATATTATCGAACAATCATCGGCCTGTTGAAAAAGTTTAACATTTGAATTATGATTAGGAATTTGTATTCCCTGTATGTTATTGTTTGTACGAATTTTGCAAGCTAATGTTTCTATTATAAGAGCATATATACTCATACTAATTGGACATCCTTATCTTATGGACCTTGAAATTACGATCTTATCGCTAAGTGCTCCATTTATAATAACCTTACTTGTTATGTCGGTGTAAATTATTTCAATCCATCTTAAAAAATTTGACGGAAAATTCATAGCTCTTAAAACTTGTATAATAAATTTGTGCTTAACACGATCGAAAGCCTTTTTCTGGTCAAAAGCTATTAATATACCACTTATGTCATTTAAGTCCATATACTTCAAAATGATTTCTATTGATAAAAGATTGTCTGAAATTAATTTGTCTGGTCCTGCACCTGTTTGATTCTTATCTAACAGTTTGTTCATTACTTTTGATAAGTTTTTACTTAAGAATTTGGTAAGAATTTTGTAATCGACGCATAGTAGACTAATCGGTCTCCATTGTTTTAGGTCTTTTCTATTACCCTTATTTCTATAATTTAATGATATTAGTCCTGTCTTCATTGATTCCGTCAATTCTCCGTTCAAGTATACGTTATTCAATACTTCAACCAGGTCTTCCCCTATTATAATCCAGAATTTGGTATAAAAGGACTTTCCAATTCCATCAACTCCGGGAATTTTTTTTTTTTTTTTCGAATTCTTTTAATAATTTAAGACATTCATCTTGTGTTATAAATGTATCAAAGTTTGTTTTATCTTCTTCTGTTAATTTATTTAGTTCAAGGTCTTCTAACTAATCAATCATTGAATGTCTATCAATGTTTTGTGTCTTATATAAATCGGAATAAAAGTCTGTCCCTTCCTTAATCACCTCACTTTTAGATGTGCATGATTTCCCGTGTTTGTCTAGTACACTTTCTACTTCTCGCTTATCTCCTCTTTTTTCCTCTTCCTTTTTAAAAAAATCAATATTATCTATGTCTTCTTCGTAATAATCTTGTCTAGATCGTATTATTGTACCCATTTTTTCCTTATTTTCTAAATCAATTATGATTTCACTGAAGTTATTAATAGTGACTTAATCAGGCTGAGTTTTATTTTCTTCATTCTCAAGTTGTATATATGTATCTGAAAGTTCTTTTCTTTCACGAGCTACTAATTTTTTGGAGAAACGTATTGTCATTTCTTTAACTCTTTTCTTTCTATTTTCCCACCAATCTAATATATTATAGTTACTCTTCCTTTGTTTCCAATTTATCCAGAAGTTATTTATGTATTCGATATAAAGTTCTTTTTCCAAAAAACTATCATTCATTTTCCAATAACCATTTTCCCATTTAGTCTATTGAAGTTTCAAAGTTATAAATACGATCTTGTGGTCACTATATTGATAGGGTATATGCTTTAGATCTCTTGTTTTATGCTTTAAGGCTTCAGATATACATATTTTGTCTATTCTAGATTTAGCACCTCTATTACCTATAAAAGTATAACTTATTTTTTTAGGATATTTATATCTATAGCTATCCAATATATTTAACATGCTACACAATTTTTTATATAACAAGATTATATTGTTATCAAGTATTACATTTGGGTTTTTTGTACCAATCTGTTTATCTATACAATTAAAATCTCCTAACATAATATTTCTGTACGATTCTACATTTACACTTGCACAGTATTCCATCATTTCTCTATAAAACATTCCTTGTTGTCCTGTGGATTTTGTAGGACTATAAATGTTAAATAGATTTAGTACTTTGTCATCAGCTTTAAAACTAGTATGTACCAATCTGCCATTTAAAATATGGTTGTTAAAGTATAGGTTTGTACATTCAATATCATGTTTAACCAATGTAACCACACCTTTTGTATGCAACTCTCCTTGAGAAAAATATATTTTAAAGTCTGTATTATTCTCTAAATCGCTAATAACATTTTGCTTAATATAACCACATTCCTGCAAACAAATGATTTCACAATCTCCATAAGCTTTAATTATACCATTTACTTTTGTTTCAAACTCCTTCTAATATTCACACTTATGATTTTCAAAATACTTAACATTAGTAGTGTGCTATAAAGAAATGTTAGTTTAGCATGCGTCATTTTGAAGTTTGAGTTATAGATGTTTGTACCTTTGTTTTCTTTTGTAAATGTTCTTGCTTTTTGCCTTCTTTTGTTGAATTTCTTGACCTTTTATTTGCCATTGTAGTTTTACTATCTGTTTTCAGTTCATCTTTTTTAGTCTTATCAATCTGTACCTCATCCTTTTTTGTGTATTTTTAGTACTTTTTGTTTTGTCTTTATCGCCTGTCTTATCTTCAAATTTCTTTTTCCCTACATTAGATTTGTCTTTCTTTTTCTTAGCTTCTGTATTCTTGTTTTCCATGTGTTCGTTTTCTTTTGTATGCATTTCGTTATCTACATTTTCGACAATATCTACAGTTTCTGCTTCACTAATTTGTTTATTTTCGGTAAAAACGTAGGTATTTTCTGTTTCGTCAGCTTCAACTATTTTGTCCTTAGGTTTACAAGATATTTCAATTATTTCACCAATTTGTAACTCATTCTGTTGTATGATTTCTTGTTTGTTTGTATTGCTGTCTTGAGTGTCTTGTTCCCATGATTCTTCATTTTCCCAATTGTTTTCGTATGTTGTGTTCCCTGTTTGATATTGATTATCTGATTCTAGAATGTTATCAAAATTTTCACTTGTGACAAATTCCTGCGTATTTTCTACATTATCTTTTTTCGGTGGTGACGGAAAACCCTGTCCAAAATACCGAATTCCCGAGTCAAAGCTAAAGAATTTAAGAGGTGTGCTAGAATTGTCTGTATTTTGACAGTATGCTTCAGCATAATCAGAAGTATGATATAGGTTTGGATTTTCTTGATCTCTATTGTCATTGTCATTTGTATTATGTACATTTTTGTCATTATAACATTCTGTAGATTTGTGTCCATAAACAATAGTCTTTTTGTTCCCATCTACGTTTCGGTTCATTTCCACAATCTTTGGCGATATGACCGAAGTCATTGCATCTGAAGCATTTTTTTAGATTTTGTTGACCATCATATCTTATAGTTACAAGCTGCCCCTGAATGTATATTTTTCTTGGAATCGGTTTTTCCAATGATGCAATTCTAACAATTCTGACACCTGACTGAATAGAAGGAAAGTTTTTAAAGGTAGGCGATATCAAGTTTTATTATTTTTCCATATTGACTTATTTTTTTGTGGACAATTGCAGGTTTAATTTCAAACGGCATACCGTATATAAGGACATCTATGAAATCTTTTTTGTTTTCCCGTTTGAGAGGACCAGCTATTTCTGTTGTAAATTCAGTGTTTCCTATTTGAAATCTAGCAAATTCATGCAGTGATGTCCTTGCAAGTTACCAAGTATTGTTCTTGATTTATTCTTTGTAGACAAATTATTAAGTCTGATACGTTAATAATCGTTTGAAAATGTGTCAAGATATCTGTCGTCGTAATTTTATCTACGTTTTCTTTTTGTATTATGTTACTTGGACCTTCTATTTGAAGCGGGCTTGTTTCTATTATTTTTTGCAGTCCTTGCAATAGATTTGTTTATGGTCATTCCATCTCCATATTGACTATCACCATCTTGACTGTTAGATTTATATTGATAACCATCATAACCATCATTGCATATATAATGTCAAAAAAAAAATTTTTTTAACAGGTAAATAGTGTTCATTCACTAATTATTAAGCGACACATTTGGTAAACAAGACTATCCAGTGTTCTTTTACGATATATTTATACTTGTTAATTAGTGAATGTTTACATTTTGAATGTGTTTTGAATATTTAACATAAAACAGTACTTATCTCTATTCGTTGTCCACCAAGTAAGGGTTCGAATCCCAGTGAAGGCATATAGAAATTACAAAAATCAAAGGTAAGTTTTTAAATTAATTTCATTAGTGAACAGAAATCAGTAAATTATCCAATTCAAACTTAATGAAATTAGGCACACAAAGGAAACAATTGAATATAATTTGGTGAGTCCATTTCAGCGACAGATCTAGGAAGCGTTGATTCTGTAATAGTTATCGCTTCGGACGCATGAAATTATTAAACGTGTTGTTTTCAATTTTTTTATCCCATGAGGACGCGGTGTGTTAGTGCAAGATCATCCCGATGGCCGAATGGGATACTAGTAACTATTTTACATCCCAGCTGTTCTAGATTAGACGAAAAACCATTTACTATTCATAAAATCTAGTTTAAAACGCTACACAACCATTATAATATACTTTATATATTACTCTATAATATATACCCTTTATGACCCACGAACACGATGTTTTAATATGAAACCATGTCAACTCGCCCCACTGGACAATCGGCCCACACTTAATCGCCACTTTCTAAAAAATCAACCCACTCTTGTTTACCAACTCGCCCCACTTATGAAATAGGGTAAAATCACATTGACCAATCAGTCTGACAACTCGCCTTATTTATGAAAAGGGTTAAAATCCCACTGAATAAAAGTCTGCCAACTCGCCCCACTTATGAATTCATCTTGCTTTATTTAAATATGTTAAATTACTGAGAGTTTGTATCCAGTCATCCTGGTGTAGGGGTTTGATTCGTGGGTTTATATGCTAAAGGTCTTGAGTTCGAATCCCAGCATAGACACTGGATTTTTTCTACATAAATTTTGATAGGTAGTCTTTTCCGTATAAATTATTCTAAGTTTTATTGTGGATTTGACATTCCCGCCAAAATGTTACAGAACAAAGGAAAGCATGCAAAACAAAGAAACTCAAGCTAGGGTGATCTGATAGAACAAAGGAGCTGGGATGTAAAGAAAAAGAATCCACGGTAAATGAATAGGCTTGACGTCACGACAATGGTTTAATCAAGTTTGAGTTACACAGAGTGTTTGTTTCGCGATGTTTACAAGTAATTCACAGACCTGTCTATTTAAAACAGCCACATGGTGTTCATGTAATATAAATAATATATAATGCTGTCAGGGGCAGTAAACTTTGTTTTCATAAACATCGAATACTTAACTGAACAGTACGTAGGTATTCCAGTTAAAATTTAAAGTTACCGTAATAGTTATACGCCGAGGGATAGGTGTGTCTGGATAAGAAACCCCGTCGGCCGGAGGCCGGAGGGGTTTCTTATCCAGACACACCGTATCCCGAGGTGTATAACTAACTTACACCCTTTTCTAAACCCTATATTTGTTAACATTGATTATTAAATGAAAAAAAAAAACGATAGCATATTTATTGATAATATCAAACCATGATTTATAAGATAATTTTTTTTTTATAACATGAAACCCCACTAGTAACCTTTCTTTTGGTTATCTTCGTTCAAACTTTGACAAGTGAGTATATTTTACAAATGTCAAAGTTGTTTTGCATATTCCCGTTAAATCCATGTGCTAATATGGATCAGCAGATCAAGATTGACTGTTTCGTGTATTCTTATTACAAACAAAAAATTACATCATGCTCCTGGTATACAGTTGTCAATATGGACGGGTATAAGACGGACGACATTCTGTGGCAAGCGTTGGATTTGGTAGAAGAGACTAAAGATAAAGGCAATATTATAACCCAAAGTACTTACCTGTATCAGTCTAATAAAGGTAATCATAACTGTATTTTATATCTTATGATTTTATCAAAAACAAAAGCCCCCCCCCCCCCCCCCCCCCCCCCCCCCCTCATCTCGAGAAAAAACAAACATTCATATTCGAACATACTAAGGAATAGATGTGTCTGCATTAGAAACCCGACTACCAGACACGCTCAACATACAATATTTAATATTGAGGAACTCTCCTTTTTTTGGGGGGGTGGGGGGGGGGGCAATCAGGGCTGATCCAGCCGGGGTTCCCAACTGAAGAGAAAAAGGGGGGGCAACCATTCAAATGCATTGATCTTTTAAATAAAAGTCGGGTCCAACCCGCGGAACCCCCAACTCTTTTTTTAAAGATCAATGCTTTAGAATAGACCATAATGACTGGGATAAAAAAAAATTACCTTCAAGCAAAAAAGTATTTAAAGGATTATTTTTGTATTCCATATAGATGCTTATTGGTATTTCCTAAAATGTGTTTTTTTTAATATCATGAAACAATTTGAAGTAAACACTATTAGTAGTTTCTTATGTTCATAATCGTTTTTTATTGTTACGAATACCAATGGGCTTTGTTTGCGGGATGTAGAAGCAGGGGTTTCCAGAAACCCCGCTCGTCACACCCTGCGGTCAAAATCCATTGTTTTTCGTAACAATAGATCTATTCAATTTACACTTGTTTCAGAAAATAGAAACTATGAAGTATAACAATAGAACTGGGGTGTAACAAATGATCATTAAAACCAGGTATATAAATAGCTAAGTGCTTATATTTCTCACATGTAACACTGATTTTCACTGGTGTGTACTATTTGGTGATTAAAAGTGACTCTAAAATTAAAACCGTTGATCAACTTTGTTATGTAATTTGAAGTAGCTCCAGCTAATTTATACGAATTTTATAAGTAAAGAGAGTTAACTCTAGCTGCATTATTTACCAAACACTGTTATAGTCTGTTTCAAAATAATCAAATCTTTAAATTTTAAGACTGTTTATTATCTGAAATAAACAAAAACTCGTTTAATTTATTTTCATCTTACAAATCTATTCAAAAAGGAAGAGATCAAAATGTCAAACATTTTCATATGTTCATTTTTTGTTCATGTATCCTGGGACAAATATATAATCATGCATTGGTCCAAGCTGAATGAATCATTGATTCAAATCCACAGGCACTTGTCTCAGAATTTGTTTTTCCTATATACCTTAACATTAACATGATTAAGGTATATAGGAAATTTTTTTTCTGAGACAAGTGCCTGTGTTCAAATCTGAGGAATGTAAATACTGCTTTTGATTTTGAATAACTTTTAATCAAACAAATTAAATTTTCTCTTAAAATCATTATTGACTTTAATACAGAAGTGATTACAAGGAACCTTACCATCAAAACTGAATGTTCCATCATCTATATCTTCCAATATTTCTGAAAGTTCCAAACAATGGTATAATTATGCTATTCATTGGAATAAAAACATGTGTTTTCATCTACATTTTTTATATAAATTTAAAAAAGCATGTGCAACTAGCTGAAGCGTGTCTTGTCCATTAACTATATTGAAAGGAAGTTAAGTTTAGCAGATAAATTATAGTAAAATTGAAAATAACTTTTATTCTTGCAAGGCTTACATAAAAATGTTATAAAAGCATGAATGCAACCAGCAATTAAAGCAGCTTATCAAAGCATTAAGCATATGTATGTCTTATTCTCATCAATACATTACAAGCACCAAATCATAAAAACTGTGTTACTGACATTGATATTTTCGGAAGAAAATACAGTTACATTTTTTTTGGTTAAATTCTTCTCTATATTTGAATATGATACTAATTATTTAATGCTTTTCATTTTCTTCCAAAAATAAAAATGTTATAATGAGATAATTAAAAGAGGGTACAAATTAGAAAATAAGGATAGACCTGTAGAAATACAAAGTAACTAATTTGAATATTAAGTGCCAGCCTTGGTAAGAATCAGTCTCTGTAAGAATCAGCCAATTTAAAAGAATTTGTATTGAAAAAAAAACTGACCTCACCATACTATTTTGAATATACATGTATCTTCATTATCAGTTAGAACTGATAGGTCTTTTGTTTGTGTTTTTTTGGTTAGAATAAAAGCAAATTACAGAGTTGGTTCCCCTTAAATGTTAATTTCGAGTGCATTTCAACCAAATTATAACTTGAATTACATGTACCAGAACAGGAAAAAGAAATGCATGTTATATTCGGGCATCATTATATATTTTGAAATTAAATTGTTAAACTTGTAAAATTGGGCAGTATCATGTTTTTCATGTTTTTACTACTGCGTGATTCTTAAGGAGACTGTCACATAATTAATATGCATTCATTTTGTTTATAATCCCTATATTAACAAAATCATTAATTATTATTCGACTTTAACTGAGGAACTGAGGGCCAAAAACAATTTAGGGGTATTTCGCAAGAAAATAAAGTGGGTAGTTATTCTATTTAAGATTTCATGCAGGTTCTACATGCAAAATTAAAGGAAAAATGATTATCATGATGAAAAACTGAATGATCACCAAGTTGGTATATATGGAAATAGTACAGTGGATACCATTTTAGAAACATTGTGAGATTAAGGAAAACACTTATATACCCCATGTGTACTGGACCAAAAAAATTGTGAAATTAAGATTACAGTGAACTGTCAAAATTTTAAAATAGATGATTGATAACCTCAAATTCCCTATCGTTGAAAGAAAGAACTTTGCCCCTCCATGTTTGGTCACTCCAAGTATGTGAAACATATTTTCCAATGATTCCAGATGGCTTATTTCGTATGGTCATTATGAGATCTTCTGTTTCCTTATTTTTTCCATTTTCATTATCATTCATCAAATCGATAAGGCTTACTAAATTCTCAACTAAATCTTTTGTGTCATGTTGTTTTCCTTTCTTACTAAATTGTATCAGATGTTTATTATTGTGACCGAGATTGATATGCTCTTTCACCATATTAATTTGTGACTTCAAAGCCAAAATTTTATCTTTTTTGGTTCTAATTTTGCAAATATTTTCTTCAATTATTTTTTTATTTTTCCAAATTCCAATGGTTTCCAAATATTTAAGCATTTTGCATTTTGATAGCATTCTTTTTTCCTCTCTTTTTGTTTTAGCCTTTTGTCTTTCTTCTATTATTTTTATTCTATTATCGTGAAGTAGTCATTTCAATTTGGAATTGTTTATAAATTCTGCATTATTGCGTACTGCTTTGTTTATGATGTGACCTTTTTCAGACTCTTTTTTTTTCTTTCAACCATTCTGCTGTTTTGATTTTAGATTCTACTGTGCGTAAGGTACAGTGTGGAGCACGTTTAAGTACAGCGTCAAATTGACCAAATACTCTCTCCACTGAAATATTGTTGGACGGACATGTTTTCGTTGACTCAATTAAATTATCTGAAGGTTGAAAAAAATTTCCAGATGGAAGGAAATCTTTAAATAAAGTTTTAGATTTTTCCTTTAATTTAATACAAAAGCGTTTCAAAAAAGACTCAGTAGCTGCATCAAGAGAGGATGAATGTTTAAATAAAAGTTCAGTAACAGGATCCAGTGGTAATGTTGGTCCAGGAAGAAGCTGTATAGAATTTTGAAGAAGAAGTGACGGATTTTCGGAAGCTGTTTCTAAAAGTTGTATTAAAAGTTGGTAAATTGGTTCCATCTGTAGAGCATTTCTGTTCTCATTCACCGCTTCATTCCAGTATGGTTGAGTAATAACTTTACAAATAATTTCTAATGCTCTACAGATGGCCAAGATATTGTCATCTTGCAATGCATTAAAATTATAATTTTCGGTAAAGTTCAATGTACATTTTAAAGTTTGAAAATATTTAATCAAATGGCTCTGCAAAAAAAAGGTTCCTGCAGCATTGAAGAAAAGTGTGTTAAAGCGATTGCCACGGAAACTAACAATAGGAATGTTTATTATGCCCTTTTCTCTTAAATAGGTAGGAACATATAAGGGGTCGCCGGCGCCATCTTTGTAAATAAGTTTAGAAATCGATCGAATAAGGTTTTCTGTTGAGGAGAATATTGGCCTTTCGTTAGTTTCTTTGCCAAACCCTTTTATTTGAGCTCTTTTTCTATATCTTGTAGTTCTTTCTTACAAACATCGGAAAACTGTAACAACGGATGTACAGAACATTTAAAAGAGTTTGCGGTTTTATCTGTTGCTTCATTCAAGATGTTATTTACTTTCTGCTCAGTTGCGCTTCTATCTGTCATAAAACTTGACACTTTATTAAGTACTAATCCAGGATCACATATGTTTGTTAAAGTCTCATTGACACATGATACATATGTGGTGGCTTTCCCGTCTATAACCTCAGCTACACCTACTGTAAAGGTTTTTTCACCTGTAGTTAACTGGCTTGCGTAATAATGATGCCCTTTTTTAGTAGTGGCATCTCGCTGCATTGTAAAATTGTCAGGAGATGCAAATACTTCATTCAAATGCTGCTGCGCGACCAGGCCAACTTCGGATGACATATTACCTACAGTTGATTTACTTGGCAGGTCAGATATCTCAATATCAACAAGTGACAGAACTGATTTTATCATTGAATTAACATTGTTAAGACCAACATCTTTGGTACAGAGGAAACAGTACAATTCTCTAAGTTTGTCACTATATGGTCTTCCTTTTTTATTACTACGACATTCAAAAACTTCTTTTATCGAATTGTTACAATTATTATTTTCATCAATCTAACTCGGACCTTAAATTGTCTAATCCTCTCTTGACCGTGTTGCATTGTGTGCTCTTTTCCTGCATTTTACATATATTTTTCTTTTTTAACTTTAGTTTCAGGTTTAAATTAACAATTTCCTGCCTTTTCAATTTTTTAATCAATTTCGTCACCCTTTATTGTAAATCATAATTCTGGTTTTTCAGTGCATCAATTCTTTCAAAAAGAAAAGTTAATTTCGGCTTTCTTCAGTTTTTTTTTCTATTTCACTAATATATGTTATACATTTTACAGCCTTTTTCGGAAACAGGAAATCTTTATTCAAATATTGCTGATATCTGTCTACGTTTCGCGCATGTTGAAGACGCTTTGCTATATTATATGCCCTTTTGACTCTGGAAAAAAGACTCCTTTTATTGACAGAATCTTTTTGTTTTCCAGATATTTCACACAAAAAGGTATGAATAAAAAGTAGAATTAAATATTTTTGAAAAAATAATTCAACCAGTATACATTTAAGCAGCAAAATCCATTTTAAGCCACCCTGCTTATTTTAAAACTAAAACAGTATTTAAAAAAATTGGAAGTATCTCACATTTTATTTCATACATTTAAGAAGTCTTTCAGAATGAAAAGAGCCAGTTTCAGAATCACTTGACTCTTCATCGATTCTGTTTCCTTTTTAAACTATGACAATAGATGTCTCCTGCATTTCAGATGGTATTTTAATTTCAGTTTTGCTGATGGTAGGGTTAATTAATTCAGCAGATGCATGTGCATGGCTTAAATTAGTTGGACACTGTATTTCAGCATAACTTAAACTAATACCATCTGGTCCCTCAGGCTCAAATAGTAACTGACTGTCAAAGTCATCAAACTCAAAAGATTGAAATGACTTCTCAGGCAGGTACATATCTGTCCTAGAAAAAGAGGGCATCTGTGTTTCATCATCACTAAATGAATGTAAAACAACAGAAGCCTCACTTTCCCTGGGTAATTCAATTTCATCTGAACAAGAACAAACAAGATTTTCAGGGTTATTTCCAAAAGTCATGTCACATGTTAGTTCAGATGTTGTGACGTCTTTCACACTTTCTGATTTATCTGACTCACTCATGCTCATAATAAGAGAATCATTAAAATCATTTGCACATGAACTTGCAGCAACAATAATGCTAGAATATCTTCTACATACACAACAGGTGCATGCTTCACCTAGATAGGGAACATGATCTGCGAGAGTATCTGAAATAGTGCCGTCTGGCAGTATTTCACAATAATTCCCAGGTCTGTATCTATACATAATGGCATAACGACAATTATCAAAACTGTAAAATGTCTGCCAATTACCATCCAGTGTCAAGTTATCACCTGTTGTCATTTCTGTAATGTGTAATAAAACAGTATTTCTAATATTTTCACAAACTATTTATGCCTATATTTAACATATTTTTTATTCTTTCACAACAAACCTTAAGTTATTGTCTTTCAAATCAATAAATTAAAAGAAAACAACATGCAAATCAAACAAAAAAAGCAGTTGTATAAAACATTTTTAATATTTGGTTTAAGACTTACATGTCTGTCAAATAGCTGTACTAGAGCTTCAAAATGTAATTGTCTGGCTCAATTTAAACACCCTCTATCTGTAAAAAATCAAAGATTTTTATACATTTTGCATATATTGAATTGACAAGTCTCAGGTTTTATAAAATGTCTTTTATGTGATCGCATTGTTGAATAAGTTTTCTTTTTAAATCTGATTAATAAAAAAAATTCAAAAGATTGCTCTTTAGACATTTAAGAAAGGGAAGTAATCCATATATTAAATTATTATCTCCCCTTTTTAAATATTGGCATTAACTATTCATTATTCTCTAATGTGTTATTTTTTCTCTAACCTTAATGTCTTTTAAATTATTGATATAATTGTTTGCTTGATATCTAGCAGGAGTTGGAACCCTATTGTTTTATCTTAATCCAGATGAACAGATTATGGATATGGTAAAACGTGGCATAGCAAGAAAATTGACGAAGGAAGAGATGGAGATACATAGCGGTCCGGTACATTACATACCACATCACGAGGTGTTAAAACCCGAATCAAAGTCGATACCATTAAGAATTGTGTTTAACTCTTCGTCATCTTATATGGGACACACTCTTAATGACTATTGGGCGAAAGGGTCCAATGTGATCAATGATTTGTTAGCGGTCTTAATTCGATTCAAACAAGAATCCATAGCTTTGGCTGGTGACATTTCAAAAATGTACAATGCGATAAGACTTTCACCGTTAGATCAGCACACACACCGATTTGTGTGGAGAAATTTAGAAACCCACAGAGATCCAGATCACTATGCATTGTTAACAGTTACTTTTGGCGACAGACCTAGTGGAGCGATTTCGACGCTTGCATTACATCAAACGGCAAAAATGTATCAACATATCTACCCAGATGCATCAAAAATGGTGATAAGAAACAGTTATGTAGATGATATATTACAGTCAGTTAAAAGTGTAGATAATGCTTGTTTGAAAACCCAGCAGACCGAGAAAATGCTGGCATGTGGAGGTTTCCGCATTAAACATTGGATTATATCTGGAAATGAAAAATGCGGCAGTACATTACAATCGGTCCGTGTATATTTGCGTCCATTCGTTTTTCATTTTGAAATATCAAAAACAAAAAACAAAAAACGAGAGTGTTTTTATGTTTCGTTTTTGATTTCTCAAAAACCAAAACGAAATACAAAAGTGTTTTCATTTTTCGTTTTTGATTTCTCTAAAACCAAAACGGAAAACGAAAGTGTTTTCATTTTTTGTTTTTGATTTCTCTAAAACCAAAATGAAAATTAAAAGTGTTTCCGTTTTTCGTTTTTGATTTCACTTAACAAGAATTTTGTATTTAATTTTAATTATTTCTCGTTTTATAATGTACAATATTTTCCTTACTTGTTTCACAGTCATTGATAGTAAATAATGCCAATGTAAACACCCCGGTGTTCTTTCAACATAATGTAGACAAAATAGACCGCCTGACTTATGAATTGAACTACGGTGATAAATGAATCAAAGCCTTTCAAATTACCTTGTTTGTATCTTTAACAAAAAATAAATTATTATATTTAAATATTAAACGAATCATAAATTTAAATTGTACAATATAATATTATATAAAGATGGTACAAATAAATAGATTGATTACAACATCACATTAACAAGGGATGTTACTACTTTTAAAAACTTATAAGAAAACTAGCCCGGTCGTTAAAGAATACATGCACAGTCACTGTGGTTATCAGATCTTTAATCGAAGATAATGTCGACGGCTGCAAAAGACTTTATCAATCTGAACAATAAGGGTGCGTGATCTTTACTTTTAAATTTAAAAAGGTTGATGTCAGATGATTAGAATTCATAACCAAGGTCCATTATACGAACATTCAGGACGATAATGTGTTTTGCTTGATCAAATGATTGAAAAACAAATTTCCGCAATTTCACAATTCAAACCGGGTTTAGCATTCAATCATTTTGCCATTCGGAGCCTACTCGGTATTAGTTTTGCTTATTTTTGAAAGCTATATGGTGACCTTAACTAGAGCCTGGGTGTGGATGGGGGTTTACGGAATAGAGAATAGTGCGCCAAAAATATAAATAATAGAGACAATGGACCAAGAAATAAAAAAAAAATTAGAATAATGAGGTGTTAAAATATAAAAAGAATAGAATAATTGGCAAAAAGTATAAAGAAATAACCATGATAAAGAATAGAGAAAAATGGTCAGAAACACTGATTAAAGAATAGAGAAAAATGGAATAGAATATCAAAGAATACAGAAATGAAGAAATACGCATCCAGACCATCATACTAGTTGCCTAAACCAACGTTATTTTGTCTCCGGTAGAATGTTATTCGTTTTCATACGTTTACTTTTTATTTCTATGTATCAATTAAGACATGAGCTTTCATAATTTACCAGCTTATTACATTATAAAAAAAGACTAAGCCGAACATCACTTTGGATTTTTTCTCAAGTAGACCTCAGCTACCCACCCTACCACACCATTACCGAAAAGTTAATAAAAAAAATCTACGGCAATACTTTTGTCCGCACTAGGTGCAAAGGGAAGCTGGGTACCTGAGGTCTTCTGGAGAAAAAATCCAGGGTGTAGGATAAAGCAAGACATTGTAATCCACATAGCAAAGTGTGTGGCTGTTGTTTTCAGGGTATGAATGGTTCTTTTCCTCGTTGAAGACCCTCTAGCTACTTTCAAGATGAAGAACAGGAATAAAAGCCCTGTTCATTGATAATTCGTATTTTTTCTATGTATATAAAGGTCATATGTTACATTATTGTTTCGGATAAGATTGAATTTGGTACCTATTAAAACGTTTAAACTCGCTGCATTTGTTTGCACCTGTTCTAAGTCAGGAACCTGATGTTCAGTAGTTGCCGTTTGTTGATGTGGTTCATAAGTGTTCTCGTTTCTTGTTTATTATATAGATTATACCGTTGCATAGTTTTCCCGTTTGAATGGTTTTGCACTGGTCATTTTGGGGCCCTTTGTAGCTTGCTGTTCGGTGTGACCCAAGGCTCCGTGTTGAAGATCGTACTTTGACCTATAATGGTTTTTCTTTTACAAATTGTGACTTAGATGGAGAAATGTCTCATTGGCACTCATACCACATCTTCTTATATCTATATATGGTCTTTTTAAGTGAATTGGGAGATTGGGATTTCTAGCTTTAATCTCACCCATGTCAGCTTTTTATTTGTATTTACAGAAAAGAGAGCTAGTTTTGTATTCTTTAATATACTGTAACAGTTTAATTTTCCATGAAAAAAGGACAGTTTTTTCTATGTCCGGTAGCATCGTATCATATCTTGACATCGGCTGTTGTCTGCTCTTTGGTCGGGTTGTTGTCTCTTTGACATATTCCCCATTTCCATTGTCAATTTTATTATCGATAGGCATGTAAAATTGCCAAACCATACACGACCGTTCATAAGTCATCGTAAAACTATTCCAAGTCTTAATAAGTCTACACAAAGCAGAAAAGGAACTTTTACAACAAGGAATATTACACAACTGAAGCCATAGTCATAAAGATCGATTGACTGATTGGTGTTCCTTAACGTCGCCGCAGAACATAAAATTATTACCTGATCTTCATTCTCAACATCTTCAATCTCTATTGTTCCCAAGGAAGCAACCATTTGATTCTCTGGGGTGGGGCAGGGATTTGTACCCGAAGTTAATTTTTTTTTTAACCCAGACTGAAAAACATGCCTTTATAAATGGCCACACACAAACACAATAATATTTTCAAGATTTATTAAAAAAATTTTTTTTTACACTTTTATATTTTTATGTTGTTTTGAAATATTAATTTGACTTGAATTTATACGAATTTACTAAATATACATGTTTATACCAAGCCAAGTTCGTTTATATCTTGTTTCTCGTCGGACTATACAAAAGGCCAGGAGAGCTTTGGCCATCATTTGTCGTCTTTGATAGATATGGTTGACTGATAAGCTGTCTATATAAAGTAATGGGACAATGGCATGAAGACATCACCAAATCGCCATATACAATACACAAAAAGACACCTAGAGCTTACCATATGGTCTTCAACTACCCACCAACAGGCAGTAAGCTCTGGTTGGCCTTAAACACAAATCCAAGGGCACAGCAAAATGAGAAAATATCTAATTAAAACTGGGTGACCTGGGAGGAAAACATTGGAACTTTCCTAAGAAATACAAATTTCACCCCCCCCCCCCCCCCCCCCCTTCCTCCTCAACATTTTAATAAGGAGATGTGGTATGATTGCCAATGTGACAACTATCCCCAAAGTTCAAATGAAGTGGATGTAAGCAATTATATATAGGCAACCGTACCACCTTCAACAATGAGAAAAAAACAAGTAGGGTAAAGTCGGCTATGAAAGGCTCTGACATGAAAAATATGAAACAGTCGGGTTGAGAAAACAAGGGGCTCTCAAGAGCCTAAATCGCTCACCTGTATTTCAGAGGAGAAGATTTTTAAATGTTAGCAAACTTGATGAACAAATTGTGTAAAATTGTCTTTAAAGGGCAATAACTCCTTAAGGGGTCAATTGACAATTATGGTCGTATTAACTTTTTTGTAGATCTTACTTTGCTGAACATTATTGCTGCTAACAGTTTATATATATCTATAATAATATTCAAAATAATAAAAAAAAACTGCAAAATTTTGTTAAAACTACCAATTCGGTGGCAGCAACTCAACAATGGGTTGTTCGATTCGTCTGAAAATGGCATAAGCTCACATGGGGCCCTTCGGGCCCCGGTGAGCTAAAAACGGCCTAATTTATAACACAATAAAACGAAAAACAAATATGACAGACATCAACAAACGACAACCATTGAACTAAAGGCTCCTAACTTGGGACAGGCACATACAGTATGTGGCGGGGTTAAACATGCAAGTGAGGGCTCAACCCTCCCGTTAACCTGGGACGAGTTTTGTTACAGAACAACATAAGAACAAACTATAAAAACCAGTTGAAAAGGGCTTAACATATCAGATCGATACAAAACAGAAAAAAACATCTAACAAAAGCACAGAACGGACGTGGCAGGGTATTTATACATCCTTAACAAACAAAAAAGGACACAAAGTACAGATCTGAGAGTAATCGCAGTACTGACAGCTAGTTTAAAGCCAATAACAACTAATACAAAAAGCATGTATCTAAGACTAAAATATCAATCAGTACACATCCAACATCCAATGGATTTAGTGTAAAAGACGTCATTAACAGTCAGAGAAAGACATGACCTTGTGCAATGCCAAATCATAGGTATCAACAGATTGTAGTACCTTGATGTGTATAACAATAATATGTAGTATAATTTTAAGTTACTGATAACAAAATTAATATTTATACCAATAAAAACAATATTCAAAGATCTATTAACAGTGTTCAATTGGTAACCTTTTAAAATAAGTTTATTTAAAGGATTGATAAGTTTACCCTGATCGTTTTTAATTTACATGCATACAATTTCTATTTATATTATTATTGATAAATACAATATTGCAGAAGTACTGGAAATAGATCTACAAGTGATGGAAGTTGTTTGTGACTTAAGGGAACTTTATTTGGATATGCCTGTTATATGGTCTAATTGAGATTTACAAGACCTTCATTCAATTTCAACACATTTTGTGAATGTATGTCCCATTTATAGGCATTATGTTTTTCGGTCTGTGCGTCTGTTTGTTCTTCTGTTCATCCGTCTGTTCCGCTTCAGGTTAATGTTTTTGGTCAAAGTAGTTTTTGATGAAGTTGAAGTCCAATCAACTTGCAACTCAGTACACATGTTCCATATGATATGATATTTCTAATTTTAATGCCAAAATAGAGTTCTGACCGCAATTTACGGTCCACTGGACATAGAAAATGATAGTGCGGGTGGGGCATTCATGTACTATGGACACATTCTTGTTCAAATCCTTTATCAAAGAAGTTAGTAAATTTACTTCAGATAAAAATACTAAATTAGACGAACCAATCTAAGTAAAAGATATATCCCTTATTTCGTTATACTTATATAACTTTTTAAAGATTACTGGAAAAACGCGTTCAATCTTCGGACTTAATTCTTAACAATTTTACCGAGCGGAGCGAGGCGAAAAAAAATAACGTCTTTCAAGCCAAATTTTATATGTATGCTATACAAACAAATTTATTGTTTAAACTTGGTAATCAATTAATCTAAAATACAGTCCTAGATAATCAAATAACCATGAAATATTTGGTCTAGTATACAAATAATCACTAAAAAAAACGGCCAAGTAATCACATAATCAAAAACCCCATGAGGAATCATTAAAGATGACATTTTTTTGTATTAATATTGATTCACTTATAAGGTCTTTGCATCGGAAATAAACTAATTAATTCTAAAACCAGTTGTTGGCATAATACGGGTCATTTTCTTCACATTGACATAATTTACTAAACGTTTATTGAAACCTGTAATGTGAAGACGTGAATGAAAATGCGGAGTTTGTGAGACCAGGTTCAAGCAAGCAGCCACTCGCTAGCAGCCACTTCGCTAGCAGCCAGTTTTGAGATGTTTATATAAATCAAAATGTTGCATCAGATTCAAACGTACTTCAAATGTTTTTATTAATATATAACCACTATATTATCAGTTTTTAATATATAATTAAGCAGTCAAAGACACTATTCAATGAATTTCAAAATTTCATTTATTGTTCATTAATTATATAAATACAATAGAAATCGCTTTCAATACATCACACAGCGTGCTGCACGCTTTACATTTCAAATAGTCAACACTTTTGGGTGTATATAGAATCGTAAATAATTATGAAATTATTTAAATGTTGGCAAAATTGCACTATTGTGTGAAATAGCTTTCCATATTCTCGGCATCCTGTCAAATAGTTCATGAAAAGTAACAATTGTTCTGCATTTAATTTAGAAGAAAAAAAGTTGCACTCGTGCTTAAACTTTTATTTTTGCCACACAAAACTGTTTTGACAAAACATTCAACTTCTGAAACAGTGGATTTCGCTTACTTATGATTGGACGAAAGGTTTATTTTTTGTACTCAAAGTATGGTGGGCAAGGAAATTATTTATTAGATTTAAAAAATAATCCGTGCTATACCCAAACTGGGAATTTTGATCAAGTAGGCGCTAGGTCCCTAGCTTACGTTTGCACCTAGTGCGGAAAAAAGTATTGCCATAGAATTTATGTTTGTTAACTTTTCGGTAAGGGTTGGGTAGGGTTTCTGACCTCAACTTTGGACCTACTTTAGAAAAAAAACTAAGCCGAAAAATACCCTGTGTTTTTTCTACTGTAGACCTCAGCTACTAAGCTTCCCTTTGTCTTAGTGCGGACAAAAGTATTGCCTTAGAATTTTTTTTTTTTATTAAATTTTCGGTAAGGGTGGGGTTGGGTGTCCGCGGACCCCAACTTTGGACCTACTTAAAAAAAAAAAAACTAAGACGAATAACACCCTGGATTTTTTTCTCAAGTAGACCTCAGCTACCCAACTTTGCACCTACCCTTTGCACCTAGTATTGCCGTAGATTTTTTTTATTAACTTTTCGGTAATGGTGTGGTAGGGTAGGTAGCTGAGGTCCACTTGAGAAAAAATCCAGAGTGATGTTCGGCTTAGTCTTTTTTTATAATGTAATAAGCTGGCAAATTATGAAAGCTCATGTCTTAATTGATAGGCATATATATTTGTTTAGGGGCCAGCTGACGGACGCCTCCGGGTGCGGGAATTTCTCGCTGCATTGAAGACCTGTTGGTGGCCTTCTGCTGTTGTCTGTTCTGTGGTCGGGTTGTTGTCTCTTTGACACATTCCCCATTTCCATTCTCAATTTTATACAAATAAAAAGAAAACGTATGATAACCAATAACAATCTACCGGAGACAAAATAACGTTGGTTTAGGCAACTAGGATGATGGTCTGGATACGGGGTTCTTCGTTTCTGTATTCTTTGATATTCTATGCCGATTTTCTCTATTCTTTAATCAGTGTTTCAGGCCATTTTTCTCTTTTTATTATTTCTTTATACTTTTTGCCAATTATTCTGTTCTCTTTTCTCTATTTTAACACCTCATTATTCTATTTTTTTTTTTATTTCTTGGTCCATTGTCTCTATTATTTATATTTTTGGCCCACTATTCTCTATTCCGTAAACCCCCATCCACACCCAGGCTCTAGTTAAGGTCACCATATAGCTTTCAAAAATAAGCAAAACTAATACCGAGTAGGCTCCGAATGGCAAAATGATTGAATGCTAAACCCGGTTTTAATTGTGAAATTGCGGAAATTTGTTTTTCAATCATTTGATCAAGCAAAACACATTATCGTCCTGAATGTTCGTATAATGGACCTTGGTCATGAATTCTAATCATCTGAGATCAACCTTTCTAAATTTAAAAGTAAAGATCACGCACCCTCATTGTTCAGATTGATAAAGTCTTTTGCATCCGTCGACATTATCTTCGATTAAAGATCTGATAACCACAGTGACTGTGCATGTATACTTTAACGACAGGGGTAGTTTTCTTATAAGTTTTAAAAAGTAGTAACCTCCCTTGTTAATGTGATGTTGTAATCAATCTATTTATTTGTACCATCTTTATATAATATTGTATTGTACAATTTAAATTTATGATACTTTTAATATTTAAATATAATAATTTATTTTTTATTGAAGATATAAACAAGGTAATTTGAAAGGCTTTGATTCATTTATCACCGTAGTTCAATTCATAAGTCAGGCGGTCTATTTTGTCTACATTATGTTGAAAGAACACCGGGGTGTTTACATTGGCATTATTTACTACCAATGACTGTGAAACTAGAAAGGAAAACATTGTACATCATAAAACGAGAAATAATTAAAATTAAATACAAAATTCTTGTTTAGTGAAATCAAAAACGAAAAACGGAAACACTTTAGATTTTCATTTTGGTTTTAGAGAAATTTTTTCAAAGAGCTTTTCGATATAGAACAGTTGAAATTTCACAGATGTTTAAAACCCGATAATGCTGTTGGGGATCCCATGCTAGTTATATTTTCGGATGGAAGTAAATTAGCTTATGGAACATGTGCATATGTCAGATGGGGAACAGCACACGGAGGGTTTGAATCACGATTAGTAATAGCAAAGAACCGTATAGCACCAACTAAACAAATGTCTGTTCCAAGACTGGAATTATGTGGAGCTGTATTGACAGCTAGAGTTAGACAAAAGTTAGTCGAGGAGATGGATTACAAATTTAGGCGTGTTATACACATAGTCGATTCGATGATTGTTAGGGCACAAATTCAACGAGAAAGTTATGGATTCGGCACATTTGTTGCTACAAGGGTAGCAGAAATTCAAAATAAGACTGAACCGTCCGATTGGTGGTGGGTGCCAAGTGAATTCAATGCAGCGGACCTCGCGACAAGGATTACATCTAATGATTTGGTTAAGAACTCAATATGGAAAAATGGACCTGAATTTTTGAATGATCCAATGGACCAGTGGCCTTTAAGGTAAGATTGTAATTTAGGCAATGACGAGTTACCCGACACGATAGGTATTGTTATGTCATCTGACATCAAGAAGATAACTGATACAATGTATGGTTTGGATTTCGAAGATGTTAAACTGGAAAACATTTCCTCATATTCAAAACTTTTGCGAGTAACTTGCATACTGATGCGTATCGTCACTACGAAATCATTCAAGGGTGCTTCAATGGGTATAACTGCCGAAAGTCTAAATGCTGCAGAACTTGAATGGATTAGATATTTACAGAGAGACATTTCGGATGATTGGACAAAGGCCTTTCGAAGACTATCTCCAGAAAAGAATGAGGCGGGTATAGTTGTTGTTGGTAAAAGATTAGCTGATTGGCTGAAAGCTACTTGGAACAGAACTGATTTAATGCTGTTACCTAATAAAGGGCATTATGTATGGTTATATTTGAAGTCAGTACATGATCAGGATCACGCAGGAGTTGATGTAACATTAGCTAAAGTGAGCAGCAAATTCTGGATACCAAAGGTGCGCAAATCCATTTCTATGATTAGGAAAAAGTGCGTTATATGTCGAAGGCGAGATAACAAATGTATTGGACAACAAATGGGACCATTGCCTTTGGAACGACTTCAACCGTCACCAGCGTTTTCGTACTGTTCAGTTGACCTCTTTGGACCTCTTACAATCAAGGATACCGTTAAGGGGCGCACTCATGGAAAAGCATATGGCGTACTGTTCAATTGCATGAGCAGTAGAGCTATGTATGTGGATCTCGCTGATGGATACGATACTAGTAGTTTTATTATGGTTTTACGACGATTCACATCTGTAAGAGGATATCCTAAGAAAATAAGGTCGGATCTTGGATCACAACTAGTATCAGCTAGTAAGGAACTTAAGGAAGTGATAAAAATTGGAATTGGGATACGATCAAAATGTTTGGGAATGGTAATGGCATGGAATGGGAATTCACGAAAGCAGCTGACGCTCCTTGGGAAAATGGATGCAGTGAAGCATTGATTAAATCTGTCAAGAAAAGTTTGAGTCTTGCCATTGGACAGTCAATTATGACATTTTCTGAACTACAAACCGTGCTATTTGAAGTAGCCAACATTTTGAATGAGCGACCTATAGGAACTTCAACGTCTGATCCGAACGAGGGAACTTACTTATGTCCGAATGATCTTATTCTTGGAAGAGCATCTCCGAATGTGCCCGTAGGACATTGGGATGAATCAGACAATTTCAAAAAACGTTGGAAATTCGTGCAACAAGTAGTTAATACATTTTGGAGAAAATGGCACAGAGATTATTTTCCATCGCTAATTATTAGGCAAAAATGGCATGTCAGTAAGCGGAACCTTCAAGTTTTGGACCTTGTTCTTGTACAGGACAATAATTCATTTCGTAGTAATTGGAAATTAGGACAAATAGTTGAAGCAAAGTCAAGTAGAGATGGTGTGACGAGGGATGTAACCGTTCGATACAAGAACATTGGTCCTGGAACTAAATACACCGGAACTCAGGACTTATTGATCCGAAGATCTGCACACAGACTTGTAGTGTTGCTTCCAGTTGAAGAACAAATTAGTAACAAATGAGATGTAACTTCACAGAAACTTTATGGCGGGGAATGTATCGGATCGATAACCATTATAACTTTGATTGATAATTAATTTTGGATTGTATGGCGATTATTTTAATCTGATAACATTTCCGATATTAGTATTGATGACGGATTTATCCTGAACTGATGATGTGATAAAGTACAGTATACGTTAAAGAAGTGGTACTCCAAATAATGGAGGTATTATTATGAGTAGAAAAGTACAGTATACAGACTCGTTTCTTTCCCCTTTCTCGATTAACTCTGGAATGGTTTTGAACTTGTTTTGTTCATCCTGGAAAACCAACAAGTTAATAGCAAATGATTGATATGAAATAGGCCATCAATGCGTAAGTGATATCAACATTATTGTTTATCGAATGTTTGAACTGCTTATTGTGTCTAATTAACTGTTATCAATCGCGATGTCAACATATATCAAACTTGTGACTTGTGTGTTATTTGAATATTGTCATATTGTGTATTTTTAGGTTGAAACATCATTTACAATAAAAAGTTACAGCCTTTGACGAATTATCTTCATACAGCCACCTTACGAAAACTGTATTTCTTGGTTAATAAAAATATCATTGTTGTTTCTTGATCACCTATTACAAATAATGTCACAGTTCTAGCTGGAACCCTCAGGTTACATAACACTTGGATTGCCTGATTAATGGTCCACACGAACATGTGTAATAAGCGTTCACCATGCTTACATGTTACAGTGCCAACTAGCATAAAGCAGAGGGTGACTAAGGACCAAGAGGTGCATAAACTGTGAAGCAAGACATTAATCTTTTGCTTATTATCATGCATGCATTGAATGTGTATAGTGAAAGAGAGAGAATTTTGTGCACATGCCATTAGAAACATTTAGTAGAAAGCATGTTATATTGTTTGCAGTTATCAATATGACAACATTATATATAAAACAATGGTGATACTATCTTTTAAAAAGCATACCAAAATGAAGAAAACACCAAAATATTGCTTTGCTAGACCTCTGTTATCAGCAAATTATTATCTAAAAATCATAGAAATCTATTATTTATTATAATTCTTGATATTGGTATAAAGTTAAATTGACAGTAATATGATAATCATCTAATTTTTTTTCAAAACACTGTTTTTTAAATCATTTTTAAGTTATCTGCACTCTTAGTACAAAATTGAATATTTTCAAATTAATATTTCTAAATTGTTTTTATTCTTTGGTCTGACCAACAGCTGTTACTACCTTAGCAATCATATTTCTATGTTATTTCAAAATAATATTTTTGGTGTTTTTTCTTGTTCTAGTTTTATATATGTTCTGCATAGGCAAAGGGTGCTGTTTTATGTGGACATATTTTTTATATAGATTGTACTGTTGGTTTTTTTGTTTGAATGGTTTTACACTAGACTAGTCATTTTTGGTGTCTTTTATATCTTGCTGTTTGGTGTGAGTCAAGGCTCTGTGTTTAAGACCATACTTTGACCTATAATGGTTTACTTTTATAAATTGTGACTTGGATGGAGAGTTGTCTCATTGGCACTCATACCACATCTTCTTATATCTATGTCAAACTGGTTTAACCCCATGGCATTCTGTATCATGACCAGGTCACGATTTCTAGACCAAATGCATGAGTTGTTTTTGTTATATTTATTTTGTTGAAATTTAGTTTATTATTTGTATGAAATAGGCATACTTTTTTATTAACAGTTTATCATTCACTTGCATACCAATAGGAAAAAACTGTCAAACTCCTCTTGACTGGCTTTTTAATTACATGCTCACCATATAAATATGAACAATTATACCTAAAATTAAAAAGAACACCATATATAATTTACATGTAATCATCATTCCTTTGTTAATTCATTAATTAGTTATAGTTACTTTATGCCTTTTTAAATAAAATTAGTCATATTAATAGTTCTTAATATAGTTAGAATTATTTTCCCTTATGCCTTTTCAAAACATTACTTGAATTTACTTCTACAAGCATTTTTCCAGACCTGCACACAAATAAATGTGGAATGTGTCCAATGATGCTATAAAGGGACATAACTCAAAATTGTAAAAGTGACGCTACCTAAATTTGTAATTGATCTGAGTTTTTTTACTACTAAGCATTGTGTGCACGTTTCATAACAAGTAGTTGACGCAAACCTAAGTTAGAGAACAGAAACAAAGTTCAGAAATTTTTGGATTTGTAAAGGGGCTTAAACGGTAAAAATGACACCACCAAAATTTAAACTTGATATGTATTTTGTGGTAATAAACATTGTGTATAAGTTTCATTATATGGCTGAGGCAAACTAATGTAGGAGAACAGAAACTAAAAATTCACAATGTTTTACATTTGTAAAGGGGCATAACTCTAGCTTGGTGAAAGTGACACCACCAAAATTCAAACTTTATCTGTGTTTTGTGGTAATAATATATTATTTATTGTTTGTTGTTTATTTTTTTTTTTACCTTAACAGCAGTTTTAGAGAGCTGAATGTTTTTACAGTGCATATTTTAATTTGTGACACTTCCAAATTTTTTTGTGGTCTCATCTAATGTACTTTAATATCCCATATCTTCTTATAATTGTAAAATTTCACCTTGTTTATAATTTAATGGTTTAGAGGTTATGTTAATTGAAATATAAGTAATGTCTACTTACCAAATATGAAAACAAAATAAGTAAGGTGGTTGTCTTCTGTATCAGAATATCAACTAATCACTATATAATACAAGAAACTCCTACAACAAAGAAACTAGTGTAGGCTGCTTTTCAATATCAAATTAGAGCATTGTTGCATTAAATTACTTCAAAAAGAAAAACCAATCACTATTAAAATAATTATTACCATTTGGTTGCACAGTAGATAGATTATCAACTTTTAAGAGGACTCATAGATGATTACTTATATATTTTTTTCTACCTTAACAGCAGTTTCAGATAGCTCAATGTTTTTACAGTGCATATTTTTATTTATGCCACTTCCTAATATTTTTTTTTGGTGGTCTCATTTAATGTACTTTAATATCCCATATCTTCATATAATTGTATAAATTTCACTTTGTTTATAATTTAATGGTTTGGAGGTTATGGTAATTGAAATATAATTATCACTTTTTATAAGTCTACTTACCAAATATGAAAACAAAATAAGTAAGGTTGTTGTCTTCTGTATCAAAATATCAACTAATCACTATATAATACAAGAAACTCCTACAACAAAGAAACTAGTGTAGGCTGCTATTCAATATCAAATTAGAGCATTGTTGCATTAAATTACTTTAAAAAGAGACACCAATCACTATTAGTATATGTAAGAGAATGATAATCCCTTTCTTCATGATTAAGTACGAGCGTTAGCGAGTACTTATCATGAAGTAAGGGATTATCATTCTCTTACAAACTTAGAATATTGTAAAGTGCTCAAGGCTCAAATGATCTATTCAAGAACTAGTTTCATTGTCAGTGCAATGTTTATAATTGATGCATGACTTCCTTTTTCGGCATGTCATATATGGATTAGTTTTAGTGATGTAAGGACTTTCTTATTATTTGGGATATATTTTTAAAAAAAATCCGTTATAGATATTAGGTGACACGACAGTAGAAAGAAAGGTAGGAATTGTATATGGTTCCTGATTGTGAGTATGAATGTAAATCATGTAATATTTTAGTGAGGAATTATCCTTTTTTTTTTATTTACAGTTTAAATCAATTTATGATTTGAGTTAAAACTAAATTTTATTTCACAGCCAATATTTTGGTCCGGCTTTTTACATCAAATACTATTTCATTATGTCAGGGAAATGTTAAAAAATAATGCTTTTAAAGGTTTTTAATATGTTCAAAATTAAATTCCTGTTTTTTTTAATTTTTTTATCGGAATATTTGAAATAACTATTCTTCCCAACCGCTAATCAAGTAATCAAAGTTGGAAAGATAAAGATTTAGGTTATTTTTTATCTGAAAGATTTTTTTTCTTTTTTTGCATTACTTTGGTATTGTTTAATTTTTTAGTAGTTTGAAGTTATTAATATTTGAATAATAACATTCACGGTACCAATTTTACTGCACCAGTAAACTTCAACTTATTTTGAGATTTTTGTTTGTTTCACAATTCAACTTTTAGTCAGTTCCAATCACTGTGTGATAAATCCTTTCAATCTGATAAACGTGCTTCGGGGCAGTTGTAACTCATTTATAGAAACTCTTTGTTTTGAACTGTAAATAGACCCAAATAATAGGATAATCCCTTACTAAGAACATGATTTACATTCATTCTTCACAATTAAGAGGCATCCAATCCTACAATTTCATTGGTCGAGAGCACTTTGCTATATTCTAAAAATAATTATTACCATTTGGTTGCACAGTACATAGATAATCAACTTTTAAAAGGACCTCATAGATGATTACTTAAGTTGTGATACCCTTATTAAATATAAAGACCATTTACCATTATCAATAACACATTGATCAAAGTAATCCTGCCTCTTGGCTATATACATTGTGTACCAATTATCATAATGACCCATTGATTATATAGGGTTTATAATAAACATTCGATCAAGCATTTGATTAAGAAATAAATAATAAGCAGGCCTAAGTTGAAATATTCAATGACCCTCCACCTTTTATATATAAAACTTGTTGACAAGAAGCTGCTGTAACCACTTTATTTTATGAGTATAATTGTACAATTGTGAGAAAGACATCTTTTCAACAACAGGTTTCATACTACTTTTATTTCACATGTTTAACTTTTTTCATATTTAAAAAAAAAGACCAAAGCTGCACTGCACTATCATATCCAAAAAAGTCTATGGTATAAGGGGGGTAACTCGAGTTGCCCAAAACCCGTATTTTTCGTAGAAACCTAGTCGCCGACGACCGACTGATTTATTTTCCAACATTTAGATAAATTATAATAAATATACATTTATTTTTAATAAGTATAATTTGGTATGAAGTAGCCCGCAAGCTTGATGCTGTTTGATACATTTTGCAATAAAAATGGCAGTGTCCGTCTTTCCGACCTCATCGTTTAACAGGACTATTTTCCAAACGCAAAAACCAGTATAAAACTCACGTGTATTGATAAGATTTGAACAAAAACAGTTAGGCCTTACCTTAAACAATTATTACATTCAGCAAATATTAATATTGGTCTGGTGGTTGATGTAGAAAGCACCTTTCGAAATGGAATACCGACAAGATTGTGAAAAGCATGAGAATGAGTATACCAGAAGCAATAAATTTTTCGTTCTTTTAGGGCGCCACCTAGTGACCATTGAAATAGCTACAGTACGTCAATTAGTCTTTGGTGAAAATATTAGGACGGTCTATCTACCAATATCGCTTTGCGATGCAGCGATTAACGTCCGGAATCAACTGTACGGCGGTTATACCCCGAACAATTTAAACATGTAATAATAAACTGTATTCAATAAATCCTTGTATTCTTACAATTACGTATTTGTTTGTTTGTAACAACGATTTATAAGAAATTCAAACATAAATTAAGGTGACTCAACTGTTGCTCGAACTTTCTTTACTGTATAAGATGTATACACAATGGCATGAGAAATATCAATTATCCAGTCATCCAAGCGTCAAATGTAAAGCAATTGTTTGTGCGAGATGAAAACGTTACCACTCACTCAATCGTGAAATGAAGATCGTTTTTTGAATGCTCTTTGTTGTCTAAGATGCATCCATTAGAGCTATTTTCCTAATGCTTTTAGTTTAAAGGTTTGGTTGGCTTGCTTGCTCTGTTTGTATAAATGTTTGCTCAACTTAATTTCAATGCCTAAGCAAACATTTATACAAACAAAGCAAGCAAGCCAACCACACCTTTAAAGGGTGCTAAAGGGTCGCAGCAGTCCATTCCATTATTCAAAATATCCATTTCATTATTCAAAATTGACTATTTCTTAATTTTCACGCGTATTTTGGCATTTAGGTCTATGCGGGACATATTGACTATATACCTTTTGTTCCTTTATTGATAAGCTTTCGAATGACGTATAAGGTATATCTGTAATTAGGGGCTGAAGGGTCGCAGCAGTCCATTCCATTATTCAAAATATCCATTTCATTTTTCAAAATTGGCTATTTCTTAATTTTCACGCGTATTTTGGCATTTAGGTCCTGCGTAGCCCCTCTAATGGGCATTGCGGCACATATTGATTTTAACCATTTTGTTCCTCTGTCTACAAGCTTTCGAATGGTGTATAAGGTTTCTCTGTAATTAGGAGCTGAAGGGTCGTAGTAGTCCATTCCATTTTTCAAAATAAGCTATTTCTTATTGTTGACGCGTATTTTGACATTTAGGACCTCCGAAACTCCTCTAATAGGTGTTGCGGGACATATTGACTATATACCTTATGTTCCTCTATTGATAAGCTTTCGAATGACGTATAAGGTTTATCTGTTATTAGGGTTTGAAGGGTCGCAGCAGTCCATTCCATTATTCAAAATATCCATTTCATTATTCAAAATTGGCTATTTTTTAATTTTCACGCGTATTTTGGCATCTAGGTCCTGCGTAACCCCTCTAATGGGCATTGCGGCACATACTGATTATAACTATTTCGTTTCTCTGTCGATAAGCTTTCGAATGGTGTATAAGGTTTCTCTGTAATTAGGGCTGAAGGGTCGTAGTAGTCCATTCCATTATTGAAAATAAGCTATTTTTTATTGCTGATGCGTATTTTGACATTTAGGTCCTCCGAAACTCCTCTAATATGCGTTGCGGGACATATTGACTATATACCTTTTGTTCCTCTGTTGATAAGGTTTCGAATGACGTATAAGGTATATCTGTTATTAGGGGTTGAAAGGTCACAGCAGTCCATTCCATTATTCAAAATATCCATTTCATTATTCAAAATTGGCTATTTCTTAATTTTCATGCGTATTTTGGCATCTAGGTCCTGCGTAACCCCTCTAATGGGCATTTCGGCACATATTGATTATAACTATTTCGTTCCTCTGTCGATAAGCTTTCGAATGGTGTATAAGGTTTCTCTGTAATTAGGGGCTGAAGGATCGTAGTTGTCCATTTCATTATTGAAAATAAGCTATTTCTTATTGTTGACGCGTATTTTGACATTTAGGTCCTCCGAAACTCCTCTAATAGGCGTTCCGGGACATATTGACTATATACCTTTTGTTCCTCTATTGATAAGCTTTCGAATGACGTATAAGGTATATCTGTTATTAGGGGCTGAAGGGTCACAGCAGTCCATTCTATTATTCAAAATATTTCTTTTCATTATTTAAAATTGGCTATTTCTTAATTTTCAAGCGTTTTTTGGCATTTAAGTCCTGCGTAATTCCTCTAATGGGCATTGCTTGCGGCACATATTGATTATAACTATTACGTTCCTCTGTCGATAAACTTTCGAATGGTGTATAAGGTTTCTCTGTAATTAGGGGCTGAAGGGTCGTATTAGTCCATTCCATTATTGAAAATAAGCTATTTCTTATTGTTGACGCGTATTTTGACATTTAGGTCCTCCGAAACTCCTCTAATAGGCGTTGCGGGACATATTGACTATATACCTTTTGTTCCTCTATTGATAAGCTTTCGAATGACGTATAAGGTATATCTGTAATTAGGGGCTGAAGGTTCGCAGCAGTCCATCCCATTATTAATAAATATCCATTTCATTATTCAAAATTGGCTATTTCTTCATTTTCAAGCGTATTTTGGCATTTAGGTCCTGCGTAGCCCCTCTAATGGGCATTGCGGCACATATTGATTTTAACCATTTTGTTCCTCTGTCGATAAGCTTTCGAATGGTGTATTAGGTTTCTCTGTAATTAGGAGCCGAAGGGTCGTAGTAGTCCATTCCATTTTTCAAAATAAGCTATTTCTTATTGTTGACGCGTATTTTGACATTTAGGACCTCCGAAACTCCTCTAATAGGCGTTGCGGGATATATTGACTATATACCTTTTGTTCCTCTATTGATAAGCTTTCGAATGACGTATAAGGTATATTTGTAATTAGGGGTTGAAGGGTCGCAGCAGTCCATTCCATTATTCAAAATATCCATTTCATTATTCAAAATTGGCTATTTTTTAATTTTCACGCGTATTTTGGCATCTAGGTCCTGCGTAACCCCTCTAATGGGCATTGCGGCACATACTGATTATAACTATTTCGTTTCTCTGTCGATAAGCTTTCGAATGGTGTATAAGGTTTCTCTGTAATTAGGGCTGAAGGGTCGTAGTAGTTCATTCCATTATTGAAAATAAGCTATTTTTTATTGCTGATGCGTATTTTGACATTTAGGTCCTCCGAAACTCCTCTAATAGGCGTTGCGGGACATATTGACTATATACCTTTTGTTCCTCTGTTGATAAGGTTACGAATGACGTATAAGGTATATCTGTTATTAGGGGCTGAAGGGTCGCAGCAGTCCATTCTATTATTCAAAATATTCATTTCATTATTTAAAATTGGCTATTTCTTAATTTTCAAGCGATTTTTGGCATTTAAGTCCTGCGTAAACCCTCTAATGGGCATTGCTTGCGGCACATATCGATTATAACTATTTCGTTCCTCTGTCGATAAGCTTTCGAATGGTGTATAAGGTATATCTGTAATTAGGGGTTGAAAGGTCACAGCAGTCCATTCCATTATTCAAAATATCCATTTCATTATTCAAAATTGGCTATTTCTTAATTTTCGTGCGTATTTTGGCATCTAGGTCCTGCGTAACCCCTCTAATGGGCAGTTCGGCACATATTGATTATAACTATTTCGTTCCTCTGTCGATAAGCTTTCGAATGGTGTATAAGGTTTCTCTGTAATTAGGGGCTGAAGGATCGTAGTTGTCCATTTCATTATTCAAAATAAGCTATTTCTTATTGTTGACGCGTATTTTGACATTTAGGTCCTCCGAAACTCCTCTAATAGGCGTTGTTGGACATATTGACTATATACCTTTTATTCCTCTATTGATAAGGTTTCGAATGACGTATAAGGTATATCTGTTATTAGGGGCTGAAGGGTCACAGCAGTCCATTCTATTATTCAAAATATTTCTTTTCATTATTTAAAATTGGCTATTTCTTAATTTTCAAGCGTTTTTATACGACCGCAAAAATTAAAATTTTTTTGGTCGTATATTGGTATGACGTTGGCGTCGTCGTCGTCGTCGTCGTCGTCTGGCGTCGTCCGGCGTCGTCCGAAGACACATTGGTTTTCGCACTCTAACTTTAGTTTAAGTGAATGGATCTCCATGAAATTTTACCATAAGGTTCAATACCACAAAAGGAAGGTTGGGATTGATTTTGGGGGTTATGGTACCAACGGTTAAGGAATAAGGGGCCAAAAATAAGCATTTTTGTAACTTTCAGACAATAACTTGTGTGTAAGTGTATGGATCTCTCTGACATTGTACCACAAGGTTCCATATCACAAAGGGAAGGCTGTAATTGATTTTGGGGGTAATTGCCTCAAAATTTTAGGAATTAGGGGACAAAAAGGGGCAAAAAACAAGCATTTTTCTAGTTTCATGACAATAACTTGTGTGTAAGTGTTTGGATATTTCTGAAATTGTACTACAAGGTTTCATATCACAAAGGGAAAGCTGGAATTGAGTTTGGGGGTAATTGCCTGAAACGTTTAGGAATTGGGGGCCAAAAAGGGGCCAAAAATAAGCATTTTTCTAGTTTCAAGACAATAACTTGTGTTCAAGTGTATGGATCTCTCTGAAATTGTACTGCAAGGTACCATACCACAAAGGGAAGGCTGGGATTGAGTTTGGGGGTGATGAATCATAAGGGGGTTCAAAAAATTTGGGGGGGGGGGTTTCTTTTTTTTTCTTTTTTTCCTTTTTTTTTCTTTTAAAATTTTCCATTTTAAGTTGGTTATTTCTGATTTATATTTAAAAGCAAATAATAATGATATGGTAGGAGATACACACCAAACAGGATGTGTAAATTTTTATATAATAAGTATTGTGCAATAGCAAGAAATTTTCAATTGCACAGTATTGCACAATAGCAAGAAATCTTCAATTGCACAGTATTGCGCAATAGCAAGAAATCTCCAATTGCACAGTATTGCGCAATAGCAAGAAATATCCAATAGCACAATATTGCACAAAAGCAAGAAATTGTCAATTGTACAGTATTGCGCAATAGCAAGAAATATTCAATTGCACAGTATTGTGCAAAAGAAGATACTTCTTATAAATTGCTTATTTCTTGATCAATTTCAATGGGGTTTTATTCTTGAAATCTTGGGGTTCTTTAATATGCTGAATATAACCGTGTATTAAGTTTTTGGATTTTGGGCCCCGTTTTGAAATTGGTCCACATTGAGGTCCAAAGGGTCCAAAATTTAAATTTGTTTGATTTCATCAAAAATTGAATTATTGGGGTTCTTTGATATGCCGAATCTAACCGTGTATTTAGATTCTTAATTTTTGGTTCCGTTTTCAAAATAGTCTACATTAAGGTCCAAAGGGTCCAAAATTAAACTTTGTTTGATTTTAGCAAAAATTGAATATATGAGGTTCTTTGATATGCTGAATCTAAACATTTATTCAGATTTTTGATTTTTGGCCCAGTTTTCAAGTTGGTCCAAGTTGGGGTCCAAAATTAAACTTTGTTTGATTTCAACAAAAATTGAATATATGGGGTTCTTTGATATGCTGAATCTAACCATGTATTTAGATTTTTTATTTGTGGACCCCGTTATCAAATTGGTTCATATTGAGGTCAAAAGGGTCCAAAATTAAACTTTGTTTGATTTCATCTAAAATTGAATTATTGGGGCTCTTTGATATTCCAAATCTAACCGTGTATTTAGATTTTTAATTTTGGGTCTTGTTTTTTAAATTGGTCTACATTAAGGTCCAAAGGGTCCAAAATTAAACTTAGTTTGATTTTAACAAAAATTGAATTCTTGGGGTTCTTTGATATGCTGAATCTAAACATGTGTTTAGATTTTTGAATATGGGCCCAGTTTTCAAGTTGGTCCAAGATAGGGTCCAGTATTTAAACTTTGTTTGATTTCAACAAAATTGAATATATGGGGTTCTTTGATATGCTGAATCGAAACATGTATTTAGATTTTTGATTATGGGCCCAGTTTTCAAGTTGGTCCAAATTGGGGTCCAAAATTAAACTTTGTTTGATTTCAACAAAAATTGAATATATGAGGTTCTTTGATATGCTGAATCTAACCATGTATTTAGATTTTTTATTTGTAGGCCCCGCTATCAAATTGGTTCATATTGAGGTCAAAAGGTCCAAAATTAAACTTTGTTGATTTCATCAAAAATTGAATTATTGGGGTTCTTTGATATGCCAAATCTAACCGTGTATTTAGATGTTTAATTTGGGTCCCGTTTTTTAAATTGGTCTTCATTGAGGTCCAAAGGGTCCAAAATTAAACTTAGTTTGATTTTAACAAAAATTGAATTCTTGGGGTTCTTTGATATGCTGAATCTAAACATGTGTTTAGATTTTTGATTATGGGCCCAGTTTTCAAGTTGGTCCAAGTTGGGGTCCAAAATTAAACTTTTTTTGATTTCAACAAAAATTGAATATATGGGGTTTTTGATATGCTGAATCTAACCATGAATTTAGATTTTTTATTTGTGGGCCCCGCTATCAAATTGGTTCATATTGAGGTCAAAAGGGTCCAAAATTAAACTTTATTTGATTTCATCAAAAATTGAATTATTGGGGTTCTTTGATATTCCAAATCTAACCGTGTATTTAGATTTTTAATTTTAAGTCCCGTTTTTTAAATTGGTCTACATTAAGGTCCAAAGGGTCCAAAATTAAACTTAGTTTGATTTTAGCAAAAATTGAATTCTTGGGGTTCTTTGATATGTTGAATCTAAACATGTGTTTAGATTTTTGATTATGGGCCCAGTTTTCAAGTTTGTCCAAGTTGGGGTCCAAAATTAAACTTTGATATGCTGAATCTAACCATGTTTTTTGATTTTGGACATTGGACCATAATAGGTAAATTAAAAAAATTCAAGTTCTTAGACCACATTCTTTCTGTGTCAGAAACCTATGCTGTGTCAAATATTTAATAACAATCCAAATTCAGAGCTGTATCAAGCTTGAATGTTGTGTCCATACTTGCCCCAACTGTTCAGGGTTCGACCTCTGCGGTCGTATCAAGCTGCGCCCCAGCGAAACATTTTATTTGGCATTTAAGTCCTGCGTAACCCCTCTAATGGGCATTGCTTGCGGCACATATTGATTATAACTATTTCGTTCCTCTGTCGATAAACTTTCGAATGGTGTATAAGGTTTCTCTGTAATTAGGGGCTGAAGGGTCGTATTAGTCCATTTCATTATTGAAAATAAGCTATTTCTTATTGTTGACGCGTATTTTGACATTTAGGTCCTCCGAAACTCCTCTAATAGGCGTTGCGGGACATATTGACTATATACCTTTTGTTCCTCTATTGATAAGCTTTCGAATGACGTATAAGGTATATCTGTAATTAGGGGCTGAAGGTTCGCAGCAGTCCATTCCATTATTAATAAATATCCATTTCATTATTCAAAATTGGCTATTTCTTCATTTTCAAGCGTATTTTGGCATTTAGGTCCTGCGTAGCCCCTCTAATGGGCATTGCGGCACATATTGATTTTAACCATTTTGTTCCTCTGTCTACAAGCTTTCGAATGGTGTATAAGGTTTCTCTGTAATTAGGGGCTGAAGGGTCGTAGTAGTCCATTCCATTTTTCAAAATAAGCTATTTCTTATTGTTGACGCGTATTTTGACATTTAGAACCTCCGAAACTCCTCTAATAGGTGTTGCGGGACATATTGACTATATACCTTTTGTTCCTCTATTGATAAGCTTTCGAATGACGTATAAGGTATATCTGTAATTAGGGGTTGAAGGGTCGCAGCAGTCCATTCCATTATTCAAAATATCAATTTCATTATTCAAAATTGGCTATTTTTTAATTTTCACGCGTATTTTGGCATTTAGGTCCTGCGTAACCCCTCTAGTGGGCATTTCGGCACATACTGATTATAACTATTTCTTTTCTCTGTCGATAAGTTTTCGAATGGTGTATAAGGTTTCTCTGTAATTAGGGGCTGAAGGGTCGTAGTAGTCCATTCCATTATTGAAAAAGCTATTTCTTATTGTTGACGCGTATTTTGACATTTAGGTCCCCCGAAACTCCTCTAATAGGCGTTGCGGGACATATTGACTATATACCTTTTGTTCCTCTATTGATAAGCTTTTGAATGACGTATAAGGTATATCTGTAATTAGGGGCTGAAGGGTCACACCAGTCCATTCAATTATTCAAAATATCCATTTCATTATTCAAAATTGGCTATTTCTTAATTTTCATGCGTATTTTGGCATCTAGGTCCTGCGTAACCCCTCTAATGGGCATTTCGGCACATATTGATTATAACTATTTCGTTCCTCTGTCGATAAGCTTTCGAATGGTGTATAAGGTTTCTCTGTAATTAGGGGCTGAAGGGTCGTAGTTGTCCATTTCATTATTGAAAATAAGCTATTTCTTATTGTTGACGCGTATTTTGACATTGAGGTCCTTTGAAACTCCTCTAATAGGCGTTGCGAGACATATTGACTATATACCTTTTGTTCCTCAATTGATAAGCTTTCGAATGACGTATAAGGTATATCTGTAATTAGGGGTTGAAGGGTCGCAGCAGTCCAATCCATTATTCAAAATATCCATTTCATTATTCAAAATTGGCTGTTTCTTAATTTTTACGCGTATTTTGGCATCTAGATCCTGCGTAACCCCTCTAATGGGCATTTCGGCACATATTGATTATAACTATTTCGTTTCTCTGTCGATAAGCTTTCGAATGGTGAATAAGGTTTCTCTGTAATTAGGGGCTGAAGGGTCGTAGTAGTCTATTCCATTATTGAAAATAAGCTATTTCTTATTGTTGACGCGTATTTTGACATTTAGGTCCTCCGAAACTCCTCTAATAGGCGTTGCGGGACATATTGACTATATACCTGTTGTTCCTCTATTGATAAGGTTTTGAATGATGTATAAGGTATATCTGTAATTAGGGGCTGAAGGGTCGCAGCTGTCCATTCCATTATTCAAAATATTCATTTCATTATTTAAAATTGGCTATTTCTTAATTTTCAAGCGTTTTTTTTGGCATTTAAGTCCTGCGTAACCCCTCTAATGGGCATTGCTTGCGGCACATATTGATTATAACTATTTCGTTCCTCTGTCGATAAACTTTCGAATGGTGTATAAGGTTTCTCTGTAATTAGGGGCTGAAGGGTCGTAGTAGTCCATTCCACTATTGAAAATAAGCTATTTCTTATTGTTGACGCGTATTTTGACATTTAGGTCCCCCGAAACTCCTCTAATAGGCGTTGCGGGACATATTGACTATATACCTTTTGTTCCTCTATTGATAAGCTTTCGAATGACGTATAAGGTATATCTGTAATTAGGGGTTGAAGGGTCGCAGTAGTCCATTCCATTATTCAAAATATCCATTTCATTATTCAAAATTGGCTATTCCTTAATTTTCACGCGTATTTTGACATTTAGGTCCTGCGTAACCCCTCTAATGGGCATTTCGGCACATATTGATTTTAACCATTTTGTTCCTCTGTCTACAAGCTTTCGAATGGTGTATAAGGTTTCTCTGTAATTAGGGGCTGAAGGGTCGTAGTAGTCCATTCCATTTTTCAAAATAAGCTATTTCTTATTGTTGACGCGTATTTTGACATTTAGGACCTCCGAAACTCCTCTAATAGGTGTTGCGGGACATATTGACTATATACCTTTTGTTCCTCTATTGATAAGCTTTCGAATGACGTATAAGGTATATCTGTAATTAGGGGTTGAAGGGTCGCAGCAGTCCATTCCATTATTCAAAATATCAATTTCATTATTCAAAATTGGCTATTTTTTAATTTTCACGCGTATTTTGGCATTTAGGTCCTGCGTAACCCCTCTAGTGGGCATTTCGGCACATACTGATTATAACTATTTCTTTTCTCTGTCGATAAGTTTTCGAATGGTGTATAAAGTTTCTCTGTAATTAGGGGCTGAAGGGTCGTAGTAGTCCATTCCATTATTGAAAATAAGCTATTTCTTATTGCTGATGCGTATTTTGACATTTAGGTCCTCCGAAACTCCTCTAATAGGCGTTGCGGGACATATTGACTATATACCTTTTGTTCCTCTGTTAATAAGGTTTCGAATGACGTATAAGGTATATCTGTTATAAGGGGCTGAAGGGTCGCAGCAGTCCATTCTGTTATTCAAAATATTCATTTCATTATTTAAAATTGGCTATTTCTTAATTTTCAAGCGATTTTTTGCATTTAAGTCCTGCGTAAACCCTTTAATGGGCATTGCTTGCGGCACATATTGATTATAACTATTTCGTTCGTCTGTCGATAAGCTTTCGAATGGTGTTTAAGGTTTCTCTGTAATTAGGGGCTGAAGGGTCGTAGTAGTCCATTCCATTATTGAAAAAGCTATTTCTTATTGTTGACGCGTATTTTGACATTTAGGTCCCCCGAAACTCCTCTAATAGGCGTTGCGGGACATATTGACTATATACCTTTTGTTCCTCTATTGATAAGCTTTTGAATGACGTATAAGGTATATCTGTAATTAGGGGCTGAAGGGTCACAGCAGTCCATTCAATTATTCAAAATATCCATTTCATTATTCAAAATTGGCTATTTCTTAATTTTCATGCGTATTTTGGCATCTAGGTCCTGCGTAACCCCTCTAATGGGCATTTCGGCACATATTGATTATAACTATTTCGTTCCTCTGTCGATAAGCTTTCGAATGGTGTATAAGGTTTCTCTGTAATTAGGGGCTGAAGGGTCGTAGTTGTCCATTTCATTATTGAAAATAAGCTATTTCTTATTGTTGACGCGTATTTTGACATTGAGGTCCTTTGAAACTCCTCTAATAGGCGTTGCGAGACATATTGACTATATACCTTTTGTTCCTCAATTGATAAGCTTTCGAATGACGTATAAGGTATATCTGTAATTAGGGGTTGAAGGGTCGCAGCAGTCCAATCCATTATTCAAAATATCCATTTCATTATTCAAAATTGGCTGTTTCTTAATTTTTACGCGTATTTTGGCATCTAGATCCTGCGTAACCCCTCTAATGGGCATTTCGGCACATATTGATTATAACTATTTCGTTTCTCTGTCGATAAGCTTTCGAATGGTGAATAAGGTTTCTCTGTAATTAGGGGCTGAAGGGTCGTAGTAGTCTATTCCATTATTGAAAATAAGCTATTTCTTATTGTTGACGCGTATTTTGACATTTAGGTCCTCCGAAACTCCTCTAATAGGCGTTGCGGGACATATTGACTATATACCTGTTGTTCCTCTATTGATAAGGTTTTGAATGATGTATAAGGTATATCTGTAATTAGGGGCTGAAGGGTCGCAGCTGTCCATTCCATTATTCAAAATATTCATTTCATTATTTAAAATTGGCTATTTCTTAATTTTCAAGCGTTTTTTTTGGCATTTAAGTCCTGCGTAACCCCTCTAATGGGCATTGCTTGCGGCACATATTGATTATAACTATTTCGTTCCTCTGTCGATAAACTTTCGAATGGTGTATAAGGTTTCTCTGTAATTAGGGGCTGAAGGGTCGTAGTAGTCCATTCCACTATTGAAAATAAGCTATTTCTTATTGTTGACGCGTATTTTGACATTTAGGTCCCCCGAAACTCCTCTAATAGGCGTTGCGGGACATATTGACTATATACCTTTTGTTCCTCTATTGATAAGCTTTCGAATGACGTATAAGGTATATCTGTAATTAGGGGTTGAAGGGTCGCAGTAGTCCATTCCATTATTCAAAATATCCATTTCATTATTCAAAATTGGCTATTCCTTAATTTTCACGCGTATTTTGACATTTAGGTCCTGCGTAACCCCTCTAATGGGCATTTCGGCACATATTGATTATAACTATTTCGTTCCTCTGTTGATAAGTTTTCGAATGGTATATAAGGTTTCTCTGTAATTAGGAGCTGAAGGGTCGTAGCAGTCCATTCCATTTTTGAAAATAAGCTATTTCTTATTGTTGACGCGTATTTTGACATTTAGGTCCTCCGAAACTCCTCTAATATGCGTTGCGGGACATATTGACTATATAACTTTTGTTCCTCTATTGATAAGCTTTCGAATGACGTATAAGGTATATCTGTAATTAGGGGCTGAAGGGTCGCAGCAGTCCATTCCATTATTCAAAATATCCATTTCATTATTCAAAATTGGCTATTTCTTAATTTTCACGCGTATTTTGGCATTTAGGTCCTCCGTAACCCTCTAATTGGCATTGCGGCACAATCGATAAGCTATATCTATAATCAGGGGATGAAGAATAGCAAAGATCCAGTGAAAATAAAAAAAAAATAAAATGTATAGTATTTTGACTTTTATACATGTTTTGGTATTCAGGTCGTCCATACATTAAAACAAGGAATTTGTGTTAAAAATAGTTAGGGAAACCCACTAGTTTATCCTCCGAAACTAAATAAATAAATAAAGATAAAAATTTCAAAGAGTGCTTTGATTTATTTTTTCTTATATTAATTTGAATATTTGTTAAATAAAATCAAAAGGACAAATTCAGAAATACGGGATATAGTGTCATAGTCAAAAAATAAATTTTCGATTTCATTATACACTTTTCAGCTTGAATACTGAAATATGAACTTTTTCATTATTCAGTATTCATCACTTAACATTGAATAATGAATAATGAACTATTTCATTATTCATCATTGAATTTTGAATAATGAAAAATGAATAATGAACGTACTTCAGCGCGGTATTTAAATATACAATTCCGTGTTTCATTTCATGATTAGATGACTAAGTTCGATAACTGCTGCCAGATAAGTAATGAGCCAGTTAGGGCGATGGGGTGTAATTAACGCACCGCCCGAAACAGAGATGCATCATAAAATTTTCTTTGAGGTCGGCCGGGTTTCCATTCCATTTAAATATACAATTCATTGGTCTGACGGACAGTCCCTCACTTTATTAAGAGAAATATGATCCCTCATTGGCCCATTTTGATCAAGGTTAACACAGGCCTGGGCCGCTTTTTTTTTTAACGTCAAAATATTATGAAGGGTCAATTTACTGAAGTAATGTAACAATGGGTAAAAAGTTTCCATGTATGTGCATAATGTTGTGTGAGAAAAGGAAAGGCTTGCAGAATTTGGTACACCAATTAAGCTTTCTCCGTTGACAACCGCAAAATCAATTTTAAATCAGTTGTTCCTGGTCCAGTAAATGTTGCAGCGTTTCGGCTTATTTTTCATTTGGGCTTACGCCTAAGTAACATACATTTCATTTTTATCTGATTCACTTTTCCCTCCATGTTTACTTTGGTAAGAGTTGGGGAGGATAACGTCGATATGGATACACCCACAAAAACAAGTCCTGTCGTTGTGCGTAAATTTAATGCTCATTTTTTATATCTAGGAAAAGTTGTTTAAATTTTAAAAAGACATTATAAAATTAACGTTTTTCAAGCCGGTAACTAATGTTTCTGAGGAAATTTATTTGCGTAGATATTCGTTCCAAATTTTGGAACGAATTTCGAAAGCCGGTGGCAGTGATTGATGGAGTAAAGGAAAATAGTTCCGGAACGGAAACGATCACTGTACAGAGTCTGTTAAAAAAATAATCGATATTTAATTCGGGGCAACGCTTGAAGGGTGCCATGATTATGGTGACATCAAACGTTCAAAACCTACCATCAACAGAAAAGAAAAACAGACCCAAAGCATGCCACATACCATTTGATCTCCCTTTGAAAAATAAAAATCATCTAAGTTCAATAATTTGATCGAACAAGTTACAAATCCGTTTTGAATCTTGTCATTGTAAACCAAATAATATTTAGGTCATATATATATATGACTGATTTTCAAATATATTCTTAAAAAAGATAAATTTTACTGATTTTCACTTGAAAGATTTCTGAAATATAATTTTTTTTTTTTTTTTTTTTTTATCCTACTTGCAAGAAGACGTAAAATTAAAAACAAAACACAACTTTAGCCTTTCTGTTAAATGATGCATGTATATATGACGTAAAATATCTGAAAGCTAAATCAGTAAATGTACCTTTGCAATAAGATTCTATCCAGAAAGTCCTTCGTCAGACAAACATTTTAATTATAATTACATTTCTAAATGTAGTTTATTCCTGACTAGAATGTCCCACCTTAGTACCAACGATTACTACAGAAATCCAATGAATTTGAATAATATTAAAAAGAACATATATGACGTTCTGTTAATACAAGGACCTTTTCGCAAGATTTAAAGGAATCACCTCACTGGTCAACCAGCATATCGTCAGATACGTCATTAAGATAGCTACGTCACATGTGAATTAAAAATTCCATCAACAAATACGTCATTATAAACTCATCAATGATCATGGTAATTATTGATTATAGTGTAAAAGTATTTTCTTCTGACACATACCTTGAATATATTTCCATTTATTGTTTTCTTTATTTTCGTATTTATTTCACGAAGGAAAACATAATTCGTTGGTTGTGATTTGCTTAACGTCCAGTTGCAAATATTTCACGTATATTCAGACGAGGACAAATTTAGATTAAGCCCAATACATTTCGACAGTATAACATTCAAATCGATGAGTTCCAATGCAGTTTGTGATAACGTCCTTTCAAATCCCTTTTAAATCTCGTCAATTTTTTTTTTATAATATGTGATTGTGTACTCCTGGTTGGTTAAAATAGGAAGAATTTAGATTTCAGAAAAGATTTAACACATGGACACAAAATGAAACAGAAGCTTAAAAGTATAGCAAAATAACAGATTTGAAAGTTTCTTGGATTTTGTGATTACCAAAATGATAAGATTGTCATGTTCGTCCTATCTAAATAAAACTAAGACCTCTCTTCATCGGTTAATCGTCAAAGGTAAAAGTATAGCGAAATAACAGATATAATTATATTCAATAATAAGATTGACAGAATATGATATTGTATAATTATTTTAAGACCTGTCTTTTCATCAAGAGGTCTTAAGAAGGAATTAATCGACCGGCATCTATTATTGGAAAACTCAATAGTAATTTAGAAGATTGAACTATTCGTAGGTCACAAGTTCAGAAATACATTTTTATTCAAAGGCCACCTACACGAATTTCCGTACTAATTAAATTGTTTTGATGTTATGTTATAAAAACCATGTTTTGGTTTATGCATAGGTTATGTGCATGATCAGATTAAATTATTTCTTCCGTTTATTCTGCAAAAAGAAAAACAGATGATCTTAACGTTATTACTGGTTTAACAGACATTAACATATACGTGTCAGAGGGTATGAATGGGGTTTACAGAATAGAGAATACCGGTAATGATCAAAAGTTAAAGAATAGAGAAAAGAAGGCACAAAGAAAAAGAATAGAGATAAGAAAAAAGTGGAGTCAGTGGCGTAGCTACCTAAACTCGACTAGGCACGTGCCTATACATGTATTTGCCAATTATAGAGGTTCCCGATCTAACACTTTAACATTCTACACAGAAGACAGGCGCTAGGTTTTAAATATGATGGGCATTTTTTTCTAAACAATGTAAGTATCAATCATATTCCATTAAACTGGTCACAGAATCTGACCTGCACACATAATTTGAATATGCGTCGATTAAAATGAAAACATTTTTTTCTCAATTGATTTACTGCTAAACTCTTCTTGTTATTTTCTTTAGAAATCCGTTTAGTTGCACATCTTTGTCAAACAACCATTGTCATGATAACAAAACAAAATTTGAAGAATGCCTAAGGCCTTTTACGTAAGAGTCTTCAATCATTTGTCCATTGCTGTTACTAGCGGTCACAGGTAATATATTTATATATACTAAAAGTATGATCTACAAATCGTCGTGTGAATCCAATAATGACGTATTTCCCATTTGGTAATAGTGGTCAAAAATTTAATTGAAGTTTAAAAGCTCAATATCATAAATATTTGACTGAGATATAAAAAGTTATCAGAGCTTCAAAATTTATATAGGAATCGAATTTATGTATATGCAGAGTAACTCTTTGTTTGATTGGGGTTTTTTTTAATAGACAAGCAACTTAAATAGATAAAGCATCCCCTTTTTTAGATATAGAACATTTCACTACAAACAATGTAGTTATAGAAATTTATCTCTACATTTCCATAGGAGGTAGAACATGGATTGTTTGACTTTGTAATATTATCAATTCTGTGCTGCTGGATTTGCTAAGAATTGCTCATGGATTGAGTTCAAACCATGCAAACCATTTATATTCATAGTACTACTAAGATAATTTTGATAACAATTATTTAACAGCAAAAATACCGAGAAATGGTGGAGATACAACACTATAAAAATATTTTATCTGAACTAACTAAGTTAGATGAATAAGCCATTATAATCCATTTGGAGTGTGGTGATAGAACAGAGTAGTGCTGACAAAAACTCTAAGGGTGTATAAATCTCGTATTACAGTTGTGTAGGAAGATAGACCTTTGCACTTGGATCTCAAAAATATAGATATCTCCATTTTTATTAAAAGCGGAAATATAACACTAAAAGATTCACTAGACGAAATGTATTCACATTTCCAGTAAGTGTATCTAGCGTACATATCGACAATTATTTTCTGCATAAATGGTCCAAATTATTTTCGCCTCGCTCCGATCGACGAATGGTGCCTACACTTAAATACTAGGCTAGCTACGCCCTTGGGAGTGATCAAATACAAAGAATAGAGAATAATGGGCCAACAAAACAATCCTAAGAGAATGGAGAAAAACGCCTAGATATTATTAATACAGAACTGAAGATTTCCCATCCGGACCCTCATGTGTTTTATAAAAAATAATTGTAAGATTTCAGATATAAAACAGGGATCTTCTCCAGACACAGTTTCATTTCAAAAAGATTTTCAAAATGTTGAGAGGATATGCAATCGTTCTCTTCGCTCTTTTTCTGGTTGAAAACGTGTGTGCAAATACTTGTGGTCATGACAACTGTGAAACAGTAATTGACATACCCTTGATAACAAAACTCAATGCACCCCTTAAAGCCGAGTTAGATATTACAAGTCTAACAGTACAAATTAAGGAACTTATAAGGAAAGAGGTGAAACAGGCTGTTTCTAAAGCAGTGAATGACGTCGTGGAAAATATTGCTGATATGAGATTTCAGACTGCTGTGGACAGATTGCAGAGTTCTAGTAATATCACAATGTCAACATTTCGAAAGGAAATGGAAGGTAAGAGGAAAATGATAATACATTGCTATTTTAGATTTTACTTATTTTGTCGCTGGATTGTTGTCACATTTGCTTAATATATCAATAAAAAATATCGTCTTCAATTCATTAATGATAGGAAATTAAAAACAAACATAAATATGTCATAGATAAAAAGAGATAAATGTTTTTAGTTTTTAACCTATCCATTCGAGACACATGTGTTGTCTGTTTAGTGTTTTGGGGATTGTTGCTTTTTTTTTCTCTTCTTCCCTTTTCTCTAGGTGTAGAATTTTGAGTTGTCTGTCTTTTTTGTGGTTTTGATTGCCCGCTACATTTGATATCTTCTCCTCCCCATGTATTTTCTTTTTGTCTACGAATATAAGATTCTTCAATTCAAATGTAAACCAACTTATTTCAGCTGAACTAGAAGTGAAAATGGAGAAAAAACAGACCATACTGGGCAATAAGCTCGAGGGAGAGATGGAGCAACTGAAATCCGAGGTTAAAACAGCCACTGAAAAAGGTCAGTATGTTGAATTTTATTTCCAAATAGCTTACCTGACCTCAGCAATTTTTAATTTATTGTTGCGGAGGATATAGAAATCATGACCGGGCGTCCATCTGTCCGTCCGTCCGTCCGGTATTGTTAGCGCTCTCACATGTACAATTCTTGCCAAATTTTTATAAATCTTATATTGAAGGTATATATTAGCAATGTCTCAAACGAGTTTGAAAATCAGTGTCGATCATCTATTTGTAAAAGAGTTATGCCCTTGGAAACATTAATTATATAAAAAATTGCATCGTTAGCGCTCTCACATGACTGTACAATTCTTGCCAGGTTTTTATGAAACTTATATTGTAGGTTTATATCAGCAGTGTCTCGGACAAGTTCGAAAATCAGTGCCGATCAACTATTTTTAAATGAGTTATGCCCCTTGGAAACATTAATTATATGGAAAATTGCATCGTTAGCGCTGTCACGTGTACAATTATTGCCAGATTTTTATGAAACTTTTATTGTAGGTCTATATCAGCAATGTCTCGGACGAGTTCGAAAATCAGTGCTGATTAACTATTTTTTAAAGAGTTATGCCCTTGGAAACATTAATTATATGGAAAATTGCATTGTTAGCGCTCCCATGTGTACAATTCTTGCTAGGTTTTAATGATACTTATATTGTATGTTTATATCAGTAATGTCTCAGACGACTTCAAAAAACAGTGCCGATCAACTATTTTAACAGAGTTAGAAGTATCAATTATATTGAAATTTGCATTGTAAGTGCTCTCACATGTACAATTTTTGCCAGATTTGTATCAAATTCATACCAAAGGTATATAACAGAAATGTCTCGGACAATTTCGAAAATCAGTGCCGATCAAATATTTTTAAAGAGTTTCTCTTGGGAATATTAAATATATCGGAAATTGCTCTCAAGTCTCTATAGTAAGATAATTTTTAAAAGTTTTAAAAGAACAAAAAAACATTTTTTTGTTTGTTTTTGCCCTTAGACAGAACAGATAAAATATGTGCAACGCGGAGTACATTGGAACTCTGTTCTTTTGTTGAAATTATAGAAATCACGTATTTTTTTTTTTATAATCATACATTTTTCATCTTTCCATAAATTAAGAATTTGTTATTAAATTTCATTACACCTACTTCTTTGAAGATGTAACTTAGGAAGATCCGACAAGGTTATTTTAAAGCTGAATTAAATGCTGTTTTTGTTATAGTACGGATACAAGGAGGTTTCGATGATCATATTACTCTGTCACCAGCAATAGGATAAAAGAGGACAATGAAGACCACTCGGACACTTTTTTGTTCTTACAAATGAATGTAGTCTTATAAAGTACCAAGTTTACAAAAAATAAGGAGTACAAATCTTGCTCTTAATATCACCACTTATAAACAATCATGTATTAAGATAACTTTTTTTGACATTATTCATTGCACTATGCAAATGTTTGGTTCTTCTTTGCAATGGCTTCAATTTTTTCAATTTCAAAATTAGAACAGTAAGTTATGAAAAACTTTTACAAATCCGTCTCCCGAAAAAAAACCCAATTATTTAAAAAACGATATGACATGCAAACTGTATAGTCAGTTTAAGGAAACATATAATAAATGTTAATAAATCACCCCTCCAAAAAAGCAAAACAAAAAACGAAACAGTTTAATTTTATTTTCTTGATAGACAGTCACTGGAACCACCATACAGGTTTGATTATAATCGATTACGGGCGGTCCACTCGATTTGATATCAATGTATATGTACTAATAAATAAATATACAAATACTTGACCATTTATATTGCGAAAATTTATCTTTTGTATTAATATTGGAATATCTGTAAATAAAGGCTTGAGTGTTGTGGTTTTTATATAATTATACGAAATGAATGCAAGTGACGATAATTTTTTAATAGCAAAAAGCGCTTCTGCGGTTTATGCAAAATATGATCGTCGAAAATTTTGCATGCATTCCGTATACATTTTATAAAACAGTATCAATTCTATAATAGAAGAACATTGTTTCTCATTTCTTGTATGTTATATACTAATAGCGCAAAATGTAAGTGCAATATCTGTTTTTAATTAAAGTGGACCAATTTATCTAACTTTTTCGGGAATACTGGTGTTGGAACATCAACATCATTATAATTAATTACAAAGTATAAGGATTGATGCGTGTGCTCGGATAGAAAAGCATTTGGCGGGCCTCATTGTCAAAGACCGTGTGCAGAAAAAGTTATAAAGGCTTACACAAAGATTGCAGGAATAATCATGAGTGTATTGAAGAATAAATTTATATAAATGTCATATCTATATATACAGTCAAATAATTATATATCATTTTCAATGCTTTTGATTTGTCAAAGAGAGGCGGTAGGAGGGGTGTCATCCTTAAATTCATGAAAAAAGAAAACATTCTTTCCCTGATCCCGAAAAATAAATCATTAATTGTGATAAGTGTAAATCCCGAATTCCCGCGAAAATAAAGGCCCTATCACTACGTCCCGAAAAAAGGTCCTTTCGCCCCTCTTTAAAGGATGGCTGAAAATACCAAAGGGAAAATCAAACTGATATAAGTTGAAGATAAACTGGCAACGCCATGACAAAAAATGAAAAACGATAAAAAGGCAAACAATTAGTCTACAAAAACAACATAAAAACTGAAGACTGCATGAGTAGCAAAAGCCCTACCAAATAACCAGAGAGGAAACCAGACACTGCTCCACATGTGCCTGCCGTTGCATGTATTTCTATATAGAATAAGTTGATAGATTTAACCAAATTATTCAAAATGGTATGGCACTGATTTTTCTAAACGAGGTCGTGAGTTCGAACTTGAAAATTGGTATTTTCTGCTTTTTCGCTAAGCACGCGGTATTGATGAGTTACAGAAAAGACTGGAATCAGAAATTTGAATAATGTGTTAAATAACTATCACGTTAAATAAACCGACACGTCAAGTACAAAGCTGGGTAAATATTCAAATCTCAAATATCATATTCTCGTCCGAAATGTACGTTTAACCTAACACTTTAAAAAACAAATATGTTCCCGATTATTTTTGAAAGAAACAGTTTTAAAATCAGTTCAAGAATGTGTTCGAGAAATTCAAAGGTAACTGTCAAAAATGATGTCTACAACATTCAACGATTGGCAAATAAATTCCTTAGTCCTGAATTGGTAAAGAAAAAAAATAAAAGATGTTAGATATAATGAAAGCAAACTGAAACATAGCTTAACTCAAGTTTGAAAAAAAATATATGTACAAGAGACGTACAGCATAAATGGATTTATCAGAAAAATTTATTACCTTATGGATAACTATTTATCAGGTATTTAGTAAGAAAATTATGATTTATACGCACCTTTTTAAAATTATTGAATATTTAAAGAATTTGGCGCGCTTTGTGCATTTCAAAGAAGCACTGACAATGACGTTATACGTCATAGTACATTTCATAGCATCTGGGTTAAAAAAAAAAACGCAAAAAAAACAATGGCCAAAAAGTGGCCTCGTGGCACAGAACGTAGTAAGAAACAAAAAAAAACCCCAAAAGTGGCACATGGCACAGAGATGGTTAAAATACTAAATCCCTAAGATTTATTATATAAATATTAGGTATTTACTAAAGTTTTACATGCAAATGTACAAACACATACTTTTATTTGAACTATATGATCTGTTTGACTTATCTCAATCCGCTCCTACTTGCTCCATATTCGGACTGCGTTTAAAAAAATGATTTGACGGACACGATGTATGTATAATAAAAGCACTTCAGACCTTGGGATTTTATATGCCCCCACCGTAGCGAAGGGGGCATTAAGTGTTTCCTTTGTCCGTCTCGTCCGTCCGTCTGTATGTCCCCAAAATTGTTTGCCTCAACCAAATGTTATAACACTAATACGCATTGCTTATTACCACAAAACACACATCAAGTTCGAAATTGGGTGTCGTCACTTTTACAATTCTTGAGTTATGCCCCTTTATAAACATAAAAATTGCTGAACTTTTCGTTTCCGTTCTCTAACTTTAGTTTGCCTCAACCAAATATTATGAAACTTATACACAATGCTTATAATCACAAAAAGGTCTAACTACGTGAATCCTGCATCTGTATGTGGAAGTTGACTCATGCTTATTTACAAGCGGGGGCATCTGTGGCCCATAGACACATTCTCCATTTATTTCTGTTCAATTTACAAATAGGAATCTTGATGTACAGTAGTTGTCGTCTGTTTATGTAGTTCATACGTGTTTCTCGTTTCTCGTTTTTATATAGATTAGACCGCTGGTTTTCCCGTTTGAATGGTTTTACACTAGTAATTTTTGGGGCCCTTTATAGCTTGCTGTTCGGTGTGAGCCGAGGCTTCGTGTTGAAGGCCGTACCTTGACCAATAATGGTTTACTTTTATAAATTGTTACTTGGATGGAGAGTTGTCTCATTGGCACTCATACCACATCTTCCTATATCTATATAATGAAATATTGTTCTCGGGTGTATATTTTGAATTTTCGATTTTCTCAACGTCTTCGATAGCAACACCAGTCCATCCGAGTACATTAATAATTAAGTAAGTACATATTTCCAAAACGCTATAATGCTGCAAAATTGTATGAAAACAACTGGTCCAGTCAATAGCTAACATTTAAACATATTAAAATTTAAAAACATGTGGTAGTGTCATCTGCAGCATTTTTCTTGATTAACCTTCATCAGGAATGCTAAAAACCAAATATCTAAAAGCCAAGGATGTATAAGAAGTGTAATATGTGAAGACCTATATATGACCAGAAAATAAAAGGTAAATCCATCTACGGTCAAATTAATTTGCCTTATTGAACTTATCAACAATATAAAAATAAGAAGATATGGTATGATAACCAATGAGCCAATTATCCAAAGAGACCAAATAAGGTAGATGTTAGAAATCGTAGACCATCGTAGACCATCGTACGGCCTTCAACAATGAGCAAAACCCATACCGTACAGTAAGTTATAAACGGTCCCGAAATGACAAAATGTGAAACATCAAACAAACAATAAAAAACAAAAAAACAAACGACCTGATTAACGTACAACATAATAGACAAAAAGCAAATAAGATAGACATATGGAAGCCATTGCGCTGGTTTAAATGACATCATCATTACGTAATAGAAATAGCTAAATGACGTCATGAAAAAAGGAAAACTAGAGAATGAAAGAACATTGACAGACCGTCATTATATTATGCTTTCATAGCTGAAATCAATGTTTATTTTATTAACCTTAACCATCGGCCATATCGGCCCATTGGCAATTAAAGAACACCTAAATCGGCCCAATCAGCCTTTTTGGCAGTTAAAGGCAACGTCAATCGGCCCGATCGGCCCTTTGGCAGTTAAAGGTAATGTCAATCGGCCCTGCTTGTCCCGTTGGCAGTATAAGAGTTAAGAACTGTACAAAAATCTATAATAAATGTATAATAATTTCGAAGCATTAATTGCGGTCTTAAAAATTTGAAGTACGATTATCGTGTGTCCTCGTGCCTGTAGTGTATACCCTTATATTTTGACAGTTAGGGTTTTTTGCTTGTGAGAGCTGTCTACATATACCATTATATTAATTGTCTATTTCTTTTACTGTATTTCATCCCTGCCCCCTTCTAAAGTTTTATACTAAGAATTCTTTTATCATTCTTTATTTGCCTTGTATTATTAGGTCCGGGGACACAGTTATTTTTATTTTTGATTTTCGTTGTCTAACAAATAGAGTTCCTAGTGAGGACAGTCCGCACATTTTGTTCTTTACCTTTCTAAATTTCTTTCTTTATATTTTACTAGAAGATGCCCGCGAAATCGCGGTACAATTGGGCAAGTGTTGAAACAAAGAGTGTGGACACAGTAATAAGGTGGACACAGTAATAAGGTGGACACAGTAAGGATTTGGACACGGTTAATGCATTTAATTCTATTTCTTTAAAGAGATGAAAATGAGGAACAAAATGCACAAGACCCCATTCATCTCGGTTGGAAAATAAAAATATTAAATACCCTAAAAAAAAGTGTGGCAAAGTGTGATTTTCAGTAGTTTTTTACCCTTTTAACTCAATAACCGTATGAGCTACGTAAAATCCGTTGACATTACCGAAAGGGATCAAAATGAGTAACACAATGGAAAAAATCCCATCAATTATCGGATGAAAAATAAAATAAAAGTCGACTGAGCATGCGCGAAAGCGTATAAGACACGAATCGATAACGGTCTCCGAATTTGGATATTTCTCAAAAATTGGCGTTTTCTGTGGAAAAAAGATTGTTTCAAAGACAAATTTGGGAAGTACAAAACACTACATTTATATATACGTCATATCACAAATATTTCCGACTTTGTATGGTTTCAGAGGAGTTGCGGCTCAATGAAATCGGTCTCTTCCTTTAGTAGTATAGATGCATACAATAGTAAGTACGGGGGTGAAATTACATGAATAAACAATTTGGAGTAATTTTTACATATAGGTAAAGTAGTGATCTGGTCAAGTTTGAAGAGGTCAAAAATTAGTATGTCTAGATCTGAAGCTGTCAGATTGTATTATACACCCTCTTCACATAAATTTGTCATTATATTGAGTGACTGCCTACAGACTTTTCTATAATTTTGATATAATTCGTCCCAATAGTAGTACACTTCATTGTAAATATCTTTTTTGGATAGAGCAGGTGCGATTTTTTCTGTCTTAAATAAATGCACTACGATATTACTGTTTTCTCGGACCAGTGTTTGTTATATGTCTGTCTTTTTTTTACTAACATCGTTCTGTCGGGCTGTTCTATATAGTTTTTATAAGAATTCTTCGACTGCTTTATAAATTGTTTATATATTCCGTTATTGTAATGACTCTCGGCCTCATTTAATTTTCTCATTACCTTTAATAAATCATGATTTTACGAAATATCAAGAAAATAAAATACACCACTCCTTCAAGGATATTTACGTGCTCAAAAAACCGCATTCCCAATTTAAATTTAACCGCCGTCAATCGAAATTCCCCTTCTAAATTATGCACTTTTTACAATTGTGACAAAGGTGGCAATGCCGCTGCAGCCAGATTATCAAATAAAAATCCACGTGGATATATCCACAAATATTCCCGTGCAATGCCAGAAAATGACTAAAATTAAAATTGAGAATGGAAATGGGGAATGTGTCAAAGAGACAACAACCCGACCACAGAACAGACAACAGCAGAAGAAAATGACTAACCTGCTTTAGATTATCTTCTAATAATACTGTTAGGTCTACAGTAAACGGGAGAGCTTTTTCGCTTTCCTTTTCCTGTGACATTACATGAAAAACTCAAAGCCTCATTTATCTGGTTACTTGAACTAAGCCAAAGTGTAGTATACAATATGTAGGACAAACAGGACGGGAGTTTTTTCAGACGAATGCAGGAACATCTATACCGCTTCCGAAAACCTATGAAATTCAAAAGTATAATTTACCAACATTTAGGTCAACATAATCACAATACTAAATTTATAAGATTCCAACCACTCGAAACGATCCAGAAACAACAAGGGCAATCGCATAAATAATTTGAAGATTCCCGTAAAATTATAGAACTGTCTTGGATTGAACATATCTAAAACTTCTTCTATAATGATATCATGAATATTGTTGATAAAAGACAACGTAATAATAAGTTTCATGTCAAAGGTATCAATCGAAATCAACGAATTAAACATCGTATAAATTATATACTTGATAATTTTATATTTAAAAACAATGGTAGGCATCAATTATTATGTAAACTGGGTCAAATACCAATTAGTAAATTACATGATATTTTCAAGGAGTGTGACACAATCTCGCTCTTCAGCCCACTTTATGAATATTCGCGTATAATTACAGCTTTTTGCCACGTATGACATAATTATGTTCCCGCGTATCGATAAACATGAAGATCATAAACGGCATTTTCTGAAAATTAAATATATTAACAGAGGTATTGATTTCATCAACTTATCGAGTATATTTAATGACTCTACCATTCAAAACTTTATACCTCCCTATTTTGATAACACAGAACCACCTATTGTTTCGTATACATACAAAAAAAACAGCAGAAGTTTAATTTTTAATTATACGTCAGTAATATCAGACGTCAGTGTAGAAAATAATACTCCTCTAACTTGAGACTGTGAATCGTTGAATTTTAGATATGATCCCGGTGGCCATGTTATTACGGGGGACCTCAATATCGTTCAAGATCGAGAGGTTAAATACTTTTTGAAAAAAGGACCAAAATATCGTCCTCCATCTAAAATAGATTGGAAACAGTGTCCTCAGGTCAACGTGCGGCAAAAGACGCTATTTCATTGTATTGTAAAAATTGGTGTAAACGGGAAAAATCTGATAAAAAATCTCTTGATTCTTATTTAAATAAATGTATGAATGTAGTGGATATTCGAATATCACATTTTGAAAATAATTTAGAAATAAATAAAAGAGTACATAATACGCCTATTTCTAAAATAAGAACCAAATTTCAAGTACTCGCAAAGCGGTTTGTGTTTGTACCGGCCGACAAAGCAACCAACAATGTGGTGGTGGTATGCCGTAAATACTACACGGACGTTCTTAAGAATGAAATTTTAAATTCTTATACATTCAGTTCCGTCCACTCCACTGATAGTCAAATAGTAAACAATCATATCACAACCACATCACAGCTTAAGGCATCTTCTGAACATTTGAAGGTCCCAATTATGTATTGGTTACCTAAACTACACAAAAAACCAGTAAAATATCGTTTCATCTCGGCCTCTAGTAAGTGCTCTACAACTAATTTTTCAGTGCTTTTAACTAGTTCCTTGACTACTATCAAAGAACTTATCATTAACCTTTGTAATAAAACATATGAAAATAGTGGAATTAACTATTTTTGGAGTGTAAAAAATTCTTTGGATGTTTGAGATAAATTACGTGCCTTTGATGGTTCTTTAGATTCGGTTGAAAGTTTTGACTTTTCAACTCTTTACACTACACTTCCACATAATCTTTCAAACAGAAGTTTTCCTATTAAATTAAATGGTCGTTTGGTAAATCTGAATGCAAATATATTTGCTGCACCACTCATTTAAAGCCTTCTTCTCTAATTAGAAAGGTAAATATGCTAGATGTACTTACTGGAGGTGTGAGGAGATGATTGATGCTGTTAATGTTCTCCTTGATAATATCTATGTACGTTTCGGCAATAAAGGTTATCGACAGGCAGTAGGTATTCCTATGGGCACCAATTGCGCCCCTTTAATAGCAGACTTGTTCTTGTACTGTTATGAATCACAGTTTATGGCCAAACTCAGTAGTAAGGAACCGTCTAAATTGCATTTAATTGATAAATTCAACAACACTTATCGTTATCTTGATGATATTTTTTCGTTAAATAATCAAGAATTTTCTAAATATACTGCCGAAATTTACCCAAAGGAACTTACTTTAAATACATCAAATATAAACGGTAATAACTGTCCTTTCCTAGATTTAGATATTTCAGTTTTACACGGGAAAGACTAAAATTTACGACAAAAGGGACGATTTTTTCCTTCCCTATCGCTAATTTTCCTTTTTTTGACGGGGATGTTCCTTTGGCACCATCTTACGGTATTTATATATCACAACTCGTTCGCTATGCCCGCGCGCGTGTCTGTTGTGACGTTCTGGATTTCAATGAACGTAATCTATGTATTACTGGTAAATTATTAAGTCAGGGATTTCGTTACCACAAATTACTTAAAACCTTTACTAAATTCATCCATAAATATAAAGATTTGGTTTTGAAGTTTGGTTGTACCTGTAGAAAACTTATTTTTAACGGAATAGCACATCCTAATTTTTACGGAGATGTTGTTTACCGAGGCCTGAAATTAAGATACGATCCGGATAAACTTATCGATCCTTTAAATTAACTTATTCTAAAAGGTTACCAATTCAACACTATAATTAGATCTTTGAATATTGTTTTTATTGGTATTAATATTGATTTTGTTATCAGTAAATTAAAATCAAACTAAATATTATTTTTATATACATAAACACGTTCATGGCTCTACAATCTGTGGATACCTGTATCTTGGCATTGCACAAGGTCATGTTTTTCTCTGACTGTTTATGACGTCTTTACACTAAATCCATTGGATGCTGGACGTGTACTGATTGATATTTTAGTCTTAGAGGCATGATTTTTTTTATTAGTTGTTATTAGCTTTGAATTAGCTGTCAGTAACTGCGAGTATTCTCAGATCTGTACTTAGTGTCTTTTTGTTGTTGGAATGTATAAGTACCCTGCATCGTCCATTCTGTGTTTTTGTTAGATGTATTTCTGCTTTGTATCTGATGAGTTAAATAAAGGCAACAGTTAAGCCCTTTTCAACTGATGTTTATAGTTTGTTCTTATGTTGTACTGTTACACCACTGTTTCAGGTTAGGGGGAGGGTTGGCGCGCCTTCAAACTAGTTTAACCCCGCCTCATTCTGTATGTGCCAGGTCCCAAGTCAGAGCCTGTAATTCAGTGGTTGTCATTTGTTGCTGTATATCATATTTGTTTTTCGTTCATTATTTTGTACACAAATCAGGCCGTTAGTTTTCTCATTTGAATTGTTTTACATTTGTCATTTCGGGGCCTTTTATAGCTGACTATGCGGTATGGGTTTTACTCATTGTTGAAGGCCGTACGGTGACCTATAGTTGTTAATTTCTGTGTCATTTGGTCTCTGGTGGAGAGTTTTCTCATTGGCAATCATACCACATCTTCTTATTTTTATATTAGAATCAGAATTCAACCAAGCAAAATGCTAGTACACATTTTGTACTCCGAGTAATGACTATAGCATTTTGACATACGGCTAAATCAATCATAGCATTCAATTCTTACACATGTATATTATTACTAGAACACACCTGCGACATTGCGGGTCTGTGACTGAATTAAAGTACCTACGCCTTATTTTCAGCCTGGATTTTTAGTATTCGTATTGCCATTTGATAAAGTCATGCTGATTATAAGGTGGACAGTTTTCTCTGCTTTCAAATTCTTTCTGTTTGGATCCGTCCTGGTTTTCTAATTACTACAACCGGAAACTACTTGTAGATATATTTGTTTGTTCAATGATTGAATTAAGTAGTGTCAATCCCTGTATGATGACGAAGTTCAGGTGTGATTATGACCCGTGTATATAGCAAATACCAATTACACCGTTTGGTGGTGCGCCTGACAGAGGCGGAACGTACAGATTCGGTAACAGGTAACAGGGTATCGAATTTGACCCGGAACTTGTTAATTATTGGTAATATTAATTATGTGGAAAACAAAAGGGCCTGGTATTGTGTAATTTTTAATCAACACCATTGTCCTATATAAGTTATTTATAAAGTTGAATTCTTTGATTTGCGTTTCAAATTAATAAATTTGCAAATTTTTTAAAACCTTAGATTTTGCACGAAGTACACGTAAACTGCTTAAAAATAGTCTTTATTTATTAGATGTTACTGTTAATAATTATATATTCCTGGGTTATTTTCATACAATGATTTCATACAAATTCGAAACATACATGTATGACGGAATTGAATTAATATGCTAGTAGTAGTATCCAGAAGCAGGACGACATTATGCACACGTCATACGCTGATCATCGAACGTCGATACATGATGATATTTCTATGTGAAAACTTGCTATATTTTCCATACATGCAAAAGAGTACATTTAAAATTCAAACATCAATAAATCGATCTTTTTCCATATTTAAAATTGATAAGGGGCGCTAAAAACGTACCACGTGATCTGAAAAGTGTTGCACGCTGCACCTAAGCTATATCGGTCTTTCTCTGAGTAGTATACAACTCTCAGAAATTACAAAATCGGCATTTGTATAAATTGAACACCTATTGCAAATATCACAGGCGATTGGGAAATGGTACCCCTCCCCTGTTTCCATATATTTTATTTGTTTCAATTTTTTTTAGTAAACATTCTTTCATATTTGAACTTATTTTCACTTATTTAATGTGGCCTTGCTCTTATCAAGAACAGAGGAGCGTTATATATAAACTACCTATATTATAATATCGTATGGATCAGAGCAATATAATTAAATCTATAACTTAAAATATTGAAGAAAATGTACTAAAAAATAAATACACACAAACACATATATAAAATGAGGGCTACATTTCCACAAGCGCCTGTCGTAATTACTGGTCACCAAATCTTTATATCCTCCACATACATGACTTTAAAGGTTAACGTAGGGATAAAACCTTAAAGGGGCATTAGCTACGAGATATAAAAAAAAATAATTAAAATATGATTTTTTTTTGTTCAATCATTAATGAAAGTGAAATAGTGAAATAATAATTCGCTTTTAGCAACCAGTTTAGTTCAGTTTTGTCAAAATACGCTAAGAAATATCGCTGATGAATTATTCACTTGCAAGTGAATAATTCTATCTCATTGAATCCGTATTCATGTGACCTTCAACTTAACCCATTAGCTAGAGATTGGTTACGCATGTATTATTAGTGTTCAGCCATTAAAAGAAAAAGAATGTCAACATTGAAAGTGAAACAAAGGTGAACCATTTCGTTGACTGATTCGATCCACAAAATATCATTCTTATACATACTAAATCGATGATTAAAATATTTTTTAACCTATGCCATTAAATCAAACAGACCTAGAAAAGTCCAATTGCACGAGGTCGCTATCTATTTATATTTATGTGTATGTTTATATCGGGATATTTGACCGTCGACAGTCTCCGTAGGTCATCTCAGAGGTTAATTAGATGGCGTCCAGACTGAAATAAACACGAAATGCTGACATATATTATCAAGTCCATGCATTGCTAATTGTTTATTTCAGACTTATTGTAATTTGGATATACGTTTTAGTATATTATAAATCAAATATGAGAATTTGAGTCAAATTGGTGAACATGAATTTGACAGCTAATGTACCTTTAATCTTTATCAATGACAAGAATAAGGTTTACAACCTTAAAAGTATTTTTCAGTATTGATTATGCATTTATATCATTAAATTGATTAAGGATTAGAAAAAAGAAGCTGGACAAAAAATGACATTTTGCATACATTAATTTCCCGAGTTCGTCACTTATCCTTTATCAAAGACATTTAATTATATAATATGCCTCTTCCTGCATTGAAGCATTACATATTATGAATTGCTTCGTAGTGTCTTATCAGAAGCAGATCTAGGGAGCTACATTTATGGTTAATCCATATACTTTTTATGAGTCCTACAAGTTGCTTTTGTGCCTCCTTTTCAAACTCCTGGATTCGCAACTGATTATGATTTATCCCTCGAACATTTCATAAAATTTGTGGGTATGTTCATTAATATAACGTTGTTAGAAGATCGACCAAATATCACAAAGAAAAAGAACAGTAATAGAGTTGTCGTTTGCCTGTTATATTCGTATACACGTATGCGCGCGTACAGATAGTTACTGTCTATTCAAACATTTTTTTTTCCATTTCAGTTGCAGTAACATCGTGTGCTCCTAGTACCATTACATATGGTTCTGGTGAGATAATAAAATTCAGTGAAGTGAAACTGTCAAATGGAATTGGAAATGTGGATAATTTCAAATCTTCAGGGACATTTACTTGCGAAAAGCCAGGACTTTATTTGGTTGGGGTGTATATTATGTCTTATTCCAATTACGCTCAATTTCAAATTAGAAAGAATGGACGTTTGTTAAGCTATGTACATGTCAACCCAGTCTTACAATCTACAGGTGATAATAACAAGTATCATACAGGAACAGGAATTATGGCTGTTCAATTGAATACAAACGATAAATTAAATATCAAAGCAGGTACCAGTAAAATGCCAGTGTATGGTGGATATTCATGTTTGACTATTATTAAAGTGAAATAAATCTTTCATTCTATAATATTAGATACAAACTAATTCTAATCATATTCACAACATTTTGTTTTAATTGTATTTTTTACAGATCGCTTCTTACGTTACTGTTATCAAAGTACTGAAGTACTGAACATCGGATGACCGCAAGTTCTTGTGGATGGTCAAAAGCACTTGTCTCAGAAAAAATCACATCTCTATACCTGAAACTGAGGTTAATGTACAGAGATATATTTTTTTCTGAGACAAGTTCGTGGGTAGATGATGAATAAATGACAGGAAATTCAACCTCACCGTTATAACTATTATATTGTAGTGATACAAATCAGTATACACTGGTTTGTTGTTATATATTATATTAATATAACAGTTACACTGGTTTGTTGTTATATATTATATTAATATAACAGTTACATGTATATATAATTTTCATCCATTTGTACATCATTCTATTCAACTATTCTAATAATAGTGCAGTGCAAGTGCATGGTGGACACTCTTCTGTAAAAATTCGATTTTTCTAAAAGATCGGATATGAGTAGGCATTCATATTTTCCCGCAAAAACAAACTTCCATGCAGAGTTACCGGTCCTTGCGGGGATTGCCGCAAAACGTTCTTGAGATATTCTTCCGAATGCGTTAACACAATTTTTCGGTACGTGTGCATAGATATTATCAATGATTTTTTACTTATACATATATATCTAACGACAAAACATTTTCCTTTTATTAATTTATGTTCAAAACAAAAATATTTTTATCAGTATTCATTGAAGAGATGTATTTATAACAAACGATAAGGAATGTTACTTTTGCACTCCTTAATGTCTGCGTATTTATCATGTTTATAGATCGGTTACAAACCCAAAACGAAAGTTACGTAATGGAAATCTAGGCGATAGCAATACATCGGAATGCCCTCACGGTCATCGCGATGTAAAAATGATGAATTAATCGATGGATTTGATCGGATTCTAACAAATATGTCATTGAAGCCTGACTTTCAAATTTTCTGGTTTAAGCGTTCATGATGAAGGTTAATCCAGAAAAACGGTTCGGATGCACGAAAGGTTTTAAGTGTTGTTTTTTCATGATATATATATTCTTATTTAAAAACAAAAAAACATGTACTTTTTTCCTTGTTTTTTTTTTTTTTGTTGTTGATTTTGTTACAGAAAATGATGATTATAGTCACTTGTTGTAAGTCACCTGTAGTTGGTTTATTACTATAGAATCATCCATAATTGTATTCCTTTTACATTTCGGCATGGTGTTGCCTGTGTCAATGGATATGACGGACAGTACATGTATAATGATGGTTGGTCAACTTTCATCGGTTATAAACTATAAAAATTATAAAATATAAATAAAATAAAAGATGTCAGATATTTATTAAAATTCTTTCAGATTCAATGATTTATATTGATAATTTACAATACATGGCCAATGATTCATACAAAACCAATAAAAGTAAGCATTACTGACTGTTCCAACATGGAAAGTATAATTGTGTACGAGGGTCTGGTTGTGCGGTCCTTCATTTCTGTATTCTTTAATTCTCAAAGCCATTGTTCTCCATTCTTTGTCTATTTTGCCCAGTATTCTCTATTCTTATACTTTTTGCCCACCATTCTGTATTTTTATACTTTTTGCCCACTATTCTGTAGTTTTATACCTTTTGCCCACACTATTCTCTATTTTTATACTTTTTGCCCACTATTGTCTACTTTTATATTTTAACACCCATTATTCTCTATGCTTTAGTTTTTGAAATTGATCTATATTTCTAGTCATGCTTATAAATTGATTTCAAAAAATATATTTCTTTCTAACAGCTCACATTAAGAGGTCATGTGAGATTATGGTATCACTGAGCGTCCGTCTTCGTCGGCCATCGTAAGTTAACTTTGCTAAATTATTCTCTAAAACTACTGAATTATAGCAGAGTTAAAAAAGGGTTTAAATCGTTATTTGAATCCTTTAGGGAGTTATTTCCCTTCAAAGAAGATTTTTATCCATTCGAATCGTCACCACGCATTATACGAGTTATTGCCCTTACATGATATTTCACATTTTTCTTTGGGATATTAATTTTGGCTAGCATTTTTAACATTATAACAAATAGATAGAAAATTTAAACAATAAGCCATGTGAACGTGACGAAAATCAGACGTTTCTGTCCTTCAGTGTCTATTATTACCAGTTTTTGTGTTTTTGGTAAAAACTATAGTACATATAATATATGTAGAAAGAAAACTTAAGCAGCAATAAAAAACCGAAATCGAAAATTGACTCATATTATCATCCATTGACAATTTTCACCCTCTTTGCGGGTTTTTTTTTTTTTTTTTTTTTTTTTTTTTTGCTATTTTCCTAAGACCAAGAGAGACGGACGTTCACAAACAAATATAAGCAGCAAAATAAAATTCATAAATAAGTCAAAGTAAACGAAATCGACGGCCAATTTTACCCGTATTTGTGCCTTTTTTTGTGTGGCTATTATCTCGGAAATTTTAATAGAGAGAAAAATAGAGAGAAAATGTGAACAACTTAAATGATCAGCAAGATAAAATTTACAAATAGGTGAACATAACTGAACGTTCGCATCCACTTATTATAAGAAATACTGTCTCTGAATGGTTACTTTTCACGAATTTTAGCCTTTTAGAAATTATCATGAACACTTTTATGTATAGAGAGTAGCAGTAACAGCAAGATAAGATCTAGAAAATAAAGTAATGGAAATCGTTAATTGTTATGGGATATTTTCTTGAAAATATTTGATAGTATTTAAGCTCATCTGGCTGATGACTTGGCGCCCGTAGTCCGTTGGCGTCGCCGTCCGTCTGTCGTCGTCCGTCGTCGTTAACTTTTACAAAAATCTTCTCCATGGGCCAAATTTAACCAAACTTGGTCACAATCATCATTAGGGTATCTAGTTAAAAAAAAGGCTTCCGATGATCCTGCCTGCCAACCAAGATGGCCGACATTGCTACATGTAAGAATAGAACATATTGGTAAAATGATAGTTTGTCTATTATCTTAAAAACCGTTATGAAAAGAGAAAATCTGACATGGACAAAAATGTTCTGAATGATGAGATCTATCTGCTGTCTATTTACGTCAAAACTGTCAGACGACTTCTTATAGGAGTTATTGCCCATAAATGTCGAATTATATCTTCTAAGCTCACCTGGCCCGAAGGGCAAAGTGAGCTTTTCTCATCACTTGGCGTCCGTCGTCCGTCGTCGTCATCGTCGTTAACTTTTTACATTTTGAACTTCTTCTAGAGAACCACTAAATGGAATGAAACCAAACATTGCATGAATATTTCTTATGAGGTGTTGACCAAGTGTTGTTACTTTGTAGCTGATCCATCATCAAAGATGGCCGCCATCGGGGGACTTCTTTTAACATAGGACCCTATGGACAATACATACAAATGTCTTCTTTTAGAGAACCACTGAATGGAACGAATGTTCCTTATGAGGTGCTGACCAAGTGTTGTTACTTTGAAGCTGATCCATCATCCAAGATGGCCGCCAGAGAGGGACTTAGTTTAACATAGGACCTTATGGGAAATACATACAAATGTCTTCTTTTAGAGAACCACTAAATGGAATGAAATAAAACATGGCATGAATGTTCCTAATGAGGTGCTGACCAAATGTTGTAACTTTGTAGTCGATCAATCATCCAAGATGGCTGCCAGCGGGGAACTTAGTTTAACAAAGGACCCGTTGTGAAATACATACAAAAGTCCTCTTTTGAAGAACCACTAAATGAAATGAAACCAAACATGGCATGAATGTTCCTTATGCGGTGCTGACCAAGTGTTGGTACTTTGTAGCAGATCCATCAACCAAGATGGCTGCCAACGGGGGACTTAGTTTAACAAAGGACCCTATGGGAAATATATACAAATGTTTTCTTCTAGAAAACCGCCTAATGGATTGAAAAAGAAGGGCGAAAGATACCAGAGGGACATTCAAACTCACAGATAAAAAAATAAACTGACAACGCCATGGCTAAAAAAGAAAAAGACAAACAGACAAATAATGGTACACAAGACACACCATAGAAAACTAAAGACTAAACAACACGAACCCCACCAAAAACTGGGTAAGCAGATCCTGCTCCACATTGAAACCAACATGGTATGAATGTTTCTTTTGAGGTGCTGACCAAGTGTCAAAAATTTCATTTGCTATTTTGTCTGAATTTTAAGTATTTTTGCTGTGATAGACGGAGCAGTTCGCATGTGCTATTTCTCCCTGCACATTTGTTATCTAAGCACTACAACCAGTCATTTCAAAAGTAAAACAACAATCTTTCCATTGTAAATATTTAAGTTAATTATTCCTATAAAAACGATTTCGAATTCAGTTTCCGCTTTTAACGTTTTCATGCTGATTTTCTTCTTCTTTTTTTTTTTGAAGCTAGAAATAATTTTTGGAATTAATTTTCGGATTGCAAAAACAGCAAATAAAAAATGAAAAAAAAATTAAATAAATAGTTATTATAGCTCCCAGGTCATAGATTATAAGACTGTCATTTTGAAGGGAAAAAGACCTGTCTACAATAGCAACCAAACCATAATACTTGAAGTAGCCCAATAAAACGTCGAGATTGTCTTGATTACGGCTTCTATAGTGGAGCAGATCCCTCGAGTTTATCCTTAGTTTTTGTGTCGGTCAGTGTTGCTAAGTTTGAAGTTTTCTACTGTTTTGTTCTTTCTCTTCTTTTGGTTATGGTTTTGCCGGTCCTTATACTGTTACCATCGGTTTTGTACTGCTCTTTGGCAAAGTATTCCCGCATGGAACCAGACACTAGATTTACAACAATTGTAGTCTATAGAAGTTAACACCACAAATGTCTGTTACAAAATACAGCATAGAATTTAAAACACTGGCTTAAGTCGAATATTTTGATAAACATTTTTTTTTCTCACAGAAATCCAAAGTTTATGGTAATACAAGCTAGGTTAAATGTGGGGGAAGTTCTCAAAACATTTTAATGGCGAGCACTAAAAAAAGCTCAACCCCGCCAAATAACCATGCCCTTTACCAAGTCAGGGGCCTCCTCAATTGCTGGCTTGTGTCTAAACTTTGTTTATTGCTATTGAGAGACCTACAATGTAGTTCTTAATGTCAGATCTTGGATTGTTTGTGTATTTATTCGCAAATGCTATAGACTTTGGTCGTTGAATAGCATAACATATTGCATTGACACATTTCCATTATTGCCCTTATGATGTCTGTTCATTGATTATGTCGTTGGGTTGCTTTCTCATTGATGTTTACCCCCCCAAATCTTCTGATATCTATATTCTGGTTTCTCACTGCAGTACTTGCAGTAAATTAAGAAATTATTGCATTTTATCACTGAGATTGATGTTCAATGGATAAAGATGCATTGACATTACGCGCGGTGTTCGGTTTTGAAATGGTAATATTACGCGACATTGTTTTTTTCGTTAATTTTGATCGACTTCTGTACGAATTGTCCGAAAATTGCACTTTTTAAACAGATAAAATTCAGATGTTTAACTATTTGTTTAAAAAAATGGAGACTTTTAAGATGACTGATTATATTTTTGACACAGAAAACTGAATAGTTACTTAAATCATATAATTATGTAATCTCTGTTTTTGCCCTGTGTTTGTTGTATGTCAGTATTGTAATACTTAAGTCTTTACGTCGGGCCTTTTATAACAGTTTTTGTAAGAGTTCTTTTTTTGCTTTGCCTATTATTTCCTATTCCGTAATTGTAGTAATTTTTGAGGCCCTTTATAGCTTGCTGTTCGGTGTGAGCCAAGGCTCCGTGTTGAAGACCGTACTGTGACCTATAATGGTTTACTTTTATAAATTTTGACTAGGATGGAGAGTTGTCTCATTGGCACTCAAACCACATCTTCTTATATCTATGTAGCATATTTGTCAATTATTCCAAGTTGCGTATATTTTTGGCATGGTCAAGATTTCGTCATCACATAGATTTAAGTTTTGTCATACATATCTCGTGAAAACATCCGCTACCAAAGCTATTTTGCTTTTCAAGAGTTAAAATCTTATTAACCCGCCTTCAACTGTATTAAAATTTTCAAGATAGAGACAGCAATTAATTTCAGAGTTTTTGAGAAATGAGAACCCCATTTATCCGATGAGAAATAAAAAACAAATAAGTTTACTTATCAAAATAGACTGTGAACTATGTTATTTTTAAGAAGGAAAGCTTTCTTTTGGAATTGTGCATGTTAGATTATTAAATTATTTACAGCGCTTAATATTTCATGAAGACTGAGTCATGCACTTGAATCATTATGTCGGAAGCATGGGAAAGACTGAATATATGTAAAACACTTGCCCTAGCCGAGAGAACCGCCTCGATGGTCTTGTGGTAGCGTGTTCGCATCGAGTGCAGAAGGTCGTGTGTTCGAACCACGACCAGGTAAAACGCATATCTGAAATATGTTTTGTTTCTGATGGTTCTCCATATCTGCTAAGCACGCGTCATTAAGGAGTTAAAGTAAAGACAGGTGGACTCAGAGTTCTAATAATGTGTTCGGGTCGGGTGACATATCGTCCTGCTGACTGTTGCCTTGTAAAATTTCACGTTAAAATTCCGGATCAACGTGTCGTTCTAGTACAAAGCAGCGTTGATATTCATTAACATGTCGCAATATTTAATTTGCCTTGGGGTAGAAACATCCAATCATTAGAAAATATAGCCCTCCATCAGAAAAAGGTCACAAGAAAAACTTCCCCTGTAAATAGTTGCAGTTATTCACAAATTGTTTTAGACTTTGGGCGGTTAAAGAATAATAAGCCGTGTAGACAACAACCAATTGTTGAAGGTCGTATGTTGACCTCTATATGTCTTTTGGTTATTTATGTCCTTAGAATGCTGTCTGAATGACATATAACCCAAAGTTCATTTTGATTTTTCTTATCTAATACACATTTTATCATATTATTTTATCCTTTTCCGCTTAATATATCCTGGAATATTTGTCGCTGGGCGTTAACCAATCTAAGTATAATACAGGTTACCGATTGATGATCATGTCTTTTTGCTAACGCTACCAGTGTCAGCACAAAATAGGCAAAGCAACGACAGCACCTTACAAAATTGTTCAAAGCAACAACTGGTTATAGAAGGTTTGTGTAATATTAAGTTTATTGTTAAGCTGATACGTATTCAAACACATTTCTTACAGCCAAACGTTTAGTAATTTTTCTGTTGGCAAAATATGTCTCAGAAACAAACCAATAGGCGCACACAGGCGTCCTCCTCAGAATATAATCGGAAAATATCATATTTGACATAAACAAAAACTTTTTTTTTCATATGTGTATTCCAGCTACCGGCTGCATTTTTATTTTTAAGTCAGGAGCCTGTTATTCAGTGGTTGTCGTTTGTTGGTGTGGTTCAAAGGTGTTTCTCGTTTCTCGTTTTTTATATAGATTAGACCGTTGGTTTTCCTGTTTGAATTGTTTTACACTTGTCATTTTGGGGCACTTTATAGCTTGCTGTTCGGTGTGAACCAAGGCTCCGTGTTGAAGGCCATACTTTGACCTGTAATTGTTTACTTTTTATACAGTGTGACTTGGATGGAGAATTGTCTCATTGGCACTCATACCACATCTTCTTATTTATAATTTGAGTTTTTTTAACCAAATTTCACGAAGCATGGAGAATAATTACTTTTCAACACGATAAATAAAAAAAATATCACGTTGCAAGAAATGACCCTTAAATATCCCCTATAAGAATCGGCCAAGGCATGTGCATTATGCACTTTTTTTGGCGAGTATCGAAACATTGTTCATGTATGATAATTAACGATATTTTTTTTCTCTCAAATTTATCTTTACATAAAAAAAGTGTCCTGTAGTTTGAAGTGCACAATTGAGTTCCATGACGAATCACGATAAAAATTGTTTAACGGTATGGAAGAAAGTTCTTTTGAACTTGGCGGCAAAGGACGTACATTCCTATCATTTGATTTTCGGTGGATGAGGAGGGTTTTGGAAATGAATGTCTTGGCCTGGTAAAACTTGAAATAGATGACTGTGCACAAGACAGGATGAATATGAATATTCTGCAACATAAAATGCAAGATAGTTGAGGATACAAATGGGTACTAAAGTGACAATAAATTTTCTTGCGGCTAATCGGCGAAAAAAAAATAAGCATGCGAAGAAACAGTTGAAAATGGTCATTCCGGAAAATATCATCCTGATCCCCACCCCCAGAATATCAAATGGTCGTCCCCTTAGTATCACACGTTATTACACATAATATAAACAATTCTTTGTTCAAGTGACCCATGCAGTCATGTTCTGTAAATGTACATGTAAGAATTATGAAAGTAAACCGAAGACAAAACTTATATGGAAACAATCTTAAAAAAATATCATACATTTGTACTTCATTCGATCTGCTGATTTGCTTAATGGATCTGTTCAGTTGCCATCGACATTTTAGATTTGTGGGCAAGTATCAAGTGTTTCCTCAATAACACGCAAACTGATCTTTTGGTAAGGTTAGTTAAATCAATATGAATAAGGAGGTGGCAGAAACTTTTAAAGGTTAAAAAAATATTGACTACATTCGTAAATATCTTTGAATTTATGACAAGATCCTTCACTTTCAAACTTAGGAAGGTCTACGAAAAAATATAAGATATATACATTAGATAGTGAACATGCCACCTTGACAGCAGGCTCTAGTACACATGCACTTCAAGGCTATGGCAGATGGTATGTTTCTTGTGAATCGAAAAAAAACAACAAATGGTTAACCATATTTTCTTTACATCAATTTGGATTATAATCGCATGAAAACTATTAACACATATTCTTATATAGCCAACTTACACCGGGTAAAATGACAATATAATGTTGGCAATGTGTCCGTCGTTGGAAGCAAACATATATTGAATCATCTTCAATTTATATTGCTAAAATTATATATTTTTGTTCACCTTACAACATGGCTGTGGTTTCTATAAATACAGTCTGCACAAGAACAGTCAATATTAGTTATTTTTTTAAGAAACCTCAGTATATAGTATTCCAATTCGCTGTTTCACAAAAGAATGCTGTCTGGGTGATATTTTCAAAGCGCACACATTAACGTTTCGATTGCAATTTCTAAACAGGGGATATCCAATCAACCATATACAACCAAAAGTAGTACAATAAAAGTACATAGAGGAAAATCCTTACAACAAAATCAAAAGACTTTACTTAAAATAAAGACTGAGCGAGTCGAAATCCACTAAAATTCGGATTGAACTCATGTGCCACGGAAGGGAATCACTAGTTGCACCCGTCATGTTACTCAACAAGTAAAAGTGTAATGATAGATAAAAGAAACAGTATCTTACTGATGTTAAAATCTCATAAATCAAATAAGAAGACAAATCAAGGAAACAAAAAAAATCACGAACTCGCTGTCTGTAACTGTGAGTTCTCTCGGATCTGTACTTTTTTTGCTGTTGTTAGGGATGTATAAATACCCTGCCACGTCCGGTCTTTGTTTTTGTTGGATTTTTTTTTTTTTTTTTTACTTTGTATCCATCTGATGAATTAAGCCCTTTTCAACTGATTTTCATAGTCTGTTTTTATGCTGTGCTGTAACACCAATGTCCCATGTTAGGGGAGGGTTTAGTTCTCACAAACATGTTTTACTCCGCACATTCTTTATGTAAGGAGCATGCAGTGGTTGTCGTTGGTTCATGTCTGTCATATTTTATTTTCTCGTTAATTGTTTTGTTATATACGTTAGTTTTCTTAATTGAATTGTTTCGTATTTTTCATGTCGGGTCTCTTATAGCCGAATATACGGCCAGGAGTTTTCTTATTGTTGAAGGCCGTACGGTTGCCTATAGGTGCTTACATCCATCTCATTTGAACTTTGGTGGATCGTTGTCTACAGATTAGACTCCAAAGACCTAAAACTTCGAACATATATCGTTAGTGATTTAAGACACAGACATATCGTACTGATCTACCAATTCGTGATTGTGACCGTTAAACGTTTGTAGTGTTGAGTCCAGGCGTTTTTCTTTATTACTCTTAGGGCAATTTTTGTATATGGAGCACACCCCTGCAAATGAAGTTCGTAAAATGTGAAAATGTACGAGCGTAACATATCATTTGAGATTGGCAGAGGACAGGTTTGCGGATACTATAAGCAACACACAAACGTGTTCATCTGTGAAACTAACGGTCAACAAAATCATGATGGCCACCGTAAAACTTTCGAAGACATCATCCATTTTACCACTAGAAACTCTTGATGCAAAAACTTCCTCGTATGCTGTAACTCTCTTTCAAAGGAAATCATGTTAGGGAACGCAAGCTCTAGGCTATCGTATCACCTGGGGAATACATACTTCCTATGCAATATTGCTACATACAATTGGATAGTTTATAATTGGAAAATTATCTCTCTACTCATAAGTATAGTTATCAACTGACGCTCTATTGCTAGAGCTACAATGTATAAGTTTTATAAAAAATCTTGCAAGAATTGTACCCGGGAGAGCGCTAACTAGGCCATTTTCCATAAATTTAACATGTCTTAGGGTCATAACTCTTTTTAAAAAAGTCGATCGTCCACCATTTATAGAATTTGTCTGAGATATTGCTGATATCAACCTATAGTTTAAGTTTTATATAAATCTGGCAAGAACTATACCCGTCAGAGCGCTAAAGAGGCCATTTTACATAAATTTAATATTTCCAAGGGTCATAACTCTTTTAAAAAAAGTCGATCGGCCACCATTACAGAACTTGTCAGAGATATTGCTGATATCGACCTATAGTTTAATTTTTATAAAAATCTGGCAAGAATTGTACACGTGACAGCGCTAACGAGGCCATTTTACATAAATTTAATCTATCTAAGAGTCATACATTTTGTAAATCTTTTAAAAAAAAGTCGATCGGCCACCATTATAGAACTTGTCCGAGATATTGCTGATATCAACCTATAGTATAATTTTTATAAAAATCTGGCAAGAATTGTACACGTGACAGCGCTTACGAGGCCATTTTACATAAATTTAATCTATCTAAGAGTCATACATTTTGTAAATCTTTTAAAAAAAGTCGATCGGCCACCATTATATAACTTGTCCGAGATATTGCTGATATTAACCTATAGTATAAGTTTTATACAAATCTTGCAAGAATTGTACCCGGGAGAGCGATAACGAGGCCATTTTCCATAAATTTAACATGTCTTAGGGTCATAACTCTTTGAAAAAAAGTCGATCGTCCACCATTTATAGAATTTGTCTGAGATATTGCTGATATTAACCTATAGTATAAGTTTTATAAAAATGTGGCAAGAATTGTACACGTGAGAGCGCTAACGAGGCCATTTTCCATAAATTTGATATTTCCAAGGTGCATCACTCTTTTATAAAAGTCGATCGTCCACCATTATAAAACTAGTCTTAGATAATGCTGATATTTACCTATATTATAAGTTTTATAAAAATCTGGCAAGAATTGTACCTGTGAGAGCGCTAATAACACCGGTACGGAAGGAGGGACACACGGACGGACACACGGACGGACACACGGACGGACGGAAAGACGCCCGGTATTTCCATGTCCCCCGCAACGCGTTGCGCGGCGGACAAAAACTAGCTGGCGTAATTGGGAAATAATTTTGACGAAGTAGAATCCTGACTGCAACGCAATTTTGCTATATACTTAGTATAATAAACATTTTGCAGATCGAGAACCTAATGTTATAAAAAAAATCCTCAAATAAACCACGATTATAATTTTGTTCGCCAGACAAGCATTCATTTGCCTTACAAAAGAATCATCAGTAACGCTCGAATAAAAAAGAGAAAAAAAGTCCAAAGAAAACACAATGTTGAAGAGCAATGAAAGGTATCGCCAAAAACAGCTAAGGTAAATTATTCCTGGGGTAGAAAATCCTTAGTATTTCGAACAATTCAATGGTTTGTAAAATGTTTATTTATTAGTATGACAATATCAATGATAATTCAATTCAACAAAAAAAAGTGCTGACCACTGGATTGGTGGAACCCTCGGGAAGGAAAGCTCAACCAGCAGTTGCATCGATGCATCTGAACAACTTCTGGTCTCCAAAGAGCAGTTGCATAGATTGTTTATGAGGTTTAAAAATATATCTTATCATTGTGATCGATTGATTTTTGGATGTGTATTAAGCCCTTGTTTGTTTTATACGTAAATGTGTTTTACTTTTAATAACTGTCAACTTTGGGCTTCATCTAGAAAGCATCAGTATTCGACTATTTCGATTCCAAATTAGGGTCTAAGTTTGATTTCACATTTTTTTGATAATACGATCATCGTGTATATGCTTTCATATTTCTTTCCTGATAATTTAATACAACATGAGTTTAACTACTTAGTGTATTTGTCTTAGATTCTTAGTAGGTACATGCAATTGTTTTTGATTTTGCTTATTTATTTTTCATTGCTGTTATGACCGATGTCATACTAATTTCCACAAGTCATTTGTAAGATAGGTGTTTGAAATTTGAGAAGATAAACATTAGTCAACCAGAGTCTGACATTATTCATCGTTTATTGCATCTGTTTCATATATGTTTCACTTAATCCATAAGTACAGATGTAAGGTACATACATCAAACTGCATATGTACTTCAAACAAGTTTAAGCCATGGAAACTTCATTCAACTAACAGGACCAATTAGTTGCCAGTAACAAGAGTACTTCTTTTATATCTTTGATTTTCATACCATAACCCCTCTAAAGCAAATCAATGTTCAATCGATAAAATTGTTAAAGGAACTCTTTATTACAATAGCTAAACAATACCATATTAAGACATGTATTCCGATAACATATCTTTATGATTTTTTAGCGTTCATCCTAACCAGAGTTCCTTTAAACATCACGACTTAGGACTAAGACATGTCCTTACACAAACTACAGAGGTGTTTTACTCCTAAGATAACTTTCAAAACCTAGCTGCAGGTACTTTCAGGGAGGAACTGGTTGCTTTACCAACCATAGATGAATGCGATTTTAGTGACTTTAAAAATTGAATCAATTCTTTCTATCTCTTTAAATTTATTTTTGATTTCTTTTTACCAAGTTTTGTAAGGAGAAAGATACAACATGACAAAAAACTAACATATTCTATACATCTCTACAATTCAGACCAAATAACTAGAACTATTGAATTAAATATTTATACAAATAAGCCTTGTATGTGAGAATAAAAGTTTAAAGACTGTGTTAACAATAACAAGATCTTTAGATGTTTTTGAAAGACGCAAAGTTATTAATTGGGCATATGAGCTGTTATTTAAACAGTATGGTATAAAATATATATTCTATTCGTGAGATAAATATTTCGTTTTCGATTTAAATACACTGTAGGATTTGATCTGAAAAATAGTCTATCTTGCAAATATTCTAATTTAATTGTTTGAAAGATCTGTGTTTTGGACAGTAAACACTTGGTTACTTAGGACGATGTGTTAAAAGTGAGTACCATTCTTATTTCAAAATAATATAGTATTTGCCGGTAACGGACAATTTTATATCTAATGCACCATTCTAAATATTGCATCAAAAAGACATCGTACACTTAATTTGTAAATCTTTATTTTTACCTTTTGAGGCGCAAAGGGGGAGGGGGAGATTGAAATTGTCTTTACTCTAGACCGAAATCTATTTTTTTTTCCGATTATTGACATGGAACAAAATTATAAAACTAAAACTAATCGTATGTGTGCCGATACGTATCAAATAAGTTTGACCATATCCGACACATTTGTACTTTATTTGTACTTTTAGAGGTAAAACTCTTAAACAATTTTTGAAATTATTCGTATGGTATTGCGATTAAAAAAAAGGTTCTTGATTGTAGGGATATTTCCAACATACATTTTAATGGAATAGCCCTAACAATAATTGTATCCATAAGACAACAGTTTCAGTATGAGATTGATAGCCCAATGTAGATATCAACATTTTTAAACAGAAAACAATCGTTTGGTAGGATGGGACCTTCGATTAATTTCGCAAATTAACAAGTTTATATATACTGAGTCTCATAGTTTTATTATGTATATGCATATTATTATGGACATAGTCGACACGGTTTGACCTTAGAAAATGTTGATTTAACATCTATGACTGCTTTAACGCAAAATATGACTGATCAATGTATAAATATGAAAACAAAGTGGAGATAATGTATTTGTCACAATATTCTTAATCAAATTTAGGTCTATGTATATATGCTCAAATATATGTGTATAATTGCAATAAGCTTTAATGCCGTTTATAACTGTATTCAACCAATTTTGATTTATCCTTTGTTACAATTTAGAATCGATTAAATACTCGACTTGGAGATTTTTAAATTGGTAAATATAAAGTAATTGACAACACAATTTATAATAACCAAATATATCTAAATATTAACTCATTATCTGGAACTGTACAAAAGATTTTTAAAAAACTTCCACCCGACATAAAGATTTTTTTTAAAGATTGTGTCATTGAGAAAATGGCCATTCATTTTCTGTCAATAGTCACATTTAATTTAAATGGCAAAATCACAATACCATGTTTATGGTTTTTAAGGATTATATCCAATTCGATTTTGCTGACATCCCAATAGTTTGTTGAGTTTTAAATAAAAAAAAATGTGATCAAATTATTTCAACGATAAATGTTTTATTTGATTTGAAATTAATGTTTGTCGTTTTAAAATTATATTTTGCTGAACTATGAAGAGTCAGATTCTTAGACTATATCTTTCCACAGATATTTCCTATTTATTCATAATTTCTTGACAATTTTTGTTTGCAACTTTCATTGACTTTGAAAATCTAATCTTGGATGATTTGTTAAAAAGTGAGCAGATTTCGTATCCCAAAATTATAATTCATTTACAGACAATGACTTAACTTAACATTAAATTCATTATTCTTCGATTTTTCAAAAAGTAAATCACAAAGTTTTCAGATACAACTAAATTACTTCCCTCATACTTAATATACGTGTTTGGATTTCTGTTAATGATTGATTCAACATGTCAATTTTTTTAATATCGTAAGGAATAAAGGTTCCTGTTATATCGAGATTGTTCTTCCTTTATATATTTCATTAATTTAATTCATGTATTCTAATGTATACATGTAATTGTTCCATCCATTTGATAGATCATGGAGCTTCTTTTCGAGATATTTGATTTTTAAAATATGGCGGGAAAAAGCTGACTCGGACTTTTACCTTATATTTGCATTGGTATTATTTGGGTCTCAAATCTAAAGAAAGAAAATCAAGAATCTGCTTAAATTTTGTTAAATGACCTTTTATGAACTATTAAGTCTTATATGAAAAGATAAATGGGTGTTCTGGGGCAAAATATTTTACCTTGTATCGTAGGGAAAAACACCAAAGAGTCCGAACATCTGACACAAATTCCAAAACCTCACCTAAGTACATCCTTAAGAATTAACTAGAAGGATCAAACAATTCAAAACGTCGTTCCAGGGGCTCTTTTCACAAAAAATCTTACGAGTAAAAATACTCGTAAGTCATGAACATTTCAGTATAACTTACGATCAATTTTAATCGTAAGATTTTTTGTGAAAAGAGTCGCTGAATATTGATTTTAACTGATTATCCATGGTATTTATCAAATCTGTCAATTCTGTCAATTTTCTAATTTTTCAAAATCTGTTATTTCAAATTTGAAACAAATAAGCAGCCTGACCCATGCCGTCAACATTCTATTTTATAATCTATCTGCATATCATCGATTTTAGTTTAAACAATATTTATTCAGATAAATCAACATTAAACGATATTATACAAATGAAATAAATATCAAGGATTCAGAAACAAGCAAATTTGCTTTTACAAATCTGTCTCCTTTTACACAAATAATACACTTATTGAACAATGCATAAATATAAATACTGGCATGCTCTGTAATAAATATATGAATATGAAAAAGGTGGAAATACATTAGAGAAGAAGAAGAAAAAAAACACAAAAATAAACATGATTTTTTGTAATGTATACAGTGTGAAATGCTTGGGTTCCTATTGAATGGCGAAGCAGTAACATCAAGGGTTAAAACGTTTGCTTTTGATAATATATTTCTGCACCAAACTAAATAAAAGACTATTTTGCTCATCCGAGAGTACCGTTGATCCAAAAAGCAAAATGTTTGTGTCAACTTGGACAGGAAGAATTGAAACAGAAGTTAGTAGTTCATGTCTTAAGTCAGTGTATATGGGACAAGATAACAAGAAGTGAGAATTTGTTTCTACATCACCACAACGACAATCTGGAGAGTCTATTAAATTGCGAAGGAATAGGTGAGAATTCAATGAACTTGAATCCATTCTTAAGCGAGCATGAAGAATTTGACCAAAACGATATCCTACATAATATTACGTTGGGACCTTACTATTTTGGGTACAAATTTGTTTTTTGAATAATGATAGAGATTCACATTTTCTTATGTTTAAGTTAAATCATCGATTTTTATATCCACTCAACTTAATTATGAGTTTATTTAAAAGTGGTTTAATTGAGTATTCAAATTCGATAAATATTTTTCGGAAGTTCTTGGTAATTAGTGTTTATATACCCACCAGACAAATATTAACAACATGCAAGTGAACGACTGAAGCTAAAGCATAGTGTCCTGGTAATACATTAATCATCTGCAACGTCCTATATTATCAAGCTATTTTAGGGCATACGACACAGTTTTGATCCCACGGTGATTTTTTTACGAAAATTTGCATACAATCTATTTTTTACCTGGAAAATTCAAATATGTAATAAAAAATATACCTTCATGTGCTAAATTTAGAGATAAATGGGGTCGAAATTTTGGACATTTACTTAAAATTTCGGTTTCTTGGACATTTCAATCCTTTGGACAGACATACTTAAATTTTTTGTTTCAAAAGATAAATAAATGAGAATTTTTGTAAAAAGGTTTGGAATATCTTAGTTACAAAAGTAAGCTCTTAATTTGTGTAACAATTCTTTGTAAATAATTCATTTTTATTAAATTTTCATGAATTTAGAAAAAACGGCAAATTTTTGCTGTATATTTATCTAATTTAAAAAAATTTCATCTGTGATTTTTTCATAAAAATTGGAACAAATAATCTTCCTACAGTATCAAGTCAAATGTCATTTTAAAAAGAGGGGTCCATGTACTCTTTTTCAAGCTTATGATTAAAATCCCTCGAAAAATGCATTTGTTCCCGATATGTCGCAGTTTGACGTCGCGAAAAATAACATTTTACGTTAACAACGTCATTATCTCCCCTGTAACTGTATCGTATGCCCTTAACTGAATAATAGCATAAAGCTCTAATACACACGTCAGTTATTTTGACACATATTTAACGGGTGCTAACTAAATAATTATTTTCCCTGTTATGCAAAGTTCAAAACAGATTCAACAAAATTTTGCCCTTAACTGAATAATAGCATAAAGCTCTAATACAGACGTCAGTAATTTTGACACATATTTAACGGGTGCTAACTAAATAATTATTTTCCCTGTTACGCAAAGTTCAAAACAGATTCAACAAAATTTTGCCATCAATTCAAAAAAGCCCTAAATGAAAATTTTTAAGTAACCTCATCAATAAATACGCTTAAGTAACCTCACCAGTGAATACACTTAAGTAAACTCACCATTGAATACACTTAAGTAACCTCACCAGTGAAATCGCTTAAGTTACCTCATCAATGAATACGCTTAAGTAACCTCATCAGTGAATACGCTTAAGTAACCTCATCAGTGAATGCGCTTAAGTAACCTCATCAGCGAATACGCTTAAGAACCTCACCAGTGAATACGCTTACGTAACCTCGTCAGTGAATACGCTTAAGTAGCCTCATCAGTGAATACACCTAAGTAACCTCACCAGTGAATACACTTAAATAACCTCATCAGTGAAGACACTTAAGTAACTTCACCAGTGAAAACAGTTAAGTAACCTCATCAGTGAATACACATCAGCAACCTCACCTGTGAATACGTTTAAGAAACTTCATTAGTGAATACATTTCAGTAACCTCATTAAAGAAAACGCTTAAGTAACCTCATCAGTGAATACGCTTAAGTAACCTCATCAGTGAATACACTTAAGTAACCACACAAGTGAATACGCTTAAGTAACCTCATCAGTAATTACGCTTCAGTAACCTCACCAGTGAATAAGCTTAAGAACCTCATCAGTGAATACACTGAAGTGACCACACAAGTGAAAACGCTTAAGTAACCTCATCAGTAAATATGCTTTAGTAACATCACCAGTGAATAAGCTTAAGTAAACTCATCAGAGAAAACACTTAAGTAACCTCATCAGTGAATACGCTTACGTAATCTCACCAGTTATTACGCTTAAGTAAACTCACTAGTGAATACGCTTAAGTAACCTTATTAATGAATACGCTTAAGTAACCTAATCAGTGAATACGCTTAAGTAACCTCATTAGCGAATACGCTTAAGTAACCTCACCAGTGAATACACTTAAGTAACCTCACCAGTGAATACGCTTAAGTAACCTCGCCAGTGAATACGCTTAAGTAACCTCACCAGTGAATACGCTTAAGTAACCTCATCAGTGAATACGCGTCAGTAACTTCAGCAGTGAATACGCTTCAGTAACCTCACCAGTGAGGACGCTTCAGTAACTTCACAAGTGAATACGAGACAGTGACCTGACCAGTGAATACGGTTCAGTAACCTCATTAGTGAACACATTTAAGTAACCTCATTAGTGAATACGCTTAAGTAACCTCATCAGTTAATACACTTAAGTAACATCACCAGTGAATACACTCAATTAACCTCATTAGTGAAGACACTTAAGTTTCATCCCCAGTGAATAGGCTCAAGTAACCTCATCAGTGAATACACTTAAGTAACCTCATTAGTGAATACGCTTAAGTAACCTCACCAGTGAATACGCTTAAGTAACCTCATCAGTGAATACACTTAGGTAACCTCAATAGTGAATACTCTTAACTAACCTTATTAGTGAATACGTTTAAGTAACCTCATCAGTGAATACACTTAAGTAACCTCACCAGTGAATACACTTAAGTAACCTCACCAGTGATTACGCTTGATTAACCTCACAGTGAATACGGTTAAGTAACCTCATCAGTTAATATGCTTAGGTAACCTCATTAGTGAATACGCTTAACTAACCTCATTAGTGAATACGTTTAAGTAACCTCATTAGTGAATACGTTTAAGTAACCTCTTCAGTGAATACACTTCAGTAACCTCATCAGTGAATACGCGTTAGTAACCTCATTAGTGAAAACGCTTAAGTAACTTCACAAGTAAATACGCTTAAGTTACTAATCAGTAAATACGTTTAAGTAACCTCACCAGTGAATATGCTTAAGTAACCTCACCAGTGAATACGCTTAAATAACCTTACCAGTGAATACGCTTATGTAACCTCACCAATGAATACGCTTAAATAACCTCATCAGTGAATACGCTTAAGTAACATCACCAGTAAATACGCTTAAGTAATCTCATTAATAAATACGCTTTATAAATCCACCAGCGAATCCGCTGAAGTAACCTCACCAGTGAATACGCTTAAGTAAATTCATTAGTAAATACGCTTTATTAATCCACCAGCAAATCCGCTTAAGTAACCTCACCAGTGAATACGCTTAAGTTACCTCACCAGTGATTACACTCAAGTTACCTCACCAGCGAATCCGCTTAAGTAACCTCACCAGTGATTACGCTTGATTAACCTCACAGTGAATACGGTTAAGTAACCTCATCAGTGAATACGCTTAAATAACCTCATTAGTGAATACGTTTAAGTAACCTCATCAGTAAATACACTTAAGTAACCTCACCAGTGAATACACTTAAGTAACCTCACCAGTGATTACGCTTGATTACCCTCACTGTTAATACGGTTAAGTAACCTCATCATTGATTACGCTTAGGTAACCTCATTAGTGATTACACTTAGGTAACCTCATCAGTGAATACACTTAAGTTACCTCACCATTGATTACGCTTGATTAACCTCACAGTGAATACGGTTAAGTAACCTCACCAGTGAATACGTTTAAGCAACCTCATCAATGAATACACTTAAGTAACCCACCAGTGAATACGCTTAAGTAACTTCACCAGTGAATACGCGAACGTAACCTCGTTAGTGAATACGCTTAAGTTACCTCATCGGTGAATCCGCTTAGAGGTAGTCCCATAAAATTGTGGACAACCGTAATGATTATGTTTTTAATAATACCGAAGTATTTACCTTTAACTTGTTGGTCATCGACTATCGATAGGAATGCTTTTACGCTCACTCAGTCTGTCAGACGCCTTCCAATGGGGATTTGAATAATCGCTTGTTTCATATTTCTATACATAAAATTTAACATTCTTTCAACAAAATTCAAAAGGAATTTGTTTCAAACATTCTTTTTATCATCACACCCAACAGTTTCAATTGGATTAACAATAAATGTGCAGAGCTATAAATATCTTTAAATTATAGAAAATATATTAAATGTAAAACATGTGGATTTGTATTTTGTGCCATAAATGAAGAAAATGAAGAAAAGGTTTAAAGATGAATTCTTTTTTCGGCAGTGTGTTAAAATTTGTGTTGTATGTCATGCAGTTATAAACAATTGTAAACACATTAGTATTCCATCATGCATTGCAACTCATTCAGTGGGCTGGTCGGTCAATTGCCCAGTTTGTTATTATAATCTGAGCATACAACTTATGCTTTATTAAACGTAGATACAAAAGAATAAAAGTGAGTTGTTGGTCACTGAAAAACACGTGTGTTCTCGATAAAGTACGCAGTAGTCCATCATGCATTTCAACCCATTTAATGGATTGGTCAAATCTCTAAGTCAATAAATATTGCTTATTATGCAATCAAACAATTATATTAGCGGGAACGTAAGCATGCCTACGAATGATACTTGTACCTGTCCTGGGTAAATGTATTTATGTTTCGGAGGGATACATACTTCTTTTAATCGGTTCCCAATCATTCAGGAAAAAGAGGTAAAAAAACCTATTTAATATCAATTAAGAAATAGGGATAAAAAGAAATACGATGACAAATATTGTTCATGTATGTTCATAAGAAACGAACTAATCCCCCCCCCCTCCCCAAATACTTTTAACAGTCCTGTATTTTGCATGTACGAAAAAGCCCGTACGAAAATATATTTTTTTCATTTTTTTCATTTTTTTTTAGTTACACCAAAGTTATAAAGTTATCATGCATTCGTTTAAAATGAATACTTTTAGACAAGATAAAAGTTAAAAGATACGAAAAGCCTGTGCAAATTTTAGAAAGCGTCGCTTTTAAGTCCGATAAAAGTTATTGCCTACACTTTCATTGCATTTTTGAAGCTAGTGGAATTTTATTTTAATGTTTAAAGAATGTGCGGTATGATAAATAATTTGACTATTCATTGTCGGTGAAGAATGTCAAAATATTCAATGTTAATCAATACGCTTGTGGTACTTTTTTTTTAGTTACTTGCTTTCGGGCGTTGAGAAACCTTAAGTTTGGTGACCCGTACGTTTAAATTTCCATTGTAAAAACAACGTATTTAGTAGGCGTAACAGACAAACGATTACCTAATATAATCCAGTCAATTGGAGAATTGAGCGCGCAAACAAATGGTCTCGTCGACATTGTTATGAATTTGATTCTAGGTAACCTCACCAGTGAATACGGTTAAGTAACATCAACAGTGAATACGCACGAGTAACCTCACCAGTGAATACGCCTAAGTAACCTCACCAGTGAATACGCTTAAGTAACCTCAAAAGTGAATTCACTTAAATAAGCGTAAACAGTGTATACGCTTATTTAACCTCACCAGTGAATACGCTAAGTAACCTCAACAGTGAATACGCTTAAGTAACATCACCTGTGAATACACTCAAGTAATCTCACCAGTTGGTATGAACTAACTCCATCCTTTCATCTAAATAATGAGTTATTTAGTTATTAATAAGCTATAAGTTATGAACAAGTATATTTCAAACAGCTGTACGAATGTTTATCAAGGGAATAATATTTAACCGATTGTCAGATGAATTGAATGATATTTTCAGAAGAGCTACATTTTGAGTTGTAATATGACCACAGTGACCCCGAGTACGAGCTCTGTAAGGGCAAGTACGCCTCCCTCAGTAGAAATTGCTGGAAGCGGGTATATCAATGAAGGTCGACAGGACGTCACAACAAAACGAAAGGTAAGGTTCATGATTTATAGTTGAATCATATTAAGAAATGAATGAACGAATATACAGTAAATTAACATATAATCGAGTACCATTACGTGGTGGAAATGGTGTGATAGTTAATTGGCGAAATCCATTTTCTGTTTTGAATTCAGTAAACCCTTCAATCGGACTAACCGGTATTTGTTTCTTCATATATTTTTTGTGTTACTTAGTGGCTGTCTCATTGACATGTTTTTCTAGATATTCATATGTTCATATATACATAATTGACGTGGAGATATATCTTCATGATTACGTATCATTATTCGTATATTTGAATTTATACATGATATAGTTGTTTCTTTCAATACGTAATCATTATAACATTTCGTATTACGTAGAATATATGCCATTTACATACTTATCTTAGCTCCTTTTTCAAATTTGATCAAATATTGTTAAGTTGAACACATTGACCCCGTCGAACCTAAAATAAATGAAACCAAAGAAGCAGTCAAGTCTGCCTCACATCTTGATACAAGTCTAGTTATTGACAATAAGAGTCATCTGAGGACTAAACAAATAAGATTATTCAAACTTACAGTTTATATGTACCAACATTCAAGGGTCGGTAAAAGATATTATAGAGCTTTCGGGTTTTTTTTTATTGCTACCAAGGTATTTATGGTCTCGCTTTTTAATTTTGTCTGTATCCAATCTAATTTAAAGAGAGGCGACAGATATCAGAGGGACATTCAAACTCATAAGACGAAAACGAACTGACAAAGCCATGACAAAATTACGAAAAGACAACCAACAGTACACAAAGCTCAACACAAAAAAAACTAAAGATTGAGCAACACAAACCAAACAAAAAATAGGAGTTGATTTCAGGTGCTTCAGAAGGGTAAGCAGATCCTACTCCAAATATGTGGCAACCATCGTGTTGCTCATAGTATTACAAACCTGGTGATAAATCTTTTTTCGGTAGGTCATTTTCGAGAGAAACAGGACGAGATTGTGGCTATAACAGTTTGAACATATTTGTCGTCATCTATGAAACATATATTCCGCAACGGTCAACCTACTCGTGATGGCGTCCGTAACAATAGACTATTTTCATATTACCGACTTTTGACTCCGGATTATATAATTTGTCGACTGGTTACCTTGGACATCATGGTACTCGGTCAAATAGGAGCAACCTAAATAATTAAATCAAACATATAATCGGTGTAATTTGAGGGGAAAGTTTACTGTTTTCCGATGATTTTGTAGTGAAAAAAAAATATTAACCAGGGAATTTCCCCCCAAAATTGTACCGATTGAAAGCTTGGTTTTACTTCTTTAGCTTGCTCTTACCTGACTTGGTACCATGATGTCCAAGGTAACCAGTCGACAAATTATATAATCCGGAGTCAAAAGTCGGTAATATGAAAATAGTCTATTTCGAAGGGATGGTGTTTTGTTAAGTCTTTAAGGTTAAGGTTTGCAATACATATAGATTCATAAACGCCAAGCAAAAAATACGCAATAAGACGGGAACAATTTGTTCCAAGTGTTTCCTAAAATTGATTTAAGTAAGATGAAGGCAAAAGACTTTTGGAAAGAATTTGAAATTGTATGATTTTTTTTTTTTTTGAAAGAATTGGAAAAGTTCGAGAACACTATGTTGCTTAAGATTAAATTGAAAAAAATATACTCAAAGCCAGCAGATTTATAAATTAGTTTGCACATGTATACACCAGTGACGCTCCAATCACAACAGTTGACAAGATCAATATTAATTACAACCGATTAGAGCATTTATGACAAAAAATTACGAAAAAGTTGTTTCAAATCTAGCTAAGGCAAACCATGCCTTGGGATTGACAAACTTTCGAATAATTCAGCCTTTTACAGAAAATTACCGTAACAGAGATAAGAGTGCCAATACATGAGTGGTAATTATTGGGTTGCAAATAATTTCTTGAATAAAACGTCAAAAAACAGTGGAATCGACCCAGTGGTGTAAAATTTTATACAGATCTTAAAACTTAGTTTGGTCGATTCAAGTTTCGTATACTTATGTCCAATCAGCGATCGAATAAAAAAACATCTTGAAGACTAAATCAATAATGAAGTTGTCAGTGATATAATCACATAGCAGATTTATGCATGTATGAAAAACATATTTGACGCAGTATGACACAAGCATTTGCAACTTCTGCTCAAAAGTAAACAGCAACGTATATATATCAATTACCATATGTGTTTTATTTAAACGTTTAATGTAACAAGTATGTATTTCTTATCTATTCAAAATGATACCTGTATGATTGTTTTATATTTCAGTGAGTATTAAAATCAACCTGTACGCGTGAGTTCAGTTATAATGTTATTATCGATTTCAAAAGAACAACAGCGATAAGGGCCTATGAAATTTTTTTCTATGTACAAATAATAGTCGTTTAGCAACATACAAACAATAGGACCAATTTCGCGCACATTTTGAAAGAAGAATTATGGCTATTTTCATATGAGGTCATAGCTTTGTTTTAACTACTGCCTTTTCCTTTGATACACAATCTTTTCGAAGCCATTCATTAATGCTTTACATGTAATTACTTTACTATTCCTTGTTTAGTCCACCATTTGATATTCTACCGATCGAAAATGGAAAGGGTTATAATCTCTTAAAACTCCTTTGCACGTTCCTGTCTTCTGTAAAATATAAATGTGTTCGTCATATAGGGTTTATCCCCCCTTTTGCCAACGTTGATCTTAATTTGATATGGCTATTATTCTTTTGTCATTTTAGTCATTTAGCTCTTCAACTGTTTTGGTTCTTATAAATCCTTGGCTTTCACATATTCAGCCTTGGGGGTTCCTGCTGAAAGTAAACCCAGAAAACGTGTCGGAAGCATGAAATTTATAAAGTAATGTTTTCCTATTTTATGCATGCTATACTTAGCATTTTTTATATGATATATATAAGAAGATGTGGTATGATAGTCGATGAGACAACTCTCCATCCAAGTCACAATGTTTAAAAGTAAACCATTATAAGTCAAAGTATGGCCTTCAACACGGAGCCTTGGCTCTCAACGCACAGCAAGCTATAAAGGTTGGTCTTCCTGTTTGAATGGTTTACACTAGTCATTTTGGGGCCCTTTATAGCTTGCTGTTTGGTGTGAGCCAAGGCTCTGTGTTGAAGGCCGTACTTTGAACTATAATGGTTTACATTTGCAAACTGTGACTTGGATGGAGAGTTGTCTCATTGGCACTCATACCACATCTTCTTATATCTCTGATGTATTTTGGTTTAAAGGTGGTATTCCATACAGGTCAGCTTATTATGCAGTCACATATTTATTTTTTTCCCTATATTCGTCTCCTTATATGACAACTTGCTTAAATGCGTAATCTATTAACGAAATGAAGAAATCACGATAGCTGAGAAAAAGGTCATAAGACAAGTAACAATTTACAAAGAACAACCGAAAAAAATAGATATAAAGTAGATTTGTTTACTTTTACAAATTGTGACTTGGATGAAAGAGTTGTCTCATTGGCACTCATACCACATCTTCTTATATCTATTTACACCCACAAAACATGTAATGAACAAATGATCTCTGTAAGGGTAGATTTACATTTCAATTAATGGCACCTGTCGTGCTTCTCTTGTTAAATTCAAATCCGACTGGTACGAAGTTTGATAAGGGAGCTACCATTTGATTTTTATGGGGGGGGGGGGGGGCTAGGATGAAAAATTTTGTCCTGCCTATATATTTTTCCCTCTATTCGGTCCTGCCTTTTTATTTTTCACTCTATTCGGTCCTGCCTTTTTTTTTTAGTTTATCCTGACTTTTTTTTTTTACATAAATTGTCATCCTGCCTTTTTTTTGGCAAATAATCTCATCCTGCCTTTTTTTTACTCAAAACTCCTGTCCTGCCTATTTTTTTTCAAATTTCATCCTAGCCCCCCCCCCCCCCCCCCCCCCCCCCCCCCCCCCCCCCCCCCCCATAAAAATCAAATGGTAGCTCCCTAATGCAGAAAGTAATAAACGATACAATAAAGGCGGGTTTGTAACAACGCCAACTTGGAACATATCCGTGTGACACAGATATTGAATAAAGGTCAACTAAATTATGTTGATGTCGATAAAACTTTATAAGGCATGATGCATGCATATTTAGCATAAAGGTTTTGGGTCAATTCATTTTTTTGTAAGCAGCCTTCTATGCCTTAATAGAAACGCAATTAAAGAGATATCGTATCAAAACATGAAACCCTTACAATCCAAAAGTAAAAAGAAATCTTTATTCGGAAACAATTAATTTTTCTCTTTTGTTGAGAAACTTTCTTTCCACTGATCTCGCAGTAATTTTCTTTAAAAACCACCTTGATGGTCCCGTTGTAGTGTGTATTTAGGAAGAATAATGGAGATTGCTGGTTTGATCCCCGGCCCGGTCAAACCAATGACTTGAAACATTAAATTTGCTGCTAATCCGCTTATCACATTAAAGTAAAAGTGAAGCATATACTGGATAGCTTAGAGTCATAGTTAAAAGTCCGAAAACGAAACGATGTTTCATGCGGAACATCGACATATTTTCGTCCTGATAGGCTAGCAAAATTTGCTACTTGACTTTAAACACAAATCAGCCCATCAATCTAATTCAACGTACAGGTCAAGATATCCACATACTTAGTTGTGAGATATCCAATAATACAATACGTTCAACAGGATCCTTGCAAATAAGATAATCTACAAATTACTTAATGAGAGTACATAATCTATACAGCTGTTTGTGTACATAATCATGATACGATGGTGTCTAATTCTTTTCAATCTTATTGAGAAAAAGCAACATGTAATCACAGTGCCGATCAACGTAAATCAACAAAATAAGATCAACACATTTTTTATTTTCTCAACTTTTTTTTCAACAGTTATCATTTGTATCCAATCCTTAGATGATTGTTTTGGTTTATGCTATTATATACTCGAGATATAATTGAGTGTCCAAAACATTGAGCTTTGATTGGATAACGTTTTGGCAGATTAAAAAAAAAGGACCAGGTAGACGACAAAATTATTGTTGATATTAAACAGCAATCCTTTATAATTTACACACACAAAAAGCCAAAGTGACCATATACATGATAAACACACTGTTGATTGGATGTAAACATGGGCGGTTGAAATTAGTCCAAAATTAATGAAAATTAACAAAACATGTACTGTTCGTTGTATTTTGTAACAAACTAATGGATGTTTGTTAAATGTAAACTCTCCTCATATGGTCAACTTCGGCGGAACATTAACAGACCACATTCATGCATTTTTCTACCTGTAAGTGCGCATGTGATAGGCATTACGATACTTATTCTTTTGTTTTAGGAAACAGTGTAAGAAAAAATCTAGATGCAGTTTACAGAATGAATCAAAATGCTCACTCGTATGTATATAAAGATAAAACAAATAAGTGACCAATTTAGAGAGACCAAACACAGATCTAATAAGGTCTCATAAGATAGGCGGTCTGTAAATACAGATTCAATCAATAAGAAATATACTATAGAGGTTCTTAAATCAATGGTCTTATAACACAGGTTTTTGTTTTGAACAGGTGATATCTTAAGCAGATTTGAATGTTCTTTTAACTCAACCATATGCATGATTTGATTTAAAAACACAGATCTTTAATAAGGGTCTAGATGGGGTTTACATAATAAAGAATAATGGCCAAACAATGAAATAAATAGAGAATAATTAGCAAAACAAAATATAGTTAATAATGTGGTGCAAAAGTATTATACTAATTGGGACAACAGTACTATTAGGTAATACAATACCGATTACTAAAAAAAAATGTACAAGTTAAAGTAAATATCTTATTACATACAAAAAAGATAATAAAATCCTTTTCATGAGAATTTTACAGAATAAGCGTTATGCACTAGAAAATAAGACATATGCAGAAAGACCTTACAATCAATCACCATTTACCTCCTTTTCTGGACACAAATTCATTATTTAAACAAGCTTCAGATTGGCAACATAATTTCATTTATGAGTTAAAAAAAATAGGATGGGTTCCTAAAAAAATCACAGAACCAGGAACAAATTAAAGGTATTTACGAATGAAATAAGTTTATCTAGATAACAAATTAGAGTAACGTTTACAACCGCAACTTTTAATTCAGTAATCAGTTAAATATATGGGTAGCTTATTTGAGTCCGATCCTCAGACTATTGCGTGTGTACCAATGTGATTACTTTTTCATAGAACTTAACCGCGAAGAATTATTTTGTATTTCAAGAACTACGATCAAGAAAAAAGTATCTCATAATGCGACATAGACACATCTGATGGGTCAACTCATTGGTGACAGCGATAGTAAAATTATGTAGTGTCGATTTCTAACGTTTTATAATTAAGTACATGTAGTAATCATAGCATACTTTGCTAGCGATCAATAGAATGTCAAGTTAAAGGGTAGCTTATTCTTACCAATAGTAGTGTTCATAAATTCAATTCATTAATAATCAGTTTGATTTTTTTTTCGTTTATTCAGTGTATTCAATTGCGTAGGGTAATTAACAAACAACAGGAATTGAAAAACTGGGAAGAAGAAAAACCAGTAGCAGTACTGTCTATCATAGGAGATTCTAAACCATATCTACCGAATGAAACGATTAGAATGCAGCTAAAAGTTGGTCTGCTGGAACTGATAAAAACAACAAGTAAGCGTTCACATTGTATTATTTATTTACTTTATTTACTTTTATGCCCTAGGTACAATGTATGTGCTATAAAAGAGGAGCGACAGATACCAGAGGGACAGTCAAACTCATAGATGGAAAATAAACTGACAACGCCATGGCTAAAAAAGAAAAAGACAAACAGACAAATAATAGTACACAAGACACAACATAGAAAACTAAACACTAAGCAACACGAACCCCACCAAAAACTGGGGTTGATCTCAGGTGCTCCGGAAGGGTAAGCAGATCCTGCTCCACATCTGGCACCCGTCGTGTTGCTCATGTAATTATAAACCCGGTAAAAAGTCTAATTCGGTAGGTCACATTCGTGAAAAGGGAAGGGGATTGTAGTTACGACATAAGAAACATATTCGATATCATCTGTGAAACGGTTTTTCCATAACGGTCAACCAACTCGTGAATTTACGAAGGGATGATTTCAACTTCATCATTTGGAACTCTTGGTTTAAAAGCTTCCTTGTGAGCAGCAACCCTCTATCAAGGAAATCATGATAGGAAATACAAGCCCGGGAATATCGTATCTATTGGGAGATATATACTCCGTATGCATGCGCTGATGGAATGTTGCTACATAGAAATGGAAAGTTCACAATTGGGAAGATGAAATAATCTCTTTTGTCGTAAAGTTTTGTTTTCAATCGACCCTCATTGTCAATTTCTAGATGTAAGTCAAGATATGAGGCAGACTTAACTGTATCTGTTGTATCCTTTATCTCTAGTTCGATGGGATAGATGCGTTCAACATAGGCACCAAATTTTGAATTATTTAGTGAGAGAAAGTAAAGTTAAAGGATATTGCTAACTTCTTATTTTTCTTCCTAAGAAGTTCCTGTATGCAGTCAGCCTCATAATAATAAAGGAACAAGTCGGCAAGAAGAGGGGCACAATTGGTTCCCATTGGAATGCCGACAGTCTGTTGAAAAACACGTCCTCCAAACGTAACAAATATGTTGTCAATCAAGAAATCAATCATCTTGATAATGTCAGTTTCAGAAAATTTTTTGTTTCATTGTAAGGCCAAAAGACGCAAGGTTATTGTTTTGTCAATTTTAACATATATGTGGTAATCTTTGACAATAAATAACACCAAATCTTCAAAACGCTTTAGCCGACATGACAGAAATCCTGTTCATACATTTTTTAGGAAAATGAGTATAGCGTTAGAAATTTAGTTGGAATTCTTAATTACAAGGCTTTTATTTTGTTAAATAAACAAATCGTTCGCTTGACCATGTTGAACAAATTTGTAATATTAGGATGATCATATGTTTACGAACAAGATTAAATTACTTGACATTGTAAACCTTAAACCAATTTCCTTTCACCAATTCTGGTCTACATCATTTAAACAACTATAAGTTCTTTACAATGTTTGAATTCATTACAATTATTTTCATAATTAGTTTTAAAACTATTGTCATCATTATTATTTGTATCCTGTAAGATATATGGATACTAACTGAAGAAAAATGTACAGGTGTTAGGGAGATTGTTGAAGAAGTGATTGACGGATATTCAGAAAATAGTAAATCCCGTGTTTTGTTCAAGGATGTAGAATTTGATTTGACCAAGGTAAGAGACGATTTAAAGTAGCCATAGTTTCAGAGCGAAACAGTTTTGAACTGAAATGGTTACTTTTTTCATCTGAACAGATCTTAAAAGACTGAACAATAAATTATTAAGCCTTTCTAAGTCGTTCAGTAAATTTAAGACTCGTGTATTTTTTTTTAGGTAAATCAAGTACAGTCTAAACGATTAATTTGCAGTCATGAGGATCTGTTTTGTGTAGTCGATCTTTAGACTATTCAATAAATGTAATATACATGTACCTACCAACAAAATTATAAATTGTTTAAAAACCTACGTAAAAGGACTGAATTTACTGCAGTGGAGATGTCTGAAAATTTACTAAAAGACTGAACATTATTTATGTTTCAGATTTTTTAGATGATAAGATCAAAATAACTGTTTAAGACTAAACTCTTTTTACTAGTGTTTATATAATTAGAATCAATTTTGAGACAATAAATTAAATCATTTTTTCTTGCCATGATTATCATCTTCATTGGCAAAAAAAATAAAACCGCATATCAAAATGTAAAAGTATTGAAACATTCGTTGAATTTTAATATGCAATCGCACGTTATATTTTAAAAAGAACAATATTTAGGATAACTTCGTTATATTTCAGAAGTTTTTTTTTTCAAATTTCATTCAGGGTGTTAACTTTAATAGTTAATTAACTTTAAAAATGTGTTAAAGAATACGTTTTTACAAGAGTAAAATGCTACGATGATTAATTGTACCCCTAATTGTATGCCAAAGAAGAAAACAGGAGAAAATGTGAAAGAAAGGAACTCATTGATTTATCGCATTTTGTAAAGGGACTGACACTTATGAAGGCTTTATGTTAGGCTTAAATATCTATCAATATGATTTCCTTTCATCTTGTTTGTAAATTGTTATCCTTTATCAGAATCGGTATTTATGCACAAATCTTCAAACTTTGATAATTTGCCACTGGTAAAAATACCAATTTTGGAATACGCAGAAAGTAAAATTTGTAGAGAATATAAACATATATGCGTTGATACATTTAAGTATGTTGTAAATTTCCCAATTACCAGATAAACACTGAATACAGTTGTTATGTTTGTCAGTAGCATGTATGTTAACTTGAGTATTTGATGGGGAAAACTACATAAAGAGTGCCTATATAGATTTTCAAACAAGTATTATTTGGGAGATCCACACATCCACTTTTTTAAGTGGGCTGAATTATAAAACAAAAAGCAGACACAATTTATTGCACCTACAGCAAAATATGAATATTAAGAATCCATAAAAATAACATATTGGGGGTAAAACAGTATCCGTATTTCAATCCGTTTTAATAGTTGTTACGGACGTATTACGGATTGGAAACAACAAACGTTTTACTTACCTGTTACTATTTGTCCGTAAGTCATCCGTTTAATACGTCTTAAACTATTTCACTGTTTAGATAGGCTACTAAATTTGGAGTAAAAACAGGAGAAACACAAAAGACTCCACATGCAGTTAAGACCTGATGCTAAGACATTTTTAATATCTCCAATCATGAATTCATTAGTTCAATACTTTTAGGTTCAATCTGCGAATGAACAGGGAAACACGTCATTTCAACCAAATGAAAGTGACCTTGAAAATTGCATCAAAGGTAAGGAAACATATTTTGGGTTACCTTGTAGAAGTTATTGCATGAATGAATAATTAAGAAAACAAATGAATCAGGATGTTATAACAAATACCGGTAATAGGGTTTTTTTTTGCAACATATGATCATTTCGACAAAAAATATCCCTTCAGTGATGCTCCAGGTTAAAATATTTGAAAATCCAAAAACCAAAAAGAACAAAAGTAAAGCCAAAATCAAGGCAAGGAATCAGAACTTTGCTTGAGGGAGATGTATTTCTAAGGATGAGTAAATAAATCAAACAAAAAATCGATGAAAACATAAACATATTCTGATAATTTTTGTATTCCTGCATTTGAAAAAGAAATGCATGAATGCTATAACTTTTCACTTGTAATACTTATTATCTGATAGTGAAGTGGTTTATTGATGAATATTGGTTCATAAATGAAATTATAATGATTTTCATTTGTTTTGAAGATTTGTATGGTATCTGTTTATAGTACATTTGAATACAAAAAGATGTGTTGTTCGGCAGACTTATGCATTTTGATTATATGAGAAGTAAAGCTGTAGAAATTTACGATTTACTCAAGCATGTTAAAATGCAAATGAAAACTTGTATTGATATTTTAGAATTATCTTCTTTTTCCATTCTGGCATCTAATATTGATCGATTAGTGAAAAAAGCATATTGAATTATAAAAAAAAAAGCAAGTAAGCTTTTTAATTACTATTTTTTACAGTTCTTTTTGGTCATATAGCTCTTCAACTGATTCGGTTCTTATACATCCGTGGCTTTCAAATATTCAGCTTTGATTGTTACTGATGAAAGTATATCCAGAAAAGTGCTTCGGAGGAATGAAAGTTTATGTGCTGTTAACATTGTTTAATGCAGAATTTAGTTACTTTCTGCGATACTTATGCATAAATTAATTGAATATTTTCTTGATAACACAGAGTGCGATATTTATATATCCAAACTGGTTCGCTTTACCCGTGTCTGTAGTTAGTTCTCGATTTCATTGAACGTAATCTACATGTATGTAGCACTGGTAAATTATTAAGTCAGAGATTCCGTTACCAGGAAATTACTTGAAACATTTGCTGAATTCTTTCAAAAGATACACAGATTTACTTTGCAAGTTTGACTGTACCTAAAATAAACGCGATATCATATTCTAGTTTTTACTGGGATGTTGTTTATAAAGTGTGTAAATTATTATACGATCCATGTTAAACTTTAAACCCTTTTTATAAACTTATTCTAAAAGAATATCAATTATACACTGTATTAAAGAAGTTTGAATATTGTTTTAATCAGTACAAACATTGATTGTGTTATCAATTAATTAAAACTTACTTAAATAAAAGTATTACAGCTACATGAACATAGCTTTGAAAATTAAAAGTACTAATTTTTTTTAATACTTTACTTTGGCATTGCTGAAGATCTGACTCTTTATAACGTCTTTACACTAACTACATTGGATATGTGCCGATTTACTTAGTATTGGGTAAAATGTTTTTGTATTTAGTGTTATTGGCCTTGAACAAGCTGTAAGTAACTACGAGTACTCTTAGACCAGTAATTTGAGTTTTAACTCCTTTTGTTTGTTGTTGCATGCTTTATGTCGATCGAATCAGTCAACCCTTTTTCGAATGAGGTTGATTGTTTGTTTTTATGTCGTTCTGTTTAACCACTGTCTAAGGGAAGTGTTGTGCACCCGCAAAACATGATTAGACCTGCCACATTCTGTATGTGCATGTCCAAATCAGGTTCCTGCAATTCAGTGGTTGTCTTTAGTTGCTCTATATCATTTGTTGTTTCCTTTATTGTTTTGTATAGTCTTTATTGTGTTGTGGTGATGCAACTCTGTTTCAGAGAAGGTGAGTGTTTTGTGCCCCCACATTTAACTCACTACATTTACATCTGATCATCATGTCCGAAGTCTGGGGCCATTACATAAGTAGTTGTCGTTTGTTGCTGTACATAGTACTTTTTTTGTTTTGTTCATAAATTAAACCGTTAGTTTTGTCGTTTGAACTGTTTAAATTTGTTATTTTGGGGTCTCAGATTTTACATCTTGCTTCGTGGTATGAAAATGCTCATTGTTGGAGGCCGTATGGTGACCGATGTTTTTTTAGCGTCGACGTCATTTGGTATATCCTTGAAAGTTGACTCATCGGTAATCATACCATATATTTCTATTATTCTAAAATCTGTTTTTTGTAAGATAAAATATTGACTGCGTTTTCAATTTTTTGTAGAAATAGTTATTTTTTTTATCTCAAATATTGGTTCTTTTCATTTTTCTACGTATGTACTAGTAGTTCAATTTATTGTATGAAAATCCACTCCCTCTCTCTTAACAATTAAATTGTGCGTTTGAACCCCGCACGAGGCAGGTGCATTCTGTTCCAATCTTCATTGACTAGAATTGTAATTTGTTTTGCCGGAGGTTGTTGGATCTCTCCGAGCACCCCGGCGTCCGTCATCAAAACTGGCCACCAGGATACAGTTTGGCAATCATACAACATTTCCTCATTTGTATGTTAAGCATTTTAAGAATTATGACTGGCAAATGTACTTCTTAAAAAAACGGGAAAAAAAAAATCTTCTTATATTATTAGGTTATATGCACTTCTCTTACTTCACCTATAGATACAAACCACAAATGTGAAACATTAGAAGAAATGAGAAAAACATTTTGAGCTGATGCACTGTTAATGTCCGATTGATAGTCGGCTAAGAAACTATACATGTAATGTTATTGTTCAGAAACTATACATGTAATGTTATTGTTAAAAATATTTTAGAAGAAAGATTTCACCGAATTAAAATAATAAATAATTTTGTTTTTAATTGTACATTTTATATATATTTGATAATAGAGCACTTGGAGATCCCGTTGATTATTATTGTTGTTGGCGGGGAGGAAAACTCATTTGAGACCGCTATGATTAACTTAAAAAGGAATGTTCCTGTTTTGGTAATAGATGGGTCTGGTAAAACGGCAAACTTCATATGTAAGGGATACAGAAGGTGTATGCACAAACACAGGTTAGAGTTTATTTATATTTATAAATTGGCTTTGAAATGCGTTCAATAAATGCGAGTACTCTTAGAGCGATAATATATAACGTTTGTAATTTTTTCAGTAATTTTTTTGTGCTTCATGCAAATCTGATGAGTTCAGCTGTTTCATTCTTATAGTTTGTTCGTATGCCCTGGTTTTAAACAATTATTCCAGATAAAGAGAGAGTTGAGCGCTAGAGAAATGTTTTACTGAGCCAAATCATTTATGTCAGGAGCTTGTGGTTCTGTTGTTTTCGGTGTTTGCTGTCTGCTATATTTGTTTTTTGTTATAAATCAGGTCATTTGTTTTCTCGTGCCTATCCTATTTTTATTAAATACGATAGTCCTTCCGAAACTTTCTTTCACATTTGTGTAAACATAAAGCCAATTCGGATAAAATACAAACGAAACGTAATCAATATGGTTTCTAATCGGGTTTCATTAATCGTATTGACTTTTGAATAGAAGCTTGGCGTGTGTGCTTATAAACTCACTGAATGCAGGAGTGACTCTTTCAAAACGTGTTCGTGTAACACTCGTGTATTTACTGTTTTTCTATATGTCTGCTGGGGCAAAGTTATACAACAAAAAGTAAAATCACAAAAATACTGAACTCCGAGGAAAATTAAAAACGGAAAGTCACTTATTAAATGGCAAAATCAAAAACTCAAACACATCAAACGAATGGATAACAACTGTCATATTCCTGACTTGGTACAGGCATTTTCTTAAGTAGAAAATGGTGGATTAAACATGGTTTTATAGCTAGCTAAACCTCTCACTTGTATGACAGTTGCATAAAATTTCATTATATTGACAACGATGTGTGAACAGAACAAACAGACATAATAGGTGAAAATGTCATAAATAGGGGTACATCAGTCAACATTGTGTTATATTCTTTATCACTATGAAAACAAACAAATATGTATCAAAGAAGCACAAAAAGGCATATTAGCAAAAACGAAAGACAAGAATACAAAAGTTTATCTCCAACACAATAACACAATGACGGGATGTATAAGTGACGGGATGTATAAGTAAAGAGCCACGTCAAATGGATATCACCAATAACAGACTAAACAGTAAATGTAGTATTCATCAAGACAAATAAAAGAATACTATAACACGTTATTAAGATAATAAACAACGTCAGTACCCATAATCTTTACTTCAAGACCATCGTGTATTATTTGTGAAGTTGATACGGAATATTTATCAACAAGGTCTTGGTACCTTCCGATGAACTTTTTTAGAAAAAGGACGAGACGTTCCCGGTTCATCAACTTTTTGCTCAGACACTGGTGACCTTTTACAAAGTCTGAGTAGGAGCTGCAAGCTCTTGAATACCGAATAAGTTGGAAAATGTATATCCCATATGCAGGTGAAGTTGGTATATTGCTACAGAGGTGGGGGAAATTGATAATTTCCAAATTAAATCGTTTTGTTTATCATACATGATAGTTGATAAATGATAAAAGCCTTGCACAAAGAGGTACAACAGCAAAATTGTTAGAAAGATAAAATTGATCAAAAAGAAGTTTTAAATGTAGAAGGTATTTGAAGGTGTGATGAATCCCGAATTAAAAAGAACATTGTCTGAATATGTACAAAAAATGTATGTCCAAAGAAAAAAATCAGATATCACTATGTCTTTTGTATATTCACAGTGAAACAAATATTGTTTTCTCGAATATATTCAAATCGGAAATGATGGAAGCAGCAAAAATGCTATATGGTTCAAATGATGAAGAGGAGGACACAAAACAAACTAGTAGGGAGAAACTAGCAAGGCAACTGCAGGAGGGGTTGGAAGAGAACTTTAAATCGGTATGTATTACACATTCTTCAAGCATGTCCGCATAAAAGTATATTTCTTCATCATTGACCTTTGCATTATCATATTGTCGTTTCTGACAACTTAGACTTTGCATAACATACCACTTGAGGTACTTTTAAGTGTCAGGTATGAGCTGTTTTTGAAATTCTTAACAAATCTTTATTTTGGTATTAAGGGCATAAAAAGCTTCTGAATAATTTTCTATCTGAACAATGTGTTTCAGGGCTTGAAAATTAAAACAACGATTATGACTGTATTTGCATAAAATATATCCACATTTAAAATGACATCAAACAAATGCGCCTTAATTTTTAACAAGCTTGTATACACTATGTCTATATCTATTACAATGTAGAACATCATTTCAATAGATATTGTTAGTAAGCAATTATTTATAAAATAATAAGCCTAGTATCTTGGTTATTTTTTTACTCTCTAATTGAATAAGACTAATTAGCAATTGTTTTACTTAAAATTACATTTTAACATTCGCTTTGTTATCCATATGTTTATGTTTCTGCTTCCTTGTTACTTGAAAAACGAAAAGGCTATACGTTATATTGGAATTGCTTCGCCAAAAAAAAAAAACAAGTAGAAACAATGTAGCTTTTTTATGTTATTATAAAAGCCATTGTTTTTTTTTCTTTAATATAACTGCAATTCAGCATTCAAAATATAATTCATTATTTCAGATTCACGTGTACTTGGCAACTGAAACTACGTACACATTAGACAGGACAATTCAGGATATATTATTTCAGTCACTTTGCACAGGTTTGATTATTTAATAAGCATAAGTTCATGAGGACTGTTTCTCATTTATTATAATATTTCAGTTAAGTACTTTAACAATAGCTTCCTTGTGAGAAGCAACCCGCTATCAAAGATATCATGATAGGAAATAGCTCTGAAATATCACATCTACATGTATATATATACTCCATATGCGGGCTCTGCTGAATTGCTGCTACATATAATTGGGAAGATCACAAATGGGGACCCGAAATCACCTTTGATCTCAACTAACCCTCCTTTTCTATATTTAGAAGTGAAACAAGATATGAGGTAGATTTAACTGTATCTGTTGTATCATTTATTTTAAAACCGAGTGGATAGATGCGTTTAACTTGGTCACCAAACTTTAAAATTATTTAGCGACAGGACATTATCTATATAGCGGAACGTGAATTTAATCATGAAACCTGTCTCATATACATACAGGAACAAGTTGAGCAAATGTCAAATAAAACAATAACTCAAATGTAATATGTAAACTGCATGTTCTATGTGTGATTGCCAAAACGAATATAGCGACTGTAAATAAAATATTATAAGGGAATGAATGAATAGGCTAAAATAAATTAAAGATTACAACATAGAAAACATTAACCCATAAAGTTCTAAGCTAGCGGAAAAAAAATTTTGACAGAATATATCATTATAGCCGCAATGATGCTTAATACAAAAACGGTTTTCTGTTTAAAAGATCAGTGTCCTAAACTATTTTTTTTTAATTTCCATTTTTTTTAATGTATTAGAACAGCGACTGGAACATTAATTTAATGTTGTGTCGGATCTTCTTGGTGATGCAAATGTTTCTTCTTTTTATGCAGCGATATTAGAATAAATAATCTTGATAATATGTTTAAGAATATATGCAATTTTTAATTAAGGATGATATGCTTATGTTAACAATAAAGTGATACATAAGTAAGTGTTTTTGTTTGCGAATGATAATCATCACACAATCTAACATTCTTCACAAAGTAACCAGATTAAGAAGACACAAGTCAGTAGAATATCAATTCTGATTGACGAATTAATCATTTATGCTTATTGTTCGGGCAGCATCTATTTATAATTTAGTCGGTACGAATTGTTAACTTTTGCTGTCATGTACCTGACACTAAACGCTGAAAATGGACATGAACACAAAGACATGGTTGACCAAATTTGAAAAGAAATTATTTAGACAGTAAAGGCTAATCGGCTAAAAATATTTCCTCCAGTATCAAACTGCTATAAATATTCAACCTGTACACTCATCCCCAAAATGTGCAAAACGTATTTCAATAACAAATAAACTATACACTTTTAGACAACAAGAACGAAGAAAAGCTCACAGATAACATGCTTTACTTTGTTGATTTATGGAACAGACCTGACATTGCAGAGAGAGAAATATTCAATTTAGAAAAAAACGGAGTGTTTGAGAAATTACAGGTGTGTGTAACAATCTGAATTATATAGATATAAGAAGATGTGGTATGAGTGCCAATGAGACGACTCTCCATCCAAGTCCCAATTTGTTAAAGTAAACCAGTATAGGTCAAAGTACAGTCTTCAACACGGAGCCTTGGCTCACACCGAACAGCAAGCTATAAAAGGCCCAAAATTACTAGTGTAAAACCATTCAAACAGGAAAACCCAACGGTCTAATCTATATAAAAAAAACGAGAAACACTTATGAACCACATCAACAAACGTCTGTTAATTCCTGACAAATGATACTTGTTGTCCCGAGATGCATACTCTGAATACTAGTATACATTTCATCTGTTATATTCCTTCTGTGCTTCGTGATGATCTGATAAGTCCAAATAAGTGTTACAGTTAGTTCTGATGTTGTACTGTTACACAATTGTACCGGGACACGCATAGGGTATAACGCTCACAAACATGTTTAACCCCGCCATATTATGTATGTGTCTGTATCAAATCAGGAGCCTGAATCTCAGTGGCTATAATTGGTTTATGTAAGTTATAACTTTTGTCCTGACCACAATTCCGGCCTCTCTTCCTTGAATATGACTTTACAGAATTAGACAAATCACCCGGTGTGTACTTACATAAGCAACACGATGGGTGTTACATGTGGAGATGGATCTGCTTAAAGCTCAGTATATTGTTTTCTATGTTGTTTTTGTATACTTTTGTTTTTCTTTTGATAATTTTTCGTTTTTTGCCCAATCATTGTCACTTGGTTTTCGACTAATGAGTTGAATATCCCTTTGGTATCTTTCGTATCTCTTTTGTCATTAATCATGCGGTGATTTTTTTTTATCTCGTTTGAACTGTTTTACATTTTGTCGTGTCGTGTTTAAAAATACGTTATCTATACTCTCTGGATAGCAACTTGTCCTTATTGTATACTGGACTGCAGCTACACCAACGTGAACGTAAGTATTTTGTCGATGTGCAGATATTCCTAAACATAACAAGCTAGTAAAAAAGACGTGCGTGTGTGAAACTTCCAATCAACTTGACACCGCTTAGATCTTTTGATCGATATCTTCCTACCATACAATGTACTTACACAGGCTTTATAAAATAGATTGCACACGTTCGATTGATTTTTCTGCGGTTTATTTTTTTTAGTCTTGATATTATTAACTCTCTGATAGTAAAAGCGACATAAAAACACAATTAAATGAAATATCACGGCCAAAATAATAGGATGAAATGACAAATTATTGTCCGTATAAGACTTCTCAAGAAACTAAAGATTGAGATAGACATTTCAGGTTTGAACCAAAAGGGTAGTGTGTCTGAATTTCCTGCCATGTGTACAAGTGCTTTTATCTATTGCATGTACAGTTATCATCATTGAATTCTTCTGTATGCTATATTATTATATATATTTGGTTATCTCACTCAATATAACTTATATCCATTAAACAAACACATGAAATAAAGGGTATACTTTTTTATAGGATAAACTAGGCGAAAAACAGAGCTGTTTATCAAACCTATTCACTAATGCTTTGAGGTTCAATAGGGTTGATTTGGTTAGGCAAGTGCTAGAATATATTTTGGACAAGAAACAGTATAGAAAATTCTTAGATCACTCACTTGAAGACTTATATGAGGTTTGTTCCGATTCATTAATATATTATACATGCGTGTATTTCTGTGTAGAATCCAACTTTGTTCCCATAAATATGCCACATAGACAAATAAAGGCAACAGTAGTATACCGCTGTTCAAAAGTTATAAATCGATTGAGAGAAAGCAAATCCAGGCTGTGTATGAAAATTTCATATGTTATATATATAAACGTTATTGGTGGCAAACTCTTAGTCCCCTTTTGATGAGTCAGCGTTTCAACTGTCTCGGTTATCATACAATCTTTGCCTTCAAATATTCGGTTTTTGGCGTTCCTGATGAAGGTTAATCCAGAAAAGAACGTAGAACGCAAGAAATGTATAAAGTGTTGCTTTTATTGTTTTGAGAGACGTACGTACATTTGAAACAAACAGTCGGATATTCCATAAATAAAATCAACAGTAGTATACCGCTGTTCAATAGTCATAAATCGATTTAGCTGAAACAAATCCGGGTCACAAAGCAAAACCGAGGGAAACACATCAACTATGAGAGGAAAACAACGGAACAACAGAAACACTGAACTGCTACACAAGAAAAAAACCAAGATACATATAAACGGACTATTGATGACAACTGTCAAATTCCTGACTTAGTACAGTACATTTTAAAGATAAACTGGTGGGTTGAACCTGGTTTTATGGCTAGCCAAACCTCCCGCTTATATGGCCTTGTTAAAATTACCGCTACAATGACAACATTATTTGACAGGAATACAGTACAAATAAACGCAAGAGCACTCAGGACAGAGAAATAATAAATAAATAATATAATTATAGTACATTATCAATATGTTAACCACAAAATATTATCGGACACCTCCAATTAATTTACGACAGTACACAAGTACATCACAATAGAATTATGAACTGTGTGTCACACGAATGTATCAACGCCACAGGTAAATTTAAATTATGTATGTTGGATGTATAAATATCGAGAAACGTCTAATAACAATGCGAATTCACACACGGCAAAACAGTCATATTCGGGAATAGGTCACGTTCGGTACTTAGCAGACCAGACCACAATCTTAGACGTGGTAAAACTGTCGTTATTTAGTTTATACACAGACAAATCGAATAGATCGACCAATTTGTGATGGTGTCGATAAAATTTACGGAGTGTCATTTTTAATCTTTCCTCATAACTCTGCGTAAGAAGCACACTCCTGTATGTGAAGTCCGTATTGTGTGAACATACACGAGTATAACGTATCAACTGAGATATGTAAACACCATACGATGGGCCAGAGGGTATGTTACTGCTGAGAAGTGGGAAATTGATAACTGGGAAGTTGAAATCGTCCCGTTTGTCATAGATTGTTTTTATGAAGTCGTCCATCTGTGTCAATATCGAGGAAAAGATCAAGGTATGAAGCAGTTTTTCTAGTATCAGTAGTATCTTTAATTTCAAGTTCACTGGGATATAAGCATAAAGATAAGCAACAACTCTTTTCGTTTCGCCCTGTGTTCTTTGATTCATTTGAAACATATTTGCTACAGGGGTATTGCAAAATAAAAGTCATGGTCATTTTCTAAATGTTTCCATTTTCTGTTAACAATGATTCACTACTATCCATCAACCGTAATGGATATGGACACAAAGTTTGCATTACATTGTTAATTGCGACATGTCGTAACTACAATGTATTTAGTAAAGGAAGTTATTTCTGTTATTTGAAAGTATTAGAAAAATATACATAAAAAAGATTTAGGTAGAATTAAGTTTTTTGCTTTGCAACCTTGAGATTAAGTTCAACGTCAAAGGTAAAGTTGACATTCTCGATGTTGTAAGCTTCTCTTCTGAATATGTAACAGATATACAAAGAAAAAAAACTATCAATATGTTTTGGACATTGAGACAAATAAATTAAAGATAAGAATTAAAAGAATTTCATTGCCCTTAAATTGTACAAGTCAAATGTTGATCATTTATTACTTCTTACTTGTACATGATCAACCAATAGGAACTGCTTCATAATGACGGGGATCATGACCTTGAAAAAGTGACAATGTGCAAAGCTAAGGTAGTTGTTTTGTGCAAATGACAAGCGTTACGATTTAATGGAAAGTAACTTATGCAATGACATCGGAAATGACTTACTATAATCGCGATTATCTTATTATCTTCTTTATTTCACGGAAAAAGCCAAGGAGTCTTATATTTTTGCAACTGATACTAAGTTACCTACCATATCACCCGTATGTCATCGGAAGTTAGTTATAGTGAAACGAAATATGCTATTTATCTCTTGTATTTTATTAAAGTAAAAAAAACTATATATTTTTTATCCATTGTAAGATTAGCTATTTTCTGACACCGGAGTCGACTCTTAAAAGAAAAAATTAAATTTTGAATGTTATACAATTTATACTGATATGCTAAGACGACCATTCAGTATTTTGAATGAAAAGAAGAAAAGTTGCATTTATTAAAGTCTATTAAGAATTGTCGAGAATTGTGAATCTAGAAATATATTCACAAAAAAATCCACTAACAGTAATTACTTTTCTTTCAGGACGACGCTAGCTTCGGAGGATATGTTTTTCGGAAAATCACGGTAAATTTCATTACATTGAACATGTTGAAGTTCTACAAATTACACCTTCACCAGATATTTGATATTTGTTTTTATTCTTAATGTGTCTTTAAAGCAATCTAAATACAATACAGATCATGTTTCTACGTTTCTCTTACAATGATCTGACAATGCGCATGCTCTGTGCTATTTTCTGCATTAAGGAGCTTTCGGTATTCTCTTAGTATGTCGAGTAGATATACACCTGATGAAATTTGGAGGATGAAATAATTATAAGATCAGAAAGGAAAATGGAAGTTGTCAGATCCTTGTTCGTGAGTCATGGACACATGAACTGTATTTAAATCAGATTGTCTACAAAACTCTCAACATTTGCATTAAAAATAGAACTTTTGTCATGGTTAAATTCGACATAAAATATATCATGCTGCAATCGATAAGGGTTTCGTATTATCTAATTGACGCTCTTAACCAGAAGTCTGGAAATCAAAAATGGATTACTACATGGATAATACTGGAAAAAAGGGACGCTCTGTAGTTGCTATGACAAAATATAATAAGACAGAAAGTCATAGCATTTCTCGATATATATGTGCTGAATATTTGCCACTCTGAACCCAAAGTAGGCTATTGAAAAGCAATCATTATCTTACATCATTAACATTTCATTATGTTTCAATAAATGCCAATATACTATTTACAAAACTTTTGAAATAACGTCACATCCGAATGAAATAATGTTCACTTCCCCTTTTGTGACTAACCATTTTATAAAAGTATGTGTAAAACCATTGTTACAAAATCCCATTTTAAAATTTGTTTTATTATAATCTGATACAATCTGAGAAAAGTTCTCTTATATACATTCCCTATGACAGAAAATGTTTTGATGCCATTATCTATTTTATGAGATTTTTACATAACTCAGTGAAATATAGCTGTACTCCTACTTTAATTATCAGTTTGTTAACATCAAATTATACAAGTCGAAGAATATCCATCAATACTTGAAAATTAAACATAAAACGATGAACATTCTACAAAACAATAAACATGATAAACAAATCAACGAAATCGGAAAACTGAACATCACAAATTCCTCCGAAAACAAGGGATGATCTCAAGCGCTTCGGAAGGACACTCATATTCTGCTCCAAATGTGGCATCTTAGTAATGCTCAAGGAAAATACAAATTCCATGATAAGTATAATTTGATGATTCGGTGATGCCACAATAGGGGAAAGGAGTACGGGTCTGTGGCAGCAACAAATTAAACATATGTGGTCATCCGTGACATGGAGATACATTATGTATCATTACTATCAACCAAAATATAATGGTGTCCGTAAGATTTTCGAAGGAATAATTACAACTTCTCAACTATCAATTCTTGGTTCAACAACTTTATTGTCAACAGCAACGCTGTGCATGATTGCTTCTTATTTATATTCGGCTTAGAGACCGTTATATTGTCAACAAAACTTTTATGAAAAATATTTGTCGTAAGGACCATAATGCCTTCATTGTTAAACTATGAACAGGATTAGTACACACTTTTAAACTACAAGTGAATTCTGCCGAGGAATATCAATTGGATAAACGTAAAAGTAGAAGTAGAAACTCGTATTTTCAAAACCCTTCGTGTTATTGACTCACATAATTCAATGAGACACAATTGGTCAGAAGACAGATCTGATTTCTCTCATATCTATAAATCTAAGACTACATGTCTCTAGTGAGTTGGGACACATACACAATGCATCCATCGGCCAACCTGATGAGGGCATTTTTTGCGTCAGGACCAGACATCTCCGTATATATGAAATATGAACATTTAAGTCCATAACGCATCAAATATGTTAACACTTTACGTTGGGAAGAGGGTTTGTTACTGCTTTTCTTTAGTTCATATTTTGGGTACGTGTTTCTGTGTCTATACAGAACAAAATTATCCAGATATCGTGCAAAACATCTAGGTTTTATAGTATTCATAATTTCCAATCCAGTTGAATATATATTACAAACTACAAGTTTGGTTATCTAAACGATAAACCAAAAACTTTCCAAGGTATTCTTTGTTTTTGTTTTTGAGAAGGTTGTATGCATTGTGCTTTATATGAATACAACTAAGTAAATATATTGCATAATTAAATCAAATTTTATGTTTCCTTTTGTTAATATTTAAAAAAAAAAAAAGACAAACAATAGTATACAAAACATAACATAGAAAACTAAAGACTGAGCCACACCAACCCTACCAAAAACTATGGGTGGTCTCAGGTGCTCCGGAAGGGTAAGCAGATCCTGCTCTACATGTGGCACCCGTCGTGTTGCTCATGTTAGTATAAAAGGTATGAGAAACCAACACGATGAAAAAAAAAAACTTCTAACAGATTATTGATAATACAATAAACACAAGAAATATGTTTTTTTCATATAAAACCAGAAAATGTATAACAATCGATGATAGTGTAGCAATAATAAAATGCACTGTTACTTTTATTTATCTTGTCGATATATGAGATATGCTCAAGTTAAGGAAATTTTCTAATTATATTTAAGAAAAAAAAATCCAGACAAAAAAACATTGTGGAAAAGGTAGATGTTGTTGTGAAAAAGATAACCGGAAGGCTTAACATGCATATTTTTGACGAAGGTAATGTTGTAATATAAAGAGAACGCTGTCATTTATATTTCTTTTCACTTTTTGAGTACGATAGATTTCAATTTATTCCTTAAAACAAGCCAGAAGCTTTTCTTGAAATGTATAGTTTGGACAGGGCAAATAAAAATTATAATTTCAACTATTATATTAGCTATCTGTAATTCATAACAATGAGTTACTATTTAAATTGACCCGACCTTCCAAAGATTCATGATTAAAAAAATCTATTTCATTTGTGTCGTGATAAATATATATTGCTAAAGGTAATAATATAATTTTCTAAACATATTGGTGGATAATTGATACCAGTAGAATTTATATGTATTGCACTAGGGAATGTATTCAAAAATATTCTTGCACGTACCCCTTTATCACATATCAATGCTTGAAAAATTATTTAAAAACTGTCTAACACATTTTTTGTCTTAGATTACGTCGATAATTTAGGCCATATTTGTCCTAGAGCAATATGATTGAATACTGAACGCCAACTTTTCGTTTTATTCTAAATGAGACAGTACGTTTATACACAATGAATAATGTATCATGTATATAGCTTAACTTCTGTGTTATTTGGTCTCTGCTCTGGAGAGTTGTCATATTGGCAATCATACCACATCATTCATAAGAACGATATCCCCTTTATAAATCAATGCTAGGATGTGAAATGCTTAGTAAGTCTTCATAATGTGACTTGAAATGAAGTAGTTAAAACTGCATAATTTACTTTCGTCCCCACGTTTTGATTTATACCCTACTACGCTATGTTATTTTGAAGCAGTGTTTGCTAAAACCATTTAGATTTTTTGACAATTCTTCAATACAATGGTCTCTTAAAGAGGGCGTAGTCATTTCTTAAAAATTCATTTTTATGAAGAGAGTTTTATACATCATGTACATATAGGTATCTTGTTTATTGAAATCTAAGAACAAATATTTGCGCAATATAAAAATCATTTCCCGACAATTTTAATATGCATTTTTTACGCATTTTTGCATGATAATTCACTTCGTAAATTATTTTATTTAAGAAGCGTTTATACAGTAAAATTGAGAATGGAAATGGGGAATATGTCAAAAAGACAGCTTCAGATTGCCCCTAAATAAAAATGTGTACTAGTTCAGTGACAATGGACGTCATACTAAACTCCAAATCATATAAATGGACTAAAACTACAAAACATACAAGATTTACAAAGACCAGAGGGTCCTGACTTGGGACAGGCGCAAAAATGCGGCGGGGTTAAGCATGTTTTGTTAGAACTCAACCCTCCCCTATACCTCTAGTCAATGTAAAAAACAAACACACAGCAATACGCACAGTAAAACTCAGTTTTTAAGAAGTCCGAGTCCGCTGTCAGAATAGGTAAAAAAAGAAACTAAACAAAATGACAATGATAAATAAATTAACAAAAGACTACTAGCAGTAACTGACATGGCAGCTCCAGACCTCAATTAAACTGATTGAAAGATTATTTTTTCATGATATGAATATCAAGCACCTCCCGTTAGGGGTTTAGTATCATACCATCATGAAATATATGAGAAGAACATAACCCATATTGCCAACAACTGGTTTTAGAATAAATGTGTTTATTTCCGATGCCAAGACTCTATGAGAGAATCAATATTAATACCAAAATACGCCATATTCAATGACCTGGCAACAGTATCGTAACTATATTCTTTCTGCATAAGTCTGTTTAAAGGTGAATGCCGACATCTTTGTGCTTTGTAAAGAATATTACCATAAAAGATTGGATATGAAATACCTGAACGTATAAGATGTTTACATGTTGATTCATATCTACGAATGATGTCCTTGTACCAATGATAAAATTTAGTAAATGTTTTGACTAGTTGGTAATATCGAAAACCCTGGTGTAATAAATTGTCAGTAATAAAGAGAATTTTTTCGTTAAAATCAATTACGTTTTAACATACACGATCGAATCGAAAAATTTGAGATATATAAACACAAGATGATGGTGACAAGGGAACGTCATCATCTAAAAATGAATAATTAACAATGGGAAATGAAAAATTATCTCTTTTATCATAAATATTGGTATGAAGCTTCCCGTTAAAGATATAGATATCAAAATCCAGGAACGGGCATGGTTCATTGTTCGTAATAGCTTTATTTAAAGTCAGTTCGGCAGGATAAATCTCGTTAGTGTACATATTGAAGTTGTCATTATTGAGACCCAATATAGCATTCGAATATCTAAAAGTGTTATTAAATTTTTGTATCAGATGTTTTTTCGATGGGTCTTTGCTGATTTGAGTCATAAATTGTAACTCATAACTACAGAAAAGGTCCGCAATAAGTGATGCACAGTTAGTCCCCATTGGAATTCCGATGACTTGACGATATACGGAATCGCCATAGCAACCAAAAATGTTATCTAGTAAATATTCAAGAGCAAACATAGTATCAAAGCAGGTCCAATCTACATAGTTCTTTTGTATGTGGTTACTAAAAAATGACATAAAAGAGTTTGAACATATATGTTCGCATTCTGACTTTTTAAGTCTCCATTTAATTAGGTGTGTGAATATTTTCTTAATAAGATTATGAGACAAAATGGTATGTTGGGTAGAAAAATGAAAACTTTTAACAGATTCGAAATGACCAATATAAGCATGCAATTTATCAAGTAAAAAGAATTTTTGACACTCCAAAAGTAATTAATTCCACTATTTTCAAAGGCCTTATTTGATCAATTTATTACTAGGTTTTTGATTGTACCAAGTGTACTTGTAAGTAGATTATACAGTTAAATAGTGAGACAATTGCATGAAGACGAAATAAATCTATATTTGTAAGGTGTTTTGTGCAGTTTCGGAAGCCAGCACATAGTTTTAACTTTCATTTTATTTGGTTTTGCTTGTAAGGAGGTAGGTAAATGTTTATGTTTGTTACAGATGTTCTTTTCCGAATATGGAGTCAGTTGGAATATTGGTGATTTCGTGATTTCCTTTAGCAGAACCTCAATGTAAAATTGACGTCAAATAATAATGATATTATAAGCAGCCTTACCAGCCGGGACAAAACAAATTCCTTGGCGAGTTCTTTTAGCTTATTTTTGATACGATAAATAAGGCTATTATGGTTGTTGTTAGGAGTAAAATGTTCTTTAAAATTTCATAAAAGTATATGAACTATGTTTATTACTTAATTAAAAAGGAATCTGAGGACTTTTTGTCAGCTTTTTCGCGTTTTATCCATTTCGAGGACTTTTAATAAGTCAACTTTTTAATTTTTTTAATGCAATTTTAATGCAACAACTGTTGTCTAACTTTAAGTATATTTGTTATAAAAGAAGGAAATTTAAAGAAAAGTCAAAATAAATAATCATTATCATTATTATCCTTCTTAAATTCAAAACTGTTGAAAAAACGCAAAAATCACACACAAACGCATGTCTGATGCGTTAAGATTGATACACAGTCTGCATATCGTGCACATTTGTCTAAATCTGCTGTCATCAACATTACGAATGCATCAGCATTGGTAAATATGATAGATTAATATCAGGTAGATAATATAAATTACATTTTCTAAATGTTTTGGTCCATTTAGTACAGTCCCTTTGAATGCACAATATATCGTGTGATTGTTTGAACATGATCACATCCATCTGTGGTTTGCCTTTTCGTATTACAAGTATATATAATTAAACTTTAAGCAACCCTGCCAAATAACAAAAGCCAATTGTAATACAGCATTTATGGATGAAAGTATCGAATTTTAACACTATGGAATTTTCTGGAAGTTCAGTTCATTGCGACAAATAAGTAAATCCGTTTTTTTTATACTTATTTCTATGACAATTTTCTTTTTTAAAAAAAGAGTTCACGCTCGAACAAGTATTAAGTTTTTAGAATAGCAACATTGACAAACTGTCATATATTATGATTGAAATATTATTTTGTTTTTCAATCATAGATGTGTTCCGCAGTTTTATTCGGTGTAGTAAAAGCTCTTAATATTGAAATATTTGTGAATTTTTTGGCAAGAAAATGCGGCCATTTTATAACTTGCATTTAATAATGCCAAAACCCAAAAAACTAACTTTAATTATAAATTCAATGTGCATCAATTTTGTTTTCTTATTAACCTTCACACAAAACCATATATTTAAGTGAAAATGTAACATATTTGTATATAGTCTTTGCTCTTTTTATTGTAAGTTCATATTCAGAATAAAGGTAAAATGGACTTTTTAGAGCAAAGTTTGGAAAAATAATTTCGTTAACGATTTTATCTTTTCTTTATTGAACTTGCCAAGTTTGTAACTTACAAACAAATTGACATGCATAGATATTTTGCATTCTTGTAACAAGAGACTTAATGCGATATATCTACCATTCAAATATCCATAACAATTTTAATCTGAACATGTTGAATTAAAACATTCCTAAAAACTAAAAGAAATATCCATTATTACTGTTCAAATGTTTTTCAAATGTCAAATACACGAGAAAACAATATCTAAATTTGCCATTTAGAGTCTATATTAAATAATAGAACTGAAACATCATTACAAACCTAGATAGTTTCATTGACAAATACCATATTTACAAAATTGGTCTAGTGTTTAACGTACTTTCTCTAGATTAATAGTTTCAAAACCGAGAAAATTAAAATTATAGTTTCTGATTATATTTAAGTACGTTCAATCTTTTCGCATAAACTTTCTTAAATTTTTAGAAATAAATAGACATCAATGATTGATATAGAATGATGTTGATAATAAAAATTGATAAGTAAAAGTTGGTGGACAATATATAACGTGCAAATGAATTATTCATATAAAAAATCAAATTGTCCTCAAGTGGCCTGGATCTAAACGTTTTCAATACTGAACCCAGCGGATACATTTGTTTTCTCAGACAAATTATAATCAAGAATTAAACTGTTATATACATATCAATATAATTATTATGTTTTGTTTACATACATATTTGATTGAAACCCCAAAAAGCGGACGAAAGGGCTTAATCATCCGTAAGAAATTTTGATTTCAGACTAGAATTTTTGCGTAAAAGAAAATATTTCTCTTTTTCTTCCTTTTACTTTTAAGTGACGACATTTTCTATCCTTTCAAAATATGTAAACGAAATACAGTGCTCATGTTTTAATTTCATGTACTGTGTTGGTCCTATATCAATTAAATGGTTTAAAATTTCTGATATCTACCCTTGTGTTAGTTCATTTTCTTGTTGAATGCTTAATTTACTGATAAAGTGCAATAGTATCCAAGAAGCTATCCGTTTGACAAAACCTGAAACGTGATAATAAAATAGTTTTTGTTTTAAACCAATTCGTTACGCGTTGAACCGGGCTTCTGATATAACAAGTTAAATGTCATATTGATTCTTTAATATTTTCGTAGTTACCGGTAAGATGGAGTTGACAACAAATATGGAGTATGCGATGTAGATAATTTCTTCATAATGACTAACTGTCCAACAAATTCCCTTATTTTAGCAAATGTTATACTTTTTAATTGATATTCTTAACATAATACTTGCTATGAAATTCTCCCTCTAAAACAACATGTTGAGGACAAAACTTTTGCAGGTGATGCGGATGATATTAAGATAGACGTAATAAGAATAGAAGATATTTTCAAGCACCTGTTTATCTGGGCAGTGTTTATGAACCGAGTAGACTTGGCCATACTGTTTTGGAAAAAGGAAGACTGCGATTATATATGTAAGTATTAAATTGTCTTACAATGGATATGAATCAATCTTTAATAATTGTAAATGGATAATGAACGCGAATATTTAACATGGTTAATAGCTTTTCGTAACTATGTTATGAATTGCAGGATAAATAAAATCAAAACAATATTAAGTTGTCATATTTAACGTTAATTTCATAGTTGTTGATGTAATCCACTGGGTCTGTCTATGAACAGAGAACCGCTGTTTAGTTGTTTGTGTACGGAATGAAAAGCAATTTTATTCCTAATTTTAGCTTATATACGGACATTTGGATTAAAATGAATGTGTGTACTGATTTCCTATAAAAAGCAATTATTTGGCTTTAACATTAAAAATTCCATGGAATGCCTACACATGTATATAGGGTTTTATCTTACATTTAATAATTTTAAATACGACAACACAAAATAGATTTATATAGTTGTTTATTTACTAAGACAATTCCTAATTATTACCACAAGTGTGTTTACCTAAACTTTATTAAAGCTACACATGTATTTGTAATTGTTATGAAACGTTCTGTGACTGCCTTTTTTAAAAAAAGTATTCAAGCTGTCAAAGTACATGTAAAAAGTAAAATCGCAAAAATACTGAACTCCGAGGAAAATTAAAAACTTTACATAAACGTATTTTTTAATCAATGCATCTAGGGTCTGCGTTATATGCAAGTTCACTTGCTCAAATGCTTGCTGTAAAAGCTGGTGAAGAAGCATTAATGGACGAAAAGGCTGCCTTATTGGAAAGCTCTAGGTAAGCTAGAAGTTCGGGTATTTAACAATAAAAATATTCTAAATACGTCTTATAATACTATGAGTATCACGTAAAGTTTAAAAATGTCTTGTTCTAGCATGTTTTTAGTTGAAGTTAAAATTTTAGTAAAATTATTTTTTGCGAGAACAAAGCAGTGTTTCCATCCCAAAAAAAAAAAAGATGGTAGTGCCTTAGCATCGTTCAAAGATTAATAAAATTTGGATAATCCTAAACAACCTCATTAGAGATACTTTGAATAGAATTTGTATGCCAGACATAGAAATTATCAGTAGCGCTAGAATCAAACAGTATAAAACGTACTACATACTGAAAATCATATCGTGACGCTATACTTCTATGTTGTGTTTAGGGCAAGTCATATTATCTATATGACCAAAAGGCAGCTAAAAAGAAGAGCCAAGTTTAGCTAGGGTAAATTCTGCCTTTTTTTCTCAAGTTAATATATTTTTTAACAAACGGAATATTTAAGAATAGAATATAATAATTCATGTAAGAACCCGATCTTTTCGGCTGATATTCCTCTAGGGAACCAACGGACCACCAGCAGTGGTATCGCCTTACAGCTTAAAACAGAAAACGTAATAATTTAGAAGCCGACGCGAACCTACTGAATATTGAAAAAAAAAACATTTTGGTTTGAATATGAAATTGTAAAGCTAATATCTGTAAGAAAAAAAACATTTAAAAAGAAAGAAAATCCTGGTGATTAAGAGTATGGTCACAATTTATATACCGTATATTGGGTTTTTTCGCGTGTGTTTAATTTTCGCTTTGTTCGCGGTAGCTAAAGAAACGCGAAAATTTTACCCCGAGTAAATTTTCCTACATATTACCGGATTTATCAAAATTTGACAGTTTTATATATTATATATATATAATGCATACTGTTGATTATAGTCTTTTGTTTGTTTCAACAGATCACACGAATGAGCAAACTTAATTAAAATATCTGTTTTCACAATAATTAAATCAGCTAAACATGCCTGTCACACCTTTTGACAACACAACAATCAGATGCTTATTAGTGACGAGCTATTGTATTGATATGTGTCATAATCCAAACAATAGGCATTTAATGTAAAACTATAATAAAAATAATCACTTTTACAAGGATATTTGTATTGATCAAAACCTTCAATTTTTAGCATGCCCCAGTGTACATATAATTAATTTACGTTCCTTAAAAGTTCTGTGTACTTTCGTTTGGGTTACCCGTATATATCTGTTATCGATTACCTGTCAGTCAATCAATGTTGTGTTACTTTCATCTATAACAATGCGATGCAGTTATATTTTCGCGTGTGTTTTCTCATTCAGCGAAAATTATACACAGTGAAAATTTAACATGCCCATTTTGTCATGAAATCGCAAAAAAAAAAGCAGACGCGAAAAAAACCCGATATAAGGTAGATAATATGATTATATGTTTATTAAAATAATTCGAATTTTAGGCGAGATTAAACCGTTAATTATGCCACAATGTACGTACGTTTAAATGTGATACGTGTTTATTCTCATGTACACGACTAATACAATAACTCAATTATTACGTTTTAAAGTTGTATCTTTTTCCTCCCAGAAGTTATGAAGACCTTGCATACAATGTTATGACAGAATTATATTGCATGAATAAACAGTACGCACGCAAACTATTGGTGACGAACGTGAAAAGATATAATTCGACTACAATTTTTGGAATTACTGAAAAGTTCGTACTGCAGAAATTTATGGGACATGTTGCATGTCAAACAACGATGGATCAGATTTGGAAGGGTCGTATTTCTGGTGATACATCTACTCCTAAGGTAAAAAAAGCATTTAAAAACTACAGTAAAAGAGGCAAACCGAATTCTTAAATAGTCTAGTGGATTACTTGTTAGAGCATGCTGTCTAACTGTCGATTTTTAACGAGCACCGAAAGGCATTCCATTTCAGAATCTACAAGATGGGAACATTCTATTGCTTTATCCATTCTAGGTACAAACGCTGTGTAGTTTAAGTTTTGAACATTACTCACTATAATTCTAAAGGTTTATTGTAGTAATTTGATTCTCGATAACCTTTCGAATTTTTCGAGTTGGCAAATTCTAATTTTCCAATAGTAACATTCCGACTGATCATCCGTAATATGTTTACTATTGCAGTTATTCGAGATGATTTTGTTGGCAGTATTGACCACAGCTTTATTATTATTAAACCCAAATTTAAATATTTACACACAGATAGATTCAAAGACATATATTGTTCAACTAGATAGATTCAACGAAATATGTTGTTCAACTAGATAGTATCATAGATAACTCATTTTTTGCATAGATTATTTTTTGGTTACCTCTGCCAACCTACAAATAACTAGATATATATTTATATATATATATATATATTAAAAATTAAATACACAAAAAGAGTTTTAAAACTCTTTAATTTTTGTGTATTAAATTTTTAATATATAATTCTGTACACCGCTTGAAAAGAAACTTTTTTTTGTATATATATATATATATATATATATAGATTGCCTAACAATGTAACTTTAACACACTATTTAGTATGTAAATATAAGAATGTTTAAAATATTTACAAAATGATGAAAATAAACGCAATATTTCGCTAGACTAACTAGCTTTATCAAGCGTGCATCTATCCAGGTGAAATCGGATGTAGATGATAAGAAACTTTTGCAGCTCAATGTATATGTTGCACTTGAATTTAGCTGCCTAGAAAATAATACATAATTTGGATGAAGTTCAAGATTTTTACAAAATTGGTAGTTGAAGTTAGCAACGTCCATTGGCCAATATTACAGGATAAAAAGGACGATGCTGTGTACTAAATTATTCTTTATCTTTCCTGTATCTTTTCTCATCTTTTTCGTTAAGACCATCAGGTTCTAAAGTGTGGAGTTGGTGGATCCAAAAATTTTCTCTTCTCCTTCTCGCCGTGGTGTCCCACTCGGTGTTGACTTCTATGATTTGGAAGGTAACATTATCAAAAGAATGTTTCGTTGAACGAAGATGTCTTGTGAGAGGACAGTTTTTGTTGGTTTTGTACCATGAACGATGGTTATTGAGCCGAATATTAAATTTGTCCATTGTTTCTCCCACATACTGAATGCCACATGTGTCACATGTTAATATATAAATTGAGTTCTCCGTTTTACAGTTGGAATTTGAGTAGATGGTATAATTTTGTTTAGTAACGGAGCTGATGAAAGAACTGCTTGTATTGGCAGCTTTACAACACAAGCAGTTCCTTCGACCACATTGTTTGTAGCAACCGGGAGATGGAGTAGGCTGCTTTGCTAATACAGATGTCACTAATTTGTCACGGATGTTTTTAGGTCTTCTGAAGGCCATGACTGGTGGTGAGGAAAATACTTTTTTAAGATTTGAATCATTTTCTATAATTTTCCAATGCTTCTGAACAATGGAAGACACATTTTTAAAATCAGGATGGTAAGTGAGTACAAGGGGTGTTCTGTTAGCTGCTTTATTCTTATCTTTGTACTCTAGAAGTTCTTGGCGACTAGTTTTGTTTGCTCTTTCGAAAGCGCTATCAATGATGTTGTTATTGTATCCTCGAACAACTAGATGTTTACGTAGTTGTCCAAGTCTAGCATTTTGCGTATTTTCAGTAGAGCATATTCTCTTGATTCGCAATGCCTGGCTGAATGGGATGCCACGGGAGCAGTGTTTAGGATAGCAACTTTTAGGAGAAAGGAATTGATGTTTGTCCGTTTGTTTGGTATGAAGGTCCGTTATAATGGTTCCGTTCTTGATGTAACTCGTAGTGTCGAGGAAGTTTATTTTCTCCATAGATGATTCATATGTAAATTTTATTGAATGGTGGAAAGAGTTACAGTGTCCTAGAAATTCATTAAGATGTTCTTGTGAATCTGTCCATTTGAAATCAATATCGTCAATGAATCGGAACCATGATAAGGGCTGGTATGGAGCACTAGCCAAGAGGCGTTTTTCAAGTTGGCCCATAAATATGTTGGCATATGACGGGGCCATTTTTGTGCCCATACTAGTACCGTCTATCTGGAGATAATGTTTTTCATTGAAAGAGAAGTTGTTGTTCTCTAGCACTAGTTTCAGAAGTGTAACAAGGCACTCAGTTGGAGGATTTTTTTCACTACGAGTGTTCCATACCTCTTCACACGCTGCTATTCCTTCGTCTTGTGGAATGTTGGTATATAAAGAAGACACGTCCATGGATGCAAGTATAGTATTGCTTGGTAGAGGATTGAGGCTTTCCATTTTCTTTAGATAATCAGTCGTATCTTGGATGTAAGAGGGTAGTTCTTTCACATGAGGTCTTAGATGATGGTCTAAAAATTCTGATATCTTTTCAGTTGGATGACTATTTGCTGAAACAATTGGTCGACCTGGATTGCCCGTTTTATGTATTTTAGGCAACATATAGAATATTCCGGCCTTTGCTTCGTTCTCAAGAGGTCGGAGATAATCAAAGGTGTCATTGTCTATATGCTTTTTGTCGAACATCTCTTGAAGGATGGTGTTGATCCTTCGAATATTATTTAGTGTTGGATCTGTGGTTAATTGTCTATAAAAAATGGAGTTTGAAAGTTGGCGATTCCCCTCTGCTATGTAATCTGTTTTATTCATGACAACCACAGCGCCCCCTTTGTCGGCAGGTTTTATTACGATATCCTCTTGATCTTTTAACGCTTTCAAAGCAATGCTTTCTGACTTGGATAAATTATAATTTCTTGTATTTGTTATACAGGACTTTATATCAGACCTCACGTAGTTAATGAATGACTCCAAGTTATCATTTTTACTCTTAGGTGGTTTCCATGAACTTTTTTTCTTAAATTTTGGGATGGGCGTGACTTCTTCATTGGTGTCAGTATCTGAATCTGTTAATCCAGCTTCTTCAAGGTTTTTCTTGCCCCTATTGTAGAAAAAATCTTTCAAGCGTAAACGTCTAGCGAATTGGTCTAAGTCCTCGTCTAGCTGAAAGTTATTTACATTTGATGGGATAGGACAGAAGTTTAAACCTTTACTTAAAAGAGATTCTTCAGCACGTGTAAGTTCTTTAGATGACAAATTTACAACAATGCTTTCAGTTTTTTGTTTCCGTCTTTTGAATTTTCTTTTTCTAGGGACCTTATGGTTTGTTGTATTGATATCATTCATATCCTGATTTAAATAGACAGTGTGAATTCTATCTCTTTGAAATTTATTCCTTTGTTTTTCTTTATGTTTGGATAGTTCAATGTTTTCAATATCTGCGAGGCGACGTTTAAAATTCACGTGAAATGTTACTATTGTTGATGATATCTGATATTTCATTTACAATTTGTTTGTAATTTGTGGTTGTAAAAGAAAGTAACAGTTGAAGTAGCTGGATTGAACAGTTAAACAGAATTTCATTCCAACGGCTCATGAATCTTTTGGATTTATGTCCCGGTGCCTGGGGACTCACTTTGATGTTTAAACCTTTTGGTACAGTTCTACTTTGAATATATTTTTTTAAGTTTGATAAATGATGTTCAGTTTGTAGTTTCTTTTTAGTTAAAGATCTTAATTTCTTGAAATGCTGTGCGCTATCCATGTTGTAAAGATAGCGATAGATTTGAATGGATTACACAAACATTTGTGAAATGCGTGCTACTGAAGATAATAATATAAGTGCCTATAAATAGCAGCACATGACATACAAATCTATGGGAGTGTGGAATAATCAGTACAGAGATTAATTCAATTACACAAATAAAATTATAGATTGCCTAACAATGTAATTTTAACACACTATTTAGTATGTAAATATAAGAATATTTAAAATATTTACAAAATGATGAAAATAAACGCAATATTTCGCTAGACTAACTAGCTTTATCAAGCGTGCATCTATCCAGGTGAAATCGGATGTAGATGATAAGAAACTTTTGCAGCTCAATGTATATGTTGCACTTGAATTTAGCTGCCTAGAAAATAATACATAATTTGGATGAAGTTCAAGATTTTTACAAAATTGGTATTTGAAGTTAGCAACGTCCATTGGCCAATATTACAGGATAAAAAGGACGATGCTGTGTACTAAATTATTCTTTATCTTTCCTGTATCTTTTCTCATCTTTTTCGTTAAGACCATCAGGTTCTAAAGTGTGGAGTTGGTGGATCCAAAAATTTTCTCTTCTCCTTCTCGCCGTGGTGTCCCACTCGGTGTTGACTTCTATGATTTGGAAGGTAACATTATCAAAAGAATGTTTCGTTGAACGAAGATGTCTTGTGAGAGGACAGTTTTTGTTGGTTTTGTACCATGAACGATGGTTATTGAGCCGAATATTAAATTTGTCCATTGTTTCTCCCACATACTGAATGCCACATGTGTCACATGTTAATATATAAATTGAGTTCTCCGTTTTACAGTTGGAATTTGAGTAGATGGTATAATTTTGTTTAGTAACGGAGCTGATGAAAGAACTGCTTGTATTGGCAGCTTTACAACACAAGCAGTTCCTTCGACCACATTGTTTGTAGCAACCGGGAGATGGAGTAGGCTGCTTTGCTAATACAGATGTCACTAATTTGTCACGGATGTTTTTAGGTCTTCTGAAGGCCATGACTGGTGGTGAGGAAAATACTTTTTTAAGATTTGAATCATTTTCTATAATTTTCCAATGCTTCTGAACAATGGAAGACACATTTTTAAAATCAGGATGGTAAGTGAGTACAAGGGGTGTTCAAGCAGCGTGTGAAGAGGTATGGAACACTCGTAGTGAAAAAAATCCTCCAACTGAGTGCCTTGTTACACTTCTGAAACTAGTGCTAGAGAACAACAACTTCTCTTTCAATGAAAAACATTATCTCCAGATAGACGGTACTAGTATGGGCACAAAAATGGCCCCGTCATATGCCAACATATTTATGGGCCAACTTGAAAAACGCCTCTTGGCTAGTGCTCCATACCAGCCCTTATCATGGTTCCGATTCATTGACGATATTGATTTCAAATGGACAGATTCACAAGAACATCTTAATGAATTTCTAGGACACTGTAACTCTTTCCACCATTCAATAAAATTTACATATGAATCATCTATGGAGAAAATAAACTTCCTCGACACTACGAGTTACATCAAGAACGGAACCATTATAACGGACCTTCATACCAAACAAACGGACAAACATCAATTCCTTTCTCCTAAAAGTTGCCATCCTAAACACTGCTCCCGTGGCATCCCATTCAGCCAGGCATTGCGAATCAAGAGAATATGCTCTACTGAAAATACGCAAAATGCTAGACTTGGACAACTACGTAAACATCTAGTTGTTCGAGGATACAATAACAACATCATTGATAGCGCTTTCGAAAGAGCAAACAAAACTAGTCGCCAAGAACTTCTAGAGTACAAAGATAAGAATAAAGCAGCTAACAGAACACCCCTTGTACTCACTTACCATCCTGATTTTAAAAATGTGTCTTCCATTGTTCAGAAGCATTGGAAAATTATAGAAAATGATTCAAATCTTAAAAAAGTATTTTCCTCACCACCAGTCATGGCCTTCAGAAGACCTAAAAACATCCGTGACAAATTAGTGACATCTGTATTAGCAAAGCAGCCTACTCCATCTCCCGGTTGCTACAAACAATGTGGTCGAAGGAACTGCTTGTGTTGTAAAGCTGCCAATACAAGCAGTTCTTTCATCAGCTCCGTTACTAAACAAAATTATACCATCTACTCAAATTCCAACTGTAAAACGGAGAACTCAATTTATATATTAACATGTGACACATGTGGCATTCAGTATGTGGGAGAAACAATGGACAAATTTAATATTCGGCTCAATAACCATCGTTCATGGTACAAAACCAACAAAAACTGTCCTCTCACAAGACATCTTCGTTCAATGAAACATTCTTTTGATAATGTTACCTTCCAAATCATAGAAGTCAACACCGAGTGGGACACCACGGCGAGAAGGAGAAGAGAAAATTTTTGGATCCACCAACTCCACACTTTAGAACCTGATGGTCTTAACGAAAAAGATGAGAAAAGATACAGGAAAGATAAAGACTAATTTAGTACACAGCATCGTCCTTTTTATCCTGTAATATTGGCCAATGGACGTTGCTAACTTCAACTACCAATTTTGTAAAAATCTTGAACTTCATCCAAATTATGTATTATTTTCTAGGCAGCTAAATTCAAGTGCAACATATACATTGAGCTGCAAAAGTTTCTTATCATCTACATCCGATTTCACCTGGATAGATGCACGCTTGATAAAGCTAGTTAGTCTAGCGAAATATTGCGTTTATTTTCATCATTTTGTAAATATTTTAAACATTCTTATATTTACATACTAAATAGTGTGTTAAAATTACATTGTTAGGCAATCTATAATTTTATTTGTGTAATTGAATTAATCTCTGTACTGATTAATCCACACTCCCATAGATTTGTATGTCATGTGCTGCTATTTATAGGCACTTATATTATTATCTTCAGTAGCACGCATTTCACAAATGTTTGTGTAATCCATTCAAATCTATCGCTATCTTTACAACATGGATAGCGCACAGCATTTCAAGAAATTAAGATCTTTAACTAAAAAGAAACTACAAACTGAACATCATTTATCAAACTTAAAAAAATATATTCAAAGTAGAACTGTACCAAAAGGTTTAAACATCAAAGTGAGTCCCCAGGCACCGGGACATAAATCCAAAAGATTCATGAGCCGTTGGAATGAAATTCTGTTTAACTGTTCAATCCAGCTACTTCAACTGTTACTTTCTTTTACAACCACAAATTACAAACAAATTGTAAATGAAATATCAGATATCATCAACAATAGTAACATTTCACGTGACGATTTATCAATAATTAAACGTCGCCTCGCAGATATTGAAAAAATTGAACTATCCAAACATAAAGAAAAACAAAGGAATAAATTTCAAAGAGATAGAATTCACACTGTCTATTTAAATCAGGATATGAATGATATCAATACAACAAACCATAAGGTCCCTAGAAAAAGAAAATTCAAAAGACGGAAACAAAAAACTGAAAGCATTGTTGTAAATTTGTCATCTAAAGAACTTACACGTGCTGAAGAATCTCTTTTAAGTAAAGGTTTAAACTTCTGTCCTATCCCATCAAATGTAAATAACTTTCAGCTAGACGAGGACTTAGACCAATTCGCTAGACGTTTACGCTTGAAAGATTTTTTCTACAATAGGGGCAAGAAAAACCTTGAAGAAGCTGGATTAACAGATTCAGATACTGACACCAATGAAGAAGTCACGCCCATCCCAAAATTTAAGAAAAAAAGTTCATGGAAACCACCTAAGAGTAAAAATGATAACTTGGAGTCATTCATTACCTACGTGAGGTCTGATATAAAGTCCTGTATAACAAATACAAGAAATTATAATTTATCCAAGTCAGAAAGCATTGCTTTGAAAGCGTTAAAAGATCAAGAGGATATCGTAATAAAACCTGCCGACAAAGGGGGCGCTGTGGTTGTCATGAATAAAACAGATTACATAGCAGAGGGAAATCGCCAACTTTCAAACTCCATTTTTTATAGACAATTAACCACAGATCCAACACTAAATAATATTCGAAGGATCAACACCATCCTTCAAGAGATGTTCGACAAAAAGCATATAGACAATGACACCTTTGATTATCTCCGACCTCTTGAGAACGAAGCAAAGGCCGGAAGATTCTATATGTTGCCTAAAATACATAAAACGGGCAATCCAGGTCGACCAATTGTTTCAGCAAATAGTCATCCAACTGAAAAGATATCAGAATTTTTAGACCATCATCTAAGACCTCATGTGAAAGAACTACCCTCTTACATCCAAGATACGACTGATTATCTAAAGAAAATGGAAAGCCTCAATCCTCTACCAAGCAATACTATACTTGCATCCATGGACGTGTCTTCTTTATATACCAACATTCCACAAGACGAAGGAATAGCAGCGTGTGAAGAGGTATGGAACACTCGTAGTGAAAAAAATCCTCCAACTGAGTGCCTTGTTACACTTCTGAAACTAGTGCTAGAGAACAACAACTTCTCTTTCAATGAAAAACATTATCTCCAGATAGACGGTACTAGTATGGGCACAAAAATGGCCCCGTCATATGCCAACATATTTATGGGCCAACTTGAAAAACGCCTCTTGGCTAGTGCTCCATACCAGCCCTTATCATGGTTCCGATTCATTGACGATATTGATTTCAAATGGACAGATTCACAAGAACATCTTAATGAATTTCTAGGACACTGTAACTCTTTCCACCATTCAATAAAATTTACATATGAATCATCTATGGAGAAAATAAACTTCCTCGACACTACGAGTTACATCAAGAACGGAACCATTATAACGGACCTTCATACCAAACAAACGGACAAACATCAATTCCTTTCTCCTAAAAGTTGCCATCCTAAACACTGCTCCCGTGGCATCCCATTCAGCCAGGCATTGCGAATCAAGAGAATATGCTCTACTGAAAATACGCAAAATGCTAGACTTGGACAACTACGTAAACATCTAGTTGTTCGAGGATACAATAACAACATCATTGATAGCGCTTTCGAAAGAGCAAACAAAACTAGTCGCCAAGAACTTCTAGAGTACAAAGATAAGAATAAAGCAGCTAACAGAACACCCCTTGTACTCACTTACCATCCTGATTTTAAAAATGTGTCTTCCATTGTTCAGAAGCATTGGAAAATTATAGAAAATGATTCAAATCTTAAAAAAGTATTTTCCTCACCACCAGTCATGGCCTTCAGAAGACCTAAAAACATCCGTGACAAATTAGTGACATCTGTATTAGCAAAGCAGCCTACTCCATCTCCCGGTTGCTACAAACAATGTGGTCGAAGGAACTGCTTGTGTTGTAAAGCTGCCAATACAAGCAGTTCTTTCATCAGCTCCGTTACTAAACAAAATTATACCATCTACTCAAATTCCAACTGTAAAACGGAGAACTCAATTTATATATATATTATTTATTAACATGTGACACATGTGGCATTCAGTATGTGGGAGAAACAATGGACAAATTTAATATTCGGCTCAATAACCATCGTTCATGGTACAAAACCAACAAAAACTGTCCTCTCACAAGACATCTTCGTTCAACGAAACATTCTTTTGATAATGTTACCTTCCAAATCATAGAAGTCAACACCGAGTGGGACACCACGGCGAGAAGGAGAAGAGAAAATTTTTGGATCCACCAACTCCACACTTTAGAACCTGATGGTCTTAACGAAAAAGAGGAGAAAAGATACAGGAAAGATAAAGAATAATTTAGTACACAGCATCGTCCTTTTTATCCTGTAATATTGGCCAATGGACGTTGCTAACTTCAACTACCAATTTTGTAAAAATCTTGAACTTCATCCAAATTATGTATTATTTTCTAGGCAGCTAAATTCAAGTGCAACATATACATTGAGCTGCAAAAGTTTCTTATCATCTACATCCGATTTCACCTGGATAGATGCACGCTTGATAAAGCTAGTTAGTCTAGCGAAATATTGCGTTTATTTTCATCATTTTGTAAATATTTTAAACATTCTTATATTTACATACTAAATAGTGTGTTAAAATTACATTGTTAGGCAATCTATAATTTTATTTGTGTAATTGAATTAGTCTCTGTACTGATTAATCCACACTCCCATAGATTTGTATGTCATGTGCTGCTATTTATAGGCACTTATATATATATATATATATATATATATATATATATATATATATATATATATATATATAGACAGATTGATAAATAGATACATGACCCTGGGATACAGCGATCAACCTAAATTATATGTTGGATCCTGGGATATAGCGATCCATAAAATGTAATTTATAACTAAACTATAGACCAACTGTAACTATAGTTTATCACACGCAGTGAAATTTCCAAATCAGGTACGGTATATATCAAACTCAACCATACCGGATCAACCGCCACTTAAGTGGAGATGAAGCTGCGATTGGGATGTGAACCAATACTGGTTTAAAGAAAATTAAGATATATACATACTACAAAATTTACCTAGATATGTCGGTAAACCAGAACAAATAAACATTTCTTGTGCTCCTTGCAAAGTATTCAGAAACATGTCATTTCCTAGATCTGTCAAATGAACACCATCTTTCTTTTAAAACTTACTAGTAGGAAATGTATCTAGATTCTTTAAAATGTCCCCCATTCTATATGGTGCTATGGCACTGTTAATCCTAAGTCTGCATGTTATTATGCAATCAAGACTCTGAGTAACGCTAATATGTTCTCGGTAAAATCTGGGACCAAACAATTGAAGTATTGACAAATTTAACTGTGTACTTTCTCCAAGGTGGCCTTAATTTCATTTCCTAAATAACTTAACCTCGTCTTCCCCAAACCATTACCTGCAATATGTATGACAACTTATATTGTTTTTTTTACATATTTCAGCAGGTTTTTTTTTAGTCAATTCCAAATCTTTCAAAACCATCCCACCATAACCTTGCCAACAAATATTAACTCCTATTCTTTGGAGACCTAAATAAACACCACCTATTTTACGTCTTGCGTGCACAAATGCATTTCTTATCAAGAATGAACCTACTCTCCATAATGACACGTCTTAGCCTACAATTTAATACATGTATCGACATTAAAATCTTAATTAATCATTAAATTCAACGAAACATAAATCAAAATTTAGGTATTCGTATATAACTTTTGAAAGCTTAGAACTCCAACCACCCATTACTTTGATTTTGCCCTCAGAAAAACCAAGCATAGTTGCTAAAGTTGAACCACCGATTCGAAATTAATGCGTCCAATATTTTGATTGGTCAGAGCCAATATACCCCCAGGGCTTTTTTTAGAGTCCGTGAAAACTGATTACGAGTTTGGGGGGAACCATCAAAGTTGCAATATAATTGAACACTAATTGGAGGTCGAGTTTTTATATATTCTTGCAAAAAATTTTACCGGACGAATTTCATTACCTGATTTTCGTGCCACAATAATTGATGTCCCTCTATCTAACTGATAGGTTTTTGAAGAAGTCAAGTCAATTAATTTCACTGACTCGCAGAAGTGCAAAAAATCCCATCGAAAAAGCACTAGAAAATAAGCTAGTTTCATATCTGGAGATACAGAATGAGGACAAAATCTTTATAATTTTTCTAATAGATCCATAGTTAATGTAATAGATAATCTACTGTTAGGTCTCTTTAACTTTAACCCCGCCATTCCATCAATCATTTTTCTTACAACAAATAATTGAGACATATCTTCGTAATTATAAATCTTATTATAAAAACTGAAGCCTGAGATAGAGCACTCAACCGTGGATGGTGCCATGTCCAAGCAAGACATGTATGAAATGAACTGAGACATGTGGTTCACTGGTATTGGCTTTTTAATAAGCTCGAATTGTTCTTGGTTATTTACTGGAATCGATTCATCCCCGGGCATTAGTTCTTTGAAACTGTGCAGCTGAAATCGAAAAATCGAGTCTGCAATTTCATTTCTAAAACCGTCAATATGTTGTGCTTTCAACTGCATATTGTGCTGCATTGTTCAAAAAACAAGGAGTTGAATTAATGTCATCAAACGCTTCGACTTGGTACATGTACATAGTTTTTTTTTATTGATAATGCTAACTAATGCCGTGTTGTCAAGTCGAAATAAAATCTTTCGATTTTTTAAAATCTGATGCCATATAGACATAGCTAAAACAATTGCAACTTACTCTTAACTGATAGTGTCCGTCATGATTGGCATATTGGACCATGTTTCCGGCCATTTATACATGTTATATCGTGCCCATTTACCATAAAAAAAATATGCACCACAACCTAAAGCAGAGTTACCAGAGTTGTCAGTGTACAAATGTAACGTTTCATTTGTTGTCCATGCATTTTCTGGTAAGAAGCAATCTCCCTTAAAATTTTCCAGAAAAATAAGCCAAACTTTTGCATCTTCTCTTAGAACTCTATTTATTCTAATTGAATAAAGAGGCTTTTTATTTTTATATACCCTATGACGTCATAAAACCTGCAAAGGAAAACCCTAGACGAAATAATTGCCCTTGAACAGAAAGCCATCAAACACACCACTGATTTTATGTTCTTGTTTTTAATCTTTTTATTAAACAAAATTGGTCCAAGTAAAGACTTCAGCTTTATCAATTTGTCTTTTGGTATTCTGACAACCATTTCAACAGTGGAAATGTCACAACCTAAACATTTCAAATTTGTTACAGGTCCAACTGATTTTTCCGAAACAATAGGAACTCCTGATCCCACACAAATACCTGAAAAATTGTCTAGCAACATTTGACATACAGGTGTGTTCTCAGGACCTCCAAATAATAAACCATTCAAATAATGAACAAGTGAATTCACTCTGCTCCGTTCAAATACTAACCATTATAAACATGTGGAAAACTATTGAATAAATTGCATGACATTGAACAACCCATAGCCATATTTTTATCTACAAAGAACTTTTGATCAAAATAATTCCCTAATAATTCAAATCCTGAGGGATGCACCGGTAGCAAACGAAAAACGGACTTTATATCCAGGACCCCAATCAATGCTGACTTTTCGATTGATATCCATGTGTATAACTTCATCAAAAGATGCATATTGAACAGAATATCTATAACATAATGTCACCTGAACCTTGTGGATATGAAAAATTAGATGTTAACCTCCTTCCTTTTTCTTTTGGTACAAGACCGATAGAATTCCGAATTGTAGAAACAAAAAGGGAACAGCTATCCTACACGCTTTTACCTCCTTTCAAACTTATCCAACGTATCAACTTAAGGACAATTTGCCGACTGTTAATTCTTTAAAATAAAATAAATTCTCGGACCTGAATATTTCAAATGAAAACCAAATAAAAATCCTTTATTTATTTGTTTTTGCTACACCTGCATGCGGATATGCCTCCAGCCTATCATACTAATCGAAAATCTTATTAGGGCCTCTATCAAGCCGCCATAATTCTGATATTTATTGGAAAATCTTACTCTTGTGTCAGCCCCCCCCCCCCCCCCCCCCCCCTTTGGGCGAAACTTAAACTGGGGTCTTGTTCTATACTGAGCCCCTGGTGCCCGAAACTGAAACTGAGAGCCTTTGCTGTATTGTGGATTGCCAACATGTGGTCTCACTTTCCATATTGTCTTTGCGGTTTTTAACAATGTGAACATTCACACCTTAAACATACTTATAACTATAGCATTTATTTCCATAATCAATACCTGCATTAATATTGCTATTAGGTACATAAAAGGACACATTTAAGATATTATTCACAGGTTGTATATATTAAAAGCTCATTGTCTTTATTACTCCGTAAGCTAGATGGTCCTTGAGTTTTTCTTAGTCGGTATTGCTCATCGTAATTTTTCGAGCCAAGCCCTTGCTTCTCTGTACCCCAAGGCGTATTATGTGCATGTATATTCACAATTCCCTAAATCGGTTTATGTGCACTGAACAATAAATATGTAAAAAAAATGATGAAAGCATCTGTCCATTTTGTAATTTTTGGTTGTTAGGACACGGATTTTTAAATGAATTTCCCTGGACCGAAGTCAGCTTTTGTGTGTCAGGACCTGTGTTAACTGAATTATTAGTAGGCAGGCCAAATCTATGTATTCCCCTTGAAATGTTTTTTCTTCAATTGACTGTGTCACATCTATGCCTTAATTCTAATGAACACTTTCAATTCTATATAATTCTATTAGGAACTGCTAAATAATCAGTATAGATCACATTACCTGTTTGTGACACAAAATCTGTGTTATCTCAAGTTGGCTGGAGGTCTCTTGGTGGTCAAGGTAATGGATCAGGTGATATATACGGAATGTAAACAGTGTTATCTGGATGTGAGAAAGTGTTGGCATCAACCTTCTTGCCGTTGATACTGTTGGAATGGCAACGCTTTCAAGCTCCGAAGTTGTATACATAGACTCGGAAAAATGACCCGGTCTTGAATCCCTTAGAGTTGATTGCACCGACGAAAATCCCTGCTAAGTCAACGGGGTCCATCAAACACCTGCCCTGGCTGAAGCTGTCAGCTTTCTAGTACCTCGGCTCAACATACTAAAACTCACAAATAGTTTTTTCTATTTTTTTATTTTTTCTATTTGGGCGTTTTGTTTGTGTGTGCAACCAAAAGTACTTTTATTGTAGTGTTTATCAATCAATATATCTTATAAAGCAGTAGTCGTTCAATCGATGTACATGTATGTATCGTTCTTGTTGAATTGAATGAGTGTATCGTGTTCAACATAGTAATATTTTTTTCCGCAGCAGAATCAATGGATAAATTATTCATCAAATTGTTAAATAGAGGACAACTCCGTATAATAGTATCATGCGTTTCATTTAATCAAAAATGTTTTAAGCGATGTTTTGATGATTTACTGTTGTAATAGTATAAGTCGAGTTATTTCGGTTATTATATTTTTTGTCGTTTTTATCATACATCGTATTTAATTCGTCATGTAAAAAGCTATTGTTCTCTAGGTTTTTAATTAGAAAACATACATCAGAAATTATTGTAAATCAGTTATTGGTTGAAAACGTTTTAAACAATTAAATTGAGACCAATGGCGTGACGTTATTTTCATTTTTGGGTACCAATAATGGAATTACCCATAGAACTTTAGATTTTAAAGCGATGAATTCCAATGCGTTTCTTACAAAAATTGTAGCAATTGTTTAATTTTTCTTTTATATTTAAAGGCAATATTTTTTGCGGTTGCTTTCATCCCAATTTTGATAACGAATATAGTGAGTCTAGACAAAACTGATGACAGAAGAAAAAACAAAGTCATTCCATTGGTAATGTCGGGTACAAAAGAACAGGAGAAAAAAACAAATGGAACATCATCACAATCTGCAGTAAAATGGCCGAACTGGATTTGGAAAATATATTACTTTTACAACTCACCTTTGATCAAATGTTTTTTTTCTTTAGTAAGTTATCAATATTTTTGTTTTATATGCTTTTAGCATGAGTGCTATGGAAATAGAAGTATAGGTATTAATCAATGAGAAATCGTGCATCAAGAATTCTATTTGGAAAACATAAGCATAAACAAAACGCATGTTCTTAATCGTCTGGAGACCTATATGGTAAAATGAGAAGTAAGATTCGCACAATTAAAAATAAACCACACTCAATTAACAAATGCAGCATGTGTACTTACTTACTATATATAACAAGTAAGACATACATATATGCTAGAAGGGGGGTAAAGTTGATCAAATTTCCCATACGACATTTGTTGTATTGCACTGTTACACTTCCAAAGGTATAAATTGGTGTAACGTAAGAAATGTAAAACAGTCAAAAAAGGGATATTACATATAAGGACAACTTAATACTCTCGACTATAGTTCCAAATACAAACAAATACTGGTATTGTTGAATATATTAATGGTCATAAAGACCTATATAGACGTATCTTAGGACCTTTCCTTTTTTTCTTAGATGATAGTACTGTTATGTTTTCCCATTTAAACCCATATCGTTATCTCTTCAAAATTCGACAATTAACCCAAGTAAGAGGATAAGGATATCACAATTAATTTGTCGAAAAAAACGGGCAATCACATGTCAAAAAATAAAAATTGATCAAAACCAAACAACATTATACAAAACAAGACATAAAGACTGCAACAAGAACCCAATTAAAAACCCGGTGGTGATATCTTGGGTGCTCCGGAAGGGTATGCACATCCTGCTCCACATGTGGTACAAGTCATGTTACTTATGTATGTTTAAATCATGAACTTACGAATATTTGCTTATAGCTCAAACTCGGTAACGCAGGTATAGTTCCACAGTCATTTACAAATTTTATTTTTCAAATAGGTGTCGTATGTGGCAATGTTAATTGCTTTCGCCGTGTATGTACTGACGGATTTACATCCTTTAACTGAGAAAACGTCCACTGCTAATGACTTTGTTGTTTTTGGTTTGGTAGTATCAACGGTATTTGAGGAAACACAAGAGGTAATAATTCTAATAAATAAAGTCAACAGTAGTATACCGCTGTTCAAACATTTTATTTATGAAGAAAGATTTTGACAATCTGGTAGGTGTTAAACGAGGTGTAAATAATGCCCTACCCTAATATGAAATCCTACATAAGGATAAACAAAAAAATGATCATCTTCCATATTACAGATGCATATAACATATATTATTTTTTTTACATTAAAAAAAGTGAACAGAATAATAGTCTTAATATTTTTCAATGCGTATAACCTTATTCTAACCGTATGATTCGTCAAGCGTACGTAAGCTGTAATCAAGGGTGAACGGATATTTACAAATGCATCTTATAATGTATGAAGTTTTAACTCCGGTGTAAAATTCTGCTCATCCCTTAATACACCAAGATAACCATAGTGTCTAACAAGATTTGGTGCGTTTGACGAAAGTGACCTAAAAGCGATCGTATTGGATTTTAATGTCCAAAAATAGGCATATCGGACATATTCTTGATCGATCGTTTTAAGGTCAATTCCGTCTGCCTCACTTCTGGTTCGGCACTATAGCATGTATAGCAAGGATAGACTGACACAAGGATGCCATATGAACAGACGTATTAACCAGCATATTTCTGCCTTAAGAGGCGATGATTAGAAATTTGTAATATCCTTCAAATTAGGCTGCACTAAATAGATGGTATCCTTCTTCTGAATAATTGAAAATGTTAGTGACCATAATCATTGCATTTATTCCATTGAACATGGAATAAAATTGATAGACCTCAATTGTTTTGGTTTTTTTTTTTATTGACTTACACCTTCAATTTGATAAATTCGATCTCTACTCAACTTTGTTCTGCTCGGTCTTATTCATTTTCATATATTTAATAAAGCAGCAATTGTGTAAATAAAAAAGTATGATAAATCAAATTTCAGTTTTCGTGAGTCAGTGACACGATGCCCTCTTTTAAATGATAAGTAAGGGTTAAAATGAGCAACATAGTCATAAATTGGAGGGGGAAATACAAGGGGGCAATACAAAATCATTCGCCGAAGAAAAACCAACAATATTATGTCAGGAGAAAGAGGTAAACAGACAACAACGTATAAGAAAAAAAAATGTTACACCAACTCCAATTAGGTTGCTCGGAAGATGGAAATGTTGTTGACAAGTCCTGATCCACCATCGCGAAGATCTCATAATCCATACTCTTCGCTGGAGTTCAAAATCGTATGGAAGCTGACCATCATAATTGAAAGATGATGAAGTATATACAATCCAAATTACATGGTTTATTATAAGTGGAGTATACCAATATGTTACTTCAATGTTGTCTTTCTTACCATCATTTCGGTCAACACAAATCATCAATTTTGGTTATACATTCAATATGACATGCTTCCGTCGCTTTTTTGATAACAGAGTGATAATATTCTCGATATTTATGTTAAGCGCAGACTCAGAAAAGTAATATCAACAGCAATTTCAAATTACAACCCACGTTAAGCCACATGTATTAAAATCTATGTACATTACTATATCCATTTTACTGTGTTAAAATTAAAACTGAAAAAATTCAAAGCCGCCAATCTTATTCTAATGCATAAAAACAGAAATAATACATTTGAGGTTGGAAAACTGTAAAGAAATAAATATAGAATAAAATTCCAGGAAATTCCATGAATTGTTTTTGCGCATGAACAGCATTTCATAACACTACATCATACGAATGAAAACTCTCAAGGTGACGGTTATTCAGTTACGTGTGCCAGTATTGCATTGGAATGGAGTTTGCAGGAAGATATTATTCTATTTTCTATTCAAATGCATTATTGCACATTCATGGATTACAGGAAGTAGACGTTGCAAATTTGATTAACATGTGTCTCATCCCTTTTGCATATTTAAAAATATACGATATGTGTAAACTAAACAGCAAGACTAACTCCTTAATTAAAACATGTCGTTACATGTGGATGGTAAAAAGTAAACAACTAAAACAATTTTTTTGGTTGGGAATCACAAGTATTAAACATATTTTTCTTGAGGTTATATTTCATGCAAGCGAAAGATTTATTTGACATGTTTCGCTTTGATTTACAGAGGGTAAAATAGAACAGCTGCACAGACGGCACAGATTTTTAATTACATTATTTATCTCATTAGAATCGAAATAATTAATCCAAGTCATAGATTTGAAATCCTTCACATGCAATGGCTATTATATTTGTTAACATATTTAAAGCTTGCATACAATATTTATCAATCACACATTTATTTTCAGCTTATTTTGAACTCTAGAACGTCAACGAATATATCAGTCTGGATGATTTTTCGTTGGATATTTGAAATCTTGATATACATTATGATAACTGTCTCCACATTGTCGCGAAGAATAATTGTAAATGAAGACTTTTGTTATGTACGAATGGCGTATGCATTAACACTAGGTCTATTAATAATCAACAGCGTGAAGTTTTTTCTTGTTACGGAATACCTTGGACCAAAAATACTTATGATTGTAAAAATGGTAAGTTCTGATATCATATTGTTTACGTTAATGAATAATAAGATTTTAAGTGTGTAATTGAATAATCTTAAAAACCTTATTTGGTTATTGATATTTTTCAAAATGTACCCAATCAGTCTGCTTAAAAAGTAGAATTTAGTTATAATATAAGAGTTTCTTTATATTCATTTGATAGTATGGAACAATCTGTTAAATTCCTTTACAAATGTCTTTTATATAAAAATTTGTTTTAATATAAACTTGATGTATTTATCATATATGATTATTGATACAATCAAAAGTAGAAATATATAATTTTGAAAAAAAATTAGATCAAACAGATAACTGGAAATTTTGATAAAGATGACCATATTAGGTCGTATATCGTTGTACACATATTTAAAATAAGGTTATTGTAAAAAGTTTAAGGTTGGAGGGACTAGAAATCTTTTTGAAAACCTAATTTATAGGTTCGAATAAAAGCTTAAACGTCCGGTTTAAAAAATGAGGTAGATAAAAATCTACGATTGAGCACTGCCAGGAAGAAATCGGTTTTTAATTGAATAAAAATGTCTTAGGATCTTTTCGATGACCATAATTCCCTCCACTCAACACTTGCAATTTGCAAATTATCACTTCCTCACCGAAAACTATTATAAAAGATTAGAAATAATTTCTTAATTTTATAACAGCAAATTTTATCAACATGTTTTTTTTCTTATACTTTTAAAAAAACAGTTCCGAGATTATGTTTGATTTTGTGTGTGTTTTTTTATTATTACTTATAGTTTGTTTTGTTTATTTGTTATCAATTTCATTTGGGACCTACTAATGTAGAACTATAAATTAATTTCTTTGTAGCTTTTTGACGTCATGTTCTTTATTGTGATATTTGCTGTGCTTTTGTTTGGCTTTGGGGTCGTTTACCAGGCAACTATGTACCCGAATTCCCCACTAAATTTTCAACTGATCCCGAATATCATATACATGCCATATTGGCAGTTGTATGGAGAATTGTTCTTAGATCGATTTGAAGGTAACTTAGCTTTACAGTCGTTGTTAATAGTTACAAAATTGAATTAAGTCATGCTATCAGTTGAAGCAGATCATGTCATTATTGAATTTATGATACCACACTTTTTTAAAATGATATTGTTCATGACCATCCAAATTATTATTAGAAACTGCATAACTATTTTCAAGAACGAGAGAAAAATATTTCCTGAAGTTGTAGTTATACCCTAGCTAGTAGATATTTATGTTACTTAAGTTTGTGTCTGTTTTGTATATATTGAATCATTAAGTACTCTATCGGTATATTGCAAAACAAAATACATTAACTGTAAACTTAAAATTTTAGTGTCATTGAGACTTTTCTATATATCTATGTACCTGGTTGAGATCTCAAAAAACATGTTTAACCCTGCCGCATTTTTGCGCCTGTCCCAAGTCAGGAGCCTCTGGCCTTTGTTATTCTTGTATCATTTTTAATTTTAGTTTCTTGTGTATAATTTGGAGTTTAGTATGACGTCCATTGTCACTGAACTAGTATACATATTTGTTTAGGGGCCAGCTGAAGGACGCCTCCGGGTGCGGGAGTTTCTCGCTGCGTTGATGACACATTGGTGGCCTTCGGCTGTTGTCTGGTCTATGGTCGGGTTGTTGTCTCTTTGACACATTCCCCATTTCCATTCTCAATTTTACCTACATACCGGTTCATACAATTATTGGATTACTTCTAAAAAGGATATGCCTACAACAATCAGTAAATACAATTTAACTGTTCCTTCACGTTTTTTTTTTGTTTTTTTTTTAATATGAACGGAAATGAGTCCGCAAGAGATAAACAATCGCCATGATCACGATTATAAATTATTGTTGATATATCTAATTAACTGTTACGATTTATATCAGCTTTTTAACCTAAAATTAAATTTATCTCATTACCGGCCATGCTATTTGACAATACGATCATTCTTTGCACAGGATATTATCATTTTCTTCAGGGGAAACTAATCTCAATCTGTAATGGATTAAAATCGATTATTCACATATATGTTTTTAAGAACATTTAATCATGCATGATCAGTGAGAATACATTATAATACTATATGTAGCTTGGTTTTTTTTCTGTAATTCTAGATTAAATGATTGGTCAAACACTTTATAATCTTTACATTTCTTGTTGTCTTATTGAAATAACTTAGTATAACATGTATAAATATGCACAAGTTTAACAAGTTCAACGCATGCCTATATTTATCAGGCAATCAGCCAAGGATTGTACAAATAAACAGATTTTTCAAACCATGTGTGCTTCATTAGTGTATTATAAAGGAGACTCTCCTGGTACATGTATTTTGCTTTAACGTTGATTGAACAGAAATGCTGTTATGGTAGAATGGCTTTCTTTTTCTGTGCATCTCTTCTGGAAATGTTGCAAAAATACATTTTTGGTTTAAAATGCGTTTACAAAGTATAAATCAAATGAAAAACAGAAACACCTAAAACTTGAAATTTAAGGATTCAAAATATAAAAAAGTGTTGTTAAGTGAACATACAATTATCGGGAAGATCGTTTCAAAATCAAGGACAGATAATTATATTGCATTTGATTAGACAATTTAGGATATATTTTCTTTTTAAAACAATAGAGTCTGTGACCCCCTCTTGATATTTGATTGTTAAGACGTTTTTTGAAAAGCACTTCTTTTTTAATTTCAACCAACTCTCGTTTGATGCTTCCTCGATAAGTAAAATTAAGTTTCCCGTATACAACATGTATAACCCATATAAAATAACTGTGATTTCGTTAATTTAAATGCATTTTGACGATAAAACTAGGTCCGAGACCTTCAGTTTTTAAATTGAAATTGAAAAGTACATTGAGCCAGATTTATTTAACAAAGGCTAAACAAAAAATCTATCGTCAAACATTTAGACATCCCATTTACCTTAAAAGCAATGTGAATTCCGGGTTTGTGCATTTGAATTACAAAGATAACTGCTCAGTTCGAATCATAAATGTTAAAATGATGCAAAATATAAAAAAAAAATGTTTCAACATTGTCGGAAATTTTGAATTCATTTGAAGTCGATATGAAAAGACGAAAAGGTCAGAATCGTTGCTTTTCTTCCTTGTTTCTAATTTAAAAAAAATTATATTTAATAATTTTCTTCAACATATTTAAAATAAATGCTTAGTATATTTATTCATTCGTCATGAATCTGCATGGAATAGAGGTTACTGGACGTCCAGCAAGTAACAGTAATTATATCTTATGGAGCAAGAATCCTGCAATATGACTGGTCAATCACCCGGGTATAAATACATCTCAATTCTGTAAACAAGGAGATGAAATTTTGTCATCCTAAAATTACAAAATAATTGGGGCTTTTTTTGCAGAATTACGAAAAAAGACCAAGAATGCAGAAGTTTCTGCATAGCCTTGTTACTGGTTTCATCTAGGATTCGTTTTATATGCTAACATTGTTTTGAACTTGTTATCTTGTTATATTTTTATTCGAATGGTATTCAATCTTAGCTATTTATTTTAATAATTAGCAACAGCAATTAAAAGAGATACGTTATTTGCTTACTTTTGTTAAAAAAACTAGATTAATTTCAACAAGGTTTCACAGAGATGATTCATATCTTTTTATTAAAATTTCCCCGTCGAAACTCGATTTATTGGTTTGAATGTTTTCATTAAAATATATTAAAGATTCATAGAATATCAATAATTAAATGAGTCAAATTTTTTAATCATACAATAATCCTAGTTTACATTTTTATTCCTTGATTTTATATTTGTTCAGGTAAAGAGACTAATGGGACTGCTAGCTGTCCATTTGTTTACAAAGTGAATACGTTCATATTGGCTGTGTACATGGTGGTAACACATATAATTATCGTGAATATGCTCATTGCGATGTTGTCGTAAGCATACTTAATGACTTAGAAAGTTTGTTTAATCGATGTCCAATTCAAAGTGTTTTCAATCTGTTCTCTCACTTCCATTAATATTTTTTCAAAATTAAAACATGCCGCACCGTCAAGCTGTTTATGAGTTGACCCTTATATATTCAAAATTTAATGTTATTCCTGACCGTTTTATTTGTTGTGTGCATTGTTTATTCTTGTGTGTTTTTTTTTAATTTTAATTGATTATATGTTTCGGAGATTAGTGTGACGTCCATTTTTACTGAACTACTACACATTTTTGTTTTGGAGCATGGGTGCTGGATTGTCTCGCTGTGTTGAAGACCCATTGGTGGCCTTGGGTTGTTTTCTACTCTTTGGTTGGATTGTTGTCTCTTTGACACATTCCCCATTTCCATTCTCAATTATGTTAAACAAATGTATATTTTTTCAAACTAGGTCCGAACTTTCCTAATATAAATTAAAAATAGTATTAGCTTCTGAAATCATATAATATGGTTAGATTCAATGATTAATTCAATATTCGAATTAAATGTTTGTTTCTATTTGTCCAGAAAAACATATTTATGGCGCTAATGGGATGCGAAGCTTTTATTATCGAGACTTCTCTGCAATTAGTTTTAGCATTCTGCAAAACTAGTTGTAAACATCTGGCTGAAAGCGTCAATTTCTGCCCTCAATTGAAAATACTTTAGATGAACGATTATTTTTCAAACTTATCCATGAAAACCTTGATGCCCGACAGACTATCGATGTAACTAAAAACACGCCACTTTACTTACTTCGTCATGTGTAGACGAAACTCGCTTCTGAAGTACACAATTATTAGCCTTGTATCTCTTATTATTTTTAACAGACATTGATATACCCATACAGATGATCTTTACCAATTCAGCAAGAGTTAAACTACCATAAAAATAGGTGTTATAATAAAAACCACATCCAGACAAGCGTTATAGCTTGAATGTATTAAATATAAGAATTATTCGGTCTTAGATTTACTCAAACTTACAATTGTATATTGAGACTTTCTTTATGTGACAAAATAATGAGATTGTTAAAATTAATGGTCACATTAAATGATATTCGTCCTATGATTGATTGATTGATTGATTGTTTTTTAACACCACAATTCTCCATTTATGCGTACGAATAACTTCTCAGTTGAATAACTTTCATTGTCAGAAGTTGCAGACATGCAAGAATATGTTAAATAAATACTATAGTGCACCTAGGCTTTTGATACATAACATGACTTGTAGTCTAATGAGTTGACAGGATTGCACCTCGTAAGGAAATAAAGTTTCAAGATGGAAATAGGCTCTGGACATTAAGAAAGTGTTTGGTTAATTGCATTGATCTACCAAAAACATTCCGCATTGATTGATCAATACCAAAATTCAAAGAAAAAGCACAAAGTTAACGCAAAAATGAATGCCTGGTAAGATTCTCCAGAAGAAATGAAAAACAATTATATCTATCCGAAATAGAAAAAGTTAACTTATTTGACTTGTTACTAAAATTGATTCGCTGTATTGTAGTCCTGTCATGTAATGTTGTCATTTTAATGTGATATTTAACATTGCCATAAAAGCGGGAGGTTTGGCTAGCCACAAAACCAGGTTCAACACACCATTTTTTTCTTAAAATGTCCTGTACCAAGTCAGGAAAATGGCCATAGTTATATTATAGTTCGTTTCTGTGTGTGTTACATTTTAATGTTGTGTTTCTGTTGTGTCGTAGTTCTCCTCTTATATTTGAAGTGTTTCCCTCAGTTTTAGTTTGTAACCCGGATTTGTTTTTTTCACAATCGATTTATGAATTTCGAACAGCGGTATACTACTGTTGCCATTCTTTATCCATGACACTTACTATTCAATGAGAAAAAAAGATGGGGCGTATAACTTAATTTTTGTCCCCTTCTCTGCTCTCCAAGGTATTTCCCAAAAGTTAATGACACCACTTTCATTTTCTTACAAACTTGTGTTTGAATTATACATGTTATATAAGAGAGCTAACTTTCCAAAGCATTATATGAGAAACATCTTGCTAATTTTACTGCTTTTTGACGATTAGTTAAATTGTGATTTTTTTTTCAAATAAAGAGATACTCATGAAGACTTATGATATTAACATTAGGTTTTTTTAAAATCCTAGGCATACATTTGAAAAAGAACAGGACAACAACCATCTGGCATGGAAATTCGACAGATTTTCGATTATAAAGCAGTATTATCTTAAATCGTCGATGTTACCACCGTTAAGTACCATTGTTTACTTTGTAAGGACCATTATGATCTTCTGTAACGGATGTAATTTAAAGTATTGTACGATGAATAGACAAGGCAATTTAAGTAAGTATATATTAATACAAGAAGATTTAATGGGATACAGGGTATATTTCAATGAGAAATGACAAATATCCAAACAAAGTCAACATGTTTTTCATCAAAAAGAAGATGCTGTACATGTATAACATATGTCGAAGGAAAATGAAACTATCAACGACCGGCATTCATTACCAATAGATATAAGAAGATGTGGTATGAGTGCAAATGAGACAACTCTCCATCCAAATCAAAATTTATAAAAGTAAACCATTATAGGTCACAGTACGGTCTTCAACACGTAGCCTTGGCTCACACCGAACAGTAAGCTATAAAGGGCCCCAAAAAATTACTAGTGTAAAACCATTCAAACGGGAAAACCAACGGTCTAATCTATATAAAAAACGAGAAACGAGAAACACTTATGAACCACATCAACAAACGACAACTACTGAACATCAGATTCCTGACTTAGGACAGGTGCAAACAAATGCAGCGGGTTTAAACGTTTTAATGGTACCAAACCTTCACCCTTTTTCTGAAACAATAGTGTAACATCACAACATAGAAAGACACACTATAAAATATCAACTGTAATAGCTTAACTCAATCAAAGGACATATCAACACCATTGAACATACACTGAACAAATAAATTTGACCTATGACACAATGTAAATACAAAATAAATAAACTAAAGGAAGAATAATAAAAGTAACATGTTATATCGGTAAGAAATGTTAAACAATTAAAGAAAAACAATATGCTCGAACAAAAATACCATCCATTTGCAATAACTTTAAACACAGGTAAATGAAAATAATTTTGTTGTTAGGTATACCTGTACAGTACCAATAGAGAAAGGAAATATTTTTACAAAATAAATAATTTTGAATACAAAATAAATAAACTAAGGGAAGAATAATAAAAGTAACATGTTATATCGGTAAGAAATGTTAAACAATTAAAGAAAAACAATATGCTCGAACAAAAATACCATCCATTTGAAATAACTTTAAACACAGGTAAATGAAAATAATTTTGTTGTTAGGTATACGTGTACAGTACCAATAGAGAAAGGAAATATTATTACAAAATAAATAATTTTGATGTTCGTAGTACGAAGTGAAAATTTATCGTTATACCAAACACTTATCAAAGCTGGTATATAGACCAGATATAACCCTGAATAACATCAAATAACAAAAAAGCAATACAATAAGTATCAACAGGTCAAATAAACAAGAAAGTACTATTTGAGAGTACTCGCAGTTACTGACAGCTAGTTAAAAGCCAAAACAATTAATAATAAAAAATCATGCATCAGAGACTAAAACATGTAAAATCAACTAAAACACATCCCAGGGATTTAGTATTTTAACGTCATGGACAGTCAAAGAAGACATGACTAGTGCAATGCCAAAAATAAATGTATCGACAGACAGTAGGATAGTTAGGAGTTTAACCTCTTTATAGATCTAAACGAACGTGGGTGTGTCTTTACACATCCCACTTGAAAAAAATACAAATTTAGTTATGTTTTAATTTGCTGATGACAAAATCGATATTAGTGCAAATGTAAACTATATTCAAAGATCTAATTACAACATTGGTAAGATAACCTTTACTAATAAGCCTGTTTAAAGGTTCGATGAGTTTACACGGATCACATAGTGATTTCCGCGCTTTAAGTACAATATTACCGTAAAATTTAGGATGTGAAATACCGTTTTTAATCAGTTTTCTACAAGTACAGCCAAATTTACTAATCAAATTTTTGTATCTATGAAAGAACTTAGCAAAAGTTTTACGTAATTTATGGTAACGAAATCCTTGATTTAATAATTTACCAGTGATTCATTGACTACGTTCGTTAAAATCTATGACATCACTACACACACGGGCATAACGAACGAGTTGGGATATATATACACCGTATGATGGAGCCAAAGGAACATCGCCGTCTAAAAAAGGAAAATTAACAATAGGGAATGAAAAATCGTCTCTTTTGTCGTAAATTTTCGTATGGAGTTTTCCTTTAGAGATTGAAATGTCCAAATCCAGAAAAGGACAACTACTGCTGTTTATGTTAGATTTAGTTAAAGTAAGTTCTATTGGGTAAATTTCGGTAGTATATTTAGAGAACTCTGGATTATTTAACGAAAAAATATCATCTAGATAACGGAAGGTATTGTTGAATGTATCAACCAAATGTAACAATGACGTGTCTTTACTGAGTTTGGTCATAAACTGAGATTCATAGCAATACAGGAATAAATCTGCTATTAAAGGGGCGCAGTTAGTGCCCATATGAATACCTACTACCTGTCGATACATTCTATCGCCGAAACGTACATATATGTTGTCCAGGAGAAAATTTAAAGCTTCAATCATATCTTCACATTTCCAGTAAGTGTATCTAGCATACTTTCCTTTTTCGTTACAGAAAAAGGCTTTAAACGAGTTAGAGCAAATAAATTTGTAATGAGATTTTTCAAAAGACCATTTAATTAAATATGAAAACTTTTTCTTGATAAGATTGTGTGGAATGTAGTATAGAGAGTAGAAAAATCATAACTGTCAACAGAATTAAAAGGACCATCAAAAGCATGTATTTTATCTAAAACCTCTGAAGAATTTTTAACACTCCAAAAATAATAATTAATACCATTATTTTCATAAGCTTTATTACAACAAGTTCTTTGATAGTAGTAAGGGAGGTAGTTAGAAGCACTGATAGATTAGTAGTAGAACACTTACTAGATGCGGAGATGAAACGAAATTTCAATGTTTTTTTGTGCAATTTAGGTAACCAGTACATAGTAGGGACTTTCAAATGTTCGGAAGAGGCCTTAAGCTGGGTAGTGGCAGTGATATGCTTGTTTACAATTTGACTCTCTGTGGAGCGTACGGACCTGAATGTAGATGAATTTGTAATTTCGTTTTGGAGAACTTCCGTGAAGTATATGCGTCACACCACCACTACATTATTTGCTGCTTTGTCTGCCGGTACGAACACAAACCGCTTTGCGAGTACTTGGAGTTTATTTTTTATTCTGGAAATGGGAATATCATGGACCCTATTACTAATTTCAGAATTGTTTTCAAAATGAGATATACGAATATTAACAGTATTCATAATTTTATTCAAATAGCTGTCTAGAGATTTTTTATCAGATTTTTCACGTTTTCACCAATTTTTACAGTAGACAGACAGAGCGTCTTTAATGATCTGACGACACTGTTTCCAATCTATTTTAGATGGAGGACGATATTTCGGTCCTTTCTTAAGAAAAGTTATGACCTCACGGTCTTCGACGATGTTGAGGTCTCCTGTAAGGACATGACCATAGGGAACATATCTAAAACTAGATGTTTCACAATCTCAAGTGGAAGGAACATTATTTTCTATATTGACGTCTGATGTAACTGACGTATAATTAAAAATCAAACTTCTGCTGGGTTTTTTATAAGAATACGAAATAATAGGTGGTTCTATATTATCAAAATATGGAGGTATTTGGTTTTGGATGGTAGAGTCATTGAATATACTAGATAAGTTAATAAAATCAATACCTCTGTTTATATATTTTAATTTAAGAAAATGCCGTTTATGATTTTCAGGTTTATCGATACTAGGAAATAGCCTATGATGACAAAAGGCTGTAATAATACGGGTGTATTCATACATTGGGCTAAAAAAAGAAATTGTATCACACTCCAGAAAAATAGCATATAATTTACTTATTGGTATCTGACCCAGTTTGCATAATACTTGATGTCTGCCATTATTTTTTATTATAGATAACAGATCAGCAGTTTAATACGTTGATATCGGTTTTTGCGTTTGCCATGAGACCTTTTATTTCTAAGTCGTTTATCGACAATATTAATGACATCGATTGAAGTTTTAGTTATGTTCCCCTGTCCTAATATTTTGTCATTAAGACCGAGAGGATAAGCTGTTTGAAGTCTTTTAATCCAAAATAATTCGCGAACTTCACGTGATTTTTCAAATTGCTTGTGTGATTCTCCTGATTGTTTCTGAACGGTTTCAAGTGGTTGGAATTTAATAAATTTTAGATTGTGATTATGCTTATCTAAATGTTGATATATCAAACTTTTGAATTTTTTAGGTCTACGAAAGCGGTAAAGGTGTTCTTGATTTCTTTTGTAATACGCTCGTCCCGTCTGTCCCACATATTGAATACCACACTTAGGTTGGGTTCAAGTTACCACATATATAAGGTTTTGAGTTTTTCAGGTAATGTCACAGGAAAAGGAGAGCGAAAAAGCTCTCCCGTTCGCTGTTGACCGTACAATATTTTGTGAAGTTAATCTAAAACAGGTTAGTCACTTTTGGCATTGCACGGGAAAATTTGTGGATATCCACGCGCATTTTTGTTAAACAATCTGGCTGTAGAGGCATTGCAAATACGTTTGTTTAAGCACGTGGATATCCTAGAAGTTGTGTTGTTAATAATTTTCTTTCCATTACGTAAAATCATGATAATTAAATAGGGGTATAGGAAAAATAAAAAAGACCGGAGGTTGTAACAATGAATAAGGATCACAATTACGGAATAGGAAATAATAGGCAAAGCAGTAAAACCAACTTTTCATTACAATTAAAAAACGTTAAAACGTATTCCTTCCATACATTTATGGGTCAAATGGTAGGTGTGAGAGGTGTGGATGAGGAAAATTGTGATCTGAAATACTAGTACAATCCCGAAACACACGCATGTGTATGAAGTCTCAAGTCAGGAACCTTTCACCTAACTCTTAAGTAATGGAATATTCGATTTAAAAAAAAATTGTATAAAAGTGACACCTAACGTCCACGCATTCCAACATCAATCCGAATTCTGATAGCAAAAAATCTAATTCGGAAGACTCGGTATACATACTATTAGTATTTTATTGTAATTATATTACAAAATAATTATCTAATGATGCTAGTATTACTAGACTTGCAATTGCTTTACATCAATCCGCTGTTAAAAAACATGACATTCAACACCCACGAATTCATATCAATTAAATGTCATTAATATAATGATTATTTATTTATGCAAGAGTAATAATACTCTATGGGCTATTTGCCCTTATTTATATAATAAAGTTTGGAACTGCTAACATCAATCAAAAAATTCCAAAAATTCCGAAAATTCACACTAGAATTTTCATCTCTAGAAATAATATTTCTTGATGTTAATATTTTTAAAAAAAAATAGGTTTTCTAATAAAAACATCTTGGATGTGAAAACACACTTTAAACCAACAAATGCTTTCCTTTATCTACATCGTAAAAGCTGTCACAGTCGACCCGTGTATGCAGATTTCATCAAAGTCGAAGTTATCAGATACATAAGAACAACAAATAATGCTGATGATTTACAACATATTTTGTTACAGATCCGATTGAACTTAATAAAAAGAGGATATGAGGAGATTGAAATCGAACAGTACATAAATGAAGCATTATCATGTGATAGATCTAATTTAATCAGAAAAAGGCCAAAAAAACATACAAAGGAAATTCCTTTGGATTGGCAATGAAATTCAATCTATGCATTCACAAATTGAAACATTGCATGAGAAAACATTGGGATTTAATAAAACAGGATGCGGTTTGCAAAGAAATAATTTCAAGCAAACCCATAATCGCTTATAAAAGTTACAAAAATATAGCTGATATATTAACATCGACAAAATTAAAAGAAATTGATATGTGAATCCCTGCATGATGATGGCGCGCCTACAATGCTTAAACCCATTTATAAATGTAATACATTTATCATTAGCATATAATAGAAAAACCGCCGAAACACTACATTAGTGTAGGATTGATGTAAAGAAATCGCAAGTCTAGTAAAACTAGCATCATTAGATCATTATTTCGTAATATAATTACAATAATTAAGATTATCGAAAATTACAGCTAAAGAAAAGTCTTTAGTACCAACATTATTCGATTCCTTGTTATAGAACTTATAAAAAGTTTAAGCACATTTCCAGTTAGCTGTTGCCATAATGTCTTTAATAGAATATCCTGAAGCTAAAGTAGACGCCCCCTAAATGAGTGAGCCTTAAAAATGTTAATATCAATGCCTGCTAAAATTAGAACTGTCTTTAACCATCTGGATAAGGTAGAAGTTTAAACTTTACCAAAATTTGCATAAGAAATAAACAAACTAAATGTCTTCCCCACATCTTTTGTATGCAAAACATAATTAATCATTGTCTTAATAACACAAAGGTCTGGTTTATAAAATCGCTTGAACACCACATTAAGTAGACTCAAACACTAGTAGTTTTCAAAAGTTCCTGTATATGAAAAACTATACTGCCTTGTCTTTGACCAAAAGACATATAATGTAAATCTAGAGCTCATAAAGATTGTGCTCTGGCAGCTGTAGTCAAAGCAACTAAAGACACAAGTTTAAAAGTCAAAGTCGTCAATGTTAAATCCAGCAATGGATATAAAGAACTTTAAAAAGTTGGCACTAAATTCACCTCATAAGTGAAAGAGTATCTAGCTCTTCAATGGCGGAATTAGGTTTAAGCAACCTTTCAACATCTGGTCAACAAAAACAAATTTAGTAACATCAACTCCAAAAAATGATAAAGTATGTTTCAACAAAGACATAGTAGTATTTAACACTGAATATGAAAAATTGCAGTTTTTCAAAAAATTTAAATAATCAATTACATCCTTTTCAGATGGCCATAAGGAATTGGTTTTCCTTTGAACACACCAAATAAAGAATTTTCTCCAAGAATATTTATATTGCTTAATTGAAGATGCATGGTCTACAAGATGCAGTGATAACATCTGCAGATGAATCTGAAAATCCTCTATTTCGAGAAAAAATATGCATAGACAGGTTTTAAAACCTGAGTAAAAACTCTTGGTGCAGAAGCCAATCCAAAACAAAGAACCTGAAATTCATATAAATTTCCTTTCCACATGAATCTCAAATATTTCTTAAAATCATTAATGATACTAATACTAAAATATGCATCTTTGAGATCTATGGATGTTAGAAAATCATCCCTTTGAATTACATCTAAACAAATGATAAATGGTTCTGCTTAAAATGATGATAAGCCACAAGTTTGTTTAATTTTTTCAAACTGATAACAGGCCTTGAAGACCCATCTTTCTTATGAACTAAGAAAATATTGGAAATACAATGATTCTCCAATGATTTTACCTCTTTAATAGCTCCCTTAGCTATCAATTTTTGGACTCCTTCTGAAATTATTTCATCCATACGTAAAGGGTAATGTATTCTAATAAAAAAAAAATAACCCTTGTTTCTCAACATCAAATTCAATTTTATAACCATTTCTTATTGTATCTAATATCCATAGATCATAAGTAATGTTTTCCCATTCATAATAATTAAGTTCTCTCACGTTAACTACTATAGGAATTGGTTGTTTTGGTAGAACCCTCTCTTATAGATGTGACCTCTTTGAGATCCTTGTTCCCTTTTGGGAAACCTCGCCCTCTGCCTCTCAATGATAGGAATTGCCATCCGCCCACTCGACCGACAGAGTATCTGGAGTTTAAAGACTGTTAATTTTCTCTCTCATAACTGTTGGTAGTACTATTATTGTAAGACCTTAAATCTCTTCCAAGGAATCTAGGATGTTCTATAGGAATCTTGATATAATCACCAAGTTCCTTCATTTGCTTCATGCAATCAGAACCAAAAAGTGATGAATCCACCGAAACATCAGAATTCATTGGTTTGAACTTATCATTTAGATAAGGTCTAAGAGTTGAGCCTCTCCTTTGTGTTACACCAGAAATACATGGACTAACAAACAAAAAGAATCTATCAATAAATTCCTTGTATTATCAAGATCTAATGGCTCATTCTTACAACAAAGATTAGTCAACTGAACAATAGGGGTCAACCCCTTAACAAAGTATGTCTGGGTTTCCGGAATCTTTGAGTCCGCAGTGATAGCCTGTCTAGGCAGTGCCGTTCAGATCTCTTTATTTACCCTAGGCATACAAAGAATCTTACAGTTCTCAGGACGAAAGTATTTCTCGTCTATCAACTTGATACTACCATGATTGGATTTTACTGACATGGCAGTCTTAACAGCCTTAGAAAGTCCAGAAGAATATTTAGACCCAGTTTTCTTATCTGTATTTAATTTTGGCAAAATTATGATCAAACTGTTCAACAACAGGATGAGATACTCACTTAGAGGAGTCCTAAAGGCATCTGTAAACCCTAATGCAGGATCAAAAGAAGTATCAGCTGGAGCTGGACTATCACCAGCCCTAGCACAAACTCCAGAAGGAGGTACATGCACTGTATCATCAAAGTAGTCCAGATCAAAATCATGAACTGAATCTTCATTAAAGTTAGCCTCTAAGTCTAATTCTACCAGGTATTTTGACTGTTTCAGAAGAGGGTTTATTCAAACTACCTCTATTTTTCCTATTAAATTCATCATCTTTTATTTTATGAGCAACCAAGAGGTGTTGAAAATCATAGCCATCACCCTCATTAATGTCAACATCATTTTCATCATCTTGCAAAAGCAATACATCTGCATTATAAAATTCAGCCATTGTAATAAAATAATGTGTACCTGTACAGGTAAAACACGTGAAAATTCTGAAGAGTACACACGACTTTCAGGTAAAAAGAAAATACCTTTAAATATCTACATGTTCAACAAACAGGAGTAAATAAATAAAGTAAAAAATGTGCCATACAGCGTAGGCAAAATCTTTAATGAATAAACTTGTCATACATCGTAGACAAGAAATTTTTTATTCATTTCCATTAACTTTGTCATACATCGAAGACAAGAAATTTTTATCTCTAATTAACATCAGCACTTGTCTTTCATCATAAACAAGATACATGTAATTTAACGTTCAACCTTCCTAAATCTTAGATTAACAATGAAATAACTAAAAGGAATTCAAGTGAAGTGTTGTGTTCACTTCACACCCTCTAGAAAAATAAATGACAAAGTTATTATGGAACAGGTGCTTATATACTAGGGTCAAGGTCACTGGCCATCTATGATCTGATGGTTATAGCTTGTTTCTTTAAACAGAGATATTACATGTAAGCTTCATCCCTCACAGAGAAATAAAGTAATTCATTACTTCAGACCGAAAGGCGAAATACGAATAAGAATACTATTAGTATGTATACCGAGTCTTCCGTATAAGATTTTTTGCTATCGGAATTCGGACTGATGTTGAAATGCGTGGATGTTAGGTGTCACTTTTATACAAAGTACATGCAAGTTTATGTCCTCATTGATATGTTTGATGAGTCGATTTAATTTTGCACGGTTGTTTTTCATAATATATAAGTGTGCATTATTATTATTTCTTTTTAGAAAATTGTTTTACTTTGTGAAAGAAAAAAAAATAGTGTTAAAAAGTCTTCTTGCAGTGCTTGGATTGCAATTGATTTTTCTTAACTTTAGTTACGTTTTTCTTCTCAAAAGTGATTCTTAATTTTTTTTTGAACTACTTGTTGTATTTGAAATCGTAAAAAAGATTGTGGAAAAAAAACTGGTTTTGATAAACAATCCTCAACTTTGATATACATATCATTTTGTTATGTTTGCAACGAAACTTATATGTAAAAATGGTATGCTTTTGCGCATTTCTTTTTCAAGGTTAACTGTTTAGCATGTTTGGTGTGTATGTGTACTTGTTTATGATTTAAATATTGTGATAGGAGTAAGACACACAAAATATTGATTAATATTGATACAACCAAAACCATACATGTAAATTATTTCGAGAGATATTCTATGTACATATTAAGGACCCTTAAAATCCTCGCAATATGATTTATTTTGACACAAGGAATTAATTTGGAATGATAAGTTATTTGATCCTTCCTAATTTCATAATCAATTATCTATGTCTATCATACATGAGGTTTTTTTTGGGATTATCGAATATGTCCTATCATCTGTCGTACAACATATCGTAAACATACATTAGGGTAACGAAAAGCTCTGGTGTGTTTATCATCTCCTGGTGTACAAATCAGATTGTAAGAAAATAAAACTATTTATTGCGGTAAAATGAATTGCAATTAAACAATAAAAATTACCAATAACAAATGATAATATTAATGACAATTGATTGCATGATATGATAATTGTAAATAAAAACTATGAAATTACAGCTTAGATGAAGATACATTTCAAATATATAAAGAAAAAAAGGAATCGAACAGATTAAAATTAAACCATTACATTAAGAAATGAAAACTACATGTTATCAATTTCATGCGTCCGAAGCGCTTTTATGAATTTACCTTCTTCAAGATCACTTAAAGCCGAATATTTCAAAGCCAAGTATATGTAAGAACCGTAACATTTGAAAAGCCATATTATCAAAAAGGACATAAAAAAGAAGTTAAGTTAAATGAGAAATATCTTGCGTCTCCTATATAAAGACGGAGTGCGTCAATTACGTTTTTGCCGTAATAAACGTTGCTTATCAATTGCATGCATCCTGAGCGCTATTCTGGATCTACTTTCGTCGATAAGCTTAGGGTAAAAAGTTTGAAATCCAAAGATGTATAAGTACAAGCTAGAACACGTGAATATATTTTTGACCAGCAGGGATTGCTTTCTTTCTATGCAAATACCTGATCATTAATTTTCTTGGATGAAAGATAAAAACCCAATGAATTGCATGCATCCAAAGCGCTCTTCTGGATCTACCTTCGTCGATAAGCTTCGGGTAAAAAGTTTAAAATCAAAGGATGTATAAGCACAAGCTAGAACGCGTGATTAGCTTTTTGACCAGCAGGGATTGCTTTCTTTCTATGCAAATACCTGATCATTAATTTTTTTTGGATGAAAGATAAAAACCCATCGGTTACCCATGATGTTTGAAAACAATGCATTATCATTCTCGTTTGAATTGATTTATATGGAGCCTTTTATATATTGCTATGCCGTATTGTTTTGCTGATTGTTTAAAGCCGTACGATGACATATAGTTTATAAGTTCTATGCCATTTGGTCTCTAATGGAGAGCTGTCTCATTGGCAATCATACCCTATTCTATTACTTTTAAATAACCTAAATTTGTATTCCTGAATTAAGAAATATTCTGCGACAAAACCGCAGAAGAAACATTTTCGATACGGACTTTTACCCCCTGCACGTAATCCAACTAAATCTAGTAAAATATAGGGTACATTCATATATCATTGCAATGTAATCGACCTAAATATACTTGTAATATTTGCCGCTTGTCATTAAACAGCTATAACTCAGGCAATTTGTTTACGAGTTAAAGTCTTACTATGACTCATTGATAACAACAAGTACGAAATAAAATAGACGTGTGTTCTTAAAGATTGGGCAGTACTCAAACGACAATATTGTTATCAATAAACAGAGATAACAAAGATTTGCAAAATTTTACAAGATCAATAAGATCGGAGTAGGTTTAGTGTCCGGTTATGACCGTGGTTTTTTGAGTGAATCGGTTCATTTTTTTTCGAGTGTAGATCGTGTTTTTTCTCGAGTGATAAAACATGCGATAAGGTCAATTCGCTGCTATTTCGTTATTTTGATAGTTTGTTACATTACTACCCATCTTAATTTGAATATTATACATGTTTTGAGCAACAAAGAATCACAATTTTTTTGTATTTAACCAAAAAATTTAGTGTTTAATATTGTCTGGGGTTTTTCGAGAGGAAGAGTGAAACCGTCCGGGTTTTTAAACAAATGCTCCGGGTTTTTTTTTAAAGAAAATATGAATAAGAAAAAATGTATACTTGACTTTAAAAAAATTACTTTTTCTAGTTTATAACTATCATAAAGTGAAGAAAAATATCATATATTCCCAATAAATGGCCAAAACATATTACTACGTTGATGAAAATGAAACTTTTTCTCAATTTAATGCAAATTTTCTGTTCGGAAAACGTTCTACCACAAATTTCCAGTGTTAAATTAGAAATTACTGGATACTTTATAAAACGGTTTTTAGAACATAGTGCAGGGGACTTTATCTGAAATACTAATATACCTTGTATAACCTTGTATATTAAACTCAAGCTTCAATACTACGTCTTGTCAGAAAGGAAGTCTGTTTGTTTACATTTTTTATCAAATTTACCCGAAAAAAGTGGTCACACTCGACCAAAAAAAAAAACGATCGAATCACTCGAAAAACCACGATCCTAGCCGGACACTATACCTACCATGAAGATGTGATATAAGACAGCCACAAATGAGATTCCCAACATGGGACAGGAGCATGAATATGTTGCCGGTAATGAATCTGTGTTGCGTTTCGAAATTGCACTTGTGTTTTCAATTGTTCTGTGTTATGTTATTATTGAGGAACATTTAAGGTAGCACGGTAGTATTTGCATTCCGGAATTTAGGTTGCTCTTTTGTGTACCCTACTTAAGTCAATGTTTCTGAACAGTGTGATTGGACAACAAATACAGTATCAATTGAACATACTTTCATAAACTGAGGGATGAATCAGGTGTAGAAAAATATGAAATAATTTTACATACAGGTGAAATTGAATTTTTTAGAAAAATTTTTAATTTTGTATTCACTGCAGGATAAAAGACATAAAAGCACTAGTGGCCTAAGTTTTTAAAGAGACCAAAAAAACGTAAACAGTCATGATACATGTTCAAATTCATTTCTGAATAGTTAAATGAAAGTACTTCAGTTAACTGTGTATGTAGAATTTTTGCCAGTGTTAAAAGTGGTGAAAATTCTTAAAAGCTATCATTATTCCTTTATGGGCCAGGAAATACTACCGTGCCACCTGCAAAAATAAAAAATATATTTAATTTTCAAATGATATTATAAAATACTGCTACATTTCATATGAATATCATTACAGATGTGAAGAGGACTGTTGCAGAAAATAAAAAGTTAGCTATTGTAGAAAAAGATGCAGTGTACAGTTATTTTAAATCATCCACTTGGTTGAAAATGCATCATGCCAGAAAAAAGGAGGCTGAAAAAACCGGGTATTTTCTGTTGTTTTTAATTACTTCATATTGGCTTTTACATTATTGAGAAAACTGATAAACATTATTCTGTTGATTTCATCTATTTCAAGGTAAACTTAAGAAACAGTGGGTCATTTTATTTTAATGTGACTTTCTAAATTTAAAATGCAGGGTTTTTATAGTCCGAATAAAGGAGAAATGCAGATAGAATGCAAATTCATTTAACTTTATTGGACTTATTGTCAATTGCCAAAGAATAAATTTATCCCGTCTTTTAAGATGTAAGATGAAGGTAGAAAAAAAACGTTTTGCATGTGCTTTTTTCAGGCTTGTTGCTAGTTATGAAGAAGATTCGGATCTACGTGTGTAAGAGCAATTCTAACTTATTGTCGTCTGAAGTAGATATGATACAAATCAAATCTGGCAGGAAAGATGAAGTCTTCAAAACCAACACAATCTAGTGTAGTTATTACTGATATTGATTATATTTCACAGACAATTAATCAAAGATCATTCATAAATTTCTAAATATGCCATGTAGATTTCAGTTGAACATGAATTGATATAAAGACAAAATTGATGTTCAGTAGCTTGTTGACATGAATAATCATAGATATGTTCATATTTATTAATTGATTATTTACAAACTTTAAAATGCTATGGATTTTTTACTTGAGGAATAATAACCTTAGCTGTATTTTGAAAACCTTGAAATGTCGAAAATTGTGGTTCCACAATGCTTTTAAACTTCGTGCTTTATATGGCCTTTTTTGTTTTGTTATCTGATCGTCACCGATGAGTCTTCTGAAGACGAAACGCGCTTCTGACGTACAAAATTATAAGCCTGGAATCTTTAATGAGATAATTAATACTGGTCTTACTGCAAATTCACTATGATATAATTCACATTTGTTTCCAAGTCATTGCTATGGATTCATTATTATTCGTGGGATACCAAATATTTCGGGATTTTTCTTTGAATAACTTGTACTTAGGCGAGGTTAAGTAATTTGTGTAAGATGTTCGGACTCCTTGGTTTTTTCCTACGATACTGGGTAAAATGTTTTGCCGCATAACACCCACTGTCATACAAGTGAGAGGTTTAGCGCTATAAAACGAGGTTCAATCCACCATTTTCTACATTTGAAAATGTCTGTACCAAGTCAGGAATATGACAGTTGTTGTCCATTCGTTTGATGTGTTTTATCATTGATTTTGCCATTTGATTAGGGACTTTCCGTTTTGAATTTTTCTTCGGAGTTCAGTATTTTTGTGATTTTACTTTTCGCTTTTCATATAAGACTTCAATAGCTCATAAAAGCCCAAAATTTAAGCAGATTCTCGATTTCTTTTCTTCATTTTAAGACCAAAATAATACCAATGCAAGTATACGGTAAAAGTCACAGTCAGCCTTTTTCTGCCATCTTTTAAAACTCAAACGTTTTAAAAAAGAGCTCCATAACCTATCAATATCTTTAGTTTATTTTGTTCACTAACTAATACTCTTTCGACTTATAGTATCAATTTTAAATTCTTCATTTTTTTTATGTTCACCTTAGTATATCCTTAAAATGATAACTTGTAATTACTTAGAATATTACTTTAAACTACTAAGAATTATTACCTGGTTTACTGGAAATCCTTGGATTATTTTAAGTTCATCTTAACTTAAAGCTGTCAATTCATGTCATGTTTCTCTTATAAAAACTTTTATGCACTGAGCCTCGACAATATAGATACTTATACATTGTTATAGACCATAAAACCATTATGAATTTAAGTGTTGAATAGCTAGTTTTTTATTTGGTCATTGGAGAAGAAAAATCTGTCAATCTCAATAGGGTTTTATTTCGATTTTGGATAGCTGTGTATAAAAAAAGCAGAAACTCATTTCATGTTTTAATTTTAACAATTCTGAGTTGGTTGAAAGACGAGCAAGTTTAAATACTTTTTAGCAGGCAAAATAGGAAGTGAAAAATGAAGAGTATTGTAAAGGTAGTAATATTATTGGCCACAGTCTTGTGTGCTACATATATTTGAAATAAATAAACTTGTAGCACCAAAGAGTAGATTGGGAATAGCCAATATTGAACGTTACAGCAAATATTAATAAACATGCACTAAACCAAGTAAATATGGAATGATAAATTAAAACTTTTGAATGATATAATATTATAATGAAACAATAACAAATGTACCCTTCTCATTTCATTCAATACATGTTTTTATAAGCCAACGAAGTATATAGACGTTGGCTTGCGTCGTCAGTCAATATACTACTTCAGGTAAAAAATAATCATGTACATGATGTATTGGTAAACACATGTATTGACTTATACATGTTTCTGCTCTTTGGTGGGGTTGTTGTCTCTTTGACACATTTCCAATTTCCGTTCTCAATTTTATTGTATGAAAAGGTTATATTATAGATAATTACTTTGAATCACTTGGGTTCTTATTGTGTATTAATTACATTCACTTTGGTTATCATTGTAAAATATGTGTAGTATAGTATATGTATTACTGATGAATTCTTATAAAAATACTTGTAATTCCATATAATGAATATTTAAACATTATTTGCACTAACAATAATTAACCATTTCTAGGAAGTCCAAAAAAATATACTTGTAGTTACTTATTTTACTAGAAATTACTAAATTATAAATATTGATTGTTCACAATAATCAAAATGTATTACTTGAAATTATAATGAATTACTTGGGAATAAATTACTAGTTTTTACAATTTTTTGGGGTGAAAAATAGCTCAATGAATTAAGAGTGACTTTCAACAGATTAAATAGTCATAAAACTACGTATAAGATTCAGATGTGGAATATTACCTCTGAGGATAGAAACAGGACGATATATAGGTGAAAGACCAGCAGAAAGACTATGCAAATTTTGCACTGCAGACGTGACCAAAACTGAAACTCATTTTTTACTAGACTGTACATTCTATTCTGATATACGAGAACATGTTGATATTTATATTATAACGATAAGAAGTAAATTCAAACTAAAGTTATTTACGATGATACAATTGTGCTAAAACTGCACATATGTAAAGTTTATTCTAGACTTTTGATGTTCTGTTTAGTGTCCTGTTTTAGCAGGTTTTGTAACTTACAGTTGTTTAAGCAATACTGTGTAGGAGAATTTGCATTCAGAAGATGTTTTTGGAAAACAATTGTACGAAAATGGTTCAACAATCATAGCTTCCTACAAATTGTCAATTCCACAGACATAACAATATGATAAACTACGCAGGATGACAAACACCTCTTCTAAGTATGGAATGTTACTTGTAAACGATAAAGTATTATCATGAAAATATGATGACAAATATTCCCACAAATACGAAAGCAGTCTGTCATTGGGAACCAATGTTCAATCTATTAAATCGATAAGGAAAGGACAAATCAGGGTTGCAAACAAAAACTGAGGGAATTGCATAAACTCAAAAAGGGGCGAGACCAGTTGCGCGAATTCATACTCAGTCATAATGTCATTAGGGAGCGTGCGGTAAAACTGCAGATCATATGACTATACTAGTTTCCAAAGATATATGAACAAGAAAACATATTGATGTTGAGTTAAACATCAGCACATGGTACCGGTCAACAAATTCGAGTTAAAGACGGTATAACTTATGTGGTATGAATTTCGGCCAATCTTCGTCATAACTCTGTTGAAGCAGTTATGTGTTAGGAGTACACCCCTGTTAATGATTCTGTATAGTGTGAATATGCACAAGCGTAGCGTATTAACTGGGAAATGTAAACACCATTCGATTGAGCGGAGGGTATGTAAAATTATGAAGTGCGAACTGAATAGGTTTTATATCTAGTCGTCCCTGTAGCTAGGAAAATGTGATGAACATTTTCAACTCTGCTCTTTAATGTAGACGCAGTCATGGTTATCGTCATTATACATCACCTACTCTCCATGATGTCTCTTTCAATAACCTTCTGTCATTCTTCCAGAATCCGTCGGGTAATTAGTCATATGATGATTCTTCACTACTCCTTTTAGACATTTTTTTTCTATACAACTTATGTTTGGGGAACATGCACTGTTACAAATCTTCATGTACACCAATAAAAACTTACAGCTATCATTTATTAGACTGATATTGTCAGTCACAAACTGTTCAGATAGATTCGTATTGGAAAAGATGAAACTTAAAATATATCATTACTAAAACTTTACCAACAACGGTTTCGGTGCTATTAATTTAGGCATTATCCTTCATCATAAATCAGTTTAAAGATCAGTCTCTGTCTTTCTTCTCATGCATTTTGACCAAACCAACCGCAAAGGAAAGTTCCAATTAAAACCATATGAATCGCAATATTGACAACTTTTATGCAAGTCATTACCTCCTGAAAGTAACCGAGTAAGATCCTCATTCAAGTATTATCGTTCTAATTTTTGTTCATTTTTATATATGCATTGCGCTTGGCAATTTAAAAAGACCACGATTGAGTATTAAAATAGGTAAATCCTATTAGCATAAATATTTGGGATAAACTGTCTTCTCACGGAAACTGTGCCTCTTAGCTTATTTTTACGGTCTCTGTCGAACCTATTCAATGCTTGCCTATTATTGGCGAAGATGAATTTGGCTATTCTTTGATGTAAATTTCTATATGTCTGGATTTACAGTGATTAAGGGTTCTAGTATTGTATTATTTTTTTCGAATTTAAAAGAGAGATGTCCTGTCACTCAATAGCCCACATTTTCAATAAGTTCTTACATCTCATTTATCCCAAACCTAGTATTAGGGATATAATTCAAAGTGGAAGGTTTGCTTTTTACCTTGATATTTTCCTCACAGATGGACGACTGAAAAAAAATAAAACAAATGACAAACCTGGTGGTTTTAACTTTTCAATTGTTAACTGCACATTTATTGGCAGTAACACATTCATTGCTAAGTCGTATACGCTATGCTCGTGAATGTTCACACCATTCTATACACGTGAACAGGAGTGTGCTTCTAACAAAAAAATGCCCACAGAGTTTTGAGGGAAGAGGACTGAAATCGACACTATATAAGTATTACGGTTACCATCCCGAAGTGGTTGACCGATACGCTTTGTCGGTGTCTCAAATCTAGAAACATGTTTCGTTGTCCTTGAAATGCTAGATTAGGTTGTGTTATCTTCCTGATTGTGACAATTTTACTGAATGTGGATACGTATGGCGGATGATGCATAAAAAGTTGGAGAAACTCACCTGATCGACGCACCTGATCTCGCTTCTTTTGTAGTTTTCCTAGTTTAAGTAGTTTACCTTGATTTTTTTTTTACAATCGATTTACGAGATTTGAACATCTGAGACCAGTCCAGGTTTTTGGTAGGGTTCTTCTTACTCAGCCTTTAGTTTTCTATGTTGTGTTTTGTATACTGTTGTTTGTTTTATTGTCGTTTTTATATTTATTTTGTCATGGCATCGTCAGTTCGTTTTCGACTTTGAATGTCGCTTTGATATTTTCGTGTCTCTGTAAATTAATGTCGCCTTGATTTAACTTAAATCTCTTTGTAATGTGATATTTTTCGTGAAGTTTAATGGAACTTGGACGGAACATAAATCAAACTTATATATTGAGTTGGTTCAGCGTGAGAAAAATATTTCGACGGTACTACAAACAATTTAACTCTAACAACCCAGGCTTTTATTGGTCGTCTTCACCTTCAACATATTGAATGTCGCTTGAATTTTATTTGAATGTATTCAAAGCTGTGTTTGGTGTAGTTTGTAGCAAATTCAAGTCTATCGACTTTTACACGTAGTGACCCAATGGTTTAAAGAAAGACTTCAATTGTGTCTTCAAAGACTATCATCATATAAATTGTTCCTATCCTAACAAAATACAATAACTGTTCTGATATGACGAATACAATATTGAATGCAGGCATAATTAGTGGAAATATTGACTTTCTGATAAAATTGAGAATTGAGAGACAACAACCCGACCAACAGCCAAAAGCAACCAATGGGTCTTCAACACAGCGAGAAAATCCCACACCCGGAGGCGGGCTTCAGCTGGACCCTTATCAAAATGTGTACTAGTTCAGTGAAAATAGACGTCATACTTAACTCCAAAACATATAAATGAACTAAAATTAAAAATCAAACAAGACTAAAAAATGCTAACTTGGGACAGGAGCAAACGTGCAGCGGGGTTAAATATGTTTTGTGAGATCTCAACCCTTCCCCTATTCCTCTAGCCAATGTAGGAAAAGCAAACACACAGCCATAATGATAAATATCATAAATTTCTCCAGAACATACAAATTAAGGTAAAAACTGATGTAATCAAACAAAACTCTAATGGGAACGAAACCAGTTGTGTCGATAGTCAATAAGAATGAACGTTGCACATATAACTGTTAATTGTCATTCATCATTCACACAAAATAGTGGTACAAAATAAAACATGTATTTTCTTTTTGGAGGGGAATATTTCTTAATCTTCCACAATTTAGAAACAATAATCGGTAAAATATATACAATAAACTCATCATAGATACCAGGATTTAAATTTTGTACCTACGCCAGATGCGCGTTTCGTCTACAAAAGACTCATCAGTGACGCTCGAATCCAAAAAAGTTACAAGGCCAAATAGAGTACGAAGTTGAAGAGCATTGAGGACCAGAATTCCTAAAAGTTTTGCCAAATACATCTAAGGTAATCTATTCCTGAGGTAGAAAAGCCTTAGTATTTCAAAAATTCAACAAATTGTTATAGAATTTAATAACTTTAGATATTATATAAATGAATAATATATTTAATTCAAGTTTATATAAGTCAAGCATGAATTTCCACTTCGAAACACGTACATACTGTCATAAACTGCATCCACATTTAATGTATCTTTTGCATTCAGTTGCATACCGATAATTCCTGTTCCAATATGATGTATCTATAGAACTGCAGTTGGTAGGTCTGGCCTAACATTTACTGTGGTTATTTTCATTTCGTTCTTTCTGATTATAAAAAAGAGCGCCAAAAGAGATGCAAAAGATACCAGAGGGACATTCCAACTCATAATTTAAGAATAAACTGAAAACGCCATGGCTAAAAAAGAAAAATCACCGACAGAAAAACAGTAGTTCACAAAACACAACATAGAAAACTTAAGACTGAGCAACACGAACCCCACCAACAACTGAGGTGATCTCAGGTTGTCCGGAAGGGTATGTAGATCCTGCTTTACATGTGGCATCCGTCGTGTTGCTCATGTTAGTATAAACCCGGTAATAAATCAAATTCGGGAAAAGGGGGGACGGGGTTGTAGTTTCAACATTAGGAACATATCCTATCATCTGTGAAACGGATATACCATAACGGTCAACCAAATCGTGAGGGCGTCTGTAAACCTTACGAAGGGATGTTTTCAACTTCACCACTATGAACTCTTGGTTTAATAGCTTCCTTGTGAGCAGCAACCCTCTATCAAGGAAATCATGATAGGAAATTCAAGCCCGGGAATATCGTATCAACTGGGAGATATATACTCCATATGCAGAAGATGCTGGGATGTTGCTGCATAGAAATGGAAAGTTATCAAATGGGAAATCATCTCTTTTGTCGTAAAGTTTTGTTTTCAACCAACCCTCATTGCTAATTTCTAGATGTAAGTAAAGATATGAGGCAGACTTAACTGTATCTGTTGTATCCTTTATCTCAAGTTTGATGGGATATATACGTTCAACAAAGTCATACAATTTTGAATTATCTAGGAAGAGAACTAAGGAATACGTCAAAATATACGTCCAAATCAAACAAAGTCCTTGCTTTTCACACATAAATGTACAAGATTTTTTTTTAATCATTACCATTTCCAATGCCGTTTAGTTATTTAATTGCATTGAATTTATTTTTCATTTATTTCACCAGAATCATATGTATGGTATTCAGCACACGATGTTATAGCAACTGAAATGGAATAGAAAAGTGCTTTAGTATCCAATATGTGACCTATGTTTGTGGTAATAAATAACATATCAAAATAACGACATTGTATCGCTGTTCTTAATATTGAAATTTGAAAGACCCTAAATAGATAATGAACAAATATGTCAACTTGGGAAATGGAAGGTGTTCAAAATATCATGTTACAATATACATATCTATTAATACTAATCTATACAAAATGTAACTATATTATGGATATTCGAATATTGAATTTTCAAAACATTTTAGATTATAATAAAACAGGACATAGTATTCCCATTTCTGATATAAAAAAAAAACACTCCAAGTACTGGCAAAGTAGATTGTGTGCATACCAACTGACAAAGCAACCGACAATGTGAAAGTGGCATAACGTAAAAACTTCATGAAAGTTCTTAAAGATAAAATTATAAAAATCTCCTATCAATTCAAATCCGTGCACTCCACAAAGACTCAAATGGGAAGCAATCATATCGTCATAACTTCTCAGCTTTAGGCCACCTTCAAACATTTGAAGGTCCTTACTACGAATTGGCTACCTAGACCATATATGGTTTCGTCCTTGTGAACATGAAAAAATATGTAACACTGTGGCTTTAATTTTTGATAAATTTTTTACAGTAACGAAACTACTTTTTTAGTTAAAACAATATTATCATGAGCATTTTCATTATTACCACCTTTACCATGAGTACAGAAAGTTTCAATAATTGAAGGTATCAAAGAAAACAAAAGATGAAATGTCATAATAAAATAAATGCATCCAGATTATAAATCAAACTGATTGTTGAATTTTATGTTGCGATTGGTCTGTTCAATTTGCTTTAGACAGCCGGTTTGCAGAAATTAGGAATTGCAGTAGGATTAGGAATCTGGACATCAAACACAACGTTAAAATGATGTACACTCCCAAGTTATAAATAAAATAGCCGAGCCAGTATTTCAAAGGAAAAGCAAAATAAAAATCAGCAACATTTTTTTGGTGACAAGTAAGTGGTCTCGGGTTAACGCATTGCGTATTTTTCTTTTTTGTTTTTTAAAGAAAGCAACCAATTTTATTTTTCGCCTCTTTTTGTGAAAAGATAAATTTATGCAATGAACAATGTTGAAGCAGCCAAGCAGATAGTTTTTCTTTATAAATGCAAGTTCTTTATTTTTTGAAATGTTAATAATGAAGTTATAAATCAAATATTGAGAAAGTCTAACAAAATTTATACATGATGGCAGTTACAATTCACAGTGATGATGATGATTAGTAGATGTTTAACGCCCAGTGGCAAGCCAAATACACAGTTAGGACGAGAACTTGGTTTTGCGATATGAATAAGAACTCTTTGAACTAAACAAATACGCGGAGTCAAATTTTTAAAGTGCTAGTGCACAAAGTAACAGCCGTTCGCAGGAAGGAAAGTCATCCTACCTGGACATATTATTCTCCGAGCAAACCAGTGTTTGTACTATTTCCTTATTCCCAACTGCTTAGCGGAGAAGCAGACATTACCAATTTTCAAGTCCTCGGTTTGACCTGGCCGGGGATCGAAACCTCCAGCACTCGAAGCGAGCACGCTATCAGTAGACCACCGTTACGGTCCAATACATATCGAAATGTCAAAGTTTTTATTCTGTACTCCCACCTTAAGCATGAATTCCTCGTATCTTATATAATATATACTAATCTTTTAAACATTTGTAAGAACTTTGTTTCCTCAACTTAGTGTTACATTTTCTAACTTAATACAACTAAAACAAAATTTGTATTTGTGCAGATGGCGGAGTTTTGGGCAACTTGTTCTGAATAGCCTTTAGATAAGCAAAACGCTTAATAAATTGTTTTCTGGAAGAAGACACTTTTCATTAAAAATAAGTCATTACTATTTCTAAGTATAAAAAAGAAGATGTGGTATATATATGATTGCCAATGAGACAACTCTCCACAAGAGACGAAATGACACAGAAATTAACAACTATAGGTCACCGTACGGCCTTCAACAATGAGCAAACCCCATACCGCATAGTCAGCTATAAAAGGCCCCGAAATGACAAATGTAAAACAATTCAAACGAGAAAACTAACGGTCTAATTTATGTACCAAAAAAAAAAGAACGAAAAACAAATATGTAACACATCAAAAAACGACAACCACTGAATTACAGGCTCCTGACTTGGGACAGGCACATATATACAGAATGTGCCAGGTTAAACATGTTAGCGGGATCCCAACCCTCCCCCTAACCTGGGACAGTGGTGTAACAGTACAATATAAGAACGAACTATAAAAATCAGTTGAAAAAGGCTTGACTCATCAGATTGATACAAATAGAAATACATCTAACAAAAACACAGAGTGGACGTGGCCGGGTACTTGTATATCCAAACAACAAAAAGACACTAAGTACAGATCTGAGAGTACTCGCAGTTACTGACAGCTAGTTCAAAGCCACTAACAACTAATAAAAAAAATCATGCATCTAAGACTAAAGGTTCGTTTACTATGCCACTGTACAATCATTTTACAAAATTGCAAATGTACACGTTCAAGTAAATGAAATTGGTGGATTTAATATTGATTTTAAAGAATCAATTATTACTGTTTACCTACCAGCGCACGTTTGTTGCATTTCTTTCGTAGTAATCGGAAGATGGTGACTACCACATCTATATTTGCACAATCTATAAATGAAATTATTAGGTAAAAATTAAAAGTATTTTTCAAATTGACAATTATTTTCTTTAAAATGCTATTACATATAGTTTTAGGCGATTCTGCAAAAAAAAAAAAACCAAAGCATTCTTGTTGAAACTGTCTTTAGTTTTTGCACAATACATTTGGACGTCAATTTTTCAGTAAAATGTGCATTCAATATATAATTAGACATACCTCAATTATGAAAAATATGTTTTATATATAATATCCTGTTAATTTCTATTCTGTTACCAATATAATATAAAAACCATAAGTTTGTACATGTAATACAACACTAATTTCACTTTATTTTCTATTAAGAAGCCTACTCCAGGAATTTATCATTCGCAACTTCACAGACACAGTAATGGGGTATCTACCAAGCTCTGCATACACTATGAAATTTGGGGTAGACTGTTTTATCTGTACAATCATTTTACAAAATTGCAAATGTACACGTTCAAGTAAATGAAATTGGTGGATTTTATATTGATTTTAAAGAATCAATTATTACTGTTTACCTACCAGCGCACGATTGTTGCATTTCTTTTATCGTGATTTTTCCGTCAAATTTGCGCTATACCATGGTCGAATTTCTAACGAGAGGTCTCGTAGTTAAAGTCAATAAATACGGAAAAACATTTCGGCGGACATGAGTTCGGAAAGACAACAATTCAATAGCACATTATTTTAAAGATTTTGATAAGATAAAGGAGTTCCTTTTACAGGAAAGTTCACGTTACATTTGTTTTATAATAAAACTTAGTCATTCAAGTATATTAAAAAAAAAAAATTTTCTTTCTTATTTTCAATCTGAAATATCATTTGACTTTAATCATATACAATTACTGTCTTTTGATGAGGTAAATATGTGGTTTAATTGTATTTTGAAAAACTGATATTCACTGAGGCCAACGGCCGAAGTGAATGTCACTAGGTTTTTCAAAAGTCAATTAAACCACATATTTACCGAAACAAAAGACAGTAATTGTTTTATTCCATGTTTCGAGAGACGAAAATATGTATAAAATAACAGATATTCACCAAAACCAACTGAACGTCAAACATTTTACCGTCATTATACACGTAATAGCATGCGACGTTTTGCGCGGTGAATATACATTTTCCGCAGGTAAATGTGCGTATTTATTCAATATCCCATTCATACAGAAAAACCTTCTAAAGTTCTATCAATATGGAATAATCATGATTATCTTTTTATTTGGATAAAAACATATTTCAATAACATTATATAAATAACACATAGCTCAGAGGGTGATACAACAGATTGTTACCCTTAGAAAACATTGTCAACTGAGGCGAAGCCAAGGTTGACAATGTCTTTTCGAGGGATAATAATCTGCTCTATCACCCTCTCAGATATGTGTTATTTAATTTATTATACTGAATGTTCTGTTATTACTGTCGATTAAATTTCAAATTCAAAGTAATGAACTATGACGTCTTGTACATAACAACCATCCGTATTAAATAAAGCGCACACTTGATCAAGCGTCTCCGTGAAGGGAAATAGAGTATTTGCCATAGGATAGAGTCGTATTTAATAAAGCGCACACTTGATCAAGCGTCTCCGTGAAGGGTAATAGAGTATTTACCATAGAATAGAGTAAATTAACACCCTCGTGTAAGCCAATCAAAATATTGCATTCTTACGTGAAGTGTAATAAAATGTATTATTATACTTTACGTTAAAATGCCAGATTTTGATTGGTACATACGAGGGCGACAATTTACTCTATCCCATGGCTCAGCGGGAGATATTTTTTTTTGAATGTCACCCTCTCGTGTGGACCAATAAATATTCGATAATTCAAAAGACAATGAATTGTATTTACATCAATGATTCTAAATAAAAACTAAAGTTTTACAATGTTACGTTTTGTCATTGATTGTCACTTTAAATTAAAAAAAAATACTTCTTGCTTCACTTTTGTAATTTTTGTACAACTGTAACGTTGTTTCGTAAACAGCTTCATAGATCATTACTTTTAAATTTTAGTTTAAATGACAATAATGATAGGACATTCAGTATAATAAATTAAATAACACATAGCTGAGAGGGTGATAGAGCAGATTATTATCCCTCGAAAAAACATTGTCAACCATGTCTTCGCCGCGGTTGACAATGTTTTCTCGGAGTAATAATCTGCTCTATCACCCTCTCAGCTATGTGTTATTTATATACTGTTACTCTTTATCAGACCACATGCCGATTATCTCAGTGTTTGCTCCCGCAATATTAAAAAATTATATTACCCTTTAGATTGGTCACTTCAACTAACTCATATGTTTATCGTTGATATGAACATTTAAAAAGTATTTCAAATTACGATTTCAGAATGCCGACACCTCAGTACACGTGGATAGATGGGCGCTTACTGTGCAGCGGCAACTATTGCTTAAATATGCAGGCTGAAAATAATGTGTATATGGTATGCATGTATTCAGCTTTTACAAGACCAGCATGCTGAGTTTTAAAATTATCCTGGCTGCAAGCTGCTTATATTTGATCTAATTCTTAAATTCAGCGTATATATAGCGGGTAGCATAGTGTAAAATAGGATATAAACAAACTCCCACATTCGAGGCTAGCGCAACATTCATTGCTACACCATGGATTCAGTATTCCTACCGTACCAATGCTTAAAACTGAAATCAAGGATAAAAGGCAATATATGATCGTCATGCAATCGATAAAAAATGAAAACAACAAATTAAAAATTTCATTTGTCCGAAGCGCTTTTCTGGATTTACAAAATGTACCTTCATCATAAACGCTCTAAAGCCGTATATTTGAAGGCCAATGATTTATAAGAACCGAAATAGTTGACTTAAGGTTAAAGATATTCGTTCAAAATGTACTTTCAATAATTTCATCTGCCGACATGATTGCAGATAGTAAGAAGTCGTAAAGTAAAACAAAAAGAACTGAAATCAAATTTGAGGGAATACACGTGTATGGAACAATTTTATTGATTAACGTTCAGTAGAAAATCTATACATACTCAACCCTACCATATTATTTTGCTTACTGCAAGTAGGTCAGTTTTCACTCCGGAATGATGGAAACTTGGAAAACCAAAAAGTCCTGTTTTTTTTTTTTTTTTTCAGTAGATGCAAAACCTTAAAAATTTTAGGATAATGTTATCTCATGTGATGTTCAATTTGTTTACTTGTTTTAAAATGAATTATCCGCTTTTGAGAACTGTTTATTTTGTTTTTCAATTTTTCACCGCTTACAACTCTTGTTTGATTTTATACATTGACTTTTAAGTAACAGAAACTGTTCATTTCATTTTGTTTCGTTTCTTTTCGTTTCGTTCCGTTTTTATTCCGTTTCGCACTTTACATGTACCCCAAACGCGACAATGATACGTAAGTTCTCTTTTCACCCCTTTTCTATTTTTATCTTAATCAAAAATCATAAAATTCTAATTTTCAAAAAGCGAATCTCCAAAACTGCACGTTAAGTTTAGTACTTTTAAAATTTGATCAAATATCTAAACTATAAAATTGTAACATGATTTTAGAATTTTAAAATTTTAATTATTCTATTATTCATAGTTTTAAAAAGAAAAAAGGTGCCAATGTATGAAAAATCTAGAGAGAATCACTTCCCGCCAAATTTCCAATGGCTTATATCTCGAAAACAAGCACACGGACCCTTCATTTTTTTCTGTTTTTTTAGTTCCTCTATTCATATTCATTGTACTATCAATTTATAACAGTCTTTTAAAAAGCTCCTTATTTTGAAACAGAGTAGCGAAAATCCTTAATCTTCATCCAACAATTCAAACGAGAAAACTAACAGCCTAATTTATGTACAAAAAATGATCGAAAAACAAATATGTAACACAGCAACAAACGACAACCACTGAATAACACTGTTCTTTACCGATTCATGCGATTGGAGGTTATTTAAATGCGTCGGATAAGTCTATTTTTGTAGCATTTTTATCCAGAACCGTATTTTGGGGTATCATAAATAGCAACATCTATCTTATACAATTCAAAGAATACATATTTCTGTTAATAAAGTCTTAATATAATACTAGAATGATAACTTTTGAATTGGGTTGACGATAAATCTAAAACCAATCTGTCCTTATGTGAGGATTTATTGGTAGCTACTCTGAGTGTACTCACTGCATTGATAATCTTTATTAAAGGGTCTGTCGCAAAAAAATTTAAATTTCTTGATGTAGATGTTAAGAAACAAGATCAGGATTCCTTCTAGCAATAGATATATACACACACCAAACCCTGACTTGATAATAAAACATAAATAATTGACGAAGTCTCTATGCCGGTAAAGAAAAATGTCAAGTTGTAGTTGATCACAATAAAAGAATCTACATCGGATATTTCATTATCTAGTCATTTTGGTTTTTGGTTGGGTTTGATATTTATTGACTGGTCTGTCTGCTAGTTTACTATCTATAGATTGGTTGGTGGCGGTACATTGTAATTTGCAAGATTTGTAGACATAGAGGTATTTACAGTATGGATTATGCACCCTTATAGTTGATTTACATTTTAACATACTTGAAATCCATCTACTTAAACGATATCCATTCCTTACCAGTCTTGAAGTAGGCTGACACTTTAAACCAGTATTTTGTATTAGTCTATTGTTACAATGAGGACACATACAAGTAGAGTGAAGTGAAGAATGACAAATGTTGGACATATTTATCCTGGTGCCTGCACACACACACAAAAGAAGAATCACAAAAATACTGAACTCCGAGGAAAATTCAAAAAGGAAAGCCTAATCAAATGGCAAAATCAAAAGCTCAAACACATCAAACGAATGAATAACAACTGTCATATTCCTGACTTGGTAAAAAATTTCCTTAATTAGGGGTTTCCTAAGGACCAGTCAATCTTTACATTTTGCTCTAAAAGCATACTGAACATTTCAGACTGAACTTATAATGATACCCGTAGAATTTGTGTGGCCATACATATAAGCGGTTTCTATAATGTGTGCAAAATAGGCCTGTATTTCCTCTGAACTGTTTGATAATCCAGAACACATGAATTTTCTTCAGCAATGCGCCATACTTTATACGTCGATCACAAACAACTTCTTAGACAAATAAAATATGCTTAGCTGTATGAACAAAAAACTATATTTGTACTTTACTTAAATGTTAATTTGACTATTTGGATGTAAAATTGGTACACAAACAATCATTTTTGTTTTTGTTAAATTGGACTTAATGAAGGAAATCAAATGGGTACAAACGTATTGTAATGTTCCGATTATTAATTTTACACCAGGTTTATTTTTACTAAATCTTAAGTTTTTGAGCAATTTAAAAGTGTCGCACCTTATAATGGTTACTGTACTAAAAGCTCTGTTTAATGGAAACTACTATAAATTTTTATCAATCTGAATATTTTTATTGTACAAGAACAACTTTGTGCCAAAGAGTGACCAATCAAGAGCACCCGCCAAAAAAAAGCGAGATGGAAAAATCAACACAGAACTTTTAAACATTCATGGATTGAAGTTCCGATCATAAATACAACGTTGAAAATGAAAGGGCATGAAAAAACTTCTATGTCAAATAATAGTTATATGAAACTACAAAATCATAGTTTTTTCGTGAAAACATTATATTTAATATAAACTAGTTAAAATAATGGTTAACAAATTGTATTCAAAAACCGAATCAGATCCTCTGTGAACGGCACGTGAAATTAAAATTGTATTTTATGCAAAGAAATTATTTTTTGATTCTTCATAAAAAAAAACACGTTATTTTTTAATTCACACAAACTGATAGACAAAGAATTGATATTCAGCAAGGACCATTAAGGGACGTACATGCAAAGACACGTCATTTGTTGAAACTGGAATGACTCTCATACACATATTGGGCCCTTAAACCTAGTTTTAAAGAACAACAGCATTCAAAAGTGCATCTATCAACAAAGTACTATGACTGTTGTTCCAATGTGGATCATTTGGGGGGATTTTCCGAAACAATTTCTATGATAAGGTGCTTAACTTGAATATTGAATAAAACAAAAACCCGAACTGGATGTAAATCAATTTTCTTTTTCATACTATAAATTCAGAAATGTGTGCTTTCATTTGTTATTACGACTGTCAAACGATTGACAGAAATGCGAGATTTATAACAATGTCATGAAATTATTTATACAAATAAAGCTATCAAAATTTAAAATGCAAGTTTTATTTATTAGAAAATATATCCGTCGTATTTCTTCCTCAAAATTAAAAACAGCACAAACAAATCCAAATTTGCAGAACTTCAATTTGAGCTCAAATTAAGTTTCTTTTCAAACTTAAAATCTGTGTCGACCACAATACAGTTTTTTGTCTATCTCGTCACTACAAAATACTGCAAAATGTTTGACTTCTGTAACTTTTACATAAGTATTCCTCCTTCTTAATATAAAGATCAGGTTTTGTTGCCAAAGTTTATCAAGCGTAACCTTGGTAAGCAATCAACACAGAAGTTTGGCATTCGGCACACTTCGTCAAATGTAGGGTAGCAACAACTGTCGAGGTTAGCCGATTGAGATTTACGAAGCCCCTGTATGATAAATGAGATAATAGAGCGATGTTTATTTGGTTTTCTGTATTTTCTATGCGTTTTGGAGCATTCCAATTTGTTAGTGAAAATGAAATAAATCGGCATTACATTTGTTAAATGATTAAGTGTATAACGATGTTTCTTTTAAAATCGGTTAATACTATCTTCCTTCCGCATTAGTTTACTTTTTTGCTTCACGGGATTTCCCGTCGTACTTGCGCTGTGCGATTGACGAATTTCTAACGAGAGAGGTGTCATGATAATGTCACTACATACGGAAAAGCGTTTGACAGATTAGAGTAAGAAAAGACAATAATTCAATAGCAGTACATTTTTTAAGATTTGGATAAAAATAAAGTCAATCCACACGTGGTTTTACAGTTAAACGTAGCCATTCATGTATACATATATATATAAATCATTGTTTGTTTAAGTTGAAGTATCATATGACCTTAAAACTTATTTTTCGAAATACTTAGGATTTTCTACCCCATATATAGATTACCTAGTTGTATTTGGCAAAACCTTTCGGAAATTTGGTCCTCAAGCTCTGAAACTATGTACCTTATTTTGGCCTTTTTTAACTATTTTTCTAAATCGAGCGTCACTGATGAGTCTTTTGTAGACGCAACGCGCGTCTGGCGAACAAATTTTAAATTCTCTTTCGTGTATGTATGATGATTTTATTATTTGCACAATATAGTATATTTGCGCACAATATAAAATTTTTTGCCCAAAATGTTTTTTTTTTTTTTTTTTTTTAATAGGTCCTCAATGTGGCTCCGTATATCATGGAGAAATAACATTGATAGGTTTTTCTTTTAATTTGTATATATTCTATCTGTTTCTTTTTGTATATTTTAAAAACATCTGTAGAGTTGACTTGTTAATTTTGTTATTCTTTTTAATGCGTTCTTCCTTTATCCTACGATCTTTTAACCTTTGTCTACAGGCATTCTCGATGAATGTTAATCCAACATTAACGGATAGATCTTCGAATAGAAGAAAAGGTAGACGCAAACACAAGTTTCGAAATACCTTCATATTCTAGGTTAGAGACATTATATATAACGATTAGGCCAGTCTCTGAGTGAGTTGTTGCTATATATTTTAGCTTTCTATGATTACAGAAACATTCCAGAGCCTGAGTGAGTTGTGGCTTTAAATTTAAATTTTCTAAATTACAGACCTTTTTATCGGTTTGTAAATTACTGTCGGCAACTTGAGTGGCATAGATACCCATTTTCTTTTTATGAAATGCCCAAAGTGGAATATTAAATATGTAAATTTTATTAGAACTAGTTCAGAAATCAGAACTTAAGATGGTATATAGATTCTACCCCCGCATCTAGAAGTCATATTCTCAAATTCAAAAACGCAAGGTTTTTCACACATTTTGAAGATTTCAAATCTAACTACCAAAAGTGGAGAAATGTCGTAATGTACGGATTAAAACGATGTCTTGGCAAACTTAGTCATTCTTAAATTTATATGATTAGGTAGCACTCCATAGTTATTAAATAAAATTAAAATTTAACCACAAAATTATTAATCATCATCTATTCCTGGCTGTGTCATACATTAAGCCATGTTTTTGTGTCATACATGTGCATTTGTCATTTGTTTCTTCCATAGATTTGATTTTCAAAAGTTAAAATAATTCCTTTTTTGTGTATCCATGGCAACATTCTGCATTTATTAACCATTTAAATATTGCAAAAAGGGCAAAAAAGTCACATTTTCCACCCAAATTTGATTCAAACTAGACTTTCAATCTCTTTGAGTGAAACCTTTTCTGAAACTATTGACATTAATCTACTAAATGATCAAATAAAAATGGGGTGTCTTTTACCTCATTTTTTCGTAAAATTTAATCACAAAGTTCGTGCGACAAAAAGTTGGATAAAAACATTACAATAATTTCCGGACCAATGTCTGGTATGGATATGAAAATACGGACTGTCATACAGAAAACAGCCCATAATACATACTTTACACAATCTTGATGTTCCCACTATGAAGGCTATATTAATCTTCATCTATCCAAAAATTAATTTTATTGCACACTAGCTTTTTTATTTGAAAAAAAACCACAGGGGCCAAAATGCGAAACTACACACCTAGCTGTGGAGTGCTACCTAAGAAATATGTGTATGCATTCTATTATTATCAGTCTAGGACGCCTTTTCGCGACGTCACACAAATTCATAGGAAAACATGAAAGTTTGAAGTCGTTGAATTTTGATCAATAATGAATTGATATCAAACGAATCTTGTGTTGATTATGAACAAAAAAACAACCGGTCGAGAAAAGTCTATCGGCTAAAAGTTCAAGAAAACATTTATATTTTTGATAAGTTTTCGTATAGATCGAACATACTGTTAAACAGGTGTTCTTATGTGTAATCATCATTTCCATTCTTCCACGGTTTACATAGTAGGTATAATGCTAATACACAAAAATAAGTTATTTTAACCATTATGTTTATGAAGACTTACTGGTATCATAATTATCGTATCACTATAACAAATATATTCAATGTTAATTAAGATATGAATATAAAAACCGGATCTTACCAAGACAAATTTTCTTATCATCAATATTTATGTTGAGGAAGAATTAGCTGGTAGCAAATCATATCACTATAAAATATATTTTAAATCATGTTTATTTAAGTAATTAGTAAAAAACCCGATTCTTCTCCAGACACAGTTTCATTTCAACTAAAATTTTCAAGATGTTGCGAGTATCTGCAATCGTTCTTTTCACTCTTTTTCTTTTTGAAAACGTGTGTGCAAATGCTTGTGGGCATGACAACTGTGAAACAGCAATTGACATACCGTTGATAACAAAACTCAATGGACCCCTTAAAGCAGAGTTAGAAATTACAAGTCTAACAGTTCAACTTAAGGAACTAATAGGGAAAGAGGTGAAAAAGGCAGTTTCTAAAGCAGTGAATGACCTTGTGGAAAATATTGCTGATATGAGATTTCAAACTGCTGTGGACAGGTTGCAGAATTCTAGTAATACCACAATGTCAACATTTCGCAAGGACGTGGAAGGTAAGAGCAAAATGATAATACATTGGTTCTATTTTTGGTTCTTTTTTCACATTTCTTGATCGGTGTGAGAAAATTATGTTTCCTCCCAAGTGAATAATCTGTTTTCAGCAAATGATTGGTCGAAATTTAGTTATGACGTCAAATTCTCTTGGTTTCTTCTGAATCTTCTATTGTGACGTCATAAAAAAGGGACCACGCCTGATGTCATCACATATAAAGAACACAATTTTCTGCAAATCTTTGAATATGAACGATAAAAATCATTAGATAAACAGATTCCACCACTATAACTCGTTTATTACGATATTTCTTCACTCTCAAAAGTTAAATTTTATTTATTTAAAAAGCTCGGCAAGCCTTGCGCTTTAAATATTAAAATTCAACTGTTTCGAGTGGGAAAATATAGTAACAAACTTGTTGCTTTGGTGGAATCTGTATTTATCGTACATACAGTATTACTCATACCTCAATGAAATCGGTTATAATTATATTAATTAAGGTGGTTTTTTTCATAATGGCACTGTTATATCTTCAAGGCCTGTTATAATGGTAGATGATGCATGTGATGGCACGAGGCAACGCCGAGGGACATAACAGCCTCCGAAGCCATTATTACTGACCGAGGACAAATAACAGGATCAATTTGAAAACACCAGTTTCTTAACACGTTTTTTAAGTAAACCGTCAATGTGATATATTTGAACAAGCCAAATCAGTTTTTTTTTGTGTGGAGAAATTGTATATAATTATATTATCATACCAAAAACAATATTAAAAAGAAACTTTTAAAGTAATGTGAATAAATAACATGTAAAGGTAAATATAGTTGTATTGTTATCCTATTCAACGCAATTAATGGCATGCAAAATACAAAACTTCATCCTGGATCTTAAAAATCATAATTAAATAAATTGATACACATCATGGAATGTATTACGTGATTATTAACTTGGCAATTAGGTCAAATAAGATAGATCATGATTCTAGGAAACTTTCAATTTCTTGGTGTTTCTTTTCCCCAGAAATGTATTTGAATTGATAACAACTGAATATCCGTAATATAGCCCTGATTATTCATAATGGCCCTGGTTTATTTTCACAATGGCCCTATTTTTTCATATTAGCCCTGCTTTTTAGAATGGCACTATTTATCCATAATAGTCCCGTTTATTCATAATGGTACTGTATCAATGCCCTGTTAGTCTGTATTTGACCAGTATTGCTTTTATTAATAAAGGGGCAGTTTCATACATAATGCACTAAACTGATTAATAACAAGGCAGTTTAGAACTAAATGCCTTTCTACATTTTGATTTGAATTGTTCGCACTATTTGTGTACCTGATTCATATGGAAAAAAAACTAGCAAATATTGCCATGTGCCTGTCCCATGCACAAGACTTCGTCAGAGTTCTTGTTTTGTTATATTTTAATGTTTTTGTTCATTTAAGAAAATGATGGTCGGTCTTTGAAAATGAATGTTAGACTCAATCTCGTCACATATTCTCTAGAATATGGGGATGATATGGAACTGTGATATTGTATATTAACATAATTTATCTATAATAATTGTGGAAGAGCGTATGTTAACTCCTCAATCTTTTATTATTTTTTTTTTTGTACTTATTGTGTCGTTGGAACTTGTTTTATTTGTTTACACCCAAAGTCGTCTTTCATGCACTACTAACATGACATTAAAAAAAAATTGGTAAACGATATAAATGTTTTAGTTATAAGCCCATCCTTCTGAGACACATGTGTTGATTTGTTTTTTTTTTTTTTTTTTTGTCTCTTGTGTTTTTTTTTTTTGTCTCTTGTTTTCTGTTTATGTTTTGGGGATTGTTACTTTCTCTTTGTCTTTTTTCTTTATGTGTAGACCATTGCGTTGTCTGTTTTTGTTCAGCTTGTAGGTTTTGATTGTCCGGCCAATTTGGTTCCTTCTCCCCTACATTTCTTTTTTCTACTAATATTCCATTCTCCAATTCTAATGTAATCGAACTTATTTCAGCTGAACTACAAATGAAAATGGAAAAGAATTATGAAAATTTGATGACAAAACAGAACATTTCCGCCATAGAGATCCATGATTCTTTGACAATAATGGGCAATAGGCTCGACGTAGGGATAGAGCAACTGAAGTCCGAGGTTAAAACAGCCACCGAAAAAGGTCAGTATGTTGAATTTTATTTCTGAAAAGCTTACCTGACCTCAGAAATTGAAAATTTATTGTAATTGTTATAAAAAATTGGAAAATCACGTATCCATGTTTTTGATAACTATACATTTATCTTTCTATCTTTTCATAAATTAATCATTCAGTTTTGTTACTTTTCATTACACTGTCTTCTTTGAAGATTTAACTCAAGAAAGTCCAGCAATCTTTTTTTTTCTTTCAAAGCTGATATTGGTTTTTTTTATAGTGCGTATAATAGTAAATCGGTATAGTATTATCTTATTCTCTTATTTTCCACATTTATTTTGTTATAATATTGCATCCTATAATTCTCTATTCTTAATTTTTAAGCTCATTTTTCTCCATTCATTATTTTTTGGCCATTACTCACTATTCTGTAAACCGCATAAAGACCCTTAGATATCACTAACGCTAAGAGATTGGACCTCCTTTCCCTTTTTTGGCTCTTTAATTGTGTTTGATTTTTTATTAGATATTGTTTCATATTTTAACTTAGGGAACAGTCATTATTTATCAGCTGAGGGGATCGATTCATTTTAGAGGGGTGTCATTGTATAAATAACACATAGCTGAGAGGGTGATAGAGCAGATTGTTACCCCTAGAAAACATTGTCAACCGCGGCGAAGTCAAGGTTGACAATGCTTTTTCGAGGGGTACCAATCTGCTCTATCACCCTCTCAGCTATGTGTTATTTAATTTACTATACTGAATGTCCTATCATTATTGTCTTTTACAGATGAAATTTAATTTAAAAGTATTTTTTATGACGTCACGTACATGTACATATATAACAACGTTACGGATATTAGAAAAATCAATAGAAGTGAAGCAAGATATTTTATTTTTTTATTTTGACAGTCAAATAATAGAATCTGAGCCAAATCGTAGAACTTAAGCATTGTCTTTAATTACTTGATGTAAATTCAATTCAATTTCCTTTAAATTATATTTCCTCCCAAGTGAATAATCTGTTTTCAGCAAATGATTGGTCGAAATTTAGTTATGACGTCAAATTCTCTTGGTTTCTTCTGAATCTTCTATTGTGACGTCATAAAAAAGGGACCACGCCTGATGTCATCACATATAAAGAACACAATTTTCTGCAAATCTTTGAATATGAACGATAAAAATCATTAGATAAACAGATTCCACCACTATAACTCGTTTATTACGATATTTCTTCACTCTCAAAAGTTAAATTTTATTTATTTAAAAAGCTCGGCAAGCCTTGCGCTTTAAATATTAAAATTCAACTGTTTCGAGTGGGAAAATATAGTAACAAACTTGTTGCTTTGGTGGAATCTGTATTTATCGTACATACAGTATTACTCATACCTCAATGAAATCGGTTATAATTATATTAATTAAGGTGGTTTTTTTCATAATGGCACTGTTATATCTTCAAGGCCTGTTATAATGGTAGATGATGCATGTGATGGCACGAGGCAACGCCGAGGGACATAACAGCCTCCGAAGCCATTATTACTGACCGAGGACAAATAACAGGATCAATTTGAAAACACCAGTTTCTTAACACGTTTTTTAAGTAAACCGTCAATGTGATATATTTGAACAAGCCAAATCAGTTTTTTTTTGTGTGGAGAAATTGTATATAATTATATTATCATACCAAATACAATATTAAAAAGAAACTTTTAAAGTAATGTGAATAAATAACATGTAAAGATAAATATAGTTGTATTGTTATCCTATTCAACGCAATTAATGGCATGCAAAATACAAAATTTCATCCTGGATCTTAAAAATCATAATTAAATAAATTGATACACATCATGGAATGTATTACGTGATTATTAACTTGGCAATTAGGTCAAATAAGATAGATCATGATTCTAGGAAACTTTCAATTTCTTGGTGTTTCTTTTCCCCAGAAATGTATTTGAATTGATAACAACTGAATATCCGTAATATAGCCCTGATTATTCATAATGGCCCTGGTTTATTTTCACAATGGCCCTATTTTTTCATATTAGCCCTGCTTTTTAGAATGGCACTATTTATCCATAATAGTCCCGTTTATTCATAATGGTACTGTATCAATGCCCTGTTAGTCTGTATTTGACCAGTATTGCTTTTATTAATAAAGGGGCAGTTTCATACATAATGCACTAAACTGATTAATAACAAGGCAGTTTAGAACTAAATGCCTTTCTACATTTTGATTTGAATTGTTCGCACTATTTGTGTACCTGATTCATATGGAAAAAAAACTAGCAAATATTGCCATGTGCCTGTCCCATGCACAAGACTTCGTCAGAGTTCTTGTTTTGTTATATTTTAATGTTTTTGTTCATTTAAGAAATTGATGGTCGGTCTTTGAAAATGAATGTTAGACTCAATCTCGTCACATATTCTCTAGAATATGGGGATGATATGGAACTGTGATATTGTATATTAACATAATTTATCTATAATAATTGTGGAAGAGCGTATGTTAACTCCTCAATCTTTTATTATTTTTTTTTTTGTACTTATTGTGTCGTTGGAACTTGTTTTATTTGTTTACACCCAAAGTCGTCTTTCATGCACTACTAACATGACATTAAAAAAAAAATTGGTAAACGATATAAATGTTTTAGTTATAAGCCCATCCTTCTGAGACACATGTGTTGATTTGTTTTTTTTTGTTTTTTTTGTCTCTTGTGTTTTTTTTTTTTGTCTCTTGTTTTCTGTTTATGTTTTGGGGATTGTTACTTTCTCTTTGTCTTTTTTCTTTATGTGTAGACCATTGCGTTGTCTGTTTTTGTTCAGCTTGTAGGTTTTGATTGTCCGGCCAATTTGGTTCCTTCTCCCCTACATTTCTTTTTTCTACTAATATTCCATTCTCCAATTCTAATGTAATCGAACTTATTTCAGCTGAACTACAAATGAAAATGGAAAAGAATTATGAAAATTTGATGACAAAACAGAACATTTCCGCCATAGAGATCCATGATTCTTTGACAATAATGGGCAATAGGCTCGACGTAGGGATAGAGCAACTGAAGTCCGAGGTTAAAACAGCCACCGAAAAAGGTCAGTATGTTGAATTTTATTTCTGAAAAGCTTACCTGACCTCAGAAATTGAAAATTTATTGTAATTGTTATAAAAAATAGGAAAATCACGTATCCATGTTTTTGATAACTATACATTTATCTTTCTATCTTTTCATAAATTAATCATTCAGTTTTGTTACTTTTCATTACACTGTCTTCTTTGAAGATTTAACTCAAGAAAGTCCAGCAATCTTTTTTTTTCTTTCAAAGCTGATATTGGTTTTTTTTATAGTGCGTATAATAGTAAATCGGTATAGTATTATCTTATTCTCTTATTTTCCACATTTATTTTGTTATAATATTGCATCCTATAATTCTCTATTCTTAATTTTTAAGCTCATTTTTCTCCATTCATTATTTTTTGGCCATTACTCTCTATTCTGTAAACCGCATAAAGACCCTTAGATATCACTAACGCTAAGAGATTGGACCTCCTTTCCCTTTTTTGGCTCTTTAATTGTGTTTGATTTTTTATTAGATATTGTTTCATATTTTAACTTAGGGAACAGTCATTATTTATCAGCTGAGGGGATCGATTCATTTTAGAGGGGTGTCATTGTATAAATAACACATAGCTGAGAGGGTGATAGAGCAGATTGTTACCCCTAGAAAACATTGTCAACCGCGGCGAAGTCAAGGTTGACAATGCTTTTTCGAGGGGTACCAATCTGCTCTATCACCCTCTCAGCTATGTGTTATTTAATTTACTATACTGAATGTCCTATCATTATTGTCTTTTACAGATAAAATTTAATTTAAAAGAATTTTTTATGACGTCACGTACATGTACATATATAACAACGTTACGGATATTAGAAAAATCAACAGAAGTGAAGCAAGATATTTTATTTTTTTATTTTGACAGTCAAATAATAGAATCTGAGCCAAATCGTAGAACTTAAGCATTGTCTTTAATTACTTGATGTAAATTCAATTCAATTTCCTTTAAATTATGTTTCCTCCCAAGTGAATAATCTGTTTTCAGCAAATGATTGGTCGAAATTTAGTTATGACGTCAAATTCTCTTGGTTTCTTCTGAATCTTCTATTGTGACGTCATAAAAAAGGGACCACGCCTGATGTCATCACATATAAAGAACACAATTTTCTGCAAATCTTTGAATATGAACGATAAAAATCATTAGATAAACAGATTCCACCACTATAACTCGTTTATTACGATATTTCTTCACTCTCAAAAGTTAAATTTTATTTATTTAAAAAGCTCGGCAAGCCTTGCGCTTTAAATATTAAAATTCAACTGTTTCGAGTGGGAAAATATAGTAACAAACTTGTTGCTTTGGTGGAATCTGTATTTATCGTACATACAGTATTACTCATACCTCAATGAAATCGGTTATAATTATATTAATTAAGGTGGTTTTTTTCATAATGGCACTGTTATATCTTCAAGGCCTGTTATAATGGTAGATGATGCATGTGATGGCACGAGGCAACGCCGAGGGACATAACAGCCTCCGAAGCCATTATTACTGACCGAGGACAAATAACAGGATCAATTTGAAAACACCAGTTTCTTAACACGTTTTTTAAGTAAACCGTCAATGTGATATATTTGAACAAGCCAAATCAGTTTTTTTTTGTGTGGAGAAATTGTATATAATTATATTATCATACCAAATACAATATTAAAAAGAAACTTTTAAAGTAATGTGAATAAATAACATGTAAAGGTAAATATAGTTGTATTGTTATCCTATTCAACGCAATTAATGGCATGCAAAATACAAAATTTCATCCTGGATCTTAAAAATCATAATTAAATAAATTGATACACATCATGGAATGTATTACGTGATTATTAACTTGGCAATTAGGTCAAATAAGATAGATCATGATTCTAGGAAACTTTCAATTTCTTGGTGTTTCTTTTCCCCAGAAATGTATTTGAATTGATAACAACTGAATATCCGTAATATAGCCCTGATTATTCATAATGGCCCTGGTTTATTTTCACAATGGCCCTATTTTTTCATATTAGCCCTGCTTTTTAGAATGGCACTATTTACCCATAATAGTCCCGTTTATTCATAATGGTACTGTATCAATGCCCTGTTAGTCTGTATTTGACCAGTATTGCTTTTATTAATAAAGGGGCAGTTTCATACATAATGCACTAAACTGATTAATAACAAGGCAGTTTAGAACTAAATGCCTTTCTACATTTTGATTTGAATTGTTCGCACTATTTGTGTACCTGATTCATATGGAAAAAAAACTAGCAAATATTGCCATGTGCCTGTCCCATGCACAAGACTTCGTCAGAGTTCTTGTTTTGTTATATTTTAATGTTTTTGTTCATTTAAGAAATTGATGGTCGGTCTTTGAAAATGAATGTTAGACTCAATCTCGTCACATATTCTCTAGAATATGGGGATGATATGGAACTGTGATATTGTATATTAACATAATTTATCTATAATAATTGTGGAAGAGCGTATGTTAACTCCTCAATCTTTTATTATTTTTTTTTTGTACTTATTGTGTCGTTGGAACTTGTTTTATTTGTTTACACCCAAAGTCGTCTTTCATGCACTACTAACATGACATTAAAAAAAATTGGTAAACGATATAAATGTTTTAGTTATAAGCCCATCCTTCTGAGACACATGTGTTGATTTGTTTTTTTTTTTTTTTTTTTTGTCTCTTGTGTTTTTTTTTTTTGTCTCTTGTTTTCTGTTTATGTTTTGGGGATTGTTACTTTCTCTTTGTCTTTTTTCTTTATGTGTAGACCATTGCGTTGTCTGTTTTTGTTCAGCTTGTAGGTTTTGATTGTCCGGCCAATTTGGTTCCTTCTCCCCTACATTTCTTTTTTCTACTAATATTCCATTCTCCAATTCTAATGTAATCGAACTTATTTCAGCTGAACTACAAATGAAAATGGAAAAGAATTATGAAAATTTGATGACAAAACAGAACATTTCCGCCATAGAGATCCATGATTCTTTGACAATAATGGGCAATAGGCTCGACGTAGGGATAGAGCAACTGAAGTCCGAGGTTAAAACAGCCACCGAAAAAGGTCAGTATGTTGAATTTTATTTCTGAAAAGCTTACCTGACCTCAGAAATTGAAAATTTATTGTAATTGTTATAAAAAATAGGAAAATCACGTATCCATGTTTTTGATAACTATACATTTATCTTTCTATCTTTTCATAAATTAATCATTCAGTTTTGTTACTTTTCATTACACTGTCTTCTTTGAAGATTTAACTCAAGAAAGTCCAGCAATCTTTTTTTTTCTTTCAAAGCTGATATTGGTTTTTTTTATAGTGCGTATAATAGTAAATCGGTATAGTATTATCTTATTCTCTTATTTTCCACATTTATTTTGTTATAATATTGCATCCTATAATTCTCTATTCTTAATTTTTAAGCTCATTTTTCTCCATTCATTATTTTTTGGCCATTACTCTCTATTCTGTAAACCGCATAAAGACCCTTAGATATCACTAACGCTAAGAGATTGGACCTCCTTTCCCTTTTTTGGCTCTTTAATTGTGTTTGATTTTTTATTAGATATTGTTTCATATTTTAACTTAGGGAACAGTCATTATTTATCAGCTGAGGGGATCGATTCATTTTAGAGGGGTGTCATTGTATAAATAACACATAGCTGAGAGGGTGATAGAGCAGATTGTTACCCCTAGAAAACATTGTCAACCGCGGCGAAGTCAAGGTTGACAATGCTTTTTCGAGGGGTACCAATCTGCTCTATCACCCTCTCAGCTATGTGTTATTTAATTTACTATACTGAATGTCCTATCATTATTGTCTTTTACAGATGAAATTTAATTTAAAAGTATTTTTTATGACGTCACGTACATGTACATATATAACAACGTTACGGATATTAGAAAAATCAACAGAAGTGAAGCAAGATATTTTATTTTTTTATTTTGACAGTCAAATAATAGAATCTGAGCCAAATCGTAGAACTTAAGCATTGTCTTTAATTACTTGATGTAAATTCAATTCAATTTCCTTTAAATTATCGATGTTTGATTGGTCTGGACGAGAGGTTGACATTCAAAAAAATTGTCTCCCGCTCAGCCATGGGATAGAGTAAATTATCTCCCTCGTATTAGCCAATCAAAATATGGCATTTTAACGTGAAGTATAATAATACCAAATATCTCATACAGCTTGGAGTTTGCCATCAAACTATTTGTTTGACTGGGGTGTCACATAATGAAAGTTTTTATGTCTGACAAGCATATAAATTGTTGATGATATTGAAGTCAGTGCGGAATCTCTTAAATAATTTCTGTCATTACTAAATCTTTGATCATGTACAGCACTAGCAGGATGTCTAATTTCCCAAGGGTAGTGAATCTGGTCACTCCTTATCACAGTCATCTGTTATGGTTCATTATCCCATGGAACTATATTGATATTGACCCTGTCATTATAATACTTCCATGATTATCAATAGATAACCATAACTTTCGAGTAGTAAGACCCGTCATGGCCAGGCTGGAGAACTGGATAGGCAAATGCTCACATTAAATCTGTACCGATACAGTGTGTTAAATGTCCTCCTTTACACCATAAACCATGGTGGTGCTTCCACTAAAGGAGGAAGATACAGAACATACATACAATAGGATGTGAATATCTACTATAACGAATGAGGAATATATACCGGTTGTCCTCCAACTCCACACTTATCTCAGGATTATCAACTGTATGAAACATTTGTCCCTGGTTTTGACCACATGAAACAATGAGTTTTAAATGTTTCTGAACATGTGTATTACAACTTTCTAAAGTGTTTTAATCATTTTGGTGCGAGTTCCTAGGATAGATGTAGGACTGTAAAAGGTGTGTACCTTCTAAAATTATTTGTAAATAGGTATAGTTATTTTATGGAATTTCAACAAAGATATATATATATAAGACTGTATAGTTATTTAATTACATACAAATGTATATATTTCTTTATCTCAAATAAATCATGTACATATTTGACCCAGGAAGGACAAGAACCGTAAAATCAGTTTAAAATATTTGTAATGTGTTATTTTCAGTTGCACTTCCAAGAGTGTGATTGAAATAAAAAGAAAAAACTATCTGAAGAGAATTTAAAATTAAGATTAACGAATCATTTATAAAATTTCAATTTTTTTTTAAAGGCATTAAAAGAATTGAAACATGTTTCCTCTTTTTTATGTTTTTGAAAGAAGTGTAAAACTGAAAGATGTTTACTAAGGTCAGTACGTTACATCAGCTTCAAAACAAAGAATATGGAAGTTCATGATGAAACACCAAGGCAATACAATATTTACAGAATATCACTTACTAATGACTGTTAACCAGACAAAGTACATTATCTTTATCAAATTAATTAGTTCAAGATACTTATTTAAATAACAGAACTATAGTGTAGAATGTATTATAAAATATCAGTTCAAAATCAAAGAAAATTAGTACTGCAACCAAGGAAAATCTCTTTATATGCCGTATTCTGTTACAGATAGTGTCCGCATACTTTTCATAACTATTTTTCAAGTCAATGTCTGCAACTACGTACTATGTAGCTTGCAGTCATCATCTTCTCCCAACTGTTAATCGCTAGAGATGTTTGTGGGGGGTATTCTTATTTGGAAAAATAAGAACAGAGGGACATCATATATAAACTGCTGTTATTGTAATATCGTATGGATCAGAGCAATACAATTAAATTTATAAGTTAAAAAAATGAAGAAAATGCAATAAAAAATAAAAATACAAAACATATATCTGAATTCCAATGGGGACTAACTGTGTACCACTTATTGCGGACCTGTTTCTGTATTGTTATGAGTTACAATTTATGACTACAATCAGCAAAGACCCATCGAAACAACATCTGATACAAAAATTTAATAATACTTTTAGATATTTGTATGATATATTGGCCCTCAATATTGACGACTTCAGTATGTACACTAAAGAGATTTACCCAGTTGAACTAACTTTAAATAAAGCTAATACTAACAATGAACACTGCCCTTTCCTTGATCTTGATATCTATATCATTTACGGGAATCTTAATACCAAAATGTATGATAAAACAGATGATTTTTAATTTCATATTGTTAGTTATCCATTTTTAGATGGTGACGTTCCCTTGTCACCATCTTATGGTGTTTATATATCTCAACTTGTTCAATTCGCTCGTGTATGTATTACAACAACGTATTAGATTTTAACGAAAGAAACATATGCATTACTGAAAAATTATTACACCAGGGTTTTAGATATCACAAACTAGTCAAAACATTTACTAAATTTTATCATCGGTACAAGGACATCATTCGTAAATATAAATCAACATGCAGACATCTTATACGTTCAGGTATTTCACATCCAATCTTTTAAGGTAATATTCTTTACAAAGCACAAACATATCGGTATTCACCTCTAAAGCTAACCAAACCTTTAAACAGACTTATCAAGAAGGAATATAGTTACGATGCTGTTTTCATGTCATTAAAGATGGCATATTGTGGCTTTAATATTGATTCACTTATTGGGTCTTTGCATAGGAAATAAACACATGTATTCTAAAACCAGTTGTTGGCATGATACGGGTTGTGTTCTTCTCATATATTTAATGATGGTATGATACTAAACCCCTAACGGGAGGTGCTTTATATTAATATGATGAAGACATAATCTTTCAATCAGTTTAATTGAGGTCTGGAGCTGGCATGTCAGTAACTGCTAGTAGTCCTTTGTTAATGTATGTATCATTGTCATTTTGTTTAGTTTCTTTTGTTACCTATTCTGACATCGGACTCGGACTTCTTTAAAACTGAGTTTTGCTGTGCGTATTGCTGTGTGTTTGTTATTCTACATTGGCTAGATGTATAGGGGGAGGATTGATATCTAATAAAACATGTTTAACCCCGCCGCATTTTTGCGCCTGTCCCAAGTCTGGAGCCTCTGGCCTTTGTTAGTCTTGTATGATTTTTAATTGTAGTTCATTTATATATTTCGGAGTTTACTATGACGTCCATCATCACTGAACTAGTACAAATTTTTGTTTAGGGGCCAGCTGAAGCACGCCTCCGGGTGCGGGATTTTCTCGCTGTGTTGAAGACCCATTGGTGGCCTTCGGCTGTTTTCTGCTCTTTGGTCGGGTTGTTGTCTCTTTGACACATTCCCCATTTCCATTCTCAATTTAACATATACATATACATACACAAAAAGGGTACAATTCCACGAGCTAGTGATAATTACTGGTAAATAAATCTTTATATCCTCCAAGTAAATGACTAAAATGAAAAGGTTTACGCAGGGGTGAAACCTTAATCTTTACACAAGACAAAAGATATGTGGATTGGATTCCAGGGGCTTGGTTTTCGAAAATATCGTAAAATATGTCATAAGATATATCTTAGGACAAATCTTATGACCATCTTATGACTGTCATATGATATGTCATAGAATGTAAATCAAAGCTATCTTAAGATAGTCATACGTGTGATGCTCTTATGACTGTCATAAGTGAACATATTCTCTTTTATTTTGAATAATGATTAAAAAAAATCAAAAAAAAAATCAAAAATAATAAGTATGAACATAATAATTATAATCATTCTTATTGTTTACGAATATTTTTTTCTCATTATAATGGAAATAAAATCGGAGTTGAATTTTTTTTTTAATTTAGTTTGTATATGTAATAAAAATATTGAACTTCGCGTTTATGTATTATCATACATGAAGTGTTACAATGTATTTGATTGTGAATACTTTTAAGATTCGATACATCGAGACTCAGTACCCGTTTTAACGAAATACTCGTGCAAATACGTTAATAAAGTATTATATATAAGGAAAGAAATAATACATGTATGTATAGTTATTATACAAAATCATGAGTAAGAAAAGAAGTCCAAATTTTATGTCGCAGGAGATTCAAATTTTAATTCCAAGGTGGAGAAGAAGAAATCTTTACTATTTAGCCAAAAGTTATGATATATCGTAACTTGGGACACTTTCGAAATCATATCTTATGAACTATGACATGTCTTAAGACCATCATAAGACATGTCTTAGTCATAAGATACTTTCAGAAAAACAGGCCACAGGATTATACTCCCAAAGTATTTCTCGTATTGATTCTGCATTCATAACATTAAATAACGTAAGGATTAAACAAGAAAGCTGGGCAAAAATAGTATTTCGCATACATAAATTTTCCTATTTCGTCACTTAGCCGTTATTAAAGCATTACATATGAATTGTTTCTTAGTGTTTAATCAGATCAGAAACAGAGGGGGCGGGGATCGAGTTACATCTTGGTTACTCCATATACTTTTTATAAGCACAACTCCTAACGTTCTTTGGTGCCTCCTTTTCAAAAACATGGATCTGCCACTGATTATAATTTCTCGAACATTTTATAAAGTTTGAAAGTATAAAACTGAGAATGGAAATAGGGAATGTGTCAAAGAGACAACAACCCGACCAAAGAGCAGAAATGAGAGTATGTTCATTTATATAACATGGTCAGAAGATTGAACTAAAATCATGAAGATAAAGAACAGCAATAGAGTTGTACGTTTGAAATGCCTGTTATTCACACACACACACACACACACACACACACACATACACACACACACACTATTCACACATTCGCGTAAATATACATATTGGATTTATCATTCTTTTTCGTTTCAGTTGCAATAACATCGTGTGCTGCTCGTACCCTTATATATGATAGAAGTGATATAATAAAATTCAGTGATGTAAAACTGTCGAATGGAATTGGAAATGTGGAAAATTTCAAATCATCTGGGACATTTACCTGCGAAAAGCCAGGACTTTATTTGGTTGGAGTGAAGATTATGTCTTATATCAATTATGTCCAATCTGAAGTTAGAAAGAATGGACATTTGTTAAGCCGTGTCAACCCAGTCTTAAAAAATAAAGGGGATAATAACAAGTTTCATATAGGAACAGAAATTATGGCTGTTCAATTGAATACAAACGATACATTATATATCACAGTAGGTAGCACTGACATGCCAGTACATGGTGATTATTCATGTTTGACTATTATTAAAGTGAAATAAATGTGTCATTCTATAATTCTATAATGTATGATTCATTTTAATACGTTCTTTCGATTGATTAACAGCGATCTCACGTCATTCTGAAATTAACCTTCTTTAAGAATTGAATGCTTCTTTTTGTAAATTCATTGGGGAGTAAAAGCGTTGACCGAAGTACATTTTGTATGAAGCGCGCATTCTAAAAATGTGCGCACGGTCAACGCTTTTACAACCCTATGAAATTACTAAAAGAACCATTCAATACTTATAATTACATTTTTTAGCTAGGTCATGAAAACACGATTTCTATCAAGTTTTTCTTTTATTTACCTGTGCACTTTATTGTGGATGCTCGCGTCATCATGAATGTTACATTTCATTTTGATATAAATGTTAATTTCAGAATGCCGCGAGATTGATGATAGCCAATCAAAATAAAGTATTGTAATGAAACATACATGTAGTGTAATTATTTCTAAATGAAATGTAATATTCATGATGACACGAGCTTCCACAATTAAGTGCACAGGTAAAAAAAAAAGAAAAACTTGATGGAAATCGTGTTTTCAAGATCCCAGCAAAATGAAAATGTAAATATAAGTATTGAATGCTTCTTTTTGGTAATTTTACACGGTTGTAAAAGCGTTGCCCGTGCGCACATTTTTAGAATGAAACGCTTCCGCGCTTCATACAAAATGTACTTCGGTCAACGCTTTTACACCCCAATAAATTTACAAAAAGAAGCATTCAGTTCTTAAACATGTTAAATATTAATAACAACTTATATCAACAACAGTTGTTAACCTTGATAATTGTAAATTGTGTACATTTTCTAACGAAGAGCCAGAAACTATAGAACATTTACTTTGGGGTTGTCATATTGTAGCCGACATTTGGCACAATCTAAATTCTTGGATTTTCAATATAGTTAATATCGAAATTCCACTAATTTTGAAAATTGTCATTTTTGGCCTCTATGAAAATTATAAATTGAATTTTATAAAGAATAAAGTTATTTTACTGACGAAGTACTTCATTTACAGATCTAAGATGCAAGATGTAAAACCTCATATAAAACATGTAAAAGGACTTCAAAACTACATATCAAAAGAAAACTTGATTTTAGAGAAACATATTTCCTCAATTTATTTAGTCATATAAATGAACCAATATTAAAAAACATACAAGACTAACAAAGGCCAGAGGCTCCTGACTTGGGACAGGCGCAAAAATGCGGCGGGGTTAAACATGTTTTGTGAGATCTCAACCCTCCCCCTATACCTCTAGCCAAAAGAAAAACATAGCAATACGCACAATAAAACTCAGTTTAAAAGAAGTCCGAGTCCGATGTCAAAATAGGTAACAAAAGAAACTAAGCAAAATGACAATGATACATAAATAAACAAAGGACTACAAGCAGTTACTGACATGCCAGCTCCAAACCTCAATTAAACTGATTGAAAGATTATGTCTTCGTCATATGAAAATCAAGTACAATCCCTCCCGTTAGGGGTTTAGTATCATACCATCATAAAATATATGAGAAGAACATAATCCGTATCATGCCAACAACTGGTTTTAGAATAGATTTGTTTATTTCCGATGCAAAGACCCTATGAGTGAATCAATATTATTACCAAAATATGCAATCTTTAATGACTTGACAACAGTATCGTAACTATATCCTTTCCGAATAAGTCTGTTTAAAGGTTTGGTTAGCTTTTGAGGTGAATGCCGACATTTTTTTGCTTTGTAAAGAATATTACCATAAAATATTGGACACTACATAAAGAATATTACCATAAAATATTCGACACTACATAAGTGTAACGGTAACCGTCACAAATTGACTGACCGATGCGACGATGTGTATCTATATATGGACTCATTGGTAACATGTTTAGCGGTCTTAAATCTTTAGATATTAAAATATTCATCTGATCTCTAATTTTACTGACTCTGTTCTATTTCCGATTGTAAGATTTTTACTAAGTGTGGATACGCATTGTGGGTGTGGCATGCATAGTAGGAAACGCTTACCCTGTCGATTCCCCCGGTCTCGCTACCATTTAGATTTCATGTGGTTCCCTCAGTTTTTATGGGGGGATATTTTTACGTTAGGATGATATTTAGTTGAAATTAAACCAACAAAAATGGAACTCTTTATTAGAGAGGATCAGCCGAAAAAAAATCCACGTGTTTTGGTAAACTAACTTAAAGACACTGATTTCAATGAACACGTTCAAGTATGAGAAATTTTGAGTTGATACTATAGCATTATTTTTATTTTAGAATTCTTAGAAGTCTGTTAGTTACATATTGTACACTCACATCGTCAATGTGTCTCAAGATATCTTCCGTAGTTTTATAAACATCCTGTTTTGCTTGATCTTGAAATATTGCATTTGCAGCTGTCATTTGGCGAAGAGGTTTGTTGTTTTTAAGATGAAATTATTTTTTTTCTCATCGACACACCTATCTTTCTTATATATAACATAAATATCATAAACAAATAACGTATTTCCCTTGATACAAGGATGTTAAAACAATAAGTCCTAAGAAAACAGTCAAAAAAATCAATATATACAGGGGGGGGGGGGGGGGCTCTATACACGAGAAGGTAAATAGGAAACTTCCAGAGTCACTTGTTTTCTCGGCGTCAGTTTTTACGTATATCGTCAGTAGATGTGATTTTAAAAGTATTTCACATTGTATACTATGATGCAGTAGACCGTTACACTAATCTTGAAAGAGGGTCCTGTTGGGGATAAATAGAGACTATCATAGTACCGCGGGAATTATACATGTACTTATACACATTGGCGCTGTCTATATGTAACGTCATGGTATCTATGTGTAAACGTCATTGTGACAGTCATTCCATCATTAAATTGTTCCTTTGTATAGACGTTTTTCTCCACGTTATATTTACACAACGCATTCTACAATATTCGATCACGAAAGGTTCGTGTTGCCGTCTGTACCAAAAAGCAGACAAGTCTAGTCTTATAATACACTTAATTCAAAGTAAAATATGCTAATATAACAGGCTTTTATTTGTTTTGTTTTAGGACGGGAAAACTCATATTATATGTAACCAAACCACTCTGTTTCAAACAAAAAGTTCTCCGTAACTGATATCATCAAGACAATTTAGGTTTTCTATTAACAACATAATCGTAACGTTCGAAGAACATATTTTGCAAAATACATTCGACATTCCTATAACTTTTCTCCTCTTCTTGTCGACTTGCTCCTATATCCGTATGAGGCAGACTTCATGCGGGAAATTCTCACGAATAATGAAAAACACCTATTAATATCCTTTAACTTCACGTTCCGCTTTCCTTTCCCAAAATAGTTCGAAGTTTGGTTTACTATGTTGAATACATACCACAGGTACAGTTAAGTCTGCTTCATATCTTAAATAATCTGGAAATAGACAATAAGGGTCGGTTAAGGATGTACTTAGGTCAGGTTTAGGAAATTTTGTCAGATGTTCGGACTCCTTGGTATTTTTCCTACAATACAGGGTAAAATATTTTGCCCCATAACACCCATTTTTCTTTTCATTTAAGACTTCAATAGCTCATAAAAGGTCATTTACCAAAATTTAAGCAGATTCTAGATTTCTTTTCTTTCGATTTGAGACTCAAATAATACCAATGCAAATATAAGGTAAAAGTCCGAGCCAGCCTTTTAACGTCATTTTTTTTTAAATTTAATATCTCGAAAAGGAGCTCCATAACCTATCAATATTTTTAGCTTATTTTGTTCCTTAACTAATGTTCTTCTGACTCATAGTATCAATTTTAAATTCTAGATTTTTTTAATTTCACCTAAGTACATCCTTAAGAACTAAACTTTACGACAAGAGAAATGATTTCAGCTTTCCAATTGTGAATAGTCCATTTCTATATAGTAACATTCTCTCAGCGCCTACAGAAGGAGTCAATATATCTCCAAGTAGATACGATATATCAAAGTTTGCTTGTTACTCACAAGAGACCAATTGAACCAATGATTACTAATGGTCAGATTGAAATCATCATTTCGTTAACTTTGAGGACGCAATCACGATTTGGTAGACCGCTATGGAATATATTTGTCACAGATGACCACGGATATATTTGAATTGTCGTAGAAACAATCTTCCTCTTTTCCTTGATTGTGACATCACCGAATGCCATTAGTCAACGAAGTTTTACTTGTCATGAGCAAGATGACGGGTGCCACTGGTGCAACAGGTTCTGTTTACTCTTTTGGACCACCTTGGAGTTTTTAGTGGGTTTGTGTTGCTCGGTGGTAAGATTTCAGTGTAGTGTTTGAAGACGGTTGTTTTTTAAATGAAATTGAAACTGATATGATTCAATACTAAGACATACTGTCGGATAAAAGATCTGATATACAGTTCCTAAAGAGGTGAACATAAATCATTGTAAACATTTACATTACATTCTGCAGAATAATTTGATAAAAACAGCGTGTTTTTTATCAGCACTTACGTAGCGTCATGATACATGAACTAATTTCGTACAGATTGTCTGTTTTAATAAATAACAAAATATCGGACGGCTGCAGAAATGTTAATCAATATATATTGACTTAAAATAACGTCTTATAAAAAGAAATACAAACTTATTGTGAGTTTTTTTTTTTTTTTTTTTTTCAGTAGAAAGCCAAATTTCATTAAGTTCTACACAAGAAAAGAAGGTCAGATCATAAGAAACCTTAAAATCATAGAATTTGACAATAATCATGCAAATATTGGAAGATCTTGGAAATGGATATAATCCCATTGACGGACACTTTACATCACCTTAATCTGGATTGGATATTTCTCAACATTGATATATTTTTATTCTAACATAAATTAAGAACAAATTGTTCATGTTTATAATTAAGATTGATATGAACTTTTAAAAAAGATACGCACATGCATTTTTTTTTAAAGTATCAAACTTCGTAAAGAAAACCGAAGATAACTTTTTTTCACAGATTTTAAAAATGTATAGTATGTCCAAAACTATTTGTTATACAAATACAATGCGTTTCAATTTGGCATCGTAAGACTATTTGGCTGGCTGTAATGTAATATTGTATTAATATGTATTTGCTGTATAAATACAGGACTGAGGTTGCACTATGATTAACCATTAATTCATTCAAATATAGTTTGTAGTTCTTTTCTGTTGTTATAATGAGCTGATCGGCTATTTCCGTTTTAAAAAGTCACTTCTGGTATCAACTTTTAGGATGTTTTCATTGGTTCCACAAATTATGGTTTTTATGCATTTTTCTTTGAAATAAGGAAGATAATTGGCTACTTCCGGTGTACAAAATCTAACTTCCGATGTCATATAACAGCTTACATTATATCGATTCGAAAAATATATGGTTTCTGTATACTTTTGTTTTAAATGAGAGATGATTTACTACTTCAGTTTACATGAAATAAGTGCAAAAAATCTACTTCTGGTTAACACAAAGTTTTTCCCGATTGACCTTTTTCAAGGTCATATATCTTCTAACATAAAGCAAAAGAATTTATGTCTTTATTATGTAGTAGTATGAACGTATACCAAAAGTTTAAAGTTAAATCGTCAAATTGACCTTAAACCTTAATTGACTTTGACCTCAATTTCAATGTCATGGGTAATGGATCTAAAATCAGAACACCCCATATTTGCACGGTAAGGAAGCTATAGTGACAAACAGCGTATTTCAAACATTTTAAGAGAGAAAACTCTTACAAATATTGGAAAAAAGTATAAGCAATAATACCGAACTCCAAGGTCAATTGAAAAAAGAGGAAGTCCATGACAATATCAAACGCTCGACTATATCAACAAAACGGAACGAATTGAAAACACATGCCATATTCCTGACTTAATACAAACAATTTTTCGGAAGATGGTTAAACCTGATACTTTAGCTTGGTCAATATCCCTTATGCGATTAAAATTGAGGAACTCAATTATAGATAGAAATAAGAATAACTGTATTCAATGATATTGGATATGATAAAAAATAAAAGGATATGGAGTAAATGTACATGGGACAAAATCGCACACAATACATAGAAAAAATCAAAAATTATCAATGAACAGGGCTTTTATTCCTGTTCTTCATCTTGACAGTTGATGTAGGTTCTTCAACAGCATAGGGATGCTATTTTAGTAACTAACTGAGCTTAGCTATTTGTGTTTTTTCGAAGAGCAGAAGACTGTATAACAAAGGTGTAAAAAATGGAGTTACTAATTGTTTGTAAAGAATTGAATTTCCACAGAATTTAACCTGGTGAAATAGGGACTTTTTACTTCCTGAAGCCGTATCACATGGGGACTTTCGGGGTTTCCGATTTTGTGAAATTTAATGTAACCTCGTACCCGAAAATTTAACCACATCTGTGACAATGTCTCAGCTTCGAAACAAGCCATCATACATATTCAAATGTACGATATTTGACGGAGGAATGGCAGAAAAGACTACCATTGTCGCCTACCTGAAATTTATTGCGCATCTTGACCCAGCTACTAGTATGACAGTTGTTTATAGTTTCGTTGTATTGACAAAATTGGGTAATAATCCAAACAGACATTATTAGTCTCTGATGCATGATTTTTTTATTATTAATTGTTTTGGCTTTTAACTAGCTGTCAGTAACTGCGAGTACTCTCAAATCGTAATTTCTTGTTTATTTGACCTGTTGATACTAATTGTAATGCTTTTTTGTTATTTAATGTTATTCAGGGTTATATCTGGTCTATATACCAGCTTTGACAAGTGTTTGGTATTACTATAAATTTTCACTTCGTACTATGAACATCAAAATTATTTATTTTGTAAAAATATTTCCTTTCTCTATTGGAACTGTACATGTATACCTAACAACAAGTTTATTTGTATTTACCTGTGTTTAAAGTAATTGCAAATGGCTGATATTTTTGTTCGAGCATATTGTTTTTCTTAAATTGTTTAACATTTCATACCGGTATAACAATCTACTTTTATTATTCTTCCCTTAGTTTATTTATTTTGTATTTACATTGTATCATAGGTCAAATTTATTTGTTCAGTGCATGTTCACTGGTGTTAATATGTCCTTTGATTTAGTTAAGCTATTTCAGTTGATATTTTATAGTGTGTCTTTCTATGTTGTGATGTTACACTATTGTTTCAGAAAACGGATGAAGGTTTCGTACCATTAAAACGTTTAAGCCCGCTGCATTTGTTTGCACCTGTCCTAAGTCAGGAATCTGATGTTCAGTATTGTCGTTTGTTGATGTGGTTCATAAGTGTTTCTCGTTTCTCGTTTTTTATATAGATTATACCGTTGGTTTTCCGGTTTGAATGGTTTTACACTTGTTATTGTTGGGGCCCTTTATGGCTTACTGTTCGGTGTGAGCCAAGGCTCCGTGTTGAAGACCGTGCTTTGACCTATAATGGGTTACTTTTATAAATTTTGACTTGGATGGAGAGTTGTCTCATTGGCACTCATACCACATCTTCTTATATCTATATAATTTGTTAACGAGACAATTACCGGTTTTAAATGTGACGGACACTTTACTTCGCTAGGGTCTGGATTGTACAATTTCTCAACATTAGCATATTGTAACAAAAATTATACATGTAAAAACAAATTTTCCATGTTTATAACTAAGGTTCATATGAACTTTTATACAGATACACAACACTTTTTTATGGGAAATTGTTAAATGGGAAGTTGAAATCATTCTGTTTGTCATAGATTTTAGTGTGAAGTCGTCCATCTGTGTAAATATTGAGCAAAGGATCAAGGTATGAAGCAGTCCTTCTTGTATAGTAGTATCCTTATTTTCAAGTTCACTAGGATATATGAGATGCAAGTACTGACTGAAATATGGGTTATTCAGTGATATAACATCATCAATATATCTGAAAGTAAATTTAAAGAATTTTGCAAGGTGCTTTTTTCTTTTTGTCTTTTAGAAGATTCTGAATTAATTCTGCTTCATACGAGTACAAAAACAAGTCGACCCGAAGGGGTGCACAATTAATACCCATTGGAATACCGATTGTCTGTTGAAATATCAATCCTCCAAACACAACAAATATATTGTCGTTTAAAAATTGCAGCATTTTGATAATATCATCTTCACTGTATTTTCTGACGGAATCAGTGTGGTTAATTGATATCAAACGAACCAAATGTTGATTATGAACAAGAAATTAACCGGACGGGGAAAATATAATTTGGCTGAAGATTAGAGAATATTTCAATATTTTTCAAAAGTCTTCTTATAGATCGAACCAAGAACCTTGTTTAAAACAGGTGTTCTTACGTGAAATCATCATTTCCATCCTTCCACAGTTTACACAGTAGGAATAATGTTAACACATAGACTGAATAAGTTATTATAAATATTTATGTTTATGCAGACTTACTGGTATCATAATTATCTTATCACTATAACAATATATTCAATGTCTATTTAAGAAATTAGTATGAAAACCGGTTCTTCTAACGACACAGCGTCATTTCAACAAAACTTTCAAGATGTTACCAGGATGTACAGTCGTTCTCTTTGCTCTCCTTCTGATTGAAAATGTGTGTGCGAATGCTTGCGGGCATGACAACTGTGAAACATCAATTGATATACCATTAGTTACCAAGCTCAACGCACCAATGAAAGCAGAGTTAGATATATCTAGTCTAACGACACAACTTAAGGAACTAATAGGAAAAGAGGTGAAACATGCTGTTACTAAAGCAGTGAATGACCTTGTGGAAAATATTATGGATAAGAATGTTCAAACTGCTGTGAACAGATTACAGACTTCTAGTAATATCACAATATCAAATTTTCTACAGGAAATGAAAGGTAAGAGAAAATGATAACATATTTGTCCTTCAAATTTTAATTGTTCTAAATCTTTTTTATTATGTTTATTACATGCACTTCAATTAAATCAGTAATTAAGGTATTGTAGAGTTATAAATGCCTTTCATTGTGGTAATTTGTTTTGTTCGTTCTATTCATGTACCTGATAGCTGTAAAACAAAACCAATACTGGACCTGATATGCGTTGATGCGTGCAATTAATTGAGCTAACATGTAAACTCAAGCATAACTGACGAAAAATGTCATTTTAAAAAGACATGTACAGATCAACATTATGAAGCTCCAGACCAAATATAAAATTATCCATGCACTTCCAAAAGAAGCCAACAAAAAAAGGTTGACGAAACTTTTCTACAGTTTTGTTTTGTTATATATTAATGTTTTTTTACATTTAAGGATTGTGGTATTGATAAAAAGAAATGATGTTTAAAAGAATTCTTTCGAGACACAAGAATTGGTATTTTGCTTAATCCATAGTTTTTGTTTGTGTTAGACTTTGGTTTTTATTGCCCTGCCTACTTAGAGTTCCCCTCCTTTTATCGTTGTGTCTACGAATAATCTTTTCACCAATTCTAATGTATTTCAACTTATTCCAGCTGAACTAGAAATGAAAATGGAAAAGAATCATGAACTTCTAATGACAAAACAGAACATTTCCGCCACAGAGATAAATTCTTTGACCATACTGGGCAATAAGCTTGATGGAGAGATGGAGCAACTGAAATCCGAGGTTAAAACAGCCACTGAAAGAGGTTAGGATGTTTGATATTTATTTCAAGAAAGTTTACCTGACTTCAGCAACTTTTAATTATAATTGTAAATAAAACAATTGTGAATTAAATTAAAGAAATAATGTATCAACTATTTTTGGTAGTTATACATTTAATTTTTTTTATCTTTAAATAAATAAATCAATGAATTCATTATTTAATTTCATTACACCTACGTCTTTGAAGATGAAACTCCGGAAGGTACAGTAAGCTTTTTTTAAAGCTTATACTGCTGTTTTATAGGACGGATATTAAGACCTTTCGTTGAAGGTATCACTCTGTTAGTCACTGGCAATAGGATTAAAGGGGCAATGACAACAACCCAGACCGTCTTTGAAAACTTGGACCGTCTATAAAGACAATTCGCGCCGCCTTTTAGACCGGTCCTAATTTACTGTTGGTCGATTTTTGAAGACATATATAAACAGGATCTGGTTAAGTATTCTACAGAATGAGAACATAGTTTGAGATATTTTGGCTGAATATGTTTTTAACACGAGACAAGCTAGACCCTCACTATTACGAATTGCTAGACATATAATTTAATTTGATGTGTTATATTTTATATTTTTTAATCACGGTACAAACTCTTCCTTTATATACGGTGATTTATTCTGTTCAATTTACAAATATATTATAAATTATTGTTCTCGGGTGTATATTTCAAATTTTCGAGTTTCTCCAAGAGTATATCCGAGTTCTAACCAATATCGGGTACATTATGTAAACAGTTTCCAAACTCTAAATTCTGCAATATTGTATGATAGCAACGCAGTAGCTAAAAAATTTAAACATATTAAAATTCAATAAAAGAACAGAGTTCCAATGTCTCCCGCGTTGCACATATTTTATCTATCCAGGGGCAATAACTAAAAATAAAACACTTTTTCTTGTTGTTCTTTAAAACTATTTATAAATAAAAAGCGTGCTCGGGGAACAAAAAAGTTTTTTTTATTGTATAATAAGTATTTCAAACAGACCTTCAAGGGCATTACTTATAGTATACTATAATATATCAAAAAATTGTACCCGTGAGAGCGCTAACGAGGCCATTTTCCATAAATTTAATATTTCCAAGGGTCATAATTCTTTTTAAAAAAGTCGATCGTCCACCACTATAAAACTTGTCCGAGATATTGCTGATATTAACCTATAGTATAAGTTTTATAAAAATCTGGCAAGAATTGTACATGTGAAAGTGCTTACAAGACCGGACGGACGGACGCCCGGTATTTCCATGTCCCCCGCAACGCGTTACGCGGGGGACAAAAAAAACATGCGGAAGTGTCATATACTATATATGTATTAAGGTACACAAATCTATAATAAATGTGTTTCGGACCATATGAGTTATTAGACCATATGAGTTATTAGACCATATGCGTATACTTATATGGTCTGACCATACGCGTATGATCGGACCTTATGAGTATTATACTCCTTTGGTTAATAGCGGACCGGACTATATGCATGAGTATTTATACCATATAGGTGTTTTTAATTTAAATTCTAACTTCCATCGCAGGAACAACCAGCTCATTCTCCGAACCCAAAACGGCACAACCTACCAACTGGATTCCTTTATCTTTTCAATATTTTCTGAATCTTGGAGTGTCTGTTATCTTGCCTTCGCGAGAGTTAATTTAAAACGCCTTAATCGACTTTTCGTTCGTAAGTGAAACCAAGGGCATTTGCGAATGGACCTTTTTTTCTTTTTTCTTAGTGTTTAAATTATTATTTCAGAAACAAAATTTCTTTTTATTTTCATTTATTTAATGTGTTCCTGTTCTTATTCATTGTATAGGAACAAGTACACACAAATAACTAAAAACAATTTGAAATATTTAAGAAATTTTAATTTTATAAAAACAAATTTATCAAAATGAATTTTAAGAGGATTCAATGACCAAAATTCCTCTGAGTTAACAATTGTCTTCTTGTTTAACAGTTCATTTAGATATTTCTTGAAGTTATTTTCCAAAATCGACATATTGCGTTTCGTAATGACATATAAATAATGATCATGTAAAAATGATTGTAAGCAAATTACACTTTATTTCATTTATCATGTAAAAATGATTACCATATAATTGAATAAGTCAAAATTTCATTTTTAGAAACTTATGGGACACTTTTTCACCGTTCATCACGTTAACTAACCGGACCATACGCGTATGTTCGAACCATATGAGTATATACACATATGGCAATAACCTAACGTGTATGGTCCAAATACTAATATGGTCCGGAACATATGTATAAGAATTCGACGCCTTGAGATCATAAAATTTTTGAGTACGATTATCTTACGCAGATTCAGAATTCGATTAATCAAAATGTTGGATTTATTGTTTTAAGCAGAAATTTTGTATTCCGAGTACTGAGTAAAGTTTTATGACATCCGGCTAAATCAAAACGTCGCAATGACCGCTCATTCTAATCGGTGATGCAAAATTTATGAACATGTAATACTGTACAAGTAGTGACATAAAATGTAATTGATAAATAAATATGGTTTCTGGAATAATAATATTCATTGTAGAATTGAATGCTATTTTACATTATGTAGCAAGTGACCTGCACATCTGACAAAAAGATAAAAATGCGATCGTCACTTGCTTTCATTTTGTATAAAATGTAAAAAACAAAACGCATTCTTAGAATTTCAGATCTTCAAAATAAAATATATATAAAATGTAACGTATCAGCATTTTGAACTTTCTACACAAAAATTCGGCTGAAATTGTCATGTGACACGAAAATAATATCATTCCACGTGCAATCAGTTATACATCATACAAGTATAGCCGAAGTCTGCACGATGAAGATGTCGATTTCACAATGGTAGTACTACAATGTATATTGTCAATATAATACTTCCATGATTTCATATATTAAATATCTCGTAAAATATTTATCAAGCAATTATTATTTTTACATGATTATACATGTATATATCATGGAATGATGATTTATCATATTTCATACACATTTACTTATTTCTCTCAATTAGGTATTCATATTTAAAATATATATTATAATGTCAATTACTTTTTCAAATCAATAAAATTTGCATTTTTAGTTTTGATGGCAGAAGTACACAAAAATGTTTTAAAATAGTGTTGATTTATTAGGTAAGCAGAGACAATGATAATTATATAATCTTGGTTTGCTTTCATACACATGCGACGTTTTCATACAAAGTAGAAACATACACGTATGACAGAATTAAATGATTCATCTATAACTCTCAGCCAATACAAGAAGGCCATTTGTATAAATTGAACATCTGTAATAAATATAAACTATATAACAAATACTTTACAGAGAAAAAGCCCCTTCAATTATAAGAAGCAAACTTGCGATTTCAGGCATGTTGTCTGATCTGTAGTTCATGTCCAGCTGACAATTTTAGCAATTTACAGTTGCTGTACATCTACTATAGTTTACGCACAAAAAGAAATCATCATTCAAGGGCAATAACTCCAAGAAGGATTCAACTGACAAATTCGGCCATGTTGACTTAGTTATAAATATTGTACCGCTGATCAATTTTGCTACATACAGTTTCTCTCTTTCTACTATAGTTTTCATAAAACAACACAAAAAGGGGGATAAGGGTCTGTCAAGGACAATAACTCCTCCAAGGAGTCGACTGTCGATTTGGGTCATATGTCGAATTATTTGCAGATATTGTCCGTCTGATCACATTTGCTTTGTACAGTTTCCATCTATCTACTATGGTTTCTGCAAAAACAAGGTCAATAGCTGTTATAAGGAGTCAATAAACGGTTTCGACCATGTTAACCTATTTGTAAGTCATGTCATGCAGATCATTTTTGGTATTTACAGTTTTCTTCTGGCTTTTTTTTTAATCTAATTTTAAAGATAATAGCCAAAATTCTGACAGCTTTGGTTATCTGAATGAATGGTACATGTATGTAGATCTGGACATTCTTAACATTTTAGCACTACCAGATTTTATCTATAACGGTCTACTAGATAATAGAAAATACTCGCATTTTACCCTTATGTTTAGCATTGGCAGCCATGTTGGTTCACTGGTGTGTTCAGCGGACACATTTTTAAAAACAGATTTTTAAAACAAATAAATAGGATGATTGTCGTCAACTTGGGTTCTATTTGGCTCAGTAGTTTTAGATATTTTTATAAAAGTTAATTGACGACGAACGCCAACTGATGGGTATATCTCGCACTGGCCCGTTTGCTCAGATGAGCTAAAAGGAATTTGGAAAAAATGACATTTAGCACACATAAATTTCCCGAGTTCGTCATTTATCCCGAATTGAAGCATTTAACACGCAGCATGCGCATCATGCGCATGATGTATCAGAACATGCACATTTTATCTCTCGAATATGTTCAAAAATTTGAAGGTTTATTCATTAACATAACATGGTTAGAAGATCGACCTCTTAAAATTACAAAGATGAAAGAACAGCAATAGAATACACATTATCGATATTTGTCCGCCATTACTGGACATCACAAAAGTTCCCGTAAAATTTTGACGTCATAATAGAAAATATCTGACGCCACAATGGAAAAGTGATTGTTGTATGACGTCAAAAGTTCAATCGGGACAGATTCTCAGGTCAAGCGGGAATAGCGATAAGGTGTATTGTCGTTTGTTTGACATGCATTTTATTTTCACACATACAAACATACACACACACACAAAGCACGGACTTATACAGATTGGATATAAATATATTGTTTTTCATTTCAGTTGCAATAACATCGTGTGTTGCTGATAAAACATATAATTCTGGAGAGATCATACAATTCAGTGATGTGAAAATGTCGAATGGAATTGGAGATGTTGATAATTTCAAATCCTCAGGGACATTTACATGTGAAAAGGAAGGACTTTATTTAGTCGGGGCGTATATTTTGTCGCATTCCAACAACGCTCAATTTCAAATTCTGAAGAATGGAATTCTGTTAAGCCGTGTATATGTCAGACCAGATTTAAAATCTACGGATAATAATTTGCACACAGGAACAGGAATCATAGCTGTTCAATTGAATACAAATGATACAATAAAAATCGAAGCAGGTCCCACAATGTTTGTGTATTATGAATATTCATGTTTGACTGTTATAAAAGTAAAATGAATGTGTCATTCAATAAAATAACAACCTTATTTTAATCATATTCACAACATTTTTATGATTGTAGATTTTACAGATCACTTCTTTCGTTTTTGTAAAAGTTAATGAAGTATCCAATGAAATCAGTTAATAAATTTATGACAATATGTATAATGATTTATATTATTTTCTTTTTTCTACTTCAAAAACACCTATTGCTATGTATTGTAGTTTGTATTCTTTAAACGGAGAATCCTGAAGTCTTGGCATTCCTAGAAGACACCATTGCAGGTATTCCTTTAAGACGTCTGTATTGATTAGTTGTGCATATCAAAGAATACCAACTGCACAGTCTAGATTATTATAGCATAAAGTACAAGTTTTTTTTAACGTTGAGGACCATTTAGTGACATTCAAGATTAGAAATAGCAATAAAAAGCCTGTTTGTTCATGTTTTTCTCAAAATAAATGAACGGCGCGTGTCCCTTATCAACATTTTAGGACCTGCACACACAAATACATAGTCCGGTGTTTTGTCAGTTTTCGCGTGTTTTCATGACAGCAACTATCAATTATATTTTTTCAGGTATAAGGCAAAAAAGCAAAAAATTAGTAAAAATTGTCATTAAAGGGCAATAACTCCAATAAGGGGTTATCAGACGATTTCAAATATGTTAAATTATTTGTAGAACTTATCTTGCTGATAATTTTTGCTATATAAAGTTTCTATCTATTATAATATTCAAGTTGATAAGCAAAAATTTAAAAGTTGGTAAAATTCGTCATTTAACGGCAAAAACTCCTATAAAAAAATCGTCTGACAGTTCGGAAGTGAATAGACAATAGGTAGATCTCATGCATTTCAAACATTTCTGCTCTTCAAGATTTTCTCTATTTATATTATAGTGGTTTTCAAGATAATAGAAAAAACTTGAATTTTACCTCTATGTTCTATTTTTAGCCATGTCGGCCATCTTGGTTGGCAAGCGGGGTAATCGGACACATTTTTAAAACTAGATACCCAAATAATGATTGTGGAGAAGTTTGGTTAAATTTGTTCATCTATCAGAAAAATACTGAAAATTAAAATATATTTTCAAAACTTTGCATCAGACATTATCTCTTAATCATAAAAAAGCTTCTGCTAAAGTTTCATAAAATTCTATGAAGGTTTGACAAAGAATTTGATGTGTAAGAAACTTTAACCCCAGACTGTATCTACTTGTTAACTGTAAGTTCATTTATCATTAAAATATGGAAAAATAAAAATAAATATTTTCAGAATTTTGCTCTGGATACTGTATTTAATACATAATCAAGTTTCTGTCCAAATTTTATAAAATTCCATGAAGGATTGACAAAATTATGGATGACAGAAAAACTTTAACCTCAGACTGAATCTGAATGATTTATACTGTAAAAAAAAATAAGTCCATTAATCAGTAAAATACGGAAAATGAAAATAAATAATTTCAAAATTTCGCTCTGGATACTGTATTTTGGTCATAAACAAGCTTCTGTCCAAATTTCATAAAATTCCACGAAGGTTTGACAAGGTTATTGATGACTGAAAAACTTTAATCTCAGACTGAATCTGAATGTTAACTGTAAAAAAAACTAATTCCATTTATCAATAAAATGTGGAAAAAATGAAAAAGGTATTTTCACATTTTTGCTCTTAATACTGTATTTTGGTCATAAACAAGCTTCTGTCCAACTTTCATAAAATTCCATGAAGGTTTGACAAAGTAATTGATGTCTAAAAAAACTTTAACCACAGACTGTATCTACTTGTTAACTGTGAAAAAAAACTAAGTTCATTTATCATTAAAATATGGAAAAATGATAATAAATATTTTCAGAATTTTGCTCTGGATACTGTATTTTGGACATTATCAAGTTTCTGTCCAAATTTCATAAAATTCCATGAAAGTTTGACAAAATTATTGATGACAGAAAAACTTTAACCTCAGACTGAATCTGAATGATTTATACTGTAAAAAGTACTAAGTCCATTTATCAGTAAAATATGGAAAAATGAAAAAAAATATTTTCACATCTTTGCTCTTAATACTGTATTTTGGTCATAAACAAGCTTCTGTTCAATTTTCATAAATTTCCATGAGGTTTGACAAAGTTATTGATGTTTAAAAAAAACTTTAACCACAAACTGAACCTAAATGTTGACGCCGACGACGGAATCTAGGATCGCTATGTCTCGCTTTCGCGAAATAAATTTCGCAGGCTCGACAAAAATAAATGAAACTTAATTACTTATTCATAGATACTCAACCGTAAAACATGGTTTATGTGGGCTTCGTCTTATATCAAATGGTCAGTATCGGCAAGATGCATGTGTTCGCCTCAAATCCCTGTTTGATTTCTTAGAAGTTAGAAATGTTTCGGGCACATATTTTATCGACAGAATATTCAAATAGTCCCCACAACTTTGCCACGGTGAGGCAAACTAAAAACTACTTAATCTTTCATAGACTTGATTGGTATTTTATCATTGACCGCCCTAATATATATCTCAAAAGTGGAGCTAGGATATTTTCATAAATTCGGACATACTAGTATTCAACAATGTTGCTGTATTGTATGCCGTTTTACTTCCTTCTTTATTTTAATTGATTTCAACTCACATTACCAAAATGACCAGTTTGCGTGTTAATAAAGGAACATGCGTGTTAATAGTGGAACACTTGATATATTGCCCAAAAAACACCAGAATAAATGCAAGGAACTGATTAGAATTGGCCCAGATGGTGAATCAACAGATCGAAATGAGGTATGATAGTTTGTTTTATATTTTTTCAATAGACATTTGTCTTTGGTCAATTTCCATAATAATCAATGTATTAACATAACTCAGTGGCGTAGGGATTTGCTGAAACGTGTGTTATGTTGAGGTGGGGTATTGAAAACAAGCTTTTCTATAGTCTAAGAGTGTAGGAGTTTGTCATTTTTCAAAAGTTGAGTGATTGCTCCCCTTATTATATGGATGATAACCTGATTTGTGAAAAATAGTCATCAAAATTGTCAGACGTGATATTAATTAGCCCGTTTATATTAGTGCTTAATTCACATGCCTAGGCCAAGGTTGAACAGGGATCATGATTTAAGTCTCATTTTCGGACAACGTGGTTTCTTGTTTCTATGTATCGTGTTGAAAAAAAATTATTCGACGTGTTTCGTGCAAATAGGTTAAAAGACCTAACATTAGTTTCAATTCACCAATTCATCTTGAAATTTATTTATAGTTTTAATCACAGATGACTGAACGCATTTTTTCTCCTTTGGTAATTGTTGACCGGACTACCCTCCCCTTTTTTAATTGATTGATTGTTGCTCGCTTATCGTCCAATTACAATTATTTCTTGCATTTTTTAAAACAAATTTACAATCAATACAATAGCTAGGTTTTAAACGATAGGCCGACAGGTTTGAAGACGGGAAACTTGGACTGCCACTGGAAACTAGAAAAAGATATGTTGGACAAAGGCAGAAAATTTGATTTGATTTATGACAAAAATTAATATTTTCTCGTGTTGAAGAAAAGGTTGGGCGCCAAGTTCACCTCGAACGAATGCGCTATAGACTATTGCCGTCTTTATGTCATTTATATAGCAGGGGGAAAAGTATGTCGTGTTAGAAATTTGTTTGAATCGAAGCATTATATGTATACAAAATTTTAAACAAAAACCCCTTAAAATCTTTTATGGCCTTAGATATATATAAGGGCTCTATTTATAACATAGTATGTTTGTGCTTATGCGTTGTTTAACAATCAATCATTATCCTCCATGATCAACACTTTAAAAATGTTAATGTTGATCGCTAAACGTCCAGTGGCAAATATTTCGTGAATATTAAGGACGGTAATATATTTAGACGAAAATGATAAATGTTAATATTTAAATCAATTGAATGATGCACACTAAACGTCCAGTGACAAATATTTCGTGAATATTGAGCACGATAATATATTCATATTTAGAGGAAAAGGTAACAGTTTATGATCCATGTATTTTTATCGAATTTAACTTGGGTATTTGTCAATGAGACACCAACCTTACGACACAAATAACCAAGGTCATCAACAATATATACAGGTTAGGGTATAACCGTTCATAGTCCAAAAAATTGTGAATAAACATATTCATTATAGCTATCTACTATTCATTATAGCAGTGGAAGGGTTTTCTTGTATGAACTTTTTTTCTCTATAACATAGGCAAAGAAGCTGTTGGAAACGCTACATATTTTTAAACTTGTATAAGATTGATATTTCTACACCAATTTCTATTTTGTAAATCATTATAACCTGAAACAAGTATATTTCTTGACCTTTTTTTTGTGTATTTTTTTTTTTATTCTTTTAAATGGATGTATGCATAACAATACTTTTCTGATAAATATTTGGTATGAAATCTTTCACAAGGATCGCAGTGGCGGATCTAGAAATTTTCATAAATGGGGGCCCACTGACTGCCTAAGAGGGGCCCGCTTCAGTCATGCTTCAGTGATTCCCTATATAATCAACCAAATTTTTCCCCAAAAAGGGGGGGGGGGGGCCGGGCCCGCTGCCCCCGCCCTTAATCCGCCCCTGGATCGACCGTTTCTTTATATTTTATAGAGGCAGAAGATACCAAGAGAAAATTTAAAACTCAGAAAGTCAATCAGAAACCAACAATACCGTTGCAAAACAAAAAAACCAAAGACGAGGAAAAGACAAACAAGTTCACAAAAACTAAATAGAAAACTAACGAATGAGCAACACGAACCCCACCAACCTGGGGTTGATCGCATGGTTAACCCTTTTGTTTAATCAAAAATAATGCCTTTGACAGTTCATAATTTTACTAACCGAATGTTAAATATAGTAAAAATCTGAATTGACAAAGACAACATTTTAAAACAAGAATCGCAATAATGAAAACACAATTTTTGTATTGATGTGACACACAAAGTTACGTCGATGTTGTCGTTGGTTCATGTCTGTCATATTTGTTCTTCATAAATTGTCTTGTTTTAAATTAGTTAGTTTTCTCTATAGGAATGTTTCACATTTGTTATGTTGGGACCTATTAAAGCCAACTATACGGTATGGGTTTTTCTCATTGTGACAGCATGTACGGTTGCCAACTTAAATCCACTTCATCTGAACTTTGGTGCATGGATAGTTGTGTCATTGACAATCATACCACATAATTCTCTTTATCTTTACATCGAACCTCGTTTTCAGTTTATTCCAGGTTATCCTACTGTCTTGTATTATGACACTTATGGTAACGGGACATAAATCCTGCTCCAGAAATGCTGATCTCGTGAAGAGTATTCAATACCAACTTAAACTAGTTGATGACAATGAGGGAAAATGTGATTGTAAAGGAAGAGGTTCAGTATATTATTTTAACACTGCCTACGGTCTGATTACAAATCGATGAGTATTTCTCCCTTCATTCATCAGACAGAGCTAAAAGTATTTCCATCGTGCCGTCGATATTATTTTTAAAAATCTCTAATCTGGGTGCATGTCGTGTTCTTGTGGTTGGGGATGAGCATGATGAGGGGGTGTATTTCTTTTTCTTTTTCTTATTTTGTTATGTCTTTTGTTGATAAAAAATTTACAAGATAGTCATCAATCCGAAAAAGAACTTTCATTACGTTATAAACATGCAGTGTAATATTATACCAAGGCCTTTACTAGGCCTTTACTAACCGAAGTGTATTCTGAATGCAGTTTTGAAGACAAATGGTCCGCTCACCTGTATAAAAAGGCAAACAATTATCACGCACGTCATTCGCATTCGGTACTCATTGAGAGAAATACTGCAGAAAATTGTGAATTAATTTTTTTCTGGGATTATTGTCAGACTTTATATAGATCAAACGTATTTGTGGAAGTAATTCATAACGTACAAATGTACCTGAAGTAATCAAGTCGTTATATTTCGCTCACTTTCGATCTGTACCGATTATTAGGTTGTCTGCATATTGATACGGTAAAATATCAGCTGTGAGTCACAATATAAAGCTTTTTGTCGAGTGAGCGCAGCGAACGAGATCAAAAAGGCTTCATATTGTGTCGAGCAGCTGATATTTCACAATATAAATATGCAGACATCCAGATAATCGATTTATCGGGTGGTATTTGCGTATTTTACATGATAGAACAAGTTCGTGTCAAACTTATCAACGTCGGTTCATATATTATGACATCGGTGATATGTCCGGGTCAAAGTTGTTAAGGCCGGGTCAACGTATTTGACGTCACAAAGCCGTGATATGCAATGTTATTAAGAGCTGAGCAGAGTGATATAGACAATGGGACGACCGATAATTTCATTTATATGTTTAGAGGACGCCGACTCATTATTGAGTTAATTAGTTTTGATTGTGCTATTTTGAAACGTGATTATTGCTAAGACATTTTTTATTGTCGGAAACCGTGTACTGCTCTTGAGAAGTTATTTTTCTTATTTTTTTTTAATAACTTTTGCTGGGGTGATGGCGTTGTTATCGTTAGTTTTTCATATGTACGAGTACCCAATACCTCTTGATGATGTTTAACACCTATTATGAAATCCTCTTTGAGCTGAAATTGAGCTGAAATTGTTGATACAAATTCAAATTACAAAGATTTTAGAAAGATAGTTTTTGCGATAGTTAATCACGAGAAAGGGTCGAAATTAAAATGAGCTCATCTTGTTCACGGATAGTTACAATACGCATATATGAGTGATTTAATCATGGAAGTATTATGTTGACAATATAATAATTCCATGATTTAATCAAGGTGAAAATATTTTCTACAGTTTTCAGGCGTCGATTTTAATTCACATATTTTTCAGCTTATGAAAAAGTATTATAGAACTTCAAATTTATTTCAGGACCAGATAAAGTTGCGTTTATGGCTAAAAATTCAGGTTCTTTAAAAAACATCCCTACAAAATCAGTTGTAGTGTACAATATAGCTGTAACAAATTTAGGCAACGGATACGATACGTCCACTGGGATTTTTACCGCTCCTTCAAATGGTGTCTACATCTTTTCCTGGACAGTTCTGTGTGAAAGAAGCAAGCACTTCTTCACTTATCTCGCTCTAAACGGAAACCTGATCGCAAGAAACTTCGCAGGGGCACGGAATGTAACAGAATACAATTCAGGAAGTCAGAATGTTGTACTTGAAATTAAAAAGGACGATAAAGTTTCCGTAAGGATTATGGATGGATATACAGGACTGTATATGCATGGTGAAAGTTGGTCAACTTTTAGTGGTTATAAACTATACGACATTTAAAGTTATAGTTGTCGTATATTACTATAATATAAATAATAAAAATCTTGCAGATTGTTGTCTTTTTTATGGTCATTTACATTGCATGGCTAACGAGTCATAATACACGACCACAGAGGCCTTTTTGGATGTCCTAACATGAAAACATGTAACTATGCACTTATACTGATAGTTTCTCATATATATATATATTTTTAGGAACGTGCGGCAGCACTCAATCATATTATTAAACTGATATAGTTTTACTATGAATTGTGCTCTTTTCGATTGAAAATCCCAAATATGTTTTTCATTAATGCTTAAGGGATTTTTTTTGTTAATATAGATAAGAAGATGTGGTATGAGTGCCAATGAGAGAACTATCCATCCAAGTCACAATGTATAAAAAGTTAACAATTATAGGTCAAAGTACGGCCTTCAACATGGAGATTTGGATCACACTGAACAGCATGCTAACAAGGGCCCTAAACGGACTAGTGTAAAACAATTCAAACAGGAAAACCAACGGTCTAATCTATATAAAAACGAGAAACACCTATGAACCACACCAACAAACGATAACCACTGAACAACAGGCTCCTCGTAAGTTACTTTAACTCGACAATTCATATGTTGTTCACTGCCGTCACCAATTGTAATGATAAACAATCATGAACAACCTGTTGCAGTTCATCGGAGGATTTTTTCCTTTACTTCGTAAACATGAGATATATTATATATAGACTTCTTGAATAATACCATGCTCATTCGCATGCTAGATTCAATAATATAAACGATACCAATGTTACTGCACCAGATGCACATTAATGTCTCTTCGGTGATTCTCGATGCCAAAATATTTAAAAATCCAAAACTGTATACGAACTTTGGTTTTCTTTGTTTTGTCATAAATCGGGCCGTTTGTTTTCTCGTATGAATTTTCTTGTTGTTACAATAGATCCATGTAAGGTTGCAATCACATATGCAGTAATTTGATTTAGCTTCCGGAAACCACTTTTTGCAAAAAAAATCAGTTTATTTTTAGTAGCTACGACCTTGCCCTATGACATGGTGACCTCAAACCCAATAGGGATCTTCCTCTCATGGTGTGGCCATATTCCGAGAACATGAGGGTCTGGAAAAGTCCTTCATTTCAGTATTCTTTAAATTTTAGGTCATTTTTCACTATTCTTTATATTTTTGCCTTTTATTCTCTATCATTTATATCTTAGCACCCCATTATTCTCTATTATTTATTTGTTTGGCCTATTTGTTTCAATTCTTTTTTTTTTGCCCATTTTTTCTGTAGTTTGTCCATTATTCTCTGTAAACCCCATCCAGACCCTCTTATATGTCTTTGATCCAAGTAATGTTTCAGTCCGATATAAAGTATTCGAGTTAGCATCCAGAAACGAAAATGACCACTGCCGTAGCGTACACTCCTAAAGGAATTGAGGCAAAGAGGACTAAATATTCGTTGGATGACCGACGGACAGGTCAAAAACTATATAACCCTGGTACTTCGTAGCGAGGGGTATATACTACATAAAGAATGGTGGTTTGTTTCCAGAATAAATAATATAACATATTTTTTTGTATTTATAGTCGGTTTTGTACAATTTAGAAAACACAAAATCTCTTCGAGGGGTATATACTACATAAAGAATGGTGGTTTGTCTCCAGAATAAATAATATAACATATTTTTTGTAATTATAGTCGGTTTTGTACAATATAGAAAACACAAAATCTCTCGAGCTGCTTATTATCCCGACATTATTTATTTTATTCAGTATCAGTACAAAAAAAAATGAAAATAACACTCAGTCTTCATAAATTGAATGCGCTCGACGCTTTTATTTGATTTACCTTCACCAGGTACGCTCAACGCCATACCGGTATATTTGAAAGCTAGGGATGTATAAGTACCGAAACACAGGAAGAGCTTTATGACCATAAGGGTTCTAAAATTAAATAATACCCAAATCCATCTAAGACCAATTTTGCCTGAGGGAAATGGAACCCAAATTTCTTAATAATTTCTAAATCTATCAACGGACAATTTGAAAAAAGGTATGTTATAAATCATGTCAGTACCGACAGCAATAGCCACCAAATCATATTGCTTGCAATAGCACAATAAAACGTTTATGGGCTATCCCAGAATGCAACATTTTTTACGGATTCTAAAGTGGAGTAGGTACTATTAACTATTCCAGTAACGGATCATACATGGTTTTTGTTGGAGTTGGTGCTCAATTTTAGGTTTTCTGTGTAATATTTTGTCCTTTCCTGCTTATATCTTTTGGCTACGGTGTTTGCCTTTTCCCCTTGGCAAAGTCATTCTTTACAATATGAATATAAGGAGATGTGTTATGATTGCCAATGAAACAACTATATATCCACCAAAGTTCAAATGAAGTGGATGTAAGCAATTATATGCAACCTTAAGGCCTTTAACAATGAAAAAAACTCAATACCGTAAAGTCGGCTATACAAGGTCCCGCCATGAAAAATATGAAAGAATTCAATTGAGAAAACTAACGACCTAATACATAACAAAACAATTTTCGAAAAACAAATATGACAGTCATGAACCAACGACAACCACTGAACTGCAGGTTTCTGACTTGTGACAGGCACATAAAGAGTATGGTCATGCACATACACATCTTTTTCTTATTTCAAATTACTTCAAGTGTGCAGCGTCGGGAAATACCCATAAGTTGACCTCACTGCACTATGTTGCTTGTTCTCTCAAAGGTAGTGACGAGGCCTGGAAATAATATAGCAATCATGCCAGTAACATTATTGATGGCATTTCATGCAATCTTTACACCAAAATAATCCAGTCACAACACTCCTAATCCAAGAATCAAAACTTAAGTCACACTTCAGTACACATTAGGTGATTCACTTAACAAGAGGCTTCCAAGAACTGAATCGTTCGACTGGTAAAACATTATGCTACCTGGATATCATTTCCCTCCCCTTTATTGCAATCAGTTGTGTTTGCTTATTTGTAGATCTTTAACATTTAGTTGCCCTTTTTTAGGTTTTGTTTTAATTGTCATTTTTTACTGTTACAGTTTATATCTATCTATTAAAGTTTTTGAGATAAAATACCTCATGTAATAACAATAAATTCTTTAGCTTAAGTGTGACAATTTCGCCATGGTGACTTGCTTGTTAATCTAATTTTGCTGATCTTTTTTTGCTATTTAAAGTTTCTTTCGAACTCTTACAGTTTTTGACAAAAATGCAAACTATAGGCTCTAAAGAGCCTGTGTCGCTCACCTGCACCTTCAACAGTGACCACTTTTAAGTAAAAATCATCATTAAAAGGGATCAACCCTATAGAGAGTTAACTGACAATTTCAGTCATGTTGACATATTTGTAGAAATTATCCTGCTGATAATTTTTCCTTTCTAAGTTTCTATTTATCTATAAATATCATTAAAGGCACTAACTCCAATAACGAGTCTACTGAAGATTTCCACCATTAATGGCTTATTAGATCTTGTCTTGCTGATCATTTGTGCTATCTAAGGTTTCTATTTATCTATTATAGTTTTCAAGATATAGGCAACAAGCATTCTGAGAGTATTGCATGGCAATACATAGTCCCCTACAGGTTAAAAATTCATTGTATTTGAACAAAATGCTAACTTGATCTATAACTTGTCATGGTGTAAACTAGATAACAAATATCAACTCAATATCTTCAAGCATGACGAAAAAAATTGTTGGAAACTGATTATTTAAGTAAATTTTCTAAGTCCAAGGACCATAACTCTGCACAAAATCATAAGACCGGAACAAAATTCGAAATTGATCTGTAACTTGTCAAGATAAAACTATATACCAATTATCATGATTATCAAATCAATATCTTCAAGCATGACGAAAAAAGTGTTGAAAACTGATTATTCGAGTGAATTTTCTAAGTCCAAGGGCCATAACTCTGCACAAAATCATCAGACCGGAACAAAATTTGAACTTGATCTGTAACTTGTCATGATTAAACTATATACCAATAATCAAATCCTAGCTTCAAGCATAACATAAATAAATTGCTTCGCCTAGCGCAGCTGGATTCGACCGCAGAGGTCCAACCCTGAACAGTTGGGGCAAAAATGGACACAATATTCGCGCTTGATACAGGTCAGAATTTGGATTGTAATTAAATATTTGACACATAATAGGTTTCTGACACAGAATAACTATAGTCAAAGAACTTAGAATTGGTTATATGATTTGAATTTATATATGCGAATTGACATCCCCCCCCCCCCCCCCCGTTTTTTTTGGCAAAAAAAAAAGTGTTTGAAGAAATTTTCTTTTTAATTTCTGAAATCTGAAATGAGAAAAAATTGTTCCCACCCCCCTTTTTCCAAAAAAAAATTCTTTCCGTCAAGATATGGTCATATCTCATTTCAAATTTCCAATGGAGTTTGCAACCATAAATACCCATTTGAATACATCATAAAAGTCTTAAAATAGAGAATGACATACTTAATCATGGCTAAAATTAATATTCCTTAATCAGCATTTTTAAATAGTAACTTCTAAAAATAAATTGACAGTTAAATAACTTCAAGACAATACAACATTTCTTTATACATAATTTAAAAGCAGTGTAAGGGAGGTAATCCAAACATAACATTGTACTTTTTTTTAATTGTCCATTAATCAGGAAACCCTTGTTTTTCCCCCTTTTTTGCCCCTAATTCCTAAACGGTTTGAGCCATAATCCCAAAAGCCAATCCTAATCATCCCTTTGTGGTATGGAAACTTGTGGTATAATTTTAGAAAGATCCATACATCGTTCCACAAGTTATTGTCTGGAAACTAGAAAAATGCTTATTTGGACCTCTTTTTGGCCCCTAATTCCTAAACTGTTTGGACTATAACCCGCAAAATCAATCCCAACCTTCCTTTTGTGGTTATAAACCTTGTGTTTAAATTTCATAGATTTCTATTTACATTTACTAAAGTTATTGTCCGGTAACCAAATGTCTTCGGACGACGACGTGATAACAATATACGACCGCAAATTTTTTTGCGGTCGTATAAAAAGTGCGGAAAACTGATTATTTGAGTGAATTTCCTAAGTCCAAGGACCATAACTCTGCACAAAATCATCAGACCGGAACAAAATTCAAACTGTAACTAGTCATGATAAAACCACAAACCAAATATCAAATCAATATCTTCAACCACTAAGAAAAAAAGTGTGGAAAACTGATTTGCCGGACTGACGGATGGACAGACAGACAGACAGACAGACGGAGTGCAAACCTAATGTCTCCTTCGACTTTGTTGGTAGGGGACTAAAAATAGAAAAAAACGTCATTAAAGGGCAATAGCTCTTATAAGGAGTCGTCTGATGTTCACTTATTTGTAGATCATGTCTTGCTGGTCATTTTTGCTATTTAAAGTTTCTGTGAATCTATTATAATTTTTGAGATAATACGGAAAAAAATTTTAAAATGGTAAAATTCGTCATGTAAGGGTAATAACTCCTATAAGAAGTCGTCTGACAGTTTTGACGTTCATGAACAAATTTAAAGTTAGAGCTCAACATTCTGAACATTTTTGCTCCCATTAGAATTTCTCTATTTATAGCTGTTTTCAAAATACTACGCAAAATTGCATTTTACCCCTATGTTCTATTTTTAGCTATGTTGGCCAACTTGGTTGGCAGGCGGTGTCATTGAACATATTTTAAAACTAGATACCCCAATGATGATTGTGGCCAAATTTGGTTAAATTTTACCCAGTGGTTTCAGGGAAGAAGATTTTTTGTTAAAGTTAACAGACGAAGAATGTCAAGTGATGAGAAAAACTCACTTGGCCTTTCGCTCACATGAGCTAATAAAATGCTTTCCTGAGCGCAGCCTGATACAACCGCAGTGGTCGAACCCTGAACAGTTGGGGCAAATTTGGACACAATATTCAAGCTTGATACTATCTGAATTTAGATTGTGATCAAATTTTTGACATAATATAGGTTTCTGACACAAAACAAGCATTCTGAGAGTATTGCATGGCAATACATAGTCCCCTACAGGGTAAAAATTCATTTTACTGGAACAAAATGCTAACTTGTTCTATAACTTGTCATGGTGTAAACAAAAAGTAAATATCATGTCAATATCTTCAAGCATGACTAAAAACAGTGTGAAAAACTGATTATATGAGTGAAAAAAAAAAACATAAGATGTGATTAATAGTTCTCTAAAATTAGATATGATGTTATACAGTGTATATCTATTTTCAAATTATAATCAAATATAATTAATAATTCCAAATATTTTTTCTTTCATTTGTCACAAACTAATATAGATTTGTAACTTATCTATAAAATGTCAACAACTTTTATCTACACAATGTAATGTATAGAAATATATACATTAATAAAAATAGATTATTATCTAATTAAAGGATTTCTCTTCATATTTTTTTTTATATATATAGCATTCAGAAAATTAGTTTATACTAAATAACAAACAAACCTGCCAAAAAATTCTTCAAATAATTTAACAAAGAATGTATTTTAAAAAAATGAGTTATCTCCCTTTGTACAGAAATATGGTTTAACATAGTACTCTAACATTAGATATGGTCCAGAGTTATGGTCCATAACTCTGGACTAAATCATCAGACCGGAAAAAATTCGAACTTGATCAATAACTTGTCATGATAAAACTATATACCAAATATCAAATCAATATCTCCAAGAACGAAGAAAAAAAGTGTGGAAAGCTGATTTGCCGGACTGACGGATGGACAGACGGACAGACGAACGGAGTGCAAACCTAAAGTCCCCTTCGACTTCGTCGGTAGGGGACTAATAAATGTGGTCAAAGATCTTACAAATCTAATGCAAAATACTGTGCAGTTGAAGATTTCTTCTTGAAACTTTTCAAAAATTTGAAATTCTGAAAATTTTGAAAAAAAAATATAAACCTTTTTAAAAAAAAAATTTGAAACCTCCCCCTTCCCTCCAAACTTTTTGAATCCCCCTTTTAGCATTAACCATCAAACTCAATTGCAGTCTTTCCTTAGTAGAATGGAACCTTGTAGTACAATTTTAGAGAGATCCATACGCTTAATCACAAGTTACTGTCTGGAAACTAGAAAAATGTTGGTTTTTTTTAATCATTAAAGCCCATTTAAATACATCATAAAAGTATTAAAATAGAAAATGACATCATAGTCATGGCTAAAATTAAATAAAACCCCATAACTCAGAAATGTAAAATGTAAAATTTATAAAATTCTAAAGGGAACTTACATCACTACATACAAACAATTCAACAAAGTTTCATAAGAATTGCTGAAAGCATTTTTGAGTTTTTGTCAGAAAACTGGAAAATCCCCCCTTTTTTATGAATAAAACCCTGTAACTCGGTAACGTAAAATCTAAAATTTATAAAAATCGAAAGGGAGCTCATGTCAATAGATATAAACAATTCACCCCAATTTCTTGCAAGTTGGTGAAAGCATTCTTGACTTATTGTCCGAAAACTGGAAAATCCCCCTTTTTTTAATGAATAAAACCCATAACTCGGAAATGTAAAATCTAAATTTTATAAAAAACGAAAGGGAGCTCACCTCAATAGATATAAACAATTCACCAAAGTTTTATGCAAATTGTTTAAAGCATTTTTAGTTAATGTTCGACATGTTGACGACGGACAGACGGACAACGGTATACCATAATACGTCCCGTAAACGGGCATATAAAAACCATCATCAGCAACTTTTAAAAGTAATATCTAAAAATAAAAATTCTTTCATCAGCATTTAAAAGTAACTTCTAAAAATAAATTGACAGCAAGGACTTTGCAACCATAAAACCCATATAAATACATCATAAAAGTATTAAAATAGAAAATGACATCATAATCATGCCTAAAATTAAAACACTTTCATCAGCAACATTAAATAGTAATATCTAAAAATAAAATAATCTTAAAATAAAATTCCTTCACATACATAATCATGGCTAGAATTAAATAATTTTTGAAATAGAAAATGACATCATAATCATGCCTAAAATTAAAAAGCCTCCATCAGCAACATTAAATAGTATTATCTAAAAATAAAATTCTTTCACATATATATACATAATCATGGCTATAATTAAATTACCTTTATTAAAAATTTTTAAAATAGTAATTTCTAAAATTATATTGACAGCTTATTACCTGAAGACAATACATTTCTTTATAAATAATTTACAAGCAGTGAAAGGGAGGTAATTTGACAATATGTGTTTGAATTACCTCCCTTATACTGCTTTAAAATTATGTTTTGTACTTAAGTAATTGTCCATTAACCTGGAAACCCTTGTTTTTCCCCCTTATTCCTAAACAGTTTGAGCCATAACACCCCAGAGCAAATTCTTACCATCCCTTCGTGATATGGTAACTTGTGGTATAATTTTAGAGATATCCATACACCATTTCACAAGTTATTGTCTGGAAAAATGCTTATTTGGGCCCCCAATTCCTGAACTGTTAGGACTCTTACCCCTAAAATCAATCCCAACCTTCCTTTTGTGATCATAAACCTTATGGTAAAATTTCATAGAAATCCATACACTTAAACAAAAGTTATTGTCCAGAAACCAACGTATCTTCGGACGACGACAACGATGTGCTACCAAAAATGTTTGAGGTCGTATAAAAAGGATAAAAACCATCATTCAGTTGACTAAACTTCTAGAAGGAGTTGTTTGACAATTTCAGCCATGATGACTAATTTGTAGATCTTATTTTGCTCCAAATTTTTTAGTTTCTCTCTATTATATTTTGCGCAAAAACGAGAAGAAAATCATCTTACAAGGACAAATACTCCTCTCAGAGGTCAATTGATGATTTCAACCATTTCAAATTATTTTGATGAACATTATTTGCATTATATTATTGCTCTCTTTCTATCTTTGTTTTGCAAAAAAAAAAAACATAAAATGGGTAAAAATTGTCATTCAGGGGCAAAAACTCATAAAGGGAGTCATTTGTAGATCTTTTCTTCTTTATCTATTAAAGTTTCTGCTAAAAACACAAAAAATTAGTAAAATTAGTTTTTCAAGGGCCATAACTCCTACAAATGGCTACAAATGGTCAATTGGCAACTGTCCATGGTGACTTATTTGTAGATTTATATTTTGTTTAATGTTTTTACTAATAAAGATAACCTCTATCAATTATAGTTTCTTTAATAAAATGCAAAAGGGGTAAACATCATTTTTTAAAGGTGACAACTCAAATAAGGGGTCATTTGACAATTTATGCCAAATTGCTTATTGTTCTGGTTATGTTTTTTGTTTAAAAATAAAATCTTTCTTTATCTGTTATATATTTAACAAGATATTAAACAAGAGTGCACATGCAGAAATGTCTCGCTTTCTTTACTAATCATTGATATTATGTTGATAGTTCTAAATATAAAACTTTACTACAACTATCACATAAAGTTAACATGATCCAAGAAAATGAGGTCAAGGTCATATAAACCAAACAAGAAATACATATACACCTTACAATCATTCAATACACTAAATATAGTTGACCTATTGCTTATAGTTTCTAAGATACAGACTTAACCAAGAAAACTAAACATTGACTAATGAACCATGAAAATGAGGTCAAGGTCAGATGGACCATGCCAGGCAGACATGTACAGCTTGCAATCCTTCCATACAACAAATATAGTTGACCTATTGCTTATGGTAATAGAAAAACAGACCAAAACACAAAAACCTAACACTGAGCAATGAACCGTGGAAATGAGGTTAAGGTCAAATAAAACCAGCCTGACTGACATGTACATCATAAAATATTTCCATACACCAAATATAAATATAAAGACCAAAACTCAAAAATTTAACATTGACCACTGAACCATGAAAATGAGGTCAAGGTCAGAAGACACCTGCCAGCTAGACATGTACACCTTACAATCATTCCATACACCAAATATAGTAGACCTATTGCATACAGTATAAGAAAAACAGACCAAAACACAAAAACTTAAATATAACCACTGAACCATGAAAATGAGGTCAAGGTCAGATGACACCTGCCAGTTGGACATGTACACCTTACAGTCCTTCCATACACCGAATATGCTAGACCTATTCTTCTAGTATCTGAGATATGGACTTGACCACCAAAACTTAACCTTGTTCACTGATCCATGAAATGAGGTTGAGGTCAAGTGAAAACTGTCTGACGGGCATAAGGACCTTGCAAGGTACGCACATACCAAATATAGTTATCCTATTACTCATTATAAGAGAGAAATTAACATTACAAAAAATCTTAACTTTTTTTCAAGTAGTCACTGAACCATGAAAATGAGGTCATGGACAATGGACATGTGACGGACGGAAACTTCGTAACATAAGGCATCTATATACAAAGTATGAGGCATCCAGGTCTTCCACCTTCTAAAATACAAAGCTTTTAAGAAGTAAGCTAACGACGCCGATGCCAGATCACTATCCCTATCAGTCTGCAGGCTCGACAAAAACTGAAATTTGCAAAAACAATCCGACATAATTTTTAAGTGCATCAACTCCAAAATGGGTAGTCCAATTTTTCTGAAAATTCAGCATAAGATGGACCTTTAACTTCTGACCATTTTTTTCAGATTGGCTCTTACTGCTTTGGTTTTTGAAATGGCCAAAAACTGCATTGTACTCCTTCGACCTACTGGGTATATACATACGTATGTTCTACTTTAGCTAGAGTGGCAATGTTTGTTGATGGTCTTCCATTTGAAGCAGATGGACAAAAAAAATTTACAGACAGACAGACTTCATGAAGAACTGATGGACTGCCAGAACAAAATGGTTTTAATCTCTGCAATTTCATTGGATATTAAAACAGAATTAAATTTTTCTCAGGGTAAGATTAAATATGTTCCATTTTCAGAAAAGTGAAATCTAGGTCAATAAAATATAGATTTATCTATAAGCTATGAACAATAAACACTGTATGGGCTTGTTTATTGATACTTCTGGCATGACTGGAATATATGGAGGAAAGAGCAACCCTTCCAGGCCTTGCTGCTGATCTGAAATTTTAATAGTAATAGTATTTACTGTAGTGTAATTAAATATGATGAGTATGGCAAACACATTTTAAACATCTCACTATAAATAAATATTTTTAATAAAAAAAAATCAAGTCTTCTTAATGATGAATTTGGTGTAAAAATCTTCATAGAAACTATCATCACTGATGTTTATTAATCAAATTCTGAAATCGTCCTGCAACTAATAATGAAGTGTCTACGAATCTATCCACACAATTACATAAACATGTTTCTGTACGTCCGTCCATTTTTTCTCTTGGTTTATCTACACATAGATCCCAACAGACGTCATTTAGTTTGTGTATCTGTTGCTGAAGTTGAGCCTTCTGCGATTCCATTTCTAAGAATGATTTCATTTCTGCATCCACTTGTCCTTGACCTCCAGGTGGTGGATTCCCAAATGATGATGGTGGCGGCATTCCAAATGAAGAAGCACCAAAACCTGTATCGTAGCTCATAGTTCTTATAAATCTACTTTTGATTCAGTCAGCTAATGAAGTTTATATCTGAAAGGAAAAAAAATTTGTTAAGATCTGAACACCAAATTGTTGCTCATTTTGCCTCTACATGTGAAAGAAAAGAAAGCAAATATCACCATGACCCCCGTCCCCAAATATACATACATGTACAAGGGTTATATCTAGAGGTAAATAAGTCATATTTCAATTAATTCATTTTTACATTCATGACATTTTGCATTGTGAAGTCTATAATTTTACTTATGTGGAACACAATTAATTGACCCGTGCATGCTGTATAACCCTTGTATGTTATGCAGAGTACACGAAAAGTGGTGGTCCGACAGTCCGAAAGATATGACCACCAAAATTTTGCAAAGGACCGATACAATTTTGGTATTTTGAAAAAGAAATAATAGTGAGGACCAGCAGATTTTTCTTATGGACCACCAGGGAAAAAAAGATTTCAGGAACTCTGCTATGTGACCCTAGGATGCTGTGTGACCCTTGGATGCTATCAGTATGTGACCCTAGGATGCTGTGACAGTGGTAATCTTCCCTAAAAGTATACTACCAGTACTAATCAATCAACAGTCACCTATGATGTATTATTATTTCACTATTTAACTATAATTAATGACTGAACAAAAAAAAAAATTCTTCAAACTCAAAGTTAAATTTAAGGAAAGTACAAAAACTAGTGACATTATACTTGATACTTTTGCGTTACAGTACCTACATGTAACTATTGACTGACATTGTGTTGTTGATTGTCAAAGATTTTCTGGTGAAAGAATGATAAGAAATTAATTGTTTATTTTTTTAAATGTGACTATCCGTATAGCCTCACATTATGAATCTATTGAAAACTTGAGCATACTTTATGGTTTTTTAAAGCAAGTTCCATTCCAAAAAATTTGTAGTTGTCTATTGTAAAGTTACCATGTGTATTCATCATGTTCATTGGTTATGTTAAAATAGATTTTTATTATTGACCAATGAGAAAATTTTACTTTTTATTGGACATGATCATGAAAAACACACATAAAAACATTGTATTTTTGCTCTTTTCCCTTATTTCTAACCCTGAAACACTAATAAAAAGTATCCAGGAAACATATTTATCTATTTAATGATAATTTAGGCAGTACTGATAAGGCAAATCCAGGTAAAGGATAGACATGAATCAATCAATAATTGTGTTATTTGCTGCAATATTTATTTTCTTCTCAGCAGGATCTTAAACTTGAAAAAAGGTATGAACAGTTCATAATTAAATATGAAAATTAACATGCTGCAGCACTGCAGGTACAACAAAAATAATAGGAAGGCGCTACAGGATCGCAGAATCATATGTATCGGCCTAAGGAGAACACTGGAATTAATGTTAAAATTCACTGAATTTGGTGCATAGTTTAAATAGTAACACAATTTGAAACTTTATAAAACAACATATAATGAACTGTATTAATTAATTTATCATGTTTATTGATTTTTTTTTATAAATTTATTAAATTGGCAATCAAAATAAATAAACAGCTGCGCCATGTGCGCATGATACGCCTGTCGCATTTTCAAAGAATAAAGTTCAATAACTTCTCAATGTCATATCAGAAATTTAATAAAAACTAAAGGGAGGTTATCTTAACAGATATAAACCAGTCACCAAAGTTTCATGAAAACTGCTCAAAGCACTTTAAAGATTTTATCCGAAAACTGGAAAATCACCCCCTTTTTATGAATAAAATCCCATAACTCGGAAACGTAAAATCTAAAATTTATAAAAATCGAAAGGGAGCTTACGTCAATAGATATAAACAACTCACCAAAGTTTCATGAAAACTGCTGAGAGCATTTTTGAGTTATTGGCCGCAAACTGGAAAATCCCCCTTTTTTTAATGAATAAAACCCCCTAACTCGGAAACGTAAAATCTAAAATTTATAAAAATTGAAAGGGAGCTCATGTCAATAGATATAAACAATTCACCAAAGCTTCTTGCAAATTGGTGAAAGTGTTTTTGAGTTATTGTCCGAAAACTGGAAAATCCCCTTTTTTTAATGAATAAAACCCCATAACTCGGAAACTTAAAATCTAAAATTCATAAAGAACGAAAGAAAGCTCACATCAATATAAATAAACATTTCGCCAAAGTTTCATGCAGATTGGTTAAAGCGTTTTTGGGTTATGGTCCGACATGTTGACAAGGGATGGACAGACGGACAGACAGAGACGGACAGAGGTATACCATAATACGTCCCGTAAACGGGCGTATAAAAACTAGAGGCCCTAAAGAGTCTATGTCGCTCACCTTGGTCTATTTGCATATTTAATAAAGGACACTCTCCCACATTGTAGACAAGAATATAATTCATTACAAAAATCTCTGTTTTGTTGATCTTGTACTGCTGATCATTAAGTCCGTTTAGCTTCTCTCTATCTTCATTAGCTTTTGCTCAAAACACAAAAAAGGGTAAAAAATCCACATTTAAGGGCAATCACTCCTATAAAGCGTGACAGACAGCCTACTTACTATATCTTGTATATCAGCAAAATTTGACTTGTTAGTAGATCTTGCCTTGCTGATTATTTTTGTGATTTAAAGTGTCTATTTATCTATTATAATTTTTATCATATACATGTAAGGCAAAACGCAAAAAAATGGTGAAAATAGTCATTTATAAAGGGCAATAACTCCAATAAGGAGTCATCGGACGATTTCCTACATGTATACATATTTTCTAAACTGTAGAACTTGTCTTGCTAATCATTTTTGCTTATTTAAGTTTCTATCTATCTATTATAATTTTTAAGATATAAGGCAAAAACGCAAAAAATTGGTAATTATCTTCATCAAAGGGCAATAACTCTAATAAGGGGTCGACCAACAGTTTCGACCATGCATACTTATTTGTAGAACTTGTTTTGCTGATCATTTTTGCAATTTAAAGTTTCTCCTTATTACAGTTTTCAAGATAATAGGCAAAAATAAAAACAAAATGATAAAATTTGTCATTTAAGGGCAATAACTCCTATAAGAAGTCGTCTACGAACAATTGCTAAAGCTCAACATTCTGAACATTTTTGCCCTTGTCAGATTTTCTCCATTTGTAACAGTTTTCAAAATAGTCATAGACAAAACTTGCATATCTAATAGAAAACTGACAATCAAAAGCTACTTAGCAGTTAAACGTGCTAAAAATTATAAATAAATAAAATCAAAATATATATTTTAGAATGACTTGGTTATGAAAAAATAATGTTCTTGTAGGTAAAACAATATAACAAATTATTCTCGAAAATAAATTAATAAATGCAGATATCTTTTTTTAGCCAGAACTAATGTTTTCATCATACTTACATATTTACATTTTTAATTTTATATCTTTTATCACAATTTAACTTTATTTAAACAATGTATGTTAACTATTATAAACAAGTCTATTGAAAATATGATTAATAGAAAACATGGAAAAAGTTGAATATATGCTCCATAATATTTATCTACCATGCTTTACATGGAATGTTTTGGTAGTTCACTAAATCTCTTTACTTAAACTAATTTATTATTATATATAAAATATAAAATTATTTTACATCTATGATTTAGTAACTAACTTATTCATAAAAAATAAAAATGATTTAAAAAGACAATTTCTCTTCTACAAATGTAGAAAATCTGATGAAATAAAGAAAAGAATGTACTTTCTTATTAATTTTTTCCCAAATTCGATGCAGTTCGACACCTTAATGAAGCATATCAAAGAAAAGGTGTATTTTAGAAGTTCAACGCTATTCCCATTTTCAGGAACTAACAGGAACATAGTTTTTATAAAATATAAAGATACAAGCCTTTAAAAAACATTTTTTAATTTATTTCAATATTTTCCTTGTAATATGAGCAATTTCTGACCGATTTCATTCATTTTTTCACCATTTTATTTGTTTGTCTAGTGCGCTAAAAATAGACATACTCTCACAACAGAAGGGACATAACTCGAGAAGACAATTAAGAAAATCTATTCAGCTGTACTGGTCAATACAGATCGACAGATAAGAGATGTAGCTAAAGTTACTTGATTGAGAACAACCCACATGAAACATCAAAGACAGTCAATTTGGTCATGGTTCTTTTCATCTAACAATAGAGAACAGTAGGGAACATTTGACGAGCTTTATCTATGGGTTTATACATATATGGATGAACCTTAAACATTAACCAAGTTCATAAATTTATGAAGTCAGAAGGGCTTGCACATAAAAAAAATGTCACAAATCAAATGTACCAAAGAATTACAATTGGTGTCACACTTGCTCAGTTTCAAAATTGATTAGGTCTTTCCCAACTAAGGACGAAACGCTAACGCACGTCTTGCTAATCTGTTGTTGATTTTTTTCAACCGATGACGATGTGAAGCCTAAACAGAAAAATCATGACATCCTATACTAGGCGTTGTTATTTGAAGATCTCTGACAGGTCAGGTGTAAGTTTACCTAGGACTACAACTTTTTATAAACTCTATATTCATATAAAACTAGCTTATCGTGTCTATATTAACCTATTCTTTGGAATCAGTAATAAAACCTTTAGAGGAAGATAGTAACTCCCTAATATCATGGTTCTCTTTCAACAAAATGCAGGCAAACCCAGAAAAATTCCAGGCAATTGCCATAGGTAAAAAAACACACACTCAAAATATGGTCTTCAACCTAAATGGATTCAACATAAAATGTGACGATGAGGTGAAACTTCTAGGTGTAACAATAGACTTTAAACTGGATTTCAACACTCACATTTCAAATATATGTAAAAAAGCCGCAAGACAACTAAACATACTAAAAAGAATCAGCACTCATCTCACCAGACTTTCTAAACTTACAATATACAACTCAATTATCTTGTCAAACCTCAGCTATTGTCCTCTCACATGGCACTTCTGCAGTGAACAAAACACAAAGAAAATAGAAAAAATACAAGAGCACTCAAGATTCATTTATGATGACTACAAAAATTCTTACGATACACTCCTTGAACAATTTAAGCTACCGGCACTAAAAATCAGAAGAATGAGAACCATGGCATTAGAGACTTATAAAATAATTAATAAATCAAGCCCAGAATTCCTACATAATTTAATAAACATTAAAGAAAATTCATATAACTTCATGTAAAAAGGCATAGCGGATATACCACGGCCAAAAACAAGAAGGTATGGTAAGAAAAGCTTTAGCTATGAGGCAGCAAGACTCTGGAACTCCTTGCCAAATGAGGCAAGGAGCTTATAAACTTTTGGCCAGTTCAAAACTTTTATCTCCACCTGGTGTTTTTCAGAAAGTTGTACCTGCAGTTCTTGTAAATAATGTAACTCCTTGCTGCCACATGACTTGACCTTGAAGCCTGCTGTTTGTTTTATGTTTTTATTTATTATTAATTTGCTTTGCTTTAATATGCATTACCTGTGCTGTAGCTGCTTGTAGTCTTTTGCTTGTGCTTTATAGTGTTTAATTTTGCATGTGCTACTTGGATACACATATTGTGTGTTACTATGTGCTGATATTTGCTTTAATATATATCTTGCTTAGCTTTTATTTTGCATGTGCTATCTATGTATTAAACTGTTAAAAGGAACATGTATGTGCTGTCTGTATGTTTGTGTTGTATATGAATATAATGTTATTACATGTATGTTTTGTTTATTAGTATCAGTCGGTTAAAGAGCTCATGTTCCTTGTTATTATGTCATGTATGTATATATGCAACCCGACTTTAAATAAAGATTACTTTACTTTACTTTACTGTTAACCTTCGTTCCTCGTGTTTTCTTAAACCGGAAGTTGACGAAATTGTAACCAAGAACTGCGCATGACATTGACCTCTGACACAAAACGTAAACAATAGCACGTGGATACTACACGTGTTGTGATGCGTAAATCAATATGGATTGCCGGCAATTAAAATGGATCTAACAAAAGATAAATTAGATAAAGTAAAGATCAAGGCAGAGGAAAGAATCACCGACTGGATTGAAAGTTGTCAAAATGCTGGAATCACTCGCCTGTATGACCAGTATGGAACTGCAAATTTTAAAAGGATAGAATATAAAAAAGATGAGACACAGAAAAAAGAAAAAAACGCAGTTCCTTCAAGATTGAGACCATTGAAACCAAAAAAAGGTGTAGAAATTCAGAGGAAATCTTTGGATAATAGAACAAAAGAACTCGATCATTCAAAGAAGGATAAAGGAGACAAAAAATCCCAAAGAAAGTCAGTTAAAAGTAGGCAAGGCAGGGAGGATTCTATCAGTCGGCATACCATGGATATCCAATCAGATTCAACTAGAAAATATAGGGATAGCGCATCGATTTTTAGAGAAATGAACAACAGAAGCTCACATAATAGAAGTTCGTTCAAAAGCAGTGTTTGCAGTATGGATGCTATTTCACTGATGTGTGACGAGCCTAAAGATGATCATTTTGGTGGATTTCATGGAAAATTAGATAAATTTAAAGAGTCCGACCTTAGTTTTCTGCAATTTACTGATACAACAAAAACGAAGATATCAAAGAAGGGCTTTTCAAAAAAGATGGGTACTAAGTCCAGGTTTGATCCGCTGAAATTACCAAAGAGGTTTCAAATAGAAAAATCGAATATGAATACAATAGCAAAGGCGGAAAAAACATTTTATGAATATGAAAAAAGTGAACATTTTAAACCAGGAATGAGTAAAGTGGGAGGAAATAAAGACAGACGTAAGAAAATCAAGATGCCAGTCGAATCTGAATGCATATCAGAGGAAGACAGATCAAGTTCAGAAGGAACTTTAGAACCCATGAGACTGCCAAGGGCCTCTATACAAATTTCAAAAGATATTCCGCTAAAAGAACTAAATCCTACATGTACTTCACCAATAACCATACAAATATCTACAGAGACGCCACCACCTGGTTCTCTGTCTAGACCACCTTCAACATTTTCTCAAATCCCTGTGACTTTCACCATAGATACAAATTCTGTGAATGAATACGTTAAAAGATCGAATTCTCCCTTTGCCAAAGAACCATCTACAACAACAGACGAAACAAGAGCCAAATCATCCTTCGCATTGTGGTCTTCGACCACATCTCCTTTAGCACTGAGGCCATCGCGAAGTGAAATAAACACTCATAAACCATTACTTAGACTTGGGCTTGCTCCATCATCGTTGGGATTGAAAAGAAACAAATCGCGTCTGAGTCGTATCAATCTATCTGCTACACCTTCCTCCGTCTTGCGCACGGGAAAATCCTCTACGGTAAATCTATTTGCAAATAATAAAAAGGGTACTGCAGGGGAAATTTCTATCCTTTATCAAAAGCAGTCGTGCATCCAGAATGTTAAGGGGAAAGGCTATTGTGGGTTAAACATAAAAAACTATGAGGTCTGTTGACATTATGTAACAGTAAATTTGGTCCGGTAGTAAAATTTGTCCGCCAGACTTTTTTTCCTAGTTAATTAAGTCCATGACCATTATTTTACTTGGAATTTAAGTCCGGTGACAAATTTTCCTAGGAAAATAAGTCCATAGCTAGTAAAATATGTCTGACACTTATTTTCCTAGGAAAAATTGTCCTAAGACTTGTTTTTCTAGTAATTTTTATTATATTTTAAAAATTATTGCAAATAAAAAAAACAACATATTTTCTTAGTTAATATAATTGGAAAGTTCCATTAATTTTTCCTATTAAAATAAAGGACATGGCCGGACGTTATAACCTAGGCATGTTAGTGACATGGACATGATATCCTAGGAAAATTAGTCTGGGGACATAAATTTTATTAAAATATTAATGCACAACTCTTAAACAATATTAAAACATAAAAATTGAATTTCCATTGTTTACATGTAAATAATTTGTTTCATTAAAATTTTCCTTTTAAAATAAATGGCATGGACATTTTTACCTAGGAATATTAATGACATGGACATGATTTCCTAGGAAAATTAGTTTGGGGACAAACATTATATTTAAAAAATTGAAAGTTCCATTAATTTTTCCTATTAAAATAAAGGACATGGCCGGACGTTATAACCTAGGCATGTTAGTGACATGGACATGATGTCCTAGGAAAATTAGTCTGGGGACATGAATTTTATTAAAATATTAATGCACAACTCTTAAACAATATTAAAACATAAAAATTGAATTTCCATTGTTTACATGTAAATAATTTGTTTCATTAAAATTTTCCTTTTAAAATAAATGGCATGGACATTTTTACCTAGGAATATTAATGACATGGACATGATTTCCTAGGAAAATTAGTTTGGGGACAAACATTATATTTAAAAAATTGATACACAACTCTTAAACAATATTAAAACATAACATTTATATTTACCTTTTAAAATAAAGGGCATGGACGTTTTTACCTAGGAATATTAATGACATGGACATGATTTCCTAGGAAAATTAGTCTGGGGACATGAATTTTATTAAAAATATAAATACACAACTCTTAAACAATATTAAAACTTAATATTTAAATTTCCAATATTGTATAAATGCAAATGATTTGATTCATTAATATTTCTCCTATTAAAAAAAGAACATGGACGTTTTTACCTAGGAATATTAATGACATGGACTTGAATTCCTAGGAAAATGAGTCTGGGGACATAAATTACTAACATCGGACTAAAAATACTAGTAAATTCTGTAACCATGGACTTTTTATACTAGTAATATGTGTCCGCCCGGACATATTTTACCAGGACAAATTTATCACTTACATTTCCGTATGAAATGCAAAATGCTTAGAATCTACCAATCAAAATGAAATCGTTCAACCAACATCCATTCAAATACCGTGGGCAAGTCAGAGTCATGTTTTCTTAACTTTTTTATATTCTAGTATTATAAAATATTGTTTACAAATGCCTTCAATGATAGTGGGTCTGGAATGGGGTTTTTTTTTGGGGGGGGGGGGGGGGGAGTCCATCATATATGTATTCTTTATTTTTTTTCCGCCATTTTCTCTATTCTTTATATAATTTGTCCATTATTCTCTATGTTTGTTTGTTTTTATATTTTAGCACCCTATTCTATTCTGTAAACCCCCATCCAAACCCTCATGACACGTTTTCAAAATGCTATTTTCAGTTATTGTCACGAACTGTCAGCCGCAGGTTTCCAGGTGGATTTCCAAGTTCAACAAATGTCTCTGTTGCAGAGGACAGAAAGGTAAGAATTCGATATGATTGAAATACAGATTCTTTGTCCAAGCTATTTTCGACTTATGAGTTTGAATGTCCCTCTGGTACCTTTCGCCTCTCTTTTGCTTACAAGGATCTGAAAACTTTCTGTTCTGGTAATTATTACATCAGCCAATGAAATTTCAGACTTCAAATTTTTGAAGGTGTGTAGTAATCCGACAAAACCAGAAGGTTCCGAAAGGTCTTGAAAACAGAAAGTAGAACGGAGCGTTTGCAGATCCGTATAAGCAAAGCTATCACACAGGATCCGTATTTCAATCAGATTGGTAAAAATTGAAACCGAGATAAAGAGTACAATTTCCCCTGTGTTTGTGTCATTCACAAAGTTAAAGTCCAAACATTTCCCAATCTTCTTAACATTTGATTATTAAAGGGTCTCTATATTTAATAAATTTATATATTTTTATATAATCAAAACATAATTCAAGGCTATACATACTTCTGTTTTTTTTATAGAAAAAAAGGACAGCATTAAAAACTCATCGAGAAAAACGACTATGTTCATTCTGTAATACAGTGGAGGATGAAAATCATTTCATTTTATATTGTAAAAGAATTTCAAAATTTAGAGGTGACTAATCGGGAAAAGTGTGATAAGATATACAAGATTATAATTCATGTCAAGGAAATGACAAAATTTAATAACTTCTCTGTCCATCAACCTCAATAATAGAAATATAGAAGGCGTAGGGACCTTTAATAAGTAGGCTTTAGCCCTTGTCAACTGATTATTATAGTTTGTTCTTATGTTGTACTGTTACACCACTGTCCCAGATTAAAAGAGGGGGGGGGGCGCCTTCAAACTAGTTTAACCCCGCCACACTCTGTATGTGCCTGTCCCTAGTCAGGAGCCTGTAATTCAGTGGTTGTCGTTTGTTGCTGTGTATCATATTTGTTTTTCGTCATTATTTTGTACATAAATCAGGCCGTTAGTTTTCTCGTTTGAATTGTTTTACATTTGTCATTTCGGGGCCTTTTATAGCTGACTATATAAATATATATATATGCGGTATGGGTTTTGCTCATTGTTGAAGACCATACGGTGACCTTTAGCTATTAACTTTTATGTCAATTGGTCTCTGGTGGAAGGTTGTCTCATTGGCAATTATATCACATCTCCTTATATTCATATTTAGAACTGAGGGCAGGGGACTCGTAATTTATTGTTATATTATATATATATATATATATATATATATATATATATATATATATAGATTCTACCACTGCATCGAGTGTGATACGATATTTATCCACTCGAGACAGTTAGATTTTCAAATTTAAAACGCGAGGCTCACCGAGACGGTTTTAAATATTTAAAATTTAACTGTCGAGAGTGGCTAAATATCGTATTACACGAGATTTGGTGGTGGAATCTGTTTCTCTAATGATTTTCAAACAATACGCAGGCAAATTTATTCCTTCTTTTCGAATGATCTGCAAAAAGATGTGTTCTTTCTATGTGACGTCATCAGGCATGGTCGCCTTTTTTCATGCCGTCACAATAGGAAATTCAGAGGAAGGCAAGAAAATTCGACGTCATAATCGGATTTTAACCAACGAAGAACTGAGATCAAACGAACCACACGTTGATTAATTTTTTTTTATACAATGGGTGCAGAAAGGAATAAATTGACGAAGAATTAGAGAAATATATATATATATATATATATATAACATTACTGAAGAGACATTAATTGTCGAAATCCGGATATGGTGTACAAATTTTTGCACCTCATGTTTGCGATTTACCATCTTTTCCGCAAGTTTATTGTTTTCTGTTTGGTATTAAATTAATATAATTAAGATCCATTGTGTTACATCTGTGATCCGTTTATTTGGCAATCGCCATGGCAGTCAGCAGGGTTTAAGAACATCCGTTGTTCGACCTGCTAGTCAAATATACTTTTTCACTTTTTTGGTCTTTTGGAAAATGTTGTTTGTGCTGTATTTAGACCCCTCTACAAAGAAATTTGTTTTGCATGCATACGTATAAAAATTGCGGTTTTTATCCAACGCAATCATAGGTTTGAACGTTGTTTTCAATTTAGACTTGTTTATATTTTTTCGTTTGGGCTTGTATTATATTTTCCTTCGGGTTTATATGATCCGTTCATCCTATTTCGACTCTTCAAAATTCAAGAGTCAATCCCAAATTGAGGTAAATTATATATGGCCTTCCAAATACCGTTTCGATTCCTAACATTACTGAAGAGACATTAATTGTCGAAATCCGGATATGGTGTACAAATTTTTGCACCTCATGTTTGCGATATACCATCTTTTCCGCAAGTTTATTGTTTTCTGTTTGGTATTAAATTAATATAATTAAGATCCATTGTGTTACATCTGTGATCCGTTTATTTGGCAATCGCCATGGCAGCCAGCAGGGTTTAAGAACATCCGTTGTTCGACCTGCTAGTCAAATGCGTTTTGTTAAAATATACTTTTTCACTTTTTTGGTCTTTTGGAAAATGTTGTTTGTGCTGTATTTAGACCCCTCTACAAAGAAATTTGTTTTGCATGCACACGTATAAAAATTGCGGTTTTCATCCAACGCAATCATAGGTTTGAACGTTGTTTTCAATTTAGACTTGTTTATATTTTTTCGTTTGGGCTTGTATTATATTTGCCTTCGGGTTTATATGATCCGTTCATCCTATTTCGACTCTTCAAAATTCAAGAGTCAATCCCAAATTGAGGTAAATTATATGGCCTTCCAAATACCGTTTCGATTCCTAACATCACTGAAGAGACATTAATTGTCGAAATCCGGATATGGTGTACAAATTTTTGCACCTCATGTTTGCGATATACCATATTGTATATATATATATATATATAAACAAGTCTAAATTGAAAACAACGTTCAAACCTATCATTGCGTTGGATAAAAACCGCAATTTTTATACGTGTGCATGCAAAACAAATTTCTTGTTAGAGGGGTCTAAATACAGCACAAACAACATTTTCCAAAAGACCAAAAAAGTGAAAAAGTATATTTTAACAAAACGCATTTGACTAACAGGTCGAACAACAAATGTTCTTAAACCCTGCTGACTGCCATTGGCGATTGTCAAATAAACGGATCACCGATGTAATAAATGGATCTTAATTTTAAATTTAATACTAAACAGAAAACAATAAACTTGCGGAAAAGATGATATACCGCAAACAAAAGGTGCAAAGGTTTTTGTACACCATATCCGGATTTCGACAAATAATGTCTCTTCAGTGATGTAAGGAATGGAAAGCCCAACAATTTACCTCAATTTAGAATAGACTCTTGAATTTTGAGGAGTCTAAATAGGATGAACGGATCATATAAACCCTAAGGCAAATATAATACAAGCCCAAACGAAAATATATAAACAAGTCTAAATTGAAAACAACGTTCAAACCTATGATTTTATATATATATAAAATGACTGAATAATAGCCAACGATAAATCTTTCGGGGCGATGGATCATATAATTATGATACAGTACACTTTACAAAATATAATATATAACAAGTCTAAAAGGGTACAACATCACCAAAAAATAATAATAAAATGAACAAATGTTGAATATTTCGGATAACAGATATCCTTCATCAGTATGATCACGATGTAAAATGAATCATATCAATCTAGTCTGATTATAAAACTAGAGCAAATCTTGAAATTTATATAATAAAACAGTCAAAACTGAACATCATAGAGACGCTTGTACAATTCTATTTTTTTTAACCATGACGTAGGTTATGTAGCTATTTACAACAGAGACTGCAAAGATATGCCTCAAATAAAAATAGATATGTGCGATATGAACTGGTACAACTCTAAAATTTCAAAGGTGACGACAGTTAAGATGTTACAACAACGATTGCGTGGAAATACATTCCCAATACACAGCACTGACTGATCCAAGCTAGTATAATATTTCAAATTTAACAACGATGGAGTAATTAAAACAGAAGCTGCGTATTTAAACATCCCAAATAGATAACAGTTTGATAATGATTAAAAAAATAATAATAAATTTTGACTAAGGTTAAATAATTGAACGTGACTGCGTACTTATACATCCCTCCCAAATGAATAGAACCCTGTAATTTAAACTGGTATTAATTAAAAAATTCCTTAAAACTGTAAGAGTCCAGTACGGAAGCCTGAGTTACTGGAAACAAGTGATGGTAGGAAAATGAGTGATAGTAGGGAAAATGAGTGACTCATTCTATGTTTTTTTCATTTATGCCCTCTGGGGAAACTGTCCTTAGCTTTCTTATCCAAAACCTTTCCCGAGCGAGTCTGTCGGCCCTTGACCAACCCTCGTTGTGGTCTATGATTGTGATGGTAAGGTTTTTGAGATCAGCTTGGCAGTGCCCAGGTGATCTCAAATGACGACTTACGGGGAGGTCGGGCTTGCAGGTGTAGTCACTTCGGTGGCCATTCATGCGTTTGTTGAATGGCTGTTCTGTCTCGCCAACGTACTGCATGCCACATCGACACTGAAGAAGGTATACAACATTCTGGGTTTTGCAAGTTACATTGCAAAATATAGTGCACACAGACCCAGTGGAGTGGCAAGTTTTTTTTTTTAAGTATTCAGTATTTGTTGGCAAGTCAGACATCGTCTGTTACCACACGACTTGCACCATCCTGCAGTTAAACGTTTTATTAGAGGAGACGTCAGCTCTCACAAATAGGTCTTTCAGACTTGCTGGTCTCCGAAAAGCTAAGACAGGAGGCTTGGGAAAGATCTTGGACAATTTTGGGTGCTTGGCAATAATTTGTCAATTGGCACGGATCAAACGTGAAAGGTTAGTAAAGGCGGGATTGTATGTTAAAACAAACGGAACTATTTTGCTGTGCCTCTTCTGTTATATATATATATATATTTAGACCCCTCTACCAAGAAATTGTTTTGCATGCACACGTATAAAAATTGTGGTTTTTATCCAACGCAATCATAGGTTTGAACGTTGTTTTCAATTGAGACTTGTATATATATGAATAGATTGTTTCGCTTTTGTATTTTCTATGGATATGTTTTACCTATGTTTTTTTTTATATTTATTGTTTATTATGGCGTTCATTATATCACAAATCGGTTATGCTTTATATAACAATAAAGTATTTGTTGTTAAAAGAATTTTAATACAAAATTGCAAATGTTATAAGTTTTTTTTACCCAACGGTATTTGTTCCCGCAACATGATATGCAGCTTTTCTTTAAACTTCATTATGGTTTTTGGTAAGGATTTCCTATACATTTTTGAGATAATTAAGTACTATAGTACTCAAAATTAGCCAAAGTCTGTCAAATTTGTGGTTTTGGGCGATCTTTGAACGGTTATAAATTAATGATAAATTTATAAATCTTATTATTTTAGAACCCGAAGGTTTAAAATAGAACTATGACATCGCGAACTTTAGAATAGATTGAAAGTCTTTTTTAAAAATATAAAGATTCAAATAAAGATCTACCAATTCGGACCCTCAATCATGGCGGAGAGGCTTTCTAGTCTTGGATAATGAAGTAGGATTGAGCCCATTAAATTTATGTCACCGCCCATCTAAGTTTTCTTTAACAAAAGAATAAAAAAAGGGATAAATTATGATGAAAAAAGAAAAAAACAAAGAAAGAAAGTACAAATTATAATTGTGAAAATAACGATCAAAATCTTGAATAAAAAAAATGTATTAAACTTCATAGTCATTGATTTTGCTTATCGTACAATTGCTAATTGTTGTTTTCTAATGGTCCGCGGTAGCCGAGTAGTCTAAGTAGTTCATATATATATACTGTATCACTAGCCTGTCACAGTGAGGTTGTGAGAATTGACTAGAATTGCCAGTTTTCCTACGGAAGGTCGGTGGTTCTCTCCAGGCACTCCTTCTTCCTCCACAAAAAAACTACAACAACAAAAAACTGAGCGTCATGATGTAGCCAATAGTACTGAAAGTGGCGTTAAACACCAACAACAATCAAGCAATCATCTAATGGTCAGGAGCTGACAACCACGCCAGTTGGACTGGTGTATAGGTGTCTCATTGGCAACCAAACCACATCTCCTATGTTTAAGAGCAAAGGCCTAAGGAAACAGAGGATCCAACTGGTAAATTTTGTACAGACGAACCAGCAATCAATAAACAAATTACCAATATAATAAGAATCAGAGGCGGATTTAGGAGGGTAGACAAGGGGCTCGGACCCCTACATAAATGATAAATGCATAGACTGTTTAAAAGTATTACTTCTAACGTTGGCATACCAGCACTCCCCTTTTCAAAATCTTGAATCCGCACCTGACAATTGGACCAAAAATATTTGTCGATTTATTTTTGGACCACATTATATACGTTTGTTTTAAATGATGTATTAGAAGAGATTCGAATGAATGAATAACGAAGGAATGAAGGAATGAAGTAATTTTTATTCATTTATGTTTTTTTTTCTAGGCGGTTGTTTTAGAAAGGTTTCGAAGATTTACTAATAAATTTATATGCGTGTCTCGTCTACTCAATGCTGTAAAGGCGAAAATGAAAATGCAAACTAGGGAGGAGATTAGTTCGGTAAAGAAAGAAGACGAAAAGAGCCACAAAAGTAATGTATTGGATTTTGATGTCAGCTATTTCAGAAGTGCGACAACATCATACGGCGGACTTTCCCATAGAGCTAGGGATGCCTTATGGAAAATGGTACACCAGCGTACAGAAAGAGATATACGAACTCTCAAGGTATTTAGTAAAAAGAGGATAACACGTGTCCATCCGAATTTTGTCGTAGGGATCCAGGCTCCCCATTATGCATATGTTTTCCAGGCTCCTTTAAAATAACTAGTTTGGGATCCTGGCTCCACTGATAGGACTCCGGGCTCTACTGATAGGCCCGAGTCCGAGGTAGGGGTCATTTCCCACAAGCGTCCGTGATACAAAATACTAATGCATCGTTTTTTAGTGAGTTAATCCGCTTCATTGAAGCAACTTTACATAGAATTAGAAGCAATCGTCCATGGCGTTATCAGTTTATTTTCAACTTATGACAATGTATGAGTTTGAATGTCCATTTGGTATCTTTCGCCTCTCTTTTACGGTTGTTTAATTAATTGTGGAATATGTTTGAGTTTGCTTGACTGAGGCATTTGTTATTGGAGGTTTAAAGCATACCTTTAATAGTCAATTTAATTTTTTGAATTAAAAAATCTTATGGCCTTAATTATAACAATTAATTGAAATTTTGAAACTTTGAAACTTTTTATTTCACTAAAGGCCTCACATGAGGTATGATAGTACAAACAAATAATATAAACAAACATAATGCATACACAAAATTAAACATGTGTACATGTACAGAATTATCCAGGTTCCTTGGTCTATATTCCTAGGAAGTTATGGATCGTCTCCCCTTCTTCAACAAATATCCCAAGTCTATAAAGGCAGACTTGGCCAGAATGTTATGGTATGACCGCTTTGAAGACCAGAGAATTATCATAAAGCAGGGAGACATCGGAACCCGGATGTATTTTGTTGTTTCTGGATGTGTAAGTTTACAGACGACAGATATAGATCCGAGGACTGGTACGTTTTTACTTATATATATTGCATTGAACTGTAAATTGTAACATCTTTTAACTTTTATATACAGGCTATCAACGCACTTTTATTTAGATTAGTAATCAATATAATATTGCATTTAAGGTGCACATATAGTCATCAACTTTTGGGGGTAGTTTTTCTTGGAACGGAACACTTCAATTTAACAGTATCAAGATAACAAGAGGATTAAGACAGCAACTTTAACAAAAAATAAATACATCTAGCTGTCAATACAATTAATACACTTATTTCTTTTTAAGCTTAAAAATCACACCCAATTATAGTGGAATAATGAAATAATTCAATATAACCAGTTGAATATGATATTGTACAGATAACTTATTTTGCAAGGATAATTATACTTATATATGATGTACATAAATAAAGTAGACAAGATGGAGAAAATCCGACGAAAAGGGCGGGATGAAATAAGGGGGGGGGGTAAAAAACTTAAGAAGAAACCAGTCTGAAAACACCACATCGTGGCCGAAGGAAAAACAACAAAACTTATTAACAGTAAGAAAACAAGAATGCACATGTTTTCGTGCTTAGAATACACATAATCGTAATTCAAAGTATTGAAAAACAGGACTGAGTAGGTATAAGTAGGCTAACGATGGTAGTCCGTCGGAAGGGGACGATAAATGGCTGACCCGTGTTAAGAGAGAGTCATATCTCTTGCACGTAAAAAACACCCTTGTAGATTTCGATAAAGAGCAGGTTAATGCCGCTACAAACAGCACTCGCACCCGCAAAGTGGAAAGGGATTAATATAAGTTGCAATTACTTGTTTCCCAATCCACTATAAATAAATATGTTTAAACTAAACTAAAATATGTAGGCTGACAGATCCAAAAAGCGCACACGCACTACTAATCATTACTGTTTTGCTGCTGAAAAAAATTGGAGTCAAACTGTAAGTAGTATGAGAAAAGTATGACAAAATGTTTTAAGGTAGTTCAAAATAATTGTTTACTGAAAATATCAAAGCATTGGCAAACACAAAGTCGGTGTCTTACCGATCCGAAAAAATGTACCTTGTCCGTCTATCCGATCTTGTGTCGAGGGGCGTAAAGGGGGGGGGGGTGTATCTGCACGGAAGAACGCGAAATAAAATTGCCATTTCACGATGAACGAATAATTAAAAATTTCTTGCACGTTGATCTTTTTACCGATTTCACGAAACACGGTGAATGACGAACCTTTTTCACGGCTGCACGTGAAATAAAAATGGCAAAACACGTTGCACGAAAATAACCCTTTACCACCCTCTGTGTCCGTTCTTTATATTTCCGTCACACTTTAAGTTTCTTTTGAACTGACGTTGATGATTTATAACGTGTTTCAGTTGAATCTGTTAGAGTGAGACATCACCATCATGCTTATTTAATACGCCGTGAATCTGTTAGAGTGAGACATCAGCATCGTGCTTGTTTAATACGCCGTGAATCTGTTAGAGTGAGACATCACCATCATGCTTGTTTAATACGCCGTGAATCTGTTAGAGTGAGACATCACCATCATGCTTGTTTAATACGCCGTGAATCTGTTAGAGTGAGACATCACCATCATGCTTGTTTAATACGCCGTGAATCTGTTAGAGTGAGACATCAGCATCATGCTTGTTTAATACGCCGTGAATCTGTTAGAGTGAGACATCAGCATCATGCTTGTTTAATACGCCGTGAATCTGTTAGAGTGAGACATCACCATCATGCTTGTTTAATACGCCGTCTCAGAATCTAAAGGACTATTGGTAATTGCTTGAATGTTCACACCCCATAATGAAAATAACGTCATGTCATTGGTTGAAGTTCCATAGTCTAATACATTTTTAACCATTCACAACGTTCTGGTGTAAACTTTTGAGGATAATACCCATCGTTCAAACCACAACTCAGTATGATTTATGGTTTTTTTATATAAACTGGAAAACTGAATGGTATGAGCGCTTGCCAAATATTACGAAAACGTCTGATGACTTTTTTTTTATGTTTATGGCGTAGTTGGGTTGCTGTCTCATTGACTTAGAGTCCGCATTTTCTTTTAATCACACCCTTTCTTAAAAGAAAAGTCATTTCTTAAGAAAAATCCTAACAAAAACAGTAGTTTAACGATTCAAGTCAAATTTTGTACATTGATTAAAAAGAGACAAATCTAGGCAATAAACATAAACTAAGGGACTCACATGTACCCCATCATCGCTAGCCAAGGAGATCTGGATCGTAACCGGATTAACTAGCGAAGATGCATGAACCCCAAAAGGATCGAGATGTGCAAGGTGCGTCGGCAGTTGAAGGGTCTCCTGCTATGCATGAAATGCAGCATGATCTCCAGTCATGCGAATCCAGATAGTTACATTGTACTGAAACGCATTTATCCTGCAATCAGCTAACTATTGTACAAATAACAGGTACACAAATAAATTTTTGCTTTATTTGTACTTGTACCATGATATAAAGTCTCCTGTTACCCCGCTTCCATGTTGAGCAAGCGGTAATAATGATATTTCTTTTTACGTACCAGTTCATTTTGGGGTCCTCTTCGCGGTCTGCGTTTAAACTATGTCGATTTCTTTGAATAATTAGAGACAATGATTTAGATTTTAACAACTAAAGTTTCAAGTGTTGGGTGTAAATTTCAGGATAAAAACAATATATGTACATTGTCGGAAAATATAAAATTTATTTGTACTCGCTACGAAACAGGAGAAAAGCTCGGCGAGCCTCGCTTTTCGTCCTGTTTCTAAATAAAGGCAACAGTGGTATACCGCTGTTCGAAATTCATAAATCGATTGAGAAAAAAACAAATCCGGGTTACAAACTAAAACTGAGGGAAACACATCAAATATGAGAGGAGAACTACGACACAACAGAAACACAACATTAAAATGTAACACACACAGAAACGAACTATAATATAACAATGGCCATTTTCCTGACTTGGTACAGGACATTTTAAGAAGAAAAAATGGTGGGTTGAACCTGGTTTTGTGGCTAGCCAAACCTCCCGCTTTTATGGCAATGTTAAATATAACATTAAAATGACAACATTACATGACAGGACTACAATACAAATAAATGGGAGAACATATAGGACAGAGAAACATACGAATAATAGCTAACAAAAGGTACCAGGTTTAAAATTTAATACGCAAGACGCGCGTTTCGTCCACACAAGACTAACCAATAACGCTCAGATCAAAAAAGTTCAAAAGCCAAAACAAGTACAAAGTTGAAGAGCATTGAGGACCAAAAGTTCCAAAAAGTTGTGCCTAATATGGCTAAGGTTTTCTGAGTGCATGGGATAAGAACATCCTTATTATTTAGAATAATTTATACTTTTGCAAACAGTAAATTTATAAAAATGACTATATAAAAGATATAAATGATAACACCGAAGTGGTGACTGACTACAGAACTCATACAAATAAATTTTATATTTTCCGACAATGTACATATATTGTATATATATGATACACGGTCTCTCGCGTAATATCTTTATTCTTTCAGGCATCAAGCATGTTATTCATCTGAAAGATGTTAAATCCGGTGCTACGTTTGGAGAACTTGCTCTCGTTAGAGACATGAAAAGAAACTATACGGCAGTGTGCAAAGGTAAATAACTCTTACAACGGGGATCTTTTATTCTGGGAAGGAGATGTGCACTTACTGTATAATTATAATGAGTGGTAGGATGAATCGCAGGAATAGTATTTCAAGCTTGGTTTAATATATAATAACGGTCTCAAAATTCAGACAAAATATCATAAGGTTATTGATTGGATCAAAAATATATATTCAACTTATCATGCAGATTTCGACATTTTCCTTAGATGAAATTAAAAGCACAGTCGTAAATACATAAGATATTTGTCAAATCTTTTTGTCTCTTCATGAAATAGCGTATTATCATATGCATGCATGGTAGCTTTAACTGTATATTTTGTTAAAAATATATGAATAGGGTTTTCGTTTTGTTTAAAAAAAATAAAATAAAAAGGATGGCCGGGGTACTGCTTGCCTCAGCTGCTCATCCCTAAATCAAAACGAAAAAAGACATTCATTTCATTTGCAGTTTTGATTCATTTAGTTACTTCAACATTTCAAGAAATACTCTGGTCATTATAATGCCTTATAATGTTTTTAACGGTAGGCCCTCCATACACGAAGCAGTGATAATGCAAATACGTATGATTTGTGTGAATATTAATAGAATAATGAGCCTATACTTTACCCAGTGTACATTTAAAGTCTTTGGACACTGCTTCTTGTTTAGTGGACCCCTTAAAATTATTTTTTTGTTTGATTTGTCTTTTTGTCTTTTTATACATCTTATAGGTGATAGCGAATTTTTAAGTCTAAGCAAGGACGAGTTTAATAATGTCTTACGGCACCAATATGAAGAGAAATGGCAGCAAAGACACACATTTATAAAAAACCAACAAAGTTTTGAAGGAGCTTCTATTGATCAGATGAAGAGCGTAACAGACATGTCCGATATGAAGTCTTTCCCGGACAACACTGTAAGCCTTATTACACAAATATCCTAACGCAAATCTTGGGATTTACATTCCATTGGAGGTCATTTAAGCACGTCCATTATGAACAGTTTAGCTGGGAGAAATCGGACAAAAGGGACCCATTCAGTAGAGCATCCGACCATATGACTTATTTTAGAAAATTTTTTAAAGTCATATAAAACGATTAGAAAATTATTTCTTTAACATTTATTACGAATCCATAAAATATAATAGACAAAAAATATGTCATTCCCTGCTAACAGAGATACATATAATACAATTGTGTTATATGTCTCTGCTGCTAATAAACTTTCGTGTTATAACGCTGGAGTTTACCGAACATTAACATTAATAGACACAGAATCATGAGAATTTGGATGGGGTCTTTCATTTCTGTATTCTTTAATTTTTCAGGTCATTCTTCTCTATTCGGGATCATTCTGTATACCTTTTGTCCATTATTCTCTATTCTTTATATTTAAGCACCTCATTATTCTCTATTCTTTATATTTAAGCACCTCATTATTCTCTATTCTTTATATTTAATCACCTCATTATTCTCTATTCTTTATATTTAAGCACCTCATTATTCTCTATTCTTTATATTTAAGCACCTCATTATTCTCTATTCTTTATATTTAAGCATCTCATTATTCTCTATTCTTTATATTTAAGCATCTCATTATTCTCTATTCTTTATATTTAAGCACCTCATTATTCTCTATTCTTTATATTTAAGCATCTCATTATTCTCTATTCTTTATATTTAAGCATCTCATTATTCTCTATTCTTTATATTTAAACACCTCATTATTCTCTATTCTTTATATTTAAACACCTCATTATTCTCTATTCTTTATATTTAAACACCTCATTATTCTCTATTCTTTATATTTAAGCATCTCATTATTCTCTATTCTTTATATTTAAGCACCTCATTATTCTCTATTCTTTATATTTAAACACCTCATTATTCTCTATTCTTTATATTTAAACACCTCATTATTCTCTATTCTTTATATTTAAACACCTCATTATTCTCTATTCTATATTTTGTTTTGTTCGTTTTCCTTTATTCTTGATAATTTTTGTTCCTTATTCTAATTGTAATAAAATTGAGAATGGAAATGGGGAATGTGCCAAAGAGACAACAACCCGACCAAACAGCAGAAAACAGCCGACGGCCACCAATAGGTCTTCAACACAGCGAGAAAATCACGCACCCGGAGGCGGGCTTCAGCTGGCCCCTAAACAAAATGTGTACTAGTTCAATGAAAATTGACGTCAAACTAAACTCCAAAACATATAAATGAACTAAAATAAAAAAACATACAAGACTAACAAAGGCAAGAGGCTCCTGACTTGGGACAGGCGCAAAACACCCCTCATCCACACCCTCAATCATGGAGCAAGTAAAAAAATAAGTGATTGATAGACATGCAAAAGAGCAATGTTTTTTGTTACAGTTATTAAATGATTTGACGAACTTTCAAAATATAAATTCCATATTTGTTTACCCATTTTTCATCTGATTACTTTTCCCTCCGGCGCACTTGCCGCGCGGGTTGCCGGCAAAGTACCAACGAATGAAGTTCCGTGTATGGTTAAGGTACTGCAAACAGAAAGTTATCGGGAGATTAGAGTACGGGAAGACAATTATTCAATAGCAATTCATTTCTGTAGATCTTGATAAGACGCGGGATTTTCTTTTAAAAGAAAGTCCAGTGCATGCACATGTGTTCAACAGTAAAACTAACGCGTGTCTGGCGTACTTAATTTTTATCCTGGTATCTATATGATGAGTTTTTTCAGCCATCACAGTCAAGTATATTAAATCATATTCATTTTGTTGTTTAAATTTGGAGTATCATATGACTTTAAGACAGAAAAATCCGTTTTTTCACAATTAAATTATGATAGAATTGTAAATATTAATATCAAAAGAAAAAAAGGAACATAATGAAATTTCACATTCCTTTAAATCTAATTAAGAGTAATCAATGTATAAGTATGTCCAAAAGCTTTAGAATTGAAATGAAACACGTAACCGCTGAATATTAGAAAAAAAAACACCATGATCTCAATGGCGTAATGAGATCCATTGATGCATTTTGAAAACAATTATCATGATTATATGACACTGAAGATTAAAAGTTGTAGAGTGTGTTTTAATCAATTTACGATTTAAATATTTTCCAGAAAAGGGCATTGAAAATGTACTTTTTCAACATGAACAAATTAAAAAAACTAATTTTATTGAAATGAGGATTCTTTCTTGATTGCATAAATATATACTTCTTATATTTAAATGACTACAATTGTTAACTGATATAAGAAGTTTTAAATTATTGAATAATTACAGATGATTCTTGTAGATTTATCAAGAAATTATAGTCCTTATTTGAATACCTTTTATATATTTATATAAAGATTTCATATTTTGTTTTTTTTCTTTAAAAAAGATCTTGTTATAAATACTTATTAATTAATTATTTTTCTTTCAGGCATAATTTACAGAATCACTTTATGTAATGTAGATCAAAAGTAATAGGCAATGAATAAATCTCTCATTTGTACATATCAAACATCTAATATATACATTTGTGTATTCAATTATGGGGTCAAATATTTGTGTATTGAGATATGCAATGAAGGGTCTGTATAATAATGTAAGACTGAGGTTGATTAGCAATGTGGTCAATATGATTGGCATTTAAGGAGGTGGGGCATTGTAATTAAGGCTCCACCTTGTCTCTGATTGTTTGATGACCATGACAGTTGTCAATCATACTGTCATTGTATCACTACTCTCTCTGTGTGTGACACCTAATCAAAAAGACAAAAATAGCCTGCACACATTAACACACCTTAAAAGACATACATACTTGAATGAACTGCTCCAAAAATATACCCCAATTTTTCACAGTTTATATGTGCATATGTACACAGACATGAGAATTATAGGGAACTATATTTCAGTGCATGTGTATACATTTTGTAGATTAAGTAACTAATCTGTGCTACTTGTTGTTAGGGAGGACAGTACCTTAGGAAAGATTTAGAACAATTACCAATCTTTCCAAAAAACCACACTTAGAGAATAATGGGTTGCTGAAATATAAAGAATATTGAATAATGGGCAACAATATACAGAATAGAGAAAAATGGGCAAAAAATATAAAGAAAAGAGATAAATGACATAGAAAATTAAAAAACACAGAAATAAAGGACTCCCCATCCAGTCCCTCATTTAAAACCCTCAGCTTTTTTCCAAACATGGCTGTCAATGCTTTTATTCATTATAAAAAAGAAGATGTGGTATGATGGCAAATAAGACAACTCTTCACAAGAGACCAAATAACACAGAAATTAACAACTATAGGTCACCGTATGGCCTTCAACAATGAGCAAAGCCCATACCCATTGTTCTTTTTTCTTTGGTTATAAAAAATGTGAATCATAAATTTTTATTTATCTTTTTTAATCAATAATTAGAAGAGTAAGCAGTTCTGCTCCACATGTTGCACCTGTCATGTCACCCAATGCATGTACAAATCTGGAGATAAAAAAATTGTCAAGTGAAGTCTTGCTATGAACCATCTTGAAATTAATTGAAAAATACTGATATGAATTATCATTGATATATTTTAACATGTTGTATTTTTCCAGGTTATATTTGGAGACAAAACACAGTTGACAGATGCTGTCTACTTCATTAGTAAAGGAAAATGTGACATGATAAAGAAAGTATCACTGCTCAGAACTCAGTCCCCTTATCTGCGACCGTCCCTGTTTTTGTCTGATAACAAGAAAGATCACTCTGAATTTCTCAACAAGCCATACGGAAAGCACACAAGAATATGTAGAACAGAAAACCACATGTTGACAGTCATGTCTCTCTATCCTGGTGACTATTTTGGTGTTGGTATGTGAATCTATTACTATTGGTACATAAAACAATAGTTACTTTATGGTAGATACATAGTCATATGACTCATGTCTCTATATCTTGATGACGGATGACTATTTTGGTGTTTGGTATGTGAATTTATTACGATTGGTACAAAAAAATAAAAGTTACTTTATGGTATATACACATTCCTGTCTCTCTATCCTAGTGACTATTTTGGTGTTGGTATGTGAATTTATTCATATTGGTACATAATATAATAGTGAGTTTATAGTTTATACAGACATTCCTGTCTCTCTATCCTAGTGACTATTTTGGTGTTGATATGTGAATTTATTACTATAAGGAAATAAAATAAAAGTTACTTTATAGTAGATACAAACAGTCATGTCTCTACATTCTGGTGAGAGGCCTCGGTGGCCAAGTGGTCTAAGTAGTTACTACTGTAATCACTAACCAGTCAACACTGAGGTTGTGAGTTCAAACCCCGCTCGTGCGGGTGCACTCAACTCCAATCTTAATTGACTAGGATTGTCAGTTTTCCTATTGAAGGTCGTGGTTTTCTCCGGGCACTCCAGCTTCCTCCACCAATAAAAACTTGCCGCCACGAAATAGCCCAAAAGCAGTGCTTAAAAGTGGCGTTAAAACACCAAGAATCAACATTCTGGTGACTATTTTGGTGTTGGTATGTGAATTTATTACTATTAGTACATAATATAATAGTGAAGTTATAGTATATACAGACATTCATATATGAATTTATTACTATTAGTACATAAAATAAAAGTTACTTTATAGTCGATACTAACATTCAGATGCTTATCTAATTTCTCTACCTGCAGGTGAAAATCTTCAGGATACTTTTATCATAACAAATGGTAAAGTAGAATGCCTGTTGATCAACTCAGCATTCTTTGCAATAAATCTGATGATGGATCGATTGGATGAGATGAAGGATAAGAATGAGGAAAAGATACCCTCAAACCAAAATCTGTATTTGAAGTTTGAAGCAAACAGGAAGTGGACAGAATATAAGAAAAGTCTTGTTGAAAATGTAGTCAGCCGAAAACGAATTCCAAATGTTACTACTAAAGAGGATATTCCAAAAGTTTTATCAATGGCACCTAACATTCCAGACGACTTGTTGTGGAAAGACAAACCGGCTTAGGTTCCAAAAGTTACAAGTCAAGATCATTCAAATGTTTAAGCAATAGGGCCTTCCATTCTGAAGACTTGTTTGGGAGAGAAAAGAATGTCTCAATGCATAAATGATTTATTCATAAATTAATAAAACAGAAGCACTATGAAGAATTTGTTATTTTTCTGTAGGATTATATATTAAGGGAGCTACCATTTGATTTTTATTGGGGGCTAGGATGAAAAATTTTGTCCTGCATTTTTTTTTAGTTGTAATCTCTGTCCTGCCTTTTTATTTTTCACTGTATTCGGTCCTGCCTTTTTTTTTTTTAAAGTTTATCCTGACTTTTTTTTACCTAAATTGTCATCCTGACTTTTTTTTTTGCAAGTGTCTCATCCTGGCTTTTTTTTTTTACTCAAAACTCCTGTCCTGCCTATTTATTTCAAATTTCATCCTAGCCCCCCATAAAAATCAAATTGTAGTTCCATAAATCACTGAAAAAAGTAATTTTCCTGAGGGGTTTATTTTCGCTAATTTCCCTATTAAAATAAAATTGCATAATTTCCCCTCATGTAAATTTGTCCTTTAGAGGAGATCAGTATCATAGATCAGATTAATGCAAAATTAAATCTCGAAGACAGGTTTGGTCCTAGAAATTGAAAAATTTAAACACACTGAACAGCTTTACAGTAAGGCAATGAGGAGTTATTGCTGAAATATGTTTCAGTAAAAGAGAGGAACTTATTTCTTTTGCTGCATACAAATTTAAAGATATCATTGATAAGCACTCATCAGAGAATATTTGCGCAAAAAGGTAGGGAAATAAGATGTTGGTACTGGACTACAGGTATATGGGTTTTGCTCATTGTTGAAGGCTGTACGATGACCTATAGTTGTTAACTTCTACGTCATTTAGTCTAGTGGAGAGTTGGCTCATTGGCATTTATACCACATCCTCATATTTTTATATATTCACTGATAGAATTATAAACAGCTATATCATTGAAGATTTCAATTCTGAATGCAGAAATTAAATGAAGTAGTTGCAGTATGAAATGCAGGTCACAGTGACTCAATTGTTATAATTTATTTTGTATTGAATATGGAAAAACCAATATTGAAAATATCATTTATAAATCATAATGCGAATCAGCCTCTTAGCAAAACAAACCATCAGTCATTCAAGCTGCATGTATGAAATATAGGTTAAGGTGACTCAAATGCTTCTGATCAGTGTTGCACTTGGAAGGAGGATTACAGAATAGAAATATAATATTGAGATTTAGTGTCCTGGCCTTGTGGTCATAATAATTTGGAGTACAATTATCATTATTCATATTATTAAAAGAGAGGCAAAAGATACCAAAGGGACATTCAAACTCATAAGTCGAAAAAACAAACTGACAATGCCATGGCTATAAAAGAAAAATGACCAACAGACAAACAACAGTACACAAAACACAACATAGAAAACTAAAGACTGAGCAAAATGAACCCCACCAAAAACTTGGGGTGATCTCAGGTGCTCGGAAGGTTAAGCAGATCCTGCTCCACATGTTGGTAAAAATACCGTACATCCATAAGTTCATCCAACAATACATCTTTATTTTTTAAGCATTTTATTGTTTAAACAGATCATAACGCAAGAACAATTCTCCTTTTTCTCTGGTCTTTAATATAGTTCTCCATTTTTTCATATCCTGTTTCTGGAGGGGGATAGTAATGCTTGGGTGGTTTTCCCTCTCGTAATCGTAGGAAGTAATGAACATAACGATATCGAACTCTAGATCCTCGACCTCGACCCATGATACGAAAGCCTTTCACTATAGCTGATTGTTTCACAAAAGAATCCTCTGAAAAAAAGTTTGAAAAAGAATTAATTATTTACTAGAAATTTTCAGGATTCATGATTTCAATTTTTTTGCAATATTTTGACAACAATTTTGTAGTTAATATTCTTAAATCATAAATTTTCAACATACATGTATCAATTCATACTGGAAATGGTAAGCTTAGCGACGATTTTTTTAGGCAACAGTGACCCAATTATTATCAATATTACTGAACTGTTCAAGGAACAACTCTATATCAAACATCACATATTTATCATTCCTAATTTATCAGCCCAAAAGCAAAACAATAAAAAAACCCCAAAAAACAAGAATGTGTCCATAGTACACGGATGCCCTACTCACACTATCATTTTCTATGTTCAGTGGACCGTGAAATTGGGGTCAAAACTCTAATTTGGCATTAAAATTAGAAAGACCATATCATAGGGAACATGTGCACTAAGTTTCAAGTTGATTGGACTTCAACTTCATCAAAAACTACCTTGACCAAAAACTTTAACCTGAAACGGGACAGACAGACGAATGAACAAATGGACAAACAAACGAACGAACGGACGAGCAGACACAAAAACATTGTGCCCATAAATGGGGCATAAAAATCTGTCAACCAATTGAAAAATAAAGGTCATGTTGACTTTTTAAGTGAAAATGTACGAGCTAAATATATGCAGCATATTTTAACCTATTAAGGGGAAGATTCCATCTTTTGTACGTTTTCAACCCCATAAATCATCACTAAATGAACTGTGGTCAAATTCATAAAAATTTCAAATCACATTACCAAATGGCTGTATTTTATTTCTGTGTTCACATTGAAATTCTGCAAGGAGCTGTCAGACATGATGCTTTTTATGAACTTCATCTGTCACTCAGCAGGGTTCTCACTTAGGATTTTTGAAAGCAAGTCCAGGGACTCGTAATTTTTGGCCATGGCAAGTCCAACAGTAAGAAGAAGATATTTTATTGCAATATAATTTATTATTTTAGTCTCAATGACCTATTAGAGCAATGAAATGACATTAAATTCAGATTACTTTTAAACTTTGCTATTAAATGATGACATGGATGATATGTGTATTCAGTTTATACAAAATATTTCAATCTTGATGCATCTTTGGACTCACCAGTTTTGAAAAATCGTGAGTCCAGACAGATTTTCATGAGTCCATGACTCATGGACTCGCCTTAGTGAGAACCCTGAGCCTGTATATCAAAGTTGTGTTACTGATTTCAGATAACTTTGCATGATGTTCTATAACCAAAGCTCCTATATATTATGACAAATAGAAATATTTAAAGTTTTCAGGATAAAATCAAACGCAGGATATCTACCATCGATTTATTTCAGTTTGGACACTTAAAAATACTTGGTTTAAAAGTATTAAAGTTTTCAGGATAAAATTAAGCCCAGGATATCTACCATCGATTTATTTCAGTTTGGACCCTTGAAAGTATTGAAGTTTTCAGGATAAAATTAAACCCAGGATACCTACCATCTATTTCTTTCAGTTTGGACCATTAAAAATACTTGGTTAACTTAAATATTTTATACTTACCAACCCACATATTTGATTTAAACTCTACATTATGATCCTTGACAGCAATTTCCTGGCATTCCTCTATTGTCTAATAAAAAGTAAAATACTCAATTGAACTAAATGATGATTAATTTTGCTTAAATTATTTTAGGTCCATTCCAACATACTTTCTTTCTTTTGGGTATTTTAATATACCACTTTGCTTCTTAGTGCGTGTTTTTGCTTCACTTGAGAGTCTGGATGGATTTCTTTATTCATTTTTAGGCAAATTTTCTCTATTCTTTACATGTAAACACCCCATTATTCTTTACCGCCGTCACGTTGTGACCCCTATGGATCCGTAGGGGATTAGTAAATTTCATAGGGGGTTCATGACGTCACGTCTACTGTTAATGGTGACGTCATCGATTAATGTTGTTGTGTTTCATTGTTTATTTTTCTACAAAACGCAGCAGAAAAAGTCCTGCATGCGATAAATTCGTTATACGTTCACTACTGACCCCCTACGGACCATAGAGGGTGAATAAAATTCATAGGAGATTCGGCCTTCGGCCTTACCCTCTATGGATCCATAGGGGGTCAGTAGCCATCATATAACTTAAAGTATTCTTCATTTTTGGCTATTCTTTCTATTTTTTGCCCATTATTCCGCACTTTTTGCCCATTTTTCTCCATTCTTTTAATTTTTCCATGGACATTAATGAGCTGCATCCATACATTTATCTATTTATTTTAAAAGGATATAACAAATATGCAAAAACTTACGACATTAAAATTTTACCCAGCAATTCCATAATCTAATTATCAAATTATTAATTTCAAATTCTTGTTCACTACATTTGTCATACAGATTAACTATCATTTTATATAGTATAAAAGAAGAATGTGTTTGAGGACAACAATTCCCTAATTTTCCAAGTTAAAAGGGCATAACTCTAGAATGATAAATAATTCACTGCCCAAATTTAAACTCTGTGTGCTATGGTTCTTAGCATTGTGTACGAGTTTCATTAAATAAGTTAAAAGGGCATAACTCTAGAATGATAAATAATTCACTGCCCAAATTTAAACTCTGTGTGCTATGGTTCTTAGCATTGTGTATGAGTTTCATTAAATTTGAATGAGGCTAACTTCAGTTTTAGTGCAGAATCGAAAATTGGACTGACAGAAAGACGGAAGTACGAAAAGACAGACTGTAAAAGTGAAAAGTGTAACACTTAATGGCCCCATAGCCTATGGTGGGAACATAAAAATCCAGAGACATTGAGCCTGCCCAATAATTTTCTGGTAATACAGGCTGGTAGAGTAATCAGGATGGATATTAAGTATGTCACAGTTGACTTAAAACATCCAACTATAATAACTAAATATTCTAATTGATCAACTATAAAAAAAAGAAAATGTGGTTTGATTGCCAATGAGTAAACTATTTACCAGAGACCAAATGAAGTGGACATCAGCGACTATAGGTCACCATATGGCCTTCAACAATGAGCAAAAGCCTCCAAAATTTTTAGTCAACTGAGTTCAAAACATCAAGAGTTAACTGTTTAAAACAAAATACACTGCATACCTCTTTAATGATATGTGCCCCTTTGTGCTTTTGAAATGATAACTGTTTGATAGCCTCATCAACTGACATTCCACGAATCTGGAAAAAAATATTTATTATAATATTAGAAAAATATAAACAGAATATCATATGATTTTGAGATATAAATAAAAATATGATATTTTAGTTATAAATTATAGAATATGACAGTTTAGATTTAAATTATAGAATATGTCATAATGATATTTGAGATATAAATCAAATGTATGCATTTTGAATTTGGTTAAACATATTTTAAACCTTCTTTTAAAGTCAATTTATAAGAATATTGTTACAGAACACAACACAATTAAAACAAACACCACAAAATACAGCTTTATAATACACATGTGCTTTTTCAGGTAACTGTAAAAGAGTTAATTATTTACAGGCAACTCATGGACTGACACTTATTTCTGTACATGTGACAGTTCAATCAAGCATTGTGTCAATAGCCTACATTAAAGTAACATCAATTTCTTTCTAAAAATTAAAGTGTAAAGCAATCACCAATCAATCAATGAATTCTAAAAATTAGCTTAGAATTAGAATGACAAAAGTGCATCTGTATTAAGGTAGATTCATGGTATACCCCCATCTTGGATTGTACAATCCCAGTACAAAATCGGTCTAGTTATTTGCCCAAATCTGCAAATTTGGAGACAGATTTGCAATTTATTGGTTAGACTGTTTATTTATATAAAGAAAACTTGGTGATTGTATAAGTCAAAATATTTAAACAAATATCAAATTTTGTGTTTTAAGAATCCATTTTTTCAAATAAGTCATTTAAGGGGAGATTTTTTATTTTTACTTGTGGTAAGAAAACAAGTTCGGTGACACCATTTTTTCTTTTTATTTTCTTAAAACATATTATAAAACCTATCTTTTCACCATTTATTTCAAAATTCTATCTCATAGATTTTTTTTTATGCACACAAATGTGTTTTTTCATGAACAATCTAACCAAATTCAGGCATTTTTCAACGACTCATAGCTTGGAAAATAGCACGGTGACCCATACTTTTTATTATGTTTTTGAAAAAAGCATAGTGAAATCTTCATTTTGGCAAAGTATAAGAAAATTCTATCTCAAGAAACATATACCTATGATCTACCTTAAACAGGAGAATCAAATTATTCAACCAAACTGTATTGTACTATCAGCAAGTCTGGAAAGCGAAAATTTGTGTGTTAGGCATCACTTCTCATTTCTACAGCGTTATAATACACATTAAAAATCTTCTATTTGCCACTGATATACAAGGATTGAAATTGTGTACATATTAGCTTTATCAGTACATTGTTGTGTATATATGAGGGTCTGGATGGGGTTCCTTCATTTCTGTATTCTTAAATATGTGAGGCCATTTTTCTCTTATTATTTATACTTTTTGCCCATTATTCTCTATTCTTTATATTTTAGCACCTCATTATTCTCTATTCTTTATTTTTTTGGTCTATTTTTTATAAATTGTGCTCATTAATCTCTATTCTGTGAACCCCCATCCATACCCTCATATATAGTCAATATTAATCTATGTAGATAGCATGATATAAACTACTTACCATAATAGCATGATACCACAGTTTCTTTGGACTGTATTTTATGTGCTTTTTCAGGTGACAAATTTCCTACAAAAAAAAATTCTTTCTTTTTGCTTTTTGCTTTGTATCATAATTCATGGTGTGAAACTATTAGTTTCATTCAATATTCACGCCATCTTAAAATTATTACGTAAAAGATATCCTTTCTGATGGGTGGCTGTATAATATAGATAAGGTTTATTTGGCTAGAACGAGATATAGAATTGGGAACAATATGATGTGGAGAAGATATTAAATATGGAAGATAAGAATTAAAATTACAGTATGGGTATTTAAAACCCAACCAAAAATTATGGCTTCATGTTGATGCGATACTGTGAAGCACTCTGGACTGAATTTTTTATGTTATTACAATTGGGTAGCTGTCTTATTGGGGAAAAACTCACTTTTATCAATATTTAGATTTTTAAGTGATTTTTTTCTAATGCTGAATAAGAATGTATCCCTGTGCTTGAGGTGTATGGCTGTATGCCCTTGATTTTTTTGCACTTTTAAATCCTACATTCATTTTGCTTATAAAATTCATTTTTATTAATGCCTTAAACTACATGTTGTGTTATTAGTGTTGGTGGGTTGCTGTCCGATTGATGTTTTCTCCAAATCTTGTTGTACCAATATTCATTTTTATCATAGACTTTGTCTCTATTTTCAACTAGGAATGCCAGTTTTTTCTGGTCATTGGTTCTCTCTGGGCACTATTGCTTCTCCACCAAACAAAGCTGACTGCCATGAAATAGCCAATTGTGCTGAAAGTGGCACTAAACACCAACAATCAATCATCAATCAATCAACTTTTTTGTATTCGCACATATTTACTGTGGATTTATTAAAGTTCATAGGTACCAATTTTCATTGATTGCAGAAAATTTTATTTTCGTGGATATTTGATTTTGTGGATTTGTAAAAAATCTACGAAAAATTGGTATCCCACAAATAATAATGAATCCACAGTATATATACAATCACTCTTGGTGGTGAATTTTCACAGTGAATCCTGGTGATTATGGGTGATTCACTCTGAAAGATCTCTCACTATACAATCCATAGCAAACATATAACAGGTTTGTAAGCCATATAGTGATCAACTCCAAACACCAGCAATCACCCTGTAAATTAGTGAATCACTCAACCAATCAAAACACTCAACCAATCAAAAGATTGGTTTCTAACTGAATCACCATGGGTCTATTGGAAGTCTTTGTAAACAACAACAATACTTACTGCTGGTCTTTTTGGATCTCCAGGCTTCTGTGGTGGATAAACAATTTTATTATAGTCTAACCATTGTTTTTCTTCTTTGAGCTTAGGCCAACCAGCTTCTGGGTCTGGCATAGATTCATTTTCATCATTTCTTGGAATACTGGTGTGGAACTGTTTACATCCTGTTAATTTGTGAGCAGATTGGTTGATTGTTGAACCACAGCAGACAACAGACTGATTTATAGAAGATGATTGGAATAGTCTTGATCCTAAGCTTTCATTTGCAAGAAGTCTTAAAATGAAAATAAACAATTTTCACTATAAAACTTATAAACACTGACAAGCACATGTACAGGAGAAACAAAAAAATCTGAGCAAAGCTAAATAATTCAAACCAGGTCTCTTTAATTTAAAAGCTACAATGTATGGCAAAAACTAAATACTGTGGCTTCATTATTATTCATGGGATACCAATTTTTGTGGACTTCATGGATAAAGATGAACCATGAATATAAATGAAACAGTACTATACACATGCTATATAAATTACAGAAGTATCATGGGTGCATAAACCTATAGCTAGTTGCAATCTTTTTGGATCTGTAGCAGGAGAATGAAAATGTTGTCTATTAATAGCTCTTATGACCTTGACCTCAAAATCACAAAAGTCTTCCCTTTCTCATTTGGCAGTATTTATCATGCCAAGTTTGGTAAAGTTATTCCAAATCATGCTAATTGATTATTGCTCAAAAGATTTTGTCTGGAAACCAAAATGTTGATGCCCACATATCAAGAACATTCATATTCTGCATCAAGTTGTTTTGACTTCCTTGGAACCAGGTCGAAATTAGGAAGTGCACAATGATTTAAGGTACTGAGAGTTGGTTAACCGTTATGGAATATCCGTTTCACAGATGACAACGGATATGTTCCAATTGACGTAACTACAATCCTGTCCCCTTTTCTCCGAATGTGACCTACTTAATTAGACTTATCACTGGGGTTGTACTTACATGAGCAACACGACGTGTGCCACATGTGGCGCAGGATCTGCTTACCCTTCCGGAGCACCTAAGATCACACTGAGTTTTTGGTCGGGTTGGTATTGCTCAGTCTTTGGTTTTCTATGTTGTGTTTTGTGTACTGTTGTTTATTTTCGACTTATATGAGTTTGAATGTCCCTTTGGAATCCTTTGGCTCTCTTTTCATGAAAGTTTCTTTCAAAAGTCCTTATTGGATTAGGGAGAGTTGTGGATACAAAGAGCAGTAGTCCAGTAGACAGCAGCCAGAGATTGCTCGGACATATAATGATCAGTTTTGGGAACTAGGGTAGTCCTGACCATGTATATTTACTTACCTTGTTTGTAACGACCCATGCCTTAAAAGCCTACACAAATCTGTAAAATAAAAGGTTAGTATACAGGATTTAATAAAATATACATTTCGATAACATCTTAAAATATACAAAGGTTATAAAATCAAATAGCAGTCATTAAAATTAAAGACAAAAAATTCAAATAGTTTATGTACATGTACATGTATATATTCATGATAAGCATAAAAATAACAAATTAACAATACATGTGAAAAATGTACTTTAATATGAAATAAAAGAACAGAGTTCCAACATTGTCCAATGTCCCCCGTGTTGCACATATTTCATCTGTCCAAGGTACAAGGGCAAAAACTAAAAAAAACACTTTGTTTTTGTTCTTTAAAACTTTTTATCAATATCTTAGAGAAACGAAGGCTTCAGAGCAAATGCAATGTGATTTCCAATACAATTAATATTTCCAAGGGGCATAACTTGTTAAAAATATTTGAAAAGCACTTATTTCTGAAAGTGTCAAAGACGTTGCGGATAAAAACCTATGATATAAGTTTCATAAAATCCTGGCAGTAATTGTACACATGAGAATGCTGACAATGCAATTTTCCATATATTATAATCAACATTTCCAAGGGGCCTAACTCTTTTAAAAATAATTGATCGGCACTGATTTTTTAACTCGTCAAAGACATTGATGATATAAACCTACATGTTTAATATGAACAAGGATTTGTATACAAATCCTTGATATGAATTTCTTAAAAATCTGGCAAGAATTGTACACAGAGCACTCACAATGCAATTTTCCATATAATTAATATTTCAAAGGGGCATAACTCCTTCAGAAATTATTGAACTCATCAAAGACATCTATGATTTAAGTTTCGTAAAATTCTTGCAAGAAATGTACACATGAGAGCACTAACAATGCAATTCTACATAAATTTAATGTTTCCAAGGGACGTAACTCTTTTAAAAAATAATTGATAGGCACTGATTTTTTAACTCGTCAAAGACATTGTTGTTATAAACCTATGATATAAGTTTCATAAAAATCTGGGAAGAATTGAACACATGATAGCCCTAACGATGCAATTTTCCATATAATTAATGTTTCCAAGGGGCATAACTCTTTTAAAAATAAAATGATTGGCACTGATTCTCGAACTTGTCCAATACAGTGCTGATATTCATAAGTTTTAAAAAAATCTCATTCTGGCAAGAATTGTGCACGTGAGAGAGCTAACAAGACAGGACGGATGGACGCACAGACAGAAGGACAGACACCCCAGCAACACGGCAGGGGAAAACAAATATTGAGTATATGTACATTGAAATTTTCAAAATGATGTCATAACCAAAGGACCAACATCGGATACTTTTCAGTATTTCAGTTACTTTTTCAACAGAAATTATGATGGGAATAAATTGTTTTGCAATTTGGTATAGAGGTATTTATTGTCAAGCCCCAGTCGTGAGGCCAATGATGAAGAGTATCTCAAAAGATCCAGATGGTTTTTAAATCGTAATTTATTATTTTTTAATATTTTTTGTCCTTAAATTTGTACAATGAAAAAAAAAAGAAAAGATGACCGTAGTTCATTTTTCAGTATTTTTTATTTTGCAAAAACGTTCAGCATATTATCCTGATGTTCCTTTACTGTTATGAATCACAGTTTATGGCCAAACTCAGTAAAGAACAGTCATTTAATTGATAATTTTCAACAACACTTACCGTTATCTTGATATTTTTTGGTTAAATAATCAATAATTCTCTAATCATACTGCTGAAATTTACCCAAAGGAACTTACTTTAAATAAATCTAATATCAACAGCAATAACTGACCTTTCCTAGATTCCGATATTTCAGTACTACACCAGAACCTCTACACAAATATTTACGACAAAAGGGATGGTTTTTCTTTCCCTATTGTTAATTTTCCCTTTTTGGACGGTGATGTTCCTTTGGCACCGTCTTACGGTGTTTATATATCCCAATTCATTCGATATACTCTTGTCTGTAGTGACATTTTGGATTTGAATGAGTGTGATCGTTTCTGTAGTGACGTTTTGGATTTTAATGAGCGTAATCTATGTATTTAATACATAGTAATAATTACAAGTAAATTATTAAGTCAGGGATTTCGTTACCACAAATTACTTAAAACCTTAGTTTTACTAAATTCTTTCATCGATACAAAGATTTGGTCTGCAAGTTTGGCTGTACCTGTAGAAAACTTATTTCTAAATTTTACGGTGATGTTGTAAACCGAGCCAGGATATTTAGATATGATCCCGGTAAACTTATCAATCCTTTAAACATGTTAAACAACCTTATTCTAAAAGGTTACCTATTCAACACTGTAATTAAATCTTTGAATATTGTTTTTATTGGTTTAAATATTGATTTTGTTATCAGTAAATTAAAACCATACTAAATATTACACATATGTACTTTCACAGTACTACAATCTGTCGATACTTATAGTTTGGCATTGCACAAGGTCATGTTTTTCTCTGACTGTTACTGACGTCTTTACACTAAATTCATTTGATGTTGGATGTGTACTGATTGATATTTTAGTCTTAGATACATGATTTTTTTCATTAGTTGTTATTGGCTTTGAACCAGCTGTCAGTAACTGTGAGTACTCACAGATCTGTACTTAGTGTCTTTTTGTTTTTGGGATGTACAAGTATGCGTCCACGTCCACTTTGTGTTTTTGTTCAATGATTTGATTTTTCGTGTTTTATTGCCACTTTTAAGCACCGCTTTTGGACTATTTCGTGGCGGCCAGTTTTTGTTGGTGGAGGAAGCCTGAGTGCCTGGAGTAAAACAACCAACCTTCGATAGGAAAACTGACAATCCTTGTCAATTAAGATTGGAGTCAAGTGCACCCACATGAGCGAGGTTCGAACTCACAACCTCAGTGTTGACTGGCTAGTGATTACAGTAGTAACTACTTAGACCACTCGGCCACCGAGGCCCCTTTTGTTAGATGTATTTCTATTTGTATCCATCTGATGAGTTAAGCCTTTTTCAACTGATTTTTATAGTTTGTTCTTATGTTGTACTGTTACGCCACTGTCCCAGGTTAGAGGAGGGTTGAGCACTCACAAACATGTTTAACCCCACCACATTTTTAATGTGCCTGTCTCAAGTCAGGAGCCTGTAGTTCAGTGGTTGTGGTTCGTTCATGTCTGTCATATTTTTTCTTCCTAAACTGTTTTGTTTTATAAATTAGTCTGTTAGTTTTCTCATTTGAATTGTTTCATATTTTTCATGACAGGGCCTTTTATAGCCGACCACATGGTATGGGTTTTTCTCATTGTTGAAGGCTGTATGGTTGCCTATAATTGCTTACATCCACTTCATTTGAACTTTGGTCATTGTTGGTGGATAGTTGTCTTATTGGCAATCATACCACCTCCTTATTTTAATATTCATCCTATTTCACAGTGAGTGCCTCCCTCATATTAAAGACTTTGTCCTCTTTCACAGCTGGCAATACTATCCACACAGGGCAATTTCAAGAACTGGTGAGCCTTGAATTCCGATTCTGCCCCTGAACAAGTAATCTAAAGTACAGCGAGAAATTACACAGAGCAGCGTTGTACCATAAGAGGAAACAAAATAGTACAGAAATATTTTGACCATGTTGACCTTAGGAACACATGTAACACTAGTCTAAATAATTATGATGCCTTCAAGGCGTCAAAGCAAAAAAATAAAATAGCCTTTCAAGACGTCATAAATATTTGGACTAATGTAACACTAGTCCAAATAATTATGACGTTTTGAAAGACCAATATAATTTTTTGCTGTGACACCTTCCTTCCATAGCTTTTCAAGACGTCAAAATTATTTGGACTCTTGTAACACATGCCTCATATAAGAGGGTGGTAAAGGGTTATTTTCGTGCAACGTGATCGCCGTTTTTTATTCCACGTTCAACGTGTTTTTACCTTTTTATTTAACGTTCAGTCGTGCAAGACAGGTGCCTTGTTCAACGTGTTCTGCTTATTTAATTTTACGTGCAACGTGATTTTCAAATGCTTATTTTGCGTGCTCGGTATTTTTCAAATAAAATTCAAATACTTGGCAGGGATCATCAAGAAATACTTTTTTAAAAGCCGTAAACCATTTACATCATAAATGTGTATACTAAATCGGGAATAACAAGTAAAACAGAGAGTTTATATATACAAGAAGACAGTGACTCAGTCACAAAAGGTTCACAACAGTCTTTATTTTTCGTGCAACATTCATGACAGAAATTATTTCACGTTCAACGTGAAATTATGTCTTATTTCACGTTTTTTCCGTGCAAGCACCCCCCCCCCCCCCCCCCCCCTTTACCACCCTCATATAAATATTTCTTCTTCTTTAGGTTTTCACTTTTCAGTAGTCCTTTTTTTAAACAGGTTCAATTAACTGTTTAAATCAATTTTGAAAAAAAAGCACAAGTCTAGAATATTTTCTTTTTGTTAAAATGCAGCAATAGTGTTTAGTTTTCAGTGTAAATTGTGTTTTTAAGTTAAAGTTGAGATCATTACTTTTCAGGCTCATTTTTCATTTTCTCATTGACCTTGGTGATGTAGATGCTTTAATTTGTAACTCAGAGATAGCCTGTTTTAAGCGTCCCGAAGATCTGATCATTGTTGCTATTTGCAATTTTATCTATAAAAATGTAAAATGTAATATAAAATAATTCTGTAACGTTTCATACACTCAGTTACCAAATGGGCGGATATTAAGCAAGTGTGATATCTAATAACAAGAGTTTGCAAAAAAGTTTTTGTCGCTATCGGCTGCGACCAATTTATGGCAGCTTGAGAAAATAATTCAACGTGCTTTTGACGATTTTGCGGGAAGTGTACTAAAATATAAGATTTTACTGAATGTTGATATCTTAACAAACTTATCATAGCATGGCATTATTGACTTTACCAGCGTCACCAAACTGGTACATAAGCCATACAGTGGGCTTCAATAAAAGTGGTCTGCTTGTTTTTGCTGCTAGACATGACGTTTTCATATACGACGCATCAACATTCCCAATAGCCCATAAAGGGGTTTATTGTGGACACAGAGAAAAAGTGACGTGCGTCACATTGCCATCTACAACGGTAGATCCAAACCAGATACTGTGTTGCAGTGGTTCAGAGGACGGTAAAGTGTTTATCTGGGATGTCAACTCATACGAGTTACTCTATGAAACTGAAGCACATGTGAGTTTTCTCAATAAAAGGAAATATTGTAATCCAGTGTCTTCCCTTGACCAAATCAAATAACAACAATATCTTGTCCCCTTCAAGCTGCATGCCCCTGCAGGGAATAAGCTTTAAAATTTCACTCCAGCAGAAGCCTTGGTTTCCTCCACCGAAACCTACACATCAGCTCTAAAAGCATCAAAGAGCAAGCATACAAAACTCTAGTAAGGCCCTAACTAGAATACGCCACAACAGTATGGGACCCATATCATCAAAAACATATTGACCAAAGTTCAAAGGAGGGCTGCGCGATACGTCACCAAGTGCCACAGAAACAGATCAAGTGTCACAGACATGATTAACGAATTTGGTTGCAAAAGCCTCCAAGAACGACGCAGAGAGGCCAGGCTCGCAATGATGTATAAGATCGTCAACGACAAATTAGCCATCAACAAAGACATGTACCTCCAAAAACCAACTAGAATATCCAGACACACACAACAGCATGGATACATGGTACAAACAGCAATCAAAGACTGCAGGAAATGGTCCTTTGTTGTGAACACCACCAAAGACTGGAACAAGCTTCACCCGGGGATTGCCACAGCACAGTCATTTGAGACATTCAAATCTCAAATGACCAACCTTACAAACTAAAGATGAACATTTGCTTTTATCCTGTTTTTAACCATGCGGAACCAAATTTGCCAGTATATTCAGAAAGTTGAATGTGGGCAGTATATGGAAGAAGAAGACTCCAGGGGCCCAACTGACAAAATGTGAAAATTTTGTATTACCATATGGGAATATTCTGTTAAAAAGTTAGGGCCCAGCCAAATTCCCAGTAGCATTGGCTACTGGGACCCTGTTAATCTTATTCCCTGCCCTGTTGTTAAACAGGTTTTGGGGGTGGAAGGAGGGGGTGGGGGGTAAATCCTAATGAATGGGCATTGACAATATTGTACCCATTTTTAATTGGGAAGTATACGGTAATACACCAAAATGGAGTGATAATTAATTGAACTTTTGATTTCTGGATTAAATTGTTGTCATGGCATAAACATTCATGACTTAAAAGTCATATTTTGCCCTAAGACACAGACTGAAATACATATATATATATATTATGTGGATGAAAGCTAATGGCCTTCAAAAAATCGAATTTTTGTTAGCTGATAACTTTATTTATTTTTCATTTTAACTATGGTCTCAAAAGGAAAAATGTTGCCATTTACATGAATTTATGCGCCATGACAGCACATGTCGTGAAATACTTTTTAATGATATCTAATGAATAACAAGATAAGTGGTTAAAAATCAGTGAGAATGCAACATTTAAACACAGAAGACAAAAAAACAAGAAGAAAGATGCATACAGAGCAACACACAATATACATGTACTTTGTGTAGTCTTAAATAAACAGACAAGTACATTGTGTATCTATACAATGTTGTGTAGAAATTTAAAAGACAATAATATCTGCCATTGACACCAAATTCCTTAAAGGAGAATAAAAAATACATTCAGATACATGTACAGTGTATAACCAAAGACACATATATATATTACAAACCTTTTTTCAGGGTAAGGTCACAGCACTAACATGGTCAGCTTTCAATCACATGCTAATTGTATTTGGAGATGACAAAGGGGAGGTAACTTGCTGGAACTTCTGTGACAACAGAATTGCAAGTTTCAAGGGAGAGAAGTCACCTGTGTTGACAACTGAATTTTCAAATTTAGAAGAATTTACATTAGCTGTTGGGTTTGTATCAAATTTATATTTTGTCACATGCCATGGTTTATGAAATTCCTATTTTAAGATTTCCTCTGTATTTTCAACAAAAATGAAATTAAAAAAAATAATGTGTTCAAATACAAAATATATAGTGTAGGACAGACAACCCAACAAAACAAATCAACCAAGGAAAAGACAATCTAGTGGTACATGTATTTTACATCACTGGATTGACATAAATCAACATACATATAATTCTTTTAGTGTGGTTTACCCATAGAAGATTATCAAAAGTGATTTTTAATTTTCAATTGAGTGTTTTGCAGGAAAAATGGATACCCTTATCTCAGATTTAAGCATTTAACATGGCTGCTGGAATCTGGAAGAAATTAACCTGTAAAGCAAAGATAGAACCAGACAGCATTTCTCAAAGCAGTCTATGATAAACAAGATTAACAACCAATTGCAATTTAACAAACTATGGTGTCTGGTTGTAAATCATATGACTTTACAATGTATTTATTAAACATGTAAAATGGGCTCACAAAGAGCATATTACAATAGTAGACATATATAGTACAAATGTATATGCAGATATTGTTTATAAAGAATTGCCTAATGTTTAAAAGAAATTATTGGTCATATTCTAGATAGGGTTGCCTTTCTTTTAAAGGTACAAGTCTGGTGTAGTGATCTTGTATGATATTAGAGATGGAAGTTTAATTCATCGTTTGAGAGGGCATGATGATGAGGTCCATTCTATTGCATGGTGTCCTATATCAGGGGAGAATTTTAAACCACAGAAAATATACAAAGACTTGGACAGACCTGAGGAGGAGAATGGTAATAATCGCATAAATGAAATATGGATTGACTTCTATTTTTTTGAAATGTTGTCCAAATATGATAAACGTGATAAACATAATAACCTTTATAAACATGATATACACAGTAGACATGATAACCATGATAAACATGATAAAAAATGTATATAGATACTTAGGGGGGAATAAACAAATCATAAGTCAAAGAAGGATAGATAACTCCATGCCTAAAAGCAAAAAATATAAGAAAAACTAAACACAGAACACGAAACAATTACAGAAATCTAAAGATTAACCCTTAATGTGCTGGAAATGAGTAAACTTGTTTTTCATCAATACTTTTCCGGTATAGGAAACAAGTTTTTTAATTTTTGTAACACCCTTCCTATGACAACTAACTACAGTACAAATTTCGCGAAAGGCTTCCCAAACTCCGAACACCAGGAAACTCCGACATCCCTCCCTAAATTCTCGGAGAAATTTGGGAGTATTCCCTCCGACTTCCGCGTAAATTCGCTACCTTTTGTTTATTGTATTAGCGACATCTCTCCCTGTCCGGTGTGACGCGGTGTCACACCAGGTAATTAATTGCCCTAATCCTTCTGATCTATACCGGCACGCGATAGTCAAGGTATGTGAGATTACTTATGTAATTAAACAATTGTATTTCCTGTCTATTGATAATCAGGTTATATTTCTGATTGCTTGAAACAAATAAAAGATTTAAAAGTAAAAAAGTTGTTGTTAATTCTTTCAATTACACTGTACATTTAAAAATAGTTTTATTAAAAAAAAAACTATATTTGATTTTTACCTCGTTTTTTTTCTGGTCAGTAAATTAATATTTAATTTACAAAAGAGATATACTTGTGTAAAAATAAACGGAGACTTAAGATGAATAAATGTGGGCAGTTTAAAGGAAAATTACATGTCTCAAAGTTTTGTATACAAGTAAAAAAGAAAAGATTATTCACTATTCGTTATGCTAATAAGTCCACGCCATTTTCATTTTACGATTACATAATTGCTTGAAACAAATTAAAGATTTAAAAGCAGAATGTTGTTGTTAATTCTTTCAATTGCATTAAAGTTTTATAACAAAAACTATACTTGATTTTGACCTTGTTTAAGTTCATCGGTAAATTATTTTATTTACGAAAAGAGACATACTTGCGTAAAAATAAACGGAAACTAACGCTGAATATAAAAGTGAGCAGTTTAAAGAAAATTACGTGTCTCAAAATTTGTATATGCAAGTAAAAAAGAAAATACTATTCACCATTCGTTATGCTTAATAAGTCTACGGCATTAATTTAGGATAAATAATTACATTTCGGCTACAACAGGAATACTTCTATAGCTGCATCAACTCGTCGTTGCATAATATTCATTTACGCACAATGAATGTAAACTTGTGTGTTGTATAAAGGACAGTGAATTTTAAATTTTTTAAAAGAAATTAATTGCCGTGGGAAGACGATACACATCTCAGTGATCAACAGTCCGTGCTTGAACTTTGAACTTGACTTCGCTCACAATATTGAATGCTAAAAATAGTGACATCAATTTTGTCCACGAGATTTTTATTTGGCGGGAAATATTATCACGTAACAGTAAACTCAGGTGACCTTTCTGGATGACCGTGGGAAAATTCATTCGGGGTTTAAATTTGCTTTGGAATGATTGACAATTGTATGCATTAAGATTGAGGCTCTAGAAGGTCCTTTTACAATTGATTAACCGGAATCTAAAATATAATCCTTTTCTGAATAAACGAACACCAGCCTTTTAATTTTACGTTTCTCAGTCAACACAGGACATAAACCTGGACATTATTTATTCGTCCATGGTCAACAATATACATAAATGGTAGATGAAAACAGGATGCATGTCGTTCAGTTCCTGTTGGGCGTTGGTAGAGATCCTCTGTGAAAATGTGTAGATCGTAAAAATCCGATCCACATTTTTTTCACATATTTCTTTCTTGAACAACACGATATAATTTCATTTAAATATTCTATAGTATTAATTGTTGAAATACTTCTTTTTTTTTATTTCGCTAAGGACTTTTAACGAGCAGTAAAATACGGATTGCGCCCATCCAATTTTATTTTAAATAATAAAGGATCAATAACAGATCATAACAGAGATAAACAACACATGATTTTTTTCTTCATATAATTAAATTAGGTTGTGATTATTGTGTTGTGTCTGGGCGGGGAATGTCTCTCAGTGTTGTGTTTTTATGAATATAGGGCACATTGCATACAAAACGTTTTCCCTTCGTTCAACAGAGTTGTCACTTTACAGTTTCTTTTCTGAGTTCAAATATTTCAAGTCGGTAATCTACCGAGGTAGTGAAACATAATATTTTACATTGCAAAATAAATTGAAAGTAAAAGAGTTCACTTGTTGATCGATAAATTAACTCTTGGGTTTAGTTAGATTGGACAAATTACTGTTAAAACATCATTTTGTTTTAAGCCAGTTGATATTTATATATTGAACAATTAATGAACCGGATATTGCTCACTGAGTAGGTCATAAAAGATTCTAATTGTAGTAAAATCGTCTTTGTTGAAAAAACAAAAATTATGACCTGACCGGACTATAATAGAAATACAAAATAAGTGTTTTATTCGTATTTTTATACGTTTGTACGTTTTATTTCAAATGACAATGACATGGGGCAAATACATACAAGAATAATTATCTTATTTTGAATGAAAATGTCACATTTTTATCTGTCAAAGAAAGGAAATTTTAATACCGTGTTTTAAAGCACACAGGTGCAATCAAGATCGATTAAATGTACAAAGGTAATAAATCTGGCTAATCCGATTATGTTGTCACGCGTCATTAATTTTCAGTACATCCTATGGGCAATAAACCAATTAACAACCACGCGGTGTTGGGAGAGAATCTTTGGAGGAAATTGGGAGTATAATCCGTGATTCGTGGTGTGACACTGCTACACTCCGAAATCCGTGATTAGAGTTCGCTATTACAAACTCTCTGTGCGTACTGTATAAACAATTAATATAAAAATAAGGAGATGTGGTATGATTGCCAATGAGACAACTGTCCACCAAAAATTAAATGAAGTTGATGTAAGCAATTATAGGCAAATGTACAACCTTTAGCAATGAGAAAAATTCATACTGTATAGTCGCCTATAAAAGCCCACACGTGAAAAATGTGAAACAAATCAGTTGAGAAAACTAGCGACTTAATTTTTAACAAAACAATTTTCTGAAAAAACAAATATGACAGACATGAACCAAAGACAACCACTGAAGTATAGGCTCCTGACTTCCCTTCGTAACCACCCCTACCTCATCTTAATGGAATAGCCTGTATGATATATTTTCTTTGTAGAAACCAATGTGAATGAAACAGAAATTAGCAAAGACTTTGGGGAAGAAGGACACCTGTTGGCCTCGGCAAGTAAAGACAGAACTATTCGAATATGGAGTACAGTAAAAGGGAGACAACTTGCTTCAATGAGGTTACCCAAAACTGGAGGCCCACCAGGTGATACAGGAAGAGGCAAACTTTGGGCGGCCATTGTTTGGTCATACTCTGATCCACATAATATTGTCTCTAGTTCCTTTGGGTAGGTTTGCCGTCTTATTTAAGAGATAAATGAAACCGTAGTCGATATTGAAGAGATATATATCAACAACACTACACAGATGACTAATTAACTTTAGCTTATAAGGAATATTAACACTAAAACTCAATGTTATGCAACATTGTTTGAAAGTTCATTTTGATTGGATAATGCAACAAATTTCAAGACATCAATTCAATGATTGATGCTCTGAAATTATGCGTGCAAGCATAGATTTCATGTATGAAAAATTATTATTTAAAAAATATGAATTACAGTTTTTAATTTCTGTTTTATTAGAATTGATTTAACATTATTGAATTTTCAGGCATCAATGTTTGATTTGATGTTAACAAATATCCTATTTCTTGCTGTGCAAATTGTTAATTGTAAACAGCAAAATATTCAAATGCAATACTGTTATCTCCTAGTATAAAAATATAGCTTAGATGTATCCCCGGCAGACAAAGTTAGGAACTTTGTAGGAAACGCTCAGTCCACCCTCCTGTCCATGAATCTGGTGCAACCCTCCTAAACTATAAGTCACTGGAAATACATGAACTATCAGATAAATGCACTCTACCATTCAAATACATGAATGAAGATTTGATTTTGATTTTTTATGTTTTAACGCCACTTTTAAGCACCGCTTTTGGGCTATTGCATGGCGGCCAGTTTTTATTGGTGGAGGAAGCCGGAGAAAACCACGACCTTCGATAGGAAAACTGACTATCCTAGTCAATTAAGATTGGAGTCGAGTGCACTCGCACGAGCGGGGTTCGAACTCACAACGTCAGCGTTGGCTGGCTAGTGATTACAGTAGTAACTACTTAGACCACTTGGCCACCGAGGCCCCCATGAATGAAGAAAATTAATTCCTGTGATTAATTGTCTAGATGTAAGAGAATTAAACCAACACACAAATTGAAGGTAAATTAGAAAGGAGGCACCTCAAACTTCGATGATTTTGATTGGATCTTACAATAACCATCTGTCAATCACCTTGAAACTTTTGAAGGAGAAAAAAATTACATATTTATGTCTGCTTTTTTTCTATATATAGCAAATAGTCTTTTTTTATTTAAACTGTAATATTGTGAGCCATTTGTCATTGTAGTGGTGACTTGTTGATATGGGATTTAGCAGCTACAGGACAACAGAAATGGCAGCCATTTTCTGCAACAGACAAACGGCAACAACATAACAGAATAATATTTAACTTGAGGTTAGGATTCACAGACAACAATTTTATGGCAACAACTTCTATGGACAGACAGGTAAATATTGGCCGTAACACTTTTGTTTTCAAATGAAAAAAAATTCTGGGTAATATTTTCAAGAAATTTGATTGGTTTTAGCATTTTAAACAAAAGATATCCTTATTGAGCTTATACTTTCATGGATTTTTTTTTCATATGCTAATTTTATTTTACAAAGTTCAAAGTATTGCCATAGAATTTAATAAACACTTTATGGAAAAAAAATTGTATCTCCAAAGTTAATAACTGGTTGCATATCATGAAAATATGTAACCCATAAATAATTGTATCATAAGAATTTTCTTTAATTTTTTATTTTTTAAAAATTGTGTAACTTTGCATTCATAGTTTTTCACAACCATCTGGATTTACAGATGGTTAAATAAGATTTATTACATTGCAATGAAATACTATGATAACTGTTTTTGTTGACATTGGGAATTACATACTTTGTGCTCATTATTCTTGCATTGTGTTATTTCCTAAGTTGATAATTTGGGATGTGAAAAAGCGCAGACCAGTTCACTGTCAGCCTACCCTAGGAGGATATGTTTATTGTGCCAGGACTTCTCCCATAGATCCAGGTAAGTGGATTAGTGTGAAATCTGTCTGAACCAAACAAATTTGGGATTGAAGATTTTGTAGAGATTACACAGGTGTTTGATATAGACCGATTATAATACATAAAAGAATTTAATGTGAAAGCAGTTATAACAGGAACACTTGAAGGATTTCTGTAGTAAATTAATGAGATCGACACGTTTCAGTGCCTAGTGCACTGTCATCAGGATCAAAACAATACAGAAAATCGTGCTGAAGTACAAAATTGGGAAGGTATAAATTACGTCACAATGTCACCGTTCTGAGTATGAAAAGAAAAAAAGTAAAATAACAAAAACACTGAAGTCCAAGGAAAATTCAAATCGGAAAGTCCCTTATCAAATGGCAAAATCAAAAGCTCAAACACATCAAACGAATGGAAAACAATTGTAATATTCCTGACTTGGTACAGGCATTTCCTTATGTAGAAAATTGTATGACAGTCGCTTAAAATTCCATTATATTGATAACAATGTGTGAACAAAACAAACAGACATAATAGGTAAAAATGTCAAAAATAGGGGTACAGCAGTCAACATTGTGACATAAATAGAAAGTGAATGTATACATGTATGGACATAAATTTGAAAACAAGAATGTTTTGTTGAATAGAATGTGAGTGTCATTGAATTTAAAATGTTTGTTGATATTGTTCTGCCAAAGTCTGTTACTTGCTAATAAAAAAGAATGAATATGTGTTTGTCATCTTGCACAAGGGAAACATGTCGATCTCATTAAATAACTACAGCAATCATTCAAGTGTTGTTGTTATAACTGCTTTCACATTTTGTATTTTTTATCGTAACAACCTTGCATTCCCGAGGTATCCACTTTAGGGATTCTATCGTATTGAAGATTTACCATGTGTTGGTTCAACATACTGTGGATTCATTTATTTTCGTGGGTATCAATTTTCGTGGATTGAGGAAAACTTGCATTTTCATGGATATTTGATTTTGTGGTTTTGCCAAAGTCTGCATACATTCATACAGAAAATTTGTGGTTCCCCTGTACCCATGAAATAAACGAAAATTGGTACCCAACTAATAATAATGAATCCACAGTAGTTTGTAATAAAAGTATTTAGTTGAAGAGGTGCAACCGTCAATTGGGAATTTGATGGTTGCAAGTGAAGTTTTGATGGCCTTGCGGAGCAAAGTGGTGAGAACATATATTGGACAGCAGTTTCTATTTAAACAAAACACTGCTATTCTGATTCTAATGCAATAGGAGTTAAAAGTTCAAATAAATGACTTTGATGATTTTCTAGAAATATGGATTACCATTGTTGCCAATAACTTTAAACCATCAGCCTCAAAATTGACAGCAGACTTTCCAATCAAAAATTGCCTGATAGGATTATATTGCATTATGATAAAGAAAAATACATTTTTCTTAATAAATCACAAATTTTGAGAAACATCTTTTTACTGACCCACTTTATTATAAACCCTCTCTAAAAGTGGGTGCTATATTGAATTTACCTTGTCCATATATCTAGCCTCTTTTATTTTGCAGGAAGAATAGCTTTAGGAGTTGGGGACAATATGATTAGAGTATGGAACCTTAACAACAGTAATAATCCTTTTGATGTTGTCACGTTGTGGCAGGGGATTAGGTCAAAGGTCACAGCAGTAAGTTTAGTGATTACGATATGATGGCCTTATTCTATCAATATCTGTTATGTATAACCTAGATAGAAACTATCAAGTCAAACAAAGTCATTTGTGATTAATGATGAGCTGCTTGATGTCCACCAGTAAATATTCGACAAATAATTCTTTACGCAAAGGGTCATATGGCAATTTATATTTTGAGGTGAATGAAACTTTCCTGACCACTGCCTCATTGTTTATTATTTGCTTAATGTCTCTGTTTCATTTGTTCTCGGTTCTTGTTTTGCGAAAATTGAATTATTAAGTCATTGGCCTTATTGATATCTGCAGCTATCAATTTTTTGGATAGCATTATAAAGATAAAGTTAAATTGGATCAGTTTGAAGAAAATGTACAAGATGATGGAGTGTTTCCGCTGTTAAGATTCAAATCTTTGTCAGAACCTCCTTAAGCTCCTGAATATGCATGAAATATTTGCCAAACAACAATCAATCAATCAATCCTTGTCAGAAAAATTTAAATCAATACGATACCGTCTGCTTTTTAATTTTAGCTATGTTGGCATCCCAAGAAAGAGGGACTGTTAGCCTATGGAACAGATGATGGAAGAGTGGGAATATATGATACTTTGGCAAATAAGTAAGTTTGGGAAGACTTATTGTTTTTGCTCAGTTCTTATTATTAAGTCTCCCAAACGAAGTTTGGGAAGACTTATTGTTTTTGCTCAGTTCTTATTATTATTATTATTCTTCTTCCTCTTCCTCTTCCTCTTCCGCCGCTTTTAAATTTGAACTTGTCCGCTCCCGTTCTCCAAAACCGCTTGTCAGATTAACTTAGGGTTTCACCATATGTTAGACTAACATGTCTAGTGGTGCAATCAGGGTTTAGTTTGTGCAATGGGGTTTATAAAGGGATACTTTGAGGGGCAAAAAGAAAAGAGGGTTTTACTATAGAACCCTATGGGATTTTATTTTTTTAAATTTTCAAATGATTATAAATTGAAAACCGTTTGTGATAGACACAATCTTTTTAATTGAAAATGTTCTAAATGATAAAACCCATTAAATAAAATACAGGGTTAGTCCCCAGGGGTCACCCCCACCCCCATTTAAGAAAGTTCTAATACTTTGTAAGTGGTCAAGATCCCCACCCCTAAACCATATATATTCTGGTTTGTCATGCTAAGATGGTTTGAATGATATACAGGGTTAGTCCCCAGGGGTCACCCCCACCCCCTGCCATTTAAGAAAGTTCTAATACCTTGTAAGTGGTCAAGATCCCCACCCCTAAACCATATATATTCAGGTTTGACTTGCTAAGATGGTTTGAATGATATTCAGGGTTAGTCCCCAGGGGTCATCCCGACCCCCTGCCATTTGAGAAAGTTCTAATATCTTGTAAATGGTCGAGATCCCCACCCCTAAACCATATATATTCTGGTTTGTCATGATAAAGCACATCAAATGAAATACAGGGTTAGTCCCCAGGGGTCACCCCCACCCCCTGCCATTTAAGAAAGTTCTAATATCTTGTAAGTGGTCAAGATCCCCACCCCTAAACCATATATATTCTGGTTTGTCATGCTAAGATGGTTTGAATGATATACAGGGTTAGTCCCCAGGGGTCATCCCGACCCCCTGCCATTTGAGAAAGTTCTAATATCTTGTAAATGGTCGAGATCCCCACCCCTAAACCATATATATTCTGGTTTGTCATGATAAAGCACATCAAATGAAATACAGGGTTAGTCCCCAGGGGTCATCCCGACCCCCTGCCATTTGAGAAAGTTCTAATATCTTGTAAATGGTCGAGATCCCAACCCCTAAACCATATATATTCCTATTTGTCATATCCCGAACATTTGAATGACGTATACAGTCAGTCCCCAGGTGTTCCCCCCACCCCCAATGTTCTTATATCTTGTAAATAGTTGAGATCCCCACCCCTAAACCATATATATTCTGGTTTGTTATGTAACGAACATTTGAATGACGTATAGGGTCAGTCCCCAGGGGTTCCCCCCACCCCCAATGTTCTAGTATCTTGTAAATGGTCGAGATCCCCACCCCTAAACCATATATATTCTGGTTTGTCATGCCAAGATGATTTGAATGATATACAAGGTTAGTCCCCAGGCATCACTAATGCATATAACTTTACTGGACCAAACCAATTTTCACTGGACTTTGCCCAATGTCAGGAGACCCTGGGAATTACGAATTATGGGAGCTTCGTTTGGGAGACTTCGTAACAGCATCCTGTTACAATCATTTCTTGTTATTATTATTCTTCTTCCTCTTCCTCTTCCTCTTCCTCTTCCGCCGCTTTTAAATTTGAACTTGTCCGCACCCGTTCTCCAAAACCGCTTGTCAGATTAACTTAGGATTTCACAATATGTTAGACTAACATGTCTAGTGGTGCAATCAGGGTTTTGTTTGTGCAATGGGGTTTATAAAGGGATACTTTGAGGGGCAAAAAGAAAAGAGGGTTTTACTATAGAACCCTATGGGATTTTATTTTTTAAAATTTTCAAATGATTATAAATTGAAAACCGTTTGTGATAGACACAATCTTTTTAATTGAAAATGTTCTAAATGACAAAACCCATTAAATGAAATACAGGGTTAGTCCCCAGGGGTCATCCCCACCCCCTGCCATTTAAGAAAGTTCTAATACCTTGTACGAGGTCAAGATCCCCACCCCTAAACCATATATATTATGGTTTGTCATGCTAAGATGGTTTGAATGATATACAGGGTTAGTTCCCAGGGGTCATCCTGACCCCCTGCCATTTGAGAAAGTTCTAATATCTTGTAAATGGTCGAGATCCCCACCCCTAAACCATATATATTCTGGTTTGTCATGCTAAGATGGTTTGAATGATATACAGAGTTTGACCCCAGGGGGTCAACCCAACCCCCTGTCGTTTGAGAAAGTTCTAATATCTTGTAAATGGTTGAGATCCCCACCCCTAAACCATATATATTATGGTTTGTCATGATAAAGCACATGAAATGAAATACAGGGTTAGTCCCCAGGGATCACCCCCACCCCATGCCATTTAAGAAAGTTCTAATATCTTGTAAGTGGTCAAGATCCCCACCCCTAAACCATATATATTCTTGTTTGTCATGCTAAGATGGTTTGAATGATATACAGGGTTAGTCCCCAGGGGTCATCCCGACCCCTGCCATTTGAGAAAGTTCTAATATCTTGTAAATGGTCGAGATCCCCACCCCTAAACCATATATATTCTGGTTTGTCATGATAAAGCACATGAAATGAAATACAGGGTTAGTCCCCAGGGGTCACCCCACCCCATGCCATTAAAGAAAGTTCTAATATCTTGTAAGTGGTCAAGATCCCCACCCCTAAACCATATATATTCTGGTTTGTCATGCTAAGATGGTTTGAATGATATACAGGGTTAGTCCCCAGGGGTCATCCCGACCCCCTGCCATTTGAGAAATTTCTAATATCTTGTAAATGGTCGAGATCCCCACCCCTAAACCATACATATTCTGGTTTGTCATGCCAAGATGATATGAATGATATACAGGGTTAGTCCTTAGGCATCACTTATGCATATAACTTTACTGGACCAAACCAGTTTTCACTGGACTTTGCCCAATGTCAGGCGACCCTGGGAATTACGAATTATGGGAGCTTCGTTTGGGAGATCTGTAACAGCATCCTGTTACAATCATTTCTTGTTTTACTATGGATACCAATTTTCGTGGATATTTGACTTCATGGTTTTACAAAAGTTTGCTTAAAAGCTATAGAAATATATACTTCGTTAAAAATTAAAGGAGAAGGTCGGTAAGGGCTAATTTCGGCCTAAATTTCAAAGTACATCTGATGAAAGATTTTTGACTTTTTTTATACACTTAAGTGTCTACTTCAGACGATACAATTAGTTTATGTGAAGGGTTGTAACTAATTTGGTCATTAAAGATGCTCAAATCCAAGCTTAGATATGAAAATCTATCAAATATGCCATAAAACTTCACTTTTCAGATGGTTTTTGTCTAAAATAAAAGTGGCCGCATTCGTGTTCAGTCTCAACATTTATATATGTGATGTTTTATCAATAAATACAACATATATTTAAATATCAAGACTGAATCCACTTCCAGTTTAGACAAAAAACGTCTTAAATTTAGCACAAATGCTAAAATTGTGAAGATTTCAGTATTTTTCCATGACATGATGATGCTAGTACCTGAATTATATCCATTTTATTGTCGAGCCTTTGACTTTTGTCGAAAAAGCGAGACATAGCGATCCTACATTCCCTCGGCGTCGTCGTCGTCGGCGGCGTCCACAAATATTCACTCTGTGGTTAAAGTTTTTATACGACCGCAAAAATTAAAAATTTTTTGGTCGTATATTGGTATGACGTTGGCGTCGTTGTCGTCGTCGTCGTCGTCGTCCAGCGTCGTCCGAAGACACATTGGTTTTCGCACTCTAACTTTAGTTTAAGTGAATGGATCTCCATGAAATTTCACCATAAGGTTCAATACCACGAAAGGAAGGTTGGGATTGATTTTGGGGGTTATGGTACCAACAGTTAAGGAATTAGGGGCCAAAAAGGGGCCAAAAATAAGCATTTTTGTAACTTCCAGACAATAACTTGTGTGTAAGTGTATGGATCTCTCTGACATTGTACCACAAGGTTCCATATCACAAAGGGAAGGCTGTAATTGATTTTGGGGGTAATTGCCTCAAAATTTTAGGAATTAGGGGCCAAAAAAGGGGCAAAAAACAAGCATTTTTCTAGTTTCATGACAATAACTTGTGTGTAAGTGTTTGGATATTTCTGAAATTGTACTACAAGGTTCCATATCACAAAGGGAAAGCTGGAATTGAGTTTGGGGGTAATTGCCGAAACGTTTAGGAATTGGGGGCCAAAAAGGGGCCAAAAATAAGCATTTTTCTAGTTTCCAGACAATAACTTGTGTTCAAGTGTATGGATCTCTCTGAAATTGTACTGCAAGGTACCATACCACAAAGGGAAGGCTGGGATTGATGATGGGGGTAATTGCCTCAATATTTTAGGAATTAGGGGCCAAAAAGGGGCAAAAAACAAGCATTTTTCTAGGTACCATACCACAATGGGAAGGCTGGGATTGAGTTTGGGGGTGATGAATCATAAGGGGGTTCAAAAAATTTGGGGGGGGGATTTTTTTTTTTCTTTTTTTTTCTTTTTTTCCTTTTTTTTTCTTTTTTTCCTTTTTTTTTCTTTTAAAATTTTCCATTTTAAGTTGGTTATTTCTGATTTATATTTAAAAGCAAATAATAATGATATGGTAAGAGATACACGCTAAACAGGATGTGTAAATTATTAAATAATAAGTATTGTGCAATAGCAAGAAATTTTCAATTGCACAGTATTGCACAATAACAATAAATCTTCAATTGCACAGTATTGCGCAATAGCAAGAAATCTTCAATTGCACAGTATTGCGCAATAGCAAGAAATATCCAATAGCACAATATTGGGCAATAGCAAGAAATTGTCAATTGTACAGTATTGCGCAATAGCAAGAAATATTCAATTGCACAGTATTGTGCAAAAGAAGATACTTCGTATAAATTGCTTATTTCTTGATCAATTTCAATGGGGTTTTATTCTTGAATTCTTGGGGTTCTTTAATATGCTGAATCTAACCGTGTATTCAGTTTTTGGATTTTGGGCCCCGTTTTTAAATTGGTCCACATTGAGGTCCAAAGGGTCCAAAATTTAACTTTGTTTGATTTCATCAAAAATTGAATTATTGGGGTTCTTTGATATGCCGAATCTAACCGTGTAATAAGATTCTTAATTTTTGGTTCTGTTTTCAAATTGGTCTACATTAAGGTCCAAAGGGTCCAAAATTAAACTTAGTTTGATTTTAACAAAAATTGAATTTTTAGGGTTCTTTGATATGCTGAATCTAAACATGTACTTAGATTTTTGATTATGGGCCCAGTTTTCAAGTTGGTCCAAATCGGGGTCCAAAATATAACTTTGTTTGATTTCAACAAAAATTGAATATATGGGGTTCTTTGATATGCTGAATCTAACCATGTATTTAGATTTTGGATATTGGACCATAATAGGTGAATGTCCAATTTAAAATTTTTAAGTTCTTAGACCACATTCATTCTGTGTCAGAAACCTATGCTAAGTCAAATATTTAATCACAATCCAAATTCAGAGCTGTATCAAGCTTGAATGTTGTGTCCATACTTGCCCCAACTGTTCAGGGTTAGACCTCTGCGGTCGTATCAAGCTGCGCCCTGCGGAGCATTTTATTGAAATTTTAATAACTTTCTTAAACTATCCTGGATTTCTACCAAACTTGGACAGAAGCTTGTTTATGATCATAAGATAGTATCCAGAAGTAAATTTTGCAAAAAAAAAATTCCATTTTTTCCGTATTTTACTTATAAATGGACTTAGTTTTTCTGCCAGGAAACATTACATTCACTCTGTGGTTAAAGTTTTTGAAATTTTAATAACTTTCTTAAACTATCCTGGATTTCTACCAAACTTGGAAAGAAGCTTGTTTATGATTATAAGATAGTATCCAGAAGTAAATTTTGCAAAAAAAAATTCCATTTTTTCGTATTTTACTTATAAATGGACTTAGTTTTTCTGCCAGGAAACATTACATTCACTCTGTGGTTAAAGTTTTTGAAATTTTAACAACTTTCTTAAACTATCCTGGATTTGTACCAAACATGGACAGAAGCTTGTTTATGATCAAGAAGGAAATTTTGTTAAAATTTAATTCCATTTTTTCTGTATTTTACTTATAAATGGACTTAGTTTTTCTTCCAGTTAACATTACATACAGTCTGCAGTTTAAATTTTTTAAACATTTATTAGATTCATATACTATCCTGAATTTTTACCAAAATTGGACAGAAGCTACTTACAATCAAAAGATAGTATAGAGAGGAATATTTTTATTAATTTTTTTCCTCATTTTTGTTGAGTCTGCGATTAACAGCAAAAGTAGGCGAGACACTGGGTTCCGTGGAACCCTTACGAATTTTTGTTAAAAACAGCACATATTTAAGTAACAAAAGTATTCTACTTTCTAATTTATAGCTAAAAGTTTACATTTTAACAACTTTGTAAAAACGCTATATTTTGGGGCCAAAAAGGGGTCTTACCGGGCCTATTTCTTAGTAGTTTACCTTTACCCAAGAACATTGGTATCCCATGAATAAAAATGAATGCACAGTGCCTCAGAAAAAAAAAGAGATGTACATGCAATGTTTTCCCTTGTCAGGTGCTTTTAAAAAATGCTACTGATGAAGGTTAAAGGTGAAGGTCGCAAATATGACATTGTGGTAGAAATAAGATAAATGTATGTTAGTTGTACCAAGTAAATGTATGTTATTCAAACAGTAAAAAGAATGAGGGCTATTGCAGAAAAACATATATTGGACAAGTGAAAGGCATTTTATTTCAAGGCCCAAAACAAATACAGGTTTTAAGGAGAAATCAGCAATTTAATGGGAAGGTTTCTCCGTATCCCTCGACCCCAAATTATTATGAAGTGACTTTCAGCCCTCCCTTAATTATTAGGCAGTTAAGCTGCCTTATGCGAGCACCCTAGATTTGTGTTCTACCCAATAAATGCTGAAATACGTGCCATTGTTATTATCTAGCTGGATATAATGTTATTTATAACTAATTGAATAGTTTTTTCATACTTTTAATTCTGGATTACAAAAATATGACCAGAAAAAACCTTAAATGATCGTCGAACCACCCAAAAGTTTTGAAGTTGCACATAGGAAGTAGAGCACATTAGGAATCCTTATGTAGTTTATTATCCCCTGTGCTTTTGGCTAAGATGTCAAAGAACAATTGTATGAAATATTTAATCGCCGAAAATCTTTAAGGACAAGTAGTTTAGATTTCCCAAATGGCAAAAGTCGTAGGAATATTGTTTGTCGTCAATACGTGGTACAACTACGTCAGTAGTCTATTAATAAGTTCAACTGTTCATGCTGTTGGCGGCAATTTCAAATTAGAAGACGAAATTTTCGTATCTTTTCAATTTGGAGGCAGGGGTTCAAATTAGCGGTGGTCCGAGGTCCGCGACCTTCCACTTTTGTAATCGGACTCTCGACTTGGTTACTAGCTACGCCCGACGGACCTTTCACTTGAAAGAAATTAAAAATAACTTTGCAAACCTTTTTACCAAAGTCTCTAAATAAACGATCTCAAAACGTATTTTCATCTTTATTATTCATGACAGCGATGTTCATTTTGTTCAACCGCTAGCTTTATACAGATAATCGCCGACAAGTAATGTGTAAATTCGAGTAAAATCGTATCTGACTGACAAAAACAACATTGAAAAACTATGGATGCCGTGTAGACAATTACAATATCGGGTCCGATTCCGGAAGCGGATAAGGGTAATTCCGGGTTTGGAGATCAACTACAAAAAAAAAATTTCAGGCAGGTGACAAAATACATCTATGCATGGTAAATAAATATAAACACTAGAAATGGAAACCAAAAGATATATGTAAAAGAAAGAAAAAGCAAAAAATATTTGATACAGAAACTCAAAATTACTTTCTGACAAATTTTAATGTCAAAATCCAATACAATGTGACAGCTGGGAACAGTATATCTAACAATATATATGTTCTCCTGGTGACAGTATAAATCTTCTTTATCAGTGATAAATGTTGATAATGCATGTAAGATGCTTTTAAAGTGTAAACATATTACTGCAATTTTTTTCTCAATTTTGAAGGGTCAGTTAAAATAGCTGGAAGTTTCTTACTTTGTTTTCACAAATAGTGCAACTAGATTATATGATACCTGAATGTAAGCAAATCATATGATATATAGGTGGAATCCTTTGGGTCACTCTACCCCCTCCTGTTTGATAACTTTGAAACGGATGAGATCCCCACCCCTAAACCATATATATTCATGTATGGGACTATATAACTAATCAAATGAAATATAGGGGGAAGTCCCTAGGGTTACCCCACCCCTCCTGTTTGAGAACTTGGAAACAGTCGAGATCCCCACCCCTAAACCATATATATTCATGTATGGGACAATATAACTAATCAAATGAAATACAGGGGAGTCCCTGGGGTCACCCCAACCCTCCTGTTTGGGAACTTTGAAATGGTCGAGATCCCCACCCCTAAACCAAATATATTCATGTATGGGACAATATAATAAATCAAATGAAATATAGAGGGAGTCCCTGCGGTCACCCCACCCCTCCTGTTTGAGAATTTGGAAACGGTCAAGATCCCAAGACAAGACAAGACAATTTATTTAAACTTAAGCACACGTATGGTGCTACAAGAGGATAACAATTATACATTAACAATTACATATATACTTTTACATTTACAAGCAAGACACACAATAAATAAATAAGTGATATCATAAAATTTTATTGATGCAAAAAATGAGTAGGTTTAAAGAATTTACCTTAATTATATTTTGAATAATTTCTGGTTCTATAAAAAATTTCATTTTAATATGGCTCATTTTAAAGAAAACATATCTTTCAAGCCCAAGAATGTTTGACCAACTTTATTATAATCACTTGTCATTTTATTCCAAACTTAGACATCATGGACTTGGGGTGAAGGCGGGGGTTATTTACATTTACTATGGGCAGGTCAGTCAGACCTCACCTTTGATCCCCGTAGTAGTAAACATTTGTCTGATTTGTGTCTCATACGTTTTGCACTGTAGAACACAAACTCAGTTTTCTTTCCAGGGAAGCAAGTCCATGCATACTATTACAAGCTCCTACTAAGTCAACTTGAACTACTAACAGTCAACTAATACCAACGTTAACTATCAACTAGAACAACTGCAATCATTTCGAACTTGTACCACTGCAGACACATGACCATTAAAAATATACTTGATATATGCGTTGCTTTGGAAAACCTTGATAAAATATGAATTATTTGCCTTAATAATTAATTCATTAAATGAACATAAATGCACAATATATGAATGTTTAATGTTTGTTCTTTTAAATCTTAAAAAAAATGAAGCAACATAGCCACAGTTTTCATAATTATGTTTGCCTTGGTTTTTGGTTAACTGCCTACAGCGCTTACAGTGCTTTGATTTTTTTTCTGGAATAGCCATGAATTTAAATGTGAGCAAAACAACAATGATAACATTTATCAATTACAATTAATGGGATATAGTCATAAATTTTGAAAGTTAATAATTTCAGAGTTATCTCCCATATATCATGATATTTCTAATCTGTAATGACAATTTTGGAAGGAGAAATCTCCTGTAGATGTCTTTTGGCCATTTTATTGTTGTGATACTGTTTGATTGACATATATCCCATATCTTCTTTTATTTACATCAACCAATAAATATCTGTAAATTTAGAAAATAAAAATACTGATAGTACTTGAGTAGGGAGAGACAAATTGTTTTCAGAAATTGTAGCTTTTTAGGGCTATTCCATTAAAATGTATGTGGGAGGGTAGGAAAGGAAGTTTAATTATTGAATGTGGGTCATGGGTCTTTTTTTCAGTATGCGTCTATTACCATTATGCAAAATTATCTAAAAACTGGTTCTTGGTTGAAGGGATATTTTGAAAGTCCCTTCCTACCCTCCCACATATATTTTAATGGAATAGCCCTTACTCTGGCAGCAATATGTAAAAGAGGCTTATTTTCTCTAGCTCTGTCCCCAATGCATAAATACACTAATTTTTGTATTATGTTGATAATTGAAAACATATATGATTATTAACATCATAGAGCCATCAAACAGATAATTAATCAAGGGAGATAACTATTACCACACTAAATATAATGCTGTAAAGATTGTCATCCCCAAATATGTTATCAGTCTTTTCACAAAAACAAATAGTTTGTCCCTAAAAATGTTTCAAGATGTTGGTCTTAACTTCAGACCACACAACTGTTTTAATGCCCTGTCTACGATAGTAGCAGCTCATTATGTTTTTTTGGTCTGTGTGTCCATCAAGTATTACTTTTGTAAAGGCATTTATGTTTTTTATTGTTTATTAAACAGGCCTCCGAGTGTTTCATCCAACTACCACAAACGTACTGTTTATGTTGTGTCGTGGGGTCCACAGTGTATAAAGACAGGTAGGTATTAATCACAGGGTCCACAGTGTATAAAGACAGGTAGGTATTAATCACAGGGTCCACAGTGCATAAAGACAGGTAGGTATTAATCACAGGGTCCACAGTGTATAAAGACAGGTAGGTATTAATCACAGGGTCCACAGTGTATAAAGACAGGTAGGTATTAATCACAGGGTCCACAGTGTATAAAGACAGGTAGGTATTTAACAAACTGAATAGATGAAGAGTTTGAATTTTAAATGTCAATGTTAGTTCTATTTAGAGGATACAGTTGTACCGCTATACAATGGTTTATTTTTTATGAGATTAAATTTAACAATTTCTGATGTAAAACCTTTTGGCAAGGATTAAGTTTCATGTTTTTCCAGTCTCTGCTTCTAATCTTTAAAAAAAAAACTCTATAGATAGGGTTATTTTTCACTATTGCATCTTAATCGCAGATATAGAAAAAAAAACCAAGAATTTATTTTCCACTTTACAAAAATAAAGTCTATTGAAATAGCCTCACAAATTATTACTCATAAAAGAGAGGCTTAAGAGTCAAACTCAGAAGTCGAAAACAAACTGACAATATTAAGGCAAAAAAACAAAAACACCCAAAAGACAAACAACAGTCTAGAAAATGCAACATAGAAACTGAAGACTTAGCAAAATGTATGCAATACTGAATTTACAGTTTTCTGAATTAACAATTACGAATTCAGTGATATTCAAATTCGATAGGTCACATTCAAGGAAACGATGATGGGATATTGGTTACATATTAGAACATATCCATGGTCATCTGTGAAACAGATATTCCATAACGGTCGATCAACTCATGATGTCAGCAAAAACAAATTTTATTGTATCTTGTTTAACTCTGCAGAAGATGGAACCTCCAACACTTGATATGAGCTCCTCAACTCAAAACTGTTTTTAGGTCTGGCCACGATAGTCAGCTCATTATGTTTTCTGGTCTGTGTGGTCATCAATTATTAAGCCAGTCAGCTATTCCATTTGTCTGTAATAATATTATATGCCAAACTATGGTTAAGACCTAAAGAAGATTCCATAGTTAACGTAACTGAACATTGCGAAATGAAAATGCGAGCTCGGCGTTGAGTCCTATGGACATATATTTTTTTTAATGTAAATTAATGAAAATTTATTGATAGAAGGTACCAGTTCTGCTGCCTTCTTCCTATACAGTATTGGAGATGGTGTAGTAATGCAACACGATCCATACAAACTTGAAGATGAGGCTCATGACCTCAATGAACTTATAGAACAGTCCAATGAGAAAAAAGTAAGTCATCAATTTCATGATAATGCTGCATGATAAATACAATATTGAAATGAGGCTCAGGAAGTTAATATCAATTTAGAAAAGTATGATGGTAGAAAGGTAAGTTTTCTGTTCCCAAGACATTGTAATGTGTTGTATGGATGTCATGAAATGTAGAACAATATAGGTTCAAGTCTCATTTTTTTGTCCCCTGCAAATGTGTTGACAACACCTCTTTCATTAAAACTAGAGTTCCAATTGACTAAACTCCTTCCAAGTATGACTTTATAATTACTTGCTTTTTGGGTTCTTTTGATATTCTAGTTAGGTTCACAGAATAAAAAGTTGAGGTATTGGTTGATTGTTGCTCGCATAATGTCCAGTGGCAATTATTTCATGCATATTCAAGATGAAAAAAAAAGAGGGAATACCCTCCTTATTTACTCTATGTGGATTCATTTATTTTACCAATTTTCATGGATTGAGACGATGTATTTTTGTGGATATTTGATTTTGTGATTTTGTCAATGTGTGCACTAAAGCCTTTAGAAAATGTAAAATTGAGAATGGAAATGACGTATGTTTAATTCTTTGTTGGATATTTCTTCACTAGGCTTTGTTGAACATTAAAATTCATGGTTCACTTTTTCCCCTGAAATTCATGAAAATTTGATATCCAACGAATATTGAATCCACAGTATTTGGAGAAAAATACACTACTTTTTTAGCTCACCTGGCCCGAAGGGCCAAGTGAGCTTTTCACATCACTTGGCGTCCGGCGTCGTCCGTCGTCGTCGTTAACTTTTTACATTTTGAACTTCTTCTAGAGAACCACTGAATGGAATGAAACCAAACATGGCATGAATGTTCCTTATGAGGTACTGACCGAGTGTTGTTACTTTGAAGCCGATCCATCATCCAAGGTGGCCGCCAGCGGGGGACTTAGTTTAACATAGGACCCTATGGGAAATACATACAAATGTCTTCTCTTAGAGAACCACTGAATGGAATGAAACCAAACATGGCATGAATGTTTCTTATGAGATGCTGACCGAGTGTTGTTACTTTGAAGCCGATCCATAATCCAAAATGGCCGCCAGCGGGGGACTTAGTTTAACATAGGACCCTAAGGGAAATACATACAAATGTCTTCTTTTAGAGAACCACTGAATGGAATGAAACCAAACATGGTATGAATGTTCTTTATGAGGTGCTGACCGAGTGTTGTTACATTGAAGCCGATCCATAATCCAAGATGGCCGCCAGCGGGGGACTTAGTTTAACATGGGACCCTATGGGAAATACATACAAATGTTTTCTTTTAGAGAACCACTGAATGGAATGAAACCAAACATGGCATGAATGTTCCTCATGAGATGCTGACCAAGTGTTGTTACTATGAAGCTGATCCATAATCCAAGATGGCCGCCAGCAGGGGACTTAGTTTAACATTGGACCCTATGGGAAACACATACAAATGTCTTCTTTTTAGAGAACCACTGAATGGAATGAAACCAAACATGGCATGAATGTTTCTTATGAGGTGCTGACCGATTGTTGTTACTTTGAAGCCGATCCATAATCCAAGATGGCCGCTTGCAGGGGACTTAGTTTAACATGGGACCCTATGAGAAATACATACAAATGTCTTCTTTTAGAGAACCACTGAATGGAATGAAACCAAACATGGCATGAATGTTCCTTATGAGGTGCTGACAGAGTGTTGTTACTTTGAAGCTGATCCATCATCCAAGATGGCAGCCAGCGGGGGACTTAGTTTAACATAGGACCCTATGGGAAATACATACAAATGTCTACTTTTAGAGAACCACTGAATGCAATGAAACCAAACATGGCATGAATGTTCCTTATGAGGTGCTGACCAAGTGTTGTTACTATGAAGCCGATCCATAATCTAAGATGGCCGCCAGCGTTGACTTAGTTTAACATAGGACCCTATGAGAAATACGTACAAATGTTTTCTTTTAGAGAACCATTGAATGGAATGAAACCAAACATAGCATGCATGTTCCTTTTGAGGTGCTGACCAAGTGTTGTTACTTTGAAGCTGATCCTTCATCCATGATGGCTGCCAGATGTGGACAATGTTTAACAAAGGACCCTATGGACAATACATACAAATGTCTTCTTTTAGAGAACCACATACTGAATGGATTGAAACCAAACATGGCATGAATGTTCCTTATGAGGTGCTGACTAAGTTTTGTTACTTTGAAGCTGATCCTTCATCCATGATGGCCGCCAATGGGGGGACTTCCTTTAACATAAGACCCTAAAGGAAATACATACAAATGCTTCTTCTAGAGGTGCACTGAATGGAATGAAACCAAAACATGGCATAAATGTTTCTTATGAGGTGCTGATTAAGTGTTGCTACTTTGTTGCCGATTTACTGTTCAAGGTGGCCACCAGGATTTTTTATTTAATTACAGGACCAATATTAAACCAAATTTGGCCTCACTCATTATTAGGGTATCTGTTATGATTTTAATCTATTTTTACATGATTTCCAAAACCAAAGTAGAATCAGGTGAGCGACACAGGCTCTTGAGAGCCTCTAGTTTGTTTAATTGCAGGAAAAACTAAGAAAGCTTTCAATTACTACATGCTTTATGATCAAAAAGCAATCATACCTCATCTTCTTTTTTAAAAGCATTTGCTTTTACTTTTATCGTGTATGGGCATTTTGTTTATCGTCAAAATAGAGTGCACACAGTTTTCATTCTACAGTTCTTTCAAGATCGAGTAAAAGTATGTGTTTGCTCCACTTTTGTATTGAAAATTAAGTTTATTTGATTAAGCATTCCTCAAATGAGATATTTAAATAGAAGTTTAATAGTTAACCCTATCACTTAAAAATTTAGCGCCCTCTATCGGCTAATCTAGATCCGTCTTATAACCAATTTAAAGCGTACCAACACTGTTAATTTTGTTTTTTACGAATTTAATTTTGCTGTTTTAAAAGAATAAATATATATAAGGGCTCTCTTGCTTGTTTAAATATCAAAATACTTTTGTTAATTTAATCGGAGTGTCATATTGGTAAACCTTACTGTGTTTGCGTCGTGTATATTTCCACATGGTAATTTTTGGTATTAAGATGTATCATTACTGGACTGGTTTACGATGTTTGATTTTTTTTATGGAAACAGTTTAAACAAAACGATAAAGATTTTGACATTTTCGTCAGATATATACGGCAAATGCTTTTTCTAGCGCTATAACACTTTGATTATATTGTGGAAATCTGCATGGTTTAAAGGGAGAAAAGCCTTGAAAAAATCCTTTAAAAACTAGTTTTGCAGCTGTATATGAACTGTAGCTTGTTCCAGGGCAGGTGATTGTATCCTAGAGTTAACCTTATCTGAAATGTGCATGGGTATACCATTGACACGTAACCAGATTTGAGGTTTTGTTCATGTTGGAAAAAGGAAAATTTTATAGAATTTTCGTTGGAAATGTGTTTGATCAAAAATGCACTTTATTTTTATTTTTCTATAAACTGCTTTTTCAAGTGACATCTGTTTTTATATACGTTTCAAAACACCAAACCAACAAACACCACTAAAGGAGTCTTTTTTGTGTGGCCACTTCATTATTTACTACAGTCCTAACCATGTGCATGTATTACAGGCTTCTATTTTTTCATATTGCAGCCTAGGGTACCAGTAAGAAGTGAGATTAGTTGGAGTCCAGACTTTTCAGTGGTTGCCATTGGAAATGATGATGGGTAAATCTATTGTACAATATTTATGTGATTAATTAATGACAAACACCTTATGGTACACTGTTGTCTGAAATTAATTGGGCTTTCAAAGCAATCTTAACTGACAAGAAATATGTCTCCTCCTTGACCTTGAAGGTCAAATATTGAATTTTTGTGTGTCCACCTCAATCAGGCATTGGGTAATCGTAATAAGCTGTAATCGATAATATTTTGCAGAATAATCACATGTAATCAGTAATCATGCATTTTCTGATTACAAGTAAATTGTCCTCAATACCATATATATATTCTTGGTTGTCATGACAAGATCTTCTAAATGCAAATAATATTATGCCAATGCAATGGGTCATAAGACCTTGACCTTCTACCTCAAGAGCAGAATACCTAATTTTTTCATACAGTTATGTGTCCATAACGCAACTTTTTTATCCTTTGACTGATGGGATATTTGAAACATGCCCAAACCCCCTTATATCGATCAATTGTTAAGTATATTGAAAACCTTTAACATCCCTTAACAATTTATACCCACACTACCCAGGCTATTGGTCATAAAACTGTACTCGGTACTTGGAATAAGAAATTTGTGCTCAAAACACTAAATCTGATATGATAATCATACTCAAAATGTTTATGAAAGCAAGGCCAGTGAGGCTGCATTGCATTCAGTGAGACCTTGTCTGTGTGTCTGTACTTCTGTCCATTAATCCATTTGTCCCACTCATATTTCCATCACACTTTCTCAGGTACTACTGCATAGAATGACTTTATATTTAGTCAGCAGCTTGACTTTGATTAGTTGTATTGTGTAAGCACTTTCAATTTGTTGAATGAACCTAAAAACATTTCATCACACATTTCTCAAGTACTACTGATATTACGTCAAAATCTTGCGGTTTATGAGTGTAAAGTGGGAGCACTTTTTTGTATCTGTCAGACACGTACTTCCTGTTTTCCTGTACTTTGAATTACAAGTGTTGGTATACTTAGCTTGACAATGCATGTATTCTTGTTTGGTGATATGACGACAAGCTACCCTTCAATTTTGACAATTAGTTATTTAATTTAGATTTAATGTATAAAAATTTTCATTTATATAAGTACTTGAGCAGTGACATTTAAACTTTTTATACGACCGCAAAAAAATTTTGTGGTCGTATATTGGTATGATGTTGGCGTCGTCGTCGTCGTCGTCCGGCGTCGTCGTCCGAAGACACATTGGTTTTCGCACTCTAACTTTAGTTTAAGTGAATGGATCTTTTTGAAATTTGACCATAAGGTTAAATACCACAAAAGGAAGGTTGGGATTGATTTTGGGGGTTATGGTACCAACAGTTAAGGAATTAGGGGCCAAAAAGGGGCCAAAAATAAGCATTTTCTAGTTTCCAGACAATAACTGTGGAACGGTGTATGGATCTCTCTGAAATTATACTACAAGTTTCCATACCACCAAGGATGGTTAGGATTTGCTTTGGGGGGTTATGGCTCAAACCGTTCAGGAATTAGGTGCAAAAAAGGGGGAAAAACAAGGTTGTCCTGGTTAATGGACAAATACTTTAGTACAAAACATAATTTAAAGCAGTGTAAGGGAGATAAATCAAATACATCATTGAAATTATCTCCCTTACACTGCTTTTAAATTATGTATAAAGTAATGGTTAATGAACAATAAAGATAATTTAAAACAGTGTAAGGGAGGTAATCCAAATACAACGTTTTGGTTACTTCCCTTACACTGCTTTTAAATTATGTTTAAAGAAATGCATATTTATAAAGGAAGACCAGTAAAAATATCTGCAAATGTTGCATCATTTTTTTTTACAAAAAAATCCATATGAAAGATTTGACACTATATTTTTAATTCTATTATAAAATAGATTAAGTTAGCACTATGGTAAATTTAAATGGGTAATTATGGTTGCCAACTCCATTGGAAATTTGAATTGAGATTATGGCCATATCTTGAGGGAAAGAATTTTTTTGGGGAAAAAAAGGGGGGGGATAAAAAGAAATTGTGGGGGGTCAATTTTTTCTCATTTCAGATTTCAGAAATTAAAAAGAATTATTCTTCAAATATTTTTTTTTTTCAAATTTCAAATATTGAAAAATTTCAAGAAGTAATCTTTAATTGCACAGTATGGCGCATTAGATTTGTAAAATCTTTGATCACATTTATTTATTTGTTATGCCGAATCTAACAGTGTATTTAGATTTTTAATTTTGGGTCCAGTTTTCAAATTGGTCTACATTAAGGTCCAAAGGGTCCAAAATTAAACTTTGTTTGATTTTAGCAAAAATTGAATATATGTGGTTCTTTGATATGCTGAATCTAAACGTGTATTTAGATTTTTGATTTTTGGCCCAGTTTTCAAGTTGGTCCAAATTGGGGTCCAAAATTAAACTTTGTTTGATTTCAACAAAAATTGAATATATGGGGTTCTTTGATATGCTGAATCTAACCATGTATTAAGATTTTTTTTTTGTGGACCCCGTTATCAAATTGGTTCATATTGAGGTCAAAAGGGTCCAAAATTTAACTGTGTTTGATTTCATCTAAAATTGAATTATTGGGGTTCTTTGATATTCCAAATCTAACCGAGTATTTAGATTTTTAATTTTGGGTCCTGTTTTTTAAATTGGTCTACATTAAGGTCCAAAGGGTCCAAAATTAAACTTAGTTTGATTTTAACAAAAATTGAATTCTTGGGGTTCTTTGATATGCTGAATCTAAACATGTGTTTAGATTTTTGATCATGGGCCCAGTTTTCAAGTTGGTCCAAGATAGGGTCCAGTATTTAAACTTTGTTTGATTTCAACAGAAATTGAATATATGGGGTTCTTTGATATGCTGAATCTAAACATGTATTTAGATTTTTGATTATGGGCCCAGTTTTCAAGTTGGTCCAAATTGGGGTCCAAAATTAAACTTTGTTTGATTTCAACAAAAATTGTATATATGAGGTTCTTTGATATGCTGAATCTAACCATGTATTTAGATTTTTTATTTGTGGGCCCCGCTATCAAATTGGTTCATATTGAGGTCAAAAGGGTCCAAAATTAAACTTTGTTTGATTTCATCAAAAATTGAATTATTGGGGTTCTTTGATATGCCAAATCTAACCGTGTTTTTAGATTTTTAATTTGGGTCCCGTTTTTTAAATTGGTCTTCATTGAGGTCCAAAGGGTCCAAAATTAAACTTAGTTTGATTTTAACTAAAATTGAATTCTTGGGGTTCTTTGATATGCTGAATCTAAACATGTGTTTAGATTTTTGATTATGGGCCCAGTTTTCAAGTTTGTCCAAGTTTGGGTCCAAAATTAAACTTTTTTTGATTTCAACAAAAATTGAATATATGGGGTTCTTTGATATGCTGAATCTAACCATGAATTTAGATTTTTTATTTGTGGGCCCCGCTATCAAATTGGTTCATATTGAGGTCAAAAGGGTCCAAAATTAAACTTTGTTTGATTTCATCAAAAATTGAATTATTGGGGTTCTTTGATATTCCAAATCTAACCGTGTATTTAGATTTTTAATTTTAAGTCCCGTTTTTTAAATTGGTCTACATTAAGGTCCAAAGGGTCCAAAATTAAACTTAGTTTGATTTTAGCAAAAATTGAATTCTTGGGGTTCTTTGATATGCTGAATCTAAACATGTGTTTAGATTTTTGATTATGGGCCCAGTTTTCAAGTTTGTCCAAGTTGGGGTCCAAAATTAAACTTTGTTTGATTTTAACAAAAATTGAATATATGGGGTTCTTTGATATGCTGAATCTAACCATGTATTTTGATTTTGGACATTGGACCATTATAGGTAAATTAAAAAAATTCAAGTTCTTAGACCACATTCTTTCTGTGTCAGAAACCTATGCTGTGTCAAATATTTAATAACAATCCAAATTCAGAGCTGTATCAAGCTTGAATGTTGTGTCCATACTTGCCCCAACTGTTCAGGGTTCGACCTCTGCGGTCGTATCAAGCTGCGCCCCAGCGAAGCATTTTATTGATTATGGGCCCAGTTTTCAAGTTGGTCCAAGATAGGGTCCAGTATTTAAACTTTGTTTGATTTCAACAAAAATTGAATATATGGGGTTCTCTGATATGCTGAATCTAAACATGTATTTAGATTTTTAATTATGGGCCCAGTTTTCAAGTTGGTCCAAATTGGGGTCCAAAATTAAACTTTGTTTGATTTCAACAAAAATTGAATATATGAGGTTCTTTGATATGCTGAATCTAACCATGTATTTAGATTTTTTATTTGTAGGCCCTGCTATCAAATTGGTTCATATTGAGGTCAAAAGGGTCCAAAATTAAACTTTGTTTGATTTCATCAAAAATTGAATTATTGGGGTTCTTTGATATGCCAAATCTAACCGTGTTTTTAGATGTTTAATTTGGGTCCCTTTTTTTAAATTGGTCTTTATTGCGGTCCAAAGGGTCCAAAATTAAACTTTTTTTGATTTCAACAAAAATTGAATATATGGGGTTCTTTGATATGCTGAATCTAAACATAAATTTAGATTTTTTATTTGTGGGCCCCGCTTATCAAATTGGTTCATATTGAGGTCAAAAGGGTCCAAAATTAAACTTTGTTTGATTTCATCAAAAATTGAATTATTGGGGTTCTTTGATATTACAAATCTAACCGTGTATTTAGATTTTTAATTTTAAGTCCCATTTTTTAAATTGGTCTACATTAAGGTCCAAAGGGTCCAAAATTAAACTTAGTTTGATTTTAGCAAAAATTGAATTCTTGGGGTTCTTTGATATGCTGAATCTAAGCATGTGTTTAGATTTTTGATTATGGGCCCAGTTTTCAAGCTTGTCCAAGTTGGGGTCCAAAATTAAACTTTGTTTGATTTCAACAAAAATTGAATATATGAGGTTCTTTGATATGCTGAATCTAACCATGTATTTTGATTTTGGACATTGGACCATAATAGGTAAATTAAAAAAATTCAAGTTCTTAGACCACATTCTTTCTGTGTCAGAAACCTATGCTGTGTCAAATATTTAATAACAATCCAAATTCAGAGCTGTATCAAGCTTGAATGTTGTGTCCATACTTGCCCCAACTGTTCAGGGTTCGACCTCTGCGGTCGTATCAAGCTGCGCCCCAGCGAAGCATTTTATTAGGTTTACTTTGGTGAAATTTATTTATTTAATTTGCTCTCTGGTATATGTATGTGTCAATTTGCCAGTGCTGTATATATGTCTGTGCAAATACCAAGCTAACTTAGATTGGTATTGGAACGTTTAATTCAATTCTTTTTGTGGAAAAGTACCACACTTGCTACTTCTACTTCTTTCTGCAGTAGCACTGATTTATTATTTCTTTTATCAACTCGTCTCTAGGACACTTAAGGGCCTTGATGGCCAAGTGGTCTAAGGAGTCCATCTGCTGTATCACTAGCCTGTCAACACTGAGGTTGTGACCTTGAACCCTGCATGTGGCAGTAGTGGTTCTACTCCAATCTTTATTGACTAGGATTGTCAGTTTTCCTGCTAAAGGTCATGGTTCTCAACCGGCACTCCAGCTTCCTCCAATAAAAGTGACTGCCAATAGAATCAAGTCTGTCTATACTAGAATATATTATAGTCCTGTTAAAAGCTCAAAGTATTTCTGAAAACCCTTTAATATTAAAAAAGGGCAGCATTTTCTGTAAATGACAAAACTGAAATTGTGTCATAACAGAAAAATTTTATGATGCCACCTTGTTGAAGGCTATAAAATATCAGCAAAAACCACTGTAAAACCAAACTTTTTTGATGCCACCCTGAATACCAGCAAAATACCACTGTAAAACCGAATTGAAATAAGGGTTAAAAACACTGAACTTCAAACCTCAGAAAAAAATTTAATAATGTATCTAAATTGTAGTCCTTGAGGAATGAAATGAAGGTCAGGTTGACTAAGTTCTGTTTGAAGTCATGAAACCCTTAAACCAAGATTCATTGATGATTGCAGGTCACCAAATCTTTAAATAGAGTCATTATGACCTATTCTTCACACTTTTTGTACCAGTTTTACTTATTTATTACAATTTTAAGGTATATATTGGGTTTATGGACTTAATTTTTTTTAATTTGTCATTTGGGACCTTTTATTGCTGCGTTTGATCATTGTTTAAGGCCATATGGTTACCTATAGTTGTTATATTTTGTGTCATTTGGTCTCTCGTGGAGAGTTGTCTCATTGGCAATCATACTACATCTATATATTTAGTTATTTTTTATGAATGAGTTACACAGGTTGACTTAATTCAATCTTACTATGACATAATAACATTAGCGTTATGACATAACATGAAATTTTTGGGAAAGAGCATGAATTTGAAAGTCGTTTATATGCAACAGAATCAATCAGAAACATGATGAAGCATCATGAATTTGTTCATCACACATTGCAAATTTACGGCAGTTCCTGTAAAAAGTTCAATTCTTGAACAGGACTTAGTGAAGACATATTTTTCAGAATGCAACTTAGAAAGAAAATCCAGACCTCCCTAACCTTTGACTTTTGTCAATGAAATCGTTAACATATCTTATTATGGTCCTTATGTTATTTACTCTCCTGATCTCCAAAGACATTTCAGCTTTTGTCATTTGCTTAACTCTTCCAAAGACCTTTTGAGCTACTATTTGCTCACCTGACTGAAGACCATATGAACTGAAGTTATTTGTAAGTAATCTTGGGAATACCAAGAACTTTTTTGGATAGTACAGATATATCTAAGGGTCATAGTAAACCTGATCATTGTCTGACTTTAAATATGCCAAAATAGGGAGCTAGGTTAGGGGAACGGAAGTGTTGAACATTTACAAACATGTTAAACCCAACCACATTCTAAATGTGTTGGCCCCAAGTCAAGAGCCTGTAGTTCAGTGGTTGTTGTTGGGTGTTTTTTTTTTATATCTGTAGTTTTGGTTAATTGTTTTGTAATAAGGTCATTGTTTTTTTTTTTTTTTTAATTATTACACATCATGTAATTAATGTCTGGGTCTTTTATAACTGACTTGAATACAATATGGGTTTTCCTCATTGTTGAAGTCTGTACAATGACCTATAATTTCTTTAATCAATGTCATTTAGACTCTGTTGGAAAGTTGTTTCAATGGCAATCATACCACATTTCTTTCTTTTATATAGTACTGTTCACCCTTATAAACTATTATTTAAGAAATAATTCATGAAAGCCATAGATTTGTTGGAAATTTACACATGGCCTGGGCCGTCATATTCGAATTTTATCCTGAGCGTTATGGTTTCCATGAATTATTTCGATTCTAATAGGACAATTACGGTCATTTAAAAACTAAAGCGAGGGTGGGTATGCCGTGTGTGTGGCTGTGCTTTTTTACTCCCTGTTAGATAAAGCTAAAACATTCTAATAAATCTGTAGCTTGCATGAATTATTTCGTAAACAACCGCTAGAAAAAATATGCTTAATTCTTTTAATTCTCAAACCCAACATTTTTTAATTTACATGTTTTTCTCGTAAGCTACCGTCAAATCAAAAGTTGACAGTTCATAACTAAGGAGCCACCATGTTGACTTGCTGAAATCAGTAAATATGCAAATAATGCAATAAAATAGAAAATAAAACAACACCTACCTAAAAAATCCATTTTAATGTAATATTTTACGAATTTCGATGGTTCATGTAATGGAAAAACCTTCAGCTTTAGCATTTTGATTTGTATGACGTCATGTTTTGAAATGACTTAAATGCGCCAAAAGCATTGATGGACTTTCGCGGAATTTTATTTTATTTTGATTTTGTAGATTTCTCCGAGCTCTTGTGCATTTATTCTTTTTGTTATGCATCCGAATAAGAATAAAAGTTCTGTAGTCTTTTTTCAATTGCAATTTTTAAAACAATAAAATCGCATAGCATTTGCAAATAGGTTCCAATACATGTGGATTTACGAGGGAGGTATATTGTAACATCCATTATTATGTATATCTCTGAGTCTGCGCTAAGTATAGATATATCGAGAATTTTATCACGGTGTTGTTTACAACTGGGACTATTATACTAACGGGACTGGAAACCGTTACACCAATCAGTGTAATAATATCAACATCACGGTTGTTAGAACGAGACTTTACCTGCACTATTTATAGATACACCATATTGTTTTGACAGTGACAGCGTGCCTTGATCTTATAATTTTGGTAATTTGTTTTTATACGTCCGCAAAAAATTTTTTGTGGTCGTATATTGGTATGATGTTGGCGTCGTCGTCGTCGTCCGGTGTCGGCGTCCGAAGACGCATTAGTTTTCGCACTCTAACTTTAGTTTAAGTGAATGGATCTCTATGAAATTTTACCATAAGGTTCAATACCACAAAAGGAAGGTGGGGATTGATTTTGGGGGTTATGGTACCAACAGTTAAGGAATTAGGGGCCAAAAAGGGGCCAAAAAATAAGCATTTTCTAGATTCCAGACAATAACTGTGGAACGGTGTATGGATCTCTCTGAAATTATACTACAAGTTTCCATACCACAAAGGGATGGTTAGGATTTGCTTTGGGGGGTTATTGCTCAAACCGTTTAAGAATTAGGGGCAAAAAAGGGGGAAAAACAAGGTTGTCCTCATTAATGGACAAATACTTTAGTACAAAACATAATTTAAAGCAGTGTAAGGGAGATAAATCAAATACATCATTGAAATTATCTCCCTTACACTGCTTTTGAATTATGTATAAAGTAATGGTTAATGAACAATTAAGATAATTTAAAACAGTGTAAGGGAGGTAATCCAAATACAACGTTTTGGTTACTTCCCTTACACTGCTTTTAAATTATGTTTAAAGAAATGCATATTTTAAAGGAAGACCAGTATGGCGCATTAGATTTGTAAAATCTTTGACCACATTTATTTATTTGTTATGCCGAATCTAACCGTGTATTTAGATTTTTAATTTTGGGTCCAGTTTTCAAATTGGTCTACATTAAGGTCCAAAGGGTCCAAAATTAAACTTTGTTTGATTTTAACAAAAATTGAATATATGGGGTTCTTTGATATGCTGAATCTAAACATGAATTTAGATTTTTGATTTTTGGTCCAGTTTTCAATGAAAGTTGGTCCAAATTGGGGTCCAAAATTAAACTTTGTTTGATTTCAACAAAAATTGAATATATGGGGTTCTTTGATATGCTGCATCTAACCATGTATTTAGATTTTTTATTTGTGGACCCCGCTATCAAATTGGTTCATATTGAGGTCAAAAGGGTCCAAAATTAAACTTTGTTTGATTTCATCAAAAATTGAATTATTGGGGTTCTTTGATATGCCAAATCTAACCGTGTTTTTAGATATTTAATTTTGGGCCCAGTTTTTTGAATTGGTCTACATTAAGGTCCAAAGGGTCCAAAATTAAACTTAGTTTGATTTTAACAAAAATTGAATTTTTGGGGTTCTTTGATATGCTGAATCTAAACATGTGTTTAGATTTTTGATTATGGGACCAGTTTTCGAGTTGGTCCAAGTTGGGGTCCAAAATTAAACTTTGTTTGATTTCAACAAAAATTGAATATATGGGGTTCTTTGATATGCTGAATCTTACCATGTATTTAGATTTTTTATTTGTGGGCCTGCTATCAGATTGGTTCATATTGAGGTCAAAAGGGTCCAAAATTAAACTTTGTTTGATTACATCAAAAATTGAATTATTGGGGTTCTTTGATATGCCAAATCTAACTGTGTATTTAGATTTTTAATTTTGGGTCCCGTTTTTTAAATTGGTCTACATTAAGGTCAAAAGGGTCCAAAATTAAACTTAGTTTGATTTTAACAAAAATTGAATTCTTGGGGTTCTTTGATATGCTGAATCTAAACATGTGTTTAGATTTTTGATTATGGGCCCAGTTTTCAAGTTGGTCCAAGTTGGGGTCCAAAATTAAACTTTGTTTGATTTCAACAAAAATTGAATATATGGGGTTCTTTGATATGCTGTATCTAAACATGTATTTAGATTGTAGATTTTTGGCCCAGTTTTCAAGTTGGTCCAAATTGGGGTCCAAAATTAAACTTTGTTTGATTTCAACAAAAATTGAATATATGGGGTTCTTTGATATGCTGAATCTTACCATGTATTGAGATTTTTTATTTGTGGACCCGCTATCAAATTGGTTCATATTGAGGTCAAAAGGGTCCAAAATTAAACTTTGTTTGATTTCATCAAAAATTAAATTATTGGGGTTCTTTGATATGCCAAATCTAACCGTGTTTTTAGATTGTTAATTTTGGGTCCCGTTTTTTGAATTGGTCTACATTAAGGTCCAAAGGGTCCAAAATTAAACTTAGTTTGATTTTAACAAAAATTGAATTTTTGGGGTTCTTTGATATGCTGAATCTAAACATGTGTTTAGATTTTTGATTATGGGACCAGTTTTCAAGTTGGTCCAAGTTGGGGTCCAAAATTAAATTTTGTTTGATTTCAACAAAAATTGAATATATGGGGTTCTTTGATATGCTGAATCTAAACATGTATTTAGATTTTAGATTTTTGGCCCAGTTTTCAAGTTGGTCCAAATTGGGGTCCAAAATTAAACTTTGTTTGATTTCAACAAAAATTGAATATATGGGGTTCTTTGATATGCTGAATCTTACCATGTATTTAGATTTTTTATTTGTGGGCCTGCTATCAAATTGGTTCATATTGAGGTCAAAAGGGTCCAAAATTAAACTTTGTTTGATTTCATCAAAAATTGAATTATTGGGGTTCTTTGATATGCCAAATCTAACCGTGTTTTTAGATTTTTAATTTTGGGTCCCGTTTTTTTTAATTGGTCTACATTAAGGTCCAAAGGGTCCAAAATTAAACTTAGTTTGATTTTAACAAAAATTGAATTCTTGGGGTACTTTGATATGCTGAATCTAAACATGTGTTTAGATTTTTGATTATGGGACCAGTTTTCAAGTTTGTCCAAGTTGGGATCCAAAATTAAACTTTGTTTGATTTCAACAAAAATTGAATATATGGGGTTCTTTGATATGCTGAATCTAACCATGTATTTTGATTTTGGACATTGGACCATAATAGGTAAATTAAAAAATTTTAAGTTCTTAAACCACATTCATTCTGTGTCAGAAACCTATGCTGTGTCAAATATTTAATCACAATCCAAATTCAGAGCTGTATCAAGCTTGAATGTTGTGTCCATACTTGCCCCAACTGTTCAGGGTTCGACCTCTGCGGTCGTATCAAGCTGCGCCCAGCGAAGCATTTTATTTTATTTTATAGTTATTCGAAATGATAATCCTTAATTTAAACATGATCACTATAATGATAAAAGATATATCGATCTTTGACAGTTGTTATTAATCACTAAATCCCGTCTTAAGTGTAAAAAATGACACATGAAGATTGAAATTTTCAGGATGAAAATAGCGTGGGGACGATGTGGAAAAAAGTATAGATGATTCATAAAATTTCTTATAACTGTTGATTGAAAAGAGATACGCAAGTTCAGTTTGTTGTAAAATCATATTTTAGGTTATAGTTTGGATTTGCCTATTTTTATTGTCACTTTTTAAAATAAAAAGTGGAATATAAATCTCTTTCTCATTACAATCGGAACCCACATGCACGGCTCAAATAAATTATACTGTTCCTATAAAATTACCTACTCCTTTTTATGTGTACAATATTTTTATTATAATCAGGGTTAATTTTGCTTAGTAATGGTCTTCTGGTGGCATTAGCATTTGACTTCGTGAAAATATGTACACTAGGTTCCATAATTAGAACAACAAAAGTAGGCCCGTTCACAGCCATATTGAAATTTTGGTGTAAACACGAAGTTCACGAAAGTTCAGAACAATGTGGCTATATCTTTATTTGACCCGGGTAACTTTTGTTATATGAATTAGTTATGAACTGAAATTGTAAACATTGTTTTTATTGAACACTTATTGTTTTTATCAGGATTAATTATGATCTGTTAACCTTTGACACATTGTTTTCTTAGCGGTCAAGTAAATTTAAGCGCCGGCATTTCGACTATATCTGAGTTTTTTTTCAACACTAATATATTGACTACTTATTAATAATTTTTCATAAACAATATATATTTTTTGCATTTAAACTAATTAATTTAATAATTATTTTTTTATTTCAAATCCACCAATTTTAACAGTATTATATATATGCTGACTGTTTGCCGAAATATATTGTTTACATTCATGTACCGAATGCTAATTTACTACGTGACACGATAAGCTGTCAATCAAAACAAAAAATCAATAATCCGCTATCGGGGCAATGAAATCTCAACAGATCGATCAGTTTCCAGTCCCGTTAGTATAATAGTCCCAGTTTACAAAGCGAAAGAAGCACGTCATATTAGAATTTATAATTAAATAGATGCAAAGTTCTATATACAATGTTTATTCATATTAGCATTCAGTATTTAACAATTAACAGTTACTTACAAATAGTCAGTGAAAATTAACATCACATTAGTCCCCATTTCCAATTTTGATTTTTTCAGCAAAGAGAAGCAACTCTTAGATAGGACAAACTGTATCCCTGCCTATACAAACCTTATGGAAAGAGCATGTTTTGATGTCCATCAGCTTTTATGAATTTTCATTGCTTAATCACCTACTGTATATTTTTACCATATGTATATAAATGTACCTTCAAGGTAAAAACCACTGTCAGATTCTCCAAAATTCGCCATGCTCATTCCACTGTCTTTGTAAAGACAGGGATACAGTTTGTCTTATCAAGGAGTTATTTCCCTTTGCACATTTTTAAAGTTGAAAAACAAAGTTGGTAATTTGCTGTTCCAGAATCTAAAGGATTGTGGTTGATATCATTGTTTGTACCCAAAATTGAAAATAAAGTCACGTCATTGGTCGAATCCCATTGTTTTTAGGACGTTGTAAGCCAATCACAACGTTTTGTTGTACCCCTGTGAAAATATTACCCAGAATTCGTAAGATTCTGAAACAGTAGTTTGGAAATAGACTTTTGTCTCTTATACATGGCAACAATAATATACAAAATGGCAATTAAGATTTTTGGAAAAATGGCCTAAATGGTTGGTTGATCTGCCCATGTTCTCCAGCACAACCAAACAACAATGTGAAGGAATATTTCAAACAAGACACATGATAAAAGTTGTAAAATTCTGGTTTGATCTTTGTGCTATTAACAAATTATCTTTCAGTCAACAGTTTTAAACCTTTATGAAACTACAAATCATAGGAGTCAACTCGTCAACCTCAAAAACAGGAAATATCCCATAAGGAACATTGCTTTTGTCTGATATAATGCTTTAACTCACTTATAACCCTTAAAAATTTTACATTCAATTACAAATGAAAGAATCATCAATCATGTAAAAAACTATTTAAGTAAATCAATATGTCAAAATGTTGGTAGCTTGTGTGCTCCTAATAGTAAAAACAATTAATATGAAATAACCAATTAAATTTTATGCATGGTGGACTGAATTGAAAAGAGCCTTCCAACCCTACATTTTCAGTCAACAGTTTTAAACCTTTATGAAACTACAAATCATAGGAGTCAACTCGTCAACCTCAAAAACAGGAAATATCCCATAAGGAACATTGCTTTTGTCTGATATAATGCTTTAACTCACTTATAACCCTTAAAAATTTTACATTCAATTACAAATGAAAGAATCATCAATCATGTAAAAAACTATTTAAGTAAATCAATATGTCAAAATGTTGGTAGCTTGTGTGCTCCTAATAGTAAAAACAATTAATATGAAATAACCAATTAAATTTTATGCATGGTGGACTGAATTGAAAAGAGCCTTCCAACCCTACATTAATTACTGGTACAGCCCTTAATGAAATGATGCATTTGAAATGCAGCTCTTTGTAGTACACATCTAATAGTCATAATATACCCTTAAGGAAATACAAAATAATATACAATTATGTACAAATAAAACTTTGAACATTTAACTTATTTTGGGTTCTTTTTGCATCACATATTGTTCCCAGTTTGGTCCTTGGAAAGAACAGTTAATTATTTGCCCTGTTCATTGTAAAATTTGATACCCTTGTAAAATGCATTATAGAGACCGTGACATGTTAACATAGGGTAAATTTTCCATAAGATGACTTATCAATGAACACAGCAATTTTGATCGACACATGCAAACATTTTCCAATACTGTAAAATCAGAAATTATTGCGAGCATTTATTATTGCAAATTAGACATGATTATCCAAAATTCAACAGCTTATATATTAAAGTTTTTGAATTTTAGTTTGTTTGTTAGGTGGATCATGAAATCAATGCCACCTTTCCTTACTATTTATTGTAAAAGTTAAAAAAAATAATTAGCCAATCAAATCATGAATTAAGGATGTACTGGGGTGAGGATTATGAATTTTTGTCAGATGTTCGGACTGCTTGGGTTTTTTCCTACGATACAGGGTAAAATATTTTCCCCCATATCACCCACTTTTCTTTTCATATAAGACTTTAATAGCTCATAAAAGGTCATTTACCAAAATTAAAGCAGATTCTAGAATTTTTTTTCTTATGATATGAGACCCTACTAAAGCCAATGCTAAATATAAGGTAAAAGTCAGAGTTAGCCTTTTCCCGCCATTTATAAAAAAATCAAATATTTCAAAAAGGAGTTCCATATCCTATCAATATTTTTAGCTTATTTTGTTCTGTATCTAATGCTCTTCTGACTGATAATATCAATTTCAAATTCTAAGTACATCCTTAAGTAACAAAAGTGTTGACTGTTTAATGATAATAACCACAATAAGAAATTATTGTTCACCCAACAAACAAACAATTGGACTAACAAACATTATCTGTACATGCTCAAATAATATAACTCAAATGTGAAAAATAACAGAATTATCTATATACAAAATTCTATTTAAAAAACTTATTATATGAATACAGAATTCATAAATTCACTAAGGTTTATTATAGATATAAGGGATATTGATGGAATATGAATATTAGATTAAAGAAGATAGCGGTATAAGTCAAATTAACAGCAACCAATAATGAAATCCATTTACTACTTTTTATTGGGTTCATGTAGGTCGAATCATACTTCCACATTAAATCCTTATATTTGTTATAAATTAAGTAAAACTGTTTACCATATATGATATGTACTCTTTGTTGTGCCACTGATAAAGATAAAAGATAGAGCATGGAGTGCAAAAAACTAGTATAAAATTTCTAACAGTCTATTTTAACACAGTTCCAGTTATTGAAAGGGGCAGAAAGAGGGCAGTCTGTTGGCTCCAATTGTTTCAGTGCAATAACTTATGAACCGTGCAATATATGCTTTTTATAAAATTATCTTTAGAACTGTTCAACTAATGCCTTTAAAATTTCATGAATGTAAATCAAGAAATTATGCACTTGGTAAACATAAGATTTAAAAAGTGTTATTTTCATTGAAATGTTGTCACAAAATTTAGGTCAAGTTAGATATTGAGTATGTTCACGATTGCATTCAAGAGTTATGGCCCCTCATTGCTATAGCAATGACACTAATAAATGTAATATAAACCCTGATTGCTGTTATTTTGACAGCCTCTTGTTTGTGCCTGTCCCAAGTCAGGTCATTGTCAGTTTGATAAAAGAGGGGCGAAAGATACCAGAGGGACAGTCAAACTCATAGATCGAAAATAAACTGACAACGCCATGGCTGAAATATAAGAAGACAAACAGACAAATAATAGTACACAAAACACAACATAGAAAACTAAAGACTAAGCAACACGAACCCCACCAAAAACTGGGGGTGATCTCATGTGCTCTGGAAGGGTAAGCAGATCCTGCTCCACATAAGGAGCACATACATTGTTTTGTGTTATACCTTACATTAAGGTGATACAGAACACTACAGGGAGATAACTCTGTAAAAATCAGCTGAACGTTTTAATCATGTTCTATTGTTAAGGAAATATTAAGCTTCTCAATGATCAAAATTAGTGTTTGTCAAACTGCTATATATCCAATGAAATTTTTCTGATAAATTGTGTGGTTCAAGTTTTTTGAAATTTTTATATTTTTGTCAGAGGGTCAAATAAATATTTTGTCAAATTTTTATGAAAATTAAACGACCAAATTAATTTTAGTCAAGGTGTTTGGTACCACCTTAAATACTTCACCTTGAAGTTAGAATTCTATGTTTCAGTGAAACACAGATTGTTTGAATTTTGTAAGAGTGTATCAATGGAAAGCTTAATAAGCATTGATCATGTTGATGAAAATGACTATTACAAACACTTTAAAGATTTAAAGATTTTTACGCCCTTAACAGCATCTTGATTGTGACCAAGTAGGATTTCAGATTACATAGGAAGTGAAAATTCTCAGTTATAAAAAGTTTATGGTAATGCGTCATTTGTAAATCCACAATTACACTTGTGCTCAAGTGCTCTGTACAATAGTCGTGCAAAATTAACTCTCAAGGGAAACTTGAGTCTTTCTTTTGGAAGATACAAATCTCTTTGTATTTTTTCTTTATTCCCTTTTTTCTCTTTTTCAGGAAGATTCTTTTTAATTGTTCTGTCTGTTAATACACTGGAATTTTCATATATTTATGTCTTTTGTATTTTAAAAACTTCTTTTTTCTCTCTGATTTCTCTAAAAATTCAACTGGTTGTTCAACCCCTACTTGGTATTGATTCAAACTTCAATGTAGTAAAATTACTTTTAGCTATGAGAGTTCAATGATTAATGAAAGTAATATAGTGAAATACTTATTCGCCTCTAGCAGCCAATCTGGGTCAATTTTGTCAAAATAAAATAAAAAACATCACTGATGAATTATTTACTTGCAAGTGAATAATTTGACCACATTGAATCTGTGTTGATGTCACCTTTGATTTAACCCCTTAGCTGGAGATGGGTTATGCATGTGTTCATCTATTAAAAGGTTAAGAATGTCAACATTGAAAGTGAAACAAGGATGAATAATTTGGTTGATTAATTCTATCCACAAAAATCATTCTTACATAGGTAAAAATGATGATAAACATACTTTTAATCTACAATATGAAATCAAACAGACCTAGAAAAATCCAATTGCATGTGGTCAATATCTGTTTATATTTATGTTTATGTTTATATCAGGTTATATGACTGTTGGCAGTCATCTGATGTCTTCTCTATGGCTAATCAGATGACGTCTAGACAAAAATACACACAAAATGTTGATACATATTATCAAGTCCATGCATTGTTAATTGTTTATTTTAGACTTGTTGTCATTTGAATATATGTTTTAGTTTGTTATAAATCAAATATGAGAATTTGAGTTCAATTGGTGAAGATGAATTTGACAGCTTATGCCCCTTTAAATTAAAACAAAGAAATGGAAAAATAATATTGACAATTAAATCTCTACTTATTAAATCTACTATTTTCAATTTTTTGTGTTGATATGAGAAAATTATATACAGATATTTTGACATAAACAAATATTGTTTGGTTTATAACTCATAAAAAAGCAATTTGTAATTATAGTCTTAAGTCCAAGTTTGTGTGTACTATACAATTTGGTATACAACAAGACCACCATGCACAGCTTTTTCAAAATTGCTTGAAAACATGACTTTAATTTCTTGCCTTTAACAAATGAAAATCATACTTTGATATTTAAGAATTTTTTTATTATGTTTTTTTTTTTAATTTAAGTGCCAAAATTTCATAAATTTTTTTTAAAGATTTTAATAGATATGGAGGTTAATGTCAATGAGACAGCAACCTGGTGACACAAAAAATCAGGGTTAAAACATGGTTATCAACAAGAAACAGCTGTCTGTACAATTATTTGTCAAACCTTATGGGTGGACAAAAGAAAAGTACATGAATGAGTACAATAAAAATCTGCTTAAAAATAAAAAAAAGCACCTAATTATATGATGAGGCAAAACAAAATTATATACATTATGTACACAAAGAAACATAGACATGATAACAGTCTAAAAGATAACAAAAACAATAGAATAAACAAAATAATATACATGATTTGCACATGAATACAAGTATATTAGATAACAAAAACTAGACAACAAACAAAACAATAATAAGCAAGCATAATAACAATAAAACAAAATAATATTGTATGGAAAGATTGTAAGGCGAACATGTCTGACCTTGACCTCATCATATTTCATTGGTCGCTGTTTACATTTCATGGTTTGGGATGTTTCTCGCACACCTTTATACAAAAAATTTATAAACATTCCAGTGGCAAATATCTCATGCATATTCAGGAGGAGATTAAATTTGCAATAAACACTAATAGGTAGGTTCTTGGTTTGCCACTGTATATAGACGTGCAAATTGTCCGCCATTACGTAAAATCACACAAGTTCCCGTAAAATTTGACATCACAATATAAAAAATTTGACTACACAATTAAAAAGTTATTGTTGCTTGAAGGTTATTCGGAGTAGATCTCAGGTCATTCTGAGACAAAATTCCACTGAATACCAAAACTATTAATACGTTTATTGAGGGTATGTTTCAAATGGACAAAAATAACAGAATTATATGACCAAATTTATGTACATAAATCTATTTGAAAAAACATACAATAGAGATGCAGAATTATAACAGATGTAAGGACTATATATGGAATATTCATAAAAGAAGATCTGGATATATATATATAAGAAACAGCAACCAGTAATGAAATCCATGTACCAATTATTATTGGATTCCTGCAGGTTGAATTTTACTTTCACAATAAATCCCTATATTGGTAGTAAATATAAAAAAGAAGATGTGGTATGATTGCCAATGAGACAACTCTCCACAAGATCAGTAAGTAAGTTCAGTAAAACGATTGAACGTTTATAATATACTCTTTGTTGTGCCACTGATGAAGATAAAAAATATAGGGAAAAGTACTTAAAAACTAGTATAATATTTTGAACTGGCTTTTTCTGATGGAATCTTAGGACTTGTCGGTTGACAGGCATGCGGGAGGTCAGTCTGCTCCAGGCTGCGTTTGTTTCATTGCAATAAATTATGAACAATTCAACCTATGCTATTTAAATTTTAATATAGTGTGTTACTGATGACAAAATTGAGGTCAAGTTCAATTTTCACTTTTGCCGTTCAGGAATTTATTTGGTCCTTGATTGATTGGAAAAAGACACTTTATATCGTTTCCATGTAATTACTTTATATGAACCGTTCAACAAATGCTTTTTAACATTTTAGTATGTTGTTACTAATGACAAAATGAGGTCAATATTGATATTGATAATTTTCATTTTTGTCGTTCAGGAGTTATGGTTCTTATTGATTAAGGGCAATAACTTTAGAATTGTTCCACTAATTTTTTTCAAATTTTAATATGTTGTTACTTATGGCAAAATTGATGTCAAGTTTTATATTGACAATGTTTTAATATTGCATTCAGGTGTAATGGCCCATAAATAAATGTAATGAAAATCCAGTTTGCTGTAATTTTTACAGCCACTTGTTTGTGCCTTGTGTTTGCTGATAGCTAGTCCGGTCCTTGACAAGTGACACATACATTGTTTTATGTTAATATGCCTAATTATATTAGATTCTTCGAAGTTTGAATTCTATGTTTCAGTGTAACACATATTATTTTAATTTTGTGCGAGTGTATCATAGGAATTCTAAAAACTCATTGACTAAACTGACTAACAAAAATATTTCTGATTTAAAGATTTCTACCCCCTTAACAGCATCTTAATTGTGACCCAGTAAGCTGTAAGATTACATAGGAAGTGAAAATTCTCAGTTATAAAAAGTTTATGTTAACGCCTCATTTCTAAATACACATGTGCTCAAGTATATTGTATTTCCTTTTCTTATACATGTATTGTTTTAGTTAGGAAAGTCTCACTGGAAACTTGAGTCATTCTTGTGCAGATAAAAATCTCTTCGTTGTTTTCTTAATTTTGTATGATTTTGTTTATTTGTTTATTTTCTTGTTGATTCTTGAGTTCTTTTTGTTTTAAAATGGAACTTTCCTATTTTGTTTTGAAAATTTCCAAACTTGTGCAATAATTTCTCTTACAATTTCACTGGTTATGAAATCCTAATTAGCAACAACAAACAAAACTGTTGGATACAAATTTCAATGTTGTATATATTGCAATGTTTACTGGCTAATTGAGCTAGACAGTTACTCTTTAAAAGTATTATGCTTCCTGTTTAAAAAAAATTCTGTATACATATAGATTCTTACATTGATACCAGTGGATTATCCAAATTATCCAATCGAGATAGTTAAATTATCAATTTTAAAGTCAGAGCCACGGCAAGGACTTTAAAATTTATAATTTAACTATCGAGATAGAATAAATCCGATAATCCACAAGTAATTATGTAAAAATCTGTTTCTCTAATGATTAAAAAATTTATTTTCATATTTCGTTAAATGAAAATCCCCTTCGAGTGCCTTTCACATTCCACAAAGTTGTCAATTTCATTAACACCTGTTAGCATATTTTGATTCATCTAGTGAGCTGATAAAGGTCATGACCCTTAAACTTAGCCAATCATCTTCTGAGATCAACGGCAACCACACGTTGATTAAATTTTTTTATACATTGGGTTCTGAAAGGTTTAAATTGCGAAAGAATTAGAGAAAAGATTATAGGAAATTGGTATTTAATTGAACTTTTGAATTTCAATGTGGTTTATTTATATCACAAAATCCATGCAAACTAATATCCCAAGAATTATATTTAGTGCCAAAAATGATTAATTCCATTAAAAATCACAAGAAGTTGATAGAACATGTTGGGTAAATGTCATGTTGGATAAATGTCAATAACAGCAACTTGAAGACACATATAAAATTCAGATAAATACATGGTTTTAACATGAAACAGATGTCTTAACAAAATTTGTCAAACCCTATCAGTGGACAATGGAAAGGTTCTAGAATGACAATAAATATCTGTTCAGTCAAAGCACCTAAGTACATAATGATAAGAAATAAACGAAATAATATGCATTATGTACACAAAAGAAATAAATATGATTACAATATAAAAGATAACAAAAACAGTAAAACAAACAAAACAAAAATTACAAAATAAGGCCAAATTAAATAATATGTGTGTTTCCTATTACATCTATGAAAAAAATGGGGTAGGTAGGTAGGGAATTCTTTTTATTTTACAATTTTTTTTACATTGAGTCTATGGGAGAGAAATTCTGACTTTAACAGTGCTTATTGAAAAATGACAAAAAGAACTTTAAGGTATTTATAAGCTAAAAATATAGGGTAGGTAGGGAAACAGGAAACACACATAATTTTTTATTTGGCCTAAATGTCAATGACAGCAACTTGAAGACACATATAAAAATCAGATAAATACATGGTTGTAACAAGAAACAGATGTCTTTACAAAATTTGTCTATCAGTGGACAATGGAAAGGTTCTAGAATGACAAAAAAATCTGTTCAGTAAAAAACACCTAAGTACATAATGATAATAAAAAAACAAATTAATATACATTATGAACACAAAAAACATAAACATGATTACAATATAAAAGATAACAAAAACAGTAAAATAAACAAACAAAATTACAAAATAAGGCCAAATAAAATAATATGTGTGTTTCCTATTACATCTTTGAAAAAATAGGGTAGGTTATAGGCAGGGAATTTATTTTTATTTTACAGTTTTTTTTTACATTGAGCCTATGGGAGAGAAATTCTGACTTTTAACAGTGCTTATTGAAAAATGACCAAAAAACTTTAAGGTAGGGTATTTCTAAGCTTAAAATATGGGGTAGGTAGGGAAATAGAAAACACATCTTTTTTTATTTGGCCTAATTAACATTTTGAAAAATAATGAAAACAAGAACAAAGAAAACAGTACTGTAACATGTGTAAAAAAGGATGCTAGTAGATTGGCATGACTTTTTCATGATTAAAAAATCATATTGTGAACTCTTATTGTAACGATCAGTTTCTTACCCATCTTTATATATGAGTAATTGTGTTTTCACTTAAAATTTTTCTCTGGAATTAATAGGACACAGTTTTGGCATATGTAGCAATTAAATTTACAAAATGAGAGACCTAGAGATGCCAATCTTGAGGTGGTTGGAGCATGTAACAGTTTGATTATTTTGTGTAAAGGTTTATACTTAAGGATGTTCGATACTCTGTTTCAAAATAACAAGATTTTTTAAAGACTATAATAAATTGATAGTATATGCATAAAGGAACTTAAAAAGCAGATAAAAATTAAGGGTCCATGTGCTTGTTTTTGAGATATAAGCCATTGAAAATTTGGTGGGAAATGATTCTCTCTAGATTTTTCATACATTTAACATTGGCACCTTTTTTCTTTCAAAAACTATGAAAAAATAACAAGGATTTTATAAGATTTTGAAATATGACTTTTTAGACTTTTTGTAATGATATTATGAAAAGAAAAGTAGGGGTTAGTGGGCAAATTTTTTAAATGGCACTACATGGATAAAACTAGAGGATTCCGAATATCTGACAAAAACGTCAAAAACAAGAGTAGCGAACATCCTTAAGAAGGTGGAAGACCTAGATATGATATAATATATAATATTAAAAAGATATATGATAAAAGATATACAATGGTGAAATAACTGTCATGCAAGTTTCCCTTCCCTGCCATCAAATATAAAAGGTTCGTTTGGATGGTGGCTTTTCAAAAAGTATTGGATCAAGTAAAAAGATGACCTTTTAAATGATGAAAAGTTGAACAGTGTTGGAAATTCTTATTTAACACCTACAAACAACATCCCAATTGAGAACCAGGATGCTTTCAGATTTCATAGTAATTGAAAATTCTCATATTCATTTTTACACTCCTTATATGTACTTGTAGTCAAGTGTTTTATACTATGCTAATTCCTTCTCATATTTTTGTAAGAAACTTGAGGTCAGTTAAGTGCAAATAAAGTTTACTTTTCATTTCTTTTTTCTATGTTTTAGTCACTAATCTTTTTCCACTATAAACATTTAGATTCTTTTAGGTATACAATAGTACCTGAACAGTTTTCATATTTTGTAATTTGAAAATGTCCTTATTCTTTCAAATTCAACTGGTTATTTATACTCTGACCAACTCCACTGGTTCTTTGTAAGTACTAGTCTCTGGCCAGCTTTACTGGCCCTTCAGATACACAAGTATATAACCAGCTTCATTAGTCCTTCACATATACAAAAGGGGAGGCAATACCTTTTTATGTTAACCTGTTTTGGCCTTTTTCAACTATTGTTAACTGTTATCTGAGATAAATTTAAACTGTTAACTGTTTTCAACCCACTGTGTTAACTGTTATCAGCATTTTTGAATTTGTTGTTAACTGTTTTTGCCAAAATCGAGGTGTTGTTAACATGTTAACGGACCCCTGTTGCCCTCCCTCATACAAGTCTCTGACCGACTTCACTGGACCTGCAGATGTACCAGTTTTAGTCTCTTAGCGGCTTCATTGGTCAGCAGATGTACTAGTTGCTGACTAACTTTATTGGCCCTTCAGATGTTGTTGTCTTTGACCAGAAATACTGTTCTTGCAATTTGTAATAGTCCCTGACCTACTTCACTGGTCCATCAGATGTTCTAGTCTCTGACCAACTTCACTGGTCCATCAGATGTTCTCGTCTCTGATAAACTTCAACGGTCCTTCAGATGTTCTAGATGTAGTGCTGAAAGTCTGAAAGATAGATTCAACTAATAAATAAACTTCTAGACAATCCCCTGACTAGAAAGTAAACTTTTAGGAATAATCTTGAATTCACAACTGTTTCTCATTATTTATGAGTCTATTTTAATCCATGAATTATGCATAGATAGCATCACTGATTTTCCCCCAGAAAATTGCATTGCCTATTTCGTTGTTTGGATATTGAATATATGACTGTTTCTGAATATGTTCACACATTACTAGTGGTAAATCTTTTGATGACAGTTTCTCATAGAAAACAAGAAAAAGGATGTTTTTTCCATTCCTTGAATGAGTACTTTCCATTCTTGCCATGTTTAACTCAAACATACAAAAGTCAGATTCAAGAAAAGATCTGGTAATGATGCAGATTGTTTTCCGACTTGTTTGGATGGCTGTGACCATGTTGTTATTTATGTCGTGACCTGGAATGAAATCTCTTTCATGAATACACAGCTTCAAGTTTCTGTCTTGTTCAAGATTTTTAATGCAGTGGTCTATAACAAAGATCCGATCTTCATCTGAATAAGATATGAATGCATCGTAATTGTATTCACTCGAGTCTTCATCCTCATACTCTTTAGAAATATATTTCATGCTAGCTGTATAGTACATGTAGCGAAGTTTCCAACGTTTTTTATAGATGATTACTGCTGAGAAAAGTACCATAGCTGCTATCACTCCAAAAACAGTCAATGACACACTAAGAGTCAAATAAGTAGTATTCTTCTTCTTTGGTTTGAGTTTAAAGCAGTCTTGTTCAAGATAAAGTATTGATTTAACCAAAGAATTGGCTTTTGATATGGGGACATTTCCAGAAATGCATTGATATTTAGAAAATCTGATAAAATGATGACGAATTTGTCTCATCCACTGTAAAAATGAAAATGTGTTGCATGCATATGTGCATTGAAATGGGTTGTTACTAAGATCAATTTTTGTATCATTGTTTTTTTGAAGCAGTCTGTCAATTTCTTTCATTGATTTTTTTGTTAAAAATTTTATTTCATTGTTTGCAAGGTTCAAAACTTGTAATTCTTCCAAGTGTGAAAGATCAAAACTGATGTTTGAAATATAATTAAAACTCAAGTCAATGTGGTTTAGGTAGGGTTGACCTTTGAATATTTCTGTATTGAGCTTGAATATTAGATTATGGGACAAAGATATGTTTTCAAGTTTACTTGATTGTGTTATCAAATAACTATTGTTTACCAAGTAGTTTCCGAGTCTGTTATATTTTAAATCTAGTGTTACAACAGAAGAAAGATTTAAAGCTATCCGAGTTAATTTATTCCTAGTCAAATTTAGAAGTTGAAGACTTGATGGTGCATTAATAACTGCTTGTGTAGTAGTACAATGTTGGTTTAAACCAATGATATTTGTTACATGTAATTGACGAATAGATGTGTTCAAACATTCATCTAATAATTTCTTTGCACAGAAGTGATACATTTGATCTTTTAGATAATCATGCGACAAATTTTGTATTATAAGAATTTCAGTTGATGAATTTGATACTTTTGAAATCAATTCTATAATAGATTTTTGTAGCAACATTGATTGAATATTTTCTGTATATAAACTTTGAGAAAGTGGTTCATGTATTCTTACATTACCATAATCAATTTGTAACAATTTTAACTTTTTAAGTGTTGACAATGTAAAAGTATCAAAGTAAGTTTCTGCAAAAAGAAGGATGTGTAGTTGTGTTAAGTTAGGTGTATATTGAAAGAAGTTATTGTTTAGTGTTATGTATTCATAAAATGAACCCATTATATTTAAATGGAGTGATTGAAGGTGAGGAATTTTACAATATTCTTTTCCAAAAAAATTCGTGTTTATTCCTAATTCATGTACATCCATCTTAAAAATTTCAAGCTTTGTTAAATGTGCTATTGTTTTAGCTGGAAAATAAGACGTAGCTTTATTACTTTCAATTGAAAGTAGTTTCAGTGATTTAAGTGGCTTAAAACTCCTGAATGCTCTGGTATTAAAACTCAGCTTGTTATTATTGAGTCCTAGTTGCTGCAGTTTGTCAAGTCCATTAAACGCTTTTTCAGATATTTCAAATATTTTGTTGAAGGATAAATCCAGTACTGTAAGATTCCTCATATTTTTAAACTGATTATTTTTTATAACATAAATAAGGTTGTGTTGAAAGTTCAGAGAAGATGTGTTCGATGGTAATTGTAGAAAATAAAGTAACTGTATTCTCTTGTATGAACAATCAACATAAAGCTCTCCTTTTTCATAACTGTGTATACACATGGATGTACTCCCCTTGGCATGTAAAAAGTAACTGCATGATACAAAGAACATCAGTATAAAGTTGTATAATATAGCGTGTTCCATGATGTTCAGCTAAATTCTTATCTGTAAAAGATAAAATAAAGCTTGTTCCATGATGGTCTACTGAGTGCATTTATTATAAAAAAAATACAAGCATTTTAAAATCATAGATATGATACATATTTAGCTCATTCATCGTCTGTTGTAAATCTTTTCATAGATCTGTTCTGAAGAAACTACTTAAATAATTTATACCAACTTCACATGTTGCTAGATTGTAGTTTGCACTTTGTAAATACAGCTGTTTCACAAACCAAGCCTCTTTTGGGAGATATCTTATATTCATAGATATTTTGTTTTGTTTACCTTCTGGTTCCTTGATATGATCTCTATGTTTCATCTCATAGAGACCCAACTTGGGAATTTTACCAGAATAAATACACATGGATAGTGGCCAAATTGAATTGTGAGGAAGACCAACGGTGAAGGGATGGGTAGTACAGAATTTTAGTATAAGTTTAAACTGTAGGAAGTTTGGGGCATATAAATGTTGAAAATATGCCACACAGTCCTATGTTTTCTACCTAGTAGTGCATATGATCTTTTTATTTTAGGATATAGTTTTTTACGAAACTTCATCGTAAAAGTGGCACAGTTTTAGCCATAAAAGGAGTACCTATGGGAAATTGCATTGTCTATACCTACAGAAGTTCGTGAAATATATTTCATTCAATTAACCAACATTGCCACTTAGGCTAAAAACAGATCATAAAAGTAAATGGCATGTAATTGTATCTTTATATCTTGAAAACAATTATAGATAGAGACAATTTGATTGGACAAAAATGTTCAGAATATTTTTTATTACTACGTACTATAAAAATTATCAGATGAATCTTCCCTTAAATAATGATTTTTGACTATTTAAGTCTTTACTAAAGATAGAACATAGGGGTAAAATGCAAAATGTGTAAAATCTTGACAATTGAAGTTTGTGGGGAAAATGCTAAAATGTGGAGATCACCATTAATTTGTGACTTTTTAACATCTATATCACTATAATCAATTTGTTACAACTCTGAGTGTTGATAATGTTGACAGTGTTGAAGTATGAAACAGAACAGATTTAAACTGAAAGATGTATAAAGGTGTATGTTGAAAGAAGTTCTTATTATACCCCCACTTTAAAAAAGTGGGGGTATACTGTTTTAGCCTCTGTTTGTCCGTCCGTCCGTCCGTCAATCCGTCCAATGAATATTTTTCGTCGCATCTTTCTCAGGAACTACATCATAAGGATTTCTGAAATTTGATTTCAGGGTTTATATAAGTAAGCTATACCATGTGATGCGTTTTCAGATTTATCACTCAACAACTTCCTGTTTACATATTCGAAATGCATATTTGGGCGGTGGTATCATATGTGAGCAGTAGCTCACATTTTCACTTGTTAATTATGCCGTATTTCTTACCTGTAGGATATAAATAGAGTTAATAAAGGTGATGAAGTTTGAAACATCTTTTCCAAAAACTGGTTACATGTCAAAAGTAGAAAAATGTTGTACACCTATCTTCAGAATTTCAATCTTTATTAATTGTGATATTCAGGGTTTCTGCTGCCGGTTGCCATTTTAGCAAAATTGTGGCATTTAAAATTCATTATTGACAAAAGACTTTAGTGAAAGAAATATAACAGTTCGGTTCGTTGTATTTTTCTCTGGTTTCTCTGACTTTTCCCTGATCAGATAATACTGGGATTTCACCTTGAACTCATCAAGCGTTTCCATTTTGACAGAAAATCAATAATCAGCTGATTGCATTTTAATATAGATATCTGCCACAATTGACTAATTAATAAAGGTGTTGATTGTATTGTTGAATGAAATTGTGTGGTTAAGTGGCTTCTCATGTCACCTACAGGATTTTTTACAACTTTGACAGAAATAATTGTTTTGAAGTGGGTACTTCACAATTATTTTAAACACGCACATGTTTAAAGCATAATTTTAAGTCTCAACTTTTTTAGCTCACCTGGCCCATTGGGCCAAGTGAGCTTTCCTCTTCACTTGACGTCCGTTGTCCGTTAACTTTTACAAAAATCTTCTCCTCTGAAACTACTGGACCAAATTTAACCAAACATGGACACAATCATCATTGGGGTATTTAGTTTACAAAAAATTTGTCCGATGACCCGGCCTGTCAACCAACATGGCCGACATGGCTAAAAATAGAACATAGGGGTAAAATGCATGTTTTATCTATTATTTTTTGAACCGTTATAAATAGAGAAAATCTGAAAGGAGCAAAAATGTTCAGAATAATGAGCTCTACCAATTGTCCATATACATCAAAACTGTTAGACAAATTCTTATAGGAGTTATTGCCCATAAATGACAAATTTTACCATTTTTTTCATTTTTGCCTATTATCATGAAAACTATGATATTTAAAGAGAAACATTTTTTTTCCGTTATGCCTTATATGATTTAAATTATAATAGATAAATAAATACTTTAAATCACAAAAATGATCTGCAAGGCAAGATCTATTAAAAAGTCAAATTTTGCCGATATAGTTAGTAGACTGTCACTCTTCATAGGAGTGATTGCCCTTAAATGAGGATTTTATTTACCCTCTTTTGTGTTTTGAGCAAAAACTAAAGAAGATAGAGAGAAACTAAACAGACTAAAAGATCTGTAACACAAGATCAACAATATAGAAATTTTTGTCATGAAGTCTATTCTCGTCTACAATGTTGGAGAGTGTCCTTTGTTTGACCAAGGTGAGCGACCCAGGCTCTTTAGAGCCTCTAGTTTTAATGATGATGCGGAAAAGAACACTGTTGTTATAAAGAAAAATGTTCAAAAGTAAAAAATATCTGACGTTAGCCTTTATCCTACAACTAGATGAGTACCCAATAAACTTATTGAAGATAAATCCCTTGTTCCCAGAAGTCAACTATGATTTCATGAACTATATACACCAATGTTGAGTTATTTTGTATGAATGAGTTACAGGTCGACCAATGAAAGTCCTATAATTGTTTAGCTTTTATTATACCCCACACAAAGAGTTGCGGAGGGTATAATGTTTTTGACCCGTCCGTCTGTCCGTCCGTCCGTCCGTCCGTCCGTCTGTCCATCCGTCAGTCCTATTTCTTGTCATCGCAACTCCTCTCAAACCACACAACAGAATTTCACGAAACCTTTTTAGATAATAAGGACATACTATGTAGTTGTGCATATCGACAGGAAATTACGATTCAATTATTTTTCTAGGAGTTACGCCCTTTGAACTTATTTGCCCAAAATACTACTGCAACCTTTTGTCATCGCAACTCCTCTCAAACCACACAACAGAATTTCATGAAACCTTTTCAGATAATAAGGACATACTACGTAGATGTGCATATCGACAGGAAATTACGATTCAATTTTTTTTCCAGGAGTTACGCCCCTTTGAACTTATTTGCCCAATATACTACTGCAATCTTTTGTCATCACAACTCCTCTCAAACCACACAACAGAATTTCATGAAAGCTTTTCAGATAATAAGGACATACTACGTAGATGTGCATATCGACAAGAAATTACGATTCAATTTTTTTTCCAGGAGTTACGCCCCTTTGAACTTATTTGCCCAATATACTACTGCAACCTATTGTCATCGCAACTCCTCTCAAACTACACAACAGAATTTCATGAAACCTTTTCAGATAATAAGGACATACTACGTAGATGTGCATATCGACAGGAAATTACGATTCAATTTTTTTTCCAGGAGTTACGCCCCTTTGAACTTATTTGCCCAATATACTACTGCAACCTTTTGTCATCGCAACTCCTCTCAAACCACACAACAGAATTTCATGAAACTTTGTAGATAATAAGGACATACTATGTAGATGTGCATATTGACAGGAAATTAGGATTCAATTTTTTTTTCTGATACAATTTTTTTTTCTTACACTTATTTTATTTCTCAAATGACAATGTGGGGACGTTGGGTATGTGAGCGCGCTCACTAAGGTTCTTTAATTGTACCTCAATAACATATTGTAACACACAATTTAATTCCTTATTTATACAGCAGCAGGGGACATTTGATGCAATGTGGGCCTTATTTGGCTCAACTTTTGACTTTGAATTTGAATTTTAAAATTTGGAATTATGCCATCTTTAGACTATAAAATCTCTTTAAACTGTGCGCATACTTGATGATTGTTTTTAAGCTTATATTTGGTAATACTTCCTTTTTTGTAGGCCAAAAAGGGCTCATCCTCTTGTTGTGTAAATTTAAGGTAGATGGAGGGTCTAAGTTTAACTCCATAGATTTTTGAAATAATTTACCTAAATGTTGTTTATAATTATGATAACTTATTTTTAAAAACATGATAAAAAGTAAGTGTCACAGGGCTACAAGTTGTGGAAGATTGTCTGATTTTGTATAGATTATACATGGAAAACACAATTTTATGTGATAGAAAGAAGACTAATTAATAGGATTTTTAGATAAAATATGAGAAGACAGTTCTTATAATAAGCTTACAGAAAATAAAAAAGTAGGGTCACAAGACTCGGTTTCTTGATACAACACATGGCCCAAGAACACAGTTATTTCTTAGTGCATTTCTTTTAGACAATAAATTCAAATTAAAAAAATCGCACCTGCTCTATCTCAAAAAAATTTTTACAGTGTAGTGTACTACTATTGATACAAATAATATTAAAATTATAGAAATTTCTACCAGCTCTTAATCAAAATATTGACAATTCTGTGTTAAGGGGGGCTAAAATTCTGTTTGACAGCTTCAGACATTCTAATTTTTGACCTTTTTTAACTGGACTAAATCACTACTTAACATAAAGATTCAGCATCCAAATTTTTTAAACATGTAATTTCATCCTCTTACTTAATATTTCATGCATAAAATATCAAGAAATAAATTGGAAAAGTGTATAAAAAAAAAATGCAAGTTATACACTGTTCACACTAGGGACTATATTCGTAGACAACGAAAACCTAAGTACGATAACTGTGTCCTTGGACCACATTACAAAATAGGTATATTCATAACACATTCCTTAAAAAAACTTGCATTATCTGAGTTATCTCCCCTTATAAGGTAAATTGAATCAAACAAAAATGTTCTGTAGTTGTCAAACACAGTCATGAAATATGATAAAACATTCAGTTATCAATAATTTCCAATAAATAACAGTTATGGTACAGTGTTGTGATGTTGTGATCTTCAGCATAAAAAAAATTAACACTTTTTTATGGTGGAGGGATCGGCCAATTGTTCCTGTGGCTTCATGCCTCTAATGTGTGTGTAAACCTCTTCTCTGTGTTGTTCAACTCAGAAAATATATATATAGGAAGACCTTCTAGTTGTAACTTGAGGCATAAAATGATAAAAAAAAATTTCAGTTAATGCAGGTTCAATGAAATTAGATATCAATATAATTTGTAAATGGATTATTGTCCATTTCAATCTATTGAAGCTATATATATTTGTCATAGTTTTGTTATTATGAAAAAGTTATTTGAAAGTAAATAAACAAACTTACTGTTTATTGAAGCATCAACGTCAATAGTGATTACGTAACTGCAAGTAGGAAGACAATAATCTTATTTTTAATTCCTGTATGTTATGTCATAGAAGTGATTTAGGAAACAGGAAAACATCAGAGCTTTGGCCTATTGTGTGACATCAAACCCTGTCCTTAAAGAGACATTTAGTACCAGTCTACTTAAAATTAGACAACTACAGAATATATATAACTTACAACTAAAAATTTTGACATTAATCAAATAACTTAAAATAATATATAATTTCTTATTTTGAATAAATACTACTAGAGGTAAAGGGTTATCACAAAGTTCAAATTAACATATAATTGAGAATGGAACCCCCATTTTCTAATTTGATCTTTTTAATGGCTCACTTACGAAAGTAGAGGGGCATTATGTTTTTCAGTCTGTGCGTCCGTTCGTTCGTTCTTCTGTCTGTTCATCCGTACTTCTGTCCGTCTGTCTGTTCTGCTTCAGGTTAAAGTTTTTGGTCAAGGTAGTTTTTGATGAAGTTGATGTCCAATCAACTTGAAACTTAGTACACATGTTCCCTATGATATGAACTTTTTAATTTTAATGCCAAATTAGAGTTTTGACTCCAATTTCATGGTCCACTGAACATAGAAAAAGTGTGAGTTGTGCATCCGTGTACTATAGACACATTCTTGTTTGTGATAAATTTTGATATCACGCTACTCAAGTAATATGAGTTTTTCTCAGTCAAGAGAAAAAGAATATATGACATAATGAGCTTATGTCATTTACGTTGTGTAGGAAAAGAGCGATAAACAGATTATCAATGGTCTTTCAAACTCCAGGCTGTTGCCCTTCCATGAGGCACCCTCTTGTTTGAAAAACAGAAGATTAGTGGTTCTTTATAGGAACTCTGGCTTCCTCCACCAATAAAAAATGACCGTCAAGAAAACGCATAATTGTGCTGAAAGTGGCGTTTAACACCAATGTATCAATCTTGTTTGAAAAACTATTGATAATCTGTAATTCCTTGATTATGTTTCACTTAAAAATTCACATTGAAAAATATATGAAACCTGGTGGAACTTTTATATTTAAGTTGCTACACAATTACAGTCCTACAACTATGCCCAAGAATTCACATCAAAATGATGTTGAATGGAAAATCAGGTTATCACCCACACCACTTATAAAACACAAAATTTTCAAAAAAAATTGTCACTCTTTGGTCGGGTTGTTGTCTCTTTGACATATTCCCCATTTCCATTCTCAATTTTACTACAATTAAAAGTTTGTTAGTTGATGAATACCACATGTTTAGTTTTCTTGATAATTGGTGGTAATTGTTGCATGAATGAATTGAAATAAAAGTGCCATTGCAGAAACAAATATTTTGTTTCAGAAGGAAAAAAAAACATACTTTGCCATTACAAAACACACTTTGGGCCACATTTAAAAGAATGTCTGTTTCCCCTTCCCCGGGTCTACTCTTTGAAAACAGACCAGGAAGGCAGGTACTTTTTTTTTTTTTTTTTCCCCAACTGGATGTCATGGATGGTTTGACTTGTACACTGGAGGCCACTTACTAGCTGTTTGTGCTCAATTTTAGTGTATTTATTTAGATTATCAATCCTTTTGCTTTCAAGCACTATTCAAAACATGCACATTTAGTGCATAAAACTAATGTAGCATTTAATAAAGTGTATACTTACTATTTTCTGATTTGACAGTTATTAAAACTTTTATTACTAACATTACAGTAGACTCAGGCAAATCGGATACCCAAAATGTCAGCAAAAACATCCCATACATGATATATTCAATTGGACGATAAATGTAGATTCATTGAATATTCTGCAATAATGAGTTGACCTAATCCTGAGATGTTAAAAGACCTGACCACTGCTATATATAAACGGGTTGGAGTGATTTTTATCAAGTACATCACTGCAATGTTTGTGTAAAAAACTTATCTGACAGCCATACTGTTGCCTATAGTTGCTTACATCCACTTCATTTGAATTTTTGGCGGAGAATTGTCTTATGGTCCAAGGACACAGTTATCGTCCTTTGGTTTTCATTGTCTACAAATATAGTCCCTAGTGTGAACAGTGTTTAACTTGCATTTTTTTTTTATACACTTTCCCAATTTATTTCTTGATATTTTATGCATGAAATATTAAGTAAGGGGATGAAATTACATGTTAAAAAAATTTGGGTGCTGAATCTTTATGTTTAGTAGTGATTTGGTCCAATTAAAAAAGGTCAAAAATTAGAATGTCTGAAGCTGTAAAACTTAATTTTAGCCCCCCTTAACACAGAATTGTCAATATTTTGAGTTAGAGCTGGTAGAAGTTTCTATAATTTTGATATTATTTGTATCAATAGTAGTACACTACACTGTAAAAATCTTTTTGAGATAGAGCAGGTGCGATTTTTTTAATTTGAATTTATTGTCTAAAAGAAATGCACTACGAAATAACTGTGTTCTCTGGCCTTATTGGCAATCATTCCACATCTCCTTATTTTTATATGGAATGCTCATATTTGTTTTTCAGTTTTTTAAACTTATATTTAAATTTGTTTTTAAATAAATCAAATGTCCTGAAATATTTATGTGAATAAATATCTATCATCCATAGTTTGTGTCTTTATTTGTATTATAAATGAAATTATATCCCATATTTATATTTGTATTCACAGTGTTCTCTCCAGGATTTGTAAATAGCACCGACAAAGTTATTTGCATCGATAATAATATGCATCGTGTTGCAACTCTTTTTCATCTATACGCCTTAAGGTTAGTTATCATAGGGTTCTTTCTTTTTATGCCCCCGCCGTAGCGGTTGGGGCATTAAGTTTTACCCTTGTCCGTCTGTATGTATGTATGTCCGTCCGTACGTCCCAAAACTGGTTTCCGTTCTTTAACTTGAGTTTGCTTCAACCAAATGTTATGAAACATATACACAATGCTTATTACCACAAACTACAGATCAAGTTTGAATTTTGGTGGCGTCACTTTAACTGTTCTAGAGTTATGCCCCTTTATAAATGGAAAAATTACAAAATTTTTGGTTTCCGTCCTCTTACTTAAGTTTGCCTCAACCAAATGTTATGAAACTTACACACAATGCTTATTACCGCAAAACACAGATCAAGTTTGAATTTTGATGGCGTCACTTTAACAGCTCTAGAGTTATGCCCCTTTATAAATGGAAAAATTGCAAAACTTTTAGTTTCCGTTCTTTAACTTAAGTTTGCCTCAACCAAATGTTATGAAACTTATACACAATGCTTATTACCACAAAACACAGATCAAGTTTGAATTTTGGTGGCGTCACTTTAACCGTTCTAGAGTTATGCCCCTTTATAAATGGAAAAATTGCAAAATATTTAGTTTCCGTTCTCTAACTTAAATTTGCCTCAACCAAATGTTATGAAACTTATACACAATGCTTATTACCACAAAACACAGATCAAGTTTGAATTTTGGTGGTGTCACATTAACCGTTCTAGAGTTATGCCCCTTGATAAATGGAAAAATTGCAAAATTTTTATTTTTTTCTTTGAAATATCAAGTTATTTTAAAATTGGAGTTATCTTCCTTTGTCCATGATTATAGTTGAATCAACAACAATCAATGCAATGTTTAATTTTGACTTCCACTGATAGAACACAGATCAGTTGAATTTGGGTAGTGTCACTTTAACCATTATTGAGTTATGCCCCTTTATAAATCCAAAGATTGCAAAATGTTTAGTTTCCATTCTGTAACTTAAGTTTGCCCTAACCCAACATTATGAAACCTATTCACAATATTCATTACCACATAACTAAGATCAAGTACAAATTTTTTGTATCTGTTTTCTAACTTTAGTTTGCCTCAACCAAATGTTATGAAACTTATACACAATGCTTATTACTATATAATACAGATTATGTACGAAATTTTGTGGTGACACTTTTACCATTCTTGAGTTATGTCCCTTTATAAACATAAAAAGTGCTGAATTTTTTAGTTTGTCTCAACCAAATGTTATAAAACTTATACACAACCATTCTAGAGTTATGCGTGTTTACAAATAGAAAAATTGCTGAATTTTTAGTTTCTGTTCTCTACTTAAGTTAGAGGGGCCTGATGGGGGGGGTCTCATTACGATTCATGAGTTGATTTTTTTGACATTCACGATTCACAGAAAATAAATTTCCATGATCACGGATCACGAAAATATAAAAAAAAATAAATCTGTAGAAAAATGGATCACGATAGCGAAAATGCGCTGATCATGAAGAACGAAAATAACCCATCAGGCCCCTCAAGTTAGCCTCAACCAAATGTTATGAGACTTACACACAATGCTTATTACCACAAAACTCAGATCAAGTTCAAATTTGGGTAGCATCACTTTTACCGTTCTTCAGTTATGTCCCTTTATAACTATATGATATGCAAGCGTGGGCATCATCTGTGTCCACATGTGGACACTATCCACATTTATTTTTTGATTATGTTTTATATCTATTGGAGTTTTTCTATTCTTTTGTTGACACTATTGCAGTGAAAGAAATTATATTCCCCATTCAGTAATAAGCATGAAGAGAATTGTCAATTTTTATTTCTACATGTACTTATAACACTAGTCTGGTTTCAACGAACTTGTCTAGCTGAAAATGTCTGGACGACGAGAATAATTTTTAAAGACTTTGACTACACATGAGGGTTTTCCTCTGTAGGTCTGACGACGAGGGTGGTTTTTAATGTTCTTAACTACCCATGAGGGTCTTGCACGGTCGGTTATAATAGGTCTGGTAAGTTGATACACTGAATGAATACAAATACTGGTTTGATTTTATTGGGAGTATTGAAGATATAACCTTACATTCCATTTTATAGTTTATGGCAATTATTTGTTTACTTATAAATAATCCTAAGAGTAAATATATTTTTAACATGGGAATTTCAAAATAAGCAAAAATAGGAGTAACTCTTTTGGGATTTATAATGAAAATGCTGTTTTTGCTGTTTAAAAAATACTCATCATACCTTTTTGCGAAAATACAAAACCTTTTCAAAAGTACCAAAAACAATGATTGTCCAAAGTAAGTGTGGCTGGTGTATAAAACTTATTAAATCAACTGCCACACTGGAGGTAAACCAGCGGTCAAAATGAAAGTTGTTTGTTGTAAAAGAGAGAAGGAAGACTCATTAAAAGAGATAGGATATATGATATACTAGCTTGGACACATTGCTTTATAGATAATAAAAATATGCATAATTGTCAATTATAATTATTTAATGGACCAACAGTTAATCTTTTATCAAGTATAAACAATTTTTCGGCATGTGTACAACTATTGCCGTATCGGCATTGTAAATGTCCAAATTAAAATTTTCGATTGCATCACTTGTCAACGCTAGGGTAGTGAGTGAAGCCATAAAATTGTTGTCAGGAGTCATAAATTAATTAAATCACAAAAGAAACAAGTAACAAGTTCTAATTGATTGATTAAATCCCATCTGCAACAGGTAACCTTCATCAGGTAAATCAATCACCTGTTGTAACTATCAACATATCACCTGTAATTTTTATACAATACAAATACAATTTAACAAGTCACAATTTTACCGAAAATTAAAGTACCACAAAACTGAAATATAGGACCATGATAGGAATGATAGAAGTTATAATCAAAATTAAATAGCATCCATGACATGTGGTGAAGCACATGTTACATGATTATATCTGACAAAAGTCAGGATTCCCTTTTGTTCCTGCCGGTGGGTAACACTTTAGACGTGTCCTTGTACTTAATTCGTACAGAAAACGACAATGCGATCTTGTCGCCCAACTTTCAAGCAGACAGTTTACCCTCGATACACACTGCTTAATTGATAGATAACTCCAGAGAGTTCCGAGAAGACTTCCGGTACTATCAGAACCAATGACGAAATGGAAACTAATAAATTTCGGAAATAAAAAAAATTCCGATTTTTTTTGGGTCAAATAATTTTTTGACCCGGTCAGGGAGAGGGGAAACAAACATGTTTTTTATTTTCGCCTTGATTGCAGCAAAAATTCTTTAGACCAGAAAACAATAAGATACCTGATTTTTTTGTTGCCAACATTTAATACATGTAGGGGACATGTCTACAAATAGCATTCGTCAGTCCTATTGGAACCAACTGTGATCTTTGTATCAACTTGTTCCTTTATTCTTAAGGGGTATACTTTAAACAGGAGCTTCTTACGAAGAACAAAAGAAACTTCTATTATCCTTAAACATTGACAGAAATGGTCGGTTGAAAAATTACTAAGAGTGTATTTCAATTTTCACATTGTGAATTTTCCATTTCTCTGCATACTTGAAAGGATATTTCAACCATTGTACAAAAAACAGTTCAGTCTTAAACTATCAATGCTGGTCATTTATATGTAAATTTTATTTTTACAGTTCATAAAATGTAAAAATTTGAAACACTGAGCACAGCAATTATAGTTTGTTGAGCATGCAGGAACCATTCTAAAATTGGCTTAAGGTCACCACAAGCCTTATGTTTTGGAAAAGTATAAAAGACTGGACAGCAAAGAAAAAAAGTGTATGAAAGTCCTAGTTGGTCAGGTTACTAATTCTTTGGTTGGGCCTGAAATTTTAGCTAAAAAAGCTTGGAAAATGTTTTAACAAATTTGTATAATGTAAATATCATCATGATCATTGTATCAGATGTAAAATTCTGCCTTGAGCTGTTTTTTGTATTATTTAAAAAATCTTTGAAAATTCTAGATAACTCTTTACGAGTTCCATTAGGTATAAAGTATCATTTTTGTGATAAAAACAACAGTTCAAATTAATATATTTACATTTTGTTTATCTATTTTCAGGTCCATAGAAATTCTGGATCTTCCAAACCTCAAACTGAGAGGAACTGTTCATGTTCATAAGAAGTTGATCAATGCTATTGTCTGGCATCCACTGTACACAACGACCTCCAGTGCGGGTTCACCATACAAGAACCTGATAGCAACTGGTTCCAATGAATCTAGTATCAATATCGTTGATTTGAAACCAATAATTGGTATGTGGTTATTTGGTAATTACAAATTGGTGTGGTAGTTTGCTGTATTTTCATGGGAACGTTTTTCATCATCAAATAGAAGTTGAAACTGCTTGTAAATGATTCTAGAACACTTCATGAGTGTTAAAATAAGTCAAAATAACACAAAAAACAATTTAGAAACTTGTGTATGTTTAAACCAGACGTTTGAATAGCATGTGTAAAAGAAAATAAATACGGTGAGAGTGTACGAATAGCTGTATTTAATAGATATCACTAGAATACGACTTTGAAAGTAAAACAGTTCCATCCTCGTGTAAAACAATGTTTAATATTGGCATGCATACCACTTCTTCTTATATCTATCACCTTAATGTTTGAAGGATCTTAAGCTAATACAAAACACATGCATCAGTATGAAACACCAAAACGGAACAAATAACTGATTATGTTTTGTAGTTTATACATCGTAAGCTGATTCCCAGTTGACTTCTACACTTTTTTGTTCCGTTTAATTCAAGCAGATTCCAGTTTATTTTAAGCAATGCAGTGAAAAGAAACATGAAATTTGTAGTGAAGCATTTACTTTTTAAATTTATCAGTATATATTTGAAATTGAATGAAAATAACATATTAATTTGGATTAGGTGAAATTGTTAGTTTTGAAAACGATAAGAGCACTCTCTTCAATTTTAACAACAAAAATGGCGGGACATAAACAAATTACCTCGTGAAATCGATTTTTTTCTCTTATTTCTTGCTTATCGTACTCTATAGTCCGCACCCCTGTCTGGCAGGTTCAATTTTGGAGAATAAAACTGTGGACTATACAAGCCTTTATTCTGTAATGGATTTTAAACCTCTCTAATGATTTTGCAATTAAAGTCTTTCTAGAATGGCAATCATGCAGACTTATAAAATTTAAATATCTGATAAAGGCAAAGTTTTGTGGTGTAGGCATTCTGTTGAGCTCACCTGGCCCAAGGTCGTTGGCTGTTGTCATCCGTTGTCGTCTTTAACTTTTTACATTTTGAACTTCTTCTAAAAAACCACTGAATGGTATGTAACTAAACATGGCATAATGTTTCTTATGAAGTGCTGACCAAGTGTTGTTACTTTGAAGCAGATCCATCATCCAAGATGGCCACCAGGAGGGGACTGCCTTTAACATATGTAGGACCCTATGGACAATACATACAAATGTCGTCTTTTAGAGAACCATTGAATGGTAAGGAACCTTTTGAGGTGCTGGCCAAGTGTTGTTACTTTGAAGCTGATCCATCATCCAAGATGGCTGCCAGTGGGGGACTTCTTTTAACGTAGAACCCTATGGACAATGCATATGAATGTCTTCTTTTAGAGAACCACTAAATGGAATGAAACCAAATATGGCAAGTTCCTTATGAGGTGCTGACCAAGTGTTGTTACTTTGAAGCGATTCCATCAACCAAGATGGCTGCCGACGGGGAACTTAGTTTAACAAAGGACCCTATGGGAAATGTATACAAATGTATTCTTCTAGAAAACCGACCTAATGAATTGAAACCAAACATGGCATGAATGATTCTTTTGAGGTGCTGACAAAGTGTTGTAACTTTGTAGGCGATAAATCATCCAAGATAGCCGCCAGCGGGGACTTAGTTTCACGTAGGACCCTATGGGAAATACATAGAAAAGTTTTCTTTTAGAGAACCACTGAATGGAATGAAACCAAACATGGAATGAATGTTCCTTATAGGGTGCTGACCAAATGTTGTTACTTTGAAGCAGATCCATCATCCACGATGGCTGCCAACGGGGGACTTTGTTTAACATAGAACCCTATGGACAATACATACAATTGTCTTCTTCAAGTAAACTACTGAATGGAATGAAACCAAACATAGCATGAATGTTCCTAATAAGGTGCTGACCAAGTGTTGTTACTTTGTACAAATCCATCAACCAAGATGGCTGCCAAAGGGGGACTTAGGTCAACAAAGGACCATATGTGAAAATATATACAAATATCTTATTCTTGAAAACTGCTTAATGGATTGAAACCAAACATGGTATGAATATTTTTATTTGATGTGCTAACCAAGTGTTGTTGCTTTGTAGCCGAACCATCATCCAAGATGGCCTCCAGTAGCGGACTTAGTCTAATGGAAATACATACAAATGCTTTTTCTAGAGGTGCACTGAATGGACAGGTCTTTCGTTAAGATGTCAAGCAATTTTAGTGTATTATAATTTGGTGTATGAAAGGTAATAAACAAAATACCACATCCACTAGAGTTAAGGATTTATCTGAGTACTTGAGTACTCACGAGTACTTTAGTATTAAATTTCAGATCTTTTGACCTCCCTACTCCTTTTACATGATTTCCAAAACCAAAGTAGAATCAGGTGAGCGGTACAGGCTCTTGAGAGCCTCTAGTTTTAATGTCTGTTTCCCTAGCACAATATGACTTCCAAGTCATGATGATTCCTAATAGAAATAAGCGTTAGAGATCTTATCATCAATACTGTATGACCGACTGCTGATATTATCTGCCTAAGAACACTGGGGTAAAGCTGATGACCGTAATTCGATTCACGGTCATCACAAGATGGCAAACACAAAATTAGGTCAGAATCGGTATAGTCTGTTTAAGTGTTTCTATGAGATATTCTATATAAAGCATACATTGATATGATATAAATTTGTAAGAGATTCGCATGGAAATCACAAATTACTAACGAGAAATGTATATGAAACAGAAATTTCTTTTTGAAAAAATTGCTGAGATGACCGTAATTAATCATCATAATTTTTTCAAGATGACCATAATATATAACAAGGATGACTGTGATTTCATAATCCGAGTAACATATAATTTTGAGTTTGTCTCAACAGGGGCTCGGTTAGTGGATATAAATATGTTTAATCAATGTCTTTTTAACTTTTTGTCGTATTTTCAGTACAGGACATAGATAGTAAATTGCATATTGTTAGTAAACAATGACTTATTGATAGAGATACGACAAAAATTGAAAAAAAAAAATATGATTCAACTTACTTATATCCGCTAATTGAGCTTATGTGTATGTTTCAACAGGAATCAGATTGAAAGCTAACTTTGTCTTGACGTGTGAATAACACTTTTTATACAATTTGACAAGGTTCCCCTTGTAATATGCTCCTTGTACAAGACCAAATCAAGGATCTAATTAATAGACTAAATTATGAATTTGTTAATAGTTTGCCGGAGCTCACCTTCATTAGTTTGATTGTAGTTTTCTGTTAATATATAAACATAAACTTTATAAGATATAATTAATAATTAGATAGCAAACTCTTGCAATTGGATGTTTTAGGTCTGTGTGATTTCATATTATCGGTTAAAACAATATGTTAATAATCGCTTTTACCTGCATGTATATTAAAGAATGAGTGGATAATTCATTAATGATCAGTAGCGGATCCAGAAGTTTTCATAAGAGGGGGCCCGCTCCAGTCATGCAATGTGATTCCCTATATAATCAACCAAATTTTTCCCACAAAAGGGGGGCCCGGGCCCCCTGAAAAACCCTCTAAATCCGCCTCTGATGATGTCTCTTTGCTTATTTTGACTAGACTGAACCAAACTGGCTGAATTATTATTTCACTGTTTCACTTTCATTAATAATTGAACAGTTGCATAAAATTCCATTATATTGACAACCATGTGTGAACAAAACAAACAGACATAAAAATGTCAAAATTGGGGTATAACAGTCAACATTGTGTTATAATCTTAATCACTATAAAAACAAACAAAAATGTAACAAAGAAACACAAAGGGCATATAGAAAAAGCACATAAGCAAAAATGGAAAGCAATAATTCAAAAATTTACCATAGCACAATAACACAATGATGGGATGTACAAGTACCAAGCCATGTCAAATGGATATCACAAAAAATACATTAAACATTTAAATTAATATTTAAAAAGACATGTAAAAGAATACTATAACATGATAAACAACGTCAGTACCTAGAATATATATATATATATATATCATTGATTATTTAAAACATTCATTTAAGGAAAATTTCAAATCGAATTAGCAGTTTTCTTTATTTCCTTTATAAATTACGGTCATCTTTTACCAATTATGGTAATCCCTTTTTTGAATGGCTGGTACTGTTACAGTCATCTCGATTGTGAATGACGGTCATCTTCGCGATTTTTTCAAATCCATTTTCCTGTTTCATATACATTTCTTGGTAGTAATTTGTGATTTCCATGTGAACCTTTTATAAATTTATATCATACCAACATGTGCTTTATATTGAATATATCGTAGAAACACTTTAACAGACAATATAGATTCTGAACTAATTCTGTGTCTGCCATCTTGGGATGACCGTGAATCGAGTTACGGCCATCAGCTTTACCCCAGTGAAGAATGTGCAGGTCAAACTTGGGGTAATTAAAAAGCTGTATTCAATCTCCTTCTATAGTTATGATTGATTGATTCATAAAAACTGTGGTGCTACTAAATTAGAAAATTTGACCAAAATTCAATTAAGAAAATAAGTCCCTGTTCTGGTTTAGTTGCTACTGAAATATCTATATATTCCTGATTAGAAAAAAGGGGAAATAAACACAAGATTATATTTTTTATATATATTTTTTTTTTTTAATAATTTCAGTATTTTTATACATGTAGTTAAGTTGGATTTTAATTTTTGATAGTGTACTAAAAGATTTTTTCATTCAATCAAATAGGCCAATTTCAACCAAATTTAAATCATCACAATACCTACTTTCAGAGAACATGATTTTTGCTTGTCATTTGGTCACTGGTTGATAGTTGTCTCATAGGCAATCATTCCAATGTATCTTCCTATTTTTATGATGTATTTACTTTACTGTGAATTCATTATTATTCGTTGAATACCAATTTTCATGGGTTTAGTGAATATAGGTGATTCACAAATTAAAATGTTCAATGAATGATAAAAAATTCAGTGAGCTAAGTATGCAGAGATAAGCAAAACCAGTAAATCAAACATTCGCAAAAATACAAGTTTCCCTGAATCCACTAAAAATCAATACCAATAAATATAAATGAAAAGAGGGAGTTCTTGTCATAAGCAGACTTTAGATGAAGGATAAAGCTCTTTGGAGCCTCTTGTTTACAGCTATTTATGGATTTCAATGTAAAAGATATCATATTTTTTTTTACTAATATTTGTTTAATGAGATTGTTAAACATAAATAAATTATTTTGATCAATAATTTAGTAATTGGTAACCTAGTTAATTGTAGAAGGGATTTCGTATTTAATGAATTATGACTGTTTTGAATTAGATTAAATTGAGAATGGAAATGGGGAATGTGTCAAAGAGACAACAACCCGACCTTAGAGTAGAAAACAGCTGAAGGACCACCTTGAGGCTTCATAGATATATATATGGGAGCGATGGATGATACTTTTTTCTCAACACCCCCACCCATGCAATTTTTATAAAGACCTTCCACTCATACAATTTAAAGAAATTGGATGCATTGGTGTGTATAAAAACCTGCTTTACCTGAATTATAAAATATAAATTGCCTTCCAACTCCCACAAAATTAATTCTTGAATAGCCCTAAGCTATTAACAGGAAGTAACTGCTGTTCATTTTTAAGTAAGAATTGAAATAGAGTTATTTTCCTTGTGTCATGATGAAATTGTAGCTGAAATTATTCTGTCAATATTGAACGTGGAAAATGAATGATGAATTTAATTTTCAACTTTGACCTGAGGTAACGTGTGAAAGGAAAGAAAATCAACATTTGTGTTTGTTCTTGAAGTGATCTTATGTTTTTATATTAAAAAGAAGATGCGGTATGATTGCCTATGAGACAACTCTCCACAATAGAACAAATGACACAGAAATTAACAACTATAGGTCACTGTACGGCCTTCAACAATGAGCAAAGCCCATACCATATATTCAGCTATAAAAGGCCTTGAAAAGACAAATGTTAAACAATTCAATCGATAAAACTGAAAAAAAAAAAATCAATTGACTTGTTTCATATTTTTCATGTTTGGGCCTTTTATAGCAGACTGTAGGGTATGGGTTTCATCTCATTGTTGAAGGCTGTAATGTTGCCTATAATTACTTACATCCACTTCATTTTGATTTTAGATTTTAGTTGTCTCATTGGCAATGAGCTCTGCACCATAGACCAAATGATATAGAAGTACAAGCAATTAGAAGTCATCGTTGGTGTTTTTTCTTTTCTATACAAAAAAAAAAATATTTGATATAATCATGCATGGTTTTATTTTCCAATACTGCATCATTGACAATTAAAGGACAGAAAAGAGCTTCAATATTATAGATGAGGTATAGATGAATTGCACAACTATAAAGCCATGAATAAACAAAGGATTTGGGAAAGTATTTAAATAAACAAAGATTTCAAGTTATTTATATTTTACTATTTTCAGAAGCAGATAAAGATGGAAAAGAACTCCTGATTATAACTGAACCGTGGAAGTCCTTGAGAGGTCACTGTCACAGAATTACCGGTCTGTCGTGGAGTACACACTGTGATGGATTCATAGCATCATCGTCCTATGATGGACAGGCAATGGTTAGTACTAAGTAGTCAAGGATATTGAAGTGTGGAGGTGTTGTCTACTTTAAGTTGGTACCAAACACCTTGACTAAAATTAATTTGGCTCGTTTAATTTTCATAAAATTTTGACAAAAATATAAAAATTTCAAAAAAAAATTGAAACACACACTTTATCAAAAAAAATTTCATTAGATGTATAGCAGTTTGATAAACACTAATTTTGATCATTGAGAAGCTTAATAGTTCCTTAATGATAGAACGTGATGAAAATGTTCAGCTGATGTTTACAGAGTTATCTCCCTGTAGTGTTATGTACCACATTAAGTTTTTCTGGGAGTTATTATTCTTAGTCTTTAAGTTGACACAGCAATATCTGTGTAGCTCCATGGTAACATATACAGTGATGACTAATAAGGGAGCAGGGATATTGACGGGTGTTTGAATCAAGCTTAAGGGAAAAGTAGAAATATTGGCGGCTGTGGTTTTTTATCAGTCATGAAGTGGATATTGCATATAAAGTGAGGACTAAAGGGTAAGGGTATTGATGGGTATTTAAAATCAAGCTCAAGGGAAAATATTGACTACCATGGATTCATGATCAGTCATGGGGTGAATATTTTCTTGGATTTCATGGATGTAAGTGAAAGGCTAAATTGAGTATTCAACAAAATGCATATTTCTTATAAGCTTATATGCAGAATTTGTTGAAACCAACAACTTCAAGTATTCACAAAAATGCCCCTTTAAGATACTGGAAGTTGGCACTGTGATAGTGCCATTGGTTTCTAATCACAGTTTGGGTAGGATAGATTACCCCTTATTGGTAATACATATTCATATTTTTTTGCATTGGATATTTTGATGTAATTTAAATACCTGTACTGTAAATTCAGAAATTATTGGGTGCATTTATTATTGCAATTGTTGACTTGAGGACAAAACTGCAAGTTTAATTATTGTGATTTCAGAAAAATCTGCATACAGTTATATGTATCAGATATCAGAATGTGAGTTCTAATTATTGGCTCACCGTTCCATCATCGTCGTCCGTCGTCGTCTGTCTGGTGTAAACTATTTCAAACATCTTCTCCTCAGAAACTACTGAACCAATTCCAACCAAACTTAAGCTGAATGATGCTTAGGGTATCTAGAATAAAGTTTGTGGTTTATTTACTGTTTCGTCAAATAACATGGCTGCCATGGCTAAAAATAGAACATAGGGGTAAAATGCAGTTTTTGGCTTATATCTCAAAAACCAAAGAATTTAGAGCAAATCTGACAGGGGTTATAGTGTTCATTAGGAGATGTTCTATCAGCCCTGAAATTTTCAGTTGAATCTGATAACCCATTGTTGGGTTGCTGCCACTAAATTGGTATTTTTAAGGATATTTTGCAGTTTTTATACGACCGCAAAAAAATTTTGTGGTCGTATATTGGTATGACGTTGGCGATGCGTCGTCCGAAGACACATTGGTTTTCGCACTCTAACTTTAGTTTAAGTGAATGGATCTTTTTGAAATTTGACCATAAGGTTAAATACCACAAAAGGAAGGTTGGGATTGATTTTGGGGGTTATGGTACCAACAGTTAAGGAATTAGGGGCCAAAAAGGGGCCAAAAATAAGCATTTTCTAGTTTCCAGACAATAACTGTGGAACGGTGTATGGATCTCTCTGAAATTATACTACAAGTTTCCATACCACAAAGGGATGGTTAGGATTTGCTTTGGGGGGTTATGGCCCAAACCGTTTAGGAATTAGGGGCAAAAAAGGTGGAAAAACAAGGTTGTGGTGGTTAATGGACAAATACTTTAGTACAAAACATAATTTAAAGCAGTGTAAGGGAGATAAATCAAATACATCATTGAAATTATCTCCCTTACACTGCTTTTAAATTATGTATAAAGTAATGGTAAATGAACAATAAAGATAATTTAAAACAGTGTAAGGGAGGTAATCCAAATACAACGTTTTGGTTACTTCCCTTACACTGCTTTTAAATTATGTTTAAAGAAATGCATATTTATAAAGGAAGACCAGTAAAAATATCTGCATATGTTGCATCTTTTTTTTTTACAAAAAAATCCATATGAAAGATTTGACACTATATTTTTAATTCTTTTATAAAATAGATTAAGTTAGCACTATGGTAAATTTAAATGGGTAATTATGGTTGCCAACTCCATTGGAAATTTGAATTGAGATTATGACCATATCTTGAGGGAAAGAATTTTTTTGGGGAAAAAAGGGGGGGGGATAAAAAGAAATTGTGGGGGGTCAATTTTTTCTCATTTCAGATTTCAGAAATTAAAAAGAATTATTCTTCAAATATTATTTTTTTTTCAAATTTCAAATATTGAAAAATTTCAAGAAGTAATCTTTAATTGCACAGTATGGCGCATTAGATTTGTAAAATCTTTGATCACATTTATTTATTTGTAATGCCGAATCTAAAAGTGTATTTAGATTTTTAATTTTGGGTCCAGTTTTCAAATTGGTCTACATTAAGGTCCAAACGGTCCAAAATTAAACTTTGTTTGATTTTAGCAAAAATTGAATATATGAGGTTCTTTGATATGCTGAATTAAACATGTATTTAGATTTTTGATTTTTGGCCCAGTTTTCAAGTTGGTCCAAATTGGGGTCCAAAATTAAACTTTGTTTGATTTCAACAAAAATTGAATATATGGGGTTCTTTGATATGCTGAATCTAACCATGTATTTAGATTTTTTATTTGTGGACCCCGTTATCAAATTGGTTCATATTGAGGTCAAAAGGGTCCAAAATTAAACTTTGTTTGATTTCATCTAAAATTGAATTATTGGGGTTCTTTGATATTCCAAATCTAACCGTGTATTTAGATTTTTAATTTTGGGTCCTGTTTTTTAAATTGGTCTACATTAAGGTCCAAAGGGTCCAAAATTAAACTTAGTTTGATTTTAACAAAAATTGAATTCTTGGGGTTCTTTGATATGCTGAATCTAAACATGTGTTTAGATTTTTGATTATGGACCCAGTTTTCAAGTTGGTCCAAGATAGGGTCCAGTATTTAAACTTTGTTTGATTTCAACAAAAATTGAATATATAGGGTTCTTTGATATGCTGAATCTAAACATGTATTTAGATTTTTGATTTTGGGCCCAGTTTTCAAGTTGGTCCAAATTGGGGTCCAAAATTAAACTTTGTTTGATTTCAACAAAAATTGAATATATGAGGTTCTTTGATATGCTGAATCTAACCATGTATTTAGATTTTTTATTTGTGGGCCCCGCTATCAAATTGGTTCATATTGAGGTCAAAAGGGTCCAAATTAAAATTTGTTTGATTTCATCAAAAATTGAATTATTGGGGTTCTTTGATATGCCAAATCTAACCATGTTTTTAGATTTTTAATTTGGGTCCCGTTTTTTAAATTGGTCTTCATTGAGGTCCAAAGGGTCCAAAATTAAACTTAGTTTGATTTTAACAAAAATTGAATTCTCGGGGTTCTTTGATATGCTGAATCTAAACATGTGTTTAGATTTTTGATTATGGGCCCAGTTTTCAAGTTGGTCCAAGTTGGGGTCCAAAATTAAACTTTTTTTGATTTCAACAAAAATTGAATATATGGGGTTCTTTGATATGCTGAATCTAACCATGAATTTAGATTTTTTATTTGTGGGCCTCGCTATCAAATTGGTTCATATTGAGGTCAAAAGGGTCCAGAATTAAACTTTGTTTGATTTCATCAAAAATTGAATTATTGGGGTTCTTTGATATTCCAAATCTAACCGTGTATTTAGATTTTTAATTTTAAGTCCCGTTTTTTAAATTGGTCTACATTAAGGTCCAAAGGGTCCAAAATTAAACTTAGTTTGATTTTAGCAAAAATTGAATTCTCGTGGTTCTTTGATATGCTGAATCTAAACATGTGTTTAGATTTTTGATTATGGGCCCAGTTTTCAAGTTGGTCCAAGTTGGGGTCCAAAATTAAACTTTTGTTTGATTTCAACAAAAATTGAAAATATGGGGTTCTTTGATATGCTGAATCTAACCATGTATTTTGATTTTGGACATTGGACCATAATAGGTAAATTAAAAAAATTCAAGTTCTTAGACCACATTTTTTCTGTGTCAGAAACCTATGCTGTGTCAAATATTTAATAACAATCCAAATTCAGAGCTGTATCAAGCTTGAATGTTGTGTCCATACTTGCCCCAACTGTTCAGGGTTCGACCTCTGCCGTCGTATCAAGCTGCGCCCCAGCGAAGCATTTTATTGGTTATTATCTTGAATATTATCAATGATAAAGATAAACTGTGAACAGCAAAAATGTTCAGCAAAGTAAGATCTACAAATAAGTTCTATGATCAAAATTGTCAATTGACCCCTTAAGGAGTTATTGCCCTTAAAGGACAATTTTACACAATTTGTTTATCATGTTTTCTAACTTTAAAAAATCTTCTCCTCTGAAACTACTGAACCAATTCCAACCAAACTTAAGCTGAATGATTCTAAGGGTATCTAGAATAAAGTTTGTGTTTTATTTTCTGTTTCGTAAAATAACATGGCCGCCATGGCTAAAAATAGAAATTAGGGGTAAAATGCAATTTTTGGCTTATATCTCAAAAACCAAAGGCAAAGCATTTAGAGCTAATCTGATGGACGTAAAAATGTTTATTAGGCCAATGGCTTTCAGCCCTGAAATTTTCAGATGAATCTAACAACCCATTGTTGGAATGCTGCCTCTTAATTGGTAATTTTAAGGAAATTTTGCAGATTTTGGTTATTATCTTGAATATTATTAATGATAAAGATAAACTGTAAACAGCAAAAATGTTCAGCAAAGTAAGATCTACAAAAAAGTTTGTATGACCTAAATTGTCAAATGTCCCCTTAAGGAGTTATTGCCCTTTAAAATCATTTTTTCACATTTTGTTCATTTAGTTTGCTTACTTTAAAAAATCTTCTTTTTTTAAACTGCTGAATCAATTTCAGCCAAACTTGGGCTGAATGAGTTTCAGAGTATCTAGTATAAATTTTGTATTTTATTTTCTTGTACGTCAAGAAACATAGCCACTATGGCTAAAATGAAACATAGGGGTAAAATGCATTTCTTTGATTTTGAAGAAAATATGACAGATACAAAGAACATTTCAATGGAAGTTTTAAGCCATTCATTTATATATATTGAAAAGCAAAAATAATCATTGATGAAAGATTTAAGCAAAAAATTACAGGTGAGTGATTCAGACTCTTGAGAGCCTCATGTTGCGATAGTCACCAAGTTGCATTTTTTCGCATTAATAAAAACCTCGCAATAATTTCTGAATTTACAGTAACTTGAGTCGGTACTGGTGTAGTACAATTTGTTATTATACTTCATGCTTTCTAAAGTGGGCTGTATATAGGGAAGCTTAGTTCATTCATCCTTCAGTCCAACATTTGTATCCGCAACTGCTCTTGAACCCCTTGACAAAATTTGGAGAAACCTTCACAGAATCTTATATGTTGAATTTTGCATCTTCAATTTCATTTTTGCATCTGCATAATTTTTAGGGTTTACATGTCTTTACAATAAAGTACATATTTGTATTCTATTTCTCCTCCTTAACCCCCAATCATAATTTAAATAAAACCTTCTCAGATTCTTTACATTATATAGTGCCATTGTACGCATATTTTTTTAGTTTTTTTTCTGAATTATTTTTAGCTCACCTGGCCCGAAGGGCCAAGTGAGCTTTTCTCATCACTCTGCATCCGTCGTCCGTCGTCGTCGTCGTCATCCGGCGTTGTCTGTTAACTTTTACAAAAATCTTCTCCTCTGAAACTACTGGGTCAAATTTAACCAAACTTGGTCACAATCATCATTGGGGTATCTAGTTTAAAAAATGTGTCCGGTGATCCGGTCAACCAAACAAGATGGCCGCCATGGCTAAAAATAGAACATAGGGGTAAAATGTAGATTTTGGCTTATATCTCTGAAACCAAAGCATTTAGAGCAAATCTGACATGTTGTAAAATTGTTTATCAGGTCAAGATCTATCTGCCCTGAAATTTTCAGATGAATCGGAGATTCTGTTGTTGGGTTGCTGTCACTAAATTGGTAATTTTAAGAAAATTTTGCAGTTTTTATACGACCGCAAAAAAATTTTGTGGTCGTATATTGGTATGACGTTGGCGTCGTCGTCGTCGTCGTCGTCGTCGTCGTCGTCGTCCAGCGTCGTCGTCCGAAGACACATTGGTTTTCGCACTCTAACTTTAGTTTAAGTGAATGGATCTTTTTGAAATTTTACCATAAGGTTAAATACCACAAAAGGAAGGTTGGGATTGATTTTGGGGGTTATGGTACCAACAGTTAAGGAATTAGGGGTCAAAAAGGGGCCAAAAATAAGCATTTTCTAGTTTCCAGACAATAACTGTGGAACGGTGTATGGATCTCTCTGAAATTATACTACAAGTTTCCATACCACAAAGGGATGGTTAGGATTTGCTTTGGGGGGTTATGGCTCAAACCGTTTAGGAATAAGGGGCAAAAAAGGGGGAAAAACAAGGTTGTCCTGGTTAATGGACAAATACAAATACAAAACATAATTTAAAGCAGTGTAAGGGAGATAAATCAAATACATCATTGAAATTATCTCCCTTACACTGCTTTTAAATTATGTATAAAGTAATGGTTAATGAACAATAAAGATAATTTAAAACAGTGTAAGGGAGGTAATCCAAATACCTTTTGGTTACTTCCCTTACACTGCTCTTAAATTATGTTTAAAGAAATGCATATTTATAAAGGAAGACCAGTAAAAATATCTGCAAATGTTGCATCATTTTTTTTTACAAAAAAATCCATATGAAAGATTTGACACTATATTTTAAATTCTATTATAAAATAGATTAAGTTAGCACTATGGTAAATTTAAATGGGTAATTATGGTTGCCAACTCCATTGGAAATTTGAATTGAGATTATAACCATATCTTGAGGGAAAGAATTTTTTTGGGGGAAAAAGGGGGGGGGGGGGGATAAAAAGAAATTGTGGGGGGTCAATTTTTTTCTCATTTCAGATTTCAGAAATTAAAAAGAATTATTCTTCAAATATTATTTTTTTTCCAAATTTCAAATATTGAAAAATTTCAAGAAGTTATCTTTAATTGCACAGTATGGCGCATTAGATTTGTAAAATCTTTGATCACATTTATTTATTTGTTATGCCGAATCTAACAGTGTATTTAGATTTTTAATTTTGGGTCCAGTTTTCAAAATCGTCTACATTAAGGTCCAAAGGGTCCAAAATTAAACTTTGTTTGATTTTAGCAAAAATTGAATATATGAGGTTCTTTGATATGCTGAATCTAAACATGTATTTAGATTTTTGATTTTTGGCCCAGTTTTCAAGTTGGTCCAAATTGGGGTCCAAAATTAAACTTTGTTTGATTTCAACAAAAATTGAATATATGGGGTTCTTTGATATGCTGAATCTAACCATGTATTTAGATTTTTTATTTTTGGACCCCGTTATCAAATTGGTTCATATTGAGGTCAAAAGGGTCCAAAATTAAACTTTGTTTGATTTCATCTAAAATTGAATTATTGGGGCTCTTTGATATTCCAAATCTAACTGTGTATTTAGATTTTTAATTTTGGGTCTTGTTTTTTAAATTGGTCTACATTAAGGTCCAAAGGGTCCAAAATTAAACTTAGTTTGATTTTAACAAAAATTGAATTCTTTGGGTTCTTTGATATGCTGAATCTAAACATGTGTTTAGATTTTTGAATATGGGCCCAGTTTTCAAGTTGGTCCAAGATAGGGTCCAGTATTTAAACTTTGTTTGATTTCAACAAAAATTGAATATATGGGGTTCTTTGATATGCTGAATCTAAACATGTATTTAGATTTTTGATTATGGGCCCAGTTTTCAAGTTGGTCCAAATTGGGGTCCAAAATTAAACTTTGTTTGATTTCAACAAAAATTGAATATATGAGGTTCTTTGATATGCTGAATCTAACCATGTATTTAGATTTTTTATTTGTAGGCCCCGCTATCAAATTGGTTCATATTGAGGTCAAAAGGGTCCAAAATTAAACTTTGTTTGATTTCATCAAAAATTGAATTATTGGGGTTCTTTGATATGCCAAATCTAACCGTGTTTTAGATGTTTAATTTGGGTCCCGTTTTTTAAATTGGTCTTCATTGAGGTCCAAAGGGTCCAAAATTAAACTTAGTTTGATTTTAACAAAAATTGAATTCTTGGGGTTCTTTGATATGCTGAATCTAAACATGTGTTTAGATTTTTTATTATTGGCCCAGTTTTCAAGTTGGTCCAAGTTGGGGTCCAAAATTAAACTTTTTTTGATTTCAACAAAAATTGAATATATGGGGTTCTTTGATATGCTGAATCTAACCATGTATTTAGATTTTTTCATTTGTGGGCCCCGCTATCAAATTGGTTCATATTGAGGTCAAAAGGGTCCAAAATTAAACTTTGTTTGATTTCATCAAAAATTGAATTATTGGGGTTCTTTGATATTCCAAATCTAACCGTGTATTTAGATTTTTAATTTTAAGTCCCATTTTTTAAATTGGTCTACATTAAGGTCCAAAGGGTCCAAAATTAAACTTAGTTTGATTTTAGCAAAAATTGAATTCTTGGGGTTCTTTGATATGCTGAATCTAAACATGTGTTTAGATTTTTGATTATGGGCCCAGTTTTCAAGTTTGTCCAAGTTGGGGTCCAAAATTAAACTTTGTTTGATTTTAACAAAAGTTGAATATATGGGGTTCTTTGATATGCTGAATCTTACCATGTATTTTGATTTTGGACATTGGACCATAATAGGTAAATTAAAAAAATTCAAGTTCTTAGACCTCATTCTTTCTATGTCAGAAACCTATGCTGTGTCAAATATTTAATAACAATCCAAATTCAGAGCTGTATCAAGCTTGAATGTTGTGTCCATACTTGCCCCAACTGTTCAGGGTTCGACCTCTGCGGTCGTATCAAGCTGCGCCCCAGCGAAGCATTTTATTGGTTAGTATTTTGAATATTATTATAGATAGAGATAAACTGTAAACAGCAATAATGTACAGCAAAGTAAGATCTACAATCAAGTCAACTTGACCAAAATGGTCAGTTGACCCCTTAAGGAGTTATTGCCCTTTATATTCAATTTTTAACCATTTTTCGTAAATTTTTGTAATCTTTTACAAAAATCTTCTCCTCTGAAACTACTAAGACAAATTTAACCAAACTTGTCCACAATCATCATTAGGGTATCTAGTTTAAAAAATGTGTCCGATGACCCCGCCCACGAACCAAGATGGCCGACATGGCTAAAAAATAGTACATAAGGTAAAATGCAGTTTTTGGCTCATATCTCTGAAACCAAAGAATTTAGAGCAAATCTGACAGTAGAAAATTGTTCATTAGGTCAAGATCTATCTGCCCTGAAATTTTCAGACCAATCAGGCAACACGTTGTTGGGTTGCTGCCCCTGAATTGGTAATTTTAGGAAAATTTTGCAGCTTTTGGTTATTATCTTGAATATTATTATAGATAGAGATAAACTGTAAACAGCAATAATGTTCAGCAAAGTAAGATCTACAATCAAGTCAACCTGACCAAAATTGTCAATTGACCCCTTAAGGAGTTATTGCCCTTTATAGTCAATTTTTTACAATTTTCATAAATTTTGTAAATTTTTGTAAATTTTTACAAAATATTTTCCACTGTATCTACTGGGCCAAGTTCAATATAGATAGAGATATTTGTAAGCAGCAAGAATGTTTAGTAAAGTAAGATCTACAAACACATCACCATCACCAAAACACAATTTTGTCATGAATCCATCTGTGTCCTTTGTTTAATATGCACATAGACCAAGGTGAGTGACACAGGCTCTTTAGAGCCTCTAGTTTTGGTTTCCCTTAGTAAATCATGAACTTTGCAAGAATTGGGGTATAATTTTGTGGGCTTTGCTCACAGTTCCTGTAGTTATATAGCTCTGCATTACAGTTCCTTGAAAATGGGAGTACCTTATCAGTCTATATATTTTCAGTTTTCTACAGAATTCCTGTTTTTTACATAATTGCTATTATCCTATTTATGGATAATTAGCATCTTTCACATTCTTACAAAAAAAAAATTAAAAAATAATAATTCATTATTTGTTTAAGGTATGGAGCATTGAAACAGAACAGATGTTAGCATGTTACCGTGGACACAAGGGGAGGTTACTCACTGTACAGTGGAGTGGTCAGGAAAAGGATGTTGTGTTTACAGGGGGAGAGGATTTTTCTTTCCATAAATGGAGGTTTACAGATCACCTACCATCTGAAACAAATGGTAAGATTTTAGTGAGACATGAAGTACTTACTCTACGGGGACACCAGGGTCCTCCATGATGTTTGGTACGTTTAAGGTTACTCAATGTGAATGTTTTCTGTGTCCTGTTTTGTGGACTACTTGTATGTCATTTTCTATTTTTCTCTTTGGCCCTGATGTTGAATGCCTCTTTCATATGTTTTAAACTTATTTTTCATACCCCACTCTAGGAGTAGGGTCTGTTTTGCATCATTGTAGTCCATCTGTTTGTCCAACATATATCTTAAGTAGTGGTAACAAGACTACTTCATGTTTGGTCAGGAGCTTTGCTTTAAATAATCATATTCTGTAATCTAAGAGTACTTTTTGGAGCTGTCAGACCACCACTTCCAGTTTTCAGATATTTTGACTAATGAGTGGGGTACCTGTACGCCTCTTGTTTGTAATTTGTGACTAATGAGTGGGGCACCAGTATGCCTCTTGTTTGTAATTTGTGACTAATGAGTGGGGTACCAGTATGCCTCTTGTTTGTAATTTGTACGGACATTTAGGTGTCAATCTGCATCCGAACTACCCATTTCACTGAAAAAGAAAAAAGAGCTGTTTGTCCAAGTAGAATTATTTTCTGGTCAAGTATAACTATTCACAAATGTATGTGATGGCCACAGTTTTTTGTAAACAGGACTGGCAGTTACTGGGAACATTGAAGTCTGTTTTGAGGACTGTTAAGGACAATCAGGGATCACGCTACCAGGGCGAAGAAGTCGCTTTCCCGTCCTTTACTTCGCTTTGCCCGACCCTCAAAAGCGAAAACAATTCACCCTGTGGTTTATGATACTCTCTTTCAGTCGCTTTCGTCATCGGCAATATTCAATTTTTACCAAGACAATGAAAAATCATTTAAAAGTAAAGAAATTCAAGGCATAAACGATTTATTTTCTTCAGAAAAGAGGTTAAAGCATTGATTTCAAAGTTGTTGGCATGTTATTTCATAAAAACAATTTTTATACGACCGCAAAAACATTTTTGGGATAGTATAATGGTATGATGTCGTCTGCGTCGTCTGCGTCGTCGTCCGAAGACACATTTGTTTCCGGACAATAACTTTAGTTTAAGTGAATGGATCTCTATGAAAAATTTTTTTAAAAGGTTCAATACTGTAACGAAAACCGAGCGGTCGGGCCTTAGTGTTAAACTATAAATGTTTATCCCTTAGTGCGTTGCTATAAGAATGTGTTATGTTAGAATGAACGAGTATATAAAAAAATAAAAGTTATATCTGGTGACTCTTATTGGGTAGCGTGGACTCTGGTATCGTGTTACTATGTGGTACTCTGGTATCGTGGTACTATGTGGTACTCTGGTATTCTGAATACACACTGGTAAGGTTTGGTTCCTCTGGTAAGGTAATGACTCTGATATAAAAGTGTAGATTGGAGTATAGGTTTTTGTATGGTAACTCTCGATGTTTGTAAGAATAACAGACTCGTTAAATAAAACTCAACTTGTATTAACTTTAAGATGTATTAAATATCAACAATACATATAAATATTAAATAACTTAACAGTATTTTAGACTTACAGATAAATACTTTATTAACCTTTTATCGTGAATTAAAGAAAATGGATAGCGGAAAAAAAATATCCCCAGAAAGTTTACTAATTGTAGTTTGGTAATCGGCAAATGGTAAATCAAATTCAATGCAAAAAGATAAAGTTTCTCTCGAGAAGTTATTCTCTAAATGCAACTTGGAAAGGAATTAACAAACCCACATTATACGGACGTCGTCTCCTCTGACATTGTAATAGTGTTGGCTGTCTGGTTAACTACTTGGTCTGGTACATGGTATCTGTACGTATATCAAAATAGCATGGAATATAACGTGTGTTACTTGCCCAGGGTAGTATCGTGCTGAAGACTTATCTGTATTCTCCGCCGTATTTATACTTAGGTAAACCAATTTACCGATTTGGTTTACCATTTACCATTTCGGAAAATACCTAAATTACCAAAACCGGAACTGGTGATTACCAAAATAGGTAATGACGTCATTGTACGTCATTTTAAGTACACAATGCACAGGTGTTCCTATAAAAACATAGGCAAGAATGATAAAAAGTTTTAGAGTTATCAATGTTTAAACATAGTTATACAAGAAATATATAATAAGAAAAGTCAATTATCGGTAAGATTTAAACAACGTCATCACACAATTTTAGGGGAAACAAGTTCCATTTCAGGGGACCCACATTTCGTTACACTCTCCCCACCTTTGAAAAATAATGTTTGTCCCCAAACATGAATAGGCATTTCCTAAAATTTAAAACAAGTTCTCCAATATCATTCATTAAAATATTCTCTAACATACATATTCAACATTATAAAACATTATTTAATCAAATTTAATTAATCTTTGGAATGTTCATTGTTCATATACGTCTCCACGAAAAGCTTGAATTCCGCACTGTTCTTTATGATCCTTTAGTCTTGTAAATGTTCATATAGCACCAACATCGCTTCTTCTCATAAAGATTGTTCATAAAACACAAGTTCTGTTTATTTTGACGAATGTTTTAGTTTATAGAGCACCGACATATATATCTTTTTCACTTGACGAATGTTCATAAAGCACTAACACATCTTCTTCGCGTGATGAATGTTCTTACATCAGAACTTATTCTGTGTATTTTGACGAATGTTTATAGAGTACCATCAAATATTCTCAGCGGGACGAATGTTCATAAAAGACAATTGTACAATTGAATTTCCTGAAAATAAGTTACATATTTAAACATTCAATAAATGTAAGCAATATTAATAAAAATCTGAAATAAATTAAACGTCAATTTGAAAAAAATACTCTTTCCCTTATACAATATATATGGACTTTTATCTTTAAAAATCAAACTAAATAATCCTTGGTACAAGTATATCTATGTCTGCAACAATGAGACGGTGATACACAATTTTATTATCCGACTGCGTTGGTAATTCAGCAGTCCCCATCGACATAACTACACTTCCATTAGCCATGCGAAAACCACTACGTGCATTGGACAACACTGGCTTTACACTCTTGGACATGATATTATACATGGATGAGTTAAGGACACTAACAGTGGACCAATCAAACAATTCAATTTCATGTCATAACAGTGACAATTACAAAATGTACATATATTCTTTCAGAAAATATTTATCTGATTCAATTTTTCAAAATTATTGGATTCTTCAAAATCATATTTAGTTTCGGCTGAAACTTGGTCCTCAGTTTCAGCCACTAATAGTTTCCCCGACCAGACATTTGGTCTGCCATTTTTCTTGGAATTAAGTTTTTATTTCTGTTACCTTCTAACCTTTGGGATCGGTTATTCAATAGGAGACATTCCCTTTTAATTACCGGAAACCCCACAATGGTAACAAGAAAAAGTTTTCTTATTTTTTTCTATTATTTTCTATTTTTGCAAGACGACCTGAAATGTCATCCACTTGTTCAGACAAATAAGTTTTCCTATTTAGATCAAAATTATCATTTTCATTTACAGCACAAACTAGCTTAGTGCCGTGTTTACGTCTGTCATTTTGGAATGCTTCATATTCAAGAGCAATTTGAATAGCGTTATTAATACTTTTTGCTTTGGCCTTGAAAATAGCCCATTCCATGTCAACATCATTTAGGGAATCAATAAAACAATCGCATGCTAATTGTTCTTTAATCTCTATCGGAGCTGATGGATACGCTAATCTTACTAGATGTTTTATGTTTTGGCCTAACTCAGGTATTTGTTCCGTGCGTCCGCGTATTTTATTTTTCATTTGCGCCCTGTACATTTCTGCTTGGTTTTCTGGTTGAAAACGAGACGCTAAGGCGGCTGTCAGTTGTATAAAATTGGTCCGCATCTCTGGTCTTAAATCGGTTAAAATACTTTGGGCGGTACCTCTTAAGCTAGTAGCTAGTTCTAAAGCTTTCTCTATGTCAGACCATTTGTTAATTGCTTCAATTAATTCAAACTGAACTAAATAGTCTTCCCAATTACTTTCACCATCATAAAGTGCAGATTTCTTTTTGTAATATTTTGTATTTTTGTAAGTTTAAATCATAATCACGCTCAAAATTTTGTTCATTGCTAATGCCAGCATAATTTGTATTACTGGTCATTTCATCAGTACGGTGTTCATGGTCGGTCCCGTTAACCCCCACTCTGAATCGTCCGCGGGACGTCAAAGGTAATGCTTGGTACGTTGCCCCCTGATTATGGGGTACGCCCCGGTCCAAAGTCCTAGGTAAATCTCCCGAATCCTATCTACCCCGTCGGGCATCGGATTCACAAGACGTCGCGCCTCGTCTTGTATTCCCGGAGTCTCCCTCAGCAGTATCCCTTGCTTTCTGACTCCAAAACCCATACCTAGACCCTCTGGCAGCATGGTCCAAAAGAGTCCTTGACTCTTCACCAAAATTCTGTTTTACCGTACGCGCTGCATTTTTTTTCAAATGCACAACCGTTGCCCTATTTGAAACTTCCGGGTTTTTCGCTTGGTCAATGGCCACTTTCCTTGATGGTGATAGATCCCCTGACAATGGCCTATTGTCAGTATGATGTATACCATCCTTTTCGTATCTATTCGTATTCTCTTGTGAGGGCCATTGATCTTGGTTCACTCTTATGCCTATCTCTCCGGTCGGCGTCAGATCATGGAAAATTTCACAGGACCGAGATCGGGGGAGCACTGGTCTACCCTGGGCAGTTAACCTAGGTGTTTCAAATTTATTTTCCGCGCTATCCATTTTATTTATATTTATTTATTCCTTATCTTGAATATTACACTTATTTAAAGAATATAACTTGAAATGTAGGTACGTGCCTCCGCTGCCACCACTGTAACGAAAACCGAGCGGTCGGGCCTTAGTGTTAAACTATAAATGTTTATCCCTTAGTGCGTTGCTATAAGAATGTGTTATGTTAGAATGAACGAGTATATAAAAAAATAAAAGTTATATCTGGTGACTCTTATTGGGTAGCGTGGACTCTGGTATCGTGTTACTATGTGGTACTCTGGTATCGTGGTACTATGTGGTACTCTGGTATTCTGAATACACACTGGTAAGGTTTGGTTCCTCTGGTAAGGTAATGACTCTGATATAAAAGTGTAGATTGGAGTATAGGTTTTTGTATGGTAACTCTCGATGTTTGTAAGAATAACAGACTCGTTAAATAAAACTCAACTTGTATTAACTTTAAGATGTATTAAATATCAACAATACATATAAATATTAAATAACTTAACAGTATTTTAGACTTACAGATAAATACTTTATTAACCTTTTATCGTGAATTAAAGAAAATGGATAGCGGAAAAAAAATATCCCCAGAAAGTTTACTAATTGTAGTTTGGTAATCGGCAAATGGTAAATCAAATTCAATGCAAAAAGATAAAGTTTCTCTCGAGAAGTTATTCTCTAAATGCAACTTGGAAAGGAATTAACAAACCCACATTATACGGACGTCGTCTCCTCTGACATTGTAATAGTGTTGGCTGTCTGGTTAACTACTTGGTCTGGTACATGGTATCTGTACGTATATCAAAATAGCATGGAATATAACGTGTGTTACTTGCCCAGGGTAGTATCGTGCTGAAGACTTATCTGTATTCTCCGCCGTATTTATACTTAGGTAAACCAATTTACCGATTTGGTTTACCATTTACCATTTCGGAAAATACCTAAATTACCAAAACCGGAACTGGTGATTACCAAAATAGGTAATGACGTCATTGTACGTCATTTTAAGTACACAATGCACAGGTGTTCCTATAAAAACATAGGCAAGAATGATAAAAAGTTTTAGAGTTATCAATGTTTAAACATAGTTATACAAGAAATATATAATAAGAAAAGTCAATTATCGGTAAGATTTAAACAACGTCATCACACAATTTTAGGGGAAACAAGTTCCATTTCAGGGGACCCACATTTCGTTACAATACCACAAAAGGAAGGTTGGGATTGATTTTGGGGATGATGGTCCCAACCGTTTAGGAATTAGGGGCCCAAAACAAGCATTTATCTAGTTTCAGGACAATAACTTGTGTATAAGTATTTCAATTGCTCTGAAATTGTACCACAATGTTTAATACCACAAGTAGAAGGTTGGGATTTATTTTAAGGGTTATGGGGCAAACAGTTTAGGAATTAAGGGCCAAAAAGGGGCCAAAAACAAGCATTTTTCTAGTTTCCGGACAATAACTTGTGTGTAAGTGTATGGATCTCTCAGACATTGTACCACAAGGTTCCATATAACAAAGGGAAGGCTGGGATTGAGTTTGGGGTTAATTGTCCCAAACATGTAGGAATTAGGGGCCAAAAAGAAGCATTTTTCAAGTTTCCAGACAATAACTTGTGTTTTTTAGTGGGGTTTCAATAAGTTGGGGGGGGGGGGGGGGGATTTTTTGTTTCAAATTTTTTTAAAGGATTCATATTTTTTTTTCAAAATTTTTCAAATTTTTCAAATTTTTGAAAAGTTTCAAGAAGAAATCTTCAATTGCACAGTATTGCGCAATAGATTTGTAAGATCTTTGACCACATTTATTTTGTGTCAGAAACCTATATTATGTCAAAAATTTGATCACAATCCAAAATTCAGATAGTATCAAGCTTGAATATTGTGTCCAAATTTGCCCCAACTGTTCAGGGTTCGACCTCTGCGGTCATATCAGGCTGCGCTCAACGAAGCATTTTATTTATCTCTTCTGGTACTTGTTACTCGGAGAGCGTACATCAAATCATTCTAACTTTCGGAAAAATAAGTTGTTACTTCATTAGAACTTGATGAAATTTGTCTGAAGTAAATTTGTTATCCTTGTATTGCATTAAAAACGTCATATATTCCTTTCCAAATAGTGTGTCAAACATCGTTTATTTTTTGTAAATTTTTCCGCCATTTAAATTATTGGGCATATTATTGTACAACTACGGATCAGAGTTGGGATTTCTTCGGAAACGGACCTGCTATGACCGAAATCCGGATTTTTACGATAATGACTACAGACGCATGAATGGCACTGCTGACAGACAAAAATTGATCCCAAAAGGAAAAATTACGCATTCCACACGCATTAACATACTTTTGGTTAGATCTTCTTGATTAATGTATATATTTCCATGTATATGCATTGTTTCAATTTATAAGTTAAAGTTGCTCAACTCTGGGACTACCGTATAGTGGGTTATTTTCGCTGGGTGTTTATTTTCGCTTATTTTGGTGGGTCAGGGGAAATCGCGAAAATAAATCCCGCGAAAATTTATGCATACGTTCGATTCTTTATAATAGCTAAAGCGTTTTGTACTATCTATTTTTTTCGAGTTCGACGGATCAATAAAGGTTTATGTTAATTTAAACAACATAAAAGCCAAAGGCCATTGTTCACTGGCTGTCAGGTCTTAATTAGTTTCTTGGTTACATAATGAAATAAATAATAATATAAGAGTGTAAGGTACTCTGTCAGATATTTTATCCTTATTAATTAGTGTCAAATTATATAAGAGTTGCAAGTCACTCATGATAATTTTATAATCTCATTCGTACATCAAAGGTCCAGTCAATTTCGTAACTAATCAACTGTAACATTTACAAGATGTTTGTACACCTGTGACAAATAACTGTACCGGTATTCTTTTGATTAATTTATCAAAATATAATCAATAAATAAGACGTCATGCAGGTATAACAATCATTCAACAATAACAATGGACCCTTGTTTTTACAAGTTTTACAACTTTTTAACTGCAACCATTTCAGTATCAGCCAAAATATTTAATTGAGATTAAAGAATCCACCAAAATTAAAACCGCCAAAATTTTTCGTATACTTTGTTGCAAAATTTTACACCCGCGAAAATAACCTGCTATACAGTATTACACTAATATAATTATATTATGTCCGAGCTTAACTGTTAAATTAATATATCTTTTTAATGAGGAATACTCAGTTTCATGAACATGATAACAGAGTAGTTTTTTAATTGATATAACAACTTTCTTTTCCTTTTTGATATCAAAATAAATCTTTTCTATTAGTGCCAGATATTTAATTGTTTTTTCTGAAAAGAGGACTCATATGATTGTGCAACAAGATATGATAAAATTAAACACTTTAAATTTGAACAGTTACTTAAATTGTATACCAAGTACAAATTGAACAATATAAAAAAAATAAGATACATATGGCCCTGAATGTATTATAGTAAAAACCAAACATTGTAGCGCCGCGAGCGAACAAGCACTTCTCTTTCAAATCTCACCACTTCTCCCTCTCAATATCAAAAAGAGAAAGAGAAAATTCTGAAGTAGTGTGAGCCCTGGAACAATGCTGTGTTAATTAGTGCCAGAATTAGTCCTTAAATGTTCCCAAAAGAATACCTTGTGTTCAAAAGGTATAAATCACAGTCACTGAGTCGGTCCAGATAAATGTAGCAAAAGACTATAGATATCGGTCATGTTATGAATGGTAAAAAAATGACTGACACTAGGGCTGACAGTCATTTTTTGGTTCAAAGCGTTTTTAAAAAATGTAGAACAAACATTGCCAGCTGTTAACATTTAGACATTCTATGTTTTTACTGACAGTTTCAATATTATGCCCATAGTTCATATGAATAAAAGTAGATGTGGGACATACATCAATTATATTAGACAGTAACTTTACAACAAACATTACTAAAAGCCATTTAGAGAGTAAAGTACAGTCTTCAACAATAGACAGGTGCCTATAAAATTTGTCTAGCTATACATTACCCAAGTTTATAAAAGCTTTAAATGAATTCAACAGAAACAATCAAAGACCAGTGCCATCAACATCCAATTGTCAAAAACATCAAGACATGACAACAATTTAGCCTTATCATCAGCCTGCTAGCACATTCTTTCAGAATGCATGTCTGATATATTGTACACAACCACAGACACCCTTTTCAGGGTTTCACACCCTTTAGTTAAGAGAAACTTGGTTCAGTTTGTACACCTAAGTTCCCTTTTAGGGATGATATTATTAATTGTGCTTGAACTACTTTGTTGCTATTGGTCATAGCAAAAAAGGCACTTAATGATGTTGGATATCAGTTAATTTAAAGTCTCTTCATGCATATGATATGTTGGTGATTTGGTTTTAATAGTAAACTAAAAGGACTGTTATTTTATTTTATTTTTTTTTTCTTTACAGATGTTTAGTAGTAATTTTGTGTCATGCATTGGTACACCGGAATACACTCGAGACAGTTATATTTTTAGTATGGGCTGTTCCATAAAAGCATACATGGGACCAAGGGAAGGCACTATAAAATCTCTACTATGGGTGGGTGTCAAGTTCAGTGGAAATGTAATTGAAATTCTAAATTTGCCTCTATAGGTGGTTACCCCCTTAGGAAAGTGCCTTCCTTGGGTACCATGTATGTTTTTAAGGAACAGCTCTATTTTAAAAGTTCAACAAGCCAGGTGTTTTAAATATAAAACTTTCTATTATCTCGAGTGGAAGAATATTGTATCACACTTGATGCAGTGGTAGAATCTACATGTATCGTAATGACCTAGAGGTGAGGGGTGGAAGGAGGGGGTATCATCCCAAATTCTCAAATCAAATAAATCATTCTTTCCCATATCCCGAAAAAATTAATCATTAATTCCTGATTCCGATAGGTGTTAATCTGGAATTCCTGGGAAAATAAAGGGCCCAAATAGATTTCCCGCAAAAATTAAGACCCAATTCGGACATCCTGAAAAAGGTCTTTCCTCCCCTCAGAGGTCCCTTAAATCTACCATCATCCATGCTATTCATATAAGTCCCATATTATGCTTAATTTTTCAGTTGTTCGAAAAAAAAGAGTAAAGACACGAGGAGGAAAAAACAAAAAAGCAACAGATGGAGCTACTGAGCAGGAAGATGCAGAAAATGTTGTCATGGTCAAAGAAAATGGGTTGGATCTGAATGCAGACGAGAAAGAGTCAATGGAAGCTCTGATAAAAAGCAAGAAACAAGCACTGCAAAAACAGGAAGTAGATGAGAAGGGAGATAATTCTCAAGGTAAATTCAATTTAGTAATTAAATACTCTTATCTACAATTTATGATACCTCTAACACAGGAAAAGGGAGGGTATCTTTGTATATGAAGGTTAACACAGACGTGCCCCTCATAGTTGACAACCTCTCTCTGATCATATCATGCCAAAATGCGTGTTAAAAGGTGGGACATGCTTTTTTGCACTGAAAATTATCCAATTAAATTTAAGCACACTCATATACTGTAAACTTTAACTGTTATTATCAAAGCTTGACGCATATTCATGACAAATTAAGCCTTGGTTACATTTTAATGACCACAGTTGCGTAGGAAAATTATGCTTTGCAATAGAGTTATTTGGGCCTGGCAGAAAGGGTGAAATGGGTTTGACTGATTGTAAACAACAAGCTTAAGTTAAAAATAAATTTGAGTTTTGAATGTCTTATTTTATTCTTTATCGCAAAAGATGGAAGAAAATATAAATATAGAAGATGAGTAAAAAGGGTCCAATTAGGACAGTCCATGATAACTTTCTTTTATTCAGGTTAAACTCTGATTCCAAAACAATTTGATAATGACAAATGTACCTCTTCCTCTGTAGATGATGGGCATCTGCGGCTTAGGGGTCAAAGGAGTTTAATTGTAGTATCACTGACCAGTCAACACTAAGGTTATGAGTTTGAACCTGCTTGTAGCAGATGTTTATTTACTCCAAACTTAACTGATTAGGACTGCCAATTTTCCTGCCAAAGGTTATGATTCTCTACAAGCGCTCTAGTTTATATTGGTTGAGGGTTGATACTGTGTTTGATATTACAACTGCCATATCATATACACTTTATCATATAATTATACCCCACGCAACGAGTTGCGGAGGGTATAATGTTTTTGACCCGTCTATCCGTCCGTCAGTCCGTCAGTCTGTCAGTCCGTCAGTCCTGTTTCTTGTCATCACAACTTCTCTCAAACCACACAACAGAATTTCACAAAACCTTTTTAGATAATAAGGACATACTATGTAGTTGTGCATATCGACAGGAAATTATGATTCAATTTTTTTTTCAGGAGTTACGCCCCTTTGAACTTATTTGCCCAATATACTACTGCAACCTTTTGTCATCGAAACTTCTCTCAAACCACACGACATAATTTCATGAAACCTTTTCAGATAATAAGGACATACTACGTAGATGTGCATATCGACAGGAAATTACGATTCAATTTTTTTTCCAGGAGTTACCCCCCTTTGAACTTATTTGCCCAATATACTACTGCAACCTTTTGTCATCGCAACTCCTCTCAAACCACACACTAAAAATTTCATGAAACCTTTTCAGATAATAAGGACATACTACGTAGATGTGCATATCGACAGGAAATTAAGATTCAATTTTTTTTCCAGGAGTTACGCCCCTTTGAACTTATTTGCCCAATATACTACTGCAACCTTTTGTAATCACAACTCCTCTCAAACCACACAACAGAATTTCATGAAACCTTTTCAGATAATAAGGACATACTACGTAGATGTGCATATCGACAGGAAATTACGATTCAATTTTTTTCCCAGGAGTTACTCCCCTTTGAACTTATTTGCCCAATATACTCGCAACCTTTTGTCATCGCAACTCCTCTCAAACCACACAACAGAATTTCATGAAACTGTGTAGATAATAAGGACATACTATGTAGATGTGCATATTGACAGGAAATTATGATTCAATTTTTTTTTCTGATAAAATTTTTTTTTCTTACACTTATTTTATTTCTCCAATGACAATGTGGGGATGTGGGGTATGTGAGCGCACTCACTAAGGTTCTTTCATTATGATAGATGTTTTGTCATTATACAGATCTTGGGGTTTAAAACACAAAGTTGACACATGAATACTTTGCATGATTTAGTGCTAAAATTAGTACACAATAGAAAAAATCAAAAATTCTTTTTAAAGAAATGTGTCTTTTACCATTCAGAAATTGTTTGATAATTTTTGAAAGATGAGGATCAATCCTTTATTAATGTCTTTTGTTTTGATATTTTGTGTTGATGGGTTGCTGTCACATCTATATGCACTGTAAATTTTCAGAAATGTTTGCACTGTTTTTATTGGAGAGTAAAAATGTCAGTAACTTTCTTATAGATTATAAACCTGAATGATTGACTGGGGTATATAAATATGGTCAGAATTCTCCTGTCTGGCGGTAAACCTTTTGATTAAGAAAGGACTCCTTTTGGTTTTGTGGATTGTATAGATACACATCCACTTCCTGTTGGAATATGAATGTTCAATCTGATGTTGCATGTAGAGTGCCATGCTCTGTGCATGTTAATGAACCTTCACAATAACTATTTGGGGGATTTGTAGGTGGCCTATGTATGTGTAATATTTCTGCCCTTTTTCCAAACATACCTTCATTTTTCAGTGGCTTTGAATATTCTTCATCTTTATCCTGTGTTGAACCCCTACCTATTATTGTTAATTTACTCTCGTCCTTAAGGATGATCGCTACTCTTGTTTTTATTTATTTTTTTGCGGTCATATATTGGTATGACGTTGGCGTTGTCGTCGACGTCCGGCGTCGTCTTCGTCATCCGAAGACACATTGGTTTTCATTGAAATAACCTCCCTTACAGTGCTTTTAAATTATGTATAAAGTAATGGTTAATGAACAATTAAGATAATTTAAAACAGTTTAAGGGAGGTAATCCAAATACAATGTTTTGGTTACTTCCCTTACACTGCTTTTAAATTATGTTTAAAGAAATGCATATTTATAAAGGAAGACCAGTAAAAATATCTGCAAATGTTGCATCTTTTTTTTTTTACAAAAAAATCCATATGAAAGATTTGACACTATATTTTAAATTCTATTATAAAATAGATTAAGTTAGCACTATGGTAAATTTAAATGGGTAATTATGGTTGCAAACTCCATTGGAAATTTGAATTGAGATTATGACCATATCTTGAGGGAAAGAATTTTTTGGGGGAAAAAAGGGGGGGGGGGGGGGGGGGGTAAAAAGAAATTGTGGGGGGTCAATTTTTTCTCATTTCAGATTTCAGAAATTAAAAAGAATTATTCTTCAAATATTATTTTTTTTTCAAATTTCAAATATTGAAAAATTTCAAGAAGTATAATAATCTTTAATTGCACAGTATGGCGCATTAGATTTGTAAATTCTTTGACCACATTTATTTATTTGTTATGCCGAATCTAACCGTGTATTTAGATTTTTAATTTTGGGTCCAGTTTTCAAATTGGTCTACATTAAGGTCCAAAGGGTCCAAAATTAAACTTAGTTTGATTTGAACAAAAATTGAATATATGGGGTTCTTTGATATGCTGAATCTAACCATGTATTTAGATTTTTTATTTGTGGACCCCGCTATCAAATTGGTTCATATTGAGGTCAAAAGGGTCCAAAATTAAACTTCGTTTGATTTCATCAAAAATTGAATTATTGGGGTTCTTTGATATGCCAAATCTAACCGTGTATATAGATTTTTAATTTTGGGTCCTGTTTTTTAAATTGGTCTACATTAAGGTCCAAAGGGTCCAAAATTAAACTTAGTTTGATTTGAACAAAAATTGAATTCTTGGGGTTCTTTGATATGCTGAATCTAAACATGTGTTTAGATTTTTGATTATGGGCCCAGTTTTCAAGTTTGTCCAAGTTGGGGTCCAAAATTAAACTTTGTTTGATTTCAACAAAAATTGAATATATGGGGTTCTTTGATATGCTGAATCTAACCTTGTATTTTGATTTTGGACATTGGACCATAATAGTTAAATTAAAAAAATTCAAGTTAGACCACATTCTTTCTGTGTCAGAAACCTATGCTGTGTCAAATATTTAATCACAATCCAAATTCAGAGCTGTATCAAGCTTGAATGTTGTGTCCATACTTGCCCCAACTGTTCAGGGTTCGACCTCTGCGGTCGTATCAAGCTGCACCCAGCAAAGCATTTTATTGACTTTTTGTCAGATATTCGGAATTCTCTGGCTTTATCCATGTAGTACTTGCCATTAAAAAAATTTGCCCACTAACGCCTACTTTTCTTTTCATTATTTGATTACATATAGTTTAAAATGCCACCTTTGAAAATCTTATTAAATCCTTGTTATTTTTTCATAGTTTTTGAAAGAAAGAAGGTGCCAATGTTAAATGTATGAAAAATCTAGAGACAATCATTTCCCGCCAAATTTTCAATTGCTTATATCTCGAAAACAAGCACACAGGCCCTTCATTTTTTTCTGCTTTTATAGTTCCTTTATTTATATACTACCAATTTATAACAGTGTTTTAAAAAGCTTGTTATTTTGAAACAGAGTAGCGAACATCCTCAATAAGTATACAAAAGTATTTGCTACTGGTGCATAAAACAAACAACAATCAATCAATCAATCAATCAATCAAAAATGATCACACTTAAATGACATTACAGGGTTGATGCTAAAATATCCCAGGCGCAGAGAGATAAGTACAGGTTAAGATAGACAAGTTTCCAATTTCGATTTTATGAATGAACTGTCACTGTACATGTTGACCTTGTGTCATAGGACATTGTGACATGAAGATATTTTCTTTATGACGCCAAATATTTCACGGAAAAAGCACCAATGGGAAGATCATGTATAACTTCAACTCCATATCCATTTTATATAAACAGTTTTAAAACCATATCATTAATCCCTAAAGACCTCGCTTGACATATTCCTCAATTATTTGGCCTATTACAATAAAGTGCTAGATCCATTTTAGATGATAATGATGTATTTGACAGATGTCAATATTTTTATGAAATTATCAGAATTGCATAACATTGATTACCCATGTAATTACAATAAATTTGAAGTGTGGATAAATTGATTTAGGTTTGGACAGAATCTGTCTGCGGAGAAAAGAAAGATTTTTCTTGATTGACAAACCTAATTTACATTTAAGGTTACTTTATTGTAAATTTGAGCATAATTAACTTCTCTCAAGAGAAGTATAGATAGTTGATTAATTTTATAATTTGGATGATACTAAAATGTTCAAGAGATTTTGGGTTGGAACTAGGATGTTTTTCGTACAGTTCAGGAAAGATTGATATTTGTACCTTTTTTTATTTGAAAAAAAAGTAGGAATAAGGTACCAAGAGGACAAATGAAAATATTGAAGTTGAAGAAAAACAAACATGGCTAAAAGAAGAAAAAAATCCAGAAAACACTACACTACAAATTTAATATTGAACATCATAAACTGAGGGTGAACTCAGGTTCTAAGGTTAAGGGTCAGCAGTTCCTACTCCACCAAAGATAACTATTGTGATACTCCTGTAAAAAATTGTTGATTAATCATATCCATTATTCTGCCATCACATAATTGTGAATTGGTCGGAAATGTTGTTGGCCAATGAAATTCAAAATATTATAAAATAAATGACCTAGATGATATTTTTCAAATTATACTTTAACAGGAATAATTCATTCCCTCCTAGTGATAAGACTCTCCCACTTGCAAGGGTCTGAACTCTTTATTCAATAAAAACATGCAATATGAAACCAGGATTTTTTTTGGTAGTCTGGATGAAGAACCAATCAGCTAATAGCTTAATGTTATTGAGATAGGTAAATACCAAGCTTATTCTGAAAGATTAATTGCCAATTTATCATTGACTTAATACTTTCAGGTGTTTATGTAGCTACCATAAAACAGATGATTATAAAGACTAAATTATTTGAGTTAATTATTCTGACATTTGTTCATCCTATCAAGTTTGAAGATAAGTCTAATATAACCAAAAAAGATGGAAAATATATCAATGTGACAGCAATCCAACAACAATTTATTAAAATAAAAAATCTTGAAGTTTCCTAAAAACCACCCAATGAGCAAATGTCAAAACAATGCAACAAGCTCTAATTCTAGATAACAGCATGTAATTTCTTTTCTGATCACATTTCAACTTATAAACATATATTTCTAGACATGTACATTACCTTAGCTGTATTTGGCAAAACCTTTCAGAATTTTGGATCCTCAATGCTCTTCAATTTCATACTCTATTTGACCTTTTAACTTTTTTATGCCCCTGCTGTAGCAGAGGGGGCATTAAGTTTTACCATTGTCCGTCCGTACGTCCGTCCATACGTCCCAAAATTGGTTTCCTTTCTCTAATTTTAGTTTGCCTAAACTAAATGTTATGAATCTTATACACAATGCTTATTACCACAAAACACAGATAAAGTTTGAAATTTGGTGGCGTCACTTTTACCGATCTAGAGTTATGCCCGTTTACAAATGGAAATATTGCTGAATTTTTTGTTTCCCTTCTCTAACTTTAGTTTGCCTCAACCAAATGTTATGAGACTTATACACAATCAGAGATGCAATCAGTTTTTATACGACCGCAAACATTTTTCGCGGTCGTATATTGGTATGACGTTGGCGTCGTCGTCGTCGTCCAAAGTCACATTGGTTTTGGCACTCTAACTTTAGTTTAAGTGAATGGATCTCTTTGAAATTTTACCATAAGGTTCAATACCACAAAAGGAAGGTTGGGATTGGTTTTAAGGGTTATGGTACCAACAGTTAAGGAATTAGGGGCCAAAAAGGGGCAAAAAATAAGCATTTTTGTAACTTCCAGACATAACTTGTGTGTTAGTGTATGGATCTCTCTGACATTGTACCACAAGGTTCCATATCACAAAGGGAATGCTGGGGTTGATTTTGGGGGTAATTGCCTCCAAATTTTAGGAATTAGGGGCAAAAAGGGGCAAAAAACAAGCATTTTTCTAGTTTCATGACAATAACTTGTGTGTAAGTGTATGGATCTTTCTGAAATTGTACTACAAGGTTCCATATCACAAAGGGAAAGCTGGAATTGAGTTTGGGGGTAATTGCCCAAAACGTTTAGGAATAAGGGGCCAAAAAGGGGTAAAAAATAAGCATTTTTCTAGTTTCCAGACAATAACTTGTGTTCAAGTGTATGGATCTCTCTGAAATTGTACTGCAAGGTACCATACCACAAAGGGAAGGCTGGGATTGAGTTTGGGGGTGATGAATCATAAGGGGGTTCAAAAAATTGGGGGGGGGGGATTTTTTTTTTTTTCCCTTTTTTTCTTTTTTTCCTTTTTTTTTCTTTTAAAATTTTCCATTTTAAGTTGGTTATTTCTGTTTTATATTTAAAAGCAAATAATAATGATATGGTAGGAGATACACACCAAACAGGATGTGTAAATTATTATATAATAAGTTAATTGTGCAATAGCAAGAAATTTTCAATTGCACAGTATTGCACAATAGCAAGAAATCTTCAATTGCACAGTATTGCGCAATAGCAAGAAATCTTAAATTGCACAGTATTGTGCAATAGCAAGAAGTATCAAATAGCACAATATTGCGCAATAGCAAGAAATTGTCAATTGTACAGTATTGAGCAATAGCAAGAAATATTCAATTGCACAGTATTGTGCAAAAGAAGATACTTCGTATAAATTGCTTATTTCTTGACCAATTTCAATGGGGTTTTATTCTTGAATTCTTGGGGTTCTTTAATATGCTGATTCTAACCGTGTATTAAGTTTTTGAATTTTGGGCCCCGTTTTTAAATTGGTCCACATTGAGGTCCAAAGGGTCCAAAATTAAACTTTGTTTGATTTCATCAAAAATTGAATTATTGGGGTGATTTGATATGCCGAATCTAACCGTGTATTTAGATTCTTAATTTTTGGTTCCGTTTTTAAATTGGTCTACATTAAGGTCCAAAGGGTCCAAAATTAAAGTTAGTTTGATTTTAACAAAAATTGAATTCTTAGGGTTCTTTGATATGCTGAATCTAAACATGTATTTAGATTTTTGATTATGGGCCCAGTTTTCAAGTTGGTCCAAATCGGGGTCCAAAATTAAACTTTGTTTGATTTCAACAAAAATTGAATATATGGGATTCTTTGATATGCTGAATCTAACCATGTATTTAGATTTTTGATTTTTGGGCCCCATTATCAACTTTGTCCACATTGAGGTCAAAAGGGTCCAAAATTAAACTTTGTTTGATTTCATCAAAAATTGAATTCTTTTGGTTCTTTGATATGCTGAATCTAACCATGTATTTAGATTTTGGATATTGGACCATAATAGGTGAATGTCCAATTTAAAATTTTTAAGTTCTTAGACCACATTCATTCTGTGTCAGAAACCTATGCTGTGTCAAATATTTAATCACAATCCAAATTCAGAGCTGTATCAAGCTTGAATGTTGTGTCCATACTGGCCCCAACTGTTCAGGGTTCGACCTCTGCGGTCGTATCAAGCTGCGCCCTGCGGAGCATTTTATTTTTTTCTGTCAGACATTGGGGCCTACAGAGTAGCAAGTTTTGTCAGACCCATCAAATTTTTGCCAGACCTACATTTTTTTTATATCAGCTTTTTATACAGTAAGAGAACGGAGATAGGATGTCTTTACAGTGACAGCTGCTTTAGTGGATTATTTTTAGAAAATATCTAAAATTGAATTGAGTTCTTATAATTTAAAAATTACTACAATATATTTTAAATTTTTTTATTGTGTACCACTGAACATCAGGCTAGGGCCATTCTCTATTTTTTTTGACAATGCTCTAAGATTTTTAATTGATTACAAATTTCTCAGGAGAGTGAGGACTGAAAAGTCAATTCAGTTTTAAATTTCCCTCTTTAAAGTTCCCAGTTACAACTCTCATCACAGGGATATATGTACTTACAAAAATCAATCAGATTGATATAAGCTGTGTGCAGCTTGTTTCCAGATCTTACTTTTTGTTATCCTTGTATATTTTGATATATTTGTAAATTGCATGAATAAATATGTTTAAATTTCAAAAAGCAACATTTGAAAATTTTATAATTTTTTTACCATTATGTTGGTACACAAAATTTTGTTTTAATGGAAGACTACTTTTCATATAATAAATGTCACATTTTAAGTGTTCAGATACATTAACTTTTATTTTGGTGGATAATATTACTCATCAATTGAGGTGCTCCTTTATTGGAAGAAGATTCGCAATACAGTTACAGAAAGAATGAAAACTGCCATTTCTCTCCCCAATCTCATGTATCCCCATTGTTTACCGCGAAAGTTGACCTACAAAACATTGATGTTTAACATCTACAGCAAACATACTTACTAACTTTAATTAATAAATTTTCAACAAGGCAAATTTCAATTCCCCACTAATAGGTAAGCACCAAAAATGCTAAATCTTACTAAAATCCTAGAGAACTGCCTGCCGGTCATTAGGTCTTGCACAAAAGCCCAATTTGCCGGACCTGCTCAATTTCTGTCCCCTCGGGCCGACAGGTCCGATGATTAGTTGCATCTCTGCACAATGCTTATTACCACAAAACACAGATCAAGTTTGAATTTTGGTGGTGTCACTTTTACCATTCTAGAGTTATGCCCCTTTACAAATGGAAAAATTGCTGAATTTTTTGTTTCTGTCTCTAACTTTAGTTTGCCTCAACCAAATGTTATGAAACTTATACACAATGCTTATTACCAGAAAAAACAGATCAAATTTGAATTTGATGGCGTCCCTTTTACCGTTCTAGAGTTATGCCCCTTTACAAATGGAAAAATTTCTGAATTTTTTGTTTCCATTCTCTAACTTAAGTTTGCCTCAACCAAATGTTATGAAAATTATACACAATGCTTATTATCACAAAACTCAGATCAACTACAAATTTTGGTGGAGTCACTTTCACTGTTCTTGAGTTATGTCCCTTTACAAATGGAAAAATTGCTGATTTTTTGTTTCCGTTCTCTAACTTAAGTTTGTCTCAACCAAATGTTATAAAACTTATACATAATTCCTATTACCACAAAACTCAGATCAAGTACAAGTTTAGGTATCATCACTTTTACCGTTCTTGAGTTATAACCCTTTATAACATTATATGCAAGCGGGGCATCATCTGTGTCCCATGGACACATTCCCTATTTATTTATTCCAGCGTCACTGATGAGTCTTTTGTAGAAGAAATGCTCGTCCTGCCATACAAAATTTTAAGGATGTTCGCTCCTCTTGTTTTTGAATTTTTGTCAGATATTTCCAATCCTCTGGTTTTATCCATCTAGTACCCATTAAAAATTTTGCCCATTAAGCCCTACTTTTCTTTTCATAGTTTTATTACATATAGTTTTAAAAGTTATATTTGAAAATCTTATAAAAACCTTGTTATTTTTTCATAGTTTTTGAAAGAAAATGCTGCCAATGTTAATTTTATGAAAAATCTAGAGAGAATCATTTCCCGCCAAATTTTCAATGACTTTTATCTCAAAAACAAGCACATGGACCCTTCATTTTTTTCTGCTTTTATAGTTCCTTTATTTATATACTATCAATTTATAACAGCCTTTTACAGCTCTTCTATAAAAGCATGCAAAACAAACCTTTGATCAACTTGCTTGCTATGTTTGCTTGGATGTTTGCAAACAATAGGTAGGCTGAGTTTCAGTCTGTTTTATATATACTGGGATTTGATAGGACAATAAAAATTGACATGTAATGAAGTTAATGTTTATTGTCCAATCAAATTCCATTATATAGTAAACAGACTGAAACAGACTACCTATCTTTTGTTTACAAACATCCAAACAAATACAGCAAGCAAGTTGATCAAAGGTTTGCTTTGCATGCTTTTATAGAAGAGCTGTAAAAAGCTTGTTATTTTGAAACAGAGTAGCGAACATCCTTAACCAATTTTTTATACGACCACAAAACATTTTTGCGGTCGTATATTGGTATGACGTTGGCGTCGTCGTCCGAAGACACATTGGTTTTCGCACTCTAACTTTAGTTAAAGTGAATGGATCTCTTTGAAATTTTACTATAAGGTTCAATACCACAAAAGAAAGGTGGGGATTGATTTTGGGGGTTATGGTACCAACAGTTAAGGAATTAGGGGCCAAAAAGGGGCCAAAAATAAGCATTTTCTAGTTTCCAGACAATAACTGTGGAACGGTGTATGGATCTCTCTGAAATTATACTACAAGTTTCCATACCACAAAGGGATGGTTAGGATTTGCTTTGGGGGGGGGGGGGGGGTTATTATGGCTCAAACCGTTTAGGAATTAGGGGCAAAAAAGGTGGAAAAACAAGGTTGTCCTGGTTAATGGAGAAATATTTTAGTACAAAACATAATTTAAAGCAGTGTAAGGGAGATAAATCAAATACATCATTGAAATTATCTCCCTTACACTGCTTTTAAATTATGTATAAAGTAATGGTTAATGAACAATTAAGATAATTTAAAACAGTGTAAGGGAGGTAATCCAAATACAACATTTTGGTTACTTCCCTTATACTACTTTTAATTTATGTTTAAAGAAATGAATATTTATAAAGGAAGACCAGTAAAAATATCTGCAAATGTTGCATCTTTTTTTTTACAAAAAAATCCATATGAAAGATTTGACACTATATTTTAAATTCTATTATAAAATAGATTAAGTTAGCACTATGGTAAATTTAAATGGGTAATTATAGTTGCAAACTCCATTGGAAATTTGAATTGAAATTATGACCATATTTTGAGGGAAAGAATTTTTTGGGGAAAAAAGGGGGGGGGGGGGGTTAAAAAGAAATTGTGGGGGGTCAATTTTTTCTTATTTCAGATTTCAGAAATTCAAAAGAATTATTCCTCAAATATTTATTTTTTTTCAAATTTCAAATATTGAAAAATTTCAAGAAGTAATCTTTAATTGCACAGTATGGCGCATTAGATTTGTAAAATCTTTGACCACATTTATTTATTTGTTATGCCGAATCTAACCGTGAATTTAGATTTTTAATTTTGAGTCCAGTTTTCAAATTGGTCTACATTAAGGTCCAAACGGTCCAAAATTAAACTTTGTTTGATTTTAACAAACATTGAATATATGGGGTTCTTTGATATGCTGAATCTAAACATGTATTTAGATTTTTGATTTTTGGCCCAGTTTTCAAGTTGGTCCAAATTGGGGTCCAAAATTAAACTTTGTTTGATTTCAACAAAAATTGAATATATGGGGTTCTTTGATATGCTGAATCTTACCATGTATTTAGATTTTTTATTTGTGGACCCCACTATCAAATTGGTTCATATTGAGGTCAAAAGGGTCCAAAATTAAACTTCGTTTGATTTCTTTAAAAATTGAATTATTGGGGTTCTTTGATATTCCAAATCTAACCGTGTATTTAGATTTTTAATTTTGGGTCCTTCTTTTTTAAATTGGTCTACATTAAGGTCCAAAGGGTCCAAAATTAAACTTAGTTTGATTTTAACAAAAATTGAATTCTTGGGGTTCTTTGATATGCTGAATCTAAACATGTGTTTAGATTTTTGATTATGGTCCCAGTTTTCAAGTTGGTCCAAATTGGGGTCCAAAATTAAACTTTGTTTGATTTCAACAAAAATTGAATATATGGGGTTCTTTGATATGCTGAATCTAACCATGTATTTTGATTTTGGACATTGGACCATAATAGGTAAATTAAAAAAAATCAAGTTCTTAGACCACATTCTTTCTGTGTCAGAAACCTATGCTGTGTCAAATATTTAATCACAATTCAAATTCAGAGCTGTATCAAGCTTGAATGTTGTGTCCATACTTGCCCCAACTGTTCAGGGTTCGACTTCTGCGGTCGTATCAAGCTGCGCCCAGCGAAGCATTTTATTGCTTAATACAGACAACCTTTTCAACAAATTTTCTGGCAAGTTCTCAGGTTACTTTAAATTTTATCAAGAGCTATTTTAAAAAATTGTTTTAGTCAAATTGAACTTTAATGATTCTGAGATAAAATGATCTAAAGCACAGCTATTTCACGGTAACCTAAGAAGCTTAATTTCAATACCTAACAAATGTATGTAATTTCAAATAACTGACTAGTAAAGCAAAAATTTTGGAATACTAAAATGAGTTTAGGTGTTAATTTTGATTGGTAGGCAAATTTGAAAAAGAACAAAAATACAGTTTGTATATGCTTGAAGTTAAAATGAATAATTATATTGTACATAAATACATATTTGTAGTGGAAGGTGTACAGATGATCTAGTACAGACCATTTTTTAGTATTTCCAAAAGTTAATTTTGACCTTGAGACCAGCTTCACCTTTATCTATCATAGTATAAACCATTTATTTCAATTATAAAAAGTGAGTTTTATTGGCCATAAAGATCATATCATCAAGCAAAAAGCACTTTTGTTATCCTTTGTGAGAAATCTTACAAGGATACTGAATTTCAATCTAATCAGAAAGACATTTCAAGGTTGTTTTTTAAACTATCAAAATAATCTGATATTTTATTTGTCTAGAATTGAAATGATGGTTGTATTTAATAATAGTTTATTCAACCTTGTCAATAATGATATTGTGTTAAATTATTTCTGACAAACAACAGTATACAAAACACTTCACAGAAAACTAAAGATTGAAACCCGCTGCATTTGTTTGCACCTGTCCTAAGTCAGGAACCTGTTGTTCAGTAGTTGCATGTCGTTTGTTGATGTGGTTCTTAACTGTTTGTCGTTTTTATACGACCGCAAAAAAAATTTTGTGGTCGTATATTGGTATGATGTTGGCGTTGTCGTCGTCGTCGTCCGAAGACACATTAGTTTTCGCACTCCAACTTTAGTTTAAGTGAATGGATCTCAATGAAATTTTACCATAAGGTTCAATACCACAAAAGGAAAGTTGGGATTAATTTTGGGGGTTATGGTACCAACAGTTAAGGAATTAGGGGAGAAAAAGAGGCCAAAAATAGGCATTTTTGTAACTTCCAGACATAACTTGTGTGTAAGTGTATGGATCTCTCTGACATTGTACCACAAGGTTCCATATCACAAAGGGAATGCTGGGATTGATTTTGGGGGTAATTGCCTCCAAATTTTAGGAATTAGGGGCAAAAAGGGGCAAAAAAAAAGCATTTTTCTAGTTTCATGACAATAACTTGTGTGTAAGTGTATGGATCTTTCTGAAATTGTACTACAAGGTTCCATATCACAAAGGGAAAGCTGGAATTGAGTTTGGGGGTAATTGCCCTAATCGTTTCGGAATTTGGGCAATTACCCCCAAACTCAATTCCAGCTTTCCCTTTGTGATATGGAATTGAGTTTGGGGGTAATTGCCCTAATCGTTTCGGAATTTGGGCAATTACCCCCAAACTCAATTCCATATCACAAAGGGAAAGCTGGAATTGAGTTTGGGGGTAATTGCCCTAATCGTTTTGGAATTTGGGGCCAAAAAGGGGCCAAAAAACAAGCATTTTTCTAGTTTCCAGACAATAACTTGTGTTCAAGTGTATGGATCTCTCTGAAATTGTACTGCAAGGTACCATACCACAAAGGGAAGGCTGGGATTGAGTTTGGGGGTGATGAATCATAAGGGGGTTCAAAAAATTGGGGGGGGGGGGGGGGGGGATTTTTTTTCCCTATTTAGCTCACCTGGCCCAAAGGGCCAAGTGAGCTTTTCTCATCACTTGGCGTCCGTCGTCTGTCGTCGTCGTCCGTCGTCGTTAACTTTTACAAAAATCTTCTCTGAAACTACTTGGCCAAATTAAACCAAACTTGGCCACAATCATCATTGGGGTATCTAGTTTAAAAAATGTGTCCGGTGACCCGGCCAACCAACCAAGATGGGTGCCATGGCTAAAAATAGAACATAGGGGTAAAATGTAGATTTTGGCTTATATCTCTGAAACCAAAGCATTTAGAGCAAATCTGACATGTGGTTAAATTGTTTATCAGGTCAAGATCTATCTGCCCTGAAATTTTCAGATGAATCTGACAATCCGTTGTTGGGTTGCTGCCCCTGAATTAGTAATTTTAAGGAAATTTTGCCGTTTTTGGTTATTATCTTGAATATTATTATAGATAGAGATAAACTGTAAACAGCAATTATGATCAGCAAAGTAAGATCTACAAATAAGTCAACTTGACCAAAATGGTCAGTTGACCCCTTAAGGAGTTGTTGCCCTTTATAGTCAATTTTTAACCATTTTTCATAAATTTTTGTAATCTTTTACAAAAATCTTCTCCTCTGAAACTACTAAGACAAATTTAACCAAACTTGTCCACAATCATTATTAGGGTATATAGTTTAAAAAATGTGTCAGATGACCCCGCCGGCAAACCAAGATGGCCGACATGGCTAAAAAATAGTACATAGGGTAAAATGCAGTTTTTGGCTCATATCTCTGAAACCAAAGCATTTAGAGCAAATCTGACAAGTAGAAAATTGTTCATTAGGTCAAGATCTATCTGCCCTGAAATTTTCAGACCAATCAGGCAACACGTTGTTGGGTTGCTGCCCCTGCATTGGTTATTTTATGAAAATTTTGCAGCTTTTGGTTATTATCTTGAATATTATTATAGATAGAGATAAACTGTAAACAGCAATAATGTACAGCAAAGTAAGATCTACAAATAAGTTGTCATGACCAAAATTGTCAATTGACCCCTTAAGGAGTTATTGCCCTTTATAGTCAATTTTTTACAATTTTCATAAATTTTGTAAATTTTTGTAAATTTTTACAAAATATTTTCCACTGTAACTACTGGGCCAAGTTAATTATAGATAGAGATAATTGTAAGCAGCGAGAATGTTCAGTAAAGTAAGATCTACAAACACATCACCATCACCAAAACACAATTTTGTCATGAATCCATCTGTGTCCTTTGTTTAATATGCACATAGACCAAGGTGAGTGACACAGGCTCTTTAGAGCCTCTAGTTTTAAAATTTTCCATTTTAAATTGGTTATTTCTGATTTATTAATAAAAGCAAATAATAATGATATTGTCTGAATAGGTAAATTAAAATTTTTTAAGTTCTTAGACCACTTTCATTCTGTGTCAGAAACCTATGCTGTGTCAAATATTTAATTACAATCTAAATTCAGTGCTGTATCAAGCTTGAATGTTGTGTCCATACTTGCCCCAACTGTTCAGGGTTCGACCTCTGTGGTCGTATCAAGCTGCGCCCCAGCAGAGCATTTTATTTATATAGATTAGACCGTTGGTTTTCCTGTTTGAAATGTTTTACACTAGTCATTTTGGGGCCCTTTATAGCTTGCTGTTCGGTGTGAGCCAAGGCTCCCTGTTGAAGGCCGTACTTTGACCTATAATTGTTTACTTTTTATACGACCGCAAAAAATTTTTTGGGATCGTATACTGGTATAATATCGTTGTCGTCTGCGTCGTTGTCTGAAGACACATTGGTTTCCGGACAATTACTTTAGTTTAAGTAAATGGATCTCTATGAAATTTTTTATGAAGGTTCAATACCACAAAAGGAAAGTTGGGATTGATTTTGGGAATGATGGTCCCAACCGTTTAGGAATAAGGGGCCAAAAAGGGGCCCAAAACAAACATTTTTCTAGTTTCAGGATAATTACTCTGTATAAGTATTTCGATTGCTCTGAAATTGTACAACAATGTTTAATACCACAAGTAGAAGGTTGGGATTCATATTAGGGGTTATGGGGCGAACAGTGTAGGAATTAAGAGCCTAAAAGGGGCCAAAAACAACAATTTTTGTAGTTTCCGGACAATAACTTGTGTGTAAGTGTATGGATCTCTCTGATATTGTACCATAAGGTTCCATATCACAAAGGGAAGGCTGGGATTGAGTTTGGGGGTAATTGCCTCATACATGTAGAAATTAGGGGCCAAAAACATGCATTATTCTAGTTTCCAAACAATAACTTGTGTTAGATGTGTATGGATCTCTCTGAAATTGTACTACAAGGTTCCATACTACAAAGGAAAGAATTGGATCGAGTCTTGGGGTAATTGCTCCAAGGGGGGATTCCAAAAGTCGCTGGGGGGGGGGGGTTCCAATTTTTTTAAGGAATTCATATTGTTTCAAAAATTTTCAAATTTCAAATTTTTGTTAAAGTTTCAAGACGTAGTCTTCAATTGCACAGTATTGCGCAATAGATTTGTAAGATCTTTTACCACATTTATTTTGTTTCAGAAACCTATTTATGTCAAAAATTTGATCACAATCAAAATTCAGACAGTATCAAGCTTGAATATTATATCCAAATTTGCCCGAACTGTTCAGGGTTCGACCTCTGCGGTCATATCAGGCTGCGCTCAGCAAAGCATTTTATTACAAATTGTGACTTGGATGGAGATTTGTCTCATTGGCACTCATACCACATCCTCTTATTTCTACTGAACAGTATTAAGGTCACTGAAACCAGGGGTGAACTCAGGTGCTCTGGAAGGGTCACAAATTGCTCCTGATCTAGACAAATTGTGTATAGATTAAATAGAGGCTATCTATGATCAGCACTCAGTATCATTTCAAAAAAGGTTTTTGTTTGGCAGTCGACAATGAAAGATATAGGAAATACTATCTGGTGGTGGCAGCAGTGTTAACTGTTAGAATGATTATTAGGGGTACAAGTTTAACTGGCAGGTTTCATCTGACCTTGACCTCATTTTCATGGCTCATTGGTCAATGTTAAGATTTTTTTTAGAAATTTTGATGTTTCAGTCCTCTTCCACTTCACAATTGATTTTCAGTCCTCTTCTACTTCACAATTGATTTTCAGTCCTCTTCCACTTCACAATTGATTTTCAGTCTTCTTCCACTTCACAATTGATTTTCAGTCTTCTTCCACTTCACAATTGATTTTCCATCCTCTTCCACTTCACAATTGATTTTTTCAGTCTTCTTCCACTTCATAATTGATTTTCAGTCCTCTTCCACTTCACAATTGATTTTCAGTCCTCTTCCACTTCACAATTGATTTTCCGTCCTCTTCCACTTCACAATTGATTTTCAGACATCCAACTGTTTTGATATGAGTTCTGATGTTAAGTCATACATAGAAAAGGTGCTTGACTGGTGTATTAGATTATAAGCCTCATATTTTTTAACAGTTTTTACAATGTTTAATTTTTGTCTTTACAAACAACATTTTTATAAATATTTACATGGTTCTTGTAAACATATGTATAAAATATTCAATTTCTGTCATTTTATCTCTGAAAGGCTTTATTTATTAATATCATTTTTCAACGATATAATTCCTGCACTCTGGCTTCCTCCATAAATAAAAACTGGCTGCCACAATATAGCCAATAGTGCTTAAAGTGGCATTTAAAAAACATACAACTGATCAATTAAACTTATATAATCTTGGTTAATATTCAAAACATATTTGAAAGACCTTACAGTCACTGTTACATTTTGATTTGCTAATGATGTTTCAAGTATCGCTATTTTGTGTATTTTTCTTTTGATTTTTTTTTTTTTTTATTTAAATTTTTCTTATTACTCTACTCGCTTTAAATAGAAAATCATCGTCAGAAACTAAGGGTGAACTTGCCGTTGTCAATGTAAACATCTATGATGTCAAAGGCAAAAACAGCAATAAACAGATTTTCAAACTCGAGGAGGTTTCTCGGCCAAATCTTATCTCAGGGCTGTCGTCCTTCTATGAGATTGTACCTGAGAAACACCCTCTTGTTTGAAAAAAAACATTGATAATCTATAATTATTTCATCGTAAATTTTATGATTTTGTAAAACACCATTTCTTGAGCTAATATAAGACCCTTAACACACTTCCTTCTTTTTAACATATGTCTAGCAGTTTTATTAGATACGGAAAAATATGATGTAATAACAAAATAATGTAATTGTTTTTCTCTAATTCTAAGAACTGATTAATCCTTCTCCTAACCTGTTCATTATTTTTTTTTAATCAATGTGTGGTTTGTTTGATCTCAGTTTTTCATTGGTCAAAATTCAATTATGAAGTTAAATTTTCTTGTGTTTCTCTGAATTTCCTATTGTGATGTCACGAATAAAGGTAACAATGTCTGATGATGTCACATAAAAAGAACACATCTTTCTGCAGATGAGTCAAAATTTATGTATAGAGACTTGTTTAGAGAAACAGATTCCACCACCAAATCTTGTGCAATACCATATTTCTCCACTCTCCGCAATTAAATTTTTCAGTATTCAAAAAGTTTGACAAACCTTGTGTTTTTAACCTGAAATTTTAACTGTCTTGGGAAGAGAAATACTCTATCACACTTGATGCAGTGTCAAGCAGTTTGATTAGATATGGAACGTATGCTATGGTAATGTAATGACAGAATTATGTAATTGCTTGTATTACCAATATATCATATTCCATTAAATAGTCGATTATGGACTTTCTGGTGCCAACATAGATTTCTTAAGTGGGACAAAACCATTAAAATAAACGAAAAGCTGTAGACAAAATAATGAAAATATTTTTGTGTAATCAGTTATTATGAAACTGTGGTACAACTAGTTTGAATATACCATCGAATTGTTTAATGATTTCTAACTATCAATATAAAAATAAGCAGATGCAGTATGATTGCCAAAGAGACAAATATCCACCAGAGATTAAATGATGTTAATGTTAGCAACTGAAAGTCACAACACGGCCTTCAACAATGGACAAATCCAAACCGCACTTCAAGCTATAACAGGTTTGACAGGACAAAATGCAAAACAATTCAAATGAGAAAATAAAAGTCTTGATTTATGCACAAAACAATAAAAAAAAAAAACTTGATATGATATATAGCAACAAACACCAACAGAATTACAAGCTCCTGAGACAGTCACATACAGAATTTGCTCTGTCAAACCTATTTACAGGAATTTCTATTGTCCATAGATTATCATCCATTAACAGATGTAAAGTTAACTTGAACCATGAGAGTCATTGTTTTGCAGCAACAACACCTAGGCAGAAACCTGTCAATTGTTTGATTGTCCAAAGTGTTTTAATAAAGGTCTGCATCCCTGCTGATACCAGTTGGAGAGAGATTGCAAGAACTCTTTGAGGGATCAGAAGGTGTCTGTTGGAACTCAAAAGATGAAATTTCAGCTTCTTTCCAACATGCCCTCTTTTTCTGGTGGAACTCAAAATTTCGTCCCTTCGTCCTTGTCGTGCACCCTAACTTTGCAGAACCTTCTCATTTGATGCACTATTAAATATTTTCTTGTCCTGAAATTACATGAAATATTTGCCACTGGACATATTATTAACTTCTATGAATCAATTTGTATTTTTATTCAAACTATGTAGCACTACTCATCTTAACAAATTTTATATGAAATAGAAGATGAAGCTCACTTCCTTTTCACCTGTCTCAAAAATAAAACTTGACATCCAGAATTTGAAAAATGAAATATATATATTACATAAATATGCTTCAGAACTACTCTGGAATCACTAATATTGGTTGGCATCTTCGTGGATTTCGTGGTTATATGTGAAGCATAATTTAAATGTTCAAAGAAGTATAAATTTTCTATTATCAAAGAAATCAGAATTTTTCCCCAACCCACGAAAATGATTGCTAATGAGACATTACTCTTGTGTAGAGTTGTCTTACAGGCAATCATAAAACATCTTCTTATTTTTATACACCAGTCCATATTTAGTTTGATTTTAATTTACTGATAACAAAATCAATATTAATACCAATAAAAACAATATTCAAAGATTTAATTACAGTGTTGAATTGGCAATTGGTAACCTTTTAGAATAAATTTGTTTAAAGGATCGATAAGTGTACCCAGAGTTAACGTATCTAAATTTCCAGGCTCTGTTAGTAAACAACATCCATAAAAATTAGGATGTGCTATCCTGTCTGAAATAAGTTTTCTACAGGTGCAACCAAACTTCCAAACCAAATCTTTGTATCTATGGATGAATTTAGTAAAAGTTTGTAGTAATTTATGTTAACGAAATCCCTGACTTAATAATTTACCAGTAATACATAGATTATGTTCATTGAAATCCAAAATGTCACAACAAACATGGGCATAGCGAACGAGTTGTGATATATAAACACCGTTAGAACTTATGCAGTTTGTTGCTACATTTAATTGTATAAGTTGTGATCAGCCCTCACATATTCAATATGATTTTAAGGATGTACTTAGGTCAGGTTTAGGAATTTGTGTCAGATTTTTGGACTCCTTGGTTTTTTCCCTACAATACCGGGTAAAATATTTTGCCCCATAACACCCAAATTTTAATTTCATGTAAGACTTCAATAGCTCATAAAAGGTCATTGACCAACATTTAAGCAGATTCTAGATTTCTTTTCTTTTAATTTGAGACCCAAATAATAGCAATGCAAATATAAGGTAAAAGTCTGAGTCAGCCTTTTCCCGCCATTTAAAAAAAATTAAATATCTCGAAAAGGAGCTCCATTATAAACTTATCAATATCTTTAGCTTATTTTTTTCCTTTATCATTTATACTCTTTTGACTTATAGTATCAATTTTATATTCTAGATTTTTTGAATTTCATCTAAGTACATCCTTAAAGACTAAAGTTTATGACCCCTTCTGTGGACTGTGAATTACGAAAATTTTAAACTGCAATAGTATCAAAACAGCAAAGATAATGAATAATAGAGATGGTCCATTTTGTATATATACCAAAGGGAAACTTTGTGCAAAGCATTATTATTTATACTTTAATTGCATTTAGTAGAAAAAAGAGAATTTGGTAAAAATAAAACCAAGATTTTTGTAGAAAATCCACAGACTTTAATACAGAGATTTTTCTTATAAAATTTTAAACATACTCACTTATTTTTCTATGATGTGCTAGCATTTATTTGTTACAAAAAGTCCTAAACAACCTTTAAATTCCAAAACACCTCGTGCTGAGTCACTAAAGTCGAGCGCACCCTGGAAGGTGTACTTGAATTGGTCCATATTTATATTTGTTTTAACCAATATCTAAATTTATAAACTTGTTTTAAGGAAATCATTGCTAGCACTGCATGCAATAATCCTCTACATATACCAAGCATCAAATTGCCAAATATGAGAGTACAAGGGGAAAGGCTGTGGATTTTCTATAAAATTTCCACATGTTTACCATTGAATCAACACAAGGGTACATAATCCTTAACATAAACAATCATTGGAAGATCACATATAATTCTTCAATGAGGAGTGCATATAAACTTATACCATAAAGAGTACTTAAGACACCCATAAAATCAACAGGAAGGATTAAATGAATAAGAGTGTAAATATATCTTAAATAGAATAACGCTAAACCAATATCGTGATAAAGATTCAACACAATTTTTAAGAAGACAACTAACCGATTTCAGAATGTCTTTCCTTTCATAAAAAGTTGGTTTGTTACAATATCAGAAAGTACATCAATATTTATAATCTCATCTTTTCTAACCTCCAAAGTTAGAGATTTTCTGCTAAAGAAAATTTTCAAGAGGAGTGTTAATTAACTGGAATAATTTACTAAACAGTTGCTAAATTCTATGTTGTTTGGTCTCTGGTAGAGTTGTCTCACAGGCAATCATAAAACATCTTCTTATTTTTATACACTAGTAGAAGACGGAACGTATAATGGTATATTTTAATGTCCGTCCTTCAGTGACCATCCATCAACACTTCGTTCGATAACTCTAATTTGCTTTAACCAATTATCTTATAAATTTAACACAACTTTAAATTTGACAGAAGAAAGTTCCCTTGAATAAACAGTAAAAAGGGAGAAATAAGAATATTTATTTTCCATTCCTGGAAATGTCTTTGGAATTTGTGGAAATAAAGAAAATTTTCGAAAAATTCTTGAATTTCTATTAACTGTAGCATGTTTTAAAATTTAAATTATTCGGAAACAATTCTTTGACAGGTTAAGAATTACTTCTAAACTCTTTGAAACATTTGAACTGCGTCGGATAGAAATCAACCTTATTCAAGTGCACATATACATGTACATGTATCAGATTTTGATTTATTTTGGAACTTTCATATAGGAAATAAAGGATAAATTTTGGTCTGTTTTGTAAGGTTCTCAAATATATCAGCTCAATTTTCGAACAGTTCCAGATTTTGCATAGAGATCTTTTGAACCCGAAATAAGTTAACAGGTGTAATAATAATCATTTGCATAAGGTCTATTTCTGTCCAACACAGCTCATTTTTAAGAGTCAATTTTTTTGGGGCTATATAGATATAAAAAGATGTGGTATGAGTATGCATGATTTAAGTGCTAAGGGAACGACTATTTAACTTAAGGGGGGGTGTTGTTATGGTTTTTTTCCTAAAAAAATATTCTGATCCCCAATTTGATAAAAAAAAATATTGTGGTCAAGCAGATGACAAAAAAAATATTCTGAATCCAGATTTTTCCCCATACCTTATAGTGTTGAATTTTGAAAAAAATAATTTGATTAATAGCATAGAAAAACTAAAAAAAAATGTTTGTGACTCTTTTCTGACTGGGACAAACCCCCCCCCCCCTCCGTTGAAGTTAAATTGTTGCTCCCTAAGACTGAAGTCTTATGAGTGTTTGTAAGATAGGCAATTTGTTTGTAACTTTTCTCAAAAATAAATTATGTTATATAGGACATCTTGTATGTCATATCATTGATGATTTTTTTTTCTCATACGATCCTTGAAAATATAATGTATTCTCTGCAGTGGAGAAATCCTAAAAAAAACCTGGACATTTTTGTTCCAAAAAGAGTAGTATTTACTAGCTGTCAGAGGAAGATTACCCAATTTGTGATAAAAATTGGGAGTTTCCCTCCGATATCTTAGAGAGTTCACAATTATGACCATGTGCTTAGTGTCTTTTTGTTGTGGGGATGTATAAGTACCCTGCTACGTCCACTCTTTTGTTTCTGTATATCATTTTTGTTTTTCGTTCATTATTTTGTACATAAATCAGGCTGTTAGTTTTCTGATTTGAATTGTTTACATTTCAGGCTAAATATGCGCTGACTATGCGGTATGGGTTTTACTCATTGTTGAAGGCCGTACAGTGACCTATAGTTGTTAATTTCTTTGTCATTTGGTCTATTGTGGAGAGTTGTCTCATTGGCAATCATACCACATCTTCTTATTTTTATATAGTAGATTTCAAAATGTTTGATTATGACGATTTATGAAATATTAATAACACTGCAAAAACTATCATTTTTGTAGTGCATATATGTTTCTGCTGCATGTGATAAGGCTATTGATTAAACCATGTAATATGAACGCAGTATAATTTTCTTCACTATTTTCTAAGCTAATGATCACTTAAAAGTTTAATTGATGGCATTTTGATTGGATTTTCTGCAATTTGCCATTTCAAAATGTTTTATTTTTTACCTTACAACTCACTTAATTCAATTTTTTTTACACCAAATTTATTTCTGTCGTGCGGCATTTATCCCATCACACTTGTTTATCGCATGTGTAATGTTTACATGTGCAACAAAAAAATCGGTTAATCACAGCTTGTTCAAATGTTAAACAACTACAGCATTGATAATTGCTGTGTATACAGTGGCAATTACAAGCTTCATTTGACTGTGACAGGTGACATTTGAAAAAATTGACTTTCAGTCTTAGGTACACAATTTTTTTGTTAGTTAATACTGGCTTTGATTTAGGTTTTAGTAACTGTGATAACTCTCAGATCTGTACTAAATTGTAACTTTTGTGTTTTGGGGGCTTTGTATCAATCTGATGAGTCCAGCCCTTTTCAACTGATTTAAATAGTTTGTTCTTATGCTTGTGTTGCACTGTTGCACCACTGTCCCAGGTTAGGGGGAGGGTTTGGAGTCTGTGGTTATCGTTTATTGCTGTATATCATATTTCTTTATAGTTTTGTTTTTGCACATAGATCAGGCTGCTTATTTCTCGTTTGAATTGTTTTACATTTTTCATTTCGAGGCCTTTTATAGTTATCTATCCAGTATTGGTTTAGGCCTTACAGTGACATATAGTTGTTAACTTCTATATCATTTGGCTTCTGGTAGAGAGTTGTCGCCTTGGCAATTGTACAAACACTGCATTGATGTTTCACTAGGGTAGAAGTTCTTAAAAATAAAAGCAAAAAAAAAAAGTTTTTAACAACATATTTCAGTTTAATTTGAGTGACTTTAAAATTATACACTTAAATTAATCTGTCTGATCTAAACTAAAGATTGATGGACGCTTCCCTTATATTTAGTATAAAATTGAGAATGGAAATGGGGAATATGTCAAAGAGACAACAACCCGAACAAAGAGCAGAAAACAGCCGAAGGCCACCAATGGGTCTTCAATGCAGTGAGAAAATCCCGCACCCAGAGGTGGTCCTCAGCTGTTCCCTAAATAAAATTGTGTGCAAGTTCAGTGAAAATGGACGTCATATTTCAGCAACTTTTAAATAAGTTTTGATAATTTATTTGTTTTTAACTAATAAGAAAAGAGACACATTTGGAATTGGATTTGAACAATGAAAATGCTAAAGAGGTCGTAGAATTTTGTTATTTTGCTTATGCTTGGCCATGACTTTCATTGCAAAATGAGTTTTTGCTGATTCAGCTATTCCTTAACTAGGTTAAATACTAATGAAAATGTTTTAAAAATTAGGTTAATATTTCCTAATCTCTGCAATATAGCAATAAAAGTCCTTGTCAACGTATTATGCTTCTGAATTAGCACTTTAGACTTCCTACTCAAACAGGAAATTCTAATATCTCTTAAACATAGGCAGACGTTATTAAAATGTGTTTTATGTCATTGGTTTAAATTGTTCTAACAGTTTATAAAAGTAGGTTAGATATTACAAGATTAGTACATGCAGAACTAATATTGAACGAACATGCATTATTTTCTACATTTTGTTGTGATGATTTTAAGATACATTGCACCATAATTATGCATTGATTAAGCAATTGACATTGACATTTTAGATATCTGTTTCTGCAATCTACTGTAAATAGAGGTTTTATTGAATGATTATCATTGAGAGATCTATATTGTTCTAGATATGCATTTGTTAAAGACAAATGAATAAAATATGTTTTGTTTATCAGTTCAATTGCAATAGAATTTAATATTTTGTTTTTGTTTCTTCGTTATTTAAAATATTCACAGTTTGTGTCTCGCTTTGAGAAAGTTGAAAAAGAGAGACTTAGGCATGTTGTTTCCAGTAGTCATGGTATCAACAATGTATTAGTTGTGATTAGATCAGTTTTATATAATAATCCACCATTTTTTACATAAGGAAATGCCTGTACCAAGTCAGAAATATGACAGTTGTTTTCCATTCGTTAGATGTGTTTGAGCTTTTATAAAGGACTTTCCGTTTTGAATTTCCCTTGGAGTTCAGTAATTTTTGTTATTTTACTTTTTTATAGGAACCACTAGGGGTAGGTCAATGATACTTGGTATGCAGATACATTAGCATTGGCACATCTTATTTCTCTGAGTATTGTTTGGCACTTCCTCCTCAGTCATGGTCTTTTGCCTTTGAAACTTTTACATAGTTTACATGTATTAGATGTAAGCTTCTCATGTCTGAGGGGTGTTAGTCCTGAAAATATCAGATGAGTGCGTCTGATTTAAACAGAATTAAGTAATAGATAAATTTTTTATCGTTTCTCTAGCTATAAGTGTTGATAAAACAAGAAAAGTCATTTTGTTTCCACAACTAATCCATGACCTAAAATGATTTATATAATGCTATTGTGCACCTTCTTTTTTTATCAGAATAAATTTCTCAGAATCTTCATCATATAATGCCATTGTGCACCTTAGCTTTTATTTTCTTTTAGATCTAAATTATTTTTAGGAATTTCCATTACCAAAACATGGACTTTGCAAGGTGTATGGTTTTGTGAGCTAATTGCTCACAGTATCTCTCTAAAAACTCAAATGGAACATAAACCCATCCACATTCATTATGTGAGTTTTCCTAGTTAGGAGACAGCGGCTCTTTTCACAAAAAATCTTAAGAGTAAAATACTCGTAAGTCATACACATTTCAGTATAACTTACGATCAATTCGTAAGATTTTTTGTGAAAAGAGTCGCTCAGGCCCTTGCGAAAATGGGTCAGGATATCACAAGATATCCCCAGAATATCTCAGGATTATCTTGAGAAAAATCCCAGGGCAATCTTGAGATATCCTTATCCTGGGATAGGGTTAAACATGGGACGGTATTGGAACAAGGATATTCCAGGGATATCCAGAGACCATCCAGACCATAAATATCATAGTAAAGAATCCTGTGATAATCCTGTGCTCAGGATTCATCAGGTCCTGGTCTCAGGAAAAAGGATTTACAGATTTGCTTGCATTGAGTTGGCCATGGGATAATCCTGGTATATCCTGTGAACATCCTGAGAATGTCCTTAGTTCAGGACCAATAATGTCTTGCTTGTATGTACAAAATTTGAGTAAAATCCTTTTTTAATGCACAAATTTGTTCTTTTGCAAATATTTTCTGTTATTAGTTTAAATCCATATTCCTCATTATAAGGTAGATGATTGCCCTTGTATTAAATCTGTCAGGTATATATAAACATTGGGGTATGAATTACATTAGCTCATTAATTTATTACAGCAAGATGTATTGTAATAAGTATAAATGAGTATTTGTATTGGCCATGTTTAATAGCTTATTTCAATGGCTGTCAAGTTCCCATTAAAAAAAATTGCCTTGTATTTAATGATTCTAAAACTTCCATCAAAATTTGATACTAGTACTACTAGCAATCTTGTTGGCCATTTTTAATGGCTGCTTATATTGTTAAATTACCAATAAAAATGGTACCCACCCCCCACTCCCTCCTCCCCCATGTTCACGCTGCTTATATTGTTTAATTACCAATAAAAATGGTACCCACCCCCACTCCCTCCTACCCATGTTCACTAACACCTTCAAGCATTTCATTGTCTTAATTGTATTTGGATACTCATTGTTCAGCATGGCTTAATGATGCTCGCTGTGAGTGTTCAGTTTCAAATATTATAATATTCAATATTATACTATTAAAATTATGTGTCAGATATATAAAAGGATACATGTAAAGTTCTCCTCCTTTCTGTAATAAAATTTGCTGTCTCTGTTCTTCCAACTAGTATTGCTGAATAAAGGTGACTGGAATCTGCATGGAATCTGTTTAATATCAAAATTGGCAGCTCCATTTAATCATTCAATCCCCTAAAAGTATCAAAAAGATCCACAAAGAATCAATTGTTCAAGACGTTTTGAAGCAATACATTCAATAGAAATATTATTGTATGTTTATACAGTACATTGGACACCATTTGGAATCAAATTAATTTAAAAACCCTCCCCCTTTTTTTATCCCCTGAAGATAAATAAACAGCTGGGCCATGAGTGCATGATACGCACTTCGCTTTTTCAAAGAATAAAGTTCAATAACTTCTCAATGTCATATCAGAATTTATAAAAAAACCTAAAGCTTTAGGGAAGTTATTTTAATAGATATAAACCAGTCACCAAAGTTTCATGAAAACTGCTCAAAGCACTTTTGAGTTATTGTCGAAAACTGGAAAATCACCCCTTTTTTTAAGAAAGAAACCTCATAACTCAGAAGCGTAAAAGCTAAAATTTATAAAAATCGAAAGGGAACTTACATTAGTAGATATAAACAATTCAGCAAAGTTTCATGAAAACTGCTCAAAACATTTTTGAGTTATTGTCTGAAAACTGGAAAATCCCCCTTTTTGTAATGAATAAAACCTCATAACTCGGTAACGTAAAGTCTAAAATTCATAAAAATTGAAAGGGAGCTCACATCAATAGATATAAACAATTCATCAAAGTTTCTGGCAAATTGGTGAAAGTGTTTTTGTGTTATTGTCCGAAAACTGGAAAAATCCCCCCTTTTTCAATGAATAAAACCCCATAACTCGGAAACGTATAATCTAAAATTTATGAAAATCGAAAGGGAGCTCATGTCAATAGATATATATACAATTCACCAAAGTTTCATGCAAATTGGTTAAAGAGTTTTTATACGCCCGTCAAATTTTTGACGGGACGTATTATGGTATACAAATGTCCGGCGTCCGTCCGTCTGTCTGTCCGTCTGTCCGTCTGTCTGTCCGTCTGTCTGTCCGGCGTAAACATGTCGCACCGTAACTTGAGAATGACTTATCCAAATTTCATGAAACTTAACATAGTTGTTTCTTATGATGGTCAAACGATCTGTATACTTTTTGGTGAAAATAAGATTAAAACTTTTTGAGTTACCGGACTTAGTAACTAAAACAGGAGTGTGTTTTTTTTCACATGTCGCGCCGTATCTCAAAAACAATTTATGATTATTGCTTAAAACTTTACACACTTCTTAGTTATATTAATCTTAAGATCTGTATACTTTTAGGTGATGATTCAAAATTTTATTTTAGAGATATTGAGTATTTTGTTAAAAAAGGGGGAGGGTTTTTTCACATGTCGCGCTGTATCTCAAAAACAGTTTATGTTTATTGCTTAAAACTTTACACACTTCTTAGTTATATTAACCTTAAGATCTGTATACTTTTTGGTGATGATTCAAAATTTTATTTTTGAGTTATTGAGTATTTTGTAAAAAAAGGGGGAGGGGTTTTTCACATGTCGCGCCGTATCTCAAAAACGATTTATGATTATTGCTTAAAATATTACACACTTCTTAGTTATATTAATCTAAAGATCTGTATACTTTTTGGTTTTGATTCAAAATTTTATTTTAGAGATATTGAGTTTTTTGTAAAAAAAAGGGGGGTTTTCGTATGTCACGCCGTATGTCAGAAACTATTTATGCTTATTGCATAAAAATTCACACACAAGACGACGGGCGTATCATGCGCTCATGGCGCAGCTGTTTATTGAGTTACTGTCCGACATGTTGACAACGGACGGACAGACAGACGGACGGACAACGGTATATCATAATACGTCCCGTAAAGGGGCGTTTAAAAACTAGCGACTTATTATTTTCACTAAAGAACCATTCACACAATTCAATTTAATTTTAACATATCTACCAATATATTTTCAGTTTATGCTTTCAGACTTTCTGATGTTGATTTGCTCAAATAAAAACCATAAAAAAATTCATAGTTCCTCAATAAATTATATTTTATAATCATTATATACACATGTTAAATTAAATTTGTAATGCACTTATCTGAAAACATCTTCATCAGGTTTCCATCAGTGTAATCACAATTTGGTGACATATTCATCAAGTACACGTACGCTCACGTCGAGGTGACAATCTCGCCCCATATTATATCGGCCAGAAGTTGGTCCGTCCCCGTAACGGTATTATAAAACTAAATCAAGGGTGTTGCATACAAATATTTATTACAGGGCAGTTTTTAAATATAAAAACAAAATCTTCAATTTAATCGGAACAGGGTTCATGCGGATGAACTAGTGGCCGCATTATCTAAGACGGTATATTTTAGGGTCGAGCTGTTCTGTACAATTACAAAAAACCACATGGTCATGACTTGTTTACATTTTCTTACGTTGAGAAACCAGCGTGTTACGATGTCTGTCGTTGGCCTATCATTGATCTGATAATTTTCTAAGTTATTTATATGCCGGACGACAATTAATAGAAAGGCACATATGTGAACTTGGAGAAAATCAGAATTTACATCTTTAATACTTTGGGGAAAGGAAGAGTCAAGATAGACTTCTTGCAGCGTACCAGTGTACCACTGGCACTGGCAATGTAAATAAAACCAAACAACTCGGCAAGCAGTCTGTTAATGAGAAATTGTTAAACATATCTGGCAATGACAAAAATATATGTGTTTCAAGACTTCCAAAATAGTTCGGAATGCGATTTATTATTGATGTGAAATTTAAGTCATTTATGTAAATTGTGCAGTTGTCATGAACTTAGCCTGCTTAGGCTTATTCCGAAATTACTCTGCATAATGTCCAACACCTATTATGTCAGACAAGCTGGGGCGTTTCTTGGACACCCTGCCATTTTTATAGCAAAAATCTCTGCATTTTTCTGACTTTGAAATACTGTCAAACTGAAACTCGTAATGCTTCCATGAACAGGAAGTTCAGCTAGCTGTGTAAACCTTTAACTGTCAAATTAAGTGACCCATTAAGTGCACCTGACTGCTTTGGTGTCAAACACATTTTTAATTAACACCAATAACCTTTGCTTTATGTCATAAATAATTTGTGTATTTCAAAAATGTTTGACAAAATAATTTGAGTTACTTCCCCCTTTTTTATCACCTTTCACAATATATTCCTTAAATTTATGTTCTTTTTCGTAAAAAAAATAAATATAAAACAAATTGAATACAAATGCCTATCAGAATATTACTTTTAAGTATTTTAAACCTGAAAACATTTAAAAAATATATATTTTGAAAATTATTTTTTTCATCTTTACTTTCATTAATTGATCTATCAAGTGCAATGTACTAATAATTCAAATTTCTCTGAGTTTGGAAAAAAACTTTACCATTTAAACTGCTACTAATTTTAATTAATGACCTGAGATTTGAAAGTCAATCATATTAAATTTAGCCAAAAGTATTGAACTTTATTACTCCTCTTCTTGATTAATTCTAAGCCTTAGAGCCTTGGTTATACAATGTATACAATGTATGCTAATTAATCATGAGGCTTAAATAATTGCCCTTTTTCTGACTAGCACCCTTCCCTTTTCAAATCCTGGCTAGAAAATGCTATCTTCATGTGAATATTTATTTTAACAATCAACAGTTAATTTCAGTCCCAAAGATTTTCTTTTTTATTTAGTTGAATTTGTAATACAGATTATATTTTTTCTTAAGTCCCAATACCAGGAATCATCAAGGACTTTATTTGTTTTTTTTTTCATTCAGATAGAATTTGTAAATGTCCTGAAAGTAGGATGAATGTTGATGGAAAAGTCCTGATATATCCTGGTTTATATAATATGATTTTTGAAAGTCTTGAGATATCCTGAGAATTCCCCTTGTTTAAAGATGCTTGATTTGAAAGTCCTGACATTTCCTGGAATTCTCCCATTAAGTTTTTTCCTAAAAACAGGGCTTAATGCCTAACAGGATATTTTCAGGATTTCCCAGGATAATCTTGAGATATCCTGATTATAAAAGTTGTCAGGATTTATTTCTGCAAGGGTACAGTATTGTTCAGTTGATATCCTTTGTTGCTGACTGATATATTTTGTTTTCCATTTATTGTTTGAGCATAAACCTGACTGTTTAGGTTTCCTCGTTTGAATTGTGTCACATTTTGTCATGTCCTTGCCTATTTTGAGTACATTACAATACAAAAGTCCTTAAAAAGGGTTATTTTCGTGCAACATGTTTTGCCATTTTTATTTCACATGCAGCCGTGAAAAAGGTTCGTTATTCACCGTGTTTCGTGAAATCGGTAAAAAGATCAACGTGCAAGAAATTTTTAATTGTTTGTTCATCGTGAAATGGCAATTTGATTTTGCGTTCTTCCGTGCAGATACCCCCCCTTTACCCCTCCTTAAATTGTATTGAAAATACTGAATCATTTGATTTCTTTCTACAGAAAATCAGAATCTGAACAGTCCCATTTCCACAGGTATACCGATCCCCTGAGTACTTTATAAAGAAAAACTTGATTCTGAAATCTCCATTTTCATAGGTATACCAATTCTCTGAGTACATTATTTAGAAAAACTTGATTCTGAAAGCATCTGTCATTTTGGTGCATTTTAAGGAGAAAAAAGAAGATTTGTCATGCTAGAAGAAGCATTACGTTTTCAACATAGATGCACAATTGCCCTGTTCACTGCATAATATACTTTACAGCGTGAACATCATGCACAATTAAAAAAACTCGTTAAAACTAGGATCATGCAAATTGTATTACCATGTATCAGGGTCTTAACTTGTCGTATTGAAATGTAGATTTTAATGAAGTTTGAATGACTGTTTTAACTTTGAAATATCAGATATGACAATTATAGATGATGCTGTCGATCTGTTTACATGAAGTGATCTCAGTTCATTAGTTTATCAATATGTAATATGCTTGTAAAATCGTAAGAATTTATGAACTGACATTTTTAGGAAAAAAAGAATGTGTATTAACTACTGATGTTTTACATTTATTGAACAAATTAAATTGATGTACTTTATAAGAAGTTCAGTTTCGGTTTTTGAACTGTTTTACTATATTAGAACTTAATTAACGACTGATCTCTATGTGATTGGGAATTTTTTCCTTGAATCAATATCTTCAGTGGAATTTGAAAGGTCTCATTTTATTTTAGGTTCAGTAAATAATGATGAAGAAGTGTTGAAAAGCACGTCATCACCCAAAGCAGACGACAATACAGGGTCAGAGGTCACATCCGTGTCCAAGGAAGCTCATTCTGCCAATAGTGCTAAAGTTACTGAAGTTCAGCCTGAATTTACTAAAATAAAGGAGAGAAAAGTTCTAAAACCTTGTGAGTATTTAATATTTTGTATTTCTAATATTATCTTTATTCTTGGCTTGAACATGTTTATGTGTATAATATAGGAAATCTGTGTTTTCATGAACACTTGTTATATTAATGAAATATGGAAATAAGGTGATGTGATATGATTGCCAATCAGACAACTATCCATCAGGGATCAATGGACGAGGATGTAAACAAATAGAGTGTCATAGTTAGACCTTCAACAATAAGTAGAACTGATACTGTATGGAATAAAAGCAGTGAAAACTGTTGAAGTACCTCACAAAATATCATGAATCTGTAGTATCCGTATTTGCCATTAGATGTCTTAGGTCAGTTGGAAAATATGTACAGTATATTTTTTTATATGACTGCAAAAAATTTGCTTTCGTATAATGCTATCATGTTTTTGGCGGCGGCGGTGTCGTCCTCCGAAGACACATTTGGTTTCAGGACAATAACTTTAGTTTAAGTGAATGGATCTCTCTATGAAATTTTACCAGAAGGTTCAATACCACAAAAGGAAGGTTGGGATTGATTTTGGTACCAACTGTTTAGGAATTAGGGGCCAAAAAAAGGGCCAAAAACAAGCATTTTTGTAGTTTCCGGACAATAACTTGTGTGTAAGTGTATGGATCTCTCTGAAATTGTACCACAAGGTTCCATATCATAAAGGGAAGGCTGGGATTGAGTTTGGGGGTAATTGCCCCAAACGTTCAGGAATTAGGGGCAAAAAAGGGGCCAAAAACAAGCATTTTTCTAGTTTCCAGACTATAACTTGTGTTTAAATCTATGGATCTCTCTGAAATTGGGTTCATATTTTATTCTTCAAAATTTTTGAAATTTCAAATTTTTTGAAAAAAAAATATTTTTGGGGGGCCATACTTTGATTTTTCAAAATTTCAAATGTTTTTAAAAAATAAAAAAAAAAAAATTTTTGAGGAGGGGGGGGGGAACTTGCCCCAACTTGCCCCAACTGTTCAGGGTCCGACCTCTGTGTCGTATCAGACTGCTCTTGGGGAAGCATTTTATTGTTCATCTTTTGAATTTTTTTTAAATCAAAATGAAAAAAGAAGGCAAAAAGAAAATAATGAGACTCAGATTTGTTAGAACAAAAATCTTTGTGGTTCATTGCAAATAGATTTAATTATTCTCACTATTCCAGATATTTGAATATAGTCATTTTCAGCAAAATTTGGTCACAAATTTTGCAACATGGCCATTTTAGACTTTTACCAACTTTTGACAACCTGTTTTGGAGTAATATATATTCCCCCTGAAATATTTACTGTTATTTGAAGTATTGGATGTTAGCTAGAAACCTATAGGAGCTAGGTTAAACATGTAAATTGCAAAAATGATCGACGGCACAAAGATTAACTATAGTACGTACATATAGAAGTCCTTATGAAGCAAACTGGCAATGTTTTCACCAGGTGAGAGATACAGGCATAGATCTGTCTCTTGTTAAATATTTTCAGCTATACAACATGTATTATTTGAGTGCATTCTACACATTTGGCAGGATAGTCCTGAGTCACAACTGGAGATTAGATAATTTTCAACCATGATTTGGCTTCATTACTAGAGATTTTTTTATCTTAGACATGTTATTAGCAGACCTACAATTTATCTAGCACATGTTAGTTAAAGACATACAATTTTATCTAGCACATGTTAGTTATAAACATACAATTTTATCTAGCACATGTTAGTTACAGACATGCAACTTTATCTAGCACATGTTATAGACACAATTTTATCTAGCATATGTTAGTTATAGACATACATATTTATCTAGCACATGTTAGTTATAGACATATATTTTATCTAACACATGTTAATTACAGACACACAATTGTATCTAGCACATGTTAGTTACAGACATACTTTTTATCTAGCACATGTAAGTTACAGACACACAATTTTATCTAGCACATGGTAGTTACAGACACACAATTTTATCAAGCACATGTTAGTTACAGACATACATTTGATCTAGCACATGTTAGTTATAGACACACAATTTTATCTAGCACATGTTAGTTACAGACATACATTTTATCTAGCACATGGTAGTTACTGACAAACAATTTTATATAGCACATGTTATTTACAGATATACATTTTATCTAGCACATGTTAGTTATAGACAATTTTATCTAGCACATATTAGTTACAGACACACAATTTATCTAGCACATGTTAGTTACAGACACACAATTTTATCTAGCACATGTTAGTTACAGACATACTTTTTATCTAGCACATGTTAGTTATAGACATACAATTTTATCTAGCACATGTTAGTTACAGACACACAATTTTATCTAGCACATGTTAGTCATAGACATACAATTTTATCTATCACATGTTAGTTATAGACATACAGTTTTATCTAGCACATGTTAGTTATAGACATACAATTTTATCTAGCACATGTTAGTTACAGACACACAATTTTATCTAGCACATGTTATTTACAGACATACATTTTTTTTGTAACATGTTAGTTACAGACATACATTTTATCTACCGGTAGCACATGTTAGCACATGGTAGTTACAGACACATTTTTATTTAGCACATGTTAGTTACAGACATACAATTTTATCTAGCACATGTTAGTTACAGACACACAATTTTATCTAGCACATGTTAGATACAGACATACATTTTATCTAGCACATATTAGGTATAGACAGTTATCTATTAACATGATAAAGACTGTATGTTGCACACTAGAGGTTTTGACTTTAATCATGTTGTTTAATCATGTTGTTGGGTTGCTTTTTTTATCCAATGTATTTTGTTACTGTTTACCCAACATTGTATTTTAACACTTTTATTCATACATTTTGTCATAAGTGAAAATGGAGAAACCCTCATTTTCCTGATTGACAATCAACATTCCTTCCCTTCATACTGGTCAACCTGACTGACAGTCAACATTCCTTCCCTTCATACTGGTCAACCTGACAGTCAACATTCCTTCCCTTCATACTGGTCAACCTGACTGACAGTCAACATTCCTTCCCTTCATACTGGTCAACCTGACAGTCAACATTCCTTCCCTTCATACTGGTCAACCTGACTGACAGTCAACATTCTTTCCCTTCATACGGGTCAACCTGACAGTCAACATTCCTTCCCTTCATACTGGTCAACCTACATACTTTGGTACTGACATGATTTATAACAAACTTTTCTTAAATTGTCTGTTTATAAATTTATAAATATTTAAGAAATTAAGGTTCAACTCCCTGAAGCAAAGTTCACCTTTATATATGGATTTGGCTATTATTTAAAGGTCTTATATGGTCATAATAGCTCTTCAACTATTTTGGTTAAGGATGTAGTCATGTCAGGTTTAGAAATTTTTGTCAGATGTTCGGACTCCATGGGTTTTTCCTACGATAAAGGGTAAAATATTTTGCCCCATATCACCCACCATTTTTTTCATAGAAGACTTCAATAGCTCATAAAAGATAGTTACCAAAATTTAAGCAGATTCTAGATTTCTTTTCTTGTGATTTGAGACCCAAAAAATGCCAATGCTAAATTATAAGGTAAAGTCCGAGTCAGCCTTTTCCCGCCATTTTTTTAAAATCAAATATCTCGAAAAGGAATTCCACAACCTATCATTATTTTTAGCTTATTTTATTTGTTCCTTAACCAATGCTCTTCTGACTTATAGTATCAATTTTAAATTCTAGATTTTTTTAATTTCATCTGACCACATCCTTAATATACATCCTTGGCTTTTAAATATTCAGTTTTGAGTGTTCCTGATGGAATGAAGGTGAATCAAGAAAAGCACTTTGGACACAAGAAATTTTAGATTGTTTTCATATTTTATTAACCATCAGATGTATTGTTAATTTTATTTTCATCCTGAATATGCATGAGATATTTGCCACTGATTTCTAAGCAAACAGCAATCAATCAATAGATTAAATGGAGAAATGTCATTTCCCACTAAATGTAATTGTAGAATGTGTATTGACGTGACTTTAGTAGGTGGAAATGAATTATAATCTTGACTAAAGTCAACAACAAAAATTATCTTTATCTTATTGTTTTTCTCCAAGCGCAGTTAATCTTTCGTATGAAAATACCCACAAGACAAAAAACAATGATTAATTGATATTTGTAAAATCAGTGCTTCAATTATAGATGATATTTTAAAACGATGGCAATAATTTTTATTGTGTACAGCAAAAACAAAATACTTTTGGGAGGCATTATTTAAGAAAAAGCAGTCATGTGTGAATAAGAAATGAAATCATATTCGATATTGATTAGATATTTAGATTTTTTTTTTGTGTGTGGGTTTAATCATCTCTTTAAAGTAATATTACTACAGATAATGAATTTTTATCATCCTTTATAGCTAGTAGGCAGTTTTGTTTCCTGTTTTAATGTACAGGCAAAAGATACCTTAGGAATATTTAAACTAATAAGTCGAACAGGAACTGACAGTGCCATGGCAAAAATTGAAAAAAAAGGACCAGAAGACAAGCAACAGTCTACAAAACACATTATAGAAAACTAAATCAAATTGAGAATGGAAATGGGGAATGTGTCAAAGAGACAACAACCCGACTATAGAACAGAGAACAGCAGAAGGTCACCAACAGGTCTTCAATGCAGCGGGAAATTCCCGCACCCGGAGGCGTCCTTCAGCTGGCCCCTAAACAAATATATATACTAGTTCAGTGATAATGAACGCCATATTAAACTCCAATTTGTACACAAGAAACTAAAATCAAAAATAATACAAGACTAACAAAGGCTTAAGAGGCTCCTGACTTGGGACAGGCGCAAAAATGCAGCGGGGTTAAACATGTTTATGAGATCTCAACCCTCCCCCTATACCTCTAGCCAATGTAGAAAAGTAAACGCATAACAATACGCACACTAAAACTCAGCCCAAGAGAAGTCCGAGTCCGATGTCAGAAGATGCAACCAAAGAAAATAAACAAAATGACAATAATACATAAATAGCAACAGACTACTAGCAGTTACTGACATGCAGACTGAGCTACACGAAGTGCCAGTTGATACTTGTACATTGTTTTGACAAATGCCATATTTTACAATAGGATGGCAAGTTTTCTTGACAAAGATCAAGGTTTTCTCCCGGCATTCACGCATCCTCCAGTTTTCTCCCGGCATTCGGGCATCCTCCACCAATAAAAACTTACTACCACAATATAGTCAATGGTGCTTTAAACACCAACAATCAATCAATCAGTCATTCACAAAAATCAAATCTTGACTCAGGCCAAATTTTGTTTTACTAGAATAAGTAGACAAAAAGGGAATACTGGGGATCTGAAAGGCCTGCTATGAAATTTGGGTTTCAATAGTTTGTTCATGGATTCAATACTTTAGAGGATTAAATGATGAAAAGGAGGTTTTTACAATGTATGGGATAACAGGTACCAAGTAACACCTGGGTACTAGTATCCTATTACCTCCAAAATGTTTCCCCTATTACTCTGGTAAATGAACAGTTTAAAAAGAATTACTTAATAGTGTAGAATTTACATTTGTTTCAAAAAATGAATTAAACTTTAGGACTTTCCAGAGCTTGCATTTCCTATCATAATTTCCTTATGATAGGGTTGCTGCTTACAAGGAAACTAGTTGCTCAAGTTGAAATCATCCCTCCGAAAATTTTAGGAACATCATCACTAGTTGGTTGATCGTTATGAAAAATCAGTTTCACAGATGACGACTGATACATTCCAATTGTTGTATCCACAATCCTGTCCTCTTCTCCTTGAATGTGACCTACCAAATTTGACTTATCACAGGCTTTGTACTTACATGAGCCTCACAACGGATGCCTCCTATGAAGCAGGATTTGCTTACCCTTCCAGTGCACCATAGATCACCCCTGTTTTTTGGTGGAGTTAAGTCTTTAGTTTTCTATGTTGTGTTTTGTATAATGTTATTTGTCTTTCATCCTATTTTTATACGACCGCAAAAAAATTTTGTGGTCGTATATTGGTATGACGTTGGCGTCGTCGTCCTTTTTCCGGCGTCGTCGTCCGAATACACATTGGTTTTCGCACTCTAACTTTAGTTTAAGTGAATGGATCTTTTTGAAATTTGACCATAAGGTTAAATACCACAAAAGGAAGGTTGGGATTGATTTTGGGGGTTATGGTACCAACAGTTAAGGAATTAGGGGCCAAAAAGGGGCCAAAAATAAGCATTTTCTAGTTTCCAGACAATAACTGTGGAACGGTGTATGGATCTCTCTGAAATTATACTACAAGTTTCCATACCACAAAGGGATGGTTAGGATTTGCTTTGGGGGGTTATGGCTCAAACCGTTTAGGAATTAGGGGCAAAAAAGGGGGAAAAACAAGGTTGTCCTGGTTAATGGACAAATACTTTAGTACAAAACATAATTTAAAGCAGTGTAAGGGAGATAAATCAAAAACATCATTGAAATTATCTCCCTTACACTGCTTTTAAATTATGTATAAAGTAATGGTTAATGAACAATAAAGATAATTTAAAACAGTGTAAGGGAGGTAATCCAAATACAACGTTTTGGTTACTTCCCTTACACTGCTTTTAAATTATGTTTAAAGAAATGCATATTTATAAAGGAAGACCAGTAAAAATATCTGCAAATGTTGCATCTTTTTTTTTACAAAAAAATCCATATGAAAGATTTGACACTATATTTTTAATTCTATTATAAAATAGATTAAGTTAGCACTATGGTAAATTTAAATGGGTAATTATGGTTGCCAACTCCATTGGAAATTTGAATTGAGATTTTGACCATATCTTGAGGGAAAGAATTTTTTGGGGGAAAAAAGGGGGGGGGGGGGGGATAAAAAGAAATTGTGGGGGGTCAATTTTTTCTCATTTCAGATTTCAGAAATTAAAAAGAATTATTCTTCAAATATTTTTTTCTTTCAAATTTCAAATATTGAAAAATTTCAAGAAGTAATCTTTAATTGCACAGTATGGCGCATTAGATTTGTAAAATCTTTGATCACATTTATTTATTTGTTATGCCAAATCTAACAGTGTATTTAGATTTTTAATTTTGGGTCCAGTTTTCAAATTGGTCTACATTAAGGTCCAAAGGGTCCAAAATTAAACTTTGTTTGATTTTAGCAAAAATTGAATATATGAGGTTCTTTGATATGCTGAATCTAAACATGTATTTAGATTTTTGATTTTTGGCCCAGTTTTCAAGTTGGTCCAAATTGGGGTCCAAAATTAAACTTTGTTTGATTTCAACAAAAATTGAATATATGGGGTTCTTTGATATGCTGAATCTAACCATGTATTTAGATTTTTTATTTGTGGACCCCATTATCTAATTGGTTCATATTGAGGTCAAAAGGGTCCAAAATTAAACTTTGTTTGATTTCATCTAAAATTGAATTATTGGGGTTCTTTGATATTCCAAATCTAACCGTGTATTTAGATTTTTAATTTTGGGTCCTGTTTTTTAAATTGGTCTACATTAAGGTCCAAAGGGTCCAAAATTAAACTTAGTTTGATTTTAACAAAAATTGAATTCTTGGGGTTCTTTGATATGCTGAATCTAAACATGTGTTTATATTTTTGATTATGGGCCCAGTTTTCAAGTTGGTCCAAGATAGGGTCCAGTATTTAAACTTTGTTTGATTTCAACAAAAATTGAATATATGGGGTTCTTTGATATGCTGAATCTAACCATGTATTTAGATTTTTGATTATAGGCCCAGTTTTCAAGTTGGTCCAAATTGGGGTCCAAAATTAAACTTTGTTTGATTTCATCAAAAATTGAATTATTGGGGTTCTTTGATATGCCAAATCTAACCGTGTATTTAGATTTTTATTTTGGGTCCCGTTTTTTTTAAATTGGTCTTCATTGAGGTCCAAAGGGTCCAAAATTAAACTTATTTTGATTTTAACAAAAATTGAATTCTTGGGGTTCTTTGATATGCTGAATCTAAACATGTGTTTAGATTTTGGATTATGGGCCCAGTTTTCAAGTTGGTCCAAGTTGGGGTCCAAAATTAAACTTTTTTTGATTTCAACAAAAATTGAATATATGGGGTTCTTTGATACGCTGAATCTAACCATGAATTTAGATTTTTTATTTGTGGACCCCCCTATCAAATTGGTTCATATTGAGGTCAAAAGGGTCCAAAATTAAACTTTGTTTGATTTCATCAAAAATTGAATTATTGGGGTTCTTTGATATTCCAAATCTAACCGTGTATTTAGATTTTTAATTTTAAGTCCCATTTTTTAAATTGGTCTACATTAAGGTCCAAAGGGTCCAAAATTAAACATAGTTTGATTTTAGCAAAAATTGAATTCTTGGGGTTCTTTGATATGCTGAATCTAAACATGTGTTTAGATTTTTGATTATGGGCCATGTTTTCAAGTTTGTCCAAGTTGGGGTCCAAAATTAAACTTTGTTTGATTTTAACAAAAATTGAATATATGGGGTTCTTTGATATGCTGAATCTAACCATGTATTTTGATTTTGAACATTGGACCATAATAGGTAAATTAAAAAAATTCAAGTTCTTAGACCACATTCTTTCTGTGTCAGAAACCTATGCTGTGTCAAATATTTAATAACAATCCAAATTAAGAGCTGTATCAAGCTTGAATGTTGTGTCCATACTTGCCCCAACTGTTCAGGGTTCGACCTCTGCGGTCGTATCAAGCTGCGCCCCAGCGAAGCATTTTATTGTTATTTTGCCACGGCATTGTTAGATTGTTTTCGACTTATGAGTTTGAATGTCCCTTTGGTATCTTTTGCCTCATTTATCCATTACTTTACTCTTTAGTGAAAATTTCACATGTTTCATTGCATGCTAATATATATATAAGATTTGAAAATATTTTATTGAATTGAATTTCAGTTCCTGGAATACTTTATTGCAAAAACAAAAAAATAGGTATACAGTTCTTACATTCATACTACGACACTTCTGTTTATAACTTGTAATTTCACGTGATAATGGAAATTTTATTCACTTAGGTCTCTCTTAAACAAAACTTAATATATTTCCCTTGGATGGCTTGGAAACATTTATTATATTACATTTGATTAGTTTTCATAAATTTTCTATCACAGATTATTTCATTCCAAACATAAATTCATAATTGATTTTGATAATGCAAAGCCGAAAGTACAAATTTTGATGATTTAGTCTTTTTTTAGGAACGGAAAAATTCGTGTTAGCAATCTTCTGTTTAATTTTTTGGTTCATGTGTTGTACATGCTTTCTTAGTTGTTTTTTATTCTCCTCTTTTTGTTCTTTCAAACCTGTTGTTGTTATGTCCTTATTTAACTTTTTATACGACCGCAAAAAAATTTTGCGGTTGTATATTGGTATGACGTTGGCGTCGTCGTCGTCCGAAGACACATTGGTTTTCACACTCTAACTTTAGTTTAAGTGAATGGATCTCTAAGAAATTTTACCCTAAGGTTCAATACCACAAAAGGAAGGTTGGGATTGATTTTGGGGGTTATGGTACCAACAGTTAAGGAATTAGGGGCCAAAAAGGGGCCAAAAATAAGCATTTTTGTAACTTCCAGACATAACTTGTGTGTTAGTGTATGGATTTTTCTGAAAATGTACTACAAGGTTCCATAGCACAAAGGGAAAGCTGGAATTGAGTTTGGGGGTAATTGCCCAAAACGTTTAGGAATAAGGGGCCAAAAAGGGGCCAAAAATAAGCATTTTTCTAGTTTCCAGACAATAACTTGTGTTCAAGTGTATGGATCTCTCTGAAACTGTACTGCAAGGTACCAAACCACAGAGGGAAGGCTGGGATTGATTTTGGGGGTAATTCCCTCAAAATTTTATGAATTAGGGGCCAAAAAAGGGCAAAAACAATCATTTTTCTAGTTTCAGGACAATAACTTGTGTGTAAGTGTATGAATCTTTATGAAATTGTACTGCAAGATTCCATATCACAAAGGAAAAGCTGGGTTTGAGTTTGGGGGTAATTGCCCTAAAAGTTTAGGAATTTGGGGCCTAAAAGGGGCCAAAAAACAAGCATTTTTCTAGTTTCCAGACAACAACTTGTGTTCAAGTGTACGGATCTCTCTGAAATTGTACTGCAAGGTACCATACCACAAAGGGAAGCCTGGGATTGATTTTGGGGGTAATTTCCTCAAAATTTAAGGAATTAGGGGCAAAAAAGAGGCAAAAAAACAAGCATTTTTCTAGTTGCAGGACAATAACTTGTGTGTAAGGGTATGGATCTTTATGAAATTGTACTACAAGGTTCCATATCACAAAGGGAAAGCTGGGATTGAGTTTGGGGGTAATTGCCCTAAACGTTTAGGAGTTTGGGGCCAAAAAACAAGCATTTTTCTAGTTTCCAGACAATAACTTGTGTTCAAGTGTATGGATCTCTCTGAAATTGTACTGCAAGGTACAATACCACAAAGGTAAGGCTGGGATTGAGTTTGGAGGTGATGAATCATAAAGGGGGTTCAAAAAATTTGAGGGGGGATTTTTTTTTCCTTTTTTTTCTTTAAAATTTTCCATTTTAAATTGGTTATTTCTGATTTATATATAAAAGCAAATAATGATGATATGGTTTGAATACTGTAAATTCAGAAATTATTGCGAGGTTTTTATTAATGCGAATAATGCGACTCGGTGAGTATCGCAAAAATAAGAACTCGCATTCTGATAACTGAAACATGGACCGGTATGCAGATTTTTCGAAATCGCAATAATTTTACTCGCATTTTTGTCTATTCTTGTAAAATCGCAATAATAAATGCACGCAATAATTTCTGAATTTACAGTAGGTAAATTAAAAAATTTCAAGTTCTTAGACCACATTCATTCTGTGTCAGAAACCTATGCTGTGTCAAATATTTTATCACAATCCAAATTCAGTGCTGTATCAAGCTTGAATGTTGTGTCCATACTTGCCCCAACTGTTCAGGGTTCGACCTCTGTGGTCGTATCAAGCTGTGCCCAGCGGAGCATTTTATTTTATTGGCCGATATTTTTTGGGGTTTATGTAATACCTCTAAATGTGATTATTTGAGTACAAGCACTGTGGTGATTTATAGTTAAGTCCTAATTGTAAAAAGGAGGCCTGACCTGTCTCGGATGAATGAGTTTTGTCAGTAGTTCATCTACGCCCTGTGATCTTTAGCCTGTCAACAATGAGGTTTACAGTTCAAATCACGCTCGTGGCTGGTGTTTTTGACTCCAACCTAAATTGACTATGATTGCTACTTTTCCTGTCATAGTGGTTCTCTGACTTCATCCACAAATAAAAACTAGCAACCATGATATAGCCAAGAGTGCTAGAATATGCATGAAACACAAAATATGATTAATAGGATGTTCGCTACTCTGTTTCAGAATAACAAGCTTTTCAAAAGACTTATAAAATTATAGTATATAAGTAAAGGAACTAAAGAAAAGGAGAAAAAATTAAGGGTGCTTGTTTTCGAGATATAAGCCTTTGAAAATTTGGCGGGAAGTGATTCTCTTTAGATTTTTCATACTTTTAACATTGTCATCTTTTTTCTTTATGACTATGAAAACTATGAAAAAATAACAAGGATTTTATAAGATTTCCAAATATGGCTTTTAAAACAATTTATAATAAAATTATGAAAAGAAAAGTAGGGGTTAGTGGACAAATTTTTTAAAGGGCAAAACATGGATTAAACCAGAGGATTCCGAATATCTGGCAAAAATTCAAAAAAAAGAGGAGTGAACATCCTATATAGGAGTTATTTGATACATACTAATTATATGGTCTTCAACATTAGACCAATTTCGATACAGTATGTTGAGCTCTAAATCTTCCAGAGTTAAAAATAGTTGTGAATAAATAAAACCGAAGCTCAAAGATCTTCATTAAGTACCATTATTTCCTAAATGTTAATAAATATATATGAAGATAAAGATAATGAGGTTCTAAACATGTGACAGAAACAGAAACATGTGGTGGTGCTAAAACTAGGTTTTTTTTAATGATCTCTGACCCTGCCCTTTAATATTGATGTTGATCAATGGATTTACAAATGTTAAGGTGGTACCCAACACCTTGACTAATACTAATTTGGCTCGTTTAATTTTCCTAAAAATTTGACAAAATGTTTACTTTGACCCTTTGACAAAAATATAAAAATTTCAAATAATTTGAACCAACCACTTTATCAGAAAAATTTCACTGGTTATATAGCAGTTTGACAAACACTAATTTTGATCATTGAGAAGCTTAATATTTCCTTAACAATACAACGTAATTAAAACGTTTAGCTGATTTTTACAGAGTTATCTCCCTGTAGTGTTAGGTACCACCTTAACCATATATAAATGAATGTATAATAAGAATTAATACAGGAAAATATCAAAATAAGAAGCACTTATTCAAAATAATGGTGTTGTTCTTTTTTTTTCTTGATGTATGTAAATATATGATCACAATTGTCCAAAATTAGAAAAGTTACCCATTAGGTCTTTATGTTAATTTTATTTTTAAAGTGTTTACTTGATGGAGTAAATGTTAATAGTGAAACAGTCTTCCAATCAAAACAAAAATAACATAAATGTGATGTGCTTAGAATGTCTTGTTTCATTGTACCATTGTAAAATTAACATAAGATACCTAATGGGTAACTTTTTTAGCTCACCTGGCCTAATAGGCCAAGCGTGCCTTTCTCATCGCTTTGTGTCTGTCATCTTCTGTTAACTTTTACAAAAATTTTCTCCTCTGAAACTACCCTGCCAAACTTCAGTTTAACAAAATTTGGCCACAATCATCATTCAGGTATCTAGTTTGAAAAAATGTGTCTGATGACCATTGCCTGCCAACAAAGATGGCCTACATGGCTAAAAATAGAGCATAAGGGATAAAATTTTTACCTATTATATTGAAAACTGTTACAAATAGAGAAAATCTGAAAGGGGCAAAAATTTTCTAAATGTTGAGCTCTATCTATTGTTCGTTTTCGTCCAAAACTGTCAGACGACTTCTTAAAATGATGAATTTTACCATTTTTATAAATTTTTGCCTTATTATCTCAAAAATTATAATAGATAGACAGAAACTTTAAATAGCAAAAACGATCAGCAAGACAAGATCTACAAATAAGTCAAACATCTTTAGTCGACTCCATATTAGAGCTCTTGTCCTAAAATGACGATTTTTACTAATATTTTGCATTTTAAACTTATATCTTAAAAAAACTATATTAGATAGATGTAAACTTTAAATAACAAAAATGATCAGCAAGACAAGATCTACGAATAAGTCAAAAATGAGCGAAATTGTTAGTCGACTCTTTAATGAAGTTAATTGCCCTTTATTGACAATTTTTTCCCATTTTCATACGAGCGTTTACGGGACATTGCCCATTTATGGGATGTGTTATGGTATACTGTTTTCCGTCCATTCGTTGTCAACATGTCAAACAATAATTCAAAAACGTCTTAACCAATTTGTATGAAACTTTGGTTTATTGTTTATATCTTTAGACGTAAGCTCCCTTTCGATTTTTATATATTTTGGATTTTACGTTTCCGAGTTGTGTGGTTTTATTCATTAAAAAAGGGGGATTTTCCAGTTTTCAGACAATAACTCAAAAGTACTTTGAGCAGTTTTCATGAAACTTTGGTGAATTGTTTATATCTATTGACGTGAGCTCCTTTTTGATTTTTATAAATTTGAGATTTTACGTTTATGAGTTATTGGTTTTTATTCATTAAAAAAAAGGGATTTTTCCACTTATCAGGCAATAACTCAAAAGTTCTTTGAGCAGTTTTCATGGAACTTTGGTGACTGGTTTATATCTATCAAAATAACCTATTATTTTTTTTATAAATTTCTGATATGACATTGAGGAGTTATGGAACTTTATTCTTTGAAACAGCGACGGGGCATAGCATGGGGCAGCTTATTATTGCCTATTATCTTGAAAACTATTATAGATAAACAGAAACTTTAAAATGGAAAATTTATCAGAAGGATCAGATCTACAAATATGTCAACGTGACTGAAATTGTCAGTTATCTCTTAATAGGGATATTCCCCTTTAATGATGTTTTTTACTAAGAGGGGGCCATTTTTGAAGATGCAGGTGAGTTTAGTTATTGATCTAAAATTATAAAATTAATAAAGTTTGTATGTATCATATATTAACATACATCAAGATGAAAATGTTAATTTGAAATAATGGATTTTTGCCCCCCGTGTAATTCGTTGCGGGGGACATGGAAATACCGGGCGTCTGTCCGTCCGTCCGGTGTTGTTAAGCTCTCTCACATGTACAATTCTTGCCAGATTTTTATGAAACTTATATCATAGGTTTATATCAGCAATAAGTACGTCTTGAACGAGTTCGAAAATCAGTGCCGTTCAATTATTTTTAAAAGAGCTATGCCCCTTGTTAAGATTTTTTTTTGCAAATATATACAAGTCAAGAGATAATATAATAGATAACAAAAACACAAGGATAATCAAAATAATACTAAACAATACCATTAAAGAATGCTCACAGCTACTGAGAGGAAGGAAGCTTAAAGCTTAATGATTCTGTTTAAGGATAATTACTGTATCTCTTACAGTTCTTTATGTCTAGACAACAATTAATTCGAAAGGTGATACTTCTTTATTTGAAGATGTCCTATTAGATTATGTATAAGACTTTTGGAAGACTTGTTTTTCGGTATAAGTTAATTTAAAGACTAGACCAGCATGACAATTTGATGAGTTAAAGGTGATGATTAAACTGACATTTCTAAATGTTTGTTGTTGTTTTCTTTTACTTTAAATTGAAGTCTGGGTTAATTAGAGAGAATATAAAAAAAGCAATTAAAGAAAAAACAATTAAGTACTGCAGAATCATTATTATTCGTTGGATACTAATTTTCGTGGGTTTCGTGGGAACAGGTGAACCACGAATTTATATGCTCAACGAATTACAAATGTTTTATTGCCTTGTAAGTTGTACGTAGACATTGACAAAACCAAGAAATCAAATATCCACGAAAATGCAAGTTTTCCTTAATCCTCGAAAATTGGTACCCACGAAAATAAATGAATCTACACTATAAGTGATCTAAATTCCTGATTGGGTAATGGTTTGCCTGCAACATTTTCATTTATATCTATTTTGTAAACAAGGATTATAGACTTACATAGTATTGATCTGAAATTTGACATTTAGAGAAGTATCTGCACCAATAATGTTTTGTTTAAGGAACAAGAAACACATATTTTTATGCCCCCGCCATAGGCAACGGGTGCATTAAGTGTTACCCTTGACCGTCCATCCTTCTATCTTTCAGTCTTTCTGTTCTTCCATCTTTCTGTCCTTCAGTCCTTCTGTCTTTCCGTCCGTCCATCCGTCTCACATTTTCGTTTTTTTTTTTTTTTATTTAGCCTTTAATTATAGTGTATGAACTTTAATTCTCAACATCCAAATTCCTACCAACATGTCTGTGTATCAATACATTCTGACTACACTGACAAAGAGATCCCCCCTTTTCATTGGTCATACTGCCAGACAGGAGAATTCTGGATAACAATCTTTATACTCCAGTTCACCAGTAACAAGAAAACAACCTTTCATTGTCTGAATGTCAAAGGCAATCTTAAATAATTGTTCTATTTATAGATAGCCAAACTCATGGAAAAGAACCAAAGAAAAAACCATGGAAACCGAAATCCTTTTTCCCGTTGTCTGGTAGGAAAGAGGCTAGAGGAAAAGAACCAGTACTGAACGACATTTTGATCCTGGCCAAGCATATATTTGGTGAGTTTGTTTAGTTACAGTCCTAGTCAGGTACTTTGGTTGTCAGACACAAGTTAGTCACTAAGCATTTTGCTTAAAATGTGGAATGAACAAACTAACAGAGTGATTAAAAGTCATTTCATCATTTTTTATGAAATATTGTATAATAATCACTGAGTTTCAAGTTCAACATAATTTTAGACATTTTTTGTAAATTAGTTGAAGTTTTCTTTTATATTGCTTCAAATGTCAAGGTCAAAGTTACTTAAAATAGAATGAAATTAGTGCTAAAAATAGATTTCTAGATTAAAAAACACCAGAGTCTTTGATAGTATTGAAACCAGACTTGCATATACAATGTACACGGTCATATATAAAGTACCGAAGATCCATTTTGATTTTGAGATTATTGTATTTAGGTAGTAGTTACTTAAAATGATCTCATAAAAGTGCAGAAAATGGTTTCTCTATGAATCTATCCGTGCTTTTCCTACAGTTATGGTCAAAGATAGATAACTCAATTAAAAATATTGCCTAAAATATGTTTCTTGCTTAAACCAATGCAATGTTCAATTTAAATGCACAGTGCAAAATGAAAGCAACCTTAACTGTACAGTCTTCACAAACACCATGATTAAAGTTTAAAATTTTCAAAACAAAGTGAGCTGTTCAAATTATTTGACACATTACATCTAGAAACTTTAACCAAAATCTGTTTTTTTGTCAGAAACCGCTATTATAAAAGCGAATTGAAACTAAATTTAGTTAAAATATATTAATTGTTTAGTTTCAGATTATGCTTGGGATAAAATTTGAATATATTGGCTCAGGCCATGTGAAAATTTCCAATATATCTTTGGCTTGTATAAATTATTTCTTAAACAATAATACAAAATAAAAATAATTTAAAAAAATGGTTTATAATTGATCGACAATGTTTTTTTTATACGACTGCAAAACAATTTTGTGGTCGTATATATATATTGGTATGACGTTGGCGTCGTCGTCGTCGTTCTCGTCCAAAGACACATTGGTTTCGCACTCTAACTTTAGTTTAAGTGAATGGATCTCTTGAAATTTTACCATAAGGTTCAATACCACAAAAGGAAGGTTGGGATTGATTTTGGGGGTCATGGTACCAACAGTTAAGGAATTGGGGGCCGAAAAGGGGCCAAAAATAAGCATTTTTGTAACTTCCAGACATAACTTGTGTGTTAGTGTATGGATCTCTCTGACATTGTACCACAAGGTTCCATATCACAAAGGGAATGCTATGATTGATTTTGGGGGTAATTGCCTCAAAATTTTAGGAATAAGGGGCCAAAAAAGGCAAAAAACAAGCATTTTTCTAGTTTCATGACAATAACTTAGGTGTAAGTGTATGGATCTTTATGAAATTGTACTATAAGGTTCCATATCACAAAGGGAAAGCTGGAATTGAGTTTGGGGTAATTGCCCAAAACATTTAGGAATAAGGGACCAAAAAGGGGCCAAAAATAAGCATTTTTCTAGTTTCCAGACAATAACTTGTGTTCAAGTGTATGGATCTCTCTGAAATTGTACTGCAAGGTACTGTAACGTGTAACCAGGCGTTTATATCTTAAACGTCCGTTCCAGTAAATACTTGGATTCAAGCTGTCCATAAACAATACGGCAATACTATTACTATCTATATTATGCACAATGAACTAAAATATACACACTGACTCTTTGCCGATATAAAGTAACAACGGACAATTATATATATACAAATATAATACAATAAACAGCCTGTCCTCAAGATGGGACGGTCTGTCACTAAAAGACAGTATGGCTGGTACAGTCTGTCTGTATCAGACAGTGTGTGCTGGTACAGCCTGTCCTCCGAGTGGGACAGTCTGTCACTTCCGGACAGTGCGGGCTGGTACAACTTGTCCTCCGAGTGGGACAGTCTGTCACTACCAGACAGTGCGGGCTGGTACAGCCTGTCCTCCGAGTGGGACAGTCTGCTATGTCAATCCTATCAACGTGTACGTCCACTTTGTACCTAGTACAAAGTGTCCTCTGAATATCAAGGCTCTTCTAGCACTTAATATATCCGACGTACGCTCTGTTGAAGTATGACAGCTCATCGACAGCCAACCGATAGCCTCAAGTGCCGTTTCTCATTCTCTTATATACTCGTGGTCGATACCACTATTTCCTTGATAGGGATGTTCTCTATATATTACCCTTACGGAGCATAGAGAGTCCCTTACGGTCACCCCTATAACTTTCGACCCGGCCACTTATTTTCCCGCCAAACGTCTAAATCCACACAACGCTTCCTTCAGAGTGAAACATGCATTGATACAACAAGATTCTCCTGATTTGTAACCATAACCATCAAAAAAAACATTACATAACCCACGCCTCAATCTACATGCGTCCCGCATGATACATTTAAAATTACAAAATTTAATTCAACAACATTTATACACAATCTGAATTTTACTTATTTACATAATCAGCCATCCAGGCTGGTCTCTTACTCTCGTGACGACCATTGTCCTCCTCTAATCTTATTGAGGCACGCTTCCTTTTCATTGGGCGTTTTTTCCTGTTGCACTTAGTGCAACTAGTGACATATGCTCTCACTTCAGATTGCAAACCAGGCCAATAGAAAGACTGGCGTATTTTATCAAGAGTCTTATGCGTACCTAAGTGACCAGCATACTCTGTGTCATGGCAGTATTCTAATACTTGCTTGCGCTCCGACATTGGAATTACCGCTTGTAATTTCACAATGTTCCGTTCCCGATCGTCGTGGCGTCTAACTACTACATCACCGTGGACCTCTAAACAACCAAACTGACTCCATAATGACCTAAGAAAATATCCCTTACTGGATACCTCATTGTATTGTGGCCTTTGACCCTCTGTCAGCCACCGCTTAACACGTTTAAGGTCCGAGTCATTCGATTGTAACTCTATTAAAGTCAAGTCTTTACCTTTGTCTGGTATCTGACTTGTAACTATGTTGACCTGGCTTTGTTCTCTCTTAGAACAATCACGGTTCGTTTTTAACTGTCTATCTGATGTTAACCGACATGGGTTTCTGTGAACATCAGCCTTTCTATTTTGAGTACCTTGAAAAAGTAGGGGAACCTTAAAGTTATCGAAGTGTAATAAGTTAGCAGATACGTCAATCAAACACTTATTTGTTTTCATAAAGTCTAAACCTAGAATACCATCGACTTGTAGGTCAGTTACAACGGCCTCTGAAGTAAACTTCTCTTTACCAAAATCAAGTGTAAAACTACCCTTCCCCTTGAGGCTTAAATAGTTGTCACAGACGGACTTAATCTGTGACTGAGTTTTACTCATATGCGGTCTATACAAGTCAGGAATTGAATCATACACTCTTGTAGAAACTAGAGTAAGCGTAGCTCCAGTATCAACCACAAACTTGACCGGTACATCTTGAATGCTCAACTCAACAAACATTCCTGCATCTTCTGATGCTGAAACAACAACAGCGCCTTTGTCATTGTTTGAAGATTTAACTTCAGACTTCAGTGTATTAACCGTACCGTCCGTTTTAAAATTGTTCTTATGTGTTCCCTCCGTACTTTGTTTCTGATTATTATTGGGACAATTTCTTGCAAAATGTCCTATTTGTCCACAACTGAAACAAGGACCACCCCTTTTTCTGTTGCTTTGAGTGTTATTGGTCTTCCACCTTAGTTGGAACTTTCTTTTGGACTTTAATGCTTTAATCTCTTTTGTTAAGGACAGTAAATTATTTTCAATCTTCTGCATCCACGTCGTCATTTGTCCCATAGATACAGTCATATCAGGACTATTAGGTGCTTCTGTCCGTTCGTCACTAGTAGTATGTCGTAAGTGACCCATACTTTTCAGTGTTCTACTCTCAGCCTTGTTATAAGCTTCAAGCTCAACCGCCAACCGTATAGCTTCGTTAAGACCTTTTGGACGAGACTGTTTAATTCTCAGTCTCATTTCTGAGTCTACTAGCGCATTTATAAATTGTTCTTTAGCGAGCGTGTCCCTTAATTCTAACGGGGCAGTCGGGTAGGCAAAATTAGAAAGTCTTCGAACAGACTGACCTAACCCCGGCAAAGTATCGCTTGCTTTTTGTCGACATTCCTTGAATTGAACACGATAGAGTTCAGTCTGACTAGATGGAGCAAAGCGTTCCTCCAGTGCGTTTACTAGGTCTGAAAATATTTGTCTCTTTTCCTTTGGTAAATCACCAAGGACTGCTTGAGCCTGTCCAATCAGTGACACGGCCAAGAACAAACCTTTTTGATGTTCAGACCACATATTAACTAGGGCACACATCTCAAAGTGTGATAAGTAATCCATCCAAGGAGTATTGCCATCATATTTTGATGGTTTGATTTTAACATCGTTTGAACCAGAGCAAACAGTGTGAGCAGTACTTTGATTTTTGGTTAAATACTGTTTATCTTGCCCTATGGATTTCCTATTACTCATGTGAGGATTTGATATGATATCCCCATCTGGCAAAGGCAGTGTATCACCCACGGCCAATCCACTATGTGCTGATAGAGACGGCCCTGTCGTCACTACTCCTGAATCATGATCTTTATTTGCAATAACCTTTGTACGTACACCCTGATCTTTAGGTGTAGAAGATATAAAGCCAAGTCCATGTTGCATTGTGCTTTCACTAAGAGACTGTATTTGTCTACTTATTTCAGCAATCTGATCGTCAATATTTAACATATTCATTGCAGTATAGTGCAAGTCAAATAAAACAATTATAGTGTTATAATCTTTTATTAAATAATACACTCGTGTTACAACTCAGCCGTGAACTACAACTATGCCTCACGGTTGATCCGCTTTAATCTTTAAAATAAACACTGATGTCAACTGACAACAAATTTAGTGACAATCAATCAATCAAATAGTATTTGATAGACAACTTGAATCCCACCGCTGCCACCAAATATGTAACGTGTAACCAGGCGTTTATATCTTAAACGTCCGTTCCAGTAAATACTTGGATTCAAGCTGTCCATAAACAATACGGCAATACTATTACTATCTATATTATGCACAATGAACTAAAATATACACACTGACTCTTTGCCGATATAAAGTAACAACGGACAATTATATATATACAAATATAATACAATAAACAGCCTGTCCTCAAGATGGGACGGTCTGTCACTAAAAGACAGTATGGCTGGTACAGTCTGTCTGTATCAGACAGTGTGTGCTGGTACAGCCTGTCCTCCGAGTGGGACAGTCTGTCACTTCCGGACAGTGCGGGCTGGTACAACTTGTCCTCCGAGTGGGACAGTCTGTCACTACCAGACAGTGCGGGCTGGTACAGCCTGTCCTCCGAGTGGGACAGTCTGCTATGTCAATCCTATCAACGTGTACGTCCACTTTGTACCTAGTACAAAGTGTCCTCTGAATATCAAGGCTCTTCTAGCACTTAATATATCCGACGTACGCTCTGTTGAAGTATGACAGCTCATCGACAGCCAACCGATAGCCTCAAGTGCCGTTTCTCATTCTCTTATATACTCGTGGTCGATACCACTATTTCCTTGATAGGGATGTTCTCTATATATTACCCTTACGGAGCATAGAGAGTCCCTTACGGTCACCCCTATAACTTTCGACCCGGCCACTTATTTTCCCGCCAAACGTCTAAATCCACACAACGCTTCCTTCAGAGTGAAACATGCATTGATACAACAAGATTCTCCTGATTTGTAACCATAACCATCAAAAAAACATTACAGTACCATACCACAAAGGGAATGCTGGGATTGATTTTGGGGATAATTGCCTCAAAATTTTAGGAATTAGGGGCCAAAAAGGGGCAAAAAACAATCATTTTTCTAGTTTCAGGACAATAACTTGTGTGTAAGTGTATGGATCTTTATGGAATTGCACTGCAAGATTCCATATCACAAAGGAAAAGCTGGGTTTGAGTTTGAAGGTAATTGCCCTAAAAGTTTAGGAATTTGGGGCCAAAAAGGGGCCAAAAAACAAGCATTTTTTCTCATCACTTGTCGTCCGTCATCATCCGTCGTCGTCATCCGTCGTCGTCGTTAACTTTTTACATTTTGAACTTCTTCTAGAGAACCACTGAATGGAATGAAACCAAACATGGCATGAATGTCCCTTATGAGGTGCTGACCAAGTGTTGTTACTTTGAAGTCGATCCATCATCCAAGATGGCCGCCAGCGGGGGACTTAGTTTAACATAGGACCCTATGGGAAATACATACAAATGTCTTATTTTAGAGAACCACTGAATGGAATGAAACCAAACATGGCGTGAATGTTCCTTTTGAGGTTCTGACCAAGTGTTGTTACTTTGAAGCGGATCCATCATCCAAGATGGCTGCCAGCGGGGGACTTAGTTTATCATAGGACCCTATGGGAAATACATACAAATGTCTTCTTTTAAAGAACCACTGAATGGAATGAAATCAAACATGGCATAAATGTTCCTTTTGAGGTGCTGACCAAGTGTTGTTACTTTGAAGCCGATCCATCATCGAAGATGGCTGCCAGTGGGGGACTTAGTTTAACATAGGACCCTATGGGAAATACATACGAATGTCTTGTTTAGAGAACCACTGAATGGAATGAAACCAAACATGGCATGAATGTTCCTTATGAAGTGCTGACCAAGTGTTGTTACTTTGAAGCATCCAAGATGGCCACCAGCTGGGGACAGTGTTTAACAAAGGACCTTATGGACAATACATACAAATGTCTTCTTTTAGAGAACCACTGAATGGATTGAAACCAAACATCGCATGAATGTTCCTTATGAGGTGCTGACTAAGTGTTGTTACTTTGAAGCTGATCCTTCAACCACGATGGCCGCCAGCTGGGGGACTTCCTTTAACATAAGATCCTATTGGAAATACATACAAATGCTTCTTCTAGAGGTGCACTGAATGGAATGAAACCAAACATGGCATAAATGTTTCTTATGAGGTGCTGATGAAGTGTTGCTACTTTGTTGCTGATTTACTGTACAAGATGGCCACCAGGATTTTTTATTAAATTACAGGGCCAATATTAAACCAAATTTGGCCTCACTCATTACAAGGGTATCTGTTATGATTTTAATCTATTTTAACATGATTTCCAAAACCAAAGTAGAATCAGGTGAGCGACACAGGCTCTTGAGAGCCTCTAGTTACATTTTGAACTTCTTCTAGAGAACCACTGAATGGAATGAAACCAAACATGGCATGAATGTTCCTTATGAGGTGCTGACCAAGTGTTGTTACTTTGTAGCCGATCCATCATCCAAGCTGGCCGCCAGCAGGGGACTTAGTTTAACATAGGACCCTATGGGATTAATACATACAAATGTCTTATTTTAGAGAACCACTGAATGAAATGAAACAAAACATGGCATGAATGTTCCTTATGAGGTGCTGACCAAGTGTTGTTACTTTACAGTCAGTCCATCATCCAAGATGGCCGACAGCAGGGGAACTTAGTTTAACATATATAGGACCCTATGGGAAATACATACAAATGTCTTATTTTAGAGACCCAGTAAATGGAATGAAACCAAACATGGCATGAATGTTCCTTATGATGTGTTGACCAAGTGTTGTTACTTTGCAGCCGATCCATCATCCAAGATGGCCGCCAGTGGGTGACTTAGTTTAACATAGGACCCTAAGGGAAATACATACAAATGTCTTCTTTTAGAGAACCACTGAATGGAATGAAACCAAACATGGCATGAATGTTCCTTATGAGGTGCTGACCAAATGTTGTTACTTTGCAGTTGGTCCATCATCCAAGATGGCCGCCAGCGGGGGACTTAGTTTAACATAGGACCCTATGGGAAATACATACAAATGTCTTCTTTTAGAGAACCACTGAATGGAATGGAACCAAACATGGCATGAATGTTCCTTATGAGGTGCTGACCAAGTGTTGTTACTTTGCAGTCAATCCATCATCCAAGATGGCCACCAGCAGGGGACTTAGTTTAGCATAGGACCCTATGGGAAATACACACAAATGTCTTCTAGAGAACCACTGAATGGAATGGAACCAAACATGGCATGAATGTTCTTTATGATGTGTTGACCAAGTGTTGTTTCTTTGCAGCCGATCCATCATCCAAGATGGTCTCCAGCGAGGGACTTAGTCTAACATAGGACCTTATGGGAAATACATACAAATGCCTTCTTTTAGAGAACCACTGAAAGGAATGAAACCAAACATGGCATGAATGTTCCTTATGAGGTGCTGACCAAGTGTTGTTACTTTACAGTCGGTCCATCATCCAAAATGGCCGACAGCGTCGGACTTAGTTCAACATAGGACTCTACGGGAAATAGATACAAATGTCTTCTTTTAGAAAACCACTCAATGGAATGGAACCAAACATGGCATAAATGTTCCTTATGATGTGTTGACTAAGTGTTGTTACTTTGCAGCCGATCAATCATCCAAGATGGCCGCCAGTGAGTGACTTAGTTTAACATAGGACCCTAAGGGAAATGCATACAAATGTCTTCTTTTAGAGAACCACTGAATGGAATGAAACCAAACATGGCATGAATGTTCCTTATGAGGTGCTGACCAAGTGTTGTTACTTTGCAGTTGGTCCATCATCCAAGATGGCCGCCAGTGGGGGACTAAGTTTAACATAGGACCCTATGGGAAATACCTACAAATGTCTTCTTTTAGAGAACCACTGAATGGAATGGAACCAAACATGGCATGAATGTTCCTTATGAGGTGCTGACCAAGTGTTGTTACTTTGCAGTCAATCCATCATCCAAGATGGCCACCAGCAGGGGACTTAGTTTAGCATAGGACCCTATGGGAAATACATACAAATGTCTTCTAGAGAACCACTGAATGGAATGGAACCAAACATGGCATGAATGTTCCTTATGATGTGTTGACCAAGTGTTGTTTCTTTGCAGCCGATCCATCATCCAAGATGGTCTCCAGCGAGGGACTTAGTTTAACATAGGACCTTATGGGAAATACATACAAATGCCTTCCTTTAGAGAACCACTGAAAGGAATGAAACCAAACATGGCATGAATGTTCCTTATGAGGTGCTGACCAAGTGTTGTTACTTTACAGTCGGTCCATCATCCAAAATGGCCGACAGCGTCGGACTTAGTTCAACATAGGACTCTACGGGAAATAGATACAAATGTCTTCTTTTAGAAAACCACTCAATGGAATGGAACCAAACATGGCATAAATGTTCCTTATGATGTGTTGACTAAGTGTTGTTACTTTGCAGCCGATCAATCATCCAAGATGGCCGCCAGTGAGTGACTTAGTTTAACATAGGACCCTAAGGGAAATGCATACAAATGTCTTCTTTTAGAGAACCACTGAATGGAATGAAACCAAACATGGCATGAATGTTCCTTATGAGGTGCTGACCAAGTGTTGTTACTTTGCAGTTGGTCCATCATCCAAGATGGCCGCCAGTGGGGGACTAAGTTTAACATAGGACCCTATGGGAAATACCTACAAATGTCTTCTTTTAGAGAACCACTGAATGGAATGGAACCAAACATGGCATGAATGTTCCTTATGAGGTGCTGACCAAGTGTTGTTACTTTGCAGTCAATCCATCATCCAAGATGGCCACCAGCAGGGGACTTAGTTTAGCATAGGACCCTATGGGAAATACATACAAATGTCTTCTAGAGAACCACTGAATGGAATGGAACCAAACATGGCATGAATGTTCCTTATGATGTGTTGACCAAGTGTTGTTTCTTTGCAGCCGATCCATCATCCAAGATGGTCTCCAGCGAGGGACTTAGTTTAACATAGGACCTTATGGGAAATACATACAAATGCCTTCCTTTAGAGAACCACTGAAAGGAATGAAACCAAACATGGCATGAATGTTCCTTATGAGGTGCTGACCAAGTGTTGTTACTTTACAGTCGGTCCATCATCCAAGATGGCCGACAGCGTCGGACTTAGTTCAACATAGGACTCTACGGGAAATAGATACAAATGTCTTCTTTTAGAAAACCACTCAATGGAATGGAACCAAACATGGCATGAATGTTCCTCATGAGGTGCTGACCAAGTTTTGCTACTTTGTTGCCGATTTACTGTTCAAGATGGCCACCAGGATATTTTATTAAATAACGGGACCAATATTAAACCAAATTTGGCCTCAATCATTATTTGGGTATCTGTTATGATTTTTATCTATCTTTACATGATTTCTAAAACCAAAGTAGTCAGGTGAGAGCCTCTAGTTCTAGTTTCCAGACAATAACTTGTGTTCAAGTATATTGATCTCTCTGAAATTGTACTGCAAGGTACCATACCACAAAGGAAAGGCTGGGATTGAGTTTGGGGGTGATGAATCATAAGGGGGTTATAAAAATTGGGGGGGGGGGGGGGGGATTTTTTTTCCTTTTTTTTCCTTTAAAATTTTTCATTTTAAATTGGTTATTTCTGATTTATATATAAAAGCAAATAATAATGATATGGTTTGAATAGGTAAATTAAAAGTTTTTAAGTTCTTAGACTACATTAATTCTGTGTCAGAAACCTATGCTGTGTCAAATATTTAATCACAATCCAAATTCAGTGCTATATCAAGCTTGAATGTTGTGTCCATGCTTGCCCCAACTGTTCAGGGTTCGACCTCTGCGGTCGTATCAAGCTGCGCCCAGCGGATCATTTTATTTTTAATGACCTTGATTTTCCATTATTAATTTTTACTGAAACAGGAAATAGCATTTATCTAAGCGTAGACTTATCAAATATTGTTATTTTTTTAGTTGACATTGAAAGAGCAGTTTTTATATGATTTGAAAAGTGGCATTAAAAATAATTAGTTTAGCAAAAAAATTGGTATGTTTTCTTTCCTTTGAACAGAAACAAATTCCTCATTGAACAAGATATTTGTAAAAAATTGAGCAAATTGATGATAGTTTGCATGCCAAAATTAAAAAAAACTCATTTCTCCTGACCCCTGACCTTTTCAAAATAGAGTAATATTACTTGATTCTAGGATGTGTGATTGATATCACTAAACTTTGCTCTGATTAGTACCGATTATCAGGTTGTCTGCATATAATTTATTATTTACTGATATTGTAAAATATCAGATGCGAGTCACAATATGAAGTTTTTTGTCGAGTGAGCGCAGCGAATGAGTTCAAAAAGGCTTTATATTGTGTAGTGCAGCCAGTAATTAACAATATGAATATGCAGACAACCAGATAATAAATTGATGGGGTTAAATTTGCATAGTTTGCAAGTTTTTCTTTGTTTCATCAGGAAATTGGCAATGACTTGATAAGTTTTGATCAAATGCATCAAAGTTGGTTCATTCATTATTACATCTGTCATATGTTCAGGTCAAAGTTGTTAAGGCAGAGTCAACATATTTGACGTCAAAAAGCCGTGATATGCAATTTTATCAAGAGCTGAGCAGAGTGATACAGATATTGGGATGACCAATAAAAGCTCTTATCTTTATATTCCGTATAGATCTGACTCAGCAGTATATCCAAAAATTATATCCGTCCATCCATCAGTCCGTCCGTCCGTCCGTCCGTCCCATGATTATTTTTCGTCACATCTTTCTCAGGAGATGGTCATTTTAACATAATTAAAAAAAAAAATTGGAAGTTTATGCGATCTTTTTGACCCGACCTTTTGCCTTAAACAGCAACACATTTCTGGTCATAAAATTGACATGATGAATAATTACTATCAAAACAAACCCTACTTTAATACCTTGTCATTTCAATCAAGGTTAATTTGTTGTCGGACATCTGAAATTTACCTGTTCAGGCGACAGGTAAACTATTTTGTACCGGACATTGATCGGTCTATTCAGAGTTGTTTTCTTACATTTCAGCAGTTTGCATCTAAATAATTTAGTCAAAAAGATTGAAATTATCAGAAATACGTTTATAAATATGAATTGATGAAAAATTTAAAAAGGTTTTAAACGAAAAATTATCAGAACCATGTTGTTTGAACTAGTGCGCATGTGCGCAGCTGGGAAATTTAATTATGCATCCTAATTCTTCAAAAATGGTAAAATTATCATTGATACCTTTATCTAACGTTCATTTTGAGTATTTTCTTGAAGAAATACCTTGAAAAGAGCTACTTAAACTCAATCGTGCTTTGTAAACGTACACAGATTTTACGTATCCGTCTCTGGTCCATGTTTTACCATTGTCAAGTCAACATCTGGTATAAGGAAAATGTGCTTTTTAAAAACGAAAGTAAAGTTTTTGACAACATTATTTTGCACAAATAAAGAGTCTAAGGCAGATATTAGTACAATGATGTTGCACACTTCGAATGATGTACTGTCAATTGAACAGTTTACGTCAGAACATCGAAATATATCAAAGTAAAGTTTAATATCGTTTTTTTAATGCCAATCATTGGTTATATGATGGCCAACTGATTACCATAATTGCCTTTTGTAACTAAGTCTTAAGGGATTAAAATCGGGATAAGATATATATTGTCCGGCTGGCTCAAATATATTTTGGAAGCCCTGATACCTTGTGATGCGTTTTCAGATTCATCACTCAACAACTTCCTGTTTACCTTATACTTTTAGCATGGCGGGGGGTATCATTAGTGAGCAGTAGCTCACAGATTCACTTGTTTAAAACACATTCTGAATCCATTCTGCACAAAATACTTATAAATACTAAAGTACTTTTAGTATGAAGTCATACTATTTTCAGTCACGATAAAGAGATTTTTGTATAATTGAAAGAATGATGCGACGAAATGTTAAAGAGCTCTATACTGTTCCATTACGAGCAGTAATGTTCCATTTAAGTTTTCAAAAGCTCGTATCTTTATATTCCATATAGATCTGACTTAGCATTATATCCGTTGGAGCAAAAATTAACTTAAAACTCATTCTGAATCCATTCTGCGCAAGAAGACTTTAAATACTAAAGTACTTTTAGTATAAAGTCGTACTATTTTCAGCCACGATAAAGAGATTTTTGTATAATTGAAAGACTGATGTGACGAAATTGATGCGACGAAATGTTAAAGAGCTCTACTGTTCCATTACAAGCAGTAATGTTCCATTTAAGTTTTCCAATATATCTTCTGTGAAAGATGTATACAGCTATGTGGATTATATCTCTATTAAGAAACTGACACTTTTTCGGAACAATTATTATTCCTTTTAAACAAACCTCTATATAACTGTCATTTTGTTAATGCACTCTGAGAAATATTGGTATTTATTTTTTGAAAACATGGATTATGTTATTACTTGCTTTGTTCTAATTGTCATATTTGTTCTTTTTGAAAAAATACTAAATTTTCAATTTTTATAATATTCTGTGTAAAATGATTGGGGTTTATAGAAGGTATAAAACCACTAATTCATAGCCCCATTGCTTTCTATGTTAAATTCTGCAATTTCAAGCATAAATGGCTACTTTTTTTTAAGTTCAAATAAAGTGGCAGTTATTTCATGTCAAAACTGTACCTTATGCTGACTTGTGCTGAAAAAATCAACATACCTTTAATTGCATATTAGAGCGTACTGGTTCCCGGAAGTTTGATAGTACAAAAACAGGAACTTTTGATCTGATCAACAGGCCAAATGAGCCCTCCTATTAAAATGTCATATACTTTTTTATTATTCAAATAAAACTTTCAACAAGGGTTCTACAGTTATCCCAAGTCCCCAACCTTTCATTTGATACTAAAACTACCCAAATATTCCCACTATTGACAAAGATACAGCTATGCGTAGGACCTATTTTGTTTAAAATATGTACTACTTTCTTGTATGTTCTTTCCGACCGGGCCTGAATTAGTGGTTCTATACCAGAAGAGACAATAACAGAATAGAGGGAAAATAAAATTAAGAATAGATAGGTCTAGCAAAAAGGGTTACATATACAATAAGAAATGGAGAATAATGGGATGCTTTGATAAAAATTATAGGGAATATTAGGGAAAAAAGATAAGAAAATCGAGGTAATTGGCCTAAAAAAATTCAAGAATGCCAAAAAAAAAAAAAATTATTAAATTAAAGAAGTTTCATTTAGACCCTCTTGTAATAAAATGCAAAATGCCTGTAAAAATGTGCACACCAGTGTACCTAGCACCTAAAAGACATGAATGTCCACCAATGGAAAGATGTCTATCTGATCCATTCATGGCAAAAGATTGATAGAATAAATTCTTTGAAATTGAACATGAAAATGACAGCCTGGAGTGAGGGTGTACTTTTAAATGTCCGATTTCAAATGTAAATGTCAGAAAACTATAAAAGAGAAAAGAAATAGAAGCTGTTTCTTTGTAGACTGTTTTCTTCGCCTATAATTGTTTCCAATTTCCATGGCTATTATGGGTTATTTATAGTACTGTGATTGAGTACTTTGTTCAATGGTTCAGGCTATTAAATCTCTATTCTTCTTAAGTCGGTAGGCCATTATTCGTTTGTTTTGTGTTGATGTCTGGTCATGCAAAAAAAAAATTAACAAATAAATTGATTTATGTTCTCATTTGAATTGTTTTCCATTTTGTCATGTCAGGACCTAGCTGTGGAACTGTAGCTGACATAGGTCCTTATGATATTTTTTTGACAATTTGCGGACCATAAGGACCTGTGAGCTACTGTTCCACAGCTAGTCGGGAGCCAGTGTTTGTTGTAGTAGGTTGCTGTATGTCATATTTGTTTTTTCCTTTATTGTTTTGTCATTAATAAGCTATAGGATGCTGATTTTTCTTGTTTGAATTGTTTCACATTTTGTCATGTCAGAGCCTTTTAATAGCCGACTATAATAAACAATATGGGTTTTAGTCATTGTTAAGGGTTAAACAGTGACCTATAGTTATTGCTGTTATTCAACTGAAAGTCACACTGAGGCTTCAACAAGGAGCAAAAAAAAAACCTCTCACTTCACTGCAAGTTTAAGATGACTCATATTTCTTTATATTTCTATATATACATACATCGGAGTCAAATAGATCAAAGTCAATTTGGACTTTAATGGATATTTGTCTCATTTGCAATCATGCCACGTCTCCTTATTTTTAGTATGATTTTATTTTGCCTAGGATAATTAAAGGGGCTTTCTGAGTATCTGCTATAATTCACATGAATTGTCAAATCAGAAATTTTAATCAGATTATATATTTATTAATTTATCTAATTTTCCTGCCTTATTTGGGGAAATTATGCTACTCATCCATGTTTTGTTTACAATTTTCAATAAATAGAAACATGTTGTATTCTGCTTAGTAGTATGCTTTGTTCTCAGACAGAAACATTAATTAAAACTTGAAAACTTAAGTAGGGGTTCAGATTTTTCTATTGATTCAATGAAATTAGCCTTTCTGTCTTAGTTCTTGTAAGTTCAATCTTTGTTCAGAAAAAGGTTGATTGATTATTTTAAGTAGATCTTACATTAACATGCAGATTTATTCATTACACTTCGGTTACAAATGTCATTGGCAGAATTATTTTGTTTCTACAGATTTTTCTTTTTCAACAAGTTTTTTTTTTTCAGGATCTCTTAAATAATATGAATTTATTTAGTCAAAAAAAGGAACTTAAAATATGATCTAAAAAATTTCATTGTTATACATAAATATGACAGCACACCAACAACACAAAAAGCATCTAGAGATCAACATAAGGTCTTCAACAATCAGAAAAGTGTCCATACCATGTATGTCGAGCTCTAAATTGCACTGTCAGAGTCCGAACAAATTGTTAATTTATATATATGTATTGTACATATTTGCATTTTATGCAAATACAGAAAAATTCTTCAAACCATCAGACCAATTTTTGATTGTCATTATATGATTATATATATCCTGTCCTCTTTTCCTTGAATGTGACCTTATCACTGGGTTTGTACTTACATGAGCTACACAACTGGTGCCACACGCGGAGGAGGATTGGCTTACCCTATTAGAGCATCTGAGATGACCCTAGTTCATGGTGGGGTTCATGTTGCTCAGTCTTTAGTTTTATATGTTGTGTTTTGTAGACTGTTATTTGTCTTGTATTTTGTTTTATACGCCCGTTTACGTGACGTATTATGGTATACTGTTGTCCGTCAGTCGTCAACATGTCGGACAATAACTCAAAAACGCTTTAACCAATTTGCATGAAACTTTGGTGCATTATTTATATCTATTGATGTGACCTCCCTTTTGATTTTGTTAAATTTTAGATTTTACGTTACCGAGTTATGGGGTGTTTATTCATTAAAAAAATGGGGATTTTCCAGTTTTCGGACAATACCGTAACTAAAAAAATGCTTTGAGCAGTTTTCGTGAAACTTTGGTTTATTGTTTATATCTTGACGTAAGCTCCCTTTTGATTTTTATAAATTTTAGATTTTACGTTTCCGAGTTATGGGGTTTTTATTCATTAAAAAAGGGGGGATTTTCCAGTTTTCAGACAATAACTCAAAAATGCTGTGAGCAGATTTCGTGAAACTTTGGTGAAATGTTTATATCTATTAATGTAAGCTCCTTTTCGATTTTTATAAATTTTAGATTTTACGTTTACGAGTTAAGGGATTTTATTCATAAAAAAGGGGGGATTTTCCAGTTTTTGGACAATAACTCAAAAGTGCTTTGAGCAGTTTTCATGAAATTTGGTGACTGTTTTTTTTATTTATTAAAATAACCTCCCTTTAGTTTTTTTTTTATAAATTTCTGATATGACATTGAGGAGTTATGGAACTTTATTCTTTGAAAAAGTGAACGGCATATCATGCACTCATGGAGCAGCTCTTTATTTGCTGTGGTGTTGGTTTATGACTTATGAGTTAAACTATCCCTTGTTATCTTCCGCCTCTCTTTTATAGAACGTACCTTAGAATATCTCTTTATGCAAGAAATAGATAACATGCCACAATCATAAGAGAAATCTAATCGTCTCAGGGAGTGTTTCTAATACAGCTATTATATGATACATGCTCATCAGTGTCATTAGTTTTGATTGTTTTGGCTAGTATCCATATCTAAATTCCTCTCCAAATGATCCCAGCTTTCTTTAATGGGTACAACACACAAACTTAAAAAAAATTAAATATTAGATTAATTGGATTTTATAACTTTTATTACCGATTGAAAGCATCCCTAAACTTGTACAATGTCTTGATTGTAAACCAGGAGAAAATAATAAACCTGTGAAGTACTTTACATGAAGAGCAGGATGATTAACTTATATTATTTCATGTAACAGTGGAAACAGCCTATTTAGCAAGTCAAATTTGATTGTTAATGAATAATGTTCCTGGCTTACAGTGCCCTGAGTGCTTTGAATTGTTTAACTTCTGAAAGCAATGTTTTTTGAATGGTTTATTGAGCTTCTGTCAGTTTTAATTAAGCACTTCTTTCCCTTGCACATGAATTACACAACATGGAATTTACATGCATACTAATTGCATGACAGACAGGCATGTAACATAATTCAGTTTATTACAAGGTCTCTACCCTCGTAAAAGTTAAGGCACTGTTGAACTGATTTACGGCTTTTGTGTGTAGTTCCTTTGATATTTTACTTGCAAATTTTATAACAGTACCAATAAAAATTCTTAGCTGATTTGCATATATAGTGTGTTACAATATATATAATTATGTAATTATTTCCAGGAGAACTTTAATCACTTTATACGATATTACGATAATTTTTAATGCACCGTTGTCTCTCCTAGTAATGTCTGCTATGTGAAGGATAATGCCAAAAATATTTGATTATATACTATATAGAAGTTGAAAGGAGGTAGGGGTACACATAAGTACCAGAATTATATACAATTCTTTTTTTTACTCTTCTGTGACCGAAGTCACATAATGCAAGACATGTGGATGCAGAGAAAGTGTTAACTACAATGTATTTGTATTCAGCTTTATATTTCAAACAGTAGAAGACCTGGATTCTTTATACCTTGTTTACAGAAGTATCCATCTGTCCTATGACCTCATTTTCATGGTTCATTGACTACATGAAAAAAAACTGTATTTTAAAGTTCTTTTATCACATGATTTATGAGTAATAGGACAACAAGTGTAAACTCAGAAATTTTTGCAGTTTTTATTAAGATAGCGAAATTTGACCAGGGTCAGAATAATTTGTCAAAGAGTTCTTCCTAGGCATTGGTATTATAAAACACAATTTCGTATATACCTATTTATTATATACAAGTTTATATATATTTGTACACTTAATACTATTTATAAATGGTTATACATAAAACAGGTCTATTCCTTATAAGTTATAATTACTATTCATACTCTACTCCCTAGCATGTCAACATTCTCAAACTTTTATCATCATTTGACAGCGCTTTCAACACTCTCTCCCACACATCAAAGTATCATTCACTCTTGACCACAGACAGAATATAAATAAACAAAGTACTTTAAAATATACAGCTTGTAATGAGAAGTGACTAAAGTAAAAAAACAGATTCATCATACATGCGATGGTCATTCAGACTGTCTGCTACAGTCCATCAAAACAATTAACCTAGAATTATTTAACAACCATGACCTTATTAATTCACTATCAGTCAATTAAAAATCTGATTACAGATAAAGATACAATTTATGAAATTTTGGTTCCATGACAAATGTAACTGGACGTTAAGCAAACTTCAGTCAATCAATCAATTCAGTAGGGTGTCATGTTTTCTTACTGACTGTTACCTTCTTAACTTACATGTTAAAAATCTTGCTCAGTATGACATTCTAGTACCATTGGCAAGGTTTATGTTTATTGTCCAATTAAGGCTCTCCTGAATATGCATTTAAAACTTGCCACTGGACATAAAACAACCATCCATCATCAATCAATAAAATTCAGCTCAGAAACAATACTGAGAATACTTAAAAAGACCAGTTTGCGTTTACATTTGCACAAGCAAGATCGATCTCGATCGATCTTATTAAATCTAGTGCGTTTACACTGCAATATAAAAAGAACTAGGCTAGGATGAAAATTTTGTCCTGCATTTGTTTTTAGTTGTAATCTCTGTCCTGCCTTTTTATTTTTCACTCTATTCGGTCCTGCGTTTTTTATACAACCCCAAAAAAAATTTGTGGTCGTATATTGGTATGAAGTCGTCTTCGTCGTTGTCTTCCGAAGACACATTGGTTTTCGCACAATAACATTAGTTTAAGTGAATGGATCTCTATGAAATTTAACCATAAGGTTCAATACCACAAAAGGAAGGTTGGGATTGATTTTGGGGGTTATGGTACCAACAGTTAAGGAATTAGGGGCCAAAAAGGGGCCAAAAATAAGCATTTTTGTAACTTCCAGACAATTACTTGTGTGTTAGTGTATGTATCTTGCTGACATTGTACCACAAGGTTCAATTATCACAAAGGGAATGCTGGTATTGATTTTGGGGGTAATTGCCTCAAAATTTTAGGAATTAGGGGCCAAAAAAGGGGCAAAAAACAAGCATTTTTCTAGTTTCATAACAATAACTTGTGTGTAAGTGTATGGATGTTTATGAAATTGTACTACAAGGTTCCATATCACAAAGGGAAAGCTGGAATTGAATTTGGGGGTAATTGCCCAAAACGTTGAGGAATAAGGGGCCAAAAAGGGGCCAAAAATAAGCATTTGTCTAGTTTCCAGACAATAACTTGTGTGTAAGTGTATGGATATTTATGAAATTGTACTGCAAGGTACCATACCACAAAGGGAAGGCTGGGATTGATTTTGGGGGGTAATTGCCTCAAAATTTTAGGAATTAGGGGGCAAAAAACAAGCATTTTTCTAGTTTCAGGACAATAACTTGTGTGTAAGTTTACGGATCTTTATGAAATTGTACTACAAGGTTCCATATCACAAAGGAAAAGCTGGGTTTGAGTTTGGGGGTAATTTCCCTAAACGTTTAGGAATTTGGGGCCAAAAAGGGGCCAAAAAAACAAGCATTTTTACAGTTTCCAGACAATAACTTGTGTTCAAGTGTATGGATCTCTCTGAAATTGTACTGCAAGGTACCACACCACAAAGGGAAGGCTGGGATTGAGTTTGGGGGTGATGAATCATAAGGGGGTTCAAAAAATTGGGGGGGGGGGGTTTCTTTTTTTTTCCTTTTTTTCCTTTTTTTTTCTTTAAAATTTTCCATTTTAAGTTGGTTATTTTTTATTTATATATAAAAGCAAATAATAATGATATGGTTTGATTTCATCAAAAATTGAAATATTGGGGTTCTTTGATATGCTGAATCTGACCGTGTATTTAGATTCCTAACTTTTGATCCCGTTTTCAAATTGGTCTACATTAAGGTCCAAAGGGTCCAAAATTAAACTTAGTTTGATTTTAACAAAAATTGAATTCTTTGGGTTCTTTGATATGCTGAATCTAACTATGTATGTATTTGGATTTTGGATATTGGACCATAATAGGTAAATTAAAAATTTTTAAGTTCTTAGACCACATTCATTCTGTGTCAGAAACCTATGCTGTGTCAAATATTTAATCACAATCCAAATTCAGAGCTGTATCAAGCTTGAATGTTGTGTCCATACTTGCCCCAACTGTTCAGGGTTTGACCTCTGCGGATGTATCAAGCTGCGCCCGCGGAGCATTTTATTTTTTATTAGTTTATCCTGACTTTTTTTACATAAATTGTCATCCTGCCTTTTTTTTTTGCCAAGTTGCTCATCCTGCCTTTTTTTTTTGCCAAGTTGCTCATCCTGCCTTTTTTTTTTATTCAAAACTCCTGTCCTGCCTTTTTTTCAAATTTCATCCTAGCCCCCCCATAAAAATCAAATGGTAGCTCCCTTATGTATGATCATTTGTTATCAATTATCATTTTGATTCACATGTCACAAGTCAATAAACCAAAAGAAATGTGAAAAAGACTATCACTAAAAAAGGGAAAGGTCAATGTGTTTGAAGATGTGGAATTTGCAGCAAAGAAAACAGATTTCTCAATTGAGAATAATGATGCAAAAAACGGCTGAATCTATGTCTTTTTATACTTGTATCCCATTCATTGTTTTTAAACACGACTGTATTTTTGCCGCGGAACATGCACAGATTTATTTTCATATCTAAATATAACTTTTTCTTTTAAAAGGATCAATCGCGATCGATCTAAGCGTTTACATTTGAACACAAGATCGATTCAAAAAAGATTGATCTGTTTAAAACCACCTCTGGAGGTGGACTTTTTAAGTCCGATTGAAGATCAATCTTTTTCACTAGTGTAAACAGGGTCTTAGTTCTATTATATCCAGGTTTTGAGTAAAGGGGGCGTTATTGTCTTTAATTGTAAAATTAGCACCATTGATACTTATATTAGCCTTAGGTCAAATGAACATTTTTTTTGGTAATTTTGTGCCAAAAGATGATTATTTTTTATCATAGCTTATATGCCCCCTCACCCACTCCTCAATCCACAAGTGGTTTCAGCATTTCAGACACCAAAAACAGGAATACATATATACTCTTAATATTATACTGTCAGACTGATCCAGCTAACTTGATTAAAACAGAAAAAGGTCAACCTGAAATTACTGACTTAAGGTATATATCCCTCAATAAAACCATCTTGTCTTCTTGTTAAAATGTAATAAAAGTCATCTGTTATCTATAATCTTTTAGTTTATAATTGATTATCAGCATGTATCAGTTATTTGATGCAGGTGCTCTTTGGGGATTTGATTGGCAGCTGTTCATTCTCGCTTTACAAGAAAAATACATTTCTTTTCTTGAAATTAATCCAGTGAAAAATGTTCAACATGATCATTTTGTATTGCACTTGTTTTTAAATACAGTTTATAATTTCCTTGCCGTTGAATCCATGAAACTTTAGATAATCACAGAGAATTAAGTTAAAGAAAAAAAGAAATAGTTTTATGTAGAAATTCGCTGTCCTAAAGGACCTCGGAATAAATTCTGAAATTCCTGGAATCAATCATATGTAATAATTAGTTTGCAACTAATCATGCAAAATCTTTTGGACAATTAAGTCTTCAGTTTGTTTTGATTTCTTTCAGTACATTTTAATTTCTTCCTGGTTCATGATATCTTTGAAACTTATAATTTTAATAGAGGCTTTTAAAAGAAATAATAGAAATAAGTACTTGAAATTGACGCCTGAAGGTCAGTGACTAAGCTCAGAATAGATTCTGAAGAAGTTGAATTGATTGAAATCATAAAATGAGCATACTTTCGTTTTTGGAAATAAAAGAAAAATCTTACGCAAGGCTTCATTTTGTATGACTCTTTATCAAAATAATACAGTTACATTTCTTTCCTGATGAAAATAAAGTTTTAACATGAACTTTCAAGTTTCGATGAAACCAAAGAGTTCTTATAGAAATTGGCAGTCCTGGAGGAGCACAAGATAGATTTTGAATAAGCTGGAATTGATTACATTTAATAATGGAAGACGCAAAATTTGATAGACATTCCTTGGGTGATAGTTTTTATGGCCAAATAGTTTTACCCTTGTCTGCCATTCTGTCATTCTGTCATTCCGCAATGAACAGTTGTAGTCTTATCTTCTAAACACCTTCACATATTGAGCTGATTTTTAGTATGTGACTCTACTAAGTCTTTGAAGAGTTACAGATTTAGTTTACGTTTGGTTCTGCTCCGCTGATTTTTGACGAAATTACGGGCTTTGGACTTTGAAAATTTGAGAGAGGGGCCATTCGTGTTGTTCTGACACATCTAATTTAAATTGTTGGTTAACGAATCCCCAACCCTAATTTTCCTATTTTCAGAAGTTTTTTATTTGTTGGTTTATGAACCTCAGCCAGCACTTTAATTTTCCTATTTTCAGAAGGAAGAAATAAATTAACATTTCATGTTTTTTTTTATTCCTGCCAACCCTAACAAATACATTATCCTTTTAATTAAGAAATAATTCATGAAAGCCATATAGATTTGTTGGAAATTTACACATGGCCTGGGCCGTGATATTCGAATTTTATCCTGAGCGTTAGGGAGGGATAAAATTAACGAATATCATGGCCCAGGCCATGTTTAAATTTACAACAAAACTATGGCTTCCATGAACTATTTCGATTCTAATAGGACAAATACAGTCATTAAAAAACTGAAGCGAGGGTGGGTATGCCGTGTGTGTGGCTGTTCTTTTTTACTCCCTGTTAGATAAAGCTAAAACATTCTAATAAATCTGTAGCTTACATGAATTATTTCGTAAACAATCGCTAGAAAAAATGTGCAAAATTCTTTTAATTCTCAAAACCAACATTTGCCATTGTTAATTTACATGTTTTTCTCGTAAGCTACCGTCAAATCCAAAGTTGATATTTCGTCATGTTGACTTGCTGTAATCAGTAAATATGGGAATAATGCAATAAAATAGAAAATAAAACAACACCTACCTAAAAAATCCATTTGAATGTAATATTTTACAAATTTCAATGGTGGCACGTAATGGAAAAACCTTCAGCTTTAGAATTTTCATTTGTATGACGTCATGTTTTGAAATGACTTAAATGGGCCAAAAGCATTGATGGACTTTCGTGGAATTTTATTTTATTTTGATTTTGTAGATTTCTCCGAGCTCTTGTTCATTAATTCTTTTTGTTATGCATCCGAATAAGAATAAAAGTTCTGTAGTCTTTTTTCAATTGGAATTTTTAAAAAATAAAATCGGCATAGCGTTTGCAAATAGGTTCCAATACATGTGGATTTACGAGGGAGGTATCTTGTAACATCCATTATTATGTATATCTCTGAGTCTGTGCTAAGATATATCAAGAATTTTATCACGGTGTTGTTTACAAAGCAAAAGAAGCACGTCATATTAGAATAAAAATTAATATATCTGGGTAGCAGCATTTTTTTCTGAAAATTAAATGCATTATATTGACATGTGCCGAGTACATTTTTTTTCTGGCATCCTGTGGGGCTCCAAACGTGTCAAGGTATTTTTTAAATATTTTAATCATCCTAAACACTGATTTTGAAATGTTGTTTACGAAATTATTTTGCGAAATGAAACCAGTTTATTAAGCTTGTTACAAATGTACCATAAATTTATTTTCCCTTTTTCTCATAATTCATATGATTTTTCATCTCGTAGATAAAATGGACTTGTCCAAGTAATAGATATCCACAAACAAAATGAAATTTTCTTATTTCTAATAGATTGTTAAAAAAAGTTTTCGTCCATTTGGATACTAGAAACGGGATTGCCTGCCAAAGGATGAAAAATTTTGTCCTGCATTTTTTTTTAGTTGTAATCTCTGTCCTACCTTTTTATTTTTCACTCTAGTCGGTCCTGCCTTTTTATACGCCTGTTTACGGGACGTATTATGGTATACCGTTGTCCGTCTGTCCGTCCGTCTGTCCGTCGTCAACATGTCGGACATTAACTCAAAAATGCTTTAACCAATTTGCATAAAACTTTGGTGAATTGTTTATAACTATTGACGTGAGCTCCCTTTCGTTTTTTTATCAAATTTAGATTTTACGTTTCCGAGTTATGGGGTTTTATTCATTAAAAAAAAGGGGGATTTTACGGTTTTTGGACAATAAGTCAAGAATGCTTTCACCAACTTGCAAGAAATTGTGGTGAATTGTTTATATCTATTGACATGAGCTCCCTTTCGATTTTTATAAATTTACGATTTTATGTTTCTGAGTTGCAGGGTTTTATTCATAAAAAAAGGGGGGATTTTCCAGTTTTCGGACAAAAACTCAAAAATGCTTTCAGCAATTCTTATGAAACTTTGGTGAATTGTTTGTATGTATTGATGTAAGCTCCCTTTAGAGTTTTATAAATTTTACATTTTACATTTCTGAGTTGTGGGGTTTTATTCATTAAAAAAAGTGGTGATTTTCCAGTTTTCAGACAATAACTCAAAAATGCTGTCACCAATTCTCATGAAACTTTGGTGAATTGTTTATATCTATTGATGTAAGCTCCCTTTTTATTTTCATAAATTTCTAATATGACATTGAGAATTAATTGAACTTTATTTGTTTATAGTCTGACAACAGATTTACTAAGTATTGCACAACAGCCAGAAATCTTTAATTGAATATAAATTCAATTCATATAACCTATTTCAAGTTCTTTGACTACATTTATTCAGAAACCTATAATATGTCAAATATTTAATTACAATCCAAATTCAGACCTGAATCAAGCTTGAATATTGTGTCCATTTTTGCCCCAACTGTTCAGGGTTGGACCTCTGCGGGCGTATCTAGCTGCGCTCAGCAAAGCAGTTTATTTTTTTTGGTTTATCCTGACTTTTTTTACATTAATTGTCATCCTGCCTTTCTTTTTGCCAAGTTGCTCATCCTGCCTTTTTTTCAAATTTCATCCTAGCCCCCCCCCCCCATAAAAATCAAATGGTAGCTCCCTTATTCACCATGATTCCTGAAAGATGATAAAAAAAAAACGTAGCTGTTTTTTCTCATTCGTGAAATGACCATTTATTTACTGTTTGTCTGTGGACATACTCCACTTTTACAAACTTATATGACGATGGCAATTGCATTGTAATTTGTTGTTTAAAAACAGCTGAGCATTAATGTCTTGAACTAAAATTTAGTAAATGATGACAAAAAAGCATAGCAAAATTATATTAGTAAGCTGGAATATATATTTGATCTATTCATATTTATGTCTTGAATTAATAATAAGATCTTTTCATATTTATGTCTTAAATTAGTTATAAATATAAATAAGGTATGAGTGCCAATGAGACAACCCTACATCCAAGAATTGAAGATAAGATCCATTCATAAGATCTTTTCATATTTTATAATGTCTTAGATTAATTATAAGATTTTTTTTTATTTTTGTTTCCCCCAGACGGACAAATCCAACTTTTTCACATACAAAATATGCAAAGTGACAAATTAAGAAACCCTGGCTCTGCATTGGTTGAAAATAATCCTACTAAAAGCTTTAGACATTATACATCACTTAGTCATGTAGCTCCTTATCAAAACATTTTCATCTTCCTGGTTGAGAACAGTTTTACCTTGAAACTTACAGTTTAGAGAATTTATTTCAGAAATATTAAAAGTAATTGACTGTCTGAAGGTCAACTTAAGCTGGGAATAGATTCTAAAGGAGTGGAATTAATTATATGTAATATGATGGAAGACATAAAATTGGTCATCCAGAAGTTCTTTTTTTAAAATATAATCAAGCGATGATTGTTTTGGATTTTATCATGTTTATCATATACAGATTACAAGTCTTCAACCAAGCATAGGTTTGCATTGAAATTTGTAATTTTAGAGAATTTAAAGAAATATTAATAATGATTTTTTTGGAAATTTACTGTTATGAAGGAGAAGAGAGTCGTTTCTAAAAAAAATTGAAATTCTCCATTCTAGACTATAAAGGACCATGGGTAATATCATTGTTTGATTCCAAAAATGAAAGATCGTCATATCATTGGCTGAATTTCAATTGTTTGAGACGTTGTAAGCCAATCACAGTGTTTTCGTGTATGCTTTTGAAAATATTACCCAGAATGCATTAGATTCTGGAATGGCAAATTGATTGCATTGCATAGGAAGACATGAAAATTGGTCTTTCTTCTGTAAACGATACTCATATTTGATAAAGAAAGTTAATATTTATATTTTTCTGAGGGAAATTCAGTATAGTAGTTAACTTCCTTTTCGATTTTTTTAGAATATTTGTCATGTGCTATTTTGGGATTTTATGGAAAATAAAAGGATTAATTATCATTTTAAAAGTATCATACTTTCATACAACAATACATATAGATATCACTACAAAAGTCAAAAAGTCTGAAAAGACCAGTTTTTGTCTAAATTTGCATGAATTTTTACTCGACATTCTTAATTTGTCTGAATAATTTTAAAAAATTCTTGACATAGTATGAATTTGTCTAATAAGGTTCTTGATTTTTCTTGACAAGTGTCTTGACAGTATGAACATTGTCTTAAAATTTCTCGACACTTCCTGTATCATCTGATAAGAGTCTGGATTAGTCTCGACCAATTCTTGACTGTCTTAAATTTGTCTCGATCTGTCTTGACATATTCTTGACATTCTTAATAATGTCTGAATATGTCTCGACATATTCTTGACATTCTAAATAATGTCTGAATATGTCTCGACACGTTCTTGACAGTCTTAAATATGTCTTGACACTATCTCAACAGTATAAATTTCGCCTGAAATGTGAACAGACTTATTCTGCACTGTTTATGACATTCTATTGCTGTTATATACTCCTTTTTATTATGGCTAAACTAAACTTTGAAGAATCAAGGATTAATTTGGTATAGTAAGATACCCTTTTGGTGCAACTAAGTTGGAATACCCTGAATAATCCCCCATGTAGTTTAATTTTGATTTATTTTTATTAAACATTTAAGTAATTGTTTTCACTTGGAATATAAGTCGAAGGTATTGACAAACAGCATTTAGATTTTTGCCGTTCACAAAACTGCCAGTCAAATTTGCTTTACTAAAATAGGTGCCTTGTATCTCTTTTGGACCCCACAATTCATCTTTTGGGTTTGTGTGGCTAAAAAAAGAGGGGGGGGGGGGGGGGGGGGGGGGGGGGGGGGGGGCTTTCGTTTGAGTCAAAGAATTTGTTCCCATCTTGATTCAAAAACCTTATTCATTTTTTAGAACAACCCAAAAACATTTTTTATTCAAATTTGAGTGTTGAATTTTATAATTTTTTATCAAAAATAAATATTTGTGATTACTCCTTCCTGAAAAGAAAAAAATGTTTAGATCTATATTATGCATGTCTGTTTGAGAACCATTTCATAAGACCGATGATTTCTATAGAAATCATTGATGGGACCCATTATAAATACATTTTTTTTATTATTCCTGGAGTAGATAATAATTTTCTTTTAATCATTGGGAATTATTCAATTTGTTTTTATGTTAAAATAATTAACTTCATAATTTTGATGAAGAAAATCCATTTCAATTCAATTTTTTTTCATCAAAATGATGATTTTCATTTTCATCTATCAACAAACTTTTTAAATTGTAGTGGCATGGTCGGTCAACTGATAAGTTGTATGGCTGATTACAGGTAAAGCAATAACTTCTATTTGACAGTTGCGTGTACTGTGGGTTGTAGAATACCTTAATTTTATGGGGAACATCCTGTCCATGTGTAATACTTAATATATTCCAACAGATGACATTACACAAATTTTTCTTCTGTTAAATGAATGATTTGTATATCATCATAATTTGCTATTTATATAAACCACATTTTGGTATAATAATTATTTACCATATCAACATTGAATATTATGAATGTAGAATGAAATATGTCTACAGTATGATTGGTTTGAATCATTTAATTTATAAGATTTAGGAATCAAAATTTGTAATTATTTAAAAACCCACATTGAAATTGTTTTATATCAACACACCCACATTTGAATTATCTTATACTTTAGATTTCATAGCCATATTTGCATTTGTAAAAATATTTATATACCCAAATTTTCAATTATTTTACATGCCCAACTTTTATTTTTGTTGTAAAGAAGTGTAACTTGAAACAACAGTATATCATATAAAGAGAAATAAAGATTAAAGTTATATCATGAATATTGGTCATGATTTGTAAAACTCAGAACTGTCAAGTAAATTTAAGACACGATTCAAAATGTTCAGAATATGTCAAGCCATACTGAGAAAAAAATAAGAATGTCGAGAATATGTCGAGAAATTTCAAGACAGTATTCAAATGTCAAGAATTTGTCAAGAAATTTTAAGACCATATTCAGAATGTCGAGAATATGTCGAGTAAATTTCATACAAATTTAATATAAATGAGAATTTGACAAGAAAAATTAAGACACAAGTCATACTTTTGGAGAATGTCGAGTAAAAGTTCATGCAAATTAAGACAAAAACTGGTCTTTTCAGACTTTTAGACTTTTGTAGTGTATGGTGCATAAACCCTGTCATTCTGACACACTAAACCTGTTCTGTGGTACTTGCACTTATAATTATACCAAAGTTAGAAATAAGAATGGATTTTTCCACTACAGCAATTTTCAAAAGATTTCTAGGGAAAACACTGATTGCCACTCACACTCCTATTTATGTGGGCTGAATTTCTCTGTGTATTTATGAAAACAACTGGTACACCTACTGACATTTTGAATGCCTTTAGGTACAAAAGGTATTCAAATGTTATTTAGTAAAGAACAATATTCCATAACTAGATGAAACAAAGAAGTCTCATAAAGATGATATTACATAGAATAAGTTGTATTTCTCGCAAAAATAACTGTAAATAAAGATCTCAAATTAAATAAGTAAGCAATTTTCTCAGAGATTAATTCTTTGTTATATCCCAATTTGCTGATTATATGAGGACAGTTAAGACACGCCTTAAAGGAAACTTGAAATATGAACACAATAAGTCAATATTTCTAAATTAAAGACTATATGGGTTTTTGGTCCTGAATATGAATACGAATACTTCATTAAACCGATTATCGGCGTATAAAATGCATGTGTAACATATCATGATTACAAATACACATAAGTTGAAAACAAAAACAAACATTAACAAATAAACAAAAAAAACCAATAAGGATAATGATTATGATAGGTATTCAAAATGTCATTTAGTAAATAACAATATTCCAAAAGAAGATGAAACAAAGAAGTTTTGTAAAGATAAGATTACATAGGAAAAATTGTATTTAATGCCCATTCTCAGAAAAAGTTTCTGAATAAAGATCTCAAATTAAATAAGTGAGCAATTTTATGGGAGATTACTCGGTTCTAATGATCCTGACCATCGGATGATGTTTAATTTTGTGTTATCTTTTAAAATTTTTTCCCTCATTTATTCTTTTTTTTTTTTAAATGCACTGTTTGAAATTTAGTTAATGGCTTTTGCTGGAAATCATTTATGTATTTATACTTCTGTAAGTTATTGTTTGTTATTTGTAATTAGTTGGTTCAAAATACTTATAATCTTCTTGCCAGAAATTCATATGCATGGCAGGAAGCCTTTGGACATTGCATGATGGAACTGCTTCTCACATATTCCAAGAAAATTGGTATTTACAGAAATGAATGAATCCTTAGACAGTAAAAGAAATGCTGTGGATTCATTATTATTCATGGGATACCAACTTTCATGAATTTCGTGGATAAATCGGAACCACAAATTCAAATGTTCATCGAAATACAAATTTATATAGGCTAATACATGCAGAATTTTGCGAAACCACGAAATCAATTATCCACGAAAATGCAAGTTTTACTGAATCCACGAAAATTAGTAACCACGAAAATAAATGAATCCACAGTGAAATGAAACTTAAGATAAAATTTGGTTATGATCCTGTTTTTTTCTCTAGATTTTTTTTTTTTTAAGGAAAAAGGGGGGGGGGGGGGGGGGGGGGTGTGGAATGAAAGGATGGTGGTCTCGAATTTTTAAGGATGTTGGCTTATGTTGAGTAATAGGGAATAAAGAATTTTAATGGATTGGTGGTATATAGATAAATCAATGGGACCACCACAATGTATAATTTAAACTGTCGAGAGAAAACAATGGTATATGTCACAAATATCTGTTTAAGTTGTCCATTGTGCAAATTAGTAATTTGGTAAATTTTTGTTGACTTGCTGAATATCATTGACATTTTAACAAAGTTTTTACTTTTATTCCTATTTTCAAATAGAGATTACTTCATAATACCCTTAGTCAATGCCGGAATTGAACGAAAGAAATTTAGATTTATTATATGAAATTACACAACTGGAAAAAGATAAAAAAAAAGGATTTAATTCAAAGCTTCAATTATGCAGAGAAATCGACAAATCTTTATTCTTGTAGCAAAGTGCCGATTACCTAAGTTCATTGTCCTAGAGGGTCCCTTTTAATTACACGGAATTTAAAGGAAGTGATTAAGCCTTATTATACATTTAGGATATATGTAATATTTTCTTTAAAAAGGGAAAAGTCATAAATTTCAACCCAGGAGACATTTAGTTATAAATCAAAAGCTATTTTATCATTTACTGTTTTGTAGAATCATTAAATATGCACCATAGACATGTAATTTCTCTTTCTCAAGGCCTGTTGTCAGTGTAGCAATGTATGAAACTTTAAAAGGCATTTTTATTAGAAATAAATCTTGCATTAAATGTTAGATTTATGGTATTAAATAGGTTTATAGCTGATGTTTAAGATGAGCACATTGCCACTGTTTCCACAGGTAAACATTTGGCTTCATACACTTTTCAGATTTATGTATCCTTAACTTTTTAAGTCCATCAAGGTTACAAACTAACCTACTGACCTAAGGTCCTTAAACCAAACTCAAACCCTAAATTGAATCCTTACCCTCAAGTGAAGTGTTCCCTTAAGCCTAAAGGCCAAAAATCTTTTTTTTATTTTGCATATCTTCCAATTTTCATTTTTAGACAATAAGTCTTTTTTTTCTGATCAGACAAATTAAGAATAGAGAAAAAATAATAGGCCAAAAGATATAGGATAGAAAATAAGTAGGTGCATACCATTAAATATAAAGATTAGAGAATAATGGACAAAATGTAAAGAATTAAAAAAAAATACCTACAATTTTTTTTTAAAAATGAAGGATTTGTCATTCAGACCCTTACATACATAAAAGTGATTATGTAAGGATTATGTTGCCCAAATAATTTCACCTTAGAATGAATCCTTATGCCTTGCAGTCAGTCTGAAGAAAAAATATCAACCTTTTTGATCTTGCATCAATATTTTTTAATATTTATGGATTATTTGATTGATCTCTTGCTTCAGGTATATCGTATAAATCTGAGAGAGAACACACCTGTTAATTTCTGTGTTATTTGGTCTCTTGTGGAGAGTTGTCTCATTGGCAATCATACCACATCTTCTTTTTAATACACCTGGATTTGTTGGTATGACAAATTGAACAAACAGTAAGAACTTTTGAAACAGTAAGTTAAAATGTATTATGGTGTAATGTTTCTCAATGTTGATCGCTTTGCTCTATTAGAACTAAGGATTTTCTACCCATATAGAACAGATTAACTTATCTTTAATTGGCAAAACATTTTGGAATTTTTTGCCCTCAATGCTCTTCAACTTCATACTTTATTTGGCCTTTTATTTATTTTTGATTTGAGCATCACTGACATTGATGAATTTTTTGAAGATGAAATGTGTGTCTGGCGGACAAAATTATAAGCCTGGTATCTTTCGTGAGTTTTTTTGCACTTTTTCGTCTTGCCTGATGGAGGGTACGTGAGACCTATAGGTTCTACAATACACCAAAAAGGGATAACAGAAATCACGAAAATTTCAGCACAGTACGACAGCCCGCAACACCAGATTCCTTTCGAAAACACATACAAACAACAACAAACAACACATGGCTAAAAAACCTGATTCCTGACTTGTTACACTCGCAATAATGTGGAGGGATTAAATTATTTTTACATCCCTCTTTGCCAACTTAAAAAACTGAAACACAAGATGACGTATCTGCATATATAGTGCACTCACTGTTGATCATGACATTTAACCCACACGAAATACAAAAAATAGATTTTCAGACTTTAAAATGTACGTCAGTCTTGTTGTTATTTATCAATTCAGTACTTAAAGATTTAAAGATGCTAAATGTCAAGTGGCAAATATTATATGGATATTTCAGACGATTAAGAGAAATGAATATGCTCTGCTTTGTAATTGACCAGCATGCTGTGTTAGATTTTGAATACATTTGATAGCTCACAAGGGAACAGTCTATAGGAAGATATATCACCCTACTCTTAAGACTCATTTGTCTAGCACTGAGCCAACCTGTCTTTGCTTATAACTCTTTAATGTCGTGTTTTGTCAAAGGAGAAGCAAATATACCCATTTTTAAGTCTTTTCTTGGGATCAGACCTCCCACACTTATATCTAGAATGCTACCAGGAAGTGGTTAAGGTTAATTGATGAAGAGTTTTTCAAATTGTTTGTTTATAAATAAAGTGAAGGTATAGACTGTTTCTCTATTGATTTAAAGAGATTCTATATTTGTCTGGCACTGAGCCGACCTGTCTTTGCTTATAACTCTTTAATGCCGTGTTTTTGTCAAAGAAGAAGCAAATATACCCATTTTTAAGTCTTTTGTGATCAAACCTCCCACACTCATGTCAAGAATGCTACTAGGAGGCAGTGAAGGTTAATTGAGTTTATCTGTTTGTTCATAAACAAAGTAAAGGTAGACTGCGTTTTTCAATTCCATGTACAAAATTCATGTGACATTTTGCAGGACAACTAAACATTAGTCTTAATTGTGAACATCACAAGTATGTTTTTTATGCTCCTGCCGAAGGGGGCATTAAGTGTTACCCTTAGTGTCCGTCCGTCTGTACGTCCCAAAATTGGTTTCCTTTCTCTAACTTTAGTTTTCATAAACCAGATATTATATAACTTATACACAATGCTTATTACCATGAAACACAGATCAAGTTTAAATTTTGGATTCGTCCCTTTTACCATCCTGGAGTTATGTGACTTTATATATAGAAAAATTGTTGCATTTTTTATTTCTGTTCTCTAACTTTAGTTTGCCTAAACCAAATGTTATGAAACTTATACACAATGCTTATTACCACAACACACAGATCCACTTCAAATTTGGGTGGCATCACTTTTACTGTTCTTGCTCAGTTATACCCCTTTATAAAATTATATGCAAGCGGAGGCATCAGTGATCTGTGTCCCATGGACACATTCTCCATTTATTTTGATTGGTTTTACAAAACATTAGAAGAACCAAAAAAGTGTCTTATTCATGCGTTCTAAAAGTTTTCAACAAAATTGTAGCAAATCTGAAGACTTAAATGCAGAATAATTTAGAACTTCCTTAAAGTACACTTTTTCTACAATTCTGTATGTTCGTGGTACACATGTACCAACAAAAATAAATTGAACTATTAGTATGTTAAAAAAGATGGATCTAAGTTCTTGTCTCTTATTATAAATTAAGCGATGAAATTTCAGCACAGTGTTATTTGCCACTCAAGAAAGGTTCAAATAGATTTGAAAATTTCCAGTTTGAAGATATAAAAACTTGAAAAGTCTGTAAAAACTTAAAATCCTTGAATTTAATCTTCTTCTGTCAAAAGTTCTTCCAAATTTCATAATTTATTTTGCACCAATAAATCCTATTTGTAGTGTTTATTTCTTTAAGTTTTGTAAGATTACCTAAAGCCAAAAATATGTTGTACATACCTCATAAATATTAATAAATATTGATGTGAGATCAAAAAGGTGGGTATGTGGTTAATATTTACTTAAATACATAAGAAGGGTTGTTTCGATCCTGCAATCACTTTTACAAAATGATTGTACCGTTTCAACTTTAAAAATATTTTATCATATATTTTATGTATATGCATTAAGACAAGTATTGATTTTTATTTATGAATTTAAATTATTATGTTTTTTACTTTATTTTTTGTGTTACATGTACACTTTATTAAAATGTTAAATTAAAGTTTATTAAAACAGTACCAATTTTGATACACCCCCAATGCGCATTTCAATAATTCATAGTCTGTTCTTTTAAATACCAGATATTTACGAATTTAAATGAAGAACATTTGTTACAAAACATTAAATAATAACTGAAAAAACAGCTTTAAACTGTGTGAAGTAATCAGATTTAGAATTATAAATTGAATGAGTTTCCAGAATAGATAATTTGATGTTTGACTTTCGAGAGTCTGATAGTATTTTGTTATCTTCTTTGAGTTCATTTACATTTCGAGCAGAGGAGATAATTTTGCATGGAAATTAAGGCATCAGATTCAAGCTTGAGGAGTAATTTCAGATTAATCCATACCTTTCCCATTTAAATTTAAGCAGTGTCCTGATTTAAGAAAAAAGTGACTTTGAGATTCTAAGAGGTTTTGCTGAGATATATAATATGCATAGAGTTTTTGTTTTGTTTATGTACTGATTCCCAGATATGAAACCTATATTTCATCTCTTAGAGACAGTTTTTGGTTATCTTGAATACTATAATAGATAGAAATAAACTGTAAACAGCAATTATGTTCAGCAAAGTAAGATCTACAAATAAGTTAATATGACCATAATTGTCAATTGACCCCTTAAGGAGTTATTGCCCTTTAAAGACAATTTTACACAATTTGTTCTTCAAGTTTGCTAACATTTAAAAATCTTCTCCTCTGAAATTACTGGGCCAATTACCTTCAAACTTTAACTAAATGTTCCTTAGGGTATCTTGTATATAAATTGTATCTGAAGTTTGTATTCATCGACAAACATGGCCCCCATGGCTAAAAATAGAACATAAGGGTCAAATGCAGTTTTTGGCTTATATCTCAAAAACTAAATCTTTTAGAGCAAATGTGACATGGGGTAAAGTTGTTTAATTGGTCAAGATCTATCGGCCCTGAAATTATCAGACGAATCGAACAACCCATTGTGGGGTTGCTGCACCCGAAATTTGTAGTTTTAACAAAATATTGCATTTTTTTGTTATTATTTTGAATATTATTATAGATATATATAAACTGTAAGCAGCAATAATGTTCAGCAAAGTAAGATCTACAAAAACATTAATATGACAAAAATTGTCAATTGACCCTTTAAGGAGTTATTGCCCTTTAAAGACAATTTTACACAATTTGTTCATCAAGTTTGCTAACATTTAAAAATCTTCTCCTCTGAAATACAGGTGAGTGATTCAGGCTCTTGAGAGCCTCTTGTTATTATTCTTGTTTTCATATTGAAATCGACCCCTGAGTATTTAACCTTTAGTTCATATGAATTATTAAAATGAAATGATTTTTTAAAATAAGATTCGCTAAAAAATTTTGTGATTCTTTCAGTACGATTTCTTTTTTCGTAGCAATAACTGAATTAACAATTACTGGAGTCATTAATATAATGAAAAAAAACCAATTTATGGAATCCAATTAGCAAATAATTGTTATTGAGTTGTTACATGAAAGTAAATGAAGTTCAAGGTTCATCAGACTTTCTGTACGTGTAAATTGATAATTTAAGGAGATCACTGGTATAATTTCTGAAGAGATAAAACTACTGTGGATTCAGTATTATAGAAACAATGGATAAGCATTGATTCTTGAAAAAGAAACCATGAGCCCAGAGGTTTAAGTTATTTTATTGGGTACCTATTTTTGTGGATGGAAAAAAAATGTTTTTTTCGTAGATACTTGATTTCGTGGGTTTGATAAAGTTTCTATACGAGCCTATAGGAAATTCAAACTTTGATTATCATTTGAATTCGTGGTTAAAAATGTCTTTACCAATGAAATCCACTAAATTGGCATCTAACAAATACCCTTAATTATAATGAATCCATAGTATCCACAAGGACCAAAAGACCAAGATGCGAACAATTACTGGTCATCTTGGGGCCTTTTATCAAGAGTAAAACCTGTACCATTGTGTAAAATCTAAAAAGTCCAGTTCAGCAAAATGTGAATAAATTCTATAAACAAATTGTACTACAGCAATGACAATTTTGACTATTTTTCGAATATGCCTTAAATTATTTTGAAAAATGTGATAGGTAGTAATTTAAGAAAGTAAGTTGTTTCTCTAGCCTTTTAACAAAATTGCCATCTTGTGATTTTTTTGGCCAATTTTATACATGATTCACTGATTTAATATTAAAGCATGACTTTTCATCCAAAATAGTAATATTTACATGGAGATGTGGTATCAGTCAGTGGCAGATTCAGGGAAGGGGCATAGAGTATGTTTTATCCCCCCCCCCCTTTTTTTTTATTGAAAAAAATAATTTTCATAGAATCTTCCAAAAGCAGTATGTGCATTATTTGTTCCATTTTCGGAAATTGTAACCCAACCCCCCTTTTCAAAACTCCTGGATACACGCTGTGTATGTTTGCCCATGAGACAAGACCAGTCTATACTTATTAAGCTGAGGAAAAAAAGTAATTTCCCCACATTTTTAGGTAAATACCCCTGTAATCAATCAATCTAAAGCAAATTATGCTTAAATCTCATTTTAAAAAAGTCAAAAAGATATAAATGTTGATAATTCAATACATCAAGAAAGACACCATCAAATAAAAAGTGATATATATTTAATGTAAAAATAATTACTTAATAAAATACTTGACAGAAAATTGTTTAGACATCATAAAAATTTATTAATTTTTAATAGGAGAAATATTTTTTTAATATAGATCTATTATTAATAATAGTGTTTAATCTAGTAATTAAAAGAGTTAATATAAATTGCTTGGCTAAAGGCTGATGCTAAAATGAGAAAGTGAAAAAAGAAAAATATAAAATTTAAAGGACTTCATGCAAAATGAAAACAACACGTTATAAATTTCATGCGTCCGAAGTGCTTTTCTGGATGAGACCACTTATTGGCCCTTTGAATTCCGAAATCAAATAAACATTTATAAATCTATCAATTACATCCTTCAGATGTTCACAAGATATTACTCTGTCAGAAATCGGTATTAATGTTTTTGAATTGTGTCCAATATACCTACCGGGTAGCGCATTTCAGGCTCTTTACTTCTTGCATTTATTACCCCCCACCCCCTTCAATATGGTCAACAATTGAAATTAAAATAAGATGATCTAGTATGATTGCCAATTAAGAGACAACTCTCCACCAGAGACCAAATGACATAGAAGTTAGCAACTATATGTTATCGATAGCTTTCAGCATTGAGCAAAACCTTGACTGCATATAGCAATTAGCTATAAAATACCCCAATAATGACAAATGTAAAACACTTCAAATAAGAAAACTTAAGCGACCTGATTAATGTAGAAAACAATAAACGAAAAAACAAATATGATATCAGGGGTTTGGAAATGCTATGCCCGACTCGCCTGACTCGTATACTTGTAAATTTTTTGATCTAGGTTGCCTGTGTACAAGTAAAAAATACGAAGGACAAACTTCAATTTAATCAAAAATATATTTTCACAAATTATTAAATTGTATTACTTTCTGTTAAAGAAACCAATGATTAACACATGAAAAACATATAGTTAAGTCAAAACATCAATGTTCATGATGACAAGACCGATAACAAAAAAAAAAAAAAAAAAAAAAGTATGCAAATCCGAGTGTCATTAACATTGCGTTATTTTTCCCATTGACCAGGGATTGTTGTTTAGGTTTTATCTGCCATCTAACACTAGTGTTATTTTAATTTTTATACGACCGCAAAAAAATTTTTGTTGTCGTATATTGGTATGACGTTGGCGTCGTCGTCTGGTGTCGTCCGGCGGCGTCCGAAGACACATTGGTTTTCACACTCTAACTTTAGTTTAAGTGAATGGATCTCTATGAAATTTTACCACAAGGTTCAATACCACAAAAGGAAGGTTGGGATTGATTTTGGGGGTTATGGTACCAACAGTAAAGGAAAAAGGGGCCAAAAATAAGCATTTTTGTAACTTCCAGACATAACTTGTGTGTTAGTGTATGGATCTCTCTGACATTGTACCACAAGGTTCCATATCACAAAAGGAATGCTGGGATTGATTTTGGGGGTAATTGCCTCAAAATTTTAGGAAGTAGGGGCCAAAAAAGGGGCAAAAAACAAGCATTTTTCTAGTTTCATGACAATAACTTGTGTGAAAGTGTATGGATCTTTCTGAAATTGTACTACAAGGTTCCATATCACAAAGGGAAAGCTGGAATTGAGTTTGGGGGTAATTACCTAAATGTTTAGGAATTGGGGGCCAAAAAGGGGCCAAAAATAAGCATTTTTCTAGTTTCCAGACAATAACTTGTGTTCAAGTGTATGGATCTCTCTGAAATTGTACTGCAAGATACCATACCACAAAGGGAAGGCTGTGATTGATGATGGGGGTAATTGCCTCAATATTTTAGGAATTAGGGGCCAAAAAGGGGCAAAAAACAAGCATTTTTTTAGTTTCAGGACAATAACTTATGTGTAAGTGTATGGATCTTTCTGAAATTGTACTACAAGGTTCCATATCACAAAGGGAAAGCTGGGTTTGAGTTTGGGGGTAATTGCCCTAAACGTTTAGGAATTTGGGGCCAAAAAGGGACCAAAAAACACATTTTTCTAGTTTCCAGACAATAACTTGTGTTCAAGTGTATGGATCTCTCTGAAATTGTACTGCAAGGTACCATACCACAAAGGGAAGGCTGGGATTGAGTTTGGGGGTGATGAATCATAAGGGGGTTTAAAAAAATTTGGGGGGGGGGGATTTTTTTTTTTCCTTTTTTTTTTCTTTTAAAATTTTCCATTTTAAGTTGGTTATTTCTGATTTATATTTAAAAGCAAATAATAATGATATGGTAGGAGATACACACCAAACAGGATGTGTAAATTATTATATAATAAGTATTGTGCAATAGCAAGAAATTTTCAATTGCACAGTATTGCACAATAGCAAGAAATCTTCAATTGCACAGTATTGCGCAATAGCAAGAAATCTTCAATTGCACAGTATTGCGCAATAGCAAGAAATCTTCAATTGCACAGTATTGCGCAATAGCAAGAAATATCCAATAGCACAATATTGCGCAATAGCAAGAAATTGTCAATTGTACAGTATTGCCCAATAGCAAGAAATATTTAATTGCACAGTATTGTGCAAAAGAAGATACTTCGTATAAATTGCTTGATCAATTTCAATTGGGTTTTATTCTTGAATTCTTGGGGTTCTTTAATATGCTGAATCTAACCGTTTATTTAGTTTTTGGATTTTGGGCCCCATTTTTAAATTGGTCCACATTGAGGTCCAAAGGGTCCAAAATTAAACTTTGTTTGATTTCATCAAAATTGAATTATTGGGGTTCTTTGATATGCCGAATCTAACCGTGTATTTAGATTTTTAATTTTAAGTCCTGTTTTTCAAATTGGTCTACATTAAGGTCCAAAGGGTCCAAAATTAAACTTAGTTTGATTTTAGCAAAAATTGAATTCTTAGGGTTCTTTGATATGCTGAATCTAAACATGTATTTATATTTTTGATTATGGGCCCAGTTTTCAAGTTGGTCCAAATCGGGGTCCAAAATTAAACTTTGTTTGATTTCAACAAAAATTGAATATATGGGGTTCTTTGATATGCTTAATCTAACCATGTATTTAGATTTTTGATTTTTGGGCCCCGTTATCAACTTTGTCCACATTGAGGTCAAAAGGGTCCAAAATTAAACTTTGTTTGATTTCATCAAAAATTGAATTCTTGGGGTTCTTTGATATGCTGAATCTAACCATGTATTTAGATTTTGGATATTGGACCATAATAGGTGAATGTCCAATTTAAAATTTTTAAGTTCTTAGACCACATTCATTCTGTGTCAGAAACCTATGCTGTGTCAAATATTTAATCACAATCCAAATGCAAAGCTGTATCAAGCTTGAATGTTGTGTCCATACTTGCCCCAACTGTTCAGGGTTCGACCTCTGCGGTCGTATCAAGCTGCGCCCTGCGGAGCATTTTATTGCCTATTATCCTGAAAAAATATAATAGATACAGAGAAACTTTAAATAGCAAAAACGATCAGCAAGACGAGTTCTACAAATAAGTCTGCATGGTCGAAATTGTCAGTTGACTTCTTATTAGAGTTATTGCCCTTTGAAGCTGATTTTTACCATTTTTTTTAGTTTTTGCCTTATATCTTAAAAATTATAATAGATAAATAGACACTTTAAAACACAAAAATGATCAGGAAGGCAAGATGTACTAACAAGTCAAATTTTGCCGATACAGTTAGTAGACTGTCACTCTTTATAGGAGTGATTGCCCTTAAATGAGGATTTTTTTTACCTTCTTTTGTGTTTGTGCAAAAATTAAAGAAGATAGAGTGAAACATAACAGACTAAATGATCAGCAATACAAGATCAACAAAACAGAGATTTTTGTCATGAACTATTCTCGTCTACAATGTTGGAGAGTGCCCATTGTTGAATATGCACATAGACCAAGCTAGGTGAGCGACACAGGCTCTTAAGAGCCTCTAGTTAAATTTAAAGGACAAATTCAAAATGATAACAAAACAGTCAGTGTAATAAATTAATTAACATACAGCTGAGAGGGTAATTGGGCAAATTGTTACCCTACGAAAAAATAATTTCAACCTTGGCTTCGCCTCAGTTAACAATGTTTTTCTTGGGGTAACAATCTGACTGTTTCCCTCTTAGCTCTATGTTATTTATATACTTATAATGCCTCTCACAAAAATATGCAAGCTAGGCCCTTTCTGACATTGTCAGTTTTAAAGATTAGTTGCAAAAATGAAAAGATACCCCAGTCTCTGTTTGAGATCTTCGGCATTGATAATTAGATATATAACCGTATAAGATATTTTGCATCTGCCACATGCAGGGTTTGAACTCCCAACCTCAGTGTTGACAGGCTAATGAAATAGTTGATGAACTACTTAAACCAACTGGACACTGAGGCCCCTTGGCTCATTTGGGCTAAGGGACCCATTGCCATTACTATTTGTTGTTGTTGTTATAGCTTTTGATATCTCTCCTACAAGAGTATAGGCTGAAATTATTCTTTTCCAGTTTTTCATCCAACTGTCTGTAATGCTTCGGTCTTGTAACAGACTAAAATTTTGGTTTAAGTCAGTTTACCATGAAGTTGTCAACACATCAACTTAAAACTAAGTACATATGTTTATTATGATGTGAACTTTTCAAGATATATGTGCCAAATTAGTGTTTTGACACAATTTCTCAGTTCATTGAACACAGAAATGTGATAGGTGAACAAGGGAGAGGGGTCTACCGTAGGGGATGCATGATGTGCTATATATAGATATAAGAAGATGTGATATGAGTGCCAATGAGACAACTCTCCATACAAGTCAAAATTTATAAAAGTAAACCATTATAGGTCACAGTACGGCCTTCAACACGGAGCCTTGGCTCACACCCAACAGTAAGCTATAAAGGGCCCCAAAAATTACTAGTGTAAAACCATTCAAACGGGAAAACCAACGGTCTAATCTATATAAAAAACGAGAAACACTTATGAACCACATCAACAATCGACAACTACTGAACATCAGATTCCTGACTTAGGACAGGTGCAAACAAATGCAGCGGGTTTAAACGTTTTAATGGTACCAAACCTTCACCCTTTTTCCTGAAACAATAGTGTAACATCACAACATAGAAAGACACACTATAAAATATCAACTGAAACAGCTTAACTCAATCAAAGGACATATTAACACCATTGAACATACACTGAACAAGTGAATATATATGCCTATATATGTGTGTTTAACGATTTCTCCTCTGAAAGGGTTAGATTTGAAGTTTTTTAGCTTTTGTAAAATAAGATTTGAAGAAAATATTTTTCTTTTTTCATGTGAAATATGGAATTTCCTTGTCAAGTGCTTTAAATGATGTCTTCAAATAGATTTTTAATGTAGTTACTATATTTGGAGTCATGCATTATTATCAGAATGCTTGAATGAAAACCTCATTTCTTGTTGTAAAAGTTTCTTTCACCTGAAACATAAAAACACCTGAAAAGTTAATTGATTATCTTTCAAATAACGATCTGCTCTTTAACCTTGACCTTTTAATTATACATTCTTAAAATAAAGTCATTTACAAAAATATTTTTAAAAATGTGATTAGTATGTTTACCTAACAGCACGAAAATATGACTAAAATAGACATAATCACCTTCAAGGGAGCTTCTTTGATCATGAATTTCTTGGTAAATCAGAACATAAAAGAATTCTATCAGTGTCTGCTGTAAAGTAAAGTCAAATTGCTATTGTATTGTTTATGTTGGAAATATCACTTAATTATTTACTGTAAATGTCAAAGAAGTAGGTGCACTAAAAGTCAAGTTAATGAAACGGTTTAAAGATTAGAATTATTTTCAGAAATTTTATCTTTGTGGAATTATATACAAGTTGACGCACAGCCTTTTTGATGAGATCAAATTATTTTGATAAACTTTTCAAGATTTTGTAGTAGGATCAGTGCAAATATAAGTTAGTTATTTTTCTCTCTCAAAATTTTCATCATGATCATGTTTTTCATTTTGGAAGATATTTAACTGATTTTAACTTATTTCAAGAAGGATATTTCAATAAAATGTTGCAAATAAGCCTACTTTAATGAAATAAAAAACCAAGAAAACGATGGTGAAGGTGATTTGAATAAAGAAATCATCATGTTTTGAATAATAATGAATGGCCGAAAAAATTATTTCCTCAAGGAAATTGATGTCAAGATATTCCCAAGTATATACTTGTTATTTTGAAATTTACAATAGCTGTTTTTCTTACTAAGAAAGAAAACTCTACACTGGAGTCTGTCTGTCTGTCTGTCTGTCTGTCTGTCTGTCTGTCTGTCTGTCTGTCTGTCTGTCTGTCTGTCTGTCTGTCTGTCTGCTTTCCTTAATTGAAGGATATTAATAATAATACTTGGTATTACATGTTGCCTTTTTGCAAAAAAAAGATTGGAATGTCTGTGTGAGGGTCAAGGTTATACTGTTACTTTATTCAACTTTACATCGGTATATATATTCAATTAAACAAAGTCCTGTCAGACTAGGAGCTTTTGTATGCTCTGAAGGATATTAAAATGGTACTTTATATTTTTATTGCCCTAATCGTTTTGGAATAAGGAGGTCAAAAAGTCTTTCTGCAAGATTGTGGTCAATACTTTATATAATAAGACGAATTAATCAAGCCAGGACTCAGATAGTCATACTTTTGTGAGCTGATGCTAGCAGTATACCTCTGTCTGACTTTTCTCTTATAAAAATAAGAAGATGTGGTATGATTGCCAATAAGGCAACTCTCCACCAGCCCAAATGACGTAGAAGTTAGCAACCATAGATCACTGTATGGCCTACGACAATGAGCCTAAACCGGGTATACCACATAAAAAGCCGTGAAAAAGGCCTCGAAATGACAAAGGATAAGGTACGATAAGCCCCCGTTTTGGCCCCCCTATTTTCTTATTTTTCAAATTTTGTTTTGGAAAGCTACTTATTATGTTAAAATATTTCCTGAGGTTTGAAGTTTGTTTGGATGAACTTAAAACCATTAATTTCAGCAACTGGGTGAGGTGAGGGGGGTAAACTTTCCGTTATTATTCAGATATTGTAATTATTATTCACTTTGGGGGTGTTCCGTACAACGATTTTTTAGTTTTTAAGTGCCTGCGCCAACGTGACCCAGGAATTTTTTTATTACAATGTCATTATCACTGTTTTTGCTGTCTAGATCGCCATAATTTTCTCCGGGTCACGTAGGCACACGCTATTAAATTTTAAGAAACACAGGTCAAAAATCATAATTTTTCCTACTTTTGGTGTTTTTGATGTCCTTTCACCCCCTCATCTCACTTAGTTGCTGAAATTAATGGTTTTGAAGTTCATCCAAACAAACTTCAAACCTAAGGGAATATTTCAAAATATTAAGTAGCTTTCCAAAACAAAATTTGAAAAATGAGAAAATAGGGGGGCCAAAACGGGGGCTTATCGTACCTTGTCCTTTCAAACAATTCAAACTGGTTTATATGCACAACCATTAACAGTCACATTATTATGTAACAGAATGTGGTAGGGGTAAACATGTTTCCGTGCACCAAAGTCTACCCCTAACAATATGGGACTTTGGTGTAACGATTAAGTACAGTACACAAAAACTACACATCATAAGAACAAACTATAAAAATTAGTTGAAAAGGGCTTTGTTTCTTTAAACTGTTGAAAAATTGCCATTGCTCTGACTTTGACTGCATGTGAAGTGGAAACCTATATGAATTGATATATGCACAGAATACAACCATTTTCTCAAAATAGAAACAGCATGTGAGGAGACAATATATGTTTTTTATCACGCAAGTACATATGTACTCCTTTCTTTTTATCGTAAAACGGCTGATTGTGTGGCAAAATGAAAAGTAGCAATAACAAGAGAAAAGAACAATTTGTATTGATTCTGTAATTCGGTTAAATCCATCAGTTTATCCCTGTGATCACATTACGGATGACACTAAATGATTTATAATAAAAGTACATTACATAAATATTTGATTTACTTTCTTAAATCGGTTTTATGGAGCTACGACTGGAAAATTACATCACGCTTATTGAAAAGTATGAAATTAATTACTTCTATCATGCTTAATATTTAGAGAAAAAAAATATGTTAGTTGTAAAATTTTACTCGTAACTTTTGAAAGAAATGTAGCAATAAATAGAAAATTTGTCAGTTATTTATATTATATAGCCAAAACGAAATTAATTGAAATCTCCCTGAATAAAACAGAATTTATAATAATTCTTTAAATAGAGCTGAAATTATTTCAAAAGGAAATAAATTTAGAAAGCTCCAAGTTAATTGAAATGAAACATTTTTTTATAATCCTTAAAACTGAAATTGAAAACTTGAATGAAGTTTTTTTTTTATCAAACTGTATTACAAATGCAAGAGTTTTGAATTTATTTCAAATTAGTAAATAAATAACATTAAAGTGCACTCATGTTGCAGCAGGTTATTTTGTGAAATGCATACTTGTGACCTTTCACCTCAGCTTCTTTGAAGGCTATTCATTCAATTTTCCCAGCAGCTCATACATAATATGTATCACTAATTTTGGTTTACAGCTAGTATAGAGCATAATCGAGCAAAAGATGTAGCATGAAGGACAAAAAGAGAAAATAAAGAGAAAAATATGCACACAAAAAATAAAGAGAGAATAATGGCGTGCTGAAATATATAGAACATATAAAAATGGTAAAAAAAGATAAAGAGTAGACAAAAATGTTCTAAAATATTAATGAATTAAAGGAAATGAAGGACCCATCCCCCTATCCAGCCCCTTAATTATCTTGCTGAATGATTTAAGGGACAATTTCATTTTTTTCATAATTCCACCCTTGTTTGAGGTTAAATTGGCAGTATTTTTTTATTCAGCAACATTTTTTAGTGCTTAATAATAATTAGATTTAAATCTAAAAAAGGTAGTCAATTTAAAATCTGAGAATTCATTGCACTTTTGTTCGTAGCGATTTGTTTTGGCTTGTGTTGCTAATACAAGGATTTGAAAATAGATTTTCTGTTTCAAGAAAAGAAAAAAAATGTTTATTGATTCTGTTACAGAAATAGACAGCTGGATGTTAATTTTGGTACAAAATAGATGTACTTGCAGAATTAGATGAGAATGAATGAGATATTGTCGGAAAATGACACGAGGAGAACAGTTTCGTCATACATAAAAACTATAGAGCAAACAATGATCTGTTTTTCGACCTTGAAATGTATAATTGTGATAAGATTTGAAATAATCAAATAGAATCTATCATTTCCTTCTTATATTGATGTAAGGCCATCTTAAATCAAATTCATGCTAAACTTTTAAGTCATCTGCGTATTAATTTCAAGGTTCCGGATAAGATGTGAGAAATGAACACAATTTTTTTTGTAGGAGAGGGCAGGAGGGAGGGGGAAATATTTTTTTTGATTTTTGCTCAGAATTGGAGAATTTCATATGTTTTATCCTATTTTTTGTTCATTAGTTGTTAAAACCTTTTTGTATATTTTGCAAAGATAATGAGGAAAAAAGGTGTATAATCATGCTGAAAAAAAGCTCTATTCTACATGATTCTGACATATGCTAATTTATTACCACACACAATTAAAATAGGAGTATGAAGAGTAATAATGTGTTCAGAGCTCAGAGTTGAGGATGTTCGCTACTCTTGTTTTTGACTTTTTGTCAGATATTTGGAATCCTCTACTTTTATCCATGTAGTGCCAATAAAAAATTTTCCCACTGACCCCTTCTTTTCTTTTCATAATTTTATTCCATATAGTTTTAAAAGTCATTTTTGAAAGTTTTATGAAATCCTTGTTATTTTTTCAATACTTTTGAAAGGAAAAAGGTGTCAATGTTAAATATATGGAAAGTCTAGAGAGAATTATTTCCTGCTAGATTTTCAATGGTATATATGTAGAAAACAAGTACATGGACCCTTCATTTTTTTCGGCTCTTTTAGTTCCTTTAGTTACATACTATCAAATTATAACAGTCTTTTTACAAAGCTTGTTATTTTTAGATAGAGTTGCGAACATCCTTTAAGTACATGTAATGTGTGTTGGAAGTATGACATTTCTACCTTGGGACTGTCACCAAGTGTGCTAACATGTTGACAAATTTCACTTAGAATACATAACCCAGGGTATTTATATATATTCTTTGTTTTAACGTTTTATGGTCTTGCATATACATGAAATATTTGCTGCTGGACAAAGCACTGATAATGCAGTTAGTAATGGTGTAAAACCTTGGATACTAGTATTAAATGCTGTTGACTGGTTGCATAACAGTATTCAATGCTGTTGACTGATTGCATAACAGTAAACAGTATGCTGTTGGATGGTTACAGAATTATGGTATCTGTACCCAATCTGTGGGACATCTGTTTGGGAAGAATAAATTCACAACCACTTCCTGTCGGAATAATGTTGTTAAATCTGCTGCCATTGATGCCTCATGTTTAGAGTTACAGTGCTCTGTATTTAACCTTTGCAAAAATATGCTTGAAATATTTGCCACTGGATTTCAGTAAACAGTAATCAGTCAGTCAATGCAATGAATATGGCCAGGGGTGGATCCGGGATTTTTGAAAGTGGGTGTTATTATTGAAGAAAATTTAAAACTATACAACTTCATGCAAAAAAAATATATATTTTCCTGTCAAAGCCCCACCCCCTCTTGAATCTGCCACTAATGGCAATAATTAGAAAATGTATTTTCTGGTTATGTATTTAACTAATGTACTTATCATTATGAATTAGATATGAAATAACTCTAACACTTTCCTGCCATATTTATCATAATTTATGCAAATATGAATAATAAATGTCAGAAAGCACTAAGGTTGTAATTTATCTCATGTCTTAATTGGAGATAATTTGACAGTTAAATGGGATATAATGTTTTCCTGTTTTCATTACAGATAAACCATAATTTTTCAAACCCCAAAAAATCATCACTGATTTTAAGAATAGATGCTTTACATTATTTTATAACCTTTACTTCCCTTAGCTTTTTGTGTCCCTCCCTTAGTCAGCGGGGGCTTTAGTGTTACCCATGACCATCCGTCCGTCCGTCTGTCCCATTATCGTTTCCACACTATAACTTAAGTTTTCCTCATCTAAACTTTATAAAACTCATACACAATGCTAAGAACCAAAACTTGCAGATAGAGTTCGAATTTGGGCAGTGATTCACATACCCTTCTAGAGTTATTCCCCTTTATAACTTGAAAAATTGCAATTTTTTTCATTTCTGCTCTCTAACTTAAGTTTGTCTCATTCAAATTTTATGAAACTCATACACAATGCTAAGAACCACAACATGCAGACAGAGTTCAAATTTGGGTTGTGAGTCATTCACTGTTCTAGAGTTATGCCCATATTTAACTTGGAAAATGGCAATCGTGTCCTCAGACACATTATTCTTTTATTTATTGATTGATGGTTTTTAGGCCACTTTTAGCACTCTTGTCTTTATTTAAGGGGCCAGTTTTTATTGGTTGAGGAAACTGGAGTGCAATGAGAAAACCACCAACCATCAGCAGGAAATTTTACAATCCTGGTCAATTAAAATCAGAGTTGAATGCACCTGCCAGTATCAGGTTTGATCTCACAACCTCAGTGTTGACAGGCTAGTGATAGCTGTAGATTAGCTACGAATACCAAAGATCCTAGTAAATATTTCTTTCTTTTAGGGAGATATTTTTTGGACAGATCCTAATCAGTATTTAGAATGTTGTGCCCACTGCAATATCAATGCCAAATTATGATCAGAAATAAATAGTGAATTATCAAATTATTTTTATTAGTTTATTATTGTTTAAAGTTCACCAATTTGCTCTGGAAAAAATGTGTTCAATCTTATTAGTTAATTAAATTTTTTATCTTAATTCCTCTATAAAATGATCAACATCCCACAAAAATCACTACTAACGAAAAACGCTTGAAACCAAAAATTATGAAAGATTCCAAATTTCACAAATAATATAAGAATTATAAATCTAAGGAACCTTGGTGGCCAAGTGACCAAAGTAAAAAAGGACTACAAAACAGTCTTAAGCTTAATATGATTATTGTGACTGTTGGAAACTACAAGTTAACACACAGATAAGTCCAAAGTTATTGTATTTAATTCAAATAGTAAAACTTTTTTGGACAAATTTACTTATAATGATTCTTGTATTGAAACTGTTAGTTATTATTCTTATTAAGGTATTGTAATAAAATGTAATGGTAATTTCAATTTAGCCATTAATACTCTTTTGGAAAAGGCAAGAAAAGCCCGGTATTTCAAAATAAAGAAAACTGTTGGTCTGAATAATCCATGTAGACTACTTGAAAAATTGTTTGATACATAAATATCACCTATACTTATGTACAGTTGTGAAATTTGGGGCGTTTACTCATCCTTAAGGGACTCTGAACCCTTTGAAAAACTACACATTAAATTTATCAAAGATGTACTTGGTTTTCATTGCAAGGCTTCAAATGATGCTTGTCGTGCTGAGCTTGGTTGAATTCCACTCAAAAGTAAAATTGTATTTTCAAGCATAAATTTTCTAGAGCATATACTTTCATCAGAAAATACACTTATAAATAAAATTTTCTGTGCAACAAGGTTTTCAAACCCCTGGATCAAAAAAACTAAATGCAGTTTACAAAAATTAGGATATTCATATCTTGTAGAAAAAAGTTGTTTAACAAAGCAGCACTTGGGACAAGTAAAACAAAGAATTTATGATTAGTGCTTGCAAAATCAAAATGCAAACATACAGGAATCTTCTAAACTCAGTTTCTTTCGTCAAGTCTACAAAATGGGTCAAGGACCATCATCATATGTTGATTCACTAAACAATTTAAAAGATAGAGCAGCAATATGCAAAATATGCATAAGTGCACATTCTTTATTGATTGAAAGGGGAAGACATCTTAACTATCCTAGAGAGGAAAGATACTGTCCTGTCTAAAAATGGGGAAATTGAAGATGAACAACATTTCTTATTTCAATGTAATAGATTTACCTCAAAACGAGAAATATTAGAAAATAAAATAAATGTTATATTTAAAATACAGCCTAACATTACCACTGATGATAAAATATCTCTATTGGTTAACAATAGCTCAGCATTATTACTTAGACTGTCTTCCTCTTTCATATCAGAGTGTCTAAATATAAGGAATAGTGAATTAATATGATACATCAATATGTAACTTTTCATTCTACCATGTCAATTAATATAATTATATATATGCAATAGGTCTTAATCATTTATTGTTAATGAGTTTAATTGTGCCAATAAAAATATTTGTATTTATAGTGATCAAAGAAATTCATCTACTGTATCAAGCAGGCCTCTCAACATTTAGGTTATGAGTTAGAACCATGCATGTGGTAGTTCGAAACCATTGTTAATTGCAATATGGTTCCCTATTCCATCCATATACCTTTAGCGTTTTTGTTCTTTTACATGAATTTTACCAGAACTACATAGATTTCACTGTAAAATGTTGTAATTTTTTTTCCAGGTAAATTAACACCTGAAGAGGTTAATGATGTTGAGGGGGAGGAGTTGGCTCATTTGGGATTTTTCCTGGACAGAAAAGCCATGTACAGATGTCTTAACCTAGAAGGTCAGTATGTTATAATTTATCTTGTTCCAAGTTCATTAAGGGAGGTAATTCAACTTCAGCAAACTGTCACAGATTGGAGAGATTGTTAAGCAGTCACACAATTAAGTGGGGGTTGAGATCCATCACATGTAGAACATATATATTTATAAAGCAAGGTCATGTCCCAGATTTGTTTACATGCATGCAGTTGATTCTTATTTATTTTGTCAAATAATAGATGTAGGGCACACATATGGCATAAATTGAAGGAGAATTGCAAAGCAAACAGGAAATTACATTTGATTTATGTAAAAAGTTGCATATAATATTTTTAACACTATCAAATATAGCCATTGATAACGGAACAATTGGACCTGTTTTTTCTTTGTAAGTGGTAAGAAATTTTCAGTGTCTAGATCTTTGTAAAAGGAGCTTATAAGAGTACATATAAAAAAGTAATTTTGTTAAAAGATCATTAATTACATTTTATATTTTTGAATATGTGCATCATGTTTACATTATGATTATCTAAGAAACAATTGCAATTCATTCATCTATTTTGTGTCTTTGAAATATTTGTTTTAAAACTGTGTGCTGATAACAGATGGAGACCAAGGTCAAACTGGCTTGAAGTAAGAGACACAGATGATTTGTTTATATAGTGAAAAAACATCATCCCACTATAATCTCTGTATTCTGAGAAATTTGTATGTAGCAATTCCTGAAATCTCCCCCTCCCTCCTCCCCCACCCAATATTAAACATTTTGAATCTCAAGGTATATATATAGCTTTTAAGTTATTCAAGTTCCCATGGTGTGAAAAAAAAAGAATTCTTTAATTTTCACACTATGGAAAAAAAAAATGTGCATAATATTCCAGTTTCACCACCCCCACAGTAAGTGAAAATGGTACCTTTTGGATTTGGATAATAGTGTTATATGGAATAGTCAGATCCTGAATTTTATTTCAAATTTTTCTACATCTTATATCTGTAAATTTGCTCTCTGTAAATGGGGAATAAAGTTTGGCAGTTATATTAATATATATATATTCTTTTTCACTTATTCCATGAACGAATTAATGAAGTTTAACAACCAAAACCTGAATTGTAAGCAAAGTCTAGGTTAGTGCAAAATTTCTATTTGAAAGCAGTTCTTAAAACATTCAGAAAAGTTATTAGTGTTCTATTTACATCATTATTTTTTTAAGAGTTGAGTAGTTGAAAGTAAATCAATCAGGTACATTATCTCTGTGTATTGATATATTACGCTCCTCCCTAAGTAGAAAATTGGAGTTGTGACATCTAAGAATACCTGAAGCAATTTTTGCATTCATTGATGTGATAAATATAGTGCTTTTACAATCATACAGACTAAAACAATAATATTTCTAATCAGTTATGAGAACGGGGAATTCTCTTGCAGATATCAAAGGTATTCTCTCTCAGGTAAAAACCCAGGTTAATTAATTGCTTAAAACAATGCATTGACTTTTTGACAGAAAATGATTTACATCTCACTTTTTAGATGCTATCTTTGTTCTGAATTTGGCATTTGGCATATTGTTCAACATTTCACAGCGGTATAACATGTTATTTTAATTATTCTTCCCTTAGTTTATTTATTTTGTATTTACATTGTATCATAGATCAAATTTATTTGTTCAGTGTATGTTCACTGGTGTTAATATTTCTTTTGATTGAGTTAAGCCATTTCAATTGATATTTTATAGTGTGTCTTTCTATGTTGTGATGATAACACTATTGTTTCAGATAAGGGTGAAGGTTTGGTACCATTAAAACGTTTAAACCTGCTGCAATTGTTTGCACTTGTCCTAAGTCAGGAATCTGATGTTCAGTGGTTGTCGTTTGTTGATGTGGTTCATAAGTGTTTCTTGTTTCTCGTTTTTTATATAGATTAGACCGTTGGTTTTCCTGTTTGAATGGTTTTACACTAGTAATTTTGGGGTCCTTTATAGCTTGCTGTTGGTTGTGAGCCAAGGCTCCGTGTTGAAGACCGTACTTTGACCTATAATGGTTTACTTTTATAAATTTTGACTTGGATGGAGAGTTGTCTCATTGGCACTCATGCCACGTCTTCTTATATCTATATAGAATCATTGATTTTGAAGGTTTTGAAAATGTTTTTTATTTTCTTCTTTTTTAATTGAATAAAAGGAGATATGTTGGGTGTTGCCAATGTTAAAGTACATTTATCAATTGCTGTGTAAAATTTAAAGGATTTTCAAACTGATTTACTGTCAGTGAAGATTTTCAACACTGATTTACTGTCATTGAAGATTTTCAATATTGATTCACTGTCAGTGAGGATTTAAAATAGTGATTTACTATCATTGAAGATTTTCAACACTGATTTACCCATCAGTGAGAATTTTAAAGTACATTTATCAATTGCTGTGTAAAATTTAAAGCATGCGGTTATTAATTTAAAGGATTTTCAAACTGATTTACTGTCAGTGAAGATTTTCAACACTGATTTACTGTCAGTGAAGATTTGCCCACTGATTTACGATTTAACGACTTTAAACAACTGTCACAGAGGATTTTTAATACAGAAATAATGTCAATGAAGATTTTCAACACTTATTTACTGTCAGTGGGGATTTACAACACTTGTTTCACTCCCAGTGAGGATTTACAACTATTGATTCACTGCCCGTGAAGATTTTCAACACTGATTTACTGTCAGTGAGGATTTACAACACTTATTCACTGTCATTAAAGATTTTCATCACCGCTGTAATGTCTGAAGATTTTCAACACTGATTTACTGTCAGGTAGATTTTTTACACTGATTTACAGCCAGTGAAGATTTTTAATACTTATTCACTGCCAGTGAAGATTTCATCACCACTTTACTGTCTGTGAAGATTTATTGTCAGGGAGGATTTTGAACACTGATTCACTGTCAGTGAAGATTTTCAACACTGATTTACTGTCAGTGAGAATTTTCAACACTGATTTTCTGTCAGTGATGATTTTCAACACTGATTTACTGTGTGAAGATTTTCAACAGGGAAATACTGTCAGTGAAGAATTTCAACACTGATTTACTGCCTGTGAGGATTTTCAACACATATTCACTGCCAGTGAAGATTTTCATCACTGCCTTACTGTCAGTGCTGAAGTTACAAGAAAAATATATCTTTTCTTTTGTATCTACACTTCTAGAATAACAAGATATAATTTGATAGCCAGCATGATGTTAAAATGATGAATAAAAAAATTCAACTTTATCATGTTTATATATAACTAATATAGGACAATAGTGTTGATTGAAAATTACACCATTCCAGGCCCTTTTGTTTTCCACATAATTAATATTACCAATAATTAACAAGTTCTGGGTCCAATACGATGCCGATACCAATAGTAAATGTCACATGTAGTTTTAGGTTGTAGTAAGAAAACCAGGACAGGTTCAAACAGAAATATTTTGATAGCAGAGAAACTGTGCACCTTATAAACTGCATGACTTTATCATTTGACAATACAAATACTAATGATAAGGCATAAGTACTTTAATTCAGCCACAGACCCGCAATATCACGGATGTGTTCTTCTTTTTTATGCCCAACCTACAATAGTAGAGGGGCATTATGTTTTTCGGTCTGTGCATCCGTTCATTCTTCCGTCCGTTTGTCTGTCCCGCTTCAGGTTAAAGTTTTTGGTCAAGGTAGTTTTTGCGCCTGTCCCAAGTCAGGAGCCTCTAGCCTTTGTTAGTCTTGTATGTTTTTTTCATTTTAGTTCATTTATATGTTTTGGAGTTTAGTGTGACGTCCATTTTTACTGAACTAGCACACAATTTTATTTAGGGGCCAGCTGAGGACCACCTCCGGGTGCAGGATTTTCTCGCTGCATTGAAGACCCATTGGTGGCCTTTGGCTGTTGTCTGCTCTTTGGTCAGGTTGTTGTCTCTGTGACATATTCAGGATTGTCAGTTTTCCTGCCAAAGGTCGTGGTTCTCTCCGGCCATGATCTGGCTTCTTCCACCAACATAAAACTGGCCACCATGAGATAGCCAATAATGCTGAAAGTCAGGTGTTAAAACATAAAAAAACAAAGGATTCCAATCAGTTAGAAATATAAAGAAATGAAACTCCTACTGCAGTAACTTTTAAAATTGAATGAGGCTGGAAAAGTAAAAAAATGCTTATCAAATTTAATTTGCTTCAACACTTTTTTCCAATACAAAGTGATTATGAGTGACCAGTGGGATGAAATCTTAAGATTTATTACTTTTGATCGAATGAGAAAAAATTTGATAGCAATTATATAGTCTCTCATAACTCTTTTTAGAGTGGCTCTTGTTTTATATGTGAAGTTGTAATATTATGCAAATGTTTTATAAGAGGTGAGACTCAAATAAAATATTGTCTTGTCTTGTCTATATTATTATTGAATTTATGTTACATTTGTTTTCCCGAAATACCCTAATTTGAATTTCCTGTATAAATTATAATGAAATCACATGGGAAATAAAACCTGTATCTTCACTTCTATGACAGCATACAACATAATAAGTTGAATCTAAACTGAATGAGAATGGGTAAAAAAAGATCTACTGTAAATTCAGAAATTATTGCAAGGTTTTTATTAAAGAGAATAATGCAACTGGGTGACTGAGTATCACTATAATAAGAACTCACATCGATTCTGATATCTGATAGGTATATCTGTATGCAGCTTTTCCTTGAATCGCAATCATTAATCTTGCATTTTTGTCTGAAAGAATTTCTGAATTTACAGTTTTTTCTTTCATTTTCTATTTTATTACCATTAAAAGTGGATGCTATAAAAACTTTAAAAAATAATCCAAGAATTTGAATTATTTATAGTGGCATAATGCTTATAACTATGGATAAATGTCCGAAGCAATTATCTTCCCATACTTTCAGTACTTAGGGAAGTAAAGTATCTCCTTGTGTCTCTCTAACATCCTTATCAGGTTATTGCTCTGTCTACAAAATGTATAGCAAAGGTCGGTAAAAATGTGTCGGAATTGATGCTTGTTTCCTGAAATAGTTTGTACGTTTGCTAATGATGTGAGCCTTTAATATGTTCCGTCATCACTGCTATGTTTCCTTCTGCTAGCAGACTGTATTGATGAAATTTAAAAATAAGGAGATGTGGTATGATTGCCAATGAGACAACTATATATATATCCACCCAAGTTCAAATGAAGTGGATGTAAGCAATTATAGGTAACTATTACAGCCTTCAACATTGAGAAAAACCCATACCATACAGTTGGCTATAAAAGGCCCCGAAATGAATAACATGAAACAATTCAATTGAGTAAACTAACGGCCTAGTTTATAACAAAACAATTTACGAAAAACAAGTATGACAGACATGGTCACATACTATCATTATGTATAGGTAAATGATTTGTGTCTCTTTGAAGTCTGCATCAATTTTTGCTCTGTCTACAAATTCTCTTATGTAAAGCAAAGGTTAGTAAAAATGTGTCATTTTCATTCTTGTTTTGTAAAATAGTCATACGCTTTTTAATGATTTGAGTCCTCAATGCTTATGATTTGAGTTGTGAATATGTTCTATCATTGTTGCTATGCTTCTTTCAATTAGTAGACTTTATTAATGTAATGATCTTATTCTGTCAGTATATAAAGGTAAATCACTTGTGTCTCTTTGAAGTCCTCATCAATTTTTGCTGGTCTACAAATTCTCTTATGTAACGGCTTAAAGGTCAGGAAAAGTGTGTCGGAATTAATTCTTGTTTTCTTAAATAGTTGTACATTTGTCAAGAATAAGAATAAGAATTAGAATAAGAATAAGAATAAGAAAAAGAATATTTATTAAATCCAATTAAAGGGCCCGTTTCCGAGTATATACATATATATAGAGTATTAATTATACAGTAATTTTTAGATATATTACATTAAAAATAAATGATTAAATGTCAATGATTTGAGTTGTAACTATTTTGTCATCATTGCTATGTTTCCTACCATTTAGGGGACAATTAAGTAATAGAATGGTCATAGTTCTGTCATTATATAAAGGTTAATAAGATTCCTTAGTGTGTCTCTCTGAAGTCCTCATCAATTTTTTCTTCAAATTCTCTTATGTATGGCCAAGGTTAATTTAAATATGTTGAAATTGGTGCTTGTCTCCTGAAGTAGTTTGTACGTTTGCTAATGATGTTTGCCTTGAATAATAATTGTTCTGTCATCATTGCTATGTTTCCTTCCATTAGCCGACTATTTATGTAATGGTCATAATCTTATCAGTATATAAAGGTAAATGCCTTGTGTCTCTTTGAAGTTCTCATCAATTTTTGCTTCTCTACAAATTCTCTGATGTATGGCCAAGGTTAGTCAAAGTGTGTCATAATTCCTCTCAATGTCTTCTAAAATAGTTAAAACATATTATCAATGATTTGAGCCATGAATGTGTAAAGTGCCATCATTGCTTATAAAGCTTCCTTCCATTAGTGGACTTAACTAATAAAATGGTCTTATTCTCCCAGGATGTATTCTAAGGTTAATTCTGAATGATGGCATTCTTGTGGGTCTGGATGAGGGAGGGGGTCCTTCATTTCTGTATACTTTAATTTTTTTGTCAATTTTTCTCTATTTTTTATACTGAAATTTGACCATTATTCTTTATTCTTTTTATTTTAGCACCTCATTATTTTTTTTATTTTTTTGGACAATTTTTCTCTATTCTTTATATTTTTTGCCCATTATTCTCTATTCTGTAAACGCCTCATGCTTAGGGTACAGAAATGAAATGAAGAATAAATGTTTAAAACTTGTTTAAAATATTTTTTTTCACAGTTGCAATATATATACTTTTCAACTTTGTACTTTATTTGGCATTTTAATTTTTTTGATTCAAGCATCACTTATGAGTCTTGGTGAACGAAACACTTGTCTGGGGTACAAAATTTTAAGTCTAGTTAATCTATGATGAGTTTGTTATACTTTTAGAAATTTTTTTTTAACAACAGTTAAATCATATAGTATAAGAAAATTTAGAATTAGTTAGTGTTAAGAAAATTTAGAATCAATTAGTGTTTAGAAAATTTAGAATCAGTTAGTATTTGGATTGTTCTCAAACTTTCCCAGGATCTTACGTTAAAAGCTCTTTTCTACTGGTGTTTTAAGGTCAAATTTTTTGTTTTCATCCTTGTAACAATTATTTTACGATGATTACATAACTACATTAATAAAAAATATACAGTTGCCCTTTTGAACAAATTCTGTTTGACATGCCTTTCAGATATGCATGTTTAATAAATACATACATGTCAGAAATATGCATAGGCGGTATAGAAAATATCAAAATTAAAAAATGATGAATTAATATGTATTTTATACATGCTTTTCTAGAACACGCCTGTTCAAAATGAATAAAATATTCTATATTTGATTTTCAGTGCATGTTTTTATTTTATTTTTAGATATATAAAGTTGTTGATTATGACCCTAAATATGAAATGTAATTTCTTTTCGTGACACATGAAATCTTGAGTTTGAATAAAACTATTTTAAATGTCCAGAAGTGAGTTGAATATGATCATTATGTTGAAATATTACTGAAAATATTGAAATAGGGATTGAAAAAGCACTTTATTTTATTTCATTGAGAAGATGCTGCAAGGTTATATTAGCTTATTATGCTGTGGAGTAGACAACTTTCAAGTTTGTTGCATTTCTGTCAAAAACTTTGGTTTTAATGAACATCTTTAGTGTGTTTAGGGGCATTGTCACTTCCTTTCCATGTTGAGCAAGCGGTTGAAAAAATATGATGCTATATGGCAGGAATTATTTGGCAAATTAAATTCTTATAATTGATCATCAGCACTGCTGTCATTAGGGAATTGTGATTAAGTACCTACAGAACAAACATTATTTCTAGTTTATCCTTCATAATGATGATCACGAAGACCCTTGATGAACTTTATATTAATAGTGTAGGGATACAGGCGATCCCATCTATCTGGTAATTGACGTCATAAAGGCGCGCATAATTGACGAAATTTTCCTGTGAAGGACATAACTCGAAAGTGGTCTATTGGCATTGGGACAGTGGGAGGCAGAGTTAAAAGAATATTTAAAATAAAAGGAAATTTGGGTATATACATCAATCAGACAGAAATCGAACAACATAAAAAAATATTATAAAAACCTAAAAGACACATAAAGGGAAACATACAGTCTTGAACAATAGATAAGTGTTAATACAATATGTATTAGTCACAATTAAGACAAGAAAAATGATTATTGTTTTTTTCAAACATTCATAAAAGCAGAGTATTGATATACAATTTCCCTATTAGCAGTCAGTGTGGTTCTATTTTGTCAAAATAAGCTCAAAAACATTGTTCAATGTAGTATTATTTACTTGCAAGTAAAAAAAAAATCAATATATTCATGCAAACTTTAATTTGACCCTAAGCTGGAGACGGGTTACACAAGTTTAAAATGTGTTCAGTTATTGAAGTGAAATATTAGGAAGAACCATTTCTTTTGACCGATACTGTCCTTTAAAAATCATTCATATTCAAGAAAACTGATGATTTAGTAATTCTATGACATGAAATCACACAGACCAAGAAAAACCATCATTTTACGTTTGCCAGAACACCAGCGGGTGCTTATATGTCTGTTTTTGTTTATATCGGTAGTATGACCATCAGCAATCTTGGAAGGACATTAATACATGACATTAGTTATGGCAGTGTAAACAATGCTTAAAAGAAAAAGAAAAGAAAATTTGCAGTGCTCAATAATTACATTAGAACAAGGAATTATTTGAATCAGGAATAATTTTGAATTCTGGAAAATTGATAAGAAATGTATGATGAAAACTAACCCAATTTAGGAGGGTTAGATATGCATTCATGGCTAAAGTCGAGGGTTAGTTTAATAAGTACATACTGAAATACCAGTGAAAGTAGAATTAATCTTATAAGCCATGGTGTATGGCTAATTTTAACCCTATTTAGTTGGGTTACTTTCTATCATACATTTCTTATCAATTTTCCAGAATTAAAAATTATTCCAGATTCAAATAATTCCCCAGTGAAATAAAAATTGATAATTTCACATGTAAAAAATAAATCTGATAATTTTCCTCCTCTAGCTGATATTCATACAACAATGGGTGTTTTCAAGACATTGTTGATGACAGTGCATCAAAACGAATTGGGAATGGTAGCAAAAGATACAGTTCCTTGTATTTTATACTTTATTCCCTTTAAAAAGCCATTTGTCAATTTATAATAAAAAGAAAATTTGAAGTTTTAAAAGAAGTGTTTGGATATGAGTAAGACCATACATTATGGGTTGTATGTTAGTGAAATAGCAACTCAACAGCCCCATTAAAACATTAAAGATTTTTAGAGGTCAAGTAGATGATCATCAATGAAAGTGTCCATGCAATGTGTCTAACTCTAAATCTCCCTGATCCTAAACAAGTGGTGAATGACTTCTAAAACTAAGCTGCTGGTGGACGATCAATCCCCAAGGGTATCATCAGCTCAGTAGTCAGTACTTTGGTACTGACATGATTTATAACAAACCTTTCTAAAATTGTCCATTTATAAATTTAGAAATTAATAAGAAACTTAAGGTTTCAACTCTCTCATGCGAAGTTGACCTTAGATGGATTTGGCTATAATTGTTCCTTTTTCTTTTTGGTCCTATAGCTCTTCACCTGTTTCGGTTCTTATACACCCTTGGCTTTCAAACATTCAGTTTCGATTTAAAATATATTAAGTGTTAGTAAATTGATAGACCTCAATTGTATGATTTTAAAACTGTCTTTTGTTTAAGTATTTAGAATAGCTCTTACTGCAATATAGCCTTTTTGTTCTGATGCAGCGTAAAGTAATCACCAATCAATCAATCAATTCAAGCATTCAACATTGAGCGTTCCTGATGATGGTAAATCCAGAAAAGTGCTTCAGACGCATGAAATTATATTTAAGTGTTGTTTACATTTTTTCCCCAAAATAGTCAAATTCTTGAATGGTAAAAAAACACACACTTAGATATATTAAAAAAAAACAAGACATCTGAAAAGGTTCCTGTCTTGTAACAGGCACATCGATATGCATCAAGGTTAAACTAAGTTTGGAGATGCACAACACATGGTAAAAGTTGAATGTTTTGTGTTAGAAATACCATGGTATCTTGACAATGATTGACAGCATTTCTTTGACATTCTTTGTTTACATCTGTTTCACTGAATTGAGAACAATATTATATGTGTCTGAGCGTTGCTTTACAATAAATAGTTAAATAGTTAAATAGTTATTATTTCAAAAAAAATTTAGTGGATTGTTTCAAGTTAGAGGATCACAGGATTCACCTATTATTGTTGACCTTGAGTAAGTGGGATCAGACATTGCCTTTAATTGTTGACCTTTGAGTTAAAGGCTCACTCGGTTCACCTGTTATTGTTGACCTTTGAGATAGAGGATCACTGGGTCCACCTGTTATTGTTGACCTTTGAGAAAGAGGATCACTGGGTCCGCCTGTTATTGTTGACCTTTGAGATAGAGGATCACTGGGTCCACTTGCTATTGTTGACCTTTGAGATAGAGGATTACTGGGTCCGCCTGTTATTGTTGACCTTTGAGATAGAGGATCACTGGGTCCACTTGTTATTGTTGACTTTGAGATAGAGGATCACTGGGTCCACTTGTTATTGTTGACCTTTGAGATAGAGGATCACTGGGCCCGCCTGTTATTGTTGACCTTTGAGATAGAGGATCACTAGGTCCACTTGTTATTGTTGACCTTTGAGATAGAGGATCACTGGGCCCGCCTGTTATTGTTGACCTTTGAGATAGAGGTTCACTGGGTTCGCCTGTTATTGTTGACCTCTGAGATAGAGGATCACTGGGCCCGCCTGTTATTGTTGACTTTGAGTTAGAGGATCACTGGGTCCGCCTGTTATTGTTGACTTTGAGATAGAGGATCACTGGGTCCACTTGTTATTGTTGACCTTTGAGATAGAGGATCACTGGGCCCGCCTGTTATTGTTGACCTTTGAGATAGAGGATCTCTGGGTCTGCCTGCTATTATTGACCTTTGAGATAGAGGATCACTGGGTCCGCCTGTTATTGTTGACCTTTGAGATAGAGGATCACTGGGTTCGCCTGTTATTGTTGACCTTTGAGAAAGAGGATCACTGGGTCCGCCTGTTATTGTTGACCTTTGAGATAGAGGATCACTGGGTCCACTTGTTATTGTTGACCTTTGAGATAGAGGATCACTGGGCCCGCCTGTTATTGTTGACTTTGAGTTAGAGGATCACTGGGTCCACTTGTTATTGTTGACTTTGAGATAGAGGATCACTGGGTCCACTTGTTATTGTTGACTTTGAGATAGAGGATCACTGGGTCCACTTGTTATTGTTGACCTTTGAGATAGAGGATCACTGGGCCCGCCTGTTATTGTTGACCTTTGAGATAGAGGATCACTGGGTCTGCCTGTTATTGTTGACCTTTGAGATAGAGGATCACTGGGTCGGCCTGTTATTGTTGACCTTTGAGATAGAGGATCACTGGGTCCACTTGTTATTGTTGACCTTTGAGATGGAGGATCACTGGGTTCGCCTGTTATTGTTGACCTTTGAGAAAGAGGATCATTGGGTTTGCCTGTTATTGTTGACCTTTGAGATAGAGGATCACTGGGTCTGCCTGCTATTATTGACCTTTGAGATAGAGGATCACTGGGTCCGCCTGTTATTGTTGACCTTTGAGATAGAGGATCACTGGGTTCGCCTGTTATTGTTGACCTTTGAGATAGAGGATCACTGGGTTTGCCTGTTATTGTTGACCTTTATAAGAAATATAGTATCAACAATCTTGTATAGTACTACTTTATGGTTTAATTCTAACCTCATTCGTCTCTGAATGCCAAATAAACTACAAAGTAACAAATATAAATCTAGTAAATTATAAAATACATAAATTTCCATTTCCTCTGAACTGATATACTCCCTCTAAAATAAGAATTAAAATGACAGATTGGCAGTAGTTTTAACAGTTAATAAGTTAATATCACTCAAAAGGCAAAAAAATGAAGTTTTATATGGCCATTGTGTTTGACTTATTGATCAATCTAGATTTATAAACTTTGTCCTTGGAATTATAATATATGCAAATTTATTTTATTGTTATATGCTAATTTATTTTTATTGTGGTCGTGTCCTTAGTATTATAAAAACAGCAAATTTTTTTTCATTGTATGATAGATATTTTTGTGGGATCGAATAAAACTTTAATATAAGTAAACTTATGTATAAATTATGAATCTTAGGAATTAAATGTTTTAGACATAAGAAGCTACACCAGTTTTATCTTCAGGGATCATGCAAACAATTAGTTTAAAGTAGAATTAAAAGTTTTGCTCACTTGTAAATTATTGTGCTAAATACAATCATTCTTATTCTTTTGCCTCCCTTAGGGTAAAACACATTTGCAATATAAAGTATGTAGAATAATATAGTTGGGTGGTTATATGGGCTCTGGGCTTTATCCTCATGTTATTGGTTGGACCTCAGGCTCCACATTATTGGGCCTTCAGGTCTACGCTCACAGATAGGGCTTTGCGCTCCAGAGCTCTAGAGACAGGGATAAGGGTTCATGATCATGATGTCGGCTACAAGCTCAAATGGAATGGTGGAGCCTGACTGTTATAATTTCCCCAATATAGAGTGGTTTTAAAAGAGGGATTGCCTTTTCTTTATTAGTACCTTTTAATAGAAATAGCCTTTAAAAATCTGTATTAAAGATAATTTGCTTCTTTTCTTTAGATAGGCATCTTTTTAGAGTGATACCTTCTATCTAGAAGTAGATTGTAGTAAATGTATGATCTGAGAGCCTTCTAAAGGGATAGCCATTGGCATTACAAGAAAATTCTATGAAATATGTATATAATATAATAAAAAGGTTAGATATTACGTAAAAGTGTACAAAACAACACCAGTTTTATAAAAGGAAACAATAAATACAAGTATCAATAAATATTTTGGATAAATGATATCCTCACATGAATCTTATCAATTTATTCTGATATTACTCAAAACAATCTTGATCCAATTATATAATTACTTCAGAATTAATTAATTTGAGCATTAATTTAAAGAATTCGGTTGGGCAATTAATTACTAGTCTTTAAAATTTAAAAGGAAACTGAAATTAAATAAAGATGCATTTCTCAACAAAAAAACACGTGCTCTGTCAATTAACCTTAAATTTAACATTACTTTGATGTTCTCCATGTTTGTCAAAAAAAGACATGCTTTCAACATACATGTAGTTGTTTATTGTCTTAAATACAGAAGATTGTATCACCTGTTGAGATAATTAAACAGAAATGTAAATATTTACTAACTGCCATAGGGCACTAGAGTAATATAGTATACAGTTATAAATGTGTACATCACATGGGCTATTTATCTTGTAAGGAATTTATTTTATGGACTTGAATGGACATTTATTTATCTGTTTTGTAGGAAAATAGGCATATTTGTTCATTTAAGACCTTTTAATATATCAGATATATGAAATTATGAATGTATAATTTTCTTAAGGAAATATGGTTTTTGTCAAAAGAAAATGTTCATGTCTGCTCTATCAACTCAAGGACGTATAACTAACATATGTCCTTGATCAACTCAATTCTTATAAAGTAAGTTAGGTTATAGCCATGCATGCATTATGTTAAGGCTTTTCAACTAGAATGTATGGCTAACCCCCTTAAGTCAGGTCAAATATAAATTTTCAATAAAAATTTCAGATTTCAGAAGTTTTCTTAAGTTTCAAATAATTCCTCTTTAAAAGTGACTAATAAAATACAATCAAAAGAAATGAAAAATTTAAAAAAGATTTTTTATTGTTTGGAAATACTATTATTATTATTATTATAGTCCCACTCAATGAGTGTGGACTATATTGCATTCACCTTGTCCATCCATCTTTTCAACCTAACAAATATTTACGTCACACTATTCTCAGGTACAAATGTACTACAGAACAGAATGACTTTATATTTGGTCAGCAGCTTGACAGTGAGGAATTTGTCATATTTGGTCAGCAGCTTGACAGTGAGGAATTTGTCATATTTGGTCAGCAACTTGACAGTGAGGAATTTGTCATATTTGGTCAGCAGCTTGACAGTGAGGAATTTGTCATATTTGGTCAGCAGCTTAGCAGTGGGGAATTTGTCATATTTGGTCAGCAGCTTGACAGTGAGGAATTTGTCATATTTGGTCAGCAGCTTGACAGTGAGGAATTAGTCATATTTGGTCAGCAGCTTGACAGTGAGGAATTTGTCATATTTGGTCAACAGCTTGACAGTGAGGAATTTGTCATATTTGGTCAGCAACTTGACAGTGAGGAATTTGTCATATTTGGTCAGCAGCTTGACAGTGAGGAATTTGTCATATTTGGTCAGCAGCTTAGCAGTGAGGAATTTGTCATATTTGGTCAGCAGCTTGACAGTGAGGAATTTGTCATATTTGGTCAGTAGCTTGACAGTGATGCATTTGTAAGTGTGTGAACATGTTTTGGATTTTCCAAACACTATATATCACTTCTGGTTTGCTCGTATACTTCGAATTTTTCAGTATCATGAATGAACTTGAAAACCTTTGTCACAGTCTTTTCTCAAAGACCATACTCAACAGAATGACTTCATATTTGGTAAGCAGCTTAAAAAAAAAAGTTGTTAGGTGTGTGCGCTTTTTGTACGCCCGTCAAATTTTTGACGGGACGTATTATGTTATACAAATGTCCGGCGTCCGTCCGTCTGTCCGTCCGTCTGTCTGTCCGGGGTAAAAATGTCGCACCGTAACTTGAGAATGACTTATCCAAATTTCATGAAACTTAACATAGTTGTTTCTTATGATGGTCAAACGATCTGTATACTTTTTGGTGAAAATAAGATTAAAACTTTTTGAGTTACGGGACTTAGTAACTAAAACAGGTGTGTGTTTTTTATACGACCGCAAAAAAATTTTGTGGTCGTATATTGGTATGACGTTGGCGTCGTCGTCGTCGTCGTCGTCCGGCGTCGTCTCCGGCGTCGTCGTCGTCCGAATACATATTGGTTTTCGCACTCTAACTTTAGTTTAAGTGAATGGATCTTTTTGAAATTTGACCATAAGGTTAAATACCACAAAAGGAAGGTTGGGATTGATTTTGGGGGTTATGGTACCAACAGTTAAGGAATTAGGGGCCAAAAAGGGGCCAAAAATGAGCATTTTCTAGTTTCCAGACAATAACTGTGGAACGGTGTATGGATCTCTCTGAAATTATACTACAAGTTTCCATACCACAAAGGGATGGTTAGGATTTGCTTTGGGGGGGTTATGGCTCAAACCGTTTAGGAATTAGGGGCAAAAAAGGGGGAAAAACAAGGTTGTCCTGGTTAATGGACAAATACTTTAGTACAAAACATAATTTAAATCAGTGTAAGGGAGATAAATCAAATACATCATTGAAATTATCTCCCTTACACTGCTTTTAAATTATGTATAAAGTAATGGTTAATGAACAATAAAGATAATCTAAAACAGTGTAAGGGAGGTAATCCAAATACAACGTTTTGGTTACTTCCCTTACACTGCTTTTAAATTATGTTTAAAGAAATGCATATTTATAAAGGAAGACCAGTAAAAATATCTACAAATGTTTTCATCTTTTTTTTTTACAAAAAAATCCATATGAAAGATTTGACACTATATATTTATTAATTCTATTATAAAATAGATTAAGTTAGCACTATGGTAAATTTAAATGGGTAATTATGGTTGCCAACTCCATTGGAAATTTGAATTGAGATTATGACCATATCTTGAGGGAAAGAATTTTTTTGGGGGAAAAAGGGGGGGGGATAAAAAGAAATTGTGGGGGGCCAATTTTTTCTCATTTCAGATTTCAGAAATTAAAAAGAATTATTCTTCAAATATTTTTTTTTTTTCAAATTTCAAATATTGAAAAATTTCAAGAAGTAATCTTTAATTGCACAGTATGGCGCATTAGATTTGTAAAATCTTTGATCACATTTATTTATTTGTTATGCCGAATCTAACAGTGTATTTAGATTTTTAATTTTGGGTCCAGTTTTCAAATTGGTCTACATTAATGTCCAAAGGGTCCAAAATTAAACTTTGTTTGATTTTAGCAAAAATTGAATATATGAGGTTCTTTGATATGCTGAATCTAAACATGTATTTAGATTTTTGATTTTTGGCCCAGTTTTCAAGTTGGTCCAAATTGGGGTCCAAAATTAAACTTTGTTTGATTTCAACAAAAATTGAATATATGGGGTTCTTTGATATGCTGAATCTAACCATGTATTTAGATTTTTTATTTGTGGACCCCGTTATCTAATTGGTTCATATTGAGGTCAAAAGGGTCCAAAATTAAACTTTGTTTGATTTCATCTAAAATTGAATTATTGGGGTTCTTTGATATTCCAAATCTAACCGTGTATTTAGGTTTTTAATTTTGGGTCCTGTTTTTTAAATTGGTCTACATTGAGGTCCAAAGGGTCCAAAATTAAACTTAGTTTGATTTTGACAAAAATTGAATTCTTGGGGTTCTTTGATTTGCTGAATCTAAACATGTGTTTAGATTTTTGATTATGGGCCCAGTTTTCAAGTTGGTCCAAGATAGGGTCCAGTATTTAAACTTTTTTTGATTTCAACAAAAATTGAATATATGGGGTTCTTTGATATGCTGAATCTAAACATGTATTTAGATTTTTGATTATGGGCCCAGTTTTCAAGTTGGTCCAAATTGGGGTCCAAAATTAAACTTTGTTTGATTTCAACAAAAATTGAATATATGAGGTTCTTTGATATGCTGAATCTAACCATTTATTTAGATTTTTTATTTGTAGGCCCCGCTATCAAATTGGTTCATATTGAGGTCAAAAGGGTCCAAAATTAAACTTTGTTTGATTTCATCGAAAATTGAATTATTGGGGTTCTTTGATATGCTAAATCTAACCGTGTTTTTAGATTTTTTGGGTCCCGTTTTTTAAATTGGTCTTCATTGAGGTCCAAAGGGTCCAAAATTAAACTTAGTTTGATTTTAACAAAAATTGAATTCTTGGGGTTCTTTGATATGCTGAATCTAAACATGTGTTTAGATTTTTGATTATGGGCCCAGTTTTCAAGTTGGTCCAAGTTGGGGTCCAAAATTAAACTTTTTTTGATTTCAACAAAAATTGAATATATGGGGTTCTTTGATATGCTGAATCTAACCATGAATTTAGATTTTTTATTTGTGGGCCCCGCTATCAAATTGGTTCATATTGAGGTCAAAAGGGTCCAAAATTAAACTTTGTTTGATTTCATCAAAAATTGAATTATTGGGGTTCTTTGATATTCCAAATCTAACCGTGTATTTAGATTTTTAATTTTAAGTCCCGTTTTTTAAATTGGTCTACATTAAGGTCCAAAGGGTCCAAAATTAAACTTAGTTTGATTTTAGCAAAAATTGAATTCTTGGGGTTCTTTGATATGCTGAATCTAAACATGTGTTTAGATTTTTGATTATGGGCCCAGTTTTCAAGTTTGTCCAAGTTGGGGTCCAAAATTAAACTTTGTTTGATTTTAACAAAAATTGAATATATGGGGTTCTTTGATATGCTGAATCTAACCATGTATTTTGATTTTGGACATTGGACCATAATAGGTAAATTAAAAAAATTCAAGTTCTTAGACCACATTCTTTCTGTGTCAGAAACCTATGCTGTGTCAAATATTTAATAACAATCCAAATTCAGAGCTGTATCAAGCTTGAATGTTGTGTCCATACTTGCCCCAACTGTTCAGGGTTCGACCTCTGCGGTCGTATCAAGCTGCGCCCCAGCGAAGCATTTTATTGATTATGGGCCCAGTTTTCAAGTTGGTCCAAGATAGGGTCCAGTATTTAAACTTTGTTTGATTTCAACAAAAATTGAATATATGGGGTTCTTTGATATGCTGAATCTAAACATGTATTTAGATTTTTGATTATGGGCCCAGTTTTCAAGTTGGTCCAAATTGGGGTCCAAAATTAAACTTTGTTTGATTTCAACAAAAATTGAATATATGAGGTTCTTTGATATGCTGAATCTAACCATGTATTTAGATTTTTTATTTGTAGGCCCCGCTATCAAATTGGTTCATATTGAGGTCAAAAGGGTCCAAAATTAAACTTTGTTTGATTTCATCGAAAATTGAATTATTGGGGTTCTTTGATATGCCAAATCTAACCGTGTTTTTAGATTTTTAATTTGGTTCCCGTTTTTTAAATTGGTCTTCATTGAGGTCCAAAGGGTCCAAAATTAAAGTTAGTTTGATTTTAACAAAAATTGAATTCTTGGGGTTCTTTGATATGCTGAATCTAAACATGTGTTTAGATTTTTGATTATGGGCCCAGTTTTCAAGTTGGTCCAAGTTGGGGTCCAAAATTAAACTTTTTTTGATTTCAACAAAAATTGAATATATGGGGTTCTTTGATATGCTGAATCTAACCATGAATTTAGATTTTTTATTTGTGGGCCCCGCTATCAAATTGGTTCATATTGAGGTCAAAAGGGTCCAAAATTAAACTTTGTTTGATTTCATCAAAAATTGAATTATTGGGGTTCTTTGATATTCCAAATCTAACCGTGTATTTAGATTTTTAATTTTAAGTCCCGTTTTTTAAATTGGTCTACATTAAGGTCCAAAGGGTCCAAAATTAAACTTAGTTTGATTTTAGCAAAAATTGAATTCTTGGGGTTCTTTGATATGCTGAATCTAAACATGTGTTTAGATTTTTGATTATGGGCCCAGTTTTCAAGTTTGTCCAAGTTGGGGTCCAAAATTAAACTTTGTTTGATTTTAACAAAAATTGAATATATGGGGTTCTTTGATATGCTGAATCTAAACATGTATTTTGATTTTGGACATTGGACCATAATAGGTAAATTAAAAAAATTCAAGTTCTTAGACCACATTCTTTCTGTGTCAGAAACCTATGCTGTGTCAAATATTTAATAACAATCCAAATTCAGAGCTGTATCAAGCTTGAATGTTGTGTCCATACTTGCCCCAACTGTTCAGGGTTCGACCTCTGCGGTCGTATCAAGCTGCGCCCCAGCGAAGCATTTTATTTTTACATGTCGCGCCGTATCTCAAAAACAATTTATGATTATTGCTGAAAACTTTACACACTTCTTAGTTATATTAATCTTAAGATCTGTATACTTTTTGGTGATGATTCAAAATTTTATTTTAGAGATATTGAGTATTTTGTAAAAAAAGGGGGAGGGGTTTTTCACATGTCGCGCCATATCTCAAAAATGATTTATGATTATTGCTTAAAATTTTACACACTTCTCAGTTATATTAATCTAAAGATCTGTATACTTTTTGGTTTTGATTCAAAATTTTATTTTTGAGATATTGATTTTTTTTTTTTTAAAAGGGGGGTTTTCACATGTCGCGCCGTATCTCAAAAACAATTTATGATTATTGCTTAAAATTTTACACACTTCTTAGTTATATTAATCTCAAGATCTGTATACTTTTTGGTTTTGATTCAAAATTTTATTTTAGAGATATTGAGTTTTTTGTAAAAAAAAAGGGGGGGTTTCGCATGTCAGAAACTATTTATGCTTATTGCATAAAAATTCACACACAAGACGACGGGCGTATCATGCGCTCATGGTGCAGCTGTTTATTTTATCTGTAGGACACCTATTTTTTGTTTTATGATACTTTGACTTACGAGTGGGGGTATGCTTAGCAAAAAAATGCATGCATTCTCGTTTTATAAGATACAAGCTTAATTGGCAGTGATGTAAAGTGTCTGTGGGGGCTTTTTAATATTTAACTTAAAACGCTCAGAACGTTCTGGACTTCAACTGTGCTCAATAAATAATGTGGTGCTTTAAACCAAATATTTTGATAAAATATGAAAGAATAGGCTACATTCTGTATGTGCCTGTCCCAAGTCAGGAGCCTCAGTAATTCAAGGGTTGTCATTTGATGCTTTATATCATTTTTTTTTTCGTTGATTGTTTTGAACATAAATCAGGTCGTCAGTTTTGTTGTTCAAATTGTTTTACGTTTGTCATTCCGGGGCCTTTTATAGCTTGCTATGCAGTATGGGTTTTGCTCATTGTTGAAGGCCGTATAGTGACCAATATTAAGTTGCTAACTTCTACGTCATTTGGTCTCTGGTGGGGAGTTATCTCAAGGGCAATCATACCATATCTTCTTAGTTTTACATGAAAATTTAGGCAAGAACTAAGAGAGGCAGGAAACACAACTATATTTGTTTTTGCCTTGACTATCATAATCCAAATGAGTGTTATTGACAAATTTTATCAACCAATCTTAATTGCAATCAATTAACAAAACATTTGTTCTTTATTGACCTTGAATAATCTGCTTAGTAATGTAAGTGAAGAAGCTAAGCCTGAAATTGCTTCCTCAATTGAATTGAGTTAAGAGTTTTGCTTTTCCAGATGTACTTTTCAATAGAAATATAGCTTTTATTACATGATAACAAGCAGTTATTTGAACAGTGCATTATACGAGGGTCTGGATAAGGGGGTCCTTCACTTCTTAATAGTCTTTAATTTGTTTGACCATTTTTCTCAATTTTTTATTGATTTTGCCAATTTATTAACGCTTTATTCGCTATATTTTAGCACCGAACTTTTTTTATTCTTTAAAATTTTGTCCTATATTTTTGGCTCTTTATTCTGCACCTTTTTTCCCACTTTTCTCTATTCTTTAAACTCATCCAGACCCTTTTATATAGATGGACTTGAAAATTTTATTCATCAGTTTTTTCTAAGAAAGTATAAACTCAAACTGTGATTGGCTGATGATGTAAACTAATTAGATATAAAATACATGGCAGACAATGTCACAAAAAGTAAAAACTATTTTGATGATATTCATCTAGAAAGTTTTCTGTTAATTACAGACAAGATATCTTTGGGCGTTTATGACATGTCGGTTTTGACAGGTTTAGGTGTCAGTCACCATCTATCATTGCTGTCGTTTGTTTATTTACAAAACTATAGGCGCTAATTATTTACAGGTAAGCAGTAATTCAAAGTATTTTGACGCCTTTTTTCTTCCCTTTGATTTTCAAATAGTGTTTGGAGAATTTGCAGGAAACATTTCTGCAGACTAGCTACCTAATGAAGGAAATGCAAGCTTTCAATTGATGCTGATCAGATTTATGGACTGTTAATGTTTGATTTTACTGGATGAATCCTTACTATGGTAATCTTATTGATCAAATATGTTTTGTGGGCTTTTACTTTTTTGGTAAAATTTATGCTGATATTTATATTGTAAAAAAAACTCTTGTGCTCTTGTGCTTATCTTTTTTCAGAAAACTTGTTTTGTTTTTTTATCATTATTATTCTCTAAACAAATCAATTTGATAGTCCATACTAAAAAATCAGTGAAAGTAAAATTGACTTTAGTTATGCATGCATGGCTACAACCCTCTTTTAAGTTTGGTTAGTTTTCATCATACATTTCTGATTGACTTTCAATAATTCCTTGTTTTAATCAAAAGATAAATATCAAAATAAAAATAATTTTGTTGAAATTTTAATCATATCACTTCTTCTATACATAATGTAAATTAATTTATATATATATATACAGCAAAAAATTTCCTATTCGGCAATACAGGGCAATACAGAAATTTAGATTGTGCTCTTAATATTTTTTCTGCTTAAATTACAGTTTTAAGTAAGCATTTCAATTTCACATTTAAAACATTTACAACTAATTACTGAGTAGCACAAAATAAGCTGTGAAAAAATTATTTTTAAAAAACTTTGATTTTATCATAGGGGTGGAGGAATTGAGTTAATACTTTATTTGTCAGCTAAACAACATTCAAATGGTATTTTTAAACAAGTTGTATTAGGCCATGCAAAAATGATTGTTTGTTTCCCCTTACCCTGTCGGGTCTGTTTTTAGCCTCCGGGTCAATTCTTTTTTTTTTTTGCAGGTAAAAAAAAATGTTGCTTTGGTTTCTATTGAAGATTTTCAATGATGTTTTTTTTTTAAATTGTCTTATAACATGTATAACCTCTTAAAAGTGTGTCAACATTGCTCAATTAACATTATAGCTTATACCACAATATAGAATGTAAAACAAAAATTTACTATCGGGTTAACAGCAATATTCTCTGTAGATATAAACTGATTTCACGAAAAAATAAAATAAAATAAAAAGATTTTCCTGCCTGCCGGGCCTTAATAATTTTCACATGTTAGGGGAAACCAACGTTCATTTTTCCATGGCCTTACAAATATTTGTGTTGACCTTTCAGATAGCAAAAGTTGATGGATCATAAAGGACAATAATTGAATGGACTTCAGTTCTATAGTAAAGTATTATGAACATTTAAAAGTGACCTTGATCTATTAAACACCCATTAACCTTGACAGAACTTCTGTATGGCTAAGTCTATAACCCTTGTTTATTTATATTGGTTAAACTCATTTATCATAAGTCTTATCAATAAGGAGAATAAATAAAAGGAAAAGACATTATGTTGTGTCTGTACTCATTAAATCTTTATGAATTATGAATTGTTTGATTGATATATATTTAATATAAGATTGTAATCAACAACAATATTGCCTTTAAATTCAGGAATATGTGACAATTCATACAGAACAAAACATTTGGTAATATAAGCTATTTAATTATGGTTATTTATACGTATATACAAATACTTTAATAGTGTCACGTCCATATTTAAATCTTTTTAAAGGAACCAAATTTATGTACTTGAGATAAGTTGTTTAATAAGAAAAAAGGTATTAAGGAAGTTCGCTACTCAGTTTCAAAATAACAAGCTTTTCATAACACTAGTATATATTGATAGGGGATTAATAAAGGAACAAAAAGAGCAAAAATAAATTATCGGTCAATGTGCTTGTTTTCGAGATATTAGCCATTGAAATTTTGGCGGGAAAATATTCTCTTGAAATCCATGCAAGGATATATAATTTATGCTATATGACCAATAGGGACCTAAAAAGAATAGCCAAATTATATAGGCGGATTTAGGGGGCAGCTGCAAACTAATCTTTTGACTTTAATAAATCCATACTTGAAAATTAATCTTAAGATTTGCTTATATACTAATATAGAATTGATGCATTTGTATTGCCTAAATGAAACCAATAGAATCATATATATAAAGCTGGTCACCAACATAAACAATTATTGCAGTTATCATATCAGACATCCTTCATTTCAGAACCATCTTAAAAAACCGTTGAACAAAAATAAGTGTCACATAAATAAATGTAATTTATTTCGGTCTGAAAGATTGAATTGGGGCAAAATCTGCAGTGCAGGAAATACAATGCTCAGGGTATTTTGTTGCAGATGCTGCTTAACAGGAAAAAATATTTGGTTTATCTTGTGAGCGTCTCAATTCGGCATTTTTATGCCCCAGCCTTGGGAAACAGGGGCATTAAGTGTTGCCCTTGACCGTCCGTCTTTCTGTCCATCCCTTCTTCCATCTGTCTTTCTGTCTGCACGTTTTTGTTTCCACACTCTAACTGAAGTTTTCCTTATTCAAATATTATGACACTCATACACAATATTAAGAACCAAAACTTGCAGACAGATTTGTAATTTGGAAAGCGAGTCACTTACCGTTCTAGAGTTATGCCCCTTTTTTTAACTTGGAAAATTGCAAAACTTGAGCGGGGGCATTGGTATCCATTGTGAGACACATTCTTCTTTTATTTTAGTTTTTTTTTTTTTAATAACATTGTACATATCTATGGTTTTGCTGTCAGGTTGCCACTGACATAACCTTTCCATTTATCTATGTCTGATAGTATAATAATGAGTAAGGATTACAAAGGAGAAAAAATTGACTCTAATATTTTGTGCAATTGCACTTAATAAATTGCATAAACGAACATGGAAAATCCTTAAAAATGTTCTTTTCTACATAGAATTTATATGAAATTTATTAGTTCCTAAGAAGACCTATGCATTTTGGAACAATAAAATAAATCGCTTTTATTGCTTTTTATGTAACAATATAATGGATTCGTGCTAGTGTATTAAGTTGAATATATTATTGACTTTGATATTATATAATATAAACTGGAGATAAAACTTGATCCACATGCATGTAGCAAATGGGGCATGTTGACATGACCTCACATTAGGATAAATAAATATAAACACCAGAAGGTAAATATACCTAGTATATTTTGTTTCTTAAGTTTGATTGGTTGTTTAAAGAAAGTTCAATTTAAAGAAAAAAAAACAAAAAACATTTATTTAAAAAGCTCATACCTTGGGGTGGGGATTGAGGGAGATTTTAAGGAAAGGGGGCCTCATGGCCTGATTAAAGTATTAAAAAGATTGAACATGTTGCAGAAATTCAATTTCCAGGGGAATGTTAGGGGAAAAAAAGATAAATCATCCTGAGTTTATATTATTATGAAATAATTGCAACATGAACTATTACCCCTCTTTATTCCCCCCTGCTAGTCATTTTTTGAATTAAATACAGAAATTTGGGTCCATCTGTTTGAACATTAGTTTTGGTCATACTTTTGGACACCAGAGGCTTAAATTAAGGTACAGTTTACCCAAACTATTTGAAAGTTTTACAAAATTTTGTATACCTTACTTTAAAACACAATTTAAGTTCAGTTTTGAACGTTTTTTAATTCACTTTTCTTTTCATGTCTATTGGGGAAATAATGCAGTAAATATTTGATTTGACTTTTATAATTTGACCTTGAATCATATCCACAAAGCATGTAAAACATCCAAGGTTGTTTAATTCCAAATAAAGACACAATAGAAAGTTTAAAGTAAAGTATGATCATGCAGTTAAAAAAAGAGGCATATTCTAAAACATTGTATGGTGTTGCTGGTAATTGGCCCATGTGCAGAAACTTATGTGCAAATTTAAGCAGTACTGTTGTAAAGTTTGTTCTCTGCTCCATATTTCACAGATCTTTATTAGTAACATATTGCTAAACATTGTTTTAAATCTTTTTAAGGATTTTCGCTCCTCTTGTTTTTGAATTTTTGCCAGATATTCGGAATCCTCTGATTTTATCCATGTAGTGCCATAAAAAAAATTTCCCCGCTAACCCCTACTTTTCTTTCATAATTTTATTACATATATTTTAAAAAACCACATTTGAAAATGCAATTAAATCCTTGTTATTTTTTCATAACTTTTGAAAGAAAAAGGGTGCTGTTAAATGTATGAAAACCAAGAGAGAATTATTTCCCGCCAAATTTTCAATAACTTATATCTCGAAAACAAACCCTTCGTTTTTTTCTGCTTTTTTAGTTTCTTTATTTATATACTATCAATTTAAAACAGTCTTTTGAAAAGCTTGTTATTTTGAAACAGAGTAGCGAATATCCTTAAGTGAGTGGGGCTGACCTTTAAATTTTTCCTCAATTTGATTTTGGCCTCACCAGATCAGTTGTAACTGTTTGACTCATGTGACTTATATTATGATAAATCAGAGTTCTACTTACACTATTTTAGTTTTAACAACTTGCTTAAAGTATAGCTGATAAAATAAATAAAATTGACCGCTTGGATTAACATTGTTATTCCCAGTCTATGATAGAAAAGAGAAAAGGGGGGGAGGGGGATTATGTTTTTGTGTCTTTGCATTTGCCTGGTTGTGCGTCCCAATTACCAGGTTAAAATTTTTGACACGGTTAAGTTCATCAGGAACTTGTGGTCACATCAACTCTAAACTTACTGTGTCCTTGAAATCATAGACTGGCACCTGACGTCATTTTTTTGAAAAATTATTAGAAATAATCTTGAACAATAAAGTTTTATCTGATATGTCAAAAATTTTGTAAGAGCTGAACAAAAAGTGAAGTGCTTAAAACTGTCTCAAACTTGTTACTGTAACATAACATTTTGTGTATGATCAAAGCTGTACATTTATTGTGAACAAACTGAACAACTCAAGTTTTTAGTATATGCCTGAATTAATTCAACGATATACAAAAAAACTTATTAATGGTTTGTTAAATTTTCATTGATTGAATTTTTTTCAATAAAGTATTTTTCTGACATTTTAAACTGTTATCATAATGTTCATTTATCTTTGAAATTTTATAGTTATTTGAAAAAATCTATTTACCATAATGAAATGGCAAAGAAATAATACGATATACATCACATCTATTTTGCTATAAGTAATATAAAAGTGAACTTGTAAAATCAATAGAAAAACATAAATTATTGTGTTTTTGATAGTTTGATTAAAGAAAACAAGTAAAATCAATAAAAAATTGTTCTAGTGTTTTACATTATATTTAATAATTTTTTCATATCATTGATTTCCAATTTAGAATGTTTTCATTTAAAATGTAGAGAATGATTTAACTAGTTTTGTGGTATAGGAACTTTTTGTGTGTGAATCAAAAAGAGATAGATACATGTGAAATCAATTTCATTGAAACAACAACCCAACAATACAAGTACAATAGGAAAAAAAGAGAGATGTACTAATAGTTCTAATGAGACAACAATCAACCATGTCCAGTGATGTGAATGTAAAAAAGTATAGTCCATTGTGTGGTCTTAAACAATGAGCAAAACCCATATCATATAGTCTCTTATAAAAGATTCTAAATGACAAAACAATAAACAAAAAACAACTATGACAGACAGCAACCATGCAATGACAACCACTGAATTTCAGGCTCCTCAGATTAGAGACAGGCACATAAAGTACAGGTACTTTTGGTCTTCTCTGTACCTGATGACGGTTATCATTTGAGCTGTGTTGGATAGAAATTGACCGTATACTTGTACTTTGATTAATTTTGGAACATTCAAATACGAAACAAAAGAGGAATTTTGGTCTGTGTTGTAGGGTTCTTATATCAATTCAATTTTCAAACAGTTACAGACTTTGCATAACTTTAAAAATATGGAGATGTGGTATGATTGCCAATGAGATAATAACTTAATTCCACCAAAGTTCAAATGAAGTGGATGTAAGCAATTAAAGGCCATATGGCTGCCTATAATTGATGTTTAAGAGATGTGGTATGATTGCCAACGAGATATTAACTTAATTCCACCAAAGTTCAAATGAAGTGGATGTAAGCAATTATAGGCAGCCGTACGGCCTTTAATTATTTATAGAGATTTTTCTTAACCCGAAATAAGTTAACAGATGTATTGTTATTAATTTGCATAAGGATTTTTATTCGACGCAGCTCATTTTCTGTTATATGGTTGATGGTTTTTTTGTTGGTACTTGTAAACTTAGATTTCTATTTTTGTTGAACTTATGTTATAAGGTTGCTGTCTGACAAGACTACCTTATTATTCATTTGCATTCTAGTCATAAGAAGGCCAAGTTTTTAAATTGACTTGTAAATTTGAAGTGTATTGTTGAAATAATCTCATGTAATAAATGTTAAGAGTTAAGATAAGCATCAAGAAAAATTGAAAAAGTCAGTTAGTCCTACCTTCTAAACTTTACAATGTCTGACCTTATCATGACCTACCAAAATTCCCATACAAGTTTTCCGAATTTTTATATTACATTATATTTGAATACAAAATGAAAGTAAAATTTTTAGAATTTCAAGTTCAAGATGACCCACTTTAGCACTGGTTTGAGCAGAATTATTTGTATTGAAGACGTTCATTATAATAATAAGGAGATGTGGTATGATTGCCAATGAGACAGCTATCCACTAAAGTTCAAATGAAGTGGATGTGACTCATTGTTGAAGGCTGTACGGTCGCCATAATTGCTCACTGTGAGCATTTATAGTTGAAGGCTGTACGGTTCTTATGTTGTACTCTGTTACACAACACTCCTAGGTTCGGGGGTGGCGCCAGCAATATAAAAATAAGGAGATGAGGTATGATGGCCAATGAGACAACTATCCACCAAAGTTCAAAAGAAAGTGGATGTAAGAAATTATAGGCAACAGTATGGCCTTCAACAATGAGAACAAACCATACTGTAAAGTTGGTTATAAAAGGCCCTGACATGAAAAATATGAAACATCAATTCAATTGAGAAAACTAACGGCCTAATTTATTATAAAACAATTTACGATAAACAAATATGACAGACATGAACCAATGACAACCACTGCATGAACTACAGTCTCCTGACTTGAGACATGCACAGAAAGAAAGTGACTGATCTCTTCATTGAAGAACACAGACCAAGGTAAAAGCCGAGAAAATTGAAAGTTTCTTGAATTCAGATGACTGATTAAAAAAAAGTCAAATTGTCCTTAAATAATATTATATTCAAAGGGTGAAAGTTTAGAACCAACGACCCACAGGCCCTTAAAAAGTAATTCTGTAATTTGCAATTGATAGATTCCTTGAACATTTGTTCCTCAACAGTTAATCAAGTCACTGTGAACTAACAAAAAAATCCTGGAGTATATCCATGGTTCATTGACCTTTAAACATACTTTTTAAATTGGATTCATAAGTCAAAATGAAGGCAGGAACAAGGAAAGAATGTTGGCAGCTAGATTGTAAGGTGACACATAGGTGAATACTAGCAATCAAATCATCAACATATATATGCTTATAAGCCATCAAATCAAAATATATATATATTACTAGGCTTTAAATCTTAACATATATATAGGCTTATGGTCATAAAATTACTAAGTGTAAATTATGTCAATCTTACAAATATTTGCTCAAAGATTGCAGGTCAGTTCATTGCCAATGCTAGGAACAGATCAATCCATTATTTGAGAGGGTAGATCTGGTTTAAGGGAGATAACTCTTTGAATGGATTATTCTTCTTTTTTTAAACATTTACATAAACAGAGTTAAAATAATCTTTTTTACTCCGAAGCTTAGAATTTACTTATGAAAAATGGTTGACAGAAACATATCGGTGATTTTTATGAGTTGCTTCCCTTGAAATATGTTGTAGGATGAAATGAGTTGGTTGTGATTGATATTAGAGCAGTCGATTGGCTTTGTCAGAGTGAAATATTATTGAAATGCAATATAATACCAGTCTACAAAATTGGTAATAGTTTCTTGCATGGAGTAATTTATATAGAAATTCCTTAAAAAGAGTAAAATGTTCTGTTTTTTCCTTTCTTGCTGTATGATTTAAGGGACCATTTCAAAACATGGAAATAATTTTTGAAACAAACCTGTTGCACTATTCAAGGAAATATGTTAAGAAAAAACTTAATACGCTAAATTCTATTTGGTTTCTTTCCTTTATTTTCAGAAGAATTATCTAAAAACTTATTTGAAGATAATACACATTTTGAAATCCTCCATTTTAAATGTTCTCTTAGGAATGATAATTATAGGGTATAATTTTACCTTAGGTATTTCTTTGGGTAATTTACTGTATAATGGTGTTCTCACTGATCAATATGATGTTTTGCAACACGAGATAGATTAATTTACTATAGTAACTGTATTTTTATAATAGGAACGTAAATTTGCCATCTCTGATTACATATGGATATGAAGCATTTTGTTTCATGACAACTTTTACTAGCACTTAATAGCTTTGATTTAATATATAAAAAAAAATTGAGATTTTATTTAAGTATTTTGGCTGATTTAATTATTTGACTTAATTTTTTTTTTAAATTTGTTCAGTTTTATTACCGACAGTGGGAGGGCTGTATAGCTAGTCAAGGTCATTTAAAACACACCCATCATCAGTTTTTCTTCTTTATTTTTTCTGTATTTGTCGAGAGAGGCTAAGGAATCACCTGCAACCAAATTTTTCTTTTTCTCCACTCAATATTTCTCCCTTTTCATTATAGCAGCAAGAAATGATAATCTTATGTGTGAAAAAAAATTCAGGAACAAACATAAAACCCATGACTCAGTCCTTTCCCTCTTTATGGATGTACTTAGGTTAAATTAAAAAAATCTAGAATTTAAAATTGATACTAAAAGTCAGAAGAGCATTAGTTAAGGAACAAAATAAGTTAAAAATATTGATAGGTTATGAAGCTTCTTTTCGAGATATTGACTCAGACTTTTACCTTATATTTACATTGGTATAATTTGGGTCTGAAATCGAAAGAAAAGAAATCTAGAATCTACATAAATTTTGGTAAATGACCTTTTATGAGCTTTTGATATGAAGAAAAATGGGTGTTATGGGGCAAAATATTCTACCCTGTATCATAGGAAAAAAACCAAAGAGTCTGAACATTTGACCAAAATTCCTAAACCTCACCTAAGTACATCCTTAAGATAGATTTGTAATTGTTCATAAATTATTGAACACCTGTGAAAATATTGTTATAAAAAGTTTGGAGAAGAATAAATTTATATGACATGTGATGTAATACAACACCCCCAAATTGTCATATTTTCTGTCATATTTATTTGTAAATGATGATTATTAATCATTACATGATGTTTTCACAGACCCATAAACTAGCCCCCATTATTAATCCAAGGTTGCACTAGATATAGGACATACAGGGTTAATGTTAGGCACATTGATAAAATTTGATGGTAATCCATTCACGATACAAATATAGACTTTGTCAGATATCTAGATTATTCCTAAAATGGACCGATTAGGTCAGTTGGGTCTAGGCCACATTGACTTCTGAGTGAGCAATTTTTTCGGTTCGTTTGCCTCTTCGATTGTTATGTCGTACTGATACTTATTTTAATCTTGTTGATTCGGTAGCACTTAATAAGCTTGAAATCTTGATAAACCGATCCATTGTAACCAAATATGAACTTTTAAATACCGCAATTGGTCTTCCTTAATGAAGCGTTATGGAAGATTCATTCATGCGGAAAGAAAACAGTTTGCAATGACATTACCAGAGCTAGAATAGCCCATCGTGGTTACGCCTGAATTATATATGAAACAAGTGCCACATTGTCGTCTTTTGTCTCAATGATTCTAAGTGAAGTGGCGTGATTGTGACGTGATATCTGGTACCTGGACGGTGGAATTACATACTGACTATTTTATTATCGGCTTATTTTTAAGTTTATTTTACAAATATAGCAGTAAGTAATAGTTTGTTTATAGTCAGTTACGAAATGTTTGTTGACATTTGTATAATTCACTCTTATCTAGTTTATAGTAAAGCTTTATTGGTAGCTTGTAGCATTTTGGATTTTGGGATTAAAAACTTGATCAAGGTAAAAATCATTTTTAAAGGTTTTCTCTATATAGATATATATTTTATGTAATAAAATTCCAGATTAGGATAGAAATGTCAGTTATAAAATTTGTTTATCATGTAATATTACTTTTTATTGTATTGATATTAAATATTTTACCTAATATCATATGAATATAATCTTTGTATTTTCAGGATATTAAATACTAAATATTTTCTTTATGGAAAATATATAATACTTAATTGAAAAGCACTTTACGCCAATATGGGTAATTGGGTGAATAACAAACAAACGATAACAAAAAATCATATAAATCATACATTTATCATATTTTAGTTAGATAATATATATTTAAATATTTTTCAAGGATTCCCTGTCTTTTGAGTCTTAGTGACTTTTTTTCAAAACGGAGCCCATAAAATAGGGTCTGGATGGGGTTTACAGAATAGAGAATAATGGACAAAATAAGCAGAATTAAGGGCAAAAAATTTTAAGAAGAGCTAAAAATTGGCTTAAAAAATAAAGAATAGAGAATAATGGGGTGCTAAGATTTGCAAAAATAGAAATTTTGGGCAAGTTTTATAAAGAAAAGAGAAAAAGGCTTGAAAGACCCCCATCTATACCCTCATGAAATTTATTAGCATCCTGTTTTCAAAAAGTTTAGAATTTGTGAAAGAATTAAAAGTAAAATGAGTTCCAACTATACATTTTATTGATGTTTCCAATAAATTTGTAACAGATGTGCAGACATAAGGTTATTTTAATCATTATTTTGTGAGTTTAAAAAAGCACTTTTAAATATAACAAATATATGATGAAATATAAATGATATAGTACAACTTTAATGTCAAGGCCATACTTTAACTTTAATGGATTGTTATAAATTATACGATTATGATAAGTTGTTTTTCGTCCTTCAAGAGTTTATTAGCCGAAAGTGCAGTTATTAAGAAAAGGCTTGAAGACGAATTTTGAACATGATTTAATTTATGCTAATTAATTTTCGTTTATGCCAAAAAGGTGTGAAGATGAGATAGATATATGAATTATTCATATTCAATTACTTTGCATAAACTTGTAGTAATAAATAACTTCATAAATTAAATCGGGCAGGGGAAAAAGGAAACCGGTATTATTTTGGTGCCATATATTTGAACTTTGACTTCCAAAGTAATTTATCAACTTTAAATCACAATAGAAAGTCCATTTTTGGAAGAAAAGACATATAAACCATGTATAAAATAGACATGATACATGTACGAAATAGACATTCATAATGTATTGTTGACAAGGTGTCATTTTAATTCTATAAAGTAAATAGTGTAATTATATATATGTATCTTTGTAGTGTAAGGAAATGGCACCTTTTCGTCAGTTATGTGACCCTCTGTGTCAAATCTCTCAAGTTATCAGAGCCTTCGACTCCAATCTTAATTGTCTAAGGATTTCAGTTTTCCTACTGTCAAGGTCAGCGGTTCTCTCTGGGCACAGACTGGCTTCCTGACCTCCAATAAAAACAGTGACTGCCACAAAATAGCCATAGTGCTGAAAGTGGCCTAAACACCAATCAATCAATCAAGCTAGTTATCAGACATATGCCAGTTCTTATATTTTTATTTCAAATACTGTTAATTCTGAAATTTTTGCTGACATTATATAAATAACACATATCTAAGAGGGTGCTAGAGCAGTCGTAACACCCTGAGAAAACAATGTCTTTTCGAGGGGTAACAATCTGCTCTATCACCCTCTCAGATATGTGTTATTTGATTTATTATAATAAATGTTCTGTTATTACAGTCTATTATATTTCAAATTCAAAGTAATAAACTATGATGTCTTGTATATAGCAATCATCCATATTTATTAAAGCACACACTTGATCAAGTGTCTCTGTGAAGGGTAATAGAGTGTTTGCCACTGGATAGGGTAAATTGTTGGTCCCTCCTATCAACCAATCAAAATCTGGCATTTTGTCATGAAGTATAATAATTATATTTGGTTGTTGAACAATATACAAAAATGTGACATTCGTTATTGTTATTTCAGTATTTATTTGAAGCAATACAATTTCAGATATATTAGTCTTATTTGAAGCAATACAATTTCCAATATATTAGTCTTATTTGAAACAATGCAATTTCCAAAGTATTATAGTAGTCTAACTTGAAAACAAATGCAATTTCAGAAATATGAATAACAGGTAAAAAAAAAAAGTCGCTTGAACTCAGGTTACAAAATCTTGATTATAAATTAGTAAAATCAGGAACATATATATCCCAGGTAAAATCAAGCACAATTTGAAGTGAAAAGAGTGCACTTTGTTATGTGCAAATCAGATATACCTACAGTTTTCAATAAAAAAAGTATTTTAATGAAATCATGAACTGTTTATGTATTATTTAAAATGTGAATGTACTGATGGTGGATTATGTTGAAATAACTTTTACTCTGAATTATAAAGGAGGTGTTCCTTTATTGGCAGAGATTATCAATAGAATTCAGTTAAAATTCACCTAGATCATTCAACTTTCTAGAAGAATGAGCAGGGCATCAGGTTTCCTATGGACACATCTTGTTGTTATGAAAGAAATCATTACTGAAATAACAATATTTCACTCTTATCGCTATAATTTTATGGGTGGCCTGATGTGGAGGGAGGGAGTATTTGAACAAACAACCATTGTAATTCAACATTCCTAACTTATTGTAAGTTAAACCATGTGATTATGTAACTGGGATAATTTTATGCTTTAATTATTTTCTTTACAATAAAAGATTCTTGACTACTTGAAATTTTATAATGCCTTCGGTGCAAAGATCTTACATACAATTCTGTTTACAGTTTTGAACTTTGAAATTTCAACTAATGGATTTTTTAGGTTTTTGCCCTTTGTGGGGAAAGCGCAGTAATTATTTGTATCTAATAGCATTTTAATTGAATATTTTTAATAGCATTGGGTATTTAAAGAAACAGTTGTTTAGAATTCACTTAGTGTACTGTAATTCCAGTGAATAGAAAATGATTTATTTGTAAGTAAACGAAGGAGTCTACTTTTTAACGCTAAAAGATATCAAGTTGCACTTTTCACAAAAAATCCAATGAAACAGATCACTATATATTAAAGCTGCAGGTCATACAAGATTCAGTAGAAAATAAAACTTGTAATCAATTTAAGACTTAAAAAAGATCTTTTTCTCTGTTTTTTTTCTGTGAAGAGAGCTGCTAAATTGTTTTAGTTATTGTATAATTGCTATTTTCATGGGTTGAAATTTACTTTGCTATTGAAGCTGAAATGAAATTTGCTTTGTTTTTGAAATTGATAGAAAAACTGTTTAAGCTGTGACAATCGAAATGTCAAGAAATCCTTCCAAATGAAATTAGAACACATGAGAAATTCCACAATCTTATATTTAAATGCAGTGATTGAATAAACACCGAAAGTGAGCATCGTTTTAACAAATTTATTAACACAATATAGTTAATATTTGTTTGATTCAAGTTGATAAGATTGTATTATTATGGTGCAAATATGTGAATATTGCTATCATTTCAAAATATCAATCTATTAATGCTTTGCTAGTTTGAAAAAAAGTTAACATAGAAAATTCGACCTTTTAAAAATTTTAAAAGTACAGTTAATTCAGAAGATATTGCTTGCCTTTATTATTGGATTATTAATCAGAAAATGCAACATATTTTAAATGAATTTGATTTTGGGAAATGCAGTTTCTAAGACTACTTGTGCGATCAGAATTTGAAACAAATGGCAATACTTCATATGTTATCATATTTTCAAAATCATAAAACTGTCTAAAAAATTTTGAAATTTCATCAATGAAACTTGATTGAACATTTGATTTAGATTAGTCAACTTAAGGAGGACAGTAAAGTTCCATAATAAAGCCAAATTTGCCCCCCCCCCCCTTTTTTCCACTAATAGTCAGATGTATATATAAGTGATCCAGACCTGTCCTTTTAATCTTCAACTCAAATCCTGTTATATTTTATTTCTACATTTAAAAGTTCCACATCTGAAATTTCAAAAAAGCAGGACAATGCTTGTTGTATGAGGAACTAGATGGGGTTAATACTTTACAGAATAGAGAATAATGGGCCATCACTACAGAAAAATGGGCTAAGAAAATAAAAGAATAGAGACAAATAGGCAAAAATGTAAAGAATAGAAAAAAATGTGGTTCTGAAATATAAAGAATAGTGAAAATTACCTTAAAAGTTGAAGAATACAGAATTAAAGGATACTCCCCCTGAAGACCCTCATTGTATTATTAAGTTTCATGTTCACTCAAAACTATATTTTTTCTGCAAAGAATAAAGCTTTGAATATCCTTAGATAATGATGATTAACTTTTCTTCATCAATTGCTTTTCAGGATATTGTAAATGAAAAATATAATAAAATTGCTGTACAATACAATTATGTTAGAAACTTTGGAATTTTATGATGTTTTTCATACAATGGTCAGAATTATTTTATTATTTTATAATAGGTAGAATTCTGATATTGCCAAAGTTTGATTAAATTGGAAACCCATGATCTTATAATAATACACATTATGGTTTATAAGACTGAATGATTTTTCCTTCTTCAAAATTTTTCTGCATCAGTTTTTGAAAGATTAAGTCTTTGATGAATTATCTGCCCTTGGTTTATGATAAGAACTATATACATTAAATTTTTGCAACATTTGAAAATAAAATTGTATCTAAAGTGAAAAAGTCAATCTTATTACCTTAAAACAGCAACTATCATTTGATTTATATATTACTTAATATTTTTTAAATGAATGTGCTAGGAAAAATTACAATTATCCAGCTCAAATCAATTTTTATCTTTCAAAGAACAAAACTTAATAGTTCTTCAGGTTGTCTTGAAAAAAATCTTTTCAATAAAAGGTGACTTACTTAGATGTTGAAAGAATGTGATCTGTTGGTGCCCTCCCTTTGCTGAAAAATACAAATCATATTGCCTAGATGTGAGAATTGAACTACAGAAAAAAAACAGAGGACAAGTAAAAATTGGTTCAGGAAAGTTAAATTTTTCCAAAAAATTGGTGATCTAAAAGTTACTTAAATATACATCATTTTGGTCTCTGGTGGAAAGTTGTCTAATCATGACAATCATAAACATATTTATTATTTTCTTTTAGACATAGTATTAGAAGTATTTTCTGCAGACTGTGACATCTCTTTTTTTTTTACCTTCTTTCACTCATTCATACTGTATTTGAAATGATTACTTGGATGTAGTTATCTGACACATGTCTGAAAACTTTATCCATAAACAAAATGGAATTATGTAAGGTTGGGTAAATTTATGTGCCATTAATTTTTCTTAAAGGTTCAAGGCCATTCTTAAAAAAAACTATGCAAATTTTTTATCAAATTTTTATTGATAAAATAAAAGGTGGTAGGTAGATAGATGACTAACTAGCTTTATATCACAAGTCGTTTATACTCATGGCTCAAGGTCAATTTTGTAATCGCTGTATAGATTTTCAGACATTTCCTACCTGTTGTATTTATATATGTTATCTCCAGAAATTCAAGGTTAGAATTAAAATGCAGAAATAGTTTTAATTAAGGTAATAAAACAGTAGCTATCTGGGGGGTGGGGAACATGGAATGTCAGATTAGAAATCAGATATTTTAATGTCACCCAAAAAATTGTAAAAAAAAATTTCAAGAAAAATATTTTTAAATTAACTGCAAAGTTTTTGTGCTTGGAGGAAAAAATATTTGACTAACGATAAATTAAAATTTGGTTTTTGAAGAAAAAGAAAATTTCCTCACATTCCCTCATTGAACAAAAAGACAATAAAAATCATTATTGCATGTAAAACAGACCTTGTTAGATAACTGCCCACACTCAGATTAATACTAAACAGAGGGGAAATTGACTACAACTTTTGTTGTGTTGTTGAATCGGATTGATTGATAGTTCAGCAACGCTCAAGTTTATTGACAGAACGTTGTATATATACAAGTCTTTACTATTATCAGGAGGATTTACATATAGGAGAGGATGAAAAAAATTATCGGGAAGGATAATTAACAGTCTAGATTTTGTTCTTATTGTAATAAGGATGAGTTGTGATGACAATAATTTAGGAATCGGCAAAATTGGATCTTAAATAATTAAGCTATTTGTACAGAATATTATTGAATTATTTTTGAAGTAGGAAATAAGAGAGGTCTCAGAATAAGCATGGAGGAACTTTATTAATGACAAGATTAAGGTTTGTCTAATTTTGATAATTTCGTAATTACAATTAGCATTGATATTAATTAAACTTTTCAATGAAATGTATATACATGCACATCAAAGAGATGATGTCAGTTTTATTTGATGCATATTGTTGTCAAATAGATTATTTAGCATTTGTATTTTAATATCTATATTTTTAATTGAATCAATCAATCATTACAGCACATACTTATGTTACACTATGGACAGCTAAGACAGTTGTAATACTTAATTAAATTAATTGAAGGATATAACATTATTTAAAAGTCAGGTATTACAAATAAAAGGATTTACAAAAAATCATCGAATTATTCTTTTGAAAAAGGGTTTAGTGTAAATTTAAAGTTGATTTTATTATTTGTATTTCCATGCAATATCTTTTTTTTTTTTTTTTTTTTTTTTTTTTTTTTTTTTTTTTTTTTTTTTTATACTTATTTTGGAAAGGAGCGGGGGGGGGGGGGGTATTTTTTAATGCTTTTTATAGAACAATAAGGAGATATGTTTGGTGTTTTTTTAGTTATATATTGCTACTGTGGAAAATGAATTGTTATAGATGAAAAGAAGATGATGCTGATGCATTAGTGAACAAATCAATGAAAAAAAGTCTTTAGGATTTACTGCTTTTCAAATGAATTGTTTTTATTTAGGCATATGATGGAATGAATTTTAGAAAATCAATGCAGTCACATATTTAAGAATTTCAAAACTTTAATTTTTTTTTTTCAGTTGTAACAGGTCCTATTTAAAAATGTTGAAATAATATTTGCTTCATTTAAAGTAGTTAGCCTTTAATATTTTTATTTTAGGTCATGATTTTTTTCTAGAAAGGTATGGAAATGATGTAAAACCATGGATTAAGATTACAAGTTACTTAATATGATATAAAGATTTATCCTGACTTTGGGAAAAGGTCAAGCGGTTATTATGACATTTTGCATAATAAACATTATACATTTGTATATAAATGTATATTCTTTACAATTTTGTTTATGGATCAGTTACATGAATTTACTATAAGAGATAAAATTGAGAATGGAAATGGGGAATGTGTCAAAGAGACAACAACCCGACCACAGAACAGACAACAGCAGAAGGCCACCAACAGGTCTTCAATGCAGCGAGAAATTCCCGCACCCGGAGGCGTCCTTCAGCTGGCCCCTAAACAAATATATATACTAGTTCAGTGATAATGAACGTCATACTAAACTCCAAATTGTACACAAGAAACTAAAATTAAAAATAATACAAGACTAACAAAGGCTAGAGGCTCCTGACTTGGGACAGGCGCAAAAATGCGGCGGGGTTAAACATGTTTATGAGATCTCAACCCTCCCCCTATACCTCTAGCCAATGTAGAAAAGTAAACGCATAACAATACGCACATTAAAATTCAGTTCAAGAGAAGTCCGAGTCTGATGTCAGAAGATGTAACCAAAGAAAATAAACAAAATGACAATAATACATAAATAACAACAGACTACTAGCAGTTAACTGACATGCCAGCTCCAGACTTCAATTAAACTGATTGAAAGATTATGTCTTCATCATATGAATATCAGGCACAATCCTTCCCGTTAGGGGTTTAGTATCATACCATCATAACATATATGAGAAGAACATAACCCGTGTCATGCCAACAACTGGTTTTTAAATAAATGTGTTTAGTGCAGATGCAAAGACCTTATAAGTGAATCAATATCAACGCCAAAATATGCAATCTTTAATGACCTGACAACAGTATCGTAACTATATCCCTTCTTAATAAGTCTATTTAAAGGTTTTGTTAGTTTCAGAGGTGAATACTGACATTTTTGTGCTTTATAAAGAATATTTCCATAAAAAATTGGATGTGAAATACCTGAACGTATAAGAAGTCTGCATGTTGAGCTATATTTACGAATGATGTCCTTATACCGATGATAAAATTTAGTAAATGTTTTGACTAGTTTGTGATATCGAAAACCCTGGTGTAATAATTTTTCAGTAATACATACATTTCTCTCGTTAAAATCTAAAACATTGTTACATACACGAGCGAATCGTACAAGTTGAGATATATAAACACCGTAAGATGGTGACAAGGGAACGTCACCATCTAAAAATGGATAATTAACGATAGGAAATGAAAAATCATCTCTTTTATCATATATTTTAGTATTAAGCTTTCCGTTAATGATATAGATATCAAGATCGAGGAAAGGGCAGTGGTCATTGTTAGTATTAGCTTTATTTAAAGTAAGTTCAACAGGATAAATTTCTTTAGTATACATACTGAAGTCGTCATTATTGAGAGCCAAAATATCATCCAAATATCTAAAAGTATTATTAAATTTGTGTATCAGATGTTGTTTCGATGGGTCTTTACTGATTTTTGTCATAAATTGTAACTCATAGCAATACAAAAAAAGGTCCGCAATAAGTGGTGCACAGTTAGTCCCCATTGGAATTCCGATAACCTGACGATATACGGAATCTCCAAAGCGAACAAAAATGTTATCTAGTAAAAATTCAAGGGCATATATAGTATCAAAGCATGTCCAATTGACATAGTTTTTTTGTTTATTGCTACTAAAAAATGACCTAAAAGAGTTTGAACATATATATTCACATTCTGACTTTTTAAATGCCCATTTAATTAGGTGTGTGAATTTTTTCTTAATGAGAATGTGAGGCAATGTGGTATATAGGGTAGAAAAATCAAAACTTTGAACAGATTCAAAATCACCAATATATGCATGCAATTTATCAAGTACTTCCAACGAGTTCTTGACACTCCAAAAGTAATTAATTCCACTATTTTCGAAGGCCTTATTTGAACAATTTATTATCAGGTTTTTGAGAAGTCATTTAAAAACACATTAGAAGATTAAGTTTGTAACTTTATTTTGGGATAAATGGGGTTAATTAAATTGTTTATTTTTTTTAATCTCAAATGACATGAACCTGAGGATGGAAATATCTTTCTTCCCAAAATGTTTAATTGATATGAATAAATTAACATATTTTTCAGGCAGTTTAGAAAAATAAAATTTTACAAAGAATAACATTGGACTTTAAGTTCTGAAAGAGAGGCGAAAGATTTACCAAAGGGACATTCAAACTCATAAGTCGAAAATAAACCGACAACACCATGGCTTTAAAAAGAAAAAGACAGACAGACAAACAACAGTACACAAAACACAGCATAAAAAACTAAAGATTGAGCAACACAAACCCCACCAAAATCTGGGCGTGATCTCAGGTGCTCCATAAGGGTAAGCAGATCCTGCTCCACATGTGGAACCTGTCGTGTTGCTCATGTTGCTAATGATACATAAAAAGAACACCAGGGATTACCAAAGATATCAGGAAGTACAATCGACCAAACCAACAACAAACACCTGTTCCCCTTCTGAAAATAGACAAGCAATCAAAGAAAAAAGCAGCACTGAATCATGGTCTAGCTAGCTGGTAGAGTACCCATTTGTATCTCCTTCTCTTCTTTAACACCTACGTAATCATTAATTACCGGTAATGAAACTTTTGCAGAATATCCAACAAATATATACCACTGCATGTTCTTTTACAACTTTGTGTTCTGATCGACATTATTTTGTGGGGTTCCCTAACCAATTCATAGAGTATGCCATTACTATGTGTTGAGGTAGGGGCTAATATTTTGAGAGCTTTGCTACAGATTTGGCAATTAGTCCTCTCATGGTTTTGGTTTTATAACAAATTCTGCACTCAGACCTATAGGAAATATGTGTTCCCTAAATAAGTACCGCATGTATAATATAGTGAATCTACAGTATATTGAATTGAATATTTTGTAGAGAACACAGAAATGGTGCCCATATAATATAGAATAAATTTATTGTTTTTTAATTCATAACCCCTTACTTTTGTTGAAGACTTATGTTTGTCATTTGCTTTTTTGTGTTATGGGGTTGTTGTATCATTGACCCATTTGTCTAAAAAAAAATTAATTACACATTTTATTGAATTCTGATATTGGCAATGTGTAAACAAACAATAATTTGTTCAATTAGTCCATCAAAGTTGCATAACTGTAAAAAAAAAATCCATCAAAATCTTTGACCAAGAAAACTTGTACAAGAAAATTTTGATAGTGATAAATTAACTGGCCTTCATACTTGCTACCACACACATTTATTTATTTTCTTTCATTTAATTTTTCTTCTACATTACAAGTTCCAGCTGTTTTGAAAAATTTGTAGTACAACTCAATAACAGATATAATCTCTAAGAAAAAGGCTAGATTCATTGTAATCTCTAAGAAAAACAGCTAGATACATTTTGAAATTACCAAAGATGAAGGAATATAAGTGAAGCATTGTAACAAGTATGTTTATGTCTACAGATCAGATTAGGAAATGGATATCATTTATGATTAATGTATACCTCAAACATTGTTATTTCTTGTAATATATCATATTTGTGTTATTAAGTGGCAACACAAGTAGAATCAAATTGGAAAATCCTGCAATGCTTTGGTCTCAGAAGTACAGGGGGCCAATGAGTTGAGTCAAAGTTGTTCAGCTACAGGGATTAGTAGCCAGGTGTCAACACTGAGATTGTTAGTTTAAACCCTCAGGTTGTGGCAAGGTGCATTTGACTCAAATCTTAATTGACAAAGGATTGCCATTTTTACTGCCAAAGGTTGTTTGTTCTTTATAGGAACCGACATGCTTCTTGCACAATTAATAACAAGCTGCCATGATATAGTTAGGAGTGCTGATAGTGAGTGGCCTTGAACACCAAAAATAAATATAAATAAATTAGTGGCCCAGTTATTTAAGTAGTTCCAGTGATAACTTAAGACTGTCAACACTCAGAGGTTGTGAAGTTGAACCCTTCTCCTGGGAAGGTACATTTGTCTCAAATCTTAATTAACTATGATCACAATTTTCCTGCCAAATGTCGTTGGTTCTTTCTGGGAACTCTGGCTTCCTCCACCATTGAAAACTAGCCAAGAGTGCTGAAAAACACCAACAATCAACAATTAATCAAAGAAGAACATCAAGCTAGATGTTGTTCATTAAGATTAAGATCAGAATTTGTTCACCCTTATGTGAGGGTCTAGATGGGGTTCTTCATTTCTGTTATTGTATTTTATTCTTTAATTTTTTAGGCCATTTTTCTCTATTCTGTATATATTTTGCTCATTATTCTCTATTCTGTAAACCCCCATCCACACCCTCTTATGTTTGTATGGTTGCATTGGACTCAGGTTAACAGGTAAATTGATAAGCAAGATATATGAGCTTCAAATAGGTAAGCATCACTGAAATTGTCAACCGACTCCTTTAATAGGCAGTGTGAGGTTTCAATTTCTAAATTTATAGCACATGGCTTAAATTGCAATTGACTCTATTGTAAGTTAATATTGTCTTTAAATAAAAAATTTTAACCCATTTTTTTAGCATTTTTGATATTTTCTTGAAAACTTTAATAGATAAAGAAGAAAACAGCAAAAATTAACCGCTACAATATATATAAACAAATCATACTTTCTTGTTTATTTGACCTGTTGATACAAATTGTAATGCTTTTTTGTTATTTAATGTTATTCAGGGTTATATCTGGTCTATATACCAGCTTTGATAAGAGTTTCAGGTATTACTATAAATTTTCACTTTGTACTATGAACATCAAAATTATTTATTTTGTAAAAATATTTCCTTTCTCTATTGGAACTGTACACGTATACCTAACAACAAAATTATTTTCATTTACCTGTGTTTAAAGTTATTGCAAATGGCTGATATTTTTGTTCGAGCATATTGTCTTTCTTAAATTGTTTAACATTTCATACCAATATAACATGTTACTTTTATTATTCTTCCCTTAGTTTATTTATTTTGTATTTACATTGTATCATAGGTCAAATTTAATTGTTCAGTGTATGTTCACTGGTGTAAATATGTCCTTTGATTGAGTTAAGCTATTTCAGTTGATATTTTATAGTGTGTCTTTCTATGTTGTGATGTTACACTATTGTTTCAGAAAAAGGGTGAAGGTTTGGTACCACTAAAACGTTTAAACCTGCTGCATTTGTTTGCACCTGTCTCTAAGTCAGGAATCTGATGTTCAGTAGTTGTTGTTTGTTGATGTGGTTCATAAGTGTTTCTCGTTTCTCGTTTTTTATATAGATTAGACCGTTGGTTTTCCCGTTTGAATGGTTTTACACTAGTAATTTTTGGGGCCCTTTATAGCTTACTGTTCGGTGTGAGCCAAGGCTCCGTATTGAAGACCGTACTTTGACCTATAATGGTTTACTTTTATAAATTTTGACTTGGAAGGAGAGTTGTCTCATTGGCACTCATACCACATCTTCTTATATCTATATACAAACATAACCAATTGCAATATAAGTGAAAATAAATTAAAATAGCTTATTTTGCCAGATGAGCAATTCTGAGGCTCTTACAGGAGCCTCTAGTATTCATATCTTATACACATAGATATAGGAAGATGTGGTATGAGTGCCAATGAGACAACTCTCCATCCAAGTTACAATTTATAAAAGTAAACCATTATAGGTCAAGGTACGGCCTCATGTATAGCAAAAATACTGAATTTTATATTACCATGATTAAATTGCAAAGAAAAATTTCTGAGCTGGATGTTTTTCTATAAAAAATTAAGCAGTTATAGTTGTATCCCAATTAATTTTTGCTACCACCATATTTGTTATATTTTTAGATCTTACAATTTCTTGTGCTTTTGAAAAATTTGTAAAACACTTCAATAGCATAATAATCTCTAAGAAAATGACTAGATACATTGTAATCTCTAAGAAAACAGCTAGATGCATTTTAAAATTATCAAAAAGTTGAAGGAATATCGGTGAAGCATTGTGATAAGTATGTTTATTTCTACAGATCAAATTTGGAAACTGATATTTTTTTTATGATTAAAAATAACATCTAAAGTTTAAACAGTAATTCATACAGACTTCTTGTGATACAATTCTGTGTAAATTTAAACTGGTTCTGACAAATTAAAGTTTGGTAAACAAGACATTGATTCAATTTGTCTTTTGTTATTTACAGCCAAATCCATTCTAATTATTACTCAGGCTCTTAGTATTTTTTCTTTAAATTATTTTACATTTTGTGATGCTGGGCTTTCTTTGGCTTAAGAGTTTTTCTCATTGTTGAAGGCAGTACAGTAACCTGTAGTTTATATCCTTTTCCTTTGGTGTTTGGTAAATAGTTATGACCTAATGTCGCATTGGCAATCAGAATGAATCATATTACATCTCCCTATTTTTATGTCAATTTAGTTTTAGCAAGTATAGAGATTTATAATTATGAAATCTACAAGATGGATCTAATCAGTTATACAATATCCATATGGTTATGACATCTTCCAGACATGAGATCCATTATTTCCAAATATCTTATATTTTTGTATTCACTGTTTCATGTGGAGTCAGTTATATAGCAGCTGCTATTGTAAAAGCTGAACTATCGACCTTCTAATTAGCAGCATAAAAATAATTTGTAATAGTAAAGGCTATTGGAAGACAAATCCTACAGGTATTCTATAGAATTTGACAAAGTTGCGGTCAATGTGGTGTTCTGGCTTTAATGTGATTGTTTGGTAAGTTGATGTCCAGCACACATTGGTTATATCGCAAATAGAACTGTTTCCTATCTTTTTTATTCTCTTTTGGAAGGGGGGAGTAAAATTTGTCCGACCTCTAAAACCTGGGTTGAAATACTGGAAAATCTCTAGCATTGCCTAGCTTTCTTCTTTTATTTTATATTTTGTCATTGTTTAATTTCCGATTTTCAATCTCGAGTCCGTTATGGGAATTATTTTCAAGAATATGCATAAAACTTTTTTACAAAGAAATTTCCAAGGTAGCTTTTTGGAAATTTTGGGGACATAAACTTTTTTGATATCTCTCATTAAGGTTACTGGTGAAACAATAAATTACTCTGGTGTGGCCTGTGAAATCTAATAAGTCCACTAATAGAGGGTCTGGTCTTTAAGCCTTTTATGCATAACTTGGTCATCTGAGGGATTATAAAGACATTACCGACCATACACAATACATTGATTTACTATTTTGTACAAAACTCATTAATGTTTTTACTAATATTATATTAACATCATAATTCATGCAAAAAAAAAACATGAATAATAAATTTCATGCACTCTTCTAAATATTGCCTTATAAAAATAAGAAGATGTGGTATGATTGCCAATGAAACAACTTATAATCCGCGGAAGTTCAAATGAAGTGGATGCAAGCAATTATAGGCAACCATATGGCCTTCAACAAGGCCAAGACATAAAAAATAAGAAACAATTCAATTGAGAAAACTATAAGGACCTACTTTATAACAAAACGATTTCGAAAAAAAATATGACAGACATGAACCAACAACATGACTATTTTTTTAAGTCACTGGGTGTTAAGCAACAAACTACATCAATCAATCAGAAATAGTGAAAAGAAACTTGTCCTCTTTGTTATACAAATGCAGTTGTTGAAAACCATCTGCTTCAGATCTTAAATGTTAAATTTTCCTTCTTTTTTCACCACTAAAACCAGTAGCACAATTAATTTCAAGTTATGTAAGGAATTTACTTTAAGATATATATATCCTTGAAAACAGAAGTTAAAAAGCTGATATTTTTGTTAGAAGTTCTGAGACGAATTTTCTTGGAGTACATGTCAAAATAACTTTAGCCGAATAGAAACTTGCTTGAGCAATAAAATCTTCAAGCTGTAAGAAATTAGCTGCCAAAAAATTTACTTAAGTACTAAAAATTAATTGAAAATCAATTTTTAGCAATTGAAATATGTAATGTTACCATAGATAATACCAGAGTTTCAATTAAGCAATTTAGGTTTCAACACAATTTTTTAGAAGTTCTGGATATAACAAAAAGTATATGAATGGTTTCTCCTGTAATGTGAAGTATTTCTAGTGCACTGCTATTTTACCACTTAACTCTGTGTTCAAGGTAAAGTAGAAATTGTTGCAGTATATATAGAACAGTAGTAACTGATCTAATGTCTGTTATCAAGCTCAGTCAATGACTTATGAAGGGATTACCAATGCTTATTGAGTTATTGTTTTGGTTTTTGAAGTTTCTTGTTTGAGAGGTTTGTCTGTTTACCTAAAAAAAAAGTTTTAAAAAGTAACACAACAGTCTTGATCTGACTGGTCTCCAATAGAGCAATTTAAAAAAATTCAAATATTTTCAAAATGTAAAAAATTAATGCAATTTACATTTAGGTATCATTAGTACTCTTGAAATTATTCTATTGGAATTTTTCTTCGTAAAATTTTGCTGCCAAATATTTTTGTAAATAAAAAAAAACTTCTTGCCTTAAAATAAAAGCCATTGTCAGTTTCAAGGTTAATACTACAAGCAGGCATTGTATGTGTGTATACTTTAAATATCACAGACTTTTGTCCCTTAAGGAAGAATGTTAATTTCAAAGTTCTTAAAAACACTTATTTTTAAGACGTAAATTTCAACCTTCAGACAGGTTTATTCCTTCAGTTATAAAACTTAATACTTTTTCATTGAGCTTAATTGAGCATTAACAAGGAGAAGTAAACATCAGATCATAATATCATATCATATTTATGAAATTGATCTTTGATTTTTAAAACACAAGATAAAGATCACGTCATGATATACGATCTTTAACCTTGAGTAATTGGAAATCTGTAATACTTTTGATAAACAATTAGTGTTTCTGAACTCCTGTGTATATATAAATACAAAACAAAAAACAAGAAGAATTGATAAAAAATTCTTTTAGTTCAAAAATATATTTTGAAATGCTGTGGATTTCATAATTTTTTGTGGGTCTCATTTATTTCTTATGGATTAAGGAAAAATGTATTTTGTGGATATTTGATTTTGTGGGTCTTGTTCATTTCTTATGGATTTAGGAAAAATGTATTTCTTGGATATTTGATTTTGTGGTTCCAGTCGACAAAATCTACATTTAAGCCTTAATAATAGACTCACTAATATTTGTATTTTTTTTTTTTATTTTAATTTGTGGTTCACATAATTATACCAGCAAAATCCATGATTATTAAGAAAATCCCCAGTTTAGCAAATTTTTGTTCTTTTACAGATCATAAAATTGACCTTGTAAACCATCCGTAGTGGATTTCCATAGTGTTGATGTCAATTTCATATTTCTTAATTATTAACACATGATTCTGGCATATTTGTGATTTTGCATCAATAACAACAAGAAGAGATAATCGTCAACAATTACGATATCTTTTCTATATCAATGTATACACTGATCCATTCTTCACACCCTGTGTCTAAAATATATTAAATCGTTGATATTGACGTAAATTTACAATTTCTTAACAGACAATCCTGTTTATTGCATATAGTTGTTATTCCAATGAATAACATTGTTTTAAATTAGAAAAAAAAACAAAATAGTCAGTACAAGGTTGTGTTTACAAGATTATAGCTTAAAGAAGCTATGTTAAATATGTTAAATTTATTTCATTCTTTAAAAGTCAATTGGAATAAATATTCATATATTAACTCTTAAGCTGTTACAGTTAAATCGAGTAAAAACTTTGAAATGTATTTTATATTGTTGAACAAAAACAATTTTAAAGCAATAAATAATACAATTCAATACACAAATTCTCAAATCCTTTTACCATTGAAAGGACAAATTGATTTTAAATTAAGAAACAGAAGCAAAAACAAAGCAATAAAACACTTAAACAATCGATACAAAGTACTAAGATATGTTTGTTATGGTGTTTTTTTTTTAGGGGGGGGGGGTGTCAAAATTTATTTATTTGTGATGCGAAGATCAAGCAGGAGACCTGATAACAGTTTGAACTTTCCCTGAAATGTTTTAAAGATAAAAAAAAAGAAGATTTTTTTGGAAATTTTATTAATAATGATACTAACCCCCAGAATTTCTGTCTGTATTACAACAAAACCAATTCAAGTGTTAACCTGAGTATTCACACAAGTGGCCAATTTTTTTTTAATTATGTTGCTTACGAAAGGATCGTAACTTCGTTCTGATTTGTGTCACATGATCAAGTGTTCACTCTTGTTCTTATGTGATTCTGGGTATATAAATTTGAATTTATCAGGAGCAATTTATATTATGTCAGGTTTTGAAACCAAGTTGCTCGTATTGAAATCTAAAGAGTATGCCAGATCAAGCTGTTTTACCTATTCATATTGATTTCAATTTAAAAAAAATCTTAATTCAAATTTAAATATATATTGCCAACAATTTTCGTGGATTGAGAAAAACAAAAATTTTTGGTGCATATTTGATTTCGTGGTTTTGCCAAAGTGTGCATACAAGACTATAGAAAATTTGTACTCTATTCCTGGTTCACCTATACCCAAGAAATCAACTAAATTGTCATCACACGAATAATTATGAATCCCCAGTAAATGAAAATTCACATACATAAAGACTGATTAGTTGCAAGAAAATTGGTCAACACGTTACTGATTTTTATGCCCCCCCCCGTAGCGGAGGGGGAATTAAGTTTTACCCTTATCCCCTTGTCCGTCTGTATGTACATACGTCCCAAAATTGGTTTCCGTTCTCCAACTTTAGTTTGCCTCAACCAAATGTTATGAAATTATGAAATTTATACACAATGCTTATTACCACAAAACACAGATCAAATTTGAATTTTGGTGGCATCACTTTTACCATTCTAGAGTTATGCCCCTTTACAAATGGAAAAATTGCTGAATTTTTCGTTTCCGTTCTCTAACTTTAGTTTGCCTCAACCAAATGTTATGAAACTTATACACAATGCTTATTACCACAAAACACAGATCCAGTATGAATTTTGGTGGCGTCACTTTTACCGTTCTAGAGTTATGCCCTTTACAAATGGAAAAATTCCTGAAATATTTGTTTCTGTTCTCTAACTTTAGTTTGCCTCAACCAAATGTTATGAAACTTATGCACAATGCTTATTACCACAAAACCCAGATCAAGTACAAATTTGGGTAGCATCACTTTTACAGTTCTTGAGTTATATCCCTTTATAATGTTATATGCAAGCGGGGGCAACATCTGTGTCCCCTTGGACACATTCCCCACTTATTACTGTCATATTATCATGCTTATGAAATAATTATGGTTGATATATGAAACTTTATTGGAAATATTAATGTAATAGATTGGAATTATTGATGACCGGTTGTTGAACTATTATTGTTTACTGCAAGATATTATCTCTGTAATGACAGGGATAGCTATAGCATAGTGCTGATAGACGTCATCGGCTTTATAATATCATAATAAGAGATTATGAAATGGAACAAACTTATGAGTTTTAGCTATAATTATACAACAGTTTGTCTCTACGTATATGATTTATATACTTTGTCTGATATTTAGAGGAACAATATTAAATCTGCAAATTATTAGTTTTTAGCTTCCCCCAGCATGATTTAGACCCATGCTTCTTTGACATTGTGGAAACTTGCGAATTTTGAGTTTTTCTTTTTCTAATATAAATAAGAAGATGTGGTATAGCATGGTTAGGGCCAATGCTTTTTGGGTGTAGTGGAAACATTTTAAATCTTAATTAAAAATTTGAACCTAACCTGCTCTCTTTATAATAACATAATTTTTCCCTGGTTTAGAGGATGACCTTCATATACAGGTTTGGCTGTACATATGTAGTGTTGTATTTAAATATATATACCATTTGTAGGTTTACATATCAATGAAGTAGCAAATCAAAACCATAAAAATGAAATCAGACATCAAATAGAGACCAACATTGAATCTTTTATAGAAGATTAATTGATTGATTGTTGGTTTTTAATGCCACTTTAAGCACCCTAGGATACAGAGTGGTGGCTAGTTTTAATTGATGTTTGAAGCCAGAGTACTGGGAGAGAACCACAATCCATCAGTAGGGAAACTGGCAATCCTATTCAATTCAGATAGACGTCAAACTCACAACCTCAGTTTGTCAGCCTAGTGACAACTGTAGATGATCTTCTCAGACCACATGGCCATGGAGCTTTTCAATAGGAGAAAAATGTCACCCATATTATATGTCAATCTCTATTTAAAATTGCTATCCAAGAGTTGAAATGATCAATTTATCTTTATTTTTCAGGCCAGTATCACAGAGAAAATGATAACATGGATTATTTTTATCAGCTTGAAATCTGGAAGGGAAACATCTCTGGAGCGCTCAGGATAGCAAGAGAAAGAGAAGAACTTTCAGACTGGCTTGTTGCTATGGCACCAATGGGTAGGGTAATATTAATTAAATCTCAGTTTGTTACATTCTGGATCTAAAGGATTGTGTGTAATTTGCCGTTTCAGAATCAAATGAATTATGGGTAAAATTTTCGAAAGCATACTCCAAAATTGTGTGATTGGCTAACGATGTCCAAAACATTGGAAATTCAACTAATGATGTGAAATTATTAGTCCCCTACCGACAAAGTCGAAGGAGACTTTAGGTTTGCACTCTGTCCGTCTGTCTGTCTGTCCGTCTGTCTGTCCGTCCGTCTGTCCATCCGTCAGTCCGGCATATCAGCTTTCCACACTTTTTTTCTTCGTTCTTTAAGATATTGATTTGATATTTGGTATATAGTTTTGCCATGATAAGTTATAGATCAAGTTCGAATTTTGTTCCGGTCTGATGATTTAGTCCAGAGTTATGGGCCATAACTCTGGACCATAACTTATGTTAAAGTACTATGTTAAACCATATTTCTGTACAAAGGAAGATAACTCATTTTTTAAAAGACATTCTTTGGTAAATTATTTGAAGAATTTTTAGGCAGGTTTGTTTGTTATTTTGTATAAACTAATTTTCTGAATGCTAAATACGTGATATATATATAAAAAAAATTATGAAGTGAAATCCTTTAATTAGATAATAATCTAGTTTTATTAATGTATATATTACATTACATCATGTACATTGTGTAGATAAAAATTGTTGACATTTTATAGATAAGATACAAATCTATATTAGTTTGTGACAAATAAAAGAAAATATATTTGGAACTATTAATTTTATTTGATTATAATTTGAAAATGGATATACACTGTATTACATCATATCTAATTTTAGAGAACTATTAATCATATCTAATGTTAAAGTGTTTTCCACACTTTTTTTCATCATGCTTGAAGATATTGATTAATAATTGGTATATATAGTTTTATCATGACAAGTTATGCAGAACAAGTTCGAAATTTTATCTCGGTCTGATAATTTTGTGCAGAGTTATGGTCCTTGGACTTGAAAAATTCACTCATTTAGTCAGTTTTCCACACTGTTTTTAGCCATGCATGAAGATATTGACTTGATATTTTTTTTTTTTACACCATGACAAGTTATAGAACAAGTTCGCTTTTTGTTTCAGTATAATGAATTTTTTCCCGGTAGGGGACTATGTATTGCCATGCAATACTCTCAGAATGCTTGTTTTCTTTTTGGGCTATGCAAAATGAAATTACCCATTGTTCTGTAGATTCTGAAATGGCAACTTTCACTGTTGGTACACCTTAATGAAAATAAGCTTACACCATTGGTTGAATTTCAATTGTTTAGGGGGTTATTAACCAATCACATCATCTGTGTAGAATGTTGTTAACCAATCACAACCTCTGTTTGAAATGACATGCAAAACTGATCCACTTCAAATATTTCTTATAATTGTGTGTGCTAGAAATGATTCAAATCAAACTGACTATTTCCATGGTTATATTTTAATCCTTTTGAAAGGCAATTTAATTTATTATTGAACTAGCAAAATTTCTAACCATGAACCATGCACTTTTTTATTCAAGCTTTCACACTTTGATTATAAATATCTGTGTGTATATATTATTGCAGCAATTATAGAACATTGACCAAAAATAGGAAATTAAATTATTGCAAATTCACAAAATGCTACATACAAATAATGCTTTCAAAATTTAAAATGCCAGTTTTTATTTTTATAAAACATTGCAAATATTTCTGAACTTACAGAAACATGATTTTGCATATTGGTGAAGACAATATTTGGAAGACAGTTTAATTTTAACCTTTAGAATTCAAAAGAACAATCCAATTTGAAATTCTGGATTTGGTCTGTTGAGTTTTTGTTTGAAAATGCTAACTTTAAGCAATATGGTGAATGAACTCTTAAAAACGTCCTTGATTTTCTTTTCATAGGTGTTCATTTGTCTTAATTTATCAGAAAAACACTCTTTATTGTCAAGTAGCTGGCACACAATTGGTGAACATTTTTATTTCAGGGGGAAAAAAGGTATTTGATGAAGTGTTAAAACTCAAAACTTATTGTCAAAGGGATCAATCAAAAATATAAACAAGTTAAGAGTTCATGGTCGTGCCAGTAACTTTTGTTGTTGATATGACATGTTTTAGGTCAGCCTGTTTCAAATCAGAAGTTTGTATCATATCAAAATTGTCATATGTTTGGTTGGGAAAATGTCCTCTTGGGTTTAACCTGTATATTTTATTGAAAAGGTGTCACATTTTGTGACATGAACTGGATTGTATATTTTATTGTTTAATAAATTCAGTTATGTAGGTATAAAATGTCAATAATCAAGTTCACATGTAATATATGTTAGTGCAGAAAGGTACATACTGGTAATTGTAACAGGAAATATCACATGGATGTAATTTGCACCTGTCCGTGATGCGAAGGGGCACAGAAACGGCAAACTAATAGAAAGTTGCCTTTGTATTCCTTAATTTCGTACTTGCCATTTCCTTATTTTTATCATAAGAATTGAACATACTTTACTTAGGAAAATGTACCTATCCTTTAGTTCAAATTTCCCCTTGCTTTAAATTCATCATAAGGATTGAACATACTTTACTAAGGAAAATGTGCCCATCCTTTAGTTCAGACTTCCCGTTGCTTTAAATTCATCATAAGGATCGAACATACTTTACTTAGGAAAATGTGCCCATCCTTTAGTTCAGACTTCCCGTTGCTTTAAATTCATCATAAGGATCGAACATACTTTACTTAGGAAAATGTGCCCATCCTTTAATTCAGACTTCCCATTCCTTTAAATTCATCATAAGAACGGAACCTACTTTTATAAGAAAAGCTATTTAAGATATTTTTATGCCCCCCGCCATAGGCAACGGGGGCATTAAGTGTTACCCCTGACCGTACATCCTTCTGTCTGTCCCATTTTCATTTCTGCACTCTAACTTAAGTTTGCCTCATTGTCAGTTTACCTGCAGCAGGTTGGTGGTTCTCTCTAGGCACTCCTGCTTTCTCCACCAATAAATATCAAATAGCCAGTAGTGCTGAAAGTGCCGTTAAACACCAAAAATCAATCAATCTTCCTTCCTCATGGTGGTTCACTTACAAAAATTATCTGTAGGCAACTTTTTATACATGGCTGTTCTGAATTCAACCAAACTTGCAAAGTTTCTCCTATAAGACATACAGTTGCATATCTGCCATTTAAATTGGCATTTCTAATTTCCATTGAGAATGTTTAGCTTTGTCCCCTCAATCATCGTCTTTCGACTTTGAAACTTTTTCTTGTTAAATTATGTGATTTGGTCAGTTTAAGGGGAACAACTAGTTGTAGGTCAATGATATTTGGTATGCAGTTGTATTTGCATTTAGACATCTCATTTCCATGGAGATTATATGACCCTGCTCCCTCATCATTCTTCATTGACTTTGAAAAAAATGAAAACAATATGTTATAAATTGTATGCGTCCAAGGCTCTTTTCTGGATTTACCTTCATCAGGAACGCTCAAAGCCGAATATTTGAAAGCCAATGATACTACCAAAAAGGTCCTAAAAAAATTAGCCAAATCCATCTAAGGTCAACTTTGCCTGAGGGAGTTGAAACCTTAGTTTCTAATAATTTCAAAATTTATTAACCGACAATTTTAGAAATGATTGAATGTTAACTTTTCATGTTAAAAGTCTGTGCTTAGATCAATTTAAAGGGAACTACTTGTGTATGTATCGGCATTGGAATTTCTCATTTCAAGGCAGTTGCTTTAAATGTTTTGCATAGTTTTCATGTAAAAGTATTGCCATTTTAATTTCAACATTTGCACTATACTATCAGAATTACATAAAGATGAGAAAAATCTCTTGTGTCAACAGTTTATTAATCTTTATCGTCAAAATTTAGGTCCAGTCTTTTGTTAAAAAGGCAATATCCAGAGTATAATTTTGAAGATATTTGTTTTCATTTTATCTTATAATACTGATAAACAGACTTAGTTTTTCTTTCAAATATCAATAACCATGTTGAACCTTCATAGAATCTTATGAAACTTGGACAGAAGCTATTTTATAATTAAGAGATAACATCTGTAGCAAAATTTGAAAATATGTTTTTCCATTTTTCAGTATTTGACTGATAGGTTGCCATTGTTTTTTAGCTATTAACATTTACAAACAGTCTGGGTTAAACTTTAAGTCATCAATAACTTTGTTAAACCTTTATGAAATGTTACAAAACTTTTACAGAAGCTTCAATCTTCATGATCAAGAAATAGCATTTGAAAAAAAGAATTTAATTCTTTTATTTTTCTGTATTTTACTTACTGACACGGGCTGAGAGGTTTAAGAAATTTATCAACTTGCCTATCAATACTGAGGTTATGAGTTCAAACCTTGCTCATGGCAGGTGTGTTGGATTCCTGTCTAAATTGACTAAGGATTGCCATTTTCTTGGCAAACTTCAGTGGTTCTCTCAGGGCACTCTGGCTTCCTCTACCAATAAAAACGGACTGCATGAAATATCCAACAGTGCTGAAAGTGGCGTTCACCACATGCATTTACTGATGAATGGACTTGGTTTTTTGCAGTCACCATTTCTCTTTTACACTCATAGCAGCAATCATTAGGAAGACACAGGGGATTTGTAGAATGCATTCCAAATTTTTTCATTATTTTGAAGAATTATGTACTACTACTTGTATTGTCTAATTAAAAAAAACATCATTTTTAATTTTAAAAGTGTCATTATTTTGAATTTCACCAGGAAACATTCTTATTTCAGACCTTTATTGAGTGTAAAATATTTTCTATTTTTAGCTTCATTTGAATCATGGGTAACTGTTTGCACAGATTATGCTATACAGCTGGAATTGGAGGGACAGTACCACAAAGCTGTGTCCTACCTGTTGGCAGCACATAAAGTCTACGATGCTATAGACCTCTTCAAGAAACATAGACTCTTCAAGTTTGTATAGAAGGCTTATTCTGTAACTTTGTAAAGATAAACATGTTTTCGGCCATATTTCAACCAAATATAGAAAACAAATTTTGGGGCTATTTTTTTACTCACTTTAAACTTTAAATTGTTCTAAAGACTAAAGATTTTCTACCCCAGGTGGAATAGATTAACTTAGCTGTATTTGGCAAAACCTTTCTGAATTTCAGGTCCTCAATTCTATTTAACTTTGAACTTTGAACTTTTTTGATTTGAGCGTCAGTAATGAGTCTTTTGAAGATGAAAACAGATGTATGGCATACAAAATTTTAAGCCTGGTATCTTTGGTGAATTTTTGAAAAAACTAAAAATTTTAGAGCTATTTTTTCTTAAAATAGGGAAATTGTTTAAGGATTCTCCTTTGCATTAATAAAGAAGAAGGTTTTAGGGCTTATCTACAGCTTCAAATAAAAAATAAAAGTTCAAAGGGATAAATTTTTTTTTCATAATATTGAACGACTTTTAATGGCAATCTTTTCAACCTTTTGTAGAAAAATAGGTTTAGAGCTATTCTTTGACTTAATAAAGCAAATGTATAAGTTTTTTCTGACTATCTTCGACTTACTAATATAAGGAAAATGTTTTAAAAGCTGCAGGAATTTGTTATAATGACATTTTCAGATAGGGATTTTTCTCTCTTATCTTGCAATTACATCAGATGCATAAAGGTATCATCAGAGTTAATACAAATCAACAATATTGTATTAAAGGGCCCAATTTAACCCCATGTGAAAATTTAATGCGTTGAACATGACTAACACGAAATCATGTTTTCCTGCAGCAGAAAAGATATTTATTGCTTACATATTTTTATGTAATCTTTCAATGAAATAGAAACCTAATAAATGTAAGATATCGAAGAAAATTGATTGTATGTTTCTTAATTACAGTTACAAATGAAAAAACACGTAATAAAGTGGATAAATAATTTATTTTTATGGTAAATAAAAGAATTCATTGCAGATTTAAGAGAATACGTGTGATTTTGATCAATAAAGCATTCATTGAAAATATTGCAGTAACGATAAAATATATTCACAAATCAATCAACTGTGACATAGTTTATACTTTATATAAAATTCAATTTAATTAGAATTTGATTGTCATTATGACATGGTAACAATAAAGGAATTTTTTAGAAGATAATTATTTGAAGGCCTCACTTTGACTTTGAGATGAAGAACAGCAATAAAAGCACTGTTCCTTTGCTTTTTGTGTGTTTTTGTCTCGCCTTGACGGAGTCAAAAGACGAGACATCGGTATGCTGTTTCCGGCGTTGGCGGCGACAGCATCGTCAACAATGTATTAGTTTGTGATTAGGTCTAGTTTATGGTGAACCACAAGTGGTAGGTCAATGATATTTGGTATGCAGTTGTATAAGCATTGGCTCATCTCATTTCCATGGAGATTATTTGGCCCTGCCCCCTCAGTCATGGTCTATTGACTTTGAAACTTTTGTTTAATTTTACATGTATTAGTTTGTGATTAGGTCAGTTTATGGGGAACCACTAGTGGTAGATCAATCATATTTGGTATGCAGTTGTATAAGCATAAGAACATCTCATTTCCATGGAGAATATTTGGCCCTGCCCCCTCAGTCATGGTCTATTTACTTTGAAAATTTGTTTTAGTTTTCATGTATTAGTTTGTGATTAGGTCTGTTCAAAGGGAACCAATAGTGGAAGGACAATGTTAATTGGTATTCAGTTGTATAAGCAATAGCACATTTCATTTCCATGGAGAATATTTGGCCCCGCTCCTTCAGTCATGGTCTATTGACTTTGAAACTTTTGCTTAGTTTACATGTATTAGTTTGTGATTAGATCAGTTTAAGATAACTGCTAATGTTAAGTCAATGATATTTGGTATGCAAATTTATTGGCATTTGCAAGTATCGTTTCAATGGAGATTATATAGCCCCACCCCCTCATCATGGTTCATTGACTTTGAAACTTTTACATAGTTTATGTTTATGTTTGTGTTTAGGTTTGTTTAAAGGGAACAACTTATAATAAGTCAATGGTATTTGGTATGCAGTTGTATTAGCATTGGCACATCTCATTTCCATGGAGATTGTTTAGCCATGTATGTTCAGTCATGGTTCATCGACTTTGAATATTTGCATAACTCACATGTTAAAGTATTGCTATTTTAATTTCAACATTTGCATTATCAAAATTACAAAAAGGCGAGACATATCTCTGTGATAACAGTTTATTTGCTATGCATGTACTGATTTTGTGTCATGGATGGATACCCCATATCCTTTGTTTTTCTCTATTTAGTAATTTTATAAATATTAGATAACAGGTTCAGAACATATAGTCCTTAACTATACATATAAGATCATAAGAAAAACACTGCATGATTGATTGGTGTTTAACGGCACTTTCAACACTATTGTGCTATTTCGTGGCGGTCAGTTTTTATTGGTGGAGGAAGCCAAAGTGCCCGGAGAGAACCACAGACCTTTGGTAGGAAAACTGACAATCCTAGTCAATTAAGATTGGAGTCAAGTGCACCTGTCTAGTGCGGGATTTGAACTGACAACCTCAGTGTTGATAGGCTAGTGATACAGTAGTTCAACTACTTAGACCACTCTGCCACCAAGGCCCCAACACTGCATGAAAAGAGTTCCATGAAAATACAAGGATTTAAGTCAATTTTGAAATGATTTTGAGATTTGTGACAACACAACAAGCAAAAAACACTTAAATAATGGACCTTTATGCCCAAAAAGCATGTAACATAAATTGTCCATTGTGTATCTTTGTCATTAATAGACCAAACAAAATAGTTTTAAGAAAAGATCCAAAAGTTTTTTTTGGAAACAAATTTAAAAATTTCTGAAATTCAGTGCTGTTTAATGTTTGAAAAAAACATTTATTTTAAATGAAGTTCAACCAAATGAGAGGTAACTCTTAAATGAATTTTTTTCTGAATTGATTTATGAACAAAAATATAAGTTATTTTAAGAGTCAATAACATCTTTATCAACTTTTTTCTAATAATAAAAGTTGTCAGGATTTTATAGAGCCTTATAAACATACAGAGGTAAGGACTTAAGTGTTAAAAAGATGCAAATAGAAGATTAAAATTGAGAATGGAAATGGGGAATATGTCAAAGAGAGAACAACCCGACCAAAGAGCAGACACAGCCGAAGGCCACCAATGGGTCTTCAACGCAGCGAGAAAATCCTGCACTCGGAGGTGGTCCTCTTTCATAACTTTGACAAAATCACTATGTGCACTTTTAACACTGATTTTTTTTCATATGTATTTCTAATTAAGATATATATCATTTCAAAAATGAAATATTTTGGGTTGAACCTGTTTATTTTATTGAGAGATGTCATATTTTGTAACAAGAAATGTAGTGTATATATTTTATTGTTTATTAGAATAATATGTCAAAAATCAGGTGTGTTTATCATGTAAGTGCAGAAAGGTCATTTTTTTTCACATGAATGTCTAATTTGAATATATGTCTTCGTTATTTTTATAACCAAAAAATATTTTATTTTCGATAAGAAACATCTGAATGAACAGAAAACAGAAAGCAATACAATTCATATAACATAGGTTCTTTATTTATATAGGAAACTAATCGTGACCTTAGGCTAAGTTCTCAGCTTGTTTTGCTGTAAATGTGAATCAAACACCAGAGAAGTATTTATCATGTGCCTTGATGCATCAATCACCTAAAAACTGAATAAAATTATCATTTTTTTCATTCTTTGGGTGTGAAAAAGAAACCCCAAGTTGATGTTTATTTCCATTGATGAAAACAAAATATCCATCAAAAGGCAAAAATAATGAATTATTATGTGTTTCCAAGCAGTTGATTGATCACATGGCTATGTCACAAAATCTAGGTATTTCTATGGGATTTTTCAAAATTAAATCTAAGGGGATCAGGTGGAAAGCTCTATTTTACTAAGACCCCTACCCATACAATTTTAATCAGAAATAAAATTCAATATTTTGTGAAAAGTTGTTTGATGATGATGGAAGTGTTTAACGACCTTGACTGGCTTTACAGCACTCGCACGGTCGGCTCGGTGCCTGAAGGCGTTTGGTGAGCATTTAAATGTTTTTGTTGGTGTCAAGCTGGAACAAGGTGGCCATTTTGGTTTTGCTGGATTGATTTGGTTTTTTACTATTGTTGTTTGGTTGCAGTCTTCTTGTTGTTTTGATCTCTACCACCCCTATATATATATCATGCCTTCCAAACCCCCATACAATCAATTTTGGAACAGCCCAGTTGAGATTGATAATATGTTATGAGTTTTATGGTTACAATATGTATATTTACGCCTACGTTTATTTTTCTAAAAGCTAATATGTATGTTGTAAACATTATCATATTGGTGTCAACTTGTCAACTTTTCAAACATCCAATGAGGGGGGAGGGGGGAGTGTGAAGGAGTGACACTTTCTAGAGGAAAATTTTTAGTCAAAGATTTACTATAGATCCTCAGTATAGATCTCATTTGACTTTTAGTTCAGATAAGATATTAACATTTAAAATTTCCAACATTTAAAAAATGAATGAGTGAATTTAACATGTCTGGTTGCTTCAGTAATCTAAATTTGTATTAGTGCTGTTCAAGAAAGTGGTCAGAAGGCACTTTTAATTTCAGCCTACCATACATTTCAATTATTTCAAATGAATTGTTTAGGATGTCTTTCTAAAATAACTACCGGTACTACCCATCAATTTTTATGATTACCCCCCCCCATACAAATAATTCTTGTACAGTTTTGATTTATGATTTGTTAATTTTTACAGAATTAACAATTTTGATTGAGAAGAAATGGAGATATTTCTCTTCTAAATTGGAGATTAAAGGGTTTGATCTTTATGTCTTTTTTAAACACAAAAAAAATGGGGAGGCTGATATTTGAGTTGAGACCTATGTTGAATTATACTTCCCTCAACGAAATTGCTCTTTACAGATGGAGAAGAGGGGCAGGGGATTTTAGAGATTTTTCTTCTAAATTGAAAATTAGAGGTATTTTTTCTTCCAGTCTTTTTTAAACAAAATAATCAAAAGGAGGCTCTAACATATATTTGAGTTGACACCTATGTTTAATTATAATTCAATCAACAAAATTGAATGATACAGATGGAGTAAGGTTGGCTTTAGAGAATTTTCTTCTAAATTGGAGATTTGAGGGTTTGATCTATCTGTCCTTTTTTAACCAAAAAAAAAAACAAATGGAGTTTCCAACTGATATTTGAGTTGACACTTCACTCAACGAAATTTTTTTTTACAGTACTTTATGTGATCTATCAAATTTGTATGTTACAGGGAAGCTATAGCCTTGGCAAAAGTTAGATTATCTCCCTTTGACCCTGTGTTGGAAGATTTGTATACGTTGTGGGCACACCAGCTGACTAAGGATGGAAACTACGAACAAGCAGCTAAATGGTATGATTATTTTTCAGTAAAAGGATAACATTCAGATAATAGTAGTAGATTATTACTGTTAAGTAGGAAATTATTGTGAGGTGTTTTGTCTCGCCAAAAAATTGAAAATCGTACTTCATAAATTTTATGGGTCCAATCAACTTCATTTGAGCATGCTTTACCTTGTGATGCATTTTTCACATTCAATGCTCATCAAATTCCTGTACTTAGAAATTTTTATATATTCTTACATTTTCGTTGCATTTTTCTCAGAAATGATGAATCTGAGACTCTTGAAATTTGATATGAAGCTTCATGTGAGCATGCTATACTGTAATGTGTTATTACATCCATCACTCAACAACTGCCTGTTTACCAAATACTTAAAGCAGGTGTATCATAGTGAACAATAGTTCACAGAAAGCCAACTAATGTAACCACAGCTATAAGTTAAATACTGCTGCTCAATAGACTATTTTCATATACAGACTTTTGACTCTGGATTTATATATTTTTAGACAGGTTGCCTAATCTGTGGTAGGACATCCTGTTACTCGGTCAAGTAAGTGCAACCAAAAGAAGTAAAATTAAACATATAATTGGTGCAATTTTTGGGGAAAGTTTACTGTTTTCCAATTATCTTGTTGTGTTTAGAAAACATAAAACTGTTAATTTTACCCCTAAATTATACCAATTGAAAGCTTGATTTAATTTTTTACGTTGCTTTAACTTGACCCAGTACCAGGATGTCCTACCAAAGAGTATAAACTCCAGAGTCAATAATCGGTAATATGAAAATAGTCTATTGAGTATACCATTTGTTTCCTTTCAGCCACTTGGCTATGAGGCAGGTTCAGGATGCTGCTAACCTTCTGGCTCGTAGATATAACCAGCCAAGCCTCCGTACCGCCTCCCATGTCTGTATGATAGCTAAAGACAAACAGCAGGGGTTGGTGTATGCCCAGAAAGTGGTCCAACAGTACCTTATACAGAACCAGTGGAAAGAGGCATACAGCTTCCTCAAGGAAGACAAGCATCTTCAGGTATTTCAACATTTTTTACTGCTTGCTGTGGATTCATTATTATTCGTTAGATTCCAATTTTTGTGATTCATGAATTTAAATTTTCAACAAATGACACATTTTCTATAAGGTTGTATGCAGACTTTTGCAAAATCACTAAATTAGATATCCACGAAGTTTTCCTCAATCCACGAAAATTGACACCCACAAAAATAAATGAATCCACACTATTTTTGTGATTATGGATGCTTGCTCTAAAAATAACAACATTCACACCATTTGTGCTTGTTTATGAGGAAAATGTTTGAAAAAAAAAAAGATATGTATATTTGAGCACGAGTCTCAGTCTATATTTTTTTTTAATTTGAGGCAAAAATTATCAAAGGGAGAATCGAAAATAAATTAGAGAGAGACTGAATAAATCAAGGCAAAAAAAACAACAAAAAAACAACAACACACCGGTCTACAAAACGCTACATAAAAAGACTGGAGAAACATGAACCCAAAAAAACTGGGGTTTATCTCAGGTGGTCTGAAGAGGTTTTCTGCAGTAAAAGCTATGCATGAGTGACAGTCTCATATATTTTAGCTGCCTTCTGCAGTAAAAGCTAAGCATGAGTGACAGTCTCAGACATTTTAGCTGCCTTCTGCAGTAAAAGCTAAAAAAGAGTTGAATTCTTACTTCTAAATAAATATTGCTATCTGCAGCAAAGACTATACATGTAATAGATACTTTTGCTTCTTTGTTTCAGTTGTTATCTGCTGTAACAGCTATGCATGAGTTATTAGCAGTAGAAATAACAAAATGCAGTGATGATTTGATCACTGTAGAAAAGGACAACCTGACTGACTGGTCAGAGAAACTTCAAGTTACTCCCATTTTACCAGGTTTGTTATTAGTGAAGAATTAGTTGAAATATCAGTCAGAATTCCACCAGACTTTCACAGATATAGGACATGGAGTTTTGCTCCTGCTATTTTAATTTTCAATCAGTGATGTTTAGGATTTCCCATACAAAAACATGGATTCAACCATTTCTGTGTATAACAGTTTATTAATATTTGACTCATTGAAAAAAGCTAGACAGATTATTACTTAACTTGCATCATTTCTTTGACATGACGAATTTTTGCATTTGCTATTTTGAATTTGATCTGTGAGATAATTGGGATCTTCAAAACCAAAACATGGACATTTCGTTTTATGTTATTCAAGACAGCAGGTAATGAACATCTTTTTAAAAATAAAATAATGGTGACAGAGGGAGAAATTTGGGATGTTTTTCGCGAAATAAAAAGTGTTATCTCCCTGCCTGCAGACTGATCCAAAGGTGAAGATTTCCAAATTTTCTTAAAATTGTTTGAAGGCCCCCCTCCCACTGATATCTAAATGTCATGTACAGTAGAAACACATACATAAAATATTAAATAAAATGAGGTTTTTTTTTCAGATTTCATTTTAGACCCAGATGAAAATGATCCAATATCACCGTGGCAACCAAACATTGTTGAAGGGCACACATTTCCCCACCATGTTTTGAGAATCTGGTATGGTAACCTAGGCATAACCATGGATACCAATAGTCTTGAGGAAATGTATAAGTCATTGAGTGTGTTGCATGCTGGGAGACAAGCTCAAACAGAACTGCCACAAGTAAGCCTTATGTATAAGACTAGAATTAACAATTGTCAATGGTAAGGTTTAGGATCGATTGGTTTTGAGAAAGGACCTTTGGTTACTTAAAAAAAAACTAAATTCCTCTTTGCAAATATAAAAAAGAAGATGTGGTATGACTGCCAATAAGACAACTCTCCACAAGAGACCAAATGACACAGAAATTAACAACTATAGGTCACCGTATGGCCTTCAACAATGAGCAAAGCCCATACCGCACAGTCAGCTATAAATGGCCCCAAAATGAAAAGTCATTTCTTTAAAAACATAACTGAGGTGCCCTGAAGTTTTGTGGTAAAAAAACATTCCTTTTTACAGAAAGAGATTTTTCAAAACTTAGGCAAAAGAAGTACCATTTCCTTTTAAAAAACCTCCAAATTTAATATGCCATTCTTTGAAAACTCTTGAGAAATTTAAGTAGACAAATGCTTAAAAGAAAGATAACCCAATAATAAATAAGATCTGTTTCTGTATTTCAACTCTAAAAAAGGTCATGTTTGCCATGATATTCTCAAATGAAAGTCTTTAGGTGCCACTTAGATTATCTCAGAATTTTTTTGATACATCCAACAAAAAAATAAAATTATCAGTTTGTGTACAACTTAAGGGTTAGGGGATGATTTGTTTTCTCCCTTTGGGCGACAAAATTCTCTCAAATACAGTTGCACCTGGCATTGAACCCATAGATTTTTGGCCAAAACAGCAATTTTCCAACAAATTAAGACAGATATGCTAAATTTATTTTGAAAAAAAACAAATTTTCTTCCAATTTATTTAGAGACAACGAAATAGGTTTTGTAAAAGGTTAAAACTTGCATTTTAAATTTTGATAGCATTGTTGTTTTCAATGTTTCCTAAATCGCAAAAATTTTTCCTTTTTGAACAATCACAATAATTTATGCTTGCAAAAATTTCTGGACTTACAGTATAGGAAATAATTGATTAAAAATAGTTTTTCTGGAACAGCCAATAAGGAGATTCACAGAACTTCTGGTAATATCTGATACATGAAGAGTTATCTCCCTTTTGAAATAAAAGGTTTGTCCACAAGATTAAACGTTGTTGCAAGATATTAACGAGATTGTGTTGTTAAATAAACATTTGAAAATATGTCATGATGAATGATAATTTTATTCATAATAGATTAAATTAATAAGTTTACCTCTTACATCTTTGTAAAATAACCTTGATAATGTTTGGATAATGCAATAAAAATGTGTCTCAGACATATCTTATTTGATAGCTAATTTTCTGACACTTCCTTTTTATTTTATGAGTGTGGTTTTACCACAGGAATACCACACATTCAGGTATTGCAGAGTCATTGTTTTTCTGCCTATTTACTCATTTGTAATTGTGTACCTTCACTCCACAAGTTAGGTCTATATTGCAATTACCTTCATTTGTCCAATACATATTTCTTTCCCTCTTTTCTCAGAAACTATTGAACAAAATGATTGCATATTTGGTCAGCCTTTTGACTATGGCTGATTTGATTGGCGTTTAAAGCCACTTTCAGCACTATTGTGCTATTTCGTGGTGGTCAACTTATATTGGTTGAGGAAGCCAGAGTGCCAGAAGAGAACCACCGACCTTCAGTAGGGAAACTGACAATTGTAGTCAATTAAGATTGGAGGCAAGTGCACCTGCCACGTGCCTGATTCGAACTCACAACCTCAGTGTTGACAGGCTAGTGATAGTAGTTTGACTACTTAGACTTCTCGGCCACCAGGGCCCTCCCATTTGACATAGATGAGGGATAATGTGCGAACACCTTTTGAATCTGTCAGATACCTACTTCCTGTTAAATAATTCGTCAAGTTTTTCAAATATTTCAAATAAACTAAAAACAATTCTTTGAACATTTCTCAAATACTACTAAACAGAGCGACTTCATATTTGGTCAGCAGCTAAACAACACATGTTTGTTCGCTTTTCTGATCTGTCCGACTCTTACCTCCTAATTGACAGTACTTTGAATAACATGTGGTGTAATGCTTAGAATGACTTCACATGCACTCTTGTTTTATTTGCATCAGTACATTAGGGTCATTAGTCATTAAGTTTCATTTATATAAATTTTTTATCAGTGCAAAAGAGGATAACTTTATTTTTCCTTCCTTGTATGTTGCAAATTTGCGTAATACTCATAAAAAAGTTAAAATCTGTCCATCAGTATAAAAAATTCATTGAAAAATATGATTAGTTAAATGTTTGTTAGAATTATCATGGTAGAAAACTGAATTAAACCCTGCTGTTAAGGATTGAAATTGATGAATGAAAAGATTTATTTGATTTCTTTGTGATCAAACAGTTTAACATTAAATTCGGATGCATGAAATTTATAACGTGATTTCTGAATTAATCGTATCTGTTCATCTATTGCAGTTACTGGTACAGATCAGTATAGACCTAGTCCTGTGTCTGCTGTCCTTGTTGATGTCAGAGACTCCCATGGCAATCTCACATCTGCTGAAAGCTGTCAGCAGTCTACATGAAGCTAATCACTTACAAGTAATGGAAATATTGCTCAAATTGTTCCTTCCACAGGGTGAGTAATTCAGATTATTTTGTTTAAACAAATTGGATTGATTGATTGATTGATTGGTGTTTAATGTCACTTTCAACACTAAAGGCTGTTTTGTGGCTGTCAGTTTTTATTGTTGGTGGAAGCCAAAGTGCCAGGGAAAAACCACTAACCTTTGGCAAAAAAACTTGACAATTAAGGTGGTACATAACACTACAGGGAGGTAACTCTGTAAAAATCAGCTGAACATTTTAATCACGTTCTATTGTTAAGGAAATATTAATCTTCTCAATGATCAAAATTAAGTGATTATCAAACTGCTATATATCTAATGAAATTTTTTCGGATAAAGTGTGTGGTTCAAGTTTTTTGAAATTTTTATATTTTTTTCAAAGAGTCAAAGTGAATATTTTGTCAAAATTTTATGAAAATTAAACGAGCCAAATTAATTTTAGTCAAAGTGTTTGGTACCAACTTTAGATTGCAGTTTAGCACACCTGCACATGTTAAGTTCAAACTCACAGCCTCATTGTTGACAGGCTGGTGATATTGTAATTGGACTACTTAGACCACTTGGCCTCCTAGGCCCCTAAACAAATTGGATGTTTCTTTTCCAGTCAGATTTTTGCTTTGGTAAAGTATTTTTAGAGAAGATTAGAATCAAAGACTAGAAAAATGCAAAATTAAAACCAAAAGAACAGTTAAGGCAGAATAGACAGAAAAACTTTTACAGTCAGTCATTATAATTCAATTCTATATTCCATATTAAAGGAGTAGATCATGAAAAAAACGTTGATGACGTCAATGTCACATGACAAAATTATGTCTAAGAGCTGATAGACAAAAAACTTTCAGCTAATCAGATGACGTGTTGCATCCAAAATTAAATTATATAATGGTACCAAACATGAGTTTTAACATTAACAGTACCAATTTTTCTGCACTAGATGCATATTTGGACATTTAATATCTCTTCAGTGATACTCAAGGCCAAAATATTTGAAAATCCAAAACTTATTTAAAAAAAAAGAGGAAGAGCGTGTAAACCTATGTTTATAATGACATATGGAATACCGAAATTCTAAAATCTAACAGATAATTATAGGTTTCATAACAAGTAAGAATTGGATATTGCTTGATATCAACCAGAGGTATTTAATAACAAAATAATACAAAAAACGAGCCTTTGGCTAATTCTATAAGATTTGACAAAAAAGAAGATTTTCAGGTGGAAAGTGTGAATATTTTGTACATTATGAAAGTAATTACATATGTCAGTTACCAAGAAGGAAATGTACATTGTTTTGACCTTTGAAAGTCATCAATGGCCTAACAAATAGCATATATAAATGTCACAATTTGGTTTCATGATGCTGGATAAGCCAATCAAATTAACAAATTTTTCGTATCACTTATTCGTATCACACTCCATATCTCATCATGCTAGAAATGGATAATGGGCCATAACCATTGGAGAAAGTATTATTGAGAACCAGATAAACATATTAAATACTGTAAACCAACCAATTTTCGTGACCAATATAATTTCACCACTTTCAGGATTAGGAAAATTATAAACACGAATATAAGTAGTCATGAATTATTTAGAATTTATATCTTCCAGTAATGAAAAAGATGACGAAAATTAGAACATCACGAAAATAAATTGCCTGGAAGTCGACTGGCATGGGCTAAACGCAAAATAAAGTATCTGCGAAAAACAGTTGGTTTGCAGTAATTGATTTTTATATGTGGTAACACTTACATTATTGTATTATTCTCTTTGTAAATTGTAGGGCCAAAATATATGCTGAAGTTACAACAGGAGATTACTGCCATGAGGGTTGTTATTAGTATGGAGAATAATATTGACTTTGATACGTCAAAAATGCACACGATCAAACGTTACATGTCGGAACTAAAAGACGAGGACTCTGTTTCAAATGGAGGCTTACGATGCAGGGAGTTAGACTGCCTTAGAGCTTATTATTTTGTGGCCATTTTGAATTATTTACGAAAGAATTTAGGCAAAAAAGAGGATGATCGAAAGGAAAGTGAAAACTCAAATTTAGAAATCAAAAGTGAAAGTAAGAGCGATGTGCAGGAGGTTGTTAAAATTGATTCAGGTGAAAATATACAAGGTATTAGGGAATGTGAAAATAACAATTCAAAAACTGAAGAAATCTCTGATACGAAAAGTGATCAAATGGCTAATGTCGGTAAAGAAAATTCAGAAGTGAGCATTCAGTTGGAAAGTGAAAATTTGCCTTCTACATCTGATAGTAGTACAAGCTGTTTGGCTTCACATTCTGATACTAGCATTAGCCTATCTGGTCAGCTTGAGAACATTAAATCATCTGATACAGAAGAAAATTTGGCTGAAAAAATCAAATTTTACGTTAAGATTGATGACGAAGCGAATCCAGTGGGTGGATCAGCTGATCAAAGTTTAGTGAGTGGAATAGGTGCAAGGCCAAAAACCTTTAGATTTATGTCTTTTGAAACCCCAGAGTATCGTCTCAGTGTTTCGAAGCTTTCACATGTGGCTCGCGGTTTACTTTGGGATATACAAGGCAAACGATATGCACTTACTGAAACATTAGGTTATATATACAAGGGAATTTCTCAACTTTTGCTGGATTTAAAACCTAGTTCAATATCACCATCACCTTCGCAAGCGGAAGTTAATTCTCAAACCATGTCAGAAATTCTTCCTCTGGACCATCAGGCAATACCAACGTCAAATCCCGAATTTCAAGGAGAATCTATGTCTGCAAGATCGTCTATTGGATCATTAATTGAAATGCAGGGGTCGGCTATGGGTAAAAAACGTCATTCCAGTGAACCTGTCATTCAAAAACCTCAAGTACACGAGAAACTAGAAATGTGCCATCGTTCAGCATCAACAGGAAGTCAACCAAGTCTGGAAACTATGTCTCTTCAATACTCCAGCATTGATAAAGATCTAATTGAGGATCCTGATTTATACATGTCGTCTGATTGGTTGATCAAGTCACGGAAGGTCTTATGGGAGGATGAACCTCATCATCCATTAGCAATAGTGCATTCTGGGAAAGAAAATTTAACCAGCATTATTAATCCTAATAAATACATTAATGTGCCTGATGAATGGTACAACATGCCTGCTGATCAAAAATATACAATGAAATATGTTACCATGGCAATACTAAAAGAGGAACAGGAGTACATGATGCAGGAGTTGAAGAATGGTCCTGATGCCATACAGGTAAAATTAATGATAAGTCTTCAAAATTCTTCTTCAACAGTTATGTCATCTTTACAGCAGTAGCTTTTTTAAAAAGCTGTTTAACATGACAATAAATTGATGACATGAATTAATTTAATGAGTAAAGGTTTCAGCTGAATCGTTGCCTTGAGAAATTTTCCATGTCATGTTAACTGCCTGGAATTTTCGTAGCTATAGGTTTAATCCCTGGCTATGTAAATCCAAAGACTCTAAAATTGCTATTTTGGGGTTATAGGTCAAGCACTTAACATTTTAGAGTAAAAACAAAGACATTTGTCAATACTTTTCAGAGTAGAGTGACATTTTTTCCTGCTGACTATTACCTTGTGAGCGAAGACATTAAAAAGATGACTCAGTTTGTCAGTCTTGTACAAAGATATTTTTATGAAATATTTTATTCCAGTTTAGGATAAATAAAGATTTAAAGACATCAAATGTTATATGAAATTATTTAATTTGGTAGACAAATACTGTTTTCATATTTCAACAGTAATTGCTGTCAGAATTAAATTGACATGCATTCAAATAAATTATATTAATTTTTTTTCAAAATGGAATGAAAATAATGGATACATGTACTAGTTCAAGAGTTGTTGGATTTAATGCTTATGATTTAAACTTTACAGTATTTCATGATATTTTTATTCTTGACAGACACCATTTCCTAACCCAATGGATTCTGTGAAACTGTTGCTAGTGATGTGCGGAAAGAGCGATTCCCTGACAGAAAACGAGAGACATATGTTTGCAGAGAAAATAGTCACATGGGCCATGAAATATGCTGTGTCCTCACAACAGAAAGACTCTATAATAGATCACATGCATCAAGCTTTGACTCATTTGTAAAATATTGTACCAAAAATTCATAAATCGTGTATAAATTCGAACATTTACTGTGACTATGGCAATAGGAAAAATTCAGAACCAAAAGTTTAAATTATAGATGCTGTGCATTTCTCGATAGTCGATTACACTTTGCCTTCTGTAATAAGGCTCATTTAGTCATTAAGACCACAAAATTTAATATATATAAAAAATTAATGCCCTTGTTTAACAACTCTTGAAAAAACATGGCAAAGATTTTCAAATTTACAGAATGGACTTAAAGTAAATTATTGTTTACAAATAAAGATTATTTTTATGGTCAATGAACATTTATTTGTGAGCTGCAGAATCAATTTCTATTACAAAACAAGCTGTAAATATCAGGCATTTCATTAAGAGACAACATCTAGTACTTTTACTCTCTAAACTTCTGATTAGGTCCACTTCAGTTATGAAATTTTCATAGTGTTCATAGCATACCTGGAAAAGGACTTTCTTCGAACACAAAAAGTTCTAGTCCATGTAATAGATAATGAACCCATGGTATAAAGTTGTGAGCAGATTAAAATGTCTTATGTCATATGTCTTATGAGCGTGTAATGAAAAAAATCTCCAGTATAATTTCTATGTCGTCTTAATTGCCATGGTCACATGGTATACATCAGTCATTTTCACACATCGATAGAATTAGAATTATGTCAGAGAGACAATAAACTATATGTATGTTTCTTGACGCTATATAGAACAATTTTGTATCATCTATATGTCCATCATTTTTGAAGTGCAGGGAAGCCATTTAACCAATTGGAAACTTTTACCATAAAAATGAAACATTTAGTATTTTTGGAAAATATTTTGCAGGTCTTACTGACAATAAATACCAATGCTCCGTGTTGAAGGCCGTACCTTGACCTATAATGGTTTACTTTTATAAATTGTAACTTGGATGGAGAGTTGTCTCATTGGCACTCATACCACATCTTCCTATATCTATATATGTTATCTTCACAAAAAGCATAGGTGTCAACTTTTCAGCAGTCACTGGGAGCAGCCAGATATTTAAATGGAAAATTGTTGAACTTCCTTTAAAAACAAATATCGAGACAAGGAGTCAAAAGTCCCACTTTAGAAAAAGAAAAAAAAATTCATATTTCTTTCTTTTTCAATCTCATTTCATTTAAATAAATGTTTGGCGGCCAAACAAGTTTTGTAAAATCCTGTTCAATAAATTAAATATTGTCAAATATTTTTTGGCAGAATATATCATGTATATTCCCCTAAACTTCTATATATATATGATTTGTAGGTAATGACCTATTATTTGATTCTATGGTAACTTTTCCATTGTTAAATTTGTTTTTTATTTTTTAAACTCCTTTTACCTAAACTTTTTTTATGACAAATTTAAGATCTGTATGATAATTTTGCACTAAATTTTAAGCCTTATGGAATCACACCACTAATTCATGGACCCATTACTTCCAATGTTAAATCCCTCAATTTCAAGCAGGCTCTTTTGTCTTTAGTTCAAATAAAGTGACAATCATTGCATGTCAAAGCAATATCTTATGGTGTCTTGCACTGAAAAAATCAACATACTTTTAATTGCATTTAAGAGGGAACTTCGAATGTACCAAAACAGATACTTCAGATCTGACAAACAGGCAATACGTACCCTCCTTTTAAAATTTCATGCAATTTTTTTATTATTCAAAATTATAAGTCAAAAAGCCTTCGACAATGTCTGCTTTCATTCGATACCAAAATTAATGAAATACATACTTTGAAAGTTACACCCATGCGTAGGAACTCTTTTGTGTTAAATATGTATTTCTTTCTGGTATGTGCTTTCTCACCGGGTCCCAATAAGTGGTGTTACACCTTTTGGCCCCTTCTTCTTTATGTAAAAAAAAAATTTCTAAGAGGGAGATGTTTAACTTTTGAGGTTTGATTAGTTGACACCTATGAAAAAATACTGGATGTCTTCAAGTGCCTTTTTTGGAATGTCCAAACTGTTGATTTATTACCTGTACATTTAAACGAATATCAAATCATTTTATGTCTTTTTGGGGTTGTGTATGGGGAAGTTTGAGCTTATAAATGAAGCAAACCCACTTATAAAAAAGTTAAAAACACATCTTTTTTGTAGAAGGAAAAATGTAATTTTAAATGAATTGCTCAAAATGATTAAACCCAAGTGATAAAATATAAGTGCCTTTTTTTATTGGACTGCATTCTGCACAATTAACAGTCATTTGAAATAGAGAATGAGTCTCATTTTATTTTAGATTGTCAAAAACATACATTTTTGTGGGTTTAGATAGAATTTTTTTATAAGTTAACAAGACAATTTCATGATATTTTTTTTTTGCTGCAATGATTATGTGAAGACATTCTTTGAAGGAAGTTGAGTTTTATACTCTTCTATCACTAAACATATGATGAACATTCAGCTATATCATTGGACTTCTTTTGGTATACGACTCTTACTGCAGGAAAAGACCTGAAAAGTTTTGAAAAAGTCTTTTAGTGAGAAATTTTCTTTGTTAGGGACACTTTTCACAAAAATCTTACAATTGATCTTGAGATATACTGAAATGTTCATGTCTTGCAAATTTTTAAGATTTTATGTGAAATGAGGTGTTGACCTTGTTCTATCCCAGTTGCTCACTATGTACAAGTTTATCATATTCTTTTATTAACTTTTTCTATATACACTTTTTTCAGTGTTTAAATAGCTATGATGGGTTCTAATATGAATTTGTTTATAATCATTTTATTTTGTGGACTCAAAAGTTAGTCATTCAGAATTGTCTTGGATTACAGAAGTAAATAAATTACATGTGGATACAGAATCTCTAGGTATTAACTCCCTTAGTATACCTAAGGTTGTTGGCAATTCTTTTCAGGCTAAATTTTTCTACCAAATTGCTCTTCATGTATAAATACTTGCCGGTGATTCCATGTGCTAAATTTTAGTGTTTCTGATCCTAAAAATGTTTGAAATACAATGAATTATATTTTTTCTTTAATTTGGATAAGTTTGCTTTAATTCAAAATTCAACAACTTTCTATAGTAGTTTTATGCTCCATCCTGTTGTAGCCTCCCAGTATAAAAGTGCTTTGTTATTCACATTTGTAAATATACCATAACAAAAAAGTGTCTTCACTCTAAACATGACATTGTTACAACACATTGGGGATAAACATGACATTGTCAAAACACATTGGGATAAACATGACATTGTCAAAACACATTGGGATAAACATGACAATGTCCTAACACATAGGGATAAACATGAAATTTATATAACACTGTTACACATGGGGATAGACATGTTATATTGTTGTTACTGCTTCATTGTTGTGTTAATTATGACTGAAATAAAATTATTGAATTTGTATACAAGTGTATTCTTTGTTTTAAAGAGCCATTTGTATATATCAAGATCATGTATGGTGGTATGTATCAAAATACATGTACTTTAAATGCATTGTTTAATCTCTCTTCTTTATCAAGAAATTATAAGTAGTCTTTTTTGTCTCGCACCAACAAAGAAATAATTCGAAACACGGTGTGCTGTTTTTGGCATTGGAAGTGGTGTCGGAGGTGTCAGCAGTGGCGTCAACAATGTATTAGTTTGTGATTAGGTCTAGTTTATGGTGAACCACTAGTGGTAGGTCAATGAAATATGGTATGCAGTTGTATAAGCATTGGCACTTCTCATTTCCATGGAAATTATTTGGCCCTGCCCCCACAGTCATGGTCTATTGACTTTGAAACTTTTGCTTAGTTTACCATGTTAACATGACTTGTATTAGTTTGTGATTAGATCAGTTTAAGGGGAACCATAAGTGGTAGATCAATGATATTTTGTATGCAGATGTATTAGCATTAGCACATCTCATTTCCATGGAGATAATTTGGCCCGCACCCTCAGTCATGGTCTATTGACTTTGAATGTTTTACATGTTAAAATATGTGATAAGACCAGTTTAAGGGGAACCATAAGTTGTAGATCAATGATATTTTGTATGCAGACGTTTTAGCAGTAGCACATCACATTTCCTTGGAGATTATTTGGCGCTGCCCCCTAGGTCATGGTCTATTGACTTTCAATGTTTTACATAGTTTAAAAGTTAAAAAGTTTGTTTAAATATTGCCATTTGAATTTCAGCATTTGCATAAACTGTCAAATTACAAAATGTGAGATATACCGTATAGCGGGTTATTTTCACGGGGTGTTTATTTTCGCTTATTTTGGCGGATAAACAAAAATCGCGAAAATAAATTCCGCGAAAATTTATGCATACGTTTGGTAGTTTCGAAGTTAACATGGTTAAAGGATTTGGAAACGATTTATTTTTCCCTGTTGGCAGGTCAATAACGGTATATGTTAGTTTTAACAAGATAAATGCCAAAGGTCATTGTACATAAATGTATTTTATAAAATGACTGTCTGGTGTGTATACCCTTATTAATACGTGTCAATTAGAATAAGAGTGTAAGGTACTCTATCAGGTAATTATCCCATATTAATTAGTGTCAAACTATACAAGAGTTGTAAACACTCATGATAAGTTTGTAACCTAATTATTAACTACATCAAAGGTACGTCAAATCTAATCAATCGTAAAATTTACAAGACGTTTGAATTTTACGAACAATTATCTAAGTTAACGGTATTCTAATGATTAACTGTATCAGAAACTAATCAATAAATAAGAGGTCATTCCGATAAAAAAATAATTAATTAACCATAACAATAGACACTTGTTTGTCAAGTTTTACAACTTTTAACTTCAACAATTTCAGTATCCACCAAAATATTTAATTGGGATTTAAGAATCCACCAAAATAAAAACCGCCAAAATTTTTTGTATACTTTGTTGCCCCCAAATCGCGAAATTTTACACCCGCGAAAATAACCCGCTATACGGTATCTCTCTGTCAACAGTTTATTTAAAGAGATTTGGCCAATTTACAAAGATGTCTTTTACTTTGATTGTTTTGAAAAAGTTTTTGCAATCTATAAATATCACATCAACAACATTATGTCTTTATTTTTAATGTGTTAATTGTAGCTACTTATGGTGGCAAAACTAAAGTGTTGATAGATTTTAGCAAACTTTGAGTCTTGTATCTTAGATAAAAAATATAAGATTTTTAGTCCCCTACCGACGAAGTCGAAGGGGACTTTAGGTTTGCACTCTGTCCGTCTGTCCGTCCGTCCGTCTATTGGCAGGAGTTTTCTACATTACAAAATGCACCATAATACTAATTATACGACAAGAAGTCAATGAGTAGATGAGAACTTGACTTGATGCAATGTTTAACACAAGCTTATGAAGGGAAAACTTTAAAACAGAGTTAAGAGAGTAAGGCATAGGTCAGAATGATTTTATTTGGTATGATGCTTATAAAATACAAACTATTCATTACTAAAAATCTTATATAAGTAAAGGCCAGTGACCTAATTTAGATGAGAGGCTATTATAATCTCTTCAACTAATCTTTACAGAAAGTTATACTGTTATACGCTGAATTATTTCTGAAATAATATTTTTTGGGAGGTTGTGTTGCTCAGTCTTAGTTTTCTTTGTGTTTTGAATACTGTTGTTTGTCTGTTAGTCCTTTCCTGTTTTTGCCATGGCGTTGTCAGTTTATTTTCGAATTATAAGATTGAATGTCTCTGGTATCTTCCGCGTTTCTTTTTTTAAAGCTTAACAGGAAATAAAGCCCATGACTTATTTATTGTGCCACATATGGCCCTGCACACACAATTAGAACATGAAAACTAGATGTGAATGTTACATCTGAGACTACTGATTTTACAACAATAATAACAATAATAATAGGTTTAATATGTAATAGTAGTCTCAGCCAACATCCATTTCTCATTCATTAGCTTGATTAGATAAATGACTTTAGCAGTTTTATTTTGTTAGTTAAAACCAGAGACATGTCTCTGTTAAAACATATTTTATTGTTCAAAAGAACAAATAGGACACACACATTTTTAGCTCACCTGACCTGAAAGGTCAAGTGAGCTTTTCTCATCACTTGGCGTCCGTCGTCCGTCATCTGTCGTCCGTAAACTTTTACAAAAATCTTCTCCTCTGAAACTACTGGGCCAAATTTGACCAAACTTGGCCACAATCATCATTAGGGTATCTAGTTTAAAAAATGTGTCCGGTGACCGGGCCAACCAACCAAGATGGCCGCCATGGCTAAAAATAGAACATAGGGGTAAAATGTAGATTTTGGCTTATATCTCTGAAACCAAAGCATTTAGAGCAAATCTGACATGGGGTAAAATTGTTTATCAGGTCAAGATCTATCTGCCCTGAAATTTTTAGATGAATCAGACAACCCGTTGTTGGGTTGCTGCCCCTGAATTGGTAATTTTAAGGAAATTTTGCCGTTTTTGGTTATTATCTTGAATATTATTATAGATAGAGATAAACTGTAAACAGCAATAATGTTCAGCAAAGTAAGATCTACAAATAAGTCAACTTGACCAAAATGGTCAGTTGACCCCTTAAGGAGTTATTGCCCTTTATAGTAAATTTTTAACCATTTTTTGTAAATTTTTGTAATCTTTTACAAAAATCTTCTCCTCTGAAACTACTAAGACAAATTTAACCAAACTTGTCCACAATCATCATTAGGTTATCTAGTTTAAAAAATGTGTCCGATGACCCTGCCCGCGAACCAAGATGGCCGACATGGCTAAAAAATAGTACATAGGGTAAAATGCTGTTTTTGGCTCATATCTCTGAAACCAAAGCATTAAGAGCGAATCTGATGAGGATAAAATTGTTCATAAGGTCAAGATCTATCTGCCCTGAAATTTTCAGACCAATCAGGCAACCCGTTGTTGGGTTGCTGCCCCTGAATTGGTACATTTAAGGAAATTTTGCCGTTTTTGGTTATTATCTTGAATATTATTATAGATAAAGATAAACTGTAAACAGCTATAATGTTCAGCAAAGTAAGATCTACAAATAAGTCAACTTGACCAAAATGGTCAGTTGACCCCTTAAGGAGTTATTGCCCTTTATAGTAAATTTTTAACCATTTTTTGTAAATTTTTGTAATCTTTTACAAAAATCTTCTCCTCTGAAACTACTAAGACAAATTTAACCAAACTTGTCCACAATCATCATTAGGTTATCTAGTTTAAAAAATGTGTCCGATGACCCTGCCCGCGAACCAAGATGGCCGACATGGCTAAAAAATAGTACATAGGGTAAAATGCGGTTTTTGGCTCATATCTCTGAAACCAAAGCATTAAGAGCAAATCTGATGAGGATAAAATTGTTCATAAGGTCAAGATCTATCTGCCCTGAAATTTTCAGACCAATCAGGCAACCCGTTGTTGGGTTGCTGCCCCTGAATTGGTAATTTTAAGGAAATTTTGCCGTTTTTGGTTATTATCTTGAATATTATTATAGATAAAGATAAACTGTAAACAGCTATAATGTTCAGCAAAGTAAGATCTACAAATAAGTCAACTTGACCAAAATGGTCAGTTGACCCCTTAAGGAGTTATTGCCCTTTATAGTCAATTTTTAACCATTTTTCGTAAATTTTTGTAATTTTTTACAAAAATCTTCTCCTCTGAAACTACTAAGACACATTTAACCAAACTTGTCCACAACCATCATTAGGGTATCTAGTTTAAAAAATGTGTCCGATGACCCCGCCCGCGAACCAAGATGGCCGACATGGCTAAAAAATAATACATAGGGTAAAATGCAGTTTTTGGCTCATATCTCTGAAACCAAAGCATTAAGAGCAAATCTGATGAGGATAAAATTGTTCATTAGGTCAAGATCTATCTGCCCTGAAATTTTCAGACCAATCAGGCAACACGTTGTTGGGTTGCTGCCCCTGAATTGGTAATTTTAAGAAAATTTTGCAGCTTTTGGTTATTATCTTGAATATTATTATAGATAGAGATAAACTGTAAACGGCAATAATGTACAGCAAAGTTAGATCTACAAATAAGTCAACATGACCAAAATTGTCAATTGACCCTTTAAGGAGTTATTGCCCTTTATAGTAAATTTTTAACCATTTTTTGTGAATTTTTGTAATCTTTTACAAAAATCTTCTCCTCTGAAACTACTAAGACAAATTTAACCAAACTTGTCCACAATCATCATTAGGTTATCTAGTTTAAAAAATGTGTCCGATGACCCTGCCCGCGAACCAAGATGGCCGACATGGCTAAAAAATAGTACATAGGGTAAAATGCGGTTTTTGGCTCATATCTCTGAAACCAAAGCATTAAGAGCAAATCTGATGAGGATAAAATTGTTCATAAGGTCAAGATCTATCTGCCCTGAAATTTTCAGACCAATCAGGCAACCCGTTGTTGGGTTGCTGCCCCTGAATTGCCCTTTATAGTCAATTTTTTACAATTTTCATAAATTTTGTAAATTTTTGTAAATTTTTACAAAATATTTTCCACTGTAACTACCGGGCCAAGTTCATTATGGATAGAGATAATAGAAAGGAGCAAGAATGTTCAGTAAAGTAAGATCTACAAACACATCACCATCACCAAAACACAATTTTGTCATGAATCCATCTGTGTCCTTTGTTTAATATGCACATAGACCAACATGACCAAGGTGAGCGACACAGGCTCTTTAGAGCCTCTAGTTTTTATACGACCGCAAAAATTGAAAATTTTTTGGTCGTATATTGGTATGACGTTGGCGTCGTCGTCGTCGTCGTCGTCGTCGTCGTCGTCTGGCGTCGTCCGGCGTCGTCCGAAGACACATTGGTTTTCGCACTCTAACTTTAGTTTAAGTGAATGGATCTCCATGAAATTTTACCATAAGGTTCAATACCACGAAAGGAAGGTTGGGATTGATTTTGGGGGTTATGGTACCAACAGTTAAGGAATTAGGGGCCAAAAAGGGGCCAAAAATAAGCATTTTTGTAACTTCCAGACAATAACTTGTGTGTAAGTGTATGGATCTCTCTGACATTGTACCACAAGGTTCCATATCACAAAGGGAAGGATGTTATTGATTTTGGGGGTAATTGCCTCAAAATTTTAGGAATTAGGGGCCAAAAAAGGGGCAAAAAACAAGCATTTTTCTAGTTTCATGACAATAACTTGTGTGTAAGTGTTTGGATATTTCTGAAATTGTACTACAAGGTTCCATATCACAAAGGGAAAGCTGGAATTGAGTTTGGGGGTAATTGCCCGAAATGTTTAGGAATTGGGGGCCAAAAAGGGGCCAAATATAAGCATTTTTCTAGTTTCCAGACAATAACTTGTGTTCAAGTGTATGGATCTCTCTGAAATTGTACTGCAAGGTACCATACCACAAAGGGAAGGCTGGGATTGAGTTTGGGGGTGATGAATCATAAGGGGGTTCAAAAAATTTGGGGGGGGGATTTTTTTCTTTTCTTTTTTTTTCTTTTTTTCCTTTTTTTTTTCTTTTAAAATTTTCCATTTTAAGTTGGTTATTTCTGATTAATATTTAAAAGCAAATAATAATGATATGGTAGGAGATACACACCAAACAGGATGTGTAAATTATTATATAATAAGTATTGTGCAATAGCAAGAAATTTTCAATTGCACAGTATTGCACAATTGCAAGAAATCTTCAATTGCACAGTATTGCGCAATAGCAAGAAATCTTCAATTGCACAGTATTGCGCAATAGCAAGAAATATCCAATAGCACAATATTGCGCAATAGCAAGAAATTGTCAATTGTACAGTATTGCACAATAGCAAGAAATATTCAATTGCACAGTATTGTGCAAAAGAAGATACTTCGTATAAATTGCTAATTTCTTGATCAATTTCAATGGGGTTTTATTCTTGAATTCTTGGGGTTCTTTAATATGCTGAATCTAACCGTGTATTAAGTTTTTGGATTTTGGCCCCGTTTTTAAATTGGTCCACATTGAGATCCAAAGGGTCCAAAATTTAACTTTGTTTGATTCCATCAAAAATTGAATTATTGGGGTTCTTTGATATGCCGAATCTAACCGTGTATTTAGATTCTTAATTTTTGGTTCCGTTTTCAAATTGGTCTACATTAAGGTCAAAAGGGTCCAAATTTAAACTTAGTTTGATTTTAACAAAAATTGAATTTTTAGGGTTCTTTGATATGCTGAATCTAAACATGTATTTAGATTTTTGATTATGGGCCCAGTTTTCAAGTTGGTCCAAATCTGGGTCCAAAATTAAACTTTGTTTGATTTCAACAAAAATTGAATATATGGGGTTCTTTGATATGCTGAATCTAACCATGTATTTAGATTTTTGATTTTTGGGCCCCGTTATCAACTTTGTCCACATTGAGGTCAAAAGGGTCCAAAATTAAACTTTGTTTGATTTCATCAAAAATTGAATTCTTGGGGTTCTTTGATATGCTGAATCTAACCATGTATTTAGATTTTTTATTTGTGGACCCGCTATCAAATTGGTTCATATTGAGGTCAAAAGGGTCCAAAATTAAACTTTGTTTGATTTCATCAAAAATTGAATTATTGGGGTTCTTTGATATGCCAAATCTAACCGTGTATTTAGATTTTTAATTTTGGGTCCCGTTTTTAAATTGGTCTACATTAAGGTCCAAAGGGTCCAAAATTAAACTTAGTTTGATTTTAACAAAAATTGAATTCTTGGGGTTGTTTGATATGCTGAATCTAAACATGTGTTTAGATTTTTGATTATGGGCCCAGTTTTCAAGTTGGTCCAAGTTGGGGTCCAAAATTAAACTTTGTTTGATTTCAACAAAAATTGAATATATGGGGTTCTTTGATATGCTGAATCTAAACATGTATTTAGATTTTAGATTTTTGGCCCAGTTTTCAAGTTGGTCCAAATTGGGGTCCAAAATTAAACTTTGTTTGATTTCAACAAAAATTGAATATATGGGGTTCTTTGATATGCTGAATCTTACCATGTATTTAGATTTTTTATTTGTGGGCCCGCTATCAAATTGGTTCATATTGAGGTCAAAAGGGTCCAAAATTAAACTTTGTTTGATTTCATCAAAAATTGAATTATTGGGGTTCTTTGATATGCCAAATCTAACCGTGTTTGTAGATTTTTAATTTTGGGTCCCGTTTTTTAAATTGGTCTACATTAAGGTCCAAAGGGTCCAAAATTAAACTTAGTTTGATTTTAACAAAAATTGAATTTTTGGGGTTCTTTGATATGCTGAATTTAAACATGTGTTTAGATTTTTGATTATGGGACCAGTTTTCAAGTTGGTCCAAGTTGGGGTCCAAAATTAAACTTTGTTTGATTTCAACAAAAATTGAATATATGGGGTTCTTTGATATGCCGAATCTAAACATGTATTTAGATTTTAGATTTTTGGCCCAGTTTACAAGTTGGTCCAAATTGGGGTCCAAAATTAAACTTTGTTTGATTTCAACAAAAATTGAATATATGGGGTTCTTTGATATGCTGAATCTTACCATGTATTTAGATTTTTTATTTTGTGGGCCCGCTATCAAATTGGTTCATATTGAGGTCAAAAGGGTCCAAAATTAAACTTTGTTTGATTTCATCAAAAATTGAATTATTGGGGTTCTTTGATATGCCAAATCTAACCGTGTTTTTAGATTTTTAATTTTGGGTCCCGTTTTTTAAATTGGTCTACATTAAGGTCCAAAGGGTCCAAAATTAAACTTAGTTTGATTTTAACAAAAATTGAATTCTTGGGGTACTTTGATATGCTGAATCTAAACATGTGTTTAGATTTTTGATTATGGGACCAGTTTTCAAGTTGGTCCAAGTTGGGGTCCAAAATTAAACTTTGTTCGATTTCAACAAAAATTGAATATATGGGGTTCTTTGATATGCTGAATCTAACCATGTATTTTGATTTTGGACATTGGACCATAATAGGTAAATTAAAAAAATTGAAGTTCTTAGACCACATTCTTTCTGTGTCAGAAACCTATGCTGTGTCAAATATTTAATCACAATCCAAATTCAGAGCTGTATCAAGCTTGAATGTTGTGTCCATACTTGCCCCAACTGTTCAGGGTTCGACCTCTGCGGTCGTATCAAGCTGCGCCCAGCGAAGCATTTTATTAACTTAGTAACGTCATCTCCGTTTCATTATTGTGTTGCCTCCTTACAATAAAATTATACACAAGGACCCTACCATTAAAACCAGTGATATATTTGTAGTTCAATAAGGGAAAGCTAACACATTTCATTCTTAGTATCAATGCATGAATTCGTGTCTTGAACTAAATAGTATATACGTACAGTGTCGATAGAGATGATCGACTAAAGTCTGGTATGGTTTGGATGCCGAACAAATTGGTTTACTTATGTGTAAATTATAATTAAATATTATTAATTATGTATAAATTTCATTAAATATGTATCATTTTAAGTCAAATAAGTCGATACTTAACATTAAACATTGCTAAAAAACATACAAATGAACATCACACTTCATGATTTTAGGTCATAACTGGTAAAGTATGGGTGATAAAATAAAGAATTTTGTTCGTATAATCAGAGACATATAATACATGTATTATATAAAAAAAAATGTATTATATGTCTCTGGTATAATGATCTTGAAACAATAAGCAAACTTGCATAACTTTCTTGTTTGTTACCTGGTCTAACCTCAACAACATGCAATAGAAATATTTTTATCCTCTTTTGCAATGTCTTTTGATAAATTGAGTTATTTGCAGATTTGAATAAAGGAAACGTTTATTTCTATAGAGTTATAAACATTATTTTAATTTTTAAAAAATAGTTCATCGCACTTTTTTGTACAAACTTCTAAAAAATGCCAAATAAAATAATGAAACGAAAAATACACCATGCTACCCTTGGATATTTAATGTTTCGAATCATATATAAAAAGAATTACGGAAAAAATCAGGGAAAAAAAACATTAAAACAGGAGCACCTTCTAAAATGTGAATATTTAAGGATCTTGCTGAAAAAATTAAATATTATCAAACTTTGGACACCACATAATAAAAACCTTTACGATAAGATACTGTAAATTAGAAATTAATGCAAGTTTTTTACTAATGCGAACAATGTGACTGAAAGAGTATCGCAATAATAAAAACTCGCATTCTTATATCTGATACACATAACTGTATGCAGATTTTCCTGAAATCGCAATAATTAATCTCACATTTTATTTTTCTACAAACTGAAATTTGCAATAATAAATGCATGCACTAATTTCTGAATTTACTCATGTGACAATTCATGTAGTTTCCATCTAAATGAATACAAACCTAGTTCTTCCTAGAAGCAGTTAGATCAATAGTAGACCTGTGTTTGGACAAAGCATAATGCATCCTAAAAAAGATTTGTACATGTTAATTTAGGGACATATTGAAAAATTGAAAAATGTTAGTTTCATATTTATGAGTTAATGATTTCTTTCGTACAAATCAAGGTTGGCAAAAAAACGGTCAATACTTATATTGACCAGGCCAGCGGTAAATACCGGGAAATACTGGCAACTACTGGTCAATATTGGTCAATTAAAATTTTGATAAGACATTACTATAAAAACCAGTCCCTACCTAGTCATTTATTGGGTACCCAGACAGATATAATCACAGGACAGATTCTGTAATGCCTTCTTATAAGATAAATTCATTGTACAGTAACGTTTATGTAATTGTTCATGAACATGGTTAGGGAGCTACCATTTGATTTTTATGGAGGGGGGGGGCTAGGATGAAATTTGAAAAAAAATTTGAGTAAAAAAAAGGCAGGATGATATTATTTGCCAAAAAAAAAAGGCAGGATGACAATTTATGTAAAAAAAAAGTCAGGATAAACTAAAAAAAAAAAGGCAGGACCGAATAGGGTGAAAAATGAAAAGGCAGGACCGAATAGAGGGAAAAATAAAAAGGCAGGACAAATTTTTTCATCCTAGCCCCCCCCCCCCCCCCCCCCCCATAAAAATCAAATGGTAGCTCCCTTAAATGAAGATTAATAAAATATTATTCATACAAAAGATATATTTCTTTGCACCATGAAGCCTATCACTACATGTAGCAAGAGACTATGACAGCTTGTTTTTTATACGACCGCAAAAAAAATTGCGGTTGTATATTGGTATCACGTTGTCGTCAGGGTCTTCCAAAGACGTTTCCGGACAAATAACTTTAGTAAATGTAAATAAAAATCTATGAAATTAAAACACAAGGTTTATAACCACAAAAGGAAGGTTGGGATTGATTTTGGGGGTTATAGTCCTAACAGTTTAGGAGTTAGGGGCCAAACAGGGGCTCAAATAAGCATTTTTCTAGTTTCCAGACAATAACTTGTGGAACGGTGTATGGATCCCTCTGAAATTATACCACAAGTTTCCATACCACAAAGGGATGGTTAGGATTGGCTTTGGGGGGTTATGGTTCAAACCTTTTAGGAATTAGGGGCAAAAAAGTGAGAAAAAACAAGGGTGTCCTGGTTAATGGACAATTAAAAAAAAGTACAATGTTATGTTTGGATTACCTCCCTTACACTGCTTTTAAATTATGTATAAAGAAATGTTGTATTGTCTTGATGTGATTAGCTGTCAATTTATTTTTAGAAGTTACTATTTGAAAATGCTGATTAAGGAATATTAATTTTAGCCATGATTATTTATGTCATTTTTTAATTTAAGACTTTTATGATGTATTTAAATGGGTAATTATGGTTGCAAACTCAATTGGAAATTTGAATTGAGAGTATGACCATATCTTGAGGGAAAGAATTTTTTTTTTGGAAAAGGAGGGGAGGTGGAAAAAATTGGGGGGGTGGGGGGGGGGGGGGGGGGGGTGGGGGTAAAAAAAGAAATTGTGAGGGAGGGCAATTTTTTCACATTTCAGATTTCAGAAATTAAAAAGAAAATTTCTTCAAAATTTTTTTTTTTGCAAAAAAAAGAGGGGGGTGGGGGGGGGGGGGGGGGTAAAAAAAATTTTTTTTTGGGGGGGGGTCAATTCGCAACAGCATAGTGTATTGCACAAAAGCAAAAAAATGAATATAAATTCAAATCATATAACCAAGTCTAAGTTCTTTGACTACAGTTATTCTGTGTCAGAAACCTATTATGTGTCAAATATTTAATTACAATCCAAATTCGGACCTGTATCAAGCCCGAATATTGTGTCCATTTTTGCCCCAACTGTTCAGGGTTGGACCTATGCGGTCGTATCAAGCTGCGCTCGGCGAAGCAATTTATTTGACAGTAATTTCATCAAATGTATTAAACAAATGTTGTTATTTATATCATGTATATATGTAATAGTTTTAGAAAAAAAAACAAAAATTGCCTTAAAAAAGAAGTCTTTTCTTAATCAAAGAAATAGTTCTCTCAAAACCAAATTGTCACCTTCTGTCCTGTGACAATTTGTCAGTCAAGCAATTAACTTTTTGTTTTAAACAGTTTTTAACATAACTTTTATGACTTTTTTCCTGTTATTTCAACATTTACTAGAACACACCCGCGAAATCGCGGACTTTTAGATTATTTAGAGAGTGGTTGAAAGTATGTAAACTGTTGTAGGATGAATTTTTGTAAAAGATTTTGAGGTGTCAAAAGTCGTAGATACTTGGGGACATGACAATTGTTTTAGCAATCCCCCTTTTTTTCTATTAATTTCAATTATTTTCGCGTTTTTCTGTATACTATGAACAGACATATACTATAATCTCTATATTATATATAACCGCCGTTGATAGTAAACTTGGAATTGATAGAAAATAGCAAATACACTTTATTTATAGTATATGTATGTTCATAGTATACAGAAAAAGCGAAATTAATTATCCTGTCCCCAAGTACCTATGAAAATTACGTGTAAGTCCTAAACGGAAGTCTTGTCTATGACCTAAAAGTCCGTCCGATGACGGAAACAATAACCGGACGCCTTTATTTTCGTTTTCCTCCCAAAATAACCCAAACGGAATAATCATAAGTGAGGATGACAAATGCGACTATGCATGGTACCCACAGGACACAAAGGCATGATGAGGTCTTTTCGTTTAATAGTATAGATTAGGGGGTAGTTGTATTAGTAATCAAACTTTTTACATCTGTTAGCCATATGAGAGGTAATGCTTAGTAATTTAGACACCTGTAATTCTATTTACCTGTACACAAAATAAATAATCAAGACAAAATATCTTGAGTAATACATGTTGAAATAATTGATATAGCAATTTTATATTTACCTAAAGTATGCAATATCATGCATATGACCCATAAGAACTAAATTAGTCATTATTCATGTTTTAATAGTTAATAAAATATACCTCTATCATTCATTTTAATAAACTAAATCATTGCCAAAGAAATAAAGTTAAAATAATTCCCCCATCAAGCCAATGTTTTGCTAAAATTTATAGTTGAGTCTGTAAAAATAACCATGAAAATTTCAATCGACCAGTATTTGCCAGTATTGACCACTTGAGGAGTATTGCCCGAGGCGGTAAATACCGGTAAATACTAAATACCGCCCAACCTTGGTACAAATACATCATATAAAACAAGGAAATTTAAAATCAGAAGGGGCGTAAAAATGACGACAGACTGAAGCACTGTTGAACTGAGGGAGAAAATACAGAAAGGAATAATAAAAATATAAGTCGAAGACAAACTAAGAAAGCCATGGCAAAAATGAGAAAAAGAATGAAAACACGATTCATAGAAAACTATTACTGAACAAAACTAAAAAACACCAGGGTAAACAGATCCTGCTCCACATATTGCCCCGTCATGTTTCTCATGGCAAGTACAATTTCGGTGAACAGTTAAATTCGTCATGTAACATTCAAGGAAAAGAGACGACAATTTGAACACATCTGTGATCTGTGATATAAATATCCCATAACGATAAACCAAATCATGATGGCAACCGTAAAACAATGAATGACATCAAATTTTGCACTAGGAACACTTGGTTCATTAGCCTCCTTTTAAGCAAAAGACCTAGATGTTATGTTGGATGAGCAAAAGTGCTTTCTTGAAATAACTGCGCACTTTCTGAGTCTCTGTGGATGCTTTAAAACATTTGTATTGTTATTTCGAAACGTCAAACAAATATGCAGTTCTTTCACTGTTTGCTACCAAAAGACGATTTCGAAGTTTATCATAGTTTAAAGCACATGGAGTTTTCAATCCATTTATATTTGTTAATAACACTTTTTTTTCCTGTCCATCAGGAGATAATACTACAACACTGTTCATTGCATGGCTTACAACGTATACAAATCCACAAGTATCAACCGTAATACCAAGTGGATCTTTCAAAACAGTTTCATCCCTAAACGTCCATACCAACTGACTTTCCATATCACTGCACGTTACACTGTTTTTGTCGCGGTCGGTGTAATACAGTTTGTTGTTGTGTACTGCAACATATCCATAATGTAAACCTGATTTGATAATAGTTGATACTTTATAGTTGTCTAAACTTATCTTTTGTATGCCCTCTTTGGAAATATAACACAATAAGGAGTTATCAGTACATGTCACTCCGTAGCAATAGTTTTTCATGGTTATACACTTAGATTCTATTTCGGGCTTACTTATATCGACAATGTTAACTGTACATTGACTTCTATATCCACTAGAAATAGCTAATTTTGTGTTTTTATCAATACATGTTATATCCATACAAGGACGGCCTTGTTTTTTTAATGTATTTAACAAACGTTTCCCTTCTGAATCAAAAATAACTACGTAACTATCCTTGGAAGAATTACCGAAGACCATTTTCCCATCGGACAGAATTTCACAACCTCTTATAAAATCACACTTTGTATCAATAGTTTGAAATAATTTGAGGTTGATTTCATTGACCGACTTAATTTGGGGTCGTTCTAATCCGACTAACTGAGCTTGCTTATCCTTTTGTCGGATGAGAGTCACGTGGCAAACCTTTTTCTGTATATGAACCATACCGAACTGCTGAATATTGCTTACCATTTCATTTATCTTTTCATCAAAATTCAAGCTGAATGCATCTATTTCTAAATTTCCATCCTTAGCCACTGACTGCACGAATGACTCAGCAGAATCCACTGCAGATGAAATTTGTCTCAGGCTTATGTAAGTCTGAAAATCTGATGCATAAGACTCTAAATCTTTCATTTGCCTCAAATGTTTAGTAGTCTCGGTTTTTCGATCATCAAGTTTCTGTAACAATACTTCGATGGCTGTGCGTGATTCTGTTGCTTCTTTAGACAACTCTTTTTTTAGGTTGTTTTCGAGCTTGTCTACATGATCATCTATTTTCTTCCTCATCGTTCCAATCTCTGACATAAGTAACTTCTCTTCATCATTTATCGTTTCTAAAGACAACTTTAACTCATCCCGAATCTTTGTTATGTTCTCATTTGTGTCTGTAAAACCAGTTTGTGTTTCTTGGAAACACGTTGAAGATTTCACATTTTTTGTAATTTCACTCAGTGGAACTATACCCTTACAGTCCTTGTGGTTTTTTATACAACGAAGGCAAAGCAGCTGATCATGTGTCTGGCAAACCAAATTGTAAATCTCATTATGTTCAGTACATAGACTGGTTATTGATAAGAAAGACGTCTCTAGTGCTAAAAAGTCCGATATCGGAATCGTTGCATGATTTTGGGACGACCTTGAAAACCCGTGGAATTCCTTACATTCGTTACAAAAAGACTGTTCACATTCGGAACACCAATCTGTTGCTGGCTTTGTTACGTGTCGGTAATCACATATGTTACATATCTTTAGATTGGTCGACATTCTAAAAAAGAATTTTGAAGACATTTGTTTACAAAATCGAGACTATTTTAAAAATTGCTTATATTACATGAAAACATACAATTCAGTTGTGGAATCCGACACTCATACCTTTCAAACTTTGAAGCTGAATGAAGAAAATAAGAGCATTACCAGTAATAAGTTTAAAAAAAAAGATGCATTTTCAATTAATTAATAAAAATGAGTACATAACAGAACCGTTGATGGTCGTTATATTCCCTCCTACATTGTATGTATAGAAATGGCCAATACATATGTATGTTTACGTTTTATTATCTATTGGTAAATTTCTTGCAAATAGACTATGGCACCTTGACCACATGCTAACTTTCGACATGATTTATTTAAAACTTTTCACAACACATTTTCCACTACATTAAGCGCTATAGCAATTGTCATTTTTCGTTCAACACAATGACCTTTCACACTGCTTTATCTGTCAGACACATGCATTGAAGTAAAAACAAAGTGTTAAAATAAGAGCATGATTTTCCTTTAAAATTACAACTGCACAGAACAATGATCGAACATAGGACTCTGGGCATAGAAAACCACAATTTTGCCCAACTGAACTGAAAGAGAATTATCAAGAAGCAGATACTTCAGTAGAGGAAATAGGGAAACAATGCTGCATAATTTATTTTGTCTACTTTCACAGAAGTTAATTCATATAAATGGACATTTCCAAGATGTTGGTTAACAGATAAATTGCCATTTGTACTGAAATTTACGAGAAATTATATGTAAGTCAATTTCAAAAATAGATGATTAACTAAACATTAAAAAAAAACTAGATATGAATACTGTCAATTGTTATTGAAAAAAACGGATATGGACAATGTCACAAAGACGGTTAAAAATCACCAAATACAACACACAAAATGACAACTAAAGTATGCATGGCCATGTGTATACAATAAGCACAAAACGTAATTATAATACATTTACGTTTTAATTGAAAGTTAATAAATAATACTGACAACATATAAATTGGATTAATATTAGGTAAATCTAAATACAAAAGAAAAAAAAGATACCGAGTTTCAACGTATTTGTAAAATAGAAATCAATTACGTTAGCACACTTACACACAATTTTCCCATACTCGTTTTTCGCTGGAAATGAAAAGGGGTTTTTCAGATGTTTTCTTGTTAGGTTTACCAAACTAACAGAAATTTATGAATTAGAATTTTGTAAGATCCTTTAATTACTTCAATGTCGCCACCGTTTCATAAAAGCACAAGTCTGTCCTCAAAAGTATTATTAAGGACCAGAGTTTTTTTTTTTTATTTTGATCACGATTTTGGGTAATTTTTTTGCTAAATCGCTAGGTTTGCGAAACAAATAAAAATTCACCATGAAAAGCCATTAGAGATTATTAGACCCCATTTATTGAAGTACGATAAAATCACAAATATATATAGCGCTCCGATTAGGCAAAAGCAGTTTTTACCATAAAATAATATAGTTTATTAAAACAGCCATTTAAGAAAAAAATTGCTATTGTCGGCAATGGGGAAATCATTCGATACATAGCATTCAAAAGATGATCGCAACTGCAGGAAAAAGTATAATAATCCAATGAATTAAATCAATCTCACCTGGTATATGATAATCAATAGAAATCGCTTGACGTACTATCGATTACTGGTTTCATTTTCTACTGCAAGAAACTTTATATTATTACTAACTCGATGCCAAGTCTGAATCCCAACGTTCTTAATTTGTTTTAATTTTAAGGGCCGTTGAAACCAAGGTCATGTCATGAACGCCATTATCACTGTGCATACTCTAATTGATCTCATTATTAATTAAATTTGCAATATAAGTCATAATAGATTATCAAATTAAATTAGATGCTGAGTTTTTTACCTTTCAACGTAATGTATGTAACCAGGAAGTAAGATATCACATTATTGAACGCATCTTACCGGAAATACCCGACAACACGTGACATTTATTTATTTATTTATTTTGGGCAATTTTCTGCTAAATCGCTAGGTTTCGCAAAACAAATAAAAATTCACCATGAAAAGCCATTAGAGATCATTAGACCCCATTTATTGAAGTACGATAAAATCACAAATAGATATAGCGCTCCGATTAGGCAATGTACGGCTAAAATGAAACTTAATCAATATGCTTGATTCCAATCGATATCTTTCCGTCAAATTATTTGGTTTAAGGTGACGTTATTTGACGTCATTTGTGCGTCTGTTGGGTAAAAAATCTACGTCAGTACGTTTAGCTAAGGGATGGATATTCTAATCGGGATCACTTCCTTAATTATGACTGCTTCGATAACTGATTTTAAATGATAAAATTAATATATTTCTTTAGGCAGGGTTTGATTATGTACAAAAGAATAAAAAGGGGTGTTTGAAAAATGTCAAGCAGTCACAATTACTTTATTAGTTCAAAGATGCAGGGATCCAGTTAGCCCATAAAACGTTTAAATGGCGTGAGAAATCAGAGTATAGTAAAAGAGTATTTCTGGTAATGGAAATGATATGGATCAAACGTATTGAAATTAAAAATTACAGTCTTTAAGTGTTTTTGAATTAAAACACATTCTTTGTCCATCAAGTTGATAACTATGTATAAATTTATATGTTGTATGCGAGGTTTGAAATTAATTTAATTAATGCATACGTTCAAAAATATGTCAGCTTTTGATGCAGCAAATAAATGTGCGTGTTGAAGGAATAGGAGTGTTCCTTTTGATGAATATTCAACACTCAAGATAGATACACTTATATAGCCATCTTTGATTGCAACATAGCAATACACAATCGGCCTAATCCTTTGCAAATTTTGAGACAGAATTGCAATTATTGTGTATTACTGATTATTTAAAAAAAGTAAAATAAGTGATTTATTGCATTATTCAGACTGTTTTTACAAATACCAAATATTTGTTTTTGTTCGATTTAATTTTTCAACTTAGCCATATAAGTGGAAACAACTCTTATTATATATATATAAAGTAAAAACCATAGCGCAACATTCAAACCAATTGGTAATCTTTTAACGTTAAAATTACGTCTTTCCTTTTAAAGTAGTGAAAGACGAGACATGCTTACGGGAATTATTGGTGAATCTTTATTTTGGTAAATCTCCAAAAGAAGTTAAAAAAATTTAAAAAAAAAAAACAACACACAAATTGAAGAAATTAATCGGGTTTAAAAAAATTATTATTCTAACTACTATTTTTGCAATTCCACAGGCTCAAAAAATTATTCCAAGTTCTAATAGTTGACTTTTTTATGAGTTTGTTAATTACATGACGTTTGCGACGTCAAATATTTTAAATAGTGACGATAAAAAATACGGGCAAGCAATTTATATCGCATACAAATGTCGCAGAATGAGAGACAAATGAATGCGTTGACGTCATATAGAGGCTCTTTTTTTAAGCTCCATATTTTTAAAGGTAAAAACCTGAATACTTGATTCTTTGTAAATAGGTGGTTTACGTTGTGAATGTTTCATCTATCTATTGTCCTTGACATCATTTGTTCATGCTACTTAAATAAACTATTATATAATAGCGGTTTTTAAATACACGAATTTGTAATTTCTTATGAATAAAAGATCAACTATATCGATAAACTACATAGAATAATTACAAGGTATATATGTCCATCAGATTGGGTTGAAATAGCCTTGACCTCATGTCATGAACCTGTGATCAACGATACGTTTTCCTGAAAAATGCCCGTATGCCAATTTCTATATCAAATTTATTTACCGTAGTATGAATGCAAGTTGTACATCATGCATGCAAGGCAGTTCTAATGTTAACCCCATTGTTTTGGTTCTTTTGTCAACTTTTAGTACTAGATCCGTTTTGATAATACTATAAATACTACATCCGATGAATAGAAAGATTATAAGGTGTACATGTTCGTCCGAGCGGTTTGTAGATAGTGTTTATGTAAAAGTCTAATTTTCTGGTTCATCAATTACAAATAAGTCTGAGTTCAAAGGTTCTTTATTCATCAATTGTACATCACATTCATTCATCTTACAATTACACACCTTAACCCTGGAATAACAAATTAACAATGATTAAGGTAATGAAGTAAATACAATACAATTCAGTTTAATAAAGTATTAACCATTACACTCTTTTAATATTAATTAAGTTCACATGTCCTTGTATATAGTCAAAACATCCTACATCTTGACCTATAAAGCATTTATAGTAATACAACAATTATAATCAATCGATCAGAATGAATAAATACTATCATCTTTTATTCTATACAAACGGTTTGCGGTTTGAAAATATCAAAATGTAAATTTAAAAACAATAAACATCAACCTCACACAAATTATCATTACAGATAATTTGAGTTTCTTGTATAATGTCTTTAAATATATGAATGAATCATCATTTATCATCAATATAAATATACATTTTTAACTTCATGTGAGTCTAGCTTGAATGTTCATAATCAGGGGAGATAATCCAAGTGTAATATTTCCAAAGTGACAATGAAATATTTGTCATAGTCAAGTTATACAGGTAAATATAAATAAGGGACAATTGCAATCAATTGACACACTTAAGTAAACTCACCAATTTGTGGAACTGAGTTTGTACAATATATAACACCAACAGCCACACTATTAAACTTCTATCCTTATGTCCTTATACAGAGCAATACATCTTGAATCTACTGGTCAATATATAATATAATAAACTGAAATCAATAATATAATTTTAAGTACAAGATTCTATTAAACAAATGAATCTTTACAAAAAGGTACTATCATTATAAAAACTCCCATAATGTCATCTGACTTGTATACATTAATATGTCTACGTCATTATTGATAATACCGTACCATAACATAGGTCAAGGTCACTGTTAAAATAAATCAAACTCACCCGTACAGCAAAATACACAAAACTCTGAAAACAATCAACTCATATAATCATCTCTCAAGCTCAAACCTCACGCTCACTTGGACATTGGGGAAACATACTTTTACCTTGCATGTTTTTATAATATCATAATCAGGATTCATACTTCATCCATCTGTCAAAACAAAGGCTCTCAATGAAAGTAAATGTAACTTACCAAAATATGCTATATTTGTGGTTCCTGACTGACTATAACTGTATCCAATATAACTGAATGATTCAATCCTTATATGAAAAGTAAATACAAAGACGGGATACTAAGTAATTAAACTAATGAAACTTTTGTAAACAAAGACCAAAATTGACCATCCATTAGATTAAATTTCCCTCTGTCTAATAATCACAAGACTACCAATGACCAATAAAATAAGACCTAATCACAAGTAGATTGCAAACAACTCACCTACTACTAGATAATACAATAAATCGTCTGCAAGAGATATTCAAAATAAGTACATATAGTATAATCAATGCAACCAGTATAAATGGCAGAAAATCCACTTTACCACATTTATTGAACATGACTTCTGTAGACCTTTGTTAGTAAGGATTTTAAGCACAACACTAAACCTTATCAGTAAAGCAAGTGAGACTTTTCAGGATATTCACTCTTGTATCCATTATTACATATATATGACATATATATGGACGAAACAAACATAACTTGGTTCCTTCATTCTTTTTGAAAATGAAGGATGGTTTTTGGTGATCTGGTAAATGTATTTTATAAATGTAGAATAATTTAACTGTTTTTACCTTTTTCAAATACTAGTACTTGTTTCAAAAGAGGGTCGTAGAGAAGGGTATGTGACGAACGACGTAAAATAAAAGCGTTATTAAACTATAAACGGATACAATTATAAGGTTTCAACAGTCTTTTTTCCTATTTTAACGAAACAAAGCAAAGTAGCAGAATAATCAGAAACAATTACGGCTAGCTACCTAACGACAGAAAAATAACCCGATTAGTCCATTTCTTATATGTCGCGTTCTGTGATCATCTCATTGACAATTTGAAATAAGATAGGGAGAGGTATTGAATTAAATGAAAAACAATGAATAAATGAAAGGATATTTGCTTCTAACCAAAAGATTGTTTCAGCCCTCCGGCTTTTATTTACTATATCTCATTCAACCAATAACAGTATTGCAGTAAAACGGACAATCTCAAAAAACATGTTTAACCCCGCCGCATTTTTGCGCCTGTCCCAAGTCAGGAGCCTCTGGCCTTTGTTAGTCTTGTATCATTTTTAATTTTAGTTTCTTGTGTATAATTTGGAGTTTAGTATGACTTCCATTATCACTGAACTAGTATACATATTTGTTTAGGGGCCAGCTGAAGGACGCCTCCGGGTGCGGAACTTTCTCGCTGCATTGAAGACCCATTGGTGGCCTTCGGCTGTTGTCTGCTCTATGGTCGGGTTGTTGTCTCTTTGACACATTCCCCATTTCCATTCTCAATTTTAAAGTATGGTAGTAACTGGTTGATTTCCCGTAACATCATTATAGGTATGCTGTAGCTGGGAACAATGTGTGGAGGAGGAATAACACCACTAATACATAGCCCCATTGCTTTCTATTTTAAATTCTGCAACTTCAAGCATTCATAGCTATTTTGTCTTAAGTTAAAATAACGTGAGTCCTACCTTATCCTCACTTGTGCTGAAAAAATTAACATACCTTTAATTGCATATTAGAGAGGACTGTTTCCCCGGAAGTTGGGTAGTACAAAAACAGGTACTACTGATCTTAGCAACAGGGAAAATATGCTCTCCTATCTTAATTTCATTTTTTTTTATTATTCAACAAAGGTTCTACAGTAATCACAAGTCCTTAAGCTTTCCCTTGATGATCACCTTTTTATAGTGATTAAGAAGATTACACAATGTTGACTGCTGTACCCCTATTTTTGACATTTTTACCTATTGTGTCTGTTTGTTTTGTTCACGCATCGTTGTCAATATAATGGAATTTGATGCGACTGTCATACAAGTGAGAGGTTTAGCTAGCTATAAAACCAGGTTCAATCCACCATTTTCTACATAAGAAAATGCCTGTACCAAGTCAGGAATATGACAGTTGTTATCCATTCGTTTGATGTGTTTGTTTTTTTGATTTTGCCATTTGATTGGGGACTTTCCTTTTTGAATTTCCCTCGGAGTTCAGTATTTTTGTGATTTTACTTTTTGATACAAAAATTACCCTAATATTTTACTTATTGACAAAGTAACAGTTATGCGTAAAAACTATTTTGTTTGAAATATGTACTAGTACTACTTTCTTGTATGTTCTTTCTGACCGGGCCGAATTAGTGGTGCTATACCAGTAAGGGAATAAAGCCTATTTCAAAGAAATTTCAAAATGAATTAAACAAACAGTATATTCCAACCAAAAACAGATGAATTGTTCCTTCAGACTAAGAGTAATCATAATATATGTCAGAGAAAATATGTCGTAGAACACAAGTGTCAATATCTAACTTCTGGGTATGCTCTGGATATGATAAATTTTGCTTTGATCTAGATTTATGTATTATATCAATATCCTTTTGATTTAAATACTGTTGTTCATATACATGCTTATTTTTACCTTTACTCATTGTGCTGGATTTTCGTTCATTGTACGAGCCTTCAAAAGCTCATGTTTATTATTGTTAACTGTTAACCCATTATATGTACCCAAGGTACATGAAATTTACTTACTTACTTTCTTCCTATTTGTCATGTCAATGAATACCAAATTGCAGTAGAGCTAGTGATATTTCAAAACAGTGTATGGACCGAAATAAACTGAGATGAATGACTTTTCGGAAGTGAGGAAATGCTCAGACGTGTGACAGCCTTATCTGATCCACCTACACAGCAGGTCCCAAAAGGCCGTAAGACGTTAGTGCAGTTTCGATCCAATTAATTGGCAACAATGGAAAAGTATCAGGCAAAGTTTCATAAAAGACCCATGCCATGTCCAGCACATTATTATAACTATTGAACAATAAAAACGGGATTTCATCGAAAAGTCTTTCGACTCAAATTTACGAATGCTAAACACATGCAACAATAGTTTTAGAAAGAAAATTGTGAATTTAAAATGAAGATATGCCGTTCATATATAAGAGTTACATCACAATTCGATAAATCAGACAGTAATTAATCCATAAGAAGTTGAAAATTTATCAATAATTCATTTATAATTATAATTTTCACTACATCTTTCTGGAAAAATTTGCCATTAAAATTGAATATAAAATATACACTTTAACAACATATGATAGAGGGGCGAAATATATGACATTTCCTCTTTCAATTGCAAGCTGTATAAAAATCATTAATGAAATATTTTAAGATAAAAAGATGAAAAAAGCACCTAGTTAAAATTTAAAAAAATACTTTCGACACCAGAATAAAACTTTATAAGATTATGGGAAATGAAATCAAGTTAAAATTGCACTATGCCTCCTTTCAATCCGTCTTAATCTGCAACGATGGCAAATAATTTTTTATACTAATCAATCAGCAATTCTTAGACGCGGAGAAATAGTAGACCAATTGTTTAAACAGAGTAATACAAAAACAAAATACATTTACAGGGAAATTTTGGGAGTCAGGTTCTGAATCAAAAAAGTTGTCGAATGTCATATCTGGATGTGTTATGTTATATAGAGAACAGAGTGTTAATGGCAAATTTTGATATTTGTTATTGGTGTTAACTTTATTAACAACTTTTTCTTAGATTCTGTACGATTTTTAATTATACACCTGTCTATTGTTGAAGACTGTATACTGCCCTCTAGATGTCTTTTTGGTTTTTCTGTCGTCTGGTTGCTGTCTTATTGATATTTAGTTTCAAGTTTTACTTATTCTTTTTTTCTAGGTTTCTATACTATTGATTGATTGGTGTTTAACGCCACTTTCAATACTATTGTGCTATTTCGTGACGGTCATTTTTTATTGGTGGAGGAAGCCGGAATTTTCCGGAGAGAACCACCGACCTTCGGTAGGAAAACTGACAATCCTTGTCAATTAAGATTAAGATTTGAGTCGAGTGCACTTGCCCTGTGCGGGATTCGAACTCACAACCTCAGTGTTGACTGGCTAGTGATACAGTGGTACTACTTAGACCACTCGGCCACCGAGGCCCCGGTGTCTATACTACAATTAGATAATATGTAACTTTAAAATTTACCGCAATAAAAACGTATCATTTAAATCTTTAAAATATAGAATTACTGCAAACATGGTAAAGGTTATTTTGATAAGGCAAATTTGTTTCTGGAAAACACTTTCCTCTGTACTTTCGGACTTTCTATGTAGTGTTGTTTCTCTTTGAAAAAAAAACCAAACTGTTTTATTGTTAAGTTAAAACGTCAAACAAATACGCAGTTCTTTCACTGTTTGCGACCAGAAGGCGATTTGTAAGTTTCTCAAAGTGTAAAACCCAAGGATCTTTTAATCCATCAACATTTGTAAGAAGCACTCGTTTTTCTTGTCCATCTGGAGATAATACTACAATATTGTTCATTTCAGGACTTACGACGTATACAAATCCTCGGGTATCAACCGATATGCCACTTGGTTTCTTCAGAACTGTCTCATCTCTGAATGTCCATAATGACTGACCTTCCATATAACAGCATGTGACAACATTATTCTTGAAGTTGGTGTAATACAGCATATTATTGTATACAGCAACATATCCAATTTCTAAATCACACTTGACAATAGTTGACAATTTATTGTTGTCTAGACGTATCTTCTGTATGCCCTCACCGGACATGCTGCATACTAATGAGTCATCACTGTATGCCACTCCATAGCAGAGGTTTTTAGTACTTATAACCTTGTGTAATACTTCTTGTTTATTTATATCGATAAAGTGTATGTCACTATCAAATCTACAACTGAAAGCTAGAGTAGTATTGTTATCGATACATGTTACATCTCTACACATTATGCCAGACTTAACTGGTATATTGCTCAAATGTTTTCCATATGAATCAAAAATAACAACACATGCACAAATATTCGTGCCAGAATTACTAAAAACTATTTTCCCATCAGTCAGAATTTCACATCCTCTAATGAAATTACATGTTGTGTCAATTGTACAAGCTAATTTCAGTTTAATATCATTGATCGACTTTATAGGGGGTCGTCCTAATCCGACTAGTTGTGCTTGCTTGTCCTTTTGCCGGATGAGGGGCACGTTACACGTCTTTTTCTGTACATGTACCAAACCGAAATGCTTGATGTTATCAACAATGGCATTTATCTTTTCATCAAAATTCAAGATCAATGTGTCTATGTCTATATTCCCATCTTTAACCACTAACTGCAAAAATGATTCCACCGAATCCACTGATGATGATATTTGCCTGAGGCTGAGGTAAGTTTGATAATCGGATGCATATGCCTCTAAATCTTTCATCTGCTTTTGGGTTTTTGTTATCTGTAATTTTCTATCTTCAAGTTTCTTTAGCGTTCCCTCGATGGAATTGCATGATTTGGTTGCTTCCTCTGACAGTTTTTTTCTTAAGTCGTGTTCGAGTTTGTCCAAATGATCATCTAATTTCTTCCTCATCGTATCTATCTCTGCTGATATTTTTTTCTCGTCGTCATTTATTGCTTGTAAATGCAGTTTTAGCTCATCCTGAATTTGAGTTATGCTTTTAGTTATGTCTGTTAAGCTTTGTCGTGTTTCTTGGAAATTCGTTGATGTTTTAACATTTTTTGTTACTTCATTCATTGGAACTATGTTCTTACAATCATTATGTTTGTCAATACAATTGAGACATAGAAGCTTGTCATGTGTTTGGCAAATCATTTGACAGATCTCATCATGTTCAGTGCATATAATTGTAGTAGTCGCGAATGATGCCTCTAATGATAAATAATCCAATATCGGTATTGTTGCATGGTTTTGGGACAACCTTGAAAACCCATGAAATACCTTACATTCACTACAAAACGCCTGTTCACATTCGGAACACCAATCTGTTGCTGGCTTTGTTATGTGTTGATAGTCACATATGTTACATGCCTTTTGATTTGTCGACATTCTGAAATAACCGTTTGATTTCGAAAACCATTATTTCTATTTTATAATTAGAAATTTCATAACGACAAGATACATATCAAAAAGTTATTGAAACACATACATCTTAAATGTTGAGGGTAAAGGTAGAAAATCCGATTACAATCTGCAACTGTCAACAAAGGACATTTATTGTAGAGCCTTTTAAATATCGATTTTTTTGTGGTTTGCAATCAAGCAGCAGCAAGCAGCACAAAAAGGTAATATATCAATATGATAAGCATACATACGATAAAATATGATGAGTATTCAGTAAAAGTGTTAGTAAACGAGTTTTTTTTAGCTGCAAGAGGAAATGAAAAATAACGTTAGCATAGGGTCAGGAAATTCATTTCACGCATTGTACCCAAAAGAATATAAAAGCTTGATGCATTAGTGATCTCTGTCAGGTATGGTGTGTGAAACTTTTCTTCAAACTGACTACTTATCTGCAGGCAACCCATACGTATACTTCTATCGAAGAAATTTTGTTCAATTACTGTACTTTGGGATTCTCTCGGGTAATTTATGTTGATGTACGAAAGACTACCGTAGATGGTCACAATGAGATGTACCGTGAAGGTGTTAGATTCTTTTGTTTACTAGTATTCATCGAAGTGTAAGATTACAAATGAAGATGCCTTAGCTAGAGGTATGAAAAGAAGGGGTCAGATCTCACAAACATATATAACCCAGCCGCTTTTTGTGTCTGCCCAAGGTCATTGAACCTCTAGCCTTTATAAATTTGTGTTTTTTTTTAATTTTGGTTGATTTGTATGTTCTGGAGTTAAGTGTGGCGCCCATTTTGCTAAACTTATATACATTATTATTTAGGGTCAGCTTAAGCCCGCCTCCGAGTGCAGGATTTTTCTATATGCGTTGAAGACCCTTTGGTGGCCTTGGGATGTTTTTTGCTCTATGATCGGGTTTTTGACACATTCCTATTTCCATTCTCTATTCTGTTAACACTTATTGAGAAGTCACTGGTATTGTGTATAAACGTGAATAATGTTTTAGAAATAGAGCAAAGACAGAAAAAGAGTTGGCTTATTAACATATACAAGGATTTTGGTTTTCATGTCCTTCAAATACACCAAACTGCAACTGCCAACGGTCATAAAACCCGATATAATCATAAACATAGATATACATAGTAGTGATCCGTGCAATTGGCTTTTACTAGGTCTGTTTGATTACATATTATAGTTTAATAAATTATGTTAATCATCATCATTTTACAATTTACCTGTACAAGAATGAGTTTTTTTGGATCGAAACAGTCAATCAAATGGTTTACCGTTGTAACTGTTGTTTTACTTTCAATATTTTCTTTTTAATAACTGAACATGCCTAATTTGTGCGTAACCCATCACTAACTAAGGGGTTTAATTGTAGGTTACATGAATACGGATTCAATGAGGTCGAATTAGTCACTTGCAAGTGAATTATTTATCAGCGATGTTTCTTTGCTTATTTTGACAAAATTGAACCAAGTTGGCTGACAAAAGCGAATTATTATTTCATTTTCATTAATAATTGAACAAAAACTACATTATTTTTTTTATTTCTTTTTTATATCTCGTAGCTAAAATGCTTCTTTAAAACAAGCAATCGTCTTAAATTGCAGTGAGGTGAAAGTTATGTTTTGTTTTTTGTTTTTGCTGCATGTTATATTTCAAAGGTGTCACTCTGACTTTGAAATGAAGAACAGCAGAAAAAGCGCTGTTTCTTTTGCTTTATGTGTGCTTTTTTGCTGTGCATGTTATGATTTTGTGTCATTGATGGATGCCCCATTTCCCTTGATTTTTTTCTATCGTTGCTATATTACTGTCTTTCAAAACAATGATATTTTGTTTCCGCATGTAGGCAATCTTTAAATTAACTATTGGTTGGAGAAGGGTTTCTCATATGTTCATTGTGTTCAGTTATTAAAAGAGCAGAATGTCACTTTTGAAAAGTGAAACGATTGGAACAAGCAGTAAGAACAATTTCTTTGACTGATACGACCCAAAGATATCATTGTTATATAAGTTAAACGATATATATACATTTAAAAGTATCTTTAGATAAAACCAAACAGACAATCAATCATTTTATTGTTGCACGTATTATCTATTTATTTATATTGATATTTCTTTTGATTTCAGGTCACGTGATATCGGCAACTTCGGAGGTCATGATATCTCAATGGCTAATAAGAAGTCTAATACTTTAACACGATCTCATGCATTGTTTTGTGTTTCCGACTGAACTTTTGTCATTCCGGTAACTACTATATTGAGTATTATATCAAGTTGATTCCATTCGGTGGTAATAGTAACACAACCCCTACATAAAATATTGGGATATAGACACGAATATTTAAACTTATAAACATTATTTAGACATGAAAAATATGAAACATTTAATTGAGAAAACTAACGGCCTAATTTATAATAAAACAGTTTACGAAAAACAAATACGACAAACATGAACCAACGACAACCACTGAACTACAGGCTCCTGACTTGGGACAGGCACATAAAGAATATGGCGGGGTTAAACATGTTTGTGAATGCTCATCCCTCTCCTAACCTTGGACAGTACAACATAAAACTATAGCAATCAGTTGAAAAAGTCTTAACTCATCAGATGGATACAAATAGAAATACATCTAAAAAAAAACACACAAAGTAGACGCGGACGGTTACTTATACATCATAAAAAAAACACAACAAAATGACACTTAGTACAGATCTAAAAGTACTTGCAGCTACTGACAGCTACATGTACTTCAAAGCCAAAAACAAGTAATGAAAAAAATCATGTATCTAAGACTAAAATATCAATCAATACACCTCCAACATCCAATGGATTTATTGTAAAGACGTCATTAACAGTCAGAGGAAAACATGTCATTGTGCAATGCCACACTATAAGTATCGACAGATTGTAGTACCGTGAAAGTACATATATGTGTAATATTAAGTATGGTTTTAATTTATTGATAAATTGAACGATAAAAAACATGAAAAGAATATCTAGAACAAAAGCTTTCACTAACAAACAAAATATATTCTGTCATATGTTTCATTGTTAAGATGTGAAAAAAATAAATAATAATGATCGAGGGTCTAGATAAAGGGTTTTTCATTTATGTCATTTTTCTTAATAAATTTTGATTATTATCTATTCTTTATATATTTGCACCCCGTTATTCTCTATTGTATATTTTTTTTGCCTGTTTTTCTCTGTTTTTCTATTTTGACCCATTTTCTTGTACTATTCCCTAATCGTTCTCTATTATGTAAACTCATTGCAAAATTTCGAAATCTACGTGAACTGACGTAGTCATCAAACAAATATGAGAATGCAATTTTTTGTTTGTTCGAGTAAAGTAAAATAATTAAAGTATTTCATTATCGTTTGAAAATTACGTATGCACCATTTTGGTAAACAAAATTGTTTCGTAACAGCATGCAAGTGCAGTCGATAACAAAATAATCAAATCAATTAAATCAATTCGCAGCTCATAGATTTTGTATTTTGTATTGTAAGAAGGTCTGATTCCAAACGATTTAAATTTGTATAAATTTGAAGGATGAATCAAAGGACATTTTGATCAACGCCATTATCATTGTGCACCATGGGATGTCGTATTTCCTCCTTATTATCAACCTTAAAAACGGAGGCATTTTGTTTTCACAGAGACATGCATATCTACGTATATATGTCTCTTGTTGTCATTACATTGATTACATATTTAACGAGGTAACCGTACGGCCTTCAACAATGAGAAAAACCCATACCGTATTGGTCAGCTATAAAGGGCCCCGACATAAAAAATATGAAACAATTCATTTGAGAAAACTAACGGCCTAAGTTATAACAAAACAGTTTACGAAAAACAAATATGACAAACATGAAACAACGAAAACCAATTAGAATTTTGATTCCGGAACTCTACTTAATCTCATCATTAATTAAATTCGCAATATTAGTCATAAACGATTATCAAAATAAGTTAAATGGTGAATGTTTACCTTTCAACGTAATGTTTGATAACCAGGAAGTAAGTTGTCACATGATTGAACCTATGTAAGTTACTAACCGGAATCACTCGACAACACGTGACTTTTATTTATTTATTTATAAAATTGAAACGGTTTTTCATTGTTTTTTTTCGAACTTAAACAAATTCTTTATTTATAAATTTCCTTACTCTATGAGGTTTGAACTTTGCTTAATTATTATACCCTTAAAAATATGTCTGTTTTTGATGCAACAAATAAATGATCATAAAATTTAATGTGGTTGCTGGAGCAGAAGGAGTGCTCCCATTGTTGAATATTGAGCACGGTCTTTGGATGTTAAAATAGCAGTCTAGTTCTTCGCTTTAGTTTGCAAATTGTGAGACAGAATGGCAACTATAGTGTGTTTATTTAGACAAAGAAAAAAAGATAATTTATTGTATTCAGTGGCGGATCCAGGGGGGGGGGGGTTCAGGGGTTGGAACCCCCCTTTTTTGACGATCAATGCATTTGAATGGGGACAGAAAGTTGGAACCCCAACCCCCTTACCCCCTTTTATAAATGGCTGGATCCACCCCTGGTATGATAACTGATACTACTATTATAGTAGTCTCAGATTATAATAATAATTGTCACTGTTTTAGATTTTGTTCGTTTCAATCTTTCAACTTAGCCATTAAACGGAGGAAATCTTTGTAAACACTTTCAAAAGTGATGATAAAAAAAAACAAAACGGGAAAGCGTTTATATCGCTTACAAATGTCGCACAATGGGAAACTAAAGAAGGCATTTCCGGCGTCGACGTCATTATAACCTATTTTGTTAAAGCTCCTTATTTTGAAAGGTAAAACCTGAATACTGCATTCCTTGTAAACAGGTGCTTTACGTTTTGAATTTTTCATCGATTTGTTGTCCTAGTTTACTTTATTAATTTTTTCTTGGTTTAGCAGTTTCCGCATTAAGGGTCGTCCTAATGCTAACCCAATTGTTTTGGTTCAATTGTCAACTTTAAATACTCCGTTCCAAAAATATCAGAGCTATATATACTACATTCGATGAATAGAAGGAGTGTAAGGTACCCCCTCCTATTTGAGATGTTCCTGTTCGTCTGAGCGGTTTGTAGATTGAATAGGATCACTTGATACCAGTCCAGTACCCAAGAATGAAGTGCCTTGATAAATCTACCATCTTTTAAATAGGATATTGTATACCGAGATGAAAATTATGTAAAGATGCTTAAATTTGTAGTATATCCAAAGGGTATTCATTCAACTTCCGGCTTGTTTTAAATTTTAAGTGATTATAAAATGAATAGGGTAGATGATTGTCTGAGTGAATGGTCTACATTTTATTTTTGATTTAACCAGGAAGTTAATAAAATTACCCTATTTATACTCAAAATAGTATTTCTCTCCTAAATGCCGATGTTATATAGCGATTCGTCCCCCATGCCAGTTTTTCCTCCGGGGGAAAAACTGGCATGATCAAATTTTTCCCCCGGGGAAATTTTGGATCATTGCTATTCTTTCCCCCAGAAAGTTGACAATAAGTATACATATAGCCCCCCCCCCCCCCCCCCCCCCCCCCCCCCCCCCCCCCCCCCCCCCCTCGGCCACCACCACCACAAAATAGACAACTTGGTCAAAGTTTGCGACAGTTGATTGGCCAAAATATATTGGGCGGTTAGCCATAGTTTGTGACACTTTACATATGTGACCAGTAAATATCGGAGCTTGGTCATCGTCTTCAAAAGTTTTGTGGCTGATATATCATACGGTTTGCCTTTGGTTACTGTTTGTAATAATACGATGATGAATATGTAGGACTCGGAGGTTCGATGGGGACGCTGAAGTGCGATAGTCACGCTGAAGTGCGATGGTCTACGCCGAAGTGCGATGGTCCTTTCGCTGAAGTGAACAACAAATTTCTCTATAAACATAACAACAAATTTCTCTATAAACATTTCAATCAGTCTGACCATTCTATTGTTTCAATGAAAGTCCGGATTATAGAGAAAATAAATCATTCAACAAATGACCCCATATTGAGTACAACATATCGTTTACAAAGAGAAGACTTTTGAATAAGAGAGTTGGGAACAGCCATTCACTATGGATGCAATGACAAAATTGATGGTGTAGGTATTTTGTCTAGTCCCAGGTGTAGTACTGTCAATACATTACAATTATTTAATACTTCTGCTCGACGAAATAGAAGTCATGGTCACAGAAAATATATACCACCTGCTGTGCACACCGTGACAATTGATAGTCTGTTAACGTTTGTTCAAAAACCTTTAGGAATTCATCATATCAGAACTAAATTATACTCCATTTCATTGTCAAAACTTTTTTTACTATTTCAAGAGGCCCAAAATACTTCCGTTACTGATTCTCGTTCTGCTTTGTATAGATAAGTTGCAATAATCATGGACATTGCTAACCATAGACTATTCAAACCCGTATCGACTACATCCAAAAATGAGGAAAAACGTAATTTTTTTTAAGGTAGAATTCGCCATTAAAGGTTTAAACGCTGTAAATATTAGCAATATTTTCCACCAGAAATCTGTACAAAAAACTTTACCTGATTACTTCAAAAATAAAGCTACACCTGATATTTTTTATACTTACACCAAGTCTATTGCATCCAAGATTTTCAACCACAAGAGGGTTTTAGAGGCCTTTAACCTCAAAGATGTGAAATCCAAGCCTCCGGATTGCTCATGTGCATCGTCGCAATACAATTATAGTCCAGATGGTCATGTTATTACTGGCGACCTTGGCATCGTTACCAATGAACAACTAAGAGAGTTCTTAGCCAAAGGACCAAAATATAGAATTCCCCAGCCCATCAACTGGAAAAAGAACTTCAGGTTACTGATGGATGCAGTTGAGGACTATGCAAGAAAATGGGTAAAGCGCGAACCAGACGAACCAGAACTGGACACTTTGTCTGAATGGATCAAAGCTATTCGATCATGCATTCAGAAGCGCATTCAAAAACTACGATGTACTATGAGCACAAGAGTTACTAACCCTTTCAAGAATCCGGATGTTGTGGATGCTTTATCCTCTTTGCATGACAAATATGTCGTTGTTCCAGCAGATAAAGCCTCCAATAATATTGTCTTCATATGTAAAAACCATTATTTGCAATGTCTCACAACAGAGCTTGGAATAAATAGAACTACTGGTAATCCTACATATTCTTTAACATCATTTACCAAGGGCGAAATTTAAAAAAATCACAAATCTGTCCTTCTTTCTTTTGGTATCAACATCAAAGAAAGCGAAGAAAATTTACCAGCATTATACTGGATACCAAAACTTCACAAAACTCCATATAAAGAACGATACATAGCTGGGTCATCAAAATGTTCGACTAAACATCTTTCTAAAGTACTGACTACTATTCTTTCTACAGTTGAAGATGGGCTTCAAAATATTGTTATGAGATATATTCTACCAGTGGTGTAAACCAGATGTGGATTCTCAAAAATTCGAAAGATCTACTGCTTAATCTTCGATCACAATCTTTGCAATTTTGCAGCAACATAAAGACTTTTGATTTTTCTACGCTTTACACTACTATTCCCCATGCTCACTTGAAAGATCGACTTCTCCATCTCATTAAACAGAGCTTTTTCTATAAAAATGGGAATCGTAGATACAGATTTCTTGTTTTGGGTTACAATAATTCATATTTTGTGAAGAACCACACTGAATATAATAGAAAATATACTAAAGATGATATTATCAAAAGGCTGGACTTTTTGATCGACAATATATTTGTTGAGTTTGGAGGATTTATATTTCAACAGACAGTCGGTATTCCAATGGGTACTTATTGTGCACCCCTACTGGCCGATTTGTTTTTGTACTCGTATGAAGCAAAATTCATTCAGAACCTTCTAAAAGACAAAAAGAAAAAGCACTTTGCGAAATTCTTTAATTTTACTTTCCGATATATTGATGATGTCCTATCGTTGAATGAATAACCCATATTTCAGCCAATACTTACATCTCATATATCCCAGTGAACTTGAAATTAAGGATACTACTGATACTAGAAGGACTGCTTCATACCTTGATCTTTTCCTCAATATTGACACAGATGGACGACTTCACACGAAAATCTATGATAAACGGGACGATTTCAACTTCCCAATTATCAATTTCCCATTTCTCAGCAGTAACATACCATCTGCCCCTTCGTATGGTGTTTACATATCTCAGTTGATACGTTATGCTCGTGCATTTTCAAACTATACGGACTTCATATACAGGAGTGTGCTCCTAACGCAGAACTGCTCCAACAAAGTTATGAGGAGGACAGATTAAAAATGACACTCCGTTAATTTTACAGACACCATCACGAATTGATCGATCCATACTATGTGTCTTTGTCCAAACTAACTAAGGACATTTTTACCACGTGTTAGATTATGGTTTGACATTACGTCGTCTGATCTTTTAATTACCGAACGTGACTTATTCCCGATTGTGACTGTTTTGCTGAGTGTGAATTCGCATTGCTATAAGACGTGTCATGGTACTTTTCTATCCAAAATTCATGTATTTAGTTTTGATGTTATATTTGTTATTCTCATCGGATTTTTCAAATGTCTCATCGTTTGTAGTTGTAAATCTTATTTTTTTCTGTTGTATTCGTGTGTTATGGTAAAGATAACTAATCACCCAGTTCATTAATTAGATTTTAATTTGGGTCTACTAAATTAATACGATATATTTGGTTTACAGTTTGATTAAGAAGAAACACCGACATAGCTAGATAATACTATTAATTATCTAATTACTACCACATTTTATATTAATTAGTATTGTAATTTTCATTGTTATTAATAAATGTTATATGAGTATTATAAACCAAATCTTGAATTCTATCATAATTCTATCCTATTTTGGGGAAATTTCAGAAATTCAAATGTGACGTCACTTTTTTGCGTTGATCTCTTTGGCTAACTCGGCTGTGAATTTTTATGTGCTGGTTCATGTTGTTTTATGTATCCGTTTTTATTCTGTAGTTAGTCACCACTTCGGTGTTATCATGTATATCTATTATATAGTCATTTTTATAAATTTACTGTTTGCAAAAGTATGAATTATTCTATATACTAAGGAATTTCTTATCCCAGACATATAACCTTAGCCGTATTTGGCACAACTTTTTGGAACTTTCGGTCCTCAATGCTCTTCAACTTTGTACTTGTTTTGGCTTTCGAACATTTTTGATCTGACCGCCACTGGTTAGTCTTGTGTGGACGAAACGCGCGTCTTGCGTATTAAATTTTAAACCTGGTACCTTTTGTTAGCTATTATTCGTATGTTTCTCTGTCCTATATGTTCTCCTATTTATTTGTATTGTGGTCCTGTCATGTAATGTTGTCATTTTAATGTTATATTTACCATTGCCATAAAAGCGGGAGGTTTGGCTAGCCACAAAACCAGGTTCAACCCATCATTTTTTTTCTTAAAATGTCCTGTACCAAGTCAGGAAAATGGCCATTTTTATATTATAGTTCGTTTCTGTGTGTGTTACATTTTAATGTTGTGTTTCTGTTGTGTCGTAGTTCTCCTCTTATATTTGATGTGTTTCCCTTAGTTTTAGTGTGTAACCCGGATTTGTTTTTTTCTCAATCGATTTATGAATTTCGAACAGCGGTATACTACTGTTGCCTTTATTTGGATGTTGTGACGTTTTCGAATACAACGTTATTAAACTCTATGGATTCACAGGCAGGAGAATAAGATTTGTAGAATGAAGGTTTCATGCGTACAAAGGAAAGGAAACAGAATGAAACGAACGATTCAAGTCCCTATCAGTTTTGAGCATTAGAGATGGAGGTTACAAAAATATGTAAAACTAAGTCAGACAGCAAACCATGGGGAACAAGGCGGCTGAAAGATGTTTTTGTTCTGCATATGGGCCAACCAGTGTTCAAAAGCATGTAAAAACGTTTTGTACGACAAATAAAATGTCTTGATCTTAATATTAATTTTGACTTCTCTTCAAATATACATCACATGTTTTTGTGTGGACAATTTAATAATAAAATAAAATTAATTATCATCAATGTTTTCGTTATATCAAGTAGCGACAAGTGTGTTTTATTCTTGACATGAATCCTGCTTTGTAAGAAAACACGCAATCTTAGTAATTTTAATGTGTTTACAGTATTAACCTTCTGCAATGAAATAAGATAAACCTGAATGGTCCCAACATGGTGTATTTCTCAATTTCTGCTGTGCAGCGGAGAAGCAGCTAATTCTCAAGCTTTTGACAGAACAAGCGTCACGTCTTACTATGAGTCAGACATAAATGTACTTGGTGGTTTTTATTTCTTAACAAACTGTTATGAAATCAGATAGTCTATTTTCTGACTACATACTGTTGTGTGCTAAGCGAATAATTAGCAAATGAGAAAAATAAAGTCTTTGGTTTGACCTGACCAGAAATAAAACCCGATCTTCCAAATGCGAGGCTAGCACGCTTACCACTACACCGCCACATTAAAGGGGGTTTTGACTTCAGACCATCACATTTAGCTAGTATACAAAGTGTCACAGTTAGACCATCGCACTTCAGCGTACACACCAACATACTTCAGCATATCTAACAACAAGTTAGCGTCACAATGTCACCATCGCACTTCACCGTGACCATCGCGGTTCGGAGTACCATCGCGGTTCAGAGTCCTACAAATATAAATGGGCACTGTATTATATGTCTCTGTGAATATACATCACAACTGCACAGCCATTTATTGCATAGTTATATTTTCATATTTTCTTAAGAATTGATTGATCTCTGAAATGCTAAAATAATCTGTTTTTTCGGGTTGGGTTTCATAGAAGAAATATTGGGTATAAATTATGTTCGTGTTGTCGACACGAGTGTCACTAAAAGGTCTGTGGTCGGGGAGTGGGCATGGGACACATATATTTTGTTACAAGGGTGCCGTTTGCATTAAAAAATATCCCCATTCATATATAGACTATGTCCAAAAATTCGAATTATTCGTAAGGCTTACATGGAAATGTGTTCCTATTCACATTTACTGTGGATGATAAAATGCTACTGTAACACTTTTATCGTACGAATAAATTTATTTAATTATTCGTAAAGATAAGTTGACCTATTGAAATATTGTTTAATAAATTTGCCACCCATTCATCAATGAAAAGCTGAAATTTTCCATCCATTCAAATATCTAACATACTGAAAAACGGACATCGGTATAGAACTTATTTATAGGAAGTGACCGTACATTAAACATTGAATTTCATGTTTGTGCAGCCGTCTGTGTTCATTAGCGTGTATAAGGTTAGATAGTATTGTGATTTCATCACATATCCACAAATCTGAGTTCATTTCTACATGGCCACTCGTCTGTCTAAATGTTCATTAGTCAGTCTTCATGTCTTCATGTCCAGTAGTCTGAACGTTAACATATCCACCAATCTGTGCATATGTCCACAAGTCCGTTAACAAGTCGCTATATTGTCTATATACTCCAGTTTGTCTTCATGCATAAAAGTCTATCTACATGTCCACCAATATGTGTGTTTCCGCAAGTCTCTCTACATGTTCATTAGTCTGTCTATATGTCTACCAATTATTCGACATGTTCACCAGTATATCTACGTTTCTGCCAATCAGCCTACTTGACCATAGGTCAGTCAACATGTTCAACCACTGGTATAGCTATGTGTCCACTAGTCTATCGACATGTTCATGGTATGTCTATGTGTCCACGATGATTGTGTGGTAACATTAAATTATTTAAAAGAAGGTTACCATCCTTTAATGGATAATTAATTTCCAACTGACGTCGCCGACGATAATACAAGGGGTAGAAATGACCTTTTCGTGTTTTAGGGGGTGAAGAATAGGACTTATCCTGGTTAGCATAATGACGATCACAAAGACGCTTGATGAACTTTATTAGATTAGGGATACAGGCGATCCCCTTTATCTGGTAAATGACGTAACAAAGTTGCACAAAATTGATGAACTTTTCCGGTGAAGGACATAACTCGAAAGTGGTCTATTCTCAAAGAAACCATGGAGGGTGCTACTAATATGACAAAGTACTAGTAATTGAAATTTTGCAGTCTAATATAGGGAATAAAAAAATCTGCTCCTCAGTTATGATAAAATTGCATTGAAGTAATGGGGGAAATAATTGGGTCCCCGTTCCAGATAGTGCTAATTGAATATGACTTCATGAATGTAAATCTTTGTTTTTACGGATGTTTGATACAACACTTTAATCTTATTAGTAAAGCAGGTGAGACTTTTAAAGGTATACACTCATATATCTATTATGACTTATAATCATATGTGGGCGAAATAAAAATTGGTTGGTTCCTGCGTTCTCTATAAAAATGAAGGGCTCTGGTAAATAAATGCATGCACACTAAGTTTCAAAAAGTGTATTGAAATTGTGGAATAAGTTTACTATTTGTACTTTTTTTTTATACTTGCTTTTTTAAAGAGGGTCGTAAAGAAGTGTATACATGTATGCACCGGAACAACGTAAAATAAATGCGATATTTCGCATTGAACTGATAAAGTTAGAAGGTTTCAACAATCCTTTTTTTCCATTTTCAGACGAAACACAGAAAAGTGCCAGAATAAATAAAAATGATTGCGGCCACCTAACTGCAGAAAAATAACAAGAATAATCCATTTCTGACATGTCACCCTCTGTGATCATCCCATTCATAACAGATAACTGGAGTTGGATACGGAGTGGTCTTAAATCATATCAAGAACACAATAAATAAAGGGATAACTGTCAACAAAAAGTTTAAGTTGTTCTCAAATAAATTGAAATAAATACAAGACACCAATATTGGATGGAAATGATCAATATTTAAAATTGCCTGAGTATATTGTAAACGTAGAACCTTGTTACAGACACAACATTATGTTAACCGATACACCAATCTATAGGATGCATTTCTGTAAATATAGACAATGCAATTTCCCATAGGAACTCCTTTTACTGCAAAAACTGTACCACTTTTACTATGAAGTTTCGAAAAAAAATATATCCTAGAATAGAAAGCTCATATGCACTACTTTTTTTTCAAAGGTCAAAATATAGGGCTGTGCGGCATATTTTCAACATTTATATGCCCCGAACTTCTAAGAGTTTAAACTTGTAGTTAAATTCTGTACTACTCCTACCTTCACTTTTGGTTTCTATTGGAATTCAAGGCTGCCGCTATATTTTTTAATTTATACTGGTAACATTCCCAAGTTATGTCTCTATGAGATGAAACATAGAGATCATACCTGGGAACCAGTACGTAAACAAATCAATTTATCTCTGAATAATATATATCTCCCAAAAGAGGCGTGGTTTTTGAAACAGCTGTATTAACAAAGTGCAACCAAAACTAACATTTATTCAAAAAAGAAAACTCTTAAAAAAACACTTTTTCTCACAACAATAGTTATTTGTCAGAATCATAGCATAAAAGAAATCACTGCATTTGCCCTAACTTTTCTTTTACAGTACATTTTATACTCCCACCCCTGTTTCAATTTTTTTAAGAATTTGAAAACAAGACTTAAATTAATGTCAGCTTACCCTATGTGCATGTTTTCTGACATAAAATGCACATAACCTGTACGAACTATTCTGATAACAAATTGAACTCATTTCAGAATACTATAAATGTAAAGTTTAGTAGTTAATCATTACAACATTCAAGATTATATAAAGTATCCAATCCTGCCTCTGTCTCCAGTCCACATCTTACTGTATGCCTATTTATCTATAAAGGTTCACTATTTCTGCCTCAAATGCAAGTGCAGTGAAGAATTCTTGTCACTATAATATTATCTCTTACTTTATATCTAACATAATTTGACTAATATATGACTGGAAGTCTTTAAACAAAGACATATTTGCAAATATTGTTTGTATGAAGTTACCAGTCTGATATATGAATTCACTAAAAGTTTTATAGAACTGACTGCTGGAATCTGTTTTTTGCATAAATTCAAATCACAGTTATTGGTTTCTATACCGAAGACCTTTATAATAATAAAATCATAGCCTTTACAGTCAAAATATTTCTTTTATGACCCAGGGGTTAGGGATTTTTCTCTGTTATTTGCCCCTGGGGCCTCAAATTTGCAAAATATTTCTGCTGTTTCTCTGAATATGGAATATTTAGTACATTTTTAGGATGGAACACACCATTGTTAGCTTCATTGAGGAATTTTTTTTTTATCTCTAGCTTGTATTTTTTTATGCCGCGGTCATAAGAAACCACATTCAGGTGCTTCTGTAATTTAGTCACTTACAAGTGTACACAGTGTATCCTTGTCTTGCAAAAATAACGTCTCTTTATGGCAAACGTCTATCTTATCTGCGTTAAATTAAAATATATCTCTTCAAAGGTTGAAATAATACTAAATACTCCCTGCCAATATAGTGAAATTTTCTTTAATTTTAAATTTCTTTAGATTGTCTTTTGCACCTCCTATTGCATCCATATTTAAAAAGGATCGTTTGGTCATAAATAATGGTTCAGTAACAACCAATGAAATTAAAGTCTCCTCAATCTCACTGATAACCAAACTAAACATTATTGTGAAGCGCACTGGACTTAAACATGTAATTACTTCCGACGGAATTTTTGTTTTCCTTAAGAATATATTTGTCATTAATTTTTGTTTGTTGTGATGTTTATATTATAATTTACTTACGTTTGAAATCTACACATTTATCAATCAGAATTGAAGTTATGTGAAATTTGAAGCACTTGAAATTTTGTTAAATATTCAAACATGTTCAAACATGCAGCATCGTTTTTTAAAAAGCAAAATGTACTTTGATAAAGCTGTGATACGATGAATTTCATTGACGACTGAAGGCCTTGTAGAAAATGTCCCTGCTGGGAAAAAAGTCAAAGGGAATGTCATGGTCTGCATAAAAAATCAAAACATGACACAGTGTCCAAAAGATAGATCAGTTTTCAAAGTTGAATAAATCCTCCCTGAAAAGAAAGCTGATTTTTTTTTCATCTTAAATGGTGTCCGTAGAGACAAATGATGGAGAAGTCACTTCATTTTATCTTTTAGGAATAGCAGTAGTAGTGTGTGATCAGTTTAATGCAATCCAAATCATGGGGCACTGTGGCACAGGGACGTGACCATATGGCATCAAAAATCATAGCTGGTATTATCTTTCCTTATCAGGTGAGCATAAAGGACCCATATTTGTCGTAGTCGAATTGACATCATCTATATATAATTATAAGGTTATTATATCCCATATGAATTTATAACAACTAACTACAAGTTATACTTGATTGGAGAGAATCAAAAACCCTAAAATGAGGTCACGCCTGATTTGATATAACAAACTCTGTGAGTCGCAAAGGGTCAGTGGTCATATTTAATAAGACGAGTAAGAGTAATATCAGACATGTAACGTCTAAACATGGTCAAACCATGCATTGACATTACTATGCTGCATGCAGAAAGAGAGCATGCATAGATAAGTTGAGAAAACTGCAACGTGAGAACAATTATAAGATTTAATTTAACAGTTTGATACCTTGCTCTACACAAAAAGAAGCTTTAATACAATGCGGCAGAAATATGGTCACATGCCGTTATATGAAAAATCAGAAATAAAGGACATTTAGATGAGGATGATGGAATATAAGACATTGTGAAAGATCTATGTCTTATTTATATCATGATTCTTTTTATGCGAACGTAGGCTCAGGATAATGGTAAATTTCCTATGTCAGTATGGACAGGTCAAAATAGTGTTCAAAAATAAGAACGGATTAAAAAGGTCATGATTTTACACTATCATTACAAAAAAATACTCTATAAATTTTTATGTCTCTAAGGCGCTTTTCTGGATCACTCACTCTCAAATATCTAAACATTTGAAAGAAGAAAAATGAAAACCACTGCTATTTAGGTTGTTTGTGGTTACAGCATAGTATTGAGAGCATAGTATTGAGATATCAACGACCGCCAGGGGAAACTGACGGCATATGGTAAACCCTTTCAAATTCCTGACCACAATATGATGAGTTACATAGTAAATAATTGACCAAATGTCGCTTAGAATGGCAATATATAGATAACCAAAAGTCCGACAAAGCAGCCAACAATGTGGTGTTGGTATGACGTAAACATTTATAAATTGTTTTCGCGGAGTCCGTGCGCTCCACAATAAGGCTAATATAATAATAAACAGTCATTATATTATTACCACATCTGGGCTTAAGGCATTCTATTAACATTTGAGTTCCCTAATACGTCTTGGATATAAACTACACACAATCTCGGTATCATTTCATCTCGGCTTTCAGTAAATGTTCTTCACCTAATCTTCAAGCCATTTTAACTAGTTCCCTTACTAGTATCAAAGACTCATTTTCCGCTATTTTGGTAAATCTAAAAAAAAAAATTTCTAAGTGTAAAGCAATGTTTTAGATAAAAACGTACTTTTGATTTTTGATGATCACTTCAAATTTGGTTGACAGTTATGAGTTATCTACTCTCTTCAATACATTTCCTAACAATCTTATCAAACAAATGTTTTCTGATTTATTAAATGGTCTTGTTAAAAGTCTGATTGCTTATCAATTTGCTGAAACTGAATCAACATCACTTACAATAACATTGACCACAATTTTGCGATGAACAATAAAGTATTCTCAAAATATTGTGCCTTTAGAACATGTTACCACAAAAGTGACGATTTATCGTTGTTATTGTTAATTTGCCATTTTTGAACGATGATATTCCTATGGCCTGTCTTACGGTGTTTATAGATTCCCACTTGTAGAAACGTTATAGATTTTGATGAACGTAATCTCCATATCACATGGATATTATTTAGTAAGGAATTTCATTGAAACAAAATACTAGTAAAACTTTGATTAAATTCGTTCATGAGCAAATGATTTCTTTGGATATTCTCTCGTAGTTTGTATATTCGTATCGATGCCTCTTTTAAGATTTTGAAAGAGTTATATAGGTGTTATCATGTATTTTAATAAGTTTAACATGAATTTATTGTAATTATTAATCTAATATAGATTTGAATATGGCTGATTTTGTCTTTCAATATATACGGGGAAGGACACGGTATAGAATTTGAATATTCAGATTTTAAGAAAACTTTTTTGGGGCAAGTATTAAATGAAATATCGTGATCAGATAAGGGATGTTGACATATCTCGGTAAACAAATAGGAAGAAAAAAGAATAAGAATTCAGACAAACTGTCAATATTATATCAGACAAACTGTCACAAATGAAAAGATGGTTATTTGTAGATCTTGTTTTGTTGATCATTTTGTTTATTTGCAGATATTAGGAAAAAACCCAAGCAATTGGTACAAATTGTTATCAAATAGCAATTACTCTAATAAGGAGTCGTCTAACAATTCTAGCCGATAGACCTAACTATTAACATAAGATATAGTTTATAAAATAGCTATGGTATCTCTGCGCATTGATCATTTCACATGAGTAATGCCCCTTTGAAAATAATGAGTTTTTAAAGTTCATGTTTATTTAGGAAGCCGACATTTGCAACGACTCTGTAACTATCTATCATTGTAGATCTTGTCTTGCATATCACTTTTACAATAAAGATTCTTTCTATCTGTTATAGTTCAGAATATTCAGCAGAAATGAGAAAAAAAAATGTTAAAATTTGGAAATAACTCTAAGAATTTGTTTGATATTTTTGACGTAAATAAACATCAAATAGATCTCCTCGATATTTTGAACATTTCTGCTCCTTTCAGATAGTCTCTATTCAAAGCGATTTTCAAGATAAAAGACAAAACTTGCTGTTTTACCCCATTCTTCAATTTTTAGCCAAGTCATCCATCTTGGTTTGTAGGTGGGGTCATTGGACACTCTTTTTTAAAACTAGATACACTTAATTATGATGATTGTGACCAAATTTGGTTAAAATTGTCACAGTTGTTTTAGAGGAGAATATCTTTAAGACATTAATCAAGAACGTAAAAAGAATTTAAAAATCGTCTTTAAAGGGCAATAAGAAGTCGTCTGACGATTTCTCCCAGGTTCGCTTATTTGGATTTCTTGTTTTTCTGATATTTTTTCTAATGAAAAATTCTCTCTATTTATTATTGTTTTCAAAATAATAAGCAATAACGTAAAAACACGGTAAAATTTGACATCTAAGGGCAATTACTCCTAAAAGTCGTTTGACAGTTTTGACGTGAATGAACAACAGGTAGATCTCAACATTCTAATCATTTTTGCCCCGTTCAGATTTTTTCTGTCCATAGCGGTTTTCAAGATCATAGACAAAACTATCATTTTTCTAGATAATAGACAAAACTTGCATTTTACCATTATTTGTTAATTCTAGCTCTGTCGTTTGTCATGGTTGGCCGGCGGGGTTGTCAGACACATTTGTGCATACCCTAATGATAATTGTGACCAAATTTAATAAAATGTGGCTCCGTTGTTTCCGAGAACGGCGACGGTGGACGACGGACAACGGACGACAATTGACGACGGACGCAAATGTGATCAGAAACGTTCATTTGGTCTTTGTAAAACAGTTCAAAAGTCTTTCCTTTAAAAGTCTGATATTTGTAAAATACTCTTTACGACCTTTCAAACTGTTCACTTTTCACACTTAATGACCCTATCCGCCTAAATGTTGAAATCGGAAGTATGATATTTGTAATGTAGACTTGATGGCCTTTAATTTGATATGCAACAAGTGTTTCTTCTAAGACAATTTATGTTTAGTTGTACTCAAAGATCTCACCAGTCCGTTTAAAGGAGACGTGACACGATTTTTAAATTTATTTTTTTTTATTAAATTAATAGATATTAGTCTTAAAACATATTTTGTACAATTTTGCTAGTCAAAACCTGATCAATCGGCATTTTTAGGTCAAAAAATCCAGCGCTTGTCATAATGAATGATTTTTAATTAGATAACGATCACGTGATCGTGCTTACGTCAGTGGTTACAAGCTGGGAAAATGTCTCTTACTGTGGTAACAATCCGATCCGGCGGTATTGTCTGAAAGATCGTCGTTGTGGGACTTTTCGCATGAAGAATTGATATCCCTTTCTTGGTTATTTTCCACACACAATGACTCTTATTGATGAGGTCAATTGTCTTTGTAGTTTGTCAGTAATCGGGAAAAGTGCTTTCAATACCGTCCATAGTGTATCGACTTCGTCATATAGGTTTGTCTGAGGAATAAATTTGATAAGCCGCTTTCCTCATTTTTTATTTATTCAAATAAAACTACTTTAATTAATCATGATTCAAAATATAAATTTAATTATTGATGATCAAATTGTTCTTCTTTTTCTCTGTTACGGTAATGTTATAATTATGTGTGCGCCCGAAGCAGAAAGAAAAAAAAAAAAAAAACGATAGTAAAAGTAAAATGATGCGTTCGCAAAGGGTACGTTTTTGTTTTGTTTTGGTTACGGTGAGACTTTTAATAGGTATAAGCCATCACCAAAAGTTATGCATATATTTGTTTTGTTTGGAAACCATACATCACGCCAAGGATTTGTATAGCGACAAATCCTTTATCACACTTGTTCTGCATTAGGATATTCAATTAACAATTTTATTACTTTCCCCCTTTTTATGTAAACAATTCAATTCAATATTTTATTTACGTCTCACCTTATGTATAAAATTAAACAATACAAAACATTTATTGGAGGCTGTTGTATTAGTAATTAAATTTTGACACCTATAGCATACTTGACCAGGTGAAAGGTAAGAAGGCACCTGTAGTGTGATTTAGTCGCGTGTTATGTTATTTACCTTGAACTACTGTAGTCTTATGTTGAAATAATTAATATAGTTATATTACACTTCTAAAGTATGCAATTCCATCCAAACCCTTTTAAATCTAACTTCAAATTTAAGGAATTACACAAAGTAACTTCAAGTTCACACATTTCCACCCTTCTCTTCCAAATACCATTTAGCAATCAATTTGTTTATTGCTACCAGCAAAAAGCTGGAGTCCAGGAAAATATTCACAACTTAATATTTCTTCAAAAAGGGGTCATTTGAATATATGTTAAATTTTCAATCGTACTGAGCATGAAAATGTTTACATGTTACATACCTCAGTCTTCGAATACATGAATTATGTATTATTTGTATTTGGCTTTGATCTAGCTTACATTATTTGTGCGTTATCTCTATTGTTTTTACGTTAGTGGTTTCTGTACTTCGTACCGATCTTTTGAGTTAGACTGGTTTGTTATAGTTCTTATGTACTGCTGTAAGACCGCTATCACACGTTTGGAGGGGGGGGGGGGGGGGGTGTTGGTGCTCACAAACATATGTCCCCCAACCCGACACATTGAGAATGTGCCTGTCTCAAATCAGGAGCATGTGTATCAGTGGTTCATGTCTGTCAAATTTTTTCTGCGGAAATTATTTTGTTATAAATAAGTTAGTTTTATCGCTAAAATTGTTTCACATTTTTATGTTGAGAACTTTTATAGCCGAATATACGGTATGAAGTTATAGACTTGCAAGTATACAGGAATATTACTTTTCCATCTCAAGAAGTCAATTAAAAAAATGCATCTGTTATAAACCTTTTTATATCTGCATATTCTTAAAAGCAATAAAAATAAGATCTATATACAGGTTGTCTATAATTAGTTGTCAACGCTGGTTAAGGTATTTAATTGGTGGTGCATAGGGTATTGTATGGTCGTACTAGCTACATGCAGGTATTTATTAAACATCAGGTAGTTGTACCTGTATTACTGTAACAATAATTTATTCCAATCTCACCTGTGCCCTCGGCAAAACCAACATCCAGGATGTACACAAAGAGCTTATGAAGTAATATTGCGTAATAACTATATCTTATCAATCCCCCACGTGGCGTGACACCTGAAGCTTGCAACTTCAAACGAGACCCGAAATTGCGAAACTCAATCACCTGTACCGTTCACCTGTGACCTATTATGAACTCATGGCATGGCACCCGAGACCCCAACTCTGGATTCGTTATGAAAGTGGGCGGAAAGAAGTGTAGTTTGGGATTGTTAAAAAATCCTATCTTTACACCTTCTAAGTCCGCGTGTCATTCGAAAAACAGAAAATATCATGTTAATATTCTTTTTAATTATATTGTTGAATCCATCGGCATCACACATACTCATTTTTTTATCACTGTCATGCGTTTTGCTGGATAATAATCGAAACTAAATTTGCGCTGTACCCATATGTTAATATGAATAAAAGGAACCACTGACGTAGTAGCCTCGTTCTGAGTGACTTCCGGGATGGAAATATGCATATTTGACAGGTCGATAAATCGTTGCATTAAAATTTCATTAAAATACATATTTTAACAAATATTTGACACTTATATTGCTATCGATGTATTTTTGGGGAAAATTAAGTATAAATAAACATTTTGAAACACAAATTGAAAATAGTGTCATGTCTCCTTTAAAGGAAACATAACTTTGGTATTTGAAATGTACGCTTTATGGACTTGCATTTGATATGCGACAACCTTACCATCTTAAAAGTTTTATTTTTTGCACTTTATGACCCCCTCTCCTGTTTAGAATGGAAAAGGGGTTCATAATTTTTCCTTTTTGAATATAACTCATTTAGACGTTCAATGTTATATGTGATAAGTAAAAAACAATGTAGCAATATCAATTTTATAAGTATAAATAAGAAAATTTCAAACTGCTTATTTTTCTTAGTTTATTTTGTATTAAGGATGTCCGCTCCTCTTGTTTTTGAATTTCTGTCAGATATTCGAAATTCTCTGGTTTTATCCATGTATGCTAATACAAATTTTGCCCGCTAACCCCTACTTTTCTTTTCACAATTTTATTACATATAGTTTAAAAAGCCATATTTGAAAATCTTATAAAATCCTTGTTATTTTTTTAAAGTTTTCAAAAGAAAAAAGGTGCTAATGATGAATAGATGAAAAATCTAGAGAGAACCATTTCCCGCCAAATTTTAAATGGCTTATATCTCGAAAACAAGCACCCGGACCCTTTATTTCTTTCTGCTGTTTTAATTCCATTTTTTATATTTATAACAGTCTTTTAAAAAGCTTGTTATTTTGAAACAGAGTAGCGAACATCCTTCAGTCAAACAAGTAATCACGTTAGAAATTCAGGCGACTAGCTGTTGTTGATTTAGAAATTTTTGTCCCCTACAAAATTTCAAACTACAACATCTCTAAAACTACAATTCAACTCAGGACCACTTGACCTTTTCAAAAGTTCACAAGGTTAAGGCTATAATAACTTTTGAAAGTCAAGGTGATATTTCTCCATGACCTTGAGATTGACATACAATTGGATGTCTTAAAAAATTGATATTTTTTGCAGTTTATGGAAGGTTGCCGTTTCAAAGAATACAATAAAAAAAATATTTTCTTTAAATAATGAAATTGTCGTAACTTTTGAACAGATGGTCGGGCTATTTTTGGTTTTATGTATAAAATGTAGAGTCTTGCGAGAGGAACATTTTTTTTTCTGTGTATCTACAGCTATCGCTTAATATAATGTTCTAAATACATAAGATTGAAATTAAAGCGTTAAAACATTTTTGCACTCTATGACATTTGACCTTGGGTGCAAATGAAAGGTCACAAGAACTTAAGATTATTAATAATTATTAGGTCTCATGTCTTTACGACTGTCGATTCTTGAAACATAATTTTCAAACATTATGTAAAAGAGAGGCGAAAGATACCAGAGGGATATTCAAGTTGAAAATAAACTAACAACACCACGGCCAAAAAAGAAAAAGACTACCAGACAAACAAAATTCCAGAAAACTCAACATAGAAAACTAAAGACTAAGCAACACTAACCTCACCAAAAACCGGGGTTGATCTAAGGATTTCCGGAAGGGTAAGCAGATCCTGACACCCGTCGCGTAAAATATTTTAAGGGAAATAACTTTTATAAAGTTTGATAACAAAATTTGAGAATGGAAATTGGGAATGTGTCAAAGAGACAACAACCCGACCAAAGAGTAAAAAACAGCCGAAGGCCATCAATGGGTCTTCAACACAGCAAGAAAATCCCGCAACCGGAGGCGGATTTCAGCTGGCCCCTAGACAAAAATGTGTACTAGATTAGTAAAAATGGACGTCATACTAAATTCTAAAACATATAGATGAACTAAAATTAAAAAAAAACATACACGACTAACAAAGGCCAGAGGCTCCTGACTTGGGACAGGCGCAACAATGCGGCGGGGTTAAACATGTTTAGTGAGATGTCAACCCTCCCCTTTACCTCTAGCCAATGTAGAAAAAAAAAAAACACACACATCAATACGCACAGTAAAACTCAGTTTAAAAGAAGTCAAAGTCCGATGTCAGAATAGGTAACAAAATAAACTAAGCAAAATGACAATGATACATAAATTAAAAAAGGACTACTAGCAGTTACTGAAATGCCAACTCCAGACCTCAATTAAACTGATTGAAATATTATGTCTTCTTCATATGAAAATCAAATACAATCCCTTTATGTTTATTTACATTGCAATCTGTTATTGTACATGTTGCTATTTTCAGATCGATCCAATCTGAACAATCTCTAAGATATATGCAAATAAAAGAAATTGTTTCAAGGAGATATAATTCTAAAAGGTGATGATGAAATCCTAGGCAGCCTCATCTGGTAATACTTCATAATGAGATTTACGTATTGTACAAATGAGGTCATGGTATCTTCAAAAACAACAAAGGGGGTCATGTCACAAAGACAGCAACAAAAGGGAAATAACTTTAAAGCGGATGATGAATTCCTACACAGGGTCATTTGGTAGTACTTAACGATTCTCCAAATTTGGTCAAAATAACTTCGTATGGAAACGTTGGGGGCCATGTCAAAACAATTTTGAAAGAATAAAAAAAACCCAATAGTATCTCAATTGTTTGTAATTTGATATATGAAATGTACACATAACGGCCTTTCATCTGGTATGCGACAACCATATCATCTAAGACAATTTCTTTTTTACACTCAATGATCCTACCCAACCCATTTTTAGGTGACTGAAATTTGAAATTTGAAATATACGTTTTATAGACTTTCATTTGATTTGCGACAACCTTACCCTCTTGAAAGTTTTAATGTTTGCACTGAATGACCTAATCCTTCTCTCTTTGAATAGAAAAGGGGGTTTAAAATGTTCAATTTTGAATAGAACTCATATACACGTTCAATGTAAAATGTGACATGACCCGATATGTTATAAAATTGATTCAACAGGAAATACATTGTAAGTGCCATATTATCAACTCTTCTGGACTATAAATGTCTACAATCAGTCAGTGTTATTCAACAATTCAGAACATAAAATGTGTGGGAATATTCCCTCGTAGCGTTTGTATTAACCCATTGGTTTTTAATTGAGTAGTTTGTTTAATGATACAGAATTCTAAAATTCTCAAACTATACGAGAAGTTTTAATTTAACGCTGTTCTTAACAAATTTGAATTGTATTAAGTTTTTCCTAGTTGCAAAATCATGATAACTAGTAGTACGAGTACATTTGGTTTTATTCAATATACATATTTATTACCATCATAGAGTACAGTGTAGATCATGCATTTATATCTTTGACATGTGGTGTACTCAATATTTTTAGAGTACATAACATGCTGGTATAGCCCGTAGCCGAGACAGTCGGTGTTAGGACATACAGACGTCACAGCTGACTGTGTAAGCTTTGAATTGAATGCATATTGACAAACAAAATAAAATTCATCAATCAAAGTACGACTTCTTAATCATGATCAGTAAAGCAATGCGATTGGGTAATTATAAAACAAATTGAATTGCTTATACACACTATATAATTATTAACATTCAGGTTGTCCATATGTTTTATTCAAAATGCAGGCCCGAGAGAATGGTGGTGAAATATAACAAGGTTAATATATTAATTTATATCACTTATTTAAATCACTAAATAAATACGATTTTTTTTAATTCATCGTGTAAAAGTATTTATTCAAAAATAAGATATGAAGGAATTAAAGCATTTCTTACTATTGCAATTTGAAACATTTTTCGAAATCAATTAGCCCCGGTAAGAAATGTACATCTTTTTCATCTTATAACAAAACAAAATTGTTTTGATGTACTAATGTTTATCAATTGTCCATACAAACTAATTGTGAATATCAAAATTTCATATTTGATCAAACATGTAGAGAGTATTTATATATATATACCAGTTTAAATTACAGGGTTCTATTCATTTGGGAGGGATGTATAAGTACGCAGTCACGTTCAATTATTTAACCTTAGTCAAAATTAATTATTATTTTTTTAATCATTAAGAAAAACTGCTATCTATTTGGGATGTTTAAATACGCAGCCTCTGTTTTAATTACTCTACCGTTGTCAAATTTGAAATATTATACTAGCTTGGATCGGTCAGTGCTGTTTATTGGGAATGTATTTCCACGCAATCGTTGTTGTAACATCTTAACTGTCGTCACCTTTGAAATTTTAGAGTTGTACCATTTCATATCGCACATTACTATTTTTATTTGAAGCATATCTTTGCAGTCTCTGTTGTAAATAGCTACATAACCTACGTCATGTTTAAAAAAATTGTACAAGCGTCTCTATGATGTTCAGTTTTGACTGTTTTATTGTATAAATTTCAAGATTATTATAGTTTTATAATCAGACTAGATTGATATGATTCATTTTACATCGTGATCATACTGATGAAGGCCCAGTCAGCAGACTAACAGTGGGCCAACGTTGGCAAATTATCGGTCCGTTGGGCGTACGTTGGTGTTGGCTGCACAACATTGGTCCAACGTTGGCCCGCTGTTGTAAATTCATATTTTTATCTCATGTTGGTTATAAATAATCGGGCCAACGTTGGCATTATGTTAGTAGCGGACACCATTTGTTGTCTGCATCACAATTTTCAACTAATGTTTGCCCTATGTTGGGCCGATGTTGGACTCAACAGATCAATAAATTTGATCTTTGCGACGAATTTTGATATTATTCATTTTCAAGTTCACTTTTTTATCCATACGAAAGTTTAGTGGAATGACATTTTGTACTTTTGACCAAAAAAAACAAAAACTGACCAATATTTGGATTCATGCTTTGCATACTCATATGTTTGCCCGTAGTTGAAACTATCAAACTCAACTTGATACCAACATCGGTCCAACATAGGGTTGATATGAAATTTGGTAAAAAAAATTGATTATGAAATATTTTACTCTTTATTTCTCTTGGGAAGGCGAATAATTTCGATTGTTGCATGCTTTATGAAATGTGAATGTTATACTGAATGTGATCATTGACTGAAATCAGATTAACTACTCTATGTTGGGCCAATGTTGGGCCAACATCGGTCCAATCTTATACTCTATAGTCATGATAGTTGAGCCATGTAAAACTATATAATGGGATATCAATACGGTAATAAAAAAACTTTTATTCCTTAAAAATAGATTGCCTGATTAAAAGTTTAAATTTATTATTATCATTATTTATTATAACTTTTTTCATTCAGCTTTGTGAAAAATAATAAGCAGTTTTATACAGAGTGATATTTGATACAGCCATTCTGTTAATCAAGCACATTCTGATAAGGTTGACCATATGTTAGACAAAGTTCAAAGATAGTTGCTATGGTAATTAAGTTTATAGGAAATCTGAATGTAATGAGATGGTCACTTTTGAGGTTATTTCCTGTCCTGTATTTGTAAGAAAGCAGTGATAACGAAGAAAACAAAAAAAGAATCACGTCACCTGAAGTTAAAAGAGAAAGAAACATGTAAGTTGCAACTTTAAAAATTCTGAAATATATATATAATAATGAATGACAAATACAATATGTTTTTTAACCTGAGGGATGTTGTTCACAAATAAAACATATAATTTCTATCATTTTATAGTGTTGATTTGAAGTTTACGTTTCGGGTGAAATATTTTCTAGATTTTGTTTAAATCAGTTTTTATCCTAAATAAGCATGAAATATTTGTCATTGAACGTTAGTATCATCAAACAAATTTTATATCACCGATACTTCATTATTTTATTTCTGAAATCTTTGTTAAATATGACGAAATCGCAAAACGTGTACGATATATTTGTGAAACATGATCATATACACGTATACATGTGTAACAGTGTTTGAGATATCAAATAGTGTAATTATTTCTTAATTTTTTTTTTAAATTCAGAGCAAGAATTTGTCATTTAGATATATACGGACTCGACTGAATATTATATTTTGTCCTCGGCAAAACTTTAGCAAAAAAATTAAATAATAAAAATTGGTATTTGAATAGTTTGTAGGGGTAAATATCTGACGCTACTTCTTTAAATTACATGTAATTTGCCGTGTTATAAACAGTAAGGAAAAAGTGAACTGCATCGAAAGTTATATATAAAAAAATGAAATGGCATGTATGTGTGATAATTATATTTAAATCATCTAATTAATTGTAATCGACTAAGAAATCTAAGAAGAAAACCATTAAAAAAGTTTTTCCTTGAAAAATAAAAAAAAAGGGGGAAAAAATGTTAAAAAAATTATACCACACTTTAGGATATTTCTAAACGGAAAAGTCTATCAAAATTGTAAAACAGGTTCGTGTATAAATATCATGAGGTATATTTTCTTTTTATATACAATTTTACATTCTAATATAAATTTATAGGTCAGGTACTTGAGTACTACAGAAGACAAAATAAATCAGAGTGCAAAAGGAATAGTAGGAATCATTGACAATATTCTGGCTAGAAAATGCAAGGAAATGGAAATGGGACAAAATGCATTCTACCATTTGATACCCCAGAATGGATTACTAAGTAAGTAACATAATAGCCATCCTTTATGCTACATCGGATTCGAATTTCACAGATATACATAAAATGTTTAATATTACCGCTAATGCTAGTGTATTTAGATTTGACTTATTTTTCTAACTAGAATTATTTACTCAGTTAGAACGTATTTTGATATAGTTCTGTTTCCTGTATCCATACCTATCCTCAATTTTCCTGCTTAACCTAGCTAGCACGGTGAAGTCTAACCATTTTGGTAAAACATGCACTATGCCTATTGCCTTGCCTTGTATAGTCTAGGTAAAATATTAAAAAAAATAGGTCTTTTCTCTACCTATTTACCCTATTTTGTTGTGCCAGGAGACCGGAAACAATATATTTTTTTGGTCTTTTTGTTTATTTTTTAGGAGGATTTAATATATGTTTAAGAAGTATACATTGAGTACTCATTTATTCATTACTTTATTACAGGGGCAGTGAAATAATTTTTATGAAGATATGCTATACTGGATAAAGGATTAAACATAAGACGCAGTCAGAAATAGTGACAAAACGAAGTGTAGCAGAAAACAAAAGGAACACTCTCTTGAATAAAACCATGTTAGAATACAGGACTAGGACAATAGCTCTATGAAATGAATAAGCAAATGCCTTCATACAGAGCTTTTACATTGCAATATAAACCGTAATGATTTTATACAAATGTGATAAATGAATTATCATGAATAGATTTTTAAAAATTTCATTCTAGATCTGATTTAGCAATGTATAGATACAAAACATTAAACTTTTAATAGTTTGCTGGTTGTCTAGCTAATAATAAATTATATATATTCATACCTTTGTATTTAAATCATTTAAGAAAAATAGGTAATATGGATATGTTGTTTGAATTCATTTAAATATGGGTAAAATTCAAAAGTACCTACAATTCCTGGAGAGAAATATTAATTGATTGTTGGTTGCTTAAACGTCCAGTGGCAAATATTTCATGCATGTTCAACACGATGGAGAGAAAGAGGCAAAATATCAATCTTTCAGGGTAGTATGTTAGAAACAACATGGTAACAACAGTGGATCAGTAAAACGCAATAAATGCAACATTTAAAAAAAACTAATACTTACGCAATTTGAACTGATGTAAAAACCAGGAATTATTTCAGTTGTTGCTTGGAAGTAATTTTAGCATCCTTCATATTGTTTACAAATTGAACCAATGGAGTTCCAACGTTTGTTGAAAGTTTGTATTACTACGTTGGCCCAAAGTTTGTTAAACATCGGCTGTATTATGCCATCATTGGGCCAACGTTGGACCTATGTATTGTATAAAACCTTACAACGTTGTGACAACGTTTAGCCATCACATCGGGCCAACATAGGGCCACTTTGCACTTATAAATTGGATCAACGTTTAAAAACAACGTTGGGCCAATGAATGTAAATACGTTGGGCCATTGTTGTGCCAACGTACACATGTTGTATGGGGGATATCTGTTATCCGAAATATTTAACATTTGTTCATTTTATTATTATTTTGTTTGTGGTGTTGTTCCCTTTTAGACTTGTAATATATTATATTTTGTAGTGTACTGTATCATAATTATATGATTCATCGCCCCGTAAGATTTATCGTTGGCTATTATTCTGTCATTTTATATATATATAATTTTAATGTTCCTTTGATATCTTTCTATTTATATATATATATAAGTCTAAATTGAAAACAACGTTCAAACCTATGATTGCGTTGGATAAAAACCACAATTTTTATACGTGTGCATGCAAAACAAATTTCTTGTTAGAGGGGTCTAAATACAGCACAAACAACATTTTCCAAAAGACCAAAAAAGTGAAAAAGAATATTTTAACAAAACGCATTTGACTAACAGGTCGAACAACAAATGTTCTTAAACCCTGCTGACTGCCATTGGCGATTGCCAAATAAATATATATGTATATAAGTCTAAATTGAAAACAACGTTCAAACCTATGATTGCGTTGGATAAAAACCGCAATTTTTATACGTGTGCATGCATATATATATATATTTATATGTAAAGATGTTTAATTAAGCTAGAAATATTTTATGGTAACAATAGAGATATTTACACATCCGCTTAATTGTTATTCCTTTATATCAGATATTTTAGATCAACGAATTTTTACACAGAGGCGAATAAACCTCATCGTAGAATTTTCCAAGGGATCATTTCAATTTCACCACTTGGAACTCTTGTTTTAATAGTTTATTGTAAGCTAAGCAGTAAGCCTCTATCAACGAAATCATGTTAGAAAATGTAAGCCTTGGACTATGTATTAACTAGAAGATGTGTACTCCATATGCAGGCGTTGCTTGGATGTTTCTACATCACAATGGAAAGTTGTCAACTGTCTTTATTTTTCTTGTTTTGAATCAACACTTTTAGTACACTTTTTCATGGAATTAATCTGGATTAAAAATGTAAATCAACTTTATATTTTGTGGAATAATGTAAAAGAGGGACGAAAGATATCAACGGAACATTGAAAAATAAACTGACAACGCCATGGCTAAAAAAGAAAAAGAACAACAGACAAACAATAGTACACAAAACACAACGTCGAAAACTAAAGACTGAGCAACACGGAAAAAGCTTCTCTAAGAATGGTGTTCTTTTGTTGCAGCCAATGTTACTGCCAAACAAAATGGATGAAAAACTGAAAACTGATGGAATCTCCTTCATTTTTGTGAAATATTTGTATCTTCCGAAATAATTCTGACATCATAACTTTTTAAATATTGTCAAATTAATTAATTTCTATTATTTTTATTTATCTATCGATATTGTGAGCAAGTTTTAAGTACTTCAAAAACACTACCATGTTTTAGATCTGTTTTTTTATGTGGATGGACCTTCTTAAAAGACATGTTTTTTCTCTTTCGTATTCTTTGAGAGAAAAATACAAAATAAAATACAGCAACAACAGAGATTTTAAAGATTTATTTTTCATGGAATTGACAAGGTGTCCAAATATGTACATGTAAGCAGCAACTTGGAAGTAGATAAGTGATTGATATCAAAATATTAACGTCACATTAGCTAAAATTGCCGCCACAAAATAGAATATGATTGTGTAAGAAAGTCAATATGTCAAGTGAAGCAGACTCGCAAACAGTGATAACTTATATTGGTCCATTTGAACATTTGTCCAAAAAACATTGTAACGTATGTGTATACATTGTCTCTAACCTGGAACATCCTCTAACATAACCATAAACGTAAATGAACAATAAGCCTAAAGTAAAAGAAGGCCACAAACATGTAACCTTGAGTGAAAAGTAAAATCAAAGAAATACCAAACTCCGAGGAAAATTCAAAACGGAAAGTCCCTAATCAAATGGCAAAATCAAAAGCTCAAACACATCAAACGAATGGATAACAACTGTCATATTCCTGACTTGGTACAGGCATTTTCTACTGTAGAAAATGATGGATTAAACCTGGTTTTATAGCTAGCTAAACCTCTCACATGTATGACAGTCGCTTAAAATTCCATTATATTGACAACGATGTGTGAACAAAACAAACAGACATAATAGGTAAAAATGTCAAAATAGGGGTACAACTGTCAACATTGTGTTTTAATCTTAATCACTATAAAAACAAACAAATATGCAACAAAGAAATACAAAAAGGCATATAGACAAAGCACATAAGCAAAAATGAAAGACAAGAATACAAAAATTTACCATAGCATAATAACACAATGACCATGATGACGGGATGCACAAGTACCGAGCCACTTCAAATGGATATCACCAACCCTAGACTAAACAGTAACAGTTATATTCAAAATGACAAATAAAAGAATAATATAAAACGTTATTAAGATGATAAACAACGTCAGTATCCAGAATCTATACTTCAAGACCATCGTGTATTATTTGTGAAGTTGATACGGAATATTTATGAACAAGTTCTTTAGAAAAAGGACGAGACGTTCTTTGACATACCACTGGTTCATCAACTTTCTGCTCAGACACTGGTGACGTTTTACAAAGTCTTGAGTAGCAGCTGCAAGCTTTTGAATACCGAATAAGTTGGAAAATGTATATCCAATATGCAGATGAAGTTTGTATATTGCTACTAAGGTGGGGGGAATTGATAATTTCAAAATTAAAATCGTCTGGTTTGTCATAGATTCTGGTACTGAGATGACCGTGTATGTCAAATTCGAGGTATAAGTCTAAAAATGAGGCGGAGGAAGCCGTGTCTGTTGTTTCTTTAATTTCTAGTTCTGGTTGGACATATTAATGGAACCCAATCAGAAAAGTTTGGATTGTTAATGGAAAGAACATCATCAATATATCTGAATGTGAAATTAAATGACCTGGCTTCTTTGATCTTCTTGTTTTTGACAAGTGTCTGAAGGAACTCCGACTCATATGAAAATAAGAAGAGGTCAGCAAGGAGAGGCACACAGTTCGTTCCCATAGGAATGCCGACAATTTGTTGAAAAAGTCTACCTTCAAATTCAACAAATATGTTGTCAATAAGAATCTCCAGCATACTGATCACTTGTTCCTCTGTGTAGCATGTTTTACCTTTTTGTTCACTATTAACAAAATATGCCGTATAGTATGAATGGTTCCCTGAAGTAAAAGATGATCAAAGTATTAAACACCACATTTGTGGTCCCTCTATAAACCATAAACCAATTGTAAAATGAGCGTTTATGTTTTAAGTTATTATTTCGACCCAAAATTTCAAGTTGCCTAGTTCTGTTGATAGTTCGGAGTTCAAAATTTGTCATCTAAAGTTGAAAACCATTCTCATTGCAAACTTTCGTTTACCTCAACGACAATTAAGCATTTGTCTGAGTTACCTGTTGTATTAAATTAATTGTGTAATAAAAACCACTCTTTTTTGTTTGTCTCGTTAAATAAACGGAAAATGATACTATTGACAGTCACCTGCCAGCGTATGTCCTTTGCGTCATAATAGATAAATCTTTGAAGCGTTTTGAATGAAAAGCTTAAAAAGCTATTTTTAACAAAAACTTAATTGTTTGGGTTTTTTTCAACTTGAACGCCATTATATATATATTTTAAAGTAAAATCACATGAAATAAATTCACGAAAAAAATGTCACTAGAAATTCACCTTTCACTGTTTTAAAAATAATATGTGTATTATGAAATTCTGTCATGTCAAAAAGAGTTGTAATGCAGAATAGTTTCGATAAGTTCTGATTAACGTGTTCATACTTTGTTCTACTCGGATTAATACTGTTATTGCGTGTGTCTATGTCTGATGGGTGTATTGTGTCATTTAATGAATTTTTAAATAGTCTACATTGTTGAGTTGATAAGCTTTTTAACGAATTTATTGAGGTCATTATTTCAAACTCTAGAATATAATTACAAATATAATGGACCATAACTTTTTAAACATATTTTGTAATTTGAATATCCTTATTATGCGACAATTTGCATGCCCCGTTCTGAAAGCGCCCAGAACAACGAACTTTTAATGCTTACTTTTTGGGATTTTGTGGTCATAAGGTGCTACATTGACAATTGACAAGCTTGAATTATCTTTCTAAATCAATTATCTTTATTTGCTAATTATTGATGTTATACAATATTTATATAATGTAAGTTTTAATTACAGCTATATCTGCCAATAATTGTGGTATGCCTGGTTCAATGTACATAAAAAGCACAGATCATACCGGGACAGATTCCATTTGACCATCACTCAGATATTGTTATTATTGGTGACAGTGGAACTTTAGGTAAAATTATCTATAATCGATTCATATTCAGGAAACTTGTTATGCTATACTAATGTTAGATACGAATATGGCTTAGCATGAATCGTGTTATATAGCTGTAGCATCAGGAAACATTTCTGTTTTACCGGGTGTATATAAACCTTAAGCATATTCGTAGGGTACAGAAAGAACCCAGTTTTTATTGGTGGAGGAAGCCGGTGTGCCCGGAGAAAACCACCGACCTTCGATAGGAAAACTGACAATCCTAGTCAATTAAGATTGGAGTCGAGTGCACCCGCACGAGTGGGGTTCGAACTCACAACCTCAGTGTTGACTGGCTAGTGATTACAGTAGTAACTACTTAGACCACTCGGCCACCGAGTCCCCGAACCCATTTAGAACACATATGGATAGAGTCTTCAGATACTACGTGACTTGTCCATGTTTTTAGGGATGTACTTAGGTGAAATTAAAGAAATCTAGAATTTAAAAGTGATATTATAAGTCAGAATAGCATTAGTTAAGGAACAAACTAAGATAAAAATATTGATAGATTATGGAGCTCCTTTCCCAGATATTTGAATTTTTAAAAATGGCGGAAAAAGTCTGACTCGGACTTGTACCTTATATTTGCATTAGTATTATTTGGGTTTCAAATCGAAAGAAAAGAAATCTAGAATCTGCATAAAATTTGGTAAATGACCTTTTATGAGCTATTGAAGTCTTATATGAAAAGAAAAATGGGTGTTATGGTGCAAAATATTTTACCTTGTATTGTAGGAAAAAAACTAAGGAGTCCGAACATCTGACACAAATTCCTAAACCTCACCTAAGTACATCCTTAAATGTGTTCGAATTGATATATAAAGACGTGAAATACAAAAACTACTTCATAAAGAAATGTCAGTTTAAAGGGACCTGAAAACATATCTAATAATGCATGTTTGAAAATTTCTTAGCTGTTCCTCCAAATTAAACAATTTTTAATATTATATTCGATTAAAAAAAATCTACGATTCGTATGTAAATCTATGTCGAGCTTCAAATATGCGTCCTTTCCTCAGATCTATGTCCCATGATGTCATGACACTCAAAGTAAAACTCCGGATTTCGGTGGGGTTCGTGTTGCTAAGTCTTTTGGTTTCTGTGTTGTGTTTTTAGACTGTTGTTTGTCTTTTTTTTCTATTATTGTCATAGCATTTTCAGTTAGTTTTCGAATGATGAGCTTGGTTATCAATTTTATATTTTCCGCCTTTCTCTCTTTCAGTGTGTTTAGATATGTGACGTAATATTGGACAAGCACATATGTAATGCATTATGCTTAAAGCGCTCAGCCATCTTGTATATAGGGACAGTTACATCTGTGTACCAACACAAAAAAAGACCAGGCTGTAAAAATCAGTTGGATAGGTTTTGGCTTCCAAGATCGGCGTAAGACACGAAAATCAAAGTAACAAAAGGCAAACTTTCAAAATTAAAAAAAAATGACTGAGCAACATTCATCCCACGGAAAAACCGGGGTTGATTCCATGTGGTTTCAGGTCCTCCTGAAATGGTAATTAGAAAAGATTCTGAGAAATACAAAGATAATGAATACTTCTTGGCGTTACGTAAATAAATCATTTATTTCTCATTTTCAGAAACCACATTTAATTTAGTTGATGATACTGGATTTGACACAGGATCAGCTTTTGGATTTCTTCATATTCCTTTGTTATCGATAGCGTTACTCATGATGGCAATGGGAATGATGATAACGCCAAGTACTGTTACTAGAGGAACAAGTGTTGAGCCAAGACCTTGTGCGCCAAGACCTGATGTGAGACTTACTGTTCCACCATTTCCAGCAACACAAGCAGATGCACGAGCATCTGCAGAAACAAGTAGGCATTTATGTTCAATGAACCTTTACCTCCTTATATTTTGCAGAGATAACAAATTACATGCTTAGTCGGCTTCAACGTCAAACCAAGAATTATTACAGTTTGTCATTACTGAGGCTATTTACCAACTCCTCACTGATTTTTTTAATTACATTTGTTAATACAATTAACTCTTAGAGATTAAAAAATAAACCACAAATACATTTCCAACATAATGTTTATCATACAAGTATACCTCTCTTCATGCCACATTAGCTGTTCCTCCCCAATCATCATCGTTTTTTAGTTTTCCACTTTTTGGGGGGTAAAAACATCTTTTTCTTTCCAATTGTCTTTGACAACTTCTTTTGATGTATTCTCTCACATTAAAGCTAAAATAAGCCTTTCCCCAGTCATACAGAGTTAATATAGAAAAGGTGACCTACGTAATCGTAAATGGGTTCGTACGCATAAAAATGGCGACCAAAACACATGCGTCACCGCGTGTTTGCCTATTTCTCAAAAGCACGTTGTTATAATATGATTAAGTGTTGTGGAAAGTACTTTTCCATATGATGTTAAATGTATTAATGTCCCAAAAGTGTTGTTTTAACAAACATTTTAACACTGTTGCCTGATAAGGAACGTTGACGGTCACAGTTGCAGCCGAAAGATATCAGATTAAAGCAGTATTTATAATTTGTGACGGACATAAACAAGTTAATTCTTTTTGCTCTATCTAGTTGTTAACAACTGCGCTGTATAGTACAAACATTTTGTAAAGATTATTAGTCGTCAAATGAACTTGGTTTTTCCATATAAGAGATATTCAATTAAGTTTAATTTGCAGCATATGAATTTCGTATATTTACTTTGCTAAGTTGATTTAAGTATCAAATTAACTTTATATTTTTGCTTTTCATTCAAAAATTAACTCATATTTTGTCATATGAATAGCACCATGCATTCCAACAAATTGCCCTGCAGATTATACGTTGTTAGATGACCAAACTGCTAGTCCTAATTGTTACTTCTATAGCGGAGATAGTAAGCAAATGTAGTCTGATGCTCTGGTGAGTATGTTTTATCAGATTTAACTACTTTTTGTTATAGTATGCTTGATTTTGATTGGTTAATAACCAAAGTCATAAATATGAAAATTGGTCATATTCAACCATCCCTGAGAGTTTATGCAAAAGGATATACCTTTTTATGTATTAACCATTGTACTTTTCTAAAGCATATATGTTTTTGTTATCCACTACAGACACGCTTGATAAGTTTTGCCATTTATTAATGCGATTGTTTCGCCACATATAAAAGGCGAAATAATAATGGCATTGTATTTCGAATGTTTAACTTAACCGTCTTATTGATAATTGATGTAATTTTACAGCTGTAACATGTCCAGGAAGAGTATTTGCAAAAACAAAAACAAACAAAAAACCACACACATGAGATAAAATTTAATGTGCCTAGTATTCCTTTTCTCAATTTAATTTTTGCAAACATCTTTCTTGATTACAATGTTTATCTACAAAATTCCATTTCATGAAAGTTAACAATTTTGAAAGTATGAAGCATGATTCGAGAATTATTTGATATCAATGAGAAAATATCAAAAAAACTAATCCATGCATACTTGCTTCCATTTAAAAAAAACTTTCATATTTGTAAAAACTCAATATTAACAATCCTTCATGCATTGCTATTTAAATGTTGTTAACGATGCTTTATCGAAAGAAAAAAATAAATAAACGAATCAATTGAAGATACTATTCGCCTTCATTAATTAAAAAAATCTATCAAAAACCTAACCTTACACATGTCTTAATGTAGAGAATTGATGTAGGTATTTTCAGAGTCGAAAACATATCAACACGTGTCATTCGCTCAAATGCCAAGCTTTTCTGCAACCCATTTAGATGTTGCATGCTTCTCACAAGCGGGTTCTTGCAATGTGAATTAAAAGACATAGGAGTTTTACGTAAGTAAGACAACAAATTAAAAAGATTTGGCGAAGACCTTACTTTGTTGAAAAACTACTCGCAATATTGATACTTAAAAAGTTACGGCAATGTTGATCATGCTTTTTCAATTTTAAGGCATAAAATAAATGTATCAATTTTTGTTTTATCTAGAAATAAGTTACAAACTTAGAAACTGCATATGTGTCTTGTTTTTAAATTTTAGAAGTTATGTACCATGCCACCAGGAGCCTACCTATGGAGGCCAAATACAAAAATACGTTTGGTTTTGGTAAGTTATGAGTAAACTAATTGATTATTTTGTTCATTTATGTATGAAAAACAATATCGACTATGCCATGTATTCATTGACAAAACACTCTCATTTACTTATTCTAAGTAAAAATGAAGAAAAACATCCTGTATCAGTTTTAAACATATATCAATTAAATACAGGTATCAAGACACATAGTTTTTGTGATCAATTTGACTGCTATGCTTTAACGTAAAAGATGGAGAGATCATGGACTTCCGATTTAGGTAACTCTTCGGTTTTTTTTTAAAGCGTGGAAAAGGTGTCAACACTTCAGATGTAGATTGCGTTTCTCAAACTTAGATTATCAATTCAAGATGCAATTCCTCTAAGCTTAGTGTTTTGTGTTTTTATCCTCGAACCGAGGGTATCTTATCACCATCCAAGGGCGACAAGGTGCAAACTATCTTCGATGTGTCAAGCAAAGTGGTTAAATAATAGGAAAAGTTGATAGGCAAAATTAAGTACCGACTTTTGTTAATTTTGCTGTAAAATGACTTAGTTCCCAAATCCGGAAAAAAATATTGGATCTGCAAAGAGGAATTCCACAATATTAATACATGGGTAATCTGTTGTTGATGTTTCAAGGATCTCGGCTTAAAAAAGAGGTTGATTGCAAAGATTGGAACTAACATTGAGCCGGTTTTCGGATTTAATTCTGGCCAATTGAAGGTTCTGAAAAAAGATTTATAAAGCTGCTTCATTTTAGAAGAAATGCTTTGACCTCTGAGTGAGAAAAGAAAATAATCACCGCCAACATCACCCACGCCATACTTTACAGCTAAATCATAAATTTTAATTCCACCTTCTATTCACGGAAGGTTTTCGAACAGGAATGCGTTAAAATCAATCAAATATATACATAACAAAAGTCAAAACCCTGTTTGCTGTTCGAAACCCATAAACCTTTCGGATCAAAAAGAACAATGCTACTATGAATAGCTATCCCCTGAAAATTTCATTGAATTTTATAAATTTGTTTGAAAGGATTTGCACACACCTTTTCAAACAAATTGTTTATAAAAAATAGCTTATAATGTAATACGTTAAGAAAGAACAGATAGAAACTACATAGAAGGTGCGCACTGGAAAGTCTGTACATGAATTAAAAATTCCTGAATGTTTCAGTTCCTTTAACAGTTTGAGAGGAGTTGCGGTCCGTAGATCCTCACGGCTATCAAATTATAAGATATACTAGAACTTCTAAAGTCTATTGTTGAGTAAAGGAAATTAATCCAAAAGCTTTATTGGATCGATAATAAAATACCAAGTGAGAAAAGCATTTATTTTTTTATTTTAAACAGAGAGTTTGTCATTGTAATCTTTATTATGGTTTGTCATTTCTATTCTATTGATGTCTTTTGGTTCATGACTCTGTATCTTCTGATAGCAAAATTGATTAAAAATTACTTATACATGATTTGCAAGATTTATTATTACATCGAACATGACAAACATATTAAGAATGTTAGGCAAACAGTGAAGTAATTGTTTAGTTAAAAATAAAGTAATAATGAATTAGGCAATTCCAGGTTTTTAAAATAAGAACAAAGTCTTAAAGTGCACTTGTAACAGTATTTGTTATCTTTTTTGTTAGTTAAAATATAACACGTGTGTAAATGTACACATGTATATCGATTACAGTACATTGAAATAAAAAAATATTTTTTTAATAAACGAAAGAATAGTTTTATAAAAGACATTTTGTAGACCGTTGTATATTGATATAAATCTGATTTTTTTAATTTGTTGATCTCCTTTATTTGTAAAGGAGATCTTGAATTGAGAAAACACTAAAATCGAGCACTTTTATGAGTAATCTAGACAAAAGTATTAAACTGCTCCCAAGCGACAATACACAATCGCTTCAAGTCATGATACAGTCGGAAATTCTTAACCAGCAAGCTACCGTACAGTGAAAAATATTTAGTATCATGTTATTGCACTTTTGGTAATGATTTACAAATTGATGTTGTTAAATTTGAGAAATAACTATACATTCATTCATGTAAAAGAGGGACGAAAGATACCAGAGGGACAGTCAAACTCATAGATCGAAAACAAACTGACAACGCCATGGTCAAAAATAAAAAGACAAACAGACAAATAATAGTACAAATGACACAACATAGAAAACTAAAGACTAAGCAGCACGAACCCCACCAAAAACTGGGGTTGATCCCAGGTGCTCCGGAAGGGTAAGCAGATCCTGCTCCACATGTGGCACCCGTCGTGTTGCTTATGTTATTACAAATCCGGTTAATAGTCTAATTCGGTAGGTCACATTCGTGAAAAGGGAAGGGTATTGTAGTTACGACATAAGGAACATATCCGATATCATCTGTGAAACGGTTATTCCATAACGGTCAACCAACTCGTGATGGCGTCCGTAAAATTTACGAAGGGATGATTTCAACTTCACCATTTGGAACTCTTGGTTTAATAGCATCCTTGTGAGCAGCAATCCTCTATCAAGGAAATCATGATAGGAAATACAAGCCCGGGAATATCGTATCAATTGGGAGATATATACTCCGTATGCAGGCGCTGCTGGAATGTTGCTACATAGAAATGGAACGTTCACAATTGGAAAGCTGAAATCATCTCTTTTGTCGTAAAGTTTTGTTTTCAACCGACCCTCCTGTCAATTTCTAGATTTGTAAGTCAAGATATGAGGCAGACTTAACTGTATCTGTAGTATCCTTTATCTAAAGTTCGATGGGATAGATTCGTTCAACATAGTCACCAAATTTTGTATTATTTAGTGAAAGAACATCATCTATATTGCGGAACGTAAAGTTAAAGGATATTCCTAACTTCTTATCTTTCTTCCTAAGAAGTTCCTGTATGAAGTCAGCCTCATAATAATAAAGAAACAAGTCGGCAAGAAGAGGGGCACAATTGGTTCCCTTTGGAATTCCGACAGTCTGTTGAAAAACATATGTTGTCAATCAAGAAATCAAGCATCTTGATATTGTCAGTTTCAGAGAATTTTTTGTTTGAATCAGAGTGATTCTTTACAAAGTAGGATTTATCCCTCCCCAAGACAAGATACTTGTATCTACGTTCGCCATTCTTTTTAATGAAACAAAGTAATACCAACTCTTTCAATTTGTCTTTTAGTTTGGAATGGGGAATACTTGTGTAAAGTGTAGAAAAGTCAAATGTTTTAATACTATTGCAAGATGAGAGAGTCTTAGATTGTATGTACTCTAAAAGATCTTTGGAATTTTTTAGTATCCACATCTGATTCACGCCACCTCTAGAATAGGCAGTTTCACAATAACTTTGGAGCCCGGCTTTGATTGCTGATAAAATAGATGCTAATAATTAAGAAAGAGGTTTCGTGGAGCACTTAGAAGATCCAGCAATATACCGTTGTTTGTAAGGATACTTATGTAGTTTAGGTATCCAATACAGTGATGGAAGATCCAGTTCTTCATCTTTGGTTGAAATTCCAAAGAAACATAGAACAGACCTATGATTATCCAGGATTTCCTCTTTGGTAAGTGTCGTGAGGGTATATGTTGAGTTTCCAAATGAATTGTCAATACCTAATTCATTTATCAAGCAGTTTATGTAATGACATTTACACACAAAAACGATGTTGTTTGTAACATATATAAAGCTTAAAAGTTTTGAAAACAAACCTTTTAAAGTCAAAATATAAGCCGAATGAACATAACCATTTGCATAATTTAGGTCGAACCTCTTAGTTGTATTTCAATATTTGCCACGTTCTCGTGACGTAGGAAGGGTTTCTGCACCCATAATTATAGACATCATATTAAGCTTATTTAATTTGCGTCGACTTTGGACATTTTCTACTTTTTCTGACACACTTAGAATGAGTGTAATGATTGGGATTCAAAATACGGTGCACTACGTACACACACATATGGCTTACCATGACAGGGTCTAAAAATCTAGTGGACTTTTTTTTAAAAGAAAACAACTTGTAAATAGTAAATTTGTTTTATATTGCTAATATTGATTTCTGTGTAATCCCTGAAAAGTAAAATCTGCAGAACATGTAATTGCATTTTCTACAATTCTGATAAGTTCTCATTCAAATTTTCACAATTTCTACTAAGACGTAAGATCCTATTCAATTAAGTAAAATTAGCCTGCCTATCCAAATGAACGGTGAATATCTGAGATTTTCAAAATTTACACCAGAGGATAGTTAAACAGTAGCCCTTCTACACTGTTTACATCTAAGAGTCTCCGATCTGAGGTATAAAAAAGGAATTTATAAAAATATACGTTAATGCGGCAAAAGATCAGTGTTTATTTTAGATTGTTCCCATATTTCTACGATTATGACCATTCATGAAGAGGCTTAATCCAAAAAATCACTTCAGACGCATCGGGTTGATAAAGAGTTATTTTTATTTCTATTTTACTACGTCCAAAAGCTGAAGGCACACCATTATACAATCTTTGTGATTCCAACCGTTTCATACAATTCTTGATGCTGTGCACTCAATTAAGGCAGGAGTGGTTTACTGATGTCAGACAAAATAAATCAATTAAGAAGACAAATCGAGACAACAAACTAAAACTTAGGGAATCGGATGAACTCCAAACGTAGCAAGACCGATTGCGTCGACAGGATAAGTGTATTGTGTAACTGACTTGAATAAAGAATCTTCCTATGATACTAATTAAAATTATAACGCATCACAGGTAAATTATTAAGTCAGGGATTTCGTTACCATAAATTACTTAAAACTTATACTAAATTCTTTCATAGATACAAAGATTAGATTAGTAAATTTGGCTGTACCTGTAGTAAACTTATTAAAACATCCTAAAATTTACGATAATATTGTACTAAAAGCGCGGAAATCACTATGTAATCCGTGTAAACTTATCGAACCTTTTAACAAACTTATTAGTAAAGGTTATCTTACCAATCTTGTATTAAGATCTTTGAATATAGTTTACATTGGCACAACTATCGATTTTGTCATCAGCAAATTAAATTTGTATTCTTTTCAAGGTTTTTTTTTTATTTTGGGATGTATAAATATACATCCACGTTCATTTTCTATATATATATTACTCTATCTATATTACATTATACTTATTTATTAAAAGGTTAACTCCTAACTATCCTACTACCTGTCGATACTTTCATTTTTGGCCTTGCACAAATCAAGTCATCTTTGACTGTCCATGACGTTAAAATGATAAATCCCTGGGATGTGTTTTAGTTGATTTTAGTCTCTGATGCATGATTCTTTTATTATTAATTGTTTTTGGTTTTTAACTAGCTTTCAGTTACTGCGAGTACTCTCAAATCGTACTTTCTTGTTAATTTGGCCTGTTGAAACAATTTGTAATGCATTTTTGTTATTTAATGTTTACTTATTTAGTGTTATATCTCGTCTCACTAGTTTTAATATATGCCAGCATTGATAAGTGTTTGGTATGACTATAAATTTTCACTTCTGTTCTCGTACTATGAACAACAAAATTATTTATTTGGTAAAAAATATTTCCGTACTCCATGACTGTATACCTTACAATAAAATTAATTTTATTTACCTGTGTACTTTATTTTATTTGGCGGCATTTTATCCAAGGTTATAGTTGTCTTTCTGATATTGTTTAATATCTCACACCTTATTTCATTGGTTTAATTTTTACATTGTATCATAGATCAAATTTATTCGTTCAGTGTATGTTCACTTGTTTTTGTTAATATGTCTTTTGATTGAGTTAAGCTATTTCAATTGATATTTTATAGTGTGTCTTTCTATGTTGTGATGTTACACTATTGTTTCAGGTAAGGGGGAAGGTTGGTACCTATTAAAACTTAAAACGTTTAAACCCGCTGCATTCGTTTGTACCTGTCCTAAGTCAGGAACCTGATGTTCAGTGGTTGTCGTTTGTTGATGTGGTTCTCGTTTCTCGTTTTGTATATAGATTAGACCGTTGGTTTTCCTGTTTGAATGGTTTTACACTAGTCATTTTAGAGCCCTTTATAGCTTGCTGTTCGGTGTGAGCCAAGGCTCCTTGCTTTGACCTATAGTGGTTTACTTTTACAACATTATGACTGGATGGAGAGTTGTCTCATTGGTACTCTTATATCTATTTGAAAATCCTCGGCATGACAAAATTTGAGACAATTCCAACGAGAAAACTAGCAGACTGAATTAAACTACGACAATAAACGAAAAACAAATATGACAGACAGCAGTCCATAAGAGCTACTTATTTACAGGGTCCTGGTTTGTGACAGGTACAGGAATAACAAAGATAGGCAATAAACCTGTATCACTGTATCAGTATTAGTATCTTGCATAGCATTCGATTTGAACAATAACAAAAAACAACTTTGAAACTAAAAAGTTGTCAAACGGGTAATATGCATGCTTCATGTTTTCGATTTCAACCCTTTAGAGTTAAGGGCACGAATGTTATTATTTCCCGTCGTAGTAAAAACACTTGCATGACATGGAAATCAATATATAGATGTCGTTTATGTAAATGTTTCCTAAATTATGTTTAATCATTTCATCGTCGGTCTGCGAGTGTTTTTGTAGGAATTGATATCTGTTCGTATGTTGACTCTTATATTTTTTTCATTATGACTTTAATGTTTTTGATATATGATCAGACTAATAGTCACTGCTGCGATACTATCATGTTTTATAGCATTTCTTTTCTTAAATTCCCACAATGATTTAGAATAGAAATTGATAAAAAAAATTAATGTTTCAACTTCTTAAAGGTATAGAACCACTAATTTAGGCCCGAATGGAAAGAACATACAAGAAAGTAGTACATATTTAAAAGAAAATAGTTCCTACGCATAGCTATATCTTTGTCAATAGGTGAAATATTTTGGTAGTTTTTGTATCAAATGAAGGCTTAGGGACTTGGAATCACTGTAGAATCCTTGTTGAAAGTTTCTTTTGAATAACAAAGAAGTATATAGAATTTTAATAGGAGGGCACATTTGCCCTGTTGTTCAGATTAGAAGTACCTGTTTTTGTAGTATCAAACTTCCAGGAACCAGTACGCTCTGATATGCAATTAAAGGTATTTTGAATTTTTCAGCACAAGTCAGGATAAGGTTTAGTTTTGACATGAAATAACTGCCACTTTGTTTGAACTTAAGACAAAGTAGCATTTAATGCTTGAAGTTGCATAATTTAAAATAGAAAGCAATGGGGGCTATGAATTATTGCTTTTATACCTTAAGCACAATTTACCTCAGATGGATTTGATTATTCTATTTAGGCTTATTGGTGGTCAAACATTTCTCGTTAATTCAAATACCTAAGTTATTGGGTTTTATTTAATTAAAAATAGGGATTTTCCAGTTATCGGACAATAACTCAAAAGTGCTTTGAGCAGTTTTCATGAAACTTTGGTGACTGGTTTATATATATTCAAATAACGTCCCTTTTTTTTTAATAAATTTCGGATATGATATTGAGGAGTTATGGAATTTTATTCTTTGAAAAAGCGACGGGCGCAGCTCTTTATTCGTTCTATGCAATGGCGTTGTATACCGCTGCTTTTGAAATCGACAATATAACGGTACTGATTAGTTGAGTATTCCGACACATGCTTCGTCTATCAAAACTGTTATTTTCGTCCGGAATGATGGGCTAGTTTTCTTTATTGTGTTTTTTTTTCTGTGTTTCGATTTTGTTGTTTTTGTACGTTATTAAACACTAATGTTAAGATAAATATTTATTTTTTTATTTTTTCAGCGAATTGGATATTTGAGTATGACAGTGTTGAAATAGAATTAAAAATTTCAAATGTCTGGAACTGGGATATTGATGACTGGTATGACGAATATCGATTTATTTGCGAATTTCCAAGGGTAAGTATGAACATTCCTTTTAGTGTTTCTGAGAATATTGAATATATCTTTTGTTTCATATTGGACATGCTGGAGCAAGATCACTCGTGTACATTTAGACTCAAGTACGTGCAAAATCAATGATCACTCTCAGTGTAATATTGTTTTGCCTTTTTGCAAAAGAAATGATTTTAAACAAAGTGGGAAAATTGTAAATAATATGGAAATGGGTTACGATAACTTACTTATTTTTTTTGTCTGAAAGTCTTAGATCATATGATTATAATAAGTTAATATAAAACTTACAATAGTACCTATCTTCAATTGAAGAACGCTAAACATTAATATATCATTTATTCAATAATTTAAATCTAAGAAATTATTATTTGTCAATTAAATCTATTCAGGATTTAAACTTTACGAGCTTTTGCATTTTGAATCAGTGAATATAAGAATACGGCAAATGAAAATTCGCTTATTCCAAACGCGGTTTAGTGATAAATGAGTCGAAGAGAAACCGACAAAACCTTGGCAAAAAACAAAAACAAAAACAAAGACAAACAACAGTCTACCATCACCTACAAAGAACTTCACAGCACCACTCCCCCCCCCCCCCAAAAAAAAAAACCCAGGGATGATAGAAGTTGTAACTGAAGAGTAAGCATATCTTGCTCAACATATGACACCCGTCATACTGATCATGGTAAAGAATGTTCTGAATTGGTCTGAATGATTCAGACAAAACGTTGTATGTTCTTTTGACTAGAATAAGCATTGTGTACCATTAAATTTAAGTTTGATTATGTTGATCAAGCATTTGCAACATTTCATTTCAATTTTATTATATGAGCTAATGCTACATATGTTTTTATATTTAGATTAAACTATATCATGTTTTTTTTCTTCAGAAAACCTGTCTGTAGAAGTGTATGTAGATAAATAAAGGCAACAGTAGTATACCGCTGTTCAAAAGTCATAAATCGATTGAGAGAAAACAAATCCGGGTTACAAACTAAAACCGAAGGAAACACATCAACTATAAGAGGAAAACAACGAAATAACAGTACAGAGAAGTGCAACAAAAACAAACAACAATGCAACATTCATAGAAACGAACTATTAAATAATAACTGCCATATTCCTGACTTGGTACAGGACATTTTAAGAAAAAATGGTGGGTTGAACCTGTTTTTGTGGCTATCCAAACCTCCGTACTTTATGGCAATGTTAAATATACCGCTAAAATTGACAACATTACATGACGGGAACAGAGTACAAATAAATGCAAAAACACCAAAGACAGAGAAATACATAAATAAATAATATAATAGTACATTTCGACATGTTAACCACAGAATAACAACGAATAAGTAAAATAATTTAGGACAGAATACAAAAACAACTTTATAGTATTATGGAGTGTGTCTGCCGTTGTTATATTCCAATGGACGAGTATTTCTTATCCTTGGGGCAAATAATAATAAACTAGAATCATATTGTTTGTGTTATTTAATTTGTTTTAGCCTTGATCAACCAATAGCAGCTATTAATCTCTTTAACATACAAAAAAGGAGATGTAGTGTAATTGTTAATGAGACGACAACTATCCACCAAAGCTGAAATGAAGAGGATTTAAGTAGTTATAGGCAACCGTACTGCCCTCAGCAATGCAAAAAGAAAAAAACCACACCGCATACTCGAAAATTATAAGCATCTTTTAAGAATATGCTTAGATTTTAAACATCATCAAGAATATAGTATTTCCTTGGTTTCGTGACAAGGATTTATTGCACACATTGAACTTAACATTTTACTTTTAAATCAATATAGGTTTTCAAACAATCAAATATTAAAACGATAAGAAGAACATTTTTTTTATTTGAACACTATAAAAAAGCACCAACTTCAATTAAAGAACAGAAGCTATTTCACCAGCTTCGCTTTTATGAATGGTTATTTTTTCCTTTGTTAACAGCATGAGACGAGAAATAACCTTTGCGACACATCAATCGTACAATAAAAAATTAAAATATATAATGAATGCTAAATCATTCTAACCTATTATCCGTTTAACTTTTCTGTTTTTTTAGCTCATTTCTGAAACACACATACAAAGTTAAAATTACATGAGATGTTATCCTTTTTGATCACACTGTTGACTAACAGTGTACAGATAATGTCTGACTAACTTCAAATGCAGTGTGTTAGTTGGAGTCATTTAATTGTCTATGTTGGATCTTCAATAGACACACCGTAAAATGCAGATAAAGTTAACATGGATGACAATTAACTCTTTAACATGGAGTTTAAACCCAAAGGTGGAAAGTGATAAACAACTATTTCGTTTGGTGAATACAATTATCTAGGATAACATTGTTCGATATCAAGAAAACTTTTTGTTCTTTTTTTCACGTGTCTCTCATTTCGGACATGAAATTGAGGTCGGCGTATAAGGTGTAGCTGTTTGATGTGGTTTTTTTTCAAATCAAATGCATGTATACTGCTGTGACGCAGAATTTTTATAAAAGTTTTACGGAAATGAATGGATGCAATTATTTTTTGTTTTAATTAGTAACCTTTATAAAGCTGAGGTACGTCCTTTACATAACTCATATAAATATATTATATCCAGCTAGAAAACAAACTTTCAGATTCTTTTTTATATCTTTTTCCTATCCTAGATATATAAACTTACCAATAGACGATACAGGATGTCGGACTGCAGACTTTAAGACAACCTTGATTTACGTTCTCAAAAACAGAATTGATAATGCCTTCAGCTTGTAATTATAGTCTACACGTAACATAGTTACTTTCTTATAGCTCTTGCCAACTGTTGTTCCTTTCTTGAGATAACATATGTATTTTTTATTATAAAATACACAGCCACATGCTTCAAGGTTCAACTTAATTTGCTCCATCAATACAAGTGTAATAAGCATACAAACACATAGTAGTTGATATCTATCAGCAGTTTTATGCCCGGTCATCAAGATTGGGACATTCTGTTTTCTTCAACATGCTAGCCTTTCTGTCAGTCAGCCTGTTAGTCCCTTTTAGTTCAGGTCAAAAGTGTTGAGTAAGGTTGGGTCAGCAGGAGGTTACAGTCAAATAAACTAATATCTTAGTACGCATGTTCATTGTCATGTGAACCCGTTAGAAATTATTCCACCTTTTGATATTGTCCTATATTTAATGGGGTTTACTGAACGTAGAAGAGAGGTGAACGATACCAAAGTGATATTCAAATTCATAAGTCGAAAATAAACAGACAAAAAACATAAAAAAACCATAAAAACAGGCAAACAATGATGTACAAAACACAAAATAAAAAAACTAAACACTGAGCAACACGAACCCCTTCAAAAACTGGGAGTGATATCAGGTACCCCTGAAGGGTAAGTAGATCCTATCTACATGAGGCACCCGTCGTGTTGCTCATGTTAGTACAAATCCGGTGATAGGTCTAACTCGAAAGGTCACATTCGGAGAAAAGAGGACGTAGATATGGAAAAGTTTGATCAAGATATAGTGCTTGAATGGCACATTTTCTTGTTGTTTTTTTAATAGCCATGCAATTATGACAGTTAAATAACATAAAATACCGAACTCTTATTAACGTAAAATTCTAAACGGAAAGTCCCTAAACAAATGGCAAATTCAAAAGCTCAAACAAATCAAACAAATGTAATACAACTGTCATATTCGTGACTTGGTACAGGCATTTTTTTATTTAGAAAATGGTGGATTAAACTTGGTTTTATAGTAAGCTAAAAGTGTTAGTGACACACCAAATACACATATAAGAGTGTTGCAGCGGTATCCATTGCGATGGGATGCGGGTAGATTGATTTCAACTTAAGTTACTTAATTGTTCGCACAAAATAGGATTCATGTTTAATTTAAAACTACAAGGAAAAAGTCAATTGCGACGTAATGTTGATTTCATTGAACGGAGGGTACTGACAGTAAAAAAAGCATGAAAATTGTATACATTGAAAAAAATTAATCACACCCTAAAACTTACATTGCAGCCACAAACATAGTTTCGAAAGCAGGGTAAAAGTATTTTCGCTTTTTTCAGTAAGCTAACTAGATAGTAAGATCTGGTGAAACGCTGACGCTAAAGGAATTAAAACAAGATCTGATAAAACATTATTTACAGGTTAAATAAAGTTTTCATGATAAAATGAACCGTAAATCGGTAGTACCATCGATATTATAGAACTTTTTTTATGATTTTTAAGACTGTCTGAAGAACGCACCATATAAAATGATTACAATAAATATTCTCAGGGCTAACATTTGAGAAAAGCTTAATATATATTGCTATGTTGGTAAATTTCAAGTGAAAATACAATTCCTCAATTGACCGTTTCAGAATCTTAAGGACTATGGGTAATTTCATTGTTCATACACCAAAATGAAAATAACGTCACGTCATTGGTTGAATTTCCATTGTTTAGAACGTTTTAAACCAATCAAGACGTTCTGGTGTACACTTTTGAAAATATTACCCAGAATGCATTAGATTCTGAAACGGCGAATTTGGGATTTAGGTTTTATTCTTAAAAAGTTAATACTAAGGGATCTATGTAATAGAACTATTTAGTAATATAGTTAAGGAACTGGCTCTTCTGTTAATTTTGATACGGCCCTGTAATCTTATTGACCTTCCGAATAAATCTGTTTTAAAGGATTATCAATTTTAAACTGTTATACTTATAAAGATGTTTTGACATTGTTTTTATCGGTACGAGCAATAATTTAAAATATAACTTAATTTGAATTCCTTTACAGTATGAAACTTTGAATGCAGTTACAGAATGAACGCTTACAAAAAGACATCTTATCGGTACCTTTATGTTGGCATTGTATATGGATATTGTTTTCCTTGGCTTCTTATGACGTCTTTACACTAAATTGGTTAGATGTGTTCTAATCGATATTATATTCCGGGGGACTTGATTTTTTATAATTTGTAATTGGCTAATGGCTAGTTTTCGGTAACTGCGAGCACTCTATGATTAGCACTTTGTGACATGATAGATATAAGAAGATGTGGTATGAGTGCCAATGAGACAACTCTCCATCCAAGTCAAAATTTATAAAAGTAAACCATTATAGGTCAAAGTACGGTCTTCAACACGGAGCCTTGGCTCACAACGAACAGCAAGCTATAAAGGGCCCCAAAATTACTAGTGTAAAACCATTTAAACGGGAAAACCAACGGTCTAATCTATATAAAAAACGAGAAACGAGAAACACTTATGAACCACATCAAAAAACGACAACTACTAGACATCAGATTCCTGTCTTAGAACAGGTGCAAACAATTGCAGTGGGTTTAAACATTTTAATGGTACCAAACCTTCACCCTTATCTGAAACAATAATGTAACATCACAACATAGAAAGACACACTATAAAATATCAATTGAAATGGCTTAACTCAATCAAAAGACATATTAACGCCAGTGAACATACACTGAACACATTCATTTGATCTATGATACAATGTAAATACAAAATAAGTAAACTAAGGGAAGAATAATTAAAGTAACATGTCATACCGCTGTGAAATGTTAAACAATTTAAGAAAAACAATATGCTTGAACAAAAATATCAGCCATTTGCAATTACTTTAAACACAGGTAAATGAAAATAATTTTGTTGTTAGGTATACGTGTACAGTTCCAATAGAGAAAGGAAATATTTTTACAAAATAAATAATTCTGATGTTCATAGTACGAAGAAGTGAAAATTTATAGTAATACCAAACACTTATCAACGCTGGTATATAGACCAGATATAACCCTGAATAACATTAAATAACAAAAAAAGCATTACAATTAGTATCAACAGGTCAAATAAACACGAAAGTAGGATTTGAGAGTACTCGCAGTTACTGACAGCTTGTTAAAAGCCAAAAACAATTAATAATAAAAAATCATGCATCAGAGACTAAAATCAACTAGGGATTTAGTATTTTAACGTGATGTACAATCAGTCTTTTTGTTGGTTGTTTTGATTGATGCCAATTTTGAATGACTGTTATAGTTTGTTCTTATAGTGTACTGGTTAAACATGTTAAAGTTTTGTGGGGGTTGATCATTTTGAAAGCATGTTCAACCAAGCCACATATATGTAGTATTTATCGTTTGTGTCTATCTGTTAGATTTGATAATTGTGCAATGTTTGTTAATCAATCTGGTCGTTGGTTTGAAGGTTGTTTGCAATTTTATCATGTTGGGCTATTTATAACTTACTATATAGTGTATGTTTTGCTCTTTGTTAAATGTTATCCGGTTTTCGTTGGTTTACGAGTACCCTACATGTTTCTCAAAAAATTTGTTCAACCTTTGCTCCAATACAAAGAGGGACAAACTACTATCATGTGTAATGTGACTCGTTCACTATACGTGCTATAATGACGGCCATATCAGGCCTGATAAATTTAAATGTCTCTTTAATCGTTTGTTGGAATGTTTGAGACACTTACTACACAAGAATACCATATGAATAAGCATTTAAATTATTGAACGGAAAAAACTTGGGCACATGAATATTTCTTGTTTGTTTTATTTATTTGTATTCTTGTTTTTTTCATTGATTAAGTTTGATTTTGAACACTATAAGCAATGCTGTTTTTAAAAACTTATCATTTTAGAAAATTGTTCACTAAGAAAATGCATGATTACTTAATATGGTTTTCACTTCGGGTTAATTCAGGCGTATTTTTAAAATTTTCTGTTGGTGCAACATACAATACAAAAGACCTTGGAAAATACAGTTAACTATAACAAATCGAAGCTGGGTTATGCATGTATATCAAATATAGGTTTTACCACTGCATCAAGTGTGGTAAGATATTTATCCAATCGAGACATTTGAATTTTCAAATTTAAAACGCGAGGCTCTCAAAGATGGAATCTGTTTCTCTAATGATTTTTTAGACGATATGCAGACAATTATAATCCTTCTTTTTCTAATGTTCTGCAAAAAGATGTTACGTCAAAAGGCATGGTCGCCTTTTATCATGACGTAACAATGGGAGTTTCAAAGGAAAGCAAGAAAATTAGATGTCATAATCGAATTTTGACCAATGGCAAACTGAGATCAAAGAAACCACACGTTGATTAAATAAAAATAATCAACAGGTCAAGAAAAGGATAAATCGTGTAAGAATTAGAGAAAAGACGTTTATAAACCTGACACTACCGCCTCCTTTCGTTACGAATTAATACGATTCCTTCTGATTTTCTCTCTTAGTTTGTATCATCGTATTAGGTTTACGAAATTTACACGTTTGTTCATTACTGTTTGCCTCTTTAAATAGTTTTCAACAGATATCTTTTGATTGAGTTAAGACATTTCAATTGATATTTTATAGTGTGTCTTTCTATGTTGTAATGTTACATTCAGGTTAGGGTGAAGGTTGGTGCATGTTAAAATGTTTAGATCCGCAGCATTTGTTTGCACCTGTCCAAAGTCAGGAACCTGTTGTTCAGAATTGTTCAGTGGTTGTCGTTTGTTGATGTGGTTCATAAGCATTTCTCGTTTCTCGTTTTTTATATAGATTAGACCGTTGGTTTGCCTGTTTTTATACTTGTCATTTTGATGGCCCTTTATAGCTTGCTATACGGTGGGAGCCAAGGCTCCGTGCTGAAGTCCGTACGTTGACCCATAATGGTTTACTTTTTACAAATTGTGACTTGAATGGAGAGTTGTCTCATTGGCACGCATACCACATCTTTTTATATCTATATAGTATATTGTATTTTTATTCTTATATACGTTTTGATATGACTGAATTGTAATTCCAAAAAAAAAGTACAAGATAAGAATATAACCAGTATATAAAGGCAACAGTAGTATACCGGTGTTCCAAATTCATAAATCAATTGAGGGAAAACAAATCCTGGTTACGAACTAAAACCAAGAGAAACACACCAACCATAAGAGGAAAACAAAAGGAACAACAGGAACACTGATGTGCAACGAATTCTTTTGTTATGGTCTATATTTAGGTTTTTGATCTATTTATGAAGTAAGATCGTGCATATATGTGATGACATTGGCAGTCTAAGCTGAAAATCAATCAAAGCTAACGTAATGCTCTGATTTTTAAATTTAAAGATAAAGTTGATAATTGCAAATAATAAACGATCACTGAATGGGTTTTAAGACCTAATTACCTGTTGTATAATTGAAAACTTATCTTTTTTGCTTTTTTTTTTATTTTCAAAACTGTCAAACTAAAACATGGCACACACAACAAAGATTGAAAGAACTATCTCGGGGATTGAATGATGACTGATAGAAATATATACATTTGCCTGGCAAATAAAACACTTACTACCATGTTCTCAAAATAAACATGTCATAAAAGTCGGGAAATATGGAACTATTGCTTAAATTAGATTTTATGGCAGATTGATGGTCAGTCTTTATATTTAGGCAGGAGTTTTTTTTTCCATTGAAAAAAACCTTTCTTTAACTTTCACAGGGACTTTAGCGTATTTGAAAAGCCTTAGCAATTGCTACGCACAATGCTTATTTTTGAAATTATGGAATGTAATTTTTTGGTCAAAACAATGCATATACATGTATTTCATCTTTATTTCTTTCTATAGTTAAACATCCAAAATCTACGAAATCCATAGTTAACCAAAGGTTTTTCAAATTTCATCTATAAGCTAATCAAGATTATCGAAAACTTTTTAATCAACTAATAACAACTCGAAATATAAATAAAAAGAAAAATACCGAACTCCGAAGAAAATTCAAAACGGAAAGTCCAAAATCAGACTGCAAAATCATAAGTTCAAACACATCAAACGAATTGAAAACAACTGTCATATTCATGACTTTTCCTTATATCGAAATTGGTTGATTAAAACTGGTAATGTAGCTAGCTAGCTAGCTAAAAGTCTCACTTGTATAACAGTCGTATACAATTCCATTTTATTGACAACAATTAGTGAGCAAAACAAAAAGACACAATAGGTAAAAATGACATAAATTGGGGTAAAGTAGTCAACATTGTGATAATTTTAATCACTATAAAAAAACAAACAACTGTGTCAACAAAGAAAACAGAATGCCAGATAGACACTCTATAGAAAGGCCCGTAAGCACAAGTTAAAGACAAGAATACAAAAAATGACAATAGCACATAAGCACAATGGCGGGATGTAAAAATACTGAGGCACGCAAAAAGGATGATACTGAAACTGAAATAAACATATATGAACAGTAAAGATTAATAACAATCGAGGAGAGGGGATCCACCAGATTATGGAACCAGCTGAGTAGTAGAAACACTGTATTTAAGATATTCACACATCTTGAGACTCCAGTGACTATTATGAAAGTCTGATTGGCAACCATGGATAGGATGTACAAAACAAGGAAAGACTGTTGGCAACCGGGGAAGACCTGTATCAAGGTATACAACGGTTTGGCAGACCTGAGTATAACTCCAGCAATAGAGAGCCTAGAGTATTCCTATTGACAGATATATAATAAGACAACCCCATGGTCGTGCAAAGCGGGGGAGGATGATCGGCCATATGGAACCAGGAGGAACAATGGAAACAACTTAAACTGAAACACGGACAACGAGACAGGAAATAGACACATCTAGAGTTTTTAGTTGTGGAAAGATATGCAAGAATTAGAAATGATATGTAGACAGAAAGATAAAAGCGATGAGTACCATAGTTTATGCAATGGGGAAAGACAGGTTTGGAATTGAAGAACAGAAAAAAGGTAAAAGTCAGGCAATGAAAGAGAACAGAAGTGTAAGTGAATTACCAAACTGAGGAGAGAACAACGCAACTTAACAAAGTGCTACAAGAAAGCAGAGGTACATGAACGAGAGGCTTTAAAAGAGCTAATAGATGTCAGCGGGGAAAGAATACAAACGCTGAGGAGAGCAGATAACTTAAGAAAGAACCGAAAGGAAATAATACGAAAGAGATCTCAATTTACAGGTTATCCATTTGGCTTTGTAAAGAAACTTCTTGGAGATAAAACATCAGGCCGGTTGGATTGCCCAAAAGAAGAGGTTAAACATTATTTGAGAGATACTCACAGTGATCCTGACAGAGAAAGAGAGCATGGAGACCAACACAGATTGATAAGCCCAGATGAACAAACAGAAGAATTTGATATGTTGGAACCCAAACTTCATGAAGTAATGTCAAATATAAAAAAAGCGAGAGCAGCATCAGCACCAGGACCAAACGGTATTCCATACATAATTCTTATGTCTCCTTTCGACCGGCAGTAAACCCCTTGCCAAAATGTGGCGTTCGTTTGGCTGTGCGGGATGAACAAGTACGCAGCCACGTTTGGTAAAAATAGGGACGTTAACTCCGATGCCTCATGTTAAGAGAATGCTACGCTCTCTAAATATTTCGAAATTTTGCCAGATCTCGTTTAGAGGTGCATAGATGGCCTGTTTCAAAGCTTAATTCCTATTCTCCATCAAATATACTCTCTTTTTCCATAGGCAGTCAAAATTGTGAAATCAAAGTAAAAAAACTGGTAGTTTTTAAATAAGATTTGCTAATAAAGGGGTGGCATAAAACATAACCAACCTTTACTTTTTTTTTAAATAGCATTTACTGGCTCTTTTCAATATTTCCTTAAATGCAGTTGTTAGATGGTTTCCACCAAGGAGAGACATATTATGATCTAACATCTTATTTTTCAAGAAATCAGCCAATGTTTCTAACATCTTATTTTTCTGGAAATCAGCAGTGTTTCTCACATCTTATTTTTTGAATCAGCAATGTTTCTAACATCTTATTTTCAGGAAATCAGCAATGTTTCAAACATCTTATTTTTCAGGAATTCAGCAATGTTTTTAACATCTTATTTTTTAAAAATCAGCAATGTTTTTAACATCTTATTTTTCATGAAATCAGAAATGTTTTTAACATCTTATTTAAAGAAAATTAAACCCAATGTAAAATTCGTCGAATATGTGTAATAATAATACAATACGAATATTTTGTTTTTACAAAATATTTTTTGAACCTTCTATCTCTGTATACGTCAGCCCTTGAATAATTCTAAATGATGCCTTAATTATTAAAGAAGCATCACAATCTTCACCGTGTGCCACACCATATTGTTTTTGCCTTGCTATTACATTTTGACTGCTATTTCACAATGACAGCCTCTTTCAATTACTGGAATATCAGACATTTTTGCGATATTGTTATTGTATTCACCCTATAAGGGTAACTGGGAAAAAGAAATGTTATCATAAGAGCTTTCCAAACCTCGCAAAACAACTATGGAGACTTATGTAGAAATCGGTTACCAGATGAATTGTTAAAATCAGATGGTTGTTTTATTCCAAAGGAGGAAGATTCAAAAGAGCTGAAACAGTTTAAAACCATATCACTTCTCAAAGTTGAGGGAAATGTTTGTCTGGCTATCTTGGCAAAGCGGGTTACAACATATATGCTGGAAAACAACTATATTGACACCTCAGTTAAGATAGGTGGAGTACCAGGAATACCAGGGTGTCTCGAACATACAAGCGTTTTAACAAAGATTATCAAGGAAGTAAAAGAGAACAAAGAGAACAAAGGCGACTGAAGAAATACCACATACCGATCAAGGTTAGAAAAATGCTTCAGCACTATTTCAACAACTTTGCGATGAGGTTTACAGTTGTAGACTACACAACAGCGTGGCAAAGGCGAAAAGTAGGCATTGTTATAGAATACACCATATCAGTTCCATTCTCAGAAGCAATGAATCTACTAGTAAAACTAGTAGAAAAGATGAGCAGGAGACCAGTAATGTCATCTGGGGTCAGTCAACCACAAACAAGAGCATTCATTGATGACATGACAATAACAGCAAAGTCAGTTCTGGAAGGCAAGTTGATGCTGCAAGACCTGTTTATCTTAAGGACTGGACACGCATTAAGTTCAAGCCTTCAAAGTCAAGGAGTATGATATTGAAAAAAGGAAAGGTACAGGACAGGAATATCAGAATTGGAGGAGACCTCATTCCAACAATCATTGAGAAACCAGTCAAAAACATGGGCAAGTAGTTTAGAGACTCCTTGAACGACAGAGAAAGTGTAGATGAGTTGGTTTCACATGCAGGAAAGTAGATGGACATTATTGACAAGTCTGTTTACCTGGGAAGTACAAGGCATGGTGCTATCAGCATGGAATATTACCAAGAATCACATGGCCTCTGTAGATGTAAGAAGTACCTCTGACTAAAGTTGAATATCTTGAGAGGATGTTAAACAGACACTTACACAAATGGCTTTGGGTTCCAAAGAGTTTTAGCAGCATTGGTTTGTACAGCACCAGTTCAAAACCTCAACTACAACTGTCTTCTTTTACAGAGGAGTTTAAAGTCATTCTTGTAGAGCAAACAGTGCCATGGGAAACAAGACTTCTTGCCATTTGTGGGTGTTGGTAGTACGTCGTATACTGATCTAAGTAAGAAGCTTATCTTCTGCCCGTCCATATTCCACATCTCATGCCAACTGATCCTTCTTGGTCTTGCCATCTCCCATTTCATATATTATCCTTGTTGATTCATACTGACGGCTCTTACTTGTCGATCTTCTTCTTCCCTACGACGAACTTCTTGCTGAACAAGTTCCCTTCTATGTCTTGCATCTGCTGACTGCCATAATGGTTGCTGAATGTTGCCAAAACCAAGTCGTCCTGATGTTACCACTCCAACTATGTCTTAATGTCTTAATCGACTCTCTCAATCTTCAACAACAGTCTAGGCCACCCATTTCCGTCCTGTCCTGACATCAATATTTGCTTCTTTCACCTTGTCATCTTTACTGTCTCTTAACATCATAACTTGTCTGGTTTTGGTGACTTTAAACTCCTCTGTAATAGAAGACAGTGGCAGTTGAAGTTTTGAACTGGTGCTGTACAAACCAATGCTGTTAAAACTCTTTGGAACCCCAAGCCATTTGCGTAAGTGTCTGTTGAACATCCTCTCTAGACTTTCAAAGGAGAAGGTCCGGTAAGGGCTAGTTTTGGCCTAATTTTCAAAGTACATCTGATGAAAGAGTTTTACAATTTTTTTAACACATAAGTGTCTACTTCAGTCGATTCAACTAGTTTATTTTAAAGATTTGAACTGATTTGGTCATGAAAGACGCTCAAAATCGAGCTTGAGTATGAAAATTCTATCAAATATGCCATAAAACGTCACATTTCAGATGGTTTTTGTCTAAAATGGAAGTGGCCGCATTCGTGTTCAGTCTCAACCTTTATACATGTATATGTTATGTATTATGATCAAATACAACATATATGTAAATATTAAGTCTGAACACAAATGCGGCCACTTCCATTTTAGACAAAAAAAATCTTAAAATTAGCACAACTGTTAAAATTGTGAAGATTTCAGTAATATTGCATGAATTTATGATGCTAGTACCTGATGCATGTGCATTATATTGTCAAAAACAGCCCATATTTATAGAACTGAAGTATACTTCTTTCCAATAGATAGCTAAGAGTTAACATTTCAACAAATTTGTAAAAATGCTATATTTTGGGGCCCAAAAGGTGTGTTACCGGACCTACTCCTTTAGTCAGAGGTACTTCGTACATCAACTGAGGCCATATTCGTGGTAATATTCAATGAAGATAGCACCATGGCTTGTACTTCCCAGGTAAACCAAATTTGTCAATAATGTCCATCCACTTTTCTGCATGTGATACCATCCCATCTACACTTTCTCTGTCGTTCAAGGAGTCTCTAAACTACTTGGCCAAGTTTTTGACTGGTTCCTCCGTGATTGTTGCAATGATATCTCCTCCAATTCTTATCTTTCTCTTTTCCTTTCTTCAATATCAGACTCATTGACTTTGAAGGCCTGAACTTCATGCGTGTCCAGTCTATAAGTTAAACAGGTCTTGCAACATCCACTTCCCTTGCAGAACTGACTTTGCTGTTATTGTCATGTTTTCCATGAATGCTCTTGTTGTTGGTTGACTGACCCCAGATGACATTACTGGTCCTCTGCTCATCTTTTCTACTAGTAGATTTATTGCTTCTGAGAATAGGACTACTGATATGGTGCATCCTGTAACAATGCTTACTTTTCGCCTTTGCCACGCTGTTGTGTAGTCTACAACTGTAAACCTCATCGCAAAGTTGTTGGAATAGTGCTGAAGCATTTCTCTTACCTAGATCTGTACGTGGTATTTCTTCTTTGTTAGGTCTGCTAGCTTGTGTGGAATATCACAGCACAGTCAAATCGCCATTGTTCTCTTTGTTCTCTTTGGCTTCCTGAATAATCTTTGTTAAAACGCTTGTATGTTTGAGACACAATGGTACTCCTGGTACTCCACCTTTCTGAACTGAGGTGTCAATATAGTTGTTCTCCAGCAAATATGTTGTAACCCGCTTTGACAAGATTGCAAGACAAATCTTTCCCTCAACATTGAGAAGTTATATGGTTCTAAACTGTTTCAGCTCTTTTAAATCTTCCTCCTTTGGAATAAAACAACCATCTGATTTTAACCATTCATCTGGTAACCGATTTCTTCTCCATATCACTTTGATAAGTCTCCATAGTTGTTTTGCGAGGTTTGGAATGTTCTTATGATAACACTTCTTTTCCCCATTTACACTTGCAGGGTGAATACAAGAAAAACATCGCAAAAATTTCCGATTTTCCAGTAATTGAAAGAAGCTGTCACTGTGAAATAGCAGGCCAAAATGTAATAGCAATACAAGAACAAAATGTTGTGGCACACGGTGAGGATTATGATGCTTCTTTGATAATTAAGGCATCATTTAGAATTATTCAAGGGCTGACGTATACAGAAATAATGGTAATTTTCTATGATAGAAGGTTAAAAAAATATTTTGTAAAAACAAAATATTCGTATTGTATTATTACACATATTTGACGAATTTTACATTGGGTTTAATTTTCTTTTAATAAGATGATAGAAACATTGCTGATTTCTTGAAAAATAAGATGTTAGAAGCACTGCTGATTTCAAGAAAAATAAGATGTTAAAAACATTGCTGATTTCCAGAAAAAAAAAGATGTAAGAAAAAATTACCGATTTCCTGAAAAATAAGTTCTTAGATCATAATATGTTTCTTCTGGGTGCAAACCATCTAACAACTGCATGTAAGGAAATATTGAAAAGAGCCAGTAAATGCTATTTAAAAAAAAAGTAAAGGTTGGTTATATTTTATGACACCTCTTTATTAGCAAATCTTATTTATAAACTACCAAACATTTGACTTGATTTCACAATTTTAACTGCCTATGGAAAAGGAGAGTATATTTGATGGAGATAGGAATTGAGCTTTGAAACAGGCCATCTATGCACCTCTATACAAAATCTGGCAAGATTTCGTAATGTTAAGAGAGCGTAGCATTCTCTTTACACGAGGCATCGGAGTTAATGTCCCTTTTTTGACCGGACATGGCTGCCTACTTGTACATCCCGCACAGCCAACGGACGGCGCATTTTTGCAAGGGGTTTACTGCCGGTCGAAAAGAGACATAAGAAATATGTATGGAATACCGTTTGGTCCTGGTGCTGATGCTGCTCTCGATTTCTTAATAGTTGACTTTACTTCATGCATGTAAGGTTCCGACATATCAAATTCTACTGTTGGCTCATTTGGACTTTCAATCTGTGTTGGTCTCCATGCTCTCTTTCTCTGCCAGGATCACTGTGAGTATCTCTCAAATATAATGTTTAACCTCTTCTTTTGGGCAATCTAATCGGCATGATCTTTTATCTCCAAGAAGTTTCTTTACAATTCTTTCCCTTCGGTTCTTTTGAAAGTTCTCTGCTCTCCGCAGCGTTTGTATTCTTTCCCTGTTGACATCTCTTATCTCTTTTAATGCCTCTCGTTAATGTATCTCTGCTTTCTTGTTAAGTTGCGTTGTTTTCTCCTCAGTTTGGCAATTTCACTTACACTTCTGATCTCTTTCATGGCCTGACTTTTACCCTTTTTCTGTTCTTCAATTCCATACCTGTCTGTCCCTATTGCATAGATTATGGTCTCATCGCTTTTATCTCTCTGTCTACATCTTCTGTTAATGCTGAATGGAACACTTTTGATGCATTCTCATCAACCTGGATCCATACTTTCTTACAAGCTGCTGCTATTAGTCTTTCTGTATAGTCACTAGTCTCCAGATGTATCAATACCTTTAATACAGTGTTTTCCCTGCTCAGCTGGTTCCATCATCAGGTGGATCCCCTCTCCTCGATTGTTATTAACCTTTACTGTTCATATATGATTAGTCCAATTTCAGTAATATCCTTTTTGCGTGGCTCAGTATTTTTAAATCCCGCCATTGTGCTGATGTGCTATTGTCATTGTTTGTATTCTTGTCTTTAACTTGTGCTTACGGGCCTTTCTATAGAGTGCTATCTATAGAGTGGCTATAAGGCATTCTGTTTTCTTTGCTGACATAGTTGTTTGTTTTTTTATAGTGATTAAAATTATCACAATGTTGACTACTTTACCCCAATTTATGTCATTTTTACCTATTGTGTCTGTTTGTTTTGCTCACTAATTGTTGTCAATAAAATGAAATTGTATACAACTGTTATACAAGTGAGACTTTTAGCTACCTACAAAACCAGCTTTTATCAACCAATTTCGATATAAGGAAATGCATGTGCAAAGTCATGAATATGACAGTTGTTTTTTATTCGTTTGATATGTTTGAACTAATGATTTAGCAGTCTGGTATAGGACTTTCCGTTTTGAATTTTCTATGGAGATCGGATATTTTTTTTATTTATATTTCGATTTGTTATTAGTTGATTAAAAAGTTTTCGATAATCTTGATTAGCTCATAGATGAAATTTGACAAACCTTTGTTAAACTATGGATTTCGTAGATTTTAGTTGTTTAACTACAGAAAGAAATAAAGATGAAATATATGAATATGCATTGTTTTTTTTTCCAAAAAAATACATTCCCATAGTTTTGAAAATAAGCATTGTGCGTAGCAATTGTTAGGGCTTTTCAAATACGCTAAAGTCCCTTTAAAAGTTCAAGAAAGGTTTTTTTTTAATGGGAATAAACTCCTGCCTAATATAAAAACTGACGTTTAAACTGCCATACAATATAATTTGAGCATTAATTCTATATTTCTTGATTTTTATTACCTGTATTTTGATAACATGGTAGTAAGTGTGCTTTTTGCCAGGCAAATGTATATATTTCTATCAGTCATCATTCAATCCCCGTGATAGTTTTTTTAATCTTTGTTTTTTGTGCCATGTTTTAGTTTGACAGTTTTGAAAATTGAAAAAAAGCAAAAAGGATAAGATTTCAATTATACACAGGTAATTAGGTCTTAAAAAGCCATACAAATTGTTTGCACCTGTCCTAAGTCAGGAATATGATGTTCAGAAGTTGTCGTTTGTCGATGTCGTTCATAAGTGTTTCTCGTTTTTTATATAGATTAAACCGTTGGTTTTCCCGTTTGAATGGTTTTACACTAGTTTATTATTTGCAACTATGAACCTTATCTTCAAATTTAAGAAATCAGAGCATTGCAATACGTTAACTTTGATTGGTTTCCAGGTTAGACTGTTAATATGATCACATATCTGCACGATCTTACCTCATAAATACGTCAAAAACCTTAATATAGACCATAACAAAATCTTGGTTATGCTTGTTTTGTTCTTACCTTGTCCTTCTTCGGAATTACAAGGGAGAAAATCAGTCATATCAAAAAGTATATAAGAATAAAAAATACAATATACTCATTAAACTACAATTATAACATATATCAGCTATATAGATATAAGAAGAGGTGGTATGAGTGCCAATGAGACAACTCTCCAATCAAGTCACAATTTGTAAAAAGTAAACCATTATAGGTCAAAGTACGGCCTTCAAAACGGAGCCTTGGCTCAAAATGAACAGCAAGCTATAAAGGGCCCCAAAACTTACTAGTGTAAAACCATTTAAACAGGAAACCCAACGGTCTAATCTATATAAAAAACGAGAAACGAGAAACATGTATGAACCATTAACAAACGACAACCACTGAACAACAGGTTCGTGACTTTGGACAAGTGCAAACAAATGCAGCGGATTTTAACGTTTTAACAGGCGCCTACCTTCACCCTAGCTTGAATGTAACATCACAACATAGAAAGACACACTATAAAAAATGAGTTGAAATGGCTTAACTCAATCAAATCAAAATTAAAAGAGTCAAACAGTAATAAACAAACGTGTAATGTATATATGTCTTTTGATTTAGTTAAGCCATTTCAATTGATATTTTATAGTGTATCTTTCTATGTTGTGATGTTACACTATTGTTTTAGATAAGGGTGAAGATTTGGTACCATTAAAAAGTTTAAACCCGCTGCAATTGTTTGCACCTGTCCTAATTCAGAATCTGATGTTCAGAAGTTGTCGTTTGTTGATGTGGTTCATAAGTGTTTCTCGTTTTTTTATATAGATTAGACCGTTGGTTTTCCCGTTTGAATGGTTTTACACTAGTAATTTTTGGGGCCCTTTATAGCTTGCTGTTCGGTGTGAGCCAAAGCTCCGTGTTGAAGACCGTACTTTGACCTATATTGGTTTACTTTTATAAATTTTGACTTGGATAGAGAGTTGTCTCATTGGCACTCATACCACATCTTCTTATATCTAAATCTCGTAAACCTAATACGATGATACAAACTAAGAGAAAAAAATCAGAAGGAATCGAGATAATTCGGAACGAAGGGAGGCGGTAGTGTCAGGTTTATAAACGTCGTTTAATATGCATGCATAACCCAGATTCGAATTGTTATAGTTAACTGTCTATTCCAATGTCTTTTGTATTGCATGTTGCACCAACAGAATTTTAAAAAATTAGCCTGAATGAACCCGAAGTAATAACCCTATTAAGTAAACATAAATTTTCTTAGTGAACAAAATTAAACTTTATCAATGTGAAAAAACATATAATACAAATAAATAAAACGAACAAGAAATATTCATGTGCGCAAGTTATTTTACCGTTTAATTATTTAAAATTCTCATTCATCATGTTTATAAGGTATTCATGTGAAGCAAACGTGTTCAAAATTCAACAAACGATTAAAGAGACATTTAAAGTGATCAGGTTACATATGGCCGTCATTATAGGTATAGAACCACTAATACAGGCCCGGTCGGAAAGAACATAAAAGAAAGTAGTACATATTTTAAACTAAATAGTTCCTACTCATAGCTGTATCTTTGTCAATATGTGAAATATTTGGGTAGTTTTGGTATCAAATGAAAGCTTGGGGACTTGGGATCACTCTAGAACCCTTGTTGAAAGTTTCTATTGATTAATAAAGAAGTATATAAAATTATAATAGGAGGGCACATTTGCCCTGTTGTTCAAATCAAAAGTACCTGTTTTTGTACTATCAAACTTCCGGAAACCGGTAAGCTCTAATATGCAATTAAAGGTATGTTGAATTTTTCAGCACAAGTCAGGATAAGGTATAGTTTTGACATGAAATGACTGCCACCTTATTTGAACTTAAGACAAAGCAGCCATAAATGCTTGAAATTGCAGAATTTAACATAGAAAGCAATGGGTCTTATGAATTAGTGGTTTTATACCTATAGCACGTGTAGTGAACTAGCCATATTTCGCATAGTGGTTTGTCCCTCTCTGTTTTAAAGCAAAGGTTGAACAAAATTTTACTTAACAACACATTGCCTTTCCTCTTTGATTTTCATTTATGTATAGTTAAAATCTCAGTGCAAGAGTAATTTGTTGACACTGTATGCCTCAGGTGATATATGTTTTGTGGACATCGCAAATAAAATACTGCATTTTACAAAAATCATTAAAAGAAGGGTTTGTGAGTGATTCAACGTTTAACAGAATATCTACTTAAATTTGCACTATTTTATTTGCAAAGTCTATGTTTTATTAATAATAAAATTAAAACACTCGTCAGGGTAACAAAGTCCGCTAGCAATTTCTTTAAAAAAATGAAATGTTGTTTTTCTTAGCATTAGGAGGTTTTTTCTGATGCGCTGAATAAATGTAATTGTTCTCGCACATTTTGCGCCATGCTCCTCTACAAATTGTGTGTGCATTAAGCCTTTCCAGAATTTTTTACTTTCTTTTCAGTATACCGGGAATTGTTGCTTATGATTTATCTTCTTTTTTCAATAATGAGCAAAACCAATACCCTATTGTAAGAAATAAAGGTACCCATTGCATGGCAAACGATGAAATCAAATGGTCTGATCTGTTAAACAAAATAAAAGATAAACAGATAGGATACTCGTGAACCAACGAAAACCGGAAAACATTTAACAAAGAGCAAAACATACACTATATACTCCAGCGACAAACTGTCTTTTTCTGAGTCGTTCAGATACAGTTTGTCGCTGGAGTATGTATAGTAAGTTATAAATAGCCCAACATGATAAAATTGCAAACAACCTTAAAAACAACGACCAGATTGATTAACAAAAATTGCACAATTATCAAATCTGACAGATAGATACAAACGATAAACACTACAGGCTCCCAAAGTGAGAATGGCACATATATGATGTGGCTTGGTTGAACATGCTTTCAAAATGCTCAACCCCTACAAAACTTTAACCAGTACAATATAAAAACAACCTGTAAAAGTCATTCAAAATCGGCATCAATCAAAACAAAAAACAAATGACTTATGTCACAAAGTACTTATCATAAAGTGCGCGCAGTTGGGTCAATATCCCTAATGCGCCTCGAAATGAGGAACTCAAAAGTTGTGTGTAAACAAAAAATCTCTGTGTAGTGATATTGGACATGTTTCTATTTTTAACAAATAACTGAGCTTAACTATTTGTGGTGATTAGGAAAGTAGAGGAACATAGAATAAATGTGTAAAAACTATGGAGCTATTAAATGTGTTCAAAGTATTAAATTTTCAAAGAACTTATTGTGTCAAAAAAGGGATTTTTTACCACGAGGAGCCGCATCACGAAAGGATGTTCGGGGTATGCTAATTTACGGAAAAAGTAGTCTCACTTCGTACCCCGAAAATTTAACCACATATGTGAAAATGTCACAGCTTCGAAACGAGCTATCATACATATCCAAGTTTACGATATGGACTGAGCTACAGGAAAAAACGTTACCATTACCGCCAATGTAAAAACAATTAAAGATATTGACCCAATTTAAATTACAAGAAAATTTTTAACAATTTTCAGACTGATTTATGGATGATTGCACCTTGTACACCAGAGAAAAGTGTGAAAACGACGGTTCGTAGTTTTTTATATATACCAAGTTATCTCAGCTGGTTTTAGATAAACATTATCAATAAAGATCAGCAAAAATTCAATGAAATTTTCGCTTTTCAAATGCATTACTGGCACGGGGCTGAACACTTCTTTTAGGCACAATCATAGCTTTGTTTACCCCGAGAGATCCGAAAGGAACACCTTATTTAATTGAAAATGGCATGCACTAACTTATGAAAACATTTATGTTATTAAACTGTAAGTAAACACAATAAAGTCTTTGTTATGTAATTATCATTCCGGTCTACAGGAATAACTTATATTCAAGGGAAATAACACACTTCATACGAGTAAAGTGAGATACATCATCACATGTGGTTTTATCTAATAAATTTGACCCCTGGTCATTAGAAATCATATGCAAATAAACAGACAAACCTGTATTAAGAAAATCATGAATTATTATATATTTTAATGCACACTAGCTAATCACAAGATATTGTCTTTTCTCAGTGAAAAAGGGGGAGGGTCAAACCTTTTGAAAACAATAGTGATGGCCTATTCAACTATTAAGCTACTACTCATTGCTCCTAATGTTTAAATGAAGGTTGATAAGCCACAAGGGAGAAGCATTTTTCTTTCTTTGTGGTAAAACTTTCAAAAATTTCATGTTTTCTCTCTCAATAATACTTGTGTATTTAAATCAAATGATAACACAGCCTGAGTAAAATTTGTTGTCTTATTTCAGTTCCAGACATATCATTAATTTTTAACCTGAGACGGCAAACTAGATGTTATAAAAAGTTCTGAATAACTGGTAAGCATTTTGTTTTATTAGGCAAGCTCTAAACTGTTTATTTATGGTATTTATGCAATTGAAATAACAGTCGGTATGTTAAAAATATGCTAATATGAAAACTGTTGCTATGGTCTTGAGATTATATAAAAATGCTTAGTTACTGATCTTTTCGACTCCATATTTCGAGGAAAATCTTGCGGCAACTGTTCCTCATGTAACACTTCAAACTATAATTAGCATTATTTTGATCCGTCGTTATTTAATGACGCCACAATACGTGTGATGTCACAATGTTTCCTTTAAAACCTCATGTGGATTTCTCACTGATAAAAGGTTTTCACTGAAATACATGTAAAAAACATTTTTTTTCAAATAGAATTATGTGAAAGGACAAGTTTTGAAAATTTGCAATCCATTGCACTCTAATTATATGATAAAAATGACATTCACAGTAGTTTAGAGTGGTTTCTACAGTATAATAAACCAGATTTCCACTGTTAAAAATAGTTAAGTATTTTGGTGTTGTTTTTTTTTATGAAATCTACATTTTTGCATAATTTCTCTGTCAAAATGCACTTTTAGGCACCAGAAAATTTTATTGAATGCTTTAACAGGGTCTGTGTATTGTAATTTAAGGTTATCATCAGATGTTTTGTCCATATTTTGACTAGTGAAGGTATACTGGAAGAAATTAATTATACATACACATTGTATTCAAAACAAATAAATATAGCGATAAAAGTGTCATTGCCTTATAGTGCTGAAACAACTTATTTTTTTTCAGAAATGGACAAAAATACACAGATTTATTCAGAATGTCATACCGATGAAGATCACATAAACAATTTGGAAAAATCAGAACTATGGATTTCAATATGGGTCAATATCCCTAATGCGCCTTGAAATGAGGAACTCAAAAGTTGTGAGTAAACAAAAAATCTCTGTGTAGCGATATTGGACATGTTTCTATTTTCTATCAAATGACTGAGCTTAACCATTTGTTGTGACTAGAAAAGTAGAGGAACATAGAATAAATGTGTAAAATCTATGGAGCTATTGAATGTGTTCAAAGTATTAAATTTTCAAAGAACTTATTGTGTCAAAAAAGGGATGTTTTACCACGAGGAGCCTCATCACGAAAGGATGTTCGGGGTATGCTAATTTACGGAAAAAGTAGTCTCAATTCGTACCCCAAAATTTTAACCACATATGTGAAAATGTCACAGCTTCGAAACAAGCTATCATACATATCCAAGTTTACGATATGGAATGAGCTACAGGAAAAAACGTTACCATTACCACCTATGTAAAAACAATTAAAGATATTGACCCAGTTACTGAAAGTTAACCGTTAGCCAATTACAACTACTAAGTGATAATAAATCGTATTTCCCAGATTATGATACCGATCAGGACACATCTCATTAATTTAGTATAAAGACATCATAAGTAGTAAGGGAAAATAATCACCTTGTACCATGCCATCATAAGGTATAGACAAGATGCCTTTTGGTAAGCGGTCATACGGTATAGGAATTCAAATTAAGTTATATCCGAATTCATCAACAATTGTTTAATCTAACGACAACATTAATGTTTGTATCGATATAAACAATGGCCCAATATTAAGTATTACAGTGTTAATTTGATAATCATTTTATACAGGTTTATTCTAATTGTCAATAGTTTACAGGGACGTATCTTAATTTGAGGCTCTATACTAAACTCTACGTACAATGAGGATGTGATATCCCTTTTTTAATAACTTTTCATAAGGGACACCCACACTTCATTACCGAATCTTTGTATCTATGGAAATATTGGAAAAAATTTTAAGTAATGTATGGTTAAGTAACCAAATCCCTAACTATTTAATTAGCAGTGGTACATAGACAACATTCATTGAAACTAATAACGTCACTTCAAACCCGAGCAAAGCCAGCAAAAAGAACGTATATAAATACATCTTTAGATCGGACTAAAGGAACATCCCCGTCCAAAAATAAAAAAAATAAAAGAGGGATGCAGAAAGCGTCTTTTTTGTAGTAAATTATTGTATACAGTTTCGATTGTTGTTATTTATTTCCAACACTAGAAGTTAATAAAATAGAAATATTAAATATCAATTGGTCTGAACAACAACTTTTGGAATATAAACATTAATATCAACCTTCGTTTTAAAATCAATTAAAATGTACTGCAATGATTAATTATTTAAGGGGCCTTTATTATTAAATGCAACTGTGTTATCTTTTTTAATGTAAAAAACAGATTGACATCGTAATACTGTCCTGTGATTAGAATAATAGAATACTTTATTCGATTGTCATCTGGACAAGAGAAGCTGAACACCTCAGCAACAAACTAACAGCTCCGTGAAAAAATTCTGAAAAACTTACACTAACAGACACACAACAGTCTATAAAACAAAACATCAAAAATCAAAGTTTGAGCAACACGAACCTCATCAAAAACCGACGGTAATCTCAGGTGGGTCATTAATGAGATGAGCTAGTTTCTTAACTATACTATTGAATAGAAGGCATATCTTTTCTATGACATATATTCCTGACCCGAAACTTAAAAAAAAAAACAAAAGAAAAAACCTAAATCTCAATTGAGGAACTTTATTTTATGGTACAATGTATACACTTCGGCATATTTTGTTAAAATTATGGTGAACAAAAAAGTAAAACATGCTACACAGAGGAACAAGGGATCATTATGCTTCAGTTTCTTATTGACTACATATTTGTTGAATTTAGAGGTAGACTTTTCCAATAAATTGTCGACATTCCTATGGGAACGAACTGTACGCCTTTCCTTGCCGACCTCTTTTTTTATTTTCATATGAGTCGGAGTTCCTTTAGACACTTGTCAAAAACACGAAGATCAAAGAAGCCAAATCATTAAATTTCACGTTCATATATCCTTCCATTAACAATCCAAATTTTTCTGTTTGGGTTCCATTAATATATCCTCCAGAACTAGAAATTAAAGAATCAACAGACACGGCTTCCTCTGCCTCATTTTTAGACTCATACCTCGAATATGACATGAGCGGTCCTCTCAGTACCAGAATCTATGACAAACGAAACGATTTTAATTTTGAAATTATCAATTCCCCCCCAACGTAGTAGCAATATACCAACTTCAGCTGCATATGGAATATACTTTCTCCAACTCATTCGGTATGCAAGTGCTTGCAGCTGCTCCTCAGACTTTGTAAAACGTCACCAGTGTCTGAGTTGAAAGTTGATGAACCAGGGGTATGTACAAGAACTTCTCGTCCTTTTTCTAAAATTCATTGGAAGATACTAAGACCTTGTTTATAAATATTCCTTATGAAGTACACAAATAATACACAATGGTCTTGAAGTATAGATTCTAGGTACTGACGTTGTTTATCATCTTACTAACGTGTTACAGTATTCTTTTATTTGTCTTTATAAATTATTACTTTCTGTTTAGTCTATTTTTGGTAATATTTATTTGACGTGGCTCGGTCCTGTCATTGTGTTATTGTGCTATGGAAAATTTTTGTATTCTTTTTTCTTTCGTTTTTGCTGATGTGCTTTGTCTCAATGACTTTTTGTTTTACTTTGTTGGCATATTTGTTTGTTTTATAATGATTAAGATTATAACACAATGTTGACTGCTGTTCTCCTATTTTTTTCATTTTTACCTATTATGTCTGTTTGTTTTGTTCACACCTCGTTGTCAATATAATGGAATTTTATGCGACTGTCATACAAGTGAGAGGTTAAGCTAGCTATAAAACCAGGTTTAATCCACAATTTTCTACAGAAGAAAGTGCATGTGTCAAGTCAGGAATATGTCAGTTGTTATTCAATTCGTTTGATGTGTTTGAGCTTTTGATTTTGCCATTTGATCAGTGAATTACCGTTTTGAATATTCCTCGGAGTTAGGTATTTTGTTATTTTACTTTTTACTACATAATTAACCAACACATCATTATCTATTAAGCTCTTATTAAAAGTTTTGTTTTTAACCAGTCGTTTTAAAACCAAATTTTACGACACAAAAGATTATTTCAAGTCCACTTTTAAAATTTCTATTTCTATGTAGCAACATTGCAGCTGCATCTCGCAGGTGATACGATATTCTAGGGCTTGTGTTTCCTATAATGATTTCCTTGATAAAGAATTGCTGATAAACAGGAAGCTAGTAAACAAAAATTTCCAATTGGTGAATTTGAAATCACCCCTTCGTATATTTTACAGACGCCATCACGAGTTGGTTGATCGTTATGGAATATCCGTTTTGCAAATGACGACGGATATGTTCCCATTGTCGTAACTACAATCACATCCCTTCCCCCGAATGTGACTTTCCGAATAAGACATATTACCGAGTTTGTACCTAAATGAGCAACCACAACGGGTGCCACATTTGGAGCGATATTTGCTTACCCTTCCAGAGCACCTGAGATCACCCCCAGTTTTTGGTTGGGTTCGTTTCACTCAGTCTTTAGTTTTCTATGTTGTTTTGTGTACTGTTGTTTGTTTGTCTTTTTCTGTCTTAGCTATGGCGTTGTCAGTTTATTGTCGACCTATGAGTTTAAATGTCCCTTTGGTATCCCTCGCCTCTATTGCAATAAGCCCCGAGAATATATGTTGTAATCATTTTATATGGTGCGTTCTTCTGTAAGATATAAAAAAATGCTATAATTTTTTTTTATGTTAGGAATGTTGTTAAGGAGCAACTATCTAACTTCAAAGAGGGTGTGGGGGGGGGGGGGTCTGGATTCAAAAAGGTTTTCTGTCATCTGCTTGACAACAATATTTTTTTATTGGAGATCAAATAAATTTTTTAGGAAAAAAACATAAATTGTCGTTCCCTTGTTAGTTTTTTTTTTCGTTTTCCTCAACGTCTTGTTCAATTAACAGCTTTGAATGCATGTACCGAGTTAACTTGCTGTAAAAGCAAAATCAAATTAATCCTGCTTTCGAAAGTATGTACGTTTTAAGGTGTGTTCAACTCTAGTTTATTTTAATGTAGACAACCTTCAAGCTTTATGTCATGTAAATAGCCTCAGTTCACCGAAATCAACATGCACTCATTCCATCGTTGATTTATTTCATAGTGGTTTTCATTCTAACATAAATCCATTTTTTTGCAAACTTAAAGTTAGTAGCATTAGTTGAAATGAATACACACTCATCCCATCGCAATGGATAACGTTGCAACACTCTTATATGTGAATTTAATGTGTCACTAACACTGATAATTGCATAAATATTAGAACTAAACAAATATTTATTAATAAACATCAACAAGAAAATTTCTCGATCAATTTTCTATATATCTACGTCATCTTTTCCCTGAATGTGACATACTGATTTAGACTTATCACGGAATTTGTACGTTCATGAGCAACGTGACAGATGTCACATGTGGAGCAGGATCTGTTTACCCTTCCATAGCACATGATATCGACCCAGTTTTTGTTTTGGGCTTGTCTAGATCAGCCTTTTTTGTGTATGTATTCTATTGATTGTTTGGTTTGTCAACCATATCGTTATCAGTTTGTTTTTGACTTTTGAGTTTAAATGTACGTTTTGGTATCTTTCATCTCTCTTTTACGTTCACTGAACCGTTAGATATAGGACAATACCAAAAGATGGAATATTTTTTAAGGGTTTACATGACAATGAACAAGCGTACTAAGTATAAGTTGACTTGACTGTAACCTCCTGCTGACCAAAACTAACCCAAACGTTTTGCCTAAACTAAGAGGGACTAACAGACTTACTGACAGAAGGCTAATAGGTTGACTAAAAAAGAATGCCCCAATCTTGATGACGGGGCATAAAAACTGATGATATATATCAACCTACAAGTTCCTTTTATGCGTATTACACTTGTTTCCAGGAGGCAAATCAAATAGATTAGAATTAAGCATGTGACTTTGTAGTTTATAATAAAAAAAAAACATATGTTATCTCTACAAAGGAACAACAGTTGGCAAGAGCTTAAAGAAAGTAATTATGTTACGTGTAGACTATAATTACAAGATGAATGAATTAACAATTCTGATTTTGAGAACGTAAATCAAGGTTGTCTTAAAGTCTTGCAGTATCGTCTGTTGGCAAGTTTATATATCTAGGTACTTTCTGGTCTCATGCTATTAACAAAGGATAATTTAGCCACTCATCTAAGGGAATGCGGTGTAAAAGTTATGTCTTACTATTGAAGTTGGTGCTCTTTTACAGTGTTTATTCTTCTTATCTTTTTAATATTTGATTTGCTTTAAAATCTATAATGGTAGGGGCTACTATGTGAATAGGTCGGGAAAACTATCAGAAATATATGATAAGGTCAATAAAGATTCTATAACACTTTTTCGTCTATCATCTTTCTTTGTGTTTCCATCTGAGTTTTTATCATACAATTTTCTCTCCTTTGACACTTTGGTATTTCACTCTTACATAACACACCAAGAAACCAAAACAATATGGGAAAAAGGTAACATTTTTTACCTACATAATATATGATAAGGTATACATTTTTAAGATCTAAATTATATGAAAAGGGTGGGGTAACAGAACCACAGCGACACCCCTGCAATTATGTATTGAAGTGCCCCCTCCCCAACGAGAACCGATATCGATTTAAAACTAAAATGTTAAGTTCAATGTGAATAATAAAGCCTTGCCAAGGAGCAATGGAAGGAATATATGCTTGATTGTGTTTAGAATCTAAGCACATTCTTGAAAGATGCTTATTTTTTTTTAAATTAAGCTGTTTTCGCAAATAAATTGTTTCATATTTTTTTGTCGGTACATATAACCATTTGATAACAGCCGATTATACGGTATGATTAAAGGCAATAGTAGTATACCGCTGTTCAATAGACATAAGTCAAAAATCGATTTAACTATTATAACAAATGGCTATGTTTTTGTCACTATCAGAGGCCACTCGGCTGTCAATAATCGCTTACATTCACTTCATTAGTGCTTTGGTGGATAGTTGTCGTCTCATTCGCAATCATCCCACATCTCCTTATTTTTATATTAAAGAAATTGGAGGAATACCTGCTATTGGTTGATCAAGGCTAAACAAATTAGTAACACGAACAATATGATTTTATTTTTTTTGCGCCAAGGATAAGAAATATTCGTCTATTGGAATATATCAACGGCTACATACACTTCTACGGACAGGTTTTCTGAAAGAAAAAACATAATATAGTTTAATCTAAATATAACAACATATGTAAAACTAGCTCATATAGTTAAGTTGAGATGAAATGTTCAAAAATGCTTGATCAACATAATCAAACTTAGTGGTACACAATACTTGTTTTTTTTTTTTGGGGGGGGGGGGGGGGAGGTGGAGGAGGGTGGGGTGTTGAGAAGTTCTTTGTAGGTGTTGGTAGACTGTTGTTTGTCTTTTGTTGCTTTTGTTGTTTTTTGTCAGTTTCTTTTCGACTTATTTAACACTAAACCGCATTTGGAATAAGCGAATTTTAATTTGACCTATTATAATATTCATTGATTCAAAATGCGAAAGCTCGTAAAGTTTAAATAATGAATATATTTAATTGTCAAATGTTAATTTCTTGGATTTTAAACTTTTGCATAAATGTTATATTAATATGTTGCGTTCTTCAATTGAAGATAGGTACTATCGTAAGTTTTACATTATAAAAAAAAAGAAGATGTGGTATGATTGCCAATGAGACAAATCTCCACAAGAGACCAAATGACACAGAAATTAACAACTAGCTTTTAGCTAGTTATACCCAATTTATCTAAGACTTTTAGAAAGAAAAAAAATAAGTAAGATATTGTTACCCATTTAAACATTCTTTACGATTTTCTTACTTTGTTTACAATCATTTCTTTTGCAAAAAGGCAAAACATTATGACGATGAGATTGATTATTGGTTTTGCACGTACTTGAGTCTAAATGTACACGAGTGATCTTGCTTCAGCATGTCAAATATGATACAAAAGATATATTGAATATTTTCAGAAACACTAAAAAGAATGTTCATACTAACCCTTGGAAATTCACAAATAAATCGATATTGGTCATCACATTCTTCATTTTCAAATTCCCAGCCATCTGAAGTATCAAATTCTATATTGACACAGTCCTCCCCGATATCATCCTCGTCTACTGTAAAAATTTAAAAACGTATTTATCTTAACATTAGTGTTTAAGGTAGTATGGGTGTCTTTCGCCATCTTGGATTGTAAGTAGTAAAGAATCTAACAAAATTTGATGAGGAATAGAGATAACTAATGTGAATTGTCATTTAAAAGAACAAATTCATAAGATATTAACTTATAAATACTAATAATTTAACAAGCGTACAATGTAGTTTTTTTTGTTGCTTGATTCTTAATGTTTTTAAATTGGCATTTTAACAGGTCACAACAACAATCGACAACAATTTGCTTAATAGTGATCAGTGTGCACATTATCAATTCGTCGAAAGTCTCTGAGCCTTTTTTCTTACCTGACATTTATGCATACAATTGATTCAATGTCATACGAATATATCAAATAGCTTTATTGAAAACATGATGATTTCCCATTTCTCAACAGTAACATACCCTCTGCTTCATCTTATGGGTTTTACTTATATGTTTTACATAATTGATATGTTATGCTCGAGCATGTTCACATTATACGGACTACATTTGCAGTGTTGTGCTTTTTTTTTATAAAAACTGCTCGAACAGAGGTGTGAGGAAGAACGACAGAAATTGACACTTCATACGTTTTACAGTCATCATCACAAATTGTTTAACCGATACGACATCTCTGTAAATCAACTCATTATCAGCGACATGTTTGCAGTCTTAGATCTCAAGATCACAGAATAATCTTCTTAAATGTTATTTTACCGATTGTTTCCTATTTCTGGTTGTGACATTTGACTCATCTTGTTCCTTTTGTTGTTTATTTGATTGCACTGATTGTTACTTTGGTTTGTTTTCTGAATCGTATGTGTATTATTTTTTACCCAAAATACTGATGACCCGTAACAGCCTACAAACTGATTTTCCCTCGCCACACGTTTAAAGTCAGTAAGCTTGTTCTTGGTGGTTTTTTGTAATCCATTATATCTGTTTGCTGTCTTTGTGAATCTACTGGAATGTACAGTCTTTGATTCTCTCAGTTAAAACAACTGATCTGCTTATCTAGGCTCAGGACGATTTAATAAAATTGAGAATGGAAATGGGGAATATTTCAAAGAGACAACAACCCGACCAAAGAGCAGAAAACAGCCTAAAGACTGTATACTTTGAAGACTTAATGTTGACTTCGTTGTGTCTATTGTTTTTGTGTAAATTGGTCATTGTTTCTTTGACATGTATATTTTGTTTTTTTCTTCATAAATATTTAAGTATTTCTTGATTACACATCCAATAACAGAATATTAGTCGTATAAACAGAACATTTTAACTACACATGTTTTACTCAATCATCTTAGATAGTAAAACTTACATCCTCCAAATGGAACATTATACAATAAAAAAGCAGAATTTTCAACGGCAAATACAAAATTCTCGTCATGGTTAGGACTATGTGCGCCAGTCCATATAGATAAATCATTTCCTTAAGAAGAATAGAATTGTAATTAGTATCATAGGAAGATTCATTATTCAAGTCAGTTACACAATACAGAGTTATTAAAAAAGACGACTTAACTTGACACTACATAAGTAATCACCACCACAAATGTGATAATCGGTACGATCAATAGTTTGTGTTTGTACCCACTAGCGACATGATTTGGCAGTCTTAGATATTTTGATAACAGAAAACTCATCTAATCTGTAATGTGACTGATTTTGTTCTATTGCCGATTGTTAAATTCTGATTGAATGTTAGTTCTCATGGCGGATGCAATATGCAAAGCAGTAGACGCTTATCCTGTCGACGCAATCGGTCTTGCACCATTCGGAATTCATGTGATTTTCCATGTTTAATTTTGTTGCCCTAATTTGTCCTCTTAATCGATTTATTTTGTTTGACATCGGTAAACCACTCCTACTTTACTTAGTAATTTAATGCATAGGAACAAGAGTTATATTTGGAATCACAAGGATTGTATAATGGTTTGGCTTAAGTTTTTGGACGGAGTAAAATTGAAATGAAAATAACTCTTTATCAATCCGATCCGTCCGAAGTTAATTTGTGGATTTAGATTCATCAGGAATGGTCATAATCGTAGAAATATGTGAACAATATAAAATATAAAATAAGAAATAAATCATGATCTGTTGCCGCCTTAACGTATTTGTTTTTAATTCCTTTTGTATACCTCATATCGGGACCTCTTAGATTTTAACAGTCTAGAAGGGCTACTGTCCTAGGGTGTACATTTTTAAAATCGTAGATATTAGAATCGTAGATCATGCCGTTCCATGCTCTGCAGATGTGGCTTTTTTCAGGGATTACACCGAAATGAATGTTATCAAAATAAAACAAATCTACTACTTATGAAGTTGTCTTCTTTTATAAAAAAGCACTAGATTTCCACTCCAGGCTGGTTCATGGTAACCCTTATGTGTGTGTACATAGTGAACCGTATTTTCAGGCCCAACTATTAAACTAATTCTAAGTGTGTCTGAAATGGTAGAAATATCAAAATTCACTACAAGCGAAATATGCTTAACGTGATATTAAAATTTAAACATCGTTTATAACTATATTGCTTAATTGGCAAATAGGTAATAGAAAATCAATCGTTTCAAGATAACGAAATGTCAAATTCGTATATTATCCTTTCAAACAAACTAATAAAATTCAATAAAATTGTCAGGGATTAGCTATTTATAGTCGCATTGTTCTTTTTGATCCTAAAGGTTGTATAGGCTTTTGTTATGCATATATTTGATTGATTTTATATCTACGCATTCCTTTTCGAAAATCTTCCGTAAGTAGAAGGTGGAGTAACATTTATCTGTAAGCAGTATAGTGTGGTTGGTGTTTTAGTTTCTCAATCAGAGGTTAAAGAAATTTTTTTCTTAAATGAAGCAGCTTTGAAAATCTTTTTCAGAACTTTTACTTGGTCAAAATTAAATGCAAAAACAGGCTCTATGCTAGTTACAGTTCTGCAATCAATTCTGTTTTAGCCGGGATCCTTGTAACATCGCCAAACGATTACGCATGTATTAATGTGTTGCAATTCCTATTTGCAGATCCCACATTATTCATGTTATTCAAGATTTGGGAACTTAGTAATTTTACAGCAAAATTAACAACATTCGGTACTTAACATTGGCTATCAACTATTCCTAGTATTTATAAACAAAGTTTCTTGACACTTTGAAGATAGTTTGCACCTTGTCGCCCTTGGATGGTGATAAGATACCCTAGATACGAGGATAAAAAACACAAAACACAAAGCTTAGAAGAATTGCATCTTGACTTAATAATCTAAGCTTGAGAAACGCAATCTACATCTCAAGTTTTGACACTTTTTTCACTCTTTAAAATAAATCACAATGAGTAACCTAAATCAGATGTCCACGATCTATCCATATTTTACGTAAAAGCATGTCAGTCAAATAGATGACAAAAAACTATGTGTCTCGATACATGTATTTAATTGATATATGTTTAAAACTGATATAGGATTTTTTTTTTCATTTTTACTTAGAATAAGTAAATGAGAGTGCTTTGTCAATGAATACATGGCATAGTACATAGAGGTTTTAATATATAAACGAACAAAATATTCAAATTCTGTACTCATAACTTACCGAAACCAAACGTATTTTTGACAGCATCAGCTTCTTCTCGTGAATTTGGTCTCCATAGGTATGCTCCTGGTGTATCGGTACAAGCCTTCTAAAATTGAAAAAAAAGACATATTAATTATGCAGTTTCTTAGTTTGTAAATTATATTTTCATTGATATCCAATAATCCTCGAATCATGCTTCATAACTCAAAAATGCTAATTTTCATGGAACAAAAGTTTGTAGATAAACATTGTGTCCATGAAAGATGTTTGCAACCAAAACATCTAGCAAAGGAATACTAGGCGTATTAAATGTGATCTCAAGTGTGTTATTTTTTGTAAATACTTCTCCTGGACGAGTAACAGCTGTTAAATTACATCAAATATCAATAAGAAAGTCAAATTAAACATTCGAAATACACTGTTATTTCGACTCCTATCCGTAGCAAAGGAATTACATTTAATAAATTGCAAATATCAAGCGTGTCCGTAAATGATGACCAAGACAATATATGCGTCAGATAAGTATAATGATTGACATAAGAAAGGTCTATCCATTTGTTTATTCTCCAAGGGATGATTGAATTGGACCAAATTTCGTATTTGTTACATTCGTTATCAGCCAGTCAAAACAAAGCCTACTATAACAAAGAGTAATTAAATCTGAAACAACATAACACATACTCACCAGAGCAGTAGACCATATTTGCGTTTGATCTTCGCTGTAGACGTAACAATTAGGACTATCAGTTTGGTCATTCAATAACCTATATCTTGCAGGGCAATTTGTTGGAACACATGACGCTATTCATATGACACAAGATGAGTTAATTATTGAAATGAACAACACAAACATGTTAAACTGGTACATATACAAACATTACAAGGTAAAATATACGAAATTCACATGATGCAAATTAAATTTAATTAAATATCTCTAACATGGAAAAAAACAATTTCGTCAAATGAATCTCCTAGTTCATTTGACGACTTACACACAGAGAATAATCTATATAAAATGATTGTATTAACCAATAGATAGTGCAATAAATAACTTATTTATGTTCGTCACAAGTTATAATTACTGCTTTAATTTGTTATCTTTCGGCTTCAACTGTGACCGTCAATGTTCCTTGTCAGGCAAGTGTGTTGAAATGTTTGAGAAAACTATCATTTCTTTAAGACTTGAATACATGTAAAATAAGATACAAACTAGCATATGGACAAGTACTTTGCACCACACTCTATCATATAATAAAACGTGCCCATGAGAAAAAATTCAGACAACCTACCGTGGCACTTGTGTTTTTGATAGCCATTTGTATGCATACGAAGCTTTACGCGTCACGTACAATTGAAAAGAATAATTTGATGTTTAACCACCTCCCCCCCCCCCCCCCCCCGAAAAAAAAGAAACGGAAAATTAACATAATGATGATGGTTATTTGGAGAACGGCTAATGTGGCATGAAGAGTGGCATGATTTGGATAAAAAGTTTGATGGAAATGTAATTATATTTTTTAATCTATAAAAGTAGAAGCTTTCACAATTAACGTAATTAAGGAGCGAACGGTTTCAATATCAACAAACTGTAAATCTGTTATTATTCTTAGTATCTTTGACATAGGAGATTATTTAGGTAAAGGTCCATTATTCATAAAAAATACTAACTCGTTTGTACAGCTGCTTGTGTTGTTGGAACAGTAACCGACACAAATGTTGGTACAACAGGTCTTGGTGCAACACTTGTTTCAGAAGTACTCATCATTGTCATCATTACCATTGGTATTACAAGTAACGCTATGGCTAAAAAAGGAATAGGAGGGAGTCCAAAATCTGATCCTGTGCCAAATCGAGACCCATCCAAAAATGAGGTTTCTGAAAATAAGAAACAAATGATTATTTTATGTAACGTCAAGATGAATTTATGATTTCTTGAAAGTATTCTTCAGAATTTTATCTGCTTACCCTTTCTGGATACTTGGAATTACCCCAGTCTTTTAAAGTTTTATGCGTGTTTCTTAGTCTTTTATTTTATTTTGAAAGTCTGTCTTTGTCGTATTAGTAATCAAAGGTACCAGGCTTATAATTTGGTACATATTAGTATTGTTTTTTGTATTAGTCTGTCTTTCCCTTTGTACCCTCTGCGTTTCGTGTATCTTTGAGCGTTCCAAGTTTTTCGAATAACTTCGATGCGTTTACTGTTTACGTCGACTTGATATACAAACCATTTATTTTTAATATTTGATATTCCGGTTACAAACAGGAAATATTTTATTAATTTTGAAACTGGAAGTTAGTTGAAGTACACACAAAGCATACGAAAATTTGCATTAGATTCCATATACTGGAATATAGAATTGTAACATGTGTTTCATTACCACAAATATGACGATAATTTACAAAACAATGAGAGAACATACTTCTAATTTAAAAACAAAAATAACAAAAAAGGCTTACATTCATAAAATTAAAATATATACACGGAAGAAAACAAAATAAAGAAACAGGTTGGAAAGGAATATTAATGGTTAAACTCGACTCAATTTTATTATTTGTAAATCAAATCCAATTGAAGAAATTGAAAAAAAAAATTTCACTTCAATTCTTAAATAAGCGTTTTCCCAACATAAATTCTTTTGTAAATTATCGTCATATTTGTGGTAATAAAAACAGGTTCCAATTGTATTTTCCAGTATATGGAATATAATGCAAATTTTCGTATGTTTTTTTTGTGAATTATTCAGATTTATCACTGTTTTATGCATAATTCAAATTTTACCCTTAAAAATATAGAAACTCTTTATTTTCTAGTATATAGAATATAATGCAAATTTGCGTATGCTTTTTTATGAATCATTCTGATTTATCACTGTTTTATTCATAATATAAATTTGACTCTTAAAAATAAAGAAACTCTTAAATCATAACAAAAACTTCGTATTTGATTCCATATACTGGAATTATAAAAATCTAAAATATTTTTCATGACCACAAATATGCCGATAATTTTACAAATTACCAGTACAAAAGAATGCGAAAACATACTTCTACTTTGAAAAACAAAGAATAACAAATAGGCTTCCATTTATCAAATTAAAAATATATACACAGAAGAAAACGAAATAAAGAAACGGTTTGAAATATTGTTGTAATATTAACCATTGAACTCAATTGAAAGAGAAAAAGGCGGAAGGTCTTTGAGGGGTCGAAAGCTGGAAATAGAGCCTGTTAGACCAAACAGAAACAAACAGATTTGAGTACTTAAATATCGTTACGTTGTCTGTTTTGTCTTTTGGTCTTTCTATTACTTTGATTTTTTGTGGTTTAAGGGGAGTCAAAGCCTATCCAAATGATTTTTACAGCTTGCCTTTATTTGTTTTACATCACGGGACATAGATCTAAGGAAATTGAATGCATATTTGAAGTTGGAACTGGATTTCCATATGAATTGTATTCTTTTTTATTGGAATATAAATTCGGAGGAACAGCTACAAAAAAATTCGGACATGCATTATCAGTTATTTTTTCAAGTCCTTTCAAAACTGACATTTCTAGATGGAATGAATTGTGTATTTCACGTCCAGTCAAATAGCATCTGAAGACTCTATCTTTATAGTTTTCTGCTTCTGAAATAGTATTTTTTGTACCCTACATGTATGAATAGGCCCAAGGTTTAATATCACCCGGTAAAACAGAATGTTTCATGATGCAAAAGGTATACAAAGCGATTCATGCTTAGACAAAAGTAGTGACTAAGATTTGTATGAAATAACCAGTTAACTTAATATGAATGGATTATAAATAATTTTACCTAAACTTCCTCTGTCATCGATCAGAAAAAGTTCTGGCTGCTGGTCGTTTGGATTACGTCCCGGTATGATCTGTGCTTTATAAGCACTTATATACAGTAATGCCATAATTATTAGCAGATATAGCTGTAATTAAAACTTACATTATAAAAAATATTGTATAACATCAATAATTAGCAAATAAAGAAAATTGATTTAGAAAGAATGTTTAAGTTTGTCAAATGCCATTGCAATGTTTATGACCAAGAAATATAAAAAAGGACGCGTTCACAGTTCAATGCTCTAGACACTTTCAGTAACGGGGCATGCAGATTGTCGCATAATAAGGATACTCAAATTACAAAATATGATTAAAAAGTTATGGTCCTTTATATTTGTAATTAATGAGATTGAAATTATGACCACAATTAACACTCATGGTTACCATAAAATATCACTAACTTATTGAACACCTGTACACATACAATTATGTATATATATATATACCTTCTCCATGTTTGGTCAAATATGAAATTTTAATACACAAAAGTATTTTGTATGGACAATGGTTGAACATTTTTACATAAAAAAAAATTACGAAAAATGTTTGAAATTGCAGTAATAAGAGATGCTTAAATTTCTTCTTATCCCATACTTAAATACATTCTTAGTTCCTAAAATTTAAAATAATGAATTAAAAAAAAAATCATATTAGTATTTCCAAAAATGAAATAAATTAATATTCTTACCTTGTTATATTTCATCATTATTCTTTCGGGCTGACGTTTTGAATAAAACATATGGACAACATGAATGTTGATCATTATATAGTGTGTATTAGCAAGAACAACCCTTATGCATTTCAATTTGGTTTGAATATTAACCAATCGCATTGCTTTACCAATCATGCTGAATCAGTCCTTTTTTGATTGATGAATTATTTTGTCAAGATGAAAATCTTACAAGGTTGGCTGTGATGACTGCATGTCCTACTTTGGTATCATCGACTGTTTCGAATACGGGCTTAACATGCATTTCATGTAATTTACAAAAATTATTTACACCAAATATCGAGGATACAAATGCATATTTGTAAAAAATATTTCCATTCTCCATTACTGTACAAAATTATTTTCATTTACCTGTGTACATTATTCTATTTGGTGGCAATTTGTTCAAGATTATGGCTGTTTTTCTGAAATTGTTTAACATATCACCCCTTGTTTTATTGATTTTGTATTTACATTGTGTCATAGATCAAATTTATTCCTTCAGTGTATATTCAGTTGTTTGTGTTAATATGTCTTTTGATTGAGTTAAGTCAATTCAATTGATATTTTATAGTGTGTCTTTCTATGTTGTGATGTTACAATATTGTTTCAGGTAAGGGTGAAGGTTGGTACCTATTAAAACGTTTAAACCCGTTGCATTTCTTTGCAACTGTTCTAAGTCAGGAACCTGGTGCTCAGTGGTTGTCGATTGTTGATGTAGTTCATGAGTGTTTATCGTTTTTAATATAGATTAGACCGTTGATTTTCCCGTTTGAATGGTTTTACACTAGCTATTATTTGTGGGCCCGTCATAGCTTGCTGTTCGATGTGAGCCAAGGCTATATGTTGAAGACCGTACTTTGACCTCTAATGGTTTACTTATACAAATTGTAACTTGTAAGGAGAGTTATCTCATTGGCACTCATTCCACATCTTCTTATATATATATATGAAATTTATACTTTACCCTATGACAGAAATAAATATGTATAATAGATAAATCCCAATGTAGACGTAATACAAGTAAGCAGGGATTTGCAACTTGGACAAACTTAATTCAATTAAAAAATTGTTAAGAACAGTGCAAAATTAACACTTCTCGTATATTTTTGTAATGTATAAATCTGTATCACTAAAAAATTTACTAAAGTAATCAATGGGTTAATACTACGGGAGTATATTCCCACAAAGGCCCTTGGGACCGTTCATTTACAGTTGGAAAGTGTATAGCAACCATTCAATATATTTAAAAAGTGCCTTGTTTTTTTTTCTTTTTGTCTATTTCAATATGATTTTGAAATGGCCCCACCGTTTCTATTGAAGTTATCATGACGAAATTTGGATCATCGATAGACCTCATCATAAAGTCTTACCAAATGCCCTAGGTCTATGTAGGAATTCATCATCCACTTTATACGCGTTATTTCCGTTTTATTGTTGTCTTTTCAACATTTCCCTCATATGTGTTTTTGAAAATATAACCTGATTTGGACAATTGGTAGATCTCATCATGAAGTTTTACCAGATGTTGCTGCGAAGGATTTCATCGTCCCCTTTTAGAGTTATATCCCCATTAAACATTTTGTTTTTATTTGCATCTATCTTAAAGATAGTTACAGATAAAATCGATACAAAACTAGCAACATTTAAAAGAACAGAAGGCAGTGTTAATTAACATAATGATTTTTTTTGGTATCAGACTTTTTCAGAGTGACTTCCCTAGAAATATTTTACAATTTTTTTATAAAATTAATCTTTCGAGAACCGGAGGTCGCGGATACATCGCACCTTTACCAATGATAATAAGTTAATGTGATCGATCATTTGAACACAAGATCAAAGGTCATAGAGTGCAAAAATATTTAACGCTTAAATTTCAAGCTTGAATATTTAGAAAATGAAAAGAGAAAGCTGCACATACACAGCCTATGAAATTGAAATAAGCAGTTTGCGATTTCATATTTTACCCTGACTTTGTAAATTTCATAAGTTCTACATATAAAATTGATATTGCTTCTTTTTTTGGGCTTTGTCAGATGAGATAATGTGATATATCTCTTTGAATGTCTTAATTAGCTGTATTCAAAAAGGGAAATGCTACACTTATTTTCGTTCGGGGTCATTTAGTGAAAAAATTAAAACTTCTAAGATGGTAAGGTTGTCGCATATCAAATGAAAGTCCATAAAGCGTACATTTCAAATACCATAGTTATGTCTCCCAAAAATGAGCTGAGGAGATCTTTGATAGCAAAAAATAAAGTGTCGTAGATGTTAGAGTTGTTTCATATCAAATGAAAAGTCATCAAGTGTATATTACAAAAATATCAAACTTCCAATTTCTAACATTAGGGCCATTAATTGCAAAAAATGAAAAGTTCAAGACGGTTTGCTTCTCGTATATTAAATAAAAGATTACCAATATCAGACTTTTAAGGGAAAACCCTTTCAATTTGTTTAATAAACAAATGAGATACTTATTGTTTAATGGTTTGGGTAATCCTTTTGTCTTTGTTTTGTTTTCTTGTCATTTTTTAATTCTACTGGCTGAAAGGCCGAATAAGCTTTTCTCATCACTTGGCGTCGGTCGTCGTCCGTTGTCCGTCGTCGACCGTCGTCATTAGTTTTAACAAAAATGTCTCCTTTAAAACTACTGGGCCAAATTTAACAAAACACAATCAGCATAAGGGGACCTTAGTAGTTTAAAAAATGTGTCCCATGACCCCGCCTGTCAAACAAGATTAACGACATGGCTAAAATAGAACATAGGATGTAAATACAAGTTTTGTCTTTTATACTAAAAAAAAATAGTTCTGAAAACCGCTATAGAAAGGGAATCTGACAGGGGGAACACGTTTAGTATTTTGAGATCTACCTGCTGTCTTTTACGTCAAAACTGTCAGACGCCTTGCTCTTAAATGTTAAATTTCACCTTGTTTTTCATTGTTGTTTATTTTGAAAACAGGTAGGTAAAGAGAAGCTTTAATCGGAAACAAATGTTAGAAAGATCAAATTCTAAGTAAATCAATATGGGCTACACTGTTAGACGACTCCTTAATGCCCTTTAAAGACAATTTCTACCGTATTTTACATTTTTGATAAATACCTCATAATAATCTTCCTATCTGAAACGGCAGTGCCAAATTTAACGAAGTGTGGTCACAATCATCATTTGGGTATCTTGTTAGAAAAAATGCCAACAAAGATGGTCGAACATAGGGTGTATTGCAAGTTGTGTCTATTGTCTTGAAATTGTTTTGATTAGAGACAATCTGAAAGAGGCTGAAATATTCAGAATGTTGAGGAGATCGATCATCGGTTTATTTACGTCAAAACTGTCAGAAAACTTCTTATAGGAGTTTATTCCATCAATGTCAAATGCTTACACTTTTTTTTATTTTACTAATTACCATGAAAACTTTAATAAATATAAAGAATATTTATTGGAAAACAAGATCTAAAATCGTCAGACGACTCCTTAATGGAGTAAATGGGTTAATATCCCTAATGCACCTCAAAATAAGGACCTCAAAAGTTGTGTGTAATCAAAAAATCTCTGTGAAGTGATATTGGACATGTTTCTTTTTTTAACAAGTGACTGAGCTTAACCATTTGTGTTGATTTGGAAAGTAGATGAACATAGAATAAATGTGTAAAAACTATGGAGCTATTAAATGTGTTCAAAGTATTAAATTTTCAAAGAATTTATTGTGTTAAAAAAGGGATTTTTTACCTCGAGGAGCCGCATTACGAAAGGATTTTCGGGGTATGCTAATTTACGGAAAAAGTAATCTCATTTCGTACCCCAAAAATTTAACCACATATGTGAAAATGTCTCAGCTTCGAAACGAGCCATCATACATAGCCAAGCCTGCATTGCTTCCCCTTAGTCAAGAATGGTCACAAGCTGTCCTTGGGGTTCTCTCTTCTGTTTCTTGCTAGTAGGTAATTGTGTAGGGCTTGAAAAAACGGTTGGATATTTTTTTCACTGTCAAAGTCAAAAGTCGTGAACCGGTATCGACGATTTGCAGCGTGAACTACCAGAAGTGGAGGGCAAACATTTCCAATTAAAAAAAAATAATGACTTTAGATACTAGCTAATTTCATAGTAATATACTATGCAACATTCATCTTTCGATTCTAAATGAAAACAGGAAGACCGAATGTATCAATATGATTGTAAAGTACGGAATGATTTCGGAATTACAATACGAAATTTCTTCAGATATTATCAAGTTGTAGTTATATTCATGCATTTACTTTTAAACTTTTAAACGTATTTAATGTTATCGATTATTGCTGTGCTTGTGTTATCTGGTATGAAATATGTTCAGTTTTATGTCTTATTTTGTACTCGTTGAAAAAGGGGGATGCTGATTGCGTAAGTCGTCAATATAAGCACGTGTTCGACTTGTAAATTTTTTCTTTACTACTGGACTAAACGTTTATTTTTTTTAAATCTAAATTTCAATTTGCATTTGCTGAAAACGTAATTAAATAATGCAATCAGTCGTCTATCTTAATCAAGAGTTCTCCTGTCAGGTGTGTCGATCTACCTGTTCAAGTGAATAGTGATATTTAGCCGGTTATCCCTCAGGGCTTGTAAACTGTAATGAGGAGTACCCTTTGGATTATAATACAAAAAGCATAAGGCTCAATTGATTATAATTGCTTACAAAAATGGCGGCGGCTAGAAAAACGAAAACAAATTTTGACAATGGCGGGTATCATTTGACGAAGGCGGATGATATTTTAACGATGGCGGGCCGCTATCATAAAACAGGTCATGGAGATCCCTGCATATCCAAGTTTACGATATGAGCTGAGCTACAGGAAAACACGTTACCATTACCGACTATGGAAAATCAATTAAGGATATTGACCCAATTGCTATTTGATGACAATGTTTACCAATTGCTTAAAAATTATAATACATAGATATATACTACAAATTATCAAAATGATCAGCTAGGCAATATCTACAAATATTTATATTGTCATTTCAGATAGTTTGTCTGATATCCTATTGACAGTTTGTCGGATGTATTATTCATTTCCTATTTGTGTACCGAGATATGCCAACTTCCGTCATCTGATCACGACATTTCATGTAATACAGACATCATAAAAGTTTTCTAAAAAACGGAATGTTCCGAAGCTTTACCTAGTTCTTCCTGGTGCATATCGAAATAAACAATATGTCATATTCAAAACTTGATAAGATTAATTATTACAACATAATTGTGTAAATCTACCTAATTACATGTTAAAAATATTTATATATCCTACAAAATCTGTAATTCAGTTACAGCAAATTAATTTGAAATCTGACTTTTAAAAAGACAATCTAATAAATCCGAAAATGTTTTTTTGATAAGATTGTTTAGAATCGATAATGCATAACTATCCACCAAATTTGAAGTGACCATCAAAAGCACATTTTTATCTGACACAGTAAAATTTTGTTTTACTCTAAACAAATTTTTTTTATTATTTTTCAAGGTTTATTTAAACTATAGGCTCTAAAGAGCTTATGTCGGTCACTTGATCTATGTGCATATTTAAACAAGAGGCACTCAAGAGTGTACATCGCTCCTCTGCAATTTTTCGCTTAAATCTTTCCCCACTGATTATTTTTGATTCTCAATATATATTAAAGAGGGACTTCAAAAAGCCTTTTAAATGTTCTTTGTATCTGTCATATTTTCTCAAAAGCAAAAAACTGCATTTTACCCCTATGTACAGGAAAAAAATACAAAATTTATACTAGATACTATGAAACTCATTCAGCCCATGTTTTAGTGAAATTGATTCAGCAGTTTCAAAGGAAACACTACAAAAGTCTAAAAGTCTGAAAAGACCAGTTTTTGTCTTAATTTGCATGAACTTTTACTCGACATTCTCCAAAAGTATGACTTGTGTCTTAATTTTTCTTGACAAATTCTCATTTATATTAAATTTGTATGAAATTTACTCGACATATTCTCGACATTCTGAATATGGTCTTAAAATTTCTTGACAAATTCTTGACATTTGAATACTGTCTTGAAATTTCTCGACATATTCTCGACATTCTTATTTTTTCTAAGTATGGCTTGACATATTCTGAACATTTTGAATCGTGTCTTAAATTTACTTGACAGTTCTGAGTTTTACAAATCATGACCAATATTCATGATATAACTTTAATCTTTATTTCTCTTGATATGATATACTGTTGTTTCAAGTTACACTTCTTTACAACAAAAATAAAAGTTGGGCATGTAAAATAATTGAAAATTTGGGTATATAAATATTTTTACAAATGCAAATATGGCTATGAAATCTAAAGTATAAAATAATTCAAATGTGGGTGTGTTGATATAAAACAATTTCAATGTGGGTTTTTAAATAATTACAAATTTTGATTCCCAAATCTTATAAATTAAATGATTCAAACCAATCATACTGTAGACATATTTCATTCTACATTCATTATTCAATGTTGATATGGTAAATAATTATTATACCAAAATGTGGTTTATATAAATAGCAAATTATGATGATATACAAATCATTCATTTAACAGAAGAAAAATTTGTGTAATGTCATCTGTTGGAATATATTAAGTACATGTATTACACATGGACAGGATGTTCCCCATAAAATTAAGGTATTCCACACCCCAGAGTACACGCAACTGTCAAAAGAAGTTATTGCTTTACCTGTAATCAGCCATACAACTTATCAGTTGACCGACCATGCCACTACAATTTAAAAAGTTTGTTGATAGATGAAAATGAAAATCATCATTTTGATGAAAAAAAATTGAATTGAAATGGATTTTCTTCATCAAAATTATGAAGTTAATTATTTTAACATAAAAACAAATTGAATAATTCCCAAAATTTAAAAGAAAATTATTATCTACTCCAGGAATAATAAAAAAAATGTATTTATAATGGGTCCCATCAATGATTTCTATAGAAATCATCGGTCTTATGAATTGGTTCTCAAACAGACATGCATAATATAGATCTAAACCATTTTTTCTTTTCAGGAAGGAGTTATCACAAATATTTATTTTTGATAAAAAATTATAAAATTCAACACTCAAATTTGAATAAAAAATGTTTTTGGGTTGTTCTAAAAAATGAATAAGGTTTTTGAATCAAGATGGGAACAAATTCTTTGACCTAAACGAAAGCCCCCCCCCCCCCCCCCCTTCTTTTTTTAGCCACACAAACCCAAAAGATGAATTGTAGGGTCCAAAAGAGATACAAGACACCTATTTTAGTAAAGCAAATTTGACTGGCAGTTTTGCGAACGGCAAAAATCTAAATGCTGTTTGTCAATACCTTCGACTTATTTTCCAAGTGAAAACAATTACTTAAATGTTTAATAAAAATAACTCAAAATTAAACTACATGGGGGATTATTCAGGGTATTCCAACATAGTTGCACCAAAAGGGTATCTTACTATACCAAAATAATCCTTGATTCTTCAAAGTTTAGTTTAGCCATAATAAAAAGGAGTATATAACAGCAATAGAATGTCATAAACAGTGCAGAATAAGTCTGTTCACATTTCAGGCGAAATTTATACTGTTGAGATAGTGTCAAGACATTATTAAGAATGTCAAGAATATGTCAAGACAGATCGAGACAAATTTAAGACAGTCAAGAATTGGTCGAGACTAATCCAGACTCTTATCAGATGATACAGGAAGTGTCGAGAAATTTTAAGACAATGTTTATACTGTCAAGACACTTGTCAAGAAAAATCAAGAACCTTATAAGACAAATTCATACTATGTCAAGAATTTTTACAAATTATTCAGACAAATTAAGAATGTCGAGTAAAAATTCATGCAAATTCAGACAAAAACTGGTCTTTTCAGACTTTTTGACTTTTGTAGTGAAAAGATCTTTTAAAGTAAGCACACTAGATGAAAAAATTGTGTAAAATTGTTTTTAACGGGCAGTAAGTCCTTAAGGAGTCAATTGACAATTTTTGTCATATAAAAACTTATTTGTAGATCTTACTTTGCTGAAAACTTTTGCTGTTTACAGTTTATCTTTATCTATAATGATATTAAAGATAATAACAGAAAACTACAAAACTTCCCTAAAATCATCAATCCAGGGGCAACAACCTAAAAATTAGATACTCGATTTGGCTGATAATTTCAGGGCAGGTAGACTTTGACCTAATGAATACTTTAACTCCTTGTCTGATTGGCTCTACATGCATTAGTTTTTGAGATATAAGTCAAAAACTGCTTTTCACCCTATGTTTTATTTTAAGATCAGGGGCGGCCTTGTTTTCTGAAGATAAAAACAGAAAATAAAACACAAATTTTATTTTAGATAACCTAAGAATCATTCAGCTAAATATGGTTCAGTAGTTTGAGAGGAGAAAATTTTTAAAAGTTAGAAAACATGATAAACAAATTGTGTAAAATTGTCCCTTAGGGGCAATAACTCCTTATTGGGTCAATTGACAATTTTGGTCATTAGACTTATTTGTAGATCTTTCTTTTGTGAGCATTTTTTCCATTTACAGTTTATCTTTATCTATAATAATATTCACGATGATATTAAAAAAACTGCAAAATTTCCTAAAAAGTACCAATTAAGTGGCAGCAACCTAGCAATTGGTTGTTAGATTCATCTGGACATTTCAGGGCTGATAGAACTTGACCTTATAAACATTTGTACCCCTTGACGATTTTTGCTTTGAATGATTCAGTTTTTGAGATATAAGCCAAAAACTGCATTTTACCCCCTATGTAATAGTTTTAGCCATGGCGGACAAGATTTTTTTTAATCAAACAGAAAATAAAAAATAAACGCTATTCTTGATACCCTAAGGATAATTCAGATTAACTTTGGTTGGATTTGGTTCTGTAGGTTCAGCGGATAAGATGATTGAAATACTTTACACTGGCGGACGACGACGACGATGGACGACGACAGACCACGATGAACGATGACATACAACGATGGACAACGACGGATGACGGCGGACGCCAATTGATGGCAAAAGCTTACATTTCCTTTTGGTAACGTGATCTAAAAAAAGGACACCCTAGAACATTGTAGACGGGAATAGAATTCATAACAAAAATCTCTGCTTTGTTGACCTGATATTGCTGATCATTTAGCCTCTTTAGTTTATATCTTTTTAATTTTTTTATCAAAACACAAAAGAGAGTAAACAAAATCCTCATATCAGTGCAATCACTCCTAAAAATGAGTCTAACTATAACGACAAATTTGACTTGTTTGTAGATATCTTGTTTTGCTGATCATTTTGTGATTTAAAATGTCTATTTATCTATTTCATATTTTATATAATTTGTTTTTCATTAAAGACAGAACGCAAAAAAAGAAATGGTAAAAATTGTAATTAAAGGCCAATTTAATCTAATGAGGAGATGTCGGGCGGTTTACTCCATATTGTCTTGCTGTTCATATTTGCTCATCTAATTTATATTTGTATCTATTATGACTTTTAAGATTAAGGCAAAAACGCAAAAAAATGGGGAAAAAAATTGTCATCAAAGGGCCATTACTCTTTAAAGGAGTCGACTGGCAATTTTAGACATCAAACGTTTTTGTAGATCTTGTTTTGCTGATTATTTTTGCATTTTAAAGTTTCTCTCTGTGAAATGTGTAAAGTCTTTTTGTCAATATAGTCATTCATGCTTACGGTGTAATGGCGGCCATCTAGTAATAAACTTGTAAAAAAATCATTATAATAGTTTGTCTTCCCAAAATTTAAATAGTCAGATTTAAAAGTGATTGATGCAAGACTAACAAAATTTGATACTGATAATAATTATTTGTTTTCCCTTTATTTGTTCCCTTGTTATGAAGTTAGGCTGTTCGTTGTGGCCTTTTCATTCAACTATATCTTTGGCATTAGGAGATTAGCGGTAAGTAATGGTCAGTCGGTTCAAATAGCTCTATTTCTGATTTCTGTATCATAATCATCTTGCCGATTCTGAAATAACGGGTATATTTACCTTCACTGACCAATCGTTAGTTACATGTGCCATAATTACATTGGAATACCAACCAAATTCAAGTCTATGCAAGTCGATATGTGTTTTTTCTAATGGATAGTCCTCCTTTACCAGAAACATTTTTTGTTAATAAAATAGTGCATCTATCAATTCATAACAGTTTTGCAAAAGCATTGGAGAAAGATAAGGTAAATTATAAACACTTTAGTTATCATTTATTTCGCAATAGCTGTACATAACTGTCAATTAGATGTGTGCCTTGTGTTATATTCATATGAGGGCACTGGAAATCCAATGCTTAAAAGAGCAAACAGATCATAAAACTTTATATATTATTTACAAATTTTGATTTTTTTTAATTCGCTTATACGTGTAAATTTGTTCATCTTTGATTTGAACGTTACCAATATTTTGAAGCAAATTCTAGCTTGCATGGGCGAGATATGTTGGTGCTTACAAGGAAGCCACTAGCACAAAGGATTCAAGTTGTAAAGTGGAAGTCATCCCTTCGAAAAAAAGTTACGCCATCATGTGGTGGATGACCGTTATTGAATATTAAGAGAGATAAGGCGGATGTTTTTGGGCTTTTGATTTTCCCATTTGATTAGGGACTTTCCGTTTTTGAATTTTCCTCGAATTTCAGTATTTTTGTGATTTTACTTTTTCCAATTGTCTTAACCAAGATTATGTCCTGTTTTCCTTGAATGTGACATCACCGAATTATACTTATCACCTAGTTTGTAATTACATGAACAACATTACGAATATAAAAAGCAAAACAAGATATGCGTATTCTTCCGGGTCAACTAAAGACACCGTCCGTTTTTGTCGGGGTTCCTTAAATGTTGTGTTTCGTAGGCTTTATTTGTCTTTTATCGTTTTTTCTCCATGGCATTGTCTGTTAAACTTATGATTTTGATTATCACTTTTGTATCATCTGCCTCTCTTTTGCAAGCTCTTATGATACTACTATGCTGAACGTTTCTACTAACAAGAAGGAATACTTTACTGCTCAATTTGGGGACTCCAATACACCTTTAAACGGTAATGAATCAGTTCTTTTCTAAACTTTGCCGGACATCAGGTTCTGTCATTTTGATACTTTTGACTTATACTTTTTAAACCTCCGTCGTTCAGGCATCGATCTAACAATGTTTCTCGTAATAGGTGAAAATAAAAAAAAACGTGAAAAAAACTACCAATCCTATCGCATAGTATTCAACATGCTAATTGTGGTATATTCTAATGCAAAAAAAAACCCATTAAAGATATCTAAGAAATAAAGTGAAAAACACAAAATAAACTCGAGTTCTTTATCAAAACCAAAGTAGATATAGGTTTACGTTTTAAAAAGATAAACGAACTTTAGTTAAATAGCGTGTGCGGAAAATAATAAAATCAAGGCTAAATGCTTTGTGTTTGCTGTGTTCGATGCGGTGTTATTTTTTTCTATTTGTCTCGAAGTCAACTGCTGGAAAGTCGAATAGCCATAGATGACTACAATGTACATAACCAAAGGAAGCATAAAAATGATTAAACCTTCTGAAGACAACAACACCTGAAAAAGTTGAAAATTCGGGTTGAGTCAAATTTTACAAAATGTAAAGGATAAGAATTCATAAACAATTTACACAATAAATGGTGACAAATGATGGTTGAAATCATTTGTATTTCGCAGGCCATTGTACTCTGTAGTTTCCTTGCAAGTTATTTGAAAGTTGAATTTCAAATGATGTTATAAACAAAAAAAAAAGGGTTGAAAGATACACTTTTTATGGTGCCTAGCTAGAGGGAAGATTAATATCAGTAGGTGATGTTTTAAGTGAAAAAAGGGTTGATAGAGACAATTTGTATGGTGCCACTAGAGGGAGTGATCATATCAGTAGGTAATGTTATAAGTAAAAAAAGGGTCGACGGAGACATCTTCTATGGTGCCTAGGGAAATGATCATATTAGCAGGTGATGTTTGATGTAAAGTAAGTTTCGATAGAGACACTTTCTATGGTGGTTTGGGGAGGGTCATATTATATGTCAATTTAGCAGTCTTGTATTTATTTAAGAATTGGATGCTTCTTTTTGTAACTTCGTTGGGGTGTAAAATCGTTGACCGAAGTACATTTTGTTTGAAACGCGGAAGCGCTTCATTCTAAAAATGTGCGCACGGTCAACGCTTTTACAACCCTATGAAGTTACAAAAAGAGGCATTCAATACTTATAATTACATTTTTAGCTAGGATCATGAAAACACGATTTTTATCAAGTTTTTACTTCATTTACCTATGCACTTTATTGTGGGACCTCGCGTCATCATGAATGATAAATTTTATTGTGTAATGAAGTTGATTAAGGAATAACGCGAGATCGCAGTGTAGCCAATCAGAATAATGTATTATAATGAAACATACATCTAATGTAATTATTGTAATGCAATTGAGGACAACTAAATTTTGTTGTTGATATAACGCTTCTCAATTTAAATGTATACATCATCATTTAAAGATGGTTTATACCTTTTTCTAACTATAAATATATGGAAAAGTGGTATTTCATTATAAAATATTTGATTTTACATCTGACAATTATTTGTTACATGATTTCATTTCATGTATGTTTGCCTGTGGCAACCAACAATCGATCATACTAATTATGTAATTTTCATATGTTTAAAGATGTTCGTTATTCTTATTTGCAAGCTAGTAACCGGTTCTTGTAATTTCTAATTATCAAGAAAATAATATATGTTTTTATACTGTTTAATGTGTTTCTATATTCTACAATGTTTTAAGTATTTTTCAAGGGCCATGTTTGCTCATCTAAGGCTTTCGACGTGAAGTAGTAAAAATAACGAAATAGTTGTTGCAGCTTCTACAGGAAATATGTTTAATCAAATGGTACCATCTGGCATATCAGACCCTGAACCACAATTGCCAACTTCATTTGCATAAAGCAAGATAGACACAGTACTAATACTAACTACCGCTCCCAACATGATCAACCCGATATATAGACAAACAGGGTTAAATACGAGTGGAAATACTTTCCCAGCATCTTCGGTTAGCACAACTGATGCCCTGTTATACGTATACTTTAGAGAATCAATTCAAAGCTACTCGGAATTGGTGAACAAGAAACCAGTCAAGATACTCAAGAACATTCATTAGGTTACAGTACTTTATACTTTACAATGCCATTGAATACTTTTAGTCAGCCTATGCAAATATCTGGTATGCACAATGATTTCAATTTTGATATAAATCATTGTATCAGAGCTAAAATTCTAAAGAGTGAATATAAATTGATCTAGATATATTGTTAACAAACAACAGTTTAACAGAGGCTACTTAAAAACTGGTTATTAAAGGGGCTGAAAATACACAAAACACAATTGGGTCTTTTGACCAATAAACATATGCATTCATAACATTAACAATGATTAATAAGTGTATATTCTCCAGTATATCAAACAGACTCCAAGATCTTTTCAAGTGAATGTCGGTAATTTGCTTAGGTACAAAGCGCAATATTGACAGTCTTAGTTCAAAGCGCTTGATCGAACTAATTCGTGGACTCAAGTTAATTTAGAGCGTCAGTTATTATACAAGGCTGATAGTAATGGCAAATCTAGTTCAGTAGTAGTTTCTACTGGTTATCTTGTATTGGTTGCTCACGAAAATCTGAATAAAATGTTGCAAGAAAAATGCTATTCTTTCAATTATGATGACCAATGTGTAAAGTCTTTTTGTCAATATAGTCATTCATGCTTACGGTGTAATGGCGGCCATCCAGTAATAAACTTGTAAATAAATCAGTATAAGGTTTGTCTTCCCAAAATGTAAATAGTCAGATTTAAAAGTGATTGATGCAAGACTAACAAAATTTGATACTGATAATTATCATTTGTTTTTACTTTATTTGTTCCCTTGTTATGAAGTTAGGCTGTTCGCTGTGGCCTTTTCATTCAGCTATATCCTTGGCATTAGAAGATTAGCGGTAAGTAATGGTCAGTCGGTTCATTTAGCTCTATTTCTGATGTGTTATAATCATCTTGCCGATTCTGAACTAACGGGCATATTTACCTTCACTGACCAACCGTTAGTTACATGTGCCATAATTACATTGGAATACCAACCAAATTCAAGTCTATGTAAGTCGATATGTTTTTATCTAATGGATAGTCCTCCTTTACCAGAAACATTTTTTGTTAATAAGATAGTGCATCTATCAATTCATAACAGTTTTGCAAAAGCATTGGAGAAAGATAAGGTAAATTATAAACACTTTAGTTATCATTTATTTCGCAATAGCTGTACATAACTGTCAATTATATGTGTGCCTTGTGTTATATTCATATGAGGGCACTGGAAATCCAATGCTTAAAAGAGCAAACAGATCATAAAACTTTATATATTATTTACAAATTTTGATTTTTTTTAATTTCCTTATACGTGTAAATTTGTTCATCTTTGATTTGAACGTTACCAATATTTTGAAGCAAATTCTAGCTTGCATGAGCGAGATATGTTGGCGCTTACAAGAGAGCTACTAGCACAAAGGATTCAAGTTGTAAGCTACTTCATTGAAGTGAATATATGCAAAAAATTCCATATACAGGTTGCAGTCTTGTAGTGCACTGCTCCATAGGCTTACACTTGTACATTCGAAACAACTGACCTTTGAAATTGTTCTCAAATAAAATGCTACATAGAAATTATAACATATATATATAAAGTACGTAGTAATGTGAAATTGTCATTTAATGGGGGAAAGAGCCTCAAGCCACGAAGAATAAAAAGTTATGAAACCCTGTAGTCAAAACTACTTTTTTTTACTTTCTGATTGATGTTTTTACTAGTCCGCACCACTTCCAGTAAACATGATATCCTTCCGTTCTCCCGATTTGATATCCAAGAAAAAAATCAATATTTTGTTTAATCTAAATAGATAATTCAATTCAGCATAAACTTTTAATCAAACAGAAAAAATTGAGTCCAGAAAAAAAGTCTGAAAAATGGACTATTTTATTTCACTCCATGTTTTAACATACACCGGAAACTTGAGTTGTAATACATGACTGGTACGTTTGACTTATCTCGTGAAAAAATCAGAGGTCAGTTTTATGCCCGCACAACATGTGTTGCTTGAAAAAAATTCTGAAAAATGGACTATTTTATTTCACTCCATGTTTTAACATACACCGGAAACTTGAGTTGTAATACATGACTTGTACGTTTGACGTATGTCGGTGATCAAATAGGAAGTGAAAAGGCCAGAGGTCAGTTTTAAGCCCGCACAACATATGTTGCTTGAATAAGATAGAAGACAAAATGGCACAAATGAAAACATGGTTTATACGAAAACACTACAGAAAAAGAAAATTTTTCGTCTAAATTGTTTTATTGTGTAATAATGCAGACTTCGTTTAAATATTAGAATTAACAATTAACGGTTTAATATGTTGAATCCAGATAAACTTTTGAACATCACTAAATCGGTGTTTTTATATACTAATCAGAAAGTTCTAAGAAAAACAGGATAAAGGCAAAGTTAATTAACCAAACAATTAAACAATTATAAAATAATGCTACTTAGCTGTTTTTTTTTATATTTCTATAAGTAATTATTTGGATAACATATTGTTTTGTATATATTTAAGTTCGGCGGTAGTTATTTTACTAGATTTAATTTTTATAACGTCTAGTAGCACTTTTAAGTATTTAAACCGTTAGAGCTATTCAAATATACCTTTTCATAAACAAACTTCAGACGTCAATTTACTTGAATATTCAATTTAGTACGTAAACAGTCAATGATTTGTACATATTTTTGTGAAAGAGACAGCAGCTACACATATCTTTTGATTGTTTATTTTTTCACTCTTCATCATAGTTTATATCCAAAAATAATTCTGACATTAAGTATGTATTTTTAATGCAATTCAGGTATAATTAAATGCAGTGTTTTGTTTTTCTGAAATGTATTGCACTTTTAATCTCTATTTCATTATTGTACATGTACTTTCATTTGTTGTTTCCTTTGTTTCCTTTATTTACTTTCTAATTAGGGTTTTCACGTCTTTCCTTGTCTTTAATTGTGGACTAACGAAATGCCATAGGTTTACAAGTTTTATTTAAATAGAGATCCCTCAATCTTATCCAGTAACAATGACGTCATGACCTTTAAAATGCGAAAGAGTTGTATGTTCAATTTGGGAAAAGGAATTGAAAGATTATTTAGTCAAAATGTTTAACGTTACAATTATAACTAATAATAAGCAACACAAACATTTTCTTAATGACTTTAAACAAAACAGAGTGCTACTTAAACGTTCATAGTAGTTTCTGTACTGAACGTGTACTGAACAGCTGAACAGACATTTAGATTATATTCAGGCGTTTAACGAATTGTTCAGTTCAAAATGATCATAATTTAATTTAAGGACCCTTACTAGCGCATGAATGGCTGGAAGAATGGTATGTGGTTTTTTTTGTACAACAAACAGTTTTACCAGCATGAATTAACATATGTGTACTCTATGATAAAATTTGTATGGTAGTTTGCACTGATTAAAACTTGATGCCAATATTTCTTTTCATAATTCAAATTACGGCATAAACATTCAGTAGTCTTGATATTTTTGGATGGATTTTATCAGTTAGCACTGACCATATACTAAGGTGTGGTATCGTTGTTATTGGACAACTATACAACAGAGTCTTAATGACGGTGATTTAAGCAAATATAGGTACGGCTTCAACAATGAGAAAAACCCATATGGTAAAGTCATCTATGAAAGTCTCTGACATGACAAATGAGCTACATTTGTAATTCAATCGCAAAAAAATTAAAATACAATATCAATAGCCTGATTTATAACAAAACGATAAACGAAAAACAAATATGAGAGTCTTCAACAAACGACAGCCATTCTAATATGACGTCCTTCTTTCGCTTTGTAAACAAAGCCGTGTTCTAATTAGCACAAACTATGTTTGACACATGCGCACAAACTTACTGTTTACAATCTCGTTATTTTCATTTTTTATCCTCATAAAATATATATATATTAACTGCTTACATAAAATCAATGATTTATTGTTGTTCAACATCATATATTCACCCTCTATTATTTTTTAAAAACTTATTTAATATGAAAATGGCTGCAACCGACAGCGTTCTTTATTGCTGTTCCGTCCATCTAGCAAACCTCCCCCGTAAATGCACATGTACGATGACTCATCGTCTGCTCTCAAAATGTATACAACAGTATCTCCGTTGAAAATTGGACTAAGAGTAGAGCATAAAAGGTCATTTTATAAGATTGCTGACCACTTTAGGGAACAAAATGCTGTTAGGCAGTTTATTATTCAATCTATGACTGATGGTGAAACAAAAAGGGTATTCAGGCATGAAATATGTGATGTTAAAGTTAGTTCTTCATTCTCAAAATTGACAGAGGAGACCATCTTTAATTTTGAAAAAAATGAACAGTGCAGTCTGATGATTGACAGAGGAGACTATCTTTAATTTTGAAAAAAATGAACAGTGCAGTCTGATGATGAACGTTTTCAAATTGATGAAGACATACATGTAACCCAAGACCCACAAGCCAAAAAGCCCAGATTTACGGAGCCGCCTAGCAAGGCAGAGATTTAAGGAGCCGCCTAGCAAGGCACAGATTGAGAAATTAGCACTTGCCAGAACTGAGCCAAGAACCAACCAGCAGACAGTATGGGGTGTTAAACTACTTAGAGGTAAAAACCATAAAATGCTAAATAATTACAATGGGAAGAAAAATACAATATTAGTTTATGGTAAATTGGTAATTATAAAACCATTTTAATGAGAAAAACAGATAATCGTGAGGTAGCAGTAAACGGCAATGAGTCAGCAACCTAGCAATATTTTTTTAACCCTTTTCAAACATAAAATTTACTGTTCACTGTTATAGAATGTTACTCAAGTAACAAGAGTTGAAAAATATTTCAAATATTTGTAATGTATGCATGGGAATGATGATGCAAGTTAGTATTCTTTAATGAGACGTACCTTCGATTGTCAAGACGAAGAATAAAAGTTAAAATGTTCCTTGATATTTGTTTTTTTTTCTTGTACGCGACGTAATGTTCATTTACATATTATGCAAGCATACTTAAAGAAAATGATAAAGAATAAATTGGAGTTATATTAAAATAAAAACAAGGTTATGAGCATGCTAAAATAGTAAACAAAACACCCCAGTGGGGAATCGTACCGCATCCTCCTATAGATAGGTGTACTTCCAAAATACTACCAGGGTTTACTGTTTTGTTAAGTATTACGGCAGCAAAAAGAATAACTTGCCTTGAGATAAGAAATATTTTCACTACAAAATGTTGACTGACATGTGTGTACATGAAAATTAGGCAAACTAAATATTATGTTTTTAATTTAAAAAAAAATGATTGATTGAATTGGTCACTACATGTACAAAATGTGCGCACATGTTTCACAAACATGCTTCTGGCATAAAACTAAATTAAAACATGCATTAAACAATACACAGATCTCTAACATTTAATATGAATCAAGTCCTTGAAATAAATTATATGCATAATTCATCACAATTAAAATCAAATATTTTTAAGAATTACTTGAATAGGTAAAATAAGGTACAAATATTTTCAGGTTGGCTAACTGAAAATAAATACAGATGCAGTTTTGAGGAACTGAATGATTCGCACTAAATGACAGATTGTGCTACTTCTATGGAAGCTTGCAGACCAAAAAAAAGCACTGATTATTCCAAGTCAGCACTTGTCGGGATCCCATCAGCTATTTCCAGGCATATAACTGGTTCTCCTTATAATCGGGAAATGAACATAATAACTGACAAATCATTTATGCCATTAAATCATGTAATCACGGGTATGAGGAAAAACTTGAAAAGGGAAGGGAAAAATATAACTGTCCATAAAAAGGCTGTAGCAGAAGGTGATATCCAAAAGCTGTATTCCAGTGGTATATTCAATACTGATAACCTAGCATCTCTTCAAATCAAAGTTTCTGTGGCGTTATGTTGAATTTTGGATGGAGGGGACAGCAGTGGCTTACTGATTTGAAAAAAAAAACATCTTAATATGCAAAACGTAAAGATGACAAAAGACAAGATTACTACAAAATGACGTACAATGAGTGCGACAAAACGCACCATGGGTGTTGACTCTAAAGAAAATTCAAGGGATGTAAGAATGTACGCTAAACCTGGGGGCATTCACTGTCCAGTGTTTAGCTTGGATATTTATCTTGGGAAGCTTATTCCGATGTGTACCGCATTTTTGCAGCAACCACTCCAGTATCCTAGACCAAATAAATGGTATGCTGCTCAATCAATTGTCAAAAACAAATTGGCAAGTATGATGTCAAAAATATCTGACGAAGCCGGTCTATCTATCAGATACCCAAATCACAGCTTAAGAGCCACTGTGGCAACAGGATTAAAAAGAGCGGGAGTCGATGACCGGGCTATTATGTCTGTAACGTGACACAGGAATACATGGAAGGTCCAACTGACAAGCAACGTAGAGAGCTCTACAACACGCTTCAGCGATTTGCAACCACCAATGACTCGAATGAAAACAAAACTGAATCAAATTAATCTGGCGCCACTTTTGCACAGAACAATGCCAGATCGCTCTTTCTTCCTCCGTAGCGTGAAATCCACTGTACGATTTTCAATTTTACCAACGCTTCAACCACTGGGGGGACAATCTATATTAACGTGGTAAATAAAGAATAAGTCTGACTTATCTTCATGTGCAACTGTCAACCGCAATTTCCACCATCGTCATAACGTGTGTCGTTTAGAAATCTCTGAACAGATTTTATTTGCTTTTTCATTGTTCTATCTTAGAATAATAAATATTAAAATTACTTATTGTAGGTTTTTCACAACTATTTATTTCATTGCGTTAACGATTTTTTTTGGTTCATTTTGTATAACTTAATGGGGAGGAAATGGGAACAGCCAAACATTCCTAATGTATTTTTGTACGCTTCGACCTATAAAAAATATCGTATTTGTCCTATAAGAATCGACATAATTCCTTCATGTCATGCTCTATGCTCATTTTAACATGGGTAGGCATTATATTCGACCATACTTTACACATCGCTAACGCTCAGTATAAAATATCGACAAATATAATGCCTAGCCATGTTAAAATGAGCATAGAGCATGACATGAAGGGATTATTTCTTAATTTGAATACAGGCTTCATATTGAAAATTTTACAATGATATAATAAATCATTGTTTAGTTAGGTTGAATTGACTGGCATAATTATCTCCGACAGTAATATATGTATACATAGCATTGTGTATGCTTAAAACGTTTAAACCCGCTGCATGTTTATGCACCTGTCCTATTTCAGGAGCCTGTTGTTCAGTGGTTGTCGTTTGTTGGTGTGGTTCATAAGTGTTTCTCGTTTCTCGTTTTTTTATATAGATTAGACCGTTGGTTTTCCTGTTTAAATTATTGTTTTGCACTAGTCGTTTTGGGACCCTTTATATCTTGCTTTTCGGTGTGAGCCAAGGCTCCGTGTTGAAGGCCGTACTTTGACCTATAATTGTTTCATTTGTACACATTATGACTTGGATGAATAGTTGTCTCATTGGCACTCATACCACATCTTTGTATTTATATTTTTTGGGGGAGTGACAACATTTCTTCTGTTTCGGTTTATTCAAAATACGAAATCACTAGTTTTGATATATCAGTATAGTTTGTTCGGAATAGTGTGTCCTAAAAGCTCTTCGACTTCGAACGTTGTTAAGCCTTTAACTTTTATTATTCGAGCGTTGCTTATGAGGTTTTCTTTGAAGTTGTTACACACGTCTGGCGTACATAATAATAACTGGTATTTTTGATGAGTTTTTTTTGTGTGTGTGTGAAATATCTCAATATCAATTGACCGAATCAATTTACACTAGCCATGTTTATACTTTATAATAAAATGCATGTGCTGTTTTCATAAATCAGTATAGTTGGTATCTCAGGATGGAGTGTATTATAATAAATAACACCAATATTGGTGTACAATTACTTAAATGATTCTTAGGCTTTAATTTAAAATGCCAACAACTTTTTTAATCTACAAAACCAAACAGGCAAAAACAATTGGTAGTTTTAATATCTGAGAAAAGAAATGTGTTTACCTGCATCATATAACAGTGACCATATGTGTATCATATTTTGAAAAGTATATACAGGTTTCATGTATTTTTAAATTTTGTACAAAAAGAATAGATTGCCTAATATTAATGAAACCAAAATTAGTATAGATAGCTAAAAATAATTGTAAGGTGTAAGTAGGTGTGACAACTTTTCTTCTTTTTATTCAAAATACTGAATGGTCGTCTTAGCATGTCAGTATAAATTGTATAAGAAAATATGATTTTTTTCCCAAGTACAAACGTTGAAGACTCGACTACTTAGAACTTCGGTACTGGCATGAAAATACGGATATCATGTTATTGAAATTACCTGTTACAAAATTTAGGAAATTATTTTAAACTAAGGAATATATCTCCTTCGAGCAAAAACTCTGATTCTTTGCACAGCTTGGCTATACTTTTTAGGTTTATAAGCTCTTTATTTTTTCAATAAGGTTTGGATTTTTAAATATTTTGGCCCCGAGCACGACAGAAGAGACATTTGTTGTAGAAATGCGCATCTGGTGCAGAAAAATGTGTACCATTAATGCTATTAGCAAAGACTTTAAATATACTTTTGACAAAGATATAACTCAATACGATAATATCTTATTGTTGGGAGATATCAATTGTCATATTCTCGTAAACTTGAAATGTGATACTTTAAAAGATGCCTGTAATGATTCTGATTCTACAAATATGGTTCACGATCCTACATGTCATACAAAGCGCAATAATTCAAGTTTGATAGATGTTCAACTGACAAATAAATCTAGTTTGTGTATGAATATCAGACATTTTTTTTACTGGTAGCAATGATATCTACAATATGATCAGTGTACAGATAAAGTGCGAAATAAAAAAAAGCACACAAACAGACAATACAAATTATAGAAGCATTAAGACTACATACCAAGAACAAGTTCTTTCAAACTTAGTCAATATTGAATTTTTGAGAACAATATGCAAAGAAAATATACATCAGGCATATTTAGGTTTTGAGAAGACTGTCGTAAATATCAAATAAAAAGAGGAAACAATGCGAACAACCGGCACCTTTTATGAACCATGAACTAGGAGAATCAGTGCACAAAAACACAATTAACTGTACAACAGCTATAACAAAAACAATTTTAATAAAACCTTGGAACTCTATAAAAAAACATCTGGTAACTAACATAAAGAATAAATCAATAAATATTATTTTACGAATGCTGAATCGGTAGATCTTAAACAACTAATTTCTGGTCAAATATATAACCTGTTATTACAAATATAGGCAGCAACTTCACAAAATATAGCATTCTTTATTCTGACTAAAACTATATTTAGCGAGCAAAATGAAAGAAACAGAACACTTGAATGTTTTTTTCATAGATAAAGATATCTTAATATATTGGCAACTACTTAGGTGCTAACCAAATCCTTCCATGTGTTACAAATATACACGAAAACGAACTGCCTTACACAAAGTAGATGCATATGTGTGTACTATTTCATGTGAATATGTAGACGAACAATAATAAATTAACACAAACAAGGCAACTGGAATATATTGATTTTCAGATAATCTCCTAAAATTAGCACATACAAATTAATGATTTCAAAACTGATGCCTGGATTGATTAATAACATAAACAATTTTTTTCAGACCATCTTAAACAGATACACGTTGTACCACTCCACATGTGCTCGCCACGTGCACAGTCAACTATAAAACAGTAAGTATACTTTCTGTACATTGATCCCTGTATTTATGAAAGGGCAATTTACAATCAGTTTGTGGAATACTTTAATTTACATTTGCACCCATTTCGTTTCAATCGACATAGGCATGTCAGACAACTATTCAAAGAATAATTAAAGATGAAACAATTGAAAATGGTCAAAATAAGTATAATGGGTCAATGTTAATGAATCTTTTCAAGGCGTTTAATTGTCTTCCTCACGATATTTAATTACCCAAGCTGCAAGCATGTAGTCTTTTAAATTCTGCTCAAATCTCATAGAAAAGTTTTCGAGTAGTTCAAGTCTAAGCAATAGACAAAACATCTACAAAGAGGTTCCACAAAATGTTCTATTCTGGGTTCTATACGTGTTCATATGATGAAGACATAATCTTTCAATCAGTTTAATTGAAGTCTGGAGCTGGCATGTCAGTTAACTGCTAGTAGTCTGTTGTTATTTATGTATTATTGTCATTTTGTTTATTTTCTTTGGTTACATCTTCTGACATCAGACTCGGACTTCTCTTGAACTGAATTTTAATGTGCGTATTGTTATGCGTTTACTTTTCTACATTGGCTAGAGGTATAGGGGGAGGGTTGAGATCTCATAAACATGTTTAACCTCGCCGCATTTTTGCGCCTGTCCCAAGTCAGGAGCCTCTAGCCTTTGTTAGTCTTGTATTATTTTTAATTTTAGTTTCTTGTGTACAATTTGGAGTTTAGTATGGCGTTCATTATCACTGAACTAGTATATATATTTGTTTAGGGGCCAGCTGAAGGACGCCTCCGGGTGCGGGAATTTCTCGCTGCATTGAAGACCTGTTGGCGAACTTCTGCTGTTGTCTGTTCTATGGTCGGGTTGTTGTCTCTTTGACACATTCCCCATTTCCATTCTCAATTTTATAGCATATTCCTCAATTATATATTTAAAATCACTTCACAAAGTTCTCTATATTCTGTCCTGACGATTACACTCCCTATTGTGCAAATAAGGATAAACAACAGGTTATACGTTATAATTGAAAAATAGAATTAAGGCGAATTAGAGCAATGTCAGTGTGGTATTAAAATATTAAAAGGAAAAACACAAATTACCTACTTTATTAAATAAGCATGAAAGAAACAAACTGTTCATTCCGTTATCAAAATTCAGATGAAATTCTGGTACAGTAAGGATTACAGTGTATGGCCTGAAATCTTTCAGATATTCAGGAGCTAAACTGTGACATGAGTTGCCACATTTTAAGTGAGTGCATTGTTCAATTAAAAATTCTAAATCAAACAGCGAAAAGTCATTAAAAAATTGAAAAAATTAAAAAACCCACATATTTTAGAATTTTTAATCATAAAAAATACAAAAAAACGTGTCGAAACAATTTGTTTACAGCAAACAGAAATCAGACTCTATATACTTGATTCTTTGAAAATTATTTTCATGAATTATCTTTTGTTTAATAGAAGTATACCTTAAGAAAAATGTGGTGCATTATAGACTAGTTTGAGCTGTTAATCTCTGAGCAAGAATACAACTTTTGTAATACTGTAAAACACAGTAAAATCTTTACGTAGTAAGATATTTTGATGTGTTATCACAGTACAACCTGCTCAAAGTAAGGAATTACGATAAATTATCTTCCATATTCCTCAATAAAAAATATATATATTTATATATATACGATATATATTTAATTCTATATTAAAACTTTATTGACAAGAAATTTTCTCTTATATTTATCTAAAGTTATCTCCCATTCAACTGTTAGAACAATTTTGTATTTACGAATTTATATAGTGCATCATTAGGTCTTTCCACTTTTCCGTGGAAAGACCTATTGCGTTTGTTCTGATTATTATTATTATTATTTTTTTTTTTTCTTCCGCCTAATTGTTTCTTGCGTAGTATTGTTGTTTTACAAGATGTCGCTTAGATATATGGTATATGATATCAAACAGTTTATACGCTTTTGAAACTGACAACCGCTTAACCGAATACTTTACCTTGTAAGAGTAATCTCCCCAAACACTGTTTTTCTTGTGGTTACTACTCCTTCGCAACCGTAAAAGATTATGACAAATTTATTTTAACAAATTGCTCGCTATATCTTCAGGATGTTGAGTTTGGTTTTTACCGAAGCGTTCCGGAGACTCCATATGAGAGTTGTTTCCCCTCATGCATTTGATATAAGTGATATGCATTTCTAACTGGTAAACCATAAGTGATAGAGACCTAGGGTCTTTTGATTTGAGGTCCTTGGTCCAAAAAAAAGTTGGTCAAGGTCAAAGGTCAAGGTCATATTCTAAATTTTGATTTTAGCTTATTTTCCTTTCTTTTCAAAAACCCTATTAGATATCGACAACATATTATTACTAAATTGTTAGTTGCGACATGTCGTAACACATACATTTAGGTTTAAAGGGTGCGCTAACATTAAATTAAAGTTTTCTCCCCCTCTTGTATTTAAAAATACGCGTATGATAATATAACTAATTAACCATATATAATTAAGACCTAGGGTCTTTTGATTTGAGGTCCTTGGTTAATGACCTTGAAATTGAGCTCAAGGTCATAGGTAAATTTGACGTTCTAGATTTTGACCTTTGCTTTTACCTCATATGTATGCATGATAAAGCCATGGGACTTTTTGCATTGCCCCTAAACAAAAATGTGTACTAGTTCAGCGAAAATGGACGTCACACTAAACTCCGAACCATATAAATGAACCAAAATTTAAAAAAAAAAACATACAAGAGTAACTAAGGCCAGAGGCTCCTGACTTGGTACAGGCGTAAAAATGCGGCGAGGTTAAACCTTTTTTTTTGAGATCTCAACCCGTCCCCTATATCTCTAGCCAATTTAGAATAGAGAAACACACAGCAATACGCACAGTAAAACTCAGTTTAAAAGAAGTCCGAGTCCGATGTCAGAATAGGTAACAGAAGAAACTAAGCAAAATGACAATGATACATAAATTCACAAAGGACTACTAGCAGTTACTGACATGCCAGCTCCAGACCTCAATTAAACTGATTGAAAGATTATGTCTTCATCATATGAAAATCAAGCACAATCTCTCCCGTTATGCATCTATAAATCATGACTTACATGGTAAACTAAAACCTATATCATGAATATTGTATACACAAATTTTGTCTTATTATTTTATCAAAATATAGATTTTAACAGATGTTCTAAGTAAAACAAATAATTATAACAAGTCCTTTTCTGATATGTTAAAAAAAAACAGCAAAAAACAACCAGCAAAGGTAATGCTTTATGTACGATTAACAATGGGGACTTTTTATTTTTATTTTTTAAATACATTATTAGATAGACACAGAAAACAAAAGAACAAGAAATAAAAAAATATAAAGGGTTGTTCTTTTACAAAGTATTATCTCTTTCAAAGTTCTGGAGTGTAGAAAATTTAGATAGAGTTATTCCTCTTTAAATGGTTCTTTGCCTAAATAAGTTAAATGCCTTTTCATATTAATGCTATATGTGTATATTTTCAAACAGATGTATGATACTACTATATGTTTATACAATTCATACAATTCATTAAAACAATCGTTCGTGAGAATTTTAAATTTTAGTTGAGAACCCATTTCATCAGAACAGGAAACGTGTACAAATATATCTTAGCCAGAAGATTTTCTATAAAAAGCTGTCATGTAGGAAAATTGATATTTCTAAAAAGTACCATAGTTTGGGAATGCATGTGATATCAGTTAAGTGAATTTAATATCTTAATCTGTAAGTAAATCACATATTTAGTATTTTGACACTTGTTTTCATGATCATTTATAGAATGAGAACCATATATTTATATTGTTTAGGTGAATAAGCTAACATTTGTGTTTAGAGATATATATATACATGTATACGTATGCATAGGAGAGTGTATGGATATTTTATTTTGTACGTTAAAATGGTAATGATGGTAGATGTACAAAAACAAATAGCAGGTAATGTATAAAAAGAGTTTTCTCTCTTTACGCAAAAAAAAAAAAAATCACTGATTTCTTGCATAATGGGTCATGAAGTTTTTATTATTGTCGAATTGAAATAAGAAAGGGACACAAGACGATTTTCTAAATTAGTAATATATCTTCTTATGTTCAATTTTGAAGAAATCAAACACGTTGAAATATCTACTTTTGTTTCATTGCACGTTTAATTTAAAATAATATCAAAGATTGAAGATATTTTGAATAGATATATATACACATAAATAAACCTTACATATTAAGTCATTTACTCATAATGGCACACTAATTATGTTTGAAACTTACCTTGATAGAATAATTATGATAGACACATTTTTAAATCCAACGGAAAGTCATACGTGTAGGGTTTATAAATAAATTACTGTAAATAACAAACCGTAAACGGAGAAAACAGATATCCACAAAATAAATGTAATAATGCAAATGTAAATAACTTTAACAAAGAAAACTACACAATTTCGTCAAGTCAATCTCCTGGTTCATTTGACGATTAACGCACAGGGATAAATCTATATAGAATAGTTGTACTATATAGAGCAGTTGTTAACAACTAGGAACTAGTGCAAAAAAAAATGAAAAAAATGGTAAAAATCGTCATTAAAGGACAATTAACTCCAATAAGGAGATGTCGGACGATTTCCTCCGTATTATCTTAATTGTAGATTTTGTCTTGTTGATCATATTTGCTTATTTAATTTCTATCTATCTATTATGATTTTTAAGATATAGGGCACAAACGCAAAAAATTAGTAAAAATTGTCATCAAAGGGCAATAACTCTAATTAGGAGTCGACTGACTATTTCGATCATCATATCATCATTATCCCGTCATACTTTGAACGACAAAATTATTTTATTTATTAATATTACTTTTACTGTTGAGTCTGTTTTTTGTGATATACATTTGACGTGACTCTGTACTTATGTATATCGTCATACTTTGTACCACACAATTATTTTATTTTATTTATTAATATTACTTTTACTGTTAAGTCTGTTTTTTGTTATATCCATTTTACGTGACTCTGTATTTATGTATCCCCTCATACTTTGAACAACAAAATTATTTTATGTCTACCTGTGCGAATTTCAAACGCGCGATTTTACGCCAGTACTTAAAACCTTCCATCCTTTATGGGTGGATTTTACATAGATAAATAAAATCGTATAATATAAGCAAAATGACGTCTTTAAATTTGATGTATGCCTTTTTGTGCTTCTTCGTTACATTTGTTTGTTTTTATAGTGATTAAGATGATAACACAATGTTGACTGCTGTATCCCTATTTTTGACATTTTTACCTATTGTGTCTGTTTGTTTTGTTCACGCATCGTTTTCAATATAATGGAATTTGATGCGACTACAAGTGAGAGGTTTAGCTAGCTATAAAACCAGGTTCAATCCACCATTTTCTACATAAGAAAATGCTTGTACCAAGTCAGGAATATGACAGTTGTTATTCATTCGTTTGATGTGTTTGTTTTTTTTGATTTTGCCATTTGATTGGGGACTTTCCTTTTTGAATTTTCTTCGGAGTTCAGTATTTTTGTGATTTTACCTTTTTTTATCAAACTTGTCGTGCTGATCATTTTTGCAATTTAAAGTTTCTATCTATCTATTATAATTTCCAAGATAATAGTCAAAAATGAAAAAAAAATGGTAAAATTTGTCATTTAAAGGCAATAATTCCTATAAGAAGTCGTCTGACAGTTTTGATGTATATGAATAATTGGTAGAGCTCAACATTCTGAAACGACAGACCAGGGACGATGGACGACGGACAACAGACTTTGGACCTGGTGAGCTAAAAAGATGAAAATGAGTTCTTTGATACTAGTAAGGGAACTGATTAAAATGACTTAAAAATTAAATGTAGAACATTAACTGGAAGCTCAGATGGAAAGATACCGAGATTTTGTGTAGTTTTATCCAAGTCGTAGTAGGGAACTCAAATGTTCAGAGAATGCCTTAAGCTGAAATTCGGTAATACTATGACTGTTTACTATTCGCCTTACTGTAGAGCGAACGGACTGCGTAAAGAGAAATTTGTTAATGCAATGCTTAAGAACATCAATGTAGTATTTACGTCATACCAACACAACATTGTTGGCTGCTTTGTGGGACGGATGTTTGGTTTTCTATAGACTGCCATTCTAAGCGACGTTTGGTCAAAGATTTGCTACGTGACCTAATCATATTGAGGTCAGAAATTTGAGCGGGTTTATCATTGCCCGTTGGTTTCCGCTAGCGGTAGTTGATATCTCAATACTATGCCGTAACCCTAAACAAACTAATTAGCAGTGGTTTTCATTTTTCTACATTTAAATGTTTGGATTTGAGCGTTACTGATAAAAAAAAGCGCGTTGGAGACATAGAATTTATAGAGTATTGTTTTCATTATGATATTGTAAATATCATGATCTTTTAAAACCGTCCTAAGTTGTTAGGAACGCTGTTTTAACCTGTCCATACTAATACATGAGATATTACTATTACCCTGAGCATACGTTCGCATACAAAGAATCAGTCGATATAAATAAGACATAGATCTTTCACAATGTCTTATATCCCATCATCATCATCTTAATGTCCATAATATCTGGGCTCTCTGTCATAAAACTTTACTCAGTACTCGGAGTACAAAATTTGTGCTCTAAACACCAAATCCATGATTTTGATTGGTTGATTTCTGAGTCTGAGTACGAAAATCGTGCTCGAAAGTTTTATGACCGCAAGGCCTGATCTTCCATATAACGGCATGTGACAATATTAATGTCGCAGTTAGTGTATTACAGCTTCATGTTGTGTAGACAAAAGTATCCGACCGTTAAATTGAATCTAAAAATGGTTGAAACGTTGCAGTTGTCTAAACGTATCTAATGTATGCTCTCTTTCTGCATGCAGCATAGTAACGTCAATGCATGACATGACCATGTATAGACGTTACATGTCTGGTAAGACTCCTACTAGTCATATCAAATATGACCACTTACCCTTTGCGACTCACAGTGTTTGTCATATAAAATCAGGCGTGACCTCACTTTCGGGGTTAATTTTGTCCAATCCAGTATAAATTGTAGTTAATTGTAGGTGATAAATTAGGCTATTATAGGATGCGATAGCCTTATTAGGATATATAGATGATGTCAGTTCGACCATGACTCATATATAATTTTTGAGGTCATATGGTCACATCCCTGTGCCACAAAGCCCAATGCTTTGGGATTGTATCAAACTGATCACTTGCCATAACTAGTATTCCCAAAAAATGAAATGAAATGACTTATCAATAATATGTCCCTACGGACACGATTTAAGATGAAAAACTTGTCACCCTTCTCTTAGGGGAGGATTTCTTCAACGTTGAAAAATTTCCTATCTTTCGGACATTATTTCCTATTTTTGATTTTTTTTCTGCAGGCCATGGGATACCCTTGATTTTTTGTCACAACTATGGGTATTTTCCCTTAGGCCTTCAGTCGTCCATTTAATTTATAGTAACACAGCCTTTAGTTTATTAGGTACATTTTTGTTTAAAAAAAGTGATACTGCATTTTTAAAGATTTTGGAATTTTAACCAAATTTCAAGTGCTTCAATATGTCTCGTAGCTTCAATTCTTCGATTGATAAATGAATTAATTTGGAACGCAAATGAATATAAAAAAAATACAACAAACAAAAATGAATGAGAAGTATATTCGTAAGGAAAACAAAAAAAGTAATAGAATTTTTAAGTCCAGTACTTTAACACGGTGCGCTGTACCATTATGTTTAGTTTAGTCATTCGTTAAATTGAGGAGACTCTAATTTCATTGGAGGTTACTGAACCATAATTTCTGACGTACCGATCGTTTTTGAATATGAGTCCAACAGGAGAGGTAGCTGACAATCTGAAGAAATTTAAAATCAAAAGAAATTTCCAAATTTACAATAATATTAAGTATTATTTTAACAAGACAAGTATAAATGTACAATTGTACGTGACTGAACCAGAGAAAGACATGACGATCACATGTTTGGAAATCAGAATCCTCTTCTGGACGTTTATCTATTATAAATTTACTTATTTGACGACAATTAGTTTTATTAGTTGAATACATGAAATTAGTAAATAGTAAGTAATTCAAATTCGTCGTATCGACTATTCTCTATTCCCGTTCCGGACAATTTTCTTTTTTTGTTGTTATTACACACCTATATGAATCACGGAATAGACAACTGCGAAATATGACGACATTTAACAATACATGCATAGTTTCTGTCACTATAAACGACTTTTGAATCGTACACTTTCCCGTACGTATTCTACGTCATAATGCTTATGTTACTTCACCACAGTAAGAACCCATTGCTCATGACGTCATTTACATCGATTGACTTCGGATCAACCGGTGTATCTTTTTCATTACAAAAAAACCAGCTCGAGTTTGGTGTATGGTTTACATAATGCTGTGTCTTCAACAAGGTTCTACATTTACAATACATCACAGGCAATTTTAAATGTTGATTCATTTCCATCCAATATGGATGTCAATTTAGCAGTTTTGTATTTATTTTAATTCAATTGAGGACAACTTAACCTTTTTGTTGATAGTTATGCCCTCAATTAAATTGTATACATCATTTAAAGATGGTTTATACCTTTTTTTGACTATAAGTATATGGATAGGTAGTATTTTATTATAAATTATTTGATTTTGCATCTGACAATTATTTGTTACAAAATATTACTAGTATTTTATTTACATTTGCCTCTAGCAACCAACGATCAATCATACTATGTTTATCTTTCAAAATGTTCGTTAATTTTATTCGCAAGCAAGTAACAGGTTCTTGTACTTCTTAAGTATTACGAATATAATATCAATTTCCTATTCTTTATATTGTGTTCCTATATTCTGCGTATGTTTCAGGCGTCATGTCTGCTCATCTCAGGCGGTCGTCGAGAAAGAGTTACAATACCTCAATAGTGGTTGCAGCTTCTACAAGAAAGAAGCTTAATCAAATGGTACCAGCTGCTATATCAGTACCTGCACTACAATTGTCAACTACATTTGCATCAAACCAAACGGACACAGTAATTATACCAACTATCACTTCCAATATGATCAACCCAATATATACACAAACAGGGTTAAATACGAGTTGAAATACTTTTCCAGCATCTTCGATGAGCACAACTGATGTCCTGTTATACTCTAGAGTACCAGTTCAAAGGTACTCGGAATTGGTGAACACAGAAACCAGTCAAGATTTTCAAGAACATTCATTAGGTTATTGTACCTCAGACTTTACAATGCCATTAAATACATTTAGTCAGCCTATGCAAATATCTAGTATGCACAATGATATAGATTTTAATATTACTCAAAGTTCTAAAGAGTGAATATATATTGATCTAGGTATATTGTTAACAACCAATACTACGCAGGCTACATAAAAGCTTGTTGTTAGAGGGGTGAATTTGTTGAAAATACACAAAACACAATTAGATCTATTGACCAATTGACATCTAAATTCATAATATTGATAAGTGTACATTATTCAACCTATTCAAGTAGACTCTAAGATCTTCTAAAGTACATGTATGTAGTTCGTTCGGGTTAAGAGCGCAATATTCTTAGTTGGAAGTTGTAAGATGAGCAATTCAGGTTGTGCAAAGCTCTTGGTCGAGCAAGTTCATGGACAAGTTTATTTAGAGCTTTATTTATTATACAAGGCTGATAGTAATGGCACATCTAGTTCAGTAGTAGTTTCTACTGGTTATCCTGTATTGTCTGCTCACAAAAATCTGAATAAAAGGTTGCCAGAAAAGTGCTATTCTTTCAATTATAATAGCAAATGTGTAAATTTCTTTTGTCAATATAGTCATTCATGCTTACAGTGTAATGGTGGCCATCCAGTTATAAACTGTCAAATGAAACAGTATAATAGTTTGCCTTCACAAGATTTAAATAGTCAAATTTAAAAGTGATGGATGGAAGATGATTTATTACAAAGAATTGTTACAAATAATAATTAAAATTTTGCCCTTTATTTGTTCCTTTATTATGAAGTTAACCTGTTCACGGTGGCCTTTTCATTAACCTTTCTCCTGGAGATTAGATTAGCGGTAAGAAATGGCCAGTCAGTTCATTTAATATATCAGCTTTGACCGTGTTGGCACTTTATAGTTATACAAACTAATCTTTTGTATTCCTTCCTTGTGAATGTAGCACATAAATGAGTCATTACTATAGGCCAGTCCATGAGAGCAGTTTTTCGTGGGGATTCGTTTTTGGAATTGTTCTGGTTTACTAATTTCGACAATATCTATATGTTGACTCACAAATCCATGTGAAATAGCTAGTTTGGTGTTTTTATCGATGCATGCTTTATCCAAGCAATCGTTGGCAGAATTCTTTAGGATATCAAACAAATGTTTCCCATCAGTATCAAATAAAACTGTGTGACCATTCCTGATACAATTACTATAGATCATTTTCCCATCAGACAGCATTTCGCATCCCTCAGTTGGTTTTCAACTTGTATCAATTGTTTGAACTAATTTCAGTTTAATGTCATTGATTGACTTTATCAGTAGTTGTCCTATTCCGTCTTGCTGCGCTTTCTTATCCTTTTGTCGGATGAGAGCCACGTGACAAGCCTTTTTTTATACCTGAACCATACCGAACTGCTGGATATTGCTTACTAGTTCATTTATCTTTTTATCAAAATTCTAGCTGACTGCATCTATTTCTAACTTTTGCTCTTAAGCACTTGACTGTACAAATGATTCAGTCGAATCCAGTGTAGATGATATTTGCCGGAGGGTAAGGTAAGTGTGAAAATTGGATGCATAAGTCTCTAAATCTTTCATTTGAAGCAGGTTTTTTTTTTAAGTCGGATTTTCGTTCATCAAGTTCCTGTAACAATGCTTCGATGGCCTTGCGTGATTCTGTTGTTTCTTTTGACAAGTCTTTTTTTAAGTCGTCTTCAAGCTTGTCTACATGCCCAAATATTTTCTTCGTTCCAAAATCTGACATAAGTATCTTCTCTTCACAATTTATCGCCTGTAATGACAATTTCAACCCATCCTGAACATTTGTTATGTTTTCATTTATATCTATTAAACCATGTTGTGTTTCTTGGAAATTCGTTGATGATTTCACAGCTTTTGCAATTTCACTTAGCGGAACTCTGTCTTTACATCCATCATGATCCGCTAAACAATTATGACAAAGAATAGTATCGTGTGTTTGACATAATGTTTGGTAAATCTCATTGTGTTCAGCGCACACACTTGTAATCCGATATCGGAATTGCTGTATGGTTTTTGGATAATCTTGACAATGCATGATATTCGTTGCAAAAAGCCTGTTCACATTCGGAACACCAATCTATTGCTGTTTTGTAATGTGTCGTCGCATATGTTACATATCTTAGGATTGGTTGACTTTCTGAAATAAACATAAGTTTAATCAAAACAAGGGTTTCTCAAGAACTAAGACAACATGAAAAGATACGATTATCATCTGCATATGGGATATACATTTCTTAACTCATTCGGTATCCAAGAGCTTGCAGCTGCTACTCAGACTTTACAAAACGTCACCATTGTCTGAGCATAAAGTTGATGAACCAAGGGTATGTCAAAGAACGTCTCGTCCTTTTTCTAAAAAACTTCAATGGAAGATACCAAGACCTTGTTGATAAATATTTCGTATCAACTTCACAAATAATACATGATGGTCTTGAAGTAAAGATTATAGGTACTGACGTTGTTTATCAACTTAATTACGTGTTGTAGTGTTATTTTTATTTGTCCTTGTACATTTTTAACTTTTATAGGTTAGTCCATTTTTGGTAGTATACTATTGGCGTGGCTTAGTACTAATAGATCCCGCCATTGTGTCATTGTGCTATAGTCAATTTGGTATTCCTGTCTTTCATTTTTGCATATATACTTTGTCTATAGAGTGTCTATATGCCATTTTTTGTCTTTGTTGAAATACTTATTTGTTTTTATAGTGATTAAGATTATATTACAATGTTTACTGCTATACCCTAATTTTTTACATTTTTACCTATTATTGTTTTGCACACACATTGTTGTCAACAAAATGGAATTCTATGCGATTGTCATACAAGTGAGAGGTTGAGCTAGCTATGAAATCAGGTTTAATCCACCATTTTCTACATTAGGAAGTGCCTGTACCAAGTCAGGAATATGACAGTTGTTATCCGTTCGTTTGATGTGTTGGAGCTTTATATTTTGCCATGTTGTAAAGGGCTCCGCTGGTGAGTCAATTTATATGTAGAGAAACATTAAATAACAGTCACACACAAAACAAACTAGATTTATTTGCAGTTTTTTTTAAGCGGGAAAAATTATTGATATCATGTATATCACATTAATTAAGATGTTTTTGGTAATCGAAAACACATCTCAGTTTATCTTTTGACGTCGATCTCGACAACACTTAAACTACCGGAAAAATCTCCTGCCTCCTTCTCCCTACTTCAAAATAAATAAATAAAAAAACAACACAAAAAACAAAAAAAAAACAACATAGTATATATCCAAATCCCTGTATATGTTTTTGAAACGCCATATGACTGTTAGAAATGACTATCACTTTAGAGTTAACTTTTAAACATCGCATATGTTTACTTGACGATTACTAATTAAAAACACTTCGTTGTCAAACTCATGGTCAAATTTGATGCAACTCCCTCATGTAAATTTGACCTTAAGTGGTTTTGTCTATTCTTTTTATGTCCCATCGGTCATATAGTTTCTCAAGATTCTTCAACATGTTCAAGTAGTTATACAGCCCTACGTTTAACAAATTATTTTTTGTTTGGGAGTTCCTAACGAATGTAAAACCAGATAGATGCTTCAGAATCAGCAAATTTATAAAATGTTTGTTATTTTCATTTTCAAATCTGTTCCAAAGCAGGATATTATATGGAAATTTCACAACATACTTATAATATGTTACGATAACAAGATGCATGATGCGAAGCAGAAATGTCACCATGCAGTGTCTAGTTTAACAACTCAGTGATATGAGGGTCTGGATGGGGTTTATAGAATAGAGAATAATGGTCAAAATCTATAATGAACAGAGAAAAAATGAGCCCAAAAATTAAGAATAGAGAAAAATGGGATGCAAAAGAATAAAGGTGGAAAATAAAAGAATTCGGGATTATAATACTGATTACAGAAATGAAAGATGCACAAAATAAAGAAATCACGTATTACAGAAAAATTAAATTGTAAAATCGTTTTCATGAGAATTTTACAGAACAAGCGTTATTTTTATAGATACAGAAATATGCTCTAAAAATTTAAAGAAAACAGAAATTAAGGACCCCCCCCCCATTCCAGACCCTCAGACGTTGCTTGAAGAGAAATATCTTGTTACCTTCAACTTTGAAATTAACGAAGTAAAAAGTAAAATAACAAACAAACAAAAAACGAACTCCTAGGAAAATTCAAAACGGAAAGTCCCTTATCATGCTTATTAAAAGGCAAAATCAAAAGCTCAAACACATCAAACGAATGGAAAACAACTGTCATATTCCTGACTTTGTACAGGTATTTCCTTATGTAGAAATGGTGGATTAAACCTGGTTTCATAGCTAGCTAAACCTCTTACTTGTATGATAGTGTTCTTTAGTAATGGTCAGAGCAATGCTAGAGGGGTAACCATATGGTTAAAAAGGAGGCTTAACTACAAAATTAATGATTATTATAAAAAAAAAGGAAGGGTTCTTTTGATAAATATAGAAATCGATGAAAGTATACTTACAATTGCAAATGTTTATGTACCAAATAATAATAAATTTAGACACTCTTTTATAAAACAATTAAAACTTTTATAGATAAATATAGTCTAGGACAATTAATAAAAGTAGGAGATTTTAACGATATTTTATCTGAAAAAAAACACAAAAAATAAAAATAAAAAAGTAAAATTTGACAAACCTGTTTCCGAACTTGAAACTTAAATTAAATCTTTCAAAGTAACAGATATATGGCATAAAAAAAACAGAGATAAAACTCATTTTACTTGGTGTAAAAGAATTAAACAGAAGCCACAAGAATTGAATACTTCCTTGCTGGTACTGAAATTAAAAACAAATGTTCCTCTTGTGATACTAGACCAATTGTTATTCAATACACTAACCATAAAAGGGTATCCTTAAAATTACAAATGTCAAGAAATATAAAGGGACGTGGTTACTGGAAATTAAATAGTAGTGGTTTAGACGATGAAAATTACTTGAAAATAATAAACAATATCATTAACAATTATAGAATTAAAGCAAACGATTAAAAAATCTAACTATTTAATGGGACAATTTTAAAAATAGAGGTTCAAGATTGTACTATTCAGTTCTGTAAATTGAAAGCAATAAATAAAAAAGATTCAATCAATGTATTGGAAAATCGATTAATACAGTTAAATAATGAAATTCATACAAATGACAACAGACTTTATGAAACAAATACGTACCTGATTGAAAAAATAGAGAAAGTAGAAAAGGAATTAGGAAATCTGTATAATGAAAAAAATAAAAGGCAATCAAATAAGATCAAGGGTGAAATGGATTGAAGAGGGAGAACAAAAATACCTCTTATTTCTTAGGTCTTGAAAAATCCAGGCAGTGTTAAAAAAACTATCAGCAGATTGTATGATGTAAACAATAATATAATTACTGATCAAGAAAAAATGCTTAACCTTGAAGTTAACTATTATAAAAATATCTATATTCCTCTACTAATCCAGATATTGAAAACACCATAAAGTACTTAAACGATATTAAAAAATGCCCAAAATTAAATGAAAGTCAAAGTAATGTATTTGAAGGAAAAATCACAGTGCAGGAATGTACAAATGCTTTATTCAAAAAGAAATTAAAAAAAAAGGTAAGGGTTTTGATGGACTTTGAGTTTTTGAGAAAATTTTGGGAAAAAATAAAAGAATTAATTGTATCTGTTTTCAATTTTTGCCATGCAAAAGTGGAATTGTCAAATTCACAAAAAGTTGGAGCAATATCATTGATATATAAAAAAGAAAATACACGTTCTTTGAATAATTACCGTCCAATAACTCTGTTAAATTATGATGTAAAATTATTACCTTATGCACTTGCTCAAAGATTAAAACTAGTGTTACCAAAAATGATTCATACTGACCAAAAAGTGTTTTATAAAATTAGATACATAGGTTTCACTATAAGGAAAATACAAGATGTTATTGATTACTCAGAGAACTTTTAAATAGATTGAACTATACTTTTTGTTGGTTTTTCCAAGGCATTGGACTCCCTAGAATGGAACTTTATGTCAGAACCTTTGGACAAATTTTACTTTAAAAGTAGTTTTATTAGACGGATTCAAACAATGTACACAGACATAAAAGGCTGTATACTGAACACTGGTTGGGTGTCCAGCAGTTTAAATATTTTTCGCGGAATTCGACAAGGATGTTCAATTTCTTCGTTAGCATTCGTTTTAGTTGTTGAAATTATGGCAATTGACTAAAGACAAAATAATAATGTCAAGGGTTTAGCAGTGAAAATAGATGGTCACAACTGCTCACTTAAAATATGTCAAATTGCTGATGATACAAACCTGTATCTTAAAGCACCAAAAGATGTTTGTTTAGCAATGAATATAACTGTAACATTTGGAAGCTTCTCAGGATTACAGTTAAACAGAAACTAAACAGAAGGATGTTGGTTGGGAAAACTTAAACATAGTAGAGACAAATTTGAAAACATAAATGGGAAAACTGATAACATTAAAAGTCATGGCTTTTACTTTGGTTATATTAATCAAGACTGTCAAAAACTGAACACTGACAAACAGCTTTAAAAAAATGTAAAGATAATATCAGACTGGATGAAGAGAAATTTAACATTAATAGGAAGAATAATAGTAGTAAAATCATTAAATTTTCCAAATTCAACTTATTTTGCATCAAACATGTACTAACCAAAGGAAATAATACAAAAGTTTAAAACTCTTGTCTATAATTTTATATGGAATGGGAAAAAAGATAAAGTTAAACAAACAATTTTATGCAAAGACTATTAAGAAACCGGGTTAAAATATGATCGACATAGATCTATATCTCAAAGCACTTCAATTACGCTGGATTTTAAAACTTAAGCAAAACGCTTGTGATAATTGGTCAATCATACTAAAAATTCACCTAAACAAATTTAGTAAGAACCTTTTGATATTCAAAATGCATATTAAAAATGTTAATTTGTGAGACAAAAATTCCCTTCCTCAGTTCTATCAGCAACTGATACAAATGATTGTATTAATCTATAGGGATTGACAAACAAAGATCCCACAAACTTTTCTAGATATAAGAAAGCATATTATGGGGCAATCATAACATACAAACAAGTGAAAAATATATATTATTACAAAGAGGATTGAACATAATATTCTGTATGTAAATTTTAAACTTGATAAAAATTGTAACATATCAGAAAATATAATATTAATTAAACTAAATGATAACCGAAATTAGATTAGAGAAATATCCTTAACAAAGAAAGTTATTCCAAAACATTGCCAAAATATTTTAAAGTAAGAAAGATCATTTAAAACAAAAAATACATATGCAATACCAAATATCTGCATATATTCTAATTACTTAATCATAATATTTGTCCTGAGTAATATAGAAATATATTCAATATTCTTTGTCATTCATAAACAAGAAAAACCTGTAGGTTTTCTAAAGAAAAATACATTTAAAATGTTTAAATGGAGATTACTCCATGTTATCCTTCCATGTAATGCATTATTAGTTCAGTGGAAAGTATCAGAAAATAGTTCATGCAATTTCTGCTAAACATACACCTATAACACTAAATACTGGCAAGAAATATACAAACAACTACTTTATCTTCAAATAAACAGACACATACTAAGACTAAAAAATTTGGTAACTGGCTTTAAAATATCAGATATAAAATATTTTGACAAAAACAACTTAATAACAGTTATATTCGTCTCTCTATATAGGGCATATTTTATTTCACACAAAAAAGAAACAAAGACGGATGTATTCAAAATTTTGAAAACGAAAAAAAAAAAAAATTATCAAATTAAATGCGACCAGAAATATTGAAACCGACAAACTGTTAATAAAGACATCAACATAATTCAACTTGCTGTAAGTTATATCTGTAGTGTGTAAGTTTGACAAATTAACATAAATATGTTACTTTCCGTGTAAAAATAGAACAACGAGCTGCAAAACAATTAATCGTCTGAAAAATAACCTTTTTGATTCGAAATTAACATAATTATATTCACTTACCTTTATATTAATTACCATTAGCATGGTAAAATGGTAAAGTTTGAACAAAAAATCCTTCAAATTATCAGACATATACAATTAAATCACAGGTACACAGGTATCCTGTGAAAGGTAAACATACGCACATAATTACTGTAAACGTAACGGTGTAGATCCGTTATTTTTTTTCCGATTTGTAAGTCGACATAAAATCTTATGAATGAATTCATATTTATATTTCTTCATATCACTTATTATATCAAAATGTATAATACAAACATTTATATACATTTTATAAGATATTCTCCCTAAATACTTAATAATTAATACACAAGGAAAATTAGCCCATTGCTTTAAGCTAAGTAATTGTTAAACAGCACATAGTGTAATAAAGATTATTCAATAGCGTTACCAACATTTAAAAATAAAAAGAAAGAATAAAGCTACTGAAATATTAGTATATTGTAAAATCAATTGATAGGTTAATAAATAAATCACATCCTGAATAAAACTGATGCTGCTGGTATACATTGGTTGATTTAGATCAGTTCTGGGACTAACAGATTCATGTATAAGGACCAGATTCAAAAAATTCTTTACTGAAGACAGTCAACGTTTGTGCATGAATAAAAGGTAATACATTTCCCGTGTTTACGTGATGATTACAAGTATTAACGTAACAACACAGCAAACGACAAAAACACAACCAGAGGTAAAATTACTAATACAATAATCATATGTCAACTGGGACCAAAACATACTGTAAACACAACAGAGTGCAGTGAGGGGAACATTCTTTAGATTCGATCCAGCCATTGTCATGCGATGTATTAATGGTTTGTTGTACTCTGATATTCAAGTTACAAAATGATGGGTATATTTGAACTACCATACCTCTCAGGATTTTTATGTGTATTAAAAATCACATAAGTTCTGCATGACATATGAATCTCTCTGTAATGAAAATAAGTTCAAGTAAAAATGTACAATTACCAACAAAGGAAGATAACTCCAATTCAAAATAAATAATTTGCTTAAATGTGTTCCATTTATTGCTAAATACAATTCAATATTTAATTTTAAGTTCACATTTTAAAATAAAATCTATCCCCCCCTTTCAGTGCTCAAAAGGATTGTGATTAAAAAAACTGACCGTGTACATAATTGCTTTCAGGAGATCGATACTACTGATAATAATCGGTTGACTGAGTCTGTGAGTCCCAAGTACTTTGGCACCGATACCTCGGAAAATACGGATATTGGTTATTTTGAAATTTGCTGTTGGAAAACTTGGAAAATAATTGAATTAAGGAATTATCCTCCTAGTTCACATCTTTGATTCCCTGTCCGAATTTGTCTTTATTAGGTTGAAGATTTTCTAATATTATTGGATTCTAGCATTGATTATCGAAATGCGTCTCTCGTGCAGTAAAGTTGGTACCACTATGTGTAATCTTTCAAAATAAAATTCTGCCAAAAAAAATTTGAAAATTCGAAGTTATTTTTAATGCATATTTTGTGGCGTTGTCAATTACACCAAGAAGGTGATCGTTAAAACTTAAATAATTTAATTCCATATGTGAATCATAAACAATAAAACCTGAATACCCGTTACACTTTCGTACAGTTAAACATTCATTGCTTTCCATAAAACTTTTGTTAAATATCAATTTTTACCACCCAAATGTGATTTTTTTTCTTTAAAATCAATCACACTAAACAATCTTTATTTCTGATTCCTAAATTGAATGTATTATTGAACGATTTGATTTTGATTTTTGGTGTTTTTGACGCCACTTTTAAGCACCGCTTTTGGGCTATTTCGTGGCGGCCAGTTTTTATTGGTGGAGGAAGCCGGAGTGCCCGGAGAAAACCACCGACCTTCGATAGGAAAACTGACAATCCTAGTCAATTAAGATTGGAGTCGAGTGCACCCGCACGAGCGGGGTTCGAACTCACAACCTCAGTGTTGACTGGCTAGTGATTACAGTAGTAACTACTTAGAACACTCGGCAACCGAGGCCCCAACTATTATTGAACGAAAAAGACAACATCTGGAATAACGTCGTTATTCTTAAATTCAGCAACGAATAGGATGTAAGTTAATGATCCTTATTGACTGTCAGTAGTATGTAAAATAAAACAGTCAAACACTTTGAACAAAAATAACCCTCATACACTTTATTACATTCTTTTTCAAAATACATAAGAATAAATACCATGTCATCAATATCATGAAAAACACACGCGGACTTTAGTGTGTAAACTTTATTTTAAAAAGTCTTTCATGTCGAAATATATCAATTCCTGCAAAATGTAGTGTGTTTAAATAGAAAAAGTCATCGGATAAATTACTTTAACGAAAGGCATATAATCAAAATATAAACTATCTTTCTTATGAGTTTCAGAATCGAAATACTGATCAACCGATGGAGCAGTTGGTGATATAAAACAACCCAACATTTAAGGCCAAGTCCAGAAAATGGGATATCAAACAAAAATATCAATTCTATTTAAACATGTAGGACTCATATTACTCATTCATTCCAAAGTATTACATAATAGGACCCAGTACTAACTGCCTATACTCCTGTATTGGTGTTGTTCTTCTATAATTTGAAATTTCCTTTAGGTGTTGTCAACAACTACATATTTTAGGGGGAAATCAATGATTAGGTGTAGTTTCAAGATCTAAAACTAACACTGGACAACCCAACCAAAATCACTTGATATCCTTTTTTTTGTTTGTGTCAACTGTGGATGTCACATACTATCCTGGAGTCAAGGCTCACTTATCCGCAACAGACATAAAAAACTGAGAAGATCATATGCCGAACATGAATATATACTATTATTTGTTAAATAATACAGATTTTCTTTGAAAAATCTTCCGACTCACATTCCTTGTTGGAAATATTTTAAAATTGATAGAAATGGTATGTTAACAGTTGATGTGACGTCATACCTTCCATTCATGTCAGTCACTTCTCAAATAACAGTTCCATAGATCAATCTTACAACACCTTGATATACACCCTTTCATGTTAATATACAAAGTACTTTATTCTCCAATCATCAAACGTACGTTTGAATAAAGCGATTAGACAAAAGGCAAAGCCTATACAAATCCTTTACGTCTGTCGTACAAAATCTTGGTATCTTCGTTGAGTTTTTACAGCCACTCTATGGGTGGATGCCACTAGTGGTGGACGTGTCGTCCCCGAGGTTATCACAAGCCCAGTAGTAAGCATTTTTGTGTTGATACGAAATATCAATGTGTTTCTTTTTTCTAAATTCACTGTACATAAAATGTCGAATTACTCGAAACGGTATGGGTTTTCTACTCTCAGGTATAGATTGCCTTGGACGTTTTTCTGAATTTTCTGTTTTTAAAGCTTTTTAACTTCGTATGTGATTTTGCCTTCCAACTGTTTTAACTCGAGCGCCACAGATGAGTCTTATGTAGACGAAACGCACGTCTGGCATACAAAATTATAAGCCTTGTATCTTTGATGAGTTTTTCCATACAAGATATATTTAATAATATGATACAATTTCATATATTTCTAATAATTCATAGATCATTTATCATTGAAGTGAGCCAGGGAAAAGAAAGAGAGAGAGAGAGAGAGAGAGAGAGAGAGAGGGGGGGGGGGGGGGGTAATTCTCCTTTTTTAAACCATCTTATTACAGAAAATAATACTTTTTAATTCAAATAAGCAATTGAGAAATAACATAAAATATTAAAAAATATTTTACACTTTGGTTGTATAAGGTGTTAGACTTGCATTTGAGTAAGAGATCTGATAAAAATCTTCCAATTATTTTAATATATTGTTTGACATATATATAAATATCTGTATTTTCGTCAATACTTAGATCTGAGCAGCCGCATAGTAGAAAATCAAGATAAATATTGTTATATAAGTTTTCGAAAAAGTTCATATCTCTGATAAATATGATATGGACATACATAACAAAAATGGAAATTTTCATCTACCTGGACTCCAGAACTGTCTGAAAAATAACCTTAGAAAGTAATAAATGCTTCAGGTACACATCAAAACAGCAAACGCGTACATGCATATCGTAGTCAGAAAATTTTCAATAAAAAGTTGTAATGTTGGAAAATTGATATTTCTAAAAAGTACCATAGTTTGAGACGATAATGTAATACATGTATCAATAAATAATTTAATTTTGGATGTAACACGTCTTCTGATTTGCTGAAAGTATTTTGTCAATCGGCTCATAGACATAATTTTTTCATGTGACCGTGACGGCATCAACATTTTTTCATGATCTACTCCTTAAAAATGGAATTTAGAATTAAATTATGACTGTAAAATATTTTCTGTCTATTCGAAATAATCTCAAAAATGTGGTGCACACTTTTGAATAATTCGATAAGAGAAAAAATATTACAGTCATTCCTTCAGGAAAATTTAATATCTTAATCTGTAAGTAAATCATTAATTCAGTGTTTTGACTCTAATTGACCACTGGTAGCTGACAATAAAACTTTTATAAGAAATCAAGACAGTCATGGATAGCCCTGATTCATTGTCCTTGTTTGGCTATACTGTTTGGTCCCTTTCGGTTATATAAGCTCTAAAAAGTTTGTATTGGGTTTTGGATTCTTAAATATTTGGCCTGGAGTATCACTGACAGGACATCCATTGTCGAAATGCGCATCTGGTGCAGTAAAATTAGCACCGTTATTGCATAAGATTCTATTGAAACAAAAATGTTCGATGCGAAATATATATATTTTGATTAAATGATTTTTCATTTAAACATATTTTATTTGTTATTACATATAACAAACAGGATCAGACACAAGTTAACACAACTTAGATAGTCCTCTCCTAAATATAATAAGTTATGATATATAAATATAAAGACACGCAACAACAACCTAAGATAATTATAGATTTATACAATAGTTATAGAAAAAGGAAAGTTTACAATTTCCCAAATAGATAAACAACAGTCCTACGTCAAAAACTTATTCATCGACAGTCTAAACTATATCCGTCCCACAAAAAAAAATATCTTTCTAAAGGTCAAAATGATTGCTTTTCCAAATAGAATGCAAGGCGTCTTTAATCAAGGATATATTTTGACTAAGACTTATATTTTCGTTTCCATTTAGTAAAGTACCAAGATCTAAAGACGGGACTAAATGTTTTTTGTCTGAAAGGTGAATTCTGATTTGTGCATAAAGCACACATTCAAAGAAAAAAAATGGATTTGTCTTCAATCAGAATGCCGTACTGACAGCTTTGGTAATTTATTATATTGAATCTAAAAAGGTCATAATTTAGTGTTGGGACATGCATGTCTGAGTCTGGTTAATATAATGTTTGCCTTAGATTGATGTGATTTCTTTCGTAGGGAATACTTAAAGAAGTAGGCCCGGTAAGACCCCTTTTTGGCCCCAAAATAAAGCATATTTACAAATATGTTAAAATGTAAACTTTTAGTTATTTATTGGAAAGTAGAATATATCTGTTCCATAAATATGGGCTGTTTTTGACAATAAAATGCACATGCAGCAGGTAATAGCATCATAAATTCGTGCAATATTACTGAAATCTTCACAATTTTAGCATTAGTGCTAATTTAAAGACGGTTTTTGTCTAAAATAGAAGTGGCCGCATTTGTGTTCAATCTTAATATTTAAATATATGTTGTATTTGATAATAATACATAACATACATAAAGGTTGAGACTGAACACGAATGCGGCCACTTCCATTTTAGACAAAAAACATCTGAAAAATGACGTTTTATGGCATTTTGGTAGATTTTGCATATTTAAGCGTGAATTTGAGCTTCTCTAATGACCAAATCAGTTCAAATATTTTACATAAACTAATTGAATCGAACAAAGTAGACACTAAAGTGATTAAAAAATGTCAAAAATCTTTCATTAGATGTACTTCGAATATTAGGCCAAAACTAGCCCTTACCGTACCTTCTCCTTTGGAGATGAAATCTACATTTCTAATTACTCTATCGATTTTATTCTATTGCCTTAAAGTATTGGGAAAATATGAATTTCTTGGTACTATGAGGTCAGGGTTGTTTCTAAGATCATATCCAGAAATAGTTGATACAGGAGGTGGCATTAGTGTTCGTAAATAATTAGGAGCTTGTTCGATGTTTTTAATGTGTAAAGAGGATGTACTCAACATTATCACAATCAATCTTTTATTGTTACGATAATATGAGATTGAGAGAGGTTTTCTGCAAACCTACTTTTGTTTTTACAGCAAAAAATTAAAATAAATGAATATTTTAAGAAATCATCATTTATAAATCTTTCCAAATTCTTTGAAAAACATGATGATTTCATTCTTCCTATTACGTAAATGGTCATAGTTTAAGCATTTACCCATACAATTGCACAACATATTTATAGATATCCACCAAAGGAAGTATTTTATGACACGTTAGTTTCAGACCCAAGACGGAAAAAGACTGGATAATCCGCAAATGTTATATAACTTATATTTTTAATCTACAACTTAGGGAGCTAATTTAATTAAAAGGGCCAAAGTCACGTGGTGCGAATCATATGATTAAAGTACCTAGGATTTTGCCATACGTTAAGAGGAGTAATCGCTACAATACAGGAAAACGATAAATTTAAGAAACGTTATAACTAGACAAGGTTAACGTTGGAATGACGTCAGACTAATACGTCAAAATATGTACATATAGTTAACGAAAATGAATTTAATGTTTTTTTGTGCACTCAACGCATATACATTTTTTGTTGTTGAAAAAAATAACAATAATTTTAGGAAAACTTTCTGTAAATCCTCAAATATAAAGTTTTTTAAGTATGTCCATATTTTTCCAAATCAAAATAGTCACAAAAAAAGTTTAAGAATTATAATTTCAACGTTGTTTGGTCCCTTGGTAACTCATCAAATTTAAAATGTTTTTACTTTCTGGTTACCTTTTATCTAAATCACGCTAGGGAAAGTAAAGACCATGGTTACTTTGCACAAAATTAATAGCAAAAAATGGGCTTTATTGTCTCCTTAAGAGAAAAATAAAGGATATAGGGTATCCATTCATGACACAAACAAAGTACACGCACAGCAAAAAACCTACAAAAAAGCAAAGGAACAGCGCTTTTATTGCTGTTCTTCATCTCAGAGTCAAAGTAAGGCCTTTAGCACGGAGCCAAAAACAAAACAAAATCTCTCACCTCTCTGCAAGTTCCCCTAGCACCGGCTTGAGCAGAATTCTTTATCCATTTTCTTTTTTTAGATTTTTTTTCTCTGTTTGAAAAGTTATAGGTTTCAATTATCTATTGTGATTGATTGTAGTAGAATCCGATCATTATTTGTGTTTAAATATTACATTATATGATAATTCATTTAAAACTACTGCAGGTGGTCTGTTGAAAATAATCTTGATTCTTTGATAAAAAAAAATACGAAATATAGCAACCTGTTAAACAAAGTGCTCCCCAGATACTGAATCATTCGCCTGGCAAAATTATGCCATTTTGATAATAATTGTCTCTAACAAGCCTATATCGCTTACCTGGAAAAAATATGCTATTTTAAAATTAATTCCTACCTTTACAGCAAATATTTACGTGTTCTTGTTTTATTATAGTGTCATAGAGTAAAACTTTGTAAATTTAATTCTTATCTGAAATCGGTATTAAATTGCCCACATTATTTTACTATGGTCAAAGAGTGTTAAGTATTTGTAGATTTATTGTTTTCATGAACTTTAGCAGACTGTCTGATTGACCGTTATATTTATGTATGATGCAGCTGTATGTTAAATCTAGTCATTTCTTATTACAAGCCGTATAATTATTTTTCTGTTTGTTTATATTCTGTCCCTATAGTTGTGTGGTCTGGAGGTGAATGACACTTCAATGTGCGAGAAAGTCATGAAAGTAGTAAATGCCTTTACGATAAGAAGAAGTTTGTGAATGTTGAGATGCGGGAGAGTTGAATATATTTAGTGATAGCGAATGAATGTGTCTCTCTCTTGATCAATGTAATTAAAAGAAGGTGTATATATATGAACTTGTACATAATAAATATGTAAATTTGAAAACGAGTTTTACAAAGCCAGTGTCTAATAATAGCTCCGTGACATTATGGTGACAGCGGTGGGATTTATTGGTATTCTAATTGAACATTTTGGACTTTAACTTTTAACTCTTCAATATGCCCCCCAAAGGACGATCAAGAAGAAGTAGATCGGATGATGACGAAATAGAAATACGGACAAACCTAAGTACATTTAAACCAGCACCGATTAAAGACATTGTGAAACCAACTATATTTCATAGAAATCTGGACGATATAGCAAAATTGTGTGAATCCCTAAGGAAAAGATTTATGCCCAAGGAATTACAATCATTATATTGCAGTAACCTTTTTCAGGCAAGACAACGTGAAGGACAAAACGTTGAAGATTTCGCATCGGAAATTAATAAACTTGCAACACGTGCATATTCTGATATGAAAAGAGATCAGAAAGACGTTCTGATTAAAGAGCATTTTTTTCAAGGACTGAAGCAGGACATAAAACGATTCGTTATGTTATCGAATCCTACAACATTTGAAGAAGCGCACAGGTCAACGAAAAGAGAGAAATGTAACAATACCTTAACAAATCGGGATTATTCTAGTCGTTAGATTTAAATGATTAAAGAAAATAGTGCGGGTTTTTTTTTCATTGGCAAGACTCCAGAATAGCGTTTTGAGAATGCATTTTTGGTAAAAAAAACTCTTAAGTTGTTGATAAAAAAAGATGAGAAGAGTGCCCTTTTCTCACTCAATATGAAATTTCAGCTTCCTCATCCTCTCAAGTAAAACCTTTTGCTGCAATGATCGAAATAGATTACTTAAATAATAATAATAATAACTTATTTCAAAATCATGCAAGGACTACTATAATATGAAATCAACGCAATATTGACATGTTAACAAATATAACCAACACGCGTAGTGTTTTAGAAAGAAGTTCATAGTTATTATTTTAATCATTCCAAACTCTGTTTATACATAAGAAAACAATCCTTGTTTTCTATAAATAACGAAACAAAAACAATACCTTTTTATAATAACAAACAGAAACGCAAATCTATATTTAGAATCTATAGGCCGTGTCAACGCAGTTCGTTTAAGGTCGGTTTGATTCATGCACTTGTGCATAACTAGATAATTTCATAAAAAATCATATACAAAGTGTTCTAGAAACGTTGAAATCGTTATCAAATAAAACATAAGGCTAGTTTTTTTGCTGATACGCATTTCAATTCTTTTAGTTTTATCATGTTGAACAAAATAATCTCAAGCATTAAATGATTCCTCCAAAACAGCACTAACCGTTGAGTTACGTACCAACCGTACCTGATACGTAGCAAATTGGGACACCTCTACGTAGAGGTTTTCCGATTTGCTACCGTTCCATCCGTTGCACGAACTGGGAGCCGTCATTAAACCTTTGAAAATAATTCATATATGTCCTTAATGTCAAAGTATGTTTTATGAATCATTACCAAAAGTATTTGGAGGATTTTAAGCTACAACTTGGTATAAATTTCATGTGGATATGTTCCCTATTCATAACAAACGATATTGTGTGTACTCGATTATGATTTCAACCAACAGTTGATAGTTACCGTTGCACGAACGGTTTATAATTAAGATTTCTTTCCCCTGAAATTACACAGGCAAAAATAATCTAAATATAAAGCACATTCATATTTCATCTAATGTTTGCCTGTTATATTGATATAACAATATAAAATGAATACGTGTGCAAGTTAACTTAAAGTATAAATAAACCGACTGAATAAGTCTATAGAAATACAAATACACTTATGTTATATCGATGATCAACAAACCTTTTTTTTTAAATAACGAGTATCAATTCTTCGCATTCTTTAATATAATTTAATATTGTATGTTATTTTAGTAGTTGAAATTCATTATCTATACCATTCTTATTTTTTCTGCATTTTCGCACAAAGCGTCATACACGCGTATGAGAAATTTTACCAAAGTTAAAAGTTCGAAGAAAGGGTCATACTTTTTTAAAATGCATTTCTAGAAACAGAATCACTGAAGAGAAATTAACATCCGTTGTTCGACCTGCTCGTCAAATGCGTATTGTTAAATTATACTTTTTTACTTTTTTTTTTGGTCTTTTTGAAAATGTTGTTTGCTGTATTTGAATCCCTCCAAGTAATTTATTATGCATGCACACGTATAAAAATTGCGGTTTTTAAAAAAACGCAATCTTAGGTTTGAACGTTGTTTTTCAATTTAGACTTGTTTATATATCACATCAAATAAATTCAGGAAAAACATTCCACCAGAAATTCACCTAAAATTCACCTGAGCTTTTAGATATGCATCAAATACATGAACATTCCTGTTTTAAAATAATTAAAGAATCGTTACTCGTAACAATGATCTTGGCTGTTTTTATTTCTGTAATTTGTTTAGCGTTATCTGTTTCACCACTGTTATTTGTGTATCATAAAAATCTGTCATGTAAAATCGAATTATTATGCAGATTAGTTTCGATTAGTTCTATTTATTTTGTTCATACTTTGTTTTTTTTTTGGACATGATACTTTTATGGCGTGTGTCTATGACTTATGACTGTTTTGTGTCATTTACTGAATTTTTAAATAGTCTTCAATGTTGTGGTGATAAGCTGTCGTTCGAATCAATGGCTGTCATAATTTCAAACTCTAGAATTAATAATTTAAAGTTACTTAAATTTTGAAAACATATTTTGTAATTTGAATATACCATCCTGATAATACGACAATTTGCATGCTCCGTTACTGAAAGCCCCCAGAACGTTGAACTGTGAGAATACTTTTTTGGAGTGTCATGGTCATAAGGTGCTGAATTGACAAGATTGAAATATCTTTCTAAATCAATTAATTTTTTTTCTTAACTATTGATGTAAAGTTATGAAACATTTATATGACGTAAGTTTTAATTACAGCTATACCTGCTAATAATTGTGGTATTCCTGTCTATAAGTCCATACAAAGGACAGATCATACCGTGACAGAATACAATTGACCAGCAGACAGATATTTTTCTTATCGATGACAGTGGAGCTAGAGGTAAAATTATTTATATTCGATTCATATTTAGGTATTTGGTTATTTAATACAAATCTTAGTTACTACTTTGGCTTAGCATGAATCGCTTTGTATAGCTTTTGCATCATAAACATTCTGTTTTACCGGGTGTTTATAAACCTTGGACCTATTCATAGGGTACAGAAAACCCATTTTAGAACACATAAAACTATATAGAGTCTTCAGATGCTACTTGACTTTTCCATATCGTAAATGTGTTTGAATTGATATATAAAGATGTGAAATACAAAATTTATCTCATTTAGAAATGTCATTTTTATAGGAACTTGAAAAAATCTAATAATGCATGCCCAAAGTTTTCTTAACTGTTCCTTAAATAAGCAATTTATAATATTCCATTAAAACAAATGTACAATTCATATGGAACTCTATGTCCAGCTTCAAATATGCGTTCTTTCCTCAGATCTATGTCCCGTGATGTCATGACACTCAAAGTTTTCCTCCGGATTTTGATGGGTCTCGTGTTGCTCAGTCTTTAGGTTTCTGTGTTGTGCTTTGTTGGCCGTTGTTTATCATTTGGTCATTTTTTGTTTTTTGCGATGGGGTTATCAGGTCTTTTTTCGATTGATGAGCTTCACTATCAATTTTATATATTTCGCTGTTCTCTCTTTTCGTGTGTTTAGTTATGTGACGTGATCTTGGACAAGCATATATGTAGTGCATTATGTTAAAAGCGTTCAGCCCTTCTGTAACTTTGGACCGTTACATAAGTGTATTAATACCAAACAAGGGCAAGCTGTAAACATCAGTGGGGTAGGTTTTGGCTCCCCATATTGACTTAAAACACAAAAAGCAAAGTAATGGAAAGACGAAGAGACAAAAAACACAACGTTACGATCTTTAAGTACTCAAATCTGTTTGTTTCTGTTTGGTCTGAAAGGCTCTGTTTCTAGATTATTGAACAACCCCTCCCCACACAAAAACCTTCCGCCTTTCTCTCTTACAATCGAGTTCAACCGTTAATATTCCAAAAAATCCTTTAAACCTGTCTCTATATTTCGTTTTCGTCTGTGTATATATTTTAATTTTATGAATGGAAGCCTATTTGTTATTTTAGTTTTCAAATTAGAAGTATGTTTTCTCATGCTTATGTAATTTATCGTCATATTTGTGATAATGAAAAACATGTTACAATTCTATATTCCTGTATATTGAATCTAATGCAAATGTTTGTATGCTTTTTGTGTGCATCAGTTAACACCCAGTTTTAAAATTGATAAAATATTTCTTGTTTAGTAACCTGAATATCAAGTATTTTAACACAACAACAAAAAATGGTTGTGTATCAAGTCAACGTAAACAGTAAACGCATTTGAAGTTATTCGATAAACTTGGAACGCTCAAAGATACAATAGACGCGAAAGATATCAAAGGAAAGACACACTCATACGCCAAAGACAAACTTTCAAAATTGAAAAGAAATGACTGAGAAACACGCATCAAACTGAAAAACTGGGGTGATTCCAAGCACTCCAGAAAGGGTAAGAAGGTAAAATTCTAAAGAATACTTTCAAAAAATCATCAATTCATCTTGGCGTTACATAAACATGATAAAGTAATCATTTGTTTCTTGCTTTCAGAAACCTCATTCTTGGATGGTTCCGGATTTGACACAGGGTCAGATTTTGGACTCCCTCCTATTCCATTTTTAGCTTTAGCGTTACTCACGATACCAATGGTAATGATGACAATGATGAGTACTGTTACTAGTGAGACAAGTGTTGCTTCCAGACCTGTTGTGCCAACACCTGTTTCTGTTACTGTTCCAACACCACAAGCAGCTGTACAAACAAGTAAGTATTTTTTTGGAAAGCAAGTACTTTGAAACGTCCGTTGTCGTCAAGTTCTATCAGCAACAATAGCAAGGGGAATTAATTAGGTGGCGCTATAGTCGGCGACGTCAAAAAGTTCGCAAAATTAATCGGCTAAAAAATTGACGTTTAGACTATTGTTTTCGATTATGGACCTTTGCCTTTTTATATTTTGCGGAGATGACAAATTACATTCTTTATCGGCTTCAACTTTAAACATACCAAGAATTATTACAGAATTACAGTTTGGCAATACTGAAACCATTCATTCCTCTCTGATTTCTTTAATTACATTAATTATGAAAACTTCAACTCTTATATATTAAAAAATAAAAATATATTTCCAACAACATGTGTATCCAAATCATGCCACTCTTAATGGCACATTAGCCGTTCCTCCCCAACCATCATCATTATGTTAGTATTCCACTTTTTTGGGGGGTAAAACATCAAGTCATTCTCTCCAATTGTCTTTGACAACATCTTTTAAGGGTATTGTCTCGTATCAAAGTAAAAAAGAATAAAATAAGCCTTTCCCCATCGTTAGTCGTAAGTATCATCCAGTCATTATAATAATTTGATATAGAATGGGTTACTTACGTGACGTAAATGGTTTCGTACGCATAAAAAAGGCGACCAAAACACAAGCGCCACGGTAGGTTGTCTGCTTTTTTCTCATGAGCACGTTGTTATTATATAATAGAGTGTTGTGCAAAGTACTTGTCCATATGATAGTTTGTATCTTATGTTACATGTATTCAAGATTAAAGCATTGCAAAGCAGTATTTTATAACTTGTGACGAACATAAACAAGTTATTTGTTTATCTGGTTGTTAACAACTGTGCTTTGTAGTACAAACATTTTGTATGGATTAATCTCTATGTGCAAGTCGTCAAATGAACTAGGGGATTCATTTGCCGAAATTGTGTTTTTTCATGTAAAAGATATTTAATCAATTTTAATTTGCATCATGTGAATTTCGTATATTTTACCTTGCTATGTTTGTTTATATACCAGTTTAACTTTATGTTGTTGCTGTTGAATAATTAACTCATTTTGTGTCATATGAATAGCACCATGTGTTCCAACAAATTGCCCTCCAAGATATAGGTTGTTGACTGACCAAACTGCTAGTCCTAATTGTTACTTCTACAGTGGAGACGATGAGCAAATGTGGGCTAATGCTCTGGTGAGTATGTTTTATGTTGTATCAGATTTATTAACTCTAATTATGGTAGGCTTTGTTTTGATTGGTTGATATCGAATGTAATTAATATGAAATTTGGTCACATTCAACCATCCTTTGGAGAATATGCAAAAGGATATACCTTTATCATGTCAACAATTGTACTGTCTGAAGCATATATTGTCTTGGTCATCCTTTACGGACACACTTGATATTTGCCATTTATTAAATGTAATTATTTTGCTACAGCTAGAAGGCAAAATGGTAATGACAGTGTATTTCGAATGTTTGATTTAACTATCTTATCGATATTTGATGTAGTTAAACAGCTGTTACTCGTCCAGGAGGAGTATTCACATAAACATAACACACTTGAGATCATATTTAATAGGCCTAGTATTCCTTTTCTAGATTTGTTTTGCAAACATCTTTCTTGAACATAATGTTTATCTACAAATTTTTGTTCCATGAAAGTTAGCAATTTTGGAGTCATGAAGCATGATTCGAGAATTATTTGATATCAATGAGAAAATATTAAAAAACTAATCCATGCATACTTGCTTCCATTTAACAAACTTTGACTCAAGCTATCCATTTATGCATTTCTATTTAAATGTTGACAACGATGTTTATCGATAGAAAAAAAATGAGTAAACCTATTCTATTCTCCTCGAGTAATTTAAAAAAAGTAATGTATCAACAATCTAATCCTATTCATGTTTGTTTTTATGTAGTGAATTGATGTAGGTATTTTCAAAGTCAAAACGTGTCATTCGCCCAAATGCACAGCTTTTCCGCCATTCATGCTTTACACAATCGGGTTATTGCAAAGGGAAATAAACGACATAGGAGGTTTACGTTAGTAAGACAACACATTAAAAATAATGTTTATTTGAAACAAAACACAAAAACTGAAAAATGTAGTAAGCAATACTCGCAATACCGATACTTAAAAGCTGCGGTATAGTTGATCATGCTTTTCCAATTTTAAAACATAAAATAAATGAATCATTGGTTGTTGTATGTAGAAATAAGTAACAAATGTAAAAACTGCATATGTGTCTTAATTTTAAATTTTAGAAGATATGCACCTTTACACCAGGAGTCTACCTATGGAGGCGAAAAACAGAACAAGAAGCTAATGCTGTCATAAATACGTTTGGTTTCGGTAAGTTATGAGTAAAGTAATTGATTATTTTGTTCATTTATGAATAAAAAGCAATATCGACTATGCCATACATTCATTAAAAAAGCACTCTCATTTACTTATTCTAAGTAAAAATGAAAAAAAAAATATGTATCAGCTTTAAACATATATCAATTGAATACAAGTATCGAGACACATAGTTTTTTGTTATCGATTTGACTGCCATGCTATGACGTAAAAGATGGAGAGATCATGGACTTCCGATTTAGGTTACTTAGTTAAGATGGTCAAATGAAAGTTCTGAAAAAGATTTGCAAAGCTGCCTCATTTCAGAAAAAAGTTCTTTGACCTCTGATTGAGAAAAGTAAATAATCACCGCCAACATCAACCACACCATACAGCTTAAACATAAATTTTTATTCCTACTTTTATTTACGAAAGATTTTCGAAAAGGAATGCGTTGATATTAAATCAATCAAATATATTAATAACAAAAGCCAAAACCCTGTTTGCTGTTCGAAACCCATACAACCATTCGATCAAAAGAACAATAGGACTATAAATAGCTAATCCCTGAAAATTTCATTGAATTTTATCAATTTGTTTGAAAGGAGTTGCATACACTTTTTCAAACAAATTGATTATGAAAAATAGCTTAGTTTATAATGTAATACGTTAAGAAACAACAGATAGAAACTACATAGGAGGTGCACACTGGAAAGTCTGTACATGAATGAAAAAATCCTAAAAGTTTTAGTTCCTTCAACAGTTTGAGAGGATTTGCGATCAGTAGATCCTTACTCCTATCAAATCATAATTATACTAGAACTTCTGAAGTCCATTGTTTAGTAAGAGAAATAAACCCCAAAGCTTTATGGAATCGATAATAAAATACAAAGTGAGAAATGTATTTTTTTCAAAATGTTAAACAGAGAGTTTGTCGTTGTCATCTTCACTCTGGTTTGTCATTTCTATTTTATTGATGACTTTTAGTTCATGACTCTGTATCTACTGATAACAAAATTTTATTAAAAAATGTTTAGGTGCTTATGCATGTAGTTTTTATTTTTACATCGTACAATGGAATCATCATATTGACAGGAACTCCAACGAAAAATTCCAATCCCACTGATTTCTTCAAGAAAAAAAAAAAAGGTTTCGACTCAGTTTGTCAAGTAACTCCTTTGTAGGTTATCTGCGATGTCGCTTTCGCCTGTTTTGTTTACTGAAGGTGGTCTTATCGCGTGATTTGGTATCGAGTGTCTAATCTACCTACCAATGTAAACATGGTAAATAAACGCGGAAACTCCCGTGGTTATTTGTGAATCGCCTCATGAATAACGACACCTGTTTCCGTTCAATAAATGAAGGCAAAAGTTGAAAAGATATAAAAAATCGGTCCATATTTAACAGAATGACATAAGAAAATTGAATACTGTTTTTCCTTTTATTAAAACAGTCGCGGGATTTTTGTTCGTTTCTTTTTATTTGTTTTTACGCAGCAAAACTCGACAAAACTGACATATTTGTCATTTAGTGACATGGTCGATAAACATCATTTCCTTGACAATTAAGTACACATCCGGTAATTTCGGTATATTACCTAATTACAATCAATCACGAGGTTCCAAAAAATTTGATTGAACCAATGCATCCATATCACATGTCGAGTTAATTAACAGATACTTAACTATTTTGCGGCATCGCACTATAAACGTTAGAAGTCGGTTTGTTGGAGTTCCTGTCAATATAATACTTCCATGATCGTACATAAAAGACTTAACAATGTTAAAGCAAGTCCGGCTAACAGCGCAGTAGCTGTTTTTTTTTTTTTCAAAAACAAAGTTATGATGAATGAGTCAATTCCAGATTTTCAAAAAAAAAACCAAGTCCAAAAGTCCACTTGTAATAGTATATATTTAGGTCTTGCCACTTTTCTGTTGAAAGACCTATTGATTTTGTTCTGATTATTGTTAGGTCTTTCAACTTTTCTGTGGAAAGACCTATTGATTTTGTTCTGATTATTATTTTTTTTCTTCTTTCGCCAAATCCTTTTCTTGTGGTATAAAGTTGTTTCGCAATGTGTCGTTTAGATATTTTTAATATTATATCGAACAGCTATTGCGTTTTAAAAACTCATCTTATTAAGGCAAAGACTTATTTTATTAACTCATAAACCGTAAGCCGTATAAACCTATAGTTTTTTATTTTAAGATCCTTAGGTTCTAACTTAGAAAATGAGGTCAAGGTCATGTTCTGAATTTTGTCGTTTTGCTTGTTTTTGCATTTTCTCCGATATTTTTAACGTTATATATAAAAGAACTAGTCTGTTACATTATGATGAAGATATGATACATTTAGTCTGAAACAATCCAGTGACTCTTATAGGAATTATTGCCCCTGTAATGTTTTATTTCAAGATAAATTTACTATTTCTTCAGATTGGTACATAATAAATCTATAAGATTCTTTGAAAAGTGTTGATTGACATATGACCTTGCAAAATGACAACCAGAAGTGACCTTGAGTGAACCGAAAGTAGTCATATTTGCACTTATTTCAAGTAAAAGTACATACAAACCATATATTTTTTGAATGGTCATACTTTAGCCTATTATTTGAGAATGGAAGTTTCATTTTCTAAACCGAAGTAGCCAATTATCTCCGTTTTTACGGGTAAAAGTATATATATGTTGTCTGCTCTTTGGTCGAGTTGTTGTCTTTTTGACATATTCCCCATTTCCATTCTCAATTTTATAACCCATACATTTTTTGAATCAGTGTAAATAAAGCTATCATATGAGACCAGAAGTTGGCAATTGTCTCCCTTATTTCAGGCAAAAGTCTATTGAAACCATATATTTATTGAATCATTATGAAGAAACCTATGATTGGACGCCAATAGTAGCTTTGAGTAAACCAGAAGTAGCTTCTTATCAATTATTTAGAATATTGGTGTGGAAAAACTTCCAATTGTTTAATTATTATTAGGTCATTCCACTTTTCTGTAGAAAGACCTATTGTATTTGTTCTGATTATTATTATTCTTTTTTTTTCCTTCCGCCAAACTTTGTTCTTGCGATAAATTTTTGTTTCGCAATATGTCGCTTAGAAATTTCTTATAATGTATCGTACAGTGTATGTGCTTTTAAATTTCACCCTGCTTAGCCGAACAAATTTCTTTGTAAGAGTTATCTCCCCATTCACTGTTTATCATTTGTGTGCATCTCCTTCGTGAACAAAAAAGATACAGACAAAATTTTGTGTTCATCTCCTCTCAAACTATGAAACCTATATACAAAAGAATTGATGCAAACTATTTGGGTTGTTGAAAGGGAGAAATGGTATACTTGGTCCAAAGCTATCTGATGATATCTGAAAAGAGTTATAACTTAAAGTAAATCGAATATAAGTTAATTCTGGTACATGATTAAGCCAAAGTGTCTTTTGCAAAGGGTTGAGTGACATATGACCTTGAAACACATCAACCGGAAGTGACCTTGAGAAAACCGGAAGTAGCTATTTTTGCAGTAATTCACGGGAAAAATACTTAAAAACTACGTATTTTAAGAATCAACATATAATAACCTTTTGATGACACCTAAAGTCGCCTTTTGAAAACCGGAAGTAGCTAATTATCTCCCTTATTTATAAGAAAAATGTATGAAAACCATATATTTTCGGAATCAGAGGAAAGTAAGCTATCATATGAGACCGGTAATTATCTCCCAAGATTTAGTCAAAAGTATATAGAATTTATATATATTTTTGATCAGTATAAAGAAACCTACGATTGGATGCCAATAGTAACTTTGGATTAACCAGAAGTAGCTTCTGATCAATTATTTAGAAATGTAGTGTGAAAAGACCTTCATTGTTCTCTGAACAATTGGTTTTTAAGTAGGTCTTTCCACTTTTCTGTTTTTTAATTGTATATGTTCTGATTATTAGGTTTTTCCATTTTTCTGTGGAAAGACCTATTGTATTTGTTCTGACTATTATTTTTTTCTTCCGCCAAATTTTGTTATCGCGTAAAATTTCTGTTTCGCAATATGTCGCTAAGATATTTCTTATATAGTATCATACAGTGTATGCGCTTTTTATTTTATCATTCTAAGACGATCAATTTTTTTTGTTAGAGTTATCTCCTTATTTACTGTTGATCAAGTGTGTGCATCTCCTTTGTAACAGAAAAAGATATCGAAATTTTTTTTCTAAATTGTTCGTTACATCCTCATGAATTTTTGGCTAATTTGGATCGAAGCGATTTGATGAAATTTATAAGGAGTTATCTACCTTTACCAAATAAATTTGTCGGTATGCTTTTTTAACTCATAAACCGTTAACCGTATAACCCTGGAATCTTTTAATTTGAGGTCCCTAGGTCCTAACTAAGAAAATGAGGTCAAGGTCAAGTTCTCAATTTTGACTTTTCCTTATACTTGCATTTTCTCCAACACTTTTAAAGATATATATGAAAAAACAAGTGCAACATGTTTGCCTTATTGTAATGAAGATATGTTTCATTTGGTTTGAAACAATTTAATGGCATCTTATAGGAGTTAGTGCCCCTGAAATGTCTATTTATATGGTTAATTGATTATTACTTCAACTTGGTTCATTATAAAGCCATATGACCTTTTACAAAAGGTTTTGTGACATATAACCTTGAAAAATGTCAACCGCAAGTGACCTTGAGAACTAGCTTCTTTTCAATAACTTTGAAAATTAATGTGGAAAGACCTTCAATTGTTCTCTGACCAATTGGTTTTTAATTATTTCTATTTTTTTTTATCTTCCGCCACATTTTTTTTGCTTACGATGTATAGTGACTTCGCAAGATGTCGCTTAGATTTTTTGCATATGATATCGAACAGTTATTATTATTGAAACTGACCCTGTTTAACCGAACACTTTTTATTGTAAGAGTTATCTCCCTAAACACTGTTTTCTTGTGTGCGCATCTCCTTCACAACGGTTAAAGATTACAAACAAATTATTTCACCAATTTTCTCGTTATATCCTCAGAATCTTAAGAATAATTTTGACCGAAGCGGTCCGGAGACTCAATATGAGAGGTATTTTCCCCTTCTGTATTTAAAATAAGTGAAATGTAATTGTAACTGGTAAACCTTAAGTGATAGAGACCTAGGGTCTTTTGAATTAAGGTCATTGGTCCACCGAAAAAAAAATTAGGTCAAGGTCTAAGGTGGTCAAGGTCAGATTCTAAATTTTTATTTTGATTTTATATTGCTTCTTTTCAGAAACCGTATAAGATATCGACAAAATATTTTACTAAACTGATATTTGCGACATGCCGTAACATACATATTTTGGTTAAAAGGGTGCGTTGACATTTGATGGGAGTTTCCTCCCCTCTAATTCTCAAAATAAGCTGTATTGGGATAGAACTCATTTCCCTTACATAGTAGAGACTAAGGGTCATTTGCTTTGAGATCCTTGCTTTATGACCTTGAAATTTAGGTCGAGATCAAATGTATAACTGACGTTGTAGATTTTGACCTTTACTGTAGATTCATATTTATACATGATAAAGCTTTATGAACGTTTGCATTAGATTAGTAGACATATGACCTTGAAAATGTCAACCGGAAGTGACCTTTGTTAAAGCGGAAATTGCCATTTATCTCCTTTATTTAAAGCAAAAGTATATGGAAACTATATATTTTTTTAATTGGAGTAAAGTAAGCTATTATTTGACACCAGATGTGACTTTGATTTAACCGGAAGTGGCTTATTATCTCACTTAATTGATGAAAAATATGCCTAAACATTGTATTATTAAAATCAGAGTGTAATAAGCTATCATTTAAGCCTGGACAAACTGTTTTTATCAAAATTTCTTATTTTAAGTGAATTTGAGTGGAAGACCTTCAATTGTTCTCTGAACGATTGGCTTTTAATTGTTATCATTTTTGTAAGATACAATTAAAATCTAACATGTGTGTGAGTGTACATATGTTTATCAATTACAGTACTTTGATATTAAAAATAATTTTTGAATAAACGAAAGAACAGTTTTATAAACGACATTGTGTAGACCGTTGCATATTGATATAAATCTGAAAGTGAAAAAAGAAATTTATTTTGATGATCTCTTCTATTTTTAATGGAGGTCTTGAAAACAGTAAAACCGATCATCTTCATGAATACTCCAGACAAAACTATTACACTGCTTCCAAGCGACAATACACAATCGCTTCAAGTCTCATGATACAGTCGAAAATTCTTAACCGGCAAGCGACCGTACAGTAAAAAATATTTGGAATATATGTATTTGCAAAGATTGAGCACTAATGGTAATGATTTACAAATTGATATTGCTAAATATGAGGAATAACTATTTCTCAATTCTTATAACATATATAGAGCCTTTGAAAACAAACCTTTTGCAGTCAAAATATAAGCTGAATGAACATAACCATTCGCATGATTTGAGTCGAACCTCTTAGTTTTAGTTCAATATTTCCCAAGTTTTCTTGATGAAGGAATGATTTCTTCACACATAATTGTTAACATGTTAATGCCAAGTATAGATTTAAATCTTTGCATTACAAGTAATCCGTTAAGCTTACAATAATCACAAATTCTAACATTCACCGTTACTGTAAATTGTTTCGAATGTCTAAGTCCCGCATGACAGTCTCCCGATTGACCTTAACATTCAAAAACCGTATACTGTGAATTCATTTATTTTCGTGGGTATCAATTTTCGTGGAATGAGGACAACTTGCATTTTCGTGGAAATTTGATTTCGTTGTTTTGCCAATCTCTGCATACAAAGCAAAGAAAATTTTTAATTCGTGGAACATTTGAATTCGTGGTTCACTTGTACCCACGAAACCCACGAACATTGGTATCCAACGATTAATAATGAATCCACAGTAGTTCCGTTCACAACCCAACCTGAGTCAATATACGAATTTGACATTTAATCATCTTGAAACGATTGATTTTCTATTACCCATTTGCCAGTTAAGCAATACAGTTATAAACAATGTTTATAATTGAATATCACGTTGAGCATATTTCGCTTGTGGTGAATTTGGATATTTTCTACTATTTCAGACACACATAGAATTAATTTAATAGTGGGGCCTAAAAGTACGGTTCAATATGGACACACACATAAGGCTTACCATGACAGGGCCTGGAAATCTAGTGGTTTTTTTTCTCAAAGTAGTAAATTTGTTTTATATTGTTAACATTGATTTCTGTGTATTCCCTGAAAAAGGCTTATCTGTAAGACTCTATTCAATAATGTAAAATTAACCTGCCTATCTAAATAACCGGTGCATATCTAAGATTTTACAAATTTACACATTAGGACAGTAGCCCTTCTACACTGTTAACATCTAAAAGTTCCCGATCTGATGTAAACAAAAGGAATTTATAAAATATACGTTGATGCGGCAAAGGATCATGGTTTATTTTACATTCTATGTTTTATATTGTTCACATATTTTCTACGATTTTGACCATTCCTGATAAAACTAAATCCAAAACATCACTTCGGATGTATCAGACTGACAAAGAGTTATTTTCATTTCTATTTTACTCCGTCCAAACGATTAATTATACAATCCATGTGACTCCAAACGTTTCATACAACTCTTGTTGCTGTGCATTGAATTAAGGCAGGAGTGGTTTACCGATGTCAAACAAAATAAATCAATTAAGAGGACAAATCAGGGCAACAAACGAAAACTTGGGGAATCGCATGAACTCCAAACGGAGCAAGACCGATTGTGTCGACAGGATAAGCGTCTACTGCTATGCATGCTGCATCCGCCATTAGAACCAACATTCAAACAGAATTTTACAATCGGCAAAAGAACAAAATCAGTCACATTACAGATAAAATGACTTTTCTGTTATCAAAATATTTAAGACTGTCAAATCATGTCGCTAGTGGGTACAGACACAAATTATAGATCGTTCCGATTAACACATTTGTGGTGGTGAACACTTATGTAGTGTCGAGTTAAAATCATCTTCCTAATAACTCTGTATTTATTAACTGACTTGAATAAAGAATCTTCCTATGATACTAATTACAATTCTATTGTTCTAAAGATAATGAAGACGATATATGGACTGGCGCAAATAGTCCTACCCATGACGAGAATTTTGTATTAGCCGTTGACAATGGTGCTTTTTCATTTAATAATCTTCCATTTGGAGAACGTAAGTTTTACTATCTAAGATAATTGAGTCAAAAAATGTGTAGTTAAAATGTTCTGTTTATAAGACTAATATATTAATATTATTTGATGTGCAATCAAGAGATACTTCAATATTTATAAAGAGAAAATCGAAAAATTAAGAGTTTATGAAATATAAATGAAAGAGATGTAAGATATATGTCAAAGATACCACTTACACAAAAACAATAGATATAAGGAGGTCAACATTATGTCTTCAAAGTAAACAGTCTTAAATTGTCTTGAGCCTAGATAAGCAGATCAGTAGTTTTACCTGAGAGAATCAAAGATCTGTAAATTCCAGCGGATAACCCAAAATAACAAAAAAATATTATGTATTACAAAAAACCACCACGAAAAGGTTTTCTGACTTGGGACTTACAAATGAACGTGTGGCGTGCGAAAATCTTCATCAAGATACTGCAATATAACTTTGTATGTCAGACGCGCTTTCCGTCTATAAAAAAAACTCATTATTGGCACTTGGATCAAACAGTTTGTAGCCTGTTAAGGGCCATCAGTTCCTTGGATAAAAAATAATATACCTACGAATCAGATGATAAACCAAGGAAACAATCAGCGCAATCAAAGGAACAACAAAAGGAGCAAGATCAGTAAAAATATAACAACCAGAAATAGAAAACAATCGGTAAAATAACATATTAGAATAAAATTGAGAATGGAAATGGGGAATGTGTCAAAGAGACAACAACCCGACCATAGAACAGACAACAGCAGAAGGTCACCAACAGGTCTTCAATGCAGCGAGAAATTCCCGCACCCGGAGGCGTCCTTCAGCTGGCCCCTAAACAAATATATATACTAGTTCAGTGATAATGAACGCCATACTAAACTCCAAATTGTACACAAGAAACAAAAATTAAAAATAATACAAGACTAAAAAAGGCTAGAGGCTCCTGACTTGGGACAGGCGCAAAAAGACTATCCTGTTATCTAAAGATATACGACTGCAAACATGTCGCCAGTGAGTTGAAACACAGAGATGTCGTATCGGTCAAACAATTCGTGATGGTGACTGTAAAACGTATGAAGTGTCGATTTCTGTCGTTCTTCCTCATACCTCTGTTGGAGCAGTTTTTATAAAAGGAACATAACACTGCAAATGTAGTCAGTATAATGGAACATGCATCGAACATAACGTATCAATTGAGATATGTAAAAGCCATTCGATGAAGCAGAGGATATGTTACCGTTGAAATGTGGGAAGTTGACGATTGGAAATTTGAAGTCATCATGTTTTCCATGTCCAGTTTTTATCTACCTTCTTGTGTTTTCCAGAAACGAAAGCATATAGATAAAAAATGTAAATAACAAAATGAGTCAAATGTCCGAAATTATCTTCAATGATGAATTCTATCGATTCCTTGCATTTCGCCAGAAGCTATTGGATATATTCGTATTACATTGAATCAATTGTATGCATAAATGTCAGGTGAGCGATACATGCTCCTAGACTTTCGACAAATTGATAATGTCTACACTGATCATTATTAAGCAAATCGATGTCGATGAGTTTTACATTATATCTAAACACGTGGATATTACCATTCACAACAGATGTTTCATGATATTTATTTTTACCCTTAAATGTATAGTTCGCGGTTTTTCCTTTTTCTAGTGGTAAAATAAACTGTCCCTTAAATAGTAGTTAAATTTTGAACTTACAATTAATATGTCAGTACTTTATTTATATAACTGCAAATAGATGTCCTTTTACCTCAATGTACTCTCAAGTATAGCAGTCAGGAAATGTTGTATAATTGCCAATGAGACAACTCTCCCCAAAAGACCAAAAGAGATGGATGTAAACAACAACATAGTATGACCTTTAACATGAACAAAACCAGTAACATCAAGTAAGCTAAACAAGAAGAGGAATAAATCTTACCTTGCATTAGGCTATAAAAAGCCTCGGCATGACAAAATTTTAGACAATTCAAAGGATAAAAACTAGTAGCCTGGTTTAAACTACAACAATAAACTAAAATCAAACATGACAGACAGTAGCCAATAAGAACCACTTAATAACAGGCTCCTGGTTTGTGACAGGAACAGTACGAACAAAGAGAAGCAAGATGATATAGGCAATAAACCTGTATTACTAGTTCAGTACTAGTATCTTGAATTGCATTCGATTTGAACAATAACAAAATCAACTTTGAAACTAAAAAGTTGTCACACGGGTATCATGCATGCTTCATGTTTTCGTTTTCAACCCTTTAAAGTTTAGAGGATGAATTTTATCATTTTCCTGCATATTAAAAACACTTGAAGAATGGTATTCAATATATATATTTTAATTCGTAAATCGTTGATTTAATTTTATTTGAACAGATGATTAGAAATTAGGTACAGTTACGGAAATAAGATGTCGTTTATGGGAATGTTCCCTTAATTATGTTTAAACATTTCATCGTCCGTCTGCTAGTGTTTTTGTATGAATTATTATCTGTGTGTATGTATTAATAATTTGCATGCATGAATTTAATTAGAATATTTCAGTATTGTTCTTTTCGATTATAATGTTGACTCTTATATTTTATTATTATGACTTTTCTGCTCTTAATATATGATTAGACTAATAGTCAGTGCTGCGATACTAGCATGTTTTATAGCATTGCTTTTCTTAAGTTCCTTCAATGATTTGTATAGATATTGATAAGAAATTAAAGTTTTGACTCCTTTAAGCACAATATACTCAGATTGATTTGATTATTCTTTTGATGCTTATTGGTGGTTTCTCTTTCATCGTAAATTCAAATACGTATACACATTTGGCTTCAGCGTTCCTAATGAAGGTAAATCCATAAAACATCACTACGACGCACCACATCTATAAAGTATTGTTTTTATATTCGTCCATTTGATTCATAATCAACACTTTAAAGCAGGATCTCTTGACCCTTCCGCAGCACCTAAGATCATCCCTGGTTTTGGTGGGGTTCGTCTTGCTAAGTCTTTAGTTTTGTATGTTGTGTTTTGTAGACGGTTGTTTGTCGTCGATTTTCTTTCTATGTCATGGCGTTGTCAGTTTGTCCTCATCTTATGAGTTTGAATATCTCTTTGGTATATTCTACCTTTCTTTCAGCGTGTTAGACCATCTCATTTTACTATACCGTCTCGCCAGTATGGCATCGAGAACAACTAATCACTTTTTCGGTAAAACGGTTAAAATATACTTAGAGACTGATTGTAAGATTTCACAGTTGTATACCGATGCTTTTGGAAAAGACAATATAACGGTACTGATTAGTTGAGTATTCCGACACCTTTTTCGTCTATCAAAACTGTCATTTTCGTCCGGAATGATGGGTTAGTTTTCTTTCATGTTTTTTTTCTGATTTCGATTGTGTTGTTTTCGTACTTTATTAAACACTTATGTTAAGAAAAATACTTCTTAACATTTTTTCAGTGGATTCGATATCCAACTATGACTGTGTTGAAATAGAATTAGGTAATTCAAATGTCTGGAACTGGGATGATGATGAATGTAATGACGAAATGCGATTTATTTGCGAATTGCCAAGGGTTAGTATGAAATTCTTTCTGGTGTTTCTGAAAATATTGAATACATCTTGTGTATCATATTTGACATGCTGAACCAAGATCATTTATACTTAAGCACGTGCTAAACCAATAATCAATCTCATCGTAATATTGTTTTGCTTTTTTGCAAAAAAAAACGATTTTAACGAAGTGGGAAAATTATAAAGAATATTGAAATTGGTTACGATATTTTACTTAATTTTTTTTTCTTAAAGTTTAAGATCAAATGGGTATAATACATTATTATAAAACTTACGATTGTACCTTTCTTCAATTGAAGAACGCTTAACATTTATATAAAATTTATTCAATAATTTAAATCTAAGAAATTAACATTTGACAATTAAATCTATTCATGATATAAACTTTACGAGCTGTATTTTGAATCAGTGCAGATAATAATAGGTCAAATGGAAATTCGCTTATACCAAACGCAGTTTAGTGTTAAATGAGTCTAAGAGAAACTGCTAAAACCATGACAAAAACAAAAAAAACAAAAAAACAAAACAACAAAGACAAACAAGAGTCTACCAACACCTAAAAAGAACTTCTCAACACCTCCCCCTCCCCCCCCCCCCCCCCTTTGTTCTGAATTGGTCTGAATAATTCAGACAAAACGTTGTATGTATTTTTGTCTAGAATAAGCATTGTGTACCATTAAATTTAAGTATGAATATATTGATCAAGTATTTTCGAACATTTCATTTCAATTTGATTATTTGAGCTAATGTTACATATGTTTTTATATTTAGATTAAATTATATTTTTTTTTTCAGAAAACCTGTCCGTAGAAGTGTATGTAGCCGTTGTTATATTCAAATGGACGAATCTGTCTTATCCTTGGCGCAGAAAATAATAAATTAGAATCATATTTTTTGTGTTATTTAATTTGTTTTGGCCTTGATCGATCAATAGCAGTAATTCCTCCAATCTTTTTGATATACATATAACAAGTAATTATACGCAACCGTGCAGCCTTCAACAATGAGAAAAAAAACATGCCATTTAGTCGGCAATAATAGTCCTGGACATGAAAAAAATAAAACAATTTAATTGAGAAAACTAACGGTCTGGTGCAGAAAAATTGGTACCGTTTACCTTATTTCTACCACTGGGTCGATGCCTCTGCTGGTGGACTGAGTGTCCCCGAGAGTATCACCAGCCCAGTAGCCAGTACTTCGGTACTGGCATGAAAATACGAATTTTTTTTATCTAAATTTGCTGTTACAAAATGATGGAAATTATTTTAGAATTAAGGAATGTATCTCCCTCGTGCAAAGCTCTGATTTCTTGCCCGCCTTTTTTAATCTTTTTTCTTCTTTTTTGGTTTAGACGCTCTTCATCTGTTTAATAAACTTTCGATTTTCAAATATTTGGCCTCGAGCATTTCTGAAGCGACATTGATTGTCGAAATGTGCATCTGGTGGAGAAAAATTGGTACAGTTTATGTTATTAATACCACTGGGTCGATGCCTCTGCTGGTAGACTGATAGACCCCGAGGGTATTACCAGTTCAGAAGTCAGTACTTCGGTACTGGCATGAAAATACGGATTTTGTGTTATTTAACTTTGCTGTTGCAAAATGATTTAAATTATTTCAAATTAAGGAATGTATCTCCCTCGTGCAAAGCTCTGATTCCTTGCCCGGCTTTGTCTATACTTTTTTGTCCTTTTTGGTTTAGATGCTATTCATCTGTTTGATAAGCTTTGGATTTTCAAATATTTTTGCCTCGAGCATCACTGAAGAGACATTGATTGTCGAAACGTGTATCTGGTGCAGAAAAATGGGTAACTTTTATGTTATGACTACCACTGGGTCGATGCCTCTGCAGGTGGAGTGAAAGTCCCCGAGGATATCACCAGCCCAGTAGCCAGTACTTCGGTACTGGCATGAAAATACGGATTTTGTGTTATTTAAATTTGTTGTTACAAAATGATGGATATTATTACAAATTAAGAAATGTATCTCACTCGTGCAAAACTCTGATTCCTTGCCCGGCTTTGGCTATATTTTTTGTCCTTTTTGGTTTAGGCGCGTTCCATCTGTATATTAAGCTTTGGATTTCAAATATTGTGACCTCGAACACCACTGAAGAGACATTGATTGTTGAAATACGCATCTGGTGCAGAAAAATTGGTACAGTTTATGTTATAAGTACCACTGGGTCTATGTCTCTGTTGGTTTGAGTGAAAGTCCCCGAGAGTATCACGAGCCCAGTAGCCATTACTTCGGTACTTGCATTGAAATACGGATTTTGTGTTATTTAAATTTGTTGTTACAAAATGATGGAAATTATTTTAAATTAAGGAATATATCTTCCTCGTGCAAAGCTCTGATTCCTTGCCCGGCTTTGGCTATACTTTTTTGTCCTTTTTGGTTTAGACGCTCTTCATCTGTTTACTAAGCTTTGGATTTTCAATTATTTGGCCTTGAGCATCACTGAAGACATTAATTGTCGAAATGCGCATCTGGTGCAGAAAAATTGGTACCGTTTATGTTATTAGTACCACTGGGTCGGTGCCTCTTCTTTTGGACTGATAGTGCCCGAGTGTATCACCAGCCTAGTAGCCAGTACTTCGGTACTGGCATGAAAATACCGATTTTGTTTTATTTAAATTTGCTGTTACAAAATGATGAAAATTATTTAAAATTAAGGAATGTATCTTCCTCGTGCAAAACTCTGATTCCTTGCACTTTTTGGCGAAACTTTTTGTCTTTTTTGGTTTAGACGCTCTTCATCTGTATAATAAACTTTGAATTTTTCAAATATTTGTGCCACGAGCATCAGTGAAGAGACATTGTTTGTTGAAATGTGCATCTGGTGCAAAAAAAACGTTTATGTTATTGTCTACATTGAAAATAAATTAAAGTTAAACAAACCTTAAAACTTACATTCCAGTTATGAACATAATTTTGAAAGCAGGATCAAAATGTATTTGCTTTTGCAGGAAGTAAACAAGGTAGTCATAGGTGATTATTTAACGCTGACACTAAGGAAAAAAAAAACAAAATCTGAAAAAGACATTCCTTAAAAAGATCTGATAATAAAATAAACCGGCAATCGGTAGTGTCATAGAGGTTTCAGAAAATTTATTTTTTATTTTTCAGACCGTCTGAAAAACGCACCATATTAAATGATTACAACTAATATTTTCGGGACTTATTCCAAACATTTAATAAGAGTTTTATAAATAATGCTAGGTTTGTTTATTAAACGTAAATTTGGGATGTGGGTTTTATCGTGTTTGAAGTCACGCTTTTAATTTCAATGAACGTTATCTATGTATCAATGTTAATTAAAACGTCATGGATTTCGTTACCTAGTTATAAATTACTTAAAAACTGTTCCAATACTTCCATAGATACAAAGATTCGGTAATGAAGTTTTGGAGTCCATTATGAAAAGTCATTAAAACGGGATACCAAATCCTCATTTTAAGTAGATATCAAAGTAGAGATCGAATATGGCATCGTACAAGGTTATTGTTTTCCCTTACTACTTATGACGTCTTCACACTTAATTAATTGGATGTGTACTGATCGATATTATAATCAGGGAGACATGATTTATTATTAGTTGTAATTAGCTAATGGCTAGCTTTCAGTAACTGCGAGACTCTATGATTGGTACATTGTGACATAAGTCTTTTTGTTTGCAGTTTTGTTTTTATTTATGCCGATTTCCAAATGACTTTACAGTTTGTTTTATGTTTTGAAGGTTCAGATTATATAAGGGTTGAGCATTTGCAAGCATGTTCAATCAAGTCACATCATATATATGTCAGTCTGAAGAGGGGACTTTAATTTCTTACTATACGGTATTATTCAAGGACTGAAGGAGGACATAAAACGATTCATTATGTTATCGAATCCTACAACATTTGAAGAAGCGCACAGGTCAACGAAAAGAGAGGAATGTATCAATACCTTAACAAATCGGGACAGAAAAACAGTTTGATGCGCAATTAGTAATAATAATTTGGAAGACAACATCAAAGATCTTACTAAACAAATGAAAGTGTTGGCAATGAAAATGAACATCAATGTCTCTTCAGAAATGCTCGAAGCAAAAATATTTTGAAAATCGAAAGTTTATTAAACAGATGAAGAGCGTCTAAACCAAAAAAGAAGAAAAAAATTAACAAAGGCGGGCAAGAAATCAGAGCTTTGCACGAGGGAGATACATTCCTTAATTCTAAATAATTTCCATCATTTTGTAACAGCAAATTTAGTTTAAAAAATCCGTATTTTCATGCCAGTACCGAAGTACTGGCTACTGGGCTAGTGATTCCCTCGGGGACACTCAATCCACCAGCAGAGGCATCGACCCAGTGGTAGTAATAAGGTAAACGGTACCAATTTTTCTGCACCAGACCGTTAGTTTTCTCAATTGAATTGTTTTATTTTTTTCATGTCAAGGTCCATTATAGCCGACTAAATGGCATGCTTTTTTTTCTCATTGTTGAAGGCTGCATGGTTGCGTATAATTACTTATTATATGTATATCAAAAAGATTGGAGGAATTACTGCTATTGATCGATCAAGGCCAAAACAAATTAAATAACACAAAAATATGATTCTAATTTATTATTTTACTGCGCCAAGGATAAGACAGATTCGTCCATTTGAATATAACAACGGCTACATACACTTCTACGGACAGGTTATCTGGAAAAAAAAACATGATATATTTTAATCTAAATATAAAAACATATGTAACATTAGCTCATATAATCAAATTGAAATGAAATGTTCGAAAATACTTGATCAATATAATAATACTTAGATTTAATGGTACACAATGCTTATTCTAGACAACAGAACATAAAACGTTTTGTCTTAATCATTCAGACAAATTCAGAACATTCTTTACCATGATAATACGACGGGTGTCATATATTGAGCAAGATTTGCTTACTTTTCAGTTGCAACTTCTATCATCCCTGTTTGTTTTGTTTTGTTTTGTTTTGTTTTGTTTTTTTGGAGGGGGGGAGCGTTGAGAAGTCCTTTCTAGGTGTTGGTAGACGCTTGTTTGTCTTTGTTGTTCTTTTTTGTTTGTTTTTGCCATGGTTTTATCAGTTTCTCTTAGACTCATTTAACACTAAACCGCGTTTTGTATAAGCGAATTTCCATTTGACCTATTATTATATTCACTGATTCAAAATGCAAAAGCTCGTAAAGTTTATATCATCAATAGACTTAATTGTCAAATGTTAATTTCTTAGATTTAAATTATTGAATAAATGTTATATTAATGTTAAGCGTTCTTCAATTGAAGAAAGGTACTATCGTAAGTTTTATATTAATTTATCATACCCATTTGATATAAAATTTTCAGAAAAAAAAATTATGTAAAATATCGTAACCAATTTCAATATTCTTTATAATTTTCCCACTTCGTTAAAATCGTTTCTTTTGCAAAAAAGCAAAAACAATATTACGATGAGATTGATTGATGGTTTAGCACGTGCTTAAGTATAAATGTTCACGAGTGATCTTGGTTCAGTATGTCAAATATGATACAAAAGATATATTCAATATTTTCAGAAACTCCAAAAAGAATGTTCATACTAACCCTTGGCAATTCGCAAATAAATTGATATTCGTCATTACATTCATCATCATCCCAGTTCCAGACATTTAAACTACCTAATTCTATTTCAACACAGTCATCGTTGGATATCGAATCCACTGAAAAAAATTAAAAGAAGTATCTATCTTAACATAAGTGTTTGATAAAGTACGAAAACAACACAATCGAAAATCAGAAAAATAACAATAAAGAAAACTAACCCATCATTCCGGACGAAAATGACAGTTTTGATAGACGAAAAAGGTATCGGAATACTCAACTAATCAGTACCGTTATATTGTCTCTTCCAAAAACATCGGTATACAACTCTGAAATCTTACAATCAGTCTCTAAGTTTATTTTAACCGTTTTACCGAAAAAGTGATTAGTTGTTCTCGATGCCATACTGCTGAGACGGTATAGTAAAATGAGATGGTCTAGCACGCTGAAAGAGAGGTAGAATATACCAAATGTATATTCAAACTCATAAGATGAAGACAAACTGTCAACGCCATGGCATAGAGAGAAAATCGACGAAACGACAAACAACCGTCTACAAAACACAACATACAAAACTAAAGACTTAGCAAGACGAACTCCCCCAAATACCAGGGATGGTCTTAGGTGCTGCGGAAGGGTCAAGAGATCCTGCTTTAAAGTGTTGATTATGAATCAAATGGACGAATATAAAAACAACACTTTATAGATGTGGTGCGTCGTAGTGATGTATTATGGATTTAACTTCATTAGGAACGCTGAAGCCAAATGTGTATACGTATTTGAATTTACGATGAAAGAGAAACAACCAAAAAGCCTCAAAAGAATAATCAAATCCATCTGAGGTATATTGTGCTTAAAAGAGTCAAAACTTTAATTTCTTATCAATTTCTATACAAATCATTGGAGGAATTTAAGAAAAGCAATGCTATTAAACATGCTAGTATCGCAGCACTGACTATTAGTCTAATCATATATCAAGAGCAGAAAAGTCATAATAATAAAATATAAGAGTCAACATTATAATCGAAAAGAACAATACTGAAATATTCTTATTAAATTCATGCATGCAAATTATTAATACATACACACAGATATTAATTCATACAAAAACACTAGCAGACTGACGATGAAATGTTTAAACATAATTTAGGAAACATTCCCATAAACGACATCTTATTTCCGTAACTGTACCTAATTTCTAATCCTCTGTTCAAGTAAAATTGAAACAACGATTTACGAATTAAAATATATATTGAATACCATGTCTTCAAGTATTTTTAATACACAGGAAAATAATAAAATTCATCCTCTAAACTTTAAAGGGTTGAAAACGAAAACATGAAGCATGCATGATACCCGTGTGACAATTTTTTAGTTTCAAAGTTGATTTTGTTATTGTTTAAATCGAATGCAATCAAAGATACTAGTATTAAACTAGTAATACAGGTTTATTGCCTATATCATCTTGCTTCTCTCTGTTCTTACTGTACCTGTCACAAACCAGGAGCCTGTTATTAAGTAGTTCTAATTGGCTACTGTCTGTCATGTTTGATTTTAGTTTATTGTTGTAGTTTAAATCAGGCTACTAGTTTTTATCCTTTGAATTGTCTGAAATTTTGTCATGCCGAGGCTTTTTATAGCATAATGCAAGGTAAGATTTATTTCTCTTATTGTTTAGATTTCTTGATGTTACTGGTTTTGTTCATTGTTAAAGGTCATACTATGTTGTTGCTTACATCCATCTCTTTTGGTCTTTTGGGGAGAGTTGTCTCATTGGCAATTAAACAACATTTCCTGACTGCTATACTTGAGAGTACATTGAGGTAAAAGGACACACATTGCAATTTATTTGCAGTTATATGAATAAAGTACTGACATATTAATTGTAAGTTCAAAATTTAACTACTATTTAAGGGGCAGTTTATTTTACCACTAGAAAAAGGAAAAACCGCGAACTATACATTTAAGGGTAAAAATAAATATCATGAACTTGAAACATCTGTTGTGAATGGTGATATCCACGTGTTTAGATATAAAGTAAAACTCATCGACTTCGATTTGCTCAATAGTGATCAGTGTGGACATTATCAATTTGTCGAAAGTCTAGGAGCATGTATCGCTCACCTGACATTTATGCATACAATTGATTCAATGTAATACGAATATATCCAGTAGCTTCTGGCAAAATGCAAGGAATCGATAGAATTCATCATTGAAGATAATTTCGGACATTTGACTCATTTTGTAATTTACATTTTTTATCTATCTGCTATCGTTTCTGGAAAGCACAAGAAAGTTAATAAAAATTGGACATGAAAAACATAATGACTTCAGATTTCCAATCGTCAACTTCCCATTTCCCAGCAGTAACATATCCTCTGCTTCATCGAATGGCTTTTACATATCTCAATTGATACGTTATGTTCGAGCATGTTCCATTATACTGACTACATTTGCAGTGTTATGTTCCTTTTATAAAAACTGCTCGAACAGAGGTATGAGGAAGAACGACAGAAATCGACACTTCATACGTTTTACAGTCACCATCACGAATTGTTTGACCGATACGACATCTCTGTGTTTCAATTCACTGGCGACATGTTTGCAGTCTTAGATCTTTAGATATATATATATAAAGGTGTATTAATTTTTTATCCAAGGTACTGATGGCCCTTAACAGGCTACAAACTGTTTGATCCAAGTGCCAATAATGAGTTGTTTTTTTTGTAGACGGAAAGCGCGTCTGACATACAAAGTTATATTGTAGTATCTTGATGAAGATTTTCCCTCGCCACACGTTCATTTGTAAGTCCCAAGTCAGAAAACTTGTTCGTGGTGGTTTTTTGTAATACATAATATTTTTTTTTGTTATTTTGGGTTATCTGCTGGAATTTACAGATCTTTAATTCTCTCAGGTAAAACTACTATCTGATTATCTAGGCTCAAAACAATTTAAGACTGTTTACTTTGAAGACATAATGTTGACCTCTTAATGTCTATTGTTTTTGTGTAAGATGGTCATTGTCTCTTTGACATACATCTTACATCTCTTTCGTTTATATTTCATAAACTCTTAATCTTTCGATTTTCTCTTTATAAATATCGAAATATCTCTTTATTGCACATCAAATAACATTAGAATACTAGTCTTATAAACAGAACATTTTAACTACACATTTTTTGACTCAATTATCTTAGATATTAAAACTTACGTTCTCCAAATGGAAGATTATTAAATGAAAAAGCACCATTGTCAACGGCAAATACAAAATTCTCGTCATGGGTAGGACCATTAGCGCCAGTCCATATATCGTCGTCTTTATCTTTAGAAGAATAGAATTGTAATTAGTATCATAGGAGATTCTGTATTCAAGTTAGTTACAAAATACATAGTTATTAGGAAGATGACTTAACTCGACACTACATAAGTGTTCACCACCACAAATGTGTTAATCGGTACGATCGATAGTTTTTGTCTGTACCCACTAGCGACATGAATTGGCAGTCTTAAATCTTTTGATAACAGAAAAGTCGTCTTATCTGTAATGTGACTGTTTTATTGCCGATTGTAAAATTCTGTTTGAATGTTGGTTCTAATGGCGGATGCAGTATGCATAGCAGTAGACGCTTATCCTGTCGACACAATCGGTCTTGCTCCGTTTGGAGTTCATCCGATTCCCCAAGTTTTTGTTTGTTGCCCTGATTTGTCCTCTTAATTGATTTATTTTGTTTGACATCGGTAAACCACTCCTGCCTTAATTCAATGCATAGCAACTAGAGTTGTATGAAACGTTTGGAGTCACATGGATTGTAATATATAATTAACCGTTTGGACGGAGTAAAATAGAAATGAAAATAACTCTTTGTCAATCCGATTCGTCCGAAGTGATGTTTTGGATTTAGTTTTATCAGGAATGGTCAAAATCGTAGAAATATGTGAACAATTTAAAACATAAAATGTAAAATAAACCATGATCCTTTGCCGCATCAACGTATATTTTATAAATTCCTTTTGTATACATCAGATCGGGAACTCTTATATGTTAACAGTGTAGAAGGGCTACTGTCCTATGGTGTAAATTTGTAAAATCTTAGATATGCACCGGTTATTTGGATAGGCAGGTTAATTTTACATTATTGAATAGAGTCTTACGTCTAAGTATGAACTGTGAAAATTTGAATGAGAATCAGAATCGTAGAAAATGCCTTTACATGTTCTGCAGATAAGCCTTTTTCAGGGAATACACAGAAATCAATGTTAACAATATAAAACAAATTTACTACTTAAAGAAAAAAAAACACTAGATTTCCAGGCCCTGCCATGGTAAGCCTTATGTGTGTGTCCGTATTGAACCGTACTTTTAGGCCCCACTATTAAACTAATTCTATGTGTGTCTGAAATAGTAGAAAATATCCAAATTCACCACAAGCGAAATATGCTTAACGTGATATTCAATTATAAACATTGTTTATAACTGTATTGCTTAACTGGCAAATGGGTAATAGAAAATCAATCGTTTCAAGATGATGAAATGTCAAATTAGTATATTGACTCAGGTTGGGAACGGAACTATACGGTTTTTGAATGTTTAGGTCAATCGGGAGACTGTCATGCGGGACTTAGACATTCGAAACAATTTACAGTAACGGAGAATGTTAGAATTTGTGATTATTGTAAGCTAAATGGATTACTTGTAATGCAAAGATAATGTCTATACTTGGCATTAACACGTTAATAATTATGGGTGAAGAAATCATTCTTTCAACAAGAGAACTTGGGAAATATTGAACTAAAACTAAGAGGTTCGACTCAAATCATGCGAATGGTTATGTTCATTCAGCTTATATTTTGACTTCAAAAGGTTTGTTTTCAAAGGCTCTATATATGTTATAAGAATTGAGAAATAGTTATTCATCAAATTTAGCAACATCAATTTGTAAATCATTACCATGTGTGCTCAATCTTTGCAAATACATGATTCCAAATATTTTTTACTGTACGGTCGCTTGCCGGTTAAGAATTTTCGACTGTATCATGAGACTTGAAGCGATTGTGTATTGTCGCTTGGTAGCAGTGTAATAGTTTTGTCTGGAGTATTCATGAAGATGATCGGTTTTACTGTTTTCAAGACCTCCATTAGAAATAGAAGAGATCATCAAAATAAATTTCTTTTTTCACTTTCAGATTTATATCAATATGCAACGGTCTACACAATGTCGTTTATAAAACTGTTCTTTCGTTTATTCAAAAATTATTTTTAATTTCAAAGTACTGTAACTGATAAACATATGTGCACTCACACACATGTTAGATTTTAATTGTATCTAACAAAAAAGGTAACAATTAAAAGCCAATCGTTCAGAGAACAATTGAAGGTCTTCCACTCAAATTCACTTAAAAAAAACAGTATGTCCAGGCTTAAATGATAGCTTATTACACACTTCCGGTTAAATCAAAGTCACTTCTGGTGTCAAATAGTAGCTTACTTTACTCCAATTAAAAAAATATATAGCTTCCATATACTTTTGCTTTAAATAAAGGAGATAAATGGCTACTTCCGCTTGAACAAAGGTCACTTCTGGTTGACATTTTCAAGATATATGTCTACTAACCTAATGAAAACGTTCATAAAGCTTTATCATGTAAAAATATGAATCTACAGTAAAGGTCAAAATCTACAACGTCTATTATACCTTTGACCTCGATCTTAATTTCAAGGTCATAAAGCAAGGACCTAAAAGCAAATGACCCTTAGTCTCCACTATGTAAGGGAAATGAGTTCTATCCCAATACAGCCAATTTTGAGAATTAGAGGGGAGGAAACTCCCATCAAATGTCAACGCACCCTTTTTACCAAAATATGTATGTTACGGCATGTCGCAAATATCAGTTTAGTAAAATATTTTGTCGATATCTTATACAGTTTCTGAAAAGAAGCAATATTAAGTCAAAATAAAAATTTTAAATCTGACCTTGACCACCTTAGACCTTGACCCAATTTTCTTTTCGGTGGACCAAGGACCTCAATTCAAAAGACCCTTGGTCTCTATCACTTATGGTTTACCAGTTTCAATTACATTTCACTTATTTCAAATACAGAAGGGGAAATACCTCTCATATTGAGTCTCCGGACCGCTTCGGTCAAAATTATTCTTAAGATCCTTAGGATATAACGAGAAAATTGGTAAAAATAATTTCATCGAATCGCTTCGATCCAAATTAGCCAAAAATTTCTGGATGTAACGAACAATTTAGAAAATTTTTTTTTCGATATCTTTTTCTGTTACAAAGGAGATGCACACACTTGATAAAAGGTGAATAAGGAGATAACTCTAACAAAAAAAATTGTTCGGCTTAGAATAAAAAGCGCATACACTGTATGATACTATATAAGAAATATCTTAGCGACATATTGCGAAACTAAAATTTTACGCGATAACAAAATTTGGCGGAAGAAAAAAATAATAATCAGAACAAATACAATAGGTCTTTCCACAGAAAAATGGAAAAACCTAATAATCAGAACAAATACAATAGGTCTTTTCACAGAAAAGTGGAAAGACCTAATTATAAACCAATTGTTCAAAGCACAATGAAGGTCTTTTCACATTACATTTCTAAATAATTGATCAGAAGCTATTTCCGGTTAATCCAAAGTTACTATTGGCATCCCATCATAGGTTTCTTCATACTGATCAAAAATAAATATAAATTCTATATACTTTTGACTAATCTTGGGAAATAATTACCGGTCTCATATGATTGCTTACTTTACTCTGATTCCGAAAATATATGGTTTTCATATATTTTTCTTTCAAATAAGGGAGATAATTAGCTACTTCCGGTTTTCAAAAGGCGACAGTAGGTGTCATCAAAAGGTTATTGTATGTTGATTCTTAAAATACGTAGTTTTTTAAGTATTTTTCCCGTGAATTACTGCAAATATAGCTACTTTCGGTTTGCTCAAGGTCACTTCCGGTTGATATGTTTCAAGGTCATATGTCACTCAACCCTTTGCAAAAGACACTTTGGCTTAATCATGTACCAGAATGAACTTATATTCGATTTACTTTAATTTATAACTCCTTTAAGATATCATCAGATAGCTTTGGACCAAATATACCATTTCTCCCTTTCAACAACCCAAATAGTTTGCATCAATTCTTTTGTATATAGGTTTCATAGTTTGAGAGGAGATGAACACAAAATGTTGTCTGTATCTTTTTTTGTTTACAAATGAGATGCACACAAAAAATAAACAGTGAATGGGGAGATAACTCTTACAAAGAAATTTGTTCGGCTTAGCAGGGTGAAATTTAAAAGCGCATACACTGTACGATACATTATAAGAAATTTCTAAGCAACATATTGCGAAACAAAAATTTATCGCAAGAACAAAGTTTGGCGGAAGGAAAAAAAAAATAATAATAATCAGAACAAATACAATAGGTCTTTCCGCAAAAAAGTAGAAAGACCTAATAATAATTAAAACCCAATTGCTCAAAGAACAATTGGATGTCTTTCCACATCAATATTCTAAATAATTGATAAGAAGCTACTTCTGGTTTACTCAAAGCTACTATGGGCATCCAATCATAGGTTTCATCATACTGATTCAATAAATATATGGTTTCAATAGACTTTTGCCTGAAATAAGGGAGACAATTGCCAACTTCTGGTCTAATAGGATAGCTTTATTTACACTGATTCAAAAAATGTATGGTTTATAAAATTGAGAATGGAAATGGGGAATATGTCAAAAAGACAACAACCCATCCAAAGAGCAGACAACATATATATACTTTTACCCGTAAAAACGGAGATAATTGGCAACTTCTGGTTTAGAAAATGTAACTTCCGTTCTAAAATGATAGGCTAAAGTATGACCATTCAAAACATATATGGTTTCTACTTTAACTTGAAATAAGTGCAAAAATGACTACTTCCGGTTCACTCAAGGTCACTTCCGGTTGTCATTTTTTCAAGGTCATATGTCAATCAACATTTGTCAAAGAATCTTATGGATTTATTATGTACCAATCTGAAGAAATAGTAAATTTACCTTGAAATAAAACATTCCAGGGGCAATAATTCCTATAAGAGTCACTGGATTGTTTCAGACTAAATGTATCATATATTCATCACAATGTAACAGACTAGTTCTTTTATATATAACGTTAAAAATATCAGAGAAAATGCAAAAACAAGCAAAACGACAAAATTCAGAACATGACCTTGACCTTTGACCTTGACCTCATTTTCAAAGTTAGAACCCAATGACCTCAAATAAAAAACTATACGTTTATACGGCTTACGGTTTATGAGTTACAAAAACTTTAAGACAAATTTTTTTGATAAAGGTAGAAAACTCCTGCAAAATTTCACCGGATTGCTTCGATCCAAATCAGCAAAAAATTTTCTTAGGATGTAACAATGTGTAACGAACAAATATGAAAAATAATTGTGTCGTTCTCTTTTTTGGTTATGGAGTTACGGAGTTACGGAGGAGATACACTAACAAGAAAAACAGTGTTTGGGGAGATAACTCTTACAATAAAAAAGTCTTTGCCTTAATAAGATGAGTTTTTTAAACGCAATAGCTGTTCGATATAATATCAGAAATATCTAAACGACACATTGCGAAACAACTTTATACCGCAAGAAAAGGATTTGGCGAAAGAAGAAAAAAAAATAATTATCAGAACAAATACAATAGGTCTTTCTACAGAAAAGTAAAAAGACCTAATAATAATAATCAGAACAAAATCAATAGGTCTTTTCACAGAAAAGTGGAAAGACCTTATAATAATCAGAACAAAATCAGTAGGTCTTTCAACAGAAAAGTGGCAAGACCTAAATATATACTATTACAAGGTGGACTTTGGGACTTGGTTCTTTTTTTTTTTTTTTGAAAACCTGGAATTGACTTATTCATTATTACTTTGTTTTTAAAAAAAACAGCTACTGCGCTGTTTGCCGGACTTGCTTTAACATTGTTAAGATTTTATGTTCGATGATGGAAGTATTATATTGACAGGAACTCCAACAAACCGACTTCAAACGTTTATAGTGCGATGCCGCAAAATAGTTAAGTATCTGTTAATTAACTCGACATGTGATATGGATGCATTGCTTCAATCAAACTTTTTGGAACCTCGTGATTGATTGTAATTACGTAATATACCGTAAATAACCGGATGTGTACTTAATTGTCAAGGAAATGATGTTTACCGACCATGTCACTAAATGACAAATATATCAGTTTTGTCGAGTTTTGCTGCGTAAAAACAAATAAAAAGAAAGAAACGAAAACCCCGCGACTGTTTTAACAAAAGAAAAAACATGCAGTCAATTTTCTTATGTTATTCTGTTTTAAATATAGACCGATTTTTTTAGATCTTTTCAACTTTTGCCTTCATTCATTGAACGGAAACAGGTGCCGTTATTCATGAGGCGATTTACAAATAACCACTGGTGTTTCCGCGTTTATTTACCATGTTTACATTGGTAGGTAGATAAGACACTCGATACCAAACCACGTGATAAGATTACATTCAGTAAACAAAACAGGCGAAAGCGGCATTGCAGATAACCCACAAAGGAGTTACTTGACAAACTGAGTCGAAACCTCTTTTTTTTCTTAAAGAAATCAGTGGGATTGGAATTTTTCGTTGGAGTTCCTGTCAATATGATGATTCCATTGTACGATGTAAAAATAAAAACTACATGCATAAGCACCTAAACATTTTTTAATAATTTTTTGTTATCAGTAGATACAGAGTCATGAACTAAAAGTCATCAATAAAATAGAAATGACAAACCAGAGTGAAGATGACAACGACAAACTCTCTGTTTAAAATTTCGAAAAAATTACATTTCTCAGCATTTCTCACTTTGTATTTTATTTTCAATTCCATAAAGCTTTGGGATTTATTTCTCTTACTAAACAATGGACATCAGAAGTTCTAGTATATCTTATAATTTGATAGGAGTAAGGATCTACTGATCGCAAATCCTTTCAAACTGTTGAAGGAACTAAAACTTTCAGGATTTTTTCATTCATATACAGACTTTCCAGTGTGCACCTCCTATGTAGTTTCTATCTGTTGTTTCTTAACGTATTACATTATAAACTAAGCTATTTTTCATAATCAATTTGTTTGAAAAAGGGTATGCAACTCCTTTTAAACAAATTGATAAAATTCAATGAAATTTTCAGGGATTAGCTATTTATAGTCCTATTGTTCTTTTGATCCGAATGGTTGTATGGGTTTCGAACAGCAAACAGGGTTTTGGCTTTTGATTTAATATCAACGCATTCCTTTTCGAAAATCTTTCGTAAATAGAAGTAGGAATTATAATTTATGTTTAAGCTGTATGGTGTGGTTGCTGTTGGCGGTGATTATTTAATTTTCTCAATCAGAGGTCAAAGAACTTTTTTCTGAAATGAGGCAGCTTTGCAAATCTTTTTCAGAACTTTCATTTCGCCATCTTAACTAAGTAACCTAAATCGGAAGTCCATGATCTCTCCATCTTTTACGTCATAGCATGGCAGTCAAATCGATAACAAAAAACTATGTGTTTCGATACTTGTATTCAATTGATATATGTTTAAAGCTGATACATAATTTTTTTTCAGTTTTACTTAGAATAAGTAAATGAGAGTGCTTTGTCAATGAATATATGGCATAGTCGATATTGTTTTTTGTTCATAAATGAACAAAATAATCAATTACTTTACTCATAACTTACCGAAACCAAACGTTTTTATGACAGCATTAGCTTCTTGTTCTGTATTTGGCCTCCATAGGTAGGCTCCTGGTGTAAAGGTACATATCTTCTAAAATTTAAAATTAAGACACATATGCAGTTTCTACATTCGTAACTTATTTCTACATACAACAACCAATGATTCATTTATTTTATGTTTTAAAATTGGAAAAGCATGATCAACAATACCGCAGCTTTTAAGTATCGGTATTGCGAGTATTGCTTACTACATTTTTCAGTTATTGTGTTTTGTTTCAAATAAACATTATTTTTAATGTATTGTCTTACTAACATAAACCTCCTATGTCGTTTAATTCCCTTTGCAATAACCCGATTGTGTAAAGCATGAATGGCGGAAAAGCTGTGCGTTTGGGCAAATGACACGTTTTGACTTTGAAAATACCTACATCAATTCACTACATAAAAACAAACATGAATAGGATAAGGTTGTTGATATATTACTTTTTTAAAATTACTCGAGGAGAATAGTCTCTTAGGTTTACTATTTTTTTTTTCTATCGATAAACATCGTTGTCAACATTTAAATAGAAATGCATAAATGGTTAACTTGAGTCAAAGTTTGTTAAATGGAAGCAAGTATGCATGGATAAGTTTTTTAATATTTTCTCATTGATATCAAATAATTCTCGAATCATGCTTCATGACTCCAAAATTGCTAACTTTCATGGAACAAAATTTTGTAGATAAACATTATGTTCAAGAAAGATGTTTGCAAAAAAAATCTAGAAAAGGAATACTAGGCCTATTAAATATGATCTCAAGTGTGTTATGTTTTTGTGAATACTCCTCCTGGACGTGTAACAGCTGTTTAACTACATCAAATATCGATAAGATAGTTAAATTAAACATTCGAAATACACTGTCATTACCATTTCGCCTTCTATCCGTAGCAAATGAATTACATTTTATAAATGGCAAATATCAAGTGTGTCCGTAAAGGATGACCAAGACAATATATGCTTCAGACAGTACAATTGTTGACATGATAAAGGTATATCCTTTTGCATATTCTCCAAGGGATGGTTGAATGTGACCAAATTTCATATTAATTACATTCGATATCAACCAATCAAAACAAAGCCTACCATAATTAGAGTTAATAAATCTGATACAACATAAAAGATACTCACCAGAGCATTAGCCCACATTTGCTCATCGTCTCCACTGTAGAAGTAACAATTAGGACTAGCAGTTTGGTCAGTCAACAACCTATATCTTTGAGGGCAATTTGTTGGAACACATGGTGCTATTCATATGACACAAAATGAGTTAATTATTCAATAGCAACAACATAAAGTTAAACTGGTACATAAACAAACATTACAAGGAAAAATATACGAAATTCACATGATGCAAATTAAATTTAATTAAATATCTCTAACATGAAAAAACACAATTTCGGCAAATGAATCCCCTAGTTCATTTGACGACTTACACATAGAGATTAATCTATATAAAATGTTTGTACTACAAAGAACAGTTGTTAACAACCAGATAGTTCAATAAATAACTTGTTTATGTTCGTCACAAGTTATAAATACTGCTTTGCAATGCTTTAATCTTGAATACATGTAACATAAGATACAAACTAGCATATTGACAAATACTTTGCACAACACTCTATTATATAATAACAACGTGCTCATGAGAAAAAAGCAGACAACCTACCGTGGCGCTTGTGTTTTTCGTCGCCTTATTTATGCTTACAAAACCATTCACGTCACGTAGGTTACCCATTCTATATCAAATTATAATAATGACTGGATGATATTTACGACTAACGATGGGGAAAGGCTTATCTTATTCTTTTTTACTTTGATACGAGACAATACCCTTAAAAGATGTTACCAAAGACAATTGGAGAGAATGACTTGATGTTTTACCCCCCCCCCCCCCCCAAAAAAAAAAATACTAACATAATGATGATGGGTGGGGAGGAACGGCTAATGTGCCAAAAAGAGTGGCATGATTTGGATACACATTTTGTTGGAAATATATTTTTATTTTTTAATCTATAAGAATCGAAGTTTTCATAATTAATGTAATTAAAGAAATCAGAGAGGAATGAATGGTTTCAGTATTGACAAACTGTAATTCTGTAATAATTCTTGGTATGTTTGAAGTTGAAACCGATAAAGAATGTAATTTGTCATCTCCGCAAAATATAAAAAGGCAAAGGTCCATCATCGAAAACAATAGTCTAAACGTCAATTTTTTAGCCGATTAATTTTACGAACTTTTTGACGTCGCCGACTATAGGGCCACCTAATTAATTCCCCTTGCTATTGTTGCTGATAGAACTTGACGACAACGGACGTTTCAAAGTACTTGCTTTCTAAAACAATACTTACTTGTTTGTACAGCTGCTTGTGTTGTTGGAACAGTAACAGAAACAGGTGTTGGCACAACAGGTATTGGCACAACAGGTCCAACACTTGTTTCACTAGTAACAGTACTCATCATTGTCATCATTACTATTGGTATCGTGAGTAACGCTATCGTTAAAAAAGGAATAGGAGGGAGTCCAAAATCTGACCCTGTGCCAAAACTAGTACCATCCACAAATGTGGTTTCTGAAAATAAGTAACAAATGATTATTTTATGTAACGCCAAGATGAATTGATGATTTTTTGAAAGTATTCTTTAGAATTTTACCTTCTTACCCTTTCTGGAGTGCTTGGAATCACCCCAGTTTTTCAGTTTGATGTGTGTTTCTCAGTCATTTCTTTTCGATTTTGAAAGTTTGTCTTTGGCGTATGAGTGTGTCTTTCCTTTGGTATCTTCCGCGTCTATTGTATCTTTGAGCGTTCCAAGTTTATCGAATAACTTCAAATGCGTTTACTGTTTACGTCGACTTGATACACAATCATTTTTTGTTGTTGTGTTAAAATATTTGATATTCAGGTTACTAAACAGGAAATATTTTATCAATTTTAAAACTTGGTGTTAACTGATGCACACAAAAAGCATACGAAAATTTGCATTAGATTCCATATACTGGAATATAGAATTGTAACATGTTTTTCATTATCACAAATATGACGATAAATTACATAAGCATGAGAAAACATACTTCTAATTTGAAAACTGAAATAACAAAAAGGCTTCCATTTATAAAATTAAAATATATACACAGAAGAAATGAAATATAGAGACAGGTTTGAAGGATTTTTGGAATATTAACGGTTGAACTCGATTGTAAGAGAGAAAGGTGGAAGGTTTTTGTGTGGGGAGGGGTTGTTCAATAATCTAGAAACAGAGCCTTACAGACCAAACAGAAACAAACAGATTTGAGTACTTAGAGATCGTAACGTTGTGTTTTTTGTCTCTTCGTCTTTCCATTACTTTGATTTTTTGTGTTTTAAGTCAATATGGGGAACCAAAACCTATCCCACTGATGTTTACAGCTTGTATTCGTTTAGTATTAATACACTTATGTAACAGTCCAAAGTTACAGAAGGGCTGAGCGCTTTTAACATAATGCACTACATATATGCTTGTTCAAGATCACGTCACATAAAAAAACACACTAAAAGAGAGAACGGCGGAATATATAAAATTGATAGTGAAGCTCATCAATCGAAAATAGACCTGAAAATGCCATGGCAAAATACAAAAAATGACCAAATGATAAACAACGGCCAACAAAGCACAACACAGAAACCTAAAGACTGAGCAACACGAGACCCATCAAAATCCGGAGGGAAACTTTGAGTGTCATGACATCACGGGACATAGATCTGAGGAAAGAACGCATATTTGAAGCTGGACATAGAGTTCCATATGAATTGTACATTTGTTTTAATGGAATATTATAAATTGCTTATTTAGGGAACAGTTAAGAAAACTTTGCGCATGCATTATTAGATTTTTTCAAGTCCCTTAAAACTGACATTTTTAAATGAGATAAATTTTGTATTTCACATCTTTATATATCATTTCAAACACGTTTACGATATGGAAAAGTCAAGTAGCATCTGAAGACTCTATCTATATAGTTTTATGTGTTCTAAAATGGGTTTTCTGTACCCTATGAATAGGTCCAAGGTTTATTAACACCCGGTAAAACAGAATGTTTTATGATGCAAAAGCTATAAAAAGCGATTCATGCTAAGCCAAATAACCAGTTACCTAAATATGAATCGATTATAAATAATTTTACCTCTAGCTCCACTGTCATCGATGAGAAAAATATCTGTCTGCTGGTCAATTGGATTCTGTCCCGGTATGATCTGTCCTTTGTATGGACTTATAGACAGGAATACCACAATTATTAGCAGGTATAGCTGTAATTAAAACTTACGTCATAGAAATTTTCCATAACTCTACATCAATAGTTAATAAACAAAATAATTGATTTAAAAAGATATTTCAATCTTGTCAATTCAGCACCTTATGACCATGACACTCCAATAAAGTATTCTCACAGTTCAATGTTCTGGGCGCTTTCAGTAACGGAGCATGCAAATTGTCGTATTATCAGAATGGTATATTAAAATTACAAAATATGTTTGCAATATTTAAGTACCTTTAAATTATTGATTCTAGAGTTTGAAATTATGACAGCCATTGATTCGAACGACAGCTTATCACCACAACATTGAAGAATATTTAAAAATTCAGTAAATGACACAAAACAGTCATAAGACATAGACACACGCCATAAAAGTTACATGTCAAAAAAAAAAACAACAGAGTATGAACAAAATAAATAGAACTAATCCAAACTAATCTGCATCATAATTCGATTTTACATTACAGATTTTTATGATACACAAATAACAGTGGTGAAACAGATAATGCTGAACAAATTACGGAAATAAAAACAGCCAAGATCATTGTTACGAGTAACGATTCTTTAATTATTCTAAAACAAGAATGTTCATGTATTTGCTGCATATCTAAAAGCTCAGGTGAATTTCAGGTGAATTTCTGGTGAAATGTTTTTCTTGAATTTAATTGATGTGATTTCATATATATATATATATATATATATATATATATATATATATATATAAACAAGTCTAAATTGAAAACAACGTTCAAACCTAAGATTGCGTTGGATAAAAACTGCATTTTTTATACGTGTGCATGCAAAACAAATTTCTTGGTTGAGGGATCTATATTCAGCAAACAACATTTTCCAAAAGACCAAAAAAAAAGTAAAAAAGTATAATTTAACAAAATGCATTTGACGAGCCGGTTGAACAACGGATGTTATTTCCTCTTCAGTGATGTTAGGAATCGAAACGGTATTTGGAAAGTACTTCAAATCTGATATTGATATCGATAGAAAAATAAAACTAATAAAACTAAATCCATTTGACAAGATTTAAAACGTTATGATGTCATAATTACATCAGTACATGAACATATTTCACAAAAATGAAGAAAACACCATCGGTTTTCAGTTTTTCATCCATTTTGTTTTGTAGTAATACTGACTGCAGCAAAAGAGAAACATTCTTAAAGAGGTTTTTGGTGATCTATTTAAATGATTCTAATAAATATAAAATTGATATATGTTTTTAATCCGGAATAAATGCATGAAAAAGTGTACTAAAAATTGTTGATACATAACAAGAAAAATAAAGACATTTGACAACTTTTCATTTTTATGTAGATACATCCATGCAACGCTACATGTGGAGTATATATCTTCTAGTCAATACAATATTCCAGGGCTTCATTTCCGATCAAGATTTCGTTGATAGAGAATTGCAATCAACATTTATGAAAAGACCGAAAAAGTGAAAACGTATATTTTAACAAAACGCATTCGACGAACAGGTCGAACAACAAATGTTCTTAAGCCCTGCTGACTGCCATTGGCGATTGCCAAATAAACGGATCACCGATGTAATAAATTGATATTCATTATAAATTTAATACTAAAGAGAAAACAATAAACTTGCGGAAAAGATGATATACCGCAAACAAAAGGTGCAAAGGTTTTAGTACACCATATCCGGATTTCGACAATTAATGTCTCTTCAGTGATGTTAAGAATCGAAACGGTATTTGGAAAGCCATACAATTTACCTCAATTTAGGATAGACTCTTGAATTTTGAGGAGTCAAAAATACTATATAATTATTCAGGTATATTCATGTTTGATCAAATATGAAATTTTAATATACAAAATTAGTTTGTATGGACTATTAATAAACATTTGTACATCAAAACAATTTTGTCTTTCTATAAGATGAATTAGATGCACATGTCGTACCGGGGCTAATGGATTTCGAAAAATATTTTGAAATTACAATAATAAGATATGCTTCAATTCCTTCATATTTTATATTTGATAAATACTTAGTTCCCAAAATAAATTAAAACGATGAATTATAAAATAATCGTATAAGTGATTTAAATAAGTGATATAAATCACTGTACTAACCTTGTTATATTTCACCATCATTCTCACGTGCTTGCGTTTTGAATAAAACAAATGGACTACCTGAATGTTAATAATTATATAGTATGTATAAGCTAGAACACACCTTATGTAATCTAATTTTTATGATAACTACCCAATCGCATCGCTTTTCTGATCATGAGTAAGCAGTCCTATTTTAATTGATGAATCTTATTTTTATTTGTCAATATGTCTAGGATATAAATGCATAAAATTTACCCTGTACTCTATGATGGTAATAAATATCTAGATCAAATAAAACCCTTATGTAGACGTAATAAAAATTATCATGTTTTTGCAACTAGGACAAACTTAATATAATTCAAACATTGTTAAGGACAGTGTTGAATTAAAACTTCTTGTATAGTTTAACAATTTTAGAAATCAGTATCATTAAAAGAACAACTACTCAAATAAAAACCAATGGGTTATTAATATTGCTACGGGGTTAATAATCCCATTAAAGTACTGTGAACCGTTCGTTTACAGTGAAAAAGTGTAAAGCAACCATTCAATATATTTGAAAAGTGCCTAGAAACCATATATTTTCAGTTTCATTGGGACACAACTCCGTAAAAAGATTGATATCAAACATGCAGACTTTCTTTTAATCAGTAATCCCTTTCAAAACACACATTTTAAGTTCCGAATTGTTGAATAAGAGTTAATTATATTGCACTTATTTCCTATTGAATCTTTTTGGGACTTCTGCAAAATGAGGTCATGTGACATTTTACATTGAACGTGTATATGAGCTCTATTCAAAAATGAAAATGTTAAACCCCCTTTTGTATTCAAAAGAGAAGGGTTGGGTACTTAAGCTCAAAAATTAAAACTTCCAAGAGGTAAAGTTGTTGCATATCAAATGAAAGTCTATAAAGCGTACATTTCAAATATAAAATTCCATTCCCCCTAAAATGGGTTGGGTAGGATCATTGAGTGCAAAAAAAAATTGCCTTAGACGATAAAGTTGTTGCATATCAATTGAAAGGTCGTTATGTGTACATTTCAAATACCAAATTACAAACAACTGAGATACAACTGGTTTTATTTTCTTTTCATTCTTCCAATATTGTTTTTATCTGGCCACCAACAATTCTATTTAAGTTATCATGACCAAATTTGGATTATCAATAGACCTCATCATGAAGTATTACCAAATGACCCTGTTTAGGAATTCATCATCCGCTTTAAACGTTATTTCCCTTTTGTTGTTTTTTTTTCGACATGACCCCTATAGTTGTTTTTGAAGAAATCATTACCTTATTTTCACAATAGTTAGATCTAATCATGAAGTTTTACCAGATGAGGCTGTGTAGGATTTCATCATCTCCTTTTAGAGTTATATTCCCTTGAAACAATTTCTTTTATTTGCATATATCTTTAAAGATTATTTCAGGTAGAATCGATCTGAAAATAGCAAGATGTACAAGAACAGATGGCAGTGTTAATTAACATAAAGAATTGGTTGGTATCAAACTTTATAATAGTTATTTCCCTTGAAATATTTTACATAATTTTTTGTAAAGTTATATTTTGAGAACCGTATGTCGCAGAGACATTGGACCTTCACCAATAAACTTACGTTCATGTGACCTTTCATTTGCACCTTAGGTAAAAGATCATGAAGTGCAAACAACTTTAACGCTTAAATTTCAAGCTTGAATATTTAGAAAACGATAAGAGGTAGCTGCACATACACAGCGTATGTAAAAGAAATAAGTTTGAGATTTTCATATTTTATCCTGACCTTGTAAGTTTCATACGTTCTACATATAAAATTGATATTGCTTATTTTTCTTGGGCTTTGCCAGTAATGTGACATATCACTTTGAACGTTTAAATGAGCTGTATTCAAAAAAGACAATTCTACACCACTTTCCGTCCTAAAAGAATAGCGGGGTCATTAAGTGTAAAAATTATGACTTCTAAGATAGTAAGGTTGTTGCATAACAAATGAAAGTCAATAAAGCGTACATTTCAAATACCATAGTTATGTCTCCCAAAATGGGCTGAGGAGATGATTGAGTGCAAATAATAAAGTTTCTTAGAGGGTAGAGTTGTTTTATATCAAATGAAAGGTCATCAAGTGTTCATTACAAATATCATACTTCCGATTTCGAACATTAAAGCGGATAGGGTCATTCAGGGCAAAACATGAAAAGTTTAAGACGGTATGCATGTCGTATAACAAATGAAAGGTCTTTGAGAGTACATTACAAATATCAGACTTCTGAGGGAAAACCCTTTCAATTGTTTTATAAACTATTAAGACACTAGTTGCTATATTGTTTGGTAAACTCCTTTTACCTTTATTTTGGTTTTTTTTTTTATAATTTTTTAACTTTTGTGGCCTAAAGGCTAAGTGAGCTTTTCACATCACTTGGCGGCCATCCAACTTTTACAAAAATCATCTCCTCTGAAACTAGTGAGCCAAATTTCACAAAACAAAAAATGTCACAATCATCAAGAGGCAATCTAGTTTAAAATATGTGTCCCATGACCCCGACTGCCAAACAAGATAAACGACATGGCTAAAACTAGAACACTGGGGGTAAAATGCAAGTTTTGTCTTTTATACTGAAATATGATAGTTTTGTATATCATTTTGAGAACCGCTATAGAAAGAGAAAAATCTGACAGGGGCAAAAATGTTTAGAATGTTAAGATCTACCTGCTGTCCATTTACGTCAAAACTGTCAGACGACTTGTAAGAATTATTGCTCTTAAATATCAAATTTATTTTGTTTTTCATTATTGCTTATTATTTTAAAAACAAATATATAAAGAGAAGCTTTAATCAAAAACAAATATCAGGAAGAGAAGATCTTTAAGGAAGTCAACCTGGGAGACTCTGTTAGCTGACTCCTTTAAAGACAATTTTCTACCATATTTCACGTTTTTGATTAATATCGTATAAAACTCTTCTCCTCTGAAACCACTTTGCCAAATTTAACCAAATTTGTTCACAATCATCATTTGGGTATCTAGTTTTAAAAAAATGTCATACGATCCCACCTGCCAACAAAGATGGTCGACGTGGCTACAATAAAACATAGGGGTAAAATGCAAGTTTTGTCTTTTGTCTTGAAATTGTTTAGAATAGAGACAATCTGAAAAAGGTCGAAATGTTCAGAATGTTGAGGAGATCTATCTTCTGTTTATTTACGTCAAAACTGTCAGAAAACGTCTTAAAGGAGTTATTTTCCATAAATGTAAAATTCTAACACTTTTTTTCATTTTTAGTAATTACCTGGAAAACTGTAATAGATAGAAAGAATTTTTATTGGAAATCAAGATCTACAATTGTCAGATGACTCCTTATTGGAGTAATTGCTATATGATAACAATGTTAACCAATTGCTTAAAAACTATAATAAATAGATATATACTACAAATTACCAAAATGATCAGCAAGACAAGATCTACAAATATTCATATTTTTATTTGAGACAGTCTGTCTGGTATATTTTTGACAGTTTGTCTGATGTAATATTTTCCTATTTGTGTACCGAGATATGCCAACTTCCTGTTGCTGATCACGACATTTCATGTAATACATACATCATAAATGTTTTCGTAAAAATTGAATATTCAAAAGCTTTACCTAGTTCTTCCTGGTACACATCGAAATACAGAATAAGTCATAATCAAATCTAAATAAGATTAATTATTACAACACATTCATGTTAATCTACCTACTTTCATGTTAAAACCTTTGTATCTCCTCGAAATTTTCGTGTTAAATCAGTTGCAGCAAATTGAATTGCAATCTGACTTTTAAAAAGACCATCTAATAAATCAGAAAATGTTTGTTTGATAAGATTGTTTAGAATCGATAAGTCATAACTGTCAACCAAATTTGAAGTGACAATTAAAAACACATTTCTATCTAAAACATTAAAATTTTGCTTTACAAGGTTAATTAAAACTAGAGGATCTAAAGAGCCTGTGTCGCTCATCTTGGTCTATGTGCATATATAAAAAAGGACACTCTACAATATTGCAGACGAGAATAGCATGATGACAAAAATCTCTGCTTTGTTGACCTTGTATTGCTGATCATTGAGTTTGTTTAGTTTCTCTATATTTTTTAAATTTTTGATAAAAACACGAAAGAGGGTTAGCAATGATGATTGTGGCCAAGGTTGGTTTAATTTGGTCAAGTAGTTTCAGAGAAGATTTTTGTAGAAGTTAATGGACGAAGGCGGACGTCGGACGATGGACGAGGGACGACGGGCGATAGATAACAGACGACGGACGACGGACGCCAAGTCATTAGAAAATATCACTTGGTCTTTAGGCCAGGTCAGATGAAAAGATGAAAATGAGTTAATTATAGATTGCCATTCGAAGCGACGTTTGGTCAAAGATTTGCTACGCGACCTTATCAGAATGAGAATTCCAGTGGGTTAATCATCTACCGTTTGTTTCCCTAGCGGTAATTGATATCTCAAAACTATGCTGTAACCACAAACAAAGTAAATAGCAGTGGTTTTCATTTTTCTACTTTCAAAAGTTTAGATTTGAGAATTACTGATCCAGAAAAGAGATTTAGAGTTATAAATGTAAAGAGTATTTTATTCGTAAATGATACTGTAAAATCATGGTCTTTTCAAACCGTCCTAATTTGTTAGGAACACTGTTTTAACATGTTCTCACTGACATATGAGATATTACTATAAACCTGAGCATACATTCGAATACGAAGAATCAATCGATGTGAATAAGACATTAGATCTTTCACAATGTGTTATATCCTTTGCGACTCACAGTATTTGTTATGTTTAATCAGACGTGACCTCACTTTACCAGATTGTTGTTTTGTTAACATAATATTGTGTCTTCAACAAGGTTCTACATTCACATTATACCACAGGCAATTTTAAATGTTAAATAATTTCTATCCAATATGGGTGTCAACTTAGCAGTCTCGTATTCATTTTAATTCAATTGAGGATAACTTAATTTTTTTGTTGATATTTATGCTACTCAATTAAATTATATAAATCATTTAAAGATGGTTTACATGTTGTTCTAACTATAAATATATAGATAGGTAGTATTTTATTATAAATTGTTGATTTGCATCTGACAATTATTTGTTACATGATTTTATTTCATGTATACATGCCTCTAGCAACCAACAATCTATCATACTATGTATATCTTTTAACATGTTCGTTTATTTTATATGCAAGCAAGTAACGGATTCTTGTAATTCTTACGTATTTTAAAGAAATAATATCAGTTCTTATACTTTATATTGTGTTTCTATATTCTACGTATTTTTCAGAGGTCATTTCTGCTCATCTCAGGCGGTCGGCAAGAAAGAGTAAAACAACCTTAAAAGTGGTTGCAGCTTCTAAAAGAAAGAAGTTTAATTAAATGGTACCAGCTGCTATATCAGTGCCTGTACTACAATTTGCAATCTTCTTTGATTTCCATTACAGCATCCGAAATTTCATATTAGGAGCTTTCTTCACAAGAGGATCTGTACGAGGTCATCAATTTCTGTACTCTTTAAGGGCATTTTTCATTTTGTTTAAAAACTAACGCTTATTCTGTCAAATTTTTAGGAAAATTTTTTTTTTCTGCAGTTATTTGAATACGAATACGAATATACGAATGTGAATTTGTGCGGTCAGTAAGTACTCGTGTATGTGCAAGGAACATAATAGAAATCACACTGAAAGTAAAAACTGTACATAAATGTTATGTGAGGCTATAAGTAATGATAGGGTCAATAGAGACACTTTTTATGCTGCCTAGTGGAAGGAGCCATATCAGCAGGTGATGTTATAATTAAAGAAAAGGTCTATAGAGACACTTTCTATGTTGCCTAGAGGGAGGAGTCATATCAGCAGGTAATGTTATAAGTTAAGACAAGGTCGAAAGAGACACTTTCTATAGTGCCTAAGGCAATGGTCATATAAGCAGGTGATGTTATCAGTTCAGGAAAGGTCAATAGGGACACTTTCTATGGTGCCTAGTTGGAAGCATCATTTAAGCAGGTGATGGTATAAGTAAAGAAATGGTCGATTGAAACACTGTCTATTGTGCCTAGGGGAGGGTCATATCAGAAGTTGATGTAGTAAGTAAGGAAAAGGTCGAAACAGACACTTTCTATGTTGCATAGGTATAGGGGTCATATCAGCAGGTGATGTTATAAGTAAAGAAAGGGTCGACAGAGATACCTTGTGCCTAGTGGGAGGAGTCATATTAGCAGGTGCTAGATTTACTTGTAGGTGATGTTATAAGTAAAGAAAAGGTAGAAAGAAAGACGCTTTTTATGGTGCCTAGGGGGAAGGGTTATATCAGCAGGTGATGTTTTAAGTAAAGAAAATGTTGATAGAGACACTTTCTATGTGGCATAGAAGTAGGGGTCACATCAGCAGTTGATGTTATAAGAAAAAAAAAGGTCAAAAGAGCCACTTTCTATGTGGCCTAGGGGGAGGGGTCATATCAGCAGGTGATGTTATAAGTAAAAAACTAGTCGCAAAATACATTTTTCTTTGTACCTAAGGGGAAAAATCATATTAGCAATTGATGTTGTAAGTAAAGAAAGGGTCGACAGGGACACCTTCTACAGCAGGTGATATTATAGGTAATGAAAGGGTCGATAGAGACACCTTCTGTCAACAGGTAATATTTTAAGTACAGAAAGGGTTGAAAGAGACACCTACTATCAGTAGGTGATGTTTTGAGTAAAAAAAGGTCGACAGAGACACTTTTTGTGGTGCCTAGGTGTGGGATTATATTAACGGGTGATGTTATAAGTAAGAGAAGGGTTGATAGAGAAACTTTTTATGGTGCCTAGAGGGAGGGATAATTTCGGCAAATGATAATGTTATAAGCAAAGAAAAGGGTTGATAGAGACTCTTTTCCTAGGGGGAGCGGTCATATCAGCAGGTGATGTTATAAGTAAAAAACTAGTCGTAAAATACATTTTTCTTTGTACCTAAGGGGAAAAATCATATCAGCAGTTGATGCTGTAAGTAAAGAAAGGGTCGACAGGGACACTTTCTACAGCAGGTGATATTTTAGGTAATGAAAGGGTCGATAGAGACACCTTCTGTCAACAGGTAATATTTTAAGTACAGAAAGGGTCGAAAGAGACACCTACTATCAGCAGGTGATGTTTTGAGTAAAAAAAGGTCGACAGAGACACTTTTTGTGGTGCCTAGGTGTGGGGTTATATTAACGGGTGATGTTATAAGTAAGAGAAGGGTTGATAGAAAAACTTTTTATGGTGCCTAGAGGGAGGGATAGTTTCGGCAAATGATAATGTTATAAGCAAAGAAAAGGGTTGATAGAGACTCTTTTATGGTGCCTAGGGGGAGCGGTCATATCAACAGGTGATGTTATAAGTAAAGACAAGGTCAAAAGAGACACTTTCTATAGTGCCTAGGGCAATGGTTATATCAGCAGGTGATGTTTTAAGTAAAAAAGGGGGCCGATAGAGACACTCTGAACAGCATCTCTTTCCCACTCTTAACCTCAAATTTTTCAAACCATGTATGGAGCTCGGGGCTTGAAACTCGGTATAAACGTGGGGATTGCTGCCATGTGAAAGTTTGATGGGCAGAGGGGGTCTTAGGGGTCACATTCTATCATACTTCGCAAAGATTTTACTCCTGGTTATTGAGTTTCGTACCTCGAAGTACATGATTTCGTTCTTCCGAAAAATCTCTCAATTGCTCGCATTTTTGGACCCAAGGTACCATGTATTGTAACTTTTATATTTCTGCATCGATTTCTTTACAAACAAGGACTCATCTGAAAAGTAATTCAATTACAAATGACAGGCTTTTAATAGTTAACCAAGGCCTTTCCGATGATATAAGCACCTCGTATGGACCTATAGCAGGTTCCGCTAAAGATCCGGGGTCAGTATGGTCAATATTAGCGGTTGGCTACCTGATAGAGGAATAGGGGTCGAATAAAATAGTGTTTTGCTTTAAGATCGTACAACTAACGATAACCAATGATGCAGGCAGGTAACAGGAACCCTTAGCGTTGTAAATAGCTATAATATACCCCTATGGCATGTTGGGCGGTGCTCGGAGAAAATTTTACATTAGCCGAGGCCTTTACGATGTTAATGGTACATCGGTCAGACCTATAGTAAGATGGCCTGTCACATTAAGACAAGGACCAAGCTAAAATTTGCCTTTGCGAGTGACAGGGATGTGTCCGTATAATGTCTTATTAACGGACAAAACACTCGGACTCGCAAAGGGAGTAGGACCATATGACTGACATAATCCTCCAACTAGCAAATTAACCATTCACCAGGGGAAGTAAAGATGCAGGCAGATAGCAGGGGCCCTAAGCGTCCGTTTGAGGTATATTTTACCCCTAAGGCATGCCTGGTTGGTGTTGGGGGAATATTTTACCCCTTATGGGTTATTGCCTTTATGATTTTTAGACGTAGGAACAACAGAGTCGACACAGGGCCAATAAGTTAGTCTGCCCGCTTTGCAACAGCCGTATGTTTATGAAAGCCTAGGGTGGGAACCGTACCCACGTACGTCAACACCGTTGTCCTATGTATTTAAATTTCCCAAAAGAGTACAAGTCCACAAGAACCCCCTCGAAAAAGGACCAAAAGGCACTATTACAGTACTAGTTATCACAGCACTAGATATCACAGCCCACCTCTGGACCTTACAATCATGTCCAGCTGACACAGGGCGAAAGCCCGTTACTGCTGCAGCTAGCCGCGTGAATCTTTAAAAACAGTTCCAGACTTTCAGCTGGTAGAAACCACTCGGTGAAAAATTCCCTGCATATAACATGGGGACGTTTGCATCCTAGCTGAGTAGTATCCCTCCTCCTGTCTCAAACGGGCTAGGTACTGTCTACGTATATACGGCGGAGTTGATATCATCGTTCAGGGCAAAAACACCCGTTGATTACGTATCGTTAAAAAACATAATTATATGCACTAATTGTGTGGACTTTTTTTTATCATTATATCTTTATTATTTTATTTACCTTTATTGCTTGCCCATAAGTGTCAACGTATCATTGAAAGAGGGACAAAAGATACCAGGGGGACAGTCAAACGCATAGATCGAAAACAAACTGACAACGCCATGGCCAAAAACAAAAAGACAAACAGACAAATAAAAGTACAGATTACACAACATAGAAAACTAAAGACTAAGCAACACGAACCCCATCAAAAACTGGGGGTGATCTCAGATGCTCCGGAAGGATAAGCAGATCCTGCTCCACATGTGGCACCCGTCGTGTTGCTTATGTTATTACAAATCCGGTAAATAGTCTAATTCGGTAGGTCACATTCGTGAAAAGGGAAGGGTATAGTAGTTACGACATAAGGAACATATCCGATATCATCTGTGAAACGGTTATTCCATAAAGGTCAACCAACTCGTGATGGCGTCCGTAGAATTTACGAAGTGATGATTTCAACTTCACCATTTGGAACTCTTGGTTTAATAGCTTCCTTGTGAGCAGCAATCCTCTATCAAGGAAATCATGATAGGAAATACAAGCCCGGGAATATCGTATCAATTGGGAGATATATACTCCGTATGCAGGCGCTGCTGGAATGTTGCTACATAGAAATGGAAAGTTCACAATTGGGAAGCTGAATGCATCTCTTTATCTTTGTCAATATCTAGATGTAAGTCAAGATATGAGGCAGACTTAACTGTATCTGTAGTATCCTTTATCTCTAGTTCGATGGGATAGATTCGTTCAACATAGTCACCAAATTTTGTATTATTTAGTGAGAGAACATCATCTATATAGTGGAACGTAAAATTAAAGGATATTGCTAACTTCTTATCTTTCTTCCAAAGAAGTTCCTGTATGAAGTCAGCCTCATAATAATAAAGAAACAAGTCGGCAAGAAGAGGGGCACAATTGGTTCCCATAGGAATCCGACAGTCTGTTGAAAAACGTAACAAATATGTTGTTAATAAAGAAATCAAGCATCTTGATAATGTCAGTTTCAGAGAATTTTTTGCAAAGTAGGATTTATCCCTCCCCAAGACAAGATACTTGTATCTACGTTCGCCATTCTTTTTAATGAAACAAAGTAATACCAACTCTTTCATTTTGTCTTTTAGTTTGGAATGGGGAATACTTGTACTCACATTAGTCATGTCATTCATTAAGAATCGAGAATAAGGAAATGATTTAAGCTCCATTCGATGAAAGTGTAAACAGATCCTTTTTCACTGAAGACAACCGTGTATTCATTGATAATCTCGAGGATAATAAAGAGTATGGAATCACATGCCTCAAACCATTTTTAAAGTTTTAACTTTGTTAACTTACAGGTATTACTAGTTGCATCGATCGTGTCCTAAATAGTGTTTACATTATGTGAAGCCCATCTTGCAGGAATTCGCCGGCCGTCCAGTGCTTAATCATGCACTAGTATGGCTGTCTTTTATAAGAATCTAATGTCTCTTTACCCCTCATCCTTTTCTATCTGCCTTAAGGTAGGGATCATATCAGCAGATGATGTTACAAGTAAAGAAATAGTCAATAGGAAAACGTCTATTGTATCTAGGGGTGGGATCATATCAGCAGGTGATGTTATAAGTAAAACACAGGGTCGATAGAGACACTTTCTTTGGTGCCTAGGGATGGGATCATATCAGCAGGTGATGTTATAATAAATAAAAGGTCGATAGAGACACTTTCGATGGTGCCTAGGGGAAGGGGTCATATCATCAAGAGATATGTTAAGTAAAGAAATGGTCGATAGACACTTTTTATGGTGCCTAGGGGAGGAGTCATATCAACAGGTGATTTTATAAGTAAAGGAAAAGGTCGATAGAAATACTTTCTATGGTGCCTAGTGGGAGGGATAATATAAGCAGGTGATGTTATAAGTAAAGAAATAGCCGATAGAGACTCTTTTTATGGTGCTTAGGGGCCATATCAGCAGGTGATGATATAAGTAACGAAAGGGTCGATAAAGACACTTTTTATGGTGCCTAGGGGGAGGGGTCATATCATCAGCACAAAAAAATACTTAAAGAATTGAGTATAGTTATAAAATATATTCAACATCGAAATCATTTTTTATCAGATTTACATCATGATGTCATCTTCAATCATACTCTATCCTAGAGTAAGAGCTAATTCCATAGTGAACCTTTCTTAATAATTTAAAGATGATGTTGACGTTTACCCTTAAGGTTACTCCGGAACAGAAATATTGTCACTTTTGGTCTTCTTTCAAGTGAGCTCCTTGTGAAAGTGGGTCTTCCATTTGGTCGTGTTGGATGAATAAATACGCAGCCATGTCCAGTCAGAAAGGAGACGTTTAATCCGATGTTTCGTGTAGAGATAGAATGCCAGGCACGTTTAGAACCCTTGAAATAACTCTTTAAGGGGTCCGTAAGTGGACTGTTACATGTCTATATTTCAGTTTCTCTATCCAATATACCCTCATTTTCTATAAAACAGACAAAACTTTAAACGGTGCATTTTAATTTTTATAAACCATTTAGATTATACTTTCCTGCGATCTTACATAATTAATTTAATTAATGTCTAGCTGTTATTTATCTTAATTTAATCAATAAACCACATGACATTAATTTTCAATTTAAAATCGGTTAATGTACAAAAACTTCTTTGGGGGGGGGGGGGGGGGGGGGGGGGGATCTCAGGTACTCTGGAAGTATGAACAGATCTTTCTCCACTAATGACAACCGAGTATTCATTGATAATCTCGATGATAACAAAGTATATAGAATCACATGCCGTAAAACATTTTTAAGTTTTAACTTTGTTCTCTTACAGGTACAATGTATTTATACTAGTTGCACCGATCGTGTCCCAAATAGTGTTGACATCCAGTGTAGCCCGAATTGCAGGAATTCGCCAGCATCCAGTTTTTAATCATGCACTAGTGTGGCTGTCTTTTATAAGTTATAATGTCTCTTTACCCCTCTTGCTTTCTTATCTCCCATGGGGTAGGGATCATATTAGCAGGTGATGTTATAAGTAAATAAATGGTAGACAGGAACACTTTCTATGGTGCCTAGGGGGAGGGGTCTATATCAGCAGGTGATGTTATAAGTAAATAAATGGTAGATAGGAACACTTTCTATGGTGCCTAGGGGGGATCATATCGGCAGGTGATGTTATAGGTAAATAAAAGGTCGATAGAGACACTTTTTATGGTTTCTAGAGGAAGGGGTCATATTATCAGCACAAATAATTACAACCGACAGTAAACTCATTTTGGATTTTGCATTTGGATGAATATATACGCAGCCATGTTTAGTCAAAAAGGAGACATTTAATCCGATGTCTTGTGTAGAGATAGACGTTTAGAACCCTTGATATAATCTTTGAAGGGTTCGTAGGTGGACTGCTGCAAGGCTAAATTTCAGTTTCTCTCTACAATATAACCTCTTTTTTATATAAAAGAGACAAAACTTTAAACAATGCTTTAAAAATTTTATGAACCATGTAAATTATACTTTCCTGCGGTCTTACATAATTAATTTCTGGCTGTTATTTATCTTCATTTAATCAATAAACCACATGACATTAATTTTCAATTTAATATTTTTTAATGTACAAAGGGAAACAACTTTAGTTAGTTCTTCATTGGGGCAAAATTGGCAGATAAATGGTTCAAAATCAACAGGTGCCGCATCAGCATTTGGCCGATCTAGACCCGTCTCGAGCTATTGGAGAACATTTAAGAAAGTGTTAGTTAAACGGTGCCCAACTTTTTATGTATTCTAATACATTCTCGTCTAATAAATAGATAGAGCCTAAACCCCAAAGCCCTATAATAAGCCCAAAATGTCTCTAATTGGATTAAAGTCTAGTCAAAATAGTATTTGACCTAAAAAAATTGCAACAGAATTTTTCTTTTAAGTAATTTTGTCTACTATTGTTCGTCTGTTGGTCTTTTTATCTTTTTAGCCATGGCGTTGTCGGTTTATTTTCGACTTATGAGTTTGAATGTCCCTTTGGTATCTTTCGCCTCTCTTTTAAAAAGATGCCAATTGAAACATCATGAATATCATTAAAGATGCTTCTCGGTAAAGGCACAGTCCACATAAAATTACAAAATGGATCTTATTTAAAGCACTTACATTACATTAAAACGTTTAAATCCGCTGCATCTGTTTGCATCTGTCCTAAGTTAGGCCCCTGATGTTCTGTGGTTGTCGTTTGTTGATGTGGTTCATAAGTATTTCTCGTTTCTCGTTTTTTATACAGATTAGACCGTTGATTTTCCTGTTTGAATGGTTTTACACTAGTAATATAGGGCCCTTTATTGCTTACTGTTCGGTTTGAGCCAAGGCTCCGTGTTGAAGGCCGTACTTTCACCTATAATGGTTTACTTTTACAAATTGTGACTTGGATGGAGAGTTTTCTCATTTACACTCATACCACATCGTCTTATATCTACTTACATGCCGACATGACATTTTTTACTAGTTTTAAATCAATTTCAAAACTATACAGTACTAATATTATATACAATAGTTTTCGACCAAATTTAACAGCCCAGACTAAAGATAAGACCAAGTACCCTTACCCTCTGATGAGAAACTAGTTCGGGTTTAGGGCATAGGTACTATGAGCAATTTAAAGTCAACATCTTGCACCATTGCCAACGTGAATAATGTCTAGGTTTGGCCAGTCGGCAAAAATTCAATTGGATTATATGACATATCAGGATACCAGGAGACCCCTCACTTGCTGACTCGTTTTAGTCTAGGTATAAGTGCTATGAGCCATTTGACAGGCAATGCATACCTCTACCTCTGGCATCATGGTCAGCGTGAACAATATTTTAGTTTGGCCAGCCGGTAAAAGATAAATTGGATTATGTGACATACCAAATAGTGCCCCCATGCTGACGACTTCGTACAAGTCTAGGACATAAGTGCTATGATCCATTTCAGAGGCAATATCTACCTCTACCTTTATAACCAAGGCCAACGTAGATAATTTCTTAGTTTGGCCATCCAGCTAAGTGACATACAAGGTACTCCCCACCCTTCACCCAATAGTGACAAGATCGTATGAGTTAAGTGCATAAATGATATGGGTCACTTTAAATGCAATGTTTTCTACTTCTAGTATCATTGCCAATGTGAAGAATCTCATATATAGTTTGGCCAGCCGGCATTATTTAGGTCGGACTATGTTACATACCCGGTACCACGACTACCTCGCCCTACGCTGACAAACTTGTACGGGTCGAGAGCACGACTATTTGACAAGCAAGTTACACCCCTCTCCCCCCCCCCCCCCCCCCCTCCGCAAAAAACAAATCTTCTCTAAAAGCTGACAAGCTCGTATGTGTCAATGGTTTAAATGCTAAGGGCAAATGTTAGAGAATAATGTATTGTATGACACCATGGCAGACGTGAACAATCTTTTATTTTGGCAATCCGGCAATAGTTAAGACGGACCATGAGAAATACCAAGTTCCCTAAATCCGGATAACTCATTCAATTGAGGAAACCTTAGTCGGCCGTTTGTATTTATACCTTTTGCAGATTAGATAAAAGACACAAAGGCTGTGTTGATGAGTTAGATTTGGGTTGTATAAGTCATACCCCGATATTGGATTCTGTATATGTACTGCTATTAAATTATTGACTTCCAGAACACTAATTCTCAGATATTTTCTCGTATGCAGTTGAGACTACTGTATGTTATAGCAGTCTCAGTCTAGACCTCTGTGAATTGTCACTCTTGAATCCTTTGGTCCTGGAAATATTGGGCTACATTTGTACATAAGGCGGATAAAAGCATTGCCGTATTGACTCTTTTTTATCGAAAGAAATAGGGTTGATAGGGTCAGTTATGTAAATCCGATATTCTATGTTCCATATATTATATGAATAGTCATGGTAAAAATACGGGAAAGTGTTAATTATATCGCCTTTGTCGCAGATTGGGAGACAAGGGTATGCATTTCCAGTGTTTACGGCATTGTAAGCACTTAAAGCTCCATATTTTGGGAAAGTAAAATACCGGGATACTGCATTCCTTGTAAGAAAGCGCTTAACGTTTTTAATATTTGTCCTCTTATTGTCCATGACTTCATGGTTTTCGTGATTCGGTCACTACTTGATTAAACAAAAGTTGTTTTTGAAATACATGATTTTGTAAATTATTACGAATAAAAGAACAGCTACCTCACTAAAATAATTGCAAGGTATACATGTCCATCAGATTAGGATCAACTGACTCAGAAATCTTTATCCTGTCCAAAATGTTGGAGGTTTGGAACTTGCTATAAAACCCGGTTTACCCAACATTTTCATCGGATAATGCCTGTACCAAATCAGGAATATGGCAGCTGTTTATCACTTGCTGCGTTGATTGATAGCGTTTGATTTGGTTAGTTTTTTTGGACTTCCCATTTTTGAATTTGCATTGAATATAAATAGAAAATGTGGTATGATGGCCAATTTAACAAATCTCCACAAGAGATATATATTGGAGTTTGTCTTTCTGTTATACTTTCTGTTATTATTTAGAAATGAAAATGTTTGTTCCAATCACATATTAGATAATTCAGAATACCCTGCGTGATGATATATTGTAGCTGTAATTTATGCATTTTTCGTTTGATGTGTACTCGCTGATAATGTCTGTATAAGTGGACTGGTCGTGATAAAAAAAATGATTGAGTCAGTTCGAAATTGACATGCGCGAGTGCACAGAGTAAGGATCTACTTTCCCTTTCATTCACAAAATCGCGCGTGATTCTTTTTTTGGTGAATGAAACACTTCTCATTGTTTGAAACTTACAGTAAGGTTAGTTTAGCCTTTTTAAACGACTGTGTAACAATTTGAACAGAAAATGTACGAAAAAACACGACAAGCTTAAAAAAAATTGCGTTATCTGCAGTATTATTGATAGCTTTCATTACTATAACTAACATATCGTCCATGCTATATTCCGATCTGCGTTTTATTCAAAAAATAGTCTGGTGCTGTTCCAAGTTGCCTTCTTTTTCTGTTTCTTGAGAAATATTTGTTTAACCGGTTCAGTCTCTATAAAGTGTTACAACTCATATTTAGACGCAACAAATAAATAGTGACCAAAAGGGTACCGCTATCGCACGAGAGAAGATAGAAAAAAATGAAATGTACACATTTTCGACATTTTTGTGGGACTATTATTATATATACAATTAAGGGGGTGTGTACTCATTGTCAATATATAGACAGATATTCATAGTCCAAAGAACAAGTAAGGGAACAAATTAAATTGCGGATCCAGGATAAATTTTGAAAAAAGGGGTGTCCGGGGGTCCAAAACTAGACAACGTTTGGTGTGGAACAGGTAAAAAGTCTGCATTAACCATAAATGTAGCCTTTATGAGGGGTGACCCGGGTTTCCTTCCCCTTAATCCGCTTCTGCAATTAAAGGTAACCACAGGGCCTTCAATGTTTCATATTTCTGGTCAGGGTTGAAAAATAAATTACATGACTTGAAAAAACAACAAGAATTTTAAGCGAAAGTAAATAGACCAAAGTTGAGTGACATCTATTAAAATGTTTGAAATAATTATGAAGTCGACAAGAAATGAACTTGTTCAGATAATTTACAGTCAGCCAACAGACTCGTTGCCTCCTGCCTGTAAACAAATATCAGCTTACACAGTGCTTTCCAAAAATGATTTGAAATCAATGTGATCGTTTTCAGGATGAACGCTGAGCGTATAAAGACAAGATAAATGTAATGTTTAAGCAAATTTTATTCATCCAACTAAGTAAAAGATTTAACTTGAACTTCTAAAACAATGATAAATCTGCTGATTCATATCATATCATTCTATGCTTTGTGAAAAATAAAGAAATTTGACTTACCAGTATGCTACCATTATATTCGGCATTGTTAAAGTCATGTTCAAAGCAGAATTAATGGAACGCATGCAATAATTTATTGTCAATCATTTGTGCAAGTGAACGCCATGTTTACTGCACTGTGACAAAATTTCAAATGACGTAATACAGCCTGTGACGTCAAGTGTGCGCTTTGATTCGACGCGATAACGTAGTTCGTTTGTTATTTTCTCTATTATTGTAGTGATTTTCATTTTCTCATAATTGCCGATATAAAGAATAAAGGACTTTTTGTTTTTGATACTGACTTTATCACTGTAAAATATCAGGCTCGACTTTTTGTTTTTGATACTGACTTTATCACTGTAAAATATCAGGCTCGACTTTTTGTTTTTGATACTGACTTTATCACTGTAAAATATCAGTCTCACCTGATATTTCACCGTGATAAAGTCAGTATCAAAAACAAAAAGTACTTTATTCTATATATAAAACACTATTAAAGAAAATTATTCCCTTTTTTTAATTAAGGTTCGATTTCATTACTTGCTATTTTCAATGTTTGTGTATATGTCAAAGGCATGTTCTAAATTTAGGCATTTGTAAAAGTTTCAGGGATTTTATAAATTCACTGATTTTTTTCAGTCATTTTACAAAATGACTGGAAAAATTGAAAGGCATTTTACAAAATGTCTGAAATTTTTTTAAAGAATGAAATTTTCAAAGAAACTGTCATTGAATGTCATTTTAAGAGTTTTATTTCAAATGTGTCATACAGTGTGTGATGCTGTGCAGCAAATTAAGTCAGGGTTGATTGTCCAGTGTCAAATATAGTTATAACGGTAATTCAAGGTAATAAAAAAAAAGCCGAAGGAAACGCATGAATATTTTACAATCGAGAATATGACATAAATAGAGGCAAAAAATACCATAGGGACATTCAAACTCATAAGTCGAAAATAAACTGACAACGCCATGTCTAAAAAAGACCAACCAACAAACAATAGTACGCAAAATACATCATAGAAAACTAAAGACTGAGCAACACGAACCCTAACAAAAACTGGGAATGATCTCAGGTGTTCAGGATGGGTTAGAAAATCCTGCTCCATGGGGACGGGAATGAAGTTACGACATTGAGAACATATCCGCTACTATCTGTAAAACAGATATTCCATAATAGTTAACCAACTCATGATGGTGTTCGTAATTACGAAGGGATGATTTCAACTTCACAACTTTGTTAAATAGCTTTCTTGTGAGCAACAACCCTCTATCAAGGCAATCATGATAGGAACCTAGCATTTTAGACAACAATCAGGTATCAAAAGGTCTAACACTACGAAACCATGTTTCAAAGACATATCGCACAGGTCAATCAATGTGTGGAGGTGACTATAAAACTTTCAATTGTCGTAACTACAATCTCGTCCCCTTTCCCCGAATGTAACCCACCGGATATGACAAATCACCGGATATGACAAATCACCGGATTTGTATTTACACGAGCAACACGACGGGTGCCACATGTGGAGCCGGATCTGCTTACTTTTCCGGAGCTCCTGAGATCACCACCAGTTTTTGTTGGATTCGTGTTGCTCAGTCTTTGATTTTCTAGATTGTTTGTCTGTTTGTCGTTTTCTTTTTTAGAAATGACGTATGATTAAAAAAAAACCATACAAGACTAACAGAGGCCAGAGGCTCCTGACTTGGGGCAGACCCAAAAATGCGGTGGGGTAAAAGATGTTTTGTGAGATCTCAACCCTCCCCTTATACCTCTAGCCAATTTAGAATAAACAAACACACAAAATACGTACAGTAAAACTCAGTTTAAAAGAAGTCCGAGTCCGATGTCAGAATAGATAACCAAAGAAACTAAGCAAAATGACCATGAAACATACATAAACAAAGGACTACTAGCAGTTACTGACATGCCAGTTCCAGACCTCAATTAAACTGATTGAAAGACTATGTCTTCATCATATGAAGCACAATCCCCTCCCGTTAGGGGTTTAGTATCATACCATCATAAAATATATTAGAAGAACATAGCCCGTATCATTTCAATAACTGGTTTTAGAATAACTGTCTTTATTCATAATGAAAAGACCCTATGAGTGAATCAATATTAATACCAAAATATGCCATCTTTAATGACCCGACAACAGTATCGTAACTATATCCCTTCTGAAAAAGTCTGTTTAAAGGTTAGTTAGCTTTTGAGGTAAATGCCGACATTTTGTGCTTTGTAAAGAATATAACCATAACAGATTGGATGTGAAATTTCCGAACGTATAGGATGTCTGCATGTTTAGGTATTGAATAACCCGATATCAGAATTCCTGAATAATTTTGGGGCAACATTGACAACCCGTGGAATGCCTAATATTCACGGCAAAATGCCTGTTTAAATTTGGAACACTCGCCAGGTCTTTGCTGACTTCTTTATGTTAGTATTCACATATGTTGTATATCTTCTGATTTGTCGACATTCAAAAATAAACCATTTCAATTCTAAAACCACGAAATAGTTCGAATATACATCCAAAATCAGAGTCAATTTCTGAAGCTAAAATTTAGTAACCTGAAATTGTCCTCAAAAAGGTACTTTTTTTAAATCGTTTGAAAAAAATGATAAATTTATTTAATGTTTTTTGTTGTTCTTCACAGCAGCACAAAAAGAGTTACATATCTATGTCATGAGTATAAATACGATTTTACAGAATTAGAATTCCATAAATAGGGCTGTAAAACAAGTTTGTGATTGCCAAAGAAAAGATACAGAGAGTTGTATATGATTCAGTGGTCTGTTTCTTATATGAATTGTGAATATCTTCTAAAACGGGTTTGAACTTCCTTCCCTTACACCGACACCGCTTACCTATCCCTCAATCTAACATTTCCGATTCCTTTACCTCATGCTCTGTACTATGTGTCTTTTGTGATGTTGTAATGTTTTTTGTGTGCGTTGTATCGATCTGATGAGTTAAGTTATTTTTAACTGATTTTGATAGTTTGTTCTGATGTATCACTGTTACACTTCTGTCTCATGTAAGAGGGAGGGTTTGTTGCTTGCAAACATTATATACAAGTCAGGAGCCTGTAATCTAGTGGTTATCATATGTTGGTGTATATCATATTTGCTTTTATTTTTTCTTTATAACATAAATCTGGCCGTCAGTTTTCAGGTTGAATTATTTTATATTTGTCAGTTCTGGGCTTTTTATATCTTACTATGTGGTATGGGTTTTGCTTATTGTTGAAGGCCGTATGATTATTTATAATAATCAACCTCTACGTCATTTGGTGGAGAGTTGACTAATTGGCAATCATAGCACATCTTCTTATTTCTATCATAGGTAGGACAGACTACTGTGAACTGCCATAATAATCTATATCCTAATAATTTGTATGTCTATGATTAATATGGTCCTATAAAGAGTAAAATTGCAGACGGGGATCAAATTTACCAGTACATCTTGATGGGTCACCGGTCTCTGGGAATAAAGTATATATATTTTTTAGAATATGATCATGATGAGGAGTTAATACAGTTGGTTTAGTTACAGATATAAGAATTTCGGATGTAAGCTTCATCAAATACATCCATATAAAACATCTGGACAGGGAATTTCGATTGTCTTAACAAAGTAGGTGACCGACGTCCATATGTACCGATCAATCCATCATTAAATTGAAAGACGTTCGAACCTTGTCATGGACTTGACAAAAACATGTTAAAAAATATTTTGTAAGAAATTATCGGAAGTCAAGGAAAGCATTTCGAGGTAAGAATGCCTTTCTTTCTGAGTTAGTAAAATTTAAGACTTGATCAGATTTGAATGCACAAAACAATGGACAGTTTGTATAGTTGTGCTTCTTATGTTATCTTTTCTTCTTTGGTATAACCTAATAGAATAGAAAAAAACATGTCTATATGTGTGTCCAAAATGTGTACATAGCATGAATTATGCAGATATTCACTGTTAGATTTACACAAATTAACTTTCTACCTGAATCTGACGTATTTGATTAAAAATATCTTCTTAGTTATCTCCCCTTGCCCAGATAGTGAATATCCTACACAATAACAGTGAAAGTCTCAGAGTGCAGATTTAATATTTGATTTTAAAGTTGGAATCTGTCTCGTTCTTGTATTTTATGTTTATATATATATATGTATTTATTGTACAATACAAACGTGTCTTAAGGTGTCACAGATCTTAAAAAATGATACAGTTTTAAAAGAAGAGAATTCTAAAAATCCCTTGATTTCACAAATACCATGGTGTACTCATGTATGTTCACTCATCATTAGTGTTCTAAATATTGATACAGCTTAACACATGTATGAAGGGTGATATCCTTAAAATTAAATAGTTCCTTATAATTGTCAAGGTCTTTAAACAAAGGAGAAACTGAGAGATGTTTTGAATTATTTGTAGTCAAAGAATTTTGATATCTAATGAATCACATTTTACATAACAAGACGAATTAAACATTAAAAATCAGTGGAAGGGAGAATGCCTTTTCAATTCATTTGCATCCAATCGGAGAGGTGTGGTCATTTTTGTAATGAAAACTTTGATCTTCAAATTCACAAAGTTAAAACATATCAAGCGTGAAACATTCTAGGATTGGATATTACAATTGAAGAACAAAGAATTGCCTTACTTAATATTTATGGGGCAAATGTAGACATTCCTTACTCTTATCAAAAGGTGGCATACATTATTGAGGAATTTGATAACCAGTTTTGTATGGTTATTTTAACCAATTCAAAGTTTCAATCTTGAGACTCATAATAATGTTACTATATTAAAACTACGACGAAAAAGGGAAGACTATAATCTAATTGATCCACATAGAGAATTATACCATAATATGAAAATATTTACTTGGAGGGGGAAAAAATCCTTTTAAACAATCTCCATTAGATTTTACTGATTTCTTATAATATCTTTCACTTTGTTAGCATTGTTCAAATTGATAATAGTTACAGTTCTGATCATTCACCAGTAATCTTTTCTTTCAAGATTAATGAATTTATAAAAGGCAGAGCCCTTTGGAAGTTTGATAACTCCCTCTTTCATAATACTGACTATGTTCAAGAAATGAAGAAAAAAAAAACCACCTCATAAGTACACTTTAAGAACAACAAGATATATAGAACTGAAAATTTACTAAATATTGACAACTCTAAAATTGAATTTACCATAAATGACCAGATATTTATCGAAACTTTACTTACAGAAAAGACATACGTAGTAAAACTATTTCAGATACATCTTATAAAAAAAGGGAGAATGTAAAAATAGAAAAATGGAATTATTCTAATATTAAAAAAATTAGATGAAAATGCATAAAATCGGAAAGTGATTGACCAAAAAACGGCAGAACTAAAAATGTATATACAAAAAAAGGTACAGGGACAATATATCAGGTCAAGATGTCAGTGAATTGAAGAAGGGGAAAATCGGAAAGTGATTGACCAGAAAACGGCAGAACAAAAAATGTATATACAAAAAATGGTACAGGGACAATATATCAGGTCAAGATGTCAGTGAATTGATGAAAGGGAAAACCTACTATTTTTTTTAAATCTAGAGACTAGAAATCATATAAATAAGACTATACAGAAGCTTAAATTAGAAAATGGGGTTGTAGTGGAAGAACAAAAAAAATCTGAAGTCAGACAAAAGTAATTTATGAGAAACTTTATAAAAAACAAGATTGTGTGAATAGTTTAGATTTAACACGAGATATTTTTTCTGATGATATACCGCAGTTTACCGAGGATAAAAAGCAGTTATTGGATGGGAAATATTAGTTTCTTTGAAATAACTGCAGCATTAAAGAAAATGAAAAATAACAAGAGTCCAGGCTCTGATGGTTACACTGCAGAATTAAAAAAAAAAATATTGGGATTTTGATTGATATTGGTAAATTTATTCTTATCTATACATTTTGGATATGGGGAGGGTCAAATGTCAACATCCAGAGGCAGGGAGTGATTACATGTATTCCAAAAACGGGGTAAACGACAATTTTTATAAAAATTGGAGACCTATTACATTTCTAAATTGTACATATAAATTGGCATCAAGATGTAAATCAGAGAGAATTAAATCTGTTATGTCAAAATTAATAACTTCTGATCAAACTGGTTTTATTCCAGGTAGATATACAGGGGGAAATTGTATCCAACAATGAACGTGTACAAAGAACTTGTATCCAACAATGAACTTGTACAAAGTAGTTGTATCCAACAATGAACGTGTACAAAGTAGTTGTATCCAACAATGAACTTGTACAACGTAGTTGTATCCAACAATGAACGTGTACAAAGTAGTTGTATCCAACAATGAACATGTACAAAGTAGTTATATCCAGCCATGAACGTGTACAAAGTAGTTGTACATTGTACCCAACGATGAAAGAGTACAAAGAAATTGTAACCAAATCCAAAAATGAACCGGTACAAAGTAGTTATATCCAACAATGAACGTGTACAAAGTAGTTGTATCCAACATTGAACGTACAGGGGGAAATTGTCGATTGATATATACAATTCTTCATTTTACTAATTTATAATAAAAGAAAATAATATTCCAGGAATTCTTTTGTTGATTGAGTTTGAGAAGGCATTTGATTCCATGTCTTCAAACTTTCTTTATGATACATTAAGACATTTTAATTTTGGCTATTCAGTTATATCCTGGGTTAAAACTTTCGACACAAAACTGTTTTCTGACAGAATTCTTCACTGTAGAGAGAGGCTGTAGACAGGAGTATCCTTTATCTCCTTATATTTTCTTGCTATGTGCAGAAATATTAGGCATTTTGGTAAGAAATAGTAGGGAAATAAAGGGTATTACTATAGATGATATAGAATTTGTACTTTCTCAACATGCATCTCTTCGTGTTCTCCAATTCTATGCTGAAATCTCGGTACTTAAGATTAATATAGAAAAAAAATAACAAATGTTATTTGGATAGGTAGCAACAACAAAAAAATAGTCAAGATTAAATTTGTGTGGGATTGAAATGTGGCTCCAGTACATTTAAGCTCCTTGGAATTACTTTTTCAGTTGATCTAGATAGAATGATTTATCTAAGTTATAGGTCAGTGTTAGATAATATAGACAAAACTTTGAAAAAATGGTCAAACAGTATATCACCCCCTTTGATAAGAATACCATTTTGAAAACTTTGGTCATATCTAAATCTGTTTCGATCTATCCCTAGTCCAGAAAGGAATATGTTACGTAATTTAACAATTTGAAATAAAATGTATGCATTTATGTGGGATAATAAACCAGATAAGGTCAAGCAAGATCTTTTATGTCAACAATGTTATATTGATGGTTTAAAATGCTAAATTTAAAAGCATTTATACAGGGACTGAAACTACACGCATAAGACGGATATATAACTCAAATTCAAATTGGTTGAGATACGTCTTTATTGTGGAGCAAATGATGTTTTCTTTAACTAAGTTACATTGGGCCCTTGAAAAGGTGATCACATAAATTTTGGTAAGAGGTATTTGATGCTTGGAAAACCCTTAATAAAATTAAAAAACTAAGATGTATTGATGGAGTTCTATCTTATCCTTTATGGGAAGGAGAAGACATTAAAGTTGGTGGTTCAAGTATTTATTATAAAAACTGGACTAAAAGCTGGAATTTGTACAGTGCATGACTTGTTAGATAATCATTGCAAAATCATGTCACTTCAAAATTCCACAATAACATCAATTTAGACTAAATATTTTACATTATTATTATGGAATATCACACTCGCTTAAAGAGTGGTTAAACGCCATCAATTGATGTAAAGTAGAAAAAAATTCAAGCAATGCTACCTTTCAATATAAGTATTTTCTTTGAATCAAAGAAAGGTTCAAAGAATATGTACACAGTGTTGAATGAGAAATATATTACTTTTGCTGCAAAGGAAAAATGGGAAAAACTATCTTAATTTGACTGGTATCAACTGGCAAAAGATAACACTTCGTGTACAAAATATACTAGAAGCACAAAGCTATGCTGGTTCCAATATAAAACCATCCATAAAATTTCGGGAAGAAATACACTACTTTACAAGATGGATATAAATAATAGTAATATATGTAAATTCTGCAAAGAAGAACCAGAGACCATAGAACATCTATTTGGAGTTGTCATATAGTCTCCAGTCTCTGGCATGCAGTAAACAACTGGATTTTTGAAATGACAAATATTGAACTGCCTTTGAATATCAAAATTATACTATTTGGTTACTTCGAAAATATTAATTGAATTTAGTTAACAATACGATTATTTTGCTTACAAAATACTATATTTACCGAATAATATTACAAGAAGTATTACCAAATTTAAATGCTTCAATTTCTTTTAAAGGAACACATGAACTTAGAGAAATACCTTTCATTTAAATACCTCTCTGAACAGGATAATAACAAATACTGGAGTCCCTGGATCCCCATTATAGACTAATTAAGGTGTATGACCCCTTCTGTTGCCATGTTTATTACGAAATTTTCAAAGTGAAATAATATCAAAACAGCAAAGATAATGAATATTAGAGATGTGCCATTTGGTACATATACCAAGGGAAAACTCCGTTCAAAGCTATATTATTTATTGTTTTATTGCATTAAATATAAAATGGGGATAAGGTGGCCCATAAAGCCAAGATATTTTGCAGAAAATCCACAGACTTTAGTACAGAGATTTTCGTTATAAAATTTTAAACATAAATTACTCACTTGTTTGTCCATGATTTGCTGGCGTTTGTTATTTACAAAATGTCCTAATCAACTTTTACGTTCCAAAACACCTCGTGCTGAGTCACTAAAGTCGAGTGCATCCTAGAAGGTGTACTTGAATTGGTCTATATTTATATTTTTTCTAACCGATATTTTGATTTATAAACTTGTCGTAAGGAAATCATTACTAGCGCTGCATGCAATAATCCTCTGTCTATCAAGCACAGAATGGTCAAATATTAGAGTACAAGGGGAAAGGCTGTGGATTTTCTATATAATTTCAATGTTTAGCATTGAAACAACAAAAGGGTACGTAATCCATAATAAATGTCGGTTGTTGGTTTATCAATTTTGATTTTAACACCAAAAATAGATATCCAAAAACGAATTAAGATTCCCTCCTCGTTATTAGATAGTTATTTATGTTAAACGTAATGGTATATCATTATATGTTCAATTGTTGTTTTTGATTTAAAACTTCCTTGCTGTGAATATGCCATTTTGTATACCTTTATTCATACGTGTTGTGCTAGATATCAGAAGATGTGGTATGAGTGCCAATGAGACACCTCTCCATCCAAGTCACAATTAGTAAAAGGAAACCATTATAGGTCAAAGTACGGTCTTCAACACTGAGCCTTAGCTCACACCGGACAGCAAGCTATGAAGGGCTCCAAAAATGACTAGTGTAAAACCATTCTAACAGGAAAACTAACGGTCTAATCAATATAAAAAACGAGAAAAGAGAAACACTTTTGAACCACATCATCAAACGACAACCACTGAACAACAGGTTTCTGCTTTAAGACAGGTGAAAACAAATGCAGCCGGTTTAAACGTTTTAACAGGCGCCAATCTTCACCCTAACTTGAAATAATAGTGTAATATCACAACACTATAAAATATCAATTGAAACGGCTTAATTCAATCAAAAGACATATTAACAAAAACAAGTAAACATACACGGAACGAATAAATTTGATCTATGTCACAATGTAAATGCAGGTCTATTTGTTACAATAAAGGAAATTCATTATAAAAAATATAAGGTTGAAGAGTCTCGGATCCCTATCTAAGTAGATTGCCTTCTATCTATATTGTCAGGGCATCATCAGCTCAGTAGTCAGTACTTCGGTACTGACATGATTTATAACAATCCTTTCTAAAATTTTCCGTTTATAAATTTTGAAATTATAAAGAAACTAAGGTTGCAACTCCCTCAGGCAAATTTGGCCTTAGATGGATTTGTCTATTTTATTAGGTTATTTTTGGTCATATAGCTCTTCAATTGTTTCGATTCTTATAAATCTTGGCTTTTAAATATTTGGCTTTGAGCGTTCCTGATGAAGGTAAATCCAGAAAAGCGCTTCGAACTCATGAAATTTATAAAACGTGTTGTTTTCATTTTGTTTTCGCCTCTCTTTTCTTGTACTATCAAATGGGCTTAGACGTATTTTAAAGGTTTAATTTTTTAAACAATTAAAGCACAATGCTAATTTCAAAATTGTGGGAAAACATAGTCAAAACTGAGACAAATATTACTTAAAATGTGAATAGTATAAAAAGAAAATCCAAGAAATATTGATAAAAAAGCGCCAATACAATATGATAGATCAAATAGACAATTTGTTTAATGTTACCATCTCGTGCAGACCAATCAAAAATCGATAATTTAAAGGACAATAAATTGAATTTAAATCATATAATTAAAGACAATGCTCAAGTTCTACGGTTTGGCTCAGAACGTTTTCATAGACTGTCCAAATATAAAAAAAACCATCTTGCTTCACTTCTTTTGATTTTTCTAATACATGTAACGTTGTTATGTACGTGACGTCAAAGTATAATACTTTAAATTCAAAATTCAACAGTAAAAAAACACAATGAAATGACATTGAGTATAATGAATAAATTTCGCCTCAGCTGACGATATTTTCTCGTGGTAACAATCTGCTATATCACATTCTCAGCTATGTGTTATTTATATATTAGCATGAACGGTTCAATGTCCCCTGATTTTAAGGTATGTAATATCGTGATCAGATTGACGAAGTTGACATATTGACATATCTTGGTTAAAGCATAGGAAGAGAAAAGATAAGAGGTCAGGGGTATACCCGCACAATATGTGTTTCTTGAAGAAGATATCAGAAAAACTGTCACAAATAAAAACATGATTTATACTAAATACTAGTTATTTTACTGAATTAATATACATGTTTCCAAAGACATTTTAGAAAAATGCATGAAATAAGGATCATACGGCCTCACTAGTTTTTCTTGAAGTTTAATAATGGGTAGCTTCTTTTTATACTAGGGCATGGTTTTTGACGAGCCTGTGACATTTATGTCACGAAATCGAAACATAGCGAAGCTAGATTCCGTCGTCGTCGTCGACGGCGGCACCAACATTTAGGTTCAGTTTGTGTTTATTTATTTTTTTAAATTGATTACTTTGTCGAACCTTCATAGAATTTTAGGAAATTTTGACAGAAGGTTGTGTATGACCAAAAGACAGCATCAAGGGCAAAATTTTGAAAATATCCTTTTTTTTTAATTTTTCCGTATTATACAAATAAATAGACTTAGTTATTTTACACATCAATTACTTTGATCAATCTTCATAGTCTTTTATATATTTTTAGCAGAACCTTTTTTTTAAAAGAAAATGTCTGAAGCAAACTTTTGAAAATATTTTTTTTTTCATTTTTCATTTTTTTTATTTTTTTCCCCTGACAGATGGACTTAGTTCACACTGTTAACATCTGGGATTAAACTTTTTTTACATGTAAATTTTGTAAACCTTTATGGATTATAATAAACTTGGCTAGAAGCTTATCTTCAAGACCATGACAAAGCATCTGAAGAAAGTTTTAATTTTTTTTTAATTTTTGCATTTTACTGATAAATGGACTCCTTTTTTAATTCAATATTACACTTTTACACTGACAGCAGCGATCGCAGGCGAGACACGCGCAACCCTTGAGGTTGTTTTTTTTGTCATATGGACGAGACCTTTCCTGCAATTTCAAATGGACGCTGACTAAAGGTTTCATCTTTTAAACCATGTCAGTTTCAAAATTATGGGAGTGTAGTTACCAATCAATATTTATTTTTGGTGATATCTAGAATTCGAATCTTCGAAAATCAAATTTTACCAAAGGTTTTGTCAAATAATATCTATAAGCTAATCAAAGTTATCGAAAGCTTTGTCAAAACTGAGACGATATTACTTAAAATGTGAATAGTACAAAAATGGAAATTATGGGAATATTGATATAAAAGTGCCAACACAATATGACAGAAGAAAAATATATCATTATTACGCGTATTATAATATACATCTTTGAATGTTGGATATGTACTGATTGATATTTTAGTCTCAGATACATATTTTTTTAAAGATATTTTTGGTTTTACTCTAGCTGTTAGTAAGTACTAGTGCTCTCAGATCTGTAGGTAGTGTGATTTTGTTGTTAAGGATGAAGGAACGATAAATACCCTGCAACGTCCGGTCTGTGTTTTTGTTTAATATTTTTCTGCTTTGTATGGATCTGTTGAGAAAGCCTTTTTCAATTGGTTTTGATAGTTTTTTGTTATGCTGTGCTGTTACACTACTGTCCCAGGTCAGGGGAGAGTTGAGCGCAAACACAATCATGTTTAACCTCGCCACATTCTTTATGTGCCTGTCCCAAGTCAGGAGCATATAGTTCAGTGGTTGTCGTTGTTCATTGTTTGGTAGATTTGTTTTTTCTTGAAATGTTTTGTTATAAATTATGCCGTATTTTTTCTCTACTGAATTGTTAAATAATTCTCATGTTGGGGCCTTTTATAGCCGACTATACAGAAAGTATTTTCTCATTGTGTACAAAGTAGTTGTATCCAACAATGAACGTGTACAAAGTAGTTGTATCCAACAATGAACGTGTACAAAGTAGTTGTATCCAACAATGAACTTGTACAAAGTAGTTGTATCCAACAATGAACATGTACAAAGTAGTTATATCCAGCCATGAACGTGTACAAAGTAGTTGTATCCAACAATGAACGTGTACAAAGTAGTTGTATCCAACATTGAATGTATACAAATTAGTTGTATTTTGTATCCAACAATGAACGTGTACAAAGAACTTGTATCCAACAATGAACTTGTACAAAGTAGTTGTATCCAACAATGAACGTGTACAAAGTAGTTGTATCCAACAATGAACTTGTACAACGTAGTTGTATCCAACAATGAACGTGTACAAAGTAGTTGTATCCAACAATGAACATGTACAAAGTAGTTATATCCAGCCATGAACGTGTACAAAGTAGTTGTACATTGTACCCAACGATGAAAGAGTACAAAGAAATTGTAACCAAATCCAAAAATGAACCGGTACAAAGTAGTTATATCCAACAATGAACGTGTACAAAGTAGTTGTATCCAACATTGAACGTACAGGGGGAAATTGTCGATTGATATATACAATTCTTCATTTTACTAATTTATAATAAAAGAAAATAATATTCCAGGAATTCTTTTGTTGATTGAGTTTGAGAAGGCATTTGATTCCATGTCTTCAAACTTTCTTTATGATACATTAAGACATTTTAATTTTGGCTATTCAGTTATATCCTGGGTTAAAACTTTCGACACAAAACTGTTTTCTGACAGAATTCTTCACTGTAGAGAGAGGCTGTAGACAGGAGTATCCTTTATCTCCTTATATTTTCTTGCTATGTGCAGAAATATTAGGCATTTTGGTAAGAAATAGTAGGGAAATAAAGGGTATTACTATAGATGATATAGAATTTGTACTTTCTCAACATGCATCTCTTCGTGTTCTCCAATTCTATGCTGAAATCTCGGTACTTAAGATTAATATAGAAAAAAAATAACAAATGTTATTTGGATAGGTAGCAACAACAAAAAAATAGTCAAGATTAAATTTGTGTGAGATTGAAATGTGGCTCCAGTACATTTAAGCTCCTTGGAATTACTTTTTCAGTTGATCTAGATAGAATGATTTATCTAAGTTATAGGTCAGTGTTAGATAATATAGACAAAACTTTGAAAAAATGGTCAAACAGTATATCACCCCCTTTGATAAGAATACCATTTTGAAAACTTTGGTCATATCTAAATCTGTTTCGATCTATCCCTAGTCCAGAAAGGAATATGTTACGTAATTTAACAATTTGAAATAAAATGTATGCATTTATGTGGGATAATAAACCAGATAAGGTCAAGCAAGATCTTTTATGTCAACAATGTTATATTGATGGTTTAAAATGCTAAATTTAAAAGCATTTATACAGGGACTGAAACTACACGCATAAGACGGATATATAACTCAAATTCAAATTGGTTGAGATACGTCTTTATTGTGGAGCAAACGATGTTTTCTTTAACTAAATTACATTGGGCCCTTGAAAAGGTGATCACATAAATTTTGGCAAGAGGTGTTTGATGCTTGGAAAACCCTTAATAAAATTAGAAAACTAAGATGTATTGATGGAGTTCTATCTTATCCTTTATGGGAAGGAGAAGACATTAAAGTTGGTGGTTCAAGTATTTATTATAAAAACTGGACTAAAAGCTGGAATTTGTACAGTGCATGACTTGTTAGATAATCATTGCAAAATCATGTCACTTCAAAATTCCACAATAACATCAATTTAGACTAAATATTTTACATTATTATTATGGAATATCACACTCGCTTAAAGAGTGGTTGAACGCCATCAATTGATGTAAAGTAGAAAAAAATTCAAGCAATGCTACCTTTCAATATAAGTATTTTCTTTGAATCAAAGAAAGGTTCAAAGAATATGTACACAGTGTTGAATGAGAAATATATTACTTTTGCTGCAAAGGAAAAATGGGAAAAACTATCTTAATTTGACTGGTATCAACTGGCAAAAGATAACACTTCGTGTACAAAATATACTAGAAGCACAAAGCTATGCTGGTTCCAATATAAAACCATCCATAAAATTTCGGGAAGAAATACACTACTTTACAAGATGGATATAAATAATAGTAATATATGTAAATTCTGCAAAGAAGAACCAGAGACCATAGAACATCTATTTGGAGTTGTCATATAGTCTCCAGTCTCTGGCATGCAGTAAACAACTGGATTTTTGAAATGACAAATATTGAACTGCCTTTGAATATCAAAATTATACTATTTGGTTACTTCGAAAATATTAATTGAATTTAGTTAACAATACGATTATTTTGCTTACAAAATACTATATTTACCGGATAATATTACAAGAAGTATTACCAAATTTAAATGCTTCAATTTCTTTTAAAGGAACACATGAACTTAGAGAAATACCTTTCATTTAAATACCTCTCTGAACAGGATAATAACAAATACTGGAGTCCCTGGATCCCCATTATAGACTAATTAAGGTGTATGACCCCTTCTGTTGCCATGTTTATTACGAAATTTTCAAAGTGAAATAATATCAAAACAGCAAAGATAATGAATATTAGAGATGTGCCATTTTGTACATATACCAAGGGGAAACTCCGTTCAAAGCTATATTATTTATTGTTTTATTGCATTAAATATAAAATGGGGATAAGGTGGCCCATAAAGCCAAGATTTTTTGCAGAAAATCCACAGACTTTAATACAGAGATTTTCGTTATAAAATTTTAAACATAAATTACTCACTTGTTTGTCCATGATTTACTGGCGTTTGTTATTTACAAAATGTCCTAATCAACTTTTACGTTCCAAAACACCTCGTGCTGAGTCACTAAAGTCGAGTGCATCCTAGAAGGTGTACTTGAATTGGTCTATATTTATATTTTTTCTAACCGATATTTTGATTTATAAACTTGTCGTAAGGAAATCATTACTAGCGCTGCATGCAATAATCCTCTGTCTATCAAGCACAGAATGGTCAAATATTAGAGTACAAGGGGAAAGGCTGTGGATTTTCTATATAATTTCAATGTTTAGCATTGAAACAACAAAAGGGTACATAATCCATAATAAATGTCGGTTGTTGCTTTATCAATTTTGATTTTAACACCAAAAATAGATATCCAAAAACGAATTAAGATTCCCTCTTCGTTATTAGATAGTTATTTATGTTTAACGTAATGGTATATCATTATATGTTCAATTGTTGTTTTTGATTTAAAACTTCCTTGCTGTGAATATGCCATTTTGTATACCTTTATTCATACGTGTTGTGCTAGATATAAGAAGATGTGGTATGAGTGCCAATGAGACACCTCTCCATCCAAGTCACAATTAGTAAAAGGAAACCATTATAGGTAAAAGTACGGTCTTCAACACTGAGCCTTGGCTCACACCGGACAGCAAGCTATGAAGGGCTCCAAAAATGACTAGTGTAAAACCATTCTAACAGGAAAACTAACGGTCTAATCAATATAAAAAACGAGAAAAGAGAAACACTTTTGAACCACATCATCAAACGACAACCACTGAACAACAGGTGTCTGCTTTAAGACAGGTGAAAACAAATGCAGCCGGTTTAAACGTTTTAACAGGCGCCAATCTTCACCCTAACTTGAAATAATAGTGTAATATCACAACACTATAAAATATCAATTGAAACGGCTTAATTCAATCAAAAGACATATTAACAAAAACAAGTAAACATACACGGAACGAATAAATTTGATCTATGTCACAATGTAAATGCAGGTCTATTTGTTACAATAAAGGAAATTCATTATAAAAAAATATAAGGTTGAAGAGTCTCGGATCCCTATCTAAGTAGATTGCCTTCTATCTATATTGTCAGGGCATCATCAGCTCAGTAGTCAGTACTTCGGTACTGACATGATTTATAACAATCCTTTCTAAAATTTTCCGTTTATAAATTTTGAAATTATAAAGAAACTAAGGTTGCAACTCCCTCAGGCAAATTTGGCCTTAGATGGATTTGTCTATTTTATTAGGTTATTATTGGTCATATAGCTCTTCAATTGTTTCGATTCTTATAAATCTTGGCTTTTAAATATTTGGCTTTGAGCGTTCCTGATGAAGGTAAATCCAGAAAAGCGCTTCGAACTCATGAAATTTATAAAACGTGTTGTTTTCATTTTGTTTTCGCCTCTCTTTTCTTGTACTATCAAATGGGCTTAGACGTATTTTAAAGGTTTAATTTTTTAAACAGTTAAAGCACAATGCTAATTTCAAAATTGTGGGAAAACATAGTCAAAACTGAGACAAATATTACTTAAAATGTGAATAGTATAAAAAGAAAATCCAAGAAATATTGATAAAAAAGCGCCAATACAATATGATAGATCAAATATACAATTTGTTTAATGTTACCATCTCGTGCAGACCAATCAAAGATCGATAATTTAAAGGACAATAAATTGAATTTAAATCATATAATTAAAGACAATGCTCAAGTTCTACGGTTTGGCTCAGAACGTTTTCATAGACTGTCCAAATATAAAAAAACCCATCTTGCTTCACTTCTTTTGATTTTTCTAATACATGTAACGTTGTTATGTACGTGACGTCAAAGTATAATACTTTAAATTCAAAATTCAACAGTAAAAAAACACAATGAAATGACATTGAGTATAATGAATAAATTTCGCCTCAGTTGACGATATTTTCTCGTGGTAACAATCTGCTATATCACATTCTCAGCTATGTGTTATTTATATATTAGCATGAACGGTTCAATGTCCCCTGATTTTAAGGTATGTAATATCGTGATCAGATTGACGAAGTTGACATATTGACATATCTTGGTTAAAGCATAGGAAGAGAAAAGATAAGAGGTCAGGGGTATACCCGCACAATATGTGTTTCTTGAAGAAGATATCAGAAAAACTGTCACAAATAAAAACATGATTTATACTAAATACTAGTTATTTTACTGAATTAATATACATGTTTCCAAAGACATTTTAGAAAAATGCATGAAATAAGGATCATACGGCCTCACTAGTTTTTCTTGAAGTTTAATAATGGGTAGCTTCTTTTTATACTAGGGCATGGTTTTTGACGAGCCTGTGACATTTATGTCACGAAATCGAAACATAGCGAAGCTAGATTCCGTCGTCGTCGTCGACGGCGGCACCAACATTTAGGTTCAGTTTGTGTTTATTTATTTTTTTAAATTGATTACTTTGTCGAACCTTCATAGAATTTTAGGAAATTTTGACAGAAGGTTGTGTATGACCAAAAGACAGCATCAAGGGCAAAATTTTGAAAATATCCTTTTTTTTTTTTTTTCCGTATTATACAAATAAATAGACTTAGTTATTTTACACATCAATCACTTTGATCAATCTTCATAGTCTTTTATATATTTTTAGCAGAACCTTTTTGTTAAAAGAAAATGTCTGAAGCAAACTTTTGAAAATATTTTTTTTTTCATTTTTCATTTTTTTATTTTTTTTCCCTGACAGATGGACTTAGTTCACACTGTTAACATCTGGGATTAAACTTTTTTTACATGTAAATTTTGTAAACCTTTATGGATTATTATAAACTTGGCTAGAAGCTTATCTTCAAGACCATGACAAAGCATCTGAAGAAAGTTTTAATTTTTTTTTAATTTTTGCATTTTACTGATAAATGGACTCCTTTTTTAATTCAATATTACACTTTTACACTGACAGCAGCGATCGCAGGCGAGACACGCGCAACCCCTGAGGTTGTTTTTTTTTTGTCATATAGACGTGACCTTTCCTGCAATTTCAAATGGACGCTGACTAAAGGTTTCATCTTTTAAACCATGTCAGTTTCAAAATTATGGGAGTGTAGTTACCAATCAATATTTATTTTTGGTGATATCTAGAATTCGAATCTTCGAAAATCAAATTTTACCAAAGGTTTTGTCAAATAATATCTATAAGCTAATCAAAGTTATCGAAAGCTTTGTCAAAACTGAGACGATATTACTTAAAATGTGAATAGTACAAAAATGGAAATTATGGGAATATTGATATAAAAGTGCCAACACAATATGACAGAAGAAAAATATATCATTATTACGCGTATTATAATATACATCTTTGAATGTTGGATATGTACTGATTGATATTTTAGTCTCAGATACATATTTTTTTAAGATATTTTTGGTTTTACTCTAGCTGTTAGTAAGTACTAGTGCTCTCAGATCTGTAGTTAGTGTGATTTTGTTGTTAAGGATGAAGGAACGATAAATACCCTGCAACGTCCGGTCTGTGTTTTTGTTTAATATTTTTCTGCTTTGTATGGATCTGTTGAGTAAAGCCTTTTTCAATTGGTTTTGATAGTTTTTTGTTATGCTGTGCTGTTACACTACTGTCCCAGGTCAGGGGAGAGTTGAGCGCACACACAATCATGTTTAACCTCGCCACATTCTTTATGTGCCTGTCCCAAGTCAGGAGCATATAGTTCAGTGGTTGTCGTATTTTATTGTTTGGTAGATTTGTTTTTTCTTGAAATGTTTTGTTATAAATTATGCCGTATTTTTTTTCTACTGAATTGTTAAATAATTCTCATGTTGGGGCCTTTTATAGCCGACTATACAGAAAGTATTTTCTCATTGTGTACAAAGTAGTTGTATCCAACAATGAACGTGTACAAAGTAGTTGTATCCAACAATGAACTTGTACAAAGTAGTTGTATCCAACAATGAACTTGTACAAAGTAGTTGTATCCAACAATGAACATGTACAAAGTAGTTATATCCAGCCATGAACGTGTACAAAGTAGTTGTATCCAACAATGAACGTGTACAAAGTAGTTGTATCCAACAATGAATATGTACAAAGTAGTTATATCCAGCCATGAACGTGTACAAAGTAGTTGTACATTGTACCCAACGATGAACGAGTACAAAGAAATTGTAACCAAATCCAAAAATGAACCTGTACAAAGTAGTTATATCCAACAATGAACGTGTACAAAGTAGTTGTATTTTGGTATCCAACAATGAACGTGTACAAAGAACTTGTATCCAACAATGAATGTGTACAAAGTTACTGTAGTTGTATCCAACGATGAATGTGTACAAATTAGTTGTATCCAACAATGTATGTGTACAAATTAGTTGTATCCAACAATGAATGTGTACAAAGTAGTTGTATCCAACGATGAACGTGTACAAAGTAGTTGTATCCAACGATGAACGTGTACAAAGTAGTTGTATCCAACATTGAACGTATACTAATTAGTTGTAATTTGTATCCAACAATGAACGTGTACAAAGAACTTGTATGCAACAATGAACGTGTACAAAGTAGTTGTATCCAACAATGAACTTGTACAACGTAGTTGTATCCAACAATGAACGTGTACAAAGTAGTTGTATCCAACAATGAACTTGTACAACGTAGTTGTATCCAACAATGAACGTGTACAAAGTAGTTGTATCCAACAATGAACTTGTACAACGTAGTTGTATCCAACAATGAACGTGTACAAAGTAGTTGTATCCAACAATGAACATGTACAAAGTAGTTATATCCAGCCATGAACGTGTACAAAGTAGTTGTACATTGTACCCAACGATGAACGAGTACAAAGAAATTGTAACCAAAACCAAAAATGAACCTGTACAAAGTAGTTATATCAAACAATGAACGTGTACAAAGTAGTTGTATCCAACATTGAACGTATACAAATTAGTTGTATTTTGGTATCCAACAATGAACGTGTACAAAGAACTTGTATCCAACAATGAATGTGTACAAAGTAGTTGTATCCAACGATGAACTTGTACAAAGTAGTTGTATCCAACGATGAACGTGTACAAAGTAGTTGTATCCAACGATGATCACGCACAAAAAAAAACCCACATATTTAGGAACTCGATATCAAATGTTTGTAGTGATATTTTAATAGTTCATTCTCACTTGAACCGATGTGAAATAATATTTGGTTCTATGTTGAATTGCCGTCGGCTATTTTGGATATTTTATTTTATTTTCGTATACACTGATTTCTTGTATAAGCATTAACTATGTTATATTCATTAACCGCTAAAGTGTCTTTTAAGAACATTGCTATTAATTTGAAAAGTTAAAAAAAAGTGTTGCTTTAATTGTTAATTATATATGATTATCTTTTTTTGATAACTTTATTTATGATATACGTAATGCTTTTTTTTATACTAAAACGTCAAACAAGAAAACTGTTGAGTAATTATTAGCGACAAGTAGACGATTCCTAAGTGTGTCAAACTGTAAAACATGAGGTAACTGCAATCCTTCGGAATCTGTCACCAACACCCGTTTATCCTGTCCATCTGGTAATAATACAATAACACTGTTCATTTCCGAGCTTACAACATATACAAATCCATTGTTGTCGATTGATAAATCGAATGGGCCTTTCAAATAAGTGTCTTCTGTGCATGTCCATAACAACTGACCTTCCATATTACAGCACGTAACTGGTGTCGTGGCCAGTGTAATATAGCTAGTGGTTGTGTACAGCAATGCATCCAAAAGACAAATCAAATTTGACCATGGTCGACACATTGTAGTTTTCTAAAATTATCTTCAATGTTGTTACTTTGTAGCAAATCCATCAACCAAGATGGCTGCCAACGGGGGACTTAGTTTAACAAAGGACCCTATGGGAAATATATACAAAAGTCTTCTTCTAGAGAACCGCTTAATGGGTTGAAACCAAACATGGTATCAATGTTTCTTTTGAGGTGCTGACTAAGTGTTGTTACTTTGTAGCTGGTGTCATCCAAGATGGCTGCCAGCAGGGGGAGTAAGTTTAACATAGGACCCTATGGGAAATACATACAAATGTTTTTTTTCTTCTTTTAGAGAACCACTGAATAGAATGAAACCAAACATGGCATGACTGTTCCTAATGAGGTGCTGACCAAGTGTTGTTACTTTGTAGCCGAACCATCATCCAAGATGGCCGCCAGCAGGGGACTTAGTTTAACATAAGACCCTTTGTGAAATACATACAATTGCTTCTTCTAGAGGAGCACTGAATGGAATGAAACCAAACATGGCATAAATGTTCCTTATGAGGTGCTGATGAAGACCTTAATACATGTATCTTTATAGATTGAGATATACTGCAAACTGCAAAAACGTCAAGAAAAGAAGATCTACACATAAGTCAACATGAGCAAAATTGTCAATTGACATCTTGTTGGAGTTATTGTCCTTACAAAGTCATTTTCTACAATTTCAATGAATTTATTGGTAATTTCTGTAAACTTTACAAAAGTCTTCTTCTTTTGATTAAATTACGGGGCCAATACTAAACCAGATTTGGCCTCTATCATTATTAGGGTATCTGTTATGATTTTAATCTATTTTTACATGATTTCCAAAACCAAAGTAGAATCAGGTGAGCGACACAGGCTCTTGAGAGCTTCTAGTTTGTATTGGGAATGTTGTTTTCTTAAATTGCAAGTTTATGGAAATATGTACAGCTTTATACTTATCTGAAATCTTAGTTGTCTGCGTTAAAGCCACCTGTTTCTTTTTGATTGTCTGCTGTCAGATGTTTAAAATATAAATAAAAAGTTAACACAGAATTGCACATATCTGCAATCTACATCCCAACACTTTGTCGAACAACACACTGTTAAAAATAAGGAGATGTGGTATGGTTGCCAATGAGACAACTATCCACCAAAGTTCAAATGAAGTGGATGTAAGCAATTATAGGCAACCATATGCCTTCAACAATGAGAAAAACCCGTACCGTATGTATATCAACTTTATATTTCCAAAGGCAAAATTAATTCAAAGATTTATAAAGCTTTTATTAATCTAAAAGTTTACATACCATTTTTAAATCGTCATCTGTTGTGTCAAGGCTAACAATATATATTGATACGACCGCAGCTCTCGAACATTGAACAATTGGGGCAAGTATGGACACTACATTTAAGCTTGATACACCTCTTAATTTGGATTGTGATTAAATATTTGACACAGCATAGGTTTCTGACACAGAATGAATGTGGTCAAAGAACTTTCAGAAGTTTCAGCTGTAATTGGTAGGAAACCTTTTATTAATTTAATCAACAGATGGACATATGTCTATTTTAATTTTCTACAATAGGAAATCATTTAAATACATGTTAATAATCTTAAAATAGAACAATGCATGAACAATAATCAGTAAAATTAATATTTTTGAATGGGCGAAGTTCTAAGTAACGTTTGAATATAAAATGACAGCTTCTCATTTGCATATAACCTCAAAGATAAGACATAAATTATAAGCTACAACATTGTAAGGGAGGTCACTCTTAATGTAAAAAAAAACAAATGAAATTGAACAAATATCAGCTATTCAGCATAGCAAAAAAACCACCATTCAATTTTAGTTGAAATCAAACAAAGTTTTATTTTGGACCCTTTGGACCCTGATGTGGATCAATTTGAAAAATGGGCCCACAATCCAAAAATTAGATTTAGCATATTGAAATCAATTAAAGTTTAAATTTGCACCCTAATTTGGACCCACTTGAAAACACAGCCCAAAATCTAAATTCTAAATACACGGTATGATAAGGCATATCAAACAACCCCAATATTTCAAGATTATCTAAACTCCATTGAAATTGGTCAGAAATAAGCAATTCAAACAGATTGCTTATTTTTTACCCTTTTTGCCCCTAATTCCTTATCGGATACGGCCATAATCCTCAAATTCAATCCAACCTTCCTTTTGTGGTATGGAACCTTGTGGTACAATTTCATACAAATCAATACGTTTATACTCATGTTATTGTCTGGAAATAAGAAAAATGTTTGAATATGGCCCCTTTTGGGCCCAAAATTCTTTAACTATGTTAACCTTTCTTTTGTGGTATGGAACATTTTGGTACCATTTCATAGAGATCCATACACTTATACTGAAGTTGTTGTCTAGAAACCAAATGTCTTCTAACGACGCTGACATCGCCATACCATGATACTGCCACAAATGTTTCGGTCTTATAAAAAGGGGGGGTTCATTCCCCAACCCAATGTGATTCAGGCTAGGTTAACTGAGAGTCAGATAGACATCTATTCCATGAAAAAGGTATATATAATAAAAACGTTTGATACAGGATTTAAATATTCATCAGCAATTCATTCAAATTGTAGGAAATAAAAGCAAAAACAATTGAAGATTTGGAATTAATTTAATTATAAAGAAATGTAAATTACCCATCTTAATTAATAAAATACTACTAAAGCATATCCATGTTATATATTTTAAAAATAAAAAACCTCTTTAAAAAGCACAAATTCATTCATCCTAGAACGAAGTATTAAAATAATTTAAATGCACATAGTAAAATTTCCTGTTATCAATAAGTATGAAATATTGCAATTTCATTGCTCCACTCTTTCAGATGCTTTAATACAAATAAAAATACATTGAAATGTATATGGCACAAAAAAAGAAAAATGGAAATACTTTGAAAATATCAACAACGTTTTGCACAGAAATTAATGTGTTCAAATTTCAGCAAAAGTTATTTATCAAAACTGAAATGTATATATATATGGCACAAAAGAAAGAAAATGTAATTCAAGTATCTTTGTAATTTGTGTATAAAAGGTGGTGATTTCAATCATGTATGAGGGTCTAGATGGGGTCCTTCATTTCTGTATTCTTTAATTTTTTATGTCATTTGTCTATATTCTTTATAATTTTTGTCCATTATTCTCTATTCTTTATATTTTAGCACCCCACTATTCTCTATTCTTAATTGTTTTTCCCTATTTCCCTTTTCTTTTTATTTTTTGCCTATTATTCTGCAATTTTTGCCCATTATTTTCTATTCTGAAAACCCCATCAAGACCCTCATGTACAAAGTAATTAATAATGATGACCATTCAAAGTGAACTGTCTAAATGCCCAATTAACTCTTTTTATACATTAAATTTTGTATCGACAACCTTATCCTGAATTTGGCATTAAATACAATAGTACTGTGAATTCATTTATTTTAAAAATTGTAACTTTAGGTATTGATTACATGGTTTTGCTTTAAGAAAATTTAAATTCATTCCACATTTGAAATTTGTGGTTGAGGTATACCAACGGAAATTGGTATCCAACAAGTAATAATGAATCCACAGTATATGGCTGTAGCTGAGGGTGGTAAAGGGTTATTTTCGTGCAACGTGATCGCCGATTTTTATTTTACTTTCAACATGTTTTTACTTTTTTATTTGACGTTCAGTCGTGCAAGAGAGGTGCCTTATTCAACGTGTTCTGCTTATTTAATTTTACGTGCATCGTAATTTTCAAATGCTTATTTTGCGTGCTCGGTATTTTTAAAAAAAAATTCAAACACTTGGCAGGGATCGTCAAGAAATACTTTTTTAAAAGCCGTAAACCACTTATATCATAAATGTGTATACTTAATCGGGAATATCAAGTAAAACGGAGAGTTTATATATACAAGAAGAAAGTGACTCAGTTACAAAAGGTTCATATCAAAGTCTTTATTTTTTCGTGCAACATTCATGACAGAAATTATTTCACGTTCAACGTGAAATTATGTCTTATTTCACGTTTTTTCCGTGCAAGCACCCCCCCTTTACCACCCTCGTAGATTAATATGACAGGGGACACATGCATAGAAGGAGAGGTGTAATCTGTTGACCAACCTACCAGGCCACACTCAGCTTGGAATTCTAGTTATTAAATGTTTTAAGGTGGTACATAACACTACAGGGAGATAACTCTGTAAAATTAGCTGAATGTTTTAATAATGTTCTATTGTTAAGGAAATATTAAGCTTCTCAATGATCAAAATTAGTGTTTGTCAAACTGCTATATATCCAATGAAATTTTTCCAATAAAGTGTGTGGTTCAAGATTTTTGAAATTTTTATATTTTTATCAAAGGGTCAAAGTTAATATTTTGTCAAAATTTTATGAAAATTAAACGAGTCAAATTAATTTTAGTCAAGGTGTTTGGTACCACCTTAACTCCATTGTTCTCTCTGTTTATCATGAACGTGTGAGACATTAACAGACCATTGGAATACTATCTTTTTATTTACACAACTGAATCTTAATAAACCAGATGTTTGTTTGGCTTTGCTGACTTCATACTACACCACATCGTTGTATGAAGTAATCTGAGTCAAAAAGTTGATTTCAGTTAACATAGCTGTTAAGTTATTTTTTTTCAATGTTTCTTTTACAAAACCATTACCCAAAATTTATATGTTTTTTTGTAACAATCTTTTGCTGTTTTGTTTTATCATGTACAAAAAAGTTTTAAAAATGCTTGAGAACTTAACATACATAGAATACATAGACAAGAATGACAAATCTTATGGATAAGGGAGACAATTTACATTTTCTGTGAAGTGAACATTGTCAGACTAGAAATGTTAAAAATAACCGAACAAAAATTAAACATGTTAAAGTTAGAGGTAGAATAAAGAAATATAATGCATTTCACATATAAAATAATAAAAGTCATTCATACAAATATTCAGCAAAAGAAATCAACAGATCATTTATAAAACAGCACTTATGTCCAATAAGCAAATGTCTAGTCATTAATTCTGTAAGAATTTATCAGCAAACTACAAATTTTGGTTTAACATTTATCTGAGTTTAATATTAAACCACCAATTTTTCTAGTCAGATATTTAAAATAACTTTGTGATATAAAATTTTATATCTTAATTCAAAATAAAGGAAATTTAGTCTTTATGCTTATTTTTGAAATATACATGTACATTTTTGAAAAAACATAATTCTGATGGGCAAATGATACATTTTTTGATTTTTTAACAGGGAATGTAAGAATTAAATCCACATTTAATGAGTGAAATGGAAAGATGGAAAAACAAAAATTGTGAATTTCAAATAATGAAAAGAAATCCACACAAGAAAAAGGTCAATTGAACACCATATTCTACCAGCACTATCACATTTCAAAGTTCAATTATCCTTAAAATAGGGATCAAAACTGTAATTTTACATATAATTTTAAAAAGGTCACATCGTAATAAACATGTGCATTAAGTTTCAAGTTGATGTGACCATAATTCCATGGTAAACTTCCTTAACCAAAACTTTATCCACATATGGGACAGATGGACGCACAGACAAGAATCATTACATCCCCCTTCTAACAAAGGCGACACATAATAATCTATGTAAGTTTAAGGCAGAACTACAGTTCATTATTCCTTCCAATTTTTTTCTCCAAGGAGTAAGAAAAGTTGAGCATGTAAGAAGCAACAATTCTTTTTTCTAAAATTTTTTTTTTTAAAAGTCCATTCAATTTCTTTTTTTTTTTGGTGGGGGGGAGGGGGGGGGGGGATTAAAAAATCAGAGTCCCAAAGAAAATACACAAAAAAAATGATGAGATGTTTTGCACTCACTCTGTGTTCAAAACTACATTGAAAGTTACTTATAAAATGCAAATCAGAATGTGAATTTCTTTTTTCCAAGAGTACAACCCAGTTCATTTTTTCATAATTGCAATGGTATTTTCAAGTGTAGTATAAGACAAAACTAAATAAAACCCTGTCTACATATAAAGTGAATATATAAAATAATTTACAAATAGCACCATCAGAAACCAGTGCACTGAACTCATTTACAGTAAAATAATAAAGAAGAAATGAATTTATGACATCTTTTTACTTTTCCATATGAGAACTCCATCATTACCACTAAACTTCAGTTAATATTTCATGAACATATGAAAAGTATTTACTGGCTTTGGAAAGTTACCAGCATATTAAAAGTAGAAATTATTTATCTTTCTATCTAGAATTACTTAGTGAAGAAAAAGATGAATATACATAGGATTTCAACATATGTAGATTCAAGATTTCAGATTACATGATTTAAATATCAAATGATCTTTATTGAGCATGGCAATCCAGCAAGTTTTGATAATAAATAGTAATTTTTACACCTTCAAAAGGCAATATTGGGAACCTCTGCTCTTTTTCCCGATGATGAGGTTTGTCCTACTGATATTTCTGTTTTTGTTCTATAATTTATAGCACTTTATTATGAATCCATGACAACACTTTTGACATAATATTGGTTATTCCAAAACACTGCATTCTGGGAATCAAGTCTTAGTGACTGATTTCACAATAGAGATTTTCATTGTTTTTCTTAAATTTTAAAAAGATGTCATAAATATTCTTGTACAATCCAGCACTTATACAGATCTGTACACAAATAAAAAATGTATATACATTCAAGATATAAAAATATAAATTGATGGCAAGGGCAGCTGAAAAATTGTGGACTTCATTAATTACAACTATTTAATACCCGGAAATTCCTCAAAATGCTTGACAAAATAAATCCATTATCTAATACTGGCACTTCAACAAAAAAAGTGTCCTTTCAAGTAATACATTCTGGTAAATTTAATACATTGTATAATGGAATGTAATTTGTGTAAACGTTTAAATATGACATTTTTTGTTGTTGCTAAATTTTACTTTTTTGCATTCTGTTCAGTATATTCTATTAAAAATGCTATTCGAACATAATGCAAGTGTATAAAATATTACAGAATTTTGTTTTTGACCTTCTCAACATGGTTACATTTACTCCCCCCCCCAAAAAAAAAAATAAATCATAAAACAATAATATATAAATCATGTTAATTCTAAATTAAAAAAAGAACAAAAAAAAAGTTTTAAACTTAATCATGTTAATGCTAGAGAACAATGGATTCCAATATTTAATGAAAATATTAAATACTAAATTAGCCTGACAGACCATTAAAGTATAAAAATATAATTTACTTTTTTTTTAAAGACTCCATGCCCTTTTGTAGAAGTCCTGATCAATACTGAAAATTTATAAAGCTAATTCTTAAATGTAATTGTACATGCACTGCACATCACACAATATGAATTCAAAAAGCATACATGAATACACAAAATTTGATTTTAGATCTATATAAACAGATCAAAAATATTATCAATCTATGTAAAAGAATTTTACACAGAATTTTACTCATTAAATATAGATCTATATAAACAGACAAAAATATAATCAATCTATGTAAAAGAATTTTACAATGAATTTAACTCATTAAATATAATTCAAAACAAAAACATCTCTCTTGCATTTTAATCATTTTTGTACAACCTCTAACAAATCAGAAAATATTTTCAGAGATTACAATGAATAGATAAACAGATCTTATATTTAGCATGGTATACTGGCCAATCTTTGCTTTGCTTCACTAGGGCTAGGCATGGAGGAATTCATGTGTCCAGTTTTTAGTGCTGATCAGGAAACATGCTGCCATTTTTGAATAATGTAAACAATACATATATTGATCATGTTGTTTATAATTTAAATTTTAAATAATTGTTAAATATATTTTACTTAATTTTGTATATTCCTGTATCTTTAAGTTAATGTCCACAAATTGTGGCAAACTACATTTACTTATCCCATCCTATGTCTGCAAATTTACACTATCCCTCAATGCACCCCATTCTTACTTTCAAATGCAGATAAACATACCATATCCTACTTTGCCTAGCTCTACTATAAAGCATTGAACAAGAATCCTAGCCTAATTATATGAGAAAAATTATAGTATGGAATTATTTTGGCCTACACCTGAATAGTATTAACTATGACTATATAATCAATTTTACCAATTTTTCATATTTTGACCCCAAAAATCTACTTTTATAATTCAGCTAATTTCTACAATCAGTATAAATATAAAGTACCCTACGATAATTTAGCACAATGTCTAAATGATTGCCAAGTTTTTGCTGTTTTCAGAAAAAAGTGCATGATGGGGTTTTTTGGTCTTTACAAAAATACATTGCAAAGTTTATGATTGATTGATGTTTGCATTAGGCCGCATCAGTGCAAAAAGGCTATATCACAGCAATGCAAATTTAAGAAAAACCAATGGTTCTTCTCATCAAGAAATCCTTCCACATTGACAATCTCCTTCCCCCAAAAAATCCCACCATACAGCAATTTTTGAAATTCTATTTTTTATTTTGTCTTTATTCATCATTTCTCTTCAATCAGCTGATTATGAAGATCCATCAAGCCTTTAAAATACTTGACTGTTTTGACTTTCAGCTCTAAAGTTGCATCTTCATCACAGATAAAAATCGTCTGCGGATGCTGCTGGAATGCTGAGACAGTCCACATGTGACTGACACCCTCTTCTATCGCTTTGTGTAAGGCATAGGCTTTGTGGGCTCCTGTGATCAGAATCATCACCTGTTTAATATAATAGGATACTGTAAATTCAGAATTTGTTTTGATTTTTGCGACATTACAATGGTATAAGTTTTGATAAAATAAAAACTGGCATTCTAAAATTTTTATAGCATTTTTTTTCTGAAATCGAAAATGAGTTATCTCCCGAAGATGCCCTTTATTCAACAATTGCATTAATATATATGCAGGCCATAATCTTGCCAGCGAAATGACGATTTAAGTCGCCAAAGAATTTTGAAAATCGCTAAATCTCGCCAGCCGACTGACTTTATGGCGAAGTCAAATCGCTATGAAAATCGGTAAAAGGGAGACAACTTGTGAATTCCAAGTCTCCCAGGTAAAAAAAAAAAGGCGACTGACAAGGAAAATCGACCCAGGACTAATACTGTCGACGATCAAATTAAATAAATACAACGGCGACTTTGAACATCCTCGGATATAACATTCAAAACTATTCAAACGGAAAACTGACTGTCTGTTAAAGTTATCATTTTACAATGATTTTTATCTAAGGATGTTGCGTAATCACTCAGCTGATTTGTTTTATTTTTATTTATTACGAGTCGATCAAATTTTACTATTCGGTAGGTTAAGGGTGGGAATTAACGGTAGATTTATCATATTCATTGCATAAAAAATGAAATATAAAAGGCAGAAAGACAGCTGATTGATAATGTGATTGCAAACGACGACACTCGACCAGCTGTGATCATTTGGTTGATGGGAAGATATCTTTAAAAAATGATAGAAATGAGTTCTTTATCGGTTAATTAATATGTGATTGACAGATATTTTCATTTATTATAGGCTTACAATCTTATACGAGAATCTCAAATTACAACTACATGTAACATGATGTCCTGGACATTCAATAATGTTTTACAAAATAATGACAAGTGGTGATATAAATCAAATTCCCAGTCATGTGAAATTCATCAGGTAAACTGGGAGTCATATTTTTCTGGACATTTAGAAATAAATTGAGGCAGATGCACATGAATTTAATGCATCATAATATTACTAGGCTACTCCCTCATGTCCCAAGCAACAAATTTTATTTAAACTTAAATTCAAGTTGACAGTACAAATGGTATCAATGAATAAATAACTACTATATTGTCTAAACCTTTTTATTAAGAACTTTCTATATATACATTTTGTACAATAACATGAAAAAACTGCAAGTATATTTCTTATTGCATATAAAACAATTTCCTTGGTGATAAGCACGAGAACACTATGTGACCGAAACGGTAATGGAATCTCACTTCTCCCTTTTCTCTCATGGAAGGAGAAGTCACTTCTCCCTCTCCAAAATCCTAGATTAGGCCCTGATATATGCACACCAAATTTTGAGTTTGTAATTAAATCCAGTCTCGCCTTCTTTTGCTGTTAATTGCAGGCTCAACAAAAATGAGAAAAAAAAATAATAAAAATATCCCTCTCTATACTATCTTTTGATTGTAAGTAGCTTCTGTCCAATTTTTGTAAAAATCCAGGATAGTTTATGAATCTAATAAATGTTTTAAAACCTTAAACTGCAGACTGTATGTAATGTTAACTGGAAGAAAAACTAAGTCCATTTATAAGTAAAATACGGAAAAAATGGAACAAAATTTTAACAAAATTTCCTTCTGGATACTAGCTTTTAATCATAAACAATATTCTGTCCAAGTTTGGTACAAATCCAAGATAGTTTAAGAAAGTTGTTAAAATTTTAAAAACTTTAACCACAGAGTGAATGTAATGTTAACTGGCAGTAAAACTAAGTCCATTTATAAGTAAAATACAGAAAAAATGGATTTTTTTTTTTACCAAATTTACTTCTGGATACTATCTTATGATCATAAACAAGCTTCTTTCCAAGTTTGGTAGAAATCCAGGATAGTTTAAGAAAGTTATTAAAATTTCAAAAACTTTAACCACAGAGTGAATGTAATGTTTCCTGGCAGAAAAACTAAGTCCATTTATAAGTAAAATACAGAAAAAATGGAATTTTATTTTTACCAAATTTACTTTTGAATATTATCTTATGATCATAAACAAGCTTCTGTCCAAGTTTGGTAGAAATCCAGGATAGTTTAAGAAAGTCATTAAAATTTCAAAAACATTAACCACAGAGTGAATATTTGTGAACGCCGCCGCCGACGACGGAATGTAGTATAGGGTCGCTATGTCTCGCTTTTTCGACAAAAGTCGAAGGCTCGACAAAAAATGGTTCTTGACTGTAGGGATATTTTGAAAGTCCATTCCTACTCTCCCACATATATTTTAATGGAATAGCCCTTACAGCTTTTCTGTATACAATACACACATAAATCTAGGTCACCCAAAACAAAACATTTTATTTGGATATTTGCTTTATTGAATTTTCAGAAAAATAAAATCATTAATCAATGAAATTTTGAGGATTTATTATTTATTCTAAGAGTATTGCACAGCAATAAATAGTCTCCTACCCATGAAAAATTTATTATACTGGAACAAATTAAAATGCTAACTTAATCTCCTGCTGCAAATATTGATCACTAAATCTGTTTATACTAAAATATATGAAGATGATGATGGGAGTTTTTAACGACCTTGACTGGCTATACAGTCCTCGCACGGTCGGTAAGTATATGAAAAGGTTTTCTTGTGAATCAAGTTTTACTACTCCAGTTGTATCAGCAAGGTTAATTTTCTAAGTCAGAAGACCATAACTCTGCAAAAAAATCATCTGAAATGAACAAAATTCAAACATGATCTGTAACTTGTCGTGGTAAAACTATATACCAAATTTCAAATTAACATCTTCAAGCATGACACAAAAAATACAGACAACTGATTACTTGCATAATTTTTCCAAGTACAAGGACCATAACTCTGCACAAAATCATCAGACTGGAACAATTTTCAAACTGCATCTGTAACTGGTCATGATAAAACTATATACCAAATATCAAATCAATTTCTTCAAGCATAACAAGAACTAGAGGCTCTCAAGAGCCTGTGTCGCTCACCTGTATTTACTGATGCTTTGGAAATCATGTAAAATAAGGTTAAAATCATAATTAATAGTATTAGATATTAGATATTATAATGATATCTAAGATAATAACAAAAAACTGCAAAATTTTTGTAAAATTACTAACTCAGGGGCAGCAACCCAACAACGGGTTGTCGGATTCGTCTGAAAATTTCAGGGCAGATAAATCTAAATCTGATGAACATTTTTGCCACCTGTCAGATTTGCTCTAAATGCTTTAGTTTCAGAGATATAAACCAAAAACTGCATTTTACCCTTATGTTCTATTTTTAACCAAGTCGGCCATGATGGTTGGAAGGCGGGGTCATCGGACAAATTTTTTAAACTAGATACCCTAATAATGATTATGGCCAAGTATGGTTATATTTGTCTCAGTAGTTTCAGAGAAGAAGATTTTTGTAAAAGATTACAAAAATTTACAAAAAATTGTTAAAAATTGACTATTAAGGGCAATAACTCCTAAAGGGGTCGACTGACAATTTTGGTCATGACAACTTATTTGTAGATCTTACTTTGCTGAACATTATTGCTGTTTACAGTTTATCTCTATCTATAATAATATTCAAGATAACAACCAAAAACTGGAAAATTTCCTTAAAATTACCAATTCAGGGGCAGCAACCCAACAACCGATTGTTAGATTTGTCTGAAAATTTCAGGGCAGATAGATCTTGACCTGATAATCAGTTTTACCCTGTGTCAGATTTACTCTAAATGCTTTGGTTTCAGAGATATAAGCCAAAATCTACATTTTACCCCTATGTTCTATTTTTAGCCATGGCGGCCATCTTGGTTCGTTGGCAGGGTCATCGGACACATTTTTTAAACTAGATACCCTAATAATGATTGTGGCCAAGTTTGGTTAAATTTGGCCCGGTGGTTTCAGAGGAGAAGATTTTTGTAAAAAGCTAACGACGACGGAAACGACGACGACGACGACGCCGCCGACGGACGACGGACGCCAAGTGATGAGAAAAGCTCACTTGGCCCTTCGGGCCAGGTGAGCTAAAAAAGGGTGAAAACTGATATGCCGGACTGACAGATGGACGGACAGACATACAGACGGAGTGCAAACCTAAATTCCCCTTCAGCTGTGCCGATAGGGGACTAATAACTTGTACCTGCCCCATCATAATAAATCTTATTACCTAACTAGACTAACTCATTATTAATTTCATTATTTCCTTTGCATTTATCATAACAATAACATTAATATTCTGCAGTCTTTGATTAAACATTTTATTACCCATCACATAAAAAAAAAAAAAAAAATGAATAACAAATTACAAATCTGAATGTATCTAATTTAAATAATGATTACCTCCCTTGCATCCATAACAGTTTGAACTCCAACTGTCAAGGCCTGTTTAGGAACTTTAGACAGATCTCCTCCAAAAAATCTAGCATTGGCAATAATTGTGTCGTTATTTAGTGTCTTGATACGAGTTCTTGACACCAGACTGGATCCTGGTTCATTGAAAGCTATATGACCATCAGGGCCTATACCTGAAAACAGAAAACTTCATCTGCCGGTTATAAAGTAAAACAGTAGGCAAATCACAATACTTTGTTTTAATAAATAACAAAAGCATTAAGAATGTTTGCTGATCTTGTTTTTGACTTTTTATCAGATATTTGGAATCCTCTGATTTTATCCATGCAGGGCATTCTAAAATTTGACCTTTAACCCTTCCTTTTCTTTTCATAAATTTATTACTTTTCATTTTAAAAGCCATTTTGGAAAACTTATAAAATCCCCAAAACAAGCACATGCTTTTTTAGTTCCTTTATTTTATATATACTTTCAATTTATAACAGTTTTAAAAAAAGCTTGTTATTTAGTATTAGCAGCTTGTTATAGTGCAGTAGTTTTTTTTATTTGTGGAACATTGATTTATTAGAGTATACTGTTCAACACTTTATTTTTGTTTATAAGCATAGCTTATTTTCACTGATGAAATTATGTATACTGCTTGAAATTCCAAAATATTTCATCCAAAACAAAACAAAATGTTAGAATTTTATCGCAGACCTTAAGAACTACTTTTTTTATGTTCCATTTCATGACTAAAAATGGTTTGTTTAACTTTTTTTATTTGAGCGTCGCTAAGGAGTCTTTTTTTAGACGAAACGTGTGTCTGGCATATCAAATTTCAATCCTGGTATCTATGATGAGCTTATTAAGACATACCTCCAACAAACAGTTCAATCCCACCAGCATCTGTGATCTTTTTCTCATAATCAGTACACTCCTTTATCAAATCTGTGGCATTGCCATCCAGTATGTGGGCATTCTTTGGATCTATGTCAATGTGTTTGAAGAAATTGTTCCACATAAAGGAATGATAACTTTCAGGATGGTCCCTTGGTATAGCTGAAAAATGCAATATTTCTCTTGCAGTACATGTTGAATGATTTCACATATATCAAATGGGAATAACTCAAATGAATTCATTCAACATACTAAAAATAAATGGTAAATGTGTCCATGGGACACGTATAATGCCCCCACTTGCATATAACGTTCTAAAGGGGCATACCTCAAGAATGGTAAATGTGACGCCACCCAAATTCGATTTTGATCTGTGTTTTGTGGTAATAAGCATTGAAAATAAGTTTCATAACATTTGGTTGAGGCAAACAAAAGTCTGAGTCTGATGTTAGAATAGGTTACAGAAGAAACTAACCAAAATGACCATGATCAACACAAATTAACGAAGGACTACATGTACTAGCAGTTACTGACATGCAAGTTCCAGACCTCAATTAAACTGATCGAAAGATTATATGTCTTCAACATATTCAAAAACAGATATGCATGTATCAAGGGGGTTAACTCTAATAATATACATGTATATCAACATGTTTATCAAAACTGAATGTCTTCACATATATCAAGGTGGATATCTTGAATGAAAAAACATTATTTCTTACTCATCCACATACACATAAAGGGGACTCAATTGAGCAAACTTTTTTTTTAAAGTTATATGTTTTCACATACACCAAGGGAGGTAATTGGATACAACTTACCTACAAACTCATTCATTTTGAATGTCTTCAAAATATGTTTTTTAAGTCAGATAACTTGATCAAACTTACCTACAAACTCATCCATATTGAATGTCTTCCAGATATATCAGTTTGATTGAAGGGAGATAACTTGATGAAACTTACCTACTTATTCAGCTATACAGAATGTCTTCAAATATATCCAGGGTTGTCCCAAAAATAATCCGTTGGGGAGATGGGAGGCTTTCAAAGTTATCAAAACTAGGTGGTTGCACTTTCCTTCGAATTTTGTAGGTTATATATAAATTTTAATTTAAATTTTTAATGGGTGGTCAGCATGGTCAGTGTCTTAAAAAAAATTGCTTCCGATGATGGTATGGATGAGGGGTCCTTTATTTCTTTATTCTTTAATTTTTTATACCATATTTCTGGATTATTCTTTATCTATTTTGCCCATTATTCTCTTCTTTATATTTCAGCACCCCATTATTCTCTATTCTTTATTTTTTGGCCTATTTTCTGTATTAGTTATTTTTTTTGTCCTTCGTTCTGCCCTTTTTGCCCATTATTCTATATTCTGTAAACCTAATCCAAACCCTCACTTATGCCCCCAATGCATTTAATTCTAGATCTAGAACAATGCTAACAAGGGAGATAACTTTATACAACTTACCAACATACTCATCCATATTGAACGTCTTGACATATTTGAAAGACAGCTTCCCTTGTTGGATGAATTCTATTAACTTTTTATAAGTTCCTAATGGAGTACTACCTGAAAGAAAATAATTACAGTACTAGACTTATAAGATACTTATAAAATAAGGAGATGTGGTATGATTGTGAATGAGACAACTATCCACCAGATTTCAAATAAAGTAGATACCGGTACTGTAGATGTAAGCAATTGTTGCCTGTCCAAAGTCAGGAACCTCTTATTAAGTGCATGGATGCTTTGGTTGCTGTTGTTCATAATTATTTTTAGTTTATTGTTTTGTACATTAATAAGGCTGTTGGTTTTTTTTAGTTTGAATTGTTTACATTTTGTAAAGGCATTTTACCTGTACAGTTTACTATAGAAAGGTTTTGATTGACACAATTTGAGCAAGAGTTACTTCCATTTTATTGCCATGTTGGAGGTCTATGTGTACAAATTGGTTCATACATTGTTAATCAACCAAATTCATTTTGTTATACTGACCACAAGTAGACATTAGAAAAAAGGGTTTTCTAAACAATTTTTATTTCTTTCAGTTTTGCTCAATTCATCTCTACCACCTAGTAAGGTTCTCTATAGCTAATCAGGCTTGTGTGAAATGCAATTTTCAATTTGGTTAGTCAAATAAGAAAATGAACCGTTATCCCTCCATAATGGCGGCCAAGGGAAATAAATCAAACCCAAATCATGTCATTCGAAACTTATCTGTATTGTATGGGTTTTGCTTATTGTTGTTATTTTTATATTCTTATTTACTTATCTATTATCTGAGGTTTTCATAATTATTTTAAAACCTGGATTCACAGCTGTGACTTTGCAATGAAGAACAGTACTTAATATCCTTTAGCGTGGCTCAGTACTTATACATCCCGCCATTGTGTTATTGTACTATGGTCATTTTTTATATTCTTGTCTTCCATTTTTGCTTATGTGCTTTGTCTATATGCCATTTTGTTTTTCTTTGTAGACATATTTGTTTGTTTTTATTAAGATTATAATACAATGTTGACTGCTGTACCCCTATTTTTGACATTTTTTCCTATTATGTCTGTTTGTTTTGTTCACACATTGTTTTCAATATCATGGAATTTTATGCAACTGTTATATATACAAGTGAGAGGTTTAGTTAGCTATATATATAGCTATAAACATGATAAACCCAGGTTTAATCCACCATTTTCTACATAAGGAAAAAGTGCCTGTACCAAGTCAGGAATATGACAGCTGTTTTGTTATTTTACTTTTTGCCATGAAGAAAAGCAACTAAAGCACTGTTCCTTTGCTTTTTGTATTTTTTGCTGTGGCTATATACTGATTTTGTGTCATGAATGGAAACCACATTTTGCTTCTTTTTTATTAATTAATTTCTTACTTTGATAGCTCAAATATTACCACAGCATAATATACATGTACCTCTATCCATTAATCACATGTTAATATAGCATAGCATCCTAAGTAAGTACTTCCACACATATAAAATGCTATTTTATGTACATGTATTGAAATATTGAATGACAACTACAAAAAAAAATTTAAAAGTGAACTGTGAATTACAGTAAAAAAGGGCGATTCCTGGACTTTAAGAGTGGCACTTCATTTTTTTCTCTGCAGCTCATATGCATATAAACAGCCTGAAGTGCAGAATTGATAGAAAGAGCTTATCCCAAGTTTTAGTAAGGCACTTAGCTTAGTTAACTTTTACTTACTGGGCAATAAAACTTAAAATTGAGAATGGAAATGGGGAATGTGTCAAAGAGACAACAACCCGACCATAGAGCAGACAACAATGTACATTTTAGTTTGCAAAAGTTTGGGCATAATGTAATTTACCTGTAGGTAAACCTAAAGTGAAGTATTTATCTGGTCCAGGATTAAAATCTTTAATTCTACGCCTGATATATTTAGCTGCCCATTCACTGACATAATCATAATTATCAAGAATTACTAGTCTCATCTGAAATAAAGAAAAATATATATGTTAAATTTCATAAAAATGTTTTTTTTTTCAATTTAGTTTAACTTTGACTTACATTACTATGGACTGTCATGACTGCATAATCATGATAATAGAAACATTTTATGTCAATTAAGATATTTTCATTTTTATATTTTTCCCCAGTATAGATTCTTCTGTGAAAATAAAATAAGAGTCTATATTCAGAACAATTTGTCTCAAATATCTATGTTATTGGTATTCAAATGGGAAATTTACAGATCCATACCCTTCAAACAGAAGAAAAAAAATATTTGTGAAATCAAATACAATGTCATGTACATTTATAAATTTGGCATACACAAATTTCCAGGTGTATAGAATTGTATGTAAAAGCATCAAGTGACTTCATTACATTAACCATAGCCCCAAACAAAGCATAAAGTTTAGGGCTCTTCCATTAAAATGTATGTGGGCCGGATGGCCCAGAGGGTAGGAAGGGACTTTCAAAATATCCCTACAACCAAGAAACAGCTATTTTTAAATAATTTTGCATAATGGTAATAGACGCATACTGAAAAAAAAACCATGACCCACATTCAATAATTAAACTTCCCTTCCTACCCTCCAACATACATTTTAATGGAATAGCCCTTATAACCAAAAGTGTCTCCAGATCATGTATGATAATGAAGGTCCTTATTTTCTGTATTCTTTAATTATAACGCTTATTCTATGAATTTCTTGTGAAAATGATTTTACTATTCCATCTTTCTGCAATCAAATCATTTCTTTCCTTTATTCTGTACATTTTTATTTCTGTAATCATTAATGTAAAAAATACCTAATTCTTTTCATTTCCACAGTTATTCGTTATACTTTTGCCCGGTTATTCAATATTATTTATATTTATAGTTCATTTTTTTTTTCATTGATTTTTTGCTACGCATTACTCTCAATTCTGTGAACCCATCCACACCCTCATGTATCAACATGATCAATTGGTGTTACAAATGTTAGTTCAATAAAACTTGTAGTTAATTAACTATACATTTTAAACTTTGTTATAAAGAATAATTTCCCTTTTGTTGTACTTTTCTTTGAAATAGCAACTATCTGTTAACATCTGGCAATATATCACATATATCATGTATATGTAGCATTTGAATAATGCTACAAAGATAGTTTAAACAATGACCTTGATGTAAATATTATAATTTTTAAATCAATTTGTTTTAAGTTATTTTTAGCATTACAGATAAGATTTTAGATCATTTTTGTGTGCATTTGTGTGTCCTAAGTCAGTAACCTGTTGTTTAGTGGTTGTCGTTTGTTGATGTGCTTCATAATTGTTTCTCATTTTTTATATAGATTAGATCGTTGGTTTTCCTGTTTAAATGGTTTCACACTAGTCATTTTTGGGGCCCTTTATAGCTTGCTGTTTAATGTGAGCCAAGGCTCCGTGTTGAAGGCTGTATTTTGACCTATAATGGTTTACTTTTTAAAAATTGTGACTTGGATGGAGAGTTGTCTCATTGGCACTCCTACCACATCTTCTTATATCTATATACACATGTATGTAACCAATGTTGATTAACTGTCTCTGTGTACACAACAAATAAATGTCCGTATACAACCAGATTAACTTTAACCTATAATGGTTTACTTTTTACACATTGTTACTTGGACACTCATACCACATATATACATGTACTACAACTTTGTTTGGGTCATGATCAACTTTGGTTGTCATGTTTGCAGAATAGTCTTGTATTATTATTGATGAAGAAAAACAACAAACAATAACAGCTGTTGGGGGTTTGAATAAAAAATCAAAAAGTTCTGTCTTATATTCATGATAAAATTTTGTTTGTTGATACCAATACTGGCATTAATAGAAGAGTGGAGAGAGCACTGTCTATATACATGTATTGGACATCATACATGTACATGTGATGGACTGTGAAACTCAAATTAGGAGATTGGGAAATTTTGGTCAGGAGTTTAGACCTCAGATCAGGAGGTTTGTTATGGACATAAACTTTGTCGTAAATGTAACTGTCATAACTGTGTGATGTAAAATTTGTTTTTAAAAGTGTTTTTTCTTCAATATTCCACCTGAATGCAATGTGTAACCATGTACAATGTAGCCTTACTGCTTGAATGATACACGTATACATGTAATTTGAAAAAAAATATTGAAAAGATTCTGTTTCTTGTTTTGTTTTTGGTTATTGACAAATTTGACTGCTCATAAACATGATAAATATCTTTTTTTAGTTCTACTATGATTCAACCTTTTCTTTGAGTACGAAGAGAAAGTCTAACTATATTGTTTTATTCCTGCCTCCATCTTATCTATTTGTATTCAATGTCATTAGCATAGATATACATGATATATAAGAATGAAATATGCTATACATTTATAAAATGATAGATAGATGAAAAATTAACAACCAATAGTTACAATGAGTTATGCATGGTTTTTAAGCATTAAGAAAGTCATTTTGCTAGAAATTTCAAGACTCAATGTTTCAAATGCCGTTAAATATATTAGCTAGAGCGTTGTCTATAAATACAGTGACAAATATTATTTAAGAACTAAAGCACTGGTCTATGAACACTGGGTCATGTTAGAATCGAAGTACCAGCTGGTTTGACTGTCTTTAGTTTAATACACTTGAATCTGTACTAAGATAATCCTGATCCTGGTAATAGTTTATTGTAGTTGTAAGGAGGCTGTGAATTGTCTTTGAGTCAATGTTTGTCTGTTAGGACTGAAACTATTACATGTATATAATGTCCCAGGTTAGGATCTTCTTAAGCATGCCGAATGTTCTTCATGTCCACATTGGTGTGTGAAATAGCTAGTATTTCTTTGCTGAGTTAAAAGTTTATTAATTGTTTTTTCTGCATCAAAACAAGGATTTGTATACTATACAAATCCTTGATCAAAACCTTCCGATTGATGTTTTGAAAACAACTTTCCACTTTTCCATCAATGCCAACTTATTTATCAGCATGTGCCATATCAAGTATTTAATTATATCCTATCACTTGTTTATTGTTCAATCATCTTTTTTCACTTGTTAATTAGCCGCAGGCCAGGTCAAAATCTCCACATGTTGCATAATCAGGTAAATTGAGGTAATGACAGTTACATAGGAAACGTTCGATACACTCTGGTTTTTACGTCTTCAATAACCAACATTTGTAAACATCATTGTCGAATTTGGTGCCAGAAATTTTACATTCATGTTGTATTTTATAATATTATACTGGATTTTTTCTCTTCGACGGGAGGACAGGAGGAGACCCCTGAAAATGGGATTATTGGGACATGGAGTTTAATTTAACATAATAACATTTTATTTGGTTTCAATTGGCCTGTAGACATTATTTTTACAGGCCTGACAGCAATTTCACAAGCTTGGTCTGGAGGATTAAGTTGAAGACTGAGCTGTATAATTTGTGTGTAACTGTGAAACCGCTCTTAGGTTCTTATGATATTTTTTGACTATTTGTGGACCATCTATAATAGTCAAAAAATATCATAAGGACCTAAGAGCTACGGTTCCGCAGCTATATTGTGTGAAGAGTAACAGGTGGTGATTACCATTCACAATGGAATCATTGGCAATAAGGCCATAAGATTGAGGATTGAATTTGAGGTTATCTATACAGTGACCTTGCATTCCCTTAACAAAATTGGAAAAAAAATGATTGTATTGCTTCTCTTCAAATGACTTAAATTAAAATAATCAGCTATGGATGTGTAAAATAAAGAAATAATTAAGTAAACTTGCGATGCCAATGGTCCAGATTCTGAATCAGCTGATTGATGCTATCGTAAATTCTGTTAACGACATCAACTTGTAAACCTTTTTTTTATCTAATAGATTTATCATCTTATTTTTCTGAATAATTTTGAGATAAGTAGAAAAAGAAACATGATATAAATAAATATAATGGTATTAAATTGGTATATAGCGTGTTTTATATTTTACGACAAACACATTTAATTCACTTCCGGCAGCATGTTTTCAAAACTGTGCAGACGATTTCAAAGACGATCATTGTCAAATTTCCAAACTTTTGTGCGTCAGAAGCGAAAACAAACACTAGTGACATCAAGTCAAATATACAAAAACACTATTTTCAGATGTTCGTTAGTTATAAACCAGTTAGAAAACACATTATTTAACATTTTTAAACAACGAACTACCGGCTTCGCGTTCAAGACCTTTGCTGTGCCATTTGCAGGATCATTGGCACTGATAGGAATCAAAGCAAATTGTTCTGGGAATTTTGATGCAAATCGTAAGAAATGAAGCATTAAATGCAAATATTAACGAATCTTCTTCTCATGACATGTGTACTTGTTAAATGTTTATCCACATAATTTTATTGCATCAGACTGTCAGATTATGTTAATTTGTGCCCAAATCATTTCACAGTCAGTTTTTAGTTCTTGGGTTTTGTGCTGATAAATTCTTTGGTGACTGCATGTAATATCCCCCTAGCTTTGGTTGTTTTTACTGTGTGGTCTCTCAGTTCTATAGACATGATAGATGTTACCCAGTTAACACAAAAACATTGTGTTTATGTTTTATAAACATTTTGAAAAATGTTGTGAAAATATCGTAGAAAATATCAAAATCACGTTAAAATGTATGGCGCTAAAAATATTTTCAAAACATTTTCCATAACATGTCCAGGATATTTTTAAAACATCATTAAAACGTTTCTGAATTTTGTTGACAATGTTTGTAAAATGTTTTGTAAATGTTTTAAATATGCATGTTTATAAAATATCCTTGAAACATTTTTAAAACATAAAAAAAATTGTTTTTGCAGGATAAAATGTTGTGAAAATGTTCAAAAAACATTTTACAAAATGTTTTAATAATGTTCATATTCTCAAAACATGATTTAAATGTTATATGAATATCATTAGAAAAATGTTTTCTTACAACCTCATTCAAATGTTTTATAAAATATTCAAAAAACATTTTAATCATGTTTGATCTGGGGGTGGGGAGGGGGGGTCCTGGGTCCCCTTATGGAGCTTCAATTATGGTTAATCTAATTCCTACTATTTCACTCAAACTTTGTCTAGTTTAGAGCCTGTGGCCCCTCTTTTCATAATCCTGGATCTGCATCTGAAAAACAACTGCTGTCATACTGATCTTTACCCCACATCTCCTTTTATAATTGTTTGTTGATTGCAGTTGAATCTACATATATTTTGTTTACCGTAGATACTCGCCTAATAGTCGATCCTACTATAAGTCGGGGTCCCTTTTCAGCTCCAAATTCTAAGGATTTAGTCTTGACCCTCGTATAAGTCGGACAAAATTTGGGCATTTTTTTTTCAGCTGACAGTAACTGAACGCCGGTAAAACCAATGCAAATCCAGGAATAATATTCATTTCTGCATTAATGTTTGTTTGGTTTGAATTTAGTTGATGCTCATCATGATAATTTATATTGCTGTTAATAATAAAGATGTATTCATTTCTCTTGTTTTGTTCACTGTTCAAATGCTAGATTAGCCATGTGTTGTTTACGTAATGCATCAATGATTTTGTAGGGTATGACTAACAACCTATTGTTTGATAAAAGCGAATATAAACCAATATGAACCTGAAAAATTTAAAGTCAATCAACACTTGATGAAAATATTTTTCACAGCATACATAACTCGGTGTTAAATGAGCATGTACACTTCATAATTCTTATTATATTGTGATGATTAAAGGATTAAAAAAATTAAGTGAAGCTAATCAATATATTAAAATAACTAACTCCAACTCATTAGTGTCATCTGTTTACCTATCACTGATAGTTTTCACACCTTTAGTGAATACAACTCTTTGTCTCTTAATTGGGGTTATCAATGGATTATATTGGCTTGTCAATCAATTTTGTAATTTTTGTTTACCTGAGACACTATAATGAATAATATTTTGATTTTGGGAATGAATCTTAAAATTATTTTTTGATTATTATATGATTTATAAGCATTGAATTGATATCATGATATCACAATAATGACACAATAACTCCGCTGAAACCATCCTTTCACAAATTTGGTACATTGTTATCTCCTTTTCATTTTTGGTTCTTGGCTCTTCTTTTGGGTTTATAGGAAAACCATGTGACCATGAAAATCAATACACAAACCGGAAACAGTAGAATTTCAACACGAATTTGCAGAAAATGTTTACCAAAGAACAAATAAAACACAAAGACAGTATTGAAGTCATTTATTTTCAACAAAAACTTTTTATTTATTGATTTATGTAGGTTTGGCAATCAAAAACGTAGTTTTGACCAGGAAATTCACTCCTGACCACTTTTCTCAAGCATGGATTTTTCCTCTGGTTGCTAGATCTCGTCTATTAGTCGCCCCCCCTCTCTGGATTATGAATTTTACTCCCAATTTTCCGACTAATAAGCGAGTAGGAACGGTACTTTTGTCGGATTGATGTCTCATTGACATAACCCTATTTTTTGTAATACCTTGAACACGTAATAATTTGTCATGGTTTTTTTCTGATTTTAATCTTAGTGCATTTTTTTTGAGAAGTATTTCTTGATCTCATGTTTGATCACATGTAGCATCGGACATTTTTTTTCTGAAGTTTTTTGACTGTTTTCTTTGCTGCCTTAGTCAACACGATACAAGATAGAATTACAATTATAAATGCAAAACATTTATTCAATATTTTCGTATCACTGTTCTTTTTCAAAGTTTCTTTTGTTCCATTCTTTTTATTTCTTTTGACATCTGCTGGCTTCTGTAAAATAAAGTGTAAACAAATTAGTCCTTCTGTTTAGTGATTAAACGAGTGGAAATTCAGCTAATTTCATTGAATTACACAATAAACTATTTTTCTTCAATTTAATCCAGTGTTTTCACAAAAATATATTGAAAAGTGTCATCTAATCAGTGTTAATGGATTCAGAAGCAACAATTGTAGCTACTTTATACATCTGTAGAGTTTGGGGTGTATTATTATTACAAAAGTGTAACGGTAGATTTCACCAGTTTATAAAATAAGACATGTATACTGTACACTACAATTTTCTCAACTTAGAGTAGCCAGCCGTGTAGGGCCTGTAACATTTTCTTGGTCTTGGTTATTGTATATTTCAGCGCAAATACATGTACTATAGATTGAGGATTTTAAAGAATAAATACCTTCATAAAATTTGCTCCTCCAGGATGGTTTGAATCATTTCTAAGCTTATATTCTTCTATATAATCCCCATTTCCATTCTCAATTTTAATCTGCATTTCTGAAAATCTATCCTAAATTTTGGTACGTCTAATCATGCTAATTGATCCTACAAAAGTTAAAATAAACAAAATAAATAAAATACAGGTAAGAAAAAGTCACATTGTATTAGTCAGCTACAAAGGCCACAACATTCAAAAATAAACAGCTGCGCCATGAGCGCATGATACGCCCGTCACATTTTTCGAAGAAAAAAGTTCAATCATTTCTCAATGTCAAATCAGAAATTCATGAAAATTGAAAGGGAGCTTAAGTTAATAGATATAAACTATTCACCAAAGTTTAAAGAGAACTGCTGAAAGCGTTTTTGAGTTATTGTCCGAAAACTAGAAAATCCACGCTATTTTTAAGGAATAAAACTCCAGAACTCGGAAACGTAAAATCTAAAATTTAAAAAGTTTTATTCAAATTGGTTAAAGCATTTATGAGTTAATGTCCGACATGTTGACGACAGACATACAGACAACGGTATACCATAATACGTCCCGTAAACGGGCGTATAATTAAAGACAATTCAAACAATGAAACTAATGGCATAATTTATAAAACAAATATGTTAGAAATGAACCGACAACTACTAAACATACTTCTGTCTTGGGACCGGCACATAAATAATTATCTGGCCTTGGGCTGGGCTGTAGGGCTAAACACAAATGTACAAGTTACATAAACAATATATTATAGCACAGGGGCGCGTATCATAGATATTTTGGGGCGGAAATATATGCCAGTCAACTGGTATGCGTTATATATTGTGTGTTTATAGCTAACCATTGCATGTTTGAGATTCCCTTGACTAGTAGATATGTAGCCAGCGATTGAGCTAAGGAAGTACAGCTTAAATAGCTCAGTCTGTTAAAGCCAACAAAGCGTCAAAGGGCGGACTTGTAACACAGAACTTTTCAGACATGCTCACTGGTTACAAGTGATTACATTTATGAATTTTAAAATCATATAAATAACCCTCAAGTTTAACCCCTTTTCTATAATTCGTAATGTTCACTGGACATAAACATCATAACATCTAGGTAGACTAAATCATCACCCCCCTTTTTGCATTGTGCTTGCTTACACTCGTATTAATTCTTGGAATATATTAATCAAATTAACCAAGATATTTCCAGAAGCATAACAATGTTTTATAAATGTGAACTAGTGTCATATCTTACCAGTTTTAACGCATGATAAGGTTATTCTTCATTTTGTACGTTTCCTTTGTCTTTGTTTACAGCATGGTAAATAAAACTTCCGGTTACTGGTTTCCAAAATTGCTTCGGATCATGTTCGTTGGTCATCGGGATCAGTTAGATTTTAAATGTGTAAACTTTTGTTGTCGGTACTGGAACAGAAAATCCGGAAAATAGCAATACGTGCAGTGTAAAAGGCTATATATGGGAAGTACCCGCTTCAATCACTGTCATTTGATGAAATAAAGTTTTTCTTCCATAACCTAAATTAATGTTTGCAAAATATTGTTTAAACATTTTCTATTAAATGTTTTTAGGTAAATGTATTCATAATATTATTTTAAAATGTTGTTAAAATATTAGTAACAAAATGTTTTATAAATTCATTTTCTCAATATTAAATGCGTAACGTTTTTAAAATGTTTTCATCAAATATTATGAAGAAATGTTGTTAAAATATCTTAAAGGCATGTTATTAAAACATTTCATGAAACATATTTAGAAAATGTTTTAAAAACATCGCAGCAATATTGTTAAGAATGTTTTACTCATATGCTTTTAAAATGTTTTTCAGAGGTAGAACGTACATATCTTCTGAACATTTATAAAACATTCAAACAAAATATCTTAAAAAATGTCATTGAAAACATTTTCATGAATATTCTTACATCATTGTAAAAACATTTTCAAAAAATGTTTTAAATAAATGTTTTTAAAATACAATAAAAAATATCTACATAACATCACGAAAATATTTTTTCGACAACGTTTTGAGACGACATTTATACAACCTTATAAAAATGTTGTGAAAATGTTTTGTGCTACCTGGGTAGGGAGCTACCATTTGATTTTTATGGGGGGCTAGGATGAAAAATTTTGTCCTGCATTTTTTTTTAGTTGTAATCTCTGTCCTGCCTTTTTATTTTTTACTCTATTCGGTCCTGTCTTTTTTTTTATTAGTTTATCCTGACTTTTTTTACATAAATTGTCATCCTGCCTTTTTTTTTTGCCAAGTTGCTCATCCTGCCTTTTATTTTACTCAAAACTCCTGTCCTGCCTTTTTTTTCAAATTTCATCCTAGCCCCCCCCCCCCCCCCCCCCCCCCCCCCCCCCAATAAAAATCAAATGGTAGCTACCTTATAAAGATCTGTTGGGAAGTATTCGAACGAGGATGAATTGTTGTCAAGCCAGGTTTCAGTACCAAGTATGATATTTGGTTTTGCAGAGTCTATCAATTGTAAAAGTTCCGGTTTTTTATTTTGAACGGACTGGAAATTAATTTTGAGAACTCTAACATGTCTAATACATGTAGGTTTTCTGCTTTTATTTGTAGTGCACTGTTTCTTTTTCATTTTACATTGTTTAGGTATTGATGAGGATGTGGCTTTTGGAGCACCTGGGCTCTTAATACTGAGTTATCATTCAATGTGTCATACAAATTTATTGTTTCAATGGTCTAGGGGTTAAACAGACTAGTTGAGAAGTTGGGCTATTCATAAGATTGAAGTCCATGAATATTCCACAATTCATGGACATGTTTTGTCGATATAAATAACACCATGCAGATAAACATATTGTTCTTTGAGAAAAGTTTCTGCAAATAATAATGTTAATATGTGCCCTTTTGTACTTGAAAAGTGTTTAAATAAAAAGTTATCATTTGAAATTTACCCCATATAACATGTATAAAAAGGATATGGTCATTACTTTGAGGGGTTAACCCTCATTTGAGGGGTTGTTCCCAACCTATTGAAAATTGACTTTCCATTTTGAATTTTTTATTAGGCCTAATGATATTAAGGATTATTTCCCTTTTGTTGTTTCAATGCTAAACATACATAACATATGGAAATTTTATAGAAAATCCACAGCCTTTCCCCTTGTACTCTAATATTTGACAATTTGGTGCTTGATAGATAGAGGATTATTGCATGCAGTGCTAGCAATGATTTCCTTAAAACAAGTTTATAAATTAAGAGACTGGTTAAAACAAATATAGATATGGACCAATTCAAATACACCTTCTAGGGTGCGCTTGACTTTAGTGACTCTGCACAAGGTCTTTGGAATGTAAAGGTTGTTTAGGACTTTTTGTAAACAATAAACACTAGCACATCATGGACAAACAAGTGAGTAATCTATGTTTAAAATTTTATAACGAGAATCTCTGTATTAAAGTTTTTTATTTGCCACATAATCCCCATTTTCTATAAAATGCAATAAAACAATAAATAATTTTGCTTTGAATGAAGTTTCCCTTTGGTACACATGTATATGTGCAAAATGGCACATCTCTATTATTATACCCCCGCTTTAAAAAAGTGGGGGTATACTGTTTTACCTCTGTCCATCCGTCAGTCTGTCAGTCCGTCCGTTCCATGAATATTGTTCGTCGCATCTTTCTCAGGAACTACATTACAAGGATTTCTTAAATTTGGTTTCTGGGTTTATATGAGTCAGCTATACTGTGTGATGCGTTTTCAGATTCATCACTCAACAACTTCCTGTTTACCTTATACTTTTAGCGGGCGGGGGTATAATTAGTGAGCAGTAGCTGACAGATTCACTTGTTCATTATATTTACTGTTTTGATATTATTGCACTTTGAAAATTTCGTAATACACATGGCTACAGAAGGGGTCATAAACCTTAATGATCATTCATTTATATCTATCTTTGAAATGACCAGCTGATGACCCATGGATAGACAACTTTAAACTAGTTCAAGTCCATCAATGTTATTTATGTTTGTTTTGATGGTTTCCACCCTTTTTTGGGAATTTTTTTAGATTGATTTTTTAAATTATATTTTATATCAATTTAAGAGTTTTTATTAACAACATTGTTTTACTTTTACATATGTGTTATTTTCAATTGTAGATTTGAGGCTTTTAGAAGCAGTAAAAGATAAAGACAATAGCACCTTAGAGAGGTAAGACTTATTCTATAGTTGGAGCTCACACACAAATAAGTACTTCTGTAATCACTAGCCAGTCAACACTGAGGTTGTGAGTTCGAACCCCGCTCTTGCGGGTGCACTCGACTCCAATCTTAATTGACTAGGATTGTCAGTTTTCCTATCAAAGGTCGGTGGTTTTCTCTGGGCACTCCAGCTTCCTCCACCAATAAAAATTGGCCGCCATGAAATAGCCCAAAAGCGGTGCTTAAAAGTCGTGTTAAAACACCAAAAATCAAATCAATCACACAAATAAGTATAATATAGAATATAGAATTGAATGGGGAATGTGCCAAAGAGACAACAACTGATCAAACTGCAGAAAAGAGACCATGCAAGGCCACCAATGGGTTTTCAATGCAGTGAGAAAATCCCACACCTGGAGGCGGGCTTCAGGTGGCCCCTGAACAATAATGTAGACTAGTTCAGGGAAATGGATTCCACACTAAACTTCGAAAAATACAAATGAACCAAAATTAAAAAAACACACAAGACTAACAAAGGCTATGGGTTCCTAACTTGCAACATGCTGCAATCAGGAGTAATACTTATACAATTCATGTTTATTTATTTGAAGATGTAATGTTTATTCACTTGAAGATGTAAGTCATATTTATATAAATAAGAAGATGTGGTATGATTGCCAATGAGACAACTCTCCACAAGAGACCAAATGACACAGAAATTAACAACTATAGGTCACTGTAGTGCCTTCAACAATGACAAATGAATGAGCAAAACCCAAACAGCATAGTCAGCTATAAAAGGCACTGAAATGACAAATGGAAAACAATTCAACGAGAAAACTAATAGCCTAATTTATTTACAAAATAATATACCAAACATTTAAATTTACTGACCTGTATGAGGCAAAAATTGTAATTAAGTATGTCTTTTTAAGGCCATGCACACCAATTTATAGGCCAAGCACCCTAAAAAAGACTCCAAGATTATTGTTAAAAAAATCGTCCTAAATTGATATAACATGTATAAATTATAATTTAAAACATGAACCTAAAAAAAAATTATAAAAAGGTTGGAAACCATTCAAAAACATTTATCTTTGACCTATACAAGTCAAAGGTTGTTCAATTACCCATGGGTCATTTCAAAGGTCATGCTCACTAATTTTTATGTCAAGCACCCGTATGAGAATGCCCAAAAAAATGAAAAAAATATTATTGAATTGTTATCTTATATATATATACAAATGTATGTAGGACTCTGAACCGCGATGGTACTCCGAACTGCCATGGTCACGCTGATGTGCGATGGTTTGACACTAAAGTGCGTTTTTGATCATGCTGAAGTGCGTTGTGTCATTGTGACGCTATCTTGTTGATAGCTATGCTGAAGTGCGATGGATTACATAAATCATATTTTCAATGTTTTTTATGTTCACATGTCGATGTAGAAATCTATTTGTTTTGTTAGATGTAGCTTTTCGTTTTTTTTTTTATGTAAAACATCGAGAGTTTAACCGTCTAATTTAAAACAGTCATTGAATTTCCAGTCCTCACTGACTGTAACGTTGTAGTGTATATTATACTTTGTAAATAGTTAAGACAAAATAAAGCAGCCGTTCATTCAATCGTTCAGAAATTGACGCTTCTATTTTTTTTAAAAAGCAGGACTAATTGCAATGATTAAAAAAAGTGTGGTAGTTGTTTGAAATGCAAATACTTCTTAGTTAGTCAGAACCAAACAAATTAAGCGAAAAATGTATACTGCTGTTGTGAATAAGAACCAGAAATAAGATAGATCACCCGTGTCTTTTACTGCAACTGGAGAAAATGTTGAATGTTTAATATTTATATACCAACTTTTTAAAAAATCAAGCTCTCATAATAATTGTACATCTGTAAATTTTAAACTAGCCATCACACGTCTGATAGACCATCGAACATCAGTGAAAGGACCATCGCACTTCAGTGTAGACCATTGCAGTTCAGCGTGACCATCGCACTTCAGCATCCCCATCACACCTGCGAGTCCCACATATATATAAGTGAACTTTTTTTAAAAGATTTTTATTTAATTTTCAAGGTTTAAAAAGCCTGGGGCTGTTTTCTGCTCTCTTTGACACATTCCCCATTTCCATTCTCATTATTTTGTTAGCTCACCTGGCCTAAAAGGCCAAGTGAGCTTTTCTCAAATTAAATCAAACTTGGCCACAATTATCATTGGGGTATCTAGTTTAAAGAATGTGTCCGATGATCTCGTCTGCCAACCAAGATGGCGGACATGGCTAAAAATAGAACATAGGGGCAAAATGCTAAAAGTTTTGTCTATTATTTTGAAATCATTGTATATAGAGAATATTGTATTTGTCAAAGGGTCAAAATAAATATTTTGTCAAAATTTTATGAAAATTAAATGAACCAAATTAATTTTAGTCAAGGTGTTTGGTACCACCTTAGATTAAAATGTTTGCCTACATGTACCTACTTGTACCTAACATATTTTGTTTCAGCATGCTAGATGAAACAGAGGTTTTATTTGCTTATAGGCCATACAACACTAGCTACATATTTTATGATACATTGTAGGCTGATCAAAAGTGGTGTAGATTTAAATAAAAGACACCAGTTAGGATGGACAGCCTTACAAGTAGCTGCAATCAACAAAAATCTAAAGTAAGAGTTTTATTACATTTATACTGAACAATTGGAAGCCTCATTGATTAATTGTTGTTGTTTATTAAAAAAAAATCAGAATGCTTGGCTTTATCAGCTGTACCAGTTCATTTTATTGGAGGGAGCCAGAGTATCTGGATAGAACCACCAACCCTTTGGAAGCAGAATTTGCCATCCTAAAGTCAATTAAGATCAAAGTTGAGCACACTTTGCCCTCAGCTGTGTTCAAACTCACAACCTCAGTGTTGACAGGCTTTAGTTATCATTCTAGATGAACTACTTAGACCACCTTACCATTGAGATCCTTCAATAGCAAGTGTATACACCTTGAAAGTCTGCCCTTTATTATTGTGAGTGAATGCAATAAAATTATACATGAATATGTATCAATTTCCTGTTGCACTAAACACATTAATTGGCCATAACTCTGTAGCAGGTATGCCTACTACCAATTGAACATTGATTGGAAAATATAAAACAGAGAACAATTATTTTAAACTAAATTTAGAACCTAGATCAATGAATAAAAAAAAGGAGATGTGGTATAATTGCCCATGAGAAAACTATCCACCAGATATCAAATGATGAAATTCTACTAGGAGGACCATGGAATCAACATTTCTTTTATAATACCGTATTTTAATTATAGAGCAGTGGAATTGTTGTTGAAGAATGGAGCTGACCCTAACTTAGGAGATGACTACACTCATTATTTGATGATGGCAAGAGAAAGGGGCTTCAATGCATTACAAGGTAATATGATACACAGGATTGTTATGCAGTTGTGACGCAGTAAAGTTAGACAACACATCTTCATTATATATTAATGAATAAAAAATGATGTGATGTATACACCAATTAGACAGCTCCAGTATTCAACACACACAAAAAAAACAATAGACTTCTACAGATCAATGTATTGTTTATAAAGATACACATGTGTTAATTAAAGAACTATGTATTGCTAGAAATCACCATGAGTTTAAAAAGTTGTGAATACAATGAACAGTGACTATAAAAATCTGCCATAAACACCAAGCTATAAATCATATGCATGTAAATTGTGTATAAATGTTCATTGCTGAAGAAATAAATTACATTATTCTAAGGGCTGTTCCAAAATTGATCAAGGTGGGGGGATAAACATTTATATTATGGGTGGTTGTTATCTTAAAAAAAGTGCCTCCTTTGTCCCCCCCTTTTGCATTTAACTTTGGAGCAGCCCTACCAGCCCTGAAAGTAATTACATTATTCAATATCAGTATTAGAAAAATGTAATTACTTTATGTCAGTTATGTCAGTAGTGCAGTAAAAAAGTAAAGTTTACTTTGTGTCAGTAGTGCAGTAAAAATGTAAAAATTACACCATGTCAGTAGTGCAGTAAAAATGTTAATTTTACATCAAGTCAGTAGTGCAGTAAAATATGAAATTTACATCATGCCAGTAGTGCAGTAAAATGTGAAATTTACATCATGTCAGTAGTGCAGTAAACAAGTAAAATATACATTGTGTCAGTAGTGCAGTAAAAATGTATAATTTACATCATGTCAGTTCATGTCAGTAGTGCAGTAAAATGTGAAATTGACATCATGTCAGTAGTGCTGTAAAAAAGTAAAATTTACATTTTGTCAGTAGTGCAGTAAAAATGTATAATTTACATCATGTCAGTAGTGCAGTAAAATGTGAAATTGACATGTCAGTAGTCCAGTAAAAAAGTAAAATTTACATCATGTCAGTAGTGCAGTAAAATGTGAAATTAACATCATGTCAGTAGTGCAGTAAAATTTTGATCATTAATATCATATTTGTCAGTAATGTTAGCCAGAGAAGAACAATTTAGTGACAGATTAAACAGACAATCAACATTCCAGGGCTGTACAGCTTTACATTATGCCGTGTTGATTGATGATGCTGCCATTGTGAGGGCTTTGTTGGAAGCAGGTAATACAACACACTTAAATATACCATTGAAAGTTCATTATAACATTGGCATAGTTGCCAACTCACATGGACATCTAATCCTAAGATATGAGTTGCATCAGATAGAAATCGACCTTATGCAAGTGCACATATACATGACATGTATAAGACATGGATTGATTTTGGAACATTCGAATACGAAATATAAGATGAACTTTGGTCTGTTTTTTAGGGTTTTTATAACAACTCAATTTCAAACAGTTACAGACTTTCCGTAGAGATTTTTTTCAACCAGAAATAGGTTAAAAGATGTATTGCTATTCATTTAATTTGCATAAGGTGGATTTCTATCTGATGCAGCTTCGTGAAATTGCACCCACTGATACTTTTGACATGAAAAAAAAAATGACCCATTCCAACATGTCCAATGCCCATCTGTGTGTCTCTTCATTCAGGAAGAGGCTCCACTTACTCTGCTTTGTGGAACCTGTTTTCATGATTTTAGAATAAACTGGGGATGGAATATTTACATGACCACCTGCAGGTCAGCCTACCTTAATATAATGACCTTTGTATTGAAGGGTCAAGTCAGGATTAAGTTGAGGGTTTAACAAGTGGCTGGAATTAGTGTTAGGGTTAAGGTTCTTAAAAGGGCCAGAGAAAGTATCTGTATAGTCCTATTAATGTAAAAAAAAGAAGACTGGGATACATAATTTCGATTTTTTTAAATTCAGTGAATTTTGTTAACTCACTAGTGACTTTTTTCACGGTCTTCAGATACAAGAATAGTTGTCTGATCTCTAAATTAACCAATTCATTGTGTTCTATTCCCGATTGTGACATTTGGCTGAGTGTGGATTGGTATAGCAGGTGGTATATGCTGAGCAGGAAACTTTTACCAAATGCGTACAAAGTTTTAATCCTGGTATATATATCTTTGCTGAGTTTATTTACAACCACTGGGTCAATGCTACTGCTTGTGGAAGTTCCCTCTCTGAGGATATCACCAGCCCAGTAGTCAGCATTTCTGTGTTCACATGAATTATTATTGATGTGGTCATAATTGTTTAGTAACTGTTAACAAAACTTTGAATGTTTTGAAATACCCTGGTACTAGGGATTTACTACCCAAGGAAAAGAAAACCTTAACGGAATTTGATAAAACTTTTCAGAATTTTGGATCCTCGACGCTCTTCAACTTCGTACTTTGTTTGACATTTTTTTACTTTTTTGATTCGAGCATCACTGATGAGTCGTTTGTAGATGAATTGCGCATCTGGTGTTACAAAACTTTAATCCTGGTATCTATGATGAGTTAATATTCACAGCTTATTTCACTTCTTTTGGAGTTCATACAATTACCTCTGTTTTGAACGTATGTTCATAATGGATTAATGAGATTTTAACATCCTCAAACTCTCCGGTGGCCACTTCAATCCTTTTGTGGCAGTGGTGAGCAGCTGAGACATACAGTACTTCAACCTTTTCATATTTTTTGAATAACATTATTACACTTTTTCATGGAGAGATAAATAGATTTGACAAATATCTGATGCATTTACAAAAGTGGTTTAATTTGTATCCTTGAAAAAAAATGATTAGTTTCAGATACTTATGATTTAAGGATGTTCGCCCCTCTGTTTCAAAATAACAAGCTTTTTAAAAGACTGTTATAAATTGAAAGTATATGATTTATAGAATTAAAAAAGCAGAAAAAAATGAAGGGTCCGTGTGCTTGTTTTCAAGATATAAGCCATTAAAAATTTGGCCAGAAGTGATTCTCTCTAGATTTTTCATACATTTAACATTGGCACCTTTTTTCTTTCAAAAACTATGAAAAATAACAAGGATTTTATAAGATTTTCAAATATGGCTTTTTAAACTATATGTAATATAAAAATATAAAAAGAAAGTAGGGGTTTGCGGGCAAAATGTTTTAACGGCACTACATGGATAAAACTAGAGGATTCCGAATATCTAGCAAAAATTCAAACACAAGAAGAGCGAACATCCTTAAAAAGCAACCCTGTCATATATTTCATCTTAATTTCTCGACTTTATCAGATATCACAATGCTGAAAATAGTGACCTATTCCAGCGACTCATCCCTACCACTCATTACATTGTAAGTCCCCCGCCTGAACTCAAACTACTATTATCTCTTAATTATGAGGGTCTGGTTTACAGAATAGCAAATAATGGGGCAATACTATAGACAAAATAAAAAAAGCCCAATAAAATACAGAAAAACAGGCAAAAAAATAGAGAATAATGGGGTGCTAAAATATAAAGAATAGAGAAATATGGACAAAAAATATAAAAAATAGAGAAAAAATTTGCAAACAAATTAAAGAATACAGAAATGAAGGACCTCCCTCCAGACCCTTATTTATTATGATAAACTTCTATTATAGGAGCAGATCCTACAATAGAGAATAAGAATGGACATAAACCAGTGGATTATGTGAAGAGTGAAAATGTCAGCCAAGTCCTACATAATGCAGAGAACAAAGTAAGGCCATTGAAAACAAATTTGATTTTCATCTTTAGGCCAAATGAAAATGTGGTTCCAGTTACCCAGGGTCAAAAGGTGGGGTGTAAACCTTTTGACCCTTGAACTTTTTTTTTGCTTTTCTGAAAAATAAATTTAAAACAATTCCATTAAGGCATTTTGTGGAATGTAAACTTCAATTCAATATAATTAAATTCACAGACTTCTGTTACCTTTTTTCCATAAAAATTTCCATAAAATACTGGAACCGGATTTTTTCCGGATCTTGATAAAGAAAAAAAAAAGAAAAATGTCCACTGACCAACTCTATTTTTTTCAGGATGCTACCTGAACCATACATATATTTTTATTTGGCTTTAATAAAATCTATGATTTCTAATGCCTTGCCTTTAAGAATAGGAATACAAATACTTTTTAACACCAATCATCAGCCCATAAAGGGCATGTTACATATAATGATTACATATTTTTAAAGCAGAATCTAATATGATTTAATATTGCATGTGGTGTAGCATTCTTCTTTTTTCATTGGTTATACGATCACATGATTCAAAGGGTATTCCATGTATCTGAAGCCTTGTCTATATTTTTAAGTATATGGATGCTATGTTTCTTTTTATATATATATTGACCGTCAATTTTAAAAATCGTGCAAAATATGATGTAAAATACACAGAAAGAACATTGAAATACATTTCCAAAATATACTAGTTACATATATGTAATATATAAATTGAGAACTTTCAATCAGTCAATACGTTATATATGGACCTGTTAGAATATATTGACCCTCAGACTTTTTATAAGCAATATTGGTCAGTGCATCTGTCTGATATTCCATTGGTACTATATTCCATTCGTCCCATTTTCCCATCCCATATCAGCTTCAAGTTTTGGTTAAGGGAGTTTATCACGAAGTTGTGGTCACATCATCTTGAAACTTAGTGCACATGGTTGTTATGATGTGAATTATTAAAATTATATAACATATTACATTTTAGACCTTGATTTCAAAATTCACTGAGCATGAAAATATGAAATTGCTAGCAGGGTATCATGTCAACTATGGACATGTATTCTTGTAATTACTGGTATAATCATTTGTGAAAAAAAATTTGGCAGGCAGATGTTTTCTACAATTTCAAATTTGTGCTATCAAAAGAATATAGCAGTTTAATCGGCTTAAAGTTGATGACTTTCTATGATGGTGTATAATTAGTTGCAAACTGCCTGTGTGTTTTATTACTGTTGACATACATTTTACCTGATTATGTCCCGAATTTCAGTTAAAAATGTTAAATTACTTTGTTATCGGCTCTTCCATGCATGAAATTTGCTGAAGTTTGATTATTGTGGATTTGTTGTTATGTGTGGGACACCAATATTTTTGGATTTTATGGGTAACTGTGAACTCAGCGTTTTGCATTTGTGCCGATCTGCATTTCACTTGCGCCGATTTTTTCTTTCACTTGCGCCGATTATTTCTTTCATTTGCGCCGATTGTTTTACAGGTAAATTACAGGTGAAAACTATTTTTATTGATCATTATAAACCTCTTCCGCTAGCCAGTTATACATATGTTATGAATTATCAATTAAAACATGCAGTAGGATTTCAAGCAAAACAAGTCAATTTTAAGGTTAAAAGCAATCTGTTTACATCCACTAAAATAACTGAGTATAGCAATAAAATATCAAATGATATAAAAATCTATTTACAGCCTTTAAAATATCAAAGGACAATAAAACCTCTTTACGCCATGAAAAAAGCACAGAATTAAAATGCAAAAAAGGAGCAAATGAAACTTGAAATTATTGAATCGGCGCAAATGACACAACCAAATCGGCGCAAATGAAAGATTGAAAATCTATAAAATCGGTGCAAATGTCATACGCCCCTGTGAACTATGAATTAATAGTTCAACAAAGTACAAATTTTTTAAAGGCTTGTTAGTTGTATGCAGACTTTGGCAAAACCATGAAATTAAATATCCATGAAAGTATAAGTTTTTCTCAATCCATGAAAAATTGGTGACCTTGAAAATAAATGAATCGATAATAATAGGTATATAATGTAAAGTTACAACAAAAAATCATGAACATTACAATTTTGTTAACCATTATAGACCATACTTACAGGTACTTGTTTAATACCTGTATTTTTAGTCCCCTACCGACGAAGTCGAAGGGGACTTTAGGTTTGCTCTCCGTCTGTCTGTCTGTCTGTCTGTCTGTCTGTCTGTCTGTCTGTCTGTCTGTCTGTCTGTTCATCCATCAGTCCGGCAAATCAGTTTTCCACACTTTTTTTCTTCATGCTTGAAGATATTGATTTGATATTTGGTGTATTGTTTTATCATGACAAGTTACAGATCAAGTTCGAATTTTGTTCTGGTCTAATGATTTTGTGCAGAGTTATGGTCCTTTGACTTGGAAAATTCACTAAAATAATCAATTTTCTGCACTTTTTTTAGCTCACCGGGGCCCGAAGGGCCCTATGTGAGCTTATGCCATCACTTGGCGGTTGTCGTCGTCCGTCGTCTGTCGTTGTTGTCTGTCGTCATCGTCTGTCGTCGTAAACTATTTCAAAAATCTTTTCCTCTGAAACTACTGGGCCAAATACCTTCAAACTTTAACTAAATGTTCCTTAGGGTATCTTGTTTATAAATTGTATCTTAAGTTTGTATCCATCGACAAACATGGCCGCCATGGCTAAAAATAGAACATAAGGGTCAAATGCAGTTTTTGGCTTATATCTCAAAAACTAAATCTTTTAGAGCAAATGTGACATGGGGTAAAATTGTTTAATTGGTCAAGATCTATCTGCCCTGAAATTATCAGACGAATCGAACAACCTATTGTTGGGTTGCTGCCACCGAATTGGTAGTTTTAACAAAATTTTGCAGTTTTTTGTTATTATTTTGAATATTATTATAGATATATATAAACTGTAAGCAGCAATAATGTTCAGCAAAGTAAGATCTACAAAAAATTTAATATGACCAAAATTGTCAATTGACCCCTTAAGGAGTTATTGCCCTTTAAAGACAATTTTACACAATTTGTTCATCAAATTTGCTAACATTTAAAAATCTTCTCCTCTGAAATACAGGTGAGCAATTCAGGCTCTTGAGAGCCTCTTGTTTGTCATTCTTGAAGATATTGATTTGATAATTGGTATATAGTTTTATCATGACAAGGTACAGTTCAAGTTTGAATTTTATTCCGGTCTGATGAATTGTGCAGAATAATGGTCCTTGGACTTAAAAAAATCACTCAAATAATAAGTTTTCTGCACTTTTTTTCTTAATGCTTGAAGATATTGATTTGAAAATTGGTATATAGTTTTATCATGACAAGTTACAGATCAAGTTTGAATCTGTTCCGGTTGGATGATTTTGTGCAGAGTTATGTTCCTTGGACTTAGAAAATTCACTTAAATGATCAGTTTTCAACACTTTTTTTCGTCATGCTTGAAGATAATGACTTGATATTTGTTATATAGTTTACACCATGACAAGTTATAGATCAAGTTAGAATTTTGTTCCAATACAATGAGTTTTTAACTGGTAGGGGACTATGTATTTCCATGCAATACTCACAGAATGTTTGTTGATATATTTTATTCCTTTATTTTTGTGGATCGAAGAAAGATTGTATTTGAGTCGAAATTTGATTCCATGGTTTTTCCAAAGTCTGCATACAGGACTATAGGAAATTTATACTTAGTTAAACATTTAAATTTCGTGGTTGATCTATACCCACAAATTCCATGGAAATGAGTATCTCACGGATATTGAATCTGCAGTATGCATTAAAAGGAAGAGTTGATTTTTTTGTCTTGTTAAAAATTGTTTTTTTTCTCTGCATGTTACAGTTCAATGAAGTGAAAGAAGCTAAAGAAGCAGAAGAGAGGAGAAAGTTTCCATTGGAACAGAGACTGAAACAGTTCATTATTGGTCAGGAGGGGGCAATCAATACAGTGGCTGCAGGTAGTTAGGACTATTCAATTAAAATGTATGTGGGAGGGAAGGATTTTCACATTCCCCATACAATGAAAATACTTTCTTAGAGTATTGTTCCATACATCAAATGGACATAAAACTATGAAAGAGAGGCTAAAGATACCAAAGGGACATTCAGACTCATAATTCGAAAATAAACTGAAAACGCCATGGCTAAAAAAAGACCAATAGACAAACAACAGTACACAAAACACAATATATTATATAAATGATGTATGACCCATGTATAAAATTGAGAATGGAAATGGGGAATATGTCAAAGAGACAACAACCCGACCAAAGAGCAGATAACAGCCGAAGGCCACCACTGTTATCACTTATTCATATCACAATCTGTTCAGTGTGATTAGATACATATATCGGCATGTAGGAGATAGATGATAGGGCACAACCATAAGAAAATGATAAGTTAAGGTGGTACATAACACTACAGGGAGATAACTCTCTAAAAATCAGCTGAACATTTTAATCACATTCTTTAGTTAAGGATGTTCGCTCCTCTTGTTTTTGAATTTTTGCCAGATATTCAGAATCCTCTGGTTTTATCAATGTAATGCCATTAAAAATTTTGCCCGCTAACCCCTACTTTTCTTTCATAATTTTATTACATATAGTTTTAACAGCCATATTTGAAAATCTTATAAAAACCTTGTTATTTTTTCATAGTTTTTGAAATAAAAAAGGTACTAATGTTAAATGCATGAAAAATCTAGAGAGAATCATTTCCCGCCAAATTTTCAATGGCTTATATACTCGAAAATAAGCACACAGACCCTTCATTTTTTTCTGCTTTTTTAGCTCCTTTATTTATATACTGTCAATTCATAACAGTCTTTTAAAAAGCTGGTTACTTTGAAACAAAGTAGCGAACATCCTTAAGGAAATATTAAGCTTCTCAATGATCAAAATCAGTGTTGTCAAACTGCTATATTTCCGATAGAGTGTGTGGTTCAATTTTTTTGAAATTTTGATATTTTTGTCTAAGGGTCAAAGTCAATATTTTGTCAAAATTTTATGAAAATTAAACGAGCCAAATTAATATAAGTCAAGGTGTTTCGTACCACCTTAATGCAATATAAATATGAATCATACTGTGAACTCATCAACATACTAAGCTCTGAAGGTAACAGTCTGCATATGGCCATTGAAAAAAGATAGATATTATAGATTCTCATCTCAAACTTCATCAATTTTAGAGCAAAAATAAAGATTTGAAAGGCTAGTGATACATGAACAATAGATAAAGTACTTAGACCACTTGTCCACTGAGGCCTCAAGCAAAAATACAAAATAGAAAAAAACAGTACAGAAAACACAAGCTCCAACAAAAAAACAAAAGGTGAAAACAGTGCTTTGGAAGGATACAATAAATAGCAGTTCCTAGTTATTAATTTTTCTTAACATTTACAATGAATATAAACAAAAGGATCTTCTAGTGACATTTATTGGCCTCGGTGGCAGAGTGGTCTAAGTAGTTACTACTGTAATCACTAGCCAGTCAACAATGAGGTTGTGAGTTCGAACCCCGCTCGTGTGGGTGCACTCAACTCCAATCTTAATTGACTAGCATTGTCAGTTTCACTATCGAAGGTCGGTGGTTTTCTCATGGCACTCCGGCTTCCTCAACCAATAAAAACTGGCTGCCGGAAAATAGCCCAAAAGTGGCGCATAAAAGTGGCGTTAAAACACCAACACTCAATCAATCAATCTAGTGACATTAGATGTTTTTCATGGAACAGCTTATGCATGTCACTAGTGAATACTATGTAAAAATAACACAACAAACTTTCATTTCAGCTGTAAGAAGAAAAGAGAACGGATGGTATGATGAAGACCATCCTCTTGTCTTCCTTTTTCTAGGATCCTCTGGTATAGGTGAGTTGTTCTTATCTTTTTAACAGAGTCTTGCCCACTAGAAGAAGTATTTCATACTTTACGTATGTTTCTAGCCTTTAGAACATACATGAAAAGACTTTGAAATAATTTTTATGTTTTCGATGGGATTTTTATGGTATGATTAAGTTTTGAAACCTTGTACACAAATTTATTTATAATGTGAACTTTTTAAATTTGGTGCCAAATTTTGGTGTTCATTTTTCACTGAATCTGGGATGTGATAGTGTGAAAGCTGTACATTCTCAGGTTTGGGTTAAGTTAGCCTTCCATTTAGTAGTGGACACATTAAAAAAGGGTCTGTATTATCCTTCATTTCTGTATTCTTTAATTTTTACAGTTATTATTCTCTATTCGTTATGTTTTTTGTCCATTATCCACTGTATACTTTATATTTTAGCAACAAATTATTCTCTTATCATTATTTTTTTTGCCCATTTATCTGTAGTGTTTGCACCCATTCCATGTAGTAAGTTATAGATGGCCCAGAAATCACAAAATGTAAAATAATTCAAGCATTATGATTTGTAACAAAAAAATTTCTTCAGGTGTAATACCAAGTCTTTGTTAAATTTGCACTTTTAAAAAATTGTGCAGAATTTATCTTTGTTTGTTTCAAATAAAGAAATACTTGGCATGAGTAAAGTTTTATCCTGTCCAGTACTACAGACAAAATTTTTATATAACATTTCATTGCATATAAGATAATAACCATCACTGGAAGTTAACCAATCAAATTTTCACCCCTATTTTCCTGTGTACAAGCTTTAGTAACCATGTAACCTCAAGTTTCCAAAATATTCTATAGAAACACCAAATAAGAAAAATGGTGTGGTTGATCATATTTTACTATCGTTTTGATTTGACCATGAAGCATGAGTTATTAGGTTTACCTTCAGGGTCAATTGAACTTTAATGACACTTCATGTATGTATAAGGTTTTCTTTGATTTTTTCAGGCAAAACAGAACTAGCAAAGCAGGTAGCAACATACCTACACAAAGATCCTAAAAAGGTAACATGTTTTGAAACAAGTCACTTCTTGTTCTCATCCCCGGCCCAAAAGAAAATTTTGAAAAAAAAAAAGTTATGAAGCCTTATCTTATGACCAATTCTTTTACTTGTATTTATTTATGATATGTTAAAGTGCATGAAGCCTTTCAGTTTATTGTTCATAGAACTTTAAGTAATTTTTCATGATTAAGAATAATAAAAAAATAAAAATTTTGTGGCCCGATTGCCAATGACACAACTACCCACCAGAGACAAAATGAAGTGGAATTAAGAACCTATTAGTCATTGTACAGCCTCAGACAATGAGCAAATAGATATAGGAAGATGTGGTATGAGTGCCAATGAGACAACTCTCCATCCAAGTTACAATTTATAAAAGTAAACCATTATAGGTCAAGGTACGGCCTTCATCACGGAGCATTGGCTCACATCGAACAGCAAGCTAACCCACATCAGCTATAAAAAGTCACAACATGTAAAGCAATTCAAACGTGAAAACTATCTGCCTGATTTACGACAAAACAATAAACACGAACAAATATAATATACAGTAATCAATGAGTACCTCTGAATAACTGGCTCCTGACTTGGGACATATATGTTTGTCTTGTTGTTTCAATTTACTGTTTTTTTATTGTTCCGCATGTAATGAAAGTCTCAGAATACTAAACATGGGGATTCCAATCTGGCGAGGGAAACAGTGGCCATTGCGACGTAAACAATTTGTACAAAGCTTTATATTTTTAGAAGCTAGAAGACCTGAATGCTTCCTACCTTGTATTCAGATACCTTATGTTAATAAGTTTCTGTCTGTCATATGTCCATTGTTTCTGACCTCATTTTCATGGTTCAGTGACTGCTTGAAAAAAGATGACTGGTGTTTTTTGGGTTTTTTTAAGTGAAATTCTCTCATTTTCTGAGTAATAGGATAACTGTTTTTGGTATATGGGTTCTGTCAGGTAGGGTTCATGTGACCATGACCTTATTTCATGGATCAGTGATCAAGGTTAAAGTTACATGGTCAAGTATATATCTTAGATATTATAAGCAGAAGGTCATCTATATTTAGAGTATGGAATGATTGTAAGGTGTACATGTACAACTGACAGGTTTTATCTGACCTTGACATCAATTTCATGGTCCATTGGTCAATGTTAAGATTTCCTTGTTTGAACTGTTTCTCAGGTACTATAAGCAATAGGACCACTACATTTTGGGTATGGAATGATTGTTAGGTGTACATGTTTGTCTGGCATGGTTCATCTGACTGTGATTTCATTTTTATCGATCATTGATAATGTTAAGTTTATGTGATATTTGCAGTAAAATCCTTCATATGATAGACTTTCAACATGAATTCAATCATACGTAAAACAGGCGAGACATTTCAGTGTGTCCACTGCTGTTCCTATTTTAAAAGAGATATATTAATTAAATCATTTCTGAAAGAAAACAAAGCTCCTGTGGTTAATCCCTAAATAGACAATAAACAAAAAGAGCGACAACCATTAATTAAATATCTGAATAATGACACTTAAGGAAATTCTTGTGAAAAAAATATATTAAGAAAATATATTCATTTTTCTTTGTAGGCTTTTATTCGAATGGATATGTCAGAGTATCAAGAAAAACATGAGGTTGGTATTGAAGAAGATCTGGATGTCTATCATTTCTTGATTTGTTTACTTTTTAAACCATTTTCTCTGTTCTTTAATTTTTTACCTTTATTTATTTTAGGGCCTATTTTTCTCTATTCTAAATATTTTTGGTCATTTATCCTGCTCTTTTTACCCATTATTCTCTAATCTGTAAACCACATCCAGACCAAGGATCCGGACATTTTTTCACACAAATTCGGTCATTTTGAGAGGATTGAAAAGTTGGAGCCCCTTTTCAAATTGTTGATGTCAAACTACATTCATAGCATCAACAAACTTGTATTGCTGTTTCAATCACATTTACTAAGTAAAGTTCTTACCATTTTTCTAAAAAACTTCAAGAACAGTTTAAGGAAGGCAACAGTTTAAAATTGAAATGATTTTAAAGACTCAAAATGGTTAATTTCTCAGACATTGCTAACATTTCTTTCGATTTGACAAAATTAAAACAGGAAGTTTTGCGATAATATTAAAGAGCAAATAATTCCGGATTCATTTCCGAGATTCGTTTTGTTTACCAAATTGACAGGAAATCACCGGCTTTTTAATTTATTACCTTTAAAAGTGTTTGAATATAACAGATAATCATTGCACTCGTTTAATTTAGTATGAAATCAATTTTACATTTTACGATTAAATATTTGATTTGCTGAAGACAATTTCACACATGCCTATTATATAGTAAATAAAGCACATGTGTTACTCGTGAAAAAATATACTTTTTTCTATGGAAATTAAATTAAGGTTTAATTTTTAAATCAGAATTGATGATTGTCTTTGCTGAAAAGTAATTGAATAATGAATACACTTGTCATGGAATTTTAATTTCTTTAAAATATTATTCTGAGCTTGTGATCAATGTCAGGTGTGAATTAAAAGCACAGGTAAAAAAGGATTAGCGATCATTTAATAGCCAATGTTTCCCGGAGGCATTCATATAGTTATTAGGAGGGCCCTCAGGATTATCAAACTATACTGGAGTGGCAGTTTTATTACAGGAAAGGGATTATAAACAAAAACAAGTGACCACATGTGCAAAATGGCTATTAAGAAACCCGATTTCAAACATTGAGTCAATGAAATGACCAAAATTATTTCTGTTAAAAAAATAAGATTTGTCCTAAATCCCGATTACTCGTTTAGGACATTTAGCTTTCAGTTTTGGACATGACTGGCAAACATGACCGTTTCCGGACCCTTGATCCAGACCCTCATTGACATATCTGGTGTTTTTTTTGGTGCTCGTATTATGGTATGACATTGTCGGCATTGTCATCCAAAAACATTTTGTTTCTAGACAATAACTTGAGTATAAGTGTATGGATCTCTATGAAATTGTACCACAAGGTTCAATACCACAAAAGGAAGATTGGGATTTGGGGGTTATTGTCTTAACTGTTAGGAATAAGGGGCCAGAAACAAGCATTTGTCTTGTTTCAGGACAATAATTTGTGTATAAGTCAATGGATTTCAATTGAATTGTACCAAAAGGTTCCATAACTTAAAAGGAAGGGATTGATTTTGGGTTTATGGCCCTAACCGTTTATGAAAAAGGGGCCAAACCAATACTTTTTCTTAAACTTTGAATAAATTGCTTATTTCTTGACCAATTTCAATGGTGTTTAATTCAAAGTCTTGAATTCTTAGGGTTTTTTAGTATGCTGAATCCTTGTATTTAGGTTTTAGATTTTTGGGCCCTGATTTTAATTTGGTCCACATTGAGGTCCAAATGGTCCAAAATTAAACTTTGAATGTGGTGTTCATACTTGTCTAACTGTTTAGGGTTCAACCTGTGCTGTCGTATCAAGCTGTGCCCTGCAGAGCATTTTACTTACATCTGTCATCCTTTCTCATTCATTTATAAAAAACCTTGTCTTGGTTGTATGATATCATAAAGGTTGTACCCCACAATAACAAGTTCGACCCTGAGTAGTCAAGGACAGCAAAAAATTGTGACCTAACAATATCAAGTTTGTGTCTACATTTTCATTGTAGCCTCATAATTTTTGTATGCATAAATTGTAGTTTATCAACTGTTTGATACTATTGGAATTTTTTTTATAATAGCTGATTTGCTTCGTATTTCAAATTTCATAGTTTTTATGTACTGTATACCAAAAAAAAACAACCCCAAAAATCTAAGAGAAGATGGTTACTTGGATTTTCACCTATTTGTTAAGAAAATAATGGGCTTTTGCATCTGAAATATTCGCTGATTTGCCATAGTTAAATTTATGCCTGGTGCAAATAACTTGTTATTTCTGGTCCAGGGAAATTAGGCATAAATATAACAAAGGCTCTGTTTTATGACGTCGAGGAAGATGCTGGTTTTGTCAGCGTCTAGAAAAATTGTACACTCTACAAAATAAGCCAGATGAGGGAGAAATTTCTTATCTTAAACCACTTATACATTGATCATAAATTACTGATAAATTTGTCAGCATCTAATTAAGTAGCCACACATTACATGGATTATATTTCATATTATAACCCAAATCTTTAAGGATAGGGTTTCCCTCTAGGTATTTTTATCTCCAGTAGTTAGATGATATATTTATAGTCACAAAACAAAAGATTTTGAAAGAATGGTTTCCTGAAGATGAACTTAATTAAGGTAAGAATTTATAATTTTATCCAATTAGCAATACTTTAGATTTTTATTTTTTTTTCAAAAATATATATTAATGGGTCTTCATAATGTAAAGATATCTGCAAATACATATATGAAATATCTATTTAAAACTAGAATACACATATATTTTCAACTAGAATAAATTGATATCTTTCTTAACTTATTAATACTGTTCCTAAAAGGTAGATTTTTACATCTTTATACAATATTTTCACTTTTTAATAAATTATGAACTTCACTTAAGTGATTTTAATTTCATTTAATACCTCTAACAAATCATTTTAGAATACTTTTTGGTTTTGATTTGTAGAAATATGTCCAAATTTAAAGACTTGTATACCTTTAAAGAAGAAGGAATTGCAGATAATCTACTATACATTGACCAGTTCTACAGCTTCATAAAAGAAAGAGTAACTTTAGATGATAAATATAAAATAAATCGACCAAATTTTGTAAGGGAGTTTAAAGGACAAAGAAGGCATTAAATCCCTGAGTCATGGTAATGCTATTACTATTTCTTCAGCAGTCAGATACATTTTCAACCACTTTGATGACTACCGAATTTGTCACGAAATTGGACTGCAAATATCAAATACAGCATTTAACAGCCAGTCAACAGAGCAAACTAAAACACTGTTTTCTTTGTATAAAGCCATATCTGAATTTGACACGAAGCAAATAACTTTGAAACTTAACGAGAGGTTGGAAATAGATGATACAAATTCCTGTATACCATCTATTGAAAATACTTACAGAACGGATTTTTCAGATTTTCAATGGAAAAAAATATGTATTTTCGAAAACTACTACAGTAAATATGTTGCATCTACTGACGACCATTATGAAACTGCATTAAAACAGAAATGGGAGACATTTGAATATTTAAAGAAAATTACTTCAATGTCAAGGAACTTTGAAAAACTGAATAAAAGTACTATTAAAGCAAGAACAATAAGACAAAAGGTATACGAACATTCCCAAAATATCTTGGTATGGACAAGAAAGAAACACTTTCCTGCTGTCATTGAATAACAACTGATGAAAAAGTTTGATACCATTAATCCAGACATAATATTTCCACCTGTATGTGTTGACACACCTCAATCTATTGAGACAAACTCAGTTATGCTAATTTTTTCGTGTATAGAATTTGAAAAATATGAAAAATACACTAAGATTGCCACAAATTTTCTACAGAATAAGCATCACCTAAATGCTAGTCAAATCACCTTTGTATCACCAGAGACACTTGAAAATTACAGACGTCCAAACAACGGAATCGCACGATTTCATTTAAGGGACGATTTGCTACAGGGGAAACTTGAAAATGACATCATTCAAGTATTTCAGCCGGCAAGTCAATCCTTTGATAGAAATGAGTCCAATGAATGTGATGCCTGCTTTAATCATTGTGATTTGGTAAAACCACTATCTTTACATCACTTTGAATTATTGCAAGAATGGTTTCTAGATATACCACTTGATATACAGATTATCTTGGACAAGTTTATAAATAGAGACTCCTTTTACAGCAGTGGGGACAAAATAGCCTTCTTGCTTTCTAAAATGGAAAGATTGTATGGAGCCTTTGACATACTTCTCAACACTTTCAACAAGAACTATATTGGTATACTCCAACAGGCCAACACTGATGAATTAACAATGCATTTTCAAAGCATAACAACAGTATTTTCAATCGCTAGTAATACAGGTATCTCTACGAGTTTGGTGACAGCAGAAAAGAAGATAAAGGAAAAAGCTACAGACGACCTGTGTTACTACAATACTTACTTAAAGAAATTTCCCTTACATTATCAAACAGCTACAGGTATAGCAGATCAATTAGTAAACCTTAGAGACTGCCACCTAATACTGATGATGGATAACCTAGTTCGGATGACTTTCCGTTCTGATCCTAATCCTGGAGAAAACAGATCAGGACAACTATGCACACTGCCTTTAACATTGCAAGGTTTACCAAACGACAGTTCAGTAACAGATTCATGGCATACTACAGACTGTTTAAAAGATCAGAACTGTCAGTGCAAGAAAGACATCAAACTGAAAAAGGAAGATTTTGATAATGCATTGGTATCCTTAACCAACGAGGAGACAGCTTGTTGGGAAAGATTTCAGAAGCTATTGACATGGGGAAGTGTACCCTTATGGAAAAAACTAAGAACAAGTAAGTTTTTTTATATAAAAGTACACATATTTTGTAGTTATCAATTGATTGATTGATTGGTGATTGCTTTACGCCGCATCAGCACAGAAAAGCTATATCGTGGCGAAGTTATCAATTGAACTCAAGAAAACCTAAACAAAGGATATGAAATTGTTATAAAAGTTAGTTTGCCAATAATGGACCAAAGTCACACTGAAGTGCACACTCTATTACAGAGCCGCCACAAATCCTAGTGGACAGAAATTAAAATGTGTACTGCATATATATATACATATATATTGAATTAATATTAAGATCCATTTCGTTAGATCTGGTGATCAATTTATTTGGCAATCACCAATGGCAGTCAGCAGGGTTTAAGAACATCAGTTGTTCGACCTGTTAGTCAAATGCGTTTTGTTAAAATAGACTTTTTCACTTTTTTTGGTCTTTTGGAAATTGTTGTTTGTGCTGTATTTAGGCCACTCTACCAAGAAATTTGTTTTACATGCACACATATAAAAATTGCGGTTTTTATCCAATGCAATCATAGGTTTGAACGTTGTTTTCAATTTATACTTTTATATATCTACACTTTAATCTGCTTATACTGATTGATTGCTGCTTGCTTAGTGTTCTTGTCAAATATTCATGTATATTCAGGAAGAAGAATTATTAGCAATATTGATACAAGAATAAGAAAAAACGTTAGCGTCTTGGTGTTGTTTTTCATTATTATTTAGAGATGCAGTTAAACCCTTATTCGCTTTCTAATTTAAGGCAAATTGATGATTCTGAAATAGGTATGAAGCAAAGTTCACTCAAATACTGTTCTCTCACTTAAATTCTTACCATCAACTTAGCACTTTTTTTTTACATTTTTCAGCAAATCTTGTTTCTCTACAACAAAGTATAGATCAGAATTGGGCAGAAGAGGACAGTTTATCAGATTTGGCAAGTTTCTGTTTAACACTTCTAATAATCTTTTTAACAAGGTGCTATTGTAATGAATTTTTAAAATATTAAAAGCTAGAAAGACCAATATACAAGAATATTTTTAATTGACAATTATAAAATAAAGTCTAATAGTAATGATGGTAATTACTATGAGACATATAGTTTGCACTAAAATTGGTATCTTGCATTATTTCTTCATCCAACAGGACTAGTTTAAAACTTATCAGATTAAACCTGAAAATAAATAGTAATATAATATTTTCCGTATCATGAAAGATTCACATTTTTATGCATATTTCTTTTTTTTCAGTCTGACCTTCTATTGAATGCAGATGAATTTGAACAAGAATGCACCAATGATGACCTTTCAGAAAATGAAGAAGTACATCAGTTTGAAAAGGAAGAGTATGAGGATAACCTGGATTCTTTGGTCCAAACAGCAAATCTTTTGTATCAAACTTCAGAATTACTGTCTAATGACATTAATATGTCTGGAATTTTTGAATTGGATATGCAACAAAATGATTTGGAAGACTCATTCAGTCTTCTGCATATTGAGTCAGATGACACCGAATCATCCATTCCTACATTAGACAGTACAAGTTGTATATCATCACCAAGTCATTCTTCCTCACAAGCTTCAACTGTTTTAAAACCCTTTGGATTTGAGAAGTACAATGTCCCACCTCTTCTTTGCAGACATCCACCACCAGCAACTGGAAGAGATGATGACATTCTCAAGCTAAGAGAAATTTTGGATGATGTGTTAATAAAAACTGGACGTATTAACATGTCATATGAAGGAAAGGATAGGATTTTGTTTGGACCAGACAACAAAATTGGGGCAAACCTTTTACAGCTTATCTCTCAAGACAGCAAATACCGTCACTTTTTACCTGAATTTCCTTTTCTTCATTTACGCAAGTCAAAAATAAATACACTTTTCAGTGCCTACAAAGATGCTGGTTTATTGCAGCTTCTCATGTACATGTGTGATGATGAAAAGAAGGAATGACAAAACTTATATCAATGGAACATATTGATGTTGCTACCAGATTTGTTAGACGGTTGTCACTTTCATTTCATGTAGCATTTTTGTGTCGCTTCCTTCAATGCATTGATGATAAAGATGCTGAGTCTGTCCTTGATATGCTGGAAAGTGGTCAACTATCATCGGAGACCTGGCACAAACAACTTAGTGAATTTATGGACGCTGGGAGTTCAAAAAATGCAACATTTAGATTGCACATGGAAATGATGCAGCATTGTGATGAAGTGGTTGCAGTTTATTTGGCAGAACGTTTAGGAGGATTTGATGGATACAATCTACTTTTAGGTGCAGTAAAATCATCATTACTATTTTCGTTTTTAAATGGTGCATCTTCATATGGTCCATTTTGTGTACGACTGCTACTTGAGCATTTTAGTGCAGGTCATTTTCACCAGTGTATGAAGAAAACACTGTATACAACACCAATTGGAAATTCTTCAACCAATTTTGCCAGTGATTCAAAGAGGGAAATGGATCATCAGGATGTTCTACGCGGATTTAGATCTGGTTCTACACTTCCCGCTGTAACCAGTAGAATGTCTCTGATAGATTCATTAAATGAAACACACCATAGAAGGACAAATGACAGAGAGAAAAGTTATGATAATGGACCCAATGAAACCAATCAGTCGGATGTTGAATGGAAATTGACAGAAGTTGATTTGAACCACATCATACCAACAGCCTCATTGATACTACGTAGAGGAGGATTAAACTTGGAAGAAAACACAATGCCTGAAAATGTCTACAGTACTAAAAAGTTGTTTCTTCCACCTGCAATTTTAGATGAAATCACATTTGATGTTGGAAAGTATCTCGTAAAACGATTTCTAGTAAACAATCAGCTATTGGGGATGAAAACAGATGACATGCCTGACATAAGAAATTTCAAGGGGCCTCCCACACTTTTATCAAAAGCCAAAAGGAGCAAAGGCATTACCTTAAAAAGGACATTAGAAAAAACAACAACAATAACAAAATCAGAAAGAGAACTTAAAGAAGAGAAGAGAAATAAGTCTCTTAAGAAGGAAAACCAAATGGCTGACTTGCTGAGTTCGGAGATGAATATGTGTCAGTCACTAGTAAAACCTGACTGTTCAAAGCCAAAAGTGATGAAGTCTAAAGGTATTCAAGAGGCATTAATTTCAATGCTTGCTGATCTAAAGAGTGAAAAGAAAGATTTGATAACACTTGGTACTAATACAATACCCAATACCATATCAACTTCAATTCAAATGGCAACCGTAGAATTTGCAGGTGTAAAGTTTAAGGCTAAAGTGTCTTCAGGAATCCAGTACATCAGATATGTCCAAAATGCTGTTTTAAAAAATATAGTACAAAGCTTGCCAAATCTAGAAAGAGTTGTTTTATGCGAAGAAAAATATTCATTCACACCTGACCATTTTAAAGCAGCTACACATCAACAAAGAAAAGCTAAGGAGAAATTAACAATATCACATCTTAGAGATCCAGATGCCGCCATAAATGCTGCAACTTTTAGGAAAGATGACATCATAACCACCAGAGAAGGGAAAAGTCTGATAAGTAAGTTTTTGGCTGCATATGCTGTAGACCTGCGAATAGATGCCAATGTTATACTCGATATAGATAGCGAATTGAATCTACAAAGAATTCAATGCCAGCATGGGGAACATTGTAACTGTGAGTATTACACAACACTAATAAGGTGCATCTTTAAAAAATCACAGCAACAACCAATTGTTCAGGATTTGACCACTGTCTCTCAAAGAAAGGGGGAGGCAGAAATGTCCCAGATAGACTGGCTTCTTGATGAACGATTGAACTTATCTCCCTCTATGTCAGCTTGTAGCATACTAACATCAGGTGATATTGATGCAATTCCGATACATCTTTATTCATTATCCAAGAAGTGGCCACAAGTAAATGGAAGATACAGTCACACTGTTTCTGTGATTTTACAAAAGCCACACAAAAAAATGGACATATACAATGTTACAGACATAATGGAAATCTTAAAAAGTAGTTTTAAAAATGAGGATGATATCGTGAAAAAAGTATCCATTGTTCTTTGTATGGGAGGCAATGATTTTATCCCAAAGTTCCATAATATTTCACATAAGAAGATGCTAAGTTTATTTATGTCAAATGAACATTTCTGTCTGAACTTGTTCCAGAAATCTGAGAAAAATATCCACCAACTTAATACAACAGTGTACAAAGATTTTATCAAAACCTTGTTTTCTTCTATGTCTAACATTCAAGTTTCTTTTGAAGAAGTAAGACACAACTCAATGTTTTGCAAACAGCGGAAATCAAATGACCAGATGGACACAAGCCTACTTCGAAATGCAAAATTGTGGCTACCCCCTGAATCTTGTTTAGAAAGAATGGCAGAGCTGGTTAATTTGCAAATTGAATATTTGGAAACTACTGGAGATTCAATGGCAAAATTGCCAAACTTTTTAGAAAAGGACTGTTTGAAATGACAGAAACAGGTGAAGTTGAGTACCATTTTGGACCTCTAGCTCGGGAAAACATTGAACATTTGTTAGGAAACCATAAAAGACAAATGAATGAAACACCACAGAAAGGGAAGGAAAGAAAAAAATGCTTACATCAACGCCATCTAAGGCTAATACTTCGTCTAAATAAATGTATATGATGATGACAGTTGTTGACCCTATGAAACTGACTTTATTAAAATACAATGCTTATTTATAATAAAGATATTTTTTTTTTCAATTTGAAGGACGTGCAAAAATCCAGTGTACATTTTGGAAAAAAACCATATTTCATAAAAGTAAATGCAAAATGCTTGTGTACATTTTACACAAATTTTTAAACCATTTTTATTGAAGTTAATGTATAATTCATGTGCAAGTTCTAGACAAAATATCTGCAGCAAATTCTATCAGATATTAGAAACAAATTAATTTATTTCATTTTCTCCATCATTTTTCTCTTTTTTGTTTTCTGATTTTCAATTTTCCCTGAAGTTATTATTTATGTTCGTGTTTCTTATACCTGCACTTAAGATTCATGTCTTTATTGTAAAGATGTTCAGCAACTTTTTATCATAAATGTATGGTATGATTGTCATTTAATATATTTTTGTAAATCCTTGATGACATATATTTTTTTTAAAGATATATTAGAGTTATATGATCTTTTTTTAAAATGCATATATATAGTATTTTGTTAAACTGTCTGAAATATATATATAAAATAGGTTTATATTTCACATTCACCTTTTAAATCTGAATACAACAGCTTATTTTTAAATTATAGATAATTTTTTTAACCCAGCCACCCCCCCCCCCCCCCCCCCCCCCCCCCTTTTTCTTTATATATGTTGTATTCATGTATTGTGAAGGAAAGATCTGATTCAGAGTTAAAATCTATTTTTATCTCTGATCATGTTTCATTGAATGATGCTGTGTACCTAGCAGCATGGGGTTAATATAAATGACATGTTAATTTGAAGTTATGCAGTTAACTGATAAAAATACTGATAAGGTGCCTAGTCAAAACGACAAGGGTTCACTGGCTTATTTTAGAGAGTGTGTAGAGAAATAAAGCTCCATAATACTTTATTGACATTGAAAAATTCAAGAATTATAGTTTGGAACTTTTAAAGAGCTTTGTATAAGGTGAACATATTTCAGCAGAGGAAATTAAATGAGCACATTTGCATTTGGCCAGACAGAATAAAAAGTAAGATAACAAAAATACCAAGGAAACTTCAAAACAGAAAGTCCATTTATCAAATGGCAAAATCAAACCTCAAACAAATCAAACGAATGGAAAATGACTCATATTCCTGACTTATCACAGGCATTCCTTATGTAGAAAATGTACGTCAGGAAATTGGTTTCTATTCTCTAACTTTAGTTTGCCTCAACCAAATATTATGGAATAATATATATAATTTTAGTTTCTGTTCTTTAAGGCCAAATAAAAATATATGTGTGGTTCCAGTTACATCCTGAAAAAGTACGGTCGGTAGGTCAGCATTTTTTTTTTTTTTAAATATTTTTTTTGTCAAAATGCGGTGAAAAAATGTGTGTTCACAGAGTCTGATACTGGTAATATACACACACCAACCCGAAGTTCAACATTTTCTAGATGATTGGTTGTAAATAAACAGACATGTTACATTTTTAGTTTAGTTGCATTCTGTTTAGATTTTTATGCATTTTTAGCTGTAGTAGATACTTCTAATGGAAATTCAGATGAGACAGAAGTCTGTGAATAATTATTGACATTCACATTCCACAAAATGGTATGGTTCAAAATTTATTTTTCCGAAATGGAAAAAAGTTCTAGGGTCGGAAGGTTTAAACTAGGGTCAGTCGGGTAACTGGAACCACACATATATTTTTATTTGGCATAACTTAAGTTTGCCTTGAGCAGCCAAATATTATGAAACTTATACACAATGCTTATTACCACAAAACTCAGATCAAGTTTTTTTTATAGTTTTATGATAAAGGAAAAATCAGACAAATGTATTTTTGCATAAATTTAATCTTGAAGGAAGATCATATTCAGGGATAAGAAATAATCCGGGGAAATAAATTTGAAAACAGATTCTATGGTGTGATGTTACACTATTGTTTCAGATAAGGGTGAAGGTTGGTTCCTATTAAAACGTTTAAACCCGCTGCATTTGTTTACACCTGTCCTAAGTCAGGAATCTGATGTTCAGTAGTTGTCGTTTGTTGATGTGGTTCATAAGTGTTTCTCGTTTCATGCTTTTTATATAGATTAGACCGTTGGTTTTCCGGTTTGAATGGTTTTACACTAGTTATTTTTGGGGCCCTTTATAGCTTGCTGTTCGGTGTGAGCCAAGGCTCCATGTTGAAGACCGTACTTTGACCTATAATGGTTTACTTTAAAAATTGTGACTTGGATGGAGAGTTGTCTCATTGGCACTCATACCACATCTTCTTATATATATTGGTTCTAGAATTTGCAAATTTGATACTGGCCCTGAATAACAGATAACCCAATTTTTAGAAATTCTTAAAGGATAAAAATACACTCCAGTTGTAGGAGTGCTATCAACAATGATGATTTCTGTTTTTTTCAATTTTCCAGGTTGCAAAATTTATAGGATCACCTCCAGGGTATATTGGACATGATGAGGGAGGTCAGCTGACCAAGAAATTAACCGAAAGTCCAAAGGCTGTAGTACTGTTTGATGAGGTAGACAAAGCACATCCAGACGTTCTAACAATCATGCTGCAATTATTTGATGAGGTAAAAGTGGATTGCTGTGGATTTATTATTATTCGTGGGATACCAATTATCGTGGATTTCATGGGTATAGGTAATCCACGAATTCAAATGTCCAATTGAAGTACAAATTTTCTATTTTTCTGTAGGGAGCTCGAGGCTTTGGCTAGACCATGATAGCAAATCTCCACGAAAATATGATTTTTCCTGAATCCACGAAAATTGGTATCCAAGAAAGAAATAATATATAGATCCACAGTATATATAGATTATCAATGCATCCAGGGAGATTAGATTTGTCTTCAGAGGAGATAGTATGATCTCTTATTTTTAGAACACAAGGTTTTTAAACATGAAAATTTGACTGGATGGGGAGGGGTCTTATTGCAAGGTGATGCAGTGTAAAATCTGTTTATCTTATGACTATGTGTACTAGTATTAAGAAAATATGTTTGCCCATCTTTCTTCTGATCCCATTTTTTTTTCTTCAGGAGTTAAGGTGTTAGATGTTACATACAAATAATGCTATCAAAATTGAGAATGCGAGTTATTATTTTTGCAAAATCTATCCTGGTGCCTATTGCAAATTCGCAATAATAAAAACATTCCAAACATTTTTGAGAATGTTTTTATATGACCACCAAAAAGTTTTGGGATCATATAATGCTATCATGTCGTTGTCTGCATCGTCGTCCAAAGACATTTAGTTTCCATACAATAACTTAAGTTTGAGTGTATGGATCTCTTCGAAATTTAAGCAAAAGGTTCAATACAACAAAAGGAAGATTGTGATGGTTTTTGGAGATGATGGTCTCAACCATTTACCATTTAGGAATTAGGGACCAAAGAAGGGGTCCAAAACAAGCATTTTTCTAGTTTCAGGACAATAACTTGTGTATAAGTATTTTGATTGCTCTGAAATTGTACCACAAGGTTTAATACTTCAAGTCGAAGATTGGGATTTGTTTTTGGGGTATTTGCCCAAACCGTTCAGGAATTGGTGGCCAAAAAGGGTCTTAAACAAGCATTTTTCTAGTTTTCAGACAATAACTCATGTTTAAGGGTATTGATGTCTCTTAAACTGTACCACATTTTACTAAAAGAAATTTTCTTCAAATGTTATTTTTGTTGGAAAAGGGGGGAGGTTAACAAAAAAATTTAGAGGGTAAAACAATTTTTTTTGGTTTTTTTTTTGGGGGGGGCACCTTTTTATCCTCAAGATTTAAGAAATTAAAAAGAAAATTTCTTCAATTATTTTATTTGAAAAAGGGGGGGGGATTTTTTTCTGCAAGATTTAGGAAATTGTCAATTTTTCAAAGAAAAAAATTGGGGGGTCACTAATTCTTTGTATATAGTCTGAAAACAGATTTACTAAGTTATGCGCAACAGTACAGTGCACAGTGTATTGTACAAAAGCAAGAAATCTTCAAGTGAATATAAATTTAAATCATATAACCAATTTTTATACGACCGCAAACAAATTTTTGTGGTCGTATATTGGTATGACGTTGGCGTCGTCGTCGTCGTCGTCGTCCGGCGTCGTCGTCCGAATACACATTAGTTTTCGCACTCTAACTTTAGTTTAAGTGAATGGATCTCAATGAAATTTTACCATAAGGTTCAATACCACAAAAGGAAGGTGGGGATTGATTTTGGGGGTTATGGTACTAACAGTTAAGGAATTAGGGGCCAAAAAGGGGCCAAAAATAAGCATTTTTGTAACTTCCAGACATAACTTGTGTGTAAGTATATGGATCTCTCTGACATTGTACCACAAGGTTCCATATCACAAAGGGAATGCTGGGATTGATTTTGGGGGTAATTGCCTCCAAATTTTAGGAGTTAGGGGCCAAAAAGGGGCAAAAAACAAGCATTTTTCTAGTTTCATGACAATAACTTGTGTGTAAGTGTATGGATCTCTCTGACATTGTATCACAAGGTTCCATATCACCAAAGGGAATACTGGGATTGATTTTTGGGGGTAATTTCCTCCAAATTTTGGGAATTAGGGGCCAAAAAGGGGCAAAAAACGCATTTTTCTAGTTTCAGGACAATAACTTGTTTGTAAGTGTATGGATCTTTATGAAATTGTACTGCAAGGTTCCATATCACAAAGGGAAAGCTGGGTTGGAGTTTGGGGGTAATTGCCCTAAACGTTTAGGATTTAGGGGCCAAAAAGGGACAAAAAAACAAGCATTTTTCTAGTTTCCAGACAATAACTTGTGTTCAAGTGAATGGATCTCTCTAAAATTGTACTGCAAGGTACCATACCACAAAGGGAAAGCTGGGATTGAGTGTGGGGGCGATGAATCATAAGGGGGTTCAAAAAATTTGGGGGGGGGATTTTTTTTTCCCGTTTTTTTCTTTAAAATTTTCCATTTTAAATTGGTTATTTCTGATTTATATATAAAAGCAAATAATAATGATATGGTTTGAATAGCATACATGTGAACCTCCCGACAGGAGTACAATAATCCTGTTTTCAGGAGTCTCCTCCCGACCTCCGGTTGAAGAGGAAAATTATAATCCCGTGTATGAAATTTTTCATGAATGAAAAATTTCTGCCCAACATATCATCTCAGGCATCTGGTGTAACTCACATTACCTGAAGTTATATTTTACCTGTAAATCAATTAACATGCATAATTATATGGCTTCACTTGTCAGCTTGGGTGTCAAACATACTGGTAATCAATGATTTTTTACCTCAGGCTAACTGCCGTTGTGTAACAAAAACTGTGTATTTATTGGGTTACTTCCCTTGATTTATCCTGTTTTAAGTTACTTTCCTTTTAATAATGAAAACTTTTAAAAGAATATAAATAAAATATAAATTGAACAAATAATCATAAAAGGATGGTAAATAAATGATTTTAAATGTCTTAGGACAAATAAAAAAATAATAATTTGAAAATTATTTGAGGATTCTATACTTCCTTTCAAGGCTTAAATTGAAATTTATATAATAACTATGACCCTTGTTTTACAGTTAGAATGATTTTCTGAGTATGCAAACAAAAGCTAATTGCAGATAGTTAAACAAATGTTCTGGTTGCAATAAATGTTTTATAGAATATGAAGTAAAAAATTAAAGAACATACTGAAAAAAAAAAATGTTAGATTGAACATGTAAAATATAAAGATGGAGAAACTTTATAAGTACAAGGGTACTATAAACATAATAAATTGGATGGAAAGTTGAAGAAAACACACTTTAAAAGACCATTTTTACAGCAAACGGTTACATTTACGACAAAATTTATGTCGATTAAAAACCTCCTGATCTGAGTCCTAATCTCCTGACCAAAATTTCCCAATCTCCTGATCTGAGTTTCACAGTCCATCACATGTATGAATAGGTAAATTAAAAAATTATAAGTTCTTAGACCACTTTCATTCTGTGTCAGAAACCTATGCTGTGTCAAATATTTAATTACAATCCAAATTCAGTGCTGTATCAAGCTTGAATGTTGTGTCCATACTTGCCCCAACTGTTCAGGGTTTGACCCCTGCGGTCGTATCAAGCTGCGCCCCAGCGGAGCATTTTATTTAAGTTCTTTGACTACATTTATTCTGTGTCAGAAACCTATAAGGTGTCAAATATTTAATTACAATCCAAATTCAGACCTGTATCAAGCTTGAATATTGGGTCCATTTTTGCCCCAACTGTTCAGGGTTGGACCTAGGCGGTCGTATCCAGCTGCGCTTGGCGAAGCAGTTTATTTATTTTGATTATAGGAAAGTTTATGCTGATTATTAAGTGCTAAACTTTGTAAAAATCCATTGAAACTGTTTCAGTGCAACATTCAAAACAAGAAGCAATTATTTTTATACATTTGTTTATTATAAGTTACTCTTTAAACTCTCTCATTTTGAAGGTAAAGAAATCTTTAAAATTCCATGGTCTTTTTTACAGTAATGAATAACACTCCAGAAATTCTGGGACATTTTTTTCAGTCATCTGTTTTGCTTTTATTGCAAAAGAAAACCAGAAAAATAAGACTGTCTGTTTCCGTTTACAAGTTCTTTTCTACTAGTTATGTGCTTGACATAAATCTTGTCACCTCTCATAAGTTCCATTAATAGTGAAACTGATTGAGTTGTCCAACCTGAGTCATGAGCATATACGTTTAGAAATAATTCACCATTCTTTTTAATCTGAAAAATGATACTAGCAGTAGAAAAACTTCCCATCAGACTACATGATATATGGTATAGTCCTGATCTTGGTGCAGTAAACTTTCCAGTGTTTGGGTTGTAACTATTTCCTTGATTTATCTGCACATCATCAAATTTCAGAATATCGCTACCGCTAAATGTCCTGCTTCTCTTAAGAAAGGTGAAGAATGCAGTCTTAGCTGTTGTCTCTGAAACAATAAATTTAAAGTATATCCAACTAAAATTTGAAAAAAGCTTGTTTGGTTGAACATGGAAATTTAAATTGTCAATTATAAAAGTCATAGGTCAGCTTTATATTTGATGCATTCATATTTTGAATGAATGTAATGAGTACATGTCTGTCCAATAGGGTTTGCCTGACCTTGATCTCATGCTCATGGCATATTGATTAATGTTTTTAGGATTTGGTCATTTTCTCTTTTTTAGCTCACCTGGCCTGAAGGGTCAAGTGAGCATTTTTCATCATTTGGCGTTCTCGTACGTCGTCGTTAACTTTTACAAAAATCTTCTCCTCTGAAACTACTGGGCCAAATTTAATCAAACTAAGCCACAATCATCATTAAGGTATATATTTTAAAAAGATGTGTCCAATGATCCCCACCCAAAAAAAAGATGGCCGACATGGCTAAAAATAGAACATAGGGGTAAAATGCAGTTTTTGGTTTATCTCTGAAACTAAAGCATTTAGAGCAAATCTGACAGGGGTGAAAATGTTTATAAGGTTGAGATCGATCTGCCATGAAATTTTCAGACGAATCAGACAACCAGTTGTTGGGTTGCTGCCCCTTAATTGGTAATTTTTAGGAAATTTTGCAGTTTTTGGTTATTATCTTGAATATTATTAAAGATAGTAATAAACAGTAATTAAACAGCAATAATGTTCTGCGAATTAAAATCTACAAATAAGTCAGCATGACCAAATTGTCAATCAATCACTTAAGGAGTTATTGCCCTTTATAGTCAATTATTAACAATTTTTCATAAATTTTTGTTATCTTTTACAAAAATCTTCTCTGAAAATACTAGGCCAAATTTAATCAAACTTGGCCACAATCATCATTAAGGTATCTAGTTAAAATAATGTGTCCGATGATCCCGCTTGAAAAAACAAGATGGCCGACATGGCTAAAAATAGAACATATGGGTAAAATGCAGTTTTTGGCTTATATATCCGAAACATATATAAAGCATTTAGAGCAAATCTGACATCGGGTTAAAATCTTTATCAGGTTTTGATTTATCTGACCTGAAATTTTCAGACAACCCGTTGTTGGGTTGCTGCTCCAGAATTAGTAACTTTAAGGAAATTTTGCAGTTTTTGGTTACTATCTTAAATATCATTATAGTATTTAATAATATCTAATATCTAATAATCTATACTTATGATTTTAACCTTATTTAACATGATTTAAAAAAACAACCGTAAATGCAGGCGATAGAGCGACACAGGCTCTTGAGAGCCTCTTGTTTGATAACTACATTAAATTGAAGTCTATAGAACAAATGTATGGTGTACATGTCTGTCTGACAGGTTTCATCTGACCTTGACTGCATTTTCATGGTTAAATGATTAACATTGAGTTTTCATGATATAACGGCTTTCTTGTTTACACTAGCTATTCTAGTCAAATATAAAATATCTATAGAATGAATATAACGTAACTTTATAAGAAGTCAAATGTCTGTTAGACAGAGTTCCTATTACCATGACCTCCTTTTTATGTTTGATTTATCAGAATAAAGTGTTCTGAGATGAGGTCAGTTTCTTAATTACTATATAAATAATAGCTCAACTATATATTATGGTGTATACTGTTCCTTCGCTTTTTGTGTTTTTTGCTGTGCATGTTCTGAAATTGTGCATTTGACATTAAGGCCAAATAAAACTATATGTGTGGTTCCAGTTACCAGACCGACCCTAGTTAAAACCCCTGACCCTAGAACTTTTTTTTCATTTCCGAAAAAATAAATTTTCAAACGATCAAATTTTGAGGAATGTGAATTGAAATAATTAAATTCACAGACTTCTGTAATCTGAATTTCCATCAGAAGTATCCACTATGGCTAAAATGCAACAAATTCTTAATAGAATGCAACAAAATCAACTGAAAACGTAACATTTCTGTTTATTTTACAACCAAACACTTTGAAAATGGCGAACTTCAGGTATGGACATGTATAATACTGGAATCCGACTCCCTTAACACAGGATTTTTTTCCAGAATTTTGCCAATCCCCCCCCCAAAAAAAAATTAAAAAAAATAAAACTGCTAACCGACCGACCCTATTTTTTTTAAGGATGTAAGTGGTGTTGAGTTCCGTATACGTATATATTCATGTTATTAGGATGTTCCGAAGTTTGGTTTTTAGCTTGACCCGGGGGATTGTGAATTCATATCGATTATTATACGAGGAGTTCGAACGGGCACCCAACAGATGAAGACAGCTTGGTGAATCAGTACATTAGTTAACATTGAGTTTTACAACTGGAACCACACATATTCATTTATTTGGCCTTAAGCAACCAACAATCAATCAATCAATCTGATATTGTGTCATGGATGGGTACTGCACATCCTTTTTTTCTATTATAGAATTATTGTAAATTTTATATGTCCAGCTAAGAGGGTTCATTAGACCATGACATTTTGTTCATGATTCATTGGTCAATGTTCATGTTAATGTTTTGTGATTTGATTTTATCAAAAAATAAGTAAACAATATATTTGGTTAATGAACTGAATTGAGGAGTACATATCTTTTTAAAAGATTCATCTGACCTTGACGTCATTGTTTTCATAGATCAGATTACATTAGTTTTTTTTTTAATTAATAATCAATTTTTGTTGTACAAAAAAAACTATATTGATTGTATAAAATGATTATAAGCTGAAAAATATTCCCATCTGCGATCGTGTTAATATGACCTTGACCGTTTTCTCATGAACAATTAATCATTGATAACTTAATGTGATACCAGCAGTATTACCATGCATGACTTGCAATATAGAATTTACTGGTAGTCATAAACATTAAAGCAGGCGAGACATTTAAGTGTGTCCACTCTTTCCTTAGAATTTTGTAAGACTTATTTTAGTAAAAGGAAAATTTTTATATTATGGGTAGTTGGTAGTTCAAATAATTATGACGTCTTGAAAGACTACAAGCCGCTCATTAGGAGGCAGTACACTGTAATTTAACTCTCCTATGCTACTGATAGGTACCGCTTAAATTCAGGAATTTTTATATTAGATGTTCATTGAATATATTGAAAAGTTCCACATACAAAACAATTGCATCAATCATGACTTTATTGGAAACCTATCCCCCAGATTCCCCCCCCCCTCCCTAAAAAAAAATAATTTGAAATTAAGTTTAAAAATAAATATAAATAAAAATTGTGATGAAACAGTTCTGCTTGGGCCATTGGGAGGGAATAAATAATTTCATTCTATAAAAGTTCAGATCTTTTAAACTATTTGAACAAATATCTTCTTTTTTAGCCTATTTTTACTCTATTTTCCAATACTTAACTTTTATATATAATTGTTTCTTTGATTGAAATAAATGTAAAATGCCAATAATATTCTTACCTTTCAGTTCTTCTTTGTAGGCTGTTATTGTAATATTGGTATAAGTCTTTAAATTGTCCACAGCAGTTTTTACACTTGTATCCACAATATTTTCCACAAGGCCTTTATTTGCTTTTGAGACTGAGGCTTGTACTTCGTGTCTTATCAGCTCTTTCAGTTGTGCAGTAAGAATTGAAATGTCCAGCTCTGCTTTAAGAGGTGCATTCAATATAGAAATTAAGGGAACGTCAAAAGCATTTGAACAATTGTCATCTTCACACGAAGTCACAAAATGTAACTGAAAATTCAGCATCAAAGCCAAAAGAAAAAGATTATGTCCATTCACCATCTTGGAAACCATATCTCTGTTGCAGGTACAATATTTTCTGTTCAATTTATGTTTTGCAGAGTTTTTATAGCAATCATTTGAAAATTGTTTAAAATGCTGCTTATTACATACAGATGGGAAAAGCTTTTATCATTTGATGAAACCTACAGAGTATTTACTGCTTTACACAGAAATGCTTTTAATGAAAATGGCTTTACCATCCTCACAAATTATATTTGTTTGTTAAATCTACATGATATAGATTTTATAAATATTTTTTGAAAAACTTCCAAAATATTAAGTGTTTTTACCACTTAGACACTTAATTATCAAATGAATTAGCGTAATTTTAGATGTGTTTGTAAGAATTTAATTAAATTAATGCTGATATATATGCCAGGATGGCAATGATTCACTAAGAAATGTAGCATTGAAGAATTAGACTAAAGTTAAGGTTCATAACTTAATTTAATCTTTGGAAGATTTTTTCTGTGTGCACTGTAAAGAAATTATTAAGATGGTAACCTTGACTAAAATAAATTTGGCTCGTTTAATTTTCATAAAATTTCAACAAAATATTTACTTTGACCCTTTGACAAAAATATGAAAATTTCAAAAAACTTGAACCACACACTTTATTGGAAAAATTTCATTGGATATTTTTGATCATTGAGAAGCTTAATATTTCCTTTAACAATAGAAATGATTAAAACGTGCAGCTGATTTTTACAGAGTTATCTCTCTATAGTGTTATGTACCACCTTAATACTTGTTTGATTTTTACACTATTTATAATGCCATGCTACCTTTCAATTAAAAAAAAGTGTTTTGTAAATCCCCTTGTTAGCTGACAGATATTTTACAACATATGTTAACTTACGAGCTATTTTCAGTATACATATACTAATGATATACTATATATTAATGAGACAGCAACCCAACAACTTAGATAACTAAATGATATCAAGAGTTTGAAATAGCCTTCAACATTAGACAAGTGTCTATACAATATGTCAAGGTCTAAGTTTATCTAATAAACATTTAGTCTAAGGATATTTTAGGTAATCTATAAAACACGTCACAATTGTGCTTTGAAATAAAACCTGTAATTCATGGTCCTTTTGCTTTCTATGTTGGAATTTCAGGCATTCATAGCTCTAAAGTACAAATACGATGAAAACCATTGTATGTCTAAACAAAACTTTTTGATGACTTGTGACTTGAAAAAAAATCAACATTCCTTTAGCTTCAATTGCATATATATAAAAGTGCCCAGCATGTTTCCTAGTATTTCTGCAGTGCAAAAAACAGGTACTTCTGATAAAAACTGGGCATGGATCCTGGGTGATGTAAATTTTTTGCTAACTTCGTAATAAAATGAAATTGTGCAAATATCCTGTTGGATAAATTTTATCTTTTGGGAAGATTTATATTTTATGTAAGTTACATACAGGGATAATTTGAGAAGGGATGATGGTAGATACATACATTATTAGGTTAATGTCAGAAACGTATCAACTGTATTTGTATGAGGCTTAGAAACTGGGGAAGGGAGAGGTTTACTGTTTTAACTGTTTTGTGCCGAATACAAAAAAAAAAACATTTTCTAACATTGACCTTATATTGTTTTATACAGCTGGGTACATTCATAGTTATGAAAAAGTAAACACAAAAATAAACATGATAAAACGCATTTTCCATCCCTAAGCGAGATCCAAATTGTGACATAACTTCAAATTGACATTTCACAAAATATCACTTTGTTGCTTTATTTGGCACATAAAGACAACAGGATTGTTCTAGCTACATTTTTCACTACTACGCTTTAGATCTGACAAATGTCTTGTTAAATGAATCAAATTTCAGTATGTTACCTAGTATTTGTGCAACAGGTCAGTCCATATACAGAATGTTAGCCATAGATATTTAAATATTTGTATTGATTCAAATGTATGAATCAGTGAATATTTATGCTAGGCTTCCCATATGCTTTTGAAAATATCTTCCTGTGAAATTTAGATATCATTAATTTACCACTTTCAGGAAAATTGTTTGCTTCTTAAATGTATGATTGTAAATGAGATGATATACGTTATTTATAAATAATTTAATTTTGGATGTAACATGTCTTCTGATTGGCTGAAAGTTTTTTGTCTATCAGCTCATAGACATAATTTTGTCATGTGACCGTGATGTCATTAACGTTCTTTTCATGATTTACTCCTTATAAATGGAATTAAGAATTAAATCATAAAGGAATTACTGTAATATTTTTTCCGTCTATGAAGAAATAACCTCAAAAATGTGGTGCACATTAATTACAGTCATTCCTTAAGGTGGTACATAACACTGCAGGGAGATAACTCTTTAAAAATCAGCTGAATGTTTTAATCCCATTCTATTGTTCAGGAAATATTAAGCTTCTCAATGCTCAAAATTAGTGTTTGTCAAACTGCTATATATCCAATGATTTTTTTCTGAGAAAGTGATTGGTTCAAGTTTTTTGAAATTTTTATACTTTTGTCAAAGGGTTAAAGTAAATATTTTGTCAAAATTTTATGAAAATTAAACGATCCAAATTAATTTTAGTCAAGGTGTTTGGTACCACCTTAAATGATATAGCATAGATTAAGCTATAAATGAAATGGATTCTTTAAAGATGCAAAATAGCTTTAATAATCTTCTATAAAGTCATAATTTTTCTTTCTTTTGAAAAAAAATTTTGTAACATTGATACAAAAAAAACCCAAATATTATGGTAATTCATATTGGTTGCAGTAGATATCCAGAGAAGAATGATGGCTCAAGTTGCCCAATTATTTTCTCAGTTCTTTTTGATCTATGCATAATATATACTTGATCTCCTTTTTTGAGTTTCATTAACACTGAGGAAGGTGATGTGGCATATCCAGAGCCATCTGCATAGCCAAATACAAAGGCTTCATTGTTTTTGTTTATCTGAAACGTAACAGTTGATTTTTCATAACCCATCAGATTATATGATATATGGTATAGTCCAGATTTTGGTGCAGTAAACTTTCCAGTCTTTGGGTTGTAATGACTTCCAAGATTAATGCGAACATCATCAAATTTCAGAATGTCACTTCTACTGAATGAGTTAACTGTTTTGGTAAGAAATGCAGAGAAAGCAGGCTTCATCATGGTCTCTGAAACAAAAAATGTAAAGTAAATAAACCAAAAAAACAAATGATTATAAACAGTCAAGATGATATAATGAATCCATTTTCTCATATCCTGGTAAAAATTAAAAAAAGAAATAAAAATAAAAAAAGGAGTAAGATCATTAAAGGCCTAGTTGGCCCGTTTATTTAGTTCAGTGTTTCAAGATAAAAAAAAATTAAGTTGATTAAAAGAGATTTGAGAAAGCTAATTAGAACAATATTTGTCAAATTTTATTCAAAGTGTTGATTTTTACATCCCAAATAAGTCATGAAAGAGAAAGAGAGATTTTGGTGAAGTTTGACTTAAATTGTCAGCATTCCAACCAAATTAGGGGCTCAGAAACATAGAGCCCAGGTGTCAACAAACTAAATATTCCAGGCAGATATGTAAAATGTCATAACAAGCATTATGTTAAAATATAAAAGATCTTTTTCTGTGACACATGTGCTCTATGTTTCCTGTCAAAAAGATCAATGGAAATTTACCCATTTTCATGGAATTTTTGTGGAAAATCAAAATGAATGTGATTTATGATGTCATTATTAGAAAGCAATTATGTAAATATTCAACAAAAACTTGAAAAAGACATATTTCCTATCAAGTCATTGTATACACTATGATACATTGTGATATTGATCAATAAATACGAATTTGAAATTTTAGCTAGAAATAGGGGCCATTTTAGGGCCTTATATAGAAACTACTCCTTTCAAGTACTCACTGGTAATCTAAATTTCCTGCTATTTCCAGGCTATTTCAATCACTATTAACATGTGTGTGTTTGTTTTTGCTTTTTGTTTTTAAAGCTTAGAATACATTTATATTTATGGCGTTCATTATCACTGAACTAGTATATATATTTGTTTAGGGGCCAGCTGAAGGACGCCTCCGGGTGCGGGAATTTCTCGCTGCATTGAAGACCTGTTGGTGACCTTCTGCTGTTGTCTGTTCTACATTGTTCTATGGTCGGGTTGTTGTCTCTTTGACACATTCCCCATTTCCATTCTCAATTTTATGTCAATATAAAAAATGAAAGCCCCTTAAATGACCCAATTACTACCAAACTTTTGGCATTTTAAAAATACATTCAGAGTTTTCCCCCATGGCCTTATAGTACAATGTGCATGCTCTGCCATAATGGTGATATCTGAAGAGATTATATAATAGAATATGTATATATAATAAATGTTGTACTATAATTTAAGGGAAGCCATTCTATTTCACAATCTGTGGTGCTTTTCAAAAAAATCAAAATGGGGGATACTGACATTTATGATTCCAATTAAGAATTAGGGTTAAATCTGAATCCATCAACAGCATTTTTTTTTAGTTTTCATTTAAATTAGTAATTGGAAATGTTTCAAAGTGATGTATGGAGTCCTACTATAAAACATGTAAAGGGAATTACAAAATTTTCATGACTAAATGACAAGTGTGAGTATTAAAGTACATGTATTAGAATCATTAAACTTGAATATCTGTCATCTGAGACTATAGAAGTCTCAGCTGGCACATATAAGCTTTCAGAATAGCAAAAAGAGGTTGCACATATTTAAAAATCTATCAAATCTTTAATCTTGTAAGCTTTTTTATATGCCCCAGTTTCAAATTATCTTTTGAAAAAGAAGATTGATCCTGTATTTTGATATAATTGAATGTTAAGGTGGTCCCAAACACTTTGAATAAACTTAATTTGGCTTGTTTAATTTTCATAAAATTTGGACAATTAAAATATTTATTTTGACCCTTTGACAAAAATATAAAAATTTCAAAAAATTGAACCACACACTTTATTGGCAAAATTTCATTGGATGTATAGCAGTTAAAATGACAAACATTTAATTTTGGTCATTGAGAAGCAGACATCTTATACGTTCGGGTATTTCACATCCAATCATTTATGGTAATATTCTTTACAAAGCACAAAAATGTCAGTATTCACCTCAAAAGCTAACAAAGCCTTTAAACAGACTTATTAAGAAGGGATATAGTTACGATACTGTTGTCAGGTCATTAAAGATTGCATATTTTGGCTTTAATACTGATTCACTTATAGGGTCTTTGCATCGGAATTAAACACATTTATTCTAAAACCAGTTGTTGGCATGACACGGGTTATGTTATTCTCATAAATTTTATGACGGTATAATAAAAAACCCCTAACAGGAGGGATTGTGCCTGATATTCATATGATGAAGACATAATCTTTCAATCAGTTTAATTGAGGTCTGGAGCTGGCATGTCAGTAACTGCTAGTAGTCTGTTGTTATTTATGTATTATTGTCATTTGTTTTATTTTCTTTTGTTTCCTATTCTGACATCGGACTCGGACTTCTCTTATACTGAGTTTTACTGTGCATACTGTTGTGTGTTTGTTTTTTCTATATTGGCTAGAGGTAAAGGGCATGTAGGGGGAGGGTTGAGATCTCAAAAAACATGTTTAACCCCGCCGCATTTTTGCGCCTGTCCCAAGTCAGGAGCCTCTGGCCTTTGTTAGTCTTGTATCATTTTTAATTTTAGTTTCCTGTGTATAATTTGGAGTTTAGTATGATGTCCATTATCACTGAACTAGTATACATATTTGTTTAGGGGCCAGCTGAAGGACGCCTCCGGGTGCGGGAGTTTCTCGCTGCATTGAAGACTTATTGGTGGCCTTCAGCTGTTGTCTGCTCTATGTTCGGGTTGTTGTCTCTTTTACACATTCCCCATTTGCATTCTCAATTTTATTAATATTTCCTTAACAATAGAACGTGATTAAAACATTCAGCTGATTTTTACAGAGTTATCTCCCTGTAGTGTTATGTACCACCTTAGAATAATATTATAATTCTTACCTTTCAGTTCTTGCATATAGGTTGACATTGTAATATTGTTACTAGTATGTAAGTAGTCCACAGCATTATTCACTCTCTTCACAACATTTGTTGTTGCCAGTTTCACCTCTTGTCGTATAAGGTCTTTCACTGCTTTGGAGACCGACGCTTCTACTTTGTGTCCTATCAGTTCCTTCAGTTGTGCAGTAAGAACAGAAATGTCTAAGTCTGCTTTAAGGGGTGCATTTAATTTTGAAATTAAGGGAACATCAATAGAATTTGAACAAGTATCATTTTCACACGAATTTACTAGTTGCAGATGAAAATTCAGCATCAAAGCAAAAAGAAAAAGAGTATGTCCATTTACCATGTTTACCATCTTGGAAACCATACCTCTGTTGCAGGTACAAAGTTTTAAGTTCAATTTATGTTTTACGGAGGTTTTAAAGCAATGGTTTGACAATCCTCCAAAATGTTGTTTATAAAATCCAAATGGAAAAAGCTTTATAAAAATAATTTGAGAACTTTTATTGTTTGTAAAACCTACATAGAATTAACCACTTTAAATGAAAATGGTTTGAAAATCATCAAGACTTGTGACTGTTCTTAAAATTTATATTGGAAAATCTTTTATAAACATAGTTTCAGAAACCTCAAAAAGAATATAATTAGCTGTTATAAAATCTATGAGGGAATTGTTTAGCTTACCACTAATGAATTGTCTTTTATTTTAAACATACTTGTAAGAACTTTATATTGAAATGCGCAGATGGAAACATTCTGTAACAGACATAACATGTACAAGAATAAGCTGTTTGTACTTTTATTTTTTTAGATTTAAAATGCAACATGCAAAGTCAAACATATTTTTCTATCAGAACTGAAAAAAGTATTCTAATCTTTTGTTTGTATCAGTATATTATCAAATGAAAATGCAGTGTGAGTATATTCCAACATTATTTTTAGCTCACCTGGCCCAAATAGGCCAAGTGAGCTTTTCTCATCACTTGGCGTCCGTCGTCCGTCGTCGTATGTTAACTTTTACAAAAATCTTCTCCTCTGAAACTACTGGGCTAAATAAAACCAAACTTGGACTAAATCATCCTTAGGGTATTTAGTTTAAAAAAATGTATCCGATGACCCCGTTCATCAACCAAGATTGCCGCCATGGCTAAAAATAGAACATGGGGGTAAAATGCAGTTTTTGGCTATTATCTCTGAAACTAAAGAATTGAGAGCAAATCTGCAAAGCAGTAAAAATGTTCATCAGGTCAAGATCTATCTGCCCTGAAATTTTTGGACGTATCAGACAACACATTGTTAGGTTGCTGCCCCTGAATTAGTAATTTTAAGGAAATTTTGCAGTTTTTGGTTATTATCTTGAAAGTTATAATAGATAGAGATAAACTGTAATTAACAAAATTGTTCAGCAAAGTAAGATCTACAAATAAGTCAACATGACCAAAATTGTCATTTGACCCTATAAGGAGTTATTGCTCTTTAAATAAGTTTTTCACAATTTTTCGTAAATTTTTGTAATCTTTTACAAAAATCTTCTCTTCTGAAACTACTGAGACAAATTTAACCAAACTTGGCCACAATCATCCTTAGGGTATTTAGTTTAAAAAATGTGTCCGATGACCCCGCCTGTTGACCAACATGGCCGACATGGCTAAAAATAGAACAGAGGTAAAATGCAAGTTTTGTCTATTATTTTGAAAACCGTTATTAATAGAGAAATTCTGACAAGGCAAAAATGTTCAGAATGTTGAGCTCTACCAACTGTCTATTATGTCAAAATTGTTAGACAACTTCTAATAGGAGTAATTGCCCTTAAATGACAAATTTTACCATTTTTTTCATTTTTGCATATTATCTTGAAAACTATAATAGATACAGAGAAACATGAAAATTGCAAAAATTATCAGCAAGATGAGTTCTACAAATAAGGTCACATTGTCGAAATCGTCAGCCTACTCCTTATGAGAATTTATGCCCTTTGATGATGATTTTCACAATATTTTGCGTTTTTTTGCCTTATTTCTTAAAAATTATAATAGATATATAGATAGAAACAAAATAAATAGGCAAAAATAATCAGCAAGACAAGATCTACAATTAAGACAATATAGAGGAAATTGTCTGATCTACTAAAAAGTCACATTTTGCTGATAAAGGTAGTAGGCTGTCACTCTTTATAGGAGTGATTGCCCAGCCCCTTAAATATAAGGATTTGTTTACTCTCTTTTGTGTTTTGAGCAAAAACTAAAGAAGATAGAGAGAAACTAAACAGACTAGATAATCAGCAATACAAGATCAACAAAACAGAGATTTTTCTTATGAATTCTATTCTTGTCTTCAATGTTGGAGAGTGTCCTTTGTTGAATATGCACATAGACCCAGGTGAGCGACACAGGCTCTTTAGAGCCTCTAGTTCTAATTCATAGCCAATTAATTTTCTTTATTGATTGATAAGTGGTAAAAAGAAATTCTATTTGATGAAATTCAATGATCAATTATGAAATCAAATTTTTGTGCCATCCTTTTATGTGACATTATGACACAGCCAAAAAAAAAAAAAAATATAAGACATTTTACAAAAAGACATTTGATAAAATTAAGAATGGAAATTGGGAATGTGTTAAAGAGACAACAACCCGACCAAAGAGCAGAAAACAGCCACCAATGGGTCCTCAACACAGCGAGAAAATCCCGCAACTGGAGGCAAACTTCAGCCTGCCCCTAAACAAAAATGTGTACTAGTTCAGCGAAAATGAACATCACACTAAAAGTTTGCCAACTCAGCTCTCCACCTCTCAAAATATTTAAAACATTGTGAAGTCTTACATTTTAAATATTTTGTTCATGTGAGAAAAATATACACAATTTTTAATAAATATAAATGCTTTTTGAAGGTTCAGGAAAAATGTTAAAATCTCAATGATAAATTAGTACAATGAAAGAGACTAGCTAGATATACAATGGAAAACAATGAAACCTTGAATCTTGCAATCCAGCAACCCAACTGTACAAAAAATCAGAAGACTAATTCACCCAGGTTTCATTTGGCAATTTATTTTTATTTAAAAGTCAACTTTATATATTATATAAGGAATTTGGTTTTATAATTTTTTATGTATTTCTCTATCCTGAGTGTTCTTGTGTTTATTTGTACTGCATTCCTGTCACGTATTGTTGTCATTTTAGCAGTATTTTTAACATTGCCATATAAGCAGCAGGTTTGGCTAGCCAAAAAAACAGGTTCAACCCACCATTTTTTCTTAAAAGGTCCTGTATCAAGTCAGGAATATGGCAGTGTAAATTGTTATCAAATAGTTTGTTTTGTTGCAGTTCATTGTTTCTGTTGATCCGTTGTTTTCCTCTTACAGTTGATGTGTTTCCCTCGGTTTTGGTTTGTGACCCGGATTTTTTTTCGTTTAATCAATTTATTGAACTATTGAACAGCGGTATTACTACTGTTGCCTTTATTTATGTATTTGTATCTTTCATGTAAATAAAAGGTGAATTTATGTGAAATAAAATAAAATTTGAAATTATTTGATTTGTATTTGTATTTGTTTTGGTCTCATTCATTATAGATTGGTATTCAAGGATAATCAAAAATACATTGTAATGACTGTTGTTTATATAAACAATGCTGATTAGTTTTTACACTGTGTTTGATCTCCATGATCATGATGATTTTTATTATATCTAGCTTTGGTGGTTTGATAATGAAAGCAACAATTTTGTACAGTTTGGAGAAGATTTCAATCGTATATGATGACATGAAAAGTGCACAATGACAAAATGAATCTGTCATCTAGGAGTGATGTTATACTTAACCTTGAGGAAATATTACTATTTCTCTTAGATAAAGTGTTGCTTTACACCTCATTCTTTACACCTCATTCTTTACACCTCATTCTTTACCGTCATTCTTTACACCTCATTCTTTACACCTCATTCTTTACACCTCATTCTTTACACCTCATTCTTTGTGTTTCTTCTTTTATTTTACCTATGATAAACTAATAAGTGTGGAATTAGTAAACAGTGAGTGAATTAACAAATTGAATTACAAGGGAACAAAATTATTTTTACTGCTTGGCATTTTGATCTCATGGAATTATTTGAACATTTTACTTTAGTATATATAGAATAAATATTTTGTAGATTTTACACCTGATCATTTTAACACTACATATCATTCATATAATCAAGATGTTTTAACTATTAAATTCCTGATATTAAGGTGGTACCTAACACTACAGGGAGATAACTCTGAAAAATCATCTAAACGTTTTAATTACATTGTATTGTTAAGGAAATATTAAGCTTCTCAATGATTAAAATTAGTGTTTGTCAAACTGCTGTATATCCAATAAAATTTTTCTGAGAAAGTGATTGGTTCAAGTTTTTTGATTTTTTTTTTTATTTTTGTCAAAGGGTCAAAGTAAATATTTTGTTAAAATTTTATGAAAATTATGGTTATTATCTTGAAAGTTATAATAGATAGAGATAAACTGTAATTAACAAAATTGTTCAGCAAAGTAAGATCTACAAATAAGTCAACATGACCACGATACTTTTTCTGCAGCGCTTTGTAGAAAAATAAACAATGAAATACAAAAACATCGAGATATGACGTCACCATTAACAGTAGCCGTGACGTCATGAACCCACTATGAAATTTACTAACCCCCTACGGATCCATAGGGGTCACCACGTGACGGCGTTAAACCAATTACAACGTAATAATTTATCCGCGGTCAATAAAAAAAATGACTCCAACCCTTTTATATATATGTATAGCAGTGGTCAGGGCTAATAACACCTCAGGATTAGGTCATCTTATTGCAGAAAATTCAATGAATATACATTTATTGTATTATTGAATATATCGGGTAATTGGATATTTTTTGCTGACATTTTGGGTATTCTATTTGACAGAGTCTACAGTTTAGGTAAAAATTAGGTGAAAGATACCAGAGGGACAATTAACTTATGGAATTTTAGTATGACTGATGAAGAAAAGTGCTCCTGACTCATAAAATTTATAAGGCATTATTTCATTTTGTTCAGGGAAGGTTGACAGATGGCAAAGGGAAGACAATAGAATGTAAAGATGCCATATTTATCATGACTTCCAACTTAGCTAGTGAGGTTATAGCTGAGCATGCATTACAACTGAGGAAAGAAGCTGATGAAATGGATAAACAGAAACATACAGGAAAACTTGGTTTGTTAAATATGAGTAAAAAGAAAGTGTGGGTGATATACCAATGAGAAAAAAAACCAACAGCATAAATAACGAATATTTGTGCTTTATGGCATTTGTATGTCAATTTTTAAATACAAAATAAATAAAAAAATGAATGATATATGATTTATCTACTTGAAAATAGATCTTTTAATGATTTCAAAGTAAAAACTGTCTGCCTCAATTCTGAGAGTGTAATTACCATGTTTAATTTTGGACTGCACTCTGACATCCTACATCCCTAAGAGTCCCAAAAAAGATGTCAAAGTTTATAGAGCAAACTTGCTCTAATGCATGCATTGTTTCGATAATTTTGTTAACATTATTATCACCCAGAAACCTGTTTCCTATGACTTTTAATTTCTTTTTTTTTTATATTTGTTTATATATAATTACTTCAATTTCCATTTTGCAGAGGATTTAGAATCATCAGAAAGAATAACTATATCCAGAAGGTTTAAAGACCAAGTTGTGAGACCCATTTTGAAAGTAATTGGATAAGTTATTATTGGTCGTAAAACAAAATTTGTAGATTTCAAAGGTATAAGTGAATCATGAATTTATGAGAGAAAAAAAAACCCTTCTTAATAAGAAAAAAAAAGATGACTAAAAATGTTAACTGAGACCAACCAAAAAAATTAGATTTCTTTTATTATGTCATCAGAGACATGATACTTGATGTTGTTGTTATTGGGTATTTATTGAAAAAGATTGGCAACGGTTGGAACATATATAGATGAGACAAGAATCTACATACGAGCCGCGTCGGATAAAAATCGACCTTATGCAAGTGCATGTATACATATACATGTAAAGACTTTAATTGATTTTGGAACAATCAAATACGAAATAAAAGATGAAATTTGGTCTGTTTTGTAGGGCTCATATATCAAATCAATTTTCAAACAGTTTAAGACTTTGCATAGAGATTTTTTCAACCAAAAATAGCTTCAATAGATGTATTAATATTAATTTTGCATAAGGTCGATTTCTATGCGACACAGCTCATACTATAAATTCAGAAATTATTATTGCAATTTTTGAAGAATGGATAAAATGTTAGATTAATTATTGCAATTTCATGAAAAAACGGCATACAGATACATGTATCAAAATCAAAATGCGAGTTCTTATTATTGCAGTACTTACACAGTCGAAAAAACCTAGCAATAATTTACAGTAATTATTTATACATCCCTTGTTTTCATTTGCATAACAATTGAGCGTTACTGATGAAGGTAATTCCAGAAAAATACTGTAAAAGCACACAATTTATACAGTGTTATTTTCGTTAATTAGTTTTTTAAAGAGAAGATGCTTCATATATACACAAATTTTGAGTTCTTGGAAATTGATATGACTGACTCCAAATTAACCAATTTTGAGCCTTTTTTCAGCCTTTGGAGATGAGAACATCTGCTGAGCTTGCTGTTGATGCAAATTTTGAATAGTTTATGCCCCCGCCATAGGGGACGGGGGGATTAAATGTTACCCTGACCATCTGTCCTTCTGTCTTTCCATCCTTCTGTCTTTCCATTCCATCCATCCATTCAGTTCTCATTGCAAAGCTTGAGGGAGGGCATTCTTGTCCTCAAACACATTCTTCCTTTTTTTACAAAATAATTTATTTACTTTCAGAGACATTTCAGACGAGATGAATTTTTAGGTAGAATAAATGAAATTGTTTACTTTCTACCTTTCTCAAGATCTGAACTATCAAAATTGGTCACAAAAGAACTACAATATTGGTCTGAACAGGTAAGCACTTAGCAAATGTAGCCTGCTGGGAACCTGTATGTAGCACTATAGAAATTTTCATTAGATGATATGAATACAAGAGTTGACTGAAGCAATATCTGTTGAGATAAGGTGGGTTTCTGTTCATAAAAGTACAGACTTCATGCAGCAATGACACAACTTTGAACTTTGCAAGGAAAAAAGTGGTGAGAGAGTGGAGGACAAAATTAACAAATAGCTGCAAATAATGGGTAAAAAATTTATATTTTTTACAGTTATATCTTATTTGAAATCTTTTGTATAGGTATTTGTTTTCATCGAATCAAAATTCTAAATCTGTATTAAATCAGGGGAGATTACTCAGATAATGTAGTTTGATAAAGGAACTTACAGAATTTTGTTGTAGCAAGTTAACAAGTTAATCTAAGAAAAATCAACACCTGTCAATTCTGAAAGAAATAATCAGTGCCAAATGTGTTCAATGTAGACTTGTATGTATTAATAAAATAACTGTAATATTTCAGGCAGAGAAGAAACACAATATGAAGTTGTTATGGGATCACAATGTTGTTGATATTTTGGCTGATGGCTACGATGTCCACTATGGGGCTAGATCAATCAAATATGAGGTAAGAAAGAAACTTCCAAACAATTATTTTTAGAAGTCCTTAAATATTTGGAATTGTGGTAAGGAATGACATCTCTGAAAAATTGCTCTCTTCTTATAATTGGATTTTTTGTTTTTTTCATCTCCCCTCTTCAGGGGGCATCAAAGGTTGTGGGGGAGGTATTATGTACAAAACCCATGTAGGTAAATGCTATGATCTAAGAAAAAAAAATATGTCTGCTGCCTCCATTCATAGGGGAAAATGCTGAGGCTTAATTTTCCAACCCTACCATGTGCTGTTAACTCATCAGATACTAAGCTTATAATTTGTTACGCCAGATGCACATTTCCTCTACATAAGACTCATCAGTGACGCTCAATATAGAAAAGTTGGAAGTCCAAATCATTTATGAAGTTGAAGCTCATAAAAAAATTGAAATTCTGAAAAGTTGTGACAAATGCGGCTACAGCAAAGGATGCAAGGGGTAGAAAAACCTTAAAGTATTTGAGTTATTCAACATTTTTAAACAAAAAATGTTTATTCATAAAACAAGAACATATCACTTATATTTCATGTTAACACAAAAGTGCAGACTACTTGGCTGGTGATACCCTGGTGGAGGAAACATCCACCAGCAATGGCATTATATAGTTCATTACAATTCTTATTACTTTTACAGGTAGAGAGAAGAGTGGTTACCCAGCTTGCCATGGCTCATGAGAGAGGACTAATACAGAAAGGTTGTGTGATCAAACTTGCTGCTTCACATTCTCACGATTTGATCAAATCGACAGAACAATCAGATAAAGACAAAAATGTTCCTACTATATCACTACAACTTCAAAAGAAAGGAAAGAAAGAAGAATATATTGATATTAATTTTAAGAATGAAGAAAACCCATTTGATATTGGCTTTAAGTAATCAATATCTGTTCTCTAATTCTTTGTGTAGAAGATATTATCATTGCAAATTTTTTTCTACTGATTTTTATAGTTTGTTTTCATGTGCTGATAAACCACTGTCCCAGGTTAGGGGGAGGGTTGAGCGCTCACAAACATGTTTAACCTCGCCACATTCTTTATGGGCCCATGCCAAGTCAGGAGCCTGTAGTTCAGTGGTTGTTATTGGTTCATGTCTGTCATATTTGTTTTTCCTTAATTGTTTTGTTATAAATTAGTCCAATAGTTTTCTTGATCGAATTGTTTCATAATTGGCATGTCAGGGCCTTTTATAGCCAACTATACGGTATGGATTTTTATACGACCGCAAATTGCGGTCGTATATTGGTATGACGTTGGCGTCGTCGTCATCTTAGTCGTCCCAAGACACATTGGTTTCGCACTCTAACTTTAGTTAAAGTGAATGGATCTCTATGAAATTTTACCATAAGGTTCAATACCATAAAAGGAAGGTTTGGATTGATTTTCGGGGTTATGGTACCAACAGGTAAGGAATTAGGGGCCAAAAAGGGGCCAAAAATAAGCATTTTTGTAACCTCTAGACATAACTTGTGTGTTAGTGTATGGATCTCTCTGGCATTGTACCAAAAGGTTCCATATTACAAAGGGAATGCTGGGATTGATTTTGGGGGTAATTGCCTCAAAATTTTAGGAATTAGGCGCCAAAAAAGGGGCAAAAAACAAGCATTTTTCTAGTTTCATGACGATAACTTGTGTGTAAGTATATGGATTTTTCTGAAATTGTGCTACAAGGTTCCATATGATAAAGGGAAAGCTGGAATTGAGTTTGGGGGTAATTGCCCAAAATGTTTAGGAATTTTGGGGCCAAAAAGGGGCCAAAAATAAGCATTTTTCTAGTTTCCAGACAATAACTTGTGTTCAAGTGTGTATCTCTCTGAAATTGTACTGCAAGGTACCATACCACAAAGGGAAGGCTGGGATTGAGTTTGGGGGTGATGAATCATAAGGGGGTTAAAAAAATTTGAGGGAGGGATTTTTTTTTTCCTTTTTTTTTCTTTAAAATTTTCCATTTTAAATTGGTTATTTCTGATTCTTATATAAAAGCAAATAATAATGATATGGTTTGAATAGGTAAATTAAAAATTTTTAAGTTCTTATACCACATTCATTCTGTGTCAGAAACCTATGCTGTGTCAAATATCTAATCACAATCCAAATTCAGTGCTGTATCAAGCTTGAATGTTGTGCCCATACTTGCCCCAACTGTTCAGGGTTCGACCTCTGCAGTCGTATCAAGCAGAACCCAGCGGAGTATTTTATTCTCTTTGTTGAAGACAGTACAGTTGCCTATCATTGCTTACATCCACTTTATTAGATCTTTGGTGGATAGTTGTCTCATTGGCAACCATACCAAATCTCCTTATTTTTATATATTTTACATGTCCAGACATGTACAGTTATCTGAATGATACATCCTTTTTTATACCCCTCCCTACAAAGTTAGGGGGGTTGCATTCATTAGTCAGTCAGTTGTTAATGTTTCCATGCTTACACAAATACTTTATATTAGATTGCAACCTTTCTTTTATATAGTCACATGTAATTATAAGAAGATCCATATTGATTTTGAGGTCACCATATCATAGTTCAAGGTCATATGAATTAACAGTGTTTGATTAAAAGAAATAAGCGAATGTATTTATAGAATGAATTTCAATGATAAATCCATAATGAAGCCACATTTAATTTTCAAAAGTTTAAAGTTATTGTAGCCTAGAGCATTTTCAAGTCATTTGACCACTACTTTTACCATCACTCTGCGCCTGTCATTGTTGTCTGAAAACTTAAATAACTAGAATTATAAGATATATGCATAAATGAACTGGTCAATTAATCCTTTTTAGGAGTTATTGCCCTTGAAGGATGATTTTTATCCATTTTTTGCATTTTCGCAGTGAACAATAAGTAAAAATGATAAATAAAGTAAGGTCTATGATAAGTCAACATGCCTGAAGTCTTCAATTGATCACTTATGTGAGTTTTTGCACTTGAAAGACTATTTTTATCCATTTTTTTCAGAAACTTAAAAAGGAAGAGAGAATCTGAAAATATCAAACGTGCGTTCAGCAAAATAAAGACTACAAAAAAGTCAAATGGATGAAATTATCAACCTAATCTTTATAGGAACTTTTATCTCAGAATGACAATTTTTACCATTTCTTCGCATTTTTGTCAAACATTATAGTTGATACAAAGAAACTCTAAATTGCAGAAATTACCTCTTAACACATCAGATAAATTAACATGGCTGAAATTGTCTGTAGAATTCTTATAGGTGTAATAACTCTTCAATGACAATTTTTTCTATTTTTAGCTCACCTGGCATAAATGGCCATGTGAGTTTTTGCCATCACTTTGATTCCAACATCATCCGTCCTCTGTCTGTCATCAACCTCTTTTCAAAGATCTTCTCTGAAACTGTTGAACTAATTTCAACTAAAGTTGAGGTTAATAATCCTTAGGGTATCTTGTATAAAGTTTTTTCCCCTAAGTCATTCAATACACACGGCCCCCATGGCTGAAAATAGAACATGGGGGTGCAATGCATTAATATCCTTATTCAAAAACCATAATAAATTGAGAAAATCTGATGAGGCAATAATGCTCAGAATGTCAAGATCTAAGGACTTCTCCAATTTCATCAAAATAATCAGATGACTCTTAAAGAGTTATTGCCTTTAACGACAATGTTTTGCAATTTTCCGGTTTTTGCATTTCTCAAAACCTATATCAGCAATATATACAAGATCTACAAAATTTCTTATATGACCAAAGCCAAAACAAATGCCGGGTGAGCAGTAAAGGCTCCTTGGAGCCATTTGATTGTTTGTTTTTGTCTATAATCTTGAAAACTATAAATAAAGGCAACAGTAGTATACCGCTGTTCAAAATTCATAAATCAATTGAGAAAAAACAAATTCAGGTCACAAACTAAAACTGAGGAAACACATCAAATATAAGAGGAGAACAAAGACACAACAGAAACACTAAAATGCCAATAGATTATTTTATTAAGCTCATATGATCAACTAGACAAATTCTTCAAGTAAGCCAACATTGCCAAAGTATGGGTGGACTCTTTCTTGTAGATTCTGCCTCTGAGTGATAATTGTCAGCCATGCGTTGTGTTTTTTAGGGAAACTTAAGTTGATATGTTTTGTAGACTGTTTTATTTTTGTTGTTTTTCACCATGGCATTGTCAAATTGTCTTCAACTTATGAGTTTGAATATCTCTTTGGTATCTTCCGCTTCTCTTGATAAAGAATACTGTAAGTAGCATAAATGATCATCAACATTTTAATTGATAAGTTAAAGTGAAAAAAATTGGTAACTGGGCATTATTGCCCTATGATTTTTACCAAATATTTTTGATACTATATAAGATAAAGACTAAAACTTTGGATAGCAAAAACAATCAGCAACATAAGATCAACAAATAAATCAATAAAAATGAAATAGTCAATCAGTTCCCTACAGGATTTGTAACCTAGAAATCTCAATTTTAACCCATGTTTTTCCATTTCTTCTTATTATCTTAAATATCATTTTGTATTTACAGAAAATAGGTCTAGCGAAAATTATCAACAATAAAAAAAATTTGCCCACACAGTTTCTATATTTTTTGTTTGTAAAAATAACCAGTGAGCAATATACTCTCCTGGGACTCTTTAGTTTTGTCTTGTATGCAATGTAATCTTATTACTTGGGTTTGGTCAATGGTAAAAGATTTTATGTAATTGATCAATCTGTTATAATATGTTTTTTTTTTTTTACATTTGTTGAATGTTAATGACATAACTGTATGAAATTCATTAATTGGCCTAAAATTTTTCACTAAAATTTGTACTGGTAATAGTAGATTGCTTCGTTCTTATGCCTGTATGTAACTTGGAATAATACTGCTGAAAAATTAGTTGCAATGTAACAATGAAAGTAGTAATTGTCTCATAGAAAAAAGTAAGATAACAAAAATACCGAACTCCGGGCAAAATTCTAAACGGAAAGGCCCTAAGCAAATGGCAAAATCAACTGCTCAAACACATCAAACGAATGGATAACATTTTTCTTTTGTAGAAAATGCCTGTACCAAGAATAGAATAGACACTGTAAAGCATTTTTGCAGAAAAAAAGAACAAAAGAAGCTGATTGGCATTTTTCAAATGTTTTTATTCCATTGCTATAGGCTACTACTACTACTACTACTACTACTGCTTCTACAGTCCTTTAGTCTGTCCTTCCGTCTGTCACATTTTCCTTTTTGCACTCTTAACTTAAGTTTTCCTCATCCAAATTTTATTAAACTCATACACTCATACATATGCTAAGAACCAAAACTCATGGACAGATTTCTTATTTGGGCAGTAAGTCACTTACTGTTCTAGAGTATGCCCTTTAAAACTTGGAAAATTGCAAACTTATTCGTTTCCGCACTGTAACTTAATTTATCTCTTCCAAATTTGATGAAACCATACGCAATGCTAAGAATCACAACACACAGAAAGACTTCGAATTTGGGCAGTGAGTCATTTACCGTTCTAGAGTTATGCCCCTTTTTAACTTGAAAAATTGCTAATTTAAGTTTCTGCACTCTCAGTTCAGTTTGTCTCATCCAAATTTTTATGAAACTCATACACAATGCTAAAAACCAAAACACACAGACTGAGTATAATTTGGGCAGTGAGTCCTTTACCGTTCTAGATGCTTTTTTTTAACTTGAAAAATTGCAAGGCTTGAGTGGGGCATTTGTGTCCTCAGACACATTCTTCAATGAGCTTGATGTTTTTAAATCACAAATAAACTTCAAATTATATCAGTCATACAATTTTCGTGACAAAAGTCTCCTTCTCTTTTCTTATGACCTTATAATCTGAAGAAAAGATTCACAATACTTGAAAGACCATACAATTTAAGATTCTGTAATCGTATAAACCATTACATTTTTAAGTAAAATTAATATTATTTTGCAATACTTGGTTTCAAAGGCTATTTATCGTCCTGAATATGCATGAAATATTTGCCACTGGACGTTAAGCAACCAACAATCAATCAATCAAAGGCTATTTAAAGCTGTTTTCTATGTTCATAAAATGAAATGTGTATTGCAGGCAATCATTAATGATGTATGAAATAAAATTGAAATATCTAGCCTTATTTTTCTCTTGCCTGCATAGAAAGTAGCAGAACGCGAGACAGTGATTACAATCTGGCAACATATTAAATTTTGTGTAAAGCTTTATATTTCAGAGGAAGAAGTCCTGGATGTTTCATACATTGTTTGTAGCTGCCTTGTAATACAAAGTTTTTGTCTTGTCAAATGTCAACTGCCCTTGTCCTCATTTTCATGTTCCAGCGACTGCTCCAAAAATGTATTAGTTATTTTGTCATGTAAAGTTCTCACTTATGAGTAATATGATAACAATATTTGGTATATGGGGTCCTTTGAAAGTCTTCATTTCTATTAGACAGGTATGCCTCACCTCGACCTCATTTCATGAATCTGTGATCGAAGATAAAGTTCCGTGATTATGTCTGTTTCTCAGATGTTATAAGCTGTAGGTCACTCAAATACATGTGGTGTACGAAATGATTGTATGGTTTTCATGTCTGTCTGGTAGGTTTCATCAGACCTTTATGTCATTTTCATGGTTCAATGGTCAATGTTAGGTTTATATATGCCTGTCTTTAAAGACGGGACATTTTATGGTACACAGTTGTCTGTCCATCTGTCTGGACAATAACTCAAAAAAGCTTTATTCAATTTTCATAAAACTTTGGTGAATTGTTTATATATAGTGACGTAAGCTTCCCTTCGATTTTATCAATTTTAGATTTTGCCTTTCCGAGTTGTGGGATTTTATTCATAAAAAACTGTTGGTATGTCTGACGTCCATCGCCAACACTTCGGACAATAACTCAAAAACGCTTTAATCGATTTTCATGACTCTATGGTGAATTTGCTTATATTTATTGATGTAACCTCGATCTCGATTTTTATAAATTCTATGCATAAAAAAAATTCTTAGTGTGTAATTTAAATTCTCAGTGTATGTTTTTCAGTTTTTTAATCTTGGTGCTTTTTTTTTTTAATTCTCAGTGTAAATTTTTCAAAAAATGACTCAGACATAGTTTTGAAGAGAACTGCTTGCCATAATCAATTCAATTACTGAAAATTCAGAAATTATTGCGTGCATTTATTATTGCAATTTTCAATAATGGACAAAAAGGCTAGTTTAATGCAAGTTGTTATTATTTTTATACTCAGTAAGTCGAATTATTTGAGTTAATAAAAACCTTGCAATAATTTCTGAATTTACAGTATCTAAAAGGATTTTAGGCTATAAATAGTTTGGTTTAATGTGTAAATAAAATAGGTGTGTATTTTATAGACATATTTTACACATTTTATTTTGGGTTTCAACATCATGATCATGAACTTGCACAATACGCCCCCCCCCCCCCCCCCCCCCCCAAAAAAAAAAACAATCAGCCACCATCCTCCTCCAAAAACGATGAGTTGTGAAACAACAGTACAAAATATACTATACAGAAAAATTAAAATTGAGCATCATGAACCTCTACAAAAACTAGGGATGGAACTTAAAAAATTGAAAACAACACGTTTAATAATTTCATGCATCCGAAGCGCTTTTTTGGGTTTACCTTCATCAGGAACGCTCAAAGCCAAACATTTGAAATCCGAGGGATGTATAAGTACCAAAACAGTTGAAGAGCTATATGACAAAAATACATAAAACAAATAGCCAAATTCATCTAAGGTCAACTTTGCCTGAGGGAGTTGAAATCTTAGTTTCTTTATAATTTCAAAATTTATAAACGGAATGCACAGAATGTTCAGTAATTTCTGAAATGACACACAATCTACTATACTTGTACTTGCTATATGAAATGAATAGCACAACTGTCGACTTAGATATGTTTCATCATCATCATCACCATCGTCGTCGTCGTCATCATCATCGTCGTCGTCATCATCGTCGTCGCCATCGTAATCATCTTCATCGTCATCATCGTCGTTATCTTCATCATCATCGTCGTCGTCATCGTCATCATCATCATGCACCTGTACAGTTAAGATCAAACACATCGGAAAACTTACGCATTATACAATGCTTCAGATTGAGGGGTTCAAAACAGTTTTTCATATATTTATAGATCTAGAGAATCGGGTGTATAGTATATAGTAGGGGCTATATTGCATTCAAATCCGTTCGTCCGTTCGTCCAACAAATGTTTCTGTCACACTATTTTGAGCTTCATACCAAAAGAATGACTTCATATTTGGTAAGCAGATTGATGTGTTGTAACGTGAGATTACTTTTTGGATCTTCGAGGCATTTTGATGTAAATAACGATGCTAAAATGTTAGAATATTTTGCTGTAAGCGTTCCTGATGAAGGTAAACCAAGAAAATAGCTTCAAACGCACGAAATGCATGAAGTGTTATTTTCATTAATTTGAACAATCTGAAGTAATACAATTAGCATGCATGAAAAAACTTATTAAAACAACATAACAAAAAATATTCTTCAGTGAAATTTTGATGTTATTTTCGAGAAATACAGCTGTCAGTTGTACACAAATGAGGCAAAATATATAACCAAAATTGTTTTCTACATGTTTTTACTCAAATTTTTTTGGTTTGAAAAAACAAGATATTCTTATTAATTGACCTTTATTTTTTAATTTTGTGGCCATTTTAAAATTTTTCAAATACATCATGAAGAAGATGTTCAAATATTATTAAGGAACGTTTAATGTTTTTTCAATCATTTGAAAACTAATCCAGGAAACCAAAAACACGCAGACAAGTTTCTGCAGTACAAATTTAATCCACAACCTTAATGACATATATATATATATAATTACGTCTAAACAAGTCTACGACAGATCCATCCATTGGATCACCAGTGAAGGTGATACACGGCTGAAAACACATATTATATTGATAATTACCCTAAATATCAGCACAACAATGTTAAATCTGCAAATTGTTCTTCCCTCGCCGGGATTCGAACTCATGCTTTTGGGATATCGAGACAACACCGCCTGCACTGTGTCCAGCGCTCTAGACTACTCGCCCACCTAGACCGAACTAAAAATCCAGCTTTCAGTGGCCTAGTATTACCTTTCCTCGTCAGTATAATCTAGAGTTGTAACACGGTACATGATATATTAGGCATGAAGATGGAATTAATTGCAGATTAGATAAAGTATCTGTCTTAAATGATCGTAAGATGTAGTCGCAGAAATAATTATTTGATAAGAACGTCTAAACAAGAGACAACTATATAAATAAGAAAGCAGAAATCTTTTCAAACACAGATAGCTAGGTACGTATCTCGAATTATTATTTTTTTTTATCTTTTAGTATTCTGGGTTATATAACTTGCTAAATCAATTTTTACAGACCAGATAAGAGGAGACAACTCTTTACCCTATAGTGTACCAATGTGCTTTAGGTATGATTTTTTCCAATTTGTATTGCTAGGTTTTAAGCAGCTAGCAATCAATTGATCCAATTTGTATATACATAATATTTTTATTTTAAAAAAAAGCAATCATATATTCTGAATAGATTCGTTGAATAACAGCATATATGTTTACAATATCTTAAATATCTACATGTGCCAATGTTTTAAAAGCCTGTAAACAAAATAGAAAATCGAGAACAAATGGTACCCGTGATAACAAAACAGACAAACATGTTCAGAGTAAAAATTTAATATTAAGATTAGGTCATAACATGGCTTGACAGGCATCCTTTCTCTAAAAACAACTCCATGATTGCCCATTTCATTTCAATATTCACATTTCTCTTCAATCAGCTGATTATAACGCTCCATCAAACCTTTAAAATACTTTACTGTTTTGACCTTAAGTTCTAAAGTTGCATCTTCATCACAGATAAAAATCGTCTGCGGATGCTGCTGGAATGCTGAGACGGTCCACATGTGATTGACCCCCTCTTCTATGACCTTGTGTAATGCGTAGGCTTTGTGGGCTCCTGTGATCAGTATCATCACCTGTATAAAATCATATAAAAGGCACTGTAAAAGCTAATGAAAGAATATATTTTTTTCTTCAAGGACAGACCTTTTTTCCTATTTTAAAGTCTGTGATTCTCCCTCAATGCAAAGCTATGAAAACTCACAAACGTTTAACTAAATTGATTTGCAATGTCATCAACTGCAAACGAAAATTGAAATTATTTGAAATTGATCAACGATGAAAGTTGATCTAATTTTACAATCAGATAAATTAATATGGATTATTTAATAGCATATGCATGTGCAATCAATCCAGTTGTGTGTAGTATATACTTCGCCATGTATACAGGAAAAAAACCTTGAAAACAATGTTCTTAACTATTAGTTAGTGTAGTTCCTTATATATTAATACAAACTTAGAAGCACACAGGAGGCACATATGAATAACAGGAAATGGGGATTATATAACAATGAGACAACATCAAAACAAAGCAAAACTTTCACGAATGAAAAATTAACCAACTGAAAACGATGCAAGAGAGTAGATCCGAAAAACAAGGATACAATTTACAGGCACATTCCCACATATTATTATCTACCGACATAATTGAATGAGAGGGCGCTCCTGTCAATCAAATATTTTCATTCAAACCAGAAGAAAGGATATGTCGATATACGTTTATGAGACATTAACGCTGCGACAAAACTAAAAACCGAAAGGAAGAGGACAATAGCCGGCAGCCGTAGACATGTACGAATGTCTCTACATATTGTGAAGCATTAAATCTACCTTCGACAAGGGAATTAATACATTTAACAGCGACAGTAAATATGTGCAGCATTTTGCAAAGCTGACTAATCGTTATTTAACAATGTTTCCTTATTCAATAAAACTACTTATTCATCACAGATCTTACCGCTTTCTTTAACAGATAAAATACTAAAATCTTATTTCAAAATAGTTTATATTCTAGTTATGGCAAATTATATATATATTATATATATACGTCCAAAAAATACATGAAATATTTACTCCTAGGGGATCAGAATTGTGTACCCTAATATTGTTTCACTGCTAAAGATGAAAAACTTCTATAGAAAATTCATAGCCTTTCCTCACTCTAAAATTTTATAATTCAGTACTTAATCAATGGAGGGTTACTGCATGCAGTGCTACCAGTAATTTTCATAAATTTTTATCTAAATATAGATATTAATAAAAGCTAATTACAAATACAACATATTCAAAAACACCTTCTAGGACTTTAATGACTAACCAACAGGTTTTTTTTATATTGCAAAGGTAGTTAAGCGGTTTAATAATAAACAACAGGATAACATGTACAAATAAGTAAATAATCTATGTTTAAAACAAAATTTCTGTAATAAAGTATATGGGTTTTTACGTACGATTCTAGTTTTGATTTGCTCAAAATTTTCCTATAATGAATGAAAACAGATAAATATTATTTCTGTGAAATAATGGTATATTCACAAAATGGCATGTCTATTGGTAGTTTGTTTTTATTGCACTTTGAAAATTGTGCAAAACGGATTATAAACCTGTAGCAAGCGACAATCTATCATTTATATTCTTCTTACCTCCATTGCATCAATCAGTTCAATCCTTTTTTTTACATTTATTGAATCCCCTTGCATTTGATAATATGACTCATAACATCATAAGCATTTATTAAAAGACAAACGGACAATCTAATTAAAATTAAATCTCCGCACTCGCTCATTCCCACGCAGTGACCAAGAATAAAAAAAAAATGAGCGAGTGCGGAGATTTATTTTTTATCAAATTGGACTAACTGATAATCTCCATTGCAACAAAAAAAGGACTAATTCCTTTCAAGTAGATTTACCTCTCTTGCGTCCATAACAGTTTGTATACCAACTGTTAAGGCCTGTTTAGGACAATTTCCTTCAAACACGCTAGTATCGGCAATGCTTAAGTCTTTACTAAGGATTTTAATACGAGTCCTTGACGCAAGACTGGAACCTGGTTCATTGAAACCTATATGACCATCTGGCGCTATACCTGTAAAACAAACATCAATGGACTGACTTCTGTTTTGGAAAATAATAAGTAAAAGGAAAAATTTTTCTTAACAAATAGCAACTAGTTCTATAATTTGTAGCTGATGATAATGTTGCTGTGAGTTACTTTGTAAACCACTTAACTGCTGATTTTTGTTAATTTTTATTGGTATTTACTGATCACCGGCCTTTATACACCACGTCTCCTTTTATTCATAACAATATGTCATCTTATTCATGGTGAGTCATAGTGACGACTCCTAATACGTCTAATGAATTCTTCATATTATACAAGATCACCTATCCTATGGAATACATACATACACTAATTAACAATGATATTTTCGTCAAAAGGTTCTATTGTCTCTAAATATCTGGAATATGTTCTTTCTTGTCGTGTAAATGATTATTCTAATTGTAGAACAATCGTTAATCTAATAAAAATGGCCAATAGGAATAATTTATAAACCAATAAATGGCTTATGAAAAGAACAATGTTGTTCGTACTTATCTTTCATTCAATTATGAACTTTCAATGCTGTGAAAACAAATTGCGTGGAACTGCTAATATTTGACAAAGATTACAGAACTAACGCACAAACCTAAAATATCATAACATGGCTTAACATTGGAATTGAGACATACCTCCAACAAACAGTTCAATCCCACCAGCATCTGTGATCTTTTTCTCATAATCATTACACTCCTTTATCAAATCTGTGGCATTGCCGTCAAGTATGTGGGCATTCTTTGGATCTATGTCAATGTGTTTGAAGAAATTGTGCCACATAAAGGAATGAGAACTTCCAGGATGATCCCTTTGTATAGCTGAAATTATTAGTAGTAGTCGCGTAACATGACTTGGTTACCTAAACAATTTTAAAATACTAACATTTGAGAGATTCCATTATTACGAATATAAGTAAAACTTTTAAAAACTTTCACGATTTAGATTTTCTTTTACATTTGTTTGTCTTATGTCAAGCGAAGATAGTCACATATTAAATCAGGTATGTAATTTGATCAATAATTTAAACATTGTTAGAAAATTAGTTAATTTCTAAATAAACTGGCTAGAAGACACATTGCACAAAAGTTAAATAACAAAAATAACGAACTCCGAGGTAAATTCAAAATGGATAGCCCTTTATTAAAAGCTCAACACATCAAACAAATGGAAAACAACTGTCATATTCCTGACTTGGTATTTCCTAATGTAGAAAATGGTGGATTAAACCTGGTTTTATAGCTAGCTAAACTTTTCACTTGTATGTCAGTCTCAATGTATATATATATATATTCATAATATTGATTTGATATATCTAAGTCAGTAGTGGTCATTAGTATATGCTAATCATGCTTATGACAGTATCAAGCATTACAGAATATTGTATTCAGTATTCAGGATCCAGGATTCAATATTCTATTTTAGGTTGACTGTATTTGTCAAAACATAGATATATGAATATATATTACTGTGTTACCTTTTCTCTATTCTATAAATGCATTTTAATTGTATCCAAATCATTTTAATGATTTTTACCAAATTAAAGTTGTTTATCCTGCCTGTAATGGAGTAAGGCGTAACATATCGAACTTGAACTTGAATCTTCTTGACCACTGGAAGATTACTAAAATGTTTCCATATTTCACATATTATAACAACGAATCAAATTTAAGTCATTCGAAAAGTAGCAATTACATAATTTTACATTTTTTTAAAGAGAATGTAAGGTCACTGCACATATTATTTTTGTAGATCTTGATTGCCAATTATTCCATTGTAAGTGGCCACCTATTACTCCTCACACACACCAATCCAGTCGTCACGTTTAACCACAACCGAACCAGGCCGGGCCTGTACAATTATTGTCGTGTCTGTAGAAATCGGGTCTACAGGCCGATAGGATCAAATGAAAAATTTCGTAAAATTAAACTTCTGTCCTGTGGATTCAAAAGTTTATTCTGAAGATCACACCAATATAACACACCTTTTGATAATTTATTCAAACCACTCACAGCTGTTATTATGTGTGGTTTGAATAAAACATGAACTGTCTGCAATCTAACTGTTCGATTTTGTTGATTTCTTATCATGTTTACTGGAAGAACCTGCATTTAGAAACACAGTGAACCAAATCAAAGTTTCAGTTCATGTACATGTAAAAATTCATTTGGTTGCACAAGGACATATATTTGAAATCAAAATGGAATTCGAGGCAGTTAATCAACTTTAGTTATATTACTTACACATGTACATATATATCAACAATCCTATCTGCAATGCAAAAGAGTATCATATAGGTTTATGTATCATTTGTTGTTTTCTTTTCTTCTCCTTTATACCAATACATTGTGAACAAAGAAATATGATTATAATACATGACGCTTATCTTTTATGTTATTCAACAGTTGTTTGTATATTTAGTTGTATTTATTTACATTCATATGTCATATTTTCATTTATTCAGAGACATAAAAGTAACTAATGTAACCCTCTTTAAATACAATATATATTAATTATTCTTTATTATCATTAATATTATTATTATCATTATTATTATTATTATTATTATTATTATTATTATTATTATTTTCAGAATACATAAAAAGACTTCAATTGATAAATGTTTGCAACAAGGTCATTGTTTAAATCATCATCGTACCACAAAAGAAGGTCTTCATTTCTTTATTCTTGAATTTTTTAGACCATTTTTCTATATTCTTTATTTAAGAAATAATTCATGGAAGCCATAGATTTGTTGGAAATTTACACATGGCCTGGGCAGTGATATTCGAGTTTTATCCTGAGCGTCCATGAATTATTTCGATTGTAATAGGACAAATACAGTGATTTAAAAACTGAAGCGAGGGTGGGTATGCCGTGTGTGTGGCTGTTATTTTTTTACCCCCGTTAGATAAAGCTAAAAGATTTCCAATAAATCTATAGGTTGCACGAATTATTGCTTAAATAACCGCTAGAAAAAAAATTGTTTTATATTCCATTAATTCTCAACCTCAACGTTTGCTATTTTTAATTTACATTTTTCTCTCGTAAGCTACCGTCAAATCCACATTTGACAATTGTAACTAAGGAGCCGCCATATTGACATGCTGAAATCAGTAGATGTGCGAATATTGCATTAGAATAGAAAATAAAACAACACCTACCTCAAAACTCCATTTTAATGCAATATTTTCCGAATTTCGATGGTTAACGTAACTGAAAAACCTACAGCTTTAACGTTTTCATTTATATGACATCATGTATTGAAATGACTTTAATGCGACAAAAGCATTAATGGACTTTCGCGGAGTTCTAATTGATTTTGATTTTGTATATTTCTCCGAGTTCTAATGCATTAATTCTTTTTCTTATGCATCAGAATAAGAATAAAGGTTCTGTAGTCTTTTTTCAATTGCAATTTTTAGCACAACAAAATCGGCATAGCGTTTGCAAATGGGTTACGATACATGTGGATTTACGTGGGAGGTATATCATAACAGCCATTATTATGTATATCTCTGAGTCTGCGCTAAGTATAGATATATCGAGAATTTTATCACGGTGTTGTTTACAAAGCGGAAGAAGCACGTCATATTAGAATTATCTTTTACTTGTGTTATCATTTAAGAAGACAATATACCTACCAATAGTCATAATAATTAAAGTTGTTTTTCTAAAAAAAGTTACAAGAAGGAAAACTTTTCGTTTTCCGAAAATTTAGAATGAACAGTTAACTGCAAATATTTTAATGCTTTGATAAACAATATAGTCACTGACAGTACACCTGGGTATTTTTGTGGACCACATTTATATGTGATTTCATTTTTGATGTTTTTTGTTTTCGCTGTGTTTAAAATTTCTAGGTCTGTCTATTTCCTACTTAACCTGTGAGAAAGAATCAGATATATTCTTAACTGACTTCAAAATTTTATAAAAGGACATTTTAATAAAACAATATCTATTTGTTCATGGTAATACTAGAAACTTACCACTGGGCTAGTTTTAGCCTCATATATATAATAAGGGACTAACAGTTCACAAGCAGAGATATTGAATTAGTGGTATTTATAACATAAATGCTTCAAATTTTACTACTCTAGATTTGTATTCCGGTATTTGACGTCTCTTTGGTGATGGCGAGGGCCAAAATGTTTAAAAAATTTTAAAACCATTTGCAATCTTTGAAGAGATGATAAAACCAAAACTGGACCAAAGGTTAAAAGAAACCAGTGCCAGAATAATCTTAGATTCTCATGAGGGAGATACATTTCTAAATCTAAAATTATTTTCAAAACTTAATAACAACAAACTTAAAAAAAACAAAAACATATAAAACAGTATCTTTATTGTTATGCCTTGACTGAAGTACAAGCAACTGTCATAGGCTGGTTATATCTTCCGAGACTAACAGTCCATCAGTTCTTTATCAAATGATCGTCCTTGATATATCTTAAGGCAATCAATATGGATGAGTGTAGGTGAGTTTTTTTTCTCTCGACAATGTATATGAGGACATCACCACATTGTACAGTTCTGATTCCTTGTTCAGGTTTTGCTATACATTTTGGTTTTTATTATGTTTTCGGTTTTATCAGTTTTTCAGACTTGATAATTGGTTGAGGATTTTCATATATTTTGAACTCTATCATCACTAAAGTGACAGTTATGTGTCGAAATGCCCTTCCGTTGCATCAACATTGGTATATTTTACTAAGCTGTTTTGTAAATGTAATTGTATGTCTTAGCATGCTGGGTACATGAACATATAAATACATGGAAATGTGATGTTCAACACTAATAAGAAAGTAACATAACAACAAAAAGGTGCTTGTAAATGTGTTGTCTATTTTCTCTAATATTGGTTACCGAATACTCAGTTGGAAAAATTAATAGAGCAAGCATATAATTACTGGTAAATAGTTACTTCTCATATGTAAGTGTGCATTCAAACTGGATACTGTGAATACATTATTGTTTATAGAATACACAGTTTTGTTAATTCAACTGATATTTATAATTTTCCATTTTTCTTTATATATGAAAAAAAAGTGGAATATGCATCAATAAGACAACATCTCATTGACAAAAATATATAAAAGACATCCCTTAGATACCAAACAGTCTTCAATAAACGACCCGTGTCTGTTTAATATTTCCAGCTCTAGATTGTCCTTAGTCTATAAAATTTATTTTACAGTATCAAGTGTAATTATAAGGAACCTTTTTGTGCCAACCCTGGTGTTAACAAATTGACCTTTTGTAACATGACATATCATTTTCGGTCCTTAAATCTATCCAATTTTCCTTTGGATGAATTTTTTGGAAATGACAAGCAGTATAATGACTTCATAGAAAAATTACACTGCTAATCAATAACAAAAGCTGTCTCATTATATACTTTAATTAATTAGTTCCCACAAATGAAAAACACAACAACACTATAAGAAGCTGCAACTGCTTTACATTCATTTTACATTTAAAAAAATGTAATCACACAACTTATCATTTTTTATTCACGTTTTGTGATTTGCTTATCGTTTCACTTTGTTACCAGCGGATGAAGGTATAGGCCCAGATAGCCATAAAGCTTTCAAAGAACCAGGATGTAGTCTGGTGTCAAGAACAAGACAATAAATAACGACACAATTATTGCAAGTGCTAGATTTTTGGAGGAAATCTGCATCTAATTCCTGAAAGACCTTGATAGTTGGTTTTCAATCTGTTATAGATGCAAAGAAAGAAATCATATTTTAAATGGATAAATTAATATTTGTTATTTGTTATTAACCTTTTTTATATTATGCATGCATAAGAATATGTATGTCTTTCTGTATTCATTAATCGTCTTGTAAGTGTAGTGTCTGGTTTGAGAGATCCCATTATGTTTTATTCGTAATGTAATTCTGCATAAAGAGATATTTATTTTATTATTTTATTAAATTTCACCTACACAAGATGCACGTGGTTGAGTTTAATATAAATCTTGCTGGTGTTTGGTGATTCACGGTGAAACAGCATGATTGTAGGTGACTATAGGTGACTCTGATTTATGGTCCTATATTTCAGTACCCAATAGTTTAGGAAATACAGAGAAAACCACAACCAACCTTGAATTTTTATCCCAACCCTTGATTTTCGAGCATCACTCATGATTTTCTCCAAAAATTGTGATTATATGATATATTTGAAAAATAATTCTTAATCAACATTTTCTCTACTCTTATAAAATTAAGGACACACCAATCCACAATACAGCACTATAACAAGCTGAAAATGGTCTATATGTATTTCAAATTTAAAGAAAGTTAACATACTCGTTTTTTCTTTTTTTGAAAGAAAGTATTGTGATTTGCTTATCGTTGCATTTTGTAACAAGCGGATGAATTTATCTGTATTTTATGTATAGACCCAAATGGCCATGAAAAATTCACAGAACCAGGATTTAGTCTGTTGTCAAGAACAAGACACTAAATAACGACACAATTATTTCAAATGCTAGATCTTTGGAAGAGGTCTGTCTCTAGTTCATAAAAGGCCTTGATAGTTGGTCTTCAATCTGGTAGAGATGCAAGGAGGTAATTATAATTAAAAGGTGATATATTCATATTTGTAATTTGTCTATGATATGGGTAGTAAGATATCTAATTAAAGACTACAGAACGGTAATGCATTGTTATAGCAAATTCAAGGAGTTTGATAAAATGATAATGAGTTAGTCAAGGGAGGTGATACGATTTATTATGAGGTTTCAGGTATAAGTTATTCAATAATAAATCTTTCAAATTTCAATGATTAATTCATATTCATAAATATATTGCAATATGGAAAACAAAATGGTGTCCTCATAAATATCTTATCCTTATCTGCAGAATCCTGCTAATGTAACTGAAGAATATTGAACCACTTTCAAGATATAACCGAAATTCAGTAAATATGAGCCTTCATTGATTTCAGTTGACACGCTTAGAAATCATATATTTTATAATCGGTACTTATTGCTTTGGATACATGTACTGATACAATAACACTGGTGCTTTTTGTGCTGATGTAGAAGGTTTGTAAAATAATAGATAAATTGTTTGGTCAAAATAACAAAACTAGATTTGCAATGTGGTTATACTAGGGAGATACATTGTGTAATAAGTTTTGTTATAAGTTAGGCATAATGCAAGAGAAGTAAAAATATTTACAATGAGTCGTTTTTTTTTTAAAGGCTTGATGAATCTTCATAATCAGAAGATTGAAGAGACATGATGAATACAGACAAGATAAAGAATCGAATTTCAGCAATGACTGTGTAATGTGATTTTTAAGGGGACATATGGACGTCAAGCCATCACATTACATGAAATGCCAATATAATTTTCTGTCTTCCTAGACTGTCATGAAAAAAATTGATAATTTCATCTGTATTTGTTTTTATTCTAAATATTTTTACATTATGAACTTTGTGATTTTCATGATGAGAAGTAGCATTGTTTTTACAGAAAATCTACAGTTCTGCATTTTTGTAAAGATAAAAGAAAAAACTCCTTACTAAGTTTTGAAAACAATAATAACTTTGAAATCAATCAGACGGTTTGCTAGATTATCATACAGTCCTTTATTTATACTGATTGTAGAAATTTAACTTCATTAGAGTAGATTTTTTGGGGTCAAAATATAAATAAAATGGGAACAATTATTATTTAGTCGTAGTTCATATAACTCCGGTGTAGGTAAAATAATTCTAAACCATGTTCTTCTGAGGATCTTCCTCACTGTTTGAAAGTAGATTCAGGCAAAATGGGACATATTTACTTTCATCAGCCTTTGGATGTAAGAATGATGTATTGTGGGATTGTGTTCATTTTAGGACATGTAGGTTATCACAAGTGTGTTGAAAATATTACGATATTTAGGAAAATACAAAAATGAGTACAATATATCTAACAAAGAAACAAACTTTGTTGATGTACATAGTTAATACACTGTTTAACTAACACATCAGGATCAATATATTGTGTTTTTTACATTATTTCCACATGGCATACAATTATGATAAAAGTTTGCCCAAGATCCTTCAAAAGAGAATTTTATAAAATGACATTTTGTTTGAACAAAAGGTGAATAGTATTTTGAATTGGTTACAACAAAATGTATCAAACAGCAACATGCACTTATATCAGTTTTATTTTGATACCAAAGCAAATAATATAGGTCAGATGTGTTTCAAACTCATACATATACATTGCATTCGAATTGTGCAAACGTTTTGGGCAAGTGAAAGAGGGCCCATAGAACTGGCATTAGTTCAAGTAACATCAGTCTGTAAACATCACACACTGAAGACGATTTTTGTTTCAGAATATATCAAATTTACCAGAATATGATACTTTAAGAACATTATTTAGTTGCTATGTTATGAAATGGCTTATTTCATGAAGCATTTTCTAGAATGTCCTACCAGGTAATTGTAAATAACGATGTGGAATATTTTTCAGCTGCCCTTGCCATAAATTTATATTGTTGTACAATGAATGTATCAATTTGTTCCCAAATCTGTATCGAACTATATCATACAGGTATATTTATTGGAAATCTTTTTAAATATTGAAACTGATCTACAATATTAGTAACTCGAAACCGTTGCTTTGAAATAATTAGTATTTACTTGAAGGTGCTGATATGGATTCCTAATAAAGCTCTTCTAAACATAGAACAAAAAAGGAAATTACAGATATCTAAAGTATTGGTGAATATTTGTAGTTTAGAAAAAGGTATCTCATCACCAATAAAAAAAACTGCAGAACCTCAAAATATTGTTATCTAAAGCTGTAAACAATTACTGTTAAAACGATCAAATGTTTGCCTTGGTATGCTCATTAATGATCTTTTGATTTTTATATCTAATAAATGGAAATCATGAATCTGCACATAACGAAAGCATCTGCATACCCAACTATTTTCTAACTAAATAATTCTTGTAGAAATTTACATTATTTTTTCGTTTTAAACACATGCATGATGGTTAATATTTTTTCAAATGTTTATATATATGAACTGCGGTTCAGTGTTTATGATATAGTTCTGATATAGAAAAGTGAAACAATGCCATCAATTTATTTTAACTTATTATGTTACTGTAAATGAGTTCACTGCTAGGTGTTTAGTTTTTTGTTGTACGAATAATACGGTAATGTGAAATGCCATGGTTGCATTTGACTTTCTTTATATACTGTAACTCTATTTTCTGAAGAAGAAAAAAAGTTTTCTTTTAAAGATTCCTTTTACAATTAATGAAAATGGTTTATGCTTAACATTTAACAGTAGTATTCGAAAGCGACTGTCTATCGGTTATACTTTTTTCAGCTGGATGTTTATTATTTAAAGTAGATGTATTGAAGTATGATTTTTCTAATAACACAGGGTGAGGCTCTCATTTCTACCAGGAATGCTTTAAAAAGTTTAAAAAGCTGACTTCATGGAACCTGTACGTAAACGTTAAGTTTCGTTTTGTATTCTATCTAATCCCTACTTTATAGTTTCAAGGCTGTATTGTATAATTTACATCAATTGTAAATTGATTATCTTTTTAAAGCTATATAATTGGTTTTTAATGTGGAATGAGTTGCTCTTTACATTAGAATTTATTACGAATTAATTTTTTTATATATCTTGTCTTAACATATTGAACATGTTTGCATCAAGTAAGTTGTCTATCAAAAATTATCCGACAAATTTCGATTCTTTAACTACTTCTGAAATATGATCTTTTTATTTTCAGTACATTATCATTACAATTCTTTTTCCTTGTTACTGTTTTCGAAGGTGAGAGTTAAAACTCTGAACTTGAACACTATTTACTCATACTATCTAGTAAGTTTTCTTCGATTATTTTCTGTAAAAAAATTATTAGTGAGCCAGATTTCAATATTGCCTCGTCTGCATTGTGACATTTCACAATTATTTCAAACAATCGAGAGAAAAAAATCATTACTCTGAATGAAAATTAAAAAAAGAATGATAAAGGGAAACGGTAATTGGTTTTGACCAACTGGTAACTTAATTTTTGGAATAATCCGTTACATTAAAAAAAAGTAATTTTCATCTATTTGAATCATCATGTTAGTGAGATAGTGGATATTTTTATCAAGTTATGTTGAACTAGTGATTCTATAATGAATAATTGAATGCTTACTACGAGTGAGAAGGAGAACAAAATTAAACAATTTGCTTATTTGTCTCAATGTATTTGTGTATATTATAGAACATATAACTGATGTTAAAAACATATACATAGACATGAACAATTTGTTTACTGATGCACTAAGATGTATGAATTCAGTGAGATCAATTGCCTTATCCAGTAGTCCACTGGGAATCGTGTATAAATGTACGCACTATCCCATTGGAGATACAGAACGTGGTAGTGTAGGTTATTTGCACTGTGGACCTCAACAGGGACATGCATTCTGTCTGAGGATCAGTCAGGCAGCACACATGTTCCCTGTCGAGTCCCGACATACAGACAACTGTTTCATGATATACCCCCAAATAAAATTTCAAATAGTTGAAATACACTAATAAAATAATAATAGAATAAATGAATAAATATGAACTAAATAAAAGCTTTTTTATTCAGGACATTTAAATTACAAAGGCCTTAAGCAGGGATTCAATTTGCAATGTACCCCGTTATCTAGTGAAAACAGTCGATGTTTTCACTGTCCAAAAGACCACATATTATAGAAACTGGTCAAGGTTTTATCATAATTTCATACCCAGTATATCATGACTACCAGGTCCGTGACACCGCTAATCTGGGTGTGTTTTACTAGTATAAATAAGTTGTTGTAATTGTTCCAATGGGCAAATGATTGATTGTAGCAGAAATTGATTGAGCTTTAGAAATAAATGCGCAGATTTACAAGTAAGTTACAAATAGCTCAATGATTGAATATGTTTATCTTAAAGAAATGTAAAACAATAAGATAATATTGAAGCAAACCAAATAAAATCTGTTGAATGTTGTTAATGATAAGTCACGTGGCGAGGATATTTCATTTATATTATGTTTGGAAAGATGTGCTGTAGAATTGCCGTGAAATAGACAAGTTGTGTTTAATATGTGTTTGTATGTTGTTATAATTAATGCAGTAGGACAAAATAAAAGATGAAAATATCCTAGCAAATATAGGTATTCAAAAGTAATTTCAAGTCCTTTTTTCACGGTGCAGAAAATGAAATCTTCCTAAAATTGGTATGTACAAAATATAGGTACATGTTGGTATTGTATGTACTATTAAGATGAGTTTAGTACTCTACTTATTGTCTGTTGTAATTTTTTTGTTTTGTAGACGTTCTTTACTGATGATAGTCCTGGTAGTTATGAATTCACGTATCATTATTGATATATGTTTTAATGTAATGATGAAATCATAAAATGTTGTGTTTTTAATCAGTATGGTGTTGTTGATTTTGATGTCTTTAAACACGCACAAATACTGGATGTTTTTGAAAAAAAGTAGTTGGATGTTTATACACTGCTTTATTATGATATTTGAGTTTGAAGGTATTTATGTTAGATCACGTGGTTGCTATTCTATAGTAAAAATCTGAGGGGTAAATATTTTAATTTTTATGACTTTTATAAAAAAAAAATTTTGTGCGACCTGGTTAAGCTTTTACACTAATTCAATTGAGTACAAAATATTTTCACATTTAGTCAGTAAAATTATAATAAAAGTAAAATCGATCACCAGTTCGAACTGACTATGACTGTTTGTATATATAGTATTGTTTTTGTTCAGAGATCTGGTCTAGATATACCTTTGTTTTCATTAAATAAAAAAAATTAGGCTAGTTGCATTGTACTTTGCCAGACAGCAGGTTTGTGAGTCCGTTTCTGTGTCATTTTTCTATCAAGCTAGAGAGATACATTATGCAACAAGTTTTGTTATCTTAGGACCGAGAACACAGTTATTTCGTAGGGCATTTCTTTTAGACAGTAAATGAATATTAAAAAAATCCCACCTTCGCTTTCTCAATTATATTTTTACAGTGTGGTGTATTACTTTTGGGACACATTATATCAATATTATAGAAAACTTTATCAGCGCTTACCAAAAATATGGACAAATTTATATTAATGGTGTCTTGAGTTTATTGATAGTTTCAGACACACTGAATTGTAACCTTTTTCTGCTAGACCAAATCACTACTTTACTTGACTCATGACCCAAATTTTTGTACAGTGTAATTTCATCCCCCTTCTTGCAATTTGAGGCATAAAACATGAAGAAATAAATTTGGAAGGGGTATGAAAAAATGCAGCTAATACACTGTCCACAGAAGGGGCTACGAAAATCAAAGAACGATAACTGTGTCTCCGGACTTAATAAGCTAGATATAGTGCAAGGGAAGTAAATATACAGTGGGTCAATTTTGCAAACGTTACATAGTCTCTGCTTTTATTGTCTCGGTGTCTAGACTCACATTGAATTATTGCATGATTGCTTAAGCCATTGTATATGTATATTGTTTAAAACTTTTTATTGACCGCTTAAGTGTTTTCTTGTAATTTATAGATGTTGGGTTTCAGTCTATCCCTGACATTGATATGCCCTACATTTTTCTTTTATTCACATAAGAAAGAAAATATTTGGTCTATAGTCACTACCTAATAGTTAACGATGGCATTTTAATGATGTACAGGAATAAGTAACTATTTCTTACTGTTTTCTTTAACCCTTATATTATTGTGATATCTGATAGATTCCACTGTATAGTATTCTTAATGTAACTCGACATGAAAAGATATATGTTTGCTTTTACAGATAGTAAAAAGTACACTCACACAAGGTGGTTGAGTTTAGTATCGCTCTTGCTAGTATGAACTTTTGATCACCACCCTTGGATTGTCAATACCACTCTTAGTTTAAAAAAATGGGAATATAAAGAAAGTCTGGTATTTCTTTTTGTGCAGTTGTTGAATATGGCAGAAAAGTACTAAAATTCGAATGAAACATAGCAAAGTTCAAGAACTGTTTTAAATATTGTTCCCGGTGATTTTGCTATATTTATCATGTTTATAGCACAATACATCGATGAGAAAGCAAAAAATTCAAGGAGACAGATTAATATAAGCATTTGTTGCTTGTTTCTGAACCATATTCGCCACAATGTGAATGTGAATGTGAATGTGAATGTATGTAAGATGTATTTGATTTCATAATACACATTGTAAACAACCGAAACAACTAGCTCAGAATTTTAAACGATTTGTCAACACTCACTAAGTGTTATTCTTATATATTACATAAAATACTATCTTGCCAGTATTCTTAAATCTTTTCTAAACAATAAAATCATGCATTTAATGACAAAAGGCTCGTAAGTTCATTAACTATAAACCATAAGAGAAAAAGAGAAGTAATTGATGACACTAATTCTAGAAAAAAATATCTTTAATGCCACAAAAAATATCACAAAGCAAAACCGTTATTGAGATTTTCAAAAGTTGGCAGGTATGAGTATTTGCTCTACAACACTTGAAAAGAAATATCTAAGCATTTCAGTATTGGATTAATAGCACATATGCACAAATAATTAGAAACAAATGAATTTATCTGCTTATAAAATTCAAATCAAATTAAGTTTTAGTTACGGATTTCGATAGTTCCAGTTTCCGTAAAAAAAAAACTTCATATGTGGAAAGCATCTTTAACACACTTTATTTGTCCGTTATGATCTGTTGACCGTTAAGGTAGAAACACAGACTATTAGATAGAGAAAAGTCTTTTCCCTAAAAAGCTGAATTAAAGGGAGATAATGCTTTGATATTTTGTCATTTATTTTTAGAGTACTGTAAATGTAGTAATTTGTGCATTCATTTACTACAACGATTGTTCCAAAATGGCCATAAAATGCGACATTAAGAAATACTGCATACTCACGGTGCTATCATATTTAACGAGTTTTGATTTTTGCAAAACGAACTCATTCGCAATAATAATATATATCGCAAAAATAGCAGAATTTAGAGAACTTTTTATTTCATATACAAGGTGATGACTCTGATCAGTCAGCTTCCCTAGAAAACTGTTATCAGTAACGAAGAAGATTCAACTTCAGAGTTGAAAGTCAAAACATTCAAATATTTTATAGGGTAGATAGCTCTTCATAATCAGAAGATTGAGGGGAAATGATGAATAAAGACAAGATAAAGAAAAAATATCTGTAATGCCACAAATAAATGTCATAAAGCAAAAACCGTTATGGAGATTTTCAAAAGTTGGCAGGTATGAGTATTTGCTCCACAACTCTTGAAAAGAAATATTTAAGCATTCCGGCATTTGATTTGTAGCACATATGCACATATGATTTAAAAACAAATGAATTTATCTGCTTATAAAATTCAAATCAAATTAAGTTTTAGTTGAGGATTTCGATAGTTCCAGTTACCGTAGTCAGCATCCCTAGAAAACTGTTATCAGTAATGAAGAAGATTCAACTTCAGAGTTGAAAGTCAAAAAATTCTAATATTGTAAAGGCTAGATAGCTCTTCATAATCAGAAGATTGAGGGGAAATGATGAATAAAGACAGATAATGAAAGGAATTTCAGAAATTGCTGTATAAATAGATTTTAAGGGGAAATATGATACAATAAAATTGAGAATGGTTTCTGTATTTCTAGGCTGTAATGGAAGCTATGTTTGCATTTATAATTTTTGTATATCATTGGAAGACATAGACTGTAATTCAAAATATTTAACAGATGTATGTAATCATTGCGTTAAGTAAATTTAAAAGAAATGATCACTTTTTAAAAATAAAAGAAAAAATATATAAGTTGACGTTTTACATTAAGAATGTAGGTTCTTTTAATGACAGTCATGTCATTGTTTTTTTTAAATGAGCAGGTTTAAACCGTTTATATAATTAACATTTTAGGATCTGTCCTTAGTTATAATTTTTCCGGCAGTAGTTGTCTACCTAAGAAAGTAGGCGAAAGATACCAGAGGGACATTCAAACTCATAAATCGAAAATAAAGTGACAACGTCATGGCTAAAAAAAAAACACAAACAGACAAACAATAGTACACAAAACACAACATAGAAAACTAAAGACTAAGCAACACGAACCCAACCAAAAACTGGGGGTGATCTCAGGTGCTCCGGAAGGGTAAGCAGATCCTGCTCCATATGATGTGACCTAGTGACGTCAAATCATCGAAAAGTAAATTCTAATGAAATAAGAGGTGTCTGTGAAAGATGCAAGATAGTCTACAATTTAACGCTTTTACTGACTTTGTATGGCAGTTGCTGTATTCAATCTGCAAATGGAATACACAGTACTGTTGAGCCTTATTTTTTCACTTTAGGATGACCTATTAACACAAATGTCGTATCTCGTTTTAGTTCGAGGTAACAATACAACATGAAATGCCTGTAAAGTTACTAATATTACTCCAGTTCCTTATTCATCAACTGACTAAAATGATACTCTCACAGTTAACAGAAGCTATAGTTCTGCTCAAGGTAAGGGAAGCACTTACTTGTGTTTTGAAGAAAACAGTGCAGAACTAATCTTTGTTTCAAATAAAGAAACCCATGGCAGGAGTAAATTTTTATTCTGTCCAGTACTAAAGTGAAAATTTCATAAAACATTTAATTGCATATAAGTTACCAACCATCACTGGAAGTTAACCAATCAAATTTTCACCCCTTTTTTTCTTTTTACAAGCTTTAGTAAACATATCACCTCAAGTTTTCAAAATATTTGATAGAAATACCAAATAAAAAAAGGATGGTGCTATGAAACACTCAAGATATGCATGATTGTTTCTACAATGAAAAGCAGGGTTAATTTCATACAACTGTCAAATTTAAGGGAATATTTTTTTCTGCCCTTTATCGTATGAAACTGGATGTGACGTATTATGATTTGGTGGTATTACAATGCTTTTGTATTTTCAGTACACTATCATTGCAATTCTTTTCCTAGGTGAAGAGTTAAACCCCAAGCATGAACATACTAATTACAGATACTATCTAAGAAGACTTATTCTGTATAAAAAAATAATGGTTTAGTGCCTCGTCTGCAGTGTGACATTTAACATTTTTCAAACAATCTATATATAAAAAAAACAAATAAGTACTCTGAAAATAAACAATAAAAAAATTTCGGTTTCGGTTATTGGTTTTAGTGAACGGCTTACCAACTTGTAACTTATTTTTTTGAATTATCCGTTATATTGGAAAAATGTGTTATGCTTATTTATTCATTATGTGAGTGAGAGAGCAGTTATTTTGATCTTGATAAACGTTAGCACTAGTGATTCTATAATGAATAATTGAATGCTTTCTGCGAGTGAGATGGAGAAAAAAACTTAAACGCTTTTAATGTTTGTTTAAGGATGTTTGTGTATTTAAAAAAAATATATAGCTGAGGTTAAAAATAATAATATTCGTTAACTACTGTTGCACTAAGATGTGCGAATTCAGTGAGATCAGTTGTACCATGCAGTGATTCTTTGGAAATCGTGTATATGCACTATTCCATGGTAGTTACCGTTTTAAGGTTGATACAAACCATGGTAGGGTAGCTTGTTTGCACTCTGGACCTAAACAGGGATATGCTTTCTGTCTGGGGATCAGTCAGGCAGCAAACATGTGCCTTGCTAAGTCACACAATGCATACAACTGATTCATGATACACCCCACCATACAAAATCCCAATTGTTGGAATACAATTAAAAATAATAATGAAATAAATAAATCAATATTAACTAAATTAAAGGTAATTATTAAGGACATTCTAATTTTAAAGTACTTAACCAGGGTTCCAGTTTGTGCTGTAACCCGCTTATTTGTTAAAAACAGTCGATGTCTTCAATGTTCAAAAGATAACATATTAGACAAACTTCTCAAACCTTAACAATATTTCATACCCAGTATATCATGACTACCAGGTCCGTGGCGACCACTGGTTTGCACCGCTAATCTGTGTGTGTTAAACTAACGTAAAAGTAAAAAGTTCGAGAATGTGGAGATTTTCAAATGCATGACTGGATATAACGGAAATTGATGAATGGATTTTTAGAACCTAATGCGTAATGCAATGTAAAACTTGAAGATAATACTTTTTAATACAAATTTAATTGAATGTTGTAAATTTAACGTCACATGCCAATGTTATTTTATCTTTATTCTGTTTGGAAAGTTTGCTGTAGCTTCCCCGTTTAATAGACAAGGGGTGTAGAATAACGGGATGTTGTAAGATGTTGTAATATTGATGCAGTAGGACAAAATAAAAGAGTAAACAAGCCTAGCGAACAAAAAAAGTATTCAAAGGAAGTTCCAATACATTTTTCACGGGGAGAAAATGACAACGTCCTAAAATTGGTATGTACAAAGTATCGCTACATATTAGTATAACATGTACTATTAAAAATGAGTTTTATACTCTACTTAATTCCTGTGATATATATATATTTTTTTAGAATTACCTTTCTGTAAATATTCCTGGTAGTAATGCTTTCACGTATCATTATTTATCATGTTGATATTAGTTTCAAACTAATGATTGATACATAGTACATTATGTATCTAATAAGTTTTTTTTTTTTACATTTCTCAAATTTATTTATTTTTAGTGAGACCTGGTTAAGCGTTTACACTATTCCAATAAATATAATATATTGTTATATTTGATCAAGTAAAATGATGATTAAATTTATTGAGATCACCAGTTTGAGTATTGTACGCCTGTTCGGATATATATTATTATATTTTTCAGCAACCTTATCAAAATATACATGGTTTCAGGCATATTGTTAAAAAAGATTTTGTATATACAATTATAAAATTGGTTTACAGATACCTTTGTGTTCAATATATAAAATCATCAAAAGGCTAGTTACATTGTTTTTTGCCAGACAGCTGGTATGTGTAAATTTTCAAAGAAAGAATAAATATTCATAAATAAAAATATAATACCATTTTTAATAGATGTCTATACATTATATAACCTAAGTTGTCTTTACCTGCCGAAGTATCATCAGTATCATTTATCGTATTATTCAGTTTTTGAAGTTAAACTCGTCGTTGTAACATTCTTAGATATCTCTTTAAACGTAATTAAATTATCTTATTCCTTATTTTCAGTAACATCTTTGAGATTTTGAACCATTTATTATAATAATTATCACGAATTCTCGAAGTTTTTGGATAAGTCTCGACAAATTTTCGACATTACTAGTTTGTCTGAATAAGTCTTGACATACCCTCGACATTGATAATTTGCTTTGAATTAGTCTCGACAAATTCTAGATATTATCAACCTGTATTAATATTTGTCGACAGATTCTTGACAATCTAAATATGTCTGAATCTATCTCGACATATTCTAGATACCCTTGACTGGCATTCTATTATTCTTGACATATTGTTGATCTAGATGTTTGTTTTCGGCTACTTTAGTTGTGGGTTGTTGTCTCGACTTATAAACCAAATCCCCATTTATGCATACTTTAGAATTACCAGTAGTCTCAACTTTTTCTTATCAAGAATGTATAACATTATTGTACTGTACAACTATCCTCAAATAATTATCTTCTGCAAGGAGGATATGGATACAATTGAAATATCAGTCAGTATTGTTTTTATCTTCCATGTTTAACTTAATGTACCATGTACACAGCAAATTTAATGCAAATATAAACTTTGATCTTATCATTTTAAAACTGTCTTTTATATGTCAATAACAAGTACTATATATGATAAAACTCACTTGCAGTGTTTGGTTTCAGAGAAAAGATTTTTTCAAATGATTATCACAGACTTGACATACATACATTAAATTTTAAAGCCAGTTTTCATAGATAAGTTTAAATTTCAATCTATACAACAATTTTTCTTGTGAAAAAGTCTAAGAAAGACAACCATTATTATTTAAGTGGTGTCCTTAAAAAAGAATTGAATATTGGAAATATCTCCTCTTTATTTCACAGATCATTCATAACTGAATATATAAAATTTGTTGAATTTGAATACTAAATCTTTAGGTCGCTTGTTTTGTTGTTCATCATTCAATAAGAAATTTAATCAATTTTGAAAAATAACAATTCAATAATCATGTCAAAAATCGAATAGTTGCAAAAAGACATTTTAGGCAATTCTTTCCATGAACAATTAGAAAGACCTTATAAGTATATATTTAAGATTTATACAGTTCATTGTGATTGAAAAGTAGGGACAGTGCATTTTACGTCCCAGTCCACAGTCTTTGAGTAGCTATTTTTTTTAATTGAATGGTATTGGTGCATTCAATGACATTCCGTTTCATGTACCATTCGCCCATTTTTAAGTTCTGTAAACTGGACTTTGTACAAATCTTTGAACTTTCATTGGATTTTGTATGCCAAATTCTGCGTGGTGAGTTTGTATAACTACCATGCATTTATTTAAGATTTTGAGGATGTTGTGGTTGGTCTGACAAAGGGTTTTAGGTTTTGTTTAACAGTAGATTGTACTGCCTGGCTGTATGGCAAATTAAATAGTGGTATGAAACCACTCCTCCTTTATGGTACATTTTCCCTTACCATGTGTATCATTCAAATCCTGACTAGATGTCTCTACGATTGAGTCACCGACTCAACGTGAAACCAAACACTATCTATAAACTAGTCAATATCAAATCCTTGACTGTAAGCCGTATTGGTTTTTTTTGTCGTGTTGATTTTTGGAAATAAATAATCGTTTAAAATTATAAAATGAATTTAAGATTTACCATCAAATTGTGATAATAGTCAGAAGTACTCACTAAGTGTGTACATAAAAATGGATGAACAGAGAACCTAATTAATAACTTGAGAAAAAAAGGGATAATGGTAATTGTATGTTATTTGAAAATGGTTACAATGTTATTGTCAATTAATTTATTACAGTTTGAAGTAATTGACGCCAGGTTTTGCCTACACTACACCAAATACAAATCTATGTTCAATATACAGTTAAGGAACAATTCGCAGCCAGTGATTATGGCAGCAGTTTTATTACTTCCACCTCATTAATATATATCCCCTATCCAATATTACAAATATTGTACAAATGAATTTATATTCTTCGGCCTTTTTATTTCATTGTGCTGCTCGGTTTCGGATTAAATATTAATAATCAATATCTGTAATACTCATATGTCTATAGAGATGTGACTTGTAATGTATTTCCATACTTATCAATACAGAATGTTTTCACAAATATAAAAGGGAAAACTTAATGAACATTTTGCATATCAAATTTCAAAAATTAACCTAAACCGTACTTTGACCTATAATGGTTTACTTTTATAAATTTTGACTTGGATGGACTGTTGTCTCATTGGCACTCATACCACATCTTCTTATATCTATTAAGGGGAGATAACTTGATACAACTTACCTACATACTCATCCATATTGAATGTCTTAACATATTTGAAGGATAGCTTCCCTTGTTGGATAAATTCTATCAACTTTTTATAAGTTCCTAATGAAGTACTACCTACAAAAAAATTATACTATGCAAGAATAAAACTTTCATTGCTTGTAAGATAAGTTTAATAGACAATACTCAAGAATGTAAATGAAAAATCATCTCATTAGAATATTAACATAACAAATTGTACTGTTGGTCCATTCTACATGTAAACATTTTTACTTTGTCCTTAATTGTCAATGCTGCAAGAAGTTTCGTTTCGGATGGTATCACAAGCGCAAAATTCAGCTCTACTGTACTGATTTGAAATATCATCGATGAAGTCATTTTCTTCAAAATTACTTATAGAATCTTAAATCGAAAATCTGAAATTTTTTTTATACCCCAAGTATAGATGACCTTAAAGGAGACATGACACGATTTTCAATTTGTGTTTCAAAATGTTTATTTATACCTAACTTTCCCCAAAAATACATCGATAGCAATAAAAGTGTCAAATATTTGGTAAAATATGTATTTTAATGAGATTTTAATGCAACGATTTATCGACCTGTCAAATATGCATATTTCCATCCCGGAAGTCACTCAGAACGAGGCTACTACGTCAGTGGTTCCTTTCATTCATAATGACACATGGGTAAAGCGCAAATTTAGTTTCGATTATTCTCCAACAAAACGCATGACAGTAACAATATAATTAAAAAGAATATTGACCTGATATTTTCTGTTTTTCGAATGACACGCGGACTTTGAAGGTGTAAATTAAAGATGAGACTTTTTAACAAACCCAAACAGTTTAACTACACTTCTTTCCACCCACTTTCATGAGGAATCCAGAGTTGGGGTCTCGGGTGCCATGCCATGAGATCATCATAGGTCACAGGTGTACGGTACAGGTGATTGAGTTTCGCAATTTCGGGTCTCGTTTGAAGTTGCAAGCTTCAGGTGTCACGCCACATGGGGGATTGATAAGATATAGTTATTACGCAATATTACTTCATAAGCTCTTTGTATACATCCTGGATGTTGGTTTTGCCGAAGGCACAGGTGAGATTGGAATAGAACATAAAGCTTACTTGTATGAGGTTAGCACCATCACTAATCACTCCTAATTATTAAAGATCAAACGACCTAATCAACTTGATAATTGGCATTCAATATAATCCTCGGTCATGCCTGACATATTTCACAAAAACGGCGCATGCCGATGAAAACTTCAATAACTCCTTAAATGTTAAAATGATTTTATCAAAACAAAAATTATTAGATGAAGAATTAAATTATCTATCGAATGCATACCTTCACCACTCACTAAAACATATATTTCATGTCCTGAGTGCACTTTGTATGTCCTGAGTGCACTCAGGAGGTCATGAGCGGTGTTTAGACCGTAATACAGGTACAACTACCTTAGGCTGATGGTTAATGAATACCTGTAGTACGACCATACAATACCCTATGCACAACCAATTAAATACCCAAACCAGTGCTGATAACTAATTAAAGTAGACAACCTGTATATAGATCTTTTTTTATTGCTTTTAAGAAAATGCAGATATAAAAAGGTTTATAACAAATGCTTTTTTTTTATTGACTTCTTGAGATGGAAAAGTAATATTCCTGTATGCTTGCAAGTCTATAACTTCATAAAAAAATATTAGGTAAAAGCATAAAAAGCAAACAAGGAAATGATACGAGAATGTGAATCATAAGTCTTTAAATTCTTATATTGAATATCGAATATAATTATTGACAACTATCTAATTGGTAAAGATTCATATGATGAAAAATATTTCTTTTTAAAATGGAAACTAAAAAATTAATGAAGAAAGTGTCGTTTGAACCAATTACTTGGTATAACAGTACGGCCTCCAACAATGAGAAAACCCCATTCGGCTATAAAAGTTCTCAACATGAAATGTGAAACAATTTTAACGAGAAAACGAGAAACTCACTTATTTCTAACAAAATAATTCCCGCAGAAAAAAATTGACAGACATGAACCAACGACAACCACTGATCTACATGCTCCTGATTTAAGACAGTCACATTCAAAATGAGTCGGGGGGGGGGGGGGGTATATGTTCGTGAGCGCCAACCCCTCCCCCCCCCCCCCCCCCCCGAAATAACGTGACAGTGGTCTTACATCATTACATAAGAACTATAAAAACCAGTTTAACTCAAAAGATCGGTACGAGGTACAGAAACTACTAAGTTTAAACGTAACAACAATAGAGATAACGCACAAATACTGTAAGCTAGATCAAAGCCAAATACAACTTATACATAACTCATGTTCTCGAAAACTGAAGTATGTTTCATGCAAACATTTTCATGCTCAGTCCGATTGAAAATTTAACATTTATTCAAATTACCCCTTTTTGAAGAAATATTTTGAAAAAGAACATTATGTGTTGTGAATATTTTCCTGGACTCTTGAAAGCATTTTGCTGGTAGTAACAAACAAATTGATTGCTAAATGATATTCGAATGATATTCGGACGAGAGGGGAGGCACATATGTGAATTTGAACTTACTTTTTGTAATTCCTTAAATTTGAAGTTAGATTAATTTATAAGAGTTTGGATGGAATTGCATACTTTAGAAGTGTAATATAACTATATTAATTACTTCAACATAAGACTTGAGTAATTTTTTCGTAAAAAATATTTGGTTTTAAAAGGTAGATAACATAACACGTGACTAAATCACTATACAGGTGCCTTCTTACCTTTCACCTGGTCAAGTATGCTATAGGTGTCACAATTTAATTACTAAAACAACAGCCTCCAATAAATGTTTTGTATTGTTTAATTTTATACATATGGTGAAACGTAAATAAAATATTGAATTGAATTGTTTACATAAAAGGGGGAGAGTAATAAAATTGTTAATTGAATATCCTAATGCAGAAAAAGTGTGATAAAGGATTTGTCTCTATACAAATCCTTGGCGTGATGTATGGTTTCCAACCAAAAAAATTATAAGCATAACTTTAGGTGATAGTTTATACCTATTAAAAGTCTCTACGTAACGAAAACAAACAAAAAACAAAAAAAAGTACCCCTAATTTGACTTTTACTATCGTTTTTTCGTGTTGTTTTTTTCTGCTTCTGGCGCACACATTATTACAACATTATCGTAACAGAGAGAGAAAAAAACAATTTGATCATCAATCATTATAAAATTTATAGTTTCAATCATGATTAAAAGTAGTTTTATTTAAATAAAAAAATGAGGAAAGCGGTTTATTGAATTTATTCATCAGACAACCCCATCTGTATGGTAACAATCCGATCGTTTTTGTCTGAAAAATCGTCGTTGTTGGACTTTTCGCATGAAGAATTAATATCCTTTCCACACACAATGGCTCAAATTGATGAGGTCTATGTAGTTTGTCAGTAATCGGGAAAAGAGCTGTCAATACCGTCCATAGTGAATCGACATCGTCCAGTTATCTAGAGACATTTTCCCAGCTTGTAACCACTGACGTAAGCACGATCACGTGATCGTTATCTAATTAAAAATCATTCATTTTGACAAACACTGGATTCTTTGACCTTTAAAATGCCGATCGATCAGGTTTTGACCAGCAAAATTGCACAAAACATGTTTTAAGACTAATATTTATTAATTTAATAAAAAAAAAAATTTTTTTTAAATCGTGTCACGTCTCCTTTAACAAAATTTAGCACCGTTTCTAGGATTTTCTTTATACAACTGATCTTTAATATCGTTATTGATCTTAATCGAGCGCCACTGATGAGTCGTATAGTTGAAAGGCGAGTCTGATGTACTTAATTGTAGACCTGCATGGTATGTTTAATGAGTTGTTACTTAAAAGACAAATATTGTCCTACCTGGCTCAATAGAATACCTGTCAATCAAAATGGGCAATCAAAATTTATTCAACCATGTAGTGGGAATGACTGAGAAAGGTAAATCCATGCATACATACTGTTATAAGCCTTGTACATTTGATGAGTTTTTTTTAACAGGCGTTAGATTTTCAAAACTATATTAGACCATGCCTTTGAGTCATACAACTTTACTCAATACTCAAATTGCAAAACGTGTGCTCGAAACATTAAATCTAATGCTTAAATTTTGATTGGTTTTTTTCTGGTTAATATTAAAAGAGGGACGAAAGATACCAGAGGGACAGTCAAACTCATAGATCGAAAACAAACTGACAACGCCATGGCCAAAAATAAAAAGACAAACAGACAAATAATAGTACAGATGACACAACATAGAAAACTAAAGACTAAGCAACACGAACCCCACCAAAAACTGGGGGTGATCTCAGGTGCTCCGGAAGGGTAAGCAGATCCTGCTCCACATGTGGCACCCGTCGTGTTGCTTATGTTAAATTTATCATAGATCGCGGTTTTAACTATTGTACGCCAGACGCAGGTTTCGTCTACAAAAGACTCACCAGTGGCGATCGAATCTCAGTTTGAGTTTCTTACTTTTATTGGTAGAATATATTCATCCTTAATAAACGTCGTTATGTACAATTACAAATTATCTCCTTAAGTACCGCAAGTAAAACATGTTATTAAATGATACGAGAAAATCAGCCCTAGTACGGATAAATCAGCATGCGCAATACTGATGACGTTGCCCTATCGATATGAATCAAGAGTTAACATTGCTTTTCGGACTGGGCCAAGACGGGGGCCAATACTGAAAAAGCCGTATTGGTCCATGGGCTAATACGGGACGTTCACTTCCGGTTTAAATTTTCTTACGCCTTACTTAAATTTGAACGTATCGTTATGCAAAAAACATTTGTATCATATTTTTTCAACTTGAAATCATAAAATAAAAAGTTAAAATGATGTTCAGTGTTTTGTAACATCTCGAAGTCTTAAAACGAAAATATTTCTATTGTAATAGAAAAATGCAGTTTATTTTATTTCGTATAGTTTATTAGTTAATGTATGTAATTTCTACTCTGTAAACTATTTTATACAAAATTATTGTTTAACTGTTCTATACATTTTCAAAGCGTAGGATATTTCAAACATGTCAAATAAATACTTTAACAAAATATTGAACGTATCTGTGCAATAAAACTTCAGCTGTGGCCAAATGGACCTTCCTATGTCCAGGAAAGTTAATAAAACATCTTAAAAGTTCAGACAACGGTCAACTCACATCAGCAGCTTTATTGGTGTTAAGCCATAAAGCACAATCTAGTTCCATAATTACTTTTGATTAAGATCCGGATTAATATTTATAATGTTATTTTATACTATGTTATATGGATTTACGTTGTAATTGTTTTATATTATAGTTAGGGAAATGGTAATAAATATATTCGAAACATAGGTTGGCAATTTTAGAATAAGAAATTGAAGAGATGAAAGAAAAACCAGTTTTATGTGACGTGTAATTTCGACCTAATCTTAGACCATAACTATATTTGAGCACTTTGTATGTATGTATGTTCTGTATCTTCGTCCTTTAGTAGGAGCACCACCAAGGGTTATTGTGTAAAGGAGGACATTTAAAATACTGTATCGGTACAGATTTAATGTGAGTATTTGCCTGCCCAGTTTCCCAGCCAGCTGGCTGTGACGGGTCTTACTACCAGCAAAGACCTTTTCGAGTACGACTTTCGATTATTGACACTGTTTCATTTCCGTTCATCAATCATCAGAACGCAGACGATCCAAGAGTAAGAATAGTAAAACTGTCTGATTTATTCTTCCCAGCTACTTTATATTTGCTAGATAAAATGAATTGTTATAGCATAACATTAAGTACTTGGACGAGTAATAAGAAATTACATCTGACAATGTTGACAAAAAATCCATGGACGTGAATGCGAAAAGACAAGTTAAGATATGAAATTCTGTATCTTCTTCACAGCTAGTTTCTTAGTTCATGTGTAGTTTTTTTTTCTAATTAAAAGAATTAAAAACATTTAATAAAAGTGCTATGAACTGGCTGTTTCTGTATTGGCCCTGTTATAGATTCCCGATCTGCTGTATTGGCCCTCGACTCTTCGAGTCTCGGGTCCAATACAGCTAACCTCGAATCTATAACAGGGCCAATACAGAAACAGCCAGTTAATAACACTATAATATTTTATTTAACTAGTAATATTAATGGGTTATTTGTCATGGAAACGGTTGCATTTACCCAGTGGAAGTCCTAACTTGACATGTTTTCAAATTAGGAAAAATAACCTATATTATATCATTATTGAGAAATATGTAAAATAAGTTGTTCAAATATGAGTAACGCAAAGATTTTAATTTGTGCCTTTGCCTTGGCGGTGAATCAATATCATGTTTGTTTACAAAACAATTACCCCTTACACCATTTTTTTAAACTAACTCCAGATTAAAGATTAGATAACGAAATACAATTGATGGAATCAAAAAACTTTTATTTATTTGATGCACAATTATAACGCTGAATTCTAAATCAGAAATATTTGCTTATACGACTATACAGTTCGAATCAACTTTCGTGTAATGTAGAGAATCACAGTGAAAAAGGAAAAATTCTGTTAATTATGAGTGAATATATTCTGAATAACTACAATGTAACCTATAAATCATATACTTCCTGTTGTATATATACAGAGAGGTATTTCTGGGTGAATCACTCACTATCACAAGCATAACATGTAAAATTTCATTACCATATTTCTCTTTCAAGATTAACCAAATTAGAGGTATTTCAAAGGTCCTTTAGTTCACTCATCTATTACATTGAGGCATGGTTCCCCATTTTATTATTTGCTGAAAAAATGCACTCTGTCAAGCGCTAAAAGTGTATGTTGTTGATCAATATAAGATTGTGTTGGTATTATATGACAAAATATATTATGACTTAAAACAGAAAATAATAAGGTTAAGGCCAATATCATACGACTTTGTTGCTAAATTATATAATTTACCTGTAGGTAAACCTAATGTGAAGTATTTATCTGGTCCAGGATTAAAATCTTTAATTCTACGCGTGATGTATTTAGCTGTCCATTCGCTGACTTGATCAACATTATCACGAATAACTAGTCTCATCTGGAAAATAGAATAGAAATGTTACATTTGATATTAGATTATTAATCAAGATTTCGATGTTCGGCGTATTGTTTAATTTTGTTATTTTAACTTACTGTTTGCTAGTAGATATTCTGGACAGTTTTTTTTAGTAATTTTCATTAACTCTTCCGCGAAAAACCTATAGAACTAAAAATGTAAAGTTATGTAATCGGTATTTAAATGAAAACGGACCCCGGTGTTTGTCATTCTGAAATACTCAACCATGAAGTCTGTGACCTTTATTTTACCTGTTCACTTATTTAAAGATATAATGGTGCACACCAATTAAATATGCTAAAAAAAACCAACAAAAGCGTCTGTAATATTTTAAAATGATTTCAGTATTTTTTACATTGAGCGTATATCCATTATACGTAAACAACAAAACACTGTCGTTCTGGTACTGATTGAAATTGTCACGTTATTTTGCATAAACAATAATGTAACAGTATGTATTTTTAATGACCAAGGTTGGATTAATTATGGAAATCAACAAACGTACAGATCTTCACATTACAAACGGGGCTGTATTGTGAAAAAAAAAACCCAATTATACATTTTTTTAATATATGTTGGGCAAACAGTTTTATGTAAAACGCATTTTAAAACGCGTACCGAGTGCATATGGCTATAGTTAGACCGTTGTTTATTTCAATCCATTAAAACTTTATAAGTTATAGCAAACAAAATTACAAAATGAATTTATGGAACTGGCTTGGATATTGTTGCAATTAGATTTTTGAAATCATTTAGAATTCAAAAATATTTCTCCCTCTTCTTAGCTCTGATTACTTTTTCGGGTTTTAAATAAATTGACGTTATAGTATATCTTTTTAATAACTTCATATTGCTATATTGCTACAAATTAATGCCGCGATGAGTTTAATAGGTCAACCGGAAGTGACCTTCTATAAACTGTAGGTAGCCACTTTTGCACTGTCATGTAAAAGTACCTGAAATCATATATTTGTGGAAGTAACCTATCATATGAAACCACAATCTAAGACGTGGTAAAAAATTCCGTTCGTTAGTTGAGATACAGACATATTGTATAGATCAACCAATTCGTGATGGTGTTCATAAAATTTGCGGAGTGTCATTTTTAATCTTTCCTCCTCATACCTCTGTTGGAGCAGTTTCTGCGTAAAGACCACACTCCTGTATATGAAGTCCGTATAGGGGGAACTCGCACAAGCATAGCGTATTAATTGAGATATGTAAACACCATACGACGGGCAGAGGGTATGTTACTGCTGATAAACGGGAAATTGATAATTGGAAAGTTGAAATCATCCCGTTTGTCATAGATTTTAGCGTGAAGTCGTCCATCTGTGTCAATATTGAGGAAAAGATCAAGGTATGAAGCAGTCCTTCTAGTATCAGTAGTAATAATTCCTTAACTTCACGTTCAATAGGATATATGAAATGCAAGTATTGACTGAAATATGGGTTATTCAGTGATAGGACGTCATCAGTATATCTGAAATTAAAATTAAACAAGTTCGCAAGTTGTTTTTTTTCTTTTTGTCTTTCAGAAGGTTCTGAATGAGTTTTGTTTCATATAAGTACAAAAACAAATTGTTTTTTTTAAAACTTATTAGATTTGAACATAGTTAAACTATTGTCGCCTTAACTATTAATTGGGTTTGCCTATGGATCATGAACTAATGGGCAGAGCCTCGAATTGGTCAACAAAATGAAATGTACTGATAGTAATGGAACTTTATAGAAAATATCATTGATATATCTCAATTAGATCCTATCAAACTAACATTAGCAGAAAATTTAACATTAAAAATGGGTAATTCATTCAAGTTAATGGGGGAGGGCCTTAAAAGAGGGGCGCGAGATACCAGAGGTACATTCAAACTCAAATATTGAAAATAAACTGACAACGCCATGGCTAAAAAATGAAAAATACAAACAAACAATAGTACACAAAACACATCATAGAAAAATAAAGACTAAGCAACACGAACCCCACCAAAAACTGGGTGTGACCTCAGGTGGTCCGGAAGGGTAAGCAGATCCTGCTCCACATGTGTCACCCGTCGTGTTGCTCATAATTGTCAAATCGATATCTACTGACATAAATGCAACTGTATGCAAAATGTCATTGATCAAGTAGTTTCATTCTACGCACTTAATAAATTTCATTTAGTGGCATTTTTGTAGATCTTGTAGTGTTGAACATTTTCTAAATATATATAAATATACATACATGTAGAAAAGTTTGTAACATTCCAAACAATCACATTACATTTATAATAAAAAGGTAAAGATGAGAATGCACTTAACTTTTATTCATATAAATCACAAAGATTTTCAACCTGGTTTCACTCTTGCAAGATAATCATGACAAACTGTTAAAAGCTTGAAGATGTTATCGACAAAGCTAAGCAACACAGAACGTCATCCCGCTAAAAGGGACATAATTAGAATGACGATTGTAATAAAACTATATATTGATCATGATTCAATCAATTTCTTCTAAACTTAAAAGAATTCAGTTATGGATTGAATTTATCAATTAATTGTTTTTCTTGTGTATTTATTGGGCCCCATTGTACCATTTGAACATTGATAAAGCGGAAATAATCTATAAATTGGAATTTGCATTCCAGCGCACAGTTTAACATGTTCACTAAATGAAATAATGCATGTTGATGCGTCACAATTTCTTGTCTGTGTGAAGTCATTCCTTCTTAAATATAAAATTAAAGCATTGATAGTAATCAAATTTATCTAAAGAAAAGACAATATGCAAAAGAAAATACTGATAACAAGGAATAACTTTCTTATTTATACTTGATGAAAAACTAGATGTAGGAAGATAACATTTATGCTCAATCTAGCAGAAGTAGTCACCTATTTCAATGTCAGTTTTTTTCTGTCCTGGAACTCTAGACTGGCTTCAACAACCAATAGTAGTTTGCCACCTTGATATAGCCAATAGTGCTGAAGTGGTGTTTAACACCATAATCAATCAATTAATTATCTATACATATAATCTCCTCTATATAATATTCTAACGGTCTAATCTATATCTATCTTTCTCATAAATAACCTTGTCCAATTTTCATAAAAATTCCACGAAGGTTGAAATACTAATTGATGACTAAAAAACTTAAACATCAGATTAAATCTGAATGTTAACTGTAATAAATGGGTAATGTGTCCATAGGACACAGATGATGCCCTCGCTTGCATATAATGTCATAAAGGGACATAACTCAAAGAATGGTATAAAAAAACTGGTACTACTTGATCTGAGTTTTGTGGTAATAAGCATTGCGTATAAGTTTCATAACAATTGGTTGAGTCAAACTTAAGCAAGAGAACAGAAACGAAGAATTCAGCTTTTTTTTCATTTATAAAGGGGCATAACTCTAGAACGGTAAAAGTGACCAAAATTAAAAGTTGATCTGTGTTTTGTGGTCATAAGCTTTATGTATAAGTTTCATTACATTTGGTTTTGGCAAACTAAGGTTAGAGAACGGAAAAAGAAGTGCTTTTCTTTTTCAATTTCATTTTAATAACTGAACACACTTAGCGCATGTATAACCAATTTTAAGATAAAGGTCAGGTGAGGATTACTGGAATATAGATTGAAAGAAGGTTGAAATATTGACTTGCAAGTCAATAATACATTAGCGATGTTAATTTATCAAATTAAATCAAAGTGACTACTAATAACGAAAATATCATTTCAGTATTCCATTTTTATAAATGTCTGAAACAAAATTAATTGTATTCTAATGTTTGACTAAATCACACAGCTAGTGCCCCTTTTAAGCTTCTCTCAATTATAGTTTTTAAGATAACGAGCAAAAACACAAAACATGCAAAACTTGTTAATTCTTTTATATTGAGTCGATGGACTATTTCCTTCTTGTCTTATTAATTTGTAGATCATTTTAACTTTCAAAACTTTAAGTTTCTCTCTATCTATTTTAGTTTTTAAAATAATAGACGAAAATATCATTTAAGGGAAACAACTCATTTAAGGAGTCGTCTTACAGTTTTTGTTAAAATAAATGGTTGGTAGATCTCATCGTTCTGAAAATGTCTGTCCATTTCAGCAGTTCTCTATTGATTACAGTGTGCAAGATGTTAGACAAATACTTGTTGTGTAATATGGTATAATGGACGTGACATTACTATGTAGACAGTACGGTAGTTAGATATACCGCGTAGCCCGGTTCCCGGAATGATCCATGGTAAACTACCCAGCTCAGGATAAGATCTCAGATAGTTACCAGGTAACGAGAGTTGGCGTATTGGCGGGAATGAGAACGCCTGTACTAGAACTTAACCAGAGAGTATCAGAGTATATTTGGTAAGTTAGTACAATTAGGAGCACTTCATTGTATTAGAAGTATTAGTATTGAGTGATAATACTCGGAAATCACATCACTGGCGCTTGGCGAGCAGGGTTTCCTGTGTTAAAAAGTACGATTTGAATCGAGACACAGAAGTGATTACATCACGTGTAATTGCGAAGTTCATATTGCTATATTTGGTATATTATGAAGTGTTTGAACACGGAGATAATATAAGCATAAAAACTTGCGTTAATTACAGAATTTATTTTCGAAAATTGTTTTACGTTTTGCTAAAATTAGCCGTTTTGTGTAGAAATTAGACAAATTAGCCGTTATCAGAGCAATTTGGAGAAAATTAGCCGTTTTTTTGTGTGGTTAGCCACATAGCACATACACATTAATTTTTTTTCCTGGTTCAGCAACCAGTGATTAATTTGAATTGTATTTGTGTTATAATAACATAATGGCAGACTTAGCTTTTCAGAAGGAGCGTACAAAGATTAATAGCTGTACTTATGAAGAATTATTATTGTTACCTGGTGTTGGAAATGTCACAGCTGACAAGATTATGTCTATGAGAGAGACATTTGGTAATATTCAGCCTGAGCATCTTTCTGAAATACCAAGACTAAGAATTACTGAAGCCTTGATGGATTTGATAGATTTTTCACCAGTTATACAGCTACAAGAATACAAATTACGGACTCAGTCAAGTTATGATTTACAAGACTATGTTGATTATGGTGAAGTTAAAACATCTGGATTTCATTCGGAATATGCAAGACGAGAAGCAGAAATCAATGACTTTTCGGATTCTGACACACCTTCTGATGAATGTTTGCTTAAACCTGAGCCTGAGGAAGTCAAACGTGAGTTATCACGTCCCAGTTCAGCGAAGAGCAAGCCATTAAATTACACTTTGCAGTATGGGGACCACCAGTATTCAACAAAATTGTCAAGACCGGATGAAAGAAAACCATTACTACAAACCAAGTATGATGACCAGGATAAAGTTCAAGATTTTTCAATTGATCGACAGTTTAAGCCAGAAAAAATTCATAGAACAGATGAATTAGGGTACACGAAACCAAGTATCAGATTAAATGTTGAGGAAAACATTGAAAAACGTGATTATTCACGTAACCAAAATACACAGCAGCAGACATCACAATTGGGATGGCAGCAAGGTCCCAATGAGCACATTGAAAAACGTGATTATTCACGTAATCAAAATACACAACAGCAGACAAAACAATTGGGATGGCAGCAAGGACCCAACGAGCACGAACCTAGATTAGAAAGGCCAGTTCCAGTCCCAAGACGTCGTCAACAGGTAGAATCACATATACCTTCACCTGAAATCCGTCGCAGAATACCTTCACCTGAAATCCGTCGCAGAAAACCTTCACCAGAAATATTTAGGGAACCAGTATATTCCTTGAGAACACCGAATCCAACATACTCTTCTACAATTAACAGAAATATGTACCCTCCAAGACCATATTTAAGTTATGGGGAGTCGCCGCAATTAATGCCTCCAGCAAAGCCAAAATCAAAGAACCTAGAAATACCTAAAGGACTGAAGTATGATGGTTCCTCAAGTTGGAAAACGTTTTACACCAAGTTTCATAGGTATGCTGATCGTTTATCGTGGACTACCACGGAACGAAAAGACCAACTGTGTTGGTGTTTACATGGTAAAGCAGGTGATTACTATGCAAATTTACTGGATAGAGACCAAGGCGTGGATTACTTTGAATTAATTCACAAATTAGAGAAAAGGTTTAATTTTCAAGATTTACCAGAGACGTTGCAAGTTCAGTTCATGAGTGCACGACAAAATACAAATGAGAAATTGGAAGATTGGGCAGACCGAGTTCTCTCGTTGGCCTGTAAAGCCTTTAGAAATCTTCCCGACAGTTATATGTATACACAAGCTATCTGGAAAATATGCCAGGGATGCTCAGATAAAGAAGCTGGTCAGCATGGAGCCACCGCCAGACCAACATCTGTTGAAGCAGCAATTGACCAGATAAAATGGTTCCAACATAACCACACAGCTATCTTTGGTAAACCAACTGGTAGACGTGACCCAACACCAAATCAGGATGAACCAAGTGATTATGATAGCGACCTAGCTGTTCACGCTATGGGTAAGACGGACACAAAGTCCGAATTGTCTAAACAAATGGAAACATTGCTAGAGAAAATGACTGCTATGGAAGCATTTCATAAGCAGGAAATTGGAGACATTAAACAGCAGCTTCAAAAACAACAGCAGGCAAAACAGTTTCCTGCACAAAATGAAGTCCAGCCAGCAACCCAACCATTCAGCCAACACAATCAAGGTAATCGCCAACAATGGCGTAACAGGGAAAATAGGCAAGATAATCAGCGACAATCACAATTTAAAAGGCGCTGGGGACCTATTCCACCTGAAAAATTAGCAAATATGGCTTGCTACTTCTGTCACCAGTTTGGCCATATACAACGGGACTGTCCTGACTTGCATTCATCAACAGGAAAAAATTACACAGACCATTTAAACTAGAAAGAGTCGGGCTAAAGGGCGGAACCCTGACTCAGATCACACCTAACCGCCTAACGTTAAACACCATTTCAAACGAAAGAAACAAGACACCTGTTTCGGGGATTACCCCGTTGAAAACATGTGATATGTCAACATCCACAGATACTCTGTCTAATTCACTGTTGCACACAACGCAGCCTGATAATGATTTACAGAAAGTAATTGACCTTCAGTTGCAAGATCCCGTACACTTAGGAGGAACTATTTGCCAGTTAGGCTCAGCATCTATGCTTCGATTCACTTTAAAAGTGCATGGACAGCCTGTAATTTCGGTAGTAGATACCGCAGCAGAAGTTACAATCATTTCTGACAAAGTTTATGAATCTCTTAGCAAAAAACCACCCATGAAAAGAAAAGCAACAATGCATGCAGCAGGGCGTGGTATGCACATGGATGCCTTTGTAGTGGGACCAGTTGAATTACAAATTGGTGAAAGAACATATCGGACAGATATTTATGTTGCGCCTATTGATAATGACATGCTATTAGGACTTGATTTTCTAGTCAAAGCAAAAGTAATTTTAGACTGCAGAAAATTAATCTTCTTCATCAATGGAGAGGCACTACCTATGGTACATGGACATGTTGGACTGGTACTGCCTGTGAACGTTATAGCAAGAGTAGCTAAAATTACCGTTCCACATAGAACAGTCATACCTCCTAATTCAGTCGTACAATTAGAGTCAGACTTGTCAGCGGAATTAACTGATTTTATAGTTGAACCTAATAAAGAGATAGATTTGTTAATCCCACGTGGTTATTACAATGCTAGTTCTTTGCCATGTGTCAGTTTACTTAATGTAACCAACAACAAGATAGTTTTGCAAAAGGGAACTCTTTTAGGCGAAGCAATTGAAGCTGACGTTGTTGAAACGGGGCCAGCCCCGTCAGTAGCAACAACTGGAATAGCCAGAGATAACAATACACTACCGGAACAGTTGCAGAACATATTGGATAAATCCAGTACACTTGCTGAAGACCAAAAGTCCAAAGTTGCAAATTTACTTCATGAATTTGCTAATGTTTTTGCACTAGATGATTTTGACTTGGGAACATTTAACCACATTGAACACGAGATTGATACAGGTGATGCGCGCCCTATCAAACAACGAATAAGACGAACACCCATGTGTTTTGCACACGAAGAAGAAAACCATTTAACGAAAATGTTAGATGCAGGTATAATAGAACCATCTATGTCAGAATGGGCATCTGCCCCAGTACTTGTGCGCAAGCGCGATGGCAACGTGCGCTGGTGCATTGATTACCGGAAGTTGAATTCCGTGACGAAAAAAGATGTCTATCCGCTTCCCTTGATAGACGAATGTTTGGACACGTTAGCGGAAAACGAATGGTTTTCAAAATTGGACGCTAATAGTGCATATTATCAGATTAAAGTGAAGGACTCAGACAAGGAAAAGACCGCCTTCATCACTAAATATGGATTATTCCACTTTGTCCGTATGAGTTTTGGACTTTGCAATGCCCCTGGAACATATTCACGAGTAATGAATCTCGTTCTCAGAGGTTTAACATGGAATGTTGTACTCGCCTTCCTGGACGATATTCTAGTAATGGGAAAGACATTTGAAGACCATTTACAGAATTTGAGATCAGTTTTTGAACGTTTCAGAGAGTATGGGCTCAAATTGAAACCCAGGAAATGTGATTTCTTTAAAAAGGAAATAGACTTTTTAGGCAGAACAATCAATAGAGATGGTATGGCAATTGGCAGTGAATATGTTGAAGTTGTTAAGAAATGGAAAGTACCTACGACAACAAGAGAGGTTGAACAATTTCTTGGCTTTGCTAATTATCATAGAACTTTCATTAAGAATTTTGCAGATTTATCCTACCCTTTGTATCAATTGACCGGTAAGAAACCGTACAAATGGGGAGATTCAGAGCAAGAGGCTTTTGACAAACTTGTAGAGGCATTGACAACAACTCCGTTATTGGCATTACCCAACAGTAAAGATCCGTTTATTTTGGACACAGATGCTTCCAATTTCGCAATTGGCGCAGAATTAATACAAGTACAAGATGGTGTAGAGCGTCCCGTTGCCTACGGAAGTTTTTCATTAACCCATGAGCAAAGACGATACTGCACGACACGGAAAGAATTGCTTGCAGTAGTGAAATTCACCAGACATTATAGACATTACCTTTTAGGCAGAGAGTTTATAGTCCGTACAGACCATAGTAGTTTAACGTGGTTATTGCACTTTAAAGAGCCACAAGGACAACTAGCTCGATGGTTAGAGGAGCTAAGCCAGTATCACATGACAGTAAAGCACAGGCCAGGTAAAAGACACCAAAATGCGGACGCATTATCACGTCTGCCAGATTTAGCTTGTTCACAGAATAGATTAGCAGCTGGGAACGTGCTAAAACACAATCTACCCTGTGGAGCATGCGATTATTGTACTCGTGCTCACCAAAGTTGGCTTGGTTTTCAAGAAGACGTAGATAACGTTATTCCCTTAGCTTCGCATCAGGACTGTAAAAGTTATGAGCACCCACACAATACAGGACCACTTACAGTACTACCGAGTTCTTTGATTTCTGAGAACAAATTAATGAAACAGGACATTGCACAACATACAAATGTGATTATAAAGGACAATGCTAGACCAGATAGTTCAATATCACAAGACGGGGACCAGAACGTGACAAGTCACGTGAATGAGAATTTAGGTACATCTCCGGTCCAGCAACAAGTATTTGACAGTACCAATCAAGATACAGTAAGCCAGAACCAAAATGTTTGTCACAGTTCAGTTGAAATAGTCACTACATCACTTGGTATGTCAGTTTACGCGACATATTTGGACCTTCCAAATGTAAATGCCATTACTGAGACCGGTATAGAAGCTAGTACTTATTCACCAGAGCAATTACGAGATTATCAGTCTAAAGACCCAAACTTGGAGTTAATACTGGTATGGTTCAGGGACAAAACAGAACCATCAGAGGCTACAATATTCAGATGCAGTCCAATAGCTAAGAAATATTGGATAAACAAAGATATGTTCTACTTAGATGATAATGGAATATTGAGAAATTTGGACAAGAAAGACAGACTTGTGGTACCAAGAGATCTTGTTGAACAAGTGATATCATTATGTCATGATATTCCTGCTGCAGGTCACCAAGGTATGAATAGGACCACATTAAGAATCAAGGCGAAATATCAATGGTATGGTATGACACAACGAATAAGAGACTTTGTCAAAACATGCAGTACATGCAATTTACACAAGAAGCCAAACAGAAAGGCTAAATGTCCGCTCACCCAGTTTCATGCAGGTGCACCAATGGAGCGTGTCCACTTAGATTTTCTAGGACCACTGCCAGAGACGAAATTTGGGAATGCCCATGTACTAGTTATGGTTGATCAGTTTTCCAAATGGATGGAATGTATTCCGTTACCAGCACAAACTGCAGAACATACGGCAAGAGCTGCTGTGAACGAGTTTTTCTCTCGTTTTGGATTTCCATTTCAGGTTTTTACAGACCAAGGACGCAATTTTGAAAGCAAGCTTTTCAAATCCATCTGTGAAATCTTGCAAATGCACAAAGCAAGAACTACTCCGTACAGACCATCCTCAAACGGACAAGCAGAACGTTGCAACAGAACCTTAATGGACGCCGTCCGTTGCTTCGTGTCTAAACAACAAGACAATTGGGATGAACATTTGGCACAGTTGGCAGGAGCTGTTCGATCGTCGGTGAACAGAAGTACTGGTTTTACGCCAAACATGCTGATGCTTGGGAGAGAGGTTAACCAGCCTGTTGATTTATTGTACAGCGTACCTGGTGCTAAAACAGACGAGTCACAAGATGAGTATGTGATAAGACTCAGAGATGCCATAACATCTGCACATGAAATAGCGCGCAACACGCTAAAAACTACACAGAATACCATGAAACGTGATTATGATGTACGTATCCTGGAGAGAGAATACAAAATAGGAGATTTAGTTTATGTTTTAGACACGGCAAAAATTAAAGGTAGGGCGAAGAAATTGGACCCACCTTGGAAAGGTCCAGGACTTGTATGTGCCAAATTATCTTCGTATGTGTACAAGATAAAATTACAAAAAACTGTACTGACAATAAATCATGACCGTTTAAAGCCATGTAAAGACAGAGAAGTACCACCCTGGTTAAAACAGTGCCAGCACCGGTTACAGGACGGTGAAGATGTGACCAAGGCGACTAACCCAGACTTGTACTGTTTGTGCAGAAAACCAGATGATGGACTGTTTATGATACAGTGTGATTTTTGTCATGAGTGGTACCATGGAGCTTGTGTAGATTTGACACCAGAGCTGGCGGACACTATGGTAAAGTTTAGATGTCCACGGTGCCAGGACTCTGGCACCGCAAGGTAAATTTATATTTTAAGGCAATACCAGTAGTATGATGTACATTTTTAGCATATGTTATAAATAGTTTTTATTGTGTTTTTCAGATTGTGTATTTTGGATTGATTAATCATGAGTAAAAGGCCAAGTAAGGGTGATGAGAACAGTTGGCCTACACCTTCAGAGGCATATGAAGGGACACCATTGCCTTTCCCCCCGGGGGAACAGCGGGGAGATGTACGTGAAAGTCACGATCAAGAGTTCAAGACAGAACCTGTAGAAAGTCCAGAAGATGTTCTTGATCTACATGACATAAATTATATAGATTGGACAGATATTCAGGTTCCACAAGAGCCTACTGCCCCAGTGGAAGAAGAACGTGATTCGTCACGTGTTATTCTTGAAAAAGAACACCAGGCAGACATAGTTATATCAACTGACGGTTCTGGAACCAGATCCGTCAGAATACCAGCAGCAAAAGGGACCGTGGTACAGGTGCCGGAAGTAAAAGGGCCGAGTCAGGAGCAGGATGTTCAACAGCCTGATGTTAGAAAATACCATGACAGCAACAAACATTCTACGTGCCCAATTTTAACGTGTGGAGAATCTACCAAAAAGTTAAAACACCACTGCTGGCAGTATCACTTGCCATATATTTTTAAAGACCGTCCCTTAGATCAATTTGAGAAGGAGCCAGGTTTTCAAAAACTAAGAGGAGCAGCCATCCAGAAATTGGCTTCGTGGATTGTTGGTCCACGTGCTACAGTGTATGATTTGGTGCGTTACATAAATAGTAACAATATCTTGCCACGAAATTGCACAATGATGCAAAGATGCCAGGACCAGATGAGGAATTTAACTGCGGTAATGAACTGGTACCCACCAGCAGAGGACATTTATACGATGTATCCTGTGAATTCGCCAGCAGTTCTAATGCAGTGGCGTATCCTAATAACACTGCTTTCACAGTTATCTCCAAGTAGGAGGGCGGAATTCCGCAGAATTGGAACTGAGTATGTGTTGCCCCCAAGACAGCAACAACAGTCTCCAGTAAAGAGGAAGGCGGAGATGTTGGTAAACCTACCACTGCCGAAATCATATAAGAGCAGTCGTCCAACAGAGGGAAGACAGATGGTTACTCTATCGGGCAGGGCCCGTGAAATCAATCCACCGACAGTTAAAACTGTAGTGAAGACTTTAAGTAATTTACAGAGTCAGCTTGCTGGCAAACCTATGGACGCCAGGGAAATTTTAAACAGGAAAAGACAATCCCGGGATTCTTCCCGTTCAGAATCAGAAAATAAAAGCCGAAAGACAGATATGCCGGTACATTCTGTTATACAGGTATCAAATCCTGCATCAGATAGTAACAATAACATTAAACGTATACAAAAGGTTACACTTGTGTCAGAGGCATTTGATAGCCATTTTCATTTAGACAGGGCCAGTATTTTACTCACAGGTTCCTTGGCGATGTCTGTGGAACAATATTTACAGGAGAAATTAATACCACCGCCAGATATTTCAGTTGAGGTGGTTGGAGGGGTAATGGTTTATTGTGATCCGGATACTTATCCGCAAGTTTTACCGGACACCTCCAAATGGAAAATTGCCATAGGACTGCATCCAAAAGCTGCCCCATATTTCAACAATGACCAATTTACAGCGATGCAAGAGGCATTATCAGACATGCGCGTATCTGCGCTAGGTGAAATTGGGTTGGACAGAACTGTAAATCCAATACACTGGGTGTCACAAGAGAAAATTTTGGACAAATTGTTGGGTTTGGCGAGACCAAACAAACCAGTCATTCTGCATTTGCGTGGCCAGGCCACGGAAACAATGTCTGAAGCAGTTTACACCAGGGCTTTAGAAATAGTGCAAAGCAAATGTGAACCTGAACAAAAAATCCATCTTCATTGTTTTCATGGCAGCACAACACAAATGGACACTTGGCGTCGGGTATTTCCAAATACGTATTTTAGTTTTTCGTTAAAGGTAAAGGAATTCCACGAGGATCAGATACATGCCGCCAGGAATGTTCCAAATCATCGTATTTTAATAGAGACTGATTCGCCTTACTGCACAATTCCTTCCAACATACGGATTAATAATCCGCGGAGAATTGGACAAGTTGCCATGATTTTGGCAGGTTTAAGGGGTCAGCCAGTGGCTGAAATTTTTGCATTAACCATGGAGAATGGCAAAAGTCTATATGGCTAAATAGTGAACTGTGTTATATATTAGTTAAGCAGCCTGCAGGAGACAGGTTTATTCTGAAATGTAAATAGAGCAGATTCATGTGGACATAGAAAATCAGTTGTAAATTGTGATTGGAAATTACATCAGATATGATAGATTGTGTTTAATACATCTATATATCTATCAAGGAATGATATGATAGTTATAAATTAACTCCGCAGAGCGAGAACGGAGCAATTGTGGAATTTTGAAATATGTGTGTTGTTGAAATGTCAACATTGGAAAATATATATAACTATATATATGGAGATTTATTTGTATCCCCGTGGTGCGACCAGACGGGGTGGACTAAAGGAAGATAGTGAATATTCGAATAGGAAGTAAACTCACTCCTTTCAAAGTGGGGGGGAGTGTTGTGTAATATGGTATAATGGACGTGACATTACTATGTAGACAGTACGGTAGTTAGATATACCGCGTAGCCCGGTTCCCGGAATGATCCATGGTAAACTACCCAGCTCAGGATAAGATCTCAGATAGTTACCAGGTAACGAGAGTTGGCGTATTGGCGGGAATGAGAACGCCTGTACTAGAACTTAACCAGAGAGTATCAGAGTATATTTGGTAAGTTAGTACAATTAGGAGCACTTCATTGTATTAGAAGTATTAGTATTGAGTGATAATACTCGGAAATCACATCATACTTGCGTTTTACCCTAACTTGTGTTCTATTTTTAGACTAGGTAGTCATGTTGGTTGCCAAAACGAATCAAAGGATACACTTTTAAAACCAGATACAACAAGAATGAATTCCACCGTGTTTGGTTTTATTTGGCCTTGAAGTTTTAGAGAATTTTGTAAAAGTTAAGATGATGGACACCAAGTGACAGCAGTAAATAGCTCATACTAGCCCTTTTGACCAGGTGAGATGTCAAGTAAATAAAATTAAAGGAGGTGTTCATAAAATTTTCTATGACCATTGGCTGCAGTTCTGTAGGGTAAGTTACTGTGGATTCATTTTTATTCGTGGTATACCAATTTTCGTGGGTTTCGTGGGTCACACCGAACCACGAATTTAAGAATTCAACGAAGAATAATCCCGAGAAATGTGTATGGAGTCGGATGTTTATTTCCGGTTATATAATGCAGTTCTAGTATAGTGTTGATTAGCGATAAACATTGTTACATAACACGTTTTTTTATTGAAAGAAGATAAAAGTATTTTGATTAAATCAATAATAAATATATCGAATATCAGTGATAATTTACTTTTTAAAATTGATTAAACTGTTCATGAAAATAACTGCAAGTTGTTAATTACCGTGTCATAGCTTGGTTTACTTGTGATTAAAAATCAATACGATTAAGTACGGGGATATTGCCAGTAGGTAATATTGTTTATGACAGGAACATTTATTTTCACACCTTTTACTTATATGACTGTTTATTATATCGTGATTAGAGAAATGAGCTTTCAATCATAGAGTTTTGAATGCCTTGTAAAATTCCGACAAGAATGTATAAATTGTAAAACAAACAAATAATTAGTTGTCTCTGTCCATTAGAAGTTTTCAATGAACACTTTAACCTAGAATGACCAAGCGAGGATTTTGACAATTCAAAACTTTTTCAATGAATTCCTTCTTTTTTGTTTGTTTTATTATTGATCAAATTAAGGAGGTTATATGATCTCCTAAATAAAAAAAAAATTTTTTTTTATTTTTTGTAATCAGCGATCCACGAATTTACGTATACCACGAAACGTCTTTTTTTCTCTATCCACGAAAATTGATACCAACGAAAATACATAAATCCACAGTATTAACAACCAACATGTTTACACACTTATAAACCAACAAGAGTGCACACATGTACACTGAAATGTCTCGCCTGCTTAACTGACAATGATTGATGGAATGCTGAAAGTCTTAAAAATAAAGCTTTAGTTACAGGTATCACATAAACTTAACATTATCATTGATGGATGACAAGAAGGTCAAGGTCATATAAACTTACATATAAAAAGTGTACACCTTACAATCATTCCATAAACCAAATATAGTTGCCCTTTTGCTTATAATATATATATTATGGTATCAAAGAAATAAACCAAAACATGAAAACTTACTTTTGTCCAATGAACCATGAACATGAGGTCAAGGTCAGGTGATAAAAGACAGGACATGTAAACATTACAATAATTCTTTTGACCAAATATAGTTTATATATTGCTTGTAAAATCTATGACACAGATTTAACCAAGATAACTAAGCACTCACTGATGAACCACAAAAGAGGTTAAGGTCAAATGAAACAAGGCAGACAGAAATGAGAACCTTACAATCATTCAAACACCAAAGATAGTCGCCCTTTTACGTATAGTATCTTAGAAGTGGACCAAACTACAGAAAGTTAATATTGACCATTGAACAATAAAAATAAGGTCCAGGACAAATAACTTGCCTGACAGACATGTAAATGTTACAATCATTCCATACCCCAACTATAGTTGATGAATTACTTATATTTGAAAAACAGACCAATACACAATAACTTAACATTGCACCATGAAAATGAGGTCAAGGTCAGATGAAACCTGTCAGACTGACATGTTCCTCATTACAATCATTCTATACACTACATGTTGTTGACTTACTGTCTATAGTATCTGAGAAACAGACCTAATTGTAATTGTTATTGTAACCATGAACCCCGTCTGATGAACATGTAGACATTGCAAGGAACCAATATGCCAAATATCTTTATCCTATTAATCACAATTGTCAAATTCAATTTCACATAACAAAAAAAAATATTTCCTTTTTTCAAACAGTTGTTGAACCATGAAAAATGAGGTCAAGAACAATGAACCCATGACAGACGGAAACTTCTCAACATAACGTATCTGCATACAAGGTACGAATCATCCAGATCTTCTACCTTCTGGAATAAAAAGCTTTTTACCAATAGTTAGCATCCCTCTTCTTCAGCTTGATTGTAATCCTTATGTCTTGCATTCTGCAGAAGAAATCAGCTGAACATCTACAGGCATTAGGGTAAAAAAGTCCAGAAAAAGTTCTGATTTTCAGAAAACAGAATCACAGATGTTGGTTGAACTATATGCCCAGATAAATGAGTGATGGCCCATTCATATAAATACAAAATTTAACAGCTGTCAACTAAACACAATTTCAAACTCTTAAGTATTTACTATAAAAAGAAATTAATACATTTGGAGGGAAAAAGTACAAAGTAGTTTTTCTTTGCTTATTAATTAATCTCGGTTTGTGTTCTCTCTGTGTTCAAACAATAACGAGTGTGACAGTATTTCTCAAGATTGTTTTATAAACATGATAATAAATGTCAACTTTATGTACAGTATTTGAATATCATTTTTATATAGTTCTTACCCACAATAGGTTAGATGTTATATTTCATTATATTTTAGAAAATGATTACACAATGCTTTACGTTCAAAGACAGGAGTGCTCTTTACTAAGGGCTATTCCATTAAAATGTTTGTGGGAGGATAGGAAGGGCAGTTTAATTATTGAATGTGGGTCATGGATCTTTTTTCAGTATGCGTCTATTACTATTATGGAAAATTATCTAAAAAAATGGTTCTTGGTTGTAGGGATATTTTGAAAGTCCCTTCCTACCCTACCACATACATTTTAATGGAATAGCCTTAACCATTGGTTTTATGAAGATAGTCCTTAACATGATCCAAGAAAATGAGGTCAAAGTCAGATAAACCAAACTGAAAATACATGTACACCCGACAGTCATTCCATACACCAAATATGCTTTAAATATAGGTGACCTATTGCACATTGTATCTTAGAAACAAATGTAACCAGGAAATTTAATATTGATCAATGAACCATGAAAATGAGGTCATGTTCAGATGAACCCTGCCAGACAGACATGTACACCTTATAATCATTACATACTTTAAATATAGTTGACCTGTTGCAAATAGTATCTAAGAAACAAACTTAACCAGGAGAATTTAACATTGACCAATGAACCATGAAAATGAGGTCATGGTCAGATGATAATTTCCAGACAGATATATACACCTTACAGTCATTCCATACACCAATTATAGTTGACCTATAGCTTATAGTATTAGAAAAACTGACAAAAAACAAAACTTTATATTGAGCAATGAACCGTAAAAATGAGGTCAAGGTCAAATAAAGCATGCCAGACTGATATGTGCACCTTTAAATATTTTCATATACTAAATATAGTTGACCTATTGCATACAGTATTAGCAAAACAGAACAAAACACAAAAACTCAACTTTAACCACTATAAAAACCATGAAAACGAGGTCAAAGACAGATGACACCTGATAGATGGACATGTACACCTTACAATCATTTAATTTACCAAATATATAGTAGACCTATTGCTGAAAGTATTTTGAGATATGCACTTGACCATCAATACTTAACCTTGTTCACTAATCCATGAAACGAGGTCAAGGTCAAAAGAAAACTGTCTGACAGGCACGAGGACCTTGCAAGGTACACACATACCAAATAAAGTTATCCTATTACTCATTATAAGAAATGAAGTTTATACTAAAAATCTAAACTTTTTTCAAGTAGTCACTGAACCATGGACAAAGGACAAATAACAGACGGAAACTTCATAACATAAGGCATCTATATACAGAGTATGAAGGATCCAGATCTTCTACCTTCTGAAATATTAAGCTTTTAATAAGTTTGTTAATGCTGCAGCTGCTATGTCAAGCTTTCTGTGACAGAAGTCACAGGCTCGACAAAAACCACTATTAAACAAGTAACTTGATTTACTGTTTACAAAACTTTTATTTTTTGAATACTTAGGCTTTTCTACCTCAGGAATAGATTACCTTAGCTGTATTTGGCAAAACTTTTAGGAATGTTTGGTCCTCAATGCTCTTCAACTTCGTACTTTATTTGGCCTTTTTAACTTTTTTTGTTTCTAGCGTCACTGATGAGTCTTTTGTAGAAGAAATGTGCGTCTGGCACAAATACAAAATTTCAATCCTGGTATCTATGATGAGTTTATTTCCAACATTTTTTAAATCACATATTTCTAGGGAAATATAATTTAGCTCACCTCCCCATCTAAAGAGCCTGTGTCACTTACCTAGGTCAGTGTGCATCTTCAGCATTGTGAACTAAAAGAGAATTCATGACAAAAATCACTTTTTTGTTGATCTTGTATTGGTGATTATATTTGCTATATAAAGTTTCTCTCTATCTATTATGGTTTTTAAGATATAAGGCAACAAGAGGCTGTCAGAGAGACAGCAAACCGGATTTTCCTGCAGAGGTCGAACCCTGAACAGTTTAGCAAGTATGGACACAACATTTAAGCTTATTAAAGCTCTGAATTTGGATTGTGATTGAATATTTGATACAGCATAGGTTTGTGACACAAAATAAATGTGGTCAAAGAACTGAAAATTTTGAAATTGGACATTTACCTATTATGGTCCAATATCCAAAATCTAAGTACATTACTAGAATTAGCATATCAAAGAACCCCAAGAATTCAATTTTTGATGTAAACCATTTCTGTTCAAATATTTCAAGGGAAATAACTCAAACTTTATTTCCATGAACCAATAATGTAAAACTAAAATAAGATATGATTAAACCATAGTTCTCTAAAATTAGATATGATATAATTAGATACGATGTTATATATATTCATTTTCAAACTATAATCCAATTTAATTAATAGTTTTCAAATAAATCTGTCACTCCAATTATAATTGGGTGATTGACAATTACCAGATGGTGTGTTATCTTGATAAAAGTTGAAAATCATTTAAAAACACTTAGTGTAATCAAACTTTATATATATAGTTAATAGTTACCAATATTTTTTCTTTCATTTGTAACAAACTATTATAGATCTGCAAATTATCTATGGATGTCTACAACTTTATCTACACAATGTTATGTAATGAAATACATCCTTTAATAAAAATAGATTATTATCTAATGAATTTGCAAATCTGGAACCCCAAACAGGATCAAGTAAAAATTAAAATTTACACACACAACAAAAATAAAATACCACATAACAACTGTGACATCTACCTTCAAAACACACTTGACTTAAAAAAAATAGTTATAAAGAAACTCCTGACTAATCAATTGAACAGATATAATCATTGATAGACTATCTATACATAAACTTATTAGTTTCTGTTCAAAGGGAAATAACTCAATCACATAATAAGCATCAATAATAAGCTCCTAAAAGGGTCCAGAAATCAATAAAGAGTAAGTATAAAGTTGTGCAAATTGAACTTGACCTTCATTTAGTCACAGGAAACAACATATCTAAATTTGAAAAAACTTTTGTCAAAGAGTTTTAATGTAAATGAATGGACACTGTTTGGCAGCCGCCCTCCCTACATCCCCAAATCAATAACCCATTTTTACTTTGAAAATCCAGTTAAAAATGCAATAATGGGTAAAAATTCAAGGGCAATAACTCCTATATAAATCATCTGACAGTTTTGATTAAAATAGACAATTGTTAGATCTCAACATTTAGAACATTTCTGCCCCTGTCAGATTTTCTCTATCTATAGCAGTTTTCAAGATAATAGACAAAACTTGCATTTTACCCCTTATGTTATATTTGTACCCATGGTGGCCATGTTGGTTGGCAGACAGGATCATCAGAATTTTTTTTCAAACTAAATACCCTATTAATGATTGTGGTCAAAGTTGGTTAAATTTGGCCGAGTTGTTTCAGAGGAGAAGATATTTTACAGAAATTGAAGGGCAACAGACACCAAGTTATGAGAAAAGCTCACCTGGCCAATAGGTAGCTAATGTGAATAAAAAACTATGTTATATACAAATTGCATTGGTATCACCTTAATATATACAAATATTCATTTTTGTATCACAGTCATTTTAATTTCAGTTCTGTACAAGTTTGTAAAAAGTACACAATACATAACATAAAAATAAGTCATTACTAACAACAAAACAATGTACTGTAAAGGTAGATATTCTCAATTATTATTTTTTTTGAGATATCAATGCTTAAACTTTACAGTCAGTCACTGTAAAGTAGGAAAATTCTGTAATGTTTTTTTATCACTGTGAAGGGAAAGGTTTTGCAAAATAAAGATTCACGTTTTAAGTTTAATAGCATTATTTGACTTGTATTCTGCATTTCTTGAAATCAGAATAATTAATCTCACATGTTTTTGTAAATTTTCCAAAAATCATTTGAATAAATGCATGCAAAAAGTTCTGAATTTACAATATAGAATTATTTATGAAGGGAATATTTTTGTGTATTTTATGTGATCAAGTTTTAAGCCAAAATAAACCAGTGAGAAAATGTCTAGATACAGTATTTCTTTCACACAGTTATCATAACTGTATTTTACACTTCATCTACACAGTAGATATTTGTTTCGTCAAATCAAGGATGCCAAATTCCATACTTCAGAGGCAATATTGCTTTTCTTTTGCTTTATCATGTTTATAATTCCAAAATTTTAAATGAGTTATAAGAAAATCAATAATATCTGGATTTCTTCCATCAGGAAATTCCCAAACAGTTAATTGTTCATGGAACATTTTTTTTTAGAATATAAATCTGTTTGCACCATTTAAGCCCCCAAATCCACTGCCTCCATCTCCTCCCCCACAGCTTCCTGGAGGACCATTGTCATCATCATTGTTCCAGTTGAACCAGGAACTAGTATTGGCTGCTTCCTGTTTCTTAGTTGATTTTGTTTTTGCAGCTGCTTCTTGTTCCTGAAATATAGAATTCAGTTCAAAATATATGCATATATTCAGGAAATAACAAACCTACATGTTTTTGATCAGCACTTCAATGTTTGTAGAAGTTGTTTTTTTTTTTAATTTTGGCCTTGAGTATCACTGAAGAGACATTTGTCGTGTTTGTTGTCAAAACTTGCATCTGTTGCAGTAAAACTGGTACTTTTAATGTTGCAACTACAGATAAGTTTTATATAGTTGCAATATATAGAACAAAATCATAAAGAATTTATTTTTTTGTGTATTTTTTTTATCATTCTCTGAAAATAAGTAAAGTAGCAAATCTTACATCATCAATTCTCAAAAGAACCACATCACTGTAAAATTAACATGAAGTGAAAAAAATAAAAATTTGTAAGGGTTCCACGGAACCCAGTGTCTCGCCTACTTTTTCTGTTAATGGCAGGCTCAACAAAAATGAGGAAGTAAATCAATAAAAATATTCCTGTTGATACTATCTTTTGATTGTAAGAAGCTTCTGTCCAAGTTTGGTAAAAATCCAGGATAGTTTATGAATCTAATAAATGTTAAAAAACTTTAACTGCAGACTGAATGCAATGTTAACTGGAAGAAAACAAAATTTCCTTCTAGATACTAGCATTTGATCATAAACAAGCTTCTGTCCAAGTTTGGTACAAATCCAAAATAGTATAAGAAAGTTATTAAAATTTTAAAAACTTTAACCACAGAGTGAATGTGTTGTTTCCTGGCAGAAAATCTAAGTCCATTTAAAAGTAAAATACGGAAAAAATGGATTTATTTTTTTACAAAATTTCCTTCTAGATACTAGCTTTTGATCATAAACAAGCTTCTGTCCAAGTTTGGTACAAATCCAAAATAGTATAAGAAAGTTATTAAAATTTTAAAAACTTTAACCACAGAGTGAATGTGTTGTTTCCTGGCAGAAAATCTAAGTCCATTTAAAAGTAAAATAAGGAAAAAATGGATTTTTTTTTTTTACAAAATTTACTTCTGGATACTATCTTATGATCATAAACAAGCTTCTGTCCAAGTTTGGAAGAAACCCAGGATAGTTTAAGAAAGTTATTAAAATTTTAAAAACTTTAACCACAGAGTGAATGTAATATTTCCCGGCAGAAAAACTAAGTCCATTTATAAGTAAAATACGGAAAAAATGGAATTTTATTTTTTCAAAATTTACTTCTGGATACTATCTTATGATCATAAACAAGCTTCTGTCCAAGTTTGGTAGAAATCTAGGATAGTTTAAGAAAGTTATTAAAATTTCAAAAACTTTAACCACAGAGTGAATATTTGTGGACGCCGCCGACGCCGACGGAATGTAGGATCGCTATGTCTCGCTTTTTCGACTAAAGTCGAAGGCTCGACAATAAACAAATCATTTTGACCCCTAGAATTTCCATATTAAGTCAAAATCAATAAAATAAAATGTTGTTACCTGTAGAAAAAAAGTATTGTCCTTATTAACAAGAGCTCTAAGGTCAGCTCTCATTGGAGGGTCCACTTCTGATGTATGAAGAGACTTGTTCAAATCGATATCTTGGCCTTCAGCCTGACTAGGGGTTATTCTCTTGTACAACAAGATATATGGTGTGTCCTTTGTGAATCGCTGTGTAACATTACTGAAGGAATTAAAATGAGCATGTGATACAGAGCTATCATTGAAGAGGTACCACTTATTTTGCAAGAAGTCTATTTCATCTTCATCGTTGCAATCTTGAACTTTATCACAGTAAGCTTCTGGATTAGTAAACAATGAATGTCTTGCATAGCAATAATAATGGCCGCTTTCAGACGACACTCCAGAATGAATAATGACACCAAACAAACTATAAATTTCACCCTTGGAATTGGATGTATTTGTATTTATACCACATTCTTCAATTTTATTGGTTATCATAGTTCTGACTGATTTTCGTCTGTCAGTGGGATTTGCTGATGTTTCAGCACTATCACAGTCACTTGGAAGCACTAAAGTTCTGGGGTATTTTACATCACGGAAAATTTTGGTACGTGTATGCCTTTTGGCATCATAGGAAAACCGAAGAAGTGTAAAGATAAGAGTGTCGGGCACTTGTTTCAGTTTAATACTTCTCTCGGCATCCTGCAGTTCGCCACACTTTTCACAAAAGTATTTATTGTCCCCTGTCATTTTCTCAGGCTTGAAGTAAAATTGCACTAAATCGTTCAAATGTAACTTTTTAGAAGCTGCAGAATCACTTTGTTTTTTATCTTCATCATTGACTTTAGCAGAGTCACCGCTTTTCTTACGTTTATTGTCACCGCCCACCAGTGATTTTTCACAAGTCCCATATTCAGGGAAGGCCAGAGGAAGATCTGTAAACAATTCTGTTCTTGATGATTCAGTCTTACAAGTAAGGCAAGTATAGGTAGTTTTAACTTGCCCGCCAAAACAATCTTCAATCACAGAATTTTCCTCTGTAGTTTCAGATGCTTCTTCGGTAGTTGCCTGGTTTTGTTTGCCGTTCATACTCATTTTTTTCTTTTTTACGGCAGTTTTTTCTTCTTCATGAATTTGATCCAATAGGTATTTTAGGAACTCTGAACAGTCCTGTTGGTGGCCTGCTGTGAACCATGGAGGTCTTGAAGCAGCCAGAAAATTGATTGGGGCATAGGCTGGCCTCTGTAAACATGGTAAAGAAACATTTTGTAATGATTTAATATTATCAAAATTTTTGAAACTTCTTTTTAACAATAATTTCTACAATATACTCTACAAATCTTCTACCTTTATTGCAATTGGTTTCATTAAAAATGTTCAATTGAGAAAGAAATGTATTTTCTTGCATATTTGATTTGATTTGTTTCATTAAATACTGGTACTTCATATGTGTTGCACATATTTTATCTGTAAAGGGCAATAAGAAAAAAAATCTTATTTTTTTGCTCTTTAAAATATTTTTAAACACCTTAAGAGAAATGAAATATAATTAATATTTCCAAGGGGCATTACTCTTGATCAGCACTGATTTTTTAACTTGTCAGAGATATTGCCAATATAAATATATGATACAAGTTTCTTCAAAATCTGGCAAGAATTGTACAAATAAGAGCACTAACAAATATTTGATTTGTTGTTTCATTAAATACTGGTACTTCATACGTGTTGCACATATTTTATATGTCCAAGGGCAATAACAAAGAAAATCTTGTTTCTTTTGTTCTATAATTTTTTTGTAAACATCTTAGAGAAATGAAGGCTTGAGAGCAAATGCAATGAAATTTCCAATATAACTAATATTTCCAAGTGGCATAACTCTTTTAAAAATATTTGATCAACACTGCTGATATAAACATGTATACCTTTGATATAAATTTGATAAAAATCTGCAAAATTGCACATGTGAGAGCATTAATTTACAAAGAAATTTTCCATATAATTAATATTTCCAAGGGGCATAACTTTTTAAAAATCGTTGATAGCAATGATTTTTGACACATTGCAATGCTGTCTATAAACCTATGATATAAGTTTCATATAAATCTAGCATGAATGAACATGAAAGTGCTAATAATGCAATATTCAATATACTTAATATTTCCAAGGTAAAATTATTGATTGGCACTGATTTTCAAACTTGTCTGAGACAATGCTGATATAAACCTATGATATAAGTTTTATTAAAATCTAGCAAGAATTATACATGGAAGCATGCTAACAAGACTGGACGGATGGATAGCCGTAATAGCTATGTCCCTTGCAACACATTATGTGAGGGGGGGAGGGAGGAGGAATGGAATGGTAATAAGACAGATACCCCCACAACTTAAAAAAGCTGGAGTATAATAAACTGAACAAACCTGTGTATGGCTGAGAAAGGCAAACAGTTGTTGTAACTTTGTAGACAAGTTTTTATCTCCCATGGACGACAGTGAAAATATACTTCTTCGGAATCTGCAAAAGAAAATTTATCATATCATAAAACTAAAGTGAATATTTGTACTTTAACATAGTAACCCATTAGCATACTAAGGTGAAATCTGTCTGTGTATACTGGCTTGGTCAGCTTTTCTTTTTTCTTCGACTTACGATTTTTGAATGTCCCGTAAAACAATTTTTTTGTGTATAAGGATAAGAAGAAAACATATTAAGATGGTCAGTTAAACATTATTTTTGCTGTTGATGAGTGAATTACTGTGAAAATGGGTGATTGATGGCAATTTGCAGTGATACCACTCTAGATTTCCCCCTGCTCTATGGACAATACCAAGACGTATTTTTAAAGAGTGAAGCACCCAAATCCACAATCACTCACTGTGAAAAATAACCACCAAAAGTAATTTTAAATTGACCCATCTTGTCATGCTTTTGAGAACTGTGTGTTAAACCCTATTGAAACCAAAAGCATGCCTTATAGGAACAACATCAACAGTCAAGCAAGATTCAGTTTTGACAAGTTTCACTGTATATGTATCTCTTTTTCTGGTTTGAAACACTAAAATCTTACCCATCAGCCATAAATAAGGCTTGTACAATGCTGTTCATAAAACACGTGTTGCCAAGGTTATGTAATCCTGTTTTTCCTGTCTCTGACCTCTGTGTGACCTTGACAACATAATTTTTATTCCCAGCTTTCTGATTGGTCCATCTTGTCTCTGCCAATTTCTTTTGTATTTCCTCTGGATCTGGTTGTGGGAAATCCTGTAATCAAACAATTAATATCTTTGAAAAACAAAAATGTTATTTAGGAGAACATGCAATGTCATTCTTGTTTTTTTTTAATTTAAATAAGTATAAATTTTACTATGATTTCCATTATGTACAGTCAAACCTCGATAAGTAAAAATATAAGTTTATTCAGGTCATTTTAAGGTATAATCAGGGTTTCTGCAAATTAAGTTATAGGTTACTGAATTTTAGGTACTGAATTTCTGTAGTTAAAAAAAATGGTCATGCTAGCAAATATTTCTACTAAGTTTGAAAGCTTTCTGTCACCACGTCCTCATGGGAATTTTGCTTACAAGGTGTTGTGGAAGAATTGTCCAAAAACAAGACCAAAGACTCAAATGGTCCAGTTGCATAGAAATGTCTTAAACAATGGACAATGGTCTAAACTGAACTTTTACATATGGAAATATAAATTTTTTTAAAATGGTAAAATATTTAAACAACTCCATCATGGAAGATGCACATCCTTAATAGGTTTGCTATCTTTTGCTTTAGTTCCAAAGATTTGAGTAAAAAACGAAAATTGTTTCAATCTTTTCGAAATTTGGCTGAAGAAATGACTTCATTTTTAAAGTTTCATTCCCTGATTCCCAGGTATAAAAAACTTGCCAAACAATTCTATATTAGTAGGTGCAAAACTTCAACATGTATGAGTGCAATCTTTGTCAGGTTCCAGGGATCTGATGGAAAATAAAGATGGGAGTTGTAAACTTTACTGTAAAAAGATGATTTTGCTCCCAGGTCCAGAATAAATGGGAAAAAAATCCTCAAACAATTCCTTTCTGGCAAGTGAACATCTTCAACATGAGTGCAATCCTTTGGAAGTTAAAGGGATCTGGGTTCCCTAATAGAGGATAATAAATTAGCCCAGAATAAAAGCAAATCATTTTGATATTGCATGATATTAAATTGACTTTCTTCATGTTTTTTATATTTTATTCAATATTCAAAACATGATACCTAGATCTTACCTTAATAATTTCCATAACTGGGTCATAAAGATCAGGGTAACCAGCATGATGGTACATACAGCAATGAATAAGGTAAGCCAACCTAACAGCACAATCTTGACTATGTGCAGAAGTCTCTGAAGTCAAAATAGACATAACTCTTGGAATCTTGGGTAAAATCTGAAATTATTATCAATGGCATTTATATTAAAGATCATTATTTGAATTTAATTTCTATAGTATAGGAAATAAAAAGACATTATTCGGTGAATCTTAGATCGTATTTTAGGTCTTCTTTCAACCTCTTCCATATATATACTTTTTAATTTTTTGGTACAGGATTTTTTATGGGAAATTACAGTAATAAAGAACTACTGTAAATTCAGAAATTATTGCGATGTTTTTATTATTGCGAAAAATGCAACAGGGTTATAATCGCAATAATTTAAACTCACATTTTGAAATATTTTATATGAATTAAACAGGATTTTTCTCAATATTGCAAAAATTAGAATCGCATTTTAGTCTAATATGACATAATCGCAAAAAATAAATGCATGCAATAATTTCTGAATTTACAGTAGTCAAAAGTATTACATCGTGCAATGTACAACCAAATATACATATTTTCCATCTTTCAGCCAATTTTCCCTTTAAATATGGAGGTTGTAAAATTAACCAGATATCTTTTTTTGTGTTTTATTCTTATCATCACTTACCAACATTCATTTTTTTTGTATTTTGTTATCATTGATGGCCCACTGGCTAGTTCAATTCTTTATCTTAATTGAAAAGGATCGCCAGTTTTCCTGTTGAAGATCATGGTTCTCTGGCTTCCTCCAACAATAAAACTGGCAGCCATAATAAAGCCAAGGTTGCAGAAAGTAGCGTTGTACACCAACAATCAGAACCAATCTTTTACTTACCTTATGGAATGGCTCCGGTGAGTGTTGGAAGCTCAGTAACATATGGGTCAATACATTTAAAGCACCTTTCCTTACTTGTGACAATTCTACTGCTTTGAATACCTGCAATGATTTTTTTATGATTATTTACAAATATATATAATTTGCAATTAAATGAAAAAATTCTGATGGTTTTTTATTACATGCACATGATGTACATGTATTGCAAAAAATTGCCACACTCAAATAATAAATTACGATAGAATATCTTGTATGCTGCATTTCTTGAAATTACCATAATTAATTTTACATTGTTGTCAATTGTTGAAAAAATTGCAATAATAAATGTATGAAAAAAATATTTCCGATTTAACATCTGTATACAGAAGTATATATAAAATTTCATTAATTTTATTGGATACAGTTCTAAAAGGCAATAGTTATCATGGTTATATACTGATTTTCAAAACTTGTAAATCCATTTTTAATATACAAATCAAGATAAATAAAATGCCCCTGCTGGGGCGAAGCTTGATACGACCGCAGAGGTCGAACCCTGAACTGTTGAAAGTGAGTTAGGGCAAGTATGGACACAACATTCAAGCTTGATACAGCACTGAATTTGGGTTGTAATTAAATATTTGACACAGCATAGGTTTCTCACACAGAATGAAAGTAGTCTAAGAACTTAAAATTTTTTAATTTACCTATTCAAACCATATCATTATTATTTGCTTTTATATATAAATCAGAAATAACCAATTTAAAATGGAAAATTTTAAAGAAAAAAATGGAAAAAAAAATCCCCCCCCCAATTATTTTAACCCCCTTATGATTCATCACCCCCAAACTCAATCCCAGCTTTCCCTTTGTGGTATGGTACCTTGCAGTACTAGTACAATTTCAGAGAGATCCATATACTTAAACACAAGTTATTGTCTGGAAACTAGAAAAATGCTTGTTTTTTGGCCCCTTTTTGGCCCCAAATTCCTAAACGTTTAGGGCAATTACCCCTAACTCAAACCCAGCTTTCCCTTTGTGAATTGGACCTTGCAGTTCAATTTCATAAAGATCCATACACTTACACGAGTTATTGTCCTGAAACTAGAAAAATGCTTGTTTTTTTGCCCTTTTATGGCCCCTAATTACTAAAATTTTGAGGAAATTACCCCCAAAATCAATCCCAGCCTTTCCTTTGTGGTATGGTACCTTGCAGTACAATTTCAGAGAGATCCATACATTTGAACACAAGTTACTGTCTGGAAACTAGAAAAATGCTTATTTTTGGCCCCTTATTCCTAAACTTTTTGGGCAATTACCCCCAAACTCAATTCCAGCTTTCCTTTTGTGAATTGGAACCTTGTAGTACAATTTCATAAAGATCCATACACTTACACACAAGTTATTGTCATGAAACTAGAAAAATGCTGGTTTTTTGCCCCTTTTTGGCCCCTAATTCCTAAAATTTGGAGGCAATTACCCCCAAAATCAATCCCAGCATTCCCTTTGTGATATGGAACCTTGTGATACAATGTCAGAGAGATCCACACACTTACACACAAGTTATTGTCATGAAACTAGAAAAATCAGGGGTTAAGAAATTTTGTTATAGCTCACTAGCCCAGGGCTAATTGGTGGCAGGATTTTACTAGCCGTGTTGGAAGAACTACTAGCCAAACAAAACTGACCTGCTAGCCCGAGTATGCCTTACAAATCCAGAGTTTGCTGCATAATACAATGAATTCTATAAACTTAACAATTTTTATCCGTTGTACAGTAGATTTTTGAAAATCGGATACCCAAAACTTATGTCAGCAAAAAAACATCCCATGAGCAGATATATTCAATTAATCGATAATTGTATATTCATTGAATATTCTGTAATAATGAGTTGACCAAATCCTGAGATGGTACAAGTCTTGACCACTGCTATACATGGTTATATAAAAGGATTGGAGTGATTTTTATCAGATACATTCACTACAATAGTCTAAAAGTCTGAATAGACCAGTTTTTGTCTTAATTTGCATGAACTTTTACTCGACATTCTCCAAAAGTATGACTTGTGTCTTAATTTTTCTTGAAAAATTCTCATTTATATTAAATTTGTATGAAATTTACTCGACATATGCTCGACATTCTGAATATGGTCTTAAAATTTCTTGACATTTGAATACTGTCTTGAAATTTCTCGACATATTCTCGACATTCTTATTTTTTCTCAGTATGGCTTGACATATTCTGAACATTTTGAATAGTGTCTTAAATTTACTTGACAGTTCTGAGTTTTACAAATCATGACCAATATTCATGATATAACTTTAATCTTTATTTCTCTTTATATGATATACTGTTGTTTCAAGTTACACTTATTTACAACAAAAATAAAAGTTGGGCATGTAAAATAATTGAAAATTTGGGTATATAAATATTTTTACAAATGAAAATATGGCTATGAAATCTAAAGTATAAAATAATTCAAATGTGGGTGTGTTGATATAAAACAATTTCAATGTGGGTTTTTAAATAATTACAAATTTTGATTCCTAAATCTTATAAATTAAATGATTCAAACCAATCATACTGTAGACATATTTCATTCTACATTCATAATATTCAATGTTGATATGGTAAATAATTATTATACCAAAATGTGGTTTATAAATAGCAAATTATGATATACAAATCATTCATTTAACAGAAGAAAAATTTGTATAATGTCATCTGTTGGAATATATTAAGGATGTTCCCCATGAAATTAAGGTATTCCACACCCCAGAGTACACGCAACTGTCAAATAGAAGTTATTGCTTTACCTGTAATCAGCCATACAACTTATCAGTTGACCGACCATGCCACTACAATTTAAAAAGTTTGTTGATAGATGAAATTGAAAATCATCATTTTGATAAAAAAAAAATTGAATTGAAATGGATTTTCATCAAAATTATGAAGTTAATTATCTTAACATAAAAACAAATTGAATAATTCCCAAAGATTAAAAGAAAATTATTATCTACTCCAGGAATAATAAAAAAAATGTATTTATAATGGGTCCCATCAATGATTTCTATAGAAATCATCGGTCTTATGAAATGGTTCTCAAACAGACCTGCATAATATTGATCTAAACATTTTTTTCTTTTCAGGAAGGAGTTATCACAAATATTTATTTTTGATAAAAATTATAAAATTCAACACTCAAATTTGAATAAAAAATGTTTTTGGGTTGTTCTAAAAAATGAATTAGGTTTTTGAATCAAGATGAGAACAAATTCTTTGACCTAAACGAAAGCCCCCCCCCCCCCCCTCTTTTTTTCGCCACACAAACCCAAAAGATGAATTGTGGGGTCCAAAAGAGATACAAGACACCTATTTTAGTAAAGCAAATTTGACTGGCAGTTTTGCGAACGGCAAAAATCTAAATGCTGTTTGTCAATACCTTCGACTTATATTCCAAGTGAAAAAAATTACTTAAATGTTTAATAAAAATAAATCAAAATTAAACTACATGGGGGATTATTCAGGGTATGCCAACTTAGTTGCACCAAAAGGGTATCTTACTATACCAAATTAATCCTTGATTCTTCAAAGTTTAGTTTAGCCATTATAAAAAGGAGTATATAACAGCAATAGAATGTCATAAACAGTGCAGAATAAGTCTGTTCACATTTCAGGCGAAATTTATACTGTTGAGATAGTGTCAAGACATATTTAAGACTGTCAAGAATGTGTCGAGACATATTCAGACATTATTTAGAATGTCAAGAATATGTCAAGACAGATCGAGACAAATTTAAGACAGTCAAGAATTGGTCGAGACTAATCCAGACTCTTATCAGATGATACAGGAAGTGTCGAGAAATTTTAAGACAATGTTCATACTGTCAAGACACTTGTCAAGAAAAATCAAGAACCTTATTAGACAAATTCATACTATGTCAAGAATTTTTAAAAATTATTCAGACAAATTAAGAATGTCGAGTAAAAATTCATGCAAATTCAGACAAAAACTGGTCTTTTCAGACTTTTTGAATTTTGTAGTGATTATAAACGAGGTACAGTAATATCCATATTTACATTTATGAGGGTCGTAATGAGGGTACGTTCATGACGAATAATGGTAAAAAATCTTGCCAAATGACGTTAACAGTAATTTTTGGTGCATGACGATAAAATGTACACTTTCTTTAGCGATGGTCAAGACTTGTACCATCTCAGGATTTGGTCAACTCATTATTACAGAATATTCAATGAATATACAATTATCGATTAATTGAATATATCTGCTATTCATGCTACTGGGATATTTTTTTGCTGACATAAGTTTGCGGTGTCCGATTTGCAAAAATCTACTGTACAACGGATAAGAAAATCTACTGATTTTGACGAATCACGTTAAATTTTTTCCAAAAATAACGGTAACGATAATTATTTGAGACCTCTGACGAGTCACGATAAGGATATTTTGACGAGTCACGCTAAAATTTTAACCAATTTGACGCTAACGGTAGCCGTAAATGACCGTTTGACGCCTGACGGTAAAGGGCATTACTACCCTCATTTATCACAGGTAAGCTAATTGTGGGCTATAAATAGATTACAAACTGAGTACAGTCTGTAAACTGAAATTGTATTTGTTATAAATTTTATTTCTTTAAAAATCTAATTTATTTGAATATCAATGAAGATAATCATGATTGATGAAATATTATTGCATCAAGTTTAAGTTTTCTGAAGACTGTTAATGTTTAGGTCATGGTTCTAGAGGCTTCTTCACAGTATGTAAACAAAAACAAAATGGCATCCATAACATGTGCACATGTTACAAATTTATATCTGACAAAAGTCAGGTTTCTCCTGTCAAAAGCGATTCACATTTATATAGCAAAAAATTATTCAGAAGGAGGTACAGTCCGGTTACATTATATTTCTCTGGTTGCATAAGCAATGTACAATACCCCCTGTACTGACAAATCGATATTGTAAGTACGGGATCCACCCGAGTTATTTGTTCTATTTTAAAACTTGTACAAAATCAGTTCAAATTCTGGGAATCCTGGATGATGTAGTTGAATCTGTTCTAAGATAGAATAGTGATGTGTGGATTTTCCACTTTTTATTTTGGAAACGCCAAGATTTTTTTGTTACTAAACCGTCGGGGAATATTGGGTTACAAGTTTTGGTTGCCCGAGGCCTAAATGCTGAGTCCCGGGAGTCGTGCTAGTGGATTTTTTAACCCCTGAAAATGCTTGTTTTTTGCCCCTTTTTGGCCCCTAATTCCTAAAATTTGGAGGCAATTACCCCAAAAATCAATCCCAGCATTCCCTTTGAGATATGGAACCTTGTGGTACAATGTCAGAGAGATCCATACACTTACACACAAGTTATGTCTGGAAGTTACAAAAATGCTTATTTTTGGCCCCTAATTCCTTAACTGTGGGTACCATAACCCCCAAAATCAATCCCCACCTTCCTTTTGTGGTATTGAACCTTATGGTAAAATTTCATTGAGATCCATTCACTTAAACTAAAGTTAGAGTGCGAAAACTAATGTGTCTTCGGACGACGACGACAACGCCGGACAACGACGACGCCAACGTCATACCAATATATGACCACAAAAATTTTTTTGCGGTCGTATAAAAATCAGGAAAAAATATGAAATAAAAGAATTCATGTACATGTACACTTTTGACAAAATATGTCATAAAATATGCAAGATAAAATCAATATAATATCAGAGACAACACAGATCAATTCATACTGGAAAGTTTTCAATTATTACACCTTGATGTTCTGAAAATGATGACTGTGCACACAATGTGAAGCACAAATATAACATTTGTATATTTTTGAAAAAAACATTTGTCACATGTAAATGAAGGTTGCTTTGTACTCCCGACTTGCATGCTGTCAGAGCAAGGTTTTTTACATACATGTATGTGTAGTGCTATTTTAAAAGGTAGTGGTAAAACATGTCATGTCATGCCACCATGAGAAATAGTTTTTGGTTTTCCTCTTTAATTCATGTGCTAAAACCATGTTAACTGATCAGAAGCAGCAAATTCAAATTGTTTAGTCTTCTGTATGACTAGTTTTTGGAAAAAAACAAGATTAACACACTCGTGGAGAGCCCACCTAACACAAGACTACCAAGACAGTTTACTGAAAACAAAGAAAATCATAGAAATGTCAAACAGGAAAGAATCAAAGTGGTCTCAGTTATTCATTATACTGTGGATTCATTTATATTTCGTGGGTACCAATTTTCGTGGATTCAGAAAAACTTGCATTTTTGTGGATACTTGATTATGCCAAATACTGCATACAATCTTCAAGAAAATTTGTAATTCGTTGAACATTTAAATTCGTGGTTTACCTGTACCCATGAAAACCACGAAAATTGGTACGCGTCGAATAATAATGAATCCACAGTAATCGATTTCTAACCTGTTCTATTTTGGCCTCAGTGACAGATATCAAAACAGTGAATCTCTTTTCTGCTGCAAGACTCTGCAAAAATCCAATTATCCAAACACTGACGTTTATCGCTGTTGGCCATTGGATCCAACCTATGATCCTATTTAATGCCCTCGTCATACTGTCATCATCTATATTACTTTCAAACACCGCATATCTAACAACGATATCGATCATCTCTTTTGGAATATGCTGAACAATCGCTCCAAGACAGAAAGTCATTTCTATGCTTTCGTCAGAAATTAAGGTGAACACGGCTTTTAATGATTCCAAAATGAATTTAGAATCTGCTTGGTTCCATAACGCGTTGATGAACTTGAAAATTAATTCAGAACCCTGAATATATTCTAAGACCTTTCCATCTGGATGACCTACTAATGCGACCCCATTTATCAATGCAACACAAAATTTTGACGTGAAATCACCTTTCGGTATGCATTCTTTAAAAGTTCTTAACAAACTAATGAAGTTCACGATGGAAGCCATTGAAGGGTGTTGTTGTACATAATTAATAGCCATCGCTTCTACAACTTTTAGGTGACTATAAAATATGGACGAACGCTGAAGAAGATGTAAACATTCCTTGACAAGAATCGGTATGTTGCATTCTCTGCGACATTTTTTCAAAAGTAAACCAACTAAATAATCTCTGTCAAAAAATTGTTCAAAAGTTGACAAATTGTGTTTAGCCCAAGATTTTAAAATAGTCAAGCTTTCATTTGATGCTAGCTCATTATCAATTTCCAGGTACCAGTTTACAGTGAGTTCAAATACAGATTTTATTGTTTTTATTGCCTGTGGTTGTGCCCCTTTATCTGCAATTTTATGCAGTAACTGCTTCTTCAGTTGATCTGGATGGTTGGAGGACAAAATTCCATTCAATAAGGCATCCATGTTGTTTACATGCAGATGTAACTTTTCTTGCTAATGAAAATTACTGAAAGAGAAAAAAAGTATTTCATAATTATGTATGTCAATAATCATGATAATATGGTCATGACGTTTATTTTGATATTTTTCATGTCAGGGCTTTTTGTAGCTGACAATACGGTATGGGTTTTTTTTTATTGTTGAAGGACATATGATTGCCTATAATTGCTTACATCCACTTCATTTGAACTTTGATGCATAGTTGTCTCATTGGCAATCATACCACATCTCCTTATTTTCATAATGACATTAATTGCATCTTTCAGGGTTCCAATATACACTCTTTTGAAACAAAGATTTCAGAAATTTATATTAAGGTATACTTCAGGCCAAACAAAAAAGTATGTGTATTTACTGTTACATGCTGAAAAACAATAGGGTAAATGTAGGTAGGGATTTTTTTTTATGTTTAATATTTTTTTTACATTGAGTCTATGGGAGCAACATTGTGACTTTAACAGTGCTTAATCAAAAATGGTAAAAAAAAAAACTTTAGGGTAGGGGGTAAAAATTAGAGTAGGTAGGGGTACAGTAAACACACATACTTTTTGTTTGGTCTAATTACATTAGAAAACATAGACATAATAGATGAAGATACCAAGAGTTTGTTTTCACTATTAAACATTCATATCGGGAATATTTTTACTAACAACTCCTTTTCTTACAATCAATTTAAAGATTTTGGTCACGGTTGGTAACTTCGTGCTTGCATTCCTGTAATTAAGTAGCCAAAAATATCTTGATAATCCTAAAAAATATTTTGACAATTTACTTTTGATATTTTCTTCTAGACCACATTGCCTACTGGCAAAGACAATAATAATTTTTGCTAAGATGTACATGATGTAGATCTTTTTTAAAGTATAATATTATGGTTGAAAAGTGTGGCTGATGTTTACCTTTTATAAAGAAAGAGACCTTTAACATGTTTAAGGGTGTTCGCTCCTCTTGTTTTTGAATTTTTGCCAGATATTCAGAATCCTCTGATTTTATCCATGTAGTGCCATTAAGAAAATTTCCCCGCTAACCCCTACTTTTCTTTTTATAGTTTTATTACATATATTTTAAAAAGCCATATTTGAAAATGCAATTAAATCCTTGTTATTTTTTCATAACTTTTGAAAGAAAAAGGGTGCCAATGTTAAATGTACGAAAAACCTAGAGAGAATTATTTCCCGCCAAATTTTCAATAGCTTATATCTCGAAAACAAGCACACGGACCCTTCATTTTTTTCTGCTTTTTAGTTTATTCATTTATAAACTATTGATTTCTAACAGTCTTTTAAAAAGCTTGTTAGTTTGAAACAGAGTAGCGAACATCCTTAACAATGTTTGAAATGCATTTTAATGCATATAAGACATGTAAGACCATGATGACTAAACACTGAAAAAAATATCATACTTTTAAAGCTGTCAACATGTCTTTCAAACAAATAGTGGACAGAAGTTACATTTGTATATATGTTTAATTAACAATGATTAACAATGATTAAACCTCAATTTGTATATATTTAAGATCATAGTATAACAGTCTTTAGGACCAACTTTTAGCCTTCTTGGCACTACTTTTTTATGGTAATGTCTGTAATCATGGGAATATCCAATAACATCAGGCAAATAATGCTACCGTGTGTAGTGTATTGAAGTAAACAAACATGATAAATGCACAAAATGTAGATAAACATGTTAAATGTAACACAGTATCTTTAAAAAGTAAATCCAACAATTTTTTTTTAATCATATTTCACATCGAACTACAGGCATGACAGGTGTTATGTCAAAATGATAAATAACATTATTTGATTAAATTTTTTTTTGCAGTTTAGAGTCGGTCTGGGTAATTCCGTACACTTTTGGTTCAAAATGAATGTCATTTGGTTCCCTGTTTGATACTACAATGTTCTAAAAGGAAACCGGTAACTAGATAATTCGTAGATAGTATAAATGTATGACTTTTTCATTGCCAATCAATATAAAATACCAAGAATGAGCATATATACCGAACAGAAAAGTCACTTTGGCTAATATCGTACGGATGTAGTGTATTTCCGTACACCTTGATGTGTAATTCCATACATAGATTAATTTCAAAATAGGATTCTATTTGGGAATGACTAAGACTTGTTTATTTAATACCAGGGTCATTTTCAAAACGTCTTTCAATTTTTGATTTAAATTCACAGTATCACAACTCCATGTTGGAACTAGATTCTAACAGTATTTTTAATAACAGAATACAACATTATAAACAGTCAAAGATAACTCAAAGCTGAAATTGATTATATATTGGCAAAATTTGAGTATTTATGCAAAAATTGCAAAAGGAGGAACAAAAGGCAAGTGTCCTAAGATTTTTTGTTTTAAAGCTTCAATAAATTATCAGTATGGATTTAGATACGATTATGACGGACTGGTGTTTCAGGCAGTAATGTTTAGTGGCAAATAATACATTGATATCAGGACGAGAACACCATGAGACGGTTTATGTTACATGCATTACTTAAGCATGTTAAGTTTGATAAGTGATATGAATTTAGACCCTGATTTGTATTATAGACAGACACGCTCATCCGGTTTTTAACGTTCTAGTTCACAGTCCGAAGAAAGATATGTCACCAGACATAATTTTAACTCTGACCCAACTGGTCTTTAAAATCAAGTCAGCAAAATTTACTAATTTTAAGTTGGTTGGTATTCCTGGTTTATAGCATCATCTTTATTTGTCTCAGCAATATTTCATGGAAACTTGCCTTAATAACATATATATTTGACATCTTTCATCATGTTCATAGCTGTTTTCAAACTTTGTGTGGTATTTATTTTTTAATGTTTTATTGTTCGGCAGGAAAACTGACAATCCTAGTCAATTAATATTCAAACACACCTGCCATGTGTGGGGTTCGTAGTCATAACCTTAGTGTTGACTGGCTAGCAACTACATATACCACTTTGGCACAGAGGACCGTGCCTCACAATTAACGAAAAATATGTTGAAGACACGCCAATTTCAATCTCTATTACGCATTTGACAGCTGACATATGGTTCATAGAATCGAAAATAACATTTTTTTTAACCTCTTTCTTTCCTATATCGAATTGATGTTGTTTTGGGGTTGTTTTTTCTGTTTGTTTTATTTTGCAATTAGTTTAATTATGTAACAAAAATCATTGACATAAGCAAAGATAATGTCAACATTGAACGTCCTCTTAATCACTAAATGAAAATTGACATTTTTGAAAGCTGACGTGTACGATATTAGACTCCTTACATTTGTATGTAAAATAGCATGTTGGGTAATACCGTACACCCACTCCCAGTCCTTTTTAACGGAAATGTTTTCACTTATGCTACACGGAAAGGTATCTGTCAATTGGAAACTATTTCTGGCATTCAGTTTCCTTTATTTTTCTTAATTTCGATTAAAGTATAAAGATCTTACATTAAATTAACCAAACTTAGAATTTACTTAAATCTGGTGACTTTTTGGACAACATTATCTTTCCAAAACGCCTTAGAACAAAACTTTCCGACCAATGGCAAATTTGTACATATTCTTTGAAAGAAGACCGTAAAAACATTAACATACAAGGTTATAAGTATCTTATTATCAGAAAATGATATAAAAACACACTTTATTTCTCAACTTTATTATAAAAACAAGAGAAATTTAATACGTACGATAATTACCCACCTGTACGAAATTACCTGGATCAACTCTAGATATTTAAGACACATCTAAGTTTTGTAATCAGGAAATTTATGCATTTTTTCATTTAAGTGAAGGTAGATTCCTGTAATTAAGTATACATACGTTTCGATTATGATCCACTTCTCATTTCCTTTATCATGATAATTGACTTCTGAAGAAAAAAAAATTTCATCTCGTTATAAATTCATATAATTATTCACTGTTGTATGTTGTTTGTTCAATCACTGCATCTTGTATATTATTGGAATAAAATTTGATTTGCAAAAGCGTTGTTAACAAGTTTTCTTAAAAATGAAAACAACATGTTATAAATTTCATGTGTCCAAAGCTTTTTTTGATTTATATCTTCATCAGGAACTCTCAATGCCAAATATTTGAAAGCCAAAGATGTATAAGAACCGACACAGCTGAAGAGCTATACAACCAAAAAAGAACCTGAATAATAGCCAAATCTATCTAGTTGAAACCTTAGTTTCTAAAATTATAATTTCAAAATTTATAAACAGACAATTTTAGAAAGGTTTGTTATAAATCATGTCAGTAAGTACCAATTATCAGGTTGTCTGCAAACTGATATCGTAAAATTTCAGCTGCAAGTCACAATATGAAGCTATTTGTCAAGTGAGCGTAGCAAACTAGTTCAAAAAGGTTTCATATTTGTGTCGAGCAATTTTACAATATCAACATGCAGACAACCAGATAATCGATTTATCAGCTTGTATTTGTGTATTTTGCATGATAGAAACAATTGTTTCTTTGATTCATCACCAAACCGGAAGATGTCTTGATAACTTCGGGTCAAACTTATTAACGTTGGTTCGAACATTATAACATCGTTGATATGTCCAGGTCAAAGTTATTAAGGCCGGGTCAACACACATGTATTTGTCCATGTTGTCGTCACAAAGCCGTGATATGCATTATCAAGCCTTTTTGAACTTGTTCACCACACACACACTCCACAAAAATATTCATATTGAAACACACAGATGATATTTTACAATATGAATACGCAGACAAACTTATAATCATGATAATTGATACTTAATCAGAGGATCGTTATTAAAAAATAAAGGATCATTATCATCATAATCATGAGGACTGAACAATGTTTTATACTTTAATAATGTCTGACTGGTTATCACCAACACCTGATTTACTGATCCTGTGGTAGGGTTAATAACGGGTGGATACTCACAGGTATTTACTATTGAAATACACCAATAGACAAAACAACAATTAAGACAAATTATAACACACATTCAATTACCGCAAAGTAATTGTTTATAATAATAGTCTTGTTTCGCCAACAAGCAATGAAGCATGAGGCCACACAGATGAAGAATGGAGAATAATGGGCATACATATAATAAAGAACTAGAAAACACCTGTGTTAATGTGGATCCGTGACTAAAGTAAAGAACCTACGCCTTATTTTAAGCCTGGATTTTTAGTATTCGTATTGTCATCTGACAAAGTTGTACTGATTATAAACATGATAAAGTATATAGTTTTCTCTGCTATCAACATCTTTCTGTTTGAACCCATCCTGGTTTTCTTACTACAACCGGAAAATTCATGTGACAAAGATAATGAAATTAGTAGTATTTATCCCTGAATAATGACCTCGTTATTTAAGTGTTATAGATTTCGCAGGCAGTACGTTGACTGCTCATGCGCGAAAGCGTATAAGACGTGGATCGATAAGGGTCTCCGAATTGGGATATTTTCTCAAAAATCTGCATTTTCTGTGGAAAAAAGAATGTTTCAAAGACAAATTTAGGAAGTACAAAACACCACATTTATAAGTCATATCACAAATATTCTGTAATCATGGTAATGACAAGTACCCAAATTGCATCCTACTTAAATTTACATCCTTAAAAATTGCATAACAGATGTTTTGTTTCATTTCTTCATATATTTAGAACAATTTGACATTAGTCCATGCTTACTATTCATTTTTTAAGAAATGGATGCTTGTAACATATTTAATTTGCTCATTTGTAAAAGATGACATTTTGAGAACGTTGCATGCAGTCTTCACACTTAACTTTTCACCCTACAAGTCAGTAGGACTTGTGGTTCATAAATTTTTACAAGTCCCCAGAAAATTCTACAAGACCACACAAATTATTATCACCGCTGAGCAGCGTGAAGCGCTGCGAACCAGCTAGGAGGATCTGGGGGCATGCCCCCCCAGAAAAATTTTGAAAAATTAGATGCAAAATCCTACATTCTGAGAGCTTTGAGTGTCATGTTTTGAAGATAAATTTAATAGGAATAACATTGACAATTGGAGAAAAAAGTAAAAAGTAGCTGTTATAATAATTTTGTTCTCTTTAAAAATTTAGAAAGAAGGTGCCTTGTCTAGAATGCTGTAACATTTTTCAGCCTCTGATGGTTCAGCTGCAGGCTTCTCATATTTAGAGCAATAAATTTGTGACTCTTATTCTTCTCGTGAATTATAAAAATAATAGTATCCAGTTTAAAGTTGTCACTACCTGGGGTCACAAACTGTGAATCAATTTTATGTTCTGTGCACCATGAAACAGAACATTTTGTTTTTCAACTCATCATACATCAACCACGGCCTACCTTCTAACCAACTGGAAAGGAACTGACGCGACCGTGTAGCGTCGTACTTTCTCTTCCTTACATTATCATCGGCGGGGAGCTAAAACGGCTTACCCGGACGAGCTCCGCCAGTACATTGAGGCTCGTACATTGCCGAAGAAACATTTTTGTCAGGGGAATATAAGTTAGGGGGGAAGGAAACCAATGATCTGTAATTTAATACAATGTCTCGATCCAGTATTTATCGCAATACGTTTAATTCATGTGAAAAAGCGCAAAATAGAAACCGATTTATTGGTATCACTAATTACCAAAGACGCAAAGAGCTTACCAACTACCGAAAAATCTACAAGCCCAGTCGGACTTTTGAACAACAAATTTGACAAGTCCACGGCCGATTTTACTGGCCAGGACCGTCGGACTTGTGGCTAAATTCGAAGACTGTTGCATGGCAACTTTTCTGTAGATTTACTTTTTCCTGTAAATGTTTCATCTGTTGATATTTACTGTGAACGTTTTGTGTATATCTAACTATATTTAGCTATGTTGAAAGAAATGTATATCAGTCATGGGTACTACTTGTACAAGTAATTTTTATTTACTTGAAGAAGTAAATATTAATATACTTATATAAGTAAATTTGTAGGATACTTATACAAGTGTATTTTATTTACTTGTATAGGTAAATTATTTTAATGGCTTAGTTATGTCCCTTAGACTTTCAGATTTTTTTACTTATACAAGTAAAAAGTCATCCTATCTTCTTTTCTTGAATTTCTTAAGACTTCTTTGTTCTAATAGAATTTTTAATTGTCTGTCCTTTGCAGATGTCTTTACTAATCATTTAAGTGTAACTTCATGGACAATGAAAATCTCATTTGTCTGTTATCTTCAAAACACTGCTCATTTACAAGCCCCCAAGGGGCAATTTTTGAAGGCCTTGCGCAAATACTTAAGGTGGCTCGGGTGTCTTCCTCCATCTTGGATTTTGAAGTAGGAGATAATGTTGGTCTAGATCTTTGATGAAATGTGCAAATTTTGAGATTAGTATGTAATTTATGTGTAAGACTTTTGATGTATATATAGAAAATTGTGTGTTTTATCATAATTACGGCTCTAATTTCTCAAAAACACCTTATTTGTGTTTGATTAATTTTTTTTCAAATTTGCCAAATAAGGGAAGATAACTCAGATAAAATAATTTTTATAATAGAAAGTGTTGTGAATTTACCTATTTTAATCTGTAGCAAGAAAACAAGTTCGGTGACCCCATTTATTCTTTTTCTTATCTGAAAGCATGTTATAAGAGCTATCTTCTCACATTATATCTTAAAATTCTATCATGTAGTTTTCTTTTTATCACACAAAATTTGATTTTCCATGCATAATCTATATAAAATCTGACAATTTTGCACAACCTGTAGCGTCAAAAAAAAGTCCAGTGACCCATACTTTTTATTATATTTTTGAAAAAAGCATGATAAAAACTTCATTTTGACAAATTATTAAAAAATTCTATCAATTTTAATTAAGACGCCCCTTAAGACCTTAAGATCTTTGCGCAATTAGTTTCTTTGTTGAATTAATGAGATGAAACATTGAACTCTAATCAAAAATTATGAACTAACCTGAGAAAAATTGTTAAAGGCATGTTTTTACATCTCAAGTAAATTTTTGAGGAAATTATTCAAACATTATAATTTACTTATATAAGTATATTATTATTTACTTCTTCAAGTAAATAAAGATTATACTTGTACAAGTAGTACCCCTGACTGTACATGCTGTATATACATCATGATAATTTCAAATCATAAAAAAATACAAATTGTTTAGTCTCAAAGAAAACTTGTAAGATTTCCGCAGCTATTTTTGTTGAATAGGTGCAATTTCGGTACTGTCATGACTGTGACGTTATACTAGATTTACATGTAGTCTATAGAAAAGTGACATGCATGTTTAGAGAATACAAAAATTCGTAAGGGTTCCGCGGAACCCAGTGTCTCGCCTACTTTTTCTGTTAATCGCAGGCGCAACAAAAATGAGGAAGTAAATCAATAAAAATATTCCTCTTGATACTATCTTTTGATTGTAAGAAGCTTCTGTCCAAGTTTGGTAAAAATCTCGGATAGTTTATGAATCTAATAAATGTTTAAAAACTTTAACTGCAGACTGAATGTAATGTTAACTGGAAGAAAACAAAATTTCCTTCTAGATACTAGCATTTGATCATAAACAAGCTTCTGTCCAAGTTTGGTACAAATCCAAAATAGTATAAGAAAGTTATTAAAATTTTAAAAACTTGAACCACAGAGTGAATGTGTTGTTTCCTGGCAGAAAATCTAAGTCCATTAAAAGTAAAATACAGAAAAAATAGATTTATTTTTTTACAAAATTTCCTTCTAGATACTAGCTTTAGACCATAAACAAGCTTCTGTCCAAGTTTGGTACAAATCCAAAATAGTAAAAGAAAGTTATTAAAATTTAAAAAACTTTAACCACAGAGTGAATGTGTTGTTTCCTGGCAGAAAATCTAAGTCCATTTAAAAGTAAAATAAGGAAAAAATGTATTTTTTTTTTTACAAAATTTACTTCTGGATACTATCTTATGATCATAAACAAGCTTCTGTCCAAGTTTGGTACAAACTCAGGATAGTTTAAGAAAGTTATTAAAATTTTAAAAACTTTAACCACAGAGTGAATGTAATATTTCCCGGCAGAAAAACTAAGTCCATTTATAAGTAAAATACGGAAAAAATGGAATTTTATTTTTACAAAATTTACTTCTGGATACTATCTTATGATCATAAACAAGCTTCTGTCCAAGTTTGGTAGAAATCCAGGATAGTTTAAGAAAGTTATTAAAATTTCAAAAACTTTAACCACAGAGTGAATATTTGTGGACGCCGCCGACGACGACGACGACGCCGACGGAATGTAGGATCGCTATGTCTCGCTTTTTCGACTAAAGTCGAAGGCTCGACAAAAATGAAAGACCTACATCATGTACATCTAGACTAATGTTAGCTGCAGAACCGTAGAGCGCAAAAGATAAAAAAAAAAATAGCACAAGGACCTAAGAGCTATGGTTCCGCAGCTAGACTAATGTTCTTCTTCTGATATACAGTTTCAGCTTCATTTATATTGAAGATTACGAACTGTTACATGCACGGAGTATGTGATTAAAAATATAGTTGAACAAAAATTTATTTTTAAATTTGTAGAATACTTGAATGGTGGTATTTACATGAAATAGAAATAACAAGTGATTAAAAATATGTACATTGGTATTTATAGAGTTAATTTATGTTGTGGAGAACAGTTGGTGTCAACTGATCTCTAAAGGTTTCAATTGTTTGACATGCTACCACAACTTGTGGTAACATGTTCCATTGGATTATTGTTTGCGGAAAAAATGACCATTTGTAACTGTCTTTTGAGGTGGATATTCGCCGAAATGATTGGTTGTGTAATTTTCTTGTTCTAGTATCTGCTGGTATAAGGACTAGCGATGGAATTGCAATGAGTCCATGGATGACTTTGTAGAACATAATTAATCTGGTTTTGAGGCGGCGCTCAGTGAGGGCCATTGGAGATTGTTTAACATGGATGCAACACTACTGGTATTGTGGTAGTTGTTACAATTCAGGCATGGGGCGAATTACATTGCAATGTAAAGCATTATATTACAATTACTTTGACCAAACCATGCATTATATTACAATTACAATTACATGCATTTATCAAAGTAATGCATTATATTACATTTACTTTTGCAAAGTAATGCCTTGAAATACACATTACATTTGAAAATTTTATTAAGTGACTAGAAAAATTAAACATTTTGAAAAACAACTAGAAGTCACAAAAGATTCTAGCATATGCAGTAACTGTTCCATGAATTGAATATAAGTATACATGTAAAAAGTCTATTTAATTCGACTTTTACAATTTTAATTATTTTAACTTAATGTTGACTTTACTTTTATAAATATACTTTTTGTTGTTTTTTTTTTAATTTTAAAAGAAATATTTAATTACAGTGAATTACTTCCCTAATAATAAAATAAACATAGACATTATTTAATGAAAAATTGTCTAAATGGTGAAAATATTGATTGTAAAACAAACTAATTAGTGTTTATAACAAAGTTTAATTGTCTTTCATTTAAGCAAGACAAGATATTCTTTGATCTTATGACAACAATACAGTTATGCTTTTCAAATATCAATCTTTTGATGCAGGAAAATGTATGAAATAAGATGAAATAAAAAATATATTCTAATGATTAACATATTCTTAGTTAATCAAGAAATCTTAAATTTGGTTTAGTTAAAACTCCAACAATATGTTAAAGATGTAGTATGTGAAAAATGTAATGACATGTAATGACATGTAATGCCATGTAATGCATGAAATTACACAACTTTTTGCTAAAGTAATGCATTATATTACAATTACATGTAATGCACAAATTGCTGCATTACACATAACATGCAATTACTTGGAAAAATGTAATGCATTACCATGCATTACAATTACAAATTTGCATTACCCCATGCCTGTGTTACATACATAACGGGCCGCACGCCTCTGTACCATTTCTAGTTTATTTTTGTATTCTGTTGTGTGTGGATCCCATAAACTACAGGCATATTCAAGTTTTGGTCTCACTATGGATTGGTATGCACAGGATTTGATATTGGTGTTCGATACTTTTAGGTTTCTCTTCAGGAAGCCAAGATATTTGTTTGCATTTGATATGATGTTGTCATAGTGATTGTTCCATTTTAAATTTGACTGTAAGGTTACGCCAAGTTATTTTGCTGTTGTTACTGGTTCTAAAGTATGGTTATGCAGAATGCAATTGTGTTTGAATGGTTTCATTTTCTGTGTTATTGTCAAAATTGTGCATTTTCCTGGATGGAAGGCCATGAGCCAATCAGCCTCCCATTTTGCAGCTGCGTTAAGATCTGCTTTAGTTTTGTGCAATCTTGTTGACATGTTATTTCAAGGTATATAACGCTATCATCAGCGAAGAGTCGTAATTTGCTGTGATCGAGGTATTCTGGAAAATCGTTTATATAAATTAGAAAGAGTATAGGCCCAAGGACAGTTCCTTGGAGCACACCTGATGTAACTGGTACTGTTTTTGATGTTATTCCATTTATAACCACTGTTTGTGTACGGTCAAACTGTTAGTTTTAGAGTGCGCCGAAATAGAACTGTAGAACGGACCGCACAAAAAATTGAAAAAAAGAAAGAAAAATAGACAGTCATAGGATCAGACAAACATATAATGTAGTTATTTTACTGTACTGTTGTATAACATCACCATAATATTCCCTTATTGCAGAAGGAAACCTTTGCACATATACAGGGGAAATATATATTTGTCAGTTTGTAAAAGTTCTAAAATTTGGTTCGTCACTTTCTTCGATGTATCGTAAACTTGAATGTACTCTTGCATTTTCCTAGTTGTTAAACGCAGCAGTGATCCTATGGATTTAACTATTTCGGTCCAAATGTATTTCGCCCCATTATGAACATTTACAAATTACGAATGCGAGGTCTTCTGTTCAATAATAATACTATGCTGCATGCATGTTTCATTCTCGATGTTTTATTGCAAATCACCAGCATGGTATGCTGTAATGTGAGTTACAATATTAATACTAGATATCTGAGGTCTATTTGGCATCGTGTCCGTTCGCTCCCAGAACACGTTCGCACTGTACACGTTCGCCCCTGTTTTTCGTACGCACCCATTTTGTATTCAAATACAGTTTCAACTGTTCAATGCTCCTAAGACTACTATAGGTATATTGAACACCATGTCGTTCATTGAAAATGCATACTCATGAACCCGATATCGCAGAAGAAGGACATAGAATAGTGGATTTGCTTATTTTGTGGTTTAGGTATAAAACTACCATGCAATCCATAGCTCCATTGCTCTCTATGTCAAATTCTGCAATTTCAAGCATTATTGGCTACTTTGTTTTAAGTTCAAATAAAGTGGCAGTCATTTCTTGTCAAAGCCATATATGTAACAGTTTATTTCTTCCTCTGTGATATTATATCCGGAGGAGAATTTGTCACATTAATTTTTTTCCAGACATGGTTTTTCACGGGTAGATTATAATTTGTCCAGAGGAGTGAAATTCTATCCATCATATACGGATAGTATTTAACAGTAAATCTTTTCCGTTACACATTTTACGGAAGCTTAATTATGAAATACAATCCCATGGTCTACTATGTAAGGTACTTGCAATCTATATATACCTGACCATAATGATGAATTTGTCACCAAGGTAGATCATAATTAAATAATTTATCAATCAAAGGGAGGTAATTATGAGAAATTTTCATTTTATAGATATTTCATTCAGGAATCGATTTCATAGTGAAATTTTTCCTTTATTCTTAATTTTTTTTTTATTAATTAATATTAAAGAATTACTTTAATTTAAAATTTTCAAGACAGGAAATATTTCACAGGTAAATACTATCACCTGTTGAAATTGTTTTTGTTTTTATACGCCCGTTTACGGGACGTATTATGGTATACCGTTGACCGTCTGTCCGTCCGTCCGTCGTCAACATGTCGGACATTAACTCAAAAACGCTTTAACCAATATGCATGAAACTTTGGTGAATTGTTTATATCTATTGACGTGAGCTCCCTTTCGTTTTTTTTTTTTTATAAATTTCGGATTTACGGTTTCCGAGTTTTGGGGTTTTATTCATTAAAAAAGGGGGGATTTTCCAGTTTGTGGACAATAACTCAAAAACAATTTCTCCAATTTGCAAGAAACTTTGGTGAATTGTTTATTTCTATTGACATGAGCTACCTTTTGATTTTTATAAATTTTAGACCATACGTTTCCGATTTATAGGGTTTTATTCGTTACAAAAAGGGGGATTTTCCAGTTTTCGGACAATAACTCAAAAATGCTTTCAGCATTTTTTATGAAACTTTGGTGAATTGTTTATATATATTCAGTATTGATGTAAGCTCCCTTTAGAATTTTATAAATTTTACATTTTACATTTCCGAGTTACGGGGTTTTATTCATTAAAATAGGGGGGTTTTTGGACAATATAACTCAAAAACAATTTCACCAATTTGCAAGAAACTTTGGTGAATTGTTTATTTATATCGCCATGAGCTCCCTTTTGATTTTTTTTTAATTTTAGACTATACGTTTCCGATTTATGGGGTTTTATTCATTACAAAAAGGGGGATTTTCCAGTTTTCGGACAATAACTCAAAAATGCTTTCAGCATTATTTATGAAACTTTGGTAAATTGTTTATATCTATTGTTGTAAGCTCCCTTTTGATTTTTATAAATTTAAGATATTACGTTTCCGAGTTATAAGATTTTATTCATAAAAAAGGGTTGATTTTCAAGTTTTTGGACAATATCCTTAAAGTGCTTAGATCAGTTTTCATTAAACTTTGATGACTGATTTATATCTATTAAGATAACTTCCCTTTAGTTTTTTTTTTATAAATTTCTGATATAACATTGAGAAGTTATTGTTTGTTTATAGTCTGACAACAGATTTACTAAGTATTGCGCAACAGCACAGTGTATTGCACAACAGCAAGAAATCTTTAATTGAATATAAATTCAATTCATATAACCAATTTCAAGTTCTTTGACTACATTTATTCAGAAACCTATAATATGTCAAATATTTAATTACAATCCAAATTCAGACCTGTATCAAGCTTGAATATTGTGTCCATTTTTGCCCCAACTGTTCAGGGCTGGACCTCTGCGGGCGTATATAGCTGCGCTCAGCGAAGCAGTTTATTATATATTGTTGCGTTATGATTCATCTGATTTTGTCACATTATCACCAACTACTTTAAAAATTAAACTGCACTTTTAATAAATGTACTTATTAATTACGTTCACAATTTATTTGTACTGAGATCTAAAAACAACTCACTTTTACCTGTATTTCACTTACCTTATTGATCATGATATTATTTCATTATAGGTTAGACAAAACTTGGTCATGTTTTATGAAGATTTAAGCCCAAGGCGAAGCCGAGGGCTTTACATCTTCATAATACATGACCAAGTATTGTCTGACCAATTTAGAACATATTCACACTTTCGAGTGACATTACAAAATTATCCTTTCCTTATAGGTTAGACAATACTTGGTCATGTTTTATGAAGATTTAAAGCCCAAGGCGTAGCCGAGGGCTTTAAATCTTCATAAAACATGACCAAGTATTGTCTGACCACTTTAGAACATACTCACACTTTCGAGTGACTTTACAAAATTATCCTTTCCCATTGTAATATTCAAAACTAAATAAGAATTCACTTTTTATGATGAAGTGAGTATATAACATAGGTAATGACCATTACAATGGATGGAATGAAATAGCACTGACATAGTTTGTGAGGACAAAAAGGATAAATTGTTCAAACATTTGAGTTTTTTCTTCTGTATCAGGTAAAAATGTAATACTTTATTAGTTATATACCTTAAATTTCTTGATTTTAATTAGCACACAATGTTATATCAATCCGCTTTCTGAAATTTGAATATTTTTTGATAATTATAAAACTAACTCTATAAATATTTGAATTACGACCATTCAACATCAGATGCTTATTTTTTTTTTATGTACATGTATTGTGGGTTTTTGTTCTAAAAAAAATCCTTTGCTTTATATATCAGCAGTCTGACATTGTTTTCTTGAAAAAAAAAATAATCAACTCGAATGACTGGTATAAAAATTGTATAAAAAATAATTTTACCTACATCTTTGCCCCCATTTTATTTTATTTTTTGTTTGTTATATATATGTACCATTAATATAAAGATTTGCAATGTTCAAAATGTTTTTTATAATTCGTTTCTCTTTCATCTTTAATCAGTAGGCTATTTTCCCAAGGAAAATTCCTCAGGGGATTGTTCACTTCTTTAGTGAAGTTATCAAGAGTTCACTTTCATAATTTCATAATTAATCTACAATGAGAAGTCTTTCATGTATAGCATTTTATAGTGCATGGAAAGCCATGTACTATGAAAATTAGAAGGGAAAATCTGACTTTTCATTGGACGAGAAGGGGTGAGTATGTTCTAAATTGTAATATTCAAACCTAAATAAGAGTTCACTTTTTATAATGAACTGAATGTAAAACATAGGTAATGATCATTTCAATGGATGGAATGAAATAGCACTGACATAGTTTGCGAGGACCAAAAGGATAAATTGTTTTTCTTCTGCTTCAGGTAAAATTTAATACTTATATAGAATGTAAGACCGGTCGACGTATTACCAACATACCCTATCTTATTTTTTTTTAAAAGCACACAATGTTATATTAATCCGTTTTTTGAAATTTGATTTTTTTTTATAATTATAAATCTCACTGTATAAATATTTTAATTCAGACCATTTAATATTAGATGCTGTAACTTTTTATTGATAAATGTACATGTATTGTATTTTTGCTTTATACATCAGCGCTGCAGTCTGGCATTGTTTTCTTGAAGAAAAAAATTACAATTCACTCAATTGTCAGTTGTATAAATTAAATAAATATTATTTTACCTACATCTTTACCCCCATTTCATTTTTTGTTTATTCAATATATGTGTACCATTACAAAATGTATAAAAATTTGCAAAATTCACAATGTTGTTTTTTTATTATTTTCTCTTTCATCTTTAATCAAGAGGCTATTTTCAAAAGGAAAATGCCTCAGGGGATTGAACACTTCGTTAGTGCAGTTATTAAGAGTTCACTTTCATAATTAATCTGCAATGAAAAGTCATTCATGTAAAGCATTTCATAGTGCATGGAAAGCCGTGTACTATGAAAATTAGAGGGGAAAAAACTGACTTTTCATTGGACGAGAAGGGGTGAGTATGTTCTAACAATTAAGATTTGTGAAATTACTTCTTGTTTTGTTTTATATGTTTCATGATAATTGTCTTGAAAAAGAATGATATTTACTTTATACCTCATTCACGGTATTATTTTTAATTATTATCTTTGAAAACATTTCCCATTATGATACATTTATTTGGTTTTTCATTCACTAATTTAGATTATATTCAAATTATTCCATATTATTTGCAAATATTTAGTTTTTTTTATTAACAATTCAATAATTTGACTTCCTGGAAAAAATTTCATGGCAATGGAAAATAGTCTCACAATGAAATATTTTCCTACGGAAAAATGTATAATATCATTTGTAACATTTTTTTCGCCAAATGATATTTTATCCGCGGATATGATTTTGCCTTACATATATACCTTATCCTGACTTGTGCTGAAAAATAACACTGATACCTTTACTATGAATATCTAAGAGAGAATAACCTATACTTATATATACAAATCAGGAGATGAATTTCTGGAGTTCATTTAGGAACTTAATTGAAAGGTGAACTTTCAAATAGATTGATTTAATTTGATAATAATTTACCATTTATAATTTAAGATTCCGATGGCATATCTATACATGTTATATATTACACTGTATGATGATCTATGATCTCAGAGTCTATCACTACAAAAGTCAAAAAGTCTGAAAAGACCAGTTTTTGTCTGAATTTGCATGAATTTTTACTCGACATTCTTAATTTGTCTGAATAATTTTTAAAAATTCTTGACATAGTATGAATTTGTCTAATAAGGTTCTTGATTTTTCTTGACAAGTGTCTTGACAGTATGAACATTGTCTTAAAATTTCTCGACACTTCCTGTATCATCTGATAAGAGTCTGGATTAGTCTCGACCAATTCTTGACTGTCTTAAATTTGTCTCGATCTGTCTTGACATATTCTTGACATTCTTAATAATGTCTGAATATGTCTCGACATATTCTTGACATTCTAAATAATGTCTGAATATGACTCGACACATTCTTGACAGTCTTAAATATGTCTTGACACTATCTCAACAGTATAAATTTCGCCTGAAATGTAATCAGACTTATTCTGCACTGTTTATGACATTCTATTGCTGTTATATACTCCTTTTTATTATGGTTAAACTAAACTTTGAAGAATCAAGGATTAATTGGTATAGTAAGATACCCTTTTGGTGCAACTAAGTTGGAATACCCTGAATAATCCCCCATGTAGTTTAATTTTGATTTATTTTTATTAAACATTTAAGTAATTGTTTTCACTTGGAATATAAGTCGAAGGTATTGACAAACAGCATTTAGATTTTTGCCGTTCGCAAAACTGTCAGTCAAATTTGCTTTACTAAAATAGGTGCCTTGTATCTCTTTTGGACCCCACAATTCACCTTTTGGGTTTGTGTGGCTAAAAAAAAAGGGGGGGGGGCTTTCGTTTAGGTCAAAGAATTTGTTCCCATCTTGATTCAAAAACCTTATTCATTTTTTAGAACAACCCAAAAACATTTTTTATTCAAATTTGAGTGTTGAATTTTATAATTTTTTATCAAAAATATATATTTGTGATAACTCCTTCCTGAAAAGAAATAAATGTTTAGATCTATATTATGCATGTCTGTTTGAGAACCATTTCATAAGACCGATGATTTCTATATTGTTGGGACCCATTATAAATACATTTTTTTTATTCTTCCTGGAGTAGATAATAATTTTCTTTTAATCTTTGGGAATTATTCAATTTGTTTTTATGTTAAAATAATTAACTTCATAATTTTGATGAAGAAAATCCATTTCAATTCAATTTTTTTTCATCAAAATGATGATTTTCATTTTCATCTATAAACAAACTTTTTAAATTGTAGTGGCATGGTCGGTCAACTGATAAGTTGTATGGCTGATTACAGGTAAAGCAATAACTTCTATTTGACAGTTGCGTGTACTCTGGGGTGTGGAATACCTTAATTTTATGGGGAACATCCTGTTCATGTGTAATTAATACTTAATATATTCCAACAGATGACATTACACAAATTTTTCTTCTGTTAAATGAATGATTTGTATATCATCATAATTTGCTATTTATATAAACCACATTTTGGTATAATAATTATTTACCATATCAACATTGAATATTATGAATGTAGAATGAAATATGTCTACAGTATGATTGGTTTGAATCATTTAATTTATAAGATTTAGGAATCAAAATTTGTAATTATTTGAAAACCCACATTGAAATTGTTTTATATCAACACACCCACATTTGAATTATTTTATACTTTAGATTTCATAGCCATATTTGCATTTGTAAAAATATTTATATACCCAAATTTTCAATGATTTTACATGCCCAACTTTTATTTTTGTTGTAAAGAAGTGTAACTTGAAACAACAGTATATCATATAAAGAGAAATAAAGATTAAAGTTATATCATGAATATTGGTCATGATTTGTAAAACTCAGAACTGTCAAGTAAATTTAAGACACGATTCAAAATGTTCAGAATATGTCAAGCCATACTGAGAAAAAATAAGAATGTCGAGAACATGTCGAGAAATTTCAAGACAGTATTCAAATGTCAAGAATTTGTCAAGAAATTTTAAGACCATATTCAGAATGTCGAGAATATGTCGAGTAAATTTCATACAAATTTAATATAAATGAGAATTTGTCAAGAAAAATTAAGACACAAGTCATACTTTTGGAGAATGTCGAGTAAAAGTTCATGCAAATTAAGACAAAAACTAGTCTTTTCAGACTTTTAGACTTTTGTAGTGTATGATATGTAGATAATACCATGGAAGTATTATATTGACGTCAATATAATACTCCCATGATCATACATACCCTAAATCAGTTACCAAACGTAAAGGCATTTTAATATAGGATGATATAAAAAGGAGGGTCATTTTTATATAAAATCTCGCAAAATCATGACCCATATTTTTGGCACATATAAATCCTGTACACCCAATAACATGAAGTGAATTCCGGGCTCCCAAATGATAAGCAACCCACCATTTAACAGAATGAAACAATTTGCCGACACTAGATAAGATAAGATAAAATAAGACAATTTTATAAACCAATCATTGTGCCTAAAATTTTAGCTATAAAAATCAAACGAATTACAAAATAAAGTACACTAAATGATTAGAATGATAAGAATGATTAAAGTACATTTAAACAAAAACATGATCGAATACACATTTATGTAAAGTGGAGTTGTCTTTCCTTTACCCAACTGGCTCTCCTGTTCATGAATGTGTATACGTTTGTCATTTTAATTACTATGTTTATAATGTATATTCCGAAATAACAGATAGATTAGAAAATAAACACATAAAAAAATATTTGATTTGATAATTGACTAGATAAAAGAAACGAAAGCCATGTACTATGAAATTTAAAGGGAAAAAAACTGACTTTGAATCGGACGAAAAGGGGAGAGTATGTTCTAACAATTGAGATTTGTGAAATCACTTCTCGTTTTGTTTTATATGTTTCATAATAATTGTCTTGAAAAAGAATGATATTTACTTAAAACCTCATTCAGGGTATTATTTTTAATTATTATCTTTGAAAACATTTCCCATTTTGATACATTTATTTGGTTTTTATTCATGATCACTAATTTAGCTTATATTCAAATTATTCCATATTATTTGTAAAGATTTAGTTTATTTTATTAACAATTCAATAATTTAACTTCCTGGCAAAAATTTCATGGCAATGGAAAATAGTCTCACAATGAAATATTTTCCTACGGAAAAATCTAACAATATCATCTGTAACATTTTTTTCGCCAAATGATATTTTATCCGCGGATATGATTTTGCCTTATATATACCTTATCCTGACTTGTGCTGAAAAATAACACTGATACCTTTACTATGAATATCTAATAGAGAATGACCTATACTTATATATACAAATCAGGAGATGAATTTCTGGAGTTCATTTAGGAGCTTAATTGAAAGGTGAACTTTCAAATAAATTGATTTAATTTGATGATAATTTACCATTTATAATTTAAGATTCCGATGGGATATTTATACATGTTATATATTACACTGTATGATGATCTATTAACCAATCATTGTGCCTAAAATTTGAGCTATACAATCAAACGAAATACAAAATAAAGTACACTAAATGATTAGAATGATTAGAATGATTAAAGTACATTTAAACAAAAACATGATCGAATACACATTTATGTAAAGTGGAGTTGTCTTTCCTTTACCCAACTGGCTCTTCTGTTCATGAATGTGTATACGTTTGTCATTTTAATTACTATGTTTATAATGTATATTCCCTAAATAACACATAGATTAGAAAATAAACACATAAAAAATTATTTGATTTGATATTTGATTAGAAAAAAGAAACGAAAGCAGATTTAACATGATCATGATGATTTACGGAAATACCCAACTTTAACAGCTCAAACAAAATGGCAGGTAAGGAATACCTACGTAATATTAGAATAGTTAAAAATTCTCAATTTATATAATCTTTAAAGTATATAAATAATTCATCATTCTTTGTCAACTTTCTTTTTCACGTAAATTAAAAGCGAGAGAAAAAAGCGCACGTTAACCTATACTTTCAAAACAAATGTTTAACCTGGGGACAGTATATCAATATAGCTTCCTCGTTTAACCAATGTAACATTGGAAATATTTTAAGGACATTTCCCATACAAATTTCCCGAATTGAAGCAACAAAAATTAGAAAACAGTACTTGACTTTTCTAGAGTCTACTCTTTTTCAAGACATAACATGATAAAGTCCTATCCATACGTAAGCGGTACTGAATTACATATGGTGTATAGCATTCTACTGTTTTCATTGGATATTACGATCACGTGTTTCAAATGTTATTTTACGTAACTGAATCATTGTTTCTATTTTTGTCTCGCTGTTTCTGTCGTCGGCGGCGTCAACAATGTATTAGTTTGTGATTTGGTCTAGTTTATGGTGAACCACAAGTGGTATAGGTCAATCATATTTGGTATGCAGTTGTATTAGCATTGGCACATCTCATTGTCATGCATGGAAATTATTTGGCCCTGCCTCATCAGTCATGGTCTATTGACTTTGAAACTTTTGCTTATTATACATGTATTAGTGTGTGATTAGGTCAGTTTATGGGGAACCACTAGTGGTAGATCAATGATATTTGGTATGCAGTTGTATAAGCATTGACATATCGCATTTCCATGGAGTTTATTTGGCTCCGCCTCCTTAATCATAGTCTATTGACTTTGAAAAAATTGCTTAGTTAACATGTACATGTATTAGTTTGTGATTAGGTCAGTTCAGGGGGAACCATTAGTGGTAGGTCAATGTTAATTGGTATTCAGGTGTATCAGCATTAGCACATCTCATTTCCATGTAGAATATTTGGCCCCATCCTTTCAGTCATGGTCTATTGACTTTGAAACTTTTGCTTAGTTTATATGTATTAGTTTGTGATTAGATCAGTTTAAGATGAAATATTAATGTTAAGTTAATGGTATTTGGTATGCAAATTTAATGGCATTTGTAAGTATTGCTTCCATGGGGATTATATAGCTCCACCCCCTCTTCATGGTTCATTGATTTTGAAACTTTTTCAAAGTTTACAAGTTAATGTTTGTGTTTAGGTTTGTTTAAAGGGAACGACTTATAATAAGTCAATGATATTTGGTATGTATAGATTATTACATGGCATTTTTCATATCTGACCCTTTATCGGCCCTAGGTCATGATATCAGCCCAAGAGCCGCAGTCTCGAGGGCTGATATCAATAACGAGGGCAGGTAAAGGGTCCGATATGAAAAATGACGTGTAATGCATATGATCTTTTTATCATATACTTCAGGAGAAGAAATACAGATAAGAACTATTAGTTAAAATTTTGTCTTTCTATGAATTTTTAGATAATAATTTACAGACAACTTAATACTAATTTCTTAACTTTAATTGTTTTTATTGATATAACAAGCATTTTATTTATCTTGTCACAACAATTATCATGTTCTTAGTTTGAAATTTGCTCCTCAACCATTTTGTGAAAAGTCTTAAATCACTTGCGGTTTTCCGCACTGTGTTGTCGTTTTCGAACAAATTTCGGGAAATGCACGCAGTTGCATGTGATAAACGTCACGGAAATTAATGGAAAGCATGTGATAACATTCCGGAAGCAGTCAATAAAGGTTACTTTATCAGCCCGCTGAGTAATTTCTTAGGAATCTGGTCAATATGCCTAGTAATCCTTTTATAGCCTTTTAATATTTTTAAATGTTATTGAACTGTAAAATTTTAGTCATATTTTATACAAGTATATGATAAGCAGTTGTATTAACATTGGCACATCTCATTTACATTGAGATTGCTAAGCCAAGTATCTCAGTCATGATTCATTGACTTTGAACATTTGCCTAATTTATGTAACATGTTAAGTATTGCTATTTTATGGTCAACATTTGCATAATCAAAATTACAAAAAAGCGAGTACATGTCTCTGTTATAACAGTTTATTAAATATATTGACGATATATGTTTACCAATTATGGACTTTTGACGAGGTCAATACGTTATATATATGGACCTGTTCAGATTATATTGACCGAGGACGAAGTCCAAATGTCAATATAATCTAACAGGTCCATATATATTATAACGTATTGAGTGAAAGTCTTTAATTTATATATTAAATATGTAAATAATGTATTTAATTTAGGAATATGGCGTTCAATGTTCTTTCTGCGTATTTTTAACCGGATTATCAAAGGAAATATCGATTATTGATTTAGGGACGTACGGCGGTCGGGCGGGAGAACGGGCGGACGGGCGAGCGGCTGCCAAACAGTGTCTCCACAATAACATAAAACGCTTTTCCAATTTTTCGTCCTCGGTCAATATAATCTGAACAGGTCCATATACAACGTATTGACGTCAAAAGTCCATACTTGATAAATATTTCACGTTATAAACGTTATAAATTTACAAAATGTAATATTTTTAACTCTAGAAGAACATTAGTGGTGGATACGTGGGTTTGGGTTTTTTTTTGGTTTTTTTTTTTGGGGGGGGGGTGTTATACATGTACCCTCTATTGATTCAAAACTGAACAATGTTGGGCATAAAATCGCCCACATTTTGTATCCTCCTCGATCCGCTCGTCGGCATTTCCTCAGCTTTTTGGGATAACGACCCTCTTTCAAAAATACTTGATACGCTCCTGAATATGACCTAAACTCCTCATTAGAGCAATCTGCAGTTTACGTGAATGTCCCATAAGGACAGTTACAAGTATTTAGAGGTTTTTAGAAAACTAAGACCCGACCTTGAGAAATATGAGGTTGTCAGTCGAAAATACTTCAACTTAGCAGAAAAATATTTTCAGAACTTCAGTCGTGATTATATATTTGACCTGTTTAAAAAAAAAAGATGTTCAAGTTTTTCAAAAATGTTCAAATGTTACGCCTTAAAATGACATTATCACTAGCCAATGGGTTATAATCGAATCATACAATTTGATCAATATAACATATAATATGATCATTCGGACAAAAATGATTTCTTTTCTTTTCTTGCCCATTTAGGTAATTTCCCTCTCCTCTTAATAGGACTGCAATTGAAACGCAAGCACTTTATATACATGTAACTACTATAACGTTGGAAAACAATTAATTTATTTCCATATACCGATAATTCAGAATTTCGCAAGACATTATTTGTCGATAATAAAGTAAAGCAAAATCACTGAACTCCAAGGTGAATTAAAAAAGTGAAAGTCTATAAAAGCTGACAAAATCAAACGTTAACAACCAACGTAACGAATAGAAACTACTGTCATATTCTTGACTTAGTACATGTATTTTCTGAAGATTATGGTGAGTTTAACCTAAAGCTAGGTGAACCTCCCAACTGTATACTGATATTACCCTTAGGTTGCAATATAAGATTTAGAGACATTACAGTCGTCTTAAGTTTCCAAGATTTTAGCAGTGCAACATGTGGAGCAAGATCCAACTACCATTCTGAAATCCATGAGAGCCCCCTGTTTTGGTGGGATTCGTGTTATTCTATCTTTATAGTTTTTTTTTCTAGCGTTTGTAGACTGTTAATCGTTTGTTTTTGTCTTGTTTCCATTGCTTTGTGGGTCTGTTTTCGACGTATGAGTTTGCATATATATGACCCTTTAGTATCTTCTGGCTCTCTTTTGAAATGTTTATTTGCATTGTTTTATAACAACCAAAAAAAAAGCCATAGCAAATATTTATAGACATTTAAGTTAAATTGGCATCGCAACAACTCATCCACATTTAAGCTTATTTACTATTATAATAACAATTCAATGAAGCTTAAAAGTGTTAACGGTCAACATTGTATTTAATTTATTAATAAATCATTTTATCAGTTTTATGTTTATTTTAGATACTGTTACAACAAACACATCAAAAGCACTTTATCGTTTTTTGTGCAAGACCATAGTTGGAACAGAACGTCATGTTAACACAATGAGACTACTGCATACTATCAGAGATAGTGTGGTAAGCGACGAGCTCCGTACCCAGATCACAAGTGGGAGTTTTGGTGAAGGGCTTGAGATGAGAGGTAGTGATTTAGATATGATGTATGTATTTAAATTCATTGAGGTTTGTGAAGATATACATGATATAAAAAAGCCTTTTAATTTAAGGGTTGTATATTTTTCGATGGACACAGATGATGTAAAACCTGGTTTCACTCAGTTGCTACTACAAGGTAATAGTAAATTTTTATTCCAATACATTGAAGAACTTGATGGAAAACATTATTTTTCGAGCACATTATATAAAGAAGACCTTATGAGGAATACACAAAGTGTAGTTCATGGACCCTGTGTATCTGACCCAGACGGAACGTATGACAATGCCAGGAGCTTACATTGTAAAAAATGGATATCACCAGCAGTACCTTGGATAACAAGATCGCGGAACTCATGGCCGAAGACTTGTGTCAAACAAAGTATTATCAAACACGGAGTACTTTTTGTACCAGTCGGAGTTAAGGGATCACCCAAAGAAGATATAGAATGGCGGATATCTTTTTCTGTTGGCGAAAAATTTCTTATTAATACATTCACGCACACTCAATTATTATGCTATGCCCTATTAAAAATTCTTTTGAAAGATCTAATAGCAACCGACACCGAATGTAAAGATTTACTCTGTTCATATTTCTTGAAAACAATTATGTTCTGGATATCAGAGGAATTACCACTATCCGTATGGAAACCTGACAATCTTATACATTGTTTTATGCGTTGCTTTAGCAGGCTGATATATTGTGTTGAGTATTCAGCTTTGTTTCATTACTTTATTCCGGAAAACAACATGTTTGAAAATAGAATAGAGGGGAGTTATTGTGAAATACTTTTGCAAAAACTAGTTACCTTGCATAGTTATGGTTGGCGATGCCTTTTATTTTCAGATAAATTATCTAATTTTCATGCATCAATGTGGATGGTTCAGATTGAACCTCACGAATTGCATATTAGCGATGTTGAAAAAACACTGAATTCCAGATTATTACATTTGTCAAATGATATGATATCTTTTTTTGTATGGACACCATATTTATCATATATATACATAAGAGGAATACACCAGATAGTTTCCTGTGACGAATCCTCACTAAAATATGCATATACATACAACATGTCATTGTGGTGTGCGCAATACGCACAATTTTTTCCACTGAACAGTACTAGAAAAAGTAATAAACACCAATACAAACTGTATAATTCCTGTCTTTGTATTCTGCTACAAAATATCTATCATGACGCTGTTTCTGGATGGCTGATGTTAGCTTCGTTTTTCTGTAAAGCAAAACAATATCGTAAAGCATTACGCATCATTATGTATTCTATATCAAAATGTACTCCCGAAAAACTGTGCCGCTTCATGGATATGTCGGATATTCATCACCAATTACTCAAACTGAAATCATTCCAGAAGAAAAGTATTGTTCAATTGTGGAAAATAATATATGTAGATGTTTTGCATTTTCAAAGGACATCTGCTTTAATACCAGATGAACTACAAATGGATGAAGAATTAGGATATGGATCATTTTGTTTTCCATCTTTAGCTTATGCGTATTTTCTTAAGTTCCTTTGTCATTATCATCAAAATAATACCATACAATGCCATAATTGCATCAAATATTTGAAATCGATTATCACATCAAACTATTTTATAAACGGTTCAGATGAAGCTGAAGCCTATAATCTTCTTGGTATAACTTTACGGATGATTGGCGACATAGTATCCGCCCGTCAAGCTTTCATGCAGTCATTTAAATTATTTCCAGTCGACAGATGCAACGCTGCTGGAAAGCGACTTTCGTTAATGAACTCAAACTTGTTGTGATACATGTATATATATATATATACAGATGTGCAGTGTAAATGCAGATAGTAGGGGAAAGGCCTATTTCAAAGTGGTATTTCGATACATATAGGTGTTTTTTAGTATAACAGCAATACCATAATTTTAATGAAATCTTTGTTATTAATTTTTCCGGGAAATGCGATAACTACTTTATAATATAACCATGAAAAAATCGTTAAGTACTTAAACCAACTAGTTTTCGCGAAGTAATTGCAACTCAATTTTCAATGGAGTGTTTTGATATTCGTCTTTTTTTTAGGCAATGGTGATAACTACTTTTCCTCTTAATTTTTATGGTTTTTATTGACTTTTTGACATGTTATTTAGCATATGTTTTATTATTTCGCATTACTCCACAAATGTTAATGTCAATGTATTAATAAAAATAAGGAGATATAGTATGACCGCTAATTGGTCAACTATCCGACAGTGTTCAATTGACGACGATAAAAGCAATGAAAGGTAACTGTACGGCTTTTAACAATGAAAAACCATATACAGTATAGTCATGTATAAAGGACAATGACGTGTAAAATTTGAAATAATTTAAACGAGAAAACTAACGGCCGACTGTAAACCGACTTATTTTTGCGGCTTCTTTATTTCAAGTTTAACCGTTTTTACTAGTATTCTTCTTCGCGACGATTTATTTTTGCGATGTTGTAATTTAATTGATGTATCAATATATAATTAGATCGAAGTTTAACATATTCGTGGTGATTCATATCTGCGTCATTTTTCTTCTCGCGAAAGACGCGAAAATAAATCGCTCAAGAAAATTAGTTGGTTAACAGAATTGTCTTAAAAGTTGTTAGCAATTCAATAGAAATAGGAATAAAACAGACAATGAAAAACAAATAATTAAGTCTGTAATAATATTTGCCCTCCTTTACTGTTAAAAAAAATGAACATTGTACACAAACAAATAACTGTCGACATGTAAAAGTATGATTGCCTGCAAAATGCATGACAACCGAGTAGACTCATAATCTATTATTTAATGGAAAACACTTAAAAATTATCTACCAGAATTTTAATAGTTGACATGAAATAATGAGCAACGAATTTGCAATAAAATATTAGCTTTTTCGTGCATAATTTAGAACTATGAGTCTTCTCATTAAACATCGAGATGAGATTTGAACATTCATCTGGAATCTAATATTTCAAACCACCATTTAAATTTATAAAAGCGGCCACATTTGAGTGTAAATTGGACTGTTTCGCAGATACCGCACAGATAGAGGCATTATGCAGTTGGTTGCATAAACAGTGCTTACACGCGAGATATCAGTTTAAACGTTCGAATAAATATAGTCTTGTTGAAAATAAAAAAAACATTTTGAATACAAACTTTATGCTGTCGTCTTCATATTGAAAAAAAATTTTATAATAAGATTGAAATTCAAATGGTACAGGGTAAAATGATTACAGTAAAGGTGAAAGAAAAAATTACAATGAAAACTGATCAACTTCCCAGTGTTTTCAATAATTACAATAAATAGTCACCAATAGACAGATATTTGTACTAACTAGTATTTCTTATAACACTGTTTAAATGACCAGATATGTCTTAAATTTTATGAAATTAGCTATTCAATGAAGAAATAAAAAGGGTTCTACAGACACAAATCTTATTCGTGCATATCGATTTTCAAAAGGTGTCAATCTGTTACCTCTCAATTTAAGAAAATAAAATCACAAAAATACTGAACTCCGAGGAAAATTCAAAACGGAAAGTCCTAAATCACGTAAGTCTGATTTCGTATGGGCTTAAATGTTTGGGTTAACCGTAACTCAGTTTTTTATATAAAAAACAAGGAAGTTCAGAACTTTATCATGTTTAATTAGTGGTAGAATTTAGATTTTTCTTAAGCATATGTCCATTCCTACATTACAAACCTCAAAAAACGTCTACAAAACTAATCGAAATTAGTTAAAAACCATTAAGAACTGAAACAGGATGTTTTACGTTTTCCAAAAAGGATACTTTGCTATTACCTAATGCCTAATCGACTAAATTAATGTAAAAAAACCATGCTGTATTTCCGTAAATCTTATATTAATAACATTAATAGATAGAAATACATCTATAATTGAAAATCTAATTTTCATTGTCCTCTCTGAACAATTGATGGACATGATCAATAACCACAGGACAAATTAAATTAAATGGAATAGTTCTTTAAAAATGTACTTGAATTAACTCGCATGAATTAACAATAGCACTTTTTCCACCAGTCATTTCTTGTTAAAGCCCCCATTTATAGCCATAAATCTTTTCTGAATCTCTCTCTTCCTATTGCCTCCAGTTTAAAATAAATATAAGAAAATGTGGTATGAGTGCCAATGAGACAACTCTCTATTCAAGTCAGAAAAAGGGCCCCAAAATGACTACTGCAAAACAATTCAAAAGCATGTTTGATTATCTATTTGCTGATGTTAAATAGTATCTAATTAGATTTGCGTCAGCTTTTATTTCAAATTTGAAGAAGAATGGATAGTCAATGACATTTATTCAGAGTTGACAGTGACAGGATAACATCCCGTAGAGGAATACAACAGATAGTTTCTTGTAACGAATCTTCAATACAATCCACATATGCATACTCCATGTCCATGAAGTGTACATCAAGTGCTTAGTGTATACCATTGAACAATATGAAAATAAATAATAAACTCCAATACAAACAGTACAAGTTCTGTCTTTCATTTTTGCTAATGTGCTGTGTCAATATGCCTTGTCGTGTTTCTTTTATAAATATGACGTGGCTCTGTACTTTTACACGCAAATCATTTTTGAATTGAAATAATTCAATATGACTAGTATTTTATTTGTAACATCAATAAATGGAAATACATCTTAGTTGAAAATCCCATTTTCATTGTCCTTTATGAACAATGGACGGACGTGATCAATGATCACAGGACAAATTATATTAAAATCCCACATGCAACACGTCTTTGAAAATGTACATGAATCAACTCGTATCAATTTACCATAGCATTTTTTTCACAGGTCAATTTTATTTAGCAATTATGCACATTTGTAGCCATTTAAACTTTTTTTACACTCTTACTTTCTCTCTTTCTTTTGTCTCCAGCTCAAACGTATGTTTGACCATCTATTGCTGATGTAAATAGTATCATACAGATTTTTGTAAGTTTTTATATTGAATTCGAAGTAGAATAAATAGTACATAAAAACAAACCCGTTCAATGACATTAATATTTAATTAAGCCTTGTCGGTATTATCATTCCGTATTCGTTTTATAAGATAGATAACGAATTTTTGGTATATCTATTATTTGAAAGATGGAAATATTTCAATTCTTTCTATCACACAAAAGAAAAGAAAATGTCTACAGAAAGCAAATAGGCATGCATTATTTGATATTTGATATATGCCTTTTCGTGCTTCTTTGTAAAATATTTGTTTGTTTTTATTGCTATTAAGATACTTGTGGTACTTGTACATCCTATCATTATTGTTTATGATATTCTCGTATTCTTGTTTTTCGTTTTTGCTAATGTGCTTTGTCTATATGCCTTTTGGTGTTACTTCGAAAACTTGTTTGTTGCTTGTCTTTCATTTTTGCTATGTGCTTTGTCTGTGTGCTTTTTTATGTTTCTTCGTTACATATATGACGTGGCTTTGTACTTATACATCCCATCATTGTGTTATTGTACTATGGTAAATCTATGTATTCTTGTCTTTAATTTTTGCTAATATGCTTGGTCTATATGCCATTTTGTGCTTCTTTGTTACATATTTGTATGTTTTTTTTAGTGATTAAGATGATAACACAACACAAAATAATATTGACTGCTGTATTTTTGACATTTTTACCTATTATGTCTGTTTGTTTTGTTCACGCATCGTTGTCAATATAATGGAATTAGATGAAACTGTCATACAAGTGAGAGGTTTAGCTAGCTATAAAACCAGGTTCAATCCACCATTTTCTACATAGGAAAATGCCTGTAACAAGTCAGGAATATGACAGTTGTTATCCATTCGTTTGATGTGTTTGGGCTTTTGATTTTACCATTTGATTAGGGACTTTCCGTTTTGAATTTTCCACGAAGTTCAGTATTTTTGTGATTTTATATTTTACTAAGAACTAGTGGACAAGAAAGAAAAGGATAAAATTAATTAGCACACGAATAATATATTTATTTTTCCACAGTTCAAATTTCATTTTCATTTCTCATTTTTTAATCATGCGATATTGAGAAAAATCCTGTTTCATTCATATAAAATATTTCAAAATGCGAGTTTAGATTATTGCGATATTATGATTTAAACTCATACTAGGTTTCAAATTGTAGAAGATAGAAACGTTTTGAAACGATATACCGATATGAAAAGCCAAAAAGCAATGCAATTTAAACTATAAACTGAAACTAAATATTATTGATACTAAAGTAATTTTCTTAATTAGGTCATTCTAACCAGGACAATGACATATTGTGTTTTTATGCGGACAAAGAAAATATCATAAATACTTTATCCCGTCGAATCACATCAAACCTAAACAGACTAGAGAAAATGGAAGGTGAGAAAATTCAGACATATATTTAACTAAGAAATGTTCTAATTGTATTCGGCAACTAGTAACTAACAAAAAAAAACATTTGAGGCAATTCATTTTGGAAATGTGAACGTTTCTCATAATTAGCACACTAGCATCCGAATAATAAAATCTACATAAGACTTGTGACTCGAATTATAACATCACATTATAAATCAACATATTATGATTTTATCTGGTGCTAACATCAATAGTAAACACTAGAAATATTCGATGTATATACTTATTTACACAAGATAACAGCTTATAACTGGCCTCAAATATGTAATAATTAATTGTATTTTGCGATTATTTATTATTTTTAGTTTTTACAAAGGACTAAAAAATAAGAAACTGTTTTAACTAAATGTCCCAATAACGGATTATGTTTACTATCATACTGTTTCATGAATTCTGCACCTATGAGCGTAATCTTCTTAGTATCATTTTACTCTACTTTTATTCTGTGAAATTTTATATATCGATCAATCTGCTGGCTGCACTTCATCTGTCTCATATGAAACAACGAAAAACAAACCGACCGCTAACTAACATGCTTGTATATTACACAAGGTACTCAACATATACGTTCGTAAAATGACCATCTGTTGCGAAGTTTGATGTCTATTTTATTCCGCGGTTGTCTGTCCCAATATAATCATTATGCATATAGAATCGTCAAAATTGTATTTAACACGCATACCTTTGCTGTATTCAATAATTCGTGGCGGTCCTCCACAGTGGCCTCCCGAAGAAATATCTCACCTCAACATGAATTTGCAATGTTAAAAAACTAATCAAAGATACAACGCTGATATTTTGTATGATAGACGCGCGTTTCGTCTACATATAACTTTTCGGTGCTCCAATCAAAACAGTTTAAACGCCAAATGAAGTACAAAACTGTATACCATGCAGGACCAAAACCTCGAAATGAAAATAGCCCACATTGTAAATTCATAAAAGATATTGTGATAAAACAAATAATATAAGTGATAATTTACGTGTCTTAATTTGTTTTTTCAAACTTTTTGACAAAATAGTAATGAAAAGGACAAACTATGATTTTTAACTGTTACTACTCATACCTCGGTAAATTATGTACTTTTTATATTAAATGTTGTTATTTTCTTATGTGCTTGGTAAACATCACGTTCAGCCAAGCCCTTTCCATCCTGTTTTACATACTGGTTTTATTTTATGTTGTTACACCGCTGTCACAGAATGCGGTTAATACATGAATTATCTATTGCAAAAGATTTGTACTAGTCACATGTAAGAGGGACAGGTTCACAAACATGTTCATCTCCAACATGTTCTTCTTGTTATGTTACGAAACGTCAGGAGTTTGTTATTCAGTGCTTGTCATTTACCTCGGTCTGTGTTATTCTATTTTAATTAATTTTATCTTTTGCTTTACACAACGTTTTGTCAAAACGCTTACTTTACGATATCAGTATACTAGTATATAGATATATATATCGTACTTTAATATTTACCATTTTGTCTTTATTCTTGTTGATTGTTGCTTTATTGACCATCATAATATCAATCGTATTTTATTATCGATAGTTTAGTAGACTTGTTTCATAGGATACAAGAACTCCTCATATTTGGTACTCTGCACTACGCAGTGGATGCCTCATAAGGACTATTTAAGTCATTTAAGGTTCGTTAAAAAACTAACACACTAACTTGCAAAATATAAAATGATCAATCGAAAATACTACTACTTGGATGTGAGCAGGAAGATGCTGTTCTCTCAAGATTTCATAGTTGTTTGCTTTCTGATATATATAAAAGATGTTCGACTTATTTCAAACGAGAACAAATATTACTCGTTATAATGACAGTTTTATTAAACGGTCGGGTAGTATAAAATTTCACCATTAAATCAGTATCACAAATGATCATTGTGAATTGATCATCCATTTTTAAGATAAATTGAGATCGCAACTACTCATTGAAGCTAAATTGCAATAGTAGTTCTATTTTAACATTAAAATAGTGAAAAATGTATTTCATTTCCTATTATGAATATCATTTTATTGATTTCTTGTTTATTTCAGACTCAGCAACAAAAACCATATCATTAGCACTGTATTGTTATATGTGTCAGAACATAGTTGGATCAGAGAATCATGTATAAAAATCTGAGACTGATGAATGCTGTCAGGGATAATGTGACAAGCGACAAGTTTAATCTCACTATCTCAAGCAGAAGTTTTGGAGAAGGCCTTGAGATGAGAGGTAGTGATTTAGATATAATGCTTGTAAATAAACACTTTATGATTGATGAAGACATTAAACCGGTTTACATTTCAAATGGTATATATTTATCAATGGAAACAGATGATGTAAAAGCAGGTTTCACTAAGTTGATAGAGGAAAAAAAGAATTCTCTATTTCCGTATAAATGCTTTGTGGAACTTAATGGGACACATTACGAGCGCATTATTCAAACAAATGCTCTTGAGTAATACAGATAGTGTTTTCCATGGACCATGTATAGCTGACAAAGCAGGAAAGTTTGATAATGCCATGAGCTTACATTGAACAAAATGGGTATCACAAGCATCACAGTGGATAACAAGATCAAGTCACACATGGCCAAGTTATAATGTCAAACAAAGTATTTTAAAACACAGTGTACTTTTTGTACCGGTGGGAGTGAAGGAATCGCCAAAAGAGGTTATAGAATGGCGAATTTCTTTTTCTGTTGGTGAAAAATTCCTAATAAATACTTTTACACACACTCAATTAATATGTTATGCCCTCCTGAAAATTCTTTTGAAAGATGTTATAGTAACTTACACCAAATGTGAAGATTTACTCTGTTCATATTTCTTGAAAACAATTATATTCTGGATATCAGAAGAATTACTGCAATCAATATGGGAACCTGAAAATCTCATACATTGTTTCATGAGATGTTTTAGCAGACTGATATATTGTGTTTACTATTCAGTTTGTTTACATTACTTCATATCAGAGAACAACATGTTTGAGAACAAAATAGAGGGACTCGCTCGCAAAATATTGTTAGAGAAATTGTATACCCTGCATAGTTACGGATGGCGATGCATCTTATTTTCAGATCAATTATCTAACTTTCATGTATCAATGTGGATGGTTCAAATTGAACCACAAACACTGCATACTGTCGAGGTTGCAAAAACACTTAATTCAGAACTATCATGTTTGGCAAATGCAACGATTGAAGTTAAATGGGACACTAATGCATACAAAAGAGGAATGCACGGGATAGTTTCCTGTTACCAACCACCAGTAAAACACTTTTATACATACTACATGTCATTGTTGTTTGGACAAAATGCACAGTCTATTCCATTGCACAGTACGAATAGTAGTAAAAAAAAACACCATTACAAACTGTATAATTCCTGTCTTTGTACTCTGCTACAGAATACTCATCATGACGCGTTATCTGGATGGCTGATGATAGCATCGTTTTTCTATAAGTCAAAACAATATAGTAATGCGTTACACATCATTGCTTATTCTATATTGAAATTTACTGATGAAAAACTAATTTGCGACAAGGATATGTCAGATACTCGAGTCCGATTGCCCGATTCGCAATTATTCGAAAGAACAAGTATTGTACAATTGTGGAAAATAATACGTATAGATCATATGAAATTTACAAGAAACTCTTGGTTAATACCAAAATGAACTACAAATGGAAGTGTAAAATGGAATATATTTTATTTCCTCTATAGTTTATGCTTATTTTCTAAACTTTTTATGTCATTATCATCTAAATGATGTCGGACAATGTCAGGATTCCATCCAAACTTTGCACCTTGTTATAGCAGAAAACTTTTTTAATTGAAAATTATGTAATGTTTCAATCTGACGCCTACACTATTCTTGGAATTGCTTTACAATTATTAGGAGACATTGAATCCGTCCGACATGCATTTCTGCAGTCATTTAAAATAGGGCCAAATCAAAGATGTAATACTTCTGTAAAAAAACTTACACTTATGAACTTGTTGTAATATTTGTGCATTCAGTTGAAAAAATTGTAAAAGACTGTCAAACATGTTTCACAGGAATGAATTTCGAACAAAAAGATTAATTTTTGTTTTCTAAAACTGTTTCTATCAATACAAATCTAAAAACTAGAAATATTGATTACAGTGGGAAATACAAAATTGTTGTAACCAATGATTCATTTAGTGGAGCAATAACTTTTTACTTCTTAGACCACTTGTATTCATTCACACTTATGTCTAACGATTTGGATGGATATCGTGACCGCGTGGTCTAAGTTACACAACCTCTGCATCGCTAGCCTGGATTGACCGTTGTCATGAGTTTGACCTCATCCACGGCAATTGCGTTCGTAACAATCTCAATTATCAAGGATTGACTATTTTCCTGTTCATCTATCAATAAAAATTGGCCGCTATGAAACAGCTAACAGTGCTGAAAATGGTGAAACACCTAAATATATCATTACTCAGTCATCTAGCAGTTTGATACGAGAAACTATGTCTTAAAGGAGTTCGCTACTCAGTTTCTAAAGCTTTTCATAACACTAGTATATATTGATAGGGGATGAGGAAATGAAACAAAAAGAGCAAAAATAAAGTAAAGGTCAATGTGCTTGTTTTCGGGATATAAGCCATTAAATATTTTAGCGGGGAAATGTTATCTCTTGATTTTTCATAGCTTTATCATTGACAAGTTAAAGTTCTCAAAAACTGTTCCAAATTAATTAAGTTTGTTTAAGACTTTTACAGATGGCTTATAATTATGCATGTAAAAGATTCATAAAAAGGAAATGGGAGTCAATTGGGAAAATTTTTAAGGCATTCAAATAGATAAAAACAGAGGATTCGAAAATCTTACAACAATTCCAAAACATGACAAGTGAACTTCCTGAATTTCTAAATAATATTTGAGGACAACTATTTGGTTTCTTTTGTTATGATATTGCTTGTCTTCCATCAGATTTTGATTTTGATTGACACATTGAGAATGTTTTTTTTTTTTCTGGTTAATATGATGTATGTGTTCGGTTATTGTCATTGTTTTACTGATGCCTATTCTTAACTAATTATTTTCGTCTTTTATGCAGTTTGTAGCATCTAATCAACCGTTTTTTATGTTTTCGTCCGTGAATTTAGACGATTTGATGCATCGTCAACGAGACAGAAACCCAACAACTTATGTTACAAGAAAATATATAGATCAGTTCTAGTTTGTCATGTTCTATATCTTCTAAAAAGTTCTGAACAATTAAAAAAAACAATCGTTCAACAGAAGAATATATATCAGCACATTATTGGTCTTCAACGGTAAAAGCAAATCGCCCATGTAATAACAAACAAACGCGAATCAGCACTGACTCTAAAAATGTTAAAGTAATTGAAAGTTCTGATTTTTTTTTCTTAAAGGGATATTCATGAACATTGATGAAAAGTCTCGTATTTATGTAGATCTTATTCTCGCAAAATAAGCGATCACAATCTACCGGTTTATTTAACTTGTTAATTTCAACCCTTTATAATATGACTCAATTTGGTCAATATAACGGAATTATAAACAATTTTCAAACCAGTAGGCTGTTTATCCACTATAAAACCCATCGTTTTTCGAACAATTTTCGTCGGACAAAGACTGTGCCAAGTCAGAAATATGGCATTTTTTTTTACTGGTCCCGTTGATTAGTAGGTTAATTTTTTTGTCAGTTTTATACTGGCTGCATAAAATGCGAAAACTCGAATTACCTTTTCATTCCTATTTCGCATTTTCGACTTCGCCATTTCGTGTTTTCGCCTTTTCGTGATTTCGCTTTATTGCTTCGTCGCGTTTAGGGTTTTCACGATTTTGTGATGTCGTTTTTTGTGATTTTGGCGTTTTTGTCCTTTCGCGTTTTTTCGTTTTTTTATTCGACAGATTCTTATTTAAATAGATCTGTTCTATAGGAAGAAAGTAATTAGTATACAGAAATTGTTACAATATTATCTTACCAACCAATAATGAATATTTTATTAGATACATGTATATTTGTTTTCATGTTGCACCAAAAAGGACATTTTAGCTGTTTCCGTTGATTTATTTTAATATTACTTCTATATTGAAAATAAAGCTTGCACTTTATGGAAGAGTTTTAAGGAAATAGATATATGCATTATATTTTAATTTTAACACACAAGCAAACTTACTACAAATGATTTGTATGTGATTCTCATATAATGCCCTTTTTGTGATTATCATATGATAGCTATCAAATGTAACAACTTTCCTTGTGTTGTATACTGTGGATTCATTATTATTCGTTGGATACCAATTTTCGTGGGTTTCGTGGGTACAGGTGAACCAGATATTTTAAATTTTCAACGAAATACAAATTTCTATAAAGTAGTTATTCAGATTTTCGCAGAACCACGAAATCACATAACCCCGAAAATGCAAGGTTTTCGTTATCCACGAAAATTGGTACCCACGAAAATAAATAAAACCACAGTAGTCTATGTTTGGTGTTAATTTTTGTTGTTGTCAGTAAGATATATCTGTGTAGCATCCTGTAAGGACAAAAAAGAACTGACGGAAACTGCTATTATATAAAAATGTGCTGTTTTCGTGCAACCTTAAAACAAATACATCTAACAAAATAGTAATTCCTTCTGGATAAGACAATATTTTAACAATTTCTTTATACTACTGTGATTTCATTATTATTCGTTGAATAACAATGTGTTTGGATTCCGTTGGTACAGAGGAACCACGAATTCAAATGATGAACTAATTACGAATTTTCTAAAGGAATGTATGCAGTCTTTGTCAAAACAACGAAATTAAATATCCACGAAACTGCAATTCTCCTCAAACAACGAAAATTGGTACCTTCGAAAAGCAATGAATCCACAGTAGTAACTTTCTTCCTATAGAACAGATCCATGTAAATAATAATCTGTCAAATGACAAAAGACGAAAAAGCGAAGTCGCGAATACGCAAAAACGCAAAAAAAAATTGAAAACACGAAATCGCGAAAACGCAAAATCGCTAAAATGCAAAAACGCAAAATCACGAGTTTGAACTAATTCATGACCCGATACTACCATTCAGATACTTCTTAAAAATAACAGTTCGTACCTTCCAAATTAATGCTGTTTTATGTCTAAGTGCATTTTACCGGATCTGAGATACTAGTCAAACAATACTATTTACTGCACACTCTTTTTTTAGAAATGCATTCATGAGTGAATCGTCGATAGAGTAAAGACCTGTGGCAAATATTTATGTGTGCAACCAATCAATTCTGGAAGAAATTTTCAAATGAAAAATGTGCATAGCAATGATGATGCTGTGAGTCTTGATAAGGGATTTATAAAGCTACTTCAAGTTTTTTTTTATAACAAAGCAATATATGGAGTTGAGACAAGTAATTCGGCGAAGAACTTTATTAACAATTGTTATAATTATCAATTTTATTCAAAATGCATTTCTTCTTTAAATAAACATGGTAAAATTCATGTACTAAATACTTTTTTTTGTGTACACCTAACCTTCACATGGCCTACATTGACTATGGACTGCATGTAGACAAAACATGATTTAAACTACATGTGAATTTCTGTTTTATCAATGGGAACGTAATTAGGTTTTTCCACTTTTTTATGGAAAGACCTTTTGATTTTCTTCTGATTAATTTATTTTTCTTCCTCTGCCACTTTTTTTTTCTACCGTATACATTTTGTCTATGCAATTTTAGTTAATTGGAAGTAGCTTCCCATCAATAATTAAGAAAATTGACGTGGACAGAATTGTTCTCTGAACGATTGGTTTTTAACTGTGTCTAGTGTACGTGTGAATTACACTAACACATCACCGAGTTCGGGATTAAAATACTGTAAGTCTCGATCCATTTGCATGATGGAATAAGAAATATTATAACTATAAAAACACTCATGAATCATATCAGTTTTAATTCATTATAATTTCTAACAAAAGACTACTCAATGACAGATATATACCAAATGGTATAATCATGAATAAATCAAAGCACAGCAAAGCAGACCCAAGCAGCCAAAAGTACTTTAGATATGATTTATTTCTCAGTTACGTTTATACTGTAATATTTTCTGCTGTAATTTCATGTATGATCGACACATAAATGTTTTTAACACGGCTGTCGTAAGGACTAGCATATATATTTTTTTCAAAATGCAACAAATAACACGTGGATGTATGCAACTTGGGCCATGTTCACACCAAACGCCATGTACAGTAAACATGTTTACAATTAGTTAAATGTAATGTACACTGGTTTCACTATAATTTTGTTCACATCTATACATCTTCCATTGACACATTCCCCATTTCCATTCTCAATTTTATCTTGTTTAATTACCTGTACATAAGATTTGTTCACACTAGTAATCTAGATGCCATTTTAATGGTCTTTACGTAGAACCTCATTCAAATTTTTCGCACAACTTTTCTAGCAGTTAGGGAACGACCATTTGAATTCAAAAAGGGGGGGGGGGGGGGTTTCTCTGAAAAATATTCTGATCCCTAATTTGATAAAAAAAAATATTGTGGCCATAGATGATTAAAAAAATATTCTGAATCCAGAGCCTCCCCATACATTATAGTGTTAAATATTGAAAAACAAATATGTGATTGCTAGCATCGATAAAAACTGAATAAAAATGTTCGAGCGAAAACAATTCTGATTCAGAAACACTCCCCCCCTTTTTAAGTTAAATTGTTGCTCCTTTATGAAAACCATTTTGATGATTAGAAAATGCAGGCTGCATCAGCGTGCTTACAGACGAGGAAAAGGATTGAGATATTAAGGATCACTACATTTCTATCATTTCTGTTTGTTTCTTTTTCTTTTGTTGGTATTTGTTCTGCAAGGAGTGTTTGGCAAAAGGAGGGGATAATGATTTTTTTTTATATTTCTAAGTGAATTTTAACGGATCTGAGATACTAGACAACCAAAACAATTTACCTCACAACTTTTTTAGTAATGCATTTATGATTGAATCGTTGTTTGATTAAAGACCAGTGGCAAATATTTCTGTGTACGTCAAGTCGATTCGGGAAGACCTTTTCAAATGAATTATTTGTTCGGAAATGATGATGCTTTGAGTCTTGATAAGCGGTTAATAAAATTACTTTGAGTGTTTTTATAACAAATAAATATATCTAATTTATACATTTTGTAAAGAATTTTGTTAATAATTGTTATAAATATCATTTTTTTTCAAAAACCGTTTCTTCTTTAAATATAAATGGTAAAATTAATGTTCTAAATGCCTAGTTTTAAACTTAACCTACACAAGGCCTACATTTACTAGCGACTGCATGTAGACAAAACATGATTTAAACTACATGTAAACATTGAGTTTTATCAATGGGAACGTATTTGTTTTTAGTTTACGTGTGAGTTACACTAACACAACAACGAGTTTAGGTCAATGTGAACACGGCCTTGGTCTCTTTATTTATAAATAACAAAATAACAAGATTATGTAAGCTGAACTGCAAGAAAACGATAAGCATTACGTCATTGTTTTCCTCAATGCTTCAGAAAAGGGGGACGAAAATTTCAGCTAAGACATCAGTGTCGAGTAGATCTAAAAAAAATCACACGTTACAATTATCGCTGTTAAGCTGCTGACAAAGTACTAAGTCATTATGTTCAGTTGCTCTGAAGGAATGCTTCATGAAATTCAACTTATAACCACATTTTAAGTATCAAGCCAGAAGAGTGTGTATGACAGATTCTAAAATTTATCTTTGGGGCCGTGTGTAGTCAGTGCGCAGTCGGATAGATTAAACATGGAAATTATCGACCATACAAGTTTTTATCTCGAAATCATAGAAGACCAAATTTCAAGTAGGTCAAGCGTCCATAATTCTATGTTTAAGGGATTTTACAATACGATATTTTACTTACTAGCCCCTCTAGCACAATCGAAATTTGTATTTCCTTCAATCCTTATTATTTTATTTCGTGCTTCCACTTACACTTGTTACAGTACCGTGTCATTTCATTCCGGTCGCATATAATTTAAAAGAGTTCATTTATGCATATGATGATTGTGCTTTGCATTTCTAAACCACTAAAATAACGATGTCCAATTTTATAGCCGGCATGATGTAAAATAGAATAATCAGAGAATTCAACTTTATATTTAATAACTACAATGAAAAATTATGTTACTTAAAAACTATTACACCATTCCATGTTCTTTTGTTTTACACATGAATAACATTATCAATAATGTAAAACAAGTTCTTGGTCTACGGGTTCAAACAGAAACATTTTGAAAGCTGAGAAAACTGTGTACCTCATACTCAGCGTATGTGCAGAATGTCAAAAAGTGATTAAACCAAATGATCAAATAAACTTAAACAACAAGTGTTTTCCAAATCGACAGAGTCTAAACGAACACAACCTGACAATATCATTCGAATTAATATTCCAGAAATCCCGAGAAAGAGGAAACAATCTGCATGGCGAAGTTTAACAAAGAAATATAAAAATAACCAACGCATCTCCTAAGACATTATGTCATATACTGTATTTTTCGTTCTAGTCCAGATTCCAATGTTTTCATTAAACATACCAGGTCAAGTCTATTGCGCGATGACAATTTAGACACGATTTCATCGCATCGTATAAAAGACGAGGTATCGGTACAGCATTTCCACTTATGGACATGGCTTTGAATTGCTATAATTGCACTTTTCACTCTGTTCTTTTCAATGATTAGAAAGACCAATGGAAATGGAGACTTTCGGGATTTGTCATTGTTAAATGTTTTGTGTACTTTTATACACCTGAAAAACTTTGAACCTCAGCCATGTTTCTGAAAACTTTGCAATTGGCAATTAAATGATCAAGATGGCGGATTTAAGAAGAAAAGATTTTTTTATTTGATAGTCAAAGATGTCGTTAACTAATTAGAATTTAAAAAAAAATATTGTCCATAGATACACGCTCGGAGCTTAGTATTTTTGTGATTTTACTTTTTACAATTAAACTGTTGACACAGAGATATGCATTGCCTTCATGTCATTTTAGTAGTATAATACCATATACCATTTTTATGAGTCAGTCTGTGGTTCCCTACATTAAGTTAACATATAAGCTGTGCAAAAATGTAAGTCAATGAACCAAGGTGAGATGGCGGAGCAATGTAATTTTAATGGAAAATATACATACAAATGTGTATACAACTACATAAACATACCAAATATCATTAACTTACCATTACAGATTCATGTATACTATGCAAAAATTCCAAAGTCAATACACGGTAAGACTGATAGGGCGGGTCAAATGATACCATGGAATGAGATGTACCAATGCTTACACATGTATACATAACTGGATACCAATTATGATTGATTGATCACATGTGGTTCCCCTTAAACTATCATAATCACAAACATTAACATGCAAATAAGCAAAATTTTCAAATTGCAAACACTGCATGACATAAGAGGCGGGGCCAAAACGTTTTTTTTTAATGAGCCTATGCTGATACAACTGAATACCACTTATCATTGACCTCCCATTAGTGGTTACCTTTATAAGCTCACCAAACAATCGTTATTGCCTGACTATAAAACTAAAGCTGGATAGCTTCAGTTAGTATGTAGTAATTATGTACAATTGGAGTTTTTAGTTGCATTTAGATGGGACATGTTGTCAGAACTGCTTTAAAAACCTTAATGACAAAATGTTTATTTCACTATAACATATAAATGCGCGATATAGTTGATATGAAATAATGCTTTAGATCATAGAAAGTTCAGAATTTGAGAATGACTTCGATAGAAACTGTACTTTTAACTGATATTGAAATTGAATACAACTCGCTGAAAAATAATCATTACTTAACTCTAATTGTTTGTCATTTTGGTGTAATTTGTTCACTTTTATTTGATTGATTTGCATGTCTTACCGACAAAGTTTCAGATAAATAATGTTATGCAATTAAATAAAGCAGCGATTCACTTGATCTTAATAGTAGAATGAGTTTGTAAACCAATAGGATTAATGATTCCCAAACTTCTTTATAGTTGATACTGTAGTTCAAAACTATTCTAGTGTTTAATCTTTTATGGTGTTTTTGTTTTGATGCGTTGTTTCTTTGTTTCATTGTTGCTTTTCGTTTTTTGTTATTTTTTTGTTTCTTTCTTATTAGTATTTATAAAAGATAAGGACATGACATACCGTTATTCGAAATATTCAGTTTGAAAAAAAATGCAATATCTTTCTTTCCCGGCTAGTTGACTGACCGTAATTAATCACCCACTTATAAAAATGGAAAAAATTTCACAAAATGTTTTATTCTATGCCATCCTTTAAACCAATGATTTAAAAAATTGAAAAAAAAGAAAATCTAGAAACTAAAATGGTCATCATAGTACTCCATTGTACCAATATCACTCTACTCAGTCTCCGTAATTATTGTAGCATGATTGTTTGGCGTGTATAGAACAAACATATAAGTGACGTCATAACGTGTACCGAAAAGTTATCAAAATAACTGGCGCCAAACTTAAAAGTGTTTATGTTAGGTAGCAATGAACAGTTAGGAAAAATTATTGAAAATTACCCTGATGAATTTTATCTTCTCCTTTTTCTAGCTTTCTTGCAAATCAAGCTTACTGTTTGTGTCATATATGTGCATATGTAAAATATATTTTATATCTAGTAGTTAAAATAGTAAAATATAATTTCTTTTTGATGTATCCATGGCAACAATCTGCATTTGTTTGTTAAAAATATTGCAAAAGGGTAGGTGGGGGAATGGGTGGAAGTTGTTACATATTTCTAAAAAATTTACCCAGAAGTAGAATATATTTCTTGAAGTGGTACCTTTTCTGAAACTGTTTACATAGTTTGCAATAGTAAAATTATTAGAGCGGCAAAGTTAAGGAGGGAATAAAATAGCAAAAAAACCTAAAAAAAATAATAAAAAAGACAATGACATATAAGTTGTTTTCTTGTGAAGATCAACAACTTAAATTAACATTGACAAAAACTATGAGTACATTATACTTATAACTCTACTAACTAAACTTTCCATATAAGGAGATTTATGTTATGTTCACACATAAAAGGGAAATATTTAGCAATTGTCACTTTGGTCATAGATGGAGATCAGATCAAAAGTACGAAGCACTTACGACAATGATTCAGGATCATGTGAAAGGGAAATATAAATAATTATCTGATGTGGGTGTAAAGTAAAGTTAGTTTCGTGTGTTAAAAAGAAATAATATCTTCCTGCTTTGGTTTATATAAAACGACATAAACTTTACAAATACAAAGTGAAGACTTACTTTACATACGAAAGTAGATGACATCTCAACAAACCTGACCTTAACTTTGAATTTATTTTTGTTCTAGCCCATTTCCACAGTAGGAGATTCCGATATATGTAAATGTAGCTTTTCATTATTGCGTCGTCGTCGTCCGTCGTCATTTAACTTTTAAAAAAATCTTCTGCTCTTGAACTACTGGGCCAAATTTAACCAAACTTGGCCACAATCATCATTAGGGCATCTTATTCGTCGACCAATACTGCCAACCAATATGGCTGACATGGCTAAAAAGAACATATGGATAAAATGCAGTTTTTGGCTTCTATCTATGAAACTGAAGCATTTATAGCAATGTTTATCAGGTTAAGATTTAACACTGAAATGTTCATACGAATTAGACAACCTGTTGTTGGGTTACTGCCCTTGTATAGGTAATTTTAAGGAAATTTTGCAGTTTTTTGTTATTATCTTGACAATTATTATAGATATAAATAAACTGTGATCATCAATGATATGTAAAAATCTTCGTTCTTCTCTGAAACTACTGAGACAACTTTGACTAAACTTGTCCACAATAATCATTAGTGTAGCTAGTTAAAAGAAAATGTGCCCCAAAACCCTGCATTCTAACCAACATGGCCGACATGGCAAAACATTGATCATAGGGGTAAAATGAAGATTTTTGGCTTTTATCTCTGCAACTAAAGCATTTAGAGTAATTCTGATGTGGAATAAGTCAACATAAGTAGTAAGAAATGCTCAACAGACATAATACTTATTCATGTCACATAATTTGCCTTTTTCTTCGTTCTAGTTTTTGGTTACTGTTACACAACTGTCCCAGGTTAGAGGAAGGGTTCAGATCCTGCTAACATGTTCAACCCCGCCTCATTCTTTATGTATGTGCATGACCTAAATTATTAGCCTGTAATTCAGTGGTTGTCATTTAATTTGTTGCTGTGTTACATATTTGTTTTTCGTTCATTATTTTGTACCTAAATTATGTCGTTAGTTTTCTTGTTTCAATAGATTTACATTTGTAATTTCGGGGCCTTTAAAAGCTGACTATTCGTGTCATTTGGTCTATTATTGAGAGTTGTCTCATTAGCAATCATATCCCATCTTCTGTTTATATGTAAGTTGAACGTTGTTTGTATTTCTATGTTTGGATTTCAAGGTCAATTGGGTGTTGGTGGCTTTCGTGGTCTTTGATACCTCTCAGTATAATTTAGGTGTATCTTGTGTATCTGTTTATGTATTATTAGCTCTACAATTTACTATTTTCTTAATATATGCCGACCTTATGAAAATATCTTCTTTTTTGCTTATTAAATAAAGGCAAAATGATGACGCTGTTCGAAAGTCATCAGTCGATTGAGAGAAAACAAATCCAGGTAAACTGAGGTAAACACATCAACTATAAGAGGAAAACAACGAAACAACAGAAACACTGAAGTGCAACAAAAACCAAAACGACAATGCAACACACACAGAAACGAACTATAACATAACAACTGCCATTTTTCTGACTTGGTACAGAAAATAAAAAAATGGTGGGTTAAACCTGATTTTGCGGCTAGCCAAACCTCCCGCTTTTATGGCATTGCTAAATATAACACTAAAATGATAACATTACTCGACGGGACTACAGTACAAAAAAATGCAAGAACATAACGGAAAGAGAAATACACAAATAAACATTACAATAGGACATTTCGACATGCTAAATTTTATCAAATGTACCAGTCCTACAGTCTAATACACCATACGCGCGCTTCGTCTAAATAAGACCCACCAGCGACGCCCAGATCAAAACATTATAATTTGTTCTTCAATCTCAACTGAAATCAGAAACTTAAGTTATTAATTCTGTTTGATCCTTAAATGATATACTAGTCTACAACATAAAGTTTACATAATTGACGTTTTCTAAGAATGTCTTTATTTATATATGATCATTAATTTTCGGTGTTTAAATTAATGTAGAGGGTAAATATACACTTGATGACACTTTAAAATTTCTAAACTTTTCCTTATGAATTAAAAACAATATAATACAAATGTTTTTCTCCATAACTCACATTGAAACACAGTGTTTTGTGTTCCTTACTTTGTCTGTTCGCCTTTTTCCGGTCATGATGTTGTCGTTTTTTTTTTTACTTCTACTTTAAATTTCTTATGTTGTATTTTATAATCTTGGATTTGTTTTTAGCTGTGAGACACAGTTTTTCCTAATTAAGATATTTTACTTCAAAATGTAATTAATATAGATGTCAATGTAGATAATATCTTATTGTGTAAATCCTTGACTCATGTCAATTATCTGTAAAGGGACAAAGATAGGTAAAATATTTCAATGTCAACATTTTATGACATCACAGAAACACCACAATTGACCTTTTGTCACTAAGTATCCAGTTTTAAATCAATATTATAAGTTTCAAAATTCTTTTCAACAGTTATACTACATAACTGACTGCCAACTGACCTTTAATCGCCTACAATGCAGACATGACAAAACATTTTCTATGCATTTTGATACTTTAAACAACTGTCGTGTGTGCATCCTTTTAATTTCACATTGACTTTATATACTAATACTTAAAACAAGAATTGTTTAATTTTTTGTTTTGTTTGGTAATAGTGATACTTTTTGCAACGGTTTTTGTGTCATTTCTTGGAAATAGATATATTAAATGAGCATCAGTGGTCAATTAGATTTTCGATTGTTGTGTTAATTGCATTATGGATGACTCTTACATGTCTATCTACTTAACGGAAAACGTGTAAATTGTTGGAATTTGGAACCATTCTTTTTATTATTTTCTAAAAATAAATATTCAAGACACATTTTCCCTCCATTGTACCCCAACTTTCATTCTATTTCCGTTTATTTTCAAACTATTGTTTAACCTTTGACTTATACTTAGAACAAGATGTGGAAATGACAATATTATCCAATGAAAAATAATAATACGTGTCATTAATTATAAAATACAGACATAAATGATGTGTAGGTTGTATAGTAATATTTATATAGAATAGCCAACGATTGCAGATAAAAACAGGAACACAAATTTTCACGTTAACCGTAACAGACCAACTACGATGACAGGTATAATATAAACTGAAGTTGTTAATTCTGTATGATCCTTAAATGATATACTAGTACAAAACATAAGGTTTACATAATTGACGTTTACTAATAATGTTTTAATTTTTTTAAATATATATAATCATTAATTGTCTGTATTCAAATTAATGTAGAAAGTAAATATACACTTGATGACACTTTTAAATTCGAAAATTTTCATTATGAATTTAAAACAAAATAAAATCGGTCTAAAATTTATATATATACATTTCTTTTTACTGTTTAATGGAAAAACGGTATGTTTTAAGAACTCCTTTATCAGATATAATAACTGCATTTCTAACGTATGTTCATCCTTTACCACGCATATACACTTTTTACGCTTATCCCCTCACACCGCGTATACGTCTTTTACGCTTATCCCCGTCCTCCGCAAATACGCTTTCCTACGCTTTTCATGTATTTTGTCTTGAAAACGTCAATGTAAAAATTTCACGTATAAATAAATGTGGTGACATTTAAAAATAAATAAACGAGACAAGTGCCAGTGCTTATCGTAGGAAATGGGCGGTAATTATACACTTACGCAATGAATATTCATGAGATTCTCACATGTAATAACAGACGACAATAACAAATATGGCGGCCTCCAGCAGGCCGAGTGTATGGGATGTTTGTGTCTGAACCAGCACTTCAAAATACATCAGTTGACGAAAGCATTGAAGGTGAGGATAACGGAAATGTGTCCGATATAGTTGTTACGTTTGTAAGCAAGGAGGAAGAGGACATTGATGATGAATTCTTGCAGGATCAAGAGGATGTAAATGATGATACTGACACGAATAAAATTATATGGAGCGAGGTCAATCAAGATGTTAATGTTCGACAGTTTACCGTAAGTACCGGATCTCAAGTCTTATTGAATGCTGATGTTAGTGTTTTAATACCTTCTTCACAACAGATATGATCAGTATAGTTGTCCAAGAGACCAACCTAAATGCAATACACAAATAGCAACAAGCAGGACGAAATGACACAAACTGGACGGAGACAGATTTTGCTGAAATGTCTGCATATTTAGGTAAGTGAAAAAAAAATATCCGTTCAAACTAACAATGGTTTATATATGTGTACGATTGTAAGGTTGGTTAATTAATCAAGTTAAAATCGAAATGCATAGTAAACTCCCTGGAAACTGGTATATATATATACATATGTAGGCATTTATATGCACTGTTCTAAGTCACAAGCCTGTTGTTCAGTGGTTGAAGTTGGTTGTCGTTTGTTGATGTGGTTTATATGTGTTTCTCTTTTCTCGTGTTGTATATAGATTAGACCATTATTTTTCCTGTTAGATCAGTTTTACAATAGTCATTTTGTGGTCCTTTATAGCTTGCTGTTTGATGTCTGTGTTGTAGGCCGTACGTTGACCCAAAATTATTAACTATTTTTATACATTGTGACTTGGATTGAGAGTTGTCTCATTAGCACTCATACCACATGTTCTAATTTACAATATTTATTTGTTTGTACATGCCTTTATACATGTCTGTCATTTTAAAATTGTGTTTGTTCGTTACATGTATTTTATGATTCTCAAAAGTAGAAGTAGGTTTAGTACTCTATGCATGCAGAGTACATAATAAAACTTGACAGGGAACTTTTACATCTCAAGATATGTATGCACAGCCTATATACTCATGTACATGATGTATATTTAAGAGTGATATTAAAAGTAATATTTTTATTACAAAAAGTTAAAAGTGTAAATTTTATCTTTACTAGGAATCCTAATTCTAATATGGATTATACAAGTTCCTGACTACAAGTATTTATGGTCGACAAATGAATTCCTTAATAAAGAAGGTGTAAAAGATGTCATGTCTGTAAAAAGAAAAGCTGACTTGATATTTACATCTGAATGAGCCATTAGCAGATTCACCAGACAAACTTGCCAGAATTCGGCCAATATTAGATTCTGTTTTAGAAAGATGTCGTGTAGCTAATAAACCTCGGAAGAACCAAAGTATTGACGAAGCAATCGCACCATCGCACTTCGGTGTAGCTATCAACAAGCTAGCGTCACAATGCCCCCATCGCATTTCAGCGTGATGAAAAACGCACTTCAGCGTCAAACCATCTAACCTCAGCTTTCCCAGCGCGGTTCGGAGTACCATCGCGGTTCAGACTCTTACATATATATATATATATATTTTCAATTTAGACTTGTTTTTTCACTTTTTGGTCTTTTGAAAAATGTTGGTGGTGCTGTATTTAGACCCCTCTTACAAGAAATTTGTTTTGCATGCACACGTATAAAAATTGCGGTTTTTATCCAACGCAATCATAGGTTTGAACGTTGTTTTCAATTTAGACTTGTTTATATTTTTTCGTTTGGGCTTGTATTATATTTGCCTTCGGGTTTTATATGATCCGTTCATCCTATTTTGACTCCTCAAAATTCAAGAGTATATCATAAATTGAGGTAAATTGTATGGCTTTCCAAATACCGTTTCGATTCCTAACACCACTGAAGAGACATTAATTGTCGAAATCCGGATATGGTGTACAAAAACCTTTGCACCTTTTGTTTGCGGTATACCATCTTTTCCGCAAGTTTATTGTTTTTGTTTAGTATTAAATTTATAATTAAGATCCATTTATTACATCGGTGATCCGTTTATTTGGCAATCGCCAATGGCAGTCAGCAGGGTTTAAGAACATTTGTTGTTCGACCTGTTAGTCAAATGCGTTTTGTTAAATAAACTTTTTCACTTTTTTGGTCTTTTGGAAAATGTTGTTTGTGCTGTATTTAGACCCCTCTTACAAGAAATTTGTTTTGCATGCACACGTATAAAAATTGCGGTTTTTATCCAACGCAATCATAGGTTTGAACGTTGTTTTCAATTTAGACTTGTTTATATTTTTTCGTTTGGGCTTGTATTATATTTGCCTTCGGGTTTTATAGGATCCGTTCATCCTATTTTGACTCCTCAAAATTCAAGAGTCTATCCTAAATTGAGGTAAATTGTATGGCTTTCCAAATACCGTTTCGATTCCTAACATCACTGAAGAGACATTAATTGTCGAAATCCGGATATGGTGTACAAAAACCTTTGCACCTTTTGTTTGCGGTATACCATCTTTTCCGCAAGTTTATTGTTTTTGTTTAGTATTAAATTTATAATTAAGATCCATTTATTACATCGGTGATCCGTTTATTTGGCAATCGCCAATGGCAGTCAGCAGGGTTTAAGAACATTTGTTGTTCGACCTGTTAGTCAAATGCGTTTTGTTAAAATATACTTTTTCACTTTTTTGGTCTTACGGAAAATGTTGTTTGTGCTGTATTTAGACCCCTATACCAAGAAATTACTTTTGCATGACAAGTATAAAAATTGCGGTTTTTATCCAACGCAATCATAGGTTTGAACATTGTTTTCAATTTAGACTTGTTTATGTTTTTTCGTTTGGGCTTGTATTATATTTGCCTTCGGGTTTTATAGGATCCGTTCATCCTATTTTGACTCCTCAAAATTCAAGAGTCAATCCTAAATTGAGGTAAATTGTATGGCTTTCCAAATACCGTTTCGATTCCTAACATCACTGAAGAGACACTAATTGTCGAAATCCGGATATGGTGTACAAAAATCTTTGCACCTTTTGTTTGCGGTATACCATCTTTTCCGCAAGTTTATTGTTTTTGTTTAGTATTAAATTAATAATTAAGATCCATGTATTACATCGGTGACCCGTTTGTTTGGCAATCGCCAATGGCCGTCAGCAGGGTTTAAGAACATTTGTTGTTCGACCTGTTAGTCAAATGCGTTTTGTTATAATACTAGTATACTTTTTCACTTTTTGGTCTTTTGGAAAATGTTGTTTGTGCTGTATTTAGACCCCTCTTACAAATAATTTTTTTGCATGCACACGTATAAAAATTGCGGTTTTTATCCAACGCAATCATAGGTTTGAACGTTGTTTTCATTTTAGACTTGTTTATATTTTTTCGTTTGGGCTTGTATTATATTTGCCTTCGGGTTTTATATGATCCGTTCATCCTATTTTGACTCCTCAAAATTCAAGAGTCTATCCTAAATTGAGGTAAATTGTATGGCTTTCCAAATACCGTTTCGAATTCTAACACCACTGAAGAGACATTAATTGTCGAAATCCGGATATGGTGTACAAAAACCTTTGCACCTTTTGTTTGCGGTATACCATCTTTACCGCAAGTTTATTGTTTTCGTTTAGTATTAAATTTATTATTAAGATCCATTTATTACATCGGTGATCCGTTTATTTGGCAATCGTCAATGGCAGTCAGCAGGGTTTAAGAACATTTTGCTAAAATATACTTTTTCACTTTTTTGGTCTTTTGGAAAATGTTGTTTGTGCTGTATTTAGACCCCTATACCAAGAAATTGCTTTTGCATGCACAAGTATAAAAATTGCGGTTTTTATCCAACGCAATCATAGGTTTGAACGTTCTTTACAATTACATATATATATATGTATATTTTTAGAATTTTTCAAAAAATTATTTGTTCATATTACCCTAGGCTAATACTACATTATAGGATAGAATAGATTTTGAGAAATTAATAAAGTCAACTTTTAAATGGTTAGGCGGGTGCCAGCAAGATCTATCTACCCTACCGGAGCAATTGATATCCCCAAGAATTATGTTTTTGGTGCATGGTTCGTGTTGCTTAGAATTTAGTGTCTTTGTCGTATTTGTATACAGTTACTGTTGTTTGTCTTTTGATTATTTTTCAAGGTGTTTTTTTTTTTTTTTACCTTGGCGTTGTCATTTTATCATTGACTTGTGAGTTTGACTATCCCTTTGGTAGTTTCGTTCTCTCTTGTCAAATAGTTAAAAGGAATTGTTACAATAATTAACAGAGTGATAGCAAAAGCTAGTCCATTTTTAAGAGAAGTTGACATCGCAACAACTCATTGAAGCTAAATTCTAATAGTAGTTCTATGTTAACATCATTATGGCGAACATTGTTTTTCATTCCTTATGACTAATTATTTTATCAATTTCGTGTTTATTTCAGACTCAGACACAAAAACCTTATCATTAGCACTGTATCTTTACATGTGTCAGAACATAGTTGGAACAGAGAATCATGTAAAAACAATGAGACTGATCAATACTGTCAGGGATAATTTTACAAGCGGCAAAGAGTTTATTATTATCACAAGTGGAAGTTTTGGAGAAGGCCTTGAGATGAGAGGAAGTGATTTGGATATAATGTATTTAGAGAAAGTTTTGAAAGTTTATGAAAAAATTAAAACTTACAATTCAGATGATGTATATTTAACAATGGAAACCGATGATGTAAAGGTTAAAATCACTCAGTTGCAAATAGAACACATGGATCCTCTATTTCTATCTATATTATGTGAAGAACGTAATGGAAAACATTATTTCTCGAGCGCATTATTTAAACAAGAGACTTTGCGTAAAACAAGTGGTGTACTTCATGGACCATGTTTATCAAACAAAACTGGAACGTATGACCAAGCCTTATGCTTACATTGTACAACATGGATATCACAAGCATCACAGTGGATAACAAGATCAAGTAACGCATGGCCAAGTTATAACGTCAAACAAAGTATTTTAAAACACGGAGTACTTTTTGTACCAATCGGAGTTAAGGGATCACCAAAAGAGGATATAGAATGGCGAATTTCATTTTCTGTTGGAGAAAAATTTCTAATAAATACTTTTACACACACTCAATTAATATGCTATGCCCTCCTGAAAATTCTTTTGAAAGATGTATTAGAAACCTACACCGAATGTAGAGAACTACTCTGTTCATATTTCTTGAAAACAATTATTTTCTGGATATCAGAAGAATTACCCCAATCAATATGGAAGCCTAAAAATCTTATAAATTGTTTCATGCGATGTTTTAGCAGACTGATATATAATGTTGAATATTCAGTTTGTTTACATTACTTCATACAAGAAAACAACATGTTTGAAAACAAAATAGAAGGACGCGCTCGTGAAATACTGTTAGAGAAACTTTATAACCTGCATAGTTACGGATAGCGATGCATATTATTTTCGGATCAAATATCCAACTTTCATGTATCAATATATAATATTAACATAGAACCACATTTGTTGCAAAAACCACTGAATTCAAAATCATTATATATGTTAAACAGTACAATATATCGTATAGCATTGAAATGGAATGCATACAAAACAGGAATACATCAGATAGTTTCCTGTGACAAATCCTTAAACAAATATATATGCGTATACTATATGTCAATGATGTCTGCCTCATTTGTGTGGTCTATATCACTAGACAGTACAAAAAGTAATAATAAACACCAATACAAACAGTACAAATCTTGTCTCTGTACTTTGCTACAGAATGTTCATCATGACGCTGTTTCTGGTTGGCTGATGTTAGCATCGTTTTTCTATAAGTATAAACAATATAGTAATGCGTTACACATTATCGATTATTCTATATCGAAAGTTACTCCCGAAAAAATACATCGCTTCATGGATATGTCGGATATGCATGTCCAATTGTCCGATTTGCAAGTATTCCAAAGAAAAAGTATTGTACAAATGTGGAAAATATTACTTGTAGATTTTATGATATTTACAAGAAATTCTAGGCTAATACCATATGAACTACAAATGGAAGTAGAAAATGGACAATATCACATTTCCTCTATAGTTTATGCTTATTTTCTAAACTTGGTATGTCATTATCATCTCAATAATATCAGACAATGTCACGATTGCCTCCACACTTTAAAACTTATTATAGCTGAAAACTATTTTATTGAAAATAATACATGTTTTGTTTCTAGAGCCTACACTATTCTTGGTATTGCTTCACAGTTATTAGGAGACAGTGAATCTGCACGACAGGCATTTATGCAGTCACACAAAATATTCCCTAATTACAGATATAATACGTCTGTAAAGAGACTTTCGTTAATGAGCTCATTGTAATGTTAATGCATTTTAGTATCAATAGGACAAACTTATTCCAGACTGGTATTTTGTTTACGTTTTTGATAAATCCATGTAATGATATGAAATGCAATGATATCAGGGATGTCAAAGTACTAGGGTTGCAAAAAAACATTTAGGAACTTAATTGGAAATGTAATCGCTAAATAGTAATGTTGGTGGATTGCTGTAGATAGATGTAATTATTTATTCAATTATTTCATTTTTAGTTTTAAAAAACATATTTATACCTTTTGATGAAGTAGCAATTCTTATATTTATTTTTTTAACTACTGTGAAATGCAATGATAATAGACATGTTAGATAAATAACTAATGTTGACAATTAAGAGTCGAGAGTATATAAGTACTAGTATCAACATGACACACTTATTCTGGTATTTTGTTGAAGTGGGATTTGTGTTTTCTAGTATTGTTCACTTTTTTTATAAATCCGGTTAATGTTATGAAATGAAAATAGGGCTGGCAAAGTACTAGCGTTGCAGAAAAAAATTAGGAGCTTATTTTGAAATATAATCGCTAAAATTGTAACGTTTGTGGACCACTGTAGATAGATGTAATTAATTTATTTAATTATTTCAGGTTTAGTTTTATAAAAAAACAAACTTGTTAGAGCTATTATTCTATTCGTTTGAGGATTTTTATTTATACATTTCGATGAAGTAGCAATTCTTTTATTTAATTCTTTTAACTACTGAGAAATGCAATGATAATATGGCATTTTATTATTATGATAATTTTCCATCGATACATCTGCGCTCTCAAAAATTTATGCCTCTTTTTGGAGGAATCCGATAGCTCGAATAGTAAGCTGGTGCAGCGAATGACTTTTGGAAACCGTTCCGAGCTCAGTTTTGAAGTGCGTAGACCTATGTAGGAAACAAGGGCCTTTCAACCATGTGCGTGTTTAACAAGTGTTATTGAGAGAGGAATCGCACCCAAATTGTGTTCTTCATTCAGTGTATTTAAGAAAATATAATAAACTTAATATATATATTAATAAATATAAATGGACTACTGGTGATTTTTATGTGAATTTATACGATACCTGAAGTCTTGAGACTTTGCAGTGGAAATTGAAATTGTGTATGTTTGTTTTTATTGATATTTTTTTGTTTAATAAAAAATGTGTTTTATTGAATTATTTTATTACAGTTAAAAGAAATGTAATATTCATAGATATTTTGTTGTGTTTACCTGTTGGTTCCAAGATATGATCTTTATGCTTCATCTCGTAGAGACACAACTTGAAAATGTTACCTGTATAAATACACATGGATTACGGCCAAATTGAATTCTGAAGGAGACACAAAGTGAAGGGAGGAGTAGTACAAAATATTAGCATAGTTTGAACTCTTAAAATTTCGAAGCATTTAAATGTTGAAAATATGCCGCACAGCCCTATGGTTTGACCTTTGAAACATTAGAACCGTTGCACCTTAAATTGAGACGTCACTCGGGATTTTATCAGTTACCTTTTTGTTAGATAGATAGATCTCATCTATTTCACTGATTGTAATTAAAAAGAAGTAATTACCCCATATTAGGTTAGATAGTTTGGTACTTTGTTAGTCAGACTAAAGACAGAGCCAAAGATTAACCATCGGTTAAAAATAGCACTCTGTAATGTAGCTGTTTAAAATAAGTATCTATTATCAAGTATAAAGATAGATATAGGAAGATGTGGTATAAGTGCCAATGAGACAACTCTCCATCCAAGTCACAATTTATAAAAGTAAACCATTATAGGTCAAGGTACGGTCTTCAACACGGAGCCTTGGCTCACACCGAACAACAAGCTATAAAGGGCCCCAACAAAATACTAGTGTAAAACCATTCAAACGAGAAAAAACCAACGGTCTAATCTATATAAAAATACCAGAAACGAGAAACACTTATGAACCACATCAACAAACGACAACTACTTAACATTAGATTCCTGACTAAAGACAGGTGCAAACAATTGCAGCGGGTTTAAACGTTTTAATTTTACCAAACCTTCACCTTTATCTTAAACAATAGTGTAACATCACAACATAGAAAGACACACTATAGAATATCAATTGGAATGGCTTAACTCAATCAAAAAACGTAGTGACCAAATGAACATACACTGAACGAATAAATTTGATCTATGCTACAATGTAAATACAAAGTTCATAAAAATAAGTGATGAATATTTATAGTAAAAGTATTATACCGCTGTAAACTGCTAAACAATTTCAGAAGAAAACATCAGCTTTGAAAAAAATTACGCCATTTGTAATATCAAAATTAAACACAGGTAAATGAAAATAATTTTGTAGATGAGTATACTTCTTTTTCTGTCTGTATAACCTTACGTTTAGGAACACCAAGAAATGTCTTGCATAACAAATAAACTATTCAAAAACTTGGTAAATGTGGGGTGAATATCAACATTTAAACTATAAAATTGGTGCTCGATAAAACTTCGTGTTCTGCCTGTACAGGTGCCGGAAGTGTGATGTATAATACAGTTTAAAAGGAGAAAGGAAATAATTTTGATGTTCATAGTACGAAGAAGTGAAAATTTATAGTAATTCCAAACACTTATCAAAGCTGGTATATAGACCAGATATAAGTTAACAGTAAATAACAAAAAAGCATTACAAATAGTATCAACAGGTCAAATTAACAAGAAAGTACGATTTGAAAGTACTCGCAGTTACTGACAGCTAGTTAAAAGCCAAAACAATTAATAATAAAAAATCATGCATCAGAGACTAAAATCAACTAAAACACATCCCAGGGATTTAGTATCTTAACGTCACGGACAGTCAAAGAAGACATGACTAGTGCAATGCCAAAAATAAATGTATCGACAGGCAGAGGATAGTTAGGAGTTAACCTCTTTATAGATAAAAATGAACGTGTGTGTGTCTTTATACATCCCGTTTGAAAAGAATACAAATTAATAATATGGTATTTGATTCTGCCCGATATTATGCTGTGGACTGACACTGGATTAAAAAACGTATAAACAGGTACAATAAACCAGTAAATACCATACCTTAAAAATGTGTAATTGTTTAACACATAAGTATATTCTATTTCTGTCAAATGTTGCCAAATTGGTTAAAGGGTTAATCCTGCTTTCAGTTCTTCTGTCAGAAATTTAATTTTGTGTGATCTTAGATGGTTCTCCTCTGTAATTTAATTTTCTGATCATAATTTATTTTTTGTTAACCCTTAGTAGTAATCCTGCGCATGTTGGTTGGCCGTAAACGAGTTTGCCTGTTCTAATTATATGTAGGTCGTTTGAGCTTTTATAATCTTGAAAGTTTAATTATTTGGCCTTTAAAGTTTTTGGTAAACATCTTTACATGTAAGGTCAGACGTTCGTGTTCTGCGCATGTTAATTAGTTGATTTTTTCTTCTAAATTAAATTTCATTAAGTTTAACACCCACTGATCGATTATCAGTCCTGTGGTGTTCTTTTTTTTTTTGTCGTGTCGCTACTGAAATGGTTGAAACGATATGTATTGCAAAATATTTATCCAATTAATTGAATATTGCAAGTGTGCTAAAACACTTATGAACCATATCAACAAACGACAACCACTAAACAGCAGGTTTCTGACTTAGGACAGGTGCAAACAAATGCAGCGGGTTTAAACGTTTTAATAGGTACCAACCTTCACCCGTACCTGAAACAATAGTGTAACACCACAACATAGAAAGTCACACTATAAAATATCAATTGAAATGGCTTAACTCAATCAAAAGTCATATTAACACAAACAAATGAATATACACTGAACGAATAAATTAGATCTTTGACACAATGTAAATACAAAATCAATAAAATAAGGGGTGATATGTTAAACAATTTCAGAAAAACAACTATAACCTTAAACAAAATGCCGCCAAGTAGAATATTGTACACAGGTAGTTGAAATTAATTGTGTATGGTAATTGAGAACGGAAATATTTTTTACAAAATAAATAATTTTGCTGTTCACAGTACGATAACAGGAGTTGAAATTTATAGTCACACTAAACAATCATCAAAGCTGGTTAATATTAAAAATAGAGAGATGAGATATAACTTTAAATAAGTAAACATTTAATAACAAAAAAGCATTACAAATTGTATGAACAGGTCAAATGTCTGAAATTTTATGGAAAAACATATATTAAAAAAATGGTCTGCAAACTCAATATTATTCATAGCTATCGATTTTAAAAATGTTAAAAAATAAAAGTCAAACTTTCCAATATTTAAAAGAATTATATTAAACGAATGACTGATATAGAATGAGCTTAAATGTTTGTTCAGTATCTTAGTTTGCTTTAACAATCCAGCAATAAACAAGAAAAATAAACAACTTTATTTTGAGGTTGATGTTTCCATCCAAACTTTAAAAACTACAAATATACGTGTACAAAAAATATCAAGATTCTCTTAATTTATTACAAAAGGAATCGGGAAGTTGAAAATCATTTCCCGAAGGAAAATTTTCTATTAAAGCGAATCCTATTTATAGTGTCCTCTCTTACCAATAAAAACAGGTGAACAGTAATAACAGGACAAATTCGATTAAAATCTAAAAAAATACAGTGCTTTGAACATGCACTTTAAGCAACTAGTTTGGAAAGAATTAACAATACCACTGCTTTTTAATTTCTTAAATATTGTAGAAGAACAGACAAATAAAATAGAAGCCATGAACATTTTTCCCCCTGTCATAGTTCCCATCTCATAAGTATGATTTCCTATAGATTGTTCATGTAAAGCTGTATCATGCTTAGCTGTCTTAAGTATGAGTTTAAAATTTGTAATAGAATAAACATTCTTTTAAAATATACAATTTCAATGACATAAAGAAATTATTTAGACTTATCCGTATTCTCTTGTAAACTGCTGTATGTTTGTTGTAGAGATCATTGCGGAAACACCATTTACAGTGTATGTGGTTTTCAGCAGATATCAATTTCTTATGACGAACATTAAACAGTAGATTAAATTAAATAAGAAAATGAAAAAATCAAACATCATACAAAAAGTACAAAATCAAATGGTAATTAAGACATAAGAGGACAAAAATATGCTTAAAAAGAATTCAAAGATATAGTAATATGTGTCATTCCGCTCCGATCTCGTTTGCATTCTTTAGCAAAATCATTATAAAAAACTAAACTATGGACAGTGCAAATAATGAAATGGATAGAGGATGTATCAACCGCAGTGTACATTGTACTGATTTGAAAATATATCTGGCATTTATTATTTTAATCCATCAAACATGAATATGAAAACGGACACATTTCGGTGTAAATTGGAATTTTAAGACAAAACGTGATTTCATAGATACAGCATGAAGAGAGGCATTATGAAGTTCTTTGCATAAACAGTGCATAGACGCACGATATTAGTTGAAATGTGGGTATGGTTTACGCCTAGTGGACAATAAGAAAAGAATTTGAATAAATACAACTGATTAACATGTAGATTAAATATTTATTATTGAACAACCCAAAGTTAATATCTATTACTTATCTTTTTTATTTGATTTTAAATCCCATTAGGATACTAATGGCAGAAAAGGGCGTTTAAAAATGGAACCCATCACTCTAACTATCACTCAGAATACAAAATGCAATGGCATTTAAATTATGATATGAAGATATCATATTCACATATGCTGCCTTAATAAGGGAACTTTTTGAATCGCATTAAACCTCAATAGAACAAAGAAACAGGCTTGTAAGAAAGTTTATACATACATTTAAACAAGTATGCTCACCTGATTTAAGCTACGTTATTAATGCTTTAACAATACACTCATTTATAAATAACTTGTCGACGGTGACATTAATTCATTGTTATTTAAGAACTTGAATGACAATATAGGTGTACAAATAAAAAGAAAGACGGAAAAGCAAAATAATAGATTATTTATTATATGCTGATGGGAAAGTTGATTTATAAATAATGCCCCATTTCCCTGAGCGACATATTATATGTTGTGTGTTAAAGAGATTATTACGGAAATAATAGGTTGAATATGTTTCTGATAGATAGAAATTATTCACAACGGAAATTAAATTGAAAATTTGGTTAAATGATAAAAAAAAAACCCAGCATGCTAAAAATAACTCCAAACACATAAAAGAATATAGAATGAATATTCCTTAAATAAAGCCCAGTTCAATGACATTTAGACATGATTAAGACTTATCGGCATAATCTTTCCGTATTATTTTTATTAGATAGACATCGATTTATTGGTATACCTATCGATTGAAAGATAGATATATTTCAATTATTTCTATCACGCATAAGAAAAGGAATATATAAATATTTCTACTCTAGTATGCATGCATTACTAAGAATGAATGGACAAGAAAGAAAAAGATAATACTGATTAGCACATAGATAATATATTTATTGATCCACAGTTCAAAAATAATTTTTTTATGACTTTCTCATATTAGGTTTCAAATTGCAGAATATAAAAACGTTTAAAAACTAGACTTCCGATCGTAAAGACCAAAAAGCAATGCAATTCAAACTATAATATTGAAACTAAATATCAATAATACTTATCAATATTTTTTTAATTAGGAAATTTTAGCCAGGACAATGAAATATTGTGGTTTTGTTTTATGCGGACAAAGAAAATGTCATAAAAACTCTATCCCGACTGAATCACATCAAACCTGAAAAACAGACCAGAGAAAATGGGAGGTGAGAAAATTAAGACATATATTTAATTAGGAAAAGTTCTAATTGTTTTCGACTAATAGTAACTTAAAAAAAAAAACATTTCAGGAAATTCGTTTTAGGGAAATGCGAAAATTTCACATAATTAAGACACTAGCATCCAAATAATAAGATAATCCATCGAAGACTTATGACTCGATGTAGAACATTACGCTGTTGATCAAATTTTACGATTTTATCTGGTGCTGACATTAATACTATGGACTAGAAATGTTCGATGTTTAATAGTTTTTCACAGGATAACAGCTAAGAACTAGGCACCAATATGTAATGATTAATCGTATTTTACAACAATCTAAGTAAAAAAAAAAGTATTATTTTTACCTTCGTACTGTTTCGTTTATTTGTCACCTAAAAGCGTTATCCCCGAAAAATTCTACAATTGATTATGTATTAAAAGTCTAATACGAACCTTCCAGTATGTCCCATTTTAGGTAAACAAATTGTAAGTTCGTGGTATTTTTAAGGTTGTGTAAAGTTATTATTTATCTAAGATTCATTATTAAAATGCATACACATAATCTGTAAATATGAATTTATAGTGAAATAGCCATGACAGCTAACACTTAAAATAAAAAACACGATACCAAGAAAAATTATGAAAGTTTGTTGGTTTAATATTCATTTTTTGCATAGTTACAAGATCTTTAGATTATTGTAGCAATACTTATGCAAAGGTTAGTCATATCCGCATTTATATAATCTTCCTTCAGTTTCAATGTCAATTAATTCATTTAGTCTGATCTTATATGTTTTTACCATTTATTACAATGTTAATTTTCTGTTTATTATCATAATGATTATCTTTCTAAATTGTTAAAATTAAGGTGCAACCCAATATGATGGTTAACCTAAAACAATTTTGTGAGTTTTAATAAGGTCATTTTGGATTTATGATATTCTTAAACGTTTGATATGTTTGGTTTTCTCTTGGTTACAATCACAGCACAATAATATTGTTCAGAAACACGTGTTGTGTACATGTAAATCAATTACTATCAACCTGTTTCTTTAAAAAAAAATCATTTGATTGATACTGCATCTGGATAACTGTCAGTCCTGTCGTGTGAGTTTCACCCTGTCGCTAGTGATTGCCTACTGGAATGATTTACCTACTATATATGACTTGATTAATATTCAATTAACAAAAGTATGTACTTGTGCTAAGACCTAACGTTGTACTACCTCTGGTAAAAGTGACCGTGGAGGACTTTAGCTGATCTGTAAAGGCTTGTTTGGTCACGGGCGCAACTGGTCAGCTGGTTAACTAAGACCTTATAATTGAATAAAGTAACATTAATTTTAGTGGAAAATTGTGTAAACGTTAATTAAGCTCAAATTAAAAATGATTTGCTAGCCCCTCTTTGTGATTAAAGTAAGATAACTCTGGTTAATTTTCAAAACAATTTATTACTATGAGGATATAATATAATTCGATTTTCATATATAGCAAAAGTTCAAATGCTTTATATAAGTTCCAATCCTTATTTTCGCACTAACCCATTTGACATAAGTCTGAAGTTTCTGGAATAAAATGGTGGTTATGATGTTCTGTTTTTGTGTTTTTGCGTATGTGTATCTTGTGTGTTAGGGGTATCAAAGCAGCTACATCACAGCATACATGTATTTGTCTTATGAAAAACTTAAAAACAGTGTATCCTTGACAGCAGAATGACTACAGGTGTCTATTAACACGTGTGTTGTTCACCTTAATATTTAACCTCGAATTATAAAGAGGCCGAAAACTGTATATATAGTATATTGCAATATTGCAAATTACTAAATTTTGTAGACTGTTGTTTCTCTTTTGATCACTTTTTAAGTTGTTTTTTTTTTTGGCCTTGGGGTTGTCAGTTTATCTTCGCCTTGTGAGTCATTGTGAATCGATCATATGATTTCTAGTATTTTCCATTATTTTTTTTCAAAAACCATGCAAGCACTTCATTTGTACTACTAGTAGACTAAACATGTTTCTGTTATATTTATTTCAATATATTTATATATAAGAAATTTCACAAGATATTGTTTGTTCACATTATCCTTATGCTACATTATAAAATAAAATAGATTTTGAGAAATTAATAATGTGAACTTTTAAATGGTTGAACGGGTACCAGCAAGATCTACCTACCCTACCAGAGCACCTGAGATCCCCAAAAATGATGGTCCGTGTTGTTCAGGAATTAGTGTCTATGACTGTTGTTTCTCTTTTGATCGCTTTTTACGTTTTGTTTTTGGCTTTGGGGTTAGTAATTAGTGTCTATGATTGTTGTTTCTCTTTTGATCGCTTGGGGTTGTCAGTTTATCTTCGCCTTGTGAGTTATCATTTTGGTATCTTCTTCCTCCCTTCTGAATTAGTTAAAAGCAATGTTATATTACAATCCACATAGTCATAGCAAAAACTCTTCCATTTTTAAGATAAATTGACATCGCAACAACTCATTGAAGATACAGTCCGTGTAACGTAAAAGTTAACAATACGAACGATGCCCGAATCATATACGGACGATGCCCGAACGATGTACGTACGCTTCCCGAACGGTGTACGAATGCAAACGAAACGCTGACCGAACGTTGTACGGACGCTGAACGAATGATGTACGAACGAAACCATATACCATAAACCATACCATAAACGATAACATAAGCGCCCTTTTACCTTACATCGTATGGTTTTGCGTACATCGTTTCATTAAGCGTATACCGTATCGTTTAGCGTATTAGCGTACATCGTTTCGTTTAGCGTATATCGTATCGTTTAGCGTACATCGTTTCTTGGCGTGCATAGTTTCGTTTAGCGTATATGTTTTTTTTTAAATATAAAACATGAATGGTGTTCTGTTAAATTTTTTTATATAGGTGATAATAGTCGTAAAATTTAGATTGGATGCATGTTTCAGTTTTTAATTAATAATTTAATAAATTATAATTTGATCTGACTCGATGTTGATCCAAAACTATTTACATAAAACGTTTGAAAAATAAACACTGAAATAAATTTAAACAAATTAAAAGATACGATTATGAATTTTGTTAGCCGTAGAAATACGTACTTGGTGAATGTGCGAGTAAACTGCAGTCTTCATGGTATTTAGTCAACATTTTTTGAAAATAGCCCAAGGTATTAACATTATTTTTTTTTATCTTAATGAACAATTGATTTAAGATGGAATTCGGAATTAATCTAATGTTCTTACAAAAGTTTATTAGGGGTCTTAAGGTTGACCTTTTGTCCAAAAGGTTTGTTAAATATTTTTATGTATTCTCTTTTATCGCATGTATTTTAAAATCGACTGAATAGCAGTTGTATCCATATATCGTAATTAAATAAATTTTTTTAGATTATAGATTTTTTTTATTCATCTATCAAATCAGTCGAAAAAAACAAATATTCGAGAAATTTCAAATAAAAACAATTACTCGTTATGTGCCTCATCAACCCTAAACATAAATCCCTACCGATGTACATACGATTGTGTATTATTTTAACTATAAATGCACTTGACTTTAAACTATCATCAACAACTGTCCGGCAAAAAAACTAGACCCTCTATTCTTTTATTTTCTTATACCATTTTCCTCTGTTCTTTATTTTTCCCGTTATACTCTATTCTAATTTTATATTTTTTTTTCTTTATTTTCCTGTATCTATACCTCCTTTATTAGGAGCAACTCCTATAAACCCCACCCTAAATATACATATGATTATACATATGATACACACGGTCTATAGGTCATCGCTTGTGCCGTGATACATGTTTGCATAACAAAGGATGTCCTGGTTCATATTTAGAACATTTTAAATGTCCTCCTAATAATACATATAATAGTTGCCACTGGACATTAAACAGCTAACTCTAAATTCATCCGTCATATTCTTAGTTTTGTTATAATATGTAAATCACACAACATGATGAACAAATAATTATTGCAGATTTTCACTGCCGAAATAATAGGAAATAATTGTAAATTTTTTTATATAGGTGATAATAGTCGTAAAATTTAGATTGGATGCATGTTTCAGTTTTTAATTAATAATTTAATAAATTATAATTTGATCTGACTCGATGTTGATCCAAAACTATTTACATAAAACGTTTGAAAAATAAACACTGAAATAAATTTAAACAAATTAAAAGATACGATTATGAATTTTGTTAGCCGTAGAAATACGTACTTGGTGAATGTGCGAGTAAACTGCAGTCTTCATGGTATTTAGTCAACATTTTTTGAAAATAGCCCAAGGTATTAACATTATTTTTTTTTATCTTAATGAACAATTGATTTAAGATGGAATTCGGAATTAATCTAATGTTCTTACAAAAGTTTATTAGGGGTCTTAAGGTTGACCTTTTGTCCAAAAGGTTTGTTAAATATTTTTATGTATTCTCTTTTATCGCATGTATTTTAAAATCGACTGAATAGCAGTTGTATCCATATATCGTAATTAAATAAATTTTTTTAGATTATAGATTTTTTTTATTCATCTATCAAATCAGTCGAAAAAAACAAATATTCGAGACATTTCAAATAAAAACAATTACTCGTTATGTGCCTCATCAACCCTAAACATAAATCCCTACCGATGTACATACGATTGTGTATTATTTTAACTATAAATGCACTTGACTTTAAACTATCATCAACAACTGTCCGGCAAAAAAACTAGACCCTCTATTCTTTAATTTTCTTATACTATTTTCCTCTGTTCTTTATTTTTCCCATTATACTCTATTCTAATTTTATATTTTTTTTTCTTTATTTTCCTGTATCTATACCTCCTTTATTCGGAGCAACCCCTATAAACCCCACCCTAAATATACATATGATTATACATATGATACACACGGTCTATAGGTCATCGCTTGTGCCGTGATACATGTTTGCATAACAAAGGATGTCCTGGTTCATATTTATAACATTTTAAATGTCCTCCTAATAATACATATAATAGTTGCCACTGGACATTAAACAGCTAACTCTAAATTCATCCGTCATATTCTTAGTTTTGTTATAATATGTAAATCACACAACATGATGAACAAATAATTATTGCAGATTTTCACTGCCGAAATAATAGGAAATAATTGTAAACAAAACCACTCAATCACATCCCTACGCCACAAAGTCTGGCCTTTTCACATGTAAATAAATTATTTTCATAAATCTATTTCAAAATAATTTTAAACAATTTTAAATCAAACGGTCATTTTTCTTATTTGCCAAAAAAAAAAAAAAAAAAAACAACATCAAACAGTTATTTTCATTTCTTATTTTAAACAGATCGATTGTTTTCAATGGTCGGTGCCTGACAGCATCTATAAAATCTATCACCATGTTTGCCAATAAGAAAGCTTCATAGAACAGGAAAACAACAATGTCTTATAGAAATACTTCCAGGCCATATTTTCCAATTTCTGTTGTAATGTGGTTTAATGCAAAAAAGGTAACTCCTGAATACTGATTTGTACCCATCAAGCATTTGGGGTTAATAACAAATCTATGGTAGTCTCTTTTTCTTTACTCGCAAAGTATTCGACTACAAATGTAAATCATGTTTTATTTATGAAAATTGCTCATTGCTGACGAATGTTAAATATTGATCCCTAGATTTTCAATTGTTTAGTTGTTAGGTTACTGTCTGATCTCGCAAACCTGACATTTTATGGTCATTATTTTTTGCATCCAATTGCACCAATTTATTAAAAAGATATTAACGCGACACCGTACGAGAGTCGTTACTTTACATAAACTACTAGTATTTTTTTTTCTATAACGAAATACGAAACCACTTCTCGCAATTCGCTTTGGGGTAATTGTGCTTCTCTTTTGACAAAATATGGCCTTGTCTCAAAAACAAAAAGTATAATATAATATAGAGTAACATATAAAACTGGACTAGAGTGAAGAGTTAGGAAGTAGGAATTCCGAATTTTAATTGAATGTTCTAAATCTTTGTGTATTTCTGATATATGATTGAACAGACTCAAAAATTTCTTTGTTTTGATGAAATGAAAGGTCACCATCACCAGCCAATAGAAGCAAAATGGATATACTAGATCTTTCTAATTTTGAAAACAATATTTCTGTTGCTTCGTTGATAAAAGAGAACTTAAAAAATAATGAAAACTATCCTCAACAGGATGGCCACAACTGCATGCGGGATTGGGTTTAATATTAATAAGGTTTAAATCTGCATTTGAAGAACTGCACCATATTTCTCAACTGTGTATCAATGATATTAAGATTTCTATCACCACAACTAAACTAGGAAGTGCGTACTGTGAATAAATTATTATACTCAGTTTACTATTGTTTACAACAATTTATCACATATAATACCACGTTAACAATTAGGCCCGAGAACACAGTTATTTCGTAGTGCATTTCTTTTAGACAATAAATTCAAATTAAAAAAATAGCACCTGCTCTATCTCAAGAAAGATTTTTACAGTGTAGTGTACTACTATTGGGACAAATAATATCAAAATTATAGAAACTTCTACCAGCTCCAGAGGAGGGGCGACAGCCTTAGGTGCTGTGTGCAAATTTTTGTAGGTCACGTGGTACGATTTTAGCGTCTCTCGACAATTTTGAATCTGGAAAAGATCGATCTGTTCATGTTTTTATATCAAATATACTCTCTTGCACTCGCAGAAAATATAGAAAGTTTTGAAATAAAAAGATTAATCAATGATAGAAGATCACTTTATATGAAATATTTTCTTTATGTTTTTTATCTTTTAAGTAAATTCTATCAATAAAGAAATGCACTGTAATGGCGGGAAATTTTATTCGATCTCTGAGAAATCACGAGGGACAGATTTTTGTAAATTTTACAAATGTCAGCACGTGAAAATCATTCAAATTTATGCCAATTAAAGAACACTATTCAAACATTCTAAATCTTCTTAAGTCTCCTTAAGTCTCCAGCCGTTGCTTTGTAATAAGTCGCTAAAATATGATTTCCGGTAAGTAAAATATCAATAATATTTGTCAAATCCGCTAGTAATTATGTTATTTTAGGCATATAAACTCTTATATGTATTTTAATCATTTTGAAAACAAAATGAATAACCATCCTGATAAATATAGTTTTTTTTCATAATTGAATCGTGCATTATTTGCGTATTGGATTGCTTAATTGCCTTCTCTCTAGTGTTATCTCTGTTTTGTTAACTGACAAATGACGAAATAATGCAATATTTAAAATTTAGTATTTTACAAAACTTTGTCCCGATTAAAAACTTAAAACCAATTGAATAAATTGAGAATTCAGTGATTATCGATGTCGAAATTAGCCCTTGGTAATAAACAGTTAGTTTGGGTATAAATATGTTTATTGTCAAGAAATAACTAATAAATTTGTTTATTATGTATGTACAAAGTATATGTATATTGCATGATCAGCCCTCCTGTATATTACTTGTTTTTGTTTTAATTGATTCAACAAATTTCGTTTGTCCAGGTGTCATTAACGGCGATGTCAACACCACGAGTAGTTTGATATAAATGACACAATACCACCGCGACCGATCGATAATATGAGAAAAATCTGCGTGCCGTGTGCAGAGTGTCGCCCCTCCTCTATACCAGCTCTAACTCAAAATATTGACAATTCTGTGATAAGGGGGTCTAAAATTCAGTTTGACAGCTTCAGACGTACTAATTTTTTACCCATTTTCACTGGTCCAAATCACTCCTCAACATAAAGATTCAGCACCCAAATTGTTTTAACATGTAATTTCATCCCCCTTCCTGATATTTCATGCATTAAATTTCAAGAAATAAATTGGGAAAGTATATCCAAAAAAAAATGCAAGTTATACACTGTTCACACTAGGGACTATATTCGTAGGGTGACGGTGTTTGACAGTCTGAAGGAGACAGCATCACGGATTTAATAAGGCAAAGCTTTTGTTGTACTCAATCTTACTTAAAGTTTTCTTTATTATATTTAATAGATATATATCCGAGATACGATAATGTAGTTTTCTTTTTTATATCAAACCTGATCATCTATGATATATATATGGAACTTTTTAACGACCTTGGCTGGCTATACAGCCCTTGCACGGTCGGTTCATCTATGATACAACAACAAATGGAAGTTTTTAACGACCTTGACTGGCTATACATCTATGATGGGATATTATTCCACTTTTAATACATATTGATAGTTTAATCAATATCTGATTGGTTGAGACTATCCCACGTGTCGTTGAACAAATCTTCATATTCCATTCTGAGGATCATATTCCCCTCTGAAATGTCGGGATTACATCGTGTGACGTTACGCGCGGTTAATGTACATAACGTTTTGAACTTCTTATTCTTCTTAAAAAAGCGATAGCAATAATGATTATCATGTTCAAATTTATTTCAGACGATAAAACAAAAAGACTTATAATTAAATTTTGATCCGTACTGTTTATCAATGGGTATGTCGTGTTTTGTTTAACTTATAAAAACAAGCGGATAAGAAAACAAAATGTATGCAAAATAATATTTAATGTATTGATAGTAAACAAACCATAGGCAGTGGAATAAAACATTCATTTCCCTTTGCTTCGGGAGATATGAAGATTTGCTCACCCTCGAAAAATCAGAGTTCCCTCGGGCAGAGCCCTCGTGAAATATGAATATTCTTGGGTGAACAAATCTTCATATGTCCCTCAGACACGGGAAATAAATGTATAATGTCTAATGAGAGAATTTAACCAGAGACTGAATAACGTAGAAATAACAAATTAAAGGTCACTGTACGGCCTTCAACAATGAGCAAAATCCATACAGCATAGTAAGATATTAAAGACTCCGAAATGACAAATGTAAAATACACTCAACACTGTTCAAACATCACCGCACGTCAAACTTTGAACAACAGAAAAACTTGATTGGACATTGGTGGCAATTTGTCACGCCCTCATGAATTGGCGTACGTCCTATCAAATACCTTCAGAAAGCTTCCATTGAAATTATTTTACACACAAGTAACTGTGTATATTATTTTCTTAATAAAAAAAACCAAAATGTATTTTACGTTAAATGTGCAATGAAGCCACGGATTCGTTATCTTCAAAAATAGTTCAGAAACGGTTGATAAAATGTGGAATGTCTGAATAAAAATATAACAATTATGTCCAGTGCGCGTTTATAAAACAGACTCTATTTGGACATTTTAAGATACTATAAGTACTTGTTTTCTGTGTATAGAATTTTAGATGTCAATACGACTTTTCATCCGTTGGATTTTCAATTTTAATAAAAAATGAGTTGGGTTTTCTTCTTTTCTTTAAATTTATATCATGATTCTTTGATATTTCCCATTATCTTCTGAATATTTTTTAAGATGAATAATTTAAAATTTGTATACCAAAAACTTTTAATTTTACTCTGCGTTTATAAAAAGCATTGAAAGTACAACATCTTATAAACGATAAACATTGATAGAGGTAAATGAGCCACTCTTTCTCATGTTGAGATGGAATATGTTCGTTATTTGATTTAATGAGTTTAACAATCGAAACCCCTGAAATATCGTCTCATGACAAGCACGAAAAATGGCGAAACTGAACTTCCAACAGCGGGCGATGATTTTTAATTATACAATATTCTTTCAATGGATTTTTTAAATGCAATGTAGAACTTATCAATTAAGACATTTCTTATCCTTTTTGAAATTACTTAATCGAATATGAAGTCACATGCACGAAGAAGTTTGTCTGACGTGAAAATACGTAAGTCTCATATCTCACGGCTACATGGAAACACACAGTGTACTGATCTTATTAATATATTAATGTTTGCAAATTCGAAGATTTGCAAAAAAAAGAAGAAAGACCTTTTAACTTTATATCACAATAAGCATATCTAAAGTAAGTCGTCACGCAGCTCATTTATGAAGAAATGTCAAACTGCCACTACTGCTAGTTTGTACTCTATTGTCGGAGGACAACTGATTCAAAATAAGGGAGCTACCATTTTATTTTTAGGGGGTGGGGGCTGGGGCTGGGGGCTGGGGGGGGGGAGGGGGGGGGGCTAGTATGGAATTTGAAAAAAGGGCATGACAGGAGTTTAGAGAAAAAAGGCAGGATGGGCATCTTGACAAAAAGAAAAAGGCATGATGACTTTATGTAAAACAAGTCAGAATAAATTAATAACTAAGAAAGGAAGGATCGAATAGAGTGTAAAATAAAAAAGCATGACTATATTTACATTGAGTTTACATTTAAAGAAAAATGCAGGACAACATTTTTCATCCTATTACGCGTCATTGATGATCTGATCACTACAACGTTTTTACAAAATATTCGTTCCCGTGAAAACTAAGATTTGTTTAACTTTCAAATTTCATCGAGGTCTCTTCTCAGGATATAACGGCCATCTGTATGTTGGCTTTAAAGTCGACAAGATAACAGGTGAATGTATTCAAGTGAATTTAAGATTTGTTGCAATTCTAAAGTACAATGGGTAAATCAATCCTATCTTTGATGTGCCACATGGGCATAACATGATAAAGTAAGACAGTCCATGCGTGACCCATAGCATTAGATATTTTATGCATTTCATTGGATATTTTCTATCACAATCCAGGCCAGCTAATAACCTATATTATATACGTGTCTGAAGACGAATTTGTATAAAACATTGTGTTTGATTTTAATTTCTGAAAATTAAACTAAACTCTAGAACAGACCTTTTATGAACGTCGGGTTGGGACTTTATTATGTGTGTGAATTCGGGATTTACACGTATCAAACTCTGGAATATATGATCAAACTTTTCGGGATTCGGGAAAAAAATGTTTTAGCAAACACTCGTGAAGAAAACAAATAAAAAGAATCATTCTGTATCATAATTTTAATTTATTAAATATTTGCAACTCTTAAAAAAATTCAAAACCAGCTGATTTTTTTTTGTATTTGTTCATGTTGAATAACTTAAAAAAAAAAGTTATCGGTGGGTCTGTAAATATTGACACGTGTGTGTAATGTTTCATTTTAAAAGATTTGATGTACATGTTGATTGGAAGAGTACGAATATTTTTATTGGTTTTTAATACAATATCATCTTCTGACCAGGAAATAAATTACTAACAAAAATCTGTGTTTTAAATAAATATGAACAAATAAATGTTTAGTGCCAAGAATATTAGTATCGATGTATGGGATATGTCTTCATAACAAAATTCTCACATTATCATTTTTGTGATTTTTTTCTTCAAAACTGTCTTTTTGTGACTTTATTCAGCAACAAACTTTTTTTTCAAACACGACTTTTTTATAAACTAAATGTCGTATTTTCTTTTCACTCCTGTTTTCAAAGGAAACCAATAATTTGTTTTAAAAAAAAATGTCCCCCCCCCTCTTTCCACAAAAAAGAATTTGGTTGTCATTGTTTCTAATTAAAACGCAATTGCATTTTATAGAAGATAATCTGGAACTAATACGTTTATCTATTAGTTCCAGCATACAGTAATATGACTGTATATTTTTTCGGTTTCAATTACAATGTACGTATATGTATGAGGCTAGGAAAAGGTTATCATTTATGAGGATATGAATGGGGTCAGAGACATATAATATATTTCTCTGATGGGGTTTAAAGAACAGAGAATCATGGGACCAATATATATAAATAAATATAGATAACAGAATAAAGAGGTGATTGTTTGTTGCTTAACGTCCAGTGGCAAATATTACATGCATGTTTAGAACAATCAATGATCTGACTCCCCCCCCCCCCCCCCCCCCCCCCCCCCACACCACCACCACCATTACCACCCACACTCGCATATATACACCTCTAAATAAATATTTAATTTTGGTCTCATAGTGCCCCCCTCCCCTAGACATCAAGGTTCTGGATCCGCCCCTGATGGGGATGTACACGACTTCCCTAATTTAATCTAAAATTCAACTACGTTACTCAACACTTTTAATATTGAAACAATACGAGATATCAATATTTTTTTTTTATCAAATTCGAATACTGGGAGCTATCTGAAGTCAGTTCATAGGACCTCGGTTTTAATATAGGCGTGGCAATCCATCACTTTTATCCAATCAACTGTCCTAAATAATAAAGATTGGCGTGCAATTGTGTCTGTATCAAGTTAGATAATTATAATCATATTTCTGGACGTACATATGTCGGGGTTTAGGCTATTGAATTCGATAGTAGTAGATGAAAAAAAAAGAATTTTCTGGTTATATCTATTTATTGATAACTGAAAAAAGTGGCATTAAATCGTACAGGCAGTCCCACTTTATGTGAAGAATAGAACATATTGAGCTTTCTGGATTTTCTTCTGTCCACTAGCAAATGTGGGCCTGTACCACTGAAAATATATAACTTCCGGACTAGCAAACACGGGCAACCCAGTTACTAATCTTCCTGCTTCCAACTAAATGTCATGTTCTAGATTGTGGGAATCTTGTTGAGTACAACCATCCCATAACTCACGTGCATATTCCATAATTGGTCTTATAAGTGTTAAGTTTATACGAGTAAGATAATTTCTAGTCAATACATATTTCAATTCTTTTTAGAAATTTAATCTTGTGCTTGCACAATTTAAAACGTTTTCTATATGTGTATAGAATTTACCATTGGAATCAAAAGTAATCCCTAAATGTTTATGATAGGAGACAATTCTACTACTTGATTTTGAAGTTCTATTTTAATATCATCTGGGGAAGAATTACAGGAGAATAGCATAGTAATTGTCTTGTTAGGATTAAAATCAATAAGCCAGTCTTTAGACCATGTTGAAATTTGTTCTAAATCGTTTTTAAAGACATCCTCTATTGTGTAAGGACTATAATACTTAAATTAGAAAGGGATGTTTCATCAGCACACAATCGAGTTAGACTTATCAAATTACCAGCTATCTCATATACATAAATAAGGAATAGTAGGGAACCTAATATAGAGCCTTGTGGAACTCCTGCATTAGTATTCTAAAAAGGCGAATATGAACTTGAAATTAAAACGCTTTCTTGTATATTTGAAATATAACTAATTAAGTGATTAAATACATTTTAAATACAATTTTTCCAAATACTTTTCCCACTGTTGATAATAATGAGATTGGTCTATAATTTGAAATCAGTGATTTGAAGCACAAATTAATTTACATACGTTGTCAGGTCAAAATATCTTGAAACCCCCCAGTCCAGAGATACCGTATATATTCGACTGAATATACCAAATCGATAATTTTACATTCGTACTTGTTACGTAATAAGATCTGTGTCCAGGTAAAAAGATCCAGCAGGTGGTATATATTCTTAAGTGTTTATCACCTTCCATTATACATCTGACGATGACATTTAGCTTTAGGGCCATTTTGTTTTCGCAACGAAAAACAAAAAAAATAAAATTTTATATAGATAACATTCTGTTGAAAAATCGTTTTAAAGGTAAACTGATAAGCATAACGTCCTCGCAATTTCTTGTTCAGATCCAGGGACACAGATGTCAGAATGAATAAGAAAACACTAAATTCTTAAATTATATATTGTAAAATGGACAGCAAGCACATTTTGATAGACTAGTGTACTAATAGATTTTCTTGTGTATTTTCTATGTTCTGGAAACTTCAACATCCCATCAAAAATACTTAAATTAAAGTCTTAAGTTTTATAAATTAAATGTTTTTTTTTAAATATTATTTACAAGGCTGCATGAACATTGCATCTATCGTTTTCGTATATTTCTTTTCCGCCATGCACAAGTTTAATGTTTACTGTGTCTTCTATAATGCTTAAAAAATTATGCAATTACATTATCAATCTAAAAATATTAATCGTGAACAACAACAAAAAAAAATTATATATTAAATGACTGAAGCAATTTAAAATTCTTAAGGATATTGTTACAATATTGCCGAAAACTGAGACTACTATAACTGTTATAGTAGTCTCAGCCGAAAACAATACGAAATTGATAAGCAAGTATGACAAACCAATCAAAAAATTGGTTGTTTGGGATTATTCATGGTTGACTAGTTCTATATTAACCAGTGGCACGTGTCCTAATTATTAAGAAAAGGGACAGAAAAGTATTAAACAGAAATAACCGATTTTTCAAAACCATATTTTCAAAATTCACTGCATGATTTAAACAGCTTAAAAGTGTTTCATTTATTTTATCTTTGTGCGTATACGAAAAATTGATAGCAAGTTAAACTTCAATTTACATGACTTACGAGTATTAGATTTCTTGTGAAATTGATCGATGAGCGGCTTTTTACAAATACCGAAAAAAAAAGAATACGGCGTAAACGTCAATTAGTGGACAAGCAACCCAACGAGAAAAATAAAATTTAAGAGGCATCTATAACTAGTTTTGAGTTGAAGAAATCATTCAATGCCATATGATTCTATTTAGGTTTCTGCGTTTTTCGATTTACGAATAAGTCAATTAGAAAAAAATAAGTAATTGAAGCCAAAAAAGAAGACAAAAAAGATACATGAAATAAAGTAATAACATAAGTTTACAAATACGTACCTAGGTGCATTTAATAAAGCAACATTTGAACTTATTATAGAAAAAGGAGAAATTAAATGGAAACATAATGCGCGCTGTTAAATCATGCTTTGCAATGCTGTTTACAGATGACTCGTGCACAATCATTTTGAATGGTGAATAAGATCACATACATGCATTAAGCACTCAGAAACTAGCCCGTAAATAGCTAGGAGGAGGGAATCCAGTTATTAATTAAATATCAAAACGGTGTGCAGAAATACCGCAAAGGACTTCTTAGTGCACTAAGACCAACGTGTTTGCACTAAGGACACTAAAACGATGTTTTAAGACCACAAAGAACATGGATAAAAGAAGATATGAGTATATACCTCATAAATATAAAGTTTGGTGTGAATAGATTTTATCATTTTGAAGTTAAATGACTTTGTAATCAGCGCATGTCACTGGTACAAATCTAGGATAGTTTAAGAAATTTTTTTAAAAATTTAAAACTTTTAACCACAGAGTGAAAATAATGTAAGCTGGCAGAAAAACTCCATTTATAAATAAAATACGATTTATTCTACAAAATTTACTTCTGGATACTATCTTGTGATCATAAACAAGCTTCTATCCAAGTTTGGTAGAAATCCGGGATATTTTAAGAAAGTTATTTAAATTTCAAAAACTTTAACCACAGAATGAATGTAATGTTAACTGAGAGAAAAAAGTCCATTTATACATGTAATTAAAACACAGACAACCAGGATTTGTTTTCCATACTTTACTTCTGGATACTATCTTATGATCATAAACATTCTTCTCTTGGTAGAAATCCTGGATAGTTTAAGAAAGTAATTAAAATTTCAAAAACTTTAACCACAGAGTGAGTATGTGGATGTCGCTAGCCGACGCCGACGACGGAATGTAGTATCGCTATACGTCTCGCTTTTGCGACAAAAGTCGCAGGCTCGACAAAAATGTAATAAACTGTTATACTTTGAACATGTGTATCTAATGTGCTGGTAAGCAAGTATATACATTCTAAAATATTTTTTAATAAAAAAATACTAGAGAACTATAAAAAAAGTGAAGTTTACAAACAACCAAGAGAAATTAAAAGGAAAAAAAAAATAATAGTAGAACATACATTATTACAATGAACTAAAAAATATAACAGTCAGAAAAACAAAAGAAATACGACAGTAGCAAACAGACGAAAAAAATCAGAGAAAATTGAAATATCATAAACATGTTAATTTAAATTACAAGCGGATTCAAAACGGGTCAAGGTTGAACGAACATGAATTGCTATCGATTACACAGGTGACAATCAACGGAGGGTGGCGCGTGTCGATAAAACATTAAGTAAATTTATAATTACTAAAGATATGATTATAAAATTTGAAATTATGTTCTTTTAGAAAGTCTCCTTCTATATGCCATGTTTTTTGTGTCAATTCTATCATTCCATCAGGACTGGTCTTTAGTGCAATATTTTGTTCTTAGTGGACAAGTAGAAATACCGCAAAGGGCCTCCTTAGTGCACTAAGAACAACAATTTGCAAATAAGTCTATAACATTTGCGCAATTAAATGCTTGTTTTATTGGCGCAAATGAATGCTGCAGTTTTTAAAATAAAGTGATACAAAAAAAAAAAGAATTGGCGTAATTAATTTGCGCCGCAAATTAATTCTTTTTCAGCGAAATTGGATATCGGCCTTCAAAACACCGTGTGTACACTAACAAAACAGTATTCATCTTTTACGCTGTCTAGCCTGAGAATAAAAGTTTTGGCAATTTGTATAGGATTTTAATTTTAGAATGTAATGAACAAGTAAGAAGATCGTTAAAAGCCTTAAGTGAATCGCAAATGAGCTATGCACGATAAAAGGAAATAGTTTGGTGCGTCGATATGAAATTTCATAGAGGCATGTGATATTTGTAAATTTTTAAGTCTTTCAATAACAACCATTTGTAGAACTGATTATTTCGATCCTTCAAATATGCGTAAAATAATTAAAATTTATATTATTTAGTCTCTTTCATATATTCAATTGCAGTATGTTTATAAATACTGTAGATTTGTATTTGATTATCGATTGCATGCATAACGTCCAGTGACAAATATTTCATGTATTCGCACAAAGAACAAATCAACAACTTTTAGAATACAATTGATTGGTTATTTAGGTTAAATGATTTGTGTTAAAATTGGTGAAACTTGGCCATGAGCTTACCTCTAAAATAAAGAAATATAAAAAACGGTAGAGTTATTTTTTTAATTCTGTATTTTACTCATACATGGACCTAAGCACTTTTTACAGTCAAAATAACAGTTTTAACACCGACAGTAGGAATCACAAGCGACGCTGGTTCCATAGAAGTCTTCAACGAATTTTTATATATCCCTGGCAATTTTCAGTTTATATCAGACTGTGACATTGAGGGGAACAAATACCATGGATGTCTTGTCTTTTTTTTTAAATACATTTAGATATAAAACGTGTATCTCATATAAGGCCTCATTTAAAGAACATTATATATAATTTATTGTTTCAAGGAAATATTTGGTGGAGGAGAGAGAAAAAGAGAGACTTATTTCGCAGTATTTCAAATTGGTCTCATGTAATTCATGTCAAAATGTGATGTAAGGAAATGTTTCCCCTTCGTTTTATATAGCAGGGTATTCTATAATGATATTAGTTGCAGATTTTTTTTCTATCGGTAAAAAATGGTTAACAGTTCGAAATCTACGTTAAGTTATAGTACATTTAAAGTAAGTTTATTTCATTGCTAAACGTTTCTCAATCAAGATAAAACGTTTACAACCAATACTATTTTTAAGACTAAATATGTTTTATGTAAATAAATAGTTCACGTTTCAATTAACTAAGGGTATTATTTAGGTTAGTTTTTTTTTTTTTAATTTTATAAGATTGAATTTGAAATGATTCAAAATTACAAAAAGACATCAAGAACTACGCAATTAGTATGAAACAAAATATATAATAAATAAGATAACTTATTTGCTTTAATTAACAAGTGAAATGTTACCAATCCGATCTTTCCAATCTAATATAGTCCAAAGGATGACAAAAGGATATAAATATGGTCACTAAAGGTTTTCTTACGGCTGGCAGTAAAAAAAACCTTGCCAAAGTGGGGGCATCCGTTTGGTTGTTTGGGATATACAAGTACGCAACCAACTTTCAATCAATCCAAACTAATAATTGTTTTTTTTTTTATCCCGCATCTTTTTATATTAATTTATTTTTACTCAAAATAATAATTGAAATAACTTTCTAAAATAAAACCCTAACATATATCAGACGCTTAACAAAACGATATACCATACGATAGATGAAACGCTTAACGATATCATATACCATACGATAAACGAAACGCTAAACGCTAAACCATACCATGTACCATACGACAAATTAAACGCTTAAAGATACCATGAACCATACGATATACAAAACCCTAAACGATGACATTTACCATACGATGAACGAACGATGAACGAACGCTGACCGAACGTTGTACGGACGCTATACGAATGATGTACGAACGATGACCGAACTCTATACGAACGATTCCCGAACGCTGTACGTACGATTCCCGAATGAAAAAAGTGTTAACTTTTACGTTACAGGGACTGTAGATTGCAATAGTACTTCTATGTTAACATCAATATGGTGAACAATGTTTTTCATTCTCTTTGATGAATATCATTTTATTGATTTCATGTTTATTTCAGACACAGCAACAAAAACCATATCATTAGCACTGTATCGTTATATGTGTCAGAACATAGTTGGATCAGAGAATAAAGTTGAAACACTCAGACTGATGAATACAGTCAGGGATAATATAATCAGCAATGGTCGTTTCACCTCCATCACAAGTGGAAGTTTTGGAGAAGGTTTTGAGATGAGAGGAAGTGATTTGGATGTAATGTTTGTACATACAATATTTGAAGTTTACGAAAACATTAAAACAGCTTACCATTCAAATGTTATATATTTGTCAATGAAAACAGATAATGTAAAAGCTGGTTTCACTCAGTTGCTAGTTGAACACAGGAATCCTCAAATTCTGTGTACATTATTTGAGGAACTTAATGGAAAACCTTATTTCTCAAGCGCATCAGTTAAACAAGCACTCTTGCAAAATACAGATATTGTAGTTCATGGGCCCTGTATATCTGACACAAAAGAAACGTATGACTATGCCATGTGCTTACATTGTACAACATGGGTATCACAAGCATCACAGTGGGTAACAAGATCAAATAACTCGTGGCCAAGTTCTAATGTCAAACAAAAAGTATTTTAAAACACGGAGTTCTTTTTGTACCAATCGGAATTAAGGAATCACCAAAAGAGGATGTAGAATGGCGAATTTCTTTTTCTGTTGCCGAAAATTTTTTAATCAATACTTTTACACACACTCAATTAATATGTTATGCCCTCCTGAAAATTCTTTTGAAAGATGTGATAGCAACCTATCCCGAATGTGAAGATTTACTCTGTTCATATTTCTTGAAAACAATTATTTTCTGGATATCAGAAGAATTACCACAATCAATATGGAAACCTGAAAATCTTATATATTGTTTAATGAGATGTTTTAGCAGACTGATTTATTCTGTTGACTATTCAGTTTGTTTACATTACTTCATACCCGAGAACAACATGTTGGAGAACAAAATAGAGGGACGCGCTCGTGAAAAACTGCTAGAAAAACATAATAACCTTCATAGTTACGGATGGCAATGCATATTATTTTCGGATCAAGAAATATCCAATTTTCATGTTTCAATGAATAGTATCAACATTAAACAACATATTTTGTATACTAGAGCGGTTGAAAAGACACTGAATTCCGAATTATTATTTATGTCAACTGCTTTAATAGATCATACAAAATTCAAAATATGGAATGCATACAAAACAGGAATACATCAGATAGTTTCCTGTGACAAATCCTTAAACAAATATATATACGTTTACTATATGTCAGTGATGTGTGCCTCACCTGCGTGGTCTATTGAATTAGACAGTACAAAAAGTAATAATAAAAACCAATACAAACAGTACAAATTTTGTCTATGTACTCTGCTACAGAATATTCATCATGACGCTGTTTCTGGATGGCTGATGTTGGCATCGTTTTTCTTTGAGTCTTAACAATATAGTAATGCGTTACACATCATTGCATATTCTATATCGAAATGTACTCCCGAAAAAATAAACAGGTTCATGGATATGTCGGATATCCATGCCCGATTGTCCGATTTGCAAGTATTCCAAAGAAAAAGTATTGTACAAATGTGGAAAATAACACTTGTAAATTCTATGCAATTTACAAGAAATTCTCGGCTAATACCAAATGGACTACAAATGGAAGTGGAAAATTGAAGATGTTTCTGTTCTTCTATAGTTTATGCCTATTATCTGAATATTTCATGTCATTATCAACTCATTAATATCAGACAATGTCAGGATTGCCTCCACACTTTACAACTTGTTATAGCTGAAAACTATCTTATTGAAAAAGATAGAAGTTTTCAATCTAAAGCCTATACTTTTCTTGGAATTGCTTTACAGTTATTAGACACATTGAACCCGCCCGACAAGCATTTATGCAGTCACATGAAATATTTCCTAGTTACACACATAATACTTCTGTAATGAGACTTTCGTTAATGGGCCGATTGTAATGTTTATGCATTAAGTTTAACTACTAGTATCTACAGGACAGACTTATTCTAAGCTGGTATTTTATTGAAGTGGAATTTGTGTTTTCTAGCATTGTTCATGTTCTTGATAATCCATTTAATGACATATACTGTAATGATAACCGGGCTGGGAAAGTACTAGAGTTGCAGAAAAAAATTTAGGAGCCTATTTTGAAATATAATTGCTAAAATGATAACGTTTGTGGGTCGCTATAGATAGATGTAATTATTTAATTATTTCAGTTTTAGTTTAAAAGAAACAAACTTGTTAGAGTTATTATTCTATTCATTCGAGTATTTTTTATTTAACATTTTGATGAAGCAGCAATTATTTTATTTGATTCTTTTAACTACTGTAAAATGCAATGATAAAAGGGCATTTTATCATTATGATAATTTGTCATTGATAAATCTTGGTGCAATGACAAACTTCGAAATACGCATTTAAAATATATGCCTCTTTTAGGACGAATCAGATAGCTCGGTTAAGTTTCCTGGAATAGTAAGCTGGTGCAGTGAATGACTTTTGGAAATAATTCCCAGCTCCGATTTCCAGGTGCGTGGACCTATACAGGGAAAGGGTGCCTTTCAACCATGTGCGTGTTTTAAAAGTGTTATTCAGACAGGAATCGCACCCACTTTTTGTTTTATATTCAGTCTCTTTAAAAATGTTCATTTTGATATTTTCTATTTAAGAAATACCCTCCAAGTTTATTGTATTATTTGGTTGGGTTTGCACTGAATTTTTAGCAAAATCTTTGATTATTTACCTTTGGAGGCATTGTTTATATAGAAATTGGTTCGCTGGTAATTGAGTACATACTGAGATTAGTTTAAATGCATTTTTGAAACAGTATATTAAATCTATGAATTTAAAGGCATTAAATGTGTAATTTGAGTTCCAAATTAAAACCATAAAATGCGAGAGTGATAGACTTTATATAAAATCGCAGGTGTTGCATACTGAAACTTGGAGGAAGAAATTATTTGAGACATCGCTAAACTATGGATTTCTGGTGAGTTTTATGTGATGTTATACGATATCTGAAGTTTTGAGACGTTGCAGCTGAAATTAAAGTTGTGTATGATTGTCTTCGTTGATATTTTTTTTTCTCTAATAAAAAATGTGTTTAATTGAATTATTTCATTATGGTTAAAAGTTGATTTATTTTAACAGACCTCATTGTTACAAGAAACTATTCATGTTTTACACAGATATATTGAAAAGCTTTGTTTTAAGATGTGATAGTTCATAATTAAATCTTCTAATTTTGAGATTTAATTTTGAGTTGCAGAAATTTCTTTCTGTCATACTGGTTTGCAGATCGTTTGCCTATAGGTTGCACTTTGTAAAACAGCATTTTCACAAACCACGCCTCTTTTTGGTGAGAAATTTAATATTCATAGATATTTTGTTGCGTTTACCTACTAGTTCCCAGATATGACATATTATGCTTCATCTCGTAGAGACACAACTTGAAAATGTAACCTGTATAAATACACAGAGATAATGGCCAAATTGAATTCTGAAGAAGACCAAAAGTGAAGGGAGGGGTAGTAGAGAATATTAGTAATAGTTTTATGTGATAATTAGGTCTTTGTAATTAAAACCATTGGAAAAGACGAGACCTTACTATCTAATAAAAAAGGTAACTGATGAAATCACGAGTGACGTCGCAATTTAAGGTGCAACGGTACTAAATTTTCAAAGGTCAAAACATAGGGCTGTGCGGCATATTTTCAACATGTATATGCCTTGAACTTGTTAGAGTTTAAACTTATACTTAAATTATGTACTACCCCTACCTTTACTTTTTGCCTACTTCAGATTTAATTTTTCACCGCAATAATATGTTTTTACACATGTTACACTGGTAACAGTCCCAAGGTATGTCTCTATGAGATGAAACATAGAGATCATATCTGGGAACCAGTATGTCAACAAATCAAATTATCTATGGATATTATATATCTCCCCAAAAGAGGCGTGGTTTGAGAAACAGCTGTATTCACAAAGTGCAACCTATACTAACATTTATTCAAATAGAACACTCTCTAAAACACCTTTTCTCACAACAACACTTATTTATCAGAATTATAGCCTTAAAGAAATTAAGTACATTTTATACCCTTACCCCTGTTTCAATTTTTTAAAGAATTTGAAAACGAGACTTTAATTATTGCCAGCTTACCCTATGTGCATGTTTTCTGACATGAAATGTCTAAAACCTGTTTGAAACTATTCTGATAACAAATTTAAAGCATTTCAGAATACTATAAATGTAATGTTTAGTAGTTAATTATTCTAACATTCAAGATTATAGAAAGTATCCAATCCTGCCTCTGTCTCCGGTCCACATCTTACTGTATGCCTATTTGTCAATGAAAGTTCACAATTTCTGCCTCAAATGGTCAGTTTAGAATTCTTGTCACAACAGTATCATCTCTAACCATATATATAACATAATTTAGCTAATATATGAACTAAAAGTGTTTAAACAAAGCCATATTTGCAAAAGTTGTATGTATGAAGATACCAGTCTGATGTATGAATTCATTAAAAGTTTCATAGAAATGACTGCTAACATCTGATTTTTGCATAACTTCCAAGCACAGTTATTGTTTTCTATCCAAAAGACCTTTAAAATAATAAAATCATAGCATTTACAAGTCAAATTATCTGTTTTATGACCCAGGGGAAGGCATTTTTCTCTGTTTTTTGTCCCTTGGGCCTCAAATTTCCTAAATTATTCTTCTGTTTCTAGCAATGTGGAATATTTAGTACATATTTAGAATAAAACACACTATTGTAAGTTTTATTGAGGTTTTTGAATTTCAAGCTTGTATTTTTTTATGCCGCGGTCACAAAAAAGCACATTTAGGTGTTACGGCTTACTTTTGGGTTATCGACAGGACAAAAACACCCCACCAATAATATTCAGGAAGGATCAATGAGTTTCAATGACTGCGAAGAGTAAATATAATAACTTCTAATCAATTTAAATTACAAATATGCATATGTTATGAATTTATTTTGAATTCAGGGCTTTTAGTAAACTATGCATACTGTAAACTGTGAATGTATGCTGAGTCATCATAGTTAAGGCCCAGGATTTTCTCAATCTTCATGAAATAGTTTTAAAACGTCATATTTGAGTTAATTTCTTTAAAATCTCTGAGATAAACCAGATTTTTGGAAATTCTGTATGTTCTCTTTTTAACCAAATATAGGTTGCATTTCTGTAAATATAGACAATGCAATTTCCCATAGGAACTCCCATTGTTGCCAAACTGTGACACTTTTACTATGAAGTTTCGTGAAAAATTATATCCTAGAATGGAATGTTGATATGCACTGCTATTGTATTCAAAGGTCAAAACATAGGGCTGTGCGGCATATTTTCAACATTTATATGCCCTGAACTTGTTAGAGTTTAAACTTATACTAAAATTATGCACTACCCCTACCTTTACTTTTTGCCTACTTCAGAATTTATTTTTCACCGCAATAGTATGTTTTTATACGGGTAACAGTCCCAAGTTATGTCTCTATGAGACGAAACATAGAGATCATATCTGGGAATCAGTATGTCAACAAATCAAATTATCTATGAATATTATATATTTCCCTCAAAGAAGCGTGGTTTAAGAAACAGCTGTATTTACAAGTTGCAACCTTTAACAACAATATTTCGTTTCTAATTATGAACTTGAATGACAATATAGATGCACATTGTCAAACATTACTCCTAAAAATGTTGACAGAAAAGGGAAGACATTTTTAATACGCTGATCGGAAAGTTCATTTATAAATAATGCCTCAGCTCAGAGATCGCTACATTATATTTTGTGTGTTGACGATATTATTGCGGAAATAACATGGAACGTGAAGATAGTCTCTAAAAGATATAGATGTGTGTTGACGTTACATAGCTTAAAATATTGACACGTTTGCACTATGTCTTGAGATGATGTTATAATATGTGTCGTTCCTATGTGAAATCTTAGGCGTAAATTACGGGTATTAACACCTTAAATGAATAGAAGCTGTATCTATCGGAATATACAGTATCTTAATTTGATCATCCATCCGGCATCTACTCTATTATCAAGGCAAAGACAACATATACAATAGGCAACATTTGAGAGTAAATAAGAATATGTCAGATAAAAACCATTTCATAGATACATCATGAACAAAGCATAATAAAGTAAGATACGTATGAATTGCGTAGATGCGAGACATAATTTCAAACTTGTCAATATTTTAAGCCTTGTAAAAAAATAGAAAAATATTTGGAATAAGCCCCTTTAAGACTCACCAAGACTTTAAAAAAAGTTTAAATTGAAATAATAATTATGATAAAGGATATAGAAAAGTTCTAAATACTGCTCAATATCCTCGAAAAAAAAACAGACATTAACTACCAAAAAAACAGACTTTAACTACCCATAAAAATAGTCATCAACAGACCGATATTTGAGCTATATATTCATTCTAATTACAATGTTTACATGACAAGATATGGCTTAAATTTCATGGCAAAATATATATTATGAAGTAATACATGGTGATATAACCGATTGTTACCCCGAGAAAACATTGACAACTTAGGCGAGCCGAGGTTGAAAATGTTTGTTCGAGGGGTACCAATCTGCTCTATCACCATGTCTGCTATGTGTTATTTAATTTATTATACTGAATGTTCTTTTATTATTGTATTTTACTGTTTAATTTGAAATTGCGCGGAACAATTTTTGCAGTTATTTAAAAACAACAGAAGTGAAGCAAGAATATTCTTTTTACTTTGACAGTCTATGAAAAAGTTCTCAGTCCAAAACGTAGAACTTGAGCATTACCTTTAATTTATTAATGTAAATTCAATGCATTGTCTTTTAATTTATTGATTTTTGATTGGTGTGCACGAGAGGGTGACATTCAAAATATTATCTCCCGTTGAGCCATGAGAAAGAGTAAATTATCTCCCTCATATTACCCAATCAAAATATGGTATTTTGGCGTGAAGTATGATAATAACAAATGGTCTATAAATTCAAATGTTGTTCATGACTATCGATTTAAATTTTTTTTTAAAATAAACAACTAGATAAATAAATAACTAGAAATAAACAAAAAAAGTTCATAACATTATATATGTGGTAGGATACTGATGATTCCTTTCCACCATTAAAAACTTCAAACATGCGTGTACAAAAAATATCAAGATTCTGTTAAATGTATTACGAATGGAAACGGGACGTTTAAAACCATTTCCACAAGAATAATTTTCTATTACCCAAATGAAAGCGACTTAATCAATTTTGAAAAAAGGGTTTTCCTCAAATTTTTTTAGTTCGTTAATTTAACCATGTTAACATTACAATTCTTTTGTGAATAGCATAGATACACGGACATATATCTATAGTTTGAACTTAAATTATGCGAAAATACTATTTATAGTGTCCTCTCATAGCAATGAAAAATGATGAAAAGTGATTATTAAAATATAAAATAATACAATGCTTTGAAATAGTACGTGAATCAACCAGTTTGCAAAAAAATAACCATAGCACTCCTTTTTCCTTTCTCAAATATTTTAAATAAAACAAATAAAATAGTAACCATCAACTTTTATCACTTTCTCATTGTTTCCTTCTCAGACGTATGTTTTCATATAGCTTGTTCATGTATATCAGTTTCATGCTTAGCTGTCTGAAGTTTGTATTTAAAATTTGAAATAGAATGAATAGTCTTTCAAAAAAAATACAATTTCAATGACATAAAGCAATCATTTAGACTGATAATTATTCCGTATATATTCCCTTGTTAGCTGTTGTGTGTTGAAGTGATCATCGAGGAAATAAAATTTACAGCGTAGGTGGTTTTTATTAGCTATCAATTTCTTATAATGACGGAAATGAAATAGTACATTATATTAAATATGGAAATAAAGAAATACAACACCATACTAAAAGTACAAAATCAAAGAGGACTAAGACACAACAGGACAAATATATGCTTAAAAAAATCAATGATATGATAGTGTGTGTCATTCCGATCCGATCTCGTTTGTCCACTTTTAACAAAATCATTATAAACTAAACTATAAACATTACAGGTATGAAAATAAGGAAATGGATAGAAGATGTATAAACCGCAGTGCACAATGTCTTGGTTTGTACATATATCCGGAATCTAATATTTGAATCCACCAGACATAAATATGAAAACGATCACATTTGAGTGTAAATTGAAATTTTAAGATACAAAGTTATTTCACAGATACATCATGAACAGAGGCATTAGGAAGTTTGATGTATAAACAGTGCATAGACGCACGATATTAGTTCAAATCTTCGAATAGTTTATGTCTAGTGGAAAATAAAAAAAAAGAATTTTAATAGAAACTTGTATACTGCCGTCTGTTGATGGAACAAATATTCACAAAAAAATGAAAAATAAATGGAAAAACGGTAATAATGATATAATAAAGGTTAGAGAAACGTTTTAAAAACTGATCAATATCCCCGTAAAACAGTTTTTAATTACTATAAGAAATAGTCACCAGCCGACCGATATGTATACTAACTAGCCATGTTACTTACACTTCTTCTTTTGCATAGGTACTATTTCTGTACTTAAAATCTGTAGTACCGGAAATTTACTTTTTATATTTAGTACTATTTCTTTACTTTAAAATTATTGTAATATTTAGGTACCTGTATTTTACAGTACTTGATTTGTACTTACAGTTTTGGTACAGAAATAATACCAACAATATTGCATGTTTGAAAATCATAACTTTAAGAGATTTGAAATAGACAAACTTTCAAAATCCAGAAAATGTAACGGTGTAACCAAAAAACCTGTAGTACTTAAATTTCAAGTACAAATCATGTACCGTAAAATACAGGTACCTAAATATTACAATAATTTTAAAGTAACAACAAAGCACTGAATATTAAAAGTAGATTTCCAGTACTGCATATTTTTAGTACAGTAATAGTACCTATTCAAAAGTAGCTGTGTACACTGTTTAAATGACTTGATATGTCACAAATGTTATGAAATAAGTTATTTAATGAAGTAATAAAAAGGGTTCTACAAACACACATCTTATTCATGCCTTTCGATTTTCAAAAGATGTTAAACTGTTTAGTCTTTAAAGGAGTTTATATTAAACTAATGTCTGATTTGGTATAAGCTTGAATATTTGAGGTAGCCGTAACTCAGTTTTCTTTTAACAATTAAAACTAGTCAAACAAAGGAAGTTCATAACTTTATTTAGGGGTAGAATGCTGATGTTTCCTAAACATGCTAAACACATATTGATACCTAGATTACAAACTACAAACATGAGTGTACAAAACTGATCGAAATTAGTTACATCATTACGAACTGAAACGGGACGTCTCAAATATTTCCACACGGATACTTTGCTATTACCCAATGCAACTGCAATCGACTTAATTAATACTAAAAAAAACCACGCAGTGCTTCCGCAATTCTTTTTTGAATTGAAATAATTTCAACATGACAAGTCTTGTGTAAATGATATTAGTAGATTGAAATAAATCTATAGTTGAGAACCCCATTTTCGATGTCATCTCTGAACAATGGAAGGACGGGATCAATGATCACAGGACAAATTATATCAAATCCAACATGGAATACGTCTTTCAAATGTACTTGAATCAAACTCCCATCAATTAACCATAGCACTTTTTCATATTGCATTCTTTTTATTTTTAAAGACAAGCACATTTTTGTAGCCATAAACGTTTTCTGACTATATCTCTATCTATTGTTTCAAGCTCGAATTTATTTCTGACTATCAATTGCTGATTTAACACAGTACCCTACTAAATTTTCGTAAGTTTTTATTTGAAATTTGAAGTAGAATAAATATTCTTTAAAAGAAAACAGTTCAGTGACATTTATACATAATTAAGACTTATCAGCATAATCAGTCCGTATTTTTTTATTAGATAGATTACTATACGCAGATAATAACGATTTAAAGATAGATATATATTTTATTCATTTCTATCAGGCAAAAAAAACCGATTAAATTTAAAACATTTCTACGAATAAGCAAGTAGGCATACATTGCTACGAATGAATGGACAGCTAAGTCGCATTTCCGATAATAATTGGTGTTTTTATTTTCCTAATTTTGATATAATCGCAGATGAAACTGTCGTACTAATAAGAAGGAGGTTAGAATCCATAAATCTTATTTAATCTTCCAATCTGTGTATGCATACGTTAGAAATCAGAGCCTTGTCTGTGTAGGGTACTTTTTTTTTAACATTTTCCGTAACTGAATTCTTTCTTATTGTTACCACATGTACCAACGTTGCCATACCAAAATTAATTCATTGAAGAGATTTTGTCATTGTTTAGAACTTTAAATAATGCCTTTATATTGATGATTTGAAATAAAACGAAATATAACGATAAAAATAGTTTTACCTCTGTCGTTAGAAATGTACCCAAAAAAAATCGCTGATTCTTATATTTTTCATTGGTTATTTGATTAAATATATGACTTGGGCTATACCTTTTTCTAAGTCAATAGTTTGATAGTGTTACAGACAATAATTGCTTAAATTACATGGGTGCAGTTAAACAAAAAAAGACTGTTGCATAATATACATTCTAATCTTCAAGTTTCATATTTGTAAGCTATTGGTAGACAAGCAGAGCATTGGCCAGCTGTCAACTCATTTAACAGACGTACTTGATATGTGCGGATGCTCAACTGATTTCATTAAATGCATTTATACTCAAATAAAAACACTTATGTATGAATAACTTAAATTTAAGAATCACAATATATATGCAAATCGACAAACATTACTCATTCAACTCTTAAAAGAAAAATAGAATCATGCAGATGTTTTTTTTTATATGCCGATTGGAACGTTGATTCAGAAATACTCTCCCACTTCCGAGAGCAACACATTATATGTTGTCTGTTGAATAAATCATTACGTATATTGCAATAACAGTGTAGGTAGTTTTTAATACATATCAATTTCTTAAAACTGAAATAGATTGTATTAAATATGAAAATAAAAAAAAGATCCGTCATGCTAAAAACACGGATTACAATAAACAAATTAAAGAAAATGATAACGTAAATTAAGACGACAACTATATGTTTAAAATGAAATAAATGTTATGTGTCATTCCGATCCGATCTTGTTAAATACTTGTCTCAAAAATCATAATAGTTAAAAACTAAATTATGAAAAGTACAGGTACTAACATAATGAACAGATTGGAAGCTTTAACTATCAAAGTCTACAGTGTCTTGATGGAGCATGCGTCCGATATCAAGTTTTGTATCTTGCGAAACACAAATTAGAATCAGCAACACATTCAGGGTAGAATGGAATATTTAAGATAAAAAGAGAATTCACAGAAACAATATAAACATACATTTGTAGCTAAAATGAACAAATGAATAGAAAGCTATGCCTGGACGCAATACATCAGTTTAAATTTACCAATCTTTTTTTCCTTGTGACAAAAAAAGAACTGGAATACAAGGTTTCTGATTTCGTCTGCAGATGTAATACATGTAAAAACCAAGACGTGAAATTGAACAAAAAAATAAAGAAAATAAAATAACAATAATTATGACAAAGGTTATAGAACATTCTGAACAATATTTAATACTACCAACATGATAAATATTCATCAACAAATCAAATACATACGTTTGAAAATAAACAGTCAAACTTTCCAATCTTGTAAGGAGATGGCATCAAAAGAATGTCTGATTTGGCTTGAGCTTTATTGTTTGTAAACTATATCTACGGTTGCTTTAACAAACTAGAAAAAAACAAGGATATTCATAACTAGATATGGGGGTAAAGTACTGATATGTCTTAAACCTATTCCCATTCCAACATTTAAACCTACAGACATACGTGTAAAAAAGAACAGAACAAAATTTGTTAAATTATTAGGAACGGAAACGGGATGTTTTTAACTTTTCCCACAATGATACTTTGTTATTACCTAATACAACTGCAATCGACACTATTAATATTAAAATCAAAAATGACAAAATTCTTTTAAAATGTACTTGAATCAATCATGTCAATAGTTCGAATGAATTAACCATATCACTCATGTTTCACTCTTTGATTTTTTTTTTACATCAGGCACACATATTAGAAGCCATAAACTTGTTATAAACCTTTTGATTGTCCCCTGCTACGAAATGTGTTTGATCATATATTACTACTGTATAAGGATTTCATTCTTAAATCCAATAACTTTTTTTTATTTCAAATACAGTGAATATTCTTAAAAGGATCTCAACGACATTTGAAAGTTATTTAGACATATGAGCATGATTATTCCTGAAACATGTCTCTTTTTAAGATAAATAATATGATAATGGTACTATTTATAGATTCGAAATATATACATTTTATTTAATAAGACAATCACTCGAAAAAAGAATAACTTTATATCATCTTTACGCATCACCAAATCAGCAATGTTCACTGTGGATAGACAAACATGTTAAAGATAAAACTGATGAGCACAGAGATTGAATATTCATTATTGAACATTACAACTACAATTTCAATTTTTCATTCTTTTCATAACTTTCATTAGATATAGTTTCTAATTTCAGAAAAAAAGAAGTGTTTAAAAGAGTGGAACCCCTTTCTCACAAGCCAACCAGCATTTCATTCAAACTATCATATTGAAGAAATAATATTCATTCTTTTTCAATTAGGGAAGTTTTAACCGGAAAATGAAATATTATGACTTTTTAAAGATATCGGACAAAGAAAGTATTTAAATACTCTGCCCTGATTGAATCTCATTTAATCTCAACAGATTAAAGAAAATGGAAGGTAAAACTGTTAAGACATACATTTATATTTACTAATAACTTAAGCAAACTACTTATGAATCACTATTATAATTATTTAAATTCGATATTAAGGAAGCACTAAATCCGTGAAATGTAAACGAACTTTGTGTTCTTTGAAGAAATTATCAACATAACTTTGTCGCATTTACGATTATAATTGCTGTTTTATAGTTAAAATGATTCTCCTATAATGTAAACAGAAATTGTGCCACTCAACAGGGAAGTGAAAAATATCAATTTAGTTTATTTCATCTTGTAACCTTTGTTATTTAAAATTTAGAATGGAAATGGGAAATGTGTCAAAGAGACAACAACCCGACCATAGAGCAGACAACAGCCGAAAGCCACCAATGGGTCTTCAATGCAGCGAGAAACTCCCGCACCCGATGGCGTCCTTCAGCTGACCCCTAAACAAATATGTATACTAGTTCAGTGATAATGGACGTCATACTAAACTCCAAATTATACACAGGAAACTAAAATTAAAAATGAAACAAGACTAACAAAGGCCAGAGGCTCCTGACTTGGGACAGGCGCAAAAATGCGGCGGGGTTAAACATGTTTTCTGAGATCTCAACCCTCCCCCCATACCTCTAGCCAATGTTGAAAAAACAAACGCACAACAGTACGTACAGTAAAACTCAGTATAAGAGAAGTCCGAGTCCGATGTCAGAATAGGAAACAAAAGAAAATAAACAAAATGACAATAATACATAAATAACAACAGACTACTAGCAGTTACTGACATGCCAGCCCCAGACCTAATTTAAACTGATTAAAAGATTATGTCTTCATCATAATCCCTCCTGTTAGGGGTTAAGTATTATACCGTCATAAAATATATGAGAAGAACATAACCCGTGTCATGCCAACAACTGGTTTTAGAATAAATGTGTTTAATTCCGATGCAAATACCCTAGAAATGAATTAATATTAAAGCCATAATATGCAATCTTTAATGACCTGACAACAGTATCGTAACTATATCCCTTCTTAATAAGTCTGTTTAAAAGTTTTGTTAGCTTTTGAGGTGAATACTGACATTTTTGTGCCTTGTAAAGAATATTACCATAAAAGATTGAATGTGAAATACCGGAAGGTATAACATGTCTGCATATTGAGTTATATTTACGAATGATATCCTTATACCGATGATAAAATTTAGTAAATGTTTTGACTAGTTTATGATATCGAAAACCCTGGTGTAATAATTTTTCAGTAATACATAACTGTTTCTTGCTAAAATTTAATACGTTGTTACATACACGAGCGAATCGTACAAGTTGAGATATATAAACACCATAAGATGGTGACAAGGGAACGTCACCATCTAAAAATGGATAATTAAAGATAGGAAATGAAAAATCATCTCTTTTATCATAAATGTTTGTATTAAGCTTCCCGTTAATGATATAGATATCAAGATCGAGAAAAGGACAGTGGTCATTGTTAGTATTAGCTTTATTTAAAGGAAGTTCAACAGGATAAATTTCTTTGTATGCATACCGAAGTCGTCATTATTGAGATTTGTATATTTAGAGTAGAGGATTTGACAGTGTTAGTTAAATTACATTTAATAATTTTTCCTCACTCAGTTCTCTCATTATTACCACATATGACATCATTGGCATACCAAAGTAAAGTTAGAATTGGTCATACTCTAGTGCGTTAAGGAGTAACTGCTTTATGTGATTGCCAAGAATTCTTTACAAATAAGTAAGAGGAAAACAAGTAAGATGTTAAAACAAATCACAATGAGTCAAATGTTCTTGGTTTTCAATATTCTATCTCCATATAAGAGAAGCGAAAGATACCAAAGGGATATTAAAAATAATAAGTCGAAAACAAACTTACCTTCTATTTTCTTTAATCTGTTGAGATTTAATGAGATTCAGTCAGGGCAGAGTATGTATATACTTTCATTGTCCGATATCTTTAAAAAGTCATAACATTTCATTTTCCGGTTAATACTTCCCTAATTGAAACAGAGAATGTACCTATATTATTTCTTCAATGTGATAGTTTGAATGTGAAATGCTGGTTGGCGACTAAGGAAGGGGTTCTACTCTTTTAAGCACTTCTTTTTTTTTTTCTGAAATTAGAAACAATATCTAATGAAAGTCATAAAAAATGAAAAACTGAAATTGTAGTTGTAATGTTGAATAATAGAGATTATCAAAATTTTATATTTTCAATAATCTGGTTTAATTCAATCAAATATTTATGTGGGTGTTGCAGCGTTTAGCTCATTGCCATATATGGCATGGCCATAGATGGCGCTCTCACGTGAAATTTGAATTTTGGAATTCCCGTATCAGGCACTTGTTAATTTGTTGTCGACAACAAGGCATGTGCTGCAGAAAATAGTTTAAATATTAAAAACTAAAAGATGCCAAACAAAAGAAATGCCAAGGGATTGCCATCAAGGGAGATTTGAAAGAAGAGGAAGAAGACCAGCAGGAAAGAAGGACAGGGAGTCCGGACCGTAGACATGACTCAAAAGAAGGACGGAGTTGGACGAAAACGAATGGACAGGAAAAGACAGGAGCAGAACACGTGGAGACACACGGACAGGAAGAAGCTGACATATCATCAGGTAATGAGTCGGAGGAGGATACACGGCCATTCCCCCCTTTTATGCACGACTCGCCACATTCAAATTTTGAAATGGCACATAATTCAATTGATTTCACCCCGACACAAGGAGCTAGCGTTCATGACACAGTGGGGAAACACGTGCCTTTTAAAATTAAGGAAAAGATTTGAGAGGGAAAGTTTATTGAGCTACATATTCTTTTGAGAACGCAAAAAAAAAATGGAGGAGGTTGACGAGGGCGATTTAAAATTAAAAAGGGAAAAAATTTGCATTGAAAAAAGATCGTCGGGTATTGATTTGTCCATAAACGAATTGACTTCAGCATTCATGGTTTTTATGAGTGTTTACATTGAGAAATACAGGACTCGGGCACAGGAAGTGTTAAAATATATGCCCAATATAAGATTAGCTGCAACGAGGTCAGAAAACTTGGCCACCTATGACGAGCAATTAAGGCTTAAAATAGAAAAGAATCCAAATTTATCTTGGGGAAACATACACGGTGAATATTCGACATTTTACACATCACATCTCCCACAATACAAAACAATAGGTCAATGCAATCACAGTGTTATAGAACGAATACACAAAATCGTGTTCATTATAATTCAAATGCAGCTACACTTTCAAACACTTACACAAGAACAAATCAGCAATCACAGGTAACCAATGGTAGTACAAATATGTCCTGTTAATACAAAAAAATGGTAATGACTGTCCCTACTTCCCTCGTTGTAGGTTTAAACATGTATGTGAAATGTGCAGTGGCAAACACAGAAAGGCCCAATGTAATAACCGGGCCCAAGGAAGAAGTAACAAAAAGTATTATTTTTTATTCATTAGGAAATACTCCTGTTAAAGCATCTGTCTTAGAAATTTATTTAGAAGTTTACCCACATAAAAATGTAACACATGAAAGTATATGGTTAGTCATTAAAATATGTTAAAATATGTTGGCTCAAGGGAACCAACGGAAAGTTCCAATTTAAAAAGTACAATACAGCTACCCAACATTTTTAAAGAAAAAAATAATGAAGGAAGTTAAACTTGGTCGCATTGCTGGTCCTTTCAGCTTCCCGCCTTTTCCCACACTTCAGGTGTCACCAATGGGACTAGTGCCAAAAAAGGATGGGGATTTTAGACTTATTCGACGTTTATCCTATCCTGAGAATAATTCAATAAATGATTTTATTGATAAAGATCATTGTTCAGTGCAGTACAGTGCAGTGGACGAAGCAGCATGTTTGATTAATAGACAGAAAACATTTGCCCATTTAAGTCAGTGTGATGTAAAGGCGGCTTTTCGCTTATTGCCTATTGCCCCGCAGGATTTTGACTTGTTGGTGATAAAATGTCAGGTTGAATGTTATCTTAATAAAATGCTCCCAATGAGGATTCAATTAGTTGTGCCCTTTGGGAAAAATTTGCAAAAGATTTGCATTGGATAATACAGCAAAAAAGTGGAAATGATAATATCCTCCATTATTTAGATGATTTTCTTTTCGTCGAGTCGAGCCAAACATCAACAGTTGGCAATACTTTGAAGATATTCCAAGAGGTATGCGATACAATAGGTATTCCTCTTGCTAGTGACAAAACTACTTTGCCTACTACATTACTCACTTTTTTGGGTATAGAATTTGATACGTGAAATTCAATCATGCGGCTTCCAGATGAAAAACTTTTCAAACTCTCACAAAAAATCAGAAATACCTTAGACAGTTCTAAAATTACTCTTAAGGACATGCAATCTCTTCTTGGGGTCCTAAATTTTGCTTGCAAGGTGGTTGCTCCAGGCCGCACCTTCTTCCGCAGACTCATAAATCCAACAATGGGGGTAAGGAAATCATATAACAAAATTCGAGTAAACAAGCAGATGAAAGCAGATTTAGAAGTTTGGTTAGACTTGTTAAAACAATACAATGGTGTCACTGTAATAACCGACAATGTATGGGTTTCAAAAAAAAAGAGTTGTTCACAGATAGTGCCGGGGGGGGGGAGGGGGGGGGAGGGGGTCCAAAGGTGGGTATGGAATCTATTTTGAAGGTCAGTGGGTCCAAGGCATATGGCCAAAACATTGGGTTGAAACTGGAATCACCAGAGATATGACATTGTTAGTTGTTTCCGGTTGTAGCAGCACTTATGTCCTAGGAATCATATTTTGTTAACAAAAAAGTAATTGTTCATGTTGATAATCAGGCGGTTGTTCAAATCATTAATATGAAAACTGGCAAATCAAGTAGTATTATGACTTTAGTAAGACAAATGGTGTTAATGAACTTAATAAATAATACGTTAGTTAAGGCAATTTATATCCCTTCAAAACAAAACCAAATTGCTGATTGTCTTTCTCGTTCTCAGTGGGGAAAGTTCAAAAGCCTAGCTCCAGTAGCAGACCAGTGGCCAACCAAAATTCCATCACAGATCTGGAACATTTAAGTCAGGTGGCGGATTATATTGTCAATCAAGGTGTGTGCAAAAATACACAAAAATCATACAATTTGGTTTGTCAAAACTTTGTAATTTTAGATCATCTTAAAAATTGAAACAGCATTGGCCAGTTCCGGTCAAATATTTGCTAAATTGTATAGCTTTTTTGTCAATACAAGGTCTTTCTGGGGGTACCATATCATCTTATATATCAAGTGTCTCATATCATCATAAAATACAAGGCATACAGGATACCACAAAATTCTTTATAATTGGCAAGGCATCAGAAGGAATAAAAAGAATTCATGGAGGGAAACGTAATGACATTAGAGCACCAATTACAGTGCAACTGTTATAAGATATGATAAGTTGTTTATATTAAGTATGTAAGAAAAAATATGAAGCTGCTTTATTTTCAGCAGTTTTTTCAGTTGCCTTCTTTGGTTTGCTAATAGTAGGGGAAATAACTACTTCAAAAACTAAGTTTGTTATCAATGGCTCTAACTTAACAATTGCTGATATTTAAGTAAAGAAAAAAGTCACAGGTCCCAAGATTTTATGGATTGTTGGAAGTTGCCTTGTTCATTGGGTCAATGTAGAGGCAAAGAAATATGGTAGGGCCTACCTTGGACTGGAGTACAAAGGAGTCACAGCATACTGGATTGGTCAACCTGGTTTACATTTAAAACATTTGGACTCCCTACTGGATGCGAAAAGGAAAGGTTAACCTTCTCCTAATTTCATTATTATTCACTGTGGAGCTAATGATTTGACAGATTTAGAATTGACAGGGAAAGGTTTAATTGAAAATGAAAAATGTTCTATCCTACGTTACCAGGCTTTATTAAAAAATGTTATAATAATATGGTCTTCAATGCTACAGCGCAGATACTGGCATTTTGCACCCTTTAATGCGGGTCCAATAATCAAACATAAGAGAAAAAGAGTAAATGCAGTGGTGAAAAACTTTGTAATAGAAAATGGGGGAAAAGCTATTTTACATGAGAACATTAGGGCAAGTGAAGTGTCTGTATACAGAACAGAAGGAACTCATTTATCTCAAACTAGAAATCATGTTTTCTTAAATAATATACAATGGAGTCTTTTCTACGCACTACAAAATCAAATTTTCCAATGCTTCAACAATGAACATTTTGTGGAGGTGAGAACCCAAGTCAGATTTGGTAGCTGACTTGGGCTCTCATGTGGCGGTCCAGGGAGACTGGTAGTGATTGGGGGATTATTTCACTCGGCCCTTGCTCTGGGCCTGATAAGTTCTACAATTTGCAGGTTTGGAAAATGTGGTTATTGGTAACGGACGGTGGGGTCTACAGATGGGTAGCTCTGGGACCTCCTCCACCTCATCTTTTAAAGGGGAGGCCTACACCTGCCAACAGGTGGGTCACTAATAACTGGAGCATTGGTAATACGAGTGTTTTCCCCGGTCACTCCCCATGGTAGGTGGTGGTGTAACCGTGTTTAACTACCAGGGGTTTTATGACACTGTGTCAACATAGGTAAGCTGATAGCCATTGTGTATAGGTAATCGGTAGTCAACCTGACGCCTCAACAAAATATTATAGAATACTCTGTAGCCAAAGTAATGCCACAAAGTAAAAATGTATATTCTAGTCATGAAAATGTAAATACAAGTTGGTGTAATAAAATGTATGTTTAATTAGAATGATTACGTGATAAAAGTTATACATGAATAACAGAGGATGGAACCTCTACACAAATGAGTATAGTATACAGAAAGTCTGTAGTATTTTAATCTTGGTATTTGTGAATTACAATTAACAACAGACAAAGAAAGACAACTCTATAACAATTTTAATCACTTTGTGATTAAAGGAATGACTTCAACATAGTTTAGAAAATACAACAACAACTCTTGATCGTTGTTCTTCATCTTATTGTTATTCGTTCAGTATTATTTTAGTGTCTTCTTCTATGAGTATTGCAGTTAATGAATATTCAATATCTGTGCTCATCAGTTTTATCTTTAATATGTTTGTCTATCCACAGTGAACAATGCTGATTTGGTTATGCGTTAGATGATATAAAGTTATTCTTTATTCGAGTGATTGTCTTATTAAATAAAATGTATATATTTCGAATCGATAAATAGTATCATTAGCAGATTATTTATCTTAAAAAGAGACATGTTTCAGGAATAATCATGCTCATATGTCTAAATAACTTTCAAATGTCGTTGAGATCCTTTTAAGAATATTCACTGTATTTGAAATAAAAAAAAGTTATTGGATTTAAGAATGAAAGCCTTATACAGTAGTAATAAATGATCAAACATACTTCTTAGCAGGGGACAATCAAAAGGGTGATAACAACTTTATGGCTTCTAATATGTGTGCCTGATGTAAAAAAAAATCAAAAAGCGAAACATAAGTTATATGGTTAATTCAGTCGAACAATTGACATGATTGATTCAAGTACAATTTAAAAGAACTTTGTCATTTTGGATTTTAATACAATTTGTCCTATATTCAGATTTTACGTTCGTCCATTGTTAATAAAGGAAAGTGAAAATTTTGATTTTCACACAATGCTCATTTGAGCTTCATGTATAGACGTATTTCTATTTATTTATGTTATTTACCAAAGAATTGTAATATTGTATGACTTTCAAATCTAAACTGTTTGCCGAAAATAAAACCCCGCATTTTTTTTCAATATTAATAGTGTCGATGGCAGTTGTATTTGGTAATAACAAAGTATATTTGTGGGAAAAGTTAAAAACGTCCCGTCTCTGTTCTTAATGATTTAACCAATTTTGTTCACGTAAGTCTGTAGGTTTTAATGTTGGAATGTAAATAGGTTTAAGACATATCAGTACTTTTGGTTTTTATTTTCATCAATTTCACGTCTTGATTTGTACATGTATTCCATCTGCAGACGAAATCAGTAAGCTTGTTTTCCAGTTCTTTTTTTTCCAGAAGGAAAAAAAAGATTGGTAAATGTAAACTGATATATTGCGTCCAGGCATCACTTTCTATTCATTTGTTCATTATAGCTACAAATGTATGTTTATATTGTTTTTGCGAATTCTTTTTTTTTATCTTAAACATTTCACTTTACCCTGAATGTGTTGCTGATTTCAATATGTGTTTTGCAGGATAAAATATTTGATATCAGACGCATGTTCCATCGATACACTGTAGACTTTGTTAGTTAAAGCTTCTATTTATTCCATTATTTTAGTACCTGTACTTTTTATAATTATGTTTTTAATTATTAAGATTTTTGAGAAAAGAAGCAAACCAGATCGGATCGGAATGACACATATCATTTATTTCATTTTTAAGCATGTAGTTGTTCTTATATATTTTAGCTATCGTTTTCTTTAATTGGTGTGTTGTAATCCGTATGTTTAGCATGATGGATTTTTTATTTTCATGTATAATGCAATTTATTTCATTTACGTTTTAAGAAATTGATATGTATTAAAAACCACCTACACTGTAATTGTTATTTCCGCAATGTTTTGTTTCATCACACAACATATAATATGTAGCTCTCGGAGGTAGGGCAATATTTCTGAATCAAAGTTCAAAACAGCTTATGAAGATATCTGCATTATTCTATAATTATTTAAAGAGTTACACGAGTAATGTTTGTCGATGTGCATATATATATATATTATGATTCTTAAATGCAAATTGAATATAAATTTTAAGGACAAATATTACCATTAATAAATTACTCATATACAAATGTATAATGAGTGTGTTATTAGAGTATAAATGCCTTCACTGAAATCATGTGAGCATCCTCACATATCAAGTACGTCTGTTAAATGAGTTGACAGCTGGTCCATGCACTCCTTGTTTACAGATTGCTAACAATCTGGCACTTAAAGATCAGAACGTATATCATGTGACAGTCTTTTTTTGTGTTAAACTACACTCATGTAATTTTAGCAATTTTTGCCTGTAGCACTATCCATCAATGATTAGGCGTTGCTCTTATAAGATGACAGATTTTTATACAAAAACAATTTTGTTTTAATTTAATTGTATTTTTGTATTCTAAGTGCTTCAATGGAGTAGAATTAGTTTGCTTCTTTTATTTAAAGCTAGAACCAAACCACTGATGGCATGGCAAAGGGGCTGGTAGAAACCGCAGAGTCTGAAATTTTTAACACCAATGTACCGACTTATTGAAAGTAAGAAAGCAAATGAAATGCTTTCCCTAAACGTTATAAGTGTTCCTGGTAATGATGTCATCATATAAGGCCGTGACCAAACATGCCCTAACGGAACAACTAAAGTCACTTTTGCCTGAAGATGGTACAATGTTAGTAATGTCGTTCAAAATATATTATGAAGAATATGCCGGTTGTCAAACACTGGCGATAAGGTACAACTGATAGACAAACTCCGGCAACAAGATGAACGGTACACCAGCAGACAAAGAAAGTCAAACATAAAATAATTTAGAATATAAAAAAACACAAACTATTGACCTTCAAATAAACATAAGATATGGCCCAAGTTATTCATTTAATGAAATAGCCAATGAAAATATAAGAATCAGCGATTATTTTGGGGTAAATTTACTAGATTATGCGTAGAAATGTTTTATTAATTCGATTTTATTTTGCGTGATAGAAATAGATGAAATATATACCAATAACACGTCATCTAATTTATAAAAAGTATGCGGAATGATCAAACCGATAACTCTTAATCATTTCTAAATGCCATTATTGAACGGTTTTTTCAAAGAATATGCATTCTACTTCTAATTTCAAATAAAAATTTACCAGACTTTACCATGATAATGTTTTATATCAGCAATAGATGGTCAAACATAGTTTTGAGAAGGAGACAATAAAAAGAAAAAGATTATGGATTAAACATGTTCTTGTCTTTTAAAAAATAATGAAATGTGAAAAAAGTGCCATGGTTGATTCATGCGAGTTGATTCAAGTACTTTGTCATTGAAGTATTCCATGTTGAATTGAAATATTATTTGTCCTGTGATCATTAATCACGTCCGACTATTGTTCGAGAGAGGACAATGAAAATGGGATTTTTAACTATAGAATATGATGTATTTCCTTCTATTTAAGTTATTAATATAAAAATAACGAGATGAGACAATCATTGTTGAATTTATTTTAAATCAAAAATGTTTTGCTCAAACATATCATTTTGTTCTTTTAATATTAATTGTGTTGATTGCAGTTGCATAAGGTAATATCACAGTTTCCTTTTCGGAAAATTTTAAACGTTCTGTTTCAGTTCTAAATGATTTAACTAATTTCGATCAATTTTGTACACACATGTTTGTAGTTTGTAATGTAGGAATGGAAATATGTTTAGGAAACATTAGTTATCTACACGTACCCTTAAATACAGAAAAAAAATTCCTTGGGTTTTTTTCTAGTTTGTTAGACAAAACCATACCACATCAGACATTAGTTAAATATAAACTTCTTTAAATAAAAACTCAAGAGTTTACAGGTTTTGAAAATAGATAGGCTTAAAGAAGATTTGTGCTCGTAAATCTCTTGGTAATTCTTCATTGAATAGCTTATATCTCAAAATTTACGCCATAATTGGTAATTTAAACAGTATACATATGGATCTGTCGGTGACATTTTCTTATAGTAATGAGTTATTACGGGGAAGTTGATCAGTTTTAAAAACTATTCTGTAACCTTTATTATAATCATTGTGTCCGTTTTTCCATTTGATTTTTATTTCATTGTGAATATTTGATCTATCTGCAGACTACAGTAGCAATATTGAATTTTAATTCTTTTCTTATTTTTACAAGGCTTAAAATATTTGAACGTTGACTTAATGTCTCGCATGTAGGCTCTTCTTATGCTGCTTACATCATTATGTCTCTGTTCATACTGTATCTGTGTCTCTTTTAATACAAACCGTTCCAATCTTCACTCTCATTCTTCCGTTTTTATCATTTGTGTCTGACGGAATGAAATGCTAGATGACGGATCCATGTTAAAATCAAGACACTGCGATAGATACAGCTCCTATTCATGCCGTTATGTTCATACATATACTTTCCCGTACAATAATGATTTTATTAATAGGATGCAAACCAGATCGGATCGGAATGAGGCATACAAATGTATCATAATATCATTTAATTGTCTTTTAAACAATACAATAATTCTCTTTTGTGTAAATTAATAGTTTCTTTTTTATGTGTTTGTAGTTATTTTTAGTATGATGTTTTTTTTTCACTTCAATTTAAATTCCGTTGTGAACATTTTCTAACTATCAGAAACATATTCAACCTATTATTTCCGTAAATATTATAATCTCTTAAAACACAACATATAATATGTCGCTCTGTGAAATGGGGCATTATCAATAAATCAACTTTCCCATCAGCATATAATAAATAATCTTGTTGCTTTTCCATCTATCTGTTTAGAGAAATGTTTGCAGATGTGCACCTATATTGTCATTCAAGTTCTTAAGTAACAATGAATTAATGTCACCGTCAACAAGTTATTTATAAATGAATGCATTTTTTTAGCATAAATAACTTAAGGTAGATAGGGTGTCTTCCTCCATCTTGGATTTTGAAATACCAGAAAGCAATCGGTCTAGATCTTTAATAAAAGGTGCAAATTTTGAGAGTAGTTGGTAATTCATGTGTAAGAATTTTCATTTCTATATAGAAAATGACATATTTCATCATATTTATGGTTTTATTTTACAAAAAAACATAATACTTTTGTTTGATTCTATTTTTTCCAACTTTGCCACATAAGGGGAGGCAACTCAAATGTAAGGGCAGATAATTCAGATAAAGTTACTTTTACAATAGAATGTGTTAGGAATTTACCTATTTTATTATGTAGCAAGAAAACGGGTCCCGTGACCCCATTTTTTCTTTTTCTTATCTGAAAGCATACTATTAGAGCTATCTTCTCATATTTTATGTCAAAATTCTATGGTGTAGTTTTCGTTTTATGGCAGAAAATTGGGTTCTCCATGCATAATCTATACAAAATCTGTCAATTTTGCACAACCTATAGCGTGAAAATAAGCCCCGTGACCCATTCTTTTTATTATTTTTTTTTAGAAAAAATTCTATGGATTATAATTAAGACACCCTATCTACCTTAATTTAAATCAGTTGAGCATACTTGTTTAATTGTATTAACTTTCTTACAAACCTGTTTTTTTTTGTTCTGTTGAGGTTTAATGCGATTCAGTTAGGACCGAGTATTTAAGACGTTTTTTAAACAAGTCATACAAATTCCATCATTTAAATGGAATATGTGAATATGATATCATATCTGCATATCATAATTTAAATGCCATTGTATTTTGAATTATGAGTTGTAAAACTCAATTTTCTGCAATAAGAATCCTAATATGATTTAATGTCATATACAAAAGATGAGTAATGGATATTAAATTTGGGTTGTTCAATAATAAATATTTAATCTACATGATAATCAGTTGTATCTTTTTCAAAATCTTTTCTTATTGTCCACTAGGCATAAACCATTCTCACATTTTAACTAATATCGTGCGTCTATGCACTGTTTATGCAAAGAGCTTCCTAAAGCCTCTCTTCATGCTGTATCCGTGAAATCACGTTTTGTCATAAAATTCCCGTTTACACTAAAATGTGTCCGTTTTCATATTTATGTTTGATGGATTAAAATCAAAACAGTGTACACTGCGATTGATACATTTTCTATCCATGTCATTATTTTAATATTTGCATTGTTCATAGTTTAGATTCTTTTATAATGATTTTGTTTAAAGAAGGCAAACAAGATTGGAGGGGAATGACACATATTATTATATCATTAAATTCTTTTTAGCATATTTTAGACCTCTTATGTCTTAATAACCGTTTGATTTTGTACTGTTTGTGTGATGTTTGATTTTTTGATTTTTCACATTTAATAAAATCAACTATTTCATTTCCGTTATAAGAAAATGATATCTACTGAAAACTACATACACTGTAAATGATATTTCCGCAATGATCTCTTCAACACACAGTAGTTTACAAGAGAATATGGATAAGTCTAAATGATTTCTTTATGTCATTGAAATTGTATATTTTTAAAAAATGTTTATTCTATTACAAATTTTAAACTCATACTTAAGACAGCTAAGCATGATTCAGCTTTACATGAACAAGCTATAGGAGATCATACTTATGAGAAGGGAACTATGACAGAGTGAAAAATGTTGATGGCTTCTATATTATTTGTCTGTTTTTCTAAAATATTTAAGAAATTAAAAAGCAGTGGTATTGTTAATTTATTCCAAACTTGTTGATTCAAGTACATTTTCAAGCATTGTTTATTTTTTTAGATTCTAATAGAATTTGTCCTGTTATTACTGTTCATCTGTTTTTTTTTAATAAGAGAGAACTCTAGAAATAGGATTCGCTTTAATAGAAAATTGTCCTTGGGTAAATGATTCTTAACTTCCCGTTTCCTTTTGTAATAAATTAAGAGAATCTTGATATTGTTTGTACACGTATGTTTGTAGTTTTTAAAGTTTGGTTGGAAGCATCAACCTCAAAATAAAGTTGTTTTTTTTCTTGGTTTTTTCTGGATTGTTAAAACAAACTAAGATACTGAAAAAACATTCAAGCTCATACTATATCAGTCATTCGTTTAGTACAATTCTTTTAAATATTGGAAAGTTTGACTTTTATTTTTTAACATTTTGAACATCGATAGTTATGAAAAATATTGAGTTTGCAGACTATTTTTTAAATATATGTTTTTCCATAAAATTTCATACATTTGACCTGTTCATACAATTTGTAATGCGTTTTTGTTTTTTAATGTTTTCTTATTTAAAGTTATATATCTCGTCTCTATTTTTAATATTTACCAGCTTTGATAATTGTTGAGTATGATTATAAATTTTCACTCCTGTTATCGTAGTGTGAACAACAAAATTATTTATTTTGTAAAAAATATTTCCGTTCCCCATTACCTTACAAACATATTTGTGTAAAATATTCTATTTGGCGGCATTTTGTTCAAGGTTATGGTTGTTTTTCTGAAATTGTTTACCATATCACCCCTTATTTTATTGATTTTGTATTTTCATGATTTACATTGTGTCAAAGATCAAATATATTGTTCAGTGTATATTCATTTGTTTGTGTTAATATGTCTTTTGCTTGAGTTAAGCCATTTCAATTGATATTTTATAGTGTGTCTTTCTATGTTGTGATGTTACACTATTGTTTCAGGTCAGGGTGAAAGTGGTACATATCAAAACGTTTAAACCTGCTGCATTTGTTTGCACCTGTCCTAAGTCAGGAACGTGATGTTCAGTGGTTGTCGTTTGTTGATGTGGTTCATAAGTGTTTCTCGTTTCTCGTTTTTAATATAGATTAGACCGTTTGTTTTCCCGTTTGAGCACACTTGCAATATTCAGTTAATTGGAAATATTTTTAGCAATACATATCGCTTCAACCATTCCAGTGGCCAATAACTGGCGGCACTGCAAACAAAAGTACACCACAGGACTGATAATCGATCAGTGGGTGTTAAACTTAATGAAATTTAATTTAGAAGAAAAAATCAAATGATTAACATGCGCAGAAAACGAACGTCTGAACTTACATGTAAAGATGCTTACCAAAAGCTTTAAAGGCCAAATTATTAAACTTTCAAGATTATAAAAGCTTAAACGACCTACATATACTAAGTAATAAGAACAGGCAAAATCGTTTACGGCCAACCAACATACGCGGGGTTTTACTAAGGGTTAACAGTTTAGACAAAAAAAAACCAATTATGATCAGAAAATTAAATTATCATACAGAGTAGAACCATCTAAGTTCGCATAAAACTAAATTTTTGACAGAAGAACTAAAATCAGAATAGAGGATTAACCATATAGCCAATTTTGCAACATTTGACAAGAATGTACTCGCCAATTGCTTTCGTTATAGAATATACTTATGTGTTAAACAGTTAAACATTTTTAAGGTATTGTATTTACTGGTTTATTGCATCTGTTTATACATGTTTTAATCCTGTGTCTGTCCACAGCATAGCATCGGGGAGAATCAAATACCTTATTATACTTGATAATATATACTAATTTTAAACAGCTACACAAAAGAGTGCTATTTCTAACCTATGGCTAACCTTTGGCTCTGTCTGTAGTTTGACTTACAAAGTACCAGACTATCTAACCTAGTATGGGGTAATTAATTGTTTTTATTTACAATAGTGAAATAAACGAGACCTATATATCTAACAAAAAAGGTAACTGATGAAATCCCGAGTGACGTCGCAATTTAAGGTGCAAAGGTTCTAATTTTTCAAAGGTCAAACCATAGGGCTGTGCGACATATTTTCAACATTTACATGTATATGCTTCGAAATTTAAAGAGTTTAAACTAATACAAATAGTTTTTACTACCCCTCCCTTCACTTTGGGTCTTCTTCAGAATTTAATTGGCCGTAATCCATATGTATTTATACAGGTAACATTTTCAAGTTGTGTCTCTACGAGATGAAGCATAAAGATCATATCTTGGAACTAACAGGTAAACACAACAAAGTATCTATGAATATTAAATTTCTTTAACTGTTCAATTAAACACATTTTTTATTAAACAAAAAAATATCTATAAAGACATTCATACACAATTTTAATTTCCGCTGCAAAGTCTCAACACTTCAGGCATGGTATAAATTAACATAAAAATCACCAGTAGTTCATTGTTTAGCATTGTCTCAAATGATTCCCTGCCAACAAGTTTCGGTATGCAAAACATGCAATGAAGTCTCTCACTCTGTCATTTTATGGTTCGCATTTTAAGCTCAGATTTAACACTATAATGCCTTTAAGTTCATAGATTTAATACACTGTTTCAAAAATGCATTTAAACTAATCTCAGTATTTACTCAATTACCAGCGAACCAATTTCTAAATAACAATGACTCCATAGGTAAATGATAAAATATTTTGCTTAGAATTCAGGTTTACCCAACCAAATTATACAATAGACTTGAAGGGTATTTCCTACATAGAAAATATCAAAATAAACATTTTCTTCAATACATTGAATGACGAACAAAATTTGGGTGCAATTCCTCTCTGAATAACAATTTTAAAACACGCACATAGTTGAAAGACCCTCTTTTTCTATACATATCCATGCACCTGAAAATCTGAGCTGGGAATGATTTCCAAAAGTCTTTCACTGCACCACCTTACTATTAAAGGAAACGTAACCAAGCTATCTCTTTCGTCCAAAAGGAGGCATATATTTTGAATGCGTATTGCACCAAGATTTATCAATGACAAATTCTCATAATGATAAAATGCCCTTTTATCATTGCATTTCACAGTAGTTAAAAGATTAAAATAAAAGAATTCCTACTTCACCAAAATGTATAAATAACAAATCCTCAAACGAATAGAATAATGAATCTAAAATAATAGATAACATTTTTTTTTACTAAAAATGAAATAATTAATTACATCTATCTATAGCGATCAAAACAAACGTTACAATGTTCATGATTTTAGTGATTATATTTCAAAATAGCTTCTAACATTATTTTTTTAGCTGCAAGGCTTGTACTTTGCCAGCCGTGTTATCATTACCTTTCATGTCATTAAAAGAATTATATCAAACTATTTTGCAAAACATGAAAAATGCTAGAAAACACATTTTCGACCAACAAAATACCAGTCTGGAATAAGTCTGTCCTGTTGATACCAGTATTTAGATGAATGCATAGATATTACAAGGAGTCTATTAGCGAAAGTCTCTTTACAGAAGTATTAAATCTGTCATCCGGGAATCTTTCAAGTGACTGCATGAACGCTTGTCGGGCGGATTCACTGTCTCCTGATAACTGAAAAGCAATACCAAGAATATTGTAGGCATTATATAGAATATCTACATTTGCAATAATACATTTTTCTGCTATGACAAGTTGTAAAGTGTGGATGGAATCCTGACATTGTCTGACATTATTGAGATGGTAATGACATAAAAAAATTAGAAAATAGGCATAAACTACAGAGGAAATAAGACAGACTCCATTTTCCACTTCCATTTGTAGTTCATTTGGTATTAAGCAAGAGTTTATTTCAAATAACATAACATCTACAAGCAGTATTTTCCACATTTGTACAACACTTTTTCTCTGGAATAATTGAAATTCGGGTAATCGGACATGAATATCCGGCATATCCATGAAGCGGTGTATTTTTTCAGGAGTACATTTCGATATAGAATATGCAACGATGTGTAACGCATTACGATACTGTTTAGACTTATAGAAAAACGATGCTAACATCAGCCAACCAGATATAGCGTCATGATGAATATTCTGTAGCAGAGTACAAAGACAAGATTTGTACAGTTTGTAGTGGTTTTTATTATTACTTGTTGTACTGGCTAATGATAAACATCTCGAAAGTGAGGCACACATCATTGACATGTAATATACGTATATATATTTGTTCAAGGATTTGTCACATGAAACTATTTGATGTATTCCTCTTTTGTATGCATTCCATTTAAATTTAATATGATTTATTGAGGTATTTGATATAAAAAACATTGTGGAATTCAGTATTTTTCCAAACGCACTAGTATGCAAAATATGTGGTTCTATGTTAATATTATACATTGATCCATGAAAGTTGGATACTTGATCCGAAAATAAGATGCATCGCCATCCGTAGCTATGCAGGTTATTAAGTTTCTCTAACAGTATTTCACGAGCGCGTCCCTCTATTTTGTTTTCAAACATGTTGTTCTCTGGTATGAAGTAATGTAAACAAACTGAATAGTCAACACAATATATCAGTCTACTAAAACATCGCATGAAACAATGTATAAGATTTTCAGGTTTCCATATTGATTGTGGTAATTCCTCTGATATCCAGAAAATAATTGTTTTCAAGAAATATGAACATAGTAAATTTTCACATTCGGTGTAGTTTGCTATTACATCTTTCAAAAGAATTTTCAGGAGGGCATAGCATATTAATTGAGTGTGTGTAAAAGTATTAATTAGTAATTTTTCACCAACAGAAAAAGAAATTCGCCATTCTGCATCCTCTTTCGGCGATCCCTTAACTCCGATTGGTACAAAAAGTACTCCATGTTTTAAAATACTTTGTTTGACATTATTACTTGGCCATGCGTTACTTGATCTTGTTATCCACTGTGATGCTTGTGATATCCATGTTGTACAATGTAAGCAAATGGCATCGTCAAAGGTTCCTCCTTTGTCAGATATGCATGGTCCATGAACTACACTATCTGTATTCCTAACAAAATATTGTTTTAATAATGTGCCCGAGTAATAATGTTTTCCATTAAATATTTCACAGACTGATACAAATTTGTTTTCTTCAAATAGCAACTGAGTGAAACCAGGTTTAACATCATCTGTTTCCATTGACAAATACATTACATTTGAATTGTTACCAGTTTTAACGTCTTCATAAACCTCCATGATCTTAATTACATGCATTTGATCCAAATCACTTCCTCTCATCTCAAGTCCTTCACCAAAACTTCCACTTGTGATATTTGTTATAAAGCAGTCGCTTTTTATATTATCCATGACTGTGTTCATCAGTCTTAGTGTTTTAACATGATTCCTTGTTCCAACTATGTTCTGACACATATAACGATACAGTGCTAATGATTTGGTTTTTGTTGCTTTGTCTGAAATAAACATGAAATAAATAAAATGATATTTATCATGGGAAATGAAATACATTGTCCACCATATTGAATTTAACATAGAACTAATATTGTATTTTAGCTCCAATGAGTTGTTATGATCTCAATTTCAGCTTTTGCTATGACTCTGTTGATTGTAATAACAAATAGCTTTTAACCATTTCAAAAGAGAGGTAGAAGATACCAAAGGTATATTCAAACTCACAAGTCGATTATAAACTGAAAACGCCAAAGATAAAAAAAAAAGCGATCAAAGGACAAACAACAGCTTATAAAAGTACGATCTAGACACTAAATCCTGAGCATCACGAATCATGCACAAAAACATCATTTTAGGGGATCTCAGGTGCTCTGGTAAGGTAGGTAGGTCTTGCTGGCACCCGTTAAACCATTTAAAAATTGACTTTATTTATTTCTCAAAATCTTTTTTTATTTTATAGTAGCTTTAAGTAGCATAAGGGTAATGTGAACAAATAATTTCTTGAGAAGTTCTTAATATATATATATATTATAATAAATCTAGCAGAAACATTATTTAATGTACTAGTAGTACACATGAAGTGCTTAAAATGCATGGTTTTCGAATAACGTCTTATGAAAAAAAAAATGAATGGAAACATTGCAATATGAGGAATAATATAATCGATTCACAATGATTATTTGTGATATTACTTACATGTAAATGGTAAATTTCGATACAAACCGACTGGCTAATAAAACTGTAATTTTAAGGAGTAACATTTGTTCGGGTGTGAAATAAGTCGAACATTTTTTTATTTCAGAAAGCAAACAAATATGAAGTAATGAGAGAACGGCATTTTCCTGCTCACGTCCAAGTAGTAGTATTTTAGACTGACAATTTATATTTTGCAAGTTGTGTATTACTTTTTTTAACAAACCTTATATGACTGTAAGGATCATTATGAGGCATCCGCTGCGTAGTGCAGAGTACCAAACATGAGGATATCTTGTATCCTATGAAACAAGTTTACTGAACTATAGATAACAGAATACGATTTATACTATGATTGTCAATAAAAACAATTATCAACAAGAACGATAGACAAAGATGTAAACTGAAAGTACTATTTATATACTAGTATACCATAAATATCGTTAAGTAAGCTATAAATAGCCCGGTTTGACAAAACGTTAGGTAAAGCAAAACAGAAATTTAGAATAGAATAAAACAGACAGAGGTAAAAACATGTTGGAGTTAAATATGTTTGTGTGCCTGTTCCTCGCATGTGACTAGGACCAATTGTTGGTACTAGAAAATTCATGTATTAGCCTCTTTCTGTGCCAGCGGTGTAACAACATAACACAAACAAAAGCTGTAAAACCGGACGAAAAGGGCTTGGCTGAACGTGATGTTTACTAATAACAAAGCAAATAACAAAAATAAAAAGTACATAAGTTATTGATGATAGAGTATTTACAGTTATTACTTAAGTCCTCCGTGTTCTTCTAGAGGGGAAAAAATGCTTTCAAGGATATTTTCACTTTCAATTTAGAAAGAGCAACGATGTCACAATTTATTGATACCTAATAAACGTTGAAGGTTATATTTTTTAGAATGTTCATAGCGTACTTGCTATTATGTTTTACTACAAATAAATAAAAGATAGATAATTTCAAAAAGAACGATGTCGGGAAACTGTAGCATATTGGTAAAGGGCGACTATTTGATATGGAAAGAAAGGGGTTGCTTCTTATTTGTTGGTCTGTTTTGACATCGAATATTTCCAGTGTATAATATTGATGTTAGCATCAGATAAAATCATAATATTATGATCAACAGCGTAATGTTCTACTTTGAGTCATAAGTAGCTTTTATCACTAGATGCTAGTGTCTTAATCATGTAAAACGTTCGCATTTTCCAAAACCAATTGACTGAAATTTAAGTTACTAATAGTCGAAAACAATTATAACATTTCATAATTAAATGTATGTCTTAATTTTCTCACCTTCCATTTCCCCTGGTCTGTTTAGGTTTGATGTGATTCAGTTGGGATATAGTATTTATATCATTTTCTTTGTCCGCATAAAAAAATCAAAATATTTCATTGTCCTGGTTCAAATGTCCTATTTTAGAAAATGTCGATTAGTTTTAATATTATAGTCTGAATTTCATTCCTTTTTGGGTAATCAGAGCAGAGTTTTCAAACGTTTCTATCTTCTGCAATTTGAAACATAATATGAGTCATAGTCATAAAGAGATGAGAAATGAAAAATGAATTTGAACTGTGGAAAAATAAATATATTATCTATGTGCTTATCAGTTTTATCTTTTTCTTTCTTATCCATTCATTCTCAGTAATGCATGCCTACTTGCTTTAGCGTAGAAATGTTTATATATTCCTTTTCTTTTGCGTGATATTTATGTAGGACTCTGAACCTCGATGGTACTCCGAACCGCGATGGTCACGCTGAGGTGCGATGTCTTGACGCTGAAGTGCGTTGGTGATCACACTGAAGTGCGATGGTGGTATTGTTACGCTATCTTGTTGATAGCTACGCCGAAGTGCGATGGTGGTAACGCTGAAGTGCGATGGTCTACACAAACTACATTTGCAAGGCTTTTTCATTTCGATGTAGAAGTCAATGTGTATGTTGAGGCATTTTTTAAGGTTTTAAGTTGATGAGGGGCTTATAAACTTTTAATACTACGTGAAACGGCGTGGATTGGTATATAGGGGAAAGTTAACCTTCTGTTGTGATTTTGTTTTAATCTACCAAAGGTTCTGTTTTACGTACGATGGAGCGTGACATTCTCTAACAACATACGGGTCCGCAGACAAACTCTCTTCATTATAATATTACGGTAAACGAGGAACTCATGAAAAAACAACGTATAGATAAAATGCTAATGCAGAATTATGTCCACATGCAGAAAATCGAAGAGTACGATCTCTAATTTAGTACGCAACTGTAATTAAGGACAAACATGTACAATAATGAATGTAATTTTAAATATTAACTATTCAAAAATTTACTTTTTATGATAAGTGCATGTCTGCAGATTATTGACTAGACACCAAGCGTCAACCAGACTATCGCACAACAGCGAACGAACCACCGCACTTCGGCGTAGACCATCGCACTTCAGCGTGACCATCGCACTTCATCGTATCCATCGCACATCCGAGTCCTACATATATAATTTAAATATATCTATCTATCAATTGATAAGTATACCAATAAATCGATGTCTGTCTTATAAAAAGAATACGGAAAAATTATGCCGATAAGTCTTAATTATATTTAAATATCATTGAACTTGGTTTTTGAGAGAATATTTATTCTACCTCATATTTTATATATAATGATACTATTTTACATTAGCAATAAATAGACAAAACACCTTTGAGCTGGAGACAACACACAGAGAGAGAGAGAGAGAGAGAGAGAGAGAGAGAGAGAGAGAGAGAGAGAGAGAGAGAATGTATGGCTACAAAGGTGCTGTTTGGTAAACAAACAGTTGACAACTGAAAAAAGTGCTATGGTTAATTGATGCGAGTTGATTCAAGTACAATTTCAAAGACGTATTCCATGTGGGATTTTAATATAATTTGTCCTGTGATTATTGATCACGTCCGTCCATTGTTAAAAGAGGACAATGAAAATGGGATTTTCAACCTTAGATGTTATTTCATCTATTAATGTTATTAATATAAGAATACTAAGTATGATTTTTTTTTGTTTTGCGGAAACACGGCATGTTTTTTTTCAATATTAATTGTGTCGATTGCAGTTGCATAAGGTAATAACAAAGTATTCTTGTGGGAAAGATTTAAAATGACCCATTCCAGTTCGTAATAATTTAACTGATTTCGATTAGTTTTGTACATGCATGTTTTTAGTTTATAATGTAGGAACGGAAATATGCTTAGGAAACACTATCATTGTATCCAAAACTAAATTTATGAACTTCCCTGTTTGTGTCTGGTTTTTATATATATATAAAAAAAAAATACATGAAGAGTGTATATGAGAAACAAATTTAGTAAAGGTTGTTGGTATTAAGGAACTCCTGAAACATAATTAAATAAGTTCGCAAAAAAACAAGACGAAAAGGTTTTATAAAGAATAACGAAATATTAAGCGACCCGCCCTTTGAGTTTACCAAAATGACGCAATTTGCTGACACGATTTTATACATACTACAGTGGAGTTTTTTGTTTACCCAGCTGGCTCTCCTCTCACATTTTGCTTTTGTTATCATCATCTGTAATGTTCATTATTATGCATATGTTTGTCATTTTAAATGTTAAGTTTCCCTTAATGACCTATTGATTAGGAAAGCAACATGTTTCATTTGATATTTGATTAAAAATAGAAACAAAATTAGATTTTACATGTATAGCTGAAATATCCAACTGAACAGCTAACAAAATGGCAACGTTATTTTAGAAGAGTTCTCAATTTGTAAATATTCTAAAACGTAGATATAAATGCACCATCATTTGTTGTCGTGTTGCTATATCACGTACATTGAAAGCGAAAAGAAATTGTACTATAGATTTATTTGCATATAAAATTTTTATGTATACTTACAAAGCAAAGGTTTAATCAATGTAACAAACATGACAACGACATGGAAATGAAATGACATTCCCCCAAAATAAATTCCCTAATTGGAGAAAACAAGAACAAAATTAAATTTAATGGCAATTTCTGATGTTTATTTTAAGAACTAATCAAGGATGAAAAGCATATTCGTACTTTCAAGCTTTAATATACATGATGACATAATGTGTACTTTATTTCATCTGATCATTATATTTTACTCAGAAAGACCATGGTTTACTCTTTAGTTGAAATTAGGCCCTCAGTAACTAATGTAACTGTTAATACTCTTATATCGATAATTTATGTATTTTATGTTTTTGTTATTTGCTTTTGTGCTGAGTATACTTCAATTTTAGCCAAACCCTTTTCACCCGATTTTTACAGCCCGATTTTGTGTTGTGCTGTAACACCACTGTCACAGAATGAGGGCTAATACATGAATTATCCATTACCAATAATTCTTCGAATTCACAGTTGAGGGACATGCTCAACATGACTTTATTATTAACGTATTTGTCCTTCTTCTGGTTGATTGTTGTTTTATAGACAATCATAATATACATCTTATTTCAATATATAGTTAGCTTAGTACACATGTTTCATAGGTTACACAAACTCCTCATTTTTGATACTCAGCACTACAGAGTAAATGCTCTCATCAGGACCATCAAAGCATTGAATGCTTGTTAGAAAACAAAGACCTGACGTGCGAAATATTAAAAGTTTCAGTCGATAATACTTCTACTTGCTCTCGATCAGAAAAATGTCGTTCTCTTGCGATTTCATGTCTGTTTTCTTTCTGAAATAAAAGATGTTTGACTTGTTTCCCACGAGAACAAATGTAACTCCTAAAAATGAGTTTTATTAGCCAGTCGGTATGTATCGAATTTTAACATTTAATCAGTATCACAAATTATCATTGCGAATTGATCATATATATTGTGATGTTTCCATTAATTTTTTCATAAGAGTTTATTCGAAAACTATGCAAGCACTTCTTGTGTACTAGTAGTACAATCAAAAATGTTTCTGTTATATTTATTTCCACATATATAATATACATGTATTAAGAATCTCTCAAACATTTATTTGTTCACATTAATTACCCTTATGATACGTTATGAAATAAAAAATTGTTCGAAAAATTAATAAAGTCAACTTTTAAATGGCTTAACGGGTGCCAGCAAGATATACCTATCCTACTGGAGCACCTGAGAACCCCCAAAATGATGTTTTGGTGTGTGTTGCTCAGGATTAAGTGTATATGTCGTACTTTGTATAGGCTATTGTTTGTTTATTGATCGCTTTTCAAGTGTTTTTTCCCTTGGCGTTGTCAGTTTATCTTCGACTTGTGAGTTTGACTATTCCTTCAGTATCTTCTTCCTTTCTTTTGAAATGGTTTAAAGCAATTTGTTATTACAATCAACAGAGTCAAAGCAAAAACTCAGCCATTTTAAGATAAATTGAGATTGTAACAACTCATTGAAGGTTAATTGCAATAGTAGTTCTATGTTAACATCAATATGGTGAACAAAGTATTTCATTCCCTATGATAAATATCATTTTATTGATTTCATGTTTATTTCAGACATAGAAACAAAAACCATATCATTAGCATTGTATCGTTATATGTGTCAGAACATAGTTGGAACAAAGAATCATGTTAAAACACTAAGACTGACGAATACAGTCAGGGATAATATGAACAACAACAATATTTTAACCTGTATCACAAGTGGAAGTTCTGGTGAAGAACTTGAGATGAGAGGAAGTGATTTGGATATAATGTATGTAAGTAAAGAAATGGAGGTTTATGAAAACATTCAAACGAATTACAATTCAAATTTCATATATTTGAACATGTAGAACAAATGAATCGTCAATTTCTATGGAAGTTCTTTGAGGAACTTAATGGAAAACAATATTTCTCTAGCGCATTATATAAACAACCGCTCTTGGGTAATACAGAAAGAGTAGTTCATGAGCCATGTATATCTGACAAAGAAGGGACGTTTGACCATGCCATGTGCTTACATTGTACAACATGGATATCACAAGCATCACAGTGGATAACAAGATCCAATAACTCATGGCCAAGTTATAATGTCAAACAAAGTATTTTAAAGCACGGAGTACTTTTTGTACCAATAGGAGTTAAGGGATCACCAAAAGAGGATATAGAATGGCGTATTTCTTTTTCTGTTGGTGAAAAATTTCTAATAAATACTTTAACACACACTCAATTAATATGATATGCCCTACAGAAAATTCTTTTGAAAGATATAATAGGAATCTACACCGAATGTGAAAATTTACTATGTTCATATTTCTTGAAAACAATTATTTTCTGGATATCAGAGGAATTACCACAATCAATATGGAAACCAGAAAATCTTATACATTGTTTCATGCGATGTTTTCGCAGACTGATATATTCTGTTGACTATTCAGTTTGTTTACATTACTTCATTCCAGAGAACAACATGTTTGAGAACAAAATAGAGGGACGCGCTCGCGAAATACTGTTAGAGAAACTTTATACCCTGCATAGTTGCGGATGGCGATGCATATTATTTTCAGCTCAATTATCTAACTTTCGTGTATCAATGTGGATGGATCACATCGAAGCACATACATTGCATACTATCGAGGTTGGAAAAACAAGTTATTCCGTCTTATTCTGTTGGGCAAATATTTCGTCTTTTGTCATCAAATGGAACACTAATACATACAAAAGAGGAATACACCAGATAGTTTCCTGTTACCAATCATCACTTAATAAATACATATATATACATACTACTTGTCATTGTGGTGTCAAAAACATTCGCAGACTATTCCATTGCACAGTACGATAAGTAGTAAAAAACACCAATACAAACAGTATAATTCCTGTCTTTGTATTCTGCTACAAAATAATCATCATGACGCTGTCTCTGGATGGCTAATGTTAGCTTCGCTTTTCTATAAGACAAAACAATACAATAAGTCATTACACATCATCAAGTATTCTTTATCGAAATGTACTCCCGAAAAACTGTACCGATTCATAGATTTTTCGGATATTTATTACCGATAGCTCAACCTAAAATTAATCCAGAAGATAAGTATTGTTGGATTATGGAAAATAATGCTTGTAGATGACATAAAATTTGGAAGCAAGTCTTAGTTAATACCAGATGAACTACAAAAGGAAGTAGAAAATTCAAATTGTGTTATTTCGTCAATAGCGTGTGCTTATTTTCTAAATTTTCTTTGCCATTTTCGTCTCAATAATATCAGACAATGTAAGATTTTCCTGCAGGATTTTCAACTGGTTATATCAGAAAGTTATTTCACCAAAAAAAATGTGATAAAAGCTAGAGCCTACACACTTCTTGGTGTTGCTTTCCAGTTATTAGGGGACACTGCATCCGCTCGACAAGCATTCATACGGTCAGTTGCAATTAATCCGGATCACATTTCTAATACTTCTGTAAAGAGACTTTCATTATTGAATTCGTTGTGATATTTGTGCATTCAGTTGAACTACTGGTAAAAGGACGTTAAACATATTTTACAGACATGTGTTTCGCTCAAGTGGATTTTTTTGTCGAGCCTGCTACTTTTGTTGCAGAAAGCTCGGCTTCAGGATAGTGATCCGGCGGCGGCGGCGGCGGTGGCGGCGTTAGCTTACTTCTTGAAAGCTTTATATTTTAGAAGGTAGGAGACCTGGATGCTTCATACTTTGTATATAGATGCCTCATGTTACGAAGTTTCCGTCAGTCACATGTCCAATGTCCTTGACCTCATTTTCATGGTTCAGTGACTACTTGAAAAAAAAGTTAAGATTTTTTGTAATGTTACATTCTCTCTTATTAGAAGTAATAGGATAACTATATTTGGTATGTGCGTACCTTGCAAGGTCCTCATGTCCGTCAGACAGTTTTCACTTGACCTCGACCTCATTTCATGGATCAGTGAACAAGGTTAAGTTTTGGTGGTCAAGTCCATATCTCAGATACTATAAGCAATAGGTCTAGTATATTCGGTGTATGGAAGGACTGTAAGGTGTACATGTCCAACTGGTAGGTGTCATCTGACCTTGACCTCATTTTCATGGTTCAGTGGTAATAGTTAAGTATTTGTGTTTTGGTCTGTTTTTCTTATACTGTATGCAATAGGTCTACTATATTTGGTGTATGGAATAATTGTAAGGTGTACATGTCTAGCTGGCAGGTGTCATCTGACCTTGACCTCATTTTCATGGTTCAGTGGTCAAAGTTAAGTTTTTGAGTTTTGGTCTTTTTTTCTAATACTATATGCAATAGGTCAACTATATTTGGTGTATGGAAATATTTTATGATCTATATGTCAGTCCTGCAGGTTTTATTTGATCTTGACCTCATTTTCATGGTTCATTGCTCAGTGTTAATTTTTTGTGTTTTGGTCTATTTATCTTTATTCATAAGCAATAGGTAAACTATATTTGTTGTATGGAAGAATTGTTAGCTGTACATGTCTGTCTGGCATGGTTCATCCGACCTTGACCTCATTTGCATGGTTCATCGGTCAATGTTTAGTTTTCTTGGTTAATGTTAAGTTTATGTGACAGTTGTAATAAAGCTTTATATTTAGGACTATCAACATAGTATCAATAATTAGTAAAGAAGGCGAGACATTTCAGTGTGTGCACTCTTGTGTTTTCTAGAATTTGGTTTTTATATAAACCATCTAGAACTAGACTGTTACTGGGAAGTGCAAGGATACTGTGTGTTGTAACCAAAGATTCATTTAATGAAGCGAGAACTTTTGACGCGTTAGATCATTTGTATTCACCCATTCTACCGGTTTATCCGGGTCATCTCAGTAATTAAACTTCTGTATGACTACAGAACATGCTGGGACATAGTCTGATGAGTCTTATGTAGACGAAACGCGCGTCTGGCGTATTAAATTATAATCCTGGTACCTTTGATAACTATTTACACCACTGGGTCGATGCCACTGCTGGTGGACGTTTCGTCCCCGAGGGTATCACCAGCCCAGTAGTCAGCACCTCGGTGTTGACATGAATATCAATTATGTGGTCATTTTTATAAATTTCCTGTTACAAACCAAAATTTTTCGAAAAACTAAGGATTTTTTATCCAAGGAATAGATTACCTTAGCCGTATTTGGCACAACTTTTTGGAATTTTGGGTCCTCAATACTCCTCAATTTTGTACTTGTTTGGCTTTATAACTATTTTGATCTGCACGTCACTGATGAGTTTATGTAGACGAAACCGCGTCTGGCGTATTGAATTATAATCCTGGTACCTATGATAACTAATTATGCTGAGTATTTTTTGTAGGTCTGAGATGCTGGGCATTAAGGTCCATGATCAGACCACCTGTTATGATTCAAGGGTAATAAATTGTCAGGTATTCATTAAAGGATAATGAAGTTACAACAGGGATTTAAAAACATAAAATTACAGGTAAAATCTATGGAAATGAATTTGAAACAATTAAAGTATATTAGTTACAATATTATTGGTAATCTATATATGTTAATCATTTTTATGTTTTACTTCAAGACTTAATTTTCTGGCACTTGTATTTTAATTTATAAAATGACTGTTCTATTCAATGTATATATTATGATGATTGTATTACATGTATTACAAGTGGTGAGACTTTAATAAAATATTGAATCTGAATCTTTAATTTTACTGGACATTTGTTTCATTCATTGACCTGTTTTAATCTTATATAAAAATACAGTATTTAATTAAACTACAGTTTATGATGAGACAAAAGTCACAGATAATTGGCTAACTATTGTTTGAACATGTTGAACACGAAAGAGGAAATCATTCAAATAATTTTTTTTATGAAAATGGTTCATTGTTGGAAATTGTTCATTTCATATCATTATCAAATGAATAACTATCAAATTTTAATATCCATAGACATCAAGAAGCAAATACTTTATGACAGTCTGTTTTCATAACAATGGTGTGACCATTATTTTTTTTTTTACAATAATAAACAAAATTGAAAAAAATGTATTATTATACAAGAAAATTTAAAAAATAATTTGGAACATACATCTTTTGTTTGTTAAAGAAAAAGTATCACAAAACAGAGATGAGAGTGTTTGTCTTGTGGCTTTCTGTCCTACATTTGTTAAACTAATAATCTTAAACAGCGAAGAAAAAGATGTAAATAAAACAAATGTGAAATAATGAAAAATATATCTAGACTTGACTTCTAATTTTATTATTTTTCATGTGATTTATTTTAATTTTGAAATAAAAAGGGATAACTGAAATTGCAAATTTTGTCACACTGTACAACAACAAATGTTTTTTTTTTCTTTATTTTATAAAATTTATTTTTCTTATAACCTTCAACCATGGCATTTCTATTTGATTTTTTTACAAAATGAATATAATTTAATTGATTATAATTTTCAGCATTTATTATAATAATGAATAATAATTAAATAAAGATTGCATTTACTTTTGATTTAGATCATATAATTTTTGAACATGTACACTTTATTCGAATCTTCCATTATTATACAAAAGACATATTGTCATTTCCTGTTTTATTTATTTTTCTTATCCAAAGTTCACCTGTAAAACAAAGGTAAATATGAACCTTTGCAGGTACAAAATATAAAACAAAAATTGTCAATCTGTGGCAGTAAAATTACACAATTAGATGACCACCTGTTAATTGGCCCAGCAAATTGCAATATTTCACTTCCCTATCAGTCCATGGTTTATGACCCCCAATAAATGCCTGAAATCCTATGTCAGACATAGGGGATGCTGATGATTAATCAGACTATGTCCAGGTATGTACTGTAGCCTGATAATACTGACCAGAAGTTATCTTATTTGTCTTAATCTCGGCTTATGAGTTTGATTGCTCCTTTCGGATTTTGTTCTTTTTCCAGTTATGATGCACGAGTCTCATTTAGGAACCGTGCAATATTTATCAGGCAGGTGGGACCGGTGCAAATTTAGTTAAAGATAAAAAAAAAAAATTGAATGTCCTATTCTGATATGGGCTGTAAAAACTCAATGTCCTATAACTTGCATGGAAAAAAAAGAATGTTTCCTATTACAGTAACACTGCAAACTGCAGAGAGACTGAAAAACCATATAATTGTGACTGGTCGAGCACCGTGAATGAGATTTGACATAACTCGACGTAATCTCAACTGTACTTAAACTTAGTCTCAACTTAACTTTATAAGTTTAATTGAGTACTTGATTATCTTGGTATAATCAGAATATGGTCTCAACAAAATGCTCGTCCAGTCTTGACGCAGTTTTGTCTCTTGACCAGTCTCGGCCAGTCTCAACCTGTCCTGACTTTTTATGTAAGTTTCGATTGGTCTGAATCAGCCAATCTATCTCAATTATATATTGATCTTACAAAATTCCAGGTTATCTCATAGTTCGGTTCATTGCTGTCAATTTTAAGGAAATAATTGATAGGTGAAAAAATCTTTGACTAAATTCAGATAGTGACCTTTAAAAATTTCTATACATTTTTCAAATCAACTTGGATTTTCATTTAACTCTACAGCATTCTCAATTATATATTGATTTAACAGAATGCCAGGTTGTTTTGTAGTTGTATTTATATTGATCTTACAAAACGACATTTGGTAGCTTAATTTATTGCTTTCAAATTTATTGATTTAATTAATACGTATAAAAAGCTAGAATTTTCAGTTTAGGCTACTTCAGATAGTCACCTTTAAAATTTGAATAACTTTTCCAAATCAACTTGCATTTTCATACAACTCTACAGCTGTCTCAATTTTATATTGATATTACAAAATCCAGGTTATTAGGTAATTTGGTTTATTTTTGTCAAATTCTATGATTTAATTAGAAGGTAAAAAAAGCTACAATTTTCAGTTTCGACTCATTATAGTCAAAACATGTCTGCCTTTGCTTTAAAAAGATCATAATTTCTTTCTTGAAAACTAGAATAGATAAAGTAACATTGTATATTTGAAATATAAACATGCTCTGTTATTAAGACAATGATTGGTAATTCAGTATATGATAATATGCTTACTAGTGTAAGAGTTATTGTCCCTAATGTCAAATTTTGCCTTAATTCTAAATTAATAGGTTATTTTGAAAATTGTATACATTTACATGTATATTAAAGGTAGCTGACAAATATGTAAATTGCAAATATTTTCTTGAAGATAAGAATTTTCAATGTCCATTTGTATTTTGTCTGTTAACTGTTAAAAATTACTTAATACATATGGATATGAAAATATCATGTATGTCCATGATATGAATATATTAAAAATGATGATTTAAGCTAAAAAGTAAAGAGCTTATATGTCATACTTGAACATTAATAAAATTTGCCGATCAAACTCTTACTACAGTAAATATCATCTAAGTGTGTTACAGTAACCTATTATAAAGCACATGTTTACTTCTCCAGCAAAAATGTTCAGCAAAGTAAGATCTACAAATAAGTTAATATGACCAAAATTGTCAAATGTGTCCTTAAGGAGTTATTGCCCTTTAAAGACAATTTTTCACAGTTTGCTAACTTTAAAAAATCTTCTCCTTCTGAAAAGAATAACCAGTTTTTAGCTCACCGTTCCGAAGGAACTGTGAGCTTTAGCCATCACTTGGCGTCCGTCGTCGTCCGTCGTCGTCCGTCGTCGTCCGTCGTCGTCGTCGTCCGTCTGATGTAAACTATTTCAAACATCTTCTTCTCTGAAACTACTGAACCAATTTCAACCACACTTAAGCTGAATGATCCTTAGGGTATCTAAAATGAAGTTTGTGTTTTATTTTGTGTTTCGTCAAAAAACATGGCCGCCATGGCTAAACATAGAACATAGGGGTAAAATGCAGTTTTTGGCTTATATCTCAAAAACCAAAGCAGTAAGAGCAAATCTGACATCGAGTAAAAGTGTTCAGAAGGTAAAGTTCTATCAGCCCTGAAATTTTCGGATGAATATAATAACCCATTGTTGGGTTGCTGCCACTTAATTTGTAATTTTAAGGAAATTTTGCAATATCTTGAATAGTATTAATGATAAAGATAAACTGTAAACAGCAAATATGTTCGGCAAAGTAAGATTTTCAAATAAGTTAATATGACCAAAATTGTCAATTGACCCTTTAAGGAGTATTGCCCTTTAAGGACAATTTTACACAATTTGCTTATCATGTTTTCTAACTAAAAAATCTTCTTCTCTGAAACTACTGAACCAATTTAAACCAAATTTAAGCTGAATGATCCTTAGGGTATCTAGAATAAAGATTGTGTTTTATTTACTGTTTCGTCAAAAAACATGGCCGCCATGGCTAAAATTAGAACATAAGGGTAAAATGCAGTTTTTGGATTATATCTAAAAAACCAAAGGAGTTAGAACAAATCTGACAGGGGTATAAGTGTTCATTAGGTGAAGTTCTATCAGCCCTGAAAATTTCAGATGTTGGGTTGCTGCCACTTAATTGGTAATTTAAAGGAAATTTTGCAGTTTTTGGTTATTATCTTGAATAGTATTTAATTTAATGATAAAGATAAACTGTAAACAGCAAATATGTTCAGCAAAGTAAGATCTACAAATAAGTTAATATGACCAAAATTGTCAATTGACTCTTTAAGGAGTATTGCCCTTTGAGGGCAATTTTACACAATTTGTTTATCATGTTTTCTAACTTTAAAAATCTTCTCCTCTGAAACCACTGAACCAATTCCAACCAAACTTAAGCTGAATGATTCTTAAAATAAAGTTTATGTTTTGTTTTCTGTTTCGTCAAAAAACATGGCCGCCATGGCTAAAATTAGAACATAAGGGTAAAATGCAGTTTTTGGCTTATATATCTCAAACACTTAGAGCAAATCTGATGAGAGATAAAAATGTTCATTAGGCCAAGTTGTATCAGCCATGAAATTTTCAGATGAATCTAACTGTCCATTGTTGGATTGCTGCCACTAAATTGGTAATTTTAAGGATTATGCAGTTTTTGGTTATTATCTTGAATATTATTAGTGAAAAAGATAAACTGTGAACAGCAAAAATGTTAGGCAAAGTAAGATCTACAAAAAAGTTAATATGACCAAAATTGTCAAATGTGTCCTTAAGGAGTTATTGCCCTTTAAAGACAATTTTTCACAGTTTGCTAACTTTAAAAAATCTTCTCCTTTGAAACTGCTGAATCAATTTCAGCCAAACTTGGGCTGAATGAGTTTCAAAGTATCTAGTACAAATTTTTTATTTTATTTTCTTGTACATCAAGAAACAAAGCCACTATGGCTAAAATGGAACATAGGGGTAAAACTTATTTCTTTGCTTTTGAAGAAAATATGACAGATACATAGAAAATCTCAATGGAATTTTTAAGCCACTCATTAATATAATTATATTAAAAAGCATAAATAATCATTGATGAAAGATTTAAGCGAAAAATTACAGATGAGCGATTCAGGCTCTTGAGAGTCTCTTGTTTTTAATACAAAGGTAGCTGATTTGCTCTGGATACTTTGGTTCTTTAAAAAAACAAATTGCCAACATGATATAGAAGAGTGCTGAAAGTGGCACACACAATTAATCAGAATTTCAAATGACCTATCATTAGTCAGTATTGGCAAAAACAAAGTATATATTCTATACTGAAACATAAATGTGATAGAAGAATATAATACATCCAAAGAAAAAGAGGTGCACCAACAGAAAATAGAAACTGCAATCTTACTGTTAATTTCATCGGATCTCATAATTTTAACTCTTACCAGAATTTTTACGATATCTCACAGTAAAATTCTGAAGATTTTAAGTGTAACTCGAGTTTCAACTAGAACTCTTACTCGAATTAATATTCAAACTCAAAATAAACTCGAACTTTCAGTCAAAATTTAACTGGAACTGGAACTTAATCTCTTATTCTACCTAAAAGGTTTGCCACACTCTTATTTGTCTTCTGATAAAAACTAGAAAAATATATCAACATGTCCACGGAAACACGGATAGATGTAGCAGAACAAGAAAAAAAAACTAGTTATGTGTATTACAATCTTCCGAGGTAGAATATTCTTCAATCTTATCAAAATATACTCGGATCTCTGATTTCTACTATAACGAAATCAGAGATCTTTATATTGATTTTAAGATTGAAGATTCTTAATCTGCAAGCCGAAAATTATTTCTATAATATGGCATGAGGCAAACATTCGTTTTACCCATACAACTTTGAATAATGAGATGACTTCAACTTTGACAATTACTTTATAATAAACTGTTACTGTATGTTTAACGATTCGATAGATTGATAAAAATATCATTGAATAATCAAAATACCTTAAAAAATATTCAAACATGATATTATATTTTGCAGTGAAAAGGATAAATTCAACCAAATACAAGCGTTGCAAGAAATGCTGTTATGCCAGCAACGTCGTTCCATAACGTTAACAGAAAAAGTTATTGTTCCCGCCAAAATCCGATAATAAGATTATTTCCGTTTTAGCAGATTTAAAACATCGGTGACTCCACTTTTTTATTAATGCTTTTAAAATCTTCCCTGAAGCTGCAACTTATGCAGAAGTTTAAAGGTAAAAACATTAGTAGAGAGTAGATTTTTTTTTATTTCAAGAAAAATCTATAAAAAATAGCAATTAAGAATAGCGGGAAATGTTCAAAGGCCTTGAAATATAAGGAAACTGAGACAAACAAATGTTTATAAGGTACAGGTAACATTTGACTGTTTTTGTTATCCTAGTTAAAAATCATTTTTTTCAATAATTTTGCCTTTTTTTAGCAACTTACAGCGTTTTTCTATATTTCGGTATAACGCAATTCTTTAAGTTTTGATGACGTCGAAAACAACATCGGTGACCCCAATTTTTGTTCGCCTAAAATGTCGTTATAAAAATGATCTGTCTACATGCAAAATTTCAATAAAGTATAGATAGTGTTATTTCCCTTTAAGGTAATCATGTGTAAATGTAGAAAATATGAATAAACAATTGCCACGTGTTGATTGTGCAATAAGTATTTACCCCCAAAGCATACGACGATATGTAGTTACAATTTCAAAGTTCAAAATCAACTAATTGGAAGTTCCTGGGTATGGTTTTCGAGCAAATGTTGGAATGTCAACGATTAATTTCTGTTCAAACTTCGCGAAATTCGAAAACAATGGACACAACAATTTTACACCTCTACACTGAAGAGAGTTGAAGTGGTACCATTGGTCGAGAATGATGTAGTCGGAACGGGCATGACTTTTATGTACCGGCAGATGGCGCAGCATTGTAATCACAAATGTTGGCTTAATCTGCCAAGGGTAAAGAAGAAGGGACTGGATCGTAAAACTTCTGTGTAATAATAGACATGTTCACCATAAACCGAAACCAAAAATAGTAGTGAGGTAAATGGTAAAAAAATATAATGTTTAATTAACTCAACCCTTTTTACTCTATTATATTGACTGACATTTGAATACACTAGATGGAGTATAACTTCAATTCAATTGGCACAACTTTTTGGAATTTTGGATCCTAAATGCTCTTCAACTTTGTACTTGTTTGGCTTTCTAACTATTTTGATCTGAGCGTCACTGATGAGTCTTATGAAGACGAAACGCGCGTATAGCGTATCAAATTATAAGCCTTGTACCTTTGATAAATATATTCAATTTAACAATTTACATTAATCTAGCAAAAAAACAAAGTTAAATTCAACGAGTATTAAATACACTAATGCAAGTTATATACAATTAAAATGTGGATACAAATTTATTAATGATGTACATTATTCATGAAGCAAGTTTCGTCGAATGGAATGAACTGTACATAGTTCTACAATATGTGCAATATTGTTCCGACAATATGTAAAAAACAAGAGAGAACCTTTAATTTACAGATGAACCAAAACAAATACTTCTAAAGGCAAACATTTTTATGTCAGTATAAATAAACGATATTCTTAATATTCCAGTTGCTTCCTCGGTCCATTTATCCATCAAGAGTACATAATTTTAATGAAATATATATTTGATAGTCATGAGAGCGCTATGCAGAATAAGCCAAAGGAATAAAGAAGTGGTACTTATAAGCTGACAAAATAAACATTTTATGGTTTTGATTTGTTAACCTACATTTGAACAAATGGCTTTGATGTTTGATGTTAGCAATACTTTAGTTCACAAAGATATTGATGAAATTGGGCCAATTCTTCATCACGCCTACAGATCAATGATCACGTGGAATTCATCTGATGAATTGGAATCTATGCAGGGTGATTGGCCAGAATTGGAAGAATCAGTTGGATACATTGATGGCACCTCCCACAGAATAAATCGCCCAACCGAAAACCAGGCATTGTTTTATAGTGGACATGTTCATATACACTGTATTTATACGCAAGTTATAATAGACAAAGGAAACAAAATAAGATACATCAATTCTGGTTTCCTAGGTCATAACAATGACGCGATGACTTACAGCTTGATAGATGCGATTGGTCTATGCGAGATATTACCGTTTCCTCGTGATTCTTACTTAATTGGCGATACAGGTATACTCATCAGAACATCCTATTGCAACACCATATACTGTAAGGCATCTACGCAATCAAAATGCAATAATCCGCAATCAACGCAACATTGTCAATGAAAAGATTCGTGCAAGAAGATTTTATGTAGAACATTCCATGAGACGTATCAAAATTTGTGAAATAATAGGTTCTTTTTATAGACATAGTCGGAACGATATTGCGGCTATTGTAGAACTATGTATAGCTCTTTACCTACGACGAAACCTGCTTTATGATAAATGTACATGATAAATAAATTGTCTATAACTTGCATTAGTGTATTTAATAATGATTGAATTAAACTCAGCTTTTTTGATTGATTCACGTGAATTGATTAATTGAAGTAATATTTCATCTAGTGTATTCATATTTCAAACAATGTAATGGAGTGAAAGGTTTGAGTTAATTGACATAACATTAATATTCACCATTTACCTCACTACTATTTTTGGTTTCGGTATCGGTTTCGGTTTCGGTATCGGCTTATGGTGAACATGTCTAATAGCAGAAGACTTGAAATGTCCGGATAGCAGTTTACAAAAAAATTTCAAAGCGAATCTCCATTTCCTATCTGGTTATGAGTTAAGGAACTATTGATGCTTCCGAAGGTGTAAAAAAATGTTTCCTACTTTTTGTCGAGCCTGCGATTTTTATCGCAGAAAGCTCGACATAGGGATAGTGATCCGGCGGCTACGGCGGCGGCGGCGGCGGCGGCGTTAGCTAACTTCTTAAAAGCTTTATATTTTAGAAGCTAGAAGACCTGGATGCTTCATACTTTGTATATAGATGCCTTATGTTACGAAGTTTCCGTCTGTCATATGTCCATTGTCCTTGACCTCATTTTCATGGTTCAGTGACTACTTGAAAAAAAAGTCAACATTGTAATGTTAATTTCTTTCTTATTATGAGTAATAGGATAACTATATTTAGTATGTGCGTACCTTGCAAGATCCTCATGTCCGTCAGACAATTTTCATTTGACCTCGACCTCATTTCATGGATCAGTGAACAAGTTTAAGTTTAAGTCAAGTCCATATATCAGATACTATAAGCAGTAGGTCTACTATATTTGGTATATGGAATGATTGTAAGGTGTACATGTCCAACTGGTAGGTGTCATCTGACCTTGACCTCATTTTCATGGTTCAGTGGTCAAAGTAAATTTTTTGAGTTTTGGTCTTTTTTTTCCAATGCTATATGCAATAGGTCAACTATCAATGGAGTATTGAAATATTTTATGATGTACATGTCTGTCTCACAGTTTTTTTTACCTTGACCTCATTTTCACGGTTCATTTCTCAGTGCTAAGTTTTGTGTTTTGGTCTGTTTTTTTCTCACTATAAGCAATATATCAACTATATTTGATGTATGGAAGGATTGTAAGGTGTATATGTCTGTCTGGCAGGTACCATCTGACCTTGACCTCATTTTCATGGTTCATTGATCAATGTTAAGTTTTCATGGTTAAGTTTGTTTCTTAGATACTATAAGCAATAAGTCAACTATATTTAATGCCTAAATTGATTGTAAGGTGTACATGTCTGTCTGGCATGGTTCATCTGACCTTGACCTCATTTTCATGGTTCATTAGTTAATGTTAAGTTTTCTTGTTTAAGACTGTTTCTTAGAAACAATAAGCAATAGGTCAACTATGTTTGGTTTATTGAATGATTGTAAGGTGTACATGTATTTCTCGTTTAGTTTATCTGACCTTGACCTCATTTTCTTGGATCATGTTATGTTTATGTGTTACTTGTAGTAAAGCTTTGTATTTAGGACTATCAACATAAAATCAATGGTTAGTAAAGAAGGCGAGACATTTCAGCGTGTGCACTCTTGTTTTTATTTGTACTTTTCACCTGAGGATATACATGAAATATTGACAGTTTGGAACTTATTGATATTATTGCTCACCAAAATACTGCGTCAAAAAAAAAAAAAAAGGGAAAGGAGAAATATACATATCTAAAAGGGGAAAAGAAACAGAAATAAAAATTGGTCCAAAAACTAGACTCATACATAAAGATAGTTTTCGATTGAATAACTGCTTCTTAGTTTAGTTCAAAAAGCATAACTATACCAGCTCTGTATAATTTGATACGAAAGTTAATCCGGTTTTACTGTTGAGCCTACGACGTCTGTCGTAGAGACTGAGACGTAGAGATAATGATATGGCGGCAGCAGCGTAAACTTTCTTCTTAGAAGCTAAACACTTCAGAAGATGAAGATCTGGATGATTCATACTTTGCATATAGATGCCTTATGCTATGAAGTTTCCATCTGTCATGTGCACATCGTCCTATGCCTCATTTTCATGGTTTAGCGAATTCATGAAAAAAGTTAAGAATTTTTGTAATGTTCATTTCTCTCTTATTATGAGTAATATGATAACTACATTTAGTATATGCGTATCTTGTATGGTCCGTATGCCTGTCAATCAGTTGATATCGACCTCATTCCATGGATCATTGACCAAGGTTAGGTTTTCGTGATCAAGTTCATATCTCCGATACAATTAGCAATAATAGTACTATACCTGTTTTGTAAGGTGTACATCGCTGACTGTCAGGTGTCATCTGAACTTTTTATTATTTTCATGGTTCATTGGTAAATGATAAGTTTCCTGGTTTAGTTTGTTCCTTAGATAATATAAGCAATAGGTTAACTAAGTGTGATGCATGGACTGAGTTTAATATGTACATGACTGTCTGGCATGGTTTATCTGACCTTGACCTCTTTTTTATGGTTTGACCTATTTCTTGTATACTATAACCAATAGGTCAACTATATTCGGTGTATGGCATGAATGTAAAGTGTACATGTATTTCTATCTTGGTTTAACAGACCTTGGCCTCATTTTCTTAGATCATTTTTATGTTAATGTAAAACTTTATATGTAGAAATCTCAGCATAAATTCAATTGTCTGTAAAGCAGACGAGACATTTCAGTGTGTGCACTCCTGTTTTAAAGAAACGGTCAATAAATCTTTCATTTAATGTAGATGAAAACGATTCATTCAGACTTGATGAATATACATTTGGGAAAGGGGGCAACTTTTTAATCCGAGATCATATACATTTGACACATCTCTATTACAGGAATATTAATCACTTCAGATAAAAGTTAAAGTGGGTGTATAATAGATTTTTAGAGTTTGACGAGACCCTAAGATTAAGCAGTCAGTGATATTATTCACTTTGAACTTTTATAATTACCCTTAACAGTTATTTTAAAAATAAGGATCTTTTAAATACAATTGATGCAAATTACTTTAAATTTGTAAATTTCATCTACATATGTGACCATACATTCGTATTTTTCTTGCTTAACATTTTCACAGACGTTTGGTTATAATCTACCCATTAAATAAAACAAAAATATCCTGCTGAAACACAAGTAGCCTTCCAAACACACTTACATTTATTATTGACGCTTCTTGGTAAAAAATTGTTATTTTTTCGTACTATCAAAATATTATTTGGCTTGAACATCTTGAAGATAACCAACTATGAATAAACGGAACCTTTTGAGACTTTAATTCATTCGTTATTTGTAACCCAAAACATTTGCATATATTCCTTACATGATTGTAACGACTAATTATTAAAAAGATGTATAAAATGAGTTATTGAACTAATGTTTTTGTTATTATTATCAAGACACCTTTTATTATCTCAAATGTGATTGATAATTAACATCATGTAATAATAGAATGTAAAAATTTATAAAAACACTTGATGTAGACCAAACCTCTGTTGAAATCCAAAATAACTCAATTTAATTTTGGTTAAACAAATACCTACATTTTTATGTACTATTACGTAATTAAGAAATAACCTGTTTAAGTAACGTCCTTGACTGTTTAGAAAATATTTTAAATGATGTTTTTGAAACCTTACGAAATCAATTAACAAACATCATTAGCACGTATCATATTGTCTAAAAAAGACTATGCTTTAAAAGCAGAACAAAAATACATGGATATCAAATAAATTGTTAGATAAAATGAAAATGAAAATGAAAAAAAGTTGTGAATAAATAAGAAAAAATATATACTGACTGTTAAGAGGATATTTAAGCGAAGATTTTGAAACAGAATAATGAATTATGCAAATATTAACAGCAATAATTGTCCTTTCATAGGTTTAGATAGTTCAGTATAACACAAAACATTACGACAAAAGGGATGATTTTTCTTTCCCTGTTGTTAATTTTCCTTTTTTTGACGGTGATGTTAATTTGGCACCGTCTTATGGTGTTTATATATCACAACTCATTCGCTATGCTCTTGTCTGTAAAGACGTTTTGGATTTCAAAGAGCGTAATCTATGTATAACTAATAAATTATTAAGTCAGGGATTTCGTTACCACAAATTACATTAATCGTTACTAAATTCTTCGATAGATATAAAGATTTGGTGTGCAAGTTTGGCTGTACCTGTAGAAAAACTTCTTTCAAACGGAATAGTACATTCTTAATTTGACGGTGAAGTGTTAACCGAGGCCGGAAATTTAGATACGATCCGGGTAAAGTTATGAATCCTTTAAATAAACTTGCTCTAAAGGGCTACCTATTCAACACTGTAATTACATCTTTGAATATTGTTTTCATTTGTATTAATATTGATTTTGTTATCAGTATATTAAAACCATACTAAATATTGCACATATGTACTTTCACGGTTCGACAATCAGGCAAAACCTATATTTTGGCATTACACAAGGTCATGCCTTTCACTGACTATTAGTGGCGTCTTTATACTAATATCCATTGGATGTTGGATGTGTACTAATTGATATTTTGTAGCATGATTTCTTATATTAGTTGGTATTGGCTTTGAACTAGCTATCAGTAACTGCGAGTACTCTCAGATCTGCACTTAGTGTCTATTTTGTTGCGATGGATGAGGGACGGATATATACCCTGCCATGTCCTTCTGTGTTTTTGTTTGATGTTTTTCTTTGTATCGATCTAATGAGTTAATCTTTTTTCAACTGATTTTTATAGTTTGTTCTCATGTTGTGCTGTTACAGCACTTTCCTAGGTTAGGGAGAGGGTTGAACGCTCACAAATCTGTTTTATCCCGCGGTATTCTTTATGTGCCTGTCCCAAGTCAGGAGCCTGTAGTTCAGTGGTTGTCGTTGGTTCATGTTTCATATCAGTCATATTTGTTTTTCGTAACTTGTTTTGCATTAGATATGCCGTTAGTTGTCTCAATTGAATTGTTTTACATTTTCAAGTCGGGGCCTTTTATAGCCGACTATATGGTGTGGGTTTTTCTCATTGTTGAAGGTCGTACGATTGCCTATAATTGCGTACATCAACTCAATTTGAACTTTGGTGGATAGTTGTCTCATTGGCAATCATACCAAATCTCCTAATTTTCATACGGGGGTATTTGTAGTCAGGTTGGTTAACACACATTCCAAAAAACTCAACAGAAAGCATTGTAGAGAAACATGTAAACAGACATTCATTTACCTTCAAATCGAAAGTAAGAGCATTTACCGCTATTTTATATATGTTCAATTTAAAAGTAAGAAAATATGAAAGATGTGATCATTTCCTGTGTGTCGATGTGAGTTGTTCGATTTAAGAAAGGAAATATCATCTATGAATACGTTCAATATTAAATGGCATATGAAACACAGAGCCAGAAAATATGATTTAATTGCGCAAGACACATGCTATTTTTTTTTGGAATGCCTGAGACTTTGGGTTTCAAATTTACTGTCTGCATTGTAGTTTTATTCCTTTTTGTCTTATAATTTAACATTCTGTTCGAACAGAAAATTATGTCAACCAGTTGATGAACACAGTCAAGGATATTGTGTCAAGCTGCGAGCAGAATACCCGTATCAAAAGTGGAATGTTTAGTGAAAGGCTTGATGAGAGGCAGAGATTTAGAAATTATGCCTGTATTCATTTATACGATCATTATTGTTTACGAAGACATTAAACCGGTTTTAGATTTGAATCATGTTTATTCTTTATGAAAACAGCTAGATGATGTATAACCTGGTTTTACTCAGTGTCTAGTAGTACATAGTGATGATCAATATTTAATGGAAATACTTTGTGTAGCAATCGGAGTGAAGGGGTCGCCAAAAAAAAATTATAGAATGGCGAAGATTTTTTTCTGGGGTACAAAATTTGTTGTAAACACCTTCACACACAAACAATTAGTTTGCAATGCTCTCCTGAAAATTCGTCTGAAAGATGTAATAGCTGCCTACTCCGAATGTAAAGATTTAATGTGTTCATATTTTCTGAAAACAATTATTTTCGACATATCTGAAGAACTGCGATAAGGATGGCGATGGAGATTGTGTTCAGATCAAGTATCCTACTTGCATATTTAAATGAGGATTGTTCTCATTGAACCACATCTATTTCAAACTAGCGAGGTTGGAAAAATAATGAATTTTTAATACAAAATCACGCATTTTACACTTCCAATACTAAAATTAATATTTCAAAGCGTTATTATAAATTATTACATACACGATAAAATTATTTTCACAGCAAATTACAAAATCCTTCACGTATGCAGAACATATCAGGTTGGGTTTTTCAATATATGTGTTGCAAATAAAACAAAGCCACACACACATACAAACACAAAACATGAACTCTAAATACTTGATTGAAAACATTTTCTTAACGGAAAAAAATTGTCAAGATAAAAAAGGTGAATTTAAATGGATTTCACAAAATATTAAGAAACAATTAACATGTAATGAACATATATGCTGCATTGTGAATGTTTAACAAATACCTGCACTGGGAAAACATTTAGACAGGTGTTATCTGTAATATATGTGTAATTCAGGTCTGAACATTTATTAAAAACATATAAGCTCTAAGCCGGGAATGTCACAGTATATTCCCTGTCTGAGACCTGAATAACATATAATATATATCAGGACGTTCTTTCTGGATGGCTGCTGGTAGATTCGTTTTTCTATAAGACAAAACAATACAGTAAAGTGTCACACATCATCGAATATTCTTTATCGAAATGTTCTCCTGAAACAATGCCGCTTCACGGACTTGTCTGATATTTATCACCAATTTCTGAAATTGAAAAGAATCCGCAAGAAAAGCTTTGTTCAACTATCGACAATTATCCTATAGATGTTTTCAACGTTACTCTGGGTTAATATCAGATGAAATACAAAGTTTAGTAGAAGATAAACCATATACAATTCTTCTATAGCATATGCTTATTTTCTAAACGATGTTTGTCATCATCAGCTCGGATATGTCAGGCAATCTCGAGATGACCTCCAATAGTTGAAATACAATTATTTATAGAGGATCCATATGCAATGCTTAGCACGTACAATCTTCTTTGAATTGCTTTACATCAATTAGACGACATTGAGTCCGTCTGTTAATCATTTAATCAGTTGAAAAAAAAAGCTGGAAGCTAAATATATTTTTTCTGTAAAATGACTTCCGTTACTCACCTTATAATAATATCTGTGTATTCGGTTGTACTATTTGTTTTAAGATGACAGACTTATTTCATGACGAGATTTCTGTAATAAGGTATTGTTTTTCTAGCAATTCAAGTACGCTCTTATTGAAATAGATCGGCATTTCCATTGAAGCTGCTTTTAAAATAGTCATACATGGTGATAAGAATAAAATCAGGAAAAGAAACATCATCAACTTTGTTAACAGTATTTGAATTAATATTTTATATGTAGATATTGAACTCATTGTCGGTATTTTTGTAATTGTATTAACTTAACATTTGAAAGCAAAGGATTCATTATTGACTGAAATGTGACCAAAAGGCATAAAGAAAGAATTTCTAAATTCATCTACAAGCAACTTTACCTCGAGGAGTAAAAAACTTTAGTTTCTAAATTATTCGTAAAGTTTTTAAAAGGAAAGTTAGAGTTATAACTTATGTCAGTACCGAAGCATTAACTTCTTATTTATAACCTTGGGGACTAACAGTCAACAGTTGGATCGATTCAGTACTAGTAATAACACGTTGCACATTACGTGCAACTGACTTGATACTTTTTATCTACCTTCATCGGAAATACTAAAACTAAAATTTTAAAAGCAAAGCTTTTATATGGGTCATTTTAAAAAAATGTCGAATTTTGAAATTGCAAAATTGATTTAAAGTTGTTACTTATTTAAACAACCCTCGTCATAAGCAAATCAAAACAAACAGTACTTATAGAACAACATATAAAAAGATGCAACCTTGATAATGTCATACAAGAATATATTGAAACATTTTTTGATAGGTGGTGCAATATTTTGTCTCTCCTGTTACCATGTTCAAAAGAAATTTCGGGTTATTTAGAAAAGGTTTCGATAAAATTTTAAGCTTGTTTTTCGTAGCCAATAAGATGGTTTTCAAGAAAAAAAAACTTCTATATATATTCATTCTATGAAATAATAGATTGTTTGCCAACTTTCCATGTTGTACTGAAAAATGCCTCTATAAAATGGTTTTCAAAGGTTATAAAAATAACCACCAGTAATGCAAGTCTAAGTTAGCAATTCATAATGATCAGCATTTGTTCTCTCTTTCCAATAAACTCAACATCAAGTAAATCCCTCGCACGTTGGTTTACCTTTGTCTTTATTTTATTGGTAAAAGGAACGTACGTTAATGATATTGACTATATTAAGTTCTATCCTGTTACCGATAGCAGTATTGCACCTGCAAATGCTAAATTGCGAAGATTAAGACGTTATACCCTTTAGATGAGTTCAAACAACGAAACATTTCATTATGTGTGCAAGTATATGTTATTATAAACTTTTTAAAGACGTTTCTGTATACTATTGTCTATCCTGTTACTGTAACCATAGCAACCATAGTAACAGGATAGACAAATGTCTTCATTTTTGAATGATGTTGTGAAATAACTACTCCCTTTGATGAGGTGATAATGTTTTTTCTGTTGTGATTTTGGTTTCCAACACGTTATTGCACTTTTTGCAAGTATAATATTGGTGTAATTAATCAATATGTTGGTAACAGCATAGACATGACAAAAAATTACCCACTATTTTTTTTCCCTAATGTCTTGAAATTTCTTTTCTCTACACTGTTATACAAAAAACGTGCTGTGTTAAATGTTTAGGTTACTGTGCGCTTTTGAAATCAATATGACTAGTTCAATATTCATAGGGAGAAATATTTAACGGTTGATTTAAGTAGCGGTAACAGGATAGTCATGAACTTCATGTACGCTGATTGAATTTAGTTTGTAGAAAAAATGTTACATATAATAATAAAGAAGCTACGATTTTTCGTTAGAGTTATTATTTACGTTCTAAAAAAGTCCCTTTTGCAGATATCAAGGCGATCAGAAAATAGGAAAAAATCATTTGAAATGTGTTACTCGGACACTGCACGCTCATAAATTACGCAAAAATCGGACTTAAATATATTTTAATCTTATCAAAATAGATCTAAATCGTGTTTATTATTAATGTTCTAACTCATAAATCCTACAAACTTTCATTTTTGAACACTTACAACTGCATTTTCTATTAGAAATAAAAATTTTAGCATGGATGTACTGAAAATTCGACATTTTTTGAAAATGACCCATGTATACATGAAAACGGAAAGATCCGAATGACCGAAATTGAACTATGACATGTATGAATAGCCTAATTTTTCTTATGTCGGTTTTATCTTAGATAGCCTTAGCGTTAAATAGTGTATTGTTTTGTCAGTGTCGAATTTTAAAAAGGTATGTGATAAATTCTATCAACATAAAAGAAAAACGAGTTTGTATTGTGACGCCTGATTAATAAAATTGGTCTTGTAAACATTTATTTTTAAAAAAGATATCAGCTAAAACAGTGAAGCATATCAAATGAGTTGCAACGAATACGGTCGGTGCACAACATTTTCACAATTTCATCGTTTTTATCTGGTGTATTTTGAACGAAAAGCCGTCGATCACGTGACTTTTATTTTCTAGCTTCACACTTGTGTTCAATTGTCACCATCAATACCATAAAACCTTCCAAGCTCCCCGTCTAACAGGGCCATGTGAGATACTTTTTATACCTGGCGTCCATAGTCATAGTCGTACACATTTACAAAGATCTTGTCCTTAGAAACCTATTTCAGCCAAACTGTGTGTGCATGTTCTTAGGGGTATCTAGTAAAAAATTACGTTTTTTCAGTCAGTCAACCAATATGGTTGACATGACTGAATACAAAACAAATAGCAGTTAACTGCATTTAGTGTCTTATATCTTGAAAACTATAATAGAGAAAATCCGACAATTGGATAAGTGTTTTGAATGGCAATCTCTACCTATTTCTGGATTGCAACAACATTATCAAATTACTTCTTTGGGAGGTCTTTGCATTAAACGCCGATCTTTAGCTAATTTTAATGTTTTCGCCAATTCACTGAAAAAAATATATATACATATATATAGGTAGAAGCTGTAAACACAAAAAATAACCAAACCTACAAGATCTACAAAAATACCTAACCAACGAAACAAATTGAATGACATGACAAATATTTAATTGCCCTTAACATGCTAAAATGAGGATTTTTATTTTTTGTTTGTTTGTATGTTTGCCTATTATCGTAGAAACTGCGAAAGTAATTAAAATACAAGATTTAATAAATAAAACAACCGAAACAATTGAATGACCCTTTAAGGAGTTGTTGCCTTAATTAAAAATATAATTTAAATAGAAAATCGGACGGGACATAAATATTCAGTATATTAATATCTACTTACTTTTAATTGTATTGAAATTATTGGATGACTCATTTTAAAAGTTTCAGACGTTAAATCGTGTTTTTATAATAGTTTTCCAAATTTTCCCCCATTTTTTCTTAAGATCTATAATAGATAGGTCGAAATTGTTAATAAAAAAAAGACAAGGAATACAAGACGTTCAAACATGGTAGGACAAGTATGGCAAAACCCATTGGACGACTCGTTATAGGAGTAATTGTCATTAAGTGTCTTTTTTTTCTACTAATTTTCAAGTAATTACCTTAATTCTATCTTGAGAACTTTAATAAATAATTACAACTGTTAACAGGAGCAATATAAGCTCTATAAATTCAATGGTGCTTATAAATATTGGATGACTCTTAATGGGAGTTAATGCCCTTGAATGACAGTTATTGACTGACTTACAAGTTTTTAATTATTATCCTGACAACTATAATAAATAGATATAAAAGAGGGACGAAAGATACCAGAGGGACAGTCAAACTCGAAGATCGAAAACAAACTGACAACGCCATGGCCAAAAATAAAAAGACAAACAGACAAATAATAGTACAGATGACAGAACATAGAAAACTAAAGACTAAGCAACACGAACCCCACCAAAAACTGGGGGTGATCTCAGGTGCTCTAGAAGGGTAAGCAGATCCTGCTCATCATGTGGCACCCGTCGTGTTGCTTATGTTATAACAAACCCGGTAAATAGTCTAATTCGGTAGGTCATATTCGTGAAAAAAGAAGGGTATTGTAGTTACGACATAAGTAACATATCCGATATCATCTGTGAAACGGTTATTCCTTAACGGTCAACCAACTCGTGATGGCGTCCGTAAAATTAACGAAGGGATGATTTAAACTTCACCAATTGGAACTCTTGGTTTAATAGCTTCCTTGTATGCAGCAATCCTCTATCAAGGAAATCATGATAGGAAATACAAGCCCGGGAATATCGTATCAATTGGGAGATATATACTCCGTATGCAGGCGCTGCTGGAATGTTGCTACATAGAAATGGAAAGTTCACAATTGGGAAGCTGAAATCATCTCTTTTGTCGGAAAGGTTTGTTTTCAACCGAACCCTCATTGTCAATTTCTAGATGTAAGTCAAGATATGAGGCAGACTTAACTGTATCTGTAGTATCCTTTATCTCTAGTTCGATGGGACAGATTCGTTCAACATAGTCAGCAAATTTTGTATTATTAAGTGAGGGAACATCATCTGTATAGCGGAACGTAAAGTTAAAGGATATTACTAACTTCTTATCTTTCTTCCTAAGAAGTGCCTGTATGAAGTCAGCCTCATAATAATAAAGAAACAAGTCGGCAAGAAGAGGGCACAATTGGTTCCCATTGGAATTTCGACAGTCTGTTGAAAAACAGTCCTCCAAACGTAACAAATATGTTGTCAATCAAGAAATCAAGCATCTTGATAATGTCAGTTTCAGAGAACTTTTTGTTTGAATCAGAGTGATTCTTTACAAAGTAGGATTTATCCCTCCCCAAGACAAGATACTTGAATCTACGTTCGCCATTCTTTTTAATGAAACAAAGTAATACCAATTCTTTCAATTTGTCTTTTAGTTTGGAATGGGGAATACTTGTGTAAAGTGTAGAAAAGTCAAATGTTTTAATACTATTGCAAGATGAGAGATTCTTAGATTGTATGTACTCTAAAAGATCTTTGGATTTTTTTAGTATCCACATCTGATTCACGCTACTTCTAGAATAGACAGTTTCACAATAACTTTGGAGCCCGGATTTGATTGCTGATTAAATAGATGTTAATAATTTAGAAAGAGGTTTCGTGGAGCACAGGCAGACCCAGCAATATACCGTTGTTTGTAAGGGCACTTATGTAATTCAGGTATCCAATACAGTGATGGAAGATCCAGTTCTTCATTTTTGGTTGAAATTCCAAAGGAACATAGAACAGACCTATGATTATCCAGGATTTCCTCTTTTGTAAGTGTCGTGAGGGAATATGTTGATATTCCAAGTGAATTGTCAATACCTAACTCATTTATCAAGCAGTTTATGTAATAATATTTACACACTAAAACGATGTTGTTTAGGGCTTTATCTGCGGGGACAACAACATATTTGTCATGGAGGTAGGACAAGTGTTTTGCAACATTTGGGTCTTTAAAAATTGACGTAGCGTGGGTATTGATAGGCCCATTTAGTTTCTAAATTCGGATTTGTATCAACGACCTCACAGCCTTAATTCATTCGGTAAGAGTATCTACGTCTTCTTTTTCGCGTTTAGCCCATTGCTTGGCATAATCCTCGCTGTGAACGGAAAAATAAATCAACTAAGGCAAATATGACATAAAAGAGAAACGAAAGATACCAAACTTATAAGTCGAAAATAAACTGTCAACGCCCTGTCTAAAAATAATAAAAAGACCAACAGACAAACAACAGTGCACAGACCACAATATAAAAAACTAAGGACTGAGCAAACTATCAAATGACTCATTACAGGAGAGCAATTTACTAAGAATGTTTTCATTTAAATGATTTAATTTGTGTGATTATATCTAGGAAATATGATGACATATATTTTAACAGAGGAAGTTATTAACTGTTGAAACAAAAGTACATATAATTAAACATCGCGATTATTAGGGACATTTAATGACATTTAAATAAAAAGTCTTCTTTTTAAACTTAAAGATATTTAAAGGATATGACACTTACCAGTTTGACCGGACATTTGTTTTTAAATATTTGAAACATTTAACATATTTAACTTAAACAAAAATTCATGGCCGATATAACTAAATATTTGTTTTTACTTTCCTCACGGATTAATAGAGAAGAAGTCAGTTTTTTTTCTTATGAATGGTTCGTTTTATTTTATAGAAGATTGGATGGAATACATCTGCTTAATAATGAACTAGAGCTTGAGAGGAAATACTGTTCATGTGTTATTCATATTAATTGTCCGCTCTTCTTTTGTTTTATTGGTTTCTTTTACTTTAATAATGTTTCGTTTTTAATTCTATATTCTGAACAGAGCCAATAATACAAAACACATCAGAACATAGACTTTAGCATCAAGTAAAACTGTATTAGAATGATTTTAAATGGATTTAACAAATATAGATATTTATCACTTAATCATAAAACGTTGGTTTTCATTACATATCAAAATAAAAAGTTTTAACAATACAAGTATGTAAATTTGGAAAGTAGACAACTTTTCAAAATGGCTTTTACAAACTGTATTAATTTATTCAAGTGAACCTTTAAATACTATGTATAATGTATTGTTGTGTTTAAAAGAAAATAGAAACGGAAATACCCACTTATACTACTCAAGCGAATCAAAAATAGATTAAACAGTGTGCAGTTGAACTTACAGATCAAACAATATGGCAGGTATTATCTATATATATTTATACGAAATACATTTCTAAATTATTCTTTTATGTTTTATTTTAAAAGATGCGTGTCGTCTTAATTACCGTTGGTTTGTTTTACAAAAAAATACATCAAGTATCATAATTGAAAATTAAGAATTGAAAGACGTTTAGTTTAAAAACGAAAGTAAAGTTATTATAATCATTATAATTAGGGAAATTTGATATTTCTTAAAGTAATTGTAATTGTAATCAGAGAAAAATGAAAACTATTACCATTGCTGGTCTTTTTTTCGAGGCAAATTGAAACACTCAAAGCTTTCCAGCGACCTACATATGAAGTTGGAATAGCATTCATCTGGTGTGCTAAAGAACTCAAGTTTTGAATTCCAAGTATAAAAGGTTTGACAGTAGAAGTATGTTTTTATATTACCATACCTATGTTTCAAACACCTCAATACTCGAAGCAGTCGGTCCTTCAGAAGTCACCTTAATATGATTTAAACTAAGAGAAAATTTAAACGAATAATTTTTAAAAACATGAATTGCCCATAAGAACGACAATCCTGACAATATCGATCAGAAAACCTAACATTCAAATACAAAAGTATAATTTTCAAAGTACGTGTTTAAATTTTTTGTATATCTCTGCACTGATTCATCTAGAACTATTCATCTTTTCTTTTTTCAAATGTTTGTACATTTTATGAATAAGTGGATGAAAACTTTCGTTTACCTAATTCAAATGGGTCTGTACTTTTGAAATAACTTTTTTCAATTCTTTATTTATTAGACGCAGCAATGCAAAACACATCAAAAGCCCTGTATCGATATTTGTGTCAAAACATAGTTGGGACAGACCATCATGTAAAAACAATCCGACAAATGAATACTGCAAGAGACCATGCAACGAGCTGCGAGTTTCAAACTATAATAACAAGTGGAAGTTTCGGGGAAGGACTTGACATGAGAGGCAGTGATTTAGACATGATGTATGTTTCAAAACGCATCGAGGTTTATGAATATTTAAAACCGCGGTTAAGTCCTAATATAACATATTTGTCAATGAGAACAGACGATGTAAAACCTGGTTTCACTCAGTTGCTAGTGGAAAATAGTGATGACCAATCTTATTCTAAAAACTGCGAAGAACATAATGGAATACATTATTTTTCAAGCTCATTACATAAACAACAGAAGCTGTCAAATGCTATTGTTCAACGTCAAATAATTCATGGACCTTGTATATCTGACGAACAGGGAACGTATGACTTTGCTTATTGCCTACATTGTAAAACATGGATATCACCAGCTGTACCATGGATAAGAAGATCAAGTAACTCTTGGCCGAGCAAGGATGTAAAACGAAGTATTGAAAAACAATGAGTTCTTTTTGTTCCAATTGGAGTTAAGGGATCACCAAAAGAGGATAAAGAATGGCGAATATCTTTTTCAGTTGGTGAAAAGTTTTTAATAAATTGTTTTACACACACTCAATTTTTATGCTATGCTCTCTTAAAAATTCTTTTAAAAGATGTGATAGAAACTTATCAAGAATGCAAAGATTTGCTCTGTTCATATTTCTTGAAAACAATCATGTTCTGGATATCAGAGGAACTACCACAATCCGTATGGAAACCTGACAATCTTATACCTTGTTTTATGCGATGTTTGGATAGGCTTGTATATTGCGTTTAATATTCAATTTGCTTAAGTTATTTCATTCCAGAGAACAATATGTATGAAAATAGAATAGAGGGACATACTCGTGAAATATTGTTAGAAAAACTACATTTCTTGTATAGGTACGGTTGGCGATGCATCTTGTTTTCAGATAAAGTCTCTGACTTTCATGTATCAATGTGGATGGCTCACATTGAACCAAATGTATCGCACAATTTCGAGATTCAAAAAACACTAAAATCAACGTTATCATATATGTCAAATTTAATCATACCAAGTTTTGGAGTAGAAAAGGACATGTACAGAGGAATACAACAGATAGTTTCCTGTGAAAAATCTTCAAAAAATTATTTATTTGCATATTATTTGTCCATTCAGAATACATTATTTGCGCAATTACTACCAATGAACAGTACAAAAAGTAGTAATAAATACCATTACAACCTGTATAATTCCTGTGTTTGTTCTCTGCTACAGAATATTTATCATGACGCTGTATCGGGATGGCTGATGTTAGCCTCACTTTTCTATCAGACGAAACAATATAGTAAAGCATTACACCTGGTCAGTTATACTTTATCGAAATTTACTCGGGAAAGGCTGTAGCACTTTATTGATATGTCTGATATTAATTCCCGATTGCTCAACTTGCCATTATTCATGAAGAAAAGTATTGTTCAATTGTGGAAATTAATGCTGTTAGATGATTTGAGATTTATCAAAAGATCTGTGTTAATACCAAATGAATTAAAAATAGAAGTAGATCATGAACCGAATCACATTTCGTCTGTAGCTTATGCTTATTTTCTAAACTGTTTATGTCATTATTATCTAGATAATGCCAAACAATGTCACGATTGCCTCCACGATTTTCATCTTATTCTCGAGGAAGATTATTTTATAGAACGTCCATTGATACAGGCTAGGGCCTACAATCTTTTTGGTATAGCTTCACAGTTATTAGGGGATAATAAATCTGCCCGTCGGGCTTTCTTTTTTTCAGCTATGATAGCTCCGAATAACACATTGAATGCGGCTTTACGCAGACTTTCGTTAATGAGCTCGTTGTGATATAACTGCTGGTGACAAACCTATTCCAATTTGGTATCTTAGCTTAATTTAAAAAAGTTAACATGGTAAGTACGTATTTATCTGTTTTGAAATAGAAGATATGTATTCATTTATTAACTATTACAATAGTTATGATTCATTATGTATGGCGGATATTTATCATAAGCTTTTCGACTAAAACAATAATTATCTTTGTAACCAATATCTGCATTTTTACATTTGTATCTGTAGATAGAAATTCATTTTCAGTATATTATTTTTATGATTAGTTACAGGTGTAAGGTGTTAATTCTGTAAGTTAAAACACTAATTGTGAGAAAATGTTAATCGAATAGAAATATCGGCAATAATTTATCCAATGAATCAATGGTTTAATCAAGTTCAATTAAACATGTAGTTTTTCTTCTATTGATACGTTATTGATTTATCTAACGGCCTTGTTCACATCATCCCGGGTTCACACATTGGCTCGGGTCTGTAAACAAATCGCTTTACAATACCAGTAAACCAACCTCGGACCAAATTGAACGTGTGTTAGGAGAAGTTATGTATAAGATTTGTTTTTTGCTTTTTTGTCGAGCCTTCGACTTTTGTCGAAAAAGCGAGACATAGCGATCCTACATTCCGTCGGCGTCGGCATCGTCGTCGGCGTCGTCGTTGTCGTCGGCGGCGTCGTCGTCGGCGTCGTCGTTGTCGTCGGCGGCGTCCACAAATATTCACTCTGTGGTTAAAGTTTTTGAAATTTTAATAACTTTCTTAAACTATCCTGGATTTCTACCAAACTTGGACAGAAGCTTGTTTATGATCATAAGATAATATTCAAAAGTAAATTTTGTAAAAAAAAAATTCCATTTTTTCAGTATTTTACTTATAAATAGACTTTTTTTTTCTGCCAGGAAACATTACATTCACTCTGTGGTTAAAGTTTTTGAAATTTTAATAACTTTCTTAAACTATCCTGGATTTCTACCAAACTTGGACAGAAGCTTGTTTATGATCATAAGGTAATATTAAAAAGTAAATTTTGTTAAAAAAAATTCCATTTTTTCTGTATTTTACTTACAAATGGACTTAGTTTTTCTGCCAGGAAACATTACATTCACTCTGTGGTTAAAGTTTTTGAAATTTTAATAACTTTCTTAAACTATCCTGGATTTCTACCAAACTTGGAAAGAAGCTTGTTTATGATCATAAGATAGTATGAACAAGTAAATTTTGTAAAAAAAAACCCCATTTTTTTCCGTATTTTTTACTTATAAATGGACTTAGTTTTTCTGCCAGGAAACATTACATTCACTCTGTGGTTAAAGTGTTAAAATTTTAACAACTTTCTTAAACTATCCTGGATTTGTACCAAACATGGACAGAAGCTTGTTTATGATTAAAAGCTAGTATCTAGAAGGAAATTTTGTTCCATTTTTTCCGTTTTTTACTTATAAATGGACTTAGTTTTTCTTCCAGTTAACATTACATACAGTCTGCAGTTTAAGTTTTTAAAACATTTATTAGATTCATAAACTATCCTGGATTTTTACCAAACTTGGACCGCAGCTACTTACAATCAAAAGATAGTATAGAGAAGAATATTTTTATTAATTTTTTTCTTCATTTTTGTTGAGCCTGTGATTAACAGCAAAAAGTAGGCGAGACACTGGGTTCCGCGGAACCCTTACGAATTTTTGTATTTAGAAAAGTATAATAATTTGGTGTTTTATGTCATAAATCAGGGCAAAATTAATTTTATACCTGTTAAAATCAATGTACATATGGACCTTAATTTACTGAAGGGTTGCAAATCTTGGACCGTCAAAAAAATTCAATCATACAGAAAATCTTATCAATAGAGAATTAAAACCATGATATTTAAACAATGGTTATACAATATAACAGAGCATTATATTTACACTTAGCAGGACCGACTCTATATTCTAATGATTATTATGATTGGTTTGAGGATATCAATAGTTCATGATTAGCCTAATGATAGTAGCTATATAATTGTGAACGGTTTACATGCAATTTTTAAAACTTGGATTTAAAATCTTGCAGCCATTTTCAAGTTTAAAATATCATAGGGAAGCTTCCAGATCGTTTATGCTTTTCTTTAAATTACTAAAAATGAAAGAAAAAAAAACTAATAAATATCGTGCGCCGTGAGCTCATCTGGGTTTATCATCATCAGGAACGCTACAAGCCGAATATTAAAAAGACAAGGATGTATACGAACCGACACAATAGAAGAGCTCTACAAAGTTCCTAACAAATTAGCCAAAACCTATTAAAGTCAACTTTGTACGAAGGAGTAGAAACTTATGTTATAAATTTATAAACAATTTATAGACAATTTAAGAAAGGATTGTTATATATGATATCATTACCGAATTGTTAACAACTGAGTTGACAATACCCTCAGGAACTATGTTTCTATTGTTGGACATGTTTTGTCCATGAGGACATCATCCGCCAAGGAACATACAATATACAACACTTATGGATATCAAACAAATACTGGTCCGAAACAGATATTATCACGGACACAGTGTCGTTTTAATAAAAGTGACAGGTATCCCTTTATTACCAGATGTGACGAATACCTCGAATACGACACAGTCAAATTATTATACTATGGACAATAGCAACCACAATCTTCGCAGCCGACCGTGTAAACTTCTACTGCATGACCTTTTGGGCTTTAGTGACTTTAAACAACACTGTCACATTTCTTTATGAAAAACAGCACAACCTGTAATTTTGATAACAGATGCCCAATTTACTAGCATTTACCGACAACATCTTACTATACCAGAAGTAACGATGAACAAATAAAGACCTGAACTGCAGATTGCAAAATGATTGTAGACTATGCGGATTGGTATATGTCGGTGAAACGAAAGGACCGCTTAATTAACGTATGTGCTGTCATAGATCAGACATTAATAACAATGCAAATGACATTTTATACAAAAATAATAATCAGTCTGATCATTCAATCGTATGCGAGTTCGCACTATCGAACAAATACACCTTAGGATTAACAATACTCATCTTTCAACACCTCTCCGTAGAAAAATAATTCGGTAACTACCGCACCATATTGTTGCAATGTCAAATTAATGCGGTAGATTTTTGCAATATATTACTTTTATTCTAACTCGGTGAATGTGATGATTATTTTTTCAATCATGCTCCTCTACGTAGTTGTGATCATTGTTTTTATACATCACTTACTCTTTATGATGTATTTATAAATAACCCTCTGTCATTTATACAAAAGCCGTTTGGTTTTCATAACATTTGCAAGAAGCTTTATTCGCTCCAGTTACTATGTTTATGTTGTTGCCCTTTAGGGTTTAGTATACTTTTTCAAGGTTCGGCGGGTGAATTCTTTCTGTATATATTGCATTGTCGTTTGTTTTTTGTTGCACTTCTGTGTTTCTGTTGTTTCGTTGTTTTTCTCTTACAGTTGATGTGTTTCTCTCGGTTTTAGTTTGTAACCCGGATTTGTTTTCTCTCCATCGATTTATGACCTTTGAACAGCGGTATACTACTGTTGCCTTTATCTAGCATTTATTTTCATTGCCTTCAATGTTGTCGATATGTCTATTCAAAGATAAAGTGTTGCTGATCATTACACGTATGTTTCTGCTAGTTTTAATATCGTTAGGGTATGTCCATATGTTTGTATGATGGTCATTGGAAAGTTATTTAGGTTTTTTTTTTTTTTTGCTTTGTTTAGAGGTTGGAGCATGCACACCATGTTTCGCTTATAATATATCAAATAATATTGAGAATCGAAATAGGGAATATGCTAAAGAGACAACAACCCGACCAAAAGGCAGATAACAGACGAAGGCTACCAATGGGTCTTCTACGCAGCGATAAAATCCCGCACCCGGAGGTGGTCCTAAGCTGGCCGATAAAACATGCATCCAGTCTCGCTGTTTCGATTTATTTCGTGTGTATTGAAAGGGAATGAAGATTTGTTTAGCCTTTGAATTATCAATTACATATAAAAAGTGTGTTTATCTGTTTTGAGTATATATTTATATATTAGTTACAAAAGGATCACATATCTATTTCATTGACCATAATAGAGTAAAGCGATATATGCTTAATGTGTTTCTTTACTGAATTAGTTATTTGTTTTGCCACTAGGAGATATGCTATAAATATATCTTTTGAAAACATCAATTAGCCCGAAGAACGACAATCCTGACAACATCGATCAGAAAACAAAATTTTCCAAAAAAATTGAATTCTTGTCTTTCGTTTCTGATTTTGTGCTTTTTGTATAGGCCATTTTGTATTTCTTTGTTGAAATAGCTGTTTGCTTTTATAGTGATTTAGATTAAAATATTTTAATGCAACATGTGCAATATTGTAATTGATCATTGACTCTTCTTTCAGATTCAGATTTATATTTCTTTTTGCCAAATATTAGCCACTAAAACCGAGTGTTTGTGTTACTCGGTCTTTCGTTTTCAATGTTGTGTTTTGTGTTCTGTTGTTTATCTGTTGGCCTTTTTAACCCATATCGTCGTCATTTTTTTTTCGACTTATAAGTATGAATGTCCTTTTGGTATCTCGCGATTCAGTTTTACAGACTATGATACGCTACGTCAGCAGCTAGAATCTATAACGCGAGACTATTTCGTAGAATTTCTTAATTTGGCATGGAATAATATATATGTTTTTATGGTCATGATACCTTTCGAGATGCTTTGAAAAAAAGAGCCATCCTGTACCAATACTAAGTACCCTGTCTCATTCAGTTTTCTTCGTAGATCGTCACGATTTAAGAGTCTGGTATGAGTTGCGAAGTGTATACATTATACGTGGTAGAAGTGTGTAAAATGCTGTTAAGATGAGATAGATTTCAATATTGAAATCGTCTCGTTCGTTAAATATCTGATGCATTACATTTAAGCATTAACTTTGTATTATTCCGATGCACCTGTGCCAATTCCGTTTCTGTGCTACTGTCTATGTTGCTAATATTGAAGAAGTGTGTTTTGAAATTTGTATTCTGTTTGTCTTTACATCTGTGGTTTTTTTTTTCTGTCCTGGTGTTGTCTGCTTCTTTTTGACTTACCGTCTTGCATTTCGTCACAATACTGAACTTATTATGTAGTGACAGCAAGGTTTCAGTTGCAAAGCATGTATATATGAAATACCTGTTTGTGATTTTTTTAATGCACATTTTAGTCAGTCTTTTAATGTCTTAACAAGCAAGTGCATATGTAAAAAATGACACAAATTGATGAAATAAACACAACTATTATTGAGACGTTTGTACTACTAACCTTTTTTTCATAAATTGATAAAAAGACCAGTTTTACAAAGGATATACAAAACCGTACTGGTAACACATACATTATTTAATGAATCCAAATAAACAAAAACAAACAAAAAATACTAACAACACAGAGACAAAACAGAAAAAAATTTTCTTTTTATGTTTATCAGTTTTTACTACAGTAGTTACACCAGGAAGAGTTTGGTTCTTTAAGTAATTTAAATCAAAATGTATGTCAAAGAATGAACGCAGACTGCAACATGAGCAACCAGACGACCATTCGGTTTCCGGTGTTTATATCGTTATGTATCTCAAAAAAGAAAGGCGGCATATCCCAAAGGGATAGTTAAAATCATTCGAACGATCACATTGTCAAAAAAAATCAGCCAAAGTCTTATAACAGTCTATTTAAAAACAATTCATCACAGAAACATAGAAAACGAAGCACTGAGCAGCATGAACCCCATGATAACCTGGAATAATCTCATTTGCTTCGGGAGGGTATGCACTTAAGCTTTTTATTTTTGGGGTGAGGCATTTTCTCTATATACTAGTATTTTGATTTCTAGTATTGTTCTTTTACATATTCTTAATTTCTTTCTTTTTTTGGCCTAGATATTTAAGAAAGGAAAACCATCTAATACAACTATAAGAGTACATACTTTATGTGAGAAAAAAAAATGATGAAAGCTTAAAAATCGGTCAAACTGGTTGTTTATCGAAAAACAAATATTACTTAATAGATTAAATGTCAAATGATAATAAAATAGTATCACAAATACATGTAAGAGCAAAATGTATAATGAATGAAGTCTGAAATGAAGTATAAGTTGACATGTGTTGATACTGAGCGGTTACGCAATGTTACGTAGTACTTATAAAACGTTGCGTTGACCTTAAATGATGTGTGCCTTTCTTTCGAGTCCTGTCAAGTAAACTCCTAAACGCGATAGTGACATAGTTTGTGTTCAAATTGAAAATACAAATAATGCTGAACAACAAATTTTACAAATGTAAGTTGTGTTGACCTGAAATGTTGTATGCTTTTCTTTCGAATACTGTATCATGTGTATATCAAACTCTCCGAAACGTGAAAGCGAAATATTATTTGCCTAAATCGTAGATTACAAATAGTGTTGATCAGCAAACTTAAGGAATATAAGTCTGACTATAACAATATCATGCGAAGAGATAAATTTAGATGTATCAGTTAACAATTGCTGCTCCATTTCTCATTGCATGATGAAAATAAATTCCATGCAAAATCCGAATTCTAGGTAAATTCTACATAACAATACTGAAAACGAAACATTTGGGGTATACGCATGTTTTTATGGTACTTTGAACGTTAATCTTTGGGAATGTACAAGAATTTTAAAGTAATTTTGCATCTTTAAACTTTTACTAGAATCACGAATTGACCTAGACTATTGTTTAGAAACGTATTTGTAGACACTATTTTGTACCACTTTTTCATACCGTTTGTGTAGTACTATGTGTCATAACAATGACATGATTATACCATACCACTATACGGTTTATGCACATTGAAGAACAGTAGTATTCATAACATACCTCCATACCAAATACCAAATATAACACAGCTATAGCATGGCAGTTTTACAGTATGTCTTTTTTGCCCCTTACGAACATATCATAAACCGATTAAAACATATAAAATGTATATTGAAGTTTGTAACTGTCCTGCAATATCAACTGCCACTTTATTAATGTCGTGTACTTAGCTATTACTTCAATAGAACATGATCACTACTATCAAATTTTAATTGACAAATTTATCCATAAATTTAGCTTGTGTTCAAGTCAAGATTGAATACAATTATGTAATTATATTGAAATAGTTTAAGCTGTAGGAAAAAATCTTATGTTTAAGAAAACCTCAGTCTTTCCTCCTTTCCTTAAGAGTGGTGTGTTTCGAGTCGGAATCAGTGGACTAGTTTAGTTTAAGTGTTTTGTGTTATGTTTGTGATGAATTTAACACGTTCGTATCAAATTCATTAACAAAAACAATACATTTGCAAACGAAATGTCAGAAAAAAAAACCCACTAATGATTAAATATAACACTTTTAAAGTATGAATCGGACTTCATATTTCACCATTTATTTTGATAAATAATCATTATAATTAAGGCCAACAGCGTATTGTTATCTATCATCAAGTCCATGTTTATCATATGACAAACACGTGAATATATAATATGATTTAGTTTATCTAACAAATCAAATAGATATTACAGCATTAATATATCATTGTAAGGCCAGACGTTTGAAGGGGCATCCGCATGGTGTGCACGGATATGATACAAATAAATGGCAGGTAATACATTTAACATTTTCTGGCCGATTTTTATTGGTTAGTTTGAGTAGAAAACTCTTCTTCTTTTTTTTATTCAACAACAATATTGCACATTTCTTCTTCACTGGTACAGCTATTTCAGTGGAGATACTTGTATATTAGTACCTAAAGACCAGGGTATCTATGTTTACTAAGTTAGTATATAAATTATTTGTCATTAATACATTATTTATCATTAATACATTATTTATCATTAATACATTATTTATCATTAATACATTATTTATCATTAATACATTATTTATCATTAATACATTATTTATCATTAATACATTGTTTTTTCTATTTTAACTCTAAATATGAACTTTATATCAAAAACAGTATTCGTTAATATATCATTATTAACTATCTGATAGATGTTGAGAGTAAAAAAGAAAAGAAAACCGGGTTATAGTAGCCTTTTCGGAATTTGGTTTGTGGTTTAATATGTTTTTCTATCGTCCGGTATAACGGTATTTTCAGTTTTTTTTGTGTGGATTAATTTAGTTGCACTAAGTTTTATGCCAAACATATGTGTATTATCCACGGAAGGTATGTATACGTAAAATGTTTGGTCTGATATAGTCAAGATGGTTTGTATTTCTTCCGTATAATCTAAATTTAAAGTATGTAAATATGTGTGATAAATTAAGAGGTACATTGAAATTGTAAAATGAAATAATCATCTATCAAACAAGTCAAATACATAGAGCTCTGTAAAATACATATATAATAACAATATAGACAATGATATTACAACAATGTTGTCAAATATAAGAATATATCTTTTTATAGAATTTTTAAAATCCAAATTTTTGTAAAGCAAAAAACATAAAATCTCACTCTAATGAATCAAATGCCTTAGCAAAATCTAGAAAAAGTAAAGCACCTCTATGTTAAATTATTCTGCATAATCTATGACATCTTGAATTTGTCTAACGTTGTATCCTATATATCTATTTTTTACATACCCATTTTGATCCCCATGAATAATTTGAGGTAATATTTTAATAATTCTTTGAGCAAGTGAATAAGCAACTAATTTTGTGTCAACATTCAATGATATTAATGGTCTATAATTGTCTAAACAGATAGGATCATTTTTTTTTATGTAAAAGGGAAATAACTCCAAAAGGTTCTGTAAAGTTCTACACTTAACCCACCAATTCCTGGAGCTTTATTTAGTTACATTTCAAATAATGAATCTGTGCATTCCTGAATGCTTAAAGAACCTTCCATAATATGGCCTTCTTTATCTGTTAGGATATGATCACATTCTGTATTCATTACATAATCTTTTATAAAAATTTTATTAGGATTTGAACTTTTATAAGAAAGTAGAAAACTCACCTTTACGATACATTTGTTCTCCTTCTTAGTATTATTTTTGTCGTTGTCTTTACTAACACATTTCCGTCTGATTAGCCGTTCATCTGAAATGCTATAAGAACTTAAGCGCTAAACATTTTTAAAAACAAAACAAAAACTACAATGATTTCTAAATATTAATTAAAAAAAAAGAATTGTAGCTTGAACAAATTTGTAGTGAAGGGGATAGCAGGGCGACAGAGGGTAGCAGAACGAATAAAGAACTGTGATAAAGGAGAGGGATTAAAAAAAAAGAAAACAGGTTGATAGAAATTACAAAAGGGTTATTTGTTTTCTGGTGGGAGAAAGGAGAAAGGAGAAGAGGTGTGAAAAAAGGCGGAACGCGTTTAAGATGGAAAAATACTACTTATATTACCAATGTCCCCCTCTTCTGTAATTTGTTTGTAAGTTATGTCGTTAACTCTTCGGGAGGACTAGAATTTATTCCATGATAAAAAAAACAATACTTGGCTAAAGTGTCATCACGTAACATTTTCATAATTATATAGTCTATTCATCAAAATTCCATAATTGAAAAAAAAAAATTATAATTTATAAAATGTATTAATTTATAAAATGTATTAATTGGGATTATATCAAATGATGAAAGTGGCTTTATAAGAACCTGGTGCGATAACCTATATTTAAGTTTTGACGTGAGAAGAAACATACAACGTATTTTTAGGGAACGATCATTTGATATTCTGCCGAAAGGGGGGGGGGGGATTGTTGAAATACATATACTGGCCTATGGTTATAACAGCCACTCAACAAAATAAATCTGTTCAAATCAGGATGAAAAGGAATATTTAGCAAAATTAAATGTAGGAAGTAATTGTGTTCAAAATTGTAAATAAATTATCCAAGTGAAAAACCACGTTAAAATAATAAGCGACCCCCCTCCCCACATCAGATGGTCGCCATTTTCCAAAATGGCAAAGTGTGATGTTTCAAATTTTTGGCTGGAGTTGTTCTGCTTTCAACCGACTGGCTCTCCTCTCATGACTCTTTAAAATCTTTACATGTAATGACTATGAATTTGTATAAGTTTTTCTGTTTAATTTCTGTGAGGGGGCCTCGGTGGCCAAGTGATCTAAGTAGTTCTACTACTGTAATCACTAGCCAGTCAACAGTGAGGTTGTGAGTTCGAACTAGACTCCAATCTTAATTGACTAGGATTGTCAGTTTCCGTATCAAAGGTCGGTAGTTTTCTCCGGGAACTCCGACTTCCTCCACCAATAAAAACTGACCGCCATGAAATAGCCCAAAAGTGGCGCTTAAAAGTGGCGTTAAAACACCAACAATCAATCAATCAATTTCTTTGATTCTAATCTATATTTCCTACGGACCAATCCATTAAGAAATAAGCACGTAAATCTAGAAGATTCTTCAACATATAATCTTTAACGTATATTTGTTATCGTGTTTCTATATCACGTATATTAAAACTGAATCTCTACACATAATTGCACGTTTACTTCCAAGGCAAATAATTAACCAATGTAAAACAGACAATACAATATTAAGGACATTCCTCAAACAAATTCCTTAAAAATAGAAAATGGTTAATAGCATTTTTCATTACAATCCAAAGAGTCCTAGCAAAACTTCATCCATTTTACATCGCAACAACTCATCCAAATTGAAGCTAAATTGCAATTTTAGTTCTATGTTGACATCAATCATGTGAACATTGTATTTCATTCCCTATGAAGAATATCATTTTTTTATTTCATGTTTATTTCAGACACAGAAACAAAAACCATATCATTAGCACTGTATCGTTATATGTGTCAGAACATAGTTGGAACAGAAAATCATGTAAAAACAATGAGACTGAAAAATACATGTACTATCAGGGATAATTTTACAAGCAACAAGGAGGGTACCCTTATCGCAAGTGGAAGTTTTGGTGAAGGACTTGGGATGAGAGGAAGTGATTTGGATATGATGTATGTAACTAAAGACATGGAGGTTTATGAAGACATTAAAACGGCTTACAATTCAAATTTTACATATTTGTCGATGGACACAGATGATGTAAAGCTTGGTTTTACTCAGTTGCAAGTAGAACAAATTGATAGTCAATTTATATTTGAATACTGTGAAGAATGTAATGGAAAACTGTATTTCTCGAGCACATTATTTAAACAAGAACTCTTGCGTAAAACAGATAGTGTAGTTCATGGACCATGTTTATCAAACAAAACAGGAACGTATGACCAAGCCACATGCTTACATAGTACAGCATGGATATCACAAGCATCACAGTGGATAACAAGATCAAGTAACGCATGGCCAAATTATAACGTCAAACAAAGTATTATAAAACATGGAGTACTTTTTGTACCAATCGGAGTTAAGGGATCGCCAAAAAGAGGATATAGAATGGCGAATTTCTTTTTCTGTTGGTGAAAAATTTCTAATTAATACTTTTACACATACTCAGTTAATATGTTATGCCCTACTGAAAATTCTTTTGAAAGATGTAATAGCCACCTACAACGAATGTGACAATTTGCTATGTTCATATTTTTTGAAAACAGTTATTTTCTGGATATCAGAAGAATTACTACAATCAATATGGAAACCAGGAAATCTTATCCATTGTTTCATCCGATGTTTAAGCAGACTGATTTATACTGTTGACTATTCAGTTTGTTTACATGACTTCATTCCAGAGAACAACATGTTTGAGAACAAAATAGAAGGACGTGCTCGTGGAATACTTTTACAGAAGTTTTATACACTGCATAGTTACGGATGGCGATGCATGCTATTTTCAGATCAATTATCTAACTTTCATGTATCAATGTGGATGGTTGACATTGCACCACTGGTATTGCATTCTGACATAGTTGAAAAAATACTGAACTCAAGATTATTAAATGCTATGCTATTTATTCCTGGAGCTAATATATACAAACCAGTAATACATCAGATAGTTTCCTGTGATCAATCTTCGAACAAATACTTGCATATATTCCATATGTCATTGTTGTGTGCACAATATGCGCAATCTTTACCACTGAACAGTAACAGTGTTAATAATAAATATCAATACCTAGAGTACAACTCCTGTCGTTGTACTCTGCTACAGAATATATATCATGACGCTGTATCCGGATGGGTGATGTTAGCTTCGTTTTTCTGTAAGACAAAACAAAACGGTAAAGATTTATACGTCATCATGTATTCTATTTCGAAATTTACTCCTGAAAAATTATACTGGTTAATGGGTATGTCAGACAATAATTACCGATCGCTCGAAATAAAATCATTCAAGAAAAGTATTGTTCAATTACTGAAAATAATGGTTGTAGATGACATCATATTTTAAAGTAACTCTGAGTTATTACCAGATGAACTACTAATGAAATTCAGAATTGGAAAATAGACATCATTCTTAACCGTCTTTACCGTATGCTTTTTTTCTTATTTTCTTTGCCATTATCATCTAAAAGACATCAGACAATGTCAAGATTGCCTTCTTTATTTACAATTGGCAATAAAAGGAAATTTATTTCACGAAAAAAAATACGACAAAAGCTAAAGCCTACAATTTTCTTGGTATAGCTTCACAGATGTTAGGCGACAATAAATCTGCCCGACATTTATTCATGCAATCAGTAGAAATACTTCCGGATCACCTTTATAACACTTCTGCAAAGCGCCTTTCATTATTGAGCTCGCTATGATATATGTGGATTCACATGTTCAGATCAAATACTCGTAAAAGGACGAAAGATATATTTCAGAATGTTATTTCGATACAATAGTGGAATTTATGTTTTATTGCAGTTTTTTGTACAACAATTTGATATAATCCTTTTGATACTGGAAATTACAATGCTACCGCTTAGTGTAACCTAAGAAATATATATCCTCTTACTGAAGATAATGACTCGCGGATTATTTAAATGCATTTTGTAAAGTGCTTCCAGGCAAAAGAGTACATTTGTAATGATCTTATTTTTCAATCATTCTACATCATTAAGGAATAATACTATCAAACGTCTTACAGTGACTGAAGAGGTTGCTGTACAAATGAATTAGTACAGACACTAAACGTTAATAAAAAACTCTCTATCACCATATTGCAGGTTATTTATGTAATTTTAAGCTACCGTGGATTTTTTGTTATTCGTGAGATACAAATTATCATGTATTCACGTGGGTATATCTTAACCAAGAATTTAAATTTCAACATAGAACAAGTTTCTATAGAGTTATCTGATGATTTTGGAAAAACCACAATATCAATAAAAATGCCAATTGGTCGTGAACAATTGAGAGGTCTTTCCTTTTCGTAATTTTAAAATACATGTTTTAGTAGGCGTAGAATGCATAGAAAAGCTCTAAAACACACATAAAACCCTAAAACACATAATTCTCTTCGTGGGCCATGACCTTGCCTTTTGACCTTATGACCTAAGGAAAGGTCAGTTCAAAATACCCTATGGGTCTAGGACCTTTGGTTCAATAGTTAAAGCTAATTTTGTCTTTTCAGAAACTGTTAACTCGGGTTATGCCCCTTAAGTTTATGTCAAAACTCTATTCCATACTTCTGTAAGTATAATGGTTTTTGAGATATCACATAAAAAGTCATGAGGTCAAAGGTCAAAGTCAACCTTAAATAGCTTTAAAACACACTGAAAAACATTAAGATAAGGTCAAAAACACATAATGTTCTGTATTAAAAATGTTACATCTACTATTCATGGCCTTTAAAGTAAAACAAATAAGTGGTTGCTATGGACTTATATCTCGTTGCTCTGGACAAAAATGTCATTTTCAATATTAAAAAAGTCATATTTATATTATTCATAGCCTAGTAAGGTAAAAAAATATATGGATGCTAAGATTTTTTATGTCGTTACTAGGAACATTGTCCCGTAACCTTGACCTAATTTTGTAGACCATATTTTGCTAAACTTTTTTGCAATCAGAGTTTCTTTCTATCTCTAACCTCATTTGAGATATAAACAAAACATCCTAATTTCGGTCCCCGAAAACAGTTTTGGTGCCCTAGGTCCCTAATGTTTGGTACCATTATTTTAGACCCATATAACAAATGTAGATCTCTATAAGACACACATATTCTCCATTACATTTTTTTAGCCATTTTTTTAAGTTTTGAGCAATTCTGATAACAAGGTAAGATCAAAATCTAGGTCACGACCTTGACCTATGATCTTGTTCTCAATTTCAAGATCATGGATCATGGACCTCATATCAAAAGGTCCTAAGTCTTTACGACATACAGTTCGTGAGATTTAGAGACACACCGCATACGTTAAATATTTAAGGGGGATAACTACTATAAAAAGTAAACAGATAACGTCGGCTCATGTTACAAACTTACACTATGTCCCAAGCAACAAGTAAAAAGATACCTTTGTCGATATCTCTTACGGTTTCTGAGGAAAAGCGATTACAAGGTTTTCGGTGTTCATGTAGATAACTACTTAAAGAAAATGTTACGGCATGGAGCCCTAACCACAATATAGCTTTTGGTCTACCGATACTTGATACCTAATATCATTTCAACATGTGGCGTACTTTGTTTGGGGAAATGTCGTTTAAGTTTTACGGAAAAAGAATAATTATCAGAAGAAATACAGTAAAGTCTTTCCTTGGGGCGAAATCTTTTGCTTTCAACTTTTTGTTTACCCGTCATTTCTATTGTAACTGATATTTACTTGTGTTTTTATATTTCTAAATCGGTTCAGGACTGTTGAATATGTGGAAACATTCAAAAGCTGATAGCATCGAGCATTTGTCTATCGTAATATGGCACATTAACTTTGAGTGTTAGAATTTTCTAAAACGCAATTTTACGTGTTTTTGAGGGTATCAAAGGGAGATTTCCAACTGTCAAAACGATTTCGAACTCATCAGCTGATTTTATAGGTAAGTACTTTTTAAACAATAGAAAATGACTTGCAAAAACCGTAAAATATTATTATTGTGCTTGTTAATTATTGTGTAGTTTTTTCAAATAATATGATTATTATTTCATGTAGCTATTTAGCCATTTATTTTGTGAGACAACACTTGGTATTTTCCATTTCAGAAATTGCAAATTGAATATGCAAACAACTATTATTAAAATGGAGATTCCGAACAATCATTTCAATAACAAACAAAAAATGAAAGAATCGCATGACTTCGACAGAGTGGGCGTCTCTTGATATGGAGACCGTAAAATGTTTGAAGTGTCGATTTCAGTTGTTCTTTTTGATAACTCTGATTGAGCAGTTTTTGCGGAAGGAGCATATCCCTTTTAATGAAGTCCGTATAGTGTGAAATTGCAGGAGTGCAACGTATCAGTCGAGATATATTAACGCAATACGATGAGGTATAGGGTATGTTACGGCTGAGACTTGAGGAGTTAAAATAATCCATTTGTCGTCGACTCAAGTTGAAGTCGTCGAATTGTTTGAATATCGAGGAAAGATTAAGATGTAAAGCAGATCTTCTTCTTTCGATAGTACCCTTGTCCCAATACACAAACTATGAATTTTGGTATAATTGCAAATGAGACAACTATCCACAGAGTTCAAATGACGATAATAAAAGACATTATAGATCAGCGTAGGTCTTCAACAATAATAAAAATCCATATCGTATAGTCAGACCCTGACATGAATAATGTGAATCAATTGAAACCTGAAAATTAACGGCCTAATTTATACGATACAATTAATGAAAAACAATTATGACAGACATGAAACAACGAAACACTGAATTACGGGCTGCTGACTTGGGACAATCTACTATTTTAGTTTCTTATTGACAGTTTGAGTGGTTCGAGTTAGTGCTGTCTTCATCTTGACGGATCGCTGACTTAACATCAAAAATATCTGTCTGATCAACAAAAAGAAGGCATTTATTTGTATCTTATATTTTAAAGCGGGTAACTTTTAGACGATTGTTGTTCCTGATTGTCTTACGATTGTCATATTTTCAGTATAATAATGTAAACTCGCCATAATGATTCATCAAAATCCAAACCTTCTGCTTGACCACTGTTCTATTGAAACGAACAAATAATGATGATTGCTACTGTAACAATGTTTTCCCCGTTTGAATAACTTCAAAAGTACTCATGATGTAGCATATTACAGCTGACTATACGGTCTGCTTATCAAGCTCATTGTTCAATGTCATATGATAAATTATATTTGCTTAAATATATCTGATATGAACTCTGTTTGATAATTGTCTGTTTGATAGTCAAATCAAATCGCCTTAGTTTATATACATATTCAAAGGAATATTGTATTCAAGAATATTCACAGTTACAGAATTGTAAATGTCAACAATTTTCTGAAATGAAATATTTCCAAGTGAAAAATGATGATTTTTATTTATCGTCCGATTTTCTTTTACTGTTGTCATGTCGTTTTGCAGATCTTAACATTTAGATTTTTAGCATAGTTATTATGCAGCAATAAGATAAGTATTAGGTATGATAGGTTTTTTTTTTATAAGAGTCTATTTTATGTCATATACATAAACTCAAATGAGGTATTTTTATAAGGAGTTTGTACCCACTTAACGCACAGATACTTATGTTATACTTAAAACGTTAACAATTTGCTGTGTAAATTTAAAATTAAATTTGTCAGTTAGACAATACTAACTTAAATAATACACATAGTTAGTTATTTGTATGCATGCATAAGTAAGTAATGTGACACACAATTTCATTTTTTTCTAATATTCAATAATATTTTCTTATTACATATACTTAAATCTATATAATCTTTTATAGTTCATTTAGGCATAAAATATATTTTGCAGATTTAACTCTGTGTTTTCAGAGATAAACATATATTAACTAAAGGTACTTTATTACTGTTTCATCTAAATATCATATAATATAAATCTTTAAAAGGTGACCTTGTCTAGGAACTCATTGCATAGGATTTTTTTTTTCTAATAATTATTCAGTTTATTGCATAGGAAGTACCACTCGAAAAAAATACAGGTTTTTTTTAACTTTTTCTTCTCCTGCCAAACCTCTGCGTATACAGCCATACTATTTCAATCTGTCAGAATCGGTCGTTTACATTTTTTCTATTATATATTTGAAGCTAGATTTGTATCTTTTTTTAATTCCAAAAAAATTCGATCTTAGATACACATAACTATATTTAAAAAGCATGTTTATATTTTGTAAAGAGATTTAAAAAGTTTGTATATTTTGAAGCGTGTCCATAAAAATAAATGTATCGAAAGTCATATTATAAGTCATTCATGGGCAAATATTACTTTAAAAGATGTGTAGGTGGTTTAAATGAAAATAGAAACAAAAATAGATTCAACTGAAATACAATCCTCGACAGATCAAGTTGGCAGGTAAAGTGAATTGGAAATAAATTTTTAAACGCGTTTTAAATGTAATGACTTTATTGATATTTGTTGATATCTATTATCGTTATTTTGGTGTACATAAACAGAAAAAAAAAATAAAAAATGAAAGAAGCATACACCCCCTAACATTTGTTTTCTTTCAAAGCGAAAGTTCAGATATGATTAAGAATAAGGATAAGAACGGACATTCATCCATATATTTTCCTCTTTGAAATTAAAAAAAAAAAACGCGAAAACTATGATCCTTTTTGGTCTTTGTTTGTCAGATTGGAGAAAAAAAACATTACCTTTGTACACGTTAAGTCGTATGAAAGAAGATGACCACGAAAGTAAAAACAAGATAAAAACCGATTGTTCAGAGAATAATTGAAGGTCTTTCCACTGTTGAATTTCTAAATCATTGATAAGAAGTCACTTCCAAAGTAACTACTGGTGTCACATTATAGGATTCTTCATTAGGATTCCAAACATATATGATTTCTGTGTACTTTTGCCTGAAATAAGGGAGGTAATTTGCTACTTCCGGTTGAGGACACTTTTGGTATCATAACATAGCTTTTTTCACACTGATTCTAAATATATATGGTTTCGATATACTATTGCCAGAGATAAGAGGGATAATTTGCGTCTTTCGGTTTACCATTGTTTACAGAAGGTCATTTCCAGTCTCAAATGACGGGTTTATGCATGCCGATTAAAAAATATATGGTATCTAGGTACTTTTCCATGAAAGAAGTACAAAAATTACTACTTCCGGTTGACTCATTATCACTTCTGGTTGATATCATTTAAGGTAAGAAGTCTCCAAACCTTATCCAAAAAGTCCTATGGTTTTATGATGTTAAAATGTCTCAACGAATAATTTGGTGAAATTTTGTCATTATTTATTACGGTTTGTGAGGGAAAGCGAACACAATCAAAATTTCAGAAATAGATCAGGACCTTGACCTTTGACCTTGACCTCAAATTTCTTTTTGTGGACCAAGGAAATCAAATCCAAAAAATATAAGTTTTATAGCTTACAGCTCATGAGTAACATGTATATATGACTATGTCAAAAACAGAAGCGGAATAAATCGCATATGAAGTCTTCGTATCGCGTCGGACAAAATTCAACAAAACATACCGAGGATATTACGAGCAAGCAGCGTTCGGAGAGATAACCTTTACAGGAAATAAGTCTATGGTTACACAGGGTAAACTGCGTATTCATTGTTCGATATCATGTATCAAAAATCTTTTCGATGTCTTCGAATAATCAAAACTCAATCAAAAAGTTTTTCCACAGGAAAGTAGGCAGACCTTATATTGTGATTTTTTTAAGCAAACAGTTTTATTTTGAATACATGAGATTTTAGATTTTCAATTTACTTAATTACTGTAGTTTTATTCCACTGTTTTTATAGTTTGTTTATTTTCCATTTTATTTTTATTTATGATAGATTCAGTTTCACAAAACACATCAATTGCTTTATATCGTTACTTGTGTCAGAATATAGTCGGAACAAAGCATCAAGCAAAACGATCAGACTGATGCATTCTATCAGGGACAATGCTAATGGGAACGAGCTTTATATCCATATCACAAGTGGGAGTGTTGGTGAAGGGCTTGAGATGAGAGGAAGTGATTTAGATATAATGAATGTAACAAAACCAATCGGAGTTTTTGAAGATGAATTACCCCGATTAAATCCGAATATAACGATTTGTAGAATGGAAACAGGCGATGTAAAACCGGGTTTCATTCAGTTGATAGTAGAAAGAAGTAATAGTGAATTTGTATCTAAATACTGTGAGGAACTTAATGAAAAACAATATGTCTCGAGCGCATTATGTAAGAAACATCTCCTGACCGATACATATGGTGCTATTCATGGACCATGTATATCAGTCGAAAACGGATATTTCGACTACGCCCTTTGTTTACATTGTAAAACATGGATATCACCTGCTGCACAATGGATAACAAGACCAAGAAACTTATGACCGACTTTTTATGTCAAACAAAGTATTATAAAACACGGAGTACTTTTTGTACCAATTGGAGTGAAGGGGTCGCCAAAAGAATCTGGAATGGCGAATATCTTTTTCTGTTGCTGAAAAATTTCTTATCAATTCATTTACGCACACTCAATTATTATGCTTTGTTCTCCTGAAAATTCTTTTAAAAGATGTAATAGCTACTTACACCGACTGCAAAGATTTGCTCTGTTCATATTTCTTGAAAACAATTATTTTCTGGATATCAGAGGAACTACCACTATCCGTTTGGGAACCTGACAATCTTATACCTTGTTTTATGAGATGTTTAAGCAGACTGATTCATTGTGTAGAGTATTCAGTGTGTTTGCATTACTTCATTCCAGATAATAACATGTTTGAAAACAAATTTAAGTAGAGGGAGGTGCTCGTGACGTACTCCTGAATAAACTAAACACATTGCAAAGATACGGTTGGAGGTGCATATTATTTTCAGATCAAGTATCTAATTTCCATGTATCAATGTTGAATGCTCCCATTGAACCGATTACATTGCGCTTGAACGAGGCTGCAAAAATAGTGAATTCCCTTTTTTTTTTTGTTTACGTTAGATGGTACCCCTGATTATTTCAGAGTTGACAGTGACAGGATTACATACAGTAGAGGAATACAACAGATAGTTTCATGTAACGCATCCTGAATAAAGGCCATATGTACATACTACATGTCTATGAAGTGTACATCGCGTGCTCAGTGTATACCATTGAACAATATAAAAAGAAATAATTAACGCCAATACAAACAGTACAAATTCTGTCTTTGTACTCTGCTCCTAAATATTTATCATGACGCTGTATCTTGGTGGTTGATGATAGCTTCGTTTTTCTATAAGACAAAACAATACAGTAAAGCATTAAACATCGTCATGTACTCCCGAAAAACTATACCGCTTCGTGGATATGTCGGATATTCATCTCCGATCGCTCAAACTGAAAGCATTCGAGAAGAAAACAATTGTTCAATTATTAAAAATAGTGCTTGTTAATGATATGAAATTTGAAATCATCTCTAATCTTATACTAGATGAGCTACAAATGGAAGAAGCATTAAAAAATGATTCTTATTATTTCCGGTCTTTACCGTATGCACATTTCCTAAATTTTCTTTGTAATTATCGTCTAAATAATATCGGAAAAAGTGAGGATTGCCTCAAAGATTTACAAATGGAATTATCGAATATAGAAGACACTGAACCCAACCGACAAGACTTCAAACGGTTAGTTGAAATAACTCTGCATGATATATTATAATAAGATCTGAGATGAGATTTGATGTGAAATATCTGCGTTCAGTTGAAACCTATTTAAAAGGAAGATACACACTTTTCAGAGTTGTTGTTCGTTTTTTTTCAGAATTTTCCGCATGAAATTAATAGTATTTTACTATGGTATAATAGTTTTTCTTTTATTACTGAATAATGCAATGATACAGTGTGTTCTAACTAAGGTGACTTTAACATATCCCCTCATTACCAGTTATGACTTATGAAAATGAACAAGAGTTTCATGACGGCTTTTATTAATTAAAGAAATGTTGACGCCTTTGTATCACTTTTGTACTGACTAAGGCAATGTTGACCTTAAAGGGATTAAGCTATGTGTCATACATACGAAAAATTAAAATTGAGAATGGAAATGGGGAATGTGTCAAGGAGACAACAACCCGACCATAGAGCAGACAACAGCCTAAGGCCACCAATGGGTCTCCAATGCAGCGAGAAACTCCCGCACCCGGAGGCGTCCTTCAGCTGGCCCCTAAACAAATATGTATTCTAGTTCAGTGATAATGGACGTCATACTAAACTCCAAATTATTCACAAGAAACTAAAATTAAAAATGATACAAGACTAACAAAGGCCAGAGGCTCCTGACTTGGGACAGGCGGAAAAATGCGGCGGGGTTAAACATGTTTTTTGAGATCTCAACACCCTACATCTATTTGCGTTTTATGTCTTATACATTCTTGATTTCAAAGTAAATTTGGTTTTCAAATGTTTGGGTCTGAGCATTCCTGATAAAAGTAGATCTAGAAAAGCTCCGGAAGCACAACATTAATAAAGTGTTATTTCCTTTCTGTATTTACACAACCCACTAAGTTCGTGGTACTTTTTCATGTATTGTCTTGCAGACTGCTCTTTGTCTTCTTTCCTTAAGTCATCTTGGTGTTTGACTTTTTTCTTTAATATATCCTTTCATTGACCCGCAGGTATATTTATTTACTTGTTCACGTTGTGATAAAATGTGCTTCGTTTATTGTCATTATTTCAACAATGCCTATTTCAATGTTTTTTTTCTTCAAAACAGTCTGCAATGGTGCATCAATTAAGTTTTATTTGTTTTTTGTATATGAATAAAAAAGATGTGAGCTAAACGTTATTGCGACAACAACCCAACTACATATAACCGAAAAGATATCAAGATGTCCACAAAAAGAAAAACAAAGTAATGTAAGCTGTAAGTTGTCTAAAACATGACGAACAAGTCAACGGAAACATAGAAAAACACAATAGGAAAAAGGGAACAGCATGTAAATTTCCTTCACACACATGTACAAATAAAAGCAAGAAACTGTTGATATGTTCATTCAGTTGAAGCCTTTTAAAAAAAATGAAAGGAATACTCGAGCACCTTGATAAACAAGTTGTTCATTTATGTAGATCTTAAAGCAGCATTACTATACGTAAATATGTATGCAAATTGAATTATAGGCCTAAGTTCAAAACAATCATTTGTTTTTATTGTAATACAAATTACACAAGAAAAAAATCGTATTAACAGTGCGTTTATACTTTCATAAAGTACACATCTATACGTTTATAACGGAAGTTCTTTAAGATGATATCAGAAGTTATACTACACTAAAGATCTTAATCAGCACAATGTATTGGATGTTAAAGGATCGTATGATTACCACATATCAGTTTAAGACCCCATGTGAACGTCTGAAAGTCTCTTTGAAGTATGAGTTACACTAATTACACTGTTAGAGATCGCTTCATATCGGCTTCTGGTAAGTTTTCAATAACTTATGTTTTGGCATTTTAACTACTTTTCTTACTACAATTACAGAAAGTATTGTAGACTTTTTTAAGAAAACATACGGAAAAAAAATGGAATTGAATTATTTTGAATGTTTTAATGAAATCATGTGCTTTCGATGGTTCTGTCAATTCGGTTGACAGTTATAACATTATTACTCTGCATTAACAAACATATTTCAAATACTTTAATATATTCTTTGGTAGTGATTTATATTAAATGATATGTTTTATCGTAAACTTTATATTAATTAAATGTATTCGTGTATTTCCCTGTTTTTGGCTATTACTGCCATATAGAAGGGTCTGTTTGGAGTTTACAGAATAGAGAATAATGGGCAAAAGTGACCCCCCCCCCCCCCAAAAAAAAAGGGATAAATAGGCTGAAAAAAAAGAATATGGAATACTGAGATGCTAATATATAAAGAATAGAGAATAATGATTAAAATGAAAAAAAAACAAACAGAGAAATGATATAAAAAAATAAGAATAAAGAAATAAGAAGGACCCTTACCCATACCCTTATAAAACGCGATTTAATGAAAAATACCATACTAGTAGTTTGATGTAATGGTTATACATTAAGAAATTAAAAGAACATAATTTGAATAGATTTTTAACATGTATGTTCATTTCAAAATTCGCATTGTCAAGTGTTAGATATTAGTTTTAAAAGAGAAACGGAAGCATAACCACATCCGAACTCTGAGCACAGGAAGGAAACTAGGAAATCACGTTTTTTTTCAAAAACTGTCCCCAAGATAATTTCAATTAAGTAAGCAAAATTTAGGAAACTACAATATAGTGGCCTCGTGAAACATATAAGTATATACTGATTAATTTAGTTTGATTTTTGGAGAACTTGAGGCACACAAATACAGCTCTCCTCATTAACTGTAAATTCAGAAATTATTGCGTGCATTTATTATTGCGATTTTGTCATTTTAGACTAAAATGCGATTTTAATTTTTATGATATTGAGAAAATTCTGTTTAATTCATATAAAAAATTTCAAAATGCGAGTTCAAATTATTGCGATTATAACCCATTCGCATTTTTCGCAATAATAAAAACATCGATATAATTTCTGAATTTACAGTAGTATTATAGATATGTTTGATATATTTTTCATTCATATTCCACAGAGGTGATGTAATATTTCATGTCTCATAATACATGGCAAGGTCCAAAACCGACATGAAGTGTAATATTGATTGATTTATTAATTGGTGTTTAACGCCACTTTCACTTTACTGAAAGCTAGTTTCAAGCCTATTTTCAACTGATAAAATATTATATATATTTTCGTATTTTCACATATAACATGCCTGCTGGTATGTAAGTTGTTGTATGTATTACTACAGAAACAAGGACAAAAGTCTGTTTACACTAAACATGCTAAAGTCCGGGATAACGGTCGTTTTGAGACTTGCTGATGGCCAAGTCCTTAAAAGGCCATCAGACGTCAGAGCAATATCAGGACTATTGCACCACAACACGCTGTGTTTCATTTTTAAGCGTAAGCTGAATCCGTAGGGTTGTCCTGCTACATGTATACTTTGATGTGTCATTCTCACTGTGGGTATAGTATTATTTGCTGTTGGTTTTATAGAGGAGAGCAGTGGCGGATACAAGGGGGTAGAGGGCGAAATCCCCCTTCCCCCTTTGATTGAAAATTCTTTTTAACATGAAATCGTCCAAAATCAATTCAGCAGGAAATCTCAAATTGATGGGAATTACACCCCTCTTTCAAACATCCTGGATCCGTATCTGGAGAATAAACAAGCCAATATTTAAGGCTTTTGTGTAACCACATCATAAAAAGAACCCATGACTTCTCTCAATACAATTTTAGGTGATGTCGAAAGTTCAAAAATCTGTGATGACAATATAAATTACCTAATGTTAAAGCCTCTTGTAAAGTTAAGTACCAGCATAAAGAAATATTTCATAACTGTTCACTTCAGTTATCCCTTTATAACTTGTGAAATGTCTGTTATAAATACATTTTTAATTACATTTACTTTATACAAACTTAATATGGCAAACAGATGTCATTTTCAAAATAAATTACGCTGTCAGATTTAAACCGCCAAATTTTACACAAGTTTCAAACTTGAATGGCGCCTTCATCCTTGTGTGACGTTAACGGTTAATTATATGCAAAAAACGCAAGCTAGTGGAAATTTACATCTTTGATGTATATTCATTTCTCTACGATGTTTATTACTTTTTTCAAATGATAATCTGAAAAGAACACGATTTAAAATGTAAATTTAATTGATACATATAACAGTTTAAAATTTAAATAAGCCTTTTAACTTTAATGTATGTCTTTCACAAGGGCAGAGTAATATATCGTATATAGATGCATGTTTCTATAAAGCTGTTTGGTACACAAACAATTTTACATTTTATATTTAAGTTCAAAATGTTAGTAAGTGGAATGCGTAGCAAATTACGTCTTTTGAATTTATAAAAAATTTCCGTCCCGCAAAATGTTTGAACTATCTATATAGGCTTTCAATTCTAAAGCAAATGCCATATTGGGTTAAAAAAATATGTGTAGTTTGACATTAATTGAATTAGCATACTTGACACTTCAAAATGCCATCAAAAGCTCGCCAAAAAATCTTGAATCACGAGGGTATCGAGGAAGAGAATTTTAAACAGATTAACAAAGTTTAATATTAATCAACTGTAATTAAATTTTTCACAAATAATGACATCAATATACTATATATCATATAAAACTGTTACTGAACGTTTGAATCTGCGGCATACCATTCTTTATAGATACATATATATGATATTATGACTAGGGCCGAAAAGTCTTTACCATCCAATGCCAAGTGCTCAACTGACAAACAGCAACTTTCATTTTCACTTTAATATAAAGATAGAAAGATGTGGTATGAATGACATGAAACAACTCGGCACTAGAAACCGAATGATGTAGAAATCAACAACTATAGGTCATCGTATATGGTCTTCAACGATGAGCAAAACCTATACCGCATAGTAAGCTGTAAAAGGCCCTGAAATGGCAGATGTGAAACAATTCAAACGAGAAAACGAAAGCATTAACTTTTTTAAACATCAGTTTAATCACTGACATCAGGCACTGAAGACAAACATGGTTATTGGTGATTTATATTCTATGGGGAAACATGGATATAATTTCAGGGATGTGGAATCAGAGACAAATAATACTATTATATGTAATATAATGTCTATGATTGAATATTTTCGTTTTCAAGAATTATTTTAGTTTTGATTATAGGCTTTATTAAAATCAATACATAGTTATTCCCAAATGGGGTCGATTGCATAATTTTACATGAACTTAACAAAATAACAAAGTACATGATACATCACACACATGATAAAAGTGAAAGATATAATATGCATGTCATTCAGGTGCTACAGTTCAATATTTTCAGTGACCTTGACTTTTTAAGAAATGGCAGCATAATGCATAACTTACGGACATGAAAGACATAAAACCGATCTATTGGTATCTTTTTGCAAAAAATCAAGTTTTAAGTATAGAGCTGAGATATAAAAAAAAAATAATTTGGCCTTGTAAGAGTTGAGAATAAAGAGTGATTTTGACGATGCAAGATTAATTGTGACCAAAAGATATATTACAGTTTCGTGCGGAAGAAATAAACATGCGTACAGTAACAACAGATGAAAAATTATTAATCAATCCTGAAAAATCCTCCTGCTCCCACCTCACATTATAACTTGTAAACAAGCTGGTTTGCATTGCTCCAATTTACCAGAGACATGTGTATACTAATATTTCTCTGGTAAGATTATATATAGCTTTGTCAGCACAATGAAACATCTAACTTCAAACAGATCGTATTCGTAGATATTTTTATTCCCGATTCATGTTTTTGATGAAACAGTAAATGCCGATTTCCGAATAGGCAGTAATTAAACAAATGTTTAATTATTCGGAAGGTGCGGTTAAATCTTTGCTTTCAGTAAAGAGTTCATACTCAGTAAATATTTTTGAAACTCTTAACCGATAAATAATCTTTTAATGAGGGAAAAATGTTTGCTTCCAGTTGAAGATAAGTGAAAGGCACATCCAAACGCATAACGCCATGGTAAAAAAGATTAAAAAAAAGATCAAATGACAAACAACAGCTACAAAACACAACATAGAAAACTAGACTGAGCAACACAAACCCCACAAAGAACCGGGATGTTTTCAACTTCACTATTTGGAACTCTTGGTTTAATAGCTTTCTTGTGAGTTCATACCAGTCAATAGTAGTGTTTGTTTTAGCAATTAACCGTTAATAAAAGTTTATTCGTCTATAATTTTATAAAGGAAATGCTTACTGAGCAGTATTATAATGTATAATATTTCGGTTGTTTTCAATGGAATTTGATAGAAAACCATGACCTTCCTAGACACCTTAACGGTATATTCGTTCTAACCTGCATTTTTTTTTTTTAATCATTGCTTTTATTTTAAACTTCTCCCCTTCTAGCTATTTCACCACAATAATAACCAAAACTCTAAACAGTTTAACAAATCAAATTAAAAACCCATTTACAATGGTTATCAAAGATAATGAAAATATCCAATTTAAGCTTTAAACATTTTATAGTGAAAAAGGCGACAAAAGGAGAAATGAGGGAAAAAATAGATTTTTTTTCAAATATGATTTAAAAAGACAAAACGGAATGCAAAATGATCAAACATCAGCATTTATAAAAAAAAAAAAACCAAGTTGTTTTTACATGTAAAAGGACCAAGAGAAGACGTATTGTAAATGAGCCAAAACATTTTTTAATTTATATTATTTTTTTCAAAAATGAACAAAACATAATTTTGACTGTTTCATAGAATGATATGTTTGCTTTTTTTTTTATTGGAGAGAAGATAATAGGGCAAGGAAAAAGGAGAAGATTAAGGTAAGAAGGAAATAAGCAGAGAGGAGAATACTCCCACTTACCCCAACTCCTTCTTTCTGTAGTTAATATTGTGTTTTGTCATAAATTAAGTTTTAACTCTTGAAGTAAACTAGAATATATTTTATGATGTAAAACACTCTGTCTGTAATTTGAATATTAGCAAGAACTAGTTCGTTAGAATGTCATCAAAGAATCATTACTTGATAGCATATATTTATCAAATATCCAAAAAGAACACTTTGTAATTTTCAAACTTTATGAAATGGGATTTAAACAAAAAATGACAAAAGCTTTACAACACCTTATGCAAATATCCCAGTATACTTGACATCTATACTTAAGTTCTGAAGTAAGAATTAAGGGAGGTGAATTTTTCAAATGAATATTCTGAAATGTTAAAAAACAAGAACTATTTAAAATAACTTTGCAAAAAAACAGGATGTAAAGCATTCAGGAAGTTAATGTGTACAAAAGTGAAAGTAGATTTTAATATGATCAAGCTTCCCAAATAATAATCGCCCTACCCTTTACCTAAATGACACAATTTGTCGACACTATTTACTGTGGAGTTGTCTTTCTTATACCCAGCTGGCTTTCCTCTAACATTGTTTTGCTCTAACATTGTTTTGTTATCTTCACCTTTAATGTTCATGAATGTGTATACGTTTGTCCTTTTAATTACTATGTTATAATTTATTTTCGCTTATTGCCCACGTTGACACATTTATTAGGAAATACAATTTTTGTTTTTATATTTGATTAAAAATAGAAACGAAAATAGATTTAAACATTGAAGGAAATACCCATATGAACAGCTCAAACAAAATGGCAGGTGCGTAATATTAAAAGAATTTTCAACTCATATACAATCTGAAACATATATATAAATTAATTGCCATGTGTTGTCGCGTTTCTATTTCACGTACGTTGAAAGTAAAAATGAATCAACCATTACAAAAATTTGCACGTTAAACTTTACTTTCAAAACAAAGGTTATAAATCAATGTAGAAAGCACAGGGAAATATATATTGATGCTGCATTATAAAATAAAATAGATTTTGTGAAATTAATAAAGTCAACTTTAAAATGGTTTAACGGGTGCCGGCAAAATCTACCTACCCTACCTGAGCACCTAGCTGAGATCCCAAAAAATGATCTTTTTGGTGCATGATTCGTGTTGTTCCGGATTAAGCGTCTATGTCGTACTTTGTATTGTCTTTTGATCGCTTTTCAAGTGTTTTTTTTCTTCCTTGGCGTCGTCACTTTACATTCGACTTGTGAGTTTGACTATCCCTTTGATATCTTCTTCCTCTCTTTTGAAATGGTTAGAAGCAATTTGTTATAACAATCAATAGCATCATAACAAAAGCTGATCCATTATTAAGATCAATTGACATCGCAACAACTCATTGAAGCTAAATTGCAATAGTAGTTCTATGTTAATCTCAAGATGGTGAATAAAGGAATTTCATGTTTATTTCAGACACAGAAACAAAAACTATATTAGGACTGTATCGTTACATGTGTCAGAACAAAGTGGGTTCGGAGAATCATGTGAAAAATTTGAGACTGATGAATACTGCCAGGGATAATATGACAAGCGGCAAATTTTATTCCAAAATCACAAGTGGAAGTATTGGAGAAGGACTTGAGATGAGAGGAACTGATTTGGATATAATGTATTTATATAAAATCTTTGAAGTTTACGAAAACATTAAAACAGTTTACAATTCAAATGTTATTTATTTGTCAATGGAGACAGATGACGTAAAAGTTGGTTTCACTCAGTTGAAAGTAGAGCAAATTATTCCTAAATCTCTATGTAAATTATCTAGGGAATATAATGGAAAACATTATTTCTCAATCGCAATATATAAACAAGAGTTCATGGATCATACAGATAATGTATTTCATGGACCATGTATATCTGACAAAGACGGAACGTTTGACTATTGCCTTTGTTTACATTGTACAACATGGGTATCACAAGCATCACAGTGGATAACAAGATCAAATAACTCATGGCCAAGTTATAATGTTAAACTAAGTATTGTAAAACACGGAGTACTTTTTGTACCAATCGGAGTTAAGGGATCGCCAAAAGAGGATATAGAATGGCGAATTTCTTTTTCTGTTGGTGAAAAATTTCTAATAAATACTTTTACGCACACTCAATTAATATGTTATGCCCTACTGAAAATTCTTTTGAAAGATGTAATAGCAAACTACACCGAATGTGAAAATTTACTATGTTCATATTTCTTGAAAACAATTATTTTCTGGATATCAGAAGAATTACCACAATCAATATGAAAACCTGAAAATCTTATACATTGTTTCATGCGATGTTTTAGCAGACTTATATACAATGTTGATTATTCAGTTTGTTTACATTATTTCATACCAGAGAACAACATGTTTGAAAACAAAATAGAGGGACGCACTCGTGAAATACTGTTAGAAAAACTTAATAACCTGCATAGTTACGGATGGCGATGCATCTTATTTTCGGATCAAGTATCCAACTTTCATGTATCAATGTATAATATTAACATAGAACCATATATCTTGCATACTAGCGCGGTTGAAAAAACACTGAATTCCTTATTATTATTATTGATGTCCTTTGGTGTAATAGATCAAAGTGAATTGAAATGGAATGCATACAACAGAGGAATAAATCAAATTGTTTCCTGTGACAAATCCTTTGTATACTATATGTCAATGATGGGTGCCTCATTTGCGTGGTCTTTATCATTAGACAATACAAAAAGTAATAATAAACACCAATACAAACAGTACAAATCTTGTCTTTGTACTCTGCTACAGCATATTCATCATGACGCTGTATCTGGATGGCTGATGTTAGCATCGTTTTTCTATAAGTCTAAACAATATAGTAATGCTTTACACATCATCGCATATTCTATATCGAAATGTACTCCCGAAAAAATACACCGCTTTATGGATATATCGGATATTCATGTCCGATTGCCCGATTTGCAAGTATTCAAAAGAAAAAGTATATTACAAATGTGGAAAATAATACTTGTAGATTTTATGATATTTCGAAAAAGTTCATGGCTAATACCATATGAGCTACAAATGGAAGTAGAAAATAATCACTATTGCATTTCCTCTATAGTTTATGCTTATTTTCTAAAAATTTTATGTCATTATCATCTCCATAATGTCAGACAATGTCAGGATTGCCTTCACACTTTACAACTTGTTATAGCAGAAAACTATTTTATTGAAAATAATAGAGCTTTTCTCTCTATAGCCTACACAGTTCTTGGCATTGCTTCACAGTTATTAGGACACATTGAACCCGCCCGACAAGCATTTATGCAGTGACATGAAATATACCCTAATTGCAGACATAATACTTCTGTAAAGAGACTTTCGTTAATGGACCCATTGTAATGTTTATGCATTAAGTTTAACTACTAGTATCATCAGGACAGACTTATTACAGACTACTGGTACTTTGCTGAAGTAGAATTTGTGTTTTCTAGCAATGTTCACGTTTTTAATAAATCCATTTAATGATATGAAATGCAATGATAATAGGGCTGGCAAAGTACTGGCGTTGCAGAAAAAACTAATTTTAGAAGCTTACTTTGAAATATAATCGTTAAAATTCTAACGGTTGTGGGTCGCTATAGATAGATTTATTTAAATTATTTAATTATTTAATTTTTAGTTAAAAAATACTTGTTAGAGTTATTATTCTATTCGTATGCCGATTTTTTATTTACACATTTTGGTGAAGTAGCAATTCTTTTATTTAATTATTTGAACTACTGTGAAATGCAATGATAAAAGGGCATTTTATCATATGAGAATTTGTCATTGATAAATCTTAGTGCGATAACAAACTTCTCAATACGCATTCTTCAAAATATATGCCTCTTTTTGGACGAATCAGATAGCTCGGTTAAGTTTCATGGAATGGTAAGCTGGTGCAGTGAATGTCTTTTGGAAATCACTCCCAGCTCAGGTGCGTAGACGTATGAAGGAAAAGAGGGACCTTTCAACCATGGGCAGTTTTTAAAAGTGTTATTCAGAGAGAAATCGCGCCCAAATTTTGTTCTACATTCAGTGTATTTAAGAAAATGTTTATTATGATATTTTCTATATAAGAAATACCCTTCAAGTTTATTGTATAATTTGGTTGGGTTTGCACTGAGTTATTAGCAAATATTTTTGTCATTTACCTATTGAGGCATTGTTTATTTGGAAATGGTTCGCTGGTAACTGAGTAAATACTGAGATGAGTTTAAATGTGTTTATGAAACAGTGTAATAAATTTATGAACTTACAGGAATTAAAGTGTTAAAAATGAATTTTAAATGCAGACCATGAGCACAATGCCAGAGAGATTTAAGAGAAAATTGCAGGTGTCGCATACTGAAACTTGTTGGCAGGGAATTATTTGAGACCATGCTAAACTATAGACAGCTGGTGATTTGTCAGTGCATTTATACGACACTTGAAGTCATGAGACGTTGCAACTTAAATTAAAGCTGTGTAACAATGTCTTTATTAGTCTTGTTTTTGTTTAATAAAAAAATGTGTTTTACTGAGTTATTCAATAATAGTTAAATACCCCGTCCGTAGACTGAGTTAATTTGTTTTATTAAAATTAAATATAACCTCATTGATTCCTTTTGTACAGGAAATTATTCACGTTTTACTCGGATCAATTGCTTCAGTTCAGGATGTGATATTTAAAATTGCACGTTCTGAATTTTTGGATTTTAAATCGAGTTGCTGAAATTTATGTCCGTCATACTGGTCTGCAAACCTTTTGTCTTTAAACATATTCAGGACAGAACGAGACTACTTTGATAAAGCTTGCAATAATTTATTCCCTTAGTCTGAATGATTTAATGTTGGGTTAATTCCGCTTATTTCATTAGTTTTGGACCTGATAGCTATATTTTGGAAACGCCGGACTGTCTGTTACACCTTTTTCTTTCTTAGTATTACTATCTTATACTAGTTTACCTGTATGTGAAAGCTTTTAGTCTAAACAAAACTATAATTGATTGATATTCGTTCTTTACTTTTGAATAATACTTAATCAAACATAGAAATATGACATCTGCGATTTAGCTTTTAAACGTGTGGCTTGATACTACCGAGATAGACATTTTCCTGAAACTTGAACCAGTGCACCTACAATTGTGAAATCACTCGTGATTTCATGATAAATTACTACAAGTAACCTTTTTTTTTTGTTAGATAGTAAGGTCGTGTCTTCTCCCTATATAAGAATACTTAATTATAACAAACTTGTAAAGATAGAGTCTTGTTTTTCATTCGTTTGATGTGTTTGAGCTTTTGATTTTGCATTTGTTTAGGGACTTTCCGTTTTGAATTTTCCTTGCTTGGAGTTTGGTATTTTTATTATTTTACTTCTAATTGATGTTTGTTGGTAACGATTTCGAATGACATTATCTATAAGTATATTATTCACTTTTGTGAAGCTACAAGATATTTGGATTATTATTCTGTCAAAACCTGTCATGTGCGTGATCAAATATTCTCTCTTCAGTTCTATGGCTAATAATTCGTTTTATCTGATATTAGATGATTTTACTCAGTATAACATTGTTAACATGTTGATCGTACTTGTTTTTCTGGAATGTTAAAACTTAGGTGCAACATGTTGGTTGATCTAAACAATTTCATCTGTTCTGATTTTTCCTTTGAGGTTTTATTCCCTTAACCATTTTGCATGTTTTGCTTTCAAACGTCTTTGTCACAATTGCAGCGGTTAATTGCTAGTCCATAAATACGCATGTCAATGCTATCTTTGCTTTTAAATTTCATTGGCTGATTCCGTGTTCCTTTCAGCATGAAGCCATTGATTGGCTACTGGAATGGCTTTAATGATATATATTGCTTAACAATATCCAATAAACAAAATTATATCATTGTGTTTTGGGTAAAAATGACCTTGGATTACTTGAACTTTTCCTGGTGGAATGCTTATTCGCGATCAAATTGTTTCCAAAAACACTTAACACTTGTTTCTTGTATGAAAATGACTTAATTTGCTCTCCTTCTACAAACTAATTTGACTCACTTTTAAAACTTTAGAGAGGAAACAAATTTATTTTTGTGATAAAGATTTAATTTTATATTCGAATCTGGTGGTGTACGAGAGAATGCATAAACAAATATTTACGAACATATATTGTTACAGACACATATTGTTTAAATAGCAAGAAAATCGCTTTCGTATAAGTATAAGTACGATCTGGTCTCTTAAGTTGTTAAAAATCTCTAACAAGAAGTGCATTTCTCACCCGTCAAAATTATTTAAACACACTAATTTGATATGTAACCATGTTCACCTGAATTAAGTAATTAAAACTTATTTATACTCTATCAACACACTTATGTATACAAAACTTGTTAATGATACACGTATATGTACTACTCAGAGACAGTTTTGTAACACCTCCATTCAGATTAATGGGGTCAAACCTTGAGGTCTCATATATTTGTACAAGATGCTCAAAATGATTTCCAATTAACGGCATTCTTGTTTTAAAGTATGTTGAATTGATGATTGGAGAAAAACAAACAATTATGATAAAGATTAGGGTGTAACAAAGTGCCCCTTCCTCAAATTTTCCCTTTGTTTTGCGGGGAAAATGTGAATTTCTGTTATTTATTCAATTGTGCCATCAGAATCATCACTTTTGTGCGTTGTATGCATTTCTTAAATAGACCATGTGATAAGACTTGGTAAATTGTGACTTTCAATTCTGACCCCTTTCCCAGAAGTTTGCGAATATTGTAGCTGTGTTGAATGTGAACAACATAACTGTAATGCTCTTGATTAAACAAAGGGTTGAAGAATATGAAAACACAAACTTGAAAGATAAATCGAAATTTTGTTTTACTTTATTTTCAGTAGAAGTAGTGTAGCTAAACTTTTTTTTAAAAGTTTATAAATAACTTGTCATTGGTGACATTATTGTTTTAACACCAATGTGTCGTGTTTTCAAGAAATTGAATTCCAAAATAGGTGTCCATCGACAAACATTACATATAAAGGATAACAAATCGAAGATAGCATTCTGATAGGCTGATAAGAAATGTGATATATGATTGATACCCCTCTTCCGAATGCGACACATTATATGTTGTTTGTTGAATAATTGCTTGGAATGAATACAAGAGATAACAAAATCTACAGGGTTGTTATTTAAATATGAATCAGGATTCTAATATTTTATTCCGCCATACACAAAATATAAAACACTTGAGGGTAAATTAGAATATTTCAGATTTCTCAAATACAACATGAACAGAGGCAAAATCAAATCATATTTAATTCAAGTTATTTACACTCTTGCAACACACTTATATAAAGATAACGTGTTAATTTAGAACATATTTCCTTTTACATCAGTATAATTTCATTTTTATTTAACAACTTGAATGACGAATATAGTTCACATTTGCAAACATAACTCTTCAAAGAAACAAAAAATAAACCGAAGTAATTATTATTGATATACTGATCAGAAATTGATTAGTGAATAATGTTCCACTTCTGAGAGCGACACATTGTATGTAGTGTATTGAAGAGATCATTGCGGAAATAATACTTATAGTGTATGTGGTTTCTAAAAGGAATCAATTTCTTACAACGGAAATGAAATGGTAGATTATGTTAAATGCGAATATAAACAGACACACATTTATACTATATATAACACTGTTCAAATAACGGCTGAAATTTTATGAAGTAATAAAATGGCATAAAACCAGAAATCTTATTCACCAATGTTGATTTGAAAAACGTTTAAAATAGAAATAAAAGGATCTTTAAAGGAGTTTATAATAAACAAATGTCTTCTTTGATACTAGCTTGAATGTTTGTATGTTTGTTGAAAGCCGTATCTTAGTTCGCTTTGACAAAATAGAAATTAACAAAGAAGGTGACCGTCATAACATTTAGGGGGAACGGAATACTCATATTGCTTTAACATATTTCCATTCCAACATTAAAAACTACATAACATTCGTGAAGAAATATGATCTGAATTAAGCTAATTAGTTAGGAATTGAAACGGGACGTTTTAAATCTCTCCAACTAGTACTTTTCTATTACTCAACTACAAGCAGCACAAATAATTAAAAAAACATGGTTTTTCCACAAACATTTTTTAAGTAGAAGGAAATATATCAATTATTGAATCTAAAATGTAGGTTTCGTGAAAATCCAATAGTCGTTGTCCTCTCTGAACGAATGACAAACTTGCACAATGAAATCAGGAAAACTTTTGTTATAATCCCAAATAAAAAATATTTGAAAATGTACTTGACACAACTAATGCGCATGGATTAGCCAAAGGACGTTTTTTCACTCCTCAACCATTTTGAAAAAAAGGACAAACACGTTAGTGGCAATAAACATGATTAACTTTTGATCACTCTCTAGATTTTTCCCTGCTAAGAAGTATATTTGATCACCTATTGAGGATGTAAAAGAGTATGATGCTTAGTTCTCGTGACTTTTTATTTGAGATAGAATAAATATTCTTTAGAACAAACTTCTAATAGTATTTAGAAATGATTGAAACTGGTGAACATATTCAGATTTGAAAGTTTCCTTTTTTAAGATAACTCATGTTTATTGTTAATATTTATTTCACTGAAAAATATATTTCATTTTTGCCGATCCTTCGAATAAATCAAGTAAGCTCTTTTCAAAATGAATGGACAAGAATGAAAAAGATAAAACCGATTAGCACAGAGTTCAGATATTTATAATTAAACATTTCAACTCAAATTTTTTTTTTATCTTTTGTATTTAAAAACACGTTTAAAAACTGAAAGAACTTCTCTCAGATGCCAAAATAAAATATTCCTCAAACTATGGTATTGAAGATAGAGCACTCATAAATTTCGTCTAAATTAGGGGAGTTTAAACCAGGAACATGAAATATTATGACTTTTAAATAAAATAACGGACAAAAAATATGAGTAAATACTATTTCCTAACCGAATCTTATTAAACCTCATTAGACCAACGCAAATGGAATGTAAGAAATTTAAGATATGAATTAATATATTAATAAGTTAAGCCCTCTATATAAGAACCAATGCTATAATTTCTTGAATTTGATATTAAGGCACCACTAAAGTAGAAAGATGTGAATATAAATCAATTTATTTTTTCGAAATTTTAACTTTTTCAGTTGATATACTTTAGTTGCATTTTCGATCATCGTGATCATAATCGTTGTTTTTTAATTACAAAGATTTCTAATTTAATCGAAAGAAAATTATCGTACTCAAAAGAGGCAAGTTGGAAACCCAGTAAGCTTATTTCATCTTCCTACCCGTGTACAGTATAACTTCAAAGTCAAGGCCTTGTCTGTGTACGTGTATTTTAAACAGGTTCATTACTGCCACATAGCATTACTTTGGCAAACATAATTATCCTAACGTTTAAAACTAAAAAGAAGTGTGTATAAAATTGATCGGAATTGCGTTAATTTGATAGGTATTGAACCATGACGTTTTGGATTTTACCCAATGGTACTTTGCCATTACCTAGTGAAACTGCAATCGACACAATAAATTTTGAAAAAAAAAAATGTGCTGTTCTTCTGCCTTTAATGTGTAAATTAATTCAGCATTACAAGTCTCGTGTAAATACCATTAATAGACGGAAATATATCTATAGATGAAGCGCAAATGGACATTTAGTGGGAAAATCCCATTTTCGTTGTCCTCTCTGAATAATGGACGAATGTGAATAATGATACAGGACACATAATGTTAATATTCCAAATTAAAAAAAAAACCTTAAATCAACTTTTCCGCATGAATTTGCCACGACAGCACTTTTGTTTTACTCCTCATACATTTTTTAACAGACAAATACATTAGTATTCGAAGAATGTTTCCCTATATGTTCCTGGTGTATAATAGTATCATAAAATTGAGAATGGAAATGGGGAATATGTCAAATAGACAACAACCCGACCAAAGAGCAGATAACAGCCGACGTCCACCAATGGGTCTTCAACGCAGCGAGAAAATCCCGCACCCGGAGGTGGTCCTCAGCTGGTCCCTAAATAAAATTGTGTACTGGTTCAATGAAAATGGACGTCACACTAAACACCAAAACATATAAAGAAACTAAAATTTAAAAAACATACAAGACTGACAAAGGCCAGAGGCTCCTGACTTGGGACAGGCGCAAAAATGCGGCAGGGTTAAACATGTTTTGTGAGATCTCAACCCTCCCCCTATACCTCTAGTCAATGTAGAATAAAGAAACACATAGCAATACGCACAGTAAAACTCAGTTTAAAAGAAGTCCGAGTCCGATGTCAGAATAGGTAACAAAAGAAACTAAGCAAAATGACAATGATACATAAATTAACAAAGAACTACTAGCGGTTACTAACATGCCAGACCTCAATTAAACTGATTGAAAGATTACTTAGTTGTCACAAGTATTTGTTTTAAAATTAAGAATAGAAAAAATAATCTTTAAGAAAAAAAATTTCAATGACATTTAGAAATCGTTAAGACTGATCGGCAACATCATTCTGTATTCTCTGCTTTAGATAGATAATTCGTTAATGATCATTGCTGTCGATTTGTTATAGATATATTTTATTTATTTCGACATTGCAAAAAAAAAGAATAGATCTACCATCTCTGCGCAAAACGAGGTAAGCCTTGTAAAGAGTGGATAGACAAGAATGAAAAAGATAAAACTGAAAGATTAAATATTTATTTTTAAACAGTTTAAATCAAATTATCATTTCTCATATATTTTTATATGACTTTAATTCATATAAGTTTCAAATTGCAAAAAAAAAAAAAATAAAGCGTTTAAAACATGGAACTCCTCTTAAAAGTCAGAAAGCAATGCCATTCAAACTATGATGTTGAAAATATATCTAATAATACTTATTGATTTTTTCTAAATTGGGCATTTTTAACGAGGACAATGAAATATTGTGTTTTCTTTATTGTGGACAAAGATGGTGTCTTAAATATGCTGTTCTGACTGAATCTCATCACACCTCAACATGCCTTAGGACATGGAAGATGAACGAGTTAATACATACATATATATTTCAATATTAAATTTAGCACTGTATTTACGAATTAATATAAGAATTACTTCATTCTGAAAATGTTAAATTAAATCAAGGTATATTTAAATTTTTTAGATCTCTTCAACACAGTTTGGTCGATTTGTTTTATAATATTTAAAAACATTTCATTTATAATAGAAGAACATGTCGTACTAAAACGAGTTAGGTAGCAAACCCAATAACCTGATTTCCTCTTCCAATTCGTGTAATGTATATATAGACAGAGCCGGTGTAGGAATTGTTTACATTTCCCCTGTATTCGATCTGATTATTACCACATAAAACATAAAAATTATTCATTGAAGACATACGGTCAAAGTTTAGAGCTTTAAGTAATGCCCCTACAATGATTACTTAAAATAAGACGAAATTAACGATACAAATATATTTGCATTTTACTTCTGTTGTAGGAAATTCGCCAAACAACAATAATCGCTGATTCTTATAGTTTTCATTAGTTATTTTATTAAAGAATTATTTGGGCTAAATCTAATTTTTATTTGAAGGTAAATATTTTGTGTTTTCATTCTCTTTATCATCTTTTTTTTGCTTTCTTAGCTCTTAGCCTCAATATAAGCTGATAAATGGTAGCCTAGAAATACTTGTTGTGTGCATGTTAAACTACTAATCCTTTTTTTAAAATCATTTGGTCGGGTCTGCAACTTGTTGACTATCAGTCTGCTGGTGTAATGTTCACCCTGTCGCCATAGTTTGAGTATCAGTCTGCTGGTGCATCGTTCACATTGTCGCCAGAGTTTGACTACCAGTCTGCTGGTGTACCGTTCACCCTGTCGCCTGATTTTGAATATCAGTCTGCTGGTGTATCGTTCTGACTGTCTCTAGAGTTTTACTCTCAGTCTGCTGGTGTACCGTTCACACTTTCGCCAGAGTTTGACTACCAGTTTGCTGGTGTATCGTTCACCCTGTCACCAGAGTGTGCCTATCAGTCTGATGGTGTACCGTTCACCCTTTCGCCAGAGTTTGACTTTCAGTCTGCTGGAGTATCGTTCACCCATAGTCACCAGTGTGTGACTATCAGTCTGCTGGTATACCGTTCAACCGGTCGCCAGAGTTAGACTTTCAGTCTGCTGGTATACCGTTCATCCGGTTGCCAGCATTTGACTATCAGTCTGCTGGTGTACCGTTCACCCTGTCTCCAAGGTTTGAATTTCAGTCTGCCGGTATACCGTTCATCCGGTCGCCAGACTTTGACTTACAGTCTGCTGGTATACCGTTCATCCGGTCCCCAGCATTTGACTATCAGTCTGCTGGTGTATCATTTACACTGTCGCCAGAGTTTGACTTTCAGTCTGCTGGTTTTTCGCTCACTCTGTATCTGGAGTTTGACTACCATTCTGCAGGTGTACCGTTAACCCTATTGCCAGAGTTTGACAACACAAAAAAAGTAATTCATTGAAGAGATTCGGTCAAAGTTAAGAGCTTTAAGTAACATCCCTACCATGATTACTTAAAATAAGACCAAATATAACGATACAAATATATTTGCAGTTTACTTATGTCGTAAGAAATTCGCCAAAAAACAATTATCACTGATTCTTATTGTTTTCATTAGTTATTTTATTAAATAAAGGCAACAGTAGTATACCGCTGTTCGAAATTCATAAATCGATAGAGATAAAAACAAATCCGGGTTACAAACTAAAACTGAGGGAAACGCATCAAATATAAGAGGAGAACAACGACACAACAAAAACACAACATTAAAATGTTACACACACAGAAACGAACTATAATATAACAATGGCCATTTTCCTGACTTGGTGTAAGAATTATTTGGGCTCAATCTAATTTTCATTTGAAGGTAAATAGTTTGTGTTTTCAAACTCTTAATCATCTTGTTTTTGGCTTTCGTAGCTCTTAGCCACGATATCAGCTGATAAATGGTAGCCGAGTTGTGTGCATGTTAAACTACCATTCTGCTGGTGTACCGTTCACCCTTTTGCCAGAGTCTGACTATCAGTCTGCTGGTATACCATTCATCCGGTCGCCAAAGTTTGACTATCAGTCTGCTGGTGTACCGTTCATCCTGTCGCCAGAGTTTTACATTCAGTCTGCTGGTGTACGGTTCACACTGTCACTAGAGTTTGACTTTAAGTCTGTTGGTAAACCGTTCATCTGGTAGCCGGAGATTGACTAGCATTCTGTTGGTGTACCGTTCATCTGGTCGCCAGAGTGTGACTATCAGTCTGCTGGTGTGCCGTTCACCTTATCGCCAGAGTTTGACTATGAGTCTTCTGGTATACCGTTCATCCGGTCGCCAGGGTTTGACTATCAGTCTGCTGGTGTACCGTTTATCAGTCTTCAGGTATATCGTTCATCCGGTCGCCATAGTTTGACTATCAGTCTGCCGTTGTACCATTCACCTTGTTGCCAGAGTTTGACTTTAAGTCTGCTGGTGTTCCATTTATCTGGTCGCCAGAGTTTGACTATCAGTCTGCTGGTGTACCGGTTACCCCTTTGCCAGAGTATGACTATCAGTGTACTGGTATACCGTTCATCCGGTCTCCAGAGTTTGGCTCTCAGTCTACTGGTGTACCGATCACCCTATCGCCAGTGTTTGACTACTGGAATATTCTACGTGATATAGGTTGCTTTATGAATAACCAAAACCCTTCTTCGGGGAAAAGTGACTTTAGCTGTTCCGTAAGGGCATGTCTGCTCACGGCCGTATCTGATGACATTAATTCCAGAAACACGTATAGCGTGTATGGAAAGCATTTATTTGCTCTCTTGCTATAAATAAGTCGGTACATTGATGTTGGAATGTCAGACCCTCCGGTTTCCATCTGCCCTATCGCCCTATCATCAGTGTTTCGGTTATAGCATGAAATATAAGATGCAAACTAGTTTGACTCCATTAAAACGCTTTGCCAGATACAAAAATACAAGTAATATAAAAAGAAATATTTTGTGTTTAAATCTGTCGTCTTTTGAGAGCAATGCCTAAGCATTGATCGATATTCTAGCAGACAAAGATTGCTTATATTACATGGGTACAGCTTAATAAAAGTGTAAGTTTATTACCAATCTGTAGATTACCCAGCCGTCAAGTCTTTTAACAGACTTATTCTCTATATGCTCACCTGATTTAATTAAAAGTATTTATACTGTAATAATATACTTATATATGATTACTTGTTAATGGTAACATTATTTCCTGAAACATTAATATTTCATGTTCGTTTAATCACAATATATGTACACATCGGCAAACATGACTCATGTTACTCTTAAAAGACAGAAAATATGAACTGTTGATGTAGAAATACAATGTCTTTACTTCCGCGAGTAACACATTATATGTTGTGTATTGAAGAAATAATTGCGGAAATAACAATTACAGTGTAGGCGGTTTGTAATATATATCCATTTCTTAAAACGTAAATGAAATAGATTGTATTAAATATGAAAATAAAAAAATCTATCATGCTAAAAATGCGAATTACCATATATCAATCAATAAAAATGGTAGCTAAAACATAAGAGGACTCTTACATGTTAAAAAAATAAATATATGATATGATAATATGTGTCATTCCGATACAATCTTGTTTGATACTTGTCTCAAAAATCATAATAGCTAAAAACAGAATTAAGAAAAGTACATTATATTGGGATACAATACTGCTATTTCTTAAACATATTTTTAACATTAACACCTACAGACTTGCGTGTAAAAAACGGATCGAAATTACTTAATTAAATAAGAACTGAAACGGGACGTTTTAAACTTTTCCCAAAAGGATACTTTGTTATTACTAAACGCAACGGCAATCGACACTATTAATATTGAAAATAAATGCCTTCTTTTCGGCAAACATTGTAGATTTGAAAAGTCTTTTGTAAATAACATACATAGACGGAAATACATCTATATGTGAAGCTCAAATGAACATTGTGTGAAAGTCCCATTTTCATTTTCCTTTCTTAACAATGGACGAACGTGAAACCCGATTACAGGACAAATTGTGTTAATCAAAAATGACAAAGTTCTTTAAAAATGTACTTGAATCAATAGTTCGCATGACTTAACCATGTCACTTTTTTTTTCACTTTCATTTTAAATCGGGCAGACATTTTAGAAGCCATAAACTCGTTATCATCCTTTTCATTGTCCCATGCTACGAAGTATGTTTGATCATTTATTACTGCTGTACAAGGATTTCATTCTTAAATCCCATAACATTTTTTTTTTATTGCAAATCGATTAAATATTCATAAAAGACCTCAACGACATTTGAAAGCAATGTAGACATATGAGCATGATCATTTCTTAAACATTTCTCTTTTTAAGATAAATTATGTGTTATTGAAAAATTTTATCGATTGGTATGAAAATATAAAAAATGTTATTTGGTAATTCAATTACTCGAATAAAGATTAACTCTTTCATCTTTACGCATTATCAAGTCAGAATTGTTCACAGTGAATAGACAAAAATGTTAAAGATAAAACTGATAAGCACAGAGATTGAATATTCATTATTGAACATTACAACTACCATTTCAGTTTTTCATTTTTTTTACATGACTTTCATTAGATACTGTTTCTAATTTCAGAAAAAAGAGGCTTTTAGAGAGTGGAAACTCTTTCTCAGAAGCCAACTTGCAATTTCATTCAAACAATGGATCTTCATTGCCTCGTCATTATTCTTGCCTTATCGCCTTGGAATCTTCCGTCTTTTTTTAAATTATACAATTGATAGTGTTTGGAAATAAGAGAAGAAGGATTGGAGAAAGCAGAAAAGATTTAAGAGAAAGGAGTAGAGGGTTGAAAAGGGGGGAATACAGCTCTTATCCCATTCTGTAATTAGTATTGTTGTGCTATATCTTAAACGTAGTTCAATGTCATCAAGTCAACTACAAGAATATGTCGTCAAGGTGTCTGTCAATATTGCAATCTGAAATTCACTAGAACGCCCCTAAAACATTTTTTGGGATAGTCTATTTATGAAATATGAAAAATTGAGAACACTTTTACAGAATGTATTAATAATTAACTCACCATATATACCAGGATTAAAATCTTGATGCTAGACTCGCGTTTCATCTATAAAAGATGTATTATTCATGCTGGAATCAAAAACGTTACAAAGGCCAAAAAGAACGAAGTTGAAGAGGATTGAGAACCCAAGAATAAAATAATAAAACTCAAAGTTTTGTAAACAGTTAATTTATGATCATGGCCAAAGTTATTCATGTAAACACAGAAGTACTGACGAATGTGCTCTGGGAGGAGACCTTCACCAATAGTGGCATCGACCGAGTCATTGTAAAATATACGCATCATAAATATACCAGGCTTAAAGTTTTGTACGCCAGACGCGCATTTCTATAAAAGACGCATCACTGATGGTCGAATCGAATAACTTAAAAAGGCCAAATAAAGAACGAAGTTGAAGAGCATTGAAGACCCAAAGTTACGAAAGGTTTTGCCAAATACAGCTAGTTTAAGGTAATACACACCTGGGACAGAAAATGCTTTGTCTTTCGAAAACATTTTAAGTTTTGTAAATCTGTAATGTTAATACGGACTAGTACTGTTAACTACTGGGCGCTGGTGGTACCATCGGGAAGGAAATCTCCACTAGCAGTGGCATCGACCCAGTGGTTGTAAATAAACTCATAATGTATACCAGGCTTAAAATGGTGTACGCCTTAACTTGGAATTTATCAAATGATGACGAAAGCTTTATAACATATTATAAAAATATCTATACTGAAGTTTTGACGTTAGAAGGGAAATGGACTTTTTTAAGGAATATTCTTGAATGTTAAGAAGAAGTAAATAAGATAACCTTGGGTCTAAACAGGATGAAAGCGAATAGTTTGCAAAACAAAATGCAGGAAATGAATGTGTACAAAAGAATAAATAAATGTTCGCACAACAAACACGACAAAACAGCCCCACAAATAATAAGCAACCCACTTTCTTTGCATACCTAATCGCCCTTTACCAATATGCTACAGCTTGCCGACAATGTTCATTGTGAACTTATCTATCTTTTATCTAGCTGGATATCAGAGTGCCACGCTCTTTGCACGTTAAGAACCCTTGCAACAACTCTTCGAGGGGTCCGTAGGTGACCTGTTGCAAGGCTAAATTTCTGTCCCTATCCAATATACCCTCATTTCCCGTGGTAGTCTAAATTTCTCCGACCTTAATCCCTTAATCTATTACAGAACCTACCTATTGTATTTATTGTAAACTTGTTCTCGTCCTGAATATGCATGAAATATTTGCCACTGGACGTTAAGCAACCAACAATCAATCAATCTAGCTGGATATCCTTCACAATTAGTGTAACTTTATATGTTAGGACTATGAATGTGCATAGATTTTTTCTTTTCTTGTTTTTAATTATTATTCCCTTAAAGACCTATTATTAAGGAAATAAACATATTTGTTTCAATATTTAATTAAAGATAGAAACAAATTAATTAATGAAAATACCCATTAGGCAAGTAAACAGCTTAAACAAAATAGCAGGTACGTATTTTATGAATGTTCTTCAAATTATAACCTTCTACGTTTATTTGGTATCAATAAATGTTGACATTGTGTTACTATCTCACGTAAAGTTTAAGTGACATGAAAGCAATAGTCGCATGTCTGCGTTAAAAACAAATGTTTAACCAATGTAGCAAAGACAAGGAAATATTAAGGTTATTATTCTTCAAACAAATTTCTTAAATGGAGACAACAAGAAGAAAGTAAAGGTCATTTCTTCTGTTTGTTTTAAGACCTAAGAATTACATTCCTTTCCGTACTTTTATTTCAGGTTTTTGTATATTTAATATATATTTATTTCATGATTTTAGAAGTATACGTATATATTTGCATAATGTTTTTATATTTTCCTCTAGAAGAACGCGGTTTTCCTTTCAGATAAAAGTAGACCTTCAGTAACTGTAACTACACATACATCGGTAATTTATGTACATTTTACTTTTGTTATTTGGTTTTGAGCTTGGTAAACATCACGTTCAGCCAAACCCTTTCCGTCCGATTTTACATGTTGTTTTTGTGTTAAGTGGTGACCCCGCTGTCACACCGATGTCAAAGAATAGGGCTTATACATGAGTTATCTATTACCAATAATTGGTCCTAGTCACAGGTGAGGGACAGGCTAACAATCATGTTTAAATCCAACATCGTCTGTATGTTCTGTTATGAAAAGCCAGGATCGAGTTTGTAATTCAGGGGTTGTCATTGACCCTTGTCTGTTTTATTCTATTCTAATTTTCTCTTTTGCTTTACACATCGTTTGGTTGATCGGGGCTATTTATAGCTTACTTTACGATATCAGTATACTAGTATATACATAGTACTTTATTATTCACATCGGTGTCCTTTTTTTTTGTTGATTGTTGTTTTATAGAAAATCCGAGAGACAAGCATACTATAAATCTTATTTTGATATAGATAGTTAGTAGACATGATTCATAGTTTACACAAAATCCTCATGTTTGATGCTCTGCACTACACAGTAAATTCCCTCATAAGGACCATTTCAATCATTTATAGGTTGCTTGAAAACACAGACTCACACTTGCGAAATATAAAGTTGTCAGTCGAAAATATTAGTACTTGGACGTGAGAAGGAAAATGCCGTTCTCTCGTGATTTCATATTGGTTCGTTTCTGAAATAAAAAAATGTTCGACTTATTTCACACGAGAACTAATGTTACTTCTTAAAATGAGTTATATTAGCCAGTCGGTTTGTATCGAATTTTACCATATAATTAGTATCACAAATGATCATTGTGAATCGATCATATGATTCCTTATATTGCGATGTTTCCATTCATTTTTTTTTCATAAGACATTATTCGAAAACAATGCATTACAAGCACTTCATATGTACTACTAGTACACTAAAAAAAATTCTGTTATATTTATTTCCATATATATATATATTAAGAACTTCTCAAGAAAATATCTGTTCACATTACCCTTATGTTACATGATAAATAAAATAGATTTTGAGAAATTTATAAAGTCAACTTTTAAATGGTTTAACGGGTGACAGCAAGATACATCTACCCTACTGGAGCATCTGAGATCCCAAAAATGATATTTTTGACGCATGATTCGTGTTCCTCAGGATTTAGTGTCTATGTTGTACTTTTATAGGATGTTGATTGTCTTTTGATCGCTTTTCATTTTTTTTCATTACCGTTTTCAGTTTATCTTCGACTTGTGACTTTGGCTATCCCTTGTGTATCTTCTACCTCTCGTTTGAAATGGTTAACGCAATTTGTTATTACAATCAACAGAGTCGTAGCAAAAGCTCATCCATTTTTAAGATAAATTGAGATCGCAACAACTCATTGAAGCTACATTGCAATAGAAGTTCTATGTTAACATCAATATGGTGAACAATGTATTTCATTCCCTATGATAAATATCATTTTCTTTATTTCATGTTCATTTCAGACGAAGCAACAAAAACAATATCATTAGCACTGTATCGTTATATGTGTCAGAACATAGTTGGTTCAAAGAATTATGTTAAAACAATCAGACTGATGAATACAGTTAGGGATAATATGAAAAGCAACAAGCGAGATACCATTATTACAAGTGGAAGTTTTTGAGAAGGACTTGAGATGAGAGGAAGTGATTTGGATTTAATGTATGTAAATACTAAAGACATTGAGGTTTATGAAGACATTAAAACGGATTACAATCCAAATGTTATATATTTATCAATGAAAACAGATGATGTAAAAGCTGATTTCACTCAGTTGCTAGTAGAACACATGAATCCTCAAGTGTTGTGTAAATACTTTGGGGAACTTAATGGAAAGCATTATTTCTCAAGTGCATTATATAAACGAGAGCTCTTGGTTAATACAGATAGTGTAATTCATGGACCATGTATATCTGACAAAGAAGGATAGTATGGTCATGCCATGTGCTTACATTGTACAACATGGATATCACAAGCATCACAGTGGATAACAAGATCAAGTAACTCATGGCCAAGTTATAATGTTAAACAACGTATTTTAAAACACGGAGTCCTTTTTGTACCAATCGGAGTTAAGGGATCGCCAAAAGAGGATATAGAATGGCGCATTTCTTTTTCTGTTGGTGAAAAATTTCTAGTAACTACTTTTACACACACTCAATTAATATGTTATGCCCTCCTGAAAATTCTTTTGAAAGATGTAATAGCAACTTGCATTGAATGTGAAGATTTACTCTGTTCATATTTTTTGAAAACAATTATTTTCTGGATTTCGGAGGAATTACCACAATCAATATGGAAACCTGAAAATCTTATATATTGTTTCATGCGATGTGTAAGCAGACTGATTTATTCTGTTGGCTATTCAGTTTGTCCACATTACTTTATACCAGAGAACAACATGTTTGAGAACAAAATGGAGGGACGCGCTCATGAAATACTGTTAGAGAAACTTTATACTCTGCATAGTTACGGATGGCGATGCATCTTATTTTCAGATCAAATATCTAATTTCCATGTATCAATGTGGATGAGTCATATCGAACCACATACATTGCATACTATCGATGTTGCAAAAACACTAAATAGTTTATTATTATGTTTGGCAAATGAGACGTTCGTGCTTTCGAATGGGACACTAACATGACGCAAACATACAGAAGAGGAATACACAAGATAGTTTCCTGTGACCAATCCTCACTAAAACCCTTCTATACATACTACTTGTCATTGTGGTGTGGAAAATCTGCGCAGTCTATTCCACTGAACAGTACTAGAAGTTGTAATAAAAATCAATACAAACAGTACAAATACTGTATTAGTACTCTGCAACATAATATCTATCATGAAGTTGTATCAGGATGGCTGATGTTAGCTTCGTTTTTCTATAAGACAAAAGAATACAGTAAAGCATTACAAATCATCATGTATGCTATATCAAAATTAACTCCCAAAAAAAACTACATACATGGATATGTTGGATATTCTTGTCCGATTGACCGATTTGCAAATATTCAAAAGAAAAAGTATTGTACAAATGTGGAAAATAATGCTTATGGATTATACGAAATTTACTAGAAATTCTTGGCTAATACCAAATGAACTTCAAATGGAAGTGGACAATGGAGCATATGATATTTCCTCTATAGTTTATGCTTATTTTCTAAACATATTATGCCATTATCATCTCAATAATGTCAGACAATGTCAGGATTGCTTCCACACTTTACAATTTCATGTAGCTGAAAACGCTTTAATTGAAAATGATATAATATTTCAATCTAAAGCATACACTATTCTTGGAATTGCTTTACAGTTATTAGGAGACAGTGAATTTTGCCCGACATGCATTTATGCAGTCAGTTGAAAGAGATCCGGATCAAAGATTTAATACTTCTGTAAATAAACTCATCATAGATACCAGGATTGAAAATTTTATATTTACGCCAGACGCGCGTTTCGTCTACAAAAGACCCATCAGTGACGCTCCAATCAAATAATGTTAAAAAGGCCAAATAAAGTACGAAGTTGATTGGCATTGAGGACCAAAAATTCCTAAAAGTTTTGCCAAATACAGCTAAGGTAATCTATTACTGAGGTAGAAAAGCCTAAGTATTTCAAAAAATTCAAACTTTTGTTAACAGTTAATTTATAACTATGAACATATCAATGATAACTCAAGTCAACACAGAAGTGCTGACTACTGGGATGGTGATACCCTCGGGGAATTAAAACTCCACCAGCAGTGGCATCGACCCAGTGGTTGTAAATAAACTCATTATAGATACCAGGATTGAAAATTTTATATTTACGACAGACGCGCGTAAAGAGAATGTCACTTATGAACTTGTGTGATATTTGTGCATTCAGTTAAATAACTTGAAAAAGACTGTCAAATATATTTTACAGATATTTATTTCGATTAAATGGATTTTTATTCTGTTTTCTAGAAATGTTTGTTTCTTTCAATACACATCAAAACTAGAAATTCTATTTCCAGTGTTAAATTAAAAAAAATGCTGATCATGAGATTGGTGTAACCAATCATTTATTTAATGGATCAAGAACTTTTGCTGCCTTCGACCACTTGTATTCAGCCACACTACCGGTTTGGATGGATATCGTGGCCGAGGGGTCTAAGTTATACAACTTCCGCATCTCGAGGTAGCCTGGTTTAAATGTTGCTGTGAGTTTGAACAAAGCCATGGCAGAAGCATTCGATTCTAATCTTAATTAACAAGGATTGCCTATTTTCCTGTATGGTTGTTCCCTCCGACTTCATCTACCAATAAAAAATGGACGCTATGAAAAAGCTTACAGTGCTGAAAGTGGCGTTAAACATCAATATATCATAACTCAAGTCAATCTACCGGTTTGATTCGAGCTATTGAGTCCTCCTTCCTATATAGTGTTTGAGGACAACTCTTTGGTTTTTTTTTGTTATTATGTGTCTTCCATCAGCTTATCATTTTGATTTACTCATTGGGAATGTGTTTTTTTCTTTTTCCATTTATGATGTTAGTGTTCGGTTATTGTCATTGTTTTACTTGTGTATTCTTAACTAATATTTTCGTCTTTGATGCTGTCTGTAAAATCTTATCAACTGGTTTCCATCTGTTTTCCCCCGTATATTTAGACGATTTGGGGCATAGCCAACTAGACAGAAACCAAACGACACATATTACAAGAAAATATATAAACGTCACCAAACAGATAATTTCTAGTTTGTCAAGTTCTGAATCTTCTCAAAAGTTCTGAACATGCAATTAAAAAAATACAATCGTTCAACAGAAGAATATTTTTAAGCATATGATATTTCTCCAACTGTAAAAGCAAATCGCCCATGTACTAATAAACAAACGAATCAGCACTGACTGTGAAAATGTTAAAGCAATTGAAAGCTCTGATTGTGTTTGCTTACATGAATGTTCACCTACATTGATGAAGTCTCTTACTAATGTAGAGCTTGTTCTAGCAAAATTATGGAGCATAATCTCACAGTTTATTAAACATGTAAATTTCAACTCTTTATACATGTTATAATCTGACCCAAATTAAAACATTTCAAGCATCATCAAACAGGAAGAGGGTGTGTGACAGATTACACAACTCCTCTTTGGAGCCGTTAGTAGTCTGAGCGCAGTACATATAGTCAAACATGCTCCGCACCCTTATGGAACTACATTTATGGTAAATCCAAACATTTTACCTTTACCATCCCAAATTTTGTCTAGTTTGGGGACCCTAAGACTCCCCTTCTCCTTTTTTTTAGAATCCTGTTTCCGCATCTAGTTAGTCGCTGAAAATAGAAGGTTGATGAAAATAAACTTTCGTCTGAACTACAGGAATTTGTGGGTAAACAGAGGTGTCCGTTTCTATGTTCCAACATTCCAGCAGCGCCTGCATACGGAGTATATATCTCCCAGTTAATACGATATTCCCTGGCTTGTATATCATGATTCCTTGATAGAAGGTTGCTGCTCACAAGGAAGCTATTAAACAAAGAGTTCCAAATGGTGAAGTTGAAATCATCACTTCATTTTTACGGACGCCATCACAAGTTGATTGAACGTTATGGAACATCCGTTTCACAAATGATAGCGGATATGTTTTTAGCGTAGTAACTACAATCCTGTCCCCTTTTCACGAATGTGACATACAGAATTAGACTTGTAACCGGGTTTGTATTAACATGAGCAACACGACGGGTGCCACATGTGGAGCAGGATATGCTTACCGTTCCGGAGCACCTGAGATCACCCCTGTTTTTTGTGGGGTTCGTGTTGCTAAGTCTTTAGTTTTCTATGTTGTGTTTTGTGTTCTTTAGTTTGTCTTTTTAAGTCATAGCGTTGTCAGTTTATTTTCGATTTATGAGTTAGAATGGCCCTCTTGTATCTTTTGCCCCTCTTTTACAAATTCGTGGTGTTAATTAAAATTGTAAAAAAAAATAGATAAAATAAAGGATTATGTACAAACAACCCTTTGTCTCGCTTGAAGTTGCTGCTGTCAGTGTAATAGTGTAATGTTGACTGTAAAAAGTAGTCCATTTATCAGTAGTATTAAGATTTTTTTTCAAATCTAACTTTTTTTTATTTTATAGTGTGTCTTTCTATGTTGTGATTATACACGTTTAAACCCGCTGTATTTGTTTGCACCTGTCCTAAGTCAGGAACTTGATGTTCAGAGGTTGCCGTTTGTTGATGTTGTTTATAAATGTTTCTCGTTTTTTATATAGATTAGACCGTTGGATTTCCCGATTGAATGGTTTTACACTAGTCATTTTTGGGGCCTTTATAGCTTGCTGTTCGGTGTGAGCAAAGGCTCTGTGTTGAAGACCGTACTTTGACCTATAATGATTTACTTTTACAAATTATGACTTGGATGGAGAGTTGTCTCATTGGCACTCATACCACATCTTCTTATATCTAATAAGTTCATGTCCTTGTTTCACAAAAATCCATAACGGTTTAAAAATGTCTTCTGCCAAAACATCTATTAATCCATTATAATCATAAAAATCCTCTGCCAAAGTTTCATAAAATTCTATGAAGGTTTGACAAAGAACTTTTATGTAACCAACTTTAAACCCTAGACTTTATTACTTTTAAACTATGTCCATGTATCAGTAAATTACAGATAAATTAAGAAAATATTTTTGAAATTTTGCTGGATACTGTCTTTTGGTTATGAAAAAGATTTTGTCCAAATTCCATAGAGTTATTGATGACTGAAACACTTTAACCTTGGAATGTATCTAAATGTAAATGTAAAAACATTTCGGGCCGTATATCAGTAAAATACGGCATAATGAATATACATTAATTCAAGGGTTTGCTTTGGATACCATCTTTTGATCATGAAGAAGGTTCTGTCCATGTTTGGTAAAAATCCAGGATGGTAACTTTACTAGAGAATGAATGTAAATGTTAATGCTGCCACCATGTAGGTCTCTGCACAATAGTCACATGATCAACAAAAGAGGGCAACATGAATATTTGATAATTCATTTTTTTCAATGATTATGGACAATGAGGGAATGCCCTTCTGGAAAAGTGAATACACATAGAGTTAGACCCATCATCTGGGACGGTATAATAATGTTTTGAGCGTTTCGAAATCTTCATGTATCTGTCAGCAAATATGTTTCAGTCTCATTACAGGCATTTAATATACATCTCATCTTATATGATTGATTGCTTTATGTCACAAATGTTTATAAGGTTACATTTCCAATTTCGGTAAGTAGCAAGCTAACCTTAAATGTCGGCAGCGTTATTGTAAATAAGGCATGCAGGAATTTCAAACATGCATAGTGTAAATTTAGTAGCACTTAAAAATGCTTTGTAAATGTGGCAATTATCAGCCAGTGACCACTGCACGAAGTTGTAAACAACTATGAGTCATTATCTATTTCAAGATTCTACTTTATTTTTTTGTAATAATTGTGGTCAGTTACTTTTAAATTTTTGAATTTTACATAATAGTTTTAGTTTTTCATATTGCTATCATGCTATGGAATCTTCCTCTGACACTGCAAACCTTTCCTTTTAAGTTAGGACATCATAATTTTGTCGTATATTTTTGCTTTATTGAAATATATTATTTGTCTTAGGTGTCTATGCTAGTACTTAAAATTATATTTCAGGAATGTCGTCCAAAAAATATATATGAAAACAGGTAAGACATTGTATACATATCTATATATTTATGATGAGGGGTAAAATCGAATTAAAATATTTGAAATTAAATAAAAACAGACTACTTCAAATGTGTATAGCAAAAGAAAGTAAAAATCAAATACGTTTGGTTCTGAGGTTTTAATAACAACTTTTAAATATAATATCACTAAAAAATTGCACAGTATTTAAATCAATGCACACACTATATTACAACAAAATTGATGATTGTCAAAAACTAGAAGAAAAAAGTTGTTTCCTTGTTTAAGACGCATTAAAATACAGATAATAATAATGTGAAAACCAATGTTTTTGAAGTAGGTTTTAGTAAATGCAATATTGAGATTTGGAGATACGTGTATATTATTAGGAATGTTCTAAAGTATAATGTCCTTGGTCAATATTCTTTATCATCCATTTATGGACAAACATTAGGTTAACAATTGCAAAAAATTGTTGAAGAAACACTTATTAAATCCACCCAAACAAGGGTTAGACTGACTTATTTCAACAGTGGTGTTTAATATGACATCTTGTGGCATACACATGAGTGAAATGGAATTTGTTTTGTCTGCAAATATATAATTTATCATTTTGTAAGACGTTTTAATATAAGAGCTAAAACAAATAAACACAAGAGGCTCTCAAGAGCCTGTGTCGCTCACCTGTCTCTACTGTGGTTTTGGAAATCATGTAAAATAAGGTTAAAATCATAATAAATAGTATTAGATACCCTGATAATGATTGAGGCCAAGTTTGGTTTAATTTTGCCCACTAGTTAAATTAAAAGCAGGTTATCCCACTCTATTCTTACATTAGTAAGTGAATACCCCTTACCACTACTTAAATTGATTTCAAGTTGAGACCATTTGAAATTGTTTTTTTACCATTTTCCCATAGACTTCTATAGTAAACCCATATGTTCTATTTTTAGCCATGGCGCCCATGTTAATTATATGGCAGGGTCATCGAATACATTGTTCAATCAAGATACCCTATTGAAAATTTTGGCTAAGTTAAATTCTATTTGGCTGGGTAGAATATTTGGAGAAGATTTTTGTAAAAGATTACAAAAACTTACGAAAAATTGTTAAAAATTTACTATAATAACTCATTAAGGTCAATTTTGGTCATATTGTCTTTTTTGTAGATTGTATTTTGCTAAACATTTTTGCTGTGTACAGTTTATCTTTGATAAAAAAAGTGTGAATGTCCCTTTGGTATCTTCCGCCCCTCTTTTATCTATCTATAATAATATTCAAGATAATAACCAACAACTGTAAAGTTTCCTTAAAATTATCAATTCCGGGCATCAACCCAACAACGGGTTGTCTAATTTGTCTGAAAATTTCAAGGGATAGATCTTAACCTGATGAACACTTTTACCCTGTCAGATTTGCTCAAAATGCTTCAGTTGCAAAGATACAAGCCAAAAACTGCATTTTACCCCTATGTTCTACTTTTAGCAATGTCGGCCATGTTGGTTGTCAGTCATCGGACACAAACCTGCAAAATTTCCTTCAAATTACTAATTCATGGACAGCAACCCAACAACAGGTTGTCTGATTTGTCGGAAAATTTCAGAGCAAATAGATCTGAATTTTTGTATCCCGTCAGATTAATTCTAAATGCTTTAGTTTCAGACATATAAGCCAAAAACTGCAATTTTACCCTATTTTATATATTAAGCCATGTCTTGGATTGATGACAGGCAGGTTCGCCAGACACATTTTTTTAAAAACTAGATACCCTCATGATGATTGTGGCTAAGTTTGGTTAAATTTGGCCCAGTAGTATCAGAGGAGGAAATTTTGTAAAAGTTAACAGGCGACGGATGATTGACACCAAGTTATGAGAAAAGCTCATTTGGCCCATTTGACCAGGTGAGCTAATAAACTCTACAAAAATGCTAAAATTTAAACAATATGTTAAACAAGAGATCTTTAACCCACCTGTTTTAAAACATTTACTCCAAAAATTCATGTGGAAATCATTAATTGATTAATTTTTAAATATTTAATTGAATTTATATAACAATTCATTCCTGTCATTGTAAAAAACTCTTATTTTTTTCAAATACCAACTATATAGAGGTAAACTCATATGATCTTTAATGACACTACAACAGGTTCTCAAACAGTTCAATACATGCATGACATGTAAAAGCTACTTTTCGAAATTTGGAAGAAATAATCAAATTCTCACAATTCATATTTTCTTAAAAAGTCTTGATCACAAAAACAAGTCTTGGCAGTTTACTGAGCAAACAAAAATTAATAATTTATGCATAAACAAATATGATCAGTTCTCTTTCTACAATGACAGAAGTTTCTGGAAACAAAAAACATGTATTGTAAAAGTCATTAAAAATCTATCATAGCATTAACAATTTGAATACTAAAATATATACTCTAGAAAAAACCAGTGATAAAAAAAAACACTCTTCCTGGATAATTCTGCTAAACAGTTAGATTTTTGTTAAAGAATTTAAAAACATTTATCATTAGCTTATTAATGAACCATCATGTTAAAAATCTATTCTAAAAACACACATTACATAATAAATTAAAATATATTAATCAAAAACAACTAACTCTACATAACATTATCACATTAAAAAAATCATTTGATGGAAAAAGTATATCAGAAAATTTGAAAGAAAGACTTGAATTGGTACATTGATGTCATTAATGCTATAACTCTGATTGCAGCATGTAAATTTAAGAAAGCAAAATAGCATTTGACTGATATGATATTTTAGTTGTATATATGGATAAAAAAATGTACAATAGGATATATATATAAGATTTGTCACAACAATATTTTTCTTTGACATTATTTGATATAATTTAACTTTAAGGTTGTCAGCTTCACATGTTTGCAAATTTAATGTCAACACTCTAGGTTTCAATGGTGACTAATTTACAAAATTGACCCTTCTATTTCTCAATATTTAAAAAAAATACTTATATTGTATACACTTGTGCAAAATATTCAATTTTTACATGTTCTTTAATGTAAATTATATTTATAATCCTCTTTAATAATTAGTTCATTCAATTTGAAGCTCCAAAGAAATATATCCCTTTACAAGTTCATGTACTCATACATCTCTTTATGTAAACAATATTCAAAATGTCATATTTTGTACATGCAGTTATTCACATGTGTCAAGCAATACCTTTTCAAAGTGGGTCTCATTGGGGTCTAAGCGTGACCCAGGATTGCCGATTTTTTGTAAGCGTGACACGTGAAAGTCAAATTATTGTGCCGTGAAAACGGGAAATGAAGTCTAGCGGGACACAGGAAATTACAAAAAAAATGAGAATTGCTTACATACATAGTGTAAGCGGGATACGGGAATCTGACAAAACAGTAAGCGGGATCCGGGATCAGGACCCCCCAATGAGACCCCCTTCAAAAGGTTTCAACTAATACGGAAATTGTTATCATAGATATGGAATGAGAATATCCAAAACGTTGAATCAATGTATTGTAATACTTAAGGTGGTACCTAACACTACAGGGAGATAACTCTGTAAAAATCAGCTAAACGTTTTAATTACGTTGTATTGTTAAGGAAATATTAAGCTTCTCAATGATCAAAATTAGTGTTTGTCAAACTGCTATATAACCAATGAAATTTTTCTGATAAAGTGGTTGGTTCAAATTTTTTGAAATTTTTATATTTTTGTCAAAGGGTCAAAGTAAACATTTTGTCAAAATTTTATGAAAATTAAACGAGCCAAATTAATTTTAGTCAAGGTGTTGGGTACCACCTTAAGAGAACATAATTGATACGCTGAAATACACTTTTTAATTGTTACATTACAAGCTTTCAAAATTATGACCTTAATTGATAAAATGAAAAGATTAGGTTATTATATAAATAATGGGTGTTTACAGACAGCAATGATTACAAACAGCATCATTATATATCAGAATACACACAACATATGAGCTGGATTGGATAGAAATTGACCTTATGCAAATGCACGTATACATGTTAATATATAAGACTTTGATTGATTTTGGAAATTCAAATACGAAATGAAAGATGTGTTTTGGTAGGTTTTGTAGATTTTCTTACAACAGCTTAATTTTAAACAGTAATAGACTTTCCACAGAAATTTGTCAACTCGAAACAGGTTAACATCATGAACATGGTTAACAGATATATTAATATTAATTTGCATAAGGTCAATTTCTATCAGACGCAGCCCATATGTCATATAAAAAGTTTTTTCATAATGTTGCATACCCTTATTATATTTGATTCAGTACTTTATTGATCAACACCTATCTACATGAGTACTACACTACTGGAATGTTTAAATGACTGTAACTATGGAAAGCCGTCTCATTATATTCAAACTAACCGACTTAAAGGAACATTTAAACTAGAGGCTCTCAAGAGCCTGTGTTGCTCACCTGTATTTACTGATGCTTTGGAAATCATGTAAAATAAGGTTAAAATCATAATTAATAGTATTAGATATTAGATATTATAATGATATCTAAGATAATAACAAAAAAACTGCAAATTTTTTGTAAAATTACTAACTCAGGGGCAGCAACCCAACAACAGGTTGTTGGATTCGTCTAAAAATTTTCAGGGCAGATAAATCTAAATCTGATGAACACTTTTGCCGCCTGTCAAATTTACTCTAAATGCTTTAGTTTCAGAGATATAAACCAAAAACTGCATTTTACCCCTATGTTCTATTTTTAACCAAGTTGGCCATGATGGTTGGAAGGCCGGGTCATCGGACAAATTTTTTAAACTAGATACCCTAATAATGATTATGGCCAAGTATGGTTAAATTTGTCTCAGTAGTTTCAGAGAAGAATATTTTTGTAAAAGATTACAAAAATTTACAAAAAATTGTTAAAAATTGACTATTAAGGGCAATAACTTCTAAAGGGGTCGACTGACAATTTTGGTCATGACAACTTATTTGTAGATCTTACTTTGCTGAACATTACTGCTGTTACAGTTTATCTCTATCTATAATAATATTCAAGATAATAACCAAAAACTGCAAAATTTCCTTAAAATTACCAATTCAGGGGCAGCAACCCAACAACAGGTTGTCAGATTTGTCTGAAAATTTCAGGGCAGATAGATCTTGACCTGGTAATCAGTTTTACCGTATGTCAGATTTGCTCTAAATGCTTTGGTTTCAGAGATATAAGCCAAAATCTACATTTTACCCCTATGTTCTATTTTTAGCCATGGCGGCCATCTTGGTAGGTTGGCGGGGTCATCGGACACATTTTTAAAACTAAATACCCTAATGATGATTGTGGCCAAGTTTGGGTAAATTTGGCCCTGTGGTTTCAGAGGAGAAGATTTTTGTAAAAAGCTAACAACGACGACGGACGACAGACGACGGATGCCAAGTGATGAGAAAAGATCACTTGGCCCTTCGGCCAGGTGAGCTAAAAAGCTTTTCTGTATCCCATATTACTACTTTTGATAATTATATCAACACTATGCACACTCTACTTCCATCAATTAGTTTACTTATTGCAATAAAAAGGCTACTCTCAATTATAAAATCTACTATCAGTCCATATCATAACTTAATGCATGTAGAGATCACAAAACTTTTCTCCTTCAAACAGTTCATTTGAAAGATTTTAACTAAATACATCTACTAAAATGTAAATCTAAAACAACTAGGTGACTGTACAGTTGAACTGTCATGTTGGTACACAGAATTTCATTTCTTCACTTCATTTCCACTCTAAGAGTGAACTATAAGTGGCTGAGGTATTGATTCCTATTGTGGTGGTATCAAACCTTCCTACCAATAGCTGGTCTAAATCAGAGTCTTTATGGACTACCTGGTGATCAAGTTATATATATATAATGTAGCAAGTCTTTCTATAATCATTGTTGTTTGTATGTTTCAATTGGTCTCTCTGATTTTCTAATTTTGATGTCAATTTTCCTGCAACGTAAAAATAAAGGAAAATGTGATTTATAACCATGATAACAGTTCTATTGTCTTAGGGTCTGATGACTGATGAGCATCCATAAGCATCCATAAGCAGATATTACTTGCATATTCAGGATAATAATATATGTAAATGTTGAGATATACAGCAACCATACTGGTAAGAAGATAAAAATGTCTTCCACATAATACAAATACACTTGGTTCTTACACTTTTGTAAAAAGCATGCAGCAAAACCAATTTTAAAGTCTTTGGTTAAACCTACGTCACTTAGCCATAACCCCATTACCTGTATCATGTGTATCAGCCAAGACTCCCATACTACCACAAAACTACCAAACCAGTTACAGCAGATTCCATTGAGTGTGTAGCCAAAGGTAATATCTTTGGTTAGCTTGCTTGTTAGCTGAACCGTGAAGTCATTATTAGGTCAAGTATACTACCCTCCTTTCGAAGTAGCATAGTCCAACAGACAGATCGATTGGTTTTCTGTCGGACTAGTCTATTCTTAAAGAAGGGTAGTTTACCTAACCTAACAATGCCTTCACGGTTCAGCTAACAAGCAAGCTAACCAAAGATATTACCTTTGGCTACACACTCAATGGAATCTGCTGTAATAAAACTGTTTTAAAGTTCTTATTCATAAACTTAAACTCATTTAAGATGATTTCAGCTCCCTATATATATATATATATATATATATATATATATAGCTCCCTATATATATATATATATATATAGGTAACTGATGTCTCATCGACATACACCCTACATCTATTCATATATGCTAACTTTTGATCTAACATAACTTAGACTGTTCAGTATGATACACAATGTGTTCACCACTAGCACATACCTTTGTTCTTGATTGTCTCTGCATGAAATATGGTAGGCAGGAATTGTACTCTTGAACTCTGACAAGTTGAAATCTTTTGCCTTGGCAGGAAGACCCAAGTTCATCATTTCTTCTAATCTATTCATTCTTACTGAATCCACTTGTGACAAAAACCCTGCAGTACCTCCTAATGCTATTATTCCATCCTTTGTAAATTGTGGTTTAAAGATCAAATGATTTAACAAAAGCCATAATTGGAGAAGTGATGACTTGTTTAACACTTTCTGCTTGGGATTTAATTCGGACTGGCGCCAAAATGGAATCGGCTGATCAAAATTTCTCAACAATACATCATGTTGTGGGTCATAGATATAAACATCAAAGCCAAAAGGATTCAGTACAATGGTAGGGATTGCTGTGACAATGTCTTGACTTTTCCAGTTTTTGGCTATTTGGTATCGTCTCTGGTAGAAGGCAAATGTAATGGCCTGACAGACAGCTTGCTTTACAATGGAATCACGTCTGAGGATACACTTGTCATTATCGAGCAGACTATCAAGTTGACGTGGATCATACTCACAAGAGGTTGATCGTCTTTTTTTAACAAATATTTGACAATGACCTCCTGTTCCTGGGAATAACATGATATCTGGCCTACTATACCATATATATCGACTTCCTAAAATAGAAAAGTCAGAAATGTTATACAGAATCCCAATTCTTTAATTTCTAATACATATAGAATAATACATGGCAAAATCAGTATCGCATGCTGTATCACCAAGAGAACCCAATATCAGTCCCGAGGGCTGATATTGGTCGAGTGGTGATATATGTCAGCATGCGATACAGATTTTGTCATGCACTATTCTGTTTATCATATATTTAAATAGAATCAGATTCATGTGATAAATATACGTTTTTTTTTAAATCGTCCAAAAATATATAACCAAGAAAAGAACATAAAGATTTTCCTGTATTTTTCCAGCTCACTTGGATTTTTATAGACTTCCTTATTTGCCTAATATCCTCATCGTTATGTCCCCTACAGTACAAGCTTATTACATGCTCAATATAGAGCTATGAAACTGGCAAATAATATACTTTAAGACCATGTTTAAAAGCATTCACTAACGACACTGTCAACTGTTCTCTCCAGTAGAATACAACACACCTTCCAAATATTTGCTGTTTAACCATAATACAACAATCTGAGCTCATTTGTATACATAAATATGGACAACAATGTTACCAAGTATCATCTATTGAATTCAAAGATTATTAACAGAGGGGGGGTGTGTTCCTATATTCACAGTAATGGGGGGGGGGGGGATCTATATACACAGTAATAGGGGGTGGGGGGTCTATATACACAGTCATTGGATAAAAGTGAGTTCCCACTAAAAGACTTATTGTATCTATTTTATAAATTCGCTCTTAAAGTTACAGGGTATTTTTTTTTTTTTTTTAAATATCGATTTTAGTTGAAATGATAGGACATTTCTTGAATGGGACCTCACTTTTTTCCTATGCCAGGAAATACAGCAACTGGACGTCAGAGGGCAAATGTTGATGTCATTTGATTGAAGACTTCACGCCATGCAGGTATGCAATACAGATTTATCTATGCGATAGGGGTATGCAATACGGGTTTAGCTATTGGTCGAGTGGTGATACAGCATGCGATACGGATTTTGCCATGTATTATTATGTTTATCATATATTTTAATAGAATCAGATTTATTGGATATCCTTTTTTTAAATTGTACAAAAATAAAATTTGTAAGGGTTCCGCGGAGCCCAGTGTCTCGCCTACTTTATGAATCTAATAATTAGGTCTTTCCACTTTTCTGTGAAAAGACCTATTGGTTTTCTTCTGATTATTAGGTTTTTCTACTTTTCTGTGGAAAGACCTATTGTATTTGTTCTGATTATTAGGTCTTTCAACTTTTCTGTGGAAAGACCTATTGTATTTGTTCGGATTATTAGGTCTTTCCACTTTTCTGTGGAAAGACCTATTGTATTTGTTCTGATTATTATTTTTTTTTTCTTCCACCTAATTTTGTTCTTGTGATAAATATTTGTTTCACAAAATGTCGCTCAGATATTTCTCATATTGTATCTTATAGTTTATGCGCTTTTAAATTTTAAATATCGATAAAATTCTTTTTCTAAATTGTTCGTTACATCCTCAGGAATTTTTGGCTTATTTGGATCGAAGCGATTCGATGAAATTTTATAGGAGTTATCTACCTTTACCAAATAAATTTGTCGGTATGTTTTTTAACTCATAAACCGTTAACCGTATAACACTGGAATCTTTTATTTGAGGCCCCTAGGTCCTAACTTAGAAAATGAGGTCAAGGTCAAAGGTCAAGGTCAAGTTCTCAATTGCGACTTTTCCTTGTTTTGGCATTTTCTCCAACACTTTTAAAGATCTATACTATTAAATGAGAAGACCTCATTTTGTGTGTCGCTTCTCTTCCTTCCACAATAAATTAATCATCATGCCTTTGTGTCCTATAGGTACCATGCATAGTGGCTTTGTCATCCTCACTTATGATTATTCCGTTTGGGTTATTTTGGGAGGAAAACGAAAATAAAGGCATCCGGATATCGTTTCCGTCATCGGACGGACTTTTAAGTCATAGAAAAGACTTCCGTTTAGGACTGTTTAAAATTACACAAAGTTTTGGTAAATTTACAAACATCAAAATAATTCATGCATTCTGCAGATTTGTTTTCATTTTCACATGGCCTGGGTCGTTATATTCGTTTATTTCATCCCTTGCTTACGCTCGGGATGAAATTCCAATATAACGACTCAGGCCATGTGAAAATTTCAACAAATCTATGGCTTGCATGAATTATATTTCTTTATAAATAAAACATAATTATGTACCGGTTTCAGGGGTCCCAAGAAATCGGATTTTTATCGCTTCCAGGGTTCCTGTAGCTCATATACCAAAAACATTTTATGTAATCAAGTTAGAAATTAAGGGTTGTTTGTAAATTTACCAAAATTCTGTGTAATGTTTAACAGTCCTCAAAATTGTGCGTTCATGTTACTACAAATAGTTTGACCTTTGCGTTGACATTCTTTAGATTTACATCCAATATTTTGAACTGGTGAAAAATTCTAAATGTTATATTGACACCAGTTCATGTTTAACATTTAAGGTACTTTTGATACCTTTGCTAAAATTCTCCAGTCATAAAATCTTTAAAAAAAAATTAATCCTACAACAGTTTACATACTTCAACCACGCTTTAAATGCCCACGATTTCACGGGTGTGTTCTAGTATAAATAAAATAACAAGTGCAAAATGTTTGCTTTATTGTAATGAAGATTTGTTACATTTGGTCTGATACAATCTAATGGCATCTTATAGGAGTTAGTGGCCATGGAATGTCTAATTATAAGGTTAATTGATTATAAATTCAACTTGGTTCATTATAAAGCCATATGACCTTTTACAAGAGGTAAGGTGACGTATGACCTTGAAAAATGACAACCGGAAGTGACCTAGAGAAAACCGGAAGTAGATATTTTTGCACTTTTTCGAGGAAAAGTACTCAGAATCCATATTTTTTGTAATATAGATACATAAACTTCTCACTAATGACCACAAGTCATAAATAAACCGGAAGTGGCCAATTATCTCCTGTTTTACATGCAAAAGTATATAGAAACTTTATATTTTTGGAATCAGTGTGAAAGCAGCTATCATATGAGACGGGAAGTGACACTTTATCGGAAGTAAATAATTATCTCCCTTATGTCACTCAAAAGTATATAGAAACCATTTAGTTATCACATCAGTATGAAGAAACTTATGATAAGATACCAATTTTAACTTTGAGTAAACCGGAACTAGCTTCTTTTCAATAACTTTGAATATTGATGTGGAAAGACTCTCAATTGTTCTCTGAACAATTTGTTTTTTATTATTATTCTTTTTTTTCTTTTTTTTTATTTCTTCCGCCTAATTTTGTTCTTGCAATAAATATTTGTTTTGCAATATTTCACTTAGATATTTCTCATATATCGTATAGTTTATGCGCTTTTAAATTTCACCCTGCTAAGACGAACAATTTTCTTTGTAAGAGTTATCTCCCTATTCACTGTTTATCATGTGACTGCATCTCCTTCGTAACAAAAAAAGATATTGTCAAAATTTTTTATCAAAATTGTTCGGTACATCCTCAGGATTTTTTTGGCTTATTTGGATCAAAGCGATTCTATGAAATTTTAAAGGAGTTATCTACCTTTACCAAATAAATTTGTTGGTATGTTTTTTTAACTCATAAACCGTTAACCATATAACCCTGGAATTGTTTTAATTGAAGCCCTTAGGTCCTTTCTTGAAAAATGAAGTCAAGGTCAAAGGTCAAGGTCAAGTTCTCAATTTTGACTTTTCTTTGTTTTGGCATTTTCTCCAACACTTTTAAAGATATGTATAAAAGAACAAGTGCAAAATGTTTGCTTAATTATAATGAAGATATGTTACATTTGGTCTGAAACAATCTAATGGCATATTATAGGAGTTATTGCCCTTGAAATGTCTAATTTTAAGGTTAATTGATTATAACTTCAACTTGGTTCATTATAAAGCCATATGACCTTTAACAAAAGGTTGGGTGACATATGACCTTGAAAAATGACAACCGAAAGTGACCTTGAGAAAACCTGAAGTAGCCATTTTTGCAGTTTTTTCATGAAAAAGTACTAGGAATCCATATGTTTTGTAATCTAAATACATTTACTTATCAATTCAGACGAAAAGTGACTTTCGATAAACCGGAAGTGGCCAATTATCTCCTGGTTTACAAGCAAAAGTTTATAGAAATATATATTTTTGGAATCAGTGTGAAAGAAGCTATCCATTGAGACCAGAAGTAGCACATTATCTCCTTTATTTTACTCAAAAGTATATCTAAACCATTTATTCATCGCATCATTATGAAGAAACTAGCTTCTTTTCAAAATTTCTTTGATGTGGAAAGACCTTCAATTGTTCTCTGAACAATTGGTTTTTAACTTATTTTGTTTTTCCGCCAAATTTTGAAATTTTTGTTTTGCAATATGACGCTTAGATATTTCTTATATTGTATCGTACAGTTTATGCGATTTTAATTTTCACCCTGCTAAGCCGAACAATTTTCTTTGTAAGAGTTATCTCCCTATTCACTGTTTATCAAGTGTGTGCATCTTCTTTGTAACAAAAATAGATATCAACAAAATTCTTTTTCTAAGTTGCTCCTTACATCCTCAGGAATTTTTGGCTATTTTGGATCGAAGCGATTGGATAAAATTTTATAGGAGTTATTTACCTTTACCAAATAAATTTGTTGGTAAGTTTTTTTAACTCATAAACCGTTAACCGTATAACCCTGGAATCTTTTTATTTGAGGCCCCAAGGTCCTATCTTAGAAAATGAGGTCAAGGTCAAAGGTCAAGGTCAAGTTCTCAATTGTGACTTTTGCTTGTTTTTGCTTTTTCTCCGACACTTTGAAAGAAACATATAAAAGAACAAGTGCAAAATGTTTGCTTTATTGTAATAAAGATATGTTACATTTGGTCTGATACAATTTAATGGCATCTTATAGGAGCTAGTCCCCCTGAAATGTCTTAATATAAGGTTATTTGATTTTAACTTCAACTTGGTTCATTATAATTTTACAGGGGTTCAAATTAACATTTGGTACTGGAAGGTCCAGGACCTTTGACACTCCAAACTGAAAGGTCCACAACCTAAATTCCAGGTCCTACTTTTACTTGAAATATTTCCTAACATAGTAAGATACAAGTAACAAAATTAATGTGCTGTTGGTGTTATGTCAACTTGTTTCATTGTCAAAGTCACTGTTGTATAAAATATTTAATAACAATTGTAATTGTCTTGTATATTATATCTTCAGATAATCTTTTTTTTTTGTTATTGAGGAGGGTGTCACCATGGGTGGGTGTGTTGTCTCTACTATTGGTAATTTATTACTACTATACCATTTTATAAAACAGTTCAAATTCAAAGCTGTTTAAGCAGAGACGTATATACATGTGTATATATGTCTCTGGTTTAAGTGTATCATATCTAGTTGCACTATTATAATGCATTAGTTCCTCTGTGAAAATAAGATAAGAAACTTCCAGATTTGTACTGGTCCTTTAAAATTGAGAAGACATTACCACTTGGAATTGTAGTAATATGTTTACACTATACAAAAATCTACATGTAATATCAATATTTATTAATGATAAGAAAATTACTGTCACATTTTTTTGGATTTTGAGATGAAAATTTATGAACTAAAAGTAATTTTGAGTTTCTGTAAAAAAATATTTCCTACTTTTTCTTTCTTTTCAATATATCTTTTGGTTTCCAATTCTAGTGTTTATATTTTATCATCATAGATGTATTTTGTCAACTGCCTGGAATTATTATTTTTTCATTGTATTTGATCGGCAAACCCGGAATTACCCTTATCCGCTCCCGAATCGGATCCATTTTTTTGATATTTTCTTCATTTCTGGTTTATGGCATCCAATGTTTTGTCAGTCAGATACGATTGTACTAGGATTTACACATTACTAGTTGGCAATTTTCGGTATAAAGCTAGCGGTTGAACAAAATGAACATCGCTGTCATGAATAATTATGATGAAAATAAATTTTGAGATTGTTTGGAACTTTTTGTTTAAAAAGGTCGGCAAAGTTTATTTTTATTTTCTTTCAAACCTAAGGTCCGTCGGGCGTAGCTTGTAACCAAAACGAGAGTCCGACTGCAAAAATGGAAGGTCGCGGACCTCAGACCACCGCTAATTTGAACCCCAGATAAATCCATATGACCTTTTACAAAAAGGTTAGGTGACATATGACCTTAAAAAATGACAACCGGAAGTGACCTTGAGAAATCTGGAAGAAGCTATTTTTGCGATTTTATCATTTCAAAATAACTCAGAAATCCATATATTTTGTAAAATAGAAACATAAACTCATCACTCAAGACTAGAAATGACTTTCGATAAACTGGAAGTGGCCAGTTATATCTCCTGTTCTACATGCAAAAGTATATAGAATCTATATATTTTTGGAATCAGTGTGAAAGAAGCTATCATATGAAACAGGAAGTGACATTTACTTCACCGGAAGTAGCACATTATCTCCCTTATTTTCACTCAAAAGTATATAGAAACCATTTATTTATCCTATAAGTATAAAGAAACTCATGATTGGATGCCAATTTTAACATTGAGTAAACCAGAACTAGATTCTGTTCAATAACTTTGAAAATTGATGTGGAAAGACCTTCAATTGTTCTCTGAACAATTATTAGGTCTTTCCACTTTTCCGTGGAAAGACCTATTGGTTTTGTTCTGAGATTTTGTTTTTTTCTTCCGCCACATTTTGTTCTTGCGTAGTATTTGTGGTTTTACAAGATGTCGCTTAGATTTTTCGCACATGATATCGAACAGTTATTGCGCTTTTGGAACTGACCCTGTTAAACCGTACACTTTACGTTGTAAGAGTTATCTCCCCAAACACTGTTTTTCTTGTGTCCACTACTCCTTCGCAACTGTAAAAGATTACGACAAATTTATTTCACCAAAGTGCTTCCTATATCTTCAAGATGATGAGTCGGTTAGCACCAAAGTTCTCCGGAGTCTCCATATGAGAGTTATTTCCCCTAATGCATTTGATATAAGTGATATGCATATAAACTCATAAACCGTAAGCCGTATAAACCTAGAGTCGCTTTATTGAAGGTCCTTGGGTCCCAACTTAAAAAAAAAGGTCAAGGTCAAAGGTCAAGTTCATGTTCTAAATTTTGACATTCACTTCAAACTGCTTTTACTCAGAAAAAAGTTAGGGGTAAAATTGGAAAATGTGAGCAAAATGTTAGTCGCGACATTATTTATGTCATGAATATTTGTCGAAATAATACGCGTAGTATTTTGGGGGGTTTTCATGCCACTGAAATGGAAAAATCAACAAATTGACTAATTATAGCTTCAAACTTTACAGCTCTCATGATGCGTACATGCAATTTATCTTTGTAAATCATCCAATGCCCACAACTACACCCATCTAGCCATCCCCCTTTTTTTTTGGAATCCCATCTCTATTTTATTATAAAAGTGCTAATCCTTCTTTTTTTATAAATAAATTTCTTTCTGAAATACAAATCTATTCCTGCAAAATAAAATATCTGCTCCAAATCATGTACATGTATTTCTGAAAATTAATCGATAAACGTTTTGTTAAAGTACTATAACACCAGCATTATTTTTGTGTGTATGCAATGAATGAGTCGACCAGTGGTCAGCGATTGGACAATAGTTTACCTGTAAAAAAAATCGAAAAAATATATTTTCCGTTAGCAGTAAAAATCCTGTGCAGTCCGCTTAACGTTCCAATCTGGATTGAGAAATTAAAATCAATTACGTAGAATTCCCTCCAAAGTTCGTAAATAGTAGTTAAATCCTAGAATCAAATGTCTAAACATGCATTAAAATGAAATCTGTGTTCCCGTAAATATGTGTACGAAAAAAGCATGCATGATCCGACATCAATGACCTGTAAATGAAAGAAAATTAAATCTGTTTGCACATTCTTTATACATAGGTGTGGTCAGAACGATGTCTCTCTCTGCAACTAAATTAAATAAACAGTTTTTCTGTGTATATCAATCAGCTTGGTGACGTCACAATCACGTCAACCATCCGGTGCAACGCCTGCTACCTAAAATAAAATAGGGGTTTCCCCCTTTTCAGAAAGAATTAATCACATAGGTTAAATACAAAAGATCCATGCAGGTCAGGTCGGGCCATTTTAAATACAAAATTGAATACAATGCACACACAGTAAGATCAATAAGTAAAAAATAAGACACAAATTCCGGGAAGCACTATCAAAAAAAAAGAACACTTATAAAGGAAGATGCAAGGATATTTTTGAAGGCCTGTTTAAATCCTTGCATGTTCCTACAAATATCATAACTTGAATATAACTAAAATGTTGTACTGACCTGTTTTCGTGTGCTCCTAGAGCCTAGGTCTCAAGTGTTTGAACACGGGCACTAGGCTCTCAATGCCTTTTTCACTTGTTTCTAGAGGCTAGGTCTCAAGTGTTTAAAAACGGGCACTAGGCTTTCAATGCCTTTATCACGTGTTCCTAGAGGCTAGGTCTCAAGTGCTTAAAAACGGGCACTAGGCTCTCAATGCATTTATCACGTGTTCCTAGAGGCTAGGTCTCAAGTGTTTAAACACGGGCACTAGGCTCTCAATACCTTTTTCACGTGTTCCTAGAGGCTAGGTCTCAAGTGTTTAAACACGAGCACTAGGTTTTCAATGCCTTTTTCACATGTGCCTAGAGGCTAGGTCTCAAGTGTTTAAACACGAGCACTAGGCTCTAAATGCCTTTTTCACATGTTCCTAGAGGCTAGGTCTCGAGTGTTTAAACACAGGCACTAGGCTCTCAATGCCTTTTTTACGTGTTCCGTGTTTAAACACGGGCACTAGACTCTCAATTCCCTTTTTGTGTTGTCCTAGTGGATCGGCCCCATGTGTTTAACCAACCAACCAAACCACCTACCTACCAACCAGTCAACCATTACATGCTTGTTGTGGTCCCTTGTGTTTAATACAGGTCCAAGATCTCATTTGTTTCGTGTTTGCTTGTTTCAAGCGACCCTATCTCACGTGTGTAATAAGTCAATCAATCAATCAATCAATCAATCAATCAATCAATCAATCAATCAATCCATCCATCCATCCATCCATCAATCAATCAATCATGTTTCGGAGGGGAAAGACCGTTAACAATTGTTTTTAAAACAATTGATTTATATTTATAAATTTTTTTTTTCTTCTTCAGCCACATGTAGTGCTTTTTTGTTTCACAAGATGTCACTTAGATTTTTTGTATATGATGTGGAACAGTTATTGTGCTTTTGAAACTGACCCTGTTAAGCCAAACACATTTTATTATAAGAGTTATCTCCCAAAACACTGTTTTTCTTGTGTATGCATCTCCTTCGCAACCGTTTAAGATTACAACAAAAATTATTTCACCAATTTGCTTGTTATATCCTTAGGATCTGAAAAATAGTTTTGACCGAAGCGATCTGGAAACTCCATATGAGAGTTATTCCCCCTTCTGTATTTAAAATAAGTAAAATGTAATTGTAATTGGTAAACCATAAGTGATAGAGACCTAGGGTGTTTTGATTTTTAGGTCCTTGGTCAAAAAAAAAGAAAATAGGGTCTAGGTCAAAGGTCAAGGTCATTTCTAAATTTGGAACCTCTTTTCAAACACCATATAAGATATCGACAACATATTTTTACTTAATTGTTAGTTGCGACATGTCGTAACACATACATATTGGTGTGAAGGCTACGTTCACATTAATTTAGAGTTTTCTCCCCTCTTGTATTTAAAAATATGCATATCGGTGATATAACTCATTAACCAAATATAATTTAGACCTGGGGTCTTTTGATTTGAGGTCCTTGGTTTATGACCTTGAAATTGAGCTCAAGGTCATAGGTTAATTTGACGTTCTAGATTTTGACCTTTGCTTTTACCTCATATGTATGCATGATTAAGCCACGGGACTTGTTGCATTTAGTCGCAAGCCATATGACCTTGACAGGAAGCAGAAGTGACCCTTTGTAAACCGAAAGTAGTTATTTTTTGTACTTTTTGAATGTAAAAGTATATAGAACCATATATGTTTGGAATCAGTGTCAATTAAACTCGTACTATAAGCTATCCTTTGACGCTATTAATGACGTTTTAACCTGAATTTTTATTATTTTCATAACAAAATACTTGTTTTTTTTGTGAAAAGACCTTCAATTGTTCTCTGAACAATTGGTTTTTAATTGTTATAGGAACTTAACTGCAGACTGTTTGTAATGTTAACTGGAAGAAAAACTAAGTCCATTTATAAGTAAAATACAGAAAAACAGGAAATATATTTTTACAAAATTTCCTTCTAGATACTAGCTTTTTGATCATAAACAAGCTTCTGTCCAAGTTTGGTAGAAATCCAGGATAGTTTAAGAAAGTTATTAAAATTTTAGAAACTTTAACCACAGAGTAAATGTAAGGTTAACTAGCAGAAAACTAAGTCCATTTATAAGTAAAATACAGAAAAACTAAGTCCATTTATAAGTAAAATACAGAAAAACTAAGTCCATTTATAAGTAAAATTTGAAAGGATAAACAGGATTTTTTTTACAAAATTTCCTTCTGAATACTTTCTTATGATCATAAACAAGCTTTGGTCCAAGTTTAGTAGAAATCCAGGGTAGTTTAAGAAAGTTATTAAAAATTTAAAAAGCCACAGAGTAACTAATTTTAACTGGCAGAAAAACTAAGTCCATTTATAATATAAAGTTAGAGAAAAGGAATGAAAAATTTAGCAGTTTTCAATATGAAAAGGGGCACAACTCTAGAATGGTAAAAGTGACACTACCCAAATTCAAACTTGATCTGTGTTTTGTGGTAATACACATTATGTATAAGTTTCATAACATTTGATTGAGGCGAACTAAAGTTAGAGAACGAAAATCAATTATGGGACCTATGTACGGACTTATGTACAGTAGGACAAGGGTAAAACTTAATGCCCCCTTCGCTACTATGGGGGCATAAAAACCTTGGCCTAATAAATATTCTCAAAAATTCCTAAATAAAACAGACATCAAATAAAGTTTTTAAACGACTCACAGTAAAAATATTTGAAGGTAAATCATTTGTTTAAATGATTAGTTATTTGTGAACATGGTTGCTCTTGATTATTAATTTATGAAAAATCACAATGTCAAACCAAACAACTTACCAAATGTTGTCTTCCCATAATGCACTTTTCTTTGACATATATTACAAGGGCATGTCTCAGGTCTGTTTTTGTAGTTAACTTTAACAGTACATGTGTTACCAAGTTTGTTCTCCTGAACTAAATGTGATAAAATGTGGGTAACAAACACCGCTGACATTTCTGCTTCTGATATGTTAGGATAGTGGTTATACAAATACTTCCAAAGGCAACCTTCATGGTATTCTGGAAGAAAAATATTCATTGTTATTGGTTATACAAAATGCATTAATATTCTTACATTGGTACAAGTGGATTATCAGATATATATATATATCCAATCAATTTATTTTAAAGTCTGAGTACATGTATCATGAGTATGGACAGGAGTTTTAAAATTAGGAAATTGAACTATCAGAATTGGATAAATCATATCATCTAAGAGTAACTATATTTTATGCAGCCTTCAACCATAAGATTGATTGATTGTTGGTGTTTTAACGCCACTTTTAAGCGCCACATTTGGGCTATTTCGTGGCGGCCAGTTTTTATTGGTGGAGGAAGCCGAAGTGCCCGGAGAAAACTGACAATCCTAGTCAATTAAGATTGGCGTCGAGTGCACCCGCACGAGCGGGGTTGGAACTCACAACCTCAGTGTTGACTGGCTAGTGATTACAGTAGTAGAACTACTTAGACCACTTGGTCACTGAGGCCCCTCAACCATAAGAAAAACCCATGCTGTTTTAAATGCAGAGTTGACTATAACAGTCCTGACATGAAAAATTTGAAACTATTGATTTAAAAAAACTATTTAAAGAATATATATATGATATATATAACTAGAGGCTCCAAGGAGCCTGTGTCGCTCACCTGATATTTTTTGTAAACTGCATTTAACCCCTATGTTCTATTTTTAGCCAAGTCGGCCATGTTGGTTGACAGGCCGGGTCATCCGAAATTTTTTTCAAACTAAATACCCTAATGATGATTGTGACCAAGTTTGGTTAAATTTGTCTCAGTAGATTCATAGAAGATTTACAAAAATTTACGAAAAATTGTTAGAAATTGACTTTAAAGGGCAATACCTCCTTAAGGGGTCAGTTGACAATTTTGGTCCTGTTGACTTATTTGTAGATCTTACTTTGTTGAACATTATTGCTGTTTACAGTTTATCTTTATCTGTAATAATATTCGAAATGATACAAAAAAACTGCAAAATTTCCTTAATATTACTTATTCAGGGGCAGCAACCCAACAAGGGGTTGTCTGATTCGTCTTAAATTTCAGGGCAGATAAATCTCAACCTAATAAACATTTTATTTTATGTCAGATTTGCTCTAAATGCTTAACACATGCTTAACATGCTTAAGTTTCAGAGATATAAGCCAAAAACTGTATTTTACCCTATGTTCTAAGTAGCCATGTCCGCCATCTTGGATGGCAGGCGGGGTCTTCAGACACATTTTTTAAACTAGATACCCAAATGATGATTGTGGCCAAGTTTGGTTAAATTTGTCTAAGCAGTTTCAGAGGAGAAGATTTTTGTACAAGATGACAAAAATTTACGAAACTGGTATAAATTTACTATAAAGGTCAATAACTCGTTAAGGGGTCAATTGACAATTTTGGTCATGTTGACTTATTTGTAGATCTTACTTTGCTGAACCTTATTGCTGTTTACAGTTTATCTCTATCTATAATTATATTCAAGATAATAACCAAAAACTGCAAAATTTCCTTCAAATTATTAATTCAGGGGCAGCAACCCAACATCGGCAGATAGATCTTAACCTGATAATCAGTTTTATCTGACAATTTACTCTTAGTGCTTTAGTTTCAGAGATATAAGCCAAAAACTGCATTTTACCCCAATGTTCTATTCTTAGCCATGTCGGCCATCTTGGTTGGCGGGCCGGGTCATCTGACACATTTTTAAAACTAGGTACCCCAATGATGATTGTGGCCAAGTTTGGTTAAATTAGGCCCAGTAGTTTCAGAGAAGAAGATTTTTGTAAAAGTTAACAGACAACGACGACAACGGACGACGATGGACGCCAAGTGATGAGAAAAGCTCACTTGGCCTTTTAGGCCAGGTGAGCTAAAAAAAAGATTTTTCTTGCAGTATGATTGCCAATGAGACAATGCATCTCTCCACAATAGACCAAATGACACAGAATTTAACAATAGGTCACTGTATGGCGTTAAAACAAAGAGCAAAGCCCAAACTGCATAGTCAGCTATAAATGTCCCTGAAATAAAAATTAAAAAACAATTCAATCAAGAAAACTAATGGCCTAAGATATGTAAAAAATAATGAACGAAAAACAAATATGTAACACAGCAACAAAAAACAACAAGTGAATTACAGGTTCAATAATATGCATTTTCTCCTTTTTTTCAATTTGCGATACTCACCCAGACGCAATATTAAAAACCTCGCAAAAATTCCCGAGTTTACAGTATGGAATTTTAAATCTGAGCCAAAAGACATAATTGCAGACCATTTCATGCATAACTTGCCTTGTATCTATATTTACAAACTATTTTCAATGTCAAATTGAGGTTTTTTTTACGTGACAGGAAACTACATTGTACAAGTAACCATGGTAAACCAAAGCAATTCTTTAATTTTCTTTTCATCACAAAATTTGCTTAAAATGCTTTGAAAAGTAAATTAAAGTAAAAGTAAAAAAAATATTTTTGATTATCATGATTATGTTTTCTTTAATTGTGCCTTGTAAATTCAAACTCGTTATTGAAATTGCTGATATATGATATAAGTTTCATAAAATTATGGCAAGAATTGTACAAATGAGAGTGCTAACAATGCTATTTTCCATATAATTAATGTTTCGAAGGGGCATAACTCTTTTCAAAATAATTGATTAGCACTGGTTTTTGAACTAATCCAAGCAATTGCTGATCTAAATCTATGATATAAGTTTCATCAAAATCTAACAAGACCACTGTGTATGTTACAGTTCTTGGATTTTTTAGTCCACAATAACAAATTTTTTATGTGTTGTTTTTCTCTAATAAACCTATAGATTTATTGCCTTCACTGCATACCAGACGACAAAGACACTAAATATGCTAATAGATATAAGAAGATGTGGTATGAGTGCCAATGAGACATTGACAACTCTCCATGCATCCAAGTCACAATTTGTAAAAGTAAACCATTATACATGTTATAGGTCAAAGTTAACAGCATTGAGCACAAAGCTTTGGCTCACACCGCAAGCTACAAAGGACTCCAGAAATGACTAGTGTAAAACCTTTCATACAGAAAAACAACGTTCCAATCTATATAAGTACATCAAAAGAGAAACACAGTTACACTTATAAACCACAACAACAAACGTCAACCACTTTGGCACTAAACAGGCTAAATGAAGAAAAAAATGTGTATTTATCAAACAATTACTAGTATAAAATAATAACCTGTAATTATAGACTTTTTTATATAATATTGATAGTGTCGCTAAATTTTTCTTCTTTACTATCACTATCTTTTTTCTTCTCGTACATGGACATGATGTACATACACTTGTACACGTAGCTAATTAAGTGAGTCCGCATATGGCCAAAATAAATACTATGTGTGTTTCCTATTACATCTTTCTAAAAAATAGGGTACATGTACACTAGGCATTCTAGGTAGGTCATGTAGGTAGGGATTATTTTTTATTTTACCCTTTTTTTTTTGCATTGAGTCCATGATAGGGACAATCTGACTTCAACAGTGCTTATTGAAAATGACAAAAAAAACTTTAGGTTAAGCTATTTCTTAGCTTAAAAAATAGGGAGGGTAGAGAAATAGGAAACATATTTGAACTTCATGTAACATTGGAATACTTTATTGGCACTGGCTACGGTTACATTGAAATGTAACAATAATAAAAAAAATATTGTTACTTTGGAGACTAATTGCCGGAATGCAGGGTTGGGTAAGGAACCGATTTTTTGTGAATGTCTACGGTTACATTGCCTTATTGTTCAATGTACGCTGGGACTACAGTCATGACAGTAATAATAATGTATTAAATTGAAATTGAAACTTTTATTTAAATTTTACAATATTGCATACTATTTTTTAAATTTTATTTACAATGACAGTTTCTACAAATCCAGTGTCCAAATCCAGATATGTGTGGTATGTTGTTTTAAAACATTTTGTAAAACAACATACTCAAAATATGGGAGCATGTTTAAGTCCGACAAATTTTGGTGAAACCACTCTAAGCAGCCATCACAAAACGAGTGATGCAGCAATGTGCATGTCTGTATTGCAATCTGTACAATTACATGCATTCTGCACTATCCCCTTTTGAAGTTAAAGAAACTTTCAATGTCTGCCGCATGCTTCAGGTAAAAAATATTTTATTAACTCTTACGATGTTTATATTTTCGTCCAATATCTTTATTGGACGCATGTGAGGTTGTTTCATGTTGTCTTTTAATATGATTTCATTACTGATTTTATGTTCACCTCCAATTTCAATATCCAACTAAAAACTAAAAGTACATTAGCCGACAGGTTGAAACTGGTGGAACACTGTTTTCATTTTCAGAGTCCAGATATTTTGTGATCATTTTTTCGTTCTTTTTGACGAAATAATTAAGCAACAAAACCATTGAAAACTATAGAAAGTTTCACAAATCTGGCTTACACTGAAGTGCATTAATGTAACAATAACGTAATGTTACTGTAGATACAAATATTATTGTTACATTCGTAATTAATCGGATCCTTACCCCTTACCCAACTCTGTATTCCGGCAATTAATCTCCAATGTAACAATATTTTTTTTATTATTGTTACATCCCCATGTTACCGTAGCCAGTGCCTACTTTATTCTTGTAATTTTTCCTTAATAAATATTGTCATGACTGTTTAAACTAAATAGGAAACACACATGTACATCTTTTTTCACGGGGGGGGGGGGGGGTCTCTTCCTATATGAAGGTATATACAGATGTGCCGCTAGAATGGGTCCCTTTTTAGACACATCAAATATATCAATGGGTTGCGATTTCAACAAGGTAATATGTCAATGGGTCAATAATTTTCATTTTTCGATTAGATTTTCGTATAAATGCTTTTGTTATCGTTTAAAATCAAGTCAAGATGTAAACTAGAGGCTCTCAAGAGCCTGTGTCGCTCACCTGTATTTACTGATGCTTTGGAAATCATGTAAAATAAGGTTAAAATCATAATTAATAGTATTAGATATTAGATATTATAATGATATATAAGATAATAACAAAAAACTGCAAAATTTCTGTAAAATTACTAACTCAGGGGCAGCAACCCAACAACGGGTTGTCGGATTCGTCTAAAAATTTCAGGGCAGATAAATCTAAATCTGATGAACATTTTTGCCACCTGTCAGATTTGCTCTAAATGCTTTAGTTTCAGAGATATAAACCAAAAACTGCATTTTACCCCTATGTTCTATTTTTTAACCATGTCGGCCATGATGGTTGGAAGGCGGGGTCATCAGACAACTTTTTAAACTAGATACCCTAATAATGATTATGGCTAAGTTTGGTTAAATTTGTCTCAGTAGTTTCAGAGAAGAATATTTTTGTAAAAGATTACAAAAATTTACGAAAAATTGTTAAAATTGACTATAAAGGGCAATAACTCCTAAAGGGGTTGACTGACAATTTTGGTCATCACGACTTATTTGTAGATCTTACTTTGCTGAACGTTATTGCTGTTTACAGTTTATCTCTATCTATAATAATATTCAAGATAATAACCAAAAACTGCAAAATTTACTTAAAATTACCAGTTCAGGGGCAGCACCCAACAACGGGTTGTCAGATTTGAGGGCAGATAGATCTTAACCTGATAATCAGTTTTACCCTGTCAGATTTGCTCTAAATGCTTTGGTTTCAGAGATACAATGTATAAGCCAAAATCTACATTTTTTAAACTAGATACCCTAATGATGATTGTGGCCAAGTTTGGTTAAATTTGGCCCATTGGTTTCAGAGGAGAAGGTTTTTGTAAAAAGCTAACGACGACAGACGACGACAATGACGACGACTACAGACGACAGACGCCAAGTGATGAGAAAAGCTAACTTGGCCCTTCGGCCAGGTGAGCTAAAAATTTAATATGTGATAACTGAGGAATGTATGAATGGGTTATGATTTTGCCATGAAATATGTGTATGGGTCAGGATTTCACAAGACTACAATATATGAATTGGGGGTGTTTTTGAAATCCCAGCTGCACATCTATACCCCAAAACCCATGTTGAGACCCCCCCCCCGTGTCTTTTTTTAATAAAAAAACTAATAAATATATCAACCTCTACTGACATGACTGATTTTTATCATACCAATATGCAATATTTTTAATAATAATAATAAATATGATAATGTACTAATGTGTATTATATTTAAATTAAAACAATGTTTTGGCACTAGGTAAGCTCTCAGCCAACACCCCCCCCCCCCCCTTTTTTACTGCTATATTTTTCTTACTGTAGATTTATGAAAACCAACCTATAGAATCTAAAAACTCTGTAAACAAATTCACAGTTTCATTTTGGCTGCTGTCATCCTCAATAGCGTCATGCATGACATCAAATCCTTTGCTGAAAATTGACTCAAAATCAACTGAGTAAGTACTGATTGCATTCTGGTTTACATCTTGGTCCGTGAGAAACTCTTCCCGAACAAACTGTCGACTGTTGTTTTCAATGTATGAAAATACTTCGGAACCACCAAAACGCTTTCCGAAAGACAAAGCTCCGACTCTCAAAGGACGCAATTGAAAATCTTGGTAGCTAGAAAGTACATCTGTCAAAGTCGTGTTTTTCCCATTTGAAATTTGTCTACCGCATCCTTGGGGGTTTAAACTTGTTGGAATATATCTTATGATAAGGGAACAGCGCTGCATGGTGGTTGTCAATGATTGTTAGTCTTAAAGCATTATTATTACTGTTCAAACCATTTACTCTGTAATTCTTCCACTGTTGCAAAAGCAAAACAAGGCGGGTCTGTTTCATTAGGGGAGAGTAACGAATGGTCCTGTGTTCCTTTGAAAACTGGCGGGATTTTATGAGGGTCTAGAAGGAGATTGCATTTCCCATCATCATTCTTTAGTTTTTTAGCACCCTGTTAACTTGTTGTCTGTTCTTAATATTTGTGACATATTTCTCTATTCATATAAAAAGTTGTTATTAATTTAATTTTGAAATCATTTGTTATATAATTGGTGCTTTTTTATTCTAAATGTCACGGTACTACATGTATATCAGAGACATGTAATGTATACAAATACATTTGGTATATGTCTCTGTATTATATGTCTCTGGTACTATTTATCTCGCCCATGATTCGTCTATAAAGTAAGTAAAGTATAACTTAATTTGAATACGGCGGATTGTCAAAACTGACTGAATTACAAACATAATTTCATAATTTCGGATTATCTTCGCAGAATATAAAACATGTCATGACAGTAACAAATAAAACAAACATTTATACATGATAATGTAATTAGCAACTCTATAAAACACGCAAAAGGCTCATGCAAAAAATAAACTCCATATATATCAAAACTGGTTATTTAAAAATTGTATCTGCCAGGGGAGGATGGCACTTTGTGGCCGCATGTACGGAGTGGAAGGGATGAGCCGCTAGCATGAGTACGAAAGCTTGGTCACCGGGTATATGATAAGATAATCCAAAAATTTAGATGAAATATGAAATTAGGTGGTTGTTTTATCTAAGCATACAGATAAATAGTTAAAGAGTAACAAGATAATATTCATGTTTGTCAAGTTTATTTCATGATCGTGTAAACGTTTTTTTTTGTTTTGTTTTGTTCTGTTTTTTTTTGTTGTTGTGAAAAGAAGATATTACTCTGGATATTTTTCACCCAAACGGTAGTACAAAAGCCGTATTCACGTTTGCAAACGTTTCAGCATCTTCGCTAATCAAGAACTATGATCCATTTACCACCTCTTTAGGAGGGTGCCAGACTGTAACCCTTGCCTAGCAAAGGTAACGTTTCAGAAATGACCTTATGGTCATAATCGCATAACGTCACTGACGTCGCCAAATCGACAAATGACGATACCTGCGATATGTTGTTTTTGGACCAATGTTGCCGAACATGAACATCACTCCAAATGAGTCAATATATTTTCACAAACTATAGTGTTACAGAAGATATAACAACGGAGGACGAAGGTTTTAACTCTAGGGAAGAGGATAGCATTTATAGTTCTCCTAGGACTCCTAGAACGGAGGAAGATAGAGAGACTGCTTCGATTGTTTCTACGGACGCATTTGAAGAAAGTACAACAGAAACTGTTCAATCCTATTCTGATACCATTTCAAATTCCAGTTCAAACAGTTTTAATTCGTTTTCAAGTATTGAATCACAGATAGAGCAGTTTTTCCAATATCAGAAAGAAAATCGAGAAAAATTTGGCGGAATTTTAGAACAACAAATTTCGCGGTTGAGACGGCAACAATTTGATCCAGAATTCCCACAAAGAAAAAGCTTCACAGAGGATTCGACACAAACAACATATGCTGAAAATAAATCTTTGTCTTCGATTTGTACATATGTAAAAACATTGCGTACGTTAATTAGTGAGAAGATCCAGGAAGATAATAGAACAGGTACTAAATGATAAACGAGCTGTCTTTTGTGTGTTGTTGCTTTACTGTCTGATTATGTTTTGATGTATACCCCGGATGAGTAGGATGACATACTTTTGGGATGTGGGATATATGTAGAGGGTCAAAAAAGTAAGGATGTGGGATATATGTAGAGGGTCAAAAAGTAAGGATGTGGGATATATGTAGAGGGTCAAAAATGTAAGGATGTGGGATATATGTAGAGGTTCAAAAAGTAAGGATGTGGGATATATGTATCGGGTCAAAAAGTAAGAATGTGGGATATATGTAGAGGGACAAAAAGTAAGGATGTGGGATATATGTAGAGGTTCAAAAAGTAAGGATGTGGGATATATGTAGAGGGTCAAAAAGTAAGGATGTGGGATATATGTATCGGGTCAAAAAGTAAGAATGTGGGATATATGTAGAGGGTCAAAAAGTAAGAATGTGGGATATATGTAGCGGGTCAAAAAGTAAGGATGTGGGATTTATGTAGAGGGTCAAAAAGTAGGGATGTGGGATTTATGTAGAGGGTCAAAAAGTAAGGATGTGGGATATATGTAGAGGGTCAAAAAGTAAGGATGTGGGATATATGTAGAGGGTCAAAAAGTAAGGATGTGGGATATATGTAGAGGGTCAAAAAGTAAGGATGTGGGATATATGTAGAGGGTCAAAAGTAAGGATGTGGGATATATGTAGAGGGTCAAAAAGTAAGGATGTGGGATATATGTAGCGGGTCAAAAAGTAAGAATGTGGGATATATGTAGAGGGTCAAAAAGTAAGAATGTGGGATATATGTAGCGGGTCAAAAAGTAAGAATGTGGGATATATGTAGCGGGTCAAAAAGTAAGGATGTGGGATTTATGTAGAGGGTCAAAAAGTAGGGATGTAAGGATGTGGGATATATGTAGAGGGTCAAAAAGTAAGGATGTGGGATATATGTAGAGGGTCAAAAAGTAAGGATGTGGGATAAATGTAGAGGGTCAAAAAGTAAGGATGTGGGATATATGTAGAAGGTCAAAAAGTAAGGATGTGGGATATATGTAGAGGGTCAAAAAGTAAGGATGTGGGATATATGTAGAGGGTCAAAAAGTAAGGATGTGGGATATATGTAGAGGGTCAAAAAGTAAGGATGTGGGATATATGTAGAGGGTAAAAATGTAAGGATGTGGGATATAAGGGGTAAAGAAAAGTGTGATCTGCGAAAAAGAAGGAAAAAGTGGGAAGTGTGAAACAATTACAAAAAAAAACGGAATTCTGGAAATGAGCACCACATGTCACCTCCATGTCATCTCCTCCCGCATCTTCTTTAATTTATAAATATCTTCAGCAAAAAATAGAAGTTGAACCTATTAACTCTGTTAAACACGTAGATTTATTCTTTGTGTTTTTTTTAGATTTTTTTTTTGTTTTTGTAATTAGAACCGATCTGATAAAAGAGGCTCGGTTGCCATGTAAATGTTTGGTACACTCACCAAGAGTGGTCACTAGGCTGTAAAATCTGAGCTAGGTCGTGAGTTCGAATCCCGCTCGTGGCGAGGTGTGTTCGACTCCGATCTTTTTTTTACAAGGTTTGCAAGTTGCTTGCCGAAGCCCGTCGGCTCTCCCGAGTGCTCTTTCTTCCCCACCAATATAATACAAATTCCATTTTTTTTATAATGTAAAATGCAAAACAATTCTATGAGCAGAAATAACAAATTGTGATTGTTGTTTGCCTAAAGTCCAGTGGCAAATATTACATGCAACTTAAGGACAAGACTAAATGCCAAAAAGTGGATTGACCAATACTTTATCCGATCAATTTTCCTACATGTAGACAACAAACTGCATTTGGTAGAACAAAGCGTTTTTGCTTTTATAAGAAAACTGACGGAAAGTTAATGAAACAAGGGTTCGTTACTATGATTAGAGTTTGTGTGATTGATAGATTACTTTTTGTTTGTTTGAGTTTCAGCTTCAAAGTTTTCATGCATGTTTACGACGAAAGCAAATAAAACAATTTTTACTCAAACAACTAGGTACTGCAAAGTGAGTCGACAGAGAAATTAAAATAGAGGGAATGTTGAAAGTTTGACTTGCAGACCATTAAAGAGTTGTTACCAAGGTTTGTTACCAGTGACAAATATTACATGCATATTAAGGACAATAACAAATGCATATTCTCAAAAGTAGATGGACAAAGCGGATAGACAAGCAATTTTTCACTCCTCTAGACATCGAGGATGTGTTTGGTAGAGGTTCATTAATATGCTGAACTCTCTAGGGGCATCGACTTCATGATAACCATTAAAACCAAACGTGGCTGATTATATACATGTATACATCTAGCGCAGTTGAACGATTTATCTAATCAATATGAGTCTAACTGATGGAGAGAAAATTCCAGGTTTAATTAACCACATTTCTTTAAACTTGTCACCCTTGGAGTCAAAGAGTTGGTTATATTGGGCATCGCGCGCGAAACATTATGTTTTGTTTTGTTTTGTTAAAAAAATAATTGACTGTATACGATTGACAAAAACAATAAAAATTGAATATTAAAACATGCATTATTTTCATTTGGTTAATTGCTTTGATAGATCTCGAAGAAAACTTACAGCACTGGTACCAAACACTTTCAGAACACGCAGAAGATATCAGATTAACAGAAGAAGAAAAAGAACGCCTTATAAAAGTCGCACAAGATGAGCTCTCTGAAATAATTCAAAATATTATTGACAAATATAATGTACAGGTAAATATACAAAAAAATTAAAAAGATGTGGTATGATGCCAATGAGACAACAATCAAACAGAGTCCAAATGACGTGCATATTAACAACTATAGGTCTCCATACGGCCTTCCAAAATAAACAACACACATACCGTATAGTCAACTATAAAAGGCCTCGACATGACTAAATGTAATACAAATAAAACAATTAATTCAGAAGAAAATACTTTTTACATAAAAACTTTTATTTAGGCTTTGCAGGTAGTCATATTAATATATACATATGTCAAGATTATAATACAAATGCAATACCATGTGATCATAGATTATAACTGACAAATAAACTCTGAATTAAAGAACTACTAAGAAGTATCTTAATAAATATAAAGTATGAAGCATAACAAAATAAAAATTCTATGAGATACAAATGAAATGTAAATTTCATACCCGCCAAACCGAATGTCGCCCAAACAATCAAATCCCAGAAACTGCAAATTGCAACTTTTATAATAATTCTAAAATAATTTAAAGAGTAAGTCTACGCCATCTTCTATAATCCAAGTCGAGGACTCGAACCTCGATCCCCCATCACAAGGACAGGTGTACTAACCATTGTACTAACAAGGATGCAATAATAGATAAAAACAGGATCAAAAGTCTACTCTGTCTCTCATGTGGAGATTAAGAGTGAACCATCTCCTAAAAATAAGCTGCAATTTACTAGTAAATTTGAATTTAAAATTCTAAATCAAATTTCAACACAATCTAAATTCATTCTACTTCAAAAGATTTAAAGATGTGCAAGAGTATTTATTTTAGCTATAAAGCTAAAAAAACCTTATTAAGACCAGTGGTGGACAAATGCAATTTGTCAATAGAAAATAAAGTGTTAATTGGCTTCCTCACTCTATTATAAAAAGTCTTCTCACATGCCATGTATCTGACATTAGTAAGAGAGGAAGCCAACTGTTTTAGTACATTGTTAAAATTGATGACGAATAATTCAGAATGATTAAAATCACATGGCCTGGGTAATATTGAGGATAAAATAATTACACAATCTGGATTACAAATCCTCAATTCATGTATAATATCACGAATGTATTTTTCAAATACATTAGTATTAATATTAAATAGATCATTTGTACCCACATGTACAATTATATTGTTAAAATGGTACCAGGTGAATACCCTGTTTTTTTTAATTTCCTTAAAAGCATTTCGCAACTCAGTCCACCAAAGGCTTGAAGTTGCGTATTCCTCATCTTCGGAAGATACTTTAAAATTGAATCTGATATTACTATACTGGGTTTACCCCATGCCTTCAAACCTACAATATAATATAACTTATTAACTACTAATAAATATATAATTCCAAATAAAAAACATATATCACAGTCTACAAATCATTTTTGACGAGACTTGCATCTTATCAGCTTAACCATATCTAAGATACAATTTATAGGCGTCACTCTTTCAATCCCCTTGTAATTGAATGAGTTCAGAAGATACACCACATTGGAATGCCCAAGTTGCACCTCCTCTTCTGAAGCTATGAGATGAATATCTTGTTGGATTTAATCCAATTTTCTCAATAATGTTTTTTAAAAAAGTTTGTAACATATTGTAGGACACTGGCTTAATTTTTTTGAAAAATGAACAAACGACGAACCACAATGTTCATTTAAGAATTGAATGCTTCTTTTTGTAACTTCATTGGTGTGTAAAAGCGTTGGCCGAAGTACATTTTGTATGAAGCGCGGAAGCGCTTCATTATAAAAATGTGCGCACGGTCAACGCTTTTACAACCCTATGAAGTTACAAAAAGAAGCATTCAATACTTATAATTACATTTTTTAGCTTGGACATGAAAACACGATTTTTATCAAGTTTTTATTTAATTTACCTGTGCACTTTATTGTGGGACCTCGTGTCATCATGAATGATAAATTTTATTGTGTAATGGAGTTGATTAAGGAATAACGCGAGAGTGCAGTGTAGCCAATCAGAATAACGTATTATAATGAAACATACATCTAATGTAATTATTAACAAATTAACTACGCTGATAGAAGTTTCAACGACAAACTAAGACATATTTAAACATAAAAATTTTAAATTATTAAAATGTTGACTACCTGTTTTCTGGTGTTTCTGAAGAGTGATAATTAGTAGTGAGTTCTACTTTTAAACTGAAATTTTTATCCAATATAAATTACTGTACTGCGTGACCAATAAAAAACGTGTTTAAAATAAATTAGAAGGCAGTCCAAACTAAACCTTGACCAGAGATGTGTTCACTGTTAAATGAAGTGAGACCAATTGTCCAATTACCAATTCACTAAATTATTTTTCTGATTCTTCAATAATTATTCATTTTCGTTTATTCAAAAATTTACAAAGGGGAAAAAAGGTCTGATTTCTGACAATATAATGAACGGAAAACAAAATTAATATGACGGACAGCCATCAACGACAATCGCTTAATATGCCGTTTTGGCTATTGATTGCGTTGCATGTATGTGTTATGTACGTTCTGACGTAACTTGTAACTGTTTGGTCTTTCTTGAACCGAGTAGCCAAATTGATGCGCATCAATTTTTTGGTGGTCAATTTTTCTCTTTATTCGATTTTATTTACCCATTTTTCTCCAACCTTCGCCCATTATTCTTTATTTTGTATATCCAAACCAGATCTTCCGTTGTCACAACGTCTGAACGATTACGGAAAAGTTTGTAAATGTCATATTTAATTTTAACAGACATATACCTGTTTATATCACCGTTAATTTAACGGGTCCGTTAAATAATGGATGCTTTGTGAATAAGCTCATTGATCTTTAAATGTGTGCCCGGAGATAAATTGTTTTATAGCTTGTCTCGGCACTATTTAGATTTACACATGGTATAGACGGGTTTATCTGTAATTGACCTAGAAAACATGGGCGCATCCATTAACCTCTCACGTGACCAATCCGCCATTACAACCGTGAAAAATAACGCACGTGTATTGATCAAAACATTATAGATTTTCTGTTTGCATTTGTATTTCTTTCGTTTTCTGACTTATTTTTCTATGGATGCTGCCAAAAGTTATAAAAAACATGGAAGCATTTCTTGTGCAGTTTATAGTTTTACAAATAATCGTAAAAAACTTCAGGTGTGGAAAAAATTAATATGCGAATTACACAACGAGTTGCACGATGACTGCTCTCGTTTGATTTCATATACGTCTTATGACTGTGATGCCTCCAGACGAGCAAACAAATCTGAGTGGATCAAAGCTGTATAAACCTAAAAAAAAACTTTGCATAAACAGATTTTTGTATGGTCCGGACATTTTTTTTTAAATAAAACTTGTTATGAAAGTCAAATTACACTGGCTGACGAATGTTTACACGATGTAAAACGACTGTTAAAAACTCAAATTAATCTATAAAATTTAATCCGATGACTACAGTGCATATGCCTCTTTTTGTATAGAAGATCCACCGCGACATCAGATGCGGATCCAGGAATTTGAAAAAAAGGGGTGGGGAGGGCGCGTGCCCCAAACTTTTGTAGTGGAAGCGGTAAAATGTCTGGATTAACCATAAATGAAGCTAATAACAATGAAACCTACCCCGAGGCTACATGTAGCAATTGAACAGACATTCTGACACTATTAACTCAGACAAAAACATTTTTAACAGAGGAGTAAGGAGTTCAAAATTAAATAAAAGGAGGGGGACCTCGTCAGCCGTTTAAGAAATGATTATGAATGACAGTGACGCCTTATTGTATACTTATATAAATATGTTACTTAGTTTTCTTTACTTTAGTGGAATTACTACACAATTTAATTTTCAACTACGATATTGCAGATCAGCTGTTGCTCGATCGTACTGATGAGGTTAACACTTAGTTTGATATTTGGTTATTTGGGACGGCGCTTTTATATTTCGAAAAGTAAGGCTTGTAAAATATTTTATTCCTGGGTGCAGTTCTTGCTGAAAAACTTAAAGGTTATATATATATATATATATGTAGGTCTGTGTTCCGTTTAGTATATATTCACTTTATTTTCTTTATAAGACGTATACATTTACTTCTGTTGAATTAAACTTTCCTCAGTAGATTCTTCTGTGCATGAATTCTAAAATTTTATACATTAGAAAGGATTTTTCAAAGGTCTAACTCTTGGTAATCAAATAGTTTACTAGAACCTACGAAAGCTTAGCTATAATCCGACAACCCGAAATTCCGACAGTTCAGTAAAATACACCCCTAATATTATATTGTACTACTGTATTTCACTGTATTATATACACCGGGGACTTATATAAGAGTCTAATACGGATTAAGGATGAAAATCTACGAGACCTCTCTTTTGGAGTGGTTGGGAGGGGAGTTGGCAAAACACTAAATGACGCTTCAAAACATAACTAATCATCGCTTTGAATTTACATGTTGGAGTCTTTGGTGGTTTAATGGCATTCATTTATATTAAGCACGGACTGGATCATGATGTTATATACTATACATACTATAGTAGTTGTATGTAAAGTATTTTTCTGCAAAAGAAATTGGAATCGAACACATAATAACTATAGGAATACATGGGCCGTGAAAGTTCAAAACTGCTTAAGCCCATACTCTAATCGCAAAGTTATATCTACATATGACCCGACGCATCGATAGCATATAGCGCAATTCATGCGGACACCAAAGTAATACGAAAATGTCACTCAATTTTGAGCATTATACGTGAGTCAAGCAAAAAGCACAAAACTCTCGTCTCTGTAGGTCCGTCTGATTAGTGGATTATTAAATTTTAGGACTGTCTCGTTATATGTCTGACCACAGAAATTTCTATGATTTGATAAAATTGCACCCTGGTTTTTCTGATATATCACATTCGACCGGTCAAGACTATTTATTTTTTATTTATGTATGCGTTATAATTATTAATATTATGATTACCAAATGATTATAATCGACATGTAACCTGGGATTAGTATTCGTATAAAATTTATTATGTCCCGCGTGTAACATATCAAATACAGTTATATTTTAAGGACACGACACCTCGCCTGCAATACACTTAGAATCTTTATCTAATTACTTTATTATTTATAGCACATATAATTTTGCCGCGGTCAAGTACGACTTCACATTCTTGTGTTTACATTTAATCATATGCGGTCAGGGCATATAGATATATATTTTTTCACGGTTGTAATGGCGATCGTACTACAACGACGCCTAGGAGTCGCGTCACAAACTAAGGCAGATAATCGGAAAAACCTGTCTATAGACCAATTGTCTTAGTTAAGTCTAATTACCTCTATTAAAACACATGTATATTTATGTGTTTCAGGTAATCAGTTCAGGCGAGAACATGTGGTCTGCAGACAAAATAAGCTCAAAGGGTTTAACACCTGATGCAAGGAAGTATGACAGCTCAAATCTAAAAGAAAGTGACATGAAATCGAACACTCAAAAAGATAACAGGTCAGTTTCCTCCTCTCTCTCTCTCTCTCTCTCTCTCTCTCTCTCTCTCTCTCTCTCTCTATATATATATATATATATATAAAGGAGGATAATCAGTAAAATTTTAAAAGTCGATCTATTAAAAAATTTTCACCTATAATGGAGACGTTCAAACTTTCAACACTTACTATCGAACCATTCGTAAGGACGATGGAACATGATTGGATTATCTCCCTTTTACCAGAAAAAAAACTGAACTAAAAAATAACAAAAAATGCAAATTATTAGTATATCTGATAGTACATGGTAAGTGTAAAAAGTCAGGACGTCTCTATTTGTATGTCTGATAGTACATGGTAAGTGTTGAAAGTCAGATCGTCTCCTTATGTATGTCTGATAGGTATATTAAGTGTCGATTGTCGGGACGTCTCCATATGTATGTATGATATGTATATTCTATAAAAATAAGCATGGGGTGTTATGCATATTCTCCATAGGTTATAAACAGTTATGGCGTCATTTTATTTTTCTTAGGTATTGCCATACTAATGCCATTAGAAAAAACGTCCTTTATGTACCGGTATAATAATTCATTATGATTTTTAAATGTCTTTCATTACTTTAATTTTCGTTATAGCCAATTTTCACAATACCTGAGAAAATATGAAACACCGGAAACGTCAAAGCAAGGAAAGTCTCTAAGCAATGACCGCAACAGAAAAGCTACAGCGCAATTCACATATGAGAAACCACAGATGCAACTTTCTTTAAAACAACCGTCTTACCCTGAAGCTGATCGATACGACAAACGGTATAATCCTATTCTAAGTAGCAGTGCATATGAACAGTATGAATCCAAGACTTCTCGTCAAAGAAAACTGTCAGAATATGGAAGAGACCCTTATTCCGATCCTCTGGAAAGAATATCACAAAAATATGATTTGATAAAAAGTAAACCAAGAGATGATCTGTTAACACGACAGAATGAAAAACCTACAAGGAATTACGACAGCTCAAAGCTAAAAGAAATGGACATAAAATCGAACACTCAAAAAGATAACAGGTCAGTTTTCTCCTCTCTCTCTCTCTCTCTCCTGCTTCAAATTCTAGGTTTAAACAACTAATTTTTTTTTAAACAACTAAGCTGCTACAATTAACATTTACGAGCGTGTAGAAGTCGATATACCAAAAAAATATCACCTATTAGAGACGTTCAAACTCTCGAACTATTTGTAAGGACGATGAAACATGATTGGATTATCTCCCTTTTACCAGAAAAAAAACTTGAACTCAAAAATAAGTTTTAGCTTTCGTAAAAGCTTTGGAGTGCTTCGCTGTATCATACTTTTAAGATGTTGTTGTTTAAGTATGAGACAAGTATTATTTATCTCCTTTGTGCATATACTCATGAGTCTGATATTTTAAGCCTGTCTTTGTCATTTTTGACGCAATATTTATTCATGCATATGGTCGATATGGATATACCCATGCATGTTTTATCTACACCGTCATTTTACAAACTTGTTAATATATGCCTTCTAAATATTCGATATCATTCTCTCAAGAATTCTAACGCCAACCATTTCGGAGGTACCATGTGGTCTTGGCGTATCTGTATTTTTTTATATATCATTTGGTTTTATAAGTAAACATGGAATACATGTATTCTGACACAACTTTTGAAGATCATTGGCAGTAGTATGTATTTGTAGTGATGGTGTATATTCATATAGTCAGATGAGCGCACAGAAACTCGTTCATCCTAGTCCATCCTTTTATTTATAAACATTGATTGGACGCGACATTATAAAGCAAGATAAACCAGTAAAGGCCAAATTATTCATTGATCGGATCTGATGTTGAATACCTACTTTAATTCTGTCCGTATTTAATATCTTCTCCTGTGAGGGACATTTTCCCAATTGTATATCTCATTGTAACCAATAGAATCGTTCCCATCTCATAAGACTACCAATGAGAACCGATATTTGTAACGTAAGAATTTCGAGATGGCGTGAATACCGTATGAAACTTATAGCTTCGCAGCGTGATTCGAAACAATAACAAAAAAATGCAAATCATTAGTATGTGTAATAGTGTATGGTAAGTGTCAAAAGTCAGGACGTCTCTATTAGTATGTCTGATAGTAAATTGTAAGTACCGAAAGTCAGGACGTCTCCATGTATAAGTATGACAGTGTATAGTGAGTGTCGGAAGTCAGGACGTCTCTATTTGTATATCTGATAGTATATGGTAAGTTCCGAAATTTCAGGACACGTGTCTCTATTTGTATGTCTGATAGTATATGGTAAGTTCCGAAAGTCATGACGTCTCCATATGTATGTCTGCTAGTTTATTGTAAGTGCCGAAAGTCAGGACGTCTACATATATATGTCTGACAGTTTATAGTGAGTGTCGGAAGTCAGGACGTCTCCATATGTATGTCTGATAGTGTATGATAAGTGCCGAAAGTCAGGACGTCTGCATATGTATGTCTGATAGTGTATAGTAAGTGTCGGAAGTCTCCATATGTAATTCTGATAGTGTATAGTTAGTGTCGGAAGTCAGGGTGTCTCCATATGTATGTCTCATAGTGTATACTGTATAGTAAGTATCGGAAGTCAGGACGTCTCTATATAGAGAAATTCATTTCATTTCAGACCTATGTTTCCCTTAAGTGGCGTATCATTCATTATTGAAATGCATTATTCTTCAAGTTCGATAATCTTGAATTATAAATATCGAATTGAATACATTTCTTTTTTGTATGTGTTTGGTTTTTTTATTGCTGCAATAACATTTTTATTTTATAAAACAAGCAAGGAGAGTTTTGACTATTCTCCATAGGTTGAAGACCAGTTATGGCGTCATTTTATTTCTCTTTGGTTTTCCATTCTAATGCCATTAAAACATAAAACATCTTGTATGTATTGATTATCAGTTTGAAATTTTATACTTTTATTACTCTAATTTTCGTTATAGTCAATTTTCACAATATCTGAGGAAATATGACACCCCGGAAACGTCAAAGCAAGGAAAGTCCCTAAGCAATGACCGCAACAGAAAATCTCCAGCGCAATTCACATATGAAAAACCACAAATGCAAATTTCTTCAAAACAACCGTCTTACCCTGAAACTGATCGGTACAACAAACGGTCTGATCCTATCTCAAGTAGCAGTGCATACGAACAGTATGATTCAACGACAACTCGTCAAAGAAAACTGTCAGAATATCGAGAATACCCCTATTCCGATCCTCTAGAGAGAATATCGCAAAAATATGATTTGATAAAAAGTAAACCAAGAGATGACCAAAGAACTCGACAGGATGAAAAACCCGGTTACGAGCCAAGTGAAAGAATGTTTCAGAAATACAGTATGAAGGACAGAAAACCGGTAGACGATTCGACGTCTCAGAAATACAGTTCAATGACAAAGCCACCGGAAATTGAAAGATATAAAGACAGCTATCACATGACGTCATTAATGCCAGCAAGTAAACAGATTCGAGAAAGTTCAGTTATGGGATCCCGTGAGCAACCAATCGATACGTTCCCGCGTAAAGAAACAAACCGTTCGCCTATTTTCAAAGAAGATAAACTTACTACCTCACAAGAAAAACCGAAGCATAACATCGTTTATTATGAACCAACAGAGGAGGAAATTGTTCAAAATATTTTAGACGCTGCTCACAAAAAGGAATTACCCCAGGACCAAAAAGTTAAAGAACAAAGAAGCAATATGTTACCAAAAGGTCAAAGAAAACTGTCAGATTATGAGGAATACCCTTATTCCGATCCTCTTGACAACATATCACATAAATATAATTTAATAAAAAGTAAACCAAGAGGTGATCAGTTTTCACGGCAGGATGAAAAACTTGGGAACGAACCAAGTGAAAGAATGTTTCAGAAAATCAGTATGAATCCTCCAGACAGAAAACTGGTAGACTATCCGACGTCTCAGAAATACAGTTCAACGGCAAAGCCACCGGAAATTGATAGATATAAAGACAACTATCACATTAAGTCATTAATGCCAGAAAATAAACAGATTCGAGAACGTTCAGTTATGGGATCCCGTGAGCAACCAATCGACACGTTCCTACGTAAAGAAACAAACCGTTCGCCAATATTCCAAGAAGATAAACTTACTACCACACAAGAAAAACCGAAGCAAACCATCGTTTATCATGCACCAACAGAGGAGGGAATTGTTCAAAACATCCTAGATGCTGCTCTTCGAAAAGAAACAAAACTAGACAGATTACCCCAGGAGCAAAAAATTAAACAACAAAGAAGCGATATGTTACCAAAAGGTCAGACTCGTGATATAGTGCTTACCTACCCGCCATATGATGTTCGTCGTGCAGAGCCAGTAAATAAACAAAAAACCGACGACAGACAAAGCCAAATAGTGAATTTCTACCCTAATAAAACTGAAGATATATACAAACAAAAAGATACAACAGTACAAACACAAAACCCTGAATTAAAATCTCATTTATATGAAGACCAATATAGGCCAGTAAATACTTCTGCCACAACGAAACAAACAAATTATCAAACAGGGATTAATTACAAACCAGGAGCTAGTCGCAGTACTATGGACGAAAGATATAGGGATAAGGATAATTATGTAACAGAAGAAGACAGATACAAGCCAATAGTTAGCAAGAGTACAATTGAAGAAGCTTATAAGCTGGCAGATGATATAGTTACAAGAGAAGAAAAATACAAACCAACAGCTAGTCAGAGAAAAGTAGAAGAAAGGCATCAGCCGATGGATAGGAATAGTGTACCAATAAAAGAATTAATAGAAGAAGAACGTATTCAAGATATAGTAAACGTCCCTCTAAAGTCAAAAGCAAAGCGGAATATGTTACTCCAGAGACAAGAAGACCTTGAACAAGAAAGCTCCGTTATACCAAAAGAACAAGATTTTATTCGGCATACGTACCCTCCATATGATGTAATACATCAGAAACCCGTACATAAGATGGCAAGTGAAGATAAACAGAAACAAACAGTCGACAATCGTCCGGGTACAATTGTAGACGGTTTCCAGCAGATAGATAGCCTTGTAACAAACGAACATTCAATTAAACCCACAGAAAACAAAAGGACAGTTGACAAAATATATAAGCAAACAGATACACCTGTTACAATAAAACAAAAACATATTCCTATAGACTTTGTTGCAAATGACGACATGTATACCTCAACAGACAGACCTGTTACATCAAAACAAGAACGGATCTCCAAAGAAGGTTCTAGTATGTCAGATGAAATACATAAGCCAGAAGATTCTCCTTTTAAAAAGGAACACATACCAAAGCCAATTGTTACCAGTAGCCTAACTATCGACCGATACAAGCCAGTAAAGAGCCATATCACAACTGACCCAAAAAGTGTTTTTGTCTCAAAAGGACAAGGACCAGTAAAACCTGATACAACTGAAACAAAATATAAACTAACAGATTATCCTCCAACAAATGAGCAAAAAACCGAAGCAATGAATAGCCGTTTTACAAATGAAAAAAGATTTAAACAAAAAGATAAATCAGCTGATATCCCTATTTCGGACGGAGAAAAGTACAGGATATTCAAAGAAGAACAGAGATACGAACCTGTGGCTAGTAAAAGTGCATTGGATGAAATGTATACGCAAAAAGATAGCCATGTTCTAGAAAAACAGCTTAACATGCCATTAGTCAGTCGACGAGCAGTAGAAGAAAGATTTAAGCAAATGAAAGATACTCCAGTTATAAAAGACAAAAGAGGCAAACAAAAAATAAAAGAACATATTAGTGATATAAAATATCAGTCAACAACTAGGGAAGTTACAGAGGCACAAAGAAACATTGAAACAACTGGCCCGAAAATAGTTGAAGAACAATATAAGCCAACCGAAAGTCGCAGTACAGACAAAGAAAAAAACAAACCAAAAGAAACCCATCTAATAAACGAACAAAGCCAAAGTCCGAAAAAACTTACAGAAAAATATAAATCAAAAGATATCCCTGCTTTTACAGAACAAAGATACAAACCAACAGATAATCGAAACATATTTGATAACAGATATACGCCAATGGAAATTCATTCTTTAAAACATCAAAGGAGCACACCAGAAGATATTCTGAGTACAGATGACGAGTGGTATAAGTCAGCTAATAATCTAAGTACAGTAAAAGAACAGAATAAATATAAACCAACAGAAAGTACTGTTACGAACAAACAAGTTACAGTAAGAAAATCCATAATACCAGAAGACCTACGATATCATGAAAACACTGTAACTATCAAAGACGAACGACATGAATCTTATTCACCTAGACAACAAAGTATTTTCGACTTACCTAATCCTGATGATGGAGTCCAGGTGTCGCTGAAACCTACAAAAAGCTGGTGTCCAGATGGTGATAGCATATTTCTACTGAAAACACCTGACTCTGAACAGGATTCAGATGAAGATTTATCTTTTAGTGAATTGGAAAAGACAATATACTCTAAGAAGGCATCACCTCGGAGGAAATCGATAGCTGATGAATTGAAACAATATTTCACGGACCATCCCGAAAGTCCGATGTTATCAACCACATTGCTGTCTCTTCCAAAGACTCCTGGAATGCAGCGTCCACAATATCTTAACACTTTAAAAGAAGAACAAGCATTTGATGATCTTTCGGCAGATAACGAAACAGGCAGGAAAAGAATAACAAAAGAAGATTATTACTTTGAATCCACATGTCATGAAGAAAAAGGTTCGATAACTTCATACACCACTGCTGACGAATACAACAAGAGTTCTGGTTCTTCGTCTGAATATGTGGTAGCAGACGACATGTTATCGGTTGGTAAGAAATTAGGTGGAGAATTTATAGAGTATCAAACTGACATTTATGAAACAGGTGATCGAAAAAAATCCAGCTTTAGCAACAAACCAAACACTTCTGTTGAAGCAAGAATATTTGGAAACTTGATTGCAAGAATACCGGTAGACCACTCAATGCCATATAACAAATTAATATGTAGGAGCTGTGGTGAAATCATATCTCACGAGGAATATTGTTCGCTGTACGGCGTTTACCCTGATGGTCAGTCTTTTCTGGGATCGAACGTTACAAACCGCCAAACCACAAGCGATCAGAGTTATGGTCACGGCATCAATTCTATGCCTGTGTTTTATGGCACGGAACAAACAATACAAATTAACACAAATGTTGGTGAAAGTCATATTGAAACTTTTCAAGATTCTTCTGGAACAGTATATTACAGCACTGTTAAAGACAACTTCCATGAGGGGGACAAAATGCCTATAAAGCAAAACGTACTTGTAAATTTACCTGGAAATCAAATTGACCACAGTAAAGAGGGAACATCTCGAGATCAGTCATATAGTTATGTACAGAGTAACAGTGTATGTTCAGAATGTCAAAAAATGATTAAACCAAATGGTCAAACAAACTTTGAACAACAAGCTGTTTCCAAATCGACAGAGTCTAAACGAACGCAGCCTGACAATATCATTCGAATGAATATTCCAGAAATCCCGGAAAAGATGATACAATCTGGCAAAATTCAACAAGGAAATGTAAAAATAACCTACGCATCTCCTAAGAAATATACTGTATTTTGTTCCAGTTCAGATTCCAATGTATGCGTTAAGTATATAAGGTCAAGTCTATTGCGCGATGACAATTTAGGCACGATTTCATCGAATTGTATAAAAGACGAGGTGTCGGTACAGCATTTTCACTTATGGAAATGGCTTTTAATTGCTATTGCACTTTTTATTCTGTTCGTTTCAATGATTAGAAGGACAAATGGAAATGGAGACTCTCGTGATTTTTCATTGTTAGATGATTTGTGTACATTAATACACTTGAAAAACTTTGAACCTCCGCCATGTTTCTGAAAACTTTGCAATTGCAGTTGCACATCGCAGGTTCAACAGGGTTAAATAATCAAGATGGCGGATTTTATAAGAAAATGTTCTTGTTTTATTTGATAGTCAAAGATGTTGTTAACTAATTAAAATACAAAAGAGATTTTCCAGAGATTTATAAATAAACTGTAGACACTGAGATATACATTGCCTTCGTGTTATTTTAATAGTATAAAATCATATACCATTTACTTATGAGTGGGTCTGTGTTTCCCTTAAAAAAACACAAAATTAAGCTGTCCAAACAATTTAAGTCAATGAACCATGGTGAGGTGGCGGGGCCATGTAATTTCAATATAGAAGTTATACATGCAAATGCGTATTCATCTACATAAACATACCAAAAATCATTAATTTACCTTTCCATTACAAGTTCATCTTAAACGGACTTAATCACAAATGGAAAAGTTTCAAAGTCATTAATCACAAACTTCTACATATAAACTATTGAAAAGTTTCAAAGTCAATACACGGTATGACTGACGAAGAGGTGCCAAATTATATAATGTGAATGAGTTGTGCCAATGCTTATACATATATATACAACTGGATACCAATTTAGATTGATTGACCTACCACCAGTGGTTCCCCTTAAACTAACATAATCACAAACTTTAACATGCAAACTAAGCAAACGTTTCAAATTAAAAACACGGCATGACTGAAGAGGCGGGGCCAAATAATATCTATGAAAATCAGCCTATGCTGATACAACTGCATACCAAATATCAGTTACCTACCACTAGTAGTTCCCTTTAGAAGCTCACCGAACAACCTTCATTGACTGACTGTAAAATTAAGCAGCAGTGAGTATGGAGTAGTTATGTCCAATTGTTTTCCTTGGTTGCACTTATATGGAGCATGTTGTCGGAACTTCTTCTGTAACCTTAGTGACAAAGTGTCAATTTCACTATAACATATTAATGCGCGATATACATGATTGCAGGTCATAGAAAAATGAAAGTTAAGAATTTGAGAATGACTTCGATAGATACTGTACTTTTAACTAATCAATAATCCAACTAAGTGTCAACTTGGTGTAATTTTCAAACTTTCAATTAATTGAACTCCATGTCTGACCGATAAAGTTTCAGGTAAACAATGAAATGCAATGAAATGAAGCAGGGATTCACTTAATCTGATTAGTGGAATGAGTGGAATAGGTTGGTTAACCAATAGGACTAATGGTTTTTGATCTTTGTTATAGTTGTTACAGTAGTTTAATACTCATGATAATGTTTAATCTATTGACATGTTTGATGTGTTTTTGTTTTGTTTCATTGTTGCTTTTATTTGCTTTTTTTCTTATCGGTATTTATAAGGGTACGAAGTCCCCTATTACAGTAGAAAAATCAATTAAAAAAAAAAAAAAAAAATCGGGAAAATTTCCCGAAATTTTCATTGTACTAATGAACTCAAAATCGCTTTTTTTGTCACTTTTTTTAATTCCCGCATTTGCGGAGAAATCTACTTCCTTCTTCCGGTCTCGTTTGTCATGAGACTTTGAGTGAAATATATATTTATCAGTCCAGTAAAATATAGGAAGGAACACAATAACAATTTCATTTCTAATTATTCTTTGATATGAAAAAACGTTACCTGATGATAGCGTTTCTTTGTTTACATTGAATATGACGTCATAACTAAAATAACGTCACAACTAAAATTCCTAACAACAGAACCAAAATCGGAAACGTTACGGTATTTCCGTTTCTTTTTTAACAGATTTAGAACTTAAAATATGTTTGAATTAAAAAAAAATAATTTATATAGACTTCGTCCCCTTTCACAGGTAATGCCTGCCTCATATTAAAAGATAAAAAGATAAGGACGTGACAAACCAGCGTTCGAAATTTTCTTTTTGAAAACAATTGCAATATCTTGCTTTCCCGGCCAGTAAGCTGACCATATTGGATCACCCATTTATGAAACTGTATCGTCTTGAGTAAAATTACTGCAGTATTTCTCGTGGAGAAAAGTGAATACGGAATCGCATCATATATTTTTCTACTTGAAATTGTATGTCTGATAGGATTTCGAGACAGAAACCAAGTCGGCAATTTAAAGGTCTTCTTTATGGGCTACGATCTGGTGTCTTATGTCCCCAGCATGTCCTATAAAGGTCGTAAGTCATAAGAGCAATCTCGGACTATTTGCAGAAAACCTGATAATGTAAATGTATTGTCCTTCTTTTCGCCTATATCACCCTATCCCTGATCAGTGGCTCAGTAATTCTCGTATCATGGCTTTTAAACATGAGCAGGCACTATCATAGAGACAGAGACGTCACAATGCCTGAGGAGAAGTTATCTATCATATGTCTTATAAGCCTATCATATTTATGGGTGCATTCCAATGCCTATAAGCCTAATCTATGTCTATAAGCCTATCATATGTCTATAAGCCTATCATATGTCTATAAGCCTATTCTATGTCTATAAGCCTATACAATGTCTATAAGCCTATCCGATGTCTTATAAGCCTATCCGATGTCTATAAGCCTATCCGATATGTATAAGCCTATTGTATGTCTAGAAGCCTATCCTATGTCTTTAAACCTAACCTATGGCTACAAATAAGCCTATCAAATGTCTAATTACCCTATCCAATGTGTATAAGCCTATCCTTATGTATAAGCATATCCTATATCTATAATCATATCCTATGTCTATAAGCCTTATCTTTGTCTATAAGTCTAACCTATTGCTATAAGCCTATCAAATGTCTATAAGCGTGTTCTATATGTATTAGCATCTCCTATGTTTATAAGGTTATCATATGTCTTTTAAACTTATGAACGAAAAACAAATATGATATACAGCAACAAATTTTAACCACTGAATTACAGGCTCCTGACCTGGGACAGTCACATAGCCTATCCTATGTCTATAAACCTAATCTATGTCTATAAGCTATCATATGTCTATAAGCTATCATATGTCTATAAGCTATCATATATCTATAAGCCTAGCCTATGTCTATAAGCCTATCCTATGTCTATAAGCCTAATCTATGTCTATAAGCCTAACTTATGTCTATAAGCCTAGCATATGTCTATAAGCCTATCCTATGTCTATAAGCCTATCCTATGTCTATCATATATATAGATAAGAAGATTTGGTATGATTGCCAATGAGACAACTCTCCACCAGAGACCAAATGACACCTTTAGGCAATGCACCGTGCGAGCTTTAAAAATTAGAAAACCCCTACGGGAATAGTCAGCTATAAAAGGCCCCGAAATGACCAATGTAAAAAAATTTAAACGAGAAAAATAACGGCCGGATTTATGTACAAAACAATAAACGAAAAAAAACATTGATATACAGCAACAAATGACAACCACTGAATTACAGGCTCCTAACTTGGGACAGACACATAGCATATCCTATACCCATAAGCCCATAATGTCTATAAAACTCACCTATATCTATAAGCTATCCTATGTCTATAAACTATCCTATGTCTATAAGCCTAATCTATGTCTATAAGTCTATCATATGTTTATAAGCCTATCCTATATCTATAAGCCTATCCTATATCTATAAGCCTATCCAATGTCTATAAGCCTATCCTATATCTATTATATATATAAATAAGAAAATTTGGTATGATTGCCAATGAGACAACTCTCCACCAGGGACCAAATGTGACACAGAAGTTAACATCTTTAGGTCAACGTGCGACCTTTAACAAAGAGTAAACCCCAGCCGGAATAGTCAGCTATAAAAGCCCCGAAATGACAAATGTAAAATAAATCAAACGTGAAAAATAACAGCCTGATTTATGTACAAAAGAATGAACGAAAAACAAATATATATATATATATATATATATATATATATATATATATATATATATATATATATATATGATATACAGCAACAAATGACAACCACTGAATTACAGGCTCCTGGCTTGGGACAAACACATAGCCTATCCTATATTCATAAGCTATCCTATATCTATAAATCTAACCTATATCTATACGCTATCCTATGTCTATAAACCTCACCTATATCTATAAGCTATCCTATGTCTATAAACCTAACCTATATCTATAAGCTATCCTATGTCGATAAACCTAACCTATATATATATATAAGCTATCCTATGTCTATAAACCTATCCTTTATCTATAAGCTATCCTATGTCTATAAACTTAACCTATATCTATAAGCTAACATATGTCTATAAGCTATCCTATGTCTATAAGCTATCATATGTCTAAAAGCTATTCTATGTCTATAAGCTATCCTATGTCTATAAGCCTATCATATGTCTATAAGCCTAACGTATGTCTATAATCCTAACCTATATACATCTATAAGCCTATTCTATGTCTGTAGGCATATCCTATGTCCATATGCCTAAGCTATATTTACAAGTCTATCCTATGTTTATATGGATATCCTATTTCGTTCGCCTGTACCATCCATGACTAAAATATAAAAATAACGAGAAGTGGTAAGATTGCCAATGAGACATCTGTCCACCGAAGTCCAACCGTAAGACTGTCCAAAATCCGAAACCTTATATTTATGTCCTAATAAGTTTTTCTTCCCTTCCGTGAAGAGAAAAGGGAATTACGGTCATAAAAATTTCGAGCAAGGTTATCGTACTTAGACTCAAAAATCAACCAATCAAAATACTGAATTTGGAGTTTCGAGCACAAATTGTGTACTCCGAGTACTGAGTAAAATTTTACGACCGAGAATCCAGGTCTTAACTTGATGCCGAGTGGTAACAGTAATACTATTAGTACTGGTACTTATATAGTTATATACAAAGAAATAAAGATTAGTAATTGAACACTTATTTCAACCCAAATTCGTCACCGACAATCTTTTATGTACATTGTATTCTCCATTTTACTTTCGAATCTCGAGTTCATTTTTTATCTAGTACGTAAATTAGCACTATTTGTGGAATCTTAGTCAAGTACCTCTACTCAAATATTTGAATACTGATCAATAAACGAAATTTAATATTTTACTTATTGTAGTTAATGCGTGCTGTTCTTAACTTTTCAAAAGTTATTAAAATTTTAGACGTGATAAAATTTTAGTTTCGACATTTTAAATATATTTGCTTTGACAAATTCTTGTATAATTTTGGTATAGAATTGAATTGAATTATATATCAATAACATTTAAAGAAATGGTCATATTTCAAATACTTTAATATATTCTTTAGTAGTGATTTATATCAAATGATATCTTTTATCGTAAACTTTATCTTAATTAAATGTATACGTGTATTTTCCTGTGTTTGGCAAATACTGCCATATAAGAGGGTCTGCACGGGGTTTACAGAATAGAGAATAATGGGCAAAAGTGCCAAAAAACAAAATAAAGAAAAGAGATAAATAGGCTAAAAAAATAAAGAATACGGAATAATGAGGTGCTAAAATTTAAAGAATAGAGAATAATGACCAAAATAAATAAAGAACAGAGATAATGGTCCAAAATATTAAAGAATAAATAAATGAAGGACCCTCACCCAGACCCTCACCCATACCCTCACCCATACCCTCATAAAACGATGTAAAGAAATAAAAACACAGTTTGACGTAATAGTTATACATTAAATTAATATAGAAGATAATTTGAATAGATTTGTAACATGTATGTTCATTTCAAATTCGCATGTTCAAGTGTTAGAGTGTTAGATATTAGTGTTAAAAGAGAAACGGAAGCATAATCATATCCGATTCTGAGACAGGAAGGAAACTAGGAAATCACGTTCTTTTCAAAAACTTTCCCGAAAATAATTTCAATCCATTAAATACTGGTTAATTTAGTTTGATTTTAGGAGAACTTGAGGCACATAAAAAAAAACAGCTCTCATTTAGTATTATAGATAGGTTCGGTATATTTTTTATTCATATTCCATTTTTCATGTCTGATCATTCATGGCAAGGTCCTAAACCGACATGAAGTGTAATGTTGATTGATTTATTGATTGGTGTTTAACGTCACTTTCAGCACTATTGTTCTATTTCGTGGGGTCAGTTTTTATTGGTTGAGGAAGCCAGAGTGCCCCGAGCTAGAGAACCATCGACCTTCAGTAGGAAAAGTGACAATCCTAGTCGAATACGATTATAGTCGAACGCACCTGCCACGTGCGAGATTCAAACTCAAAACCTCATTATTGACAGACTAGTGATACAGTAGTTCGACTTCTTAGACCACTCGGCCACCGAGGCCCCTGAAATGTAATACAAGTTAACGTCTTACTTAATTTGCATCACACAACTCAATAAAATTTTGAAACATCTTCGGACGTTTGAATTTTTAATCGAAAATTCATTTATTACCTATTATATATTTTTTTCTTTGATATTAATTAAACATGTTTGAAGTCGAATCACATAACACTCCTCACCCATGAACCCCTTAAACATGTTTGTGAACGCTAAAATCTCCCCTCAAAACCTAGGAAAGTGGTGTGACAGCACAACATAAGGAATAACTGTAGAAATCAGTTGAAACGGGCACGACTCAGCAAATCGGCACCGAGAACAAACAACAACTAACAGAGAGCCAATCAGATAAGGCAGTGGGTATAAATAAGAAGATGTGGTATGAGTGCCAATGAGACAACTATCCATCCAAGTCACAATGTGTAAAAAGTAAACAATTATAGGTCAAAGTACGGCCTTCAACACGGAGCCTTGGCTCACACTCAACAGAAAGCTATAAAGGGCACCAAAAGGACTTAAGTGTAAAACAATTCAAACAGGAAAACCAACGGTCTAATCTATATAAAAAATGAGAAACGAGAAACATCCATGAACCACACCAACAAACGACATCCACTGAACAACAGTTACCGATTTAAGAGTACGTGTTAGATAGTTCAAAGCCTAATATCAACTGATAAAAAAGTATGTTCTTCCACACTGTAAATCTCATCAAGACACGGACTGATTTAGAGCCATACATTTAGCACAGTCACTTATCAAACCCACTAACAACTACAACTACAACTTATAAATGCTTGTATATTTTTACGTCACATGGCTGTTGTAGTGTAAGTTACTTTATGTATTACTGAAGAAATCAAATTTGAGAAGCTATTTTTTTTCTATTTGACTGATTACATAGTTGTACCCATTATTCAGTGACAACTATTACAGGGATATTCAGGACAAAAACCCGTTAATGTTGTATACGAATAAACCGTTTTCTGTTACACTTGTCCGGAATAACAGCCTTTTTTTTTACTTGTTACTGGACAAGTCCTAAAAAGGCCGTCAGACGTACTAGCAATGTCGGACTATTACACAATAATGCGCTGCTTGATTTGGGGCGTAGAGGGCGTACCCTCTTGATTGAAAAAAATGTCATTTTTTAACATAAAATCGCCCAAAAACATTTCAGCAGGAAATCTTCAATTTATGGGATTTACACCCTCTTTCAAAACATCCTGTATCCGTATCTGGGGAATAAACAAGCCAATTAGTGTAGCCACATCATGAATAGAACCCATGACTTCTCGCAATACAATTTTGTGTGATGTCTAAAGTTCAATAATCTGTGGTGACAATATAAATTACCTAATTTTAAAGCCTCTTGTAAAGTTAAGTACCAGCATAAAGAAATGTGTCATAACTGTTCATTTCAGTTATCCCTTTGTAAATTGTGAAATGTGTATCATAAACACATTTTTATTTACATTTACTTTATTGACAAACTTAATATGGCAAACAGAAGTCATTTTTGAAAATAAATTACAGATATAAACCGCCAAATTTTACACAAGTTTCAAACTTGAATCCCGCCTTCATCCTTGTATAAATTTAAGTTAACGGTTAATTATATGCAAAAACGCAAGCTAGCGGAAATAAACATCTTTGAGGTCTATTCATTTCTCCGCGACGTTTTTATTACTTGTTTCAATTGATACTCTGAAAAGGACACGATTTAAAATGTAAATTTAATTGAAATATACTGACAATTTGAAATTTCAATAAGCCTTTTAACTTTTTTGTATTTCACAAGGATACATTAATATATTGTATATAGATGTAAGTTTCTATAATGTTGTTAGGTAAACAAACAATTATACATTTTGTATTTCAGTTCAAAATTTTCATGAGTGGAATACCTTCCAAATTAGGTCTTTTGAATTTATGAGGGTCTGGATGGGTTTACAGAAGAGACAATAATGGGCATAATGTGCACAATGAATGGAAGAAAAAAAGGATAGAGAAAATAGGGCAGATAATAATGGGGTGCTAAGATATAAAGAATAGAGAATAATGGGTCAAAAATATGAAGAAAACTGAAAACTGACCTTAGAAATTAAAGAATACAAAAATGAGGGACCCCATCCAAACCCTAATTTAGGAAAATTCCGTGACGCAAATGTTGAACTATCTATATAGGGTTTCAATCCTGAAGCAAATGACATACTGGGTAAAAAAAAATATGTGTAGTTTGACATTAATTAAATAAGCATACTTGACACTTCAAAATGCCACCAAAAGCTCGCAAAAAAAAAGAATCATGAGGGTATCGAGGAGGGTAACTTTATACAAATTAAAAAATTTTACTTTTGTCAACAGAAATTTAATTTTTGACATGTATTGACATTAATGTAATATAATTAAAAAACAAAAACACACAGAACACCGAGCTTTTAATACCCATGGGGACTAAACGGCACAACAACAACGCTATGTAGGCCCCTACCCCAGTGGTAGTGATACACATTTACAGTAAATATAGGAAATAAGGGGGCATCCTTCATTTTTGTATTGTTTATTTTTTTAGGTTATTTTTCTCTATTCTTTATATTTTTCGCCCATTATTCTCTATTCTTTATTGTTTTGCCTATTTATTTCTTTTCTTTATTTTTTGGCCCTTTATTCTGCACATTTTACTTATTATTCTCTATTCTGTAAACCCATCCAGACCCTCATGAACAAAAAGGTTACATCTTAGCCTTGAGTTATTACTTTATTACTTTAATGATGATGTAAAATTGGTCCTTATCGTACCTCATCCATGCCCCTGTCTAACAATATATGATTGCTGGTTATATCCTGAACGTTGGTTGCAACATCCAATATTGTTCATTGTTAGGGATATGGTATATGCGTACTTTTTGTTTTGGCATATGAGCTACATTTGTATTTCCACTTATCTATTTATTTTATCTATTTTTCATTTTTTTTTTTTTTGGGGGGGGGGGGGGGGGGTAATTGTTGATTTATATTCTATGAGTAAACATGGAACTAATTTCAGGGCTGTGGAATCAGAGACAAATAATACTATTATATGTAATATATGTCAAGGGTGGAATACTTTCGTTTTCAAGAATAGTTTACTTTGAATTATAGGCTTTATTTAATGGGGTTGATGGCATGCATGAAAGTAACAAAATAACAAAGTACAAAATACAAAATACATCAAAAGAATAATTAAAGTACTAGACATAATATGCATGTCATGCAGTTGTTGGAGTCCACTCTTTTCAGTGACCATGACTTTTTTTTCAAAATGGCAGCTTATTGCATAACTGACGGACATGAAAGACATACAACCAATTTATCAAATATATCCATATCATCTATAATTGAATCGTAGATATCTTTAATTTTTTGCAAAAAATAAAGTTTTAGGTATAGAAATGATAGAGATGAGGGATATATATATATCATATAAGACTTTTCTTATTTTGGTTTGTTTTTGTTTTTCCTCTTTTCAATCAGCTGCCATTTCAATAAACTTTTTTATGTGCATCTTCAATCTGATAGAGTAGTTCTATTTCGATTGGGGTTCAAATATTCTACATAACTTATTATATTAAAAAAAATTACTACGCATTTTAACGTGTTTTTTTTTTTTTATTGTATTTACTTGATATAATTACTAAAAATGTTTCAAACAGCAATTAAAGTGTTACAATTACTTCGTTTTTTACCGTTAGCTAATTCACAATTGAATAATTAACTATTGAAAAAATATTTTAAAAATTGTATATTTAATCATATATAATTTTACATGTTTTACCTATTTACCTATCAATAGAAATTGTATAATGAGTATTTATCCCCCAGCAGAAATGTTCTTTTCATAATATGATAATTAAATGGTGATTTTTTGAGCCGTTAATAACAGTTATTGAAATTTTATGAGTTTTAACTTGTTTGTTCGATATTTCCCTCGGCAACGGAAAACATCTTTAAATGAAATCAACCAATAAAAACGATCGTCTGCCCGTTGCTAGTAAACTAACACCCGGGACCCCTTGCTATCATATAAAAATAGGTTAACCACTCTTCGTTTTCAACAAAACATCAACATTTTAAATCGCAACCATCGTGGGTAGTAGACGTGAATTTTATAAACGAAAATGAGGGAAATCGTGCATTTACAAGCTGGACAATGCGGAAACCAAATTGGTGCCAAGGTGAGTTTTATGTTGACAGCAAAACACAGAAAATGTAGATTTCTAGCAAAATATTGAAAATCGATTATCTAGTTTAAGCAGTATAGACGTATGCGGTTTTACATTTATAGCATGGCGCTTCTGACAATCGCATCGATTTTTAACAGATGTACTTCATATGAATAACAAAATTCTTGGATATATATATTCTAAAATGTTTTTAAAGAAGAAAAAATACATTAATTTGAGTTAGTTAATATCTAGCTTATTATTTCATAATGTTTTGGGAGTAAAACTACAGTCAATTAAATGTACCACTTGACATTTTAATTTTTATGATTATTTCCTACAAAATAGAAGACGAAAACGTCATTCAATCATGATATTGTCTAATAGCCTTTCCAAACGTGTATTTTAAGTAAATAACGATAATCAAGTAGTTTTTGTGACTTCAAAGGGTGAAAATCATTATATTTTCTTAAATAATTCAATGTGCAACAATTTACGAGATGATCTGTCGGTATGACAACTAATGATCGTCTGCGAGCGATTACCAAGATAAGTCAATAATCATGACTAATTCTACAGAAATTCCTTGACAATTGACCGAGTTTTTCTGCAGAATTACTGAAAGTGTTTCCAAATCAATATAGCGTGTTGAAATGTCATAAAAACATATCCTTGTACAAGCCTTAGATTAAAGTTCAATACAATTCAATTTAAAACTCCACTGTCGTGTAAATCTACTGATACGGGTTATGACAAAATGGAAACTAGTGTAGCATATAAATGACAAGAAGATAACCCAAAAAAAATAAGTCAAATGGGGGTTATGGATCAATTGATCTTCTTTCTTCTAATATTGTCATAAATTTTATAATGAATCCAAAAATCAATAATACTTATAAATATTGATACCTTATTAGGTAAAAATATATATGTTGAATTTAATTGAACATGACTGTCATTTTGATTTTTAAATTATGTTTGTGTCATGGTTACCAAGTAAACAAATGTATCTCACGACAGGAGAACATTGCATGCAATAACTTGTTGACTAAAATTAATAACCGGATTTTAACTTTTACCTTGGATGTAAAATCAAATACTTTAACAAACAAATATCACCCGAATTACCTTTAAAATATCCCATATCATGCAACTCAATATCGGATTTTAACGACCATCTTAAAGTTTAAGTATTTAAATTAAATTCCCACATGTCATTGATTAATACTTAAGGAAAACATGAAATTGATCCAATAAATTTGATATAAGTTAAGACACGTGAAGTCAGAAATAAGACATCAAAATAAATTTACATTTTAGAATTTAAACATTATAGTATTATTATATACACCTGGGACTGTTAGTATAATAGTCCCAGTATACACTTACACACGAAATAGTATTAAAGTTTTCTTTATATAATTAAATAAATCACTATATATTTGCCCGAAAAATCAGAATTGTTTTTTTTTTTTGCACTTACAAATTTATACCTTTCCTTCAACAGTACCGTTGAACACAAACTGTTAGGACATACAAGCCTGCACTGTGCTCATCCAGCGCCCTAAACTTATTTGTCAACTAGGCTGTTGAAATCCTTAGAAGTGTGTTTTATACCGATTCCTTTATTCATATCTAGAATACATCTATCAAGTGAAACTATGAATGTTAATCCTTGAATGATACAAAAGTGGTTTGATACGAATGAATGCCAATAAGAAACAAACCCAACAGACAAAAAAACATCTAGCATTTGTGTTGGTTGGAACGTTAGTTAAATGTAATGACAACCAATATTTCAGTATAATTTCCAATTTCTCTGTTGCGACTTCGATCTTTTGTATTGGTGTCATTAAAACCTGTACTATGACACTAAAAAGCAAATAGTTATTTTGTATTCTATTGTTTACTCTTTTTTCATTATAGTTCTGGGAAGTCATCTCAGATGAGCACGGTATCGACCCCACAGGAACCTACCATGGAGATTCAGATTTACAGTTAGAAAGAATCAACGTCTACTACAATGAAGCTACAGGTATGAAATATGAAATTTTAGAAAAATTAGATAAAAACTTGTACGCGAAACGCAAATGAATTTTAAAGTTTAATCTTTTGCTATTAGTCCCGATAACATAGCGTTTAATTCGCAAGAAATGTACTGGGTATAAAACTTGTAATACACTCCTCGTATTTTGAATTTAATTCCCCCTTTTTTAAATTGTTCGAAAAATTATAGAAAAGCTGCAAATACATTTATTCAAGTAAAACAAAAACAAAATTGGAAAAAAAGGATAAACACAGTTGCGTTATGCCATTATAAAACCTGGAACATTAACATGAATTAATTTCTTCGCCCATTTTTTCACAGGTGGGAAATATGTACCACGTGCCGTCTTGGTTGATTTGGAGCCTGGTACCATGGACTCTGTCAGATCTGGACCATTTGGCCAAATTTTTAGACCAGACAACTTTGTTTTCGGACAGAGTGGTGCAGGAAACAACTGGGCCAAGGGACATTACACAGAGGGTGCTGAGCTTGTAGACTCCGTTCTAGATGTTGTCAGGAAAGAGGCAGAAAGCTGTGATTGTCTTCAGGGGTTCCAACTTACACACTCACTTGGAGGTGGAACCGGATCAGGAATGGGAACACTCCTCATCTCCAAAATCCGTGAAGAATACCCAGACAGAATCATGAACACATTTTCAGTTGTACCATCACCAAAAGTAAGTTTTCATATACCAAAAATACAAATGCGTTTTTCCTTAAATTTTAAAACCGATCTATGATTTTGATAATTCCGTTTTTGTGACCAGTATGTAAGAAAAGATAATAAAACCTATAAGAAAATCGTAGCAATTATATGACAAACCTATTCTTGAACCTATTTCTTGCTGCAGTATTTGCGTTATCAAAACAGAATTCTGCTCTCAAATATCTTGTGGAAAATAGTCATTGAAAATGTCTGAACTAGGTGATCAGTAATGAAACTATAATTTTTATTATATTAATATTATTGTATGTTATCAGATAAACATTAGTTATTAGATATTAATAGTCCTAAATAGTCATGTTTTAAAAATAGCCTCTAAAAATTCTATAAATTTAACAGTAATGTTTATACATGCATCTTGTAGAAACATGATTAATTTAGAATTGATGTCTTACCTAAGATTCCGGATTAAAAAAAAATGATAAGAAAATAACATAATACATTTTACGAGACTAGGACTTAATTGTTTACTCCATTCTTTTTCAGGTATCAGACACAGTCGTTGAACCATACAATGCCACACTCTCTGTCCATCAGCTCGTAGAAAACACAGATGAAACATACTGTATCGACAACGAGGCTCTATACGATATCTGTTTCAGAACACTGAAACTTACAACACCAACATACGGAGATCTTAATCATCTTGTGTCCGCAACAATGTCAGGTGTCACTACTTGTCTCCGATTCCCAGGTCAGTTGAATGCTGATCTCCGTAAATTGGCAGTCAACATGGTACCATTCCCACGCCTCCATTTCTTCATGCCAGGATTCGCACCCCTGACATCACGTGGTAGCCAACAGTACAGAGCTCTCACTGTTCCAGAACTTACTCAGCAGATGTTCGATGCTAAGAACATGATGGCTGCTTGCGATCCCCGTCACGGCAGATACCTCACAGTTGCTGCCATGTTCAGAGGACGTATGTCCATGAAGGAGGTCGACGAACAAATGTTGAACGTACAGAACAAGAACAGCAGCTACTTCGTTGAATGGATCCCAAATAACGTTAAAACAGCTGTATGTGACATTCCACCACGTGGTCTTAAGATGTCCGCCACATTTATTGGTAACAGCACTGCCATCCAGGAACTGTTCAAGAGAGTATCAGAACAGTTCACCGCTATGTTCCGTCGTAAGGCTTTCTTGCATTGGTACACTGGCGAGGGTATGGACGAGATGGAATTCACAGAAGCCGAATCCAACATGAACGATTTGGTCTCTGAATATCAACAATACCAGGATGCAACAGCTGAAGAGGAAGGAGAATTCGAAGAGGAAGAAGAAGGAGAACAAGAACAAGTTTAAGAAAGGAACTAAAGAATAATTTACTGAACAATATTAAAATTATTTGTTTCTAAAATGCGAAAAATGGAAAAACAGTCGTTTACAGAATGTTTGGAAACAAACAAACACTTGTTAAAATTCACAGTTATCTATTGAAAACTTTACACCATAATGATATTAAATTATTTGTTGAAAAAATGAAGTTATTATTATCACTTAAGCATAAATTTAGACATTAATGTTAGACGATATGTATTTAGCATAAACATTCAAGTTATAATTTCCAGGTTCAGATATTTTTGAGGTTTTGGGTTTTGAACAATTAGAAGTGGTCTTATAATACATTTCTTCATGATGAGTTGTCATGGTCTTGAAACTTCAACTCATGTTTGCATGAGCTATATTTGTAGGGAGTAATTTGATGACTGTATACCGTATTTATGATTGCATATCCCTTTTATTTCTAGTATCAGTTGAAAGTTAATAAATTAAACTACAAAGTGACCAACTAAAGACGATGATTTTCCCTTTTGCATCGCCTTTAACAACATAAAATAAGGAGATGTGGTATACATGATTGCCGATGTGACCGCTTTCCAATAGATTTCTAATGACGTGCATTTAATAAAGTAACTAAAGCGGCCTTTAATAATGAGCAAAACCCATACCGTACAGTCAAATATAAAAGGCCCCGACATTTGAAACAGTTCAACAGTAAATAAAACAAAGACCTGATTTGTGACAAAACAATAAACGAAAACCAGAGAGTATAACAGACAGCAACACAGGACAATCACTGATTTGTAGCGCTCAACCCTTTGTCAAAACGTGCGACAGTGGTCTAACAGCACAGCCAGAACAATCTATAAAATTCATTTGTAAAGGGATCGATTCAGAAGATTGCTATGAAGTCCAAAAGCAACTACTCTTAGTATCATAAATACAAAAGACACAAAAAAACAAACACCGATCAAAAAGTTCTCGCAGTTACTGAAAGCTAATCCAAAGCAAGTACAGTAACATATTCCTACGAGTCATTATATTGTTAGTTTGGTGCTCCTCTAGTCGGTTCTTGTAATTATTTTAAATGGCTGGTCTTTCTACTAGCTAAACACGTGCAAAAGTGATAGTTTGGTATATTTTTGTCAAGTCGGCAAAAAATGGTTCTGTCATTTGCTTGTTTATACATATAATAATGGACTCACAAGTATTAGACCTTGTTTTCATGCATGTTTCCTTGTAGATCTAGGTTTTATTGTCTCTCATGAGATGAATGTAGCAGAAGGCAAAACATTATAGATTATATGCGGTATGGGTTTTGCTCATTGTTGAAGGCTGCACGGTTAACTTCTACGTCTTTTGGTCTCTGGTGGAGATGCCAATCCGGGGACGGTGGCGTAAACTTGTTGTGTAAATTAAAAGCTTTATATTCGGTATCCACATCCGGTCACATTGATACAGATGCCTCACGGTCTGCAGTTTCCATCTTGTATATTTCGGTTAATTGTCCTTGACCTCATTTTCATGGTTCAGAGGATGCATACAAAATTTTAGATTTGTCTCGCCTGTAACGAAAGTTGCGAAAAGCGAGACATAGGTATTGCATTCCGGTGGCGTCAAAGCCAGAGTATGCGTCAACAATTGTAAATGTTTATGCTCAAGTCAAATTTGATATGAACTATGTGATAGATAAATGATATTTTGTATAAAGTTGCATTACTATCAATACATATAAGGTTGGAGGACTATGTCGAGGCCCTGCCTCTAGGTCACGATCCATTTTCGTACCTGGAGACTTTGAATCAATTAGTAATTTTAAATGTTAAGTTTTTGGCTTAAGTCAGTTTGATAAGAACTGCTAGTGATGGATTAATTATATTTTGTACAAAGTTGCATTACTATCAGTACAAATCAGTTTGATGACTATTTAGAGGCCCTGCCCCCGAGGTTATGGTCCATCTCCGTACTTGGAGAATAAACAAGCCAATTAGTGTAGCCACATCATAAATAGAACCCATGACTTCTCGCAATACAATTTTAAGTGATGTCTAAGATACAAAGAACAGAGAATAAAGGGCCAAAAATATGAAGAATACAGAAAAATGACCTAAGAAATTAATGAATACGAAAATGAAGGACTGAACATCGGATGACCGCAAGTTCTTGTGGATGGTCACAAGCACTTGTCTCAGAAAAAAAATCACATCTGTATACCTGAAAGTGAGGTTAATGTACAGATATCTATTTTTTTCTGAGACAAGTTCGTGCGTGGATGATGAATAAATGACAGGGAATTCAACGTCACCGTAATAACTATTATATTGTAGTGATACAAATCAGTATACTCTGGTTTGTTGTCATGTATATATTATATTAATGTTTGTAATTAAGTCTAAATTGAAAACAACGTTCAAACCTATGATTGCGTTGGATAAAAACCGCAATTTTTATACGTGTGCATGCAAAACAAATTTCTTCTTACTGTCTAAATACAGCACATACAACATTTTCAAAATGACCAAAAAAGTGAAAAAGTATATTTAAACAAAACGCATTTGACTAACAGGTCGAACAACGGATGTTCTTAAACCCTGCTGACTGCCATTGGCGATTGCCAAATAAACGGATCACAAGATGTAACAAAATGGATCTTTATTATTAATTTAATACCAAACAGAAAACAATAAACTTGCGGAAAAGATGGTATACCGCAAACATAAGGTGCAAAAATTTGTACACCATATCCGGATTTCGACAATTAATGTCTCTTCAGGTTGTTAGAAATCGAAACGGTATTTGGAAGGCCATATAATTTTCCTCAATTTAGGATAGACTCTTGAATTTTGAAGAGTCGAAATAGGATGAACGGATCATATAAACCCGAAGGCAAGTATAATACAAGCCCAAACGAAAAAATATAAATAAGTCTAAATTGAAAACAACGTTCAAACCTATGATTGCGTTGGATAGAAACCGCAATTTTTATACGTGTGCATGCAAAATAACTATTTTTTATTATAATATCTTTTAATATTTTAACGCACCAAAGACATTATAAACCCTTATTTAATTCACCTTAACTAATTTTATTTTTGAATTATATTCTATTATATTGTAAATATAAATATATCCACTTTTGCGATTAAGTAAATATTTTAAAATTGCTCATCCGATAAGTGCTCCGAATATAAACGGAGGTACATACCTGAACAGAACAGAACAGATATTCTTCCTCATGCGTTAAAACAATTTTTTCTGTACGTGTGCATAGATATTATCAATGATTTTTTTACATATATATATTTCTAACGACAAAACATTTTCATATTATTAATTTATGATCTAAACAAAAATATTTTTATGGGTATTCATTGAAGAAATGAATTTATAACAAGCGATAAGGAATGTTATTTTGCACTCGCCGATGATGTCCGCGTATATAGATCGGTTACCAGTCAAACACGAAAGTTACGTAAGTAGAAATCTCGTCGGCAACAATACATCGGAATGCCCTCACGGTCATCGCGATGTAAAAATCGAACAATCAGACCAGTACGCAGAAAAGAATCTCGCATGGTCAACAATAATACATCGCTCAAAGTTAATAATTATTTATTATAACATAACAACTAATTTCTACAATAAAAACAAAAACAAAACATTGCCCGATTTAAAACAAAAGTGTATGATTTGTCCTACGCTTCAGAATTTTGAACTGAACGTAAAATGCGATGGTCTGCGCCGAAGTGTGATGGTCGATCCTTTCCCTGATGTGTGATGGTCTATTAGACGCGTGATTACTAGTTTAAAATCTAAAGATGTCCAATTAAAATAAAAGTTTAAACTTTTTTTATAGTTAATATATATAAATACCAAACATTCAATATGTTCTCCAGTTGCAGCAAAAGCCATCTACCGAGTGATCTATCTCATTTCTTGTTCTTATTCACAGCAGCCGTTAAGAATTTTCGCTTATTTTGTTTCGTTCTTACTAATTAAGAAGTACTAGTATTTGCATTTCAAATAACTTCCACGTTTTTCAGTCATTTCAATAGTCCATTTTCATAGTACCGACTTTTGACTCCGGAATTTATATTTTTTCGACAGGTTACCTTTTCTGTGGTAGGACATCCTGATACTCGGTCAAGTAAGGGCAACCAAAATAAGAAAAAATCAAACTTCTAATCGGTGCTTTTTGAGGGGAAAGTTTACTGTTTTCCGATGATTTTGTCGTGTAAAGAAAATATAAATCAGTTAATTTACCCTTAAAATTGTACCGATTGGAAGCTTGATTTTACTTCTTTACGTTGCTCTCACTAGACTTGATACCAGGATGTCCGACCACAGAGTAGGTAACCAGTCAAAAAAATAAAAACTTCGGAGTCAAAAGACGATAATATGAAAATAGTCTTCAGTCATTTCAATTAATGCAGGTTTTCAAGGAAAAAAACCTTCTTATGTAGCTTCTAAAGTGGTCAATATCTGAACGATTGTATGAACGACTGTTTTTTTTTTTTTTTTTTTGTCTAAGCTATTTACCAAGTACACTACAATGTTACAGTTAGCTGGACTGGAAATGCAATAACTATTTACCATGATTGTTTTAAATTAAAAAGGTTTTACCGTTTATGTTTTCCTAAAAAAAATGAAAAACTACTTCTGACAAACAAATTGATATCTACATTGGCATGTCAACATGAAAAATATTAAAAAAAATAGATTATGTAGTCCATCGCACTTCAGCGTTACCACCATCGCACTTCGGCGTAGCAAACAATAAGATAGCGTCACAATGCCACCATCGCACTTCAGCGTCAAACCATTGCATTTCAATGTGATCATCGCGGTTTGGAGCACGGGGGGAGGGGGGGGGACTCTTCCAATATGAAGCTATATACATATGTGCCGCTGGAATGGGTCCCTTTTTTGATACGTCAAATATATCAATGGGGTGCAATTTTACCGAGGAAATATATCAATAGGTAGTAATTGACCAATTGTGATATATCAATGGGTCATAATTTTTCAGTTTGTTGTGCACCGATCTTCACTGAATTTCCCAAACTCTTTGTCGTTAAAATTTCCACATTTGCTGAAACTTATTGACACAAGTTTTGTTATGATTTCGCTGTGAAATATATGTGTAGGTAGGGATTTCACAATTATTCAATATATGAATGGGGGTGTTTTTTAAATCCCAGCTGCACAACTGTACCCAAAATCCCATGTTGATACCCCCCGTGGTTCGGAGTACCATCACGGTTTAGATTCCTACATGTATACATGATAATAATTTAAAGCGTTGCCAGATTTATTTTTGTAAATAATTAAGGAATGACTGTAAAATTTTTTCTGTCTATGAAGAAATAACATCAAAAATGTGGTACACACTGAATAACCCGCGTAGCGGGTTATTTTAAAGTGTGCACCACATTTTTTATGTTATTTCGAATAGACAGAAAAAATATTACAGTCATTTCTTATAATTTAATTTTAAATTCCATTTTAAACAGGAGTAAACCATGAAAAAACGTTGATGACGTCACGGTCACATGACAAAATTATGTCTATGAGCTGATAAACAAAACAACGTCAGTCAATCAGAAGACGCGTTACATCCAAAATTAAATTATAAGGAGATGTAGGGTATTATTAATAAGACAGAAACCCAAATTAACGCCAAAGCTTAGTAAGGTCAACACTCTGGTTTCTGCAATGGATACATGTCTTTACAATATTTCAAGCTCTAAATTTTCAATAATAGAAATATTGTGACGTTATCAAATACAACGTTACTTTAAATACAACAGGAATTCGAAGGCATGAGGACAAGATTTTGTAAATGAAGGTTTAATGCTAACATTTAGGAAAGGAAAGGAAAATGAAAGTTACGAACGATTTCAGTCCCGAACAGTTTTGAGCTGTGCATGTGGATCTTACAAAAATATGTAAAACAAAGTCAGGCAGCAAATCATGGGAAGCAAAGCGACTGAAAGATGAACTTGGTCTGCAGATTGGCTAACCAGTGTTCGTATATTACTATTAATTTTGACTTCTCTTCAAGTATGCTTCACATGATTTTATGTGGGCAATTAAATAATAAATTAATTTATTAGCAATGTTTTTGTTATATCAAGTTGGTATAATTTTGTTTTATTCCTGAAATAAATCTTGCTTTGTAAGAAAACCGGCACTCTAACCTAATTTTATTGTGGTTACAGTGTTAATACTCTACCACAAGTTATGTCAAAATAAACCCGACTGGTCACTACGTGTACTTCCCAATTTCTCCTGCTCAGCGTAGAAGCAGTTAATTTAAAGTTTTTGGTGGAATACTTGACACGTCTCGACATAAGTCAAGCATAAATGTACTTGGCGTTTTTTTTTTCTTGTGAGATTGACCCTGCTTAGTACTAAATATATATATATATATATATAGACCGACACGCTTAATTTTTTTTTATCACCATTGAACACTCCATTTAAAGATATGTCCTCCCACCGAAATCCATTATAATACTTAATCTAAGTCATCCAATCTATTTTCTGGCTCCATACTGCTGCATACTATAGGCGGAGAATTAAAAAAATTAAGTTTTCAAGTCTTTAGTATCACCAGTCCAGAAATCAAAATCGAACTTCCAAATGCGAGGCTATAAGATTCTAACCACCACATAAAATAGGGTTCTTACTCCAGACCATATCATTTTAACTTGTATACACCATCGCACTTCATCGTAAGAATCAGTGTCAACGTCTCAGCTAGACCATCGCACTTCGGCATAGCTATCAACAAGTAAGCGTCACAATGTTAACCATGAACGCACTTCAGCGCAAACCATCGCACTTCAGCGTGACCATCGCGGTTCGGAGTACCATCGAGGTTCAGAGTCCTACATATAACAGTGGTAACGATCAGAGAGTCACACATGTATTCACTTTACTTCATAACATGCCAATTTGTCGACTTTCTTTTAGAACCGACTTTAAACCGATTTACTCTTTAAACATTTTTCGAAGGAACTATGTACGGCTCTTATACACTACTGGAACTTGCTCAAATAGGATATAGGGACAATGAGTTCCGGTAAAATAACATTCATGGGATCTAAAACGTTTGTGATTTGGTTTATCGGGACAATTAATGAAAGATATTGATCACACTTTTCTCAAACACAAACAATCAAACAGAGTAAATAAATGGCATGTCTGCTGAAAAATCTATTCTTAAAAAAAGTTTCTCTAAATTAGTACAGGCAAAAACGCAAGTGATTTAGAACTAGGAGTTAAAAATCGCCATTCACAAAAAAGAAAGAAAAAAATGTAAACCTTAAAATACTATATTGTACGGAAGCGTATTAGGGCCACACGTTATTTTTTTTTTTATATGTCTTCCTATGTTTGCGTTATAACGCAAACATTTGCGTTATAACGCAAACCTTTTGCGTTATAACGCAAACCTTTGCGAAATAACGCAAACCTTTGCGTTATAACGCAAACCTTTGCGAAATAACGCAAACCTTTGCGAAATAACGCAAACCTTTTGCGTTATAACGCAAACCTTTGCTAAATAACGCAAACATTTGCGTTATAACGCAAACATTTGCGTTATAACGCAAACATTTTGATTTTAATTATTCGTTAAGTTTTGAATATTTAATAATAAAAAACTATATACAATATTAAATTTACATTTTATGTTTATTATATAATTTGAAAGCAGTGTTTTGTAAATGTCGGCATTTGCATGTCCGTCTGTCATCAAATTTCGGTTGTGATTTAGTTAAGAGAAGAACCATGATCACAAGGCCAAATCATTATAATAAATATGCATAGAAATAAAGGAATACTTGAGGTGCAATTTTACACAAATTAATAAATGGTTTAGGCATCAGAAGATTATATAAATTTAACAAGTAAATAGATATGGTATAGGCAAATTTTAATTGAAAGGCCAAGATTTTGAAAATTTTGAATAACGGAAAGTGGTAAACTAGATAAGAGCAAAACTAATGTCATACAATTGTGAAACTATAAGTCAAATAGACAAAATGATCTTTCTGCTTTAAAATTTATTATTCAGAAAAAAACATTCTTTTTAAATTTTGATGTAAGAAATCGTTTGTTGAAATCTCAGAATATGATAAAGATTCTTTAAAAAAAAAGTCATTGAATTTTAATTTCAATCTAGTGAGGTAGCTATTTAAGATGCTTGGGTAGCTTTTTGAATGTAGAGAACATAATTATAATAAAATAACATCTTCATCTTATACATTTATGGAAAAAGGTAGCTTGGTTGAATTTAACCAACCTTACACAATGCTCAAACGAGCGCTTACTTTGGAAGTATACTTAAATTCGGCTACACTAGCGGGGTTGATTTTTTATTTTCTTCGGTATTACTTCAATTTACTCAATTTTCAATATATATATATATATATATATATATATATATATATATATATATATATACAGGTATTATCCTGCTCATTATTATCCCATGATGTGTGCTGAACACTCAAGCATTTTACGTTGCAATGAGTACAAAGGGTGATAAATTTTAATATATGCAGCCTCCTCCATTTACAGCTGCTTCCTTTGAAACTTAAATAAGAAATAAAATAAAACAAATGTTTGCGTTATTTCGCAAAGGTTTGCGTTATATTGCAAAGGTTTGCGTCATAACGCAAAGGTTAGCGTTATAACGCAAAGGTTTGCGTTATAACGCAAAGGTTTGCGTTATATAACGCAAAAGGTTTGCGTTATAACGCAAAGGTTTGCGTTATTTTGCAAAGGTTTGCGTTTAACGCAAAAGGTTTGCGTTATAGGGAAAACGGTACTATTTATTCTGCCATAGGCGACAATACTTACATTTTCTAAATTTACCACTTTTTATAATAAAAACCCCGATAAAACAGTTATGTGTAGTGTAAGTACTTTATTATTCTGTTTTTAAATTGAAGCCATATAGTATCATGACCAACTTCCAATGGAGCTTGTTAATGTTATCCATGCCCACCATCATTTTACACCAAATTTATGAAATTTTTGAAGTCATTTCGAATAATTCTCTAGAAAATATTTCAATAGGTTTCAAAATTTATATTGTAAATATACACACTGCAGTTATTCATAGATAAATAAAAAAAATATATTGTACCCTAACATCCAATCACAGCGCTCCTAAGTTGACTTCCTTCACCTGCCTTGGGTACACAAAAGGCCAACCTAATGCTTGGAAAATGTAATAGTACCGTTTTCCCTATAACGCAAACATACAATTAGGAAGAAATATATAAAAAAAAACGTGTGGCGCTAATACGCTTCCGTAATATTGGCCTTTCCAATGTTCCACATTTTTTTACCCACACAAAATTTATATGCAGAGGATTATTCCATTCTCAATTTTATGAATGGATGAGACTACTAATAAAAAAAAAAAATCAACATAATAAGATATAAAACGACAAGCTTTATAGGATAACTATTACTTGAATGTGCAGTTGTTAGAGTCCACTCTTTTCACTAACCATGACTTTTAAATAAATGGCAGCATACTGCATAACTGACGGACATAAAAGACATAAAACCAATTATTAAATACAAAAAACTGTTTATCCATATCATCTATAATTAAATCATAGATATCTTTAATTTTAAATTTTGCAAAAAAACAAGTATTAAGTATAGAGCTAGGGATATGTAGAAAACATTTTCCTTATTTTTTTGTTTCCTTAATATACAATTCTGCTTTAAATTAAAGTGTTACAAAGACTTCGTTTTTTACCGTCAGCTAATTCACAATTAATTAGCTATTGAAAAAAAATTACCAAATTGTATATTTAATCCTAATTATTATGATTTCCCTACTGATTTATCAATAGAAATTATATAATGAGTATTCACCCGAGCAGAAATGTTCTTTTCATGATATAATTAGAAGGTGATTTTTTGAGCCGTTAATAACAGTTTAAATATTGAAATTTTATCAGTTTAAACTTGTTTGTTCGATATTTCCTTCGGCAATGGAAAATATCTTTAAATGAAATCAACCAATAAAAACGATCGTTTGCCCGTTGCTAACACCCGGAACCCCACGTACATACAAATAGGTTAATCACTCTTGGTTTTCATTATCAACATTTTAAATCTCAACCACCGTGTGTAGTAGACGTGACTTTTATAAACGAAAATGAGGGAAATCGTACATTTACAAGCCGGACAATGCGGAAACCAAATTGGTGCCAAGGTGAGTCTTATTTGACAGGGAATAGCTTGATATATGTAGATTTCTATCAAAATATTGAAAATCCATTATCTAAGTGTAAGCCGTAGATATGACCAGATATGAATGCGATTTTATTTTCAAAATGGCGCCCTGACTACACTATCGATTTTAACAGAATTGTGTATTGTATATGAATAACACAATTTTTGAGTCTATTAATGTCTAGATCATTTATATTTCATAATCGGTTTTAGGAGTGAAAATAGCCAAATTCATAAAATTTAAATTTCTTACAATATAGACAAGACAAATATTTTATTTCCTCAGACACAAACGTGTACAAGAGGTCAAAACATGATAGAATATACATATATTATATCAGAAGAGTACTGTAGTGTATAATAGCACGTGATTTTCATGACATTGAGATATATACATTATATATATTACCTATAAAGTTTAAAGGATTACATTTGTACATATATCTTCCTCTTTATTCCGTAATTGTGAGAACTTAATATATGTACATATTTGAATGGTTTTACACTAGTAATTTTTTTGGGGCCCTTTATAGCTTGCTGTTCGGTGTGAGCCAATGCTCCGTGTTGAAGGCCGTACCTTGACCTATAATGGTTTACTTTTATAAATTGTAACTTGGATGGAGAGTTGTCTCATTGGCACTCATACCACATCTTCCTATATCTATATATGTATAAAAATTGTATCTAGAAGAAGATTACGTCATTGATGTTGTCATATAGTCTTTCTAAGTGTGTATTTTAAGTAAATAACCAAGTCTATATTGAAAACAACGTTCAAACATAGATGTTATACCAACCTATGATAGTGTTGGATAAAAACCGCAATTTTTACACGCATGCAAAACAAATTTCTTGGTTGAGGGGTCTCAAGCACAAACAACATTTTCCAAAAGGTCAAAAAGTGATTTAGTACATATTAACAAAACGCATTTGACTAGCAGGTCAACTATGTTGTTAACTAATTCTATGTTCAGCAGATTAATGCATAGACTTTTTACATGTTCTACTCCTAACGTTGCCCCTCCTTGCCAAATTCCCACCCGCCATTTTTTTTAAAATCTCGAATCCGCGTCTTTGCAGAATTCAACGAGAGTCATCTGTCGGTGTGACACTGATATAGTCTATTTTCATATTACCGACTTTTGACTCCGGATTATATAATTTGTCGACTGGTTACCTTGGACATCATGGTACCAAGTCAGGTAAGAGCAAGCTAAAGAAGTAAAACCAAGCTTTCAATCGGTACAATTTTTGGGGAAAAGTACCTGCTTAACATATTTTTTTTCAACTACAAAATCATCGGAAAACAGTTAACTTTCCCCTCAAATTACACCGATTATATGTTTGATTTTACTTATTTTGGTTGCTCTTACTTGACCGAGTACCATGATGTCCAAGGTAACCAGTCGACAAATTATATAATCCGGAGTCAAAAGTCGGTAACATGAAAATAGTCTAAATTGATCGTTAGGGAGCTACCATTTGATTTTTATGGGGTTGTGGGAAGGGGTGGGGGGCTAAGATGAACTGTGACAAAAATATATATAAATTTCAAAAAAGTCGAACGAAAAAAATAAATCATTGCATATAAAATTATAGCACTTTGACAAACACTAATTTTTATAACCGAGAAGCGTAATATTTCCTTAACAATAGAACGTGATTAAAACATTCAGCTGATTTTTGTCGAGCCTTCGACTTTTGTCGAAAAAGCGAGACAAAGCGATCCTACATTCCGTCGGCGTCGTCGTCGTCGTCATCGTTGTCGTCGGCGGCGGCGTCCACAAATATTCACTCTGTGGTTAAAGTTTTTGAAATTTTAATAACTTTCTTAAACTATCCTGGATTTCTACCAAACTTGGACAGAAGCTTGTTTATGATCATAAGATAGTATCAAGAAGTAAATTTTGTAAAAAAAAAAATCCATTTTTTCCGTATTTTACTTATAAATGGACTTAGTTTTTCTGCCAGGAAACATTACATTCACTCTGTGGTTAAAGTTTTTGAAATTTTAATAACTTTCTTAAACTATCCTGGATTTCTACCAAACTTGGAATGAACCTTGTTTATGATCATAAGATAGTATCCGGAAGTAAATTTTGTAAAAAAAAAATTCCATTTTTTCCGTATTTTACTTATAAATGGACTTAGTTTTTCTGCCAGTTAACATTACATTCACTCTGTGGTTAAAGTTTTTAAAATTTTAACAACTTTCTTAAACTATCCTGGATTTGTACCAAACTTGGACAGAAGCTTGTTTATGATTAAAAGCTAGTATCTAGAATGAAATTTTGTTAAAATTTTGTTCCATTTTTTCCGTGTTTTACTTATAAATGGACTTAGTTTTTTTTCCAGTTAACATTACATACAGTCTGCAGTTTAAGTTTTTAAAACATTTATTAGATTCATAAACTATCCTGGATTTTTACCAAACTTGGACAGAAGCTACTTACAATCAAAAGATAGTATAGAGAGGAATATTTTTATTAATTTTTTTCCTCATTTTTGTTGAGCCTGTGATTAACAGCAAAAGTAGGCGAGACACTGGGTTCCGCGGAACCCTTACGAATTTTTTACAGATCTATCTCCTTGAGTATGCACATGTCAACAAGAAAGCAACCCAACAGGGAAACAATTTTGAAATTGTGTTGGTTGGAATGTTTGTTCAATATAATTACCTACAACCAATATTTCAGTAATTTCGATTTTGTCTGGTGCTACTCCGATCTTTCGTATTGCTGTCATTAAACATGTAACATGACGCTAAAAGGAAATATTAATCTGTACTATTTTATTCTATTGTTTATTTTTTTATTATAGTTCTGGGAAGTAATCTCAGATGAGCACGGTATCGACCCTACAGGAACCTACCATGGAGATTCAGATTTACAGTTAGAAAGAATCAACGTCTACTACAACGAAGCTACAGGTATGACAATAAAAAATTATAGGAAAAAACTTGTACGTCAAAAAGCAAAAAAAAGAAATGAAATAAAAAAAAAAAACTTCGTTAGTACACGCTCATTGATAGACCCGCTAACAGAGCGTTTAATTTTCGCGAGAAGTGTTCTGGCTGCGTATAAAACTTTTATTACAATCCTCCAACTTTGTGTTTAATTTTCCCATGCATTTTTTTAATTGTTTGAAAACTTGAACAAAAGGTGCATGTTACAAAAATAAAACTTTCAGTTTAAGTAAAACAGGACAAAATTAGAAAAAAAGAGATATATACAGTCACGTTATGCATGCCATTATGAAACCTGGAACAATTAACATGAATTAATTTCTGTCCTTTTTTACAGGTGGAAAATATGTACCACGTGCTGTTTTGGTCGATTTGGAGCCCGGTACAATGGACTCTGTCCGATCTGGACCATTTGGTCAAATTTTTAGACCAGACAACTTTGTTTTCGGACAGAGTGGTGCAGGAAACAACTGGGCCAAGGGACATTACACAGAGGGTGCTGAACTTGTAGACTCTGTTCTCGATGTAGTCAGGAAAGAGGCAGAAAGCTGTGATTGTCTTCAGGGATTCCAACTTACACACTCACTTGGTGGTGGCACCGGATCAGGAATGGGAACACTCCTCATCTCCAAAATCCGTGAAGAATACCCAGACAGAATCATGAACACATTTTCAGTTGTACCATCACCAAAAGTAAGTTTTCGATTATAAAAAAAGCATAATTTGTTTTCTTTTAATATGATACCGATTTGATTTAACCGTCATGTGACACGCAAGTTCGAATTAAACAAAAATATGTATGAAAGTTGTAGCGATTATATATGATAAATTTATTCCTTAGGTTCATTGGTCAAATAATGAAGGATAAAAAACCTAATAGTACCGTAATGACTGTGCCTAGGATTTATATTGTTTACTCCATTCTTTTTCAGGTATCAGACACAGTCGTTGAACCATACAATGCCACACTCTCCGTACATCAATTGGTAGAAAACACCGACGAAACATACTGTATCGACAACGAGGCTCTATACGATATTTGCTTCAGAACTCTAAAACTTACTACACCAACATACGGGGATCTTAACCATCTTGTATCCGCAACAATGTCAGGTGTCACAACTTGTTTGCGATTCCCAGGTCAGTTGAATGCTGATCTTCGCAAATTGGCAGTCAACATGGTACCCTTCCCACGTCTCCATTTCTTCATGCCAGGATTCGCACCCCTGACATCACGTGGTAGCCAACAGTACAGAGCTCTCACTGTTCCAGAACTGACACAACAGATGTTTGATGCTAAGAACATGATGGCAGCTTGCGATCCTCGTCACGGCAGATACCTCACAGTTGCTTGTATGTTCCGTGGCCGTATGTCAATGAAGGAGGTTGATGAACAAATGTTGAACGTACAGAACAAAAACAGCAGCTACTTCGTTGAATGGATCCCTAACAACGTCAAGACAGCCGTCTGTGATATTCCACCACGTGGTCTTAAGATGTCTGCCACATTTATTGGTAACAGCACTGCCATCCAGGAACTCTTTAAGAGAATCTCAGAACAATTTACCGCTATGTTCCGTCGTAAGGCTTTCTTGCATTGGTACACTGGCGAGGGTATGGACGAGATGGAATTCACAGAAGCCGAATCCAACATGAACGATTTGGTCTCAGAATACCAACAATACCAGGATGCAACAGCAGAAGAGGAAGGAGAATTCGAAGAGGAAGAAGGAGAAGAGGAAGCTTAAACATTTCCTCCAGCTCAATGAACTTTAAAAAAAAAAGTTATTACAAAATGTTTGGATACAAACAAACACTTGTTAAACTTCAGTTATCTATTGAAAACTTTACACCCATAATGATATTAAATTATTTGTTGAAACAATAAAGTTTACTTATTATTATTACTTTGTCATAAATTTAAACTATAAAGCATAGTTTTGTGTATTCAAAAGGCCCCGACATGACAAAATGTGAAACAATTATAAAGTACAAAAAAAGTGAGATAATATAAAAATAAGGACATTCGGTATGATTGCCATTGAGACAACTATCAACCATAGTTCAAATGACGAAGATAAACGCTATTAAAAGTCACCGTACGGACTTCGACACACACACACAAAAAAAGCCACACCGTATAGTCGGCTTAAAAAGGCCTAGACATGAAAATGTGAAACAATATAAAGCGGAAAACTAAAGGCCTTCTCTATAGACATTACATGGACACAACACTATACCAAAATTAACTCGGGTCAGCTTAGACACTGCTCTAAACATGTTGATTAAAGTGAATATTTAGAGCTGTTTAGAGAAAATTTCGTAATTGTCTCAATATATATATATAATTGCGGTTTAGTATATAACATTTCATAGGAAGTACAGCAGTCGATATTAGAGCATACCATTGCATGGTTCTGTATCAATAGATAAGTTGCCTTAGCTTGTCTTCAGGGTATTTTTTTTATAACGGTACATATAGTTATTGACTTATTTGTCTGTTTATTATACCTGGGAATCTGGGAGTGGCTGCAACACCAATGTGTGTCCGTCCGTTCGTCCGGTGGTCCAACAAATTTTTCTTTCTTATCTGAGAAACTACTTTACGAAAAGACTTCGTATTTGGTCAGCAGCTTTACAACAATGAGCTGCAACTTGTGAACACTTTACTGGTCTATCAGATACTTAATTCCGGTGTGTCGATACTTCGATTTGATTTTTTCTCTCAATATGTCCGGTTTATGACGTCTTTACACTAAATCCATTGGATGTTGGATGTGTTCTTATTGATAATTTAGTCTTAGATGCATGATTTTTTTTTAATAGTTGTTAGTGGCTTTGAACTAGCTGTCAGTGACGGTCAATAACTGCGAGTACTCTCATATCTGTACTAAGTGTCTTTTTGTTGTTGGGATATACAAGTACCCGGCCACTCGGCTACCATATTTAAACCCGCCACATTTTGTATGTATGTGCCTGTTCAAAGTCAGGCGCCTGTAATTCAGTGGTTGTCGTTTGTTGATGTGTGACATATTTGTTTTTCGTTCATTTTTTTGTACATAAATTAGGCCGTTAGTTTTCTCGTTTGAATTGTTTTACATTTGTCATTTCGGGGCCTTTTATAGCAGACTATGTGGTATGGGCTTTGCTCATTGTTGAAGGCCGTACGGTGACTTATAGTTGTTAATTTTTGTGTCATTTGGTCTCTTGTGGAAAGTTGTCTCGTTAGCAATCATACAACATCTTTTTTTATATATACATTCCGCCAAAAGTTAAGCACCACCTAAATATAACTGGCAATATTTTTTTTAACTATTGCGAAAAAAATATTTATGTTTGGTGTTATGAATTGCCTATAACATCCACTACGAAAATTCATTACGACCAAAAAAAAAAAAATTCGATCAACACGTCAAGCAATTTTTTATTAAAGGTCATCTGCACTTTTTCGAATACACTGTTTCAATGCCTTTAAATCATCTTCCTACTGCCCCGCGTACAGGTGAAATTTAACCTTCACCAAGTCACTGTAAAATATGGCAGGGGTAAGTTATATGTGACTGAACCTTGACAAGCAATTGACATGTCAAATGCCGGTAGGAGCACTAGTTGCATAGGTAACCATTTCAATGTTAAACACACCGTCATTGTCAGATTTTTACAACGTCATGTTGACACAGGAACTGTAAATGATAGACCAAGGTCCGAAAGACCCCGTTTAACTACCGATCGTGATGACAGACTCCTTATTGGTTGCGCTAAAGCCAACCCATTTACTCCTGCCCCACAACTTAAGACACCACTGGCGTCAAGGTGGTCATGTTAGTGTTCGAACATTGGTCTGCCGACTTCATAGAGGCTACCTAAGAGCACGTCGTGTTGTCAAGAGACCTGTCCTAACAGCCAGGCACCGTATAATCAGGTTTCAAAGGGCTAATGACCATCGACGCTGGAACATGAGAAGCTGGCAAAATGTTCATTGGTCAAATGAGAGTCAGTTTCTGTTACGACCAATAGACGGCAGAATACGAGTTTGCCGTGGAAATAAAACTGCTAATGACCAAAACCAACATTTGCCCAACGACTGCATACGTTGCTGGTGGTGTTACAGTATGGGGTTTCTTATCATACTGTTGTAAGGTGGGTATGCATATTCTGCAGGGTAACATGAACGGACAGACATACAGGGATTTGATGCTTAGAAACATTGTGGTCCCTCATTTTGATAATCATCCACTTGCTTCAAGACCCTTGTGCATTTACGATAATGCTAGATCACACAGGGCAAGGATTGTAACCGAGTACAAAGAGTACAAAGAGCAAGAAGCCATTGACACTATCTTTTAGCCTTCCATGTCTCCAGACATGAACCCTATCGAACATGTCTGGGAAGCCATTTGCAGAAATCTCAATCGCAGAGATCCACCTTTGCAAAATCTTAGCGATTTAAGAAGCGCAATTGTTGCTGAATGGAATAAATTTGCTCAACTAAAGTTCAGAAGGCTTGTACAGAGTATGAGACTCCGTGTTATGGAACTGTACCGGAAGAGAGGGTGTTACACATCCTATTGACTCAAATATTGTCATTAAATTTGCCGAACATACCAAAGATTATTTGTAGAGACTTTTAATGATATTGGGTGATTAATTGTTGTAAAAAAATAAAATCACAGTGAAACTTTAATTCCGTTTCTGATTTGTGTAATTTTCACTATTTCTATGAACGCAAATTTCAAATGCATAGAACCTGCATACGTGAACAAACTTAAGTCTGCTGTTTGTTTATGGTATATTTTAGCAAAATTGCTACATGAATATTTTCTCTTTTTCGAGGATTAACTGATTTTTTTAAATGAAAAAAATTTCGATGCAATAAAAATAGGTGGTGCATAACTTTTGGCGGACTGTATATATAGGGGATAAGCTTAGCGCAAGAACGGGTGCGTTTTTGTTTTGGTCTGTTATACGTACGGGGCTTAAAACTGTTTTCTTAACTGAGAGTTCTTCTTCATACACACACATATATATATATATATATATATATATATATATTCCACTGGGTTAAATTCTAAAAATGCCGTTAAATTTTTTAATGTACCTATTCAAATTCAGGAACATGCATCTTTATGTATTATGTTATTTTGTCATTTTGTTGATAGTATCTGTTAAATTTATTCGTACGATTCAGAGTTTGCCAAATGGTGTAGATACTATATTTTGGTCAAGACAGTTCGTTGAATTATTTATTGGGCTTTTTGTGTAGTTGGGTTTCTGTCTCGTCGACTTATTATTATTTACATATCTTTTATTCATTTCCTATATGAAATAAAACACATACAATACTTTGAGTACAGACAAACCTGCGCATCTGGAAAAGTTTTAAGGTTCACAGTTTAAATCACCAATTATTGTCAAGTATCTATTGTCCATGTCAATCAATACAGCTCACTCCAATTATTACCTGTGGGGAAGTTATCAAACCTCTTTTCCAACTTCTTTAACTTTTGCACCTTCTGGAAGAAGTAAAAAAAGTGCACTGTAAAATCCGGTAAAGTTTTTAATTTTCTTAAACATAAAATGTAATTGAATTTTAGTTATCTAGGGCATCAGTGGCGGATTCACCGGAACCCGTAAGTCGAGAGAATTCTATGAGACTGTCATGCAAGTGAAAGGTTTAGCTAGCTATAAAACCAGGTTTAATCCACCATGTTCTACACTCTCACCTTTTTTTAAACGATCAATGCATTTGAATGGGGACATATAGTTGGAACCCCCCTTTCTCCTGGGGTGGGAACACCCCCCGCCCCCTTTAAAAATGGCTGGATCCGCCCCTGGGCATGCAATGTTCTCATTCACAGCAGCCTTTACGATGTTTCGCTTATTTTTTGTTTCCTTATTCAATCTGCTTTAAATTAAGGTGTTACAAAGACTTCGTTTTTTACCGTTAGCTAATTCACAATTGAATAATTAGCTATTGAAAAGAAAATAAACAAACCGTATATTTAATCATAATTATTATGTGTTGTACCTATTCATCTATCAATAGAAATTATATAATGAGTATTTACCCCCGAGCAGAAATATCTTTTCTTAAATAATTAGAACGTGATTTTTTGAGCCGTTAATAACAGTTATTGAAATTTTATGAGTTTTAACTTGTTTGTTCGATATTTCCTTCGGCAATGGAAAATATCTTTAAGTGAAATCAACCAATAAAAACGATCGTCTGCCCGTTGCTAGTATACTTACACCCGGAACCCCTCGTATAAAAATAGGTTGACCACTCTTCGTTTTCAATTAAACAATAACATTTAAATAGCAACCACCGTGTGTAGTAGACGTGAACTTTATTAACGAAAATGAGGGAAATCGTACATTTACAAGCCGGACAATGCGGAAACCAAATTGGTGCCAAGGTAAGTCTTATTTGACGGGGAAAACGCATGAAATATGTAGATTTCCATCGAAATATTGAAAATCGATTATCCAGTTTAAGCAGAATGCGGTTAAAAATGGCGCTCTTGACTACACTATCGATTTTTAACAGAATTGTGTATAATATATGAATAATATAATTTTTGAGTCTATAGAATCTAAAATGTTAAAGAAGAGAATACGTTGATTTGAGGTATTGAATAATTAATGTATAAATCATTATTTCATAATTGGCTTTAGGAGTAAAACTAGCAAAATGCACAAAATTTTAATCTATTTTTTTATGATTATTTTCTACAATATAGAAGAAGATTACGTCATTGCTGTTGTCATGTAGTCTTTCCAAGTGTGTATTTTAAGTAAATAACCAAGTCTAAATTGAAAACAACGTTCATAAGTTAAGCTTTTTCAACTGATTTTTATAGTTCGTTCTTATGTTGTACTGTTACACCACTGTCCCAGGTTAGGGGGAGGGTTGGGATACCGCTATAATGTTTAACCCCGCCACATTCTGTATGTATGTGCCTGTCCCAAGTCAGGAGCCTGTAATTCAGTGGTTGTCGTTTGTTGATGTGTTATATATCTGTTTTTCGTTCATGTTTTTGTACATAAATTAGGCCGTTAGTTTTCTCGTTTGAATTGTTTTACATTTGTCATTTCGGGGCCTTTTATAGCTGACTATGCGGTATGGGCATTGCTCATTGTTGAAACCGTTCGGTGACCTATAGTTGTTAATTTCTGTGTCATTTGCTCTCTTGTGGAGAGTTGTCTCATTGACCATCATACCACATCTTCTTTTTTATAATCAATTCTATGATTGCGTTGGATAAAAACCACAATTTTCATACACGTGCATGCAAAACAAATTTCTTGGTAGAGGGGTCTAAATACAACACAAACTACATTTTCCAAAAGACAAAAAAAGTGAAAAAGTATATTTTAACAAAACGCATTTGACTATCAGGTCGACTATGTTCTTAACTAATTCTATGTTCAGCAGATTAACATTACTAATGCATGGACTTTTTACATGTTCTACTAACGTTGTCCAGTTTGTACCTCCTTGGCCCCTCTCCCCACCCGCCAATTTTTTTTTTAAATCCCGAATCCGCGTAGACCTGTGCAGCATTTAACGAGATCATCTGTCGGTGTGACTAATTATTGATCGTTTGCGAGCGATTAGATAAGTCAATAGCGAATGAAACCGTAAATAGTAACTATTTATCAAAGAATTTATATTTAAAAGTAAACAGCATATTTTTATTAACTAATTTATTTTGTTTACTATTTTTAATTATTCTATAAATTTTATTATGGAAATGCTCTGTCAACCACATATTTTTTTTTTAAACCTTCAAGTTTGTTTTTTTGGGTTGTTTTTTTTTTTTTTGCCAGTATTTTAAGAAGAATATTGATGCGATTTAGTGTAATATGTTTATAACTTTGTAATATATTTTGACAGTGTCTCATAAGTCAATTTGTTTGGCTGGGTGTTGATTATTTTAAATATTGCATATGTTTAATTGTATATTGTTCAACTGTTAATCACTATGTGACACTTTAATAAATAATTTATGTTTATTATAATTATGTAATCTTGAATGATACAAAATTAAAGAAAAAAGTTGTCTGATGTGAACGAAAGGTTCTTAAGGCGGTACCAAACACCTTGACTCAAATAAATTGGCTCGTTTAATTTTCATAAAATTTTGACAAAATATCAAATATTTACTTTGACCCTTTGACAAAAATATAAAAATTTCAAAAAACTTTATCGGAAAAAATTCATTGCAGTTTGGCAAACACTAATTTTGATCATTAGGAAGCTTTAATATTTCCTTAACAATAGTACGTGATAAAAACGTTCAGCTGATTTTTTACAGAGTTATCTCCCTGTAGTATGCACCTTAATATGGACATGTCAACAAGAAAGCAACCCAACAGGGAAACAATTTTGAAATTGTGTTGGTTGGAACGTTTGTTCAATATAATGACCTACAACCAATATTTCAGTAATTTCGATTTTGTCTAGTGCGACTCCGATCTTTTTTTATTGGTGTCATTACACATGTTACATGACGCTAAAAGGAAATATTTATCTGTACTATTGTATTCTATTGTTTACTCTTTTTTATTGTAGTTCTGGGAAGTTATCTCAGATGAGCACGGTATCGACCCCACAGGAACCTACCATGGAGATTCAGATTTACAGTTAGAACGAATCAACGTCTACTATAACGAAGCTACAGGTATGAAACCCAATAAAAAATTATAGGAAAAAACTCGTACGTCAAAAAGCCAAAAAAGAAATGAAATAAAAAAAAAAAACTTCGTTAGGAGTACACGCTCATTGATAGACCCGCTAACAGAGCGTTTAATTTTCGTGAGAAGTGTTCTGCGTATAAAACTTTAAATACAATCCTACTTTGAGTTTAATTTTCTCAATGCATATTTTAATTGTTCGAAAAATTGAACAAAAGGTGCATGCTACAAAAATAAAACTTTCAGTTTAAGTAAAACAGGACAAAATTAGAAAAAAAAAGATATATATACAGTCACGTTATGCATGCCATTATGAAACCTGGAACAATTAACATGATTTAATTGTTGTCCTTTTTTTACAGGTGGAAAATATGTACCACGTGCTGTTTTGGTCGATTTGGAGCCTGGTACAATGGACTCTGTCCGATCTGGACCATTTGGTCAAATTTTTAGACCAGACAACTTTGTTTTCGGACAGAGTGGTGCAGGAAACAACTGGGCCAAAGGACATTACACAGAGGGTGCTGAACTTGTAGACTCCGTTCTCGATGTTGTCAGGAAAGAGGCAGAAAGCTGTGATTGTCTTCAGGGATTCCAACTTACACACTCACTTGGTGGTGGCACCGGATCAGGAATGGGAACACTACTCATCTCCAAAATTCGTGAAGAATACCCAGACAGAATAATGAACACATTTTCAGTTGTACCATCACCAAAAGTAAGTTTTCGTTAGCAAAAATGCAAATTCGTTTTTTTTTAAATTTGATACCGATCTGATTTAACCGTCATGTGACCAGTAAGTTCGAATTAAACAGAAGTATGTATGAAAGTTGTAGCGATTATATATGATAAATTTATTCCTTAGGTTCATTGGTCAAATAATGAAGGATAAAAACCAAATAGTACCATAATGACTGTTCCTATTATTTATATTGTTTACTCCATTCTTTTTCAGGTATCAGACACAGTCGTTGAACCATACAATGCCACACTCTCTGTACATCAACTGGTAGAAAACACAGATGAAACATACTGTATCGACAACGAGGCTCTATACGATATTTGCTTCAGAACCCTAAAACTTACTACACCAACATACGGGGATCTTAACCATCTTGTATCCGCAACAATGTCAGGTGTCACAACTTGTCTGCGATTCCCAGGTCAGTTGAATGCTGATCTTCGTAAATTGGCAGTCAACATGGTACCATTCCCACGTCTCCATTTCTTCATGCCAGGATTCGCACCCCTGACATCACGTGGTAGCCAACAGTACAGAGCTCTAACTGTTCCAGAACTTACTCAGCAGATGTTCGATGCTAAGAACATGATGGCAGCTTGCGATCCTCGTCACGGCAGATACCTCACAGTTGCTTGTATGTTCCGTGGCCGTATGTCAATGAAGGAGGTTGATGAACAAATGTTGAACGTACAGAACAAAAACAGCAGCTACTTCGTTGAATGGATTCCCAACAACGTCAAGACAGCCGTCTGTGACATTCCACCACGTGGTCTCAAGATGTCTGCCACATTTATTGGTAACAGCACTGCCATCCAGGAACTCTTTAAGAGAATCTCAGAACAATTCACCGCTATGTTCCGTCGTAAGGCTTTCTTGCATTGGTACACTGGCGAGGGTATGGACGAGATGGAATTCACAGAAGCCGAATCCAACATGAACGATTTGGTCTCAGAATACCAACAATACCAGGATGCAACAGCAGAAGAGGAAGGAGAATTCGAAGAGGAAGAAGGAGAAGAGGAAGCTTAAACATTTCCTCCAGCTCAATGAACTTTAAACTGTTACTTTCAATCTCTTATCTTGACAAATCTTGAAATCCTACATTCAATCATGAACTTTGAACTCTTGTCTGTTGTTATGAACGATTTGGTCTCAGAATACCAATAATACCAGGATGCAACAGCAGAAGAGAAAGGAGAATTCGAAGAAGAGGAAGAAGGAGAACAAGAATAATTTTAAGAGAGAAACTAAAGAATAATTTACTGAACAATACTAAATCATTTGTTTTAAAAAGCGCAAAATGAAAAAAAAGTCATTAAAAAATGTTTGGATACAAACAAACTCTTGTTAACCTTCACCTATCTATTGAAAACTTTACACCATATATAATGATATTAAATTATTTGCTAAAAACATGAAGTTGTTGTCATTACTTTAGCATAAATCTAAACATTATTGTTAAACGATATGTAGCATGAAACAGTTCAAACGTAAATAAAATAACGGCCTGATGTGTGCCAAAACAATAAACGAAAATCAAATATAACAGACAGCAACCCAGGACAATCACTGATTTACAAGCTCCTGATTAACAGCCTCTCAAAACCTGGGACAGTGGTCTATCAGAACAACATAAGAACAATATGTAAAATTCAGTTGTAAAAGGATTGATACAGCAGATTGTCACAAAGCCCAAAAACAACTATCATAACTACAAAAGACACAACGCACCGCGGTCAAAGAGTTCTCGCTATTTCTGTAAGCTAATCCAAAGCAAATACAGTTGTCATATGAGTCATTATATTGTTGGTTTAGTGCTTTCTAGTCGGTTCTTGGGACGATTTTTCAATGGCTATATGGTCTTTATCATGTGACTTAGCTTAACACTTACAAAGTGATTATTTAGTATACTTTTGTCAAGCCTGGTCTGGTAAATAGTTGTCTCATTTGCAATCATACCACATCTCCTTATTTTTATATTAACAAAAAGTTATATAGTTCATTATTTTGTCATTTGCTTGTCTTTGCATTTATGAATGGACTCCCAAGTATTAAAACTTATGTTTTCTTGTGTCGCTTAAAACGAATGTAAAAGAAGGCAAGACATATACGGATGTTAATCTCACGGAGACGTAAACATGTTGAGTAAAGCTCCAGTCATTCTTCAGTGATTCCCTATATATCAACCAAATTTTTCCCACGAAAGGGGGGGGGGGAGGGCCTGGGCCCCCCTGGATCCGCCTATGGATACAGATGCCTTATAGTCTGAATTGTCCGTCTTGTCTTTTTCAGTTGTCCTTGATCTCGTTTTCATGACCTAGTGACTGTATACAAAACTTAACTTTTAATCACTGTGACTTGACTTTTTGAGTTATATAGGCTTGTAGGACAGCTGTATGTTGGTATATATAAGCGCTGCGATATATACATGTCAACTTACATAGAAGCGTTATCTTTTATCAGCGAAATATTTTGGCAAATACAAAATAGTACAGCGATTCATATTGCCATACAAAAGCAGTGATAAGGTATCATTTTGATGACACACAAATAAACATAATTAACATTTTATTCCAAATCCATAATTACAACTACACATCTCCTGAAAGTGTTACTGCATCTGGAAAATTTGAGATATATAATGTCACTTTTTCCTTTTTTTTTATCAAAACTAATTGCTCTTTTTAAAACAAGGGAACATATATTTTATTTATTTATTACTTTTATGTAAGTCCGATGTAGTCGTCTCATATCTTCGGAGATGACGCTCCTCAGATATGAGAAAATTAAAAATCTTGGTTTGTTTGACCTTGACCTCATTTTCGTTGTTCATTGATCAACTTTAAGAAACTTTAGAGCATGCTTGTAATTTTTTCATGTCCATAAGACAGCTAGGGTTCACAATACATTGGCCTCATTTTGATTGTTCGTTGGTCAACATAAAGTTTTTATTATCAGGTCAATTAGCAGATACGTAATGAGTGTAAAGAATAATTGTGAGGTGTACATGTCTAGTCCGCCTGACTGTGCTCGTCAGTGATCTGACATCATCTGCATGGTTCTTTGAAGAACGTTACGTTTTAGTGATAGGGTCTCTATACGTTGATGTACTAGGTACAATACATTAGGCGAATAAAATAATCGTAAGGTGTGCATGTTTGTCAGACAGATTTCCTGTGACCTTTACATTATTTTCATTGTTCCTAATCAATACTACGTTATTGGTGATAAGATTATTTTTCGGTACCTGTAAAAATTGTGTCAAATATGTATGGTCTACAGAATGAATGTATTAAAGGGGTACTTAGGGGTTTACTAGACATTGTTGACCTCATTCAATGGTTCAATTGATAAACTTTAATTTTTATGATTACACCAGATTCTCATCTACTGTAACCATGGTAACTAGATTTGTTGTATAGAATCATTGTAATTAAGGTGTACATTAAAAAATAAGAAGATGTGGTATAGTTGCCAGTGAGACAACTCTCCGCCAGAAAAAAATGACATAGTATAGTAAGCAGCTATAGCTATGTCACCGTACGGCCTTCAACAATGAGCAATAACCCATGTCGCAAGGCAAGCTATAAAATATACGACAAATGTAAATCAATTGAAACGAGAAAACTTACAGCCTAATTTATGGACAAAACAAATATCAATCTGATAAGGTGCATCTTACTTTTACTATATTTTCACGGATACGTTATAATGATACCTGTAGTAGGACCTGGTTTTCAGAGACTTTTACCACAAAATTCAGTCATAATCTGTAAAGAAGGTGAGACATTTCAGTGCGTCAATATAAAAAAGAAGATGTGGTATGATTGCCAATGACACAGAAATTAACAGCTATAGGTCACCGTACGGCCTTCAACAATGAACAAAGCCAATACCGCATAGTCAGCTATAAAAGGCCCCAAAATCACAAATGTAAAACAATTCAAACGAAAAAACTAACGGACTAATTGATGTACAAAAAATTGAACGGAAAAACAAATATGTAACACAGTAACAAACGACAACCACTGACTCACAGGCTCCTGGCTTGGGACAGGCACATACATACGGGATCCCAACCCTCCCCCTAACCTGGGACAGTGGTGTCAAGTTGTTATTCTCTATTCTTTTTTATTTGTTAATCCCATTCAAACCCTCATACATTTTTTTTTACTTTATTGAAAAGATGATGATGATGGATGGCTGTTTAACGTCCAGCGGCAAATTTAATGCATATTCAGGACGAAAACATGTTAATATGATATGAATATTAACCTGCTTTTATGACTAGACCGACGCACTGATTCGGATTTTGAACGTGCTAGTTCACAAGGTAACAGTCCACAGGAAGACATGTCACCACACCCGGACACATTGTTCTGACTTCTAGCCGACTAGTCTTTTTGTTACTCCTTGATGCCGCGTGCTAAGTGGAGGAGCGGCCGTTTAAAACCAATTTTAAAGTCTTTGGTTTGACCCTGCCGTGGTTCGAAACGACGACTTCGCGCATTCGAGGCGAACATGCTACAATGAGACCAACGAGGCTGTATCTTTATTGAAAAGCACTGTACGCCCATTTATTAAAAGTAACGAATACCAAAAGTTTATATATAAGGAAAAATTTGAAGCAATTGATATATTCGATCTTAAAGAATGCTAGAATTTGAGTATAGTCAGCCCATTTAAGAAAACTTGCACTAAATAATTAGAAGTTGTATGTTTTAAAGGGGGATAAACAATACAACCATGCATAAATATTTTGTTAATTAGTTAAAATTGAATAAATAAAATGACTTAAGTTAGTTCTAATACATGTAATTACCCTAATTGACTATCTATGTCAATCTTTTAATCATATTTAGAAATGAAAAGTTCCTGATAACACTTTTATTAGGATTTGAGCACGTCTATCTTTTAAATAGATTAAAAATGGCAGGCGAAATTAGTTAAGTGACAATTTGAAATATACAATACGAACCAAAAGAACAGAAAACCTAAGGAAATCGCGTGAACTAGATTTATCTGTTGATCCAGGACACATTACAGGGGCGGATCCAGCCATTTATAAAAGGGGGGGAGGGTTCCTAACCCAGGATAAAGGGGGGGGGGGGTCCAACTATATGTTCCCATTCAAATGCATTGATCGTCCAAAAAAAGGGGGGTTCCAACCCCCGGAACCAACCCCCCCCCCCCCCCCCCCCCCCCCCCCCCCCCGTGGATCCGCCACTGCATTATTCTGACTCCTTAAATCTAACAAGATTTATAGGATATTTTTCGTTACTATACTGCAGCATGTTCATTTAAAACGGGTAATAATTTATAGTAACATGCACCCAGAGCATGGTCTGGATTAGTGAAATAAAGTATTTAGTAAAAAGAATGTGCCTATAAATATTTATATACAATTTTCTTGATCAAATTTATTGAAGTTTCTATATTTTATTGTGACATGCTTATCTACTGATGTTCTGAAAGCAGGCTTTTGGTGGTAAAACTTACAGGGTAATGATCTCCCGGACAATAGACAGGAAGGGACATTTACATCTGTAATTTCCCCAGACTGTGTAGAATATAAACGATATATAAGTGTGACACTGTCTTTTGTACATCTCGTTGATTCATTGACTAATTGAAAAATATTATAAACCGACAAAATGCATTCCCATTTCTTATGCGACGGCTGTCTTGTTGTATGTTATACCGATATCATAAATACCATCACTTTTTCCTAATTCGTTATCATGATATATAATTATGATTAGTTTATTTTGTACATGCTTTTCTGTATCTTATTTGTTCCACAGAGTATTAAATAAGGAAAAAGTGAACGCTTTATTGTGTTCCGGGGAAAGAAACCTCATATTCAAGCTGGCTAGATCCGCGAAATGACCGAACTCGCAGTTACGAAAAGATAGTTCAAAGTCTAATTTCATCTACTACAAAAAGTACGTGCTCTCTGACTCATACTCATCAATACTCGGACCGAGTAAGAGATATACATATAAAAAAAGAATATGTCGCATGATTGCCAATGAGACAGCTCTTCACAAGCTTAAGAGACCAAATGACACAGAAGTCAACAACTATAGGTCACCCTACGGCCTTCAACAATGAGCAAAGCCCATACCGCATAGTCAGCTATAAAAGGCCCCGAAATGACAAATGTAAAACAATTCAAACGAGAAAACTAACGGCCTAATTTATGTACAAAAAAATGAACGAAAAACAAATATGTAACACAGCAACAAACGACAACCACTGAATTACAGGCTCCTGGCTTGGGACAGGCACATACATACAGAATGTGGCGGGGTTAAACATGTTAGCGGGATCCTAATCCTACCCATAACCTGGGACAGTGGTGTAACAGTACAATATAAGAACGAACTATAAAAATCAGTCGAAAAAAGCTTAACTCTTTTTTTTTTAAAACATATACTTTATTTCATTAAAGGTGTGCGTAAATCTTTTAAGGATTTAAGAAAAAAGCTTAACTCATCAGATGGATACAAATAGAAAAACATCTAACAAAAACACAGAGTGGACGTGGCCGGGTACTTGTCAAATTGTGAAACAGACAATATAATTGAAGGCAAATAATAAACAACAATAGAGGGCTTAAAGTACCAGACAGCAATAAGCTACAATATAAACATTCATTTTTTTGTGGAAAAAACCATATACTAGAACCAACTACCAGATGAAGTTGTGCATGCAGATTCTGTAGAGACATTCAAGACCGCTCTATAGGAACACCGCCCATAACAACGGCGCTCTTCCCCATAGTATAAAAGCCTAGATAGGATTCCACAAGTACCAATACAGATACACACACAGATCATTGATGAACATAAAAACATGCAGATATCACCAGAACTGATCAAGTAATATGCATATTATGAGTATTCAAAAGCTTTCAGTGACCATAAGCATTTTAAAACACGACCAACAAACACTCTGTATTTTCCAGGAGAACACATAATCCAGAGTCTTGATTATTAAAAGATTTTATTTCCAGAAAGAGCGAAAAAGCGAAAAAAAAACCAAGTTAATTCAATTACTTTGGCATTACAGAACTATACCAAAACATAACTGACAGAAAAAAATATAAAAACAAACAAAAAATTTACTGGAACACACAATGAGTCATTCGTTATTCAATTAAATTTAAATAAGGTATTAAATCAAATATTTATCAGTAATTAGAGTAAAAATATTCGGTATCTTATATTAATTTTGAAGACAATTTGAGAAGAAATAAAAGTTGTCCATTATTTTTTTATGACTTTTGTTGGTCTTCTTCTTCTTCCTCCTCGTCAAATTCACCTTCTTCTTCTGCTGTTGCATCCTGGTACTGTTGATATTCAGAGACCAAATCGTTCATGTTAGATTCGGCTTCTGTAAACTCCATTTCGTCCATACCCTCGCCAGTGTACCAATGCAGGAAAGCCTTACGACGGAACATAGCGGTAAATTGTTCTGAGATTCTCTTAAAGAGTTCCTGGATGGCAGTGCTGTTTCCAATAAATGTGGCAGACATCTTGAGACCACGTGGTGGAATGTCACAGACGGCTGTCTTGACGTTGTTGGGAATCCATTCAACGAAGTAGCTGCTATTCTTGTTCTGTACGTTCAACATTTGTTCATCAACCTCCTTCATTGACATACGACCACGGAACATACAAGCAACTGTGAGGTATCTGCCGTGACGGGGATCACAAGCTGCCATCATGTTCTTGGCATCAAACATCTGTTGTGTCAGTTCTGGAACAGTTAGAGCTCTGTACTGCTGGCTACCACGTGATGTCAGGGGAGCGAATCCAGGGATGAAAAAATGAAGACGAGGGAATGGAACCATATTTACGGCCAATTTACGGAGATCGGCATTCAACTGACCTGGAAATCGGAGACAAGTTGTGACACCGGACATTGTTGCGGAGACAAGATGGTTAAGATCCCCGTATGTTGGTGTGGTCAGTTTAAGGGTTCTGAAACAGATATCGTATAGAGCCTCGTTGTCGATGCAGTATGTTTCATCTGTGTTTTCTACCAGTTGATGTACGGAGAGTGTGGCATTGTATGGTTCAACGACTGTGTCTGATACCTGAATAGATACATAGATATTATTATTTTCATTTGTCTAGCAGATATAAAGAGTTTTGTTTTTCTTTTTAAAAAATTGCATAGTAGCAGCCATCTTGAGTTTGGATTAACAGCAAAATAACAACACTTGATCAAGATCTTATAAAATGTCTTTGTCTATAGTTCCGTATGATATAGTTTGAAGATAAAATCATTTAGATTTCAAAGTATCACATTTTTTTGTTAAATACAATTAAACATTAAAAAAAATAAATCTGCTATATGTTTAAAATGTTGTTAAACCTCTATTCTTCATATATATTTAAGGAATGACTGTAATATTTTTTCTGTCTATGAAGAAATAACATCAAAAATGTGGTACACACTGAATAACTCGCGTAGCGGGTTATTTTAAAGTGTGCACCACATTTTTTTATGTTATTTCGAATAGACAGAAAAATATTACAGTCATTTCTTATAATTTAATTCTGAATTCCATTTTAAACAGGAGTAAATCATAAAAAAACGTTGATGACGTCAAGGTCACATGACAAAATTAGGTCTATGTGCTGATAAACAAAACAACCTCAGCCAATCGGAAGATGCGTTACATCCAAAATTAAATTATATTTTCATAACGGAGAATAAGATAAATAATATGCAGGTGTATGCTAAAAAACTAACTTTAGGTGATGGAACAACTGAGAATGTGTTCATGATTCTGTCTGGGTATTCTTCACGGATTTTGGAGATAAGGAGTGTTCCCATTCCTGCTCCGGTACCACCGCCAAGTGAATGTGTCAGCTGAAATCCCTGAAGACAATCGCAGCTTTCTGCCTCTTTCCTGACAACATCGAGAACAGAGTCTACAAGTTCAGCACCCTCTGTGTAATGTCCCTTGGCCCAATTGTTTCCTGCACCACTCTGTCCGAAAACAAAGTTGTCTGGTCTAAAAATTTGACCAAATGGTCCAGATCGGACGGAATCCATTGTACCAGGTTCCAAATCAACCAAGACAGCACGTGGTACATACTTTCCCCCTGTTAAAAAAGTGACTTTATGTTAGTTCTTGTATACTAGTATTAGGGAGCAACCATTTAACTTCAAAGAGGGGGTTATGGTTTTTTATCTGAGTCAGAAATTTTTTTAAACACTATAAGGTATGGGGAAAATCTGGATTCAGAATACTTTTTTTTGTCATCTGCTTGACCACAATATTTTTTTTCATCAAATTGGAGATCAGAATATTTTTTTAGGAAAAAAACCATAACCTCACCCCCCTAGTTTTGATCTGACCCTGTAAATCATATTTGATAGGACCTATTCTCCTTCCTTTTATTGGTTTGAATTTGACAATGTGATTATGAAGTCAATTTCTTCAATATGGCGGTAAATTTTATCTTTATACTAGTAATCGATTTGGTAACGTTGATAGTTACTGAAGGCGTTTTACAAAGTTGAGAAATAACAGGCGAAGATGCAGAAATTTCCAAAAGTTGGATTATATATGATACTAAAATGAGGGAAAAGGTGTAGCCAGCCCAGTTTCGTCAATTTTCATGTGATATTGATAATGAGTGTCAATTTCAGGTTTCCAGATATAAACACTTGAAAATAACAATGATGGAACTTCTATTAGATTTGTTTGCATAAGGAAAGATTCAACCAATTCCTAGGTAGGAAAAACTGTGCTCCATGTTTTTACAAACACACAATATGGTGTATTGTGCGGATCTGATAATTATTTTGACTGCGCATGTGCAAAACACATTCTGGGTGTTGGGAAATAGTTTTTTTACACTTAGTCAGCAGTTGGACGTCAGAGCAACCTCGGACTATGTTACGGTATGAAAATTCTCAACAGTAAATATTTACGTTCTTCAAAACTTGTCCCCTCTGTAAAGGTCTTCTTGTAAGTAAAATAGGCAGGCGCGGATTCAGGATTTGAAAAGGGAGGGCCTAGAATGCTAATATTTGAAGTGATACTAACTTTAAAGTCTATGCATTTATTATATAATGTAGCTCCATACGGGGGTGACTTGGCCCCATGTCTCCCTTAAATCCGCATCTGATAGGTAATTCGAAAAGGACTATTACGGGGTCGTTACCTGTAGCTTCATTGTAGTAGACGTTAATTCTTTCTAACTGTAAATCTGAATCTCCATGGTAGGTTCCTGTTGGGTCAATACCGTGCTCATCTGAGATGACCTCCCAAAACTGGAAAATATAATTGCCTATTATCATGATTATACAGAAATATCGTATAAAAGTGAAAAAAAGTAAACATGTCGAGTACAAATTACTCGTTTTATCTGTTTCATACTTTCAGATATACGGACAATTTTTAAAGGAGACAGATAGGAAGGGGGAGTGGTATTCTATGTTAGGTGTCAAATTCGTTTTTTTTTTCAGCATGCCCGTGTTGAATAATCTAGTTTCTTTTGCCAAAGATGAACTGACGAGTGCTGTCCCTTGGCTTGATATCTATATCTAACAGTTTTGAGACATATTTATCAGTCTATTCAATTTGAATAAACTTTTTTCGGTTTAAATACAATTCTTTGATTGTTTATGTTAAATTTAGTCATAACTTTTATTTACCTAGGTTATTTTGTCAATGAGTTGTTGTCTCATTGAAGTATACAACATGCAAGTCTTTCTTTTATTGATTCAAAGTATATGTATTGACAAAAGAATATATTGAAGTGAAATATGCTTGTTTTTATTGATGTATACAACGCCTTAGCAACATGGATGCACAAAAATAATTGAATTGAATGTATGTTTATCCTTTATTATTTATCAAATCCATTCAAGCAAGAATTACGTATATACATTTAAATTTTACTTTTTGAGACTTTGTCAACTTTCGTACATTCATTAACTGTTAATTGTGTTTGAAGGTTGTCACAACAAAGTCATGTATTTCGGTCCATTTAAATTATTATTACAAATTGATATGTATAAAGAAATCATAAAACTACATAGACTTGGGCGCCCGCAAACATGTTTGAATAACCCCGCCTCTTTCTGTATGTGCATGTCCCAAGTTAGGAAGGAGCCTGTTATTCGGTGGTTGTCGTTGGTATCTGTATATCGTATTTGTTTTGTTTTGTACATAAATTATGACGTTAGTTTTCTAGTTTGAATTGTTTCACATTTGTTATGTTGGTGCCTTTTATATGCGGTATTGGTGTTGCACATTATTGAAGGCCGTTTGGTGACCTATAGTTGCTAGCTTCTACGTACTAAAGTCTCTGGTGGAAACATATCATTGGCAATCATGCCACATCCTCATATCAAAATATGTACAGTAAAAGTTGATATTTTGTACGTTTGCCCCGGTGAATATGTTCTAATAATACCGATATAATACGAACAGAATGATTATGTGGGGTGTGCGAGACAGCAAGCAAACGGCACCCCTTTCCTCTCCCCCTCTAAAAAACTTTTTTTTTCTGATTTTCAAAACCCTTTTTGAAGTAGCATAAATATGATTCGTTTTCACTAAAATGTTCTGCGTGAAGTCTTGATCTATGAACGGGTGGGACAATTTCTCGCAGAGGTTCGACCAATGATCTTCTGATCATAATGCTAACCAATTAAAAGATTAAATGTTATAGATATCATATTGATTGAAATGGAATTTCAGTGGCAGATCCAGAATTTTCAAAAGAGGCCATTAGAAAAATAAATGTTTAAAATGGGAGATGGATTAGAATATTAAACCATAAAAATGTGGTTGTCCGAGCCACTTTAGGCCTACCTGATATTTGGACAGTATATTGGGTACTTTCATGACAATTTCCCCCCCCCCCCCCCTGGTATTATTGAGCCCAATATACCTTTTTCTATTGACGTAAAAGACGATCAGATATAGCATCCCAGCAGCAGACTATTTTCATATTACCGACTTTTGACTCCGGACTATATAATTTGTCGACTGGTTACCTTGGACATCATGGTACTCGGTCAAGTAAGAGCAACCGAAATAAGTAAAATCAAACATAATAATCGGTGTAATTTGAGGGGAAAGTTTATTGTTTTCCGATGATTTTGTAGTGAAAAAAAAATGTTAAGCAGGTAATTTTCCCCCAAAATTGTACCGATTGAACGCTTGGTTTTACTTCTTTAGCTTGCTCTTACCTGACTTGGTACCATGATGTCCAAGGTAACCAGTCGACAAATTATATAATCCGGAGTCAAAAGTCGGTAATATGAAAATTGTCTATTTGGTTACGATATAGGATAGAACAAATGTGAACAACTTATACTCGGAGCACCTGAGATACACCCCCCTTTTTTCCCTTTATTTGTTGTGTTGGGTTCTTATATCTCAGTTCATATTTTCTTTGTTCAGTACTAATACTCTGTGGACTGTTTTGTCGTTTCATCTGTTTTCATCTGACCTTGGTGTCGATTGTCTTTGTTTGTTTTTGTTGTTGCTTGTCGATATTGATATATTGATTCTCAGCATATAGCCGTCTGACTATTTCCCAATAAATTACGTAACATAGAAAATCTTCGATTCATACAGTCTAAACGAGTTTCGAAAAGTACAGTTATATATGTTCATTAATAAGATAGTGAATTTAATTGCGATGTTGTATTTATACTCAACGTTAACATGTTAACTTTATTTTGAATTTGGGATTCTTAAATTGTAGATTCATGGATTGAAGATAGGATTTTGAAGATAGAGCTGTAAACTCAATCGAAAATATTTCTTGGTTGATAGTTTTTTTTTTTAATCAATTGAATGCAATTGAATTGATCAATAAAATGGTAAAAAAAAATACTCAACTATTTAATGTCGATGAAATGTAAAAACGCATCAACTGACCTTAGCTCCTATTTGGTTTCCACACTGACCAGCTTGGAGATGTACAATTTCTCTCATTTTAATCTTTGTCTCAGGAACTTGGAACTACCTGGTTTCTTGTTCGACTTTCTCCACGGTTGCTAAAGGATTTTATAATGTTAACGAATTTATATCAAAGAATCGGCGCCGCGTCACTTGTTACAGATGATTTTAATGATGCGCCTCGAAACGCATGTTAATTTAAAATTCATATTCTTTAAAATCTGTTCTGCATCATCTCTTTTGCAAAAAGGGTGGTTATTGATTTTCAAATTAAGTGATGAACAGAGATTTGAAATGGATGCATTCATGAGGATATGGATGGGAGATCCTCAACTTTTGTATTCTTTAAATTTTCTAAGTCATGCAGTTTTCTTTGTCTTTGAAAATAACGTATATTCTGTAAGATTTTCAAGAAAATGATTTTACAATTAAAATTTTCGGTAATAAGATGATTTCTGAGGCCCTCATGGGGGTTCCAAGTAATCAAATAATTACAAATGTTTTGCCAATATAATCACATAATCATTGATTATGTTTTTAAACAAGATAATCAAATAATCAGAAATACAGTCCTAGATTATCAAATAATCATGAAATATTTGGTCTGGTAATCAAATAATCACTAAAAACGGCCAAGTAATCACATAATCAAAAACACCATGAGGAGGCTCATTTCTTTATTCTGTAGATCCTTCATATCTGTAATCAGTATTTTATTACCTTATTCTTTTATTTTCCACAGCTATTCTTTATACTTTTGCACTCTGTTATTCTCTATTATTTATACTTTTGCACCCCATTATTCTCTATTCTTTATACTTTTGCACCCCATTATTCTCTATTCTTTATACTTTTGCACCCCATTATTCTCTATTCTTTATACTTTTGCACCCCATTATTCTCTATTCTTTATACTTTTGCACCCCATTATTCTCTATTCTTTATACTTTTGCACCCCATTATTCTCTATTCTTTATACTTTTGCACTCTGTTATTCTCTATTCTTTATATTGTTTGCTTATTTGTCTCGATTCATTATCTTATTTGGCCATTATTCTCTATTTTGTAAACCCCATCTAGCCCCTCAAGCATGTAATAAAATATAATAATACGCATTGGCAATGATTGCCATGCAGGATTACTCAAACTGCTCTCAAATGATTGGGGGTGAAGCAAGAACAAAGATGATTGGGGTACCCCCTTTTTTCCCTTAAACACACACCTTAGACCGTGTTACAGATGTTTATAATAAAAGTTCTAGATATCATTTTATTTTGCTTGATGATATATCGTGTTCTTTGTCATTCGAGCAAAATCTTTTTGTAGAGTAAATTTGTATGACTTTGTGATGCCCATCAGCGCTTACTTTCCTCGTTTGAATTGTTTCACATGTCTGAGGTCTTTAGTAGATTGCAATGCGGTATGGGTTTTGTTCAGTGTTGAAGGTCTTACGGTGACCTGTAGTTGTATTACATCAACATCAATTAAACTCTGGTAGATACATTGTAGTTGTCTGATTATCGATTTGGCAATCATACCACATCTCCTTAATTTAATAGTGTGCTTCATCGTGAATTTAAGTCAAGACACAATGGGAATCCCGATCCGAAACCGCGGATGGATCCGAATCCTGAGGAGCAATCAATGAAAAGTTTGTAACGGTGGTTAAGTAAAATCTTGATCCGAAACCAAAGAGGAATTGTGCTCCGTGGGAATCGGATCCATATTTAACTTCCACCGCGTTAAAAACTTTTCATTAATTGCTCCTCGGGATTCGGATTCCTCCGCGGATTTCGGATTGGGATACCCCGTGTGCAAAAGCCTTAGAATGAAAAAAAAAATAACACAAACTCGACTTTACACAGATAGTGCATGAGTTTACATCTGCTGATTAATATTTCCAAGGCTGCGTTAGTGTTCACTCAGTGTTGATAATAGAGTGTTGAGTTGTGTTTTAATTACAGTTCAGGTTCATGGATTATATGGAACCCCCCACCCCCTTTTCGATTTCTTTTTTTTTTTTTATTATAATGTGAACGCTTTATTGTGTTTCGGGGACAGGAACCTCCTATCCAAGCTTGCTAGATCCGCGCCTGTGATTGTTGATGAAACACCTGTCCATATACACCAAAGAACAAAAAGAACAAAGATGTGAACACTTACAGGTCACCGCGCAGCCTTCGACAATGACTAAAGCATATACCGTATATTAAGCTAAAACAGTCCAAAAGATGACAAAATGTGAAACAATTCAAAAGAGTTTACCAATGTTATGATTTATACATCAGCAATGAACAAAAAACAAATATGACAGACAGAAATCTACGACAGGCATTGGATTCCATGTTTCTATCTCGGACATATTAGGAATGTGGAGGGGTTTACCATGATTGTGAGCCCTCAAACCACCCCTTACCTTAGACAGTGATAAACCAAACACAAACTGTAAAAATCAGTTGCATTAGATCGACACGATGCACAAGAAACAACCACAAAAAGACAAAAGACACAAATGACCGAACTCGCAGTTACGAAAAGCTAGTTCAAAGTCCAATTTCATCTACTACAGTATAAAAAGTACGTTCTCTCTGACGCATACTCATCAATACTCGGACCGAGTAAGAGATATACATATAAAAAAGAAGATGTGGCATGATTGCCAGAGACAGCTCTTCACAAGCTTAAGAGACCAAATGACACAGAAATCAACAACTATAGATCACCGTACGGCCTTCAACATTGAGCAAAGCCCATTCCGCATAGTCAGCTATAAAAAGCCCCGAAATGAGAAATGTAAAACAATTCAAACGAGAAAACTAACGGCCTAATTTATGTACAAAAAAAATGAACGAAAAACAAATATGTAACACAGCAACAAACGACAACCACTGAATTACAGGCTCCTGACTTGGGACAGGCACATACATACAGAATGTGGTTGGGTTAAACATGTCTGTTTCACAATTTGACAAGTACCCGGCCACGTCCACTCTGTGTTTTTGTTAGATGTATTTCTATTTGTATCCATCTGATGAGTTAAGCTTTTTTCGACTGATTTTTATAGTTCGTTCTTATATTGTACTGTTACACCACTGTCCCAGGTTAATTAGGGGGAGGATTAGGATCCCGGTAACATGCAATATAATTGAAGGCACATAATAAACAACATTAGAGAGCTTAACGTGCCAGACAGCAATAAGCCACAATATAAACATTCATTTTTTTGTGGAAACAACCATATACTAGAACCAACTACCAGATAAAATTGTGCATGCAGATTCTGTATAGGCATTAAAGGTCGCTCTACAGGAACACCGCCCATAACAACGGCGCTCTTCTCTACCGTGTATAAAAGCCTAAATAGGATTCCACACGTACCAATACAGATACAGATACATATGGAACGCCATAGCTGTCTTATGTGTCTTTTTTATTGCTTTTCTATTATACGAAGATGCTTTTCTATTATACGATGGTGGTTTTCTATTATACGAAGGAGGTTTTCTATTATACGAAGGTGCTTTTCTATTATACGAGGGTGGTTTTCTATTATACGAAGGTGCTTTTATATTATACGATGGTGGTTTTCTATTATACGAAGGTGCTTTTCTATTATACGATGGTGGTTTTCTATTATACGAAGGTGCTTTTCTATTATACGATGGTGGTTTTCTATTATACGAAGGTGCTTTTCTATTATACGATGGTGCTTTTGTATTATACGATGGTGCTTTTGTATTATACGAAGGTGCTTTTCTATTATACGATGGTGCTTTTTTATTATAATAAGGTGCTTTTTTATTATGTGATGGTGGTTCCCGTGATTAACCGGAAGTGTGGAGTTTATTTGAAAAAGGGACGGGCCAATTGCTAATGAAATACGAAAAAAAAAAAATCAAGAAAATCAATTAAGTCTTTAAAATGAAATAGTTAGTTCAACATTTTTTAAGTAGATTTTGTACCGCTTAATGGAGTCAAAAAGCGAGACATAGGTATGCTGTTTCCGGCGGCGTCAACAATGTATTAGTTTGTGATTAGGTCTAGTTTATGGTGAAGCCCTAGTGATAAGTTAAAGATATTTGGTATGCAGTTGTATTAGTATTGACATATCTCATTACCATGGAGATTATTGGCCGTGCCCCCTCAGTTATGGTCTATTGACTCTGAAATTATTCCTAAGAATCATGTATTAGTTTGTGATTAGGTCAATTATTGGGGAACCAATAGTGGTAAGTTAATGATACTTGGTAAGGAGTTGTATAAGCATTGGCATATCTTATTTCCATGGAGATTATTTGGCCCGTCCCCTCAGTCATTGTCTATTGACTGAATTTTTTGTTTAGTTTTTATGGAGCCTGCGACTTTTCACAGAAAGCTCGACATATGGATAGTGATCGGGCGGCGTTAGCTAACTTATTAAAAGCTTTATATTTTAGGTGGAAGACCTGGATTGTTCATACTTTGTATATAGATGCTCAATGATACTTAGTTTCCGTCTGTCACATGGCCTATGTTCTTAACCCAATTTTCATGGTTCAGTGACTGCTTGAAAAAAAGTTATGATTTTTTGTAATGTTAATTTCTCTCTTATTATGAGTAATAGGATAACTTTATTTGGTATGTGCGTACCTTGTAAGGTCCTCATGCCAGTCAGACAGTTTTCACTTGACCTCAACCTCATTTCATGGATCAGTGAACAAGGTTAAGTTTTGGTGGTGAAGTCTTTATCACAGATACTTTAAGCAGTAGGTCCAGTATTTTTGGCGTATGGAATGATTGTAAGGTGTACATGTCCATCTGGCAGGTGTCATCTGACCTTGACCTCATTTTCATGGTTCAGTGGTTATAGTTAAGCTTTTGTGTTTTGGTTATTTTTTCTTATACTATAAGCAATAGGTCAACTATATTTAGTGTATGGAATAATTGTAAGGTGTACATGTATTTCTTGTTTGGTTTATATTACCTTGACCTGATTTTTATACTCATGTTTATGTGATAGTTAGGCTTTCTATTTAGGACTATCAACATATTATCAATGTTTAGTAAAGAAGGCGAGACATTTCAGTGTGTGCACTCTTCTCATGTATTAGCTTGTGATTAGGTCAGTTTATGGGGAACCACTAATGGTAAGTTAATGATAATAGGTATGCAGTTGTATACGCATTGGCATATGCCATTTCCATGGAGATTATTTGGCCCCGTCCCTCATTCATGGTCTATTGACTTTGAATTTTTTGCTTAATTTCAATGTATTTGTTTGTGATTAGGTCAGTTTATGGGGAACCACTAGTGGTAAGTTAATGACAATTGATATGCAGTTGTATAAGCATTGGCATATGTCATTTCCATGGAGATTATTTGGCCCCGCCCCTCAGTCATGGTCTATTGACTTAAACTTTTGCTTAGTTTTCATGCATTAGTTTGTGATTAGGTTGGTTTATCGGGAACCACTAGTGGTAGGTCAATGATATTTGGTATGCAGTTGTCATAACATTTGTTCACCTCATTACCACAAAGATTATTTGACCTTGCTCCCTCAGTTATGGTTTATTGACTTTGAAATTTTGCTTAGTTTACATGTATTAGTTTGTGTTTAATTTTGTTTAAAGGGAATTATGATAAGTCAATGGTATTTGGTATTAGCATTGGCACATCTCATTTCCATGGAGATTGTTTAGCCATGTACCTTCAGCCATGGTTCATTGACTTTGAATATTTGCAAAACTTGCATGTTAAAGTGTTGCTATTTTAATTTCAACATATGCATTATAAAAATTACCAATAAGGGAGACATATCTCTATGATAACAGTTTATTTATTTTAGTAAACCTGACTGGAGGAATTTCAGTAGAAAAAAATCTATTTAATTTGAATTTTCTGTGTTTGATATCTTCATACCATGACTCTAAGTTTTAAAAAGGTATCTGGGAGGGGGGGGGGACATGCCCCCAGACCCTCTTAGAAAATTTCTCGCATTTGGCCCTCAACAGTGATACTACTAAAAAAAACTTTTAAATTAGATAAACACCTCTGCGTTATAGATGAGCATCACCACACAAGTTGGAGACTGTTCTTAGTGGGTGAACGGTAGAAGATGCCTTGAAATGAAATTTAGCTCAAGTTCAAGATAGGTGATACTCCTATATAGCCAAATTTAATCACTGGAAAGCATTTTCGCAAATATTAGCATTGATTTCATTACATCAAAAATGGTTTTAACCCAAGTCTAATAGTAAAAATAAGTACATTCAGCTACATACTAGTACCTCGGACAGTTTCGAAAAGTACCTGTTCGCTAAAGCTTGCCGACACATTTTTTTTAAAATCAATGGACTTGTGTACTCCCGCAATACTTGTGACACAGTAAAACCTGTCTAAACCGAACCGATTATAGTTAGTTGAAGTGGAGACATATAAAACAAGAGATTGGAAACTCTGAATATTATACAATAGAAAATTGAAGAGATTTCGGTCTGGAACATTTTATGACAAAATGAAGTTTTCATATTATCATGACAATATTTTGAAACTTACTAAATAACAAAGTATTGAGGGCATGTGTTGATTTTTGATACTTCTTTTACAACTTCTCTGATCGGTATATTTAGATATCTTGTTAAGTTTTTGAAAAATTAAGGAATATTTCTGAAAACTTAACTACTTTCTTTCTCTATATATGACTCTTATACATGTTATATTCTTATCAAAGCATGTGGCTGCGATATTTCTCGAGATTTCACAAAGTTGCTTATCTCTAGTATTATATGTCTCTGGTTCAAGTACTTTTTAATTTGGCAAATTGTAAGACCAATGACTTAATATTCAGGACACAATTAATGATTTTCAGTTCAAACACAAACATTTAAATATTTGTTCATTATCGGCCAAATTCTTTAAATGCATGTAAAAGTCACAGTTACATAAGTTTTCATTTAAAGCATTACCGAAGAATTTCATTTAGCTGAACCATGTAGCCAACCTTTATATATAAAAAATAAAGATAAAACAAGGAATGGCAATAATTCGATATAAAACATCAAAAATAGAGACATACAGCGACAACACAAAAAGGAAAATGTACAGAAGGTAGAGAGAAGTCCCGACTTGGTACAGGCACTCTGTCAAAACTTGGCAAAGTGGTGGGGTTGAACCATGTTTATGGGTACACTAACCTTGCCCCTCAATCTACTCGACTTCCTATCAAGATTCGAAAGACGCGCAGCAAAAAGACTTGCACAATACAATTGCCAACTCAGCGTCCATATAAGTTAGAAAATTTGTTTATAATAAATACTAAAATAGTAAGAGGATATACAGATCTGTACATTGTACATGTACTACCTCTACACAAAATAATACAGTTACATATAACCAATATACCACTGTAAAGCTTGAAGTTGTTGAAAAGTCATGGGGTTTTATAAGATTAAGTATATAAAGAAGTTATGCAGTTATTCATTTACGTTCAAGATATGAAGGAAATTTAGTAAATTACAAATAAGTTTTAATAACCAGTTTAGTTATTTCTTTCAATGACTTCCAAACATTCAAGATAATAATCTATTCCAAAGTTAGTATTGCTTCTTATCAATTGTCGAGTTGAATCTAGCCTGCATTGATCACTTATCATGCGTGCAAGGGGTCCAAATATTAGTCTCTCGCCCTCTTCTACATCATTTTGATCCACATAGCCTTCAATTCCATAATCTTGCAAATTTGCTTCTCCGTCGGTAATTCCTACGGCATTTTGAAGTTGACCTGAAGTCCACAAGCTCAATGGAGATGAATTAACAGTGCGTAGTCTATGACCAGCCCATGCCTCTGCCAAAAATTGAAGCTTCCTGTTTAGTTCGTCCATGAAAACAAAGTGGAGAGCAGCTAAGTTTGTCAGTTTTAGTGGGTCTAGATAACCTTCATCTTCCATGAAATAAAATAAGTTGTAAAAGTAACTAAGCACACCTTCATACACATCTCTCCATAGTCTCTCAATCCGTTGATTATGAGTGCTTTTTCCCGTTACCATACTGTTGGGCCTTTTTGAATCAACATGTAGTTTGCCACAGAAACATTTTCCAATCCTTTGTCAGACCTAACTTTATTGGGTATCCCATACTTTGCATCACCGGAGAAGAAACAATCCAAAACTGTTCTTGATGTGTTGTTGTCGGTACATTTTAAAAATGTTATCAATCGACTAAACCCGTCAATGCCACCTACAATAACAAATCTCCACCGGACAAGTTTATGCTTTGTATCTATGTGCCAGAGGTGATTTGGACCAATTACATTGTAAACACGCCTATTAAGCCTACCAGTACGTCTCGCCTGTACACCGGCGGTATCTAATCGATGCATACACTCCCTAGTCTCCATCTCTGTACTCTTATGCCTTTTAATAGAAGCATCTGTTGCAATAGTGTTTCGCCACACAATGGAAACTCTTTCATTATTTGTCCAAGTGTCAAGTCTAAATCACTGTCATCAATTTGTGTAAAATTCATTTTGCTTAATCCAAACTGTGACATTCTTCGGTAAATGGTGCTTTCAGACACGGACAACAATTTAGAAATGTCGGATATTTTAAATCCATTTTCAAGAACAGACTTTGGAATATCAAATTTCGGAGGGCCGCATTCAGAGTTTATTTTATTAGGGGCAGACGTTCCATATTTTACACATTCAGTTCTTAACTTCATCATATCTGCCCTACTAGATACACCTAATATTTCAATTTCATGTGTCGAAAGCCTACATACAATGTCTGGAGTGATTTTCTCTCTCTCAAAGTTTAGAAATGCTTGCTGCAAGTTTAATTTCTGTAAAACGTTTAACATTTTAGTATTCACAGCCATGGCCGCCATGTTGGTTCGGTGACATTCAAATACACGCCACGCTTCCGGTTAATCACGGAAACCACCATCACATAATAAAAAAGCACCTTATTATAATAAAAAAGCACCATCGTATAATAGAAAAGCACCATCGTATAATAGAAAACCACCTTCGTATAATAGAAAACCACCATCGTATAAAAGAAAAGCACCTTCGTATAATAGAAAACCACCTTCGTATAATAGAAAACCACCATCGTATAATAGAAAAGCACCTTCGTATAATAGAAAACTACCTTCGTATAATAGAAAAGCACCTTCGTATAATAGAAAACCACCATCGTATAATAGAAAAGCACCTTCGTATAATAGAAAAGCACATTCGTATAATAGAAAACCACCATCGTATAATAGAAAAGCACCTTCGTATAATAGAAAAGCAATAAAAAAGACACATAAGACAGCTATGACATTCAAATACACGCCACGCTTCCGGTTAATCACGGAAACCACCATCACATAATAAAAAAGCACCTTATTATAATAAAAAAGCACCATCGTATAATAGAAAAGCACCATCGTATAATAGAAAAGCATCTTCGTATAATAGAAAACCACCTTCGTATAATAGAAAACCACCATCGTATAAAAGAAAAGCACCTTCGTATAATAGAAAACCACCTTCGTATAATAGAAAACCACCATCGTATAATAGAAAAGCACCTTCGTATAATAGAAAACTACCTTCGTATAATAGAAAAGCACCTTCGTATAATAGAAAACCACCATCGTATAATAGAAAAGCACCTTCGTATAATAGAAAAGCACCTTCGTATAATAGAAAACCACCATCGTATAATAGAAAAGCACCTTCGTATAATAGAAAAGCAATAAAAAAGACACATAAGACAGCTATGGCGTTCCATAGATACAGATCATTGATGAACAGAAAAACATGCAGATATCACCAGAACTGATCAAGTCATATGCATATTAGGGAGCTACCATTTGATTTTTATGGGTGGGGGGTGGGGGCTAGGATGAAATTTGCAAAAAAAAGGCAGGACAGGAGTTTTGAGTAAAAAAAAAGGCAGGATGACAATTTATGTCAAAAAAGTCAGGATAAAACTAATAAAAAAAAAATGCAGGACTTTATAGAGTGAAAAATAAAAAGGCAGGACAGAGATTAGTTTACAACTAAAAAAAAATGCAGGACAAAATTTTCCATGAGCATTTTAAAAATGACCAACAAACACTCTGTATTTTCCATGAGCATTTTAAAAATGACCAACAAACACTCTGTATTTTCCAGGAGAACACATAATCCAGAGTCTCGATTATTAAAAGATTTTTTTTCCAGAAAAAGCGAAAAAAAGAAAAAAAAACTTAATTCAATCAGGATTTCAAGATTTGTCAAGATAAAGAGATTGAAAGTAACAATTTAAAGTTCATTGAGATGGAGGAAATGTTTAAGCTTCCTCTTCTCCTTCCTCCTCTTCGAATTCACCTTCTTCTTCTGCTGTTGCATCCTGGTACTGTTGATATTCAGAGACCAAATCGTTCATGTTAGATTCGGCTTCTGTAAACTCCATTTCGTCCATACCCTCGCCAGTGTACCAATGCAAGAAAGCCTTACGACGGAACATAGCTGTGAATTGCTCTGATACTCTAATGAACAATTCCTGGATGGCAGTGCTGTTTCCAACAAATGTGGCGGACATCTTGAGACCACGTGGTGGAATGTCACAGACGGCTGTCTTGACGTTGTTGGGGATCCATTCAACGAAGTAGCTGCTATTCTTGTTCTGTACGTTCAACATTTGTTCATCAACCTCCTTCATGGACATACGGCCACGGAACATACAAGCAACTGTGAGGTATCTGCCGTGACGAGGATCGCAAGCTGCCATCATGTTCTTAGCATCGAACATCTGCTGAGTAAGTTCTGGAACAGTGAGAGCTCTGTACTGCTGACTACCACGTGATGTCAGGGGAGCAAACCCTGGGATGAAGAAATGAAGACGTGGGAATGGTACCATGTTGACGGCCAATTTACGGAGATCGGCATTCAACTGACCTGGAAATCGGAGACAAGTTGTGACACCTGACATTGTTGCGGACACAAGATGGTTAAGATCCCCGTATGTTGGTGTTGTAAGTTTGAGGGTTCTGAAACAGATATCGTATAGAGCCTCATTGTCGATACAGTATGATTCATCTGTGTTTTCTACCAGCTGATGGACTGAGAGTGTGCAATTGTATGGTTCAACGACTGTGTCTGAAACCTGAAAAATAATGGAGTAAACAATATAAATCTTAGTCACAGTCATTTTGGTACTAACTTGTGAACATAAGATTAAAGCATCTTTTTTTAAATATATCATGTTCTAACAGTGCTTGAAAAAAATATACTAATAACGGTCAAATTAAGCGAATTTTAATAGGCTTTTTGATAGCATGAATAGTAAGATCTATGATTTCATGTTAATTGATAACATATACAAGAACTCAGTGATAGTGTGATTGACATGCAATTACCCAGTTCAGACAATTTATTATTATTCATTGTGAGAGCAAAATGCAATTTCGATAATGTGAATATCGCAGCAAACAAAAATATGAAACAAATTAAACAAAACAAACATATACGCACTATATGTATAATTAATTGACCTGAAGAATATATTTTTCTTAAAACTGCTACAATTTTTATACATAATTTTATTTCAAATTTTCAAACGGTTTAATTATATATCGGTTTTAAATTTTAAGGAAAAACGAATTTGTATTTTTTAATATATGAAAACTTACTTTTGGTGATGGTACAACTGAAAATGTGAGCATGATTCTGTCTGGGTATTCCTCCCTGATTTTGGAGATGAGCAGTGTTCCCAATCCTGCTCCGGTTCCACCGCCAAGTGAATGTGTCAGCTGAAAACCCTGAAGACAATCACAGCTTTCAGCCTCCTTCCTGACTACATCAAGAACAGATTCTACAAGTTCAGCACCTTCTGTGTAATGTCCCTTGGCCCAGTTGTTTCCTGCACCACTCTGTCCGAAAACAAAGTTGTCTGGTCTATAAATTTGACCAAATGGTCAAGATCGGACAGAATCCATGGTACCGGGCTCCAAATCAACCAAGACAGCACGTGGCACATACTTTCCACCTGTTTAAAAAGTTACTTGATGTTAGTTCTTGTATACTAGTATACTGTATTTGTTTGCATTTAAATCCCTATTAGTTTAGTTTGTACCTCTGACCCTTTAGTTCATAGTTGATATGTCTTATTACCCTTCGCATTATTGGTTTGCATTTGATTATTATTTTAAGGTGGTAGCAATCACCTTGACTAAAATTAATTTGGCTCGTTTAATTTTCATAAAATTTTGAAAAAAAATATTAACTTTGACCCTTTGAAAAAATATAATAATTTCAAAAAACTTGAACCACACACTTTATTGGAAACATTTCGATGGATATATAGCACTAATTTTGATCATTGAGAAGCTTAATATTTCCTTAACAATAGACCGTAATTAAAACGTTCAGCTGATTTTTACAGAGTTGTCTCCCTGTAGTGTTATGTACCACCTTAAGTACAATGTGACGTTCACAGATCCAGAAATTTTCAAAAGTACGATTAATATTGAAGTGAGGGATGGGGAGGTGGGACAATGGTATATTCCAGCCTAGTTTCGTCAATTTTGATGTAATATGGATAATCAGGGTTATCGCTATTTTACGAAATTTTCCTTTGATCTTACTGACTGATAATTTCCTTTCTCAGCACAGCCGTACCGGCTCAAGCGAGAAAATCAATCTCGTTGAGATGACCAACGATAATCTATAATTATTTCAGATTACCAGATATGACACTTGAAAATAACAATGATGGAACTTAATTCTATTAGATTTGTTTGCAACTATAGGAAAAACTGTACTTCATGTCTTCATAAAGCAATAACAGGGTGTATTGTGCAGATCTGTTGATTATTATACGCCACGTAACAAAGTTGCGGAGGGTATAATGTTTTTGACCCGTCCATCCGTCCGTCAGTCCTGTTCTTGTTATCGCTAATATTCTGAAACCGCACAACAGAATTTCATGAAATTGTGTATATAATAAGGACATACTATGCAGATGTGCATATCGTAGCAAATTACGATTCAAATTTTTTTCTAGGCGTTATGCCCCTTTAACTTAGAATTTTGTCCAAAATATACTATGTCATCGCAACTTCTCTGAAACCACACAACAGAATTTCATGAAACTTTGTAGATAATAAGGACATATTATGCAGATGTGCATATCGACAGGAAATAACGATTCAATTTTTTTTTCTAGGAGTTATGCCCCTTTAACTTAGAATTTTGGCCAAAATATACTTTGTCATCGCAACTCTTCTGAAACCACACAACAGAATTTCATGAAACTTTGTAGATAATAAGGACATACTATGTAGATTTGCATATCGACAGGAAATTACGATTCAATTTTTTGTAGGAGTTATGCCTCTTTAATATGCCCCTTTGAACTTAGAAATTTGGCCTAAATATACTACTGCAACAGTTTGTAATCGTAACTCCTCTGAAACCACACAAGATAATTTCATGAAACTTTGTAGTTAATGAGGACATAATATGTAAATGTGCATATCCACAAGAAAATTTTTATCAGTTGACTTTTGTAGAGTAATGAGTCTTTGAACTTAGGAATCTGGTGATATTTTGTTTGTCCAGTGACAATGTGGGGTCGTGAAATGTGAGTGTGCTCACAAAAGGTCTTTAATTTTGACTGCGCGAGTGCACAACACATCGATGGTTAACCGGGGCATTGCGAAATTGCAGGGTACGGTTCAAAAATTCTCAACAGATAAAAGCACATCAAAACATGACGCTTCCATAAAAGTCTAATTGAAAGTAAATTGAAGGTAATTTGAAAAAAAACTATAACGGTTCGTTACCTGTAGCTTCATTGTAGTATACGTTGATTCTTTCTAATTGTAAATCTGAATCTCCATGTAGGTTCCTGTAGGTTCGATACCGTGCTCGTCTGAGATAACTTCCCAAAACTGAAATTAAAATTGACTGTAACATTGAAATATCGTACAATTGATAGTGAAAAAAGTAAGCATGTCGAGTACAAATAACTCGTTTTATCTGTTTCATACTTTCATACACAGACAATTTTTCGATGGAGGTAGGTAGAAGGGGAAGTGATATTCTATCTTGGGTGTACAATTTGTTTTCAGTATCTATCCGTGTTACATGTAAAGATACTTGTTTATATCGCTAAAGGTGCAGTTCAATTAAGTGAATTTTACGACATTCTTATGCGTTAAAGATATTTCGGTTTTCGGTTTAAATATACGATTCTTTGATTGTTTATGTTAAATTAAGTCATAACTTTTATATACAAGTCTAGGTCATTTTGTCATTGAGTTGTTTGTTGACTAAACGACGTACACGACATACACATCTTCCTTTTATTCATGAATTCTTGAAAAAAATCCAAAGTATACGTATTAACAAAAGCATATAAGAAATGCAATGTATATTATTTAAGTATTAACAAAAGAATATATTGCAGTGAAATATTCTCGATTTATTGATGTATATAACTCCTTAGCAACATGGATGCACAATACTAATACTATTGCATACGTATATCGTTTATTATTTATCAAATTCATTCAAGCAAGAATTACATTTAAATTTTACTTTTTGAGACTTTGTAAAATTTTGTACAATTCATTAACTGTTAACTGTATTTGAAGGTTGTCACAACACAACAAAGTGATGCATTTTGGTTCATTTAAATTATTATAAAATAACACATTGATATGTATAAATAAAGATCGAAATCATAAAATTGTATAGACTTGGGCGCCCGCAAACAAGTTTTAGATAACCCCCGCCATTTTCTGTATGTTCATTTCCCAAGTCAGAATTCTTTAATACAGTGGTTGTCGTTGGTTGCTTAATCTCGTATTTGTTTTTCTTTTTATCGTTTTTTAACATAAATCATGACGTTAGTTTTCTTGTTTAATTTTATATTTGTTATGTCGGTGTCTTTTATAGCGTGGTATGCAGTCAGGGGCGGATTCAGGCGGGGGCGTGGCGGGCGAGCGCCCCCCTAAAATTTGCAAAGCATGGGTTGTTCTCTGCTTAATAAAGAATATTTCGATAATTTTACCTAAAAAAAAATAAAATTTAAGTTTGCGCCCCCCCCCCCCCCCCCCTACCTAAAATCCTGGATCCGCCCCTGGCAGCAATGGTTTGCTCATTGTTGAAGGCCATACGGTGACCCATAGTTACTAGCTTCTATGTAATGTCTCTGCTGGAAACATCTCATTTCCAATCATGCCACATGCCCTTATTTTCATATCAAAATATGTACAGTAAAGTTGAGATTTTAGGCGTTTGCCATGGTGAATATGTTCTCTAATAATGCAGACAAAATACGAACAACAGAATGTGTTGTGTATATGTCAACGAGACAGAAAGCAAACGACCCCCCCCCCCCTTTTTCTCCCAAAAAACACTGGGTTTTTTCACACCCTTTTTGAAGTCGCCTTCAATTGATTCGTTTTCACTAAAATGTTCCACATGAAGTCTTGGAATATAAGCAGACACAAAAATTTCTCGCAGAAGTTCGATCAATGGTTTTCTGATAATGCGAACTATGCAAACAAAAGTTTTCATATATGGCTTTCATATTTATTAAAGAGAAATGCTAGTTGCGTATCCAGAATTTTCAAACGATGCCCTTTAAAAATAAAATTCTAAAATGGGAGGTTGATTAGAAAATGAGGCCATACAATTGGGTTGTCTGTGCCACCTTAGGACTACTTGGATCCACCCCTAGTAATCGTACATTGTACATTGAACGTATCTGTAGAGAGAGGGAGGGAGTGCAATTCTTAAATGAGTGCTCGCCTGCTCGGTAGCTTAAAGTCGGTGAATTTGGACAGTGTATTGGGTACTTTCATACATTTGTTCTGTTAGTATTCAGTCCAATGAACCTTTCTCTATTGGCGTAAGGAACGAGGAAATATAGTATCGAGTCATATGCATCGTAATTTGGTTACGGTATAGGGTGAGCGAATGTGAACAACTTATAAGTTCGGATCACCCGCGTTGAACCACGACCACTTACTTTTTTCCCATTTATTTGTTATTGTTGGGTTTTTGTATCTCAGTTTTTTTTAATTTTCTGTTTAGTACTGGTATTTTGTGGGCTGTTGTTTGTCTTTTATCGGTCTTCTTCTGGCTCTTTTTTTTTTTTTTTTGCTTGTCCATAATGATATATTGATTGTCAGCGTATAGCCGTCTGACTATTTTCCAATAAATTACGTAACATATAGAAACTCTTTTAATTTTTACAGTCTAAACGAGTTTCTAAAAGTGCAGTTCTATATATGTGCATTAATCAGACAGTGCATATACGATCATAAACGATGTTGTATTTATGCTCAATGTTAACATGGTAACTTTTTTGAATGTGTGATTCTTAAATTGTAGATTCATGGATTGAAGACAGGAATTTAAAGCTGGAAAGCTGTCAACTCATTCGAAATTATTTCTTAGTTGACAGGGTTTTTCTTTCGAAAATCAATTGAATCCAATTGAAATGGTCAATAAATTACCAAAAAAAAATATTCAACTATTTGATATGTAAATAAAATGTAAAAACGCATCAACTGCATGACCTTAGCTCCTATTTGGTTTCCGCACTGACCAGCTTGGAGATGTACAATTTCCCTCATTTTTATCTTTTTCTCAGGAACTTGGTACTACTGGGTTTCTTGTTCAACTTTCTCCGCCGTTGCTATAGGATTATATAATGTCAACGAATTTATATAATCGGTGCCGCGTCACTTGTTACAGATGATTTTAATGATGCGCTTCGAAACGCATGTTAATTTAAATTTCATACTACTTTTTGTACAACTTCAGACCGGATTTTACCCATTTAATCTTTAAAAAATCTAAAATGTACGACGGTTCAAACATTTTAATTCTCATGAGAAATATTTTTTTATCGATGAAAGTCAGATGTCCGGTGATGATATGCGATAATGAAATGTTCCTTTTTTTATAATTCTCATACGAAAAAAAATACTGATTTCATTTTGGGCTTGCCTTTTTATGTCATAATAATTGATTCTACAATTCAAAATATTATGAATTTGTTATCTATGAAGGACGAACAAGTTAGTGAAAATGAACACCTTATTTAACAATGCCCCACAAATCATTATAAAACAACATATGTTTATATCACGAATATTCGATTCTGAAGTCTTCAAATTCGTCACTCGATTTTTTTTCAGAAAACTAAAATCCACGAATTTAAGAACCCACGAACATGTAACTTTTGTTGAAACCACGAAAATTGATACCCACGAATAAAAATACTTTCACAGTATAGAATATCTGTTCTGCATCATCTCTTTTGCAAAAAGGGTGGTAATTGATGAGAACACATGCGTAGGTGATTGGTGTATACCCCCTTTTATTTCTTAAAATTACACACTATGAATCGTGTTACAGATGTTTTTAATAAAAGTTCTTGATATCATTTTATTTTGCTTGATGATATATCGTGTTCTTAGTCATTCGAGCAAAATCTTTTTGTAGAGAAAATATTTATGTAAGGCCATCGGCGCTTACTTTTCTCGCTTGAATTGTTTCACATGTCTGAGGTCCTTGATAGATTGCAATGCGGTATGTGTTTTGTTCATTGTTGAAGGTCTTACGGTTACCTGTAGTTGATTACATCCACATCATTTTAACTCTGGTAGATAAATTGTAGTTGTCTCATTACCGATTTGGCAATCATACCACAGTCTCCTTAATTTAATATTGTGCTTTATTGTAAATTTACTATATAGTCAAGACACAACGGGAATCCCGACCCGAAACCGCGGAGGGATCCGAATCCCGAGGAGCAACTAATGAAAAGTTTGTAACGGTGGGTAGGTAAAATCTTGATCCGATTACCAGGGAGGAATTATGCTCCGTGGGTATGATCGGATCCAAATTTTACTTCCCACTGTTAAAAACTTTTAATTAATTCCTTCGCGGGATTCGAATTCCTACGCGGATTTCGGCTCGGGATAACTGGTGTGCAAAAGCCGTTCAATCATGCTGATTGCAGTTTCCTTCTATTAATTATGGTTTTCAAGATAATTGCCAAAAAACAAAAACAACAAAAAAATGTCATTCAATGAAAATCAGTCCTTTCATTAGTCGATTGTTGATCATGTAGATTTTTTTTGTTGTTTACAATTTTCTTTGTTTCTTCTACAGTTTTTGCCCACATCACACTCATGGGTAAAATAGTGAATTTTCCTCAGCTCATCATTTTCGCTGCTTCCGGTGTTCCTCTCCCTGTTAAAATTTTCAAGATTATAGCCAAAAATGCAAATGTGGGTTAAAGTCATAATTTAAGGGCAATAACTCCTATAAGGAGTCAACTTATGATTTCGGCCAATAAGCTTATTAGTAAGTGTTGTCTGGTTGATTTGTTTCAGTTGTTTGCAATATCTCTCTATCGACAATGGTTTTCGCTAAAGAAAAAAGCCCCCCCCCCCGAAAAAAAACTGTCGAAAATCGACATTGAAGGGCAAGAACTATAAGGAGTACCCCTGAAGATTTCGGCTATATTTACTTATTAATAGATCTTGTCGAGATCATAATAGAACTTTTTGTCTTTCTTCTATAGTTTTCAAGATAATACCCAAAAAGATGCCAAATTTGATAAAGAAAAAATATTTCAGGGACAATTACAAACAAACAAAACTAGCGGTTCTAAAGAGCCTGTGTCGCTCACCTTGGTCTATGTGCATATCAAACAAAGGACACTCTCCAACATTGTAGACGTGAATAGACCATGACAAAAATCTCTATTTTGTTGATCTTGTATTACTGAACTTTTAGTCTGTTTAATTTCTCTCTATCTTCTTTAGTTTTTGTTAAAAACAAAAAATGGGGGGAGGGGGATCCTCATTTGAGGACAAACACTCCTATGAAGAGTTACATTTTACTCACTATATCGGCAAAATTTGACTTTTTAATAGATCTTGTCTTGCTGATCATTTTTGTGATTTAAAGTGTTCATTCATCTATTATAATTTAAATCATATAAGGCATAACGGAAAAAAAATGTTTCTCTATGAATATCATAGTTTTCATGACAATAGGCAAAAATGAAAAAAAAAAATGGTAAAATTTGTCATTTACGGGCAATAACTCCTATAAGAACTTGTCTAACAGTTTTGACGTATACGGGCAATTGGTAGAGCTCATTATTCTGAACATTTTTGCTTCTTACAGATTTTCTCTATTTATAACGGTTCAACAAATAATAGACAAAACTTGCATTTTACCCCCATGTATTATTTTAAGCCATGTCGTCCATGTTGCTTGGTAAGCGGGGTCATCAGACACATTTTTTAAACTAGATACCCTAATGATGATTGTGGTCAAGTTTGGTTAAATTTGACTCAGTAGTTTCAGAGGAGAAGATTTATGTAAAACATTACAAAAATTAACAAAAAATTATTAAAAGTTGACCATAAAATGCAATAACTCCTTAAGGGGTCAATTGACCATTTTGGTAATGTTGACTTATTTGTAGATCTTACTTTGTTGAACATTATTGCTGTTCACAGTTTATCTCTATCTAATTTATATTATTCAAGATAATTACCAAAAACTGAAATATTTCCTTAAAATTACCAATTCAAGGGCAGCAACCCAACTATCGGTTGTCTGATTTGTCTGAAAATTTCAGGGCAGATAGATCTTAACCTGATGAACATTTTTACCCTGTTAGAGTTGCTCTAAATGCTTTTACCCTCATGTTCTATTTTTAGCCACGGCGGTCATCTTGGTTGATGGGCGTGGTCATCGGATAATTCTTTTAAACTAGATACCCTAAGGATGATTTAGGCCAAGTTTGGTTTAACTTGACCCAGTAGTTACAGAGGAGAAGATTTTTGTAAAAGATTACAAAAATTTACGAAAAATTATGAACAATTGACTTTAAAGGGCAATAACTCTTTATGGGGTCAATTGACAATTTTAGTCGTGTTTGACTTATTTGTAGATCTTAATTTCCTGAACAATTTTGCAGTTTACAGTTTATCTCTATCTATTATAATATTCAAGATAATAACAAAAAACTGCAAAATGTCCTTAAAATGACCAATTCAGGGGCAGGAACCCAACAACAGGTTGTCTGATGCGTCTGAAAATTTCAGGGTAGATAGATTTTGACCTGATGAACAAGTCAGATTTGCTCTAAATGCTTTAGTTTCAGAGATATAAGCCAAAAACTCGTTTTACCCCCCATGTTCTATTTGTAGCCACGGCGGCCATCTTGGTTATCGGATACATTTTTTAAACTAGATACCATAAGGATGATATAGGCCAAGTTTGGTTTAATTTGGCCCGGTAGTTTCAGAGGAGAAGATTTTGTAAAAGTTAACGGACGACGACGACGACGTACGGACGACGTTCGCCAAGTGATGAAAAAAGCTCACTTGGCCCTTTTGGGCCAGGTGAGCTAAAAACTGTCTGTTTTGCTGTAACTGCTTTTAACTAGTTTTTGTAAAATACGTCAGAAACTTCTATTTTCTTCATGTCCTATTTATAGTAACAGATAATCTTTCAGACTGACATGTAAACCTTACATTTATTCCAAACACCAATTATAATACTCATGATAATTTACTTATTACTTATGGGTAGCTGTGAAACGTACCAAACCACGATAATTTAACGTTGACCAATGAACCACAAAAATGAGGTAATGGTCATCTGAACCCTGCCAGACGGAAATGTTACACCTTACAATCGTTCCAAACACCAACTATGGTTGCGGTATTAGTTATGAGTAACTGTGAAACGGACCAAACCATGGAAACTCCACGCAGACCAATGAACTCGAGGGAAAGGTCAATGAACCATGCCACACCTTACAATCGTTCCATACACCAACTATCGTAGACTTATTATTTATGAGTAACTGTGAAACGGACCAAACCATGAAAACTTCACGTACACCAATGAACACGAGGGAAAGGTCATCTGAACCATGCTAGACGAACATGTACATTTTAAAATAATTTCATTCATCAAATAGTTGCTTATTGCGTATATATAAATATGCATGAGAAACGGACAGTATCACGTAACTTAACATTGACCACTGAGGACATGAGATCAATATTAGATGAAACCTGTCAGACGGCATACACCCAAGATAGTTTATCTTTTGGCTATAGCATCTAAAATACAGACTTGATCACGAAAACTTAAGGTTGTTCGCTACTCTTGTTTTTGAATTTTTGTCAGATATTCGGAATCCTCTAGTTTTATCCATGTAGTACCAATGAAAAAAAAATCCCACTAACCCTTACTTTTCTGTTCATATTTTTATTACATATAGTTAAACTAGTCATTTATGAAAGTCTTATAAAATCCTTGCTATTTTTTCTTAGTGTTCGAAAGAAATCAAAGTGCTTGATAGCACCTCTGGGAAGTTTGCAACTGTAGATGTTTATTATTTCAAATAGGTTATAGATGTGTATTATTTCAAATATGTATTTAATCACAGCTTTGATGTTTTTAACTAAACCATTTTCTTTTTAGCAATTATCAAAAATCACTTTTTTTCATATGTTTGTCATATAAAATTTTGATATTTTCTATTGCAATCTTAAACTGTTGTTCTAAAATAATTAAATACACAATAAGCTCTGTTAATTTCTTTATATCCCCATGCCATACCTAGGAACTGTGATTTTATAGAATTTTTTTCCATTTGTAACTGGGCATAACCCTAACCATAACAGTAAAATGACGGCACCAAAATTCAAACTTGATATTGGTTTTGTGGTTAAAAGTATTGTGTATAAGTTTCGTAACATTTGATTGAGGCAAACTGAAGTTAGAGCACGGAAAAAATCGTAAGTGGTCTGCGGAACCTGGTATATCGCCTACTTTTGCTGTTAATCAACAAAAATGAGGAAAAAAATTAAAAACAATATTCCTCTCTATACTATCTTTTAATTGTAAGAAGCATCTGTCCAAGTTTGGTAAAAATCCAGGATAGTTTACAAATCTAATTCCATTAATAAGTAAAATACGGAAAAACAAGAACAAAAATTTAAACTAAATGTCCTTCCAGATACTAGCTTTTGATCATAAACAAACTTCTGTCCAAGTTTGGTACAAATCCAGGATAGTTTAAGAAAGTTATTAAAATTTTGAAAATTTTAGCCACAGAGTGAATGTTATCATGGTTATGTTTCCTGGCAGAAAAACAAAGTCCATGGCCATTTATAAGTAGAATACTGATAAAATGGATTTTTTTTTACAAAATTTACTTCTGGATACTATGTATCATATGATCATAAACAAGCTTCTGTTCCAAGTTTGGTAGAAATCCAGTATAGTTTAAGAAAGTTATTAAAATTTCAAAAACTTTAACCAAAGAGTGAATATTTGTGGACGCCGCAGACAAAATGTAGGATCGCTATGTCTCGCTTTTTTCGACAAAAGTCGTTGGCTCGACAACAATCACACAATTTTTGAATTTATAAAGAGGCATAACTCTAGAACAGTAAAACTGACACAACCATAACTCAAATTTAATCAGTATTTTGTGATAATGAGCAATGTGTATAAGTTTCCTAACATTTGGTTGAGACAAACTAAAGTTAAAGATCGTAAACAAAAATATTCAAGCAACTTTTCCATTTGTTAAGGAGCATAACTCATAGAATTGTAAAATCAACGCCACCAAAGTTCAACTTGATCTGTGTTTTGTAGAATTAAGTATTGCCTATAAGTTTCATACAATTTGGTTTAGGAAAACTAAAGTTAGAGAACAGAAACCAATTTGTTAAGGACCATAACTCTAGAATTGTAAAATAGACGCCAACAAAATTCAACTTGACCTGTGTTTTGTGGAAATAAGCATTTCGTATAAGTTTCATACAATTTGGTTTAGGACAACTAAAAGTTAGAGACCAGAAACCAATTTTTGGATGTACGGACGTATGTACAAGTAAGGGACGTACATACTTACAGAAGAAAAGGGTAAAACTTAATATGGTGGGGACATAACAATAGCAGTATGACGACAGGAATAAAAAGTTTATATGCACTACTAGATTCATAGAGGTGCTTATAACCCTGTAACACATTTTACAGTTGATGATGTGAAATTCAGCATTGAGGCAATAACATTTGAGATTTTGGTTCGTCATAATTATTCGGACTAGCACTAAGAGTAAGAAAGTCATTTTGCTATTACATGGACAGATTTTATTTAATCATGTAAATAATTGCTACAGCACTTGTCTTGAGACACTGAGTTATTCTAAGTAGAAGCTGACTTGTCTGCCTTATCCTTGTAACGATTTGTGTACAAATGTAATTGTTAATCGTAACACTGAGGAGGCTGTAATATGTACGAACTGTCGTTGAGTCAATGTTTTTCAGCTGTCAGTTTGATCCACGTGACTGAGCATGCTGGACGAGTGAAGGTCCTTAAATCCACATTGAAATGTGAAATAGCTAGTATTTAAATAGCGGAATTTAAAAGTTTTCAAATGTTTTTGGCATCAAAACCTTCCGATCGATGTTTTATAGCCGGTATTTACCTTTACTCGTCCTTGGAGTGTGATATAAGTCATATGATTATCGAGTATTTCTGTCACCTGTGTATAATTGTTCAATCAAACGTTTATCACTTGTCAATTATCCGACGGCTTTGTCAAAATATAAACAAGTTGCATTCGGCAGTAATGTCAGTCATGAATACGGGAGTCTTTTGATACTCTCGGGCTTTTACTTTATATTTAATAATAAACATTCGTATATCGTACATAGTAAAAAATTGCGCGGGAAAATGTTCATTCATGAAATATTCATGAATGAAACGATGTCTCGCGTAGATTTCTTTTGATTTTCTCTTCAGCGAATGGAAAATCCGCAAAGTAGTGTTTGTGATACTCATTTTCAAAATAAAGTTAAATTCACCTGAATTGTCGGTGAACACTCATTCCATTTTTATTCCAGCTGTAATCTTTTCAAAAGGACTAAAAATTTTAAAAGCATCGTCCTAGAATCCGTATTCAAACACTAGTACTACATTATCTCGGAGCAGAACATTTGCGATAGTCTGTCACCGGAAGTTTGAGGCCGACGCCTAAGGAAAGTATTGCTATAGCAAACTTCCCAAAAACTATACAGTTAATGGAGAAGTCGCAAAACCAAATAAACTGTTGACTCAGAGATATTTCTCGCCTATCGGCATAAAATTCATAAAAAGACAATCTGATGGACAGCAAAATGATTTATTAATTCAGTCGCTGGACCATAATCTAGTAGGCAGGGCCTGAAAATAATCGTCAAATTGATATGTACTGATAGTAATGCAACTTTATACACTAGTAGTTCTTATCACAGTGACTTATGCAGATAACTTAACATTGAAAATTGCTAATTAATTCAGTCACTTGACTATGTTCTAGAGGACAGGGCCTCAAAATAGTCACCAAACTGATATGTAAAGATAGTAATGCGACTTCATACAAAATTTCATTGATCTATCACAAGTATTTCCTATCAAACTAACTTTAAGCAGAAAACTTAACAATTGTTGACACTGTCGCCTATGACTCGCTTTCCGCGACTTTCGTCGCAGGCGAGAAAAAATAGTACATGTCATATGCCAGAAGGAAACCTGCATTGGTGATGTAAAAAGCTTACCTGACCAATTAGTTGAGATAAAAAATTACCAGATATATATACAATGTAATTAGATCTACAACTGAAATCGTCAGTTGACAACTAAGATTTATTGCTTTTCAGTTATGATTCTGACCTATTTTTAGAACACCCTATACTTTAATGCTTAATAAAGTAACTTTAGGTGAGCTAAAAATAGTTCAAATCATAATTGAAGCGCAATAATTCTTAGTAGTAAACTCTTGACTTCAGTGGAAGATCGATCTAATTATATATTTCTAGTTATTTTGGCTTTTTATAGAATCAAAATAGCTAAAAACTGCAAACTAGTCGCTAAAATGGATATTTCAGGGGCAACAACTCCAAAATTTGTTGTCCAATTTTTGTTTTAAAAGTAGATAGATCTTGAACTACTCCTATAAAATAATATGATGTGGTACAATTGCCAAGGTGACAACTATCCACCAGAGAACAAGTTGCGTAAACATGGTAAATGTTTCCCTGTAAGGCCCTCAACAATGAGCAAAACCCAAACTGCATAGTAAACTATGGTTGAATAATTGCTTAAAGATTCTGAGAAACAGATATAATGGAAAATTAACATTGACCAATGAACCAGGAAAATATGGTCAATGTCGGATATACCCTGCCCGTAAGACATGTACACCTAACAATCATTCCATACACCAAACATAGTGGCTCTTGTCCTTAGGTATTTGAGAAATAGACCAAACCACACGAACTGAAATTGTCCAATGAATCATGAAACAATGGAAAATGTCAGATAAAAACCGCCCAACTACATGTACAACTTACAAGCGTGCCATAAACAAAATTCAGCTGATCTATTGCTTATGGTATCGGAGAAACAGACCAAACCACCAACATTCAACATTAATCAATCAAGCATGAAAATGAGGTCAAGGTCAGATGAAGCCTGCCGGTTGTACACGTATCCATTACAATCATTCCATACAACAAATATAGCTGACCAATTGCTTATGGTATGAGAGATACGAACTTGACCAGAAAAACTTAACCTTGATCACAGACCTATGAAATGAGGTCCAAGTCCGGTAAATGCCATCTGACATACATGTACATTGAAGACCTTGCAAGGATCCCATACACCAAATATAGTTATCCTATTACTCGATTTTTTCACATGACAAAACACTTAATTTTTTTAACAAGCAGTCGCTGAACCAAAATGAGGTTTGAGACAATGAACATACAACAGGCAGAAACTTCGTAATGTAAGGCATCTGCATACAAGGTTTGAAGTATACATGTCTACTATCTTCTGAAATGAAAAGCTTTAAACAAATAGTTTGTGCCATTGCTGCCACCAGATTATAATCCTCATGTTTCCTAAGCTCAGACTTTAGTTGCAGGAGACAAAAAAAAAAAAAAAACGACTCATTCAACAAATCTAAGGAATCATTTTTGTGCAAGAATTACAGTTTTTCAGTTGGCTGCTTTACTTTTATACACATTGTAGGTTTATGTAGAAAAGTTGTCTTGATATGTGATGTTCACTTGCTGCATAACACTTTGTGGGAGCTTTTCTATGAAAACATATATATTGGACCCAGAGAAGGAACTTTGAAATTTCAACTATTGGTGGGCGTCAAGTACTCCATCAATTTGTAAAGGGTTTTGCATGAAACACTTCAACCTTAGACTGTATATTAAAGTTAAATGTGAAAAACCAAGTCCTTTTTATATCAGTAAAATATGGAAAATAAACGGGGAATGTGTGCATTGGACACAGATGATGCCCCCTCTTGTCTTATATAAAGTTATAAAAAGACGTAACTGAATAAACTGCTTCGCCGAGCGCAGCTGAATACGACCGCAGAGGTCCAACCCTGAAGTTTGAACAGTTGGGGCAAAAATGGACACAATATTCAAGCTGGATACAGGTATGAACTTGGATTGTAATTAAATATTTGACGCATTATAGGTTTCTGACACAGAAATGTGTCAAAGAACTTGAAATTGGTTGTATGATTTGAATTTATTTTCAATTGAAGATTTCTGGCTGTTGTGCAATACTTCGTAAATCTGTTTTCTATACAAAGAATTAGCAAAATAAATTGTGACCCCCAATTTTTTTCTTTGGTTTCTTAAATCTTACGGAAACAAAAAATTGCCCCCCCCCCCCCCAAAAAAAATTATATTTGAAGAAATTTTCATTTTGTAAAATGTGGTACAAATTAAGAGACATAAACACAAGTTATTGTCTGAAAACTAGGAAAATCCTTGTTCTAGACCCTTTTTGGTCCCCAATTCCTTAACAGTTTGGGCAATTACCCCCAAAATGAATCCCAAACCTTCTACTTGTGGTACAATTTCAGTGCAATCAAAATACTTATACACAAGTCATTGTCCTGAAACTGGAAAAATGCTTGTTTTGGCCCCCAATTCCTGAACGGTTGGGACAATCACCCCCAAAAACAATCTCTACCTTCCTTTTTATGGTATTGAACCTTTTGGTTATATTTCATCGAGATCCATACACTTAAAAGTTATTGTCTGGAATCCAAATTATGTCACTATGATTTGAATTTATATTCAATTGAAGATTTCTTGCTGTTGTGCAATACTTAGTAAATCTGTTTTCAGACTATACACAAAGAATTAGCAAAATAAGTTGACATCCCCAATTTTTTTCTTTGGAAAATTGACAATTTCTTAAATCTTGAGGAAAAAAAATTTGTTTACCCCCCTCCCCTCCAAAAGAAATATTTGAAGAGAATTTTCTTTTGAGGATTTTCCATTTGTAAAGGGGCATAACTCTAGAACAATAATAGTGACACCCCCAAAATTCAAACTTGATCTGTATTTTGTGGTAATAAGCATTGTGTATAAGTTTCAATGCATTTGTTTGAGATAAACTAAAGTTAGAGAACGGAAACAAAAAATTCAGCAATTTTTCCATTTGTAAAGGGGCATAACTCTAGAATAATAGTGACATCCCCAAAATTCAAGTTTAATAACATTTGGTAGAGGCAAACTTTAAGAGAACGGAAACCAAAAATTCAGCAATTTTTTCATTTGTAAAGGGGCATAACTCTAGAAGTTAAAGTGACGCCACCAAAATTCAAACTAGATCTGTATTTTGTGGTAATAAGCATTGTGTATAAGTTTCATAACATTTGGTTGAGGCAATCTAAAGTTAGAGAACAGAAACCAACTTTGGGGGCGTACAGACGGACAAGGGTAAAACTCAATGCTCCCTCCGCTGCGGCGGGGACATAAAATTGCCTTCCCTGGGTGCAATGTACATGGATGTTGAAATGGAACAATTATGTCACAGTTTGATAAAATCAATTTAGTTTTATGATCACCCATCTCAGGGAAAAAAGACGAACATTTTCCAATGAAGGGTTCAACATGCCATAATACGATAGATTTATATAAGCATCAGACGTTTTCTGCTAAAATTTAGATTCGGCCCTAAATTTCATATCCTGGCCTATGATCATCTTTTACCTTTATTGATAGAAGTAACAATAAATGGGGAATGTGTCCATGTACCTCAAGAACGTTAAAAGTTGCGGCACCAAAATTCAAACTTGATCTGTGTTTTGTGGTAATAAGCATTGTGTACAAGTTTCATAACATTTGGTTGAGGCAAACTAAAGTAAGAGAACTGAAACCAAAAATTCAGCAATTTTTCCATTTGTAAAGAGGCATAACTCTAGAACGGTAAGAGTGACGCCACCAAAATTCAAACTTGATCTGTGTTTTGTGGTAATAATCATTGTGTATAAGTTTCATAACATTTAGTAGAGGCGAACTAGAGAACGGAAACGAAAAATTCAGCAATTTTTCCATTTGTAAAGAGGCATAACTCTAGAACGGTAAAAGTGACGCCACAAATATTCAACCTTGATCTGTGTTTTGTGGTAATAAGCATTGTGTACAAGTTTCATAACATTTGGTTGAGGCTAACTAAAGTTAGAGAACAGAATCCAATTTTGGGATGTACATAAGTACGTACAAACTGACAAGGGTAAAACAAAATGCCCCCTCCACTACGGCGGGGGCATAATAAAAAAATTTCAATTAATAAAATCTTACTTCAATTATACCATGATTACAGATTAAGTAAAAAGCTGTAATTGAATAAAAAATCATAGAATATATCCAACAAACAAAGGAGTTTTGATAAAAATAATGCAATTATTACTTTAATTAATATTTAAAACTACATGAAGAACTTTGTTCGTTTTCAATGTCTCTTTCCGATATTAACTTTTAAACATGGCACTTTCAGTAGAGTTAAAATTTTTTGTTTTCTAATGTTTATTTAGGCTTCTTCTCCTTCGCCTTCCTCTTCTTCGAATTCTCCTTCCTCTTCTGCTGTTGCGTCCTGGTATTGTTGATATTCTGATACCAAATCGTTCATGTTGGATTCTGCTTCTGTGAATTCCATCTCATCCATACCCTCACCAGTGTACCAATGCAAGAAAGCCTTACGACGGAACATAGCGGTGAATTGTTCTGATACTCGCTTGAAAAGTTCCTGGATGGCAGTGCTGTTACCAATAAATGTGGCAGACATCTTGAGACCACGTGGTGGAATGTCACAGACGGCTGTCTTGACGTTGTTGGGGATCCATTCAACGAAGTAGCTGCTGTTCTTGTTCTGTACGTTCAACATTTGTTCATCAACCTCCTTCATTGACATACGACCACGGAACATACAAGCAACTGTGAGGTATCTGCCGTGACGGGGATCGCAAGCTGCCATCATGTTCTTGGCATCAAACATCTGTTGTGTCAGTTCAGGAACAGTGAGAGCTCTGTACTGCTGGCTACCACGTGATGTCAATGGAGCAAACCCTGGGATGAAGAAATGAAGACGTGGGAATGGAACCATGTTAACAGCCAATTTACGGAGATCGGCATTCAACTGACCTGGAAATCGGAGACATGTTGTTACGCCAGACATAGTTGCAGAGACAAGGTGGTTAAGATCCCCATATGTTGGTGTGGTCAGTTTGAGGGTTCTGAAACAGATATCGTATAGAGCCTCATTGTCAATACAGTATGTCTCGTCTGTGTTTTCTACCAGTTGATGTACAGAGAGTGTTGCATTGTATGGTTCAACGACTGTGTCTGATACCTGAAATGATAAACCGTCAGTTTAATTTTATTATTTGCCTTTGTCCTGCAGGCCTACATGTAGGTATGATCTTTTTTCAAATTCCAAAAATTAACAACATGTTATCAATCTTGAATTCATATTCGGATTCAAATATAGATCTACATTTGTTCCAAAATTCAAGGTCATATTAAAAACGTTTTTGCATAGACATAGGTTTCTTTATATCAAATCATTTGATTATATTTTTTGAATGATCATAATTGAATATCTTAAAAAGATAACATTTGTCAGTTTGTGTTTGTAAACTAGAAATAATTCAATTTTTTGTCTCAAGAAAAATCTGCTGCTTGACGAAAATATAAACCAACCAATATTGATGAACACATATTTAAATGTACAAATGTATATCATATAGAGAATCAACTGCATATGGCTTTTTTTTTCAATTTCATACCAGTATCAACCCCTGATCTCTGCTCCAGTTATTATATTGGTTGTGGGGTGATATTGAAAACGCTTCTTTGTAATATCTAAACAGATGTTTTTTCACATGACATGACATTATACAGATTAGAATGTAATATTAAGCCATTGCATTCAAGACTTGATATAGATATCATCATGGGTGGCTGAAAAGATAGGAAAAAGTCTTTTGTTTGTTAGAATACTTACTTTTGGTGATGGTACAACTGAGAATGTGAGCATGATTCTGTCTGGATATTCTTCACGGATTTTGGAGATGAGGAGTGTTCCCATGCCTGATCCGGTTCCACCTCCAAGTGAATGTGTAAGTTGGAAACCTTGAAGACAATCACAGCTTTCAGCCTCTTTCCTGACAACATCGAGAACGGAGTCTACAAGTTCAGCACCCTCTGTGTAATGTCCCTTGGCCCAGTTGTTTCCTGCACCGCTCTGTCCGAAAACAAAGTTGTCTGGTCTAAAGATTTGGCCAAATGGTCCAGATCTGACAGAGTCCATGGTTCCAGGCTCCAAATCGACCAACACAGCACGTGGCACATATTTTCCACCTGTAAAAGAGTAATGTCGAGTTACTTTTTGTTCATAATTTTTTAGCCTGCATTTTAAAGACCTTTTAACTGCTTTATCATTCCAACTGAAAATTCTCTGAAAAAAAGCTTTCTTCCCCAAGGTACTGCATATGTTCAATGTTCTAATGGTTTACCAATCTTCAAAATGGTAGTAACCTTGACTTGTCATGCTTGTAGAGAGAGGGAAGTACATGTATGACCCTAATGAAAAACACTGTATATGGAGTTCCTGGTTCATATTCCTTAAATGACAATCTAAATATGTTTCTTGTTATCATTTTTTACCATTATAATCAATGTTGGTTATGATAAGTTGATAAGTCATGATTATTGATGTACTGGCAATAAATTGGCATCAAATCGATTTGAATCCAGAGTTCATATGGATTCAGAAGTTGAAAAAAAGTAGGGGTACTACAAGTTCAACCTGAATAAAGAGCTTCGACGAGCGCAGCTGGATACGACCCCAGAGGTCCAACCCTGAACAGTTGGGGCAAAAATGAACACAATATTCAAGCTTGATAAAGGTCTGAATTTGGATTGTAATTAAATATTTGACACATTATAAGCTCTGACACAGAATAAATGTATATTCAATTGAAGATTTCTTGCTATTGTGCAATACACTGTGCTGTTGCGCAATACTTAGTAAATCTTGTTTTCAGACTATATACATGTACAAAGAATTAGCAAAAGAAATTGTGATCCCCAATTTTTTTTTGGAAAAATTATAATTTCTTAAATCTTGAGGAAAATAAATGGGATATGTGTCCATGGGACACAGATGATGCACCCACTTGCATATCATAATGAAGTTATAAAGGGACATAACTAAAGAAAAGTAAAAGTGATGCCACCCAATTTGAACTTGATCTGTATTATGTGGTAATTAGCATTCTGTATAAGTTTCATAACATTTGGTTGAAGCAAACTAAAGTTAGAGAATGGAAACCAACTTTGGGGCGTACAGACAGGACAAGGGTAAAACTTAATGCCCCATCTGCTACAGCAGGGGGCATAAAAAATTGACCCCCCCCCCCCCACTTTTCCAAAAAATAATATTTGAAAAAAATTTTCTTTTTGTAAAATGTCATGAATGTGGTACAATTGAAGAGACATCCATACACTTAAACACAAGTCATTGTCTTAAACTAGAAAAATGCTTGTTTTGGCCCCTAATTCCTGAACTGTTTGGGCAATTACCCCCAAAATGAATCCCAACCTTCTACTTGTGTTATTGAACCATGTTGTACAATTTCAGGTTAATCAAAATACTTATACACAAGTTATTGTCCTGAAACTAGAAAAAAGCTTGTTTTTGGGCCCGCATTCCTAAACGGTTGGGACCATCACCCCCCAAAATCAATTCCAACCTTCCTTTTGTGGTATTGAACCTTTTGGTTAAATTTCATAGAGTCCCATACACTTAAACTAAAGTTATTGTCGGGAAACCAAATGTCTTCTGACGACGAGGAAGTGATAGCATTATACGAACGCAATTTTTTTGCGGTTGTATAAAAAGCAGGCATTTCCAGAGGTTCTGATGATATGTGACTGATAACAATCTGTATAATATTTGTAATATAAAGCCACTTAAAAAAAAATAAAAATGTGTTACCACTTTCATGCCTCAAAAAAATGGGTTGGTAGGTAAGCAAAAAACATTTTTTTCACAAAAATTCTTGACGTGTTTAAACTGAGGAAAAAGTCTGGACTTTAAATCATTTAAAAAGTGATTGTTAAAAAATGACAACTTTTTTTTCTGGGTAGGCATTAAAACTTGGGGAAGGTATAAAATGCATGTTGGATTAATGAAAACACTGGTATTTTTTTTTTCGATGGGGGGGGGGGGGGGGGGGGCTTACATTTAAATTACAAGGTATAATTGAAGCAAGCTATATCAAGGTTTCCATTTCCATGATTTCAGTATAAAAATATGGAGAATTTAGGTACAATCATTTAGAAAGGGAAATTATGTTTCTTCTCCAAATATCTATGAACAGTTTGTTCTGCTAATTAAGGGGTTTAAACTTAATTTCAGAGTTGAATGGTCAAGGACTTTGACTTATAATCAAAGATCAATCTACAATGTAGTGCCTAGTGCTTTGTTTTTACAAAGAATTATTCACAGACATGACAAAAGTGTAAGATCTAGGGCTTTTAATATCATACATGTATATCACCTTTCATTTTTATGCTAAAGACTGTTTCTGTCTTGAGTAACATACATTTTGTATAATATACACGTTTTGAAATCAATCACTTGATGCATTTGTGCAACCATCAGATAAAATAGTTCTTTTTTTATTTTTATCTTTCTTATTTTTTTTAGAATTTGCAGTTGATAGAACAGAACTGCAGTAGGAACTGTTTAATTTTATCACAATTTCTTTAGATTTCACTTGACATATTATATAGACATCTGTCAATTGTTGAAGACGGTACATGTATGTTGCTGTCTTTTGTTTATTTGTGTGGTTGAGTTGCTGCTTCATTGACGTATATCCCATATACTTTTATTCGTGTGTCGCCATTGAATTCTATGACTACAATGTATGTCATATTTGGTTTAAGACACATATGAATTATGGGACAACTTTAACATGTGTTTACATGTCAAAGCTTCATTGACAAAAATTTACCGGTAGCTTCATTGTAGTAGACGTTAATTCTTTCTAACTGTAAATCTGAATCTCCATGGTAGGTTCCTGTGGGGTCAATACCGTGTTCATCTGAGATAACTTCCCAAAACTAGAAGTAGTAAATCTAACTGTAGTATCATTATGGAAGGTAAAGAAATACACGAAGAGCCAAACTATTGGATCTTTTCCAGAAAGCAGGTACATACATGGAGAAGGAGTAGTATTTTTGTTTGGCGAGAAATTTTGATTCCCCACAAGGTCAACGGCAAACATGCATTTAACCGTTTCTGCAGCAGCATGGAATAAACTATTGTGGCTAAAATGCGTTCCCCAAAGCCATGTATAAAAAAAAACCTTTACATTTTTCACCAAAGATCTATAAAATAAAAAGTTAGTCCCCGCTTATACAACTGTTTCCTTATCTGTAGGTTAATGGGGAATTTGAATTAGCACGTCTTTCTTAAATGATTTCCAACCAAACAAATGCTTAAAAGAAATATAATGCTGTTTTTTTTTCCTGATCTTGAACATGAATACATTTTTTCTGAGAAAGGCCTAGGGCTTATGTAGGTTTTTGTTCTACTAAAAATTTACAAACAATATATACATGCATATATGTAATCAATAATCATATTCATAGAATTTAATCATCAAATTTTCAATTAAATTCAATATTTAATTGCCACATGTACACTGTATCAATTTTGTGACAAGAAATTAAATAAGCATAATAAAAGCAAAATACACAATGAATACACATACATGTACAACTAGTTGAGACAGTGTTCTATTTAATAATTATATTAACAAAGTTCTATAAATAGCTTTTATAAATCAATATACTGAAGAATGTGTTATTGTCCCTTGATTAATTTGACCCAGAGGTTTACTACTTATCTAAGATGTTTAATTTGTTTCATATAGTAATTTAAATTTTAGCAGTCCTTATACATACATTTTTTTACATGTATGTATGACTTTCATTTATCCTTTAAATAAGTCTCTCAATTTACAAAAGAAAATTTAATTACAAACTGGTAACTTGTTTTGATTGATGTGTATTGCATAGCAACATGTATACACATTGATAATACAGTACAACTACTGAATGAGTTAATCATTTATGATCACTGAAAGTCTTTTCAAGCAAGAAAAGCATTTAAATTTCACTTTATCTGACAAGGTCAGGTATTTAACAACTGTATTTTATGGTTGTCATAACGAAGTTGAGAACCTTAGGCCATTTAATGTATGAACATTAATAAATGTGTTTGCTTTAATATATACACATGTACACTATTACTCAATTTACAAGAATTCTTTACCTACAAGCTTTTGTTATATACATGTACATCAAATAAAACTAGTTTTCAATTAATATTGTGATGTCATTAGTACAATGTAGCTGGATTTTAATCAACTTGGTACAATATATATAGAAACCAAATTGCTACAGGCTTTTTTTTAATTGGATATATTTCTATTGTGCATTATTCTTATTTTCTTTAGTCCAAATAATTATGATGTCTAATAATTACTGGAAGGCATCACAGCAAAAAATTAGAATAGCTTTTCAAGATGTCATTATAAGGACTACATTTTCTCATGATATCAAAGCATTCAAGTATATTTTCAATTTTTGTCTAGAATTTTGCTATGTATTTCTATATTTCAACAAAATGAATTAGGAAAAAAAAAAATACACATTTTAATTTCATGGGTGACAACTTTCGATAAAATTGTGATAAAATTAAAAAAAAATACTTTCGAGTGATAACATCCAAATTATCCAATACACCTTATTGCTATTTGTCCGCCATTACTGGCCATCACACAGGTTCCCGTAAAATTTTGACGTCACAATACAAAATATCTGACGCCACAATGGAAAAGTGATTGTTGTATGACGTCAAAAGTTCAAGCGGGACAGATTCTCGGGTCAGCCGGGAATAGCGATAAGGTGTATGTAAATAAAGTATCTAGATCTACCTTTGACAAGTTGACACTCACAAAAAATAATGACAACTTTTAGTTGACAGGTCAGGATAATATGTTGACATCAACACACAAATTTATAAAAAAAAAAGTTGCTAACACAAAAATTGTGTATCTCCAAAGGATCCAAAATGATCATGCAACTGTATAGAACAGCTTACACACTTCCCCGTGAATGTGGGAGATTATGTAATTTATGAAAAGGTTGGGAGTGGCCACATTCTTCTGATTTTTTTCTACTTGGGAAAGTTATTAAAATATGCTAAAGTTAACGGTGTCGTCCTTAAAACCACCTCCCAGGAATTTTAATTAGCCCGCCAAAAAATAAGTCATAAATTTGTTTCTGGCAAAATAAGTAGATCTGGAAAGTAGACAGGCTTGAGTTGTCCCCCCGTTGCACTTATTCAAGCCACGTGGTTTCGACCATTGTTTTTTTTTCAAATTTCAAATTTAATATACTTATATTTGTTTGTTTTCAGATTCGATATACATGATTCATGTTTATCATATTTCATTTGTATTAAATGTCATTAGGCACCAATTTATTAATAAATCAGCTCATTGCTGGAGTTGCCATATTTTGACTGTCATAAATTTATTTGACCGCCCTTTTTCACAAATTTTGTGCCGCTTCAACTTGAAACATGTACGTATTTTCTTTTAATTGAAGATGTTCAAAATCTGAATTGAAGAGAGAATTTCATAGGGATGACTGTAAAATCAACCAAATTAACTTCTGGTATGATATCTTTATTCAGAAATCAATCCCGCCGCAATCGGCCATTGAATGAATGAATCATAAGCCGATAAGGAAACAAATAAATTAAACCCAACCTATTCAATTTACTTTAAACCAATATAATATAGAACTGTGAACTGACCTTAGCTCCAATTTGGTTTCCACACTGACCAGCTTGCATATGTACGATTTCCCTCATTTTCAAATTTTTCTCAGACCGTTGATGAAACTTGTATCAGACTTCGGTTAAACAGCGTTGCTATGGATTTGATTATGTCAACGTATTTATATCAGTAAATCGGTGCTGCGTCACGCACCCGTTTACTTCATACGCAGTTACATGACACACTTCTATTTTAAAATCTATAATTTAGATATTCTTAAAGTGTGTTCTGCATCATTTTTTTTGCACAATGGGGGTTATTGATCACCAATGATCAGTTTGTCCTGTGTATTTTAATAAGGGACATGAGATGAATGCATAAGTAATGAATTAGAGATTGCTGGATTAGATTAACGTGATTCGACTGCCTATTTACAACACTTAGAGGAAGGGCCTCTTCCAATATATCGTATATAAAGGTATACACGGACGTGCCGCTGCTATGCATAATGGGCCACTTTCTTCACATGACAAATATATCAAGGAGGTGCAATTTCACGGAGGTTATATAATTCTAATTATCAAATTATCAACGCCAACGGGTCATAAATTTTCATCTGATAAGGCGGCCTGTACATTTACACGGTATACTACTCCTTTTATCAAATAGTTATTTAATTAATATGAATTGACCTCTTCAATGTTCATGGCATGTGGATTTGCTGGTACTTTTTATTGACACAATTTTATAAATAATCCTTTCACAGCACATTACCTCCTTTTGAGTCTGAGTACAGCGGACGCAGTGGTTGTCAGAGGCGGATTAAGAGGAAGCCGACCCAGGGCCCTACCCCCTTATGTAGCTATATATATGGTTAATGCATAGACTTTTTACTTCGTCCACATAACGTTGCCTAGTTTGGGGACCCTTTTTTCAAAATCCTGTATCCTGGGAAAAAAAACGTGTACCTATACACTCTCTTTAAATAATTAAAAGTAAAAACAACATGTTTTAAATTTCATGCGTCCGAAGCGCTTTTCTTGATTTATTTTTTATCAGGAACACTCAAAGCCAAATATTTGTAAGCCAAGGATGTATAAGAACCGAATGTTGAAGAGCTATATAATCAAAAAGGATCGACCTAAAAAGATAACCGAATCTATCTAAGGTCCACTTTGCATGAAGGAGTTGAAACCTTAATTTCTTTATAATTTAAAAAAAATTTAAACGGACAATTTGAGAAAGGATTGTTATAAGTCATTTACTACTGACAATACCCTCGGGTCTGATAGTAACTGCATAATAACCGATGAGACAAAACCAGTGGAACCCCACCCCCACCTCTTTTACACACACACAAACACACTTTATTTTTTTCTGTTCTATAAATATCTTGAATAAACTTTTCTTTTTTATTTGATCTTATTTTCGCAATATAAGAAGATTTTGTTCAAATTGAAGGCCCAGAAGGGCATAAACATTTGACATAATTTGCGATTAAAACAAATAACATTCAATAAAATCATGTAATATGTAACTTTCTTAAGTAAATGTTTTTCCGTTTGAATGGTTTTACACTAGTAATTTTTTGGGGCCCTTTATAGCTTGCTGTTCGGTGTGAGCCAATGCTCCGTGTTGAAGGCCGTACCTTGACCTATAATGGTTTACTTTTATAAATTGTAACTTGGATGGAGAGTTGTCTCATTGGCACTCATACCACATCTTCCTATATCTATTTAAGCAGCTTAATCTTTTATAATACGAAATGCAAGTGTGGCTGAATATATATTGAGAGAAAAAAATATATATAGTTTGAAAATATATATAAAGCTGTCTAGCCAAAAAGTTTCACCATACCAGTCCTTCTTGAATATATGTAGATAGTGACTTTTCATGTGCATTCCAACATACTTCTTATAAATAATTTGACTCAATCATATATTGTGACTTTTTTCCCGTTTACCACCATTCCAGGCTTAATTTACTTTTTTTTACAGTGTTCTTACCTAGATCAACACACTCAGATCAACACACTATTCAGTGTGGTTTACATATATGACATCTTGATTAAACAAGACAGCCATTTGTGAGGGGGGTAGGAAGGGTTGTCATCCCGAAGTCCCGGAAAATAAACGCTGAATCCCGAATTCCTGGGGAAAAAATAAACGTTCTTTCCCGAATCCCGAAAAAGGTTCATTCCGCCCCTTCTTTGTATTTAGTGTGTTGTAATCATAAAGTATACAGTCCTTACATATTTGCTATATATATAGAGACCTATTGGACAACTTTTTCTTAAATTGACAAACTTAAAAACTTGCTAAAATTGTCAAAGTTCTTTTAATTATTAAGAATAAGATTGGATACACAATCAGCCGCACATCTGACATACATTAATGGATTGAAAACATAATTGCATTTAGATGGTTTATGAAATAAGTGAAAAATGCAATGATGTTTGTGTTTCCTATAAGATATTTACTGTATTTCAAAACATCGATGATGTAATCTTCTCTATTTACATGCATGTACATGTATGATTGCAGATGCGGATCCAGGACTTTGAAAATCTGCATCTGTATCTTATAGTGGAAGAAAAATTCTGACGCAAAATTCTGCTTGGGAAAACTAAAATAAAGATTTCTAATAAATACCCTATATTTTTCAGCACTCTATATATTTTAGCCTTCAGGATATTTTTTATTCTGGAACCAATGGACCAATGAGTGCATGAATATATAAACAAAACACGATAGTATATAACAGGGAATAATATTAAACATCGAACAGTCTAGAAAAATCGCAGGAAAAAAATGGATTATTCCCCTTTGCCCAGTAACGTATAAATGTAAGTATCGTTTATATGTGTGTGTTTGGGTATTTTAACAGTGAAGATGGAAGGGGAGGGTTCTTGATATTTCCCATCAATAACATAGGAATAAAAAGAAATCAATGTTTTATTTATTCAAACGAATTTTCAATGAAGTAAACTATTTTTCCCAACCCTCTGAAACTAATTTTATTCATTTCAAGAGACTTGGAATAAATCTTGTTTTTTTTTTTATTTAAACAATTCTTTGCAGCTTCCGACACTGGATGAATGGGTGTTTTTTTTTGTTTTTTTTGGGGGGGGGGGGTTTTATTCACGTGAAAATGAAATAACGCCAAAAAATAATAATATCTGGACACATGGTTATACCAGTTGAAAAAACGTTTTCTTGTGATCAAAACTGTCCTTCAGAAATATGTAAGTAAAACCGAAGTCATTATACAATCCATATAAAAAATAAAGTAGAAACTCAGTTTATCAATTTAGGGCCTTTTAAAGGTTATACCGTAAACGATATGAGTTTTGCTCATTTTGAATGCCGCACGGTGACCTATAGTACATGTAGACTAGTTGCTTACATCCTCGTTTTTGGTGGATAACTGTCTCATTCAGTCGGCAATTATCATTCCACATCTAGTTTATTTATATATTCATTTACCAATAAAATATTAATACGTGCAGTTATTTTACTTACAGACAGCGTATAGGACGGACAGAACAACTCTCCAACCCGACAACGTATGAGGTTCTGCTTAGATATACTATACAGACTGACGTTGGCCTCTTAACATATGTTGGTTACTTGTGTCGTATAGTGGTGACAAATTACTATACGTATAGCTCACATCTTTTTTTTTCATAATAATTGTAAGATATAAAACCATTAAATAAACCCATAGGAGCTGCAAAATCTTCCATTATATTCTAACTATAAATAGAATTAATCTGTACTTCTCATTTTATTCAACGATAAAATATTTACATTTTGCCATTAACTCGCGTGCTGAATTGGCAGATACCGTATCCCCGGATGCCGCCTATTCATCTCCGGGCTAAAGATTATATCGGTATTCATATACTAAGCAACATTAATATTCATGGAAGTAAATTGCTGTCCATACTTACAATATTACATATGAAACATACTAAATTTATTTCCTTCAAGTACATACTTTCAAAACAGCTTACGTTAACTACCGACTGTAAGACAATAGGGGCAATCTTTGTTGCTACACACCGGAATCTTCATATAAAACAGCCCGCGTTGTTAGGTTTTTCACTGCTTGCAATCTTCTGTTGAAATATGAGGGAAATTGTACATCTCCAGGCTGGTCAGTGTGGAAATCAGATCGGTGCAAAGGTAAGATTTATTTCTATGAACCAGAGACACATAATACAATATGTATTATATGTATCTGTTTTTTATTATTGTGAAATGCAATTTTTTCACATTAGTTTTACAAAATATCTTTTTGACAAATAAATTTAGTCATTCGTATTAAATATTTAAATTGATATTCCCTTCACCCCATCCTACCCCCAAAAATGAGAAAAATAAGCCATAAAAACAGTTGTTATATAGGTGACCGTCTTAGATTTCCACTCATCGGTGAAATGCAAAAAGTCTCTTTTTTAAACATTGGCTGTGATCAGTTTACAGACTCGTACATTAGATATTGCTTCAACTGAACTCGTTCGAATGGTTTACTGCAGGAATATAAATAAGTATACCACATTAATTGTATAGCGTTCCGTGTATTGTTACAGTTTTTTTCCGCCATGGGGAGGGGGAGGCTATCATGACATTAAAAAAAAAATTTAACCGATGTAGCTGATACTTGAATCGAAGTTTATAATCGTATCAAGCACAAAAACACAGAAACTAATTTATTGTTTTAAATATGTCTGACTGTTACTGGTAAAATGTATATAAATCATTTTAAACTATTTATTACAGTTCTGGGAGGTTATCTCAGATGAGCACGGTATCGACCCCACAGGAACATACCATGGAGATTCAGATTTACAGTTAGAAAGAATTAATGTCTACTACAATGAAGCTACAGGTTAGTAAACTATAAACTGGAAAAGAAGAATCCTTAAATTATTAGAACCAGTATAGATTTGGGTTTTGAGTTTGTATGGGTTTTGCTCATTGTTGAAGGTAATACGGTGACCTGTAATGGCTTACTTCTATACGTCATTTGAACTTTGGTGGACAGTTATCTCATTGACAATCATACCACATATTCTTATCTTTATATGACTGGAAAAGAACATCTGTAGATTATTAGAACCAGTATGTTTGTGTTTTGGGTTTGCATGGGTTTTGCTCATTGTTGAAGACCGTATGGTGATCTATAATTGCTTACTTCTATACGTCATTTGAACTTTGGTGGACAGTTATCTCATTGGCAATCATACCACATCTTCTTATTTTTATATGGACTAATGTAAATTTCTAGGTTTTTTGTCAAAGAAATGTTCAAGGATAAAAGCCTACGTCTCTTTTTTTTATTTGACAGATATACGAGGAACCAGAATTTAAATTTATATCGTTCATGAATTTTAATAGATTTAGGTATGGGGGTCTGGATCATGGACTTACAGTATAGAGATTAAAGAGCAGAAATGAACGAATAAAAAAATAATGTGATAAGCAAAAACAAAAAAACAAAAAAACAAAAAACAATTAGAGCATATAAAGAAAATAAAGAGAATATATATAGAATAAAGGTATGCTGAATACAATGAATGGAGAATAAAGGGCAAAAAATACAGACGAGAGAAAAATAGATTAAAAGTTAAAAGTTTACGTAAATGAAGACCGCCGCCCCATTTTAATAGACCCTCACCTATTAATGAATGTACATGTATTTTTAAAAAGATTCCTGGCATTATTGTAATGTATACCTATAATTAAAAGACATGCACTAATTTTCTAAAAGTTACAACAAACATATCTTGCCGTCTTTGTTTTACTTGTTCTAGAAATATTTTGTTTAAATTTTCATTCCCTTTAGAAATACCATTGAAATTGATCATCTGATCAAATATACAACTATGCTATATTTCGGTTGTTTAACATGTTCATTCGTGACTTCTTGTCTTTTAGGAGGAAAATATGTTCCACGTGCTATCCTGGTCGATTTGGAGCCTGGTACGATGGATTCAGTTCGGTCTGGACCATTTGGTCAGATCTTTAGACCGGACAACTTTGTCTTCGGACAGAGTGGAGCCGGAAACAATTGGGCCAAAGGACATTACACTGAAGGCGCTGAACTTGTAGACTCCGTTCTTGATGTTGTCCGAAAGGAAGCCGAGGGTTGCGACTGTCTGCAAGGATTCCAACTAACACACTCGCTTGGTGGCGGTACCGGATCAGGCATGGGGACACTCCTCATCTCTAAAATCCGTGAAGAATACCCAGATAGAATCATGAACACATTTTCAGTTGTACCATCACCAAAGGTATACATCAATGGCCGAGTTCACTTGAAACTCTAGAGTTAACTTTACTAACTCGGGTTTCAACAATCCGAGTTTACTCGAACCTCTCGAGTTAACCCCTCTTACCCTGGTTCCAACCCTCACTGAGCCAGGGTTAAACTCGAGAAACCCTTGAATGACGTCAAACCAATCAGATTTTTTCCTTTTTTTATGCTTAGTCAGGGCCTTACCCTAGAGTTACTTAGAGTTGTTCTGAATAGCAACTCGAGTGCGTTCACGTGATACTCTTGAAACTCTATAGTGGACTCTAGAGTTTCAAGTGAACTCGGCCAATAAGTTTGATTTGATATTATTATCAAATCCAAAATATCAAATTAAAAAAAATATTCTACTGCTTTTATGAGATTAAAGCCGATATTACAGCTTAGATAAATGAACAAAAAATAGCGAAATCTAAATTCCAAGTCATAAATCTAGAAGAAAACAAAAGAACTAAATTATTTAACAATACAAATCTAATAATAGACAAGATGATTCCAAGGTTCTTCCTTGTGGCTATAGTCAGTTGTCAAGGATGTTATGTAAGAAATGTAATGTATTATTCAAGTTAACAATGTACACAGGGAGATGAATATTTCCAGTTAAATTATTGATACATATTAATTGTTTCTGAAATCACATGTAATCCATTCATGCATAATTCAATGTATTAATATAGAAAACTCCCAGTTAATATACACACTAGTACTTTTGATATTTATTGTCAGAAAAAGTTAATGTATTAGAAAAGATCTCAGATATAAAAATATGACTTGCTATCCAAGTGAAGTAGTTGTACAAAGAATGTGTGGTATATATCTTTTTCAGGTATCAGATGTAGTTGTGGAACCGTACAATGCTACCCTATCCGTTCATCAATTGGTTGAAAACGCCGATGAAACTTTCTGCATCGATAACGAGGCTCTGTATGATATTTGCTTCAGAACTTTGAAACTGACTACCCCTACGTATGGAGATCTTAATCATCTTGTCTCAGCGACAATGTCAGGTGTTACAACCTGTCTGCGATTCCCAGGTCAGCTGAATGCAGATCTTCGAAAACTTGCTGTTAACATGGTTCCATTTCCACGTCTTCACTTCTTCATGCCAGGATTTGCTCCCTTGACATCTCGTGGTAGCCAACAATATAGGGCATTGACTGTACCGGAACTGACGCAACAAATGTTCGATGCAAAGAACATGATGGCTGCAAGTGATCCAAGGCATGGTCGATATCTAACATGTGCTTGCATGTTCCGTGGTCGTATGTCCATGAAGGAGGTCGACGAACAAATGTTGAACGTTCAAAACAAGAACAGCAGCTACTTTGTTGAATGGATTCCTAACAATGTGAAAACTGCTGTCTGTGATATTCCACCACGTGGTCTGAAGATGTCTGCTACATTTGTTGGTAACAGCACTGCAATCCAGGAACTGTTCAAGAGAATCTCAGAACAATTTACCGCTATGTTCCGCCGTAAGGCTTTTCTGCATTGGTACACTGGTGAGGGTATGGACGAAATGGAGTTTACAGAAGCCGAATCGAATATGAATGACCTAATTTCGGAATACCAGCAATACCAGGATGCAACAGCGGAAGAGGAAGGAGAATTCGAAGACGAAGAAGAGGAAGCTGAGGAAAACTAAACATATGACCTCTGTTGAAAAGACAGATTTTAAATAGCTTATAACCATAGAGGAGGATAACTATTGGAATTTCGAACTAGAATTAAAGAAGGACTTGTTTATTTATAGCCTTTAGCTTCTAATTTTGAGAGAATAAAGTTCTGTCTTTTTTTTTTTTGGCTCTGCATGTGCATAATGCATGATACCGATTTCTCTACCTCTTATGAACAAGAGGGATTGAGAGGGTATATATGTCAATTAGACAGCAGCTCATCGACCAAATTAACCAAAAAACATCTACTCTTTAGCATATGTTCAGTATAATAAGCGCACACAATAACATTTTCAGTGAGACTAAGAGAGTTTAAAATGTCTTTCATAAATAGATTGTATGTGTTGTTGACTTGCTCTTTTTGCCGTTACCCTACATCTCCCTCCTTTTATTCATTTTTATAAACAAGAGGATAATTTGTTTAAAAATAACGAATATAAATTATGTTCTTATTGGATTCTTAAATATTGAGAGAAAGATAAACAACTGGGTAAGAATAAAAAAGAAACGAGAACAATGTAATTTTACTCGGCTTCTTATTGATATTTACCCGATTTCAAACAGCACGACATTTAAGTTAGACCTTTTTGTATGAATCTTTCTTTAGAACAAAGATAAAACAAGAAAATAAAATAAACAAGGAGGGGAAAAACCTAGGGGGCAGTAAAAAAGAGAGAGCAAACAAAACCTTAACCAGAAATAAACAGACAAACAGACAAAAATGTCCAATCACAACTTATGACAGTTAAAACTATGCAACTTGTACCCCGAATAGATATCTCGGGGGGGGGGGGGGGGGGGCTTACTATGCAATGAGGAGTGATGAAGATAAGCTTTTCAAACTTGGTCAACGACTTTAGACAGTTAAAACAATATCTCGGTGGGGGAAAGGGGGGAAACTTACTATGCAACGAGGAGTGATGAGGATGATATACAAAATATATGAAAAGGGTCTGGTAATGGATGTTGCAGTTGCTCATCCCTACCACCATTGAAGTGCCCCCCCCCCCCCCCCCCCCCCACCCACCCACACGAGATTCATATTAAGCTGGGAAAACATGTATTTATAAAAGTATGCCTGCAATGTTAAAGTCAAGGTGCCCTTTTTATTAATATAACTAGGCGGGCGCTTGGGGCATGAACCCTTTTTTTTCCTTTTTTTTTGTGTTTCCACGTTGGAAATGAGAATAGGGGACAGCATATATAAACTACTGTTATTGTTTGTAATATCGCACATACAACAGTCAATCAAATGAGCTGGCAGAGTTGGATAAGGGGCCGGGGGGGGGGGATGGTGCCCCCAGTACAAATTTATGTACATATATATTGTAAATACTGATATACTTTTAACTTCTGCAACTCCTTACGTTACCTAGCCTCAGTTTTTTCAACATCCTGGATCTGCATCTAATGTGTGAAAATAATTTTAAGTATACCATAATGGTATATTAGTCTATAGATATAAGAAGATGTGGTACATGATGAGTGCCAATGAGACAACTCTCCATCCAAGTCACAATTTGTAAAAGTAAACCATTATAGGTCAAAGTACGGCCTTCAACACGGAGCCTTGGCTCACACCGAACAGCAAGCTATAAAGGGCCCCAAAAATGACTAGTGAAAAACCATTCAAACAGGAAAACCAACGGTCTAATCTATATAAAAAACGAGACTGAAACGAGAAACACTTATGAACCACATCAACAAACGACAACCAGTGAACATCAGGTTTGTTTTTCCACATGAAATTGATTTTCATTTAAACAGCATAAACATTATTTACCTGAAGAAAAGTTGTTTCCAAAACGCTTAATGTCACTGCTTTTACTTATAAAATTATGGTACAGTGTTTAATGCATAGTTTTCAAATACAGCTTTAGGGAAATGATTGTCTTTATATGTATAAATTACGGTTTTTTTCTTTTCTAATAATACAACAATAGCTGCCCTTTGTTTCGATATAAACATGCGGTTTAATTGAATACAAATTAAAGTCAATAAACTACACATTGACCTCATTAAAAGACAGTTATTGTTCACTATTTAAGGATATTTGAAGAAGAAAAAAACACGACTTGAAAAGATGGGTTCATGCCAATAAGCACCTGTGTGTAGCTACAGAAGTTCATGCAAGCCTGAGAACAATAGTCATGGAAATAGACTTTCCTTATGTCGAACTTTTGTTATCGAAATGCGACAACTTGGTAATTCCTAAACTTCAGTTCAGCCAAAATTGAAATAATCAACATTCCATAGCAAATTCTCCCAACACCCGAGATAGCCAATCAGATTTCGTGTAGTTTCGAAAATGACGTAATAGATGAGATTACGATGCAATCCCCAAAATCAGTGTGAAACCGCATTAGCCTATACCTGAGCAAGGCATGAAGCATAAACGAGTTATACAATATGATATAGCGCATGATACATGCGTTATATCAATCTCATAAGTTAATTATCCCTACACAGATTATTGGTTAATGAGTGCTGTTTTCACATGGGAAATCTTTCACTTTGTCATTTTTAATAATTTAGAGAACTACGGTCTGGCGATGGACACATCGGACACAAATCGTATCTCAAAATCTGTAAGTATCAAGGGTTTTTTACAGTTGCTACAAAACAAATGCAATTTTTGCCATACTTGTAATACTTTCTTGACATTTGAAACTCTCCAGGCAGTCTTAAATTTTTGATCTTACAAAAGAAATTACTACAAGATGAGAGAAATGGTACATGTTCAAACTGGACAATGTGGGAACCAGATTGGAGCGAAGGTAAGAATAATGTTTCTCTCTGTATTTCCTTTTTTTGGGGGAGGGGGGGAGGGTTACAAGCAGTATAACTATACCATTAAAAGTTCATCATTTGTAAATAAGAGCCACCAGTTTTGAAATATCCTTCATCGTATACATGTTTATATATATATATATACATGTCGTAATTGAAAACAACGTTCAAACCTATGAATGCGTTGGATAAAAACCGCAATTTTTATACGTGTGCATGCAAATCTAGTTTCTTGTTAGAGGGGTCTAAATACAGCACAAACAACATTTTCCAAAAGACCAAAAAAGTGAAAAAGTATATTTTAACAAAACGCATTTGACTAACAGGTCGAACAACTGATGTTCCTAAACCCTGCTGACTGCCATTGGCGATTGCCAAATAAACGGATCACCGATGTAATAAATGGATCTTAATTATAAATTTAATACTAAACAGAAAACCATTAACTTGCGGAAAAGATGGTATACCGCAAACAAAAGGTGCAAAGGTTTTTGTATACCATATCCGGATTTCGACAATTAATGTCTCTTCAGTGATGTTAGGAATCGAAACGGTATTTGGAAAGCCATACAGTTTACCTCAATTTAGGATAGACTCTTGAATTTTGAGGAGTCAAAATAGGATGAACGGATCATATAACCCCGAAGGCAAATATAATACAAGCCCAAACGAAAAAATATAAACAAGTCTAAATTGAAAACAACGTTCAAACCTATGAATGCGTTGGATGAAAACCGCAATTTTTATACGTGTGCATGCAAATCTAATTTCTTGTTAGAGGGCTCTAAATACAGCACAAACAACATTTACTAAAAGACCAAAAAAGTAAAAAGTATATTTTAACAAAACGCATTTGACTAACAGGTCGAACAACTGATGTTCTTAAACCCTGCTGACTGCCATTGCCATATATATATATATATATATATATATATATATATGTGTCATGCACTTTCAGTTTCCAAGAAAAAACTATTGTCTGGTCCTGCAAAATACACCAACATACACTTTGTATACATATAGAAACGCCTAATTTGAATTACCTTTGAGTTTTTCCTTTAAAAAGTTTGAAACAAGGTCGTTTGTTTGAAAATGGACTACAGTACAGTTGCTTATAATTGCTTACATCATCTTTATTTGAATTTTGGTGGATAGTTGTCTCATTGGCGATCATACCACATCTTCTTATTTTAATATAACTTTCCTTTACGGTCTTAACGGCCAAAACTGTTTTAAGGATGTTCGCTCCTTTTGTTTTAGATTTTTTGCCAGATATTCGGAATCCTCTGGTTTTATCCATGTAGAGCCATTACAAATTTTGCCGCTCACTAACCCATACTTTTCTTTTCATAATTTTATAACATATAGTTTAAAAAGCCATATTTGAAAATCTTATAAAATCCTTGTTATTTTTTCATTGTTTTTGAAAGAAAAAAGGTGCCAATGTTAAATGTATGAAAAAATCTAGAGAGTATCATTTCCCGCTAAATTTTCAATGGCTTATATCTCGAAAACAAGTACACGGACCCTTCAGTTTTTTTTTCTGCTTTTTTAGTTCCTTCATTTATATACTATCAATTTAGAACAGTCTTTTAAAAAGCTTGTTATTATGAAACAGAGTAGTGAACATCCTTAAGTTTTTAATTGGTGTATTCCAATCTATTTAAATTATAGACCTCTGTCTATTAGTTAATATAGATTTGAATTTTAATCAGATTGGGTGTATTTTTTACCATAAGTGGATACACTTATTTTTTTTTCTATACTGCAGTCTTATATAATAATTTTATTGTCGTTTTGGGAGATTATCTCAGATGAGCACGGTATCGACCCCACTGAAAACTATACACCATGGAGATTCAGATTTACATGCAGTTAGAAAGAATCAATGTTTATTACAATGAAGCAACAGGTATTTCACCATTTAATTTTGTTTACTCATATTTCTCAAATATCAAAGAATAATGCCAAAAATGTTCATAAAATTTTTTTTTTGGGGGTTCTTTTTTATTTTTTTCAATAGTTGTATATTTTGAGGACAAAAGTGACAAATATAACAGTTGCTCTGTTTTAGGGTTAAAGACAGAACGAATAACCAAACGAAACTATCAAGGAATTACACGTCTAAAACTTGAGACAACGCTAGACAAAATAAAAACAGCAAAAATAAACCCCAAAAATTACACTGATTTTAGATATAGCACTGAAAGTTCGTTATCTGGTAACATCAGCTTCATATACCTATAATGTTTTTTTTATGTATTGTGCTTTTCTACTTACAGGAGGAAAATATGTTCCACGTGCTCTTATGGTGGACTTTGAGCCAGGGACCATGGATTCGGTAAGGTCTGGACCATTCGGTATGATATTTAGACCAGACAATTTCATCTTTGGACAGAGTGGTGCTGGAAACAACTGGGCCAAAGGGCATTACACGGAGGGCGCTGAACTCATTGACAATGTGCTTGATGTGGCAAGAAAGGAGTGTGAGAGCTGCGATTGCTTACAAGGTTTTCAGTTATGCCATTCGCTAGGAGGCGGCACTGGATCCGGACTTGGAACCCTTCTCATCTCCAAAATCTGCGAGGAATATCCGGACAGAATGATGGAGACTTTTTCTGTGGTTCCATCACCTAAAGTGAGTATATAATTTTATAAAAGTTTTCTTACGTAAAAGGGTAAATGTCAACACGAAATAAGGCATTTTACTTTCAATTATAGGTACAAATGCAATCTTCAATTCTAAGTAAATGCGTGTGTATTTGGGGGAGAGGGTATCAAATCTATACACGTTTAATATATGTAATGATGCTATTTATCACCAAGTATTTCTTTTTCGGTTAATTTGCTGTAGAACTTAAAACAATCACACGTCGTTATCATATACTTTAATTTACATTTAAGGTATCTGATGTTGTTGTGGAACCATATAATGCAACTTTGTCAATTCATCAATTGGTAGAAAATTCGGATCTTACTTTCTGTATTGATAACGAGGCTCTTTACGACATCTGCTTCCGAACTTTGAAATGAACAAAGCCTACATACGGTGATCTGAATCATCTAGTTTCAGCTACAATGTCTGGAGTGACAACGTGTTTAAGATTCCCGGTTAACTAAATGCTGATCTTCGTAAATTATGTGTATACATAATGCCGTTTCCAAGGCTACATTTCATTATTAATGGCTTCGCTCCGCTAACATCATCTCGTGGTAGTCAGCAGTATCGCGCATTGACTGTACCTGATCTAACACAACAAATGTTTGATGCCAAGAACATGATGGCTGCTTGTGATCCTCGGCATGGAAGATATCTAACATGCGCAGCGCTTGTCCGTGGCCGCATGTCCATGAAAGAGGTCGACGAACAAATATTGAATGTTCAGAACAAGAATAGCAGCTACTTCGTTGAATGGATTCCAAACAATGTCAAAACGGCTGTTTGCGATATCCCACCACGTGGTTTAAAAATGACGTCGACATTTTTGGCAAATAGCACATGCATACAAGAACTGTTCAAGTGTGTATCTGAACAGTTTACCGCGATGTTTCGTCGAAAAGCTTTTTTGCATTGGTATAAGGTGAAGGTATGGATGAGATGGAGTTTACCGAGGCGGAGTCGAATATGAACGATCTCATTTCTGAGTACCAACAATATCAGGAAGCAACAGTTGAAGAAGATGACGAGTTTGAAGAAAATGAAGATGAGAAGGCAAATGAAGAAAACAACTAATATGGCACTATAAACTGTAGTTTTAAATTTGAATACATTTTTTGACGGATTAAAATTTACTTCTCAAGAATAAAACATGGCCTTCTATATTCAAAAGAATTAAATGTATGCGCACTTCTAAGTAAACGAAGAATGGTCTTCTGTAAATATAATGTATGAAATTAGCTTAAGGTGCATACATTCATTGTGATCTAAAAAACAAAAACAAAAAGACGTTGACATATTCCAGCAAATTTCGGTAACGGCCGAGTAATATAATCGCATATATATATATATATATAGAATATTTATTAACAAATAAATACTTTTCATCAAAATGACTGATTCGGCAATTTCTGCCTTGGAGCAATTAAAAAGCTAGTGTTTATAGATATAAGAAGATGTGGTATGAGTGCCAATGAGACAACTCTCCATCCAAGTCAAAATTTATAAACGTAAACCTTTATAGGTCAAAGTACGGTCTTCAACACGGAGCCTTGGCTCACACCGAACAGTAAGCTATAAAGGACCCCAAAAATTACTAGTGAGTGTAAAACCATTCAAACGGGAAAACCAACGGTCTAATCTATATAAAAAACGAGAAACGAGAAACACTTATGAACCAACACATCAACAAACGACAACTACTGAATATCAGATTCCTACCAAAGCACGCGAATTCACCCTTGGTGTTTTTTGCTCCGCGTTGAGGGCCTCACTGTGACTTTTAGATGAAGAACAGCAATAAAAGAGCTGATCCTTTGCTTTTTGTGTTTTTTTTTGTGTGTGTGTTTTTTTTTTTTGCTATGCATGTACTGATTTTGTGTCATGGGTGGATACCCCATATCCATTGTTTTTCTATTATAGGCTTTTTATGGTTCCTGTTGCTTATTTTTTGCTTTAGTTTTCAGTCTTGTATTTCTTACCTTTTCTGCTTTTACCGTTTACGTTGTTTCTATCGAAACAGTCTTGTCTTCCTTTATTCATGATTAAACCGTCTTTTTGAATTTATACTTTCATATTTAGTCCAGTACTAGAGTAAGAGAATTAAACCGTACTGATGGCTTGGTGATGTCTTATGATCAGGCAAGAGACATGCATCAATCCGATGTTGTATTATACATAATCACCTGATATGAGGGTCTGGATAAGGAGTTCTTCATTTTTTTATTCCTTATGTTTTAGACCATTTCTCTATTCTTTATCTATTCAGCTCATTATTTTCTTTTTTTTATATTTTAATACCCCATTATTCTCTATTTTTCATTTTTAGCCCTTTATTCTGCTCTTTTAGTTCATTACTTTTTATTCTGTAAACCCCATCATGACCATCTGATATGACTCATTATTAACCTTTTGAAACATGGATAACACGGTGGTGGTCACTATAGTGGATCTGGAACTGTTGATCCTTCCGGGTAATCTGAGATCACTTCCGGTTTTTGGAAGAATTTGTTTTGCTCAATCTCTAATTTACTGTGTTTTGTTACATGGACTGCTGTTTGTCTTTTCGTCGTTATCCCCCCCCCCCCCCCCCCTATTCTAAGTTTAATGTCATACTTGTAATTTACGAATCACAACCAACTGCCTCCAGTCGATTGTTTTGTGCTTGCATAACGTGCGGATGGGAAGGGGGACTGGGGGCAGAGAAAAAAACAACATATTGGCTCGGAGTCAGAATAGCGTATCTGGATAAGGAAACTGTTACTTTGTGTAGTAGCTCATAGCTGATCTATATGTAGACTTTTTAAACGGTATGTTTAAACACTATAAGGTTGCAGTTCGGATATGACCATATTTGAGCTACACAAATCTTTACGATACAAAAATATAATGTGTCATCATTTTGAATAAAGCAGGATAGGATGGAGTTCCCCTTCTTATTGGAGAATAGTTCTTCATAATGTGGGAAATGATTACCTTTAAATTTCAGCCAAATTTGTAAAAAACATATCATTTATCCTTTGATAATAAATTCATCGGGTTATTGATGATGAAGATAAAAATACATTTATAGAAACTAAAAATAAATTTATAAAATCGTGTATTTCAAGTTTTATTTGTGAGGAAATATTACCAAAATTTTGATTAATATCTTAAATATTGCAAACACAATCAACCAGTATTATATTTGATTAGGAGTAACCTCCCCTTAAACGAATAGGGCTAATATTTTAATATATGTCTATTGGCAAATTCATGCCAAGACTTCTTGTAGATTAATCTGCTTTTGTTGTCGTTTTCTTTAAAAAAAAAAAAATTGTTGATATACAAGAGTATTTTTTTTCAAAAAAGGTAACCAGTTGAGTTACAAAATGTACAGTCGCCTTGACCAATATAACGACATTCATACCTCCAATTTCGAAATAAACCATGTGTTCAATGTGAAAGAGAGATAGTTCTATAGCATATCTAGAAATAATTAAAATCTTGTATCGGGGAGCAGAAATTAATGTCTAAAATAAAACTTCCGTTTGATTTAGTTTTTGATTCAGCACATTATGAGTCAACATTTTTTATTGAATAAATTGATTACATCATATTCCTTTTCTCATTGAATGTAAGCATTCTAAGCAAATAAGAAATAATTTATACAGAGAATGAAATCTCCGACGTCTTTTTTTTTTAACCGAGATGAAAGATTCGATTACGCCAACAATCCCTGTTCTATTGATTTTACGGTTATATCGACAACTTGCAATAATGAGTCGATGCAGCCAGACTTTATTTCCAACAGCAGCAGTATTTATCTTGAATTTGGATATTAAATAATACGATTGAGTTATCATATTTAATGAACATTTGAAGTTTAAGTCAGTCAGTCGACGTAAGAATCAGGCAGTGGAGAAAACATGACAAACGAAAACCCACTCAAATTTACATTGAATTCAGCTCATGATATGTAGTAATGCACAAAAATAACGTTTATTTCCTTTTCATGTTCTGGTAATAGAAGATATTCTTTGGTTCAAATGCAATAGAAATTAACATTTTAGGGGCGATAACTCCTTAATTTGTTATCATTCTAACCAACAGTTATCACGAGTTATTTAGAAATACTACATACAGAAACGAAAGACTCACCATTTTTAACTCAGAATGACGGTAACATTAAAATGGTTAGGTTGGCGGGTTTTTTTCTGACCATGTTTTGATTAAGTCAAATTGTCTGATTCTTACAAAGACAGGCACTTATTATACAAAGGCGATCTCGGTAGTATATGATTGCCGATTAGAAAAATATTCACAGGTCGGCGTACGGCCTTCAATAACCAATAATAAATAAAACTTTCGACTTGGGCCACCTTATTCCGGGAAAATAAGAATAGAGGGGCAACATATAAACACATGTTATTGTAATATCGTAGTGATGAGAGCAAGAACACATTAAATAAGCTGAAATATAAAAGAATATTTATTAAAAACAATAAGAAAAAAGTGGAGTCCATGCCTAAAGCGATTGTCAATAAAGAGCAAATTTACACGTCTAACCAGTTTCCACATGTGCTTAGGGTTTTTGCAGCCAATATGCTTGTGCACACTTAGAAAAGAACGTAGCTTTATTAATAAATATAGTATCAGAAAAGATTTGTTTACTATTACACGTTATAGCAATACGTGTTTCTATGTTTATCGTGTTTGATGCAGCTCCATAAGGGGACCGTACATCCCTACCTTATCTATATATAAAAAATTTATATAGGTAAACAATACTTTCAAACAAGTGCCTGCGTCCCAATAACTGGTAAACAGAGACCGCAATACATTGTAGAAAAACAATAAGGAATTTCGACGTTTTAGAATTTTTGAAAATCTGTTTCTATTTTCCGATGGCACAAAAAATAAATCTTTACGGCTCATTTAATTTTTTTTTCATGGAACTGCATTATATTTTATGCATCCATCATGATTCAAGTCGTGATTAGGTTTTACAGTTATCATTTGCACGAGAATGTTTGAAAATGCATACATTTCGAGGTAAAACCAAGTTGTGATTGATCTTAAAATTTGTATTTGCTATTTCTTGGTTATGTATGCGGCATTTATATTAGCTCGGAATCTGAATAATGTACATGGATTTAGCGAGATTTCCTTCAAAACCTATTCATCTTAACAATCTTATACAAAGCATGATCAATATACCAAATATGAACTCAACTAAAACAGTATATACTTGAATATGCATGTAATATTTGCCACTGGATACTAAGGGAACAAATAATCGATTATTCATTACTTTGCGTGTAAATGGACATGGCATCTATATATACAGTTCCAATATATTCATCATCTTTGAATAAGGCGACTAGAACTGTAACCTTCTAAGTGCATGCGAACTGAAAGTACTTAAATATTTCCATGCAGCAATCCTTTAGATGCAATAAAATCAATGCCTTTGTTGCATTGACATTACCGAGTAATTCATAAAGTTGTCTCATTAACATAACCCCTATATTCCTTTTATGTAATTGATCATGTCTGATGGCTATTAAGTCGCGCGTTCATGGAAATCAATATATTACGGTTTGTTTCTTAATTTCTGTCGGGGATTTGTGTAGCTTGCAAGCAAGTTTTGTTCATTATTGAATGCCGTATGGCGACTAGCTTGTGATTAATGTGGTCATTCACATGTTTGTTTTGTGTGTGTTTTCTAGAAACAAATCCCGTTGTTTGGATTGTAAACTAATAACAATCTTTTGTTTCTGGTGGGGAGTTTTCACATTAACTATCATACTTTAATACATATCTTAATTTTATATTAACAGTACGTAATTTAACCTTTTCCTTTGGAAAATACCTGTACTAATATGTCAGTTGTTTTCACTTGTTCCATTGTTTCATATCGTTTGATTTTGTCAGTTTTTATGGAGATTCCCTTTATTTTTGGTATATTTTTTACCAACAGCTTAGCTGCTAGCGTTTTTTTTCATATGTACATTTTCAGTTATATTTCAACTTAAGTAGCAAGTCTCAGAGGCAAAGAAAGATTTTTTCTCTTGTTTGCTTTATGATCATACGTTTTTGATTTTTGGTTTTCTTAATAGTTGGTCACGAGCTTGGTAGGCAAAGTTTTGGTATTTTGCTTCGCGCCCCTGTTCTTTGCTCATAAACGTTGTATATTTTCGGTGTTCTGAAATTTTAGTCTTCAGTAAACCTGATGGAGGATTTTGTGCAAATTGAGACTGGTATCTAGTTTGTTATCAATAATATAATAAAATAAACAATCAGGTAAGTAGTAATTTTGTTTTAATTTGGATTGTAGACCCAGCTACAACTGATTGCAATAAGCAAAAGTAACATACTGGAATAATATATTTCAATACGTCATAACAACAGAAAGAGTTCAAAGTTCATGACTGAATGTAGGATTTCAAGATTTGTCAAGAATAAGAGATTGAAAGTAACAGATTAAAAGTTCATTGAGCTGGAGGAAATGTTTAAGCTTCCTCTTCTCCTTCTTCCTCTTCGAATTCTCCTTCCTCTTCTGCTGTTGCATCTTGGTATTGTTGGTATTCTGAGACCAAATCGTTCATGTTGGATTCGGCTTCTGTGAATTCCATCTCGTCCATACCCTCGCCAGTGTACCAATGCAAGAAAGCCTTACGACGGAACATAGCGGTAAATTGTTCTGATATTCTCTTAAAGAGTTCCTGGATGGCAGTGCTGTTACCAATAAATGTGGCGGACATCTTAAGACCACGTGGTGGAATGTCACAGACGGCTGTCTTGACGTTGTTGGGGATCCATTCAACGAAGTAGCTGCTGTTCTTGTTCTGTACGTTCAACATTTGTTCGTCGACCTCCTTCATGGACATACGTCCTCTGAACATGGCAGCAACTGTGAGGTATCTGCCGTGACGGGGATCGCAAGCTGCCATCATATTTTTGGCATCGAACATCTGTTGTGTGAGTTCTGGTACAGTTAAAGCTCTGTACTGTTGGCTACCACGTGATGTCAGGGGAGCGAATCCTGGCATGAAGAAATGGAGACGTGGGAAGGGTACCATGTTGACTGCAAGTTTTCGTAGATCAGCGTTTAACTGACCTGGGAATCGGAGACAAGTAGTGACACCGGACATAGTTGCAGAGACAAGATGGTTAAGATCACCGTATGTTGGTGTGGTCAGTTTGAGGGTTCTGAAGCAGATATCGTAAAGAGCCTCGTTGTCGATACAGTATGTTTCATCTGTGTTTTCTACCAATTGATGTACGGAGAGTGTGGCATTGTATGGTTCAACGACTGTGTCTGATACCTGAAATGAAAAAAATATACATTTAGTTTAAGCCTTAAAAACATTTTTTACAATGTGTTCAGTAAAAGGAAGTTTTCAACATAACCGGTAATTAAGTTGACCTAATTGTCAAATTTGTACTTCCTGGCAATGGAAAAAATTTTCATCCCCGTATAACACCGTTTTGTTTTATATATATATTTTACTCCTGACTGATAATATATACTGATTTAGTTTGTCATAGCTTAATATTTTCCAAAAATTTATGAATATGTGCACCCTATTAGCTTCATACCCCTTTGTTCTAAAATGGTTTTCTGTTGAAATAAAAATTCTACCAATATTCATTCAAAACAATAAGGCCACACTTAAAAATATTTTGGTTTGCCCAAACCCTACCCAAAGGTAGAGACAGTGGGTAGGTAGGTAGGCATTTTCTTTTTTTTCTGCAAAGAGAAATTGAAGTGTCAGATCTTTGTTAGTCTTCATGCCTATGTAATTAAAAACATTTCACATCAGGACAATAAAAGATTTTGAGTAGGCAGCTCAGTATTTTCTCGGCAGGTAGGGTTTGGGCAAACAAACATATTATTTTATATGGCCTAATATGCTCTGAAAGTCGAAATACCAATCTAAGTTATGTCTTGGACTCGAAGCCATACTTACTTTTGGTGATGGTACAACTGAGAATGTGTTCATGATTCTGTCTGGGTATTCTTCACGGATTTTGGAGATAAGGAGTGTTCCCATTCCTGATCCGGTTCCACCTCCAAGTGAGTGTGTAAGTTGGAATCCCTGAAGACAATCACAGCTTTCAGCCTCTTTCCTGACTACATCAAGAACAGAGTCTACAAGTTCAGCTCCCTCTGTGTAATGTCCCTTGGCCCAGTTGTTTCCAGCACCACTCTGTCCGAAAACAAAGTTGTCTGGTCTGAAGATTTGACCGAATGGTCCAGATCTGACAGAGTCCATGGTTCCGGGCTCCAAATCGACCAAGATTGCACGGGGTACATATTTGCCACCTGAAATGAACACATAGAAATGAAAACGTAAACAAAGACACGTTGTTAAATATTGATATGAATTGGTGAATTTAAAAAATAGGACCCAATAATATAAATTATATAAAGCATATAAGCAGATAATAATTTTGAAGATAAATACTTGTAAGATTCCAAGTGGATTGATAATTGATCAATGCTTTTGGTAGAGATAAACTATTTTTTCTTTACTTAGAACTTATTGCAAAGAAGTTATGAAAAAAAAAATCAATAATCATTCCGAGATTTATAATTATTTACTCCAGTGTTGGCTGTTCAAGTCTACCCTAGGAAACTCTGGTGAAGGTTTCCGACAATTTCTCAATTAGTACGTTGAAATAAAAGGATTATTCAAACGAGTATTACCTGTAGCCTCATTGTAGTATACGTTGATTCTTTCTAATTGTAAATCTGAATCTCCATGGTAGGTTCCTGTAGGGTCGATACCGTGCTCGTCTGAGATGACTTCCCAAAACTGGAAGAAAACAAAATATATAAGTTATTATAGCAATATGATGAAAGAATTTTCAGAGAAATGTACAGACTGAGGCAGGCGGGGGAACCCAATATATGCAATCACAAAATTCGAGATTGTATCAACAACTGAACAAGAAATTACGATGTAATATTTAGCAAATGCCGTTATCAGTAAAGAATGACAAAAGAAGCACACGTGCAGGAAACCATTCAGTAAATTTATCATCTGATATCATTTAGCTTTTCTTTTGGACAGTTTTTTTATTGTATATGGAAGAAAGGTTAATATAAAGGCTTTTAAGCTATTAATTTGTTTATCTGTATCATCAGTTACTTATTTATTAATATTAATCGATCTCGGATAGTGTCGGACATTTTTATTACTCATATAATTAAGCACCCTGGGAACCTTGGCTCAACAATATCCTATTCTTGCTTTTATCAGTATCCATAATTTATCAACTTATAAATTACTTATTTATTGTAGGTAAAGTAATCGATTTTCCGTGCATTTAAATCTAGAACAGTTAACTACATTCTTTAATTGTGGAATTTAAATGTCTAAAACTCGATATTGGAAACCTAAATGTGTATTGATTTTTAAACTCAAAGAAGTCAACTTGTCAATCCCATAGAATTTAATTTAATCTACATGTACTTGTAACAAGTTAGGATTGTCAAAATTGGCAGCATGCATGTACTTGTATAAGGGATCAATAACGAATTGTTTACTTTCACCATGGCAACAAATGACCATGTATTGACTTTTCATTTTCGTGTCCTAACAAGAGAAGCAATCAACCGGATTATTGAATGAAAGTAATAACAATGCTATACATTTAAATCAAGATTAAATTTCATACGATTTTATTTAAAATAATGAACTTTAAATTCATTTAATATTTAAAGGTGAAATAAGCAGTTTAACAGAACCGAGAGTCTTTTATGCTTAAAGAATTAATATCCTTTAAAATTAAATGACCCAATATAGTTATTGTGTAAATAAATTGTATACATTAGGTTGTTAGGGGCAATTAAAAACAGAAAATGTTTGAATTGTTGCTATACATATCTTTTTAGATAGACTTTGATAAGATACAAGATTCTACCACTTTGTCGGCCAGTAACCTTACATGTCCTCAAACATTTCATTAAATGTTAATAACAAGACATATATATCCCGAGGAGAAATATTATTAAAATGACAAAACATTTTCCACTAGAATGAACTTATATATTGATTAAAAACCGGTTGCAAGAACTTATTTTTTTTTCCAGACGAAATAGTTTAGACTTTTGCAGTTGAGACATTGTTTTGAGTGGTTGTGAACTCTGCGACCGGAGTGCAGAACAGATCAAATATTTTCATTGGGCGCCGAGAAAGGGGCATGCTCAGTAATTGCTTGTTTTTTGATAAAAATCAGACGCTTTCTTTCCCGCATCACGAATCTTTCATGCATGGCCGCTCACAATTGACCGGTACGACCCGTATACATTTAATTTCAGTTTATTGTTTATGAGTAATCAAAGCACACATACATGATCATGGAAATAAATATATGATTTGTAAAGAAGTAGATAAAGATATTAGATTACAGACCAGATGTGAATACACTTAAGGAAAAGAGGTTTCAGCGGATTTTAAAGTTCAACATTCCAGATTAAAATCACCAACCGCCATTTAATTTGAAATAAATGTATTGAAGCGAAAATACTTTTCTTGTGTAAAATAGTGACAGTAATAAGAAATAGATAAAATTTATCGAAAAATATCCCACAGAAGCCTTCGTCTATTTTAAGACTATGATAGAATGTCTAGCGATGACTCACTAATTTTGATCACCCTAAAACCAAGTTAATACACTACAGGCGTATTGATCCGTGTGGGTAATTAATGAAAGTCGACATTTAGATTAAAATCAGCAGAAATTGATGAAAGTCATTCTAATAATGTAATGAATCATACTCAATGATACACGTGTACTTGATTTTCAACCATGACAAAAAGGCGGCCGACGCCAATTAAGAAAGTATCGATTAACTGCTATCAACATTGAAGGTAAAATAAAAAAAAAAAAAATTTGAATTTTTTTTTATATTTTAATCGACTTACCTTGGCACCAATTTGGTTTCCGCACTGTCCGGCTTGTAAATGTACGATTTCCCTCATTTTGTCTTTGTGTCTTTTTCGTTTGCTGACCCTGTGTGTTACTAATTCAAATGAGAAAGTTTTGCTGGTTTTATACTAAGGTTAGTAGCTAACGAATCAAAACCTTTGTTATGTTCATAGCAACAAGAAACGAATACTTTCATTGGTTAGTTTATCTGATGGCATTATTGACCTTAGGGATTATATCATAATTCAAATGGTTTATTGTTTGTGTGCAAATCCATTTAAATTTTACTAAATATAATTATGACAACATAACAATAAAATAATTTGAGTAAATTGGACTAAATTTGACTAATATTCGTTAAAAATCTAATATGGAGCACCTTCAAAAAAGGGAGGCAGGAAAGTGTACAAATTTCTTTTGATAAATCATAAAAAAGGGGAGGGGGAATCCTTTTGAGATCTTCTTATGCGCATACAGTGTTTACCTCTTTTCCAAAGGAACTGAACTTTCTACAAAATTCTCCATGCTCGTGTTTTTAAAACAAATACATAATAATTAAATTTGAAATACACTGTCATCACAAATATATAACTGTCAGGATGGAGGAGGTAGGTCTCCATTTATGTATTCTTTCACATTTTGTCTTTTGACCATTGAAAATAAGGTCTTGACAAAAAATGAAATGCTGTCTTGTTTAAACCACCCAATTTACTCTTGATATAGACAAACTTGACTGTGCACCTGGAAAAGTTGAAGGCACTGAATAAATAAAATGTAAATGCATTTTATGAGGGTCTGGATGGGGGGACCTTCAATTCTGTATTCTTTAATTTATAAAGCCATTTTTCTCTAATCTCTCTAAATTTGCCCTATTTTCTGTATTCTTTATATTTTAGCACCCCACTATTCTTTTTTTGGTGCTTATTTTTTCTCTAATCATTATATTTTGGCCCTTTATTCTGTCATTTTTGTCAATTATTCTCTATTATGTATACCTCATCCAGAGTGAGACCCTTATGTTTCAGAAAAATAAAAGAAAAACTTTCCTGGATTTTTATGTGCATTTTATTTCGTTCCTACGGAAGTTGCACGGGGAAAATGTTTGAGATGTTTCCGTTATGCTCTAATTGCAGTTAATTTGACAATAGAGGTACAATAGATATCTGCACAACAATAGGTGATCGAAAGTGTGTAAAAATGAGCGGATCGTATCACATAGAATCAAAGCGTTTTGTTTAATTTTACCATGATATTCTGTTAGCGTGACCGTTGAAAAAAGGATTTCAAAATCTCCCAAAAAATTTCTGTTTCTAAAACCCTCAATACATGATCATGCCTATAACTTTTATATATCAAGGTATTACCATTCCTTAAAACTTTCCGAGTCTACAGATTCGTCTGTACCCGGAGAAATTCTTTGGTGCTGACACGGCAAAAAATATCAATTATAAATTACTTCTGATGAATCTGATATCTATAGCATAAGGGATTCACAATATGAAATTAATGAAACATAAACGATCGATACTATAGTTTACTAGTCTAGCTTTTTTACAGAAAGTTACTAACCCACTGAATCTGATGTTGATTGTTTACTATACAAATTGTAATAGAATTAAGCTTTTTTAAAAGTTGTACACAAATTCAGTGTACAGGAAAAATTAAATTTAAAAACTTAAAAAGGGAAAAAAATAATAGAAAAACAAAGATTTGAAAAGAAAAGAATATAATCAGCCAATGCTACGTGAAATGATAGAAAATTGAAAAGTAACATCGACATATATATATATATATATATATAAAACCAGTCTAAAAGGGTACAACATCACCAAAAAATGACAATAAACGAACAAATGTAACTATAAATATTTCGGATAACAGATATCCTTCATCAATATGAGCACGATGTAAAATGAATCAGATAAATCTATTCTGATTATTAAACTATAGCAATCTTGAATTCTATACAATAAAAAAAGTGAAACAGTTTCACCCGAACATCATATGTAGAGACGCTAATAAATTTTTAAAATTTCCAAAAAACGACTCAAAGACATGCCTAAAATGAAAATAGTAATTATAGATATGAACTGGCACAACTTTAAAATTCCAAAATGACGTCAGTTAAGATGTTATAACAACTGCGTGTAAATACATTCCCAAAAGAACAGCACTGATCGATATAAGCTGGTAAAATATGACAAACAGAGGCTGCGTATTTATCATTCCAAATAAATAGCAGTTTTACAATGAAAAGAAAAAATAATAGTAAATTTGGGCTAAGGTTAAAAGTTGGACGTGGATGCGTACTTGTATATCCCTACCAAATGAAAAGAACCCTGGTATTTAAACTAGTAAAATTCCAAAAATTCCAAAAGAATCCTTAAAACTGTAAGAGTCAAGTAAGGAAGCCGGAGTAACTGGAAACAAATGATGTCAGGAAAATGAGTGATGGTAGGGAAAATGAGTGACTCATTCTATGTTTTTTCATTTATGCCCTCTGGGGAAACTGTCCTTAGCTTTCTTATCCAAAACCTTTCCCGAGCAAGTCTTTCGGCCCTTGACCAACCCTCGTTGTGGTCTATGATTGTGATTGTAAGGTTTTTGAGATCAGCTTGGTCTTATTTTAGTATATATATATATATATTCAATTCATCTACATTCTTTGGTAGTTTTAATTTTTCATTCATGTATATTACATATTTGACCTCCTCGAGAGAATTAAGAAAATCAATGAATTAATATTTAAATGTTTTTTTGTTTACCCTAACCCTAGCCAACATAAACATATATAGACTTCGTCAGAACATGAATTTAAAAGTGAATCGCACCTATTGGTCGCTATAAACAAATTAAGTCGATGGAGATTTTGGATTATCTCCGAATAATTGAAAACAAATTTAAGATTATCGTGATTAGCTATAATGCAATGACGTACTTGAATGTACTCTCATGCTCAAGTACAATTATATATACACGGATATGTATAAATGAAAGTTTAGCCTTACAAACGATATTGAATATTTGTTTACGGTTGCAAAATATGAAATTCAGCTTATTTGGAAACTGTTAAAAAAAAGGGGGTGCCTTTATGGACTTATTCTACGAAAACGAGAACATAATCGCCACTTGAAGACAATACACAGAACTAGAGGGGTTAGACTGCCCTTTGTTTTAATTTTACGAATTTCGATAAACGTTTTATGGTCAGTTAAGTATTGTCTGTATCACGCACAGGCACTTGGGGGCATGGACTTCCCCTTTTTATTTTTTGTTTGTTTGTTGTTTTAATTTTTTCAAGTGATTATTCTTTAATATTTCAACTTAATTTTCACTTATTTGATATGTGTTCTTGACCTTATCCAGATGATATTACAACAGTATTATATTAGGTTGCCCCTTTATTCTTATTTTAGTATAATAGAAGGACTGCATATATACATGTATACTGTTATTGTAATATCGAGCAAAACCACATTTAACGTATATGAAAAAATTTAAGCATTGACGAAAACTTAAGAAATATAAACACTAACAAGAAAAAAGGGGGGTCCGATGTCCTAGCTGACGTGGTCTCGTATAGATATTGTTGCAAGGTAGTTCGATTTGCCTACAGAGCTTGCATCTATACATATTAAATTCTGTCGGAACTTGACATCAATGAAGCTATGATATTGTGATATTTAATTGTAGACTGAAGACACTTTTTGAAAATGACCATGTCAGCCAAAAACAGAAATACAGGGGGAATTGGTCTTATTCCTTGTTATATCAATCAAATACTTGACAACGGGGCGTATATATATAATATAGCAATTGTACTTATCCCTTAAACAATTGATTCATCACAACTACCATGTTTATAGTCAGAACTTTTATATGATATACAGAAGCTTATATCTTAAAATGTATTTTAATCTATAGGAATGCCGGCCATACTTCGATCTAAATATTTTCGATGGTGATAATCTATATACAATGCTAAGTCTTTATAAAAGTCAATATTTGCTAATGGTCGACACCGTCCATAAAACCCTCACTATATCTCACTCAGAACGTGTGTAGGATTTACAGTGTAAATATAATTTACCTGATATATGCTAATTTATGCACAGTTTGTTATTAATAAAGTTATATAAATCAAAGGTCTACCTATAACGATCATGTCTATAGATATCTATTATATATACTCAAAGTTGAGCAAGCTCAATTAGATCACAATTTCCCAAGTTAACACTGAGTTTTGGGCCGTGTATCTCATTCGGGATTCTTTTTTTTTTGCATACTACGAAATTTTATATGGAATCATGGGTAGAAATATTATCTTTCTGCAGAAAAGTGTGAAATTTTCCAATCAGTTTAATCATGCAGTACTATATTGAATATAACACTTTCGTTATTTGATTATAGATCTTTAGAGTTGATCTGTATAGATTAACCTTCTCAAAATGAGAGTGATATCTCTCTCTCTATTTACACATGATTGATAATCTTCATTCACCCCAAGTTCATATCGCCTTGATATATTTAAATCATGGGTTATAATTCATAAGTTTTCCTTACCGAAAATTGGGACTAGGCATAAAGGAACTTGAAACTTCTATAGTAGTAATAAAAAATAATTTACTTTTTCATTGTCCAAGAGCTACTAATTAGCTTGTTACGTTCAATCTACACCACATAACGTAAAACATTTTCTGTAAACTTTGTCTCAAAGATGAATTATTATGGATTAATCAGATGTACTTTTTTGTAAAGAAAAGATGAAAAATGAAATCTGTCTAAATTAAAGAATAAATAATGGATCTATTTTACACTAAAATCAGTGCTACATTGGTCCAACCCTAAACATATATACATTAGATTTTTTTTTATTATAAATTATAAAATTTGTTTTTGTTGTTGTTGATTTTGCCTTTTCCAACAGATTTTTACAGTTAAGTCTCATGTTGTCTTGTTACATTACTGTACCAGGTTAGGGGAGGAATAAGCGCTTAAAAACGGTTTTACCCCACCAGATTTTATAAATGCATGTCCCAAAGCCAGTGGTTGTCGTTGGTTGCTGTCTGTCATTATTGTTTTACGTTTATTGTAGTATATATAAGTCACTCAGGTCGTTTGTTTTCTTTTTGAATTGTTTCACAAATTTTGAATCCCAATGCCTTACTATACCGACTATGAGTTTCTAACAAAGGTTTCTTGTGTAGATATTTGTTATATTTAGGGCCAGCTGAAGCCCGCCTCCGGGTGCAGGATTTTCTCGATGTCTTGAAGACCTATTGGTGACCGTAAGCTTGGGCTGTTTTCTGCTCTTTGGGCGGTTTGTTTCTCTTTGTCTCATTCTCCCTTACCTTTCTTTATTCTAATATAAAAGTTTCAATTGTGGAAATATGGTCTATCGTTCTATATCTGGTCTGAATCCAGAATCCCATCTTCGGGTCGGATTGTAACCCTTGGCTATCGAAGAACTAGGATCAGATCGTAAATCTTGGCTGCGAAGAGCAGGGGATCAGATCGTAAATCTTGGCTAGCGAAGAGGAGGGGGTCAGATCGTAAATCTTGGCTAGCGAAGAGCAGGGGTCAGATCGTAAATCGTGGCTGCGAAGAGGAGGGGATCAGATCGTAAATCTTGGCTAGCGAAGAGGAGGGGGTCATATCGTAAATCTTGGCTAGCGAAGAGGAGGAGATCAGATCGTAAATCTTGGCTGCGAAGAGCAGGGGTCAGATCGTAAATCTTGGCTGCGAAGGGCAGGGGTCAGATCGTAAATCTTGGCTAGGGAAGAGCAGGGTATTAGATCGTAAATCTTGGTTAGCGAAGAGGAGGGGACCAGATCGTAAATCTTGGCTAGCAAAGAGGAGGGGATCAGATCGTAAATCTAGCGAAGAGCAGGGGATCAGATCGTAAATCTTGGCTGCGAAGAGCAGGGGTCAGATCGTAAATCTTGGCTAGCGAAGAGGAGGGGGATCAGATCGTAAATCTTGGCTGCGAAGAGCAGGGGTCTGATCGTAAATCTTGGTTGCGAAGAGCAGGGGCCTGATCGTAAATCTTGGCTGCGAAGAGGAGGGGATCAGCTCGTAAATCTTCGCTGCGAAGAGCAGGGGTCAGATCGTAAATCTTGGCTGCGAAGAGCAGGGGATCAGATCGTAAATCTTGGCTAGCGAAGAGCAGGGGATCAGATCGTAAATCTTGGCTAGCGAAGAGCAGGGTATCAGATCGTAAATCTTGGCTAGCGAAGAGCAGGGGATCAGATCGTAAATCTTGGCTAGCGAAGAGCAGGGGATCAGATCGTAAATCGTGGCTGCGAAGAGCAGGGGTCAGATCGTAAATCGTGGCTAGCGAAGAGCAGGGGATCAGATCATAAATCTTGGCTGCGAAGAGGAGGGGGTCAGATCGTAAATCTTGGCTGCGAAAAGCAGGGGTCAGATCGTAAATCTTGTCTAGCGAAGAGCAGGGGATCAGATCGTAAATCTTGGCTGCGAAGAGCAGGGGTCAGATCGTAAATCTTGGCTAGCGAAGAGCAGGGTATCAGATCGTAAATCTTGGCTAGCGAAAAGCAGGGGACCAGATCGTAAATCTTGGCTGCGAAGAGCAGGGGTCAGATCGTAAATCTTGGCTTGCGAAGAGCAGGGGATCAGATCGTAAATCTTGGCTGCGAAGAGTAGGGGTCAGATCGTAATTCTTTGCTATCGAAGAGGAGGGGATCAGATCGTAAATCTTGGCTTGCGAAGAGCAGGGGTCAGATCGTAAATCTTGGCTGCGAAGAGCAGGGGATCAGATCGTAAATTTTGGCTAGCGAAGAGGAAGGGGTCAGATCGTAAACCTTGGCTAGCGAAGATGCCAGATTGCAGACTCCTGTTTGGAATGGGTTATTATATAGATTATAATTTTCTATATATTTATAAAGTTCCTTTTGCAAAAAATATTTAAGGTGATAATCTCTAAACAGTCTGTTAAACTGGAACATTAATAGTTGATGGCCTGGATAGGGTTTACAGAATAGAAAATAATGGGCATAAAGTGCAGAATAATGGGCAAAAAATATAAAGAAAAGAGAAAAAAAAAGGCAAAAAAAAAATAAAGAATAGAGAATAATGGGGTGCTGAAATGTAAAGAATAGAGAATAATGCGAAAAATTTATAAAGAATAGATAAAAATGGCTTAAAAATTTAACAAATACAGAATTGCAGAACCCCCATCCCCCCAATCCAGACCCTCATAGTTGTCTGATATAAATTACTGTCACCATATTTATGCAAGAAAAAAAAACCATGACAAATCCCATGATTCAGACACGAAATTTGCTGTTAAAATCCTATAAAACAAGCTGACAATAGGTAGGAGAATAAAATCCCTTCCATATGAAATAAATTCAATATGATACATTAAATCGATACCAGGTCGCTTTTTCGTCTTCGGGTTTTTTCTCATACCTTTCTTTACTTCTTTGCATGCATAATCTTAATCTTTATTGAATAGAATTTCTAGCTCAATCTAAAACAGATATAACTTTTCTTTAATATAGCTCTTTTATATACGACGTGAAATCAGACAGCTAGGATGGCCATTTGGGAATTTCATCTTTTTCTTTATTTATATCAGTTGTTTCCAAATCATATTTGGTAAATTGTTTTCAGCAAGCGAGTCTAATTTATCAATTATTGTTTTCATACACTTTAATTCTGCAATTTAGATAAATATAAATCTCTGATTTCGTGATGCTTCGACGAGTAAGCGAGTTACGACAGTTTTGAATTTTAACCAGATTGTGTTTTTTTTCGGTTTCTTTTAATAACTTATTACATTCCTTAAGAATTTTATGGCATGAATTTCTGATATCATGTTTAAACTTATACTTATTTACTTAAAGAAAAATGAACATAAAATAATAAAATTGTCTGCCAGGTTATTGACATCTGCTGTGGGATCATTCGTAATAAAAAGTTATCGATCATTGACGATGAATCACTTATTTCAGCTTCAGTCCACGTGTACTAGGTTCACGCAAGATTAATTTTATATGCGGTAATGGAGTTCAATTATTTATTATATCTTCATTAACAAAACAACAAAAGTATATGTGTATTTGATCGTAATTTGCTGACAAGATATGTAAACAAACACACTAATGAAAAATGTCTTCAGATGCTAAAAACGATCTAGTATATACTAATGAGTGTACTGCCACCTCTTGGTTTGTAGTATGTGTTGAACCCAATAGTGAGTCACCAGCCCTCGCTTCCATTCAATATATTCTCAGTTTTGTTTTAATACAGTCTGAGATCTATTAGGTTTTAACTCTCTGAAATTATTTAACACAAGGGCCATTTTCAAAAAGGCTTCACATCTTAAATAGTATCACATCTCAATATATATGTAGTTTAAGGTTTTAACATTAAGATGGTTTATTTCTGCACAGATAATTAAATTATAAACGTCTGAAGATATAGCCTAAAACCGCAAATTTGACAGATTCCGGGAAGTTTTGAGTATCTATTCCAAAAATGTATAAGAAGGACGAGAAGAAGGGCAACAAACACAGGGGAAATTGTCCTCACTTCAAATTAGAAAAAAAAAAATATTGCTACGCACGCTTATTTTTTTTTCAGCGGCTTCGCCGCGCGGAAATTAATTTTCACTTTTAACACATTTGTTTCCTGCATTTTGTGTTGCAGAATATTCATTTACATCCTGTCTTGTGCAAAGTTTTCAGTTGGTACGAGTTTGTAATGGTATGATATAACTATAATTCAGTTTGATGTACATAAACTTCACGTGAAATATCACAATGTTTGTTGTATAGTTTGACTAAGATATAGTTTTCAATGCAATTTACTTCTATCGCATTTTTCTGTTAGAATGTGGTTTTAAAATGTATGTTTTTGTATAACTACCCCAGATCTCCTACCTCGACCCGATCGTTCCCCTTTTTTGTAAAGGTTTGTGTAGATGGGGATACAGGATTTAAAAAGGGGGCATAAACTAGGCAACGTTAGGAGTTGGACATATAAAAAGTCTATTCATTAACCATATACGAAGCTCCATAAGGGGGAGACCCCCTGCTCCCCTTAATCCGCCTATGTAGTGTATATGAATAGTCGGCTCAATAATTTCAAATCTGTCTATATTTACATCATTTAGTTTTTGACGATAATACATGTACCCTGTATTCAACCAAGGTTTTTTAGTATCAATGTGAAAAAAAGAGTAAACAATTTAATTTGTTCTTCTGAGTCTCTTAACCTATTGTTTGTACATATTAAATTCTCCAGAAACTAAACAAACGGATGAGACGCAAGTTTAACCTATGTATATGGTTTATTGAGAATTAAGTTTTATATATTTTGAGAAGATAAACAAAGAATAGAATATTGAAAAGAATGTACGGTTATTTGTTCATGCATAGGACACAAAGCACAAACTATGAACAAAATGAGTTCATGAAACATATTATCATGTCTAGAACAGAATTGAACCAATAAAATTGCAGTGACTGAGTAATACTATCATAACACACAAAGTTGTTCCAAAGAATGGATGAATGATGAAACTGTATGTGTTACCAATAAATCAATAAATGAATGAGTAATACTAACATAAATAGAACATGTATCAACGAAGATGCAAAATGCACATTTGACCAAAGAGGGATAACTCTGACTTTTTGTTATAGTACTTTGCCACGAATGCCGAATAATCTTTATTGAGGTTTTAAAAGTAAATGGAGTCTACGACTAGTGTATACTTGAAAGTTTAATCGCTCTGACTGTTTTGATCGTGTTGATTAGTTTTTCGTCGCAATAGCAATCCTTTCCTGTGAAATTGTCTTAATGTGAATTTTCTTGGTTCATATTGTAATCAGAAAATGGTTCATTTCTTCATGTACATGTTCATTAATCTTGTTTTTTATCAGTTTTACTAATTCTACAGTGCCTGCTATTGTGAAGCGAAGTATATTACATAAAAGTCGTCAATTTGCTTGGTTACTGCTGCATTTTTCAGAATAACCACCTTGCGAAACATAATTATGTTGTTTGGTCATACTGTGGAAGAATTATTGATTGTAAAATTAGTTTTGTATATTGAATGTATATCCTTTAAGAGAAAGTGATGTTATTTAAAATTATAAGAGGGTCCCATTTGATCTAATCTTTGGTGTTCAGCTGTTATATATTATTGTGTGTCATTGGTGTCTGTATGTTTACTTCTCCTTCTCGTCGTTACCTTGCTACATCCGGGTCCTGCTAAATGTTTAGTGACATTTGAATTATCTATTGTCATTTCTGTAGATCAGACCCCCACGTGTCAGGTACTAAAGAGAATGAAGAAAGATTTTATATTTTGTTGTAGCTGTACGTTAAATCATGTGGTTTTAATTGAGGAAAGGAGGGGGCTATTTATGTATTTATCATAAAAATTAAAACATATTTTGATGATAATGTTTATTGCTTGCTTAATACTTTATGTTTGCGCATGCGTTTTTTTTTATATCTATTATACCGTTTCTTTGGAGTTTAGTGTTTTCCTGTCCTGATTTTGATGGACTATAGTATATGATCATTAAACTGATCTTTTATTTACATATCGAGATAAAAACGAAGGAAAATTTGAAACTATAAACAATGTTCGTTTAACCGCATCAACCGTTATATTCATGTACCTGCCCAAGCCAGGATCCTCGTAAGTTGTTGTCTACTTCGATATTCTATTGTTTTTTGTTACTTGGATCTTATGTTTCTGATTGCAGATCCTTTTCTAGACTAGGTTTCTGTAAAATTCTTTCGCAACTTTTATGGACTTGCGAAATGTGTTAACCAAATGATCGAAATACTGTGATCCTACAATTCCATCAACTGGAAACCTAACTTTGTATTACACTTATGGATTACGAAGTGGATAGACGTGGGAATGAAGACATATATACTCTTTTCTGAAGGGTTATAGCTGCTTTCTAGCAGCGCCTGTATGAGCAACATGTATCATGTAGGATGAACAATTTTGTCCCGCATTTTTTTTTGGTTGTAATCTCTGTCCTGCCTTTTTATTTTTCACTCTATTCGGTCCTGCCTTTTTTTATTAGTTTATCCTGCCTTTTTTTCACATAAAATTGTCATTCTGCCTTTTTTTTTTGCCAAGTTGCTCATCCTGCCTTTTTTTTTTACTCAAAACTCCTGTCCTGCCTTTTTTTTAAATTTCATCCTAGCCCCCCATCCATAAAAATCAAATAGTAGCTCCCATAGTTCACAAGACACGTGCTTCTGTCCAGGCGATTATCAATACCATTGAAGTGTACCACCGAAGTCAAAATGTTGAGTATTTGTTTTAATCTTGCTGTATGGTTTTAGCTTTTTAGTTTCACCATTGAAGACTTTCCAGCAACTGTAGTTTTAGGCTAAATTGTGGAAAGTTAAATATATATACTTAAACTAGGGTCATGAAGGAATATCGACAAATATCGAAATACACCACAAAAGTTTAAGCTTTGGATAGTATTTGATCTTGCTGTGTGGTGCAAGCGTTTAATCTTGCATCATTGAATCAGCGGTTTATCGAATTTGAACATCATATATTGATATCGAGTATCGATATATATCGAAGTGTACCAATTAAGCAAAACCTAGATTTTCTCAAGAAATGAGATAATTGATTATCTGAACATAAATCAGGATTTTCTGAGATTCGAACAGAAAAACGTCGATTTTCTTAATTTTCTGCGATAAACCGGGATTTTCTCCAGATAATGATTTTTCTTTCATTTTCTGAGATAAACTAGGATTTTCTAGAATTTGAATTAAGCTGAGAAAATCTTGGTTTATCTGAGATAAACCGGGATTATCTGAGAAAATCCTTGTTTATCTGAGTTAATCTAAGATTAAGTAATAAAAGTGGTTCAGGCGTGCCATAGATATTAGTTGATCTTGCTGTATGGTGGTAACGTTTAATCTTGCATCACTGAATCTTGAAAGTCATAGATTGATAACGAGTATCGATATTATCGAAGTGTACCAATTAAGTAAAAGCTTTAGGTAGTATTTGATCTTGCTGTATGGTGGTAGCGTTTAATGTTCCATCATTGTATATTGAACGTCATAAATGAGTTGATTGGGTAGATTGGGTAGATTGATAACTAGTATCGATATAAATCGAAATGTACCAATTAAGTAAAAGCTTTGGGTAGTATTTGATTTTGCTGTATTATGATAGCGTTTAATGTTCCATCATTGAATATCAAACGTCATAGATTGATAACGAGTATCGATATTATCGAAGTGTACCATTGGAGTAAAATGTTTGGGTAGTAGATCTTGCTGTATGGTGGTAGCGTTTAATGTTCTGTCATTGAATCTTGAAAGTCATAGATTGATAAGGAGTATCGATATTATCGAAGTGCACAAATTAAGTAAAAGCTTCAGGTAGTATTTGATCTTGCTGTATGGTGCAAGAGGGTAATGTTCCATCATTGAATTTCGAACGTCATAGATTGATATGGAGTATGAATATATATATAAAAGTATACCAATTAAGTAAAAGATTTGGGTAGTATTTGATCTTGCATTCGTTTGATGTGTTTGTTTTTTTGATTTTGCCATTTGATTGGGGACTTTCCTTTTTGAATTTTCCTCGGAGTTCAGTATTTTTGTGATTTTACTTTTTGCTGTATGGTGATAGCGTTTAATGGTCTATCATTGAACGTCATAAATACTAGTAGATAACTAGTATCGATATAAATCGAAGTGTACCAATGAAGTAAAAGCTTTGGGTTGTATTTGATCTTGCTGTATTATGGAAGCGTTTAATGTTCCATCATTGTATCTTGAACGTCATAGATTGATAACGAGTCTCGATATATACCGAAGTCTACCAATTAAGTAAAAGCTTTGGGTAATGTTCCATCATTGAATCTTGAACGTCATATATAGATAACGAATATCGATATTATTGAAGTGTACCAATGATGGAAAAGCTTTGGGTAGTATTTTATCTTGCTGTATGATGGTAGCGTTAAATGATCAATCATTGAAACTTGAACTTCATATATTGATTACGAGTATCGATATTATCGAAGTGTACTATTGGAGTAAAAATTTGGGTAGTAATTGATCTTGCTGTATGATGGTAACGTTTAATGTTCTATCATTGAATCTTGAAAGTCATATATTGATAACGAATATCGATATTGAAGTGTACAAATGATGGAAAAGCTTTGGGTAGTATTCTATCTTGCTGTATGATGGTAGCGGTTAATGGTCCATTATTGAATCTTGAACTTCATATATTGATTACGAGTATCGATATTATCCAAGTGTACCAATGAAGTAAATGCTTTGGGTAGTATTTGATCTTGCTGTATAGTTGTAGCGTTTAATGTTCAATTATTGATTCTTGAACCATTTAAGTAAAAGCTTTCGTTAGTATTTGATCTTGCTGCATTGTGGAAGCGTTTAATGTTCAATCATTGAATCTTGAACCATTTAAGTTAAAGCTTTGGGTAGTTTTTGATCTTGCTTTATGGTGGTAGCGTTTAATGTTCAATCATTGAATATTGGGTGTCATAGATTGATAACTAGTATCGATATAAATCGAAGTGTACCAATGAGGTAAAAGCTTTGGGTAGTAGTTGATTTTCTTGTATGGGGGTAGCGTTTAATGTTCCATCATTGAATCTTGAACGTCATAGATTGATAAAGAATATCGATATTATCGAAGTGTACCAATGAAGTAAAAGCTTTGGGTAGTATTTTATCTTGCTGTTTGGTGGTAGCGTTTAATGTACAATCATGGAATCATGAACGTCATAGATTGATAACGAATATCGATATTATCGAAGTGTACCGATGAGGTAAAAGCTTTGAGTAGTATTTGATCTTGTTATATGGTGGTAGCGTTTAATGTTTTATTATTGAATCTTTCCAGGAACTGTCTAGATCGAGGCTAAATTAGGGAAAACCAATAAGACATGAACGACATTGTATTGTGTTTTTGTTTACCATCATTGAAGAATTTCTAGCATTTGTCCAGATCGATGCTAAGTTATGAAATAAACAACATTTAAACTTGGATCATACATTATCAATTGATATCGATGTGTACTACTGAAGTCAAAGCTTTGGGCAGTATTTTATTTGCTGTATGGTGTTGTACTCTTAATTTTATCATTGAAGACTTTTTAGTAGCTGACAAGACGAAGAACAACAATAATTGGCGCAAGATCATGCTTTTCTTAGAATATCTATGTCTTAACACCAAATCCGTTCGGCGGTACTGATTGATAATTTAATCTGGGAAAACATTTATTGGCTTTGAACTCGAGATCAGTTACTACGAGTACTCTGAGATCGGTACTTTGTTTTTTGTTATCTTATTTTAAAAATTTTTTTTATTTGTGTTTCGTGTCGATATGATGAGTCAAGCCCTTTCCAATGAGGTTGTTCTGTTACACAGGTTAGGGTGAAAGTTGAGGGCGCACAGACATGTTTAATCTGACCGCATTCTTGTGTTAACCTGTCCAAAGCCTCGAGCCTGTAATTTAGAGGTTGCATGTTGTTGGCTGTCTGTCATATTTGCTTTTGTTTGTTTTTGTTTATTGTCTAAGCATAGATCAGGGCATTTGTTTTCTCTTGTAAATTGTTTAACATTTTAAACCTTTTCCCGCCTTTTATAGTATATAGCAAAGATTATGATTTGCTCATTGTTGAAGGTCGTACTGTGTGTGACCTTTGGTTGTTAACATCCTTATCCTTTGGTCTCTGGTGGGTAGCTGTCTCAGTGGAAATAATACCACATCTCTGATCTGTTAATTATTCAATAGTATGTCGTAGTAATAATTTAACTTATTTAAGTCTAAGTCATATATTATCATTTTGAAAGAGAAAGAGGATATCATTGCCATTTCATTGAAATCTCACACCATAATATAATAAAATATAGATCTATCGCAGCTTGTGAGTGTAACGATATCAGAGTTCGCAACTTGTGAGTATAACGATATCAGAGATCGCAACTTGTGAGTATAACGATATCAGAGATCTATATTTTAATAAGGTTGCCCCCAAACCACTATATGAATTAAAAAGATGCGTAGTACACAAACCAAACAATACACAACCAAATGACTATACTTGAAAAAAGTATTAACAAAAATTCCGATCTCCAAGGTAAATTCAAAAAGGGTAAAGTCCATAAAATGTCACAAAATCAAACATCAGACTATATCAACCAACGGAACGAATGGAAACCAACTGTCATATTCTTGACTTGGTACTGGAATTTTCCGAAGAAAATGGTGGGTTAAACCTGGTTTGTTGGATCAATGTGAAGTTTTCATCTTTTTTTAAGGTTTTGTACTGTTTTGTCTTTTGTTCAAATACAACAGTAAAAGTTTTCATACTTCAATCATTTTATTAAAAACAATAAAGCAAGAAGTTAAAGCAACAGTGACGGAATTTATTTTTTAGCATTGGTAGACGTACATTACAATTCATGTTCGTCGGATAAAGAGCTATCGTTCTCTAGCTGGACCACTGACCTAGATCTAAATCATCTAAATGTTTTACAGGAAATGCATTATTACCCTCTCTTGATTTTTCATAAACGTCAACAAAATATCAACATTATAATAGTCAGAATTAAATATTCAAACGACATATATATCTTTCTTATGCAAACAGTCCTTATTACTCTGTACAAAACTTCTTCTTCAATATTACATGTATAAAAACAATAAAAATATCTTATCTCTGTATATCACAATGGAAAATAAATAAAAATGAAATATTGCACTTTGAGAAAATAAAATATAGATAAAATTGTGCTATTTCAACAAAGCATTTCCCTGCACGTCACTAAGCTCTTTTTTTGCCATAAAAAGGCCACTGTAGACACTTCTTTGACATCAGTACAAGAAAATGAAAACTGTGCATGCTTCGCTGTGCCGAGCATTGGTTCCGACCAATTTACTTCAATTTATGACAAAACAGAAAAAATAATCCTTTTGAAATCATGCAGCAAACACGCGCAGTGATACGCACCAGATATGAATGTTCAACAAAAATAAATATAAATCTGTACAATATAAATTAAGGGAAACAATTGGAATTATGTCTCTTAGTAATGTCACGTATCAACATTTACACAGCTTTTTTTTTAAAAATGATGATTCAATGAAGTCTTTTTTCTTGAAATCTGAAATGATAAAACAATAAAACAATTACTCAAATGTTAAATTTCACATCTATAAAATTATTTCTAATGACACATAACGTGTGACCATATTCAAAAGCATTAAGTGGTAACCATTTTAAATATGTAAAGCTACGATATTAAAGGTTGAAAAATTTATTTTCAAATGAAGATTGCAATATATTTGAATATATTATGATTCCATGTGTATACCGAAGTCGATAACGCTTTTTTTTAAAGTACAGTAGTAAAAGAAAAACTGTTTGCGATTTTGATTTGCATATCCGTGATTCGGACGCTTTTCCGTTTTGGTGACTTCACAGTATGGAACTTTCTTGGTACATGGCTATTTTAATCTTATAGTTAACATGGCTTGTCTGTCTGACTGAACTTCACTATACATTTTGTATCCCCAAAAAAAGGCACCAGTATTAAACTTACATGAATTTAGACCCTGACTACTCTGGTTACTTCCCGTGAGACAGACATGGATCGTGATCTGCGTACGGTTTGCAAGTTCTTTTCCGCCATATCTGCCCTCTGTTCTGCTTCATCAATCAATGATTGGGCTTTGCGGTATTTATTCATAGTGATACTTGCAACGTCTTCCTGCAATGCATTATGGGAAAAGGTAAATAAATGATATGTATATTGATACTGAATTGCAAATATTATTCATTTTGATTAAACACATTATTATTTCATACTAATGACATCTGTTATCATTTCAATTCTCCATTTTATTGTTATCTTTGTATTATATGAAAAAAAATAAAAACTGAAGTTCTAAAAGAAGGATAGAGACTTACGGCCTCTTCGATCATTCTCTTGTATGTCTTGCATTTCATTGTGAGTTGATCGGTGATGCTGGTGAGCTCGGCAACCTGGCGACGGTCTTCATCAGAGGCTTGAACGGTTTCTTTCCATTGACGTTCGAATTTGCGGGCTGATGCGGCAGCTTCTCTAAGACGTCTCTGGTCGGCTTCCAGTTCATTTTCCAAGTCACGGATCTAGAAGAGAAAATTGTAACTAATATATATATATGCACATTTGTACTTTTCGATTTATTTTTATCTTGTGGAAGATCATTGAAAAATAAAAGATATATATAGAACATGTTTTTAAGAGATAAATGGAAATACTTATCTGTTTGAACAAACAGCTGAAGCAACAGGAAATGACGAAATAGCAGTCATACTCTAAAAAGATACTGATAGCTTAATTTAAATGTCATAAACTTCTTATTAAGAATATACTCACTCTAGCCTGTAGTTTGGCAATCTGTCTCTTTCCTTCTCTTTGAGCGAATGCCTCAGCCTCTTCCAGTCTGACAGTGATTTCTCTGATCTCGATTTCAAGTTGTTTACGGAGAGATTCGGCATTTTTGTAGTTATCTTGTTCCTGTCTGAGCTCATCAGCAAGTCTGTTGACCTCGGCTTGGAGACGGTCGGCACGTTCCTCAGCAGCTCTTTGTCCGTTAAGGGCATCATCCAAATCGCTCTGCATGGCGGCAATATCGGCTTCCATGCGGCGTTTGTCGTTTGTGAGGGCTGTGACTTGAAGTTGTACTTCGGTAAGACGGACAGTTACTTCTCCAAGTTCGTTTTCGGCATTCTTGCGGGCTCTCTCGGCCTGTAAAAATAGAAATATCCAATGAATATCACCAAACAGACATTCTAATGCAAGCAATTTCAATTTACCGAATGTGTGCAGAAGTCAATTACTAAGTTTAAAGTATGGTACTAACAATATCAATAAGCTCGTCTTGTTATTAACATTTCAAAAAATCCATTTAACCATTTATCTCAATACAGATATTTCAGTAGTGATCATAAAACATTTTTTTCCAAATTCAATTTATATTGAAAATAGATGTAGTCGCGGTATAGCCGTTTGTGCTGATGCGGCGTAAAGCAATCATCAATCAATAAAAAACCTTCTTTTCAATTATACATCGAAATCGATAAGAGGTAAAACTAATACTTACATGCTCCAATAGAGACCTGGCATCTTCCAACTCCTGTTGAATGGTGATACGTTTCCTTTCGGAAACTGACAGCTGGTTTCTAGTGTCATCCAATTGACGTGTGGCTTCCTCCAATTGCAATTCTAATTCCTTTGAAGAAAAAAAAATGTTAATATTAAAAAACTAAGATATTCAGCCATCAAGTTTAGCTTCGGAATCTATAATCTCAAAAAAAAAATATCACTGATTTTAGAACGAACACAAGAACATTAGGGAAATTAGTTACAATTAGCCAGGGATGTCCCTCTGTTCCTATGATTTTTGAAATAAGTTATTCTTAAAACAATTTGTTATATTTACAAATAAAAAAAAAAATGGCCAATGTCATTACCCTGTTTCTGTTTTGAAGACTCTTGATCTGCTTCAAGTACTCGGCATTGGCGCGGTTGGCATTGTCCAAGGCACCTTCAAGTTCACGGATGTCAGTTTCGTATTTCTTCTTGATTCTTGTAATTTCAGTCTTGTATCTGGTTTCTACCTCAACAAGTGTTCTCTGGAGCTCATCAATTGCACGTGCGCTGCTCTTCCTGTAAATGTAAATCAAATGTTATCCGAATTCCCAGAATTAGAAAGAACCAACTAATAAAGAAAAAAGGCCATTCTTTTATCTCCTTACTCACATATTTTTAAATCTAAAAAATCCAAAAGCAGTATTTTTTCAAGATGTTTTAAAAATACAAACGTTGTGATCGGAACTGCAGCAAATGAACGTTGATGCGGATAACTCCTGCCGGCCATGATGAAAAACTGCTGAATTATTTTAATTTGGCTTCAAGAGGATGAGAATCTGATAAAAATTGATGTATTTTTGGAATCTTGATTAAAGACTGCTGTGAACTGACCTTGCAGATATAAAATTTTATAATGATTTTGAGTCTGAGCCTTATCTATATTATCATCTTAAAGCTATGTATCTACAGAGTTAAGAAGATTCACCCTTATCATTTAAGCTGCATCTTATAAATGGATGAGTGCGTCATTTTTTATCTTATTATTTGTTTTTTTATTGCATGGAATTTAATTATCTATTATCTTTGTTTTGCAACACCCACACCGACTTTGTTGCTAAGGTAAATAGGTAATTATCAGAACAATACCTATGTTTCGGTTTCTAACGGCAAATAACAGATGTTTCTTTATATCCTTTAATACTTTAGGAGATTTTGGTCCTTTGATATTAATCAATTCAAATTTTTGTTTTGAAATTAACATTAAAGAAACCTTTACCATTTTATATCATTTTCATTTAGCATGAAATAAATGTTAAAGATTTGATAAAAAAATAAAATGTATGCTCCCTTTCCGAAAAGCCTTAACAATTACTCCATTATTCATGATAAGACTTCCGTTTGCTTCGTTAATCAATTTCATACCTGATGCTGTCAATTTCTTCGTCCTTCTCGCGAAGTCTTTGTTCCATCTCAGATCTAAGTTGGTTGAGGGCAGCTTGGGCGGCGGCAAGTTTGGCTTCAGCATCACGGAGAGCCTCTTCAGTGTCACGAAGTGCACTTGCAAGGTTGTCACGCTCAGCCTCCAACTGTGCTTTCAGTGCTGTCAGTTCGTTGATCATTCTGTTAGCAGATTTCAACTCATTGTTGGCTTCTCTGAGGGCATTCTGGAGTCCAGAATTCTCTCTCTCCAAGTTAGCGTTCTTTTCTGCGAGTTCAGCGTTGGCAACTCTGAGTCTTGCACACTCGGCTTCAAGGTTGGCTTTCTCGTTTCTGAGCTGACCGTTCTCTGCAGCGAGATCATCACATCTCTTCTGTAGGGCAGCATTGTCGTTCTCAAGTTGTCTGTTCCTCTTTGTGAGGTCTTGGACAATGATTTGGGTCTGCAAGGAAAAGAAGAAGAAAATGTACTGGTAAGTAGTAACTTCACAAATGTATCGAAAGAAACAAAAAGTAATCGCATAAGACGAATTGTAATTCCGAGATTCAATATAAATTCTTAGCTTTTTAAAATCAGTAATCTATAGCAAACTTTTAAACAATATTTGCAACATAAGATGGCCAGTTGTGGCACTATAAAAAGTTAAACGAATATATTATATGATCACGTACGTTCTCGAGTTCAATGGTGATTTCTCTAATCTCAACAGTGAGCTTGTTCTTGGTTTTCTCAAGAGAGTTGCATCTGGTTCTGAGCTGTTCACAGGTATCCTCGAGTTCTTGGATCTTGATGCTGAGTCTGCGTCTGCAAAGATAAAAGTCGTCACGTGATATTTTATTTAGGAAACACCGATAAATCTGATCTTTGAAATGCACTTAAGGATAAAGATAGTAGCGAAGAAAATAAAACTGACTGGACCGAACTGGATTAGGATAAGACAGCTTTGACTTTGAAAAACACATCAAATGCAAAAAAGTAATGATCGTGATTTATATAACAACAAAAGAATTATCATAAAAAATAGGCCGCCTCAGAATCTAAAGGACTGTGTTAATTTAGTGTTCGTACCCCAAAATGAAAATAACGTCACGTCATTGGTTGAATTTCTATTGTTTAGCACGCTTGTGATCTATCACGACGCTTTTGTGTTCACTTTCGAAAATATTACCCAGAATGTATTAGATTATGAAACGGCGAATTTGTACCTAATCTCCTCGAGCTCTTCTTGTTTGGCCATGAGTTCTTTGTCATATTTGGTCTTCAGAGCTGCGTAGGTAGCGCTGAGTGCACTGAGTTGGGCACGGAGGCTGGAGGCGTTTTCTGATTCTTCTTCATAACGGGCGTTCAAATTATCGTAATCTGACTGAATGGCTGCCAATTGTACTTGAAGGTTTTGTCTTTGCTAGAATAAAATATTGGAATAAAATGTTACATTTTTTTACTCTCAGTTTTATCTCAAATAAATTTATGTTATAATTATACTCTCAAATTGATAAAAAAAATAATAATTCTAGTTATATGATTTAATATCTTACGACTTGTTTGTTAAAAAAAGTGTTCAAAATCAAACCGTTTACTAACTCTGCTTTCGGTAATGAGACGACAATAAAAAAAACCAACATAAACATTTTACTAACCCTGCTCTCGTCATCAAGGTTCCTCTTCAAATCGTCACACAAAATTTGAAGTTGGGCCTTGGCTTTGGCGAGACCGGCATTGGCACCGTCCAGTTCCTGAACCTGGTGTTGTAGATCGAAATTCTCTTGAGTGAGACGTGCTTTGGAGAGATTGGAGTCGTTCAACTGGCGAGTAAGGTCATCAACACTAGCTTTGAGACGACCGTTTGATCCCTCAAGAGCATCAATTTTGGAATCAGCTGACATCTGCAAGTTTAAATAAAGGTTATTTTCATGCAGGAATTATAGAAAAAAAGTTATTTTAACAAATAACCGGAAACATACTATAGACTGAACAGTAAAAAAAAAAAAATCCTGAACATACTCAATTTTTCATGTGACATAGTACTTTGAATATAGTATAAAGTAGAAACGTTTTAGATGAATGTTTCGACTTTCAGACACGTTTCGAATGCTTTGTAACTATTATATTTCATATTTACATATTTACACGAAAAGTAGAGAGAAACTGAAGTGATAGAAAGAGTCGTTTAATAAATAAAAAAAAAAAAAAACGAGTAAAGTTATACCTTGGCCTTTTGAAGACCATCGTTCATAGCTTGGAGAGAGTCAATCTCAATGATGAGTTGATTCTTTTCTTTCTCAGCTCTGAAATGATAAAAAAGACAATGTTTATTTGCTAGAAATTTTTATAACAGTTTTGTCAATCTAATTTGAACATTGATCGAGAACGCATAATATATGATTGAAATTCATTGCTATTTTAAAATATAAATGTATAGATTCCAAATAAGAATCATTAGTAGAAAGAATAAATTTCTGACACCAAAATTGTTTAGTAAAAGATTTAAGATGGTACATAACACTACGGGGAGATAACTCTGTAAAAATCAGCTGAACGTTTTAATCACGTTCTATTGTTAAGGAAAGATTAAGCTTCTTAATGATCAAAATCAGTGTTATTCAAACTGCTATTTATCCAATGGAAATTTTCCGATAAAGTGTGTGGTTCAAGTATTTTGAAATCTTTATATTTTTAACAAAGTGTCAAAGTGAATATTTTGTCAAAATTTTATGAAAATTAAACGAGCCAAATTAATTTAAGTCAAGGTGTTTGGTACCACCTTAAATATCACAAAAATGTATATTTTACCTGGATTTAGATTTTCCCATATGTTCCAACTGGTCAGTCAGATCATTGAGGGCTTCCTGGTGTCTCCTCCTCATGTTTTGTTCTGTAGCCTCGAACTGAGCACAGCTCAATTCCAAATCTTTACGAACTTTGTTGACCTCTGCTTCACGCTTCCTGCTTACCTCAGTCTGAAAATTGAAAACATATTTTACTTCCGGAATTTCTTTGTCGAGTATTCAGGTGAATTAGGTCTCTGAAATTTGCAGATTTGATTTTGCATTTGAATAAAAAGCAATAAAATTTCCAAGAACTATAAATCCGTATACATCTTTTTGTTATCTAACTTTGATTATTGAAAGGAATATGATCTTCACATGGGCTTATATTTTTACTTAAATTTTTTGTATTAATCTCGAGTATATGCTGGTGAAATATCAATATAAAATGACATTCATCTTCAATACATACTGCCGATGTTGATGTTCCCATGGCATCCTCGAGTCTGTCTGATATTTGATCTAACTGGAAGGTCAGCTCCGCGCTTTGTTTTTCATACTGAAAAAAAGAGAGACAATTGGTCTAAACACTAGCAGTGGTTCTGTGAGTATAAAACAAAATCCGTTAATTCAGTTTTGTGTTAAACGGGAAGATACATTGTAACATTGTGACGAAGAACAGCAATAAAATTGCTCGATTTTTCAGTTTGGTTTTGTCAAGTGCATGTAAGAACTTTGTGTAAGGAATTCATACACTATAAGTAGCTACCATTCTATTGCATTCAAATTGTTTTACACGTATTTTGATAAAGTTTTGTATTCAATGTGCAAAAATTTGCAAGAGTTTTATCACGTTTGCTGTTTTTATTACATTATTATTATTGTTATTTCATTATCATCATTATTATCATTACTATATTTATTTATTTCATTTTTTGTAGTTTTGTATTTTGTTTCATAAACTATAGTGCACAATATAAAATATTGAAGGTTTCATTCCTAATTAATTTACATCACGTCTATTTATTTATTTCATTTCGATCAAACTTTCGTAGGTAAGAAAGAACACAGCCGAAATATTTTTGGAATGCACACACGTGTATTGAGTTTCAGTTAAGTACTAATATAGGAACTTTACGCGCGTTTGATGACTTGGCAACCGTTTCCACTCCTACACTACGTGAAGTAATTATAGCTTTTCTATTACAAATTGCAATTTGCTATAAGATGTTATCGAAAGTTCTCAGTATCATCGTCAATTCGTGAATTATTCACTATAATATAGGTTTATTATAAAATATTTTCTTGATTTTGAAACATTCAATGATTAAATAGATAATTTTCAATCAATATTCTATTTATGAAGATTTAATCATTTTTATTCAGTACATAAAATCAACACTTTAACAGATCATTTCTCTTGAATTGTTATGCCTGGAATGTTATAGAAAATTATCTGCTATATTGATTTTTTATGATTGAGAACAGCTGCATTTAGATAGAATATATGATTACTAAAAGCATATGGCATTAATGCACGATTCACGCGTGCCAATTGTTTACATTAGATGAGGATATACCTTCAGGTTATGTGTGCAAACGAACGTTTGAGGGAAATAGATTTCTTATTAATTAATCATGTATGACCAGACAATGGGTGATTATTTTTATAAATAAATCTAATAACTGATGTGCACTTCCTGTTATCATGGTATTCTCTCATTCATGTGTATGTTTTAATACATCGTTATAAGCAGTCACGTATACAACTTCCCAAAATGTTTGCTAAAGGGCTGACATTTGTGTCTGTGTACCGGTGTTTAATATTATTATTTATTGATAAAAAAGACAACAGGGAACTAATCAATCTTACTATATAAGAACAATCCAGTTATGCTGAACTTTAACAAGACGAATTTGAATGGTATTTTTAACCTCTGTGTATTACTATACCTACCCTTAATCTCATCTCCCTCTCGGAATCTAAGGAATCTTCGAGTTCCCGGATTCTGGCCTGTAAAAAGTAATATAAAATGTATTTAAAATTAATATATATACACATGTATATAAATATAAAAGGAGCCACACATATTCTTCAAACCAAAGCGTTAATTGAAGCATTAGTTTTACAAACAAGAACTTACAAATAAGGTGTACAAATATTTTCGATAAGACACAATTCTGAATAAAACTTTTAGTTTTTAGTAAATGCACAAATATCATGTTATTTCAAGATTAAGCTGGTTACCTTACAATCACCATTAGATTATTTTCTTATTTACGAGCAATATCAAAGATATCTTATAACTACTTGTATATGGACACCCCACACATAACACAAAGATGCGTTTTGTATTAACATTGCTAAGGAAACGTGAAGAAGAATTAAAGCTAATTTTTGTAGGATAATTGATTGAAAAAGGTAAACATGCATTAAAAAACAACAAACAGTCAAAATGGATGTGCAAAATCAAGAAAATAAGTAATTCAGTGGCAATTGTATAAATAAATCTTAGAAATAGTTGTGATATTTGTATTTTGGATTCATAACTCAGAATAGATGTTGTTTATAAGGACATTTGGATATTTCAGGTAGTTTGTGCACTAGGATTTCAGTTGACAATGGTATAGGTGTAATTACAGGACAAAATCTCTGGAAAAGGGACAGATTTGTTTTTGGTGCCAGGGAAAGGAGTCTATTCACCCTATACCTGTAATCGAAGTTCCTCATCTTTGAAAAACCTTTGTTGTACAGTTTCTACAGATGAGACATTTATTGATGAAGGAGCTGGGAGTTTTTCTGCTCGCTTTATAACCTTTTTGACTATAGTTTTTGTAATCTTGATATCATCATCATTGTCGCCATCAGTTTCCGTTACTGTCTAACAAAGTATAAGTGGTATCACATATAACCTAAGACCAGGTCGCCCAATTTAATGAACAGTCAAAACCATTGATAATATATTAGTACAATTTTTGCAAACTATTTTGTAAGTAGAGGCATTTTCTTCCTTCATGCATGCGACAAAAACTCTTTAAGAAAATAATTTCAAAGTTCTAAAAACATGCATTTATGAAGTTATCATATATGTTTATTTAGATAAAATATCTATTTTAATTTGTACATTATCGAAGACTTTTAAAGATAGCTTATCTCTTATGATGCTTATTGTGGTATAATCCTGATCTTCATACTAACTATCCTGAACTTTCTCAACTTAATTTAAGGACTTGAAATGTATTTTGTTCGGCAAAATTAACAGTGAAGTTTACTATATCTATTTACACATCAAGTCTGTATACATTGAAATCGTTTGATTTGTAGACAGTCTCACTTTTTAATTACATTGGGTTTTTATGGGTTTCGAATCATTATATATATATATATAAGTTTGACTCAAGGAAGAAATAGTCGAATGGACATATTATATTATCATTTTCTAGAATAGAGATAAGCTTATCATTTGTATTCCTTGAGGACAAATCATGCTGATTTGTTTGTCTAGATGATAAATGATGAAGCATTCCTTCCGAACCACTAACAGAGAACCAAATATGATAAATAGTTGGCAATGATTCCGGAATTTCTTACTGATACAAGAATAGAAATTGATATTAAGATACATTGGTAAGCTAAAAGATGCAAAGCTGTCAAAGAGATCATGTTTAATTAATCGAACAGACCTCTTCTGTTTTCCTTATCTGTCAGAAAAAATATATCTGTCATTTTATTACTGTCTTTTAATTAAACAAACGTTCTGATTCGTATGTTCTGAGCCAAAATTTGTCTTGTTCGAATGTAGATGTTTCTAGTTCGATCGAAATTGAAAAGAATATTTTGTTTTGAATGTAATACAGTAAGCTGAATTCTGTACTGAAAGACTAAGTATTGTAATTTAAACTAAGAAATGTAAATGAATAAATTAATAATAAGCTAATTAAGCAATTAAAAGATAAACGTTTCTTTAAAATTAAAATGGACTAATTATTATATGTCATTTTTGATTACTTGAAATTTGTAAGACAACGTCAGTATGAAGTGAATGTCCAGGCTTTCGTTAAGTCATTATCTATTTTGATCATTTCTAATAACTTCCGAGTCAAGTTATAATCAGAATATATTTTTGTTTTGTCTTGGCATAATAAATACAAATAAAGCAAGTACTATGGCTTCCTTATCATAATTCCTATGTATTGTATATTATTATTGATGTAATGTAACTCTCTATTAACAACATCAACGGTTGCTGAGCGCATCCCTGTAATGACCAAAATAGGCGTGGATGCCAATTGGCGGAAAGTGCCGATCAATCACGAAGATGATAGCTTAGATCAGCATTATTGTATGACCTTGTTTGACCTTTCCAATTCGCAATCAGTTAATTAACTTGATATAATACAGGTATAATTTAGAATTTTTATATGTTGATATCGAATTGATGAAAAAACAAAATAAAAGAGTACTTAAGAAACATTTGGCTAAGATTTAAATTGTTCAAATTCCAAACTTAAGATAGCAATTTCAAATCCCTTCACGCCATTTTAGTAGATTACATGATAAGAAGGCAAATGTTTTTGATATAAATCGTAATGTACTTAGATTCCAAGTGAGCTTTGTCTGTGCATGCTGTGCAATCAACCACGTTGGGCTATGTTTACATTAGGTTGTAAACAGTTAATATCTTAAATCGATACATAAAACTTTATGCAAGAGATAAGATAGTACACTTATACTATCATTCAAAGAATTTCTTTTGCGTCAGAAGCCTGCTTGACGTTGATAATTCCATATTGTAAAGCATATGTTGTGTAGCAAGCAGTTTTTAGATATATGCTGAGATAGGGTTTTGCGAAGCTCACAATGTAAACCAGTAAGATCCAAATAAATCTTGGCTGATTGAAAACAAGTCCATTTGAAAACATTCATGGCAAAGGTATAACAATAGCATCACATGTAAAGCAATTTCCTGGAGTATTATTCCATTTGTTTCATTTTTTAAATCCATTTTTTCAGCTTTGAAGCAAGAGCTAGCACAAATAGTCGTATTACTGCACAATTACATTGTAAATTTCGTGTTTTCATCTTGAATATAAAATCCTATAGCGTTATAACCTTAAGATTCATACGTTTGAAAACATTTATTGAACTTTATCACATATTACAGATTTCTCTGCAAAACAAAGCAAGCGAAAGACATCACAAATAAGCATATTTCAACATTTTTTTCACACATTTACTCACCTCCAGTCTATTTTGGCTGCTTGGGGAGCTGCCTCTGTAAACATTGTATGTGTGTCTGACGACCCTTGTGCTGCTGGAAACGTCAGTGTCGAGATCACGATATAAAGACGACATTTTGAATATCTGTCCGTAGGTACACTATATTCACAAAAATAAAGGTATTAAAAAACTAATGCGAAATGGAGCTATCCTTCCTTGTTAACCACTGCTCGACACAGGCTTTTGTGAAGCTTACTACTTTGAACGCCCGAATGAATGCTTAAATACTGCTTTACAATTTACATATATATCGCCTAACCACCGCTAGAGGGCGCTAATCAGAAAGTATGTGGAAGATGGCTTGAAACACGATACAGATAGTTAGATCAAAGGATAAAACCACGCGCGTTCCCCGTTGCTAAGGAGGTCATGTGTTTGCACGTCAGAGTAAATGCACCGTTAATTTCTCTCTTAATCAAAATCAATTCATAAACATTTACCTTGAAGCAAGGAAAAACACCGATGAAAACAAACATTAAAGACTTCCCCTTTGCTTCAGGTATATACACCTACCCCCTTATTCGGAAGGCACACGTTCTACACGTGTTTGACTAATGTAATTGTAATAGAATGACGATCTAGTGAGTTTTTCGCGTAACAATCATAAAATGTGCATTTTGTGTAATGTGCAGTGTGTCAAATTATAAATAACTCAGGTACCATATATGTATCCTGATACTCAGCATGTTTGTTTCACTTTCTATGAAATTAACATTGCTGACTTCCGCATTGTGATATTGCTTCTGTCACAGCAATTTCCTAATTATTTATTGTATTTTTCAAAGAAAATTTACTTATCTTGCATGTTGATGTGTTTCGCGGTGGAAGCACATAGTTCTCTGTTATATAACATTGCATTGATATACTAGTTCAAAGTTTATAATCATGAACTTAGTATTGTGGTACTTTCACTTTATTCAAGATAGTTATTACGTTTGTCAATTCAGAATAAGTTAAATGAAATATCTGAAAATATTTTTAACAGTATCAAGATTGTTTTACATTATTGTTCATTTATATAATATATTTTTGTATTTATATATAATAAGTTAAAGTTTAGTTGTAATTGGTTAATTTTCATAAATTGTTTAATTTCAGATTATGTAAAAAGCGGGAAGCAATGTTTCAGCTTAAAGCATCATGAAATTACTTTACTTATTAAATTGGATTGTCATGAAATTGAATGAAATAGTTGCCACTGAACGTTACGCAAACAACAGTTAATCATCCTTATTTCATTAGAATTTCTGATATATGAGGGTCTGGATGGGGTCCTCCATTTCCGTATTCTTTAATTTTTAGGTAATTTTTCTCTATTCTTTGTAATTTTGATCCATTTTTCTCTTTTCTTTCTATCTAAGCACCCCACTTTTCTCTATTCTTTATTTTTTGGACTATTTTTTTCTTTTCTTTATTTTTCTGTATTATTGGCCCTTTATTCGCTATTCTCATTTCTATAAACCCCATCCATACCCTCAGATATGTTAAGGCTGTGATAAAACCTATTTATATACATTGTCATAGAAATATAGTTCATAAATCATTTCGACGCTAGATGATGTTCAGTAAACTTGGTCGTTTTCTATACTTATCGCAAACCAAAATATCCCATTCAATCTCGACTGGTATAGTTACATGAAATACCATGCATCATTTTAATTTCAAAAACAAGTACTATGGGACATCTTCAACTTGAAAAGAGGTTTGTTTTTAGGCCTCGCTGTGTCTGTGATATGAAAAACAGACTTAAAAGCGCCCTTCTTTGGAATTTGTCTATTTCGTGCAGGGATTTTGCGCCACGAGTTTCGTTTCTTTTATTTCACGTGAATTTAAGCGAAAAACTGTCTCTTATGTATTGTTTCATAATAAACATCACGATGTAAAAGTATTGCATTAACTTTTAAAATGAAAGAAAAAGGGGGACAGTTATTCTAATCATAATGCTTCCTTATTTTCATGGTTGTATCTGAAACAGACATTCCTAATAACTCCCACGTGTGTTACCCACAGGTGTAATGAGAAAGACAAACAAGATTTTTATTAACAGACTAATCTTATTACTCATAAAGCTATACAATTAATTAATCCAATTAACTAATGACAATAAAGTCGGAAAGTGAGGTGAACGTTCGATTGATCTCTGCTGCCATGCATTTGAACCGGTACAAGGTCGTGCAATATGTTACTGGTCATAAGTACGGGCAATGTGGAATTGACAATAAGGACACGACAAGTATTTGCTGTTCTTTAAATCCTTTCATTGCTGAAATTAAGAGAACCGAAAAATAAATATCAAAGAGTAGATATGATTAAAAAAAAAAGAGGTAGTCAATTTAGAATGTACTTTTATAGTTTAAAAATAAAAATAAATACAAATTAAAAACAATGCAACACTAATTCAATATTATCAAATTGGAGGATCTTATTGGATAACGAACTGCGTAACATTCTAAATCTAACTCTTTAAGAAAAGTCACCATTTAAAATTTCGGAATTTATTTGCATTGTACGTCTTCTTTTTTTCTTTTTTCGTTTTTTTGCCATGGCATATTGTCAGTTTGTTTTCGACTTACGAGTTTGATTATCCCTTTGGTATCTTTTAACCTCTCTTCAGTGAAAAAATTTCAAACAAAATAGTCACATTTTTTGCTGAAAATCTTCTTTTTTGTCAAATATTATTCCATTCTGAAGCGTACACGAAGCTGTAAAGAGGTATGATGTTTACGTTTCATATAATAGCTGAGGAACCGTAGTTCTTATGTCCTTATGATATTATTTGACAATTTGTGGGTCCGCACAAATCAGAAAACATAATTAGGACCATTAGAGTTACAGTTCCGCAGCTAGTTTCATAACAACATTATTTTGTTATGTTTAACCCCGCCACATTCTGTATGCGCTTGTCCCAAGTCAAGAGCCTGTAATTCAGTGGTTGTCGTTTGTTGCTGTATCATATTTGTTTCGTACATAAATCAGGCCGTTGGTTTTCTCGTTTGAATTGTTTTACATTTGTCATTTCGGGACCTTTTATAGCTTTCTATGCGATATGTGTTTTCCATATTGTTGAAGGCCGTTTTGTGACTTATGGTTGTTTACTTCTATGTCAGTTTGGTCTCTGGTTGAGAGTTGTCTCATTGGCAATCATACCACATCTTCTTATTTATGTATATCTACACTGTTAAAAGATGCCAACAATGGTCATTCTCCATTGTATTTCTGTTACATGGTAATATTAGAGTGTTTTAGACAACCAGTGGAATTTCAATATAAAATATTATAAAAACAAATCACGTGCATGCGGCTAATTTCCATGCGCATATTACGCATTACACGCGTTTCTGGAATACACTTTCATCAGGTTCATTCCTGACAAAATAAAACCTGAAAGCTAAATATGTATCCAAACATCATGATTTTTATGGATTATTTAACTTATGTCAATAAACGATTCAGCAGATAAAGCTGCTACCCACATGCGATTATTCATATTAGTTAGAACGTCCTGAACATGCACGAAATATTAGTTAGATATAAGGAGTGGTGGAATGTATTTACTTTACATGAATACACATACATCTAACATATAGAAAATGAAAATTTATGACCCCATTGACCCACTGACTGATATTTCAATTATACTACCCTCAGTGAAATTTCACTCGACCCCATTGACCAATCGATATTTCAATTATACTACACTCAGTGAAATTTCACTCTACCCCATTGACCCATTGATATTCCAAGTATACTACCCTCAGTGAAATTTCACTGTGCCCCTTTGACCCATTGGTATTTCAATTGTATTACCCTCAGTGAAATTTCACTTATTTTTTCAAACTTATCAAAGAGTGACCCATTTAGCGGATTTAATATATGTGAATTGGTAAGGAATTGTTAAAAAAAAAGCCCCTCACTGCTCGAAAGAAAATCTGTCAACCAGCAATTTACGGACAATAGAAACGTGCGAAAACTGCACTGTACTTTATGTTTAATCATCCTTGGCGATTAAAAAAACAACACTTTCTTAATACATGGGGTTTTCATACATCTCGTATATTCTTTTAGGATTTGATAAAAAAGATTATGAACATACATAAAATGATTTGTAATTTGATGTCAGTCCGAAAGAAAACAAAAACACAGCACTGACGAGAATTAAAATACAGACAATCTGGCAAAGTTTATAAAGTAGTATTTTTGTCTTTTCTTTTCAATTTCCTTTTGCTTGTGGCAAAGTCAGTGTTGAGTATGTAAAATGACCTTTATCCGTTCATCTATTAACCTAATTCCTCTCTAGATCTTTTACCAATTTAGAGATCTGGTTTCTATCTGGAATGATGTCTTGGTATTGTTTGATATGAGCAAGCGCAGATCTTTGCGATATAGGAAAATGACCATTCAATTAATCTCATCATATATTGTAATAAACATGCGTGTATGAGCTTGGGGATACTATATTTACACCCCCCCCCCCCCCCTCACACACTTTTTTGCGAAAAAATTATTATTGAGAATAAAAAAGCAAAAATAAAGAGGACACTAATGTTTGTTCTTTTTTTTTGTTCTGTTCTTTCAGAAGCACACCACTGCACTGTTCAGGCTCCTTCCACGCCCTGTAATATATCTGTAGCCATTTGTGATGTAGCAGAAAACGGGAATAGTGATTCAAATTTGTTTTACACGAATAATCCAGTCGTTATATTTCGCTCACAACGATCACTACATTAACCCCTAGAGGACACTGACCATAAGATGGCGCTGTATCATTAGAGTTAACTACATCTTGGATTGTATGCCAAATATTAAAACAGAAACAGTATTTACTATACATAATGTAGATCATTAGAGCTATTGATCATTATTCGTGATTCGTTTCTGAAGAACAAAAACAAATGATTGGTACAAACTCTTGAGTTAATGCAGCTTTAAGGGACACTTGATTATTCTGTCAACGCTTGCTTCCTCTCAACAAATATTTATATCTATACTTATTTTTTTCGAAGACTTTTTTCATTTGCTGTTACCTGTATGTTTTTTATTGTCTTAATTTGTCTAAATGGTGATGCGCGAAATACAGGATGGTCACCATACAAAAACCGAATGTTTTTCTTTTACATCAAATAATTTAGTTTGAGAATGGTAGCTCCTCTGTTTCAAATTAACAAGCTTTTTAAAAGACTGTCATAAATTGATAGTATATGAATAATGGAACTTGACATTTAAAGTAGAAAAAAATGACAGGTCCATGTCATTGTTTTTGAGATATAATGAATTGAAAATTTGGCGGGAAATAATTCTCTCTAGATTTTTCATATATTTAACATTGACAACTTTTCAAACACTATGAAAAAATAACAAGGATTTTATAAGATTTTAAAATGTGGCTTTTTAAACTATATGCAATAAAATTATAGAAGGAAAAGTAGGGGTTAGCGGGGAAATTTTAAAACTAGAGGATTCCGAATATCTGACAAAAAGTCAAAAACATGAGTAGCGAACATCCTTAAACAAATATTTCATTTTTCAAAAATGCACAAATTACAATTATGCTATAGAAATACAGGGATTCGGAAACAAGAAGAGCTCATATAAATTCGTCTCCCTTGATATAGTTTCAGTACTCTGTATAGTTATCATAATTCGTTGATGTTCCAATATTATATGGAAGAGCCAATGAAAGCTATGAGAGCTGCCTTTATTCATGACGAGAATCTTTTTTGCTTGTAAACCTTGTTGCCCAATGGATAAAAAAGGGGATTATAATCTGCGCAAATTAGGCTGGAACCGCCCATAAAACATTTCCAGATTTACTCCTGGTATGTTGAAATCAAATAGAGTGCGATTGTTGATCACATAATGCACAATATATATATATACATATATTCAAAGGATAAGGAAACGCAACACACGAATTTTTTCTGTTTTTTTCGATAAGAATTCAAAACAACAGATCTTCTGTGGACGCTGCCGAACTGTTAATAAGATTTGTCTGGGATTTTTCACAGGATCTACATAGTATTTACAGAACACTTCGGGCAAATTACATAACTTCCATCAATTTTGAAATCATAACGCTCACAAATTCCTCATTTCTTTCATTCAAAAATGAAATATATTGAATTTGCATTTTCAATGGAGTTTTTCAGTCACAATGGCGACCTCAAAAAAGGGTTATCAAAACGTATATTTTTCTTACAATTATCCTTTGCATTTGGTCCAATTTGATCATGCATTTGAATGACAAATCTCGAGTTTTTATTTTCTTGTGGCCCCTGTGAAGATTCTGAACCAAAAAAATTTAAAGCCAGGCGAAATTACTCGATCATCTTGTATTCAGTATTCATGGAATATTTTGTATTGTCATTCTCAAAAAGGACAAAGGAGCATGGAATATTGAAATCGGTTGAGTTTCTACTTGCACTTAACGATGTTCGCTACTCTGGTTCAAAATAACAAGCTTTTATAAAGACTGTTACAGTATCAATTGATAGTAAATAAATAAAGAAACAAAAAACGGAGAATAAAATGAAGGGTCCGTGTGCTTATTTTCGAGATATAAGCCATTGAAAATTTGGCGGGAAATAATTCTCTCTAGACTTTTCATACACTTAACATTGGCACCTTTTTTCTTTCAAAAACGATGAAAAAATAACAAGGATTTTATAAGATTTTCAAAGATGACATTTTAAACTATATGTAATCAAATTATGAAAAGAAAAGTAGGGGTTAGTGGGCAAAATTTGTAATGGTCCTACATGGATAAAACAGAGGATTCCGAATATCTGGCTATAATTCAAAAACAAGAGGAGCGAACATCTTTAATATAATTTTGTGTTTCTATTTGCACTCTGTCGTGACTTGATAATGCGTTTTTATTTGTACATAATACTTAATGATGTGTTTCTATTTGCACACAATACTTGATGTTGTATTTTTATTTGCACATACTAGAAGTACTTAATTAATGGTGTGTTTCTATTTGCACACATTAGTTGATGTTGTGTTTCTATTTGCATACAATACTTGATATTGTGTTTCTATTTGCACACAGTACTTGATGAAGCGTTTCTATTTGCATAGAGTTATTGATGTTGTGTTTCTATTTGCATACATTACTTGATGTTGTGTTTCTATTTGCACACAGTAATGAATTGATGTTGTGTTTTTATTTGCACATAGTACCTTATTAATGTTGTGTTTTTCTATTGGAACGCAGTACTTAATGTTGTGTTTCTATTTGCATACAATACTATATGATGTGTTTCTATTTGCACACATAACTTAATTGATGTTGTGTTTCTATTTGCACACAGTACTTGATGTTGTGTTTTAATTTGCACATATTACTTGACGTTGTGTTTCTATTTGCACACAGTACTTGATGTTGTGTTTCAATTTGCAAATAGTACTTGACGTCATGTGTGTTTCTATTTGAACACAGCTTTTGATGTTGTGTTTCTATTTGCACATAAAACTTGGCGTTGCGTTTCTATTGCGACAAGTACTTGATGTTGTGTTGTTTTTATCTCTCTCATAGTACTTAATATTTTGTTTCTTTTTGCACACGGTACAACATGTGTTTCTATTTGCTCACGGTACATGATGTTGTGTTTCTATTGGCACACAGTATTTGATGTTGTGTTTCTATTTGCACACAGTACGTGGTGTTATTTATTTTTGTATTTGCACAAGGTACTTGCTGTTGGGTTTCAATTTGACACATTATTTGATGCTGTGTCGTTTCTTTTTGCACAATGTACTTGATGTTATGTTTCTATTTCCACCTAGCAATTGAGGCATGTTTGTATTGGCACTGATTATGTACAGTAATGTTGCGTTTTTATTTGCACTCAGTATATTATGTTTGTTTTTATATTTGCTCTTATTATATAATACGGCTTAAGTTATCAGCTGAATACAAGATATTCGAAGAAAACTAACATTTTGATTCCATACGCCTAACGATATGAACTAAAATGTAGCATAAACTAATTTCAATTACATATAAATTCGAAAGAAAGTGTTTTAATACGATTCATTAATTCCGGAAGATCATTTTCTCTTAAACCGCTCTTAATGCAGCTGTGTGGCTTTCATCAACTCTAGAGTGTAAATTTCGAGTAATACATTTCGTATAAGCTCATGATGTAATTAATTGCCTTTGAAATGAAAATTAAACATTAAAGTTACAGCTTTCCATATAGATATTAAAAAATGATATCGTATTTGTCACGTTTGATGGTCGTGTGTTTCAACAGAAATCGTTATTTCTATCGAAACCAAATATGCTCTTCTTTTCTCTCTGGCAGAATCGTTCCTTTTTTGCATGAAACAAAGACTATGATTTCCATTTTCCTGTCTATATTGTCGGCGGTTCTCTCCTAATACAGCGGTTTCCTCCATAGAAAATAACACAAAATACTGATCGACGTGATATAGCCGAGTGTCCTTAAAGCGCAACAGTCATCAATCAGTCAGTCATTTTACACATTTTGATTTTTCGAGTTTTATTAAGACAACATGACACTAACCATGTACAATGAATTTGAACAAGAACAGAAAGAGGAAAATAATATTTTCTATGTCCTCCTCGTTTTAGGCAGCAACCGTTCATCTTTTCTTCTTTTTTTAGGGGGGGGGGGGGGGGGGGGCATGTTTTGTGATAAATTGTTTGATTTTGAAAAAAAAAATAGTTTGGTTTGTTTCAAAATGGTAATGAAGTATTAGTTATTTTTCATTGAAAATTACTGCAAAAAATACGACATTGAGTTTCAAAATAAATGTCTTGTTCCTGTATACCGTGTGTATACGTTATTGAAAAATCAATTGTTTTTTAATCATGAAAAATCAAATGTTTGTCTCGAGAAACAAAAACAAAAAAAACAAAACAAAACATGCCCGAACAAAGGATGAGTGGTCGTGCCTAACTGGCTCACATTTTTGTTTCCTATTAGAAATGAGTTAAAACTAGCTATACGGTATGGGTTTTCTCATTGTTGAAGGCCGTACGGTTACCTATATAATTGCTTACATCAACTTTATTTGAACTTTGGTGGATAGTTGTCTCATTGGCAGTCATACCTCATCTCCTTATTTTTATATAGCTCATTGTGTACATATAACTTAGGATCTACATCTTGGCATTGATGAAAACTATACAGCTGTGTATAGATCAATCGAGGTGACCTTATGAAGTATATATAGAATATGAAGTATATTTCTTCGAGTTGATATGATATTCTAGACCTTTCGTTCCCCTCGGGATTTTCTTGAAAGAAATATTCGTTGCTAACAAGCTATTTAATCAAGAATGAATACTGCAAAACAAATCTTCAGGACTGGCACCTTGCATGATTTGGTTGACTGTGTAACATATGACCAGCACGGGTATTAAAAATCAATTTGTTGTAGCCACAACTTGTTGTTCATTCCGGTGACTATAATGTGCGAAACGACATAGAAATAGAAATGAAACGAAACAAAAAGAAAGGAAACGAAACGAAATCAACGAAAAAAAACCAAAACGAAACTAAATATGCATGAATCAACGAAAAGACATAAAATGAAATGGTCTAAAAGAAAACGAAATAAAAAATAAATAAATATATAATAATGAAATTGTTCAGTCTAAGTGGCCGATTGGTCTAGAGCGCTGGACACAGTGCAGGCGGTGTTGTCTCGATATCCCAATAGCATCAGTTCGAATCCCGGCGAGGAATGAACAAAAATTTGCTTCCGCAAATTTGCAGATTTAACATTGTTGTACTGATATTTAGAGTAATTATGAATATAATAATGAAATATATATTCGCTATTTTCCTTTTTATTTTTAGAATTGGTTGATCAGTTGATGTCTACTTATCCGTTCTGATTCATATTTCATCCATATCTACATTATAATTTTACTTTAATTTCTGATTTAAAATTAAACAAAAAAGTTGTTATTAATAGATGACGTATGACAAGAACAACGAACGAGTTGGTGAATATCACGGAGAAAAATGGAGAAGAGGCGTGACTTCTGGTGTAGGGACAACAAGACGAAAAGTTAGAAGAAGTAAAAGAGAGAGAGAGAGAGAGAGAGAGAGAGAGAGAGAGAGAGAGAGAGAGAGAGAGGAAAGAGAAATAAAAGCGAAAGGCAGAGACAGCAGAAAATTAAAATTTGTCGCGTGCTCCTTGATTACGAGAGGTCGTTGGTTCGATACTCGACAAGGACACGTGCAAATCATAACTTGTACATTGTTATATTTGCTGCATGCTTCCATGCTAGTAGCTCTACTTAGGAATAAGAACAATTTCTTGTCTGATCGGAGTCGGAATAATGTGTCCTGGTTTCGTTTCGTTTCTATTTTGTTTCGCACTCTATAAGGGCCCCGTTAACTCATTTATGACATGATCGGCCGGAGTTCATCTTTTATGCATGCAGCGTTATCTTATAAGTTTTTGTGTATGTATTAGACCATTGTTTGTCTCTTCTGTTTTTTTATCCATGGTTTTCGTTCAATTTACTGATTTAGTTTGCTCTCTATTTTTCGTATTAAATAATAATTTGTAAAACTCTAAATTCGCTAGGATGAAATTTGAAAAAGGCAGGACAGGAGTTTTGAGTAAAAAAAAAAAGGCAGGATGAGCAACTTGGCTAAAAAAAAGGCAGGATGCCAATTTATGTAAAAAAAGTCAGGATAAACTAATAAAAAAAAGGCAGGACCGAATAGAGTGAAAAATAAAAAGGCAGGACAGAGATTACAACTAAAAAAAAATGCAGGACAAAATATGTCATCCTAGACCCCCGTAAAAATCAAATGGTAGCTCCCTTATGCAGAAAACAATTACAGAGTGAAACGGCAGTTTTGCGCTTTGGTACATCGCAGTCCATTACTGCTTTAAAAATCTTCTCAAGAAATTTGTTTACAATATTGACGGAGTAATCGGATTCGGCGTTGACAGGCGGCCAATGGTTATCAGACTCCAGTCGCAAATAACATAAAGTAAGGTATTTGAAAAGCATTCCTGGCTTTGATACAGTTTTCTGATCACAGGTGTCTATATGAATATACAGTGATAAAATTGTAAAGCGTCTATATAGATATCGTTGTCTATACTATTAATCTAAAAATAAGGAGATGTGGAATAAATGCCAAAACTGTTTAAACAATCATCAATGAGGGTTTAGATAGGGAAAAAAGGGGATGTTTCATATCTGTATTCTTGAGCAATTATTCTCTTTTCTCTTTATTTTAGAATTCCATTATTTCCTGTTTTCTTTGTCTATTATTCAATATTATGCATCTCCATCCAGATCCTCGTGTGTACCATGAGGGTCTGGATGGGACTGTTCTTCATTTTTGTATTCTTTAAACTGTTTTGCCATTTTTCACTACTCTTTATCTTTTTGCCCATTATTCTCTATTGTTTATATTTTAACATCCGATTATTCTCTATTTTTTTGCCGTATTCTTCTCTATAGTTTATTAATTTTGTCCATTTTACTGCAGTATTGGTTTATTATTTTCTATTCTGTAAACACCATCTAGACCCCCATACTATTGAGCGTCTTGCACATGTATTTTTCTTTTGAAGCATAAAGTACATACGAATCAATAACACCGAAATTTGAAAGAAAATACACGATAACGAAGAAATTCCAAAGAGCAGTTTCATCTCGATTGATCTATACAATTGTATGGTTTTCATCAATGTCAGGAAACACATTTTGAATTAGTTCATGATGTAATTGCAAATTATACCTTACAGATGATCCGATTGATTTCAATGGAGGTAATATATTCAAATGTCAATCAGAACTCTTTGTAATACGTTTAGGGCGGTATGGGGAGTAGTGTTATTCTCAGCAATTGCAGTATATTTTAGCATCATTAATATTTTATAACTTGAGAAGATTACGTATTACACTTATCGTAAATTGATGAGCAGCTCTCAATAACATAATTTCAATAACGATGTTGTTTTAGATAGAGTGTTGTTATTAGCGTTGTCATATGCCAGGGGCGGATCCATGATTTTTGAAATGGGAATAGGGGAAGCGAAATTATATAAAACGGGTTAAAAAATAAATAAATTGGACGATTTTATGCTAAGAAAATGATATATTTTCCAAACAAAGGCGAACAACAAATAACTAACAACACTTGGTGCAGAAAACCTGTCCTGGTACTGGCACACATATTTGGTATGGTGAAACCAGTTGTTCGTTTGCAGAAATCTCCTACTTTGCCTATCGTGATCATATATAGTAATGCAAAACCCACAATAAGAAACCGATCAAAGGTTGACTGGGGTAAAGAAATTCCCGGAGTTCTCACATATAGTGAAATAATGTCTCACTCTTTCACTCTTTGGACGTTAAAGACTCCGCCATGTAAAAGCTATTTGAATAGTCCACAAGCCCTTTTTCCCATGCAGTTGAAGTCCAATTTCCAACTTCATCCAGGTCGACCCACATTGAAAAACCTACATATTAGATTAATTGTTTATTTGTACTCATCCTGAAATATTTTCCACTGTACGTTAAGCAAACTTTAATCAATCAATCAGAATTTTAAAATAAATTGCACTGTCCAGCTAACAATTGATGACCACTCATTTGAACAAGAAGAAAAAAAAAGACACAAATTATTTAGACAGCATGATCAAAATGTGCTCGATTCTATACACGAAGCTATATGTAACCCGTATATGTTGATTGAATACTTCTGCTCAAGAAAAAAAAGTAGAAGCAGTATCCTTAAAAGTCATTATTCATTATTCATCACTTAACGTTGAAAAGTGAATAATGAACTATTTCATTATTCATTATTGAATTTTGAATAATGAAAAATGAATAATGGACGTACTTCAGCGCGGTCATGAATTTTCATCACAAATTTTTTTTTCGAAATCGATAGTAATTATGAGAAACCAATAAGTGTTCAAAATCGCAAAAAAGAGCCATTTTAACTAAATATCACATATGTTATTCTCGATGCTGCTGAAAGATGTAAGAATGAGATTGGACTAATTTCTCCTGAATTTATGGCCTCTTTAAAGCAGTCGTTCAATTTTTTACTTAATTTCAAAGTGTCACGTAGACCACTGTGTATGTATTTTGAAAATTTAACAATATCATAAATATATGGCCAAACTTATAACAGAATAATAGAATTTTGAAAAGAAAATTCTGTCTTATATTATCATTTACCAGAAATATTATATTTCCAAATAATATGCTGATATATAACGACTGTAAAAGATTTTGAAATATTGACAAGTCTGTGGTATCTGCAACCATATAAAAACATATAGAGTACAGTCTGATTCACTAAAACGCGTCTGATTCACTAAAACGCATCTTACAAATCATACAAGTTGTGAAGTTTCACGCAATATGATGTACAAAGAGGAACATTGTTATATCAAAGAGTGACGTTTGTGATGGCAACATGTCTTTTTTCTGTCGGATGTTTCTGTTCTGTGTGCAGGTGTAAAAACAGGCGTCAAGCTCTAAATCGCCGTAAATCTGAAGAAAAAAAAAGATGGAAATATATATACCAGAGACAATCTAATACAAATGCAGAAATGACCAATTGTTTTACATTATTGCACTAGCATTAGCCAAAAAATAAAATAAAATAAAATAAAAAAAAAAATGTGTAGGTTTTATACAGAAAAAAACCATGCCGCTACAAAACCAACTTTGTTTATACAGATGTTGCAGTTCAAAATGAAATAATGCAAATTCAACACAGCAAATTTATATTTCTTCTATGTTGCTGTATTTTATATAAAGGATTTAAATACATCCAAACTGTTATCCCCCAAACCTGGGTATTTGTAAAATAAGAAAACGAATATACCAAGGGGACATATGAAAAGTCCAATAAAAACAAAACCGAGGGTGCTCCGAAATGGCAAGCAGTGCCTACTCCACGTGTGGCACGATTCCGGTAATGTTACAATCGAGAAAAAGAGAACGGGGATTGTGGTTACGCAGGGGCGGATCCAGCCATTTTTAAAAAGAGGGGGGGGGGGAGGAGGTTCTAACCATATATGCCCATTCAAAAGCATTGATCGTAAAAAAGGGGGGTTCCAACCCCCCCCCCCCCCCCCCCCCGGAACCCCACCCTGGATCCGCCACTGGTTACGACAAATTGGAACATATTCGTAGTAACTGTTATAATATGTGACACAGATGTTCCGTAACTGTCAAACAATCGTTAACCTCAGTTGTTGGCCGTCCGTAACCGTATTTCTGCTTGTTGACCTTGACCAATCTCTAGCGCACAGACTCAGTTCATATCCGTTCCGTTCCTTACTACGTACCCTACACTGAAAGTGGGTCATACTAAGGGGAATATTGCGCAGCACGTAAGGAACGATTGATATGAGCCCTGCTGGAACTTTAATACAAATGTACAATTTATGAAAAGTAAAAACAAGTCCCTTTTTAATGCAAGTATATTTCAATATGTATATGCAGTTTTAACCATAACAGACGTTTCAACGTTCTTGTATACAGCTAGAAAAAATCGCTTTGAATTCTTTGCCATACGTTACAAAAATGTCTGGCACGTTACATCCAACCCACTAGGCAGTAAATCGTGGCGTAATTTGTATTGATATACATTGACGGAAACTCCTCAACACATTAATTGTTACATAGGTATGGAAAAACTGCTTCGGTTGATGACTAAGATAAGAAAGATGTATTAATTAGCAAGAAAAATGTATGAGGAGGTTAATACTGGTACAAACGATTCAGTTACTATGTCTAATCAAAATATGTTGACGAATCAAAATAGTTTGCAATGAGCCTGAATTGTCTGCAGTTCTGTCGTCTGCTAACACATAGTACTGATTTGGATTAACAATTCTTCTATGGGTAAACGTGTGTTGGTACTTTTATGATGTTATGGCTGTACCATTGCTTTCATTGATGTTTGATTTTTTCCGTTTTAGAATATTTTTCGTTTATTGATGGTTTATTAACAACTTTTCTTATTTTTACAGCAATTGATTGAGGGGAACATAGAAAAGGGACTCGTTTGGCTTTAGGTGAAGCACTCAAGCGAAAATTTGATATTGAATCTATATTGTGAGGTAACGATAGTATAGTTGGATAAGAGTTTTTTTTTATGACACATTCTTCAACCATATTTTTTTAAACTTAGAAAATTAAATATATCAGATTTAAAAAAAACATTTCCACTGTAAAATTTAATTTGACAAAATTAATATCGTATATGTTACCATGACACGGAGTGGCAATTTACCCATTTCAGAATCTAAAAGAATATATGGTTCATTTTATTGTTCGTACCGCAAAATGATAATAACGTTGTGTCAATGGTTGAATTTCCATTGTTTAGGCCTTTTTTACCAATCACGACATTTTGGTATACACTTTTGTAAAGATTACCCAGAATTGCTTTAGATTCTGAAACGGCAAAATGCATTTTTAGTGTCGTGGTACATATATAAATTGTTCTTTTTCGTCCATTTTCCAGTTAATATTTCGATTGAGTGCGTTTAAATGCAGCTGTATGCGCTTTGTGCTTTCTCTTTTGTGTTGTGCGCTCTCAAATTGCAGAAATATATTGCTTTGTGTATGCATTTTTTCACATTTCAGCGAATTTGTCTATAGATCTATTAAAAACAGCTGCAAGATCTGTAAGTAGCATGACAAACAGGATTTTTTTTTATCTATTAACGATTAAATGATTCACGTGGCTTGCTAGTAAAAATTTGGTCTACATTTAATTTACATAACATTATCTTCATTTGGTGTTTTTTGCAAGTTATCAATTCTTCTTCCGGTGAAGTACAGTCCTCCTAGGGGAGTATTTTCGTACCAATTAATGCTTTTATTAAATTTACAATTCATAAATGACTTCTAAATCAGAATTTAGTTTCAATTTTGTTTTGAAGTCCTCAAAAATCGGTTTGCCTCTTTTCGCAATAAAGGTGTTATAAAATTTATGCATTTTTCGTATAGTTTGATAGGTAAGAAAATTAAACATTTGGATATAGATACAAAATTCAAACGAAAACTTTCTGTTTAGAACCAAAAGAAAAATGATTATGTGCATGATATCCATTTGGAGACCACAGCATCTTGTTCATTTTGTAAAGGGGATATGTAACCTTCATTTGTGTGCTTTTCACAAAAACTTGTTGAAGTTGCTTTCAGCAACATGTTAGAATTACTTTATTGGCAACGCTGAACATTAACTGAGGAATATCATGACAATGTGGAATCATTTATGTCAATAAATCTATTATTAGTAACAGTGACTCTGGTGCAGAATTTCCTGATTTGTCCTTAACGTGGGACAGGTTTTATATGCGAGAGAGCACGAAGTCCTTCTTATTTTTGTTATACGTTTTGGTATTCAGATAAACAGTTTTGCAGGGAAATCGTATGTTTTACAACATGCCAGCCTCCGTCAACACGGTAACGCCAAATTTCAAATGTTGTAACATAAAGTTTTTGATTTTGCATTCCGCTTATTATATAGATCTTAAAATTGATTTAACATCGATTTTCTGGCTGTTATTGAGGATGTCGTTTAATTTTAAGGATTATGAACCCTTTTGTTGTTTCAATGCTAAACTTATGGAAATTTTATAGAAAAGCCACAGCCTTTCCCCTTTTACTGTTATATTTGACAATTCGGTGATTGATAGAGAGAGAATTTTTGCATGCAGTGCTCGCAATGATTTCATTAAAACAAGTTTATAAATTAAGATATTGGTTAAAACAAATATAAATATGAATAAATGCAAGTGCACCTTCTAGAGTGCATTCGACTTTAGTGACTCAGTACGAGGTTTTTTGGAATGTAAAGGTTTTTCAGGACTTTTTGTAAAAAATAAACGCTAACATATCATGAACCAACAAGTAAGTAATCTTTGTTTAAAATTTTATAACGAAAATCTCTGTATTAAAGTCTGTGGATTTTCTGCAAAAATCTTGGCTTTATTTGCCACAAAATCCTCATTTTCTCTTAAATGCAATTAAACAATAAATACTAATGGTATATGTACAAAATTGCACATCTCTATTATTCATTATCTTTGCTGTTTTGATATTATTGCACTAGGAATCTAGCTATCTTTTTATTCTAACTTCTTTAAAAACCCATTGCTACCGTTTGGGTCTACAACTTTCACAAAATATTTTCTCAGCTTCTAAGTAACACAGATTGTTTGATCCGGTTTCACATAAATGCTTCATCAGTATAACTAAAGTAAGACAAATGCAAACACATTACTGATTAAAAAGCTTTCTCCTTTAACCAAGATCTGTCCTCCTAAAAGAGCCGACTTGCAATATTTATGATACGTGAGCGCAGTTTGGTAAGAAATCGCATCACTGTCAATGCTTGGACATTTTGGTAAGCTGAAAGCCAACCTGCTGCAAAAAGAGTACATTTCGTCCAATTTCTCAAATCTTCTATGAAAAATGGATATTTAATTTCACTTAACTTTTATTTTTTAAATAAATCTGAATGCAGATTTTGGTAATGAGTTTGAAATTGTGTTTTTCAGAGTACATGTACTTGTACACGTGTCTGTTGTATGATTAAACATATTTTTCTAGACGTTATTAATGTGTTAACGGGCCAATAAAAAGTCCGAAGGATATGTTAAGTTTGTAGACAGTGGTCTATAGTTTACACATCAATACATGTAACCATAGTGGAAAAAACCCAAACATTTGTTATTTTTCTTGAAATTTCCTCCTTCTAAGAACTCAAGGGTTTCATTCATGTACATCGCGCATGAATTTACAATAAATAAACCAAGACAGTGTTATTATTGGTTATGTAAGTAGTACCTGCTACATGGTTATGTAAACCAAGGGAGGACACTCTGATCAATCACATTTAAAACTGCAAATACGCAAATCGTGTGACTTTTGAAAAGACTTATTAATGAAATAACTGTGTTGTGACATCAATGGAGACGGATATCTAATTTTGTTAGGGGGATTCGGTAGGAGGATATCATAGTTTAACCTAATTTAATATGATAGCATGATAAGGAAATAAAAATCAACAATCTTGCCGAAGACAGGAAGAAATTGAATATCCCCCGCCCATAAAAAAGGATAATATTGTCTATGCACAATCGAAAACACATTTTCGCGCGTGTGCCCGCTCAGCTTTCATTCCACGTCACATTTTCATCAAGAAATTACACCAACCCTCCCTCCCTCTGTTGAACAAATGTTTGCTTTTCTTATTTATTTTTCAGATTGTATGTTTAAACAGATAAAAAAAGTAATAAAGTAAAAGTACAGTTAAGATCGTCTGGTAACATCATCAATGTCAGAATTGTTTTATCGACAGATACAGATTAATACCGAAAACACAAACGGACGGAGTTTCCTGAATTTTGTGCTAAGAAATTTGTCTTCAGTCATGGCATTCAGTTCAAAAAGTATAGTGCGTTGCATATCAAAACCAGCATCAATAATTTGGCAGTGATTTATTCAAGTTTTATTAATTTGTTGTGGATCTGCCTATAAGCAGGGAATTGTTTCACATGATTCAGCGTTAGGTTTCCGTCAGTGTCCATTTTTCATCAAGTTTTTACTTGCTGGTCAGTTTGAACGTTGTTGTTGGTTTTTTTTTAATGTTTAATGTATTATTTGAATAAATACCATGCCAAATATTCAGCAACATTTTAATCTGTTTGTTGTTTATGATGCATAAATATGCTGTCTTTCCGTAGTATAGATATATATTTTACTTATATCATGTACCAACAGAAACAAAACAAATCCAGAAGTTTTGTCTTATCGTTGCATGCATTGAATATGCAATTAACGAATATGGCATAGGATTTATTTTTATTGTACTATGACGGATTTCAGGGTAAATATATTAAAAAAATAAGATAACAAAAATACCGAACTCCAAGGAAAATTTAAAATGGAAAGTCCTTTTTCAAATGGTAAAATCAAAAGCTCAAACACATCAAACGAATGGAAAACAACTGTCATATTCCTTACTTGCCATTATTCCGACAGCTCATTATCCCAACAGCCCATTGTTCCGACAGCCCATTGGCCCAACAACCCATTAGTCCGACAATCCGCTAAGGTATACTTATTGCGCGATATGAGGGTAAAAAAAAATGTCTCTCTGTATCATAACGTATATGTAATAACAGATATACAGAAATCATTCCGTATATATTTTAAATAGGTAGTTCGAATTCTGTATATATCGAATTCTATATATGTATATACGTAATTCGAATTCTGTACGTACGTAGTTAAAATTTGTGTATAGAAGTATATTGTTCATTTATCTATTTTGCGCCTTTACGTATTTACAGAAATCGGTTATGCATATTTACAGAATTCAAAAAACGTATATATTGTAACAGAATAAAATTGGGAATGGAAACAGGAAATGTGTCAAACAGAGAACTATTTGAATTTCCTTATGTATAGACTTCGAATTACTTATATACGGAATTATTTCTTAACAAATCTGTACATACGCAAATACAGAATTATTTTTCATACAGAATATTATTTACGTATATAGATATAAGAAGATGTGGTATGAGTGCCAATGAGACAACTCTCCATCCAAGTCACAATTTGTAAACATGTATATATATATATACAGAATTTTTATTTCGTATATATATCTAGAATTCGAATTACGTTATACACGGAATTATTTATACAGATTCTCGTCAAACTATTTCCAACATATATCATGGTGGGGTCAGAATATGATTGGTTTTATAAAATACAGAATCTACCCTGTCGATTGGATATTGTGTGGCTCTAATGGTAAAATCCGACACGCATCCTTAGGGATTAGGTTTGATATGTTCAAAAAGATGGTGAAGGGCCCATAAAAAAAACTGCAGAACACATCTGTTTTATGTTCCATCCACATCTTCGGCTTATATATCTTGTTATTTTACACTCTCTTCATAAGGACCCTCGCCCACAAGGGACTATTTGCTATCCCTGTTGTACATGCAATTGTTCGCGTGTATGTTGATGTCGTTCGACAACTCCCCCGCTTTTCAGGTTTTGTTTTAATTTTTCACATTTGTGTTTGAAAATATACATATAAAACAAAGTTGGCCTTTTGGAGAAAAATTACCTATACACTTATGACATATGCATTGTCGGAATAATGAGCTGTCGGAATAATGGGCTGTCGGAATAATGGGTTGTCGGAGTAATGGGATGTTGGAATAACGGTTGTGGTACTAATAGGATGTCACCAGGAAGCCATATTCCTGACTTGGTACTTACATTTCCTAATGTATAGAAAATGGTGGATTGACTTAGAGACTATACAAACCGATACTATCAACAAATGTATAAACAAAAATTGGGTTTCAAAGTAAGCAAATTTTAATAAAATATATAGTAAAATCAGCTGTTTGAAGAAAAAATAAATATACCCTTTCTGTACATACACGTTGTGTTACTTTCTAATGCTTTAACAACCTGTAGCTGGTGGAAGGTAAAACAAATAAAACAATTAAAAAGACGATACGTTAACTACATGGAGCACGTGAAAAACATGTATGGATAGGACAAAATTGAAAGCAAAATTTGGGAAACAATTTTATTATTTTGACATGCATATTAATTTTGCATGAACAGAGCAGAGCGCTTTGTCATTAAATTCAAATATATTAAAACTGGCGTTATTTCTTTAAGATATCATAATGATAAAAAATCTAAACGGCAAACTTTTGAAAATGGAACCAAATATAAAACATAAAAGGTTCATCTTGTGATATTTTATATGATTTCCTTTGCAAAACGTACAATTAGGCCATTGGAAACATGTACAAACAACGTTCTTTTCAAAAATGCTTAGAACATTAATAAGAACTGAAAATACTAGTAACAGAAATGTTGCCTCTCCTGTTTAAGTATTAAAAGTTGAGATAGTTTACTATATCGCCAGATTGGGACTTAAGGCTCGGGTAATACACCTTATCGCTATTTAGTCCAGTCCGGAACAAATGGTCAATTAGACAACTTCCTAGCTGCCCTAGCTGTCCTAGGGACAAGTGTTGCAAAAACAAAGGTCATCAGTAATGGGCTGAGAGAGGAAAACATTCAGAAAGTGAACATTTTGAAATTTGTATAGTTTATGACCCAATTTTACACACAAACTAAAGTAAGAAAAATGCTTTGTTTGAACTGTTTACACTGGTTTAAACACAACTCTTTGAAATTTTTTATGCACAGTACATTGTTAAAGAGGGCCACAGATAGCTTAAACTGGTTTGAAAGAGTTGTGTTACTTCAGAATTTATCCGTAATGGAATAAATAGCGATAAGGTGTATATGAATAGAAAATGTTTGTAAAGCATGAAAGCTGTTGAAAATAAAAATGACAGAAAGGAAACCTGTCAGAAGTTTATTGTTTCATTAAATTGCTGAACATCACATTATTTCACTTTAAACAAAAATTTCTACTTCATTGCATAAGGAAAGCCATTGCGTTTCATCTGTTTTCGTTTTGGAAAACAGTTCATCTTCTGTAAACCGCCTTTTATTAGGTCGTTGGTTCGAGCCCCGGCCGGGTCAAACCAAAGACTGTAAAATTTGTATATGGTGAATCTCTAGTATGTACGCGTCGTTAAGGAGTAAAAGCAAAGACTGGTCGTCTCAGAGTCCAGGTAGGGTGACATGTCATCATGTGGAATGTTACCTTGTGAGCTAATTAAAAATCTGGCTCATCGTGTCGGTCTAGTACAGAGCAGGGTTCATATTCATATCGCATAAACATATTCTCGTCCTTGATACATGTATATGATGTATATGCATTTACTTTAAACTATACGTTTAACATCCATCCATCTTTCCATCCATCCACCCATCAATTATATTTTATAATATCAATAGTTAACAAAGAACAGGCATCGCACTTGTTGCATTTTATTTGTTTGTCAAAGTTCGCAAGGAGTTAAAAAGAAAATGAGAATCCTCGAAGTTTCTGTAAATTAAGCAAGAACATGCGTTTTTACAACTATACATGCATATCACAGTATAGAGAAAAGGTGAAATTGTATAACATTGAGTCCAGAAAACCTTCCTCACAAAGGGCAAAAAACAACATATTGCAACAAGTGCGATGCTTTTTTCTTTGTTATCTATTGATATCATAGAATATAATTGATGAATGAATGGATGGAAAGATGGATGGCTGTTAAACGTGTAGTTTAAAAAGTAAATATTCATATATTGTGCTGTTGCACCACTGTCCCAGGTTAGGGGAAGGGTTGGGCGCCTGCTAACATGTTTAACCTCGCCACATTCTGTATGTGCCTGTCCCAAGTCAGGAGCCTGTAATATAGTGGTTGTCGTTTGATGCTGTATATCATATTTGTATTTCGTTTATTGTTATGCGCCCGCCGTAGCGGAGGGGACATTAAGGTTTACCCTTGTCCGCCTGTCCGTCCCGAAATTGGTTTCCGTTCTCTTACTTTAGTTTCCCTTGACCAAATGTTATGAAACTTGTACACAAAGCTTATTAACATAAAACACAGATTAAGTTCGAATTTTGGTGGCTTCACTTTTACCGTTCCTGAGTTATGCCCCTTTATGAATGGAAAAACAATTGCTGAATTTTTCGTTTCCGTTCTTTAATTTTAGTTTGCCGTAACCAAATTATGTTATGAAACTTATACACAATGCTTATTACCACAAAACACAGATCAAGTTCGAACTTGGGTGGCGTCACTTTTACAGTTCTCTAGTTATGTACCTTTATAACATTTTATGCAAGAGGGGCATCATCTGTGTCCCATGGATACATTCTCCACTTATGGTTTACATTAATCAGGCCGTTAGTTTTCTCGTTTGAATTGTTTTACATTTCTCATTACGGGGCCTTTGTAGCTGACTATGCGGTATGGGTTTTGCTCATTGTTGAAGGCCGTACGGTGACCTATGGTTGTAAACTATTATGTCATTTGGTCTCTGGTGGAGAGTTGTCTCATTGGCAATTTAACCACGGCTTCTTATTTCTACATAGATGTTTGCAAACTTGAAGTTCCATTACTATATCATTACTAATATACCTTCATACAAGCAAAACAAGTAATTGATGTCTTACATTTTGACAAGAGCTAGAGATGACATGATGTATACTATTTTTGTACTTACTACTTCAGTTTGCCAAATGTTACATTTTATTCAAGTATAATGTTTAGGCGCATCAATTCTTGTTATGTATTAATTATCCATGATGAATGACGTCACCATTTCGTATAGTATATAATATGTTATAAACAATGTTTGTTTCATCATTATATGTTAAGATCTATTCAAATAAATTAACAAGAAAACAACATTTTATAGACAATTCTAATTTGTTGTTTATGGAATTTCACTAATTAAAAAATGCTCATACGGTTCTGCCACTGACCATTTTGTTCGTATAACGAATTTTGCAGCGGTATATTATCTGGGATTCCCAATGCATATATATGTAATCTTATATAAATACTGTTATCCTTCGTAATTCAAGCAAATATTTTTATAAAATGGCCTTCCTTGGATAGTATTGCCATGATGCAAATCTATATATAATTATGTAAATAAAAGGAAAAGCTTGTTTTATGTCTACGAGACAGCAACCCAACGACACCAACAAGTACACGAGGGCTAATCTCCTACTGCCATCAATTAAAATGATGTATTAACGATGTGTTCTAATAACTTTATCTCTGTAATGACTTAAGCAAAATGAATATACTTCTTTTCACATAAATTTGTATAATTGTTATTGACTACCATTTTTCTTTTCTGTTTCTTTTTTCCTGTTCTTGGCTATGCTACATACAGTGTTACTTTGATATTTGGGATTTAATTTGTTCTTGCTCGTTTAATTATTTTTCAAATAACTCATGTTTTATATCATTGGTTTCTTCTGTATGTCCAGCCAGATAACTGTTATAGGGCACCTTTTCTGTTTTTTTTTTCACTTCGCTGTGTCAAATGAATTTTTACCTTCGATATTGGGGATTTAATTTTTCTTGCTCAAATGATTTATGTTTTATAATGATTCTCCTGTTTGTCAAGCCAGACTGATTGAGTCATCATGGTGTTAAACAAATGACTGGGTTGATGTCATTTGGCGTCCAGTGGCGAATATTATATCCGCATACAAGATAATACCAAAGTTAGAACCGAAGTATGAACATATCTGGTTATGAGATCGACCTACCAAACTGACCTGGAGTACTATTGGTTCACATGACTTCATTATGGGCTCGAACCAACGACACCCATGCAGCATCAGATTCTGTATGGGGGTCCTTCATTTCTGTTTTAATTTTTTATGCCATTTTTCTCTATTCCTAATACTTTTTTCCCATTTTACTCTATTTTCTATTTTGTTGGTCAATTTTTCTCTATTCTTTATATTTTTCCCCCATTATTCAGTCTATTCTGTAAACCCCCATCTACACCCTCCTGCATTAGAAATATATAAACCACGGAGTGTCTTCTTATTTGATGGTATACTAATATACTAAATTTCTGAGAATGAATCGAACAGTCCCTATTCAAATGCAGCATTCACTATCTTAGTAGACATGTCTTTGAAAAGTAATACTCTGAACCACTGACAGTGTCTGTAAAGATCCCATGTGCAAAAATGACAAAAAAGGGGTACAGAGTATTGTCCCCGCTAACCTGAAGTGTGCACGTTTCAGCTCTGGGGTTCCCAGTGAAGACATTTTTTTCAGTTAAAACATTTGAGGTACACAGTCTACAAACTGAAACAAAAGTTGAAAAGATGATGCTCGTCTTGGCGTATTCTCAAGAGTTTACTTATTCGGAACTGCACGACAAAAATATCTTTTAAAGAACTATGCCTTCAGCTACCGTTTGTTTTTTTCTTCAATTCTGTTTAAAACCTCTTGCTATATTCAATTTGAAAAACAAAGAAACAAAAAACTCTCTATCAAACGAAAACTGTATAAAGTGAGAAAAAAGCTTCTGTCATTAGTACAAATTATTGCTTCATTGCTTATTTCAGGGTTCGAACCCTAAACGTGGTAGCTTGGTTCGACTCCAAAACTATGTTTGACAGTTTCCCAGCCGAAGGTCAGTGGCTCTGTCCGGGCGCTCCAGCTTTCTTCATCATAAGCTGGACGCCATGAAATAGCAAAAAAAAATGATTAAAGTGGCGTTAAAGACCAACAATGAATAAATCAATCATTGTATATTTCAGACGTTTCGCACACAGATCTTATTTTTGTTAAACAAGGCGATATTTATTTGAAATTGAATTTGACAATAGGAATTTTCTAGCATCGTATAATGATGAATCCAGATATGACTGTAATATGTGCCGCTGGACATAACTCTTCATCTTTGTAACATAGTAAATAATACTAAAAGAATCGAAGAATTTAAAAGAAAAATTATTTACAACATTTGTAAACTATTTTATAGGAAAGCTTAAATTTGAGAAGATATGTTAGGATTGAAAGGACAAAGCAACATAGAAGGGACCTATATTTGAAGGTTGGTGTGTCCATCATATTCACATATTTAGAATATAGCAAAGTGCTCTCGACCAATGAAAGTGTAGAATTTGGTGTTCCTTAATTGTGAAGAATGAATGTAAATCATGTTCTTAGTAAGGGATTATCCTTTTGTTTAGGCCTATTTACAGTTCAAAACAAAGAATTTGTATAAATGAGTTACAACTGCCTGAAGCACATTTATTAGGATTATTGATTTAAAGTTGAATTTTGAAACAAACAAAAATGATCAAAATAAGTTTGAAGTTTACTTGTGCAGTACAATTGATACCGTTTGTGTTATCATGTGAATACTTAGAACTTTCAAATTACAAAAAAAAATAAGCAATATCAAGAAGAAAAAGAAAAAAACTTTTAAAATCAAATATAACCTAAATCTTTAGCTACATGTATTACGCTTATCAAAAGTCAGATAACTGTATTCGCAGTTAGTAAGAATAGTCATTTCCAAAATACCGTTACATACAGGAAATTGAATTTACTTTTGAATTTCCTATAAAAAGCAATTCCTTTCAAAATTCAAAATTTAGTTAATTAAGTAGTATTTTATGTAAAGAGCTGGAATAAAATTGGCTTTGGAGTACAATTTAGTTGTAACTCTGATTTTGAATTTATCTAATTGAACTGTAGATAAACAAAAAGGTAATTCCTTACTAAAATATTACATAATTTACACTCATACTCACAATTAGGAAACTTATACAATTTCTACAATTTCATTGTAACGTTGTGTCATCTAATGTCTAAAACACAATTTATTAAAATTTCCCAAATTAAAAGTAAGTCCTTACATCACTAAGACCAATACATAAATGAAATGCCTAAAAGGGAAGTCATCCATTAATTATAAACATTTCACGGACAATGAAACTAATTCTTGAATTAAACCAAACAGAGATCATTTGAGCCTTGAGCACTGTACAATATTCTAAGTTTGTAAGAGAATGATAATCCCTTTCATCATGATAAGTACTCGCTAACGCTCATACTTAATCATGCAGAAAGGGATTATCATTCTCTTACATATACGTGGCAACCTTTTGTTATAGTCTTATACTAAATTAAACTTTTACAAGTTATTCAAGTTCCATTACTATCTTAACGTCGACACCTTATAATGTAAAATATCTATTTTGAATAGAAAAGGGTGTTTTCTATGTTCGACGATTGCAAAATATCTGAAAATGAATCGAACGGTCCCAATTCGAATGCAGCATTCACTGTCTTAGTAGACATGTCGTTGACAAGCAATACCTTGAACCACTGACAGTGTCTGTAAAGATTCCATGTGCAAAAATGACAAAAACAGGGGTACAGAGTATTGTCCCTGCTAACCTGAAATGTGCACGTTTCAGCTCTGGGGTTCCCAGTGAAGACATTTTTTTTTCAGTTCAAACATTTGGGGTACACAGTCTACAAAATGAAACAAAAGTTGAAAAGATGATGCTCGTCTTGGCGTATACTCATGAATTTACTAATTCGGAACTGCTTAAACATGAAATGAAGTCACAAAACAAATGCGAATAGTCGCTGCTTGAATAGGCAGAGTTGCCCTTCATACAATTTACACATAGTCCCACAATGCCCAGATGATCTAAAGCATAATAAAAAAATATCATAAAGTTCACTATAAAAGAAATAACATAACTAATACTTTAAGCCATAGATTTTTATATGTAAAAAACACAGTACTAAAAGTTAACATACATAAAAAATGACAGGAACTATATTTATAGACAACCGATTACGAGCGACCAAACAGGTCACTTTTGAAAATCAGATCATTTCGTCTTTTTTTTTATTTAGTTCTTTGAGTCTCTCTTTTGCTTTTTTTCTGGACTTAATTATGCATGACATAACATCTTAACTTCATGTTTTAAAATATATACTTATGTATTGTGCATCAATGTGCCAATATGAAGTAAACGCGAATTAGACAGCAACCTAGCAACATAAATAACCAAGGATATGTTCTTGGTTTGACTGTAAGCCAGACATACACGCGTTTCCTTCAACGAGACAGCATCTCAACGACAAACATATCTTTTAAAGAACTATGCCTTTATCTACCGTTTGTTTTTTTCTTCAATTCTGTTTAAAACCTCTTGCTATATACAATGTGAATAACAAAAAAACAAAAAACTCTCTCTCAAACGAAAACTGTATAAAGTGAGAAAAAAGCTTCTGTCATTAGTACAAATTATTGCTTCATTACTTATTTCAGGGTTCGAACCCTAAACGTGGTAGCTTGGTTCGACTCCAAAACTATGTTTGTCAGTATCCCAGCCGAAGGTCAGTGGCTCTGTCCGGGCGCTCCAGCTTTCTTCATCATAAGCTGGACGCCATGAAATAGCAAAAAAATGTTTAAAGTGGCGTTAAAGACCAACAATGAATAAATCAATCATTGTATATTTCAGACGTTTCACACACAGATCTTATTTTTGTTAAACAAGGCGGTATTTATTTAAAATTGAATTTGACAATAGGAATTTTCCAGCATCTTATAATAATGAATCCGGATATGACTGTAATATGTGCCGCTGGACATTACTCTTCATCTTTGTAACATGGTAATACCTAAAAGAATCGAAGAATTTAAAGGAAATATCATTTTCAACATTTGTAAACTATTTTTGAGGAAAGCTAAAAATTTAGAAGATATCTTCTTAGGATTGAAAGGACAAAGCAACATAGAAGGGACCTATATTTGAAGGTTGGTGTGTCCATCATATTACATATGTGGCAACCTTTTGTTAAAGTCTTGTACCAATTTAAACTTTTACAAGTTATACAAGTTCCATTACTAACTTAACGTCGACACCCTATAATGTAAAATATCTATTTTGAATAGAAAAGGGTGTTTTCTTTGTTCGACGATTGCAAAATTTCTGAAAATGAATCGAACGGTCTTTATTCGAATGCAGCATTCCGTATCTTAGTAAACATGTCGTTGACAAGCAATACTCTGAAACACTGACAGTGTCGGTAAAGATTCCATGTGCAAAAATGACAAAACAGGGGTACAGAGTATTGTCCCTGCTAACCTGAGGTGTGCACGTTTCAGCTCTGGGGTTCCCAGTGAAGACATTTTTTTTCAGTTAAAACATTTGAGGTACACAGTCTACAAAATGAAACAAAAGTTGAAAAGATGATGCTCGTCTTGGCGTATACTCAAGAATTTACTAATTCGGAACTGCTTAAACATGAAATGAAGTCACAAAACAAATGCGAATAGTCGCTGCTTGAATAGGCAGAGTTGCCCTTCATACAATTTACACATAGTCCCACAATGCCCAGATGATCTAAAGCATAATAAAAAAATATCATAAAGTTCACTATAAAAGAAATAACATAACTAATACTTTAAGCCATAGATTTTTATATGTAAAAAACACAGTACTAAAAGTTAACATACATAAAAAATGACAGGAACTATATTTATAGACAACCGATTACGAGCGACCAAACAGGTCACTTTTGAAAATCAGATCATTTCGTCTTTTTTTTTATTTAGTTCTTTGAGTCTCTCTTTTGCTTTTTTTCTGGACTTAATTATGCATGACATAACATCTTAACTTCATGTTTTAAAATATATACTTATGTATTGTGCATCAATGTGCCAATATGAAGTAAACGCGAATTAGACAGCAACCTAGCAACATAAATAACCAAGGATATGTTCTTGGTTTGACTGTAAGCCAGACATACACGCGTTTCCTTCAACGAGACAGCATCTCAACGACAAACATATCTTTTAAAGAACTATGCCTTTATCTACCGTTTGTTTTTTTCTTCAATTCTGTTTAAAACCTCTTGCTATATTCAATGTGAATAACAAAAAAACAAAAAACTCTCTCTCAAACGAAAACTGTATAAAGTGAGAAAAAAGCTTCTGTCATTAGTACAAATTATTGCTTCATTACTTATTTCAGGGTTCGAACCCTAAACGTGGTAGCTTGGTTCGACTCCAAAACTATGTTTGTCAGTATCCCAGCCGAAGGTCAGTGGCTCTGTCCGGGCGCTCCAGCTTTCTTCATCATAAGCTGGACGCCATGAAATAGCAAAAAAATGTTTAAAGTGGCGTTAAAGACCAACAATGAATAAATCAATCATTGTATATTTCAGACGTTTCACACACAGATCTTATTTTTGTTAAACAAGGCGGTATTTATTTAAAATTGAATTTGACAATAGGAATTTTCCAGCATCTTATAATAATGAATCCGGATATGACTGTAATATGTGCCGCTGGACATTACTCTTCATCTTTGTAACATGGTAATACCTAAAAGAATCGAAGAATTTAAAGGAAATATCATTTTCAACATTTGTAAACTATTTTTGAGGAAAGCTAAAAATTTAGAAGATATCTTCTTAGGATTGAAAGGACAAAGCAACATAGAAGGGACCTATATTTGAAGGTTGGTGTGTCCATCATATTACATATGTGGCAACCTTTTGTTAAAGTCTTGTACCAATTTAAACTTTTACAAGTTATACAAGTTCCATTACTAACTTAACGTCGACACCCTATAATGTAAAATATCTATTTTGAATAGAAAAGGGTGTTTTCTTTGTTCGACGATTGCAAAATTTCTGAAAATGAATCGAACGGTCTTTATTCGAATGCAGCATTCCGTATCTTAGTAAACATGTCGTTGACAAGCAATACTCTGAAACACTGACAGTGTCGGTAAAGATTCCATGTGCAAAAATGACAAAACAGGGGTACAGAGTATTGTCCCTGCTAACCTGAGGTGTGCACGTTTCAGCTCTGGGGTTCCCAGTGAAGACATTTTTTTTCAGTTAAAACATTTGAGGTACACAGTCTACAAAATGAAACAAAAGTTGAAAAGATGATGCTCGTCTTGGCGTATACTCAAGAATTTACTAATTCGGAACTGCTTAAACATGAAATGAAGTCACAAAACAAATGCGAATAGTCGCTGCTTGAATAGGCAGAGTTGCCCTTCATACAATTTACACATAGTCCCACAATGCCCAGATGATCTAAAGCATAATAATAAAATATCATAAAGTTCACTATAAAAGAAATAACATAACTAATACTTTAAGCCATAGATTTTTATATGTAAAAAACACAGTACTAAAAGTTTACATACATAAAAAATGACAGGAACTATATTTATAGACAACCGATTACGAGCGACCAAACAGGTCACTTTTGAAAATCAGATCATTTCGTCTTTTTTTTTATTTAGTTCTTTGAGTCTCTCTTTTGCTTTTTTTCTGGACTTAATTATGCATGACATAACATCTTAACTTCATGTTTTAAAATATATACTTATGTATTGTGCATCAATGTGCCAATATGAAGTAAACGCCAATTAGAGAGCAACCTAGCAACATAAATAACCAAGGATATGTTCTTGGTTTGACTGTAAGCCAGATATACACGAGTTTCCTTCAACGAGACAGCATCTCAACGACGAACATATCTTTTAAAGAACTATGTCTTCAGCTACCGTTTGTTTTTTTCTTCAATTCTGTTTAAAACCTCTTGCTATATTCAATGTGAATAACAAAAAAACAAAAAACTCTCTATCAAACGAAAACTGTATAAAGTGAGAAAAAAGCTTTTGTCATTAGTACAAATTATTGCTTCATTACTTATTTCAGGGTTCGAACCCTAAACGTGGTAGCTTGGTTCGACTCCAAAACTATGTTTGTCAGTTTCCCAGCCGAAGGTCAGTGACTCTGTCCGGGCGCTCCAGCTTTCTTCATCATAAGCTGGACGCCATGAAATAGCAAAAAAATGATTAAAGTGGCGTTAAAGACCAACAATGAATAAATCAATCATTGTATATTTCAGACGTTTCACACACAGATCTTATTTTTGTTAAACAAGGCGATATTTATTTGAAATTGAATTTGACAATAGGAATTTTCCAGCATCGTATAATGATGAATCCGGATATGACTGTAATATGTGCCGCTGGACATTACTCTTCATCTTTGTAACATGGTAATACCTAAAAGAATCGAAGAATTTAAAGGAAATATCATTTTCAACATTTGTAAACTATTTTAGAGGAAAGCTAAAAATTTAGAAGATATCTTCTTAGGATTGAAAGGACAAAGCAACATAGAAGGGACCTATATTTGAAGGTTGGTGTGTCCATCATATTACATATGTGGCAACCTTTTGTTAAAGTCTTGTACCAATTTAAACTTTTACAAGTTATACAAGTTCCATTACTAACTTAACGTCGACACCCTATAATGTAAAATATCTATTTTGAATAGAAAAGGGTGTTTTCTTTGTTCGACGATTGCAAAATTTCTGAAAATGAATCGAACGGTCTTTATTCGAATGCAGCATTCCGTATCTTAGTAAACATGTCGTTGACAAGCAATACTCTGAACCACTGACAGTGTCGGTAAAGATTCCATGTGCAAAAATGACAAAACAGGGGTACAGAGTATTGTCCCTGCTAACCTGAAGTGTGCACGTTTCAGCTCTGGGGTTCCCAGTGAAGACATTTTTTTTTCAGTTAAAACATTTGAGGTACACAGTCTACAAAATGAAACAAAAGTTGAAAAGATGATGCTCGTCTTGGCGTATACTCAAGAATTTACTAATTCGGAACTGCTTAAACATGAAATGAAGTCACAAAACAAATGCGAATAGTCGCTGCTTGAATAGGCAGAGTTGCCCTTCATACAATTTACACATAGTCCCACAATGCCCAGATGATCTAAAGCATAATAATAAAATATCATAAAGTTCACTATAAAAGAAATAACATAACTAATACTTTAAGCCATAGATTTTTATATGTAAAAAACACAGTACTAAAAGTTTACATACATAAAAAATGACAGGAACTATATTTAGGGGAAATTGGGGTAAGTGGACACGTGGGGTAAGTGGTCAGCGTGTTAGTTATTTCCGGTGGCTGTGTTAATGCGAGTTGTCTCCCGTCGGACACGTAGATGATCAACACAACGGACAAAGTCAACGAAAAGTTAAAAGGTAAATTGAAGGTCAATGCACCGTATCAGTAAATATTCATGCATTTTTTTTTTGCTGGTTGCGATAATGGAAGAGAGAGATAATTAGTATCTCTAATGAATCATACATTTGTTTTGATGACAAAACACACAGAAATCTGTCCCGTTCGGCGACAAACGTTCGTGAATGCATACTTGAGATTCTCAAAACGACAAATATGCCTTGAAATGAGACTTTCAATGATGCCTTTGATAGTACAATGACATAAAAAAACACAAACCTAGCTGAATGAAAACATTCTGCTTCTGTAATATGGCGGCGTACATGTCGTATACCTGCCGAATATGTACGTTCTCAAAATTGTCTTTTACAGTGAATGTTTGTGGGATTCCGTTGAAAATAACTTGACTTGATCTAACTTGGATATCAAGGATTATGATTCAAACCCAAAGAATTATTTATCTTTGCGGAAAATTGCTGCTTTGAGTGAAACAGAAAAAGCGGTGCCGTGTTGCAAGTAGCTTGCAATATGACGTCATATAGCATTCATTAAAAAAAGCAGAAATTTGCATAAAAAATATCCTAAAGCAGACCAGTGCTCACAAACCCCCTATAAGCTTAGTTATAATTCAATAGCCACAAGAAATGCATCATTATAAAATGTATCACATTAAATGGTCTACAAGGAATAAATTTGTTTTCGTTTCTTGAAAAACACGATAACAACCGAGGTGTCCACTAACCCCATTACCATGGGGAAAGTGGACAACTCGTATTGTTAACAAAATAAACATACTTGGTATGTGTCTTTAATTTTCTATTGTTTTGTGTTGTGCATCAAAATTTATGAAAACTAGCAAAAAGATTAAAAAAGGTTTCCCAGAGGATTTTTAGGTAAATATATGAACAAATCCAAAAGAAAAAAAGGGGGTTCAATAACATGTTGAATTGGATACATCTCATAGAGCTCGAGAATCTGATAAAAATACTAGCCAACGTCTGTAAACAATATTTGTTTCCCGCAATCTTCTTGGTTTTAAGTCTGTATATCGACGCCAGTCTCAGTTCTTAAATATATAGCGTATTAAACACTCATATAAAGCAATACAACCTACATCTTTTTTATTTCAGCAAAATGGCCAGAAAGAAAAAAGGGTGGACTCCAAAGCAAGGAAAGTGGTCAAAAGAGGGTCTGAAAGAAGCGGTTCGCCATGTAAAGAGTGGGGGCATGTCTAAATTAAAAGCATCAAAGATGTATAATATACCAAGAACAACAATAATTCGGAGACTGAACACTATGGATCTGGATTCACCAGCAACAAAACCCACAGTACTTGCCATAAAGGATGAAGAAGCTCTGGTCGGGCATATACTAAGAATGGAGGAAAGAGGGTTTGGTTTAACCATCACAGATGTTCGAAAGCTAGCCTACGAGATAGCCGTGAGGTCGGTGAGAAAGCATTGTTTTAACAATGATAAGAAAAGTGCCGGTTATGATTGGTGGCAAGGGTTTAGAGATCGACATCCATGTTTATCTGTACGCATACCAGAGGGTCTTAGCGCAGCACGAAGTTCAATGCTGAATCCAAATGTCATTTCAGCTTACTTTCAAAAGCTTGGAAGTTTCATGGATAAACTGAACATTAAGGAAAAGCCCCAGCAAATTTTTAATGCGGATGAGACTGGCTTGAGTACCGTACATGATCCATCAAAGATTGTCGGTAAAAGAGGCAAAAAGAGTGTGCATTCCAAAACAAGCGGAGAACGCGGCGAAAATGTAACCGCGTTATGACGTGTGAACGCAGAGGCAAGAGTTCTACCACCAATGCTCATCTTTAAGGGACAAAGAGTAAGCCAAGCATTGATGGGCAATGCACCAGCAAACACATTATTTGCATGCAGTAAGAGTTCATTTATTGATTCAGATTTATTCAATAATTGGTTTCAAAAGCTGTTTATACCTAATCTTCCTCCTCAGAGACCTGTTCTGCTCATACTGGATGGACATTCTTCACACATAACAATGGATCAGATAGAAATGTTCTGTCTTCCTCCCCATACAACGCACTGGACACAGCCACTCGATAGAAGCGTATTTGGACCGCTGAAAAGGTCGTACAATCTATGCTGTGAGGTATTTCTTAGGCAGAATCCAGGGAGAATAGTCACGCGCTACGATTTTTGTGGCTTATTCAAGCAAGCCTTTACTGAAAAAATGAATCTAGTCAATATATTCGGTGGGTTCAGAGCTACTGAGATATTTCCATTTAAACCGAATGCTATCCCAATAGAGGCATATGGACCATCAAAGACGTCTGTGCTCGATGTCGAGGTTGAAGCATCAACAGAGAATGGCAATGAGGTTAGCAATGAGCAGAACCAGTCGCGAGTAACTACAACCGCCAATGAAGAGCAACATGTCTCTGCCGCAAGTTCCATCAACAACATCTGAAGGAAACTATTTGAGGGAAATTCTAAGAACCCCTGAAGTCGTCAAAGAAAGAACGAAGAAAAAGACCAGACGAGTAACTGAGGCTAGATGTCTGACAGAAAGAGAATTTTTAAATGAACTGAAACGAAAAGAAGAAGAGAAAAACAGAGTTCAAGAGGGAAAAGATCAAAGGAAAAGGAAGAGGGAGGAAAAGAAGAAGACGAAAGAACTTGAACAAACATTGAAGAAGAGCAGTAAGGCAAAGAAGAACACAAAGAAGTGTTTGGCTAAAAACAAAGAGAATGACAGGTCATTGGCTAAAGACCAGTCTGACTCCTGCTGTACTTATTGTAACGGGAACTACATGGATGACGACTCTGACGATGAAGACTGGGTTAAATGTACGAGATGTAGCGATTGGTATCATGAGTCGTGTACTGGAAAGTTTGGGCATGAACTTTCACACTAAGTGTGTAACAAACATTGACATGTTTCAAAATATGACCAATTATTATAGTGGGTTGTGTTGTCAATAGTTTGCTGAACTATCATGATCATTAAATATGTCATTTCCTCTTTATATCACTGACTATTAATTTAGAGATTTACCAAATCAAAAAAATCACAAAAAGAAGTGTTGACAACCGAAGCACTATTGAAAAAAAAATGGCAATCCATGGATAACAGATAAACCCGGGAACAAATAAGACAAGACACACAAGGACAAACAACAACATATAACATCGAAAGCTAAATAAAAATGAGAAACACGGACCCGAAAAAAAAAACTTAGGCGACTTCAGGTGCTCCAGAAGGGTAAGCAGCCAGGTCATACCCCAAACCAAACAATAGGCTTTAAATTCCCCCTTATAACTATACATCATGTATATTTGCAAGATTGATTGATTGACATCTAGTTACAAACGTGTCATGCACAATCAGAACGAGAACACAAGTTCAACAGAACAGAATGGCATACCATTAAACATAGGAAAGAGCTTGGATCGTTTTTAGAACGCAGCAATCATTACTGTAATCATTGTTCCCGTCGGGATATTTTAAGAAGTCACAAAAAACATAAATAACCAGGACTTAAATTTCCATCCAAAAAAAAAAAAAAAAAATTCCAAAACCAATCAAAATTTACAATATTCGAAAATCCTCCCACACATACCGACAATGACTAAAATATGAAAGCAAAATTTCTGAATTTCTAATAGCTAAATTTGAAGATCATTTCTGAAATGGAGAGATAGACACTGAATTCAAAAGAAGTAACACTTTGGTCAATATTAGCATCATGCAGTTGGCAGTCGGAAGTAGGGCGCAAATTCCATTTTTTTTTATGATCAATCAATCTGACAGAGATCGGAGGTAGGAATAAAAGGTAGAATCGAGGCGATTAAACCAAGAAAAAATGGACTGAGAACACTTCTATTACTCTTACTCATATATGACCAGTTACCCCAATGCATGGGGTAAGTGGTCATTTTTCGCTGTTTGATCAAGTCCTTGATCTCCAACAAGCCCGTGATAGGAAATGAAAAAAATGCCTACAAATATGAAGAAAGGTCTACAAAGAATTTATTGGAACGCAGGTGGAAAATATCATCTATGTCCCAGCGAGCAAAAACGTGTGTATACGCTTAATGTGTCCACTTACCCCATTCTCCCCTATAGACAACCGATTACGAGCGACCAAACAGGTCACTTTTGAAAATCAGATCATTTCGTCTTTTTTTTTACTTAGTTCTTTGAGTCTCTCTTTTGCTTTTTTTCTGGACTTAATTATGCATGACATAACATCTTAACTTCATGTTTTAAAATATATACTTATGTATTGTGCATCAATGTGCCAATATGAAGTAAACGTGAATTAGAGAGCAACCTAGCAACATAAATAACCAAGGATATGTTCTTGGTTTGACTGTAAGCCAGATATACACGCGTTTCCTTCAACGAGACAGCATCTCAACGACAAACATATCTTTTAAAGAACTATGCCTTTATCTACCGTTTGTTTTTTTCTTCAATTCTGTTTAAAACCACTTGCTATATTCAATGTGAATAACAAAAAAACAAAAAACTCTCTATCAAACGAAAACTGTATAAAGTGAGAAAAAAGCTTCTGTCATTAGTACAAATTATTGCTTCATTACTTATTTCAGGGTTCGAACCCTAAACGTGGTAGCTTGGTTCGACTCCAAAACTATGTTTGTCAGTATCCCAGCCGAAGGTCAGTGGCTCTGTCCGGGCGCTCCAGCTTTCTTCATCATAAGCTGGACGCCATGAAATAGCAAAAAAATGTTTAAAGTGGCGTTAAAGACCAACAATGAATAAATCAATCATTGTATATTTCAGACGTTTCACACACAGATCTTATTTTTGTTAAACAAGGCGATATTTATTTGAAATTGAATTTGACAATAGGAATTTTCCAGCATCTTATAATAATGAATCCGGATATGACTGTAATATGTGCCGCTGGACATTACTCTTCATCTTTGTAACATGGTAATACCTAAAAGAATCGAAGAATTTAAAGGAAATATCATTTTCAACATTTGTAAACTATTTTTGAGGAAAGCTAAAAATTTAGAAGATATCTTCTTAGGATTGAAAGGACAAAGCAACATAGAAGGGACCTATATTTGAAGGTTGGTGTGATCATCATATTACATATGTGGCAACCTTTTGTTAAAGTCTTGTACCAATTTAAACTTTTACAAGTTATACAAGTTCCATTACTAACTTAACGTCGACACCCTATAATGTAAAATATCTATTTTGAATAGAAAAGGGTGTTTTCTTTGTTCGACGATTGCAAAATTTCTGAAAATGAATCGAACGGTCTTTATTCGAATGCAGCATTCCGTATCTTAGTAAACATGTCGTTGACAAGCAATACTCTGAACCACTGACAGTGTCGGTAAAGATTCCATGTGCAAAAATGACAAAACAGGGGTACAGGGTATTGTCCCTGCTAACCTGAAGTGTGCACGTTTCAGCTCTGGGGTTCCCAGTGAAGACATTTTTTTTCAGTTAAAACATTTGAGGTACACAGTCTACAAAATGAAACAAAAGTTGAAAAGATGATGCTCGTCTTGGCGTATACTCAAGAATTTACTAATTCGGAACTGCTTAAACATGAAATGAAGTCACAAAACAAATGCGAATAGTCGCTGCTTGAATAGGCAGAGTTGCCCTTCATACAATTTACACATAGTCCCACAATGCCCAGATGATCTAAAGCATAATAAAAAAATATCATAAAGTTCACTATAAAAGAAATAACATAACTAATACTTTAAGCCATAGATTTTTATATGTAAAAAACACAGTACTAAAAGTTTACATACATAAAAAATGACAGGAACTATATTTATAGACAACCGATTACGAGCGACCAAACAGGTCACTTTTGAAAATCAGATCATTTCGTCTTTTTTTTTATTTAGTTCTTTGAGTCTCTCTTTTGCTTTTTTTCTGGACTTAATTATGCATGACATAACATCTTAACTTCATGTTTTAAAATATATACTTATGTATTGTGCATCAATGTGCCAATATGAAGTAAACGCCAATTAGACAGCAACCTAGCAACATACATAACCAAGGATATGTTCTTGGTTTGACTGTAAGCCAGATATACACGAGTTTCCTTCAACGAGACAGCATCTCAACGACAAACATATCTTTTAAAGAACTATGTCTTCAGCTACCGTTTGTTTTTTTCTTCAATTCTGTTTAAAACCTCTTGCTATATTCAATGTGAATAACAAAAAAACAAAAAACTCTCTATCAAACGAAAACTGTATAAAGTGAGAAAAAAGCTTTTGTCATTAGTACAAATTATTGCTTCATTACTTATTTCAGGGTTCGAACCCTAAACGTGGTAGCTTGGTTCGACTCCAAAACTATGTTTGTCAGTTTCCCAGCCGAAGGTCAGTGACTCTGTCCGGGCGCTCCAGCTTTCTTCATCATAAGCTGGACGCCATGAAATAGCAAAAAAATGATTAAAGTGGCGTTAAAGACCAACAATGAATAAATCAATCATTGTATATTTCAGACGTTTCACACACAGATCTTATTTTTGTTAAACAAGGCGATATTTATTTGAAATTGAATTTGACAATAGGAATTTTCCAGCATCGTATAATGATGAATCCGGATATGACTGTAATATGTGCCGCTGGACATTACTCTTCATCTTTGTAACATGGTAATACCTAAAAGAATCGAAGAATTTAAAGGAAATATCATTTTCAACATTTGTAAACTATTTTAGAGGAAAGCTAAAAATTTAGAAGATATCTTCTTAGGATTGAAAGGACAAAGCAACATAGAAGGGACCTATATTTGAAGGTTGGTGTGTCCATCATATTACATATGTGGCAACCTTTTGTTAAAGTCTTGTACCAATTTAAACTTTTACAAGTTATACAAGTTCCATTACTAACTTAACGTCGACACCCTATAATGTAAAATATCTATTTTGAATAGAAAAAGGTGTTTTCTTTGTTCGACGATTGCAAAATTTCTGAAAATGAATCGAACGGTCTTTATTCGAATGCAGCATTCCGTATCTTAGTAAACATGTCGTTGACAAGCAATACTCTGAACCACTGACAGTGTCGGTAAAGATTCCATGTGCAAAAATGACAAAACAGGGGTACAGAGTATTGTCCCTGCTAACCTGAAGTGTGCACGTTTCAGCTCTGGGGTTCCCAGTGAAGACATTTTTTTTCAGTTAAAACATTTGAGGTACACAGTCTACAAAATGAAACAAAAGTTGAAAAGATGATGCTCGTCTTGGCGTATACTCAAGAATTTACTAATTCGGAACTGCTTAAATATGAAATGAAGTCACAAAACAAATGCGAATAGTCGCTGCTTGAATAGGCAGAGTTGACCTTCATACAATTTACACATAGTCCCACAATGCCCAGATGATCTAAAGCATAATAATAAAATATCATAAAGTTCACTATAAAAGAAATAACATAACTAATACTTTAAGCCATAGATTTTTATATGTAAAAAACACAGTACTAAAAGTTTACATACATAAAAAATGACAGGAACTATATTTATAGGCAACCGATTACGAGCGACCAAACAGGTCACTTTTGAAAATCAGATCATTTCGTCTTTTTTTTTATTTAGTTCTTTGAGTCTCTCTTTTGCTTTTTTTCTGGACTTAATTATGCATGACATAACATCTTAACTTCATGTTTTAAAATATATACTTATGTATTGTGCATCAATGTGCCAATATGAAGTAAACGCCAATTAGACAGCAACCTAGCAACATACATAACCAAGGATATGTTCTTGGTTTGACTGTAAGCCAGATATACACGAGTTTCCTTCAACGAGACAGCATCTCAACGACAAACATGTCTTTTAAAGAACTATGCCTTCAGCTACCGTTTGTTGTTTTCTTCAATTCTGTTTAAAACCTCTTGCTATATTCAATGTGAATAACAAAAAAACAAAAAAACTCTCTATCAAACGAAAACTGCATAAAGTGAGAAAAAAGCTTCTGTCATTAGTACAAATTATTGCTTCATTACTTATTTCAGGGTTCGAACCCTAAACGTGGTAGCTTGGTTCGACTCCAAAACTATGTTTGTCAGTTTCCCAGCCGAAGGTCAGTGGCTCTGTCCGGGCGCTCCAGCTTTCTTCATCATAAGCTGATCGCCATGAAATAGCAAAAAAAATGATTAAAGTGGCGTTAAAGACCAACAATGAATAAATCAATCATTGCATATTTCAGACGTTTCACACACAGATCTTATTTTTGTTAAACAAGGCGGTATTTATTTGAAATTGAATTTGACAATAGGAATTTTCCTGCATCGTATAATGATGAATCCGGAAATGACTGTAATATGTGGCGCTGGACATTACTCTTCATCTTTGTAACATGGTAATACCTAAAAGAATCGAAGAATTTAAAGGAAATATTATTTTCAACATTTGTAAACTATTTTAGAGGAAAGCTAAAAATTTAGAAGATATCTTTTTAGGATTGAAAGGACAAAGCAACATAGAAGGGACCTATATTTGAAGGTTGGTGTGTCCATCATATTACATATGTGGCAACCTTTTGTTAAAGTCTTGTACCAATTTAAACTTTTACAAGTTATACAAGTTCCATTACTAACTTAACGTCGACACCTTATAATGTAAAATATCTATTTTGAATAGAAAAGGGTGTTTTCTATGTTCGACGATTGCAAAATTTCTGAAAATGAATCGAACGGTCTTTATTCGAATGCAGCATTCCGTATCTTAATAAACATGTCGTTGACAAGCAATACTCTGAACCACTGACAGTGTCGGTAAAGATTCCATGTGCAAAAATGACAAAACAGGGGTACAGAGTATTGTCCCTGCTAACCTGAAGTGTGCACGTTTCAGCTCTGGGGTTCCCAGTGAAGACATTTTTTTTCAGTTAAAACATTTGAGGTACATAGTCTACAAAATGAAACAAAAGTTGAAAAGATGATGCTCGTCTTGGCGTATACTCAAGAATTTACTAATTCGGAACTGCTTAAATATGAAATGAAGTCACAAAACAAATGCGAATAGTCGCTGCTTGAATAGGCAGAGTTGACCTTCATACAATTTACACATAGTCCCACAATGCCCAGATGATCTAAAGCATAATAATAAAATATCATAAAGTTCACTATAAAAGAAATAACATAACTAATACTTTAAGCCATAGATTTTTATATGTAAAAAACACAGTACTAAAAGTTTACATACATAAAAAATGACAGGAACTATATTTAGGGGAAATTGGGGTAAGTGGACACGTGGGGTAAGTGGTCAGCGTGTTAGTTATTTCCGGTGGCTGTGTTAATGCGAGTTGTCTCCCGTCGGACACGTAGATGATCAACACAACGGACAAAGTCAACGAAAAGTTAAAAGGTAAGTTGAAGGTCAATGCACCGTATCAGTAAATATTCATGCATTTTTTTTTTGCTGGTTGCGATAATGGAAGAGAGAGATAATTAGTATCTCTATGAATCATACATTTGTTTTGATGACAAAACACACAGAAATCTGTCCCGTTCGGCGACAAACGTTCGTGAATGCATACTTGAGATTCTCAAAACGACAAATATGCCTTGAAATGAGACTTTCAATGATGCCTTTGATAGTACAATGACATAAAAAAACACAAACCTAGCTGAATGAAAACATTCTGCTTCTGTAATATGGCGGCGTACATGTCGTATACCTGCCGAATATGTACGTTCTCAAAATTGTCTTTTACAATGAATGTTTGTGGGATTCCGTTGAAAATAACTTGACTTGATCTAACTTGGATATCAAGGATTATGATTCAAACCCAAAGAATTATTTATCTTTGCGGAAAATTGCTGCTTTGAGTGAAACAGAAAAAGCGGTGCCGTGTTGCAAGTAGCTTGCAATATGACGTCATATAGCATTCATTAAAAAAAGCAGAAGTTTGCATAAAAAATATCCTAAAGCAGACCAGTGCTCACAAACCCCCTATAAGCTTAGTTATAATTCAATAGCCACAAGAAATGCATCATTATAAAATGTATCACATTAAATGGTCTACAAGGAATAAATTTGTTTTCGTTTCTTGAAAAACACGATAACAACCGAGGTGTCCACTAACCCCATTACCATGGGGAAAGTGGACAACTCGTATTGTTAACAAAATAAACATACTTGGTATGTGTCTTTAATTTTCTATTGTTTTGTGTTGTGCATCAAAATTTATGAAAACTAGCAAAAAGATTAAAAAAGGTTTCCCAGAGGATTTTTAGGTAAATATATGAACAAATCCAAAAGAAAAAAAGGGGGGTCAATAACATGTTGAATTGGATACATCTCATAGAGCTCGAGAATCTGATAAAAATACTAGCCAACGTCTGTAAACAATATTTGTTTCCCGCAATCTTCTTGGTTTTAAGTCTGTATATCGACGCCAGTCTCAGTTCTTAAATATATAGCGTATTAAACACTCATATAAAGCAATACAACCTACATCTTTTTTATTTCAGCAAAATGGCCAGAAAGAAAAAAGGGTGGACTCCAAAGCAAGGAAAGTGGTCAAAAGAGGGTCTGAAAGAAGCGGTTCGCCATGTAAAGAGTGGGGGCATGTCTAAATTAAAAGCATCAAAGATGTATAATATACCAAGAACAACAATAATTCGGAGACTGAACACTATGGATCTGGATTCACCAGCAACAAAACCCACAGTACTTGCCATAAAGGATGAAGAAGCTCTGGTCGGGCATATACTAAGAATGGAGGAAAGAGGGTTTGGTTTAACCATCACAGATGTTCGAAAGCTAGCCTACGAGATAGCCGTGAGGTCGGTGAGAAAGCATTGTTTTAACAATGATAAGAAAAGTGCCGGTTATGATTGGTGGCAAGGGTTTAGAGATCGACATCCATGTTTATCTGTACGCATACCAGAGGGTCTTAGCGCAGCACGAAGTTCAATGCTGAATCCAAATGTCATTTCAGCTTACTTTCAAAAGCTTGGAAGTTTCATGGATAAACTGAACATTAAGGAAAAGCCCCAGCAAATTTTTAATGCGGATGAGACTGGCTTGAGTACCGTACATGATCCATCAAAGATTGTCGGTAAAAGAGGCAAAAAGAGTGTGCATTCCAAAACAAGCGGAGAACGCGGCGAAAATGTAACCGCGTTATGACGTGTGAACGCAGAGGCAAGAGTTCTACCACCAATGCTCATCTTTAAGGGACAAAGAGTAAGCCAAGCATTGATGGGCAATGCACCAGCAAACACATTATTTGCATGCAGTAAGAGTTCATTTATTGATTCAGATTTATTCAATAATTGGTTTCAAAAGCTGTTTATACCTAATCTTCCTCCTCAGAGACCTGTTCTGCTCATACTGGATGGACATTCTTCACACATAACAATGGATCAGATAGAAATGTTCTGTCTTCCTCCCCATACAACGCACTGGACACAGCCACTCGATAGAAGCGTATTTGGACCGCTGAAAAGGTCGTACAATCTATGCTGTGAGGTATTTCTTAGGCAGAATCCAGGGAGAATAGTCACGCGCTACGATTTTTGTGGCTTATTCAAGCAAGCCTTTACTGAAAAAATGAATCTAGTCAATATATTCGGTGGGTTCAGAGCTACTGAGATATTTCCATTTAAACCGAATGCTATCCCAATAGAGGCATATGGACCATCAAAGACGTCTGTGCTCGATGTCGAGGTTGAAGCATCAACAGAGAATGGCAATGAGGTTAGCAATGAGCAGAACCAGTCGCGAGTAACTACAACCGCCAATGAAGAGCAACATGTCTCTGCCGCAAGTTCCATCAACAACATCTGAAGGAAACTATTTGAGGGAAATTCTAAGAACCCCTGAAGTCGTCAAAGAAAGAACGAAGAAAAAGACCAGACGAGTAACTGAGGCTAGATGTCTGACAGAAAGAGAATTTTTAAATGAACTGAAACGAAAAGAAGAAGAGAAAAACAGAGTTCAAGAGGGAAAAGATCAAAGGAAAAGGAAGAGGGAGGAAAAGAAGAAGACGAAAGAACTTGAACAAACATTGAAGAAGAGCAGTAAGGCAAAGAAGAACACAAAGAAGTGTTTGGCTAAAAACAAAGAGAATGACAGGTCATTGGCTAAAGACCAGTCTGACTCCTGCTGTACTTATTGTAACGGGAACTACATGGATGACGACTCTGACGATGAAGACTGGGTTAAATGTACGAGATGTAGCGATTGGTATCATGAGTCGTGTACTGGAAAGTTTGGGCATGAACTTTCACACTAAGTGTGTAACAAACATTGACATGTTTCAAAATATGACCAATTATTATAGTGGGTTGTGTTGTCAATAGTTTGCTGAACTATCATGATCATTAAATATGTCATTTCCTCTTTATATCACTGACTATTAATTTAGAGATTTACCAAATCAAAAAAATCACAAAAAGAAGTGTTGACAACCGAAGCACTATTGAAAAAAAATGGCAATCCATGGATAACAGATAAACCCGGGAACAAATAAGACAAGACACACAAGGACAAACAACAACATATAACATCGAAAGCTAAATAAAAATGAGAAACACGGACCCGAAAAAAAAAAACTTAGGCGACTTCAGGTGCTCCAGAAGGGTAAGCAGCCAGGTCATACCCCAAACCAAACAATAGGCTTTAAATTCCCCCTTATAACTATACATCATGTATATTTGCAAGATTGATTGATTGACATCTAGTTACAAACGTGTCATGCACAATCAGAACGAGAACACAAGTTCAACAGAACAGAATGGCATACCATTAAACATAGGAAAGAGCTTGGATCGTTTTTAGAACGCAGCAATCATTACTGTAATCATTGTTCCCGTCGGGATATTTTAAGAAGTCACAAAAAACATAAATAACCAGGACTTAAATTTCCATCCAAAAAAAAAAAAAAAAATTCCAAAACCAATCAAAATTTACAATATTCGAAAATCCTCCCACACATACCGACAATGACTAAAATATGAAAGCAAAATTTCTGAATTTCTAATAGCTAAATTTGAAGATCATTTCTGAAATGGAGAGATAGACACTGAATTCAAAAGAAGTAACACTTTGGTCAATATTAGCATCATGCAGTTGGCAGTCGGAAGTAGGGCGCAAATTCATTTTTTTTTTATGATCAATCAATCTGACAGAGATCGGAGGTAGGAATAAAAGGTAGAATCGAGGCGATTAAACCAAGAAAAAATGGACTGAGAACACTTCTATTACTCTTACTCATATATGACCAGTTACCCCAATGCATGGGGTAAGTGGTCATTTTTCGCTGTTTGATCAAGTCCTTGATCTCCAACAAGCCCGTGATAGGAAATGAAAAAAATGCCTACAAATATGAAGAAAGGTCTACAAAGAATTTATTGGAACGCAGGTGGAAAATATCATCTATGTCCCAGCGAGCAAAAACGTGTGTATACGCTTAATGTGTCCACTTACCCCATTCTCCCCTATAGACAACCGATTACGAGCGACCAAACAGGTCACTTTTGAAAATCAGATCATTTCGTCTTTTTTTTTATTTAGTTCTTTGAGTCTCTCTTTTGCTTTTTTTCTGGACTTAATTATGCATGACATAACATCTTAACTTCATGTTTTAAAATATATACTTATGTATTGTGCATCAATGTGCCAATATGAAGTAAACGCCAATTAGAGAGCAACCTAGCAACATAAATAACCAAGGATATGTTCTTGGTTTGACTGTAAGCCAGATATACACGAGTTTCCTTCAACGAGACAGCATCTCAACGACAAACATATCTTTTAAAGAACTATGTCTTCAGCTACCGTTTGTTTTTTTCTTCAATTCTGTTTAAAACCTCTTGCTATATTCAATGTGAATAACAAAAAAACAAAAAACTCTCTATCAAACGAAAACTGTATAAAGTGAGAAAAAAGCTTTTGTCATTAGTACAAATTATTGCTTCATTACTTATTTCAGGGTTCGAACCCTAAACGTGGTAGCTTGGTTCGACTCCAAAACTATGTTTGTCAGTTTCCCAGCCGAAGGTCAGTGACTCTGTCCGGGCGCTCCAGCTTTCTTCATCATAAGCTGGACGCTATGAAATAGCAAAAAAATGATTAAAGTGGCGTTAAAGACCAACAATGAATAAATCAATCATTGCATATTTCAGACGTTTCACACACAGATCTTATTTTTGTTAAACAAGGCGATATTTATTTGAAATTGAATTTGACAATAGGAATTTTCCAGCATCGTATAATGATGAATCCGGATATGACTGTAATATGTGCCGCTGGACATTACTCTTCATCTTTGTAACATGGTAATACCTAAAAGAATCGAAGAATTTAAAGGAAATATCATTTTCAACATTTGTAAACTATTTTAGAGGAAAGCTAAAAATTTAGAAGATATCTTCTTAGGATTGAAAGGACAAAGCAACATAGAAGGGACCTATATTTGAAGGTTGGTGTGTCCATCATATTACATATGTGGCAACCTTTTGTTAAAGTCTTGTACCAATTTAAACTTTTACAAGTTATACAAGTTCCATTACTAACTTAACGTCGACACCCTATAATGTAAAATATCTATTTTGAATAGAAAAGGGTGTTTTCTTTGTTCGACGATTGCAAAATTTCTGAAAATGAATCGAACGGTCTTTATTCGAATGCAGCATTCCGTATCTTAGTAAACATGTCGTTGACAAGCAATACTCTGAACCACTGACAGTGTCGGTAAAGATTCCATGTGCAAAAATGACAAAACAGGGGTACAGAGTATTGTCCCTGCTAACCTGAAGTGTGCACGTTTCAGCTCTGGGGTTCCCAGTGAAGACATTTTTTTTCAGTTAAAACATTTGAGGTACACAGTCTACAAAATGAAACAAAAGTTGAAAAGATGATGCTCGTCTTGGCGTATACTCAAGAATTTACTAATTCGGAACTGCTTAAATATGAAATGAAGTCACAAAACAAATGCGAATAGTCGCTGCTTGAATAGGCAGAGTTGACCTTCATACAATTTACACATAGTCCCACAATGCCCAGATGATCTAAAGCATAATAATAAAATATCATAAAGTTCACTATAAAAGAAATAACATAACTAATACTTTAAGCCATAGATTTTTATATGTAAAAAACACAGTACTAAAAGTTTACATACATAAAAAATGACAGGAACTATATTTATAGACAACCGATTACGAGCGACCAAACAGGTCACTTTTGAAAATCAGATCATTTCGTCTTTTTTTTTATTTAGTTCTTTGAGTCTCTCTTTTGCTTTTTTTCTGGACTTAATTATGCATGACATAACATCTTAACTTCATGTTTTAAAATATATACTTATGTATTGTGCATCAATGTGCCAATATGAAGTAAACGCCAATTAGACAGCAACCTAGCAACATACATAACCAAGGATATGTTCTTGGTTTGACTGTAAGCCAGATATACACGAGTTTCCTTCAACGAGACAGCATCTCAACGACAAACATATCTTTTAAAGAACTATGCCTTCAGCTACCGTTTGTTTTTTTCTTCAATTCTGTTTAAAACCTCTTGCTATATTCAATGTGAATAACAAAAAAACAAAAAACTCTCTATCAAACGAAAACTGCATAAAGTGAGAAAAAAGCTTCTGTCATTAGTACAAATTATTGCTTCATTACTTATTTCAGGGTTCGAACCCTAAACGTGGTAGCTTGGTTCGACTCCAAAACTATGTTTGTCAGTTTCCCAGCCGAAGGTCAGTGGCTCTGTCCGGGCGCTCCAGCTTTCTTCATCATAAGCTGGACGCCATGAAATAGCAAAAAAAAAAATGATTAAAGTGGCGTTAAAGACCAACAATGAATAAATCAATCATTGTATATTTCAGACGTTTCACACACAGATCTTATTTTTGTTAAACAAGGCGGTATTTATTTGAAATTGAATTTGACAATAGGAATTTTCCTGCATCGTATAATGATGAATCCGGATATGACTGTAATATGTGGCGCTGGACATTACTCTTCGTCTTTGTAACATGGTAATACCTAAAAGAATCGAGGAATTTAAAGGAAATATTATTTTCAACATTTGTAAACTATTTTAGAGGAAAGCTAAAAATTTAGAAGATATCTTTTTAGGATTGAAAGGACAAAGCAACATATAAGGGACCTATATTTGAAGGTTGGTGTGTCCATCATATTACATATGTGGCAACCTTTTGTTAAAGTCTTGTACCAATTTAAACTTTTACAAGTTATACAAGTTCCATTACTAACTTAACGTCGACACCTTATAATGTAAAATATCTATTTTGAATAGAAAAGGGTGTTTTCTATGTTCGACGATTGCAAAATTTCTGAAAATGAATCGAACGGTCTTTATTCGAATGCAGCATTCCGTATCTTAGTAAACATGTCGTTGACAAGCAATACTCTGAACCACTGACAGTGTCGGTAAAGATTCCATGTGCAAAAATGACAAAACAGGGGTACAGAGTAATGTCCCTGCTAACCTGAAGTGTTCACGTTTCAGCTCTGGGGTTCCCAGTGAAGACATTTTTTTTCAGTTAAAACATTTGAGGTACACAGTCTACAAAATGAAACAAAAGTTGAAAAGATAATGCTCGTCTTGGCGTATACTCAAGAATTTACTAATTCGGAACTGCTTAAATATGAAATGAAGTCACAAAACAAATGCGAATAGTCGCTGCTTGAATAGGCAGAGTTGCCCTTCATACAATTTACACATAGTCCCACAATGCCCAGATGATCTAAAGCATAATAAAAAAGTATCATAAAGTTCACTATAAAAGAAATAACATAACTAATACTTTAAGCCATAGATTTTTATATGTAAAAAACACAGTACTAAAAGTTTACATACATAAAAAATGAGAGGAACTATATTTATAGACAACCGATTACGAGCGACCAAACAGGTCACTTTTGAAAATCAGATCATTTCGTCTTTTTTTTTATTTAGTTCTTTGAGTCTCTCTTTTGCTTTTTTTCTGGACTTAATTATGCATGACATAACATCTTAACTTCATGTTTTAAAATATATACTTATGTATTGTGCATCAATGTGCCAATATGAAGTAAACGCCAATTAGACAGCAACCTAGCAACATACATAACCAAGGATATGTTCTTGGTTTGACTGTAAGCCAGATATACACGAGTTTCCTTCAACGAGACAGCATCTCAACGACAAACATATCTTTTAAAGAACTATGCCTTCAGCTACCGTTTGTTTTTTTCTTCAATTCTGTTTAAAACCTCTTGCTATATTCAATGTGAATAACAAAAAAACAAAAAACTCTCTATCAAACGAAAACTGCATAAAGTGAGAAAAAAGCTTCTGTCATTAGTACAAATTATTGCTTCATTACTTATTTCAGGGTTCGAACCCTAAACGTGGTAGCTTGGTTCGACTCCAAAACTATGTTTGTCAGTTTCCCAGCCGAAGGTCAGTGGCTCTGTCCGGGCGCTCCAGCTTTCTTCATCATAAGCTGGACGCCATGAAATAGCAAAAAAAAAATGATTAAAGTGGCGTTAAAGACCAACAATGAATAAATCAATCATTGTATATTTCAGACGTTTCACACACAGATCTTATTTTTGTTAAACAAGGCGGTATTTATTTGAAATTGAATTTGACAATAGGAATTAACCAGCATCGTATAATGATGAATCCGGATATGACTGTAATATGTGGCGCTGGACATTACTCTTCGTCTTTGTAACATGGTAATACCTAAAAGAATCGAGGAATTTAAAGGAAATATTATTTTCAACATTTGTAAACTATTTTAGAGGAAAGCTAAAAATTTAGAAGATATCTTTTTAGGATTGAAAGGACAAAGCAACATATAAGGGACCTATATTTGAAGGTTGGTGTGTCCATCATATTACATATGTGGCAACCTTTTGTTAAAGTCTTGTACCAATTTAAACTTTTACAAGTTATACAAGTTCCATTACTAACTTAACGTCGACACCTTATAATGTAAAATATCTATTTTGAATAGAAAAGGGTGTTTTCTATGTTCGACGATTGCAAAATTTCTGAAAATGAATCGAACGGTCTTTATTCGAATGCAGCATTCCGTATCTTAGTAAACATGTCGTTGACAAGCAATACTCTGAACCACTGACAGTGTCGGTAAAGATTCCATGTGCAAAAATGACAAAACAGGGGTACAGAGTAATGTCCCTGCTAACCTGAAGTGTTCACGTTTCAGCTCTGGGGTTCCCAGTGAAGACATTTTTTTTCAGTTAAAACATTTGAGGTACACAGTCTACAAAATGAAACAAAAGTTGAAAAGATAATGCTCGTCTTGGCGTATACTCAAGAATTTACTAATTCGGAACTGCTTAAATATGAAATGAAGTCACAAAACAAATGCGAATAGTCGCTGCTTGAATAGGCAGAGTTGCCCTTCATACAATTTACACATAGTCCCACAATGCCCAGATGATCTAAAGCATAATAAAAAAATATCATAAAGTTCACTATAAAAGAAATAACATAACTAATACTTTAAGCCATAGATTTTTATATGTAAAAAACACAGTACTAAAAGTTTACATACATAAAAAATGAGAGGAACTATATTTATAGACAACCGATTACGAGCGACCAAACAGGTCACTTTTGAAAATCAGATCATTTCGTCTTTTTTTTTATTTAGTTCTTTGAGTCTCTCTTTTGCTTTTTTTCTGGACTTAATTATGCATGACATAACATCTTAACTTCATGTTTTAAAATATATACTTATGTATTGTGCATCAATGTGCCAATATGAAGTAAACGCCAATTAGACAGCAACCTAGCAACATACATAACCAAGGATATGTTCTTGGTTTGACTGTAAGCCAGATATACACGAGTTTCCTTCAACGAGACAGCATCTCAACGACAAACATATCTTTTAAAGAACTATGCCTTCAGCTACCGTTTGTTTTTTTCTTCAATTCTGTTTAAAACCTCTTGCTATATTCAATGTGAATAACAAAAAAACAAAAAACTCTCTATCAAACGAAAACTGCATAAAGTGAGAAAAAAGCTTCTGTCATTAGTACAAATTATTGCTTCATTACTTATTTCAGGGTTCGAACCCTAAACGTGGTAGCTTGGTTCGACTCCAAAACTATGTTTGTCAGTTTCCCAGCCGAAGGTCAGTGGCTCTGTCCGGGCGCTCCAGCTTTCTTCATCATAAGCTGGACGCCATGAAATAGCAAAAAAAAAATGATTAAAGTGGCGTTAAAGACCAACAATGAATAAATCAATCATTGTATATTTCAGACGTTTCACACACAGATCTTATTTTTGTTAAACAAGGCGGTATTTATTTGAAATTGAATTTGACAATAGGAATTTTCCTGCATCGTATAATGATGAATCCGGATATGACTGTAATATGTGGCGCTGGACATTACTCTTCGTCTTTGTAACATGGTAATACCTAAAAGAATCGAGGAATTTAAAGGAAATATTATTTTCAACATTTGTAAACTATTTTAGAGGAAAGCTAAAAATTTAGAAGATATCTTTTTAGGATTGAAAGGACAAAGCAACATATAAGGGACCTATATTTGAAGGTTGGTGTGTCCATCATATTACATATGTGGCAACCTTTTGTTAAAGTCTTGTACCAATTTAAACTTTTACAAGTTATACAAGTTCCATTACTAACTTAACGTCGACACCTTATAATGTAAAATATCTATTTTGAATAGAAAAGGGTGTTTTCTATGTTCGACGATTGCAAAATTTCTGAAAATGAATCGAACGGTCTTTATTCGAATGCAGCATTCCGTATCTTAGTAAACATGTCGTTGACAAGCAATACTCTGAACCACTGACAGTGTCGGTAAAGATTCCATGTGCAAAAATGACAAAACAGGGGTACAGAGTAATGTCCCTGCTAACCTGAAGTGTTCACGTTTCAGCTCTGGGGTTCCCAGTGAAGACATTTTTTTTCAGTTAAAACATTTGAGGTACACAGTCTACAAAATGAAACAAAAGTTGAAAAGATAATGCTCGTCTTGGCGTATACTCAAGAATTTACTAATTCGGAACTGCTTAAATATGAAATGAAGTCACAAAACAAATGCGAATAGTCGCTGCTTGAATAGGCAGAGTTGCCCTTCATACAATTTACACATAGTCCCACAATGCCCAGATGATCTAAAGCATAATAAAAAAATATCATAAAGTTCACTATAAAAGAAATAACATAACTAATACTTTAAGCCATAGATTTTTATATGTAAAAAACACAGTACTAAAAGTTTACATACATAAAAAATGAGAGGAACTATATTTATAGACAACCGATTACGAGCGACCAAACAGGTCACTTTTGAAAATCAGATCATTTCGTCTTTTTTTTTATTTAGTTCTTTGAGTCTCTCTTTTGCTTTTTTTCTGGACTTAATTATGCATGACATAACATCTTAACTTCATGTTTTAAAATATATACTTATGTATTGTGCATCAATGTGCCAATATGAAGTAAACGCCAATTAGACAGCAACCTAGCAACATACATAACCAAGGATATGTTCTTGGTTTGACTGTAAGCCAGATATACACGAGTTTCCTTCAACGAGACAGCATCTCAACGACAAACATATCTTTTAAAGAACTATGCCTTCAGCTACCGTTTGTTTTTTTCTTCAATTCTGTTTAAAACCTCTTGCTATATTCAATGTGAATAACAAAAAAACAAAAAACTCTCTATCAAACGAAAACTGCATAAAGTGAGAAAAAAGCTTCTGTCATTAGTACAAATTATTGCTTCATTACTTATTTCAGGGTTCGAACCCTAAACGTGGTAGCTTGGTTCGACTCCAAAACTATGTTTGTCAGTTTCCCAGCCGAAGGTCAGTGGCTCTGTCCGGGCGCTCCAGCTTTCTTCATCATAAGCTGGACGCCATGAAATAGCAAAAAAAAAATGATTAAAGTGGCGTTAAAGACCAACAATGAATAAATCAATCATTGTATATTTCAGACGTTTCACACACAGATCTTATTTTTGTTAAACAAGGCGGTATTTATTTGAAATTGAATTTGACAATAGGAATTAACCAGCATCGTATAATGATGAATCCGGATATGACTGTAATATGTGGCGCTGGACATTACTCTTCGTCTTTGTAACATGGTAATACCTAAAAGAATCGAGGAATTTAAAGGAAATATTATTTTCAACATTTGTAAACTATTTTAGAGGAAAGCTAAAAATTTAGAAGATATCTTTTTAGGATTGAAAGGACAAAGCAACATATAAGGGACCTATATTTGAAGGTTGGTGTGTCCATCATATTACATATGTGGCAACCTTTTGTTAAAGTCTTGTACCAATTTAAACTTTTACAAGTTATACAAGTTCCATTACTAACTTAACGTCGACACCTTATAATGTAAAATATCTATTTTGAATAGAAAAGGGTGTTTTCTATGTTCGACGATTGCAAAATTTCTGAAAATGAATCGAACGGTCTTTATTCGAATGCAGCATTCCGTATCTTAGTAAACATGTCGTTGACAAGCAATACTCTGAACCACTGACAGTGTCGGTAAAGATTCCATGTGCAAAAATGACAAAACAGGGGTACAGAGTAATGTCCCTGCTAACCTGAAGTGTTCACGTTTCAGCTCTGGGGTTCCCAGTGAAGACATTTTTTTTCAGTTAAAACATTTGAGGTACACAGTCTACAAAATGAAACAAAAGTTGAAAAGATAATGCTCGTCTTGGCGTATACTCAAGAATTTACTAATTCGGAACTGCTTAAATATGAAATGAAGTCACAAAACAAATGCGAATAGTCGCTGCTTGAATAGGCAGAGTTGCCCTTCATACAATTTACACATAGTCCCACAATGCCCAGATGATCTAAAGCATAATAAAAAAATATCATAAAGTTCACTATAAAAGAAATAACATAACTAATACTTTAAGCCATAGATTTTTATATGTAAAAAACACAGTACTAAAAGTTTACATACATAAAAAATGAGAGGAACTATATTTATAGACAACCGATTACGAGCGACCAAACAGGTCACTTTTGAAAATCAGATCATTTCGTCTTTTTTTTTATTTAGTTCTTTGAGTCTCTCTTTTGCTTTTTTTCTGGACTTAATTATGCATGACATAACATCTTAACTTCATGTTTTAAAATATATACTTATGTATTGTGCATCAATGTGCCAATATGAAGTAAACGCCAATTAGACAGCAACCTAGCAACATACATAACCAAGGATATGTTCTTGGTTTGACTGTAAGCCAGATATACACGAGTTTCCTTCAACGAGACAGCATCTCAACGACAAACATATCTTTTAAAGAACTATGCCTTCAGCTACCGTTTGTTTTTTTCTTCAATTCTGTTTAAAACCTCTTGCTATATTCAATGTGAATAACAAAAAAACAAAAAACTCTCTATCAAACGAAAACTGCATAAAGTGAGAAAAAAGCTTCTGTCATTAGTACAAATTATTGCTTCATTACTTATTTCAGGGTTCGAACCCTAAACGTGGTAGCTTGGTTCGACTCCAAAACTATGTTTGTCAGTTTCCCAGCCGAAGGTCAGTGGCTCTGTCCGGGCGCTCCAGCTTTCTTCATCATAAGCTGATCGCCATGAAATAGCAAAAAAAATGATTAAAGTGGCGTTAAAGACCAACAATGAATAAATCAATCATTGTATATTTCAGACGTTTCACACACAGATCTTATTTTTGTTAAACAAGGCGGTATTTATTTGAAATTGAATTTGACAATAGGAATTTTCCTGCATCGTATAATGATGAATCCGGAAATGACTGTAATATGTGGCGCTGGACATTACTCTTCATCTTTGTAACATGGTAATACCTAAAAGAATCGAAGAATTTAAAGGAAATATTATTTTCAACATTTGTAAACTATTTTAGAGGAAAGCTAAAAATTTAGAAGATATCTTTTTAGGATTGAAAGGACAAAGCAATATAGAAGGGACCTATATTTGAAGGTTGGTGTGTCCATCATATTACATATGTGGCAACCTTTTGTTAAAGTCTTGTACCAATTTAAATTTTTATAAGTTATACAAGTTCCATTACTAACTTAACGTCGACACCTTATAATGTAAAATATCTATTTTGAATAGAAAAGGGTGTTTTCTATGTTCGACGATTGCAAAATTTCTGAAAATGAATCGAACGGTCTTTATTCGAATGCAGCATTCCGTATCTTAATAAACATGTCGTTGACAAGCAATACTCTGAACCACTGACAGTGTCGGTAAAGATTCCATGTGCAAAAATGACAAAACAGGGGTACAGAGTATTGTCCCTGCTAACCTGAAGTGTGCACGTTTCAGCTCTGGGGTTCCCAGTGAAGACATTTTTTTTCAGTTAAAACATTTGAGGTACATAGTCTACAAAATGAAACAAAAGTTGAAAAGATGATGCTCGTCTTGGCGTATACTCAAGAATTTACTAATTCGGAACTGCTTAAATATGAAATGAAGTCACAAAACAAATGCGAATAGTCGCTGCTTGAATAGGCAGAGTTGACCTTCATACAATTTACACATAGTCCCACAATGCCCAGATGATCTAAAGCATAATAATAAAATATCATAAAGTTCACTATAAAAGAAATAACATAACTAATACTTTAAGCCATAGATTTTTATATGTAAAAAACACAGTACTAAAAGTTTACATACATAAAAAATGACAGGAACTATATTTATAGACAACCGATTACGAGCGACCAAACAGGTCACTTCTGAAAATCAGATCATTTCGTCTTTTTTTTTATTTAGTTCTTTGAGTCTCTCTTTTGCTTTTTTTCTGGACTTAATTATGCATGACATAACATCTTAACTTCATGTTTTAAAATATATACTTATGTATTGTGCATCAATGTGCCAATATGAAGTAAACGCCAATTAGACAGCAACCTAGCAACATACATAACCAAGGATATGTTCTTGGTTTGACTGTAAGCCAGATATACACGAGTTTCCTTCAACGAGACAGCATCTCAACGACAAACATATCTTTTAAAGAACTATGCCTTCAGCTACCGTTTGTTTTTTTCTTCAATTCTGTTTAAAACCTCTTGCTATATTCAATGTGAATAACAAAAAAACAAAAAACTCTCTATCAAACGAAAACTGCATAAAGTGAGAAAAAAGCTTCTGTCATTAGTACAAATTATTGCTTCATTACTTATTTCAGGGTTCGAACCCTAAACGTGGTAGCTTGGTTCGACTCCAAAACTATGTTTGTCAGTTTCCCAGCCGAAGGTCAGTGGCTCTGTCCGGGCGCTCCAGCTTTCTTCATCATAAGCTGATCGCCATGAAATAGCAAAAAAAATGATTAAAGTGGCGTTAAAGACCAACAATGAATAAATCAATCATTGTATATTTCAGACGTTTCACACACAGATCTTATTTTTGTTAAACAAGGCGGTATTTATTTGAAATTGAATTTGACAATAGGAATTTTCCTGCATCGTATAATGATGAATCCGGAAATGACTGTAATATGTGGCGCTGGACATTACTCTTCATCTTTGTAACATGGTAATACCTAAAAGAATCGAAGAATTTAAAGGAAATATTATTTTCAACATTTGTAAACTATTTTAGAGGAAAGCTAAAAATTTAGAAGATATCTTTTTAGGATTGAAAGGACAAAGCAATATAGAAGGGACCTATATTTGAAGGTTGGTGTGTCCATCATATTACATATGTGGCAACCTTTTGTTAAAGTCTTGTACCAATTTAAATTTTTATAAGTTATACAAGTTCCATTACTAACTTAACGTCGACACCTTATAATGTAAAATATCTATTTTGAATAGAAAAGGGTGTTTTCTATGTTCGACGATTGCAAAATTTCTGAAAATGAATCGAACGGTCTTTATTCGAATGCAGCATTCCGTATCTTAATAAACATGTCGTTGACAAGCAATACTCTGAACCACTGACAGTGTCGGTAAAGATTCCATGTGCAAAAATGACAAAACAGGGGTACAGAGTATTGTCCCTGCTAACCTGAAGTGTGCACGTTTCAGCTCTGGGGTTCCCAGTGAAGACATTTTTTTTCAGTTAAAACATTTGAGGTACATAGTCTACAAAATGAAACAAAAGTTGAAAAGATGATGCTCGTCTTGGCGTATACTCAAGAATTTACTAATTCGGAACTGCTTAAATATGAAATGAAGTCACAAAACAAATGCGAATAGTCGCTGCTTGAATAGGCAGAGTTGACCTTCATACAATTTACACATAGTCCCACAATGCCCAGATGATCTAAAGCATAATAATAAAATATCATAAAGTTCACTATAAAAGAAATAACATAACTAATACTTTAAGCCATAGATTTTTATATGTAAAAAACACAGTACTAAAAGTTTACATACATAAAAAATGACAGGAACTATATTTATAGACAACCGATTACGAGCGACCAAACAGGTCACTTCTGAAAATCAGATCATTTCGTCTTTTTTTTTATTTAGTTCTTTGAGTCTCTCTTTTGCTTTTTTTCTGGACTTAATTATGCATGACATAACATCTTAACTTCATGTTTTAAAATATATACTTATGTATTGTGCATCAATGTGCCAATATGAAGTAAACGCCAATTAGACAGCAACCTAGCAACATACATAACCAAGGATATGTTCTTGGTTTGACTGTAAGCCAGATATACACGAGTTTCCTTCAACGAGACAGCATCTCAACGACAAACATATCTTTTAAAGAACTATGCCTTCAGCTACCGTTTGTTTTTTTCTTCAATTCTGTTTAAAACCTCTTGCTATATTCAATGTGAATAACAAAAAAACAAAAAACTCTCTATCAAACGAAAACTGCATAAAGTGAGAAAAAAGCTTCTGTCATTAGTACAAATTATTGCTTCATTACTTATTTCAGGGTTCGAACCCTAAACGTGGTAGCTTGGTTCGACTCCAAAACTATGTTTGTCAGTTTCCCAGCCGAAGGTCAGTGGCTCTGTCCGGGCGCTCCAGCTTTCTTCATCATAAGCTGAACGCCATGAAATAGCAAAAAAAATTATTAAAGTGGCGTTAAAGACCAACAATGAATAAATCAATCATTGTATATTTCAGACGTTTCACACACAGATCTTATTTTTGTTAAACAAGGCGGTATTTATTTGAAATTGAATTTGACAATAGGAATTAACCAGCATCGTATAATGATGAATCCGGATATGACTGTAATATGTGGCGCTGGACATTACTTTTCGTCTTTGTAACATGGTAATACCTAAAAGAATCGAAGAATTTAAAGGAAATATTATTTTCAACATTTGTAAACTATTTTAGAGGAAAGCTAAAAATTTAGAAGATATCGTTTTAGGATTGAAAGGACAAAGCAACATATAAGGGACCTATATTTGAAGGTTGGTGTGTCCATCATATTACATATGTGGCAACCTTTTGTTAAAGTCTTGTACCAATTTAAACTTTTACAAGTTATACAAGTTCCATTACTAACTTAACGTCGACACCTTATAATGTAAAATATCTATTTTGAATAGAAAAGGGTGTTTTCTATGTTCGACGATTGCAAAATTTCTGAAAATGAATCGAACGGTCTTTATTCGAATGCAGCATTCCGTATCTTAGTAAACATGTCGTTGACAAGCAATACTCTGAACCACTGACAGTGTCGGTAAAGATTCCATGTGCAAAAATGACAAAACAGGGGTACAGAGTAATGTCCCTGCTAACCTGAAGTGTTCACGTTTCAGCTCTGGGGTTCCCAGTGAAGACATTTTTTTTCAGTTAAAACATTTGAGGTACACAGTCTACAAAATGAAACAAAAGTTGAAAAGATAATGCTCGTCTTGGCGTATACTCAAGAATTTACAAATTCGGAACTGCTTAAACATGAAATGAAGTCACAAAACAAATGCGAATAGTCGCTGCTTGAATAGGCAGAGTTGCCCTTCATACAATTTACACATAGTCCCACAATGCCCAGATGATCTAAAGCATAATAAAAAAATATCATAAAGTTCACTATAAAAGAAATAACATAACTAATACTTTAAGCCATAGATTTTTATATGTAAAAAACACAGTACTAAAAGTTTACATACATAAAAAATGAGAGGAACTATATTTATAGACAACCGATTACGAGCGACCAAACAGGTCACTTTTGAAAATCAGATCATTTCGTCTTTTTTTTTATTTAGTTCTTTAAGTCTCTCTTTTGCTTTTTTTCTGGACTTAATTATGCATGACATAACATCTTAACTTCATGGTTTAAAATATATACTTATGTATTGTGCATCAATGTGCCAATATGAAGTAAACGCCAATTAGAGAGCAACCTAGCAACATAAATAACCAAGGATATGTTCTTGGTTTGACTGTAAGCCAGATATACACGAGTTTCCTTCAACGAGACAGCATCTCAACGACAAACATATCTTTTAAAGAACTATGTCTTCAGCTACCGTTTGTTTTTTTCTTCAATTCTGTTTAAAACCTCTTGCTATATTCAATGTGAATAACAAAAAAACAAAAAACTCTCTATCAAACGAAAACTGTATAAAGTGAGAAAAAAGCTTTTGTCATTAGTACAAATTATTGCTTCATTACTTATTTCAGGGTTCGAACCCTAAACGTGGTAGCTTGGTTCGACTCCAAAACTATGTTTGTCAGTTTCCCAGCCGAAGGTCAGTGACTCTGTCCGGGCGCTCCAGCTTTCTTCATCATAAGCTGGACGCCATGAAATAGCAAAAAAATGATTAAAGTGGCGTTAAAGACCAACAATGAATAAATCAATCATTGTATATTTCAGACGTTTCACACACAGATCTTATTTTTGTTAAACAAGGCGATATTTATTTGAAATTGAATTTGACAATAGGAATTTTCCAGCATCGTATAATGATGAATCCGGATATGACTGTAATATGTGCCGCTGGACATTACTCTTCATCTTTGTAACATGGTAATACCTAAAAGAATCGAAGAATTTAAAGGAAATATCATTTTCAACATTTGTAAACTATTTTAGAGGAAAGCTAAAAATTTAGAAGATATCTTCTTAGGATTGAAAGGACAAAGCAACATAGAAGGGACCTATATTTGAAGGTTGGTGTGTCCATCATATTACATATGTGGCAACCTTTTGTTAAAGTCTTGTACCAATTTAAACTTTTACAAGTTATACAAGTTCCATTACTAACTTAACGTCGACACCCTATAATGTAAAATATCTATTTTGAATAGAAAAGGGTGTTTTCTTTGTTCGACGATTGCAAAATTTCTGAAAATGAATCGAACGGTCTTTATTCGAATGCAGCATTCCGTATCTTAATAAACATGTCGTTGACAAGCAATACTCTGAACCACTGACAGTGTCGGTAAAGATTCCATGTGCAAAAATGACAAAACAGGGGTACAGAGTATTGTCCCTGCTAACCTGAAGTGTGCACGTTTCAGCTCTGGGGTTCCCAGTGAAGACATTTTTTTTCAGTTAAAACATTTGAGGTACACAGTCTACAAAATGAAACAAAAGTTGAAAAGATGATGCTCGTCTTGGCGTATACTCAAGAATTTACTAATTCGGAACTGCTTAAATATGAAATGAAGTCACAAAACAAATGCGAATAGTCGCTGCTTGAATAGGCAGAGTTGACCTTCATACAATTTACACACAGTCCCACAATGCCCAGATGATCTAAAGCATAATAATAAAATATCATAAAGTTCACTATAAAAGAAATAACATAACTAATACTTTAAGCCATAGATTTTTATATGTAAAAAACACAGTACTAAAAGTTTACATACATAAAAAATGAGAGGAACTATATTTATAGACAACCGATTACGAGCGACCAAACAGGTCACTTTTGAAAATCAGATCATTTCGTCTTTTTTTTTATTTAGTTCTTTGAGTCTCTCTTTTGCTTTTTTTCTGGACTTAATTATGCATGACATAACATCTTAACTTCATGTTTTAAAATATATACTTATGTATTGTGCATCAATGTGCCAATATGAAGTAAACGCCAATTAGACAGCAACCTAGCAACATACATAACCAAGGATATGTTCTTGGTTTGACTGTAAGCCAGATATACACGAGTTTCCTTCAACGAGACAGCATCTCAACGACAAACATATCTTTTAAAGAACTATGCCTTCAGCTACCGTTTGTTTTTTTCTTCAATTCTGTTTAAAACCTCTTGCTATATTCAATGTGAATAACAAAAAAACAAAAAACTCTCTATCAAACGAAAACTGCATAAAGTGAGAAAAAAGCTTCTGTCATTAGTACAAATTATTGCTTCATTACTTATTTCAGGGTTCGAACCCTAAACGTGGTAGCTTGGTTCGACTCCAAAACTATGTTTGTCAGTTTCCCAGCCGAAGGTCAGTGGCTCTGTCCGGGCGCTCCAGCTTTCTTCATCATAAGCTGATCGCCATGAAATAGCAAAAAAAATGATTAAAGTGGCGTTAAAGACCAACAATGAATAAATCAATCATTGTATATTTCAGACGTTTCACACACAGATCTTATTTTTGTTAAACAAGGCGGTATTTATTTGAAATTGAATTTGACAATAGGAATTTTCCTGCATCGTATAATAATGAATCCGGAAATGACTGTAATATGTGGCGCTGGACATTACTCTTCATCTTTGTAACATGGTAATACCTAAAAGAATCGAAGAATTTAAAGGAAATATTATTTTCAACATTTGTAAACTATTTTAGAGGAAAGCTAAAAATTTAGAAGATATCTTTTTAGGATTGAAAGGACAAAGCAATATAGAAGGGACCTATATTTGAAGGTTGGTGTGTCCATCATATTACATATGTGGCAACCTTTTGTTAAAGTCTTGTACCAATTTAAACTTTTACAAGTTATACAAGTTCCATTACTAACTTAACGTCGACACCTTATAATGTAAAATATCTATTTTGAATAGAAAAGGGTGTTTTCTATGTTCGACGATTGCAAAATTTCTGAAAATGAATCGAACGGTCTTTATTCGAATGCAGCATTCCGTATCTTAGTAAACATGTCGTTGACAAGCAATACTCTGAACCACTGACAGTGTCGGTAAAGATTCCATGTGCAAAAATGACAAAACAGGGGTACAGAGTATTGTCCCTGCTAACCTGAAGTGTGCACGTTTCAGCTCTGGGGTTCCCAGTGAAGACATTTTTTTTCAGTTAAAACATTTGAGGTACACAGTCTACAAAATGAAACAAAAGTTGAAAAGATGATGCTCGTCTTGGCGTATACTCAAGAATTTACTAATTCGGAACTGCTTAAATATGAAATGAAGTCACAAAACAAATGCGAATAGTCGCTGCTTGAATAGGCAGAGTTGACCTTCATACAATTTACACACAGTCCCACAATGCCCAGATGATCTAAAGCATAATAATAAAATATCATAAAGTTCACTATAAAAGAAATAACATAACTAATACTTTAAGCCATAGATTTTTATATGTAAAAAACACAGTACTAAAAGTTTACATACATTAAAAATGAGAGGAACTATATTTATAGACAACCGATTACGAGCGACCAAACAGGTCACTTTTGAAAATCAGATCATTTCGTCTTTTTTTTTATTTAGTTCTTTGAGTCTCTCTTTTGCTTTTTTTCTGGACTTAATTATGCATGACATAACATCTTAACTTCATGTTTTAAAATATATACTTATGTATTGTGCATCAATGTGCCAATATGAAGTAAACGCCAATTAGACAGCAACCTAGCAACATACATAACCAAGGATATGTTCTTGGTTTGACTGTAAGCCAGATATACACGAGTTTCCTTCAACGAGACAGCATCTCAACGACAAACATATCTTTTAAAGAACTATGCCTTCAGCTACCGTTTGTTTTTTTCTTCAATTCTGTTTAAAACCTCTTGCTATATTCAATGTGAATAACAAAAAAACAAAAAACTCTCTATCAAACGAAAACTGCATAAAGTGAGAAAAAAGCTTCTGTCATTAGTACAAATTATTGCTTCATTACTTATTTCAGGGTTCGAACCCTAAACGTGGTAGCTTGGTTCGACTCCAAAACTATGTTTGTCAGTTTCCCAGCCGAAGGTCAGTGGCTCTGTCCGGGCGCTCCAGCTTTCTTCATCATAAGCTGATCGCCATGAAATAGCAAAAAAAATGATTAAAGTGGCGTTAAAGACCAACAATGAATAAATCAATCATTGTATATTTCAGACGTTTCACACACAGATCTTATTTTTGTTAAACAAGGCGGTATTTATTTGAAATTGAATTTGACAATAGGAATTTTCCTGCATCGTATAATGATGAATCCGGAAATGACTGTTATATGTGGCGCTGGGCATTACTCTTCATCTTTGTAACATGGTAATACCTAAAAGAATCGAAGAATTTAAAGGAAATATTATTTTCAACATTTGTAAACTATTTTAGAGGAAAGCTAAAAATTTAGAAGATATCTTTTTAGGATTGAAAGGACAAAGCAATATAGAAGGGACCTATATTTGAAGGTTGGTGTGTCCATCATATTACATATGTGGCAACCTTTTGTTAAAGTCTTGTACCAATTTAAACTTTTACAAGTTATACAAGTTCCATTACTAACTTAACGTCGACACCTTATAATGTAAAATATCTATTTTGAATAGAAAAGGGTGTTTTCTATGTTCGACGATTGCAAAATTTCTGAAAATGAATCGAACGGTCTTTATTCGAATGCAGCATTCCGTATCTTAATAAACATGTCGTTGACAAGCAATACTCTGAACCACTGACAGTGTCGGTAAAGATTCCATGTGCAAAAATGACAAAACAGGGGTACAGAGTATTGTCCCTGCTAACCTGAAGTGTGCACGTTTCAGCTCTGGGGTTCCCAGTGAAGACATTTTTTTTCAGTTAAAACATTTGAGGTACATAGTCTACAAAATGAAACAAAAGTTGAAAAGATGATGCTCGTCTTGGCGTATACTCAAGAATTTACTAATTCGGAACTGCTTAAATATGAAATGAAGTCACAAAACAAATGCGAATAGTCGCTGCTTGAATAGGCAGAGTTGACCTTCATACAATTTACACATAGTCCCACAATGCCCAGATGATCTAAAGCATAATAATAAAATATCATAAAGTTCACTATAAAAGAAATAACATAACTAATACTTTAAGCCATAGATTTTTATATGTAAAAAACACAGTACTAAAAGTTTACATACATAAAAAATGACAGGAACTATATTTATAGACAACCGATTACGAGCGACCAAACAGGTCACTTCTGAAAATCAGATCATTTCGTCTTTTTTTTTATTTAGTTCTTTGAGTCTCTCTTTTGCTTTTTTTCTGGACTTAATTATGCATGACATAACATCTTAACTTCATGTTTTAAAATATATACTTATGTATTGTGCATCAATGTGCCAATATGAAGTAAACGCGAATTAGACAGCAACCTAGCAACATAAATAACCAAGGATATGTTCTTGGTTTGACTGTAAGCCAGATATACACGAGTTTCCTTCAACGAGACAGCATCTCAACGACAAACATATCTTTTAAAGAACTATGCCTTCAGCTACCGTTTGTTTTTTTCTTCAATTCTGTTTAAAACCTCTTGCTATATTCAATGTGAATAACAAAAAAACAAAAAACTCTCTATCAAACGAAAACTGCATAAAGTGAGAAAAAAGCTTCTGTCATTAGTACAAATTATTGCTTCATTACTTATTTCAGGGTTCGAACCCTAAACGTGGTAGCTTGGTTCGACTCCAAAACTATGTTTGTCAGTTTCCCAGCCGAAGGTCAGTGGCTCTGTCCGGGCGCTCCAGCTTTCTTCATCATAAGCTGATCGCCATGAAATAGCAAAAAAAATGATTAAAGTGGCGTTAAAGACCAACAATGAATAAATCAATCATTGTATATTTCAGACGTTTCACACACAGATCTTATTTTTGTTAAACAAGGCGGTATTTATTTGAAATTGAATTTGACAATAGGAATTTTCCTGCATCGTATAATGATGAATCCGGAAATGACTGTTATATGTGGCGCTGGACATTACTCTTCATCTTTGTAACATGGTAATACCTAAAAGAATCGAAGAATTTAAAGGAAATATTATTTTCAACATTTGTAAACTATTTTAGAGGAAAGCTAAAAATTTAGAAGATATCTTTTTAGGATTGAAAGGACAAAGCAATATAGAAGGGACCTATATTTGAAGGTTGGTGTGTCCATCATATTACATATGTGGCAACCTTTTGTTAAAGTCTTGTACCAATTTAAACTTTTACAAGTTATACAAGTTCCATTACTAACTTAACGTCGACACCTTATAATGTAAAATATCTATTTTGAATAGAAAAGGGTGTTTTCTATGTTCGACGATTGCAAAATTTCTGAAAATGAATCGAACGGTCTTTATTCGAATGCAGCATTCCGTATCTTAATAAACATGTCGTTGACAAGCAATACTCTGAACCACTGACAGTGTCGGTAAAGATTCCATGTGCAAAAATGACAAAACAGGGGTACAGAGTATTGTCCCTGCTAACCTGAAGTGTGCACGTTTCAGCTCTGGGGTTCCCAGTGAAGACATTTTTTTTCAGTTAAAACATTTGAGGTACATAGTCTACAAAATGAAACAAAAGTTGAAAAGATGATGCTCGTCTTGGCGTATACTCAAGAATTTACTAATTCGGAACTGCTTAAATATGAAATGAAGTCACAAAACAAATGCGAATAGTCGCTGCTTGAATAGGCAGAGTTGACCTTCATACAATTTACACATAGTCCCACAATGCCCAGATGATCTAAAGCATAATAATAAAATATCATAAAGTTCACTATAAAAGAAATAACATAACTAATACTTTAAGCCATAGATTTTTATATGTAAAAAACACAGTACTAAAAGTTTACATACATAAAAAATGACAGGAACTATATTTATAGACAACCGATTACGAGCGACCAAACAGGTCACTTCTGAAAATCAGATCATTTCGTCTTTTTTTTTATTTAGTTCTTTGAGTCTCTCTTTTGCTTTTTTTCTGGACTTAATTATGCATGACATAACATCTTAACTTCATGTTTTAAAATATATACTTATGTATTGTGCATCAATGTGCCAATATGAAGTAAACGCCAATTAGACAGCAACCTAGCAACATACATAACCAAGGATATGTTCTTGGTTTGACTGTAAGCCAGATATACACGAGTTTCCTTCAACGAGACAGCATCTCAACGACAAACATATCTTTTAAAGAACTATGCCTTCAGCTACTGTTTGTTTTTTTCTTCAATTCTGTTTAAAACCTCTTGCTATATTCAATGTGAATAACAAAAAAACAAAAAACTCTCTATCAAACGAAAACTGCATAAAGTGAGAAAAAAGCTTCTGTCATTAGTACAAATTATTGCTTCATTACTTATTTCAGGGTTCGAACCCTAAACGTGGTAGCTTGGTTCGACTCCAAAACTATGTTTGTCAGTTTCCCAGCCGAAGGTCAGTGGCTCTGTCCGGGCGCTCCAGCTTTCTTCATCATAAGCTGATCGCCATGAAATAGCAAAAAAAATGATTAAAGTGGCGTTAAAGACCAACAATGAATAAATCAATCATTGTATATTTCAGACGTTTCACACACAGATCTTATTTTTGTTAAACAAGGCGGTATTTATTTGAAATTGAATTTGACAATAGGAATTTTCCTGCATCGTATAATGATGAATCCGGAAATGACTGTAATATGTGGCGCTGGACATTACTCTTCATCTTTGTAACATGGTAATACCTAAAAGAATCGAAGAATTTAAAGGAAATATTATTTTCAACATTTGTAAACTATTTTAGAGGAAAGCTAAAAATTTAGAAGATATCTTTTTAGGATTGAAAGGACAAAGCAATATAGAAGGGACCTATATTTGAAGGTTGGTGTGTCCATCATATTACATATGTGGCAACCTTTTGTTAAAGTCTTGTACCAATTTAAACTTTTACAAGTTATACAAGTTCCATTACTAACTTAACGTCGACACCTTATAATGTAAAATATCTATTTTGAATAGAAAAGGGTGTTTTCTATGTTCGACGATTGCAAAATTTCTGAAAATGAATCGAACGGTCTTTATTCGAATGCAGCATTCCGTATCTTAGTAAACATGTCGTTGACAAGCAATACTCTGAACCACTGACAGTGTCGGTAAAGATTCCATGTGCAAAAATGACAAAACAGGGGTACAGAGTATTGTCCCTGCTAACCTGAAGTGTGCACGTTTCAGCTCTGGGGTTCCCAGTGAAGACATTTTTTTTCAGTTAAAACATTTGAGGTACACAGTCTACAAAATGAAACAAAAGTTGAAAAGATGATGCTCGTCTTGGCGTATACTCAAGAATTTACTAATTCGGAACTGCTTAAATATGAAATGAAGTCACAAAACAAATGCGAATAGTCGCTGCTTGAATAGGCAGAGTTGACCTTCATACAATTTACACACAGTCCCACAATGCCCAGATGATCTAAAGCATAATAATAAAATATCATAAAGTTCACTATAAAAGAAATAACATAACTAATACTTTAAGCCATAGATTTTTATATGTAAAAAACACAGTACTAAAAGTTTACATACATAAAAAATGACAGGAACTATATTTATAGACAACCGATTACGAGCGACCAAACGGGTCACTTCTGAAAATCAGATCATTTTGTCTTTTTTTTTATTTAGTTCTTTGAGTCTCTCTTTTGCTTTTTTTCTGGACTTAATTATGCATGACATAACATCTTAACTTCATGTTTTAAAATATATACTTATGTATTGTGCATCAATGTGCCAATATGAAGTAAACGCCAATTAGACAGCAACCTAGCAACATACATAACCAAGGATATGTTCTTGGTTTGACTGTAAGCCAGATATACACGAGTTTCCTTCAACGAGACAGCATCTCAACGACAAACATATCTTTTAAAGAACTATGCCTTCAGCTACCGTTTGTTTTTTTCTTCAATTCTGTTTAAAACCTCTTGCTATATTCAATGTGAATAACAAAAAAACAAAAAACTCTCTATCAAACGAAAACTGCATAAAGTGAGAAAAAAGCTTCTGTCATTAGTACAAATTATTGCTTCATTACTTATTTCAGGGTTCGAACCCTAAACGTGGTAGCTTGGTTCGACTCCAAAACTATGTTTGTCAGTTTCCCAGCCGAAGGTCAGTGGCTCTGTCCGGGCGCTCCAGCTTTCTTCATCATAAGCTGAACGCCATGAAATAGCAAAAAAAATTATTAAAGTGGCGTTAAAGACCAACAATGAATAAATCAATCATTGTATATTTCAGACGTTTCACACACAGATCTTATTTTTGTTAAACAAGGCGGTATTTATTTGAAATTGAATTTGACAATAGGAATTAACCAGCATCGTATAATGATGAATCCGGATATGACTGTAATATGTGGCGCTGGACATTACTCTTCGTCTTTGTAACATGGTAATACCTAAAAGAATCGAAGAATTTAAAGGAAATATTATTTTCAACATTTGTAAACTATTTTAGAGGAAAGCTAAAAATTTAGAAGATATCTTTTTAGGATTGAAAGGACAAAGCAACATATAAGGGACCTATATTTGAAGGTTGGTGTGTCCATCATATTACATATGTGGCAACCTTTTGTTAAAGTCTTGTACCAATTTAAACTTTTACAAGTTATACAAGTTCCATTATTAACTTAACGTCGACACCTTATAATGTAAAATATCTATTTTGAATAGAAAAGGGTGTTTTCTTTGTTCGACGATTGCAAAATTTCTGAAAATGAATCGAACGGTCTTTATTCGAATGCAGCATTCCGTATCTTAGTAAACATGTCGTTGACAAGCAATACTCTGAACCACTGACAGTGTCGGTAAAGATTCCATGTGCAAAAATGACAAAACAGGGGTACAGAGTAATGTCCCTGCTAACCTGAAGTGTTCACGTTTCAGCTCTGGGGTTCCCAGTGAAGACATTTTTTTTCAGTTAAAACATTTGAGGTACACAGTCTACAAAATGAAACAAAAGTTGAAAAGATAATGCTCGTCTTGGCGTATACTCAAGAATTTACTAATTCGGAACTGCTTAAACATGAAATGAAGTCACAAAACAAATGCGAATAGTCGCTGCTTGAATAGGCAGAGTTGCCCTTCATACAATTTACACATAGTCCCACAATGCCCAGATGATCTAAAGCATAATAAAAAAATATCATAAAGTTCACTATAAAAGAAATAACATAACTAATACTTTAAGCCATAGATTTTTATATGTAAAAAACACAGTACTAAAAGTTTACATACATAAAAAATGAGAGGAACTATATTTATAGACAACCGATTACGAGCGACCAAACAGGTCACTTTTGAAAATCAGATCATTTCGTCTTTTTTTTTATTTAGTTCTTTGAGTCTCTCTTTTGCTTTTTTTCTGGACTTAATTATGCATGACATAACATCTTAACTTCATGTTTTAAAATATATACTTATGTATTGTGCATCAATGTGCCAATATGAAGTAAACGCCAATTAGAGAGCAACCTAGCAACATAAATAACCAAGGATATGTTCTTGGTTTGACTGTAAGCCAGATATACACGAGTTTCCTTCAACGAGACAGCATCTCAACGACAAACATATCTTTTAAAGAACTATGTCTTCAGCTACCGTTTGTTTTTTTCTTCAATTCTGTTTAAAACCTCTTGCTATATTCAATGTGAATAACAAAAAAACAAAAAACTCTCTATCAAACGAAAACTGTATAAAGTGAGAAAAAAGCTTTTGTCATTAGTACAAATTATTGCTTCATTACTTATTTCAGGGTTCGAACCCTAAACGTGGTAGCTTGGTTCGACTCCAAAACTATGTTTGTCAGTTTCCCAGCCGAAGGTCAGTGACTCTGTCCGGGCGCTCCAGCTTTCTTCATCATAAGCTGGACGCCATGAAATAGCAAAAAAATGATTAAAGTGGCGTTAAAGACCAACAATGAATAAATCAATCATTGTATATTTCAGACGTTTCACACACAGATCTTATTTTTGTTAAACAAGGCGATATTTATTTGAAATTGAATTTGACAATAGGAATTTTCCAGCATCGTATAATGATGAATCCGGATATGACTGTAATATGTGCCGCTGGACATTACTCTTCATCTTTGTAACATGGTAATACCTAAAAGAATCGAAGAATTTAAAGGAAATATCATTTTCAACATTTGTAAACTATTTTAGAGGAAAGCTAAAAATTTAGAAGATATCTTCTTAGGATTGAAAGGACAAAGCAACATAGAAGGGACCTATATTTGAAGGTTGGTGTGTCCATCATATTACATATGTGGCAACCTTTTGTTAAAGTCTTGTACCAATTTAAACTTTTACAAGTTATACAAGTTCCATTACTAACTTAACGTCGACACCTTATAATGTAAAATATCTATTTTGAATAGAAAAGGGTGTTTTCTATGTTCGACGATTGCAAAATTTCTGAAAATGAATCGAACGGTCTTTATTCGAATGCAGCATTCCGTATCTTAGTAAACATGTCGTTGACAAGCAATACTCTGAACCACTGACAGTGTCGGTAAAGATTCCATGTGCAAAAATGACAAAACAGGGGTACAGAGTATTGTCCCTGCTAACCTGAAGTGTGCACGTTTCAGCTCTGGGGTTCCCAGTGAAGACATTTTTTTTCAGTTAAAACATTTGAGGTACACAGTCTACAAAATGAAACAAAAGTTGAAAAGATGATGCTCGTCTTGGCGTATACTCAAGAATTTACTAATTCGGAACTGCTTAAATATGAAATGAAGTCACAAAACAAATGCGAATAGTCGCTGCTTGAATAGGCAGAGTTGACCTTCATACAATTTACACACAGTCCCACAATGCCCAGATGATCTAAAGCATAATAATAAAATATCATAAAGTTCACTATAAAAGAAATAACATAACTAATACTTTAAGCCATAGATTTTTATATGTAAAAAACACAGTACTAAAAGTTTACATACATAAAAAATGAGAGGAACTATATTTATAGACAACCGATTACGAGCGACCAAACAGGTCACTTTTGAAAATCAGATCATTTCGTCTTTTTTTTTATTTAGTTCTTTGAGTCTCTCTTTTGCTTTTTTTCTGGACTTAATTATGCATGACATAACATCTTAACTTCATGTTTTAAAATATATACTTATGTATTGTGCATCAATGTGCCAATATGAAGTAAACGCCAATTAGACAGCAACCTAGCAACATACATAACCAAGGATATGTTCTTGGTTTGACTGTAAGCCAGATATACACGAGTTTCCTTCAACGAGACAGCATCTCAACGACAAACATATCTTTTAAAGAACTATGCCTTCAGCTACCGTTTGTTTTTTTCTTCAATTCTGTTTAAAACCTCTTGCTATATTCAATGTGAATAACAAAAAAACAAAAAACTCTCTATCAAACGAAAACTGCATAAAGTGAGAAAAAAGCTTCTGTCATTAGTACAAATTATTGCTTCATTACTTATTTCAGGGTTCGAACCCTAAACGTGGTAGCTTGGTTCGACTCCAAAACTATGTTTGTCAGTTTCCCAGCCGAAGGTCAGTGGCTCTGTCCGGGCGCTCCAGCTTTCTTCATCATAAGCTGATCGCCATGAAATAGCAAAAAAAATGATTAAAGTGGCGTTAAAGACCAACAATGAATAAATCAATCATTGTATATTTCAGACGTTTCACACACAGATCTTATTTTTGTTAAACAAGGCGGTATTTATTTGAAATTGAATTTGACAATAGGAATTTTCCTGCATCGTATAATGATGAATCCGGAAATGACTGTAATATGTGGCGCTGGACATTACTCTTCATCTTTGTAACATGGTAATACCTAAAAGAATCGAAGAATTTAAAGGAAATATTATTTTCAACATTTGTAAACTATTTTAGAGGAAAGCTAAAAATTTAGAAGATATCTTTTTAGGATTGAAAGGACAAAGCAATATAGAAGGGACCTATATTTGAAGGTTGGTGTGTCCATCATATTACATATGTGGCAACCTTTTGTTAAAGTCTTGTACCAATTTAAACTTTTACAAGTTATACAAGTTCCATTACTAACTTAACGTCGACACCTTATAATGTAAAATATCTATTTTGAATAGAAAAGGGTGTTTTCTATGTTCGACGATTGCAAAATTTCTGAAAATGAATCGAACGGTCTTTATTCGAATGCAGCATTCCGTATCTTAATAAACATGTCGTTGACAAGCAATACTCTGAACCACTGACAGTGTCGGTAAAGATTCCATGTGCAAAAATGACAAAACAGGGGTACAGAGTATTGTCCCTGCTAACCTGAAGTGTGCACGTTTCAGCTCTGGGGTTCCCAGTGAAGACATTTTTTTTCAGTTAAAACATTTGAGGTACATAGTCTACAAAATGAAACAAAAGTTGAAAAGATGATGCTCGTCTTGGCGTATACTCAAGAATTTACTAATTCGGAACTGCTTAAATATGAAATGAAGTCACAAAACAAATGCGAATAGTCGCTGCTTGAATAGGCAGAGTTGACCTTCATACAATTTACACATAGTCCCACAATGCCCAGATGATCTAAAGCATAATAATAAAATATCATAAAGTTCACTATAAAAGAAATAACATAACTAATACTTTAAGCCATAGATTTTTATATGTAAAAAACACAGTACTAAAAGTTTACATACATAAAAAATGAGAGGAACTATATTTATAGACAACCGATTACGAGCGACCAAACGGGTCACTTCTGAAAATCAGATCATTTTGTCTTTTTTTTTATTTAGTTCTTTGAGTCTCTCTTTTGCTTTTTTTCTGGACTTAATTATGCATGACATAACATCTTAACTTCATGTTTTAAAATATATACTTATGTATTGTGCATCAATGTGCCAATATGAAGTAAACGCCAATTAGACAGCAACCTAGCAACATACATAACCAAGGATATGTTCTTGGTTTGACTGTAAGCCAGATATACACGAGTTTCCTTCAACGAGACAGCATCTCAACGACAAACATATCTTTTAAAGAACTATGCCTTCAGCTACCGTTTGTTTTTTTCTTCAATTCTGTTTAAAACCTCTTGCTATATTCAATGTGAATAACAAAAAAACAAAAAACTCTCTATCAAACGAAAACTGCATAAAGTGAGAAAAAAGCTTCTGTCATTAGTACAAATTATTGCTTCATTACTTATTTCAGGGTTCGAACCCTAAACGTGGTAGCTTGGTTCGACTCCAAAACTATGTTTGTCAGTTTCCCAGCCGAAGGTCAGTGGCTCTGTCCGGGCGCTCCAGCTTTCTTCATCATAAGCTGAACGCCATGAAATAGCAAAAAAAATGATTAAAGTGGCGTTAAAGACCAACAATGAATAAATCAATCATTGTATATTTCAGACGTTTCACACACAGATCTTATTTTTGTTAAACAAGGCGGTATTTATTTGAAATTGAATTTGACAATAGGAATTAACCAGCATCGTATAATGATGAATCCGGATATGACTGTAATATGTGGCGCTGGACATTACTCTTCGTCTTTGTAACATGGTAATACCTAAAAGAATCGAAGAATTTAAAGGAAATATTATTTTCAACATTTGTAAACTATTTTAGAGGAAAGCTAAAAATTTAGAAGATATCTTTTTAGGATTGAAAGGACAAAGCAACATATAAGGGACCTATATTTGAAGGTTGGTGTGTCCATCATATTACATATGTGGCAACCTTTTGTTAAAGTCTTGTACCAATTTAAACTTTTACAAGTTATACAAGTTCCATTATTAACTTAACGTCGACACCTTATAATGTAAAATATCTATTTTGAATAGAAAAGGGTGTTTTCTTTGTTCGACGATTGCAAAATTTCTGAAAATGAATCGAACGGTCTTTATTCGAATGCAGCATTCCGTATCTTAGTTAACATGTCGTTGACAAGCAATACTCTGAACCACTGACAGTGTCGGTAAAGATTCCATGTGCAAAAATGACAAAACAGGGGTACAGAGTAATGTCCCTGCTAACCTGAAGTGTTCACGTTTCAGCTCTGGGGTTCCCAGTGAAGACATTTTTTTTCAGTTAAAACATTTGAGGTACACAGTCTACAAAATGAAACAAAAGTTGAAAAGATAATGCTCGTCTTGGCGTATACTCAAGAATTTACTAATTCGGAACTGCTTAAACATGAAATGAAGTCACAAAACAAATGCGAATAGTCGCTGCTTGAATAGGCAGAGTTGCCCTTCATACAATTTACACATAGTCCCACAATGCCCAGATGATCTAAAGCATAATAAAAAAATATCATAAAGTTCACTATAAAAGAAATAACATAACTAATACTTTAAGCCATAGATTTTTATATGTAAAAAACACAGTACTAAAAGTTTACATACATAAAAAATGAGAGGAACTATATTTATAGACAACCGATTACGAGCGACCAAACAGGTCACTTTTGAAAATCAGATCATTTCGTCTTTTTTTTTATTTAGTTCTTTGAGTCTCTCTTTTGCTTTTTTTCTGGACTTAATTATGCATGACATAACATCTTAACTTCATGTTTTAAAATATATACTTATGTATTGTGCATCAATGTGCCAATATGAAGTAAACGCCAATTAGAGAGCAACCTAGCAACATAAATAACCAAGGATATGTTCTTGGTTTGACTGTAAGCCAGATATACACGAGTTTCCTTCAACGAGACAGCATCTCAACGACAAACATATCTTTTAAAGAACTATGTCTTCAGCTACCGTTTGTTTTTTTCTTCAATTCTGTTTAAAACCTCTTGCTATATTCAATGTGAATAACAAAAAAACAAAAAACTCTCTATCAAACGAAAACTGTATAAAGTGAGAAAAAAGCTTTTGTCATTAGTACAAATTATTGCTTCATTACTTATTTCAGGGTTCGAACCCTAAACGTGGTAGCTTGGTTCGACTCCAAAACTATGTTTGTCAGTTTCCCAGCCGAAGGTCAGTGACTCTGTCCGGGCGCTCCAGCTTTCTTCATCATAAGCTGGACGCCATGAAATAGCAAAAAAATGATTAAAGTGGCGTTAAAGACCAACAATGAATAAATCAATCATTGTATATTTCAGACGTTTCACACACAGATCTTATTTTTGTTAAACAAGGCGATATTTATTTGAAATTGAATTTGACAATAGGAATTTTCCAGCATCGTATAATGATGAATCCGGATATGACTGTAATATGTGCCGCTGGACATTACTCTTCATCTTTGTAACATGGTAATACCTAAAAGAATCGAAGAATTTAAAGGAAATATCATTTTCAACATTTGTAAACTATTTTAGAGGAAAGCTAAAAATTTAGAAGATATCTTCTTAGGATTGAAAGGACAAAGCAACATAGAAGGGACCTATATTTGAAGGTTGGTGTGTCCATCATATTACATATGTGGCAACCTTTTGTTAAAGTCTTGTACCAATTTAAACTTTTACAAGTTATACAAGTTCCATTACTAACTTAACGTCGACACCCTATAATGTAAAATATCTATTTTGAATAGAAAAGGGTGTTTTCTTTGTTCGACGATTGCAAAATTTCTGAAAATGAATCGAACGGTCTTTATTCGAATGCAGCATTCCGTATCTTAGTAAACATGTCGTTGACAAGCAATACTCTGAACCACTGACAGTGTCGGTAAAGATTCCATGTGCAAAAATGACAAAACAGGGGTACAGAGTATTGTCCCTGCTAACCTGAAGTGTGCACGTTTCAGCTCTGGGGTTCCCAGTGAAGACATTTTTTTTCAGTTAAAACATTTGAGGTACACAGTCTACAAAATGAAACAAAAGTTGAAAAGATGATGCTCGTCTTGGCGTATACTCAAGAATTTACTAATTCGGAACTGCTTAAATATGAAATGAAGTCACAAAACAAATGCGAATAGTCGCTGCTTGAATAGGCAGAGTTGACCTTCATACAATTTACACACAGTCCCACAATGCCCAGATGATCTAAAGCATAATAATAAAATATCATAAAGTTCACTATAAAAGAAATAACATAACTAATACTTTAAGCCATAGATTTTTATATGTAAAAAACACAGTACTAAAAGTTTACATACATAAAAAATGAGAGGAACTATATTTATAGACAACCGATTACGAGCGACCAAACAGGTCACTTTTGAAAATCAGATCATTTCGTCTTTTTTTTTATTTAGTTCTTTGAGTCTCTCTTTTGCTTTTTTTCTGGACTTAATTATGCATGACATAACATCTTAACTTCATGTTTTAAAATATATACTTATGTATTGTGCATCAATGTGCCAATATGAAGTAAACGCCAATTAGACAGCAACCTAGCAACATACATAACCAAGGATATGTTCTTGGTTTGACTGTAAGCCAGATATACACGAGTTTCCTTCAACGAGACAGCATCTCAACGACAAACATATCTTTTAAAGAACTATGCCTTCAGCTACCGTTTGTTTTTTTCTTCAATTCTGTTTAAAACCTCTTGCTATATTCAATGTGAATATCAAAAAAACAAAAAACTCTCTATCAAACGAAAACTGCATAAAGTGAGAAAAAAGCTTCTGTCATTAGTACAAATTATTGCTTCATTACTTATTTCAGGGTTCGAACCCTAAACGTGGTAGCTTGGTTCGACTCCAAAACTATGTTTGTCAGTTTCCCAGCCGAAGGTCAGTGGCTCTGTCCGGGCGCTCCAGCTTTCTTCATCATAAGCTGATCGCCATGAAATAGCAAAAAAAATGATTAAAGTGGCGTTAAAGACCAACAATGAATAAATCAATCATTGTATATTTCAGACGTTTCACACACAGATCTTATTTTTGTTAAACAAGGCGGTATTTATTTGAAATTGAATTTGACAATAGGAATTTTCCTGCATCGTATAATGATGAATCCGGAAATTACTGTAATATGTGGCGCTGGACATTACTCTTCATCTTTGTAACATGGTAATACCTAAAAGAATCGAAGAATTTAAAGGAAATATCATTTTCAACATTTGTAAACTATTTTAGAGGAAAGCTAAAAATTTAGAAGATATCTTCTTAGGATTGAAAGGACAAAGCAACATAGAAGGGACCTATATTTGAAGGTTGGTGTGTCCATCATATTACATATGTGGCAACCTTTTGTTAAAGTCTTGTACCAATTTAAACTTTTACAAGTTATACAAGTTCCATTACTAACTTAACGTCGACACCCTATAATGTAAAATATCTATTTTGAATAGAAAAGGGTGTTTTCTTTGTTCGACGATTGCAAAATTTCTGAAAATGAATCGAACGGTCTTTATTCGAATGCAGCATTCCGTATCTTAGTAAACATGTCGTTGACAAGCAATACTCTGAACCACTGACAGTGTCGGTAAAGATTCCATGTGCAAAAATGACAAAACAGGGGTACAGAGTATTGTCCCTGCTAACCTGAAGTGTGCACGTTTCAGCTCTGGGGTTCCCAGTGAAGACATTTTTTTTCAGTTAAAACATTTGAGGTACACAGTCTACAAAATGAAACAAAAGTTGAAAAGATGATGCTCGTCTTGGCGTATACTCAAGAATTTACTAATTCGGAACTGCTTAAATATGAAATGAAGTCACAAAACAAATGCGAATAGTCGCTGCTTGAATAGGCAGAGTTGACCTTCATACAATTTACACACAGTCCCACAATGCCCAGATGATCTAAAGCATAATAATAAAATATCATAAAGTTCACTATAAAAGAAATAACATAACTAATACTTTAAGCCATAGATTTTTATATGTAAAAAACACAGTACTAAAAGTTTACATACATAAAAAATGACAGGAACTATATTTATAGACAACCGATTACGAGCGACCAAACAGGTCACTTTTGAAAATCAGATCATTTCGTCTTTTTTTTTATTTAGTTCTTTGAGTCTCTCTTTTGCTTTTTTTCTGGACTTAATTATGCATGACATAACATCTTAACTTCATGTTTTCAAATATATACTTATGTATTGTGCATCAATGTGCCAATATGAAGTAAACGCCAATTAGACAGCAACCTAGCAACATACATAACCAAGGATATGTTCTTGGTTTGACTGTAAGCCAGATATACACGAGTTTCCTTCAACGAGACAGCATCTCAACGACAAACATATCTTTTAAAGAACTATGCCTTCAGCTACCGTTTGTTTTTTTCTTCAATTCTGTTTAAAACCTCTTGCTATATTCAATGTGAATATCAAAAAAACAAAAAACTCTCTATCAAACGAAAACTGCATAAAGTGAGAAAAAAGCTTCTGTCATTAGTACAAATTATTGCTTCATTACTTATTTCAGGGTTCGAACCCTAAACGTGGTAGCTTGGTTCGACTCCAAAACTATGTTTGTCAGTTTCCCAGCCGAAGGTCAGTGGCTCTGTCCGGGCGCTCCAGCTTTCTTCATCATAAGCTGATCGCCATGAAATAGCAAAAAAAATGATTAAAGTGGCGTTAAAGACCAACAATGAATAAATCAATCATTGTATATTTCAGACGTTTCACACACAGATCTTATTTTTGTTAAACAAGGCGGTATTTATTTGAAATTGAATTTGACAATAGGAATTTTCCTGCATCGTATAATGATGAATCCGGAAATGACTGTAATATGTGGCGCTGGACATTACTCTTCATCTTTGTAACATGGTAATACCTAAAAGAATCGAAGAATTTAAAGGAAATATTATTTTCAACATTTGTAAACTATTTTAGAGGAAAGCTAAAAATTTAGAAGATATCTTTTTAGGATTGAAAGGACAAAGCAACATATAAGGGACCTATATTTGAAGGTTGGTGTGTCCATCATATTACATATGTGGCAACCTTTTGTTAAAGTCTTGTACCAATTTAAACTTTTACAAGTTATACAAGTTCCATTACTAACTTAACGTCGACACCTTATAATGTAAAATATCTATTTTGAATAGAAAAGGGTGTTTTCTATGTTCGACGATTGCAAAATTTCTGAAAATGAATCGAACGGTCTTTATTCGAATGCAGCATTCCGTATCTTAGTAAACATGTCGTTGACAAGCAATACTCTGAACCACTGACAGTGTCGGTAAAGATTCCATGTGCAAAAATGACAAAACAGGGGTACAGAGTAATGTCCCTGCTAACCTGAAGTGTTCACGTTTCAGCTCTGGGGTTCCCAGTGAAGACATTTTTTTTTCAGTTAAAACATTTGAGGTACACAGTCTACAAAATGAAACAAAAGTTGAAAAGATAATGCTCGTCTTGGCGTATACTCAAGAATTTACTAATTCGGAACTGCTTAAACATGAAATGAAGTCACAAAACAAATGCGAATAGTCGCTGCTTGAATAGGCAGAGTTGCCCTTCATACAATTTACACATAGTCCCACAATGCCCAGATGATCTAAAGCATAATAAAAAAATATCATAAAGTTCACTATAAAAGAAATAACATAACTAATACTTTAAGCCATAGATTTTTATATGTAAAAAACACAGTACTAAAAGTTTACATACATAAAAAATGAGAGGAACTATATTTATAGACAACCGATTACGAGCGACCAAACAGGTCACTTTTGAAAATCAGATCATTTCGTCTTTTTTTTTATTTAGTTCTTTGAGTCTCTCTTTTGCTTTTTTTCTGGACTTAATTATGCATGACATAACATCTTAACTTCATGTTTTAAAATATATACTTATGTATTGTGCATCAATGTGCCAATATGAAGTAAACGCCAATTAGAGAGCAACCTAGCAACATAAATAACCAAGGATATGTTCTTGGTTTGACTGTAAGCCAGATATACACGAGTTTCCTTCAACGAGACAGCATCTCAACGACAAACATATCTTTTAAAGAACTATGTCTTCAGCTACCGTTTGTTTTTTTCTTCAATTCTGTTTAAAACCTCTTGCTATATTCAATGTGAATAACAAAAAAACAAAAAACTCTCTATCAAACGAAAACTGTATAAAGTGAGAAAAAAGCTTTTGTCATTAGTACAAATTATTGCTTCATTACTTATTTCAGGGTTCGAACCCTAAACGTGGTAGCTTGGTTCGACTCCAAAACTATGTTTGTCAGTTTCCCAGCCGAAGGTCAGTGACTCTGTCCGGGCGCTCCAGCTTTCTTCATCATAAGCTGGACGCCATGAAATAGCAAAAAAATGATTAAAGTGGCGTTAAAGACCAACAATGAATAAATCAATCATTGTATATTTCAGACGTTTCACACACAGATCTTATTTTTGTTAAACAAGGCGATATTTATTTGAAATTGAATTTGACAATAGGAATTTTCCAGCATCGTATAATGATGAATCCGGATATGACTGTAATATGTGCCGCTGGACATTACTCTTCATCTTTGTAACATGGTAATACCTAAAAGAATCGAAGAATTTAAAGGAAATATCATTTTCAACATTTGTAAACTATTTTAGAGGAAAGCTAAAAATTTAGAAGATATCTTCTTAGGATTGAAAGGACAAAGCAACATAGAAGGGACCTATATTTGAAGGTTGGTGTGTCCATCATATTACATATGTGGCAACCTTTTGTTAAAGTCTTGTACCAATTTAAACTTTTACAAGTTATACAAGTTCCATTACTAACTTAACGTCGACACCCTATAATGTAAAATATCTATTTTGAATAGAAAAGGGTGTTTTCTTTGTTCGACGATTGCAAAATTTCTGAAAATGAATCGAACGGTCTTTATTCGAATGCAGCATTCCGTATCTTAGTAAACATGTCGTTGACAAGCAATACTCTGAACCACTGACAGTGTCGGTAAAGATTCCATGTGCAAAAATGACAAAACAGGGGTACAGAGTATTGTCCCTGCTAACCTGAAGTGTGCACGTTTCAGCTCTGGGGTTCCCAGTGAAGACATTTTTTTTCAGTTAAAACATTTGAGGTACACAGTCTACAAAATGAAACAAAAGTTGAAAAGATGATGCTCGTCTTGGCGTATACTCAAGAATTTACTAATTCGGAACTGCTTAAATATGAAATGAAGTCACAAAACAAATGCGAATAGTCGCTGCTTGAATAGGCAGAGTTGACCTTCATACAATTTACACACAGTCCCACAATGCCCAGATGATCTAAAGCATAATAATAAAATATCATAAAGTTCACTATAAAAGAAATAACATAACTAATACTTTAAGCCATAGATTTTTATATGTAAAAAACACAGTACTAAAAGTTTACATACATAAAAAATGACAGGAACTATATTTATAGACAACCGATTACGAGCGACCAAACAGGTCACTTTTGAAAATCAGATCATTTCGTCTTTTTTTTTATTTAGTTCTTTGAGTCTCTCTTTTGCTTTTTTTCTGGACTTAATTATGCATGACATAACATCTTAACTTCATGTTTTCAAATATATACTTATGTATTGTGCATCAATGTGCCAATATGAAGTAAACGCCAATTAGACAGCAACCTAGCAACATACATAACCAAGGATATGTTCTTGGTTTGACTGTAAGCCAGATATACACGAGTTTCCTTCAACGAGACAGCATCTCAACGACAAACATATCTTTTAAAGAACTATGCCTTCAGCTACCGTTTGTTTTTTTCTTCAATTCTGTTTAAAACCTCTTGCTATATTCAATGTGAATAACAAAAAAACAAAAAACTCTCTATCAAACGAAAACTGCATAAAGTGAGAAAAAAGCTTCTGTCATTAGTACAAATTATTGCTTCATTACTTATTTCAGGGTTCGAACCCTAAACGTGGTAGCTTGGTTCGACTCCAAAACTATGTTTGTCAGTTTCCCAGCCGAAGGTCAGTGGCTCTGTCCGGGCGCTCCAGCTTTCTTCATCATAAGCTGATCGCCATGAAATAGCAAAAAAAATGATTAAAGTGGCGTTAAAGACCAACAATGAATAAATCAATCATTGTATATTTCAGACGTTTCACACACAGATCTTATTTTTGTTAAACAAGGCGGTATTTATTTGAAATTGAATTTGACAATAGGAATTTTCCTGCATCGTATAATGATGAATCCGGAAATGACTGTAATATGTGGCGCTGGACATTACTCTTCATCTTTGTAACATGGTAATACCTAAAAGAATCGAAGAATTTAAAGGAAATATTATTTTCAACATTTGTAAACTATTTTAGAGGAAAGCTAAAAATTTAGAAGATATCTTTTTAGGATTGAAAGGACAAAGCAACATATAAGGGACCTATATTTGAAGGTTGGTGTGTCCATCATATTACATATGTGGCAACCTTTTGTTAAAGTCTTGTACCAATTTAAACTTTTACAAGTTATACAAGTTCCATTACTAACTTAACGTCGACACCTTATAATGTAAAATATCTATTTTGAATAGAAAAGGGTGTTTTCTATAATCGACGATTGCAAAATTTCTGAAAATGAATCGAACGGTCTTTATTCGAATGCAGCATTCCGTATCTTAGTAAACATGTCGTTGACAAGCAATACTCTGAACCACTGACAGTGTCGGTAAAGATTCCATGTGCAAAAATGACAAAACAGGGGTACAGAGTATTGTCCCTGCTAACCTGAAGTGTGCACGTTTCAGCTCTGGGGTTCCCAGTGAAGACATTTTTTTTCAGTTAAAACATTTGAGGTACACAGTCTACAAAATGAAACAAAAGTTGAAAAGATAATGCTCGTCTTGGCGTATACTCAAGAATTTACTAATTCGGAACTGCTTAAACATGAAATGAAGTCACAAAACAAATGCGAATAGTCGCTGCTTGAATAGGCAGAGTTGCCCTTCATACAATTTACACATAGTCCCACAATGCCCAGATGATCTAAAGCATAATAAAAAAATATCATAAAGTTCACTATAAAAGAAATAACATAACTAATACTTTAAGCCATAGATTTTTATATGTAAAAAACACAGTACTAAAAGTTTACATACATAAAAAATGAGAGGAACTATATTTATAGACAACCGATTACGAGCGACCAAACAGGTCACTTTTGAAAATCAGATCATTTCGTCTTTTTTTTATTTAGTTCTTTGAGTCTCTCTTTTGCTTTTTTTCTGGACTTAATTATGCATGACATAACATCTTAACTTCATGTTTTAAAATATATACTTATGTATTGTGCATCAATGTGCCAATATGAAGTAAACGCCAATTAGAGAGCAACCTAGCAACATAAATAACCAAGGATATGTTCTTGGTTTGACTGTAAGCCAGATATACACGAGTTTCCTTCAACGAGACAGCATCTCAACGACAAACATATCTTTTAAAGAACTATGCCTTCAGCTACCGTTTGTTTTTTTCTTCAATTCTGTTTAAAACCTCTTGCTATATTCAATGTGAATAACAAAAAAACAAAAAACTCTCTATCAAACGAAAACTGCATAAAGTGAGAAAAAAGCTTCTGTCATTAGTACAAATTATTGCTTCATTACTTATTTCAGGGTTCGAACCCTAAACGTGGTAGCTTGGTTCGACTCCAAAACTATGTTTGTCAGTTTCCCAGCCGAAGGTCAGTGGCTCTGTCCGGGCGCTCCAGCTTTCTTCATCATAAGCTGATCGCCATGAAATAGCAAAAAAAATGATTAAAGTGGCGTTAAAGACCAACAATGAATAAATCAATCATTGTATATTTCAGACGTTTCACACACAGATCTTATTTTTGTTAAACAAGGCGGTATTTATTTGAAATTGAATTTGACAATAGGAATTTTCCTGCATCGTATAATGATGAATCCGGAAATGACTGTAATATGTGGCGCTGGACATTACTCTTCATCTTTGTAACATGGTAATACCTAAAAGAATCGAAGAATTTAAAGGAAATATTATTTTCAACATTTGTAAACTATTTTAGAGGAAAGCTAAAAATTTAGAAGATATCTTTTTAGGATTGAAAGGACAAAGCAACATATAAGGGACCTATATTTGAAGGTTGGTGTGTCCATCATATTACATATGTGGCAACCTTTTGTTAAAGTCTTGTACCAATTTAAACTTTTACAAGTTATACAAGTTCCATTACTAACTTAACGTCGACACCTTATAATGTAAAATATCTATTTTGAATAGAAAAGGGTGTTTTCTATAATCGACGATTGCAAAATTTCTGAAAATGAATCGAACGGTCTTTATTCGAATGCAGCATTCCGTATCTTAGTAAACATGTCGTTGACAAGCAATACTCTGAACCACTGACAGTGTCGGTAAAGATTCCATGTGCAAAAATGACAAAACAGGGGTACAGAGTATTGTCCCTGCTAACCTGAAGTGTGCACGTTTCAGCTCTGGGGTTCCCAGTGAAGACATTTTTTTTCAGTTAAAACATTTGAGGTACACAGTCTACAAAATGAAACAAAAGTTGAAAAGATAATGCTCGTCTTGGCGTATACTCAAGAATTTACTAATTCGGAACTGCTTAAACATGAAATGAAGTCACAAAACAAATGCGAATAGTCGCTGCTTGAATAGGCAGAGTTGCCCTTCATACAATTTACACATAGTCCCACAATGCCCAGATGATCTAAAGCATAATAAAAAAATATCATAAAGTTCACTATAAAAGAAATAACATAACTAATACTTTAAGCCATAGATTTTTATATGTAAAAAACACAGTACTAAAAGTTTACATACATAAAAAATGAGAGGAACTATATTTATAGACAACCGATTACGAGCGACCAAACAGGTCACTTTTGAAAATCAGATCATTTCGTCTTTTTTTTATTTAGTTCTTTGAGTCTCTCTTTTGCTTTTTTTCTGGACTTAATTATGCATGACATAACATCTTAACTTCATGTTTTAAAATATATACTTATGTATTGTGCATCAATGTGCCAATATGAAGTAAACGCCAATTAGAGAGCAACCTAGCAACATAAATAACCAAGGATATGTTCTTGGTTTGACTGTAAGCCAGATATACACGAGTTTCCTTCAACGAGACAGCATCTCAACGACAAACATATCTTTTAAAGAACTATGCCTTCAGCTACCGTTTGTTTTTTTCTTCAATTCTGTTTAAAACCTCTTGCTATATTCAATGTGAATAACAAAAAAACAAAAAACTCTCTATCAAACGAAAACTGCATAAAGTGAGAAAAAAGCTTCTGTCATTAGTACAAATTATTGCTTCATTACTTATTTCAGGGTTCGAACCCTAAACGTGGTAGCTTGGTTCGACTCCAAAACTATGTTTGTCAGTTTCCCAGCCGAAGGTCAGTGGCTCTGTCCGGGCGCTCCAGCTTTCTTCATCATAAGCTGATCGCCATGAAATAGCAAAAAAAATGATTAAAGTGGCGTTAAAGACCAACAATGAATAAATCAATCATTGTATATTTCAGACGTTTCACACACAGATCTTATTTTTGTTAAACAAGGCGGTATTTATTTGAAATTGAATTTGACAATAGGAATTTTCCTGCATCGTATAATGATGAATCCGGAAATGACTGTAATATGTGGCGCTGGACATTACTCTTCATCTTTGTAACATGGTAATACCTAAAAGAATCGAAGAATTTAAAGGAAATATTATTTTCAACATTTGTAAACTATTTTAGAGGAAAGCTAAAAATTTAGAAGATATCTTTTTAGGATTGAAAGGACAAAGCAACATATAAGGGACCTATATTTGAAGGTTGGTGTGTCCATCATATTACATATGTGGCAACCTTTTGTTAAAGTCTTGTACCAATTTAAACTTTTACAAGTTATACAAGTTCCATTACTAACTTAACGTCGACACCTTATAATGTAAAATATCTATTTTGAATAGAAAAGGGTGTTTTCTATGTTCGACGATTGCAAAATTTCTGAAAATGAATCGAACGGTCTTTATTCGAATGCAGCATTCCGTATCTTAGTAAACATGTCGTTGACAAGCAATACTCTGAACCACTGACAGTGTCGGTAAAGATTCCATGTGCAAAAATGACAAAACAGGGGTACAGAGTAATGTCCCTGCTAACCTGAAGTGTTCACGTTTCAGCTCTGGGGTTCCCAGTGAAGACATTTTTTTTTCAGTTAAAACATTTGAGGTACACAGTCTACAAAATGAAACAAAAGTTGAAAAGATAATGCTCGTCTTGGCGTATACTCAAGAATTTACTAATTCGGAACTGCTTAAACATGAAATGAAGTCACAAAACAAATGCGAATAGTCGCTGCTTGAATAGGCAGAGTTGCCCTTCATACAATTTACACATAGTCCCACAATGCCCAGATGATCTAAAGCATAATAAAAAAATATCATAAAGTTCACTATAAAAGAAATAACATAACTAATACTTTAAGCCATAGATTTTTATATGTAAAAAACACAGTACTAAAAGTTTACATACATAAAAAATGAGAGGAACTATATTTATAGACAACCGATTACGAGCGACCAAACAGGTCACTTTTGAAAATCAGATCATTTCGTCTTTTTTTTTATTTAGTTCTTTGAGTCTCTTTTGCTTTTTTTCTGGACTTAATTATGCATGACATAACATCTTAACTTCATGTTTTAAAATATATACTTATGTATTGTGCATCAATGTGCCAATATGAAGTAAACGCCAATTAGAGAGCAACCTAGCAACATAAATAACCAAGGATATGTTCTTGGTTTGACTGTAAGCCAGATATACACGAGTTTCCTTCAACGAGACAGCATCTCAACGACAAACATATCTTTTAAAGAACTATGTCTTCAGCTACCGTTTGTTTTTTTCTTCAATTCTGTTTAAAACCTCTTGCTATATTCAATGTGAATAACAAAAAAACAAAAAACTCTCTATCAAACGAAAACTGTATAAAGTGAGAAAAAAGCTTTTGTCATTAGTACAAATTATTGCTTCATTACTTATTTCAGGGTTCGAACCCTAAACGTGGTAGCTTGGTTCGACTCCAAAACTATGTTTGTCAGTTTCCCAGCCGAAGGTCAGTGACTCTGTCCGGGCGCTCCAGCTTTCTTCATCATAAGCTGGACGCCATGAAATAGCAAAAAAAATGATTAAAGTGGCGTTAAAGACCAACAATGAATAAATCAATCATTGTATATTTCAGACGTTTCACACACAGATCTTATTTTTGTTAAACAAGGCGATATTTATTTGAAATTGAATTTGACAATAGGAATTTTCCAGCATCGTATAATGATGAATCCGGATATGACTGTAATATGTGCCGCTGGACATTACTCTTCATCTTTGTAACATGGTAATACCTAAAAGAATCGAAGAATTTAAAGGAAATATCATTTTCAACATTTGTAAACTATTTTAGAGGAAAGCTAAAAATTTAGAAGATATCTTCTTAGGATTGAAAGGACAAAGCAACATAGAAGGGACCTATATTTGAAGGTTGGTGTGTCCATCATATTACATATGTGGCAACCTTTTGTTAAAGTCTTGTACCAATTTAAACTTTTACAAGTTATACAAGTTCCATTACTAACTTAACGTCGACACCCTATAATGTAAAATATCTATTTTGAATAGAAAAGGGTGTTTTCTTTGTTCGACGATTGCAAAATTTCTGAAAATGAATCGAACGGTCTTTATTCGAATGCAGCATTCCGTATCTTAGTAAACATGTCGTTGACAAGCAATACTCTGAACCACTGACAGTGTCGGTAAAGATTCCATGTGCAAAAATGACAAAACAGGGGTACAGAGTATTGTCCCTGCTAACCTGAAGTGTGCACGTTTCAGCTCTGGGGTTCCCAGTGAAGACATTTTTTTTCAGTTAAAACATTTGAGGTACACAGTCTACAAAATGAAACAAAAGTTGAAAAGATGATGCTCGTCTTGGCGTATACTCAAGAATTTACTAATTCGGAACTGCTTAAATATGAAATGAAGTCACAAAACAAATGCGAATAGTCGCTGCTTGAATAGGCAGAGTTGACCTTCATACAATTTACACACAGTCCCACAATGCCCAGATGATCTAAAGCATAATAATAAAATATCATAAAGTTCACTATAAAAGAAATAACATAACTAATACTTTAAGCCATAGATTTTTATATGTAAAAAACACAGTACTAAAAGTTTACATACATAAAAAATGACAGGAACTATATTTATAGACAACCGATTACGAGCGACCAAACAGGTCACTTTTGAAAATCAGATCATTTCGTCTTTTTTTTTATTTAGTTCTTTGAGTCTCTCTTTTGCTTTTTTTCTGGACTTAATTATGCATGACATAACATCTTAACTTCATGTTTTCAAATATATACTTATGTATTGTGCATCAATGTGCCAATATGAAGTAAACGCCAATTAGACAGCAACCTAGCAACATACATAACCAAGGATATGTTCTTGGTTTGACTGTAAGCCAGATATACACGAGTTTCCTTCAACGAGACAGCATCTCAACGACAAACATATCTTTTAAAGAACTATGCCTTCAGCTACCGTTTGTTTTTTTCTTCAATTCTGTTTAAAACCTCTTGCTATATTCAATGTGAATAACAAAAAAACAAAAAACTCTCTATCAAACGAAAACTGCATAAAGTGAGAAAAAAGCTTCTGTCATTAGTACAAATTATTGCTTCATTACTTATTTCAGGGTTCGAACCCTAAACGTGGTAGCTTGGTTCGACTCCAAAACTATGTTTGTCAGTTTCCCAGCCGAAGGTCAGTGGCTCTGTCCGGGCGCTCCAGCTTTCTTCATCATAAGCTGATCGCCATGAAATAGCAAAAAAAATGATTAAAGTGGCGTTAAAGACCAACAATGAATAAATCAATCATTGTATATTTCAGACGTTTCACACACAGATCTTATTTTTGTTAAACAAGGCGGTATTTATTTGAAATTGAATTTGACAATAGGAATTTTCCTGCATCGTATAATGATGAATCCGGAAATGACTGTAATATGTGGCGCTGGACATTACTCTTCATCTTTGTAACATGGTAATACCTAAAAGAATCGAAGAATTTAAAGGAAATATTATTTTCAACATTTGTAAACTATTTTAGAGGAAAGCTAAAAATTTAGAAGATATCTTTTTAGGATTGAAAGGACAAAGCAACATATAAGGGACCTATATTTGAAGGTTGGTGTGTCCATCATATTACATATGTGGCAACCTTTTGTTAAAGTCTTGTACCAATTTAAACTTTTACAAGTTATACAAGTTCCATTACTAACTTAACGTCGACACCTTATAATGTAAAATATCTATTTTGAATAGAAAAGGGTGTTTTCTATAATCGACGATTGCAAAATTTCTGAAAATGAATCGAACGGTCTTTATTCGAATGCAGCATTCCGTATCTTAGTAAACATGTCGTTGACAAGCAATACTCTGAACCACTGACAGTGTCGGTAAAGATTCCATGTGCAAAAATGACAAAACAGGGGTACAGAGTATTGTCCCTGCTAACCTGAAGTGTGCACGTTTCAGCTCTGGGGTTCCCAGTGAAGACATTTTTTTTCAGTTAAAACATTTGAGGTACACAGTCTACAAAATGAAACAAAAGTTGAAAAGATAATGCTCGTCTTGGCGTATACTCAAGAATTTACTAATTCGGAACTGCTTAAACATGAAATGAAGTCACAAAACAAATGCGAATAGTCGCTGCTTGAATAGGCAGAGTTGCCCTTCATACAATTTACACATAGTCCCACAATGCCCAGATGATCTAAAGCATAATAAAAAAATATCATAAAGTTCACTATAAAAGAAATAACATAACTAATACTTTAAGCCATAGATTTTTATATGTAAAAAACACAGTACTAAAAGTTTACATACATAAAAAATGAGAGGAACTATATTTATAGACAACCGATTACGAGCGACCAAACAGGTCACTTTTGAAAATCAGATCATTTCGTCTTTTTTTTATTTAGTTCTTTGAGTCTCTCTTTTGCTTTTTTTCTGGACTTAATTATGCATGACATAACATCTTAACTTCATGTTTTAAAATATATACTTATGTATTGTGCATCAATGTGCCAATATGAAGTAAACGCCAATTAGAGAGCAACCTAGCAACATAAATAACCAAGGATATGTTCTTGGTTTGACTGTAAGCCAGATATACACGAGTTTCCTTCAACGAGACAGCATCTCAACGACAAACATATCTTTTAAAGAACTATGTCTTCAGCTACCGTTTGTTTTTTTCTTCAATTCTGTTTAAAACCTCTTGCTATATTCAATGTGAATAACAAAAAAACAAAAAACTCTCTATCAAACGAAAACTGTATAAAGTGAGAAAAAAGCTTTTGTCATTAGTACAAATTATTGCTTCATTACTTATTTCAGGGTTCGAACCCTAAACGTGGTAGCTTGGTTCGACTCCAAAACTATGTTTGTCAGTTTCCCAGCCGAAGGTCAGTGACTCTGTCCGGGCGCTCCAGCTTTCTTCATCATAAGCTGGACGCCATGAAATAGCAAAAAAATGATTAAAGTGGCGTTAAAGACCAACAATGAATAAATCAATCATTGTATATTTCAGACGTTTCACACACAGATCTTATTTTTGTTAAACAAGGCGATATTTATTTGAAATTGAATTTGACAATAGGAATTTTCCAGCATCGTATAATGATGAATCCGGATATGACTGTAATATGTGCCGCTGGACATTACTCTTCATCTTTGTAACATGGTAATACCTAAAAGAATCGAAGAATTTAAAGGAAATATCATTTTCAACATTTGTAAACTATTTTAGAGGAAAGCTAAAAATTTAGAAGATATCTTCTTAGGATTGAAAGGACAAAGCAACATAGAAGGGACCTATATTTGAAGGTTGGTGTGTCCATCATATTACATATGTGGCAACCTTTTGTTAAAGTCTTGTACCAATTTAAACTTTTACAAGTTATACAAGTTCCATTACTAACTTAACGTCGACACCCTATAATGTAAAATATCTATTTTGAATAGAAAAGGGTGTTTTCTTTGTTCGACGATTGCAAAATTTCTGAAAATGAATCGAACGGTCTTTATTCGAATGCAGCATTCCGTATCTTAGTAAACATGTCGTTGACAAGCAATACTCTGAACCACTGACAGTGTCGGTAAAGATTCCATGTGCAAAAATGACAAAACAGGGGTACAGAGTATTGTCCCTGCTAACCTGAAGTGTGCACGTTTCAGCTCTGGGGTTCCCAGTGAAGACATTTTTTTTCAGTTAAAACATTTGAGGTACACAGTCTACAAAATGAAACAAAAGTTGAAAAGATGATGCTCGTCTTGGCGTATACTCAAGAATTTACTAATTCGGAACTGCTTAAATATGAAATGAAGTCACAAAACAAATGCGAATAGTCGCTGCTTGAATAGGCAGAGTTGACCTTCATACAATTTACACACAGTCCCACAATGCCCAGATGATCTAAAGCATAATAATAAAATATCATAAAGTTCACTATAAAAGAAATAACATAACTAATACTTTAAGCCATAGATTTTTATATGTAAAAAACACAGTACTAAAAGTTTACATACATAAAAAATGACAGGAACTATATTTATAGACAACCGATTACGAGCGACCAAACAGGTCACTTTTGAAAATCAGATCATTTCGTCTTTTTTTTTATTAAGTTCTTTGAGTCTCTCTTTTGCTTTTTTTCTGGACTTAATTATGCATGACATAACATCTTAACTTCATGTTTTCAAATATATACTTATGTATTGTGCATCAATGTGCCAATATGAAGTAAACGCCAATTAGACAGCAACCTAGCAACATACATAACCAAGGATATGTTCTTGGTTTGACTGTAAGCCAGATATACACGAGTTTCCTTCAACGAGACAGCATCTCAACGACAAACATATCTTTTAAAGAACTATGCCTTCAGCTACCGTTTGTTTTTTTCTTCAATTCTGTTTAAAACCTCTTGCTATATTCAATGTGAATAACAAAAAAACAAAAAACTCTCTATCAAACGAAAACTGCATAAAGTGAGAAAAAAGCTTCTGTCATTAGTACAAATTATTGCTTCATTACTTATTTCAGGGTTCGAACCCTAAACGTGGTAGCTTGGTTCGACTCCAAAACTATGTTTGTCAGTTTCCCAGCCGAAGGTCAGTGGCTCTGTCCGGGCGCTCCAGCTTTCTTCATCATAAGCTGATCGCCATGAAATAGCAAAAAAAATGATTAAAGTGGCGTTAAAGACCAACAATGAATAAATCAATCATTGTATATTTCAGACGTTTCACACACAGATCTTATTTTTGTTAAACAAGGCGGTATTTATTTGAAATTGAATTTGACAATAGGAATTTTCCTGCATCGTATAATGATGAATCCGGAAATGACTGTAATATGTGGCGCTGGACATTACTCTTCATCTTTGTAACATGGTAATACCTAAAAGAATCGAAGAATTTAAAGGAAATATTATTTTCAACATTTGTAAACTATTTTAGAGGAAAGCTAAAAATTTAGAAGATATCTTTTTAGGATTGAAAGGACAAAGCAACATATAAGGGACCTATATTTGAAGGTTGGTGTGTCCATCATATTACATATGTGGCAACCTTTTGTTAAAGTCTTGTACCAATTTAAACTTTTACAAGTTATACAAGTTCCATTACTAACTTAACGTCGACACCTTATAATGTAAAATATCTATTTTGAATAGAAAAGGGTGTTTTCTATAATCGACGATTGCAAAATTTCTGAAAATGAATCGAACGGTCTTTATTCGAATGCAGCATTCCGTATCTTAGTAAACATGTCGTTGACAAGCAATACTCTGAACCACTGACAGTGTCGGTAAAGATTCCATGTGCAAAAATGACAAAACAGGGGTACAGAGTATTGTCCCTGCTAACCTGAAGTGTGCACGTTTCAGCTCTGGGGTTCCCAGTGAAGACATTTTTTTTCAGTTAAAACATTTGAGGTACACAGTCTACAAAATGAAACAAAAGTTGAAAAGATAATGCTCGTCTTGGCGTATACTCAAGAATTTACTAATTCGGAACTGCTTAAACATGAAATGAAGTCACAAAACAAATGCGAATAGTCGCTGCTTGAATAGGCAGAGTTGCCCTTCATACAATTTACACATAGTCCCACAATGCCCAGATGATCTAAAGCATAATAAAAAAATATCATAAAGTTCACTATAAAAGAAATAACATAACTAATACTTTAAGCCATAGATTTTTATATGTAAAAAACACAGTACTAAAAGTTTACATACATAAAAAATGAGAGGAACTATATTTATAGACAACCGATTACGAGCGACCAAACAGGTCACTTTTGAAAATCAGATCATTTCGTCTTTTTTTTATTTAGTTCTTTGAGTCTCTCTTTTGCTTTTTTTCTGGACTTAATTATGCATGACATAACATCTTAACTTCATGTTTTAAAATATATACTTATGTATTGTGCATCAATGTGCCAATATGAAGTAAACGCCAATTAGACAGCAACCTAGCAACATAAATAACCAAGGATATGTTCTTGATTTGACTGTAAGCCAGATATAAACGAGTTTCGTTCAACGAGACAGCATCTCAACGACAAAAAAAATCTTTTAAAGAACTATGCCTTCAGCTACCGTTTGTTTTTTTCTTCAATTCTGTTTAAAACCTCTTGCTATATTCAATGTGATTAACAAAAAAACAAAAAACTCTCTATCAAACGAAAACTGTATAAAGTGAGAAAAAAGCTTCTGTCATTAGTACAAATTATTGCTTCATTACTTATTTCAGGGTTCGAACCCTAAACGTGGTAGCTTGGTTCGACTCCAAAACTATGTTTGTCAGTTTCCCAGCCGAAGGTCAGTGGCTCTGTCCGGGCGCTCCAGCTTTCTTCATCATAAGCTGGACGCCATGAAATAGCAAAAAAAAAAATGATTAAAGTGGCGTTAAAGACCAACAATGAATAAATCAATCATTGCATATTTCAGACGTTTCACACACAGATCTTATTTTTGTTAAAGAAGGCGGTATTTATTTGAAATTGAATTTGACAATAGGAATTTTCCAGCATCGTATAATGATGAATCCGGATATGATTGTAATATGTGCCGCTGGACATTACTCTTCATCTTTGTAACATGGTAATACCTAAAAGAATCGAAGAATTTAAAGGAAATATTATTTTCAACATTTGTAAACTATTTTAGAGGAAAGCTAAAAATTTAGAAGATATCTTCTTAGGATTGAAAGGACAAAGCAACATAGAAGGGACCTATATTTGAAGGTTGGTGTGTCCATCATATTACATATGTGGTAACCTTTTGTTAAAGTCTTGTACCAATTTAAACTTTTACAAGTTATATAAGTTCCATTACTAACTTAACGTCTACACCTTATAATGTAAAATATCTATTTTGAATAGAAAAAAGTGTTTTCTATGTTCGACGATTGCAAAATTTCTGAAAATGAATCGAACGGTCTTTATTCGAATGCAGCATTCCGTATCTTAGTAAACATGTCGTTGACAAGCAATACTCTGAACCACTGACAGTGTCGGTAAAGATTCCATGTGCAAAAATGACAAAACAGGGGTACAGAGTATTGTCCCTGCTAACCTGAAGTGTGCACGTTTCAGCTCTGGGGTTCCCAGTGAAGACATTTTTTTTCAGTTAAAACATTTGAGGTACACAGTCTACAAAATGAAACAAAAGTTGAAAAGATGATGCTTGTCTTGGCGTATACCCAAGAATTTACTAATTCGGAACTGCTTAAACATGAAATGAAGTCACATAACAAATGCGAATAGTCGCTGCTTGAATAGGCAGAGTTGCCCTTCATACAATTTACACATAGTCCCACAATGCCCAGATGATCTAAAGCATAATAAAAAAATATCATAAAGTTCACTATAAAAGAAATAACATAACTAATACTTTAAGCCATAGATTTTTATATGTAAAAAACACAGTACTAAAAGTTAACATACATAAAAAATGACAGGAACTATACTTATAGACAACCGATTACGAGCTACCAAACAGGTCACTTTTGAAAATCAGATCATTTCGTCTTTTTTTTTATTTAGTTCTTTGAGTCTCTCTTTTGCTTTTTTTCTGGACTTAATTATGCATGACATAACATCTTAACTTCATGTTTTAAAATATATACTTATGTATTGTGCATCAATGTGCCAATATGAAGTAAACGCCAATTAGACAGTAACCTAGCAACATAAATAACCAAGGATATGTTCTTGATTTGACTGTAAGCCAGATATAAACGAGTTTCCTTCAACGAGACAACATCTCAACGACAAAAAAAATCTTTTAAAGAACTATGCCTTCAGCTACCGTTTGTTTTTTTCTTCAATTCTGTTTAAAACCTCTTGCTATATTCAATGTGAATAACAAAAAAACAAAAAACTCTCTATCAAACGAAAACTGTATAAAGTGAGAAAAAAGCTTCTGTCATTAGTACAAATTATTGCTTCATTACTTATTTCAGGGTTCGAACCCTAAACGTGGTAGCTTGGTTCGACTCCAAAACTATGTTTGTCAGTTTCCCAGCCGAAGGTCAGTGGCTCTGTCCGGGCGCTCCAGCTTTCTTCATCATAAGCTGGACGCCATGAAATAGCAAAAAAAATTATTAAAGTGGCGTTAAAGACCAACAATGAATAAATCAATCATTGCATATTTCAGACGTTTCACACACAGATCTTATTTTTGTTAAAGAAGGCGGTATTTATTTGAAATTGAATTTGACAATAGGAATTTTCCAGCATCGTATAATGATGAATCCGGATATGATTGTAATATGTGCCGCTGGACATTACTCTTCATCTTTGTAACATGGTAATACCTAAAAGAATCGAAGAATTTAAAGGAAATATTATTTTCAACATTTGTAAACTATTTTAGAGGAAAGCTAAAAATTTAGAAGATATCTTCTTAGGATTGAAAGGACAAAGCAACATAGAAGGGACCTATATTTGAAGGTTGGTGTGTCCATCATATTACATATGTGGTAACCTTTTGTTAAAGTCTTGTACCAATTTAAACTTTTAGAAGTTATACAAGTTCCATTACTAACTTAACGTCTACACCTTATAATGTAAAATATCTATTTTGAATAGAAAAAAGTGTTTTCTATGTTTGACGATTGCAAAATTTCTGAAAATGAATCGAACGGTCTTTATTCGAATGCAGCATTCCGTATCTTAGTAAACATGTCGTTGACAAGCAATACTCTGAACCACTGACAGTGTCGGTAAAGATTCTATGTGCAAAAATGACAAAACAGGGGTACAGAGTATTGTCCCTGCTAACCTGAAGTGTGCACGTTTCAGCTCTGGGGTTCCCAGTGAAGACATTTTTTTTCAGTTAAAACATTTGAGGTACACAGTCTACAAAAATGAAACAAAAGTTGAAAAGATGATGCTTGTCTTGGCGTATACTCAAGAATTTACTAATTCGGAACTGCTTAAACATGAAATGAAGTCACATAACAAATGCGAATAGTCGCTGCTTGAATAGGCAGAGTTGCCCTTCATACAATTTACACATAGTCCCACAATGCCCAGATGATCTAAAGCATAATAAAAAAATATCATAAAGTTCACTATAAAAGAAATAACATAACTAATACTTTAAGCCATAGATTTTTATATGTAAAAAACACAGTACTAAAAGTTAACATACATAAAAAATGACAGGAACTATACTTATAGACAACCGATTACGAGCTACCAAACAGGTCACTTTTGAAAATCAGATCATTTCGTCTTTTTTTTTATTTAGTTCTTTGAGTCTCTCTTTTGCTTTTTTTCTGGACTTAATTATGCATGACATAACATCTTAACTTCATGTTTTAAAATATATACTTATGTATTGTGCATCAATGTGCCAATATGAAGTAAACGCCAATTAGACAGCAACCTAGCAACATAAATAACCAAGGATATGTTCTTGATTTGACTGTAAGCCAGATATAAACGAGTTTCCTTCAACGAGACAACATCTCAACGACAAAAAAAATCTTTTAAAGAACTATGCCTTCAGCTACCGTTTGTTTTTTTCTTCAATTCTGTTTAAAACCTCTTGCTATATTCAATGTGATTAACAAAAAAACAAAAAACTCTCTATCAAACGAAAACTGTATAAAGTGAGAAAAAAGCTTCTGTCATTAGTACAAATTATTGCTTCATTACTTATTTCAGGGTTCGAACCCTAAACGTGGTAGCTTGGTTCAACTCCAAAACTATGTTTGTCAGTTTCCCAGCCGAAGGTCAGTGGCTCTGTCCGGGCGCTCCAGCTTTCTTCATCATAAGCTGGACGCCATGAAATAGCAAAAAAAAAAATGATTAAAGTGGCGTTAAAGACCAACAATGAATAAATCAATCATTGCATATTTCAGACGTTTCACACACAGATCTTATTTTTGTTAAAGAAGGCGGTATTTATTTGAAATTGAATTTGACAATAGGAATTTTCCAGCATCGTATAATGATGAATCCGGATATGATTGTAATATGTGCCGCTGGACATTACTCTTCATCTTTGTAACATGGTAATACCTAAAAGAATCGAAGAATTTAAAGGAAATATTATTTTCAACATTTGTAAACTATTTTAGAGGAAAGCTAAAAATTTAGAAGATATCTTCTTAGGATTGAAAGGACAAAGCAACATAGAAGGGACCTATATTTGAAGGTTGGTGTGTCCATCATATTACATATGTGGTAACCTTTTGTTAAAGTCTTGTACCAATTTAAACTTTTACAAGTTATACAAGTTCCATTACTAACTTAACGTCTACACCTTATAATGTAAAATATCTATTTTGAATAGAAAAAAGTGTTTTCTATGTTCGACGATTGCAAAATTTTTGAAAATGAATCGAACGGTCTTTATTCGAATGCAGCATTCCGTATCTTAGTAAACATGTCGTTGACAAGCAATACTCTGAACCACTGACAGTGTCGGTAAAGATTCCATGTGCAAAAATGACAAAACAGGGGTACAGAGTATTGTCCCTGCTAACCTGAAGTGTGCACGTTTCAGCTCTGGGGTTCCCAGTGAAGACATTTTTTTTTCAGTTAAAACATTTGAGGTACACAGTCTACAAAATGAAACAAAAGTTGAAAAGATGATGCTCGTCTTGGCGTATACTCAAGAATTTACTAATTCGGAACTGCTTAAACATGAAATGAAGTCACAAAACAAATGCGAATAGTCGCTGCTTGAATAGGCAGAGTTGCCCTTCATACAATTTACACATAGTCCCACAATGCCCAGATGATCTAAAGCATAATAAAAAAATATCATAAAGTTCACTATAAAAGAAATAACATAACTAATACTTTAAGCCATAGATTTTTATATGTAAAAAACACAGTACTAAAAGTTAACATACATAAAAAATGACAGGAACTATATTTATAGACAACCGATTACGAGCTACCAAACAGGTCACTTTTGAAAATCAGATCATTTCGTCTTTTTTTTTATTTAGTTCTTTGAGTCTCTCTTTTGCTTTTTTTCTGGACTTAATTATGCATGACATAACATCTTAACTTCATGTTTTAAAATATATACTTATGTATTGTGCATCAATGTGCCAATATGAAGTAAACGCCAATTATAGACAGCAACCTAGCAACATAAATAACCAAGGATATGTTCTTGATTTGACTGTAAGCCAGATATACACGAGTTTCCTTCAACGAGACAGCATCTCAACGACAAAAAGATCTTTTAAAGAACTATGCCTTCAGCTACCGTTTGTTTTTTTCTTCAATTCTGTTTAAAACCTCTTGCTATATTCAATGTGAATAACAAAAAAACAAAAAACTCTCTATCAAACGAAAACTGTATAAAGTGAGAAAAAAGCTTCTGTCATTAGTACAAATTATTGCTTCATTACTTATTTCAGGGTTCGAACCCTAAACGTGGTAGCTTGGTTCGACTCCAAAACTATGTTTGTCAGTTTCCCAGCCGAAGGTCAGTGGCTCTGTCCGGGCGCTCCAGCTTTCTTCATCATAAGCTGGACGCCATGAAATAGCAAAAAAATGATTAAAGTGGCGTTAAAGACCAACAATGAATAAATCAATCATTGTATATTTCAGACGTTTCACACACAGATCTTATTTTTGTTAAACAAGGCGGTATTTATTTGAAATTGAATTTGACAATAGGAATTTTCCAGCATCGTATAATGATGAATCCGGATATGACTGTAATATGTGCCGCTGGACATTACTCTTCATCTTTGTAACATGGTAATACCTAAACGAATCGAAGAATTTAAAAAAAATATTATTTTCAACATTTGTAAACTATTTTAGAGGAAAGCTAAAAATTTAGAAGATTTCTTCTTAGGATTGAAAGGTCTAAGCAACATAGAAGGGACCTATATTTGAAGGTTGGTGTGTCCATCATATTACATATGTGGCAACCTTTTGTTAAAGTCTTGTACCAATTTAAACTTTTACAAGTTATACAAGTTCCATTACTAACTTAACGTCGACACCTTATAATGTAAAATATCTATTTTGAATAGAAAAGGGTGTTTTTTATGTTCGACGATTGCAAAATTTCTGAAAATGAATCGAACGGTCTTTATTCGAATGCAGCATTCCGTATCTTAGTAAACATGTCGTTGACAAGCAATACTCTGAACCACTGACAGTGTCGGTAAAGATTCCATGTGCAAAAATGACAAAACAGGGGTACAGAGTATTGTCCCTGCTAACCTGAAGTGTGCACGTTTCAGCTCTGGGGTTCCCAGTGAAGACATTTTTTTTTCAGTTAAAACATTTGAGGTACACAGTCTACAAAATGAAACAAAAGTTGAAAAGATGATGCTCGTCTTGGCGTATACTCAAGAATTTACTAATTCGGAACTGCTTAAACATGAAATGAAGTCACATAACAAATGCGAATAGTCGCTGCTTGAATAGGCAGAGTTGCCCTTCATACAATTTACACATAGTCCCACAATGCCCAGATGATCTAAAGCATAATAAAAAAATATCATAAAGTTCACTATAAAAGAAATAACATAACTAATACTTTAAGCCATAGATTTTTATATGTAAAAAACACAGTACTAAAAGTTAACATACATAAAAAATGACAGGAACTATACTTATAGACAACCGATTACGAGCTACCAAACAGGTCACTTTTGAAAATCAGATCATTTCGTCTTTTTTTTTATTTAGTTCTTTGAGTCTCTCTTTTGCTTTTTTTCTGGACTTAATTATGCATGACATAACATCTTAACTTCATGTTTTAAAATATATACTTATGTATTGTGCATCAATGTGCCAATATGAAGTAAACGCCAATTAGACAGCAACCTAGCAACATAAATAACCAAGGATATGTTCTTGATTTGACTGTAAGCCAGATATAAACGAGTTTCCTTCAACGAGACAACATCTCAACGACAAAAAAAATCTTTTAAAGAACTATGCCTTCAGCTACCGTTTGTTTTTTTCTTCAATTCTGTTTAAAACCTCTTGCTATATTCAATGTGATTAACAAAAAAACAAAAAACTCTCTATCAAACGAAAACTGTATAAAGTGAGAAAAAAGCTTCTGTCATTAGTACAAATTATTGCTTCATTACTTATTTCAGGGTTCGAACCCTAAACGTGGTAGCTTGGTTCAACTCCAAAACTATGTTTGTCAGTTTCCCAGCCGAAGGTCAGTGGCTCTGTCCGGGCGCTCCAGCTTTCTTCATCATAAGCTGGACGCCATGAAATAGCAAAAAAAAAAATGATTAAAGTGGCGTTAAAGACCAACAATGAATAAATCAATCATTGCATATTTCAGACGTTTCACACACAGATCTTATTTTTGTTAAAGAAGGCGGTATTTATTTGAAATTGAATTTGACAATAGGAATTTTCCAGCATCGTATAATGATGAATCCGGATATGATTGTAATATGTGCCGCTGGACATTACTCTTCATCTTTGTAACATGGTAATACCTAAAAGAATCGAAGAATTTAAAGGAAATATTATTTTCAACATTTGTAAACTATTTTAGAGGAAAGCTAAAAATTTAGAAGATATCTTCTTAGGATTGAAAGGACAAAGCAACATAGAAGGGACCTATATTTGAAGGTTGGTGTGTCCATCATATTACATATGTGGTAACCTTTTGTTAAAGTCTTGTACCAATTTAAACTTTTACAAGTTATACAAGTTCCATTACTAACTTAACGTCTACACCTTATAATGTAAAATATCTATTTTGAATAGAAAAAAGTGTTTTCTATGTTCGACGATTGCAAAATTTCTGAAAATGAATCGAACGGTCTTTATTCGAATGCAGCATTCCGTATCTTAGTAAACATGTCGTTGACAAGCAATACTCTGAACCACTGACAGTGTCGGTAAAGATTCCATGTGCAAAAATGACAAAACAGGGGTACAGAGTATTGTCCCTGCTAACCTGAAGTGTGCACGTTTCAGCTCTGGGGTTCCCAGTGAAGACATTTTTTTTTCAGTTAAAACATTTGAGGTACACAGTCTACAAAATGAAACAAAAGTTGAAAAGATGATGCTCGTCTTGGCGTATACTCAAGAATTTACTAATTCGGAACTGCTTAAACATGAAATGAAGTCACAAAACAAATGCGAATAGTCGCTGCTTGAATAGGCAGAGTTGCCCTTCATACAATTTACACATAGTCCCACAATGCCCAGATGATCTAAAGCATAATAAAAAAATATCATAAAGTTCACTATAAAAGAAATAACATAACTAATACTTTAAGCCATAGATTTTTATATGTAAAAAACACAGTACTAAAAGTTAACATACATAAAAAATGACAGGAACTATACTTATAGACAACCGATTACGAGCTACCAAACAGGTCACTTTTGAAAATCAGATCATTTCGTCTTTTTTTTTATTTAGTTCTTTGAGTCTCTCTTTTGCTTTTTTTCTGGACTTAATTATGCATGACATAACATCTTAACTTCATGTTTTAAAATATATACTTATGTATTGTGCATCAATGTGCCAATATGAAGTAAACGCCAATTAGACAGTAACCTAGCAACATAAATAACCAAGGATATGTTCTTGATTTGACTGTAAGCCAGATATAAACGAGTTTCCTTCAACGAGACAACATCTCAACGACAAAAAAAATCTTTTAAAGAACTATGCCTTCAGCTACCGTTTGTTTTTTTCTTCAATTCTGTTTAAAACCTCTTGCTATATTCAATGTGAATAACAAAAAAACAAAAAACTCTCTATCAAACGAAAACTGTATAAAGTGAGAAAAAAGCTTCTGTCATTAGTACAAATTATTGCTTCATTACTTATTTCAGGGTTCGAACCCTAAACGTGGTAGCTTGGTTCGACTCCAAAACTATGTTTGTCAGTTTCCCAGCCGAAGGTCAGTGGCTCTGTCCGGGCGCTCCAGCTTTCTTCATCATAAGCTGGACGCCATGAAATAGCAAAAAAAATTATTAAAGTGGCGTTAAAGACCAACAATGAATAAATCAATCATTGCATATTTCAGACGTTTCACACACAGATCTTATTTTTGTTAAAGAAGGCGGTATTTATTTGAAATTGAATTTGACAATAGGAATTTTCCAGCATCGTATAATGATGAATCCGGATATGATTGTAATATGTGCCGCTGGACATTACTCTTCATCTTTGTAACATGGTAATACCTAAAAGAATCGAAGAATTTAAAGGAAATATTATTTTCAACATTTGTAAACTATTTTAGAGGAAAGCTAAAAATTTAGAAGATATCTTCTTAGGATTGAAAGGACAAAGCAACATAGAAGGGACCTATATTTGAAGGTTGGTGTGTCCATCATATTACATATGTGGTAACCTTTTGTTAAAGTCTTGTACCAATTTAAACTTTTAGAAGTTATACAAGTTCCATTACTAACTTAACGTCTACACCTTATAATGTAAAATATCTATTTTGAATAGAAAAAAGTGTTTTCTATGTTTGACGATTGCAAAATTTCTGAAAATGAATCGAACGGTCTTTATTCGAATGCAGCATTCCGTATCTTAGTAAACATGTCGTTGACAAGCAATACTCTGAACCACTGACAGTGTCGGTAAAGATTCTATGTGCAAAAATGACAAAACAGGGGTACAGAGTATTGTCCCTGCTAACCTGAAGTGTGCACGTTTCAGCTCTGGGGTTCCCAGTGAAGACATTTTTTTTCAGTTAAAACATTTGAGGTACACAGTCTACAAAAATGAAACAAAAGTTGAAAAGATGATGCTTGTCTTGGCGTATACTCAAGAATTTACTAATTCGGAACTGCTTAAACATGAAATGAAGTCACATAACAAATGCGAATAGTCGCTGCTTGAATAGGCAGAGTTGCCCTTCATACAATTTACACATAGTCCCACAATGCCCAGATGATCTAAAGCATAATAAAAAAATATCATAAAGTTCACTATAAAAGAAATAACATAACTAATACTTTAAGCCATAGATTTTTATATGTAAAAAACACAGTACTAAAAGTTAACATACATAAAAAATGACAGGAACTATACTTATAGACAACCGATTACGAGCTACCAAACAGGTCACTTTTGAAAATCAGATCATTTCGTCTTTTTTTTTATTTAGTTCTTTGAGTCTCTCTTTTGCTTTTTTTCTGGACTTAATTATGCATGACATAACATCTTAACTTCATGTTTTAAAATATATACTTATGTATTGTGCATCAATGTGCCAATATGAAGTAAACGCCAATTAGACAGCAACCTAGCAACATAAATAACCAAGGATATGTTCTTGATTTGACTGTAAGCCAGATATAAACGAGTTTCCTTCAACGAGACAACATCTCAACGACAAAAAAAATCTTTTAAAGAACTATGCCTTCAGCTACCGTTTGTTTTTTTCTTCAATTCTGTTTAAAACCTCTTGCTATATTCAATGTGATTAACAAAAAAACAAAAAACTCTCTATCAAACGAAAACTGTATAAAGTGAGAAAAAAGCTTCTGTCATTAGTACAAATTATTGCTTCATTACTTATTTCAGGGTTCGAACCCTAAACGTGGTAGCTTGGTTCAACTCCAAAACTATGTTTGTCAGTTTCCCAGCCGAAGGTCAGTGGCTCTGTCCGGGCGCTCCAGCTTTCTTCATCATAAGCTGGACGCCATGAAATAGCAAAAAAAAAAATGATTAAAGTGGCGTTAAAGACCAACAATGAATAAATCAATCATTGCATATTTCAGACGTTTCACACACAGATCTTATTTTTGTTAAAGAAGGCGGTATTTATTTGAAATTGAATTTGACAATAGGAATTTTCCAGCATCGTATAATGATGAATCCGGATATGATTGTAATATGTGCCGCTGGACATTACTCTTCATCTTTGTAACATGGTAATACCTAAAAGAATCGAAGAATTTAAAGGAAATATTATTTTCAACATTTGTAAACTATTTTAGAGGAAAGCTAAAAATTTAGAAGATATCTTCTTAGGATTGAAAGGACAAAGCAACATAGAAGGGACCTATATTTGAAGGTTGGTGTGTCCATCATATTACATATGTGGTAACCTTTTGTTAAAGTCTTGTACCAATTTAAACTTTTACAAGTTATACAAGTTCCATTACTAACTTAACGTCTACACCTTATAATGTAAAATATCTATTTTGAATAGAAAAAAGTGTTTTCTATGTTCGACGATTGCAAAATTTCTGAAAATGAATCGAACGGTCTTTATTCGAATGCAGCATTCCGTATCTTAGTAAACATGTCGTTGACAAGCAATACTCTGAACCACTGACAGTGTCGGTAAAGATTCCATGTGCAAAAATGACAAAACAGGGGTACAGAGTATTGTCCCTGCTAACCTGAAGTGTGCACGTTTCAGCTCTGGGGTTCCCAGTGAAGACATTTTTTTTTCAGTTAAAACATTTGAGGTACACAGTCTACAAAATGAAACAAAAGTTGAAAAGATGATGCTCGTCTTGGCGTATACTCAAGAATTTACTAATTCGGAACTGCTTAAACATGAAATGAAGTCACAAAACAAATGCGAATAGTCGCTGCTTGAATAGGCAGAGTTGCCCTTCATACAATTTACACATAGTCCCACAATGCCCAGATGATCTAAAGCATAATAAAAAAATATCATAAAGTTCACTATAAAAGAAATAACATAACTAATACTTTAAGCCATAGATTTTTATATGTAAAAAACACAGTACTAAAAGTTAACATACATAAAAAATGACAGGAACTATACTTATAGACAACCGATTACGAGCTACCAAACAGGTCACTTTTGAAAATCAGATCATTTCGTCTTTTTTTTTATTTAGTTCTTTGAGTCTCTCTTTTGCTTTTTTTCTGGACTTAATTATGCATGACATAACATCTTAACTTCATGTTTTAAAATATATACTTATGTATTGTGCATCAATGTGCCAATATGAAGTAAACGCCAATTATAGACAGCAACCTAGCAACATAAATAACCAAGGATATGTTCTTGATTTGACTGTAAGCCAGATATACACGAGTTTCCTTCAACGAGACAGCATCTCAACGACAAAAAGATCTTTTAAAGAACTATGCCTTCAGCTACCGTTTGTTTTTTTCTTCAATTCTGTTTAAAACCTCTTGCTATATTCAATGTGAATAACAAAAAAACAAAAAACTCTCTATCAAACGAAAACTGTATAAAGTGAGAAAAAAGCTTCTGTCATTAGTACAAATTATTGCTTCATTACTTATTTCAGGGTTCGAACCCTAAACGTGGTAGCTTGGTTCGACTCCAAAACTATGTTTGTCAGTTTCCCAGCCGAAGGTCAGTGGCTCTGTCCGGGCGCTCCAGCTTTCTTCATCATAAGCTGGACGCCATGAAATAGCAAAAAAATGATTAAAGTGGCGTTAAAGACCAACAATGAATAAATCAATCATTGTATATTTCAGACGTTTCACACACAGATCTTATTTTTGTTAAACAAGGCGGTATTTATTTGAAATTGAATTTGACAATAGGAATTTTCCAGCATCGTATAATGATGAATCCGGATATGACTGTAATATGTGCCGCTGGACATTACTCTTCATCTTTGTAACATGGTAATACCTAAACGAATCGAAGAATTTAAAAAAAATATTATTTTCAACATTTGTAAACTATTTTAGAGGAAAGCTAAAAATTTAGAAGATTTCTTCTTAGGATTGAAAGGTCTAAGCAACATAGAAGGGACCTATATTTGAAGGTTGGTGTGTCCATCATATTACATATGTGGCAACCTTTTGTTAAAGTCTTGTACCAATTTAAACTTTTACAAGTTATACAAGTTCCATTACTAACTTAACGTCGACACCTTATAATGTAAAATATCTATTTTGAATAGAAAAGGGTGTTTTTTATGTTCGACGATTGCAAAATTTCTGAAAATGAATCGAACGGTCTTTATTCGAATGCAGCATTCCGTATCTTAGTAAACATGTCGTTGACAAGCAATACTCTGAACCACTGACAGTGTCGGTAAAGATTCCATGTGCAAAAATGACAAAACAGGGGTACAGAGTATTGTCCCTGCTAACCTGAAGTGTGCACGTTTCAGCTCTGGGGTTCCCAGTGAAGACATTTTTTTTTCAGTTAAAACATTTGAGGTACACAGTCTACAAAATGAAACAAAAGTTGAAAAGATGATGCTCGTCTTGGCGTATACTCAAGAATTTACTAATTCGGAACTGCTTAAACATGAAATGAAGTCACATAACAAATGCGAATAGTCGCTGCTTGAATAGGCAGAGTTGCCCTTCATACAATTTACACATAGTCCCACAATGCCCAGATGATCTAAAGCATAATAAAAAAATATCATAAAGTTCACTATAAAAGAAATAACATAACTAATACTTTAAGCCATAGATTTTTATATGTAAAAAACACAGTACTAAAAGTTAACATACATAAAAAATGACAGGAACTATACTTATAGACAACCGATTACGAGCTACCAAACAGGTCACTTTTGAAAATCAGATCATTTCGTCTTTTTTTTTATTTAGTTCTTTGAGTCTCTCTTTTGCTTTTTTTCTGGACTTAATTATGCATGACATAACATCTTAACTTCATGTTTTAAAATATATACTTATGTATTGTGCATCAATGTGCCAATATGAAGTAAACGCCAATTAGACAGCAACCTAGCAACATAAATAACCAAGGATATGTTCTTGATTTGACTGTAAGCCAGATATAAACGAGTTTCCTTCAACGAGACAACATCTCAACGACAAAAAAAATCTTTTAAAGAACTATGCCTTCAGCTACCGTTTGTTTTTTTCTTCAATTCTGTTTAAAACCTCTTGCTATATTCAATGTGATTAACAAAAAAACAAAAAACTCTCTATCAAACGAAAACTGTATAAAGTGAGAAAAAAGCTTCTGTCATTAGTACAAATTATTGCTTCATTACTTATTTCAGGGTTCGAACCCTAAACGTGGTAGCTTGGTTCAACTCCAAAACTATGTTTGTCAGTTTCCCAGCCGAAGGTCAGTGGCTCTGTCCGGGCGCTCCAGCTTTCTTCATCATAAGCTGGACGCCATGAAATAGCAAAAAAAAAAATGATTAAAGTGGCGTTAAAGACCAACAATGAATAAATCAATCATTGCATATTTCAGACGTTTCACACACAGATCTTATTTTTGTTAAAGAAGGCGGTATTTATTTGAAATTGAATTTGACAATAGGAATTTTCCAGCATCGTATAATGATGAATCCGGATATGATTGTAATATGTGCCGCTGGACATTACTCTTCATCTTTGTAACATGGTAATACCTAAAAGAATCGAAGAATTTAAAGGAAATATTATTTTCAACATTTGTAAACTATTTTAGAGGAAAGCTAAAAATTTAGAAGATATCTTCTTAGGATTGAAAGGACAAAGCAACATAGAAGGGACCTATATTTGAAGGTTGGTGTGTCCATCATATTACATATGTGGTAACCTTTTGTTAAAGTCTTGTACCAATTTAAACTTTTACAAGTTATACAAGTTCCATTACTAACTTAACGTCTACACCTTATAATGTAAAATATCTATTTTGAATAGAAAAAAGTGTTTTCTATGTTCGACGATTGCAAAATTTCTGAAAATGAATCGAACGGTCTTTATTCGAATGCAGCATTCCGTATCTTAGTAAACATGTCGTTGACAAGCAATACTCTGAACCACTGACAGTGTCGGTAAAGATTCCATGTGCAAAAATGACAAAACAGGGGTACAGAGTATTGTCCCTGCTAACCTGAAGTGTGCACGTTTCAGCTCTGGGGTTCCCAGTGAAGACATTTTTTTTTCAGTTAAAACATTTGAGGTACACAGTCTACAAAATGAAACAAAAGTTGAAAAGATGATGCTCGTCTTGGCGTATACTCAAGAATTTACTAATTCGGAACTGCTTAAACATGAAATGAAGTCACAAAACAAATGCGAATAGTCGCTGCTTGAATAGGCAGAGTTGCCCTTCATACAATTTACACATAGTCCCACAATGCCCAGATGATCTAAAGCATAATAAAAAAATATCATAAAGTTCACTATAAAAGAAATAACATAACTAATACTTTAAGCCATAGATTTTTATATGTAAAAAACACAGTACTAAAAGTTAACATACATAAAAAATGACAGGAACTATATTTATAGACAACCGATTACGAGCTACCAAACAGGTCACTTTTGAAAATCAGATCATTTCGTCTTTTTTTTTATTTAGTTCTTTGAGTCTCTCTTTTGCTTTTTTTCTGGACTTAATTATGCATGACATAACATCTTAACTTCATGTTTTAAAATATATACTTATGTATTGTGCATCAATGTGCCAATATGAAGTAAACGCCAATTATAGACAGCAACCTAGCAACATAAATAACCAAGGATATGTTCTTGATTTGACTGTAAGCCAGATATACACGAGTTTCCTTCAACGAGACAGCATCTCAACGACAAAAAGATCTTTTAAAGAACTATGCCTTCAGCTACCGTTTGTTTTTTTCTTCAATTCTGTTTAAAACCTCTTGCTATATTCAATGTGAATAACAAAAAAACAAAAAACTCTCTATCAAACGAAAACTGTATAAAGTGAGAAAAAAGCTTCTGTCATTAGTACAAATTATTGCTTCATTACTTATTTCAGGGTTCGAACCCTAAACGTGGTAGCTTGGTTCGACTCCAAAACTATGTTTGTCAGTTTCCCAGCCGAAGGTCAGTGGCTCTGTCCGGGCGCTCCAGCTTTCTTCATCATAAGCTGGACGCCATGAAATAGCAAAAAAATGATTAAAGTGGCGTTAAAGACCAACAATGAATAAATCAATCATTGTATATTTCAGACGTTTCACACACAGATCTTATTTTTGTTAAACAAGGCGGTATTTATTTGAAATTGAATTTGACAATAGGAATTTTCCAGCATCGTATAATGATGAATCCGGATATGACTGTAATATGTGCCGCTGGACATTACTCTTCATCTTTGTAACATGGTAATACCTAAACGAATCGAAGAATTTAAAAAAAATATTATTTTCAATATTTGTAAACTATTTTAGAGGAAAGCTAAAAATTTAGAAGATTTCTTCTTAGGATTGAAAGGTCTAAGCAACATAGAAGGGACCTATATTTGAAGGTTGGTGTGTCCATCATATTACATATGTGGCAACCTTTTGTTAAAGTCTTGTACCAATTTAAACTTTTACAAGTTATACAAGTTCCATTACTAACTTAACGTCGACACCTTATAATGTAAAATATCTATTTTGAATAGAAAAGGGTGTTTTTTATGTTCGACGATTGCAAAATTTCTGAAAATGAATCGAACGGTCTTTATTCGAATGCAGCATTCCGTATCTTAGTAAACATGTCGTTGACAAGCAATACTCTGAACCACTGACAGTGTCGGTAAAGATTCCATGTGCAAAAATGACAAAACAGGGGTACAGAGTATTGTCCCTGCTAACCTGAAGTGTGCACGTTTCAGCTCTGGGGTTCCCAGTGAAGACATTTTTTTTTCAGTTAAAACATTTGAGGTACACAGTCTACAAAATGAAACAAAAGTTGAAAAGATGATGCTCGTCTTGGCGTATACTCAAGAATTTACTAATTCGGAACTGCTTAAACATGAAATGAAGTCACAAAACAAATGCGAATAGTCGCTGCTTGAATAGGCAGAGTTGCCCTTCATACAATTTACACATAGTCCCACAATGCCCAGATGATCTAAAGCATAATAAAAAAATATCATAAAGTTCACTATAAAAGAAATAACATAACTAATACTTTAAGCCATAGATTTTTATATGTAAAAAACACAGTACTAAAAGTTAACATACATAAAAAATGACAGGAACTATATTTATAGACAACCGATTACGAGCTACCAAACAGGTCACTTTTGAAAATCAGATCATTTCGTCTTTTTTTTTATTTAGTTCTTTGAGTCTCTCTTTTGCTTTTTTTCTGGACTTAATTATGCATGACATAACATCTTAACTTCATGTTTTAAAATATATACTTATGTATTGTGCATCAATGTGCCAATATGAAGTAAACGCCAATTATAGACAGCAACCTAGCAACATAAATAACCAAGGATATGTTCTTGATTTGACTGTAAGCCAGATATACACGAGTTTCCTTCAACGAGACAGCATCTCAACGACAAAAAGATCTTTTAAAGAACTATGCCTTCAGCTACCGTTTGTTTTTTTCTTCAATTCTGTTTAAAACCTCTTGCTATATTCAATGTGAATAACAAAAAAACAAAAAACTCTCTATCAAACGAAAACTGTATAAAGTGAGAAAAAAGCTTCTGTCATTAGTACAAATTATTGCTTCATTACTTATTTCAGGGTTCGAACCCTAAACGTGGTAGCTTGGTTCGACTCCAAAACTATGTTTGTCAGTTTCCCAGCCGAAGGTCAGTGGCTCTGTCCGGGCGCTCCAGCTTTCTTCATCATAAGCTGGACGCCATGAAATAGCAAAAAAATGATTAAAGTGGCGTTAAAGACCAACAATGAATAAATCAATCATTGTATATTTCAGACGTTTCACACACAGATCTTATTTTTGTTAAACAAGGCGGTATTTATTTGAAATTGAATTTGACAATAGGAATTTTCCAGCATCGTATAATGATGAATCCGGATATGACTGTAATATGTGCCGCTGGACATTACTCTTCATCTTTGTAACATGGTAATACCTAAACGAATCGAAGAATTTAAAAAAAATATTATTTTCAATATTTGTAAACTATTTTAGAGGAAAGCTAAAAATTTAGAAGATTTCTTGTTAGGATTGAAAGGTCTAAGCAACATAGAAGGGACCTATATTTGAAGGTTGGTGTGTCCATCATATTACATATGTGGCAACCTTTTGTTAAAGTCTTGTACCAATTTAAACTTTTACAAGTTATACAAGTTCCATTACTAACTTAACGTCGACACCTTATAATGTAAAATATCTATTTTGAATAGAAAAGGGTGTTTTTTATGTTCGACGATTGCAAAATTTCTGAAAATGAATCGAACGGTCTTTATTCGAATGCAGCATTCCGTATCTTAGTAAACATGTCGTTGACAAGCAATACTCTGAACCACTGACAGTGTCGGTAAAGATTCCATGTGCAAAAATGACAAAACAGGGGTACAGAGTATTGTCCCTGCTAACCTGAAGTGTGCACGTTTCAGCTCTGGGGTTCCCAGTGAAGACATTTTTTTTTCAGTTAAAACATTTGAGGTACACAGTCTACAAAATGAAACAAAAGTTGAAAAGATGATGCTCGTCTTGGCGTATACTCAAGAATTTACTAATTCGGAACTGCTTAAACATGAAATGAAGTCACAAAACAAATGCGAATAGTCGCTGCTTGAATAGGCAGAGTTGCCCTTCATACAATTTACACATAGTCCCACAATGCCCAGATGATCTAAAGCATAATAAAAAAATATCATAAAGTTCACTATAAAAGAAATAACATAACTAATACTTTAAGCCATAGATTTTTATATGTAAAAAACACAGTACTAAAAGTTAACATACATAAAAAATGACAGGAACTATATTTATAGACAACCGATTACGAGCTACCAAACAGGTCACTTTTGAAAATCAGATCATTTCGTCTTTTTTTTTATTTAGTTCTTTGAGTCTCTCTTTTGCTTTTTTTCTGGACTTAATTATGCATGACATAACATCTTAACTTCATGTTTTAAAATATATACTTATGTATTGTGCATCAATGTGCCAATATGAAGTAAACGCCAATTATAGACAGCAACCTAGCAACATAAATAACCAAGGATATGTTCTTGATTTGACTGTAAGCCAGATATACACGAGTTTCCTTCAACGAGACAGCATCTCAACGACAAAAAGATCTTTTAAAGAACTATGCCTTCAGCTACCGTTTGTTTTTTTCTTCAATTCTGTTTAAAACCTCTTGCTATATTCAATGTGAATAACAAAAAAACAAAAAACTCTCTATCAAACGAAAACTGTATAAAGTGAGAAAAAAGCTTCTGTCATTAGTACAAATTATTGCTTCATTACTTATTTCAGGGTTCGAACCCTAAACGTGGTAGCTTGGTTCGACTCCAAAACTATGTTTGTCAGTTTCCCAGCCGAAGGTCAGTGGCTCTGTCCGGGCGCTCCAGCTTTCTTCATCATAAGCTGGACGCCATGAAATAGCAAAAAAATGATTAAAGTGGCGTTAAAGACCAACAATGAATAAATCAATCATTGTATATTTCAGACGTTTCACACACAGATCTTATTTTTGTTAAACAAGGCGGTATTTATTTGAAATTGAATTTGACAATAGGAATTTTCCAGCATCGTATAATGATGAATCCGGATATGACTGTAATATGTGCCGCTGGACATTACTCTTCATCTTTGTAACATGGTAATACCTAAACGAATCGAAGAATTTAAAAAAAATATTATTTTCAATATTTGTAAACTATTTTAGAGGAAAGCTAAAAATTTAGAAGATTTCTTCTTAGGATTGAAAGGTCTAAGCAACATAGAAGGGACCTATATTTGAAGGTTGGTGTGTCCATCATATTACATATGTGGCAACCTTTTGTTAAAGTCTTGTACCAATTTAAACTTTTACAAGTTATACAAGTTCCATTACTAACTTAACGTCGACACCTTATAATGTAAAATATCTATTTTGAATAGAAAAGGGTGTTTTTTATGTTCGACGATTGCAAAATTTCTGAAAATGAATCGAACGGTCTTTATTCGAATGCAGCATTCCGTATCTTAGTAAACATGTCGTTGACAAGCAATACTCTGAACCACTGACAGTGTCGGTAAAGATTCCATGTGCAAAAATGACAAAACAGGGGTACAGAGTATTGTCCCTGCTAACCTGAAGTGTGCACGTTTCAGCTCTGGGGTTCCCAGTGAAGACATTTTTTTTTCAGTTAAAACATTTGAGGTACACAGTCTACAAAATGAAACAAAAGTTGAAAAGATGATGCTCGTCTTGGCGTATACTCAAGAATTTACTAATTCGGAACTGCTTAAACATGAAATGAAGTCACAAAACAAATGCGAATAGTCGCTGCTTGAATAGGCAGAGTTGCCCTTCATACAATTTACACATAGTCCCACAATGCCCAGATGATCTAAAGCATAATAAAAAAATATCATAAAGTTCACTATAAAAGAAATAACATAACTAATACTTTAAGCCATAGATTTTTATATGTAAAAAACACAGTACTAAAAGTTAACATACATAAAAAATGACAGGAACTATATTTATAGACAACCGATTACGAGCTACCAAACAGGTCACTTTTGAAAATCAGATCATTTCGTCTTTTTTTTTATTTAGTTCTTTGAGTCTCTCTTTTGCTTTTTTTCTGGACTTAATTATGCATGACATAACATCTTAACTTCATGTTTTAAAATATATACTTATGTATTGTGCATCAATGTGCCAATATGAAGTAAACGCCAATTATAGACAGCAACCTAGCAACATAAATAACCAAGGATATGTTCTTGATTTGACTGTAAGCCAGATATACACGAGTTTCCTTCAACGAGACAGCATCTCAACGACAAAAAGATCTTTTAAAGAACTATGCCTTCAGCTACCGTTTGTTTTTTTCTTCAATTCTGTTTAAAACCTCTTGCTATATTCAATGTGAATAACAAAAAAACAAAAAACTCTCTATCAAACGAAAACTGTATAAAGTGAGAAAAAAGCTTCTGTCATTAGTACAAATTATTGCTTCATTACTTATTTCAGGGTTCGAACCCTAAACGTGGTAGCTTGGTTCGACTCCAAAACTATGTTTGTCAGTTTCCCAGCCGAAGGTCAGTGGCTCTGTCCGGGCGCTCCAGCTTTCTTCATCATAAGCTGGACGCCATGAAATAGCAAAAAAATGATTAAAGTGGCGTTAAAGACCAACAATGAATAAATCAATCATTGTATATTTCAGACGTTTCACACACAGATCTTATTTTTGTTAAACAAGGCGGTATTTATTTGAAATTGAATTTGACAATAGGAATTTTCCAGCATCGTATAATGATGAATCCGGATATGACTGTAATATGTGCCGCTGGACATTACTCTTCATCTTTGTAACATGGTAATACCTAAACGAATCGAAGAATTTAAAAAAAATATTATTTTCAATATTTGTAAACTATTTTAGAGGAAAGCTAAAAATTTAGAAGATTTCTTGTTAGGATTGAAAGGTCTAAGCAACATAGAAGGGACCTATATTTGAAGGTTGGTGTGTCCATCATATTACATATGTGGCAACCTTTTGTTAAAGTCTTGTACCAATTTAAACTTTTACAAGTTATACAAGTTCCATTACTAACTTAACGTCGACACCTTATAATGTAAAATATCTATTTTGAATAGAAAAGGGTGTTTTTTATGTTCGACGATTGCAAAATTTCTGAAAATGAATCGAACGGTCTTTATTCGAATGCAGCATTCCGTATCTTAGTAAACATGTCGTTGACAAGCAATACTCTGAACCACTGACAGTGTCGGTAAAGATTCCATGTGCAAAAATGACAAAACAGGGGTACAGAGTATTGTCCCTGCTAACCTGAAGTGTGCACGTTTCAGCTCTGGGGTTCCCAGTGAAGACATTTTTTTTTCAGTTAAAACATTTGAGGTACACAGTCTACAAAATGAAACAAAAGTTGAAAAGATGATGCTCGTCTTGGCGTATACTCAAGAATTTACTAATTCGGAACTGCTTAAACATGAAATGAAGTCACAAAACAAATGCGAATAGTCGCTGCTTGAATAGGCAGAGTTGCCCTTCATACAATTTACACATAGTCCCACAATGCCCAGATGATCTAAAGCATAATAAAAAAATATCATAAAGTTCACTATAAAAGAAATAACATAACTAATACTTTAAGCCATAGATTTTTATATGTAAAAAACACAGTACTAAAAGTTAACATACATAAAAAATGACAGGAACTATATTTATAGACAACCGATTACGAGCTACCAAACAGGTCACTTTTGAAAATCAGATCATTTCGTCTTTTTTTTTATTTAGTTCTTTGAGTCTCTCTTTTGCTTTTTTTCTGGACTTAATTATGCATGACATAACATCTTAACTTCATGTTTTAAAATATATACTTATGTATTGTGCATCAATGTGCCAATATGAAGTAAACGCCAATTATAGACAGCAACCTAGCAACATAAATAACCAAGGATATGTTCTTGATTTGACTGTAAGCCAGATATACACGAGTTTCCTTCAACGAGACAGCATCTCAACGACAAAAAGATCTTTTAAAGAACTATGCCTTCAGCTACCGTTTGTTTTTTTCTTCAATTCTGTTTGAAACCTCTTGCTATATTCAATGTGATTAACAAAAAAACAAAAAACTCTCTATCAAACGAAAACTGTATAAAGTGAGAAAAAAGCTTCTGTCATTAGTACAAATTATTGCTTCATTACTTATTTCAGGGTTCGAACCCTAAACGTGGTAGTTTGGTTCGACTCCGAAACTATGTTTGTCAGTTTCCCAGCCGAAGGTCAGTGGCTCTGTCCGGGCGCTCCAGCTTTCTTCATCATAAGCTGGACGCCATGAAATAGCAAAAAAAAAAATGATTAAAGTGGCGTTAAAGACCAACAATGAATAAATCAATCATTGTATATTTCAGACGTTTCACACACAGATCTTATTTTTGTTAAACAAGGCGGTATTTATTTGAAATTGAATTTGACAATAGGAATTTTCCAGCATCGTATAATGATGAATCCGGATATGACTGTAATATGTGCCGCTGGACATTACTCTTCATCTTTGTAACATGGTAATACCTAAAAGAATCGAAGAATTTAAAGGAAATATTATTTTCAACATTTGTAAACTATTTTAGAGGAAAGCTAAAAATTTAGAAGATATCTTCTTAGGATTGAAAGGACAAAGCAACATAGAAGGGACCTATATTTGAAGGTTGGTGTGTCCATCATATTACATATGTGGCAACCTTTTGTTAAAGTCTTGTACCAATTTAAACTTTTACAAGTTATACAAGTTCCATTACTAACTTAACGTCGACACCTTATAATGTAAAATATCTATTTTGAATAGAAAAGGGTGTTTTTTATGTTCGACGATTGCAAAATTTCTGAAAATGAATCGAACGGTCTTTATTCGAATGCAGCATTCCGTATCTTAGTAAACATGTCGTTGACAAGCAATACTCTGAACCACTGACAGTGTCGGTAAAGATTCCATGTGCAAAAATGACAAAACAGGGGTACAGAGTATTGTCCCTGCTAACCTGAAGTGTGCACGTTTCAGCTCTGGGGTTCCCAGTGAAGACATTTTTTTTTTCAGTTAAAACATTTGAGGTACACAGTCTACAAAATGAAACAAAAGTTGAAAAGATGATGCTCGTCTTGGCGTATACTCAAGAATTTACTAATTCGGAACTGCTTAAACATGAAATGAAGTCACAAAACAAATGCGAATAGTCGCTGCTTGAATAGGCAGAGTTGCCCTTCATACAATTTACACATAGTCCCACAATGCCCAGATGATCTAAAGCATAATAAAAAAATATCATAAAGTTCACTATAAAAGAAATAACATAACTAATACTTTAAGCCATAGATTTTTATATGTAAAAAACACAGTACTAAAAGTTAACATACATAAAAAATGACAGGAACTATATTTATAGACAACCGATTACGAGCTACCAAACAGGTCACTTTTGAAAATCAGATCATTTCGTCTTTTTTTTTATTTAGTTCTTTGAGTCTCTCTTTTGCTTTTTTTCTGGACTTAATTATGCATGACATAACATCTTAACTTCATGTTTTAAAATATATACTTATGTATTGTGCATCAATGTGCCAATATGAAGTAAACGCCAATTATAGACAGCAACCTAGCAACATAAATAACCAAGGATATGTTCTTGATTTGACTGTAAGCCAGATATACACGAGTTTCCTTCAACGAGACAGCATCTCAACGACAAAAAGATCTTTTAAAGAACTATGCCTTCAGCTACCGTTTGTTTTTTTCTTCAATTCTGTTTGAAACCTCTTGCTATATTCAATGTGATTAACAAAAAAACAAAAAACTCTCTATCAAACGAAAACTGTATAAAGTGAGAAAAAAGCTTCTGTCATTAGTACAAATTATTGCTTCATTACTTATTTCAGGGTTCGAACCCTAAACGTGGTAGTTTGGTTCGACTCCGAAACTATGTTTGTCAGTTTCCCAGCCGAAGGTCAGTGGCTCTGTCCGGGCGCTCCAGCTTTCTTCATCATAAGCTGGACGCCATGAAATAGCAAAAAAAAAAATGATTAAAGTGGCGTTAAAGACCAACAATGAATAAATCAATCATTGTATATTTCAGACGTTTCACACACAGATCTTATTTTTGTTAAACAAGGCGGTATTTATTTGAAATTGAATTTGACAATAGGAATTTTCCAGCATCGTATAATGATGAATCCGGATATGACTGTAATATGTGCCGCTGGACATTACTCTTCATCTTTGTAACATGGTAATACCTAAAAGAATCGAAGAATTTAAAGGAAATATTATTTTCAACATTTGTAAACTATTTTAGAGGAAAGCTAAAAATTTAGAAGATATCTTCTTAGGATTGAAAGGACAAAGCAACATAGAAGGGACCTATATTTGAAGGTTGGTGTGTCCATCATATTACATATGTGGCAACCTTTTGTTAAAGTCTTGTACCAATTTAAACTTTTACAAGTTATACAAGTTCCATTACTAACTTAACGTCGACACCTTATAATGTAAAATATCTATTTTGAATAGAAAAGGGTGTTTTTTATGTTCGACGATTGCAAAATTTCTGAAAATGAATCGAACGGTCTTTATTCGAATGCAGCATTCCGTATCTTAGTAAACATGTCGTTGACAAGCAATACTCTGAACCACTGACAGTGTCGGTAAAGATTCCATGTGCAAAAATGACAAAACAGGGGTACAGAGTATTGTCCCTGCTAACCTGAAGTGTGCACGTTTCAGCTCTGGGGTTCCCAGTGAAGACATTTTTTTTTTCAGTTAAAACATTTGAGGTACACAGTCTACAAAATGAAACAAAAGTTGAAAAGATGATGCTCGTCTTGGCGTATACTCAAGAATTTACTAATTCGGAACTGCTTAAACATGAAATGAAGTCACAAAACAAATGCGAATAGTCGCTGCTTGAATAGGCAGAGTTGCCCTTCATACAATTTACACATAGTCCCACAATGCCCAGATGATCTAAAGCATAATAAAAAAATATCATAAAGTTCACTATAAAAGAAATAACATAACTAATACTTTAAGCCATAGATTTTTATATGTAAAAAACACAGTACTAAAAGTTAACATACATAAAAAATGACAGGAACTATATTTATAGACAACCGATTACGAGCTACCAAACAGGTCACTTTTGAAAATCAGATCATTTCGTCTTTTTTTTTATTTAGTTCTTTGAGTCTCTCTTTTGCTTTTTTCTGGACTTAATTATGCATGACATAACATCTTAACTTCATGTTTTAAAATATATACTTATGTATTGTGCATCAATGTGCCAATATGAAGTAAACGCCAATTATAGACAGCAACCTAGCAACATAAATAACCAAGGATATGTTCTTGATTTGACTGTAAGCCAGATATACACGAGTTTCCTTCAACGAGACAGCATCTCAACGACAAAAAGATCTTTTAAAGAACTATGCCTTCAGCTACCGTTTGTTTTTTTCTTCAATTCTGTTTGAAACCTCTTGCTATATTCAATGTGATTAACAAAAAAACAAAAAACTCTCTATCAAACGAAAACTGTATAAAGTGAGAAAAAAGCTTCTGTCATTAGTACAAATTATTGCTTCATTACTTATTTCAGGGTTCGAACCCTAAACGTGGTAGTTTGGTTCGACTCCGAAACTATGTTTGTCAGTTTCCCAGCCGAAGGTCAGTGGCTCTGTCCGGGCGCTCCAGCTTTCTTCATCATAAGCTGGACGCCATGAAATAGCAAAAAAAAAAATGATTAAAGTGGCGTTAAAGACCAACAATGAATAAATCAATCATTGTATATTTCAGACGTTTCACACACAGATCTTATTTTTGTTAAACAAGGCGGTATTTATTTGAAATTGAATTTGACAATAGGAATTTTCCAGCATCGTATAATGATGAATCCGGATATGACTGTAATATGTGCCGCTGGACATTACTCTTCATCTTTGTAACATGGTAATACCTAAAAGAATCGAAGAATTTAAAGGAAATATTATTTTCAACATTTGTAAACTATTTTAGAGGAAAGCTAAAAATTTAGAAGATATCTTCTTAGGATTGAAAGGACAAAGCAACATAGAAGGGACCTATATTTGAAGGTTGGTGTGTCCATCATATTACATATGTGGCAACCTTTTGTTAAAGTCTTGTACCAATTTAAACTTTTACAAGTTATACAAGTTCCATTACTAACTTAACGTCGACACCTTATAATGTAAAATATCTATTTTGAATAGAAAAGGGTGTTTTTTATGTTCGACGATTGCAAAATTTCTGAAAATGAATCGAACGGTCTTTATTCGAATGCAGCATTCCGTATCTTAGTAAACATGTCGTTGACAAGCAATACTCTGAACCACTGACAGTGTCGGTAAAGATTCCATGTGCAAAAATGACAAAACAGGGGTACAGAGTATTGTCCCTGCTAACCTGAAGTGTGCACGTTTCAGCTCTGGGGTTCCCAGTGAAGACATTTTTTTTTTCAGTTAAAACATTTGAGGTACACAGTCTACAAAATGAAACAAAAGTTGAAAAGATGATGCTCGTCTTGGCGTATACTCAAGAATTTACTAATTCGGAACTGCTTAAACATGAAATGAAGTCACAAAACAAATGCGAATAGTCGCTGCTTGAATAGGCAGAGTTGCCCTTCATACAATTTACACATAGTCCCACAATGCCCAGATGATCTAAAGCATAATAAAAAAATATCATAAAGTTCACTATAAAAGAAATAACATAACTAATACTTTAAGCCATAGATTTTTATATGTAAAAAACACAGTACTAAAAGTTAACATACATAAAAAATGACAGGAACTATATTTATAGACAACCGATTACGAGCTACCAAACAGGTCACTTTTGAAAATCAGATCATTTCGTCTTTTTTTTTATTTAGTTCTTTGAGTCTCTCTTTTGCTTTTTTTCTGGACTTAATTATGCATGACATAACATCTTAACTTCATGTTTTAAAATATATACTTATGTATTGTGCATCAATGTGCCAATATGAAGTAAACGCCAATTATAGACAGCAACCTAGCAACATAAATAACCAAGGATATGTTCTTGATTTGACTGTAAGCCAGATATACACGAGTTTCCTTCAACGAGACAGCATCTCAACGACAAAAAGATCTTTTAAAGAACTATGCCTTCAGCTACCGTTTGTTTTTTTCTTCAATTCTGTTTAAAACCTCTTGCTATATTCAATGTGATTAACAAAAAAACAAAAAACTCTCTATCAAACGAAAACTGTATAAAGTGAGAAAAAAGCTTCTGTCATTAGTACAAATTATTGCTTCATTACTTATTTCAGGGTTCGAACCCTAAACGTGGTAGTTTGGTTCGACTCCGAAACTATGTTTGTCAGTTTCCCAGCCGAAGGTCAGTGGCTCTGTCCGGGCGCTCCAGCTTTCTTCATCATAAGCTGGACGCCATGAAATAGCAAAAAAAAAAATGATTAAAGTGGCGTTAAAGACCAACAATGAATAAATCAATCATTGTATATTTCAGACGTTTCACACACAGATCTTATTTTTGTTAAACAAGGCGGTATTTATTTGAAATTGAATTTGACAATAGGAATTTTCCAGCATCGTATAATGATGAATCCGGATATGACTGTAATATGTGCCGCTGGACATTACTCTTCATCTTTGTAACATGGTAATACCTAAAAGAATCGAAGAATTTAAAGGAAATATTATTTTCAACATTTGTAAACTATTTTAGAGGAAAGCTAAAAATTTAGAAGATATCTTCTTAGGATTGAAAGGACAAAGCAACATAGAAGGGACCTATATTTGAAGGTTGGTGTGTCCATCATATTACATATGTGGCAACCTTTTGTTAAAGTCTTGTACCAATTTAAACTTTTACAAGTTATACAAGTTCCATTACTAACTTAACGTCGACACCTTATAATGTAAAATATCTATTTTGAATAGAAAAGGGTGTTTTTTATGTTCGACGATTGCAAAATTTCTGAAAATGAATCGAACGGTCTTTATTCGAATGCAGCATTCCGTATCTTAGTAAACATGTCGTTGACAAGCAATACTCTGAACCACTGTCAGTGTCGGTAAAGATTCCATGTGCAAAAATGACAAAACAGGGGTACAGAGTATTGTCCCTGCTAACCTGAAGTGTGCACGTTTCAGCTCTGGGGTTCCCAGTGAAGACATTTTTTTTTCAGTTAAAACATTTGAGGTACACAGTCTACAAAATGAAACAAAAGTTGAAAAGATGATGCACGTCTTGGCGTATACTCAAGAATTTACTAATTCGGAACTGCTTAAACATGAAATGAAGTCACAAAACAAATGCGAATAGTCGCTGCTTGAATAGGCAGAGTTGCCCTTCATACAATTTACACATAGTCCCACAATGCCCAGATGATCTAAAGCATAATAAAAAAATATCATAAAGTTCACTATAAAAGAAATAACATAACTAATACTTTAAGCCATAGATTTTTATATGTAAAAAACACAGTACTAAAAGTTAACATACATAAAAAATGACAGGAACTATATTTATAGACAACCGATTACGAGCGACCAAACAGGTCACTTTTGAAAATCAGATCATTTCGTCTTTTTTTTTATTTAGTTCTTTGAGTCTCTCTTTTGCTTTTTTTCTGGACTTAATTATGCATGACATAACATCTTAACTTCATGTTTTAAAATATATACTTATGTATTGTGCATCAATGTGCCAATATGAAGTAAACGCCAATTATAGACAGCAACCTAGCAACATAAATAACCAAGGATATGTTCTTGATTTGACTGTAAGCCAGATATACACGAGTTTCCTTCAACGAGACAGCATCTCAACGACAAAAAGATTTTTTAAAGAACTATGCCTTCAGCTACCGTTTGTTTTTTTCTTCAATTCTGTTTAAAACCTCTTGCTATATTCAATGTGATTAACAAAAAAACAAAAAACTCTCTATCAAACGAAAACTGTATAAAGTGAGAAAAAAGCTTCTGTCATTAGTACAAATTATTGCTTCATTACTTATTTCAGGGTTCGAACCCTAAACGTGGTAGTTTGGTTCGACTCCGAAACTATGTTTGTCAGTTTCCCAGCCGAAGGTCAGTGGCTCTGTCCGGGCGCTCCAGCTTTCTTCATCATAAGCTGGACGCCATGAAATAGCAAAAAAAAAAAATGATTAAAGTGGCGTTAAAGACCAACAATGAATAAATCAATCATTGTATATTTCAGACGTTTCACACACAGATCTTATTTTTGTTAAACAAGGCGGTATTTATTTGAAATTGAATTTGACAATAGGAATTTTCCAGCATCGTATAATGATGAATCCGGATATGACTGTAATATGTGCCGCTGGACATTACTCTTCATCTTTGTAACATGGTAATACCTAAAAGAATCGAAGAATTTAAAGGAAATATTATTTTCAATATTTGTAAACTATTTTAGAGGAAAGCTAAAAATTTAGAAGATATCTTCTTAGGATTGAAAGGACAAAGCAACATAGAAGGGACCTATATTTGAAGGTTGGTGTGTCCATCATATTACATATGTGGCAACCTTTTGTTAAAGTCTTGTACCAATTTAAACTTTTACAAGTTATACAAGTTCCATTACTAACTTAACGTCGACACCTTATAATGTAAAATATCTATTTTGAATAGAAAAGGGTGTTTTTTATGTTCGACGATTGCAAAATTTCTGAAAATGAATCGAACGGTCTTTATTCGAATGCAGCATTCCGTATCTTAGTAAACATGTCGTTGACAAGCAATACTCTGAACCACTGACAGTGTCGGTAAAGATTCCATGTGCAAAAATGACAAAACAGGGGTACAGAGTATTGTCCCTGCTAACCTGAAGTGTGCACGTTTCAGCTCTGGGGTTCCCAGTGAAGACATTTTTTTTTCAGTTAAAACATTTGAGGTACACAGTCTACAAAATGAAACAAAAGTTGAAAAGATGATGCACGTCTTGGCGTATACTCAAGAATTTACTAATTCGGAACTGCTTAAACATGAAATGAAGTCACAAAACAAATGCGAATAGTCGCTGCTTGAATAGGCAGAGTTGCCCTTCATACAATTTACACATAGTCCCACAATGCCCAGATGATCTAAAGCATAATAAAAAAATATCATAAAGTTCACTATAAAAGAAATAACATAACTAATACTTTAAGCCATAGATTTTTATATGTAAAAAACACAGTACTAAAAGTTAACATACATAAAAAATGACAGGAACTATATTTATAGACAACCGATTACGAGCGACCAAACAGGTCACTTTTGAAAATCAGATCATTTCGTCTTTTTTTTTATTTAGTTCTTTGAGTCTCTCTTTTGCTTTTTTTCTGGACTTAATTATGCATGACATAACATCTTAACTTCATGTTTTAAAATATATACTTATGTATTGTGCATCAATGTGCCAATATGAAGTAAACGCCAATTATAGACAGCAACCTAGCAACATAAATAACCAAGGATATGTTCTTGATTTGACTGTAAGCCAGATATACACGAGTTTCCTTCAACGAGACAGCATCTCAACGACAAAAAGATTTTTTAAAGAACTATGCCTTCAGCTACCGTTTGTTTTTTTCTTCAATTCTGTTTAAAACCTCTTGCTATATTCAATGTGATTAACAAAAAAACAAAAAACTCTCTATCAAACGAAAACTGTATAAAGTGAGAAAAAAGCTTCTGTCATTAGTACAAATTATTGCTTCATTACTTATTTCAGGGTTCGAACCCTAAACGTGGTAGTTTGGTTCGACTCCGAAACTATGTTTGTCAGTTTCCCAGCCGAAGGTCAGTGGCTCTGTCCGGGCGCTCCAGCTTTCTTCATCATAAGCTGGACGCCATGAAATAGCAAAAAAAAAAAAAAATGATTAAAGTGGCGTTAAAGACCAACAATGAATAAATCAATCATTGTATATTTCAGACGTTTCACACACAGATCTTATTTTTGTTAAACAAGGCGGTATTTATTTGAAATTGAATTTGACAATAGGAATTTTCCAGCATCGTATAATGATGAATCCGGATATGACTGTAATATGTGCCGCTGGACATTACTCTTCATCTTTGTAACATGGTAATACCTAAAAGAATCGAAGAATTTAAAGGAAATATTATTTTCAATATTTGTAAACTATTTTAGAGGAAAGCTAAAAATTTAGAAGATATCTTCTTAGGATTGAAAGGACAAAGCAACATAGAAGGGACCTATATTTGAAGGTTGGTGTGTCCATCATATTACATATGTGGCAACCTTTTGTTAAAGTCTTGTACCAATTTAAACTTTTACAAGTTATACAAGTTCCATTACTAACTTAACGTCGACACCTTATAATGTAAAATATCTATTTTGAATAGAAAAGGGTGTTTTTTATGTTCGACGATTGCAAAATTTCTGAAAATGAATCGAACGGTCTTTATTCGAATGCAGCATTCCGTATCTTAGTAAACATGTCGTTGACAAGCAATACTCTGAACCACTGACAGTGTCGGTAAAGATTCCATGTGCAAAAATGACAAAACAGGGGTACAGAGTATTGTCCCTGCTAACCTGAAGTGTGCACGTTTCAGCTCTGGGGTTCCCAGTGAAGACATTTTTTTTTCAGTTAAAACATTTGAGGTACACAGTCTACAAAATGAAACAAAAGTTGAAAAGATGATGCACGTCTTGGCGTATACTCAAGAATTTACTAATTCGGAACTGCTTAAACATGAAATGAAGTCACAAAACAAATGCGAATAGTCGCTGCTTGAATAGGCAGAGTTGCCCTTCATACAATTTACACATAGTCCCACAATGCCCAGATGATCTAAAGCATAATAAAAAAATATCATAAAGTTCACTATAAAAGAAATAACATAACTAATACTTTAAGCCATAGATTTTTATATGTAAAAAACACAGTACTAAAAGTTAACATACATAAAAAATGACAGGAACTATATTTATAGACAACCGATTACGAGCTACCAAACAGGTCACTTTTGAAAATCAGATCATTTCGTCTTTTTTTTTATTTAGTTCTTTGAGTCTCTCTTTTGCTTTTTTCTGGACTTAATTATGCATGACATAACATCTTAACTTCATGTTTTAAAATATATACTTATGTATTGTGCATCAATGTGCCAATATGAAGTAAACGCCAATTATAGACAGCAACCTAGCAACATAAATAACCAAGGATATGTTCTTGATTTGACTGTAAGCCAGATATACACGAGTTTCCTTCAACGAGACAGCATCTCAACGACAAAAAGATCTTTTAAAGAACTATGCCTTCAGCTACCGTTTGTTTTTTTCTTCAATTCTGTTTAAAACCTCTTGCTATATTCAATGTGATTAACAAAAAAACAAAAAACTCTCTATCAAACGAAAACTGTATAAAGTGAGAAAAAAGCTTCTGTCATTAGTACAAATTATTGCTTCATTACTTATTTCAGGGTTCGAACCCTAAACGTGGTAGTTTGGTTCGACTCCGAAACTATGTTTGTCAGTTTCCCAGCCGAAGGTCAGTGGCTCTGTCCGGGCGCTCCAGCTTTCTTCATCATAAGCTGGACGCCATGAAATAGCAAAAAAAAAATGATTAAAGTGGCGTTAAAGACCAACAATGAATAAATCAATCATTGTATATTTCAGACGTTTCACACACAGATCTTATTTTTGTTAAACAAGGCGGTATTTATTTGAAATTGAATTTGACAATAGGAATTTTCCAGCATCGTATAATGATGAATCCGGATATGACTGTAATATGTGCCGCTGGACATTACTCTTCATCTTTGTAACATGGTAATACCTAAAAGAATCGAAGAATTTAAAGGAAATATTATTTTCAACATTTGTAAACTATTTTAGAGGAAAGCTAAAAATTTAGAAGATATCTTCTTAGGATTGAAAGGACAAAGCAACATAGAAGGGACCTATATTTGAAGGTTGGTGTGTCCATCATATTACATATGTGGCAACCTTTTGTTAAAGTCTTGTACCAATTTAAACTTTTACAAGTTATACAAGTTCCATTACTAACTTAACGTCGACACCTTATAATGTAAAATATCTATTTTGAATAGAAAAGGGTGTTTTTTATGTTCGACGATTGCAAAATTTCTGAAAATGAATCGAACGGTCTTTATTCGAATGCAGCATTCCGTATCTTAGTAAACATGTCGTTGACAAGCAATACTCTGAACCACTGACAGTGTCGGTAAAGATTCCATGTGCAAAAATGACAAAACAGGGGTACAGAGTATTGTCCCTGCTAACCTGAAGTGTGCACGTTTCAGCTCTGGGGTTCCCAGTGAAGACATTTTTTTTTCAGTTAAAACATTTGAGGTACACAGTCTACAAAATGAAACAAAAGTTGAAAAGATGATGCACGTCTTGGCGTATACTCAAGAATTTACTAATTCGGAACTGCTTAAACATGAAATGAAGTCACAAAACAAATGCGAATAGTCGCTGCTTGAATAGGCAGAGTTGCCCTTCATACAATTTACACATAGTCCCACAATGCCCAGATGATCTAAAGCATAATAAAAAAATATCATAAAGTTCACTATAAAAGAAATAACATAACTAATACTTTAAGCCATAGATTTTTATATGTAAAAAACACAGTACTAAAAGTTAACATACATAAAAAATGACAGGAACTATATTTATAGACAACCGATTACGAGCTACCAAACAGGTCACTTTTGAAAATCAGATCATTTCGTCTTTTTTTTTATTTAGTTCTTTGAGTCTCTCTTTTGCTTTTTTCTGGACTTAATTATGCATGACATAACATCTTAACTTCATGTTTTAAAATATATACTTATGTATTGTGCATCAATGTGCCAATATGAAGTAAACGCCAATTATAGACAGCAACCTAGCAACATAAATAACCAAGGATATGTTCTTGATTTGACTGTAAGCCAGATATACACGAGTTTCCTTCAACGAGACAGCATCTCAACGACAAAAAGATCTTTTAAAGAACTATGCCTTCAGCTACCGTTTGTTTTTTTCTTCAATTCTGTTTAAAACCTCTTGCTATATTCAATGTGATTAACAAAAAAACAAAAAACTCTCTATCAAACGAAAACTGTATAAAGTGAGAAAAAAGCTTCTGTCATTAGTACAAATTATTGCTTCATTACTTATTTCAGGGTTCGAACCCTAAACGTGGTAGTTTGGTTCGACTCCGAAACTATGTTTGTCAGTTTCCCAGCCGAAGGTCAGTGGCTCTGTCCGGGCGCTCCAGCTTTCTTCATCATAAGCTGGACGCCATGAAATAGCAAAAAAAAAAATGATTAAAGTGGCGTTAAAGACCAACAATGAATAAATCAATCATTGTATATTTCAGACGTTTCACACACAGATCTTATTTTTGTTAAACAAGGCGGTATTTATTTGAAATTGAATTTGACAATAGGAATTTTCCAGCATCGTATAATGATGAATCCGGATATGACTGTAATATGTGCCGCTGGACATTACTCTTCATCTTTGTAACATGGTAATACCTAAAAGAATCGAAGAATTTAAAGGAAATATTATTTTCAACATTTGTAAACTATTTTAGAGGAAAGCTAAAAATTTAGAAGATATCTTCTTAGGATTGAAAGGACAAAGCAACATAGAAGGGACCTATATTTGAAGGTTGGTGTGTCCATCATATTACATATGTGGCAACCTTTTGTTAAAGTCTTGTACCAATTTAAACTTTTACAAGTTATACAAGTTCCATTACTAACTTAACGTCGACACCTTATAATGTAAAATATCTATTTTGAATAGAAAAGGGTGTTTTTTATGTTCGACGATTGCAAAATTTCTGAAAATGAATCGAACGGTCTTTATTCGAATGCAGCATTCCGTATCTTAGTAAACATGTCGTTGACAAGCAATACTCTGAACCACTGACAGTGTCGGTAAAGATTCCATGTGCAAAAATGACAAAACAGGGGTACAGAGTATTGTCCCTGCTAACCTGAAGTGTGCACGTTTCAGCTCTGGGGTTCCCAGTGAAGACATTTTTTTTTCAGTTAAAACATTTGAGGTACACAGTCTACAAAATGAAACAAAAGTTGAAAAGATGATGCACGTCTTGGCGTATACTCAAGAATTTACTAATTCGGAACTGCTTAAACATGAAATGAAGTCACAAAACAAATGCGAATAGTCGCTGCTTGAATAGGCAGAGTTGCCCTTCATACAATTTACACATAGTCCCACAATGCCCAGATGATCTAAAGCATAATAAAAAAATATCATAAAGTTCACTATAAAAGAAATAACATAACTAATACTTTAAGCCATAGATTTTTATATGTAAAAAACACAGTACTAAAAGTTAACATACATAAAAAATGACAGGAACTATATTTATAGACAACCGATTACGAGCTACCAAACAGGTCACTTTTGAAAATCAGATCATTTCGTCTTTTTTTTTATTTAGTTCTTTGAGTCTCTCTTTTGCTTTTTTCTGGACTTAATTATGCATGACATAACATCTTAACTTCATGTTTTAAAATATATACTTATGTATTGTGCATCAATGTGCCAATATGAAGTAAACGCCAATTATAGACAGCAACCTAGCAACATAAATAACCAAGGATATGTTCTTGATTTGACTGTAAGCCAGATATACACGAGTTTCCTTCAACGAGACAGCATCTCAACGACAAAAAGATCTTTTAAAGAACTATGCCTTCAGCTACCGTTTGTTTTTTTCTTCAATTCTGTTTGAAACCTCTTGCTATATTCAATGTGATTAACAAAAAAACAAAAAACTCTCTATCAAACGAAAACTGTATAAAGTGAGAAAAAAGCTTCTGTCATTAGTACAAATTATTGCTTCATTACTTATTTCAGGGTTCGAACCCTAAACGTGGTAGTTTGGTTCGACTCCGAAACTATGTTTGTCAGTTTCCCAGCCGAAGGTCAGTGGCTCTGTCCGGGCGCTCCAGCTTTCTTCATCATAAGCTGGACGCCATGAAATAGCAAAAAAAAAAATGATTAAAGTGGCGTTAAAGACCAACAATGAATAAATCAATCATTGTATATTTCAGACGTTTCACACACAGATCTTATTTTTGTTAAACAAGGCGGTATTTATTTGAAATTGAATTTGACAATAGGAATTTTCCAGCATCGTATAATGATGAATCCGGATATGACTGTAATATGTGCCGCTGGACATTACTCTTCATCTTTGTAACATGGTAATACCTAAAAGAATCGAAGAATTTAAAGGAAATATTATTTTCAACATTTGTAAACTATTTTAGAGGAAAGCTAAAAATTTAGAAGATATCTTCTTAGGATTGAAAGGACAAAGCAACATAGAAGGGACCTATATTTGAAGGTTGGTGTGTCCATCATATTACATATGTGGCAACCTTTTGTTAAAGTCTTGTACCAATTTAAACTTTTACAAGTTATACAAGTTCCATTACTAACTTAACGTCGACACCTTATAATGTAAAATATCTATTTTGAATAGAAAAGGGTGTTTTTTATGTTCGACGATTGCAAAATTTCTGAAAATGAATCGAACGGTCTTTATTCGAATGCAGCATTCCGTATCTTAGTAAACATGTCGTTGACAAGCAATACTCTGAACCACTGACAGTGTCGGTAAAGATTCCATGTGCAAAAATGACAAAACAGGGGTACAGAGTATTGTCCCTGCTAACCTGAAGTGTGCACGTTTCAGCTCTGGGGTTCCCAGTGAAGACATTTTTTTTTTCAGTTAAAACATTTGAGGTACACAGTCTACAAAATGAAACAAAAGTTGAAAAGATGATGCTCGTCTTGGCGTATACTCAAGAATTTACTAATTCGGAACTGCTTAAACATGAAATGAAGTCACAAAACAAATGCGAATAGTCGCTGCTTGAATAGGCAGAGTTGCCCTTCATACAATTTACACATAGTCCCACAATGCCCAGATGATCTAAAGCATAATAAAAAAATATCATAAAGTTCACTATAAAAGAAATAACATAACTAATACTTTAAGCCATAGATTTTTATATGTAAAAAACACAGTACTAAAAGTTAACATACATAAAAAATGACAGGAACTATATTTATAGACAACCGATTACGAGCTACCAAACAGGTCACTTTTGAAAATCAGATCATTTCGTCTTTTTTTTTATTTAGTTCTTTGAGTCTCTCTTTTGCTTTTTTTCTGGACTTAATTATGCATGACATAACATCTTAACTTCATGTTTTAAAATATATACTTATGTATTGTGCATCAATGTGCCAATATGAAGTAAACGCCAATTATAGACAGCAACCTAGCAACATAAATAACCAAGGATATGTTCTTGATTTGACTGTAAGCCAGATATACACGAGTTTCCTTCAACGAGACAGCATCTCAACGACAAAAAGATTTTTTAAAGAACTATGCCTTCAGCTACCGTTTGTTTTTTTCTTCAATTCTGTTTAAAACCTCTTGCTATATTCAATGTGATTAACAAAAAAACAAAAAACTCTCTATCAAACGAAAACTGTATAAAGTGAGAAAAAAGCTTCTGTCATTAGTACAAATTATTGCTTCATTACTTATTTCAGGGTTCGAACCCTAAACGTGGTAGTTTGGTTCGACTCCGAAACTATGTTTGTCAGTTTCCCAGCCGAAGGTCAGTGGCTCTGTCCGGGCGCTCCAGCTTTCTTCATCATAAGCTGGACGCCATGAAATAGCAAAAAAAAAAAAATGATTAAAGTGGCGTTAAAGACCAACAATGAATAAATCAATCATTGTATATTTCAGACGTTTCACACACAGATCTTATTTTTGTTAAACAAGGCGGTATTTATTTGAAATTGAATTTGACAATAGGAATTTTCCAGCATCGTATAATGATGAATCCGGATATGACTGTAATATGTGCCGCTGGACATTACTCTTCATCTTTGTAACATGGTAATACCTAAAAGAATCGAAGAATTTAAAGGAAATATTATTTTCAACATTTGTAAACTATTTTAGAGGAAAGCTAAAAATTTAGAAGATATCTTCTTAGGATTGAAAGGACAAAGCAACATAGAAGGGACCTATATTTGAAGGTTGGTGTGTCCATCATATTACATATGTGGCAACCTTTTGTTAAAGTCTTGTACCAATTTAAACTTTTACAAGTTATACAAGTTCCATTACTAACTTAACGTCGACACCTTATAATGTAAAATATCTATTTTGAATAGAAAAGGGTGTTTTTTATGTTCGACGATTGCAAAATTTCTGAAAATGAATCGAACGGTCTTTATTCGAATGCAGCATTCCGTATCTTAGTAAACATGTCGTTGACAAGCAATACTCTGAACCACTGACAGTGTCGGTAAAGATTCCATGTGCAAAAATGACAAAACAGGGGTACAGAGTATTGTCCCTGCTAACCTGAAGTGTGCACGTTTCAGCTCTGGGGTTCCCAGTGAAGACATTTTTTTTTTCAGTTAAAACATTTGAGGTACACAGTCTACAAAATGAAACAAAAGTTGAAAAGATGATGCTCGTCTTGGCGTATACTCAAGAATTTACTAATTCGGAACTGCTTAAACATGAAATGAAGTCACAAAACAAATGCGAATAGTCGCTGCTTGAATAGGCAGAGTTGCCCTTCATACAATTTACACATAGTCCCACAATGCCCAGATGATCTAAAGCATAATAAAAAAATATCATAAAGTTCACTATAAAAGAAATAACATAACTAATACTTTAAGCCATAGATTTTTATATGTAAAAAACACAGTACTAAAAGTTAACATACATAAAAAATGACAGGAACTATATTTATAGACAACCGATTACGAGCTACCAAACAGGTCACTTTTGAAAATCAGATCATTTCGTCTTTTTTTTTATTTAGTTCTTTGAGTCTCTCTTTTGCTTTTTTTCTGGACTTAATTATGCATGACATAACATCTTAACTTCATGTTTTAAAATATATACTTATGTATTGTGCATCAATGTGCCAATATGAAGTAAACGCCAATTATAGACAGCAACCTAGCAACATAAATAACCAAGGATATGTTCTTGATTTGACTGTAAGCCAGATATACACGAGTTTCCTTCAACGAGACAGCATCTCAACGACAAAAAGATTTTTTAAAGAACTATGCCTTCAGCTACCGTTTGTTTTTTTCTTCAATTCTGTTTAAAACCTCTTGCTATATTCAATGTGATTAACAAAAAAACAAAAAACTCTCTATCAAACGAAAACTGTATAAAGTGAGAAAAAAGCTTCTGTCATTAGTACAAATTATTGCTTCATTACTTATTTCAGGGTTCGAACCCTAAACGTGGTAGTTTGGTTCGACTCCGAAACTATGTTTGTCAGTTTCCCAGCCGAAGGTCAGTGGCTCTGTCCGGGCGCTCCAGCTTTCTTCATCATAAGCTGGACGCCATGAAATAGCAAAAAAAAAAAAAATGATTAAAGTGGCGTTAAAGACCAACAATGAATAAATCAATCATTGTATATTTCAGACGTTTCACACACAGATCTTATTTTTGTTAAACAAGGCGGTATTTATTTGAAATTGAATTTGACAATAGGAATTTTCCAGCATCGTATAATGATGAATCCGGATATGACTGTAATATGTGCCGCTGGACATTACTCTTCATCTTTGTAACATGGTAATACCTAAAAGAATCGAAGAATTTAAAGGAAATATTATTTTCAACATTTGTAAACTATTTTAGAGGAAAGCTAAAAATTTAGAAGATATCTTCTTAGGATTGAAAGGACAAAGCAACATAGAAGGGACCTATATTTGAAGGTTGGTGTGTCCATCATATTACTTATGTGGCAACCTTTTGTTAAAGTCTTGTACCAATTTAAACTTTTACAAGTTATACAAGTTCCATTACTAACTTAACGTCGACACCTTATAATGTAAAATATCTATTTTGAATAGAAAAGGGTGTTTTTTATGTTCGACGATTGCAAAATTTCTGAAAATGAATCGAACGGTCTTTATTCGAATGCAGCATTCCGTATCTTAGTAAACATGTCGTTGACAAGCAATACTCTGAACCACTGACAGTGTCGGTAAAGATTCCATGTGCAAAAATGACAAAACAGGGGTACAGAGTATTGTCCCTGCTAACCTGAAGTGTGCACGTTTCAGCTCTGGGGTTCCCAGTGAAGACATTTTTTTTTTCAGTTAAAACATTTGAGGTACACAGTCTACAAAATGAAACAAAAGTTGAAAAGATGATGCTCGTCTTGGCGTATACTCAAGAATTTACTAATTCGGAACTGCTTAAACATGAAATGAAGTCACAAAACAAATGCGAATAGTCGCTGCTTGAATAGGCAGAGTTGCCCTTCATACAATTTACACATAGTCCCACAATGCCCAGATGATCTAAAGCATAATAAAAAAATATCATAAAGTTCACTATAAAAGAAATAACATAACTAATACTTTAAGCCATAGATTTTTATATGTAAAAAACACAGTACTAAAAGTTAACATACATAAAAAATGACAGGAACTATATTTATAGACAACCGATTACGAGCTACCAAACAGGTCACTTTTGAAAATCAGATCATTTCGTCTTTTTTTTTATTTAGTTCTTTGAGTCTCTCTTTTGCTTTTTTTCTGGACTTAATTATGCATGACATAACATCTTAACTTCATGTTTTAAAATATATACTTATGTATTGTGCATCAATGTGCCAATATGAAGTAAACGCCAATTATAGACAGCAACCTAGCAACATAAATAACCAAGGATATGTTCTTGATTTGACTGTAAGCCAGATATACACGAGTTTCCTTCAACGAGACAGCATCTCAACGACAAAAAGATTTTTTAAAGAACTATGCCTTCAGCTACCGTTTGTTTTTTTCTTCAATTCTGTTTAAAACCTCTTGCTATATTCAATGTGATTAACAAAAAAACAAAAAACTCTCTATCAAACGAAAACTGTATAAAGTGAGAAAAAAGCTTCTGTCATTAGTACAAATTATTGCTTCATTACTTATTTCAGGGTTCGAACCCTAAACGTGGTAGTTTGGTTCGACTCCGAAACTATGTTTGTCAGTTTCCCAGCCGAAGGTCAGTGGCTCTGTCCGGGCGCTCCAGCTTTCTTCATCATAAGCTGGACGCCATGAAATAGCAAAAAAAAAAAAAATGATTAAAGTGGCGTTAAAGACCAACAATGAATAAATCAATCATTGTATATTTCAGACGTTTCACACACAGATCTTATTTTTGTTAAACAAGGCGGTATTTATTTGAAATTGAATTTGACAATAGGAATTTTCCAGCATCGTATAATGATGAATCCGGATATGACTGTAATATGTGCCGCTGGACATTACTCTTCATCTTTGTAACATGGTAATACCTAAAAGAATCGAAGAATTTAAAGGAAATATTATTTTCAACATTTGTAAACTATTTTAGAGGAAAGCTAAAAATTTAGAAGATATCTTCTTAGGATTGAAAGGACAAAGCAACATAGAAGGGACCTATATTTGAAGGTTGGTGTGTCCATCATATTACTTATGTGGCAACCTTTTGTTAAAGTCTTGTACCAATTTAAACTTTTACAAGTTATACAAGTTCCATTACTAACTTAACGTCGACACCTTATAATGTAAAATATCTATTTTGAATAGAAAAGGGTGTTTTTTATGTTCGACGATTGCAAAATTTCTGAAAATGAATCGAACGGTCTTTATTCGAATGCAGCATTCCGTATCTTAGTAAACATGTCGTTGACAAGCAATACTCTGAACCACTGACAGTGTCGGTAAAGATTCCATGTGCAAAAATGACAAAACAGGGGTACAGAGTATTGTCCCTGCTAACCTGAAGTGTGCACGTTTCAGCTCTGGGGTTCCCAGTGAAGACATTTTTTTTTTCAGTTAAAACATTTGAGGTACACAGTCTACAAAATGAAACAAAAGTTGAAAAGATGATGCTCGTCTTGGCGTATACTCAAGAATTTACTAATTCGGAACTGCTTAAACATGAAATGAAGTCACAAAACAAATGCGAATAGTCGCTGCTTGAATAGGCAGAGTTGCCCTTCATACAATTTACACATAGTCCCACAATGCCCAGATGATCTAAAGCATAATAAAAAAATATCATAAAGTTCACTATAAAAGAAATAACATAACTAATACTTTAAGCCATAGATTTTTATATGTAAAAAACACAGTACTAAAAGTTAACATACATAAAAAATGACAGGAACTATATTTATAGACAACCGATTACGAGCTACCAAACAGGTCACTTTTGAAAATCAGATCATTTCGTCTTTTTTTTTATTTAGTTCTTTGAGTCTCTCTTTTGCTTTTTTCTGGACTTAATTATGCATGACATAACATCTTAACTTCATGTTTTAAAATATATACTTATGTATTGTGCATCAATGTGCCAATATGAAGTAAACGCCAATTATAGACAGCAACCTAGCAACATAAATAACCAAGGATATGTTCTTGATTTGACTGTAAGCCAGATATACACGAGTTTCCTTCAACGAGACAGCATCTCAACGACAAAAAGATCTTTTAAAGAACTATGCCTTCAGCTACCGTTTGTTTTTTTCTTCAATTCTGTTTAAAACCTCTTGCTATATTCAATGTGATTAACAAAAAAACAAAAAACTCTCTATCAAACGAAAACTGTATAAAGTGAGAAAAAAGCTTCTGTCATTAGTACAAATTATTGCTTCATTACTTATTTCAGGGTTCGAACCCTAAACGTGGTAGTTTGGTTCGACTCCGAAACTATGTTTGTCAGTTTCCCAGCCGAAGGTCAGTGGCTCTGTCCGGGCGCTCCAGCTTTCTTCATCATAAGCTGGACGCCATGAAATAGCAAAAAAAAAAATGATTAAAGTGGCGTTAAAGACCAACAATGAATAAATCAATCATTGTATATTTCAGACGTTTCACACACAGATCTTATTTTTGTTAAACAAGGCGGTATTTATTTGAAATTGAATTTGACAATAGGAATTTTCCAGCATCGTATAATGATGAATCCGGATATGACTGTAATATGTGCCGCTGGACATTACTCTTCATCTTTGTAACATGGTAATACCTAAAAGAATCGAAGAATTTAAAGGAAATATTATTTTCAACATTTGTAAACTATTTTAGAGGAAAGCTAAAAATTTAGAAGATATCTTCTTAGGATTGAAAGGACAAAGCAACATAGAAGGGACCTATATTTGAAGGTTGGTGTGTCCATCATATTACATATGTGGCAACCTTTTGTTAAAGTCTTGTACCAATTTAAACTTTTACAAGTTATACAAGTTCCATTACTAACTTAACGTCGACACCTTATAATGTAAAATATCTATTTTGAATAGAAAAGGGTGTTTTTTATGTTCGACGATTGCAAAATTTCTGAAAATGAATCGAACGGTCTTTATTCGAATGCAGCATTCCGTATCTTAGTAAACATGTCGTTGACAAGCAATACTCTGAACCACTGTCAGTGTCGGTAAAGATTCCATGTGCAAAAATGACAAAACAGGGGTACAGAGTATTGTCCCTGCTAACCTGAAGTGTGCACGTTTCAGCTCTGGGGTTCCCAGTGAAGACATTTTTTTTTCAGTTAAAACATTTGAGGTACACAGTCTACAAAATGAAACAAAAGTTGAAAAGATGATGCACGTCTTGGCGTATACTCAAGAATTTACTAATTCGGAACTGCTTAAACATGAAATGAAGTCACAAAACAAATGCGAATAGTCGCTGCTTGAATAGGCAGAGTTGCCCTTCATACAATTTACACATAGTCCCACAATGCCCAGATGATCTAAAGCATAATAAAAAAATATCATAAAGTTCACTATAAAAGAAATAACATAACTAATACTTTAAGCCATAGATTTTTATATGTAAAAAACACAGTACTAAAAGTTAACATACATAAAAAATGACAGGAACTATATTTATAGACAACCGATTACGAGCTACCAAACAGGTCACTTTTGAAAATCAGATCATTTCGTCTTTTTTTTTATTTAGTTCTTTGAGTCTCTCTTTTGCTTTTTTTCTGGACTTAATTATGCATGACATAACATCTTAACTTCATGTTTTAAAATATATACTTATGTATTGTGCATCAATGTGCCAATATGAAGTAAACGCCAATTATAGACAGCAACCTAGCAACATAAATAACCAAGGATATGTTCTTGATTTGACTGTAAGCCAGATATACACGAGTTTCCTTCAACGAGACAGCATCTCAACGACAAAAAGATTTTTTAAAGAACTATGCCTTCAGCTACCGTTTGTTTTTTTCTTCAATTCTGTTTAAAACCTCTTGCTATATTCAATGTGATTAACAAAAAAACAAAAAACTCTCTATCAAACGAAAACTGTATAAAGTGAGAAAAAAGCTTCTGTCATTAGTACAAATTATTGCTTCATTACTTATTTCAGGGTTCGAACCCTAAACGTGGTAGTTTGGTTCGACTCCGAAACTATGTTTGTCAGTTTCCCAGCCGAAGGTCAGTGGCTCTGTCCGGGCGCTCCAGCTTTCTTCATCATAAGCTGGACGCCATGAAATAGCAAAAAAAAAAAAAATGATTAAAGTGGCGTTAAAGACCAACAATGAATAAATCAATCATTGTATATTTCAGACGTTTCACACACAGATCTTATTTTTGTTAAACAAGGCGGTATTTATTTGAAATTGAATTTGACAATAGGAATTTTCCAGCATCGTATAATGATGAATCCGGATATGACTGTAATATGTGCCGCTGGACATTACTCTTCATCTTTGTAACATGGTAATACCTAAAAGAATCGAAGAATTTAAAGGAAATATTATTTTCAATATTTGTAAACTATTTTAGAGGAAAGCTAAAAATTTAGAAGATATCTTCTTAGGATTGAAAGGACAAAGCAACATAGAAGGGACCTATATTTGAAGGTTGGTGTGTCCATCATATTACATATGTGGCAACCTTTTGTTAAAGTCTTGTACCAATTTAAACTTTTACAAGTTATACAAGTTCCATTACTAACTTAACGTCGACACCTTATAATGTAAAATATCTATTTTGAATAGAAAAGGGTGTTTTTTATGTTCGACGATTGCAAAATTTCTGAAAATGAATCGAACGGTCTTTATTCGAATGCAGCATTCCGTATCTTAGTAAACATGTCGTTGACAAGCAATACTCTGAACCACTGACAGTGTCGGTAAAGATTCCATGTGCAAAAATGACAAAACAGGGGTACAGAGTATTGTCCCTGCTAACCTGAAGTGTGCACGTTTCAGCTCTGGGGTTCCCAGTGAAGACATTTTTTTTTTCAGTTAAAACATTTGAGGTACACAGTCTACAAAATGAAACAAAAGTTGAAAAGATGATGCTCGTCTTGGCGTATACTCAAGAATTTACTAATTCGGAACTGCTTAAACATGAAATGAAGTCACAAAACAAATGCGAATAGTCGCTGCTTGAATAGGCAGAGTTGCCCTTCATACAATTTACACATAGTCCCACAATGCCCAGATGATCTAAAGCATAATAAAAAAATATCATAAAGTTCACTATAAAAGAAATAACATAACTAATACTTTAAGCCATAGATTTTTATATGTAAAAAACACAGTACTAAAAGTTAACATACATAAAAAATGACAGGAACTATATTTATAGACAACCGATTACGAGCTACCAAACAGGTCACTTTTGAAAATCAGATCATTTCGTCTTTTTTTTTATTTAGTTCTTTGAGTCTCTCTTTTGCTTTTTTCTGGACTTAATTATGCATGACATAACATCTTAACTTCATGTTTTAAAATATATACTTATGTATTGTGCATCAATGTGCCAATATGAAGTAAACGCCAATTATAGACAGCAACCTAGCAACATAAATAACCAAGGATATGTTCTTGATTTGACTGTAAGCCAGATATACACGAGTTTCCTTCAACGAGACAGCATCTCAACGACAAAAAGATCTTTTAAAGAACTATGCCTTCAGCTACCGTTTGTTTTTTTCTTCAATTCTGTTTAAAACCTCTTGCTATATTCAATGTGATTAACAAAAAAACAAAAAACTCTCTATCAAACGAAAACTGTATAAAGTGAGAAAAAAGCTTCTGTCATTAGTACAAATTATTGCTTCATTACTTATTTCAGGGTTCGAACCCTAAACGTGGTAGTTTGGTTCGACTCCGAAACTATGTTTGTCAGTTTCCCAGCCGAAGGTCAGTGGCTCTGTCCGGGCGCTCCAGCTTTCTTCATCATAAGCTGGACGCCATGAAATAGCAAAAAAAAAAAATGATTAAAGTGGCGTTAAAGACCAACAATGAATAAATCAATCATTGTATATTTCAGACGTTTCACACACAGATCTTATTTTTGTTAAACAAGGCGGTATTTATTTGAAATTGAATTTGACAATAGGAATTTTCCAGCATCGTATAATGATGAATCCGGATATGACTGTAATATGTGCCGCTGGACATTACTCTTCATCTTTGTAACATGGTAATACCTAAAAGAATCGAAGAATTTAAAGGAAATATTATTTTCAACATTTGTAAACTATTTTAGAGGAAAGCTAAAAATTTAGAAGATATCTTCTTAGGATTGAAAGGACAAAGCAACATAGAAGGGACCTATATTTGAAGGTTGGTGTGTCCATCATATTACATATGTGGCAACCTTTTGTTAAAGTCTTGTACCAATTTAAACTTTTACAAGTTATACAAGTTCCATTACTAACTTAACGTCGACACCTTATAATGTAAAATATCTATTTTGAATAGAAAAGGGTGTTTTTTATGTTCGACGATTGCAAAATTTCTGAAAATGAATCGAACGGTCTTTATTCGAATGCAGCATTCCGTATCTTAGTAAACATGTCGTTGACAAGCAATACTCTGAACCACTGTCAGTGTCGGTAAAGATTCCATGTGCAAAAATGACAAAACAGGGGTACAGAGTATTGTCCCTGCTAACCTGAAGTGTGCACGTTTCAGCTCTGGGGTTCCCAGTGAAGACATTTTTTTTTCAGTTAAAACATTTGAGGTACACAGTCTACAAAATGAAACAAAAGTTGAAAAGATGATGCACGTCTTGGCGTATACTCAAGAATTTACTAATTCGGAACTGCTTAAACATGAAATGAAGTCACAAAACAAATGCGAATAGTCGCTGCTTGAATAGGCAGAGTTGCCCTTCATACAATTTACACATAGTCCCACAATGCCCAGATGATCTAAAGCATAATAAAAAAATATCATAAAGTTCACTATAAAAGAAATAACATAACTAATACTTTAAGCCATAGATTTTTATATGTAAAAAACACAGTACTAAAAGTTAACATACATAAAAAATGACAGGAACTATATTTATAGACAACCGATTACGAGCTACCAAACAGGTCACTTTTGAAAATCAGATCATTTCGTCTTTTTTTTTATTTAGTTCTTTGAGTCTCTCTTTTGCTTTTTTTCTGGACTTAATTATGCATGACATAACATCTTAACTTCATGTTTTAAAATATATACTTATGTATTGTGCATCAATGTGCCAATATGAAGTAAACGCCAATTATAGACAGCAACCTAGCAACATAAATAACCAAGGATATGTTCTTGATTTGACTGTAAGCCAGATATACACGAGTTTCCTTCAACGAGACAGCATCTCAACGACAAAAAGATTTTTTAAAGAACTATGCCTTCAGCTACCGTTTGTTTTTTTCTTCAATTCTGTTTAAAACCTCTTGCTATATTCAATGTGATTAACAAAAAAACAAAAAACTCTCTATCAAACGAAAACTGTATAAAGTGAGAAAAAAGCTTCTGTCATTAGTACAAATTATTGCTTCATTACTTATTTCAGGGTTCGAACCCTAAACGTGGTAGTTTGGTTCGACTCCGAAACTATGTTTGTCAGTTTCCCAGCCGAAGGTCAGTGGCTCTGTCCGGGCGCTCCAGCTTTCTTCATCATAAGCTGGACGCCATGAAATAGCAAAAAAAAAAAAAATGATTAAAGTGGCGTTAAAGACCAACAATGAATAAATCAATCATTGTATATTTCAGACGTTTCACACACAGATCTTATTTTTGTTAAACAAGGCGGTATTTATTTGAAATTGAATTTGACAATAGGAATTTTCCAGCATCGTATAATGATGAATCCGGATATGACTGTAATATGTGCCGCTGGACATTACTCTTCATCTTTGTAACATGGTAATACCTAAAAGAATCGAAGAATTTAAAGGAAATATTATTTTCAATATTTGTAAACTATTTTAGAGGAAAGCTAAAAATTTAGAAGATATCTTCTTAGGATTGAAAGGACAAAGCAACATAGAAGGGACCTATATTTGAAGGTTGGTGTGTCCATCATATTACATATGTGGCAACCTTTTGTTAAAGTCTTGTACCAATTTAAACTTTTACAAGTTATACAAGTTCCATTACTAACTTAACGTCGACACCTTATAATGTAAAATATCTATTTTGAATAGAAAAGGGTGTTTTTTATGTTCGACGATTGCAAAATTTCTGAAAATGAATCGAACGGTCTTTATTCGAATGCAGCATTCCGTATCTTAGTAAACATGTCGTTGACAAGCAATACTCTGAACCACTGACAGTGTCGGTAAAGATTCCATGTGCAAAAATGACAAAACAGGGGTACAGAGTATTGTCCCTGCTAACCTGAAGTGTGCACGTTTCAGCTCTGGGGTTCCCAGTGAAGACATTTTTTTTTCAGTTAAAACATTTGAGGTACACAGTCTACAAAATGAAACAAAAGTTGAAAAGATGATGCTCGTCTTGGCGTATACTCAAGAATTTACTAATTCGGAACTGCTTAAACATGAAATGAAGTCACAAAACAAATGCGAATAGTCGCTGCTTGAATAGGCAGAGTTGCCCTTCATACAATTTACACATAGTCCCACAATGCCCAGATGATCTAAAGCATAATAAAAAAATATCATAAAGTTCACTATAAAAGAAATAACATAACTAATACTTTAAGCCATAGATTTTTATATGTAAAAAACACAGTACTAAAAGTTAACATACATAAAAAATGACAGGAACTATATTTATAGACAACCGATTACGAGCTACCAAACAGGTCACTTTTGAAAATCAGATCATTTCGTCTTTTTTTTTATTTAGTTCTTTGAGTCTCTCTTTTGCTTTTTTCTGGACTTAATTATGCATGACATAACATCTTAACTTCATGTTTTAAAATATATACTTATGTATTGTGCATCAATGTGCCAATATGAAGTAAACGCCAATTATAGACAGCAACCTAGCAACATAAATAACCAAGGATATGTTCTTGATTTGACTGTAAGCCAGATATACACGAGTTTCCTTCAACGAGACAGCATCTCAACGACAAAAAGATCTTTTAAAGAACTATGCCTTCAGCTACCGTTTGTTTTTTTCTTCAATTCTGTTTAAAACCTCTTGCTATATTCAATGTGATTAACAAAAAAACAAAAAACTCTCTATCAAACGAAAACTGTATAAAGTGAGAAAAAAGCTTCTGTCATTAGTACAAATTATTGCTTCATTACTTATTTCAGGGTTCGAACCCTAAACGTGGTAGTTTGGTTCGACTCCGAAACTATGTTTGTCAGTTTCCCAGCCGAAGGTCAGTGGCTCTGTCCGGGCGCTCCAGCTTTCTTCATCATAAGCTGGACGCCATGAAATAGCAAAAAAAAAAATGATTAAAGTGGCGTTAAAGACCAACAATGAATAAATCAATCATTGTATATTTCAGACGTTTCACACACAGATCTTATTTTTGTTAAACAAGGCGGTATTTATTTGAAATTGAATTTGACAATAGGAATTTTCCAGCATCGTATAATGATGAATCCGGATATGACTGTAATATGTGCCGCTGGACATTACTCTTCATCTTTGTAACATGGTAATACCTAAAAGAATCGAAGAATTTAAAGGAAATATTATTTTCAACATTTGTAAACTATTTTAGAGGAAAGCTAAAAATTTAGAAGATATCTTCTTAGGATTGAAAGGACAAAGCAACATAGAAGGGACCTATATTTGAAGGTTGGTGTGTCCATCATATTACATATGTGGCAACCTTTTGTTAAAGTCTTGTACCAATTTAAACTTTTACAAGTTATACAAGTTCCATTACTAACTTAACGTCGACACCTTATAATGTAAAATATCTATTTTGAATAGAAAAGGGTGTTTTTTATGTTCGACGATTGCAAAATTTCTGAAAATGAATCGAACGGTCTTTATTCGAATGCAGCATTCCGTATCTTAGTAAACATGTCGTTGACAAGCAATACTCTGAACCACTGTCAGTGTCGGTAAAGATTCCATGTGCAAAAATGACAAAACAGGGGCACAGAGTATTGTCCCTGCTAACCTGAAGTGTGCACGTTTCAGCTCTGGGGTTCCCAGTGAAGACATTTTTTTTTCAGTTAAAACATTTGAGGTACACAGTCTACAAAATGAAACAAAAGTTGAAAAGATGATGCACGTCTTGGCGTATACTCAAGAATTTACTAATTCGGAACTGCTTAAACATGAAATGAAGTCACAAAACAAATGCGAATAGTCGCTGCTTGAATAGGCAGAGTTGCCCTTCATACAATTTACACATAGTCCCACAATGCCCAGATGATCTAAAGCATAATAAAAAAATATCATAAAGTTCACTATAAAAGAAATAACATAACTAATACTTTAAGCCATAGATTTTTATATGTAAAAAACACAGTACTAAAAGTTAACATACATAAAAAATGACAGGAACTATATTTATAGACAACCGATTACGAGCTACCAAACAGGTCACTTTTGAAAATCAGATCATTTCGTCTTTTTTTTTATTTAGTTCTTTGAGTCTCTCTTTTGCTTTTTTCTGGACTTAATTATGCATGACATAACATCTTAACTTCATGTTTTAAAATATATACTTATGTATTGTGCATCAATGTGCCAATATGAAGTAAACGCCAATTATAGACAGCAACCTAGCAACATAAATAACCAAGGATATGTTCTTGATTTGACTGTAAGCCAGATATACACGAGTTTCCTTCAACGAGACAGCATCTCAACGACAAAAAGATCTTTTAAAGAACTATGCCTTCAGCTACCGTTTTTTTTTTTCTTCAATTCTGTTTAAAACCTCTTGCTATATTCAATGTGATTAACAAAAAAACAAAAAACTCTCTATCAAACGAAAACTGTATAAAGTGAGAAAAAAGCTTCTGTCATTAGTACAAATTATTGCTTCATTACTTATTTCAGGGTTCGAACCCTAAACGTGGTAGTTTGGTTCGACTCCGAAACTATGTTTGTCAGTTTCCCAGCCGAAGGTCAGTGGCTCTGTCCGGGCGCTCCAGCTTTCTTCATCATAAGCTGGACGCCATGAAATAGCAAAAAAAAAAATGATTAAAGTGGCGTTAAAGACCAACAATGAATAAATCAATCATTGTATATTTCAGACGTTTCACACACAGATCTTATTTTTGTTAAACAAGGCGGTATTTATTTGAAATTGAAATTGACAATAGGAATTTTCCAGCATCGTATAATGATGAATCCGGATATGACTGTAATATGTGCCGCTGGACATTACTCTTCATCTTTGTAACATGGTAATACCTAAAAGAATCGAAGAATTTAAAGGAAATATTATTTTCAACATTTGTAAACTATTTTAGAGGAAAGCTAAAAATTTAGAAGATATCTTCTTAGGATTGAAAGGACAAAGCAACATAGAAGGGACCTATATTTGAAGGTTGGTGTGTCCATCATATTACATATGTGGCAACCTTTTGTTAAAGTCTTGTACCAATTTAAACTTTTACAAGTTATACAAGTTCCATTACTAACTTAACGTCGACACCTTATAATGTAAAATATCTATTTTGAATAGAAAAGGGTGTTTTTTATGTTCGACGATTGCAAAATTTCTGAAAATGAATCGAACGGTCTTTATTCGAATGCAGCATTCCGTATCTTAGTAAACATGTCGTTGACAAGCAATACTCTGAACCACTGTCAGTGTCGGTAAAGATTCCATGTGCAAAAATGACAAAACAGGGGTACAGAGTATTGTCCCTGCTAACCTGAAGTGTGCACGTTTCAGCTCTGGGGTTCCCAGTGAAGACATTTTTTTTTCAGTTAAAACATTTGAGGTACACAGTCTACAAAATGAAACAAAAGTTGAAAAGATGATGCACGTCTTGGCGTATACTCAAGAATTTACTAATTCGGAACTGCTTAAACATGAAATGAAGTCACAAAACAAATGCGAATAGTCGCTGCTTGAATAGGCAGAGTTGCCCTTCATACAATTTACACATAGTCCCACAATGCCCAGATGATCTAAAGCATAATAAAAAAATATCATAAAGTTCACTATAAAAGAAATAACATAACTAATACTTTAAGCCATAGATTTTTATATGTAAAAAACACAGTACTAAAAGTTAACATACATAAAAAATGACAGGAACTATATTTATAGACAACCGATTACGAGCTACCAAACAGGTCACTTTTGAAAATCAGATCATTTCGTCTTTTTTTTTATTTAGTTCTTTGAGTCTCTCTTTTGCTTTTTTTCTGGACTTAATTATGCATGACATAACATCTTAACTTCATGTTTTAAAATATATACTTATGTATTGTGCATCAATGTGCCAATATGAAGTAAACGCCAATTATAGACAGCAACCTAGCAACATAAATAACCAAGGATATGTTCTTGATTTGACTGTAAGCCAGATATACACGAGTTTCCTTCAACGAGACAGCATCTCAACGACAAAAAGATTTTTTAAAGAACTATGCCTTCAGCTACCGTTTGTTTTTTTCTTCAATTCTGTTTAAAACCTCTTGCTATATTCAATGTGATTAACAAAAAAACAAAAAACTCTCTATCAAACGAAAACTGTATAAAGTGAGAAAAAAGCTTCTGTCATTAGTACAAATTATTGCTTCATTACTTATTTCAGGGTTCGAACCCTAAACGTGGTAGTTTGGTTCGACTCCGAAACTATGTTTGTCAGTTTCCCAGCCGAAGGTCAGTGGCTCTGTCCGGGCGCTCCAGCTTTCTTCATCATAAGCTGGACGCCATGAAATAGCAAAAAAAAAAAAAATGATTAAAGTGGCGTTAAAGACCAACAATGAATAAATCAATCATTGTATATTTCAGACGTTTCACACACAGATCTTATTTTTGTTAAACAAGGCGGTATTTATTTGAAATTGAATTTGACAATAGGAATTTTCCAGCATCGTATAATGATGAATCCGGATATGACTGTAATATGTGCCGCTGGACATTACTCTTCATCTTTGTAACATGGTAATACCTAAAAGAATCGAAGAATTTAAAGGAAATATTATTTTCAATATTTGTAAACTATTTTAGAGGAAAGCTAAAAATTTAGAAGATATCTTCTTAGGATTGAAAGGACAAAGCAACATAGAAGGGACCTATATTTGAAGGTTGGTGTGTCCATCATATTACATATGTGGCAACCTTTTGTTAAAGTCTTGTACCAATTTAAACTTTTACAAGTTATACAAGTTCCATTACTAACTTAACGTCGACACCTTATAATGTAAAATATCTATTTTGAATAGAAAAGGGTGTTTTTTATGTTCGACGATTGCAAAATTTCTGAAAATGAATCGAACGGTCTTTATTCGAATGCAGCATTCCGTATCTTAGTAAACATGTCGTTGACAAGCAATACTCTGAACCACTGACAGTGTCGGTAAAGATTCCATGTGCAAAAATGACAAAACAGGGGTACAGAGTATTGTCCCTGCTAACCTGAAGTGTGCACGTTTCAGCTCTGGGGTTCCCAGTGAAGACATTTTTTTTTCAGTTAAAACATTTGAGGTACACAGTCTACAAAATGAAACAAAAGTTGAAAAGATGATGCACGTCTTGGCGTATACTCAAGAATTTACTAATTCGGAACTGCTTAAACATGAAATGAAGTCACAAAACAAATGCGAATAGTCGCTGCTTGAATAGGCAGAGTTGCCCTTCATACAATTTACACATAGTCCCACAATGCCCAGATGATCTAAAGCATAATAAAAAAATATCATAAAGTTCACTATAAAAGAAATAACATAACTAATACTTTAAGCCATAGATTTTTATATGTAAAAAACACAGTACTAAAAGTTAACATACATAAAAAATGACAGGAACTATATTTATAGACAACCGATTACGAGCTACCAAACAGGTCACTTTTGAAAATCAGATCATTTCGTCTTTTTTTTTATTTAGTTCTTTGAGTCTCTCTTTTGCTTTTTTCTGGACTTAATTATGCATGACATAACATCTTAACTTCATGTTTTAAAATATATACTTATGTATTGTGCATCAATGTGCCAATATGAAGTAAACGCCAATTATAGACAGCAACCTAGCAACATAAATAACCAAGGATATGTTCTTGATTTGACTGTAAGCCAGATATACACGAGTTTCCTTCAACGAGACAGCATCTCAACGACAAAAAGATCTTTTAAAGAACTATGCCTTCAGCTACCGTTTGTTTTTTTCTTCAATTCTGTTTAAAACTTCTTGCTATATTCAATGTGATTAACAAAAAAACAAAAAACTCTCTATCAAACGAAAACTGTATAAAGTGAGAAAAAAGCTTCTGTCATTAGTACAAATTATTGCTTCATTACTTATTTCAGGGTTCGAACCCTAAACGTGGTAGTTTGGTTCGACTCCGAAACTATGTTTGTCAGTTTCCCAGCCGAAGGTCAGTGGCTCTGTCCGGGCGCTCCAGCTTTCTTCATCATAAGCTGGACGCCATGAAATAGCAAAAAAAAAAAAAATGATTAAAGTGGCGTTAAAGACCAACAATGAATAAATCAATCATTGTATATTTCAGACGTTTCACACACAGATCTTATTTTTGTTAAACAAGGCGGTATTTATTTGAAATTGAATTTGACAATAGGAATTTTCCAGCATCGTATAATGATGAATCCGGATATGACTGTAATATGTGCCGCTGGACATTACTCTTCATCTTTGTAACATGGTAATACCTAAAAGAATCGAAGAATTTAAAGGAAATATTATTTTCAATATTTGTAAACTATTTTAGAGGAAAGCTAAAAATTTAGAAGATATCTTCTTAGGATTGAAAGGACAAAGCAACATAGAAGGGACCTATATTTGAAGGTTGGTGTGTCCATCATATTACATATGTGGCAACCTTTTGTTAAAGTCTTGTACCAATTTAAACTTTTACAAGTTATACAAGTTCCATTACTAACTTAACGTCGACACCTTATAATGTAAAATATCTATTTTGAATAGAAAAGGGTGTTTTTTATGTTCGACGATTGCAAAATTTCTGAAAATGAATCGAACGGTCTTTATTCGAATGCAGCATTCCGTATCTTAGTAAACATGTCGTTGACAAGCAATACTCTGAACCACTGACAGTGTCGGTAAAGATTCCATGTGCAAAAATGACAAAACAGGGGTACAGAGTATTGTCCCTGCTAACCTGAAGTGTGCACGTTTCAGCTCTGGGGTTCCCAGTGAAGACATTTTTTTTTCAGTTAAAACATTTGAGGTACACAGTCTACAAAATGAAACAAAAGTTGAAAAGATGATGCACGTCTTGGCGTATACTCAAGAATTTACTAATTCGGAACTGCTTAAACATGAAATGAAGTCACAAAACAAATGCGAATAGTCGCTGCTTGAATAGGCAGAGTTGCCCTTCATACAATTTACACATAGTCCCACAATGCCCAGATGATCTAAAGCATAATAAAAAAATATCATAAAGTTCACTATAAAAGAAATAACATAACTAATACTTTAAGCCATAGATTTTTATATGTAAAAAACACAGTACTAAAAGTTAACATACATAAAAAATGACAGGAACTATATTTATAGACAACCGATTACGAGCTACCAAACAGGTCACTTTTGAAAATCAGATCATTTCGTCTTTTTTTTTATTTAGTTCTTTGAGTCTCTCTTTTGCTTTTTTCTGGACTTAATTATGCATGACATAACATCTTAACTTCATGTTTTAAAATATATACTTATGTATTGTGCATCAATGTGCCAATATGAAGTAAACGCCAATTATAGACAGCAACCTAGCAACATAAATAACCAAGGATATGTTCTTGATTTGACTGTAAGCCAGATATACACGAGTTTCCTTCAACGAGACAGCATCTCAACGACAAAAAGATCTTTTAAAGAACTATGCCTTCAGCTACCGTTTGTTTTTTTCTTCAATTCTGTTTAAAACCTCTTGCTATATTCAATGTGATTAACAAAAAAACAAAAAACTCTCTATCAAACGAAAACTGTATAAAGTGAGAAAAAAGCTTCTGTCATTAGTACAAATTATTGCTTCATTACTTATTTCAGGGTTCGAACCCTAAACGTGGTAGTTTGGTTCGACTCCGAAACTATGTTTGTCAGTTTCCCAGCCGAAGGTCAGTGGCTCTGTCCGGGCGCTCCAGCTTTCTTCATCATAAGCTGGACGCCATGAAATAGCAAAAAAAAAAAAAAATGATTAAAGTGGCGTTAAAGACCAACAATGAATAAATCAATCATTGTATATTTCAGACGTTTCACACACAGATCTTATTTTTGTTAAACAAGGCGGTATTTATTTGAAATTGAATTTGACAATAGGAATTTTCCAGCATCGTATAATGATGAATCCGGATATGACTGTAATATGTGCCGCTGGACATTACTCTTCATCTTTGTAACATGGTAATACCTAAAAGAATCGAAGAATTTAAAGGAAATATTATTTTCAATATTTGTAAACTATTTTAGAGGAAAGCTAAAAATTTAGAAGATATCTTCTTAGGATTGAAAGGACAAAGCAACATAGAAGGGACCTATATTTGAAGGTTGGTGTGTCCATCATATTACATATGTGGCAACCTTTTGTTAAAGTCTTGTACCAATTTAAACTTTTACAAGTTATACAAGTTCCATTACTAACTTAACGTCGACACCTTATAATGTAAAATATCTATTTTGAATAGAAAAGGGTGTTTTTTATGTTCGACGATTGCAAAATTTCTGAAAATGAATCGAACGGTCTTTATTCGAATGCAGCATTCCGTATCTTAGTAAACATGTCGTTGACAAGCAATACTCTGAACCACTGACAGTGTCGGTAAAGATTCCATGTGCAAAAATGACAAAACAGGGGTACAGAGTATTGTCCCTGCTAACCTGAAGTGTGCACGTTTCAGCTCTGGGGTTCCCAGTGAAGACATTTTTTTTTCAGTTAAAACATTTGAGGTACACAGTCTACAAAATGAAACAAAAGTTGAAAAGATGATGCACGTCTTGGCGTATACTCAAGAATTTACTAATTCGGAACTGCTTAAACATGAAATGAAGTCACAAAACAAATGCGAATAGTCGCTGCTTGAATAGGCAGAGTTGCCCTTCATACAATTTACACATAGTCCCACAATGCCCAGATGATCTAAAGCATAATAAAAAAATATCATAAAGTTCACTATAAAAGAAATAACATAACTAATACTTTAAGCCATAGATTTTTATATGTAAAAACACAGTACTAAAAGTTAACATACATAAAAAATGACAGGAACTATATTTATAGACAACCGATTACGAGCTACCAAACAGGTCACTTTTGAAAATCAGATCATTTCGTCTTTTTTTTTATTTAGTTCTTTGAGTCTCTCTTTTGCTTTTTTCTGGACTTAATTATGCATGACATAACATCTTAACTTCATGTTTTAAAATATATACTTATGTATTGTGCATCAATGTGCCAATATGAAGTAAACGCCAATTATAGACAGCAACCTAGCAACATAAATAACCAAGGATATGTTCTTGATTTGACTGTAAGCCAGATATACACGAGTTTCCTTCAACGAGACAGCATCTCAACGACAAAAAGATCTTTTAAAGAACTATGCCTTCAGCTACCGTTTGTTTTTTTCTTCAATTCTGTTTAAAACCTCTTGCTATATTCAATGTGATTAACAAAAAAACAAAAAACTCTCTATCAAACGAAAACTGTATAAAGTGAGAAAAAAGCTTCTGTCATTAGTACAAATTATTGCTTCATTACTTATTTCAGGGTTCGAACCCTAAACGTGGTAGTTTGGTTCGACTCCGAAACTATGTTTGTCAGTTTCCCAGCCGAAGGTCAGTGGCTCTGTCCGGGCGCTCCAGCTTTCTTCATCATAAGCTGGACGCCATGAAATAGCAAAAAAAAAAAATGATTAAAGTGGCGTTAAAGACCAACAATGAATAAATCAATCATTGTATATTTCAGACGTTTCACACACAGATCTTATTTTTGTTAAACAAGGCGGTATTTATTTGAAATTGAATTTGACAATAGGAATTTTCCAGCATCGTATAATGATGAATCCGGATATGACTGTAATATGTGCCGCTGGACATTACTCTTCATCTTTGTAACATGGTAATACCTAAAAGAATCGAAGAATTTAAAGGAAATATTATTTTCAACATTTGTAAACTATTTTAGAGGAAAGCTAAAAATTTAGAAGATATCTTCTTAGGATTGAAAGGACAAAGCAACATAGAAGGGACCTATATTTGAAGGTTGGTGTGTCCATCATATTACATATGTGGCAACCTTTTGTTAAAGTCTTGTACCAATTTAAACTTTTACAAGTTATACAAGTTCCATTACTAACTTAACGTCGACACCTTATAATGTAAAATATCTATTTTGAATAGAAAAGGGTGTTTTTTATGTTCGACGATTGCAAAATTTCTGAAAATGAATCGAACGGTCTTTATTCGAATGCAGCATTCCGTATCTTAGTAAACATGTCGTTGACAAGCAATACTCTGAACCACTGACAGTGTCGGTAAAGATTCCATGTGCAAAAATGACAAAACAGGGGTACAGAGTATTGTCCCTGCTAACCTGAAGTGTGCACGTTTCAGCTCTGGGGTTCCCAGTGAAGACATTTTTTTTTCAGTTAAAACATTTGAGGTACACAGTCTACAAAATGAAACAAAAGTTGAAAAGATGATGCACGTCTTGGCGTATACTCAAGAATTTACTAATTCGGAACTGCTTAAACATGAAATGAAGTCACAAAACAAATGCGAATAGTCGCTGCTTGAATAGGCAGAGTTGCCCTTCATACAATTTACACATAGTCCCACAATGCCCAGATGATCTAAAGCATAATAAAAAAATATCATAAAGTTCACTATAAAAGAAATAACATAACTAATACTTTAAGCCATAGATTTTTATATGTAAAAAACACAGTACTAAAAGTTAACATACATAAAAAATGACAGGAACTATATTTATAGACAACCGATTACGAGCGACCAAACAGGTCACTTTTGAAAATCAGATCATTTCGTCTTTTTTTTTATTTAGTTCTTTGAGTCTCTCTTTTGCTTTTTTTCTGGACTTAATTATGCATGACATAACATCTTAACTTCATGTTTTAAAATATATACTTATGTATTGTGCATCAATGTGCCAATATGAAGTAAACGCCAATTATAGACAGCAACCTAGCAACATAAATAACCAAGGATATGTTCTTGATTTGACTGTAAGCCAGATATACACGAGTTTCCTTCAACGAGACAGCATCTCAACGACAAAAAGATCTTTTAAAGAACTATGCCTTCAGCTACCGTTTGTTTTTTTCTTCAATTCTGTTTAAAACCTCTTGCTATATTCAATGTGATTAACAAAAAAACAAAAAACTCTCTATCAAACGAAAACTGTATAAAGTGAGAAAAAAGCTTCTGTCATTAGTACAAATTATTGCTTCATTACTTATTTCAGGGTTCGAACCCTAAACGTGGTAGTTTGGTTCGACTCCGAAACTATGTTTGTCAGTTTCCCAGCCGAAGGTCAGTGGCTCTGTCCGGGCGCTCCAGCTTTCTTCATCATAAGCTGGACGCCATGAAATAGCAAAAAAAAAAATGATTAAAGTGGCGTTAAAGACCAACAATGAATAAATCAATCATTGTATATTTCAGACGTTTCACACACAGATCTTATTTTTGTTAAACAAGGCGGTATTTATTTGAAATTGAATTTGACAATAGGAATTTTCCAGCATCGTATAATGATGAATCCGGATATGACTGTAATATGTGCCGCTGGACATTACTCTTCATCTTTGTAACATGGTAATACCTAAAAGAATCGAAGAATTTAAAGGAAATATTATTTTCAACATTTGTAAACTATTTTAGAGGAAAGCTAAAAATTTAGAAGATATCTTCTTAGGATTGAAAGGACAAAGCAACATAGAAGGGACCTATATTTGAAGGTTGGTGTGTCCATCATATTACATATGTGGCAACCTTTTGTTAAAGTCTTGTACCAATTTAAACTTTTACAAGTTATACAAGTTCCATTACTAACTTAACGTCGACACCTTATAATGTAAAATATCTATTTTGAATAGAAAAGGGTGTTTTTTATGTTCGACGATTGCAAAATTTCTGAAAATGAATCGAACGGTCTTTATTCGAATGCAGCATTCCGTATCTTAGTAAACATGTCGTTGACAAGCAATACTCTGAACCACTGACAGTGTCGGTAAAGATTCCATGTGCAAAAATGACAAAACAGGGGTACAGAGTATTGTCCCTGCTAACCTGAAGTGTGCACGTTTCAGCTCTGGGGTTCCCAGTGAAGACATTTTTTTTTCAGTTAAAACATTTGAGGTACACAGTCTACAAAATGAAACAAAAGTTGAAAAGATGATGCACGTCTTGGCGTATACTCAAGAATTTACTAATTCGGAACTGCTTAAACATGAAATGAAGTCACAAAACAAATGCGAATAGTCGCTGCTTGAATAGGCAGAGTTGCCCTTCATACAATTTACACATAGTCCCACAATGCCCAGATGATCTAAAGCATAATAAAAAAATATCATAAAGTTCACTATAAAAGAAATAACATAACTAATACTTTAAGCCATAGATTTTTATATGTAAAAAACACAGTACTAAAAGTTAACATACATAAAAAATGAGAGGAACTATATTTATAGACAACCGATTACGAGCGACCAAACAGGTCACTTTTGAAAATCAGATCATTTCGTCTTTTTTTTTATTTAGTTCTTTGAGTCTCTCTTTTGCTTTTTTTCTGGACTTAATTATGCATGACATAACATCTTAACTTCATGTTTTAAAATATATACTTATGTATTGTGCATCAATGTGCCAATATGAAGTAAACGCCAATTATAGACAGCAACCTAGCAACATAAATAACCAAGGATATGTTCTTGATTTGACTGTAAGCCAGATATACACGAGTTTCCTTCAACGAGACAGCATCTCAACGACAAAAAGATCTTTTAAAGAACTATGCCTTCAGCTACCGTTTGTTTTTTTCTTCAATTCTGTTTAAAACCTCTTGCTATATTCAATGTGATTAACAAAAAAACAAAAAACTCTCTATCAAACGAAAACTGTATAAAGTGAGAAAAAAGCTTCTGTCATTAGTACAAATTATTGCTTCATTACTTATTTCAGGGTTCGAACCCTAAACGTGGTAGTTTGGTTCGACTCCGAAACTATGTTTGTCAGTTTCCCAGCCGAAGGTCAGTGGCTCTGTCCGGGCGCTCCAGCTTTCTTCATCATAAGCTGGACGCCATGAAATAGCAAAAAAAAAAAATGATTAAAGTGGCGTTAAAGACCAACAATGAATAAATCAATCATTGTATATTTCAGACGTTTCACACACAGATCTTATTTTTGTTAAACAAGGCGGTATTTATTTGAAATTGAATTTGACAATAGGAATTTTCCAGCATCGTATAATGATGAATCCGGATATGACTGTAATATGTGCCGCTGGACATTACTCTTCATCTTTGTAACATGGTAATACCTAAAAGAATCGAAGAATTTAAAGGAAATATTATTTTCAACATTTGTAAACTATTTTAGAGGAAAGCTAAAAATTTAGAAGATATCTTCTTAGGATTGAAAGGACAAAGCAACATAGAAGGGACCTATATTTGAAGGTTGGTGTGTCCATCATATTACATATGTGGCAACCTTTTGTTAAAGTCTTGTACCAATTTAAACTTTTACAAGTTATACAAGTTCCATTACTAACTTAACGTCGACACCTTATAATGTAAAATATCTATTTTGAATAGAAAAGGGTGTTTTTTATGTTCGACGATTGCAAAATTTCTGAAAATGAATCGAACGGTCTTTATTCGAATGCAGCATTCCGTATCTTAGTAAACATGTCGTTGACAAGCAATACTCTGAACCACTGACAGTGTCGGTAAAGATTCCATGTGCAAAAATGACAAAACAGGGGTACAGAGTATTGTCCCTGCTAACCTGAAGTGTGCACGTTTCAGCTCTGGGGTTCCCAGTGAAGACATTTTTTTTTCAGTTAAAACATTTGAGGTACACAGTCTACAAAATGAAACAAAAGTTGAAAAGATGATGCACGTCTTGGCGTATACTCAAGAATTTACTAATTCGGAACTGCTTAAACATGAAATGAAGTCACAAAACAAATGCGAATAGTCGCTGCTTGAATAGGCAGAGTTGCCCTTCATACAATTTACACATAGTCCCACAATGCCCAGATGATCTAAAGCATAATAAAAAAATATCATAAAGTTCACTATAAAAGAAATAACATAACTAATACTTTAAGCCATAGATTTTTATATGTAAAAAACACAGTACTAAAAGTTAACATACATAAAAAATGACAGGAACTATATTTATAGACAACCGATTACGAGCGACCAAACAGGTCACTTTTGAAAATCAGATCATTTCGTCTTTTTTTTTATTTAGTTCTTTGAGTCTCTCTTTTGCTTTTTTTCTGGACTTAATTATGCATGACATAACATCTTAACTTCATGTTTTAAAATATATACTTATGTATTGTGCATCAATGTGCCAATATGAAGTAAACGCCAATTATAGACAGCAACCTAGCAACATAAATAACCAAGGATATGTTCTTGATTTGACTGTAAGCCAGATATACACGAGTTTCCTTCAACGAGACAGCATCTCAACGACAAAAAGATCTTTTAAAGAACTATGCCTTCAGCTACCGTTTGTTTTTTTCTTCAATTCTGTTTAAAACCTCTTGCTATATTCAATGTGATTAACAAAAAAACAAAAAACTCTCTATCAAACGAAAACTGTATAAAGTGAGAAAAAAGCTTCTGTCATTAGTACAAATTATTGCTTCATTACTTATTTCAGGGTTCGAACCCTAAACGTGGTAGTTTGGTTCGACTCCGAAACTATGTTTGTCAGTTTCCCAGCCGAAGGTCAGTGGCTCTGTCCGGGCGCTCCAGCTTTCTTCATCATAAGCTGGACGCCATGAAATAGCAAAAAAAAAAATGATTAAAGTGGCGTTAAAGACCAACAATGAATAAATCAATCATTGTATATTTCAGACGTTTCACACACAGATCTTATTTTTGTTAAACAAGGCGGTATTTATTTGAAATTGAATTTGACAATAGGAATTTTCCAGCATCGTATAATGATGAATCCGGATATGACTGTAATATGTGCCGCTGGACATTACTCTTCATCTTTGTAACATGGTAATACCTAAAAGAATCGAAGAATTTAAAGGAAATATTATTTTCAACATTTGTAAACTATTTTAGAGGAAAGCTAAAAATTTAGAAGATATCTTCTTAGGATTGAAAGGACAAAGCAACATAGAAGGGACCTATATTTGAAGGTTGGTGTGTCCATCATATTACATATGTGGCAACCTTTTGTTAAAGTCTTGTACCAATTTAAACTTTTACAAGTTATACAAGTTCCATTACTAACTTAACGTCGACACCTTATAATGTAAAATATCTATTTTGAATAGAAAAGGGTGTTTTTTATGTTCGACGATTGCAAAATTTCTGAAAATGAATCGAACGGTCTTTATTCGAATGCAGCATTCCGTATCTTAGTAAACATGTCGTTGACAAGCAATACTCTGAACCACTGACAGTGTCGGTAAAGATTCCATGTGCAAAAATGACAAAACAGGGGTACAGAGTATTGTCCCTGCTAACCTGAAGTGTGCACGTTTCAGCTCTGGGGTTCCCAGTGAAGACATTTTTTTTTCAGTTAAAACATTTGAGGTACACAGTCTACAAAATGAAACAAAAGTTGAAAAGATGATGCACGTCTTGGCGTATACTCAAGAATTTACTAATTCGGAACTGCTTAAACATGAAATGAAGTCACAAAACAAATGCGAATAGTCGCTGCTTGAATAGGCAGAGTTGCCCTTCATACAATTTACACATAGTCCCACAATGCCCAGATGATCTAAAGCATAATAAAAAAATATCATAAAGTTCACTATAAAAGAAATAACATAACTAATACTTTAAGCCATAGATTTTTATATGTAAAAAACACAGTACTAAAAGTTAACATACATAAAAAATGACAGGAACTATATTTATAGACAACCGATTACGAGCTACCAAACAGGTCACTTTTGAAAATCAGATCATTTCGTCTTTTTTTTTATTTAGTTCTTTGAGTCTCTCTTTTGCTTTTTTCTGGACTTAATTATGCATGACATAACATCTTAACTTCATGTTTTAAAATATATACTTATGTATTGTGCATCAATGTGCCAATATGAAGTAAACGCCAATTATAGACAGCAACCTAGCAACATAAATAACCAAGGATATGTTCTTGATTTGACTGTAAGCCAGATATACACGAGTTTCCTTCAACGAGACAGCATCTCAACGACAAAAAGATCTTTTAAAGAACTATGCCTTCAGCTACCGTTTGTTTTTTTCTTCAATTCTGTTTAAAACCTCTTGCTATATTCAATGTGATTAACAAAAAAACAAAAAACTCTCTATCAAACGAAAACTGTATAAAGTGAGAAAAAAGCTTCTGTCATTAGTACAAATTATTGCTTCATTACTTATTTCAGGGTTCGAACCCTAAACGTGGTAGTTTGGTTCGACTCCGAAACTATGTTTGTCAGTTTCCCAGCCGAAGGTCAGTGGCTCTGTCCGGGCGCTCCAGCTTTCTTCATCATAAGCTGGACGCCATGAAATAGCAAAAAAAAAAATGATTAAAGTGGCGTTAAAGACCAACAATGAATAAATCAATCATTGTATATTTCAGACGTTTCACACACAGATCTTATTTTTGTTAAACAAGGCGGTATTTATTTGAAATTGAATTTGACAATAGGAATTTTCCAGCATCGTATAATGATGAATCCGGATATGACTGTAATATGTGCCGCTGGACATTACTCTTCATCTTTGTAACATGGTAATAACTAAAAGAATCGAAGAATTTAAAGGAAATATTATTTTCAACATTTGTAAACTATTTTAGAGGAAAGCTAAAAATTTAGAAGATATCTTCTTAGGATTGAAAGGACAAAGCAACATAGAAGGGACCTATATTTGAAGGTTGGTGTGTCCATCATATTACATATGTGGCAACCTTTTGTTAAAGTCTTGTACCAATTTAAACTTTTACAAGTTATACAAGTTCCATTACTAACTTAACGTCGACACCTTATAATGTAAAATATCTATTTTGAATAGAAAAGGGTGTTTTTTATGTTCGACGATTGCAAAATTTCTGAAAATGAATCGAACGGTCTTTATTCGAATGCAGCATTCCGTATCTTAGTAAACATGTCGTTGACAAGCAATACTCTGAACCACTGACAGTGTCGGTAAAGATTCCATGTGCAAAAATGACAAAACAGGGGTACAGAGTATTGTCCCTGCTAACCTGAAGTGTGTTTCAGCTCTGGGGTTCCCAGTGAAGACATTTTTTTTTCAGTTAAAACATTTGAGGTACATAGTCTACAAAATGAAACAAAAGTTGAAAAGATGATGCACGTCTTGGCGTATACTCAAGAATTTACTAATTCGGAACTGCTTAAACATGAAATGAAGTCACAAAACAAATGCGAATAGTCGCTGCTTGAATAGGCAGAGTTGCCCTTCATACAATTTACACATAGTCCCACAATGCCCAGATGATCTAAAGCATAATAAAAAAATATCATAAAGTTCACTATAAAAGAAATAACATAACTAATACTTTAAGCCATAGATTTTTATATGTAAAAAACACAGTACTAAAAGTTAACATACATAAAAAATGACAGGAACTATATTTATAGACAACCGATTACGAGCTACCAAACAGGTCACTTTTGAAAATCAGATCATTTCGTCTTTTTTTTTATTTAGTTCTTTGAGTCTCTCTTTTGCTTTTTTCTGGACTTAATTATGCATGACATAACATCTTAACTTCATGTTTTAAAATATATACTTATGTATTGTGCATCAATGTGCCAATATGAAGTAAACGCCAATTATAGACAGCAACCTAGCAACATAAATAACCAAGGATATGTTCTTGATTTGACTGTAAGCCAGATATACACGAGTTTCCTTCAACGAGACAGCATCTCAACGACAAAAAGATCTTTTAAAGAACTATGCCTTCAGCTACCGTTTGTTTTTTTCTTCAATTCTGTTTAAAACCTCTTGCTATATTCAATGTGATTAACAAAAAAACAAAAAACTCTCTATCAAACGAAAACTGTATAAAGTGAGAAAAAAGCTTCTGTCATTAGTACAAATTATTGCTTCATTACTTATTTCAGGGTTCGAACCCTAAACGTGGTAGTTGGTTCGACTCCGAAACTATGTTTGTCAGTTTCCCAGCCGAAGGTCAGTGGCTCTGTCCGGGCGCTCCAGCTTTCTTCATCATAAGCTGGACGCCATGAAATAGCAAAAAAAAAAAATGATTAAAGTGGCGTTAAAGACCAACAATGAATAAATCAATCATTGTATATTTCAGACGTTTCACACACAGATCTTATTTTTGTTAAACAAGGCGGTATTTATTTGAAATTGAATTTGACAATAGGAATTTTCCAGCATCGTATAATGATGAATCCGGATATGACTGTAATATGTGCCGCTGGACATTACTCTTCATCTTTGTAACATGGTAATACCTAAAAGAATCGAAGAATTTAAAGGAAATATTATTTTCAACATTTGTAAACTATTTTAGAGGAAAGCTAAAAATTTAGAAGATATCTTCTTAGGATTGAAAGGACAAAGCAACATAGAAGGGACCTATATTTGAAGGTTGGTGTGTCCATCATATTACATATGTGGCAACCTTTTGTTAAAGTCTTGTACCAATTTAAACTTTTACAAGTTATACAAGTTCCATTACTAACTTAACGTCGACACCTTATAATGTAAAATATCTATTTTGAATAGAAAAGGGTGTTTTTTATGTTCGACGATTGCAAAATTTCTGAAAATGAATCGAACGGTCTTTATTCGAATGCAGCATTCCGTATCTTAGTAAACATGTCGTTGACAAGCAATACTCTGAACCACTGACAGTGTCGGTAAAGATTCCATGTGCAAAAATGACAAAACAGGGGTACAGAGTATTGTCCCTGCTAACCTGAAGTGTGCACGTTTCAGCTCTGGGGTTCCCAGTGAAGACATTTTTTTTTCAGTTAAAACATTTGAGGTACACAGTCTACAAAATGAAACAAAAGTTGAAAAGATGATGCACGTCTTGGCGTATACTCAAGAATTTACTAATTCGGAACTGCTTAAACATGAAATGAAGTCACAAAACAAATGCGAATAGTCGCTGCTTGAATAGGCAGAGTTGCCCTTCATACAATTTACACATAGTCCCACAATGCCCAGATGATCTAAAGCATAATAAAAAAATATCATAAAGTTCACTATAAAAGAAATAACATAACTAATACTTTAAGCCATAGATTTTTATATGTAAAAAACACAGTACTAAAAGTTAACATACATAAAAAATGACAGGAACTATATTTATAGACAACCGATTACGAGCTACCAAACAGGTCACTTTTGAAAATCAGATCATTTCGTCTTTTTTTTTATTTAGTTCTTTGAGTCTCTCTTTTGCTTTTTTTCTGGACTTAATTATGCATGACATAACATCTTAACTTCATGTTTTAAAATATATACTTATGTATTGTGCATCAATATGCCAATATGAAGTAAACGCCAATTATAGACAGCAACCTAGCAACATAAATAACCAAGGATATGTTCTTGATTTGACTGTAAGCCAGATATACACGAGTTTCCTTCAACGAGACAGCATCTCAACGACAAAAAGATCTTTTAAAGAACTATGCCTTCAGCTACCGTTTGTTTTTTTCTTCAATTCTGTTTAAAACCTCTTGCTATATTCAATGTGATTAACAAAAAAACAAAAAACTCTCTATCAAACGAAAACTGTATAAAGTGAGAAAAAAGCTTCTGTCATTAGTACAAATTATTGCTTCATTACTTATTTCAGGGTTCGAACCCTAAACGTGGTAGTTGGTTCGACTCCGAAACTATGTTTGTCAGTTTCCCAGCCGAAGGTCAGTGGCTCTGTCCGGGCGCTCCAGCTTTCTTCATCATAAGCTGGACGCCATGAAATAGCAAAAAAAAAAAATGATTAAAGTGGCGTTAAAGACCAACAATGAATAAATCAATCATTGTATATTTCAGACGTTTCACACACAGATCTTATTTTTGTTAAACAAGGCGGTATTTATTTGAAATTGAATTTGACAATAGGAATTTTCCAGCATCGTATAATGATGAATCCGGATATGACTGTAATATGTGCCGCTGGACATTACTCTTCATCTTTGTAACATGGTAATACCTAAAAGAATCGAAGAATTTAAAGGAAATATTATTTTCAACATTTGTAAACTATTTTAGAGGAAAGCTAAAAATTTAGAAGATATCTTCTTAGGATTGAAAGGACAAAGCAACATAGAAGGGACCTATATTTGAAGGTTGGTGTGTCCATCATATTACATATGTGGCAACCTTTTGTTAAAGTCTTGTACCAATTTAAACTTTTACAAGTTATACAAGTTCCATTACTAACTTAACGTCGACACCTTATAATGTAAAATATCTATTTTGAATAGAAAAGGGTGTTTTTTATGTTCGACGATTGCAAAATTTCTGAAAATGAATCGAACGGTCTTTATTCGAATGCAGCATTCCGTATCTTAGTAAACATGTCGTTGACAAGCAATACTCTGAACCACTGACAGTGTCGGTAAAGATTCCATGTGCAAAAATGACAAAACAGGGGTACAGAGTATTGTCCCTGCTAACCTGAAGTGTGCACGTTTCAGCTCTGGGGTTCCCAGTGAAGACATTTTTTTTTCAGTTAAAACATTTGAGGTACACAGTCTACAAAATGAAACAAAAGTTGAAAAGATGATGCACGTCTTGGCGTATACTCAAGAATTTACTAATTCGGAACTGCTTAAACATGAAATGAAGTCACAAAACAAATGCGAATAGTCGCTGCTTGAATAGGCAGAGTTGCCCTTCATACAATTTACACATAGTCCCACAATGCCCAGATGATCTAAAGCATAATAAAAAAATATCATAAAGTTCACTATAAAAGAAATAACATAACTAATACTTTAAGCCATAGATTTTTATATGTAAAAAACACAGTACTAAAAGTTAACATACATAAAAAATGACAGGAACTATATTTATAGACAACCGATTACGAGCTACCAAACAGGTCACTTTTGAAAATCAGATCATTTCGTCTTTTTTTTTATTTAGTTCTTTGAGTCTCTCTTTTGCTTTTTTTCTGGACTTAATTATGCATGACATAACATCTTAACTTCATGTTTTAAAATATATACTTATGTATTGTGCATCAATATGCCAATATGAAGTAAACGCCAATTATAGACAGCAACCTAGCAACATAAATAACCAAGGATATGTTCTTGATTTGACTGTAAGCCAGATATACACGAGTTTCCTTCAACGAGACAGCATCTCAACGACAAAAAGATCTTTTAAAGAACTATGCCTTCAGCTACCGTTTGTTTTTTTCTTCAATTCTGTTTAAAACCTCTTGCTATATTCAATGTGATTAACAAAAAAACAAAAACTCTCTATCAAACGAAAACTGTATAAAGTGAGAAAAAAGCTTCTGTCATTAGTACAAATTATTGCTTCATTACTTATTTCAGGGTTCGAACCCTAAACGTGGTAGTTTGGTTCGACTCCGAAACTATGTTTGTCAGTTTCCCAGCCGAAGGTCAGTGGCTCTGTCCGGGCGCTCCAGCTTTCTTCATCATAAGCTGGACGCCATTTAAATAGCAAAAAAAAAAAATGATTAAAGTGGCGTTAAAGACCAACAATGAATAAATCAATCATTGTATATTTCAGACGTTTCACACACAGATCTTATTTTTGTTAAACAAGGCGGTATTTATTTGAAATTGAATTTGACAATAGGAATTTTCCAGCATCGTATAATGATGAATCCGGATATGACTGTAATATGTGCCGCTGGACATTACTCTTCATCTTTGTAACATGGTAATACCTAAAAGAATCGAAGAATTTAAAGGAAATATTATTTTCAACATCTGTAAACTATTTTAGAGGAAAGCTAAAAATTTAGAAGATATCTTCTTAGGATTGAAAGGACAAAGCAACATAGAAGGGACCTATATTTGAAGGTTGGTGTGTCCATCATATTACATATGTGGCAACCTTTTGTTAAAGTCTTGTACCAATTTAAACTTTTACAAGTTATACAAGTTCCATTACTAACTTAACGTCGACACCTTATAATGTAAAATATCTATTTTGAATAGAAAAGGGTGTTTTTTATGTTCGACGATTGCAAAATTTCTGAAAATGAATCGAACGGTCTTTATTCGAATGCAGCATTCCGTATCTTAGTAAACATGTCGTTGACAAGCAATACTCTGAAAAACTGACAGTGTCGGTAAAGATTCCATGTGCAAAAATGACAAAACAGGGGTACAGAGTATTGTCCCTGCTAACCTGAAGTGTGCACGTTTCAGCTCTGGGGTTCCCAGTGAAGACATTTTTTTTTCAGTTAAAACATTTGAGGTACACAGTCTACAAAATGAAACAAAAGTTGAAAAGATGATGCTCGTCTTGGCGTATACTCAAGAATTTACTAATTCGGAACTGCTTAAACATGAAATGAAGTCACAAAACAAATGCGAATAGTCGCTGCTTGAATAGGCAGAGTTGCCCTTCATACAATTTACACATAGTCCCACAATGCCCAGATGATCTAAAGCATAATAAAAAAATATCATAAAGTTCACTATAAAAGAAATAACATAACTAATACTTTAAGCCATAGATTTTTATATGTAAAAAACACAGTACTAAAAGTTAACATACATAAAAAATGACAGGAACTATATTTATAGACAACCGATTACGAGCTACCAAACAGGTCACTTTTGAAAATCAGATCATTTCGTCTTTTTTTTTATTTAGTTCTTTGAGTCTCTCTTTTGCTTTTTTTCTGGACTTAATTATGCATGACATAACATCTTAACTTCATGTTTTAAAATATATACTTATGTATTGTGCATCAATATGCCAATATGAAGTAAACGCCAATTATAGACAGCAACCTAGCAACATAAATAACCAAGGATATGTTCTTGATTTGACTGTAAGCCAGATATACACGAGTTTCCTTCAACGAGACAGCATCTCAACGACAAAAAGATCTTTTAAAGAACTATGCCTTCAGCTACCGTTTGTTTTTTTCTTCAATTCTGTTTAAAACCTCTTGCTATATTCAATGTGATTAACAAAAAAACAAAAAACTCTCTATCAAACGAAAACTGTATAAAGTGAGAAAAAAGCTTCTGTCATTAGTACAAATTATTGCTTCATTACTTATTTCAGGGTTCGAACCCTAAACGTGGTAGTTTGGTTCGACTCCGAAACTATGTTTGTCAGTTTCCCAGCCGAAGGTCAGTGGCTCTGTCCGGGCGCTCCAGCTTTCTTCATCATAAGCTGGACGCCATTTAAATAGCAAAAAAAAAAAAATGATTAAAGTGGCGTTAAAGACCAACAATGAATAAATCAATCATTGTATATTTCAGACGTTTCACACACAGATCTTATTTTTGTTAAACAAGGCGGTATTTATTTGAAATTGAATTTGACAATAGGAATTTTCCAGCATCGTATAATGATGAATCCGGATATGACTGTAATATGTGCCGCTGGACATTACTCTTCATCTTTGTAACATGGTAATACCTAAAAGAATCGAAGAATTTAAAGGAAATATTATTTTCAACATCTGTAAACTATTTTAGAGGAAAGCTAAAAATTTAGAAGATATCTTCTTAGGATTGAAAGGACAAAGCAACATAGAAGGGACCTATATTTGAAGGTTGGTGTGTCCATCATATTACATATGTGGCAACCTTTTGTTAAAGTCTTGTACCAATTTAAACTTTTACAAGTTATACAAGTTCCATTACTAACTTAACGTCGACACCTTATAATGTAAAATATCTATTTTGAATAGAAAAGGGTGTTTTTTATGTTCGACGATTGCAAAATTTCTGAAAATGAATCGAACGGTCTTTATTCGAATGCAGCATTCCGTATCTTAGTAAACATGTCGTTGACAAGCAATACTCTGAAAAACTGACAGTGTCGGTAAAGATTCCATGTGCAAAAATGACAAAACAGGGGTACAGAGTATTGTCCCTGCTAACCTGAAGTGTGCACGTTTCAGCTCTGGGGTTCCCAGTGAAGACATTTTTTTTTCAGTTAAAACATTTGAGGTACACAGTCTACAAAATGAAACAAAAGTTGAAAAGATGATGCTCGTCTTGGCGTATACTCAAGAATTTACTAATTCGGAACTGCTTAAACATGAAATGAAGTCACAAAACAAATGCGAATAGTCGCTGCTTGAATAGGCAGAGTTGCCCTTCATACAATTTACACATAGTCCCACAATGCCCAGATGATCTAAAGCATAATAAAAAAATATCATAAAGTTCACTATAAAAGAAATAACATAACTAATACTTTAAGCCATAGATTTTTATATGTAAAAAACACAGTACTAAAAGTTAACATACATAAAAAATGACAGGAACTATATTTATAGACAACCGATTACGAGCTACCAAACAGGTCACTTTTGAAAATCAGATCATTTCGTCTTTTTTTTTATTTAGTTCTTTGAGTCTCTCTTTTGCTTTTTTTCTGGACTTAATTATGCATGACATAACATCTTAACTTCATGTTTTAAAATATATACTTATGTATTGTGCATCAATATGCCAATATGAAGTAAACGCCAATTATAGACAGCAACCTAGCAACATAAATAACCAAGGATATGTTCTTGATTTGACTGTAAGCCAGATATACACGAGTTTCCTTCAACGAGACAGCATCTCAACGACAAAAAGATCTTTTAAAGAACTATGCCTTCAGCTACCGTTTGTTTTTTTCTTCAATTCTGTTTAAAACCTCTTGCTATATTCAATGTGATTAACAAAAAAACAAAAAACTCTCTATCAAACGAAAACTGTATAAAGTGAGAAAAAAGCTTCTGTCATTAGTACAAATTATTGCTTCATTACTTATTTCAGGGTTCGAACCCTAAACGTGGTAGTTTGGTTCGACTCCGAAACTATGTTTGTCAGTTTCCCAGCCGAAGGTCAGTGGCTCTGTCCGGGCGCTCCAGCTTTCTTCATCATAAGCTGGACGCCATTTAAATAGCAAAAAAAAAAAAATGATTAAAGTGGCGTTAAAGACCAACAATGAATAAATCAATCATTGTATATTTCAGACGTTTCACACACAGATCTTATTTTTGTTAAACAAGGCGGTATTTATTTGAAATTGAATTTGACAATAGGAATTTTCCAGCATCGTATAATGATGAATCCGGATATGACTGTAATATGTGCCGCTGGACATTACTCTTCATCTTTGTAACATGGTAATACCTAAAAGAATCGAAGAATTTAAAGGAAATATTATTTTCAACATCTGTAAACTATTTTAGAGGAAAGCTAAAAATTTAGAAGATATCTTCTTAGGATTGAAAGGACAAAGCAACATAGAAGGGACCTATATTTGAAGGTTGGTGTGTCCATCATATTACATATGTGGCAACCTTTTGTTAAAGTCTTGTACCAATTTAAACTTTTACAAGTTATACAAGTTCCATTACTAACTTAACGTCGACACCTTATAATGTAAAATATCTATTTTGAATAGAAAAGGGTGTTTTTTATGTTCGACGATTGCAAAATTTCTGAAAATGAATCGAACGGTCTTTATTCGAATGCAGCATTCCGTATCTTAGTAAACATGTCGTTGACAAGCAATACTCTGAAAAACTGACAGTGTCGGTAAAGATTCCATGTGCAAAAATGACAAAACAGGGGTACAGAGTATTGTCCCTGCTAACCTGAAGTGTGCACGTTTCAGCTCTGGGGTTCCCAGTGAAGACATTTTTTTTTCAGTTAAAACATTTGAGGTACACAGTCTACAAAATGAAACAAAAGTTGAAAAGATGATGCTCGTCTTGGCGTATACTCAAGAATTTACTAATTCGGAACTGCTTAAACATGAAATGAAGTCACAAAACAAATGCGAATAGTCGCTGCTTGAATAGGCAGAGTTGCCCTTCATACAATTTACACATAGTCCCACAATGCCCAGATGATCTAAAGCATAATAAAAAAATATCATAAAGTTCACTATAAAAGAAATAACATAACTAATACTTTAAGCCATAGATTTTTATATGTAAAAAACACAGTACTAAAAGTTAACATACATAAAAAATGACAGGAACTATATTTATAGACAACCGATTACGAGCTACCAAACAGGTCACTTTTGAAAATCAGATCATTTCGTCTTTTTTTTTATTTAGTTCTTTGAGTCTCTCTTTTGCTTTTTTTCTGGACTTAATTATGCATGATATAACATCTTAACTTCATGTTTTAAAATATATACTTATGTATTGTGCATCAATATGCCAATATGAAGTAAACGCCAATTATAGACAGCAACCTAGCAACATAAATAACCAAGGATATGTTCTTGATTTGACTGTAAGCCAGATATACACGAGTTTCCTTCAACGAGACAGCATCTCAACGACAAAAAGATCTTTTAAAGAACTATGCCTTCAGCTACCGTTTGTTTTTTTCTTCAATTCTGTTTAAAACCTCTTGCTATATTCAATGTGATTAACAAAAAAACAAAAAACTCTCTATCAAACGAAAACTGTATAAAGTGAGAAAAAAGCTTCTGTCATTAGTACAAATTATTGCTTCATTACTTATTTCAGGGTTCGAACCCTAAACGTGGTAGTTTGGTTCGACTCCGAAACTATGTTTGTCAGTTTCCCAGCCGAAGGTCAGTGGCTCTGTCCGGGCGCTCCAGCTTTCTTCATCATAAGCTGGACGCCATTTAAATAGCAAAAAAAAAATGATTAAAGTGGCGTTAAAGACCAACAATGAATAAATCAATCATTGTATATTTCAGACGTTTCACACACAGATCTTATTTTTGTTAAACAAGGCGGTATTTATTTGAAATTGAATTTGACAATAGGAATTTTCCAGCATCGTATAATGATGAATCCGGATATGACTGTAATATGTGCCGCTGGACATTACTCTTCATCTTTGTAACATGGTAATACCTAAAAGAATCGAAGAATTTAAAGGAAATATTATTTTCAACATTTGTAAACTATTTTAGAGGAAAGCTAAAAATTTAGAAGATATCTTCTTAGGATTGAAAGGACAAAGCAACATAGAAGGGACCTATATTTGAAGGTTGGTGTGTCCATCATATTACATATGTGGCAACCTTTTGTTAAAGTCTTGTACCAATTTAAACTTTTACAAGTTATACAAGTTCCATTACTAACTTAACGTCGACACCTTATAATGTAAAATATCTATTTTGAATAGAAAAGGGTGTTTTTTATGTTCGACGATTGCAAAATTTCTGAAAATGAATCGAACGGTCTTTATTCGAATGCAGCATTCCGTATCTTAGTAAACATGTCGTTGACAAGCAATACTCTGAACCACTGACAGTGTCGGTAAAGATTCCATGTGCAAAAATGACAAAACAGGGGTACAGAGTATTGTCCCTGCTAACCTGAAGTGTGCACGTTTCAGCTCTGGGGTTCCCAGTGAAGACATTTTTTTTTCAGTTAAAACATTTGAGGTACACAGTCTACAAAATGAAACACAAGTTGAAAAGATGATGCTCGTCTTGGCGTATACTCAAGAATTTACTAATTCGGAACTGCTTAAACATGAAATGAAGTCACAAAACAAATGCGAATAGTCGCTGCTTGAATAGGCAGAGTTGCCCTTCATACAATTTACACATAGTCCCACAATGCCCAGATGATCTAAAGCATAATAAAAAAATATCATAAAGTTCACTATAAAAGAAATAACATAACTAATACTTTAAGCCATAGATTTTTATATGTAAAAAACACAGTACTAAAAGTTAACATACATAAAAAATGACAGGAACTATATTTATAGACAACCGATTACGAGCTACCAAACAGGTCACTTTTGAAAATCAGATCATTTCGTCTTTTTTTTTATTTAGTTCTTTGAGTCTCTCTTTTGCTTTTTTTCTGGACTTAATTATGCATGACATAACATCTTAACTTCATGTTTTAAAATATATACTTATGTATTGTGCATCAATGTGCCAATATGAAGTAAACGCCAATTATAGACAGCAACCTAGCAACATAAATAACCAAGGATATGTTCTTGATTTGACTGTAAGCCAGATATACACGAGTTTCCTTCAACGAGACAGCATCTCAACGACAAAAAGATCTTTTAAAGAACTATGCCTTCAGCTACCGTTTGTTTTTTTCTTCAATTCTGTTTAAAACCTCTTGCTATATTCAATGTGATTAACAAAAAAACAAAAAACTCTCTATCAAACGAAAACTGTATAAAGTGAGAAAAAAGCTTCTGTCATTAGTACAAATTATTGCTTCATTACTTATTTCAGGGTTCGAACCCTAAACGTGGTAGTTTGGTTCGACTCCGAAACTATGTTTGTCAGTTTCCCAGCCGAAGGTCAGTGGCTCTGTCCGGGCGCTCCAGCTTTCTTCATCATAAGCTGGACGCCATTTAAATAGCAAAAAAAAAAATGATTAAAGTGGCGTTAAAGACCAACAATGAATAAATCAATCATTGTATATTTCAGACGTTTCACACACAGATCTTATTTTTGTTAAACAAGGCGGTATTTATTTGAAATTGAATTTGACAATAGGAATTTTCCAGCATCGTATAATGATGAATCCGGATATGACTGTAATATGTGCCGCTGGACATTACTCTTCATCTTTGTAACATGGTAATACCTAAAAGAATCGAAGAATTTAAAGGAAATATTATTTTCAACATTTGTAAACTATTTTAGAGGAAAGCTAAAAATTTAGAAGATATCTTCTTAGGATTGAAAGGACAAAGCAACATAGAAGGGACCTATATTTGAAGGTTGGTGTGTCCATCATATTACATATGTGGCAACCTTTTGTTAAAGTCTTGTACCAATTTAAACTTTTACAAGTTATACAAGTTCCATTACTAACTTAACGTCGACACCTTATAATGTAAAATATCTATTTTGAATAGAAAAGGGTGTTTTTTATGTTCGACGATTGCAAAATTTCTGAAAATGAATCGAACGGTCTTTATTCGAATGCAGCATTCCGTATCTTAGTAAACATGTCGTTGACAAGCAATACTCTGAAAAACTGACAGTGTCGGTAAAGATTCCATGTGCAAAAATGACAAAACAGGGGTACAGAGTATTGTCCCTGCTAACCTGAAGTGTGCACGTTTCAGCTCTGGGGTTCCCAGTGAAGACATTTTTTTTTCAGTTAAAACATTTGAGGTACACAGTCTACAAAATGAAACAAAAGTTGAAAAGATGATGCTCGTCTTGGCGTATACTCAAGAATTTACTAATTCGGAACTGCTTAAACATGAAATGAAGTCACAAAACAAATGCGAATAGTCGCTGCTTGAATAGGCAGAGTTGCCCTTCATACAATTTACACATAGTCCCACAATGCCCAGATGATCTAAAGCATAATAAAAAAATATCATAAAGTTCACTATAAAAGAAATAACATAACTAATACTTTAAGCCATAGATTTTTATATGTAAAAAACACAGTACTAAAAGTTAACATACATAAAAAATGACAGGAACTATATTTATAGACAACCGATTACGAGCGACCAAACAGGTCACTTTTGAAAATCAGATCATTTCGTCTTTTTTTTTTATTTAGTTCTTTGAGTCTCTCTTTTGCTTTTTTTCTGGACTTAATTATGCATGACATAACATCTTAACTTCATGTTTTAAAATATATACTTATGTATTGTGCATCAATGTGCCAATATGAAGTAAACGCCAATTATAGACAGCAACCTAGCAACATAAATAACCAAGGATATGTTCTTGATTTGACTGTAAGCCAGATATACACGAGTTTCCTTCAACGAGACAGCATCTCAACGACAAAAAGATCTTTTAAAGAACTATGCCTTCAGCTACCGTTTGTTTTTTTCTTCAATTCTGTTTAAAACCTCTTGCTATATTCAATGTGATTAACAAAAAAACAAAAAACTCTCTATCAAACGAAAACTGTATAAAGTGAGAAAAAAGCTTCTGTCATTAGTACAAATTATTGCTTCATTACTTATTTCAGGGTTCGAACCCTAAACGTGGTAGTTTGGTTCGACTCCGAAACTATGTTTGTCAGTTTCCCAGCCGAAGGTCAGTGGCTCTGTCCGGGCGCTCCAGCTTTCTTCATCATAAGCTGGACGCCATGAAATAGCAAAAAAAAAATGATTAAAGTGGCGTTAAAGACCAACAATGAATAAATCAATCATTGTATATTTCAGACGTTTCACACACAGATCTTATTTTTGTTAAACAAGGCGGTATTTATTTGAAATTGAATTTGACAATAGGAATTTTCCAGCATCGTATAATGATGAATCCGGATATGACTGTAATATGTGCCGCTGGACATTACTCTTCATCTTTGTAACATGGTAATACCTAAAAGAATCGAAGAATTTAAAGGAAATATTATTTTCAACATCTGTAAACTATTTTAGAGGAAAGCTAAAAATTTAGAAGATATCTTCTTAGGATTGAAAGGACAAAGCAACATAGAAGGGACCTATATTTGAAGGTTGGTGTGTCCATCATATTACATATGTGGCAACCTTTTGTTAAAGTCTTGTACCAATTTAAACTTTTACAAGTTATACAAGTTCCATTACTAACTTAACGTCGACACCTTATAATGTAAAATATCTATTTTGAATAGAAAAGGGTGTTTTTTATGTTCGACGATTGCAAAATTTCTGAAAATGAATCGAACGGTCTTTATTCGAATGCAGCATTCCGTATCTTAGTAAACATGTCGTTGACAAGCAATACTCTGAAAAACTGACAGTGTCGGTAAAGATTCCATGTGCAAAAATGACAAAACAGGGGTACAGAGTATTGTCCCTGCTAACCTGAAGTGTGCACGTTTCAGCTCTGGGGTTCCCAGTGAAGACATTTTTTTTTCAGTTAAAACATTTGAGGTACACAGTCTACAAAATGAAACAAAAGTTGAAAAGATGATGCTCGTCTTGGCGTATACTCAAGAATTTACTAATTCGGAACTGCTTAAACATGAAATGAAGTCACAAAACAAATGCGAATAGTCGCTGCTTGAATAGGCAGAGTTGCCCTTCATACAATTTACACATAGTCCCACAATGCCCAGATGATCTAAAGCATAATAAAAAAATATCATAAAGTTCACTATAAAAGAAATAACATAACTAATACTTTAAGCCATAGATTTTTATATGTAAAAAACACAGTACTAAAAGTTAACATACATAAAAAATGACAGGAACTATATTTATAGACAACCGATTACGAGCGACCAAACAGGTCACTTTTGAAAATCAGATCATTTCGTCTTTTTTTTTTATTTAGTTCTTTGAGTCTCTCTTTTGCTTTTTTTCTGGACTTAATTATGCATGACATAACATCTTAACTTCATGTTTTAAAATATATACTTATGTATTGTGCATCAATGTGCCAATATGAAGTAAACGCCAATTATAGACAGCAACCTAGCAACATAAATAACCAAGGATATGTTCTTGATTTGACTGTAAGCCAGATATACACGAGTTTCCTTCAACGAGACAGCATCTCAACGACAAAAAGATCTTTTAAAGAACTATGCCTTCAGCTACCGTTTGTTTTTTTCTTCAATTCTGTTTAAAACCTCTTGCTATATTCAATGTGATTAACAAAAAAACAAAAAACTCTCTATCAAACGAAAACTGTATAAAGTGAGAAAAAAGCTTCTGTCATTAGTACAAATTATTGCTTCATTACTTATTTCAGGGTTCGAACCCTAAACGTGGTAGTTTGGTTCGACTCCGAAACTATGTTTGTCAGTTTCCCAGCCGAAGGTCAGTGGCTCTGTCCGGGCGCTCCAGCTTTCTTCATCATAAGCTGGACGCCATGAAATAGCAAAAAAAAAATGATTAAAGTGGCGTTAAAGACCAACAATGAATAAATCAATCATTGTATATTTCAGACGTTTCACACACAGATCTTATTTTTGTTAAACAAGGCGGTATTTATTTGAAATTGAATTTGACAATAGGAATTTTCCAGCATCGTATAATGATGAATCCGGATATGACTGTAATATGTGCCGCTGGACATTACTCTTCATCTTTGTAACATGGTAATACCTAAAAGAATCGAAGAATTTAAAGGAAATATTATTTTCAACATCTGTAAACTATTTTAGAGGAAAGCTAAAAATTTAGAAGATATCTTCTTAGGATTGAAAGGACAAAGCAACATAGAAGGGACCTATATTTGAAGGTTGGTGTGTCCATCATATTACATATGTGGCAACCTTTTGTTAAAGTCTTGTACCAATTTAAACTTTTACAAGTTATACAAGTTCCATTACTAACTTAACGTCGACACCTTATAATGTAAAATATCTATTTTGAATAGAAAAGGGTGTTTTTTATGTTCGACGATTGCAAAATTTCTGAAAATGAATCGAACGGTCTTTATTCGAATGCAGCATTCCGTATCTTAGTAAACATGTCGTTGACAAGCAATACTCTGAAAAACTGACAGTGTCGGTAAAGATTCCATGTGCAAAAATGACAAAACAGGGGTACAGAGTATTGTCCCTGCTAACCTGAAGTGTGCACGTTTCAGCTCTGGGGTTCCCAGTGAAGACATTTTTTTTTCAGTTAAAACATTTGAGGTACACAGTCTACAAAATGAAACAAAAGTTGAAAAGATGATGCTCGTCTTGGCGTATACTCAAGAATTTACTAATTCGGAACTGCTTAAACATGAAATGAAGTCACAAAACAAATGCGAATAGTCGCTGCTTGAATAGGCAGAGTTGCCCTTCATACAATTTACACATAGTCCCACAATGCCCAGATGATCTAAAGCATAATAAAAAAATATCATAAAGTTCACTATAAAAGAAATAACATAACTAATACTTTAAGCCATAGATTTTTATATGTAAAAAACACAGTACTAAAAGTTAACATACATAAAAAATGACAGGAACTATATTTATAGACAACCGATTACGAGCGACCAAACAGGTCACTTTTGAAAATCAGATCATTTCGTCTTTTTTTTTTATTTAGTTCTTTGAGTCTCTCTTTTGCTTTTTTTCTGGACTTAATTATGCATGACATAACATCTTAACTTCATGTTTTAAAATATATACTTATGTATTGTGCATCAATGTGCCAATATGAAGTAAACGCCAATTATAGACAGCAACCTAGCAACATAAATAACCAAGGATATGTTCTTGATTTGACTGTAAGCCAGATATACACGAGTTTCCTTCAACGAGACAGCATCTCAACGACAAAAAGATCTTTTAAAGAACTATGCCTTCAGCTACCGTTTGTTTTTTTCTTCAATTCTGTTTAAAACCTCTTGCTATATTCAATGTGATTAACAAAAAAACAAAAAACTCTCTATCAAACGAAAACTGTATAAAGTGAGAAAAAAGCTTCTGTCATTAGTACAAATTATTGCTTCATTACTTATTTCAGGGTTCGAACCCTAAACGTGGTAGTTTGGTTCGACTCCGAAACTATGTTTGTCAGTTTCCCAGCCGAAGGTCAGTGGCTCTGTCCGGGCGCTCCAGCTTTCTTCATCATAAGCTGGACGCCATGAAATAGCAAAAAAAAAATGATTAAAGTGGCGTTAAAGACCAACAATGAATAAATCAATCATTGTATATTTCAGACGTTTCACACACAGATCTTATTTTTGTTAAACAAGGCGGTATTTATTTGAAATTGAATTTGACAATAGGAATTTTCCAGCATCGTATAATGATGAATCCGGATATGACTGTAATATGTGCCGCTGGACATTACTCTTCATCTTTGTAACATGGTAATACCTAAAAGAATCGAAGAATTTAAAGGAAATATTATTTTCAACATCTGTAAACTATTTTAGAGGAAAGCTAAAAATTTAGAAGATATCTTCTTAGGATTGAAAGGACAAAGCAACATAGAAGGGACCTATATTTGAAGGTTGGTGTGTCCATCATATTACATATGTGGCAACCTTTTGTTAAAGTCTTGTACCAATTTAAACTTTTACAAGTTATACAAGTTCCATTACTAACTTAACGTCGACACCTTATAATGTAAAATATCTATTTTGAATAGAAAAGGGTGTTTTTTATGTTCGACGATTGCAAAATTTCTGAAAATGAATCGAACGGTCTTTATTCGAATGCAGCATTCCGTATCTTAGTAAACATGTCGTTGACAAGCAATACTCTGAAAAACTGACAGTGTCGGTAAAGATTCCATGTGCAAAAATGACAAAACAGGGGTACAGAGTATTGTCCCTGCTAACCTGAAGTGTGCACGTTTCAGCTCTGGGGTTCCCAGTGAAGACATTTTTTTTTCAGTTAAAACATTTGAGGTACACAGTCTACAAAATGAAACAAAAGTTGAAAAGATGATGCTCGTCTTGGCGTATACTCAAGAATTTACTAATTCGGAACTGCTTAAACATGAAATGAAGTCACAAAACAAATGCGAATAGTCGCTGCTTGAATAGGCAGAGTTGCCCTTCATACAATTTACACATAGTCCCACAATGCCCAGATGATCTAAAGCATAATAAAAAAATATCATAAAGTTCACTATAAAAGAAATAACATAACTAATACTTTAAGCCATAGATTTTTATATGTAAAAAACACAGTACTAAAAGTTAACATACATAAAAAATGACAGGAACTATATTTATAGACAACCGATTACGAGCGACCAAACAGGTCACTTTTGAAAATCAGATCATTTCGTCTTTTTTTTTATTTAGTTCTTTGAGTCTCTCTTTTGCTTTTTTTCTGGACTTAATTATGCATGACATAACATCTTAACTTCATGTTTTAAAATATATACTTATGTATTGTGCATCAATGTGCCAATATGAAGTAAACGCCAATTATAGACAGCAACCTAGCAACATAAATAACCAAGGATATGTTCTTGATTTGACTGTAAGCCAGATATACACGAGTTTCCTTCAACGAGACAGCATCTCAACGACAAAAAGATCTTTTAAAGAACTATGCCTTCAGCTACCGTTTGTTTTTTTCTTCAATTCTGTTTAAAACCTCTTGCTATATTCAATGTGATTAACAAAAAAACAAAAAACTCTCTATCAAACGAAAACTGTATAAAGTGAGAAAAAAGCTTCTGTCATTAGTACAAATTATTGCTTCATTACTTATTTCAGGGTTCGAACCCTAAACGTGGTAGTTTGGTTCGACTCCGAAACTATGTTTGTCAGTTTCCCAGCCGAAGGTCAGTGGCTCTGTCCGGGCGCTCCAGCTTTCTTCATCATAAGCTGGACGCCATTTAAATAGCAAAAAAAAAAATGATTAAAGTGGCGTTAAAGACCAACAATGAATAAATCAATCATTGTATATTTCAGACGTTTCACACACAGATCTTATTTTTGTTAAACAAGGCGGTATTTATTTGAAATTGAATTTGACAATAGGAATTTTCCAGCATCGTATAATGATGAATCCGGATATGACTGTAATATGTGCCGCTGGACATTACTCTTCATCTTTGTAACATGGTAATACCTAAAAGAATCGAAGAATTTAAAGGAAATATTATTTTCAACATTTGTAAACTATTTTAGAGGAAAGCTAAAAATTTAGAAGATATCTTCTTAGGATTGAAAGGACAAAGCAACATAGAAGGGACCTATATTTGAAGGTTGGTGTGTCCATCATATTACATATGTGGCAACCTTTTGTTAAAGTCTTGTACCAATTTAAACTTTTACAAGTTATACAAGTTCCATTACTAACTTAACGTCGACACCTTATAATGTAAAATATCTATTTTGAATAGAAAAGGGTGTTTTTTATGTTCGACGATTGCAAAATTTCTGAAAATGAATCGAACGGTCTTTATTCGAATGCAGCATTCCGTATCTTAGTAAACATGTCGTTGACAAGCAATACTCTGAAAAACTGACAGTGTCGGTAAAGATTCCATGTGCAAAAATGACAAAACAGGGGTACAGAGTATTGTCCCTGCTAACCTGAAGTGTGCACGTTTCAGCTCTGGGGTTCCCAGTGAAGACATTTTTTTTTTCAGTTAAAACATTTGAGGTACACAGTCTACAAAATGAAACAAAAGTTGAAAAGATGATGCTCGTCTTGGCGTATACTCAAGAATTTACTAATTCGGAACTGCTTAAACATGAAATGAAGTCACAAAACAAATGCGAATAGTCGCTGCTTGAATAGGCAGAGTTGCCCTTCATACAATTTACACATAGTCCCACAATGCCCAGATGATCTAAAGCATAATAAAAAAATATCATAAAGTTCACTATAAAAGAAATAACATAACTAATACTTTAAGCCATAGATTTTTATATGTAAAAAACACAGTACTAAAAGTTAACATACATAAAAAATGACAGGAACTATATTTATAGACAACCGATTACGAGCGACCAAACAGGTCACTTTTGAAAATCAGATCATTTCGTCTTTTTTTTTATTTAGTTCTTTGAGTCTCTCTTTTGCTTTTTTTCTGGACTTAATTATGCATGACATAACATCTTAACTTCATGTTTTAAAATATATACTTATGTATTGTGCATCAATGTGCCAATATGAAGTAAACGCCAATTATAGACAGCAACCTAGCAACATAAATAACCAAGGATATGTTCTTGATTTGACTGTAAGCCAGATATACACGAGTTTCCTTCAACGAGACAGCATCTCAACGACAAAAAGATCTTTTAAAGAACTATGCCTTCAGCTACCGTTTGTTTTTTTCTTCAATTCTGTTTAAAACCTCTTGCTATATTCAATGTGATTAACAAAAAAACAAAAAACTCTCTATCAAACGAAAACTGTATAAAGTGAGAAAAAAGCTTCTGTCATTAGTACAAATTATTGCTTCATTACTTATTTCAGGGTTCGAACCCTAAACGTGGTAGTTTGGTTCGACTCCGAAACTATGTTTGTCAGTTTCCCAGCCGAAGGTCAGTGGCTCTGTCCGGGCGCTCCAGCTTTCTTCATCATAAGCTGGACGCCATGAAATAGCAAAAAAAAAATGATTAAAGTGGCGTTAAAGACCAACAATGAATAAATCAATCATTGTATATTTCAGACGTTTCACACACAGATCTTATTTTTGTTAAACAAGGCGGTATTTATTTGAAATTGAATTTGACAATAGGAATTTTCCAGCATCGTATAATGATGAATCCGGATATGACTGTAATATGTGCCGCTGGACATTACTCTTCATCTTTGTAACATGGTAATACCTAAAAGAATCGAAGAATTTAAAGGAAATATTATTTTCAACATCTGTAAACTATTTTAGAGGAAAGCTAAAAATTTAGAAGATATCTTCTTAGGATTGAAAGGACAAAGCAACATAGAAGGGACCTATATTTGAAGGTTGGTGTGTCCATCATATTACATATGTGGCAACCTTTTGTTAAAGTCTTGTACCAATTTAAACTTTTACAAGTTATACAAGTTCCATTACTAACTTAACGTCGACACCTTATAATGTAAAATATCTATTTTGAATAGAAAAGGGTGTTTTTTATGTTCGACGATTGCAAAATTTCTGAAAATGAATCGAACGGTCTTTATTCGAATGCAGCATTCCGTATCTTAGTAAACATGTCGTTGACAAGCAATACTCTGAAAAACTGACAGTGTCGGTAAAGATTCCATGTGCAAAAATGACAAAACAGGGGTACAGAGTATTGTCCCTGCTAACCTGAAGTGTGCACGTTTCAGCTCTGGGGTTCCCAGTGAAGACATTTTTTTTTTCAGTTAAAACATTTGAGGTACACAGTCTACAAAATGAAACAAAAGTTGAAAAGATGATGCTCGTCTTGGCGTATACTCAAGAATTTACTAATTCGGAACTGCTTAAACATGAAATGAAGTCACAAAACAAATGCGAATAGTCGCTGCTTGAATAGGCAGAGTTGCCCTTCATACAATTTACACATAGTCCCACAATGCCCAGATGATCTAAAGCATAATAAAAAAATATCATAAAGTTCACTATAAAAGAAATAACATAACTAATACTTTAAGCCATAGATTTTTATATGTAAAAAACACAGTACTAAAAGTTAACATACATAAAAAATGACAGGAACTATATTTATAGACAACCGATTACGAGCGACCAAACAGGTCACTTTTGAAAATCAGATCATTTCGTCTTTTTTTTTATTTAGTTCTTTGAGTCTCTCTTTTGCTTTTTTTCTGGACTTAATTATGCATGACATAACATCTTAACTTCATGTTTTAAAATATATACTTATGTATTGTGCATCAATGTGCCAATATGAAGTAAACGCCAATTATAGACAGCAACCTAGCAACATAAATAACCAAGGATATGTTCTTGATTTGACTGTAAGCCAGATATACACGAGTTTCCTTCAACGAGACAGCATCTCAACGACAAAAAGATCTTTTAAAGAACTATGCCTTCAGCTACCGTTTGTTTTTTTCTTCAATTCTGTTTAAAACCTCTTGCTATATTCAATGTGATTAACAAAAAAACAAAAAACTCTCTATCAAACGAAAACTGTATAAAGTGAGAAAAAAGCTTCTGTCATTAGTACAAATTATTGCTTCATTACTTATTTCAGGGTTCGAACCCTAAACGTGGTAGTTTGGTTCGACTCCGAAACTATGTTTGTCAGTTTCCCAGCCGAAGGTCAGTGGCTCTGTCCGGGCGCTCCAGCTTTCTTCATCATAAGCTGGACGCCATTTAAATAGCAAAAAAAAAAATGATTAAAGTGGCGTTAAAGACCAACAATGAATAAATCAATCATTGTATATTTCAGACGTTTCACACACAGATCTTATTTTTGTTAAACAAGGCGGTATTTATTTGAAATTGAATTTGACAATAGGAATTTTCCAGCATCGTATAATGATGAATCCGGATATGACTGTAATATGTGCCGCTGGACATTACTCTTCATCTTTGTAACATGGTAATACCTAAAAGAATCGAAGAATTTAAAGGAAATATTATTTTCAACATCTGTAAACTATTTTAGAGGAAAGCTAAAAATTTAGAAGATATCTTCTTAGGATTGAAAGGACAAAGCAACATAGAAGGGACCTATATTTGAAGGTTGGTGTGTCCATCATATTACATATGTGGCAACCTTTTGTTAAAGTCTTGTACCAATTTAAACTTTTACAAGTTATACAAGTTCCATTACTAACTTAACGTCGACACCTTATAATGTAAAATATCTATTTTGAATAGAAAAGGGTGTTTTTTATGTTCGACGATTGCAAAATTTCTGAAAATGAATCGAACGGTCTTTATTCGAATGCAGCATTCCGTATCTTAGTAAACATGTCGTTGACAAGCAATACTCTGAAAAACTGACAGTGTCGGTAAAGATTCCATGTGCAAAAATGACAAAACAGGGGTACAGAGTATTGTCCCTGCTAACCTGAAGTGTGCACGTTTCAGCTCTGGGGTTCCCAGTGAAGACATTTTTTTTTTCAGTTAAAACATTTGAGGTACACAGTCTACAAAATGAAACAAAAGTTGAAAAGATGATGCTCGTCTTGGCGTATACTCAAGAATTTACTAATTCGGAACTGCTTAAACATGAAATGAAGTCACAAAACAAATGCGAATAGTCGCTGCTTGAATAGGCAGAGTTGCCCTTCATACAATTTACACATAGTCCCACAATGCCCAGATGATCTAAAGCATAATAAAAAAATATCATAAAGTTCACTATAAAAGAAATAACATAACTAATACTTTAAGCCATAGATTTTTATATGTAAAAAACACAGTACTAAAAGTTAACATACATAAAAAATGACAGGAACTATATTTATAGACAACCGATTACGAGCGACCAAACAGGTCACTTTTGAAAATCAGATCATTTCGTCTTTTTTTTTATTTAGTTCTTTGAGTCTCTCTTTTGCTTTTTTTCTGGACTTAATTATGCATGACATAACATCTTAACTTCATGTTTTAAAATATATACTTATGTATTGTGCATCAATGTGCCAATATGAAGTAAACGCCAATTATAGACAGCAACCTAGCAACATAAATAACCAAGGATATGTTCTTGATTTGACTGTAAGCCAGATATACACGAGTTTCCTTCAACGAGACAGCATCTCAACGACAAAAAGATCTTTTAAAGAACTATGCCTTCAGCTACCGTTTGTTTTTTTCTTCAATTCTGTTTAAAACCTCTTGCTATATTCAATGTGATTAACAAAAAAACAAAAAAACTCTCTATCAAACGAAAACTGTATAAAGTGAGAAAAAAGCTTCTGTCATTAGTACAAATTATTGCTTCATTACTTATTTCAGGGTTCGAACCCTAAACGTGGTAGTTTGGTTCGACTCCGAAACTATGTTTGTCAGTTTCCCAGCCGAAGGTCAGTGGCTCTGTCCGGGCGCTCCAGCTTTCTTCATCATAAGCTGGACGCCATGAAATAGCAAAAAAAAAATGATTAAAGTGGCGTTAAAGACCAACAATGAATAAATCAATCATTGTATATTTCAGACGTTTCACACACAGATCTTATTTTTGTTAAACAAGGCGGTATTTATTTGAAATTGAATTTGACAATAGGAATTTTCCAGCATCGTATAATGATGAATCCGGATATGACTGTAATATGTGCCGCTGGACATTACTCTTCATCTTTGTAACATGGTAATACCTAAAAGAATCGAAGAATTTAAAGGAAATATTATTTTCAACATCTGTAAACTTTTTTAGAGGAAAGCTAAAAATTTAGAAGATATCTTCTTAGGATTGAAAGGACAAAGCAACATAGAAGGGACCTATATTTGAAGGTTGGTGTGTCCATCATATTACATATGTGGCAACCTTTTGTTAAAGTCTTGTACCAATTTAAACTTTTACAAGTTATACAAGTTCCATTACTAACTTAACGTCGACACCTTATAATGTAAAATATCTATTTTGAATAGAAAAGGGTGTTTTTTATGTTCGACGATTGCAAAATTTCTGAAAATGAATCGAACGGTCTTTATTCGAATGCAGCATTCCGTATCTTAGTAAACATGTCGTTGACAAGCAATACTCTGAAAAACTGACAGTGTCGGTAAAGATTCCATGTGCAAAAATGACAAAACAGGGGTACAGAGTATTGTCCCTGCTAACCTGAAGTGTGCACGTTTCAGCTCTGGGGTTCCCAGTGAAGACATTTTTTTTTCAGTTAAAACATTTGAGGTACACAGTCTACAAAATGAAACAAAAGTTGAAAAGATGATGCTCGTCTTGGCGTATACTCAAGAATTTACTAATTCGGAACTGCTTAAACATGAAATGAAGTCACAAAACAAATGCGAATAGTCGCTGCTTGAATAGGCAGAGTTGCCCTTCATACAATTTACACATAGTCCCACAATGCCCAGATGATCTAAAGCATAATAAAAAAATATCATAAAGTTCACTATAAAAGAAATAACATAACTAATACTTTAAGCCATAGATTTTTATATGTAAAAAACACAGTACTAAAAGTTAACATACATAAAAAATGACAGGAACTATATTTATAGACAACCGATTACGAGCGACCAAACAGGTCACTTTTGAAAATCAGATCATTTCGTCTTTTTTTTTATTTAGTTCTTTGAGTCTCTCTTTTGCTTTTTTTCTGGACTTAATTATGCATGACATAACATCTTAACTTCATGTTTTAAAATATATACTTATGTATTGTGCATCAATGTGCCAATATGAAGTAAACGCCAATTATAGACAGCAACCTAGCAACATAAATAACCAAGGATATGTTCTTGATTTGACTGTAAGCCAGATATACACGAGTTTCCTTCAACGAGACAGCATCTCAACGACAAAAAGATCTTTTAAAGAACTATGCCTTCAGCTACCGTTTGTTTTTTTCTTCAATTCTGTTTAAAACCTCTTGCTATATTCAATGTGATTAACAAAAAAACAAAAAAACTCTCTATCAAACGAAAACTGTATAAAGTGAGAAAAAAGCTTCTGTCATTAGTACAAATTATTGCTTCATTACTTATTTCAGGGTTCGAACCCTAAACGTGGTAGTTTGGTTCGACTCCGAAACTATGTTTGTCAGTTTCCCAGCCGAAGGTCAGTGGCTCTGTCCGGGCGCTCCAGCTTTCTTCATCATAAGCTGGACGCCATGAAATAGCAAAAAAAAAATGATTAAAGTGGCGTTAAAGACCAACAATGAATAAATCAATCATTGTATATTTCAGACGTTTCACACACAGATCTTATTTTTGTTAAACAAGGCGGTATTTATTTGAAATTGAATTTGACAATAGGAATTTTCCAGCATCGTATAATGATGAATCCGGATATGACTGTAATATGTGCCGCTGGACATTACTCTTCATCTTTGTAACATGGTAATACCTAAAAGAATCGAAGAATTTAAAGGAAATATTATTTTCAACATCTGTAAACTTTTTTAGAGGAAAGCTAAAAATTTAGAAGATATCTTCTTAGGATTGAAAGGACAAAGCAACATAGAAGGGACCTATATTTGAAGGTTGGTGTGTCCATCATATTACATATGTGGCAACCTTTTGTTAAAGTCTTGTACCAATTTAAACTTTTACAAGTTATACAAGTTCCATTACTAACTTAACGTCGACACCTTATAATGTAAAATATCTATTTTGAATAGAAAAGGGTGTTTTTTATGTTCGACGATTGCAAAATTTCTGAAAATGAATCGAACGGTCTTTATTCGAATGCAGCATTCCGTATCTTAGTAAACATGTCGTTGACAAGCAATACTCTGAAAAACTGACAGTGTCGGTAAAGATTCCATGTGCAAAAATGACAAAACAGGGGTACAGAGTATTGTCCCTGCTAACCTGAAGTGTGCACGTTTCAGCTCTGGGGTTCCCAGTGAAGACATTTTTTTTTCAGTTAAAACATTTGAGGTACACAGTCTACAAAATGAAACAAAAGTTGAAAAGATGATGCTCGTCTTGGCGTATACTCAAGAATTTACTAATTCGGAACTGCTTAAACATGAAATGAAGTCACAAAACAAATGCGAATAGTCGCTGCTTGAATAGGCAGAGTTGCCCTTCATACAATTTACACATAGTCCCACAATGCCCAGATGATCTAAAGCATAATAAAAAAATATCATAAAGTTCACTATAAAAGAAATAACATAACTAATACTTTAAGCCATAGATTTTTATATGTAAAAAACACAGTACTAAAAGTTAACATACATAAAAAATGACAGGAACTATATTTATAGACAACCGATTACGAGCGACCAAACAGGTCACTTTTGAAAATCAGATCATTTCGTCTTTTTTTTTATTTAGTTCTTTGAGTCTCTCTTTTGCTTTTTTTCTGGACTTAATTATGCATGACATAACATCTTAACTTCATGTTTTAAAATATATACTTATGTATTGTGCATCAATGTGCCAATATGAAGTAAACGCCAATTATAGACAGCAACCTAGCAACATAAATAACCAAGGATATGTTCTTGATTTGACTGTAAGCCAGATATACACGAGTTTCCTTCAACGAGACAGCATCTCAACGACAAAAAGATCTTTTAAAGAACTATGCCTTCAGCTACCGTTTGTTTTTTTCTTCAATTCTGTTTAAAACCTCTTGCTATATTCAATGTGATTAACAAAAAAACAAAAAAACTCTCTATCAAACGAAAACTGTATAAAGTGAGAAAAAAGCTTCTGTCATTAGTACAAATTATTGCTTCATTACTTATTTCAGGGTTCGAACCCTAAACGTGGTAGTTTGGTTCGACTCCGAAACTATGTTTGTCAGTTTCCCAGCCGAAGGTCAGTGGCTCTGTCCGGGCGCTCCAGCTTTCTTCATCATAAGCTGGACGCCATGAAATAGCAAAAAAAAAATGATTAAAGTGGCGTTAAAGACCAACAATGAATAAATCAATCATTGTATATTTCAGACGTTTCACACACAGATCTTATTTTTGTTAAACAAGGCGGTATTTATTTGAAATTGAATTTGACAATAGGAATTTTCCAGCATCGTATAATGATGAATCCGGATATGACTGTAATATGTGCCGCTGGACATTACTCTTCATCTTTGTAACATGGTAATACCTAAAAGAATCGAAGAATTTAAAGGAAATATTATTTTCAACATCTGTAAACTTTTTTAGAGGAAAGCTAAAAATTTAGAAGATATCTTCTTAGGATTGAAAGGACAAAGCAACATAGAAGGGACCTATATTTGAAGGTTGGTGTGTCCATCATATTACATATGTGGCAACCTTTTGTTAAAGTCTTGTACCAATTTAAACTTTTACAAGTTATACAAGTTCCATTACTAACTTAACGTCGACACCTTATAATGTAAAATATCTATTTTGAATAGAAAAGGGTGTTTTTTATGTTCGACGATTGCAAAATTTCTGAAAATGAATCGAACGGTCTTTATTCGAATGCAGCATTCCGTATCTTAGTAAACATGTCGTTGACAAGCAATACTCTGAAAAACTGACAGTGTCGGTAAAGATTCCATGTGCAAAAATGACAAAACAGGGGTACAGAGTATTGTCCCTGCTAACCTGAAGTGTGCACGTTTCAGCTCTGGGGTTCCCAGTGAAGACATTTTTTTTTCAGTTAAAACATTTGAGGTACACAGTCTACAAAATGAAACAAAAGTTGAAAAGATGATGCTCGTCTTGGCGTATACTCAAGAATTTACTAATTCGGAACTGCTTAAACATGAAATGAAGTCACAAAACAAATGCGAATAGTCGCTGCTTGAATAGGCAGAGTTGCCCTTCATACAATTTACACATAGTCCCACAATGCCCAGATGATCTAAAGCATAATAAAAAAATATCATAAAGTTCACTATAAAAGAAATAACATAACTAATACTTTAAGCCATAGATTTTTATATGTAAAAAACACAGTACTAAAAGTTAACATACATAAAAAATGACAGGAACTATATTTATAGACAACCGATTACGAGCGACCAAACAGGTCACTTTTGAAAATCAGATCATTTCGTCTTTTTTTTTATTTAGTTCTTTGAGTCTCTCTTTTGCTTTTTTTCTGGACTTAATTATGCATGACATAACATCTTAACTTCATGTTTTAAAATATATACTTATGTATTGTGCATCAATGTGCCAATATGAAGTAAACGCCAATTATAGACAGCAACCTAGCAACATAAATAACCAAGGATATGTTCTTGATTTGACTGTAAGCCAGATATACACGAGTTTCCTTCAACGAGACAGCATCTCAACGACAAAAAGATCTTTTAAAGAACTATGCCTTCAGCTACCGTTTGTTTTTTTCTTCAATTCTGTTTAAAACCTCTTGCTATATTCAATGTGATTAACAAAAAAACAAAAAACTCTCTATCAAACGAAAACTGTATAAAGTGAGAAAAAAGCTTCTGTCATTAGTACAAATTATTGCTTCATTACTTATTTCAGGGTTCGAACCCTAAACGTGGTAGTTTGGTTCGACTCCGAAACTATGTTTGTCAGTTTCCCAGCCGAAGGTCAGTGGCTCTGTCCGGGCGCTCCAGCTTTCTTCATCATAAGCTGGACGCCATTTAAATAGCAAAAAAAAAATGATTAAAGTGGCGTTAAAGACCAACAATGAATAAATCAATCATTGTATATTTCAGACGTTTCACACACAGATCTTATTTTTGTTAAACAAGGCGGTATTTATTTGAAATTGAATTTGACAATAGGAATTTTCCAGCATCGTATAATGATGAATCCGGATATGACTGTAATATGTGCCGCTGGACATTACTCTTCATCTTTGTAACATGGTAATACCTAAAAGAATCGAAGAATTTAAAGGAAATATTATTTTCAACATTTGTAAACTATTTTAGAGGAAAGCTAAAAATTTAGAAGATATCTTCTTAGGATTGAAAGGACAAAGCAACATAGAAGGGACCTATATTTGAAGGTTGGTGTGTCCATCATATTACATATGTGGCAACCTTTTGTTAAAGTCTTGTACCAATTTAAACTTTTACAAGTTATACAAGTTCCATTACTAACTTAACGTCGACACCTTATAATGTAAAATATCTATTTTGAATAGAAAAGGGTGTTTTTTATGTTCGACGATTGCAAAATTTCTGAAAATGAATCGAACGGTCTTTATTCGAATGCAGCATTCCGTATCTTAGTAAACATGTCGTTGACAAGCAATACTCTGAAAAACTGACAGTGTCGGTAAAGATTCCATGTGCAAAAATGACAAAACAGGGGTACAGAGTATTGTCCCTGCTAACCTGAAGTGTGCACGTTTCAGCTCTGGGGTTCCCAGTGAAGACATTTTTTTTTTCAGTTAAAACATTTGAGGTACACAGTCTACAAAATGAAACAAAAGTTGAAAAGATGATGCTCGTCTTGGCGTATACTCAAGAATTTACTAATTCGGAACTGCTTAAACATGAAATGAAGTCACAAAACAAATGCGAATAGTCGCTGCTTGAATAGGCAGAGTTGCCCTTCATACAATTTACACATAGTCCCACAATGCCCAGATGATCTAAAGCATAATAAAAAAATATCATAAAGTTCACTATAAAAGAAATAACATAACTAATACTTTAAGCCATAGATTTTTATATGTAAAAAACACAGTACTAAAAGTTAACATACATAAAAAATGACAGGAACTATATTTATAGACAACCGATTACGAGCGACCAAACAGGTCACTTTTGAAAATCAGATCATTTCGTCTTTTTTTTTATTTAGTTCTTTGAGTCTCTCTTTTGCTTTTTTTCTGGACTTAATTATGCATGACATAACATCTTAACTTCATGTTTTAAAATATATACTTATGTATTGTGCATCAATGTGCCAATATGAAGTAAACGCCAATTATAGACAGCAACCTAGCAACATAAATAACCAAGGATATGTTCTTGATTTGACTGTAAGCCAGATATACACGAGTTTCCTTCAACGAGACAGCATCTCAACGACAAAAAGATCTTTTAAAGAACTATGCCTTCAGCTACCGTTTGTTTTTTTCTTCAATTCTGTTTAAAACCTCTTGCTATATTCAATGTGATTAACAAAAAAACAAAAAACTCTCTATCAAACGAAAACTGTATAAAGTGAGAAAAAAGCTTCTGTCATTAGTACAAATTATTGCTTCATTACTTATTTCAGGGTTCGAACCCTAAACGTGGTAGTTTGGTTCGACTCCGAAACTATGTTTGTCAGTTTCCCAGCCGAAGGTCAGTGGCTCTGTCCGGGCGCTCCAGCTTTCTTCATCATAAGCTGGACGCCATGAAATAGCAAAAAAAAAATGATTAAAGTGGCGTTAAAGACCAACAATGAATAAATCAATCATTGTATATTTCAGACGTTTCACACACAGATCTTATTTTTGTTAAACAAGGCGGTATTTATTTGAAATTGAATTTGACAATAGGAATTTTCCAGCATCGTATAATGATGAATCCGGATATGACTGTAATATGTGCCGCTGGACATTACTCTTCATCTTTGTAACATGGTAATACCTAAAAGAATCGAAGAATTTAAAGGAAATATTATTTTCAACATTTGTAAACTATTTTAGAGGAAAGCTAAAAATTTAGAAGATATCTTCTTAGGATTGAAAGGACAAAGCAACATAGAAGGGACCTATATTTGAAGGTTGGTGTGTCCATCATATTACATATGTGGCAACCTTTTGTTAAAGTCTTGTACCAATTTAAACTTTTACAAGTTATACAAGTTCCATTACTAACTTAACGTCGACACCTTATAATGTAAAATATCTATTTTGAATAGAAAAGGGTGTTTTTTATGTTCGACGATTGCAAAATTTCTGAAAATGAATCGAACGGTCTTTATTCGAATGCAGCATTCCGTATCTTAGTAAACATGTCGTTGACAAGCAATACTCTGAAAAACTGACAGTGTCGGTAAAGATTCCATGTGCAAAAATGACAAAACAGGGGTACAGAGTATTGTCCCTGCTAACCTGAAGTGTGCACGTTTCAGCTCTGGGGTTCCCAGTGAAGACATTTTTTTTTTCAGTTAAAACATTTGAGGTACACAGTCTACAAAATGAAACAAAAGTTGAAAAGATGATGCTCGTCTTGGCGTATACTCAAGAATTTACTAATTCGGAACTGCTTAAACATGAAATGAAGTCACAAAACAAATGCGAATAGTCGCTGCTTGAATAGGCAGAGTTGCCCTTCATACAATTTACACATAGTCCCACAATGCCCAGATGATCTAAAGCATAATAAAAAAATATCATAAAGTTCACTATAAAAGAAATAACATAACTAATACTTTAAGCCATAGATTTTTATATGTAAAAAACACAGTACTAAAAGTTAACATACATAAAAAATGACAGGAACTATATTTATAGACAACCGATTACGAGCGACCAAACAGGTCACTTTTGAAAATCAGATCATTTCGTCTTTTTTTTTATTTAGTTCTTTGAGTCTCTCTTTTGCTTTTTTTCTGGACTTAATTATGCATGACATAACATCTTAACTTCATGTTTTAAAATATATACTTATGTATTGTGCATCAATGTGCCAATATGAAGTAAACGCCAATTATAGACAGCAACCTAGCAACATAAATAACCAAGGATATGTTCTTGATTTGACTGTAAGCCAGATATACACGAGTTTCCTTCAACGAGACAGCATCTCAACGACAAAAAGATCTTTTAAAGAACTATGCCTTCAGCTACCGTTTGTTTTTTTCTTCAATTCTGTTTAAAACCTCTTGCTATATTCAATGTGATTAACAAAAAAACAAAAAACTCTCTATCAAACGAAAACTGTATAAAGTGAGAAAAAAGCTTCTGTCATTAGTACAAATTATTGCTTCATTACTTATTTCAGGGTTCGAACCCTAAACGTGGTAGTTTGGTTCGACTCCGAAACTATGTTTGTCAGTTTCCCAGCCGAAGGTCAGTGGCTCTGTCCGGGCGCTCCAGCTTTCTTCATCATAAGCTGGACGCCATGAAATAGCAAAAAAAAAATGATTAAAGTGGCGTTAAAGACCAACAATGAATAAATCAATCATTGTATATTTCAGACGTTTCACACACAGATCTTATTTTTGTTAAACAAGGCGGTATTTATTTGAAATTGAATTTGACAATAGGAATTTTCCAGCATCGTATAATGATGAATCCGGATATGACTGTAATATGTGCCGCTGGACATTACTCTTCATCTTTGTAACATGGTAATACCTAAAAGAATCGAAGAATTTAAAGGAAATATTATTTTCAACATTTGTAAACTATTTTAGAGGAAAGCTAAAAATTTAGAAGATATCTTCTTAGGATTGAAAGGACAAAGCAACATAGAAGGGACCTATATTTGAAGGTTGGTGTGTCCATCATATTACATATGTGGCAACCTTTTGTTAAAGTCTTGTACCAATTTAAACTTTTACAAGTTATACAAGTTCCATTACTAACTTAACGTCGACACCTTATAATGTAAAATATCTATTTTGAATAGAAAAGGGTGTTTTTTATGTTCGACGATTGCAAAATTTCTGAAAATGAATCGAACGGTCTTTATTCGAATGCAGCATTCCGTATCTTAGTAAACATGTCGTTGACAAGCAATACTCTGAAAAACTGACAGTGTCGGTAAAGATTCCATGTGCAAAAATGACAAAACAGGGGTACAGAGTATTGTCCCTGCTAACCTGAAGTGTGCACGTTTCAGCTCTGGGGTTCCCAGTGAAGACATTTTTTTTTTCAGTTAAAACATTTGAGGTACACAGTCTACAAAATGAAACAAAAGTTGAAAAGATGATGCTCGTCTTGGCGTATACTCAAGAATTTACTAATTCGGAACTGCTTAAACATGAAATGAAGTCACAAAACAAATGCGAATAGTCGCTGCTTGAATAGGCAGAGTTGCCCTTCATACAATTTACACATAGTCCCACAATGCCCAGATGATCTAAAGCATAATAAAAAAATATCATAAAGTTCACTATAAAAGAAATAACATAACTAATACTTTAAGCCATAGATTTTTATATGTAAAAAACACAGTACTAAAAGTTAACATACATAAAAAATGACAGGAACTATATTTATAGACAACCGATTACGAGCGACCAAACAGGTCACTTTTGAAAATCAGATCATTTCGTCTTTTTTTTTATTTAGTTCTTTGAGTCTCTCTTTTGCTTTTTTTCTGGACTTAATTATGCATGACATAACATCTTAACTTCATGTTTTAAAATATATACTTATGTATTGTGCATCAATGTGCCAATATGAAGTAAACGCCAATTATAGACAGCAACCTAGCAACATAAATAACCAAGGATATGTTCTTGATTTGACTGTAAGCCAGATATACACGAGTTTCCTTCAACGAGACAGCATCTCAACGACAAAAAGATCTTTTAAAGAACTATGCCTTCAGCTACCGTTTGTTTTTTTCTTCAATTCTGTTTAAAACCTCTTGCTATATTCAATGTGATTAACAAAAAAACAAAAAACTCTCTATCAAACGAAAACTGTATAAAGTGAGAAAAAAGCTTCTGTCATTAGTACAAATTATTGCTTCATTACTTATTTCAGGGTTCGAACCCTAAACGTGGTAGTTTGGTTCGACTCCGAAACTATGTTTGTCAGTTTCCCAGCCGAAGGTCAGTGGCTCTGTCCGGGCGCTCCAGCTTTCTTCATCATAAGCTGGACGCCATGAAATAGCAAAAAAAAAATGATTAAAGTGGCGTTAAAGACCAACAATGAATAAATCAATCATTGTATATTTCAGACGTTTCACACACAGATCTTATTTTTGTTAAACAAGGCGGTATTTATTTGAAATTGAATTTGACAATAGGAATTTTCCAGCATCGTATAATGATGAATCCGGATATGACTGTAATATGTGCCGCTGGACATTACTCTTCATCTTTGTAACATGGTAATACCTAAAAGAATCGAAGAATTTAAAGAAATATTATTTTCAACATCTGTAAACTATTTTAGAGGAAAGCTAAAAATTTAGAAGATATCTTCTTAGGATTGAAAGGACAAAGCAACATAGAAGGGACCTATATTTGAAGGTTGGTGTGTCCATCATATTACATATGTGGCAACCTTTTGTTAAAGTCTTGTACCAATTTAAACTTTTACAAGTTATACAAGTTCCATTACTAACTTAACGTCGACACCTTATAATGTAAAATATCTATTTTGAATAGAAAAGGGTGTTTTTTATGTTCGACGATTGCAAAATTTCTGAAAATGAATCGAACGGTCTTTATTCGAATGCAGCATTCCGTATCTTAGTAAACATGTCGTTGACAAGCAATACTCTGAAAAACTGACAGTGTCGGTAAAGATTCCATGTGCAAAAATGACAAAACAGGGGTACAGAGTATTGTCCCTGCTAACCTGAAGTGTGCACGTTTCAGCTCTGGGGTTCCCAGTGAAGACATTTTTTTTTTCAGTTAAAACATTTGAGGTACACAGTCTACAAAATGAAACAAAAGTTGAAAAGATGATGCTCGTCTTGGCGTATACTCAAGAATTTACTAATTCGGAACTGCTTAAACATGAAATGAAGTCACAAAACAAATGCGAATAGTCGCTGCTTGAATAGGCAGAGTTGCCCTTCATACAATTTACACATAGTCCCACAATGCCCAGATGATCTAAAGCATAATAAAAAAATATCATAAAGTTCACTATAAAAGAAATAACATAACTAATACTTTAAGCCATAGATTTTTATATGTAAAAAACACAGTACTAAAAGTTAACATACATAAAAAATGACAGGAACTATATTTATAGACAACCGATTACGAGCGACCAAACAGGTCACTTTTGAAAATCAGATCATTTCGTCTTTTTTTTTATTTAGTTCTTTGAGTCTCTCTTTTGCTTTTTTTCTGGACTTAATTATGCATGACATAACATCTTAACTTCATGTTTTAAAATATATACTTATGTATTGTGCATCAATGTGCCAATATGAAGTAAACGCCAATTATAGACAGCAACCTAGCAACATAAATAACCAAGGATATGTTCTTGATTTGACTGTAAGCCAGATATACACGAGTTTCCTTCAACGAGACAGCATCTCAACGACAAAAAGATCTTTTAAAGAACTATGCCTTCAGCTACCGTTTGTTTTTTTCTTCAATTCTGTTTAAAACCTCTTGCTATATTCAATGTGATTAACAAAAAAACAAAAAACTCTCTATCAAACGAAAACTGTATAAAGTGAGAAAAAAGCTTCTGTCATTAGTACAAATTATTGCTTCATTACTTATTTCAGGGTTCGAACCCTAAACGTGGTAGTTTGGTTCGACTCCGAAACTATGTTTGTCAGTTTCCCAGCCGAAGGTCAGTGGCTCTGTCCGGGCGCTCCAGCTTTCTTCATCATAAGCTGGACGCCATGAAATAGCAAAAAAAAAATGATTAAAGTGGCGTTAAAGACCAACAATGAATAAATCAATCATTGTATATTTCAGACGTTTCACACACAGATCTTATTTTTGTTAAACAAGGCGGTATTTATTTGAAATTGAATTTGACAATAGGAATTTTCCAGCATCGTATAATGATGAATCCGGATATGACTGTAATATGTGCCGCTGGACATTACTCTTCATCTTTGTAACATGGTAATACCTAAAAGAATCGAAGAATTTAAAGGAAATATTATTTTCAACATTTGTAAACTATTTTAGAGGAAAGCTAAAAATTTAGAAGATATCTTCTTAGGATTGAAAGGACAAAGCAACATAGAAGGGACCTATATTTGAAGGTTGGTGTGTCCATCATATTACATATGTGGCAACCTTTTGTTAAAGTCTTGTACCAATTTAAACTTTTACAAGTTATACAAGTTCCATTACTAACTTAACGTCGACACCTTATAATGTAAAATATCTATTTTGAATAGAAAAGGGTGTTTTTTATGTTCGACGATTGCAAAATTTCTGAAAATGAATCGAACGGTCTTTATTCGAATGCAGCATTCCGTATCTTAGTAAACATGTCGTTGACAAGCAATACTCTGAAAAACTGACAGTGTCGGTAAAGATTCCATGTGCAAAAATGACAAAACAGGGGTACAGAGTATTGTCCCTGCTAACCTGAAGTGTGCACGTTTCAGCTCTGGGGTTCCCAGTGAAGACATTTTTTTTTTCAGTTAAAACATTTGAGGTACACAGTCTACAAAATGAAACAAAAGTTGAAAAGATGATGCTCGTCTTGGCGTATACTCAAGAATTTACTAATTCGGAACTGCTTAAACATGAAATGAAGTCACAAAACAAATGCGAATAGTCGCTGCTTGAATAGGCAGAGTTGCCCTTCATACAATTTACACATAGTCCCACAATGCCCAGATGATCTAAAGCATAATAAAAAAATATCATAAAGTTCACTATAAAAGAAATAACATAACTAATACTTTAAGCCATAGATTTTTATATGTAAAAAACACAGTACTAAAAGTTAACATACATAAAAAATGACAGGAACTATATTTATAGACAACCGATTACGAGCGACCAAACAGGTCACTTTTGAAAATCAGATCATTTCGTCTTTTTTTTTATTTAGTTCTTTGAGTCTCTCTTTTGCTTTTTTTCTGGACTTAATTATGCATGACATAACATCTTAACTTCATGTTTTAAAATATATACTTATGTATTGTGCATCAATGTGCCAATATGAAGTAAACGCCAATTATAGACAGCAACCTAGCAACATAAATAACCAAGGATATGTTCTTGATTTGACTGTAAGCCAGATATACACGAGTTTCCTTCAACGAGACAGCATCTCAACGACAAAAAGATCTTTTAAAGAACTATGCCTTCAGCTACCGTTTGTTTTTTTCTTCAATTCTGTTTAAAACCTCTTGCTATATTCAATGTGATTAACAAAAAAACAAAAAACTCTCTATCAAACGAAAACTGTATAAAGTGAGAAAAAAGCTTCTGTCATTAGTACAAATTATTGCTTCATTACTTATTTCAGGGTTCGAACCCTAAACGTGGTAGTTTGGTTCGACTCCGAAACTATGTTTGTCAGTTTCCCAGCCGAAGGTCAGTGGCTCTGTCCGGGCGCTCCAGCTTTCTTCATCATAAGCTGGACGCCATGAAATAGCAAAAAAAAAATGATTAAAGTGGCGTTAAAGACCAACAATGAATAAATCAATCATTGTATATTTCAGACGTTTCACACACAGATCTTATTTTTGTTAAACAAGGCGGTATTTATTTGAAATTGAATTTGACAATAGGAATTTTCCAGCATCGTATAATGATGAATCCGGATATGACTGTAATATGTGCCGCTGGACATTACTCTTCATCTTTGTAACATGGTAATACCTAAAAGAATCGAAGAATTTAAAGGAAATATTATTTTCAACATTTGTAAACTATTTTAGAGGAAAGCTAAAAATTTAGAAGATATCTTCTTAGGATTGAAAGGACAAAGCAACATAGAAGGGACCTATATTTGAAGGTTGGTGTGTCCATCATATTACATATGTGGCAACCTTTTGTTAAAGTCTTGTACCAATTTAAACTTTTACAAGTTATACAAGTTCCATTACTAACTTAACGTCGACACCTTATAATGTAAAATATCTATTTTGAATAGAAAAGGGTGTTTTTTATGTTCGACGATTGCAAAATTTCTGAAAATGAATCGAACGGTCTTTATTCGAATGCAGCATTCCGTATCTTAGTAAACATGTCGTTGACAAGCAATACTCTGAAAAACTGACAGTGTCGGTAAAGATTCCATGTGCAAAAATGACAAAACAGGGGTACAGAGTATTGTCCCTGCTAACCTGAAGTGTGCACGTTTCAGCTCTGGGGTTCCCAGTGAAGACATTTTTTTTTTCAGTTAAAACATTTGAGGTACACAGTCTACAAAATGAAACAAAAGTTGAAAAGATGATGCTCGTCTTGGCGTATACTCAAGAATTTACTAATTCGGAACTGCTTAAACATGAAATGAAGTCACAAAACAAATGCGAATAGTCGCTGCTTGAATAGGCAGAGTTGCCCTTCATACAATTTACACATAGTCCCACAATGCCCAGATGATCTAAAGCATAATAAAAAAATATCATAAAGTTCACTATAAAAGAAATAACATAACTAATACTTTAAGCCATAGATTTTTATATGTAAAAAACACAGTACTAAAAGTTAACATACATAAAAAATGACAGGAACTATATTTATAGACAACCGATTACGAGCGACCAAACAGGTCACTTTTGAAAATCAGATCATTTCGTCTTTTTTTTTATTTAGTTCTTTGAGTCTCTCTTTTGCTTTTTTTCTGGACTTAATTATGCATGACATAACATCTTAACTTCATGTTTTAAAATATATACTTATGTATTGTGCATCAATGTGCCAATATGAAGTAAACGCCAATTATAGACAGCAACCTAGCAACATAAATAACCAAGGATATGTTCTTGATTTGACTGTAAGCCAGATATACACGAGTTTCCTTCAACGAGACAGCATCTCAACGACAAAAAGATCTTTTAAAGAACTATGCCTTCAGCTACCGTTTGTTTTTTTCTTCAATTCTGTTTAAAACCTCTTGCTATATTCAATGTGATTAACAAAAAAACAAAAAACTCTCTATCAAACGAAAACTGTATAAAGTGAGAAAAAAGCTTCTGTCATTAGTACAAATTATTGCTTCATTACTTATTTCAGGGTTCGAACCCTAAACGTGGTAGTTTGGTTCGACTCCGAAACTATGTTTGTCAGTTTCCCAGCCGAAGGTCAGTGGCTCTGTCCGGGCGCTCCAGCTTTCTTCATCATAAGCTGGACGCCATGAAATAGCAAAAAAAAAATGATTAAAGTGGCGTTAAAGACCAACAATGAATAAATCAATCATTGTATATTTCAGACGTTTCACACACAGATCTTATTTTTGTTAAACAAGGCGGTATTTATTTGAAATTGAATTTGACAATAGGAATTTTCCAGCATCGTATAATGATGAATCCGGATATGACTGTAATATGTGCCGCTGGACATTACTCTTCATCTTTGTAACATGGTAATACCTAAAAGAATCGAAGAATTTAAAGAAATATTATTTTCAACATCTGTAAACTATTTTAGAGGAAAGCTAAAAATTTAGAAGATATCTTCTTAGGATTGAAAGGACAAAGCAACATAGAAGGGACCTATATTTGAAGGTTGGTGTGTCCATCATATTACATATGTGGCAACCTTTTGTTAAAGTCTTGTACCAATTTAAACTTTTACAAGTTATACAAGTTCCATTACTAACTTAACGTCGACACCTTATAATGTAAAATATCTATTTTGAATAGAAAAGGGTGTTTTTTATGTTCGACGATTGCAAAATTTCTGAAAATGAATCGAACGGTCTTTATTCGAATGCAGCATTCCGTATCTTAGTAAACATGTCGTTGACAAGCAATACTCTGAAAAACTGACAGTGTCGGTAAAGATTCCATGTGCAAAAATGACAAAACAGGGGTACAGAGTATTGTCCCTGCTAACCTGAAGTGTGCACGTTTCAGCTCTGGGGTTCCCAGTGAAGACATTTTTTTTTTCAGTTAAAACATTTGAGGTACACAGTCTACAAAATGAAACAAAAGTTGAAAAGATGATGCTCGTCTTGGCGTATACTCAAGAATTTACTAATTCGGAACTGCTTAAACATGAAATGAAGTCACAAAACAAATGCGAATAGTCGCTGCTTGAATAGGCAGAGTTGCCCTTCATACAATTTACACATAGTCCCACAATGCCCAGATGATCTAAAGCATAATAAAAAAATATCATAAAGTTCACTATAAAAGAAATAACATAACTAATACTTTAAGCCATAGATTTTTATATGTAAAAAACACAGTACTAAAAGTTAACATACATAAAAAATGACAGGAACTATATTTATAGACAACCGATTACGAGCGACCAAACAGGTCACTTTTGAAAATCAGATCATTTCGTCTTTTTTTTTATTTAGTTCTTTGAGTCTCTCTTTTGCTTTTTTTCTGGACTTAATTATGCATGACATAACATCTTAACTTCATGTTTTAAAATATATACTTATGTATTGTGCATCAATGTGCCAATATGAAGTAAACGCCAATTATAGACAGCAACCTAGCAACATAAATAACCAAGGATATGTTCTTGATTTGACTGTAAGCCAGATATACACGAGTTTCCTTCAACGAGACAGCATCTCAACGACAAAAAGATCTTTTAAAGAACTATGCCTTCAGCTACCGTTTGTTTTTTTCTTCAATTCTGTTTAAAACCTCTTGCTATATTCAATGTGATTAACAAAAAAACAAAAAACTCTCTATCAAACGAAAACTGTATAAAGTGAGAAAAAAGCTTCTGTCATTAGTACAAATTATTGCTTCATTACTTATTTCAGGGTTCGAACCCTAAACGTGGTAGTTTGGTTCGACTCCGAAACTATGTTTGTCAGTTTCCCAGCCGAAGGTCAGTGGCTCTGTCCGGGCGCTCCAGCTTTCTTCATCATAAGCTGGACGCCATGAAATAGCAAAAAAAAAATGATTAAAGTGGCGTTAAAGACCAACAATGAATAAATCAATCATTGTATATTTCAGACGTTTCACACACAGATCTTATTTTTGTTAAACAAGGCGGTATTTATTTGAAATTGAATTTGACAATAGGAATTTTCCAGCATCGTATAATGATGAATCCGGATATGACTGTAATATGTGCCGCTGGACATTACTCTTCATCTTTGTAACATGGTAATACCTAAAAGAATCGAAGAATTTAAAGGAAATATTATTTTCAACATCTGTAAACTATTTTAGAGGAAAGCTAAAAATTTAGAAGATATCTTCTTAGGATTGAAAGGACAAAGCAACATAGAAGGGACCTATATTTGAAGGTTGGTGTGTCCATCGTATTACATATGTGGCAACCTTTTGTTAAAGTCTTGTACCAATTTAAACTTTTACAAGTTATACAAGTTCCATTACTAACTTAACGTCGACACCTTATAATGTAAAATATCTATTTTGAATAGAAAAGGGTGTTTTTTATGTTCGACGATTGCAAAATTTCTGAAAATGAATCGAACGGTCTTTATTCGAATGCAGCATTCCGTATCTTAGTAAACATGTCGTTGACAAGCAATACTCTGAAAAACTGACAGTGTCGGTAAAGATTCCATGTGCAAAAATGACAAAACAGGGGTACAGAGTATTGTCCCTGCTAACCTGAAGTGTGCACGTTTCAGCTCTGGGGTTCCCAGTGAAGACATTTTTTTTTTCAGTTAAAACATTTGAGGTACACAGTCTACAAAATGAAACAAAAGTTGAAAAGATGATGCTCGTCTTGGCGTATACTCAAGAATTTACTAATTCGGAACTGCTTAAACATGAAATGAAGTCACAAAACAAATGCGAATAGTCGCTGCTTGAATAGGCAGAGTTGCCCTTCATACAATTTACACATAGTCCCACAATGCCCAGATGATCTAAAGCATAATAAAAAAATATCATAAAGTTCACTATAAAAGAAATAACATAACTAATACTTTAAGCCATAGATTTTTATATGTAAAAAACACAGTACTAAAAGTTAACATACATAAAAAATGACAGGAACTATATTTATAGACAACCGATTACGAGCGACCAAACAGGTCACTTTTGAAAATCAGATCATTTCGTCTTTTTTTTTATTTAGTTCTTTGAGTCTCTCTTTTGCTTTTTTTCTGGACTTAATTATGCATGACATAACATCTTAACTTCATGTTTTAAAATATATACTTATGTATTGTGCATCAATGTGCCAATATGAAGTAAACGCCAATTATAGACAGCAACCTAGCAACATAAATAACCAAGGATATGTTCTTGATTTGACTGTAAGCCAGATATACACGAGTTTCCTTCAACGAGACAGCATCTCAACGACAAAAAGATCTTTTAAAGAACTATGCCTTCAGCTACCGTTTGTTTTTTTCTTCAATTCTGTTTAAAACCTCTTGCTATATTCAATGTGATTAACAAAAAAACAAAAAACTCTCTATCAAACGAAAACTGTATAAAGTGAGAAAAAAGCTTCTGTCATTAGTACAAATTATTGCTTCATTACTTATTTCAGGGTTCGAACCCTAAACGTGGTAGTTTGGTTCGACTCCGAAACTATGTTTGTCAGTTTCCCAGCCGAAGGTCAGTGGCTCTGTCCGGGCGCTCCAGCTTTCTTCATCATAAGCTGGACGCCATGAAATAGCAAAAAAAAAATGATTAAAGTGGCGTTAAAGACCAACAATGAATAAATCAATCATTGTATATTTCAGACGTTTCACACACAGATCTTATTTTTGTTAAACAAGGCGGTATTTATTTGAAATTGAATTTGACAATAGGAATTTTCCAGCATCGTATAATGATGAATCCGGATATGACTGTAATATGTGCCGCTGGACATTACTCTTCATCTTTGTAACATGGTAATACCTAAAAGAATCGAAGAATTTAAAGGAAATATTATTTTCAACATCTGTAAACTATTTTAGAGGAAAGCTAAAAATTTAGAAGATATCTTCTTAGGATTGAAAGGACAAAGCAACATAGAAGGGACCTATATTTGAAGGTTGGTGTGTCCATCATATTACATATGTGGCAACCTTTTGTTAAAGTCTTGTACCAATTTAAACTTTTACAAGTTATACAAGTTCCATTACTAACTTAACGTCGACACCTTATAATGTAAAATATCTATTTTGAATAGAAAAGGGTGTTTTTTATGTTCGACGATTGCAAAATTTCTGAAAATGAATCGAACGGTCTTTATTCGAATGCAGCATTCCGTATCTTAGTAAACATGTCGTTGACAAGCAATACTCTGAAAAACTGACAGTGTCGGTAAAGATTCCATGTGCAAAAATGACAAAACAGGGGTACAGAGTATTGTCCCTGCTAACCTGAAGTGTGCACGTTTCAGCTCTGGGGTTCCCAGTGAAGACATTTTTTTTTTCAGTTAAAACATTTGAGGTACACAGTCTACAAAATGAAACAAAAGTTGAAAAGATGATGCTCGTCTTGGCGTATACTCAAGAATTTACTAATTCGGAACTGCTTAAACATGAAATGAAGTCACAAAACAAATGCGAATAGTCGCTGCTTGAATAGGCAGAGTTGCCCTTCATACAATTTACACATAGTCCCACAATGCCCAGATGATCTAAAGCATAATAAAAAAATATCATAAAGTTCACTATAAAAGAAATAACATAACTAATACTTTAAGCCATAGATTTTTATATGTAAAAAACACAGTACTAAAAGTTAACATACATAAAAAATGACAGGAACTATATTTATAGACAACCGATTACGAGCGACCAAACAGGTCACTTTTGAAAATCAGATCATTTCGTCTTTTTTTTTATTTAGTTCTTTGAGTCTCTCTTTTGCTTTTTTTCTGGACTTAATTATGCATGACATAACATCTTAACTTCATGTTTTAAAATATATACTTATGTATTGTGCATCAATGTGCCAATATGAAGTAAACGCCAATTATAGACAGCAACCTAGCAACATAAATAACCAAGGATATGTTCTTGATTTGACTGTAAGCCAGATATACACGAGTTTCCTTCAACGAGACAGCATCTCAACGACAAAAAGATCTTTTAAAGAACTATGCCTTCAGCTACCGTTTGTTTTTTTCTTCAATTCTGTTTAAAACCTCTTGCTATATTCAATGTGATTAACAAAAAAACAAAAAACTCTCTATCAAACGAAAACTGTATAAAGTGAGAAAAAAGCTTCTGTCATTAGTACAAATTATTGCTTCATTACTTATTTCAGGGTTCGAACCCTAAACGTGGTAGTTTGGTTCGACTCCGAAACTATGTTTGTCAGTTTCCCAGCCGAAGGTCAGTGGCTCTGTCCGGGCGCTCCAGCTTTCTTCATCATAAGCTGGACGCCATGAAATAGCAAAAAAAAAATGATTAAAGTGGCGTTAAAGACCAACAATGAATAAATCAATCATTGTATATTTCAGACGTTTCACACACAGATCTTATTTTTGTTAAACAAGGCGGTATTTATTTGAAATTGAATTTGACAATAGGAATTTTCCAGCATCGTATAATGATGAATCCGGATATGACTGTAATATGTGCCGCTGGACATTACTCTTCATCTTTGTAACATGGTAATACCTAAAAGAATCGAAGAATTTAAAGGAAATATTATTTTCAACATCTGTAAACTATTTTAGAGGAAAGCTAAAAATTTAGAAGATATCTTCTTAGGATTGAAAGGACAAAGCAACATAGAAGGGACCTATATTTGAAGGTTGGTGTGTCCATCATATTACATATGTGGCAACCTTTTGTTAAAGTCTTGTACCAATTTAAACTTTTACAAGTTATACAAGTTCCATTACTAACTTAACGTCGACACCTTATAATGTAAAATATCTATTTTGAATAGAAAAGGGTGTTTTTTATGTTCGACGATTGCAAAATTTCTGAAAATGAATCGAACGGTCTTTATTCGAATGCAGCATTCCGTATCTTAGTAAACATGTCGTTGACAAGCAATACTCTGAAAAACTGACAGTGTCGGTAAAGATTCCATGTGCAAAAATGACAAAACAGGGGTACAGAGTATTGTCCCTGCTAACCTGAAGTGTGCACGTTTCAGCTCTGGGGTTCCCAGTGAAGACATTTTTTTTTTCAGTTAAAACATTTGAGGTACACAGTCTACAAAATGAAACAAAAGTTGAAAAGATGATGCTCGTCTTGGCGTATACTCAAGAATTTACTAATTCGGAACTGCTTAAACATGAAATGAAGTCACAAAACAAATGCGAATAGTCGCTGCTTGAATAGGCAGAGTTGCCCTTCATACAATTTACACATAGTCCCACAATGCCCAGATGATCTAAAGCATAATAAAAAAATATCATAAAGTTCACTATAAAAGAAATAACATAACTAATACTTTAAGCCATAGATTTTTATATGTAAAAAACACAGTACTAAAAGTTAACATACATAAAAAATGACAGGAACTATATTTATAGACAACCGATTACGAGCGACCAAACAGGTCACTTTTGAAAATCAGATCATTTCGTCTTTTTTTTTATTTAGTTCTTTGAGTCTCTCTTTTGCTTTTTTTCTGGACTTAATTATGCATGACATAACATCTTAACTTCATGTTTTAAAATATATACTTATGTATTGTGCATCAATGTGCCAATATGAAGTAAACGCCAATTATAGACAGCAACCTAGCAACATAAATAACCAAGGATATGTTCTTGATTTGACTGTAAGCCAGATATACACGAGTTTCCTTCAACGAGACAGCATCTCAACGACAAAAAGATCTTTTAAAGAACTATGCCTTCAGCTACCGTTTGTTTTTTTCTTCAATTCTGTTTAAAACCTCTTGCTATATTCAATGTGATTAACAAAAAAACAAAAAAACTCTCTATCAAACGAAAACTGTATAAAGTGAGAAAAAAGCTTCTGTCATTAGTACAAATTATTGCTTCATTACTTATTTCAGGGTTCGAACCCTAAACGTGGTAGTTTGGTTCGACTCCGAAACTATGTTTGTCAGTTTCCCAGCCGAAGGTCAGTGGCTCTGTCCGGGCGCTCCAGCTTTCTTCATCATGAGCTGGACGTCATGAAATAGCAAAAAAAAAATGATTAAAGTGGCGTTAAAGACCAACAATGAATAAATCAATCATTGTATATTTCAGACGTTTCACACACAGATCTTATTTTTGTTAAACAAGGCGGTATTTATTTGAAATTGAATTTGACAATAGGAATTTTCCAGCATCGTATAATGATGAATCCGGATATGACTGTAATATGTGCCGCTGGACATTACTCTTCATCTTTGTAACATGGTAATACCTAAAAGAATCGAAGAATTTAAAGGAAATATTATTTTCAACATCTGTAAACTTTTTTAGAGGAAAGCTAAAAATTTAGAAGATATCTTCTTAGGATTGAAAGGACAAAGCAACATAGAAGGGACCTATATTTGAAGGTTGGTGTGTCCATCATATTACATATGTGGCAACCTTTTGTTAAAGTCTTGTACCAATTTAAACTTTTACAAGTTATACAAGTTCCATTACTAACTTAACGTCGACACCTTATAATGTAAAATATCTATTTTGAATAGAAAAGGGTGTTTTTTATGTTCGACGATTGCAAAATTTCTGAAAATGAATCGAACGGTCTTTATTCGAATGCAGCATTCCGTATCTTAGTAAACATGTCGTTGACAAGCAATACTCTGAAAAACTGACAGTGTCGGTAAAGATTCCATGTGCAAAAATGACAAAACAGGGGTACAGAGTATTGTCCCTGCTAACCTGAAGTGTGCACGTTTCAGCTCTGGGGTTCCCAGTGAAGACATTTTTTTTTCAGTTAAAACATTTGAGGTACACAGTCTACAAAATGAAACAAAAGTTGAAAAGATGATGCTCGTCTTGGCGTATACTCAAGAATTTACTAATTCGGAACTGCTTAAACATGAAATGAAGTCACAAAACAAATGCGAATAGTCGCTGCTTGAATAGGCAGAGTTGCCCTTCATACAATTTACACATAGTCCCACAATGCCCAGATGATCTAAAGCATAATAAAAAAATATCATAAAGTTCACTATAAAAGAAATAACATAACTAATACTTTAAGCCATAGATTTTTATATGTAAAAAACACAGTACTAAAAGTTAACATACATAAAAAATGACAGGAACTATATTTATAGACAACCGATTACGAGCGACCAAACAGGTCACTTTTGAAAATCAGATCATTTCGTCTTTTTTTTTATTTAGTTCTTTGAGTCTCTCTTTTGCTTTTTTTCTGGACTTAATTATGCATGACATAACATCTTAACTTCATGTTTTAAAATATATACTTATGTATTGTGCATCAATGTGCCAATATGAAGTAAACGCCAATTATAGACAGCAACCTAGCAACATAAATAACCAAGGATATGTTCTTGATTTGACTGTAAGCCAGATATACACGAGTTTCCTTCAACGAGACAGCATCTCAACGACAAAAAGATCTTTTAAAGAACTATGCCTTCAGCTACCGTTTGTTTTTTTCTTCAATTCTGTTTAAAACCTCTTGCTATATTCAATGTGATTAACAAAAAAACAAAAAAACTCTCTATCAAACGAAAACTGTATAAAGTGAGAAAAAAGCTTCTGTCATTAGTACAAATTATTGCTTCATTACTTATTTCAGGGTTCGAACCCTAAACGTGGTAGTTTGGTTCGACTCCGAAACTATGTTTGTCAGTTTCCCAGCCGAAGGTCAGTGGCTCTGTCCGGGCGCTCCAGCTTTCTTCATCATAAGCTGGACGCCATGAAATAGCAACAAAAAAATGATTAAAGTGGCGTTAAAGACCAACAATGAATAAATCAATCATTGTATATTTCAGACGTTTCACACACAGATCTTATTTTTGTTAAACAAGGCGGTATTTATTTGAAATTGAATTTGACAATAGGAATTTTCCAGCATCGTATAATGATGAATCCGGATATGACTGTAATATGTGCCGCTGGACATTACTCTTCATCTTTGTAACATGGTAATACCTAAAAGAATCGAAGAATTTAAAGGAAATATTATTTTCAACATCTGTAAACTTTTTTAGAGGAAAGCTAAAAATTTAGAAGATATCTTCTTAGGATTGAAAGGACAAAGCAACATAGAAGGGACCTATATTTGAAGGTTGGTGTGTCCATCATATTACATATGTGGCAACCTTTTGTTAAAGTCTTGTACCAATTTAAACTTTTACAAGTTATACAAGTTCCATTACTAACTTAACGTCGACACCTTATAATGTAAAATATCTATTTTGAATAGAAAAGGGTGTTTTTTATGTTCGACGATTGCAAAATTTCTGAAAATGAATCGAACGGTCTTTATTCGAATGCAGCATTCCGTATCTTAGTAAACATGTCGTTGACAAGCAATACTCTGAAAAACTGACAGTGTCGGTAAAGATTCCATGTGCAAAAATGACAAAACAGGGGTACAGAGTATTGTCCCTGCTAACCTGAAGTGTGCACGTTTCAGCTCTGGGGTTCCCAGTGAAGACATTTTTTTTTCAGTTAAAACATTTGAGGTACACAGTCTACAAAATGAAACAAAAGTTGAAAAGATGATGCTCGTCTTGGCGTATACTCAAGAATTTACTAATTCGGAACTGCTTAAACATGAAATGAAGTCACAAAACAAATGCGAATAGTCGCTGCTTGAATAGGCAGAGTTGCCCTTCATACAATTTACACATAGTCCCACAATGCCCAGATGATCTAAAGCATAATAAAAAAATATCATAAAGTTCACTATAAAAGAAATAACATAACTAATACTTTAAGCCATAGATTTTTATATGTAAAAAACACAGTACTAAAAGTTAACATACATAAAAAATGACAGGAACTATATTTATAGACAACCGATTACGAGCGACCAAACAGGTCACTTTTGAAAATCAGATCATTTCGTCTTTTTTTTTATTTAGTTCTTTGAGTCTCTCTTTTGCTTTTTTTCTGGACTTAATTATGCATGACATAACATCTTAACTTCATGTTTTAAAATATATACTTATGTATTGTGCATCAATGTGCCAATATGAAGTAAACGCCAATTATAGACAGCAACCTAGCAACATAAATAACCAAGGATATGTTCTTGATTTGACTGTAAGCCAGATATACACGAGTTTCCTTCAACGAGACAGCATCTCAACGACAAAAAGATCTTTTAAAGAACTATGCCTTCAGCTACCGTTTGTTTTTTTCTTCAATTCTGTTTAAAACCTCTTGCTATATTCAATGTGATTAACAAAAAAACAAAAAAACTCTCTATCAAACGAAAACTGTATAAAGTGAGAAAAAAGCTTCTGTCATTAGTACAAATTATTGCTTCATTACTTATTTCAGGGTTCGAACCCTAAACGTGGTAGTTTGGTTCGACTCCGAAACTATGTTTGTCAGTTTCCCAGCCGAAGGTCAGTGGCTCTGTCCGGGCGCTCCAGCTTTCTTCATCATAAGCTGGACGCCATGAAATAGCAAAAAAAAAATGATTAAAGTGGCGTTAAAGACCAACAATGAATAAATCAATCATTGTATATTTCAGACGTTTCACACACAGATCTTATTTTTGTTAAACAAGGCGGTATTTATTTGAAATTGAATTTGACAATAGGAATTTTCCAGCATCGTATAATGATGAATCCGGATATGACTGTAATATGTGCCGCTGGACATTACTCTTCATCTTTGTAACATGGTAATACCTAAAAGAATCGAAGAATTTAAAGGAAATATTATTTTCAACATCTGTAAACTTTTTTAGAGGAAAGCTAAAAATTTAGAAGATATCTTCTTAGGATTGAAAGGACAAAGCAACATAGAAGGGACCTATATTTGAAGGTTGGTGTGTCCATCATATTACATATGTGGCAACCTTTTGTTAAAGTCTTGTACCAATTTAAACTTTTACAAGTTATACAAGTTCCATTACTAACTTAACGTCGACACCTTATAATGTAAAATATCTATTTTGAATAGAAAAGGGTGTTTTTTATGTTCGACGATTGCAAAATTTCTGAAAATGAATCGAACGGTCTTTATTCGAATGCAGCATTCCGTATCTTAGTAAACATGTCGTTGACAAGCAATACTCTGAAAAACTGACAGTGTCGGTAAAGATTCCATGTGCAAAAATGACAAAACAGGGGTACAGAGTATTGTCCCTGCTAACCTGAAGTGTGCACGTTTCAGCTCTGGGGTTCCCAGTGAAGACATTTTTTTTTTCAGTTAAAACATTTGAGGTACACAGTCTACAAAATGAAACAAAAGTTGAAAAGATGATGCTCGTCTTGGCGTATACTCAAGAATTTACTAATTCGGAACTGCTTAAACATGAAATGAAGTCACAAAACAAATGCGAATAGTCGCTGCTTGAATAGGCAGAGTTGCCCTTCATACAATTTACACATAGTCCCACAATGCCCAGATGATCTAAAGCATAATAAAAAAATATCATAAAGTTCACTATAAAAGAAATAACATAACTAATACTTTAAGCCATAGATTTTTATATGTAAAAAACACAGTACTAAAAGTTAACATACATAAAAAATGACAGGAACTATATTTATAGACAACCGATTACGAGCGACCAAACAGGTCACTTTTGAAAATCAGATCATTTCGTCTTTTTTTTTATTTAGTTCTTTGAGTCTCTCTTTTGCTTTTTTTCTGGACTTAATTATGCATGACATAACATCTTAACTTCATGTTTTAAAATATATACTTATGTATTGTGCATCAATGTGCCAATATGAAGTAAACGCCAATTATAGACAGCAACCTAGCAACATAAATAACCAAGGATATGTTCTTGATTTGACTGTAAGCCAGATATACACGAGTTTCCTTCAACGAGACAGCATCTCAACGACAAAAAGATCTTTTAAAGAACTATGCCTTCAGCTACCGTTTGTTTTTTTCTTCAATTCTGTTTAAAACCTCTTGCTATATTCAATGTGATTAACAAAAAAACAAAAAAACTCTCTATCAAACGAAAACTGTATAAAGTGAGAAAAAAGCTTCTGTCATTAGTACAAATTATTGCTTCATTACTTATTTCAGGGTTCGAACCCTAAACGTGGTAGTTTGGTTCGACTCCGAAACTATGTTTGTCAGTTTCCCAGCCGAAGGTCAGTGGCTCTGTCCGGGCGCTCCAGCTTTCTTCATCATAAGCTGGACGCCATGAAATAGCAACAAAAAAATGATTAAAGTGGCGTTAAAGACCAACAATGAATAAATCAATCATTGTATATTTCAGACGTTTCACACACAGATCTTATTTTTGTTAAACAAGGCGGTATTTATTTGAAATTGAATTTGACAATAGGAATTTTCCAGCATCGTATAATGATGAATCCGGATATGACTGTAATATGTGCCGCTGGACATTACTCTTCATCTTTGTAACATGGTAATACCTAAAAGAATCGAAGAATTTAAAGGAAATATTATTTTCAACATCTGTAAACTTTTTTAGAGGAAAGCTAAAAATTTAGAAGATATCTTCTTAGGATTGAAAGGACAAAGCAACATAGAAGGGACCTATATTTGAAGGTTGGTGTGTCCATCATATTACATATGTGGCAACCTTTTGTTAAAGTCTTGTACCAATTTAAACTTTTACAAGTTATACAAGTTCCATTACTAACTTAACGTCGACACCTTATAATGTAAAATATCTATTTTGAATAGAAAAGGGTGTTTTTTATGTTCGACGATTGCAAAATTTCTGAAAATGAATCGAACGGTCTTTATTCGAATGCAGCATTCCGTATCTTAGTAAACATGTCGTTGACAAGCAATACTCTGAAAAACTGACAGTGTCGGTAAAGATTCCATGTGCAAAAATGACAAAACAGGGGTACAGAGTATTGTCCCTGCTAACCTGAAGTGTGCACGTTTCAGCTCTGGGGTTCCCAGTGAAGACATTTTTTTTTCAGTTAAAACATTTGAGGTACACAGTCTACAAAATGAAACAAAAGTTGAAAAGATGATGCTCGTCTTGGCGTATACTCAAGAATTTACTAATTCGGAACTGCTTAAACATGAAATGAAGTCACAAAACAAATGCGAATAGTCGCTGCTTGAATAGGCAGAGTTGCCCTTCATACAATTTACACATAGTCCCACAATGCCCAGATGATCTAAAGCATAATAAAAAAATATCATAAAGTTCACTATAAAAGAAATAACATAACTAATACTTTAAGCCATAGATTTTTATATGTAAAAAACACAGTACTAAAAGTTAACATACATAAAAAATGACAGGAACTATATTTATAGACAACCGATTACGAGCGACCAAACAGGTCACTTTTGAAAATCAGATCATTTCGTCTTTTTTTTTATTTAGTTCTTTGAGTCTCTCTTTTGCTTTTTTTCTGGACTTAATTATGCATGACATAACATCTTAACTTCATGTTTTAAAATATATACTTATGTATTGTGCATCAATGTGCCAATATGAAGTAAACGCCAATTATAGACAGCAACCTAGCAACATAAATAACCAAGGATATGTTCTTGATTTGACTGTAAGCCAGATATACACGAGTTTCCTTCAACGAGACAGCATCTCAACGACAAAAAGATCTTTTAAAGAACTATGCCTTCAGCTACCGTTTGTTTTTTTCTTCAATTCTGTTTAAAACCTCTTGCTATATTCAATGTGATTAACAAAAAAACAAAAAAACTCTCTATCAAACGAAAACTGTATAAAGTGAGAAAAAAGCTTCTGTCATTAGTACAAATTATTGCTTCATTACTTATTTCAGGGTTCGAACCCTAAACGTGGTAGTTTGGTTCGACTCCGAAACTATGTTTGTCAGTTTCCCAGCCGAAGGTCAGTGGCTCTGTCCGGGCGCTCCAGCTTTCTTCATCATAAGCTGGACGCCATGAAATAGCAACAAAAAAATGATTAAAGTGGCGTTAAAGACCAACAATGAATAAATCAATCATTGTATATTTCAGACGTTTCACACACAGATCTTATTTTTGTTAAACAAGGCGGTATTTATTTGAAATTGAATTTGACAATAGGAATTTTCCAGCATCGTATAATGATGAATCCGGATATGACTGTAATATGTGCCGCTGGACATTACTCTTCATCTTTGTAACATGGTAATACCTAAAAGAATCGAAGAATTTAAAGGAAATATTATTTTCAACATCTGTAAACTTTTTTAGAGGAAAGCTAAAAATTTAGAAGATATCTTCTTAGGATTGAAAGGACAAAGCAACATAGAAGGGACCTATATTTGAAGGTTGGTGTGTCCATCATATTACATATGTGGCAACCTTTTGTTAAAGTCTTGTACCAATTTAAACTTTTACAAGTTATACAAGTTCCATTACTAACTTAACGTCGACACCTTATAATGTAAAATATCTATTTTGAATAGAAAAGGGTGTTTTTTATGTTCGACGATTGCAAAATTTCTGAAAATGAATCGAACGGTCTTTATTCGAATGCAGCATTCCGTATCTTAGTAAACATGTCGTTGACAAGCAATACTCTGAAAAACTGACAGTGTCGGTAAAGATTCCATGTGCAAAAATGACAAAACAGGGGTACAGAGTATTGTCCCTGCTAACCTGAAGTGTGCACGTTTCAGCTCTGGGGTTCCCAGTGAAGACATTTTTTTTTCAGTTAAAACATTTGAGGTACACAGTCTACAAAATGAAACAAAAGTTGAAAAGATGATGCTCGTCTTGGCGTATACTCAAGAATTTACTAATTCGGAACTGCTTAAACATGAAATGAAGTCACAAAACAAATGCGAATAGTCGCTGCTTGAATAGGCAGAGTTGCCCTTCATACAATTTACACATAGTCCCACAATGCCCAGATGATCTAAAGCATAATAAAAAAATATCATAAAGTTCACTATAAAAGAAATAACATAACTAATACTTTAAGCCATAGATTTTTATATGTAAAAAACACAGTACTAAAAGTTAACATACATAAAAAATGACAGGAACTATATTTATAGACAACCGATTACGAGCGACCAAACAGGTCACTTTTGAAAATCAGATCATTTCGTCTTTTTTTTTATTTAGTTCTTTGAGTCTCTCTTTTGCTTTTTTTCTGGACTTAATTATGCATGACATAACATCTTAACTTCATGTTTTAAAATATATACTTATGTATTGTGCATCAATGTGCCAATATGAAGTAAACGCCAATTATAGACAGCAACCTAGCAACATAAATAACCAAGGATATGTTCTTGATTTGACTGTAAGCCAGATATACACGAGTTTCCTTCAACGAGACAGCATCTCAACGACAAAAAGATCTTTTAAAGAACTATGCCTTCAGCTACCGTTTGTTTTTTTCTTCAATTCTGTTTAAAACCTCTTGCTATATTCAATGTGATTAACAAAAAAACAAAAAAACTCTCTATCAAACGAAAACTGTATAAAGTGAGAAAAAAGCTTCTGTCATTAGTACAAATTATTGCTTCATTACTTATTTCAGGGTTCGAACCCTAAACGTGGTAGTTTGGTTCGACTCCGAAACTATGTTTGTCAGTTTCCCAGCCGAAGGTCAGTGGCTCTGTCCGGGCGCTCCAGCTTTCTTCATCATAAGCTGGACGCCATGAAATAGCAACAAAAAAATGATTAAAGTGGCGTTAAAGACCAACAATGAATAAATCAATCATTGTATATTTCAGACGTTTCACACACAGATCTTATTTTTGTTAAACAAGGCGGTATTTATTTGAAATTGAATTTGACAATAGGAATTTTCCAGCATCGTATAATGATGAATCCGGATATGACTGTAATATGTGCCGCTGGACATTACTCTTCATCTTTGTAACATGGTAATACCTAAAAGAATCGAAGAATTTAAAGGAAATATTATTTTCAACATCTGTAAACTTTTTTAGAGGAAAGCTAAAAATTTAGAAGATATCTTCTTAGGATTGAAAGGACAAAGCAACATAGAAGGGACCTATATTTGAAGGTTGGTGTGTCCATCATATTACATATGTGGCAACCTTTTGTTAAAGTCTTGTACCAATTTAAACTTTTACAAGTTATACAAGTTCCATTACTAACTTAACGTCGACACCTTATAATGTAAAATATCTATTTTGAATAGAAAAGGGTGTTTTTTATGTTCGACGATTGCAAAATTTCTGAAAATGAATCGAACGGTCTTTATTCGAATGCAGCATTCCGTATCTTAGTAAACATGTCGTTGACAAGCAATACTCTGAAAAACTGACAGTGTCGGTAAAGATTCCATGTGCAAAAATGACAAAACAGGGGTACAGAGTATTGTCCCTGCTAACCTGAAGTGTGCACGTTTCAGCTCTGGGGTTCCCAGTGAAGACATTTTTTTTTCAGTTAAAACATTTGAGGTACACAGTCTACAAAATGAAACAAAAGTTGAAAAGATGATGCTCGTCTTGGCGTATACTCAAGAATTTACTAATTCGGAACTGCTTAAACATGAAATGAAGTCACAAAACAAATGCGAATAGTCGCTGCTTGAATAGGCAGAGTTGCCCTTCATACAATTTACACATAGTCCCACAATGCCCAGATGATCTAAAGCATAATAAAAAAATATCATAAAGTTCACTATAAAAGAAATAACATAACTAATACTTTAAGCCATAGATTTTTATATGTAAAAAACACAGTACTAAAAGTTAACATACATAAAAAATGACAGGAACTATATTTATAGACAACCGATTACGAGCGACCAAACAGGTCACTTTTGAAAATCAGATCATTTCGTCTTTTTTTTTATTTAGTTCTTTGAGTCTCTCTTTTGCTTTTTTTCTGGACTTAATTATGCATGACATAACATCTTAACTTCATGTTTTAAAATATATACTTATGTATTGTGCATCAATGTGCCAATATGAAGTAAACGCCAATTATAGACAGCAACCTAGCAACATAAATAACCAAGGATATGTTCTTGATTTGACTGTAAGCCAGATATACACGAGTTTCCTTCAACGAGACAGCATCTCAACGACAAAAAGATCTTTTAAAGAACTATGCCTTCAGCTACCGTTTGTTTTTTTCTTCAATTCTGTTTAAAACCTCTTGCTATATTCAATGTGATTAACAAAAAAACAAAAAAACTCTCTATCAAACGAAAACTGTATAAAGTGAGAAAAAAGCTTCTGTCATTAGTACAAATTATTGCTTCATTACTTATTTCAGGGTTCGAACCCTAAACGTGGTAGTTTGGTTCGACTCCGAAACTATGTTTGTCAGTTTCCCAGCCGAAGGTCAGTGGCTCTGTCCGGGCGCTCCAGCTTTCTTCATCATAAGCTGGACGCCATGAAATAGCAACAAAAAAATGATTAAAGTGGCGTTAAAGACCAACAATGAATAAATCAATCATTGTATATTTCAGACGTTTCACACACAGATCTTATTTTTGTTAAACAAGGCGGTATTTATTTGAAATTGAATTTGACAATAGGAATTTTCCAGCATCGTATAATGATGAATCCGGATATGACTGTAATATGTGCCGCTGGACATTACTCTTCATCTTTGTAACATGGTAATACCTAAAAGAATCGAAGAATTTAAAGGAAATATTATTTTCAACATCTGTAAACTTTTTTAGAGGAAAGCTAAAAATTTAGAAGATATCTTCTTAGGATTGAAAGGACAAAGCAACATAGAAGGGACCTATATTTGAAGGTTGGTGTGTCCATCATATTACATATGTGGCAACCTTTTGTTAAAGTCTTGTACCAATTTAAACTTTTACAAGTTATACAAGTTCCATTACTAACTTAACGTCGACACCTTATAATGTAAAATATCTATTTTGAATAGAAAAGGGTGTTTTTTATGTTCGACGATTGCAAAATTTCTGAAAATGAATCGAACGGTCTTTATTCGAATGCAGCATTCCGTATCTTAGTAAACATGTCGTTGACAAGCAATACTCTGAAAAACTGACAGTGTCGGTAAAGATTCCATGTGCAAAAATGACAAAACAGGGGTACAGAGTATTGTCCCTGCTAACCTGAAGTGTGCACGTTTCAGCTCTGGGGTTCCCAGTGAAGACATTTTTTTTTCAGTTAAAACATTTGAGGTACACAGTCTACAAAATGAAACAAAAGTTGAAAAGATGATGCTCGTCTTGGCGTATACTCAAGAATTTACTAATTCAGAACTGCTTAAACATGAAATGAAGTCACAAAACAAATGCGAATAGTCGCTGCTTGAATAGGCAGAGTTGCCCTTCATACAATTTACACATAGTCCCACAATGCCCAGATGATCTAAAGCATAATAAAAAAATATCATAAAGTTCACTATAAAAGAAATAACATAACTAATACTTTAAGCCATAGATTTTTATATGTAAAAAACACAGTACTAAAAGTTAACATACATAAAAAATGACAGGAACTATATTTATAGACAACCGATTACGAGCTACCAAACAGGTCACTTTTGAAAATCAGATCATTTCGTCTTTTTTTTTATTTAGTTCTTTGAGTCTCTCTTTTGCTTTTTTTCTGGACTTAATTATGCATGACATAACATCTTAACTTCATGTTTTAAAATATATACTTATGTATTGTGCATCAATGTGCCAATATGAAGTAAACGCCAATTATAGACAGCAACCTAGCAACATAAATAACCAAGGATATGTTCTTGATTTGACTGTAAGCCAGATATACACGAGTTTCCTTCAACGAGACAGCATCTCAACGACAAAAAGATCTTTTAAAGAACTATGCCTTCAGCTACCGTTTGTTTTTTTCTTCAATTCTGTTTAAAACCTCTTGCTATATTCAATGTGATTAACAAAAAAACAAAAAACTCTCTATCAAACGAAAACTGTATAAAGTGAGAAAAAAGCTTCTGTCATTAGTACAAATTATTGCTTCATTACTTATTTCAGGGTTCGAACCCTAAACGTGGTAGTTTGGTTCGACTCCGAAACTATGTTTGTCAGTTTCCCAGCCGAAGGTCAGTGGCTCTGTCCGGGCGCTCCAGCTTTCTTCATCATAAGCTGGACGCCATGAAATAGCAAAAAAAAAAAATGATTAAAGTGGCGTTAAAGACCAACAATGAATAAATCAATCATTGTATATTTCAGACGTTTCACACACAGATCTTATTTTTGTTAAACAAGGCGGTATTTATTTGAAATTGAATTTGACAATAGGAATTTTCCAGCATCGTATAATGATGAATCCGGATATGACTGTAATATGTGCCGCTGGACATTACTCTTCATCTTTGTAACATGGTAATACCTAAAAGAATCGAAGAATTTAAAGGAAATATTATTTTCAACATTTGTAAACTATTTTAGAGGAAAGCTAAAAATTTAGAAGATATCTTCTTAGGATTGAAAGGACAAAGCAACATAGAAGGGACCTATATTTGAAGGTTGGTGTGTCCATCATATTACATATGTGGCAACCTTTTGTTAAAGTCTTGTACCAATTTAAACTTTTACAAGTTATACAAGTTCCATTACTAACTTAACGTCGACACCTTATAATGTAAAATATCTATTTTGAATAGAAAAGGGTGTTTTTTATGTTCGACGATTGCAAAATTTCTGAAAATGAATCGAACGGTCTTTATTCGAATGCAGCATTCCGTATCTTAGTAAACATGTCGTTGACAAGCAATACTCTGAAAAACTGACAGTGTCGGTAAAGATTCCATTTGCAAAAATGACAAAACAGGGGTACAGAGTATTGTCCCTGCTAACCTGAAGTGTGCACGTTTCAGCTCTGGGGTTCCCAGTGAAGACATTTTTTTTTCAGTTAAAACATTTGAGGTACACAGTCTACAAAATGAAACAAAAGTTGAAAAGATGATGCTCGTCTTGGCGTATACTCAAGAATTTACTAATTCGGAACTGCTTAAACATGAAATGAAGTCACAAAACAAATGCGAATAGTCGCTGCTTGAATAGGCAGAGTTGCCCTTCATACAATTTACACATAGTCCCACAATGCCCAGATGATCTAAAGCATAATAAAAAAATATCATAAAGTTCACTATAAAAGAAATAACATAACTAATACTTTAAGCCATAGATTTTTATATGTAAAAAACACAGTACTAAAAGTTAACATACATAAAAAATGACAGGAACTATATTTATAGACAACCGATTACGAGCTACCAAACAGGTCACTTTTGAAAATCAGATCATTTCGTCTTTTTTTTTATTTAGTTCTTTGAGTCTCTCTTTTGCTTTTTTTCTGGACTTAATTATGCATGACATAACATCTTAACTTCATGTTTTAAAATATATACTTATGTATTGTGCATCAATGTGCCAATATGAAGTAAACGCCAATTATAGACAGCAACCTAGCAACATAAATAACCAAGGATATGTTCTTGATTTGACTGTAAGCCAGATATACACGAGTTTCCTTCAACGAGACAGCATCTCAACGACAAAAAGATCTTTTAAAGAACTATGCCTTCAGCTACCGTTTGTTTTTTTCTTCAATTCTGTTTAAAACCTCTTGCTATATTCAATGTGATTAACAAAAAAACAAAAAACTCTCTATCAAACGAAAACTGTATAAAGTGAGAAAAAAGCTTCTGTCATTAGTACAAATTATTGCTTCATTACTTATTTCAGGGTTCGAACCCTAAACGTGGTAGTTTGGTTCGACTCCGAAACTATGTTTGTCAGTTTCCCAGCCGAAGGTCAGTGGCTCTGTCCGGGCGCTCCAGCTTTCTTCATCATAAGCTGGACGCCATGAAATAGCAAAAAAAAAAATGATTAAAGTGGCGTTAAAGACCAACAATGAATAAATCAATCATTGTATATTTCAGACGTTTCACACACAGATCTTATTTTTGTTAAACAAGGCGGTATTTATTTGAAATTGAATTTGACAATAGGAATTTTCCAGCATCGTATAATGATGAATCCGGATATGACTGTAATATGTGCCGCTGGACATTACTCTTCATCTTTGTAACATGGTAATACCTAAAAGAATCGAAGAATTTAAAGGAAATATTATTTTCAACATTTGTAAACTATTTTAGAGGAAAGCTAAAAATTTAGAAGATATCTTCTTAGGATTGAAAGGACAAAGCAACATAGAAGGGACCTATATTTGAAGGTTGGTGTGTCCATCATATTACATATGTGGCAACCTTTTGTTAAATTTAAACTTTTACAAGTTATACAAGTTCCATTACTAACTTAACGTCGACACCTTATAATGTTAAATATCTATTTTGAATAGAAAAGGGTGTTTTTTATGTTCGACGATTGCAAAATTTCTGAAAATGAATCGAACGGTCTTTATTCGAATGCAGCATTCCGTATCTTAGTAAACATGTCGTTGACAAGCAATACTCTGAACCACTGACAGTGTCGGTAAAGATTCCATGTGCAAAAATGACAAAACAGGGGTACAGAGTATTGTCCCTGCTAACCTGAAGTGTGCACGTTTCAGCTCTGGGGTTCCCAGTGAAGACATTTTTTTTTCAGTTAAAACATTTGAGGTACACAGTCTACAAAATGAAACAAAAGTTGAAAAGATGATGCTCGTCTTGGCGTATACTCAAGAATTTACTAATTCGGAACTGCTTAAACATGAAATGAAGTCACAAAACAAATGCGAATAGTCGCTGCTTGAATAGGCAGAGTTGCCCTTCATACAATTTACACATAGTCCCACAATGCCCAGATGATCTAAAGCATAACAAAAAAATATCATAAAGTTCACTATAAAAGAAATAACATAACTAATACTTTAAGCCATAGATTTTTATATGTAAAAAACACAGTACTAAAAGTTAACATACATAAAAAATGACAGGAACTATATTTATAGACAACCGATTACGAGCGACCAAACAGGTCACTTTTGAAAATCAGATCATTTCGTCTTTTTTTTTATTTAGTTCTTTGAGTCTCTCGTTTGCTTTTTTTCTGGACTTAATTATGCATGACATAACATCTTAACTTCATGTTTTAAAATATATACTTATGTATTGTGCATCAATGTGCCAATATGAAGTAAACGCCAATTATAGACAGCAACCTAGCAACATAAATAACCAAGGATATGTTCTTGATTTGACTGTAAGCCAGATATACACGAGTTTCCTTCAACGAGACAGCATCTCAACGACAAAAAGATCTTTTAAAGAACTATGCCTTCAGCTACCGTTTGTTTTTTTCTTCAATTCTGTTTAAAACCTCTTGCTATATTCAATGTGATTAACAAAAAAACAAAAAAACTCTCTATCAAACGAAAACTGTATAAAGTGAGAAAAAAGCTTCTGTCATTAGTACAAATTATTGCTTCATTACTTATTTCAGGGTTCGAACCCTAAACGTGGTAGTTTGGTTCGACTCCGAAACTATGTTTGTCAGTTTCCCAGCCGAAGGTCAGTGGCTCTGTCCGGGCGCTCCAGCTTTCTTCATCATAAGCTGGACGCCATGAAATAGCAAAAAAAAAAAATGATTAAAGTGGCGTTAAAGACCAACAATGAATAAATCAATCATTGTATATTTCAGACGTTTCACACACAGATCTTATTTTTGTTAAACAAGGCGGTATTTATTTGAAATTGAATTTGACAATAGGAATTTTCCAGCATCGTATAATGATGAATCCGGATATGACTGTAATATGTGCCGCTGGACATTACTCTTCATCTTTGTAACATGGTAATACCTAAAAGAATCGAAGAATTTAAAGGAAATATTATTTTCAACATTTGTAAACTATTTTAGAGGAAAGCTAAAAATTTAGAAGATATCTTCTTAGGATTGAAAGGACAAAGCAACATAGAAGGGACCTATATTTGAAGGTTGGTGTGTCCATCATATTACATATGTGGCAACCTTTTGTTAAAGTCTTGTACCAATTTAAACTTTTACAAGTTATACAAGTTCCATTACTAACTTAACGTCGACACCTTATAATGTAAAATATCTATTTTGAATAGAAAAGGGTGTTTTTTATGTTCGACGATTGCAAAATTTCTGAAAATGAATCGAACGGTCTTTATTCGAATGCAGCATTCCGTATCTTAGTAAACATGTCGTTGACAAGCAATACTCTGAACCACTGACAGTGTCGGTAAAGATTCCATGTGCAAAAATGACAAAACAGGGGTACAGAGTATTGTCCCTGCTAACCTGAAGTGTGCACGTTTCAGCTCTGGGGTTCCCAGTGAAGACATTTTTTTTTCAGTTAAAACATTTGAGGTACACAGTCTACAAAATGAAACAAAATTTGAAAAGATGATGCTCGTCTTGGCGTATACTCAAGAATTTACTAATTCGGAACTGCTTAAACATGAAATGAAGTCACAAAACAAATGCGAATAGTCGCTGCTTGAATAGGCAGAGTTGCCCTTCATACAATTAACACATAGTCCCACAATGCCCAGATGATCTAAAGCATAACAAAAAAATATCATAAAGTTCACTATAAAAGAAATAACATAACTAATACTTTAAGCCATAGATTTTTATATGTAAAAAACACAGTACTAAAAGTTAACATACATAAAAAATGACAGGAACTATATTTATAGACAACCGATTACGAGCTACCAAACAGGTCACTTTTGAAAATCAGATCATTTCGTCTTTTTTTTTATTTAGTTCTTTGAGTCTCTCTTTTGCTTTTTTTCTGGACTTAATTATGCATGACATAACATCTTAACTTCATGTTTTAAAATATATACTTATGTATTGTGCATCAATGTGCCAATATGAAGTAAACGCCAATTATAGACAGCAACCTAGCAACATAAATAACCAAGGATATGTTCTTGATTTGACTGTAAGCCAGATATACACGAGTTTCCTTCAACGAGACAGCATCTCAACGACAAAAAGATCTTTTAAAGAACTATGCCTTCAGCTACCGTTTGTTGTTTTCTTCAATTCTGTTTAAAACCTCTTGCTATATTCAATGTGATTAACAAAAAAACAAAAAACTCTCTATCAAACGAAAACTGTATAAAGTGAGAAAAAAGCTTCTGTCATTAGTACAAATTATTGCTTCATTACTTATTTCAGGGTTCGAACCCTAAACGTGGTAGTTTGGTTCGACTCCGAAACTATGTTTGTCAGTTTCCCAGCCGAAGGTCAGTGGCTCTGTCCGGGCGCTCCAGCTTTCTTCATCATAAGCTGGACGCCATGAAATAGCAAAAAAAAAAATGATTAAAGTGGCGTTAAAGACCAACAATGAATAAATCAATCATTGTATATTTCAGACGTTTCACACACAGATCTTATTTTTGTTAAACAAGGCGGTATTTATTTGAAATTGAATTTGACAATAGGAATTTTCCAGCATCGTATAATGATGAATCCGGATATGACTGTAATATGTGCCGCTGGACATTACTCTTCATCTTTGTAACATGGTAATACCTAAAAGAATCGAAGAATTTAAAGGAAATATTATTTTCAACATTTGTAAACTATTTTAGAGGAAAGCTAAAAATTTAGAAGATATCTTCTTAGGATTGAAAGGACAAAGCAACATAGAAGGGACCTATATTTGAAGGTTGGTGTGTCCATCATATTACATATGTGGCAACCTTTTGTTAAAGTCTTGTACCAATTTAAACTTTTACAAGTTATACAAGTTCCATTACTAACTTAACGTCGACACCTTATAATGTAAAATATCTATTTTGAATAGAAAAGGGTGTTTTTTATGTTCGACGATTGCAAAATTTCTGAAAATGAATCGAACGGTCTTTATTCGAATGCAGCATTCCGTATCTTAGTAAACATGTCGTTGACAAGCAATACTCTGAACCACTGACAGTGTCGGTAAAGATTCCATGTGCAAAAATGACAAAACAGGGGTACAGAGTATTGTCCCTGCTAACCTGAAGTGTGCACGTTTCAGCTCTGGGGTTCCCAGTGAAGACATTTTTTTTTCAGTTAAAACATTTGAGGTACACAGTCTACAAAATGAAACAAAAGTTGAAAAGATGATGCTCGTCTTGGCGTATACTCAAGAATTTACTAATTCGGAACTGCTTAAACATGAAATGAAGTCACAAAACAAATGCGAATAGTCGCTGCTTGAATAGGCAGAGTTGCCCTTCATACAATTAACACATAGTCCCACAATGCCCAGATGATCTAAAGCATAACAAAAAAATATCATAAAGTTCACTATAAAAGAAATAACATAACTAATACTTTAAGCCATAGATTTTTATATGTAAAAAACACAGTACTAAAAGTTAACATACATAAAAAATGACAGGAACTATATTTATAGACAACCGATTACGAGCTACCAAACAGGTCACTTTTGAAAATCAGATCATTTCGTCTTTTTTTTTATTTAGTTCTTTGAGTCTCTCTTTTGCTTTTTTTCTGGACTTAATTATGCATGACATAACATCTTAACTTCATGTTTTAAAATATATACTTATGTATTGTGCCTCAATGTGCCAATATGAAGTAAACGCCAATTATAGACAGCAACCTAGCAACATAAATAACCAAGGATATGTTCTTGATTTGACTGTAAGCCAGATATACACGAGTTTCCTTCAACGAGACAGCATCTCAACGACAAAAAGATCTTTTAAAGAACTATGCCTTCAGCTACCGTTTGTTTTTTTCTTCAATTCTGTTTAAAACCTCTTGCTATATTCAATGTGATTAACAAAAAAACAAAAAACTCTCTATCAAACGAAAACTGTATAAAGTGAGAAAAAAGCTTCTGTCATTAGTACAAATTATTGCTTCATTACTTATTTCAGGGTTCGAACCCTAAACGTGGTAGTTTGGTTCGACTCCGAAACTATGTTTGTCAGTTTCCCAGCCGAAGGTCAGTGGCTCTGTCCGGGCGCTCCAGCTTTCTTCATCATAAGCTGGACGCCATGAAATAGCAAAAAAAAAATGATTAAAGTGGCGTTAAAGACCAACAATGAATAAATCAATCATTGTATATTTCAGACGTTTCACACACAGATCTTATTTTTGTTAAACAAGGCGGTATTTATTTGAAATTGAATTTGACAATAGGAATTTTCCAGCATCGTATAATGATGAATCCGGATATGACTGTAATATGTGCCGCTGGACATTACTCTTCATCTTTGTAACATGGTAATACCTAAAAGAATCGAAGAATTTAAAGGAAATATTATTTTCAACATTTGTAAACTATTTTAGAGGAAAGCTAAAAATTTAGAAGATATCTTCTTAGGATTGAAAGGACAAAGCAACATAGAAGGGACCTATATTTGAAGGTTGGTGTGTCCATCATATTACATATGTGGCAACCTTTTGTTAAAGTCTTGTACCAATTTAAACTTTTACAAGTTATACAAGTTCCATTACTAACTTAACGTCGACACCTTATAATGTAAAATATCTATTTTGAATAGAAAAGGGTGTTTTTTATGTTCGACGATTGCAAAATTTCTGAAAATGAATCGAACGGTCTTTATTCGAATGCAGCATTCCGTATCTTAGTAAACATGTCGTTGACAAGCAATACTCTGAACCACTGACAGTGTCGGTAAAGATTCCATGTGCAAAAATGACAAAACAGGGGTACAGAGTATTGTCCCTGCTAACCTGAAGTGTGCACGTTTCAGCTCTGGGGTTCCCAGTGAAGACATTTTTTTTTCAGTTAAAACATTTGAGGTACACAGTCTACAAAATGAAACAAAAGTTGAAAAGATGATGCTCGTCTTGGCGTATACTCAAGAATTTACTAATTCGGAACTGCTTAAACATGAAATGAAGTCACAAAACAAATGCGAATAGTCGCTGCTTGAATAGGCAGAGTTGCCCTTCATACAATTTACACATAGTCCCACAATGCCCAGATGATCTAAAGCATAACAAAAAAATATCATAAAGTTCACTATAAAAGAAATAACATAACTAATACTTTAAGCCATAGATTTTTATATGTAAAAAACACAGTACTAAAAGTTAACATACATAAAAAATGACAGGAACTATATTTATAGACAACCGATTACGAGCTACCAAACAGGTCACTTTTGAAAATCAGATCATTTCGTCTTTTTTTTTATTTAGTTCTTTGAGTCTCTCTTTTGCTTTTTTTCTGGACTTAATTATGCATGACATAACATCTTAACTTCATGTTTTAAAATATATACTTATGTATTGTGCATCAATGTGCCAATATGAAGTAAACGCCAATTATAGACAGCAACCTAGCAACATAAATAACCAAGGATATGTTCTTGATTTGACTGTAAGCCAGATATACACGAGTTTCCTTCAACGAGACAGCATCTCAACGACAAAAAGATCTTTTAAAGAACTATGCCTTCAGCTACCGTTTGTTTTTTTCTTCAATTCTGTTTAAAACCTCTTGCTATATTCAATGTGATTAACAAAAAAACAAAAAACTCTCTATCAAACGAAAACTGTATAAAGTGAGAAAAAAGCTTCTGTCATTAGTACAAATTATTGCTTCATTACTTATTTCAGGGTTCGAACCCTAAACGTGGTAGTTTGGTTCGACTCCGAAACTATGTTTGTCAGTTTCCCAGCCGAAGGTCAGTGGCTCTGTCCGGGCGCTCCAGCTTTCTTCATCATAAGCTGGACGCCATGAAATAGCAACAAAAAAAATGATTAAAGTGGCGTTAAAGACCAACAATGAATAAATCAATCATTGTATATTTCAGACGTTTCACACACAGATCTTATTTTTGTTAAACAAGGCGGTATTTATTTGAAATTGAATTTGACAATAGGAATTTTCCAGCATCGTATAATGATGAATCCGGATATGACTGTAATATGTGCCGCTGGACATTACTCTTCATCTTTGTAACATGGTAATACCTAAAAGAATCGAAGAATTTAAAGGAAATATTATTTTCAACATTTGTAAACTATTTTAGAGGAAAGCTAAAAATTTAGAAGATATCTTCTTAGGATTGAAAGGACAAAGCAACATAGAAGGGACCTATATTTGAAGGTTGGTGTGTCCATCATATTACATATGTGGCAACCTTTTGTTAAAGTCTTGTACCAATTTAAACTTTTACAAGTTATACTAGTTCCATTACTAACTTAACGTCGACACCTTATAATGTAAAATATCTATTTTGAATAGAAAAGGGTGTTTTCTATGTTCGACGATTGCAAAATTTCTGAAAATGAATCGAACGGTCTTTATTCGAATGCAGCATTCCGTATCTTAGTAAACATGTCGTTGACAAGCAATACTCTGAAAAACTGACAGTGTCGGTAAAGATTCCATGTGCAAAAATGACAAAACAGGGGTACAGGGTATTGTCCCTGCTAACCTGAAGTGTGCACGTTTCAGCTCTGGGGTTCCCAGTGAAGACATTTTTTTTTCAGTTAAAACATTTGAGGTACACAGTCTACAAAATGAAACAAAAGTTGAAAAGATGATGCTCGTCTTGGCGTATACTCAAGAATTTACTAATTCGGAACTGCTTAAACATGAAATGAAGTCACAAAACAAATGCGAATAGTCGCTGCTTGAATAGGCAGAGTTGCCCTTCATACAATTTACACATAGTCCCACAATGCCCAGATGATCTAAAGCATAATAAAAAAATATCATAAAGTTCACTATAAAAGAAATAACATAACTAATACTTTAAGCCATAGATTTTTATATGTAAAAAACACAGTACTAAAAGTTAACATACATAAAAAATGACAGGAACTATATTTATAGACAACCGATTACGAGCTACCAAACAGGTCACTTTTGAAAATCAGATCATTTCGTCTTTTTTTTTATTTAGTTCTTTGAGTCTCTCTTTTGCTTTTTTTCTGGACTTAATTATGCATGACATAACATCTTAACTTCATGTTTTAAAATATATACTTATGTATTGTGCATCAATGTGCCAATATGAAGTAAACGCCAATTATAGACAGCAACCTAGCAACATAAATAACCAAGGATATGTTCTTGATTTGACTGTAAGCCAGATATACACGAGTTTCCTTCAACGAGACAGCATCTCAACGACAAAAAGATCTTTTAAAGAACTATGCCTTCAGCTACCGTTTGTTTTTTTCTTCAATTCTGTTTAAAACCTCTTGCTATATTCAATGTGATTAACAAAAAAACAAAAAACTCTCTATCAAACGAAAACTGTATAAAGTGAGAAAAAAGCTTCTGTCATTAGTACAAATTATTGCTTCATTACTTATTTCAGGGTTCGAACCCTAAACGTGGTAGTTTGGTTCGACTCCGAAACTATGTTTGTCAGTTTCCCAGCCGAAGGTCAGTGGCTCTGTCCGGGCGCTCCAGCTTTCTTCATCATAAGCTGGACGCCATGAAATAGCAAAAAAAAATGATTAAAGTGGCGTTAAAGACCAACAATGAATAAATCAATCATTGTATATTTCAGACGTTTCACACACAGATCTTATTTTTGTTAAACAAGGCGGTATTTATTTGAAATTGAATTTGACAATAGGAATTTTCCAGCATCGTATAATGATGAATCCGGATATGACTGTAATATGTGCCGCTGGACATTACTCTTCATCTTTGTAACATGGTAATACCTAAAAGAATCGAAGAATTTAAAGGAAATATTATTTTCAACATTTGTAAACTATTTTAGAGGAAAGCTAAAAATTTAGAAGATATCTTCTTAGGATTGAAAGGACAAAGCAACATAGAAGGGACCTATATTTGAAGGTTGGTGTGTCCATCATATTACATATGTGGCAACCTTTTGTTAAAGTCTTGTACCAATTTAAACTTTTACAAGTTATACAAGTTCCATTACTAACTTAACGTCGACACCTTATAATGTAAAATATCTATTTTGAATAGAAAAGGGTGTTTTTTATGTTCGACGATTGCAAAATTTCTGAAAATGAATCGAACGGTCTTTATTCGAATGCAGCATTCCGTATCTTAGTAAACATGTCGTTGACAAGCAATACTCTGAACCACTGACAGTGTCGGTAAAGATTCCATGTGCAAAAATGACAAAACAGGGGTACAGAGTATTGTCCCTGCTAACCTGAAGTGTGCACGTTTCAGCTCTGGGGTTCCCAGTGAAGACATTTTTTTTTCAGTTAAAACATTTGAGGTACACAGTCTACAAAATGAAACAAAAGTTGAAAAGATGATGCTCGTCTTGGCGTATACTCAAGAATTTACTAATTCGGAACTGCTTAAACATGAAATGAAGTCACAAAACAAATGCGAATAGTCGCTGCTTGAATAGGCAGAGTTGCCCTTCATACAATTTACACATAGTCCCACAATGCCCAGATGATCTAAAGCATAATAAAAAAATATCATAAAGTTCACTATAAAAGAAATAACATAACTAATACTTTAAGCCATAGATTTTTATATGTAAAAAACACAGTACTAAAAGTTAACATACATAAAAAATGACAGGAACTATATTTATAGACAACCGATTACGAGCTACCAAACAGGTCACTTTTGAAAATCAGATCATTTCGTCTTTTTTTTTATTTAGTTCTTTGAGTCTCTCTTTTGCTTTTTTTCTGGACTTAATTATGCATGACATAACATCTTAACTTCATGTTTTAAAATATATACTTATGTATTGTGCATCAATGTGCCAATATGAAGTAAACGCCAATTAGACAGCAACCTAGCAACATAAATAACCAAGGATATGTTCCTGATTTGACTGTAAGCCAGATATACACGAATTTCCTTCAACGAGACAGCATCTCAACGACAAAAAAATCTTTTAAAGAACTATGCCTTCAGCTACCGTTTGTTTTTTTCTTCAATTCTGTTTAAAACCTCTTGCTATATTCAATGTGAATAACAAAAAAACAAAAAACTCTCTATCAAACGAAAACTGTATAAAGTGAGAAAAAAGCTTCTGTCATTAGTACAAATTATTGCTTCATTACTTATTTCAGGGTTCGAACCCTAAACGTGGTAGCTTGGTTCGACTCCAAAACTATGTTTGTCAGTTTCCCAGCCGAAGGTCAGTGGCTCTGTCCGGGCGCTCCAGCTTTCTTCATCATAAGCTGGACGCCATGAAATAGCAAAAAAATGATTAAAGTGGCGTTAAAGACCAACAATGAATAAATCAATCATTGTATATTTCAGACGTTTCACACACAGATCTTATTTTTGTTAAACAAGGCGGTATTTATTTGAAATTGAATTTGACAATAGGAATTTTCCAGCATCGTATAATGATGAATCCGGATATGACTGTAATATGTGCCGCTGGACATTACTCTTCATCTTTGTAACATGGTAATACCTAAACGAATCGAAGAATTTAAAAAAAATATTATTTTCAACATTTGTAAACTATTTTAGAGGAAAGCTAAAAATTTAGAAGATATCTTCTTAGGATTGAAAGGACAAAGCAACATAGAAGGGACCTATATTTGAAGGTTGGTGTGTCCATCATATTACATATGTGGCAACCTTTTGTTAAAGTCTTGTACCAATTTAAACTTTTACAAGTTATACTAGTTCCATTACTAACTTAACGTCGACACCTTATAATGTAAAATATCTATTTTGAATAGAAAAGGGTGTTTTCTATGTTCGACGATTGCAAAATTTCTGAAAATGAATCGAACGGTCTTTATTCGAATGCAGCATTCCGTATCTTAGTAAACATGTCGTTGACAAGCAATACTCTGAACCACTGACAGTGTCGGTAAAGATTCCATGTGCAAAAATGACAAAACAGGGGTACAGGGTATTGTCCCTGCTAACCTGAAGTGTGCACGTTTCAGCTCTGGGGTTCCCAGTGAAGACATTTTTTTTTCAGTTAAAACATTTGAGGTACACAGTCTACAAAATGAAACAAAAGTTGAAAAGATGATGCTCGTCTTGGCGTATACTCAAGAATTTACTAATTCGGAACTGCTTAAACATGAAATGAAGTCACAAAACAAATGCGAATAGTCGCTGCTTGAATAGGCAGAGTTGCCCTTCATACAATTTACACATAGTCCCACAATGCCCAGATGATCTAAAGCATAATAAAAAAATATCATAAAGTTCACTATAAAAGAAATAACATAACTAATACTTTAAGCCATAGATTTTTATATGTAAAAAACACAGTACTAAAAGTTAACATACATAAAAAATGACAGGAACTATATTTATAGACAACCGATTACGAGCTACCAAACAGGTCACTTTTGAAAATCAGATCATTTCGTCTTTTTTTTTATTTAGTTCTTTGAGTCTCTCTTTTGCTTTTTTTCTGGACTTAATTATGCATGACATAACATCTTAACTTCATGTTTTAAAATATATACTTATGTATTGTGCATCAATGTGCCAATATGAAGTAAACGCCAATTAGACAGCAACCTAGCAACATAAATAACCAAGGATATGTTCCTGATTTGACTGTAAGCCAGATATACACGAATTTCCTTCAACGAGACAGCATCTCAACGACAAAAAAATCTTTTAAAGAACTATGCCTTCAGCTACCGTTTGTTTTTTTCTTCAATTCTGTTTAAAACCTCTTGCTATATTCAATGTGAATAACAAAAAAACAAAAAACTCTCTATCAAACGAAAACTGTATAAAGTGAGAAAAAAGCTTCTGTCATTAGTACAAATTATTGCTTCATTACTTATTTCAGGGTTCGAACCCTAAACGTGGTAGCTTGGTTCGACTCCAAAACTATGTTTGTCAGTTTCCCAGCCGAAGGTCAGTGGCTCTGTCCGGGCGCTCCAGCTTTCTTCATCATAAGCTGGACGCCATGAAATAGCAAAAAAATGATTAAAGTGGCGTTAAAGACCAACAATGAATAAATCAATCATTGTATATTTCAGACGTTTCACACACAGATCTTATTTTTGTTAAACAAGGCGGTATTTATTTGAAATTGAATTTGACAATAGGAATTTTCCAGCATCGTATAATGATGAATCCGGATATGACTGTAATATGTGCCGCTGGACATTACTCTTCATCTTTGTAACATGGTAATACCTAAACGAATCGAAGAATTTAAAAAAAATATTATTTTCAACATTTGTAAACTATTTTAGAGGAAAGCTAAAAATTTAGAAGATATCTTCTTAGGATTGAAAGGTCTAAGCAACATAGAAGGGACCTATATTTGAAGGTTGGTGTGTCCATCATATTACATATGTGGCAACCTTTTGTTAAAGTCTTGTACCAATTTAAACTTTTACAAGTTATACTAGTTCCATTACTAACTTAACGTCGACACCTTATAATGTAAAATATCTATTTTGAATAGAAAAGGGTGTTTTCTATGTTCGACGATTGCAAAATTTCTGAAAATGAATCGAACGGTCTTTATTCGAATGCAGCATTCCGTATCTTAGTAAACATGTCGTTGACAAGCAATACTCTGAACCACTGACAGTGTCGGTAAAGATTCCATGTGCAAAAATGACAAAACAGGGGTACAGAGTATTGTCCCTGCTAACCTGAAGTGTGCACGTTTCAGCTCTGGGGTTCCAAGTGAAGACATTTTTTTTTCAGTTAAAACATTTGAGGTACACAGTCTACAAAATGAAACAAAAGTTGAAAAGATGATGCTCGTCTTGGCGTATACTCAAGAATTTACTAATTCGGAACTGCTTAAACATGAAATGAAGTCACAAAACAAATGCGAATAGTCGCTGCTTGAATAGGCAGAGTTGCCTTTCATACAATTTACACATAGTCCCACAATGCCCAGATGATCTAAAGCATAATAAAAAAATATCATAAAGTTCACTATAAAAGAAATAACATAACTAATACTTTAAGCCATAGATTTTTATATGTAAAAAACACAGTACTAAAAGTTAACATACATAAAAAATGACAGGAACTATATTTATAGACAACCGATTACGAGCTACCAAACAGGTCACTTTTGAAAATCAGATCATTTCGTCTTTTTTTTTATTTAGTTCTTTGAGTCTCTCTTTTGCTTTTTTTCTGGACTTAATTATGCATGACATAACATCTTAACTTCATGTTTTAAAATATATACTTATGTATTGTGCATCAATGTGCCAATATGAAGTAAACGCCAATTAGACAGCAACCTAGCAACATAAATAACCAAGGATATGTTCCTGATTTGACTGTAAGCCAGATATACACGAATTTCCTTCAACGAGACAGCATCTCAACGACAAAAAAATCTTTTAAAGAACTATGCCTTCAGCTACCGTTTGTTTTTTTCTTCAATTCTGTTTAAAACCTCTTGCTATATTCAATGTGAATAACAAAAAAACAAAAAACTCTCTATCAAACGAAAACTGTATAAAGTGAGAAAAAAGCTTCTGTCATTAGTACAAATTATTGCTTCATTACTTATTTCAGGGTTCGAACCCTAAACGTGGTAGCTTGGTTCGACTCCAAAACTATGTTTGTCAGTTTCCCAGCCGAAGGTCAGTAGCTCTGTCCGGGCGCTCCAGCTTTCTTCATCATAAGCTGGACGCCATGAAATAGCAAAAAAATGATTAAAGTGGCGTTAAAGACCAACAATGAATAAATCAATCATTGTATATTTCAGACGTTTCACACACAGATCTTATTTTTGTTAAACAAGGCGGTATTTATTTGAAATTGAATTTGACAATAGGAATTTTCCAGCATCGTATAATGATGAATCCGGATATGACTGTAATATGTGCCGCTGGACATTACTCTTCATCTTTGTAACATGGTAATACCTAAACGAATCGAAGAATTTAAAAAAAATATTATTTTCAACATTTGTAAACTATTTTAGAGGAAAGCTAAAAATTTAGAAGATATCTTCTTAGGATTGAAAGGTCTAAGCAACATAGAAGGGACCTATATTTGAAGGTTGGTGTGTCCATCATATTACATATGTGGCAACCTTTTGTTAAAGTCTTGTACCAATTTAAACTTTTACAAGTTATACTAGTTCCATTACTAACTTAACGTCGACACCTTATAATGTAAAATATCTATTTTGAATAGAAAAGGGTGTTTTCTATGTTCGACGATTGCAAAATTTCTGAAAATGAATCGAACGGTCTTTATTCGAATGCAGCATTCCGTATCTTAGTAAACATGTCGTTGACAAGCAATACTCTGAACCACTGACAGTGTCGGTAAAGATTCCATGTGCAAAAATGACAAAACAGGGGTACAGAGTATTGTCCCTGCTAACCTGAAGTGTGCACGTTTCAGCTCTGGGGTTCCCAGTGAAGACATTTTTTTTTCAGTTAAAACATTTGAGGTACACAGTCTACAAAATGAAACAAAAGTTGAAAAGATGATGCTCGTCTTGGCGTATACTCAAGAATTTACTAATTCGGAACTGCTTAAACATGAAATGAAGTCACAAAACAAATGCGAATAGTCGCTGCTTGAATAGGCAGAGTTGCCCTTCATACAATTTACACATAGTCCCACAATGCCCAGATGATCTAAAGCATAATAAAAAAATATCATAAAGTTCACTATAAAAGAAATAACATAACTAATACTTTAAGCCATAGATTTTTATATGTAAAAAACACAGTACTAAAAGTTAACATACATAAAAAATGACAGGAACTATATTTATAGACAACCGATTACGAGCTACCAAACAGGTCACTTTTGAAAATCAGATCATTTCGTCTTTTTTTTTATTTAGTTCTTTGAGTCTCTCTTTTGCTTTTTTTCTGGACTTAATTATGCATGACATAACATCTTAACTTCATGTTTTAAAATATATACTTATGTATTGTGCATCAATGTGCCAATATGAAGTAAACGCCAATTAGACAGCAACCTAGCAACATAAATAACCAAGGATATGTTCCTGATTTGACTGTAAGCCAGATATACACGAATTTCCTTCAACGAGACAGCATCTCAACGACAAAAAAATCTTTTAAAGAACTATGCCTTCAGCTACCGTTTGTTTTTTTCTTCAATTCTGTTTAAAACCTCTTGCTATATTCAATGTGAATAACAAAAAAACAAAAAACTCTCTATCAAACGAAAACTGTATAAAGTGAGAAAAAAGCTTCTGTCATTAGTACAAATTATTGCTTCATTACTTATTTCAGGGTTCGAACCCTAAACGTGGTAGCTTGGTTCGACTCCAAAACTATGTTTGTCAGTTTCCCAGCCGAAGGTCAGTGGCTCTGTCCGGGCGCTCCAGCTTTCTTCATCATAAGCTGGACGCCATGAAATAGCAAAAAAATGATTAAAGTGGCGTTAAAGACCAACAATGAATAAATCAATCATTGTATATTTCAGACGTTTCACACACAGATCTTATTTTTGTTAAACAAGGCGGTATTTATTTGAAATTGAATTTGACAATAGGAATTTTCCAGCATCGTATAATGATGAATCCGGATATGACTGTAATATGTGCCGCTGGACATTACTCTTCATCTTTGTAACATGGTAATACCTAAAAGAATCGAAGAATTTAAAAAAAATATTATTTTCAACATTTGTAAACTATTTTTAGAGGAAAGCTAAAAATTTAGAAGATATCTTCTTAGGATTGAAAGGACAAAGCAACATAGAAGGGACCTATATTTGAAGGTTGGTGTGTCCATCATATTACATATGTGGCAACCTTTTGTTAAAGTCTTGTACCAATTTAAACTTTTACAAGTTATACTAGTTCCATTACTAACTTAACGTCGACACCTTATAATGTAAAATATCTATTTTGAATAGAAAAGGGTGTTTTCTATGTTCGACGATTGCAAAATTTCTGAAAATGAATCGAACGGTCTTTATTCGAATGCAGCATTCCGTATCTTAGTAAACATGTCGTTGACAAGCAATACTCTGAACCACTGACAGTGTCGGTAAAGATTCCATGTGCAAAAATGACAAAACAGGGGTACAGAGTATTGTCCCTGCTAACCTGAAGTGTGCACGTTTCAGCTCTGGGGTTCCCAGTGAAGACATTTTTTTTTCAGTTAAAACATTTGAGGTACACAGTCTACAAAATGAAACAAAAGTTGAAAAGATGATGCTCGTCTTGGCGTATACTCAAGAATTTACTAATTCGGAACTGCTTAAACATGAAATGAAGTCACAAAACAAATGCGAATAGTCGCTGCTTGAATAGGCAGAGTTGCCCTTCATACAATTTACACATAGTCCCACAATGCCCAGATGATCTAAAGCATAATAAAAAAATATCATAAAGTTCACTATAAAAGAAATAACATAACTAATACTTTAAGCCATAGATTTTTATATGTAAAAAACACAGTACTAAAAGTTAACATACATAAAAAATGACAGGAACTATATTTATAGACAACCGATTACGAGCTACCAAACAGGTCACTTTTGAAAATCAGATCATTTCGTCTTTTTTTTTATTTAGTTCTTTGAGTCTCTCTTTTGCTTTTTTTCTGGACTTAATTATGCATGACATAACATCTTAACTTCATGTTTTAAAATATATACTTATGTATTGTGCATCAATGTGCCAATATGAAGTAAACACCAATTAGACAGCAACCTAGCAACATAAATAACCAAGGATATGTTCCTGATTTGACTGTAAGCCAGATATACACGAATTTCCTTCAACGAGACAGCATCTCAACGACAAAAAAATCTTTTAAAGAACTATGCCTTCAGCTACCGTTTGTTTTTTTCTTCAATTCTGTTTAAAACCTCTTGCTATATTCAATGTGAATAACAAAAAAACAAAAAACTCTCTATCAAACGAAAACTGTATAAAGTGAGAAAAAAGCTTCTGTCATTAGTACAAATTATTGCTTCATTACTTATTTCAGGGTTCGAACCCTAAACGTGGTAGCTTGGTTCGACTCCAAAACTATGTTTGTCAGTTTCCCAGCCGAAGGTCAGTGGCTCTGTCCGGGCGCTCCAGCTTTCTTCATCATAAGCTGGACGCCATGAAATAGCAAAAAAATGATTAAAGTGGCGTTAAAGACCAACAATGAATAAATCAATCATTGTATATTTCAGACGTTTCACACACAGATCTTATTTTTGTTAAACAAGGCGGTATTTATTTGAAATTGAATTTGACAATAGGAATTTTCCAGCATCGTATAATGATGAATCCGGATATGACTGTAATATGTGCCGCTGGACATTACTCTTCATCTTTGTAACATGGTAATACCTAAACGAATCGAAGAATTTAAAAAAAATATTATTTTCAACATTTGTAAACTATTTTAGAGGAAAGCTAAAAATTTAGAAGATATCTTCTTAGGATTGAAAGGTCTAAGCAACATAGAAGGGACCTATATTTGAAGGTTGGTGTGTCCATCATATTACATATGTGGCAACCTTTTGTTAAAGTCTTGTACCAATTTAAACTTTTACAAGTTATACTAGTTCCATTACTAACTTAACGTCGACACCTTATAATGTAAAATATCTATTTTGAATAGAAAAGGGTGTTTTCTATGTTCGACGATTGCAAAATTTCTGAAAATGAATCGAACGGTCTTTATTCGAATGCAGCATTCCGTATCTTAGTAAACATGTCGTTGACAAGCAATACTCTGAACCACTGACAGTGTCGGTAAAGATTCCATGTGCAAAAATGACAAAACAGGGGTACAGAGTATTGTCCCTGCTAACCTGAAGTGTGCACGTTTCAGCTCTGGGGTTCCCAGTGAAGACATTTTTTTTTCAGTTAAAACATTTGAGGTACACAGTCTACAAAATGAAACAAAAGTTGAAAAGATGATGCTCGTCTTGGCGTATACTCAAGAATTTACTAATTCGGAACTGCTTAAACATGAAATGAAGTCACAAAACAAATGCGAATAGTCGCTGCTTGAATAGGCAGAGTTGCCCTTCATACAATTTACACATAGTCCCACAATGCCCAGATGATCTAAAGCATAATAAAAAAATATCATAAAGTTCACTATAAAAGAAATAACATAACTAATACTTTAAGCCATAGATTTTTATATGTAAAAAACACAGTACTAAAAGTTAACATACATAAAAAATGACAGGAACTATATTTATAGACAACCGATTACGAGCTACCAAACAGGTCACTTTTGAAAATCAGATCATTTCGTCTTTTTTTTTATTTAGTTCTTTGAGTCTCTCTTTTGCTTTTTTTCTGGACTTAATTATGCATGACATAACATCTTAACTTCATGTTTTAAAATATATACTTATGTATTGTGCATCAATGTGCCAATATGAAGTAAACACCAATTAGACAGCAACCTAGCAACATAAATAACCAAGGATATGTTCCTGATTTGACTGTAAGCCAGATATACACGAATTTCCTTCAACGAGACAGCATCTCAACGACAAAAAAATCTTTTAAAGAACTATGCCTTCAGCTACCGTTTGTTTTTTTCTTCAATTCTGTTTAAAACCTCTTGCTATATTCAATGTGAATAACAAAAAAACAAAAAACTCTCTATCAAACGAAAACTGTATAAAGTGAGAAAAAAGCTTCTGTCATTAGTACAAATTATTGCTTCATTACTTATTTCAGGGTTCGAACCCTAAACGTGGTAGCTTGGTTCGACTCCAAAACTATGTTTGTCAGTTTCCCAGCCGAAGGTCAGTGGCTCTGTCCGGGCGCTCCAGCTTTCTTCATCATAAGCTGGACGCCATGAAATAGCAAAAAAATGATTAAAGTGGCGTTAAAGACCAACAATGAATAAATCAATCATTGTATATTTCAGACGTTTCACACACAGATCTTATTTTTGTTAAACAAGGCGGTATTTATTTGAAATTGAATTTGACAATAGGAATTTTCCAGCATCGTATAATGATGAATCCGGATATGACTGTAATATGTGCCGCTGGACATTACTCTTCATCTTTGTAACATGGTAATACCTAAACGAATCGAAGAATTTAAAAAAAATATTATTTTCAACATTTGTAAACTATTTTAGAGGAAAGCTAAAAATTTAGAAGATATCTTCTTAGGATTGAAAGGTCTAAGCAACATAGAAGGGACCTATATTTGAAGGTTGGTGTGTCCATCATATTACATATGTGGCAACCTTCTGTTAAAGTCTTGTACCAATTTAAACTTTTACAAGTTATACTAGTTCCATTACTAACTTAACGTCGACACCTTATAATGTAAAATATCTATTTTGAATAGAAAAGGGTGTTTTCTATGTTCGACGATTGCAAAATTTCTGAAAATGAATCGAACGGTCTTTATTCGAATGCAGCATTCCGTATCTTAGTAAACATGTCGTTGACAAGCAATACTCTGAACCACTGACAGTGTCGGTAAAGATTCCATGTGCAAAAATGACAAAACAGGGGTACAGAGTATTGTCCCTGCTAACCTGAAGTGTGCACGTTTCAGCTCTGGGGTTCCCAGTGAAGACATTTTTTTTTCAGTTAAAACATTTGAGGTACACAGTCTACAAAATGAAACAAAAGTTGAAAAGATGATGCTCGTCTTGGCGTATACTCAAGAATTTACTAATTCGGAACTGCTTAAACATGAAATGAAGTCACAAAACAAATGCGAATAGTCGCTGCTTGAATAGGCAGAGTTGCCCTTCATACAATTTACACATAGTCCCACAATGCCCAGATGATCTAAAGCATAATAAAAAAATATCATAAAGTTCACTATAAAAGAAATAACATAACTAATACTTTAAGCCATAGATTTTTATATGTAAAAAACACAGTACTAAAAGTTAACATACATAAAAAATGACAGGAACTATATTTATAGACAACCGATTACGAGCTACCAAACAGGTCACTTTTGAAAATCAGATCATTTCGTCTTTTTTTTTATTTAGTTCTTTGAGTCTCTCTTTTGCTTTTTTTCTGGACTTAATTATGCATGACATAACATCTTAACTTCATGTTTTAAAATATATACTTATGTATTGTGCATCAATGTGCCAATATGAAGTAAACACCAATTAGACAGCAACCTAGCAACATAAATAACCAAGGATATGTTCCTGATTTGACTGTAAGCCAGATATACACGAATTTCCTTCAACGAGACAGCATCTCAACGACAAAAAAATCTTTTAAAGAACTATGCCTTCAGCTACCGTTTGTTTTTTTCTTCAATTCTGTTTAAAACCTCTTGCTATATTCAATGTGAATAACAAAAAAACAAAAAACTCTCTATCAAACGAAAACTGTATAAAGTGAGAAAAAAGCTTCTGTCATTAGTACAAATTATTGCTTCATTACTTATTTCAGGGTTCGAACCCTAAACGTGGTAGCTTGGTTCGACTCCAAAACTATGTTTGTCAGTTTCCCAGCCGAAGGTCAGTGGCTCTGTCCGGGCGCTCCAGCTTTCTTCATCATAAGCTGGACGCCATGAAATAGCAAAAAAATGATTAAAGTGGCGTTAAAGACCAACAATGAATAAATCAATCATTGTATATTTCAGACGTTTCACACACAGATCTTATTTTTGTTAAACAAGGCGGTATTTATTTGAAATTGAATTTGACAATAGGAATTTTCCAGCATCGTATAATGATGAATCCGGATATGACTGTAATATGTGCCGCTGGACATTACTCTTCATCTTTGTAACATGGTAATACCTAAACGAATCGAAGAATTTAAAAAAAATATTATTTTCAACATTTGTAAACTATTTTAGAGGAAAGCTAAAAATTTAGAAGATATCTTCTTAGGATTGAAAGGTCTAAGCAACATAGAAGGGACCTATATTTGAAGGTTGGTGTGTCCATCATATTACATATGTGGCAACCTTTTGTTAAAGTCTTGTACCAATTTAAACTTTTACAAGTTATACTAGTTCCATTACTAACTTAACGTCGACACCTTATAATGTAAAATATCTATTTTGAATAGAAAAGGGTGTTTTCTATGTTCGACGATTGCAAAATTTCTGAAAATGAATCGAACGGTCTTTATTCGAATGCAGCATTCCGTATCTTAGTAAACATGTCGTTGACAAGCAATACTCTGAACCACTGACAGTGTCGGTAAAGATTCCATGTGCAAAAATGACAAAACAGGGGTACAGAGTATTGTCCCTGCTAACCTGAAGTGTGCACGTTTCAGCTCTGGGGTTCCCAGTGAAGACATTTTTTTTTCAGTTAAAACATTTGAGGTACACAGTCTACAAAATGAAACAAAAGTTGAAAAGATGATGCTCGTCTTGGCGTATACTCAAGAATTTACTAATTCGGAACTGCTTAAACATGAAATGAAGTCACAAAACAAATGCGAATAGTCGCTGCTTGAATAGGCAGAGTTGCCCTTCATACAATTTACACATAGTCCCACAATGCCCAGATGATCTAAAGCATAATAAAAAAATATCATAAAGTTCACTATAAAAGAAATAACATAACTAATACTTTAAGCCATAGATTTTTATATGTAAAAAACACAGTACTAAAAGTTAACATACATAAAAAATGACAGGAACTATATTTATAGACAACCGATTACGAGCTACCAAACAGGTCACTTTTGAAAATCAGATCATTTCGTCTTTTTTTTTATTTAGTTCTTTGAGTCTTTCTTTTGCTTTTTTTCTGGACTTAATTATGCATGACATAACATCTTAACTTCATGTTTTAAAATATATACTTATGTGTTGTGCATCAATGTGCCAATATGAAGTAAACGCCAATTAGACAGCAACCTAGCAACATAAATAACCAAGGATATGTTCCTGATTTGACTGTAAGCCAGATATACACGAATTTCCTTCAACGAGACAGCATCTCAACGACAAAAAAATCTTTTAAAGAACTATGCCTTCAGCTACCGTTTGTTTTTTTCTTCAATTCTGTTTAAAACCTCTTGCTATATTCAATGTGAATAACAAAAAAACAAAAAACTCTCTATCAAACGAAAACTGTATAAAGTGAGAAAAAAGCTTCTGTCATTAGTACAAATTATTGCTTCATTACTTATTTCAGGGTTCGAACCCTAAACGTGGTAGCTTGGTTCGACTCCAAAACTATGTTTGTCAGTTTCCCAGCCGAAGGTCAGTGGCTCTGTCCGGGCGCTCCAGCTTTCTTCATCATAAGCTGGACGCCATGAAATAGCAAAAAAATGATTAAAGTGGCGTTAAAGACCAACAATGAATAAATCAATCATTGTATATTTCAGACGTTTCACACACAGATCTTATTTTTGTTAAACAAGGCGGTATTTATTTGAAATTGAATTTGACAATAGGAATTTTCCAGCATCGTATAATGATGAATCCGGATATGACTGTAATATGTGCCGCTGGACATTACTCTTCATCTTTGTAACATGGTAATACCTAAACGAATCGAAGAATTTAAAAAAAATATTATTTTCAACATTGTGAACTATTTTAGAGGAAAGCTAAAAATTTAGAAGATATCTTCTTAGGATTGAAAGGTCTAAGCAACATAGAAGGGACCTATATTTGAAGGTTGGTGTGTCCATCATATTACATATGTGGCAACCTTTTGTTAAAGTCTTGTACCAATTTAAACTTTTACAAGTTATACTAGTTCCATTACTAACTTAACGTCGACACCTTATAATGTAAAATATCTATTTTGAATAGAAAAGGGTGTTTTCTATGTTCGACGATTGCAAAATTTCTGAAAATGAATCGAACGGTCTTTATTCGAATGCAGCATTCCGTATCTTAGTAAACATGTCGTTGACAAGCAATACTCTGAACCACTGACAGTGTCGGTAAAGATTCCATGTGCAAAAATGACAAAACAGGGGTACAGAGTATTGTCCCTGCTAACCTGAAGTGTGCACGTTTCAGCTCTGGGGTTCCCAGTGAAGACATTTTTTTTTCAGTTAAAACATTTGAGGTACACAGTCTACAAAATGAAACAAAAGTTGAAAAGATGATGCTCGTCTTGGCGTATACTCAAGAATTTACTAATTCGGAACTGCTTAAACATGAAATGAAGTCACAAAACAAATGCGAATAGTCGCTGCTTGAATAGGCAGAGTTGCCCTTCATACAATTTACACATAGTCCCACAATGCCCAGATGATCTAAAGCATAATAAAAAAATATCATAAAGTTCACTATAAAAGAAATAACATAACTAATACTTTAAGCCATAGATTTTTATATGTAAAAAACACAGTACTAAAAGTTAACATACATAAAAAATGACAGGAACTATATTTATAGACAACCGATTACGAGCTACCAAACAGGTCACTTTTGAAAATCAGATCATTTCGTCTTTGTTTTTATTTAGTTCTTTGAGTCTTTCTTTTGCTTTTTTTCTGGACTTAATTATGCATGACATAACATCTTAACTTCATGTTTTAAAATATATACTTATGTGTTGTGCATCAATGTGCCAATATGAAGTAAACGCCAATTAGACAGCAACCTAGCAACATAAATAACCAAGGATATGTTCCTGATTTGACTGTAAGCCAGATATACACGAATTTCCTTCAACGAGACAGCATCTCAACGACAAAAAAATCTTTTAAAGAACTATGCCTTCAGCTACCGTTTGTTTTTTTCTTCAATTCTGTTTAAAACCTCTTGCTATATTCAATGTGAATAACAAAAAAACAAAAAACTCTCTATCAAACGAAAACTGTATAAAGTGAGAAAAAAGCTTCTGTCATTAGTACAAATTATTGCTTCATTACTTATTTCAGGGTTCGAACCCTAAACGTGGTAGCTTGGTTCGACTCCAAAACTATGTTTGTCAGTTTCCCAGCCGAAGGTCAGTGGCTCTGTCCGGGCGCTCCAGCTTTCTTCATCATAAGCTGGACGCCATGAAATAGCAAAAAAATGATTAAAGTGGCGTTAAAGACCAACAATGAATAAATCAATCATTGTATATTTCAGACGTTTCACACACAGATCTTATTTTTGTTAAACAAGGCGGTATTTATTTGAAATTGAATTTGACAATAGGAATTTTCCAGCATCGTATAATGATGAATCCGGATATGACTGTAATATGTGCCGCTGGACATTACTCTTCATCTTTGTAACATGGTAATACCTAAACGAATCGAAGAATTTAAAAAAAATATTATTTTCAACATTGTGAACTATTTTAGAGGAAAGCTAAAAATTTAGAAGATATCTTCTTAGGATTGAAAGGTCTAAGCAACATAGAAGGGACCTATATTTGAAGGTTGGTGTGTCCATCATATTACATATGTGGCAACCTTTTGTTAAAGTCTTGTACCAATTTAAACTTTTACAAGTTATACTAGTTCCATTACTAACTTAACGTCGACACCTTATAATGTAAAATATCTATTTTGAATAGAAAAGGGTGTTTTCTATGTTCGACGATTGCAAAATTTCTGAAAATGAATCGAACGGTCTTTATTCGAATGCAGCATTCCGTATCTTAGTAAACATGTCGTTGACAAGCAATACTCTGAACCACTGACAGTGTCGGTAAAGATTCCATGTGCAAAAATGACAAAACAGGGGTACAGAGTATTGTCCCTGCTAACCTGAAGTGTGCACGTTTCAGCTCTGGGGTTCCCAGTGAAGACATTTTTTTTTCAGTTAAAACATTTGAGGTACACAGTCTACAAAATGAAACAAAAGTTGAAAAGATGATGCTCGTCTTGGCGTATACTCAAGAATTTACTAATTCGGAACTGCTTAAACATGAAATGAAGTCACAAAACAAATGCGAATAGTCGCTGCTTGAATAGGCAGAGTTGCCCTTCATACAATTTACACATAGTCCCACAATGCCCAGATGATCTAAAGCATAATAAAAAAATATCATAAAGTTCACTATAAAAGAAATAACATAACTAATACTTTAAGCCATAGATTTTTATATGTAAAAAACACAGTACTAAAAGTTAACATACATAAAAAATGACAGGAACTATATTTATAGACAACCGATTACGAGCTACCAAACAGGTCACTTTTGAAAATCAGATCATTTCGTCTTTTTTTTTATTTAGTTCTTTGAGTCTTTCTTTTGCTTTTTTTCTGGACTTAATTATGCATGACATAACATCTTAACTTCATGTTTTAAAATATATACTTATGTATTGTGCATCAATGTGCCAATATGAAGTAAACGCCAATTAGACAGCAACCTAGCAACATAAATAACCAAGGATATGTTCCTGATTTGACTGTAAGCCAGATATACACGAATTTCCTTCAACGAGACAGCATCTCAACGACAAAAAAATCTTTTAAAGAACTATGCCTTCAGCTACCGTTTGTTTTTTTCTTCAATTCTGTTTAAAACCTCTTGCTATATTCAATGTGAATAACAAAAAAACAAAAAACTCTCTATCAAACGAAAACTGTATAAAGTGAGAAAAAAGCTTCTGTCATTAGTACAAATTATTGCTTCATTACTTATTTCAGGGTTCGAACCCTAAACGTGGTAGCTTGGTTCGACTCCAAAACTATGTTTGTCAGTTTCCCAGCCGAAGGTCAGTGGCTCTGTCCGGGCGCTCCAGCTTTCTTCATCATAAGCTGGACGCCATGAAATAGCAAAAAAATGATTAAAGTGGCGTTAAAGACCAACAATGAATAAATCAATCATTGTATATTTCAGACGTTTCACACACAGATCTTATTTTTGTTAAACAAGGCGGTATTTATTTGAAATTGAATTTGACAATAGGAATTTTCCAGCATCGTATAATGATGAATCCGGATATGACTGTAATATGTGCCGCTGGACATTACTCTTCATCTTTGTAACATGGTAATACCTAAACGAATCGAAGAATTTAAAAAAAATATTATTTTCAACATTTGTAAACTATTTTAGAGGAAAGCTAAAAATTTAGAAGATATCTTCTTAGGATTGAAAGGTCTAAGCAACATAGAAGGGACCTATATTTGAAGGTTGGTGTGTCCATCATATTACATATGTGGCAACCTTTTGTTAAAGTCTTGTACCAATTTAAACTTTTACAAGTTATACTAGTTCCATTACTAACTTAACGTCGACACCTTATAATGTAAAATATCTATTTTGAATAGAAAAGGGTGTTTTCTATGTTCGACGATTGCAAAATTTCTGAAAATGAATCGAACGGTCTTTATTCGAATGCAGCATTCCGTATCTTAGTAAACATGTCGTTGACAAGCAATACTCTGAACCACTGACAGTGTCGGTAAAGATTCCATGTGCAAAAATGACAAAACAGGGGTACAGAGTATTGTCCCTGCTAACCTGAAGTGTGCACGTTTCAGCTCTGGGGTTCCCAGTGAAGACATTTTTTTTTCAGTTAAAACATTTGAGGTACACAGTCTACAAAATGAAACAAAAGTTGAAAAGATGATGCTCGTCTTGGCGTATACTCAAGAATTTACTAATTCGGAACTGCTTAAACATGAAATGAAGTCACAAAACAAATGCGAATAGTCGCTGCTTGAATAGGCAGAGTTGCCCTTCATACAATTTACACATAGTCCCACAATGCCCAGATGATCTAAAGCATAATAAAAAAATATCATAAAGTTCACTATAAAAGAAATAACATAACTAATACTTTAAGCCATAGATTTTTATATGTAAAAAACACAGTACTAAAAGTTAACATACATAAAAAATGACAGGAACTATATTTATAGACAACCGATTACGAGCTACCAAACAGGTCACTTTTGAAAATCAGATCATTTCGTCTTTTTTTTTATTTAGTTCTTTGAGTCTTTCTTTTGCTTTTTTTCTGGACTTAATTATGCATGACATAACATCTTAACTTCATGTTTTAAAATATATACTTATGTATTGTGCATCAATGTGCCAATATGAAGTAAACGCCAATTAGACAGCAACCTAGCAACATAAATAACCAAGGATATGTTCCTGATTTGACTGTAAGCCAGATATACACGAGTTTCCTTCAACGCTACAGGATCTCAACGACAAAAAAAACTTTTAAAGAACTATGCCTTCAGCTACCGTTTGTTTTTTTCTTCAATTCTGTTTAAAACCTCTTGCTATATTCAATGTGATTAACAAAAAAACAAAAAACTCTCTATCAAACGAAAACTGTATAAAGTGAGAAAAAAGCTTCTGTCATTAGTACAAATTATTGCTTCATTACTTATTTCAGGGTTCGAACCCTAAACGTGGTAGCCTGGTTCGACTCCAAAACTATGTTTGTCAGTTTCCCAGCCGAAGGTCAGTGGCTCTGTCCGGGCGCTCCAGCTTTCTTCATCATAATCTGGACGCAATAAAATAGCAAATAAAAAAATGATTAAAGTGGCGTTAAAGACCAACAATAAATAAATCAATCATTGTATATTTCAGACGTTTCACACACAGATCTTATTTTTGTTAAACAAGGCGGTATTTATTTGAAATTGAATTTGACAATAGGAATTTTCCAGCATCGTATAATGATGAATCCGGATATGACTGTAATGTGTGCCGCTGGACATTACTCTTCATCTTTGTAACATGGTAATACCTAAACGAATCGAAGAATTTAAAGGAAATATTATTTTCAACATTTGTAAACTATTTTAGAGGAAAGCTATAAATTTAGAAGATATCTTCTTAGGATTGAAAGGTCAAAGCAACATAGAAGGGACCTATATTTGAAGGTTGGTGTGTCCATCATATTACATATGTGGCAACCTTTTGTTAAAGTCTTGTACCAATTTAAACTTTTACAAGTTATACTAGTTCCATTACTAACTTAACGACGACACCTTATAATGTAAAATATCTATTTTGAATAGAAAAGGGTGTTTTCTATGTTCGACGATTGCAAACTTTCTGAAAATGAATCGAACGGTCTTTATTCGAATGCAGCATTCCGTATCTTAGTAAACATGTCGTTGACAAGCAATACTCTGAACCACTGACAGTGTCGGTAAAGATTCCATGTGCAAAAATGACAAAACAGGGGTACAGAGTATTGTCCCTGCTAACCTGAAGTGTGCACGTTTCAGCTCTGGGGTTCCCAGTGAAGACATTTTTTTTTCAGTTAAAACATTTGAGGTACACAGTCTACAAAATGAAACAAAAGTTGAAAAGATGATGCTCGTCTTGGCGTATACTCAAGAATTTACTAATTCGGAACTGCTTAAACATGAAATGAAGTCACAAAACAAATGCGAATAGTCGCTGCTTGAATAGGCAGAGTTGCCCTTCATACAATTTACACATAGTCCCACAATGCCCAGATGATCTAAAGCATAATAAAAAAATATCATAAAGTTCACTATAAAAGAAATAACATAACTAATACTTTAAGCCATAGATTTTTATATGTAAAAAACACAGTACTAAAAGTTAACATACATAAAAAATGACAGGAACTATATTTATAGACAACCGATTACGAGCTACCAAACAGGTCACTTTTGAAAATCAGATCATTTCGTCTTTTTTTTTATTTAGTTCTTTGAGTCTTTCTTTTGCTTTTTTTCTGGACTTAATTATGCATGACATAACATCTTAACTTCATGTTTTAAAATATATACTTATGTATTGTGCATCAATGTGCCAATATGAAGTAAACGCCAATTAGACAGCAACCTAGCAACATAAATAACCAAGGATATGTTCCTGATTTGACTGTAAGCCAGATATACACGAATTTCCTTCAACGAGACAGCATCTCAACGACAAAAAAATCTTTTAAAGAACTATGCCTTCAGCTACCGTTTGTTTTTTTCTTCAATTCTGTTTAAAACCTCTTGCTATATTCAATGTGAATAACAAAAAAACAAAAAACTCTCTATCAAACGAAAACTGTATAAAGTGAGAAAAAAGCTTCTGTCATTAGTACAAATTATTGCTTCATTACTTATTTCAGGGTTCGAACCCTAAACGTGGTAGCTTGGTTCGACTCCAAAACTATGTTTGTCAGTTTCCCAGCCGAAGGTCAGTGGCTCTGTCCGGGCGCTCCAGCTTTCTTCATCATAAGCTGGACGCCATGAAATAGCAAAAAAATGATTAAAGTGGCGTTAAAGACCAACAATGAATAAATCAATCATTGTATATTTCAGACGTTTCACACACAGATCTTATTTTTGTTAAACAAGGCGGTATTTATTTGAAATTGAATTTGACAATAGGAATTTTCCAGCATCGTATAATGATGAATCCGGATATGACTGTAATATGTGCCGCTGGACATTACTCTTCATCTTTGTAACATGGTAATACCTAAACGAATCGAAGAATTTAAAAAAAATATTATTTTCAACATTTGTAAACTATTTTAGAGGAAAGCTAAAAATTTAGAAGATATCTTCTTAGGATTGAAAGGTCTAAGCAACATAGAAGGGACCTATATTTGAAGGTTGGTGTGTCCATCATATTACATATGTGGCAACCTTTTGTTAAAGTCTTGTACCAATTTAAACTTTTACAAGTTATACTAGTTCCATTACTAACTTAACGTCGACACCTTATAATGTAAAATATCTATTTTGAATAGAAAAGGGTGTTTTCTATGTTCGACGATTGCAAAATTTCTGAAAATGAATCGAACGGTCTTTATTCGAATGCAGCATTCCGTATCTTAGTAAACATGTCGTTGACAAGCAATACTCTGAACCACTGACAGTGTCGGTAAAGATTCCATGTGCAAAAATGACAAAACAGGGGTACAGAGTATTGTCCCTGCTAACCTGAAGTGTGCACGTTTCAGCTCTGGGGTTCCCAGTGAAGACATTTTTTTTTCAGTTAAAACATTTGAGGTACACAGTCTACAAAATGAAACAAAAGTTGAAAAGATGATGCTCGTCTTGGCGTATACTCAAGAATTTACTAATTCGGAACTGCTTAAACATGAAATGAAGTCACAAAACAAATGCGAATAGTCGCTGCTTGAATAGGCAGAGTTGCCCTTCATACAATTTACACATAGTCCCACAATGCCCAGATGATCTAAAGCATAATAAAAAAATATCATAAAGTTCACTATAAAAGAAATAACATAACTAATACTTTAAGCCATAGATTTTTATATGTAAAAAACACAGTACTAAAAGTTAACATACATAAAAAATGACAGGAACTATATTTATAGACAACCGATTACGAGCTACCAAACAGGTCACTTTTGAAAATCAGATCATTTCGTCTTTTTTTTTATTTAGTTCTTTGAGTCTTTCTTTTGCTTTTTTTCTGGACTTAATTATGCATGACATAACATCTTAACTTCATGTTTTAAAATATATACTTATGTATTGTGCATCAATGTGCCAATATGAAGTAAACGCCAATTAGACAGCAACCTAGCAACATAAATAACCAAGGATATGTTCCTGATTTGACTGTAAGCCAGATATACACGAATTTCCTTCAACGAGACAGCATCTCAACGACAAAAAAATCTTTTAAAGAACTATGCCTTCAGCTACCGTTTGTTTTTTTCTTCAATTCTGTTTAAAACCTCTTGCTATATTCAATGTGAATAACAAAAAAACAAAAAACTCTCTATCAAACGAAAACTGTATAAAGTGAGAAAAAAGCTTCTGTCATTAGTACAAATTATTGCTTCATTACTTATTTCAGGGTTCGAACCCTAAACGTGGTAGCTTGGTTCGACTCCAAAACTATGTTTGTCAGTTTCCCAGCCGAAGGTCAGTGGCTCTGTCCGGGCGCTCCAGCTTTCTTCATCATAAGCTGGACGCCATGAAATAGCAAAAAAATGATTAAAGTGGCGTTAAAGACCAACAATGAATAAATCAATCATTGTATATTTCAGACGTTTCACACACAGATCTTATTTTTGTTAAACAAGGCGGTATTTATTTGAAATTGAATTTGACAATAGGAATTTTCCAGCATCGTATAATGATGAATCCGGATATGACTGTAATATGTGCCGCTGGACATTACTCTTCATCTTTGTAACATGGTAATACCTAAACGAATCGAAGAATTTAAAAAAAATATTATTTTCAACATTTGTAAACTATTTTAGAGGAAAGCTAAAAATTTAGAAGATATCTTCTTAGGATTGAAAGGTCTAAGCAACATAGAAGGGACCTATATTTGAAGGTTGGTGTGTCCATCATATTACATATGTGGCAACCTTTTGTTAAAGTCTTGTACCAATTTAAACTTTTACAAGTTATACTAGTTCCATTACTAACTTAACGTCGACACCTTATAATGTAAAATATCTATTTTGAATAGAAAAGGGTGTTTTCTATGTTCGACGATTGCAAAATTTCTGAAAATGAATCGAACGGTCTTTATTCGAATGCAGCATTCCGTATCTTAGTAAACATGTCGTTGACAAGCAATACTCTGAACCACTGACAGTGTCGGTAAAGATTCCATGTGCAAAAATGACAAAACAGGGGTACAGAGTATTGTCCCTGCTAACCTGAAGTGTGCACGTTTCAGCTCTGGGGTTCCCAGTGAAGACATTTTTTTTTCAGTTAAAACATTTGAGGTACACAGTCTACAAAATGAAACAAAAGTTGAAAAGATGATGCTCGTCTTGGCGTATACTCAAGAATTTACTAATTCGGAACTGCTTAAACATGAAATGAAGTCACAAAACAAATGCGAATAGTCGCTGCTTGAATAGGCAGAGTTGCCCTTCATACAATTTACACATAGTCCCACAATGCCCAGATGATCTAAAGCATAATAAAAAAATATCATAAAGTTCACTATAAAAGAAATAACATAACTAATACTTTAAGCCATAGATTTTTATATGTAAAAAACACAGTACTAAAAGTTAACATACATAAAAAATGACAGGAACTATATTTATAGACAACCGATTACGAGCTACCAAACAGGTCACTTTTGAAAATCAGATCATTTCGTCTTTTTTTTTATTTAGTTCTTTGAGTCTTTCTTTTGCTTTTTTTCTGGACTTAATTATGCATGACATAACATCTTAACTTCATGTTTTAAAATATATACTTATGTATTGTGCATCAATGTGCCAATATGAAGTAAACGCCAATTAGACAGCAACCTAGCAACATAAATAACCAAGGATATGTTCCTGATTTGACTGTAAGCCAGATATACACGAATTTCCTTCAACGAGACAGCATCTCAACGACAAAAAAATCTTTTAAAGAACTATGCCTTCAGCTACCGTTTGTTTTTTTCTTCAATTCTGTTTAAAACCTCTTGCTATATTCAATGTGAATAACAAAAAAACAAAAAACTCTCTATCAAACGAAAACTGTATAAAGTGAGAAAAAAGCTTCTGTCATTAGTACAAATTATTGCTTCATTACTTATTTCAGGGTTCGAACCCTAAACGTGGTAGCTTGGTTCGACTCCAAAACTATGTTTGTCAGTTTCCCAGCCGAAGGTCAGTGGCTCTGTCCGGGCGCTCCAGCTTTCTTCATCATAAGCTGGACGCCATGAAATAGCAAAAAAATGATTAAAGTGGCGTTAAAGACCAACAATGAATAAATCAATCATTGTATATTTCAGACGTTTCACACACAGATCTTATTTTTGTTAAACAAGGCGGTATTTATTTGAAATTGAATTTGACAATAGGAATTTTCCAGCATCGTATAATGATGAATCCGGATATGACTGTAATATGTGCCGCTGGACATTACTCTTCATCTTTGTAACATGGTAATACCTAAACGAATCGAAGAATTTAAAAAAAATATTATTTTCAACATTTGTAAACTATTTTAGAGGAAAGCTAAAAATTTAGAAGATATCTTCTTAGGATTGAAAGGTCTAAGCAACATAGAAGGGACCTATATTTGAAGGTTGGTGTGTCCATCATATTACATATGTGGCAACCTTTTGTTAAAGTCTTGTACCAATTTAAACTTTTACAAGTTATACTAGTTCCATTACTAACTTAACGTCGACACCTTATAATGTAAAATATCTATTTTGAATAGAAAAGGGTGTTTTCTATGTTCGACGATTGCAAAATTTCTGAAAATGAATCGAACGGTCTTTATTCGAATGCAGCATTCCGTATCTTAGTAAACATGTCGTTGACAAGCAATACTCTGAACCACTGACAGTGTCGGTAAAGATTCCATGTGCAAAAATGACAAAACAGGGGTACAGAGTATTGTCCCTGCTAACCTGAAGTGTGCACGTTTCAGCTCTGGGGTTCCCAGTGAAGACATTTTTTTTTCAGTTAAAACATTTGAGGTACACAGTCTACAAAATGAAACAAAAGTTGAAAAGATGATGCTCGTCTTGGCGTATACTCAAGAATTTACTAATTCGGAACTGCTTAAACATGAAATGAAGTCACAAAACAAATGCGAATAGTCGCTGCTTGAATAGGCAGAGTTGCCCTTCATACAATTTACACATAGTCCCACAATGCCCAGATGATCTAAAGCATAATAAAAAAATATCATAAAGTTCACTATAAAAGAAATAACATAACTAATACTTTAAGCCATAGATTTTTATATGTAAAAAACACAGTACTAAAAGTTAACATACATAAAAAATGACAGGAACTATATTTATAGACAACCGATTACGAGCTACCAAACAGGTCACTTTTGAAAATCAGATCATTTCGTCTTTTTTTTTATTTAGTTCTTTGAGTCTCTCTTTTGCTTTTTTTCTGGACTTAATTATGCATGACATAACATCTTAACTTCATGTTTTAAAATATATACTTATGTATTGTGCATCAATGTGCCAATATGAAGTAAACGCCAATTAGACAGCAACCTAGCAACATAAATAACCAAGGATATGTTCCTGATTTGACTGTAAGCCAGATATACACGAGTTTCCTTCAACGCTACAGGATCTCAACGACAAAAAAAACTTTTAAAGAACTATGCCTTCAGCTACCGTTTGTTTTTTTCTTCAATTCTGTTTAAAACCTCTTGCTATATTCAATGTGATTAACAAAAAAACAAAAAACTCTCTATCAAACGAAAACTGTATAAAGTGAGAAAAAAGCTTCTGTCATTAGTACAAATTATTGCTTCATTACTTATTTCAGGGTTCGAACCCTAAACGTGGTAGCCTGGTTCGACTCCAAAACTATGTTTGTCAGTTTCCCAGCCGAAGGTCAGTGGCTCTGTCCGGGCGCTCCAGCTTTCTTCATCATAATCTGGACGCAATAAAATAGCAAACAAAAAAATGATTAAAGTGGCGTTAAAGACCAACAATGAATAAATCAATCATTGTATATTTCAGACGTTTCACACACAGATCTTATTTTTGTTAAACAAGGCGGTATTTATTTGAAATTGAATTTGACAATAGGAATTTTCCAGCATCGTATAATGATGAATCCGGATATGACTGTAATGTGTGCCGCTGGACATTACTCTTCATCTTTGTAACATGGTAATACCTAAACGAATCGAAGAATTTAAAGGAAATATTATTTTCAACATTTGTAAACTATTTTAGAGGAAAGCTATAAATTTAGAAGATATCTTCTTAGGATTGAAAGGTCAAAGCAACATAGAAGGGACCTATATTTGAAGGTTGGTGTGTCCATCATATTACATATGTGGCAACCTTTTGTTAAAGTCTTGTACCAATTTAAACTTTTACAAGTTATACTAGTTCCATTACTAACTTAACGTCGACACCTTATAATGTAAAATATCTATTTTGAATAGAAAAGGGTGTTTTCTATGTTCGACGATTGCAAACTTTCTGAAAATGAATCGAACGGTCTTTATTCGAATGCAGCATTCCGTATCTTAGTAAACATGTCGTTGACAAGCAATACTCTGAACCACTGACAGTGTCGGTAAAGATTCCATGTGCAAAAATGACAAAACAGGGGTACAGAGTATTGTCCCTGCTAACCTGAAGTGTGCACGTTTCAGCTCTGGGGTTCCCAGTGAAGACATTTTTTTTCAGTTAAAACATTTGAGGTACACAGTCTACAAAATGAAACAAAAGTTGAAAAGATGATGCTCGTCTTGGCGTATACTCAAGAATTTACTAATTCGGAACTGCTTAAACATGAAATGAAGTCACAAAACAAATGCGAATAGTCGCTGCTTGAATAGGCAGAGTTGCCCTTCATACAATTTACACATAGTCCCACAATGCCCAGATGATCTAAAGCATAATAAAAAAATATCATAAAGTTCACTATAAAAGAAATAACATAACTAATACTTTAAGCCATAGATTTTTATATGTAAAAAACACAGTACTAAAAGTTAACATACATAAAAAATGACAGAAACTATATTTATAGACAACCGATTACGAGCTACCAAACAGGTCACTTTTGAAAATCAGATCATTTCGTCTTTTTTTTTATTTAGTTCTTTGAGTCTCTCTTTTGCTTTTTTTCTGGACTTAATTATGCATGACAAAACATCTTAACTTCATGTTTTAAAATATATACTTATGTATTGTGCATCAATGTGCCAATATGAAGTAAACGCCAATTAGACAGCAACCTAGCAACATAAATAACCAAGGATATGTTCCTGATTTGACTGTAAGCCAGATATACACGAATTTCCTTCAACGAGACAGCATCTCAACGACAAAAAAATCTTTTAAAGAACTATGCCTTCAGCTACCGTTTGTTTTTTTCTTCAATTCTGTTTAAAACCTCTTGCTATATTCAATGTGAATAACAAAAAAACAAAAAACTCTCTATCAAACGAAAACTGTATAAAGTGAGAAAAAAGCTTCTGTCATTAGTACAAAGTATTGCTTCATTACTTATTTCAGGGTTCGAACCCTAAACGTGGTAGCTTGGTTCGACTCCAAAACTATGTTTGTCAGTTTCCCAGCCGAAGGTCAGTGGCTCTGTCCGGGCGCTCCAGCTTTCTTCATCATAAGCTGGACGCCATGAAATAGCAAAAAAATGATTAAAGTGGCGTTAAAGACCAACAATGAATAAATCAATCATTGTATATTTCAGACGTTTCACACACAGATCTTATTTTTGTTAAACAAGGCGGTATTTATTTGAAATTGAATTTGACAATAGGAATTTTCCAGCATCGTATAATGATGAATCCGGATATGACTGTAATATGTGCCGCTGGACATTACTCTTCATCTTTGTAACATGGTAATACCTAAACGAATCGAAGAATTTAAAAAAAATATTATTTTCAACATTTGTAAACTATTTTAGAGGAAAGCTAAAAATTTAGAAGATATCTTCTTAGGATTGAAAGGTCTAAGCAACATAGAAGGGACCTATATTTGAAGGTTGGTGTGTCCATCATATTACATATGTGGCAACCTTTTGTTAAAGTCTTGTACCAATTTAAACTTTTACAAGTTATACTAGTTCCATTACTAACTTAACGTCGACACCTTATAATGTAAAATATCTATTTTGAATAGAAAAGGGTGTTTTCTATGTTCGACGATTGCAAAATTTCTGAAAATGAATCGAACGGTCTTTATTCGAATGCAGCATTCCGTATCTTAGTAAACATGTCGTTGACAAGCAATACTCTGAACCACTGACAGTGTCGGTAAAGATTCCATGTGCAAAAATGACAAAACAGGGGTACAGAGTATTGTCCCTGCTAACCTGAAGTGTGCACGTTTCAGCTCTGGGGTTCCCAGTGAAGACATTTTTTTTTCAGTTAAAACATTTGAGGTACACAGTCTACAAAATGAAACAAAAGTTGAAAAGATGATGCTCGTCTTGGCGTATACTCAAGAATTTACTAATTCGGAACTGCTTAAACATGAAATGAAGTCACAAAACAAATGCGAATAGTCGCTGCTTGAATAGGCAGAGTTGCCCTTCATACAATTTACACATAGTCCCACAATGCCCAGATGATCTAAAGCATAATAAAAAAATATCATAAAGTTCACTATAAAAGAAATAACATAACTAATACTTTAAGCCATAGATTTTTATATGTAAAAAACACAGTACTAAAAGTTAACATACATAAAAAATGACAGAAACTATATTTATAGACAACCGATTACGAGCTACCAAACAGGTCACTTTTGAAAATCAGATCATTTCGTCTTTTTTTTTATTTAGTTCTTTGAGTCTTTCTTTTGCTTTTTTTCTGGACTTAATTATGCATGACATAACATCTTAACTTCATGTTTTAAAATATATACTTATGTATTGTGCATCAATGTGCCAATATGAAGTAAACGCCAATTAGACAGCAACCTAGCAACATAAATAACCAAGGATATGTTCCTGATTTGACTGTAAGCCAGATATACACGAATTTCCTTCAACGAGACAGCATCTCAACGACAAAAAAATCTTTTAAAGAACTATGCCTTCAGCTACCGTTTGTTTTTTTCTTCAATTCTGTTTAAAACCTCTTGCTATATTCAATGTGAATAACAAAAAAACAAAAAACCCTCTATCAAACGAAAACTGTATAAAGTGAGAAAAAAGCTTCTGTCATTAGTACAAATTATTGCTTCATTACTTATTTCAGGGTTCGAACCCTAAACGTGGTAGCTTGGTTCGACTCCAAAACTATGTTTGTCAGTTTCCCAGCCGAAGGTCAGTGGCTCTGTCCGGGCGCTCCAGCTTTCTTCATCATAAGCTGGACGCCATGAAATAGCAAAAAAATGATTAAAGTGGCGTTAAAGACCAACAATGAATAAATCAATCATTGTATATTTCAGACGTTTCACACACAGATCTTATTTTTGTTAAACAAGGCGGTATTTATTTGAAATTGAATTTGACAATAGGAATTTTCCAGCATCGTATAATGATGAATCCGGATATGACTGTAATATGTGCCGCTGGACATTACTCTTCATCTTTGTAACATGGTAATACCTAAACGAATCGAAGAATTTAAAAAAAATATTATTTTCAACATTTGTAAACTATTTTAGAGGAAAGCTAAAAATTTAGAAGATATCTTCTTAGGATTGAAAGGTCTAAGCAACATAGAAGGGACCTATATTTGAAGGTTGGTGTGTCCATCATATTACATATGTGGCAACCTTTTGTTAAAGTCTTGTACCAATTTAAACTTTTACAAGTTATACTAGTTCCATTACTAACTTAACGTCGACACCTTATAATGTAAAATATCTATTTTGAATAGAAAAGGGTGTTTTCTATGTTCGACGATTGCAAAATTTCTGAAAATGAATCGAACGGTCTTTATTCGAATGCAGCATTCCGTATCTTAGTAAACATGTCGTTGACAAGCAATACTCTGAACCACTGACTGTCGGTAAAGATTCCATGTGCAAAAATGACAAAACAGGGGTACAGAGTATTGTCCCTGCTAACCTGAAGTGTGCACGTTTCAGCTCTGGGGTTCCCAGTGAAGACATTTTTTTTTCAGTTAAAACATTTGAGGTACACAGTCTACAAAATGAAACAAAAGTTGAAAAGATGATGCTCGTCTTGGCGTATACTCAAGAATTTACTAATTCGGAACTGCTTAAACATGAAATGAAGTCACAAAACAAATGCGAATAGTCGCTGCTTGAATAGGCAGAGTTGCCCTTCATACAATTTACACATAGTCCCACAATGCCCAGATGATCTAAAGCATAATAAAAAAATATCATAAAGTTCACTATAAAAGAAATAACATAACTAATACTTTAAGCCATAGATTTTTATATGTAAAAAACACAGTACTAAAAGTTAACATACATAAAAAATGACAGGAACTATATTTATAGACAACCGATTACGAGCTACCAAACAGGTCACTTTTGAAAATCAGATCATTTCGTCTTTTTTTTTATTTAGTTCTTTGAGTCTCTCTTTTGCTTTTTTTCTGGACTTAATTATGCATGACATAACATCTTAACTTCATGTTTTAAAATATATACTTATGTATTGTGCATCAATGTGCCAATATGAAGTAAACGCCAATTAGACAGCAACCTAGCAACATAAATAACCAAGGATATGTTCCTGATTTGACTGTAAGCCAGATATACACGAGTTTCCTTCAACGCTACAGGATCTCAACGACAAAAAAAACTTTTAAAGAACTATGCCTTCAGCTACCGTTTGTTTTTTTCTTCAATTCTGTTTAAAACCTCTTGCTATATTCAATGTGATTAACAAAAAAACAAAAAACTCTCTATCAAACGAAAACTGTATAAAGTGAGAAAAAAGCTTCTGTCTTTAGTACAAATTATTGCTTCATTACTTATTTCAGGGTTCGAACCCTAAACGTGGTAGCCTGGTTCGACTCCAAAACTATGTTTGTCAGTTTCCCAGCCGAAGGTCAGTGGCTCTGTCCGGGCGCTCCAGCTTTCTTCATCATAATCTGGACGCAATGAAATAGCAAACAAAAAAATGATTAAAGTGGCGTTAAAGACCAACAATGAATAAATCAATCATTGTATATTTCAGACGTTTCACACACAGATCTTATTTTTGTTAAACAAGGCGGTATTTATTTGAAATTGAATTTGACAATAGGAATTTTCCAGCATCGTATAATGATGAATCCGGATATGACTGTAATGTGTGCCGCTGGACATTACTCTTCATCTTTGTAACATGGTAATACCTAAACGAATCGAAGTATTTAAAGGAAATATTATTTTCAACATTTGTAAACTATTTTAGAGGAAAGCTATAAATTTAGAAGATATCTTCTTAGGATTGAAAGGTCAAAGCAACATAGAAGGGACCTATATTTGAAGGTTGGTGTGTCCATCATATTACATATGTGGCAACCTTTTGTTAAAGTCTTGTACCAATTTAAACTTTTACAAGTTATACTAGTTCCATTACTAACTTAACGTCGACACCTTATAATGTAAAATATCTATTTTGAATAGAAAAGGGTGTTTTCTATGTTCGACGATTGCAAAATTTCTGAAAATGAATCGAACGGTCTTTATTCGAATGCAGCATTCCGTATCTTAGTAAACATGTCGTTGACAAGCAATACTCTGAACCACTGACAGTGTCGGTAAAGATTCCATGTGCAAAAATGACAAAACAGGGGTACAGAGTATTGTCCCTGCTAACCTGAAGTGTGCACGTTTCAGCTCTGGGGTTCCCAGTGAAGACATTTTTTTTCAGTTAAAACATTTGAGGTACACAGTCTACAAAATGAAACAAAAGTTGAAAAGATGATGCTCGTCTTGGCGTATACTCAAGAATTTACTAATTCGGAACTGCTTAAACATGAAATGAAGTCACAAAACAAATGCGAATAGTCGCTGCTTGAATAGGCAGAGTTGCCCTTCATACAATTTACACATAGTCCCACAATGCCCATATGATCTAAAGCATAATAAAAAAATATCATAAAGTTCACTATAAAAGAAATAACATAACTAATACTTTAAGCCATAGATTTTTATATGTAAAAACACAGTACTAAAAGTTAACATACATAAAAAATGACAGGAACTATATTTATAGACAACCGATTACGAGCTACCAAACAGGTCACTTTTGAAAATCAGATCATTTCGTCTTTTTTTTTATTTAGTTCTTTGAGTCTCTCTTTTGCTTTTCTTCTGGACTTAATTATGCATGACATAACATCTTAACTTCATGTTTTAAAATATATACTTATGTATTGTGCATCAATGTGCCAATATGAAGTAAACGCCAATTAGACAGCAACCTAGCAACATAAATAACCAAGGATATGTTCCTGATTTGACTGTAAGCCAGATATACACGAGTTTCCTTCAACGCTACAGGATCTCAACGACAAAAAAAACTTTTAAAGAACTATGCCTTCAGCTACCGTTTGTTTTTTTCTTCAATTCTGTTTAAAACTTCTTGCTATATTCAATGTGATTAACAAAAAAACAAAAAACTCTCTATCAAACGAAAACTGTATAAAGTGAGAAAAAAGCTTCTGTCATTAGTACAAATTATTGCTTCATTACTTATTTCAGGGTTCGAACCCTAAACGTGGTAGCCTGGTTCGACTCCAAAACTATGTTTGTCAGTTTCCCAGCCGAAGGTCAGTGGCTCTGTCCGGGCGCTCCAGCTTTCTTCATCATAATCTGGACGCAATGAAATAGCAAACAAAAAAATGATTAAAGTGGCGTTAAAGACCAACAATGAATAAATCAATCATTGTATATTTCAGACGTTTCACACACAGATCTTATTTTTGTTAAACAAGGCGGTATTTATTTGAAATTGAATTTGACAATAGGAATTTTCCAGCATCGTATAATGATGAATCCGGATATGACTGTAATGTGTGCCGCTGGACATTACTCTTCATCTTTGTAACATGGTAATACCTAAACGAATCGAAGAATTTAAAGGAAATATTATTTTCAACATTTGTAAACTATTTTAGAGGAAAGCTATAAATTTAGAAGATATCTTCTTAGGATTGAAAGGTCAAAGCAACATAGAAGGGACCTATATTTGAAGGTTGGTGTGTCCATCATATTACATATGTGGCAACCTTTTGTTAAAGTCTTGTACCAATTTAAACTTTTACAAGTTATACTAGTTCCATTACTAACTTAACGTCGACACCTTATAATGTAAAATATCTATTTTGAATAGAAAAGGGTGTTTTCTATGTTCGACGATTGCAAAATTTCTGAAAATGAATCGAACGGTCTTTATTCGAATGCAGCATTCCGTATCTTAGTAAACATGTCGTTGACAAGCAATACTCTGAACCACTGACAGTGTCGGTAAAGATTCCATGTGCAAAAATGACAAAACAGGGGTACAGAGTATTGTCCCTGCTAACCTGAAGTGTGCACGTTTCAGCTCTGGGGTTCCCAGTGAAGACATTTTTTTTCAGTTAAAACATTTGAGGTACACAGTCTACAAAATGAAACAAAAGTTGAAAAGATGATGCTCGTCTTGGCGTATACTCAAGAATTTACTAATTCGGAACTGCTTAAACATGAAATGAAGTCACAAAACAAATGCGAATAGTCGCTGCTTGAATAGGCAGAGTTGCCCTTCATACAATTTACACATAGTCCCACAATGCCCATATGATCTAAAGCATAATAAAAAAATATCATAAAGTTCACTATAAAAGAAATAACATAACTAATACTTTAAGCCATAGATTTTTATATGTAAAAACACAGTACTAAAAGTTAACATACATAAAAAATGACAGGAACTATATTTATAGACAACCGATTACGAGCTACCAAACAGGTCACTTTTGAAAATCAGATCATTTCGTCTTTTTTTTTATTTAGTTCTTTGAGTCTCTCTTTTGCTTTTTTTCTGGACTTAATTATGCATGACATAACATCTTAACTTCATGTTTTAAAATATATACTTATGTATTGTGCATCAATGTGCCAATATGAAGTAAACGCCAATTAGACAGCAACCTAGCAACATAAATAACCAAGGATATGTTCCTGATTTGACTGTAAGCCAGATATACACGAGTTTCCTTCAACGCTACAGGATCTCAACGACAAAAAAAACTTTTAAAGAACTATGCCTTCAGCTACCGTTTGTTTTTTTCTTCAATTCTGTTTAAAACTTCTTGCTATATTCAATGTGATTAACAAAAAAACAAAAAACTCTCTATCAAACGAAAACTGTATAAAGTGAGAAAAAAGCTTCTGTCATTAGTACAAATTATTGCTTCATTACTTATTTCAGGGTTCGAACCCTAAACGTGGTAGCCTGGTTCGACTCCAAAACTATGTTTGTCAGTTTCCCAGCCGAAGGTCAGTGGCTCTGTCCGGGCGCTCCAGCTTTCTTCATCATAATCTGGACGCAATGAAATAGCAAACAAAAAAATGATTAAAGTGGCGTTAAAGACCAACAATGAATAAATCAATCATTGTATATTTCAGACGTTTCACACACAGATCTTATTTTTGTTAAACAAGGCGGTATTTATTTGAAATTGAATTTGACAATAGGAATTTTCCAGCATCGTATAATGATGAATCCGGATATGACTGTAATGTGTGCCGCTGGACATTACTCTTCATCTTTGTAACATGGTAATACCTAAACGAATCGAAGAATTTAAAGGAAATATTATTTTCAACATTTGTAAACTATTTTAGAGGAAAGCTATAAATTTAGAAGATATCTTCTTAGGATTGAAAGGTCAAAGCAACATAGAAGGGACCTATATTTGAAGGTTGGTGTGTCCATCATATTACATATGTGGCAACCTTTTGTTAAAGTCTTGTACCAATTTAAACTTTTACAAGTTATACTAGTTCCATTACTAACTTAACGTCGACACCTTATAATGTAAAATATCTATTTTGAATAGAAAAGGGTGTTTTCTATGTTCGACGATTGCAAAATTTCTGAAAATGAATCGAACGGTCTTTATTCGAATGCAGCATTCCGTATCTTAGTAAACATGTCGTTGACAAGCAATACTCTGAACCACTGACAGTGTCGGTAAAGATTCCATGTGCAAAAATGACAAAACAGGGGTACAGAGTATTGTCCCTGCTAACCTGAAGTGTGCACGTTTCAGCTCTGGGGTTCCCAGTGAAGACATTTTTTTTCAGTTAAAACATTTGAGGTACACAGTCTACAAAATGAAACAAAAGTTGAAAAGATGATGCTCGTCTTGGCGTATACTCAAGAATTTACTAATTCGGAACTGCTTAAACATGAAATGAAGTCACAAAACAAATGCGAATAGTCGCTGCTTGAATAGGCAGAGTTGCCCTTCATACAATTTACACATAGTCCCACAATGCCCATATGATCTAAAGCATAATAAAAAAATATCATAAAGTTCACTATAAAAGAAATAACATAACTAATACTTTAAGCCATAGATTTTTATATGTAAAAACACAGTACTAAAAGTTAACATACATAAAAAATGACAGGAACTATATTTATAGACAACCGATTACGAGCTACCAAACAGGTCACTTTTGAAAATCAGATCATTTCGTCTTTTTTTTTATTTAGTTCTTTGAGTCTCTCTTTTGCTTTTTTTCTGGACTTAATTATGCATGACATAACATCTTAACTTCATGTTTTAAAATATATACTTATGTATTGTGCATCAATGTGCCAATATGAAGTAAACGCCAATTAGACAGCAACCTAGCAACATAAATAACCAAGGATATGTTCCTGATTTGACTGTAAGCCAGATATACACGAGTTTCCTTCAACGCTACAGGATCTCAACGACAAAAAAAACTTTTAAAGAACTATGCCTTCAGCTACCGTTTGTTTTTTTCTTCAATTCTGTTTAAAACTTCTTGCTATATTCAATGTGATTAACAAAAAAACAAAAAACTCTCTATCAAACGAAAACTGTATAAAGTGAGAAAAAAGCTTCTGTCATTAGTACAAATTATTGCTTCATTACTTATTTCAGGGTTCGAACCCTAAACGTGGTAGCCTGGTTCGACTCCAAAACTATGTTTGTCAGTTTCCCAGCCGAAGGTCAGTGGCTCTGTCCGGGCGCTCCAGCTTTCTTCATCATAATCTGGACGCAATGAAATAGCAAACAAAAAAATGATTAAAGTGGCGTTAAAGACCAACAATGAATAAATCAATCATTGTATATTTCAGACGTTTCACACACAGATCTTATTTTTGTTAAACAAGGCGGTATTTATTTGAAATTGAATTTGACAATAGGAATTTTCCAGCATCGTATAATGATGAATCCGGATATGACTGTAATGTGTGCCGCTGGACATTACTCTTCATCTTTGTAACATGGTAATACCTAAACGAATCGAAGAATTTAAAGGAAATATTATTTTCAACATTTGTAAACTATTTTAGAGGAAAGCTATAAATTTAGAAGATATCTTCTTAGGATTGAAAGGTCAAAGCAACATAGAAGGGACCTATATTTGAAGGTTGGTGTGTCCATCATATTACATATGTGGCAACCTTTTGTTAAAGTCTTGTACCAATTTAAACTTTTACAAGTTATACTAGTTCCATTACTAACTTAACGTCGACACCTTATAATGTAAAATATCTATTTTGAATAGAAAAGGGTGTTTTCTATGTTCGACGATTGCAAAATTTCTGAAAATGAATCGAACGGTCTTTATTCGAATGCAGCATTCCGTATCTTAGTAAACATGTCGTTGACAAGCAATACTCTGAACCACTGACAGTGTCGGTAAAGATTCCATGTGCAAAAATGACAAAACAGGGGTACAGAGTATTGTCCCTGCTAACCTGAAGTGTGCACGTTTCAGCTCTGGGGTTCCCAGTGAAGACATTTTTTTTCAGTTAAAACATTTGAGGTACACAGTCTACAAAATGAAACAAAAGTTGAAAAGATGATGCTCGTCTTGGCGTATACTCAAGAATTTACTAATTCGGAACTGCTTAAACATGAAATGAAGTCACAAAACAAATGCGAATAGTCGCTGCTTGAATAGGCAGAGTTGCCCTTCATACAATTTACACATAGTCCCACAATGCCCATATGATCTAAAGCATAATAAAAAAATATCATAAAGTTCACTATAAAAGAAATAACATAACTAATACTTTAAGCCATAGATTTTTATATGTAAAAACACAGTACTAAAAGTTAACATACATAAAAAATGACAGGAACTATATTTATAGACAACCGATTACGAGCGACCAAACAGGTCACTTTTGAAAATCAGATCATTTCGTCTTTTTTTTTATTTAGTTCTTTGAGTCTCTCTTTTGCTTTTCTTCTGGACTTAATTATGCATGACATAACATCTTAACTTCATGTTTTAAAATATATACTTATGTATTGTGCATCAATGTGCCAATATGAAGTAAACGCCAATTAGACAGCAACCTAGCAACATAAATAACCAAGGATATGTTCCTGATTTGACTGTAAGCCAGATATACACGAGTTTCCTTCAACGCTACAGGATCTCAACGACAAAAAAAACTTTTAAAGAACTATGCCTTCAGCTACCGTTTGTTTTTTTCTTCAATTCTGTTTAAAACTTCTTGCTATATTCAATGTGATTAACAAAAAAACAAAAAACTCTCTATCAAACGAAAACTGTATAAAGTGAGAAAAAAGCTTCTGTCATTAGTACAAATTATTGCTTCATTACTTATTTCAGGGTTCGAACCCTAAACGTGGTAGCCTGGTTCGACTCCAAAACTATGTTTGTCAGTTTCCCAGCCGAAGGTCAGTGGCTCTGTCCGGGCGCTCCAGCTTTCTTCATCATAATCTGGACGCAATGAAATAGCAAACAAAAAAATGATTAAAGTGGCGTTAAAGACCAACAATGAATAAATCAATCATTGTATATTTCAGACGTTTCACACACAGATCTTATTTTTGTTAAACAAGGCGGTATTTATTTGAAATTGAATTTGACAATAGGAATTTTCCAGCATCGTATAATGATGAATCCGGATATGACTGTAATGTGTGCCGCTGGACATTACTCTTCATCTTTGTAACATGGTAATACCTAAACGAATCGAAGAATTTAAAGGAAATATTATTTTCAACATTTGTAAACTATTTTAGAGGAAAGCTATAAATTTAGAAGATATCTTCTTAGGATTGAAAGGTCAAAGCAACATAGAAGGGACCTATATTTGAAGGTTGGTGTGTCCATCATATTACATATGTGGCAACCTTTTGTTAAAGTCTTGTACCAATTTAAACTTTTACAAGTTATACTAGTTCCATTACTAACTTAACGTCGACACCTTATAATGTAAAATATCTATTTTGAATAGAAAAGGGTGTTTTCTATGTTCGACGATTGCAAAATTTCTGAAAATGAATCGAACGGTCTTTATTCGAATGCAGCATTCCGTATCTTAGTAAACATGTCGTTGACAAGCAATACTCTGAACCACTGACAGTGTCGGTAAAGATTCCATGTGCAAAAATGACAAAACAGGGGTACAGAGTATTGTCCCTGCTAACCTGAAGTGTGCACGTTTCAGCTCTGGGGTTCCCAGTGAAGACATTTTTTTTCAGTTAAAACATTTGAGGTACACAGTCTACAAAATGAAACAAAAGTTGAAAAGATGAAGCTCGTCTTGGCGTATACTCAAGAATTTACTAATTCGGAACTGCTTAAACATGAAATGAAGTCACAAAACAAATGCGAATAGTCGCTGCTTGAATAGGCAGAGTTGCCCTTCATACAATTTACACATAGTCCCACAATGCCCATATGATCTAAAGCATAATAAAAAAATATCATAAAGTTCACTATAAAAGAAATAACATAACTAATACTTTAAGCCATAGATTTTTATATGTAAAAAACACAGTACTAAAAGTTAACATACATAAAAAATGACAGGAACTATATTTATAGACAACCGATTACGAGCTACCAAACAGGTCACTTTTGAAAATCAGATCATTTCGTCTTTTCTTTTATTTAGTTCTTTGAGTCTCTCTTTTGCTTTTTTTCTGGACTTAATTATGCATGACATAACATTAACATCTTAACTTCATGTTTTAAAATATATACTTATGTATTGTGCATCAATGTGCCAATATGAAGTAAACGCCAATTAGACAGCAACCTAGCAACATAAATAACCAAGGATATGTTCCTGATTTGACTGTAAGCCAGATATACACGAATTTCCTTCAACGAGACAGCATCTCAACGACAAAAAAATCTTTTAAAGAACTATGCCTTCAGCTACCGTTTGTTTTTTCTTCAATTCTGTTTAAAACCTCTTGCTATATTCAATGTGAATAACAAAAAAAAACAAAAAACTCTCTATCAAACAAAAACTGTATAAAGTGAGAAAAAAGCTTCTGTCATTAGTACAAATTATTGCTTCATTACTTATTTCAGGGTTCGAACCCTAAACGTGGTAGCTTGGTTCGACTCCAAAACTATGTTTGTCAGTTTCCCAGCCGAAGGTATGTGGCTCTGTCCGGGCGCTCCAGCTTTCTTCATCATAAGCTGGACGCCATGAAATAGCAAAAAAATGATTAAAGTGGCGCTAAAGACCAACAATGAATAAATCAATCATTGTATATTTCAGACGTTTCACACACAGATCTTATTTTTGTTAAACAAGGCGGTATTTATTTGAAATTGAATTTGACAATAGGAATTTTCCAGCATCGTATAATGATGAATCCGGATATGACTGTAATATGTGCCGCTGGACATTACTCTTCATCTTTGTAACATGGTAATACCTAAACGAATCGAAGAATTTAAAGGAAATATTATTTTCAACATTTGTAAACTATTTTAGAGGAAAGCTAAAAATTTAGAAGATATCTTCTTAGGATTGAAAGGTCAAAGCAACATAGAAGGGACCTATATTTGAAGGTTGGTGTGTCCATCATATTACATATGTGGCAACCTTTTGTTAAAGTCTTGTACCAATTTAAACTTTTACAAGTTATACTAGTTCCATTACTAACTTAACGTCGACACCTTATAATGTAAAATATCTATTTTGAATAGAAAAGGGTGTTTTCTATGTTCGACGATTGCAAAATTTCTGAAAATGAATCGAACGGTCTTTATTCGAATGCAGCATTCCGTATCTTAGTAAACATGTCGTTGACAAGCAATACTCTGAACCACTGACAGTGTCGGTAAAGATTCCATGTGCAAAAATGACAAAACAGGGGTACAGAGTATTGTCCCTGCTAACCTGAAGTGTGCACGTTTCAGCTCTGGGGTTCCCAGTGAAGACATTTTTTTTCAGTTAAAACATTTGAGGTACACAGTCTACAAAATGAAACAAAAGTTGAAAAGATGATGCTCGTCTTGGCGTATACTCAAGAATTTACTAATTCGGAACTGCTTAAACATGAAATGAAGTCACAAAACAAATGCGAATAGTCGCTGCTTGAATAGGCAGAGTTGCCCTTCATACAATTTACACATAGTCCCACAATGCCCAGATGATCTAAAGCATAATAAAAAAATATCATAAAGTTCACTATAAAAGAAATAACATAACTAATACTTTAAGCCATAGATTTTTATATGTAAAAAACACAGTACTAAAAGTTAACATACATAAAAAATGACAGGAACTATATTTATAGACAACCGATTACGAGCGACCAAACAGGTCACTTTTGAAAATCAGATCATTTCGTCTTTTTTTTTATTTAGTTCTTTGAGTCTCTCTTTTGCTTTTTTTCTGGACTTAATTATGCATGACATAACATCTTAACTTCATGTTTTAAAATATATACTTATGTATTATTCATCAATGTGACAATATGAAGTAAACGCCAATTAGACAGCAACCTAGCAACATAAATAACCAAGGCTATGTTCTTGGTTTGACTGTAAGCCAGATATACACGAGTTTCCTTCAACGAGACAGCATCTCAACGACAAACATATCTTTTAAAGAACTATGCCTTCAGCTACCGTTTGTTTTTTTCTTCAATTCTGTTTAAAACCTCTTGCTATATTCAATGTGAATAACAAAAAAAAAACAAAAAAAACTCTCTATCAAACGAAAACTGTATAAAGTGAGAAAAAAGCTTCTGTCATTAGTACAAATTATTGCTTCATTACTTATTTCAGGGTTCGAACCCTAAACGTGGTAGCTTGGTTCGACTCCAAAACTATGTTTGTCAGTTTCCCAGCCGAAGGTCAGTGGCTCTGTCCGGGCGCTCCAGCTTTCCTCATCATAAGCTGGACGCCATGAAATAGCAAAAAAATGATTAAAGTGGCGTTTAAGACCAACAATGAATAAATCAATCATTGTATATTTCAGACGTTTCACACACAGATCTTATTTTTGTTAAACAAGGCGATATTTATTTGAAATTGAATTTGACAATAGGAATTTTCCAGCATCATATAATGATGTATCCGGACATTACTCTTCATCTTTGTAACATGGTAATACCTCAAAGAATCGAAGAATTTATAGGAAATATTATTTTCAACATTTGTAAACTATTTTAGAGGAAAGCTATAAATTTAGAAGATATCTTTTTAGGATTGAAAGGACAAAGCAACATAGAAGGGACCTATATTTGAAGGTTGGTGTGTCCATCATATTACATATGTGGCAACCTTTTGTTAAAGTCTTGTACCAATTTAAACTTTTACAAGTTATACAAGTTCCATTACTAACTTAACGTCGACACCTTATAATGTAAAATATCTTTTTTGAATAGAAAAGGGTGTTTTCTATGTTCGACGATTGCAAAATTTCTGAAAATGAATCAAACGGTCTTTATTCGAATGCAGCATTCCGTATCTTAGTAAACATGTAGTTGACAAGCAATACTCTGAACCACTGACAGTGTCGGTAAAGATTCCATGTGCAAAAATGACAAAACAGGGTAACAGAGTATTGTCCCTGCTGACCTGAAGTGTGCACGTTTCAGCTCTGGGGTTCCCAGTGAAGACATTTTTTTTCAGTTAAAACATTTGAGGTACACAGTCTACAAAATGAAACAAAAGTTGAAAAGATGATGCTCGTCTCGGCGTATACTCAAGAATTTACTAATTCGGAACTGATAAAACATGAAATGAAGTCACAAAACAAATGCAAATAGTCGCTGCTTGAATAGGCAAAGTTGCCCTTTATACAATTTACACATAGTCCCACAATGCCCAGATGATCTAAAGCATAATCAAAAAATATCATAAAGTTCACTATAAAAGAAATTACATAACTTATACTTTAAGTCATAGATTTTAATATGTAAAAAACACAGTACTAAAAGTTAACATACATAAAAAATGACAGGAACTATATTTATAGACAATCGATTACGAGCGACCAAACAGGTCACTTTTGAAAATCAGATCATTCCGTCTTTTTTTTTATTTAGTTCTTTGAGTCTCTCTTTTGCTTTTTTTCTGGACTTAATTATGCATGACATAACATCTTAACTCCATGTTTTAAAATATATACTTATGTATTGTGCATCGATGAGACAATATGAAGTAAACGCCAATTAGACAGCAACCTAGCAACATAAATAACCAAGGATATGTTCTTGGTTTGACTGTTAGCCAGATATACACGAGTTTCCTTGAACGAGACAGCATCTCAACGACAAAAATATCTTTTAAAGAACTATTCCTTCAGCTACCGTTTGATTTTTTCTTCAATTCTGTTTAAAACCTCTTGATATATTCAATGTGAATAACAAAAAAACAAAAAACTCTCTATCAAACGAAAACTGTATAAAGTGAGAAAAAAGCTTCTGTCATTAGTACAAATTATTGCTTCAATACTTATTTCAGGGTTCGAACCCTAAACGTGGTAGCTTGTTTCGACTCCAAAACTATGTTTGACAGTTTCCCAGCCGAAGGTCAGTGGCTCTGTCCGGGCGCTCCAGCTTTCTTCACCAATTAAAACAATTAAATACAATTTGACACACAGTCCCACAATGCCCGAATGATCTAAGGCATAATAAAAAAATATCATAAAGTTCAATATAAAAGAAATAAAATAACTAATACTTTTAGCCATAGATTTGATATGTAAAAACACAGTAATAAAAGTTTACATACATAAAAAATGACAGGAACTATATATTTATAGACAACTGATTACGAGCGACCAAACATGTCACTTTTGAAAGTCTGATCACTTCGTCTTTTTCTATTTAGTTCTTTGAGTCTCTCTTTTGTTTTTTTTTCTTCGCTTAATTATGCATGACGTTACATCTTAACTTTCAAGTTTTAAAATATATACTTATCTTACCTCCTATACATTTCTAGGAATAAGATTGGTTAAAAGCAACCGCGTGGAGACTGTGTATATTCTATATTAGGTTAGTAGGCGGGGCTTATTTCAATACGCGGTTACAAGTGGTGTTATGTCCCTTTATACAAACAACACGGTTTATGAGGAAACATCTTAAAGTTTGCCACAATCGATGAAATTGATAATGAACGATTCAAATAAATTCACAAAATATATTTAAAGCTAACAAGTTGTTATTGTTGACATTTGTTATTGTATAGACCAATGGTAGTAGGTTCCTAATATTAAAGATATTGAAGACTTTATCACTTTTATACGCCAGTAGTCTAAATACAACATGTTAAGATAGTGGATAAGATAAATTCTTTACATAGTGTGCTAGTGACCTAATACGATATATATGGTGTCAGTAAATTTCATATGGGGATTTGAGCTTTACTCTCTACCGTATGGAATTTACTGACCCCATATATAACGTAATATGGTCACTAGTACACTATGTAACTAATATTATCTAACCTCCTATACATTTCAAGGAACATGATTGGTTAAAAGCAACCGCTATTAGGTTAGTAGTGGTGATAAGTCCCTTAATAAAAACAACACGGTGATGAGGAAAAACCTTAAAGGTTTCAACAGACGAAAAATTTGATAATGAACGATTGAAATAAATTCATAAAACATATTTAAAGCTAACAAGTTGTTATTGTTGGCATTTGTTTTTGTATAGATCAATGGAAGTAGGTTCTTAATGCTAACAGTATTGCACGCTTGATCACTTTGATAAGCTACAAGTCTAAATACCACATGTTAAGATAGTCGGTAAGATAAATTCGTCACATAGTGTGCTAGTGACCTTCGCTCTCACCCCATATGGAATTTACTGACCCCATATATATATCGTATTAGGTCACTAGCACACTCTGTTACTAATAATGTGTAGTTGAACATGTCTGTAAACTTATTACACAACAACTAGCTATACATATAGATTTAGTTAATATTTTGATATTTCGATACTTGAGTGAAAGCAACCTTTTTAACAAAGTTCATCGTCTATTTTACTGATCAGTAGGGTTTTCTTTATCCAATTGCTATCCATGGTAAGATTAAACAACATTCTATTGTCCCTAATGGTATGTTCGTCAGCGATGGATTACAAGTTAGAAACGGAATTAAATTTCAATCTTTGTTGATATTTCAGATAAGGTTTCTAGTAGGTAAAAATCCCAATACAAATGCTCAAAAGGAGAGAGTAAACACACAATAACTTTACAACTATAACTTATACTATACATTACATTACAAAAATAGAGGTCTATAAAACACACAATCAAAATTACGTTGAAAGGGAGGTTACCAGTACAAGGGTTGAAAGAAGCTACACAAAAACTCTTCCAGAAATAAACAAGATGGATAGCATTCTGACATTTATAATTCATTGAATTCAAAATTGAAAAAAAAAGTTGTTACGTATTACTTTTTCTGTACTACAAGGTAATATGAACTTCTTTTAGTCGAAATGAAATGATTTTGTTTTAGAATGATTGTTTTTTGGCAAACCTGACTTTTCAACAGACCGACGCGGCATCACTCGTTTTTACCAGAGAAACAAAATGCATTGGTTATTCCCTGTTGATTTCAGTTTTCAACTTGAGAGCGCTAGAAAACTTTGGGAACTAAATTAATACATGTTAGTTTATCGTTCCTTCGTCCCATTGAAGAAAGCTAGGATGTGTTGAACAAAATGTATGTTTTTCATTTTGCGATATCTGTCTTGTTAAAGCAATTGCTCTGAACTTTGTCTTCTTATAACATTTATAAACATGTTCATAAATAGTGAACAGTGTTTTTTTTTCACTATCCACTATTCAAGCATTTTCAGATCGAATAACTTTGATATCTACTTATTCTGCTTTGTGTAATAATTCATTTGTTTTTATTCTATTCAAGTTATATCAGCTAAAAATGTTGAGGCCTAGTATAATAGTATTAAGGTATAAGAGACAGGATATTTTTTTTGCCGTACCCCTTTCATCTTAAATTATTTATTTTAGACTTAAAATTGCACTTGATTATTATATATTTCATTTGATATCCACTTTGGCCAATGATACATAATTCGTTTTACGCATATCTATAATTTTCAATGGTGGAGGAAGGGAGGGGTTCCAACTTTTATTCATAAAGCATCAAAGTGAACATTCGTTTCCTCTATTATTCCTCTATCGGGTGTCCACACTTAATGAAATCTGACGACTAAACAGCACACCTTGTGTCTGGGAAGGGCACACTAATTCTTATGTCTCAAAGTGCCATTATTTTTTTTCTAAATCTCAATTTCACATTGAATATAGTATAATTTTTAAACATTGAGAAACATAGAATTATGAAAAAAGGCTGAGAAGCAATAAACAGTTGTAATGAAACTTTCCTATAATGTTTTCCTCTTGTGCGTTCACACAGTATCGACTATGATTCCCGATTGAGATCAGACAACGCTAAAACATGAACAGTGAAAATATCGGATTACTGTCCTCAATGATTTGGAATGCCCTAACAATGCGTGAACACTGCAGTATACGTTCGTCACAGAGTCTTACGGATCGGATAGGTCGGTCAAGCATCCCCGACATTAAGGTGCGTCCCGTAATATTCGGGGAAACTCAGCCGATTTTGTCTAGTCGGATTACAATCGTAACCATGTCTTGACAGATTCTGCTGTATCGGATCAAAATCGTAACAATGATATATGTTTTTTTTCTGAACGGTATCCTGTGGAACGCGAATGATCTTTAGAAATTTGTCATTGCTGTTTTTTTGCTTATTAAATCCAGATTGCATCCCGAATGCGAAACGTCTTTGTTGAAACAGTCCCGTTATTAATACGAAATTCGGCAATACTACTCACGTCAATATCCCGACAATTATAGAACATGATACGACCGAGTCCAAACAAAGCCGTTTGCAATGCGGTACAGCAGACTGTGATAGAATAACGTTCCCACAGTACCTGATCTTCCCGAATATGGCGAGAAATCTAACTGATATCTTCCGTCAGCGTCGGTTCACTGTCTTGTCACGGTATGTTGTCTGTGAGATAACATTCTGGGAAAGATACACATTGGATTAGAATCGGATTGAGAATGGTATAATCGGGAAAAATTAGGATGGACACGGCTGAACTTGGACGCTTCCTGAACAACATCTGATTGTTGACGTGATAAAATAAATGTTTTTACAAGTGTTAATAAAAGTTTGAATTTCCAACCACGATTCACAGGATCTTAATCAGACTTTTGAAAAATTTCAATCGAAAATGGTCTCATCAAGGACGGCAGACAAAATCGTGAATGTGTGACCCCGACTTAGAACCCCCATCACACTAGAACAAGATCATGAAGGTCCACTACGATCTATAAATATATCTATTGATATCGCGGTATGGTCAGCTAGAATATTCAATATTTTATAGTTTTAATTTTTACGTTCATAACACGACCTTGCTATGATTCTGATAAGATCCCTCTACGATTCCGCTACGATAGTAACACGTTCAAGTAACGAACTTGTCACAGTCTTGCAACATCTAATAAAACCTTATAATGACTTACAAGACCACTGTACGCTTTTACCAAGACCTTCCCGATCGCATTACGATCTACGAGTCTACCACGATCGAACCACGACTCCACTACCTTTTCACTACGCTGTCACTAAATGCTCTTTGTCCGTACAAATATATTGATTCTCCCATCGTACATATTAGTTTCCTTTAGAAAAAATGCCACTTAAGGTACCAAAAACACTTGGAGGTCGTGTTTCTAAGAGAAGAGATTTTAACAGAATGAGGTGTTGCAATTATCGTGACTAGGACGTAGTACTACAAATCTATGTGTATTGTTTAATTTCAGGAAGTGCTGACAGATATGATTCTGATATTATTCCGCCAAATAAAGGCAGCAGTAGTATACCGCTATTTAAAAGTCATAAATCGATTGAGAAAAAACAACAAACTAAAAAGTTATTACTGTATCAGTACCTAACATTTGTTGTTTAACCTTTATAGCTTGCTGTTTAATGTGAGCCAAGGCTCCGTGTTAAAGACCGTTCTTTGACCAAAATTGTTTATTTTTTATGCATTTTGACTTGGATGGAGAGTTGTCTCATTGGCACTCATGCCTCATTCTTATTTATAATGATTTGAAGAATTTGAGGCTATTATTATGATTCGAAATTGAAATATCACTTTGAATACATTTGATACAGATAAAGACACTTTAAGACAAAACATGTCAGTTGTATGCATATTTCTACACCTCTGACAGGGCCATGCTCTCTGCATCTTAATATGTCTTTCAACAACTTTCTTGAGGATGCTAAAGTGATCAGTTAAGAAATGTCCTACTTTCGAAGTAGTATTTAGGAGTCTAAATTTCCTGTCCATGGTCATGTCATATTCAACTCATTCAAACAATTCTTTAAAGCAGAACTTATTACTCTATGTATAACTCATCAAAATGTAGGAATACATGTCCTACGGATTCAGTTTTACCTAATGTATGTTAAGCAATAAGAAGAGTATAGGTTTTATCTTTTAATTCGACATCTACTATTAGATAATGGTCTGCAAGTACCAGTTTTATCGTATAGAGGCATCATTTGGCATCAATGGTATGATATTGGCAGAGAAACCTAGGAAATAAGAATGAGCTCAACTTAATGCACACATGTCTCTTTCAACTCATTAACCAAAGTCTCTCAATGGCAGCACAATTTTGCTCCTGGTATAATTCAATACACTGTATGAATGCCTGTTTTGCAGATTCATTGTAACCTAACATTTGTAAAGCTATACCAAGAAGTTCACAGGCTTCGGCTTCTAGTATCGGATCTGCCTCAAAATAATTATCGGATACAACCAATGAAATTGGGAAGAGAATTATGACATTTAATGACATTATTGGGATGAAATTGATAAAGAAAATTAAGGAAAAACGTATAAGCTGGAGATAAAATGAAAAGCATTTTATCATATACTTCTAATAGTAGTTCATCTGGTATAAGTACAGACCTTTCGTTAATAACTTCGATGTCATTTTGTCTCTTGTGGAAAGTTTTGTCAGTGTCACTCATACTACATCTTTTTAATTTTTTTACTGAAACACTTATCTGATTTAGGTATTAAACATACATGTAAAATATAGATCATTGTCGGAAACCATAATGTCTAATCAAAATACTAGGTTTATGATTGGTTACCCTCGACATGCCTTTCGTCTACAAGAGACCCATCAGTGACGCTGGAATCAAAACAGTTAAAAGGACAAATCAATTACGAAGTTGAGGAGTAATTAAGACCGAAATTCTGAAAAGTTGTGATAAATAGGACAAAGGCAATCTAAGCCTTAAAACAGAAAAAAAATAACCTTCGTATTTTGAAAAGTTCAACAGTCTGATGCTGGTTGGTTGTCTTATTAGCAATCATACCACATCTCCCTATTTTATAAGACATTAATTTTACAGAAATTGAACACATGTGCACACAAGAATGCTAACGACTAGGCTTGTGATACCCCTCGATTCAGTGGTTGTAAAATTTCATCAAAGATATATTGGTACGCCAGAAGTGCATTTCGTCTAAATATGACTCGCGTGACGCCTGAACTGAAACAGTTTGAAGCGCCAATAAAAAAAGATGCTTTAAAACCGGTTGAGGCAATCTATATATATTCCATTTAGACGAGCTGCGCAGCGTTTTCTCCTATTTCGTACAGAGGAGAATAAATATGGTTTATATTTCATAAATCTTTGTATTTGGTTTGAACGTTTGAACTGCTTTCGACAAATTTACAAAATATAAAAATACAGTTATGCCCATCAAATTATAACAGATATGAAACCGAATATATACAAAAAATAAAAGTCTACTTTTGAATATGAATTCTCGAAGTTGAGCTACGATACTAACTTCGCAATCTGTGTACGATATTCGGTAAAAAATATAAAGTTGGAAAAAAACTTATTTCAATGGAAGCTAATATCTACGTTTGACAAAAAAGACAAAAAACAAACAATCAAACACATAATTTTTATGTAATAACATATACACTTTTTAGTGAAAGAGAATAGTTTACGATCAATAGCAAATTCTTTGTAATCTGTTGTATCTTCCATATTTCATTTGTTTGCATATTTATATATTGGACAGTCTAGTCCAATAGGCTTTTTATGAATGAAATGCAAACAATATGTTCCAGGAATTTTGATAAACTTTGCTTGTCTCCGAGAACAGAACAAACACAGAAGCATTGTTATATCACTGAATACAAAGATGATAAAATTAACTCAATAATAAAAGTCTCTTCACGGCAGGATTGACGATTGGATTTGGCCCTAATACCAAAGATTGCATGAATGCTTGTCGTGCAGATTCAGTGTCGCCTAACATCTGAAAAGCAATACCAAGAACTTCGTCTTTAAATCTCTGATTTGCTACTAAATAATTACCTGATACAACCAGTTGTAGATTGCAGAGAGAATTATGACATTGTCTGACATTATTGAGATGATAATGACAAAGAAAACTAAGGAAATAAGCAAAAGGTGTAGATGCAATTTGAAATAATGCTAAGTCATTCACGTCTATCAATAGTTCATCTGGTATACATAGTTCCTTTCAAAAGTTATGAAATCCACAAGAAATAATTTCCACAACACAACAATACTCTTTTTCTGTAGTGATTTATATTTGAACAAGTGTAAATGAATATCCGATATGTCCATGAAGGGGTACAGTTTTTCTGGAGTGCATTTCGAAGTAGAATACATGATGATTTTTTGTAAAGATTTGGTATACTGTTTTGTTTGATAGAAGAACGATGCTAACATAAGCCATCCAGATACAGCATCGTGATTTATATTCCGTAGCAGAGTACAAAGACTTGCTTTGTACTGTTTGTATTGGTTTTTATTGTCACTGTTAAGTTGAATGCATTGTGCATGCGCTGAATACAACATTGACATATAGTGTATATACAGGTATTTCATTGAAGATCGGTCACATAAAACAGTTTTTCATATTCCTTTTTTCAATGATGAGCTGAACAATACGCAATTTTCATGCATATTGGAATCCCTATTCATAATAAACGAACAATCTGCTAAATACAATAAAAAGGAATAAGTTGATCTCTGAACTTGATGTATATACAATCGGTGCTGTTCCATGTTTAAATACTGAACTGATGCAGGAAATTTAAATAATTGATCTGAAAATAAAATGCATCGCCAACCATAACTGTGCAAGTAGTATAGTTTTTCTAAAAGTACTTTACGAGGCCGGCCCTCAATTTTATTCTCAAACATATTGTTCTCTGGTATGAAATAATGTAAACAAACTGAATACTCAACGCAATAAATCAGTCTGTTAACACATTGATTAAAACAAGATATAAGTTTGGCAGGTTTCCATGCCAATTGTGGCAATTCTTCAGAGATCCAGAACATAATTGTTTTAAGGAAATAAGAGCAGAGTAATTCTTTACATTCGGTGTAGGATGATATAACATCTTTTAAAAGAATTTTCATTAGAGCATAGCACACTAATTGAGTGTGTGTAAATGTATTTATTAAAAGTTTTTCACTGATGGAAAATGATATTCGCCATTCTAGATCCTCTTTTGGTGATCCCTTAACTCCGATTGGTACAAAAAGGACTCAATGTTTTCTGATTATTTGTTTGACATTATAACTCGGCCATGAGTAAGTAGATCTTGTAATCCAATGAGCTGCAGGTTGTACCCATGCTTCACGGTGTAAACATTCGGCATAGTCAAATAATTCAAATTTATCAGATATACATGGTCCATGAATGCTTACCTCTTTACTTCTGGACACGAACCAATGTTTCCATAATGTGCTTGATAGATAATGCACATCAGTGAATTGAAAAAAGCAGTCAAATAAATTCTGACTAGTGCGGTATTCTGGTTTTAACTGAGTAAATCCAGGTTTTACATCGTCTGTATCCATTACCAGATAAAAAATATTTGGATTTAAACGAGGCTTCACATCATAAATCCCTATGTCTCTATGCACTAACATAATATCTAAGTCACTACCTCGCATCTGAAGTCCTTCCCCGAAACTTCCACTTGTTATATTAATTTTACCTCTGCAACTTGACAAATTGTTCCTGACCGCGTTCAACAACCGATCTGTTTTACATGATCTTCAGTTCCTACTATAATTTGACACATGAACCTAGTATATAGTTTTATTGATATATTTTGTGTTATGTTGTCTGTAATGCAAAAAAAAAAATCACAAGCTGTTATTATAAGAAAAAGTGTCTCAAAAATACATAAGGTTAAGCACAAATTATATATACATGGAAATTCTTTTCCTTAAAGTGAAAATCAATTTTGAAATATAAGATATCTAAAATAGAATTTGGATTATTAAGTAGTCAATTACATGAAAAATCTAAATTTAAAAAAAAAATAAATAGAAAATATTTTAAACAATTGAAAGTAATAATTAATTTCAGAATGACCACCTCAAATGTCAACGAAGACTTCCTGGTTTTAAAAACACTTGATAGAAATATATCTGTTCGTAAACAATGAAATGTTTACGGGAAATAATGATAGAAACGGAGCATACTATCGCACCAACGACAATAAGAATCAATTCTGAATCCAGATCGAATAACTTTGATATCTACTTATTCTGCTTTGTGTGATAATTCATTTGTTTTAATTCTATTCAAATTATATCAGCTAAAAACGTTGAGGCCTAGTACAATAGTACTAAGGTATTAGAGACAGGATATTTTGTTTTGCCTTATACCCCTTTCATCTAAAATTATTTATTTTTGACTTAAAATTACACCTGATATTTATATATTTTATCTGATATCCACTTTGGCCAATGATACATAATTCATTTTACGCATATCTAGAAGCTTACGGTACAATTTTCGCACCTAATTTGTTGTATATTTTTCAATGTGGAGGAAGGGAGGGGTTCCAACTTTTATTTACAAAGCATTAAGTAAACATTCGTTTTCTCTATTATTCCTCCATCTGGGTGTCCACACTTAATGAAATCTGACAACTAAACTGCACACCTTGTGTCAGGGGAGGGCAAACTAATTCTTATGTCTCAAAGTGCCATTATTTTTTTTCTAAATCTCATTTTCACATTGAATATATTATAATTTTTAAACATTGAGAAACATAGAATTATGAAAAAAGGCTGAAAAGCAATAAACAGAAGTTATGAAACTTTCCTATAATGTTTCCCTCTTGTGGCGTTCACACAGTATCGACTATGATTCACGATTGAGATCAGATAACGCTAAAACATGAACAGTGAAAATGTCGGATTACTGTCCTCAATGATTTGGGATGTCCTATCACTGCGTGAACACTGCAGTATACGTTCGTCACAGAGTCTTACGGATCGGATAGGTCGGTCAAGCATCCCCGACAGTAAGGTGCGTCCCGTAATATTCGGGGAAACTCAGCCGATTTTGTCTAGTCGGATTACAATCGTAACCATGTCTTGACAGATTCTGCTGTATCGGATCAAAATCGTAACAATGATATGTGTTTTTTTCTGAACGGTATCCTGTGGAACAGGAATGATCTTTAGAAATTTGTCATTGCTGTTTTTTTGCTTATCAAGTCCAGATTGTATCCCGAATGCGATAGGTCCAACCCTGAACAGGTGGGGCAAAATGGACACAATATTCGCACTTGATACAGGTCTGAATTTGGATTGTAATTAAATATTTGACAGATAATAGGTTTCTGACACAGAATAACGCTAGTCAAAGAACTTGAATTGGTTATGTGATTTAAAGGAGAAGGTTCACGAAGGGTCAAAATTCGCCCTAAATTTTTGATGTTTTTGAAATCGGGCCAAAAATTTACAAATTTCACATAGAAATACTTGTGATAATACTATTAAGAAAAAAAATATGTTTTGTTGGCACCTTCCTTTGAAATTGATGAAGCTCATGCTATGACCCCTTAAATAAACATTATTTGTATTTTAAGGTCAATTTTGGTAATGTTTTTCCATAATTTTAATTCTTTTTGGAAAATTAACCTAGGCCACCATCCACGATCCAAAAATTTTTATATTAATGAATTTTATATCAAAATTGGAATTTTTTAGTTACAAAATATTTTGGATTGTAGGTGGCGGCCAAGTTTTTCCTAAAGCTTTTAGGTTTGAAAATTGCACAAAATCATCATATTTTGACAAAATGTCCAAAACTGGCTTACTTTGGAGAATATTATGTACTTTTATGAAAAGAACTGATTTATTTAGCATTGATGCTTTTGAAAAAGACCCATTTATGAACCAAATTGTGACCTTTTTAGTGTTTTTTGATAAAGTTGATATTTAGGTCATTTTGTGCCATAAGTGAGCCTTGTCCTTTATATTCATTTTTTTTGCGTTTGTGCAATACACTTTACTGTTGCGAATTAACCCCTCTCCCTAACAATTTTTTTTTAAGATTACCCCCCCCCCCCCCCCCCCCCTTTAAAAAAACAAAAAGAAGATTTTTGAAAATTTCTTTTTAATTTCTGAAATTAAGAGAACAAATTGTCCCCATCCCCCAATTGTTTGTTAACCTCTCCCCCCCTTTCCGAAAACAATATTCTTTCCATCAAGATATGGTCATAATCTCAATTCAAATTTCCAATGGAGTTTGCAACCATACTAACCAATTTAGATACGTCATAAAAGTCTTAAAATAGAAAATGACATACATAATGAAGGCTTAAAAAAATTTACCTTCATCAGCATTTTTAGAATAGTAACTTTTAAAAATAAGTTGATAGGTAATCACCTAAAGACAATACAACATTTCTGTATAGATGATGTCAAAGCAGTGTAAGGGAGGTTATTCAAACACAACATTGTCAATGTTGTGTTTGAATTACCTCCCTTACACTACTTTTACATTATGTTTTGTACTTAAGTTATTGTCCATTAACCAAGAAACCCTTGTTATTCCCCCTTTTTAGCCCCTAATTCCTAACCGGTTTGAGCCATATCCCCCCCACCCCACCATTCCACAAGTTATTGTCTGGAAACTAGAAAAATTCTCATTTGGACCCCTATTGGCACCTAATTCCTAAACGGTTGGGACCATAACCCCTAAAATCAATCCCAACCTTCCTTTTATGGTCATAAGAAAATGAAAGGATATAGAGTAAATGTACATGGGACAAAATCGCACACAATACATAGAAAACCTAGAAAATAATCAATGAACAGGGCGTTTATTCAGACCTGTTCTTCATCTTGACAGTTGATGTAGGGTATTCAACAATGAACAAATCATTCATAAACCTTGTGTTTAAATTTCATAGATTTCTATTTACATTTACTAAAGTTATTGTCCGGAAAGCAAATGTCTTCGGACGACGCGGACGCGGACGACGACGACGTGATACCAATATACGATCGCAAAATGTTTTGCAGTCGTGTAAAAACATGTATTTCATTTTTAGAAGGAGTGGTTATGACCTTTTGGCAGTATCAGTTTTACCTTATCAAAATTATGATTCCATTTAATTTTTAATTGATTGATTGGGTATTTTTATTTCTAAATTAAAAATGTACCTTATCAAGGAAATTTCAAAGAAAAATTGCCTTTTTCTAACGTTTAAAGAAAGGAAAATAACCTCTTAGAAATTCTTATCTTAATTTCGTCTATTATAAATTAATACGAGGAAACATTTTTTAAATACAACTCAAGCTGCACCTGATTTTATTTTCGTGTCCTTATCAATTCAGATACTATTTGAGTATAAAATTTCTTACAACATAATACAAAACGAATACTAAAATATGGCGTCTATCATAAAAACGGTATGAAGTGTATCGATAGCTCAATTAATTAGTAATAACTGTAACGTGTCAAAGCGAGAATTTAAAATGTATGTGTTCCAACTCAAAATGTAAAATATTTCCAAAATATTTTTGTCAAAACGTTTTTAGCGATTTCAATTTTGAACATTTAGTTTTTACTTTCTGAAATATACATTCACAATAATTATTGTAATATTCTTTTTTATCATTCCAAACGATCAGAGACCGTGTATATTTACGCCAAACATTTTTCATTTTAAGCTGAATAAATAGATTTTGCAAAATGCTCTACAAATTTCAAAGTTAATTGGTTTGATAAATGTAACAAAAATCTGTTGAAGTCACTTCTGAAAAATCATTTTCGTTATGAGATTTGAAATTTGTAATTTTCATGAGATTACATTATTTGATTTCACGAGGATAATATAAAAAGTAATGATAAGTTTGTGTTAAAAAGATTTCATCTTATCAACAGTTTGAATAAATTAAAACATTTGAATTTGATTGTTTTAGAAAAAACGCATTTCAATCTCCTTCTAAAGAACAAAATATTGAAATTTAAGCATTTTTCAATTTGCCTTAAAAAATTAAAAAATGAAAAATGCTCCAACGTGGAGCATTTTTCAATTTGCCTTTAAAAATTGAAAAATGAAAAATGCTCCAACGTGGAGCATTTTTCAATTTGCCTTTAAATATTGAAAAATGAAAAATGCTCTAACGTGGAGCATTTTTCAATTTGACTTTTTATATTGAAAAATGAAAAATGCCCCATATTGGTTGAATTTTCATTTTTAGAAAATTTTCTCAAAAATGAAAAAGTTTCTGTGTGGAGCATTTTTCAATTTTTGTAATCGTTTGACAAAATGAAAAATGCTCCAAAGAGGAACATTTTTCATTTTTCAATTTTATTAAAGATATTGAAAAATCGATAATCAAATTATTTTTTCATTCATTGTTAACACTTTAGAAATTTTGTTTTATGCTTTAAATATAATACACATGTGTGTATGTGTGAACCCGTATATACAGATTTATTACCTTACACCGAAAAGATAGGAGAACAACAACGGACCAGCAAAATTTTGTGATGTGGCGCAGGATTATTATGCAATTGTTATTTCCCTTGTTTAAAACCATGAATTTTATATTTCCCTATTTTGTTATTTACATTTAGGTTAACTAAATATTTTCTATATATCTGTTAAATCAAATAGATATTGGTATGATGAATTCATTGATAAAGATATTTGTTTTTACTCTCAAGTTTAGTATTTGCATCGTCGCAAATCATTTGTAAACTTCTTTAAAAATTTAATGTACATTTGATATAAGATCTGAGTAATTGACCTGTGTAATGATCAAGGCGTATCAATGCCTGCTTTCGAAAACACGTATACATTGAGGCCTTTTAATGGATAATGTACATCTGATATGAACAACAAAGTGCTCTAAGCCCTCAACGACAAATTAGTATACCCGAAGCCGAGAGAGTTATTCCTTAATGTAAAGACTACGGGATGGTGATACCCTCGATGACAACCTAGAAACGGTGTAAAGATAAAAACAACACCTAGGAAATCTGTTCTTTTCCCAATCTCCCTGTATAAGGTTGATGAATATGCCATATACCTTCTAAATACGGCTTATTTTGGAAGTCATTCAATGCTCCATTTCTTAACTAGATAAAATGAATTATATAATTTTTTCACTGTTTTTGGTTTTTATTTAGTTAGCTATTTAGATACTAATAGTGCTTTAACATTTGCCATCCATCGTCTCTGTTTACAACTAGAACAAGCTGTGGTCCACATCTCCGAATCTCAATGCTACATTTTGGTCCCGCGAGGTGGATGTTGAATTTTACAGCAATTTTTCTGTTTTTACTGAAATACATTATATTGGGAAAACTAATCAGAAATGAAGCAGGCATTTGAGTCAGTGCTTGGTGGAATTAGATACGACTGTCTTTAGGAGACAAGTTTTGAAGATTTAGGGGTATAATTGTTCCTGTGGTATTTTATTTTTATAGTATGGTTTATTTGGTAAATGTATAATCATAATAGGTTTGATGTTGTCAACACTGATATTGCTGATTACTTTGTTCATTTTGAGACAGTTTTTCTATGATTTGGAATGAATGTGAGGTGGCATTTCAGTTAAAAATGAACTTAAAATGTGAAGCTAGTTTATGTTTCTCTAGATATAAGAAGATGTGGTATGAGCGCCAATGAGACAGTTCGCCTTCTAAGTCACAATTTTTAAAATAAAACCATTATAGGTTAAAGTACCGTTTTCAACACGGAGTCTTGGCTACACCGAACAGTAAGCTATAAAGTGCCCCCAAAATGACTGGTGTAAAACTATTCAAACGGGAAAAACAGCGGTCTAATCTATATACAAAACGAGAAACACTTATGAACAACATCAACAAACGACAACAATGAACATTAGATTACTGACTTACATGTAGGAGAGGTGCAAACAAATGTAGCCGGTTAACACGTTTAATAGGTACCAATCTTCACCCTTACCCAACAAAAGAGTAATTGATATGATTATGACTGCTTGAAAAAAATAATTATTCCGAGGTTCAATCTTAAGGAGAGGGTGTCCTATTTTAGATTTCAACTGCGAGTTTGTAGTTTAAAGGAAAAGGGGGAAACATATGAATTTGGTTAGAGTTTTAAGATACTAGCTCATATCACTTTTCCTGATAATTATTCAGACTTAGATGTGTATTTTAATGAATTATTTGCATCATGTTTGAATATTGAGATAGCTAGATTTGTTAATTTTAAGCACCCTTATAGTTTAGGTGAAGCTTTATCACCGGCTATTGAGCATGAAGCTGTTCATTTTTCTGGTGATTCAGAAACTATTGATGAGCAAGAAAGCTGCATGTTCATAACAGTTTTTAAATTTTAATTGATATATTGAAGAGGCGATTAAGATCACGTAGGGAAAGTAAACCTAGGAAATGTTTTAATTGTCATTAGTTATGTTATGTCATGTCTAAGTGTCCAAATATTTATTTCAGATTTCATGCTAGAGATGAAAGGTCTGCAGATAGACATTAGTGAAGTGAAATTTTCAAAAATAGACGGAATAGTAAAGAACGATTTGAATCACAAATTTTAAATCTCAGATTGTGTTACCTTTGATCAATGTTTGTTATAAGATTGTGTTGTATATATACAGTTTTACTTTAAGGTTATTTCAATGTACTCAGAGATGTTACACTTCTCAATGTTTGCTGTTTGTCTTGTCCAAGCGAAGGATGCTGTGTGTCTCATACATCGCATGTTGTTATATGTTTGTATAGAAACATATTGTACGGCTGATCTGTGTAGTTTGAAGTGTAGACTGTTAAGTAGTTTTAGTAGGAGTTGGTTTGTTTTATGAGTTGTTGCTAGTTTGTGATCGCTATCTAAATATTTAGTATTTAGAGAGTTTATGGAAGTCTAATTTCTGTTAGTGATGACAGAAACCAATAGAGTAAATAAGCTTGAAGTAAGGAACACTATAAGTCTATACAGATGGATCTGATCCATTATATATAGAAGCTTGCATAAAATTTGCGCATCGTCCGATTCGCTTTTCAGAATCTTGCATAAAAAAGGTGGTCATTGCAACTTTTCATGGATATCAACATTAAATGTGCCGTTACAATACATATGTATCTGATATAAATCTGAATTTGAAGACCTTTACCAAGAAGACACAAAGTTCCCGTCTTAAAGACATTAAATCTGATAAACGTTGAAAGACTTTTGTTAAATTTGATTGTCAAATGTTAATGCATATATATACAATTGTTTTCGTAAAGGAGGAGGAGGGTAGCAGATTGATGTTTTGGTCTTCCTTGAACAGCTTCATTACTGTATTTAACTTTAACTGAAATATATATATATATATATCTGATTTAATGTTTGATTATTACAAATTATTCATAATTATTTTATTTGACATTTGCAGTTTGCGTATTTATTGGTACAGATACATTTTGCAGACTTTATTTATGAAATTTATTGTTTATCTTAGGGGGAGGGGGGGGGGGGGAGAGAATGTGGAAGACAGGATTATTATGTAATTGTTATTTCCCAAGATTAAAACTAAAAACTTCATATTTCTCTATTTAAAGCAAAGTAAACGTTTTGCACGCCTCCAGAGGAATTTGGAACAAAAAACGCGCGTCGTTAGTTACACGCGTTATCTCCCCTACTCTCATAAACACAAAATTATTTTTGCAATATGACCAGAACGGACGCTCAGAAGATAAAAAAAACACTCGATCTACCTAATAAAACTGTGGCTGATAGTGGTCTAATTTGTAATTAGCCTATAGCTGTACAATGGAACCTATGGGAATGCAACCAGAGTATAAATCTCAATAACCGAAAATTATACCATATCTATCCATGGTATAATTTCCACACTTATACCATGGTTTTGTTGTACAAGATATTTGAAAGAAAAAGATGGCAAGACCTGGCCGCGGCCGCCTGATTTTTTATAGTAACAACAGAGTTAGTGTGGGGCCACTAAGCTAAACTGCCCGCTTTGCACCAGCTGATATAAGTGAATGCCTAGGGTTGGAATCGAACCCACGTACACCAACTCGTTGTCCTATAAATGAACAAAATTTTCTATTATAACAAACAAATAAAGTTCAAAAAAATGTATTTATGTGTTAAGATTTATATATATATTACATGTATACTACAAAATATTTTGATTTTCGGTAATTGAAATGTATACTTAGATTGTATTCCCATAGGCGCCACTGTACAGCTTCATGTTTAGGTTAAATTTGCCGAGGCGGATTATTGTTTTGGGGGAGGAGGGGCAGGAACTTTATTTATGGTAAATGCAAAGACATTTTTCATAGTATTACTTCAAATGTTGGCTTGCTAGATCCCCCTTTCAAAATCTTGGATCCACACCCGATTTATTAAACACTGCTGACATCTAGACTTTCAATAGGTTACTTAGGTAATAACAAAAATGTTTGACCGTTAAAATTAGATAACACCTCGTTACTTTAAATGCCTGAAGCTTATTTTTTTATTTAAATTATTTCGTCAACATGTGAATTTAATCGTGAACATTTTGAAATCCCTTTTAACTAATGTTCGACATGGGCTTCTGGATCAAAGTAAAACGTGGAGTGATTCATCCAAACTGTCAGACAGATTCTTGTAAAATTAATTTCCACAAAATCATAAATTAATATTAAATAATGAAAACATTTCGAACATTTTGAAAAAGAATTAAAAAACTTACCCTTTGCAGTTCAACCTTATGTCTGCGATTTATTTCAGAAATCTCTCAAAATATCAGAAATATGTAGTTGTAGCTTATTGCGTCCATAGCCAGAACCTTAATTCCTTCAACAGTTTTTCGTCTGTAACGTTGTCCGTCACCAATGTAAATATGCATCCATCGCTGTCAAAAAAATCTTGCCAAACTGATATTCCCGCTGTTTCAGAAGCCCGTGCTAGTTTTAGAGAGTAGGCGGAGCTTTCTGTGAAAGGTCCGAAAAGGGTTATTTTACTGATTCTTTTAATTATTTTTAAAGTAAACATACAAAAATATATAAAATACACAATTTTAAACAGCGAAAGATGCGATAGGTTAAAACAGATATTCCATATTTTTTGGATAGTTTTGCGGTGTTTCGTAAATTATACCATAGTTTTTGTTGAAACCCCTCGGCAACCTCACTCGACTTCGTCTCGTGAGGTTATTGCCGGGGGTTTCAACAAAAGCTATGGTATAATTTCCGAAACACCGCAAAACTATCCAATGATCAGCCTGATATGGAACAGGATTAAAGTTTCGTGATCCCTGTAAAAAAAAAAAACAGTTGTGACTTTCTGTTTACATAACGAATATAAAATGGGAGCGGACGAGCTACAAAAAATATAATGGTATCAACAAAGAGGCAATATCGATAAATGTTTTAATCAAATTATTTAAAATTTCACAAATTAAGACAAGAGTGCACACGCTGAAATGTCTCGCCTTCTTTACTAATCATTGATATTATGTTGATAGTCCTAAATATAAAGCTTTACTACAACTATCACATAAACTTATCCTGATCCAAGAAAATGAGGTCAAGGTCATATAAACCAAACAAAAAAATATAATAGTATCAACAAAGAGGCAATATCGATAAATGTTTTAATCAAATTATTTAAAATTTCCCAAATTACGACAAGAGTGCACACGCTGAAATGTCTCGTGTTCTTTACTTATCATTGATAGTATGTTGATAGTCCTAAATATAAAGCTTCACTACAACTATCACATAAACTTAACATGATCCAAGAAAATGAGGTCAAGGTCATATAAACAAAACAAGAAATACATGTACACCTTACAATAAATCACCAAGTATAGTTGACCTATTGCTTATAGTTTCTAAGAAACAGACTCAAACAAGAAAACTAAACACTGACTAATTAATGAACCATGAAATTAAGGTCAAGGTCAGATGAACCATGACAGGCAGAAGTGTACAGCTTACAATTCTTCCATACAACAAATATAGTTAACCTATTGCTTATAGTTTAAGAAAATCAGACCAAAACTAAAAAACTGAACACTGACCAATGAACAGTGAAAATGAGGTCAAGGTCAAATAAAACCTGCCAGACTGACAGGCACATCATTAAATATTTCCATACACCAAATAAAGATGACATATTCCATATAGTGTTAGAAAAAAAAAATATCAAAAACTTAACTTTGACCACTGAACCATGAAATGAGGTCAAGGTCTGATGAGCACAACCATGCTTGACACATCTATATCATTCACTCTATTGTTCAATAAAATATCGTCATTTGATCTCGATGGATCAGCAATGCGTTGTGACTCAGGTTGGATTGGTTGATCCGACATGTCTACTGGATCAAAATTCGTGTCAGAGGCTCCTCGGATTCTACCTCTATCCCTACCATCACGACCACTAGTTCTGGTATATTTTGGTGGTATGTCTGTGTTGTTTTCGAGAATTCTACGTATTAATGACAATTTGAAGGAATGGAACAGTATTTATATGGAACATGATGTTGACGTTATTGATGAGAGTTTGATCACGGTATGAAAGTGGAAAGGTCGTAGACTGATCGATGTAAGAGCGTGCTATAACCGCAGAAGAAGCGTGGTAAGAACGTGATATAATCGCAGAAGAAGCGTGGTAAGATCGTGTTGCAATCGGATAAATCGTGCATGCCTTGTCGTTATGAAAACGTGATGAGCGTAATAAGATCGTGATTATCGTATTGAAGTCGCAGAATAAGCGTGATGAGAACGTGGCCCGTAGTAGACGCGTAATGAGGATGTAGTAGCATCGTGAAAACAATGAAAATCCAAATTTTTATCCCGCTCGTACTGTGACCTCACCTTTTAGATCGCGGTGAGCGTGGTGCAATCGTGGTCTAGTGTGACTAAGGCATAAAACATGCTCCTTGTTTTCTCTACCTTTCCTACTGATCAAAATGAGCAACTGGTTCTCGTCTTGTATTTTTGGTATCGTAGGTTCCTGCTTTCATCGTGTCAGAATATATTTTTTAATAATCGTCAAATATATATCACTTATTGTTCAGTAATTTCATCTGTTGTTATTATTGTTATTGATCGTAACGCAATCAATAAACATAATCAATACCGAAGAAACGTTGCTATCTTATTTTTTTTTAGTTTCCCCTTTAGCAAGTACAAAAAGCATCATCAATTGATACATGTACATTTACAAAAATTCATATATGTAAAGCTACGCATGGCACATGAAAATATATAACGCTGCGCTCTCCATGCATTCATTTACTCAATTCGTGAATGGCGTGCTTTGTAACTGAACTGACGAATACTAGTGTGTTTTATTCATAAGTTTATAAAACAAAGATGTGGTATGATTGCCAGAGAAACAATTTTTTCCACCAGACATTAAATGATGATGAAGTAAGCAAGTATAATTCATAGTACAACCTTCAACATTGAGGAAAACCAATACCGCATAGCAAGCTACAAAAAATTCCAAAATGAAAAATTTAAAAACAATTCAATTCATTCGAGAAAAAATAATTTTACGGCGCATATATAGAAATCGTAGTGAATAAACTCGTCTTAGGTGCACAACCATCCCCTTAATATTGAACAGTGATAAACAGCATATTATACAACTTCCTATAAAATCAGTTGAAAAGACTTGACTCATCAAATAAATAAATAAAGAGCTGCGCTATAAGCGCATGAAACGCCCGTTGCCCTTTTAGCTTGTCTTTATGCTTTAAATAATTTTTTTCAACGAATAAATTTCCTTGGCCGTTTCCGACATATTTTTCAGAAGAGAAATTCCACAACTGTACAACATCAAATCAGAAATTATATAAAAAACAAAAGGGTACTTAGTTCAATAGATATAAACAAGTCACCATAGTTTCATCATAAACTGCTGAAAGTATTTTTGATTTATTATCCGAAAAACTGGAAAAAGCCTAATTTTTCTTAAGAATAAGACTGCATAACACCAAAAATGTAAATGTTTCATAAAAGTTGGTAAAAGTGTTTTTGAGTTATTGTCCAAAAACTGGAAAAATCCCCATTTTTTCAATATAAAAATTCATAACTGAAAAACGTATAATCTGAAATTTATAAAAATTGAAAGGTAGCTTAAGTCAACAGATATAAACATTTCACCAAAGCGGCGTTTTACGTTTCCGCAAATTGGCATTACTTTTCCGAAAAAAAAGATGACGTTTGCGGAAAAAAAAGTCTACGTTTCCTCAAATAAATATCTTACTTTTCCGGAAAAATGTAACTTTTCCGGAAAAAATAAATTATTACTTTTCCGCAAATAATTAAGGAATACCTGTTGATCGAAAGCAAAGCCATAATAAAAAATAAATATTTATTAAGTTAAAGGTCATCATAACATGCAAGTAAAATTCATCATTAAAATGTATGAAAACGTATGTTCAAAAGTCAGCACTAATCAGATATATCTTGATATGAGTTCATAAGTCAGTTCTGACAGAATATTTGTAGCCAACACGTCGTACAAAGTCCACAGTAGTACATTCACCGTTTACAAGTTTTGTATTTTGTTCAAGAAGGAAGTCCATCTTCTCCTTTTCATATTTCCGAACGGGTGCTTTTACAGTTAGAGTTCTCATCTTAATGTATGATGTTTGTTGCAGTTTCAATAACACATCGACAAAGACAAAAATGTTAGGATGGCTAGCGTAAAACTGCTCGTTCAGGTGGGCATGATAAGACTCGACACTATTCGTTGTTCTCTTTTCCTCGGGGTCAGGATGTGATGCCCAAATGGTTGGTGGAAATCTCGAATTGCCATCTATATAAAATTCCAATATATAATCGGCAAACTTCATGCATTTATCGTCAGATGGAGCATCGGCTATCAATTCAATAAAGCATTCTTCAATCTTGTCAGTTGGCAAGCCAAACCAAAGAAATGTGTTAGCCATTTACCAAAATCCGAATCTTTGTCTTTGTAATCGGCACTCAGACCTAACGACTGAATTTTTCGCCACCAACTTTGTCCTAAATGAAATCTGCAATAACTGACTGTAGCAGAAGGAAATGTTTTCGTAACAGCAGTATGCATTGCACATTCAAAGTCAATATGAACTACCTCGGACTGGAGAGTTAACCTTCGGGTAGTGCACACATCAATAAGCAGATCCCACATTTTGATGTAACCTTCCTCGGATTTAAGTAAAAGTAACGCAAATACAAGAGGAATGCAGTTACCATTTTTACATCCATGTATCGAATAAAGTTGGTAAAAGAATTTCGGGCAGGATTTAAATGTGCCATCTATGAAAATATATATTTACATATTTATAATTTACCAGGTAAATTTCCGGAAAAGTAATAAATACAAATTGCGGAAACGTATACTTTAAATTTCCGGAAACGTAGTATTGGGACTTTGAAAAATTAGCGGAAACGCAATACGCCCCACCAAAGTTTAATAAAATTTTGTGAAAGTGTTTATGAGTGATTGTCCGAAAACTGGAAAATCCCCCCTTTTTTAAACATAAAAATTCATACCACGGAAACGTAAAATCTGAAATTTATAAAAATTGAAAAGGAGCAATTTCTTCAATAACAATTCACCAAAGTTACATTAAAGTTGATGGAAGCATTTTTGAGTTATTGTCCGAAAACTGGAAAATCACCCTTTTTTAAGGATAAAACTTCATAACATGGAAACGAAAAATTTGAAATTTTTAAAAATCGAAAGGGAGCTTACGTCAATAGATATAAACAATTCAACAAAATTTCATAAAAGTTAGTGGAAGCGTTTTTTTATTAATTGTCCGAAGTGTGGACGACGGACGGACGGACGGACAACGATATACCATAATACGTCCCGTCTTAGACGGGCGTATAAAAACCAAGAAACAAGTTATAAAAAAGGCTAAACACACATAGTACAGATACAAGCGTGCTCGAAGATTGTGATAGTTAGTTCAAAGCGAATAACAACCTATAAACCATCATGTGTCTGAGCCTACAAAATCAGTCAGTACACTTGCAATGGATTTGCCAAAAAAATTACTGTAATTTTATTATCGACACCTGTTCGGATTAAAAATCAATTATGTATCAAATATATCGACAGTTAATTTTTTATTAATTTTTTCTATAAGTTAGTATTCTCAGCAGAATCTCTATTAAAACTATGGCTTTATTATTCTCTTCATACCTTTTTCTATTACATCGCAACACGACGATTTGATATATACTGATATGAACAGAAAAAGATGTCGCTTACACGGCAGCGAAATCACAACCCAACGAAACACATAACCAAAAGTCTCTTGGGAAGCACTTATATTGTATTCAATAGAAGACGGGTGTCTCTATACATATATTATGTCAACTTCCGAATCGATTGAAAAGTATGATATACCTTAAGCAACTATCAAGTTATTTTTGAAAGTCACACTGGAAGTACATTCGCTTGCACAAACTACTTAATAATAAGTTAAGTACTATAATAGAATAAAAAAGAAGAAGCTGGTGTGATTATCTTGCTATGTAGCCTTAGTTCGTTTTGTATATAATTTTTTTTATTTAGGTTTATTAATATGTTTCGGAATTTAATGTGACGTCCATTTTCGATGAACTAGTACACATTTGTGTAAAGGGTCCAGCTGGAGCACGACTCCGTGTTCGGGATTTTCTCGCTGTATTGAAGACCCACTAGTGGCCTTGGGCTGTTTTTGCTTTTTGGACGGGTTGTTGTCTCTTTGCCCAATTCTCGTTCCTATTCTGACAACAGAAAGGAACTTTTTTTTTATTTATAACTCAGGGGAACGTAATTAGTATGAAACAGTTGATTTTACCCTACAGTGGATAAAGTTCCATAACTCTTAAATATTGTCACATAAAAAGGAGAGTAATGAATGCTATGCTACCAAGTGTATGAACTTTCTGCCATTACATTAAGTTAAACCTTGCACAATTATATTTCCGTAAGCGTATTACAAAATGATACGAAACAATATTCCAAAACATCGTTCCCTGCAGAGAAATGATAATTATAAAAGATATGAAAGGACCATTATATACGTTTGTTACAAATAATTAAGAGCTGGATTGATTGATTGTTGGTTGCTAAACAAATACTACGTAAAGGAAGCGAAGTAAACTAATTATAAATTTTAGTTTGTTATCATCATTGAGGGGGAGGGGGGCAGGACCTTTTTTCGGGACGTCGGGATGGGGTGTTTTTAAGCTCGGGATTTCGGGATTGATCCTTTCGGGATCCGGGAATTCCTTTTTCGAATTTCGGGATGTCGGGATTTAAATTTCTTTAAATTCGGGACCTTGGGATTTCATGTTTTTAAGCCCGGGATTTCGGGATCAGGACCCCCCTCCCCCCCCCCCCATCCCCCCCCCCCCCCACCCCCCCACCCCCCCCCCCCCCCCCCCATCATTATTATAGGAAATTAGCATGAACAAAACCAAAGATCGAAACAATAAAAGAAAAAGAGAAAAACACGGTCAAAATTAGTATAAAACGATGAAAAAATAAGTTATGACTGACAGCAAATTGAATAAGGACCACAACTGTAATACATTCATACAAATTAATAGCTTGGGATACTAGTAGGCAGGTACAGAATAAGAAAGTTACTGTTTTAGAATGTTTGTAGGGTTCAAGTCCCTGTCATGCCATTTGGGAGTAGTAAAGAACGATACCAAGATAATGATATATAAGAAGAAATCGACATGACTCACTAGAAGACGATTTTTACACACACACACACTAAAGTTGTACAATGACAAAATATTTATCTATTAAATATTAAGTTTTTATTGACCTTTCTTTTGACTAGCAAACAAAAATTAAGGCTATTCAAAAGAGATGTTTTATGTCCCGAATAAAACGCAAAATCCATGACCGATCATGGTAACAGTCACGTTGTAACTGTACCAAAGCAGAATTAAAATTGTCAGCGATTATCCATATCCTGCATTCATGTTTTAGTGAAAAAACTATGTGAATTAAGTTTTTTATCCTACATTGAACTTTTGATGTCGTCCCTTACTTCTTGGCTTTGTGAAAGCGTCTACCATGTGCATAATACGCTGTCATCATTGCAGAAGTTGAAACACTATGTATTTCCGTTGGTGACCTACATGCAGATGAATGTCCTAATAAAACTATGAAAGAAAGCATTCAAATTTCAATTTAAAAGGAATAAATGAGGAAGTAAAATAAAACAAATCAATAAATCTGAAATCAGGTTTACATGTTATATCTTAAAATATTGTATGATTTGGAGAGTGTTTTGAACGCCGGGGTTTCATCACTTAACCATCAGAGAAGAAGGAACAAGAGGTTTGAATCACCACAAACTTAAGTCAAACCCAGCATATAATTTTGATATGAATTATTTCCTATACCTGCTGTCGTAAATGATGGTAGCGATGATTAAATGTCGCTAATGCTTTACCAACTCTAGCCTCAGACACGTTGATTCCTTTGCTTGATAAATGGCCTGTCATCATTTTCCGACCGTATGTGGGTCCAACCTGAAATTAACACACACTATGCGCACATCATGTTTTAAATGTAACTACTAGTATATGTTCCATGTACATGATGTATATGGTTTGGAATACGTTTGTGTCGATCTGTGTCGATCTGGTTTTTTTTTTACTTTTTTTTTATTTCAAAAGAAGATCGTCACTGACTGAGACCCATTTTTTGTGTCGACATATTTGTCCTATAATACTCGTTTTGCGTTCACATATTAAAGATGTAAAATCATATTAAATAAAAGATAATAGAATGTACATAAAACAGAACTTCATGGGAACTGTATTATGTTTGTTGAAATACTATTCACATAATTATGATAATATCATATTCTTTGCTATAAGAAGTCATTCATCCTTCGAAATATACATTTACCACACATACATGCATGTAAGATAAATTCATATTTTCTTTTATAAGATGATGCTTATTTGATATTCTGCGACAGAGAATTGTGAATATAATAAGCTTGGTAATAACAAGTTTGTATTAAACAGAATCAAAATTAGGAAATGCTGTACAATGCAGAAAATATTCGTATACAAATATACAAATTTGAAAACAAATACTAGCGCAGTGATGAGAATAATATAACATCTACACCCACCCCTCCCCACCCCCACTCCACCCGCGAACCCTGCTCCTTGAACATGCACAGAAACTGACATGGACAATATCTTATATTCTAATATTTTCCCTTCTTTTCTTACATGTTTGACACATTCAGCCACGATATGGTTTAATGCTCCTTCGTCTACTCCGCATTGCCTAGTAATTCCATTTTCAGAACAAAAACGGGTCCACAATACTGGTATAAAAATTTTGTACCAGTATTGTAACTTTTAAAAAAAAAACAGCAATACTGGTACATTACTGATATACCAGTATTGTAGTTGTATTGTTCACTATACTTTAAGGTGTATAATGAAAAATGAATTATAAGCAAAATTAGATATTGAAGATCAAAGGGAGATTAAATGACCTCAAAAAGATTATAGAGGATAATTGTTAAATCAATTAACAACCAGTTAAAAATAATTACTATACTTGTACATATAAACAAAAGATTATTGTAATTAACTCATCTTATTCAAACAATTGTTTATTATATAAATAATTGCTAATAATTTTATCATATTTCTATATTTTATTTAATTCAATTTAGATAAAATAAAATAAAAGCTTTATTATCTGAGTTATTATTTAATAAATTCAAGCAAATTATTACACTATAACACTGTAAATTCAGCATTTACATGTATGCCATCGTATATTTTTTACAGATATTTTAATACATGTATACTAAGATTCTAAGCATTTGTTTGTCTTTATTTTCTTATCAATCTTGCACAATAAACATGATAAAAGATATCAATATCCATCAAGTGTTGAGAAATGTCTTGGTGTGTTCTTCCGTCAAGTATCATTTGTTGAATCAAACAACGATGGTCTAAAAGTTCTTCCATTCTTTCAACATGTACATGTAAACAAGTGACTTCTTCACTTCGAGAGAACTAAATTAAAGATTTCAACCCCGACAATTCAAAGAAAGAAAAGACAAAGATAAAAAAAAGTCAGATAGATAGACAGATAGATAGATACAATGAATGACAGATTGATAGATCGAAAGATAGATATATACATGTAGCTACAAAGACAGCTAGATATATAGATACAAAGAAAGAATGATTTTTTTGTGGTCATTATCGTACTTGTCAGTGTACCATTCTTGTTCGGATTTAGTTGATACCACACATAGTTCACACACGCACACACCATAAAAAGATCTTCAAGATATTGCGCTTAAAACAAGAAAAAAGAAAACGGAAATAGTAAAACATTTAATAAATAGTGTCAACAATTTAAACATTTAAAACACCTATATTGAAACAAATTACATTTCGTTCTCATTATTAGACATTTAAATAATGAAGCAGATGGGAACATTTTTCAAATTTGAATATTGCACAGTAAAATGAAAAATGAAAAATGCTCCATATTGGAGCATTTTTCATTTTTCAATACCAAACGTCAAATTGAAAAATGCTCCACGTTGGAGCATTTTTCATTTTTCAATATTTGAAGTCAAATTGAAAAATGCTCCACGTTAGAGCATTTTTCATTTTTCAATATTGTAAGCCAAATTGAAAAATGCTCCACGTTAGAACATTTTTCATTTTTCAATATTGTAAGCCAAATTGAAAAATGCTCCATGTTAGAATATTTTTCATTTTTCAATATTGTAAGTGAAATTGAAAAATGCTAAAGGTCAAATTTCAATATTTGCTTTTAAGAATGAGATTGAAATATGTTTTGTTTTCTAAAACAAGCAAATACAAATGTGGTAATATATTTAAACTTTTGACAAGATAAAATAATTTTTAACACAAATTTATTGTTATTTGTTTCAATATCTTCGTGAAATCAAAAATATAATCTCATGAAAATAACAAATTTCAAATCTCATAGAGAAAATGGTTTTTCAAAAGTGACTTCAATAGATTTTTGTTACATTTTTCAAACCAATTAACTTCAAAAGTTGCAGAGCATTTTGCAAAATCTATTTTTCATTTTAAAATGACAAATGTTTGGCGTTAATGTACACGGACGGATCAGGTCATCTCCCATTTCGTTCAAAATTAGCATGCAATCCATTTATTTTTTGAACTCGAAGTTTAACTCAGAGTTCAGAGTCGAGATCAGACTTCTGTTAACTCGAACTACAGCCATCTCAAAAAAGATTTGTAACTTTATATCAAAGTCTACAACTCGAACCAAAACTCAAATTGAAACCATTATTTTATAATAACCATACCCTTTTTAAAATACGTTCATATATTTGCAACATACAATGTATACCTTACCTTTAAGACCAACGATGTATATTCTAACTAAAACTGATACTTATAGAAAAAACAAATTATTATTTGTCAAACTATATTTAGAGATTAAATTTCATGATATCTTTAAGTTATAACATACCTGCCATCTTGATCACAGATCAGACAATTGAGGTTAATTGGCAATCACGATTTTTCAGTAGAACAGTTCTTTAGTTATCTAGTTCGACTTCAATTAAACATGTACAAATTACATCTGCCCAATACTCAAGCAATATAACCAAAAAAACAACAAGTATTATTTCCTTGATTTTAATGGAAATGAAAGTATAAAATCATGATGCATTCAAACTGTGATGACAAAAGCATTTAATATAAAATATTTTCATGACTAAAAACGGTACAGATATACACGCAGGGGCGAATTGATTTATGACATGGACCTTATCAATAAATGACAAATTCAACCATTGCTCCCAAAACTCTGAGACTGTCATGCCTTTTTTTAAATAGATTTGCAAGAACAGCAGGCAAAGAAAAATAAAATTACTATGATAATTCATTGATAAATTGTTATAAATGTTAAGATACACGAATTTAAAATGTATATTTCGCAACATTGCGAAATTTTTCTAATACATCATTACACAAACCTTTTTCATTAACGAAAGCTAGAATCTATTAACCAAGATTTCTCTTTCTTTTCTATATTGAACATTGGGATAAATCTCTATTCAGTTCACTTCTTCATCTTATAAATTTACGTTGGTATTGTTTTTACATGTTTAATAAAACATCCTTGTATGAGTGCTAGTCAATTATGTGTCTTATTAGGAGTTCGAATTTCCATTTGGTACCGAAATCTAACACAAAGTGTATCTCGAATTTTAACTCTAATTCTAACATTTACTAAAATGTTAACGCAAACTCGATTTCTAAATCGATTGAGCATTATCATTGATTTAATTCATTTGAAAAACAGAATCATACGAAACTATAAAAAAATAAATTTAAATTATTACACCTTGATAATATTTTGTAGAAATATATCTTCAAAACACTATCAGCCATCTTGTTCCTTTGTGTTGCGGGAGATGCAAATGGGACTTCCTGTGCTTTCTTTTCCGTTTTCTTTCAATCTTTTAAAAAGGCCAAGCAATTTGTTGTAATTCCATATTGCACATTTATATGAACTTGACTGTATTTCTTAATTCTTTCTATCGGTATATATATATTCATAAGTCAATCAATATACTTATTATAGATACCAGGATTAAAATGGTGTACGCTACACGCAACAAAAGAATCGTCAGTATAAAGTATCGAATATATTAAGCACACGTCATCCTACATTACAAACAAAAAGTTTTAATTGGTACAAGACTTTAACAAAAGGTTGCCACATATGTTATATGATGAACACACCAACCTTCAAAGATAGGTCCCTTCTATGTTGCTTTGTCCTTGCAATCCTAAGACATCTTCTAAATGTTTTGCTTTTTTCTAAAATAAGTAACAAAAGTTGTAATTAATCTTGCCTTTGAATTCTTTTTTTCTTCAAGGTATTACAGTGTTACAAAGATTAAGATTGATGCCCAGCGGCACATATTACAGTCATATCCGGATTCATCATTATACAATGCTTGGAAATTTCTATTATCAAATTCATTTTCAAATAAATATAGTCTTGTTTAACAAAATTAAGATATGTGTGCGAAACATCTGAAATATACAATGATTGATTTATTCATTGTTGGTCATTAACGTCATTTTTATAATTTCTTTGCTCTTTCATGGCGGAGTTAATAAAAGCAAAATAGTTTTTTATTCTGTGTCATGAGGGAAGTGAAAAAATCGTCTGATTCCTTTGGAAATTAAGGGCAAGAGATTCAATACAGGTTTCTAAAAATGGTTCTGTATGTTATTGATTAACTTGCCTGTTTTTGTTTTTTTATTAAATTAAAAAAAAAAAAGTTTTCCGATAAATGGTCGGCATCCTAAGAACGTCGTTGTAATGGTTTATTGATACTTCATACATGTACTTTAGGACCATAACAAATAAACAATAAATAAAATAGATGTGTCCTGTACAGATGCCATCCGGAATAAAATTCGAGGAAATTTGGACTGCCATTAGAAAATGAGAGTATGTCGGATAGGGACCAAAATTTGGCTATGCAGAAGGTTAGAAGATGGCAGTTGTTATCAAGTGGTTCGTTTATATGTACGTTACTTTGGCGTTGGTTTTTGTTGCACTCCAGTGTTTCTGTTGTTCCGTTGTTTTCATCTTGTAGTTGATGCGTTTCCTTAGGTTTTGGTTTGGAACCCGGATTTGTTTTCTCTCAGACAATTTATGACTTTTGAACAGCGGTATACTACTGTTGCTTTTGATTAACTACGGACCCTACAAAATGTGTTTTTTGCAGCTGGGCACTCTCTTTAAACGAGACATCGGATGAGACGTCCTGGCAGGGTGTGGCTTCGTACTTGTACATACCGCACCACAAAAAGGACGCTTCACTTTGGCACAGGTTTAGTGCCGATAGGAAGAAGAAATAAGTGAACATATTTCTATTCCACAGTCACTCTTAGGGTAATTTGGAATTGCATATTCTGGACTGATACTTACTGTAAAAAAAAAAATGAAATAATTTTTGCGATTATTTAATAAGCCGTACAGGTGTAAAATGAATATTCGTGCAGCCAAAAAAATCTCCGTTCCCACTCAAAATTAAATGGTTCACTAAGGTTATGTTAATTCAATAATGTTTGTAATGTGCCATTTTTAATTTGTTTTGTCATGTAAATTGGCAAAAAATCAGTTCATAATAAAATAGACTCAATATCTGATTTTATGTACACTCAAGCCACACAAGGCAAACTATACATTGATGATCGACTACATGCAGTCAAAACTAAATCTAAATTACAGGTATACAGATTATTTTCAATAGGAACTAAACAGAGTTTAGTTTCTGTGTTTGGTAAACTTACAACATACCGAGTTTAGGCCAATGTGAAACACGGCCTTATTTTCAAATAGTATCAAAATCATTGCTATTCAAGAGGGACGAAAGATACCAGAGGGACAGTCAAACTCATAGATCGAAAACAAACTGACAACGCCATGGCCAAAAATAAAAAGACAAACAGATAAATAATAGTACAGATGACACAACATAGAAAACTAAAGACTAAGCAACACGAACCCCACCAAAAACTGTGGGTGATCTCAGGTGCTCCGGAAGGGTAAGCAGATCCTGCTCCACATGTGGGACTCGTCTTGTTGCTTATGTTATTACAAATCCGGTAATTAAACTAATTCGGTAGGTCACATTCGTGAAAAGGGAAGGGTATTGTAGTTACGACATAAGGAACATATCCGATATCATCTGTGAAACGGTTATTCCATAACGGTCAACCAACTCGTGATGGTGTCCGTAAACTTTACGAAGGGATGATTTCAACTTCACCAACTCTTGGTTTAATAGCTTCCTTGTGAGCAGCAATCCTCTATCAAGGAAATCATGATAGGAAATACAAGCCCGGGAATATCGTTTCAATTTGGAGATGTATACTCCGTATGCAGGCGCTGCTGGAATGTTGCTACATAGAAATGGAAAGTTCACAATTGAGAAGCTGAAAGCATCTCTTTTGTCGTAAAGTTTTGTTTTCAACCGACCCTCATTGTCAATTTCTAGATGTAAGTCAAGATATGAAGCATACTTAACTGTATCTGTAGTATCCTTTATCTCTAGTTCGATGTGATAGATTTGTTCAACATAATCACCAAATTTTGTATTATTTAGTGAGAGAACATCATCTATTTAGCGGAACGTAAAGTTAAAGGATATTGCTAACTTCTTATCTTTCTTCTTAAGACGTTCCTGTATGAAGTCAGCCTCATAATAATAAAGAAACAAGTCGGCAGAAGAGGGGCACAATTGGTTCCCATTGGAATTTCGAAAGTCTGTTGAAAAACACATCCTCCAAACGTAACAAATATGTTGTCAATCACGAAATCAAGCATCTTGATAATGTCAGTTTCAGAGAATGTTTTGTTTGAATCAGAGTGATTCTTTACAAAGTAGGATTTATCCCTCCCCAATACAAGATACTTGTATCTACGTTCGCCATTCTTCGCCAATATATGTAACTTCCTTAAATATTCATAATAAACGACAAGCACTATATATTTATCCTTGATTTGAATGGGAATACAAGTACAAAATCAAGTTACGTTAAATACTATGATGTCAATAGAATTCAAGATCAAATTTTTCCTGACTTAAAACGGGACAGATGTACACGAAGGGGCGTACAACTGTTTGGCAATGACTTTATAAATAATTAACAAATTCAACCATTGCTTTAAAAATGTTAAGACGATTTGTAATCAAAAAAAATTTAATCATGGTCTTCAACAGTCATATATATACTGTTATATTTTGATGTTTGATTGTTGTATCAGAAAGAATAAGAACGGTGACATCAATTACTTATTCCGTATTTTGAAAGTGCAAATTAAAAAAAAAAACATTTAATATATTAGGCGTTCTTCATCTTAGAATAATGGTTCCGAACACTTTTAATTTTTAACAATATTAAGACAGGGTCATGTTCGCGATCTTTTAGTAGCAATTAACATATCTCTAGACGGTTTTCTAAAAAATCGTGGGTTTCAATAATGTTTACCCTTTTTTTACTTCATTGTATTGGTTTATCAAAAAAAAAAAAAAAGGAAATATTCGTCTATATCAATTTCAAGAATTTTGTTTTTTTATTCAGAACACTGTCCCTCCGTTACATTATTTGTCAAAAATAACAAGAGAAGTACAAACATTTGACGACTGTGCAAAAATAAAGATATACTTATCGCATGCACAATCAAGAACTAATATAAATCGACCAGGATTTATCTCTGAATTAAAACTGACTTTGGCCACCTAAGGTAGTCTATTTTTTAAATTGCTTTTTTCCATAATCACTTTTTTGTTTTTTTAACAAACAAAACAATATTTGTTTGCATTATTTGTTTATTCTACCTGCAGATATAATCTTATACCGGAATTTTATCTTAAATTCATCTATTTTTGTGGCAGAAAGAATGAGTACGGTGACTCTAATTTCATTTTGTCTCCCGAAGGTGAATCTTCTCATATTCTTTTTTAGTATCATATTGCTTAGTTTCCTTTATATTCACACTAACAAAAAGTGCCTTTTCGTCCAATATATTTACAAATTCTGTCAATTTGCACACTGTGCAGGTTAAAATAAAGCTGCATGAACCATACATTTTATTATCATGATTATTTGTTTAAAAATAGCTTGGTTCAAACTAAATTTAGCAAAGTATTAAAAAATATATGGTTTTATCATCAAATAACGCGTTTATTTATGTTTGCTTTAAGCGGACAGAAACCATAACTTGCTATAAAACTTTAATGTTCGTTTAGATTCACCAGAGTGTTCACATATACGCTAAAACTCACAGTGGTATTAAATCATAGATCAGGTTCACAATGCGTATCAGAAAATACTATATTTTTATGTCAACATTTCAATTTCAAGATTATTTTTTTTACCTTTTTTTAATGGTTACATTATGTTTAGCATTACAAGTATGTTTTTAACAGTTTTTTTTTAGTTTAACTTCTGATAATCATAAAATTCAGGACAATACTTAATGTATTTGCATATACATTTTTGTAAATGGAAGTTAAATCAATATCAATTGATGACAAACAATTTTGCCGTTCATCAGTAGTGTTAACATAAAATTATTTCTCAATAAAAAAAAAAAAAAAAAAAAAAAAAAACAACTGTAGTTTTCCTTCCATGAATACTTCTGTTCCTTTTTATTTTGGTTATAAATAACATGATGTAATCAGTACCAGATTACACATGTAGTCTGTAACAATCAATTACGGTTACCCCACCCCTAATGGTCATCATCAACACACGATTTTTGTCAGGAAATCGAGACATACGTATGAAATTATCATTTCCACGCTATTTAAATCCGGTCGGTGACCATTCCCCAGAAATACTTGCTAGCCTTGCTAGTACAGGCAGTGCTAAAGACGTGTTCACGAAGTATATTTATGCCTAGCAAAAAAATAAGGTTAGCGAAGCTCTCAGTGTTCTTCTCGGCACAATAAAGAAACAGCAAAAACAAGACTGAAGGCAGAAATCCTCGATTTTAGTCAATGATAAAAAATGAAAATATTTGAATAAGATGTCATCCGAAGACTGAAAGTCGGTGACACGATCAAAGATGACGTGAACATGATTTTTTGAGAAAATGAACTTATGGGTGAAGTAAAGGAGTTCACTTGTTCTTCATGCAAATCTTTCTTTGACTTCTATAGACATGAGCTTTTATGTTCGGTTGACCATGGTTTACAGTGTAATTGTTATGATGTATGCAATATCGAACGCTTTGAAAAACTCACCTTTTATTTCAGTACACTTTTGGAATAAAAAAAATAATAAAAACAATTCTACTGGTTAACTTCTTGTAAATCATAATTTTCCTAAATTATTTAGGTTGTTATTTACATTAGAAATAATTAATTATAAGCAATATGCAACATTTGTAAGGAAACACACACATAAAACTCTATCAAGTTGTTTTAAAAAGCATGGGTCCTATATTATATGAATCATAAATATTTCTATTTTTCTAATTCTAAGTACAAAGGGGTCGTTGAGGATACATATTTTGTAGTTGCCCCAACACCAAATTGTCTTGTTGTAACTCTTCACCAAATATCATCTAGAATCAGTGGTCTTTTTTTTTTGCATAGTACTCTTGAAAAATAAATAGTTCGTCCGAGAGAAATACTAATACAATTAGGAAACAAATCAATTTTCTACGGTATAAGTCAATCTCTATGTGAATTCTATATCATCAGAATATGACATTACATGAGCTTTTTCTTGACATAAACCAAAAACAGCGGGTTCAAAACATTCATTCATTTCAAAGTTTTAGATTATTGTCATTTGAAATTAGATTTATCATTATTACAACAAAAGCCGTTAAAAAATCCTGGAGTGAACTCATACATGTAAGTAACATTTTTCCAGGCTTGTAAAGGCTTGAAAAAAACGTCTTTACATTCAATTAAAATTTTACTTTTGGAAATTTTAATCTGGGAAAATATGCTTTATATATTAATTGTTATTGGCTATGAAACAATTTGAAGAAAATGAGTACTCCCAGATCGATTCTGTGTATCCAAGGTTAAGAAATTGTTATTTGAAAATAAATTCATTATAATAACAACAAAAGCCGCTCAAAAACCGGGTGTCATCTCAAAAGTTACATTCTACTAGCTATATATATATATATAGGCACGTGTGGGCTTTTAAGATAGTTGTCTAAATAGGCAATCATACTGCATCTCCTTATTTTGTGTTTACTATTCCTATCTGCGTATCTCACAACATAAGTTGCTCTCGTGAATGTTCAAACTGCTAAGACTTAACATAAAACTGTTAGAAATGATAAAATCGACACATCAAAGGAGTAGGTCCGGTAAGGGCCGATTTTGGCCTCAAATGTCATATTCATCTGATGAAAGATTTTGGATACTTTTTAAACACTTAAGTGTCTACTTCAGTCGATTCAATTAGTTTATGTTACATTTATATTCTGATTTAGTCATTAAAGACGCTCAAATTCAAGCTTAAATATGAAAAATCTATCAAATATGCTATAATATGTCACTTTGTTGATGGTTTTTGTCAAAAATGAAAGTGGCCGCATCCGTGTTCACTCTCAACCTTTATAAATGTTATGTATTATCATCAAATACAACTTACATTTAAATATTAAGGATGAACACAAATACGGCCACTTCCATTTAAGACGGAAAAAAATTAACTCAAATGCTAAAATTGTAAAGATTTCAGTAATTTAGCATAATTTAATAATGCTAATATCCGATATATGTGCAATATATTGTCAAAAAAAAATTTCCAATAAATTGCTAAAAGTTTACCTTTTAACAATTTTGTAAACCTGCTATTTTTTAGGCCAAAAAGGGGTTTTACTGGACCTACTCCTTCTAAAAGACTAACATGTATTTTTTTCAATAACAGAGCGTACATATATAACAGTATTGACCGATTGATCTGTCATCATTTCTTCAGATTGTGAGAATACTTGTCTTGCAGAGTCAGTGTTGCCTGATATGTGGAAAGCAATACCGAGAAGATTTAAGGCAAAAAATTTCCCATCCCTAAGTTCTATTGCACGTTATATATTTTTTAGGGTATCCTGACATCGTCTGACGTTATTGAGACGATAATGACAAATAAACTTAAGAAAAAAAGCATAAACATGAGATGAAATGAAAAGCGTTTTTGTTTATCTACTTCTAATATTAGTTCTTCTGGTATTAACACAGAGTTCTTTTCAAATGACAAATTATCTATTAAAATGATTTTCCACAAATGAACAATACTCTTTTTTCTGGACGAATTTAGTTCGGAAAATTGGTGATGAATCTCCGAGATCTCCCTATTGTAATACAATTTATTTTACAAGTACATTTTGACAAAGAATACTCGATGATTTGTAAAGCTTTAGTGTGCTGTTTTGCATTATAGAAAAACGATATCGGTATTGGTACTTATTATTACTGTATGCACTGTTAAGTTGAAAACGCTGGGCACGAATGGAACAGATCATTGACATGTAATAAGTATGTAAGTATTTTATCAAAGATTGGGCACATGCAAATGCCTTTTTTATTACCCTTTGAAAAGAAGAACTAAGCAGTTCGTCATTAGCTTTGAAACCCCACGGAAACAACCATTAGCATCCCACAATAAAGAGGAATAAGTCATTTTTTCAATTTTATATACATACAGTCGGGGCTGTTCCATGTTAAATACTGCATTGATTTAGGAATTTTTGATAGTTGATCTGAAAATAAAATGCATTACCAACCATAAGTTTTCAATGTATATAGTCTTTCTAAAAGTATTTTACGAGCACGGTCATAAATTTTATCCTCAAACATATTTTTCTCTGAAATAAAGTAATGTGCACAAACTGAATAATCAACACAATAAATAAGTCGTCTAAAACATTGCATAAAACATGGTATTAGCTGGTCAGGTTGCCATGGAGATTGTGGTAGTTCTTCAGAGATCCAGAAAATATTGTTTTTATGAAATAAGAGCATAGTAATTCTTCACATTCGGGGTGAGTAGATATTACATCTTTCAAGATAATTTTCAGAAGAGCATAGCATAATAATTGAGTATGTGTAAATGTATTGATTAATAGTTTTTCACTGATTGAAAATGATATTCGCCATTCTATATCTTCTTTTGATGACCCTTTCACTCCGATTGGTACAAAAAGGATGCCGTGTTTTATGATACTTTGTTTGGCATCATAACTTGGCCATGAGTTATTAGATTTGTAATCCAATTATCTGCAAGTGGTATCCACTTTTTACAATGTAGGCATTCGGCAAAGTCAAATAATTCATTTTGGTCAGATATACATGGTCCATGAATAGTAAAGTTTAGATATTTATTTACGTACTGCTGTTTCCATAATGTGCTTGAAAGATAAAGCTTTTTGTCGAATTGCACAAAGTTGTCAAGTAAAGTGTTACTTCTGCTATGTTCTAGAGTAAATCCAGGTTTAACATCGTCTGTATCCATTGACAGATATGATATATTATGGTTAAAATGGGGCTTGACAGCATAAACCTCCACATCTTTACGGAAAAACATAATATCTAAATCACTGCATTGCATGTCAAGTCCTTCCCCAAAACTTCCACTTGTTATAGTTAGTATGTTCTCGTGAACTGAGAAATTGTCATTGACTGCGTTCAACAGCCTGATTTGTTTCACATGATCTTTTATACCTACTATATGGTGACACATATAAACATATTGATATATTTTGTGATATGTCGCTATTTGCAGTACAGTTTACATACATTTCTATGTGATATGGCCAAACACCTTTTCAATTGTTTCGGTTATTATATTTACTTGACTTTCAAATATTCAGTTTTCAGCGTTCTGTAGGTGAATGCTTTAATTGAAATTCAGCGTTTTACACTGTCCTGGTTTTTCGAGAGCAACATTGGTGTATGGCCAAAAATTAAAAATCCATCATGCAAACAGCATGGCACTCTCTTTACACACCCCATTCTGACTGGACAGGTACTGTCTTCTTTTACTTTGCTGAAAGTTGATTGTCGTACGATAACTTAAAAATGCACAAATAACAAATACGGAACCATCCCTTAATACAAAAAAATCCCGTTTCCTTTTATTTGCTATTTACAAAAAGTGGCGGATTGAGGACCCCTAATCGAGCTACGTATATGATAAATGCATATACTTTTTACAAGCATCAGTCCAAAAGTTGTCTACAATATAACCATTTGACTTCAAAAGTGGGGGTATGGTTGTTTTGTCGAGGTGAGAATTTTTTTCGGGCTAAACGCGAACAATTTTATAAAGTTTTTCAACGTAATTAATCAAATTATTTGGTTCATAAGTTAACACTATATCGCATGGGGAAAATCCTTTGCTTGTACAGAATATTTATCCCATCAAATTGGGGATCAGAATATTTTTTTTAGGAAAAAGACATACCCCCCTTTGAAGTTAAATGATCGTTCCCTAACTAGGCCCGCACCTTTTCAAATTCATTGATCCGCACCTGACAAATGTACCATTATTGTGGGAGGTCAAATATAGTGTCACCTTAGTGACAATATTTTTATTTCGGATTCCCAAATAGATTACCATTTATCGCTGATATAAACTTTTAAAAATTAATTTCAATTTTCAAAATGCCGACACCTACAAATGAATAGATGAGCGCTTTATGTACAGCGTCAACTATTACATAAGTATGCAGGCTGAAAATAATGTTAATGGTATACGTTTATATGATATGAATGTGTTCAGCTTTTACAAAACCAGAACGATGAGTTTGATGTTAACGTTTACTTTATTTGGCCTTTTAGATTATATTTGACTGTATTGGCCTTTTAAGCTTAATTTGATTCAAGCGTCACTGATACGTCTTTTGTAGACGAAACGCGCGTCTGGCGCAAATACAAAATTTACATCCTGGTATCTATCTATGGTGAGTTTATGTAGATACTTTATAACAGTATCCTGGCTCCAAGCTACTAATATGTGGTCTTACTCTTAAATTCAGCGTAAAAAAGATATCAACAACCACCCACATTCGAGGCTAGCACAACGTTCATTGGATTTATTTTTCCTACTGTACCAATACTTAGAACTAAAATCAATGATACAAGGCAATATATGATCGTCATGCAATCGATAAAAAATGAAAACAAAACGTCAAAATTTGCATGCGTCCGAAGCCCTTTTCTAGATCTACCTTTATCAGGAACGCTCAAAGCCGAATATTTGTAGGCCAACACTTTATAAAGAACTGAAGTAGTTGATTAAAAGGTTAAAGATGATCGTTCAAAATGTACAAGCAATGAATTCATCTGCCGACATGATTGCAGAAAGTAAGGAGTCGTAGAGCAAAATAGAAAAATTTGAAATCAAATTTGAGATAACACAACGTGTATTGAGCCATTTTATTGCTTAAAATTCAGTAGAAAATATATATACATACTCAACCTAACCATACTATTTGACCTACTGCTAGTTTGTCAGTTTTCACTGTTACTCCTAAATGATAGGCGCTTGGTAAACCACATAGTTCTAAATTATTTATCTGAAACGCTATGAAGCTTATGTTAGAGATTTTCAAAACGTAAATCAACTTGCTTGATGCCGGTTTAAATAGGTTTACATTTTTTTTTCAATAGATGCAAAACCTTAAAATTATCAGACTACTGTTATCTCATGCGATGTCCAACTTGTTTAAAAAAAAACTTCTTCTTTAGATTATTTATTTTGCACTTAAAAATGATTTGCTATATTTCGTGCTTGCTTTTCTAAGGTAAGAATCATCATAATCAGAGCCGTGCGTCTTGTTTTAAAATGAATTCTCTTCTTTTGAGAAATATTCATTTTGTTATCCAATTTTTAACCGCTTTCAACTGTCTGCCTCTGGTTTTATTTTATACCTTACAGTAACTTTTCACGTCATTTTGTTTCGCTACGTTCCGCATTTATTTCGTTTTGCAGTTTACAGGTATACTTCGTGCTTTTTATTCCTAACTAAGAACGATCATAATCAGAGCCGTGTTTACAGGTACCCCTCTTATCTTAATCAAAAATAAAAAAAAACAAATTTTCAAAAAGCGATTAATCAAAACTGCACGTTAAGTTTAGTACTTTTAAAGTTTGATCAAATATCTAAACTATCAAATTTAAAAACGATATTTAGAATTTTAAAATTTTAATTATTTGGTGAAAATTTCAAAATTTAAAAAATTTTAAATAATTTGGAATTTTGATATTTTAAAACTTTGATCAAAATTCTATAAAAATCTAAAATTTGAAAACTTTTTAAAACTTTGAATTGATAAGTGTTACACGGACCCAAATGAATAGTTAAAGGATAAATGTGTTCTTATCATTCAAGTTTGAACTCCTCACATGCTTTGTTGATCAGGTACATGTAACAACCTATCTGATTCTGACAATTTGAAGAGAGAGAAAGCCAATTACGAATCATAATCAGCACTTAAATAGTAGCTACAGTATTAGGAATGAATATCACCAAACTTTACTTGTCAGCAAATGTAGAATATAATAAAAAAAATCTACCACTTTGTAGGTACCTACCTGTACAACATAATGTATATCTGGTCGTAATGCTACACAGCATACATGATAGTTTGAAGTTTTGTCTGTATATAAATATCATTTGACCTAAAATTAATAGTACATGTACATGTACATGTGAACTGCCTCAACCAAAAAACTTAACATAAAACTAAGTCTGAAACTGATTTTTACAAAAATGTACATGTACCTCATGGTAAAAAATATTATATGTACATGCACTTAAACAAAAAAATATAAAACCCCAATAAGGGAAGGTCTGACACAAAGGCCAATCATTAATATGCCCCTCTTACATTGTAACCCAGACAGGACACATTTTTATTAAAATATGATAAAAAAATGTATAATTGTTATTTACATATAGATATCAGTCTGACTAAAGCTATATAGACTTTTTCCAGACTATTTGGAAATGTATCTTGAAATTGATATTTCCGGAAAGTTTGCCTCAAATACATGTATGTTTAGGTAGACTCAATAAGTATATATTGATCATGCATATTTTAAATTACATGTATTCCAAATAGAATTACAGGAAACTGTTTTGTGCAAAGTGTGGGGGAGGAGGTCAGTTGGATCATGGGAACTTTTTTTGTACATGTGTGCTTGTTCATAATGGTTTCATTTAATCTTTGCAGAAATTTGTAAACTGTGTTCAACAAAACACTAGAAGACTGTGTCGAGCTATTTAGAAGTCAATTTCGAGGATGAATTAGGTAAAACTTCTTTTGTTAGTTAACTAGTTATATCTACCCAAACTGCCAGAGCTTTGAATGCAGTAAAAATATACCCAAAAAATAAAGATTGGTTTTGTAAAATTATATTATATTGGGTTGTACTATTGGAACATGCTCCAAAGCTTCAAACTTTGCACCTTCCTTTGTATGCTTAGCATGAGATGACATGCAACCAAAAGTTAATAAAATATATTTATAAAAAGTAATTATCGTGACCTTAGGCTGTTTTCTGCTCTTTGGTCGGGTTGTTCTCTCTTTGGAATATTCCCAATTTCCATTCTCAATTTTATGATATGATATACATGTACATGTAGAATACATTGAATTGTTAGCTCAACTTAGTTGGATTTTGCCAACAATACATGTTGGCGTCTATTGTTTTTTTTAAATATTTTTATATGAATCAATTGACGTGAGCTCCCTTTCATTTTTCATGTATTTTAGATTTTAAGTTTCATGGTTTTTGTTGTTTTTTTCATTAAAAAGTGTGATTTTCCAGTTTTCGAACAATAACTAATAAACACTTTCACTAATATGTGTGAATTGTATATATCTATTGACATGAGCTCCCTTTCGATTTTTATGAATTTTAGATTTTAACTTTCCGAGTTATGGGGTTTTATTCATTAAAAAAAGGGGGATTTTCCAGTTTTTGGACAAAAGCTTAAAAATGCTTTCAACAGTTTTCATGAAACGTTGATGAATTGTTTATATCTATTGACGTAAGCTCCCTTTTGACTTTTATAAATTTTTAGAATTATAATTCAGAGTTATGTGATTTTATTTATAAAAAAGGGAGATTCATGTTAATTGCAGTTTTTGGCTTTCTATTACAAACAATGAAACATTTTTGCTTGTATTAATTTGGGAAATTGATCCTTGATTTTATGAAAATTTGGACATTTTGTTGAATATGATTGATATACATGAATATACAATTTATAAGAATAACTTGTTGAACTGTATATGACCATCATAGAACTACTAAATAAAGGTTTATATAAAAAAGAAGATGTGGTATAAGTGCCAATGAGACAACTCTCTAGAAGAGACCAAATGACACAGAAATTAACAACTATAGGTCACCGTACGGCCTTCAACAATAAGCAAAGCCCATACCGCATTGTCAGCTGCAAAAGGCCCAGAAATGACAATGTAAAACAATTCAAACGAGAAAACTAACGGCCTAATTTATGTACAAAAATGAACGAAAAAAACAAATACGTAACACATAAACAAACGACAACCACTGAATAACAGGCTCCTGACTTGGGACAGGCACATACAAGAATGTGGCGGGGTTAAACATGTTAGTGGGATCCTTACCCTCCCCCTAACCTTGGACAATGCTTATCACCACAAAACACAAAATCAAATTCGAAATTGGGTGGCGTCACTTTTACCGTTCATGAGTTATCATGCCCCTTTATAAACATAGAAAATGCTGAATTTTTCGTTTCCGTTCTCTTAAATAAGTTTGCCTCAATCAAATGTTATAAACCTTATACGCAATGCTTATTACCGCAAAACACAGATCAAGTTCGATATTGGGTGGCGTCACTTTTACTGTTAACGAGTTATTAGATGTAAGAAGATGTGGTACGAGTACCAATGATACAACTCTCCATCCAAGTCACAATTTGTAAAAAGTAGACAATTATAGTTCAAAGTATGGCCTTCAACACGGAACCTTAATATAGAAAAAATGCCAAATCTGTTGTTTCCGTTCTCTAACATTAGTTTGCCTCAACCAAATGTTATGAAACTTAATATACACAATGCTTATGATCACAAAACGGTCAAAACTACGTGAATCTTGCATCTATATGTGGAAGTTTACTCATGTTTATTTACAAGCGGGGCATATATGGCCCATAGAAATATTCTACATTTATTTAAACAGCTTATTTACTTCCATTGAATTCTACTTCTAATAGAAGTAATTTGCATATTTTTATTCAGGATCTCAATGCAGTTTGGTAACAGACAGTGATATTTCAAGTTACATGTGACCAGCATAACAAAGTATTTCACTAGATTGAGCTTTCTGTCTAAGTGTACTTTTAAGGTTCTTTGCACTAAGTTCAGCTTATTGATATGCGTATACCTTCTGTATGAATTTTAAGATTTAAAAAAATATCTACATGTCCATGAAATGAAATGTAAGGTTAAATGATTGAAACATTTTGCATTATCTATCACAACTGTCAGCACATGGTACTGCTGAAGCAATAAATGTTTTCACAGAAATTAAAGGATTTAATTTTCATTTGAACATAACATTCTTAAAAATTGAGAATGGAAATTGGGAATGTGTCAAAGAGACAGTAACCCGACAAAAGAGCAGAAAGCAGTCGAAGGCAACCAATGGGTCTTCAACAAAGCGAGAAAATCCCTCAACCTGAGGGGGGCTTCAGATGGCCCCTAAACAAAATGTGTACTAGTTCAAGCTCCAAAACATAAAAATGAACTTACGATTAAAAACATACAAGACTAACAAAAACCAGAGACTCCTGACATGGAACAGGTGGGGTTAAACATGTGTTATCTGCTTTTCGGTCGGGTTGTTGTCTCTTTAACATATTTCCCATTTCCATTCTCAATTTTATTTGTGATACATCAACCCTCCCCCTATACGTCTGGCCAATGTAGAAGAAACAAACACACAGCAATACGCACAGTAGAACTCAGTTTAAAAGAAGTTCGAGTCCAATGTCAGAATAGTTTACAAATGAAACTTAGCAAAATGACAATGATGCACATATTACCAAGGGACTATTAGCAGTTACTGACATGCCAGCTCCAGATCTCAATTAAACTGATTGAAAAAGTATGTTTTCATCATATGAAAATCCAGGACAATACCTCCCGTTAGGAGTTAGTATCATGCCATCAAAAAATATATGAGAACATAACTGGTCTTTATCTGCCAGACACCCAATAAAAGAAAGCCTAATTGAATACACACAAAATGCGTATTGCAACACATGTATGATGTCAGGTTTTTAAACCTGTACTGCCTACTTAAGAGTACCAAGTACAAATTGTCATTGATTTATAGATAATATTTATGTAAAAGGACGAGACTCACAAGGTCTAACTGCCTTCTAGAATTGACATGCGTTATTTACTAATTTACTAAGTCCAAATTTTCGGTAAGGACAACACTGCTCTATTTTTATACCATGATGTGAAAACTACATGCTTCTGTTTTCGTCCGTCTACACTTTCCATTAAGATTCATTTATAACTTTATTCACAAAAAAATATATTTTTACAAAATTGATCATGCAACAAATACTATAGTCATGGTGTTAAATTTGTAGTCTTCATTTCTTTTCTCTCTCGTAGAAATCTTTAATCGTTGAACAATCAATTGAATTTATCAATTGATTAAAAAGATAAAATTATATTTGAAAAAAAATCTTTCAAATAATTTCAACCTAAGCATGGGAGTCTAGGGGCATGTGAAAAGTTTCTAGAAACACAATACAATTTTAGTTTATGCTCCTACTTTGTATAAGTTCACCTTGACCTAAAAAAATAGCCTGATACAAATTTTGAGTGTGTAGCCATTCCAAATTCAAGATGGCCAACACTACTAGACACAGTTTAAAATAAAACTATGAGATATACATAAACAAAAACTTTTCGCATATTTAAATACAATGTATCTGGGATGATCCTACATGAGTTTTTGCTATTTTGAATACCACGTTAGTTCTACAACAGTGGAACATAAAGCAACTTCTCAAAATCTAGATCGCACAAAAAAATCCAAATTGTGCGCCTAGGATATTCCTCTACTTATTCATGTTCTGGTGTGTTCTGATGTGTATCCCAAAAGAAACATTGTCACTAGAGTGCAATAGTAGGTCACCTTGGCTGTATTTGACAAAACCTTTCCGAATTACGTGTCCTCAATGCTCTTCAGCTTGGTAATTTATTTGGCATATTACCATTTTGATTTGATTAATTTCAAGACGAAAAGCGCGTGAGACGCGCAAAGTTATAAGCATGGTGCCTAATGAGTTTAAATTAAAAAATTATTAAATTGATACTCATAGACAATATGGACAAACTTGCATATTTTAAGTATTTTCATTTCATAATATAAACATAGTAAAATGATGGCCATTAGAATAAAAAAAATCTGTTTCTGGTTTATTCTTTGATGAACTATTTAGATTGGACCTGGTTATTTGCGGAAACTGTCTGATAAACAATAATATAAGTTGGAGATCACCTGAAAATTGTTGACTTTCATGAATTTTAAACATAAATGAAATCAAATATATAAGATCCATAAAGCAAGGGAAATCAACTTTGTTTATTTATATAAACGATAATTCTTGTAAATAAATGAATAAAAAGATAAGTTAATTAATTAATTAATTATCGACAGATAATGAATTGAAGCATCTGACATAAAACATACTTAATATGTGTTAATTTATTTATTAATTAATTAATTAAATTGAACACGTTTTAAGGAAATCTAAATGTATTTAAACAAATTGCTGTTGAAGCCTGGAACAGTATATCTATAAATGTTCCTGGTTGAAGGCACATTAAACAAAATAACGAAGTGTACAGGTTTTTGCAAAATTTCGAATCAAAGTACATTACTATAAAACTATTAACAAAAAGAAATAATGTGTTTCCGAATGGCAAGATATAAAAATAAACTGCAATTTTAGGTTTTTGCTTAAAACAGCTATTCTCCAATCTTTGTAATGACTACTCAAAATTGCGGTTTTGTAATATCTTCAGGTATAGTGTTAACTTTGTCATTTGTAATGTTCAGATAAAAGCCAAAATACTATTGTTAGAACCTTAAACTACACATACTGAGCTATGATTCTATGATAGGTGTTATTGTAAAATATCAAGCAATTGCCAATCTTCTTTAATGCATTATTGATCAGTCAATTTAAGTACCTGTTGGCCGGATTGATTACTAGCACGTGCCATTGATCTCAATCTTTAAAAACAGAATATATTAAATTACACCAAGATTTTATATAGTGAGAAGGATTTGCATCTCGTGGGTTGTCGTTTTATCTTACTATATAAATTATGGTACTTAAACTACTATGGGTATTGAAAAATAAATTAGAATATATTGTTTTAATGAAAAGCTCTATCCGCTTGTATTTTATTTATAATTTTAATACTTTCACACTCATCACGTGCTAAGTGCAGTTTCAAAAGACTAATGATCTTAGGTGGCAATGGTGGCGTTAAGATGCACCACTCTGTAAAGTTATTTATTGTTTAGAAATATATAGTACAATACAAACTAAGAAAATAGAAACTTGTCCAAGTTTTACAAAGTAACCTGCATAAAAGTAACAAGTTTATGAATGTTTCAAATATCAAGTTTACGAGGAAAGCATCGACAGATAAAGAATTGAAGCATCTTACATAAAACATACTTAATATGTGTTACATGTAATTGAAATTAAATAGCTTACGTCTACATCACTTTAAATATGGCGGTTAGTTGTTTCGTTGGCAATCATACAACTTTCCATATTTTTTTATTGGTCAGTTTAAAATTTCCAGTTACTTTTTTCAAAGAAATCAATTACCATACACATTTTATTTGGGATAACGACTACATGTTTTACCTACAGGGTTAACAGCATATTACGGTTTAGTGTATAACATACATGTTTTGTTAGAAACGATTGCAGAGAAAACCGATTCCTCCAATACACACAACTTCCGTTTATAGCAAATATGTTGTAATACAGTAGCTTTTATAACCTTTAGTAAATATGCATGTATAGATTCTTTGTCATAAAATACAGGTTTCAGCAAATAATGGTAAACTTTTATTCGGCGATATATACAATAAATAAATAAAAAAAATAAATAGACTTACATTAATTAGAAAAATAAATTAAACCAGCAACATTTATAGACGAATGATTTATTACTTCCTCAACAAAGTAACAACATAAATAAATACAACAAAAAGAGGATTTTTTTCTTCTTTAATTATTCAAAAATAACGTTTTTAATTCTAGCATATATTTTATAATTTAAAATGTATCATCAAGCAGAAGGTGTTTTTTCGTCTGAAACCGTTTAAACAGATCATAATCGCTAGCTAGAACATTCCATCTTGTTTATATTGACATGCCGTATAACGGACTGAATTACCTGATGGGTCGATCGATCGGAACGGCGTCTGAAAGTCTTAAAAAGTCTTGACCTTTTTCTCTTGGGGTAAACTCTGTCGATTAAGACTGGATCAGATCAAAATGACTTTTCAGACTGAAATCTTGCTAGTAGTGCTTCCTCAGACTAAATTGATCGTATATGATTTTGGCATTACTTTTTACGTTCTTTTAGGAAATACTAGAACACACCCACTATAAGCGAATCAAAATATCTACGCCTTATTTTTAGCCTGGATTTTAATTATTAGTATTGCCATTTGATACAGTCATACTGAATATAATGTGTACAGTATCGGATTTGACTTGTAACTTGTTAATTTATTATTGGTAATATTAATTATGTGGAAAACAAATAGCCTAGAATCTTTTAATCAACACTGTTGTCCTATGTTTGTTATACATACAGTATAAGTCTGTAATTCGTCGTTTTTACCGCTGGCTAACACATGGGACCTCGTTATTTTAGTAGTATAGATACCGCCTCATGTATTTAGGTATATATACATTCCGGCTTAAGGATGCTTATTTAGAACGTTCTGGATGAGAGCAAATCTTGAAATGATGGTGTCCTTGATTTTTAAGGATATTAAATACTTAAAAAAAAATTAAATGTAATAATAATTGTAATATAAGCTACGAATAAAGTAAAGCTCCTATCGAAACAGGGCTGTAAACTCGAAACGGCGAATAAAAAAAGGGTAAAAGTCCGTAGCCCATCACATTCCTGAAAGAAAATTAATTGATGTGTTTGAGCTTTAGATTTTGCAATTTGCTAACTGGTGAAGTTGAAGTCATCCCTTCGTTAATTTACCGAACGCATACACGAGTTGGTTGACCGTTGTAGAATATCGTTTCACAGCTGACTGCGGATATGTTCTCATCATGCTTATTGTCGTAACTACAATCTCTTCCCCCTTTCCCCCCGATGGTGACCTACCGAATCAGACTTATTGCTGGGTTTGTACTAACATGAGCTACAGGATGGGAGCCACATTTGGAGCAGGATATGCTTACCCTTCCAGCGCACCTGAGATCACTCTAGTTTTTGATGGGGTTCGTGTTGTGCAGTCTTTAGTTTTCTATGTTGTGTTTTTGTACTGTTGTTTGTCTGTTCGTTTTTTCCCTTTTTTAGCCATGGCGTTGTCAGTTTATTTTTGACTAATGAGTTTGGTATCTTTTGCCTCTCTTTTAAAAGTTTTTGACGGTTTGAAATTCCCTTGACTTTTATGGATATTAAATTCTTAAAACAACATTAAATGTAATGAAAATTGTAATATAAGCTAGGAAAAGAGTATAGCTCATATTGAAACAGGACTGGTGCATGTAACCCCAAAACAGCGAAAAAACAAACTAAGAAAATAGAAACTTGTCCAAGTTTTACAAAGTAACCTGCATGAAAGTAACAAGTTTATGAATGTTTCAAATATCAAGTTTACGAGGAAAGCATCGACAGATAAAGAATTGAAGCATCTTACATAAAACATACTTAATATGTGTTACATGTAATTGAAATTAAATAGCTTACGTCTACATCACTTTAAATATGGCGTTTTGAGCTTTAGAAGGTAAATGTCCGTAGCCGACTATATCCTGAAGAGAAAATGTTGTTTGTTTATATAGTGATTAAGATAATAACAGAATGCTGACTGCTGTACCGTAATATTTGACATGTTAACTTATGATGTCTGTTTGTTTTGCTCACTCATTGTTGTCAATAATTGTTTCATAGGAAATGGGGATATATTCCCATTGTCGTAACCACAATCCCCCCCTCCCCCCCTCCCCCGATGGTGACCTACCGAATTAGTTTTATTACTAGGTTTGTACTGACACGAGCAACACGATGGGAGCCACATGTTGAGCAGGATCTGTTTATGGAGCACATGAGATAACCCCAAGATTTTGATGGAGCTCGTGTTGCGCAGTCTTTTGTTTTCTTTGTTGTGTTTTTGTACTGTTGTTTGTCTATGTTGTCTGTTTGTCTTTTTCTTTTTTTAGTCATGGCGTTGTCAGTTTATTTTTAACTAATGAGTTTGAATGTCCCTTTTGTATCTTTTGCTTCTCTTTTAAGAGTCTTTTCGTTTTAAAGTTTCCTTGGAGTTGGGTATTTTGTTATTTTATATCTTTCTTTTTTCAAATGACGTTTTGAATGATTTTCTTTTTGTTATCTATTTAAGGAATGACTGTTGATGTTGTTTTGTTTATAAGCTCATAGACATAATCTTGTCATGTGACTGTAATATTTTTTCTGTCTATGAAGAAATATTATCAAAAATGTGGTGCACACTGAATAACCTGCGTAGCGGGTTATTTTCAAGTGTGCACCACACTTTTTATGTTATTTCAAATAGACAGAAAAAACATTACAGTCATTCCTTATAACTTAAGTCTAAATTCCATTTTAAACCGGTGTAAATCATGAAAAAACGTTGATGACGTCACGGTCACATGACAAAATTATGTCTATGAGCTTATAAACAAAACATTATCAGCCAACTATAATGGACCATTTTTTAACCATTTTAAAAAGTCTGAATTTTACTTGACCCAAGTCTGAACTATACTCGACCATGTCTGTACCTTTCTCTGCCAAGTCTTAACAAACCTTGACCTATTTTCAATAGATTTTTTTAATTTTTTTCTATTCACAGTAGATTTTTCAAGATTTGTTTCCTTTGCCTAGAAGTTTAACATATAGGTACTAAATAAGAAGGAAGTTGTCAGATTAGAAGAATCAATATAAAATAAGTGGTTCATTGTGAAATGAATTCTAGTTTTACATTTTAGATTGGTGAAGTAGTTGTTTATTTTTACGAGTGAGGTTCAGACTTTGGCTAGGTATAGATCAGATCTAAAAGTCCTTTAGTCGAGTACTAGAAATAGTTGAAGACTGCATGTGTTCTTCATTTAGTTGTTGGTTTAAATTATTTCTGCCGGTCATCCTTGTAAGTTCATAGAGAATCTTGTGAATTATTACTATTCCCGTGAAATCGTTCGTTTCCAGTTCGATTTAAAATGTATCTATATCAACTTTGCATAAAATTTAGGTGTGACTCTTGCATTTTTAATGAAAGTTGCAATTCACTAAAAGCAACACAATGTATGATGATACATGTTTACATGTAAACAAAACATATAAAGATCTTAACGAAATAGGGCTGGTAACCTTAACACAGCAAATAAACATGTGATTTGGATTGATGTTCACATCCGTCTGAACATGTAAATTGACAATTAACTGTAATCTGAAAACTTTAAAGAAAATACAAAAACAAACAATATATATAGCACAGTATTTTAATAAAAGATAAGAGCAATTTGATATTAACAATGACCAATATCAAATTCAATCATAACAAAAAGGCGTCATTACTTTGTTACATCTTATAACTTCCCTATTTAATTTGATTGCATATTCTTGTAATAGTAAACTGCTAGTAATTCCAATTGATCTTCTTTGCAGGAAACCCGTGAATATGCGCGGTATTTTTTTGTTTCCAAAGATAGAAAAATGAAGTTGTATCATCATATCGGTGACACAATACAACGCACAAATGTATACAATTAACTAATTAACAAAATTACCTTTTTGGCAGATTTACAAGATGGGTTCTTGTATAATTCAGCAGATTGTAAAAACGCCTATCGTACAGATTCAATGTCACCTAATATCTGCAAAGCAACACCAAGAAGAGAATAAAATGCATCTATCATACTCCGATCTGTCATGAAATATTTTTTTTATCTATAATATGTTGTAGATCTTCGAAAGTATTCTAACATTTTCTGACATTATTGAGATGATAATGACAAAGAAAATTAAGGAAATACGCATAAGCTAAAGATGGATTCACAAGCTTTGTATCCTCCAACTTTAATATTAACTCATCTGGTATCAATACAGAGCTATCAGTAAATACTATGTCATCTACAAAAATTAATTTTAATAAATTGACATTATTCTTCTGTTGGAGTGATATCAGTTTTAAAAAGCTTTGATGAATTTTAGTTATCTTACAAAAGGCGTACAGCTTTTCAAACGTACATTTCGATATAGAATACATAATAATACATAAAGCTTTGGTGTATTGTTTTGTCTTGTAGAATAACGAAGCTATCATCAGCCATCCAGATACAGCGTCATGATATATGTTCTGTAGCAGACAACTAAGACATGATTTGTACTGTTGGTATTGGTATTTATTGTTTCTGTATGCAGTGTTTAATGGTATAGACTGGGCAAGCACTGAACACATCTTTGAGATGTAGTATGTATACAAGTATTTTATTGAAGACTGGTTACATGATACTGTCTTTTGTATCCCTCTATTATACGCAGAACACTGCAATAAGTTATTACAATGATAACACTGAAGGAAAAAGCAATTGGCACAACGGAATAAAAAAGACGTGGCCGTTCTCTCAATTTCCTTTAGATACACTCGGTGATGTTCTTTGTTAATATATCGCATTGATGCTGGAAAATTGGATACTTGGTTTGAAAAAAGAATGCATCGCCAACCGTAACTATGCAAGGTGTATAGTTTTTCTAAAAGAATTTTACGAGCATGGCCGTAAATTTTATTCTCAAACATATTGTTCTCTGGTATGAAGTAATGCAAACAAACTGAATACTCAACGCAATAGATAAGTCTGCTAAAACATTGCATAAAACAAGGTATAAGTTTGTCAGGTTTCCATGCGGATTGTGGCAGTTCTTCAGAGATCCAGAAAAGAATAGTTTTTATGAAATACGAGCAGAGCAATTCTTCACATTCGGTGAAAGTAGCTATTATATCTTTCAAAATGATTTTCATTAGAGCATAGCATAATAATTGAGTATGTGTAAAGGTATTTATTAAAAGTTTTTCACCGATGGAAAATGATATCCGCCATTCTAGATCCTCTTTTTGTGATCCTTTCACTCCGATTGGTACAAAAAGGACTCCGTGTTTTAAAATACTTTGTTTGACATTATAACCTGGCCATGAGTTATTTGATCTTTTTATCCATTGTACTGCAGGTGGAAACCACGTTTTACAATGTAGGCTTTCGGCCGTGTCTGATAATCCATATTTGTCAGATAAACACGGTCCATGAATTATAAAGCTGTCACAAATGGAACTATACCGCTGTTTCCATAATGTGCTGGATAGATAATGGTTATCGGCGAATTTAACACAATTGTCATATAAAGTTTGTCTATTACTATACTCCAGTCTCAGCTGAGTAAAACCAGGTTTTACATCGTCTGTATTCATTGAAAGATATGAAATATTTGGATGAAAACGGGGCTTCACATCATAAACCTCCACATTTCTTTCAACAAACATCATATCTAAATCACTGCCTCTCATCTCAAGACCTTCCCCGAAACTTCCACTTGTTATACTAATGTCATCCTTGTTATTTGACAGATTATCCCTGACCGCGTTCAACAACCTGATTTGTTTTACATGGTCTTCGGTACCCACTATATGTTGACACATATACCAATATAGAGCTCTTGATATTTGTTGTGTTGGGTGGTCTGTAATAAGAAATATTAACAAAGAAAACAGAAATTATCTTAACACTTCCTTTAAGTATTTAACAATTTAATTTACGTTTAATGTGTGGCATATATGTTATTGAATCTAAAATATGGATCTTAATCATAGAAACAGTGAAAACAACACAACAGGTGTATCAGCACTTTTATCTTTGAATGCCTGCCTTAATATTGCCGCAGTTGGTATTGATATTTGAATATTTTATATTTTTTTTAATTTACAGAATTGATAGATATGGTATATCTCAATGACAGAAAAGGTTAACTTCCATGTGCATGGCACTATAATTTCTAATTATTCTTGTTTATAGTAACACAACGGATGACATAAGTGAAACAGAAACTATGATTCGTCCAGTTCGCCTGAATTCGTCCCTGGGTTTTAGTGTTGTTCAGTCTGAAATTTAGTTTCTCATTGTTTGTTTGGCTACGAGTTTGTTTCTTGTTATTGCACTACTAATTTTAGTGCAACTATGGTACGTTCCCGCTCTTTTTTTATTCTTGTTTCATTTATCACAATCTGGAGCATTAAATCAGTCACCTATTCTCTTGCTATATTTTTTTAAGGAAAGATACATGAAGCTAGTTTGTTATTATAGTCTTCAATCACCGCTTTGAAAGTGATTTTACTATTATTTCGATAGAAGAGCTCGTCATCATTTTTGCCTCAAGATTTTGAACTTACCATTCAACTTAACCGTTCAATAGAATTTTGATTAGAACTTGTACACTAGCAATGCAACTCTTACCTAAACTTCGACATAAGCTTTTCAGCAACAAATCAAAGAATTATTTCAACTTTAACTCTGACATCAATTTAAAACAAAAACACTATAACTTTAAGATAATCTCGAACTTGAACTGGATTGTAAACCACGCTCTGATGTGTCAAGTATATTGATAAAAAAATTACAAATAGAAATTCCTTCTGATATCAATAGTCTAACATGTGAACAAAGAAAATTGACAATAAAATCTTTATCATTTATAATTTATGATGAATATTAATATTATATATCTAAGTCACTACACATTCGCCATTCCAACCCCGTCCCTCCTGTTTGTCGACCAGGTAAACAAGTGCAAGTGGTATTTAATTAAGTATCATTTGATTTTCCTTTTAAATAAAGAAAGTAATAATTTCACTATTGCAATACTTAAGCAACGTTACCAAATGAATGTATTATTTCTTAATTTTTATGTAATTTAAAGCAAAAAAAGTAATTTTAAACACTATAAAAAGTGAGAAATTGTCTATTTTGTTAAATGCAGCTAGATTTTGGTAAATAATTTTTTAAAATTATTGACTCTAAAAAACCAAATTGTTATTCAAAATTCTAAAGAATGTATAAAATCGATAAACGAGATTTAACTTTAAGAGAAAAGTCAAATATGAATTTACACTTAAAATTACAATCAGTAGTTTGAAAATAAACCTAATAAAGCTAATCAAATATAAATACTCGAATGGAATGAAGTCAATTTGTTTCTTATCTTCAGCCAGTCCAATAGTCTACTCAGATTTTGTAAAACGTCACCAGTGTCTTAGCACAAAGTTGATGAACCAGGGTTTTGTCAAAAAACGTCTCGTATTTTTTTTTACTAAAAAAGGACATCGGAAGCTAACAAAACGTTGTTGATAGATATTCCGTATAAACTATCGTTTCGTTTGACGTGTTTGAGCTTTTGCAATTTGTTAAGGAACTTTTTGTTTGAATTTTCCTTGGAGTTCGGTATTTTTATCGTTTTACTTTTTATAGTAAGTAGGTTCTAGGCAAAACATCCTTAGGAACCAATTGTCATAGAAGTGTACTAATATGGACAACAGAAAGATTTTTAATGATAATCTTTACACAGGATACAGGATACTAGTTTTGATTTAAATCTTATAGTTATTATTGTCTATACAAAATTGAAATTGATATATGCATTAATGGTTTTTTAATAAGATATAAAAGAAAAAAACATTTGATTTGTATATTTGAGCCCAAAATTTCATTAGTTTGTACTTTTATAATATAGAATAATGGCATTTTTGTTTTTTGATACTGACTTTATCAGCAAGAATATCAAGCGAGCACGTTAGGGCGAGCTGATATTTGAGTTAATGAAGCCAGTATCAAAATATAAATTGCCATTATTCTTTTTTATCGGCAATTTGTATGTTTTTTGTTGAGAATATTTTATAGAATGAATTTGTCAATAAAACTACTTTTACGCGTTCAAAACGTTGTGATAGTTGTTCGTTTGTATGAATAAAGTCGCTTGCATTTCTTTGATAAATTGACACGGATGAACATGAACACGTGACGTTGCTGCCCTGTTATGTGATGTCATTGCCTAATATTTTAAAGTATCAGGTCCTGTCCATGATATAGAAAATTATAAGCCAGTAAGATCAAAAGGAAAATGTACAAATTGCCGATAAATATGTATATCATACCCCTTTTCACGTTTATACAACATATAGTCGAAGAATTTCGATGAATTGGACTTGGCCTCTAAGAAAAATAAATTACCCAACATTATCAATATATGTATACAAACGAATGTTAATTTTTTACATGTAATAGAAAAACAAAGGATATTGGGTATCACATCCATGACACAAAATCAGTTAATGCACAACAAAAAAATGTATCTTGTTAACGATTTTTTTTGTCGTCTGAGAATTGCACATTGGTTGCAAGTTCAATTAAGCAGACTCTAAAAGTGCTTGTGTGTTGGCATTCAATACAATTATAAATATTTTACTGCTATAGCAAGATGTAGATCTCATCAATCCTGAACTTGTCTTTTTCTAATTGAGAGTCGCATTGATACTTCTTTTAAACAGCATAGTTTTACGAAGATATAATCATATCTGCTGTGTATTCGATTTCATTTTAATTTCTTTTTAAATGTCATTGCGATATCATTTCTTTACAAACACACTCACAAATTAATACTACGATTCAATAGATATGGCAATGTTAACGCACACATGCGTTTATTTAAAATATATGTGTTAAATTCTCAGAATCAATACTTTTTCATACAATCTTTTACAAAAAACATTGATAGAGTAACAAACAAAAAAATAACTTTGATATCGATCGTTTCATTTCTTTTTATAAAAATAAAAAACCGTACGGCCTTCAACAAGGAGAAAAACCCATTCCGTATGGCCGGCTATAAAAGATCCCGACACGAAAAATATGAAACAATTCAATTGAGAAAGCTAACGCGTTTCTGATAAAGGTTAATCCAAAAAAGTGCTTCACACGCACAAAAACGTGTTATATGTATTTTAAGACTTCTCTTTTGGCAATATAATTTCAATATTTAATATTCATTTTTGCACTGGTTCTTTAGAACATTTTTCGTTGTGTCTCATCGAAATTCAACTCAATCTTAAACTTAAACTGTCACCGCTTTTAACTTTTATGTGTATACTATGTTCATATAAAGTTCTTTCAGTTTCAATTTTTCATGTTAAAACAGAAAAAGAAAAATAATGTTAAGTTATTATACACCTGCCGTCTAAGTATATTTAAAACGTGGTGCAAATAAAAGCAACACTCAAGTATAACTCTCAACTCAAATAAAAAGGTTGTACACGAAAATTCGAATTAAGTTGTGAAAAGGAGTGGTATAAGCGCTACAATTCTATTGATACTTGGGAATAACTAAAAATAGACCTGAATGTGTCTGCAGACGTCGATAATCACCGGCTTACACTGTACATAGGGGCGCACCCCTTAAAGTTTTTTTTCCATTTAGATCTATCAGGCAATCCGGGGAAAATTATATACTTTAATTCAGTAATAATATTAATATATTAGTACATACACTCAGATTTAAAATGTGTTTGTCTTCACAGCATTCCAAATTTTGATTGTTTCATATATATCTTATATCAAACTTTTTCAATAAAAAACCCAATATAGATAAACATAATCTTCCCAGGAAATTATTCATTTTTTTTCTTCTTTTTCTATTTTGAATAATGAGATTACTTTTTCGTTACTACAATTTTCCAATTTTTATTATTTATTTCGATATCGATTTAATAAAACAACCCTGTCTCGTTTGTACCTGAACATATATTTCTATTACAAAGATTATCTTGTATCACAATTTCTCATGTGAAAACAGAACGTTACAATATAAAACGTAATATATATAAAATTACAATACATGTTTAACCATTACCTGTCATCTTGTTGAGTTTGTTGAGGAAGATATGCAAATGGGAGGTTTTCCGTGAAATCTGCGTTCATTTCATTTTTCCTCTGAACACAAAACAATGACACTTGCACAATGTTAAACAATAACTTGTCATAAATTCTGAGTAGTTTATATAGATATTCATCACAATTAAAGTACAAGTAGTTAGCTGCTTTAAAAATGTACAATTGCCGTTTAAGTGTATAGAATACAGTTTTAATCCTACTGGGATTTTTTTTACAAAAATTTGCATACAAGCAATTTTTCACTTACTTGACCCAAATATGTTGTTAAAATATACCTTCATGTGCTAAATTTAAGAGATAAATTGGGTCGAATTTTTAGCCATTTACTTGACATTTCGATGTGTTTCATATTTCTATCCTTTATAGAGATATACTTAATTGTTTTGTTTCATAAGATAAACAAATGCGGATTTTTTTCAAATGGTTTGGAATATCTTCCTTACAAAAGAGGGGTCTGTGTACTCGTTTTCAAGCTAATGATTCAAATTCCTCGAAAAATGCATCTTTTCCCGATATGTCACAGTTTGACGTCGCGAAAAAATAACATTTGACCTTAGCAACGTCATAACCTCCACTGTAACTGTATCATACGCCCTCAAACCTCGTTATTCCGACAGTTTACAGGACATGATTGCACATTTTTTCCCTATCTTGATCATGTTGATACGAATAATCAGAAAAACTTTGTATTCATATACGTTTCTGTAATACAAGAAAGAGAATTATTTTTAAATATGAATATCTTAACATATTATTTGGCTGTTTCATTCACACAATAAGTAATAAGTTATCCTTACTTTTGTGTTAAGCTATAGAGATGACATGATACATTATTTATACTTTCCAGTGCATTATATACCTTTATGAAGTTTTTTCCTTCTAGAACGAACCGTCATTCGTTTGAAGAATCAACCCGAACAATACCAATTTTGAATGAAATGTGCTTCAATACATAAAAAAAACTTACCTCTGTCGGATCACTGTTTTCCTGATGCAGTTTGTTAAATTTATTAATTATTTAAATCGTCTGATTTTTCAATCAGGGGTGGACTAGGGACTTTCCTTTTTGAATTTTCCTCGGAGTTCAGTATTTGTTTACAGTACAATAATCCATCTTTAATAGTCTTTTAAAATTATAGGCAGATACAATCTGTGTTTTCATATGAAAAGATTGACATACTTATTAAACGAAAACACTTCGGTAATACACAAATAATGTGAAATTTTGTTACTTTATCGCTACAATAAATGGACGTTATGTGGAATATATTTAATAATGCAAAACTTTTCTTAACACTTTTATAAGTCAAAAGTTTTCACATGAATCTGTAGGATTTAAAGCTAGCCCCAGAAGTATACAATCGTGTTAATTAACACCTTAATGGAAAAAGGACTAAGACCTACATTCATAGATGTACGTTATTCGTGCTACATGTACATTACCATTCTGTGCTTTCTTTGTTCCAGTTGGAGATTGTTTTACAATTATATATACCTTAATCTTTACACATACATAAATTATCAATTATTTTCATTTTCCTATAGGTGAACAGCCACGTAAATTAATAGGGAGGGGGTTATAAATTTTTCATCCTGTTTCGCAATTTATAATAAAAAAAATAGTATTGCCAGACAAAATGGAGGAAACGGTTATTCTGAATAGTTGGAAATTATTATCAAAATAATCCACTTTTCTGTAGTAAAAATGTCATGAAACAACAGAAAAAAGAATGACATTTCTTTTTAAAAGTTAACATAATAACTATCTTTCCAAGTGACTTCTATTTTGTAAACGCGGCAACAATTTATTTGTTTCTTAATTTATGCATGTATAGTAACATTTAAATGTAACTGGACAATGATAACTAACTGTTTTAAATCTTGAGTATTGAGTTTTATTTAATTAAGCCGTTGGGCAAGGTTTTATCAAATCGGAATAGAAAAGAATATCCTAACCTAATGTGTCGATAGAATGGATTACAATTTGCAGCAAATCTTTTGCCGAAAAGAATATTTTTTGAAGGTAAATAAATTAGGTAATGCACATTTTAAGTTTATTCTTGTCGTATAACACATCCTGGTGTGTCAGGAATGTCCACAGAAAGACCCTCCTACTGTCGGTTTTTTATTCGATCATTCCTGACACCTCGCGGTGTGCTATACGACACAAAAACATTTCAAATATGCATTATCCATAACTGATTTACATTTAAATCTACTTAATATATAAATCTATGATGCATTAAATAAATTGAATAATTTTGTTGATTTCTAACCATGTTAAAAATGTTAAAATGTAATTTTATCATCATGGTTACATATTTGTTACCTCTTAAAAAAACTCCTCATCTATGATTATATATAATACGGCTACTGTATCAATTAGTTTTCCACAAACATACAATTATGAAGCTCACAATCGAATCATTGACTTCTGTGGAATGTTTTTAATGCCAAAAATCATTGATTTACAGTATTTCCCCTTACATTGCTACTTGAATGCAAATTCAATTTGGGCATGGTTACCTCCAATTCATAATTCAGCAAGACGTTTTTATTAATTGCTTCCTTTTCCATGAATTTTATTGTTTAAAATAATATATGTATTGTACATTATTACAATGTTTAAATATATCAATTGTACACTAATAAAAGGAGATTGAAGTATATATCAACAAAACAGCAACCCCAACGATAATACTTGATCAGCTAGAGAATTGACATATATCATCTTGTTATGTTTTACAAATTTGTTATCTATAAGAAAGTGAGCAAGTATTTCCATAAAACTAGTTTTACATTTTTCGATTTTATTTTCAACCTGTAGTCAAACCTGAAGTGTCAAATGACTGTTATATGAAATCAATGGTATGATTGAAATCAATTACATATCTTTGTCATTCTTTGATCATCATTTCTTTGATATGATCAAGCCAGGTAAACTTTTACACGTGTCATGTGTTCTGGTGTATGAGACTATAAGGTATTGTGTATGAGAAAGTAAAGTATGGTATATAACACTGAAATGTATGGTGTATAAGACTGTAAGGTATGCAGTATGAGACTGTAAGGTATGGTGTATAAGACTGTAAGGTATAGTACTTTTACACGTGTCTTGTGTATGAGACTGTCAGGTATGGTATAAAGCTAAATCATTAAACATTTCATGAATGAATAATGCTTGCACAATGAACTTTTTATTCGAAACATTCGAAACCCTTTCCACATTACCACAGCATTATGTACTTGATATGTTGTATATGATCACAACTGAAAATTGAAATTATGAACAAGTAATATGCAACAGTATCGTTATTCGTACAGTGATTGACCTTTTCCGAGCACACCATCGTTTTGATGTCGGTGTATGAAAATTACTGAATTTACCGTAGTGGATAAGACTAAAAAGTTGACTGAAAGACTTAAGTTGACAGAATAATTTATAATGTAGACTTTTCAAATGATATTAATATCAAAATGATCATTTATGACGAAAATTCATTCACTAGTATATATAAATATATCAAGATCACTGTATCTCTATTATAATTTTTTTAGAGAAAACATCCTGTAAAATGAAGTTCAAATCTCTTGTTCTAAACATATTTCCTCCTTTTCATATAAAAATAGATGTGAAAGTCCTGATAAAAAGTGCAAAACACTTGTTTACTTTACATGCGGAAGAAAATCAACAGTCCTAACACTTAATTATTAAGCAAACTCAATGTTAAACCCATTTCGAGATAAAAAAAAAAACATCCTGTTTAAAGGACGTTTATAATTAGTATTTAAGAAAAGGACATATTGAGTATCTGTCAGTAGAAATTTACGTCAATCTTCAAAGCTTCCCCTTGTGCATGTTGTGCAAAATAATCTTCTAATTCAAAAACCATTTTCACTTCAGAACAACAAAAAAGTACGTGTTTTGTTAAATATGAACATGACAGCAGATTTAAATAATGAACGAGTATAGTGCAACAGTATCGCTAGTAGTACACAAAGTGTTAACACTCTCAGACCATCCCACCGTTTAATATTCGGGATACGAATGATGTTGTACGCGTTTTTTACTTTTTCCATCTAGCTGTCTATCCAACAATTTGTTAACCTCGAAAGAACAACTAATAAATTTCTTTAAAGCTTTTAGTGAACTTTCACAGTTAAGTGTACACTATGAAGATAAAGAGGAAGTGATATAATTCAGGCTTTACAAATTTAGTAGGTATATGCTTTCACTCATTCTATTAAATTTCAGAAACGATACATAATTTGTAATACAAATTTTATATATGCCGATTTAACTGGGCACAACGGGTCAGGCATCCTCTTTTTCTCTGAGATTTTTTTGTAGACGAGAACAAGAACGATGTTTTTTTGTTTGATTAATTTTACTGCGAGAAAAAAAAAACCCACTTCTTTATCTTTCATCGAGGATGACTAAGGATAACTTTAACTGTTGTATAAATCTTAATTTTAAAGAAAAACATCCTGCAAAACTTAGGTTTAATCTTTTGTTCTAAATACACATCACCCTTTTTCATATAAAAAGAGATTGAAACGTTCTAATAAAAAGTGCACAACACTTGTTTATCATGTGTTTATAGTGCGTGAGGTAGAACATCAACAGTCCTGAAACCAGAATCGTCAGCACACGTCATGTTTGCATGACATTTACTATTATTATTTTAAATGTTTTTTTTTTATTCCGAATGACCAGAGATAGAAAGGTTTTGATCAAAAGTGAAAAAACAATTGCTTACAGTTCAAAGTAAATTAACATTTTCACTGAAACTTTCGTTTGAAGTTAACTCTTGTTGTAACACGATTTAAACGGATGTAACTTGTACTTTTTTTTCATACCAGTTTGTATGTACTCTTTGATTTCAATTCATGTGATCGTTCTGAACATGCATGAGATATTTGCCACTGGATGTTAAGCAACCAACAATCAATCAATCAATCAATTCAAATTGATATCTACCAAAGTATTGAATAGTTTCGCTACATAATTAAAACCATTTGATTGTATATTTACATTATTATAACAAAAATTACATAAAAGGCTGTTTTGTTCATGCTTCGATTATTGGTATCGGGAAGTGAAATGCCTATGTAATAGATTTTATTGTTATTGGTATACTACTCATCGATCAGTGAATATGCATTAATTGAAACAAAAATCTTAGTATACTTATGATTAATAATTAAGACTGGGACATGTTGTTGTTGTTTTTTTTCACTAGAAATTTGTCGCATTTTATTCGGTAGCTTCATCTACATACCTTATATATAACATGTATAATAAACTTCTCTGCATAGCATGCTCTTCTTCAAAGCTTCCACTCACTTGTAATAATGTCCATTGATTAAAACTTGACAAACGGACCTTAACAGCGTTAATCAATCTGATTTGTTTATATGATCTTCTATTCTTACTATATTCTTGCACATATAACGATACATAGCTATTGATATATTATGTGCCATTTTGACTGTAATGAGTGGGAAAAATGTGGTAATAAAACTACTTTAACGTTAACATGACTAACAAAGGAGATTGGATTATATTTCAACAACACAGTAAATCCAACGGTAAAACATGATATGCTAGTAAATTGACAAGTATTGGCTTATAGTGTTTGTCAAAGTGTGTTAACTGTAATGAAGTAAGCGAGTGTTTCCTTAAAAATAATTCTGAAAGTTAAAGAGGATATTTTTTTTAAAGATTTTGTTATTCAGGTTCGAAGTCAGTTAATATGTATTATTTGAAAATAATCTTTCAATTGAGGGGTATCGGGTTAAACTATAAATCTTGTAATCAATAGTTAAGGTAGCTTTGATGTGTAAAATAGCAGAAAACAATCGATCTAGATCTTTCGTAAAATATGCAAAAAGTAAATAACAAAAATAACGAACTCCAAGGGAAATTCAAAATAGAAATTCATTAACAAATGGCAAACTCAAACGTTCAAACACATCGAACGAATGGAAAACAACTGTCATATTCCTCACTTGGTACAGGCATTTTCGTATAAAGAAACTGATGAATTAAACCTGGTCTTATAGCTTGATAAACCGCTCACTTATGACATTCGCATAAAATTCCATTTTATTGACAACAATGCAAAACAAACATACATAATAGGTAAAAATGTCAAAAATTGGGGTACAGAAGTTAACATTGTGTTATAATCTTAATCTCTATAAAAACAAGCAACTATGTCAACAAAGAAAAACAAAAAAATGACTATAACATAAAAACACAATGGCGGGATGTATGAATACCGAGCCACGGTAAGAATTTCCGAAATATTTTGTAGCAAGAAAACAAGTACCGTGACCCTAATTTTTTTTTTTATTTTATGAAAGCTCATTAAAAATTTAAAGCTGTTTTCTCATATTTTATCTTAAAATTCTATGGTACAGCTTTCTTTTTATCACACACAATTGTGTTATTTATGAATAATCTTTACAAAATCTGATAATGTTGGACAACCTGTAGCTTGAAAAAAGTCCCGTAGCCCATAATTTTTATTATATATTTGAGAAAGTCGTGATGTATACTACATTTGAAAGGATTATAATTTACCCCCCACCCATCTCCCCACCCCGGATTATCTTCCTTGAGACAAGGACATGTTGATGATCTGTGACTAGAAATTTTGTATTTTATTCGGTAGCTTTCTACCTCTTAGCTTTCTATAAACTCTTGTATTTCAAGTATGTTCATATGAACTTCCTATAGTTTAAATTTATCAATTGAAAAAAGAAACATGCGATAGTAGAAATTAACAATCATAGGAATACAGTAAATGATTTTATAGAATTGTATAAATAATGTCTTCATTTCTTCTTTCCATGTAACAGGTCGATAACTCTAGATTTCCTGACGTCAGAATATATTTGCATAGTAATTTCCCAAATTGAAGGTAAACATGCCTTGGAAAAACTGACCAATCGACCAAATGAACTACAATGCATTGTGGGTTACTACGAGTTTACTACCACTTACAAACACGTGGTATAAGTGGGAAAACTGTCAACTAATATAGTGTCTGAGACTCTCATAATTAACGTTTTTGTTCAGCGAATGTGTTTAATGTAAAATATATAACATAATCTTCAAATTGCATACTCTGATTAAAAATTGTTTTTTGGCTTCACGATTCGACTTTCTTTTTCGCCTTGTAAAAGTAGTTGGACAGGTTTTATCCATTGTTATGCATTGTACCTGTGCATTAATTTCACGCGAAACAGTGAAATGTTCAATGTAGTGACCACCGTCCAATTTAAAAATCATTTGAGCTCTTTAAACTAGTCAAAACGGTTTGAAGGAATGGGTTACACGTTCATCTATAAAATCATGCTTTTGGATTTTTCGTATTCTGTATAATACAATTCCGAAAACATTGCTGCTTCGAAAATCATAAAGAACATGGCACTGAAACACTGCTTAATTTCAAGCATGTTCCCGTTGTGGCGTTACAGGCTGTCCGACAATATGGATGTAACGACAGACGCAGACTTATCTTCACTTGATGCACAGAACATGATATAAAAGTAAATACATCATATCTAGTATTTTTAAAAAAAATGTTCTATAAAAAGCAAGGAAGGTATATAGCTTAACATATTTTGTATACTTTGTCCATTGATGAAGTCCGTATGTTGCCAATTTTATCCCAAAATCTACCTAAGGATGTTTTATATCGTTCGGCTGCTATCCTATTGACTTTTGTGAAATATCTTAATTCGTTTAAATCCTCCGGATCTAGTGGGTGCCATGTTGCCAATTTAGGTTTTCTAAAACGTGCTTTTTATATAGAAATATGAAGATGAGGTATGAGTGCCAAATGAGACATCTCTCCGTTTAAGACAAAATCTAGTAAAGTAATAAATCATAGGTTACAGGACGACGACCTTCAGCGCTGAAAAGTGAGCTATAAATGGACCAAAAATTACTACAATTCAAACGTAAAAACCGACGGCCTAATTTAAATACAAAACGAGAACAGAAAGTATCCAAAAAATGAGAGAAATATAATAGGTTTAGATCCAACGCTGCAATTTTCACAAGACTTATCAAAGTTCACGTCCTTGTCGCACATAAACATGGGTAAAATCATAAATTATGATTAAGATTGACAAATATCCGTTAAAATTATAAAAAATACCAATATCTACATTAGAAGAAAACGAACTTTACAAAGACGAAAACCAAACGAAACTACAGCTGCTTGCAATGATTGAGGAAAATATTGCTTCCTTACCTTAATTGTCCAAACAAAAAAAATAAAATAAGCCAAAAAATCAATACAGTATAGCTTTTGTTTATATTGCCAGACAAGAATTAAGAAATGGCTCGAGCAGTTTTGAAATACGAAAGTTGATATAGGTTTTATACATGTTCTGACCTGTCAAATTCTAAAAAATAAAAATATTACACAGTATTCTATAATAAATATCTCTTTTCAAGATAATGGCAAACCAATCTTTCTAAAAGGTGTTTGTATATAAAAATAAGGAGATGTGGTACGCTTGCCAATGAGACAACTATCCACCAAAGTTCAAATGAAGTGGATGTAAGCAATTATAGGCAACCGTAAGGCATTCAACAATAAGAAAAACCCATACCGTATAGTCGGCTATAAATGGCCCCGATTGATGATTACACGTGTTTGTTTCTTAAAGACAAACTAATAAAAGCATACCCTTTAAATTTAATTGACTTTTCAATAAAAAAAGAAGGTACAATATCATAACATCAATTTTAAATGTTCGTGACCCCAACAGATATTTGACCCACTCTAAGTCTTCTTCTTTTTTTACGAACCCAAAATTCAAGGATCCCTTATTTTTTTAACTATCTCAATGAAAGTCTGTCTTATGGGTAATTGTGTTTTTCACTGTTGCTTCATTGCTGTCTTGTTGACGAATACCTGAAATCGTTGTGTAATCGTCAATCATATAAATGGCTATATTTTGGGTAATTCAAATACTCTATTCTTCGCATAGAAACAACTCTTCGTTAATCTGAGCATGGAACGAATACTTTATAGCACAGACTTTAAATGTGGATACAAAAAATGAAAAACTAAGTGAAATTGTTAATCCCGCAATGCATGAAAAAATGTGTTGTATTTCAGTTAATAACACGTGTTCTCGGTTGATCGTAAACATGTAGTAGTCCATCATGCATTTTTAACCATTTACTGTATTGGTCAAACACCCAGATAAAACAAAATGCTTCATCCGTAAAAAAACAATTACATGTGCGAGGACATAAGTATGCTAATTCATGCATATATTTATAAGGTAGTGTTCCCGACCTGTTTAAAACGGAATGCACTCACGTTATACATCCATTTCATTTAAAATTTTTGGATAGTTGTCTCAATGGCAATCATACTACATTTCTTATTTTTAGACAATATGTCAAAGTTTTAGTTAATTATAGTATAGTTTGAAGTGTATGTAAGTAATTGACAACATACAGTCAAAGTGCACTTAAATTAATTGGCAAATATTTTGGATGTTGATGAAATGTTGTATGCATTTAGAACTCGTTGAACTGCATTTGAAAATCAGAACAAAACATACATGTAGCTTTATGCATTAAGATACACAGTCAACAAATCATTTGTTACAAATATCTATAAATATTACTACTGTGTACATTTCTGTCTTAATGATATGAAAATATCATATCCGTTTTTTTTTTTAGAAGAAATCACTAAGTCTTGGTATTTAAAAAGCGTTAAAAAGACTAAAACGACTAATATAATCATAAGGATGAGACAATTATTTTTATCTCTTTATATATCAATCATACCGATTGTTTATGCAGTAAACGCTATTTTTTTTTAATTATTAAGATTGTGAGCACAACTCATCCTACATTACATCATGCTGCTGTTTTAACATATTTTAGGAAAAGTTAACTGTTTTCTTTTACCGAGTTGTGCATTGTATGAAGATATGGAAGAAGTAAAATCGAGTAAAATAGTCATGTATTCTCTAACGTTGCGACAGGCATAAATTCTTCTTGTTTCAAACATTCGATATTTATCATCTTTACTGATTTTACATCAGTTTTTTTTTCTTAATTTCTCTAAGATTATTTTGAAACGACATTGATCGAAATTATTTTGCCTGATGAATTTTACTGCAAAGATTACGTTTCCCCCACCTTTCATCAAATATGTCTATACATAACCGTAACTCTCGTTTAAATCCAAATTGGAGGGAAAAACATCCTGTTTACTTTTTTCTATTTCAAATGGGGATGGTAAGGTACTTATAAAATAGAAAATTAGTAATTTTGAAATTTTAAAAGCTAACTTTATTTCAACAGAAATAAATATATTCGTCAATGATTGGTTTATATTATATTTCTTAGAATCAAAACAGTGACTTTTTTTTTATCTCTTTTGAATTTGAAATGTGTATTTCTTCACATAATCTAAATTGCAAAATCTGTCTGATACATCATTGTACATTTTTTATCATTAAAGAAAGCTAGAATGCATAAATAAAGCCTTCTCTGGAATCATCCTTTCTCGTGGCTTTTCCTCCTATTTTAAACATTGAGATATTTCTATCTTCAATACAATTTCATCGTCTTTTAAATCAACGTTGGTATTGTTTAACATGTCAAATAAAACATCATTATGTGTGTGTGGTTGAAAAATATTACTAATTAGGAATTCGAATTTTTGCTTAAAACCGTAATGTTACTTAAACTTCATATTGACCTTTAACTCTGACTCTAACACTTACTTAAATTCTAACTCGATCTCGATCTCTGTCTCGATTGTTAGCCGTATAATACTATGTATTGCGTGTTGATATTCATTTCTTTGATTTTATTTCATTATGAGAAAGCGAAACTATAAAATTTAATTACATTTATCACACTTTGACATATTATTTTGTACAAATATATCCGCAAGATATTACCAGCCATATTGTTCAGTTTTGTTGAAGTAAAAATGGAAATGGGGTTTTCCGTGCTTTGATTTAGTTTTTCTTTTAAATATTCCATGCATTCAATATTCAATTCAATCTTTTTGTTGATATGTATATTCATATTTTTATCAAAAGAAATTTGAACAAAGAAAAACATATGCTTTTGAAATGTATTTTGATAGAATGATAGCCGTTTCAAACAATATAAATACATAATGTACAAATATGACCTTCATCAATAGTAATCTTCCAAAAAGTTACTAAATTCTCTATAACCTGGATAAGCTATTTTTGTGTTTTCTTCTTCATGCTGTTGAACTAAGATAATCCAAGATTAAGATAAGAAAATGCTTGTTTCAGTGATATAAATAAGTATTCATAATTAAGGGTGGTCAAGGCGAGACATAGAGGTAAGCAGACTTGAATAATATAAGTTACATAGTGTGCTAGTGACCTAATACGATATATACAGGGTCAATAAATTCCATATGGGGTGAGAGCGAAGAACCCATATGGAATTTACTGACCCCATATATATCGTCACTAGCACACTATGTAACGAATTTATCTTACCGACTGATTTAAATACGTTGTATTTAGACTAGTGGCCTATCAAAGTGATCAAGTCTTCAATCCCGTTAGTATTAAGAACTTATTTCCATTGGTCTATACACAAGCAAATGCCAACAATAACAACGTGTAAGCTTAAAATGTGCTTTGTGAATTTATTTCAATCGTTCATCATCGATTTCTTCGTCTGTTGAAACCTTTAAAATTTTTCCTCAACACCGTGTTGTTTTATAAAGGAACATAACACCACTACTAACCGTGTATTGAAGTAAGCCCCACCTATGCATAATAAAAAAAATATCATAAAGTTCACTATAAAAGAAATAACATAACTAATACTTTAAACCATAGATTTTTATTAGTAAAAAAAAACACAGTACTAAAAGTTTACATACATAAAAAATGACAGGAACTATGTTTATAGACAACCGATTACGAGCGACCAAACAGGTCACTTTTGAAAATCAGATTATTTCGTCTTTTTCTATTGAGTTCTTTGAGTCTAATTTTTGCTTTTCAAGTTCACTTAATTATGCATGACATAACATCTTAACTTCATGTTTTAAAATATATACTTATGTATTGTACATCAATGTGACGATATGAAGTAAACGCCATTTAGACAGCAACCTAGCAAGATAAATAACCAAGGATATGTTCTTGGTTTGTGCGTAAGCCAGATATACACGATTTTCCCTCAATGAGACAGCATCTCCACGACAAAAATATCGTTTAAAGAACTATGCTTTCAGCTACCGTTTGTTTGATTCTTAATTCCTTTTAAAACCTCTCGCTATATTCAATTTTAATAACAAAAAAAACAAAAAACTGTCTATCAAACGAAAACTGTATAAAGTGAGAAAAAAACCTCTGTCATTAGTTCAAATTATTGCTTCATTGCTTATTTCAGGGGTCGAACCCTAAACGTGGTAGCTTGGTTCGACTCCAAAACTATGTTTGACAGTTTACCAGCCGAAGGTCAGTGGCTCTGTCCGGGCGCTCCAGCTTTCTTCACCATAAGCTGGCCGCCATGAAATAGCAAACAAATGATTGAAGTGGCGTTAAAGACCAACAGTGAATAAATCAATCATTGTATATTTCAGACGTTTCACACACAGATCTTATTTTTGTTAAACAAGTCTATATTTATTTGAAATTGAATTTGACAATAGGAATTTTCCAGCATCGTATAATGATGAATCCGGATATGACTGTAATATGTGCCGCTGGACATAACTCTTCATCTTTTTAACATTGTAATACCTAAAAGAATCGAAGAATTTAAAGGAAATATTATTTTCAACATTTGTAAACTATTTTAGAGGAAAACTAAAGATTAAGAAGATTGAAAGGACAAAGCAACATAGAAGGGACCTATATTTGAAGGTTGGTGTGTCCATCATATTACATATGTGGCAACCATTTGTTAAAGTTTTGTACCAATTTAAACTTTTAAAAGTTATTCAAGTTCCATTACTAACTTAACGTATACACCTTATAATGTAGAATATCTATTTTGAATAGAAAACGGTGTTTTCTATGTTCGACGATTGCAAAATTTCTGAAAATGAATCGAACGGTCTTTATTCCAATACAGCATTCCGTATTTTAGTAGACATGTCGTTGACAAGCAATACTCTGAACCACTGACAGTGTCGGTAAAGATTCCATGTGCAAAAATGACAAAACAGGGGTACAGAGTATTGTCCCTGCTAACCTAAAGTGTGCACGTTTCAGCTCTGGGGTTCCCAGTGAAGACATTTTTTTTTTCAGTTAAAACATTTGAGGTACACAGTCTACAAAATGAAACAAAAGATGATGCTCGTCTTGGCGTATACTCAAGAATTTACTAAATCGGAACTGCTTAAACATGAAATGAAGTCACAAGACAAATGCGTATAGTCGCTGCTTGAATAGGCAGAGTTGCCCTTCGTACAATTTACACATAGTCCCACAATGCCCAGATGATCTAAATTACAATAAAAAAATATCATAAAGTTCACTATAAAAGAAATAACATAACTAATACTTTAAGCCATAGATTTTTATATGTAAAAAACACAGTACTAAAAGTTTACATACATAAAAAATGACAGGAACTATAATTATAGACAACCGATTACGAGCGACCAAACAGGTCACTTTTGAAAATCAGATTATTTCGTCTTTTTCTATTTAGATCTTTGAGTCTCTTTTTTGCTTTTTTTCTGCACTTAATTATGCATGACATAACATCTTAACTTCATGTTTTAAAATATATACTTATGTAATGTGCATCAATGTGACGATATCAAGTAAACGCCAATTAGACAGCAACATAGCAAGATAAATAACCAAGGATATGTTCTTGGTTTGACTGTAAGCCAGATATACACGATTTTCCCTCAACGAGACAGCATCTCAACGACAAAAATATCTTTTAAAGAATTTTGCCTTCAGCTACCGTTTGTTTGATTCTTCAATTCCTTTTAAAACCTCTTGCTATATTCAATTTTAATAACAAAAAAAACAAAAAATTGTCTATCAAACGAAAACTGTATAAAGTGAGAAAAAAGCTTCTGTCATTAGTTCAAATTATTGCTTCATTGCTTATTTCAGGGGTCGAACCCTAAACGTGGTAGCTTGGTTCGACTCCAAAACTATGTTTGTCAGTTTACCAGCCGAAGGTCAGTGGCTCTGTCCGGCCGCTCCAGCTTTCTTCACCATAAGCTGGCCGCCATGAAATAGCAAACAAATGATTGAAGTGGCGTTAAAGACCAACAGTGAATAAATCAATCATTGTTTATTTCAGACGTTTCACACAATCTTATCTTATTTTTGTTAAACAAGTCTATATTTATTTGAAATTGAATTTGACAATAGGAATTTTCCAGCATCGTATAATGATGAATCCGGATATGACTGTAATATGTGCCGCTGGACATAACTCTTCATCTTTTTAGCATTGTAATACCTAAAAGAATCGAAGAATTTAAAGGAAATATTATTTTCAACATTTGTAAACTATTTTAGAGGAAAACTAAAGATTTAGAAGATATCTTAAGATTGAAAGGACAAAGCAGCATAGAAGGGACATATATTTGAAGGTTGATGTGTCCATCATATTACATATGTGGCAACCATTTGTTAAAGTTTTGTACCAATTTAAACTTTTAAAAGTTATTCAAGTTCCATTACTAACTTAACGTCGACACCTTATAATGTAGAATATCTATTTTGAATAGAAAGCGGTGTTTTCTATGTTCGACGATTGCAAAATTTCTGAAAATGAATCGAACGGTCTTTATTCCAATACAGCATTCCGTATCTTAGTAGACATGTCGTTGACAAGCAATACTCTGAACCACTGACAGTGTCGGTAAAGATTCCATGTGCAAAAATGACAAAACAGGGGTACAGAGTATTGTCCCTGCTAACCTAAAGTGTGCACGTTTCAGCTCTGGGGTTCCAAGTGAAGACATTTTTTTTTTTCAGTTAAAACATTTGAGGTACACAGTCTACAAAATGAAACAAAAGATGAAAAGATGATGCTCGTCTTGGCGTATACTCAAGAATTTACTAAATCGGAACTGCTTAAACATGAAATGAAGTCACAAGACAAATGCGTATAGTCGCTGCTTGAATAGGCAGAGTTGCCCTTCGTACAATTTACACATAGTCCCACAATGCCCAGATGATCTAAATTACAATAAAAAAATATCATAAAGTTCACTATAAAAGAAATAACATAACTAATACTTTAAGCCATAGATTTTTATATGTAAAAAACACAGTACTAAAAGTTTACATACATAAAAAATGACAGGAACTATAATTATAGACAACCGATTACGAGCGACCAAACATGTCACTTTTGAAAATCAGATTATTTCGTCTTTTTCTATTTAGTTCTTTGAGTCTCTTTTTTGCTTTTTTTCTGCACTTAATTATGCATGACATAACATCTTAACTTCATGTTTTAAAATATATATTTGTGTATTGTGCATCAATGTGACGATATCAAGTAAACGCCAATTAGACAGCAACATAGCAAGATAAATAACCAAGGATATGTTCTTGGTTTGACTGTAAGCCAGATATACACGATTTTCCCTCAACGAGACAGCATCTCAACGACAAAAATATCTTTTAAAGAACTATGCCTTCAGCTACCGTTTGTTTGATTTTTCAATTCCTTTTAAAACCTCTTGCTATATTCAATTTTAATAGCAAAAAAACAAAAAACTGTCTATCAACTAAAAATCTGTATAAAGTGAGAAAAAAGCTTCTGTCATTAGTTCAAATTATTGCATCATTGCTTATTTCAGGGGTCGAACCCTAAACGTGGTAGCTTGGTTCGACTCCAAAACTATGTTTGTCAGTTTACCAGCCGAAGGTCAGTGGCTCTGTCCGGGCGCTCCAGCTTTCTTCACCATAAGCTGGCCGCCATGAAATAGCAAACAAATGATTGAAGTGGCGTTAAAGACCAACAGTGAATAAATCAATCATTGTTTATTTCAGACGTTTCACACAATCTTATCTTATTTTTGTTAAACAAGTCTATATTTATTTGAAATTGAATTTGACAATAGGAATTTTCCAGCATCGTATAATGATGAATCCGGATATGACTGTAATATGTGCCGCTGGACATAACTCTTCATCTTTTTAACATTGTAATACCAAAAAGAATAGAAAAATTTAAAGGAAATATTAATTGCTACATTTGTAAACTATTTTAGAGGAAAGCTAAAAATTTAGAAGATATCTTAAGATTGAAAGGACAAAGCAACATAGAAGGGACCTATATTTGAAGGTTGGTGTGTCCATCATATTACATATGTGGCAACCTTTTGTTAAAGTTTTGTACCAATTTAAACTTTTAAAAGTTACTCAAGTTCCATTACTAACTTAACGTCGACACCTTATAATGTAGAATATCTATTTTGAATAGAAAAGGGTGTTTTCGAAGTTCGACGATTGCAAAATTTCGGAAAATGAATCGAACGGTCTTTATTCGAATACAGCATTCCGTATCTGATTAGACATGTCGTTGACATGCTATACTCTGAACCACTGACAGTGTCGGTAAAGATTCCATGTGCAAAAATGACAAAACAGGGGTACAGAGTATTGTCCCTGCTAGCCTAAAGAGTGCACGTTTCAGCTCTGGGGTTCCCAGTGAAGACATTTTTTTTCCAGTTAAAACATTTGAGGTACACAGTCTACAAAATGAAACAGAAGTTGAAAAGATGATGCTCGTCTTGGCGTATACTCAAGAATTTACTCAATCGGAACTGCTTAAACATGAAATGAAGTCACAAGACAAATGCGAATAGTCGCTGCTTGAATAGGCAGAGTTGCCCTTCGTACAATTTACACATAATCCCACAATGCCCAGATGATCTAAATTACAATAAAAAAATATCATAAAGTTCACTATAAAAGAAATAACATAACTTATACTTTAAGCCATAGATTTTTATATGTAAAAAACACAGTACTTAAAGTTTACATACATAAAAAATGACAGGAACTATATTTATAGACAACCGATTACGAGCGACCAAACAGGTCACTTTTGGAAATCAGATCATTTCATCTTTTTCTATTTAGTTCTTTGAGTCTCTCTTTTGCTTTTTTTCTGCACTTAATCAGTATGCATGAGTATACATCTTAACTTCATGTTTTTCAAATGTATACTTATGTATTGTGCATCAATGTGACAATATGAAGTAAACGCCAATTAGACAGCAACCTAGCAACATAAATAACCAAGGATATGTGCTTGGTTTGACTGTAAGCCAGATATACACGAGATTCCCTCAACGAGACAGCACCTCAACGACAAAAATATCTTTTAAAGAACTATGCCTTCAGCTACCGTTTGTTTTTTTCTTCAATTCTTTTTAAAACCTCTTGCTTTATTCAATTTGAATAAAAAAAAAAACAAAAAACTATCTATCAAACGAAAACTGTATAAAGTGAGAAAAAAAGCTTCTGTCATTAGTACAAATTATTGCTTCATTGCTTATTTCAGGGTTCGAACCCTGAACGTGGTAGCTTGGTTCGACTCCAAAACTAAGTTTGACAGTTTCCCAGCCGACGGTCAGTGGTTCTGTCAGGGCGCTCCAGCTTTCTTCGCCATAAAAAAGCTGGTCTCCATGTTATAGCAAAAAAAATGATTAAAGTGGCGTTAAAGACCAACAATGAATAAATCAATCATTGTATATTTCAGACGTTTCACACACAGATCTTATTTTTGTTAAACAAGTCTATTTTTATTTGAAATTGAATTTGACAATAGGAATTTTCCAGCATCGTATAATAATGAATCCGGATAGGACTGTAATATGTGCCGCTGGACATAACTCTTCATCTTTGTAACATTGTAAATAATACCTAAAAGAATCGAAGAATTTAAAGGAAAAAAGGAAAAATTATTTGCAACATTTGTAAACTATTTTATAGGAAAGCTTAAATTTGAGAAGATATCTTAGGATTGAAAGGACAAAGCAACATACATGTAGAAGGGACCTATCTTTCAAGGTTGGTGTGTCCATCATATTCACATATGTGGCAACCTTTTGTTAAAGTCTTATACTAAATTAAACTTTTACAAGTTATTCAAGTTCCATTACTAACTTAACGTCGACACCTTATAATGTAGAATATCTATTTTGAATAGAAAAGGGGTTTTCTATATTCGACGATTGCAAAATTTCTAAAAATGAATCGAACGGTCCCTATTCGAATGCAGCATTCACTGTCTTAGTAGACATGTTGACAAGCAATACTCTGAACCACTGACAGTATCTGTAAAGATTCCATGTGCAAAAATGACAAAACAGGGGTACACCGTATTGTCCCTGCTAACCTGAAGTGTGCACGTTTCAGCTCTGGGGTTCCCGGTGAAGACATTTTTTTTCAGTTAAAACATTTGAGGTACACAGTCTACAAAATGAAACAAAAGTTGAAAAGATGATGCTCGTCTTGGCGTATACTCATGAATTTAATAATTCGGAACTGCTTAAACATGGAATGAAGTCACAAGACACATGCGAATAGTTGCTGCTTGAATAGGCACAGTTGCCCTTCATAAAATTTGACATATAGTCCCACAATGCCCAAATGATCTAAAGCATAATAAAAAAATATCTTGAAGTTCGCTATAAAGGAAATAACATAACTAATACTTTTAGCCATAGATTTTTATATGTAAAAAACACAGTACTAAAAGTTTACATACATAAAAAATGACAGGAACTATATTTATAGACAACCGATTACGAGCGACCAAACAGGTCACTTTTGGAAATCAGATCATTTCATCTTTTTCTATTAAGTTCTTTGAGTCTCTCTTTTGCTTTTTTTCTGCACGTAATCAGTATGCATGACATAACATCTTAACTTCATGTTTTAAAATGTATACTTATGTATTGTGCATCAATGTGACAATATGAAGTAAACGCCAATTAGACAGCAACCTAGCAACATAAATAACCAAGGATATATGATTAGTTTGACTGTAAGCCAGATATACACGAGATTCCCTCAACGAGACAGCACCCCAATGAGAAAAATATCTTTTAAAGAACTATGCCTTCAGCTACCGTTTCTTTTTTTCTTCAATTCTTTTTAAAACCTCTTGCTTTATTCAATTTGAATAACAAAAAAACAAAAAAACTATCTATCAAACGAAAACTGTATAAAGTGATAAAAAAAGTTTCTGTCATTAGTACAAATGATTGCTTCATTGCTTATTTCAGGGTTAGAACCCTACACGTGGTAGCTTGGTTCGACTCCAAAACTAAGTTTAACAGTTTCCCAGCCGACGGTCAGTGGTTCTGTCAGGGCGCTCCAGATTTCTGCACCATAAAAAAGCTGGTCTCCATGATATAGCAAAGAAATGATTAAAGTGGCGTTAAAGACCAACAATGAATAAATCAATCATTGTATATTTCAGACTTTTCACACACAGATCCTATTTTTTTTAAACAAGGCTATTTTCATTTGAAATTGAATTTGACAATAGGAATTTTCCAGCATCGTATAATAATGAATCCGGATAGGACTGTAATATGTGCCGCTGGACATAACTCCATCTTTGTAACATTGTAAATAATACTTAAAAGAATCGAAGAATTATAAGGAAGAAATATTTACAACATTTGTAAACTGTCTTAAAGGAAAGCTTAAATTTGAGAAGATAATGTTAGGATTGAAAGGACAAAGCAACATACATGTAGAAGGGACCTATCTTTGAAGGTTGGTGTGTCCATCATATTCACATATGTGGCAACCTTTTGTTAAAGTCTTATACTAAATTAAACTTTTACAAGTTATTCAAGTTCCATTACTAACTTAACGTCGACACCTTATAATGTAGAATATCTATTTTGAATAGAAAAGGGTGTTTTCTATGTTCGACGATTGCAAAATTTCTGAAAATGAATCGAACGGTCCCTATTCGAATGCAGCATTCACTGTCTTAGTAGACATGTCGTTGACAAGCAATACTCTGAACCACTGACAGTGTCTGTAAAGATTCCATGTGCAAAAATGACAAAAACAGGGGGAAAGAGTATTGTCCCTGCTAACCCGAAGTGTGCACGTTTCAGCTCTGGGGTTCCCAGTGAAGACATTTTTTTTTCAGTTAAAACATTTGAGGTACACAGTCTACAAAATGAAACAAAAGTTGAAAAGATGATGCTCGTCTTGGCGTATACTCATGAATTTACTAATTCGGAACTGCTTAAACATGGAATGAAGTCACAAGACACATGCGAATAGTTGCTGCTTGAATAGGCAGAGTTGCCCTTCATACAATTTGACACATAGTCCCACAATGCCCGAATGACCTAAAGCATAATAAAAAAATATCTTGAAGTTCGCTATAAAAGAAATAACATAACTAATTTTTTTAACCATAGATTTTTATATGTAAAAAACACAGTACTAAAAGTTTACATACATAAAAAATGACAGGAACTATATTTAGGGGACGACCATTTGATATTCTGGGGGGTTGGGGGGGAGGGGGGGCTGAGGATTTTGAAAATAAATAACTCAGCCTTGATAATCACAAAAATAAATGGTTTGTTCTGTGGTAGTTTGAAAATAAATTACCTGACTTGCAATGTTTTGAAAATAAATAACTCAGCAGGTCTAATCGAAAGTATGAGATGGCACAAGATTCTTCATAAATTCATCTTTTTTCCAAAAAAAAAATCGGGAAACACTTCCCATATCTTTTAATAATAAAAGTATAAATATTTAAATATACTTGAAATGTCAGAAAATTGGTTTCATTTAACTTGAGGTTATTTGTCTCAGGAACACTTACCTCACTTTTATTAAATCAGGGCCGTAACTACATTGAGACAAATGCCTCATGTAGGAAATTTCAAAACCAAACGCTTGTCTCCATATCAAATTGTGTTCACCGTGAGTGTCTTGCAAGAAGCAAGTTCTGTTCTCCCTTAGACGTAGCCCCTGATTTTTCGGGATCAATGTTTCTTATTTATTTCTCTTTTGTTCATTGATTGCCCTTCTGTATTCTGTTAGTGTTGCATTCATTTTGTAATTTAGTAATTTTATTATTAACTTGATCATGTCAGAGTTTAAAAAAACACAGCAGCCACAGACTTAACTATGTGAATTACATTTTTGCTTTATCATGCATATTTGTCTTTTGATGTTGTCCCTAGAAACTTAAGTCGTACACTGAATCTATAACGTGATTTTGCTTTGAGACCAAAATATTGTCATAAAATTATTAAAACAGAACTTGCATTTTCAGTTTAAGAAAGGGTCTGGGGAACACCCAAAAGGCATGATTTTGCATCATTTGTTCTATAGCTTCTTGGGCCTTCAGCGGTTCAAAAACCCTTCAAAAAAAATTTTGCCTCGCTCCGCTCGGCGAAACATGTTTGCCAATACTTTAAAAGAGCCTTAGTTACAACCAAACTTTAATACTGTGTATGTATGCAATACATGTATATGCATTGGGGAATATAGAAGATTCATTTCTGCAGAGGATAATAATTAATTCTGATTAAATGGTACATAATGACTTGACTATACATGAATTATTTATAATAAACAAATAATTAAAAAATTGTATGTTTTCGAATATTATAAATATAGTTGTGAAAATAAATAATCAGTCCCTTGCTTTAATGAAAATGAAAAATCTTGCTTCAATAGTGCAGAAAATAGATAATCTGTCCTCTTAGTTTACAAAAATAAATAACCGATCCAAAACAAATAACAAATCCTCCTGCCCCCACCCCCACCGGCCCCCCCCCCCCCCCCCCCCAGAATATCAAATGGTCTTCCCCTTATAGACAACCGATTACGAGCGACCAAACAGGTCACTTTTGGAAATCAGATCATTTCGTCTTTTTCTATTTAGTTCTTTGAGTCTCTCTTTTGCCTTTTTTTCTGCACTTAATTATGCATGACATAACATCTTAACTTCATGTTTAAAAATATATACTTATGTATTGTGAATCAATGTGACAATATGAAGAAAACGCCAATTAGACAGCAACCAAGGAACATAAATAAACAATGATATGTTCTTGGTTTGACTGGAAGCCAGATATACACGATTTTCCCTCAACGAGACAGCATCTCAACGACAAACATATCTTTTAAAGAACTATGTCTTCAGCTACTGTTTGGTTTTTTTTCTTCAATTCTTTTTAAAACCTATTGCTATTATCAATTTGAATAACAAAAAAAACTATCTATCAAACGAAAACTGGATAAAGTGAGAAAAAAGCTTCTGTCATTCATACAAATTATTGTTGCATTGCTTATTTCAGAGTTTGAACCCTGAACGTGGTAGCTTGGTTCGACTCCAAAACTATGTTTGACAGTTTCCAAGCCGAAGGTCAAAAGGTTTCCTCCGGGTGCTCCAGCTTTCTTCACCATAAAAAGGGTGGCCGCCATTCAATAGCGAAAATTGATAAAGTGGAGTTAAAGACTAACAATGAATAATCAGTCATTGCATATTTTAGACGTTTCACAAACAAATCTTATTTTTGTTAAACAAGACTATATTTATTTGAAATTGAATTTGAAAATAGGAATTTTCCAGCTTTGTATAATGATGAATCCAGATATGACTAATATGTGCCGCTGGACAGAAATCTTAATCTTTGTAACATTGTAATACTTAGAAGAAAAGAAGAATTTAAAGGCAAAATTATTTAGAATTTTTGTATTGTATTGATTGTCCCTGATTGGCATGGACAATAGACAGACAAGAGATATTTATACAACTTTAGGTGATTTAAAGAGCGTAAATGAGTGGACAGTATCAAAAGCAATTCATGTGTTTGTTTATTTTTACACCTTTTACAGGAACGAAAAAAAACCCATCAAAATCCAAAAAATATTTAGAAAACATTTGTAATAATTCTAAGCTTTCCAAAGAAGAAATAATACAGTTAATCAAGAGCATTGCTCCAAATTAACCTGACAATCAATTGACATTAATCTTATCTCAAATAGTTTTGTCTAATGGAAAGAGTAAAACGAGTGTTAGATGGGATAAATACGTTATATGTATGGCATTGGTGTTATTCAACAGAAATCCTGCTGCGTACCGAGATATGACTCTTAATAAAAGGCTTCATTTGCCATCCGAACAAATGCCCAAAATATACAAAAATGCTGTCCGTCAGGGACCTGATATCATTCCTAAAATGATGCTATAGATGTCAAACGAGGGTAAAAGGCAAATTAAATTAGATAAAGGGTATTATGGCGGATTGTCAGATAGTGTTAAATTATGTGAAAATGGTGCAGGATTTAAATGAGGGAAAATTACAATCCCATATTGCAAACCATGTGCAACAATATGTTTTTAATGACTTAACAGATTTTAGGTGGCCCTTTGCTAATTTCCCAAACACCAAGGCTTCTCCTTCAGAAATGATTGTTACAACTTGGTTATGCATAGATGAATTGTATAGATGGGGCTTTAGGCCAATTTACTGTTGTATGGATGGGTCAGCAAACAATCGTGCATTTCTGAAAATGCATTTTCCTAATAGTTATACAATGTATAGTATGTACCAATATTATTCCTAATGTTTTAAATATCCAGGTAAAAAAATAGTTCTTTTTATGGACCCCTGACATCTTTTTAAGAAAATAAGGAACAGCATTTTAAGCAGTGGCTTTTTAGAATAACATCAAGGTTTACTTACCATAAATGATTCTGTAATAATTTGGAAAATGTGGATTGATGCCTACAACTGGGACCGCACTACAGTTTTCACATACATATATTGTTAGAGGAGCACATTTACCCAAGCAATGCACTAATAATGCGCAAAAAAATAGCATTTGACGTCTAAGATTCTGAAATGTTAAATCTTAAGCAGCAATACACAAATAGTCTGAATGTTGCATGTCAGGAAGGAATGAAAGGTGTCCTTCAGTTCTTAAAACATACAGGTTTTCTTGTTTCTTTCTTCAAGGATTTTAGACCTGTAAAAGGCATAAATGATTAAAGGTTGGAATTATTTTCTAAAGCTTATACAATGTAATTGGTTTAAAGCATGGGAAAAGTCAATTGTAGAGTAGTTCAGACGACAAACATAAGAGGTATAAAACCTTAATGACAATGGAAACTATAGTGGACCTAGACTTCCTGTATCTTGGCTTCATGTCTCTTATACATATAATGATTACTGAATTAAAAAAATAATTAACTCCAGCAAGAATAAACAATAATATTGTTGAAAACATATTTTGTCAAGAGCGTTCCGTAAACCATGGAGCAAACAAAAACCCTAATTATTATTAATATAGGACTTACATCAACAGCATTATTTTAGGACAGGCAACAACATCTATAAAGTCGAATACTGGTGGGGTTAAAGCAGAATCATTTGTTCTTGGACCTCCTTCCAAGACAAATGCACTACCTGATATAGTATTAACATTTAAATCAATAGAAATGTATGTAAAAAAAAAAACAATTATTGAAACCAAAGGATGTTGACAAAACCAGTCATTTATGCGTTTTTTAGATAAATATATTATTCGTCTGAAATTTATCTCAGCATTGTAAGTTCTTCAAATTTGTGTTAGCATATTAATATATATATATAAATATATATATAAGTCTGAAAATTACACCCAACAGTATTAGAATTAGATTTTTATGCTAACAAATTTTTATCCCCCAACGGGATATACATATATTTAAAAAAGAAGATGTGGTTTGATTGCCTATGAGGCAAATCTCCACAAGAGACCAAATGGCATAGAAATTAACAACTATAGGCCATAATAAGGCCTTCATCAAGAGCAAAGCCCATACTCCATAGTCATTTATATATATAGCAGGCTACTATTTAAACTTGGAATGAATTTAAACTTTGGAATGTTGTATAATTATCTGTTCTTGAAATTTTTGATAAATTCGAGGATTTAAGTCTATTTCTTCTACATAATAATGGCCTGTGCAGAGCACGACATATTTCATACAATGCTTTTGTATGGAAAGTGTTGTGTACCTCACAGATCCTTGTAGTGAAAATGTGCTATCTCTGAAGTCTGAAAAGTGTTATGTGAAGCACTTACATTGAATTTAACATTATTATAAAAATAAATTGCACTGGTAATCAAATAAAATTTCATAATTAAAAATAATTCCAAATCTAAAAAAAACCTGGTATATCGACTTGTATTGGAATTTCCTTTCTGTAATACATGAATGGTGGTTCAACCACACCCAACCCCGATACATTTATTTTTTGCATAGTTCATATAATATACTGAAAATTACAAATTTATAGATAATTTTCTTTAGAATTACACCATTTGAGACATAACCTTTTATGAAAATACATACTATTATACATTAAAGGTAAAACCCTTTCTGCAAGGAATTTTTAACAGCAAAATGGGAGATAACTCTGTTGATATAGAAAAATGGAACTTTTTTCAACCCAAGATAACAGAAAGGCATCACACAAATTATATGCTTTCCACTCCTCTCCATCTTGTTGAATAATATTACATATTGAACATTTAGTCAATGAGTCCTCCTGTGTGACCAAATTCTTAGATTTCTTCTTCTCGATCAAAAAGGTAGTTTTTCGCTTCCTTCTTACTTACTGAGAAAGGTTCTGTTTTCCTTTTTGTCTCATAAAGTGTACTTTTGTATTTATAATTATTTTCCAAATCAGAACTACTTTTAGTCAGATAATTCATCATTTTTATCTTCAAAAAGGACTTAACAACACTTTTGATTTTATCCTCCTTGTACAAATTATTTTTTTTCTAAAAAAAAATGTTGAAAACGACATTTTGCTACACATCGTTCAGCAATATATCTAATTTTGCCTTTCCCCCCATCAGAGATACTTATCTTTGACTCACTTTTTGTGTCATGTTTTTTCACTAGGAGGTCCATTGGTTATTTCAAATCTTCAAAACTTCAGATTTAATATAGTCAAATAGTTTTAAACATATTTCAAAATCCGTTTTAGTTGGTTCAGATTTGAATAAAGATTTTACAAGAAGAATATAATCGTTACAGGTGGCATATGAATACAGTTCTGAGTAAATGTTTGTCCATGTCTTTGAGTCAGTGTTTTTATTTGACACATCACCACAAGCTGTTTTAAATAAACCTTCAATTTCGGAATATTACTTATTAGCAAACTGTTGAACATTATCTTTTGAAAGCAAAAAATAAGAAGAGGAACTTCTTTGGTCGAGAGGAGAAATTCTCTGTCCTGAGAATAATTCAGAATTGTTTTCTAAGTTTATGTCATTTTTAGTTTCTTCATGTACAGGAAATGTCTCAGACGGATCACACATTTCCAAATAAAGTGACAACAAGAAATCAATCTCTTCAATTTCTTAAACACAAAAATCTGATAAATCATTGAAAAAACATTCCTGTTCTGTAACATTAATAGCATTATCATTGAATGGTACTTCAAAAATTCTTTTTGCAGCAGGACAATTGTTTTTCATAAACTTTATTTGAATTTTCTGAATAAATTTTATATAAGCTTTCATCGTGAGGCATGACTGATTTCGAATTGAAACCTAAAATACGCAGTCCTTCTTTTCTTTATGCCCTTCGGACTGCTTCTCATAATTGCCCTGCAGCAAAAATATAACTTTAATCCACTTCAACACGATCTAGAGTGAGACCTTGTGACTGATGAATTGTTATTGCAAATGCAAGACATAATGGAAATTGCAGTCGGGATGCCACAATTTTTACTATTTAAAGAACTATATACAAATGTTTCTCTTTTCAGGTCAACTACTTTATTATTGTTAAAATGTACAGTAATGCTTTTAGTAGAGACGGCAGTAACACTTCCCCTCTTAAGCATCATAACAGGGCAACCTTCTTTGACATTTAAATGATTTCATATCTTAATTTTCTCCCTCAACAATTGATGTGAATACTGATACCTGACCTTCCATATCTATCAGTTTAAATGAACTGTGAATGTCACAATTAAACTTTCTTGAGCATAATCTTATAGGATCTTCACCATGTAGTAATCTACGAGACAGTCTCATAAAATTATTAGTTTCTTCTGGTAGATCAACCCTTGAAACATCATTAATAGCATTAATAAATATAAAAAAGAAGATGTGGTATGATTGCCAATGAGACAACTCTCCACAAGAGACCAAATGACACAGAAATTAACAACTATAGGTCACCGTACGGCCTTCAATAATGAGCAAAGCCCATACCGCACAGTCAGCTATAAAAGGCCCCGAAATGACAATGTAAAACAATTTAAACGAGAAAACTAACGGCCTAATTTATGTACAAAAAATGAACGAATAAAAATAATGTAACACATAAACAAACGACAACCACTGAAATACAGGCTCCTGACTTGGGACAGGCACATACACACAGAAGGTAGCGGGGTTAAACATGTTAGTGGGATTCCAACCCTCCCCTAACCTGGGACAGTGGTGTAACAGTACAACATAAGATCGAACTATAAAAATCAGTTGAAAGAGGCTTAACTCATCAGATGGATAACAATACATATACTACAAATACAAGTGGACGTAGCCGGGTAAAGTCTGCCTGATTTTGACGCATAACTTGTTGAAGTACAAATTTGTGTTGAAAAAATTGAACAAATATTTCAGACTTAAAACAATACTCTCCGGCATCTAGTTTTAGGTCGTCATGTACTGAAGGGAGTTGGAAGAAATCCCCAACAGATATAACTTGAATACACCCAAACATTAAGTTGGAATTTCTTGTTTTTCTGCAAATGAACTCTAACTGTTCAAACAATTTTTTGGACAACATTGACATCTCATCAATAAACAATACATCAGTTTTAGGTATACTTTGCTTATATTGTGCAATGTGCTCATTTTTTTCTATTTTTTCTTGAAGAACTTGTTTTGAGTATCGTCTGTCGCCTATTCAAGACCAGGAATGGATTGTTTTACCTTCAATATGTAATGATGCAATTCCTGTCGAAGCTGTTCCTTTAAATAGATTTGCCTATTTTCATCAATTTGTGGGCTGCGTCTTTTGATATGAAGGTTTTACCAGTACCACTCTGACCTAATATTAACAGAAAATGTCCTTCTAGTGCCTTATTTAGGGCTTAACATTGTAAATTTGTTTGTTAAACTCATGTTTACGTTTTTGCGTTTATTTCAACTTTTACTTTAGTTTTTGATCTGGTTACTAGTAAACAAAAAACAGGGAACCAGCAAAAAATTGACCAATCAGATGGCACAGTTATATCTACTTCCTAAAAACCGAAAGTTTACCTGAAGTCAAGGATTATAAATTCAATGGACTTGAAAAAGGTCAATAATTCTCGTCAACAAGTGTAGCCAGTCAAGACTGAGATTGTGAGTTCGAATCCCGCACTGGCAGGCGCGATCGACCCAGATCCTAATTAACTGTGATTATTAATATTTCCTACCAAAGGTCAGCGGTTCTGTTCAGGCACTCTGGCTTCCTTCACCAAAAACAACTGCCCGCTTTGAAATAGCACAATGATATTGAAAGTGACGTTAAACACCGATTAATAAATTAAATGATTAAAAACTCGAAGAACGACAAAAAGTAAATAACAGTATAAAACTAAAAGCTTAATAAAAACTAAGCAACACAAATCCAATAAAAAACGAGGTTGATCATAGGTTCTCTGAAATGATTCAGAACCAGCTCTATATGTGGCACCCATCGTGCTCTTCAAATAAGTACAAACCTGGTGAAAAGGCTGATTCGGCAGGTCTCTTTCTAGAAAGATAACGACAATTGAAATTTATATGTTGTCTTCTCTCAAACAGAAATTTCATAACGTTTAGCCAACTCGTGATGGCGTCCGTAAATATTTCGAAGAGATGAATTCATCTTTAGCATTTGGAAATTTTGGTTTTGATAAATTATATATGAGCAAATGCAAGCCCTGTAATATCGTATCAGTTAGAACTATAGTTGTACCCCTAATTGTGATATTTTTACATATTGTGTCTGTTTGTTTTGTTCACACATCGTTGTCAATACCATGGAATTTGATGCGACTGTCATACAAGTGAGAGGTTTAGCGCTTTAAAACCAGGTTTAATCCACCATTTTCTACAAAAGAAAATTCCTGTACCAAGTCAGGAATATAACAGTTGTTTTCCATTGATGTGTTTGAGCTTTTGATGTTGCAATTTGCTTTGGGACTTTCCGTTTCGAATTTTCCTCGGAGTTCAGTATTTTTGCGATTTTACTTTTTAGAAGATAAATTTTATATGCATTCGCCGCTTGAATGTTCATACATAGAAATAAAATGTTCACAATTTGGGATGCGGGACAGATTTGTCTAGTAACTGATCCTAATAGACAATTTCTAGATGTTAGTCAATATAGGAGACAGATACAACTGTATCTGTTTTATTCTTCATTTCAAGTTCGAAGGGAAGAATGTGTTGAACATAGTCACCAAACTTTGAATTATTTAGTAAAAGTACATCATCTATATAGCAGAAAGTAAAGTTAATTAATAATGCTAGCTTCTATTCATTCTTCGTCAACAGTAACTGCATGAAATCATCCTCATATAAATTATGGAACAACTTGACAGGAAGATGAGCACAATTGGTTCATATGGGAATGCCGAGAGGAATATTTGATTTTTCATATTAATCTAAACTTTTTAAACTTAATTTTTGAACTTTATGCTGTGGTATCCAATAATATACATATCAAATTACACAGCTAAAATCACAGTCGGAAATAAGTTGAGTACATCTTTTGGTCTTAATTGCTTCTGTGTGAAATGGGAAAATAAAACAATAAACAATTTAAATTAAGGTGATAACCACCAATTGATGCCGTCGGAGCTTAAAATACAATATTATTATCTCTGTTCTAATGAAACTGACAGAAACCAACGTAAAATCATACATTTAAAATATTTCATATTTCGTTTGCGCTTCCACGAAAGTATTTATAACAACAATTGTGAATTCAGCATGTTCAATTCGTGACGTTATCTAATCAAATTGAGCGTAACAAACGATGTTGCATTGGAATGAAAATGATATTATGGCTTGTTTGGTTATACTCTGTTTCCGACATCATCTTGTAACGGTTCACAGATTTATAAACGTTCTAATTTTTTCCGCAATTCATGTTTTGTTATTATAAAATTGTGATTTGTTAACTCTTAGAACTAAATTTGATATGAAGCAATTATGGAATCTACGACAATGAAAGACTTGAATATTATGTTATTGTGTAAGCACTCGCTCAGGATCACGTGTGCATGTAACATTGAATAATTACTTTATAGAAGAGTTACATTTATCCAATAACAAATGTCTCTTCACGGCATGATTGTCGGATGGATCTCTATTGAATTCAGCAGATTGTAAGTACGCGTGTCGTGTGGATTCAGTGTTGCCTACAGTCTGTAAAGCCACACCAAGAAGATTATGGGCTGCAGCTGTTGAGTCCAAATCTGCTTTTTAATAATTGCATATTATAACAAGTTGCTGAACTTGGATGGTATCTCTGCATTATCTAGCATCATTTACATGATAATGACTCAGAAAGCAAAGGAATCACGCATAAACTGAAGATGGAATCCTTATCGGGATATCATCCACTTCTACAAGTAGTTCATCTGGTATTAATAGAGATTTGTTTTTAAAATTTATATCATAAACAAAAACAAAATTTCCACAAATGAACAATAATCTTCTTCTGGAGTGATTTCAGTTTGAACAATTGATGACGATAGTCCGACATTTGCATGAAAGAGTACAGTTTTTTAAAAGTACATTTTGATAAAGAATACATGATAATGTATAAAGCTTTGGCGTATTGTTTTGTTTTGTTTGTAGAAAAAGGAAGCCAACATCAGCCATCCAGATACAGCGTCGTGATAGAGATAGATATTCTGTAGCAGAGTAACAAAACAGGATTTGTATTGTCGGTATTGTTATCTATTATCACTGTATGCACTGTTAAGAGGAATAGATTACGCACGCACTGTATACATCAATGACATGTAGTATGTATATAAGTAACTTATTGAAGATTTGTCGCATGAAATTGTCTTTTGTATTGCTCTATTAAACGAAGAAGCATACATTATTTCGTAATCAACAAGGAAACATTTGTTTGCCATTTGCAATAATATTGAATCCATTGTTTTCTTAACTTCACTTACATAAAATTGGTGCTGTTCCATATTAAAATATCGCATTGATAAAGAAAAAATAGATACTTGAAATGAAAACAAAAGGCATTGCCAACCGTAACTATGCAAGGTATTCTTTTTTCTAAAAGTATTTTACGAGCACGACCCTCAATTTTATTCTCAAACATATTGTTTTCTGGAATGAAATGATACAAACAAACTGAATACTCAACGCAAAAAAATCAGTCTTCTAAAACATTGCATAAAACTAGGTATAAGTTGATCAGGTTACCATGCGGATTGTGGTAGTTCTTCAGAGATCCAGAAAACAATTCTTTTTAGGAAATAAGAGCAGAGTAATTCTCTACATTCGGGATAAGTAGCTATACTAACTTTCCAAAGAATTTTTAATATGGCATAGCTTAATAATTGAATGTGAGTAAAGGTATTTATTAATAGTTTTTCACCGGCTGAAAATGATATTCGCCATTCTATATGCTCTTTTTGTGATCCCTTTACTCCGATTGGTACAAAAAAAAGTTCTCCGTGTTTTATAATACTTTGTTTGACATTATAACTTGGCCATAAGTTATTTGATCTTGTTATCTAATGTACAGCAGTTGTAACCAACGTTTTACAGTGAAAGCATTCGGCAAAGTCAGTAAACTCATCTTTGTTGGATATACACAGTCCATGAATTTTGCAGTTTACTGTAGGCTTTAAGCGCAGCTTTCATAATGTGCTGGATATATAATGCTTATCACACAATTGTTTTAAAAAAATTCTTTATTCTAGTATATTCTGGTCTCAACTGAGTATATCCAGGTTTAACATCGTCTGTATCCATTGACAGATATGATATATTTTGATTAAGACTTTACTTCATAAACCTTCACATTTCTATGGACAGACATCAAATCTCAATCACTACCTCTCATCTGAAGTCCTTCCCCGAAACTTATACTTGTTATAGTTATGTGGTTTTTGTCAGTTGACAGATTATCCCTGACCGCATTCAACAACCTGATTTGTTTTACATGGTCTTCGGTTCCTACTATATGATGACACATATACCAAAATAGTTCTCTTGATATTTGTTGTGTTGGGTTGTCTGTAATAAATAAAAAGAAATATCTTTGATTATAAGAAAAAAGGAAATGATCTAAAAACTACATTACAGTAAACACAAATATATTTACATCTATTTTCTTGGCATCTAAAAAATATAATTGGCGTTAATGTGTGACGCATACATGGTATACGTTATTTAATGTAAAATACGGATCATGTATCATATAAAAACAGTGAAAATAGAACATTCAAATCATCTCTTTCATTTTTGAATGACTGTCTACATTTTGACGTATTAGCGTTAAATTTTCCAAAAAATGTATAGTTTTCTTTTTCCCTTGTTCTCTCTTTCGAGTAATGATATTATTTTTTCGTAACTTCAAATTTCCAAATTTTTGAATATCCATTTTGATAGTGTGTCTATATAGCAGCTCTGTATCGTGTGTACCGGAACAAATATTTTTACTTCGAAGATCGACTTCAACAATAAATGGAGCTATCACTTTAACGTTTTCCTGTAAATAATTCCTTCTCAACCTTTAAATCATGTTTTGGTCAAGGGCGAATGTCATATAGGTTGATATATCATTGATTGTTAGCCACACTGTATGTGTCTAATATGGGGATTTACATTATCTGAGAAAAATCTGTTTTCGTTTCTGTGTGTGTTACATTTTAATGTTGTGTTTTTGTTGTGTCGTTGTTCTCCTCTTATATTTGATGCGTTTCCCTCAGTTTTAGTTTGTAACCCGGATTTGTTTTTATCTCTATCGATTTATGAGTTTCGAACAGCGGTATACTACTGTTGCCTTTATTTCAGACAATATTCTCATTTTAAATATTCATCCTAGCTCATGGTTTATTGCATTAAAAAAAAAATCTTGTTGACCTATATATGCAATGTATTATATCATTTTTTTTTTAAATCTGTTCATATTTGCAGACAAATGTAACTGCTTTTTACAACAAAAATTTCAGTCAAAATAATTCCTTCGCTTTTATGAAAAACAATCCAACCGGAGGTATACCAGTACTTATTTGTCAGGCCAGTACATAACTATCATATACGCAAACGTTGCTGTATAATCAAGTTGCTCTCATTTTGTGCAAAACAATCCATCTAGAGGTACCAAAAGAACAGATCTTTAATGCTGGTACATATTTGTCAATAAAAAAGGTAAACATTGGCAACTTATATAAATTAAATTCATTCTTTTCAATAGTATAATCCTATTTAGATTTTGTCTATCATCTACGTAAATTAAAATTCTTTTCTATTTACATTTTCTATTTGAAAACATAGCCAACATAATGTAATAGTGTAAAAATAGTTCTTAAACACACTTAATATAAGTTATAAATATGATATACATATACCTAACATCTTCTTTAGTTCATGCATACTCAAGTGCGAAATGGGTGTTTCCGTAAAATCTACTTTCTTTTGTTTCTATATTATTTTAACGTACAAATCATACATGTAATCTTTAAAAAATATACATATAAGGGGGCTGCAAGTATGTTACATGTTGTCTTAAGTCTTCAATAAGCCCTTGAAATGTCAGTAATAAATCATAAACTTTGAATATTCATTATACGTTTAGAATTTGTACAGAAAATATCCCTAAGAATTCAATTATTTGAAATTTCGATTTCAAAAGCATCCTCTTACTTATATTTTGTTAATCTACTACGTGCATTTACATAGGTTTCAATTGAAATTTTCTATTTGAAAACATAACTAACATCATGTTATAATGTAAAAATGGTTCTCACGCAATTTTGATTTATATATATATATATATATATATATATATATATATATACCTGACATCGTCTTTAGTTTATTCAGATTCGATTGCGAGTTTGGGATTTCCGTAAAATCTACTTTCGTTTCTATCTCCATTTAAACGTTTAGGTGGCACGGTAATATTTACATTCCGGAATTTAGGTTTCTATTTTGTGTATCCTACTTAAGTCAATGTATCTGAACAGTATAATTGGACAAAAAATACAGAATCTACTGAACATACTTTGTACTTTCCCAAAATTGAGGGATGAATCAGATATAGAAAAATATGAAATGATTTTATATACAGGTGAAAATGAATTTTTGAGAATTTTTTTAAACTTTGTATTCACTGCATGATAAAAGACATAAAAGCACTAAGGTTTATAAATATAGCAAAAAATAAACGGTCATGATACACATTCAAATTCATTTCTGAATATTATAATGAAAGTACTTAGAAAGTAGAATTTTGGGCAGTGTTAGAAAGTGGTGAAAATTCTAAAAAGGCTATCATTATCCCTATGGGCCAGGAAATACTAGCCGTGCCCCTTTAACTGGGATGTAAACTACATTAACAAAGGCAATTCTTTTACCAATTCAATTTGTAAGTTTATGAATGAAAAGTTGATAAAGGACAACTACAATAAGAACAGCCCTTAAATTCCACCGCTGGGAGTGAAAATTGCTGATTCAGAAAATTTTGCCTGATCTGTGGGTAATAATGTCAAAATTTACCTAGAAGGTAGAATTTTATGATTTTAATGTAACTTGCAATATATTTGTATTTATAAATGCTCGCTGTAACTTTTCGCAGTATTTGACACATGTGCAAACACTGGAATTTGAGACGCGACATATTTTAGTTGCCTGTACATCATATAGTTTTCACCGGTGAAAACTATATGATGTACAGGCAACTAGTTTTCACCGGTGATAATGTTTAATTTTTTTCAACACAAGTACAGTTATACTAGTTTTCTTCAGGTTTAATTTGTAGTTCTGTTGTAACATGACACCGGAATAAGCTTTTTAGGAACCAGCAAGTGGTTAAGGGGTCCTTACTTATTCAATTAGCCCTCATATTTAGGTGAAATAGAGTTGGCAAATGGGGTTTCTTTGTATTGATAAGACAATTTTTTGGACAAAGTATGTAATTATGATTGTATGTTAGATAGATTAAATAGTTGATTCATTTTTTATGCAAATGTCATGAATTGTTTTAGTTTTCTGACCCTGAAAAGCACAAACAATGTAAATTGATTATGTAAGGAGACATAATTTAGCTTAATGCATATATGAGAAAGAGACAAACAGCCAACTTAGAGATATATTCTAGTTCATGTATTATCAAAAAGGTCTTAGAATAATAGGTAAATGCCATCTAAACAATCTTGCTATGTTGCCTTCATAATCTGGAAATGCTTAAAGGAATGTAAGGCATGCTGTAAAATGTGGAATGGAATTTACTATCCTTTTCATGATTTAGTACTTATACTGTTTCTTTCAGTCAGATTAACTAGAAATAGAGTTGATTATCCAATAATTCCTCCTGAATCACCAAGTTTTACTTCTATGTTGACTTGAAACATTATATATTTGGTTTCTGTTCACTCCTTAAGAAAAAGTTGTAAGATGAAAAAAAAAGTGAAAATCTGCCAGCTGGGTTAGGGGTATATTTTTTTTTGGTCATAACTGGTTTCAAAAGTTTGTGATGTCTTTGTTAAGGATGCACGGTATTATTTACATTCAGGAATTCAGGTTGCTCTTTTGTGTACCCTACTTTTAATTTATCTGAACAGTGTGATTAGACAAAAAGTACAGTATCTACTGAACATACTTTCCCAAACTGAGGGAGGAATCAGATGTAGAAAAATATGAAATAATTTTACATACAGGTGAAAATGAATTTTTGAGAAATTTTTTAAATTTTGTATTCACTCATGATAAAAAACCTAAAAGCACTAGTGATCTTAGGTTTATAAAAATAGCGAAAAAAAAGTAAACGATCATGATACATATTCAAATTCATTTCTGAATATTATAATGAAAGTACTTCAGTTTACTTTGTTTGTAGAGTTTTGTAGTGTTAGAAAGTGGTGAAAATTCTAAAAAGGCTATCATTATCCCTATGGGCCAGGAAATACTACCATGTCCCCTTTAAGTAATACCTATAAAATACTTGTTTTGTTGTTCAATAGTTTGGTATATAGAATTGTATAAAAATCAACGTACCTTTGAAAATGATATGACAAGTTTAACTTGAATAAGGACTGTGTACACGAATTAGGTCATAACTTTAATCGTTTTCTGTTATTTGAAATTCAACAGTAGCGAACTATATGACTTGTAATTTGATGAAAACTGCAGACAGTATTACATGTTTCATAAGAGATGAATATAGTTCACATTGGTCGAGCATATGACGGAGCACTATGCATATGTACACACTGTACACAGAGCTATAGTAATGTAACATCAATCGTCATATCTGCCCAGGGAAAGTGTTCTTTTTTTTGCGATTTTAAGCATGTATGTTATGTTTATTTTTTTAAAGTTTCATTTCAGTTTAATTTCTTATTTTCTTAAACGTCCGCAAGTTCATTGATTGTTCCGATAGTAGTAGCATGTAATAGCAGCCGTACCAATCAATATCAATTAATTGCTTAATACAATCATTGCCAAATCTTTAAAAACTATTTCTCAATTTCTTTAAATAAACCGGGATTTTTTTCCACTAAATAACTCTTCGTACATGTTCTAAGAGACTATTTATCCGCTTTCTAATAATATGAGTAACACGACGGGTGTCACATGCAGACCAGAATCTGCTTACCCTTTCGGAGCACCAGAGATCGCCCCCAGTTTTTGGTGGGGTTCGTTTTGATTAGTCTTTAGTTTTCTGTGTTGTGTCTTATGGACTGACTAAAGCCGTCAAGAGATAATATATGAAAATATATAAACGTACTGTAAATTCGTTCTAATTTTTTAGTAGTAACTATTTATTGTTAAGTATAAGATCACACGGAACATTTATAATATGGATTGAAAAACGTCCTGTATGAATCTCTAAGAAGGTCACATATGAATGGTATTTTGTTGAGCAAAACGGCAAAACGTGCCTAAATGGAGTGCTTATATATAATTGTACATGTACACCATCCAAAGCTAATGTTTTCTTTCTTCAAAACATGCATATGTCTAACTGGCGAATCGAAATTAATCAAGAGTCAAGACCCATACCTTAGATAAACATAGCATATTGCTATGTTTTTCTTTTTTCTACATTGACTAGAGGTATAGGGGAGGGTTGAGATCTCAAAAAACATGTTTAACCCCGCCGCATTTTTGCGCCTGTCCCAAGTCAGGAGCCTCTGGCCTTTGTTAGTCTTTAATTTTAGTTCATTTATATGTTTTGGAGTTTTGTGTGAAGTCCATTTTTTTACTGAACTAGCACACAATTTTATTTAGGGGCCAGCTGAGGACCACCTCCGGGTGAGGGATTTTCTCGCTGCATTGAAGACCCATTGGTGGCATTCGGCTGTTGTCTGCTCTTTGGTCGGGTTGTTGTCTCTTTGGCATATTCCCCATTTCCATTCTCAATTTTATTTTATACCAAGAAATTGTCATTGTCAACACAAAAGTGCTAAAATAGGGACGAAAGATACCAGAGGGACAGTCAAACTCATAGATCGAAAACAAACTGACAACGCCATGGCCAAAAATAAAAAGACAAACAGACAAATAAAAGTACAGATGACACAACATAGAAAACTAAAGACTAAGCAACACGAACCCCACCAAAAACTGGGGGTGATCTCAGGTGCTCCGGAAGGGTAAGCAGATCCTGCTCCACATGTGGCACCCGTCGTGTTGCTTATGTTATTACAAATCCGGTAAATAGTTTAATTCGGTAAGTCACATTCGTGAAAAGGGAAGGGTATTGTAGTTACGACATAACGAACATATCCGATATCATCTGTGAAACGGTTATTCCATAACGGTCAACCAACTCGTGATGGCGTCCGTAAAATTTACGAAGGGATGATTTCAACTTCACCATTTGGAACTCTTGGTTTAATTGCTTCATTGTGAGCAGCAATTCTCTATCAAGGAAATCATGATAGGAAACACTAGCCCGGGAATATTGTATCAATTGGGAGATATATACTCCGTATGCAGGCGCTGCTGGAATGTTGCTATATAGAAATGGAAAGTTCACAAAAGGGAAGCTGAAATCATCTCTTTTGTCGTAAAGTTTTGTTTTCAACCGACCCTCATTGTCAATTTCTAGATGTAAGTCAAGATATGAGGCAGACTTAACTGTATCTGTAGTATCCTTTATCTCTAGTTCGATGGGATAGATTCGTTCAACATAGTCACCAAATTTTGTGTTATTTAGTGAGAGAACATCATCTATATAGCGGAACGTAGAGTTAAAGGATATTGCTAACTTCTTATCTTTCTTCCTAAGAAGTTCCTGTATGAAGTCAGCCTCATAATAATAAAAAAACAAGTCGGCAAGAAGAGGGGCACAATTAGTTCCCATTGGAATTCCGACAGTCTGTTGAAAAACACGTCCTCCAAACGTAACAAATATGTTGTCAATCAAGAAATCAAGCATCTTGATAATGTCAGTTTCAGAGAATTTTTAGCTAACCTATGCGACCCGACGTTTAAACTGCTTTCGAAGAATTACAAAAAATAAGAAAATAGAGATTACTTCATAATATTATAACAGATATTCGAATGAATTGAGAAAAGTACTGTGCGACTTTTTACATCAATACCAAACATAAAGCTACAATATTTACTTCCCAAAATGAAGCGGATAAAGGTAAATCAATCTCAAATTTAGAAAAAAATGCATGATAACAACCAGTAATGAGTACGTGAGACCAAAAGACAAATAAAAACTAATTTATCACAGATTTTTAATGGAATGACAAGTACACTATTTAATTGAAAAAGAACCGCTATTTGAGATCCATTGCAAATCAAACATAGCAACAATCAGCGTCATGTCTTTACAATATATTGTTACTTTTATATTTTTTTCGTATGATTGTAGATTTAATGATAATAATAATTAGAGTACATTACTATTAAGTCCAATATGCTTTCTCTGTACATAAGTTGTGCTTGTCTCCAAAAGACAAAGCAAGTACAGTTGAATAATGATATTGGTGATATAGCAGAACGCACATATATAACAATGAACTCATTAACATAAGTTCACTGGCGGCAGGATTGTCAGATGAATTATTGTTTAATTCAACAGATCGTAAGAACGCTTGTCGTGCAGATTCAGTGTCACTTAATAACTATAACACAATACCAAATAGATAATAGCCTACTGCTTTTATATACTATTCTCCAATTACACAGTTTGTTGACGCAACTAGGTCTAGATCGTGGAGTCTATCATGACATTGTCTGACATTATTGAGATGATAATGACATAGAAAACTAAGGTAGTGGACATAAGCTGAAGATGGCAAAACCAATCCTTCAGCATTATCTATTTGTAGTTCATCTGGTATTAAAACCGAGTTCCGTACAAAAGTAATACAATCAACAAGAAAATATTTCCACAAATGAACAATACTTTTTTGCTGAAGAGATTTATATTTGAATAGTTGTTGATGAACATCCGACATGTCCATGAAGGGGTACAGTTTTTCTGGGGTAAATTTCGAATAAGAATACATGATGATTTGTAAAGATTTATTATATTGTTTTGTTTTATAGAAAAAGGAAGCTAACATAAGCCATCCAGAAACAGCGTCATGATATATATTTTGTAGAAGTGTACAAAGACATGTCGGTATCGGTATTTATCATTACTGTAAGCACTGTTAAGTGGGGTACACTGGGCACGAATGGAACAGATCAATGACATGTAGTGTATATATAAGTATTGAATTGAAGATTTGTTGCATGAAACTGTATGTTGTATCCCTTGATTAAATCGCTGCAATATTTGGAATTTAGAAAGGAAAATAGAATATGCCAAATGCAATAATGAGGAATCCGGTGTTTTCCCAACATCATGTATATGCCATGTATACAATGGGTTCTGTTCCGTGTTGAAATACTGCATTGGTTTAAAAAATTTGGATACTTGATCTGACAATGAAATACATCGCCAACCGTACCTCTGCAATTCATATAGTGTTTTTAAAAGTATTTTACGAGCAAGACCCTCAATTTTATTCTCAAACATATTGTTCTCTGGGATGAAGTAATGCAAACAAACTGAATACTCAACGCAATAAATGAGTCTGCTAAAACATTGCATAAAACAAGGTATGAATGTGTCAGGTCTCCATGCGGATTGTGGCATTTCTTCAGAAATCCAGAAAACAATCGTTTTTATGAAATAAGAGCAGAGTAATTCTTTACATGCAGGGTTCTTAGCTATTACATCTTTCAAAAGAATTTTCATTAGAGCATAGCATAATAATTGAGTGTCTATGAAGGTATGTATTAAAAGTTTTCTAGCAATCGAAAATGATATTCTCCATTCCAGATCCTCTGTTGATGAATCCTTTACCCCGATTGGTACAAACAGTACTCCGTGTTTAATGACACTTTGTTTGGCATCACAACTTGGCCATGTGTTATTAGATCTTTTTATCCAATTTATTGCAGGTGCTACCCAGGATCTACAATGTAAGCATCCGGCAATGTCAAATACTTCTTGTTTGTTGAATATGCATGGCCCATGAATTGTATATTCTTCGCCAACTGGCAGCCACTGCTGTTTCCATAATGTGCTGGATAAATAATTATTATCAGCAATTTGTACACTGTTGTCAAGTAAAGTCTGTCTACTGCTATATTCTAGTCTCAACTGAGTAAATCCGGGTTTAACATTGTTTGTATCCATAATCAGATAATACATACTTGGATGGAAACGGGGTTTAACATCATAAACCTCCGAACATTTCTGAACAAACATAATATCTATATCACTACCTCGCAGCTGAAGTCCTTCTCCAAAACTTCCGCTTGTAATAGTTCTTATTGACTCGTTATATGTCAAATTATCCCTTGCTGCGTTTAACAACCTTATTTGTTTAACATGATCTTCTGTTCCAACTATATGATGACACATGAAATGATATAGTTCTCTTGATTCATTTTCTGTTATGTTGTCTGTAACATGGAAAATAGCCAAATTGATATTTTTAACCAAATTATATCTAAACATCATTAAAATAAGCGTAAAATATATATACGTGTAAATATCTTACTTGAATTGAAAATCAAATTTTATTGATATATTTGGTAAACATGCTATTACAAGTAAAGTTCAGATCATTTGTCATGAGCGATTTTGGAAGTAAAAGGTATATTGTCCCAATTAATGTTGTCGCAATTTTGTGTGATCTTAATGAAAAACCGTAAAATTAAATCTGATATGGCAGAAAAGCTCATAACGAGGGACTGATAAAAACAGAATATTATGTAAACCTTAGTATCATTTATATATTAACCAATGGAAACACATCGTTTTAATAGTTTTATGAAAATGTATCGTATCTACATGAAAGCTGGTACTTGTATATTGTATGAATCTTATATACAGCTGCACATAGATAGAATGCTTTGGTTTTCCTAGTGACATGACTCTTTAGGCTTATAAAATTTTGGCCATTTCTATTACATACCTGATCATTGTAAAGCATTCTAATGATTGATCATATTATCGTGCTGTAATTATATTATTAGATCATTATATGCTAATGTGCATGTTGTTTTTATAATAAAGACCAACGATCATGAGATCGTCAAAATCATCCTTAAGAAAATTATTGCCCTGTTGAGATATTACTTTGTCATCTCAAAGACAGTTCAAAATATCTATGTAAAACTAGCATATTGTTAGATCCTGATGTGCAAATGTGCACGCAATTTCAATATAGGATAAGAAAAAAAACTTTTTTGATCCCGTGTATTTCAGTCACTAGCATACTCAAACTTTAAACCAGGATGTGGGGTTTTTACTTCGTCTTAGCGAGCAGTTAAAAGTAAAATCACAAAAATACAGAAGTCCGTGGAAAATTCAGAAACGGAACGTCCCTAATCAAATGGCAAAATCAAAAGATAAAACACATCAAACGAATGGACAACAACTGTCCTATTCCTCACTTGGTACAGGCATTTTCTTATGTAGAAAATGGTGGATTAAAATGACACCTTGCTATATCAGTTTTATGTTATTTTATTCCAAAATTGATGTCGAGAATAAAATGTATATCATCTATCTTTAACATACCACATATATACTTAAAGTTTTCTTGATCATTCCATGAAGACTTTGAAGAATGTTAATTTAACAAAAAAATATCTATTCTTTTTTTTATTGTGGGGTGGTGGAGGTGGCGAAGGGCTGAATATGACAATGTCATATGTTGGTGTTTCGAAGGAATAAATCTACATTTAACTAACATATTTAATTAAATATAATGTTTAGTACCCATAAAATGTTGGTCTGTTGAACAATATATTAGTTGGTGACGAATAAATAGAATGATGTAAAGGTTTTATAGGTAAGTTGAAATAGGGACGTGTACGGCTTTGGTTTGTACATATAACTTTAATTGTATAGCTGATTATGGCCTCATTATATATATATACATTATGAAAATATACATCGTAATTAAAGTACGTTTAATCTGATATTCTGTTACCATGGCAACCATGCCAACCATATATTTTTGTTTCTTTTGTGTGTGATATCAGCAATAACGTTAAAAGTGTCAACAGCACTATTAAGTTCTTAAAGATTTGAAAGAAAAAAAATTTCACCATTTAGTTACCATGACAACCATATTTTAATTAATTTTTTAACTTGTGGTTTCTGTGATTGTATGCACAATAAATGTCTGTTTCATTCCGCATGGATGGGTGAACAATCATGAAGCACTACTATTTCTATAATTTTGCCTTCATAGAAACCTTATACCAGCATATTGTATGCGATAATGGCTTTTCGATATAAACAATTATTTCCTATTAAGTGAGGTATTTTTAAATATAAAGTTAGAGTTTTCCTACTTCCTTTTTTAATTTGATGATAACAGAGATTTGGAATATGCTTCTACCAATAGAGTACAGCCAGTTTGCAAAACGCACCAGGAATTTTGACAGTTTATCGTATGTAACATTTTGGTCTGTAGCAGTAATCAACCAAAACTTGCACCGCAAGGAATATAAAAGGCAAAGGGAAATATATTGAACAATGAATTGTCAATGAATGAATCTCAAGAATGTATTTGTGTTTTTAGATATATCATATAGATGTTAATGATCATTCTCCTTAATCCTCACCACAATGGTTGCTGAACTTGATTCAATGAAAGATGATTGTAATAGTTTTTGTAAAATTCTTTCTATTATAAATAAACACAGTGCACATGAAAAAAAAGTCAATGGTATGCAAAGCGTTAAATGTCCTTCCCTACTTAACACGTGACTCTTAAGTGATATAAATATAACTCATTGTGGGTACTTCTAATATAAGAAACCTGTAACAAAATAGTCCATGTTTAGCGATTAAACTGTGAAGCGTGTAACTATATAAAAGCAAACACTAGAAAAGGTCATCAGTTACATGCTTTTTATTGAGTATTATCCGTACTACAAATATAAACTTTTAACTACAAATATAAACTTTTAACTTTCGATTTCATTATTCATTTTTCAATATTTTTAATCTACTCTGTTTATATGATTCCTTTTAATTTTAATGTTCCTATCTGAAACACAGAAACTTGCGATTGAATAAAAATAAACTCTATGTTTAAATTTTGTAGCAATATATTTCAAATTATCTTACCTGCCATTTTGTGTAGTAAGCTGAGGTTCAATGTGCAAATGGGTATTTCCGTAAAATCTACTTTCGTTTCTATTATTACTGAAACGTAACACTATCATTAAGGTGGCACGGTAGTATTTCCTGGCCCATAAGGGATAATGATAGCCTTTTTAAACTTTTCACCACTTTCTAGCACTGCCCAAAATTCTATGTACACAGTTTACTGAAGTACTTTCATTATAATTTTCAGAAATGAATTTAAATATGTATCATGACCGTTTACTTTTTTTGCTATCTTTAAAAACCTAAGGCCACTAGTGCTTTTAGGTCTTTTATCATGCAGTGAATACAAAATTTAAAAAAATTCTCAAAAATTCATTTTCACCTGTATGTAAAATTATTTCATATTTTTCTACACCTGATTCATCCCTCAGTTTGGGAAAATATGTTCAGTTGATACTGTATTTTTTGTCCAATCACACTGTTCAAATACATTGACTTAGGTAGGGTACACAAAAGAGCAACCTAAATTCCGGAATGCAAATACTACCGTGCTACCTTAACCAAGACATCACAAACTTGAAACCAGTCATAACACCTATGATGCATAGACTTCTTACTAGGAAACATATTTCAATAAAGAATACTAGTCTGCACTTATTCCTTACCCCAAAAAAATTAAAGATTATACCCTTACCCCAGCTGGCAGATTTTACCTTTTTTTCATCCTGCAATTTTTACTTAAGGAGTGAACAAAACCCAAATATATGATGTTTCAAATCAACACAGAAGTAAAACATGATGATTCAGGAGGAATTATTGGATTGCCAACTCTATTTATAGTTAATCTGACTGAAAGAAACAGTTTAAGCACTAAATCATGAAAAATGATAGTAAAGTCCATTCCACATTTTACAGCATGCCTTACATTCCTTTAAGCATTTCCAGATCATGAAGGCAATTTAACAAGATTCTTTAGATGGCAGTTAACTATTATTATAAAGTCTTTTTGACAATACATGTACTAGAATATATCTCTAAGATGACTGTTTGTCTATTTCTCATGTATGCATTAAGTTAAATTATGTCCCCTTAAATAATCAATTTACCTTTATTGTGTATTTCAGGGTCAGAAAATCAAAACAATTCATCATATTTGCATGGAAAATGAATAAACTATTTAATCTTGCTGATATACAATCTTAATCACATTCTTTGTCCAAATAATTGTCTGGTCAATGTAAAGAAACCCTTAATACTATCTCTATTTCAGCTAAATATGAGGGCTAAATGAATAAGTAAGGACCCCTAAACCACTTACTGGTTCCAAAAAAGCTCACACTGGTGCCATGTTACCACAGAACTACAAATTAAACCTAAAGAAAACTAGTATAGCTGTACTTGTGTGGAAAAAAATAAAAAATTATGCACTTTACTTATTTCGGTGAAAATTATAGGACGTACAGACAACTAAAATATGTCGCGTCTCAAATTCCAGTTGTTGCACATGTGTCAGACACTGCGAAAAGCTAAAGCAAACATTTATTATTAAAAATGTACTGCAAGTTACATAAAAAATAATAAAATTTTACTTTCTAGGTAAATTTTTACATTATTACCCACAGATCAGGCAAAATTTGCTGAATCAGCAATTTTCACTCCCAGGGGTGGAATTTAAGGGCTGTTTTTATTCTAGTTGCCCTTAATCAACTTTTTATTGATAAACTTACAAATTGTATAGGTGAAAAAAGGACCTCTATTGATTTATTGTAAACATATATATTCCAGTTAAGGTGGCACGGTAGTATTTCCTGGCCCATAAGGGATAATGATAGCCTTTTTAAACTTTTCACCACTTTCTAGCACTGCCCAAAATTCTATGTACACAGTTTACTGAAGTACTTTCATTATAATTTTCAGAAATGAATTTAAATATGTATCATGACCGTTTACTTTTTTTGCTATCTTTAAAAACCTAAGGCCACTAGTGCTTTTAGGTCTTTTATCATGCAGTGAATACAAATTCTCAAAAATTCTCAAAAATTCATTTTCACCTGTATGTAAAATTATTTCATATTTTTCTACACCTGATTCATCCCTCAGTTTGGGAAAATATGTTCAGTTGATACTGTATTTTTTGTCCAATCACACTGTTCAAATACATTGACTTAGGTAGGGTACACAAAAGAGCAACCTAAATTCCGGAATGCAAATACTACCGTGCTACCTTTACATTATACGCAATCATTATTATGTTATGAATCACAAGTCTATGAACATTGAATTTTATGAAATCTATAGGCAAACATTCTAGCTAATACGTGGTTAAGGAAAACTAGCTTTGATCAAAGGAAAACTAGCTTTTATCAAATATTACTATTAACGAAAACCGGATTTTGCTAGGGCGAAATAGAATGTGAAAAGGCCTGGTATCTTTATAAAATGTTGAATCACAATTCTTCTCCTTCAAATGGAAATTCGATTTTGAATCACCAGAACATGTGCATGGAATGGTGGATCCTTGTTTGTAGAATAATAGACATGTATGATCTGCACTGTGGTTGCATTTGCAACTGATCGTAAAGCTAACAATCAATCAATACTTCTACATACAATGATAACTACAACAATTGTCGAGCATATACTGGTGCATTAAGACGGGACATATATTGTATTGTATATATGAACTCAGAGATATGTTTAATTATGAAGTGGCCTAGCGTATGAAACGTATGAAATAGAAACGGAGTATCTCATATATAATCGGTCCCTGTGGATTCCTTTTTTACGGTATAGTGTGCTTCTGAAAAAAAAACAAGATATATTGGATGCATTAAAAGTTTAGTAAATAATTTAGTAATTAAATCTGTAGTTGCATCTCAAAACGATTTTGACAGGTCTTTTTAAAGCTTTTCATGCTAATAAACGTTTAATACATTTTGCACGTAACCGAGGAGAATTATTTCAACTAGGTAAAAGAATTGTTGTTGCGCAGTTTAAACTATACAGATTATCATATACATTTTTATGTTCGTTTTAACGTTTGAAAATAACATTGAGGGTTCATAGTCAAATAATAAATTTGCACGTGTTGTTAAATGGTACAAAATATATATTAATCTCAATAATTCATGGTTGACTATTAAATGATAAAATTTCAGTGTTATTTTGTAAACGTTTGGCAAAAAGCATAATTGTGTGTTCAATCTCCTGATAACTTGATCATTATCTATGGCGCATCGTTCGATATGTCCTAGTTGTGGAATGATCTGATTTGCTTCGGTCTCATATTAAATTGGTAACGATTAAACTTATATGAATAGGAAAATCGTTTTATTTTAAATATCTTAACATACCTGACATCCCCGCCTCATCAATCAACCTCGGTAACGTAACCAAACTAACTCTACTAATTGAAAAAGTCAGTTTGCATACAGGTAACCACTTGCATGTCTCTAGTGAAGCAGGAACTGCGCTTAGGTCTATAATTCATGTCTTGCTCGACTGTTTATTCTACTGGAAAATTCGAATAGTATATATCCCTTGTTCTGAAAACTATGTTTTATATTAAACTTTCGTATTGGGTTACAGTCAACGGAAGTTCAGCAGTGAAGCTGGCATGTCAGTAACTGATAGTAGTCCTTTTTTAATGTAAGTATCATTGTCATTTTGCTTAGTTTCTTTTGTTACCTATTCCGACCTCTTTCAAACTGAGTTTTACTATTCGTACTGTTGAGGTGTTTGTTTATTCTACATTGGCTAGAGGTATAGGGGAAGAGTTGAGATCTAACAAAACATATTGAACCCTCCACTTTTTACGAATGTCCCAAGTCAAGAGTCTCTTGCCTTTGTTAGTCTTGTATGTTTTTTTTAATTTTAGTTCATTTATATGTTTCGGAGTTTAGAGTGACGTCCATTTACACTGAACTAGTACACATTTTTGTTTATGGTCAAACTAAAGCCCGCCTACGGGTGCGGAATTTTGCTCGCTGTATTGAAACCACATTTGTGGCTTTGGGCTGTTTTCTGCTCTTTGGTCGGGTTGTCTCCTTGATACATTCCCCATTTCCATTCTCAATTTTATCAAGTCATGAATAATGCGGTTGTTTTTCACTTGTTCCGTTGAATAATAGCGTTTGACTTTGTAAGTTTTTGTTGAAGTCCCTCTTTTTTAAATTTGCATGAGAGGTCGGAATTTTTGTTACACTTTTTTAGGGTTATATAATTTAAAATATACAAATGGTTTATTAATTTAAAAACGTCTAAAGATTTAACAATAGATATTCAACAAACCACTCTTGTGTTCTTCATCGTCATCTGTTTCAGCGGGTGTCATTAGGGAACTGGATCTTCTGTCTTTTTCAGGGTCTCCAAATTAATTCTTTGCTTTAGCTAGGTTTTGTTTAGCTCGAAATCAATTTTCCATGGAATTCTTTGAGAATCATTGTTTATCGTTTTGTTATTCTATATGTTATCTTTGTGTTGTTGTGTTTTCTTGTTGTGCAGTGTTTTAGATTGAACGATATACATATTCTGCTTTTACAGCTTTTAAAATTTCAATGCACATTTAAATTTCATTGAAACGGGTTCTGTGTGTGTTACATTTTAATGTTGTGTTTTTGTTGTGTAGTTGTTCTCCTCTAATATTTGATGCGTTTCCCTCAGTTTTGGTTTGTAACCCGGATTTGTTGTTATCTCTATCGATTTATGAGTTTCGAACAGCGGTATACTACTGTTGCCTTTATTTAAGCTTAATGCTTTGTAAATGATGATGAAACATGTCATGTTTTGCTGATATAAAATGTACTTCAAGGTGCAGCCGTTGGTACAATAGATTAATGTAGCCTTGTGTCCTTCTCAAAAGATACTTGACTGATAGTTGCCTATAGTAAATCTCGACACAAGTTTATTACATGTTGTTTTCATGAAGCTCTGTTTTCCGCTTGGACAACTGAACTTAGTTTAGTTGAACATACTTTAACTTTGTTTAAATCTGTCTATTTACTTTTGACCTTAATTATTTATCCCTTATAATTTTTATTACCTATGTATTTGCATTCAGGTATCACAGATCAAATTTATTGGTTCATTGTGCGTTAATTTACGTTTTTTTATTGAGTTAAGCCTTCCAATTGATATTTTATAGGTGTCTTTCTATGTTGTGATGTTATATTATTGTTTCAGAAAAGGGAGAAAGTTTGGTACCATTAAAACGTTTAATCTCGCTGCAAATGTTTCCACCTGTCCTAAGTCAGGAATCTCATGTACAGTAGTTGTCGTCTGTTTATGTAGTTCATACGTGTTTCACGTTTCACGTTTTTATATAGATTAGACCGTTGGTTTTCCCGTTTGAATGGTTTTACACTAGTACATTTTGGAGCCCTTTATAGTTTGCTGTTCGGTGTGAGCCAATGCTCCGTGTTGAAGGCCGTACCTTGACCTTTAATGGTTTACTTTTATAAATTGTTACCTGGATGGAGAGTTGTCTCATTGGCACTCATACCACATCTTCCTATATTTATTAGGCTAAAGTTATGTATTTCTTTGTTCTACATTCTTTTGTTAGAAAGATCTTGATGGGCTTAGTCAAAACAAATAATCAAAGTAATTTCACAATAAATTTGATATTGATTCTTAATAAATAAAAGTCTTTACCTGTACATACAACAATGCCAAAGTGTATAATTTGCTCATGTATTCCGCTCCTCCCTCCTCAAAAAATAAGATACGAAACAAAAAAATAAGATTTGGTAATCATTCGGATCCATTGGATGTAAAAACTTCTCACAGATACTCATATTTCGTAAAAAGTACACATACGATTGATATTTTCCACATTGTAGGTTTATTGTAAATATATTGACAGTTTAAACTGCATTCGATGAATTTACAAACTTTTTTGATCTCATAAAACTATGGCAGATATTAAACAAATAAGGATCACCAAAGGGGTATTCTACTTTTGTACATAAGTACTTTACGTTGAACTGCGATATTGACTCTCAGATCTGTATTGTGAATCCTTTGCGTTGGAATGGATGTTTAAATACCCTGCCATGTCCGATCTGTGGTTTTGTTAGATGTTTTTCTGCTTTGTATCAATTTGATTACTTAAGCAGTTTTCAACCGATGTTTTTAGTTTGGTCTTATGTTGTACTGTCACTCCACTGTCCAATGTTGGGGAAGGGTTGGCTCATTCAAACGTGTTTAGCCCCACCACATTCTGTATGTGGCCGTCCCAAGTCAGGAGTCTGTAGTCGTTGGTTCATGTCTGTCATAATTGTTTTTTTCGAAAATTGGTTAGTTATTGATTAAGCGATTAGTTTTCTTGATTGAATTGTTTCATATTTTCCATGTCGGGGTCTTTCAAAGCCGACTATACCTCATTGTTCATTGTTGAAGGCCAAACGGTTACTTATAATTTCTTACATCCACTTTTTTTTAACTTTGGTGGAAAGTTGTGTCATTGGGAATCATACCACATCTTCATTTTTATAGTGTAGCCAGTCAAGAATAGAAGAAGATATGCTGCATTCTTATAAATTCACCTCATTAAATGTTTTGTTTTTTGAAACATGAAATCAAAATTATTTAAAACACATACTTTTTATTATTTATCACTTTGAATTGTAAGAATTTGTAGAAAAATATCATATTATAATATATCTGTCATACTCTATGAGAAAGTTTAGTACGTAATGAGAATTTCCGTTAATGTTACTTGGGTTTGAATTTCCATTTGAATGTGTCAAAAACACTTCATACACAATATTTTGTTTGTTTTGCGTCAATGATTTTTTTACAAATTCGATATCCAAAATCTAGTTTTAAATACGTTAAAAGCTTGTGCTATAAAAGTAAAATATTAGATCACATTTAGCTCTTCCGTTTGTGTTAAGTTTAAGCTAATGAAAATGATAGGGTTGTTGTGCACGTAATGCGCTTAAAGTGTGAAAATAACTATCTTTATGTTTGTTTATCAATGGTCAATTAATTCATTACGCGTAAAGTCCAAAAATGCTTGAAATTGTTACATGTTAGGCGTATTCATTAATGTTTTCTATTCACAAAGATATGTTTTACATGTGAAATGCATTTAAGAAGATCTGGTTACTGATAACACATGAGTATACGTTTAGACAAGCTTCCAATACTTCATCTCCTTCAAGAAAAAAATACGTTTTCTTTTGTTTTTGTTTTGATGGTCACAGAATGTTGTATAAAATTGAGAATGGAAATGGGAAATATGTCAAAGAGACAACAGCCCGACCAAAGAGCAAAAAACAGCCGAAGCCCACCAATGGGTCTTCAACACATCGAGAAAATCCCGCACCCGGAGGCGTACGTAAGCTGGCCCTGAAATAAAAATGCGTACTAGTTCAATGAAAATGGACGTCATACTAAATTCAAAAACAAATAAATGAACTAAAATTAAAAAACATACAAGACTAACAAAGGCCAGAGGCTCCTGACTTGGTACAGGCGCAAAAATGCGGCAGGGTTAAACATGTTTAGTGAGATCTCAACCCTCCCCCTATACCTCTAGCAAATGTAGAAAAAAACAAACACACAGCAATACGCACATTAAAACTCAGTTGAAAAGAAGTCCGACTCCGATGTCAGAATAGGTAACAAAAGAAACTAAGCAAAATGACAATGATACATAAATGAACTAAGGACTACTAGCAGTTACTGCCATGCCAGCTCCAGACCTCAATTAAACTGATTGAAAGATTATGTCTTCATCATATGAAAATTAAGCATAATCCCTCCCGTTAGGGTTTTAGTATCATACCATCATGAAATATATGAGAAGAACATAACCCGTATTATGCCAACAACTGGTTTTAGAATAAATGTGTTTATTTCCGATGCAAAGACCCTATGAGTGAATCAATGTTAATATCAAAATATGCCATCTTTAATGACCTGACAACAGTATCGTAACTATATTCCTTCTGAATAAGTCTGTTTAAAGGCTTCGTTAGCTTTAGAGGTGAATGCCGACATTTTTGTGCTTTGTAAAGAATATTAACATAAAAGATTGGATGTGAAATACCTGAACATATAAGACGTCTGCATGTTGATTTATATTTACGAATGATGTCCTTGTACCGATGATAAAAGGACAAGGTACTTTAAGGGCCGTATTTGGCCCCCTATTTTGTCACAAAATCATTTTCATGACATAAATGAACTGAGCATCGTAAAAGATTTTTATATATCTGTTCTTCAGTAGAACATGCGTATTTTATCTTTTAGTAAAACAGAAACCTGATTTTGGGTTGCTTAAAGTGCGTTAATTACGCCAAAAGATAGAAAAATGTTGATTTGTGGACTACAATTCTTCGTTTTAAAAGGCCTCCGCCAACCTGAGCAACAGTAAAACATAGTGATAAAGATGGCATACAAACGGGGTTTCCCGATTAAGAAAAGCAATTATTGGCTCACGTTGGCAGAGGCACTCAAAAATTTAAAATCTCTCCTAAAAAACAAACCTTTCATCGAAATAGTAGTATCGGATCGAAATCGGAGAACGGGCTGAAAATATCCGCATTCGGCTGTTACTGCAAGACACCCTAAAAAAAAGCGAGAATACTTCGATAGGTGAAGTTTTGAGTTCTAATATTTTGCCATCATTCTTCAAATTGTATTTTTTATCTTTTTATCAAGGTGGATTTGGTTTTATCGATTTAAATCAACACCTTTCATGGTGAAAACATATATGCACTTGGCACACACGATAAACTTTTCGTAACTGTCCCTCCGGTTGAGTCACCTCATAAAATAAAGCGACAAATAGTTTTAATAATTTGAAATTATTTTCTTTTTTGGGCAAGAAATACTCAGAATAATGTGCAAATTCGGGACAAGACACCCTGCGCCGAGTTGGTTGCAAACAACTTTGCGAAAGACCACAGCCGAAATGAACTAGTTTTGTTTAATATTAACGTGAGAACTTTTACAATGAGTAAACACGAAGTAAACAATTTGAGAGTTAGTTTGTCCCAGTCCCAGATTTCTTTTTCAAGTAGATAAATCGGAGAAAAGTTACAAATCTATGACATATACAGTAGGTGTAAATACATATTTTCCCCATTGCCTAGGGACGATGACAACGTAGTGTAGTGGTAACGCGTCCTCTATTGGATATCGCGTTTACGTTCGAATCTCTCGTAGACTATTTTTGTCCAATATATTTTTTCTGATACTATTTTAAAATATTTCAACGAGAAAGAATGGCAGAAGTAGTTTCTGGATTATAATAGCCACCAATTTAGCCTGAAGGACTTTCTTCAAGGTTCGAGTCTCATTTACTGATTTTTTTTGCCGTTCATTTCCGATGCTTCTGGGTGTTTTCTTTTTAACAAAAGCAGTAGAATAGAAGCTTTTTGAAAAAATAATACTTATTGATATAGATAGTATATAATTATACAGTTTCAAACGCACGCGAATTTTTAAGGATATAACTTGTGTCAATGGATAGCAGAAAAATGCTCTAACAAAATGATTCTTGTATTTTAAAAGTTGAAATGAAAAAAAATATTATAACATAATAAATAGGTAAAAAAAATCATGGACAACCTGATACGTATCATTTAATATAACATATATATTACTCGCAAACTCTTTTTCAATTTAAAACTTTACATTTAACCATGTTCCTGTCTTATTACAAGACTTAGTATGAAATTGACATCCTGCAAATGTAAACCATGGACACAACATAATGAAATGCATGGACATTATTGTGCCTGTTCTCGAATATGGTATAGTTATTTTGTTGTATATCATTAAAGACTTAATGAAAGACACGTCCTGATTCATCATGTGTTTATGATAGTATTCTCAGAGTTCATTTCGGCTCCGTATACATTCGACATCAGCAGCATGATTTTTGTATTCATAGATCACTTTTTATGCGACCGGAAAAATGTTTGCGTCCGTATTATCATGTTATTTCTTGACCAATGTCAATGGGGTTTATTTCAACGTCTTGAATTCTGTGAGTTCATTGATATGCTGCATCTAATCGTGTATTTATATTTTGGATTCTAGGCTTCGTTTTTAAATTGGTCCAAACCTGAGGTCCAAAGGTCAAAATTTATACTTTGTTTAATTTAATCAAACATTGAATTAAAGGGGTTATTTCATATGCCAAATCTAACCGTGGATCTAGATTTTTTTTTATTTTGGGCCCGTTTTCAAATTGGTCTACAATGAGGTCCAAAGGGTCCAAATTAAACTTTGTTTGATTTCAACAAAACATAAATACTTGGGGTTCTTTGATATGCTGAATCTTACTGTGTATAAAGATTTTTGATTTTGGAACCGGTTTTCAAATTGGTGCAAATCGGGGTCCAAAATTAAACTCTGTTTGATTTCAACAAAAACTGAATACATGGGAAACTTTGATCTGCATGTAACCGTTTATATAGATCTTAGATTTTGGGCCCTGTTTTCAAATTATTCCACATTGAGGTCCAACGGATCCAAAATTAAACTTTGTTTGATTTCATCAAAAAATGAATTCTTGGGGTTCGTTAATTTGCTGAATCTAAACAGATTTTTGATTTTTGACCCAGTTTTCAAGTTACTGTGATGTATCTTTAATAAATAAAACTTTGGTCACTTTGGAGATTATACATTTTGTGTGGTATTACTATATGGAATGTGGTTGATATATTATGCACTATGATAGGTATATCTAATTACCTTACATTTTAATATGGACATCCTGCAGTTTCGGTTCAGAAACTTAGCCTTGTCTGTTAGCAATTATTTTCACAGATTTTCACCAATGGAGTGTATGTTGTTGTCCATATCAGACTATATCTTATGATGATATTTACCCGTTGTTTGCGTAATATGTACTAAACCTAGTAAGCTATACATGATATATTTAGGGGAAGCTTTTTTCATCAAGTCGAACTTCTTACATAGAATGATTCTCATTGGTTCCACGAACATTTATAGAACATTGTGTAATTTTATATTATATTTGTCAAAGAAAACTGCCTGTTATTTCATTACGTTCATAGTTTATATAATTGTTGTTTGATCATAGAATAAAACAATAGTTCAAGTTACGAAGTCTGTTTTTTTAACGTAACTGTTATGGGGCAAGGATAAAGCTTATGATGTCATGATGAGGAGGTCCGCATGAAGGTCGGTATAATTTCGATTTTTGTTAAAATATTTTCGTCTGTCTGTCCGTTTGTTGTTTTTTTTTGGGGGGGGGGGGGGGGTGGGGGTGGGAGGGGGCTTGTTTCCTTTAAGTGAACACCTAGCTACTTCCATCCATAGTCGGATAGAGATAAATCTACAAAAGATCATTACCGTAGATGACAAAAGACCATCAGAAAAGTACAACATCAACGTAAATCATAGATGAAAAAGGTCATTGCTATGCAGTGGGTATGGTTGCTAGGTAGTTTCTTAGCATAAAACAAGCTAACAAAATAGATTTATATGGAAAACACGCTTTTCTGATAAATAAGGTTTAAAATAGCATGTTATTGGCAGGTTTCAAATATGTTGCTAGGCAACCAAAAATGATAATAACAAAAAAGAATTGTCATTTTTTAAAGCTTCTATACCTAGTCTATTAAAATGATAAAATTCAATTCATTTCAAGAGGGAGCCAAAAATGGCTTATTGTCCCTTGTCCTTTAGTAAATGTTTTGACTAGTTTGTGATATCGAAAACCCTGGTGTAATAATTTTTCAGTAATACAGAGATTTCTTTCATTAAAATCAAATACGTTATTTCATACACGAGCGAATCGAACCAGTTGAGATATATAAACACCATATAAACTTTACAAAATTATTGGACGTTAAGCAACCAACAATCAATTAATCAAAAATATGGTTGTTAACATTTTACATGATGTATCAAAATAGAATCAGTCATCAGATCCATGTATCGACATAGAAAAAGTCATCAAGGTTACTCCTGACGAGCGTGTTACATTGATTTTCGGTTACACAGTAAAGACGTGACTTCAAAATAACACTCAGAGGTCATTAGTTTAGTTGTATATTAGAACAGTATAGCACTAACGCTACCTCATAAAAAGTAATGCTTGAACAGGTGACACTTTTTAAGCAGCATTTTATATGTTATATCTGTGAATCAATTACAGACAATACAAACTCGTCCATCCGAAAAAAGAATATAGACTAATCATAACAGATAATTGCTGATCTTTAATAAGAATCAACGATCAATGAAGAAGAGCATAAAACAACATCGCTAAATGAAGAAAAGACGAACAATCAAGAAATAGCCCTACAAACAAAATAGTCATAATCTTTAACAAAACACAGATGGTACGACATTAACAGTTTTCTTTTTTAGAAATATAGATGTCCGAAGAAGCAGTTATTAATTCGAAAATGTAAACAACACAAACTCATTGTTTAACAGGTCTAGGAAATTATACTGTCTTGATATATCTGCAAGCAAGTTGATCGATAGATATTGAGAACTCTTCCAACTCATTGCTTGTGCAATATTGTTTTCTTTTCAAGACAAAACTTATGCATTGCTTTTTACTCTAACACATCGTGTTGCTCATGTAAGTACAAACCCGGTGAAAGGCTGATTCGGCAGGCCACATTCGAGGAAAAGATGGCGGGATTGTGATAACGACAATAGAAACATATCCGTTGTCTTCTGTCAAACAGAAATTTCATAACGGTTAGCCAACTCATGATGGCGTCCGTTAATATTTCGAAGGGATGAATTTATCTTTACCACGTGGAACTTTTCGTTTTAATAACTTATATGTGAGCAGCAACCCTCTATCAAGAAAATAATTATAGGAAATGCCAGCCACGGAATATCGTATCAGTTAGATAATATATTTTCAATATGCATTCGCAGCTTGAATGTTCCTACATAAAAAATGGAATATTCACAAGTTGGGAAGCGAGACATATTTGTCCAGCAACTGACCCTCAAAGTCAATTGCTAGATGTTAGTCAATATATGAGGCAGACAAAACTGTATCTGTTGCATTCTTTATTTCAAGTTCGAAGGAATGAATGCGTTCAACAAAGTCACTAAACTTTGAATTATTTAGTAAAAGTGCATCATCTATATAGCAGAAAGTGAAGTTTAATGATAATGCTAGCTTCAATTCATTCTTCTTCAATAACAACTGCATGCAATCATCCTCGGATAAACGAAGAAACATGTTGACAGGAAGAGGAGCACAGTTGGTTCCCAATGGGAATGCCTAGAGAAAGAATTGATTTTTTCATGATACTGCATATTTTTAAACTTTAAGTTAGTAATTGAACTTCAGTTTGCGGTATCCAATCATACGCATATAATATTTCATAGCCAAGATCACAATTGGAAATGAGTTGACTACATCTTTTGGTCACACTGGCTTCTGTGTTAAACTTGTAAACCACAGAATAAACAATTTGAATTGAAAATTATATTATAGCGTGTTTAAACTAAATTTGATATGCAGCATTAATGAAATTAACGACAATGAAAGATTGGAATTCTTTGTTATTGTGTAAGCATAAAGTATATAGCATAAACTTTAGACTCTCCTTCGATCGTAGCACTCGCCTACTATCACGTGTACATGCAACATTAAAATAATAACTTAACTGGAAATTTGTTAACAGAGTCAAATTAATCCAATAAAATAAGTCTCTTTACGGCAGGATTGTCGGTTGGATCTATATGTAATTCAGCAGATTGTAAGTACGCTTGTCGTGCGGTTTCATTTTCGCCTACAGTCTGTAAAGCAACACCAAGAAGATTATAGGCTGCAGCTTTTGCGTCCAAATCTGCATTTAAATAATTGCATTCTATAACATGTTGTAGAACCTGGAGGGTATCCCGACATTGTCTGGCATCATTTAAATTATAATGACAAAGGAAACAAAGGAAACAAGCATAAACTGAAGATGGAATTCTGAGCGGGTTATAATCCACTTCTATTAGTAGTTCATCTGGTATTAATAGAGAGTGTACTTCAAATCTTATATCATCTACAAGAACATATTTCCACAAATGAACAATACTCTTCTTCTGAAGTGATTTCAGTTTGAACAGTCGATGATGAATGTCCGACATTTTTATGTAAGGGTAGAGTTTTTCAAAGGTACATTTAGAAATACAATCCATTATAATTCGTACAGCTCTAGTATACTGTTTTGTTTTATAGAAGAACGAAGCTAACATTAGCCATCCAGATACAGCGTCATGATAGATATTCTTTAGCAGAGTACAAAGACATGATTTGCACTGTCGGTATTGGTATTTATTATTATTGTATGCGCTGTTAAGTGGAATAGACTGGGCACGCACTGCACTCATCATTGACATGTAATATGTATATACGTATTTTATTGAAGATTTTTTGCACGAAACTGTCTTTTGTATTTCTCTAATAAATGAAGAACTATGCAATATTTTGAAAACCCCTCGAAAAGAATTATTTGCCAATTGCAGTAAAGTGGAACTCGTTGATTTCTCTACATCATTTATATACAATAGGTTGCGTCCCATGTTGAAATACTGCATTGATGCAGAAAAAGTGGATACTTGATCTGAAAATAAAATGCATCGCCAACCATAATTATGCAATGTATATAGTTTTTCTAAAAGTATTTTACGAGCACGGCCCTCAATTTTATTCTCAAACATATTGTTTTCTGGAATGAAGTAATGCACACAAACTGAATACTCAACGCAATAAATCAATCTGTCAAAACATTGCATAAAACAAGGTATAAGATTGTCAGGTTTCCATGAGGATAGTAGTAGTTCTTCAGAGATCCAGAAAAGAATTGTTTTGAGGAAATAAGAGCAGAGCAGTTCTTTACATTCAGAGTCAGTAGCTATTACATCTTTCAAAAGAATTTTTATTAGAGCATAACAACATAGTTGGGTGTGAGTAAAGGTATGCACTAAAAATTTTTCACTGATTGAAAATGATATTCTCCATTCTAAATCCTCTTTTGTTGACCCCTTAGCCCCAATTGGTACAAAAAGGACACCGTGTTTGATGATACTTTGTTTGACATTATTGCTCGGCCATGAGTTGTTAGATCTCGTTATCCATTGTACTGCAGATGGTATCCACGATTTACAATGTAAGCATTCGGCAAAGTCATATAATCCATCTTTGTCAGATACACATGGTCCATGAATTGTATAGTCCATATTTTTGGTCAGGATGTCTTCTTTCCATAATGAGCTTGATAGATAATACTTATCAGCTAGTTGTACACAGTTGTAATAAGAAGTACATCTACTGTCTAGTCTCAACTGAGTAAATCCAGGTTTTACATTGTCTGTATCCATTAGCAGATATGCTGAATTTGGATTTAAACGGGGCTTTACATCATAAACCTTTAGATGTTTTACAACATACATAATATCTAAATCACTGCCTCGCATATCAAGTCCTTCCCCATAACTTCCACTTGTTATACTAATCTCATTATTGTGAATAGACAAATCATCCCTGACAGCGTTCATTAACCTGATTTGTTTTACATTATCTTCAGTTCCTACTATACTTTGACACATGTACCTATATAGTTCTGTTGATAAATTTTGTGTGATGTGGTCTGTAATCAGAACAAAAAAGTGATTATAAAAAACAAAAAATCTGTTAAAAAACTACATTAGAGTTAGTGCACACTGTATGTAAATGTTGATTATTTCGCTTGAAATGAAAATCCAATCGTCGTGTAACGTGTGACATGACTATCATCTAAATTAGAATTTGGGAACAGTGAAGATTTCGCGAAAAACAGGCATCTTTAAATGACTGTCTTATATTGCCGTAGTTGGGTTCGACATTTAGAATTTTTTTTATCTTTAATCTACGGTGGTATGTATGTTTGGGATATTAAATGTCAGAAAAGGATCAATTTCTTTGCATGATGTTTCAAAACTACAGAGGTGTGATATTAAAACTTAAAACGACAACTTATTAGGCAGAAAAGTGTATGTTAAGAACTTGACGAATATAATTGTCTGCAGTAACCTTAACATGACATATATATTTACCAATGCAAAGAAATAAAGAAACAAATCTACATGTAAACAACTGAAGCTTTTTTAGCAAATTAAAACAGAAAAGTAAACTGTCAGATTTTCAGTCTTTTTTTCATTTTTTCATTTTTTCTTGCCTTTCCGTCAACCAATTACTTAAACAATACAGCCCATTACACGCTCTAAGATTTATATGCAAAATAAACATTTATAGGAATGTAAATATAAATAAGAAGATGTGGTATGAGTGCCAATGAGACAACTATCCATTCAAGTCACAATGTGTAAAAAGTAAACAATTATAGATCAAAGTACGGCCTTCAACACGGAGCCTTGGCTCACACCGAACAGCAAGCTATAAAGGGCCCGTAAAAGACTAGTATGAAACAATTCAAACAGGAAAACCAACGGTCTAATCTATATAAAAAACGAGAAACACTTATCAACCAAACCAACAAACGACAACCACTGAACAACAGGCTCCTGACTTAGGACAGGTGCATACAAATGCAGCGGGTTTAAACAATTTAACAGGCACCAACCTTCACCCTAACCTGAAACAGTGGTATAACATTACAACATAAAAAGACCCACAATAAAATATCAATTGAAATGGCTTAACTCGATCAAAAAGACAATACACAAAAACAACTTCATATATGCTAAACGAATAAGTTTGATCTATGACACAATATAAATAAAAAAGATGTTTCAATGTCAAAAACACAACTTTTCATTGTTCTATAATACTATGAATATGTAGGTGTGTGATAATGCACCGTAGTAATTAAGTAAATCATTTCGTCAAAGTTGTTATATACCTGTGTTTGTATAATGAGATATAATCTATTGTTAACTGTTTATACAATGCCGTCCTCGTTTGCTGGAATGTAACCTACCAAATTAGATTAACTACCGAATTTGTACTTACATATTACGCAATTCGTCGGATGCAACATGTGGAGCAGGTTTTGCTTACTCTTCCAGAGCACCTGCTTTAACTCCCGGTTTTCGGCGGGGTTCGTGTTCCTCAGTTTTTAGTTTTCCATGTTGTGTTTTGTAAACTGTTGTTTGTCTTTTGACCAGTTTTCGTTTTTTTTTTGCCATGACATTGCCAATTTGTTTTCGAGATATTAGTTTAAATATCCCTTTGCCTTTCGTATCTTTCGCCTCTCTTTGATATTAATTGATATTTTTGCTTCTGTGACTTTTGTCAAATAATATCAATTTTGGCAGAATTTAAATGACAAACATAGTATTATAGAACAATGAACAGTTATATATTTGTCTAGAAATCATTTTTTTCAATATTACAAAAATGTCAGAATTATCGAAAATTATAAATTTCCTGTATCTATAGTTAAAGAAACTTGGAAAAGAAATCGCATTATCATAAATTAAGCCGTTAGTTTTCTCGTTTGAATTGTTTTACATTTGACATTTCGGGACCTTTTATAGCTGACTATGCGGTATGGGCTTTGCTCATTATTTAAGGCCGTACGGTGACCTATAGTTGTTAATTTCTGTGGCATTTGGTCTCTTGGGGAGAGTTGTCTCATTGGCAATCTTACCACATTTTCTTATTTTTATATTTCAGTTTTACATGTTCGTGTTCGCCATTGCTTGGTGAAAATTCATCTATGGACATGCGAATTTTGAAAAATGTCATGGTTAATTTATCGAACTGTGACCGATGAAATTAACATCTTTATCGGGCAAACTTGAATGAAACAATTATAGACTCGTAAAATTATTGAAAAGTGACTGGAATTAACAAGCTATACATTGTATAGAATTTCATACACATATCCAACTACGAGTAGACTTTTTGAGTGTTAGTAAAACAATAACTGACTTTTGTTATAATTGTTGATTTTGCGGTTTTCTGTGACGCCTTAAAAATTGAACCGTAACAGAATAGTTTTACTTGTAACCACCACGATCCGGTCGAATAATATGTTGTATATGTGAGTAAAATCACTAGCAGCATGCTTTAGATGTCTTATATCTTGAGATATCAGAATACTCTGTTCTTAATCAAATTGTGTTCTATTGCCAATATCATAATTTTGACTGAGTGTTCATTTACATCATACATGGCAGGTATTAAATGCATAGCAGTAGACGTTTTTCCTGCATCTTCTTAATTTATTGATCAGATACGCCCATGTAAATCTAATGTTTCTTATATATTGGAATCAAAAATGATGTAAAGGTTTAATTTGAAATTAAAACCGAATTAAGTACAAAACCAAAATCTCGTGAAATTTTTAAGAAATTGTAAACATGAGGTCTGTACAATATAGTTTGAGTTAGTATCTTATGAATATATTTAAGTTGGCCTCATAAATGATACATGTTAGACTTAGTCTGCAGTTAACCCTGGAAATGTCAATCATATTTGTAATCTCATTTCAAATTGATATATTCGAATTACTAGAAGAATTTCCGTTTTCAATACGACTGATTTTAAAATTTTATTTTTCTACTGTCTACGTATATATTCCGTTAAATTTCCATTTTCCATTTGAAAACACAACCAACGTCATCTAATAACATGGAAAACAAAACACAATTTTTAAGAAATATATATAAATGATGTATATACCAGACATATACAGTTTTATTCGTTTAGATTCATGTGCGAAATGGATGTTTCCGTAATTTATATATTCATTTTAACGTACCAATGACACCTACACAATCCTTTGTATTTTGCTTTAATGATATCTCAAGTAAAATAAATTGTGACAGAAGCTGGTGTTATTTATAACCTAAACTTTTTTTTTGTTATCATAGTTATTAGAAAGTCAACTATAAGATGTAATAAGACTTGAAAATTATTGAAAACGTAGTATTTTAAGCTACTGAAGAGTAGGATGCAGTTTTTTGGAGCCATATTGGTGCATCTAAACACCTGCACACAATGTACATAAAGTCATATTTAATTTAGGTGTTCAATTCATACATCTACTGTTCTAAAATACGAAACACTGTTGCTGTCATTTGTTTTATATTTGTATTAAACCATCACCTTTTTATCAATTTTCAGTTTTATTTTATTCATGAAGATTTCTAGAGCTTCGTACACAATTTGAAGGTCACATTCTTTCATTTTGTATAATTTTGAGAAAACAAAAACAGCAGTCTGTTACCTAGCAGGTCAATTTCTAATGTTAACCCCCGCAAACAAAACAAAATATCGCAAGATTGGTCAGTAAATTAAGGCGACAGTATTTAACCGATGTTCAAATCGCGTAAACCGATTGAGGGGAGACACTTCCCGGTAACACTCAAATACTGAGGGTATCGCATGAACTTCAAAAGGAGCAAGGCGGGGAGACATTGACAGGCCAAGCTTCTTCCGCAATGCATGCATCTCCTTCAATGCTAACCTACCCTCAGTAAAATCAAAATTTTAACAAAAATAACCTTATTTCTGTAATCAAGTTTTATTTCTTTAATGCAAATAAATTCGGAAATTAATATTTTTGACTGCACATGTAAGTATTTTGCATTTGAAAGATAGTAAACAATTAGTTAAAATTACTTTTGCTGCTTGGCTGATTAGAAAATATATTTAATATGGTATTTTAATTATATTTATATGTCAATAAACTGACATTATTTTTCTTCTGATATGTATATGCATCTTACGTTTTCCATTTAAAGTTGCTTCTTTGATTCTTATAGAAGTGGAAACAACAAATAACTCAGTTGCAAAAAATCGTGATAATGGAAGCTAACATAATATAGATTTTAACATAAACATTCTGATGGTGTACATGCAGTGGCGAATTATAGCTAGAAAAGGACTGGTGTCATAATTTATTGATGTTAAAATAGTTAATTCGTTGATATCAAATTATCTCCCATGGAATCTTATTGATAGTATAGTCTTTCTTCATAGTTCGTCCTTTGTGTGTGAAAACCTAAGACTCTTTACTTGTTTGAGACTATTGTTCTATAAGCACTTAAGGAGTGAAAGAAAAGTTATGACTATTGCTTACGTAAAGCATAACACGACAACATGCGCCCGTTTTTTTTACAGATATGATATTAAAATTTAATTTCTTTCAAGGAAAATATCTTTTTTTTTTATATAGAAATGTAGTTCATGCATTAAAAACAACCAGCAATTTATCAATAAACACGCATTTTATCATAATTTTGGCTGTTTGACATTTTACTTTAAAATAATCGTTTCAGTTGGTGCATTATTTCTTAATTAAGGAATAGTAGTGACCAATGACATTTCATATGACTATTTACAAATTGTCTAAGCAACTTCAATAGGTGTTTTAAAAAAGAAAATTATATAAATGTATCCAAATTAACATTTCAATAATGTTTATTCTGTAAGTTCTAGCAGGGAAAATTATTAAACATTATTTCTGTTTTTATTTTATTCTTTTTATTATTATTTTTCGATTTAATTTCCCCTTTTTAATGACTCTTTATCATTACTTGTTACAAAATAAACATAGTCATCAATCCTTCCGCATACACGGATATTGCAAAACACCTACACAATACTAAAGATTATTTTTATCAGAACTGACTAGTTTTCTTCCTTGATTTGTATTAGATTTGAAACACAAACCATATTGCTATGTAAAAAATTGGGAACAAAATAGACATAATTTAAAACCAGTTTTCCTTATAAAAGTGCCGGGAAAAAGCATTGATGAGACGTAAATTTTGATAAATATTGTTTCTTTTATAACATCTCGGAATTTGTCTAAAAAATGTAGGAAAACTCAGGTGAAATAACACCCAGCCGTAATCTTCTATACTTAAGAAAGTAATGTTTGGGTGATTTTAAAAATTCTAACTGTCCAAAGAATTACCTATGCACTCCTGGTTTTCAGTTATACATTGCTGGTACTAATAAATGCAAAAACGATATTTCTATATAAAAATATACGGGCTTTTATATAACAGATAACAGTAAAATATCTAAAAAGGTGGAGCGAAATAGTTTTGTTATATGCTATACTTGCCAATGCATTTAATTTTCACAACTTGACTTTCACGTTATAAAATAAGTGTACATAAAACATTTAAAAAAAAATTAAAGTCAAAACATTACATGATACTATTTCATAATTTTAATCAATTGACTACCGAAATGCATCTGTGATGAATATGCAAAGTCACAAGAACTGCATACTTGTCAGACGAATACACAACTAAATTATTCATTGCGTGAACATGAGTCATTTTCTTTTAAAAAACAGCTAAAGTTGATGGTAGATGTTATTTCACTACATTTTAAAATTTTCCAAACAAAGTTGAAACTGAAAATTAATGAAATGGTGTTAGTTTAAAGATTGCAATGATAGATATTATACTCATATAAATTTGATTTAAGTTAATAAATTGGAATATCGGCTAAATTAACAGTGGATATATTTCTTTATACCTTTCTCATTTCAAAGTACTTAACGGATTAGTAAATAAAGCTACTTTTTTTAAAATAATTTGTAGTATATTGATAAAAAGGTAATTAAACCAATTCGGTACACACGAGGCCTTACATTTGGAAAACCAACAGCACTAAACAATGTTCATTATCAAAATCTAATGAAATTTTAAAAACAAATACAAAATAGATTAGCAACGCCGTCAAGAATTGAATTTTATTTAAAAGAGACATGAGCGGTGTAAAGTGCATTAAATACAATAACAATACTTATGAAAGGACATTTTTTAGTTTAAGTTACCAATTAAATTTTGCATGCACGCTTTATAGTGGCCGAGTGCATTAATCGGAGGACTGTCGAAAAGATATTTCGTTTCTATCATTTACGTGAAGACAACGATAAAACAATCATCTTTCTTTTTTCATTGAGTTCATATACTCTACAATGTATTTTAGATTTTAGAAGACGCTTATATGTTCGTTGAATAATTTGTAAAAATATTGAAGACAAAGCGAAGTTCGAATAGATAAGAACATTTCTCATTATATTATATACAGTGGTATTATTTCTGATTTGTAATAAGTGTATTGAGATTAGTCCTTTTCAAACATTAATTCGCTGTTGTTTCAATGAGTTATGTGGCTTTTTATTACATCCATAATAAAAGAAGCATGTTTTTGTTGTAATAAAATTCTAATAAAAATGAAGGACATCATGCATGTTAGTGATGTTAATAGTTTGTATTATTATGTGGTTTGTTACGTCTTACGGGGAAATAGAAACGAACAAAGATTTTAAGGAAATATTTTGTAAACACAAAGGGTTGACGTATTGTTCAAGTATTGTGTTAAATAGCAAAGAAAAAAGATTTTACTGTATATCAGAAATATTTTATAACAATCAAAATTATTATAATCGGAGACATATTTGGGATAAAAAAAAATCCACAAACATCGAAGATTGCACATCATTCATAAGAAATTATTCTAGAATTTTGTTTAATATGTGATATTTTACCGTTGAAACAGAACTTGAAAAACGAATATTTTGTTGAAATACCCATTTTTCACCACGAAAGCTCAATGCCAGTGTGGACAGATATATTTGATATTATGTCTAGTTTCAAATAGGCATTGTGTTCTAGTTATAAATCACAATTGCATGTACACAGCCATAATGTTTAAGAATCAACACTTGGAGAATCATGTGACTTTGAAATTAGAATTATTGTACTAATCATTCAAATTTGAAAGACACATTTTTATCTATCTAACTAGATAATTACAACCTCGCTTCGTATCAAAATGTTTGAGGGAATATTTTTCCTTTCAAACTATTTCACTTATAACTGTTCAGAATTACTTCCGCTTTTCTCTGGTGTGAATTTCAATTCATTTGAAATTTCATTGGCGGTAATATTTGTTGCAGATTAAAATTTCTTAGAACCAAAACTGAAATCACAACATTTGTTGAAATGTCCTGTTTTCCTTAAATTGTAATCTTTTAGAGAATTTGTTAAAATGTTTTATTAAAATTCAGTATATATATATTTCAGAATGCATAACGGCACGCGCAATTCTCGTCAAATATCGGTCAACAAGCTTACTTACCAACCAAAGATCAAATCAAAAAGCATGGATTGCATGTCTTTTACAAGAATGATAATTTATTTCTACTTTGTTAAATGTTAAAGTTTTTATGTAAGGCTGTCTTATTTTACATTTTGATTTTAGACATATTTCAAGAAGACGTGTCTTTCTTATTTGTGTGTCTTAAGATATTTCCAAACTGAAATAAAACTTCATTCCCGGAGTTAAACTACCAACACAAATACAATTTTAACTCACACCTATACTAGTACTCGAAGTTGGATTTCAACTTTAATCATTAATCAACATGTTTTTCTTGTTTACATTGTAACTCTTATCAAACTTTAAACTTTTTCCCACACTCGATGGTTAACAACAATCTGAAGTATCGTATAATTATGTTGGTATGAATTTCTTATTATTATTTTTTCACAAAAAATATCCATTGATTATACCATATCATAAAGTGTTTTATTTATTACACTACATTCAACAAGTTTAAATATGTTGTAAACAGTTATCCCGCAATTATGACTTCCCTGTCATTACTTAAAGCCTTTGAAATGCAGATGCGTTATGGTATGCACATACAGACTACTTCCGTTTCAATTTCAATTGAATAACAAATATCAAAACCTACGTGAAATTGAACAATATTTTGTCTTGAATGACAAGAATATGTTTTCTTGATTTTTTTTATCTACTTTGAAGTGCACAAATTCTTCATTTAAAAAAAAAGATAATATTAAATAAAATTCAATCAGTATGATAGCTCCCTGTGAAAACACGCTCGATGGATACGGAAGTACGAATAAAGTTGCAAAAATATATGCTATTTATAAAATAAAAAGATGAATTTGCAATTACCATAACCTTGCGAACTAATTTTAAATTATCAAAATCATATTTCTTAAAAAAGTAAAATAACAAAAATGCTCCAAGGAAAATTCAAAACGGAAAGTTCCTTATGTATTGGCAAAATCAAAAACTCAAACACTTCAAACGAATGGAAAACTACTGTTAAATTCTTAAATTGGTGCATGCATTTCCGTATATAGAAAATGATAGATTAAACCTGGTTTATAGCTAGATAAACCTCCAACTTGTATGATAATCGCATAGACATAGTCCTCAATATCTCTTCCCATATAGATGATTATTACTTTTACCGTGTATATAACGGAACTTTTAGACTTGACATACATACACGAAATACGAAAATATCTGAGTAATAATAATGACAAACAGTCATCTAAGTATTTTAAATAGAAACGGACATCTCTGTAGATAATTTGAGCACAATGCAGTATTCAATACCAGAACACTCAAGAGTTAGGATAATACAAAAGACAAAAGACATACAAGAATAATGTGCTGGTGCATCAATTGCTGTTTATCAATGTTTATCTACAAGGTTAGCGTTATATTGTGATATTTACTTGTTTGATAGTATGTGTAAATTGCATCACATTGCCATATAGGCGGGAGGCCATAAAACCAGGTTCAACACTACATTTTTTCTTCAAATATTCTGTACCAAGTCAGAAATATGGCAGTTGTTATCAAATAGTCCGTTTCTATGTTTGTTGGCGATTGTTTTTGCTGCACGTCAGTGTTTCTGTTGTTCCGTTGTTTTCCTCTTTTAGTTGACGTGTTTCCCTCGGTTTTTTGTTTCCTAACCGGATTTGTTTTCTCTCAATCGATTTATCGTTTTTGAACAACGGTATACTACAAATATCGCTATCACGTTACGGTGTTTTTAACAAATGAACATGAACTTTCTAAAAAGATTTTATAAACGTCTGTTATATTAAAAAAGAGTTAACCTCGAATGAATGCTATTCTAACGTCAAATAATATATTATAGTTGAATATTGGCATCCAGGGTTATTTAGGAATATTATATTTTTCTGCACACTTACGCTTGTATATTCATGACATTTCTTACATTTATTATGCCATCATAAACTCATTAGTTCTTATTGTATTTAATTTGGGGCCTATAAAACGTCAAAAATATATGTTTACCTAGCTCACCAACTATGTGCAGTCAGTTTGTGATATTAATACCCACGTTGCACATAAGTCAAGCTTAAAATACAATATAATTTGTGTATTTGAGTCGCAGATTTGATGATTTTGTATTTTTTGGAACATATATCGCATATCTCTTTTTACAGTAAGATAATCTTATAATGTTTGAATTAATATCATGATTTTGAATTTGCCTCTAAAACCGAACATTGACCCTAACATCACACATTTTCTAGATGAAATGAATCTATAATGTAACAATTGTTACAATCATCTCAATTTGTATCACGGTTAAGTTTCAGTGATTAAATTATCACTACTAATGTCATAAAAATTTTAAAAAAAAAGTACCGATCAACGTCACCCTAAGTTTAAAACAGTATTACCGTCAAGAAAAGAAACATATGGTGATGTTGACTGTCATTCCCTGTAGGTACCATGCATGTAGTAGTTAGCTTTATTTAATGGAACACATGTACTGCAATATTATAATGATTATCGTTATATGCAGTGGTGACAACATTATATTCAGTGGTCACATCATTATTCGCGTTCACGATGTCACTACTGCATATAAAGATCATCATCACCACAAGGCAATCATAGCGTTCTATATTAATGTGACCCAACAATTGTTCGTTTAAAGTTCACTTTTATAATTTTGTATAGTTTTATAATTCATGCTTTTTATTATCATTCCAAGTCGTCTTTGATTTTTAATAATTCAATAGTTCATTGTATGTTACACTATTCAAATGTTACACATGTCAATCATACTTCGTATTTGTATTTTATATCTGTTTTATATTTGTTGTTTAGTTAATTTTGTTGACAATTAAAGTATACGGATGTGATTATATATGAAAACTTTCCAGCGACTAGGACTTTTTCTAAGATACCGTAAATTTCCCGCCGAAACTAATGTATATGACAGAGGTGACCAAAAAAAAGCTGGTCATATTATGAACAAACCTTTTGTGATGAATTCAGACACAATTTTTCAGCATATGAGTTAGGTAATGGTCTGCAATAAAGATGCATACTCTTTAAGGCTTCGGTCGGTTTTGATTTGTATATGTTCAGTGTTGGTGTATTCTATGCTTCAAATGTTGATCAAAGAAAACAAACATCAGAGTTATGCAAGTGAATCCTTGGTTTCTTGACATTCAATTAAACAACTCTTGTGTTATTGTGAGTTCAATACAAAAGTTTGACTATGTACATGTTAACGTCTTGTAGACTGTGTTGTCTTCTAAAATTCATAAAGGCACATACTGATTTTGTTTCTTTGATGCATTTATGACATTCTTTACATTTTAGGAACGACAGCCAAGCTTTTAATCAGTTAAGTAAGCAATTTGTAATAAATAACTATACCATTGTTGTAACCTAGTTTGGTGATTTTGGAATTATTCCATTAAGGCAGAATATATAAAACAGACTCCGGCAAGTTTTTAAACAAGGGAAATGTGTATTTTTTTCATTGAAAAAAATATGATATCAAGACTGTTTCTCTAAAATATAATACGTTCATAGAGATGTGCATCCCGAAAAAGAAAAGAAAAAAAAAACAAACCGTTAAGCAGTTTTAAAATGGGTGCATATGACTTTTTGCCAGTATCATTTTTACCTTAACAAAATTCAGATTCTCTTTTGGAATTGATTGATGCTATTCCTCTTTTATTAATGGGAAATGTACCTCATCAAAGAAATTCCAAAGCACTTGTCTTTGCCGTTTTCCCTGTAAAATGGACGTTTCAGAAAGGAAAATGACCCCTTGGAAATTCTTATAAAACTTTTTAAGGTTTCATCAGTAAACATTTTGCACGAGGAAACATTGATTAGATAAAACTTGGTCTGCACCTGATATGATTTTCGTTTCCTTATACATTGAGCTAATATTTTAGTAAAGATATTCTAAAAACGTATGGAATGAATACTAAAATTTTGCATTTAATCAAATGTATTTTGTCTATTAAGCGTGATCTATCAGGAAAAAAATCGGTATAATGTGTATCGTTATCTCAATTATCTGAATCAAAATGACTTGCAAATGCGAACATTTGAAATGTGAGCGTTTTTACTCAAAATGTGTAATCTTTCTCTGTTATATTTTTCAAATCTCATTTAGCGATTTCAATTTTGAACATTCAGGGTTCGAAATAAACATTCACCAATGATTATTATATTTATCTTATATATTATTTCAATCGAACAGATCGTGATTGTTTGAACCCAAATTTGTAAAAATCAACATTCAATTCAAGTATGATTAGATTGATTAGTTGATTGATTGTTGGTGTTTTAACGCCACTTTTAAGCGCCACTTTTGGACTATTTCGTGGCTGTCAGTTTTTAATAGGTGGAGGAAGCCGGAGTGCCCGGAGAAAACCACCGAACTTCGATAGGAAAACTGACAATCCTAGTCAATTAAGATTGGAGTCGAGTGCACCTGCACGAGCGGGGTTCGAACTCACAACCTCAGTGTTGACTGGCTAGTGATTACAGTAGTAGAACTACTTAGACCACTTGGCCACCGAGGCCCCTAGGTATGATTAGAACTGGAAGTTTAAGTAGAACGTTTAATAAGACTCGAGTGAATACTTAAGCTCTATCTGTCGTAATCGTATCATTACTACAATTTTCATAATATATTCTAAACTTTTCGTATATATATGGTGTTTATATACTTTTGCCTGAAAAAGGGAGATAATTTGCAATTTCTTGTTTAGAAAATGTCACCTCTGAGCTCATATGATAGCTGTATTTACACTGAATCCAAAAATATATCTATGTTTTCTATATACTTTTGCTTATAATAAGGGAGATAATTAGCAATTTCCGGTTCATTTAGGTCACTTCTGTACTCAAATGATAGGTTTATGCATACCTATTACAATATATGGTTTCTAAGTACTTTCCCATAAAAGAAGTGCAAAAATGGCTTCTTCCTGTTTAATCAAGGTCACTTCCGGTTGACATTTATCAAGGTCATATGTCACCTAACATTTTACAATAGACCCTATGCCTTTTTATGTTGACGAAATGCTCAATAAACCTTACATTAAAACATTACGGGGGCAATAAATCAGACCAAAGCTATCATATCTTCATCATGACAGAGCAGACATTTTGCACTCGTTTTTTATATATATCATTAAAAGTGTTAGAAAAAATGCAAAAACAAGCAAAAGCCAAAATTGAGAACATGACCTTGCCTTTGGCCTTGACTTGATTTTCTAAGTTAGGATCAAAGGACCTCAAATAAAAGGACTCTATGTTTATACGGCTTACGGTTTATGAGTGAGTAACAAAAACATAACGACAAATGTATTTGGTAAAGATAGAAAACTGCTTAAGATTTTCCTGGATCGCTTTGATCGGCTAGTTTTAACACATGGTGAAATAATTATTTATTAAATGAAGACCTATATTTTGATTGTTTCACTAAAATATAATATGTTTGTAGAAAAATGCATCCTGCAAAAAAAAAAAAAAGCAAAACAAACAGTAACTTATTTTTAGAAGGGCTGAGGTTATGACTTTAGCAGTATTAATTTTACCTTAACAAAATCCCTTTTTAAATTTCTTGATTGGGAACTATTTTTATTTCTTAATTGGAAATTATACTTAATTAGGGAAATTTCAAAGAATTTGTATATGTCGTTTTCCCTTTTGATGGACTATTTGAAATAGAAAATAACCCCTGGGAAATTCATATAAATTCAACATATACCTTACCTTTAGATCAAGGATGTACATGATGTATATATAACTAAACCTGACACTAACATGACAAATTATTATTTATCAAACTACATTTAAAAATCACATTTGAAGATATCATTAAGTTATTCCATACCTGTCATCTTGATTAGTACGTTGAGATTGAATTTTGGTAGCAACTTTTCAGTAGAATTGTCCTTTTTTTTCGACTTCAAATTAACATGTTCAAATCACACCTGCGCAATACTTAAGCAATGTTGTCAAATAAACAAGTATTATTTCCTTGACTTGAATTGAAATAAAAGTACAAAATCAAGTTACATTAAAAACTGTGATATCAATAGCATTCAAGATCAAATATTTCCCTGATAAAACACCGGACGTATGACATTCAAAGGCGAATTATTGTTTGGCAAGGACTTAAGAGATAAATGACAAATTCAACCGTTGTTTTCAAAATGTTTAGACGATTTGTAATTAAATAAAATTTTCACATGATCTTCAATGTTTCATAAGACGTACATATATTCTTCAATGTTCCTGCTTTGTTTTTATATTTCTTTGAATCTAAGCAGACACTCTTATGTCTTTTTAAAAGAGATGCTAGGAAAACAGACAAAACATATTTACTATACGTTCAGTAATAATGTCTTATAAAGGTAACGATACACGAATTTAAAATGTGTTTTCTTCACATAATCTAAATCGCAAAATGTGTCTAATACATCATTTCACAAACATTTTTTTATTAACGAAGGCTAAAATCGATGAACAGCTTTCTCTTGAGTAGTTCTATTTTCCTCTATTTTGATATTTGAGATATATCCTTCTCCAATACAATTCTTTAATCTTTTAAATTAACGTTGGTACCTTTGATAACTATTTAACATGTTTAATACAACATCCTTTGTTGTGGTGTTGAATTATATTTCTAATTAGGAATTCGAATTTCCACTTTGAACCGAACTCTAACCCAAACTTTTATCTCTACATTTACTCAAATTTTAATTCGATCTCGATCTCTTAATCGATTGTTGGCCACACTGTTATATGTCTTGCAAGTTAACATGTATTGTCTTTGATTCACTGTGAAAAAACAGAAGCATACGAAACCATAACATTACATTTCATTTATTTCCCTTTTATAAATCATTTTGTAGAAATATATCCTCAAAATACTACGAGCCATCTCGTTCAGTTTTGTTGAAGCAGATGCAAATAAGACTTCCCGTGCTTTTTTTCCGATTCCTTTTTAAAATTTCAAAAAGCCATGCAATAATTATTCATGTTTTTTTCACTCTATATTGCGGATATGTATGATCTTGACCGTACGTCTTAATTATTTTAATCTGTATATCTATCGATTAGTCAACCAATAAACGCATAATAGATACCACTAGGATTAAAATTGTGTATGCAAGACGCTACACAAGACGTCAGTGGGTATCGAATATAGTAAGCACAACTCATCATACCTTTTTTACCATTTCAATATGTTTAAGTTTTATATCGTATAGGAATAATGACGAAAGTAAGTAATTAAAAGTAAAATAGTCACTTATTCACTTACTTTACAGCAGGGATAACTACTTGTTTGAAACATTCGAAATTTATAATTAATAATACTGGTTTGATATCAAATGACATGACCTGCTTCAACAAGTCTGTTTAACTTCTCTTCGGTGATTTAAAAGGGAACATGTTCGAAAGTATTGTGTCTGATGAATTTTACTGCAAAGTGTACGCTTTCCTTATCTTTGATAAAAAAAAGCTGTATGTAATTATAGTATAAATCAAAATTAGAGAGAAAAACACCCTGCCTACTTTGTATATATTAAACGAGAGATGAAATGGTACTGATAAAAATGCAAAACAGGTGAGGAATATGAAAGTTGTTTTCCATTCGTTTAATGTGTTTGAGCTTTTGAGTTAGCCATCTGATAATGGACTTTCCGATTTGAATTTTCCTTGGGGTTCGGTATTTTTGTTATTTTACTTTTCATCTATTTCAACACATTTCGAGTGTAAACAGAAAACAAAACCATCCTTTTTAAAGGAAATTTATGATTATTGTTTTAAAGATATCTGTCTTTTTCGAAGTAAAAACAAATTAAAAATTACGGATCAAAATGCAAAGTACCTCATTACAGTACAGAAGGAAGAAAAATATCAGTCCTTGAACTTTGCCCTGTAGCTAAATTTATTTCTTACACACGTTGAAAGTATACAGCCATCTTCTAGTATGTTATATCCGATATTTTTTTTTTACTTTTTTTTTCATGAAATTGATGGTGATACATGCATGTTTTGGTTGAAGTATGGACATTATTTACTTGAGAAGTAAAACTATGAAAACATTTAATATTTATGGTATAATGGGTTATTTCTGTCATCTAGGATTGTAACAAAGCAGAATGCAATGTACGTCCACAGTATTAATTTTAAACAAATTCTTATCTCTATCTGCACAGAAATTGCTGTCACTCACAGCATGTCTTCCGATGATTTATTAAAGGTTAAGTAATACGGAAATTAGAAACACAAGTGACCGTAACAAATCAATAAACAATCTAACTAATTTCAAAGTGATATTACTAGATAGGGGTTATGATAACGTCGAAATAGATGATAGTATTACTGATGCTTTATCAGATGACCGTACTGGATTATTACAACAAAACAAATCAAAGGAAAAAGAAATTATTCCATTAGTTTTGATAACAAAATATGACCATATAAACGTAAAATAAAGAAACGTATCATGAAACACTGGCATTTATTACAGTTTGACGAAGATTGTGTACACATATTCAATGCTGCACCAATAGTTGCGTATTGCAAACATAAAGGTGTTGGAGATATGTTTAGTAGATTAAAGTTAACGACTTTAACATAACATTGACAGTTGGACCCCTGATGATGGCAGATCTGTCATAATAACTAGATCTATTGACGAAGAACTAAAATATTAATATATCAATATAAACATTATGTGTACATGAATAATTTTCATATTTGATTATAATATTAAAATAATGCATCTTAAACTGATCATCTCAAGCTTTAACTGCCGAAACACTAAAATAGTGTCGGGTCCTATCCTGCAATATGGGATGCATGGTTGCATGGGTGTTTTATAATAACAAAGCATAATGCAATATATGTCCACAGTTTTAATTTGTAACAGTTTATTTTAATTCAAGAAAGTTATTTTATTTTTTTTATTATTACAACTGACTTTTTGTACAAAGTTTATACAGAAGACATTTTGCTTGAATCCTGTTGTTTTAACTTACAAATATATGAAAGATAACCCAGATAATTTGATGTTATACAGGAATTTAAATTTACCTATTGTTTTAAGCAGTAAGAATGAGAACTAAAAATCGAAATTCCTTTTTATTTTTTTAAATAGCATTAAAAGATAATCTCTTAATAGGCCTTATTCACATTAAACATCGCGTACTGTAAACCTGTTTACAATTAGTTTAATATAATTAACACTGGTTTCACATTGAATCTGTTCTCATCTGTGCATCAGTTTTAATTACCTGTATATTATATGTTGTACTTTGCAGACAGCTGTTTCACAAACCATGCCTGTTTTTGGGAGATACTAGAGTATATAATATTCATAGATATTTTGTTTTGATTACCTACTGGTTCCCAGATATGATCTCTATGTTTCATCTCGTAGAGACATAACTTGGGAATGTTACCAGTATAAATACACACGAATAGCGGCCAAATCAAAATCTGTGGTCGACCCAAAGTGAAGGTAGGGGTAGTACATAATTTTAGTATACGTTTAAACTCTTAGAAATTCGGGGCATATAAATGTTGAAAATATGCCGCACAGCCATATATTTTGACCTTTGAAAAAACAGTAGTGCATATGAGCTTTCCATTCTAGGATATAATTTTGTACGAAACTTCCTAGTAAAAGCGGTACAGTTTTAGCCGTAACAGGAGTTCCTATGGGAAATTGAATTGTCTATATTTACAGAATTGCAACCTCTAATTGTTTTCACCAGTAAACTACATGTCTACGTAATTTATATGCACATTATATAGAATTGAGTTCTAAATATCTCTGTAAACTTTCGTGTTAGTAGGGCGAAGACCGATTCATTTTTATTTCGGTGGTGGGGGTATATGAATTATTAAAATTTTAAAATTGTTTAAGATTTTATTTAGAAAAATACATTTTAACAGGAGAGAAGTGAGAGACACGATAACGTAGGCTAAAGCAGCGTAGAAATAAGCGGAAATAGGATCTTGGAAATTATTGATTGGTTATTGTTTGCTTAATGTCCAGTGACAAATATTTCATACATGTTCAGGACTAGAAAAAAATAACAATACATACAATATGTTTGTCCTGTACTAGACGCCGTCTGGGATAAAGATCGGGAAAATTTTAAATGCCATTAAAAAATGAGAATACATTGGATAGGAACATAAATTTTAGTATTGGATACACTTACACCACACCGAGTTTAGTTCAATTTGAACACGGCCTAAATTTCAAATAGTATTAAAAATTATTTGTGTTCACTATATGTTTTTGTTAAACGAAAATCCCCTTCGAGTGCCTTCCACATTCCCCGAAGTTGTCAATTTCATTAACACCTGTTGGCATATTTTGATACATCCATGTGCTGCTAAAGGTTATGACCCTTAAATTCATCCAATCATCTTCTGAGATCAACGGCAACCACACGTTGATTAAATTTTTTTATACAATAGGTTCGGAAAGGGATAAATTTCCTTAAAATTAGAGAAACGAATTTAAAATGTGTATTTCTCCACATAATATAAATAAATTTTTTTTCTGATACATCATTAAACAGATTTGTTTATTAAAGAAAGCTAGAATGGATAAACATAGCTTTCTCTAGAATAATCCTTTCTCTCAGCTTTTCCCTATTTTGAACATTGAGATAGATCTCTCTTTAATACAATTCCTTCATCATTTCTAAATTAACGTTGGTTTTGTTTTAACATGTTTAATAAAACATCCTTGTTAGTGTGTGGTTTCAATATATCATTAATTGAAATTCGAATTTCCACTCACAGAACTCTAACTCAAACTTCGACCTTTAACTCTAAGTCTAATACTTACTGAAACTTTTACTCGATCTCAATCTCTAACTCGATTGTTAGTCACATTCTTATTTGTCTTGCATGTTAATATGCATTATATTTTTAATTTCAATTCATTGTGAGAAAACAGAAACATACGAAACTAAAAAATTAAATTTCATTTATAACATTTTAATCAATTATTTTATAGAATATATCATAAAGATATCAACAGCCATAATGCTCAGTTTTGTTGAAGAAGAGATGCAAATGGGGTTTCGCATACTTATTTTATTTTCCTTCTAAAACTTAAAAAAAAGTAATACTTCTACAATTTGTTGTCATTTTAAAGTACGGATATGTAAGATGTTGACCGTATTTATAATCATTTGAGTCAGTATATCTATATTCGAATCCCGGCCAGGGAAGAACAAAAAATTTGCTTCCGCAAATTTACAGATCTAACATTTTTGGGCTGATGTTTAGACGAATTATATATATTATATATATATATATTATTAATAATACTGATTTTACATCAAATGTTGTCAAATGACACACTATCTTTAAAAAGTTTGTTCAATTTCTCTACGATTATTTGAAAAGGAACATATTCGATAGTCTGATGAATTTTACTGCAAAGTGTACGCTGTCCTCGTCTTTGATGTAAGATAGCCATATATAACTATAACTCTAGTATAAATCAAAATTAGAGAGATAAACATCTGGCCTACTTTGTTTAGATTAAATAAGCGATGAAAATGTGTTGATAAAAAATACAAATCGGACGAAAATGAACAATTCTTGTAATTTTATTAATTTCGACACTAAAAAGAAAAAAATACCTTGTTTAAAGGAAATTTATAATTATTGTTCAATTCTGCCTTTTTTCTAGTAAAAACAAATTGAAAAAATACTGATAAAAGTGCACTTGTTTACAGTACATATGAAACTATGCAACTATTGGTCACTGAACTTTGCCCTGTAGCTAACTCTATTTGTAACACACTGTGGACATCTAAAACCATCTACTTATATCTCTACTTTTACATCCCAGATGTTTTAATGTTTGTCTTTGTAATTGATGGTGATATATGTTCTTGTTGAAGTATGGTGATTGTTTGCTCCAGAAGTAAAACAATGAAAATTGTTCCTGTGTTGGAATAGTTTGTATGAATAGAGTGAACAATGCTCCGTTCATATACAGCATAAAACAAGTTTCCAACTAGTATCATACAATTCTTCGATTTTTAAGATTTAATGGTTATGTCAACAAGAGTATAGAGAAAAGTCGGTATAATTCTTATTCTGTCAGTCACTTTACATTTGAATTCAAGGAATCGCGCCAAAAATTACCACTTAAAGAAAATCTTAACGCTCAGCGTTATTCACATTCAAGTTTTGTCACTTGAAAATGTGTATAGTTTGCATGTAAATAGCCTTATAGGTTACATACACGTTCAGGGCTCGACAATAACGCTTGTCCGATTGTCCGGTACCAGAGGAAAAAAAGGTCGGACAAGTAAAAGCCATAGCAAGCTTGTCCGACGGGACAAGTAAAATTATTTTTCAGAAAATGAATTAAATCCAACTTTGATGATCAAAATAATTATAAACAAAAATAAAATGCTCTGCAGAGCGCAGTTTGATACGACCGCAGAGGTCGAACCCTGAACAGTTGGGGCAAGTATGGACACAACATTCAAGCTTGATACAGCTTTGCATTTGGATTGTGATTAAATATTTGACACAGCATAGGTTTCTGACACAGAATGAATGTGGTCTAAGAACTTAAAAATTTTAAATTGGACATTCACCTATTATGGTCCAATATCCAAAATCTAAATACATGGTTAGATTCAGCATATCAAAGAACCCCAAGAATTCAATTTTTGATGAAATCAAAAAAAGTTTAATTTTGGACCCTTTTGACCTCACTGTGGACAAAGTTGATAACGGGGCCCAAAAATCAAAAATCTAAATACATGGTTAGATTCAGCATATCAAAGAACCCCATATATTCAATATTTGTTGAAATCAAACAAAGTTTAATTTTGGACCCCGATTTGGACCAACTTGAAAACTGGGCCCATAATCAAAAATCTAAATACATGTTTAGATTCAGCATATCAAAGAACCCTAAGAATTCAATTTTTGTTAAAATCAAACTAAGTTTAATTTTGGACCCTTTGGACCTGAATGTAGACCAATTTGAAAACGGAACCAAAAATTAAGAATCTAAATACACGGTTAGATTCGGCATATCAAAGAACCCCAATAATTCAATTTTTGATGAAATCAAACAAAGTTTAATTTTGGACCCTTTGGACCTCAATGTGGACCAATTTAAAAACGGGGCCCAAAATCCAAAAACTAAATACACGGTTAGATTCAGCATATTAAAGAACCCCAAGAATTCAAGAATAAAACCCCATTGAAATTGGTCAAGAAATAAGCAATTTATATGAAGTATCTTCTTTTGCACAAAACTGTGCAATTAAATATTTCTTGCTATTGCGCAATACTGTACAATTGACAATTTCTTGCTATTGCGCAATACTGTGCTATTGGATATTTCTTGCTATTGCGCAATACTGTGCAATTGAAGATTTCTTGCTATTGTGCAATACTGTGCAATTGAAAATTTCTTGCTATTGCACAATACTTATTATATAATAATTTACACATCCTGTTTGGTGTGTATCTCCTACCATATCATTATTATTTGCTTTTAAATATAAATCAGAAATAACCAACTTAAAATGGAAAATTTTAAAAGAAAAAAAAAAGGAAAAAAAGAAAAAAAAGGAAAAAAAAAAAAAAATCCCCCCCTAAATTTTTTGAACCCCCTTATGATTCATCACCTCCAAATTAATCCCAGCCTTCCCTTTGCGGTATGGTACCTTGCAGTACAATTTCAGAGAGATCCATACACTTGAACACAAGTTATTGTCTGGAAATTAGAAAAATGTCTGGAAACTAGAAAAATGTGTTTTTTGGCCCCTTTTTGGCCCCAAATTCCTAAACATTTCGGGCAATTACCCCAAAACTCAAACCCAGCTTTCCCTTTGTGATATGGAACCTTGTAGTACAATTTCAGAAAGATCCATACACTTACACACAAGTTATTGTCCTGAAACTAGAACAAATGCTTGTTTTTTGCCCCTTTTTGGCCCCTAATTCCTAAAATATTGAGGCAATTACCCCCATCATCAATCCCAGCCTTTCCTTTGTGGTATGGTACCTTGCAGTACAATTTCAGAGAGATCCATACACTTGAACACAAGTTATTGTCTGGAAACTAAAAAAAATGCTTATTTTTGGCCCCTTTTTGGCCCCCAATTCCTAAACGTTTCGGCAATTACCCCCAAACTCAATTCCAGCTTTCCCTTTATGATATGGAACCTTGTAGTACGATTTCAGAAAGATCCATACACTTACACACAAGTTATTGTCCTGAAACTAGAAAAATGCTTGTTTTTTGCCCCTTTTGGCCCTTAATTCCTAAAATAATGAGGCAATTACCCCCATCACCAATCCCAGCCTTCCCTTTGTGGTATGGTACCTTACAGTACAATTTCAGAGAGATCCATACACTTGAACACAAGTTATTGTCTGGAAACTAGAAAAATGCTTATTTTTGATCTCTCTGAAATTGTACTGCAAGGTACCATACCACAAAGGAAAGGCTGGGATTGATGATGGGGGTAATTGCCTCAATATTTTAGGAATTAGGGGCCAAAAAGGGGCAAAAAACAAGCATTTTTCTAGTTTCAGGACAATAACTTGTGTGTAAGTGTATGGATCTTTCTGAAATTGTACTACAAGGTTCCATATCACAAAGGGAAAGCTGGGTTTGAGTTTTGGGGTAATTGCCCGAAATGTTTAGGAATTTGGGGCCAAAAAGGGGCCAAAAAACACATTTTTCTAGTTTCCAGACATTTTTCTAATTTCCAGACAATAACTTGTGTTCAAGTGTATGGATCTCTCTGAAATTGTACTGCAAGGTACCATACCGCAAAGGGAAGGCTGGGATTAATTTGGAGGTGATGAATCATAAGGGGGTTCAAAAAATTTAGGGGGGGATTTTTTTTTTTTCCTTTTTTTTTTCTTTTTTTCCTTTTTTTTTTCTTTTAAAATTTTCCATTTTAAGTTGGTTATTTCTGATTTATATTTAAAAGCAAATAATAATGATATGGTAGGAGATACACACCAAACAGGATGTGTAAATTATTATATAATAAGTATTGTGCAATAGCAAGAAATTTTCAATTGCACAGTATTGCACAATAGCAAGAAATCTTCAATTGCACAGTATTGCGCAATAGCAAGAAATATCCAATAGCACAGTATTGCGCAATAGCAAGAAATTGTCAATTGTACAGTATTGCGCAATAGCAAGAAATATTTAATTGCACAGTTTTGTGCAAAAGAAGATACTTCATATAAATTGCTTATTTCTTGACCAATTTCAATGGGGTTTTATTCTTGAATTCTTGGGGTTCTTTAATATGCTGAATCTAACCGTGTATTTAGTTTTTGGATTTTGGGCCCCGTTTTTAAATTGGTCCACATTGAGGTCCAAAGGGTCCAAAATTAAACTTTGTTTGATTTCATCAAAAATTGAATTATTGGGGTTCTTTGATATGCCGAATCTAACCGTGTATTTAGATTCTTAATTTTTGGTTCCGTTTTCAAATTGGTCTACATTAAGGTCCAAAGGGTCCAAAATTAAACTTAGTTTGATTTTAACAAAAATTGAATTCTTAGGGTTCTTTGATATGCTGAATCTAAACATGTATTTAGATTTTTGATTATGGGCCCAGTTTTCAAGTTGGTCCAAATCGGGGTCCCAAATTTAAACTTTGTTTGATTTCAACAAAAATTGAATATATGGGGGGTTCTTTGATATGCTGAATCTAACCATGTATTTAGATTTTTGATTTTTGGGCCCCGTTATCAACTTTGTCCACAGTGAGGTCAAAAGGGTCCAAAATTAAACTTTTTTTGATTTCATCAAAAATTGAATTCTTGGGGTTCTTTGATATGCTGAATCTAACCATGTATTTAGATTTTGGATATTGGACCATAATAGGTGAATGTCCAATTTAAAATTTTTAAGTTCTTAGACCACATTCATTCTGTGTCAGAAACCTATGCTGTGTCAAATATTTAATCACAATCAAAATGCAAAGCTGTATCAAGCTGGAATGTTGTGTCCATACATGCCCCAACTGTTCAGGGTTCGACCTCTGCGGTCGTATCAAGCTGCGCTCTGCGGAGCATTTTATTTTTGTTTATAATTACTTTGATCATCAAAGTTGGATTTAATTCATTTTCTGAAGAATAATTTTACTTGTCCCGTCGGACAAGCTTGCTATGGCTTTTACTTGTCCGACCTTTTTTTTCCTCTGGTACCGGACAATCGGACAAGCGTTATTGTCGAGCCCTGATAATATATATAGTTTTTGTAATAGTATTTCACGATCACGTCCTTCTATTTTGTTCTCGAATATGTTGTTCTCTGGAATAAAGTAATGCAAGCAAACTGAATACTCTACGCAGTAAATAAGTCTTCTTAAACATCGCAAAAAACAAATTATAAGATTGTCAGGTTTCCAATCTGATTGAGGTAGTTCTTCAGATATCCAGAACATAATAGTTTTCAAGAAATATGAACATAGTACATTTGTACATTCAGAATAAGTAGCTATTATATCTTTTAAAAAAATTTTTAAGAGAGCATAGCATAATAATTGAGTGTGCGAAAATGTATTTATCAAAAGTTTTTCACCAAATGAAAAAGATATTCGCCATTCTAAGTGTTCTTTTGGTGATCCCTTAACCCCGATTGGTTCAAATAGTACGCCATGTTCTATAATACTTTGTTTGACATTATGACTCGGCCACTGGTTGTTTGATCTTGTTATCCATTGTTCTGCTGGTGATATCCACGTTTTACAATGTACGCAAAGTGCCATGTCAAACATTCCATCTTTATCAGATACACACGGTCCATGCACCACATAGCTTCCATTGAGAGATAATAAATGTTGCTTAAATAATGCGCTCGATAAATATAGTTTACCATTAAGTTCTTCACAAAAATGAAAATGATACTGTTTAAATCTGTCGTTTAGTTGTAACTGTGCAAAACCAGTCTTTATATCGTCGGTTTCCATTTATAGATTTAATTTATTTGGATTTAAATGGAGTTTTATTCCTTCATAAACCTCTATTATTTTTTGTACAGACATAATATCCAAGTCACTACCTCTCATCTCAAGTCCCTCTCCAAAACTTCCACTTGTAATAACTGTTTCATTCTAGGTACTTGAATAAACGTCACTGACAGCGTTCATGGATCTAATGTATTTAACATAATCTTCTGTTCCTACTATATTCTGACACAAATAACGATACAGTGCTACTGATATATGTTGTGTTATGTTGTCTGCAATAACAAGAATAAGGAAAATGAAATATAAACTGTGATTATAAAAAAAAAAACGAATTATCATAATAACATTAAAGTCTGATTTTTTAAAACAAGTTGTAAAAGATTGTCTCATATATGTAATAATTAAAGAGTATGAAATGAATCACATGAATGGACAGTTTTGCAGAAGACAGTTTTCATCCTACTCGTTATTTCACTATATTTATAGCTGTACGTTGACATTTTCTACATTTTGTTTCTAACAAGAACGAAATTTAAGCCTATTACTATTTGTAGCTCTAATTGGGAGATAGACATGTGTTAGGGCAGGGAATGTGTTAAAGTTAATTTGAAGCCCCCCCCCCCTCCCCCCCTCGCCCCCATCTCTTTATTTCTGTTAATAATTGTTGTTGATGCATTTTACGGTCATTAAGTATTTCTTTCTATAGTGTTAGTATAGTAACCCTGAAATCATTATACTCATGAAAAAATACTTGTAATAAATATTAAATGAGAATGTAATCAATACAAATCCTGTACCTAGACTTCGATGTAACAAAATAGTAATTGCATATACAAATGTATAAAATTAACTTAGAATTGTGAATCGTACTCTTGTATCCCAGTGTAACCATTCTTGTGCAGTGGTTACAAACTATGATATGTTCATTTTATAACACGTTTCTGGCCATATATAATTATAAGTTGCTGCTTGTATTACACTTCTGATATAGCTTATAAAATATACATATGTAGAAAATATATTAATTCATGTAAAATTACCATTGACTAATAAAATGCACTTCAGAATAATCCCGTTAATAAATATGAATAAATTATTTAAAATATGTAAAACAGCATTAGGACAGAAATTATGAACCAACTATTTATGAATTGATATTTTCTATGCGCATAGCTTTGTTCTGCATTTGTCATACATATAAGGATATTTGGTTACTGATAACACCTTGGTGTACGTTTAGCCTGACATCCAGTATTTAAGTAATGGCAAGATATAAACGATATGTTGAACCTAATTGTATTAAGTAAGACTGCATTCTCTTTAAGAATCATTGACCGAGGCCAGAATTTTGTTCTGGATTTGATGGTTACAAAATCTTGTTTACATTTTGTTTTCAAAAATTAGGATCAGTAACGTATTTGGAGAGATAACTCCAGAAGAGCGTTTTAAATTGTTTTTCAGTTGAGCCATGACTAAAAAAAACAACACTCAAAGATCATACGTTTTGTTGCACATTAGAATGTGAACTGCAGTATTCACTACTTCATCCAGGACTGATGTTTCATGTATCTCTATTAATCAATTACAGAGAATCGAAATCGTACAAACTTACTCTTCATAAAGTAGTCAAAAGTACAATGGAGGTAATTGCTGATCTTAAATAAGAATGCTCTTTTAATGTAGAAGTACACGAAGCAACATGACAAAATGGGAAAAAAAGACTAAAAAGCAAGAAATAACCTACCAAATAAAATGATAATATTCTTTAACAAGAAACTGTTCGCAAGACTTTAAAAAGTTTCTTTATTAGAAATATTTACGTAAGAAAAAACCGTAACTTCGAAAATATTAACGGCACAAGCTCATAGGATGCAGACCTAGTAAAAATATAATGTCTTGATACAGCGATAAGCATGTTTTATACTTGGCATTGATACATCTTCAATCCTATTGCTAATAAAAAAAAAAAATTTTTATTCAGGACAATATTCATACATTGGTTTTCACTCTATCTCTCATTAATTAGTTGCATTATACCATTTTTTCATAAAGAAAATAGCTTAATAGTGTTTTCTGGTTTTTATTTTATAATAGAAGCATATTTTTAAACACACGTTTGATGAACAATTTGGTAGTTTGCATTTCAAAGTAAGGAAAATATTATGTAACGTTTGTTTTGCTTCTTAGGTGATTGAAAAAAAATATATATCTATGTATCAATAAACTGACATTATTTATATTCAGATCTAAACAGTTTCTTTTTATATTTTTCCCTTTAACATGGACGTTTCAAAAAGGAAAATTACCTCATGAAATTCTTATAACATTATCGTGGTTTCGTCATTTAAAATTGTCTGTACGAGGAAACATTTAAAAAAAAATCTGCACCTGATTTTGTGTTAGTTTCCTTAAACATTCAGATAATATTTGTTTCATAATATTTATTGCAACATGTACAACCAATACTAAAATCTGGTATTAATTTAAATATCAATTTATTTTTTCTTCTTATCGTGATCTATCAGAAAATCGGCATACCATGAATCGTTACCTCAATTAATATATAAATGTAACTTGTCAATGCGAGAATTTAACACGCTTGAAACTTAAATGTTTCAACTCAAAATGTAAAATCGTTCTTAAATATCTTTTTCCAAACTTATTAAGCATTTTCAATTTTGAACATTTAGGTTTTAATTTGAAATTCTTAAATATACATTCATCATGATTATAATATTTATATTTTTATTAATTCAGTCAAACGGCTCGTCAATGTGTGGGCCCCATTTTTTCAAAATCCACATTTAATACAGGTATGATTAGAACTCGAAGTTTAACTCAGAGTACAATGTTAATTCAGACTCGAGCGCAGATTTCAACTTAAGCTTTATTTATCGTAATCGTAGCATTACTACAATTTTTACTAACATGATTTATAACATGTTCCTCGCTGATAATTGAAAAACTATGGTTCCAAATTCCTATGGCAACATTGGCTTAAGATAAAGTTAGTTGTTTTGTGCATGAATTGTTTTTGGTATATAGCTCCAAACGATTCTTGTTATTACAAATGTATTAATACAACTCTAATTTTCATATGCATATGTTTCATGGTCTTGATAAAGAAAAATCCAGAAAAGTGCTATCGAAATTTGATACATTCCAAGTAATATCAATAATCTAGTGTGTAATAAACTCTAATGATGATATAAAATTAAAAAGAAACAATTTACCTTTAAGTCATTATAGACCTGCCATGTTTTTGTTTGTTGAGGTAAAGGTGTGGAGGCGGTTATTCAATAAATTATCTTTTTATTTTCAAATTTGTTTAAAATGTAGCAATTACACCATCGCGGTAATATTCAATGATTGAAAAGTATTATTTCCTCAATTTCTTTAAAATTTCAAAATAATTTAAAAGAGAAATTAAAAATGAAGATTTTCCACATCAATTTTTGAAATAATTGGTAAGAAGTTACTTCAAGTTGACTCAAAGTTACTATTGGCGTCCAATGATATGTCTCTTCATACTGATTAAAAAATATATATGGTTTCTATATACTTTTCTTTGAAAGAAGGAAGGTAATTTGCTACTTCCGGTTAAGAAAATGCCACTCCCGGTCTCATATGATAGCTTTATTCACTCAGATTCCAAAATTATAAAGTTTTAATATACTTTTGAATGAAAAAGGGAGATACTCTGAAACTTCTGGTTTGGACAATGTCACTTCCTGTCGCATATGATAGTTGTATTTACGCTGATTCCAAAAATATATGATTTCTATATACTTTTGCCTATAATAAGGGAGGTAATTAGCTACCTCCGGTTCATTGAAGGTCACATCTGGTCTCAAATGAATGGTTTATGTATGCCTTTATTATGAACCAACTTAAGCAATCCTCAATTGACCTTATATTAAAACATTACAGGGGCAAAAACTCATTGTTTTAGACCAAAGCTATCATATCTTCATCACAATAAAGGTACAATGTTGCACTAGTTCTTTTATATATATCTTTAAAAGTGCCAGAGAAAATGCATAAAACAAGCAAGTGTCAAAATTGAGAATATGACCTTGACCTTTGACCTTGACTTCATTTTCAAAGTTAAGACTCAAGGACCTCAAATAAAAGGTCTCTAGGTTTATACGGCTTACGTTTGATGAGTTACAAAAACATAACGACAAATGTATTTGGTAAAGGTAGATAAATGCTATAAGATTTCACTGGATTGCTTAAATTGGATAAATTAAATACGCGAAGAAATAGTCATTTATTAAGTGAATACATATATTAAGATTATTTCACTAAAATACAATATGTTTGTAGGAATATGCATCCTGCAAAAATAAGCAAAACAAACTGTTATCTTTTTTTGAAAGGGCTTATTATGACATTTTAGCAGTATCATTTTTATATTCAAAAAATCCCTTTTTTAATTGATTGATTAGGAACTATTTTTGTTTTTCTAAATTAGAAATGTACCAAACTAAGGAAATTTCAAAGAATTTGTCTATGCCGTTTTTCCTGTAAGATAAACGTTTTAAAAAGGAAAATAACCTCTTGGAATTTCTTATACCATATCGTGGTGTCCTCATTAAAAATTTTGGACGAGGAAACGTTCTTTAAATAAAACTTAACCTGCACCTGATTTTATTTTCGTTTCCTTATTCATTCAGATAACCAATTTAATTTGTTAATTAAAAATTAAGCTGAATAAAAAAATTTAAGACAGCAGATAAGATAATTCTGTTTTAATTGTTTATTACTTAGACTTAAATAAAGAGTGAGCTATTTATACTGTAAATTTATGATGTCTCTAGTCTGGTCAAAGGGTCAGAGTGATACTTAACCAAACGATAAATTGTTGAAATTAGATAACATGTTTTCACGTGCAGAGAAATTTCACTTATGACCAGTGCATGCTTGGATTACATCTTTCTTATTGGTCAATGATCTTGCGGGGTCAGCACGAGTTCACATGTAAGTGCGTTGTTGTCACTTCCTTTTATCATCAGTATTTGATGTGTTAACTTGTGATTCTCATTAAACAATTTGTTAAAAATTCCAACCCACATACCTCCCTTAATGTTATTTTTTGAAGTAGATATGTATATATGTTTATTTGTGGGGCAGATCTTTCTCCCCACCTTTGCTATTCTTTGTCATTTATTCAATTGATATGATATAAGTTGATGTAATTTCGTATTAATTATATATTATCATTTCATATTAAATATGAACTTTCGTGTCAAATGTTTTATTTGGAAAATGTATTTTTTGCATTTTAAAATGTTTTATGATTTTGAATAAATGACCTTTTTTCGTCAGTTTAGTTTTTATATCATATAGCAAATCAAGCTCAGACTCTGGCCTGTGTATACATAGTGTGTTTATGGTATCTAGCTGTCTGTTTTAAAATATTTGAGTTATCATATCTCTTACAGCATGTACAACGAATATTGAATTCAGGCATTTAATTAAATATAATGTTTCTATTAAGTGTGATCTATCAGAAAAATGGGCATAATGTCTGTCGTTATTTAAGTAACGTTTTAAATGCGTGGATTTAAAAAAAAATGAATGTTTCAACTTAAAATGTTTAATTTTTCTTTTATATCGTTTTCAAAACTTATTTGGCGTTTTCAATTTTGAACATTTAGGTTGTACTTTCTGTAATTCACCATTTTAATGTCTATTTTTTTATTATTCGAACAGATCGTCAATATGTTGGCCCCATTTAAAAAAAAAAAATCATTCCAGGTATGATAAGAACTCGACGTTTAACTCAAAGTACAGTGTTAATTCAGACTTTAACTTAAGTTCTTTCTATCGTAATCGTAGCGTAACTATATTTTTTTACTGACATGATTTAGAACGTAGTTTCTAAAATTCCAGTTTGATACATGGACAATTATTAGGAAACTATGGTTCCTACTTCCTATGGCTACAGTGAACTTGGATGAATTTAGCTGTTTTTTGCATATTTGTTTGGTATATTTTGGTTTATAGCTCCAACAATTTTTAGAACTTATACAACTTTAACTTCATATGTCTAAGTTTAACAGTCCTGATAAAGGAAAATCCAGAAAATTGCTAACAACATTTGATACATTCCAAGTAATCCTGATAATAGCATTAATCTAGTATGTTAAAAAAATCTAACACTAATATAAAATTTAAAAAAAATCGTTATAACGTTATAATAGTCATTACACAATTGAAATATTATAAGTGTTCTAAAGTAAAGGTGTGGATGCGGTTATTCAATGAAATATCCTTGTATATTCATATCTGTTTAAAATGTAGCAATCATACAATCGCGGGTTTATTCAATGAATGACAAGTGTTATTTTTGTGTATAAACATTTCACATGGATGTATGTGATAATGTTTTACTAATCGACAGCAAAATTACGTAAAACATTGTTGTAATAGAATAGGAGATGTTAGTTACTGGCACTCATAAACTCTCTAACTAGAAACGAGTCGCTCATATTTTTTTATGAAAAAATATATGTTGTTTTAGGACCAAAGTGCGTTGCCCTCTAAATTAAATTAACGAATTGCAATGAATGCATCATTTCTATATTCTTATTTGAGTCCTACATTTTATTCGTTCAAGAAATTGTCATACTTTTCTATTTGCTTTAAAGAACAAAGCAATGATCCTTACATAATATATTTTTTAGATTTAACAAATTCAAGATTGTTACATTCATCCTATTAACAAGAGTCTCTTCTGGAGAAAACTATACAATGGTTGCTAGTTTATTTCTGCAAACTCTCAAAATGCTTGTCCTGAAGATTCATTTTCGCGAAAAAACGGCAAGGCAGTTCTGGGTAAAACAGTAGCTCTGCGCTGTTCCAGTGAAATCTGCAAGTAAATTGCTTTCTGCTGAAACGAGTTGTATCTCGGAGGAATAAAGTACGTTTATCATGTTTATACTCCTTAAAAAATCTATAGGAGGAAAACATGTGTAAAATTATATCTGCTGAATATTCGATTGTTTTTTAAATATTGTTGCGGTAATGTTTTCTTAAGTTCTTTTCTTATCAGAAAAACCAATAGAATTTAATACTACAATTCAGTAAATATCTGTTGGTTTTGTAGACACAAGCTGTTTAAAATTGATACTTTGATTTGAAATGTATTAACCTATTAAGAACTTTCTAAATTTTTATATTGATGTGCGGTGTGTTTTTATTTTTATTTTAATCAATTCTTTTCTTTTAATTTATTTCAATTAGGTTTATTGCAATCTCTTCTGGGCAATCTAATTGCAAAATAAAAAATAATGTTATAATAACTTCTATAAAACATCTCTATTTCATTAGTTCCTCATATTTTTATCTTTTGTGCTCATCATGAGGATTTGAAGTTAACTAAAAATGCATCTTCTGCTAGGTCGAACAAGATTTGTCATCTTGATAAGTCAGTTGAGGTTAAATTGCGCTAGTTTTTTTATGTTGAATTGTCCTTTATTTCGACTTCAAGTTAAAACGTAACAATCACATCTGTGCAATACTTAAGCAATGTTACCAAATAAACGACAAGTATTATTTTCTTGATTTGAAGGGAAATAAAAGTACAAAATCAAGTTACATTAAAAACTGTGATGTTAATAGCCCTCAAGATCAAACATTTCCCTGTCTAACTATGGGACATATGTACACGCAGGGGCGAATTAAAGTGTTTGACAAGGACTTTATAAAGAAGTGACAAATTCAGCCATTGTTCCCAAAATGTTAAAACGATCAGTAATGAAATAAAAATACACATAATTCTCAATTTTTCAGCTCACATGAATATATTTTGTATTATTCCTGCTTTGTTTTATCTTTCTAAGAATCCAAACTGGCACTCTTGTGTCATTTTTTGAAAAAAAAGGAGATGCCAGGAAAGTCGGCAAAATATATGTACTATAATTCTGTAATAAATTGTTATAACTGTAAAGATACACGAATTTAGAATTTGTATTTCTTCACCTAATCTAAATTGGAAAATTTGTCTCAACTGATCTCATTTTTTAATGTTATGTTGGTATTGTTTTCATAATTTACAATTATTGTAACAGTTATAAACGTATGTGCTCTTTTCCAAGTAAAAAAACAATTGACAAATTACTGATTAAAATGCGAAACACCTTTTCATATGTCCCTTTGACAAAAAGACAACAATTATCAGTCCTTGAACTTTGCCCTGTAAGTAACTATATTGTTGACACACTTTTAACATATAAAACCATATTCTAATATCTCTTCTGTTACATCCATGACGTTTTAAAAAAATGTTCATTGTATTTGAAGGCGATACATGTTTTTGCTTAGTATGTACTTGATATGCTCCAGAAGTAAAACAATGAAACGAATTAATCGTTTTTGTGAAAGGGTGTTTTCTGCCATCTTGGGTTGTAACAAAGCAAAACGTTATATAGGTCTAGATTTTTAATTCAAGCAAATGAATTCCCCAGGTCTTAGGTTTAGTATGGCCAAAATTGACACAATTTTGCTTCAAACCATTTTAACCTGCAAATATAGGAGTGATAACTCAGATAATTTATTTTCTTGAAAATTTACCTATTTACTGTAGCAAGAAGAAAGAGTGCGGTGACTCAATTTTCATTTTAAATTCCTGAAAGTGCATTATACCGTTACCGTTATTTTAGTGAAATTTGTTCGTTAAATAAATTTTGAAAAAAATCTCTAAATACACTACCGGATGTAATGTGAATGAATCAAATATTATTAGCAATAACTGTCCTTTCCTAGATTTATATATTTCAATTTTACACTAGAAACTCCACACAAAAATTTTCGACAAAAGGAACGATGTTCTTTCCGTATTGTTAAGTTTCCTTGTTTTGACTGTGCTGTTCCTTTGGCACCATATTACGGTGTTGATATATCCCAACGAATTAGCTATTCCAATGTCCGTAGTGACGTTTTGGATTTCTATGATTCTTATCTGTGTATTTTTTGGCTGTATCTGTAAAAAACGTATTACTAAATGTTGTTGTTGGTTGTACACATGCACTTTTAAGGCTTTACAATCTGCCGATACCTATATTTTGACATTGCACTCGGTTGTGGTTTTCCCTGAATGCCAATGACGTCATTACACTTAATTAATTGGATTCTGGTTGTGTACTTATTGATCGGTTAGTCTTGGATACTGTACATAATTGTGTTATTAGCTGTCATTGCATTGAACTAGCTACCAGTGTATGCGAGTACTCTTATATCTGTATTTTGAGTTTTTTTGTTGTGAGTCCTGTCATGTCTAGTTTGTGGTTTTGTTATTTGTTTTTTTTTTTTCTGCTTGCATCGATCTGTTGAGTTAAGCCCTTTTCAATTGATTTTTATAGTTATTATGTTGTACTGTTACACCACTGTCCTAGGCTAGGGGAGGGTTTTCCGCCAACGTTCTATATGTGCCTGGTCCGAGTTAGGAGACTGTATTTCAGTGCTGGTCGTGGGTTGCTGTCTGTTGTGTCTAATTTTGTTGATTGTTTTGTCAAAATTAAAGCCGGGAAGTATTTCATTTGAATTTTGTCGTATCAGAGCCTGTAATAACTGACTAATCAGTTAGGATTTTGTTCCCTGTTGCAGACCGTTCGATGACATATAACTACTTAAATCCACGTCATTTGATCTATACGTTAGTAGTTGTCACTTTGGTAAACGAACTGAATTTCCATATCTGATATTATTGTGTGTGTTCTTGTCTATGTAATATATATGGATTAAGTCTTAGGCATGTGTTTTCCTTTTCTGTTTTCGACTTTCGTTCAGACCACGATTTAGTTCTATTCATAAACTTCTCGTCAGGAGGATAGTTTCCATAAAGATTCGAAATTGATTCTTGCACTATACATTGATATACCTCAACATAAATCAAAAGAATCCACTAACTTTATTAACGCTAGGCGCTCTAGAACTTGGTATACAATTTCTGAAACATATATTTCTCTCCCCTCCATTCGATATGTTAGAACCCAGAATATCCAGCAATAATTTGGCTCCTGTTACTTTTAAACTGTTTCGAAACGGATTATTATTCCCCTTTTTGTAAAACTTGTCTGATTTTACAGATTTGTGCGTTTGAAATCACATACTCTGATTGTTAAATATTGGTTTGTAAAAAAATTCATTCTGGAATCTAGCAATATAGTCATGTCCTGATGAAAACGAGCGATGATATTGTTATCCTCATTTGCAATGTCATCTCGAATTAGAGACTATAACCCGGTGTAGATATTGACACTACGACTGACGGGTAGAATGCTTTCAAAAGTTTTCCCGAAGTTTTAGATATTTTAATTCATACGTATCGTTAATACACACGTTTTTCATTATTCCTTGAAAAACCGGAAATTTATATTCGTTCTTTCAATCTAAAAAATAATTTTCATATTAGTATAAATTTGATTCGTGCAAACATTAAAATAATCTACTATGTATATCTTCCCGATGTCATATACGGATTTTTTTTATATATTTCGATAACCATTGTTTTTGACAGAAAAGTTATAACAGCCAAAAACTGAAGAATGAGGATCTATAAAATTTGAAAAAAAGACACACGAGGTTCTAAAATGACATGGTGTACAAATAATCTGATGTGAAGTAACCTCAATAATCAAATACTTCTGTACAATATATCTTTAAGGTCTTTCTCCTACGTGAGGTAGGACCTTTTTGTTTTTCTAATGTGTTTTTCTTCTTTCTTTTTTTTTTTCTTCCAACATTTTGTTGACATAGTCTCTCCCCTTTTCTATTGAAGTTATCATGACCAAATATGGTCCATCGATAGACCTCACCAGATGACCCTGTGTAGGATTTCATCATCCCCTTCAGAGGTTATCTCCCTTTCATTGGTATTTTTGACATGCTCCCCCTTCGCTGTTTTTGAAGATATCATGACCTTATTTGGTCAATAGGCAGATCTCATCGTGAAATATTACAAGATGAGGCTGCGTAGAATTTCATAACCCCTTAGAGAGTTATATCCGCTTGAAAACAATTTCATTTATCTGCAATCTTCTTAAAAAAATATTACAGATAGAATCTATTTAAAATGGCAATTTATTCAGGAACAGATGACATTGTTAATAAATATAAACAATTATTTTTTTATCAACCCTTATAAGAGTTATTTCCCTTTGAAAATTATCCACAATTTTTGAAAAAAATATTTCGAAAACCGGAAGTCATGGAGACTTAGGACATTCCCAAACAATCTTAAGTTCGTGTTCAGTTTTATTTGCACTAAGGACAGAGGTCATTGAGTGCAAAAAAGTGTGTACGCTGAAATTTCAAGCTTACATAATAAGAAAAGGATAAGAGATCGCTGCAGACATACATTGCATAAAATGATCCTCTTGAAGGGCTCTACGTTTTATACATTAGGCTCGAATCTTTCCAACCATCCTTTCAAAAGTTACTATGAGATAATTGTTAAAAGTATAGTATTTTGTGTTTATTTTTGTAAAGGCAACATATATCAACATGATTTAAATTGCAAAAATGATCAATGTCAAGGTCATGATAACATTTCACCTTGACCTTCAGAGTGTATCATGACCTTGACCTTTTTTTACATTTGAAAGGTCAAGTAGTCCTCAGTTGAATGGTGGTAGTCCTATGTCTCTACGACTTCGGTTCTCAAGATTAGTATTGACTAATGTATTTGATTATTCATTGTGACCTTAATGGAATTTTGAATTGTCCAATGTTTTTGTTGCAGTGTTGTATGTCAACTGCAGATCATTTTTCACTCAGCAGATTTGAGATATCTGTTGTCGTTTGAGAGACAATGCAGTTTAAAATTTAGCGAGCGGGGGCATGTATTGCTAAATCAACAACAGCTAGCCACCTGAAAATTTCAAAAATGAAGAGTTTAACATTGTTTTATGTTTGCTTAAATACCAAAAACATTCAATGAAAGAAAAAGCAATTTGAAATTGTAACGTTTTGCATTGGCTTTGTAAGTTTCATTAGTTCTATTTATACAATTGATATTGCATCACTTTTTGGGCTTTACCAAATGGGGTCATTTGGTTTATTAAATTGAACGTCTTAATGTATACTATTGTTTGTCTGTTGGTCTTTTTCTTTTTAGCCATGGCGTTGTCAGTTTATTTTCGACTTATGAGTTTGAATGTCCCTCTGGTATCTTTCTTCTCTACTTTAATGAGCTCTACTCAAAAATGAAAATTTCAAACCCACTTTTCATCCCGATGAGAAAGGTTGGGTCATTTAGGACAAAAAATCAAAACTTCTAAGATGGTTAAGTTGTCGCACCTCAAATAAATGACCATAAAGCATACATTTCAAATATTAAATTTACGTCCCCCACAATTGGTTTGGATGAGGTCATTGAGTGCAAAAATAAATTGTCTTCTAAGGTAAGGCTGTTGTATATCAAATGAAAGGTCATAATGTGTACATTTCAAATCTCAAATTCTTATCCTCCAAAAATGAGTTGGATGGGGTTAAGTGCAAAATTCAAACTTTCAAGAAGATCGTGTTGTCGCATATAAAATGAAAGGTCATCAAGTCTACATTACAAATATCATACTTTCGATCTCGAAATTTAGGTTGATAGGGTCATTAAGTGTGAAAAATGAAAAATTTAAGAAGGTATACTCGTTGCATATCAAATGAATGGTCATAAAGAGTGCATTGCAAATATCAGACTTTAAAGGGAAATACCTTTCAATTGTTTTACAATCTAGTTTTATGATTTTAGTTGCAATGAAATATAACGTTAAAAAACTTTAGACAATGCATGAAAAGATGTTAAAAACAGTAAACTTGAAAGCCTCAGACAAGTTTCACCCATTACTATATAGTTCTCAGCAAAAAGTATGAAATGTCATCATATACATTGACAATATTATTGTAATTTTGATGTAATTACATTTCAAAATTAGTGTAATTATAATCGTTATTTCAATAAAAAAGATCTTAGTTTATTAGTACGCGTGTATGACATTTTATATAATAACGAAGTCAGAACAACAGCCTTTTCACACTAAATTCACAAGTTATATAATTATTTATTATAGTATCATAAATTTTATTTTGTCTCCAAGAACAGATAAATGGATTAACATCCTGATGTCATTAATTCAACGGCTTGCACAAACATACAAATTAACGCATTAACAAAAGCCTCTTTACGACAGAGTTGTACCGATAGGAGTTTAATTTAACGAATAATAAGAATGCTAGTCGTGCAGATTCAGTGTCACCTAACATCTGTAAAGCAACACCACGGATATGATAGACCTCAGCTATAAAACCCATATCTGCCATTAAATAATTGTCTTCTATAACACGTTGTAGAACTAGTAAAGTATCTTGACATTGGCTGACAATTTGAGATGATAATGACAAAGAAAATGAAGGTGACAATCATAAGCTGAAGATAGAATCCTAAACGATTGTTCATCTATTTCTATTTGTAGTTCATCTGGTATCAATAGAGAGTTACATTCAAATTTATTAAAATCTACAAGAATCAGTTTCCACAGATGAACAGTACTCTTCTTCTGGAGTGATTTCAGTTTAAACATTTGGTGATGAATATTCGACATATCCATAAACCGTTTTTCAAACGTACATTTAGATATAGAATACATCATGATACGTAAAGCTATTGTGTATTGCTTTGTTTCATAGAAAAAAGAAGCTAACATCATCCAACCAGATACAGCGTCATGAAAGATATTCTGCAGCAGTGTACTTATACAGGATTTGTACTGTCGGTATTTGTATTTATTATTATTGTATGCACTGTTAAGTGGAATAGACTGGGCACGCACTGCACACATCAATGACATGTAATATGTGTATACGTATTATGTTGAAGATTAGTCACATGAAACTGCCTTTTGCATTTCTCTATTAAATGAACTAGTAATACTTTGTTCGATAGGAAAACCCTACAGAAATATAAATTGGCAATATCCAATAGAAAAAAATCAGTTGTTCTTTTCACATCATTTACATACAATCGGTGCTGCTTCAGGTTAGAATGTCGCATAATTGCAGAAAAAAATCGATATTGAAATGAAAATAAAATGCATTGCCAACCGTAACTGTGCAAGGTATGCATATTTTCTAGATTGTTTTTACGAACACGACCCTTGAATTTTTTCTCAAACAAATTGTACTCTGGAATGAATTAATGCAGACAAACTAAATACTCAACACAATAAATAAGTCTGCGAAAACATTGCATAAAACAAGTTTGTCAGGTCTCCATGCGGAGTGTCAAAGTTCTTCAGAGATCCAGAAAAGAACAGTTTTTTTAGGAAATAAGAACAGAGCAATTCTTTTCATTTGGAGTGAGAAGATATTTCATCTTTCAATATAATTTTCATACGAGAATAGCATAATAATTGAGTGTGTTTCAAGGTATTTATAAAAAGTTTTTCAGCGATTGAAAATGATATTCTCCATTCCAGATCCTCTTTTGATGAACCCTTTACTCCGATTGGTACAAAATGTACTCCGTGCTTTATGACACTTTGTTGGACATCTTAACTTGGCCATGAGTTGTTGGATCTTTTTATCCAATTTACTGCAGGTGCTACCCACGTTTTACAATGTAGGCATTCGGCAAAGTCAGATAATCCTGATTGTCAGATAAACACGGTCCATGAATATTGAATTATCCAGAGAACCGCAGTTTCCATAGTGTCCTGGATAGAAAATGTTTACCACCAAATTGTTCACACTTTTCAAATAAATCATGACTACTGCTATGTTCCAGTCTCAATTGAGTAAATCAAGATTTAACATCGTCTGTATCCGTCAACAGATATGATATATTTGTATTTAAACTGGCCTTCAAATCATAAACCTCTATATTTCTATAAACAATCATCATATCTAAATCACTTCCTTTCATCTCCCTTCCCCGAAACTTCCACTTGTTATACTTAAGTCATCCTTGTAAATTGACAGATTATCCCTGATCGTGTTCAACAACCTGATTTGGTTAGCGTGGCCTTCTGTACCAAATATATGTTGACACATATACCAATATAGTTCTTTAGATATATGTAGTGTCGGGTGATTTGTAAAAATAAACAACTTTAATAAAAAGAAAACAGAAATTAACTAAAAACTACATGAAAGTAAGCACAACATCAGGCGGATAATAGTTAAGATTAAACAAAAGAAATGGAACTTTTTGTTAGAGAAGGTAAAAAAAGCCAAATTGGTATATTTGAATTGTTTGCATCTGTTTCTATGGGCTTTAAAAGTTTAATTAACGTGCATAATGTAGTATTTTATGCATCTTATATACTTGTTTTTACTTAAATTATAGTATGGAGCTTCGAGATATTTGTAAACTTTTAAATTATAGACAAATTTTCATTAAACAGTCGATTGTGGTAGGTGCAAAAACAAGTGGATCTTTTTATGCATAAATATAAATTCCGTTGAAAAAAATTCCACAGAAAGATAAAAGATTGATCTTTTTAAAACATTAATTTGCACCTCTGCCCCCGGTGACGGTTTTTAGGGGAAAAATACTAAAAATAGGCAATAATTTCATCTTAAAGAGAAAGTCAAGTGCACCTTTTTATGTTCGGGCATGTTTGAGTTGACTATTTGACTTGAAAACGTATAAAGCAAAAAATATTTGATGCATCATCTCGCTACAGATGTTTATTTTTTATATATTTAGGCTACAGGTTGATTTAATAACATCAAAAGGTCACATTTACTAAAAAAAAGAAATATATGGGTCAAGTGAAATACCTATCTAATGAGTCATAATAACAGAGATGGTGTGTTCGAATAACAAATTTTAACTAAAAGTGCTTGACGACAGACTTTACAAGTGGATCTTAAAAATGCATATCTTTTAAAAAAAATCATTTTTTTTGTATGTGTTATATAGGGTTATTAGTCTTCAACCTCTGAACATTTTTAGTCTGCCCTTCCACGAAATATTTAAATAGAATGTTTTAAAATGTTTTTGAACTTTCGAAAATGCAACCTGACAACCGATTAAACAACAGTTGTAAGTTGACTAAATGCAGATAGGTACATTAAATAATGCTCAATAGCTAGCAGATTCACTTGTCTTTTAAAATACAGCTGGCATATAAGGATCGTAATAGTGCTATGTGGATACATTTATTCGTTTTCAAGAGCTAAATTGGCAGCGCGTCATCCTTACAATGGCTTCCATTTTGCTTGTTTGCTAAAATAAGCTGGCTTAATGGGGAGATAATTTTGACGAAGTAGAATCCTGATTGAAGTTTATTTACATCTAAAATGTTTTCTTAAAGAACACAGCAGTTAGTATTGATTTTCAAATATTTTTTTTATATCGCTGAATTTATAGATGGTATATATTTCAAGGACAGAAAATGTCACTTTCATATCGCACGGCTTTGTAATTTCTCATTATTCGTGTTTGGAGAAACACGACATATGTCGTCCACGGATTTTAGTGTTGTTCAGTTTGAAATTTACTACGGATTGTTTGTTACTTTTCTTTTTTGGCTACGATTTTGTTTCTTGTTATTGCACTACTTATTTTAGTGCGACCTTGGTATGTTACCGATCTTTCTACAATATGTTTTCATTTTGCACAATCTGGAGCATTAATTCAGTTACCTATACTCGTGCTATATTTCTTATGAAGAAAGAAAAAAAAAACATAATGTGAATTTGTTATTATAGTCTACAATCACCATTTTGAAATTGATTTTACTATTATTTCGATAGAGAAGCTCGTCATTATTTGTGCCTCAAAATTTCAAACACAGCATTCAACTTAATCTGTCAATGAATTATGAGTTGAACTTGAACACTCGCAGAGCAACTCCAACTCGATCCTTAACTTTGACTTAAGCTCTTCAGGTCAAAATCAAAGAATAAGTCCAAATTTGAATTTAACATTCCTTGGATCTTTGTTTATCAGAACACACTCCCAATTAATACAACATGTACTACGAGTCAATAAATATGACAATGTTTACGCACACAAGCGCGTTTATAAAATATATCCGTTAAAACTACTCAGAATCAATACTTGTTCTTACAATCTTTCATACAATTTATTTAGAAACATAAAGAAGAATAACTTAACTTTGATATTGATCTTGCCATTTTTTTTTTGTCTTTAATCATTACGTGTGTGTAGCAAAAATGTCCCAATTTGATTAATGGTTTAAAAGTATTTTGGTGTTTAAACGTTTCTGATGAATGTTTATTCAAAAAGTGCGTATGCCGAACGAAAACGAGTTATATTAATTTTGAGACTTCTGTTTAGACAATATAATTTCAATATTTGATATTCATTTTTATATTGCTTTAATTTTCTACATAACATCTCTATTTCGTTTGTGCCTCTTCAGACTGCAATCAAATCTTCACATTTTTTCTAAACGCTTTTAACTTTTATGTTTATTCTATATTCATAAAATGTCCTTTTATATTCAAATTGTTCTTGTTCAAACAAAAGATATGTATCAAACTATATGTAAAGAATCTGAAGAAAAACGTTAAGTTATTATATACCTGCCATTTTGTTAAATTTAAATCGTGATGCTCATAGCAGCTACATGTACAATCAAGTATAACTATCAACTCATATACAAGGGATGGATTTATACGAAAATTCGGATTATGTTGTGAAAAGGAGTACTGTATTAGGTCTGTTTTTTTTCTATGGAAAGTACAACAAAGGCGTGAAAATCCCAAGCATATTACTATTTGGGAATAACTAGAAATAGTCCTGAATATGGTATATACGTCGATAAGCACAGGCATACACTGTGCGTAGGGGCACATTCTGTAATGTTTTCTTTCATTTACATCTATCAGGCAATCCGGTAAAAATTGTATACTTTAATTCATTAAATATATTGATATATTAGTACATATACTGAGATTTTAAATTTGTTTTACAGCGATCAAAATTTTGAATGTTTCATATATATCCTATATCAAACTTCTGCAACAGAAACCTTATATGGATAGACATAGACTTCCAAGGAAAGCATTATTTTGTCCCCCTCTTTTATCTATTTTGAATAATGAGAATATTTTTTCATTACTACAATTTTCTAATTTCAATTATTGATTTTGATATCGTTTTAATAACACAGCCTTGTCCATTTTGTACCTGAACAGATATTTCTATTTCGAAATTCGATTTCAACTTCAATTCGACCCATAGCTCCAACAGTATCTGTACTGGTAAATATCTTCTACACAATCTTTAAATTAGAATTGAACTTGGTTGTTAGCCACACTATATGTGTCTAGTATGTTAGTTTACATTGCCTTGTATTTCAATCTCTCTCAAATTTTCATGTGAAAAAAAGAACGTTACAATATAAAATGAAATTGTCATTTTTAAAATTACAATAAATGTATAACCCTTACCTGTCATCGTGCTAAGTTTGTCGAGGAAGAAAATGGAGGTTTTCCGTAAAATCAGCTTCCATTTTATTTTCCTCTCAACACAAAACAATAACACCTACGCAATGTTAAACAATAATTTGTCATACATTATGAGTAGTTTATATGGATGTTATCAAAATTGAGGTACAAGAAGTTAGCTGCGTTAAAAATGTACAATTGCCGTTTAAGGGCATACAATACAGTTTTGATCCCACTGTGATTTATTTACAAAAATTTGCATACAAGCAAGTTTTCACTTAGTTAACTCAAATATGTAATAAAATATATACCTTCATGTGCAAAATATAGAGATAAATTGAGTCGACATTTTAGCCAATTACCTGACATTTCGTTTTGTTGGACATTTCTATCATTTATCATGTTTATACAGATATACTTAATTTTTTTATTTCATAAAATAAACACATGCGGATTTTTGTCAAATTATTTGGAATATCTTCCTTACAAAAGAGGGGTCTATGTACTCGTTTTCAAGCTAATGATTAAAATCCCTCGAAAAATACATCTTTTTTCGATATGTCGCAGTTTGACGTCGCGAAAAATAACATACTGTGGATTCATTATTATTCGTTGAATACCAATTTTTGTGGATTTCGTGGGTACAGGGAAACCACGAATTTAAATATGCAACGAAAAACAAATTTGATTCATGATTTTTTGAAAACAACGAAATCAAATGTCCACGAAAATTCAAGTCTTCCTCAATCCACGAAAATTGGTACCCACGAAAATAAATGAATCCACAGTATTACGTTAGCAACATCATTACCTCCCCTGTGAGTGTATTGTATGCCCTCAAACCGCGTTATTCCGACAGTTTATAGGAATTCATTGCACATTTTTGTTTCTTTCTTGATCATGTTTATACGAATAATCAGAAACCCTGAGTATCCATATACGTTTCTCTAATACAAGAAAGAGCATTATTTTTAAATATAAATTTCTTAACATATTATTTGGTTGTTTCAGTTACATCGAGAAATTTAATCACGGAAGTCAATTTCGTTCCTAGGTTCTTAAACAACTTATATCGTATGCACAAACACAATTAATAAGTTATCCTTACTTTGTTTTAAGCTATAGAGATGACATCATACATTATTTATACTTACTAGTGCAATATATACCTTTTGAAGTTTTGTCCTTTTAGAACGAACAGTCATTAGTTTGAAGAATCAACCCAAACGATGCCAATTTTCAATGAAATATGCTTCAATGCATAATAAATGACCTCTGTCGGATCATTGATTTCCTGATGCAATTTGTAAATTTGTTAGATATCTAAATCGTATAATTTTTCAATAAGGGTTTTACAGTACAATAATCCATCTTTAATGGTCTTTTAAAGTTATAAGTAGATACAATCCTCTTTCATTTGAAAAGATTGACATACTTATTAAACAAAAAAACTTCGGTAATACACAAATGATGTGAAATTTTGTAACTTTATTGCTTCAATAAATGGACGTTATGGACGTTATGTTGAATATATTTAATAATGCAAAACTTTTTATGAGTCTTTTAGAACAAGTCAAATGTTTTCACATGTGTAAGATTTAAAAGCAAAACCCAGAAATATAAATTCATGTTGAATGACACCTAAATGGGAAAAGTACTAAGATCTACATGTATAGATTATATATTGTGTGCTACATGTACATTACCATCTTGTCCTTTCATTGTGTCAGTTGGGGATTGTTTTACAAATATACATACCTTAATCTTTACCAATATTGCCAAAGCATTTTCATTTTGCAAATGTGAACGGTTTGGTCTAGTTATTTCATTACGGGGGAGGAAGGAAGGACTGCAGAATGTTTTTTTAACGCCAGTAATACATTGATTTACGCTTAACAGTGGTAATGGATTGCAAAAACAGTTTTTGCATTGCATTTTATAATTCAACAAGACGTTTTTATTGATTGCTTCCTTTTCCATGAATTCTATTGTTAAAAAGAATATATTTAAGCAATCCGAATGATAATATATGATTTGCTATTAAATTGACATATATTATAGTGTAATGTTTTACAAATTTGGTATCTATAAGAAAGTAAGCAAGTATATCAAGAAAAGTGGTTTTAAATTTTTCGATTCCTTTTCAATCTGTAGTCAAACCTGAAGTGTAAAATAACTTTTCTATGAAATCACTGTTATGATTGAAAGCAATTATTATATTTTGGTGATTTTTTTATCATCTTTTGTTCGATAGTATCAAGCTAGGTAAACTTTTTACACGTGGCTAATTGTCTGGTGTATGAGACTTATAAATTATGGTGTATGAAAATGTAAGGTAGTGTATATAAGACTGTAAGGTATGGTGTATGAGAATGTAAGATATGGTGTATGATAATGTAAGTATGGTGTATGAGAATGTAAAGTATGGCGTATAAGACTGTAAGGTATGGTGCATCAGACTGTAAGGTATGGTGTATGAGACTGTAAGATATGGTGTATCAGACTGTAAGGTATGGTGTATAAGGCTTTAATTGAAGGTAATCTAAATCTAGATAAACTAAAAGAATTGCTTCGATATTTCTATTACTCAATCAATAAATTGCAGGACTAAATGGAATACAACATAAATAAAAAAACAAAAAAAAAACATAGACAACTAAAAGCATTTTTTAACACCATAATGCGGATGCGTGAAATTTATAAAGTGTCGTTATGTGAGGGGATGAAAACGTAGGGTTGTGAATGATTTTTTTATATGTGCAAAACTTCCGACCTTCTGACTTTAGTGCAAATCTGCAGTTGTATCGTGTATTTGATATGCAAATTATCACAAAACTAAAAGGATAAGATGGATGAATTAATAGTTGATCGTTTAACGTCCAGTGGCATATATTATAGATTCATCAATAGGGGGAGAACAATAGTTATGATATAATTATGAACATTGGTATTCATACCACATCTTCTTTTTTATAAGGATGTTCATGTGTAGATTTTCGTTTTTTACTGTTAACGACATTACCCAAGGAGTCAAAGCCGAAATTAAACTTGTGTAAATTTCTGAAACATGCATTTTATCATTTAACCAATGCAAAGCAAAACAAATAATACTGTTTTGAGCTATAAAACAAAGGCAATCCTTTATACTAGTCAAAAGTTGCTGGAGCTTGATTTATGATGCATACGACTTTAATGAATAATTATCGTTTGTATTTTTTAAAATAACTATTATACCCGATAAAAAAGGAAAAATAAATCTATCGGATAAAAACTACCGATTTTTCTATGAGACAAAATTCATCCTTATTGGAGTCAAATTTCTAATTGGATTCATAAAGGACAAAAAATATCCTCAGTAACGGAACAAAAAATGCACCATGGTCAAAATAAAATCCGTCATTCTTTTAGAATAGTCCTAGAAGGTTAACATATAATGTAGCGACTCTGTGGGATTGCGACGTCAAAGACGTTATATCTGTCACTGTACAAAATATGAAAAAATGAACTTTCTTAAAACTGTCGAATAAATGTTTTGGAGGCAGACAAGTCAAATAAAAGTAGATATCTATGAAGTAAAGATTGCATTTTGTTTCAAACTATAATATATGTGCATGAAAAAAAAAAACATTTCACCTTCATTTACGGTATTTACGATTACGAAAGCGTGTTGATCGCGACGTTCGGGAAAGACGGCCGTTTTTTTAGCAGCACTAGTTAGCATATTTCGTCTGTTCTCGCTTCAAACCAAGCCATCATGAATACACCAGAGATTATACTAAAATGAAAGTCTTTTAGCTCATTGAGATTTTTAGGTAGGTATAAAGCTTCAATTCCACCATTAACTACCGTAAATGTTCGATTTTTTTCATAATTACGAAAAATATGTTATAATCCCTGACCCTCCCGAAGCTTATACTTCGTTCATTCGATTGTATGAAAGTTTTTTTTTAGAAACCGGTCTTTTTTTTACTGCCAAAAAAATTTAAAAGATAAAAGCGATTTCTGTTTGAAGTAACGAATGTCATTCTAAAAAAAAAGCGTTTCGCTTTTTACGTCGTCCTAAATGGACGTTATGTGGAATATATTTAATAATGCAAAACTTTTCTTAACACTTTTATAAGTCAAAAGTTTTCACATGAATCTGTAGGAGTTAAAGCTAGCCCCAGAAGTATACAATCGTGTTAATTAACACCTTAATGGAAAAAGGACTAAGACCTACATTCATAGATGTACGTTATTCGTGCTACATGTACATTACCATTCTGTGCTTTCTTTGTTCCAGTTGGAGATTGTTTTACAACTATATATACCTTAATCTTTACACATACATAAATTATCAATTATTTTCATTTTCCTATAGGCGAACAGCCACGTTAATTAATAGGGAGGGGGTTATAATATTTCATCCTGTTTCGCAATTTATAATAAAAAAAATAGTATTGCCAGACAAAATGGAGGAAACGGTTATTCTGAATAGTTGGAAATTATTATAAAAATAATCCACTTTTCTGTAGTAAAAATGTCATGAAACAACAGAAAAAAGAATGACATTTCTTTTTAAAAGTTAATATAATAACTATCTTTCCAAGTGACTTCTATTTTGTAAACGCGGCAACAATTTATTTGTTTCTTAATTTATGCATGTATAGTAACATTTTAATGTAACTGGACAATGATAACTAACTTTTTTAAATCTTGAATAGTGAGTTTTTTTTAATTAAGCCGTTGGGCAATGTTTTATCAAATTGGAATAGAAAAGAATATCCTAACCTAATGTGTCTATAGAATGGATTACAATTTGCAGCAAATCTTTTGCAGAAAAGAATATTTTTTGAAGGTAAATAAATTAGGTAATGTACATTTTAAGTTTATTCTTGTCGTATAACACATCCTGGTGTGTCAGGATTGTCCACAGAAAGACCCTCCTACTGTCGGTTTTTTATTTGATCATTCCTGACACCTCGCGGTGTGCTATACGACACAAAAACATTTCAAATATGCGTTATCCATAACTGATTTACATTTAAATCTACTTAATATATAAATCTATGATGCATTAAATAAATTGAATAATTTTGTTGATTTCTAACCATGTTAAAAATGTTAAAATGTAATTTTATCATCATGGTTACATATTTGTTACCTCTTAAAAAAAACTCCTCATCTATGATTATATATAATACGGCTACTGTATCAATTAGTTTTCCACAAACATACAATTATGAAGCTCACAATCGAATCATTGACTTCTGTGGAGTGTTTTTAATGCCAAAAATCATTGATTTACAGTATTTCTCCTAACATTGCTACTTGAATGCAAATTCAATTTTGGCATGGTTACCTCCAATTCATAATTCAGCAAGACGTTTTTATTAATTGCTTCCTTTTCCATGAATTTTATTGTTTAAAATAATATATGTATTGTACATTATTACAATGTTTAAATATATCAATTGTACATTAATAAAAGGAGATTGAAGTATATATCAATGAAACAGCAAACCCAACGATAATACTTGATCAGCTAGAGAATTGACATATATCATCTTGTAATGTTTTACAAATTTGTTATCTATAAGAAAGTGAGCAAGTATTTCCATAAAACTAGTTTTACATTTTTCGATTTTATTTTCAACCTGTAGTCAAACCTGAAGTGTCAAATGACTGTTATATGAAATCAATGGTATGATTGAAATCAATAACATATCTTTGTCATTCTTTGATAATCATTTCTTTGATATGATCAAGCCAGGTAAACTTTTACACGTGTCATGTGTTCTGGTGTATGAGACTGTAAGGTATTGTGTATGAGAAAGTAAAGTATGGTATATAACACTGAAATGTATGGTGTATAAGACTGTAAGGTATGCAGTATGAGACTGTAAGGTATGGTGTATAAGACTGTAAGGTATAGTTCTTTTACACGTGTCTTGTGTATGAGACTGTCAGGTATGGTATGAAGCTAAATCATTAAACATTTCATGAATGAATAATGCTTGCACAATGAACTTTTTATTCGAAACATTCGAAACCCTTTCCACATTAGCACAGCATTATGTACGTGATATGTTGTATATGATCACAACTGAAAATTGAAATTATGAACAAGTAATATGCAACAGTATCGTTATTCGTACAGTGATTGACCTTTTCCGAGCACACCATCGTTTTGATGTCGGTGTATGAAAATTACTGAATTTACCGTAGTGGATAAGACTAAAAAGTTGACTGAAAGACTTAAGTTGACAGAATAATTTAAAATGTAGACTTTTCAAATGATATTAATATCAAAATGATCAGTTATGACGAAAATTCATTCACTAGTATATATAAATATATCAAGATCACTGTATCTCTTTTATAATTTTATTAGAGAAAACATCCTGTAAAATGAAGTTCAAATCTCTTGTTCTAAGCATATTTCCTCCTTTTCATATAAAAATAGATGTGAAAGTCCTGATAAAAAGTGCAAAACACTTGTTTACTTTACATGCGGAAGAAAATCAACAGTCCTAACACTTAGTTATTAAGCAAACTCTATAAAAAACCTATTTCGAGATAAAAACATCCTGTTTAATGGACGTTTATAATTAGCATTTCTAGATATATTGGTCGTTTTTATTCTGAATTAAAGGCGATTGAAATTTTTGATTAAAGGGGAAAACAGGTCTTTACAGTTCACAAATATGTCATTTGCACTAAAACTGTTGTTTAAAGTTAATTCTTTTTGATACATCTTGAACAACCGATAGAAGTGCAAAATGTGGAGCAGGATCTGCTTACCCTTTCCGAGCACATGATATCATCCCCCGTGTTTTGTGTCCTATTATTTGTCTGTTTGTCTTTTTCTTTTTTAGCCATGGCGTTGTCAGTTTATTTTCGATCTATGAGTTTTACCCATTGTTCCAGGTCGTACGGTGACCTATGATTGTTCATTTCTGTGTCATTTGGTCTCTTGGGGATAGTTGTCTCATTGGCAATCATACCACATCTTCTTATTTTTATATTTAAAAGCTGTTTTCTTCATGCTTCGTTTTTTATATATCGGGAAGGGGAATGCTCATTTAATTCAGTTTTGTAAAGTTGTTGTCATACAACTTTGAGATAAGTGTGTATGCAATATTTGACCAAAATCTGATAATTGCTATGAATAATATTGCACATTAAAACTGTTAATCAATAATTAAGAAAAGGACATATTGGGTATCTGTCAGTAGAAATTTACGTCAATCTCCCAAGCTTCCCCTTGTGCATGTTGTGCACAATAACCTTCTTATTCAAGAACCATTTTCACTTCAGAACAAGAAAAAAGTAAGTGTGTTGTTATATATGAACATGACAGCAGGTTTAAATAATGAAAGAGTATAATGCAACAGTATCGCTAGTAGTACACAAAGTGTACTGTACCAAGTCAGGAAAACGGCAATTGTTATCTTATAATTCGTTTCTGTGTGTGTTGCCTTGTCGTTTATTTTTGTTGCACTTTAGTGTTTCTGTTGTTTCGTTGTTTTCCTCTTATATTTGATGTGTTTCCCGCAGTTTTAGTTTGTAACCCGGATTAGTTTTTTTCTTAATAGATTAATGACTTTTGAACAGCGGTATACTACTGTTGCCTTTACTTAACACTTTCAGACCATCCCACCGTTAATTATTCGGGATATGAATGATGTTGTACGCGTCTTTTACTTTTTCCATCTAGCTATCTGTTAAAACTGTAAGAACAACTAAAAAAATACTTTAAAGCTTTTAGTGAACTTTCACAGTTAATTGTACACTATGAAGATAAAGAGGACGTGATATAATTCAGGCTTCACAAATTTAGTAGGTACAGTGTAACCTGTGTTATCCGACACACTGGGGGACCAGAAAAAATGTCGGATTAAGCAGGGTGTCGGAATACTAAGGTTTTTTCTGCGAGGATAGGCATATTTTGGGACCATGAAAATGTGTCGGTTAAAGCAGGATGTTGGAATACTCAGGTGTCGGATTAGGCAGGTTACACTGTATATGCTTTCACTCATTCTATTAACTTTCAGAAGCGATACATAATTTGTAATACAGATTTTATGTATGCCGATTTAACTGGGCACAACCGGTCAGGCATCCACTTTTTCTCTGAGTTTTTTTTTGTAGACGAGAACAAGAACGATGTTTTTTTTTGTTTGATTAATTTTACTGCGAAGAAAATCACTTTCTTTATCTTTCCTCAAGGATTGCTATAGATAACTGTATCTATTGTATAAATCTTAATTTTAAAGAAAAACATCCTGCAAAATTTATGTTCAATCTCTTGTTCTAACTATACACCACCCTTTTTCATATAAAGAGAGATCGAAAAGTCCCGATATAAAAAGTGCAAAACACTTGTTTATCATGTGTTTATAGTACGTGAGGTAGAACATCAACAGTCTTAAAATCAGAATCGTCAGCGAACTATAGCTTGAACCCATTTAGGGATAAATACGTCCTTTCTGCATGACATTTACCATTATTATTTTAAATTGTTTTCTTTTTTATTCTGATTGACAAGAGATGAAAAGTTTCTGATTAAAAGTGAAAAACAGTTGCTTACAGTTCAAAGTAAATTAACATCTGCACTGACACTTTCGTTTGCAGTAAACTCTTGTTGTAACACGACTTGAACGGATGTTACTTTTTCTTTTTTTTACATACTAGTTTGTATGTACTCTTTCATTGCAATTCATGTTATCGTCCTGAACATGCATGAGATATTTGCCACTGGATGTTAAACAACAAACAATAAATCAATCAATCAATTCCAATTGATATCTACTAAAGTATTGAATATTTTCGCTACATAAGTAAACTCATTTGATTGTATATTTACATTATCATAACAAAAGTTACATAGAAGGCTGTTTTGTTCATGCTTCGATTATTGATATCGGGGAGTGAAATGCCTATGTAATAGATTTTATTGTTCTTGGTATACAACTCATTGATCAGTGAATATGCAATAATGGAAACAAAAATATTAGTATACTAAGAATTATGTTGAATTTTTGAACTTTTATTTAATAATTAAGACTGTGACTTGATGTTGGTTTTTTTTTCACTAGAAATTAGCGCACTTTATTCAATAGCTTCATCTACATACCTTATATCTAATTCATTTCAATGCATCGCATGCTCTTCTATAAAGCTTTCACTCACTTGTAGTAATGTCCATTGATTACGACTTGACAAACTGACCTTAACAGCGTTCATCAGTCTGATTTGTTTATATGATCTTCTATTCTTACTACATTCTTGCACATATAACGATACATAGCTATCGATATATTTTTTGCTGTCATATTGACTGTAAAGAGTGGAAAGAAATGTGGTAATAAGAAGAGTTGACTATCATAAAACTACTTTAACGTTAACATGGCTACCAAAGGAGATTGGATTATATTTCAATAATACAGCAAACCCAACGATAAAACATGATATGCTAGTAAATTGACAAGTATTGGCTTACAGTGTTTGTCAAAGTGTGCTAACTGTAATGAAGTAAGCAAGTGTTTCCATAAAAATAGTTCTGAAAGTTTAAGAGGACATTTTCAATTTGATTCATTTTTTTAGTTCTTGTTATTCAGGTTCGAGGTCAGATAATATGCATTATTTGAAAATAATCTTTCAATTGACGGTTATAATATTAAACTTTAAATCTTGTAATCGAAAGTTAAGGTAGCTCTGATGTGTAAAATAGCAGAAAACAATCGGTCAAGATCTCTAATGAAATATGCAAAAAGTTAAATAACAAAAATTCCGAGCTCCGAGGGAAATTCAAAACGGAAAGTCCCTTAACAAATGGCAAACCCATACGTTCAAACACATCGAACAAATGGAAAACAACTGTCATATTCATGACTTGGCACAGGCATTTTCGTATGAAGAAGATGCTGTATACAACCTGGTCTTATAGCTAGCTAAACCTCTCACATATATGACATTCGCAAAAAAATCCATTATATTGACAACAATGCAAAACAAACAAACATAATAGGTAAACATGTCAAAAATTGGTGTACAGTGGTTAACATTGTGTTATGATCTTAACCACTATAAAAACAAACAACTATGTCGACAAAGAAACAAAAACAAAAAAACAAAAAAAGACAAGAATGTAAAAAATGACCATAGCATAAAAACACAATGGCGGGTGTATCAATACCGAGCCACTATAAGAATTTCCCAAATATTTTGTAGAAAGAAAACAAGTCCCATGAACCTTAATTTTATTTTTTTGTATGAAAGCCCATTATAAATTTTAAGCTGTTTTCTCATATTCTATCTTTAAATTCTATGGTACAGTTATCTTGCTATCACACACAATTGTGTTATCCATGGATAATCTTTACAAAATCTGATAATTTTGCACAACCTGTAGCTTGAAAAAAATCCGGTGCCCCATAATGTTTATTATATATTTGAGAAAACTGTGATATAAACTACTTTTCAAAGGATGAAAATTTACCAACACCCAACCCCATCCCCCGAACCATCTTCCTTAAGACAAGGGCATGTTGATGATCTGTGACTAGAAATTCTTAATTTTTTGTTTGTAGGTGTCTACCTCTTAGCTTACTATAAACTATTATATTTCAAGTATGAACTTCCTCTAGTTTAAAGTTTTCAATTGAAAAATGAAACATGCGATAGGAGAAAATAACAGTCATGGCAATCATGCTACATTTCCTTCTTTTTAGATTCACAATATGTCAAAGTTTTAGTTAATTATAGTATATTTTGAAGAGCATGTTAGTACAACGTAAAGACATACACTTTATTTAATTGGAAAATATTTTGGATTTTGATGAAATGTTGTTTGCATTAAGATCTCGTTGAACTGCATTTGAAAATCAGAACAAAACATTTATGTAGCTTTATGCCTCTAGATACACAGTCAACAAATCATTTGTTGAAAATATCTATAAATGTTACTACTGTGTACATTTCTGTCTTAAGGATATGAAAATATCATATCCGGTTTTTTTTTTTAGAAGAAAACACTAAGTCTTGGTATTTAAAAAGCGTTAAAAAAGACTAAAACGACTAATATAATCATTAGGATGAGACGGCGTCACACTGCACAATTATCTTTATCTCTTTATATATCAATCATACAGATTGTTTATGCAGTAAACACTAAGTTTTTTTGGTTTAATTATTAAGATTGCGAGCACAACTCATCCTACATTACATCATGCTGCTGTTTTTACATATTTTAGGAAAAGTTCACTGTTTTCTTCTACCGAGTTGTGCATTGTACGAGGATATGGAAGAAGTAAAATCGAGTAAAATAGTCATTTATTCTCTAACGTTGAGGCAGGCATAAATTCTTCTTGTTTCAAACATTCGATATTTATCATCTTTACTGATTTTAAATCAATTATTTTTTCTTAATTTCTCTAAGATTATTTTGAAACGACATTGATCGAAATTATTTTGCCTGATGAATTTTACTGCAAAGATTACGTTTTCCCCACCGTTCATCAAAGATGTCTATACATAACTGTAACTCGCGTTTAAATCCAAATTGAAGGGAAAAAATCATCCTGTTTACTTTGTTCTATTTCAAATAGGGATGGAAAGGTACTTATAAAATAGAAAATTAGTAATTTTGACATTTTAAAAGCTAACTTTATTTCAACAGAAATAAATATATTCGTCAATGATTGGTTTATTTTATATTTTTTAGAATCAAAACAGTGACTTTTTTATATCTCTTTTGAATTTGAAATGTGTATGTCTTCACATAATCTAAATTGCAAAATCTGTCTGATACATCATTGTACATTTTATTTCATTAAAGAAAGCTAGAATGCATAAATAAAGCCTTCTCTGGAATCATCCTTTCTCGTGACTTTTCCTCCTATTTTAAACATCGTCTTTTAAATCAACGTTGGTATTGTTTAACATATCCAATAAAACATCATTATGTGTGTGTGGTTGAAATATATTTATATATATAGAATTCGAATTTTTGCTTAAAACCGTAATGTAACTTAAACTTCATATTGACCTTTAACTCTGACTCTAACACTAACTTAAATTCTAACTCGATCTCTATCTCGATTGTTAGCCGTACTCTAATATGTATTGAGTGTTGATATTCATTTCTTTGAATTTATTTCATTATGAGAAAGCTAAACTATAAAATTTAATTACATTTATCACACTTTCATATATTATTTTGTACAAATATATCCGCAAGATATTACCAGCCATATTGTTCAGTTTTGTTGAAGAATAGATGGAAATGGGGTTTCCCGTGCTTTGATTTATTTCTTCTTTTGAATATTCCATGCATTTAATATTCAATTTAATCTTTTTGTTTATATGTATATGCATATTTTTATCAAAAGAAATTTGAACAAAGAAAAACATATGCTTTTGAAATGTATTTTGATAGAAATATCCGATAATGAAAGCCGTATCAAACAATATAAATAAATAATGTACAAATATGACCTCCATCAATAGTAATCTTCCAAAAAGTTCCTAAATCCTCTATAAACTGGATAAACTATTTTTGTGTTTTCTTCTTCATGCTGTTGAACTAAGATAATCCAAGATTAAGATAAGAAAATGCTTGTTTCAGTGATATAAATAAGTATTTATAATTAAGGGTGGCCAAGGCGAGACATAGAGGTAAGCAGACTTGAATAATATAAGTTACATAGTGTGCTAGTGAACTAATACGCTACATACAGGGTCAATAAATTCCATATGGGGTGAGAGCGAAGTATCCATATGGAATTTACTGACCCCATATATATCGTCACTAGCACACTATGTAACGAATTTATCTTACCGACTTTCTTAAATACGTTGTATTTAGACTAGTAGCCTATCAAAGTGATCAAGTCTTCAATCCCGTTAGTATTAAGAACTTACTTCCATTGGTCTATACACAAAAAAATGCCAACAATAACAACGTGTAAGCTTAAAATGTGCTTTGTGAATTTATTTCAATCGTTCATCATCAATTTCTTCGTCTGTTGAAACCTTTAAAATTTTTCCTCGACACCGTGTTGTTTTTATGAAGGGACATAATACCACTACTAACCGTGTATTGAAATAAGCCCCACCTATGCATAATAAAAAAAAATCATAAAGTCCACTATAAAAGAAATAGCATAACTAATACTTTCAGCCATAGATTTTTATATGTAAAAAACACAGTAATAAAAGTTTACATACATAAAAAAATGACAGGAACTATATTCATAGACAACCAATTACGAGCAACCAAACAGGTCACTTTTGAAAATCAGATCATTTGGGTTTTTTTTCTTTGAGTCTCTCTTTTGCTTTTTTCTGGGCTTAATTATGCATGACATAACATCTTAATTCCATGTTTTAAAATATATACTTATGTATTGTGCATCAATGTGACAATATGAAGTCAACACCAATTAGACAGCAACCTAGCAACATACATAACCAAGGATATGTTCTTGGTTTGACTGTAAGCCAGATATACACGAGTTTCCCTCAACGAGACAGCATCTCAACGACAAAAATATCTTTTAAAGAACTATGCCTTCAGCTACCGTTTGTTTTTTTCTTCAATTCTGTTTAAAACCTCTTGCTATATTCAATTTGAATAACACAAAAACAAAAAACTCTCTATCTAACAAAAAATGTATAAAGTGAGAAAAAAGCTTCTGTCATTAGTACAAATTATTGCTTTATTGCTTATTTCAGGGTTCGAACCCTAAACGTGGAAGCTTGGTTCGACTCCAAAACTATGTTTGACAGTTTCCCAGCCGATGGTCAGTGGCTCTGTCCGGGCGCTCCAGCTTTCTTCATCATAAGCTGGACGCCATGAAATAGCAAAAAAAAATGATTAAAGTGGCGTTAAAGACCAACAATGAATATATCAATCATTGTATATTTCAGACGTTTCACACACAGATCTTTTTTTTGTTAAACAAGGCGATATTTATTTGAAATTGAATTTGACAATAGGAATTTTCTCGCATCGTATAATGATGAATCCGGATATGACTGTAATATGTGCCGCTGGACATTACTCTTCATCTTTGTAACATTGTAATACCTAAAAGAATTGAAGAATTTATAGGAAATATTATTTTCAACATTTGTAAACTATTTTAGAGGAAAGCTATAAATTTAGAAGATATCTTAGGATTGAAGGGACAAAGCAACATAGAAGGGACCTACATTTGAAGGTTGGTGTGTCCAGCATATTACATATGTGGCAACCTTTTGTTAAAGTCTTGTACCAATTTAAACTTTTACAAGTTATACAAGTTCCATTACTAACTTAACGTCGACACCTTATAATGTAAAATATCTATTTTGAATAGAAAAGGGTGTTTTCTATGTTCGACGATTGCAAAATTTCTGAAAATGAATCGAACGGTCTTTATTCGAAGCATTCCGTATCTTAGTAAACATGTCGTTGACAAACAATACTCTGAACCACTGACAGTGTCGGTAAAGATTCCTTGTGCAAAAATGACAAAACAGGGGTACAGAGTATTGTCCCTGCTAACCTGAAGTGTGCACGTTTCAGCGATGGGGTTCCCAGTGAAGACATTGTTTTTCAGTTAAAACATTTGAGGTACACAGTCTACAAAATGAAACAAAAAATGAAAAGATGATGCTCGTCTTGGCGTATACTCAAGAATTTACTAATTCTGAACTGCTTAAACATGAAATGAAGTCACAAAACACATGCGAATAGTCGCTGCTTGAATAGGCAGAGTTGCCTTTCATACAATTTACACATAGTCCCACAATGCCCAGATGATCTAAAGCATAATAATAAAATATCATAAATTTCACTATAAAAGAAATAACATAACTAATACTTTAAGCCATAGATTTTTATATGTAAAAACACAGTACTAAAAGTTTACATACATAAAAAATGACAGGAACTATATTTATAGACAACCGATTACGAGCGACCAAACAGGTCACTTATGAAAATCAGATCATTTCGTCTTTTGTTTTTATTTAGTTCTTTGAGTCTCTCTTTTGCTTTTTTTCTGGACTTAATTATGCATGACATAACATCTTAACTTCATGTTTTAAAATATATACTTATGTATTGTGCATCAATGTGACAAAATGAAGTAAACGGCAATTAGACAGCAACCTAGCAACATAAATAACCAAGGATATGTTTTTGGTTTGACTGTAAGCCAGATATACACGAGTTTCCTTCAACGAGACAGCATCTCAACGACAAAAATATCTTTTAAAGAACTATGCATTCAGCTACCGTTTGTTTTTTTCTTCAATCCTTTTTAAAACCTCTTGCTATATTCAATTTGATTAACCAAAAAAATACTATGAAAAGAAAAATGGATAAATACTTGACCAAGTGTCAGTTTCTAATGGTATAAGTAAATTAATTATCAAGAGCAACTGTGCCTATTCAAGCAACGACTGTTCGCATATGTCTTGTGACTTCATTTCATGTTTAAGCAATTCCGAATAAGTAAATTCTTGAGTAAACGCAAACTCGAGCATCATCTTTTCAACTTTTGTTTCATTTTGTAGACTGTGTAGTTCAAATGTTTTAACTGAAAAATATGTCTTCACTGGGAACCCCAGAGCTGAAACGTGCACAACTCAGGTACCGGGGACAATACTCTGTACCCCTTTATTGTCATTTTTGCACAAGAGATCTTTACAGACACTGTCAGTGGTTCAGAGTATTGCTTGTCAAAGACATGTCTACTAAGATAGTGAATGCTACATTCGAATAGGGACTGTTCGATTCATTCTCAGAAATTTTGCAATCGGCGACGAGAGAAAACACCCTTTTCTATTCAAAATAGATATTCTACATTTTAAGGTTTCGACGTTAAGTTAGTAATGAAACTTGAAAAACTTTTAAAAGTCTAAACTGATACAAAACTTTAACAAAAGGTTGCCACATATGTAATATGATGGACACACCAACCTTCAAATATAGGTCCGTTCTATGTTGCTTTGTCCTTGCAATCCTAAGATTTATATATGTTAAGCTCTCCTCAAAAATAGTTGACAAAAGCTGTAAATAAACTTGCCTTTAAATTCTTCTATTCTTCTGGGTATTACAATGTTACAAAGATGAAGATTTACATTGTTGGTCTTTAACGCTACTTTTATCTTTTTTTTGCTATTTCATGGCGGCCAACTCTTTTATGGTGAAGAAAGCTGGAGCACCCGGAGTGAACCACTGACCTTCGTCTAGGAAACTGTCAAACATAGTTTTGGAGTCGAGCTATTATGTCATGCATGATTAAGTGAAGAAAAAGGCAAAAGAGAGACTCAAAGAACTAAATAGAAAGAGACGGAATGATCTGATTTTCAAAAATGACCTGGTTGATCGCTCGTAATCGGTTGTCTATGAATATAGTTCCTGTCCTTTTTTGTGTAGGTAAACTTTTATCACTGTGTTTTTTACATATATAATTCTATGGCTAAAAGTATTATATTTAGTTATGTTATGAACTTTATGATATGTTTTTTATGCCTTAGATCATTGGGGCATTGTGGGACTATGTGTCAAAGATGTATGAATGGCAACTCTGCCTATTCAAGCAACGACTGTTCGCAAGCAGTTCCGAATAAGTAAATTCTTGCGTAAACGCCAAGACGAGCATCATCTTTTCATCTTTTGTTTCATTTTGTAGACTGTACCTCAAATGTTTTTACCTGAAAAAAAATGTCTTCACTGGGAACCCCAGAGCTGAAACGTGTACACTTCAGATTAGCGGGGACAATACTCTGTATCCCGTTTTTTGTCATTTTTGCACAAGGGATCGATACAGACACTGTCATTGGTTCTGTAATGGCCTTACCATTAAGTATAACCACGATTGGGCTCAATCAATAAGACTATCAGATGCTGACAATTTATTCCATAACCAATCTAAACAAATGGTAAAAAGCTGAAAATACAAAATAAAATACAATTTTTCAATGTGTTCAATTAATGTTATAATGTATGAATGTCAAGTGAAGACAATAGCAAAGTCCATAGAACGCGAAATAAAGCTGCAGTTATCAAAGGTGAAGTTTCCAGTATATCACGGATAAAGAGTTCAATTATGTGAAGAACGATTTGAAGGCATCAAATACAAAGTTATAAATGTAACTCACTCTGTGGTTAGCCACGAATTGTGTCCTAGATGACGTTTTTACTTCTCCAGTTCTGGAATGACCTTGCAATATTCAGTTCGAGATACGTGTAAGAAAGGGAAAGGTAATGATGATACGATGTTTAAAGTTCTTACAAGCTCTTATAAGGTTAAAGATGAATAATCCTCCTAAACTGGAACACATAAACAGATTAAGAATATAATCAAAGGAACTATATAAATTGAGGAAAGACGTAACAGAATACTCCCCGTCTGATGTCTATCTGATATCACTATTCCATAAATTAATTGCATTTGAACATAAGATAAATAAATAAATCCCAACATACACTGAATATGTACAGGTGAAATGTCCACTATTGGTCGTGTGAGAAATATCCGGTCTCAACTTACGACTTTTCACTATAAAGTTTCCTGAATAAATTTATTCCACGTGTCCTTTAGAAGAAGGATGTCTCGGATGAGATTGTTGTGTTCTGTAGAATGTTCTATTACTGCTGTATCGATAATAGAAACTGTTTTATCTAACGTTGTAAGACGGCGATATCCTCCCGTAAGTTTGACGGGAGTTGATACTTGGTCCTCGTCCGATTTGGCGAAATGTCACATCTTTGTGAGTCTCAGACGAAATTAAGCTTTTCGTCCTAACGTTCCATCCTGCGGATCTAGTCGCTCTATCTGTAAAGTGGCGTCCTTGATGTTTGATTTTGTCGTAGTAAAGTCCCACAAAGGGTGTTGCTTTGAGATGGTGTCCAGATAAGACCACTGGTTCCTTTTCACTAATATCCAAGTTAGACTTGCTTCCTACTCGGAGTAGATGTTGATTGTTCACAGGCAGATTGAAATTGGCAATCGGTCCTTCTTTCGGAATAGATTTGTGAATGCGACTGATTGCCTCTCCATGAACTTCAGGTTTTGTTGATTTCGGAATGAAATTTTCTTTATCCATAGAATTTTCTATAGAAGTCACAGATTCTGCTTTTAGTGACACGGGTGCTGTCCCTTTAGAGAAATTCTTGAGTTTACCAGATTTGGCACTAGATCCAGTACACTCAAGGAATTGTATGGAGTGCATTTTTGCAACCTTCTCATCTGAATTTAAGTTTTGGTAGTTTTCTTCACCAGCGATTGGATTTTCGTCCTTGACGGATATTTCCGGTCTTGAGGCGTTGAGAAGTTGTTCTGGTTTCGTGATTGAAACGTAAGTTATCTTTGTGTTGACTTCAAGCGTAACAGTTTGCTTGTCAATGTATATATTTCCAATTATGACCCAACCAAGTTTCAATTTTTGGGCAAATGGAGTTCTGGATGGTCCTAGGCGTTGTTCAAGGACGTGATGTGCCTCTATAAGGTCTCTTACAATTAAGAGTAGAATTTGGCAACGTTCCTCTATCGGTGGAATGCTTCCCATGAGTTCTTTTAGATGAGGATGATACATTGCGACCTCAGGAGTAGGAATTTCGTCTCGATTATTGGGAATATTATTACATTCAATTAATGTAGGCAGATCAAATTGTACGTCACCATGTACAGATTTTAAGACGAAATCTTTTCCTCTTTTCCCGGAAGTAGCTACTCTGCCGGAGCATGTTGTAAGAGAGTATTTTTCAGGTTTTTTCCAAACGTTGAACAGACTGAAGTATTCAGGCGAGGCAAGAGACCGGTTGCTTTGGTCGCTAATGATGGCGTACATCCGGATAATGTTGTCTGTCCTGTCCTTGTGGTACACATCCACAGGTGATATCTTGGCACAAGATTTCTCACTCTTAGGATCTTTGTGGATCTCTGTGCAGGTTGAACTCACAGAGGTTAACTTGATTTCAGCCGATTCTGTTGGCTCCCCGCCGTAGGCTTGTCTGGGCGAGCTAGACTGAGAACTTGCAGGTTGCTGTGGTCTAGTGATGTGAAGTGCGGTGGTATGTCGTTGACTTCCACACTCATTACAACTTATACTTGCGTTGCAGTCCCGACTTGTGTGTGTGGTTGACTCACAACACTTGTAGCACACATTGTTCTGTCTTAACAGTTCTTTGCGTTCCTCGATTGATTTGGCTCGGAACGCTCGGCATTCATTCAAAGGATGCTTTGTCTTTTGTAGGATACACAGATCTTGTTGTTGACTTCTGTCTCCAGTTTGCTGTTCAACATCCGTCTTATTGACGTTGACTTTAGAGTAGGTCTGAGGTGTGAACTTTGGCGCAGCACCTTTTGTATTTGGTGTGACTTTTGACCTAAAGATGAAACCAGGATCGTTCTTTATTTTGCTAATTTCCCTGATGAAGGCAGAGAATTCTGTGAAAGGCGGAAAGGCAACTTCGTGTTTAGACTTGTATCTTGAAGCCCTTGTTATCCACTTTTCTTGGAGTCCATATGGCAGTTTTTCTACAATTGGATTTATCCCGGACGAAGAGTCGAAATAAGCTAGCAAACATCCCAGCTTGGGATTTTCTTTGTGATACTCTATTTCTGAGATAATATCTGACAAATCGTACAGGAGTGAGTTGTCTTTATTTGTCAGTGTTGGAAAGTTGGCAAGTTTGTTGACGAGAGACGCCTCCAACATTATTGGAGCACCATATCGGTCGTCCAGTCTCTCCCATAGTCTGTGTAGGCCCCTTGTTGGGTTGTTGGCATTTGATGCCCTTATACTCATGGCATGTTTGGCAGACTCTGATCCAAGCCATTTAATAAGTAGGTCTATCTGTTCCGAGTCTGAAACTTGTAATTCATCTATGACGTTTTTAAAACTGGCTTTCCATGTATGAAAGGATTCTGCCTGGTCGTTAAAGCTTGTAAGCCGGGAGAACAACAGGTCCTTGCGCAGGAGAAATCTGGTTATCTCCGACGTATGGTTGATTTGTTGCTGGGGTGCAACAGGGATCTCTTCTGCAACACCCTGTTGTTGGTGTTCAGCAAGGATCTCCTCTGAAACGCCTAGTTTTTGGTATGAAACAGGGATCTTTTCTGAAACGCCCTGTTTTCCTATGCCAGTTATTGTTCCCAGATCTGGGAATACATTACTAGTAACTTCTGGTGCCTTAGCATGTGTAGGCAAGACCACAGGTGTTTTTGATGGCAAGTTCAGTGCCACGGATGGCATGAACGCTGGTGCTTCATGACTTAGCTCAGCCTTAACAGGAGTTTGTTTTTTTCCTTTGAGGGCTTGTCACTTCATGTACAGCAGTTGGTACAGGGTACTTATTTACGAAATCATGCACACGTTGGTGCGGGTCTTCTGTCTCGTCAGGTAAATCGTCTAGCGCTTGACTGTCGTCGTACTCTAGGATACGAGCCTCGGCTTCAGCGGCTGCAGCTTCTCTCTGTGCTTCGAGAAGGTTTCAAATTGGCCTTTAGTTCAGCTTTTTCCCGGCTTACACGCGCAGCCTCTTGTTCCAATTGAGCTTTCCTGCGTATTACCTCCTGTTCTGTTTGAGCTTTTCTTTGAGCGGCTTCCTGTTCTGATCGGATGGCCTGTTGCTCCATTTCGGCTTTGACTTCCGTTTGTCTGAACAGAGCTTGTTCCTCTAATAAGGCCTCCTGTTTAAGGATCAGGGCATGTTTTTCGGCAAAGGCTATTTTAGACTTAGCAGCCTCTGCTTAGGCACGCTTCCTCCGTGCCAGGCTTGACATATCGGAGACGTTGGAGAATCCGCTATGCGAGGTTTTCTTACCCTTAGATGTTTTTGTTTTGGTGAATTTAGCCTTTGTCAGAGCGAGACGATGCTCGTGTAGGGTTTCCATAGCCAGGTCCACTTTAGACAGTCGAATTTCTGATGACTGATTACATGTGTCTATGTTCTTAAGACCTGTGGCGTTCTGGTCTTCTTCAAAAAGTTCAGGTACTCATCTATGCGCTTGCCATAATGAGTACAGGCTTCTACGATTTTGTCCTCTGAGGTAAGAAGTTGTTGGAGCTCGTTCGGAGGAGTGGTCATTTCCAATAACTGGAATTCTAAACCTGACCAAAGGGCCTCTAGCTCCTGACAGAACTTGTCACGTTTCTCTGCGAACGCTTCGTGTCCTTTTTCTGTGAGATCACGTACTCGCCTAGTCTCGGGATTTTCATCTTCATGTGTGGTATTAGACGGATTTTCTATTAGTTCTACAGAAACATCTTCTCTGGGGGCTGAACCTCGTCATGCTGTTCTGCGTGACTGGGATCCATGATGGCTCAACGTTGTTGGTTTGCTGCCTAGTACACACAAGTTGTGTTGTGCACTGTCAGTGTAACAGTACGTACGTTGCTACGTTGTCGTTCCTTGTCTGGATATGTAAAGACAGGTTGTCGTCAATTTACTATGCGTCAAGGGATGACGCGTTCTTGCAGGCAGGTTGTAGTGACGTGGAGTGGCGGTATCTGTGAGACACAACAGGCAAGTTGTAGACTTTTTACTGTAATGGCCTGACCATTAAGTATAACCACGATTGGGCTCAAGCAATAAGACTATCAGGTGCTGACAATTTATTCTCAAACCAATCTAAACAAATGGTAAAAAGCTGAAAATACAAAATAAAATACAATTTTTCAATGTGTTCAATTAATGTTATAATGTATGAATGTCAAGTGAAGACAATAGCAAAGTCCATAGAACGCGAAATAAAGCTGCAGTTATCAAAGGTGAAGTTTCCAGTATATCACGGATAAAGAGTTCAATTATGTGAAGAACGATTTGAAGGCATCAAATACAAAGTTATAAATGTAAATCACTCTGTGGTTAGCCACGAATTGTGTCCTAGATGACGTTTTTACTTCTCCAGTTCTGGAATGACCTTGCAATATTCAGTTCGAGATACGTGTAAGAAAGGGAAAGGTAATGATGATACGATGTTTAAAGTTCTTACAAGCTCTTATAAGGTTAAAGATGAATAATCCTCCTAAACTGGAACACATAAACAGATTAACAATATAATCAAACGAACTATATAAATTGAGGAAAGGCGTAACAGAATAGGTTCATATTATTGCTTGTCAAAGACATGTCTAATAAGATAGTGAATGCTGCATTCGAATAGGGACTGCTCGATTCATTTTCAGAAATTTTGTTCAGAAATGGAACTTGAATAACTTATAAAAGCTGAAAGTGGTACAAGACTTTAACAAAAGGTTGCCACATATGTAATATGATGGACACACCAACCTTCAAAGATAGGTCCTTTCTATGTTGTTTTTGTAAGAGATAAATTTGTCCTGGTAATATATATGTCCGGGCGGACACATAATACTTGTATAAAAAGACCATGGTTACAGAATTTACTAGTATTTCTAGTCTGATGTTAGTAATTTATGTCCCCAGACTAATTTTCCTAGGAGTTCAAGTCCATGTCATTAATATTCCTAGGTAAAAACGTCCATGTCCTGTTTTACAGGGAAAATTTTAACGAATTAAATCATTTACATTTAAACCATGGAAATTTGAATGTTATGTATTAATATTGTTTAAGAGTTGTGTATTTATATTTTTAATAAAATGTATGTCCTCAGACTAATTTTCCTAGGAAATCATGTCCATGTCATCAATATTCCTAGGTAAAATCGTCCATGCCCTTTATTTTAAAAGGTAAATACAAATGTTATGTTTTAATATTGTTTAAGAGTTGTGTATCAATTATATTAATAAAGTTTATGTCCCCAGACTAATTGTCCTACGAAATCATGTCTATGTCATTAATATTCCTAGGGAAAGACGTCCATGCCCTTTACTTTAAAAGGTAAATTTAAATGTTATATTTTAATATTGTTTTAGAGTTGTGTATTAATATTTTAATAAAATGTATGTCCCAAGACTAATTTTCCTAGGACATCATGTCCATGTCATTAACATGCCTAGGTTAAAACTTCTATGTCCTTTATCTTAATTGTACAAAATTAATGAAACTTTCCAATCTGAACTAAGAAAATATGGTTTTGTGTTTATTATCAATAATTGATATAATATAATAAAAAATATTAGAAAAACAAGTCTTAGGACAATTTTTACTAGGAAAATAAGTGCCAGACATATTTTACTAGCTATGGACTTATTTTCCTAGGAAAATTTGTCCTGGGACTTACATTCCTAGTAAAAAATGGTCATGGACTTGATTAACTAGGAAAAAAAGTCTGGCGGACAAATTTTACTACCGGACCAAATTTACTGTTACACTTTGTCGTTGCAATCCTAAGATGTCTTCTAAATTTTAAGCCTTTCTCTAAAATAGTTAACAAAAGTTGTAAATAATCTTGCCTTTACATTCTTCTATTCTTCTAGGTATAACAATGTTACAAAGATTAAGACTGATGTCCAGCGGCACATATTACAGTCATATCCAGATTCATCATTATACGATGCTGCAAAATTCATATTGTCAAATTCAATTTCAAATAAATATCGTCTTGTTTAACAAAAATAAGATTTGTGTGTGAAATGTCTGAAATATACAATGATTGATTTATTCATTGTTGGTCTTTAATGCCACTTTTATCATTTTTTGACTATTTCATGGCGGCCAGCTTTTTTATGGTTAAGAAAGCTGGAGCGCCCGGAGAGAACCACTGACCTTCGGTCGGGAAACTGTCAAACACAGTTTTGGAGTCGAACAAAGCTACCACGTGTGGGGTTCGAACTCTGAAATAAGCACTGAAGCAATAATGTGTACTAATGACAGAAGCTTCTTTCTCACTTTATCCAGTTTTCGTTTGACAGATAGTTTTTGTTTTGTTATTCAAATTGAATATAGCCAAGGTTTTTAAAAAGAATTGAAGAAAAAAACAAACGGTAGTTAAATGCATAGTTCTTTAAAAGATATTTTTGTCGTTGGGATGCTGTCTCGTTGAAGGAAACTTGCACATATCTGGATTACAGTCAAATTGATGCACAATACATAAGTTTATATTTAAAAACATGAAGTTAAGATGTTATGTCATGCAAAATTAAGCGAAGAAAAAAAGCAAAAAAGAGACTCAAAGAACTAAATAGAAAAAGACGAAATGATCTGAATTTCAAAAAAGACCTGTTTGGTCGCTCGTAATCAGTTGTCTATGAATATAGTTCCTGTCATTTTTTATGTATGTAAACTTTTACTACTGTGTTTTTTACATATACAAATCCATTGCTAACAGTATTAGTTATGTTAATTCTTTTATAGTGAACTTTGTGATATTTTTTTTATTATGCTTTAGATCATTGGGCATTGTGGGACTATGTGTCAAAGTTGTATGAAGGGCAACTCTGCCTATTCAAGCAACGACTGTTCGCAGGTGTCTTGTGACTTCATTTCATGCATTAAAGCAGTTCCGAATAGGTAAATCCTTGAGTAAACACCAAGACGAGCATCATCTTTTAAACTTTTGTTTCATTTTGTAGACTGTGTACCTCAAATGTTTTAACCGAATAAAAAATGTTAACTGGGAACCCCAGAGCTGAAACGTGCACACTTCAGGTTAGCGGGGAGAATACTCTGTACTCCTTTTTTTGTCATTTTCGCACGAGGTATGTTTACAGAGACTGTCAGTGGTTCAGAGTATTGCTTGTCAAAGACATGTCTATTAAGATAGTGAATGCTGCATTCGAATAGGGGCTGTTCGATTCATTCTCAGAAATTGTATAATTGTCGAACAAAGAAAACACCCTTTCTATTCATAATAGATATTCTACATTACAAGGTGTCGATGTTAAGTTAGTAATGGAACTTGAATAACTTATAAAAGTTGAAAGTGGTACAAGAATTTAACAAAAGGTTGCCACATATGTAATATGATGGACACACCAACCTTCAAAGATATGTCCCTTCTATGTTGCTTTGTCCTTGCAATCCAAAGATATCTTCTAAATTTTAAGCCTTCCTTTAAAATAGTTAACAAAAGTTGTAAATAATCTTGCCTTTACATTCTTCTATTCTTCTAGGCATAACAATGTTACAAAGATTAAGATTGATGTCCAGCGGCACATATTACAGTCATATCCGGATTCATCATTATACGATGCTGGAAAATTCCTATTGTCAAATTCAATTTCAAATAAATATCGTCTTGTTTAACAAAAAATAGGATCTGTGTGTGAAATGTCTGAAATTTACAATGATTGAATTATTCATTGTTGGTCTTTAAGGCAACTTTTATCATTTTCTGGCTATTTCATGGCGGCCAGCTTTTTTATGGTTAAGAAAGCTGGAGTGCCCGGAGAGAATCGCTGAGCTTCGGCAGGGAAACTGTCAAACACAGTTTTGGAGTCGAACCAAGCTACCACGTGTGGGGTTGGAACTCTGAAATAAGCACTGAAGCAATAATGTGTACTAATAACAAAAGCTTCTTTCTCACTTGATCCAGTTTTCGTTTGACAGATAGTTTTTGTTTTGTTATTCAAATTGAATATAGCCAAGGTTTTTTAAAAGAATTGAAGAAAAAAACAAACGGTAGCTAAATGCATAGTTCTTTAAAAGATATCTTTGTCGTTGGGATGCTGTCTCGTTGAGGGAAACTTGCATATATTTGGATTACAGTCAAACCATGCACATATCTTTTGGCTATTTAAGTTGCTAGGTTGCTGTTTCATTGACGTTTACCCCATAATGTCATATTGATGCACAATACATAAGTATATATTTAAAAACATGAAGTTAAGATGTTATGTCATGCAAAATTAGGCGAAGAAAAAAAGAAAAAAAGAGACTCAAAGAAATAAATAGAAAAAGACGAAATTATCTGATTTCCAAAAATGACCTGTTTGGTCGCTCGTAATCGGCTGTCAATATAGTTCCTGTAATTTTTTATGTATGTAAACGTTTACTACTGTGTTTTTTACATATAAAAATCTATTGCTAACAGTATTAGTTATGTTAATTCTTTTATAGTGAACTTTGTGATATTTTTTTTATTATGCTTTAGATCATTGGGCATTGTGGACTATGTGTCAAACATATATGCAGAAATCAACGCCACTTTGCTTATTTGAATATTATACTAAAGAAATCGGATACGGGTCACGGAAATTATATTGAATGATAGGGAATTTTGAAAAAAAAATGTCTGTTTTTACTTTAATTTAAGTGATAGACAGGTTGCGGGGACAGACAATAAATAAACACAACAATATACACCATTTAACGAAACATAATGACTGTCGTTGCAAAAATCAAGGTTTCTGAGCTATTTTAAAAATCGAAGCGAGAGGCTTCTAACATTGCAGTATAAAATACAGGCTAAAATGGCTGAAACGTCAAATTTGCAAACTTCGTGTTGAAAATTGGCTAACAAGGTCATTACAAAAACAGGTTGCGGGGATGAAACTTGAAACTTGATTGCCCAAAGAATAAGCAAGTCCAAACCTTGTATGTGTAGTCGTTGAACTCAAAGTTCCCACGTAAAGTTAAAATGCCCCTATTTCAAGAAGAACAAACTCAAGAAAACACGGAAAATTCACTAAATTAGCGTTAATTGTTTTGATTTTGACCGCCTGACAACTTTACGGAAATAACAGAGTGATTATAAACAAGGACTCTGTGACGGGCAACTTATAATATCCGTGTTTTAAAGATTTTAATGATATCAAGCCAGTCCAGTTTAAACTATTATCATTTGGTACAATTCTCATTTACATATTATGAATATTAATTAGCAAAAGTACTACTAATTTCTGGCTATGAGTTGTATGAAGGGCAACTCTGCCTATTCAAGCAACGACTTTTCGCATGTGTCTTGTGACTTCATTTCATGCATTAAAGCAGTTCCGAATAGGTAAATTCTTGAGTATACACCAAGACGAGCATCATCTTTTAAACTTTTTTTTCATTTTGTAGACTGTGTACCTCAAATGTTTTAACCGAATAAAAAATGTCCACTGGGAACCCCAGAGCTGAAACGTGCACACTTCAGGCTAGCGGGGAGATTACTCTGTACTCCTTTTTTTGTCATTTTTGCACGAGGTATCTTTACAGAGACTGTCAGTGGTTCAGATTATTGCTTGTCAAAGACATGTCTACTAAGATAGTGAATGCTGCATTCGAATAGGGGCTGTTCGATTCATTCTCAGAAATTTTATAATTGTCGAACAAAGAAAACACCCTTTTCTATTCAAAATAGATATTCTACATTATAAGGTGTCGACGTTAAGTAAGGAAGGAACTTAAATAACTTTTAAAAGTTAAAATTGGTACAAGACTTTAACAAAAGGTTGCCACATAAGGAATATGATAGACACACCAACCTTCAAAGATAGGTCCCTTCTATTTTGCTTTGTCCTTGCAATTCTAAGATATCTTTCAAATTTTGAGTCTTCCTCTAAAATAGTTGACAAAAGTTGTAACTAATCTTAGCTTTAAATTCTTCTATTCTTCTAGGTATAACAATGTTACAAAGATTAAGATTGATGTCCAGCGGCACATATAACAGTCATATCCGGATTCATCATTATTCGATGCTGGAAAATTCCTATTGTCAAATTCAATTTCAAATAAATATAGTCTTGTTTAACAAAATTAAGATCTGTGTGTGAAACGTCTGAAATATACAATGAATAATTTATTCAATACAAATTGTTGGTCTTTAACGCCACTTTTATCATTTTTTGCTTTTTCATAGCGGCCAGTTTTTTATGGTATAGAAAGCTGGAGCGCCCGGAGAGAACCACTGACCTTCGGCTTGGAAACTGTCAAACATAGTTTTGGAGTCGAACCAAGCTACCACGTGTAGGGTTCGAACTCTGAAATAAGCAATGAAGCAATAATTTGAACTAATGACAGAAGCTTCTGTCTCAATTGATACAGTTTTCGTTTGATAGATAGTTTTTTTTTTTTTTTTGTTATTCAAATTGAATATAGCAAGAGGTTTAATAAAGAATTGAAGAAAAAAAAACAAACATTAGCTGAATGCATAGTTCTTAAAATATATCCTTGGTTATTTGTGTTGCTAGGTTTCTGTCTCATTGACATGTACCCCATATTGTAATATTGATGCACAATACATAAGTATATATTTAAAAATATGAAGTTAAGGTATTATGTCATGCATGATTAAGTGAAGAAAAAGACAAAAGAGATACTCAAAGAACTGAATAGAAAAAGACGAAATGATCTGATTTTCAAAAATGACCTGTTTGGTTACTCGTATTCGGTTGTCTATGAATATAGTTCCTGTCATTTTTTAGTACTTTTACTACTGTGTTTTTTACATATTAAAATCAATGGCTAAAAGTAATAGTTATGTTATTTCTTTTATAGTGAACTTTATGATATTTTTTTATTATACTTTAGATCATTGGGGCATTGTGGGACTATGTGTCAAAGATGTATGAAGGGCAACTCTGCCTATTCAAGCAACGACTGTTCGCATGTGTCTTGTGACTTCAGTTCGTGTTTAAGCAGTTCCGAATAAGTAAATTCTTGCGTAAACGCCAAGACGAGCATCATCTTTTCATCTTTTGTTTCATTTTGTAGACTGTACCTCAAATATTTAACCTGAAAAAAAATGTCTTCACTAGGAACCCCAGAGCTGAAACGTGCACACTTCAGGTTAGCGTGGACAATACTCTGTACCCCTTTTTTTGTCATTTTTGCACTGTGCAGTATGTTTGTCAAACATATGATAATGACTTTAGAGATATGTTGTACATTGTAGGCTGGTGTTTGTCTCTTAGTCTCTAAGTCGTATTTTTCGTTTGTTTGCTTTGGCACTGACACATTGTTTTCGACTTATGAGTTTGACTATCCCTGTGGTATAGTCCGCCTCTCTTGGTCCTGATATACATTGTACATGACATAGTACGATTGGTAAGAAATGAAACTGTGTAAGACAATGAAAAACTTGTCGCATGCAAATCCAACGTTGGTACCTCTCAACCAGGGTTTAGTGCAGAAGAAATAGTAAATCGATAGATTGGGATCTCTTGCCTTTTTTTCAATTTGTCGCTGCTTCATTTAGTGTTGTATTGTTTCGTGGCTTTTATAACATTCATATTCTTTCATGTAGCATTTTGCATTTAAAAATTCATAAACATAAATGTGCGTGTAATTCCTAAGAAAGTATGATTGAAGTATTCTTTGGGTTTTTGTTACGTTTGACATGATATAACATGTTAAAGGAAGGAATAAAGATTATTGCAGAAATATATTCATGATATTGTATAATTGAGAATGTAATGTTGTTTGTCTTTTTTCTCAAAAACACTTAGAGCGACAAAAAGACGAACAACATAATAAAGATACAATGTTCAAAACTAAAGACTAAGAAACACAAACCCCAAAACAAAACTGGGTATTATCACAGGTTCCCCGAATGAATCAGATCCAGCTCCACACGTGGCACCCATCATGTCGCTCATTTAAGTACAAACCGGGTGAAAACGGCTGATTCGGCAGGTCACATTCGTGGAAAAGAGGACAGGATTATGATTACGACAATTGAAACATATCTGTAGTCATCTGTGAAACAGAAATGCCATAACGGTTAGCCAACTCGTGATGGCGTCTGTATTCTTTTTTGAAGGGATAAATTCATTTTTACCACTTGGAACCTTTGGTTTTAATAACTTCTATGTGAGCAGCAACCGTCTATCAAGGAAATAATGATAGGGAATGAATGTCCTCGAAAATCGTATTAGTTATGTTCTAGATAATGCATATTTTAAGGTTTTTCTTGTCGTAGAACACACCGAGGGATGTCAGGATTGATCAAATGAAAGACCGACCGTAGGGAGGTCTTTCTTTGGGCAATTCTTACACCCCGATGTGTGTTCTACGACAAGAAAAATCTTTAAATATGCATTATCTGACTTATATACCGTCAAAAAAATTTTGTTTTTTTATAAAGATTTGCAAAATTTAGCATTCTATTTTACCGACCACACTAAAGTGGGATATTCCTTTCTAATGCGTTCATGTTTTAATACGCCCTACGGCTCATTTAGAATGTGAAATAAAACTCACTAATTAATCCAGATATAAACCTTAGAAATTATTATCCATACACAATAAAAATATTACTGTAACTGCATGAAGTAAGACATGAAAGAATTGTTACCATCTGATAACGGTGTATGAAAAATACAAGACACTTTGTAAGAAATTTATTGTACCAACTTAGTTTATGGAAAGGGGGAGGTGCTATGTTTTTTTTAACTATTTGTAATGACATTTTATCGCGGAAAAGTGATTATTTTTTCAACAATTTTAATTAAATCGAATGAAATATTCAGAATGATTTTCTTTTGAATAGCAATACATTTTTTTAACAGATAGTCAGGATATAATTATATACCCTCCCCCCACCCGACCTCATTGTGAGGTACGTGAATGTTATTCAATAGAATATAAGAATATTTTATTAGTTAATCATTTGATAGAGTAAAAGGTATACATAAATGTAAAAAAGTTAAGAACTGACACGAAGGGGGCACGAAATTGTGATATATGAACATGTTACACGAAAACGAATATCAATACATGTAGGTCATAGTATGATTTCCTTTTCAGTGTGTATCGTCCTAAACATGCATGAAATATTTGCCACTGGACGTTAAGTAACCATCAATCCATCGACCTATTCAGTGTGAATCAATAAGATTTTCAAAATCTTACACACGAATATGTTAAATCTGGCTTTATTTAAAAGTGTTATGAAAGTTTTACATTAAAATTCATCTCGCATATATGATAATGTCTCTGTATTGTAGCGATAAATTAACAAAACTTCACATATTTGTTTCTAAAATTAAAATTCGGGCAATGACGATTTTTTTTACACCTATCATAGATTGAACTTTAAAAAATAAATTCCTAAATCGACAACAGAAACTATCTGACGAATATAATTTTGAAGTAAATTATAGTTTGCATTTTTATTTAGGAAAATAATGACCTCACACAGGTTATTATTTTATGCCTTGGAGCATATTTAATTGAGACATGGTATCGTCCGGGTTGATTCTTCGAAAGAATGACCTATCGTTCTGAAAGAAAATAACTCCATATAGGTATATAAAAAATATATACTTCATATGCATGCGCTGCTTGAATATTACTACATAGAAACGGAATGTTCACAATTTGAGAAGCGAAACCTTTCTTCTATCGTACAGATTTGTCCAGCAACCGACCCTCATAATCAATTTCCAAATGTAAGTCAATATATGAGGCAGGCTAAACTGTATCTGTTGTACAGTGTATTTCAAGTACCAAAGGATAATTGCGTTCAACATAGTGACCAAACTTTGAATTATTTAGTGAGAGGACATAATCTATATAGCAGAAAGTGGAGTTAAATGATAGCGGTAGCTTCTGTTCATTCTTCGTGAATAGCTACTGCATGAACTCATCCTTATATAAATGAAGGAACAAGACGAAAATAAGAGGAGCAGAGCTGGTTCCCAAGGGTATGCCGAGAGGAAGATTTAATTTTACATGTTTATTTATATTTTTTAACTTAGTAATTGAACTTTATTTTGCGATATCCATTCATATACATATCTTATTTTACAGTTAATATCAAAATGAGTTGACTAAATCTTTTAGTAACATTGGCTTCTGTGTTAAACTGGTAAACCACATAATGAACAATTTAAATTAAAAATTATATTATAGCGTGTTTTGTTATACTCTGTTCACGATATCATCTTGTTTCGGGGGACGGATTTATAAACGTTTTTATTGTTTTCGAATTCATGTTTTGTAAACTAAAAACTGTAATTTGTTTACTTTTGAAAAAAAACAGTGTTTAAACTAAATTTGATATGCAGCATTTATGAAATTAACGACAATGAAAGATTGGAATTCTATGTTATTGTGTAAGCATAAAGTATATAATACAAACTTTAGACTCTCCTCCGATCGTAGCACTCGCCTGGTATCACGTGTACACGCAACATTAAAATAATAACTTAACTGAAAATTTGTTAACAGAGTCAAATTACTCCAATAAAAAAAGTCTCTTAACGGCAGGATTGTCGGATGGATCTATATATAATTCAGCAGATTGTAAGTACGCTTGTCGTGCGGATTCTGTGTCGCCTACAGTCTGTAAAGCTACACAAAGAAGATTAAAGGCTGCAGCTTTTGCGTGCAAATCTGCATTTAAATAATTGCATTATATAACAAGTTGTAGACCTTGGAGGGTATCCCGATATTGTTTGGCATCATTTATATGATAATGACAAATAAAACAAAGGAAACAAGCATAAACTGAAGATGGAATTCTTCGCGGGTTATAAACCACTTCTATTAGTAGTTCATCTGGTATGTATTAATAGAGAGTTCACTTCAAATCTTATATCATCTACAAGAACATATTTTCACAAATGAACAATACTCTTCTTCTGATGTAGTTTCAGTTTGAACAGTCGATGATGAATGTCCGACATTTTTATGTAAGGGTAGAGTTTTTCCAAGGTACATTTCGATATACAATCCATTATAATTCGTACAGTTCTAGTGTATAGTTTTGTTTTATAGAAGAACGAAGCTAACATCAGCCATCCAGATACAGTGTCATGATAAATATTCTGTAGAAGAGTACATAGAAAAGGATTTGTACTGTCGGTATTGGTATTTATTGTTACTGTATGCACTGTTAAATGGAATAGACTGGACACGCACTGAATTCATTATTGACATGTAATATGTATATACGTATTTTATTGAAGATTCGTCGCACGAAACTGTCATTTGTATTTCTCAAATAAATGAAGAATTATGCAATATTTTGAAAACCCCTCGGAAAGAATTATTTGCCAATTGCAGTAAAGTGGAACTGGTTGTTTTCTCAACATCATTTATATACAATGGGTTCCGTTCCATGTTGAAATACTGCATTGATGCAGAAAAAGTGGATACTTGATCTGAAAATAAAATGCATCGCCAACCATAAATATGCAATGAATATAGTTTTTCTAAAAGTATTTTACGAGCACGGCCCTCAATTTTATTCTCAAACATATTGTTCTCTGGAATGAAGTAATGCACACAAACTGAATACTCAACGCAATGAATCAATCTGTCAAAAAATTGCATAAAAAAAGGTATAAGATTGTCAGGTTTCCATGAGGATAGTGGTAGTTCTTCAGAGATCCAGAAAAGAATTGTTTTTAGGAAATAAGAGCAGAGTAATTCTTTACATTCAGAGTCAGTAGCTATTTCATCTTTCAAAATAATTTTTATTAGAGCATAACAACATAGTTGGGTGTGATTGAAAGTATATATTAGTCTGTTGTTAGTTATGTATTATTGTCATTTTGTTTATTTTCTTTGGTTACATCTTCTGACATCAGACTCGGACTTCTCCTGAACTGAATTTTAATGTGCGTATTGTTATGCGTTTACTTTTCTACATTGGCTAGAGGTATAGGGGAGGGTTGAGATCTCATAAACATGTTTAACCCCGCCGCATGTTTGCGCCTGTCCCAAGTCAGGAGCCTCTAGCCTTTGTTAGTCTTGTATTATTTTTAATTTTAGTTTCTTGTGTACAATTTGGAGTTTAGTATGGCGTTCATTATCACTGAACTAGTATATATATTTGTTTAGGGGTCAGCTGAAGGACGCCTCCGGGTGCGGGAATTTCTCGCTGCATTGAAGACCTGTTGGTGACCTTCTGCTGTTGTCTGTTCTATGGTCGGGTTGCTGTCTCTTTGACACATTCCCCATTTCCATTCTCAATTTTATTAAAAGTTTTTCACTGATTGAAAATGATATTTTCCATTCTAAATCCTCTTTTGTCGACCCCTTAGCCCCAATTAGTACAAAGAGGACACCGTGTTTGATGATACTTTGTTTGACATTATTACTCGGCCATGAGTTGGTAGATCTCTTTATCCATTGTACTGCAGATGGTATCCACGATTTACAATGTAAGCATTCGGCAAAGTCATATAATCCATCTTTGTCAGATACACATGGTCCATGAATTGTATAGTCCATATTTTTGGTCAGGATGTCTTCTTTCCATAAAGTGCTTGATAGATAATACTTATCAGCTAGTACACAGTTGTAAGAAGAAGTACACCTACTGTCTATTCTCAACTGAGTAAATCCAGGTTTTAGATTGTCTGTATCCATTATCAGTTATGATGAATTTGGATTTAAACGGGACTTTACATCATACACCTTTAGATGTCGTACGACATACATAATATCTAAATCACTGCCTCGCATATCAAGTCCTTCCCCATAATTTCCACTTATTATACTAATCTCATTATTGTGAATAGACAAATCATCCCTGTCAGCGTTCATTAATCTGATTTGTTTAACATGATCTTCAGTTCCTACTATACTTTGACACAAGTACCTATATAGTTTTGTTGATATATTGTGTTTTGTTGATATATTGTGTGTGATGTGGTCTGTAATCAGAACAAAAAAGTGATCAAAAGAAACACAAAATCTTTTAAAACTGCATTAGAGTTAGTGCACACTATATGTACATGTAGATTATTTCACTTGAAGTGAAAATCCAATCGGCATGTAACGTGTGGCATGCTTATCATCTAAATTAGAATTTAGAAACAGTGAATATTTCGCTAAAAACAGGCATACTAATACCTACATCTTTAAGGTTGCACTTTGTAAATACAGCTGTTTCTCAAACCACGCCTCTTTTTGGGGAGATATAGAATATTCATAGATAATTACTTTTGTTTACAAACTGGATCCCAGTTATGATCTCTATGTTTCATCTCATAGAGAAATAACTTGGGAATGTTACCAGTAAACATACATATGCATATTGTTTATATTGAAATATGTGGTAATCCTACTGTTAAGGTAGGGGTAGTTAAGAAATTTAGTGTTAGTTTAAAAATTTAGAAGTTCGGGGCATATAAACGTTGAAAATATGCCGCACAGCCCTATATTTTGACCTTTGAAAAAAATAGTAGTGCATATGAACTTTCCATTCTAGGATATGATTTTTTTCAAAACTTCATAGTAAAAGTGGTACAGTTTTAGCCGTAAAAGGAGTTCCTATGGGAAATTGCATTGTCAATATTTACAGAAATGCAACCTGTATTGGGTGAAAAAAGAGAACATACAGAATTTATCCAAATTTGGTTTATCTCACAGATTTTGCTGAAATTAACTCAAATATGAAGTTTTATAAATATTTCATGAAGATTGAGAAAATCCTGGGCCTTAACTATGATGACTCAGCATAAATTTACAGTTTACAGTATGCATAGTTTACTTAAAGCCCTGAATGCAAAATAAATTCATAATATATGCATATTTGTTAGTTAAATTGTTGACAAGTGCTTATTTTTACTCTTCACAGTCATTGAAACTCATAGATCCTTCCTGAATATTATTGGTGGGGTGTTTTTCTCCTGTCGATAACGCAAAAGTAAGCTGTAACATCTAAATCTGCTTTTTTGTCACCACGGCATAACAAATACAAGCTAGAAATACATAAATATCTCAACAAATATACGTTAGTGTGTTCTATCCTGAATATGTACTAAATATTTCATATTGCTAGAAACAGCAAAATAATTGAGGAAATTTGAAGCCACAGGGGCAAAAAACAGAGAAAATTGGCCACCCTCTGGGTGATAAAAGAAATAATTTAACTTGTAAATGCTATGATTTTATGATTTTAAAGGTCTTTATATAGAAAACAATAACTGTGCTTGGAAGTTATGCAAATATCAGATGTTAGCAGTTATTTCTCTAAATTTTAAGTGAATTTATACATCAGACTTGTATCTGCATACATACAACTATTGCAAATGTGGCTTTGTTTTAACACTTCTAGTTCATATATTAGCTAAATTATGTCAGATATATGGTTAGAGATGATACTGTTGTGACAAGAATTCTTAACTCGCCATTTGAGGCAGAAATTGTGAACTTTCATTGACAAATAGGCATACAGTAAGATGTGGACTGGAGATAGAGGCAGGATTGGGTACTTTATATAATCTTGAATGTTGGAATGATTGACTGCTAAACATTACATTTACAGTATTCTGAAATGCTTTCAATTTGTTATCAGAACAGTTTTAAACAGATTCTAGGCATTTCATGTCAGAAAACATGCAAATAGGGTAAGCTTGCAATAATTAAAGTCTTGTTTTCAAATTCTTTAAAAAACTGAAACTGGGTAGGGGGTATAAAATGTACAGTAAAAGAAAACTTAGAGTATATGCAGTGATTTTTATATGGCTATAAATCTGATAAATAAGTATAAATGTGAGAAAAAGTGTTTTTTGAGAGTTTTCTATTTGAATAAATGTCTGTATAGGTTGCACTTTGTAAATACAGCTGTTTCTCAAACCACGCATCTTTTGGGGAGATATAGAATATTCATAGATAATTAATTTTGTTTACAAACTGGATCCCAGTTATGATCTCTATGTTTCATCTCATGGAGACATAACTTGGGAATGTTACCAGTAAACATACAATATGCATATTGTTTATATTGAAATCTGTGGTAATCATACTGTTAAGGTAGGGATAGTTAAGAAATTTAGTGTTAGTTTAAACTCTTAGAAGTTCGGGGCATATAAACGTTGAAAATATGCCGCACAGCCCTATATTTTGACCTTTGACAAAAACAGTAGTGCATATGAACTTTCCATTCTAGGATATGATTTTTTTCAAAACTTCATAGTAAAAGTGGTACAGTTTTAGCCGTAAAAGGAGTTCCTATGGGAAAGTGCATTGTCAATATTTACAGAAATGCAACCTTAAATGACTGCCTAAATGAATTAAAAAAGGATCAATATTTTTGCATCATGTTTTAAAATTGCAGAGGTGTAATTTTAAAACTTCAAACGAAAACTTATTAGGCAGAAAAGTGTATACTAAGGAACTTGACGAATATGTTTGTCTGCAGGGTTTCGTGTTGCTCAATCTTTTGTTTTCCATGTTGTGTTTTGTAAATGGTTGTTTCTCTTTTGACCATTTTTGCCATGGCATTGCCGAAATGATTTCGAGTTATGAGTTTAAATGTCTCTTTGCCTTTGTATCTTTCGCCTCTCTTTGGTGTAAATTGATATTTTTGCATCTGTGACTTTTGTCAAGTAATGTCAATATTGGCAGAATGTAAATGACAAACGTAATATGGTGAACAATGAACAGATGTATAATTGTCTAGAAGTCAAAACTGTCAAGATTATCAGAAATTAGATATTTAGAACTGTCAGTTACTGTAAGTATAGTTAAAGAAACTTGGGGAAGAAATCGCATTCCAGTTTTACATGTTCGTGTTTGTCATTGTTTGATGAATATTCATTTGTGGACATGCAAATGTTAAAGAACGTCGTGGTGAATTCATCGAACTGTGACCTATGCAATTAACATCTTTATTGTACATAATAATCTTGGATAATAAACTCGTAAAATTATTTGAGCGTGAATGGAATTAATAAGCTATACATAGACGTTTGGATTTCATATGCATATCCAACTGCGAGTTGACCTTTTGTGTGTTAGTAAAAAATAACAGAATTTTGTAATAATTGCTAATTTTGCAGATTTCTATGACGCCTTAAAAATTGAGTAGTTTAATTTGTAACCACCACGAATCGGTTGATTGATATGTTGTGACTGTGAGTAAAATCACTAGCAACATGCTTTCGCGGTCTTATAACTTGAGATATCAGAATATTTTGTTATTTTGTTATTTATCTGTGTCTGTCATATTGCCATTATTGAAATTTTTACTGAGTGTTGATTTATATGGCAGGTATTGGATGCATAGCAGTACATGTTTTTTCCTGCATCTTCTTAATTTATTGTTCAGATATGACCATGTTAATCTAATAATTCCTAAATGTTGGAATCAAAAATTTAAAGGTTTAATTTGCAATCAAAATAGAATTAAGAGAAAAAAAACAAAATCTCGTGAAACTTTTAAGACATTGTAAACATGAGGTCTGTACAATATAGTTTGAGTTAGTATTTTATGAAGATATTTAAGTTGGCCTAGTAAACGATACATTTTAGACTTAGTCTGCAGTTAACCCTGGAGATGTCAATCATATTTGTAATCTCATTTCAAATTGAGATATTCGAATTACTGGAAAAATTTCCGTTTTCAATACGACTGTTTTTAAAATTTTATTTTTCTACTATGTGCGTAATATATAGTTTTCCATTTGAAAACACCACTTACGTCATGAAATAACATGAAAAACAAAGCACAATTTTAAGAAATATATATAAATTATGTATATACAGGACATATATAGTTTTATCCGGTTAAGATTCATATGCGAAATGGGTGTTTCCGTAAAAATTTTAGTTTTATATCCATTTTAACGTACAAATGCCACCTACACAATCATTTGTATTTTGCTTTAATGATTTCTTAAGTAAATAAATTGTGACAGAAGGTAGTGTTATTTATAACTTACATATTTTCTGTTATCATAGTTATTAGAAAGTCAACTATAGCATGATATAAGACTTGAAATTTGTTGAAAACGTAGTATTTAAATTTATTGAAGAGTAGGCTGCGGTTTACATTTTGTTTGCCGTATTGGTGCATCTGTACCTGCATATAATGTACATAAAATCATATTTAATTTAGGTGTTCAATTCATACAAATACTGTTCTATTATTGTCTGAAATACGAAAAATCTGTTTCGGTCAATTGTTTTAAATTTATATTAAACCAGCACCTGTTTTATCAAAACAAACAGTTGATATAGAATTTTCAGTTTTATTTTATTTATGAACATAATATTTCTAGAGCTTCGTACACAATTTGAAGGTCACATTCCTTCATTTTGTATAATTTTGAAAAACAGCGCAGGTTAATTTATAATGTTAACCCCCGCAAACAAAACAAACTCAGATATATGGACGGTGTACTTTTTTGTATTATTAAGGTTTCTTCAGTTATTTCTTATTTTTATTTATGTGCATTAGACTATTTTCTCTTACATTCACATTTGTATACAGAAAGAATATTCTTTTGCATGTTTCTTCGTTTTGCAAAGCAGAATATCTTCTTTTAAAAAAAATATCCATATGTTTTTGTATTCTTATTGGACTACCAAGTCGGTCTAGGTTTACAAGAGACCCTAGCAGAGTAAACCCCTACCTTCATTTTTTCACGAAAGCCATGTATTTAATTAGCTTTCGCCTGGAGCACGCTCTCTGCACATTAATAACCCTTGCAACAACTCTTTGAGGAGTCAGTAGGAAGCCTGTTGCAAAGCAAAATTTAAGTCCATATCCAATATACCCTCATTTTTTATTGACAGTCAAAATGTCCTTGACCTTCATGCCAGACGCCATCTATTACAGAACCTACATATTGTATTTGTTGTTAATATGTCCTCGTCTTGAATATGCATGACATATTTTCCACTGGACGTTAAACAATCAACGATTTCTCAATCAACCAATCCTCCTTACACCCGAGAGGTTAAATCAACATAAAATATATTTATAGAAATAGAATAAATAAATTATATATATGCTATTTAAATGATAAAACAGATCCTGAATGGCAAGTACTCCAAATTAATTTATTAAAACATAAATGAATTTCCTTGTCAATTTTGACGCAGAGCGATTTCGAGAATATTAAATACTTTTCATCTTTGCCTATATTTTATCATTAGAAGAGTAGAATAGAATGATATACAAATGAATGAAAAGTTTATATAACTATTATACAAATATAAATATAATATATAACAACAAACCAGAGTATACTGATATCAAATAATTATATCACTACAATAGGATAGTTATTACGGTGAGGTTGAATTCCCTGTCATTTATTCATCATTCACACACGAACTTGTCTCAGAAAAAATATATCTATCTACCTTAACCTAACTTTCAGGTATACAGATGTGATTTTTTTCTGAGACAAGTGCTTGAGACCATCCACCAGAACTTTCAGTCATCCGATGTTCAGTACTTCAGTACTTTGATTTATAGATGTTATTTGCTTTTGTCAAACACATGAAGAAGTTATCTAGCAAATGTAAAAAACTCCTTGCTGCGAAGATCGTATATATCATAAATAATACTATCAGTAATTTTTGTAAGACTGATTATGAATATTACAGCGATTTCAGTTTCGACTTCGTCAATTACACATCTATCATAGGCAATACAAAACTAACTACATAACATTTGAACACATGTTATAATTTCTAGCGAAACCAGTATCACAGTTTTTATTATAACAGTTAACTATTCTTTCATTTCATCACATCAGATATAAGGGCGTAGGATTGCATCTCTAAAACATAAGTCAGGTTCGGTAGGTCATAACTGTAATCTATAGTATGCTGTATAGTGGACTGAATTTACATAATGTAAAATAGTTCAAACAAGAAAAACAACGGTCTGGTGTATGTCCAATACTATGATATTATTACGTGAAAATTTCTGTAAAGCCTTGCTATTGGTCCGAGGCCGAAACATCACGTAACGATATCTTTAGTACTTGACTTTTTTTAACGTTTTTGTTGTGTTCATTTCCTTTCAAAAGATTTAGCATGTTTTACCTTGGAATTGAGCTATCCTAATCTCAGTTACTCAATTTTCTTTTATAACCTGCAATGTCAAATGATCTGGTGCTGTTTGGAAGTGTCTTCCACATTTTCGAATGTTTTATTAACCCTTTTCATTTACTACAAAGTGTAACAATACATATTTAGACACCAGATGCCTGGTTCGGATTGAAAAAATATTTGATACCTAACAACAACATGAGAAGCGAAAGCTAACGGTGAATCGAAATGCACCCATTTAACTGATAAATGTTTTAAACAATTATGGGATCCATAAGAAATGAGCTCTGTGACAATCTACAGACTCGTTGCCCAAACCTGAAAAAATTCAATTGTCTGCTTACAATATGCTTGTTAAAATGAATGTGATTGTACTCAGCCTGAAATATAAGACTTTTGCTAATGTGCTTTGTCTATATGCCTTTTGTGTTTATTCGTTACATGACGTGGCTCTGTATTTATACATCCAGCCATTGTGTTATTGTGCTAAGGTAATTTTTTGTATTCTTGTCTTTTATATGTCTAAATGCCTTTTTGTGCTTCTTTGTTACATATTTGTTTGTTTGCTTGTTTTCATAGGGATTAAAATTATAACACAATGTTGACTGTTTGATTTGGTGAAATTTTCAGTAAGATTTTTGGGATCATTTAAGAGTGAGTGTTTTCTTTCACGGTGTCGATGATTTTATTCCATTAACATGGGTAGGTCTAGTATGCTCGAAGCATGAGACAGATGCAATTTCCCCAAAATTGTACTATAGAGTGCACTAATAACGGTGTTTATTCCAACACAAAATTTATGCACAAAATTATTCCACAGATTAAATGGGATAAAATGTGCAAATGTATATCAGAAGAGAAGAAATTGTTAAAATGAACTGTTGACACAGACATATGTCTCGCCTGTCAGCGCATATCCTTTAAATTCAACAGATCCAAACTTTGGTTTTTTAATACAAAAGAACGTTTATCTTTGTTTTTTCAGGTATGATCACATAAGGTGTTTTTAGTCTGAATTGATTAATATACAAATACTGAACCAACCTTCTGATAGTATGATAATGTTATTATTAATAAACTCAAGTAATGACTTACCTGCCATTTTGTAAAGTATTTTGACGTTCAAATGTTTAATGGGTATTTCCGTAAAATCTTCGTTTTTTCTATTTCAATTTAAACGCACGAATAACACTTATACACTACTTCACAATTTTTCTTTTTTTTAGTTATTGTTTTATCAAAAGAATGAATTTCGATCAGATATAGCTCTAAATAAAAAAAATAGGCCCGCTGCACACGTAAGAGATATGAATAGAAATTGTAACATCAACGGAAATGCAAGGTATTGTTCTTAAATTTATTGAACCAAACATGATTGTTAGTACTATATATAATTCTCAAAAAATGAAAGTTGCTCGAGAACACGAATCATATGAGCAATATTCACGAATTGAATTATGTAGACAAGTGGTCGAAAGAGGCTTATTCCTGTTCGATTTTTTTTAAACAAGTAGCGAATGATTGTCTCATATATGTAAAAGTAAAAACGTATAATAGGACTCGCACTAATGGACAGTTATACAAAAGACACTATTCATCCTACTCTCTGAATCTCCGAACAAGATATACCCAGTTCTGTTTAAATTCGGTAATTACTTTTAAAACGTACTTCTAACAAAAGGAAAAAGTCTAAAGAATTGCACTGTTTCTGTGAATATTCATTACAATCAGTTATGTCCTAACTTTGATCAAATGTTAATCGTAGTTTTAATCTTTTAATAAACTTTGCACTTTCTTCATATTTTTTTTTATTGTTTAATAAAAAAAAAAAACGAATATGAGTACACACAATCCAGTAACAACAACACATCACCCTACGATTAAATATAGCTCTTAATTCAAATAATAAGACTGGTGTCCAAGATATGAAGAGGAATTATGTGATAACTTTTCTTTGTTCCAACAATTTAAAATTCAGCCATTGCGCTTTAAATTGACCGAACCAAATATGAATGTACGTTTTGTGTTTATTTCTACTGAATAAAGGTTGGTGGCTTACATGAGTCGTCTGATACGTTGAAAAATTAACATGTCGCATATAAAGACTCAGTCAGTGGAACATATTCTAACTTTGGTTTTCAATGCAAAAGACGTTTTAAATCTGATTGATAACGTATATGTTTAGAGAATTTTCTTTTTATCTCAATGTATTAACTTTTGGGTACTTACACTGCTGATAGAACAACAGTGTTAGTCACAATACCTCAAGTTTGCTTATACCTTTTATCCTGTTTAGTGAGAAAATCCTGTTTTGTATCTTTTTTCTTTTTACCTTCACAATAACACCCGTACAATACTTAGGTCATTGCTTCATGGTTTATTGGATTACCAATTAAAATAAAGAATACAAACCATCCGGAAACAATTATAAATAGGATCAAAACAAAACATAGCTCCGATCAGATATAGCTCTAAATTAAAGAAATAGGACAGGTGTATTTACAAGCATGACCAAAATGTTAATTCTTACTGAATGATATGTGCATACAAAACATTTGGAATGTTCTTACACGTAGACTATACATGATCATTGGAGCCTTATGTATTGAAACAAGATATTGCAGATTGTCATAAATATGTAATATATAAACTGTTTTTTTAATCTATAGTAGACCTCCTTTGTAGCCATCGTATTCATCATTGATAAAACAGACTTCGAATCATTTATTTGGTTTAAAATACAAAATATCTTTTAACTCTACTTTATCAGGTAGGATTATATATTACGTGCTTTTAGTGTGAATATATTAATATGCATATGCTGATTTTATTAATACAATTCTCAAACAATTACATACCCGCATAAATTTTGTAAATTATAATAACGTTCAAATGTAAAATGGGTATTTCGAAATAATCTTCGTTTGTTTCTATTTCCATTTAAACGCAATAATAACACGTTACTTTAATCTTTGCTTCATTGTTTATTGTTTTTTTTTTTCAATTAAAAAAAAATCACGATCAGAAATGGCTCTAAATTAAAAGAACAGGCACACGTACAAATATGACAGGTAATTAAGATGTGAATAGGAATTGTGTCATAAATTTAATGCTTTCTTTCAATGGAAATGTCACTCATTGTGCTTTTAATATATCGAACCAACTTTTATTGTAAGTACTAAGTATAATTCGCATGAAATAAAAGGTGCTTGAAAACACGAATCGTATTATGAATATTCAGAAGTTGATATATGATATCATGTGGTCTAAAAGGGTTATTCAATAAAATTCAAATTACAATTGATCAAGCCTGTTTTTTTTAAAACAAATTGCCACATATATGTATTAATTGAGAAGTTTATTAGGAATCACATGAATGGACAATTTTACAAAAGACACTATTCTACTTACTTTCAGATTCTTCGAACAAGATATACCTAGTTTTGTTTAAAACAAGTAATATCTTTCAAAACGTAATTTAAACTAAACGAAAAATTCAATAAATGAACTCTTTTAGTGAATATTCCTAAAATTAATAATATACTAACTTTGGTCTAATGCAAAAGCAATGGTAGGTTTAATCTTATACTATACAAAATAATGAGATGTGGTATATTGCTAATGATACAACAATCCACATGAGTTCAAATTACGATCATAAAATCTATGGTAGGTTCTTGTTTGTTCATATACTGGTGGACTGTAGAAACGCAACACACATTTTTATGATTTTTTAACCAAATCATGATTGGTCCTCATGAAACTAATATTCATGCTTACCATACTTCTTTATGGTTAGAAAAATTCAATACCTGACTTACCTGCGGTTATTGAACATACCGGATTATTGTAGTCGCACGAATTTCATGAAGCGAAAATTTGAAACCCACAAATAATTTTTTTAAGGATTTTTTTCTTTCAATCCATACCCACACTTGAATCATTAGAAAAATGATGCATCTCTATATTGCCGTGACTAAGCAATGAAAATCTGAATCAGATCATAAGAATATTGCATGCAGAAATTCGCGAACATACTGTTTTCAGACAATTTCAAGTACGAAACTCGTTTTACTGTCCTTACAACAAAGGTACATGCAGACGGGATTTGTTGATGACCATCCATTATAGATCAATTGTTAGTGACAATGCCACGTCAATAGATTTGATAAGGTAACGTCATTTGCGAGACATCTTTACGGCCGCAACATCAACTGCTAATCAAGTGGACAAATGCCACGGCAGACAGATTCGTGCCAAGAATGTTTCCCATATACTGAAAAATGCCAAAGATTCGACTGCAGAAAAAACATTTAAAGCACTAAAGTTTAAACCGCTTAATTGCTTAAACACACCATAAGGCATGGGACGGATCCAAAATCAGAAGCTACAAAACAGAACTCAATACATGCCGTTTTTAAAGTCGGCTAGTATATGAATTGCCTTCAGTTTTAATTTTTTACTATGTAAATAAGGAAAATAATGTTATTGTTACAATGTTATCAATTATCCTAAAACTAGTTTATGCCTGTCATCCTTTATTTCTATTTAAACGAAACATTAAAACCTAGACAATAATTTGGTTCTTAATTGTTTTATACATATATACATACATACATGTAGACATAAAGAGAAATAAACTCTCAAGTTACGTTTACAAATGTGATCAGATAAAGTTTGTAAAGGGACATGTTTACACGAAGATCGAATGCAGATCTGAAAAGGACTTTATTGTTTTTATTAAAGAAAAATGCAAGCAATGTATATATAATTGGTGAAACTATAAGTTATCTTTTATGTTTCGGCAAATATATTGTCAACTCGTCGAGTATATAATGCTTCCAAAAACATTAAATATTATTATAAACAACCAATGGCGAAATTCAAGACGACGGAAAGACACAAACAAAAGGCCTAGGTAAACCAGGGGTTTCAAGTTAAATATGTAGAAGGCGTTATCAAAAATTTCATACAATTATGAACACGTAAACGTTTTTGTTAAGGAACTAGCTAAAGCCCGCCTCTGGGTCCTGGACTTTTTCTCTGTGGTGAATATCCATTTGCGGCCTTGGCCTGTTTTCTGCTCTATGGTTGGGTTGTTTTCTCTTTGGTATTTTCCCTATATCTATTCTCTATTTTATTTGTTGTGTATGGCATGAATGCAAGGTTTACATATATAAAATTGAGAATGGAAATAGGGAATGTGTCAAAGGGACAACAACCCGACCATAGAGCAGAAAACAGCCGAAGGCCACCAAAGGGTCTTCAAAACAGCGAGAAAATTCCGCACCTGAAGGTAGGCTTCAGCTGGCCCCTAAATAAAAATGTGTACCAGTTCAGTGAAAATGGACGTCATACTAAACTCCAAAACAAATAAATGAACTAAAACTAAAAATCATACAAGACTAACGAAGGACAGGGGCTCCTAACTTGGGACAGGTGCAAAAATGCAGCGGGGTTAAATATGTTTAGTGAGATCTCAACCCTCCCCCTATACCTCTAGCCAATGTAGAAAAACAAACATATATCAATATGACAAGGTTCATCTAATCCTGAACTCTTTGTCATGGTTTATAATTGAATGCATTTTTTTCTAATAAGTCTGTTTCTTAGATACTTTGAGCCATTATGTCAACTCTTTTTGATGCATTTAATGATTGTAAGATGTCAGTCTTGCAGGGTTTATATGACCTTGATCTTATTTTTATGGTCTATACTAAGTTTTCATTTCTGGTCAGTATATTGTAAACTATTAATAATATGTCAACTATATTAAAGGGTGTAAAGATTGTTAAGTGTACATTGTCTGTATGTCTTGCTTTTTCAGACCTGGACCTCATTGTCACGGATCATTGATCAATGGTAAGTTTATCATGTGTATGTGATCAATTATTATAAGTAAAGCAGGCGAGATATTACAGCATCTGCATTCTTGTTAGGCAAGTTAGTAAAAAGAGACATCAACAAGACGACAGGTAAATTGTATAAATGGCAAACCTAAATATCAAGGTAAAAATCATATCAATGTCTACAATGAAGTAAATAAATATATTAGTCTTAATCGAGATCATTTTTTTTCAGAATTCAAATGAAAATTAATGGTCCATAAATCAAAGTAACTTTTTTTATTTGTTCTTTATCTCACTTTTCGTTAATTTAAATTATCAACACGTCCACTGCAACGATTTATTTAGCTACAAGGGCATACATTAAGTGTGTCTTAACATCAAAATATCAGAATATGCAATAAATACAGCAGAAAGATAATACAAAGTAACAAAACTAGAAAACCTAGAGGCTCTCAAGAGCCTGTGTCGCTCACCTGTATCTACTGTGGTTTTAGAAATCATTTCAAATAAGGCTAACCTCATAATAAATAGTATTATATACCCTAATAATAATTGCCTTAAACTTACCAATTCAGGGGCACCAACCTAACTAGGTGTTGTCTGATTCGTCTGAAACATTTTTACTTCTTGTCAGATTTGCTCTAAATGCTTTAGTTTCACAGATATAAGCCAAAAACTGTATTTTATCCCTATGTTATATTTTTAACCATGTCAGCCATCTTGGATGGCAGGCGGGGTCATCGCACACATTTTAAAACTAAATACCCCAATGATGATTGTGGCCAAGTTTGGTCAAATTCGGGAAAGCAGTTTCGTAAAAGTTAACGACGACGGACGACGACGGACGACGGACGCCAAATGATGCGAAAAGCTCACTTAGCCTTTTAGGCCAGGTGAGCTAAAAATAGAATCAATCAAATGAAGGTTAGCTATGGCAACATTGTTTGCATTCACTTTAAATATCTATAAGTATTTAGAATATGCCTCATTTAAGTTTAGTTACATAATTACTACAGGTATACTATGGTTTCACTGGGTTACGCTAACAAAAACCAGAGCTTTCAAGTTGCGAAGTTAAATCGGTTACATTCACTTTTAACAAAAACAGTCTTTATTCTCATGTCATGTATAAGGATTACAATGATTACATTATGGTGACACTTGGTAACACATGATTTAGAATCTGAAAATTGCTCGTTTATATTTGTAACGATGGCTACATTCACTTTTAATATTTATTAGAATAATTCTTGTTCAAAACAGGCTTCATTTTCACATTATGTTGAAAGGTTACACTTGTTTCCTCTTTAAATCAGAATGAGAAAATTTGCGGGCTACATTTTTTACATTTTTAACATTCATTGTAAATAATAATTTTCAGTATTTGTTTTTAATAAAAAAAACTTCATTCCCTTGTCCAATTATAGGATTACAATGGTTATAATATAGTTACATTGGGTTACACTTACAACTGAAAAATTGCTTTGCTACAGTGGTTACATCCACTTGTGCATGTATACATGTATGTATTTTTTGCAAAATATGCTTTATTCCAAAGTCCAGATACTTTGTAACAAAGGTTACAAGTTAGTAACACATGGTTTTTCTTAAAATAATAATCTGCTTCTTCCTTTTTTAAATTGGTTACACTGCTTACATTCACTTCTAATAACTAATACTAGTACTTTTATCAGAACAGGCTTCAATCTCATGTCCAGTTAAAAGGTTACAATGGTTACATTATAGTTTAAGACTGGGTAACATTTTAAACTAGAAACTGTGAAATTGCTTGGTTACATTTGTTACATTGGTTTCATAGGTTCCATCAATTATTCTATATTCATAATTAATTTTATCAGAACAGGCTCCATTTGCAAATCCTGTCAAATTGTTACAAAGGTAACTTATAGTAACACAGGGTTACAATTTAAATCAGAAGCTGGACATTGTTTGGATACATTGGTTTTATTCGCGTTAAAAACAATTGTTTTGTTCTTTTAACCTAAAGCTAGCTAGAAGAGATTGTGACAGCTTTATACAAGTACAGTTTTGGACAGTTCTTCCGGATAATAATAATGGATATTTCTACCGTATACTAGTACATGTAAATTTCTAACGGATAATAGTTTAGATAGTTCTACCGTAAAATAGCATTTGCATAACAGTTTTTAACAGATTTTCAGAACAGCAGTGTTGAACAGATTTTGTCTAACGTGTAATAGTTTTGGACAGTTCTACCGTATATTGGTATTGCACATATTACAAAGTATGTCTCGCCATGCCTTATTCATTACTATATCAAAAACACCCAAGCTATGCTTTTGTGCATTCAATATTTCGTAAATAAGCGTGCTATATATATAATTTTATTTTAAGAACAAAAAGATGTGGTATGATTGCCAATGACTCAACTATCAACCAGATTTGAGAAAGATTTGTGTTTGATTAAATAGTGTTCCCTAATTCCTTCACAAATAGATGAAAATTCAATTTCGATGTACACATGATTTTAAAGCCTAGATGAGACGCATAACGTTAGAGGTGTTTAACGTTGCGGCAAATGGTTGGTCTAAATGTAATTATGACGTCAAATATTATTGGTTCCTTCTGAATTTCCTATTGTGACGTCATGAAAAAAGTCGACCATGTCTGATAACGTCACATATAAAGAACACAACGTTTTGCACATCTTTGAAAAGGAAGGATACAAATCATAAGAGAAACAGATTCCACCACTGTAACTCGTGTATTACGATATTTCTCCACTCTCAACAGTTAAATTGTAATTATTTTAAAAGGTCGGCAAGCATCGCGCTTTTAATATTAAAATTTAACTGTCTCGAGTGGATAAATATCGTAACACACCTATTGCAGTTGTGGAATTTATATATACTTTACAGTGTTTTGTCTTTAGTGCCGTGTGGAGACAGTAGAATGCCTCCCCGTGCTTCAGGTTTATGCTCTTATAATATACTAGATAATTGAGTGTGTGTCCGGGCGAGAACTTCTCTATGTTCATTAAATTAGGAATATTTATTTAAAACAAATATTTTACTCTTCAGCCCCATTCTACTATTTAGTCAGACGTCAAGCGCTACCCTGATATACCCTGTCTTTTGTTTTTTGTCCTCAAATTTTGTTGGTAATTTATTTTGTCGGGTACTTGATGACGGATAGCGTTTGACGTCTTATTTGGCCAAACAGTTTTATCTTTTTTTACTTTATTCTATTCCTGTGTGCTAGTTCATATTCTGGACGCCATTCTTTGCTTCTTTCAATTGGAATTACGGATAACAAGAAAACAAATCATGAAACTTCGAAATGGAAAAATAATTAATACTAAACTCGTTCAAAGGGTATCTACATGTCTCAATCTTCAAAATCGCTTATCTAAAAATACTACAATCGCTAACATTTTTAATAATAAAAATCGTGGTTACTCTTCTATAGATAAGTGTCATGCCAAAAAATGACTTACATGTCCCGATCTTTCCACCAACCATAAGGCTAGGTCCACGTGTATTAGTCGCATATTTTCCTAAAATTTTGAAACTGATATCAATTGAAAAACTAATAGTATTATATATTTACTCACATGAAACAAACCGGGATGCGGTATTTAGTACGTAGGTGAAACTGGACGATGTTTATCTAAACGCACGCAAGAACATTTTTATCGTTTTAAAAGGTCCAATAAATTCAAAAGTATCATTTATCAACACTTTAAGAAGCACAATCATTCTATTAAATATTTAACAGTTCAACCTTTAGAAGTAGTTAACAAGCAGCCTAGGGAATCTCATTCAAAGTTTGTACGATCACGGAAAATAATTGAATTAAATTGGATTAAAAAATTACAGACTGTCTATCCTCTCGGTCTTAATGATAATATCATGGGAATTGGTAATATATAAAGAACCGATTCTGTTAACATTTTGGATATAGTTTCTAAAACAGTTCGTAAAAACTGTTCTTATGTGCGGAGAATAAATCGCAATCAAAGAAAATTTCGTACCAACAATACAAATATTTCGGACCTAATTTCTATTTCAAAAAACAACGGAAGACATTATCTTTTAACCAAGCTATGTTCTTTACCTGTTAATAAATTACATCAAATTTTAGAGGATTGCAACACAATTCCATATTGCAGTCCTAAGTATGAAATCGTCAAAATTATAATTGCATATTGTTATTCTAAACTGTTTCCCAAAATTCATCGCCCTGAATATCACAAAAAAACATTTTATTAAAATTAAATATGTCAATAAAGGTTTTGATTTTGTAAATATTGCCGGTATTTGTAATGATCATTCTGTTAAAGACCAAATTCATGGCTATTTTGATAATACTAAACTCCCTCTTATTTGTTAAGTTTACAAAAAATCTACCCGGAAATATGTGTTTGATTACAGCGAAGTGTGTAAAGATGTAAATATCAGTTACAATACACCTACGTCATGAAATTGCAGTAATTCCGAATACATTGATGGCCCAAGTTCCCATGTTATAACAGGAGACCTTGACATCGTTCGAGACCGATAGTTGAAATCATTCCTCATTAAAGGACCTAAATATCGTCCCCCGTCAATTATTAATTGGAATGAGTGTCGTTACATCATCCACGACTCACTCCGTACTTACTGCTCTAAAATGGATAAAAAGAGAAAAAGCTGACAAGAAATCCTTAGATTCTTTTTTTAATTCAGTAATGAACAAAGTTGATATACGTATACAACATTTTAAAGAACATCTTACTCATAACAACAACCATACTATCCCTGTTTCTCGTATCAAACATAAGCTAAAAGAACTCGCCAAGGAATTTGTTTTTGTCCCGGCTGATAAGGCTGCTAATATATCATAATTGTTTTAGTACATTTTACATTGAGGTTCTGCAAAAGGAAATTACGAGTTCACCAACATTCCAACTGACTCCATTTTCGGAAAATGACACCTGTAACAAACATAAACTTTTAGCTACCTCTTTACAAGCAGAACCAAATACAATGAAAGTTCCAACTATGTACTGGCTTCCGAAGCTGCACAAAACTCCTTACAAATATAGATTTATTTCGTCTCAAAGCCATTGTTCCACTACTAAACTACTTACTAGTACACCTGGTACCTAAATTGTTCAAATAAGGCCTTTGAAAATAGTGGAATTAATTACTTTTGGAGTGTCAAAAATTCGTAGGAAGTACTTGATAAATTGCATTGCTTATATTGGTGATTTCGAATCTGTTTAAAGTTTTCATTTTTTCTACCCTATATGCCACCTTGCCTCATAATCTTATTAAGAAAAAATTCACATACCCCATTAAATGGGCATTTAAAAAGTCAGAATGCGAATATATATGTTCAAACTCTTTTAGGTTATTTTTTAGTAACAACAAACAAAAGAATTATGTCAATTGGACCTGCTTTGATACTATAACTGCCCTTGAATTTTTTCTAGATAACATTTTTGTTTGCTATGGAGATTCCGTATATCGTCAAGTTATCGAAATTCAAATGGGAACTAACTCTGCACCACTTATTGCGGAATTACAATTTATGACTAAAATCACCAAAGACCCATCAAAACAACATCTGATTCAAAAATTTAATAACACTTTTAGATATTCGGATGATATATTGGCTCTTAATAATGCCGACTTCAGTGTGTACACTAAAGAGATTTATCCTGCCGAACTGACTTTAAATAAAGCTAATTATAACAACGATGACTGCCCTTTCCTGGATCCTGATATCTATATCTTTAACAGGAAGCTTAATACCAAAATTTATGATAAAAGAGATGATTTTTCATTTCCTATTGTTAATTATCCATTTTTAGATGGTGGCGTTCCCTTGGCACCATCTTATGGTGTTTATATACCTCAACTTGTTCGATTCGCTCGTGTACGTAACAACGAACTTGATTTTAACCAAAGATATCTCTGTATACTGAAAAATTATTACACCAAGGTTTTCGATATTTCAAACTAGTCAAAATATTTTGGTATTAATATTGATTCACTCATAAGGTCTTTGCATCGGAAATAAACATATTTATTCTAAAACCAGTTGTTGGCATGACACGGGTTATGTTCTTCTCATATATTTTATGATGGTATGATACTTAACCCCTAACGGGAGGGATTGTGCTTGATTTTCATATGATGAAGACATAATCTTCAATCTGTTTACTTGAGGTCTGGAGCTGGCATGTCAGTAACTGCTAGTAGTCCTCTGTTAATTATGTATCATTGTCATTTTGCTTAGTTTCTTTTGTTACCTATTCTGACATCGGACTCGGGCTTCTTTTGAACTGAGTTTAACTGTGCGTCAGGAGCTCTGACCTTTGTTAGTCTTGTATGTTTTTAAATTTTTGTTCATTTATATGTTTTGGAGTTTAGTATGACATCCATTTTCACTGAACTAGTACACATTTTTATTTAGGGGCCAGCTGAGGCCCACCTCTGGTTGCGGGATTTTATGGCTGCGTTGAAGACCCATTGGTGGCCTTCGGCTGTTATCTGCTCTTTGGTCGGGTTGTTGTATCTTTGACATATTCCCCATTTCCATTCTCAGTTGTATTGTAATAAATTCTTTTTATTACATATATTAGGTCCCCAATGTAGCCCAGCAATCTGCACATTCTATCTATTCAAAGTGTAATCAAATGTAACAATAGTGTAACCATTGTAACTATGAAATGGAATACTTGTAATACATTTTTTAAGAGAATGTAATCGAACCCTATACTTAAAATAGTAATAACATAAAACTAACATACAATGGTGACTATAACCGTTTATCCCAGTGTAACCATTCCCATGTATATGTGATAGGGTCTTATAAGGGCTTTTAATTATAGACTCCAACTGGTTCAAATACTTTATTATATACCAGGAAAATGTAACTCTGCAAAATAATAGCAAATATCATAAGCAATTTTACAAATGCTACATAGCATTATTAAACACAAGCAATATTAAACACTAGTATGGTTAAACACAATCATGATTAACTTGTGTCACAATTACAAATAGCTAATTTAAAAGTACATATCAAAGTTTCGGATTGCATTGCAATCTACACAACCGTGCTTCATTTTAGAAAGCGCCAATACGCTTTACAGTTTCAATGTAGAATTATTAAAATGTGCCGAAAGAGAAATAGAATAAAATACAATTTCGTTGCCAATTTGGCTGTGAAAGCAACTATTACAAAATGAACAATCTATAAAGAATACGGAATTAATCCTTACCAATATGTGGGATTGAGTTATCAAAATCCACTGCCATAAACACTAATACAATTATTCCAGGACACTATATGGTATGTTCTGAAAATAATATACGATTATAAATACCCATGTTCAAAATGAACATTCAAAATACTGTGACAAAGTCTATTCAATTTCAGGCCAATTAAAAATATATAAATTAAGTGTTATGTCATCTTGACAAGACAATAAATTAAATTCAACGATTTCAAAAGATACACAAGAATAGCTATATTTACAATAGATGAAATCGTAATAATTCTAAGCTTGTAAATTATGAGATGTACTCTTAAACACTTAGTTACAAAAATGTGAGAATTATTCTAACCAAAATATAGTTCAAAATATATGATCGGAAAGAGCACTACTTTACAAAATGTATAAAACTTACTGTCAAAAATGTCCAAAAAGGTCCAGAATAATAGTCAGGTACAAATAACATCTAACTTCAAAGAAAGTTCCAAATAATATAAACCTCACAATGAAAACCGTAAGTGAAATAGCAAGACAGAGCCAATAGAAAATAATGTACAAATTACCCAATGAATACCATCGAAAAGTCCAATGCGGCAGAACTTAAATGTACTCACTGTACTAACCAATAGTACATGAAAACGTCATACCTGCACTGCAGTACTAACTGTATGGGGTTCAATACAGGATAATCACATGCTTCAATGGTCAATTATTCATTACACCATAGCAGGGACTAAATTTGGAAAACGGAAAGCTATAGCGTAATGAGTTCAGAAAATGTCTTCAAAATATTTTAACAACTTTAGATCAAATTAAATATTTTTATAGTTTCTTGAAATAATTCGCTGAAATGGAAAATTGGTTAAGTTATAAAATATACAAAGTAAAATATAAAAAGAATACTATAAATCGCTGCCACATTCTCCCCCGCATTGGAGAATGCGTCCTCGCAGTCTCAACAGTCAAAAAACATCGCCATGTCCTCCCCTCCATGAAAGGGTGACGTCTCTGTCAGTAAAGCATCGTACGTTACTACTGGTCTGTAACAATCTTCAAGATGGCATTGGTTACAACTTGCTCCATTCCTTGAAAAAGACCTGACGATACAGCTTGAGACAGGAAGTTGGCTCTTTCTAACCAATCTGATGGCTTGGAATTGGTTGACTGTTGCATCATAAAACCATCGTATTCTTTGGAAGTTTCCCTCTAGTTGTCCTTGCTGGCAGTGAACGTCTACCAGGTCTTGGCGTTGGTTCATCACTGCTATCTGATTCCTCGTCGATGTTTTGGTTTACCGGAATTTCATCTGAAGTATCATCTTCAAGTTCTACTGCATTTGCATCATCATCAAGACGAACAGGATCATCTATATCTTCATCTACAGACGGAGAAGCGTCCTCCTCAGTTCCTGTGTCTTGTAATCCCTCAACTGGTTGTCGATCGTCATCGGTCCGGCCGGGGATTAAACTGTCATCTACAGGCTGGTCCACAGTGAGATCAACAGGTGCTAAATTGTTGCTATCTGTGACTTCTGTAGGTATGAAATACTCATAATCATCATCATGGTCGTCGCTGTCCTTATGGTCAATAACTGTTGGGTTATTTCCTGGTTCAGAACGCTCATGTTTTGTTGGTGTATCCGGAGTAGATCTGTGTCGGTCATTTCCTAAATATTTATCCAAAAATCCAATTGGCAGTAGTAAATTCCGGTGTAAAGTTCTTGTCCGGCCTTGTCCACTTTCTTTCTGTACTACAAATACTGGTGTTTCTGTGTTGGGTTGCTCTTTAACGATGTATGGTTCTGTTTCCCACTTATCTGAGATCTTATGCTTACCATCAAATGCTACGATGCGAACAAGTACACGGTCTCCTACTTCAAGAACTGCTCCTCTTATCTTTTTATCATAGTTGTCTTTTTGTCTACCTTGTGCTGTTTCAACTGATTTCCTTGCTTGCTCATATGCAATTTTTAGTCGTTCTTTCAGTGTTTTTGCATATTTCGTTGTTGGTTCTTTGCATGTATTTGTCTCCAGTCCAAATGCGACATCTATCGGTAGCCGTGGGTTTCTGCCGAACATTAAGTAATACGCCATTTGTGATAGGGTCTTATAAGGGCTTTTAATTATAGACTCCAACTGGTTCAAATACTTTATTATATACCAGGAAAATGTAACTCTGCAAAATAATAGCAAATATCATAAGCAATTTTACAAATGCTACATAGCATTATTAAACACAAGCAATATTAAACACTAGTATGGTTAAACACAATCATGATTAACTTGTGTCACAATTACAAATAGCTAATTTAAAAGTACATATCAAAGTTTCGGATTGCATTGCAATCTACACAACCGTGCTTCATTTTAGAAAGCGCCAATACGCTTTACAGTTTCAATGTAGAATTATTAAAATGTGCCGAAAGAGAAATAGAATAAAATACAATTTCGTTGCCAATTTGGCTGTGAAAGCAACTATTACAAAATGAACAATCTATAAAGAATAAGGAATTAATCCTTACCAATATGTGGGATTGAGTTATCAAAATCCACTGCCATAAACACTAATACAATTATTCCAGGACACTATATGGTATGTTCTGAAAATAATATACGATTATAAATACCCATGTTCAAAATGAACATTCAAAATACTGTGACAAAGTCTATTCAATTTCAGGCCAATTAAAAATATACAAATTAAGTGTTATGTCATCTTGACAAGACAATAAATTAAATTCAACGATTTCAAAAGATACACAAGAATAGCTATATTTACAATAGATGAAATCGTAATAATTCTAAGCTTGTAAATTATGAGATGTACTCTTAAACACTTAGTTACAAAAATGTGAGAATTATTCTAACCAAAATATAGTTCAAAATATATGATCGGAAAGAGCACTACTTTACAAAATGTATAAAACTTACTGTCAAAAATGTCCAAAAAGGTCCAGAATAATAGTCAGGTACAAATAACATCTAACTTCAAAGAAAGTTCCAAATAATATAAACCTCACAATGAAAACCGTAAGTGAAATAGCAAGACAGAGCCAATAGAAAATAATGTACAAATTACCCAATGAATACCATCGAAAAGTCCAATGCGGCAGAACTTAAATGTACTCACTGTACTAACCAATAGTACATGAAAACGTCATACCTGCACTGCAGTACTAACTGTATGGGGTTCAATACAGGATAATCACATGCTTCAATGGTCAATTATTCATTACACCATAGCAGGGACTAAATTTGGAAAACGGAAAGCTATAGCGTAATGAGTTCAGAAAATGTCTTCAAAATATTTTAACAACTTTAGATCAAATTAAATATTTTTATAGTTTCTTGAAATAATTCGCTGAAATGGAAAATTGGTTAAGTTATAAAATATACAAAGTAAAATATAAAAAGAATACTATAAATCGCTGCCACATATAGTAGTGGTTGAACATCCTGATATGTTGATTTTAGATCACATTCCTGGCCATATGTGGTTACAAGTTGCTGCTTGTATTACACTCTAATATAAAACATTAATATGTATAATACTTAAGTATTATTGAAAAATCCCATTGATGAATAAAATACACTTCAACATCATGCCGTTATCAAATAAGAATAAACTATTTAAAATATCTGCAAACCACTAGTAAACGGAATCTAGTCCGAAAAGTAGTTTTGATCTAAGCATCATTTGACAAATCTGAACCATTACATATTACATGTATTAAGTCATGTTTAGTCTTTTAGTAAATTCGAAGATTTGTCGACTGCAGTGAATTCAGTGCTGCTCAGACAGTTCGATTGCAGTCAGTTCATTTCTGTTCAGTAGCTTTTCAGACAATTTAGTATGTTGTTAATCTGTCCAGGTAAATCCCTACTTCTGAATAGTCATAATATAGACTGACCACTTCTTGAATGACTGCAAGTGAAACGTCAGTATGTTACTGGATTTGCCACAATAGATAAAATTGACTGAAGATTTGAAATTACGTAATTTTTTTTCATACTTTTTAAAGATCGAAATGACCGTTTCCGACCAAATTTTGTTTATGAATGAGCTCACTGGGACAGGAAGTGTGTTCCCACTGTGGTTTATGAATTGGTTTAAAAAATTGAGAAACAGAAGTCATCAATAGACAGCCCAGTTGTCAGCACCTCTGTGTTCGCCTTAACTGTATTTGGCAAAACCTTTCAAAATGCTGGGTCCTCAATAATCTTCCACGTCGTACTTTATTTGGCCTTTTTAACTTTTTTATTCGAGCGTCATTGATGAGTCGTTTGTAGACGAAGCTTGATTATGGCCTACAAAATTGTAATCCTAGTATTTATTTTGAATGATGGGATACATTTGTCTTTAACTAGAATACTTGTACTGAAGTGTTGATTATTTATGGAACAAAACAACAAGATAATACAATTTGAAATAGACAAAGGAAATGTTTTGAATCAACTGCACCTAATTAGAAAACAAATTAATATGCAAATAAAGAAATTATGATATGCAAAAATTTTTAGCCATATGTGGTTACAAGTCGCTCCTTGCATCGCACTCAGAAATAACATATAATACACCTATATATACAATATATATATATATGTGTGAAATAAACATTGGCGAATACAAAAAAGTAAAATAAAAAAAATACCGAACTCCGAGGAAAATTCTAAACGGAAAGTACTTGGGCAAATGGCAAAATCAAAAGCTCAAACACATCAAACGAATGGATAACAACTGTCATATTCCTGACTTGGTACAGGCATTTTCTTATGTAGAAAATGGTGGATTAAACCTGGTTTTATAGCTAGCTAAATCTCTCACTTGTATGACAGTCGCATACAATTCCATTATGTTGATAACGATGTGTGGAGAAAACATACAGGCATGATAGGTAAAAATTTCAAAAAATAGGGGTACAGCAGTCAACATTGTGTTATAATTCCAATCACTATAAAAACAAACAAATACATCAACAAAGAAAAACAAAAAGGCATATAGACAAAGCACATTAGCAAAAATGAAAGACAAGAATACAAAAATATACCACAGCACAATAACACAATGTCAAGTACCAAGCCACGTCAAATGGACACTCCCAAAAATAGAGCAAACAGTAAAAGTAATAATTTACAAAGGCAAAAAAAAGATTACTATATCGCGTTATTAAGATGATAAATAACGTCAGTACCTAGAATCTATACTTCAAGACCATTTTGTATTATTTGTGAAGTTGATACGGAATATTTATCAACAAGGTCTTGGTATCTTCCGATGAACTTTTTAGCAAAAGGACGAGACTTCAAAATAATCCCAATATTCGGTATATATAAATTATTTAAAATATGTAGAAATGCTTTGGGACAGGAATGTTATACCAACTGTAAATTTGTAAGTGCTTTTAAAAAGTAGGCAAGCATAGTTTTTTAAAAAGGGGTCATCGATTAAAAAACTTTGAATAATGTGATGCTATTTTCTCTAAGTAGAATACCTGTACTAAAGCGTTGATTATTTAAGGAATAAAACATCAATATGCTACTATTGTATGGAATATACAGTTGAATTGTTAATAAACGGCTGTACTGTAGTTATAAAACAAATTATTACATATGGAAAAAGTTGTACCCACATATCTGATTATATAAATTAAGTATATACGTTTTATTTGACGAGAGCGGAGAGTACAGCCTAATTTAAACTTCTCGGAATACCTGAGTTTATATTTAAAAGCAAAAGTTATATTCCTTCCATGCAAGCGTTGAAAACACAAAAAGGTGACTAGGTGACTAGGTGACGTGTACAATGATCAAAGTAGTACGTATACATATTGTTATAGTTTTCGTTTTCTTTAAAATGTTGATATATTCATGTATTAATACAAATGTGCATTAATTGACTAGTACACGTAATGTTTTATTCTGATTAACACCTTAAGTCGAATCATTGCACGAGGAATTTTATTCCTTGTGCTGATGAATTGGAATCTGATAGTTTGGGTTGAATATTCATAATTGATCATCACTGTTGACTGTCAGTAATTGGATAATCCAAGGACAAGCGTTAATGATTATGCTCGGTGAAAATCATTTTTGTTTCTTTGTAATACATGAATGGAATGATATTTATCTTCCTTTTACCACCCATGTGAATTATGGCTTTAAAAAAAACAGACCCTGTGCATGTTCAAATCATTGTTTCTTTTGTTATTTGTTATCGATGACTTATACATTATTATAATAACATTGTATATTATTAGTTTAGAACACAACTATTCGGTCTTCAGAAATCCGATCATAGATGTGTGGATTGACCTTAAACACCCGTCTGAAACGGAACACGACATTTGTTGTCGATTCTACGTTTACATATTTGCATTTTAACATTACTTTTTAGTGATCTTTAATCGATTATTTTTTCATTAATTTAGAAAGAAAGAGTTTGAATATACTTCTAGCTATAAGTTGTCACATATGACGACGAATTGAGCAAGCTTGATTCCGAATAAGAAATCAAATTAGTACCATGACCATAGAAATATCTATAGTGTATATTACCAACCCTTTACCATCTATTTTTCGTGCTTCACAAGAAGTCCAAACGATGATTGGTGTCATTGATAGATGTAAATCATTGTCGCTAACACAGCTCACACCTAAAGCATTTAAGGTTTCTTGTTGGTGGTGTAATAATGTAATATAAATGACCTGTTCACCCAGATTTGTTTTCCAGAAATAGCGATTGGCTGGTTTACGTTATTCAATTTGCATTTTTTCTAATGTTTTACGAATCTGAGTACTTAAAATTTAGCTGTCGAATACATCTTATGGAGGATATTTTCGAAATCCTCGTTGTTATTAACGTTGGTCTATGTTGTGTATCATGTTAATGCTCAGAAACCAACATCTTGTGTTTAATATAGATAACATTACTGATAAACAAGGTCAACTGGTTACATGCTAGCACGATATAATGGGCCAGTTTCATATAACTGATACAGGTATGGTCAGGAAAGTCGATCGGTGCATTGTCGAAAATCGTAGATTAAGAGCTCTACGATTTGAGATTCATTTTGCTCCTGAATACTGTGGATTCATTTATTTTCGTGAGTATCAATTTTCGTGGATTGAGGAACACTTGCATTTTCGTGGATATTTGATTTCGTGGTTTTGCCAATCTCTGCATACAAAGCCAAATTAACATTTCTAATTCGTTGAACATTTGAATTTTTGGTTCACCTGTACCCACGAAACCCACGAAAATTGGTATCCAACGAATAATAATTGATCCACAGTATTCTTGCAGCTGCCTTTTGACAATTTCCATATATAATTGTTCAACATGTTTAACCAGTTGGATTAAGATATAATGATATGGATGTTCACTGTCTGATTAATTTTGGGAATAAATTGCATTATCTCATGTATCTGTGGTATCTGTTGCAGATAGAATTATACCAAACAAGGAGATAGATAAAAACTTACTGACTTAAAATTTGCCAAAGATGCAGAGCAATCATGATAAAATACTTGTAGCAGCAATAGATTTTGGAACAACATTTTCAGCATGTGCATGTTCCTTCATAACTGCTTATAAAAAAAATCCACTGAATATCTGGGTCAATCATATATGGAAATGTGGTTCAACAAACTGTATATCGAGGAAAGTACCAAATGCTGTCCTGTTTGACAAATCCAAAAAGTTCCTGGCATTTGGATACCATGCTGCAAACAAGTACACACAGTTTGCTTTAGACGAGAAACAACATGATTATTATTACTTTTGTATGTTTAAGATGTTATTACAGGAAACAAAGGTAAATTTATAACTATTTTAATCATTTAAATTTTAGTTTGATTTTTATATATTTGGATATAGAGGAAATTTCATAAACATCATAAGACTTTCATTGAAATCACTTTCACCGTTCTCACCCCATTATGTGCATTTTTTTAAGTTTTAAAATAACATCCTTTTGTTGTTAGGTTATTGAATCAGACAAGACGTGAGCAGTTGTCACTCGTCTTTAGGTTTTTGTCTATTGTGAATGTCATTGGATATATTTTATTTAGAATATAGAGATAATGATATGGCGTGTTCTTTACCAGTGTATTTTCTTTTTTTAAAGGGGCACTTGCTGTCAAAATCGTGTTCACCGATTTGACTCAATTTTTCATATTTGATTTATAACATACTGAAACACATATCCAAATTGCAATAAGTATGAAATAAACAGTTACAATGCATATACTAGATTATATATAACAGAATTTCATGTGTATTTTAGTCTAGAAGCCATCTAATTAACAATCGAGATGACCCCCGGAAACTGCCGACGGTCACATTACACGATATAAACATAAACATCAATATAAATAGCTATCGACCCTATCGGTTTATTCATCTTAGGGTTATTGAGTGGTGGTATATTCAGTCTGGAGCACTGTATATTTCAATCAAAGCAGTATAACAGCTCGGGGAAGACAAAATGATATATATTCATAAATGACATTCGTTATTCGTTTATCAATTTATTTATTAAGCATCTTACACGACATACCATGATCAAAGATGATAATGGTAAAGAGATGTCAGCTCTAGAAATATTATCCTTGGTTATCAAATGTCTGAAGAATCAATTGTTAGAAACTCTGAAATCTGAAAAAAACATTGAGGTGTACAATGACGAAATTCATTGGGTTTTAACAGTACCAGCTATTTGGACAGAGTCTGGTAAACAGTTTATGAGAGAAGCCGAAGAAAAGGTAACTTGAAGCTGTAAAAGGACGTTTGTTTTTATCAACTCATATTCAATAATCAGCGGGGTCAGCATAATTTATCAAGTTAATTTATACATGCATACAACTAACTGCTACACTGTCATTGCTGTGTTTGACGAACGTAACACACACGAATTGACACACACAAAATATGCAAATTAAAATAAACGAAAGAGTAATGTTCCTACCTTCAAGCTGACATAGATCAAGATGCCTAGTTCTATTTTTATCCTAGAAACTCGGCCAGTGTGGATTTAGTTTCTAAGTTATATTTTATAAGTTATATAATTTAAAGTAATATATGAAGGGTATTTACGACACTCCGCTATTTGCCACAAGTGTAATTACACCAGAATATACCTATCAGTGGTTGTCGTTGTTTAATATCTGTCATGTTTGTTTTTGGTAAATTGAATTGTCATAAATTAGACCGTTATTTTCTCGTCTAAATTGTTTCACATTTTTCTTGTCGGAGCCTTTTATACAGCAGGATTGTTTTCTCAAACAGTGATCTATAATTAATTACTTACACATATTGTAACCTATTGTGGGTAGTTGTCTTAGTGGCATTAATATCACACCTCCTTATTTGTAAACAAGAAGCTTGTATAGTAATTATTGCTAAACCTTTTATCTTATTGGTTGAATGATAATTCCAAAACGTTAAGCAACAACTTCAACATGCATGTTCAGGACGATAACATGCTAATGATATATGACCATCCCCAGCTTTATAATCTTCCAACACACCGAGTAAGATTTTCAACGTACTTACTCACACAAAAGGCAAAAAGACATATTTGTACCCTAATCAGACGCTGTTTTTGAACCCCAAACAAATATAACCCCTTTCACAAGTGCTAACATGCCACTTGATAAGAGAATGCAAAGCAAATTATTTTGTTATAATCAGTCAGCAATCGAATTCATGGCATACCGTTCTCCAGGTAAGTACGCTACCACGATCAGTTATTCGAAGCAAGGTTGCCATATCAAGGTCCAAAATAACAACCAGAATCGGAGTTGAATTTTGGTAAAAAAAAAATAACAAGAAAAAGTGTAAACAGTCCTGTAAAAAAGATCTATCGCACACTACGAAGATTAGTTTGCTGTAGTTGCCAATATAATTGGCTTTTACTGAAATCGATCATGTGAAAGAGAGAGAGAAAAGAAAAACTTGAAAGTGAAAGGCATGCAATATCTTTTAAGACACATACAATTCACTGAACATGAATAATGTAAGCATTCACTTGACCTTTTTCAGTTTAGTTGGGGTAAATATATCAATAAATATTGACATTTATGTTAAAAAAAAAAAACGATTACGAAGTATTTCTAGTATTTTAAAGAGCGTGTTGTTACGTACGACGTCTCACACTTGTATTGTAATACCCTTTGTGTCATTTTACTGTTTACTGATTTAGGCTGGTATTAGCGGTGAACATCTACTTTTATGTTTGAAACCAGAGGCAGCATCCATACTCTGTCAGCATTTTCTAACTGACAAAATTGAGGATCAGGATGATATAGGCAATGCATTAACAGCATCTGAAAAAGGCGCCAAATACAAGGTTCTTGACTTGGAGGGTAAGTAAGATTAAAGTTTAGCTTAAAAGAGAGGCGAAAGATACCAGAGGGACATTCAAACTTCAAAATCGAAAATTACTGACAACGCCATGGATAAAAAAAGACCAACACACAAACAATAATACACAAAACACAACATAGGAAACTCAAGACTGAGCAACACGAACCCCAACAAAAACTGGGGCTGATCTCATGTGCTCCGGAGGGGTAAGCAGATCTGCTCCACATGTGGCACCTGTGGTATAACTCATGTTAGTACAAATCTAGGGGATTTGCTTCATCAGAAAAACATCAATACATTTACTTTCAGAACGATCGGACTAAAGAGTTTTGAAACCAAAAGATAAATGAAAATAAGCATGATAACAACTTATTCAAAAAGAGCATGCAAGAAATAACCAATACTTTGATTAGCTGTGGTCTATTTGACATATTTCTACTAAGTCTTATCAACTTAGGATAATTATATAATCAATCTTTCATTATGGCATGATCAAATCTCAGGTTTAATTTTCGACGAAGTTAAGTACATACATAATCTCTTAATACTGTTTGATGTTTACCTAATTTGTTGATCATAATAATCTGGATATATATTAAAGAAGGTTCCATCTGGAACACATTAGTTACAAAAGCAGACAAAGGAACATGCACAGTCACTTTACTTTCCTTCCAATGCTATATATAAACTGATATTTAGAATCATTTTATGCAGATGGAACAGCTGAGATAACATTCCATCAAAAGGACTCACATGGTAACCTTCTAGAGCTACAAACAACGAGTGGTTGTCCATGGGTCGGTCCCTGTATAGATGAAGCATTCAATCAGCTTCTTATTAAGTTTGTTGGGGCACATCATTTCAGAAAATTTCAAAAGGAAAACAAACTTCAAGTAATAGAAATGTTAAATGAATTTGAATTGAAGAAGACGAGCATTTCAAACGAATCCATTAGCAAGGTCACGGTAGCAGTCCCCTTTAGCTTGCTAGAGTCATTTGAAAAAGATACGGAAGAAAAAATAGGAGATGTAATAAAACAGACTGCATATGAAGGCAAAATAACTTGGCGCGCAGACAAGTTAAGAATAGATGCCATTTGTTTCCGTGCATTGTACTATGAACCAAAGACACATTTGATAAAGCACATAAAGTCCATATTGACTAAAAGCCATTTAAAAGATGTGAACACTATATTAATGGTCGGAAGTTTTTCAAAGTCTCCCATAATGCAGTCGGCAGTGAAAGATGCATTTCCAGGTATGACAGTCTTTGCTCCACCTGAACCTGGTTTAGCTGTGTTGGAAGGTGCCGTTTTATATGGGCATTGGGTTTCAGCTTGATTGCCGATCAAAGCTTTCGAATAATAATCGATCATTAGAAGGATTGTTGTGTAACCAATAAAAAATCGGTGTATGTAATTGATTACAGTCGATGATTTTATGCAAATCCTTAGTTTTCAATTTCTGTCAACTACATGCTACAATGTAGAACAAAATAATAAAGTAAATAAAACACAATTATGCTGATCAACGTATTTAAAGATGAAATCAAAAACTTAACAAAATCATAAAAAGGATTTTCTATAAATGTTATGTTGACTGTTGTTTTAGATACAAATTCTTACAGAGGACCGCAAATTTAATCGTTCTATTGTTTTTACCTAGATAGAGTGGTGAAAAAGTTCATGCCATGGGATGGACTATTGCATCAACCACTTCTTTTATTTAAAGCCATTTGCTCTATATTTTGAACATTTTTTGCTGACATACTTTGTGGTTATTTTTACTCATTATTGACAGGTATATATGAACATAATTTATAACAATGTTTTAAGTTGTCTTTGAACAAATAAACATATATAGGATCATCAAAAGGTAAAATTATTTGTTCAGCTAATTTTATAGATAGTAATAGCAAATTTATAATGTCATGCATGGAGTCATCTTCTTGACTGTTTAACATTCTGCAACTTGCAACAACAACAGATCTGAATAAGTTATTAATACGAAATTACGAAAATAATCGAAAAGTAATCGACAAATACATCCTATATTTAGCTGGTATCCATTAAATTACGAGTACATGTAATCGATGTTCAGATTATTATTTTCCCAATAACGACTTGCTAGCATTGCTGATACAGACATGATTAAAGACTTTTCACAAGATATATAGATGCCAAACAAACATTAAAATTTGGCGAAGCTGTCAGTGCATGGCCCTCTTGTTACAATAAATAAATGCAAAATTCAAAATGCATTTACACATGTTTGCGCCTGAAGACAGTAATCCTCGTAATGCTAGTATGTTGGGAAAATGTAGTCATTTAACTGCCAGAAATCGACAAAAAGCTCAAAGTTGTCGATAGCATGTTTTTTGAAGAAATTAAATTTATGATTGAAATAAAGGAGTCCACAGTTTCTACATGCAAATCTGCCTTTAACTCCTATAGACACATTGACTTTTTATATTTGTTTGACAATTGTTTGACGTGTAATTTTTACAAAGGGACGGCATGTTAGTGCTATGAAAAGTCCGACTAAATTTAGTTTTTTATCACTTTGAAACTACGACGATCTATTTAGGCCTATGGTTTAAGTTCTTGTAAATCCGATTTTTCAAAATTTTGAGCGTAGTTATTTACATGAAAAAACTATAATCAAAAATTATACACTATATAAGGAAAATAAACACCTAAAAACCTGAAAACAAAAACACAAAAAAAAAACGGCTTAGAGAAAAATAACAGCAAAAAATTAATATAATTTTAATTCAATTTCCAAAAGTGTCGTTGGTGGGCCAGGTCAGACACATTTTGTTTTGACAACAACCAAATTTGATTTAATTTCTATGCCAGTTACCATTTGAAATTGGTTGCATTTTAGGTCCTTCGAGCATATTATGTTGCCTATAAACGAGTATAAATGCAGTGATAAACTCAAAAAACATAATGAATATTCAATTTATTTATGTTTCTGATTCAACTTGCTAAACACCAAATTTATATATGTATACACTGATTGAATCTAACAAAATGTAATGCCACTTGTTTGTCAAATCATTATCTGTGTTTCCTTGCAAACCAAACTTTATAATTTAACGGCAAATTATATAAATTTTTTTACACGATTCAACTTAAATATTTTGCATCAAAACAAAAATAATTATTATAAGACACACTTATGATCCCGCCAATGTAATACGGTTACAACAACAATATACAGAGAGGCATACAGGAGCTTGTTCGCTCTAAATAAAACCAAACGCAAATTGTATGTCGAAAATGAGCATTTAGTATAAAATGTCAATATCAAACAAGAGAACACATGTACAATATGATATCAAAAACAAATTTTATAAAATACAAAAAATATCAAAATTATTTATGTAACCAATATGGTAAAACCATGCATATGACTAGAATGTAAATAGTGATTGGTTCATCTGATATAATAAGAGCGAAGGTGGGGCATAAAAAGCGAAAATAAAGCTGTTTGATTTTAAATGTCTTAACATGAAAAGTCAAACAGCTGCCCCAACCGATGTATGCCTCTGATAATATATAAGAATAGCCCAGTTTCTATAAACAACTATATAAAATGAAAGAAATATTAAAGACTATAAACTACTGTAAACAAAACAAAAATATGTTTACACCATCTTCCTAGCAACATATGTTTGCCATGTAATGTCCTACAACAATGTACATATAAATCATGATAATGGTGGAACATAGTCTCAAAAATAGATGCTACTGTCAACCGTAGAACTAATGGACAGATTTTAGCGGAGTCTTCTAATAATCAACGGTATGGAATATCAGGACGGCATAGTTAATATTAACATCCACCACTGTGGATAACAATACACTGGTAAATTATTAAGTCAGGGATTTCGTTACCATCAATTACTTAAAACTTTTACTAAATTCTTTCACAGATACAAATATTTGATTAGTAAATTTGGCTGTAGAAATCTTTTTTAAAAACGGTATTTCATATCCTAAATTGTACGGTAATATTGTACCAAAAGCGCTGAAATCACTATGTGATACGTGTACATGTAAACAGGTAAACTCGTCGAACCTTTAAACAAACTTATTAGTAAAGGTTATCTTACAAATGTTGTAATTAGATCTTTGAATATAGTTTACATTGGCACAAATATCGATTTTGTCATCAGCAAATTAAAACAGAACTAAATTTGTATTTGTTTTTCAAGCTGTATGTATAAATACACATCCACTGTATCTGTATTTCTTATATATACCAGCTTTGATAAGGTAAACGGACAGAAAGTCACAGGACATAAACACACAAATTTGATACGACAAAAAGTCACAAATAATTTGTTGTCAATTGTTTGAATATATAAGAGAAAGATCTTAAAATATCTTCTTTTTATTATATATACTCATTTCTAAGTTTAGTAAATTGTTCATAAGCCTTGATAAATGAAAATTAATTAAATTTTAATCATGCAAAGGATATATTTCTTGGCACAATGAAGCCATTTAAGTACCAACCCACTTTGACATTTTGTTTTCATAACAATTATTTGATCATTATTGATATTAATTGAATAAATTTTAATTACAAAGTTGCTTCATATATAATAGTTCAAGAAAAAAACAAAAATCTTTTTTTTTAAATTAGCGTTTTCTTGTTCAAAGAAAAATAATCTCGAAACTGAATTGTGACTTTTTGTCCTGTGTCTTTTTGTCCGTGACTGTTTGTCTTGTGACTTTCTGTCCTACATTCTTTGATAAGTGTTTAGTGTGACTATAAATTTACACTTCTGTTTCTCGTACTATGAGCAACAAAATTATTTATTTTGTAAACATATTTCCGTTCTCCATTGATAATGTATACCTAACAACAATGTTTTTTTCTTTTACCTGTATATATTATTCTATTTGGCGGGAAGTTTATTTGTTCAAGGTTAACTCCTAATTATCATACAGCCTGTCGATACTTTTATTTTTGGCATTGCACACGTCATGACTTCTTTTAATGTCCACGGCGTTAAAACGCTAAATCCTTGAGATGAATGTTAGTTGAATTTAGTCTCGGATGCATGATTTGTGTTATTATTAATTGATTTTGGCTTTTAACTAGCTTTCAGTAACTGCGAGTACTATCAAATCGTACATTCGTGTTAATTTTACCTATTGATACAATTGTAATGTTTCTGTTATTTAATGTTTACTTATTTATGGTTAGATCTCGTCGCTCTTTTTAAATATCAACCAGCTTTGATAAGTGTTTAGTATGACTATACATTTTCACTTCTGTTTCTCGTACTATGAGCAACAGAATTATTTATTTTGTAAAAAATATTTCCGTTCTCCATTTATACTGTATACCTTACAACAAAATTATTTTCTTTTTCCTGTGTATATTATTCTACTTGGCGGGAAGGTTATTTGTTCAAGGTTATGGTTGACTTTCTGAAATTATTTCACGGAGGTATACTACTGTTGCCTTTATTTATTCGTCCCTTATTTTATTTATTTTGTATTTACATTGTGTCATATATTAAACTTATTCGTTCAGTGTATGTTCACTTGACTGTGTTAATATATCTTTTGATTGAGTTAAGTCATCCCTATTGATATTTTGTAGTGTGTCTTTCTATGTTTGAATGGGTTTACACGTCTTGTAAATTTTGGGGCCCTTCATAGCTTACTGCTCGGTGTGAGCCAAGGCTCCGTGTCTTTTTTTACTCTAAAATACATGATTTTTGAGAAATATGACCGCAAAATATAGCTTATCTTATATTTTGTTTAGTATGGTGTTGACGATATGACAATTAGGTTTTCCTTGAACTCTGCTTTCGTTTCATTTTTTAACAAAGCAACAAAAACCACGCAATATTTCATCAATATTTTTTTCATTAACGACGAGTAGTTCAACAAAAAATGTATGTTTATGAAGTATTCAATACAACTACATTTACTCTTACTCCAACTTAAAGTCAATCTCAATCCTTAATTTTACTTTACGCAACACTCTGACATATCTCGTATGTTCATATAAATGTTTTTGAATTCTAAAGTTAACACGGAAATTCAATAACAGAAGATAATACAAAAATGAAATCGGTATTAAATTTGATTTTTGGTGTTTTAACGCCACTTTTAAGCACCGCTATTGGCCTTTTTCGTGTCGGCCAGTTTTTATTGGTGGAGTAAGCCGGAATGCCCGGAGAAAACCACCGACTTTCGATAGTGAAACTGACAATCCTAGTGAATTAAGATTGGAGTCGAGTGCACCCGCCTGAGCGGGGTTTGAACTCACAACCTCAGTGTGGACTGGCTAGTGGTTACAGTAGTAACTTCTTAGACCACTCGGCACAGAAGCCCCCAAATCGGTATTAAAAACAACACAAACAATATAATAAAAATACTGCACTCTAAGGTAAATTACAAAAAGAGAAAGTCCATAAATATTAACAAAATCATACGTTATCAATACAAGATTTTGTAGAAATATATCCTTAAGATATTGATTATCGGCCATGTTGTTTAGCTTATTTGGGAACAGATGCAAAGTTCTATTTTACATGAAATCTGCATTAATCTAGTTTCCTATTTAACACGTGGAACATGTAGAAATGATACGTCATTATTCAATACTTAAACAATATTGCGTCATTGTATATATCCAAGAAACGGCAACCAGTCGACATAAACATGACATGCTTGAGAATTGACAGCAATTGTGAAATACAGTGTTTTTTTATACTGCTATGAAATAATTCTTTCTTTAGTCGGTAACTTTGTTATAGTTCATTGTCCTTAAACTTATGTTTTTGTTTCCATGTCCTTAATAGCTGTACTTTGAAATTTGAAATGCCCCTTTTGTTTAACCGATTTATGTTTAGATGATATTCATTTGGCCCCGGTATTCAAGGAGGTGTGTGCGATTATGAAAATGGTTAAACACATCATATTAAGTGCCTGTATCAAATTTCGCTCTCAAAGCCATATGTTGTTCGTTTTTGTTGTCTTTTGTTGTATACGTGTTGTTGTGGTACTGTTCATCATAATGAGTAAATTATTGTTTTTCTCTTTATAAATCAAATTAAATAAATATGGTGTGATTGCAGAAAAAAACAACTATCCACTAGAGACCCAATGACATAGATGTAAACAATTTTAGGTCATCGCACAGCCTTAAACAATGAGCAAAACATAAACCGTAGAGTGTGCTATGGAAAGCCCCATTATGATAAACTATCAAGCAATTTAAACGAGAAAACAAAGATCTTAATTATGCACAAACCCAACAAAAAACCACATACAAGTATGATAGACAGCAATCAACGACAACCAATGGCCAATACAAAATTATGTTTGATTATGTTCCATGTAAATGGTTTTACTGGTTTTGTTCAAGCGATAAAAATGTACATGTAGGTATATCTGATTGTGTGAGTATGTAGCAAATTTTTTCACGATACCAAATAATTGAATGAAAAGACGATTAACGTTCAGCGGTAAATATGATATTATTGGGCGATAATGTGTTTATGAGAAATGAAAATACCTTTGATTAACATATCTGGTTGAAGCGAAGTTAAATGTGGTAACCTACAACGTAAATCTAAAGGAAGAGATATCACACTGTATTTAGACATTATTATTATTATTCATAACTCCAAGAGAACAATGATTTTCTCAAGCTACTTAATGTTTCTTGTTTGGAGGAGAAGCAACAAACTTTATTATAAAGTGCATACCGTGAAACCCACAAAAAAGCCATATTGCTCCGAGACCGCCATCTCCGTATTGCCACAAACATATAATGAGTAATGTGTTTTTACATGTTTTATTTTCCCTTTAGTTTGTTTCGTTATTGGGATAACAGCATAGAGAAAAATAGAATAAAATTAAGAATAGATAAAAAATAGTCCACAAAAAAGAATAGAGAATTTTGGCATGCTTAAATATAAAAAAAAACATAATCCTTAGCAATTAAATAGATAATAAAATACTGAAGGACCACCATCAAGACTGTCATTTAAATGTGCATTTAGGATATTATCTGTTTTTAAGAAAGGTCATACATAATAAAGGGTAAATTTTTCATTTAATCTGCATGTATCACCATTTCATATCTGCTTCATTAATTGGATACCAGCTGTTGTCAATAAAACGGTAGTAACTTTTTCATCGGGTAGTATTGTTGACGGCACTTTCATTAGAGAAATGCTTTTGTTGTGTTAACAATATCTACGTAGGTATTTCATGCAACTTATATATAAACTAGTTGATAGATAAAAAATGATTACCAATTCACGAAAAAAATGTATCTAATATTTCAGTACTGTAATATACACCACTTTAAAACATTTCGAGTACATATTGTTTCTTTCAACTTGCAATTTGTCCATGATAGTAACATTTTCATGTTCCCACTACAACTAATGCGGACGAGAAAGAGACCTTGACCACATTGCTTGGACATTATTGATGTATGTCCATTGAATTCATATGCCAGATTGTAGTCTGAACTTGGACAAAAATCAAATTGTGTAAATACAGTATGAGTTGACATTGATAGAAAGGATGCTTTGTTATTAAAGGGTCAAGAAAAGCAGTTTGCAGAAAATTAACCTAATATCAACTTACCGTATTTTGTAACAATGGTCAATTTATTGCCCGGTATGGTTGAGTAAAGTTCATTTGGGAGTTCATTATATAGATCACAATTAATAAGAAAATGATTTTCGCTTTGCAAACTCGTGGATTATCCATTTTCAACAATCTATTCAAGTAATATATCATGTTGAGCAATCGTCGTTCTTTAGAAGGTAACCATCCGATATCACCTTGAATTACCAGATTTGATGCAAATCTGTGTACTAAAAAAACTATATAATTGCTTTGTTTTGTATAAGATGCATAAGAACTATAACAAAACTTCAACTATAACAGGTTTTTCGTTTGGTACGCCAGACGCACATTTCGTATACATAAGACTCATTAGTGACGTTTGAAAAAAAAATTGATGTTGGAAGGAAAAATCAAATACGACGTATATCATGAAGAGTAAAGAAAATCCAAAATTCCGAAAGATTTGACAAAATAGGACAAAGGCAAGGCAATCTAATCCTATCATGGACATTCCATGTCAGCATTATAGTGCTACATGTAACTACTAGTAGACTTCCTACAACAGTGACATGGATCATGTGGTTGTACAACTCACATAAGATACAGATACCAGGCTTATAATTTGGTACTCCAGACGCGCATTTCGTCTACATGAGGCTCATCAGTGACGCTCAAATTGAAACACTGTCTGTAAAGGCTAAATCAAATACGAAGTTGAAGGGCGTTATATACTGGTAAAGGCAATCTGTAAAAAGGCAATCTATGCATACTTTATTTGGACGAGCTACACAGTGCTTTTCGTCTATTTATAGAGAGCACAAACACGGTTTTTATTTTCAGCATCGTTTGTTGATTGTATTCATTTTAACGTCTGACCTGCTTTCGAAGACTTAACAATAGTTGAAAATTGAGACAACGCTCATGAAATTATGACAGCCAATACAATAAATTTTAAAAACATGTGCTTCTTTTGTTTATTAATGCTCGACATTAAGCTACGATAATTTCAAATCTGTATCAGATATTAGATAAAGCAATGTTTTTTTTAATGGAAGCTAGTAAATAGCACTTAGTACGTTAAATAAAGAACAAAAACAGACAATACAGGATAGACGTTTAATCATGTTAATAAATAATGAAGGAGAACAACTATTTCAGATTATAAGCAAATTAAAACTTAGCAATAACCGTGTCATTTCTTTGCATCTGTCATACTTCTTCATTAGTTTGCTGATAATTATTATAACAAAACTAAGTCCACGATACCCTTTATGTTGGAAATACAATTTAAAAACTTCATCATTTTTCATAAATTTTGATTATCTCCACAGACATTACAATTACAGTTAAATCATAATATCGATGACTTAAAAAGATGCACATATATTACAATGAACCCATTAACAAAAGTCTCTTTGCGGCTGGAGTACCGGATGGAGTATTGTATAATTCAACGGATTGTAAGAACGCTTGACGTGAGGATTCATTGTCGCCTAATATCTGAAAAGCAACACCAAGAACATTATATGCACCACCTTTTAAACTCAAATCTTTTCAACTTAAACATGTTTCTTCGATTACAAGTTGTAGAACTTGGATGGTATCCTGACATTCTCTGATATTGTTGAGATGATAATGACAAAGAATATGAAGACAATAAGCATAAACCAAAGATGAAATAGCAAAACAACTATTTTCTTCATCTAACTGTAGTTCTTCTGGTATTGACCCAGAGTTCCGTGTAAATGATATATTATCTATGAAAATTAATTTCCACAATTGAACAATACTCACCTCCCGAAACGATTTCAGTTTAAACAATTGATAATGAATATCCGCCATCTCCTTGGAGTCATACAATTTTTCAAAAGTACATTTCAACAAAGAATACATGACGATGTGTAAAGATTTGGTGTGCTGTTTTGTATTATAGAAATACGAAGCTAACATAAGCCATCCAGATACAGCGTCATGATAAATATTCTTTAGCAGAGTACAAATGCAGGATTTGTACTGTCGGTATTGGTATTTATTAATACTGTATGCACTGTTAAGTGGAATAAACTTGGCACGAATGGAACATATTTTTGACATGTAATATGTACATATGTATTTTAACAACGATTGGTCCAATGAAACTGCATTTTGTATTAATCTTTTGAATGAAGAACTGCACATTACTTTCTTATCTTTGATACCCCTAAAAACAAAATTATTCGCCATCCGAAATGAAAAAGAATCGTCTGTTTTTTTAATTTTATAGACGTACAATCGCTGCTGTTCAATGTTAAAATATCTCGTAGACGCAGGAAACTGTCATACTTGATCTGAAAATAAAATGCATCGCCAGCCGTAACTTTGCAATTTATGTAGGGTTTCTAAAAATATTTCACGAGCACGTCCCTCAATTTTATTCTCAAACATATTGTTTTCTGGAATGAAGTAATGCAAACAAACAGAATACTGAACGCAATAAATCAATCTGTGAAAACATTGCATAAAACAAGAAATAAGTTTGTCAGGTCTCCATGTTGATTACGGAAGTTCTTCCGAAACCAAGAAAATAATTGTTTTTAAAAAATAAGAGCAGAGTAATTCTTTACATTCAGAGAAATAATTTATTACATCTTTCAAAAGAGTTTTCATAAGAGCATAGCATAATAATTGAGTGTGTGTAAAAGTATTTTTTAATAGTTTTTCACTAAAAGAAAACGATATTCTCCATCTCTAGATCCTCTTTTGATGAACCCGTCACTCCGATTGGTACAAAAAGCACCCCATGTTCTATGATACATTGTTTGACATTATAGCTTGGCCATGAGTTATTAGATCTTGTTATCCAATGTACAGCAGGTTGGATCCACATTTTACAATGTAAGCAATCGGCAAAGTCAACTCTACCATCTAAGTCAGATAGGCATGGTCCATGTATTGTGAAGTTTTGATCTTCCGTCATGAGTCTATGTTTCCATAATGTGCTGGATAGATAAATTTTATTAGCAAATTGTAAACAATTGTCAAATAAAATCTCACTAATGCTAAATTCTAGTTTCAACAAGGTAAATCCAGGTCTTACATCGTCGGTATCCATTGACAGATATAACATATTAGGAATTAAATGGGGTTTCACATCATAAACTTCCATATCTAGACGAACACATATAATATCTAAATCACCGCCTCTCATCTCAAGTCCTTCTCTAAAACTGCCACTTGTTATAATTAATTTATCCTTGAAAACTGACAGATTGTCTCTAACCGCGTGCAACAACCTGATTTGTTTAACATGATCTTCAGTTCCAACTATATTTTGACACATATACCTATATAGTTCTGTTGACAAATTTTGAGTGATGTGGTCTGTAATCAGAAAAAATGTAATACTAAGAAACAACAATCTTGGAAAACTACATTACTTAGAGTGCATTTTTTTTTCTAACACAAACGATGCAAACGGCTAAGCGCGCACATGTTTTGATCATTTGTTTCTAACATACGTTTGCAAAATTTACATAAACTTTGACAAAATATGCACTCGCTAAACATGCGTCTACAGTTTGTCGTTCATCGTTTGTAAGTACAAACGCTACATTTGTTTCTATCTTCAACCTGATTAAACGATGTATTTGTTTCTACTTTTGTAAAAAGTCTGTTTACCAACAACATGTGCATGCATTATTGACAGTTCAAACAGGGTTAGCAAACACTGATCAAACGATGTATCTGTTTCTACTTTTGTATCGTTTAGAAACAAAAACAAACGCCACACAACGTTTACAAAATTTGGTAAGAAAGAAATGCACTCAATATGAAAATGTTAATTATCTTACTTGAAGTGAGAATCCCCTTCGGCGTGTGATGTGTGTCATGTATTCGGTTTAAACTTGAATTTGGATCGTAAATCATGGAAACAGTAAACATTTCGTGAAAAACAGGTATGTTTAAATCTTTTAATGAATTTCTTATAATGCCGCAGTCGGGTCCGACGTTAAGAAATTTGATATCATTAGTTTATGGGGTCGATATATATGCTATATTTCAATGCCAGCGGAGGATAAAATTCTTTATCATGTTTATGTGAAGATTTGAAATTGCACAGTTGTGATATTAAAACTTAAAACGAAATCTTATCAGGCAGAAATATTTCTGTTAATGATCCTGTCGAATATGCTTGTCTGCAGTAACCTTACTATGATAAATGTATTGACCAATAAATAGACAAGAAACAAATTTACTTGTAAACAACCGAAGCTGTTTTGCCAAATTATGACAGAAAAGTAGCCTGTCAGATTTTAATTCTTTCTGTTTCAAATGCATCACAGTATTTAAATCAAATATATATGTAAATGAAACTAAGTATACATATAAAACTGCATTTCAGAATTTTGGAGAGACAAAGACTAAAGTTATACATACCTATCATTGTGATGATATTGATGGGTCTAATGTAAATGAAACGCGCGACTGGCGTGCATACGTATAAATCTCGTATATTAAATAGGTTTTATCTCAGTGTATTACTATGAGAGTGCGAAATTGGTATTTCCTTAACAATCATTGTCCGCTTACTGACTCATTTGAAACTGAACCAAAAATAAAACAAATCATTTTTGTATGTGAACTTTGCCAGCAATGACGAAGTTGAAAAATAAACCATGTTTTTCTATAGTAAAATATGACTGCTTTTAATGTTAAGACTTTTATAATTTATTTATAACTTGTCATAGTTGTACAAGAATATACACACTATAATAGCGTGCAAAGATAATAAGCATAGACTTAATCCAAACTGTATATGAGTTATAAAATGATTGGAAGATATGAAGTGTTCTGAGCACATATGATATAAAAGACACAAACAATTTTGTATTCGGTCAATCCAGGAGTTAAAACACAAGAAGGATGCTAGTGAAATATTGAATCTTGAATGCAATGTTCTACTTCCTGTTAATTCTAATTTCGTGTCCGGGTTCAAGTTCATATTGTTTTAACGTTATTACAGCTGTTTAAAATGTGTGTTATATTTTGATTGTGTAACAAAAAACGAAAACAAAGAAAAACAAACAAACAATAATCTACCAAAATATACGTTCGTTCATTTGTTGATATGACATATTCTTTAAACAAAATCTCTTTTTTTAGCAGAAATATGTTTTTGGCATAAAAAGGATCAGCCATTTTTCAATTAAAACGCATTCTTTTTGGCAGTTTTTTACATTTTGCTTTAAATATAATAATTGTTCCAAATGATGAATACATTTTTGATTATTGAATGGTTCTGATCAAGGAAATTTAACATATTACAAATGTTCTACGTAAAATCACGAGGTGTTTGGAAAAAGAAATAAAATTTATCCAAATTAACATAACACATGATTGATTGTTTGAGGAAATTATATGAGAAATTTTTATGAACAGATTTCTGCTTTGTTTCCTATTTTATTTCAGTTATTCTAAATGTCGTTGGGTTAATATTTGGTGCTTAATATTTTGTACAAGCTTTGAATTTTTCAAATTGTCTTGTATTTCCGTTTAAAATCGTTATCTATTAGAATTTTATAGTTAATATTCAAACAGATATTCAATAATTTAATTAAAAAAACATGGTACTTCAAAGATCTGAACTTGTAGTCTTTATGAAAATATTGACTAGACCTCCAAGTTTAACTCAGAGTAGAACTGGGACTTTAACCCTACCTCAAACGTGATTTCGAGAGGAGCACTATAGCTCGAAATGCAAGTATGAGTCGAATTTGAACACACATCATCAGTTAAATAGGAACAACAATAACACGTACACAATACAGTATGTGTATGTGTATTTTGTCATCAATATCAGTTTCATTTCCTTGATTTGCATTGAATTCTAAACACAAAACACTTTGTTTTAGACTGCTGTTTGTCGGGGTTTTTGTTGTTGTGTTTTTTTTTGCCATGGCGTTGTCAGATCGTTTCATCTTATCAGTTTGACTATCCCTGTTGTTCGTCCCGCCATTTGTTAGACCTGATATAGATAGTACATGAACTCTGAAACACAGTAAGATCGGTAAGGAATGACATTGTGTAAGAAGAGGGAAAGCGTCGTTGATGTAAATCCTACGCTGGTACCACTCAACAAGGGTTTGGTGCACAAGAAGTAGCAAAATGAAAAATCGTAGTAAGTTTGAATCTCGAGTGGAATGTATCTACTTGCTTCTTAGTTATAATTGCTTGTCCGGGTTTACCAGTACATTTTTCTCTTTCGTTATTTCATTTTTTTTAGTGTTTGCTTTATGTTTAGAACTATCAATGACCATGGAAATTGCACGAAAACCTCTGATTAGTGTTAGAGGCGGAGTGTACCATCGGGATATTCGACACTCATTATTCAGAGAGAAACTGACAACAACTAAAAAGATAAAATTTTAAAACACTTGAAAGACAAATTACAGTTTACAAAACACTGTATAATATACTGAGGACTGAGCAATAGTCAAGTGCCTGTAATTCTGTGGTTGTCGTTTCTTGCTGAACATCATATGTGCTTTTCGTGTATTGTTTTGTACGTAAATCAGTCTGTTTGATTTCTCCTTTGGATTTCTTTTATATTTTCTATTTGAGGGTCTTTTATAGCTTACTTTGCGGTATGGGTTTTGATCATTGCTTACGGTAGTACGGTGACATACAATTGATAGGCTCAATGTTATTTCGTCTCGGATGGAGAGTTGTTTCGTTGACAATCATACTATATTTCAATAGTGTAGTGGTCATTGTTCCCGCAGACTAAGATATAGTGTACATGCATTTAGAAAGGGAAAATCTTGAGAACAGTTTTGAATACAGAGGGTATTATACGCCCTGTACTAAATTTCACGATTTGGCTTAATTTATCGAATAATGGATTTCGGATTTCAATTTTTGTTAATTATAAAATGGCTTCATATACTGTTTTTGGTTTAAATGCTTTGACAAATGTTTAATGTACTCTAATGGTAACGAAAACCAATCCGTCTCGTTAAGTATAAAACAGAAAGAAAGAAAAAAATGGCAAATCTTTTGCAGATATAATATCTGAAGATTATTTCTTTCGACAGTAATCTTTTTTTATATAGAATTAGTTCTTGCAAAAAGGTACCAGTTATTTATTATTTTAAAACATTGTTTCTTGTTTTGGCAGCTTTGCATTTTGTTTTACTTAAAGTGAAATAATTGATTCCACCAATGCATAATTTCTTAATGATAGAATAGTACAGATCCATGATATATCACAGGATTTTTCATCAATTTTAGCAACTTTCCGAAGTGTTTGATTTAAATAGATAATATTTGTCCAAATTTAGATTCTATAAATTACTTTTGCAGGAAATTATAAAAAAAAACTATTCCTTTTTTGTTTCAGACTTGGTATCCGTTGCTTTTTTAATATTTTTAGCTTCATATTTCAAACCGAAAAGTTCCTCAAGTCTGGTATTTTTCAAATGTCTTGCTTTTTCTCTTTTAATCGCTCTTTGATTGATTGATTGTTGGTTGCTTAACGTCCAGTGGATCGCTCTTTGATAAAATATTCCCCGAAATTATTCAATTCTTATTCCAAACTTGTTTTCGTCTTTTCCTTAAACATATCAACTTCCAGTCTTCAATATAACTGAAGAATTCAAAGTTTAATTGAGAGTGGATCTTAGAATTTATCGCAATTTCAAATTAGATCTCCGACAGAAACGCAGTAGCTTGAAATCTAAGTATAGGTCGAATTTTAACTCAATCATCAATTTTATCTCAAAGTATGAATTTAACCAAATTATGAACTTTAAGTGAGAGAGGTTATTTCACTCATGTATCATGTTTTATCAACGGTTAAGTGAACATGAAGTAGCAAAATGATAGCTTGAATCTTAAGTGTCCAATTACTTGTCCAGGTTTGCCTATAAATATCTTATTAGTGTTGGTTCATTTGTTCAAAATTTGCCTTAGGTTTTGAATTGTCAATGTCCATAGACAGTTAATCAATTGCGCAATAGCTCTGACTATTGCAAGAGGAGGAACATACCAAACGGACATTCAACACAAATTATTCAAAGTGAAACTGACAATGACTTGAAATTAGAAGAAAACAACAAAAAGTTGTTGTATCATTTTTTTTTTAATTTCTTGTTTTGTACATAAATCTTTTGTTAGTTCTCTCGTTTGAAATGTTTTAAATTTGTCATTTTGAGACCTATTACAACTTACTTGTATGCGGTATGGATTTTGTTCGTTGTTAAAAACAATACGGGACCTATAATTGTTAACTTCTATTTTCATTTGATCTCTGATTGAGAATTGTTTCATTGGCAATCATACACAATCTTATGTTTATTCTGCCTTCATTGTTCCTGCAGCCTCGGGTATAGTTTACATGTATAAAGCATTGACAACTCTTTGATATTATAAGAATTGAATGTTATGACATAACCTTATTTTAGCATGGAAAGGGAAAGTCATTTTTCTCGGGTATTACACGCATTATACGCAATTCTTACGACTTAGCTAAATTTATCAAATGATCCATATTGGATTTCATTTTTTTTCTAATTATGGAATTGTTTCAGATACTGTTTTTGTTTAAATGCTTTGGAAAATGTTTCATGTACTCTAAAGGTTATACAAGCCAAGTTGTGACACTTGCTGAAATAAGCCAGTAAAGCATACGACGAAATATATGCTAGTTATTTTATGAATATGCTATCTGAATTTATTGCTTAAGAACAACTTTTTTATACATATAGAATTAGTTCCTGCAAAAAAAGAACCAGCAATTTATAAATTTAAAACGTATTGTTCGTTCTTTTGACAGCTAGTTGTTTTGCTTAAAAAGTCAAATAATATTTTCGATCGATGCATAACTTCTTAATTATAGAATATTACTGATCGAGGACGTTTCACAGGATTTTTCATCAATACGAGCCACTTCTCGAGGTGTTTGATTAAAATAGTCAATATTATCCAAAACTACATCTCATGAACTATTTCATCCTCGTTTGCTTTGAGTCTCGTTGCGGTGTTATTTGAGTATGATGTTTGAAACCAGGTATTTAATCAAGTTTCCTTTTTTCTTTCTTTTAACTGTGACCCATTAAAACATCTAAAACATTTGTATCGTTAGATTTGTAAGCCAGTAAATTTAAACGTATCATTAGGTGAAATATTATAAGTTTACTTATTAAATGTACATCCGGATTCATCAGAAAAAATCAAACATTGTAAAGGCAACACAGTTATTTTGTTTTGATGATTAGAAATGCATGCATTTAATCGATATGTTGAGTCTATATGTCTGTGATATACCTCTGTTATACATACTTAATGTATTGTTGGTAACCCCGAATATGATCGTTTTTTCTATTTAAATTTATAACATATTGTTATATTGATTTTTTTTAATCTACTTTTTGTACTCTACATTTTAAATGCAATCATAGATGCGGAAACAGCAACTAATGATAATTCAATATAAAAATTGTTTAATTGTTTTAGAAATATTTCCTTTTAATATTTTACGTGTGACCACGTCGGTTAAGGTTTACATATAGGTCCGAAATTGGTATTTCCGTACAATCTTCTTCCGATTAAAAAAATCTATTCAAATGTTACAAATACGCCTGCGCAAAACGTGATGTGTATGATTCTGAAGTTCAATACAAAATGAAATATTTTCTGTAGTTATGATGAGGTCTGAATATCCAGAAAAGTGTCGATTTCTTGAATATGGATAATCATGTTGTATCTTTTTATCATATGTGTTGAACAAATATTAGGACAGGTTATTCTAGAATTCCGTTTGGTGCGCGTAATCTAATAATAAGATTGAATATCGTACATCGTATGTATATTTTTGTGGAACAAAAACGAGAAAAATTATTGATTGGTACAATACACTTTACCTTTAAACTGGGAATATCAGCTCACGAAATCAATATTTGTTTTCATATGCATAAACATTTTCAGTTACAGTCTAGTACAAATACTGCCCACTTTTTAAAACGTTGCTATAACACCAATGCAATATTTCAGGTGTGACCAGTATGTTAAATACTTAAAGCAGCATGAAATGTAATGATAATTTTAATAGAAACTAAGAAAAACATGAATAGCTCTTCTCGAAACAGGGCTGCTATATCTACCCAAACCGGCTAATGAAAAATGGTAATCGTCCGTTGCCCATTATACCCCGAAATGTATATGCTTTTTCACCAATTACATTTGTATGTACTTTTCTAAGTATCTAATGATATTAAAAGTTGCATCTTTCCCTTTTTCGTTCCATGTCAAACGTGTATACTAGAAGTGGGCAGTATTCGTACTAGACTGTACTGAATTATTGTCGACCTTTCTGCATTGGTCAGAAATTTACTAAATATTACACGACTCTAGTCTGAACCATGCTAATCAGTCCGAACTTAATCTCGACCTGTACTGGACCAGTTCTTACATTTTAAAGAATCTGAATCATACCTTGACCAGAGACAGAATCATACTCGATCCGAGTCTGAATCATGCTCGACCAAATTCTGAACCATACCCGACCAAGTCAACCACGTCTGAACCATACACGACCAAGTCTGGACCATTCTCGACCAAGTCTTAACGATCCTTGACCTATTATTCATATATCTCTATAATTTTCTTCCATTTAGAGTAATATTTTACAAGATATGTTTCCATTGCCTAGAAATTTGACCAAGAGGTATTATATAAGAAAGGATTTGTCAGATTAGAATAATCAATATAAAAATAGATGATAAATTCTGACTGTTCCGTATGGTAGAGATAAGGTTTAAGTTTAGACTGTTTCCTATGCATTGCTGTTCAGCACAACAGACGTTTAATATCAAATACAATTTTGACTAATTCAGAATGCTGGAGTAAAAATCAGTACCGTCGAGTACAAAAATGATAGTTTCAGACTTTTACAGCAAAACAGTCGTGTAATATAAAATAAATTCAGACCATTCCAGAATGCTGGAGTAAATGTCAGTTTCCTCGAGTACAAAAATGGCAATTTCAGACGTTAACAGCACAACAGTTGTTTAATATCAAATAAAATTCAGACCAATTCAGAATGATGGAGTAAAAATCAGTACCCTCGAGTACAAAAATGGCAATTTCAGACTTTTACTGGAAAGTAATGAGCATCCTCTTAGATTTTTACTCGTATTCTATAGGCGCCATTCTGTTGTTTAAGACAGCATGTGTGCCTAAATAAGTTGTTTGTTTTAATTCTGTTGTTAAGTCATAGAGAATCTTGTGAATTATTACTAATTACTATGTTTTAATGGAAGTTTAAATACTAACTTACAGCCACGTAACAAATGATGATAAATGAAGTACATTATAAATAAAAAATATAAGGTCTTAACGGAACAGGTTTGGTAATGCTGAAACAGCGAATTTTGCATCCATCTGTACATTTCAATAAATTGACAATTAACTGTAATTTGTAAACTTTTAAGCCAGCACTGGGAACGTTAAAAAAAAGACAAACAGATACAAATAAACATTTGTTTTTTTTAATAAAAGATAACAGCAATTTGATATCAACATGATCAATAGCTAATCCAAACATAGAAAAAAGACGTCATTACATTGCTATTTCTTGTAACTTTCACAATTCATTCGTTTGTAGATATTTATAATAGTACACTAATTCCTATAGACCTTCATTGTAAGAATTTCAAGAATTTCCGTGGTGTTTGTTTGTTTCAAAAGATTGGAAAAATGCAGTTGTATCATCATATCGGTGACACAATACACGCACAAATTTTACATTTAACTCATTAACAAAAGTCTCTTTACGGCAAAAATACGGGATGGGTACTTGTTTAATTCAACAGATTGCAAGAATGCTTGTCGTGCGGATTCAGTGTCGCCTAGTATTTGCAACGCAACACCTAGGAGATTATAGGATACAGCTATCATACTCAAGTTTTTCATGAGATATTTTTCATCTATAACACATTGTAGATCTTGGAGAATATCCCGACATTTTCTAACATTATTGAGATGATAATGACAAAGAACATTAAGGAAATACGCATAAGCTGTAGATGGAACCACAAATTCTCTACCCTCCACCTCTTTTAGCAATTCATCTGGTATCAATAGAGAGCTCTTATCAAACTTTATATTATCTACAAGAATTAATTTCCATAAATTGACAATACTCTTCTTCTGGAATAATTTCAGTTTTAACAATCCGTAATGACTGTCTGACATCTTCATAAAGCGAAACAGTTTTTCAACAGTGCATTTCGATAAGGAATACATGATAATGCGTAAAGATTTTGAGTATTGTTTTGTTTTATAAAAGAACGAAGCTATCATCAGCCATCCAGATACAGCGTCATGATAGATATTTTGTAGCAGAGTACAAAGACATGATTTGTACTGTCGGTATCGGTATTTATTATTTCTGTATGCACTGTCAATTGGAATCGACTGAGCACAGAATGCACATAATGTTGACATGTAGTATGTATACACGTATTTTATTGAAGATTTATCAACTGAAACTGCCTTTTGTATTATCCTTTTCAACGAAGAACTAAGCGAAATCTTTTTGGCATTGAATCCTAAACGGAAACAAAAATTTGATGCTTGAAATAAATGGGAATTCGTTATTTTTGTAATATTAGATACATGCAATTGATTCTGTTCCATGTAGAAAAACTGCATTGATGCGGCAACATTGTTTACTTGATCTGAAAATAAAATGCATCTCCAACCATAACTATGCAAGGTATGTAGTTTTTTTAAAAGTACTTTACGAGCACGACCCTCAATTTTATTCTCAAACATATTGTTCTCTGGAATGAAGTAATGCAAACAAACTGAGAACTCAACGCAATAAATCAGTCTGCTAAAACATTGCATAAAACAAGGTATAAGATTGTCAGGTTTCCATGAAGATTTTGGCAGTTCTTCAGAGATCCAGAAAACAATTGTTTTTAGGAAATAAGAGCAGAGTAATTCTTTACATTCGGGGTAGGTCGCTATAACATCTTTCAAAAGAATTTTCATAAGAGCGTAGCATACTAATTGAGTGTGTGTAAAGGAATTTATTAAAAGTTTTTCACCGATTGAAAATGATATTCTCCATTCTAGATCCTCTTTTGATGACCCTTTTACTCCGATTGGTACAAAAAGTACTCCATGTCTTATTATACTTTGTTTGACATCATAACCGGGCCATGAGGTATTAGATCTTGTTATCCAATGTATTGCAGGCGATACCCACGTTTTACAATGTAGGCATTCGGCAAAGTCATGTGTTCCATGTTTGTCAGATATGCACGGTCCGTGAAAAACTAAGTCTTTACCTATGTGCTCCACGAATCGCTGTTTCCATAATGTGTTGGATAGATAAAACTTACCCGCGAATTGTACACAGTTGGCAAATACATTCTGACTTCTGCAAACTTCTAGTCTCAATTGAGTAAATCCAGGTTTGACATCGTCTGTATCTATTGACAAATATGTTGTATGCTGATTTAAACGGGGCTTCACATCATAAACCTCAATATTTCTCCGAACAGACATAATATCTAAGTCACTGCCTCGCATCATAAGTCCTTCTCCAAAACTTCCACTTGTTTGATACTCATCAATTAACAAACTATCCCTTGCGGCATTGAACAACCTGATTTGTTTAACATGCTCTTCTGTCCCTACTATATTTTGACACATATAACAATATAGTTCTTTTGACACATTTTGTGTTATGTGGTCTGTAATAAACAAGTTGTTGTTATAAAAATAACATATCATATTCAAACTTCATTAGAACAAGCGCAAATTATATATATATATAATTGAGAATGGAAATGGGGAATATGTCAAAGAGACAACAACTGGACCAAAGATCAGACAACAGCCGAAGGCCACCAACGGGTCTTCAATGCAGCGAGAAAATCCCGCACGCGGAGGTGATCCTCAGCTGGCCCCTAAATAAAATTGTATACTAGTTCAGTGAAAATGGACGTCACACTAAATTCCAAAACATAGAAATGAACTAATATTAAAAAACATACAAGACTAACAAAGTCCAGAGGCTCCTGACTTGGGTCAGGCGCAAAAATGCGGCGGGGTTAAACATGTTTTGTGAGATCACAACCCTCCCCTATTCCTCTAGCCACTGTAGAAAAAGAAACACATAGCAATACGCACAGTAAAACTCAGTTTAAAAGAAGTCCGAGTCCGATGTCAAAATAGGTAAAATCGAGCCTGATTGATTTAAACAATTAAAATATAATTCATATATATATATCACAAATCACGTTAAACATAAACATGAGAACAGGAATCATCATTAAAAAAATGGACTGCAAGGCATAACACATCAACTATCTACCTCTGAAATCATCCGAAATATATTTGGATTATTATGTGGTAAATCCAGGTGTTGCCATTCGATACATTTTTGGAAAACCATAATTCGAAAAATTTTAGCAAGAAAATTCCTTAAATTAAATATCACCTACCGTTGGTTTGAATGCATTAGAAATTTTAACTTTGATTAGTATTGTGTAAATATTAATTGATTTGAATCTGAATCTTTGAATATGAAAATACCAAAACTACTGCTAATGTTATAATCTTCATGATCTTATCACTAATATCTTTAATTTCTTATATACTTTCCATCTTGTTTTGTCTATTGACGTTCAACTGAAAAAAATTGTATTTCTGCACAGACATGTTTGTCTGTGTTTCCATTTAAAAGAAAGAATAAAACCTGTACCATACATTGAACTTAATCTCATTGTTAACTTGTTTTTTTTTCAATACATCTAGAAATACAAAGGAACAACAATATATTTTTTTCAAAGCTAAACCCACGGTCATATAGCTATTATTCAATCGGACATGATAGGGATAGACGCACGCGTGACATAATATGTTCTATCAATGGAAATAATATATAATGTCTTTTAAATTTATTGCACAAAATATAATTGTAAGTTAAATTATGTGAAATTATTATGCAATAAAAGTTGCTCAAAAATACAACCCGAAATATAATGAGATGTGGTCTGTAAATGCTTATTTGAGCCTTTATGATTAAGTCACATATATGTAATTCAAAACAAATAAAACTGTAAAATACAATATAATACATTATTCATGTTATAAACCATCTTACTTTCAAATTCTCCGAACATGAATTCCCTATTTCTATCGTAAGTCCTGGTAATAGCCATTGCATGTATGTTCAATAAACACAAAATGCCCAATACTAGTACTTAATTCAGTGAATATTCCTAAAGTCATCATCTTCTAACTTTGGTATAATACAGAAGTCCTTAAATTTTGGATTTATCAAGTTGTTCAACTTAACTGCTTTTAGATCTAGTTTTTTTTTAAATATATAAATTATGACACTAATGAAAAGTCATTAGCAATATCATCAAGTAAGTATTTACCTGTCATCTTGTTTAGTCAGTTGAAGTTCAATTGCTAAATGGGAATCTCAGTAAAATTCTCTCCATTAGTGTTACTATTTTAAGAAGTCAATAAAAACTTCACAATAGTTTGTATATAAATATTGAAATACAAGCTATCAAGTTACACTTACAAATGTGATCATAATTAATCTAAGATCAGATATAGCTTTTATTTAAATAACTTTATATTCATACTTATTCGTGTGGTATTAATTTGTGGTCGATTTGATGGTAAAGATAGTCGACATAATCAATTGTTTAACGAAGTATATAATTTTGAAAAGCTTAATTGTTAAAAAGCAATGGCAGAGATTCCCACCCAAGAGTTATTCCGTAATGAATAGGATTCGTGACAGAGTTTTTTTCTCCATAAATGGAAATTCAAGCATTCCATATCCATTGATGAAATTATCAGTAGTTGTGAATAATTTTGCAGATGTACATTCTATACGTCAAACATTAAAAAAGACATAAAAATTAAAAACCAATTGGTTGAGGTCTTTCCACATTAAATTTCTAAATTACTGATAAGAAACTACAGATGCGTACAGTCCTAACCTGAACAGATGGTTAACATAATAACCAGACTTTATGACTGATGAAAGTTAACTTGGGACATGATTTATGACTGCCCCAACTGGTCTTGGACAGAATTCATGTTATCTAGAATAGCAGACTTTTTCTTAGGACTGTTTTATGACTGCCCGACATTTAACTTTATGATAAATCAAGTATCAAATATACATTGAACGAAGTTAATTTTTCCGAAACCAGATCTAAAAACTAATTCAAATGTGTCCAGGTCTGATATCAAAAGCCGTCAATGATCTGGGCTGGTCTGTCCAAACCAGACCGGTTCTAAAAAAGTTAACTTAGGTCTGGTCTGCTCTCAGGTAAAGTTGATATAATCTGAAGGTAATTAGTAAACAGGACCGCTATGATTGATGAGTATCATTAGAGCATTGACTTCCGATCAGTGAAACATCGGATCGATTTATAAACAGAACTGACACCATGACTAACATAACTGACCTGTCCAGAGATATGGTATGGACAAACTAACCTGTTCACATATCTGGTCCGGTCAGGCTGACCTGTTCCAGGTCGGATTTGGTCAAACTGATCTGTCTTTAGGTCTAGTCTGCAGCATTCCTAGAAAAGCAAACATAAGTCTGGTCTCTTAAGATTAAAGTTAACTTGCAGGTTTGCTAAAATTATCTAAAGTTAACTTAGAATGTAGTCCTGATCATAAGGACTGCTCTAAATTAACTTGTGTACAGATTAGGACTGTACACATGGTTTATTCGTAGTTACTATTGGCGTTTAATCATAGGTTTCTTCATAATATTAAAGTAAACATATGTTTTATGTATACTTTTGTCTAAAATAAAGAAGATAGCTTTCTATTTCCAGTTTAGAAAATATCACTTCCGGTCTCACATAATAGCTTTATTCACAATAATTCCGAAATATGGTTTCTATATACCTATGTTTGAAATAAAGGAAATCACTGCAACTTCCTGTTACAAAAAAATCACTTGCTGTACCTTGAAAATAGTAGGAAAAATCAGTGGCAGGAAATGTCTACTCCTGGTGTACAAAAAAACTTCCGGTTGAGCTCTTGTAGGCCATATGTCTACCAACCTAAACTAAAAGGCCCCATACTTCTATCACGTATTTCGAATTGATAGCAAAGGTCAAATTCTAGAACAACAAATTTACCTTTGATCTTAACCTATATTTCAAGGTGTTTAAATAAGAATTTTAAATCAAATAACCCTAAGTCAATTATAAACAAATAGAAATAACTTTAAACATCAGAGGGGGAAACTTGCCTTAAATGACCAAAATATAAACGGACAATTTAAGGAAGTATTGTTATAAACAATGGCACTACCGAAGTGACTACTGAGCTGATGATACCCACGGGGACTGTAAGTCCACCAGCAGAGGATGCTAACCAGTGCTGTGAGAAATGAAAACAACACTTTATAACTTTCATGCGTCCGAAGCACTTTTCTGGATTTACATTCTTAAAAAAAAATATCGTTTTCATAAAACTGTGGTCGAGACAATTTCTTTGTGCGCTCATTTCATAACGACCACTTAGCACGTCGTACTAATTATAAGTGTGGGGTTGCAAAAAGGTTTTCAACGCCTAAATCAAATTATTCGTAAAAGTCCAAAAACTAGTATAGAAATAAGACTAGTGTTTTGATTAATATTGAATACTTCAACATTATTTACTGGCGTGTTAGTAGTGTCAAAATGAGAGTTCTGTCCCACTTTTCCATTTTCAAGGGTAAATCCTGCATAGGGACCCCCAACCTCAAATATAAAATGCAAATACATTGAGTTTCAATTAGTCTAAGGGTAGAAACAAAATATGGCTTTCGTAAACAATGATAGAGATACCTTAAAGGGGTCTTATCCTAGGGTAAATAAAATTGACAACATGGATCAATATTTGACAATTTTTCAGGATGATGAGGAGTATCTTGAGAATGAAAATACCCACCCCCCAAAAAAGCAGCAGTGTTGTAACAATCCCAAATGGGAGATATGGACGAAAGGACTCAAATATGTCAACATTGTGGTACAGAGGTGGGTCTGAGTATTGGTATTGAGAATGCTATTGCCCCAGAATTTCAGACTTGTGGTGCTCCATTGAAGAGGAAGAAGGGTCAGTTTTGTAAGAGTAAATCAGGAAGGAATGGGCTTTGCTGGAGACACAACAAACAACCACCCCAACAGGAGGATGATGACAACACCCCAATTGGATGGAAGATGGTAGTGAAAGAGACTATGAAGGAGCTTCGACAAACTGCAAAGACGGAGGGTCTGAAAGGGTACAGCAGGCTTTAAAAGGGGAAATTGGTAAAGTTGATTGAGGACAAAACTACCCATAAATATATCTGCGAAGAGGTTTTTACTAAAAAGGAATTGAAGACCATAGCCAAAAGACCGGGAATTACCAACTATTCACGACTTGGGAGAACAGCCCTAACTGAATTAGTGAAACGGGATATTGAAAATACTCCAGTGGAAGACGAAATTGAAACTTTTGACCGGCGGGGTGCATTGAAGGGTGTATTTGGCGCAGTCGTCATAAAACCACTCAATCAGCATGATTTGGAAACTTTTTTTCAGATAAGCCAATGAAATCGAAAGTACCCTCGCCCAAAAGAAAGCCTTGAAGGTGCAGATAGTATAAACAGTACAGTTCGTTAAATCAAACCCTGCAACAGGAGAGAATATCCACGTATATCCCACCTTCAGATCATATCAGGTTACGATCACCCAATCATCAGACCTCAATTTCGAGATTTCGCTTATGGTAGAGAAGGTTAAGGAAATTTTGGAAAAATACATGCGAGAAGGTAGTGGATGGACATTTGGAAAGATTGATCAGCTAGAAATCCACTTGAACCAATTTAAACCTGTGGCCGGGATCACTGCTTCAAGTGGGCAGTGTTATCAGCGCTACACAATTCGGAAGTTGATAGGAAACATACAAACCGAGTCGCAAAGTACAAGCAGTGGGTAGGCGAGCTTAACTTTGATGGTATTGAATTCCCAGTTTCCCTCAAAGCAATTGACAAATTCGAGCGACAAAATTCAGACTTAAATATCAACGTTTTTGGCTTCGATGGTGTGAAGAAAGGTGAAGATGGGGAAGAGGTTTTCCAACTATACCCTTTGAGGATTTCCAAGAATACTGGCACACAGCACACAGTTCTCCTGTTTTTGACTAGAAATGACAAGCAGCACTACTGCTGGATTAAGAGCTTATCACGCCTTTTGTCGTCTCAGGTGACAAGTCATAATGGGGAAGCATTCTTCTGCAGCAGGTGTTTGTGCCACTTCACCAGACAGGACATCCTAGACGAGCACATGGAATATTGTAGTCAGAAGAAGCCGGTCAGAATTGAAATGCCAGAAGAAGGAACCTTCCACAATTTCCGAAATCAGCAACGTCAGATGAGGGTACCGTTCACCATTTACGCAGATTTTGAGTGTTTTACGGAAAGATGGACACCTGCCAGCCAGATCCATCACGAGCCTACACCAAGGCATATCAACTGCATCAGCCATCTGGATTCTGCTACCGTATAAAAAATACGTCCAGGGTGACTACAAAGATTCAGTCGTTTACTGTGGAGAAGATGCAGCCAAGAAATTCGTGGAGTACATGAAAAAGGAAATTGATGAAATTGCCAAAACCTATGAAACCAAAATTGCGATGGTGATTACAGATGAAGATAATGAGAATTTCGTGGCGAGCACACTTTGCCACATTTGTGGTAACACTTTAGGTTTTGATAAGGTTCGGGATCACAATCATCTCACGGGTAAATATCGAGGTGCAGCACACAATGAATGTTATTTAGCGTTTCAGCTACCCAAATTTGTCCCCATCGTATTTCATAATTTGAGTGGGTATGATGCCCATTTATTCGTGAGGGAATAAGGATTCGGGGAAGGAAAGATTAACTGTATCCCCAACACCGATGAAAAATATATCAGCTTCTCTAAGAAGGTTGGAGATATCGAGATGAGGTTTATTGACTCCAATCGATTTCTACTCGCCTCTCCTGAAAACGTGGCAAAGAATTTGACCAAGGATAAATTCAAAGCGACTCAGAAGTGGTTCGGCAATCGTACCGACCTGATGATTAGGAATAGAGTACATGTATATCCCTACGATTATGTAGATGGTCTCACCAAGCTGGAGGAAACACAGCTACCACACAAGGAGGCGTTTTTCAACAAACTTAGCTGTGAACATATTTCCGATGAGGATTACGCTCACGCCGAGCTGGTGTTTAAGGAATTCAGTTGCCAAACAATGCGAGATTATCACAATCTTTACTTGGAAAGTGATGTGGCTTTACTAGAAGATATTTTCGAGAATTTCAGGGATAATTGTATGAAAACTCACAAGCTTGACCCTGCACACTATTTAACATCCCCAGGACTATCCTACGACGCGATGCTTAAATTTACCAGGATCCGACTGGAACTTCTGACCGATCCAGATATGTTGATGATGTTTGAAATGCGACTAGGGGAGGTGTGGCCATGATATCTCACCGATGTGGAAAGGCTAAAAACCCATACATGAGCAATTACGATCCACCGCAGCCAACCAAGTTTATACCCTACCTAGACGCGAACAGTTTATATGGGTGGGCCATTGCACAACCCCTTCCCACAGGAGGGTTTGGACGGGTAGATCCAGAAGAGATTGACGAGCTTTTAGAATATCCAGAAGATTATAAATATGGCGCGTTAGTAGAAAGTGACCTAGAATATTCTCAACACCTTCACGATAGTCATAACGACTATCCTCTAGCACCGGAAAATGTAGAAATTGATGGAGTTTTTAAACTGGTACCTCATCTGGGCAAACGTGTAAAATATACCCTCCATCTTCAGAACCTTCAATTCTATCTCTCCCAGGGAATGATCTTGAAAAAGGTTCATCGGATCATCAGATTTGAACATTCTCTTTGGCTCAAATCGTATATTGACCTGATTACCGAACTCAGAGCTCAGGCTAAAACCGATGCTGAGAAGGATGTCTACAAACTCATGAATAACTCAGTGTTTGGAAAAACTATGGAAAATATTCGGAAGAGGGTTGATGTTCGACTGGTGAACAGTGAAAAACAAGCCATAAAACTCGTGTCCAAGCCCAACTTTGATCGCCGGGTTATATTTACCGAAAACTTGGTAGCCGTTCACATGAAAAGAACCAAGCTAAAATTCGACAAGCCAGTCTACTTGGGAGCATGCATCCTAGACATCTCAAAGCTCCTGATGTATAAACTCCATTACGGTTTCATACGGGAGATGTACGGTGATAACGCCCGGCTGCTGTTTACCGATACAGATAGCTTGGCCTATGAAATTCAGACCGAGGATTTTTACAAAGATATTACCCCACACGTTCAAGAAAAATTTGACACCTCAAACTATCCAGCTGACCACCATTCTGGAATTCCAACAGGTGTCAACAAGAAGATAATTGGAATGTTTAAGGACGAATGTGGTGGTAAGAGTATGACTGACTTCGTGGGACTTCGGCCAAAATTATACGCCTACAAAATGGATGATGGTGAAGCTAATAAGAAAGCAAAGGGAGTTACAAGGGCTGTCATTAAGAAGAATATTACCTTTGCCCACTACAAGCGATGCTTAGATACCCAGTAGGAAATATATCAGTCAATAAATATTTTCTAAAGTTACCGCCATCATGATCTACACCCAGGAAATTAACAAAGTCGCTCTCTCGGCCAAAGATACCAAGCGACACATTCTCCCCGATGGAATTAGCACCCTTGCTCTAGGACATTAAAAAATTGAGGAACAGCACCGCCTGCTACAAATAAAGTATGGGTAAAACTCAGAAAAGAATAAAATACCTCGAGGTGCACAATTTAGTTTTTCCCCACAAGCCTCTGTCGAATAAGGAATTGGAGAGAGCCGTCACAGCCCTAGGAATCCCAAGTTTCAGAGGGGTGTTTTTGCGAGATACCCTACCACCCAGCCCGCGCCGCATCGAATGTGGAATCTTGAATCACGATAGCTGGGAGGGTCCTGGAACGCAATGGACTTGCTGGTATAAACGTGGACCGGTAAAGTATTACTTTTACTCCTATGGATTGCCACCGCCTTCAGAAATAGTGAACTACTTACAGCCTGAAATTCGATATAGCACCGACACTAGTAACCCGAATTTGGCTTGAACGGCCAAAAAGGTATTAACGACATTTAAAAAAGATTGATTATCATTAGATAACGATTGACAAAAATTAAAAATTGTTTTAATTCATTTCAATCCATATCAAATTATTTTAATACCAGTCAAATAGATTCCCTTGCGGTCATTCAAGTTAGTTTCAGATGTGGTTAAGCTGTGTCAAACTAATTAGCCACGCCCCCGTTAAACCAAATCAAACTGATGTTAAATCCTTTTAATCTTTAAAGTGACCGCCTTTTTGTAAGGTAAATCACTCAAGCAGAACAGCATCACCGTTATCTATCGTTAATTCGTTACAAACGTTATCGATTTTAGTCAGAAAATACCTCCAACAAATATTCACAATTAACGTGTAAGTAAAGTTTGATCTCTTACAAATACTTGGGGATTTTTTTTAAATGGAAAGAGAATGCGAATGAGAAGGTTCTCATTGCACTCATAGGCTCGAGCCTAGAAGTGAAAGATGTTTTAAAAACAATTCAATAGAATATAAATAGATTTAAACAAATTTGTGATGAAAAATTATCACTTAAATTTCTGTTTAAATTTGTCGTTATTATATGCATTGCTGTATTTCTGTATATTTACCTTTTCTCTTTTTCTGTTTTCCTTTTTTGTACTCGTTATTTAAATAGAGACACTTGTGTCTAAGGAACAGTAATTATTTATTGTTTACATAGAAAAAATCGGTGCATCTTACATTTTCGGTTAAGAAAAACTATAATTATACCTACATTTAAAATAGTTTGTATATAAAACAATTTTGTGTTAAATAATAAAATTGATATAGATAATGTTGACACTATTTGAATTCATTAGTATCAAATATATCTATATACATATATATTTACACATAAAATTACATATATATCGGTGCGTGCCTGTGTGTGTGTGGGTGTATGTGTGTGTCTGGGCGTGTGTGTGTGTAAGGGTGTGTATATATGTATGTAATTTTGTGTGTAAATATATATGTATATAGATATATTTGATACTGATGAGGGTTGTATATAATGCTACTTAAGTTAAGTATTTTCGTTGAAAAAAAGATGCATGTATGACATGTTGTGTGATTGCTGATTTAGTTATCAAATATTACTGTTACTAGTTTTCACTGTATTGTACTGCATGTATCATAGCACAGAACGACTGGCCATGGCAAGGATTGAGTACTCAAAGTTAATTATTATATAATTTTATATATATAATTGAGGTATTATAATTTAATCATGTCAGCCGCGGTGTACTTGTATTAGTGCAAATATGTCCACTTCATATAACATGTCAGGGGGAAAATAAGTTGGAACACCCGTTTGCTGTATCCGCTCCTGCTGTAATCAGTCACGTTGTTGTTCAAATTTGTCATTTTTGTTTTTCGTTTTTTTACATAATAGTATTGTACATAAATCAGGACGTTAGTTTTCCCGTTTGTATTGTATTACATTTGTCATTTCGGGGACTTTTACTATTATGGGTTTTGCTCGTTGTTGAAGGCCATAAAGTGATCTAGATTTCTATACTTTTATGTCACTTGGTCTATAGTGAAGAGTTGTATCATTGGCAACCATACCACATCTTCTTATTTTCAAATGAACATTTGAATCGATTTTCGATGTAAAAATTAAAATTATAGAGGTAAATGAATTACCAGCACTGCGTAACGTTTCTCAGAGGACTATCCACTTGGACATTCGTTAAATAATTTGTATCAAGCCCAACAAATAATTTTGAAAATGCACTTCTGATAACTAGTAATGGACTTCTGATAATATGAATACCATGAATAAATATTTGAACTGCTAAATTTGTTATAGATATCTACATTTTTTTCAACATGCATGTATATGTACAACACAATAGTACTCTAGCTTACAGATGAGAAAAACATCTTTTTGAAAAAGTCCATCAATTGTTTTGAAATTCTTTTAAAAATTTAAAAATAATTGCGGAAAAAAGACTGTTAAAGTGCGAGAAGGAAATACTTTTTTTACGGAAATGCGAACGAAAGATCGTGTAAAAACTGCGATTGTTTGTCAATAACTCAAATTAAAAAAAAAATGGTCATAACTGAAGATCAATGTCACACACATTGAACAGTTTTGTGATAATGCAAATAGCGAGGTTATATACTATAAATATTCGAATTTGTTAATCATACCACATCTTCTTATTTGTATATTAATCATGTGAAAATAAGAAAATATAAAGCAAAGTTAAGTATTGTGTGAATGACAAGATTCTAATGACGATATTAAAGTCGCGTACATATACGAAAACACTTGTCTATATTATAAAAAGGAGATGTGATAGATACGCTAGGGAGACAGCAACTCAACCATACAAATAAACGAAAAAAGTCGTCAACAATAGACTGTCAAACTAAAAATGGTTTCGATGGTTTTTCAGTTGTAAAAATTTACCAGGACTTAATTTTCAAATAATAATAAAAGAAAACCCATTATCATTCAAGCATTCATTTGGGGAAATACGGAATGTATCTATCAAAATATAGTACGTTACGTTTGACTTTCAAATCGGTTCAATATAACAAAAGGTGAACTGTTAGCTCTTGTGTGCATCCTTTCCTAAGGATCATTTTGGCTAAAAAAGGTATTTTTTGTTTTGACTGAACATATGAAATTTCTTTCATCTTGATTGCATCATGTTGATAAATTCAGAAATGTGGAGTGAACTCGGAACGCTTTACATAAGTCAACAAATATTTTTCGGGGACGCTGTCTTATAATAATTAATTAGTAAAAAAAAGCCACAATTGTTTATTAAATCCTTCTTTTTCAAAGGCAGCACATATTGTTTGGACATAAAACACAAATAAATCTAAAAAACACATATAAAAATAAGGAGATGTAGTATGATCTCTCATCAAGAGATCAAATGACACAGAAATTAACAACTACACATTCGTGTTGATAGATTAAAATATCTTTAACACCGCAGTCCAAAAATACATTCTACTGAATTTACCATATCTATAACGGTACGTCTAAACACTGATAAGGACTACTTAGTGCACTAAGGATTTACAATACGCCACTGTATGAAATTAGTTTACATGCACTAGCACCCCTTTTAGTCCTTAGTGGCATATTAAACACTGCTAAATACTATTTACTGCACTAAGGACTTATAACACTGATAAGGACTTCTTAGTGCACTAAGGACTTATAATGTGCCCCTAAGCAATGGTGAATTTACCGGGGGCAGCCCCCTCTAGTCCGGGTCTAAAACAAAATTCTTACATAATTTTATTGCTACTGAATCTGCTTATCTAGAGCCGAAATTATAATCACAGCTTGATTTGACTTCTAAACTAGCCGTTAATTAACCCCTGTTTCAACATGCGTGATTTATGACATCTATCGGTGGGTGTGTAAATATTGACACCTGTGTGTAATGTCTTGATGTAAACTACATGTACATGTTGATTGGAATAGTACTATTTTCTTTATTGGTTTTTAATACAATATCACAGATTAAGATCGATTAACAGGTGAAATCTTCTGACCAGGAAAGAAATTACTAACTAAAATCTGTGTGTTTTTAAAGAATATGTACAAATAAATGTTTATTGCCAAGAATGTTAGTATCAATAAATGGAATATGCCTTCATAACAATTCCGTTACATTACCATTTCTTGTGAATTTCTTTTTTCGGAAGTGTTTTATTTGTGACTTTACTCAACAACACATTTTTTTCACACTAGATTTTGTTTTTAAACTGAATGTCGTATTTTCTCTTCCCTCTTATTTTCAAGGGAAACCATCAATTCGTTAAAAATAACCTGCCCCCTCCCCAACCCTTATTCACACAATTTGGATTGGATTGGCATTGTCTAATATATATATATTCGCCCCTCCTATATATAATATTAATAAAATACTACTGTATTTATATAATACATACTTTATAACATTATCTTGGGCTTAAACATTTAGACCAAGCGTACAATAATATGTGTCGGTATATTTTTCCTATTTAAATTACCCCATTTATGAGGGTATGAATGGGGTTTACAGAAGAGAACAGTGAGACAAAAAATAGAAATAACAAAATAAAGATTTGAAGTATAATGAATATGTTGATTGACTGTTGGTTGCTCAACGTCCCGTGTCAAATATTGCATGCATGTTTAGGACGAATATAATAGAGATAAAATGGCAGAAGAATAAAGAATAGAGTGAAATGGTAAAAAAAATATATATATATAAACTATAGAAAAGATGATCTCACCCCCCCCCCCCCCCCAAGAAAAACCCATTATCACCCACACTCGCATATATATATATATATATATATATATATATATATATATATGTATATACAAGTCTAAATTGAAAACAACGTTCAAACCTATGATTGCGTTGGATAAAAATCGCAATTTATATATACATCTCTAAATAAATGTTTAATTTTGGTTTCATGGTGCCCCCCCGACATCAAGGTTCTGGATCCGCCCCTGCTTAGGACGAGAAGGGATGCTGTTACTTGTACATTATTTTTATTTTAAGTAATTAACAATTACTAAGACAAGCGCTAAATATGTATAACTTAATGTGTTGTTCTAATTTACAAATATTAAAAGGACAAATCATTTTGCCTTTGTTTTATTTGTCTTTCTATAAAGTTATTTGCGAGTATGTCTATGATGTGCGTCAACTTGTGGTCAGCTAGTTAAAATGTTTATGCAAGACAAAAGGAATAGAAATGTCGACAATAATAAAATTTGAAATTCTATGCCCAAAACAGATATAAGAAGGTGTGGTATGAGTTCTTATGAGACAACTCTCCATCCAAGTCACAATTTGTAACAAGTAAATCTATTATAGGTCAAATTACGGCCTTCAGTACAGAGCCTACAGCAAGCTTTATAGAGCCCTAAAATGTTTAGTGTCAAACCATTCAAACAGGAAAATGAACGGTCTAATATATATGAAAAACGAGAAACGAGAAACACTTATGAACTACAGCATAAAATGACAATCACTGAACAAAAGGTTCCTGACTTGGGACTTGTGCAAACAAATTGAGCGGGTTTAAATGTGCAAAAGCCTTGATAAACGAATAATTCCCGAGACTTAAGTTACAATGTTTTTTATACTATCAAATCGTATGTGCTAATTTAGAGCAAAAGATATAATTTTGTCAGAAAAAAATACGATTCGTACAAATTAATTAAAAATAGCTTAGAAAATATCCTTTTACCAAATGATGAGAAAATTGTAACATTTGTAATACCTAAATACTTCATAATCTTTTTCTGAAACGACTTCTCGTCCTGAATATGCATGAAATATTTGCCACTGGACGTTAAGCAACCAACAATCAATCAATCAAATTTCGCTCTTTAAATGACTGAAAGAATATAAGCCATAATTTTATCCATCACTTGTTATTTGTTTTTACAGTAAACATAATGAATTCGTTTTTGTCCAGAAATATTCCTTAGACGAGTTCAAGTATGTAAATAAATTCACTGGGTATCATGTGGTAGTTGAAATTATTCAGTGCAATCATTTTGTGTCCGTCGTCGTCTTTCATACATATCAAATGTTGTATCCTCTGTTTGCTGTTTATCATCTGTTGTTTATGGCCGTCAGGCCTCGCGATTCGTCCCCAAATTTAAGCCCTCAATTATGTAATGACCATTCAAAGGGAGGGGTGCTTTTTTTTCTTTCGGGACAAACATTTTTCCTTCCTTAAAAAAAAAAACACTTAACAATTTTCTATATTTTATCATTAAATTATTAACCGATGAATACTGGTGACCTTCTGCTGTTGTCTGTTCTATGGTCGGGTTGTTGTCTCTTTGACACATTCCCCATTTCCATTCTCAATTTTATTTAGATTTAAAACTATAGATGGTGAATCAAAAAAAAAAAAAAGAAAAAAAGAATCCTAAGTGTTTGTATGGTAAATACAATTAATGTCTGTCTGGGTTATTTAATAATGACTTTGTGGAATGTGCTTTACTCATTGTTGAAGGCCGTATGGTGACTTATAGTTATTTACTTCTGTGTCATTTTGTCATTTTGTCTCTTGTGAACCATCGCCCATCATACCAATCATACCACAACTTCTTTTTATATTGCTTGCATGTAGTAAAAATTTATTATCATATTGAATTCGTTTTTGTCCAAAATGATATATTGCTCAAACGTGTTCTTTATATGATCATAAATTTTGCCATGAACCATATTAAATGCAAAAGATAAACTCCGTCCAAACAGTTCATGTATTATATAAGTTTGGATGCATGTTGATATATTGCACTGGAAACAAATTTATTATTTACAAGAAATAATTAAAAACCATGATTAAAATTTCAACAACGTATTCAGTGTGAAGTCAAATCAAAATTGATCATTGAAATAATCTGAAACTGAAAAACTTTACCAAACAGTGTCATCAGTTTTATGTAATTTAACACGTGTCTAACGGTTCATTGATTTTCGGTAATATCAAACAAAAATCGGCAAATGGCTCAACAATGTTAAATTACTCATTGATTATTTTTCTGTAAAATTTGATTGATTGATTGTTGGTTGCTTAACGTCCAGTGGCAAATATGTCATGCATATTCAGGACGAGAACAAATTAACAATAAATACAATAGGTAGGTTCTGTAATAGGGGCGTTAGGGATTAAGGTCGGAGAAATTTAGACTGCCACGGGAAATGAGGGTATATTGGATAGGGACAGAAATTTAGCCTTGCAACAGGTCACCTACGGACCCCTCAAAGAGTTGTTGCATAGGTTCTTTACGTGCAAAGAATGTGGCACTCTCTTTACACGAGCATCGGATTTAACGTCCCCATTCAGGCTGACCGGACGTGGCTGCGTACATCCCGCACAGCCAAACGGACGCCCCACTTCAGCAAGGGTTTTACTGCCGGTCGGAGGAAGACCAGTGGCAACCATACTTCTATTCCCCAGTTACCCTTGGGGTTGGGGGTATAAAATTTGAAATGTATGCATTAAATATCAGTATCTACCATAATATGAAGAAAAATTAGACGTAACAGCACCCGATCTAGTCCTTAGTGGCATATTATAAGTCCTTAGTGCAGTGTTTAGACGCACCGGACTTACAGTTCAGTGATTTGCGGTAAAATCAAAGAATACGAATACGAAAGTTCTATTTTGATTCGGTTCACCCTAGAAATAACAGTGGCTATTATATCTATGGTTTCACATATAACAATACAAACATAAGCTCTTGAGAGCTTTTTGCCGAATATAAAATAACATAAACACAACATTAAAACACACAACATGCAGACAAGCAAAACCGGCACGTACGATTAAATTTTGGAATTTATGCATTAAATATCAAACTCTACTCTAAAACTCAACCATGACATGGAATTAGTTTACATGTAATAGCACCCCTTTTAGCCCTGAGTGACATATCTTAAGGCCTTAGTGCACTAAGGAGTCATTAGCAGTGTTTAGACGGGTAAACGGACAGAAAGTCAACGGACAAAAAGTCACAGGACTTAAAGTCACAAATTTGATAGGACAAAAAGTCACAAATAGTTTGTTGACAATTGTTTGAATATATAAGTGAAAGATCTTGAAATATTTTCTTTTTTTTACATATATTCATTTTTAAGTTTAGGAAATTGTTCATAAGCCTTGATAAATGAAATTTTTTTAAAATTTTATCGTACAAAGGATATATTTCTTGGCACCACGAAGCCATTTAAGGATCAAGCCTCTTTGACATTTTGTTTTCATAGCAATTATTTGATCATTATTAATATTTATTGCATAAATTTAATTACAAAGTTGCTTTATAAATAATAGTTTAAGAAAAAAAACAAAATATCTCTTGTTAAATTAGTTTTTTCTTGTTCAAAGAAAAATAATCTCAAAACTGAATTGTGACTTTTTGTCCTGTGACTTTTTGTCCGTGACTTTTTGTCTGTGACTTTTTGTCCAGTGACTTTCTGTCCTTCATTCTTTAGACGCACCCTAATTTTACATTCGTACACTGTACTTATTGCGTAAGAATAACAACTGGTAGTGTGTATCGCTTTCTATTATACATCTGACGGTGACATTTAGCTTTAGGGTAATTTTAGAGTGACCAGAGAGAAGAACGAAATTCAAGATATATATAACATTCTGTCGAACAATAATTTCTAAGGTCATCCGCAAAACTGATGAAAATAATATATATTTAATTTCTAAATTTTATGCAATTCAATTTTAATACATAAAATTTATAAATCAGTTTGATGTCTTAAAATATCCATTAGCCATGCATGTTAGCGTTAGGCAAACTATAAGTAATTGGTCAGTATTTCAGTCAAGTTTTAATGAAATGGTGTATATAAAGAGAGATGTGTGTGGGTTGGTGTGTGTTTGTGTATACATATACTACATAGAAATACATCCCTTATGAGTAACGTTGACCGATTTTAGATGGGATAATACTGATTTAGTTTGAATTTTAGATGGTTTCTAAACAAAGTTAATGTGATTTTTTTCCCTTTTTTTTTGGCATTTGGCACTATTGTAAAAAAAAAATGTACATTGCTTTAATTAATTTCGAACCAAATCGAACTTTAAGATGCATTGTCTAACGAGTGTCAACAACAGGTAAATGCCAAGCTTATTGATAATTCGTGTACCAGTAAAATTAACAATATACGGGGATGGCGTGTTTGTGGATTGGAGATTAAGAAGTTGAATCTGAAATAATATCCTTAGGCTAAGACGATGATTAATACACGTGAATTGCGTTACAATACCGTTATATCTGAGACCGTCCATGATAATAGGTACAAAAAGTCTTTACACCCAATTTACAATAACCTTGACAAGTCTCACTACTAGCCTTGTTTGTAGTCTGCTCGACTGTCTTCTCTACTACTTGATTGTCTATTATTGTCCTTTGAATGCCAATGAATTCTTTAGAAAACTATTTAGTAACGCTTCGAATACCAGATAATTAGTTTGTTTGGTGTATAAAGCTCATCAATTACTTGATTACACTTCGTTGCCTGATCTAGTTTGCTAATGGATATCATGTAACTCAAAAGGCATGTTTGTTTCGCGTTGATTTTTTCGTTTGAATTGTTTCACATTTTGTCATGTCGGGGCGACCACTTTATATTCTGAAGGGGAGGGGGCAAAATTGTGAAAATTAAAAGTATTGCCTGGTTGTAAAATAATTTCCATCCGACAAAAACCCTACCCCTTAAATTGGTAACTGGTTGTCTCCTTAAATTTCTCATTGGCAATAATACCATTTATCCTTATTTTATATACGACTTTGAATAATCAATGCAACAAATTGAAATATATAATATTTTATATAACGACCTTGGCATAAAGATATAAGTATACAATGGGCAAACGTATTCTTTTCACCAATATTGAGTTTTCATATGCCATGATCTGGTCAGCAAAGTAACACATTAACAAAATGAAAAACATGTGAATATTACAATATTAACAGGTAAGTTTATATAAATCACATTATAATGGGTATATAACTTAAAATGTCACAGTCCAACAGGTGACCATATCTTGGGTGGCTTAGACTTGTCCTCTTGTGTGTCTTCGTCGGTACTACTGTTGTAAACATCGTCTGCGGGTGTGGAGTAAGAGAAGTAAGGTGATTGTAGTGGTATAACTTGGAGGGGCATTTGATTGAAATTGAAAGAAGGATTACGCGACATCGAAGTATTTGATTATATAGGATTATACGAAGGCTGCATGGATACTGTATACTGGTCAAATAAGTGCTGTGGTTGAGGTTGTGGCTGGCACGTTAGCATAATTAACTGAAGGGTATTGCGGAATCATGTTATATGGAGTGGGATGGTGTTGAAGAACTGTTTGTTAAAATTGTTGATTCTGGTATGGCATATTGCTATACGTCTGCAAGACATTTTGATTTGGTTGAACAGAAGAACGTGCCTTTTTAAAAGTACACAAAGCTTTCATTTTCAGAATCCGAATTTAGTTCTCGTTTCTTTTCATCTGCCCTTTCTACCATTTTAGGAAGCTCAATTCTGTCATTTTGTGTGACAGGTGGGATTTTACCATTATAAATAGACTTGAGACACATAAGATGGCGCATCAGCACACTTGGTTTAGAATATTTCAAAGGGTCTATTTTTGTTAAACTGCCTTTCATTACTTTCATAAATGAAGCGTCGTTTCTTTCTTTGTACTCGGAGAACTGGTTTTGCTCGGTTATGAGAGACTCTACCTCTAGACGTATGTTTCAAATTTTTGTCTGCAATGATTTTCTTTCCTCGCGAAACTCTTTGTGTTTTTCTTTCTGTCCACAAATCAGAAAAGTAGAACAGCGGTCATTCTTGCACACATTATTTCCTTTGTTGTTGTCAGCCTAATGACCTCTAATGTGACAGTTTGTGCATCTAAAAATCAAAATAAACCATTAAGAATGTGACAAATAAACGTGTTCGTGATGACTTTTTTGTACTTGGATGACATTAAAAAAATCTAGAATTTAAAATTGATACTATAAGTTGAAAGAGCATTAGTTAAGCAACAGAATAAGCTAAAAATAAATATAGGATATCTTTTCTGAGATAGGAATGTGACGTACTCATAAGTACCGGTGTAATTCGTTTGACTTCTATAACATGTATAAATCTTCAGAAAATAATTCTTAAAAATTAACATCTTTTTTTTCTTGATGTTGGTTTGTCATATACGAACTCTGACTGTGAATATCATAATTTTGGGCCAACAATAAAAAAAAGTTACCCATTCTATGTTGGTTCTATTTTTTTTATGAAAATTAATACTTGATGAAGTAAGTATGAATAGTGTAACAGCCTTCCATTCAAAACAAAAACATTAGACATGTGCTTTAAACCTGTTTCATTGTACCATGTAACTTTACTCATTTACATAACTATGACCAGCAACAAATTTGGACTTCATTTTAGTTATATGTCATCTGATTACTAAACTTTCTGACTGTATACATGATTTTTTATTTTTCATTATTCAATTTCTATAAGAAACCTTAGTAATATTTTCAACTGGACATTTTTAAAAACAACCTTAGTCAGATTTCACTGTCATTTTATCCATTTTGGTAGTATATAATGAATAAGATTGAATTATAGTTCATTTATAGTAGAAAGGATGACATCATCATGTGAGTACTTTTAAAAAAAATTGATGAATATGCATGTACTTGTAAGTTAAAAAAAAACCTGTTTTCAAATATAACGGTTCTCAATGTAAAAAGCTGAACAGTTATTCATATTCCTTCAGAGTGCATGTAATATGATCAAGCAAAATTCATTTGGAAGATACTATGAAGTTAAAAAGGCTACTAATGTTGTAACAAGAAAGACTATTCTAGACATGTATTTATCTGGAAACCATACTTGTGCATTTATTTCAAAACACTGTGCCGTTTCCCACAATACGGTTCGCAATGTCATTGATAAATATCAATTAGATGGTTCTTTATCTCCGGTAAAATATCAACATGGTGCAACGAAGCTTAAAAGTTCCGAAGACGTTGTCCAGGCTATAAGATACTATATAAATTTCGCCAGCCATCAATTTATGGGAAGGAAATTCAAAGTAAGTTATTGTCTGATGGAGTAACGACAAATGATCTTTTACCAAGTCTATCTACAATTTCAAAATTTTTTAGAAATGACTGCCAAATGCCACACAAAAAATTAAAAGCATGTGCTAAAAAAGCTTTAAGTGCTGAGAACCAACGACGATTTGATGAATATGTAAATACTGTCTCTGCAATTAATCCTTATACTTTACATTTCTTTGACGAATCGTCTGTCATAAAAACAACTGGAAATAGACTTTATGGGCATGCACCAGTCGGGGAAAAGGCTATAGAGGTACAAAAATATACATCTAATGCAACCCACACGGTAAACCTCCTTCATGGGCCATTTGGAATTGATTATTTCAATGTTTTAGATGGACCTTCAAATGGAAATCATCTCGTTGACTTTTTTCTGATACTTTACAGGAATTAGATCGATTTGGAAATTATTGCTTACATCCCAGGGACACTGTTGTTATGGACAATTGTGGCTTCCACCACGGTAGATTCGCCTAAAATACCCTTAGATTTATTTTGGGTCACCGTCACGTAGACTTATTATATCAACCTCCATATCACCCAGACTTGAATACATGTGAAGTATACCTAAAAGTAATGAAAGACTATTTGCGTAAACATACGATTTACGCACGTGAATTGACTGAGATGGCTATATGTGACGGTCTAGGACAAGTTACCGCTTCAAAGTCTATTTCTATATTTCGTGGATGTGGTTATTTGTACAAACACTTGCTTAGCATATCATATATATATCCTTATAATTAATTCAAGTAAATTTGTTCATGTAATTCTTTTGTGTTGTGTAAACTTTGAGGGGGGAGGTAAACAGATCTATTAAAAGTATAATACTGAAAAAGAACCTTTTTCAACTGATTATAGCTGACTATGCGGTATAGACTTTGCTCATTGTCGAAGGCCGTACGATGACCTATAGTTGTTAATTTCTGTGTCATTTGGTCTCTTGTGGAGAGTTATCTCATTGGCAATCATACCACATCTTCTTTATTATCTTCGTATGATTGTTTATTTATAAATCGGACATACGATGGATACCAATATCATGCCCCGCCTAGTTAGACAAATGAAATTAAGCTATAATAGGCTATTTATGACATAACAATGACTTATCAACTCAATGACGAGTTTATACGACCAAGCCAACTAATTATCTGTTATTTGAAGCGTTACTAAATAGTTTTCTATAGAATTCATTGGGATACAAAGGACAATAATAGACAATCAAGGAGTAGAGAAGATAGTCGAGCAGACTATTAACAAGGCTAGTAGTGATATTTGTCAAGGTTATTGTAAATTGGGTGTAAAAACTTTAAAAGACACGTTGTTAAAGTTCGTTAAAATATTTTTGAAACACGATTTTATCCGAAAAAATTATATCAATGTAAACATTCATAAAATTGTCAATTCTGTCAAGATTTTTTCAATTAAAACGGGAAAAGGAGTATAGATATTTGAATTTTTCTTCTTAAGCAAGTGTAAAATCATTTGTTACCCGGAACAATATGCTATCCTGAACAGAAACTTCAACCATTTACGACACTATAGAGACAAAAGGTCAACAATTTTTATTATCTCTACCTTTGTTTAGAGAAAGGAAGACAACATTTAAACGTAAGGAAAAATGCAAAAATTATGTCATCTTGTGTATTTGAGAGTGAAATTTAAGGTATTAAGGTAAGTTAAGTTATTTAATATCATATACACGGGACTCGAACTGTTTTGGCAAATTACGACATTCAAACAATATATGGAAAATGATTAAAATAAATGAATTAATTCAGCAAAATCTTATTAAAACGAGGAGGGAATTATAGCTTACAGCTTACTGAGTATGAGGAAAAGTACACGTGTTTTAAAGATCACAAGTCTGCTACCAATGATTATGCACACTTTTTAGAATTTTTTGTGTGTACCTTTTTGCTATATGAGTACTTTTTGCATAAAATCATTTAAAAAATTCTATTTGCTTCGCTCGACTGTATATTTTCACTTTTATGGAATTACGTCCTATTACAAAAAAAAAAAACTGGATCCGTCCCTGTGTTGTACTGCTTTTGGGGCATATATATCAAAATTATAGAAAACTTTATCAGCCTTAACTCAGGACAAGGACCATTTTGTGTTGAATGCGTCTTGGATTTTGTTTGATAACTTCAGAAATACTAATTGTCTACTTTTTCTACTGGAAGAAATAACTTATTTACTTTTCCAAATTTATTTAATGTGTAATTTCTATCCCCTCTCTAGCTTTTTGCGGCCAAACATGTTGAAATAAATAAGGACGGTGTATGGAAAAAAATGTGCCAGTAATACACTGTCCACTATAGGGACTACAAGGCGATATTTGTGTTCCTGGGCCTAAAACATGTATGCTCTAAAAAAGAAGATGTGGTATGAATGCCAATGATACAGTCTCCACAAGAGACCAAATGACACAGAAATTAACAGCTATAGGTCACAGAACGGATTTCAACAATGAGCAAAGCCCGTACCGCAAAGTCAGTTATAAAAGGCCCCGGAATTTGTTCTGTCATTCATATGTTTTTGCTTACTTTAACTATAGATTTTTGTGACCTTTGTCGAATTGTAAAAATCTGCCTGAAGTGTGGAAGGTCGTTAGTTCAATATATCCCCAGTCTAATTAAATCAGACTTTACTACAATTTATGATTGTTGCTTCTACATTAAGAACGAGACGATGTTGTCTCCGGTTTCCGAATGTGTCTATGGAAGGTTACCTATATATCCCTATAGACTGTTACGTACGTTTAAAATAAAACTCAGTACACTCGTCTAAGAGCCATTTGTCTGTCCGTTTGTGTCCGTCAGTCATTATGGCAACAAAAATATAGATGATATTTCGAACAGTAATCGTGCATTTTGTGCAGATGTTCATCTATTAATTAGAATAAGTTGTTGTTAAAACATTGAAATACTTTTTCTTAAAGTCACTTATAAAGTTAGGGATAGGCGCCGAGAAAATTTTGAACATGCAGTTAACGTTGGTGTGTATGAAAGTATAGATAATCATTCGTGCATATTCGTTTTTTTATAATTAAATTTGAAAAAAAAACCAAAATCGTGAAAAAAAACTTTTTTCTGTGGTAGAATTGAAACAAAAAGGTTTGTCAGAATCGGTTCAAGTGGCATTGTTTTTTTGTGAACTGGAAAACAAGTTTTGGAATTTTTGTATTTGTTTTTGTTTTTTGTTTGGTAGTTACGCGCCGATATTGACGGCAAGTCTTTCATCTGAGTACACGTGTCATGCCTTCCCGACAAAGCGTGACGAGCGTGTGATAGTAAAGGAGGCCAAGGATACGAACCCTGACTGGATCAAAACAGAAACTCTCAGAAAAGTCCAGGTAGGCTGACATGTCTAGAGGCGGATTTAGGGTGCGCGAGCCTTCCCTATATGGATCTTCTTTTGTGGTTATTTTATACTGCTATTATAATATAACAGGCAAAAATCAGATAGAATATATATTTAAAAGAGTCATATACTTTAGCTTCTTTTTGCATTTGCAATTTCAGGGGAAATAAATGTAAGTTACAAACCGTTCGTGAGACGGTTACTTATAATGGTTGCTTGAAATCATAACCGAGTACAAACAATATTGCTTGATTTAAATACGAATAATATCCTCGTGAAATTTTAACGTCCAGTGACATATATTACATGCATGTCGGAAGAGGATATTGCCAATGTATGGAAAGAACCCTACTTATTACAAGATATTGACACTTAGTTAGAATTCCACGTGCTATTTCAAAGATTAACACTATTATACAATACAACTAAAAATTGTGATGACGAATTTCTAAAACTGTTCAAGAACAACCTAATTGAAATATAAATCTGTTAATTTACTCGATGAAGCAAAGAAAGTTAAACATAGATATGAATTTAAATAGGATTCGTTCTTGAGGTTTCTCTCATATTTTCAATATATATATAAGTATATATTGAGTTTGTAAATTTCTATTTATCTGTATAAACCAACTATCGACAAGTGCGTACATTTTTGTGAAATATTTTTAAAATGAGCAAAATCAATAACAACGAGTATATACTTACATTTTTCAAATTTGACTCTAGGAACATAACTAAATATATGTTTATACATATCTTTCTTTACACCAGAAATGTCACTCATAAAATAAGTGGTAGTAAAATTGTGGCGTATTTAAGCTATACGAAATTTTAATTTTCCGGGTAAATTAATCAAACAAAAAACGTATGTTTTAATGTGAATGTTTGAAAAATCGGGACGAATTTAGTTCATTCAAATTTGCTTAACGTGCAGTGGCAAATATTTTTATACATGTTCCCGACGAAATTACATGGGCGATTCGGTCTTTTGATCTGACGATTCCTTTATATAGATTGATGTTTTCGTACAACTGCAGTTTCATTTATCTAGCATGTTCAGTTCGCCTAAAAAATCAAACCAAAAATTTGGTTCTTAAGTCAATTTAGTTCGGTTTATGGGTCGACAAAGATGGTGGGTTGAACATTTAACCGACACTTAACGAAGAGGTATGCAGACCTGTTTAAAAAAAAATTCCCTAAAACAAATTCTTAGAATCAAGCATTACATTTAAAATTTCTCTATATTAATATTTTTGACCTTTTCCCATGGGAACCAACTTTTTGCCCAGTACTGTTGACAAATATAACAATTTTAACGGTATGGGTTTTTCCTAATTGTTGAAGGCCTAACGGTGACCTGTAGTTGTTCAGTAATTTTTATGGTGGAGTGTTGTCTCATTGGCAATCATACAAGTAACACATCCTCTTAATTGAATATGTAACAGATCAACTTTCAACAAATGTAAAACTGATGGCGGAATAAACTCTAAAATTTTAACATTTTCACGATCGTAATTTTTTTCCTTTAATAAATCGCCGCGATATAGTCTTTTTGCGCTAAGGCGGCGTTAAGCAAATACCAATCATCCATTTAATAAAAACATTTGTGTTTTAGATAAATACTGTTTTATTAGGCGGTAATTGAAAAAAATATTTTCAACCTAAAAGATAAGATATATCGATTGGAATGATGTAAACAATGAATTCTTTCTGTTCCTTGTGCATTGGTCCCTTTATTGATTATTAAATAAAAATTAGATTAAACCAGCATTCTCGTTTTATTTTTTGCAAAATTACTGAAATGACGCTAGTTTTCATATCACTTATCAACCATCTTTCTTATCTATAGAGTTACTTCATGTGTACAAATTATTTTTTTTAATTTGTATTTTTAACTGATATTTTTTCGCTGCATTTTAAAAATCTGGCATCATTAACTATAAATTACTTAATAGTTTACAAATGTATTTGTAATCAATTTCTCTTAATTGTGAATATTTGTTGAAGGTATTTTCTGACTAAAATCGATAATGTTTGTAACAGATTAACGATATATAACGGGGGGTGCTGTTCTGCTTGAGTGATTTACCTTACAAAAAGGCGGTCACTTTAAAGATTAAAAGGATTTAACATCAGTTTGATTTGGTTTAACGGGGGCGTGGCTAATTAGTTTGACACAGCTTAACCACATCTGAAACTAACTTGAATGACCGCAAGGGAATCTATTTGACTGGTATTAAAATAATTTGATATGGATTGAAATGAATAAAAAACAATTTTTAATTTTTGTCAATCGTTATCTAATGATAATCAATCTTTTTTAAATGTCGTTAATACCTTTTTGGCCGTTCAAGCCAAATTCGGGTTACTAGTGCGATGAATTACAGCAGCGAGGCTCGGTGGTGTGTGGTCACTTTTGCCTATTCGTGTTGAAATTGTTGGCGACTGGAAATTCGCTGGAAGATGCAATCTTCTCGCTCTATAAATAAATGGATAAGTTTGGATACAATCCAAGAAACCGCGTATCCCTCCGGCAGATGCTGCTGGATCTGGATATGAACGACAATCGCATTACTAACCTAGGATATCCCAAGGACAGCTCGGATGCCGTGACAAAAGGGTGGATGACCCAACAACTGATGGACGGTATAAAAGACATCCATGAGCTAAAGACTGCGCTCGAAGAAATCTCAAAAGAGCATGAGGCAGAAAAGAAATGTTTAAACGGTATCGAGAAAGATGTAGCGAAGTGCTTGCCTTCGACTGGACGAAGGGTAAATTGTAAAATAGATATGCGGGGACACCCAATCATCAATCTCCCAACTCCAAAATCGGCCGATGAACTTGTGACTGGCTGGTACGCAAAAAACTGGCAGGAACTTGTCATGAACCTCACCGGTAAGATAAACGATCTCGAAAAGAAGATTAAGGGAGGAAGGTTACGGCGCGAGCTTGATTTTGTGTCTGAAGAGGATAAACACATTGATAGAATTAAGGAACTCTTGGGGTAACCTCAACAACCTTTCCCGTACTGATTGAAAGGATGGGAAAGCTTGAAAGCTTGATACTATTGTACATCTGACTCTTTGATCCAAGAGTTAAACTCTGCAGGATACCCCCTTCATTTTACGTAGAGCTCTTTGGTTCCACCTCTGGTTCGCCGGCGCAAGACTTTCTCGATGCGGTAAACGACTTGATTAGGTTTCTGAAGCTCAGGCTCGTAAAAGATTCCCTGGATTTTTTCCTCGTTGAAATCTTTGAGGCGATAGGTGGGCGGCTGCGTACCCAAAACTTGGGAGACGGTGAACACCTCTTCGGTCCACCTGGGTGTGTAACCCTTCTCAAATGTGCCTTTTTTCTTGGTAATTGATATGACAACAAGCGGCTATACAGAAGGAGAACACATTGTAAATATCATTAGCATTAACAGCATTCTGGTGAATAGTGATATCATCCATGGAAGTTATGTGAATGGTACACAGCAGTCTACCTTCTACAGCTTCTTTCCCGCAGACGATTCTGGTATGAAGATCATTCAAACCCCCAAGAATCTAGTTTACTTGTCGGTGACCTAGCGAACCAGCAATAGCATGCAAACGTATCTCACCGATCAAGACGGTAGGCCCATCGATTTAAGGGAAATAGATTCAATAGAAATATTACCCATTGCACTTTAAATCTATTGCACCAAATATGATTGTAAGTAAATGTGAAATTCGTATGCAGTAAAAGTTGCTTGAAAACATAAGTGAATAATGATAACATGTGGTCTAAAGAGGCTTATTCGACCCTGTTTGTGATGAAGTTAAAAGCCATTGTCCCATTAATGTTATTAAACACACATAAGACAGGAAACACAAAAAAATGGGCAGTACAATATAAATCATTAACCATCTTACTTTCAAATTCTCCAAACATATTTTCCTTATTCCTGGTTATAGCTAATGCATGTATGTTTAATAAACAAAAAATTCATTGGTACTCATTCCAGTGAACATTCCAAAATTCTCCAGTTAGTATATACCTGCCATCTTGTTTAGTAAAATGCGAAATAGGGATCTCCGTAAAATCCTCCCTCGTTTGTACTCAATGAATCAATAAAACCTTCACAATAGTTTATATATATATATATATATATATATATATATATATATATATATACAAGTCTAAATTGAAAACAACGTTCAAACCTATGATTGCGTTGGATAAAAACCGCAATTTTTATACGTGTGTATGCAAAACAAATTTCTTGGTAGAGGGGTCTAAATACAGCACAAACAACATTTTCCAAAAGACCAAAAAAGTGAAAAAGTATATTTTAACAAAACGCATTTGACTAGCAGGTCGAACAACTGATGTTCTTAAACCCTGCTGACTGCCATCGGCGATTGCCAAATAAACGGATCACCAGATGTAGCAAAATGGATCTTATAATAATTTATTACCAAACAGAAAACAATAAACTTGCGGAAAAGATGGTATACCGCAAACATAAGTGCAAAAATTTGTACACCATATCCGGATTTCGACAATTAATGTCTCTTCAGTGATGTTAGGAATCGAAACGGTATTTGGAAGGCCATATAATTTACCTCAATGTAGGATAGACTCTCGAATTTTGAAAGAGTCGAAATGGGATGAACGGATCATATAAACCCGAAGGCAAATATAAAACAAGCCCAAACGAAAAAATATAAACAAGTCTAAATTGAAAACAACGTTCAAACCTATGATTGCGTTGGATAAAAACCGCATTTTTTATACGTGTGCATGCAAAACAAATTTCTTGGTAGAGGGGTCTAAATACAGCACAAAAAACATTTTCCAAAAGACCAAAAAAGTGAATAAGTATATTTTAACAAAAAGGCATTTGACTAGCAGGTCGAACAACTGATGTTCTTAAAACCTGCTGACTGCCATTGGCGATTGCCAAATAAACGGATCACCAGATGTAGCAAAATGGATCTTATATATATAGAAATATGGAAATACAAACTATCAAGTTACATTTACAAGTGTTATCAAAATTAATCTGCGATCAGATAAAGTTCTTAATCAAAATACAACGGATGCATACTTATTCGTCATTTGTTTTACGTAATATACATTTTGTAAAGGCTTAATTAAAAAACAGTAGATTAATACCCAAGAGCAAATTCCGTAATGAATAGTATTTGTGACATTGTATTTTATACATTCTATTTGTCAAGCATTTAAAAACAATAAAAACTTAACTTAACGATAAAACTTTATGACTGATGCACGTTAAATTCAGACAGAATAAATGACTGCTTCTGGTGATCCTAGGACAGAATTCATGTTATCTTAAAAAAGTAAACTTGGTCCTAGGACTGTTTTTAACGACAGCCTGAAAAAATTCACTGTATGACAGGTTTAATATTAAAGTGAACATCGGACAAATTTAACTTTGCCAAAACTAGTTCTACAAACAAGTTATTTTGTGCCCAGGTCAGCTGTTAAAAGCTGTCATTGATCTTGACTGCTCTGTCCGAACCAGACCTGTTCTAATAAAAATTAACTTAGGTCTGGTCTGCTCCAAGATAAAGTTAACATATTCCGAAGTTAACTAGTACACAGGACAGCTTTGATTGATTAATATCATTAGATTATTGACTTACGATGAGTTAAAACAAAATACCGACTAAAACCCACCTGTTCCCATGACCATCATGACTGTTCTGTCAAATAACAGACTTGTCCACACGACAGGTAAATTGCAGACCTATTGACATGTCTGTTCTGGTCAAACTGACCTGTCCACAGGTCTGATATAGTCAAACGCTTACCAAGAAAAGTATTCGGTTAGTGTCAGTTTTTAAAAGCGCATTTTCTGTTCGATGTCATATATCAAATATTTAAGCGACATAATTTGAAACACAAATACAGCGCAACAAAAAATAGGCAGAGGAAAATCAATAGGTCATTCCACGGAAAAGTGGAAACACCTAATAAAAACATAACGTTATTAATTTCATGCGTATGAAGCCCTTTTCTTGATTTACCTTCTTACATTTATAGGCAACCAATGATAAGTCGAAAATAAACTGACAACGCCATGGTTGAAAAAGAAAAATACCACCAGACAAACAATTGTACATAAAATAAGATATAGAAAACTAAAAACCCAGCCAAAAAAACTTCAGGTTCTCCGGAGAAGGTAAGCAGATTATGTTCCATATGCAGCACCCGTCGTGTTGCTAAGGTTAGAACAAACCCGGTAATGCGTCTTATTTGGTAGGTCACAGGTCAAAGGGGACGGGATTGTAACAACGACATCAGGAACATATCTGCTATTATCTGGGAAACGAATATTCCATAACTGTCAATCAACTCGTGATGGCGTGCGTAAAATTTACGAAAGGATGATATTAACTTCAACACCTGAAACTCTTGGTTAAATAGCTTCTTTATGAGCAGCAACCCTTTATCAGGAAAATCATGATAGAAAACAAAAAAAACTGGAAATTTCAACTTAGAGATATATACTTTATTTTTATCCTTGAAAACACATTTATTAATTGGTTATTTTGACTGTACAAACGTAAACACCAAGTGATGAAAATACATGTACCAATACTGATTAATAACATTGCATGTAACGCTGTGTTTATTTAACATTACCTATTTTATTTCTACATTAATAAAAGTCTTTTTAGTGGGACATTTTTGATTTTGATTGTATGATGTAAATAATGACCGGTTGTTATACCAGCCCCAAGTTAAATTACTATTTAACAACAAAATATCAATAGATAGATAATAAGATATAATCAATTTGCAATATGAATATAAAAGTCTTCTTTTCATAATATTTTACGTTTCTTGTACTGACAAAGTAAAATAAAATTTGATCTTCAGTTGTCCATTTTGAACATAAAGTTATTATTATTTCTTACTATTGTTATGTGTGACATTTTTTAGGGGAGGGTGGGGTCGGTGGCCGAGTGGTCTCAGAAGTCCAACTACTGTATCACTAGCATGTCAACACTGAGTTTGAGTTCAAATCACGCACGTGGAAGGTTCATTCGTCTTCAATCTTAATTTACTACGATCTTCCAGTTTTCCTATTCAAAATTATAGTCTTCTTTTCTCTTAGCCTTAGAAGCATTTTGTTACCATTCCTCATTACAAATTTATGTTGCTTTTTGGTGTAGGTTTTTGATTAATTAAGATTAACATGATAATTGCATGAAATATACAATTCGTATAATTGCCAATTACTTTTTGTATTTTTTTTTGTACATGCAGATTTTTATAAACATAAAATTGAACAAACAAAAAAAAAACAACTGTTTTTGAAATGTAATTTGATAGAAACATGAGAAAGAACCGATTATAATAGCAGTATCAAAAGTTATTAATCAATAAATAATAATAATGCCTCCATCAAAAGTAATCATCCAAAACAATTTCTAAATTTCTCTGAAATAAACCATGATTTTATTTTGCTCTCAATGAATTTTCATACATTTTTAGAGTTTTTTTTCGAATTCTAATTATCACGAGGTAATCATTGTTTAACTGAAACAATCTTGTACATGTTATATCAAGCTGAGAAAACTTTTGTTTAAGTGAGATAAATAAGTATTTATATTTAATGGTGGTCACAGCGTGATATAGAGGAAATAAATATTTTATCATATTGTACTTAATATTTACACAAGGAAATCAAATGAAGGCGAAGACCTTGCATTTCTTAGACATGCTAAAATACGGAAAATTTAAAAACAGTTATTCAATTTCCCGTGTGTGTTTTCATACAAATAGTATGCCTTATTGAAAAAGGGTTAATTTTTATAAAACAGAGAAAAGGTTGCTTTATCATATTTCTTAATTTACTAGTACTTACTTATGTTAAGTATAAAGATGCATGTAAAAATCATTAGCATGACTAGATAAATATTCGATATTTGGCTTTAAGAAGGTCGTTTATGAATAGCAGTTTTTGTCTCATAGAGAGGTGTTTACTTGTCAGCAAAAGTGCCTGAAACTGACTCAATAGAAGTGTTTATATATCTACATGTTCACCATGACAAGCTACACTGTTCTATTCACGAATATAAGTATAACTTACGAATTGAATTTCTTCAAATGCCATAATTCCTTAACAAATAAAAACTTTTGAATTGTACAAAATGAATGACCAATGTTCAATGTAAACAGAAACGTTTATATAAGAAACACTTGTCTGATTTGAGTATTATAAATACTTATATAATATACAATCATTGTAGGAGACGAGTACATGTATAATAACTCATCAAATACACATGGCTTATAATGTTTACTCAGAACGAGTGTTTCGTACACATAAGACTCATCTGTCACGTTTGAATCAAATATTTGGAAGGCAAAACCAAAATCGAAGTTGAAGAGCATTGAAAATTAAACTAATCGGAAAGGTTGGATCAAGTTGAGCAAAAGCATTCCAACCCGTCGAACAAAAAAAAAAAAAAAACACTTAGTATTTCGAAAAGTTCAACATTTTATAGACTGAACATTTACAGAAATTGAACATATAAAGGATATTCCATGTCAACACAAAAGAACTAACTGAAAAGCTAGTGATACCTTCAAAGAATAGACGTCCACATCCAGTGGAATCGATCAAGTGGGTGTTAAAGCTTATGAAATATATCAGACTTATAATTTTGAATGCCAGACGATTCTATGATAGACTCATAAGTTACGCTAGAATAAAATCAGTTGGAAGGCCAACTCAAAAACGAAGTTAAAGAGCATTGAAAATTGGCAACGGGAAAATAATCTATATAATTCAAAAAGTAATCTATATGAAAATAATTTGGATGAGCTCTTCTGTGCTTTTTTCCACATTCCACAGAGAGTACAAAAATAGTTTATATTTGCCGCAGTATTTATATATCGTATTCATTTTGAAAGTTTGAACAACTTTCGTCGATTTAAAAATCTTGAATTGATAATATGCTCAAAATGAAAGATATAACACTAAATTAAAAAAATATATTACTTTTGTACATAAATATTCGACGTTGATCTATGATATTTATGTTCCAATCCGAAAGGTAAACAAATACTAGCATTTAGTACGTTATAAAAAAAGAAAACAAACAATATAGCACATATTTTTAATGGAGTAACATAATATTTGAATGAAAGAGAACAGCAATATGAGATCCTTATCAAATTCAAGCAGAGCAATAGAGGCGTCAGTTCTTTGCAGTAGTATATTGTTACATGTAAAAGTCATGAGTGTGCATATCAACTGATGAAAATAATAAGATTGTAATGAAAGTAAATTAAAGTCAATACGCCTTCTTAGCAGGCAATACACTTTATACCTTCCCTGAAATGTCATGAATTGTACTTGTCTCCAAAAACATGTGCACATATGTGAAATCTAAAAAATGACAATAAAACAATAAAAGCAAAATGTTACTTATGAAGTACATTTTACGATTTTTATGAATATTTGTTATACAAGTCACTACAAATCCTCCATTTCCTCAGGCCACGTACTATTTATTCATTTTTATGGAATTAAAAGTACAAAAAAGTAACCTTACAAACTCAGAAAAGTAAGAAATCGTAAATCAAATATATGCCGAACACAGACACACACGCGTGTGTGCGTTTGAAAGTTACCTGTTAATGTAAACAATATTTTATCATAAATATCTTACACCTTTTAAATCAAATAGAGGCAAATGAGATTCTGAAATAAGCGACAAGCGTTTTTATTAAATAACCAAGTTATCATGTTTGTCTATTCTATGGAATGTAGCTTAATTTTGGTAAATAAAGGTTTAAAATTATTTACTCTCTAAAAACTAATTTGTTATTAAAAATGCTAAAGAATGTACAAAGTAAAATAAAATTGAGATTAAACTTGAAAATCATTGTCAAATAAGAAACTACACTTAAAATTAGAATTGAAAATAAACTTGATGACGCTAATCACATATAAATACTCAAAGTGGAATCAAGTAAATGTATTTCTTATCGTTAGCCAGTCCAATAGTAAGTAGGTTCAATGTAAAAAAAAACCTCAGAAACCACTTGTCTGCTGAACCCCTATTTTGTCATACAAGTGAGAGGTTCATCTAGCTGTGAAACCAGGTTTAATCAATCATTTTCTATATAAGAACATTCCTATATCAAGTCAGGAAAATGACAGTTGTTATCCATTCGTTTGATTTTGACAGTTGATTACGGGCTTTCCGTTTTGAAATTTCCTCAGAGTTTGGTATTTTTGATATTTTACTTTTTTCATAGAAGTGTGCTGATATGGACAAACGAAATGTTTTTAATTGGGTTTTTTGCTGATTTATGAAAAATATTTTATCTATTTAAAAAACCAAAATTGCAGCTTTCTATAAATTGTCATCAAACTAAATAAAGAATGTCAATTTTGTTTACATTTTTCACTTATAACTGTCTATACAAAATTGACATGGATGTATGCATTAAAACTTGGTTTTCTCCACCATTTTATAAAATAAGAAAATGTATGTACCATGCTAGGAATATGATAGTTGTTTTCCACTCGATTGATGTGTTTGAGCTTTTGATTTTGCCAATCGTTAAGGGACTTTCCGTTTTGAATTTTCTTTGGAGTTCGGTATTTTTGTTGTTTTACTTTTTAATAAGTTCTTCATCACATACTTAGGAAAATATTGTTGTGATAGAAAATAGAGAGATACTTACTGTTAATTAAAAACTCTCACACGAAAAACGAATGGCCCATGTGTTTTTAATAAAATTATGTTCTTTTGGAGCTTCGCGCGTTGGAATAACAATCAAATTTAAAAACAATATCTGTACATATATGAGTCCCAAAATTCATTGGTTTGTACTTTTATGTATTTCATACCCCTTTTCACGTATATACAACATAAAGTCGAAAAATTTCATGACTATTATTTTCCCCCATGAAATAAAAATACCATCATTATCAATCTGATTATTGAAACGAATGCTTAATTGTTACATGAATCTTGGCAACAAAAGTTTCTTCGTCTGAGAATCGTTCATGGTTGCATGTTCATTTCAGCAGACTCTAAAAGTGTTTGTGTTTCAATACCCATAATAAATACTTTTCTGTTTTAGCAAGTTGTAGATCTCATTAATTATGATTTTGTCTTTTCTAATTGAGAGTCGCATGGATGCGTCTTCATAAAAGTATACGAGGACATACTTATATCTTCTGTGTATTCGATATCATGTTTTTTTTTTTTTTTTTTTGTTTTTTAATGTCATTGCAATAACATTTCTTTCCTAAGACTTTTGCTTATCAGAACACAAAGAAAGTTCAAAACAGAAAGTGACTCATCATGTGAAAAAATCAAAAGCTCCAACACATTAAATGAAGAAACAACTGTCATATTTCTGACTTGGTAATGACAGTCGCATAAAATTGCATTATATTGACAATAATGTGTGAACAGAACAAATAGACATAATAGGTAAAAATGTCATAAATAGGAGTACAGCAGTCACCATTGTGTTATAATCTCAATCACTATAAAAACAAGCCAATACTTCAGCGAAGAAGAAACAAAATGGCATATAAAAAAGCACATTAGAAAAAAATTAAAGACAAGACTAAAAAAAAATCAACAGAGCACACTTACACAATGCAGGATGTTTAAGTACCGAGCCACGCTAAAATAATATTACCAACGTTGACTTAACAGTATAGGTCAATAATTTAAAAGAAAAATAAAAGAACACTATAACATATAATTAAGATGATAATCAACGGCAGTACCTATAATCTATATTACAAGACAATGATGTAATATTTATGGAGTTGATACGGAATATTTATCAACAAAGTCTTGGTATCTTCCGTTAAACTTTGTTTTAGAAAAAGGACGAGACGTTCTTAGACATAACCCTGGTTTGTCAACTTTCTGTTCAGACACTGGTGACATTCTATAAAGTGTAAATAGCAACTGCTATCTCTTGCATACAGAATGAGTTGGGAAATGTATATTAAATATGCATGTGAAATTGGTATATTGCTAATAACGTGGGGGGAAATGATAATTTCAAAATTAAAATCGTCTTGTCTGTCATAGATTATTATAACTATGGTACTGAGATGACCGCTGATGTAAACTTCGAGGTATAATGTGTATAAAATTGAGGCGGATGAAGCCGTGTCTGTTGTTTCTTTAATTTAACATTACGTTTTATATATTACCTTTAATATTTATCTTTACATATGAGAATACCGAAGCTACTGATAATTTTACAATTTCATTAACACTGTGTGCAATGTATTAGATATCTACCATCTTGTTTTCTCTTTTAAGTTTTTAATCCTCTTTTGTTTCTATTTTCGTTTAAACGTAAAAACAGCATATGTACACTATTTTGAACATTGCTTCATTGTTTATTGTGTTATCAATAAAATTAGGTATACAAACAATCAAATAACGATTTCAAATTTTAGCAATATAAAACCTACGATCAGATATACATGCAAGTCTTAAATAAACGAATAGTACAGATGTGCATACAAGCGTGACCAAAGATGTGAATAGTCATTGCGTCATTAATATTCCATCATTCCAGTCATTGCTTAAAATTAACCTGAACAACATGATAGTAGCTTTTTTGTTTAATTTGCTAGATAAAGGGTGGTTGAATAAATTAGTGGTCTTATAACATGTATAAGTTGAAATTAACTAGCTTGTGGAATATACAGGCTCAGCCAGTTTAACATATCCTTATTTTGGTTTTCTGAACAAATATTATTATTAAATATAAACTTTGAATTATAAAGAATCTGTTGATATAAATTGATTGTAATCCCAATTTATTAGCATGTGAATACTCAATCTTAAACTATTTACAATATCAAGTAATTATACAACTGCCATCTTAAGTATTCTGTTGACGTTTAAGTATAAAATTAGTATTTACACAAACTCCTCTTTTGGTTCTATTTTCATTCTATCGTAAGAAAACATAAATACAATACGTTGGACCTTGCCTCGTTTTGTTATTGTTATACCGATAAAATTATGAATACAAACAATCAAGTAACGATTGCGAATATCGTCATAATCATGATAATGAAGCCTATGATCAAATACAGTTCTTTATTCAAATAAATGGACTGGTGCACACCCTACCATGGTTCAAGGTATGAACAAAATTGTCATTATTTCAATTTGTTCAAATTATTGATATTTAAGGCTTTTTGTAAGATTTTGGTGCTATTTTCACTCAATGATGAGACTCAGCCAAAACAGATTAAATATGCTTACAAGTAGTCTATGCTTCGTCATTGACACCTTATTATATTTTACTAAGACGTTTAAGATTGTCACACGAATGCAATATTATGTAAATGGGATAAGATAACATGAATCGTCGACATAGAGTACAACAGATAACACTTACCATCTTACTTTTAAATCCTCAGAATATAAAGAATTAACCTTACTGTATAGTAAACCCTGGCAATAAGAAGACTTTTTTAATAACGAAATTTTGAATTATAAAAAAAAAAATTCAGTATGCATATAATGTAGAAACATATTTCATTTTGCAACCAATTAAATTATGCCTAATCGTGATTTTGTTTTATTCTATCACAATCATAATCATATTTGTCGCATTCATAAGACCTATGGTATAAAGCATTGTATAAATAAGGCGTCTCGGTGTCTCATATAAATTTATTTATGATAGCTAAATCTTCCCCAGAACAATCAATGCATTTGGTCGTTTGTTGAGATAGAGTCTACCAAATTTAGACATAGTTCAACTATTTCAGAATTTCATTATGAAAGATACATGATATTACAAAAATCAACTCGTTTTTTAAATGTAAAAAAAAATATGTTAAATATTCATCATATACTGTTTTAGGATAAATATAAATGAAACACTCGTCTGGCGTACTTTTACTCCTTGTTTCATTGATGAGTTTATTTACAACAACCGGGTCGATGTCACTGCTGGTGAAGGTTTCCTCCCCGAGGTTATCACCAGTCTGGTAGACATCAGTTCTTGGTTGACATAAATTATCAGTGATATGGTCATAATTATAAATTAACTGTTAACAAAGATTTAAATTAAAAAAAAAACCTTTAGATTTCAAGGCGAAATACATTTTACTAGTAACTTAGAATGTTCATATCAATTAATTTTAATCTGTAGATTTGTTATGATAAATTAACAATGTTATAAACAAGATTCCCAAGTTATTATATATCTGCTATCATGTTTTGTCATTTGAGTTGCAAGTTCCTAATGGATATATCCGCACAATTTTCTTTTGTTTCTATTTCTTTTAAAACGTAAGAAATACACATATGCAATACTTTGAACTTTGCTTCATTGTGCATTATTGCTTTATATTACACAAAATAGGAATACTGACAATCAAATGTTGTCACAATTTAAACTTCGATCAGATATAGCTCTTAATTAAAATAATAGGACTGTTGAAACTGCATGTGTGACCTCAGATGAGCATAGGAATTGTGTCATAACTTTAATTTGTTCCATCAATTTAAAATTCAGCCATTGTGCTTAAAATTTACCAAACCAATTATGGTAGTTAGTCTTCAGCTTAAGTTTTTGTAGGATCTTAGAAAGAATTGATATCTTCATCATTCCTTCACGTATATCTTACAAATTATCTTGCGACGAAGCTTATCATTCTCACAATCCTTTTATACATGGAAAATTAAAAAAAAAATCATAACGATGTCAACGTAGATGTACAGATTCGATTTAGATAATTGATTTTTAAGTAATGTCCAAGGACAAAATTTGCCCGACCTTATACAAATAATAAAGAGCAATTAATTTTAAACAAAATTAATGAAATGATGTAACAACTGAAATTATTACACAATGCCTTTTTACATCTTGTATGTAAATTATAGTAATTCAAACGAAACAAAATGTAATTATTGTGCGCAAACCTTCACATTTAGGCGACTGCAATCAGTTTAATGTTCATGACTTGAGATCAACTTTAGTCGTTAGAATTTTTGTGAAACTGATCTCAGAAGTTAACAGATGTTTAAATAAATAATAATCCCTTACTAACGTACACCTTTCATAACGGTAAAATTCAGTTCTATCCAGGAGAAAGATACATTTGTTAGATACATTTTTTTTAAAATTCTTATGGAAGGAACCTTCAACAAATTTGATCATATACAACCCCAATGTCCATGCCAGTAACGAAATACTATAACTTTTTTTGTAAGAAAATTATTTAAAAAAGCATGTTATTATGATTTAATCTTCTTGTCGAAAAAAATTTCACTTTCTTGATGGATATTGTACTGATTGTGCTAACAATATTTGTATCTATAAATACAATTGGACCGAAAATATTAAATTGTGTACCTGCCATTTGGATGTTTATTCCAGGTTGATCATACTGAAGCCATTGCAAATTAGATTAGCCTTAATATTGAGCTTCCAATTTCGATTGTTGTATCTACTGCTGACTTTCACAAGTATTTTTTTGATTAAATGCATTACATTTTATAGTCAATTGATTGTCATTTGATAAAAATCGCGTGATTTCGATTTCCTTATACAGATAGTCTGTAAACCTTTTACATTTTTTTTTATCAAAATCACATTATGAGTACATAAACCTAACCGCGATTGTCTGAAATATGAGTTCTGATAAACTTTTAAAAGCTAGATAACATTCATAAAGTGTTTTTTAATGGCAGTTAACGGCAGTTCAACAAAGATTGCCATTTCGTTCTTATAACACACGGAAACAAATTACTTTGACAGTTCTAAAACTCCAGCTATATCTACACTCTGATTCTTAGAATAGGAGTCACATAAAGGGGTATAAAATATATACCGACGTCCGTACCCTAGTTACAAAAAAAAAAGATTTAAATATGGATTCAGTGACTTTTTTTTACAATTTTCTACTATATCGTCAAAATAAACAGTTCGGTATACTGGCAAAACATTCAAGAGGAAAACGTCTGCAAAATGCGTAGTGATGTGGAATGCATTATTTATTATTGGTGCCGTTGTCTCAATGTAGTTTGACAGTTTAAAAGATATACGCTATTAAAGATATTTGTACATTTCGAATGAATACTGTGTTATCCTTGACTCTAACCATCCTATTAGTCGTTTATTGAAACTGCTGAAGTGCACTAGGAGCACAACTGTACAGTTACGAACATTATGCTTTGAAGTCCGTGTATTCCTTGAAATATATTCGTAGTATCAAATTAATATTCGAATGAAATATGAACTATATCATTTGCAATGCCCCGTATCAATCCGACATACCATGATTTATTAATTTTCATACCAAACCACTATACCGTATCACATCACATTACACCATACCAAACTATAGTGTTATTAACTTGCAGTTTTTGTGTTGGCCCGAGACTCAAAGAGTCGATGGAAAACAGTTGATAGAAAATCATTAACAGGGATACAAAATGTAATACAGAAACATCCAGTTCATTACAATTCTATCAAATTTGCTGTTAAATATAAAATTGAGAAAAAAAATGGGAGATGTGTCAAAGAGACAACAACCGACCAAAGACCAAAAAAACAACCGAAGGCCACAAATTGGTCTTCAACACAGCGAGAAAATCCCGCAACCGAAGGTGTACTTCAGCTGGCCTCTAAATAAAAATGTGTACTAGCTCAGTGATAATGGAGGCCATACTAAACTCCAAAACATATAAATGAACTAAAATTAAAAATCATACAAGACTAACAAAAGCCAGAGGCTACTGACTTGCGACAAGCGCAAAAATGCGGAGGGGTTAGACAAGTTTTGTGAGATCTCAACCCTCCCTCTATACATCAACCCAATGTAGAAAAGAACTATTCTTGGGACTTGTCCCTCTTTTGGGCAGCCATGTGATTGCGGTAGTTCTTTATATATATATATCCTGGCAATAATTATAAAAGTTTTAAATAATTTGTGGTAACAAAATCCCTGTTTTAATAATGTACTAGTAATACATAGATTACGCTCATTGAAATCCAAACGTCACTACGGACACGGGGTTAACGAACGAGTTGGGATATATAAACATCTTAAGACTGATTTATTTGCATTAATTATATACATTGTGTTATGTAAGAAAAAAATAATTAAGATATTGAACTTATCGATTAATTGCAGATAAGTATCATTTCATTTAAATATTTAAAAGATATGAAGATGTACGAAAAATTATGTAAAATCCCATTGGAGAAATCCTTCATGTTTAAAAATCGTTAAGTCTTCATCAGCACAACTTATTAATTACAAAAACAAATGACAATTACGGGAAATATCTGGTTGTTGTTGAAAACTTCGCAGATCGTGTGTATCATGCTTCAATATTGTTGTTAAACAACTATTTGTCGATATTATTCGCTCTTTATTTATTTAATTATACTCACACACATTGGTAAAGGCCTATTAGCTGTATTTCTTTTCGAAATGCAGTATTATTATATCTAAATAACCACCTTGCGTCAAAAATGATTTTATCTTCATAAGGTGTATTACCTGTGATATAATTTTTGTTATGTTGTTCAGATAAGAAAATACAGATAAAAACTGCGATTTTACTAAAAAAAAAAACAACTTGTCAATGGGTCAGTACACTTAACATGATATACCAAAAGTATATGTCTACGTGTAAAGCAGAACCCTTGATTAAAAATCGTAAAACCTTTGACTTTTGATACATGTATGTGACACAGTGACTAAACTAGGTCTAACATCTTTAGTATCTATGGCAAAATATTTAATATTTTTATTTAACCACAGTTTTCCTTATTAATTTAAAACGACTGTTGTAACTTCAAATATTATATCTTTTTCAATGCCTCACCTCTCAATTGTTTTTCCATTTGTAATAACAGTTGCAGTATCGTCACCTGATATAGTTTCCTTTAATCTTATTTTTTAAGCATGATCTTCCGCCCCTACTGTATGTTGACACAGATAACAATAGGTGTTTTGAGATAATTTTTGTTATGTTGTCTGCAATAAGGAAAATACGATAACAACTGGGATTTAAAGAATAAGATAGGACTGTAACACTTGATAAGATTAGGTACACTTAACAAGAAACCTTCAATGCTTATATATGTGTTTGCTGCATTACTCGTGAAATAAAATTCGTATTTGTATTTGATTTGTGACACATAAGCAAAACTTTGTTAAGTCATATAACCCTTACTGTGTGTTCTTTTGTTAATTTTGAAGTTTATGTGTTATTTCATTTACCTTTACCATGTAATGTTTAATTTATATTGTCATTTTAAAAGGTGAAACAGTCTTTTGTAGTATTATCAAAAGTATTTACTTAATTATTTTGACAAATACTATTTTTTTTCGAACTGCTACAATATTTTAAATTATTGATGTTCTTTTCTGCTAACATAAGCAAGCTACTATATCATATTTCCGCCTGATTATGACCAACTGCTATGACTTCATTAACGCATTTTTTTTAAATGACTTGTCTAGAAATATGAAGAGGAATGCTTATCTTATGTCTGAAGCACTATAGCTGAAAAATACTGAACCTGTTGTATGCATACATGAGATAAATATCTATGAGCTCACAATGCAATGTAATCAGATTTTGCATGACTAAATGCGGATATTCCTTTCAAAAAAATGTTTCAAATTATTTCTGCAGTCTATGTCAATGATTATATTCTATGAATGCCGTTTTGGTAATGTATTACTTTGACTTATAATTATTACGATAAAAACTGGTACTCTATAAACGTCGTTTTTAATAAAAACATATCAAGAAATCCGGCAAAACTGTTTAGAACTTTTCAATTATATCTCAATATGCATGTACAGAGACGCGAATTTAGAATGTTGTATTCAAGATACAAACTGTAACCAACAAATTTTAATAAAGAAATCTAAACTAAATATTAAATTTTAACTCGATCTCGATCTGTAATTTAGTAGTTAGCAACCCTATCATTGGTGGCCTTCGGCTGATTCTGCGTTGTTGTCTCTTTGACACATTCCCCATTTCCATCCCAATTTTATTCGTTCATACAAATGCTCTTAACATTCAATTAAAAACATAAACATAAGATGATATAACATAAAATTAGTATCTATAACTCTAAAATACATGATTTTATAGAAATTTATCCTCAAGATATGGGTTATTTACGATTTTGTTTAGTTTGTTGATGAAGGGATGTTAAATTGGGTAATTCTTCGTGAAATCTGTATCTATTTCCTTTCCGTTAAAAAAAAAAATTATTCAAAACGTACGCAATATTTAGTCATCAACGATGAGTAATTTAAAAAAACAAATATGTATTAATTGTTATTCAGTATTAAAATCCCACCCTATGTGCATCTTTTCTGGCATGCAATGACTAGCACCTGTACGAAACATCTCTGATATCAAATTGATAGCATTTCAGGATTCAATAAATGTAAAGTTTAATAGTAAATCATTCCAATATTCAAAATCATATAATATATATCACAATTTACAATTTCTGCCTCAAATGGTCAGTTTAGAAATCTTGTCACAACAATATCAACTCTAACCATATAACTAACACAATTTGGCTAATATATGACCTTTAAGTGTTTCAACAAAGCCATGTTTGCAAAAGTTGTATGTATGAAGCTACCAGTTTGATATATAATTCTTTCAAAGTTTTATAGAACTGACTACTTACATCTGCTTTTTGCATAATTTCAAAGCAAGTTTATTGTTTTTCATTGAAATCTCTAAAGATAAACCAGATTACTATAAATTTTCACTTCGTACTATGAACATCAAAATTATTTATTTTGTAAAAATATTTCCTTTCTCTATTGGAACTGTACACGTATACTTAACAACAAAATTATTTGCATTTACCTGTGTTTAAAGTAATTGCAAATGGCTGATATTTTTGTTCGAGCATATTGTTTTTCTTAAATTGTTTAACATTTCATACCGGTATAACATGTTACTTTTATTATTCTTCCCTTACTTTATTTATTTTGTATTTACATTGTATCATAGGTCAAATTTATTTGTTCAGTGTATGTTCACTGGTGTTAAACTGTCCTTTGATTGAGTTAAGCTATTTCAGTTGATATTTTATAGTGTGTCTTTCTATGTTGTGATGTTACACTATTGTTTCAGAAAAAGGGTGAAGGTTTGGTACCATTAAAACGTTTAAACCGGTTGCATTTGTTTGCACCTGTCAGAAGTCAGGAATCTGATGTTCAGTAGTTGTCGTTTGTTGGTGTGGTTCATAAGTGTTTCTCGTTTCTCGTTTTTATATAGATTAGACCGTTGGTTTTCCCGTTTGAATGGTTTTACACTAGTAGTTTTTGGGGCCCTTTATAGCTTACTGTTCGGTGTGAGCCAAGGCTCCGTGTTGAAGATCGTACTTTGACCTATGATGGTTTACTTTTAAAAATTTTGCCTTGGATGGAGAGTTGTCTCATTGGCACTCATTCCACATCTTCTTATATCTATTGATCGAATTTTACATGTCATCTTTTTTTCAGCCAATAAAGGTTGAACTTCTGTAAGTATTTACAATTCAATTTCCCATAGGAACTCATTTTACATGTTTTACAGCTAAAACTGTGCCAATTTTACTATGAAGTTTCGCAGACAAATATTTCCTAGAAGGGAAAGTTCATATGCATTGGCAGCTATAACACAACAATACAAATTTTTTATGAAATATATCTTCAAGATATTGCTTATCTGCGATTTTGTTTAGTTGTCAAGAAAGAGATGTAAAATTGGAGTTTTTCGTGAAATCTGCATCATATTCCTTTCCTTACTAAAACGAAACAAAAAAAGTTATTCATTGCGTAGGAAAGATTTTTTTTTATTAATGATGATTAATTTGGAAAAAAAGATTTGATTTTATTATTATTCAGTATTGAAATCAAACCATGTTAAACATGTGGCAGTATACATATCAGAACAGTTTAAGATATGGTTTTAAAATAAGTTATAAATAGTTTTAAAAAATTATTATATAAATGGAATATTGATAAGAACGTATTCTTATTTCAGTTTTGATCAGAAAAATAAAAAAAAGCTATCAACAAAAAGAAACACTGCAAACGAAGGCCACTAATGATAGGGTTGCTAACTATTAAATTACAGATCGAGATCGAGTTAAAGTTTAATATTTAGTTTAGATTTCTTTATTAAAATTTGTTGTTTACAGTTTGTATCTTGAATACAACATTCTAAATTCGTGTAATTTAACTTGAAACAATATTCAAAATCATATAATATATATCACAGTTTACAATTTCTACCTCAAATGGTCAGTTTAGAAATCTTGTCACAACAATATCAACTCTAACCATATAACTAACACAATTTGGCTAATATATGACCTTTAAGTGTTTCAACAAAGCCATGTTTGCAAATGTTGTATGTATGAAGCTACCAGTTTGATATATAATACTTTCAAAGTTTTATAGAACTGACTACTTATACTTAAATCTGCTTTTTGCATAATTTCAAAGCAAGTTTATTGTTTTTCATTGAAATCTCTAAAGATAAACCAGATTACTATAAATTTTCACTTCGTACTATGAACATCAAAATTATTTATTTTGTAAATATATTTCCTTTCTCTATTGGAACTGTACACGTATACCTAACAACAAAATTATTTGCATTTACCTGTGTTTAAAGTAATTGCAAATGGCTGATATTTTTGTTCGAGCATATTGTTTTTCTTAAATTGTTTAACATTTCATACCGGTATAACATGTTACTTTTATTATTCTTCCCTTACTTTATTTATTTTGTATTTACATTGTATCATAGGTCAAATTTATTTGTTCAGTGTATGTTCACTGGTGTTAATATGTCCTTTGATTGAGTTAAGCTATTTCAGTTGATATTTTATAGTGTATCTTTCTATGTTGTGATGTTACACTATTGTTTCAGAAAAAGGATGAAGGTTTGGTACCATTAAAACGTTTAAACCGGTTGCATTTGTTTGCACCTGTCAGAAGTCAGGAATCTGATGTTCAGTAGTTGTCGTTTGTTGGTGTGGTTCATAAGTGTTTCTCGTTTCTCGTTTTTATATAGATTAGACCGTTGGTTTTCCCGTTTGAATGGTTTTACACTAGTAGTTTTTGGGGCCCTTGATAGCTTACTGTTCGGTGTGAGCCAAGGCTCCGTGTTGAAGATCGTACTTTGACCTATGATGGTTTACTTTTAAAAAATTTGCCTTGGATGGAGAGTTGTCTCATTGGCACTCATACCACATCTTCTTATATCTATTGATCGAATTTTACATGTCATCTTTTTTTCAGCCAATAAAGGTTGAACTTCTGTAAGTATTTACAATTCAATTTCCCATAGGAACTCATTTTACATGTTTTACAGCTAAAACTGTGCCAATTTTACTATGAAGTTTCGCAGACAAATATTTCCTAGAAGGGAAAGTTCATATGCATTGGCAGCTATAACACAACAATACAAATTTTTTATGAAATATATCTTCAAGATATTGCTTATCTGCGATTTTGTTTAGTTGTCAAGAAAGAGATGTAAAATTGGAGTTTTTCGTGAAATCTGCATCATATTCCTTTCCTTACTAAAACGAAACAAAAAAAGTTATTCATTGCGTAGGAAAGATTTTTTTTTTATTAATGATGATTAATTTGGAAAAAAAGATTTGATTTTATTATTATTCAGTATTGAAATCAAACCATGTTAAACATGTGGCAGTATACATATCAGAACAGTTTAAGATATGGTTTTAAAATAAGTTATAAATAGTTTTAAAAAATTATTATATAAATGGAATATTGATAAGAACGTATACTTATTTCAGTTTTGATCAGAAAAAAAAAAGCTATCAACAAAAAGAAACACTGCAAACGAAGGCCACTAATGATAGGGTTGCTAACTATTAAATTACAGATCGAGATCGAGTTAAAGTTTAATATTTAGTTTAGATTTCTTTATTAAAATTTGTTGTTTACAGTTTGTATCTTGAATACAACATTCTAAATTCGTGTAATTTAACTTGAAACAATATTCAAAATCATATAATATATATCACAGTTTACAATTTCTACCTCAAATGGTCAGTTTAGAAATCTTGTCACAACAATATCAACTCTAACCATATAACTAACACAATTTGGCTAATATATGACCTTTAAGTGTTTCAACAAAGCCATGTTTGCAAATGTTGTATGTATGAAGCTACCAGTTTGATATATAATACTTTCAAAGTTTTATAGAACTGACTACTTATACTTAAATCTGCTTTTTGCATAATTTCAAAGCAAGTTTATTGTTTTTCATTGAAATCTCTAAAGATAAACCAGATTACTATAAATTTTCACTTCGTACTATGAACATCAAAATTATTTATTTTGTAAAAATATTTCCTTTCTCTATTGGAACTGTACACGTATACCTAACAACAAAATTATTTGCATTTACCTGTGTTTAAAGTAATTGCAAATGGCTGATATTTTTGTTCGAGAATATTGTTTTTCTTAAATTGTTTAACATTTCATACCGGTATAACATGTTACTTTTATTATTCTTCCCTTACTTTATTTATTTTGTATTTAAATTGTATCATAGGTCAAATTTATTTGTTCAGTGTATGTTCACTGGTGTTAATATGTCCTTTGATTGAGTTAAGCTATTTCAGTTGATATTTTATAGTGTATCTTTCTATGTTGTGATGTTACACTATTGTTTCAGAAAAAGGGTGAAGGTTTGGTACCATTAAAACGTTTAAACCGGTTGCATTTGTTTGCACCTGTCAGAAGTCAGGAATCTGATGTTCAGTAGTTGTCGTTTGTTGGTGTGGTTCATAAGTGTTTCTCGTTTCTCGTTTTTATATAGATTAGACCGTTGGTTTTCCCGTTTGAATGGTTTTACACTAGTAGTTTTTGGGGCCCTTGATAGCTTACTGTTCGGTGTGAGCCAAGGCTCCGTGTTGAAGATCGTACTTTGACTTATGATGGTTTACTTTTAAAAATCTTGCCTTGGATGGAGAGTTGTCTCATTGGCACTCATACCACATCTTCTTATATCTATTGATCGAATTTTACATGTCATCTTTTTTTCAGCCAATAAAGGTTGAACTTCTGTAAGTATTTACAATTCAATTTCCCATAGGAACTCATTTTACATGTTTTACAGCTAAAACTGTGCCAATTTTACTATGAAGTTTCGCAGACAAATATTTCCTAGAAGGGAAAGTTCATATGCATTGGCAGCTATAACGCAACAATACAATTTTTTTTATGAAATATATCTTCAAGATATTGCTTATCTGCGATTTTGTTTAGTTGTCAAGAAAGAGATGTAAAATTGGGGTTGATCGTGAAATCTGCCATCTTCCTTTCCTTACTAAGACGAAACAAAAAAAGATATTTATTACGTAGGAAAATTTTTTTTTATTAATGATGATTAATTTGAAAAAAAAAGATTTGATTTTATTATTATTCAGTATTGAAATCAAACCATGTTAAACATGTGGCAGTATACATATCAGAACAGTTTAAGATATGGTTTTAAAATAAGTCATAAATAGTTTTAAAAAATTATTATATAAATGGAATATTGATAAGAACGAATACTTATTTTAGTTTTGATCAGAAAAAAAAATAGAAGCTATAAACAAAAAGAAACACTGCAAATGAAGGTGTTGAAAGGACCAATACATATACCTTACTAATTCAGTTAAGCATTTTATCGTGTAATATAACTTGAAACTATATTGTTTACAAATTCATGAATATTTTTAACTTTGATGTTTAGATGTTGCCTAAAAGTGTAAATTATCATAGCATTGACACATATAGTCGTGAGGACAGTCGTGTGCTAAACTGTAGTATGTATCTGTGATGTTCATATAAATGCCAATAAATTTTAATTGATCATGTAAGAACTAAAACAATCGATAATATAAGAAAATAAAACTTGTACTTTTTACTCTAAAATACATGATTTTTGACAAATATGTCCGCAAGACATATCTTATCACATATTTTGTTTAGTTTGTTGTTGAAGATATGAAAATTGGGTTTTCCGTGAACTCTGCTTTCATTTCCTTTTTTTAAAACAAAGCAACAATAACAACGCAATATTTCATCAATATTTTATCATAAACGATGAGTAGTTAAAAAGAAATGTATGTGTATGAAGTATTTAATAAAACTACGTTTAATGTATTGCCATAATACATATGAGGTCCAAGGACACAGTTATCGTCCTTTGGTTTTCGTTGTCTACGAATATAGTCCCTAGTGTGAACAGTGTATAAATTGCATTTTTTTTTTGATACACTATCCCAATTTATTTCTTGATATTTTATGCATGAAATATTAAGTAAGGGGATGAAATTACATGTTAAAAAAATTTGGGTGCTGAATCTTTATGTTAAGTAGTGATTTGGTCCAGTTAAAAAAGGTCAAAAATTAGAATGTCTGAAGCTGTCAAACTGAATTTTAGCCCCCCTTAACACAGAATTGTCAATATTTTGAGTTAGAGCTGGTAGAAGTTTCTATAATTTTGATATTATTTGTATCAATAGTAGTACACTACACTGTAAAAATCTTTTTGAGATAGAGCAGGTGCGATTTTTTTAATTTGAATTTATTGTCTAAAAGAAATGCACTACAAAATAACTGTGTTCTCGGGCCATATGATTGAAAAATAAATCGATTTGGAAATTCGATTTTTAACTCAAAATATAACTTTAACTCAAACTGTATCTCGACCTAGAACGATAACTATTACTCCACTTAAAGTCAATTTCGATCTTTAATTTCATTATAAGCAACACTCTGACATATCTATATGTTCATCTAAATGCCTTTGAATTCTAAAGTTAACACGGGAAATCAGTAACATAAGATAATACAAAAATGAAATCGGTATTAAAAACAATACAAACAATATAATAAAAATACCGCACTCTAAGGTAAATTACAAAAAAGAAAGTCCATCAATACTGTCAAAATTATACGTTATCAATACATGATTTTGTAGAAATATTTCCTTAAGATATTGATTATCAGCCATGTTGTTTAGCTTATTGGGGAAGAGATGCAAAGTTCTATTTTACATGAAATCTACAATAATTTAGTTTTCTGTTTAACACGTAGAATATTTAGAAATGATACGCCTTTATGCAATTCTTAAACAATATTGTGGCATTGTATAAGTCCAAGAAATGGCAAACAATCGACATAAACATGGCACGCTGGAGAATTGACAGCAATTATGATATTCAGTGTTTTATACTGCGATGAAATTATTTTTTCTTTGGTCGGAAACTTTGTTATCGTTTTTCGTCCTAAAAGTTATGTTTTTTGTTGCCATGTAACAAATAGTTGTACTTTGATATTTAAAATGGCCCCTCTGTTGCACAGTTTTTATGTTTCGAGTTTATTCATTTTGGACCCGGTATCGGAGGAGGTGTTTGCGATTATAAAAATGGTTTAAACACACCATATTAAGTGCCTGTTGTTCGTTTTTGTTGTCTTTTCTTGTAAACTTGTTGTTGTTGTACTGTTCATCATAACGAGTAAATTATTTTTTTTCTATTTATAAATCAAATTAAATAAATATGGTGTGATTGCAAAAAAAACAACTATCCACTAGAGACCAAATGACATAGATGTAAACAATTTTGGTCACCGTGCAGCCTTAAACAATGAGCAAAACATAAACCGTATAGTATGCTATGGAAAGCCCAAATATGATAAACTATTAAGCAATTCAAACGAGAAAACAAAGATCTGATATATGAACAAACCCAACAAATACCACATACAAGTATGATAGACAGCAATCAACGACAACCATTGGCTCATACCAAATTATGTTTGATTATGTTCTATGTAAATGGTTTTAGTGGTTTTGCTCAAGCGATAACAAATGCACATGTAGGTATATCCGATTATATGAGTATGTTGCAACTTTTTTCACGATACAAAATAATTGAATGAAAAGATGAGTAACGTTCAGCGGTAAATATGATATTCATATCAGGACGATAATGTGTTTATGAGAAATGAACATGCCTTGGATTACCATATCTGGTTGAAGCGAATTTAAATATGGTAATCCACAACCGTAAGTTCAAGGAAGAAATATCACCCTGTATTTAGACATTATTATTATTATTCATAACTCTGGGACAACAATGTTTTTCTCAAGCTACTAAATGTTTCTTGTTTGGAGGAGAAGCAACACACTTTATTATAAAGTGCATACCGTGAAACCCACAAAAAAGCCATATTGCTCCGAGACCGCCATCTCCGTATTGCCACAAAACATATAATGAGTAATGTTTTTACATGTTTTATTTTCCCTTAAGTTTGTTTCGTCATTGGGTTATCAGCATAGAGAAAAATAGCATAAAATTAAGAATAAATAGAAATAGGCCACAGAAAAGAATAGACAATTTTAGCATGCTTAAATATAAAAAAAAAACATAATCCTTATCAATTATATAAATAATAAAGAACTGAAACTGTCATTTAAATGTGCAATTATGATACTATCTTTTTTTAAGAAAGTCCTTACATAATAATTGGTGAATTTATAATTTAATCTGCATGTATAACCATTACATATCTGCTTCATTAAAACTTGATTAGCTTTTGATGATAAAACGGTAATAACTTCTTCATCGGGTTGTCTTGTTAACTGCACGTTTATTAGAGAAATGCATTTGTTGAGTTAACAATTTTTATGTCGAAACTTTTATTTTTTGCCACTTATATATAAACTAGTTGAGAGATGAAAAATGTTTTGCAATTTACGAAAATAATGTATCTGATATTTCAGTACTGTACACCACTTTAAAATATTTCGTTCAAAGCTCATCCTGCATTTATTAATCGGACATATTGTTTCTTTATCTTGCCATTTGTCCAAGATAGTTAGACGGGATAACTTTTTCATGTTCCCCAATTACAATTTATGCAGAGGAGGAAGAGACCAGGACCACATTGCTTGAACATGATGAATGTATGTCCATTGAATTTCTATCCTAGATGGAAATCTGAACTTGGAAAAAAAATGAAACTGTGGAAGTACAGTATGGGTTGACGTTGATAAAAAGGGATGCTTTGTTATTAATGATGAAGAAAAGCAGTTTGTAGAAAATTATCCCAATATCACCTTACCATATTCCTTTACAACGGCCATTTTTACTGATCATATTCACATTTGTTACTTATAAATTGATAAAACTGTTGTACAAAGTGCCTAACGCTAGATATTGTAATTTACTTATATCATTTAAAACAGGTTTTATGAGAGTTAAGCATAATACAACAAAAGTCACTGAAAATAAAAAAAGGAAAAACATGCAAGGATGGCGAGAGTTATGACATGAATACAGTGAATACGGAAATGTTTAAAATCATATGTTCTTGCGATTGTTGTACAATGGATACAATTACGAGTTTGTTATTGCCATTTTAAGAAATGCTGCGTACATAAATCTCTGAGTATCACTGTATAGTGTCCAACCCAAAACAAATATTCTCTGAAGCATGCATTTTACGTAAAAAGGTGTTAAGTAACAAACAAAAAAACACAAGTAAGATTACAAACGTATCCAAACGTCGCCCTTTTGAGTTCGCGTTAAATAGCTGATACATTTGGTACCCCACACGTTTCATATCTTTATACGATTTGTTACTGTGTGATTTTCCGAAAACAATCAAATAAAAAATGGTGTCACGTCTCTTCTAATTTGGAGAAAAAGAGTAAGAATCAATGAAAAAAGTTGTAACTACATCCAATAGAAGTACGCAAACTTTGTGTTGATTTTTGACGTTTATTTTCTATCTATGAAGAACATAATGATATTATTATGATGAAATTAATTTCAAAATGAAGTCAAAAAGCCTAGTTATTTCGTCGATATGCAAAACTACGCAAAGAAAAAAAAGGGATTTTCAGGCTATTGTATGCTGTTGTTTGTCTTTTGGTCTTTTTGAATTTTTTCCCCCTGGGTTTGTCAGTGTTTCATCGCCTTATCACTTTGAATATCCTTTTAGCATCTTCGGCAACTTTTTTAATGAGTGTAAATGATCAAACAAATATTGTGCTTACGCGCATTAATCATCCGGAAAAGGGTTGATTGTCGTTGATTGATGAAAAGCATGCTGTGAAATCTCTCTTATTTCATCAGAAGTTACTATTGTTAAATTTAATGATATATGTAACAATCATGTACATGAGCTGATCAAAGTCCGAAATCAAGCCTTTAGAAGGTCACATATGAACAGTCCGTTTGTTTATTTACACATATAAAAGGATTAAGCATAAGACAGACCCTATGGGAGTGCATTTATATACATGTACACCATGCAAAGCTATAGTGTTCTGGAATATAAGTCTAACCGGCGAATTGAATTTCTGTAAGAGCCATAGATATAAGAAGATGTGTGCCATTGACACAACTCTCCTTCCAAGTCACAATTTGTACAAAGTAAACAATTATAAGTCAAAGTATGGCCATCAACACGGAGCCTTGGCTCACGACGAACAGCAAGCTATAAAGGACCCCAAAAATGACTAGTGTAAAACCATTCAAACAGGAAAATTAACGGTCTTATCTATATAAATAACGAGAAACTAGAAACACTTATGAACCACATCAACAAACGACAACCATTGAACAACAGGTTTCTGACTTAGGACAGGTGCAAACCAATGCAGCGGGTTTAAAAGTTTTAACAGGCGCCAACCGTCACCATAACCTGAAATGATAGTGTAACATCACAACATAAAAAGACACACTATAAAATATCAATTGAAATGACTTAACTCAATCAAGAGACATATTAACAAAAACAAATAAACATACACTGAACGAATACATTTGATCTATGACACAATGTAAATAAAAAATTAATAAAAAAGGGGGAGTGAGATGTAAAACAAAATCAGAAAGACAACTATGACCTTGGGCAAAATGTCGTTAAATAAAATAACGTACACAGGTAAATAAAAATAATTTTGTTGTAAGGAGTACATGGAGTACGGAAATATATTTTGCTTCATTAACAAACCATAACATTAGAATAAACAAATGGAATGACCCATATTCGATGTTAATACACACGTTGACATAAGTGTACTTGATAAAGAAACACTTTTTCTGATTTAGATATTTACAGATACATCAACAGTATACGATCATTGTCTGAAACTATGCACGAATACAAATACGTGCATAGAATTTGTTTATTATAGTGACATTGTGTATATATACAACATAATAATAATAAATGTTAATACAGTGTGTGTACATCCGGTCTATTGGACCTATATACAGCGTATTTACCTGACGATATTGGGATATGGGTATTTAGTCAAATCTTAACAGGAAAACCCACACGGTTAAAAAAAAAACAATGTCAAAATGTTCAGGCTTTAACTAAATCTTTATTTGGATAAGTTAATACGAGCATATGATCTGTATTGTGTATTATACTGTAAGAGGCATATAATGTTTAACAACCGTATTACATGTATATTACTCTGTAAACACGTTATTTGTGAGCTTTGGAAGTCAAGTAGTTCGTGCATTTTCCTGAGGAGGTTTAAAAAATTTGAAGGAAATATACTTTTCTATGGATTAGCATTCTTTAGCTGTCATTATCCTATGAATTAACACATGTTGGTTATCTTGATAATTTAGAATCTTCAATGAAGCTGGAGCACGAATGTTGTGATAATTAATTTGTTTGATGTGTTATTTGAATAGAAGAGTGGCATCCCTTTGTACTATGTTTCAATTCCAAAAAGTATATCGAATCAATGCGTTTATTGTCTACCTTGAACAGGTTCATAATTTCATCTTTACATATAGTTATTTTATTTAATTTTGAAGCATTACAAACTTTATAGATTTAATAAATGTAGTATTTATCATTGGTTTATGAAAGACATAGATATAAGAAGATGTGGTATGAGTGACAATGAGACAATACACCGACCGTGCAAGACCCTCATGGGTATTCAAGGTCGATAAGTTAAATCACAAAAATACTGAACTCCGAGGAAAATTCAAAACGGAAAGTCCCTAATCAAATGGCAAAATCAAAAGCACAAACACATCAAACTAATGGACAACAACTGTCATATTCCTGACTTGGTACAGGAAATCACCCTCGTCGTTGTCCATCCAAGTCAAACATTGTAGAAAGTGAATTATTATAGGTCAAAGAACGGTCTTCAACACGGAGCCTTGGCTCACACCGAACAGCAAACTATAAAGGGCCCCGAAATGATTAGTGTAAAACAATTCAAACAGGAAAACTAACTGTCTTATCTATATAAAAACGAGAAACGAGAAACACTTATGAACCACATCAACAAACGACAACCTCTGAACAACAGGTTTCTGACTTAGGACATGTGCAAACAACTGCAGCGGGTTTAAACGTTTTAGCAGGCGCCAACCTTCAGCCTAACCTGAAGCAGTAGTATAACATTACAACATAGAAAGACAAACTATAAAATATCAATTGCAATGGCTTAACTCCTTCAAAAAAAAATATTAACAAAAACAAGTAAACATACATTGAACGAATAAATTTGATATATGACGCGATATAAATACAATACGTAAAACAATAACAAAAAAAAAGACAACTATAACCTGGGAAAAAATGGCGTTGAATAAAATAACGTACACAGGTAACTTTAGATATGATAATTTTGTTGTTAGGAGTACGGAAATATTTTTTACAAAAAATTGTTGTTCATAGTACGAGAACAGTAGTGAAAAATTATTGTAATACTCAGCACTTATCAAAGGTGGTGAGACAAGATATAACACAAAACAAGCAAACATTGAATAACAAATTCTTTACAAATTGTGTCAAAAGGTCAAATCAACACGAAAGTAGTATTTGAGAGTACTCAGACATGTATGTATATCTATAATTTCATTTATTTGTTTTGAAACGTTTAAAATTTTTATATACCAATATAAAGAATCTTGGAATTGTTTACTTTTAAAGACGTATTCCGGTAGTACATTTATAAAAAGTATTATGTATACTTTGAATCTGAGGTAAAATATTCAGGTGAATAACATATGTTTTATTCTGCTGTCAAGAATACACTGTTTTAAGTTGTTGTCCGCATCATATAACCTCAAACAGCTTTGATCCTGCTACTTGTAAAAGCATTTATTGTTTTAAAATGGTGCATATAATTATGTCAGAGTTCAAATGAAGCAGACACCTTGTCTTACTTTAAGTGCATTACTTGATTCTCTAAAGACAAATACATGCATGAAGTGTATCACCCCCACCTAACAAAACACACACAAGATACATATACGCACAAACACAAATAGAATGATATTACCACCACTTTATTCCAGAAACTTAAAATTACTTTGGTCAAATGCTTAAGTGAAAAATTATGATTGGAACCTACATAAAACATTTCAACTTTTTTGAAAGAGACTATAAATGAAAACCAAATTATATTATCTCCCCATAATGGTAAAATGTTGGGAAATTAACATAGAGAAGGGCTAGCAAACACTTTTTAATTAGAGCTTAGTTAACGTTAAAACAATTTTCCACTAAACATAAATGTTACTTTATTCAAATATAAGGACTTAGTTAGCCAAATCTTCTAGTTTTATTTGATATTATGAATTTTTATGACAATAGATAAACATGCTACTATATGTCACTTAAAAATATAAATCTGTAAATCATTTCAAAGTAAAATCATGTAGTTCAAATATTTACATGAATAAATTGTCTGCGTTTTGTAAATGTTATAAAATAAATTTGACTGTTATCCTTGGATAATAAGTAGTTGAAGTAATGGTCACAATGTGGTAGTGATACAAATGTTCCATTGCCCGGTATGGTTGAGTTCATTTGGGAGTTCATTATATAGATCACAATTCAATTTAGTTTTCGCTATACATTTTACATAAACTGCTGTCCTCAGCTTCGCCACTAAACTGTCCGGTTTCAAATCTTAGAGGTAGAATTCCGCATCTAAATTGAACCAACGCCGACCGTTCGTTGCGTTGGAAGTTAAGGTTTACGTATGCTTCAGCAGAGAAATTGTTTTTGAATGCTTTGTATGTCCGCAGTTTTGGATATCTATTTAAGTGTGTTAACCAATCAATACCATGCTGTTCACGTAGTGCTGATTTAGCGTTATTCATATAACAATTGTTCCATTTCTGAAAAATTTCAATCATTCCAATTTTTGTCATTATATTTTGAGTTTCTGCCTACCAATTGTTAGTGCATTTGATATAGTCCCAGAGGAAAATACGTTTGCAAACCCTTGGATTATCCATTTTCAACAGTCTATTCCAGTTATATACCATGTTGAGCCATCGTCTTTCGTTAGAAGGAAACCATTCGTTATCACCTTAAATTGTCAGATTTGATAAAAATCTGTGTACTCCAAGAAAATATCTAATTGCTTTCATTTGTATATTGTCGATGCATAAGAACTATAATGAAACATCAAATATAACAGGCTTTTCGTTTGGTACGCCAGACGCTCGTTTCGTATACATAAGACTCATCAGTGACGTTTGAATCAAAGATGTTGGAAGGCCAAATCAAATACGAAATTAAACAAGAAGAGTATTAAAATTAAAAAATTCCGAAAGGTTTGACCAAATAGGACAAGGGCAAGGCAATCTAAGCCTGTCATGTATATTTCATGTCAACACAAAAGTGCTACATGTAACTACTGGAAGACTTCCTACAGCAGTGACACCATTCAGGTGGTTGTACAACTCATCAAAGATACCAGGCTTATAATTTGGTACTCCAGACGCGCATTTTGTCTACATGAGGCTCATCAGTGACGCTCAAATTGAAACACTGTCTGTAAAGGCCAAATCAAATACGAAGTTGAATGGCATTATTTACTGGTTAAGGCAATTTATATAAAGGCAATCTATACAGATATTGTTTGGACGAGTTCCACAATGACTTTCTCGTATTTTGTAGAAAGCACATTTACGTTTATTATCAGCATCGTATATGTAGGTTTATTGTATTTATTTTGAACGTTTGGTCTGCTTTAGAAAAATTAGCATAATTTGCAAATTGAGACAACGCTCATAAAAGTATTACAGCTAATAAACTAACTTTAAAAACAACATTGTGCTTCTTTCGTAAATACATATTCGACGTTACGCTACGATAATTACTTTCAAATCTGTGTCGGATATTAGGTAAAGCAATATAATTTTTCTTTTTAAATGGAAGCTAGTAACTAGCACGTAATACGTTAAATAAAAAGACAAAAAACATACAATATAGCATAGCATTTTTATAAAATAATGAAGGAGAACAACAGATCCAGATCAATAGAAAATTCATACATCTCAATAAAGACGTCATTTCTTTGAAATAGGTTGTAACTGTCATACGTCATTAGTTTGCTGATAATTACAATATAACAAAACTAAGTAAGTACAAGATACCGTCTTTGCTTGAAGTACAAATAATACATTCCATGAATTTTATAAACTTTGATTATATCCACAGACATTACAAATACAGTTAAATAATAATATCGATGACTCAACATATGCACATCACATATATTACAATGAACTCATTAACAAAAGTCTCTTGCGGCATGAGTACCTGACTGATCAGGGCATAAGTCAACAGATTGTAAGAACGCTTGACGTGCGGATTCAGTGTTGCCTAATATCTGAAAAGCAACACCAAGGAGATTATAGGCACCAGCTATCATACTCAAATCTTTTGCCATTAAATATGGTTCTACTATAACAAGTTGTAGAAATTGGACGGTATCCTCACACTCTCTGATATTATTGAGATGATAATGACAAAGAAAATGAAGAAACAAAGCATACACCGAAGATGAAATGGCTAACAATCTATTTTCTACTCCTAATAGTAGTTCTTCTGGTATTAACACAGAGTTCTGTTCAAATGACAATTCATTTATGAAAATTAATTTCCACAAATGAACAATACTCTTTTTCTGGAGCGAATTCAGTTTAAACAATTGATGATGAATATTCCGACAACTCATTAGAGAAATACACCTTTTCAAAAGAACATTTTGACAAAGAATACTTGATGATGTGTAAAGCTTTATTGTGCTCTTTTGTGTAATAGAAAAACGAAGCTAACATCAGCCATCCAGATACAGCGTCATGATATATATTTTGTAGAAGAGTACAAAGACATGATTTGTTCTGTCGGTATTGGTATTTATTATTACTGTATGCACTGTTAAGTGGAATACATTGGGCACAAATGGAACATATCTGTGACATGTAATATGTATATAAGCATTTTATTGCAGATTGGTCACATGCAACTGTCTTTTCTATTCCTCTTTTAAATGAAGAATCAAGTAACATGTTATTCGTTTTGAAACTCATACGGAAAAAAAGTTCAGCTGACTTCAGTAAAAAGGAATTAGTTGTTTTTTCAACTATATATACATACAATCGGTGCTGTTCCATGTAAAAATACCCCATTGATACAGGAAAATTGGATACTTGGTCTGAAAATAAAATGCACCGCCAACCGTAAGTTTGCAATGTACGTAGTTTTTCTAAAAGAATTTTTCGAGCAAAGCCCTCTATTTTATTCTCAAACATATTGTTCTCTGGAATGAAGTAATGCGCACAAACTGAATACTCAACGCAATAAATCAATCTGTTAAAACATTGCATAAAACAAGGTATAAGTTTGTTAGGTTTCCATACGGATTGTGGCAGTTCTTCTAAGATCCAGAAAACAATTGTTTTTAGAAAATTAGAGCAGAGTAATTCTTTACATTCGGGGTAAGTAGCAATTACATCTTTCAAAAGAATTTTCATAAGAGCATAGCATAATAATTGAGTGTGTGTAAAGGTATTTATTTAAAAAATTTCACCGATTGAAAATGATATTCTCCATTCTAGATCCTCTTTTGGTGATCCTTTTACTCCGATTGGTACAAAAAGGACTCCATGTTGTAAGATACATTGTTTGACATTATAACTTGGCCATAATGTATTGCAGGTGGTACCCATGTTTTACAATGTAAGCATTCGGTAAAGTCAATTCTTTCATTTTTGTCAGATAAACACGGTCCATGAATATTGAATGTATCTGAAGGGATACATATCTGATTCCATAATGTGCTGCATAGATAATGCTTATCACCGAATTGCTCACATTTATCAAATAAAGTTTGACTACTGCTATATTCTAGTCTCAACTGAGTTAACCCAGGTTTTACATCGTCTGTATCCATTGACAAATATGATATATTTGGATGAAAACGGGGCTTCATATCATAAACCTCAAAACAATTCTGAACAAACATAATATCTAAATCACTACCTCGCATCTGAAGTCCTTCCCCAAAACTTCCACTTGTTATAGTTATTATGTTCTCGTCACTTGACAAATTATCCCTGATCGCGTTCAATAACCTGATGTGTTTCACATGATCTTCTGTACCTACTATATTTTGACACATATAGCAATATAGTTGTACTGATATATTTTGTGTTATGTGGTCTATAAAAAGAAAAATAACCAACTTTGATTAAAAGAAAAGCAAATCATCTAACAAAACATTAAAGTTAGCGCAAATGTACATTTACATCAAAGTCTATTCTTTGAAATGAAATATCTAATGTGACACATATTTTATTGAAAGTACAATTTGAATCCTTAATCATAGAAACAGTGACGATGTCAAAAACATCAGGTATATCAATAATCTTTGAATGGCATTCTTAATTTTGATAACTTGGGTTTAATTTTCAAATATGGTATATTCTTTGATTGACAGGATTAAAAGATAGGATACCATTCAATTTCAGAAAACGGTAAACTTCCTAGTGCAAGGCTTTGTAATACTCATTGTTCTTGTTTAGAGTAACACGACGGATGACACTAGTGAAACATAAACTGTTATTCAGCTGGATCACCCGAGTTCATCCCCGGGGTTTGTGTTGTTCAGTCTAAAGTTTACTCCAGATAGTTTGTTACCTTTTTGGGGTATGATGTTGTTTCTTGTTATTGCGAATTTTAGTGCGACAGTTTTTATGTTTCCGCTCTAATTACAACATTTGTTCATTTTGCACAATCTGGAGCATTAAATAGGTAACCTTTACTCGTGTTATATTTTTAAAAAAAATGATGCCGATTTGTTATTATAGTCTACAATCAACATTTTGAGATTAAATTTGCTATTATTTCGATAAAAATGCTCGTCATTATTTGTGCCTTAAAAAATCGAATTATGATAAGAAATTAAACACTTGCAATGCAACTACAGTTCGAACCTCAATTTTGACTTAAGCTCTTCAGCTCTAAATCACAGAAAAATTCCAATTTTAGTTTAGCATAAATCTATTACTTTAACTTTAACTCAAATTGAATTCGATGGTAAGCCACGCTCTGATTTGTAGAGTATGTTGATTTAAATTACACCGATAAATTCCTTGTAATATCAATAGTTTAATATGTAAAAAACTTAAAAGTAATCATAACGCAAAAAATATGTCACTATACATCCGTCATATTTACCCAGTTTGTTAAGGTAAACAAGTACAAGTGGTATTTCCATTAAATCTCCTATTTCCCTTTTCATTGAAAAAAGTAACAATTTCACTTTTGCAATACTAAAGCAACATTACAAAATGCATGACAAGTATTATCTATTCATTGTTGTTGAATTTTAAGTAAAAAAAGTATAGATTTAAAAACTGTGAAAAAGAAGAAATCATGATCAAATATATCCATAACACACACACAAACACACACACACACCCTCACACAAACACGGGCGAAAGTTAATTGTTAGTGTAAACAATATGTTATCATGAATTAAATACATCTTATGCCATATTAATTAAAATTGAAGCAAACAGGATTCAGAAATAAGTAAAAAGTGTTTATATCAAATAATCAATTGATCAGTTTATTAATTAAGCATGTTTGTCTATTTTATTAAATGTAGCTGAATGTTGGTAGTAATGAATGTTTAAAATTATTGACTCTCTAGTAACCAATGTTTTGGGGTTAAAAATGTTAAAGAATGAACAAAATGAAGAAAAAAAAACGAGATTAAACTTTAAGAAAAAGGTCGAATATGAAACCACATTGAACATTAGAATTAACAGTTTGAAGAGTACATTGAAGAAGCTTATCAGATATAAATACTCGAAGTGGAATGAAGTAAATTTGTTTCTTATCGTCAACCAGTCTAATAGTAAGTAGGTTCTAGGCAAAACATCATCAGGAACCACTTATCATAGAAGTGATATGGTCAACAGAAAGGTTTTTAAATGGTAATCTTTTCGGATACAGGAAACTAGTTTTATAAACTGAAAAGAAACTAAATTGCAGCTTTCAATAATTTGTCATCAAAAGCCAAAAAATCAAGGATGCCAATTCAGTCGACATTTCTTTTGTACTTAGATTATGTATTTTCTGATGCAGTTTCGTGGGCCCACTATTTGACGATTCGACAATTTCAGATTACTTTCTATATCAAAGCAAAGCAACGAAATAATCTATACATACAAACGAGCAGTTTGTTTATATGCTCATATGCAGTATGAAGTATTTGTTTTCCCGTCATGATTTGTTTCACGGGCTTTAAGGGGGTAGATGAGTATTCGCTGTGTTCACTCTAACATTTCAATGCCTTATGCTCTTCAATAAAATGGACATTGAATTTTTTTTCATACGGTACTTTTCGAAGTAAATTGTATTTAACATAATAAAAAAAATTTCAAGATATCTGTTGCATAATCTTAATGAATAACATATGCCTGTTGCGTATTAATAGACAGATAACTCAGAACCTATACACATAGATATCAAATTAATACTAATATTCAAAACTGAGGTAATACTTATTCGCTACAAATATTGAAATTGAATTTGGATTGCAATCAGCTTTTTGTTTAAATTTTTCACTTCTAATTGTCGATATCAAAACTGACATGGATGTATGCATAAATAGTTTCTGCATCATATATTAAAGAAATCATTGTTATGACAAAAAACAAGGTGGTGGTTACCAGCAAACAGTCTCAAACGAGAACCGAATGGTTCATATCTTTTTTTTAATGAAATAATGTTCTTTCAGGAGCATTGCGCGTTGCAATAACAATCGAACTTAAAACATTTGTTTTGCCTATCTGAGACCAAAATTACATTGGTTTGTACTGTTATGAATATGTATGTCATACCCCTTTTCAAGTATATACAACATACAGTTGAGCAATTTCAATGAATTTTACTTTTGCCAAGAACTATATAATTGCTTTGTTTCGTTTATTTTCGATGCACAAGAACTGTAATGAAACTTGAAAAGTAACAGGATTTTCGTTTTGGTACGCAAAACGCGCGTTTCCTATACATAAGACTCATCAGTGACGTTTGAATCAATGATGATGGAAGGCCAAATCAAATACGAAGTTGATCATGAAGAGTATTAGAATTAAAAAATTCCGAAAGGTTTGACCAAAAAGGACAAAGGCAAGGCAATCTAAGCCTGTCATGTATATTACATGTCAACACAAAAGTGCTACATGTAACTACTGGAAGACTTCCTACAGCAGTGACACCATTCAGGTGGTTGTACAACTCATCAAAGATACCAGGCTTATAATTTGGTACACCAGACGCGCATTTTGTCTTCATGAGGCTCATCAGTGACGCTCAAATTGAAACACTGTCTGTAAAGGCCAAATCAAATACGAAGTTGAAGGGCATTATATACTGGTTAAGGCAATTTATATAAAGGCAATCTATACAGATATTGTTTGGACGAGTTCCACAATGACTTTCTCGTATTTTGTAGAAAGAACACATACGTTTATTATCAGCATCGTACATGTAGGTTTATTGTATTTATTTTGAACGTTTGGTCTGTTTTAGAAAAATTAGCATAATTTGCAAATTGAGACAACGCTCATAAAATTATTACAGCTAATAAACTAATTTTAAAAAGAACATTGTGCTTCTTTTGTAAATACATATTCGACGTTACGCTACGATAATTACTTTCAAATCTGTGTCGGATATTAGGTAAGCAATATAATTTTTCTTTTTAATTGGAAGATAGTAACTAGCACGTAGTACGTCAAATAAAAAGACAAAAAAACAAACAATATAGCATAGCATTTTAATAGAATAATGAAGGAGAACAACAGATCTAGATCAATAGAAAATTCATACATCTCTATAAAGGCGTCATTTCTTTGAAATAGATTGTAACTGTCATACGTCATTAGTTTGCTGATAATTACAATATAACAAAACTAAGTAAGTACAAGATACCGTCTTTGCTTGAAGTACAAATAATACATTCCATGAATTTTATAAGCTTTGATTATCTCCACAGACATTACAAATACATTTAAATCATAATATCGATAACTCCACATATGCACATCAAATATATTACAATGAACTCATTAACAAAAGTCTCTTTGCGGCATGAGTACCGGATTGATCAGGGTATAAGTCAACAGATTGTAAGAACGCTTCACCTGCGGATTCAGTGTCGCCTAATATCTGAAAAGCAACACCAAGAAGATTATAGGCACCAGCTATCATACTCAAATCTCTTGCCATTAAATATGGTTCTGCTCTAACAAATTGTAGAGATTGGACGGTATCCTCACACTCTCTGATATTATTGAGATGATAATGACAAAGAAAATGAAGAAAATAAGCATACACCGAAGATGAAATGGCTAACAATCTATTTTCTACTCCTAATAGTAGTTCTTCTGGTATTAACACAGAGTTATGTTCAAATGAATGTATGAAAATCAATTTCCACAAATGAACAATACTCATTTTCTGGAGCGATTTCAGTTTAAACAATTGATGATGAATATTCCGACAACTCATTGGAGAAATACAACTTTTCAAACGTACATTTTGACAAAGAATACTTGATGATGTGTAAAGCTTTATTGTGCTCTTTTGTGTTATAGAAAAACGGAGCTAACATCAGCCATCCAGATACAGCGTCATGATTTATATTCTGTAGGAGAGTACAAAGACATGATTTGTTCTTTCGGTATTGGTATTTATTATTACTGTACACTACCAAGAATTTACCCACGTTTTTTGGTACATTTCTACCCTCGTACATATCAGTACTGTTCGGCAAGACTTAAAACTTGTAATGTTATACTTTCTATTAATTCAGTACTGTTTATTATTATACAAAACGGTACAATTACTAATTCTATAAATTCAGTACAGATTTTTTCAGTACTGTTTCAATACTGATTTTGTCAGTACTGTTTCAGTACTGATTTTGTCAGTATTGTTTCAGTACTGATTTTGTCAGTACTGTTTTAGAACTGTTTTAGTACTGATTCTGTCAGTAATGTTTCAGTACTGATTTCGTCAGTAATGTTTCAGTACTAATTTCATCAGTACTAGTTCAGTAATGACTTCATCAGTAATGTTTCAGCACTTATTTTGTACTGTAAGTGTACCGATTTTATTAGTACTATTATTGTACTGATTTTTTCATTCACTGTTTTAGTAAATACTTACTTTTTAGTGCGCACCTTATAAATATCAAAAATAGTTTTAGTCTGTTGTTTCTTTAGGTATAGCTGTAGCAGTCAATTTGGTGTGGTTAATCTCTTTAATTTGATTGCATATTGTTTAAAAAAATATTGGTATCTGAAAACTTATAAACTAGGTAAGTACAGTATGGTACATATTGTGACATGTTGATGACTCTTTTTTATTTTATTTTATTTATATTTTGTATCTTGTGTAGACATCTCTGATTCAGTGTTGCCCTGTATCATTAGAGAAATTTTGACACATGTGCATCTGAGTACAATTGGTATACAAATATAGATTTGATAATTCTGTGACAATATTATTATTATCCTTGTTTAGCTGGTTACATATTATACATTTATTTCCGGTGCCTGAGGGAGATATGAAAATTTGTTCACCCAAGAAAATACATATTTCCCCGAGGGCCTCGCCCGAGGGAAATATGACTTTTCGAGGGTGAAAAAAATCTTCATATCTCCCTAAGCCAAGGGAAATGAATGTTTTATTCCACTGCCATTACTTTGTTTACGCTAAGTAAATGAACATAAAACATTGATTTACATATATTTTTATTAACTGCTTGTTTTCATATCTAAACACGACATAATTTAAAACATTGATAAACAGTACTGATCAAAAGATAATTATCTATTATTTATGTTTGGATTTTACGTCTGAAATAATTTTGAACACTATAGTGACTTTTCTATCGCAATTTAAAAACGTTCAAAACGTTACTTACATAAACCGCGCGTAACTTCGCACAGGCAAGTCCCGATGTTCAGAGTGGAATATGATACTCAGAGGGGAATATGAAGTTTTGTTCAGTGTCACGTGGAATGGTCTCAACCAATCAAACACTGATTAAGCTATCAAATTTAACATACAGTGGAATAATACAACTTATCGTCTTTCTCTTCGACTATATCACCCTGCTGGGCAGAACTTTTTAGCGACGTGAAAATGACTAAGGAAAAGTATCAAGCTTTCGTTCGTCTATCAAAAAATTATTGAAGTGAAGGGACAAACAACAGAAATGAAGCAAGATAAGCAGTTTATCGGATTTTCTCAAGGGAATTGTTTACCCTTTAGGAGCACATGAATTCACTCCCGGTTTTTAGTGGAGTTCGTGTTGTTTTTTTATGTATTGTAAATGCCCTTTGGTTTTATGATTCTTTGTTTACTCCTTGATTTTGATTGTGACTGTCTTTCTGTGTATAAACAAATACGCACTCGACACCACAGAGGTTCACATTGTGGTTCGAGGCTGACATTTTACAATTTAAATGTGTATAAAAGCGGATAATTTATACATATATCTGACAAGATTACAATCTTTATTACTGTATAATTTTGATATTTTGCTATAATTGCTTAAAACATGTTGCCATTAATGCTTTCATATGTTAATATGTTAGGCAATGTATTATAATTAACATAAAACAATGTCTTATTTACTTTTTTTTTTTATCATAACTGGAATTTCTTTTATTTATCATAACTATTGTTTTGATATAATAATCTTTAATATCATATAAACATATGAAGTTAGTGACACAAATCTCAATCATTTTCACACCCCTGGATTATTTTATGACCCTTTAAGGTTCATAAATAAAACAATCAAAGAAACACTTTATTTTTGTATCATGTTTTATTGTTCTCCTCCTTTGCCATCTTTTCTTTGGAATTCTTCGTAGAATGTCAATTTCCTGGCGGGTGTCTTTTCCTAAATTCAGTCCCGCATATAATGTGTCTTGCTACATGTAGAGTGGTAATTCCAGAGGACACTTTAGTTCTAATATGAGCTCATTATAAGCATCCATCTTTTATGTTTTGGGACTTGTACATCTTAGCGCACGATTCCAACAACACCTGGCCATATCAGTTTCTTATTTTATTCCAACATTGCGGTAGATGTAAAAAAAAAAGTATTCTATTCATATTCAACATTCCACAGATATATTTAAAATTAGCTTTTTGGTCATTCTATGAAGACATTTCAGAACATTTTCTGTTAATTTAACAAATTTTTCCAAAACCCAGTTTTTCTTGTTTTTTCTCCTCTTTCTTTTTTTTTGTGGGAAAGGGAGGGGTTGAACTATAGCAATGGGATATATTGGTGTTTCGATGGAATACATCTAAATTAAACTAACATATTTAATTGAAAAATCATGTTTACTCAGAAAATATTGATCCGTTGAACATTACATTAGACAAGAGGGACTAAAGATACCAGAGGGACATTGAAACTCATAGATCGAAAACAAACTGACAACGCCATGGCCAAAAAAAAAAAGACTAAACAGACAAATAATAGTACAGATGACACAACATAGAAAACTAAAGTCTAAGCAACACGAACCCCACCAAAAACTGGGGGTGATCTCAGGTGCTCCGGAAGGGTAAGCAGATCCTGCTCCACATGTGGCACCCGTCGTGTTGCTTATGTTATTACAAATTCTTACGTCTGGCGAGCGTTTCGTCTATCTAGACTCATCAGTGAAGCTCGAATCAACACAGTTTATATTTTCCGCATCATTAGTATATTATATTTATTTTGAACGTATGAATTGCTTTTTAAGAATTAACAAAGTTTGAAAAATGAGATTATGCTCATTAAACTATGACAGATATTAAACTAAATTATAAAAGTATACTTGTGTACATAACTTTAAGAAGCAATATTTGAACTTCAATCTGCGTCAATTATTAGATAAAGCAATCTAAATTTAAAAACTAAGTTAATGCTATAAACAAGCATTTAGAAAATTAGACAACAAGACAATATAACACAACGTTTTAATAGAATAACATGTATATTGTTAAATGAAAACATGATTTTCATAATAGTAAACTAATTCCACTAGGTCTTGTTAGCATGAATTTGCATAATTTTTGCTTGTTTTGAAAGTAGCATCATCAAATCGGTGAAACAACAGACGCACAAATCAAATTTAACAATCAACTCATCAAAAAAGTATCTCTACGGAAGGATCTGTTGATGCATCTGGGTTTAATTCATCAGACTGTGAGAACACGTGTCGGCCGAATTCGGTGTCGTCTAATACATGTATCTGTAAAGCAACACCAGGAAGATAACAGGCTTCAGCTTTGAAATGCAAATCCCAAAATACATAATGTTCGTGTATAACCAATTGTAAAACATGGAGGGTATCCTGACATTGTCTGGCGTGTTTGAGATGATAATGATAATGATAAAGAATACAAAATGAACAAGAATAAGCTCGAGATGGAATAAGACACTGTCCAACATCCACTGCTTATCGTAGTTCAATTGGTATTAATTCAGAGTTCGTTTGAAATGTCATAAAATCTATAAGAATAAACTTCCGCAACTGAACAATACTCCACGCAGTTTATCCAACATACATTTCGAGATAGGATAGATGATGATGTATAAAGCCTGTGCGTATCGTTTTGTTTAATAAAAGAATAAGGCTAATATCAGCAATCCAGAAACAGTGTCATCATAAACATTCTGTAGCAGAGCGCACATACAAGATTTGTACTGTCGATATTAGTATTTATCATTACTGTATTAACTGTTAAGTGGAATACAATGGGCAAACTCTGAACATATCAATGACATGTAGTATGTTTATGAGTATTTTATTGAAGATTGTTTACATAAAACTGGCTGTTGTTTTATAATGATTTGTGGTACATGGCAAACGGAGGTGTTGACAGACGGACATTTCAAAGTAGACATTCTCGTCGTTGAACACGTGAAATCAGAAGTGATGACACTAATTAACCACAAATCAAATGATAATCAGATTAACGATCATCAAAGTTGTTAATAAGTCTAATTACATGTCACTTACAGAACACTGTAACATAAGAAATGCAACAAATGTACTTTGAACAGTAGAAGTAATTCTTATAAAGTAGAAAAGCAAGACCCGTATTATTTTTTTTTGGATGAGAATTATACATGAGGAGATAAAATGAACACTTCATCATCGCAAACCATCTCCGGAAGTCAAACTTTCATTGACCTATGGTCATTTTTATCAGTTTCCTGTTACAAAACGTTGAATATTTCGAAAAACTAAGGATTGTCTTATCCCAGGAATAGATTTCCTTAGCCGTATTTGGCACAACTTTTTGGAATTTCGGGTCCTCAATGCTCTTCAACGTTGTACTTGTTTGGCTTTGTAACTGTTTTGATCTGAGCGTCACTGATGAGTCTTATGTAGACGAAACGCGCGTCTGGCGTATTAAATTATAATCCTGGTACCTTTGATAACTATTTACACCACTGGGTCGATGCCACTGCTTGTTGACGTTTCGTCCCTGAGGGTATCACCAGCCCAGTAGTCAGCACTTCGGTGTTGACATGAATATCAATTATATGGTCATTTTTATGAATTTCCTGTTACAAAACTTTGAATATTTCGAAAAACTAAGGATTTTCTTATCCCAGGAATAGATTATCTTAGCCGTATTTGGCACAACTTTTTGGAATTTCGGGTCCTCAATGCTCTTCAACGTTGTACTTGTTTGGCTTTATACCTGTTTTGATCGGAGCGTCACTGATGAGTCTTATGTAGACCAAACGCGCGTCTGGCGTATTAAATTATAATCCTTTTACTTTTGATAACTATTCTTATTGACAACATATTTGTTGAATTTGGAGGTAGACTTTTTCAACAAATTGTCGGCATTCCTATGGGAACGAACTGTGCGCCTCTCTTTGCCGAACTCTCCTTTTTTTCATATGAGTCGGAATTCTTTCAGACACTTGTCAAAACAAGAAGATCATAGAAGCAATACCATTAAATTTTACATTCATATACATTGATGATGTTCTTTTCATTAACAATCCAAACTGTTTTATTGGATTCCACTTAAATATCCTCCAAAACTAGAAATTAAAAAAATGAAAATGGCTTCCTCTTCCTCATTTTTGACTTATACCTCGAATTTGACATCAGCGGTCAACTCAGTACCAGAATATATGACATACGCAACGATTTTAGTTTTGAAATTATCAATGTCCCCCATGCACCTTAGCAGCAATATACCAACTTCACCTTCATATGGAATATACATTTCCCAACACGTTCGGTATTAAAGAGCTTGCAGCTGCTATGCATACTTTGTAAAACGTAACCAGTGTCTGAGCAGAAGGTTGATGAATAAAAGTTAGGTCAAAGAACGTCTCGTCCTTTTTCTAAATAAGTTCATCGGAAGATACCAAGATCTTGTTGATAAATATTCTGCATCAACTTCACAAATGATGCAATATGTTCTTGAGGTATAAATTCTATTTACTGACGTTGTTCATCATCTTGCAACTGTTAACGTGTTGAAGTGTTCTTATTTTGTCTTTGTAAATTATTACTTTAACTGTTTAGTCTTTTTTTTTGTAGTATCCATTTACGTGGCTCTGTACTTATACATCCTGTCATTGTGTTATTGCGATATGGTACATTTGTGTATTCTTGTCTATCGTTTTAGCTCACCGGGGCTCGAAGGGCCCCATGTGAGCTTATGCCATCACTTGGCGTCCGTCGTCGTCCATGGTCGTCGTCTGTTGTCGTCTGTCTTCGTCGTCTGTCGTCGTCGTCGTCTGTTGTCCGTCGTCGTCTGTCGTTGTAAACTATTTCAAAAATCTTCTCCTCTGAAACTACTTGGCCAAATACCTTCAAACTTTAACTAAATGTTTCTTAGGGTATCTAGTTTATAAATTGTATCCGAAGTTTTGATCCATCGACAAACATCCGCCATGGCTAAAAATAGAACATAGGGGTCAAATGCAGTTTTTGGCTTATATCTCAAAAACTAAAGCTTTTAGAGCAAATCTTACATAAGTAAATTTGTTCAATTGGTCAAGATCTATCAGCTCTGAATTTTCAGACGAATCGAACAACCCATTGTTGGGTTGCTTCCACCGAATTGGTAGTTTTAACAAAATTTTGCAGTTTTTTGTTATTATTTTGAATATTATTGTAGATATATATAAACTGTAAGCAGCAATAATGTTCAGCAAAGTAGGATCTATAAAAAAGTCAATATGATTAAAATTGTCAATTGACCCCCTTAAGGAGTTATTGACCTTTAAAGACAATTTTTCACAATTTGTTCATCAAGTTTGCTAACATTTAAAAATCTTCTCCTCTGAAATCCAGGTGAGCGATTCAGGCCCTTGACAGCCTTTTGTTACTTATGTGCTTTGTCTATATGCTTTTTTGTTTTTCTTTGATTATATATGTGCTTCTTGTCATAGTGATTAAGAATATAACACAATGTTGACTGCTGTACCCCTTTTTTGACATGCTTACCTATTATGTCTGTTTTGTTCATACATAGTTGTCAATATAATCGGATTGTATTCGACTGTCATACAAGTTAAAGATTAAGCTAGCTATAAGAAACGCCGTACTTACTGCTCAAAATAGATAAAACGAAAAATAGCTGACAAGAAATCCTTAGATTCTGTTTGTAATTCAGTGATGAAAATAGTTGATATACATGTACAACATTGTAAAGAACATTTAACACCTAACAACAACCACATTAGTCCTCTTTCTCGTATCAAACATAAGCTAAAACAACTCAAAAGGAATTTGTTTTTTGACCCGGCTGACAAGGCTGTTAATAATACCATTATTGTTTGACGTAAATTTTACATTGAGGTTTTGCAAAAGGAAATCACGAATTCACCAACATTCCAACTGACTCCATTTTCGGAAAATGACATCTGTAACAAACAAAAACTTTTAGCTACCTCTTTATTGATTGATTTTGCATTTCTTATTTTTTTTAAATTATCAATTTAAAATGGTGACGTTCCCTTTTCCTCATCTTATGGTGTTTATATATCTCAACTTGTTCGATTAGCTAGTGTATGTATCAATGTATTTGATGCTAACGAAAGAAATCTCTGTATCATTGAAAATAATATTACACCAGGGTTTTCTATATCACAAACTAGTCAAAACATTTATTAAATTTTACCATCGGTACAAGGACATCATTCGTAAATATAAATCAACATGCAGACATCTTATACGTTCAGGTACTTCACATTGAATCTTTTATGGTATTATTCTTACAAAGCATAAAAATGTCTGCAGTCACCCCAAAAATTAACCAAACCTTTAAACAGACTTATTCAGAAGGGATATTGTTACGATACTGTTGTCAGATCATTAAGGATGGCATATTTTGGTATTAATATTGATTCACTCATAATGTCTTTACATCGGAAATAAACACAGTGCACGTGGTTGGCATGATACAAGATATGTTTTTCTCATATATGTTATGATAACAGAGGGGCAAAAGATACCAGAGGGACATTCAAACTCATAGATCGAGAATAAACTGACTAAGTCATGGCTTAAAAAGAAAAAGACAAACAGACAAATAATAGTGCACAAGACACAACATAAAAAACTAATACGATACTAAAACCCTAACGGGAGGGATTATAATATTCATATGATGAAGACATAATCTTCCAATCATTTTAATTGAAGTCTGGAGCTGGCATGTCAGTAACGTCTAGTAGTCCTTTGTTAATGTATGTATCATTGTCATTTTGCATAGTTTCTTTACTTGTCTGTTCTTACATCAAACAAGAACTGTAGTTAAGTTTCTTCAAAAGCTTTCAGTGTATTTAATACACAAAAATCGAATAATCGTGTTTACCATATTGTTGAGCTCGTTGAGGTTAGATTACAATATTGGTTTATCCTTAAAAACTATTTTTGTTTGACGTTTTTACCGTAACAGTACAACTAAACAAATAGTAGGCAGTATGTATTAATTTTTGATATGATTTGTCTTTATTTTTACAAACAAAATCTGTCATTAGTATCGACAAAAACATTCATTTTGGCTTTTGTTATTATTTTTGCTGTATATTAATCGTGTGTTCCTATGTCATTTGTGCTTAAGTACACAGAAACAACTATTCCATTAGATTTGTTTTATTGGTCTCATTTCGTTTATTTAAGCAGTTTTCATCAACATAATAATACTGTAAGGAGTCCTCATTTTACTTGGTACTCAAAGAAGGCTAATGTATTCTGAACCCTCATTTGTTTTCTTTTCTAGACCAAAGTTCATCAATGTGTGATTTAACCTAGAGGTTATTAAAACATGATTCAAACAAACAAAACACATATTTGAATCTGATATCTTAGTAATGAAAATTTAATACACAAACTGTTTTATTACTATCAAACGTTACATAAGATTCATAAACAATTTCCACAATCTTTGAATTCATCATTTTATGAGTTACCTTTACATTATAAATAATACTAGAACACACCCGCGAAATCGCGGGTATTTAGAGCGTGGTCGAAACTGTTGTAGGATGATTTTTTTTTTAAATATTTCATGACTGGAGAACTTCAGGAAAAGTATCAAAAGTCATAGATACTTGGGGACAGGACAGTTTTATTTAGCCCCCCACCCCTTTTTTTTCAAAATCCGTTAATTTTTTGTTTTCTATTAATTTCATTTATTTTCGCGTTTTTCTGTATATTATATGAAAGACATATACTATAATCTCTATATAATATATGACCGCCGTTGATGGTAAACTTGGAATTGATAGTAAATAGCAAATACACTTTATTTATAGTAAATGGATGTTCATAGTATACAGAAAAAGCGAAAAATAATTGTCCTGTCCCCAAGTACCTATGACTATGAAAATTATGTGTAATTTCTAGACAGTCCTAAACGGAAATCTTGTCTATGACTTAAAAGTCCGTCCGATTACGGAAACAATATCCGAACGCCTTTATTTTCGTTTAACTGCCAAAATAACCCAAACGGAATAATCATAAGCCAGGATGACAAATGCGACTATGCATGGTACCTATAGGAAACAATCCACGATGTTAATCTATTGTGAAAGGAAGAGAAGCGACACACACTAGAGGTCTTCTCATTTAATAGTATAGATAATGACTAATGAATAATCTCTCAAAAAAGGATGTGACATGTTTAGTTTGTTCATTTCACCTAAAATAAATTATTGACAGTGATTGTAAAATATTAAAGGCCGAAACCTAAAAAATATTCATTTATTGCTTGAAGGCGTCATTGGGTCTAGATATGATATATTTTAGTTTTTTTTTTTATTGACAATTAGAAACAATAACGAATTCTACTAACAATGACCATTCATCCAATGCATCCTCGGCGTTTTGACAACCAAAACATACTATGTTCTTGTCTCTGTAAAATATATGTTCAAGGTTAATTACTTGTACGACCCGGCTTTACATCATTCTTTATTAGGATTTTTGTTTGTGATGTTAAGTTATTCTTGAAATTTATGCATTCAGTATCAAGACTGGAAATATTCATAGTTTTTGTTTTTTTTTGTTTTATTCTTATATCAAAGGAAAGAACAAATATTTGTGATATTTCGTAAAATGCCCTTTCTCTAAGGATGAAGGTGTATATATGGGCGTATGTTGTGAGTCCAAAGTTCTTCAACTGGACATGCTAGATATTCCAAATAATGGGTTTTGAATATTCGACCATTATTGGTTTAGGCTTTTTTTCAGTAACACAAATAAAGAAATTCAGAAAGAACAAAGTAATTATTTATAATCGGAGTAAAAATGATTTCTTAATAAGAGAATATCATAAGGATCGAGTGTGTGTAAATGTTTTGTTTTTTTTTTTCAATTGACCCATTGAAAAAAAAATATTTGTCATTATAGATCCTCTGTTGATGAACCTTTTACTTCGATTGGTACAAAAGAATGTCTTTTTTTTTTATGATACTTTGTTTGACATTATAACTGGGAAATGAGTTATTAGATATTGCTATCTATTGTACTGCAGGTGCACGTTGTACCCAAATTTTACAATGTCAGCATTCGACATAGTCAACTAATCCATATTTAGCAGATATACACGATCCATGATTTAATATAAGTTAATACTTTACTCCTGGTTATGAGTTTTCATATGTTTTGCGATGTCTTTACGGACAGGCAATTCCATTTATTTCGAATATTCTGTGTAACAATTAATCCATGCAAAAAAGTCTTTGTACAGCAGGATTAAGTGACGAGTGTGGGAGTAATTCAACAGATTGTAAGAACGCGTTTCGTGCGGAGTCAGTGTCGCCTAATATCTGGAAAGCAATACCAAGAAGATTGTAGGCTAAAGCTTTTATAGCAGAATTTCTTATTAAATGATTTTCTGATATAACAAGTTGTAGATCTTGGAGGGTATCCTGACATTGTCTGACGTTATTGAGATGAAAATGACAAAGAAAACGAAGGAAACAAACATACGCTGAAGATGGAATCGAAAGCGGTTGAGTATCCACTTCTGTTTGAAGTTCATCTGGTATCAGTAGAGAGCTGGGTACGAATGTGGTAGAATCTACAGGAATTAATTGCAACAAATGAACAATACTCATTTCAGTTTGAACAATTTGTGATAAATGTCCGACGTATGCATGGCGTAACACAGTTTTTCTGAGGTACATTTTGACGTGGAATAAATGATGATGGGTAAAGCTTTGTCGAATTGTTTTGTTTTATAGAAGAACGAAGCTAACATCAGCCATCCAGATACTGCGTCATGATAGATATTCTGCAGCAGAATACAAAGACATGATTTGTACTGTCGGTATCGGTATTTATTATTTCTGTATGCACTGTAAAGTGGAATAGACTGCGCACTCACTGAACATACCTTTGAAATATAGTATGTATATACGTATTTTACTGACGAATTGTCACATAAAACTGCCTTTTGTATTCCTCTACTAAATGAAGAACTATGCAATGTATAACACTTGTAAAAAACCTGAGTGAAACAAGAATTTGCATCTTGGAATAACGCAGAATTAGTTATTTTTTCAACATCATTCACATACAATCTTTGCTGCTCCGTGTTTAAATACCACATTGATGCTGGAAAACTGGATATTTGATCTGATAATAAAATACACCGCCAACCGTAACTATGCAAGGTATATAGTTTTTTTAATAATATTTTACGAACACGGCACTCAATTTTATTCTCAAACATATTATTTTCTTGGATGAAGTAATGTAAACAAACTGAATACTCAACGCAATAAATCAGTCTCCGAAAATAATTCATAAAACAAGATATAAGTTTGTCAGGTTTCCATTCGGATTGTGGCAGTTCTTCAGAGATCCAGAACAGAATAGTTTTAAGGAAATAAGAGCAAAGTAAATCTTCACATTCGGAGTAGGTAGCTATTACATCTTTCAAAATAATTTTCAAGAGGGCATAGCATAGAAGTTGAGTGTGCGTAAAGGTATTTATTAAAAGTTTTTCACCGACTGAAAATGATATTCGCCATTCTAGATCCTCTTTTGGTGACCCCTTTACTCCGATTGGTACAAAAAGTACTCCGTGTTCTATGATACTTTGTTTGACATTATGACTTGGCCATGCGTTATTTGATCTTGTTATCCATTGTAATGCAGGTTGTATCTACGTTTTACAATGTAGGCATTCGGCAACGTCTGCTAATCCATGTTTGTCAGATATACAGGGTCCATGAATTATAGCGTCTTTACCTATGTCCACCATGGACCGCTGTTTCCATAATGTGCTGGATAGATAATGCTTATAAGCGAATTGTACACATTTGTCAAATATAGTCTGATTCCTGCTATATTCTAGTGTCAACTGAGTGAATTCAGGTTTAACATCATCGTCTGTATTCATTGACAGATATGATATATTTGGATTTAAACGGGGCTTCAAATCGTAAACCTCTATATTTCTCTGAACAAACATCATATCTAGATCGCTACCTCGCATCTCAAGTCCTTCCCCGAAACTTCCACTTGTTATACATAGTCTATCCCCGCAAATTGACAAATTATCTCTTACCGCGTTCAACAACCTGATTTGTTTAACATGATCTTCAGTTCCTACTATATGTTGACACATGTACTTATATAGTTCTGTTGATAAATTGTGTGTGATGTGGTCTGTAATCAGAAAATAAAAGTCATCATTAGAAAAAAAAGTTTTAAAACTGCATTATAGTTAGTGCAAACTATATGTACGTGTTAATAGATAACTTTCGAGTTAATACATTCCATATATTATCGGCACTTAGTTTGAAGCTATATCATGTGACAGCTGGGCATGTTCATTTCCGGTTAAGCGCAAACTGTCTTTCAAATCGCAAAAGATAAATAACTTGGAAGGTTTTCTTCAAAAAAGGCGTTACTTGCTATTCTTATAGAAAGAAACAACTTGTTAGACTTTGCGATCTAGCATTGGAACTGGAATTGCCGATATAGAACGGGAAAAATGACGGTGAACCAAACATCACCGTTTTAAATTTGAAGAGACCCACTTGTCATAGGTGGAAAGGAGGTCATAGCTCCGGAGGTGTCAGACATTCTATGGTCTCCAGATCTTAGATATATTCCTTTTATTGAAATTACTAATATATGGGTCTACATGTTATATGTAGTGATGAGCTTAACAGTTATGAAAGGGACAATGGGTACAACCTTACCAGGCAAACCATATTGATTCTGTGTAGGTACGTTCCCATTTTGATGGCAATTTCTTATTATGTTGATGGTAGATGTATTCGAGAAACGAGACAGAAAATGTGTGGATCTTAGTTAGACCTTCTGGTGAAATTGTTTCTGAAGGTTATTCTTGTGTTGCGAAAGAGTCTCCTGTTGTATTGTTTCATCTTTCTTGTTTTGTTAAGATTTTTATTGATGTTCACTAGTTGTCCAATGTTCAATATGAGATGCATATTTTCAACTATGTTTTTTCTATTTTGTTTAGTTGTTTTTCGTGAATCAGATTGCATACAAGGCTACCAGTCTCTTTGAAATGTTTTATCATAGTGATCTCAAAGATTATCTAACTTTTTTGTGTTTTAGTAATGTGTGTATTTCTAATGCATATAACTTTGTTATTTCACATCAATTATTGGATGAATTGACAGCTTCTATTTTTGATTATTTTATGTTACACATGTATGTTATTCTGTAGCTGATTTATCACACAAAGTCTTGAAGTGAAAGTCAAATGTAGCTTAATTTAAGAAAGCCATTTGACAGTGGCGTTGTCAGTTTGTTTTCGATCTATGAGTTTGACTGTCCCTCTGGTATCTTTCGTCCCTCTTTTTTAGTTGTCCATATTTATAACATTATAAATATTATAACAAATCATGCAAAGAACATTGAAATTTATATAAACCTGGAAGAAGTGGCAATCTAAATCGTTAGTTTCTTTGGCAATAGATAGAGACGTAAATGCACTCGATTCTCAAAGGTGTCATTTCTGTGTTTCTTTCACTAGCTTCATTATTTCGACAATTTGAATGATTTCTGTATTTTCTAATGCCAGACATGGTGCTGACAAACATGTGGAAGATGTTTTAGACAAACATGTAGCAAATGATATTCAAATTCTAATTCAAGTTTGGGCAACAACAAAAAAAGATACATGTATATGTGTTAACTGTTATCTTCATTTATCTTATTCTTTAAGCCATTTTTCATTCAGCACTATTGGATTGTTTGTCAAAAGGTCTCCTGATTGTCCCTTTATATTAAAAATTCCTCAAGCTTAGACTTTGGTATATTGTTCTTATATCAGTGCATGTATGTTGTTCACGACTGTGTGTTGTCCTCAAGAAGATATTTGAAATATTTTGTATTTATGTTGATGTCTTAATCGACTGTTACATGTACCTCTAATCTCGTTTGAGTCAGATCAAAACGCCACGGTAGAAACAAATAAATAAATAAATACACAAATATACCTTCAGCCCTATAAACACTAACCTATTTTAATCACATGTGTATTTTTTTGCATGTCGTACAAAATTCACTTTATTTGAAAGATGTTTTCATCAGGTTAGAAGGGTTACTGAACTTAATTCATTCTACATTATTTGAATTCTTTATAAATAATTCCGCAACGGAGCATGGATGTCATATGTTATTAAAGTGTAGGAATAAATTCGTTAAACATTAAAAACAGCTCCATATCATGCATATGGTGTGCTGTTAAAATTTGTCGTAGCATCAAAGAGGCCTGTAAATAAAATAAAAAAATGATGTTGCTGCTTAGTAAATTTATAAGATACTTGAGTACTGTTCATGCTATTCAATCTTTTTGAATCCACAGAAAAAAATCCTAAAGTACATCAAGCTTTCAACTTTTAGAAATTGATAATTATCAAATGAAAATCACTCATTAGTATTCATAGCATAACTGTGACCTTTCTAGGATGAGATCATATTGATGTATTATGATTATGAATTCTGCTTTTATAGGACACAAAGCTGCTTTTTTCGTACATGAGACATGCAGTTTTTATATGGTAACAGTACATGTATGCTGGATTAAAACTTTATTCTGACTGAGATGATCTCTCTATGCTTTGTCTGACTCATGGATGCTGTGAAAATGTGCATATCCAATTGATATAAAATTGTACATGTAACAAATGATTCATTGTTAATCCAACCAGTGCCAAAACATAATAAATTTATCTCACCGTTAACACTTTTCTGAAAGCTAGTCATTACAAAAATTGTCAAAAATGTATTTTATATGCCATATTTCCCTCTTAATTGCAAAGAAGTTAATCTAATCACTTTTGTCTTGTCTGGTGTAATTAGAAAAATTTCCAACTTCACTTGTATTATACATTTTAATGAGACATACAATCATTGTATTACTTTGTTATATTCCGTAGAGAGTTTCAGAGAGAGGCACAGAGATAGGTTCATACAAGCATGTACCGATGTTTAATGCAAATGGGATAAAAATAAGAAGATATGGAAACCGATGGAAGTTGATGAAATAGATATCAGGCAAGACATTTCCACTGAACTGAAAACAACACAAATGACAAGGAATTATAAACCAGCCAGTAATATTGAACACCATGGTAATGACAAAAACATTATCGCACCGCGGGTAAATTGTCACGTTGTGATTGGTTTAACGCCGTCACGTAGTGACCCCCTATGGATCCGTAGGGGATTATTAAATTTCATAGGGGTTCAGGACGTCACGTCTACTGTTAATAGTGACGTCACCTATTAATGTTGTTGTGTTTCATTGTTTATTTTTCTACAAAACGCAGCAGAAAAAGTCCCGCGTGCGATAAATTCGTTATACGGTTCACTACTGACTACCTACGGACCATAGAGGGTGAATAAAATCCAAAGGAGATTCGGCCTTCAGCCTCACCCACTATGGATTTTACTAACCCTCTATGGATCCGTAGGGGGCCAGTAGGGAACCATATAACTTATATTGTGCTCGGGCATATACACCCTCACACTACAAGTCCTCGACCCTCCAAGTGATGCATCTGAGGATGAACCATAAGCAGAAATATTTTCCACTGCTGATGCTCTGTCATTATGCTCACTATTTGCAGAAAAATCATTGGCAAGTTATTTGTAAAATGTGTATTCAGATGACATCATTTCTGAAATTGGGAAAATATCAAGGAGGCAATCAGATAATAATGCATGGTTTGAGCATAGGAAGGGTAGGATATTTGTTCATTCTGTCTGTCATTTTAAATTTACTGATAAGCCAACCAATTACATTTTAAAGAAAGTAATAGGGCAGGAAAATATGTTATCGTGTCCTTTCAATTAACTTAAGTAAAAGGAATGAGCCTATCGTTAGACAACTATTCTTTAAAATGTACGAGACATAGCAAAAAATGTTCAAATGTTCAAATTGTGGTGTATATATAAGTAAAGAATTTCCGTTCATGGGTGCCATTTTTCTATAAATATGTTGTACAAGCAATTAAATCTGACTGAATTACCACTGATTAATTATATTGTGAAAGTTATAAAAGTTTGCCAAAAATTGCTGCTGTCAATCTGGGACTAATATACTAACGTTAGTTTAATAGTCCCAGTGTCAATGTGAAAGTATAATTGACTGTTTAAATATCTAAAAATTTCTAAACCTCTTTAAATTGAATACATTTTGACTTTGACCTTGATTGAAAATGATGCCTTAAATTGGTAAACATGATGAAGAAAATTCAATTTTCTCTTTAGATGGTATCTCTTAATATAAACAATACTTTTTTAAAGGCATAATTGAAATTCCTTGAAAAGGTTATTGATAATGTAAACAAAAACTCTATAGGAAAATTTTATCTACATGGTTTGTTAGAAAAGGAAGACAAAAATCAATTTATATGAACAATTTCCGAAAAAGGAACAGTTGCATTGTGTTTAAAATCGATTCTGTTAAAGTACACTGAGATCTAGTAAATGGTCACACATATTTTAGATATGCATACATGTTTATATAATTTTACATATATGTGTGTGTATCTTTTAACTTGTTTGAGTACAACCGAATTGATTTCTTAAATAGTTTCGTTCAATTTCAAACATTGAAGGAAAGCTAGAAAGATAACAAAACATTGTGCCTAACCGTATCTTGATTTAAGAAAATAAAGTTAAACTGAAATAAAGCAATTTGAGAGGTACTGTACCAGTGAATTTTAACTTGTGATTGTCTACAATCTTAATTCCATCCTGATTTAAATGCAGCTTGCCGCTTGGACTTTTCTGTTCTTTTCTCATTTTTGTGTTTAAATTGGAAAAATGAAATGCTTTAATATTTCGATTATTTTCCTTTGTATCTTACAATAACTGTAGTTTTATAAGTGCATCGACCGAACGGATCTATAAATGCACTCTATACATTTTTTTAATTTTTTTTTTTTGTGTTTATGTTTGGGTTGTTATGTAATTGATGTATTTGAACCACACAACTCATTGTATATAGTGTATAAAGAGCTACTTCTGTAGAAATCCAGACGTACTAATGAAGAAAGGATGAACATTCAGGTTCAATAAATGATTAGCCACAAAAAAATAGTACAATTTCATTCATATATTTCATCAATTATTGAAACTTCCGTGGCTTTTAATATTTTGGATATGAGCGTTCCTAATGACGGTAAATACCGAACAGAGCTTCGAACGCACACACTTTATAGTGTTATTTTCATTTTATAAAGAAAGGAATGTATAAATCATCTGTTCCGGTAGAATATTGCAAGTACTTAATAATATTGAAAATACAAAAAATTAACAGAACAATAATTTTGGAGCACAATTAACTGAATAAAATTATTTATTCCCTCAACGTACATAACACACAGCAATTCAAGTGACAGAAATGGTGACTCCGATTTAAACTACCACGGTGACCCTTCATTTTTCCTCTTTCAAAATGTTTGGACAGGTAAACATTTGCTTGAAGACTCTCATTAAATATAATAAAAAACAGACACAATGCAATGCGGTGATACGTACAGTGCCTGTATTTCAATCAGTTTATTATAAACAAAATGTAGCTAAGATGGTTTACAAAGAACCAATTGTAACGCTTAAACTGTTTGTATATTTTTTCTGTCATTAATATTTGGAAATAACTGAATGACTTACAGAGTGCTTCTAAACATGTAAAACGAAACAATTAATACACTTTTGTTGTATGTTTATACAAACCGAGACCACTACTACATGGGGGTTGACATGATTTTGGAATGTGAGATATAAAGGGTAAAAAAGTACCCGTAGATTTCGGGTAAAGGTGGTAAAGAAGTAGGTGTGTAGGATATAGGGAAAAATAGACATACGGAATATAGGGAGTAAAAAGATACGGATGTAGGATATGGGGAGTGAAAAAAGTAGAATCTGGAGAAAAGAAAGGAAAAAAGTGGAAAATGTGAGGAATAACCAAAAAGCAGGATTTGGGAAATGAGTACCCTCGTTTCACCCCACTAACGTAACAATTGATATGTGTTGCCTGCATTCCAGCCAAGGGTTCTGGTCAAGATTACAAGAAATTCACTCTCTAGGCCTGTGTTGTCACCCGTAATGTAAAACACACTATATCACAGCTGGAAATATACATTTGCTGCATTGATTTCAACTAAACGTAAATATATCAATAATTTTCAAAAACAACATCTGCACAGTAGCTGTTCTAATATTGGAAACATATTAATCAGGAAATACGAAATACTACCTGATGATGGGGCTGTTTTTATAAATTATCTGTAAGCATTTAGGCTGGTACTTTTTATGAATATATTCTCTTTGGATGAGCACAATTCCTGGATTGATTGAATTTTGATTTTATGGAGAAAACTAAAACAATTAGGAAACAAATCCAGTATCTATAGTATAGATAAATGTATATGTGAATTTTAAACCATCAAAAAGGAAATGTTGAAGAATCACAAATTCATTGCCAATTGTGAGCGTGGTCGAGGAGATAAATATGTTCAAAAATACGAGTTATTACTACTAGGGTGAGTTATCCATAGCTGAAGTGTTGTAAAACAAAGCTTCTATCCCTATCCAAAAGAGGGGCGAAGGATACAAGAGGGACATTCAAACTCATTAATCGAAAATAAACTGACAACGACATGGCTAAACAAGAAAAAGACAAACTGACAAACAATAGTGCACAAAACACAACATAGAAAAATAAAGACTAAGTAACACGAACCCCACCAAAAACTGGGGTGATCTCAGGTGCTCCGGAAGGGTAAGCAGATCCTGCTCCACATGTGGCACCAGTCTTATTGATCATGTTAATACAAAACCGGTAACAAGTCTAGTTCGGTAGATCATATTCGTGAAAAGGGAACGGGATTGTAGTTACGACATCTGGAACATATCCGCTATCATCTGTGAAACGGATATTCCATAACGGTCAACCAACTCGTGATTGCGACCGTAAAATTTACAAAGGGATGATTTTAACTTCACCATTTGGAACTCTTGGTTTAATAGCTTCCTTGTGAGCAGTAACCCTATATCAAGGAAATCATGATAGGAAATACAAGCTCGGGAATATCGTATCAATTGGGAGATATATACTCCGTATGCAGGCGCTGCTGGAATGTTGCTACATAGAAAGGAAAGTTCACAATTGGGAAGCTGAAATCATCTTTTTTGTCGTAAAGTTTTGTTTACAACAGACCCTTATTGACAACTTCTAGATGTAAGTCAAGATATGAGGCAGACTTAGCTGTATCTGTTGTATCCTTAATCTCTAATTCGATGGGATAGATGCATTCAACATAGTCACCAAATTTTGAATTATTGAGTTAAAGAACATCATCTATATAGCGGAAAGTAAAGTTAAACGATACTGCTAACTTGTTTTTTTTTTTCTTCTTAAGAAGTTCCTGTATGAAGTCATCCTCATAAGAATAAAGGAACAAGTCGGCAAGAAGAGGGGCACAGTTGGTTTTCCATGGGAATGCCGATAGTTTGTTGAAAATTACGTCCCCCAAACATAACAAATATGTTGTCAATCAAGAAATCAAAAATCTTGATAATGTCAGTTTCATAGAATGTTTTGCTTAAATCTGAGTGAATTTTTACAAAGCAGGATTTATCCCTCCATAAGACAAGATACTTGTATCTGCGTTGGCCATTCTTTTTTATGAAACAAAGCAATACCAACTCTTTCAATTTGTCTTTTAGTTTGGAATGGGGAATACTTGTGTAAAGTGTAGAAAAGTCAAATATTTTAATACTATTACAAGATGAAAGAGTTTTAGATTGTATGTACTCTAAAAGATCTTTGGAATTTTTCAGTATCCACATCTGATTCATGCCACCTTTAGAATGGTTAGTTCTTCATCTTTGGTTGAAATTCCAAAGGAACATAGAACAGACATATGGTTATCCAGGATTTCCTCTTTAGTAAGTGTCGTAGTGGTATATGTTGAGTTTCCAAGTGAATTGTCAATACCTAATTCATTTATCAAGCAGTTTATGTAATGTGATTTACACACAAAAACGCTGTTGTTTGGGACTGTATCTGCGTGGACAACAAAATATTTGTCATGGAGGTAGGACAAGTGTTTTGCAACATTTGGGTCTTTAAAGATTGACGTAGCATGGGTATTGATAGACCCATTCAGTTTCTTAAGCGTCTGAGTAAGAATTTCGGTGCTCAATGATACGGATCACTAGACGCCGTTGTCAACACGTAACGACGGCCAGAGCTTGACGTTGACTTTTGCATTTCAGGCTGATAAGTTAAATTCATGTCATAATTTGATGCTTTAAGTATACATGACAACTTAAAAGGTAAAGGCTTATTTTAGATTTTTAGCTAAAATACTTTACAAATAAAAATGCGTTCATGAAAAATTAGACGGCACAAAAAAAGTGATTTGAGGTGTAAAAGATTTGAAGCAGGAAATCCCATTCATTTCTTTTTTATTCATTAACAACCAACACGAAAGAAAATAAAATTCGGATTCCAACTCAAGCTATCCGCCCTTGACTCCGGTGATAACGCAATTCACAGGACATCCGTTTTCCAAATAGTTGACATTTTTACAGACACATGGCACTAAGATAAAAGGACGTTTCGTAAGTCTCGGAAGAAAAACATCAAATACTGACCAAAGTGAGTAAAATTAAAATGCACATGCGGTCAGGTCATACCGACTATAAGTTCAGGTACCACTGCAAAGTCGTATCATTAGCATTGCTAACTTCGTACCATCTAACCATTGTCGATTAATATTCAGATACGCACAAAATTACACAAAACAAATGTACACTTTGTCTCTGTACAAAGATCTGATTAAGATAATGATCAATCAGCTATAATTTGTTGTCATGGTTTTCAAATAGTTTTATTATATTAAAATCCTGATCCTGATCCTCATGATCCTAAGGTTATCTCAATTGCGGTACAGGATACATCATGAAATTGGTATATCTTATTTCATATTAATTGTTACAAAATATGTTGCAATTGCGTAAAAAGAGTCATTTCATATAAGGAACTGGGATGTATAAGTACTCTCCCACACATTGCGCTTATTAGAATATAGTAAGAATTTTTCATTCAAATTTGTCAAATGTCTACCAAATATTTTATAATATTAAAATGAGTACATGTGGCATGATTGCCAATGAGATAACTTTGTTTCAGAGACCAAAGGGCATGTGGATGTGTACTGAAAATTGTCACGTGCCCTTTACATCAGGAATACTTTTACAAGCATTTTTTTTTATCATAAAAAACTTACTTACGGATTGTGGTTTGAAAGTTTCTTTCTTTTCTAGTAAAAATATATATCCATTTCTAGTACCTTTCTAACAAACTTATGATACATCTCCATTCATTTTATTTTTAATGTTTTGCAGCTGAAGTTATTATTTCAAATTGTACAGCGTTTAGCGGCAAGTATTACAATGTGTTTTGATGAAATCAAAAGATATATATCTTGAAGCACATACGATACATGGAATATTTAAGAATTATGGGCAGAGAATTACGAAAGATAGTGAAAAACAGGAAATATTTGATAATGTTAATATTTTGTATAGAATAGGCAGATTGTGAGCTTTTTAAAATTTATAAAACCTTGATAAAGATTTATATTTCCAATAATACAGCTTTTTTCATATTAATTGTTATAAATTTAAATATGTTAAAGGCTAAACAGATATTTAAAAGATAGGGAAATGAAGTTCAAAATAGTATTATCATTGTATGTTTCACAAATTATGTTTACTAATTATCTATGCTGCTAAAATTTTAGAATTTTAAAATGGTCATTAACTGATTAGAGTCTTAACAAGTGCTGATTGTGTACTTTTCCACAAAATACAAAGTAAAAAAAGATAAAGAAAGCTATGTTGTAATAATTTTCTTGTTTCAGACCAAAGCAATGACAGATAGATTTCTTACACACGTACATACATTTCTTGTGCATGTAAAGTTTTTGAAATGTATAATTTTATCAAATTTTCACCTCATTAAAGATATGTTAGAAATTAGACGCATTATTTTTAACATGTATATCAGGGAAAATTTTAAGTAATAAAGAACGAGGTTAAAACATTTTACCTATGTCCTTGAGAAATGTGTCAGATTTCAGGTAAAGGGGAAATAACTCTTACAATATCAAAATATTTAAAATAAGTACTTTAAGAATATTACATTATTTTAACATGTATATCAGGGAAATTTAAATTATTACAAAATGATGTTAAAACACACAACCAATGTCCACAAAGATTGCATGTCAGATTTAATGTCAAGGGGAAATAACTCTTACAATATCAAAATATTTAAAATGAGTAATATAAGAGTATTATATTGTTTTCAACTTCAACAAAATGTTTTTGCATACACTATATATAAAAAAGAAGATGTGGTATGATTGCCAATCAGACAACTCTCCACAAGAGACCAAATGACACAGAAATTACCAACTATAGGTCACCATACGGCCTTCAACAATGAGCAAAGCCCATACCACACAGTCAGCTATAAAAGGCCCCGAAATGACAATGTAAAACAATTCAAACGAGAAAACTTACGGCCTAATTTATGTACAAAAAATGAACGAAAAACAAATATGTAACACATTAACAAACGACAACCACTGAATTACAGGCTCCTGACTTGGGACATGCACATACATACAGAATGTGGCGGGGTTAAACATGTTAGCGGGATCCCAACCCTCCCCCTAACCTGGGACAGTGGTGTAACAGTACAACATAAGAAAGAACTATAAAAATCAGTTGAAAGATGTTTATTTTTTTTATATCAAGAATAAATAATTAGATGTTAATATTTTTTATATTCTCATCTTGAACAGACTATCCATCTAGCCCTTGAGACTATTTTCTATTCTTTAAATCATCAGGAAGTTTTATATTTAACAGAAGTTTAAGTCATTAATGTGCAGTCAAGAACTTGGACTTATTCTGAACATTGATTGAAATTGATCAAGAAACAGATTTCAGATTGTGGTAATTGTAAGTTAATGTTCCCAACTATGTTTTTTTGATATACACATCTATTAAAATGTATATATGTTAAAACTTTCATCAAGCAGATAACATTTGTTTTTATTCAGAAAAAAGTTGTGCAAAAAAGAATTATTTTGGGATTGAAACACATGAAAAGTAAGTAGCATAAATATCCTGTAAATGATAATATATTGATTCTCACATTTTGCTCTGTGATTTAGAAATTTAATTCCTTCAAGCACTGACTCAACATAGGACTTGAGAAAACTGTCACCATGAAGCACATATAGTATTTCAGAAAACTGTCAACATGAAGCACATAAACTATTTGAAAAAAACTAAGGCAAACATACTATTTGAGAAATTGTCAACATGATGCACATATAGTACATGAGAAAAATGTTATCATGAAGCACATAAACTATTTGAAAAAAAAATGTCAACATGAGGCACATAAACTATTTAAAAAAACTGTCAACATGAAGCCCAAACACTACTTGAGAAAACTGTCAACATAAAGCACATAAACTGTAAGAAAAAGTATTGAGATGAAGCACACAAAATATTTGAGAACATAGCCCACATGAAATATATAAATTAAGTTTGGCCCTGTCACGTTGGCCATTTTACTGAGTAAAGAGTTTCCAGTTGATACCGCCTGGAGGTGTGACTTGGACTTGGTCAAATTAACCCATTCATCAACCTTTTTTTTCTTCATAATGCTCATACAACAGATATTGTTATTTACCAGTTAAGTCTGAACTATTATGTAAATAAAATCATTCTCACCAATAATAATATTGGAACATTCTGCTTTCAGAATGTGAAAACAGATGGATTCAAGTGTATAGCTACAACCTACTGAAAGATGTTTTGCTGATACATGTGATATGTGATATTTGGAACTAAAAGTGTTTTTGTAAAAATAATCATTATTTGAAAGAAATTATTCAAAAAAAGTGTATTGAAATCTGTGATGACAGTTTGTAAATCTGATTCATCCAGTTCAACTAAATTTATGCCAATTTTCTCAAATTTAAGAAAAATGTCATCAAATGTTATATTATCAGAGTCAGTGTCTGATTCAGAGTCGTAAAGGTGTTCAACTTGGGTTTTCTCGTTGGGTTGTTGGATATTTGCATCATCTGAAAGTAACATTGTGGGGCCATTTGAATTTAAACAAGACTTTCCACATCTACATCCAGGACCGCATGACTTTCGTTGCTTTCTACATCTACACTGATTGCCACTACCATTAGATTTAAAACACCCACACCCAGCTGTCCATAGTTTTATATTGTTTGATATTTTTTCTAAATTTTCTTCAGAGTCCCAAACTATGCTTAATACATTTTTTTTCAATCTTCCAACCATGGTCATTCAACATCGGATAATGCACAAAATTTTGATAAGCTTGCTGCCATACAAGTTTAACCCAACAAGATCTTTTCCAGTGTAAAAATAACGCATCATTTGATGGCAGGAAAAATTCTTCAGATGGAACACGACATTATACTGCATCTCTAATTTTTGAAAGCCAAATAAAGTGTTTTTCTAACGGGCTTAATGTTTCTACAAAAACAGATTGAAATAAATAATGAGGAGATTCGATCCTATCCTTTAAGAAGGCAGAGGACCATTTTCTCCAATATTCACACCCAACCAAACGTAAAAAAACAAGAAATCCTGCACTTTCTGTGTTATCACTATCACTTAATATTCCCAACCACCCCTTTACAATATTATTGGAAGTAATAAAATTTAGATATTTGAAAAATATCTGATAGAAAGAAGTTCTACCATGGTCCCTAAAAAAAGATACATAATCACATCCAGTTACAATATACAACATTTGAAAAATTGAAGGTATATTGTCATGATTGTCGTTTGAAATACATTGTAAATCTGGATCATTTTTCATAGAACAAATAAGCTTATTCATGTTTAAATATATTACATCCTTCTTAAAAGTAAGTTTCAATGAAATCTTTGAGACCAGCATCAAGATACAACTTTATAAGCATCCTCTGATAATTTTCTAGTATGTGCCGGTCGCCTGGAAAAGGGAGGACCCAATCAAGTTCCAATCCATATTCCCCTTTGAGCTTTACTTAGAGGTCATAGGTCTTTCCATCACCAACAACAACTAAATGGTTGATATCGTGACCGACATTTAAATTTTGATGTAGTATCTGTAATAAATGTTTGACTGTATCTTTATTGTCACATTGTTCGTCTGACAAGGACAGATATTTTACCTCAGATTTTTTAATTAGAGTATTGTTAGTTTTTTTACTTATGAAATCTTGAATACCAGGGGATTGTGAATGGCTATTTGGACAGGGCAGTTTACAAAAACAGTATTCAAAAACAGTAGTAGCAAAGTTTTGGGCAACTGTAATTTCAGTTTCTGATTTTTCAAAATCATCTTCATTAACTTTATTAACAAAATTTTCTTAATAAATTTGAGATGAAGATCTTCTGATTTTCTTTTTCTGTTTCGAGCAAATTGCTGAAATTCAGAATCTTTCATTACTTCAGTGCAAATGGCTGAAATACTTGACGATTTTTTTATGAAAACCATTATACTTTCTGAAAACTGAAACATCAGTTATATTCTTTGACATGAGGAAAATACCACTCTCAAAGTATGACTTATGATTTATTAAAGGACAGTATTTTCCATCAACCTCCATAATGTGGAAAGAATGGATAATTAAACACATGGGATTTATTTTCTTCTTAAGGTGTAAGTAATTTGGGTTTAAAGGATTATTTGTGTTTATTTCATAGATATAAATGCAGCAACCTGTAGCAAATGATTCAGCTATATCTACTAAATCTGCCTCTCTTCTGGTATAATAAAAAACAATTCATGGTTAATGTGCTCATCTGGAGAAAATTTTGAAACTTTAGAAAAGTATTCATCACTTAAAAAATAAGGATCTGGTAGTATTTCTCTCAGAGATTGATCCATTACTGTATTTGTCAGGCAGTTTTCCATAATATTTTCAATATCAGAAGTGCATATACCATCATTATCTCTTTCAGAGGTAAGTAACCATAACTCATTAAAATAACAATTGATTTGTAAAGGGAAATAACTTTAGAATAATTATCATGAAATAAATTGATGGAACGATACTCATCTTTACAATACAAATATATATTTCCTTTTAAATACTGTTGCTTTTCCTCGGACAATAATTTTATCGGAAGGCTTTGATATAACTAATTGAATTGACGTTCCATCAAAACCACGATGTGCATCTGTAGACTTAACAGCAGAATAAGAAGATCTTTTGTTAATATTATCTACAGATGCTATTTGAAACTGACAGTTTGAGGAAATTATTGAATTGGATTTCCTTTCTTCAACAATATGAGTTTGATATCTCTCATAAGTCTGCTTACAAACACATATACCAAATTTATTTAAAAGGTTAAACCAATCAGTAGAGGAATTAGTAAACTTGTCAATGATGTCAGCTATTAACATTTGACAATTGTTACATTTAGAATCTCTGTTGTAGATTTAACAACAACAAATATTGAAAATTTTAGAAAACTGAACAGATTCATCACTTATTGAAATCTCCCCAAAGGGAAGCTGTACTTCTGTTTCTTGTCCTATTAAGGCACACACGAAATTCCACAATACTTGGTCAATAGTATTTTCTATGAAGTTGTGGAATTTAAAATTTGACAAATCTGTTTGAACTATTTTGAATATTTTTACAAGAAGCTTGTATTTTTAATTTGATAATTTCTGCTGCATTTTTCAAAACATTTTCATCATCAGTTTGTACTTTTTCTTTAAGTGTATTTCCATCATGTGAAGTACAAATTTTAAATTTCTTTAATTCAGCTAATGAATCAATAATACAGGAAACACTATTAAGTTCTTTCATTTGTACTATAGTACCTTGTCGGTCATATTTACAATTGATGAAATCACCTAATAATGTGTTTAATTTGTTACATAATAAACGGTTTCTAAACTGATCTGAGACAAAATTCCCCCAAAATCTTAATAACACTGCACAATGTCTGAAATAAGAAGTGCCTTTCTTTCCAGAAGATCATTGCAAATCATAAAAACAAGTTTTACAAAACATTTAGTACTATTATTATCAAAATGGATTGGAAGGGAACTGTTACAGGCTTTTGTCAATATGTCTGTGACCTTTTCACGGCTCAATATCTCAACAAAAGCATCACTATCAAAAAAGTTTGTAATAGAAGAAAAACATTGTTTGCATATTTCTGAATTTTTAGATCAATCAACATAAGTCATATTTTTGTCTTGGAAGTAGTACATTAATTTGTCAATCTTGTCAAACCTCAATTTGTATTTTCTCTTTATAACAGAGTTACAGATTTTGCATTTGTCATGCGAGGATTCAAACACCATAGCCTTCATAAAATGGGAATCGCATAAAATAATCTCCAATCCTTCATAATCAGACACATTTGTGTCAAAAACAGAATTTATTTTATCCAAGGAAATGGGCGAGGGACGAACATGAGAAATGTCAGGGGAGCACAACTCTAGAGAATGTAATGTACACGGTACCTTTTTCTTTTTAATCATTGGTACATCTTGCTCATTTCTCTTGCAACTGGCTGCTCTCTATGACGTGAGAAAACAAGTCTTGCAAATGCAGTCATTATCATTAAGTCCATATTTTTGTTGAATATAATTTGATCATTTTTTGGCAAGTGGCGATATGAATAATTGCTGTGTTTTTTGCATATTCTGCATGGACCCAATTTTTTTGAGGATGAAAATTTGAACCTTTAACACCCCCAATCCAGGTTGAAATAAATCTATTTTCAGACCATCTTCACATATCACTGGCTTCATGGTTGATAAAGTAAGACCATTTTTTAACCTAAAATGTTGTTGTTTTTTCTTAATATCAGTGTGTTTTTCAACAAATTATTCAAGGCTTGTTATTGATACAGGTTTATGGAATGTATTGTATACGAGAGATTTACCAAAAGCTTGGATATGAAGACTTGTTCTCATATAATTTGTATTATGGAGTCTGTTACTATAATTTGCTTGAATTATATTCTTCTTTTCTTGAGTACTTTCTCTCTCCTGGCACAGGTATAGTATCATTAAAACAGTTTTCTTTTTTGTCAGGGATAGATAATAAATCAAAGAAATGTTTTGTAGAAAGTGTGTAAAAGTCAGCGACAGTATGACAATAGTTGTGGTTGATTGTGGTTACATATTTTGGGCTGCTACCAATATTAGAAACAGGACATACTGGAGATGTATGACTTTTAGCCTTTTGTCTCAAAGTTTGTTTTGACCTGTTTGTTTCTGTTTTAGCATTTGGAGTATTTACTTTAGCTTCAGTTTTGGCATTTGAAGTATTTGCTTTAACAGCTAGTTTAGTACCAAAATATTTATATAACTTTTTGCCACAGAACTGAAAATTATTAAGAGATTTTTGGATGCCCATTTTGTCAACTGGGTCAATAAGGGGTGGAAAATCTTCCCCATTCAACTGAACGCTCATTTTAAATCTATGTATTTTTTATGATTTATATATACAAAATATTATTTCAAAAGGTTTCCAATTATCTTTTACTGTACGCTTAGATTTTTAATAAGTCGTAAACTTTCAAACAATTATGTGTCAACCCGAATTCTCAGTGTAAACGTGTTAAAACATGAAAAAGATAAAGAAAAAATGAGAGCTGATTTTATATTACAACAAGTTTGAAGAACAATCAGCAGATAAAATGACTGACAAGAACGCTCTTGATAATATTACGTGTAGCGTTCTTTTTACTGAGGAAGTTCAGGATAGTGCGATTGATTGGCGTTTTGATTAAGATCATCGCTCAGATACAGCCACCAACATTTTGTTTTGTTTTGCCGGAAAGGAAGGAACTTAATGTACAATGCAGTTCTCTTGCGGTACGAATACCAAATAATTCCGGTTTGATTAAAGGGTACCGATTTAATATAATAATTTGAATAGAAAAAAAAGCAATAGTTTGCATATTGTTAAAATAAACTTATTTTTAGAACAAAATAGTTACAGCTGGAATATAATAGTAGTCTAGTATATGATATCCGCTTGACGCCGCTTTCTTGCGTTGTGACTGGTATGGACCCAAAATGCATATTGTCATTACATTTTTTCTGCTCGATAGAATTATCCAAATTTTACATCAGATATGATTTATATATAATTATAGAACATAAAATTAAATTATGAAGAAAATTCGAGGCGTAAAATTTACAAAAAAAGAAAAAAAAAGGGAAAAAACCAGGTACCCTCACAATCAATATATTTTTTCTCAATTTCCACTCGATAGAACTGTATAACTTTTTAAAATAACATACCATGTATACCCAGGATGATTACAGAAATGTATAAAAAAAAGTTTAGGCGACCATTTTTTCGAATTTGCTAATTATTGAAACCAAGCCGTAACGTTATCGAGAAAAGTTAAATAAAATCATAACTATTTCTCGAATGAAAATTCAAAAATTAAAATATATCATTACATATTGTTTTATTTCAAGGAATATTGGTACCACTGATTCGCCAATTTCACTACAGCGTAGTGAATATTTCATATTTATACTAAAACGCTCACAATTTCTAAATCTACGACACAAACTATGTAAAAACTTGAAAAAAAAAACTTGTAAAAAATGAGATCCCTACTTCAAAATGGGTACAAATTTTTGCCCTGGCTTGAACACTCCTGGTCTTTTCGAATATCGATTCCAAATACAAGCGAGAATAGGATGTAAGAAAATTAAGAAAATCGAAGGATATGTATTTATTTTTGTACCCATTTTAAATATCGCCATTTAATTCTCCAGTGCAGAAAATCAAAATCCGAAATTCTACGTTCAGATATAAAAAATAAGATTTCCCGTTATTTCAATGTATGGAAATGAAAATAATATGTAACGTCATATAATTTTCTCATGAAGAAGTGCTTACAATCAATAGTATTTACCGTAATTACTTTCTCGTGAACGAATGAAAAAAAAATAACAAAAGCGCGCCATTTTTCAGTTGACGTCGGCCGACGCAAAATAGTCCAATTTTGCGCGTAGGACTACTGAGCGCCACCGAATCACATTTTGGCCTAAAAGGCACATCCGGTTGTCCTACTGATGCTCAAGTAATTATATATCTACCATTTTGTGAAGTATGTTGACGTTAAAATGTAAAATGGGTATTTCCGCCAACATTCTTTTGTTTCTATTTCCATTTAAACGCACGAATAACACATATGCAATACTTTAGAATTGTCATTGTTGTTTATTGTTTTATCAAAAGAATGAATCAAGATCAGAAAAGCTCTACATAAAACGAATAGACCAGGTGCACACGTCAGAGCTATGAATAGAAATAGTAACATAACTTTAAGTCGTTCTACCTATGGAAATGCCAGTCATTATTCTTAAAATCTATTTAATCTAACATGATTGTAAGTACCAGGTATAATTCGCATGAAATGAAAGTTTCTCGAGAACACGAATTGTTTCCGGAATATTCACGAATTGACATATGAGGACATGTGGTCGAAAAATGCTTATTTCAGCCTGTAGTTTTAAAACACATCACTGTCCATCCTTCTCTCTGATTCTTTGAACATCATATGCCTAGTTCTGTTTAAAGCTTGTAATAGCTTTTATATCGTATTTTAAACTAAACGAAAAATTTGAAAAAAATGTACTTTTTCAGCGAATATCCCTTAAATTGATTATGTCCCAAATGCAAATGTCTGTTAGTTTTAATCTTACAACAAATTTATTATACAAAATAATGAGATGTAGCATGTTGCCAATGTGAAAAATATTTTAATTAGAGTTCAAATGTGAGTATAAAAGCTATGGTAGGTCGCCGTTTGTTCATATAAATTACTATTAATTTTCTACTATTATGTAAATTATGAAATTAATGATATTGTAACAATATTATTAACACTCTCTTAGAATTAGTTCATACCTGCCATCTTGCATTTCCATTTAAACGAAACAATGACACCTAGACAATAGTTTGTAGTTTATTGTTTTACGTTTTGACTTATTATGTCTGTTTGTTTTTCTCACACAATGTTGTCAATATAATGGAATTCAATGCAACTGTCATACAAGTGAGAGACTTAAGTTAGCTATAAAACCAGGTCTAATCCAACATTTTCTAAATAGGAAAAAGCCTTTACCAAGTCAGGACTACACTGTATGACAGTTGTTTTCCATTCGTTAGATGTGTTTGAGCTTTTGATTTTGCCATTTTATAAAGGACTTTCCGTTTTGAATTTCCCTTTCAGTTATTTTACTCTTTATAATGTGAAATGGGTATTTCTGCAAAATCTTTATTCCTCTTTATTTCCATTTAAACGCATGAATAATACTTATACAATAATTAGTATTTTTTTTCATTGTATATTGTTTTATCACGATCAGAATTAGCTGTAAGAAAAAAATGGGCCAGATCCATACATAAGAGATAATTAAGATGTGAAAAGAAATTGTAACAAAACTTTAATTTGATATTAAGGAATTGAAATATGATGATATGTGAACGAAAGAGACTTATTCCAGCCTGATTTTTCAAAACAAGTTGTAAAGATTGTCTCATATATGTAATAATTAAAAAGTATTATAGGATTCACATTAATTGACAGTTTTACCAAAGACACTATCCATCCTACTGTCTGATTCTCCGAATATCATATGCATAGTTCTGTTTAAAGGCGGTAATATTTTAACTTTGTTTTTTTCAATGAAAAAGATCTTTTAAATTTGACTAATAAAGTATATGTTTATAGAAATTACTTTTAATCTCAATTTATTAACTTTTGGGTACTTAAACTGCTGATAATACGACAGTGTTAGACACATTTAACTCAAGTTTGCATATACCTGCCATCCTGTTTAGTGAGGAAATCCTATTTTGTTTCGTTTTCCTTTTTATCTTAAAAATAACACCCGTACAATACTTAGGCCATTGCTACATTGTTTGTTGTTTTACAAATAAAATAAAGTATACAGACAACGATTATAAATGGGATCAAAACTAAATCAGATATAGCTCTTTATTAAAGAAATAGGACAGGTGTATTTACAAGCATGACCAAAAATGTGAGTTCTTACTGAATGATAGGTGCATACAAAACATTTGGAATGTGCTAACAAGAAGTCTATACATGCGTATATTTAAAACAAGGTATTTTAGATTTCCACAAATATATCAAACATAAACTATATAATTGTATAGTAAACCATGGTGATAGCCATTGCATTCATTATTGATAAAACAGACTTCGAATCATTCAGTTGGTTTTAAATACGAAATATCTTTTAACTTGGCTTCATCAAGTATGATTATGTAACGTACTTTTAGGCTGAATTTATTAGTATACACATATTAAATATTCTTCTAATATGATAATGTTATCAACAATATACTCAAGGAATTACATACCAGCCCTCTTGTAAAATAGGATTTCGTTCAAATGTGAAATGGGTATTTCCTCATTATCTTCTTTTGTTTTATTTCAATTTAAACACGTAAGAATAAAACAATACTTAACATTTTGCTTCACTGTTAAATGTTTTATCAATAAAATGAAACACAAACAGAAATAACTCTAAATTATTAAAAGAATAGGCCAGCTGCACATGTAAGAGCTATTTAAGATATGAATAGAAATTGTGTCATAACTTGTTTTATCAATGGAAGTGTCAGTCATTGTGCATAAAATCAATTGAACCAACTATTATTGTAAGTACTTTATATAATGTTCTTGAAATTAAAGATGCTTGAAAACACGAATAGCATAAAGGATATTCAGAAGTTGAAATATGTTATCATGTGGTCTAAAAGGGTTTATACGAGCCTTTTTTTAAACAAATTGCTACATATATGTAATATTTATATGAGAAGTTGAATAGAAATTTCATGAATGAACAGTTTTACAAAACTCACTATCCTCCTCACTTTCCTTACCAGTAGTAGCTTTCAAACCGAACTTTTAACTAGCGAAAATTTAAAAAAAATGACTTTGGTGAATATTCCTCAAATTTATTACTTCCTAACTTTGGTCTAATGCAAAAGTATGTTAGTTTAATCTTATAATATACAAAATAATGAGATGTGGTATATTGCCAATGATACATTATTCACATGAGTTCATTTGACGAGTATAAAATCAATTATAGGTCACCGTTCGTTTATATGAATTGCTTTAAATATGTATTCCTAATATGTAAACTAGGTAATGAATCACAATGTAACAATGTTATCAACATTATTCCAACATAAGTTTATACTTGTGATTCTTTATTTCCATTTAAACGAAACAATAAAACCTGGCAATAGTTTGTACTTCATTGTTTTATATAGTTATACACATATATAGACACAAAGAAAAATTATCATGATGCATATAAAATGCAATTAAATTAAAGTGACGATCAGATAAAGGTCGTTAGTGTTTTTATGTGACGTGTACGTACATTTGGTGAAACTATAGATTGTCTTAAATGTTTCGGCAAAGATATTAAAATTGAGAATGGAAATGGGGAATATGTCAAAGTGACAACAAACCCGACTAAAGAGCAGACAAAAGTCGAAGTACTTGTCGAGTATATAATGCTTCCAAAAACATAAAATTTGATTATAAACAACCGATTACGAAAATCCTAATGAAGGAAAGACACAAACAAGAGGAGAAGGTGAACCAGTTTTTTAAAGTTATATAGAAAGCGTTAAATAGAACATGTAGAATTTGTAAAAATTTAACCAAGATGACTGTAATGTTTCTTCAATCTTCATGTTTTGTACATCATGTAATCTGTTCTTAGCATACGGATTTTCTTCAAATAAAAAGTTATGTCTTTGCATTTTAAAACAAAATCCTGTTAAAAATCAATGGGATATGGATTTTAAAAATATATTTGAACAACATGAACAATGCTAAGGAGCTTTCCTTAAATCATGATCAGCATCCATATTTCCAAAAGTGATCTGGCTGTAGATCACACAATATTATTACCAATCCAGCAAATGTTCTATAATAATTTATGCATATTTTATCATGGTATTTAAATCTCCCTTTAGCGATTTATATTGCCTTTTGATCATGCAGATTAGCGAGTAATTGTTCTCACTTAAACGAATAAAATTAATATCTGAACCGTTTAAATGATACAAATGTTGATACATGTATTGATATCTTTTAAGGCCTCACAATCTGCCACTTGTGCAAGTGCCGAAGAAAGAAGCCGCCGTGTTGTATCTTGTTAGATCATCGTGAGCAGCATGTAATGTGTTGTACATTACTGGCCCAATACATTCAATAACATTGATAAGATGATGCACAAGTGTAAAATGTACAACCAGAAAAATACTAAACTCCGAGGAAAATTCAAAACGGAAAGTGCCTAATCAAATGGCAATATCAAAAGCTCAAAGAGATCAAACGAATGGATAACAACTGTCATATTCCTGACTTGGTACAGGCATTTTCTTATGTAGAAAATGGAGGATTAAACCATTTTGGAATAAAACAGTTTTATATATGTTAATCCTACAATACCCAAAGCAATAAAACACTTATCTAACAATTCCTATGACTTAAATACAAAACCTGGCTTGTAAATATTATAACTAGTACTGATAGAGTCTGTTCATTCACAAACATGCACCGCAGAACACGAATTGTGTATTACACTAAAGAACCAAGTCAGGAATATGACAGTTGTCATCCATTCGTTTGATGTGTTTTAGCTTTTGATTTTGCCATTTGCTTAGGGACTTTCCGTGTAGAATTTTCCTCGGAGTTCGGTATTTTTGTTATTTTACTTTTTACTTAACAAAGTCACCGACTATCTCGAGACAAAGTTGCTGAAGTCCCTATAATCTAAAAATTTAGAAGTGTTTTGTATCTGTTCTGTCATTGCAAATTCATTGTAAATTATCAAACCCATTATCATCCAGACATCGAACTGGTCAATCCTGGTTTACTTTCGGTTAAACAAGGACGCAGAGAAGTGTATTCCTAATTGGAAACTATCTGTCTTAACTAACATGAACTATCATACCATTCTATGAAGTACACCTCCTAATGGTCTCTGCTTACGTTGTAGAATGCATCACTCTAGTGAAAAGTGTTCGTGAAACATCAATTTTCAAGAGTTCCTAGTAAATAGTTTTGCTATTTACTAAACAAGCAAAACAATTAATATAAGATAGAGATTCTACCTGACTATATCGGGATATAGGTACTAAGTCAAATATTAACAGGAATTTCTGATAATATTTAAAAACGGGCACGGATAAGAAAAATAAACAATAACAAAATGTTCAGGCATGGTTCAAAATTAAAGCACAATGCGGATAATTTATATAAGTTTTCATGCTTTAAAACAAATCATTGATTTACGCCTGCGTAAACTAGATCAATTTATTCGTGCATTCTATGGACAAATACAGTTTGCCTGCATTAAAGCAACGTGTAATTTTTCGATAGTCTACCATAGAGCAATGCGTAACATTTCGTTCATCGACACTGGAGAAACTTTTTACAATTTCAACATGATAATAGCCACGGATTCATTAAATAATTAATTATGACGATAATTGGCGACAATAGATGGTTATACCTCATATTGACCTTTGAACTAGGTTAGCTAAACAAAAGTAATGACGGCATTACAGTACACTTTCAGTGCATTTTCGTTTCAGTACATTAATTTTGTTAAATTTTTCTTGCAATTTTCGGACCTACAAATAACTTATAATTCGTACATCTACATCACATTAGCTGTTGTGGATACTTTTTTCAATTGATTTTATACCAACTCGTCTTGTTTTCATATACGAAGAGTTATTATATACATAATCTAACTAGTTTTGTTAACATAAATACTTTAATTAAGTTAGTGGGAAATACTCATTCACATTTGTTATTTGATCACACTGTGTCGATACCTCTGCTGATGGACTGTTAGATCTCGAGTGTATCACCAAACCAATAGACAGTACCTCGGTTCTGGCATGAAATACGTTTCATTTAAATTACTGTTATAAAATTTCGAAATAATTTTGAATGAAGGAATGTATCTCCCTGCAGCCGGTAGTACGAACGTGTCATTAGTCTAATGAGTCATTAAGTCTTCATTAGCCTAATGGATCATAAAGGCTTAATGAAGACTTAATGACCCATTAGGCTAATGTCACGTTCGTACAACCGGCTGCTGAGGTATAACTTTGATTCCTTGTCGGGGTTTGGCTTTGATTTTGGTCCTTTTCGGTTTTACCAGCTAGGTTACGGGTTTCAAATAGTTTGGCCTCCAGCATCACTGAAGACATATTATTGTCAAAATGCGCATATGATGCAGTGAAATTGGTACCGTTAATATTATCATATTTGACAATGGAAAATATACATCTTGGTTAAGTACTAAACATTTTCTAAAATTCAATCATGCTGATCCAACTGTAGAAAACACATTTATATTAGCTAATCATAAGTTATTTGAAATGTTAACCGCTCGATGATGAAAAAAATCAATTTGAATTGTGACTTGTCACAATGCTACATGGATTACACGAGGAGATGACTCCAGTCTTTCCTTATTAAATGTTTTGTTATACCAGTGTCAGTAATTGTTGTACATGTGACGAGTTATTTGATTCCTTAGATTTAGTTGTATCATCCTCAATACCGACGTTGGTTGAATACGGCATATCAGAATGTACTCCTGTTGCTATTCTGTCACCGTGTTTCTCTAATTCTATGGAAATTTATCCCTTTCCGAACCCATTGTATAAAAAAATTTAATCAACGTGTGGTTGCCAGTGATCTCAGAAGATGATTGGATGAGTTTAAGGGTCATAACCTTTCTCAGCTCACTGGATGCATCAAAATATGCTAACAGGTGTTAATGAAATTGACAACTTTATGGAAAGTGGAAGGCACTCGAAGGGGATTTTAGTTTAGCAAAAAAGGAAAATTATTTTTTTATTCATTAGAGAAACAGATTCTTACATAGTTACTCGTGGATTATCGGATTTATTCAATCTCGATAGTTAAATCCGATAATCCACTGGTATCAATGTAAGAATCTATATGTATCATGTCATTCTCTGTAAGGGGGATCTTGTCTTACTCATTTCTAACTGTGCTTATAACGACTCCTAAGGTTACGCTTAATAAATCTGGGAAATTTCGAAGATTCATCTGTTACATTCACTTTTTCAAAACAGTATTCATCCCATGTCCAGTAGTAACAATGGTTACACTATGGTGACATTAGGTTACTCCTTAAGTTATACTCGTTTAAATCTAGAATCTGTACAATTGCTGGGTCACATTGGTTTCATTTGTTACATTGGTTACATTGGTTAAATAATATTCACAATAAAGTTGCTCAAAACAGGCTTATTTTGCAGGTCCCATTATGGTCTTACAAAGGTTTAAGTGTGGTAACACAGGGTTACAATTTATACTTTAAAGCTGAAAATTGATTAGTTACTTTGGTAATATTCACTATTAATAAAAAATGTTGGGTTCGTTTAACCTTTAGCTACATTTATACGTACAGTTCTTCCGTATAAATGTATTTGATATTTCTACCGTTTAAATGTATTTGATATTTCTATCGTATAAAATAGTTTCGGATATACCCACCGTATGATATCATCGTACATTTCTACCGTATACTCGTATTGAATATTTCTTTTGTATCATAGAATTGGTCATTTCTACCGAATAATATAGTTGCACATTTCTACCGTATACCAGGTTCGGACAGTTCTACCGTATACCGTATACTAGTACGTTCATTTTCAAGTATGTTACCAGTAGGTTTTGTATATCAGATTCATGAACATTCAAACAATATTACTCGTGGGATTTACATTGAGGTTTACAGATTTGAGTGCAATTTGTATTTTATTGAACAGTGTACCCTCCCCGAAAATTCGCTCAGGAAAATTCTTTCGGGAATAGATAAAAATTCCTTTCTGATGTATATATGCTTTTAAAGCCCAAAAAGGACGCGTAGGGTGAAAGAATTAAAATGTTGTTATAAGAAGGAAACATTGAAAGTTTTTCTTTCTTTCCCTGACAACAACAAAACAATTAATTACTAAGCATAATTCACGAAAGTAGACCATTGTGAAAATGAAGAAATGTCTGAACATCAAATGATATATATGTTTGAAATATTTATCTTTACACGATAACAAAAAAGTTTGTTTTATTAGGTTTTGATATTTCAATGAATTTTAAATAATTTGATGAAAACATTTATCGATATCTTCTCTTCGTTTATAGACAGCTTTATTTCTATTTGTAGCTCTCCTCGGGAATTTGACAAGTTTTTGGATAGGAAAAAGGTTAAAAATAATTTAAAGCCCTCCCTTTTCCATCTCCGTATTCATGTTGGGATAATTTGTTGTTGATGCATTTTTTTAAATGCATAAGGACATTTTACGGTCATTAAATGACATTTTGCTTTATTCTTTCATGTTTTACTATGGAGCGAAGCCAGACAATTGTAACCAAGTTAACCTAGCAATCTCCAGATTTTAATGTTAAGTGTAATCAAGTGTTTGTTACTATAGTTTAAGCAAGTTACCCCTATAATCATGCATTGTAAGCATGAACAAAATGCTTGTAGTATATATTCAAACAGAATGTAATCAAACCATGTACCTAGACTTAAATGAAAAAAAAATAGTCATTACATATTTGAAATTATCATGAAACTGTGAATTTTACTCATGTAAACATTCTTATGTAGTGGTTACAAATTCTAATATGTTGATTTTAGAACACGTTTTTGGCCATATGCGGTTACAAACCGCTGCTTGTATAACACTCTGATAAAGGAGTCTTCGATAGAATAACATACATGAAGATGGATGTGTTAATCTTTTCTCTTATTAGAACACTTGAACTGAAGCGTTGGAAATATAAGGAATACGACAATATATATTTTAATTGTTTTCGAATTGTTTTAAATCAGTTGCACTTTAATCACAAAACAGATTATTATGCCAAAAAAAAGTCGGGCACATGTATTTAATTATACCAGTTATACCTTTTAATTGACGAGAGCGGAGAGGATTTCTTATTTAAACTGCCCAAAATACCTGTGTTTATGCTTGAAATCGAAACCGAAATCGATATAGTAAGTATAAATATAGTTTTTATTTTCTTTCAGATAACGATATATTTTTTAATATATTTATTAATAGACATAACATAAGTAATGAGTGACTAGAAAACGTAATGATTTAATCTGATTGTCATCTAACGTCGAATCTTTGCACCAGGAAGTTTATTCGCTTTGATTGTCTATTTATAACTGATCATCACGGTTTAGTGTAAGTCATTCTATTTTCCAAATTCATGCGTTAATGATTCTGCTCGGTAAGAACTTCATTTTCATTTCTTGGTCAGACAGAAATGAGATGTATCTTCCTTTGTACATTTTAATCTTACCATTTGCATTATGATATTAACAACCCCAAAAATAAACAGACTGTGTGCATGTAAAAATCATTGGTTCATTGGTCATTAATTATCGATTTTTTATAATAACAGTGCGTTTTATCAGCTAATAACAACAATTCGGTGTACAGAAGTCTGATCATTGAGGTGTTGATTGATTTTAATTCCCTTCTGACACAGACGACGACTTTAGTGGTTAAAACTTTAGGTCAGTTGTGTTCATTGGAATGTGCAACCAACCGTATATGCCTTATGCATTTTGTAGAGTATGTTAACTTCTATGTTTCTGTTGGTGATCTTTTTCGCTTCTGTTTTGTCTAACTGATAAACATCTCTTAACTTCGATTATTGTTATTTTCATATACTTTGTTACCCATCTGTCTAGTATTACAAGGGCTAATTAACGCCACTTCTGGAAGGTTTCTTAAATTTTCTACTGGTTACACTTTAAATCGACCAATTTACGTGTATTGAATACCAGTTGTAAATATCAATACATGAGAGATAAGTGAACGCATAAACCTTATCCTCTATTCGATCTGCTACAACGATTCTTATACATTTGCATATCAACATGACTTTTTATAGAGATCATTACTCTATTTTCGTTTATTTTAGCAGAAAAAAGAGATTTAATATAGTTTAGCTATAAGTTGTCAAATATGACGAAGAATCAAGCCAGCTTTATTCTGTACCAGAATGCAAACTATTCCCACGACAATAGTAATGTCTTTATATTACCCACCCTTTACCGCCCCTTCTTTCATGTTTTATCGGAAGTCCAAACGATGAATGATGTCATCGAGGGATATAAGTCATTGTCGCTCTTCCAGCTCGAACTTATAGTTATGATGTTATGGACATGGCCTGTTTACTTAGATTTGTATTCCAGGAATAGTTATTGGCTGTTCTATATTTTGTTGTCGTTAAAATTTTCGAAACGTGTTACGTACCGGTATCTGATTTCCTAAAATTTAGCTGTCGAATATTTCTTATGGTAGTTTTTCTTTTCGAAACCCTTGTGGAGACATTAACAACGTTTTATGATGTGTATCATATTAATGCTAAGAAACCAATATCATATGATTAATATAGATAACAATCAAAGTCAACTGGTTTTCCGCTAGCACGATGTAATAGGACAGTTTCATTTACTTGGTACACATTTACTGTTTATGTCAGCTAAGTGTATGCCTGCAATGTCAAAAATCGTAGACTAAGATCTTTTCAGTCTGAAATCAATGTTAGTCCTGAATACACTGACAACTCCCTTTCAACATTTGCAAATGGTTGTTCTAACTGTACAAACAGTATAACCCGTTGCATGCGTTATTATGATATGGATGTTTACTGTTAGATCATCAATTTCGGAAAGGAAATGCATTATCTATTTCTTTAATTTCAAATATCTTTCACCTAATCAAAGATGATAAAGGTAAAGGAATTAGTCAATAGCATGTCATATGTTGCAATCCTTTTCAGAATTATTCAAAACAAGGAGATATGTATAAGAATATACTGTAAAATTTGCAATGTATTCAGAGCAAAAAAATAAAATGCTTGTAGCAGCAATAGATATTGGAACAACATTTTCCGCTTGTGCATATTCCTTACAAATTGATTTTGAAACGGATTCAATGCACATTCATACCAATACATGGACAAGTATTTCAAGAGCTTTGATGTCGATCAAGGTACCGACTGCTGTTCTGCTGGACAAATCCCAAAAGTTCCTGGCATTTGGATACGATGCTGAAGAACAGTACTCGGAGCTTGTTTTAGACGAGGAACATCATGATTATTATTACTTTTGTGGGTTTAAGATGTTGCGACACGAACTAAAGGTAAATTTTTACCTATTTTTATCATCTTGATTTTACTTTGATTTTCATATATTTTTATATCAGCGAAAATTTCATAAACATTAAATTATTTTTATTGCAAAGAGTTATAAAATAAAGGTAATTGTTTAAAATAGTAGAACAGTTTGATGAAGATATTATGACATATATTTGTGAGTGACGTTCGTTATTCGTTTATCAACATATTTATTAACCAGCACACAGTACAGACGATGATCAAAGATGATAATGGTATAGAAATGCCAGCTCTAGAAATCTTTTCCTTGGTTATCAAAAATCTAAAGGGTCATTTGTTAGAATCTTTTAAATCAGTTGAAACTGGGATAGTCAATGACGACATTCATTGGGTTTTAACAGTACCAGCTATTTGGACAGAGTCTGGTAAACAGTTTATGAGAGAAGCTGCAAACAAGGTAACTTGAAGCTGTAAAAGGATGTTTGTTTTTATCAACTTAATATATTCAATAATCAGCGGGGTCAGCATAATTCATTAAGTTATTTTATACATGCATATAACTAACTGCTACACTGTAATTGCTGTGTTTGACGAAAGTACCAAACACGAATTGACACACGAAAAATATGCAAATTAAAATAAACGAAAGTGCAATGTTCCTACCTTCAAGCTGACATAGATCAAGATGCCTAGTTCTATCTTTGAAACTCGGCCATTGTTGATTTAGTTTATAAGTTATATTTTTTAAGTTATATAATACAAAGTAATATATGAAGGGTATTAAAGACACTTCGTTATTTGTGACTAGTGAAATTACACCAGAATATACCAATGAGTGGTTGTCGTTGATTAATGTCTGTCATGTTTCTTTTTTGGTAAATTGAATTGTTATGAATTAGGGGAACCTGGGGTAACTCGCCACTATAAGAACTATTCAAGCTACTGTATCGTCCCCTCGCAACTTTTGTGAAACGTTTTCATGTGATACTTAAGTGTATTCAGTTTTCTCCAAATACCAATAACAATTGTATGTTTATATTCAATAATATGAGCATGAACGTGTATGACTTTTCACATCTTATGTGGCGAGTTACCCCATTGATTTGGGGTAACTCGCCACCATATTTCGTATTGTTACCTTAGCTTGTTGGTCTTGAGTGACAGTTATTTCAAAGCATATTTAAACAAAATATATCACTGATATTCAAAGTTCACTGTTAAAAAAAGTCAATTGAATAGGTGGAGGGTTAGCCTTCAAACTACTTTAACCCCGCCACATTCTGTATGTGTCTGTCCCAAGTCAGGAGCCTTTATACAGTGGTTGTCGTTTGTTACATATTTTTTTCGTTCATTATTTTGTACATAAATCAGGCCGTTAGTTTTCTCGTTTGAATTGTTTTACATTTGTAATTTCGGAACCTTTTATACCTGACAATGCGGTATGGGGTTTGCTAATTGTTGAAGGCCGTACGGTGACCTAAAGTTGTTAATTTGTAGGTCATTTGGTCACTTGTGGAGAGTTGTCTCATAGGCAATCATGCCACATCTTCTTTTTTTAAATAATTGGAGGATATTTATAGGTTTATTGTAAATGAAATTCTTCTCAATATGCCATTGAAATTTGTATTGTTAAACTACACTCAATCAAACAAAACCATGGTATTTTATCATGAAAAAACGATTGTTACTCTCGTTTGGTACAGTTTGGTTCAGTGCTTTCTACACTTGAATTGTCTCAAATTATTTCCAAATTTTCCTGTACAGGACTCGTGGTACCAGTCTTGGCATTTTGTGCATTTAATCCAGTCCTCATCGTCACTGTAGTCGTTAAAATAGTAACCGTCGCAAAATGCACAATATAAGCTACTATCTTTTTCGTTGTCTTTGTCATCTGCGCTTTCTTTTTCAAGAGGTGCCTTTTTAGATTTTTTTGCACTAGTTGTCTTATTCGTTGTTCGTTCAGAACGTTTTGGATTTGTTAGCAAATTATTTTGTTTTTCTTTTTTCTTCTCATCTCGATTGCGTCATTTTTCTTCCTTTTCCGTTTCCTTCTGTTCCTTCATTTTTATTTTCTCTTTCATTTCGATGAGGTAGTTCGTGTCAGTTAACAGCCTTGCTGTTGTTATTCTTTTAGTTTTTTTTCTTTGGTTGAGTTTTCTTCACTTCCGGAATTACTAAAATTTCATCAAAATTCTCCCCTTCAGAGTTAGTATACGTAACTGTTTTTACTGTCATTTCTGCTTGGTTTCTAATAGCGTCGATCACTGGATATGCTGGACGATCGGGTACTGCATGAACATCAGCGACCACAGCGATGGTGTTTATCTGTGTTTCTGCAAATTCATTTGGGGTAGATTGTGGCGTTTCAACCATCGTTGTACTATGGTCTGTATTTTCACTTTCTGGTATGTCCTCCGTTTGTGGTGACGTGGTATCTAGTACAGATGTTTGAGACGGTTCATACGCTTCTGCTGGTATGACTCTTTGATTAAAGGGATAAATTTCAGTAGAACGAAAACCGCTTAAAATCTTAACCATATTCATTGAAGACTGAAATACGGTATTAAATAGTCCACAAAAGTCATACCTTGTTACTTGTCTACTTGGATGGTCTCTCATAAATTTCTGACATTGTTTGTTGTAACTTGCATTGTCTTCATTGGTCCGAAAATAGATCTGTGTATAGGCTGTAGCCAGTGTGTTGTATGTGGGAGGGGGGGGGGGGGACAAAACATATCAATCTGGTTCTGTTTTGTTTTCTCTAAAGTATCAAAATTCAGGTGTGATGAATAACCATCAAGTATCAAAAGAACGGTCCTGGCTGGTGGCAATTTTTTCAAGAAGATGTTGGTGAACCACTTGTCAAATAAATCACTGTCTATAAATTAGGATTTGTTACATACAAATTCTGAGCCAGGTGTTGCGTTTCCTTCCAGAGCTTCACTTACCCGCTGCCCTTTAAAGATTATCATAGGCGGTAAAACCCGTGCCTCAGCATTGACGCAACAGAGTATTGTTATATTTTCACCCCTTTCTCCGCTTGTTTTTGCATATACCCCTCTTTTCCCTCTTTGTACGCAAGTAAAACACTTGGTTCTCATTGAAATAATTGATTACCATTACACCATGACGTCACAAGTCACAAAAATGGCGGAGCTTTCAGCAAATCATGACCACGGTTGAATGAAGTTTTCTAAATTATCTCACCACACAGGAGTAGAATGTTGCATATTTAAATAAATACAAACCATATCATTTTATTTATGCCATTTTTGTTTTAATATTATATATATTTTGTTCAAAAAATGTGATATTGGTGCCATCCCCCTTTTACGGGAATATCTGAGACTGTGATCCATAAGCACGTGAAATTAGATTAAAAATTGAAAGATTTTATTTTCATAGCTTGCCATAAATCTTATGTTTGACATGTGCTTACACTGTTTTTGTGTTTTGACACAATTTTTCAAAACTTGGAGTATTTAACTTTCAGTAATCAATCCGGAACTACGCCGTTTCAACATTCTAGGGAGTAAATATGCGGTTCCAAAATATGCTGAAATGTGGCGCATTATTCTGTCTTACTATTTTTCCAAAGAATAAAATGCACTTACCTGTGAAAGTTTCTACTTTCAATATCTCAAATGAGCTTGATGACGAAAGAGACGCGATGACGTAAATGACGGATGTTGTAACGTTTAGACTTAATCAACTTTATACAAAGAGAGACAACTCATATATAAATAAATGACAGAGATGTAAAAGGTGGCGAGTTACCCCACTTTCCCCTAGACCGTTAGTTTTCTCATTTAAATTGTTTCACATTTTTCTTGTCAAAGACTTTTATACAGCAGGATTGTTTTCTCAAACAGTCACCTATAATTAATTACTTACACATATTTTGACCTATCGTTGGTAGTTGTCTTAGTGGCAATCATAACACACATCCTTATTTGTATACAGGACGCTTGTATGGTAATTATTGTTAAACCTTTTATCTTATTGGTTGAAAGATAATTCAAAAACGTCCTGCAACAATTTCAACATGCATGTTCAGGACGATAACATGCTAATGATATATGACCATCCCCTGATTTATACTCTACCAACACACTGAGTAAGATTTTCAACGTGCTAACTCACACAGAAAGACATATGTGTACCCTACTCAGACGTAGTTTTTGAACCCCGAACAAATATTACCTCTTTCACTAATTTTAAAATACCATTTGATAAGGGAATGCATAGCAAATTCTTTTGTTTGAATCAGTCAGCAATCGAATTCATGACATACCGTTCTCCACGAAAGTACGTTACCACGATTAGTTATTCTAAGGAAGGTTGCCATATCAAGGTCCAAAAACACAACCAGAATCGGAGTTGACTTCTGGTAAGAAAAGCAAGAAAAAGTGTAAACAATCCTGTACAAAAGATCTATTGCACACTAAGAGGATACGTTTGCTGTAGTTGTCAATATAATTGGCTTTTACTGAAATCGATCATGTGAAAGAGAGAGAGAAAAAATACTTGAAAATGAGAGGCATTCAATATCTTTTAAGATAAATACAATTCACTGAACCGTAATAACATAATCAGTCACTCGACACTCGTCAGTTGTGCTGGCGTAAATATATCAATAAATGTTGACGTTAACTTTCAAAAAAATCGGTAACGAAGTGTTTCTATTATTTTATAGAGCTTGTTGTCAGCTTCTATGTCAAAAACCGTTTAGTTTTGTAATAACATTCATATCATTTTACTGATTTAGGCTGGTATTAGTGGTGAACATCTGAGTTTATGTTTGAAACCAGATGCAGCAACCTTACTCTGTCAGCATTTACTAACTGACAAAATTCAGGATGAGGATGTTGTAGGAAATGCATGTACATCATCTGAAAAAGGCGCCACATTCATGGTACTTGACTTGGGGGGTAAGTAAGATGAAAGATAAATATGCAGGATTTGCTTCATTAGAAAAAAAATGAAATGATTTAATTAATGAATGATCAGAACCAACAGTTTTGAAAATAATATCAAATACTTTAATTTACTACGGTCTATTGAATGTAATTCTACTAAGTCTTATCAACTAAGAATGTTTATATTATCAATCGTGAATTTTTAATTTTGGCTTGTGCGAATCCCAGGTTAAATCTTCTACTAAGTACTAGTATAGTACGTACTATAACTCTTAATAATGTGTGTCATTAACTTATGCTGTTGATATATAATAATCTGGAGTATTAAAGAAAATTCCATCTGGAACACATTAAGTACAAAAGCAGGCGGCACATGCACTTTTCTTTCCTTGCAGTGCTATATATAAACTGATATTTGTTTTAATGCAGATGAAACAGCTGAGATAACATGCCATCAGAAGGACGCAGATGGTACCCTTCTACAACTACAGACACCGAGTGGTGGTCCATGGGTTGGTCCAAGTGTAGATAGAGCTTTCAATCAGCTTCTTATTAAGATAGTTGGGGCACCTCATTTAAGAAAATTTCAAAAGGAAAACAAGTTTAAAGCTGAAGAATTGTTAATAGATTTTAAAATGAAGAGTACGAAAATTACAAATGAAAGCATTGAAAGGGTCACGTTAAGACTCCCCGTTTCACTACTTGAGTCATTTGAAAAAGACACGGAAGAGAAAATTCAAGATGTATTAAAACAGACGGCATATGAAGACAAAATGACTTGGTGCGGAGACAAGTTAAGAATGGAAGCCAATTTTTTCCGTGCATTGTTCAATGAAGCTAAGTCTAATTTGATAGAGCACGTGAAGTCCTTATTGACTAAAAGTCATTTAAAAGATGTTAGCACACTATTAATGGTCGGAAGTTTTTCAGAGTCTCTCATAATGCAGTCGGCTGTGAAAGATGCATATCCAGGTATGACAGTCTTCGTTCCACCTGAACCTGGCATAGCTGTGTTGAAAGGTGCCGTTATATATGGGCATCGGATAATAGCTCGATTACCGAAAAAAGAAATCAATTAATAATCGATCACTAGAAAGATTGTTGTGTAACCAATAACAAATCGATTACTCCGAATTTATTTTGTATGTAATTGATAAGAGTCGATAATTTTATACAAATCATTACTTTTTCGATTTTGCGATTACTGTCAATTGCATGCTACAATATACAACAAAATAAAAAGGAAATTAAACACAAGTATGCTGATCAACGTATTAAAAGTGGAAATCTAAAACTCAACAAAAACATCAAAAGCTTTTTCTATAAATGTTATGTTGACAGTTGTTTCTAGATACAAACTCTTAAAACGCACCGAACCATTTTAAAATTTCACCAAGATAGAGTGGTGATAGAGTGCATGCAATGACATGCACTATTGCATCAACCACTTACTTTATTTGAAGCCATTTGCTCTATTTTTTTTAACATTTTTGCTGACATACTTCTATACGTTTTATGGTTCATTTATACTCATTATTGACAGTTATATTTAAATATAGTTCATTACAATGTTTTCTCTGAACAAAATATATATAAAGGGTAAAATTATTTGTTCAGCTAATTTTATAGATAGAAATAGCTAGTTTCTAATGTCGTGCATGGAGTCATTTTTTTTGTTTTGATAATCTCCTTAATTTTATGTTATACAAATAACAATTTGCCAATGGATTGAGATGTACAAATACAGGCGTTTAATGTAAAACCCCACACATGAGGCATAAATGAAATCATGTAATAATATCATTGATTAAATGTTTTAGATCATATAATCCCTACAGACAAGAAGGCAGTTGTAAATTCTGTATTCTCTTTTTATATTGATATTAATGTTTCTAGTGTCAAGATGTAAAACATATATAAATCTATTACTTAACACCAATTTCAATGCAATTGTTCATTGTCAAGAGTGTTTCATATATCCCTTTCTAATCTTTATACCCTTACTTTATTATTAATCAACTGTAAATCTATTCTAGTCTGAAACTCCAACTATTATTGAAAATTATTCTTTAAGAAATATTCAAACATCGAGCTTTTAACTTCATTGTACCAATATATGTAGTACCGACCGTTACTTTAGTCTTTTTTCGTATTTCTTTTGTATATAATATTTCAAGTATTGTCGAGAATATACAGTTATTTGTTTCAATAGCTTAAAATACAGTAAGATTTGTAAGGAAATCATGTTAACATTAGGCACCATGCCACAACAACAGATCTGAATCAGCTTAACACATTTGATGGAACTCTCTTGTTTACGAAATTGTCAAACTGTTACTGAGAGCTTTTATATACTTCCGTGATGGTGCCTGTTATTGTAGATCGCAAGTATATCCTTAATTGTCTCCATATGCCATGATAGTGGTTCTAGAGACCTTATAACTTTAAAGACACGTGGGCTTACAGTCTGTTTTTGATTCTTTGATTCATATACGAATGTTAATTTGACACAGCTGAACAAACTATTTCAAGGGAACAGGTAAAATAATATTTAGATTGAACAGAAAAATATTTCTATTTAAATGAATTTATCGCTGGAAAAGTTATACTTTGTTCTGTTCTTTTTTTTTGACGTATCCTTGCAAACTATGTATAGTGTATGTACGGTGAATTATCGGCATTCAAGTAACTAAGGAGCTCTAGAATGTCGTTGAAAACTGTTTCCACTTCACAGCTGGAAATATACATTTGTTTCTTTGCATACAACTAAACGTAAAAAATAGAAATATCTATGAAAAATAACGTCTGCACAGTAGCTGTTCTAATATGGAAAACGAGCAAAACGAAATGATAACTGATAAGGAGAAGGGGTAGTCTGTAAGAATTTAGACTGGTACTTTTTATGATTATATTCTCTTTACTACTTAGATATAAGAAGATGTGGTATGAGTGCCAATGAGACAACTCTCCATCCAAGTCACAATTTGTAAAAGTAAAACATTATAGGTCAAAGTACTGTTTGGATGAGGACAATTGCTGGATTGATTGAATTTTGATTTTATGGAGAATACTAAAACAATTTAAAAACATATCCAGTATCTACAGTATAAGTAAATGTATATGTGAATTTAAAACCACCAATAAGTAAATGTTGAAGAATCATCAGAAATTAATTGCTATTTGTGAGAGTGGTCGAGACAATAACTGTGTTCCACAATACGAATTATTACAACGGGTTGAAAGATCCACAGGCGGCCTGTTGCAAAACAATATTTCTGTCTCTATCCAAGATATCCTCAAAGGACACATGTGTACGACACATGTGTTTACATAATACTTGGTCTTGTTCGAAGTCGGAAGCTACAGGTGTCAGGGCACATGAGGGTGTTTGATAATCTGTATTTGTTTTTGGTTTGTTGTTTTGTACATTAAAGGCCGGGTTTTTTTTTCATTTCAGATGTTCAATATTTTGTACCATCGGGGGATCTTATAGCTTGCTATGCATGCAGTATGGGTTTTGCTCACTGTTGGTGGCAATACGATAATCTATAGTTGCTAAGATCTACGTCATTTGGATTCTAGCGGATTGTTGTCTCATTAGAATTCATACCGCATCTACTTATTTTATATCAATTCAGAACATTTACATATTGAAAACTGATGATTATGAGACTTTTACAAAATAACCATTGATTTTTTAGATGAAAAACAAAAGGGCCAAAACATTTCAAAATTTCCGCGCTGAATAAAAAAGGAACATTAATCACCTCAATGTTGGGCAGAAGATACCACCCATGAAAAGTAACATAATATTCCTCAAGTGATCAATACCGGTCGAATTTACAAGTTGGTCGGTAATATCTGTTGAAGTAAAGCACGGTAAATAGAGGGAAATATTCACTCTTAATGTTTTTCCATGAAAACTCTGCTTATTTAAAGGAATGATATTGATATCTTTTTATTAATTTTGAAGATTAAAAATAACTTATCAACTCCTTAAAAGTTAGTTATTGCATACTTTACATATATATATGAAATATCTATATTAATCCTTTGACCATTAGATATTCATGATATTTTCATTTGAAACAGTATTGATTATTAGAGTGGATTAATGCAGTCTCTTGATACGTTTCCCATGGCCAAGTATGCTAGGTATGAAAATTTTATTTCTAAAACAACAACCCCACGTTAATGTTGATATCACAAGAGGAAAGGTGATTACATTTATATTTGATGTCTCCGTACAGCAATAGTATTTCTTGTCTATTTAGCTGTGAGAAAAACATTTTATAAATGCAGAAAATAGAAAGGTTGATATGTCTACGTGGTATGTTTGGTTTCTAATCATTCAAAAATACCTTTTAAAGCATACATTTTACGTAAAAAGGTCGTATGTAACAATAACACCTAGTAAGATTAAAACCGTATCTTTAACGACGTCGCACTTTTGAAATAGGAAGAGGCAGCTGAAATATTGGGTACCACACACTTTTCTTATTATTTAGACTATTTGTTACTGATTGATTTTCAGAAAAATAAAAAAAAAAAAAAAAAAAATCATGTCACGCCTCCTCTAAATTGGACAAGTAAAACTCCCATTGAAGTACGCAGACTATGAGGTTTTTGAACGTTTAGTTCTATCTATGAAGAACATACATTATTACATGTATGTATATTTTCAAAATGAACATGATGAAGACATAAAAACCTTATTCATGTTATTATTTCGTCGACGTAAAATTGGCGCAAAAATTACCAGAGGCAAAAAAAAAAAAAAACTAACAAAAGAGAGAGTAAAATCATTATTAAAAGGAAATCACTTATATCTATTATTTTTTTCGGCAGATTTTTGAAGATGATTGGTAAAAACGTCAAAAAATGATAAACAATTGTCATTAAAGAACAGTAACGTCATTCGTCAGTGGACTGAAGGATTCGTCCATTAGACCTAGTTAGATCTGGTCTTGTTGATCACTTTTGCTGTTTAAGGTTTCTATCTTTCTATCATAGTTTTCAAGATGTTAGGCAAAAAAGTACTAGTAGTAAAATTCGTCATTTTAGGACAGTGTTGACGTTAAAAGGTACAGCTAAACATTCTAAACATTTCTGCCCCTGTCAGATTTTCTCTATTTATAGTAGATTTAAAAATAATAGTCAACACTTACATTTTACCCCTATGTTCTATTTTAAGTCTTATCGGCTATCTTGGTTGACAGGCAATTCCATCGGACACATTTGTCAAACCAAATGATGATTGTGGACAAGGTTGGTTAACTTTGATTTAGTTTCTTCAGAGGAGGTGATCTTTTTAAAAAATAACGGACGACGAACGACGGACGACGACAGACGACTGCACGATGCTAAGCGATGGGAAAAGCTCAGATGTCACTTTGGGCCACGTGAGCTTAAAAAATATTCTCAAGTTATTGTTTGTCGTTTGGTCGTTTTTACCCCCATGGCTTTGACATATGACTTTGAAAATCCTTTTGGCATCTTCCACTTTTTTCAAATGAGTGTAAATGTATAAACAAGTGTTGTGCCTACACCGAGTAAATCGCGTGGAAAAAAGATTCATTCAGGGGAGAAAAGAATGCTGTAACAATTATTCTTTTTTATTTCATAAGATGTTGTTATTGTTAAGTTAAATGATACACGTAACAATCATTTGAATGCGTTAATAAATGTTCGAAATCAAGCTTTTACAAGGTCTCATATGAGCATTACTTTTGTTTATTCGCATATATATAAGGGTTACTCATAAAACAGACCCGATGGGAGTGCACATATATACATGTCCACCATGCAAAGCTATAGTGTTTCATTCTCCAATATTAATCTAACTGGCGAATTGAATCTCTTTAAGAGCCATACTTCATTTACAAAATCAAAACTTTAGAATCAAACAAATGGAATGACCCATATTCGATGTTAAAACACAAACGTTTACATAAGTGTATTTGTTTGAATTGTTTTACGTTTATCATTTCGGGGCTATTTATAGCTGACTATACGGTATGGGTTTTGCTAATTGTTGAAGCCATTCGGTGACCTATAGTTGTTAACTTCTATGTTATTTGAGCTCTGGTGGAGAGTTTTCCAATCGGCAATCATATTTTATCTTGTTATTTTTATATTGATTACGAAACACTTGACAGAGTTAGGTATCAGAGATATATAAACAATGTACGATCATTGTCGGAAACTATAATGAAACATGAAATATACCAGGCTTATAGTTTGGTATGCCTGACGGACGAACGTTTCGTATACAGAAGGATCATCAGCGACGTTTGTATCAAAATAGTTGAAAGGCCAAATCAAATACGAATGAAGAGAGTTGAAAAACAAAAATTCCGGAACGTTTAACCAAATAGGGCAAAGGCAATCTAAGTCTTCGAACAAACAAACCTTAGTGTTTGGAATAGTTCAACTTTTTGTAGACAGTAAATTTATCGAAAATGAACATATCGTGGATATTTCATGTCAACACAAAAGTGCTATATGTAACTGCAGGTAGACTTCCTACAGCAGTGACATCGATCCAGTGGTTGTAAAACTCATCAAAGATACCAGGCTTATAATTTGGTACGACAGACGCGCATTTCGTCTACATAAGACTCATCCACTACGCTCGAATTAAAGCACTGTAAATGCATTAGATACCTGTTAAGGCAATCTATATAAAGGCAACCTATACAAACATTATTTGGACGAGCTCCACAGTGCCTTTCTACCATTTTGTAGAGAGCACAAATACGGTTTTTATTTCAGCATCATAAGTTTATTGTACTTATTTTGAAAGCCTGCTTTCGAAGAATTAACAAAATTTGAAAATTGAGATAACGCTCATAAAATTATGACAGCTAATAAAATAAATAATAAAAAAAAAACCATAAGTACTCGACGTTAACATGGTTACAATGGTTAAGCTACGATATTTAGTTCATTTTTTGTGGTATACTTTTGGCGTGGCTCAATACTTATACATCCCGCCATTATGTTATTGTGCTATGGTCAATTTTGTATTCTTGTCTTTCATTTTTGCTTATTTTGCTTTTTTGTCTATAGAGTGTTTATATTACATTTTTTTTTTCTTTGTTGAAACAGTTATTTGTTTTATAGTAATTTAGATTATATGACAATGTTGAATGCTGTACCCCAATTTTTGACATTTTTACCTGTTATGTCTGTTTGTTTTGCTCACATACTGTTGTCAATATAATGGAATTCTATGCGACTGTCATACCAGTGTGAGGTTTAGCTACCTATAAAACCATGTTTAATCCACCATTTTTTACATAAGGAAATACCTGTACCAAGTCAGGAATATGACAGTTGTATTTCATTCGTTTGATGTGTTTGAGCTTTTGATTTTGTCATTTTATATAAAGGACTTTCCGTTTAGAATTTCCCTCGGAGTTCATTATTTTTGTTATTTTACTTTTTACTTTCCCATCTGTATCAGATATTAGGTTATGCAATCTAAATTAAAACAAATAGAAGCAAGTAACTAGCACTTAAGATACAGTTACAGGGTAGGTAATGACGTCGCTAACATAAAATGTTATTTTTCGCGACTTCAAACTGTGACATATCGGGAAAAGATGCATTTTTTGACTGTTTTTAATCATTCAGACTGATTTAACTTGAAAACAAGTTCATGGACCCCTCTTTTTGAAAATGACATTTTGCTTGATTATGTGTTAAGATTATTTGTGCCAATTTTTATGAATAAGTCACCGATGAAAATTTTTTTAATAAGATAAATATACAACAAGAAATGCCGTTTTTTGACTAAAACCAGAAAAAATGTGATAAAAATAAATTATTTCCAAAGAATTAAATAAAGCAAACTTATGTAGTGAAGATATTCCAAATGTTTTACAAAAATCTGCTTGCGTTTTTCTTTTAAAACAAAAAAGGTAGGTATGTCTTTTCAAAGGAAAGAAATGTCCAAGAATCCAAAATTTCCATTAATGTCCAAAATGTATACCCCATTTATCTCTAAAATTAGCACATGAAGGTATTTTCATTCTTCATATTTGAATTGACTAAGTGAAAAATAGCTGGTATGCAAACTGTCGTCAAAATTCACCGTGGGATCAAAACTGTATCGTATGTCCTTAATAGACGTGAGATAAAAAGACAAAAACAAACATTACAGGACAGACTTTTAATAGAATAATGAAGGAGAACAACAATTTGAGATCAATAGCAAATTCACATATATGGGTCAATATCCCTAATGCGCCTCGAAATGAGGAACTCAAAAGTTGTGTGTAAACAAAAAATCTCTGTGTAGTGATATTTGACACGTTTCTATGATAAACAAGTGACTGAACTTAACCATTTGTGTTGATTTAGAAAGTAGGGGAACATAGAATAAATGTGTAAAAACTATGGAGCTATTAAATGTGTTCAAAATATTAAATTTTCAAAGAACTTATTGTGTTAAAAAAGGGATTTTTTACCACGAGGAGCCGCATCACGAAAGGATTTTCGGGGTTTGCTAATTTAAGGAAAAAGTAATCTCACTTCGTACCCCAAAAATTTAACCACATATGTGAAAATGTCTCAGCTTCAAAACGAGCCATCATACATATCCAAGTTAACGATATGGACTGAGCAACAGAAGAAAACGTTGCCATTACCGCCTATGGAGAAACAATTGCGAACATTGACCCATATCAATAAACGCGTCCTTTTTTGCAATCTGTTGTAACTGTCATATTTCATTAGTTTGGTGATATATTTAATAACAATACTACGTCCACGATACCTTCTTTGCTGGCTATACAATTATTACATTCCTTAAATTTTCTTAAATTTTGATTGTCTCCACAGACATTACAAATACAGTTATATTATAATATCGATGACTTAACAAGATGTTCATATATTACAATGAACACATTAACATAAGTCTCTTTGCGGCAGGAGTACCGGATGGAGTATTGTGTAATTCAACAGATTTTAAGAACGTTTGACGTGCAGATTCAGTGTCGCAGAACATCTGAAAAGCAACACCCAGAAGACTATAGGCTGCAGCTTCTGATTTTAAATTTGTTACCATTAAATATTTTTCTTCTATAACAAGTTGTAGAACTTGGATGGTATCCTGACACGCTCTGATATCATTGAGATGATAATGACAAAGAAACTTAAGAAAATAAGCATACACCGAAGATGAAATGGAAAACGATCTGTTTTCCACTTCTAAAAGTAGTTCTTCTGGTATTAACATGGATTTCAGTTTAAATGACATTTCATCTATGAACATTAATTTCCACAAATGAACAATACTCTTTTTCTGGAGCGATTTTAGTTTCAACAATTGATTATGAATATCCGACAACTCCATGGTGTAAAACAACTTTTTTAAAGTACATTTCGACAAAGAATACTTAAGGATGTGTAAAGCTTTGGTGTGCTCTTTTGTATTATAGAAAAACGAAGCTAACATCAGCCATCCAGATACAGAGTCATGATATATATTCTTTAGAAGATTACAAAGACATGATTTGTACAGTCGTAATTGGTATTCATTATTACTGTATGCAATGTTAAGTGGAATATAATGTGCACGATTGGAACAGATCATTGACGTGTAATATATATATAAGTATTTTATCAAAGATTTGTCAAATGAAACTGCCTTTTGTATTAGTGTTTTTAATAAAGAACTACAAAGTACTTTATCCCAGTTGAAACATAAAAGGAAAGACGTATCAGCGGACCACAATAGATAGGCTTTAGTTGCTTTTTCAACTTTATGTACATACGATCGCTGTTGTTCCATGTTAAAATATCGCACTGATGCAGGAAAATTTGATACTTGATCAGAAAATAAAATGCATCGCCAACCGTAATTATGCAAGGTATATAGTTTTTCTAATAGTATTTTACGAGGACGGCCCTCAATTTTATTCTTAAACATATTGTTCTCTGGAATGAAGTAATGCAAACAAACTGAATACTCAACACAATAGATAAGTCTTTTAAAGCATTGCATAAAACAAGGTATAAGTGTGTCAGGTCTCCATGCTGATTGTGGCAGTTCTTCAGAGATCCAAAAAATAATTGTTTTTAGGAAATAAGAGCAGAGTAATTCTTTACATTCGGAGAAAGTAGCTATAACGTCTTTCAAAAGAATCTTTATAAGAGCATAGCATAATAATTGAGTGTGTGTAAAGGTATTTATTAAAAGTTGTTCACCGATTGAAAATGAAATTCGCCATTCTAGATCCTCTTTTGATGACCCCTTTACTCCGATTGGTACAAAAAAATACTCCATGTCTTATGCTACTTTGTTTGACATCATAACTTGGCCATGAGTTATTAGATCTTGCTATCCAATGTCTTGCAGGTTGCACCCAAGTTTTACAATGAAAGCATTCGACAAAGTCAGTTAATCCATGTTTGTCAGATAATCACGGTCTATGAATAGTTGAATTAGTATTCCCTTTCATTAAGTGCTGTTTCCATAATGTACTTGAGAGATAATGCTTATTAGCGAACTGTGCACAGTTCTCAAATAAAGTCTGATCACTGGTATATTCTAGTCTCAACTGAGAAAATCCAGGTTTTACATCGTCTGTATCCATTGACAGATATGATATATTTGGATGGAAACGAGGCTTCATATCATAAACCTCAATATTTTTCTGAACAAACATAATATCTAAATCACTGCCTCGCATCTGAATTGAAGTCCTTCACCAAAACTTCCACTTGCTATTACTATTCTATTCCCGCCAATTGACAAACTATCCCTGGTAGCGTTTGGCAACCTGATGTGTTTAACGTGCTCTTCTGTCCCTACTATATTTTGACACATATAGAAATATAGTTCTCTTGACACATTTTGTGTTATGTGGTCTGTAATAAACACGTTGACATCATTAGAATAAGCGCAAACTAAATAATAGTATACATGTAAAGTATTTTACATGAAATGAAAATCAAATATACATGCTATTACAAGTAAAGTTTAGATCATTAGTCATGGACGATTTTGAGAGTAACAGGTATATTGCCCCAATATTGTCGTAGTCTAGTGTGATCTTAATGACAAACTTTAAAATGAAATATAATATGGCAGAAAAGGTCATAACGATGGACTCTTCAAATAAGAATATTTATGGAATCTTTACTATGATTTATATTTTAACCCATGGAAACATATCGTTTTAGAAGTTTCATGAAAATTTATTCTACCTACATGAAAGCTGGTATTTGTATATTGTAACATTCTTTTATACAGTTGCACATGTAGGTAGAATGCTTTGGATTTCCCAGCGACATACCTCTTTGAGCGTAAAAAATATTGGCCCTTTCAAATACCTACCTGATCATTAAAAATCATTTACATGTCTTTGATTGATCATATCATCGTGATGTGAGTATATCATTAGATCATAATATACAAATTTGCATGTTGGTAGTATAATAACGACCAACGATCATGAGTTTTCCATAGTATTGCCCAATGAATTTAAGAAAATTATGGCCCTCTCCAGCTACTACCTTGTCATGGTAACATCTCAAAGATAGTTCAAAATATCTATGTTAAACTATAATATTGATACATTCTGGTGTGCAAATGTACATGTATGTCTAACATAGGACGAGAACAAGAAAATGTTATCCCTTGTATTTCAGTCGTTTGCATACAAAACGCTTGAACCAGGATGTTCAGGTTTTACCTCCTCATGGCGGGCGGTTCCAATGACACCTAGCCATATTAGTTTCCTATTTCGTTCTTACAATGCTGTATGGATGTAAAAGTGTTACTCTATTCATTTTAAACATACCAACGTTATTAAAGGGGAATTAGCTACGAGATAAAACAAAAAATTAAAATATGATTTTTTTTTTAGTTCAATCATATATGAAAGTGAAATAGTGAAATAAAAATTCGCTTTAAGCAGACAGTTGGGTTCAATTTTGTCAAAATAAGATAAGAAACATCGCTGATGAATTATTCATTTGCAAGTGAATAATTCGACTTCATTTAATCCGTATTCATGTAACCTTCAATTTTACTCCTTAGCTAGAGAGGGGTTACGCATGAATTAGGCGTGTTCAGTTATTGAAAAGAATGTCAACATTGAAAGTGAAACAAGCGTAAACACTTTGATTGACTGATTCGATCCACAAAAAAACTCATTCTAATACAGGTAAACACGATGATTAACATATATTTTTAACCTATAATATGAAATCCAACAGACCAAGAAAAATCCGATTGCACGAGTTCGCTATCTATTTATATCTCTATTCATGTTAATATCGAATTATATGACCGTCGACAGTCTTGGGCGGTCGCCTCGATTGTTAACTAGATGGCTTCTAGACTAAAATACACACGAAATGTTGATACAAAGTATCGAGCGCATGCACTGAAAATTGTTTATTTCATACTTTTTTATAATGTGGACATACGTTTTAGTATGTTATAAATCAAATATGAGAATTTGAGTCAAATCGGTGAACATGGATTTGACAGCTAATGTCCCTTTAAAAAAATATCTAAAAATTACTTATTGGTCATTCTATGAACATGATGAAGACTTTGCAAAACATTTTCTGTTCATTTGTATTTTTTTTCAAAACCAGTTTTTTTTTTTTTTTCAATTTGGGGTGGGGGTGACAAATATGTAAAACAATGTAGTGGTTTTACAGGTAATTTGAGGTACCTGACAAATACAACTTTATTTGAATATTACAAATGATGCCAGTATAATATAATATGTTCATTCTTATCCTCGGCATAAAAGATGCCAATACACATCGTAACTAGGGTGCACTTTATCTGATATTATATTACCATTGTAACCATATGTTACATTTAGTATCAACGGCACTATTAAGTTCTTAAAGATTGAAAAAAAAGTTCCTTGTTCTTTTTTTTTTTGTGTTATCATGGCAACCATATTTAATTTTTTTATCTTAAGATGTCTGTGAGTGTATGCACAAAAAAGTCAGTTTCATTCAGAAAATACATGGATGAGTGTACAAGCATAAAGCACTCCTCTAGATACAAACTTGCCTTTATAAAAACCTTATTTCAGCATGGATGATTATCAAGAATGTATTGATGTATTTAGATATATCTTTTCACGCTACTGTTTATACTCAATATCGTCACCATGCAAATTGTTAAACTTGATTCAACAAAACTTAATTGTAAGGTTCTTTGGAAAATTCTTACTATTAAAAATAAACGCAGTGCAAATGAATAAACAAGGGTCACAAAAGCGTAACAAATATCCTTCCTAACTTCAAACATGATTCCTACAGTCATAAGTGATTTAAAAAAAGTTCATTGTGTGTATTTCTTGTACAAGAAACCTGTAACAAAATATGCCAAGTTTAGCGAATACAATATGAATCGTGTAGAGCAAACACTGGAAAAGGTCATCATTTTCATGTTTTTATTTATTGACTATAATCCCCACTATAAATATTAACTTTTAACTTTCGATTTCAATATTTTATTCTTATTTTTTGTTATCTACTATGTTTATTTGATTCCTTTTAATTTCCATTTTGCCATCTGAAAAAGAGAAATAAATTTGAAATTGAATGAAAACACACTGTTATTTATCACACTGTATGTCTAGAGTTTGTAGCAATATATTTCAAAGTATATTACCTGTCATTGTGTTTAGTAAGTTGATGTTCAATGTGCAAATGGGTATTTCAGCAAAATCTACTTTCGTTTTCATTGACACGTAACCTTATATTTACCGAACGGCATACGATACAGTAATAGGGGAGGTAATGACGTTCCTAACGTAAAATGTTATTTTCGCGACGTCAAACTGTGACATATCGGGAAAAGATGCATTTTTCGACTAATTTTTATAATTCAGACTGGTTTAACTTGAAAACGAGTTCATGGACCCCTCTTTTTTAAAATGACATTTGAATTGATTACGTATGAAGATTATTTGTTACAATTTTTATGAAAAAGTCACCGATGGATTTTTTTTAATTAGATAAATAAACTGCAAAAAATGCCGTTAATTTTCTAAAATCATGAAACTTTGATAAAAAATAATTATTACCATAGGATTTTCATACAAATTTAGAGCATACTTATGTAAAGAAGATTTTCCAAATGTTTTTACAAAAAGCCGCTTGTGTTTGTCTTTTGAAACAAAAAAGTAAGGTATGTCTTTCCAAAGGGTAGAAATGTCTTAAAGACGAAATTTTGAGTAAAAGTCTAAAATTTCGACCTCATTGTTCTCTTAAAGTAGCACATGAAGGTATATTGTTTATAACATATTTAAATTAACTAGGTGAAAAATAGCTTGTATGCAAATTTTCGTAAAAAAAATCACCGTGGGATCAAAACTGTATCGTATGCCCTTAAAACTCTGTCACTATTTTGTTTTGAACGATAAGTCTTTGATCATTGCTTTTTTATGAAACATTCTAGCTGTTGAACAAACTTTCTTCAAATATTACTGGATTTCTGGATACACTAGAGCGAAAAAGGATGAAAGAGAGCGGTAACGTCATTATAAAATATTTAATCATAACTCTTCTCCATAAAACAGAATATCAATTTTAAATTACCAAAACATGTGAATGAAATCGTAGACCCTTGTTTGTTGAATAATAGAAATGGCATTGTCTGCAGTGTGTCGATCTGCATTTGCAAACAACAATTAATAAATACGTCTGCATACATTGATAAACTACCATATTTTCCGAGCATATACAATTGCATTAAAATCGGAATTATATTGTATTGTATACATGAACTCATAGATCTGTTTATTTACGAAATGGCCTAGCTCAACGTATGAAATCGAAACGGACAATCTTGGATACCTTTTTTAACGGTATATTGTGCTTCTGAAAAAAGCAAGATGCATCGGATGCATTTAAATTTTAGTAATTAATTTAGTAACAACATCTAAAATTGCATCTCGGGACGTTTTGGACTGGTCTTTTTAAAACTTTTTTCATGCAAAATAAAAGATTTTTACGTGTTGTTAAGTTGTACAAAATATTTATCTCAATTACTCTTGATCGACAATCAAATGTTGAAAATTCAGTGGTATTTTTCAATATTTTGTAAATGGTCAGAAAAAAAGCTCAATTGTGTGTTCAATCACATGATAACTTGATCATTATCTATTGCTTATCGTTCGATATGACCAAGTTGTGGTGTGATCTGATTTGCTTCGGTCTCATATTTAATTGGTAATGATTCAATATATATGATAACAACACATCTTTTTTCAAATATCTAAATATACCTGCTACCCCCTCCCCCGCAATCAAACCCACTTGCGCAAACAATTGTAACCTCTACCAATCGAAAAAGTCAAACTGCAAAAATCAAAGCATTTGTATGTCTCCAGTGAAGCAGTAACTGCTTACTCTATTTGAACACTTGACCTTGTCCTTCATTCTTCATTTCAATTTTTGCATGACTGTATCTTCAAATGGAAAAGCAAAATCAAAGTGATGGAAATCATCAATGGAAAGATTGGAAGAGTAGTTTGAATAATTTCAAATAATATTTAGGTACGGTGTCGACAAAAAAGAACATTGATAAAGCACTATTGCTGACAATTGCATTAACTGCAGGTCTGTAGAAGGATAAGCACTCTTTCAGTAGATGAAATGAGCTAAATGTGAATCAATGATAGCGGGTCCCTTGATTTGCACTACAATTTCATTTAAATTGCAGTTTATATCTTATCCAAATGTTCCCTGTTACATGTTTCACCGTTTAAATTTTATCTTTTAAAACCAATGAAATTACAAAAAAAAGATTCTTCTAATAAAGTTTACGATTATCCTTGTATGACATAGGACCAACAGATAAACTTGAAGTTAAGAACTTTATTGTGTCAAACAATTAATATTAAAATGTTGTTTTAGGGCATTTTGTAAGTTGAACATATGTATACTATTTTTTCATGATTATATGACACTGTAAATTAAAAGTTGAAGAATGTATTTTTATCAATTTATAATTTAAATATTTTCCAGAAAAGGGCATTGAAAATGTATTTTTTCAACAAGAACAAATTAAAAAACCTATTTTATTGAAATAGGGATTCTTTCTTGATTGCAAAAATAGATACTTCTTATATCCAAATGACTAAAATTATTCACAGACATTTGATGAGAATTAAACTAAAAAATATTTGTTTGTTTTTTATTAAGAGTTTTAACATTTTACTAACTGTTTCAAGCTAATCACTGATAAGTGAACTAATCAAAATTGTTGATTTATTACAATGATGATTATTGCAGATTTATCAAGTAAATTATAGGCGTTACTTGAATATCTTTTATATATTTATCTTTATAATTATATTTCTTATTTTGTCCTTTTAAAAAAAAATCTTAGTTTTTCATTTATCTTTCAGACATAATTAACAGAATCAATTTATGTAGTGTAGATCAAAAGTATGGGCAATGAATAAATCTATCATTTCTATATATCAAAACATCTGATATACTAATATATACATTTGTGTATTCAATTATGTCATCAAATATTTGTGTATTGAGAGTGTATTGAGATGTATAATGAAGGGTCTGTATAATTATGTTAGACAGGTTGATTAGTTATATAGTCAATTTGATTGGCATCTAAGGAGGTGGGGCATTGTAATTAAGGCCCCACCTTGTCTTTGGTTGTTTGACAGTTGCCAATCATACTGTTATTGTATCATTACTCTAAGAGTTATCTAATCAAAATGACAAAAAAGCCTGCACATCACACACACCTTAAAGACTACATACTTAAATGAACTGCTCCAAAAATATACCAAACTTTTTCACAGTTTATATGTGCATATGTACACAAACATGAGAATTATAGGGAATTATATTTCGAAGTGTATACATTTTGTAGATTTAGTAGCTAACATGTGCTACTTGTTGTTAGGGAATTTCCAATCTTTCCAAAAAATGGGCTGCTCTCGGACAGGTAATTAGATCCTGCTCCACATGTTGCACCAGTCGTGTTGCTCGTGTAAGTACAAACCCGATGATAAGTCTAATATGGTAGTTCACATTCAGGGAAAAGGAGGATGGGATTGTATCTACGACGACTAGAACATACCCGTCCTCATCAGCGAAACAGATATTCCATAACGGTCAACCAACTAATGATTACGTCCGTAAAATTTTCAAAGGGATGACTTCAACTTCCCCAATTGGAACTCTTGGTTTAGTGGGTTCCTTGTCAGCAGCAACTTTGTACCAAGGGAATCTTTATGGGAAATGCAAACTCTGGAATATCGTTCATTAATTGTCATGTGTGATATTTTTTATTGTACAAGCTCTTCGAAGTCATGTTAAAAAGTTGTCAAGAACAGCAACTCTGTAGTATTGTTCATGTACATGTATTTTAAAGCCAGTTATTTACATGGTTGAAATATGATAGATTTTACACTTATTCTATAATGACCAGTTTGATAAAAAAAAAATGAATTAAAAATTAACATTATGATTAAAATTGTAAGGTTTTCCTTATTTTATTTAAGGATAAGAAATAATGTCTGATGTTCAATTATTAATTAGTGTTGAATCTGATGTTATTTAATTTTCCAGGGAAATTAATTATTAATTTGTTACAATCAGCATATTATCATCTATATGTGTAGGATATTAAAACTGTTTCAACCTAATTATTGATACACTATAAATATTAACAGCCACGAAAGTTAGAGTTCTTGACATTATTCTTTTGTAAAACAGGTTTTCTGTAGTATTTTATATTATGAAATAATGCAAAAATTTCACTAGGAAGATTATGTTTTATGTTTTTTTTAGGTGGTTTGATATTTTTTTTTTTTTTGTGTTATGGGGTATTTTTGTGTGTGATCTAAGGGGTGTGAGTAATAAACAAGTGTCATTATTGGATCAGAAAATTCTGACTCTTCCAGGCTATCGAGGTTGACACTCAGTTTACAGCTGTGCTCTTAAAAAAATCCATTCATTTTTTTTGGAATTACTGTTCAGTATTTAATTTTCTTGTCATCTTGTCCGTTTATTTTATACTTTTGCTTAAAATTTTCCTTTCATATTCTCAATTTTTATATCATATCTCAAAGCAATTTCAATTTCTTTGTCCCTTACACAGGTTTCCGCTGAATTCTTAAGTTTCCTAATGTCATGTGGTGGTGATACAAATTTTAAGGTGCAGCCATGATAAAGTCCATGGCCTGCAAAATTTATTAGGATGAAAAATTGAATTGGAATGTGTAAAACTACATCATGTGGGCAAGATCTATCAAATAGTTAGGAGCAGTTGTGGGTAAAAAAGTGGAACAGAAGGAAGAGCAACAAAAAGATGAAGATATACTGTAGGAATCAGAAGGGGGTTTAAAGGCGGATATAGAACAGCAATAGTTCATCAAATAAGACATTCTTGTTGTTGCAAAAAGAAAAACAAATAATATAACTTTAAAAATATACTTTATTAAGAAATTTTGATGTACGAAAAAGCAGTAACTACTTCCAAAATGTTTACAGCACAAAAACATGCTTAACAAGTCTGGCAAATATTACCGTCATAAGTACAGTGGCAAGCAAATTTCACTCTAAATGTTGGTGAGAAAAATCCAAACCACTTGCTAGTACAGTACTGGAAACTTTTTACCAGGACAGAATTTACACCTTGCTTTCAACTTTAACTCTCATCCATTATTTACATTATGACATTCTTTCAAGGGGGAAATAACTTAATTTCTTTTATCAAACATTAAGCTGTCCTTAAATAAAATATTTCGAGAAATTTTTTTTTTTTAAAGTTTCGTGACTTCAAAATATAACAGATGGTAAAAATGTCATTTTAGCTTCTTGTCAAATTAAAGATTTCAACAACTAAAATTTATAAATTTTTAAGATGCATTGTACATGTAAATAAACTGACATTTTCTATCGTCTAATGTAAATGATTTCTTTATTCTTAAATTTCATTCTATAACCATTTCACTTTCACTTTCAAGTTTTCTGTACTTTCACTTTTGAAGTGTTTCCAAAATAATCTAATATCTACTTGGTAACAACTAACAGTTATAATATATTAAAATCATCAAAATATGACATCTGCAAAAATAATGTAAATGCTATGTAGTTAATGGCTTGCAAAATGCACAACTGCTTGTATGAAAACTTTTGATGCTGTGACCAGACAATCAGTATCATGACAAGGATCACATGACATTGTATGCTTGCAAGTTTGTGGCAAATCGACTTTCTGATAACATAATAACATTACTCCAAAACAACTTTCGAAGAGTCAAAAACTACATTTATCAAGATTTTTTTTAAATAAATAAAAATGTCTACATTCTTCTTACACTTTCGCTATAATCTACCATACACATATAATGCAAAAATATTATTCATAAACAAGAAAAATAAATAAAAAACATACAAATTCTTCTCAAATGAAGATGGACGGATTTCTTAATTAATGGATGGAACTTAACTCTCATGTAATACTAGTTTCCATGACTTCTTTGTTTAATTACTTACAAATCATTGCATTATTCGAATTCATTTAACAAGACACTGCAGTTTCTCATGTTCTGAATTTCTTATTGTCTTTGCATATTTTTCTTTTTTTTTAATTTTTAGCACCAATTTTCCAAATTTTCGTTTTTACATTCTTAAATTCAAAGCCCAGTGAAATTCTAAGAGAGTGTCTTTTTACACTTTATATTAATGACATATTATTGTGAATATTTAAATACCTTCTAAAATGAGTAATGTCCCTTAATTACAAGATTTATGTCCCTTCCTAAAGGTATGAAAATAGATGTCTGTTTAAAACCAATAAGACAGCAATCAGCCAAAATAGACATTTCAAGGTCATGGTATCTTGATGGACAAGTGAACATTCTGCATGGCAAGCTCGACTTACCAGGAGAAAACATAGGATTGGTTGATCTGACAATATTTCACAAATCAAAATACAAAACAATTAAATTCAAAAATAATTAAGATAAAATAAAGTTTACAGAACAGAAATTTTAAACCCCAAACATATTTTTAAATTTGACAGATTCTACCGCATATAAAATTAATATCACTGTAACCAAAAATTATCATTAATAATTTGCATATCTACAAATAAATAATAAAACACAGCACTGTACAGAAAAATATCACAGATTGATTAAAGATAAACAATAACACCCTTCCCACAAGTTGACATTTATTATTAAAGATTGAGACATTTTAACCCCCTTTTCACTTTAACTTTTTAAAACTGATTGGAGAAAATTATAGCAGAAAAATTGATTTACTTAATGATAAGTCGGTCAAAAATATTGGTAAAATACTTTTTTCATGTAATGATAATTAACATAAATAAATATTTGCTGGAATTTTGGTTTTAACCAAATACAGAAAAGAAATTTTCATGGGCCGAAATTTTCTGTTTTATAACGAAATTTTATGCAAGTATCTAACTACCATTGGTGTTTACCATTAACAGTGGGAGGCCTTGAATATTTGAAACTTGTGATCTGAAAAATCATAACGTTTTTCTTATTTTGAAGACAAATAGTTAAAATCACTGATATCACAAATCTGTTTTCTGATCATCGCAAACATTATACTTGCAATTTTAAAATTCTGAGAAAATTTGGTTTCCATGGAAACTGCAACTTTCATGTATCACAGTACTGTCTGGTGATAAATGCTTATTGGCAGTGGATATATAATATTGTAGCCATGGAAACCCCTAGCATCAATTTTTCTACGTATCCCATGGCAACCAGATCTATAAGTCAATATCACATTTGTTGCTATGTAAATTGTTTAAAACCTAAATAATTAGTTATAAAATTTGGATCAAAGCACATCATTTCCTAAACTCTTCAAGGACGTGTCAATGTCATCAAGGTAGCTGCTTCGCTCAGGTGATCGACTACGATGTGCAGAATAACCCAGGTAGGAAGTATTGGGACTACGATATCTGAAAAATAAATTAAATTGCATAAAACACTGAAATTTTAAAAACATTTTTTTAGGAATTGATAAAGGAATAAATTTATGATTTCATCATAACCTATTTCAAAGGCAAACTATGAAAAACAAAAAACTTTTAACTAAAATAGCAAAATGTTTTTTTTACATATTGATACACAAAGACAATTTCAAGCAAAATTCAATACTGAAAATTAAATTGGCACTCAAAATGTCAAGGCTTTACATCTCATAATTTCCTATGACAAAAGTGTTATACAATCATTTTCCAAATAAATGGTGTTATTTTTCAATTTTCTATTCTTATACATATCATGCATACTAATGTACCTAAACATGTTTTTTTTTATTTTAATAGCTAAAGAATAAAATTACATGCTATTGATTCAAGTTTGTTTTTTTAACATCCATAACTGCATAAAAATATAGATGTGAGAAAAAATATATATGTGATTTATTTGCAAAACAAACAGCATTTGCAACTGATATAAACAAAGGGAGATAAGTAAGTTATAAACTTTACTGCAACAACACAGGGGAGACAATTCAAAAAGTACTGAAAATCTTCAGCTTGAAATGTTAGTAAAATCTGAATAATTTTAAAATATAACTGAATGCTGTACAATCAAACAATGCAAAAATACATATCACTAATAATAAATTGAGAATAGCATTCTGGATAATTCATATCACCCATACTTACAGTGGAAAATATATAATTACTCTCTGCAGTAAATAAAAAGAGATTTTTAATTGGTAAAAATTTGAAAAAGAAAAATTGATTAAATAAGGGATAACTGTAGCATTTTGTATGTGTCTGTCCCATGTAATTCTGTAATTCAGTATTTGTTTGTAAGTTTCTATCAGTTATATTTGTTTTTTGGATTATTATTTTGGGACAAATCTTGTTGTATGTTTTTTTGTTTGAAATATGAATATTTTGTCATGGCAGTTCCTTATAAAGCTAACTATATTTTTGGTGTTTTGAGATTCAATGAGAAAAAGATAAAAAATAAATACAGCCATGAAACATTAAATTTGAATTTTTAATAACATTTTTGAAGATTTTTAGAACTTTAACAAACTATATTTCAATTTTTATGTCATTTGGTCTCTTATGGAGAGTTGTCTCATTTGCAATCATACCACTTCTTCTAATTTTTATATATTTAATTGAAACTAAAATGAATTCAAGTGTAACATTTTATCTATACCTTGCAGGACTTGGTGACCTAGATCTTGACCTTGACCTAGTTCTGCTGGTGGTCGTTGTTTTCAATGTGCGATGATAACTGTAGGATGAGCCTCCAGCGTTGGTAGAAAAGTCCATTGTAGGTATAGGTGGATTAAATCCATGGCGTTTTAATTCCTGGCATGCTCTTTCTCTGTAAGAAAAATTGGACAATAAAGTTAACAACAAATATCAAAGGGTACTAAACACATATGTTGGTAATATCAATAACCTCTGCCTAACTAGTCAGTGTTTACATTTATTGGTTAACACTGTGTATTATCAACTTTACTTATTTAAACATATCACAGAATTCTCAGTCTTTTTTCCGCTGGTGGTAACTTGAAAAAAATCTGCTGGTCCTCTATATCATTTCTATTGCAAAATACCAACATTATGTTGGTTCTTTGCAAATTTTTGGTGGTCAAAGCTTTTGGACCATACACGACATGTGATATCATAGCAATTTCATTGTGCATGAATTGTTTCTCGATTAAGTTTTAATCAGGTACATCCATGACAAAACTCTTGAAAACCAAATATATATTTCTTTAAAGACCATATATAAAACATAATTATGAAACATTTGCCACTTGATGTTAAGCCAACAACAATCAATCAATCAATAAAACATAATTCAGAACACGATTTGTAAACCTTTACAAAAATGTAAATGCCCACACCTTTCAAACTTTTCACTTGTCAGATTTCTTCTCAATCTTTCAACATCTCCCTCCAGTTCAACATTTCTTGTCCTCAGTGAAGCTATCTCTCTACCCTGACTTTGTCTGAAATTAAATAAAAAATAATTGTAACATATATAATTTTTGTTGTTGATGTAACTAAAAAAAATACTTCATTTTGAAAAAAAGCTCTTTTTAATCCTACTTTCAATGAAATATAGTGATGTGCCTTTTATATCCATCAATGTCAAGTCTTCCTATCATTGTGAAGCAGAATTCACTAAGGGCTAGTCCAGAAAATAATGTGCCTTCCAACCTCTCCAGATATATTTTTTGCTGGAATAGCCCTAAGCTATGGAATTTTTCACCCACCAGAAGACACAATTAACTGGGTTTACACCATCTTGAGACACAAAAACTACATTTTACAAATACAAAAATGGTAAAATTTTTCCTTTAATTCATAGAAACATTGATATAGAATACAATAATTTATTCACCACACCCAAATTTGCTTAAATCTATGTTTATAGATAAAGCATTTTTAAAGTTAATTAATTAAACATGATTTTGTCTAGAAAACATCCAGATAAGTAATCATTTTTAATTTGTTTTTCAAAAGGATAAATATTCTAGCATTATTTTAGGACTTACATTTTACTTTCGTTTAGAGACAATCTATCCTTCAGCATTTGTATCTCGGCACTCTTCTCCTGTTGATTTAACTGCGTCTGGAACTCTTTCTCTCGGTTATTCTGTAGAAGGCCTTCTAAGCTCTTTAAGTTGGTCCTCTCGGCAGACACCTGACTCTTTAATAAGTCTGTTTCTTGTCTCATATCATCTACTAAGTTTTGTAACTGTCAAAGGAAAAGTTATTATTAATGAAATTTGTTTAAGCAGGAAGGAAGAAGGGTTTTTTTAAATGGTGTTTTTATATATGTGTATGCGTCATAAATATATACATGTTGATAAAGCCATTTAAAATTCAAAAAGAACCTTCTCATTATATTTTGGTAAGGGATGTTTCATAATAAAGAACGTTGGATGAAAGGAAAGAAATTATTATGTTTGGCCATTTGTTGTACAGGTCATGTATGGAGTAATTAAATTAGACCTATGCAAAATTACACCAAGAATTGGGGAGATTTTTAAAGGTTTTTTTTCTGAATTTCCTACCCTCCATCTTCCATTTAAATGGAATAGCTCTAACTTGCATGTAGCAAGTCTGCTTAATGGTGTGTCTATCGTTTTAAAATATAGGCATACATTAAAAGGTTATAGGGTTATATTGAAGAATTTGACTTTTGCAGAATATTTCTTGCACTCATAAAGCTCCTGCTAAATTAACTTTTACTCAGCTCAATATTGCATTATCAAATATTACTATATTTAGATACAAACACTGTTCCATTGTTCCTGGGATAAGTAAAAATCGCAGAAAATGAGATCTGTGGGGACACCATCTTTCTAGTCTTTTACGTGAAACTTAACTTACCTGTTCTCTATCTAATGAAGCAGACGTCAACTGTCTCTGTAAGGACTCCTTGCTACCCTCCAACTTGGCACAAAGTTCCCTCACCGCTGTCAGATCTACAAGTAAGTTCTGCTTTTCTTCCTCTACTATTCGGAGGTTCTCCTCTAAATTGCCAACAGATCTTGTAAGGTTGGATACTTGGAGCTCATAGGCCTGCTGACCATTCAAATGCTGAAATAACAAAAATATAAATTTAAATATGAAGTTTTATAGTAAAATATTTAACTTTTTAGCAAACTGTTTACTTCAAGACAACCTTTCACTGTCAAAACTGAAAGTAGAGGTTACTCAATGAAGCTAATACATGTATCCACTTTCAGCAGGTGATTTTTATTTAGAGGTGTCCTGAAATTCAGTTTCAACTGTGTTTCAATTTTGTTAATTGATACTGAAGACCATATACGCTGATGCAGACATTTATAATGAAAAAAATATAAAGATAACACAAACAACATCGGTTGCCAAACTTGGCAGTATTCAGTTCTAATAAAAAACAGAGTTCTGCAAAATTCATGAAAAAATGTTTTTTGTTAAAGATTATCATTACACAGGAGAACGATCAAAATAATTCTTGAAATACATTGAAATGGTTAATCAATAAAAACTTTTTATAGTATAAACATATGATAACTCATAAAAATAATTCTATTTTTTTTCTCATGCATACAATCAATAAGCAAACTAAAAATATGCAAAATGTGAATATGTAATATAAACCATGATCTATGGCTACAACAGTGGAACAATATGGACTGCATTAAACTTTCTAATATAAAAATGCAAATTTTGAAATATGTTTGCTGAAAAAACTTTAAAAGTGCATTCTATTATTTTGTCTGGAACTGGAATTCCTTTTTTCATCAAAATACATTCTTCAATTGACTACAAAAATTAAAATTCAATTAAAATAATTAATGTCCCACTGTTGCAAAATCTGTCTGTCTAACAGCAAAAGATAAAGATGTCAAAATTTAAACTGTTAAAAATTTATTTATTTCTTTCAAATTTCTTGAGATAATTTTTTTACAGAAAAAAAGCTAAAGATATTTATTTTCTGCCATACCGATATACAAAATAAACGAAAGCAATGCAACTGATCATTGAAAATAAGAAAAATTTTCCAAATCTGAATCAGTCTTTACAGTTTTCTTTGCTGTTGGACAAAATAAAATAAAATGAATAATTTAAATGACCAACATTATACAGGTTACCTTGGAGGTGGAATCATTCTGTAGTGGGTTATCTCCCTGTAACAAAATTGAAGTTACCTCCCTTTAATCATTAAGCCTGGTAAATGTTTTGATATGCAAACCTTTTCTAAGGAAGGCTAACTAACCTGTAATGATTTCACCTACCAAAGTACAAACTATGATAGATATTTTTCATCAACAATTTTCATAATAACATTTGAGTCCTATTTGGTGTAATGGGGATAAAAATATATGTGTGGTTCCAGTTACATCCTGAAACCAAATCAGTAGGTATGCATTTTTCTTTTATCGTTTTCTTTCATATTGTCAAAATCTGGCAAAAAAATTGTGTTTTCACTGATTCCTGTTCCAATATTATAAACACCCCTTCCAAAAGTTCACCATTTTCTACATGTTTGATTGTAAAATAAAGACATGTTATTTTTTTAGTTTATTTTGGTGCATAGTTAAGAATTATTTGCATTTTAGCCGTAGTGGATACTTTCATGGAAATTCAGATGACAGAAGTCTGCGAATTTAATTTCTTAAGTTCAAAAAATATTTTTCAGAAATGCAAAAATAAGTTCTAGGGTCAGTCAATTAACTGGAACCACACATATATTTTCTTTGGCCTAAAACAGAAATTAAAAAAAATATAATCCTTCATATAAACACCACTACCTCTTGAATTTCTCTTTCTAAGTTGTCAATTTTGTCTCTGTTTCTTCTGATCTCAGAGTCTTTGGTCATCAGTTCCAGCCTCAGATTGGATCCTTCACTCTCCAACTGATGTGATGAGGTTTGGTACTGTTCTGCTTCCATTGATAAGGCTCTATACTGCTCTAGCAGGTCAGATCGTTCTGATTCCTAACAAGGTACAATAAAAATATAAACATTGATGGAACTTCATTTTTTACATAAAAATTTGTGTTTGTTTAATATTTCCAGATTTCATTTCTTAAATATTAAGGATAATTTCTTTGATAACAAAATAGACAATAGTTTAAACAAATTTGTCACACAATGATTTATAGTGTGACAAGGGAATAACTCTAACTGTTATATATGTTTACAGTTTTTATGTGCATTCTCTGTAATTGATAAGAAAACAGCAAATTTTAGAACACCATCAAAAGAACTATTTAAACAGTATTTAAACCCTTTAAAACTATTGAAAAGAAGTTATTTGATGTTTCAATACATGACCTAAAATCCCTTAAATCATGACAAAACCAAAAAGCCTTTATAAAGATGTTCTTCATCTCAAAGTACATGTGAGGCCTTCAACAATGAGCAAAGACCAACACCTAACTGTAAGTTCAAGATGGCCGCTCATTAATTTCAAGATTTTCTAGACTAGTACCTTTCTAGACAGTAAATCTTCAGTCCTCTTCACTTCAGTCATATAATCCTGGACTTGGGATTTGAGCTGTTCCCGGTCATCTAAAGCATCTTGTAACTCTTGATTTAATTTCTACAAATAAGATATATATACAGAAATAACATTTCCAAAAAAACAACCTTTTTTCATTCCTGTATATTTGTATTATTCATTATTAAATCAAAACACATTGACCTTAACAATAACTGATTTTAACTTTTCTTTATAATTTTGTTCATAAATTTCTAAGTTTTATATTTTTTTCCTTTCAAGTTTATTAGACAAACATTAAGATCTCAATATCTTTTTTTAAGCTTAGCCTGGCATCCTGACCCAATCTAATACTTCGTCGATAGGGCCAGGCGTAATACAATCCACGTGACCAACTATCAGCGCTGAACAGGACTGAATTACTGCGCATGTGCGTATTTTATAATCAAGGAATATATCGATCGGATTGTTAATTAACTGTTGATTCATGATGTTAATCAACAACGTTTGGATTATATTTGTTAAAGTTTTCGAAATTTGCATTTCATATGAAAATAAAAATAGTCTTCAATAAATTTGTGGCAATATAAATATTTCCCGCCATGTGTCAAGAAATGACGCTATCCTAAGATGCATCATTCTAACATCCAATTGACGGAACCATGTTGTTGTATTCCGCCTGGCTCTACTGTCAAGCAGTTGGCCAGGATCCCAGGCTATTTTTTAGCTGTGCATTTTCTTCAAACAGATAAGAAAAATAAAGAAATAAAATTGATGCTGGTTTGACAGCAAGAGTCTTATAAAAAAAGAAACTGTCAAGTTGCCTTTTTGTCTAGTTTTTTGTTGCACTGTTTTTTTACAAGTATTTTTTCAAAATGTTTTATATTTCAAAATTGTAATCATGTCAATTCCTCTGGTAATGAAATGTGGCTAAAAAATTGCAAAAAAAATCAACAATCACTTTACTATTTCCAGAAAAACCTGCAGATATCATAAGCTGACAGACTTTTAAAAAAATTATGGTTTTGAAGACAAAAATTACTTAAAAAAACAATCAAAACAACAAATGTATTGAAATTTAAAATATCAAATAAATCTGGTCGAGGAAACTGTTGCAGGGTCTAGTAAATTTTCTAATTTTTAAAATTCAGCGAATTTTTTAACCTTGTGATTGCTCGAACTGTGGTTTCATTATTATTCATGGATACCAATTTAAGTGGATTTCATGGGTGAAGGTGAGCCATAAATTTAAATGTTCAACGAAGTACAAATTTCCTGTAGGGTTGGTTGTATGCAGACTTTGAAAAAACCATGAAATCAAATATCATTGCAAAAACAAGTTTCCCTTAATTCACGAAAAATTGGTACCCATGCAAATAAATGAATCCACAGTAAAAAAATTAGGAACGATGTCAATACCTGATTTTCTCTGGTCATTACAGCTAAATCATCCTGGAGACGTCTATTCTCTCTCAGAGCAATATCTTTACTACGACTCGTCTCACTCAGATCTTCAGTAGTGCTATCACACTGTCTGTGTAAACTCTTAATCTCTCTATCCTTCAAACCTAGGTTATCACCGGCATGCCTGGAAAAATAATCAAACAAATTGTTAAATAAGGCATGTTTGTAGTTATGTCTCAAATATTTACTGAGAGCAATGGATGAAGACACCTGTAAGGCCTATCCACTAAAACATATATGTTGCCAAGTGTATTCAATTTAAAATAGAGCAACCTCCTAAAGAAGCAAATTGGGAGACATATATGTATACCTACATCTTCAACCCCTCTAAAATGATCTGTAAAGTGAGATTAGCTGGACTTAATGGTGGTAAATTTGGAAAGCCTCTTGATAAAAATGATATGTGATATAGGGGAAGAAATTTTGCGAACTAACAAGCCACCTAAAGGCACTTCAAAGAGTTGTTGCATGGGTTCATAAAGTCTAAAGAGCATGTAAGGAGTCTGAACCCACTTCAATTGAAATTGAATTAATGTTGACTATTTAAGAAAGCTTGAACATGTATAGGGAATTATCAATAAAAAGTATACACTTGGTCAAGTAAAAATAAAAAGTGAAATGCCACCCCTCATTTATTTCTGAAACAACCTTTTCAATTGAATGCCTGCAATCTTTTTCAAAATGTAGAAATCTTTTTCCAATATCACTCTTCAATTGCTTATCATTTTAATTAGCATAGTCAATTTCTTAACAAGTTTAACTTACTCTAGCTGAGCCTCCAGTTCATTTACTCGGATCTTCAAATCACTCATAAGTTTTTCCTAAAATGAGAAAATCAAAATAATTAAATATACATACAGAACTTTGCCTGACGATTAAAAATTGCATTAAGTAAATTGGTATGGACAATGGAAGAGTCAAAGCAAAGACTAGATTTCGAATTAGCTAAGAACACAGCATTTAAAGTAACAGCAAAGACTGGTCAGCTTGCAGTCAAAATTATATATTTGGGTACAGTGACATGTCTTCCTGTGTTATGTGTGTACTGTTATTTTGTGAACTTCATATCCAGCTCCATGTGTTTTTCTAGAACATAGCAGGGTTCATAATTTTATCACACTAAAACATGATCATCCCGAATAATTAGGAAAAATAGGAATTTTACATATATACACAACGATATTCACATTTTTATTTTACTCACTAAAATAAATAGCTTGCAAAAATTAGTTGGTTTACGGTACACATTTCAGACCTTTTCAATTTTTATTTTGCACTGACCTTTACTAAAATATCCTCATTCAATCTAGCAATTTTTTCTGTCTTTTCATCAATGGCCAGTTGAAGACCATCCTTCTCTCTATCTAGAGAACTGATAGTAAGCCTTTGTTGACCAGCCTCATCTTTGGTATTCAGAAGAGCTCTATTCATTTCAGCAATCCTGTCTTCTAACTGCAAGATCTTTTCTTCTTGTGTTTGAACAGTATGTTCTCTTCTTCCAAGACGTTTTTGTGCATCTTCTAATGATTTCTCAGTCTCTTCAGCAAGCATTCTAAAAGCAGAAACGAATATTTTGTTATATCAATTATCATTTAATTTTTCAGGGTTTTTTTTAACACCAGTAAATTGATGAATATATAAAAACTTAAAGATCAATGGTTGGTGTCTGCTTATGAATGTACAGTGGCAAATACATCATGCATATCCAGATGTGAACAAGTGAACATTTTATTGATGGCTAGGTACTGATGATTATGATGGATTGGTGTTTAACATACAGTGGCAAATATTACATATCAAAATAAGGAGATGTGGTATTATTGCCAATGAGACAACTATCCACAATAGTTAAAATGAAGTGGATGTAAGCAATTATAGGCAACTGCACGACCTTCAACAATGAGAAAAACCCATATCATATAGTTGGTATAAGAGAATTAGGAATTTAAATATACAACGAAATATAGGATTATATGCAGACTTTGGCAAAACCATGAAGTCAAATATCATTGAAAATGCAAGTGTTCCTCATCCAAGAAAATTGTGCCATATTTTTAACTTGCTACTTCACAAGGTAACTATTCTGTTTCTGAACTGACCATTTTTTGCTATTACTCCTAACTGTAGGGTAGGTACTGGATTTAGGTACAGATCTCAGAAGCCAAGGTATTTGAACATCCACACAACAGCTCCAATCATGATAAAATTTGAAGGTTTGATTGTATAAAATCCTTGCCCACATTTTTGAAATTTTGTTTTCTTGACCTGTAAAATTCTTACTTCATTTGTGTAGCTGTAGATCTGTGCTGAGAGGCCTCATCCTGAGTGTGGCCCAGACGAAGAGCTTGGTCTTTCACTTGGTCCTCATAGTGTCTGACGTCTTCTCTTAGAGTTGTTACTCTGACAACGTACTCACTCTTCTCTGTTTCAGACTGGAAAAAAGTAAAAACAAGAAGTTGTAGACATTGAGGCGCTAAGCATATCTATATCTGAAAGTATCTGAAAACAGGAAGTAATTGTTTGACTGATCTTAAAAGTGCTCACACGTTACAGTTCATCACTGTCAATAAATGGAAAAATATAAAATATATTTGTACAGTAGTACTTATGAAGTCATTTGGTTCAGTAGTATTTGAGAAAAGTGTGAGGAATAAATTTGTCGGACAAACGGTCAAATCAGGTGATCAGAACCAACAAATATTTTAAGTGAAGTCCTAGTACTCCAAGAGTGAAGGAATAATATACACTTTTGTACATTTATTTCACAGATTTATAAAATTATGATTTGCATACTATTATTTTTGCCGTCTATCGATATACGATATAATTTTTTCCAAATGCCTAAAAAATACTTTCAAGTTGCAATAATTTTCACACTTGCACACAAAAACATTCTTTTTTTTTTTTTTTTTTACAGAAATCAATATTCTTTGCAGTATTTATACAGCTAATTTAATTTTTTGGAATCTGTGAAATTACATTTTATACCAAACAGATAAATCTTAAATCAACTTTTTATGGCCTAAAATGTAAAATGACCTGTATCAAAATCTAATTTTCAACTTCTGACTATTTCCCCAAGAGAGTTTATACACAAGACTTACATTATGTAGAGCATTTTCCAGGTCCTCAATTTTCTGTTCAAGCTTGGCCCTGTCTGATAGGGAAGATTCTGTTGCAATCTTCAACCTCTCTCGTAGACTATCCCTCTCCGTTGTCATCCTCCTGAGGTCTGCTATTCCATCATCTCTTTCATTCTCCACTCGCCTTAAAATTGCCTGAGCTGCCAATGATGTTTTAGGAGATTTTGGTGATCGAACAAGTTCTCTCCTTATTCTCTGAAGCTCATCTTTGGTCTAAAAACAATAAAATAAAACTATGGTTATAATAAATACATAAATACAATAGTTTAATCAGATGCTTGCTGTTCATATTTTCAACTTTTCATTTATATTTTTTTATAAGCACATATATATATATTTTATCTCAATGGATATTTTCAGGATATTCATATTTAGTTAGACCAAAGCAATTCTTATCTAGTACAAAGCAAGTCTTTATTCTATATTCAACTCAATTCTCACGAGGGGAGTGAGACCGAGATATTTTCCCATTCAAATGGAAACCATAAGGGCTATTCCATAAGTTATCGCAAGGGGCCATGGGAGGCACTTTTATAAAACACTGAACACCCTTAAAATAAAAAGATTCATTTTACTTATAATTTTTTACAAAATTCCACAAAAATTCCGAGAAAAATCCAACTATATTATTGATTAGAGTCCCCCACCCCATAAATTTTGGAACAGCCCTAAATAAATCAACTGTTAACCACATGAAAAACAACCTGAATATTTGGCACAATGACAGAACATTTTACTTAACTTCTCTTTAAAGAGTAACCAAATGAAAATGAATAAGGGAGATAACTCTGATAATAAATCAGTAATGTGTTTTTAATAATCTGTATCATAAATGCCTTTTAAGCATTTATATGAAACAAAATTAAAATTATCTGTGTAACTTAATAGCTTATAATATATCTGTCACCAAGGTCCAGAGCACTGTTAGATTAGGCGGAGCTAACTCGTATACTCGAATCAAGGGACAGGGGGTAATTCTATCGCTAGACTTAATGTTCTGAATGGCATAGCTAAAACGCAAGGAAGGTTTTCATAATTTAATTAACGATAACAATTTAGATAAATGATGATAACAAATCAATAAGTAAACAATACCAAATAATAATAATATTCTAATTAAGTACAAGATTATAAAAGCTAAATATCAAATCCAAAATATAACTTTTTCTCTTTCCAATAAAATAACTGCCAAAACTACTAAATCATATAACGAACTTCATTTCAAAATCAAAATGTAAAAGCCTAAAAAATATAATAATTCTCAAATAGAAATTGCCAAAGTAAAAATGTGAGTCAGAGATAACACTACACAGTCAACTGGTAGACTGGTAGACAGTCTTGAAGGTCCAGTATAATGACATTAGTAGTGAGAGGTTACGGTTCTGAAACACTCACTGTTTTCTAAAAAATGCTCAAAAAATAAAATGTGAGTCAAAGATAATTTTTTGTCTCAACACTACAAAGTCAACTGGTGGACTGATCGACAGTCTTACAGATCCAGTATAATAGACTTTAGCAGTGTAAGTTTAGGTTTCCGAAAAGATGATTGCTTTTCCTAAATTTTACAATGCCATTTATACTAAAACCAAAAACTAATCAACATGACACAATGTGTAAATAGTACTCTCATTAGCAAAATAGAGTATAATTAAACAAAGCATAATTCCTTCATGTTTTGATAAAAACTTAAAATATCCTAGTGACATGCTAATTACAATTAATATTTCAAACCAAATTACTTTGAGCAAACTGTAACATGTCAAGTACTTGCCACAACATACATGTAGGTAAAAATGAATAAAAATTTTACAAAATAAAAACACAAAATTTTCTTTCTAAAATAAAACATTCTTTTATACTAATTACACTAATAAAAATATAAGGCAAAGTACACACCACGACATATCTTTAAAATTGTTGACAAAAACATAGTAGTGATTTTTTTATAGTTTTAAGAAACAAGACTTTACCTCATCATACATTGTGCTGAGCTTGTCTCTCTCTGCTGTCAAAACTTTAACATTAGCTTGAATCTGGAATATGACGAAAAGATAAATGTTTTATATTTGTAAGTTTGGTAACCTACCAGTGACAGATAATACACTAATCTTGAATTGTTTTTTTTACGAATGAGCTACACCGGTTGACCAGAGGTCAATCGATGTAAACAACATCATTGAACATCGGTTCTTACTGTGATGTAATAATTTTTATAAGCATTGTGACAAAGGAAATTTACGGGAAAATACATGAATCCAAAAGCCGTCTATTCAAGTTACAGTTAAAATATAATTTAATAAATCATGCTGTATTTGTATTTAAGTCTATTTCAAAACTGTAGAACATGCACTTTAAAAAAAGACTGTTTTCTAATATTTATGTTTCTTTTATGTCTTCAAATCACACAAGTCATCTGTATTGATGCTATCTTGAGCATATTTTGGTATTACAATTCCATTATTTCAACATTTTTCATGATTTTGAAAACATTTGGATCTTAGTCTTCTCCATTAGATCAATTATATAAAGGGGTTTTGATTGAAAAATGCTTCATATTCATTATTTATCAATGTTGTTTTTTTTATTCTGACTTCACATATTATCACTTTGTATGTATTATTTGAATTTTTCAAGTTGACATTTTGTACTAACCTCAGCCATATGTCTTTCAAATTTATCTAGTAAGGCTTTCATTTCATCTCTTTCTCTGATCAATTTGGAAACTTCTGGATCGTCAAGTCCCTGAAATTTCATTTAAAGTTTAGTATAACAGACAATCAAATTTTTCTATATACCACCCATTTTCAGTGCACTTTCAAAGTATATAAATTATATATTTTTAATATCGTTCTCAAAATTTCTACATTCTCGGTCATTAATTTACAGATAAACTAATATCTTTTACAAAAATATATTGTCCAGCGGAAAATATTTCATCATAGCAAGTTTTGTTCATTAAGATAATATGCTAACTACTTTGTTTTATTTTATTCCAAGGTTTTTGTAATAAATTGGTCAAAGGGAAATAACTCCAGAAAAATCTTAAAAAGTCTTTTTATTTTGAGCATTGACTATATAAGCAACAAACCTTAGTTGGTGTAGCTCTGGCTGATGAAATTGTTTTCTTTGTGGCTTTCAGAATTTCATATTCTTTCTTGTAATATTCTTTCTCTTCTTCCATGACCCGTATTACAGTCTCATATTGGGCTACAGTCTGTAAATGAAAAAAGTTCGTAAAAATATATTTTGTTTCACATAAAATTAAATATGTAGTCCTTGTATATAAATCATCAAATAACAATTTAATGTGTATTCATTATCATTCCTTGCATACCAATATTCGCCGATTTCATGCAAATAGTGAAACAACGAATTAAAATGTTCAATGAAGAATAAACTTTTGACAGTTTTTTTACTCATTGTTGAAGGCCGTACAGTGACCTATAGTTGTTTATTTCTGTGTCATTTGGTCTTTTGAGGAGAGTTGTCTCATTGGTAATCATGTCTTCTTATTTTTATATTGTATACAAACATTTGCAAAAACAGGAAATCAAATAACCGTGAAATCACAATTTTTCCCGTTTCCACGAAAGTTGGTACCCATGAACATACATGAAATCCACAGAATTCAAGATTTCAAAGGGGTGATGTATTTAAAAACAAATGAAATGTGTTATGATGTTGACTGTAAAATAACAATAATGGTAGCACAACACTGTGGACGTGGTTTAATTGCAAATGTCAGACACCAGAGGACGCTGATGTAGGATACTACTCATATACAAACCTTTTTATCAGATTTTGAGGTAGGTGTTCCTGCAGCCTCCCGTATCGGACTTCCTGCTCTAGAAGATGACCTTGACCTTACAGGACTTCGACTTCTCGTTGGAATCTCCCCTCGTAACATTTTTTGAAGAGCATCGGCTTGATCTCTGTAATAGTTTCTCTCTTCTTCAATACTACGAATGAAGGCATCAAGTTTGCTTGAAGTTTTGCCTTTCTTTGTTAGTGCTGGGCCATTCTTTTTCTTTAGTCTTTCAATCTCTAACACAAGTTCCTTTTCTGATTTAAAAGAAAATGTAGAATTGACAATCAACTGACTTTAATATATGTGTGCTCAAACTTTGGGTCAATTCAAAACTTTTTATACCGGTATACTCTTTTAAGTTTTTTTTTTGCTTTACAACAATATTCTTATGGTGTATATCTAAACATAATCTTTCATAGAACCAGATATTTCTAATGTTTTCATAATAAAAAATTACTAGATGTAAATAGTGAGTTTATTATGAACTGTTTTTTACAAGAATGGGAACAGATATTACAAATACATGCTGGTAGTAAACTATGCTCTTATGTACTTTATAAAAATAATTTTGTCTGTGCCATCACAACCCAAGAGCTCACTGTGGTATATAGAAATATAGTTGTCCCTTGGTCTTCTGCTGACTGACAGTAATACCATTGCCACGTTCTCTACACGTGAAGAACCCTTGCACCAACTCTTTGAGGGGTGCGTAGGTGTCCTGTTGTAATTCTAAATTGCTGTCCATATTCTATATATACTTATTTTCCAGCGTTTTTCTATTCTAGTTGTGTCATTGTTATTTGGACTTTTGTCTACTCGTTTTAATTTCACTCATGTCTGTGTGGGTTTATATGGTTGTAATATCTAACGCTGTTTCAACGTTGTTTTTTTATACTGCAACTAGTTATTTTTATTTTCTAAATATAGTAACACAGCTATATTTTGTGCAATGTCAATTTCATCATGGAACACTTTCTCCACAAACATTGGTTCATTAAGGGATAAAAATAAGTTTGACATTTGTGTTACAATCTAAATAGCTATCAATGTAATAATTTAAGTTGCAGTATAAAAACAATATTAGGTCAATGTCATAAAAATATAAACTTTTTTGTATTTGGCACAAAACTGTGGATGGGCTCAGTTAAACCTCGCCCTTCCCCAGTTTCTCAGCCTCATACAAAAAAGTTTATATTTTCTGACATTGACCTAATATTGTATATTTCTCTTATTGTCTGCTAGATTTTTAATTTAGAATTTCCATATTGCCATGCTCATGCTCTATATAGATATAGGTAGATGTGGTATGAGTGCCAATGAGACAACTCTCCATCCAAGTTACAATTTATAAAAGTAAACCATTATAGGTCAAGGTACGACCTTCAACACAGAGCATTGGCTCACACCGAACAGCAAGCTATAAAGGGCCCCAAAAAAATTACTAGTGTAAAACCATTCAAATGGAAAAATCTATAGTCTTTTTTAATGGTTCTCTATCTAAAATAGTAGTAATTTGACAATACTGTGGATTCATTATTTGTCGTGGGATACCAATTTTCATGGTAAAGATAAACCACAAATTTAAAAGTTGAACAAAATACACATTTTCTAAAGCCATGAATACAGACATAGGCGAAACAATGAAATCAAGTGTTAATGAAAATACATTTATTCCTCAATCCATGAAAAATAAATGAATCTGGAGTAAAATCTAAGTCCTACTAATAAGTTTGTAAAATAATCCCATACCATTAGCCATAAGTTTGTTCACTCTATGACTAATCCTCTTCTTGTCTTCTGTCACTCTGTCTAGCAGTTCCTCAAGACGCATCAGGTCGCCATTCTTTACAGATAACTGCTGTTTAAGTTCGGCTTGCTGTATGGATAAGGACTGGTTACCCTACAATCATTATAACATTTATGTACTGTCTAAAAAGTTTAACACTGCTAGAACTGAACTGAAAAGATAGCCCGAACAATTTTAGGAAATAATCCACTAAACTTTAAACATTGCAGGGTAAAATAAAAAGTGCCTTCTGTATTTTAACTCTTTTTTTTATCCAGTCTTTTTGATTATAAAACAGTCATTTAGGTTACAGTAAAAAGGTAATATTGTGCTAAGAAAGATAACTCAATTATTCTATCAATTAATTAACATCCATCCAACTTACAGCTTTCAACTCAGCTACTACTTGGTCCAAGTCTTCAAGCTCATGGCGAGATTTTTCCAATTCATCCTGAAAATATAAAACAACATGTGTCAACTTCATCATCTTTGTAGGGCTATTCCTAAAATGGAAATATTTATAATCATCTGATTGATCATTGACCAATAGGCAAAAAAAGTTCAGTTGCAAATATTTCATACATATTCAGGGTTATTCCATCAAAAGAATGTGGAAGGATAGGAAAGGACAAAATCCTCCTACAACTTAAAGGGGGAGTTTTTCCTTTCCTGTCAACCAGCATTACGTTTTTTGTGTAATTTTCGTTCCATCATACGGACATACATGTGTAATTTTCGGTACGTCATATGGACATACAACCATAAATGACCTACGACCCATGTCCAAAAATAAAACTTCCCTTCCAACTCGTCCTTATGCATTATAAAAGAAGACTGTTCAGGATGATAACATGTTAATGGAAGGAAAAGATGGTATGATTCATGTCCAATGTCCAAGAACACACTGCCTTAAAACATTTTTCTGACAGTGAGGTGACAAGTCTTTAGTTTGTACTCCCTTAAAGCTTCACACGTGTTGGAATGACAGTTATTACAAATTTAAGTCCTTGGTTTAACTTGGAAGACACTTCAATAATATTAAAGAAACACTCTTCCATTTCATGCAGTAAAGCTATTTTTCCTGCTTCTGACGTGTTATGAGAAACAAATAAAGTATATTTTGAAGATCTAAGATGCAATCAGTGTGGAAGTATTATGAAATGGACTTTTGTTATCATTTTCATTTTTGTTTTACCCCTCCCTGTAATATATCCTTTTGTATTTTCCTTTAAATATATATTTAGCCATACTTTTTTTTTTGGCACATGATATGAATGCTGTTAAATTGATCATGCTTTATATTTCAATATTTTTAATTTTTGAAAACTACAGTGATCAATACACTAATTAAGCACACACATAAATTATAACTGCTGTGAATTTTTTTTTTTTTGCCACAACTGATTAATTTCATGCATGATATACATTCTAACCGGCAGACTTGGTAGCTGGACTTGTAGACATTTTTTAAACTCTTGTACACCACTTTAAAAACATACTTCTGAATGGGTGCGTGTCAAATTTGCTAAATATCAACTAAAATTTTTTAAACATATATATATATATATATATCAAATTGAAGAGTACTTGATTATTATTTACTATCTATAAAAAAAAACATGCATCTAATCATTGAGATTTAAAAGCATTGAAATGAACTTTGCACATGTGCAAAAACCCTGCATTTTTCATGCATGTATGTAATATATACATATTTCTATTAATCTTACCAGATGACAACAGATCTAAAATAATTAATCTTGATCTTAATACATATAAAATTTTAAAAATTTAAATCCTACACTTCCTCTACATGAACTATTACTAGTCCAACACCTTCTTTTCATACTATAAAAATATTTAAAGGTAAGTAGTTCCCAGAAACTGTACATGTTGTATATGAAATAAATACATTGCCCAATTTTTTATATTGAAAAAAAAAAACAATTTAATTAATTTTTGGTGGGTTGATATAAAGTTCTGAAGTAAATTCTTTTAAAAAAGAAACAGAAAACTAATCTTTGTTCTATCATCTACCCACCTTCAATGAATGAAATTCTTATTTTTAGAATCTATACGACTATGGGAAATTCCTTGTTAGAACCCCAAAATGGGAATAACGTCATATCATTGGTTTAATTTCCATTGTGTAAGACTTGGTCAACCAATCACTGCAATTATATGCTTTTAAAATTTTTACCCAGAATGCATTAGATTCTGAAACTCAGACAAATCTATTTACCTTAGCCTCGTTCATTTCTCTATCTGCCTCTTTAACAACAATTTCTTTGTCTGATTGTAGACGTTTGGCCATGCGGTCCACATCATTGAGGTCATATTCCAATTCTTTATTCTTCGCTTCTAATTGTCTTGTCTTTAAATTCATTTTGGATGACATGCTTTCATACTCATCTCTCGTTGCTAAAGCTTCATTCATTTTTCTGTCCATTTCTCTATTCTTTTGTTGTAAAAAGTCAATCTGTAAGGAAAATGATCAGAAAGTAAAATATATGTAATTGTTCAGAGTTCTTGAAGACCTCACTTACAAAAAACAATTCATACCAATAAAATGCTTGTCTGACAAGTAAATTGAGATTTTTACTAGAAAAAAGTCAGATAAATGTTTGGGTATTTTTAGATTTAAATTTATTTAAACCTGTTATTCTCATTTTTGATCACCAAGTTACTTTAAGCATGATTGATTGTTGGTATTTAATGCCACTGTCAACACTCTTCACTTTACCATGGTGGGCAGTTTTATTGGTGTAAGAAACAAATACCCGGAAAGAACAACCAAAACCTCGGCTGGAAAACTGGCAATCCAAGTCAATTTAGATTGGAGTCAAATACAAATAGCCACAAGAAGGGTTAGAACTCACAACCTCAGAGCTGACAGCCTAGCGATTGCTGTAGATGAACTACTTAGACCACTTGGCCACCAAGTCCTCCTCCAAATATGAATAAATATATGAATTGTAAGATAGGAATTTGCTTTTGTCATAGTATTCAAGCTTTTAAAATCAAAATACAAAGTCTGGCAACAGTTGAATCCATGCAGGATGTAAAAGTAGTTACCACTTGGACTTTTTTTATATCCTGAGAGCAAAACTTCAGATTTCATTTTTTTGTTTCCCTTTTTTCTTGAAATTATTTGTGGTAGTTAAAGCAGCTAATTAAGGGTCATTGGATATTTCACTGTGTCTGGCATGTTATAAATTACTATAGAATCTTCTCTTTTTATTGGTTCCAATTTTTGTGGATAGAGGAAAATATTGCATTTTTGTCATGTTTGTAGATACTTCATTTTGTGGTTTTGAAAACTTCTCAAATGAAGTCTACAGAAAATTTAAACTCTTTTGAACACTGAAATTTGCAATAAAGCATTACTTTCCAAAATTAGCACTCAACAAAAAACAGTAGAATCCTAAATCTTGTATTTTTATTCACCTGTATATTAAGATGAGAGATCATCCTCTCGTTAGCCCTGTTCCGGGCCTCCAGGGCCACAACATCTGAAGGTCTTCCTCCGTCCAACATTCTGTTCAGTCGTTCTATTTCTTCATCACGTCTATCAACCTGCAAAAGAATTGAAACATTTTTTTTTTTTTTTGTAAATTCTTATCAATTCCAAGACTTTTCTCTATGTATTTTTAATCATATATATAATTTTCACACTTTTATCTATGTGTGAAATCTGACAAATGAAATATATTGCTGACCTTTTCCACCATGCTTAACAAGTGGGAAAACAGCATGGAACCATGCACCAAGTTAAAAAATACCATTGAAGTATCAAAATAAGGAGATGTGGTGTGACTGCCAATGAGACAACTATTCCTGAGTCCAACTGATGTCGAGTTTAAAAGTTCATTTTATATACCCAACTAAAGATTTTATTCAAATATCTCTAGATCTTTCAAACAATATCCCTATAAAGCTCAGAAAAGCAAACTTAGGGTTCCCTGTTTTAATATTATTATCTAATTAAGGAAATGCAAGAAAAAACAACAAGCAATACACAGGGGCTCCTTGGTCATTTTACTTTGTACCAAGTTCTAAACCACAAATCTATGACACCCGCCTATAGAATTCAATACACATCTAAGTCCTTTAAATATACTAAATTTAAATGACTGTTTGAAATAAAGTGTTTTTGTCAAACTGAAACAATAGAATATTTTTTATGCTTTTCAAGGTCTAGCCTTTCAAATTAGAGATAATATCTTTCTGTCAAATCAAACAAAGAAATTCATTTTCTATTATAAATTCATTTTAAAGCCCTATTAATGCTAAATATATATATGAAATATTTTCAGAATGAAAGGGAGAACTCTTTTTTTGAATATTTAATTTGGGTTATCTTTTAATGGTTTTCTTTATCAACAGAAACTCTATCCTCAAAATAATTTTCTGTTATATATTTGCCACACAAAATATTTACCTTACTTTACAGTTATATGCATATATGCATTTTTTGCTTTGTTGCAATTTTTTTTATGTTTTACAGTATACTTAACATTGTTTATATATATATATATTTAAGAATGCATATGGCCAAGTATTTAGTTAGGTGTAACGAATATGTGAATTATAAAATAACCTATAAATTCATGCTAAATATTAATTATTAAATAAATTAAAGTTCTGCAATCAAAAAGCAACATAAACGATTTTGAAGGTACTACTTTCAACCTCTCTGAACAGATTTTGATTAAAATATTCTATATGTTAACTTATAAAATATTAATTTACTAGGTGCAAAAATCTGAATTATTTAAAAAAAATAGGTCTTCAAAAGTTTTATCATTATAACATTTTTTACTCACTCCTGCCTCAAGAAATAATCTCTCTTTGCATTCCCCAGCTCCTGGTTCAAGATATAATCTCTCCCTAGATAATTCCCTGGGCCTGGGTCTATTATAATCAGACCTCAAACTTTGATGCCTATGCATTTTGGGAGGTTTTTGAGACACTACCCTCCCGTTATAATATCTATCCAATATATAAGATGTCATGTTAATTTCATTTTAATTTCTCTAAATGAAATCAACATTTCAAATTTTGTTCAGACATGCAAATGAGCAAGTTAGTTAATTATGTCAAATTAAGGATTTGGCCACTTAAAACAAGATCAGCCATACCTCATTAACCCCAGCTTTGATAGTTCAACTTCGTTAATTAACAATTGAAATTCACAACTGATAATTAGACACTGACCATTGATTGGTTCAAGTAATTAATAGTAACATTGTTTTCTATAGAAACTTTATTTTCTATCTGATTAAGTTATGTTAAAATTGTTTTATACCAATAAGCAAATTCTTTTTAAATATTCAATTGCAGATTGAATTTCATTTTATTTTAAACTACAAAATGTTGTATACAATGTAAAATATAAATACACCTAATGGAAATACACAAGCATGTTCTCAAACTGGATAATGTTTAAGTACACTTAGTTTAAAATACACCTGTCCATTATAAACTACAACATGGAATATGTTTATTTAGAACTTTTCATTTATTTTTCTTGGTAGTTATTCAGAATAAAAAACTCATGAAAATTTAGGTTAATTACCACTCTTCATCTTGAAGTGCGTTTTTGTATTTTCAAATATATATGTAATGTTTTTTTATTGTTTGAACATTTTAGATCCTATTTTCCTTCATAATATGAGTCCACCCTATTCAGCTGATTATATAGTTTTATGTTATATAAGAATCAATAATTTAAGCAATTTTTATTTATTACCATACAAAAATATGAATGCAAAATGCAAACTGGTCACAGAGGCAGATTTAGGAGGTGGGTGGGGTGTGTTCCACACCCCCCTTATGGATCTTATATATGATAAATGCATAGACCTTTTACAAGTATCACTATAAAGGTTGGCTTGCCAGAGCCCTTCCTTTTCAAAATCCTGGATTTGCACCTGGATCAATTTACAAAATAAAATATTTACCCAAATAGGATTGCTATAGAAATTCAACTCACACAAAAAGCTGTTGTTAAAAAACAAAAAGATAATCTAATTTTTTCACTTACCCTTAGCTAATCTTTGAACACTAATTGATTGTCAAGTTAAAGTACTTAACAAATTTTATTCCTTATAAACATTGTATTATTGTATCCACACCCTCAATTTCTACATAAGGAAATGTCTGTACCATAAGTCAGGAATATGACAGCTGTTTTCAATTCGTTAGATGAGTTTGAGCTTTTGATTTTGCCATTTTATAAAGAACTTTCCGTTTTGAATTTCCATTGGAGTTCAGTATTTTTGTTATTTTACTTTTTTCTTTCACCAACCACCACTTGAGTATTCTATTTTTAAGTTCATGCATTTCATCAAGTTCATTTTATCTCAATTGAATTCATATTCTGAATAAGTTATATTTTTTAAAACAATAGGTTTTTACTTCTATGATTTTTTCAAACAGACAATTTTTTTTGGAAAGGTCGTAAAATGTGAAAAAAAAATAACTGTTCCTGCAATAATTTTTTTGGGGAGGGGGTTTTTGGGTTGCTGTCTCATTAATTTTTGCCCAACAACTCCATTGCTTAGTACCTAAAAATTTCAAATATGTATGTTTTGAAAAATATTTGCTCCACTCCTCTGGGAAAATCTTGAGCTCAAAACAATGTTCTGGGAACCACTACAGCAAAACTACAAGTCCGTAACACATTTACAACTTCACAACTAATTTAGATAAGCAAAGATCCGTTATAAACCTAAGACATCATAAATGGACCATAAACACTCGCACGACATTTATTAAATTTGCTGAGGGTTTTAAACAGGAACTGATAACCTAAGCCACTCCAGGTCAATGAAGATTAATTCAAAATTAATTTTAAATTGGTCGTATACAAGATCAATACTAGTAGATCTAAAATGTAAATTTGTCGTTCGGTAAATGACTTTAAACGAGAATTCATTAAACACGTCTGAACATGGGGTTGACAATCCTATACATTATGTATGTGTAACAGCTAGACGTCGCTGATTGTGGAAAGTTTGTTACAGTTTAATAAAAGTCTCTATTAAATATTCAAATATACTAATATTTCAATTGTATCCATGATTCATTTGTTAGAGTTTGAGACACATTCAGAAAGTTGCAATCCAGCAGATTTTCAAATGGCTGTTTAAACTTTTTGGATTATTCATTTTAAGATCAATAACACTGACTGCATGACCATCTGCAGGTCTATATATATGCATAAAGATTCTACCACTGCATTGAGTGTGATACAATATTTCTCCACTCTTTAAGGACAGTTAAATTTTCAAATGTAAAATACAAAGCTTGCTGAGCGATTTAGATATTTGAAATATAACTGTCGAGAGTGGAGGAATTTTGTCTTGCACAAGATTTGGTGGTAGAATCTGTTTCTCTAATGATTTTTTACCACTTGAAGTTAAGCAACCAACAATCAATCAATCTAACTAAAGATGTGTTCTATATATATTATAGTGTTATCATACAAAAGTACTCAAGTATACATCTTTGGCTTATAAATTCAAGGTTTTAGCATTCCTGATAGCAGTTAATTCAGAATAGCGCTTTGGACACCCCAAATTTATTAAGTAGTATTATTTTCATGCATATCATTTGAAAGGTTCTGGGACATGGTTCGACATCACTATTTTGACAATTTTCTGTATTATTACAAAAAATTGCTTGATATATCAATTCATATGCAACTGTCCATTTGTTTACAGAAAAAAAGTTGAGTTTGAATATCTCTAGGCTCCTTATATGCTCAATAAATTATCAATGATGGATTAATTGACTTATATATATGCACTGTAAATTATTTGTGATGTCTTTCTACTTCAGCTTGAGTTCATAATCTTGCTGTGGGGGAGAAAGTTAATTGATTAATTATCATTCAGGTATACTAATTTTCATTGATAATGGGTATATCCGGTAATCCACATATTGAAGTGTCAACAATATATAAATTTCCTACAGACTTGGATACAGAACTTGTCAAAACCCAGAAATCAAGTTCCCCTAAAAATATAATCTTTTGTCAATACAATGAAATTGATTCCCACCAAAATAAACAAATATACAGTATAAAAGGCTTAGCCCATTCCAATTCAATCTGATTATATAATTTTATCAATAAAATATTTGAACTAAACAACAAGTTCATCACATATTTTAAAAAAGCAAACAATTGATCATGAGCTCGAGAGATTCATGTTTATAAAATCACAGAAAATTAAGTGGTCATCAACTATGTATTAAAATGATATTAAATATTGAACCTTCAAAAAATTTTTAACTGAAAAAAGACATTTAGAAATTGTTGTGTTAGAAAAACTGTCAAATTTGATGAGTTTTAATAATACATTTAAAATCGCTATTTAGCCTATATTCTATTTAGTAAGAAGAATACAGTGACTACAAAATGAATATGAATATGTATATATCATAACCAACTCTTTTTGAATTCTAAGGGAGAAATAAAAATGATTTAAAGCTGCAGGGATTTCTAAATATATCTGAATATTAAATAAATTTTATAGCAAAAAAGTCATTTAGCTGTTTTTCAACAGATGCATTTAATATATATGTAAATGATTGTTTCATTTCCTTTTAAATTATCTTCTTCCTGTCAACAGATGCATGATCTTAAAAATGAACATACACGTATTTGATCAAATTACGAAGAGACAAAAATGCATTTCTCTAAAATTAGTATCATTACTTCGATTTGGTTTTAAAGCCAAAAAAATGAAAGCAATTTTGATTTAAATGGATCTGATATTGATAACACAAATTGTTGCATATCTATGCATGTTCAAACATTGAAATTTTTATAGCCATAATTTATATCACGTTTTAACGGACCTAAATTACGTCAGTGAGTTGCTAACACGCTATCATGAAAATGGGCCTCTATTCAGTTGTACATTTCAATGTGACATATCTATCCAGGAATAAATAAACATTTAAAGTTTAAATACACATGAAAGATATATTAACCACTTGAATGGACAATATCAAAATGTAATATTATCCAAAATAATTTCGTTTTTATAACAGCCTAAATACTGATAAAAACAAAATTGAAAAGCTTGTCTATGCTTTGATAAGGAAAGAGTTTGAAATTGACAACAGGAATGTAGATTTCATATCTATATTTTTTTTCAGTTGAAAAATTTATGATAATAAAATGCTGACTTGAGATATTTCAAGCAATTCAATACATCTTTTTATATCAAAGCTTTTCTTGTAAATCAATTGAATTGATTTTGATATTTAAATGTAAAAATGAATTTATTTGGCAAAAAAGGTGATAATTGGTAAAATTTTTATTCATGGGAATTATCAGGTACTAAATTAAAGGACTTTTAAAATTACAGAATGAATGCACAAAAATATGAAAATCTGAAACAGCAAAATTATAAAAATTCTTTTTCAAATAAAGATATGTGGTATGATAACCTGCGTGTATGAGACGACTATTCAAAGACCATAAGACAAGGATGTCAACTACAAGTAATCACACAACCTTCAACAATGAGCAAAACTCATACCATACAGTAAACCATAAAAGTACCCTGGATGACAAAATGTCAAATTAAATGTGACCCGCCATGACATTTCCGGGCTTATGGCGGTAAATGTCATAATGAGAAAACATGGATGTAAATCAGCGTAACGTAATCGGGGCACCTGTTATTGAATATTCAATTATATCATGCGGTAAAATAAAGTTTCAATTTTTCTTGACTTGAGGAAATTTGATTCTTATATAAAGATATTCAAACAAGTAGATTTTTGTGTAAAATTAATTATTCAGGATAATAATCCTGTTTAAAATCGCATTCTTAATTCACACAATTTATCTTTGAGATTTCATTGCATTGATCTGAATTCAAAATAATTATCAAAGGGGCCTGAAAATAAACTTTAGATCATTATAGGCATTTCAAAGCGCAGTGTTTATATTTTTCTCTAATTTATTACCAATACAGACTACAGCATGAACATAAGTGTTTTTGAGTAAACCTCATTGTTTCACATTGTAAGGGAACATATGTATGAACAAATACCGGTAAATGTAAATCAAGCAAGTTATGCCTGCCCATTAGGACCCCAATAGTGTCTCGTCTCATGTTCGTTCCTATGTGGTTTTTTTTTTTATCTATGTCCGTCTTAGAACTACATAAACAAAATGTATGTGTTGTTGAAAGTTTTCTTACTTACATCCCTTTCACCTACATGCCCTAATATTATTGATCATGCTTTTTGACAGTTTAATCTTACTATGCATTAACAGATCTTGGATTTAATCACTTTAACAGGATACATGTACAAAATGTATTCACAATCAGATAAAAAAATTCGTAAAGGTTCCGTGGAACCCAGTGTCTCGCCTACTTTTGCTGTTAATCGCAGGCTCAACAAAAATGAGGAAAAAAATTAATAAAAATATTCCTCTCTATACTACATTTTGATTGTAAGTAGCTTCTGTCCAAGTTTGGTAAAAATCCCGGATGGTTTTTGAATCTAATAAATGTTTTTAAAACTTTAACTGCAGACTGTATGTAAAGTTAACTGGAAGAAAAACTAAGTCCATTTATAAGTAAAATACTGAAAAAATGGAACAAAATTTTATCAAAATTTCCTTCTAGATACTAGCTTTTGATCATAAACAAGCGTCTGTCCAAGTGTGGTACAAATCCAGGATAGTTTAAGAAAGTTGTTAAAATTTTAAAAACTTTAACCACAGAGTGAATGTAATGTTAACTGGCAGAAAAACTAAGTCCATTTATAAGTAAAATACGGAAAAAATGGAATTTTTTTTATACAAAATTTACTTCTGGATACTATCTTATGATCATAAACAAGCTTCTTTCCAAGTTTGGTAGAAATCCAGGATAGTTTAAGAAAGTTGTTAAAATTTTAAAAACTTTAACCACAGAGTGAATGTAATGTTTCCTAGCAGAAAAACTAATATAAGTCCATTTATAAGTCAAAAACGGAAAAAATGGAATTTTTTTTTTACAAAATTTACTTTTGAATATAATCTTATGATCATAAACAAGCTTCTGTCCAAGTTTGGTAGAAATCCAGGATAGTTTAAGAAAGTTATTAAAATTTCAAAAACTTTAACCACAGAGTGAATATTTGTGGACGCCGCCAACGACAACGACAACGACGCCGACAGAATGTAGGATCGCTATGTCTCGCTTTTTCGACAAAAGTCGAAGGCTCGACAAAAATGAATATTAGAAAGCATATTAAATAATACACAGCTCCTTGTTTGTTATTATATATCTTGGTATTCACTTTCTTAGCATTAATGTAGTTTTTCCTAAAGAGAGAGAAAAATGTTTAAGTCATTATTACTTAGATTGCAGATTCCGGTACATTGTTGCTATGGGAATTGTTGATATAGAAATACAAATTCTTAGTTATTTAGTTATTAAAGCTACAATTACATTTTTATTAATTAAGAAAGACCAGAAGCCCCACCCCCCAACCTCCCAAAAAAACCCCAAACAATATGACAATTTTCAAAGTTAACTATAATAGATGAAAATACATAATGTACATGTGAAAAATTGAAAAATGAAAATTTTTGATAAAATTGAAAGTAACAAAAATGCCCATACTTCTTTTATTTTGCAAAATCTAGCAAAATAATTTGTCAGGGTGTTTTGAATCTATGTAAACTTCATAAAAATGCAAAAAACTCATTTTGACCCTGGAACCTCCATAAGCTTGAAAATCTCATAGCTGGTCACAAATTATGAAAGGAAAAGATTTGATTTAAGATCTTTTTAACAAATATACAATCATACACATGTCCCCCTTTTTTTATGCCTGATTGTTTGATGAGCTTGTCCCTTAAAAATTGCCAGTATAAATATATGATTTTTTTCAATATAACTCGAAGTCTAAATAGTAATTGGTTATTGTAAATCCTTATTTTCCCTTTTTGTACAAAACAGACCTGTATCAGATTGATTGATTTTTGTCTGCTTGATCCAGTGGCAAATATTTCATGCATTTTCAGGAAAGAGTAAATTAAGCAATATACCAATTAGTATAACAATAAGATGTGGTATGATTGGCAATGAGACAACTATCAACCAGAGTTCAAATGAAGTTGATGTAAGCAATTATAGGCTGGTTGAACTGAAGAAAACTGGTCGACAAAATTTGGACTGCCACTGATGTAAATGAAGGAATGAGGGATAGGGGCACAATGTTTCATCTGTATTAGGTCATCAACGGACCCCTCAAGGAGTAATATCAGTCAATTTTTTTTTTACATTCATTTAAAACAAACACACAACTCTTAACTGCCATAAAAAATTATAAACAATAATTTCAGCAAGTACGCTGTTTACTTTTATCTCCAAAAGTTCAATTTCTATAATACACAGACAGAACCCCAATAAAAGCATTTAAATTTGAACACAAACAAATATTTGTCTAACAATCAACTTTACAACCCCCACCTACCTACATATTTTAAACCATGTTATAATTTTCATTACATTTAAATTGACTTTTATTGAATATTTTGGGGCTTTTGCAGTGACACCTTGGAATCTTGTACCAATACATGGTATTCCATTAGTCATATTGACCAAGTATTTAAAATACATCCATGTATTGTAAAGATGTACTTAAGTTATATGCAAATTATGGATTCTTTTTGGTGTATTTAAAAAAAAAAAAAAACATGAAGACATGTCTTTTTTAAAATGAAAGAGAAAATAATAATCAAGCTATGACTAGAAAAACAAGAATGTGTCCATAGTCCACGGATGCCCCACTCGCACTATCATTTTCTATGTTCAGTGGACCGTGAAATTGGAGTCAAAACTCTAATTTGGCATTAAAATTAGAACGATCAAATCATAGGGAACATGTGTACTAAGTTTCAAGTTGATTGGACTTCAACTTCATCGAAAACTACCTTAACCAAAAACTTTAACCTGAAGTGGGACAGACGGACAGACGGACAACCAGACCGAAAAACATAATGCCCCTCTACTATCGTAGGTGGAGCATAAAAAACAACATTAAGACATGTCTTTTTAAAATGAAAGAGAAAATAATAATCAAGCTATGCCTAGAAAAAAAAAGGTTTGTTTCCCCTTTTGTTTACCTACTGTTTGATGATTGGATTGATTGATTGGTGTTTAACACCACTTTCAGCACTTTTAGCTATATCATGACTGCCAGTTTTTTATTGATGGAGGAAGCTAAAGTGCCCATAAGGAACAACCAAGCTGGCAATCCTACTCAATTAAGATTGGAATTGAGCACTGTGACCTGCCTTGTGAGGGGTTTGAACTTGCAACCTCAGTGTTGATAGATTAGGCTAATGATACAGTAGATGAACAGACCTCTTGATATCTTAGGACCTCTTTATATCTTAAAAGAATCTCAGGTTAAATTTCAGTTGGCAGAAGTTGGCTCTCCATGATGGATACCGAAATGACAAAGTCTGCAGGGAGTACAGACATGGATTCATACAGCATGTACAGGGCCCCCTATAAAAAGATTTTTAAAAATGTATAAAGTAAAATTATGCCAATTTTGTGTCAAAATAAGGTCAACTTTTTCTCATTCTCGGGACTCCCCTCCCCATTACATCAAAATTCAAATCCTGAAATTATATCTGGTCTACATGACCTGTACTGAGTGTACATATTGCAGAATTGCCTTGTTTCAAACTGTATGGCCAATGAATTAAAAATTCCTTTATCTTGGGAACATCAACATTTCTGCATCCATGCAGTGCATCCCACTGAATAAATTGCATAGGTGTTAACATTTAGCTTTTTTTTTAAAGTTGGAAGACTCCACAGGTGCTGTCCACACGGTAGAACTCTGAACCAGTCTGAATCAATTTTGTATCTGTTCCAACTTCACTAATTTTTGTCGAGCCTTCGACTTTTGTCGAAAAAGCGAGACATAGCGATCCTACATTCCGTCGGCGTCGTCGTCGTCGTCGTCGTCGGCGGCGTCCACAAATATTCACTCTGTGGTTAAAGTTTTTGAAATTTTAATAACTTTCTTAAACTATCCTGGATTTCTACCAAACTTGGAAAGAAGCTTGTTTATGATCATAAGATAGTATCCAGAAGTAAATTTTGTAAAAAAAAAATTCCATTTTTTCCGTATTTTACTTATAAATGGACTTAGTTTTTCTGCCAGTTAACATTACATTCACTCTGTGGTTAAAAGTTTTTAAAATTTTAACAACTTTCTTAAACTATCCTGGATTTGTACCAAACTTAAGACAGAAGGTTGTTTATGATTAAAAGTTAGTATCTAGAAGGAAATTTTGTTCCATTTTTTCCGTATTTTACTTATAAATGGACTTAGTTTTTCTTCCAGTTAACATTACATACAGTCTGCAGTTTAAGTTTTTAAAACATTTATTAGATTCATAAACTATCCTAGATTTTTACCAAACTTGGACAGAAGCTACTTACAATCAAAAGATAGTATAGAGAGGAATATTTTTATTAATTTTTTTCCTCATTTTTGCTGAGCCTGTGATTAACAGCAAAAAGTAGGCGAGACACTGGGTTCCGCGGAACCCTTACGAATTTTTATCTTTAAATATACAATTTTAAGGAAAAGGGGGGGGGGGGGGGGGGGGGGGGGGATATTTTATGATCTATCTAGACTCAATTATCATCAAGATGTTAATAATATAATCATTTTCTAATGATAGCTATATATATATAGACTGCCACTTTTTGTACAATTACTGACTGTGGCTCTTTCACTTGTGATTATTTCCTTTATTGAATTGTTTTAAGACCAGGCAAAAAAAACATTTTTGTATCCTCATTTCTTAAATCTATTCTATTGTCATGAATTATTAATAGCATCTATATTTTACACACCTGTGAACATGGTGAAAGGAAAGTATTGTCAACTTGCCCTAAACAGACAATTTTGAGTCATGCTTAAACCTGCACAAGATTATGATATCATGAAATTAGGAGTCATTCATAATTTAAATTCTTTTAAATCAATTTTAATTTAAAATCATTTTTAAATAGTCCTTAGACAGGAAATGATACATGCTATATTAGGGGAAATTATAAATGTGTGTATTCTTTAAATCAAAACTCTTTCCTACATTTTTGTCATAAAATTAATTCAAATACATGTACATGCATAGATATGACTGTTCCCAATTCAGAAAACTGTTAAAAACATTTACAGAAATTTTAACAAACATTTGATGGCACATGACAAGTGCAAAGTTGAATTTTAAATTCTAAACTTGGAATTTAAACAGTTTAAAGGCCTTTAAATTGAATCTGCCCTTTCAATGGTATATATATGGAGAAGATATGCAAATCTGCTTTTAATGATATATAATATAAATTCTTGTAAAAAGAGGTCTTAACTTTAAAATATATTCACTTAAAATGCAAAGGAAAGAGACACCAAATTATTTTTCTAATCAATGCAATTGTACACAAAAAATATTCAATACAAAATATCTCCAAGGTGCTCAGTCCAACTTGCCAAGGTAATAAATGAAAATCAATAAGCGTTTCATCTTATTTATTAATTAATCAAGGTATTTTCCATGCTAACAGGACACTGTCAATAACCTGGAGGAAATTAACGAGTAAACAAAGACAAATGTCTATTTCGGATGAAATCAATAAGGCATACAAATTATTGACTATACACTGATTGGAAACCATTGTTTAAATATAGATATGCAATGAAATGGAAAACTTACCTTAAATGATTGTTTAGAAATCTACTTTTTTTATGCCCCGCCAAAAGTCCTTCAAATTGGAATATGACCCACAATTCTTGATTAGGCTTAGTGTGTCGAGAAAAATATTTAACATGCATATACTGTGACAAATTCCCGCTTCAGTCTTTCTTACTACAAATACTATATCCCATTCATGTTACGACTTGTAGTAGAATTGGATTTATTGACGAACCAGAGGCCTCACATGAGGGGCTTTCAACGACCTGATCAATATTTTGATAAATAAAATTTTGAATAGGCTATTTAATGAAGTCAATGTTTAGGTTTATGTCAGCAAGTGACCTGTTCTAATCTGATTAAAGCACCAATTAATAAATTTAAATATTGTGTTATAATCCCCCTTTAAATGGCCCCTCAATCTTTTTACCTGTTAAAAGGGTATACCTTAAAGTTTTAAATTATTTAAACTTATACAAAGACAGACTTTATAGGGTTATATGAAATGAAAACAAATTAAAAGGAATAAAATATTATACTGTTATACTGAAAGAAAAAAGACCCAAGAGAGAAATTTAGGTGCATTTTGTGTACATGGTGTAAGGAAGATTGAAACCCATCATGACTGATTTAAAATGTAGTTGAACAGTGCAGATTAAATATTTGTGTATTGGTCTTGAACAAAGCTATCAATATATATTGAGAGATTTATTTTTATCAGCCCTACATATCAATAAAATGTTTGCATACTTTTCAGCAACGATAAGTATGTAGAGTTTCTTGTAAGTTAACACTAACGTTTATCTGTAAACTTTTTATGGTATTGCCAAGGGAGTTGATCACCATGTTAGAAAATTCAACAAACAATTTGATAATTTTACGACCAAACTTGAATTTCTTAATTCTTTTCTAGATAGTGATAGGTCAGCAAAACTAAGCAAGTTGTTAGGGAAGAAAATTATTTAAAAGTTTACATCATTAAAATTGAATTATATATAGTTTTCGTGACATCAATTATCCAATAAGAAAAGAAAACTGTAAATGTGAACATATATATGAATGAACTCTTTCAGGAGTCATGTCAATTTTCATTTTATTTTGCACATAAAAATAATACATTCCGATTTGGGACCTTATATTTTTTAACCCATATCTACTCAGAGTCTAAATATAACATTGAGAAATCATCATTAAAGATAACATAGAATAAAAATGCATGCATACAACCTGTCTACAAGATAAGAATACAAAATGTTCAAGTTTTATAGGGAAGACACATGTTGTCTGCAGTCTCCAAATAATATAAGCAGAAATGGCAAAGTGAATGTTCTGGGATGAGAAACCCTGACAGTCACTAAGATAAAAAAATTAAACTAGCAGGTGCACAACTTCATGTCCTGTAGTAAAGGAGAATCTGTGAACCACAAAGTTATTAAGTGTCCTGTAGCTAAGGAAAATCTGTGAACCCTAAAGTTATTAAGTTCATGTCCTGTTACTCCTGTAGTGTAGGAGAATCTGTGAACCCCAAAGTTATTAAGTTCGTGTCCTGTAGTGTAGGAGAATCTGTGAACCCTAAAGTTATTAAGTTCATGTCCTGAAGTGAAGGAGAATCTGTGAACCCCAAAGTTATTGCAGGGGTTTATCTGGGTATTTTGGGAAAAAGGACCCTGGCCAGTTTTGGGAATTTTTTAACGCGGTTTTCAATGAAATTGGGAAAAACAACCAACATACCAGATGTTAGTTTTATAGTGTGTTTAGTTCATTCCAATTTTTTTTTGTTGGTGAAAATAAAGTAATGACTACACCTTCTTGGTTTTTAAATATAACAACAAGGCATTAAAATTTATTTGAGTATTAAAAAAAATGAGTTCTTAAAGGATTGTTACATTTTTTTGATTTTGACATGAAAATTTGTGAACTCAAATATTTTGAGTTCTGTATAAAATATATCCTGTTTCTATTTTCTTTTTTATATATCTTTTAGTTTTCAATTTTAGTGTTGCTATGATAGCTGTCACATGCTTGGTTCTTTTTATTTTTATTTACTGTATTTGATCGACAAACCCGGAATTATAGCTGTATCCGTTTTCGGAATTGATCTGGTTTGAGTATTTTCCCACACTTCCTGTTTATTTATGGCAGCCATTGTTTGTAAATGTTGTTTTGTCAAATTATGTTTCAACTTGGATTTACACAGTACTTATTGACGATTTTTCTGTCATGATTAATAAAGATGAAAATGAATTTTGTGATCATTTGGGAATTTTGCTCCCAAAATTGGGAAAAATGTAGGGTTTTTGCCATTGGGAATGGGTCCGAATACCGGACCCTGTGGCAGGGATGGGCACGATTACTGACATATGTAATCGATTAATAATCGATTACATGAAGGATTTTTGTGTAATCGATTAATAATCGATTACTCTAATTTTTGTTTGTAATCGATTGCAATCGATTACTTTATCAAAAGTAATTACATTACTTTTCGATTACTGTCAATTACATGCTACAAAATTACAAAAAAAAATAATAAAGTAAGTTATACACAATTATGTTGCTCAACGTTTTTTATAGTCGAAATTTAGAACTTTACTAAAACAGCATTTAAAGCATTGTTACCAAATTTTAAGTTCACAGTTGTTTTCTAGATGGAATATCATACTGAAGGTCAGAAATATTCAAAATTTCTTGAAATTTTGGCTGTCAAGATAAATAAGAGATGACATCGCATTGCATCAATCAGTTATTTATATTGTAAGTTTTTTCAAAAATTTGCTTTCATTCTTACTTAAGTTAGCTTTTTTGTTTATACTTGTTAAAACAGGTATATTTTAACATAGATGATTAAAATGTTGTAAGTTTCCTTTGAAAAAAAATTTAAAACCATAGAATAATTAATTAGTTCAGCAAATTTTAAAGATTGAAATTATAGTTATAATGACATACATGAATTAATCCTTATGTTTGGATAACCACCCTAATTACAGGTTATAAAACTGTCAATGGAGTACAATTTATAACCTGGGGAAAAATAATGTAAATCTCCTTCTTAATTAGACATAATTGAAATGAAAACAAAGTCTGCATCTTATTGATTAGAAGTCTGAACTTCTGATTAGTAAAGACAAGAAGTTTGTTAAATTTTTTATTCTCTAATCAAATTATAAACAATATATATTTATTGTGTCAAAAAGGGATACATGTATCTATATCTGAAAAAAAGAATTTCGATGCATACCCATTGGTTCATTGTCAAAAGGATTTGGTGTACTTTCTTAACTTTTTTTATCATAACATTGTAAGATCAACAGTTACTGTTTATCTATTCAAAGCTAAAATTCCAACTCTTATTGAAAATTATGCCTAAAGCAATTTTAATACAAATAAGCTTACTACTTTAATGTAGAACAGATATTAACTTAAGACTCATTTCTTAACTTAAATCTATTTTCATATTTTAATATAAAAGGTCTTGAATTATTGACAAGCACATAAGTTCATTTGTTTCAAAACCTAAATATCAAGTAAAATTTGGTAGGGGATCTAGTTGATTATAATGCAGCTTGAGATAATAGATAGAAATAAGGCAGTTGATAAACTCTTAAGTCATATTACAATGTAATACATTCTATTTTATCTGTACTATAAAGTGATGAATACATCATGTACATACATATTTTTATTTAAAATAGGTTATATCTCAAAGTAATCGAAATGTAATCGAAAAGTAATCGATGATTACATCATAATTTTTGCCGTAATCGATTAAATTACGATTACATGTAATCGAAAATGTCTTCGATTACACATTACTGTCGATTACTGGGGAAAATGTAATCAATTACAATCGATTACGATTACAGATTACGATTACCCCATCCCTGCCCTGTGGAATGCTAGAAAAATCCATTTTAAGTTCATGAGCAAATATAGATAATTCCCTATTACAGACCCTGAGTAATATGTAACATAAATTATTGAGGGATGAAGTAATGAACAGACTGACGAACAGACAAGGTGAATCCAGTATACCCTTCATTACATGTGTGTGGGTACAATAATGTGAGAAAGCCTTAGTTCATTAACAGTGTGAGGAGGTAAGATTTTTCACTTTGGAGAAAAAATCTCTCTTTTTCTCATTCATTGTGCATTTTTTTTTTAATATAATTTAAGCTGTAGTTAATCTTGTAAAAATTAATATATTATCTAAGTATGGTTTGTATAAACAAAATAGAGTGCCTTAACTACATGACACTGAATGACATGTTGTTTTAGTGAATAAATGCCTAAATTAATAGGATTTATTTGAAAGTTGGTTGTAAATCAAATTTATTACAAATTAGCAAAACTTCCAAATGTAAGATGAAAAACTGTACCTTAAACAATTGAGAAATAAGTTCTTTTACCAGACCAATCCCTCTCTACATTATTTTTAAAGAAGGAGATCTTTCCTTTGAGATTTTAAAGTTATATGTGATAATGTGAATGAATACTTTAATGCAGAAAGCATCAAATATGGCATTATACACATATGTTATGGCATTCATAGTAGCTAGTTATGAGAAATACTCAGTATAGAGACTGATACATAGTTTTCAGTTGACATAACTTGAGATTGATTTATTTCCCTTGGCCCTCATGTTGGCAAGAAATGTGTTATTTTTTTTTTTCTAATTTGACCAAACTAAAATGCAGTACAAGCCAATCTGATTGCTAAGAGTTTCTACATTTTAACTTAAACATAGTGATAAACTATACATGGCTTACACAAATAAAAATACTTTAATAAAACAAAATTTTAAGGTCTAAGGTTCATCATAATTAGTATAAAAAGTCGAATTTAGTTGATCAATGAAGGAATTTGTGCACATTGACTTCAACATTGAAGCAAAGGGAAATAACTCTAATTCAAAATAAGTCTACTGAAAACTATCCATTGTACACAAATGTAATATATATCAGACTAGCCAAAAAATCACAACAAAATTCAGCAAAAACGCTCAGCCGATAGAATCTGGATGAATACTGGTGTTCTAAAGTTAATAGAAAAACTTTTAGTTCAGCCTGATTTTTTTTAGACTAGTAGGACTCACAAGATGATAGAATATGGCACTCAAACAGCAATGAACAGGTGTATGGTGATTAACTAACAACTATCTATAATTATTTTTTTTGTGAATTTGAGATGAGATATCAGACCAAGACTGACCAACGAAATAGAAGTCATGTCAGTTGATCTTAGATTAGATTTTTGATGTTTTAACGCCACTTTTAAGCACTGCTTTTGGGCTATTTCGTGGTGGCCAGTTTTTATTGAAGGAGGAAGCCCGAGTGCCCAGAGAAAACCACCAACCTTCGATAGGAAAACTGACAATCCTAGTCAATTAAGATTGGAGTCGAGTGCACCCTCACGAGCAGGGTTCGAACTCACAACCCCAGTGTTGACTGGCTAGTGATTACAGTAGTAACTACTTAGACCACTCGGCCACCGAGGCCCCCTCAGTTGATCTTAAACGATCTTTTTATGGTTTTTGTGTTGTTGGGTAGATTTTTAATTGTCCTTTGACCCTCATCTGCTTTTATTCATATTCAATTTTTTTAAAAAAATCTCACAATCTCCCTCTGCTATAAAAACTATTTAGTTTTTCATACTGGAAACTAAAATCCAGGGATAATAAGCAACAGGAGTCGGTTTCACAAAAAAATACTTCTGACTAAAATTGATCGTAAATACACTGAATTGTTCATGACTTACGATCAATCTTAGTCATAAGTTTTTGTGTGAAACCGATTCAAGGAAACCAATGCAAATATCTATAATATAGGAGGATCTGGATCATGCATGGGGTCCTCCATTTCTGTATTCTTTAATTTTTCCTTATTCTATATATTCTCTATTCTTTATATTAAGCACCTTAGTATTCCCTACTATTAATTTTTTTTGGTTTCTCTTTCCTTATTTTGTATTTTTTTTTGCCCTTTATCCTACATTTTTTGCCTATTTTGTCTTTCTACATTTTGTATTATGTACCGGTAAACCCCATCCAGTCATATAAGAACTTTTATTTGACCAAATTGCATAAGTAAACTAACAAAAGGAAGTAAAATTTAAAGCACTGAATCATGACTGAGGACCTGGGACCTCATATATGTTGATTGTAGGTGATAGAAATGTGTTGATGTAAGATTTGCTCTGCCGATTTTTAGCTCAAACACCTTTTTAACTTATTCAATTTTATCATTTTTTTATAAACATTATTAATTGCAAAAATAAATGGAGAATGTGTCTATGGGCCACAGATGCCCCAGCTTGTATATATGCTTGAGTCAACTTCCACATACAGATGCATGATTCATGTAGTTAAGACTGTTTTGTGATTATAAGCATTGTGTATAAGTTTTATAATATTTGGTTGAGGCAAACTAAAGTTAGAGAACAGAAACAACAGATTTAGCAATTTTTCCATTTATAAAGGGGCATAACTCAAGAAACGTAAAAGTGACGCCACCCAATTTTAATCTTGATCTGTGTTTTGTGGTAATAAGCATTGAATATAAGTTTTAAAACATTTGGTTGAGGCAACTAAAGTTAGAGAACGGAAACGAAAAAATTCAGCAATTTTTATGATGATAAAGCAGTGATTTTGCTAGCGCTCGTCATTTTCAAACTGTTTTCAAAATGACGAAAGTGTTTCAAATAAATTTCGTCACTTAAATTAGGAAAGTGTATTTGTACAAATCCTTGGTTCCAACTTTATAGAAATTAATTCAAAATATCGATTTAAACGTTTTATAAGGATAATGATTATGCAGTGTAATAGTCTTACAAAGTTCAACAAGTTCATTTATACTGTGATTGCTGGTTTAAACAAGAGGCTCTGAAGAGCCTGAATCGCTCACCTGTTATTTTTTTTGCTAAAATCTTTCATCAATGATTATTTTTGCTTTTTACCCATATGTTCCATTTTAGCCATAGTGTCTATGTTTCTTGACGTACAAGGAAATGAAAAACAAAATTTATACTAGATTCATTTGAGAAGATTTTTAAAGTTAAAAAACATAAAACAACTTGTGTAAAATTGTCCTTAAAGGGCAATAACTCCTTAAGGGGTCAATTGACAATTTTGGTCATATAAAACTTTTTTGTAGATCTTACTTTACTGAACATTTTTGCTGTTTACAGTTTATCTTTATATTCAATAATATTCAAGATAATAACCAAAAACTGCAAAATTTCCTTAAAACAACCAATTTAGTGGCAGCAACCCAACAATGGGTTGTTCGGTGTGTCTGATAGATCTTGACCTTTTGAACATTTTTACCCCATGTCAGATTTGCTCTAAATGCTTTAGTTTCTGAGATATAAGCCAAAAACTGCATTTCACCCCTATGTTCTATTTTTAGCCATGGCGGCCATGTTTGTTGATGGATCAAAATTTCGGATACAATTCATAAACTAGATTCCTAAAGGAACATTCATTCAAAGTTAAGAAGTATTAGGCACAATAGTTTCAGAAGAGAAGATTTTTAAATGTTAGCAAACTTGATGAACACATTGCGTAAAATTGTCTTTAAAGGGCAATAACTCCTTAAGGGGTCAATTGACAAATTTGGTCATTTAACTTTTCTGTAGATCTTACTTTGCTGAACATTATTGCTGTTTACAGTTTGTATCTATCTATAATAATATTCCAGATAATAATAAAAAAATGCAAAATTTCCTTAAAACTACCAATTTAGTGGCAGCAACCCAACAATTAGTAGTTCGATTCGTCTAAAAATTTCAGGGCTGATAGATCTTGACCATTTGAACAATTTACTACCATGTCAGATTTGCTCTAAAAGCTTTAGTTTTTGAGATATAAGCAAAAAACTGCATTTGACCCCTATGTTCTATTTTTAGCCTTGGCGGCCATGTTTGTCGATGGATCAAAACTTCGGATACAATTTATAAACTAGATTCCCTAAGGAACATTTAGTTAAAGTTTGAAGGTATTTGGCCCAGTAGTTTCAGAAGAGAAGATTTTTTAAATAGTTTACGACGATAGACGACAACGACAGAGGATGCCAAGTGATGGCATAAGCTCACATGGGGCCCTTTGGGCCCCGGTGAGCTAAAAAAAAGGAACCCAACTGCCTAGTAAATTGATGCCTTAGTCCTTCAAAGTCTGACAAAGATGTATAGCTAGTAATATACATACATCCTTGGTCCCTCGCTGTTACCCAAAATAATGTTGATTTTCATCTCGCGCAAAAGTGACTAAAGCCCTCAAAATCCTAGCGTAAACCCTGATAAAGGGGCATAACTCATGAACGGTAAAAGTGATGCTACCAAATTTAGAACTTGATCTGTGTTTTGTGGTAATATGAATTGTGTACAAGTTTTATAATATTTGGTTGGGGCAAACTAAAGTAAGATGAAGGAAACAAAAAAATCAGCAATTTTTATGTTCATAAAGGGGCATAACTCATGAACGCTAAAAGTGACGCCACCCAATTTCTAACTTGATCTGTATTTTTTGATAATATATATTGTGTATAAGTTTTATAATATTTGGTTGAGGCAAACTAAAGTAAGAGAACGGAAATCAATTTTGGGGATGTTCAGGATGGACAGACGGGACAGACGGACATTGGTAACACTTAATGCCCCCTCCGCTATGGCGGGGGCATAAAAATTACAAAAAAACAAGTTTGACACTTGACATGCTAGAACAACTTTTAAAAATAAATCATAGTCTAAAGTAGCTGAAACACTTTTAAGGGGCCAGGACAGTGCTTCCAAAAAACATTCTGAGGCAGCCAGACATTATTTTCCTTGTTCTTAACCACTTTAGACTTTGTATCGTAACGCATTTAAGCTAATCAAGGTAATCAACCATTTGGGGGTCAATGGTAATAAATTTGGTCTCAACTTTTCTTACCTTTAATAGCGTTCCTGTGAACTATAAACAGTAGCTCATACATTGATCAAAGTTCCGTAAATTGTTTGAAGTTTTGAACACCAACTGACTAGCTTACATATGTGCTATACTTTTTATTAGGGATGTTATTGAATTTTCAAGTACTCAAGAATCGCTTGGTAGTACAGAGTATGGAATACCAAAATGATACTTGATCAATCGGTGTCATGTTAGAACATTGTCCCCTTCTTTCAATAAGTTGTTTTTTCGAGAACCCCCCTCCGAGAATTCAATAGAAATCACTAAATAATCATAGTTTAAAAACTGTTTCGTATGTTTGTGTGAAATGTCATTTAAAATGCTTCTGAAATTTTCCGTTTTGAAATACTTCACAAACACGTTGCATCATAATAGCATGAATAGAGTAAAATATTGTCTCGAAGAATGAACAGTATAATGTTATAACTGACAATTAGGCATTATATCAGTAACTTCTTACTATAATACACCTTTGTAAATGTGTTTTCTTTACTATTATAAAATGTAAATGTTGTGTGTTCTGGTTAGACTTTACCATTATTTATATCCAAAAGGTGTTTATTTAATCATTGATTAAATTATTGTTTAGTTAATTGATACATGTAGTGAGCTATTAATTATGGGAGATCATGCCTGGAGCTTTAATTAACTAGATGTAGAGGGTTTAACGTCAATCAGGCAACTACCTACAAAGCATAATATGCATATTATTGTTTTACCCATTTTGAAGATATTTTTCCAAGCGAAGACTTGTGTATCACTATCTAAAACTAACGACTACTCATTAGTAATTCTTAACTGAGTGTACATCCTCACTTTTTATTAAACAATTACTAGTACATTTTAATAGAAACTTTACTTTTGTTTAAAGAGGAAACATGGTCTAATACCAAATGTTAACTTAACAGCGATAAAACTCCGAACAGAGGCAGAATACTTGAAATTTGTGTACATGTTTGATTTTAAATAATTTGTTCCACATTATTTCTTCAAGCAAGTGCTTGAAAAGAACATCAAATAAGTGGTATACATGTACAAATGTATCTCAATTTTTTTCTTCATTTTGAAAGCTTTAAATTTCAGCTATAAACCTTGATACTGATAGTAAAGACTATTTCATTTAATTATGACTTGTTTTTACAGTAATTACATGTACTAATACTCCTTATTTCAATTTTATGACCAGGAAAAGTGTGTATGTACACAAATCTAGTACAAAAGATCGCCTAATCCTCAATGTTTTTCCCTTCATTATATGTAAGTCATGTAAATGGGAAACCAACATTTGGTGTTCATTGAGGCGTCGCACAAGAATTAATTTTCCTAGAGATGTCCGGAAAATACATCTGTTTATGAAGCATAGGGCAGAAACAACATGTACAGAGGATAAATGCAACTTTATATCAAACGTGATAAATACAGGTATAGTATTAAGAGCTAGGACATCGAAATAGTTGTCGAACTGATATGTACTGATAGTAATCGACTTTATACAAAATATAAATGATCTATCACAAGTAGTTCCTATCAAATGGACTTAAGCAGAAAACTTCATGTTCATTGAAAATTGCTAATTTATGTAGTCACTGGACCCATAACTTAGGGGGCAGGGCCTCGAAATAGTTGTCAAACTCATTTGTACTGATAGTAATGCAACTTTATAGAAAATATCATCTGACTCGAGCAGAAAACTTAATATTGAAAATTGCTTATTAATGCAGTCACTGGACACATAACTTAGGTGGCAGGTCCTCGAAAAAGTCGTCCAACTGATATGTACATGATTTACTGATCTGTCATGCAACTTTATCATGTTTATAGAAAACATCATTGATATTTCACAAGTATCAAACTGACTCAAGCATAAAACTTAACAATTGTTGACCCTGTCGCCGTCGTACTAGCAATAATATTATCTCGCCTTCAGCCATTTTCACCAAGGGTAAGACAAAAATGGGTAAATTCACAGTAGAATCACTTGTAAATAAAAAAAATATTGAAGTTATCTCCCCTCAAACTTGTTATTTCAACAAAAAAACACAATAACATAAGAAATTTCTCTGTAGAAGTGAAATAAACTACTAGTACAATAAAATATGAATACATTGATACAAATAATTAACAACAAGATCATATGAAATGAAAAATCTTTATCTTTACTGTTTGATTAAAATCTGAAAATGTGGTTAATAATCAACTCAGAATATATACTTTGAAATGATTTTAATCTGAAAAATTCTTTGTTTCATCCTTAGTCATATCAATCTAGCTCTTGTCCAACAAGTAAATGTTGTTAACAGGTCTATAATATTAGTCAATAGCTCACCTTGTATCAAGCCACTTGAATAGTTTCTTATTAAATCAATACATGCACCATTTTAAGTTTTTAACAACATGAACAATGTAATAATTCTTTGACAAAAAACACCCAGTAAAACAATTATGAAATAAAAAGGGCAAGGCTTTATTCTCAAACCATGAAAAGTGCTAGATACAAATTTTTCTTTTAAAATTATTCTGTTTGGAGATAATCTCTATTATTAGATATATCGATACCTTGACCAAAGGCAAGAACCTTTTGGATGCTGCAATAGAGACATTCCATTTCTACAAACCCTTAAGGATGTAGTCACGTGAAGTTAAGAAAATCTAGAATTTCAAATTGATACCATAAGTCAGAAGAGCATTAGATAAGGAACAAAATAAGCTAAAAAAAATTATAAGTTATGGAACTCCTTTTTGCGATATTTGATTTTTTAAAAATGGTGTGAAAAGGCTGACTCAGACTTTTACCGTACATATTTATTTAGCATTGGCATTATTTGGGTCTCAAATCGTAAGAAAAAAATATAGAATGTGCTTAAATTTTGGTAATGACCTTTTTGTGAGCTACTGAAGTCTTCTATGAAAAGAAATATGGGTGATATGGGGCAAAATATTTTACACTGTATTATAGGAAAAAACCCAAGGAGTCCGAAAATCTGACAAAAATTTCTAAACCTGACCAAAGTACATCCTTAAGCTTTTGTTGCCTTTAAGTTTACTACTAGCATGAGCTTTAGGTTTATGATGGCGATCAATTAATGTCAATATTTAAATGGCAAAAATTTAGCTTAAATTATCTCTGCAGAAAGCGTTGATTTTAACAACACTCTGAAACTGAAAGCAAGAGAAACAGATCTTTTCTTTGACAGAGGTCAAAATTTCTAAAGACATATAAATTGGACTAAAAAGACAAAGGTTGTTAAAATGTTATTTTTCTTTAATTCTTAAAAATAGATTTTCCCCTTCATTTTCATTAAAATGGTTTCACCGTATGTTCTAAAATGTCATTGCTTTTTTCCAATATATATAAGTTAGTTAAAAAAACATCATTCAAATGTTCTGTTTTTGTAGAGCAACTCCAAATATTCATGTATTTAACTATCACATATCAAAAAATGAAAATCTTCAATATTTGACCTTGACCTCTCGCATCATTTTCAGTTAAAAAACACAATTACCTGTTCTCTGAAATTCTTTACTTTTCTTTCTGTAATATCTTTTTCATCATTCAGCCTCCTGATTTCACGGTCCAGTTCTGCTATTCTATTATCAGCCACTTGTAGCAGATCAGCAATGTAAGGGTCCTCAGGATTGGGGATCACTAGTCTACTTGGACCATCAGATTCTGGGACTATTGTGTCAATTTCCATCCTCTGTCTTCTGAAGGGGATTGTCTTTTTCTTGCCTCCTTAAATTTAATAGCAAAATAATTTATTATTTCAGTCTCCATGACAAAATAGAGACAAGAGTGCACACGCTGAAATGTCTCACCTTCTTTACTAACCATTGATTTTATGTTGATAGTCCTAAATACAAAGCTTTACTACAAGTAACACAAACTTAACATGATCCAAGAAAATGAGGTCAAGGTCAGATAACCCAAACGAGAAATACATGTACACCTTACAATCATTCAATAAACCAAACATAGTTGACCTATTGCTTATTGTTTCTAAGAAACAGTCTTAAACCAGAAAACTTAACATTGACCAATGAACCATGAAAATGAGGTCAAGGTCAGATGAACCATGTCAGACAGACATGTACACCTTACAATCAATTTAGGCATTAAATATAGTTGACCTATTGCTTATAGTATCTAAGAAACAAACTTAACCATGAAAACATAACATTGACCAATGAACCATGAAAATGAGGTCAAGGTCAGATGATACCTGCCAGACCGACATATACACCTTACAATCCTTCCATACATCAAATATAGTTGATCTATTGCTTATAGTTGAAGAAAAACAGACCAAAACACAAAAAACTTAACACTGAGAAATGAACCGTGAAAATGAGTTCAAGGTCAAATAAAACCTGTGAGACTGACATGTACATCATAAAATATTTTCATACACCATTTATAGTTGACCTATTGCATATAGTATTAGAAAAAAAGACCAAAACTCAAAAACTTAACTTTGACCACTGAACCATGAAAATGAGGTCAAGGTCAGATGACACCTACCAGTTGGACATGTACACCTTACAATCATTCCATATACCAAATACAGTAGACCTACTGCTTATAGTATCTGATATATGGATTTGACCATGAAAATTTGACCTTGTTCACTGATCCATGAAATGAGGTCGAGGTCAAATGAAAATTGTCTGACGGGCATGAGGACCTTGCAAGGTACTCACATAATACATATAGTTATCCTGTTACTCATAATAAGAAAGAAATTAACATTACAAAAAATGTTGACTTTTTTTCAAGTAGTCACTGAACCATGAAAATGAGGTCAAGGACAATGGACATATGACAGACGGAAACTTCGTAACATAAGGCATCTATATACAAAGTATGAAGCATCCAGGTCTTCTAGCTTCTAAAATATAAAGCTTTTAAGAAGTTAGCTAACGCTGCCGGATCACTATCCCTATGTCGAGCTTTCTGCGACAAAAGTTGCAGGCTCGACAAAAACTAGATGTGTTTGAACGGCACGAATGGCCCTGCTTGCAAAAAAAGCTTGAAGCCATTTTTAGGAGTGGAGTCCAAAGCCTGTAATTTCGACAAAAATCAGCAGAGCAGAACCAAACGCAGACTCTTTCTGTAACTCATCACAGTAGACTCAAATACTAAAAATCAGCTCAAAATGTGAAGGTTTTAGAAAAAAAGTCGGCATAACTGTTATTTTTTCCTAATATTCTAAAGCCCGTAATTTTGTCAAAAATATGCGGAGCGGAACCAAACATAAACTTGATCTGTAACTCATCATAGTAGAATCATTTACTAAAAATCAGCTGAATATGCGAAGGTGTTAAGAAAAAAGTCAGTATAACTATTGTTTTCACAATTTTTTTTAGACCAAAGCCCGCAATTTCGGCAAAAATCAGCAGAGCAGAACCTAATGTAAACTAGATCTGTAACTTTAATATGTGAAAGCGTTTGGAAAAAAAGACTGTTTAACTGTTCATTGAGGAATGACAGATAAGGGCAACACTATATGGCCCCAACCTAAGTCGGCGGGCAATAAAAATAACAAATAAGTTTATTTTTAAATTTTTGCTCTAAAATGATGATATGTGTGCTCAGTTGATTCAATATTTTACAAACTTTATGCACCTCAGACACCAGTTTTGAGAATGATGAGTCCAGACAGATTTTCATGTCCAGAGCTCATGAACTCGCATCAGCGGGTACCCTGTTAAATGTATGGAGTGTTGGACAGCTCTTCGTGAAATTACAGGGGAAGAGAAATTAACATAATTAAACATCCTGATATAATACAATGACTGGTACAATATGAAAAATAAATCAAATATATCTTAATATGATTTGAAACAATCCTTGGCCTTCTCTCCAGAAAAAAAACTTAATGTCAAACAATAATCAAGTAATTGTCTGTGACAAGACATAATTTAAAGCAAAGAGAGATAAGTCTTGCAATTTACAAATAATTTCATTCATAGCACCATGTTTAAGTTCAAATTCTTTAAAACCAATGGGTTTTTGTTCTAAATCAAATTAAAAGTTCAATTTTTATAATCATCTGACCTTCGATATCAGTCCTTTTTTGCATTTTTGGTTGACCACTGAATTTCAACTGTTTCCTTTTTGTAATGTAAGTGGAGTTGACACAAGACCATCAAGTTTTCAGACCTATTTTTAGGCTTGGTCAGGAAACCCTCAAAACATGTGGGTTTTTTTCCTTGTCTTACCTGGTGTCTGAACAACAGCATGGAAGTTTTTCTCCTGTAGATGGAGAATCCTATCAGATTTCTCCCTGGATTCTTGTACATGTCTTACCTGGTGTCTGAACAACAGCATGGAAGTTTTTCTCCTGTAGATGGAGAATCCTATCAGATTTCTCCCTGGATTCTTGAACATGTCTTACCTGGTGTCTGAACAACAGCATGGAAGTTTTTCTCCTGTAGATGAAGAATCCTATCAGATTTCTCCCTGGATTCTTTCTCAAGCTGTCTGGCTTTCTGTACATATTGATTGTTCAGGAACTTCAAATCAGCATTCTCATGTTCTAGTTTTCTAAGTGAGGCTTTTAGTTCTAGGAATGTATAAATCCATCAAATTGGTTAAATCATGCAAGGTTAAAAAATGTATAAGAATATATACAATGTAAATACTAAACTTTTTATATTCCTTTTTGATGGTGTGACAGCATTTTTTACAATATTTAAACATCTATTATCATGATTTATTTGGTGCTGCAAATGTATAACACTTTTCTCATAAATTAAAATTTTGGCAGTGTTCATGGTGTAATTGCATTGTTTCTTTGTATTTATACTGTTATTTATAATTTCATTCATGAATGGGGTATTAAAAGTGTTGACCAAAGCACATTTTGTATGAAGCACTGATAACTTCATACTGAAAGTATGTGCATGATCAACGCTTTTACAACCCTATAAAATTACCAAAAAAAGAAGCATTCAATTCTTATAATTATATTTAAATGCCATGAAATGTGGAAAACACAACATTCATGAGCTTGACAACTTGTGTAGGCATTTGCCGTTTGTTGGAGACTGTATATTGACCTCTAAATGAGTCAATAACATTCCATTTTTTGTGTTGTGGGTTGATATCTCATTGACAAACACCATCCTATGTCTCATTACTTTTATTCATCTTAACACATAGTCATACTGTGGATCGCGATCAACTATTTTATTTTTATTTGCCATTGGATGTAAAGCTAACAACAATCAATCAATTTTTTTCAAATTATCTCCCTTTTCTTTTCAAATTATCTCCCCTTTCAATCTTATATTTACCCTTAACTATAGCATCTGATTCATCTTTCTGTTTGATAAGCTGTTGATGAAGGTCATTATTTTCTTTCACAAGTTTAGCATTGTCACTTTTATAAGGTTCTATTGCACTTTCTACATCATTTGATTCTGTCGTCTGCTTTCCTAACTCTAGTTTGGCATTTTTCAGACTGTCAGTAGTGTGGACCAGGTCAGCAAACAATTTTTCCACCAAGGGCAAAGATTCCAATCCTAGCGTCTGACGGTACCCAAGCTGGTCCAACCTCTTACGTAAATTGGTGAATTTCTGCTGTGCCTGTGCTGAAGTCTTGTCTGCCATGTTTGAACTGAAATACAAGGAATCATAATGAAAAAAATTGACAAAGATGATGCCCTTATTAAATAAATGAACAGTGATCAATATGGGATTATAGTGCTGTAGATGTGTGATTCGGTAAGGGCTGTTCCATAAAAACATACATGGGACTCAGGGAAGACATTTTGAAATCTCTACTATGGGTAGGTGCCAAGTACAGTGGAAATGTAATTGAAATTCTGAATTTGTCTCCCCATCAGGCCTCTACATTATCTTTTTTTTAACTTGTCCATAAAAATCAACTTGTCAGAACTAACACTATCATGTGTGGAGTTAAGGATTGATTCAATTATCATCACTGCCCAAATCATTTTGACAAAAACATATACTGATCCTAAAATTTCACTCAAAACCTTAAAATACTGTCTTATGTATACGGATCCTCAAATGTCCCCATAATCTATAAAACATTGTCGTTCGAGATTACAGAAATGACTGAAATCTGTCTTTTATTTATAGATAGATAACATATTAAAACGCACTGGAAATGAACTGGTTATATCAAATTTCCCTGTTGGGGGAGAAATGAGGATAATGGAACCTATCCATTCTGTAGTCATATGGGTGCTACTGCAACAATGAATCCAAATTTTCTTAAATCAATTTTTTCTTTGATTTCGTCTATCAATCAATATGGTAAACAAATAATATGTGTTTAAAAATGCCTTGCGAATTCCAACTATTTAAACATATCAAAGATTGCGATTCCAGCGACCCGGATCTCTCTGGACTTATCTCTTTTTATATGAAAATTTACATCAGTAAGCATGTTTTATCATTGATTTCACTCCCCTTACTTATATTCTCCTGGTGCAATCAATGAATTTAGATTTCGTATGATCAATAAAAAAAAATAGTCCATGTTTTAGGCATTTGTAAGTCTTGAAAGTTTTATATGTTTTATATCATGGATTTTTCACTTGTGACGTCGGACAACTAATTTGGTGATTCTACTTGTCCGACGCCTATGTCCACTTGTCCCGGACAATGGGACAAACGTTAATGTCGAGCCCTTCCCATTATGAAAGTGCCTTCCATGGGTACCATGTATATTTTTATGGAACAGCCCTAAGTACTAAGTAGTTCCTGAAGCATATCTTGACAAGGTTGTATCTTAAAGACGCATATGGCAAAAACAAGTAATCATTCTATCATGAGTGGTCTGGAATATATATCTAAAGGAAATAAAAATCCTGATAAATGCATCCTAAATTTAGTCAGGGGTAACTTATACACAATTTTTTTTATTCAGTGTTACAGCCTACAGATTAATTATTTTGGAGGTAGAGTTATATCCCTCAGACTTTTAGATTTTTTTAATTATACATGTTATACATCATGTACATGTATAAGTTAAAAATTCTTGTTTTCTTTTTTTTTTTTATTTCTCTTGCCCTACATTGCTTTAATAGAATGTTAAATTGTCTTTACTAGTCATAATCAGAAATTTATTATGTATATTTTCATGGACAATGAAAATCTCATTTATCTGTTATCTTCAAAATACTGCTTATTTACAAGCCCCAAGGAGCAATTTTTGAATGCCTTGCACAGCTATCCATATCTGTAAGCAGGCATGGGGCGAATTACATTGCAATGTAATGCATTATATTACAATTACTTTGACCAAACCATGCATTATATTACAATTACAATTACATGCATTTATCAAAGTAATGCATTATATTACAATTACTTTTGCAAAGTAATGCCTTGAATTACACATTACATTTGAAAATTTTATTAAGTGAATAGAAAAATTAAACATCTTGAAAAACAACTAGAAGTCACAAAAGATTCTAGCATATGCAGCAACTGTTCCATGAATTGAATATAAGTATACATGTAAAAAGTCTATTTAATTCGGCTTTTACAATTTTAATTTAATGTTGACTTTACTTTTATCAATATACTCTTTGTTGTTTTTTTTTTATTTTAAACGAAATATTTAATTACTGTGAATAACTTCCCTAATTATAAAATAAACATAGACCTTAATTAATGAACAATTGTCTAAATGGTGAAAATATTGATTGTAAAACAAACTAATTAGTGTTTTATAACAAAGTTTAATTATCTTTTATTTAAGCAAGACAAGATATTCTTTGATCTTATGACAACAATACAGTTATGCTTTTCAAATATCAATCTTTTTATGCAGGAAAATGTATGAAATAAGATAAAATAAAGAATATATTCTCATGATTAACATATTCCTAGTTAATCAAGAAATCTTAAATTTGGTTTAGTTAAAACTCCAACAATATCTTAAAGATGTGGTATGTGAAAAAAGTAATGACATGTAATGCCATGTAATGCATGAAATTACACAACTTTTTGCTAAAGTAATGCATTATATTACAATTACATGCATATGTAATGCACAAATTGCTGCATTACACATTACATGCAATTACTTGGAAAAATGTAATGCATTACCATGCATTACAATTACAAATTTGCATTACCCCATGCCTGTCTGTAAGTGCTGTAGACCTTTTTAGGGCAGCCCTCAATTTAGGCTATTAAAACAGTCGCCTGGGCAACATACAAAGCCTCCAGGCAACCTTAATTTCATTATTGGTTGCCATTTGGCGACTGGTACTATTTGGACCTGGCGACCGTAAAATTCTGAATAATCAACCTGCCTCCGGTCGTATTTTATTAAGTTTTATTCACAGTCATACGAGCGCTTGAATGTATGCTTAATCTTGAATATGATTTCAAGCATTTTTAATCTTAACGGGGTCTATAAAGCGCTTAACTTAACTGGGAATTCCAGCGTCTGATGAAGTGTTTTCGGGGCCAATACATCATGGCAGCCAAACATATGTTGTTGTCCGGATTTTTCAAACTACCCAAAACAACAATGTTTTACCAGCTAAGAAAAAAAAAGAAGGGGCAGAGAGTTCCTCTATAGAAACTCTGGCTTCTGATCAAGAGCCAAGTACATCTTCTAATGTTACGATTAAGCGTAAAATCGTGGCAACAACTTCAAGTGGTACTGGAAAATTTATAAGAACATTCCAAAACAGCTCATGGTTTGGTCATTGTGTTTCTTTAATCAATGATGATTTAACTTAGGTATAGTAAATAAGATCAGAACAAAAGATATACAACGGTTAACTATAAGCAATATTTGCTTTGAACTAAAACTAACTTATTTTATGTCTACTATTCTATATAATAGAAAATTTATTGATATGCTGTTTTTTACTAGTCTTCATTAGCTCTACTGACTAGACTTTCATAACAAATTTCTTAGGCGACCTGAAATTATTTCCTGGCCACTAAAATTTTGAATTGACTACTGAAATTTTATATCTGGTGGCCAAAAGGCAACCTGGTCTTTTAACCTACTTTGAGGGCTGCAGGGTTTTCACTAAGGGGAGTCCATGAGTCCTGAACTCATTATTTTCAAAACTGGTGAGTCCAAGGATGCATCAAGATTGTACATGTAAAATACTGTATCAATTGAGAACAGATATCATCCGCTTATAGCAAAAGTTTACTTTTCTTGCTAGACTTAAATAATAAATTGAATAGCAATAAGTAACATTTCTTATTTTGATTGCTTGACTTGCCATGGTCAAAAATGGTGTGTCCCTGCACTCACAAAAATCTTAAGTGAGAATTCTGACTTTGTATGTTAATTTAGCATGCTCAGTTTATGATAGTCATGATAGTAATTTACGTCAGTCACGTTTATCAATTATCATGATTAATGCAAAATTTTCTGGAAATTGACCGAAATGTTTGAAGTTAAGATTTTATAACAATAGAATAGCATTTTTATAAAGGATTTGATGGGTGCCAACACCAATCTTTATTTGGGATAACGAATTAGGAACAGCTGTGAATTTTAAATCACAAATCAGCCAAACCGCCTTAAATTACTAAAGATTTAGGGTTTGTTTTAGGTTGCAAATAGGGAGTATTTCTGATTTTCAGTGACTTTTTCAACAAAATCAGTGTCCTTTTGTCCAGATTCCTTTTCGCACCAAAGCCATTTCACTGGATTCCTGTTCATTCTGATTCATTTTGCCCAAACTTTATAATTCAATATTGTGGGCAGGAATTGGTTTGTTAATATTAAGCTTTATATAAATATATATATAGAAGGAAATGTTACATCTCCAGCTTTATTTGATGACTATTTGGTATGTTATTTGTATGACATGCTCTATTCAATATATGATAATTTCTGATTTTGACATGACATCAATTTTCTTGTCATTTCAGCATTGCATTGAGAAAATTAGTCTTCCAACAAAATATGTAAAACCTCAACATACTATTGTTTGAATAAACATGATAAAGTATCACTCAGGTCTACAAATGATAATGGAAATAAAGTGTTTTTTTAATACACCTTATCGCTATTTGGAAATCTGTGACGGTTGACCCAAGAATCTGCGCTGGTTGAACTTTTGACATCATACAACAATCACTTTTCCATTGTGGCGTCAGATATTTTCTATTGTAACGTCAAAATTTTACGGGAACCTTTGTGATGTCCAGTAATGGAGGATAAATAGCGATAAGGTGTATTGCTATGTATGATCCTGTATCTTTGTACGATATTGTCATTTTAAAATCTGCATTTTTTTACGATAATGTTATTCTAAAATCTGCATTTTTTGGTTTTATGTAAGTCAATGTAAGTTATTCATAGTGTAGCCCTCAGTCATAAAGCTAATATCATGATGCAGGGTATCTCCAAAGTAACTGATTGTTTTTAAATGACAGTGACTTCTTGTAATGTCAAAATTGATGGCCTAATATTATATTTTAAGATTAAGTCATTTACTGTAGTTTTAATTTTGCAACAAAAAACAGTACATAGATAGTTATTCATTTAGACTTCATACTCTTTCCCAGGTAACACCTTCCTCATATTTAAAAAATAATATAAGAAGCGGACATTTTGACCGTAGCTATTTGCAAAAAACACCTTTATCACAGGAGTTTGAAATCCTAGCAATAAAGGTGTATAAATATGCCAAACTCGACTATCACAGTAGAGCTTCTCTCAAAGAGAGAAGCACAGGAGTTTGAAATCCTAGCAATAAAGGTGTATAAATATGCCAAACTCGACTATCACAGGAGTTTGAAATCTTAGCAATAAAGGTGTATAAATATGCCAAACTCGACTATCACAGTAGACAGCTTTATTAATTTATATAGTTTGAAATCCTAGCAATAAAGGTGTATAAATATGCCAAACTCGACTATCACAGTAGAGCTTCTCTCGAATATGCCAAACTCGACTATCACAGTAGAGCTTCTCTCGAAGAGAGAAGCGAGAGAAGGTCTACTGTGATAGTCGAGTTTGGCATATTTATACACCTTTGTTGCTAGGATTTCAAACTCCTGTGCCTTTATGGAAGATCTACTGTCAATGATCGGGTTCAACATGATTTTGGGTGTAGATCTATTTTCGAGGGTGTTTTCTCATGGTAATTTCATTTCTTACACTTTCGGTTTTCACAACGAAATAAGGTTCAAGTGGCAAACATCAAAACATCTCGCCAGATTCCTTTAATCGGCCACAGCACCGTTTGTTGTCATTGAGGAACATGCCAAGACAAGTTTTGTTATTTGAATATGGCGGAATAATTAACTTCCGGTACAAAAATATAGCTCAGCCCCGATCGTAAGTTTCTCTTGAAAATATACAACAACGAACTTATTTCAGTTGAAGGCCGAAATCACGAAAATACTTATTATAATAAAACATTTTATTAGGCCAGAGACATATTTAGGCTAATGATATGGAGTCACACAATCACACAAAATAAAATTTAAAAAAAAAACAAAAAAATCAATTCTGAGAAATTACCCACGCAGAAATTCTTAAAAAAAGTGTGATTGCATAAAAAATCTGAGCCAATTTCTCACGATAGCCTGTAAAATGGAGACATATACGGATGTCTCTGGTATAATATCACACTTTTGTTATAGAGTTTTGGAGGGTAGTTCAATCCATTCATATATGGTTTTACACTAGTAATTTTTTGGGGCCCTTTATAGCTTCAAGCTGTTCGGTGTGAGCCAATGCTCCGTGTTGAAGGCCGTACCTTGACCTATAATGGTTTACTTTTATAAATTGTTACTTGGATGGAGAGTTGTCTCATTGGCACTCATACCACATCTTACTATATCTATATAAATCCTTGACAAACATTAAGTCCTATGATGTTTTATTGATTTGTTGGCTATCGTATTTTAACATATTGCCATAATACACAAAAAAAAAATACAGGAAGTTTGAACTACGTTAGATTATGATGTGAGAACAAGAGAGCAAATCAATGAAACCACCAACAACAAACTTCGTCGAAATAACAGCCCCCCACCCCCCCCCCCCCCCCCCCGCAAAAAAAAAAATGTTTTGTTATCTATCGTTGGCATCGCCAACTTCTGACAACTACTTCGTTATCATCATCATTCCAGTAGCCAGTCTCCGGGTTACAGTATGCTAAGGAAACTTTAGACCCTTTTGAGTTCAAAATACTGAGAAATCAGTCAAACATCCATGTTTCTGAAGTTTCTGAAGTTGGTCACCAGACCTCGAGCACCAGACATAAGGCTGTTATAAAATAGACACCTGAAATGTTAGATTTGAATTTTGACTTTTATGTATACGTAATTCTACTTTTACACATTAAGACAACTTACAAAGACTTTACTTTACTTTGGTAATTTAAACATTTTCAAATCCTATTCATTTTCTTATAAAATCTTTTTATTTCACATTGGAGAATTGCACTATGTTTACAGTTTCAGGGCCAAATAATAGCTAATATGTTAACCCTTTATTCTTTTAAAGCTATCCTGCATCTTCGGTATAACAGTATGTTCAATAAAAACTTTTGTTTTTGAATAAGCCAATTATATAAATATACATCAATCAAAATTGACGTTAAGTTGAATTTCAGTTTGTTTAAATTTTGATTGGGTAAATATAATTTATATTTAACAAATAGGTATCGTAGAAAAGCTTTACAACAATCTTTATCTCTACAAGCCTATGATAAAAAAAAAAATATTGATCCGGCCATAACATTCACATGATTCACAGTTTGAGATGTATCTAATAACGTGAATGTCATGTTGCCCAGCAAGGCCCTTAATTGGAAAATTCAATATCATTCTTCTTATTCGCATCACATAAAACACGATTATGGTTGAAAGATTTTCAAATGTACAGACCATAACATGTACAAACATCCACCTATCCTTAACAAAGTGTACAATTCATTTGGCCTAATTTTTATTAAGTTTTAAACATTTAAATGAACATGACAAGGAAGGTTATTACAAATGACGCTAGCCTTTGCGAAACAGAAAGTAGCTTTCATATGGACTTGAAACTTATTTGACAAAAACTTGGACCAACAATTCTCAAGTACGTGTGTTACCTTATTTTACTTTTGTGTGTATCTTATATCAACTATATTTTATTCTGTGTACACACTTAATTATATACTTTATAGCAAGTGTTTAGGTTGCCTGGAGTTAATGGAGAGAATCGTGTAATTAAAGGAGTTTGAAAATAGTGTAATCTAATAGAACTGAAGAATTTGGATAAAGTACATATTTTATAGATTAAGAAATGTACGAGTACTACACCTTCTCAAAACAGAATTAGAAATGTTGTACATTGTATTTGTATAATTGAACAAGTACAGTTGTCTTCCTTTATTCAAAATATTTGACAAATCTGAGGAGGGTGACACGGGTGCGCTCATTTCCCATTTCCCGCTTTTTTATATTATTTTCCCACTTCCCACTCCCCCTTCTTTTTCCTAGATTCAACTACTTTACCCTCGATATCCCACATCCCCATTTTTTTACCCCTTATATCCCACATTCCTAATTTTTTACCCCCTATATCCCATATCACAAAAGCGTGTCATATCTCTTTAATCTATCCAAACAGTTAAACTGTTTGCTACAATTTAGACAAAAACAATTAAATATTATTTTTGTTTTTGTTTCAACCATTTGGACTCCGGTGGATATAGTTGTATTATTGGTAATCATGCTATATCTCCTTACGTTTATATAAGTCATAAAGCATATAAAAACTTAAAAGAAAAGTAATATCACAACCCATAGTTAATGTGACTTTGAAAATGATACTGAAAGACTTGCCAACCCGGTTTACACACTGAATGTTAGTAAAATAATGACAATGTGTACATTAAAACAACAGCCTTATAAAATGACTACATTGTTATCTATTGTCATTTTAGTTTACTGGTAGCACTTTTTCCTTCCTCCTTTTTTATTCATTTAAAAATAAGATGTGGTGTAATTGCTAACGACTATCGATAAGAGACATAATGACGTAGCTGTAAGGTACATATCACCGTACGACCTTCAGCAATCCCCTAAAGTAAGCAGTAATGGGTCCGATATGACAAAATGCAAAACATTTCAAACAAGGAAACGAACGGCTTAATTTCAGCGTATTTTTCTTCAAAGTTAAACTGTTCTTATTAACAAAATTCACCTGTATAATAATATATTATGCAATATGAAAACTAGCATTTTTGATTACATTTCTTTATAATCTTTGATAATAATACAGTAAAATTTTGGAAAGCAGTGACCGATGTGGATAGTAAACTAAGAATTGATCAAATATAGCAAATACATGTTATTTCTGGTATATATATGTTAATGTAACCCAGAAAAACGCGAAAATAATTGATATTAAAAGAAATTAAAAGAAATATCGGATTTTGAAAAAAGGGGAGGACTAAAACAAATTGTCCTTTCCCCAAGTACATATGAAAAAAATCGAACAGTGGTTCAGAAGGAGAAGGTTACAAAGTGCGAACGAACGGACGGACGATTAAATGGTTACAACAATCACCGCACATCCCCGTTGTGCTAGCAAGGATACTATTATAACAAGAAAAACAATCACAGGGCATAGCCATACATCTTGGTAGATAACTTAACACACCAATACATTTCCGGGAATGAAGCATGCTAAATAGGTATACAAGTGGGCAAGAATTTAATGAACAATGTTAGTTTACGTACTGGTTTGGGGATGGCTGACCATGACATCGTTTACTAGCTATTTGGAAGTCACAGTGGTCAATATATTAATAGGGACTCGATGGCCGAATGGTCTTAGTAGTTCATCTGTAGTGATTACTAGCCTGTCAGCACAGAGGGTGTGAGTTCGACAAGACTTCATTGTTGACATGCGTTATTATTGATAAGAAGGTCATAATTATAAATTAATTGTTTGGAAAGCTTTTAATTATTCGAAATGCTAGCTATTTCATACCCTAGGAATATATTACCTTATCTTTATTTGGCAAAACCTTTCAAATTTGAGGCCTCAATGCTCTTCAACTTTGTACTTGATTTGGCCTTTTAACATTTTGATTCGAAAGACAGTGATGAGTCTTTTGAAGATCAAACGCGCGACGGGCGTTCAAAATTATAAATCTGGTATCTTTTGGGAGTTTTTTTATTTGAACCCCTCTTCAGCAACGTTAGATTCCTGTGTTGACTGACTAGGATTGCAAGTATTCCTGCCTGCAACAGTTTGTTCTATGCAGGTACTCCGACTTTGTCCACCATTAAAAACTGACTATGCACACCATGATATATAATATAGCCGATTGTACTGAAAGAAACATCAATCAATCAATACTAGCAAACAGAAGCATGGGTCTTGCCGCGGTAAAATAACGATTACTAAAGAATCTATTTTACCATCTTGTTTCAAGAGCCATATGTCTCTGTTGTTCCTAAACTAACATACAATTAGTAATATTTTTTTATCACGAACATTGAAAAAAAAATATGTGCATAGTACACACTATTATACGGACTAGTCTAGCACCTGTCACTGGAACTCCAATGACTAAAAACATCCACCGTATTAAAGGATGTTCGCTACTCTGTTTCAAAATAACAAGCTTTTTAAAAGACTGTTATAAACTGATAGTATATAAATAAAAGAACTAAAAAAGTAGAAAAAAATAAAGGGTCAGTGTGCTTCTTTTCGAGATGTAAGCCATTGAAAACTTGGCGGGATATAATTCTCTCTAGACTTTTCATACATTTAACATTGGCACCCTTTTTCTTTAAAAAATTATGAAAAAATAATAAGGATTTTATAGCATTTTCAAATATGGCTATTTAAACTATATATAATAAAATTATGAAAAGAAAAATAGGGGTTAGCGGGCCAATTTTTTATTGGCACTAACATGGATAAAACTAGAGGATTCTGAATATCTGACAAAAAGTCAAAAATAAGAGTAGCGAACATCCTTCTTAACATACTTTATGGGGGTCTGGAAGGGGGTGTCCTTCTTTTCTGTATTTTTTTTTTAATTTTAAGCAATTTTCTCTTTATTCTTCATCGTATTTGCTCATTATTCTGTATTCCTTTTTGTTTAGCTTAAGTTTTACTTTAATTTATTTGTTTGTCCTTTTTTCTGTAGTATTGGCCCATTATTCTCTATTATGTAATTCCTATCCAGCCCCTTATGTATCTTCCATCTTTGAAAATAACAATATGTCTTGCAAAAATTTCTATATTTTTTTAAGAATGAGTGGTAAAGGAAGAAAGAAGGGTAAATCGCCTGAAAAGACACCAACAAAAGCGACACGACAATCTCCAAGAACCAAGGCACCGGTAACACCCGAAGCCATGGATACAGCATCGGAACTATCAAACAGTGCTGAGAAATTAAAAAATAACAAATAAGATAGAAAAAATACTTCCTGGTTTTTATGAGGAGTTAAAACTTCCCAAAGCGCTTTATGATTTGGCAGCATCCATTCAGAAGTCGTCAAAGAGTGTTCTTGGAAATAAAGACGTAAAGAAAAATTTTGAAGAATTTCAACAGATTTTTCAGGTATTTTTTTTCAAAATAATTACCCACAATGGAAAATGAGTAAAGTTAGTTTATGACGTATTATTAATCTTTCTGTATAGTTTTTAATCAATGTAAATTCATGATCTTGCAAGCTTATGTTTAGTATTTAGCCTTTTCGGTTTTTTGTTTTTTTTCTGGTTTTTTTTTGTAAAACATCGTAAATATCATACGATTTCCAACACATTTGTTCTAGTATTAATGATACTAAATTCGTCCTCTTTCACAGTAAAACACTGTCTTTTACATGTAATAAGCCTACAATTAACATTCGAAATGTGTTCAATTGAAGTCACCCTTTCGAAAGTTTTTTCGCGCGCGATCATGATTTGGGTTGTTCGTAATGGAATACCCGTGTCACATATGACCATGGATTTGTTCCACTTATCGTAACCATAATCCTATCATACTTCCCTCAATTGTCACATTACCAATATCGGATTTTTAATTGCTTGAGCAACATGACGAGTACCACATCTGGAGCAGGAACTGCTTGCTTCTCCGAAACACATTAGTTCGTCTCCAATATTTTATGGGGGTTTGTGTTGCTCAGTTTTTAGTTGTTATGTAAAATTTTGATATTTTTGTTTGTTCTTTCGTCGTTTTATTTTGACTAAGACGTTGTCGCTTTTATTAGACTAATGCTAAATACGATTGTTCACTTTGGTATCTACTCTCTCTCTCTCTCTCTCTCTCTCTCTCTCTCTCTCTCTCTCTCCTCTCTCTCTCTCTCTCTCTCTCTCTCTCTCTCTCTCTTCTCTCTCCTCTCTCTCTCTCTCTCTCTCTCTCTCTCTCTCTCTCTCTCTCTCTTTGTTCACGTGAAAACGTTTCTGCATTGACAGATAGGATTGTAGTTGCATTATGATAAATTATTATAATATATTTCTACATTCTCTTTGCAGGGTTGGACAACACCAGTGAAAGGACAAGATCCAAAAAGCAAAAGTAATAAAAGAAAACGTTCAGAGTAAGTTACATGCATCTGATCTGCCATAAATTTTATATGTGGCAACCACTATGACATTGTTGGATGTAAATAATTATATGGTATTTGTATTTCCCTGAGGAAGGTAGAGACTGAACAACACCGTATGTTTAGTTTAAAAATATTGTATTTGCTAAATATCAGCAAATGGATGAGACACAAGTAAATCATACTTATGAAGTCTTCTCCATATTACAATACAAGTATATATACAATAATAACATTATGAGCATGCATGTAAAGCTAACAAATTCATTAAATATTATACGAACTATAAATAAAAAGAAAAAAAGAACAAGAAGAATGGAAAAGGAGGAAAAGAAAAAGAAGCAAATTATATTTTCTGTGATGTTGACTTAGGTTTTTGATGGTGATGATCATCCGTGCCAGTAGCAATAATAGTTTATGAAGGGTACTAGAAATCTGTTAGACCTTTTAATAAAATCTTGAACATGTTTGAAAATTAGGAGATTTTGTTCATTCGAGAGTTCCAGATCTCCGCAAGTTAATAGTTTAGTATCAATAATAAAGTTTCCAGTAAGCCAATTAAGATTGTTAAGTAAAATTTCTCTACATGTAGTGTATTTTGGGCAAACTAAAAGAAAGTGATGAACATCCTCAATATCAGACCCAGTTGTCTCATTGGCACTCATACCACATCTTCTTATAACCACACTGACACGAAGGATCCAGTATAATGTTAGCTTTGAAAAGGTCAGAGTTTAAAAATGAAGCGGAACATCGCAATTGAGTTAAAATAATATTCAGTTTCCTCGGACCGTACATATAATACGGCGCAACTCTACTCTGAACACTTTCATTTTTCAATTCTCTCTTAAATTTAGATATAAGAGTCGGTGTTTCGAATTTTTAAGTCGAATTTTTAAGTCAAGCTTATTCCATTCTCGTATTGTGGATGGAATAAAAGATTCAGTGGTAAGGGAAAGTCTACAAAATGGAACAATGATATTTTGACCGTTTCGCAACGGATAGTTGGTTGTACTTTGTATACACGGGGGGACAAGATTACACAGATACTCAGGTGCATGTTTTTTATTTATATTATAAAACATCTGTAATTTTCTTCTTCTTCGTCTTTCATATAAAGATTCCCAGCCAACCTCAGAGTACAGAGTATCAGTTTTAGTGAAGATTGGTAGACCTGTTACAATTCTTGCGGCTTCCAATTGCAAATTTTCTAATTTATTTGAATAACATATCCCACAATTATCCCACACTTCCGTGGCATATTCAAAAATGGGTCTAATAAAAACTAGATAAAGTTTTTCTAAGTTATTACGAGACAGTCGATATTTAAGTTTACGCAGAACATTAAGGTGTTTCTTTACACTTGTAATTATACTTTCAATATGATTGTTCCATTTTGCGTCACAACTAAAGATAACTCCCAGGTGCTTATGCGATGTATTTATAGGGATAGTTTTATCATTTAGGGAAAAGTTGAGATCTGGTATCTCAATATTTGAAAATATCATAATTTCTGTTTTATCAGGATTAAATGACATAAGCCATTTAGTTGACCCAACATCCAGTTTTTTCAGGTCGCGGTCGATCACAGATTTAATCTGTTCACCATCGCTACCGGAATAACTGAATGAAGTGTCGTCTACAAATAGCCTACACAGCGATGTAAGCTTATCAGCAATATCATTAATATATAAAACAAAGAGAAGAGGGCCTAAAACAGATCCCTGGGGTACACCTGCTGACACATTACAAAAGGAGGAGGACGAATTATTCAGTACTACTCTTTGTTTCCTGTCATGCAGATAATCTTCAAACCAATGTAATAAGGTTCCATCAATACCATAGGCTTTCAGTTTGTGAATAAGACCTCTATGCCAAACTTTGTCAAACGCTTTAGAGAAATCACAGAATACAAAACAGTTTATTTCTTTTTTTTCCAAAGAGTTTAAGATGCAGTTGTATATTTCTAAAAGTTGATGGACAGTTGAATTTTTGGGAAGAAATCCGGATTGATATTCATAAATTAATTTGTTAGCGTGTAGATGGTTATACAAGTGCTTAAAACAACTCTTTCCATTACTTTTCCAACACAACTAATAAGAGAAATTGGTCTGTAATTTGAAGGCAAGGATGAATCCCCCTTTTTGAAAATAGGTATTAAATTAGCTATCTTCCAACTGGTTGGATATTTGCCTTCTCTTAAAGATTTTTTGAATATAATGTTTAGCGGAACTGCAACCTTTTCCGGACATAACTTGAGCATTTTATGGCTGATCACATCTGGGCCTGATGCCTTGTTTGGATCTGATATCTGGATAATATCTATGAATTCTTGTGTATTTATTTTGATTTCCGAAAATTTACTATCAGTTTTTGTTTTAAATTCGGGTAAATTTACATGTTCTTCATCAAGTTTTGAAATCATACTAAAATATTTGTTTAATAAGCTGCATTTTTCCTCATCTTCATATACGACATCGTTTAGTCCATTATCATTTATAATATTTTGGAGAGGGGGTATACATGTTGTCCGAATTTTTATTTGATTTAATCAACATTTTCATAAGTTTCCAATACGTTTTTGAGTTCGGGGAGTTTTCTAGTATAATACTGTCCAAATTTGTTTCAAACTTTTCTTTGGCTACCGTATGTTTATATGCATATACAAAGTTAAAACTTCGTCATTGCTTGCCCTGTTCATATCTGGTTTTCTTTGTTAAAGGAATAATTTGATGACGATAGAGGATAGAACTTTGATAGTCTCAGAACATTTTTTGTAGAATCGGGGCGATTGCAGAGCCATGGTATGTTTTGACACCCATTTTTAGGCCGTAGGTTGACCGGTAAATGTCTTTCAGTTTTTGATCGTTACTTAAATACTTTCTCAATGTCACATTTCCATTTCTTCACACTCCTGATAAAAATCCATAGAAATTTAAAACTTTATTTTCCGTCGTTGAATTTGCCGATATTGTTATACAATAAATTAGGTCGACATTGATATATTGTTCGTCTTTAAGGTTGCGGTTGTTGATTTATAAAACTGTATATGATTCAGAAATTATTGCGATGTTTTTTATTATTGCGAATAATGCGACATGGTTATAATCGCAATAATTTAAACACGCATTTTGAAAATTATTATCTGAATTAAACAGGATTTTTCTCAATATCGCAAAAATTAAAATCGCATTTTAGTCTAAAATGACAAAATCGCAATAATAAATGCACGCAATAATTTCTGAATTTACAGTATCCGTTTTAGGCAGATTACTACATACGGTTGTTGATATTTGCATTAATGTTTTAGGTAATATATACGCATCAAATTATTTTGTATGTTGACCTTATTTTCGGATTTAGTTTTTTTTCCATATTAGTTTGGAATATTAATTATTTTATAGTGCGAAATGTACGCCAATGCAATGTTAACAAATGGCCACAAATTTCCTACTGCTTGGAAACGGACATTTAGTTTTATTTTTATATTAGTTGGAAAAATAAATTATTTTATAGTGCGAAATCTACGCCAATGCAATGTTAACATATGGCCACACATTTCCTACTGTCTCAGCTTGTTGGAAAAGGACAAAAAGCGATAAACTGTGTTTTGGTATGCCGAGTCTAATCATACTAGTTTATTAATAGTTAATACGAGTATACAGTTTCGACATGAGAGGTTTATAATATATATAAAATATAAAGATCGTCAAGAGTAGATGTAGTTCAAATTTTGCAGCCGCATTCTCTTCATTCACAAGGTCTGAGTAGAAACGTTTTTGAAACTCATTCAAATTTGAAATAAACATAGCCTTCTTATTTTAAAAGATTTTTCGTAAATGCTATAGCTATGTCCTTAAAATAAAAACAGTTTGTCTGCCTTACCCCATGCGCAATTTTTGTTGTTGTAGATTTACATCCTTTTGAAAATATTTTGCATTTATGTAAGTGGTTAAATTATAGACCATAATCAATAATCACCAATTTCAATTAGATTATATCTAAAAGATACTAAATTTTGTAAAATAAAATGAGCATGTTCCATCTTCAGACAATCATAAATAAATGTTAAAAAATACGCATTAATTTTGTTAAAAACTCAAAAAATACCCACGAATCTGTTATGCCTTAAATTTTAGTGAGGATTGTGTGAATTAATTCCATTTTTACATTGTACTTTCAATTCTATCACAGTGGCCAGAACGGAGATGAAATAATGACACCGGTAGAAATTACTGAACTACAGGAAAGTGCAAAGAAGTGAGTTAATTTCTGAGTTTGTCGCATACTTCAAAATAAGAGTTTATGTTCTGACTGTAATTCGTGTACATATGCACACTGGTTAAAGTGTCGATTCTGTTATGCAATAGTGCAATTTGAAATTAAATTTATTTCTCCCTTTTTGATTTGGTCGGTTAATACTGTAGAAGTAGTCAAGATTTTTTTTATTATCAGTGAGAATTTAAAAATTTTAATCACCCTATAACCTTTAAATCTAGAAGTTGTTGTTGAAAAGCGCTTTGGACGCAAGAACATTTTTTTTTCTGATAATGTGTTATTTTCATTATAAATAAGAAATAAGAGCTATTAAAGAGATATATAGCATTAATTATGTCCTTATAAAGAAGTGATGTTTACACTTCATAAAATGAATTATTGGTTTATAGATTGAAAGAAGAACTATCCAAACAACAAGAAGAAAAAGCAATATTGATAAAAGAAAACACCGTGAGAGATAATTTAATAGAGACCCTGAAAGACAACAATCGAAAGTTAGAACAGGATTTAAACAGTCACAAGGAAACGGAGACACACGAAAAGATAGAAACGAAAAAGCGATCAATGGAAATCGAATTTTTAGAAGAGAAATTGCGAAAAGCTCATTCAGAAATTACAAAACTGAAAGAAACAATTGTGGAAAATGAGAAAAAGTTTCAAAATGACTACAAAAGAACAAACGACGAAGATAAGTACGAAAAAACAGTAATGAAAGATGGGGAAGAAGAAGTTCCAAACGAAAAAGGTACAAAGTCAGAGGAACTTTTACAAGAATTAAAAACCGTACAAAATCAACTTATTGAGGAGCAAAAAGCTTACCAGAAAACCAAGAAAGAAGAAAGACTTGAAAGGGAGGAACTTCAAAAGCTGAAGGAAGAACTTCTGTCCGAGAAAGATACATTAGCAAATGAACTTATCACAGTTAGAACGGAAAAACAACAGAAAAACGAAGAATTAGAAACCGTACAAAATCAACTTATTGAGGAGCAAAAAGGTCACCAGAAAACCAAGAAAGAAGACAAACTTGAAAGGGAGGAACTTCAAAAGCTAAAGGAAGAACTTCTGTACGAGAAAGATACATTAACAAATGAACTTATAAAAGTTAGAGCAGAAAAACAACAGAAAAACGAAGAATTAGAAAGCATTGGTAATGATTTGATTAAAAGTAGTGATTTTAATGAAAGAAAAACTCGAGAGTGTGAGGCTCTAAAGGATCAGTTTGCGCAGATGCAGAATGAACTAAAACAGAAAAACGAAGAATTAGAAAGCATTGGTAATGATTTGATTAAAAGTAGTGATTTTTATGAAAGAAAAACTCGAGAGTGTGAGGCTCTAAAGGATCAGTTTGCGCAGATGCAGAATGAACTAAAACAGAAAAACGAAGAATTAGACGATCTACGAAATAGGTATGTATGTTTAATCTCTTTTTACTTTTCAAATGCAACATGAATGTACATTACACGTTTAATCAATTGTCAATCATGCTTTACGATTTCAACAGATGCTTTTTTAGTCTTTTGGTGTTTATTTATTTATTTATTTTTTTTTTGGGGGGGGGGGGGGGGTAATTTTCTACCATTTTAACAAATGCTTCATATCTCACGGTTTTAAAAGGTTGTTTTTTAAGTCTTGCGTAAATGCTCCAGAATATGATCATATATTGATCGAGTTACGTCCATACTCCAAGCTGTGACCAGATACTTTTTGAGTGTTTCGGTCATGCCCCACAATTTATGTAGATGCTTATCGAGTCTTACTAGTCCAATAGATAACCTTTTAAAATCTTCCAGATTTCTTCTAATTTGAAGAAAAAGTCACTTACTATAATAGTCGACACGTTTGAAAATCACAGCAGGCGTTTTAGCCTTATCCAAGTTGATACTCCGCGTTCAAAAATACCACCTCAGTGAAGACAGTATTTTCAATTTTTTTTTATTTTAATGTTTTTTTCTTTGATGGTTTATGAAACGTTGTAAAACATTTATAAATGTCTTTGCATTGCTGTGCGCATGTCAGTCATTTTTATACGGCCCGTCTCCAAATACGGTACGTATTATGGTATGCCGTTGTACGCCCGTCTGTCCGTCCGTCTGTCGTCAACACTTCGTACAATAAATCAAAAATAAATTTTAGATTTTAAGTTTCCGATTTATGGGACCAAATTGTGGGATTTTATTCATAAAAAATGGAGGATTTTGTAGTTTTCTGAATATAACTATAACATGCTTTGAGAAAATTTTCATGAAACTTTGATCAATTGTTTATATATATTGGCATAAGCTCCCTTTCGATTTTTTAAAATTTCTGATTTTACGTTTTGGAGTATTGGGACTTTATTCATAAAAAGAGGTGATTTTCCAGTTTTCGTACAATAACTCAAAAATGCTTTGAGCAGTTTTTATGAAACTTTGGTGACTTATGTATATCTATTGAAGTACTCCCCTTTGTTATTTATAAATTTCTGATATGACACAGCGGAGTTTATTCGTTGAAAAATTGTCAAAATTAATCTGTCCATTTTTTACACTTTAGAGCGAAGGGCGCATCATGCACTCATGGCACAGCTCTTTATTTTAACCTGCAACTGTAGTAAGTTAGTGTATTTAATTTTACTAGTATAATGATTTTACGCAGATTGGACACCTGCAAGGTAGGGGAATAAAAGAACATTGATGTTAAAGTATATATTCCAACAGTCTCTACGTTTTTTGTTTTAGGTTGAGCTCGTTATCTGCTAGTAAGCTAGATGGGGATCCAAATATAACAGATCTAGGAGACCCCAACAGACCCTTAAAACTGGTAGAAAGGTACCAACAGTTGTACGACAATCTTTGGACCGATATATTTGACGAACTTACGGATTCCTATACTGATGTAAATGACAGCGGTGAAAAGGAAAAAATGGCGGCTATGGAGATCATGTCAATTTTTGAGGTGTTTTATATCAGTCATTTTCATGAACTCTTTTTTTTTTTGCTTCTGAAAAACTTATTTTATTTCTTTATTAGCAAATCACAGTGCTGTGAAAATCTATAGAATATACTACAAGACTTGTAATTTGGTACGCAGAACGTGCGTTTTGTCTACACACGACTCATCAGTGACACTCGAATAAAAATGGATGGAAGGTAACGAGAAAAATACTAAGTTGAATAGGCTTGATTTAAAACAAAAGTTCAAAAAAGTTGGACCAGTTTTGAACAAAAGCTACAAATCCCTCATACATTCAAATCAAATTCCGTAAATACATTTGTATTAACTTTAACATGTGGAGCAGGATCTGCTTACTCTGACGGAGCACACGAGATCACCCCCAGTTTTTGTTGGGGTTGGTGAGATTCGTGTTGCTCAAGTCTTTAGTTTTCTATATTGTGTTTTGTGTACTGTTGTTTGTCTGTTGGTGTTTTTCTTTTTTTTTACCGTGTTGTTGTCAGTTTATTTTCGACTTATGAGTTTCAATGTCCGTTTGGTATCCTTTACTTTTCTTTTCCGTTACGTCAGCCATCTTCGTTGGATAAAGGCGGAACGCATCCAACAATATTGAATTGAACAATTAGATAATTTCATATCCTCATTAAGATCGTTTTTTCTGTTCTGTATCGTTTTTTTTTCTTTCTTATTTTAGCTCCGTTGTTTTGTTATGTTTATTCTCAACATTTTGTTTTTGCTTTGAAAGTCAGTAACCTTGATGAAATGAAACATATATGTATAATACAATAAAAGGTATTACCAAAACTATTTGAAAGTACAACAGACGTCACCTCCGAGAAATAAAGACACACAACATAGAACAAAATTTGAGTTAGTTAGCCCGGCCTGGTAAAGGCTAAATATGTTAGGTGTTAATGCAATTTAAAGTCCACATAAACTTCACCCTATTTTTTTTTATCTAGACCATATACAATGATGTAATAACTTGTAACTTTCTTTTTTCTCCAATATAATCATGCTTTTCAAAACTCAGTACCTCATGACTAGATTATTTTAGATTATTTGTTTAAAGCATAAAATCACAGGAACATGAAAGTCCAAGATGTTCATATAAACATTACAAAAAGAAACAATATAACTTTAAATACGTCTTATGCTTCCTTTTTTGACAGAGAGTGCTACAGTTTTGTAAACATACAGTTGAAGACCAAGAGAAAACTATCATATCATCGCTCATGTGTTGCTCTCAAGACAATCTGGTTCGTATCTTTTAATTATATTCTCCATAGTTCATGTACTGATGTTGTCATCCAGTTTGTTATGTTAGAAACTGGTACAAGCAGTATAACTATTCAATTGAAAGGAGTAGGGCCAGGAAGACATAAATTGGCCCTAAAATAGTCTTTGTAATATCATGTATCTGAAAACTAATTTCTTCGTCTTTAATTCTCTGATCTCTAATGTATGAACACGGTTATGAGTGTGAGCATTACTATGAGAGCACCCTTCAGAGCAACGTAGTTCCATGGCTTTTTGTTTGAAAAATATCGATTTGCTACACTCACCAATTTTTTACCATTTTACACTATAACGCCCCCATTTTCTCAGACCCTAGATCCGCTCCGGCGAACAAAGTAAGAGATACGCACATATAGGAGAAGAAAGACAAAGCTAATAATAGTGACAAAATCTCTGTAGCCTCGATGCTAAATAAGCCTTGATTTCTAAGGCGCGGTGTTTACAAACTGACCAATTGAGCTCGATCATTATAGTCAAAGTACTGACATGTATCCTTAAATAACAGTTAGTAATCACATTCACATATTGATTGTTTCAAGTTTGCCTATTATGAAAAAAATTTCTGTGTTTTTAGCTTCAAATGATCCATATCTCCATATCTCTAAAAGGTTAATTTATAGTTACCCGGTTATCGGTGGGGTAAGTGGGGTTCAGTCTTTAGTTTTCTATGTTTGTCTTTTGGTCTTTTTCTTGTTTTGCCATGTCTTTCTCAGTTTATTTTCGTCTTAATATGAGTTTGAATGTCCCTTTGGTACCTTTCGCGTCTCTCTATAACTATTGTACAACCAAACGCACTCTGAACTCATTCACATGTAACTTGGTTTTTTTTTTTCAGGATCAAAATGCCGGTAGTATAGATATATCAACGATTAGAAATATTAGAAAATCAAATGCTCAGCAAACACTGCCATCCATTGTTCAGGTAAGAAACATTTCAAATTAATACGTCATAATGTTTAAGAAAAGCACATGGGCGTACATATCATATATAAGAACGAGAGAACATGCGAGTGGGTGATTGAACGAGAGAAAATGCGAGTGTAAAAAAATATATTATAGGGTATGTTTTTTTTGTAATTTAAAATATATTAAAAGGGTTTGTATTGGTTGTCTTAGCTGTTCATTCATACCACAAGAATATACAAGTGTATGGCCCCCACAACGACAACTTTATATTTGATGGTGTGTATAGAATAAAGAATAATGGGTCAGTGAAAATAAAGATTAGAAAACCCCATATCCAGACCCTCTATTTAGAAGCGTTCCATTTTTGTTTTACATGTACCTTGTTAAGAATATGTAGCTGGATGAGACGATGTTCTCAGCAAATAAAGATGAGTACAATCTCGTGTTGTGTTACTGAAACGATTGGTGTTATGTATAGTCTTCGTTTGTGTGCGAGATAGAAAATGAACTTACCCCATTTTTACAACAAGGAACCCCTTTCGTGTCAGTCTATTGCTTTGTGGTCAACAGGAGGAGATTAAAAAGAAGTTTTCCCGATTGATATTGCCTTTTTCAATCCATAACAAAAATACTTATATTACGATCATGTGTAACATGAAACCATTCGAAGGAAAACTACTGCAATATTAATACTTAAAAGATAAACGATTAAATAAATAAGACAGACAGCAACCAAAGACAACTACTGAATAACAGACTCCTGACTTGAACATACTTAAATAATGTGGCGGGTTAAACATGTTTATGAGCGCTCAGCCCTCCTCTTACCTAGGGTAGTGTAACAGCACAACACGCAATTATTAAAGTCGACCTAATTTTCGGATTTTCCAACTGATTGAAATTATTGTCAATTTGTTCTCGTTCTAAACATGCTAAACTGTGCCAGCTGAAGACCGACTCCGGGTGCGAGATTTTCTCGCTGCGTTGAAAACCCATTGGTGGCATTGTGCTGTTTTCTGCTCTTTGGTCAGGTTGTTGTCTCTTTGGCACATTCCTTGTTTCGATTCTCAATTCTATGATATATTCGCTACTGGACGGTAAGCATTTTAAACAACAGTCAATCAAATCAATCCGCCTACACTGACCAATCTGTTTTAAAAGGTAGTTTAGCATTTTTTTGACACACGCCATAGGTGTTTCACCTAAAAAAAAAAGAAAAGAAAAACCAACGCACACATATGAACCATTTTTATTGTTTCAGCAATATGCCAGACAAAATGACCAAGAACTCACAGGCTTGATGAAAGATTTTGCAGAAGAGTGTATAGCAATTTGTTGGTTGACACAAGTACAAGATCCACCAATCGCCTTCGAGTTCAACTATGACCATGGGGTTACACTAGATAAAGACTTAATGAGAGAGTTCACAGTTTCTGGAGACATTGTGGACTACGTTGTTTGGCCTACCATGAGGCTAACCTTAGACGGTCCTGTGATGGTAAAAAGTGTGGTGCAACCAATCAAGAAAAAACGCTAAGCTTAAAAGTAAACTCAGGAAGTACTTTATTGTGACCTTTAACGTTTCATGTGGAAAATAAACGGTTATTGTTAAAAATGTTTGATGGAAGCCCAAGTTTTTTTGTTGAGCAGTTGTAAAGACTATATTTAAGACAGTATGATATGGATTGCATTTATTGTTGTAATATGAAAATAATGTGCTGAGCAGGATAACGGATTATTTATTGGGGCACAATCGGTGTTTTTTTTAACCACAGCCATATTTTTTTCACTTGAACATTTTAAATTGAATTCATTTTACATCCTAGCCATACTCTTTTTTTAGAAAATACACATATACATCTTTTATTCATCTACCCCTTGAACAACCGATACATAGATGGTTATTATTTAAATACTAATTTCCTAGATCAGATAAGGAAGTTGCATATCCATATAGAATAAAGTTAAGTTTTCGTTGAAATACTACCCGCTGAAAGGCATCAATCCATTCATGACACCACTTAACTTTTACTAGTGTTCGTCTGGTAAGCAATGGTAAGATGAGCTTTCAGATATTTAGGAAAGAGGTACTGTTTTCCCTGTATATGCTTCACTCAGTTGGTCAAAATCCATAATATTGCTAGAAGCCTATATTACATACGCAAAACTATGATGCTATAAATTTTAGAACAGATTGAAAGAATATTTGACAATTACCCTGCTGTGAAATTTAATACATGGAAAATTGACCCTGCCTATTTTAACCTCGTCATCTGTTGTCTGCTGTAACACCTTGACATATTTTTTTGGTATAGTTTGTAAATCTTTGATAGGATGTTTAAAAATAATCACAATAATTTAGACAATTGGAAGGTTTTTTTTCGGGTTTTCAGTTGATTGATAGCGTTTGATTATGTCAGTTTTTATGGACTTCCCATTTTTTTAATTTGCCTTGAAGTTCGGTATTTTTGTTATACGATTTTACATTTTATGATATATTTTATATGAAAAGACACATCTCTATTGTTTTTTAAATCGTTTGTTGACTTCAAGATGCCTATTTGGGATTTTGTATCGTTGGAATACTGTCTCTTTGACGTGTAGACCACATCTACTGTTATTCCTATTTACAGTATTTACTTGTTAGTATTTCTACATTGCAGGGCTAGCCATGACAGATAGATACTTTGAACATTTGAAGCATTTGTGCATATTAATTAACATAGAAATCATAAGTTTTATACTATTTATAGTTTTTTTTCATATCTGAGCAGCTACCATAAAAGTGTGTTTTTTTTTATAGAATTCAATTCATTGTCTCCAACATAGTAATTTTGAAGACCCAGACGTGTTAGCAAATTATATATGCTTAAAATATGTTTATATATATATCTTCTTATTTTATATATTATATAATATATAGCTTTCCTGGACAAGATTTCCTATAGCACAGTGTTTATTTTTCTTCTTTTTTTAAACAGTTTTAAAGTAAAAAGTTAAAAACAATTTGTAAAGCATATAAAAATTAAATACTGTTTATGATTCGAACTGAATATACAATTACTTGCTGTCTTATGTGTACATTATAAAAGTTGCTTACACGTAATAATATGTACAGCCTTATGTATCCCACAGTGGTGTGGAGTGTCGGGCAAACATAACCTGATATAACTCAATTGTATCATCCATCAAATGCATGAGCGTCTGGATTGGGAGGAGGGTCCTCAATTTCTTTATTCTTTATGTTTTAAACCATTTTATTCTATTCTTTGTCTATTTTGCACATTCTTCTCTATTCTTTATATTTTAACACCCCCATAATCCTCTATTCTTTACTTTTTAGCCTATATTTCGTTTGTTTTTTATTGTTTTGCCCTTTATTCTGCACCTTTTGCCCATTATTCTCTATTTTGTAAACCCCATCCAGACCTTATGTATAGGTCCATTAAATTTTTTAAGCCTAGATATATTAAACTAGAGGCTCTCAAGAGCCTGTGTCGCTCACCTGATTCTACTTTGGTTTTGGAAATCATGTTAAAATAGATTAAAATCATTACAGATACCCTAATAATAAGTGAGACCAAATTTGGTTTAATATTGGCCCTGTAATTTAATAAAAAATCCTGGTGGCCATCTTGAACAGTAAATCAGCAACAAAGTAGCAACCTCATAAGAAACATTTATGCCATGTTTGGTTTCATTCCATTCAGTGCACCTCTAGAAGAAGCATTTGTATGTATTTCCAATAGGGCCTTATGTTAAAGGAAGTCCCCCCGCTGGCGGCCATCGTGGATGAAGGATCAGCTTCAAAGTAACAACACTTAGTCAGCACCGCATAAGGAACATTCATGCCATGTTTGGTTTCAATCCATTCAGTGGTTCTCTAAAAGAAGACATTTGTATGTATTGTCCATAGGGTCCTTTGTTAAACACTGTCCCCAGCTGGTGGCCATCTTGGATGATGGATCAGCTTCAAAGTAACAACACTTGGTCAGCACTTCATAAGGAACATTCATGCCATGTTTGGTTTCATTCCATTCAGTGGTTCTCTAAAAGAAGACATTCGTATGTATTTCCCATAGGGTCCTATGTTAAACTAAGTCCCCCGCTGGCGGCCATCTTGGATGATGGATCGGCTTCAAAGTAACAACACTTGGTCAGCATCTCATAAGGAACATTCATGCCATGTTTGGTTTCATTCCATTCAGTGGTTCTCTAAAAGAAGACATTTGTAAATATTTCCCATAGGGTCCTATGTTAAACTAAGTCACCCCTAGGCGGCCATCTTGGATTATGGATCGGCTTCAAAGTAACAACACTTGGTTAGCAGTTCATAAGGAACATGCATGCCATGTTTGGTTTCATTCCATTCAGTGGTTTTCTAAAAGAAGACATTTGTATGTATTTCCCATAGGGTCCTGTGTTAAACTAAGTCCCCCGCTGACGGCCACCTTGGATGAAGGGTCGGCTTCAAAGTAACAACACTTGGTCAACACCTCATAAGGAACATGCATGCCATGTTTGTTTTCATTCCATTCAGTGGTTCTCTAGAAGAAGTTCAAAATGTAAAAAGTAAACGACGACGACGGACGACGGACGCCAAGTGATGAGAAAGTTCGGGCCAGGTGAGCTAAAAAGGAGGAGATTGATGATTATCTTGATTCAACAGCAGTGACAATGTTTACTCCAAGACTTCAACTTTAAAAAAATCATCATAAACCTATCTTTTTCAGGCGTTTTTCTATTATGATTTTGGACATATTAATAGATTTCTATATTGCTTTTTTATGATCGAAGATTTTTAGAAACTTATCTTCTCATGGTTAAGTACAGTAGTAACAGGGGGCGTAGAGGGCGTACGCCTCCCTTTGGTCGCCACAAACAAATTTATTACATCATTTTTGTTTTACGATTTATATGATTTTTTAGCATAAAATGGTCCAAAATATTTTTCGCCTTGCTTCGCTCGGTGGTATTATCCGTTTTATGGAATTACGGATCCCTTTTAAAAAATCCTGGATCCGTCTCTGCCTGGTATACTTTAAAAGCATATATATTCGGCTGATACTTACTAACTGGTATAAAACGCAGATGATATTAAAACAAACAACGTAAAACTATGTTAAAAAATATGTTTATTAAAAAATAATGCATAAAACCTTGTATTTATATTCTGCAAAGAAAATGATAAGAATTTTGTAGTATAGTTTTATAATAAAAAAAAAGTATTTAGAACATACGAGTTATTGTTTGTAGGCTTTTGTACTAAGATATTTCTCAGCTATTTTTTGTTTGTTTGTACAAAAGTAAAGAAATGCATATATAGCAAGGTGTACAATAATCGCCGGGCATAATATATTTCTTTTGCCCATTTTGTTTTCCCTTCCTTACGACGTTTGCATTTTGTATCAACATGCCTAAATCGGAAACACTGGATTTAAATGAAACTTCCGCATGCTATTTTTAACAAGTAACTGATTTTTGGGAGTTTCAATATTAGTAGCTAAAGATCCTTTTACCCATAACTACAAATTGAGGTTAAAAGCTTGCATCATATATTCTAACTAAATTTCAAAGACTTTTCAGTGCATTAATGTCATTGTATGTATACCCTCTCTGAATTTTGATCAATATATTTTTGGGTACATGTATGGCACAGTAAAAGACAAATCACACAAAGGGATCAATTCTTGTTTTATATTTTAAACCATGACTGCTAATGATTTGTTGTCACTATTAACACAACGGAAGGCGAAGAAACTCTTTACTCCTCCGTAGCACGTAATAATCTTCTGTTTTGGGGTGTTGTTCATGATGGCTAGTCTATATTTTTTACTCTTATAGGTTTAACCCACTATTTTCTTCGAAAAATGCCTATACCAAGTCAGAAATATGGCTGTTGGTTTTCACTTATTCCGTTGATTGATAGCGTTTGATTTCGTCAGTTTTTATGGACCTCCCCTTTTTGAATGTGCCTTGGAGTTCGGTATTTTTGTTATACTTTTTTAGTATTTTGCATACTCACTTGTTCAACCATTTATAATTTTGATGCCATTCATTCTACCAAATGAAGGAGGACCAATGTTGACTTCATGTGTTCCATCTTTGTTAATCCTCAATATACCTCTGAAAGAATATCGGAGATACTAGTTATAGCCACATATGTTTCTGACCAACATTTAATATATACTGTTATCATAAGGCCTATACATACATAAATTATTTGATGTTTGGTTTAAGGCTCATTAGCTCGAAAGACTGCCAGGACTTAAATACTTTGATAAATAAGGGTGGTGTTTTAAAACTTAGAAACAATGTCATTTATGATTCAATACTAAAACCCCTTAAAAACTTTGAATATAAGATACCGATTGATGTACGGTATGCGCAAAGTCACATTTATACTCATCACTTATGAATGAAACTCAATATTAGATATGCCCTCAATGGGGTAATCATAGTCAAATATTTCTCTGACCAACATCAATACAGTTAAAACAAGTGAATCTGTGAGCTACAGCTACCGTCCGATAAAAGTATAAGGTAAACAGGAAGTTTTTGAGTGATGAATCTGAAAACGCATCACACGGTATAGCTGACTCATATAAACCCTGAAACCAAATTTCAGAAATCTTTGTAATGTAGTTCCTGAAAAAGATGCGACGAAAAATATTAATGGGACGGACGGACGGACTGACGGATGGACTGACGGATGGACGGTTCGACGGATGGATGGATGGACGGACGGACAGAGGTAAAACAGTATACCCCCACTTTTTTAAAGCGGGGGTATAATTACGCTTATAAATACATAAACAGTTTGATGGTTTGGCGTTTGGTTTATGAGCCGTTATCTCAAAGGGCTATATGGAGTATGGCTGCCATTGCTTGAACAATTTTACAAATAAGGGAGGTGTTTTTGAATGAAGAAAATGTAAAATAATGTCATTTATAATTCAATACTAAAACTTAATAATAAAAATTGAATAGAAGATACCGATTGATGTACGGTATGAGCAAAGAGACATTTATACTCATAATCGCTGATGGATCAGACATGAAACCCAATATTGTAATTCTCTTACGAAGTGAATCATAAACCAAACATTGTAAATTCTTTAGTGTTTGCATAATATTGGATATTCCCAATTAACACATTATAAATTGTATGCGTCCGAATCGCTTTTCTGCATTAACCTTTATCTGGAACGCTCAAAGCCAAATAGCGCTTTTCTGCATTTAAGTTAACCTTCATCAGGAACGCTCAAAGTCAAATGGAGCTTTTCTGCATTTAAGTTATCCTTCATCAGGAACGCTCAAAGCCAAATGGAGCTTTTCTGCATTTAAGTTAACCTTCATCAGGAACGCTCAAAGTCAAATATTTGAAAGTAAAGCACAAAATTACTACATAGTATCAAACGATAAAGGGCAATTAAGGTTCAACTAACTCTTTGTTCCAATCCGAGAAATAAATGTATGTTTGATCTACGTCAAGTCCGAAGAAATGAGCACCAGCGTCTTCAAATATGACCTGTCTACCAGACCCATCTGTATTTACAGATTCAATTTTGTTGGTTCCTGCATCAGCAAAAATAAGTTTTCCCGCTGAAAAAATAAATTCACATATAAATGGGAAAAAAAAAGAGGTCTAAATGGAATCAGAAAACATATTTATATTACTTCACTTGTCAATTGGAAATTATTAATGATCTTGTCACAAACTAAATATGTGCACATGACAATAAAGATATTATTATTATCATTAATATGCATAGAAGTTGATCTTAGCCATAATTATAAACAATACTTCGGGAAAAAACTTCAGAGATTATTTAAAGTAATATCTATTTCACGCGTGATGGTGAAAATATTAAAATGTTTTCGTTTGGGATTGTTCTAAAAAAATATCTAAACAGCGTTTCAGTCTGAATTCTTAGGGAGCAAAATAATAGCTTCTTAAAAAATTTAATCAGTAAGTGCAACATGCGCCATATCCTTCATCATTTATTTCCAATTTTCATAAATTACGACAAAAGCTATATGGACAACAAGGGAAATAACTCTTACAGAACTATTACATGTACATGAATGGGTATTGTAGTTACGTACTATTAGTATCCAGTACAATCGCATTTGGTAGGCTCAAATCAGTAGTTACAATAGTCTGTCTGCCTGTTCCATCATATCCGGACCTTTCTATTTTTGGACTGCTTCCCCAGTCAGTCCAATATATAATTCTGAAATAACATTATGAGAAAATAACGATAAATAATATCACCTATTAAATTTACCGATGTTCAAATCTTATAAATCCATTAAGAATACAAATCAAGGTATCATACAAAACTTAGGGGAATCGAATGACAGAGTTATCGTCTCCTGGTATACATGCACCACCCGCTGTGCGAACTCACATTCCGTTAAAATGTCACAAAAATAAATAGGGCAAAAATCGGTTAAGTTACAGATAAGACGACTATTCTTGTATGATAAGTTTTATGACTGCGAAAACATGTCGCTTCAGCTAGTGAATTGTGACACAGACTTATCGTATTGGTCCGAAATTTATGACATTGACAATAAAACTTATGTTGTGTCGAGTCTGGTTGTTCTTCCTCAAAGTTGATATAACAATAAATAGATTTCTAAGAGGACGACATTCATGATTCATAAAAAAAAAATGGCCAGGCTCACCTATTTGCTGTATCCAATGTTATACCACGTGGGTTTGAAATTCCTGTTGTTGTTACATTGCGTTCACTACTTCCGTCCAAATTCATTACGGCAACAAGTTCTCTTGCATAATCCGTGTAAAAGAGAAGTCGATGTGTTTCGTCGATAGAAAGACCATCCGCGACACCTGAAAGTTTTTTTACATAATTTGGAGTACTCTCATGTTGTATCAAATATTGATAATACATACATTTGTATATTATGATGAAAGAAACACGCGAAACTCATAAAAATAACATATTAACGACTGTAGTTATGACTTTTAGAAGTACGTGCGGTGTAATTAAACATCAAACTGATTTTACTTTTCTGGAAGTCCTATGAAAATAAGGAGATGTGGTATGATTGCCAACGAGATAACTATCCACCAAAGTTCAAATAAAGTGGATGTAAGCAATTATAGGCAACCGTACGGCCTTCAACAATGAGAAAACCCAATATTATAATTCTCTTACGAAGTGATTCATAAAACCAATTATGAATAAATTCTTTAGTGTAAAGATAATATTGGATATTCCCAATTTACACTTTAAAAACTGCATGCGTCCGAATTAAGCGCTTTTCTAGATTAACCTTAATCAGGAACGACCAAAGTCAAATATGTTTGATCTACGTCAAGTCCGCATCTAGCTCACACCATAATGAACAGGTGAACAATGATGCAAGTACGCGCGTGACTTTCAAGGTAAACTAGCTTGACCAGAACTTTTAACTTGAGCTATTATAATTCATGTAGGATACGTCATTTGGAAATGAGTTACTAATACAGATATATTTTTTACCAATGAATTTTACCAACAGAAACATAACGGGTATAACTAGTAAAGTAGTAACATAACTGTTGACCTTCCAGGACATCTTAATTAACCCATGATTTTGGAGAAGTTTGTGTTGCTTATATTTGTTTGTTTTCTGTATAGTATTGTGTAAACTGTTGTTTCTCTCCTTTGTACTTCTGTTTGGACCATGGTGCTTTGCCTTTTTTTTTGGTTTTTGACTGTTCTCTTGGTATATCCTGTCGATCCCATTTTAACTGAATATGTTCATTCGTCACAACTCGGCCGATTCCGTACCTCATGGATAGAAGGAGATAACGGAGTCACCCGAGGATTGCCGATTGTGAATATGTTGTAGAATGTTTGAATAAAAGAACATACCACCTGCTAGTTGTTTTACGATGCTCATTCCCGAACCATCAATATTGGTGCTCCTTATTTGGTGCAAACGTACATCTGAATAATATATTGTCTTTTGACTACTATCGAAACCAATAGCGACGGGATTGAAGACATTTTGGTTTGGAATGGCCGAATAACTTCCGGTTTCCATGTCTATTCTGTATATTTCCGCCCGTCTTGAGTCAGTGGTAATAATGGATGTTCGAATTTGTGACGGATCTACAAAAGTTAATTATCTGGAATATGAAATCGCACTATGCAAGCAACATAACTGGAGGTTTTTCATTTCTTTATTCTTGATCTTTATTTGATTTTTCTTTATTATTTACTATTTTTGGCCCATTATTATCTAATCGTTATATTTTAATACCCCATTATTCTCTATTCTTTTTTTTCTGCCTATTTTTCTTTATATATAATTTTTTATAATTATTTGACCTTTATTCCGCACTTTTTGTCCATTATTCTCTATTCTGAAAACCCAATTCAGACCCTCATAACTGTTTCATTAGTTCTTTATTCTTTTGGCCTCTTATTCTGCACTTTATCCCATTATTTTCTATTTTGTAAACCCCATCCAGACCCTCTTAACTGTTCCATTAGTTTTAATCTTCGTTATATCGTTAATTTTTTTTTCTGGTCTGGATATTATATGATTTTTTTCATTGTATTTTGAGAAATAATTTTAGGTGATTTTGGGAACAAAATATTTTCGTGGATTTTTTTATTTCAAGGGTTTGGAAAGTTTTGTATATACATATTACTGATATTTAGAATTGTTTAATACGCAAATCCGTAATTCACCAATACACATAAAATTCATAAAATGTACACATGAATAATTCTGAATCCACAGTAGTCGTTTATATGATTGTTGTCCATGCAGCCAGCGACATTTATGTCGGGGAAGCGGAACAAAGCGATCCTAGATTCCGTCGTCATCGTCGTCGGCCGCATCAAATTTTAGGTTCAGTATGTAGTTAAAAGTTTTTTAAACATCAATAACTTTATCAAACTTTATGGAATTTTATGAAATTTGGACAGAAGCTTTTGATGACCAAAAGTCCAGAACAAAATTTTGGAAAATATTTATTTTCTTTTTTCAGTATTTTACTATTAAATGGACCTATTTTTTTAAAAGCTGACATATAGATACAGTATATCAAAGGTTTAAGTTTTTCAGTCATCAATAACATTGTCAAACATTCATAGAATATTACATAAGTTGGAGAGAAGCTTTTTAATGATAAAAAAAGAGAAAAATTTTAATATATTTATTTTCATTTTCCGTATTTTACTATAAGATGAACTTAGTTTTTTTTTACTGCTAACATTATTATACAGTCTAAGGTTAATGTTTTTCAGTCATTAATAACATTGACAAACCTTCATGTAATTCCGCGGAACTCTCCTAAAAAAATCATTTTACTAAAATTTAGACAATTGATTTATGATTGTTTTACTCACTATATTGGCACTTAACACCAGCATCCTCGCCATGTCCACAATCATGAATAGCCCACCCTTGAGGCAACTGACATTGCGCAATATGTGTTTCCGCTCCTGAGCAAGCCACCTCATCCAGAAATATTGGCGTTACTTGTGAAGTACCGTATCGTGCATCTGAAACGGCTACTGCATGTTCTCTAGAGATAAAAAAAATCTAGCTTATAAGACTGGTAGATTTGATGAGTTTTTACACTGCGTTTAAAAATACTGGTGTTAGTTAAATAATCAGGTATGGTTGTAACCTTTGTTAGTCCAAACCACTTTTACGATTCTATAATTCGAAATTCAGTTCATTTTCAAATTACCAACCTGGTTCGACTTTTAGAGATTTTTGAAAGGGAAATAACTCCTAAGTACGACAAACAGTATCTCAGCCTTTACAAGCTTTATGGATTAGCAAGTTCTGATGTACGTAAAACTGATAAACTTTCATTGTAAAAAATTTTGAGATAAAAAAAAACACGTCCTGCTTGTTCTACTCGCCTTTTACCTAGTTGTTTCCAGTTTCAAAACAAAAATGAATTGGAAATTGACTATTGACTGACAGATGATACATAACGCATATCAAATTTGGAAAGTGGTGTATTTTATACAATGATCGATATTAATAAATGATTTTTTTTTATCAATTACGCAATGACACGAAATGTTTTATACATTTAAAAAGAGTTGCATAGATAAAATTAGAAAAAAAAACACATATTTCTCTCTCTCTTTCTCTTACCTTTCTAAAAATAAATACTAAGTCTTACCTTCCAAATCCAAGCATGTGACATATAACTCCAGCATCAACATCTCCCCAGTGATCATCACAAATTGATCCCCAAACTCCATTGACAAATACCTGTACAGTTCCCTCATTGTGTCCTCCTGTACCAACTAACCGTACAAACATGTGACTTTCATCAATGACAATTGGGGATGGGGTGACAACACCTGTACAAAAATGTGATAAATGTATTTAGAAATAACCATGTGTCGTTTATATTACTTGACATGTGTGTTGTAAACACTTTAAATTTGTATTCACTTTCTAAATTATCTCACACATTTTTCTTTTAAAAGTGATAAATGATCTTAAGTATATACTAACGTTTAGTTTAACGATACGTCAGTCTTTCATTTCTTTCACGTCAAACCGCCTTGAATTCCTCGTTTATGTACATGTAGTAGCATGCCCGCCGCGTGTGCGGGAGGTCGTTAGTTTTAACTTGACAAAGTCAGAATAAAGACTTTAAAAATTGGTATTTGCTACAACTTCAAAAAACAAATGACATTAAGGAGTAAGAGCAACGACTGGTCGGCTTAAAGCCAAAAATGTGTCTGGTAAGGGTGATATGTCTTTCTATTACTATGAAATGACTCAGCGCACCTACCTAATACAAATCCGGGTAAACTAAATCTCTCATTAACTCACAATTGTCTTGATAGTGAATGTTATATGTGTGGTTAGCCTTTAAAAGTTTTCAACTCTTCAATTTGTCTAGCAGCCTTTTTTAAAACTATCTTCAAACATACATTATACTTTGCGGTTCATTCTTACTGCATGCAGAATGTTATATACAAAAAGTGTTATATCGTTTTTAGCCATATACAAATAATTTTGGGGTGAAATAGATAATAAAAGTTGACAAAATGGCATCTAATGTAAACATAAAATCAGAAAAAGTGTAATTGAAAAGTTAAAATGAAATTTATTTAAGAAAACAAATATAAATACCGTATTCACATAATTTTCAAATGTTTACCTTGCAAATCTGGAAAAGATGTAACTGAAATATAGGATACAGATATTGAAAAAAAATATAAATATCAAAATAGTATATTTATTATTACCTGGCAAACCATATCCATATTTATGAACTCTGATGTCTGCCAGTTCTCTGAATGTAGCAGCTCCAACATGCGTTCTTCCTGTCCCATCCTTATTTATTCTCATTACAGAGCTACAAAAAAATGCCATTGAATCGTATGATCGCTTTGAAACTCAATATTATAGTTAATCGTGAAATGATTAAAAATATAGATGTTTAAGAGAATATAAACTCAACATAGATCCCAGGACTAAAATTTATACCAGAATTAAACATTTTATTGCATGCATTCGAAACAAAACGTTTCAATCCTTCATCCCAAAAAATATATGTGCAATAGTATTTTAGAGCTCAACAAATATGGCTTAAATAATTCAATATTGCGATGCAATCCAAATATTCTGTTAACTTTTCAAAAGACCTTTTCTTTTGGTTTTCTGTGACCTCCTCTAAGACATAGAGTCTCTTAATGAAATTATCTACTTACTGTTCCGTCCAGTCTGTATAATAAAGATATTGTTGGAAGATTGATATAGCAAAGAAATGGGAACCAGTTTCTGTGTATATTGTATGTCTACTTCCTCCGTTTAAATCAGTGCTTTCAATTTTGTCTGTACCAGCATCAACGAAGTATAGTTTGTTTTCTGATAATAAATTAAAAAAAAAATGGGTTATTTCTTAGAGTATATTTTAGTGATAACATTACTTTACTATTCAAATCAGCTTAACGCATAATTCAAAAAGGTATATACAAAGTCCTTGTAAAAGGGAAACGAAACTACTCTCTCTCTCTCTCACACACACACGCACGCACCATCACACATACACACACAAACACACACACACACACTGGATGCAAAACATATACGAAATTTCAAAATTTTTCATTCGGAACTTTACTCTGCTTTTCATATACTGCACTCTTGATAATTTGATAATGTTTTTAAATGCAGATTTCCTAATATGCAATCCCATGCAATCATGTAATATGTCGCAAATTTGTATTCTGAATACAACTTGTTTTAAACTGTCACGAATCTATATATACCATCGAAGTCAATAGCCATTCCATTTGGCCATTTCAGATTAGAGTTGACGACTACAGTTCTTCCGGTTCCGTCATAGTTTGCTTTCTCTATCTTTGGCGATGATCCCCAGTCAGACCAGTATACAATTCTGTCAATCAAAAAAAAAATAAGTCTGAGTCTATATTAGTTAGTTATAATTGTATTTAGTGATGTTCGCTACTCTGCTTCAAAATAACAAGCTCTGTAAAAGATTGCTATAAATTGAAAGTATACAAATAAAGGAACTAAAAAAGCTGAAAAAATTAAAAGGCCCGTGTGCTTGTTTTCGAAATATAAGCCACTGAAAATTTGGCGGGAAGTGGTTCTCTCTAGATTTGTCATACATTTAACATTGGCACCTGTTTTTTTTTCAAAAACTCTGAAAAATAACAAGGACTTTATAAGATTCTAATATGGCTTTTTAAACTATATGTGATAAGATTATAAAAAGAATAGTAGGGGTTTGCGGCCAAAATTTGTATTGGCATTACATGGATAAAACTAGAGGATTCCGAATATCTGACAAAAACTCCAAAACAAGATGTGCGAACATCCTTCAGAAAAAACCTATTTCTGTACCAACGTAAGCATATATTTCATAATGAATAAAGTATCTACCAGTACTTCAATTATAGCTTTGAAAGTAACTAATGATGCTAAAAGTATTAAAATAAAATCATTTTAATCCGTTTATCGATGTGTCCGTATACCTTCAACTGCAAGGATGGACCGAGAAGAGGGCGGGGGCCATGACCACTAATAGCCGACATTTTTATTATTAGAACATTTTTCAATTTTTTAGCAATCCCCTTATTTTCGTTTTGACCTTTCGTCCTCTCTTTAACTCAATCTACCACAGACTTGTATAAATTGATTATTTAGAAGAAACACACAGACCTATTTCTTGGATCCGAAACGACATCTCGAGGTTCATCTAAACCGCTGTTGACAATAATACGAAAATCCGACCCATCCAGACTCAATGATCCGATTTGATTATTTCCAGTGTCCGCATAGAACAATCTCCTATTTATTGGATCAACTTCAATCTTATCTAAATCAGCATCTGCCAAAAACATTAACAACAATGTTAAGATATGAACACACGATGAACATAATATTATGTTTCTCTCCAAAAAGGTTATATATATTTTTGTTTTAACGAATACATAACAAAATACTGTATTATTCTTTATTTATAGTTCATCCTAGGTTCGTGTTTAAAGACAAACCGCTAATATGTAAAGCAAGCAATGATCTTAAATGTTTTAGTTATATTTGGAGACTGTTTTGTTCTGTTTTGTACTTGTATGATCCTCCCATTTTGGGTTTACACTAAACATATTGTTACAAGCATATTTACATATTGTGAAAGGTTGCTAAAATCTGAAAGTTGAAACACACAACTTTGGACAAATCTGATATTAAAAGAATTGTTTCTGTTAATTATTTTTCACAACTTTCGAGACTCGTGACGATTAGAGCTTATTCTCTAGATGTCTTTGTGACTGTTTTTGTTGTTAGGTCATTGACGTTTACCCCACATTTCATCTCATTCATGTTTTGTTTGTATAGATGTATAGGTTAGTTCTAAAACTAGTATATTTGCATTGAGTTCTGAATGACTGTATTAATATAGCTTCGACTGTAAAGAAGCTTATCAAATACAATTTTTCACCTGGAATGCCAAACATAAAGTCTTCAATGAGATCTATGGTGACTGTAAGGATACACATTTTCATGTCAAAATACTAATGAACTAAACAATAAATGTAGATATGTTTGCGGGACGCTAATTCCCACTGCTGCCTAATTTCAATGGTCTTGATACTATTAAAAGTAGGCCATTCGATACGAAACGTGTACCCGAACTGTAAATCATCATTACTAGTATGTACTTATAAACATAAAAAGCTCTATTTATTCAAGCTAGCGAAAAATGGACAAGCAACTGCTGCAGTTAGGATTAACGGAAGGACGAGCATGAGTAACATTAGATGCCTCGGCCAACAAATGACGGGAATAAGAAAATACTGAGAACACGAACTTACTTGTATCAAGTTGTTTAAGTTCTCTTATATCGTCTCCAGTGAAATGCATACTGGCGAGTTGTTTCAGTCGCCCATCTACAAAGTATATTCTTCCCTCTATAGGGTTATAATCAATTGCAGTTGGTGTGTACAAGCGGTTAATTGGTATTCGGACATAGCTTTGTGTGTATAAATCCATTCTGTAAATAAGTCCATCACCATTTATATCCAACAAGAAGATCATATTGTCTTCTTGACTTGCTAAAATAAAGTTATAAAAGTGTCATTCAATTCAATTCAATTCAATTCAATTCAATTCAATTCAATTCAATTCAATTCAATTCAATTCAATTCAATTCAATTCAATTCAATTCAATTCAATTCAATTCAATTCAATTCAATTCAATTCAATTCAATTCAATTCAATTCAATTCAATTCAATTCAACTCAACTCAATTCAATTCAACTCAATTCACAAGAAACATTTAATTAAGGTTTGAGGCATGAAGACTAACGAAACAATAAAACAAAAGAAAGATATTCGGACTACGACTGTGCGGTATGGGTTTTGTTCATTGTTGAAGGCCGTACGGTGATCTATAGTTGTTAATTTCTGTGTCATTTGGTCTCTTGTGGAGAGTCTCATTTGCAATCATACCACATCTTCATTTTTATATATAAGAGAAACGACTACTAACGGCTTTAACAATTGTCAGTGTTCGTTAATTAAAGGTAGTTATGCTATAATATATAGGAATATGAATGGTAAATGTTTGATAACAAAAGATTAAAGAAGTAATTAACAGAAATAATAATAATAAGTAAATAGCAATAGAAAAAGAATGAAATAAAATAAACCAGCACACCTATCCACAAGATACAAGGGGGGGGGGGGGGGGGGGGGGTTGTTCGGGGGTTGGTACCCCTCTTTTTTTTTACGATCAATGCTTTTGAATGGGGACATATGGTTGGACCCCCCTCTTTATCCTGGATAGGAACCCCCCTTTTAAAAATGGGTGGATACGCCCCTGTAGGTTGTTAGTCACACATACGTCAAATTGATATAATATTTATATATAAGAAATAATATTTGCTGATATCCATATCAAAGTGAGGCGAAATATACCAAAGGGACATTCAAACTCATAAGTCGAAAATAAACTGACAACGCCGTGGCTAAAAGAGAAAAAGACAAACACACAAACAATAGTACACAAAACACAACATAGAAAACTAAAGAATGAGCAACACGAACCCCATCAAAAAATGGGGGTGATCTCAGGTGCTCCGGAAGAGTAAGCAGATCCTGCTCGAAATGTTGCACCCGTCGTGTTGCTCATGTTATTACAAACCCAATAATAAGTCTAATTCGGTAGGTCACATTCGGAGAAAAGGGGACGGGATTGTAATTACAACATTTGGAACATAACCGCTATCATCTGTGAAACGGATATTCCATAACGGTCAACCAACTCATGAAGGCGTCCGTAAAATTTACGAAGGGATGATATCGATTTCACCACTTTGAACTCTTGGTTTTATAGCTTCCTTGTGAGCAGCAACCCTCCATCAAGGAAATCATGATAGGAAATACAAGCCCTGGAATATCGTATCAACTGGGATATATATACTCCGTATGCAGGCGCTGCTGGAATGTTGTTACATAGAAATGAAAAGTTCACAATTCAACATTAGACCTGTAATGTTTACCTCTCGGAGGATATAATAATTCAGATCGTGCAACAAATCGAAATATTTAAAATCTCATTTGGTGAAAAATTCTATAAGGCAAAAAACGAATATGTATGAAAGAAAACATTGTAACATTAGGCCGTTAGTTTTCTCAATAGTGTTGTTTCATATTTTCTATGTCGGGGCCTTTAATAGCCGACTATACGGTATGATTTTTTCTCATTATGTGTCTGTTTGGGGTTGTCCCTCTTGTCCCCGGCAATACGCCCCTGAGATATGATTATTTTTTTTTCAATTTACCAGAAGAACATTCAACAGCAGAATCTTCGCCATGGGAACAATCATGAACTCCCCAACCATTAAAGTGGCATTCATCAATGTTATTTTCATATCCTGTACAGTTGACGTTATCCATCCATATATGTGCAGTAGCAGGAGCACTTCCGAATGCAGCTCCTGAAACGCCAACGGATCCTTCCCTGTTAGCAACCAAAAAACATTTAAGATTAAAAAAGGGGGAAATAATTGCATTACGTCTCTGATAGTATCTTCTTATTGAATGAGATGCACATTTTGCTTCACAAATTTAATTTATAGATTATATAATAATATACTAAACTAAAATCTAAACTCTCTCGGGCAAATGTGATTTGAGGCCATCTGTTGAGCTTTTATTTAAGCAAATTTGGTTTTGACGCTATAACCATTTAATTTACATGTATTTGGATCCGGAGCAAGGTCAAGAAACCGATAATATATGATCAATTTAAAGTTCAAAGAACTGCACTCAGACCGGTGCTAGAGCCGACTGTAGTTTGCAATGAGGTGAGAGTAAAATAGTTCTTTGTTGAAGGCCTCAATGTGACTTTGAGACCAATAACAGTGATAAAAGCACTGGTCCTTTGTTTTCTTTCATATGCTAGTAGTGTCATGAATTGATACACCAGTATCCCCTCTTTTTCAATATGTGTATATTTTACATTTACATTACATATACGAACATTTTCGGAAATTATAAAATGTATCTGTACGAGCTGTAGAAACTTTATTAAAATGAACTTGTTATGCACCTACACACAGTTACCGCATGCATCAAATTATATCTTAATACAGATACTGAAATCTTCTTACTCACCTATTTATACGGTTACTGCAAACTTTTACTCATCTTTTAAGTGCCAGTCTTTGTAAGAATCGGGTAATTTAGAATAATTTCAAAACATGACCGAAAAAAACCCACCGACCTAACCATCCTATTCTGAAGTTACCCTTATCCTGAGTTATAGATGGTAGGTCTTTTGTGTCTGCGTGTCTGGTAATTTGAGAAATCTCTAGATAACCTTTGGTTAAAATGATAGCAATTTACGGAGTTAGCTTCCCTTAATTGTTAATTTCTAGTGCATTTCAACCAAATTATATCTTGAATTACCAGAACAGGTAAAGGAAACGAATGATATATTTGTGCACCATTATACAATTTGAACATAAATAAATGTCAACTTTTCTCTGAATGCAGTATTGCAAACTTCCACTTTTCTCGAAATGCAGTTACTTCCCTTTACCTTTAAAATTCTTACCTGCTATATCCAAGCATTCCACAAACTACTCCTGCATTAATTCCCGTCCAGTCATCATCACAAATAGATCCCCAATAACCGTTATGAAATACTTCAACCCTTCCCATATAAGGATTAGCTCCGCCTACTAATCTAACATATGTTTGGTGATTTCCAGGAACTGTAGGAATTACAGCTGGATCTGGAAAAAAAGATAAAGAATGCTTCTTATAGTTTGATCTAGTGACGTCACGATTTGATTAATTGATTGATAATTGGTGTTTTACTCCACTTTCAGCCTTGTTGGTTATATCTTGGCGGTAATCAAGTTGTTATTGCTGGAGGAAACCAGAGTGTCTGGAGAGAACCAAATACCTTCGGCAGAAACACTGACATTCTAATTCAAGGATTTGACAATTTATAATGTAATGGTACTCGTCACCAATGGCATTGAGTCACAGAGACAAAAGAGTCGGTCTTCTGTCGCCTAACTATGCCAACTCCGATACTCAATCACCAGACGATGACTAGGTGCTTCTGAATACAATATAAACAAGCAATCGAAACCATGATTTTACTTTAAAAATATCATAGGAAAGGGTAAGAAAAAACATATTTTAAATTATAACAGCTCACTTACTTTCAGTTTTACATAAATTGTTGTTACATAGATGACTGGAACAACATCTATTACAGTTTGAGTTGGTTTGTCGTTTTCTGTTTCCATCAATTGACCTGGTATTTTCGTGGCGTTTTCCGATAATAATTCCACTGTCAAGCCCAGCACAAGCCTAAGTACAAAATTGGCAACTTTTAATAGAAGTATACTTTATTATAGAATTAAGAACATGTTTTCTCTAGGTTATTGTTGCATAAACTAGACAGATGACCCATAAACTTTAAAACGACTATTATGTTTTTTAATTTGTTTCTAAGGTATCTTCGGAAGGCGCTTAAAATTGTAACCGGTGTCGCGTATATATAGGAATTCCTACATGAGACATTATGAAACTGGTATATTATCACTGATTATGTCTATAATGTTTAAATGGGTACGTGAGGTAATGACCAGATTTTGCCAAAAATATCAAGCCCGTTATTTAAAGGCGAAAAGTATTTCAGTTCGATGAGTAACCCATATTGAGCTTCATCAAACCTACTCCTTTTTTGGCTACCATTGACACAACTCAGTCAATCTAAAACTTACCGTTAGCTTCTCACATCCCAAATTAAATTTCTGAGGTTGACTTCCCGGTACAGCAGTTTCTTTACAATACTGGAATGATATTCAAAATCATTAATAACAGCAACTATGAAATTTAAAGTATATAACTAAATAATTACAAAACGCTTATTTTTGACAACCAAAGAAATTTACAAAGATACTGCAAATGGAGGGGCGTACACTGATTGAAGTCGCAAAATTTAAACTCCACGAAAATAAGCCACTGTTAGTGTAAATAGTTGTATGTTGTACAAATGTTCCCAAGACGTCGTACAAATGAAGCCAAGACGTCGTACAATGACGCCTGGACGTCGTACAATGATTCCAAGACGTCCTACAAATGAAGCCAAGACGTCGTACATTGAAGCCAAGATGTGGTACAAATAAATTCAAGACGTCGTCGTACAATGAAGCGAAAACGTGGTAAAATGCAGCCAAGACGACAACATGTTCAACCTCACAACATTTTGTATATGCCCGTTCGAAGTCAAGAGCCCATAATTGAGTGGTCGTTGTTTGTTGCTATATATCATATTTGTTCTGTTCATAGTTGAGGCCATGTGGTATTGGTTTTGCTACCTTTTACGTCTTTTGGTCTTTGGTGGAAAGTTTTCTCATTTGCAATCATACCACATCTTCTTGTTTTTATATTAGTGTCAAAAGAAACTGATCAATTTGGTGTTTCGAGCACAAATATTGTACTCCCGAGTACTGAGTAAAGTTTTATGACCGAAGGCCTAGGTCTTAGTACTGTAAGTGTAAACGTACCACAACTGTAACCTTACCTGGTCTACACTACATTATGTTGTCTGTGTACACTGATTAGGACCAACAATGTTAGAACAGCTGTAACCTTACCTCGTCTACACTACACTGTGTTGTCTGTGTACACTGACTAAGATCAGCAATGTTAAAACAGCTGTTAAAAAAGAGGGACGAAAGATACCAGAGGGACAGTCAAACTCATAGATCGAAAACAAACTGACAACGCCATGGCCAAAAATAAAAACACAAATAGACAAATAATAGTACTGATGACACAACATAGAAAACTAAAGACCAAGCAACACGAACCCCACCAAAAACTGGGGGTGATCTCTGTTACCTTACCTCGTCTACACTACATTGTGTTGTTTGTGTACACTGACTAGGATCAGCAATGTTAGAACAGCTGTTACCTTACCTCGTCTACACGACATTGTGTTGTCTGTGTACACTGTCTAGGATCAGCAATGTTAAAACAGGTGTTACCTAACCTCGTCTACACGACCTTGTGTTGTTTGTGTACACTGACTATGCTCAGCAATGTTAGAACAGGTGTAACCTTACCTAGTCTACAGGTCATTGTGTTGTTTGTGTACACTGACTAGGATCAGCAATGTTATAACAGGTGTTACCTTACCTCGTCTACACGACATTGTGTTGTTTGTGTACACTGACTAGGATCAGCAATGTTAGAACAGGTGTAACCTTACCAAGTCTACAGGACATTGTGTTTTTTGTGTACACTGACTAGGATCAGCAATGTTAGAACAGGTATTTACCTTACCTCGTCTACACGACATTGTGTTGTTTGTGTACACTGACTAGGATCAGCAATGTTAGAACAGGTGTAACCTTACCTAGTCTACACTACATTGTGTTGTTTGTGTACACTGATTAGGATCAGCAATGTTAGAACAGCTGTTACCTTACCTCGTCTATACTACATTGTGTTGTTTGTGTACACTGATTAGGATAAAAAATGTTAGAATAGCTGTAACCTTACCTCGTCTACACTACATTGTGTTGTCTGTGTACACTCAGTCTGTCTAAGATGAGCAATGTTAAAACAGGTGTTACCTTACCTCGTCTACACGACATTGTGTTGTTTGTGTACACTGACTAGGATCAGCAATGTTAGAACAGGTGTAGCATTTTGGACCTCCAACTTTAAAATAAATTAAAAGTATTAAAAATAAGTATACTAACTACATGAACAACCCAGTTGAGGGTGTTTGCTCTCTTGTTTCTGACTTTTCCTGAATAGTTTGTAACCCTCTATTCTTAAACTATGCAATGCTATTGTAAAGAAATATTAAACGGCTACTAGTATATGTTCAGTATTTATTTTTAAACTGTCATCTCAGATATAATTTTTGTCACTTATTTTGAAATTTTAGTAATATCTTATCAGATTTCTCATAGTTAAATATGCATTTTTGCATACCAGAAACGTCTTTTCCCTGACATTATTTCTAACTATTCAAAATTATTGTTAACTTAAAGAATATGTGATTTCTCAAGATTTTATTTTTAATCTCATCTATTTACAGAAATCTATATTAACTCTATTGATTACCCCAAAAATATACAATTAAAAAACTATCATTTTGAAACGAAATATGTAGCAGGGCTAATATGCATAAAACCACTTAGGTTAAGATTTCCAATCGTAGTACTAATTTATTGTTGGACATGTAAAAAAATCCGTCCGTTAGGAACAAATCTTAACTTAAGTAGTTTTATGCATATCAGCCCTGGTATATTTCCCGTCATTTTGTAGAAGTAAACAATATGTTCGCTGTGTGTTATGTTATTCTCCTTATAATGATTATTTTTCTAATCATATAGTTGCACTTTTGAAGTACAGTCAATCTTAAGATTAGGCCTTCCGGTCATGAAAATTTGTGATATGATTATCGTACGCAGAGTTCAAGATACTGGATTTGGTGTTGCGAGCACAAATATTGTATTCCGAGTACAGAGTAAAGTGTTATGACTGAAGGCCCAAAAGGGTAAAATAACAAAAATACAGAACTCCAAGGGAAATTCAAAACGGAAAGTCCTTTATAAAATGGCAAAATCAAAAGCTCAAACAAATCAAACGAATGGAAAACAACTGTCATATTCCTGACTTGGTACAGGCATTTCCTTATGTAGAAAATGGTGGATTAAACCTGATATTTATAACGTAAAAGTTCCAACTAGGAATTATAATTGAAAAAAAAAGTTAAACATACGAGAAAATTCATTTTTTTTTTGTTTCCCTTGTGGTTACTGGCAAGATTGTATAATCAGAACACTAATTACTTTCACCAAAGTATCAGGTTCAGAAAACACTTCAGATTTTACTGTGCTTAATGATCTTTTTTAACTTTAAAAAGAAACAAAATCAATAAGCTGCATACTCTACCTTTTGTGCTTCTTTTCCTAAGAGTATCCTTTTTCTCATCCGTGTAATTTTCTTTGTCTTCTGGATAGCCATAGAGGCTCGCCACTCCTGTTAATTAAAACACCATGCATTGATGAAAAGAAAAAAAAAACGTAAAACTATTATACATATACACGGTTCTTTGGCCAGTTCCCAGCTCAATAGTTCTTCTGTTGTTTTTTTTTTCTACGACAAACATTTTTTTTCAATTCTAATAAAAAAAAATTTTTTTTTAAATTACATACAGGAACCAAATTTTTCTTTTGAAAGTAAACGTTGAATGCCCCTAGCTTTCAATGGAATTTAGTATCGAACAATCTATTAAGAAAAACCATACCACAACGAAAGATGAATGGTTAGTGCCTTACAAATCTTGATGTACAAAACTGAGGTTTTGTCTTAATATTTAGAGGACTATCATCGAACTTAATTGGCATGCTTATAGTTTTATCAACTATTTATTCATTGTGTATCTCCTGATCGGTTGCAACCGAAGCGACAGTAAAGATTATTGACATTATATTCACAAAAAAAAAAACCCAATATTTAAGTGAATTCTCAATATCTTATTAATTAATATCATTACTTTAAGTAACGGTTAGTCAATGGAAATGTATATATTATAAACATAAGTGCGCGAGACCAAGTTTTGTCTAACACATATATTGAACGTTGCTGAACACTTGTCGACACTGTCTCAGAGAAAATATACATTAAAAAACTGTTGCTTCGATCATTCAGATATTAACTATTAAGTAAACACCTATGTTACTCACCAATTGTAAGAATCAATAGCTGAAATACTTTCATTCTGTGCATGCAATAAACAACAAAGGATAGTAATTAATAGTTTATAGGTTGTTTCAAGTCTTAAATACCTGATACTGTGTTCTTTTCTGTTTATATACTTTTGAGACATCTTGTCTGTACTAAAATTCATTTTCATTGGCTTTTAAATATCCAATTGAACTTTAAAAATTTGTTTTGAAAATCAAACAGATATTTCCTGAAAGGTTCATTTCATTTGACGTAATGATGATATCTATCTTCACGCGCAGAAGATGACCAAGAGATAAATATTGTCAAAGTTCAAGATATTCAAATCTGTTCAGATTACAACTACTTGTAACTTATTCTTCTATATTTTGTTATGAAATTACAAAAATCTAATTTAAACGTAATTTACGATTTTTTATTTATTTATTTTTGTTTTGTTTTATAATATATAGAGTAAACGTACATTGAAGAGAAGTATATGTATATTTGTACTGGCTACAAAACAGGAGAAAATCTTGACAATAATGGTTTTCTTCTTTAATCTTAAGGTAGTACAAATAAATGATATGTGTTCATACAATGTACATATATCATGTATATGGAGTGAGAAGTCTATTACGGAACTCCGAAACAATGGTAACGTCGTCTATGCTACCTGTTAAGTTTAGCAGACTGAGCGTCGATACTGTTTCGGAAGATTAGTCAATTATTCCAACGACGTTTTAGATTATTTGCATTTGAAACGTTATTACTTGGGATTGGTTTTTGATAATAATGCAGTGATCAGAGCCATTTTTATTTTCTATTTTAAACCAGGATCATCTGTCACTTCCGTCAATGACATTCGAAATATGCTACTAGTATTTCTTTTTCTTTATTACGTATTATGAAAATGATAGGTTTGCCTTGAAATACATGAGAAATGTGAAGGCCTTATAATGTATCTAAACCTACTTTATACGTCTTTCTTCAGCTATTTCACTGATAAATATACACAAAGGGCACTAAGCATTTTTAGTTCAAATCTTTCACATCTTGATATGCCTGTCCAAAAGTCAGGTTCGTCGTCAGTTAGTTTTCTTTACTTAAATATTGGAAGATGTATAATATTCTTTCAGTAACTATGTGTGGATAGCAAGTCTTTGATAAGTTCTGTAATATGTCTGAGGATGTGGATGGGGGTTTATAGAATAGCGAATAATGGGCAAAAAAATATAAAGAATACAGAAAAATGGTCCAAAAATATAAAGAATAGACTATAATGAGGTGCTAAAATATAACGATAAGAGAATAATGGTAAAAAAGTATAAAGAATAGAGTAAAATGGCCTAAAAAATTAAAGAATACAAAAATGGAGGACCCCCCATCCAGACCCTCATGTCTCCATAACAATGTATAATCTACAGAAAATATAAACTTTGACAGATGGTTTAGACATATGATATGTGTATACATGTTTCTGATTACAGGGGCGTAGCTGGACTTAAATAAAGTGCAATCATAACTATTGCCGAGCGAAGCGAGGCGAAAATATTTTTTGGACCATTTTATGCAGAAAATGATAACTTTTTTCGGGCATTTTCCCGGTATGCCATGCTTATGAAATTCACATCACATTCACGCCCAAACTCCTATTTTGTGAATACTTGTGGACTTTATAGTGATTCGGCAAGGGAGGAGGCTATGGACCGCTCAAAGTCCCCAGCTGGTCCAGGATAGCACCCTAGTCGGGGATTCAGGGCAGCACCGTAGACGGTGGTCCAGGGAAACGAATCCCCATGAAGCTCCGGGCATATGAGTAATTACAGTGACTGCTTTGAACATGAAAAATACCCTATCTGTTTCTTACTATACCATATTTTCATGAAACGATAGTAAAAGTCTAATGAGTTCCGTAATTTGCTGCTTATATTATTAACATGGTTATTTTCAAATATAAAAAAAAATATTATAAAACGGGAAGATCAGGAAGAGTCGACAACCGAAGCGTTAATCAATGGACAATTGACAAACCTGGGAACAGATAATACACAAAAGGAGAAACAAAAACATTCAACATTGAAAACTAAATACAGATGAAAAACACGGACCCAGAAAACAATGTGGCGACCTCCGGTGCTCCGGCCAAAAGGGTAAGCAGTTCCTGCTTCTTGCAAGACACATGTAGTGTGTCTCACGAAGGTCATTCTCAAATCAAAGGAGAGGTTTCAACGACAATGGTAGAAGGTGATTTGGGACACAGATACCCCAGGTGAATCAATAGTCTTTTGGACGAACGGACAATGGGAATACGAAATCTAACGGCCACTTTTAAGTCTTGACTTATAAGTAAGGGATATAAATCTAAGATGTTTTCAAGGTGATTGTATTGAGCCTGTATTATTAAATGTTAATACTGCATGTAAGACTTAAAGTATAGTTAATATCGAAAGTCCATATATCTATTTTTTGCCAGGCAAATGATCGCAGAACTCTCTCGGTGTTAATATCCATTTCTTTGTGAACATGTATGAGCGCCAACGAAGATAGTCTGTCCTGTACCATGGTTGAACGGAGATAAGTTTTCGGTCGCCTTAATCAGAGACATATATACACAGTGTATATATGTCTCTGCCTTAATGCACTAAATGACCGTTCAGTAGTTGATGTAGTTACTGGCATTGTAATTAGAATTGAGAAGATTGCGAATATTGAAGGATATATAGTTCCTTATTAGTCACTGCTACAGACGACATCAAAGATTTGGGCTTTAAACACCGCCCGACACGATAATCTGTAAAGACTAAAGACTATCCGTAATTCAATTTCAGATTTATTTTTTTTTTGGTGAAAAAAATATGCAAACAAATGATTTTTTGCGTAAAGGCAGCTACGCTCCTGGATTACAATTGTGGTCCAATTATATTATTGGGTTGCTGCCTTGCTGATATAAAATAATACTCCAAGTCTTTGCTTATTCACAGTAATTCATAATTGAAAAAATAACTTGCGCATTTTGTTCGCATTTGTTGCAAGTAGTACCATGCAAATATTTAAAGAAATTGAGTACCCAAAATGTGTATTTTATGTTGGAACGAAGATAGCTATAAATAAAATAACAAAGAGTAATCGAGACTAATGTATGAGCTACACATACGATGTAAATAATTGCAATTAAAAATTACCCTCTTTTCGTAATTCAAAAGAAATTTCATCAAAGTCTATTGAAATGTTATATGGCTATAAGTATTTGTGAAAGACTTAGTTATATCGAGAGCTGAATGCTTGGCGAATGTGTCTAGTTACAAGTGTTAAACAAGCCGGGGATAGCAGTCCGGCATTAAAAACTGGCCTGCATCAATATAAATGGTGCCAGCCTGCAATGATAGTCATGAGGTATAGCTCGCGTTAGGTGAAATGTTGCTAGGAATTATACCCTGTTCTCAAGCATTTATTCGATTCCATTCCCTCATTTTATTTACTTTACAAAAATAGTTGGTTGTACTTAATTTTCTTGAAGGAAAAACAAACAGAAAACGCATCTGGTGTTTCTCAAGGATTTTGAGTGCAATAAACCAGGATATTTGGTGCAAATTACGCTATCTTTGTCGAGTTGACATGTTCGTGCGGCAATCGTAATAAACACACAAATAGCTTACTACGCGGTATGGGTTTTGGTCATTGTTGAAGGTCGTATGGTGACCTATAATAATAGTTGTTAACTTCTACGTCGTTTGGTCTCCGGTGGAGAGTTGTCTCATTGGCAATCATACAACATATTCTTATCATTATAAAGCCGAAGAAGAAAAATAGGCACAACGTTCCAGAACTATGGTAAGAACTTAATATCCCTGTTTTTGAAACCTCTATGTGTGTAGTTGGATATGTTCCTTATGTCGTAACTACAATACCTTTCCCTTTTCACGAATGTGACTTACCGAATTAGACTATTTACCGGATTTGTAATAACATAAGCAACTCGACGGGTGCCACATGTGGAGCAGGATCTGCTTACCCTTCCGGAGCACCTGAGATCACCCCCAGTTTTTGGTGGGGTTCGTGTTGCTTAGTCTTTAGTTTTCTATGTTGTGTCATCTGTACTATTATTTGTCTGTTTGTCTTTTTATTTTTGGCCATGACGTTGTCAGTTTGTTTTCGATCTATGAGTTTGACTGTCCCTCTGGTACCTTTCGTCCCTCTTTTTTAATATATATTCCGTCCGTTTACTTGCAAGTAAGTCTGATAACTCGTCATAAATTTTATTGTTGATCTTTTGATTGAGTAATTTCCCTTGAATAATGATTTTACCCAATTTAGCTGAAACTAAAATGATAAATAAATCCTGTGAACAGCAAACAATTATGAGCAAGAAAAGATCTACTAATAAGTCAACATTGGCTGAAATTGTCAGTGGACTCCAAGGATAGAATGAAATTAACTTAAAAAAATAGATTGAAAAATACAATTAGGAAATGACCATCTTGAGCTACGCATTGATAACACATACTCACTGCAAAATCCAGTTATGTTTTTAATTTTCTAAAACATAAAATGCATTTGAATTCTATTTATCTAGGGCATGCTATGCCTTAAAACTTTTTCAGAAACACAGGTTTGTTTGTACTCAGAGTAAATTTTGAGGTGAAACCATGAACCTTAATACTTCACTTGTTACTGAATAGATTGGTAAACACGTGTTATTTTTGTATGAGTTACAAATATAAAATTATTGAAGTTATCACCCTTGAATATGTTCATTTGTAAAAATTTTAAATATTAAAGAATTAAAATATTTTAAATTCAATTAAACTCAAAAATTCTGTAGAAAGATCAATAATCAACATAATATGAAAGAAAAATAAATTCATTTCATGTATAACAAGTTTAAATGCAAGAAATATTTTTTTCAAATACCACAACTTACATTATTTCTTTTGAGATAAGACGTATCAATTTATTAAAAGCTAATTTGTACCCTAACCTAATGACGGTACCTGAAGGTCGGGGTTATCAAGAGAAAAAAACCTTTCCAAAATACTGGTAGGCAGTGTTGTCCTCCAATACTGCCATAGCCATGCATTACACCACTAGTGTAAATTATTGTGGGCTCGAAGTAGCTCAGAAGTATTAATTTGGAAAGGCAATATTCTCACTCTCTTGTTCTCTTTTTAACTTTCCCTCTTTCTCTCTTATTTCTTTTTCTTTCTCTCTTTCCCTTTCCTTTGCTTATTCAGTCGCTTGTATTCTAAAGCACTTCCACAATGTGTAAGAGCGAGAGAAAGGGAATCAGCGGAAGTGAGTGAAAGAAGATGATTGAGCGTGGGTAAGAGGGAGAGAAGAAGAGCGCGAGAGCTAGAGCTAGTGAGCTTGAGTGAGAGAGTAGGAGAGGGAGAGGTGAGATAGAAAGAATGAGTGAGGAAGAGTCATAGTGAAAGAAAGAAAGAGCGAGAGAAGATTGAGAGTGGGAGAGGAAGAGCAAGTGAAAGAGGAATAACGTGGGAGAGGGAGAGAAGTAGAGCAAGTGTGAAAGCGGGAGGAAGAGTGAACGGGGGAGAGAAGACCGAGAGTGAGGAAGAGTGACGTTGACAGTGCAGTGAGAGAGTGAGAGGAAGAGCGAAAGTGAGCAAGAGAAGAAGACCGAGTGACTGAGAACAAACATAGAGAGCGAGAGAAAGACAGAGGGAGTTAAAAAAGGGAGCAAACGATTGGAAAAAGTGAGCGAGAGTAATAGATAAATATAGGGCGTTCGACTGAAAGAGATGGAGAAAGCGGGCGAACTTGAGAAAGACAGTAAGTAAGATAAAAAGATCGAGGAAGAGAGCGAGCGAGAAAAAAGACAGTGAGCGAAAAAGAGCCGAGAATAATAAAGAGTGAGAGAGAGTAAATGGAAGACAGTGACAGAAATCGAAGTACAGAAGGGGGATGTAATGGAATGGGTGAGAGCATAGTAAGAGAAAGAAAACGGGAGACAGCTAAGTCGTGTGAGAGATAAGTAAAAAAGGAGAGAACATGTGAAAGACAGAAGAAAATTGAGGGAGAGAGCAAGAATGAGTTTTCACATCATACAACTATATACATACATGTAATATCATACCCTAGAATTTAGATTACCTACGTCTTTGCTTCGGAAGAAGAGCAATGTCGTAGTTCATAATCTTGATATCAATTCTTTTTCTCAAATTTCTTTTACTGAGCCACAAAAAAAGAGTATACAAATGATAGGATATTTTGAAAATATAACATTTTTACAGTTGTGGCCAAAGAAACGGTTTAACATTAATTGCATTTATATTGATTAATAGAACATTTTATGCATTATGTTCGTCTACCCCTGTCTTTATCGGAGAAAACCAAATATATTAAAGTTTTAAGATGTTTCATGGGAGACCTTTATCAGGGAAAACATTTACGAAACAGAAAATATATAGTTAAAGACAAAAATTCTGATAGTTTTAGGTTAACGGATTTTTAAAACAGGACCTCACCGATTTGAATTCATTTATTGTAGTAATGAGGTACATGCATGACCATCGTTTTATCGATTCCTTATCAAAATTCGTCTTTTGAATACTAGTAAGGAACAAAACCTTCTTGGAGCAATATTCCTTTAGATAACGGATGCTTTATATCTTAAATATAACTATGTATATAAGAGCTTTGAAGTTTTTTCAACGCTTGCGAAATTAACTTGTTACCAAAGTGTATAAAAAAGGAAACAGAAAAAATTCCACAATTTACGCAAGTATTTAACGTTCCTTGCTACCCTTAATAGACCTTATCGCTATTAGACTGGTTCTCCTGTCTAGATAAATGTGCATATTACATATTTCATATATAGAACAAGGTGATTATACATAGCGGGATCCCAGTCTATTATCGCTATTTGGGAATCTGCAACACTTGACCCGAGAATCTGCGACACTTGAACTATTGACGTCATACAACAATCACTTTTCCTTTGTGGCGTCAGACATTTTCAATTTTACGGGAACTGTTGGGATGTCCAGTAATGGCGTACAAATAGCGATAAGGTGTATACATATCTTTTACTAACAATTTTGTCTGACGTTATAATAACATAAAACAATATATAAAATGTTATTTCTCCTAGTCCTTAGATTTGAGCTGTCGGTATCTTGTTCACTAGCTATTACCGATTTTCGCCTGATATACAATATAACATTTATTTTGGGGGTATGAACATCATTTCACTATTTAAAATTTTAAGCAAGAATGCATTGTTCCTTTGGCTTTCCTAATTAAAAATTTCTTCATGGCGCAAGATCATAATATGATATGAAGTAGATGTACGAAATCTATTTTTAAGTACGACCCATTCGGCACATCTCGGCAGATATAACATAGGGTATCGGAAACTGCCTAGCTTTGCCGATTGAAATACTACCGACGTAGACTGGTTCCCTGTCCTTTGTCTGTTTGGCTCCGACATATTTTTGAGATACCCGTATGTTGCAAGGTAGAGGACCAGCCTACTACCAACGATGTTAGAGTGCAAGACGAGTGGTTTGATATCTGCAGGTATAGATCACTTTGAGAGGGGTTTCAGTAACTACTAGCATTCTTTTATATGATACCATTTAAGTTTCATTTTCTTTGAACATGTGATTTTGTTATTCGTTAAACAGTAATTATTATATAAATCAGTGCTTTTGGTGTTCTAATTTTTCCTGTTTGATCTTTAATGCACCTTTTGTTAGTCCAAAAAGTGAGGTATTGAGATCTCGAAAAAAAAGTCAAATCCCACAAGATTACTCCGCCAGTGGGTGTCTATCGTTATTTCGGGAATTTTGAGTTGGTAGTAAATACAATCGGGGATATTCCTTGTTATATTTATTCAGAACTGTTTTAGCCCTAACCGTTTTTGACGGAACTGCCGTCTGGCGTACCAAGTCTAGTCTAATGAGTCATTAAGTCTTCATTAGCCTAATGCATCATAAAGACTTAATGAAGACTTAATGACCCATTAGGCTAATGTCACGTTCGAGTAAAGACTTGTCAGGCTGTAGTGGTCATCATTTCTTTTAACTTTGTTTTATAATTTATTGACCTAAACTCACATTTCATTTTTATTTATATTTCTTGCTTTTAATGCTGAACAATGCAAACAATGAGATAAATACATCTTTAGTGGGGCTGCAAAATTACTTCAAAAAGATTTATCTAGTTTAGTACAATGGGAAGAGGACTGGCAAATGAATTTTAATCCTGAGAAGTGTTATGTTATTCATATTTCTAAAAAAAGTAAACCTTCCACTTTTGATTATATATTGCACAATCATGTTTTAGAAGCAGTAAAAGACAGTAAATATTTAGGCGTAACTATAAGCCATGATCTTGATTGGGGAACACATATAAACAATATTACCTGTAAGGCAAATAAAACCTTAGGTTTTCTTCGTAGGAACTTAAAAAACTGCACACGTAAGGTTAAAAACCTTACGTACACATCACTTGTCCGTCCAGTCGTCGAATACTCTTCCCCTGTATGGGATCCGTACAAAAAGCAACACATCACTCAGGTTGAGCAGGTACAGCGTAAGGCAGCCAGGTTTGTCTTCAATGATTATAAAGACAGATCACCTGGAGCAGTTTCAAATTTAATTAAATCATTAGAATGGGAAAATTTAGAAATAAGAAGGAAAAAAGCTAGATTAACTATGCTATATAAAATAAATTGGGGGTTAGTGGAAGTTCCTAAGGACAATTTAACAATATCTGATAGACGTACTAGGGGGAAACATAAATTTAGGCAAATATCAACAAATAAAGATTTCTATAAATTTTCTTTTTATCCTCGCACTATTTCGGACTGGAACTCACTACCTGAAGTAATAGGTATGTCTGACACCCTGGAATCCTTCAAAAGTGGCATATCCACTCTAACATTTGAAGGATCCACAACAACTTATTAAACTACAAAGCCACTGTACATAATGTATATATGTTATTGTTAATGATTTTTCTTTGTCATATTATTTTTAAATTAAGTCCATATGTACATAGCACACAAGTTCCGGGAAGTTTTACACTCCTACCTAGGAGTCTACTCCCGTATTCGGAAGAAGAAGAAGCAAAAGTACAATATACATGCGCGGATTTTTTTTAGCAAAACATGCAATCTACAAAATAGCCTTTGTCTTAGATACTAGTACATGATTTTTTAGTAGTCGTTATTTAATTGGACTACCTTTCAGTAACTTCGGGTACTCTCAGATCGGTACTTTCTGTCTTTAGTATTTTTGTTAGCTGTTCGTTTTTCTTTGTATCGATTTAATAAGTCAAACCTATTTCAACTGATTTGTATAGCTTTTTCTTATGTTAATTTTATGCAGTTACACCACTGCCTCAAGTTAGGGTGAGGGTTTGGCGGTCAAAACATGTTAACCCCGTCACATTCTATATATGTCTATCCAAAGTCAGGAGCCTGTAGTTGAGTGGTTGTCATTTTTTGATCTATCATATATAATATTTTTTTTTACATAAATCAGGCCGTTGAAATTTGAGATGTTGTACAATTTGTTATTTCGTGGCCTTTTATAGCTTGCTATGCGGTATGTGATTTTGTTGAAAGGCCCTACGGCGTCCTGTAGATGCTAATTTCTACGCCCACTTATCCTCTCATTGTCTCATTGCCTCATTGGCAATCATACCACATATCCTTATTTATATTTTATAGTTATCTTGTATGACATACAATGATAAAATTTTGACGGAACACTCTTAAGCTGAGCATGACGCAAACTGTGTATCCTTTGTCTGTATTGGACGAACGGACAGAGTGAAGTTGCTAAAATACCAAATCTCGCCGCTGGTGATGTAGGTGTAGGCAATGTAGGTAAAATTAAGTGAGTAGTTTTTGTGTTTCATCCAGGAGAGTTGAGGATTGACAAATGGTTGTGTGACTAGGCAGACAGAAGAAAAACCTAATAATTCTTCAAGAAACGCATTCATCATAAACCTTCTGATAAAACGGGGAAAACCAAATATTGTTACTCCTTAAGAGTTTTTTTTGTGCTAAAAATGTTGAAAAAATATATAGAATGTGTACTAGTAAATGAGGAACACAAAATTTCAAATACCCAATCCCATCGCTTAAAACATATCTTGCATTTTCAGGAATACAGAATATTAGGAATACCAATCACGACGAACATAACGAAAAAATATTTTATTTTTTTGTAAGTTGCTAATTTTGACTCTCACATTCATCAACCTGAAAAAAAAAAAATGCAAAATTGAAATATATTTACTTGTTAAATCCCGTAGCAAATTTGATTTCATTCGATTTGATTTTAAATTCGAGATATAAATACAATGGGGTTTTTCATTTTCGTTTTAATAGTATCTTGAACTATAAATACTTATCCAAGTAAAAAGTTGTTCGGCAAACTCATTACGATATGTTACTTATAACTTTTAGATCATATAGCTCTAGACGTGTCTATGTATCTATACATCCCTGGCGTTTTGGTGTTACCGATCTTGATGAAAGTAAATCAAGAAAAGCGCTTCGGACGCACGAAATTATTAAAGTAATATTTTCAATTAAAAGATCAGTTATCATCGTTTTAAACTCCTTTTCTTGATAAAAAAAAAACCTCAAAAGTTACAATGTTATGCACGTTCGTGCACCCTTAATATGAACAACGTTATGTGCAGTTAAAATCATATTAGCTCTTATTTTTACAAATATGAATATATGAATCTAAATCAAGGGTCCGTGACCGGTACATAAAATTAATTTCTATTTATGGACAGAATTTGACGTAATTGCTCTATAACAATGCAATGTGACATATTTCGCAGGCGGAAAAAGAAATTATTTTTTCAAAGATCAAGAAGTCCATCTTTATGAATAGTATTTTTCGGTTGTTTGGTCAATTTTTATGTTCCTTTTAAGTTTAATGATCTAAGAGTTCCTCTTTTAATGTCCGTTTCTGTGTTCATTTTTTTTGTTGGTAAAACGGTTACTGTTCTAATCTCATTCTATATATTTGTATCAATACTGTACCTTTCAGATCGTCACAACTGTAATTGCATTTACTTTTCCAAATACTGGCGGGCCTATTGGAAGCTCATGCGTGCCATCTTTGTTAATTTTCATGACACCACTAAAGAAACAATAATAAAATATGATGCAGATGTACACATGATAGGAAGAGATCACGTGACAGTACCAAACTAAGTCAATGAATGTCATACACAAGGACAAAGGAAAAAGACGTGACCATTATCTTACAAAATACATCAGAAAAAAAAATCGAACAGAAGAACCCACCAAAAAAAAATTGATGGAGAAAACGATAGAGATAGCTTCAGCCTTGGATACACAGTTTATTATCCTTAGTTGTTATCAAAACTAGATGAGGATGATGAAGTGGAGGAGGAGGAGAAGGAGGAAGAGGAGTATGCAGGACTGTAGCTACGACAGTGTCTCATATATCAAGTTCCATTATATTAAGGCGACTACAGTTTAACGATGTTCAATAAGTTTATTAGACAGTCATGATGGCTTCTGTAAAGCATTGCTTGATTAATTTTTTGGTGGTAAAGTCCACTTTAAGCACATTTGGCTACATAATGGCCCCAAGTTTGTATTTAAGGAAGAAGGCGGAACCCCCGACCTTCGACAGTAACATCGGAGTCGAATGCACAGTCGGAAGGGGCACGATCTCTCAACCTCATTCATATCAGTGTTGACAGACTAGTGACCAATTAAGATGAACAACTTAGGCCAATCGGTTTTCGAGAAATTGCTTCCGATAAAAATCTTAACATAATATAAAAATAATTGCATTGAGTCATACACTCTAAAACTTTAAAATTCATAGCGAAAAACAGTCAGTTTATTGTATATGTATAGACTGTAAATATTACCGATCTTCATTATTTTATGTAGAAAATTATGTTTCCTTGATGATTTTATAAATTATAAGTTACGACCTGCAAGTATTGCTTTGCGTGATAACGTGCAATTTCTAGTATTTTTTTCTAATTTTTCTCACACCTCAATAAAAGTATTGATAGTTGCAATTCCTATATGTTTTATTTGTTTTATGATAAACCTCAATACATGTTTTACTTTAGAAATATTGTATGCTCTCAAATCAATGTCTGTGATGTTCACTATTTAACGGCGGACAAATATCGATAAGAGGAGGTCTAGATGGGGTTTACAGAATAGGGAATAATGGGTCAAACATATTACGCATAGAGAATAACGAGCAAAAATTATAAAGCAAAGAGAATAATAGGCAAAAGAAAGAATAGAGAAAAATGATATAAAAAAAAAGAATAAAGAAATGAAAGTCCCCCCAATCCAGACCCTCACAAGGTGTATTGATTACGGTTTCAGTAGAAAAAAAAACTTACTCTTTGTTCCAATCTGAGAAATATATGTATGTACCATCGACATCTATACCATAGAAATGTGCACCAGCGTCTTCAAACACAACCTTTCTTTGTGATCCGTCTGTGTTCATAGATTCTATTTTGTTTGTTCCAGCATCACAGAAAATAAGTTTTCCCGCTAAAATTTGAAAAAGAAATTCCGAAACATGCAAAGGAATGAGAAAATAATATTATCAGTGGCGGATCCAGAACTTTTCATAAGGGGGCCCGCTCCAGTCATGCTTCAATGATTCCCTATATAATCAACCAAATTTTTCCCACGAAAGGGGGGCCCGGGCCCCCCAGGCCCCCCCCCCCTGAATCCGCCTATGATTATTTAAAGTAATACTTTATATTATATTGTCTTACAGAAACAAATTAAATCATCGTGGTATATGACGTTCTCTAATGAAATTTTACAAAACAGTCAAATTTTATATATTGTATTTAAAAGTGTCATCAGCAGTAATGTATATCAGGATTACATTTTGATTTATGGAATATTTGTGAAATTATTGATTAATATTTCAAATAAATTACATAAACTCTTTACTTGTGGATGCTATTGGCGTTTTTCGTGTAGCTGTGTTTCTGTTGGCTTGGTATATCGTCAACATCTCTTTTTATTCATATAAAGACGTAGCTGAATGCATTTATAAGAGAAATATAGATGGAGAATCACGTATAAGGTTAAAGACACACGAACAACATCCTCTAAACCTACTTGAAGTATCCAACACAATTCCATTAGGATATTTCAATGTATCATTAGCAAGAACCATTCTGCCAGTACCGTCATAGTTCACTTTTTCAATCTTAGGACTAGAGCCCCAATCAGTCCAGTAGATCACCCTGAAAATAAAAAATTCTCATATATTTGTTGCTTGCGAATAGATATAAGAAGATGTGGTATGAGTGCCAATGAGACAACTCTCCATCCAAGTCAAAATTTATAAAAGTAAACCATTATAGGTCAAAGTACGGTCTTCAACACGGAGCCTTGGCTCACACCGAACAGTAAGCTATAAAGAGCCCCAAAAATTACAAGTGTAAAACCATTCAAACGGGAAAACCAACGGTCTAATCTATATAAAAAACGAGAAACGAGAAACACTTATGAACCACATCAACAAACGACGACTACTGAACATCAGATTCCTGACTTAGGACAGGTGCAAACAATTGCAGCGGGCTTAAACGTTTTAATGGTACCAACCCTTCACCCTTTTTCTGAAACAAAAGTCTTTTTGTTTGGATTCATCTTCATCAGGAACGCGCAAACTCTCAAAAAATTGAAATCTAAGAATGTAGAACTACTTGAATACTTCAGAAGCTATATAACAGAAAGGGACCTTATCATAGAAACAGAACAGCCATCTAAGGTTAATTTTGCTGGAAAAAATTGAAATTATAATTATTGTTATGTATATATATATATAGATTACTTTTTTAGTTTTGAGTGAGTTTTGTAAGTCTACTCAGTGCATACCCTCAAATGAGGGTCTGGATTGGGGTCTCTCATGTCTGAATTCGTTAATATTTTGATCATTTTTCTCAATTTTTTATTTTTTTTGGCCTATTTTTTTGAAGTATTGGACCATTATTCTCTATGTTGTAAACCCCATCCTCATTAGGCGTAGTTTGTTTCCCACAAAAAGATCAGTCTACAATATGATAAGATGAGAATAATTCACATAAGGTGAGGCATGCGTCCCATACAAGAAAGCAACTAACGTCTTTTGGTCAGTCACGTAATTGTGTAAAAACAAAGTATATAGGATGTTAGCTTCGGGTTTTAAATAAACATTTGTATGATTTTGAAATATTTTATCAAAGAATAGAGTACAAGAAATTACATAAAGTATTTTATTTGGTGCAAACGTAATGTCTCTGGATTTTTCATTGCAAATATGTGAAGATATTTCCCCGTAGACGTTTGACGTTTTAAGTTAAACAAAGGGGCAAAACACGAAGATATTTGCAGGATTTAGATGCTGGACAATATTTTGAATCCCTTACTCAAGAAAATTCCCATGAAGTAGCAAAATTTAACGAAAAGTTGAAAATGTGAACATAAATCAAACTTGAAACAATTGTTTCTCTTACTGGTTTTGTGTATCAAGTGTGATACCACGTGGGTTGTGAACATCTGTCGTTGTTACATTTGTCAGAGTGAGGCTACCAAGGTCAAGGTAAGCTACAAGTTCATTACCATAATCAGTATAATACAAACGTTGCCTGGTAGAATCAACAGCAATACCGTCTGGAGTGGCAGCTAGAAAAAGTATATAACTAGTTGGAAATAATCAGTTTTATAATATAGACATTAAGGTGGTATCTAACACTACAGGGAGATAACTCTGTAAAAATCAGCTAAACGTTTTAATCACGTTGTATTGTTAAGGAAATATTAAGCTTCTCAATGATTAAAATTAGTGTTTGTCAAACTGCTATATAACCAATGAAATTTTTCTGATAAAGTGGTTGGTTCAAACTTTTTGAAATTTTTATATTTTTGTCAAAGGGTCAAAGTAAACATTTTATCAAAATTTTATGAAAATTAAACGAGCCAAATTAATATTAGTCGAGGTGTTGGGTACCACCTTAAGAAAATAAGATGAATGAAATGTGATACGTTACCTCATTAGCTCATAGCATGGAAGAAAAGTGATAATTATGCAAAGGTTGACCAAATGCAGCAGACAGGTTGGAAATAACATTGCTCTATGTAATTATTGATTTAAAGGTTTTTTTTTATGAATATATTTTTTATAGTGTAAGTTATGATTCGTTCGAGTGTTAAAATAATGAAAATGTTATCATTTTCTTAATCATTTGTTTTACGATTAAATAATTAACACTTTTTATAATGATATCCAATTTACAAATAGTAACTAAGTATATTATATTAAGTGTGTATGCGCAATTGGGGTCCGCGATGCTTTATCTTTAGTTTTCCATCTTGTAGTCTTTTTTTTTTGCCATGGGGTTGTCAGTTTGTCTTCGATTTATAAGTCTTAATATCGCTTTCGTACCGTCTGCCTCTCTTTTGTAATACCAAAGAAGTATACTTTTATGTCTGTCACAAACGACATTCCCTATCAAATCTTAGTAATCGTGCGTGTTTGCTTGTTATCAATACATTGCAACTGCGAAAAATATGTGTGATCATTAATATTGTTTTTTACCACTTCAAAGTAAAAAATTCGTTTGAGTGTGAGGTACTATTATCTAGTATGTCGTGAGCTCTATGCTATATCTTGATCATTTTTTTTTGTCGTTACAAAATTATACATGTAGTGGCAATAGGATTTTTTGCAAGCGACATACGAACAGAGAAGGGTTTGTAAATGTAATGTATTGCAGGTTTTTCCGTAACATGATTCCCGGGTATGTTATTTTGAACTATTGATTGATTGTTGACGTTTAACTCAACTTTTACCATTATTGGCTATATTGTAGCAGTTAGTTTTTACTGTTGGAGTTAGCAAGCGTACCACGAGAGAACAACTGAACGACGGAAGGGAAGTGGACAATTCTATTCAATTTAAATTGGAGTAGAACGCACCTGCCATGTGCGAGGTTCGAACTTTTATCCTCATTGTTGACTAATCTTATTCCTATATTGCATTAAATGACTGTACCAACACCGTATTTGTTGACACAAAAGTCTGAAATTGTATCGCTGTGTGTGGGCTTTGCTGCAAATGAAATTAAGCAATTGATGTTGCAATTACACTTAAAACCAACCACAAAACCACGCGTATAGTTGAGAGACGTACCAACATTTTGCACGTTTCGCATACAATGATATACTATTCTTGGCAATTCAGTAGGAAATTATGTTAAATCAATAATTCCAGCAATGACTTTATAATATCACTCACCATAACTCAACTGTTTAAGAACCTTCATTCCAGTACCGTCCAAGTTTGTGCTTCTTAACTGTGACAGTTTGACGTCTGAATAAAACACTTTGCGTGTCTTTGTGTCGAAGTCAATTGCCACGGGATTGAAAATGTTTTGATTTGGAATGGCGGAATAACTTCCGGTTTCCATATCCATTCGGTATATCTCTTGCATATATCCGTCAGCCGATAAAATGAAATTATTCAATGCGTTTGGATCTATTAATATAAGATTTACATTAAAAACAACAAATTTAAAAAACATACGCCGGTTATATAAAATAGTAAATATAAATAATGGAAAAACCCAATTAAATGTTTACAAAATGCAATAATTATTCATTTGTAATTTACGAATACGTTATTGTCTTTTATTCTTTTTTTTCTAGTCACCAGATTTCTGTCACATTGACGTATATACAAAATAATATATTGATCAAGAAAGTATTAAGATAGAGATATTTGTAGACTTTGTTTCGCGTATGTTATAAAGTAGAAACAGTACATAATTATGGTAAGACTTTTAATTCGATAGATTTACTCATATGCAGTTAAAGCACTTGAAAACATGGCTCAACTCTCACTATAACGTCAATTTACAGTCTAACTTGCCCTTGATTTCTCAGTGAAATAAAAACCGATAATTTCACATGTGAAATAAATGCGATTATTTCATTCCTTATGTTATGTTTTGAGTCTAAAAATTTTTTCGCATAAAGCACGAACATTTTTTTTTTAGTTTTTCGACGCTATCAATCAAATTATTTTCAAAAAAATTAAAAACTATAAAGTATGGGTAAAATCAGGATTCAGAATATTGTGTTTGTCATCTGCTTGACCACAATATTTTTTTTCAGCAAATTGTGGATCAGAATATTTTTTTAGGAAAAAAACATAACCCCCATCCTTGAAGTTGAATGGTAGTTCCCTTATTAAGGTTTATACATACCATATTGACATTTAACACCAGCGTCTTCGTTGTGGTCACAGTCATGTAGTGCCCATCCTTGTGGAAGCTGACATTGTGCGATATGTGTTTCAGTACCTTTGCAATTAACTTCATCCAAATAGATTGGCACATCATTGTCGGATCCATAAGTTGCATTACCAAAGGCAATGGCATTTTGACTAGGCAAAAAAGGAATATTGGGATTACTTATACTTTAGTTACATACTAGTGTTATTTTTAATACAAATTTGATCTTGGAACAATTGTAAGATTTCATTTAGGATGTTCCCTACTCTATTTCAAAATAAGAAGCTCTTTAAAAGAATGTTTTAAATTAATGGTAACTATACATATAACAGAAATAAAAAAAAAAGCAGAAACAATGCAAGGTTCTAGTCCTTGTGATTGAGATATGAGCCATTAAAAATTTGACTGGAAAAATGATTCTATCTAGATGTTTCATACTACTATCATTGACACCTCTTTTCTCTCAAAAACTATGAACAAATACATGTAACTAGCATTTGATAAGATTTTTAAAAATGGATTTTTGAACTGTATGTAATAAAATCATGAAAAGAAAAGTAGGGGTTAGCGGGAAAATTTTCAATGGTAACGCATGGATAAAAACAGAGGAACCGGAGTATCTGACAAAAAGTCAAAAACAAGACAAGCAAACATCTTTAACTAGTAATTCGATCGCTCCAAACAGAGACGATACTCTCTAGTTCAGACCAAAAGATAAAGAACAAGATATACGATTGTATTTATATCTATCCTAAATCGACCTTTTTTTCAATTTAAACTTTTACAATGTATTAACAAACTAACTTTTTTCCAATGACATACAGTAGGAAGAACTTATATCAATGATGATTTTACTTTTTCACATACCCTTTGAACATCTATCTACTCCCCTCTCCCCTCCCGATAATAAAAATTTGTATGGTCGAGTCCTACATAGACAACCTCATAAGTGCATACATTCCATTTTTAAATCCATATCCTCGTTAGCGCAAAAAGTTGATAAATAGAAGTACTATATTTCATACCTGCTAAATCCCATCATAGAACATATAACGCCTGCATCAGTATTTGTCCATCCGTCATCACAAATAGTTCCCCAAACACCATTGACGTATACCTCAACAAGACCCTCGTTATGTTGCCCAGTTCCAACGAATCGAACAAACATATGGCTTTCATCGATAACTAGTGGTGCGTGTGTCGCTACGCCTTAATGAAACGAACAAAGGTGAATTAATTTAAATCTTGAATATCACTGATAAACAGAATTTGAACTAAAAAAAACCGATTTGATATAGTCAAAATGGACATACTCAGTACGATTTAAGACTTATTCACTGTGGTAAATTGTAAACTGCTTAGATAATTAGGTTGCAGTAAATAAAGATCAGTTATGTCAATTTTTAAGACTGTCCATATATTTGTGATTAAGGATGAAGTTTGATGATTTTCTCAGATATAAATGTTATTTTAATAAGCTTGCAAATGCATGAACCTTTACTGACCTGGAAGTCCATAGCCATATTTATGAACTCTAATATCGGCTAACTCTCGGAATCCTCTTGGGCCGACGGGAGTTGCTCCAGTGCCATCTTTGTTTATTCTCATCACAGTACTGCAAAAATCACTTCACTTATGATTTACGTAATTTTGCCTTTTCAACAAAAAGTTATCAGTCAAATTGTACCACGATACGTGTGGGTCTAATTAAGGGGATATTCATTTCTGTCTTTTTCTCTATTCTTTATTTTTTTGTCAATTAATTTCTATTTTTATGTTTCCACACCCAATTTTTTTTTATTCTTTATTTTCCTCCATTTTTTTTTTCATTTTCCCGCACGAATCTTTAGTATGTGAAACCCGTTTTGATCCTCATATATCAATATGCTGTTATCTTAACCTTTTGAGACACTAGGTGTAAATAAAAAGACAAAGTGTTTTTTTAAACAATTGTTCCCCCTATTACGTCAATGTACTAAAAATAATAACTAATCAAAGAAACCAAATATTGAAAAAATATTCAACTAGTGACCAAACAACAGTAACAATTAACTCTTGCGCCACTCGCACTTGTGAGTGAATGTGTTATTTTGTCACTTGTTGAAGAATACTTTTCGATCCACATCACTCACTGTTTTGTCCAGTCGGTATAGTATATATATTGTTGATAAAGGGAGAGAGCGAAGAAATGAGATCCGGTTTCTGTGTAAATAGTTTGTCTGTTCTCTCCATTGAGTCCCATGACTTCAATCTTGTCTGTTCCAGCGTCAACAAAATACAGTTTGTTTGCTACGTAAAAAATAATCACAATTAGTACAAGTATTTCATTTTTTACCGGTCATCCCACTGTCTGTATCACTCTGCTCATCTCTTAATAAAACTGCATATCACGGCTTTGTGACGTCAAATATGCTGACCCGTCTTAATAACTTTGACCCGGACATATCAGCGACGTCATAATGTATGAACCGACGTTGATAAGTTTGACCGGAACTTATCAAGTCTTCTTCCGGTTTGCTGGTGAAACAAAGAAAACACTTGTTTCTGTTATGCAAAATACGCAAATACAACCCGATAAATCGATTATCTTGTTATCTGCATATTTATATTGTAAAATATCAGCTGCTCGGCACAATATTATAGTGTTATTTACTGGCTGTTTCTGTATTGGCCCTGTTATAGATTAGATGTTAGCTGTATTGGACCCGAGACCCGAAGAGTCGAGGGCCAATACAGCTGATCGAGAATCTATAACAGGGCCAATACAGAAACAGCCAGTTCATAACACTTTTATTAAATGATTTTAATTATTCGATTAAACTAAGAAACTTACCGTGAAGAAGATATCTGAACTTGTCTTTTCGCATTCACGATGGATTTTTTGTCAACTTGTCAGATGTAATTTTTGATTTCTCGTCCAAGTACTTAATCTTATGCTATTACAATTCATTTTATCTAGCAAATATAAAGTAGCTGGGAAGAATAAATCAGACAGGTTAACTTTTCTTACTCTTGAATCGTCTGCGTTCTAGTGATTGATCAACGGAAATGAAACAGTGAGAATAACTGAAAGTCGTACTCGAAAAGGATGTGAAATATTTCTATTTCAAGACGTTACATAACACTGAACATCATTTAAACTTTTTTTTATGATATTAAGTTAAAAAATATGATACAAATGTATTTTATGCATAACGATACGTCCAAAGTTAAGTAAGCTTAGGTGTGAGAAAATTAAAACCGGAAGTGAACATCCCGTATTAGCCAATATTGGCCAATACGGCCTTTTTTCCGTATAAGCCCATGGGCCAATACGGCCTTTTCCGTATTGACCCTGTCCGAAAAGCAATATTAACTCTTTGATTTATATCGACAGGGCAACGTCATCAGTATTGCACATGCTGATTTATCCGTATTAGGGCTGATTTGCTCATATCATTTAATAAGAAGCCTTTTTGAACTCGTTCGCTGCGCTCAATCGACAAAAAGCTTCATATTGTGACTCGCAGCTGATATTTTACAATATCGATATACAGACAACCTGATAATCGGTACATATATCATATTGTAAGTATGAAAAGTAAACAAAAGATGACAATGTTTTCTACTCTGTACGTGACAATATGTAAAGTCAGATATCATTGCGTTCATTTATTATTGCGATTTTTGAAGAATGGACAAAAATGCGAGATTTATTATTGCAATATTTGGAAAATCTACATACAGATGAATGTAGTAGATATCAAAATGCGAGTCCTTATATTGCGATACTCACCAGTCGCATTATTTGCAAAATTTCTGCATTTACAGTAATTTGTTATTTATTCCAGCGTCACTGATGAATCTTTTGAAGACGAAACGCACGTCTGGCTTAAATTTTGTCAAGCCTGGTATCTATGGTGACTTTATTATGAACCGTATTGAACAATTTGTAACTGTAGTTACATGATATTTTTAAGTATTCTTTAAAGCCATGTCTTTGACACTGATTTTAAAGTTTAATATCCATTCATTTAGAAACCTTTCTTGCTCGTGGTAAACATTATCAATACGCGGATTCCATTAATTGTCAGCCTGTGTTAAGTTAACATTTCACGCTGTGTTACATTGAAAGACCTATTTACGGTATTTCGACCTCGTAATGTTATATAGATTTATTTGCACAATATAAATGTGCATCAGTGCAATCAGTCAAATGTCAACGCTTTGATTCATTCGGAATTAAGAAAACGAGCAAAACACGTGTTTTCCTTTTTGAAAGTGTTCTAAATCGTACCATCAAAATCAATGGCCATTCCATTGGGCCATTTCAAATTAGTGCTAGCAATGGTCGTTCTTCCAGTTCCATCGTAACCGGCCTTTTCTATCTTTGGTGTTGATCCCCAGTCTGACCAAAACACCTGTCTGAAAGGAACATACATACCAAAAAATATAATCATAACTTGCCTTAAATGAATTGACCGCAAATGTAAATCAATCGAAAAATAACTTGCTTGAAAGGAATTTATCGTACATGTCAATAAATTAAACAACTTGACTAAACGTAATTGACCGTAAATGTACAAGTCATCAAGTCTAGCAATAATTCTTAACTTTTTTCAAATCGAGTCAATACCGTAGCAGCTAGTGTCTTTGATGATTTTTTGGCTTGTCTGAAAGAAATGATCGTACATTTTGATGAATCTAATAAACATGTCTGAAATAAATTGATCGGACATGTTAATGAATTGAAGTAAGTGTTCCAAGTGGTAAAGTTTAAGCAAGCCCTTCGAAAGTCTAACGGACGCCCTCACAAGTTGGTTGACCGTTGACAGATGACCACTGATATGTTCCAATTATCGAAACCACGACCCTGTCCTTTTTTCCTCGATTGTGACATCACTGAATGAGACTAAAAAAACCGGATTTGTACTTGCATGAGCAACACGACGGGTGCCACATGCGGAGCAGGAACTTCATATTTTCCAGAGCACATGTTTTTCCCCGGTTTTTAGTGGGGTTCGTGTTGCTAAGTCTTAAGTTTTCTATGGAATTTTTGTGGACTTTTCATCTAATAAATCTTATAACTTACATGAAAGAAATTTATCGTATCAATAATTCTACAATAACATGTTGCATACTTCTTTACTGAGTTTCGCAATTGAATTTTTCCTTTAAAACATTGACCAACTGGTACAAAAACAAATACATTTTTTTTTTATTACAAATGAGATCACCTGCAACCAGATCTAAATGACGTAGATGAAAGCAACTTTTGTTCAGGGTTGCGTTCAATACCGTAGCAGCTAGGTTAACCGCTATGTCTTAGATATCTATCTATGTTGAACGATATGCTACGTAGCTAGGCTAATGCCTATCCAACTGATGACCTTAATAATAACCTATCCGACGCCATTTTGGATTCTCTAGATAGCATGCATTTTTTAGGCTATCTAAATCTTTTTAGCGGCTAGGCTACCTATACGTTCAGTAGCCAAAATCTACGTAGACGCTACCATATTGAACGCAACCCTGTTGTTAAGGTATATATAATCAAATAATCATGAAAGTATATAGACAATTACCATCCTAAAAAAAATTATAACGGTAAAAATTCATGCAGATCTGGACATATTTCCATTTGTCATTTGAAAAAAAAGAGAAAAGTAAACGCTGTAAATTATGGTTTATGTTTTTTTTTTTTGCTTAATCGAATTATGACTATTGAACAACAGTATACTACTTTATCTATGCCAATCACAAGTAAATATTAAACCTACTGGCTTCTAGGGTCAAGGACAACATCTCTTGGTTCATCCAGACCACTGTTAATGACGATCTTGAAATTCGTACCATCCAATCGCAGAGATGCAATCTGGTTGTTACCGGTATCAGCATAAAACAATATCCGGTTAAGAGGGTCAACTTCAATTTTTTCTAGATCAGAATCTGTAAAACAAAATTTGAAATAAATCCATTCTGTTTTATAGTAAATACTATTTTCCTTAAATTTTTTCTAGGCTTATATATATTGATTAATATTTGATTCCATTCAGATGAAAAGTTAACGTTTAAGTAAAAACAAAAAGAAATCAAATGAAGAGACGTATACAAATCACTTACATTACGCTTATTCAAATATTTAAAGAAATGTAAAAAGGAACAAAACTTACTACTATCGAGTTGTTTTAGTTCTCGAATATCTGTCCCACTGAAATGAACGCTAACAATTTGCAGTAGTCTGGGATCGACAAAATATATTCTGCCCTCTGTGGCCTCATAATCCATGGCCGTTGGTGTATAAAGTGTGTTGATTGGTATTTGCACATAACTCAATGTATGAAGGTTCATCCTGTAGATGGCACCACCTCTGTTTATATCCAGTACGAATATAATGTTATCTTCACTGCTGGCTACAAAATAAATGACGAATACTTAATTTGAAAAAAAAAAACATTTCTATATTTATTAGTTTACTAATTTACACTTTCGACCTACTAGTAACTCGTGCACAGACATATTACATGCAGTTTTTCGAAATTTTTTCATAAATAAAATGTATCCGAATAGATGTTCTCAAGATTTGTAAAACTCTAAGAATGTAAAGAGTTCTTGCTAAAAGTTTCAAGGTAAAACGTAATAAATGTTTTATTTGTGTAAAATTTTTTAGTATATATATTAATCAATTACATGACATTTTTTGGAACAAGGAAGGATACTTTAGTTTTTTTAGACTGCCAATTCAAAATCTGTTTAATTATTCCGCACGTACACACACACTGTTGCACAATAAGAAAGAAAAAAAAAAACTTTGACAACAGGCGTTTCTTGAATTCTATTCATCATACAAAATTATTGCTAAACATTTCTAACGTCAAAAGTAAAAATGGTTTAGAGCATAAAAGGATTTAAAAAGAAAGCTTAAATCGTCTATAGCAAGTTTTGACTAAGAGAGTAACAACTTAACTGAGTCAAAATAGCATTATGGTTGCTCAATTTTGAATGTTATGTGAAGTGTTTTGTAAACTGGTATTGGTCTATTCAAATATATTTGTCTTTTGGCCTTTGTGGCGTCTGACTTTATTCGATTTTAAGTATTTAGGTTGTCCTCTTTGTATATTCTCCCGTCAGTTTATATTCATACCCGATGAACACTCTATTCCGGAATCTTCTCCGTGTCTGCAGTCATGTATTCCCCATCCAGCGAACTGACATTGGTCTATGTTATTTTCAAATCCAGAACATGTGACATTATCCATCCAAATATGGGCAAAACTAGGTGCAGATCCAAACCCGTGATTTGGAACCGACACGGATCCCTCTCTAAAATTATATCGTGAATGCAACTGTTACGTGAATAATGATTTAGAAAATTAAAAATGTGTTTTATTCATGTAAATCATAGTGTGTGAGCTGAAATCGAAGAAGGCCATCTTTCTTTTTATAGAATTTCAAAAAAGTTATACTAGGCATATTGTTTTTATGACTAACAACTGACTTCATCGAACGAATCATTTACAGAAAAAAACAGCTTTTGGTTATACTATATAAAGACACGAATAAAATGACAAGAAGACGTCAAGATACCATTATTTGGTCTTCATCAATAGACAGATGTCTTGATTAAACTGTAAATGATTTTAAACTAGAGGCTCTTAAGAGCTTGTGTTGCTCACCTTGGTCTTTCGCAAATTCAACAAATGACACTCTCCAACTACGTAAGCGAGAATATAATTCATGACATAAATTTCTGTTATGTTTATCTTGTATTGCTGATTATTTAGTCTGCTTAGTTTATCTATATCTATATTTTTTGCTCAAAACACAACAGAAGGTAAAACATATCCCAAATTAAAGACAGTTTCGCCTATAAAGAGTGAAAGTCTACTAACTATATTCGCAAAATTTGACTTGTTATTCGATCTTGTCTTGCTAGTCAATTTTGCTTATTAAAGTTTCTATCTATCTATTATATTTTTTATCATATAAAGCACAACGCAAATAAAATGGTTAAAATCGTCATTAAAGGGCAATAACTCCAATAAGGATTCATCGGACAATTTCCACCATATTGTATTAGATCTTATCTTGCTGATAATTTTTTCCTATTTAAGTTTCTATTTATCTATAATAATGTTAAAGTTATAAGGCAAAACGCAAAACGCAAACAATTGGTAAAAATTCATCATCAAAGGGCCATACCTCTAATAAGGAGTCGACTGACGATTGCAACCATTAGACGTATTTCTAGAACATGTCTAACTAATCATTTTTGCATTTTAAAGTTTCTCTCTATCTTTTATAATATTTCTCAATATAAAAGGCACAAATGAAAAATAGAATGGTTAAATTTGTCATTTAAGGGCAATAACTCCTGTAAGAAATCGTCTGACAGTTTTGAGGAACATGGACAATAGGTAGAGCTCATCATTCCGAACATTTCACTCCTAGTCAGATTTCGTTTATTTATTACGGTTTTCAAAATAAAAGACAAAACTAGCATTTTACCCCTATATGTTCTGTTTTTAGCCATGACGGCCATATTGGTTGGCGGGCGGGATCACCAGACACATTTTTTTTAAACAAGATACCTGAATGATGATTGTGGCCAAGTAGTTTCAGAGGAGAAGATTTTTCTAAAAGTTAATAGACGACGACGACGGACAACTGACGCCAAGTAATGGGCCAGGTGAGCTGAAAACAATGACAGCTTATTCATCGGCGATATACCATATGGTCTTGATGGGGATCTTTCATTTCTATTTGTTTAACATTTCAGACCATTTTTTCTCCATTCTCTATTTATATTGACCATTTTTCACCGTTCTTCATTTATCTTGACCATTATTCTATATATATATTCTTTATATTCTGAACCCCAATATTATCTTCTCATATTCATTTATGTCTATTTTTCTCTATTTCTTTTTATGCCCTTTATTTTTCACATTTTATCGATTATTCTTTATTCTGTAAAACCCACCATACCTGCTGTATCCCAACATTCCACAGACAACAGCAGCATCCTCTGGTGTCCAGTAATCGTCACAAATTGTTCCCCATACATTACTATGAAACACTTCTGCTCTTCCTTCATATGGATTACTTCCTCCAACTAATCTGACATAAGTGCTGCTACTTCCGGGAACGGTTGGATTGGGTGCATTTGGTGCTGTTATAATTGATAAAATTTGGATTTTAGTACTTATAGTACTTAATGCATTCCATTATATAAGGACTTAAACACATTTACCATAGTTAATATATTGAATAAGGATTTGAACTATTTTTTCATTATAAGTTAATATATTTAACTGTATTTCTAGACACAAATAATTTCAGCCACGATTTACAATCAAAGTAATTTGCGATGTGAATTCGTAAAGGTATGTATTAAAAACTTGATATGAAAAAAGAAATATAACAAAAATACCGAACTCCAAGGAACATTCAAAACGGAAAGTCGCTTATCAGATGGCAAAATCAAAAGCTCAAACATATCAAACGAATGGAAAAGAGCTGTCTTATTCCTGACTTAGTAGAGGCATTTTCTCATATTTAAAATGGTTGATTAAACCCGGTTTTATAAAAAACCTTTTTAAATTAAAAAAACTTACAATCCATATGACAGAGTTTGTTGTTACAGTTGTTGCTAGAACAGCATCGGTTACATTCAGCCATTGTCTGTCTCTTCCTATTAGAATCTATTGATCTAGCATTCTCGTGTCTTTTCCCTACTACTGGGATAGTTCCACCAGATAGTGCTGCACATGTCTGGCAAAAAATAAATACAGGAGAATCAATAACCTGCTTTTTTAAATATTGTATGGGCCATTTTACAACAAGTTATCTGACCCTGGTGATGCGTAATTTTTAATGTTGACACGTTGATATAGCTGATTATTAGTCCAAATACCATTGAGTGAACACATTAAGCATTAAAAAAATCCTCGTATCTGGCATGCTTTTTAATCAATAAGACTTACCAGAACTTTTTTACATCCCAAGTTATAGGTAGTTTGTCCTGGAGCTCCAGCAGAATTCACTTCGGCATAACAATACTGCAACGAAAAAGTCATATTTTCGTATTATAATCCAAGGAACTTCATTATTGCACATTTTAGGAAATAAAGAGAATAATTCAAATAATTTGAAACAATATTTCTTCAAAATGGTTAGATACAAACTATTTATAATTAGTACATTAATTCCAAATAAGAGGACTTACAAACTGTCAAAACACTTACTTTAGACTGAGGGAAATGATAGCATATCAGAAAAAAAAGTAGAGTAACAGTTTTTTTTTAAATTGTGTCTTTTATAAAAAGCAACTTGTAAACCTGTGTATAATTTATTTGAATATCAAGATTAAAAACACTTTAAATATAAATTCTGCATTATTTTGACTTTTAATATTGGTATTTAATATGCGTAAGTACACATGGTAAATGTTTCATCTAATGCATTTTTTTGAAATTATAAGGATGTTGAATCCGGCAACGCATGGAGAGGACACCACTTATGTTGTAATAAATTGTATCCGATCCCCTTTCTATTCTTATGAATGAATTTATGTTAAAATTATAGCCAAAATCCAGAAGAAATTTCAACAGAATGTTCATACACGATCGCGATGCAAAGCAATGAATAAAACACGAAACAAATGGGAGTTGAATGGTGTATATTTTAACTTTTGTTAGTTCCTCTCTCTCTCTCTCTCAAAACCAGGAAGCGTCAGGATAGAAAAAAGTCCCCAATCCTCTATCACTGTATAATATGTTCATAAAGTAATCTTTTAATGTTACGGTTAATCTTTTAACAAGTCTTAGGTTATATATTGCAGCTTAACACATATATTGGTTTCCTTAAGATCGTGTCAAATGAGAGCAAAAGTGAAAATAAATAAAATATCTTGTTGACATTATCCTAACAATGTGTCAATGTTAGAACTATTTATTAGTAACTTTGAAATCTTATGAAAGAAGGAACACGCGCGAGGGTTACACTATTCCACATAAATTATCAAATTCATTAGATATTTAATCTCTCGCCGATGTTTTCCAATGCAAACGTATAATACCCCTACATTTTGTCTGGTATAAAAATATTCGGAATTGTAATCTATAAATAGATGTTTGATATCAATGCTGAGAGAAAAACGTTTAATAGCAATGCCGAGAGAAAAACATGATTTCTTCCATATCCAAATAATCTTTAATTTTTTTAATTTTTGTCCATATTTCATACAATTTAAATGAATGTGGAACTGGAATCAATCTTTGTGAAATAACACCTAAAATGCCCTGGACACATTGTAATGAAAATGATTGTGAAGGATCAAGAAGTAGATATACTTTGCGTTGCTGTGGAAATATGCACAAAGCGGAATGTTACAAAGTCTGTGATATAACGGATGAAGATTTATTTATAAGAGAACCCTGCGCACCACGTTGTGTTAATGGTTTCCTTGATTCTGGAAAAATGTAAATGCCATACGGGATATTCTGGTAACTGTTGTGGTAAAAAGTAAAATCACACAAATACCCTCATAACTTCAAATAAGGAAACACAAGATCATACATGTATGCACGTTGGTTATATGTATAGAACCGTAAGATACCATAATTGACCAATCAAAAGATTTGAGAAAGTAATGGTTTAGACTAAGGCACACGTTTCGAAAGTCAAGTACCATATTGGGTCATCAGAAAAATAACATTTTGCATCCACGGTGTCTGATTAATGTGTACATGTACATGATGTATATACAGTGAATTTAATTTAAAAACTAATTAGTGAATAAAACTGTAAAACACTTATTGTAGAGTAATACAAAAAATACACAATTTATTATGTTTATTACACATTTTGAAAGTAAAGAAATGGTTCAACATGTTGACCCTCATAACTTCAAATAAGGAAACACAAGATCATACATGTATGCACGTTGGTTATATGTATAGAACCGCAAATTCGGGTCCGGTCAGAATGAACATACTAGAAAGTAATTCTTAATAAATTGATAGTTCCTATGCATATTTGCCCTGTTGTTCAGTTCAGAGGTACCTGTTTTATACTACCATACTTCCGGGAACCAATGCGCTCTGATATGCATATAAAGGAATGTTGAAATTTTCAACACAATTCAGGATAAGGTAAAGTTTGACTGTCACTCTACTTGAACTTAAGACAAAATAGATATAAATGCTTGAAATAGCAGAATTTAACATAAAAAGCAATGGGCTATGAAAAAGGTGTTTTATTCCATATAATAGTATATAGAAAGTCTATTGTGTGTACTTCGCCTACACATAGAGTGTTGACCAGTTCCAAGTTGTATCATGTTACAAAATTATATTTGATTAATGACAATATATATATTTTTTCTAACTACATAATGTTTGAGAAAATAGTAGATGCTAGTCAAGATTGCATGTGTCAAAATATTGGTTGCCTCTAAAATTATGCTTCAAAATGCTTTTCTGGAACCTCCAAATCTTAAGATTTAAAAGCCAGGGATGATAAAAACATTAAAAAGTCAGAAGATATGTGACCCAAAAGGGAAAACTATAAAATAAAATTCAATACGCTTTCAGTAATAAAGTAGAACTGTTACTTTTATAACTAGTGAGTTGCGCCAAATAAAAAAAAACCATCTAAATACGCTCTGCATTATTCTGACTTATAATCTTGGTATTTAGTACATAATTGTTTTATTTACTGATACGTTTAATCCCAACCATCATGTGGAGGAGGTATCAAATGTTGTTTTACATTCATATCCAAACTCAAGAACAACCACACGCAACAGTATTTTCAAATCACAATGCATAATATAAAACAAAAGGATAGGGAGGGTATATATCGTAGTAACAGCTGTACTTTGTAAGTTCTAAATTCACAATAAAGGAATTGTTGTCAGTTCTAAGTTTAAAGTGTTTTTAAGTTTAAACATAAAGGAAAATAGATCTTATTTTTGCCGTCCACACTGAATTAGGAACTCTCTCTCTCTCTCTCTCTCTCTCTCTCTCTCTCTCTCTCTCTCTCTCACACACACACACACAATGATTACGAAAAAACTTTTAAAAAATCCGGGGGATGACGTATCTTTTGTTGTTTATCAAGTATCTAAACCCCTTTGATATTATTGTAACCACACTCGGGATAAATTTTCAATAGTATTTTCAAACACAATACAAAATATAAACAAAACAAATGTAAAGGGATAGGGAGCGGATATTTCGTTAAAATATAAGTACTTTGTTAGTTTAAAATTTAAAATAAAGGAATGTTCGTTAATTCTTAGTTTAAACATAAAGGAATATAGATCTGAGGTTTAGCATGCATATGGTATACTCTCTCTCTCTCTCTCTCTCTCTCTCTCTCAATGATTACAAAACCCCTAAGATAACCAAGACATTTCAGGATAAAAAAGATTGGGGGGAATCTTCTATCACGGTATAATTTATTCAGCGTGTAATCTCTTTAAAGTTACGGTTAATATTTTACAAGTCTTATACTACATATTGCAGATTAACGCATAAATGGGTTTCCATAAAATAGTATCAAATGAGAGCAAAAGTAAAAATAAATAAAATACCCTCTTCACATTATATTAACAATGTGTCAGTGTTATAACTATTTGTTGGCAACTTTGAAATCTAATGAGAGAAAAAGTAAACACGTGAAATTAAAATAATAATACACATAAATTAAGAAACAGAATAGGCTTTTAATATCTCGCACTGCTCTAATACAAATACACATCAACCCTCAGTTTTAAAGATTCGATAGAAACTGAAGTATCAGAATTGTATGTGTATAACTAGATATTCGACATAAATCAATAGTAAGAGAAACAAGTTTTTTTTTATTTTCAAAATACATGTAAAATTGTTATAAATGCTATCAATGTTTCTTATACCTTGAATGAATGTGGTAGTGAAATTAATCTTTGTGAAATCACAATTATAATGCCATTGGTGAAATGTTATGGGCACAACTGTGAATCTTTAAGAAAGAGATACAATTTGCGGTGTTGCGAAAATATTCACAAAACCGAATGTTACAAAGTCTGCAATGTAACAGATGAAGACTTAATTATAAGGGGGCCTTGTACACCACAATGGTTAAATGGTTTGATTGACTCTGGAATATGTAATTGCAACAAAGGGTATTTTGGTAACTGCTGTGGTAAGATATTATCCAATCACAAAAGTAGAGAAAATAATCGTTTTGACAAAGGTACAAGTGTTAAAAGTCTATTATCATTATGGGTCGATAGAAAATACTATTTTGAAACCATAGTGGTTCATTAATATGCATATCAGAAAATATGAAGTCAGTGACTATAGTTTCAACATTAGTTTGTGATTATTTCTGTAAAAACGTTCATGAAGTGTTACACAAAGAATACACCATTAATTAAGAATTAAAGAAAGAAGTAAATTGTATGTGCTTTTCATATAAATAATGTGTTGACCAGTTCCAAGGTTCTATCCTGTTACAAAATTACATTTAAATAATGACAATATATTTTTTTTCAAACTACATTATGATTGAGGGAACTAATAGAAGCTTATAGAGATTACATGTGTCAAAATCTGTTTTGCCCTAAAATGCTTTCCTGGAACATCCATACCTAAACATTTGAAAGCCAGGGATATTAAAAAAAAAAAACTAAACACGCCAGAAGCCATATGAACCAAACGGGACAAATATAAAATAAAAATCAATATGGTGATGATTATAAAGTCACACTGTTACACTTATAACTAGTAAGTTGTGCCAAATCAAGAGAGAATAAAATTAAATGTGCGTTGCATTATTTTGACTTATCGATGAAGAGGTTATTTATAATATTGGTATTTACTAGATACTTACATGTTAAATCAAAATCCTCCGGGGAATGACGTATCTTTTGTTGTTTATCAAGTATCTAAACCCCTTTGATATTCTTGTAACCACACTCGGGACAAATTTTCAATAGTATTTTCAAACACGATCCAAAATATAAACAAAACAAATGTAAAGGGATAGGGAGCGGGTATTTCGTTATAATATAAGTACTTTGTTAGTTTAACATTTAAAATAAAGGAATCTCTCTCTCTCTCTCTCTCTCTCTCTGTGTGTCAATGATTACAAAACCCCTAAGATAACCAGGAAATTTCAGGATAAAAAGATTTGGGGGAATCTTCTATCACAGTATAATTTATTCAGAGTGTAATCTTTTTAAGGTAACGGTTAATCTTTTAACAAGTCTTAGGTTACATATTGCAGTCTAACACATGAGAGCTAAAGTAATAAATAATAATAAATAAAATATCCCCTTCACATTATCTTAACAACGTGTCAATGTAAGAACTATTAATTGGCAACTTTGCAATCTAATGAAAGAAAGTAAACATGTCGAATTAGAATAATGCACATAAATTATGAAACATAATAGACTTTAACTCTCACGTTCTGCTCTTATGCAAACGCACATATCAGAATTGTATATGCATAACTAAATATTTGACATCAATGGTCAGAGAAACATGGTTTCTTCTATTTCCAATATACATGTATTATTAATTTTCATAATTTTAATTCATGTTTCTTATACTTTGAATGAATGCGGAAATGGAATCAATCTTTGTGAAATAACAATAAAAATGCCGTGGACGAAATGTTATGAGCACGATTGTAATTCCACAAGAATAAGATACACCCTGCGGTGTTGTGGAAATATGCATAAAGCAGAATGCTTCAAAGTGTGCAATATAACAGTTGAAGACTTGATAATAAGAGAACAATGCCCACGACGTTGCGTGAATGGTGTCCTTGAATCTGGGAAATGTAAATGCTACAAAGGATATTTTGGTAACTGTTGTGGTAAGATACAATAATTGACTAATCGAAAGATTGTATATCCATATTAATTAAAGGCAACAGTAGTATCCTACACCATGCATGACTTAAAATAAGTAAACACCTGACCATACAATAATGTACACATGCAAATTATAATAAAAGTAAGATTTTTGTGCTTCTCATTCAAATTTTGTTTTGATCTATTCCCAGGTTTTATTATTTTACAAAATGACATTTCTTCAATGACAATATAATAATTATTTGTTTCATACTACATAGGTATTGAAAGAATTTAATTCAATAGATGCTTGTAAAGATTGCTTGTGTCAAAATTGGATTTGCCTCTAAATGAATGTATCGAAATGATTTTTTTAAACATCCAAACCTAAACATTTGAAAGCCAGGGATAATAAAAACAGTAAAACGTCTGAAGCTATATGACCATACAGGGATAACTATAAAAGAATTAAAATATCTTCTGCATTATTCTTTTATATTGGTATTTATTAGATAAATAATTCATTTAATAATATGTACATTCCAGATCATGTGGGAGGGAACGTATCTAATGTGATATAACATGTATCCAAACTGCTTTGTTATTCTTGCAAATACATATTGCAAATCTCACAAGAACAACCCCACACAACAGTATTTTTAAACGCAATGCAAATATGGCTCTTTCGGATTTATGCATCCTTGGCTTTCAAATATTCGGCTTTGAGCGTTCATGATGAAGGTAAATCCAGAAAAGCGCTTCGGACGCATTAAATTTATAACGTGTTGTTTTCATTTTTTATAAAACAAAGGGATGGGGGGGGGGGGGGGGGGGGGGGGGGGGGGGGGGAGTATTTCGTAGTACCAGAAGTCTTTTTTAGTTCTAAATTCAAAATAAATGAATCCTCGTTATTTCGAAGTTTAAATGACAGATCCGAATCTTGTTATTCCCACATTGTTGTGATCTACAAAACCCTCTCTCGTTCTCTCATACACACTGTCGATTTTACTCTCTCTTTATCTCATACACACTGTCTATCTCTCTCTCTCTCTCTGATTATCCAAACCCTAAGAAAACCAGGAAGTTTCAGAAAAGTCCTTAATCTTCAATTCCTCAATTACTATATATAAAAATTCAAAGAGTAATCTTTTTAGGGTAACGGTAAATCTTTTAACTAGTCTTCTTGGTTTACTTAAGATATTGTCAAATGAGAGGTGCAAATAAATAAAAATACCTCTTGACATTATCCTAACAATGTGTCAATGTTAGAACTATTTATTATCAACTTTGTAATCTTATGTTAGAAGGTACACACGCGAGGGTTACAATATTGCACATAAATATTCAAATTCATTTAATCTCTCGCTCTTTTCTAATGCAAACGTATATTGCCCATAGATAAGGTCTGGTATGAAAAGATTTGGAATTGTAATTTACGACTACATATTTGATATCAATGCTGAGAGAAAATATGAATACTTCTATATGCAAGTTATCCTTAATTTTTATAATTTTTGTTCATATTTCATACAGTATAAATGAATGTGGAAGTGGAATTAATCTATGTGAAACCACAATTAAATTGCCGTGGACAAAATGCATGCACAGCTGTGAGTCTTTTAGAAAAAGATACACCTTGCAGTGCTGTGGAAATATGCACAAAGCCGAATGTTTAAAGGTCTGTAATATAACAGATGAAGACTTGATAATAAGAGAGCAATGTGCACCAAGGTGTGTTAATGGTTTCCTTGCCTCTGGAAAATGTAAATGCTACACGGGATATTTTGGTAACTGTTGTGGTAAGAAATTGACCAATCAGATGATTGTAAGAAAAGAATCGTTTTGACTAAGAAACATGTTTCAAACGTCTATTATGTTTATGGGTTAATAGAAAATATCATTTTGCATTCATAGTATCTGATCAATATTCGTATCAGAGCATATAAAGTCACTGACTAATTGGTGATTATTTCTGTAAAAAGATCATGTTGAGTAATTTAAAGAAGAAACAAGAAATGATTGTAACAGGATGCTGTTACGAAGTCTCCCAAACGAAGCTCCCATAATTCGTAATTCCAAGGGTCGCCTGACATTGGGCAACATCCAGTGAAAATTGGTTTGGTCCAGTAAAGTTATATGCATTAGTGATGCCTGGGGACTAACCTTGTATATCATTCAAATCATCTTGGCATGACAAACCAGAATATATATGGTTTAGGGGTGGGGATCTCGACCATTTACAAGATACTAGAACATTGGGGGTGGGGAGGAACCCCTGGGGACTGACCCTATACGTCATTCAAATGTTCATTACATGACGAACAGGAATATATATGGTTTAGGGGTAAGGATCTCAACCACTTACAAGATATTAGAACATTGGGGGTGGGGGGAACCCCTGGGGACTGACCGTATACGTCATTCAAATGTTCGAGACATGACAAATATGAATATATATGGTTTAGGGGTGGGGATCTCAACCATTTACAAGATATTAGAACTTTCTCAAATGGCAGGGGGTCGGGATGACCCCTGGGGACTAACCCTGTATATCATTCAAACCATCTTCGCATGACAAACCAGAATATATATGGTTTAGGGGTGGGGATCTTGACCACTTAGAAGATATTAGAACTTTCTTAGATGGCAGGGGGTGGGGGTGAGCCCTGGGGGACTAACCCTGTATATCATTCAAACCATCTTAGCATGACAAACCAGAATATATATGGTTTAGGGGTGGGGATCTTGACCACTTACAAGATATTAGAACTTTCTTAAATGGCAGGGGGTGGGGAGGAACCCCTGGGGACTAACCCTGTATTTCATTTGATGTGCTTTATCATGACAAACCAGAATATATATGGTTTAGGGGTGGGGATCTCGACCATTTACAAAATATTTGAACTTTCTCAAATCGCAGGGGGTCGGGATGACCCCTGGGGACTAACCCTGTATATCATTCAAACCATCTTAGCATAACAAATCAAAATATATATGGTTTAGGGGTGGAAATCTTGACCACTTACAAGGTATTAGAACTTTCTTAAATGGCAGGGGGTGGGGGTGGCCCCTGGGGACTAACCCTGTAATTCATTTAATGGGCTTTATCATTTAGAACATTTTCAATTAAAAAGATTGTGTCTATCACAAACGGTTTTCAATTTATAATCATTTGAAAATTTAAAAAAATAAAATCCCATAGGGTTCTATACTAAAACTCTCTTTTCTTTTTGCCCCTCAAAGTACCCCTTTATAAACCCCATTGCACAAACAAAACCCTGATTGCACCACTAGACATGTTAGTCTAACATATTGTGAAACCCTAAGTTAATCTGACAAGCGGTTTTGAAGAACGGGTGCGGACAAGTTCAAATTTAAAAGCGGCGGAAGAGGAAGAAGAAGAAGAAGAAGAATAATAAAAAGAACTGAGCAAAAACAATAAGTCTTCCCAAACTTCGTTTGGGAGACTTAATAAGTTAGTTTTTAAAAAGAAAGAAAGGAAATTTTGGGTGCTTCTAATATGAATAATATGTTGACCAGTTCCAAGGTTCTATAATGTTTTAAAATGACATTTTATTAACGACCATATATTTTTTTTTCAAACCACATTATGATTGAGAGAATCAATAGAAGATTTTAAAGATTGCATGTGTCAAAATCTGTTTTAACCCTCAATGTGTCAAAAATGCGTTTTTGGAACATTAAACTCTAAACATTTGAAAGCCAGTGATAATAAAAAACATAAACACGTCAGAAAATAATGACCGCTAATGGACAAGTTTGAAATGTGTTTTTATTATAAAGTTGCACTGTAACACTTATAACTATAGTTGTTTTAATTATAAAATAGCGTTAGTACATCTATAACTAGTGTATTGTTCCAAATCAAGAAAAAAAAAAAAAAATATGCTCCGAATTATTCTAATGACTTTATTTATAATATTGGTATTTACTAGAAAAATGTTTCGTTTTATAACAAATTCACCGGTAGAGGGCGAATATAATGTTGTATAACAAATATCATACCCAATGGATAATTTTACAACTTCACGCTGAATAAACTGTGAACGGTCTTTGGCATTTGTTTTTCACTTGTACTGTTGATTGATAGCGTTTGGTTTTGTCAGGTGTTACGTACATCCCCTTTTTATATTTGCCTTGGAGTTCAGTATTTTTGTTATACTGTTTTTTAAAATACGATTAAGAAAAACAACAACAAAGGAATGGGGAGGAGGTATTTCGTAGTAACATAAGCATTTTGTTAGTTTAAAATTTAGAATTAAAGAATGTGCGTTAGTTCCTAATTTAAACAGGAATATAGATAAGAGGTTTGAATTTCTCTATCTCTCGTTCGCAATAATTACAAAAACCCTAAGAATACCAGGTTGTTTCAGGATAGGAAAAACGTCCTATTCTTCTTTCACTGTATAATATATTTAGAGAATAATCTATCTAAAGTTACAGTTAATCTTTTAACAAGTCTCGGGTTACACATAACAGCTCAACCCATATATGGGATTCCTACAGATAGTGACAAATAAGCGGAAAAGTAAAAATAAATAAAATGTCTCTTGACATTATCCTAACAATGTGTCAATTATTATAAGTATTTATTATCAACTTTGTAATCTAATGAAAGAAAGTAAACATGTGAAATGAGAAGAATGAACATAGATTGTGAAACATAAAAGACTCTTAATCTCATCAATCTCTTGTTCTGCTCTTACGGAAACACACATCGACCCTAAGTTTAAAGCATTGATAAGAATAGCAGTTACTGTATCAGAACTATATGTGTGTAACTAGACATTATATATCTAATATTATATATCTAGTGTAAGAGAGACATGGTTATTTCTACTTTCAAAATACATGTATAATTAATTGTTATGAATTTTATCAATGTTTCTGATACTTTGAATGAATGCGGAATTGGAATCAATCTTTGTGAAAGCACACTGAAAATGCCATGGACCAAATGTTTTGAGCACGATTGTCATTCCAAAAGAGTAAGATACACTTTGAGGTGTTGTGGGAGTATGCACAAAACAGAATGCTACAAAGTGTTTAATATAACAGATGAAGACTTGATAATAAAAGAGAATTGTGCACCTTGATGTGTTAATGGTTTTCTTGAGTCTAGAAAATAAATGCTACAAGGGATATTTTGGTAACTGTTGTGGTAAGATATTAACCAACCAAGAGATGGTAAGAAAATAACCGTTGACACGTTTCTGAAGTCTATTACCATTATGGGTCAATAGAAAATATTAGTGCGTATTCATAGGGTTTGATTATAAGCATAGCATATAAATTTACTGACTATACTTTAAACTTTTATGTAGAGTAATATAAAGAATGCATAATAAGTTTTGTATCAAAGAACAAATTTTGTGTGCTCCTAATATAAGTAATGTGTCGAACAGTTTTCAGGATTATCATGATACAAAATTACAGTTTATTAATGACGATTTACATTATGATTAAGAGAATTGATAGATGATAATAAAGATTGCATGTGTCAAAACTTAATGCAAATTTCGCCTTGATCGGCTATCCCGAGTTGGAACATTCTGTTGATTCAGGTACTACTTTATGGCTTTAACTAAGAGGCAAACCATACAGTATTGGAGAGACTTTAAAATAAAAACAGACAATGGACCCATGCCGTGTATATAATCTGCAACGATTTACACCAGTGTGCCCTGGTCGTGCGTGCAAACCGCTCTTTATCTGTAAATTGTGCGCGAAATTGTTAAACGCATGTGTAGCATTATCTTGACAATGTTATAAACATTAATTCATAATATCATTTAGAATTTTCAAACACTGAGTATAATCAATAGTTTAAAGGTTTGTGAGTGAAGTTTGTAACATTTTCGGGTATGCGCAAATCCTGAACATGTAAACTATTCATTTCTATGATTTACGTCACATGTAAGGAAGGTAACCACGAAACCTGTTATTTTGTACTACAAGAAAGTCAACGACAAGCAGTTTTCCAGAAAAATACGTGTGCAATGTTGTATAACATGTCTCCAAACTTCTTTGCTACTCTTGCAAATACATATGGTATATCTCATAAGAACAGCGCAACAGTATTTTAAAAAACGATGCAATAATAAAACAGAAGGATTAAGGGGGGGGGGGGGGGTACTTCGCAGTGACAACATTACTTTGTACGGTCTAAAAATTCATCAGAAAGGAATCATCAGTAGTTCAAAGTTTAAAAATAAAGGAAGACAGATCTGAGTCTTGACGTCAACACGATATTATGATCTACAAAATTATCTCTCTTTATCTCTATTTTTCACTTGCTATCTCTCTATCTCTGTCAATATATGTTTCAAAATGCTTTTTAGAAACATTTGAACCTGAACATTTGAGCCATGGATGATAAAAGATTTATTAAATGAATAAGTCATTCATTTAATAAAATTTTTAATCTAAATCATCCGGGAAAGGACGTATCACATGTTGTATGCAATTAGATGGACTAAATCTCGTAAGAACAACCATTTGCTGGATAAACTATCCACAGTCTATAAAACCACAATGTAATAACTAAAATAAATGGATAGCGAGAATGTATTTTGTAGAAACCGAACTACAGTGTCAGTTCTAAATTTAGAACAAATGAATCTTCGTTAATTTATCTAAGTTTAAACTTAAAGGAAAATAGATTCGAGTCTTGTTCTACATGGTATATTGATACACGACTCTCTCTCTCTCTCTCTCTCTCATATATTCAGAGTGTAATCTAGTTAAGGTTACAGTGAAAATATATAAGACATAATCGTAAAAATATGTCAATGTAAAAACTATTTCTATAATATACCAGACGAAGACTTGATAATAAGAGAACCTTGCGCACCACGTTGTGTGAATGGTGTCCTTGAATCTGGGAAATATAAATGCTACAAGGGATATATTGGTATCTACTGTGGTAAGATATTGGTCAATCAAAATACTAAAGGAAGCTTATCTTCCTGGCTTTTGCAATGTTTATTCATTGGTAAATGAGGTTTACATTCATAGCGTATGAATTATGTTTAACAAAACATGTTAACTCCCCATTTTGTTAACATAAATAAGCAAATATGACAAGAGAAACTAATGAGTTCTGATATAAAAGTGCTTTAATCTGTAATATAAAGAAAAAAATAACAAAGAAGCATCAAAGAAAGCACAAAATTCATGCAACAGACTGACCCTCCTGACTTCAAAACACATGACCATATATGTACAATTTACAAAATTCTATTCAGTTGACCTTGTAATTAAGAGAACTCCTAGATGCTGGATAATTTGTCATGTGTCAAAAACTGGTTTCCTTCAAATTTATGTCTACAAAAGAGTATCGCAAATTTGATTTGTATTTCTATAGGATTTTTATTTGATATGACAGAATTATGTAAACAAAAACAAAAAAAAGGCAAACAAAAAAATAACAAAGAGAAACACACATAGGTGCTTTTTAATTTGTAGATGCATGTCCACCGGCTAAATACTGTGAGAATGGAGGAATTTGCAGCATGGTTGGATCTAACAAAACTTGTTACTGCAATACTGGTTACCATGGTGACAGATGTCAATATAAAGGTCGATCATGTATGTATAAATTAAAGTTCCCAAAATGTCCTAACATGTCATCTGGTATTCTATACCCTATGGTTAGAATTTGAAATAAAATTATGCATCGTATCAAAACCTTCAAAGTTCCTTTCTTATTTGACTCGCAGTCGCAACATGAGATAGTTAAATACACACAATCATGTAGGTTGCAATTAGATCCTTACAAGTACTTGAAACAAATTCTACATTTAGTTTTATAATCTTGTTTTACATCAGAGAAATTGGTCAGGAGCAGTAGTTTCATATACATATTCGTCAGTAACACGTAATTTTACAGTACTCATGCATATATTTTTCATACGTCTTAAATTGCAGCAACGAGAATAACCACGACCATGCTTACTAAAAAATCAATGGCTACTGTAAAACCTACAATTACGACAACATATATGACTTCAACAACGCCCATGACTACCACAGCAAACATGGTAACGACAATACTTGGTTCAACAAATCCAGATGGTTCCTCCGGAAGACGACACACACAACATACTATACCGACCATGAAGTATCAAAACACTATGGCAACTACAGATACTACACAAACTCTGCCAAAGTTATTTAGCACTACTAAAATAAGTAAGTAGAAATAAGAAGATGTGGTATGAGTGCCAATGAGACAACTCTCCGTCCAAGTCACAATGCGTGAAAAGTAAACAATTATAGAACAAAGTATGGTCTTCAACACGGAGCCTTGGCCCACACCGAACAGCAAGCTATAAAGGGCCCCAAAAATGACTAGTGTAAAACAATTCAAACAGGAAAATCAAAGGTCTAACCTATATAAAAAACGAGAAACGAGAAAAACTTATGCACAACATCTGATTCCCTGCCCGGCTTTGGATATACTTTTTTGTCCTTTTTGGCTTATAGCTCTTCATCTTTTTAATAAGCTTTGGATTTTCAAATATTTTGACCTCGAGCATCACTGAAGAGACATTGATTGTCGAAATGCGCATCTGGTGCAGAAACATTAGTACCGTTTATGTTATTTTAGTTAATGTAAATAAATTTTGGCATCAGCATTGCATTAAGGCTTCTGGTGAAATATTTTCTTTTCATTGCACTAATATTTATAACGATAAAACAGTCTGACATTTAAAAAAAAAGCAAGTGACCATTGTTCATTCTAAATGTTTTATTTTGTTATTTCATTGAGGTACGAAAAAAGGCAGATTATTTGATAAGAAACGCAGTTTAAAAAAAGAGTACCATTGTTAGGCGCAAATAACAACTACGTTTTAAGTGCCAGTCTTTATAAGAATCAGGCAATTTTGAAAAATAAAAATCAAATCATGGCCGAAAAAAAACACACCGACCTAACCATCCTATTTTGAAATCATCTTCATTCTGAGTTAGAAGTGGTAGGTCTTTCATTTCTGCGTGTCTGGTAATACGATGAATCTCTAGATAACTTTTGGTGAGAATGATAGCAAATTACGAAGTTAGCTTCCCTTAATTGTTTATTTCTAGTGCATTTCAATCAAATTATATCTTGAATTACCAGAATAGGAGAAGGAAATAGTTGTTCTATTCGTGAACCCTTATACATTTTGAACATAAATTAATGTCAACTTGGGTTTGTGTTTGTCATGTATTAACCACTGCCCGATTCTTAGGCAGAATGGCACTAAATGCGTATCAAAATATCAAATCATGATATGTGATAGCTTGCACGTGTTGTGTGGAGTAAATTCATGTTAAAAATGAATTAAGCTATTGTATAATTGCCAACGAGACTGCTATCCACCAGAGATGTTAGGAACTACTAGCATACATTAAATTAGATGGAATACAAAATCTATTTACTTTGATTAATAAATAACATCTTTCGTATGATTATTGTTTTCTAAGATACACAAAAGTAATCTTTTAATGCAAGATAATTAATAAATCTCAGTTTAGAAATATACTACATTAAAATGTCGTACAAATACCAAACAACGCTGATTAACTACAATCAGAAAAGTAATGTCTTTGACACACGGTTAAATCATAGATTTATCTTTGCTTCTATAAATATGCCGAAAAAATATACCGAGAAAATCATCGTATTTTAACATTACCATTACAGAGTCACCATGGAGGATATTTGGCATCTCTTTTGGCATTATCCTTGCATTCATACTGATGTTTGTGCTTATTCTGTTCGTTTGCAAAAGACTTAAATCGTAAGTTTTGATTTTCAGATGATTTTGTAATCTGTTATCAATTTTTCTTTTTCAACAGTGGCAAAGTGTCGTTCATAGAGTGTTTACATATTATTTTAAGAAACGTAATTTGAAGGGCCAAAATGATGCCTTTCTGTTCTTACTCCTAGGTTTTGCTTAAGGCAAGAGAAATCTGTAACAAGTCGTTCATGCTAGCAGGGAAAATGATAAATTATGAAAATGTCATTATGCTATCAAGCGACATGTTAGATTTAAATTGATCTTAAAATTTAAAATTGGTTGTTTAGCATGCAATTAACTATTTGAGTACTAAGTTGTGCTTTACAGAGATTTTCCAAGTGAAACTGCGTAAAAAACAGGTCGGCATTTAATCGACAGATAATAAGTTACAATCCACATTTCCAAATGGACCAATTAAAAATACGTTATTCCTGTATTGCTTTCAAGCGACATCCTGATTGGCGAAGACGTCGTTTACTGCACAACTCAAGCTAGGTGGATGAAATTTGATTTTCAAAATCAAACGAATTACTTGATGTATTTTGAATCATTAAAATATTGTCAACTGGATGATCATTTATAAATATAAGTGCAACTACATTTAATTGGATTGCTTTCTATTTCAGAATGATCGGATGTGCCCCTGTTAGAGACTCATCTTTGAAAAATGCCACATGAGAACAGAAAGTTTTCAGTGATAAGAAAAAACAATAAAAACTTAGCAAATTTTGAATTAAAGAAAAATTAAAATAACCTAAATCAAAGTTAACTGGAGTATTTAGGAAGAAAAATGCCGTCTTAGTAGTATTAAATAGTCGCTTTGTATTTTAGCCGAAATACGGAACCGTGATTGTTGTTTAAAGGACCTTGTCCTTTGTACAATAGTTGTACTGTAAATGTCAATAACAACATTAGTATATATGTAGGTTATGTGGCAGCATTTGCAGTAAAACATTTTTATAAGTATGTTCTTTACATGACACTCAAGGTAATTCAGATATATTGCAGTAGTTAAAGTCAAACATTGGTCTACTTACTTTACATATCAATCAAACTAGTTTATGAGAATACCTCTATGTTACACGACAGTAATTCTTTAACACATTTATAAAATTATGTTCTTAACATGGCATTCATGGTACTTCAGATGTATTAGATATATTAAAATATTTGCAATAACCCATATGTATACTTACTTTACATAGCAGTCACAGTAATTTATAAGTACATCTCTACTTTACATGACAGTAATTCAGTAACACAGTTGTATAAGTATATCCTTTACACGCAAGTCACATCACTTTACATACTTTAGATACATTGCAGTAGTTAGAGTGAAACATTTTTATACTTACTTTACATGAAAGTCACAGATACATAAGCATATAAGTATATGACAGTAGTTGAAGTAAACTATTTGTATGAATATGTTATTAAAGTCACAGTACAGTAGATACGTTGCAGTAGTTACAGTAACCTATTTTATACCTACTCTACATTGCAGTTATAGTACATGTTGTAATTCATTAGTACTTCTCTACTTTACATGACAGTAGTTGAAGTAAAACATTGTGTATACATATACGTTACTAGACCTACCTCGTCTATTGCACATTGTTTTGTTGATGAACATTGCATAGGATCAGAAATACTCTGACAGTTATAACATGTTGGACCAATCGCTGAAATTAAAGTTTTTTTTTAACTTCAATTTTTAATATCATATTTTTCATTTCATTTCTCATGCTTACCCTCTGTTACGGCATAGAGATAAAAAAAACTATTACAGATAGAGAATAATCCGCACAAACGCAGTATTGAAGCAAGCAAAATCGTTTGGAATTCCATAATGTATTTAAAGTGAAAGCCTTGACTTTGATATATGAAAATGGACTTGAAATTTTTGAAATTGGGTGAAGTGTAATAAGCGTTTACTGACTTGACAGTAGTGATAGTAAATGTATTCCATATATAACGTTTATATGGCATACTAAACACGTAACCGTATTTTATTTGACTGTTCCGTTCTACATGTTCTACATTTGACGGTGTGTTCTCAGTCGACATCTAACAAGTTCAATTATACAGGTATATATTTACCCCTAACGATAAGGAATTTTCTTTGAAAGGTTATGATGCATTTATATTTGTGTGCAATTTTGAAGTATCAAGTTTATGTTTTACAAATAATAAGTTCATACATACTGGCAGCCCTTTCTGCTCTCTCTTTGGCCTTTTCTTTTGTATAATTTTCTGGTTCTGGTATGACAGCCAGAACACATGTCAAACCTGTTTGAAAACAATATAACATATAGATTATTATTATAGATCTAGAGGTAGTCCCATAACAGTGTGGACAACCGTAATGATTATGTTTTTAATAATACCGAATCATTTACCTTTAACTTGTTTGTCATCGGCTATCGATAGCAATGCAAAATGTCAGAGGCCTTCCAGATGGGATTTAAATAATCGCTTGTTTCACAAATGTTTCACCTTTCGATACATAAAATTAAACATTCTTTCAACAAAATTTAAAAGGAATTTGTTTTAAACATTCTTTTTATAATCACACTCGACAGTTTCATATTAGATGTAAAACATGTCAATTTTTATTTTGTGCAATAAATGTGAACACAAATGAAGAAAAGGTATAAAGATGAATTCTTTTTTTTTTTGCATTGTGTTAAAATTTGTGTTGTATGTCATGCAGTTATAAACAATTGTAAACACATAGTATTCCATCATGCATTGAAACTCATTCAGTGGACTAGTCGGTAAATTGCACAGTTTTTTTATTCTAATCTGAGCATACAACTTATGCTTTATTTAACGTAGATACAAAAGAAGAAAAAGTGAATTGTATGTCACTGAAAAACACGCGTGTTCTCGATAAAGTACGCAGTAGTCCATCATGCATTTCAACCCATTTAATGGATTGGTCAATTCTCTAAGTCAATAAATATTGCTTATTATGCAATCAAACAATTATATCAGCGGGAACGTTAGTATGCCAATGAATGATACATGTACCCGGTGAATGTATTTATGTTTCGGAGGATACATACTTTTTTTAAGCGGTCCTCAATCATTCAGAAAAAAAAGGTAAAAAAAACTAATTCATATCAATTAAGAATTGGGGATAAAAAGAAATACGACACTGAGATTAAAAAATATTGTTCCTGTATGTTCATAAGAAACGAACGAATGCCCCCCCCCCCCCCCCCCCCACCCCCACCCCCCCACACACACACACACACAATGAATTAAATCAGTAGAACGTTGGACCAACTAATTTGTAATTGTAAAATCGCTTTTAAGTCCGAAAAAAGTTATTGCTTAAACATTCATTACTACTATTGACGCTAATGAAATTTTATTTTAATGTTTAAAGAACGTGCGGTATGATAAATAATTTGACTATCGATTGTCGGAGAAGAATGTCAAAATATTCAATGTTAATCAATACGCCTGTATATTTTTTTTTCTCGAGTTACATGTTTTCGGGCGTTGAGAGACCTGTGGTGACCCCGTACGTTTAAACGTCACTTGTAAAAACATCGTATAAAGTAGGCGTAACAGATAAACGGTTACCTAATCTAATCCAGTCAATTGGAGAATTGAGCGCTCCAACGAATGGTCTCGTCCACACTGTTATGAATGTGATTCTATTACTAAGGCACACTTTATAGTGCGATATTTAGACATTACTATCTTATATCTAACCATCTATTAATATTTTTGTTATCTAAGAATTAAATCCATAAAATTTGTGAATGAAAACACAATATTTTTTTGCAAAAGAGTAATATTTTAATCAAAATTTGAAAGTGACTGAAAAAGGATAAAATCACAAAAATGTGTCTTTCTGTCTTTCTATATCAGATGTGCGGTAAACCCAATATTCTTGTGATGTATTTTATCGTTGAAATATTTTGTCAGTCCTCATTTTTCAGATTATAAATTGTACGGTGACACTTGTGAGTTTGTGTTTGTGTTATATTCTATTTTTCGGTAATTTGTTTTACTATACATGGATATACGTCAACGAGACAGCAATCCAGCAATGCAAGAAAGAAAAATCTTGAGAGCAACATACGGTCATCAACAATAGTTGGTGCCCATATCATATGTCAAACTTTATAGAATGGACTTTAAGGGAGAATACAAAAAAGATCGATCTTCAATCAAATAAGATCCTTCAATGAACAGTATTAATTTATAACTCAATACCACAACTAACGAGGTTCCAGGCTTGTGACAGACACATTTATATGTAAAAGAGTAAAAGGGTGGGGGGATACATAGTTTCTTTTAGTATTTAACCGTTCCATTGTTTTATTTCAATCTGTCGAATAATCAAAGATATATATATATATAGGAACATAGGAACAAGTATAGAAGATAATTCAAAGACCGTCACATTTTGGAATATTGAATTAATAGAAAAAAAATTCAGAAAAGCATTCATTATTGCACCAATTAAATATTTGGTAGTACTTCAAGTTGATACAAGTCAGTTTACAATCTGAATCAATTCGATTTGGTTTTAAAAGAAATGAATAAAGATGTTCTAATTTATGACCTTAATTTGTTCCATAAAATTTAATATCATTGAAAACCAGACAATTGTATCTTTTATCAATTTCCAAATCTTAATACACGTAGTTAACATATAGATAAGACTGCGTTTTGTAAGATATTGTTGGTCTAGATCGTGTTAAGTTTATATGTGTATACATAGACATCTGGTAAAACCGTTAGTCCTATAATTTCACATTTTATGGCTAACCTATTGGGGGGTATGGATGGGGGTCCTTCATTTCAGTTATCAGTATATTTTTACCCAATTCTTTAATTTTTGTGGTTATTCTTTATATTTTAGCCACCACCCCACCCCTAACATTCCCTATTCTTTATATTTTAGCACCTCATTATTCTCTATTCTTTATTTTTTTTGTCCATTTTCTCTATTCTGTAAACCCCATCACACCTTCCTATAAAGGTGACTAATGATTTCACATTTTGAATAAGATTTGCATCAATATACATCATGTTAAACTTTTTAATTTGAAATAAAAAAAGTAATGTCTTTATCTTTTTAATTTATTAAATACCATCACATAAATATCGTTTATGATATAACGAGGACACTTGTTTCGCCGCCTGAATGCGGATATGTTTTTCAATTTTAAATCTGCCAAATAAAATACTTCAGGTGTTCTTAAAAAAAAAGTAGAATTTCAATCATAAGTATTGATATTTATTTTTGTTTAGTTTTATCTAACATATTTAGAGAAGAGTATCAAACGTCTTGAATTTTGTACAAATTTTTTAAAAAAATTGCCAAAAATAACCTCATTTTGAGATCTTGCCATTTATATTTCAATATAACCAAAGACTTTTCTAAATAAGAATGTTTTTGTCCCAAAAATATTTTACAATAGACAAATTGTTGTACAATATCTCGTTTGGTTAAGTCCTGGGCATATAACTATTTAAGTTGAAAACACAAAACTGTGTGTAAAATGGCAATTTTAGGTTGAATATATAAATTTCTATGACGTCAAAGCTATACCAGAAGTGACCTTTCTGCACTAAAGTGTCCATATGATATCATCTTGTTCAATCATGAATAAAATTAATAATTTTGTAATGCTAAAATAATTTTATTATTTGTTTTATTTTCAGGGTCCCCATTATGGCTCCTAGCATACCTCCCCCTGTATTCAATCATACATTTAAGAAGAGAAAAAAAACAGTTATAATAATTACATGTATATATCATATTTTTTAAAAATTTTAGTTTAAGTCCAACATGTTCAATTTAATTGTAAAATATTATGAAAATCTTGTACAACATTAATGCAGTCCAATATAATTACTAATTTAATGCATTAGAGTCAGTTGTTGGCATGATACGGGTTATGTTCTTCTCATATATTTTATGACGGTATGATACTAAACCTCTAACGGGAGGGATTGTGCTTGATTTCCATATGATGAAGACATAATCTTTCAATCAGTTTAATTGAGGTCTGGAGCTGGCATGTCAGTAACTGCTAGTAGTCCCTTGTTAATCTATGTATCATTGTCATTTTGCTTAGTTTCTATAGTTACCTTTTCTGACATCGGACTCGGACTTCTTTTAAACTGAGTATTACTGTGCGTATTACTGTGTGTTTGTTTATTCTACTTTGGCTAGAGGTATAGGGGGAGGGTTGAGATTTCACAAAACATGTTTAACCCCACCGCATTTTTGCGCCTGTCCCAACTCAGGAGCCTCTGGCCTTTGTTAGTCTTGTATGTTTTTTAATTTTAGTTAATTTATATGTTTTAGAGTTTAGTGTGACGTCCATTTTCATTGAACTAGTACACATTTTGTTTAGGGGCCAGCTGAAGCCCGCCTCCAGGTGCGGGATTTACTCGCTGTTTTGAAGACCCTTTGGTGGCCGTCGGCTGTTTTCTACTCTTTGGTCGGATTGTTGTCTCTTCTACACATTCTCCATTTCCATTCTCGATTTTACATTAACAATTTATAATGAGACCCTTATTTTAATTTTATAATTCAAAGACGGACCTGGCAAATATTCGCAAGAATATCAATCAAATATTTTCAACGATTCATAACAAAAAAAAACTACAATACGAATACAGAATGATTGCTGATTCCCTAATGAAAAAAACCACAAGGGTTTACTGGGGTAGGAAAATAGAGTTATAACGATTTACGGACTTCTCCGGTACAGCAGTTGAAGCCATGTTAAAGATTGAAGTGCGTTTTGTTGTGTCGGATGTATAAATACGCAGTCATGCCCGAAATGATGACATTGAATCCGACGTTTTCTGCAGAGAGTGATACGCTCTCTTCACGTCAACTCATTGGGGGGTTTCATATAAGTGGTGAGCTGATGAAAGGCAAAATATCTTCAACTATCCAACATACCCTTTTTACTTGAATATAAAAAAGAAGATGTGGTATGATTGCCAATGAGACAACTCTCCACAAGAGACCAAATGACACAGAAATTAACAACTATAGGTCACCGTACGGCCTTCAACAATGAGCAAAGCCCATACCGCAAAGTCCCTGAATGACTGTTGAAATGCCCGCCCTTCATATCGGTCGAACCACATTGCAGCACCTCATTGTAAGCATTTTTTTGTTAATATGATGCATGTAATATTTGCCACTTGACGTTATGTGCCCAATAATCAATCAGTGAATCAAATGTCAAAAAACATACATCTAAACCGGAAACAAATGTCATTCATGAGATTTATAAACACCAAAATATGGTGACAAGGGAACGTCATCATCTAAAAGTGGATAATTAACAATAGGAAATGAAAAATGTGTCTTTATATAGAAGCGATATATATATTCTAAGCGAGTATGTCCCTTCAGGTAAAATAGTTTCCTGAACTTCCCTTTACCATTGAAGGAATATATATGAAAAGAAAACAAATACAGAAGTACCAATCGTTATTAATTTTTGTTTTTACCAGAAATATTTTTTAAGAAAAAACACAGTTACAGAAATATACTTACCAAATATAATTAGGACGGATCTAAAGATCTCCATTTCGGTATCTACCTAAGTTGTTCAAACGTGGCTTATCCTACCTACTTGAGATTGCGTAAACTTTATAGACAGATAAGAAAGAGTTCCGGGTCAATGTTGACAAATTTTATTTCGAATGAGCTAGAAAACGATCACGTCGGAAGACCATGTCTTGGCAATAAAAAAGTATTCAAGATTTCTGTTTTGCTGAAAATATTAAAAAAAAAAATAATAAGGGAACCACCATTTAATTTCAAGGGAATGGGAGATTTTTTAAATGAAATTCCTAGGCTGTTATGAACTAAATATGTCCTAAACAAAATGAAAATGAATATTCATCCCAACTATATGTAGGAAATAACTGTGTACAAAAGGCAGCAGAGCAACAGGTAAAATTCATAGTCCCTCTTACGAAGAATCAAATGGTCGTCCCCTAGTTAGAATAATGTGTAGTGTGCAATGATTTCATCAGTTGTAGCAACTACGTATAAAGGTGTCTGCGCACTTAGTAAAATTTGTATTATGACTTTATTAGTACTAGCTATTATATTGAGTAGTCCTAGCACGTGTTACTTTGTACGCTTAATTAACATTTACTTAATACGAGATTCAATCTTAGATTGTGCCTGCAGAGTTATCTGTAACAGTCTTTATTTCCGCTATTATGTAACACCCTACCATTGTTTACCCGCAGTGTTTTTTCTATGCAGTTCGTGCTACTCCGTTTTTTGGCTCTTAGTGGTACTCCGAGTTTGTGCGGTTCGAGGTTTCCAATCTTTCTTTTTAGTGAAGTGTTTTGTAGACATATTTTCCTAAGTCGTGTTGCCTGTCTTATATCGACTATGGTTTTTAATTGCCACCCGCCTCTCCCTAGTTTATGCTTTTACCATTTCTAAAGTAGTAACACTAACTGAAGATCGAGAAGTTACTTAGTAATACCCTGTTTTGTTCTCCGTTACATTTATAATTTTGTTCTTATAATTATACATAACTTATATATACTATAACTTTTAATTGATTCATATTTGGGACGTTTTCTAACCATGTTCTAGTAGTCCAAGTCAGCAATAAATCTTGGAATAACATTTTGCTAAAACGATAAACTTACTGTATTTTATTTTGTTACATCTTATTGGACACTTTAGTACTCAGTCTGTATTGTGGCAAACCAGTTTTTACCAATCTGAAACTCATGCAAATATATGATTTAAAAACAATTCAGATTACAAAATTACTTTATGAAAAGGATCATAATTGATGTCTTCGGAAAAATTCAAAACTAAAAGATATTAGTTTTATCTGGTTTTAATATAGCTTTTGATGCCAATTATACAATTTGTTTGTGAGTTTTCGGTTTCTTTATGACGTAAAACAGATTTAAAGGTGAAGTTACTTCGAAATATCATATACAATCCATGTTCCGATAGTTTAAGATAGCTGTTTACGATTGAATACATTCACCCCACATCTATGCATTTATGCTCACTAACCAGTTGACTGGGTTTGGCTTTATTTTGATCCTGTTTGGTTTTATCAGCTCTTCAACGTATGACTTTTTATTCTAAATATTTTGACCTCTAGCATCACTAAAGAGACATTACTTGTCGTAATGCAGATCTTGTGCATTAAACTTTGTACCGTTAATAGTATCACAATATACGAACAACATTTTAAACACTGTTACAAATAAAAGGAGATGGGGTATGCATGTCAATGAAACAGAAATCCAAAGACACAAATAGCCAAACGATTATCATAACTCGAGTTCAACCAACAGTCTTTAACAATAGGTAGCAGTCTTTACAATATATCATATATATAGAAAATCGACCCGAGCCTAAAAGAAGCTGTGAATCTATTTAACCGATACTATCGAAGATCTGCCATCATCACCAAATGATCGAAATTACAAAAAGCATAAGGATAGTTTTGTTTTATTTATTGCACATTTCGGAATAAATTGATGTGTACTTATGATTAATCGACAACAGCGCGTTTTATTGGTTCTAGATTAATGAAGACATATATATATATAACACTTGTTTATAATTTAGATTCATTTTCAGAATGTATGTCTGTATATACAGAACAAAAAAAAAATAATTGCTAAAAACTTAAATATCTTTATTGAAGATTTATTGATTGATTTATATGTGGCTGCGTAACTTCCAGCGGCTAAATTGTCATGAATATTCGGGAAAAGATATATTAACGATATAAGAATTTATCCTGCCTACCACTATACCAACACGCTGGGAGGATTTTTAACGTGCTTGGTCACCAGAGACATTTTTCCATACTCATACCACTTATTTTGACTCCGAGCAAACCTTTGTTCGGCCCACAATATGTCACGTGTTTGTTAGAGAAGCAATAGTTAGCAATTTTTAAATTCTTGTGTTTATCCTGTCGGGAAATGAAATAGCTACAGCAAGCGCTAGAAGCGAGCACGGTACCACATGCGATTATGAATAAAAGTATATGTATGTTTAGGCCAATCCGTGCATAGCAATCACCGGGGTCGAGGTAATGTTAGAACCGTTTACTACTAGTACCTTCTAACATATAACTAAATTGCATAGTAAGCATCTATCGAATATATGAGATTTGATAGGTTGTTGATTGGTTACCATCTAGTGGCAACATTACTGTGTGATGCATTTTCAGGACGAGAACAAATTAGTCAATACATTGAATAGAAGACCAGGCATGGTTGTTCGACCGGGATAAAAGGCAAGGAATATGAACAACAACTAGAAAAAGAAGATATGTAGAAAAGGAACAGAACGTTTGCATTTCATAAAACCACCCACAGATACCTAAAACAACTGCTGAAAATGTCCTTTGAACAGAAAATCCGGTTCACGTGTTGCATTTCTTTTTACTTTTTCTTTTAAATTAAAGCAACTTTTTTTCATATTCTTTGCCGTTTTCACTCATTCATGAATATGACTTTGGTTGATTGGTTGGTTGATTTGTGTTAAGTACCACTTCCAGCACTATTAGCTATTTCGTGACGGTCTGCCCCGAATACGACTGTGGAATCACATGACACGAGCGACATGCATGCATGATAAAAAGTCTAATTAATTAATGAAATTTAAAAATAAAGTATGTATTTCTAAGGTTTCATCCCCCTATTATATTTAACATTTATCAAACCGTAATTAAGATTTCAAGACATGTTATGCCTCCAAAATAATTCTTAATAGAATCCCTCCGTGCTGAGGCTGTGTTAGCACAGCAATAATTATATCCAGTTTAAACAAATCCCTATTAAGTTTGGTCATACACTGTGTTTTGCGCATAGGAAAATCTATGATAATATTGGGATAAGCTTTATTGCCTAAACGTGTATTGAAACAAAATTATAGCTTTTACACGTCGTTTCAGTTCCAGTAAAATATAGAAAATAACATGGTATTCATTTTTATGCGTCCGAAGCACTTATTTGGATTTACCTTTCATCAGGAACGCTCAAAGCTGAATATTTGGAAACCAAGAAGGTATAAGTACTGAAAGAGGTGAGGAGCTAACTAAAATATGTCTATGTCGCCCCGCTATTCCGACACCTCATTAGTCCGACACCCCCAATAGTCCGACACCCCATTGGTCCGACATCCCATTAGTCCGACACCCCATTGGTCCGACACCCCAATAGTCCGACACCCCAATAGTCCGACACACGCTGTAATTGAAAATCTACTTCATACAAAGAAATGGAAAAGACAGCATTTCCCAACTGGTACATGTATGTAAGAAATACCATTATCCTATAAATATAAGGCAATCGACAACCTTGCAATATTTTGCTTTACAAATACAAAGTGTGACCTAGCTCTTTCATAAAAAAAACCCTACGCTAAAAAAGGAATTTGATTGATTGATTGCTGTTTTCTGTACGTCAAGTGTCAAATAATTCATGCATGTTAAGGACGAAAACAAATTAACAATTAATACAAAAGATATGTCCTGTAATAAGGAATCAACCGGGATTGAGGGCGGAAAATTTGGACTGCCACGGGAAATTGAAGGTATATTGGAAAGGCATAGAAATTTGTCCTGGCAACAGACTGTCATGGAATAGATGTTCCTCTGAATATATGTTCTAAATATGGAATAGAATTTCCACTGGAAAAAAATATTACTTGTTCCTGACGAAATAAAAGGTATATATAATATGTGTTCCAAAAGGAACAGATATTATAGCATTGTTTATAACAAAGTTTCGAACGTGGCTGCGTATTCATACATCCAGCATATTAACCAAAGGACGCACCACTTGGCAAGGGGTTTACTTTATCGAAAAAAAAGCAAAAGTTAACATATTTTTATACCCCAGTCATCCTTGGGTGAAGAGAATTTGGAATTTTAAAGAACAGTCTCTAGACGTAAAGAAAATGTCCAGACTGCAATATATTCTCCGAAAATGTCAAACTAAAAAGATTTCATTAACAAACAAAAAATAACTAATTTTATCCAAGCATGTTGGTTTCCACCTCCACCGAACTTGAATTTAAAAATCAAAAACTTTATAAAAAAATATCCATAGTAAAATTGAACAATCGATTATATTTGGTTCTTTATTGAATGCTTTATTACGGTTGTTAAACTCAATTTAAACGGATGGCATTTGCCGTCAGAATTGACTTACAGTGAGTATAACTGCTTCATATTACCGCTCATTATTCTGGTCGACCCCTATAAATGGACTTATTGTTAATTAGTTTTTATCCTGAACATGCAGACATATTTGCCACTGGATTTAATGATGTATCTCCCATTGAGTCTATGTTGTTGAAAAACGACATGTTTCCAGCTACGTTGCTTTTGCCGGGAAATAAGAAATTTTTGACCCAATTGAAACGATAGCTGAGTAAGGTAGTCGTTGATCAGGAAATCAACATATGCTGCTTCTGATCGACGAATCATTTAGGAAGGAAGTGAATGCCTTTATAAGGTATACAGTCATATAAAAAACATTTTTAATTATTTTTCATTTAAGAAAGGTAGGCTATTAAAAATGGCAACTTAGATGCCTTTAGGGTTTTTCAGTATACTGATGTGGATAGTAAACTGCACATTGCTAGAAAACTACAAAATATTGATGCCTGATTAAAATAAATGGAGAATGTGTCCATTGGACACAGATGATGCCCCCGCTTGCATATAATGTTATAAAAGGACATAACTAGAGAACTGTAAAAGTGACGTCACCCTAATTAGAACTTGATCTGTGTTTTATGGAAATAAGCATTAGGTATAAGTTTCATAACATTTGGTTAAGGCAAACTAAGGAAGCAATACACAGTTAGGAAAAAAACTTTAAATTGACACTCTTAATTTTTAACCACCCTCTTTCCCTTGCTTTCTAACAAATAAGGCTTACTGTTTGTATTATGTATGTGCATATGTATGGAAACAGCATCTTCCATAGATTTGATTTCCAATTCAATGTTAAAATTGTGAAGCATTATCTCTTTTTAGTGTAACCATGGCAATAGTCTGCATTTATTTGATACAAAATATTGCAAAAAAGGGGGGTGGGGGGGGGGGGGGGGGGGGGGGGTGAAAATGTCACAAAAGTCCCAAAAATTTGGTCCAATGAAGAATTTCAATCCATTAGAGTGATACTTATTCTGAAACCATTGATATTTATCTATCAAGAGGTCCCAAAAAAATCATATGCACTTCACCTCATTTTTCCATAAAATTAAACTGAAAAGTTCGAGGGTCAAATATTTGTTGAAAAACACTACAATAATTTCTGGACCTATGGGCGGTACGGAATTCAAAATGCAGACTGTCAAACAGAAAAATAGCCTATAAAAGATGCAAAAAACAATTTTGATGTTCATATAAACCCACTTTGAAGGCTATATTATTTTTCAGCTCTCTAAAAATCATTTTTTTTGCACAAACACTTTCTTATTAAAAAGATTCACTATGGCCAAAATGCGAAACTAAAATCCTAACTGCATTGCTACCTAAAGTTAGAGAACGGAAACCAATTTTGGGACGGACGTACAGACGTACAGACGTACATACGTACAGACGGACGGACGAACGGATGGACAAGGGTAACACTTAATGCCCCCTTCGACTAACGGAAGGGGCATAAAAAGGTTCATCTGCATACGGAGTCCCTGTGCGGCGAAGGCTTCAAAAACTGAAGAGTATTATTTGGAAGAAAGATAATCATTGAACCAGTTTACCCACTATTTGAAAAAGAGCGAAATTACAACAGAACACTTCAACACAAGTGTTCTGCCCTAATTTCACTCTTTCTTAAATATCGGTGCCCATATATACAAACTAAACTGGTGTTCCTCTTCAACTAATGGCATTATACTGTTACATTTTAGCTCCCCTTTTAAAAAAAAATATTAGATTATAAGTTTTAGTTGAGTTACAGCACCGTTATTACTTTTTGTCACTAGAGTTACCGGTATACATGTATCAGAAAAACGTGACCGTCTTATTCACTCAAGCCATATTCACACATATAATGTTGTACGCAGCAAAGCTTCATTGGTTCCTTTATTTTCTTACTGCGTCATGTTTAACCTGTATCTCTGAGATACTGTATCGAGAGGTATTTAAGCAGTTCGCCAAGACTTAACGTTAACAATGTAGTTTGTGCTTTTAGTTAGTGGTGACGAAATTCTGCTACTTGAGTACTAATACATTAACCAAGGTTGCATCACCTGTTCCCACGAAGGACAGTGTCCTCTTCTTCATATTGAACGAACCTTTTATTAGGCATTCTATATAATATAAAAATAAATACATTTTTTAAAAAACATTTCGATGTAAGACTAATGGAATGTCGAACTATTGGGTGTCAAACCAATAGGGTGTCGGACTATTGGGATGTCGGACTAATAGGGTGTCGGACTATTGGGGTGTCGGACCAATAGGGTGTCGGACTAATGGGGTGTCGGAATATCGGGGCTGCCCCGATCTAGCATGTGCACCGTCTTAATTACATAACACATAGTTTTATTTCCTTTGCAGCATTGAATAACCTTGTAGTTAAATTTTGAAGATTATGTGATTTGTAGTGCAGAGACTCGAAAAGTCATGGCTGTCAACAGAATTGAAATGACTACTGAAAGCACGTGATCTATATCAAACATCTAATTATTTTCGATGTGTGATATGCGATTATCTCTTTTTTTTTTAAATTGAAATACGAATGAAATGTTTTTTCTATTCGATTTCTTCTGTTTGCATCAATTAGTACAACAGGCATCTTCGCTAGCCAAGATGTACAACAGGTCAAATGGCATATTTACCTGTAAACAGTATTTCCAATTCGTTATCGATAGTGTACGAACATTTTTTATTTTCTCCAAAACATTTCTAAATTCTCGGTCTTGAACGATGTTGAGGCGTGTTCTTGTCTATCTTAAACAGTTCTTGATGACGTGATTTATAAACTTTTGGTCAAGAATAAAACTGTAGCGACTATCCTTAATTTTTTTATCATTGGACCGTTCTTACTTAGGTGATTGAGAAAGACATATACATGCTTGTTTAATGATTTATTTATCGTGTAAAAATTAAACAATGGTAAAGAATGATACATTTATTCAAAGGACAAAATACGAATACGTCTAAAACTCTACCAACATCCCTTTTGTAATGTTTCTTGATAGTCCAAATTCTCAGTATTTAAACCTAGTCCTATAGCGAATGTCTTTAGCTTTTGGACCATGTCAGCTTGGGCTGTTGGTGTTCTGGACAGAATGTGTATACAATAGTTTGTAATTCCAATCACTGACGTACAGTCATACTCAATTGCATAGTTGTCGTCAAGGTATATTATAGTGTAGTCAGCCTACAAATTGAAAGAAAAGTCTTGTATAAGTAACGGAATAGTTCATGTAAACGCAAACAAATACATTGATTGGTTGTTTGTTGCTTAACGTCCAGTGATAAATGTTTTATTCGGTTCATGATCAGCAAACAACAAAATAAATAGACACATTTGAATACAAAAATAAATAACTAAACGTTTTATTTGTTACGAATATAAGGGACACGAAAAAAAAAAACGTTTTGTTGTGGGAAAAGTAGAGAAAATTGATGTGGTGAAAATATTTGTTCTTCAAAATACTTTTGTAAATCAACATTAAAGTAAATTGATGCATTACACTGTATAAAGAGTTAGGGACAATTTCTCCTGTATTTATTTCACCCCAGGGACATTTTCAAAATGTCGTTCGTTCATTATCTACATTCATGGTACCATAGCTCTATGTGTGTACTTTACGTTTCTAAGAATAATATAGGCTAACAGATCATCAAATTATGAAACATGAAAACAGCCCAAAATCGCAATTTGTGTGACCAATTAGGCAATTTTGAGTATTTTACTTCAAATATAAAAAGATCATCTCTTACCAAAAGCAGAATTCTGTTGGTAGAATAGCTATATGTATATATTGTCTTTCGGACATAATATTATTTCTTTTTTGTTAACGGCGCTCTTTAATGCAGAATTGTACAAAACATATAAAATTTGATTTTTTCAAAATTCTATCAATAGCAAAACATAAAGTACTCAAACTTTGACGGTATGTTAATATGTAGAATTGATGACAAATAGTAAATGCTTTTGCTGTCGACTCAATTTCTTGACAAATATTTAAGATTTTAACCCTGTGTGTGGGCAATTGGCCGTACTTATCATGACTCCTTCTGTAAGTTGCTTTAATATGAAATATATATATATAATTATAATCAAAAATACCATGTCCCTCCCATTTCTTTAACAATAAATGATTGTCGTTTAACTTACTTTTGGGGCGAGGGGGAAAAATCCCTCTTTCCAGTGACCAGATGGACCCTCTCCCGTCAATGTACCTGCAAATTAAAAAAAATCAACCATAAAGTAAAACCATAAAGAGCAATTGTATAAGCATCGGAAAGATATTACGCAATGCAGTGTTGCATTTAATTTTTTTTTCTAATTTTAGCATTATGTTTCATACCCATAATTTGACTGATGTTTCCATACTTGATTTCAAAGTTCTAGTAGCATCTTGAAACTCGCACACATGAGGATGACATGAACAAGCCTAACACCACCAGTTTTTAGTGGGGTTTGTTTTGGTAGGTCTTTAGCGTTTTATGTGAAGTTTCCTTATATAATTTCTTAGTTAATATCTGTTTTTTATTTGACGATAGAGAGAGAGAGAGCGCGAGAGAGGCTTTATAAGTATATAGTATGTCGATAGAATAAAATTCATATAATATACGATTGTGCGTCGATGTTGGCTGAGAGAGAGAGAGAGAGAGAGAGAGAGAGAGAGAGAGAGAGATTTGAATATACGATCATTTCATATCAACTCTTCCATGTGCCGCTGAATTATACAAACAAACAAAGACAACATTTCATTTAATAATCACAAAGAGTTTACTCCCATTATTGAAAAACAAGCGGTGAAATTCCGTTTCAGGAAATTTGGTTTTTTTTACTTGTTTGTTGATGCTTTTTATATATCTTCATTTTCATCTAGACCATATAATTTTAAACATTTACGATCATGTACGTGTATGCACAAACTAGAGGAATGTTGGAACCAAAACCAACCTGTTGCATTTAAGAAATTCCCTGTTGGAGATAATTTTCTACAGCTATTGATGGCAGTATAATCACTTGTTCCCGATTTTGGTTTTATATCAATTGTAGTACACACACAGTCTTTTTCAAACGCAGCCCCGCCAGCTGTCTGCATCTTACCAACTTCATACCATAGTCCATTGTATCGCTGGTTAGTAAAGTTTTGTGCTGGTGATGGTGATTTGCAACCGTTGCTAAATAGCTGGTCTATAAAGAATGCGTCGGCATTGACACAGAAGAGACACTGTGATAAAAAATTTAAAGAAGTTACGTAAGTGAACAAGAAGTTAAAACAAATATATGTAAATCGATGTATTTGCGCATGACATTATTATGGAATAACCTTCAACTGGTACTAAGAGCCAATAGTTAATTCATGCAGTCATAAAAACATGGCATTAATGTTTCTCGTCCTAGACGATAAAAAAAAGTATGAATCTGATGTTCAGTAGTTGTCGTTTGTTGATGTGGTTCATAAGTGTTTCTCGTTTCTCGTTTTTTATATAGATTAGACCGTTGGTTTTCCCGTTTGAATGGTTTTACACTAGTAATTTTTGGGGCCCTTTATAGCTTACTGTTCGGTGTGAGCCAAGGTTCCGTGTTGAAGACCATACTGTGACCTATAATGGTTTACTTTTGTAAATTTTGACTTGGATGGAGAGTTGTCTCATTGGCGTTCATACCACATCTTCTTATATCTATTAACAAAAGATTCGGACTTCAAGGCAAATTGAAAAAGGGGGAAGTCCCCCAAATCCCGACAACATCAAAAGGTAAATCTTACCAATCAATGGAACGAACGGGCATATCACTTATTTACGGATAAGGTCAAGTTTATTGTAATAATTATTATGATAAGTCTAACATCAACGATTACTGGTAATATTTTTATAACTTGTTATGTCGCAAAAGGTGGTCCATGGTACGCTGGCATTTCAAGTTTTGTGCGTCGACTATGCGACACCTTCATTGGTATTTAGAAACGTTAAACACCCCCGTAGTAGTCCATATGTAACCTTTATGGAGATTTCATTTAATCGTACCTGCTTATACAAGCGACACCGTCAATGATGATCACCCTTTTTCATACACTCTGTTGAACTAACCTTTTACCAAACATTAAAAATCAATTTTGTCGTTTGGATATTGACCACCGACTTTAGATATAAAATACTTAGGAATACTTACAAGTGAAATCAACAACTTCATTATGACGAGTAATATTTGTTCAAATGTCACGTTTCCTAATTCTGGAATCATTTATAAGACAGGAGCACATGTCAAGTCGTGTGTTGTTTATCAATGCTTATATAAACCATATATTGTGGTATATACATGAACATGTATTACCTATTGTTAAAGTGTACAGTTTTTAAGTGTTCTTTAACCTTTCGATGATTGCTGGTCTGAAATAGAGCTAAAACAAATGAATAGATTCTTTTATCATTTAAACCCTTAAATCTCAAATTTTGCTCACAGAGAAATTCATGCTTACTGTCTTATGATCAGAGAACTGCTTTAATTTACTGCATTGAAAAACTGTTCGAACCAATTCTGAAAGTCCTAACTTAACGATAAATACGACGGGTGCCACATGTGGAGCAGGATATACTAACCCTTCCGGAGCACATGAGATCACCACCGGTTTTTAGTGGGGTACGTGTTGCTGAGTCTTTGTGTTTTGTGTACTGTTGTTTGTCTTTTGGTCATTTATTGTTTTTTGCCATTGGATTGTCAGTTTGTTTTTAACTGATAAGTTTCAAAAATCAATAGCATTATTTGTTATATTTTCACTCTCTTGATAATGAAGAAAAAATGCAGTTTGTCATTTAATAGTGGACGAATTTTACAAGTTCATTCATCTCTAAGAACTTGTAAAGTTCACCTGATCTTATTTCTAAACTGCGATCAATTTCATGAAAATTTGTTAGTAATTAGCCACTTTTAAAGTGTTGTTTCTTCTTATTATTTGATTTTATTATTTTGTTTACCATACACACTTTATAAAAATATTCGTATAAAGAAATATAACGATAGTAAACTTTATTCACCCTGCGTGTACACAATAATTGTGTACTATTTGATAAAATTTTTTATCGTGTTTATATTCTATACATTTTTAAATGTATTTGAAAATACCCATTGTCATCAACAGTTTTTCCTCTTAACGTTACTAGTATGTGTTTTCAGATGAAAAAATGAAATCAAAGGGTCAGCACATTGACACATTTGATGAATAAAAGTAGAGACGTTTACATTGAAAACGAAAGTCAATGGATTGTGTATTAAGTTATTCACCGTAGACATCCACAATTTCGAATAAAATAAATGGACATTCTAGCATTTACCGGGGTTTTCTTTAAAACGCAATTAATAATTCTAAAATTTGGGCAATTTATATTTCGTATCTGTATCTCATATATTCCTGTTTTAGAAAAAAAAGTATAACAAAAATTCCGAACTCCAAGGCAAATTCAAAAAGTGGAAGCCCATAAAACTGACAAAATCAAAAGCTATCAATCAACGGAACACGTGAAGAACAACTGCAATATTCATACTAGGTACAGACGTTTTCCGAAGAAAATGGCGGGTTAAATCTGGTTTAATAGCCAACATATGCTAACATAGCACTTACTAATCGTGTTTAAAGTTTTGACGGAACTCGTATTTCAAGAACATCAGATTCAGTAAGGTCAATCGATAGTTGTCTAAAATACACTGATCTGTCATAGTTGGTGCGATTTTAATGCTGTATACAGGAAGATGTTAATTTAGGTATTCTATTTCTACAACGAAATATATTTAACTCCGAAGAGGATTATGATTGCCAAAAAATGAGTCTTAAATTTTCTGTATGAAGCCACTACAAAATAATCCAAAGGATAATGAAAATTTTGAAATGACAATATTTGTTAACAAAAGTTTGTCGTAAAACCACAGGAAAAAAACAAAACAAAATATGGTGGTTAAGATCTTTTTTATCAGTCGGCCTGTTAAAATTTAAGAAACAGCAGACCACACATGTTGGCTTATGATCAAATGACCCGGAAATATTAAAAATGGACCAAAAATAGTACTTCAAAGACATCAGAATAGTATTGCAAATATGACAATGTCGAAAGACGAACCCAAAATAATCTCAGTATTTACCTATCCATTCGGGGTTCATATTACTGATAAATTGTTTTTTGTTTGTCATGAACAAATATTTTGATTCAAACAACAAATACACAGTAGACCATAGTGTTTACTGGATGATAGCTGAGTCTGGGAAAACGCGGTATATTTATTAGTTGGAATTGTCTTTGAACTAGCTTTCAGTAACTGCGAGTGCTCTCCGATCAATAACTTTTGTCTTTTGTTAGTTTGTTTTGTTTTGTTTTTGTTTTTTTTACCAACAAAAAGAATTTTGTTCTTATGTTGGGCCGTTGCACCACTGTCCCAAATTAAGGGATGGTTGAGCGCTCATAAGTAAGTCTGACGTGAAGTGATCTATTAGTGTTTACCAGCTTTGGCCTGTGGTCCGTAGTAGACAGTTGTATAATTTGTAATCATGCACAGGCACAGGCATGAATTTCACATGAATCTCGCGTGAAATTCACGTGAAAAAATTCATGTGAAATTCACCTCAAACAAGCTTATACATGAAACTCACATGTAAATTTTCATGTGAATTTCACGTGAACTTTTAAAAAAAAGTTGGTAGTTTTCATGATTTTGATTAATTTTGAAAAATTACATGTTGTTTGAATAGCTTTACTTTCAAAATTCATGTGAATTTCACGTGAAAAAAAATCACATGAGATTCACATGAAACTCACAAGAACTGATTTAACGTGAGTTTCACGTATAAGCTCGTTTCAGTGAAATTCACGTGAAATTCATGTGAGTGAAATTTGGCTGTGTATCCTGTCTCCTTATTTCTTTACTCATCAAAATGCTGGACGTTTTTATCACCAACACACACTTGTCGAGTGAAATCGTTTGTGAATTTCAATGGCTACTAATTGTGCATCCTTATTGATTCATTTGGTATCACACGAAGCAGAGTTAAAAGAAAGCCGTATCCCTCTGTAACAACATGCCCTCTTCCCAATCGTATGCCTTTTACAAATGTTCTCAATAATTGGACTTATTGAACACATGATCGGGCTCCAAATTCAAACACCGCTTCACTACGGTTATGAGGACGAATTACTACAATTGTAAAAGAGGTTATAAGTTCATAACCAGAGACTTGATTCCCTAAGTTTTTTCTGCTTTGGATTTTATATTCAAATACATTAACGGGATTTAAACATCGGGAATCTACCGCTACCCTTTATTACAAGTTCTATTTTCACTAGCTCTTCCGTGACTCTAATTTTGTGATTTTGTACCTACCACAATGTATTTTAAAAATGTCATCCATCATTTGCCCATTAACTACTCTTTTTTTGGGGAATCTATGCCATGAATATGCCGCTTACATCTTTTGTGTTAAAGAGATGCTAAATATACCAAAGGGACATTCAAACTTATGATCCAAAAATAAACTGATAACTCCATGGCTCAAAAAAGAAAAAGACCAACAGACAAATACCAATACACAAAACACAACATAGAAAACTAAAGACTGAGCAATACGAACCCAACCATAAACTGGGGTGATCTCATGTGCTCCGGAAGTGTAAGCAGCTCCTGCTCCACATGTGGCACCAGTCGTGATGCTTATGTTAGATGTGCTAACTTTTATAGTTTAAGATTTTTTTTTTTATTTGAATAATTATAGTCTTATTTGATGTTTTTTTGGACAGACGACATAACAAGAAATATATCAATAGCACTATATCGTTATCTTTGTCATAATATCGTTGGAAGAGAAGATTATGTTAACAAAACAGAATGATGACACACGGTCAGAGATAATTTGTCGTGTAACAAGAATATAACAATAGTTACAAGTGGAAGTTTTGGGGAAGGACTTGACATGAGAGGGAGTGATTTAGATATGATGTATGTTTTAAAAACAGTCGAAGTTTATGGAGATGTCAAACCTTGTTTTAATCAAAACATAACATATTTTTCAATGGACATACATGTAGATGCTGTAAATCCTGGGTTTACTCAGTTGCAACTGCGTGTAGAACATAGCAGTAGTCTGCTCTGGTTTCAGTATTGTGAACAACGTTCTGGTAAATATTATTTATCGAGCGCATTATATAAACAAGAGTTATTGACAGATAAAAGTGATATAATTCATGGACCGTGTATATCTGACAAATATGGTATGTGTGACTCTGCCAGTTGCTTACATTGTAAAACATGGATTTCACTTGCAGTGCAGTGGATTACAAGATCAAATAACTCATGGCCGACTTTAAAGACGAAACAAAGTATAACAGAACACGGAGTACTTTTTGTACCAATCGGAGTTAAAGGATCACCAAATGAGGATTTAGAATGGCGAATATCTTTCAGTTGGTGAAAAACTTCTTATAAATACCTTTACCTACATACACTTATTATGCTACGCTCTCTTAAAGATTATTTTGAAGGATTTAATATCTTCTTACTCCGATTGTGATTATTTACTCTGCTCATATTTCCTGAAAACAATTATTTTTTTATATCCGAAGAACAACCACAATCCATATGGAAACCTGAAAATCTTATACCTTGTTTTATGCGTTGTTTTAGAAGGCTGATATATTGTGTTGAGTATTTATTTTGCGTGCATTATTTTATTCCCGAGAACAATATGTTTGAGAATAGAGTAGAGGGACGTGCTCGTGAGTTGCTTTTAGAGAAACTATTTATCTTGAATAGTTACGGTTGGCGATGCATCTTATTTTCAGATCAAATATCTAACTTTGATGTATCAATGTGAAGTAGTCCATTGGAACCACATACATTGAATTTTTTTATGAAGTTGAAAAGGCCCTTTTTTAAAATTTATTGGGTATTGCGAATACAATTTTCAGAAAAAATGGAAAAGAGTGTTTTCAAGAGAAGATATACCAGACAATTACATTTAAAAAACCTTTAACAAAATCCTTGTATACATACTACATGTCTATGATGTGCTCAGTACAAGCCTAGTCTATACCACTGAACTGTTCAAACAATAATAAATACCTATACAAACAGTTCACATCCTGTGTCAGTATTTTGTTACAGAATATCTATCATGACGCTGTATCGGGATGGCTGATGTTAGCTTAGTTTTTCTATAAGACAAAACAATACTATAAAGCTCTAAACATCATCAGTTATTCGTTATCTAAATGTTATATGAAAAAACTGTGCGCCTTCATGTATATTCCAAATTTTCATCACCAATTGCTCGATGTTATATTATTCTATAAAAAGAGTTTTGTTTATCTGTTGAAAATAATGTTTGTAGATGTGTTGATATTTCAAAAGAACTCTGTATTAATACCTGATTAACTCCAAATGGAAGTCGGATCTGAAAACTATCGTACATCGTCGACAGCGTATGCTAGCTTCCTTAATTTTCTTTGCCATTATCATCTCAATATTGTCAGACAATGTCACGACTCACTTCAAGATCTACAGCTGGTTATAAAAGAAAGTTATCTAATAGGAGATCGCATTAACAGAGCTCAAGCCTATAATCTTTTTGGTAATATGTTTAAGTTATTAGGCGATTACACATCCGCACGACAATCATTCTTACTATCTGTTAAATCACGCCCAGAGCCATTTCTCAATTCAACTATAAGGATATCTTGTTAATGAGATTGATGTTAAATTTGTGTTGAATTACTCCAGAGCCATTTCTCAATTCAACTATAAGAATATCTTCTTAATGAGATTGGTGTTACATTTGTGTTAAATTACTCCCAGAGCCATTTCTCAATTCAACTGTAAGGAGATTTTTTTAATGAGATTGATGTTACATTTGTGTTAAATTACTCCCAGAGCCATTTCTCAATTCAACTATAAGGATATCTTCTTAATGAGATTGATGTTACATTTGTGTTAAGTTACTCCCAGAGCCAATTCTCAATTCAACTGTAAGGAGATCTTGTTAATGAGATTGGTGTTACATTTGTGTTAAATTACTCCCAGAGCCATTTCTCAATTCAACTGTAAGGAGAATTTGTTAACGAGATTGATGATACATTTGTGTTGAATTACTCCCAGAGCCATTTCTCAATTCAACGGTAAGGATATCTTCTTAATGAGATTGATGTTACATTTGTGTTAAATTACTCCCAGAGCCATTTCTCAATTCAACTGTAAGGAGATCTTGTTAATGAGATTGATGTTATATTTGTATTAAATTACTCCCAGAGCCATTTCTCAATTCAACTGTAAGAAGATCTTGTTAATGAGATTGATGTTACTTTTGTAATTTCTGTTACATATTGCCGATGTAATGATGTGAATGCTTTATTTATTGTTCTGAGAGACAAAATAAACTTTATAAATTTCATTGACCCGTCTCAATGGGGAAATGGAAAACATGTTGCGGAGCATGAAACTTAAAAAGATATAGAAATGGGATAACAGCAATGAAACGGCACCTTGACTGCTTCTTTTTAATTTGATTTTGCTTATTTTGTTGAAAGTTAACTGTAAGTGTCCCTTAACTAAAACTGCTGTGCAATTTTGCTGTTCAGCAGTTAACTTGATAATATTTGAGATGATGGTATAGGATTGTGCTGCAACATGTGCAATATACTTTAATATTCTATACATTGTTTGTGGATTATTGATATTTCTTTTTGCTGCTGTCCTGTCTTGCTTATATATCAACAGATATTTGGGGGATTAGGCAATTAGACATCTGCATAGCTCTTAAAAGACTGAACAATATATTATAGAAATCTTATTCAGACTTTTATCTGCCTGTTCCAAGTCGGGAGCCTCTGGCCTTTGTTAGTCTTGTATATATTTATTTTAATTTTGGTTCATTTATATGTTTCGAAGTTTAGTGTGACGTCCATTTTCGCCGAACTAGTACACATTTTTGTTTAGGGGCCAGTTGAAGCCCGCCTCCGGGTGCGGGATTTTATTGCTGTGTTGAAGACCCTTTGGAGGATGGTTTTTGCTCGTTGGTCGGGTTGTTGTCTCTTTGACACATTCCTCGTTTCTATACTCAATTTTATTTTAGTCAATTTTCAGACGTATTCACGTTACTAAACTCAAGACAATTCAGACAAATTCTTTTGCAGTCAATTAAGATCTATTTGCATGTTCTATGATCATGCTGTGTAGTAGTTGTTTTAACCAGATCAAAACAAACTGAATTGTAAAAAAAGACCATAATCGAACAGTACTGGATTGGCTGCAAGCCAAAAGTATAAACAGTACTGAATTTACAACAAGGAAATGTGTAGAAAATAATTGAAAATATTAGCAATACCGAAAGTTTGTACATTCATATTTGTCGAATAATGTTAAAATCAAAATGGTTATTGAAGGCTAAAATTTATTCGATTGTGACGCCGATCAAACAACCAAAATAACCGAACAAAATCTAGAGGGCAATATGCAGTTTTTAATAACAGACAGGTTTTAAACAATACGTCACACTCTGAAGTCGCTCCGGTTCTCTAAAAACAGTGAATAAATTTAACAGAAACAATAAAAGATCTGCCATTTCTCTGAACGAAGAAGAAATATAAAGATATCTTATGACAAGCAATGATTGTCTAATGACTTCGTACATACTTAACCTCATGTAGTTGTACATTTACTTTATTTGTTGCCACCTTAACGTTGTAAAGTCTTGTCTTTACGTTATGTGTTTTGTTCTAACATCTCCTGGCACTCCGGCTTCCTCCACCAATAAAAACTGACCAACATGAAATAGCACAATGGTGTTGAAAGTGGCGTTTAACACCAATCAATCAATCAATCAATCAATAAATATAACTTCTAGTAATGTCATCTTTACATTTTGTCGTTTCATCACACGTTTTTTTCATTTTGTTATATAGTATCATGATTACGTCCAGCGCTCTTGAAATTGTTCGAAATTACGTGATATGAAATTATGCATTTGCATGTACATACAAGTTTTTCCAGAATATATTTACAGGGTTAATCAACGCACCTTTTAATTCAAGATTCGTTCAAACTTGATTTTGTTCAGGCCGTCGCAATTGGGTTGTTATCAACACACATCCATTTGCATATACAATTCTGACAATATGAATTAAAAGACATGTGATTTTACAAAAGCATAGAAGCTATGTTTACATTTAGATGATTATTTTGTGTTTTGGATACTGTCTGATTTCGTTTAGCCATATTTCTTTTTGTTCTGATTTCTATAATTTCGTAGGGGTATGGTTTAAAAAATTAATATTTTTGTACAATTTTTACAAAGTAATACGCTGTGATATATGTCATACTAGTGCTAAACATTCACCGACAACCTCCGTGTGTCTTTTTCAAGATGTATAAAGGCAACAGTTGTATACCGCTGTTCAATAGTCATAAATCAATTAATCGAAAACAAATCCGGGTTACAAACCAAAACAAAGGAAAACACATCAACTATAAGAGATAAACAACGGAACAACAAAAACACTGAACAGCTACAAAAACAAACGCCAACATACATAGAAACGGACTACTTGATAACAACTGCCATATTCCTGACTTGGTACAGGACCTTTTAAGAAAAATGGTGGATTGAACCTGGTTTTGTGGCTAGCCAAACCTCCCGCTTATATGGAATTGACTGCTTCTTTAAATATAAAGGCTGCAAATTATTTTTGAGATATATTTAATTTAAAATTGATATATTGTAAAGACAAATGTCTGTTGTTGAATACTGTATTTGCCATCTAAATGTATTTTGATTCTTTTGTCTTTTGTTGCTGTCTGGTTGACATAAATTCATTTTTATTCAAATTTCCAAAACAAAATGTCAATTTGAATGTGTACATGCATATGTAGATTACAGTACACTACAACTGACTGAACAAATTAAGTTTTGTTGCAGAAAAAGTTGCATGTTCATAACACATGTTAATTTAAACACAAGTTAAACAAAACCACATAAGGTAAAGACAAAACAACACAACTAAAATAAAAACACAGAACGTTTAGACAAAACTACCTAACATGAAGCATAAGGTAAATAGAAAACAACATAACGTGAAGACAAAACTACAAAAATTGAATATAAAACTACAAAAGGTGAAGACCGGATCACAAAACGTAAGACAAATAACATAACATTAAGACAAAATTACCGAACTTCAAGACAAAACTACAGTACGTAAAGACAAAACTAAATAGCGTAATTGTAAAATACTAATAAACGTAAATGTTAAACTACCGAACGTAAAGAAAAAACTAATTAACATGAGGACAAAACTGAATAACATAAAGAAACAAGAGTCCACACGCTGAAATGTCTCGCCTTCTTTACTTACTAACCATTGATTTTATGTTGATAGTCCTAAATATAAAGCTTTACTACAAGTAACCCATAAACTTAACATGATCCAAGAAAATGAGGTCAAGGTCAGATAAACCAAACGAGAAATACATGTACACCTTACAATCATTCAATAAACAAAACATAGTTGACCTATTGCTTATAGTTTCTAAGAAACAGTCTTAACCAAGAAAACTTAACATTGACCAATGAACCATGAAAATGAGGTCATGGTCAGATGAACCATGCCAGACAGACATGTACACATTACAATCAATTTATGCATTAAATATAGTTGACCTATTGCTTATAGTATATAAGAAACAAACTTAACCATGAAAACTTAACATTGACCAATGAACCATGAAAATGAGGTCAAGGTCAGATGATACCTGCCAGACAGACATATACACCTTAAAATCCTTCCACACAACAAATAAAGTTGATCTATTGCTTATAGTTGAAGAAAAACAGACCAAAACACAAAAACTTAACACTGAGAAATGAACCGTGAAAATGAGGTCAAGGTCAAATAATACCAGTAAGAGTGACATGTACATCACAAAATATGTTCATACACCAAATGTAGTTGACCTATTGCATATAGTATTAGAAAAAAAAACCAAAACTCAAAAACTTAACTTTGACCACTAAACCATGAAAATGAGATCAAGGTCAGATGACACCTACCAGTTGGACATGTACACCTTACAATCATTCCATACACCAATTATAGTAGACCTACTGCCTATAGTATCTGATACATGGACTTGACCACGAAAACTTAACCTTGTTCACTGATCCATGAAATGAGGTCGAGGTCAAATGAAAATTGTCTGACGGGCATGAGGACCTTGCAAGGTACGCCCATACTAAATATAGTTATCCTATTACTCATAATAAGAAAGAAATTAACATTACAAAAAATGTTGACTTTTTTTTCAAGTAGTCACTGAACCATGAAAATGAGGTCAAGAACAATGGACATATGACAGACGGAAACTTCGTAACATAAGGCATCTATAAACAAAGTATGAAAAATCCAGGTCTTCTAGCTTCTAAAATATAAAGCTTTTAAGAAGTTAGCTAACGCCGCCACCGCCGCCGTAGCCGCATAACGTAAAGACAAATCAACATAATATATACATAAAAGAACAGAAAGTTAAGACGTGAAAAACAATCATGAAAATTAGGATAGAAATAAAGAACGTTAAGGCCATACCACGTAAGACAAATCAACGTAAAACTACAAATGCAGAAATTAAATTCAAAATAATAAAAAAGTTAACATGAAAACGTTAACGTAAAGAGATAATCATAAAACGTTATGCTAACACCGCAATGTGAGAAATATATACGACGTCATAAGAAAGTTCTGGTGTTTCATACTATGGACGTACTACAATTTCTGACGGGGTCTCCATTTTACTTGAACTTTTTTAGCGATCTGATATCTTCTTATTTATCCCCATTCGCAGTCAAAAAGGACATTGCAAGCGTATACGCACGATCAGTTATAAATCAATTTATTTATATTTATAAATGAATTGTATAACATTATAATCTGATTGATTTTTCTTCTGATTTAGGTTACATAAAATTCAGCAAATACTGATGAACCGTATGAATGCGTCTTTTAAACTTAAAAAAAAAAAGAATTGAATAGCCAAAGAAAGGTTTTAATCTGTTGAATAAATGCTTATAGTAAATGCATTGTGAATTACTTTTTTTCAAGTGACAATGAGAAGTAATTGCTTACTCATTGTTTAAACATACAATGATATGTGCACCTGTATTAATTTTCATAACCTTTTCAATTTCCTTATATTTTTCATATAGATTATGGAAGAATCATCAATGTTTCTGCTGGAAGTTATTTTTTCACTGGTCATTGGAATACTTTTAATAATCTGGATTTGGACAAGGGTTAGCACGAACAATAATAATCTCAGTAAGTTGTCATAATGTAGTTCGAAACCATTTATCATTGTTCACCAATGAAACTTTGTACTTTGACCTTTTAATTGTTTTTGATTCAAGTGTCATTGATGAATATTTGAAGACGAAACGTGTGTCTGGCGTAAGCAATTTTAGGCCTGTTATATATGATGAGTTTATATCACATGTGCAGAAGTAAGGACAATAAGTGTAATGTTTGGTCTACAATTTTGTGCCAATTTAAAGGTTGATCTTATATTTACCCAAACGTTATCTAAGGATAACGATTTTCAGAAATTAGAATCAAATTATATATTCGATGATTATCCATGCAAACAAACAACAACGAAATTACAATCCTATATTTGATTTTTTGTTATTCTATTTTCCTGAAATTGTATGCGCTGCTTGATTTACATTAAACGAGAAAAGTACAGGCACATCACAATAACAATTTCATAATTGGTGACAATATGTAAATAGACATAAAAAAAATTTGACCAATATTTGCCCATGCTATGTATGGAAAACTGTAATGGATATTTTCTTTGTTTTCGTGAAATATGCGCATATTTTGAATTAAAATATCTTGTCACGTTATTAATGTCATTGTAAATCTTTTCTTAATAACTATATTCAATTCTAGTATATTTGAAATTTTATGTTTGCCTATGTAATGAGAAAAGGAAAATGTATGATCAATTAGTTCCTGAAATTCCAAATATAGTCCATGCGAATTTATTAAAGCCGTGTAAAACTAAACGTATTTCATTGGTTTATTTAAATTTATTGGTGAATTAACAAGTTAGTATAATCTGTACACTCTTAAAGTACAAAACAGTAACTTGTCATTCTTATGGTCATTGTTTGTATTCTTGTCTTTCTTTTTCGCTTTTGTGCTTTGTGTATATAGTGTCTATATGCCATTTTTTTGTTCATTTTTGACATAGTTGTTTGTTTTATAGTGATTAAGATTATATTTTGACTGCTGTACCCCAATTTTTTTACAGTGTTACCTACTAGGTCTGTTTATTTTGCTTACACATTATTGTCAATATAATGGAATTCTATGCGACTGTCATACATGTGAGAAGTTTAGCTAGAAAACCGGGTTTAATCCACTATTTCCTTCATATAATAAGAAAAGGAATTTAACAGTTTTTCCATTCGTTTGATGTGTTTGAGCTTTTGATTTTGCAATTTGATAAGGGACTTTCCGTTTTGAAATTTCCCTGAGAAACGTATATGCATCTTGTTTGTCGCAGTTTTTCAAACACTTCAATTTCTTTGGCCAAAATGGGTTAAATGATCCTTCTCCTTAATTCAAACCATTGTTTTGGCCTCTTCAAACGTCGGTCGAACATTATCGTTTCCGAATCCACTACATCGTATATAATTATTTTACTACTGAAAAAGGTAGATGAGAAAGGGAAAAAAAAGGTAAACAAAATTAAACAAAACCAATCCACATCACACCAACAAAATTGATCTAAATAATGTAAAGCAAATCTTGATAATATACCCAATTAAGGTGCAGGTATCGCCTTTATTGACCTTTGGTTTGTCAAAAAAGTATGTCGTAATGTTAAACACCGAGGTTTTTTTAAAATTTTAATTCATTTACACAGTGAAAAAAAGATGGTTACAAAATATTTTCCTTTACAATTTGTAGTGCCTGTACCAAGTCAGGAATAAGACAGTTGTTTTCCATTCGTTTGATGTGTTTGTGCTTTTGATTTTGCTATTTGATAGGGGACTTTCCGTTTTGAATTTTCCTTGGAGTTTGGTAATTTTGTTATTTTACTTTTTTTACATATCCCCCATACATATTGTTGTAATCTTTCATTTTCTTAAGACAACACTAAAAATGGAATTCATCAGGGGCTCCATTTGGACGAACAAATTTTATCAAACTTCATATTTGAAGTCTTTAAGTAGCCGTTTCAGAATATAATGTACCAGTGTCTGAGCAGAAAGTTGATGAACCAGGGGTATGTCAAAGAACGAATCGTCCTTTTTCTAAAAAAGGTTCATCAGAAGGTACCAAGACCTTGTTGATAAATATTCCGTATCAACTTCACAAATAATACACGATGGTCTTGAAGTATAGATTCTGCGTACTGACGTTGTTTATCATCTTAATAACGTGTTATAGTATTCTTTTATTTGTCTTTATTAATATTACTTTTACTGTTAATAGATTATACGATTATTAAAGGCAAAATGAGGATGTTAAATTTGATGTATTCCTTTTTGTGCTTCTTCGTTACATTTGTTTGTTTTTATAGTGATTAAGATGATAACATAATGTTGACTGCTGTACCCCTATTTTTGACATTTTTACCTATTGTGTCTGTTTGTTTTGTTCACGCATGGTTGTCAATATAATGGAATTTGATGCGACTGTCATACAAGTAAGAGGTTTGGCTAGCTATAAAACCAGGTTCAATCCACCATTTTCTACATAAGAAAATGCCTGTACCAAGTCAGGAATATGACAGTTGTTATCCATTCGTTTGATGTGTTTGAGCTTTTGATTTTGCCATTTGATTAGGGACTTTCCTTTTTGAATTTTCCTCGGAGCTCAGTATTTTTTGTGATTTTACTTTGTACCATTGGTAATCTCTTTAAAAGCTTAAACAAACACGTTCTGACTGTTTAAAAAAGTTACAAACCATAGAAATCCAATCAATGACGTTATATTATTTTCAGTTTGTATACGAAGGATCAAATTAACCCGACGAATTTAGTAATTAGTAAACATGAATTTTCAAACAATTTATAATATGTGTGAAATGTGTCTATATCGTATTGATGTACAATTAAATCTCAAATTATATTGCCAATTTTGTGTGGTGAAATCTTCTGTTAAGTGTTTTTACCTGTAATGTAACAAACATATTGAAGAAATTGTCACTTCAGCACATTTTAGCAACAAATTAACAGACTAGTTATATTGGAACAGTAACTGTCAATAAAATTCAATAATTGCACACTTGTTCGTACAAATAATCTAAGTTGTTATCAAAGTCAAAGATTTTTTTTATTTGTATGAACATACAATGTATATGTAGTGCAAGTTATCTATTTGTCAACAATGAAATTATGTCTTTGAAGAAAGTTATGCAAATTTAAGAGTCTAGTCTGTTAAGCTGTTAACAAGTATTTGAAAATCATTTGGAATGCTCAGTAGTGATTAATTGTATTTTTCAATACTGTTGCAGAAGATATAAAGGGGAATATTCAAAACTCATAGGTCGAAGAAAAACTGACAATGTCTTGGAAAAAAGGACGAAAAGTACGAACAAATTTTCAAGCAACACGAACCCCGCCAAAAACTTGAGCTGAACTTATGCGCTCTCGAAGAGTTAACAGTTCCTATCCCATCAGTCGTGTTGCTAATGAAACAAAAAAATAAATACGGCGATAAGTCTCATTCCGTTATATCACAATCGATGATGAAATGACGGGATAGGAGGTTTTGACAATTAGAACACATCCGTGGTCATCTGTCACACAGATATTCTATACCGGTCAACCAATTATTGATGGCATCCGTAAAACGTTCGAAGGGATGACTTTAAATTCACCACTTGGAACTATTGGTTCAATAGCTTTCTTGAACCCAACAATCCTCTATTATGAAAAGATGACTGGAAGCTCTAGAATATCGTATCAACTTGATAGAATATACTGCATATGCGCGCGCTGATCGAATGTTGCTATATTAATGAAAAGGTCACAATTTGGAAGTTGAAGTCATATGATCTTATATCATTGATAATTTATATATTTTAATATTATATTTTGTTTAGACACTATAGTTATCTTATCTTATTATATAAAAGACCATAACTAAAAAGATAAATCTGTCAAAATTATTATTGATGAATGTAGAATATTCTCAGTTCATAGAATTTGATTTCCTCATTTTTACATTTGTTCACTTTCAGGAGACGAAAAATTTATATCACGAGAAGAAAGTAGTTTTCTTCGCATTACTTTGCTTTGTCATCAGATTGGTACTGAAGCCGTTCGTTCTGTCTTCAGACATCATGTTCCAGATGGAATGCTAGCAAACCATTTGAAAAACCACAAACAAACAATACGTAACTTATTTCACGCTGGGATTTGTACAAATCCTCAAATGTCATTACTTTATCAAGGTATCAATTTTAAAAAGTGTAGCGCATTGTTGCTTATATAAGCCTATATTATAATGATGCTAAAAGGAAATAATCAATTTTCCGCTAACAAAAACATTATACTTAAGCCAGGACGGTTAGTTTAAATTTTAGACTGTTTTTCTTTACGTTTCGTAATGTATTATCATTTTGACTGCAATACGGGAGGGTAAGAAAAGTAAATACATCGATGGCATCAAATTTTGTTGTCAAAATTTGTTTAAAGTAAATACACAACAAACAAACAAACAAACAATAACAGAACTACATAAAGAGGACAACAAACAACCAGCACTGACTAAGGACCGACACGAGAACATGTCTAAAAGTCACAGTTGAGCTTTCTGCATGGACAACAAATCTCATCCCCCTGCAAGTTCTAGACAACTCCTTGCACGGAACGTAAATCTTTCCTAGATACCACTACACTTGTGCAACTAAAACACTGCTGTGAAATAATATAAACACTGATTTATATCTTATGAGGCAAATATGATTAACAAATACTGTCATACATTTGATTGCGGATTACACAATAAACTGAATAAAGGGGATAAAATAAAGTAGAATAAGAACATTTATCAAAGTTATGAATACGCCATAACTATTTTAATATATAATGAAATACATCTCTAGCACAGGAATACCTTTTGTGGCCTCCATACAGCACGGAAGAAATACTTAGCTAGTATAATGAAAAAGGAGAAAATTACGTATCAATTCACGCGACAGTATCACTCCGCAATACGAAAAAAAATCCGAAAGATGGAAACAACTCTTTTATTGCTGTTATTCATATCAATATTTATCATATAAGTCATACTAAAGCCTTCAACACGAAGCAAAGTCTCTCACATTGTTACCGGCCATTTTGATCTTAACATCATCTGAAAAGACTGAACCTAAAAACGTAAAGACTTGTTAGTTAATCCAATACTAGTACTGTTAAGTAGCTAATCAAAAAATTCAGTATGTTGTTTTTGTACAGTTTAATAACTACTACTGAGCACTGACTGAACTGGTCTTAATTTACTGCAAGGTAGCTATTTTAACAGTTCTATAAGTCAATCATCACTTATGGTTCAGTCTCATCAGAACCATTTAAATCAAAAGACAATTTCAGTTCGAAATTGGTTTAACTAGTGGTGACATTTTAAACACCGTGGCGGTGTTAATTATTTTCACAGAATTATATTGCTTTAGTTACAGGTATGGCAAACTCTAAAGACTTTGATTTTACTCTCCTGCATTTACTAATAAGAAATACAGTTGCAAATATTGTACCGACAAATGGTTGGAAAAATTCCCCGTCATCTGGAGATATATCTGAAGGAGACGATATAGTGAGAATTAGACATCTACGCAATAGCTTGGCTCACCATAAAAACTGTCAGTTCTCTGATATAGAATTCCAAAGTACTTGGAATGAACTATCTCAGGTTACATATATTTAGATTTCATTAAATTGCATGTTATATGGTTTGCATGTTCTTCTACAACAAAAGCAAATAATGTTATGTCAAGCTTACATTTATAATATTTCATTCGTCTCTAACCAAAATTTTTTTTTGTTATTTCTGTTTCTTTAACAACATTGATATTGAATCATTAAAATGTATTCATGAAGCTACATTAGATACTTAAAACAGTTTTCTGCAATTTGGCATATTTTCATAATAGGTTAATGTGATTCTTACTGTATTTTAGGCTATAACAAGACTAAGTAAAGGTACTTTAGAAAAAGACGTTTCTTCGCTGAAAACAAAACAGGTCGATCAACAACAAGGGAGTGAAATACTTGGTGCCTTGCAAAACGAAATGTTGGACATCAAAGGTCAGGTTTGTGTGCTGCAGGATGAGCACATTAGCATTCAAGATACAATATATGAAGTTGCAGACATATTGTCGTCGCAAAGAAAAGATATTGAACAAATGGAAAGAAGACACATCCCGGACCATGTTAGAAGTATTGCATACTGTGGATTCATTTATTTTCGTGGGTACCAATTTTCGTGGATTTATGAAAACATGCATTTTCGTGGATATTTGATTTCATGGTTTTCCAAAAGTCTGCATATAATCATACAGCAAATTTGCAATTCGTTGAACATTTAAATTCGTGGTTTCCTTGTATCCACGAAATCAATGAAAATTGGTATCCAACAAATAATAATGAATCCACAGTACTTGATGAAATTATCTTAACTTTAATGTTTTCTCATATATGTATTTTTTTAGAATAAAATCATAGAAATATCGCAAGCAATATAATTATATAATTAAAACCCGATTGTTCAGAGAACAATCGAAGGTCTTTTCACATCAATTTTCTAAATGATTGATGAGAAGCCACTTATTGTCCACTCAAAGTTACTATTGGCGTCCAAGTATTGGTTACTTCATACAGATTCAATAAATATATGGGTTCTATACATTTTTGCCTGAAATAAGGGAGATAATTTGCTACTTCCGGTTTAAAAAATGCCACTTCCAGTCTCATATGATAGCTTTATTCATACTGATTCCAAAAATATATATGGTGTTAATATACTTTTGCCTGTAATAAGGGAGATTTTTAGCTATTTCCGGTTTATTGAAGGTCACTTCCTGTCTCAAATGATATGTTTATGTATGCCTATTTAAAAATATGCAGTTTCTATGTACTTTTCAATGAAATAAGTGCAAAAATGGCAACTTCCGTTCTACTCAAAGTCACTCCCGGTTGATATTTTTTAAGGTCATATGTCATCCAACATTTTGCAAAAGACCCTATGGCTTTATCATGTACCAAGTTGGAGTAATACTCAATTAACCTTAAATTTAACCATTTCAGGGACAATAACTCCTATAAGATGTCATTGGATTGTTTCAGACCAAATGTATCATATTTTCATCACAATGAGGCAAACATTTTGCGCTAGTTCTTTTATATATATTTTTAAAAGTGACAGAGGAGATCATAAAACAAGGAAAAGTGAAAATTTAGAATATGACCTTGACCTCAATTTCATTTTAGTGAACCAAGGACCTCAAACCAAAATACCGTAGGTCTCTATCACTTACCATTCATGTTATACATTAATAGTTAACTTATGTCAAATACAGAAGGGGAAATAAGTCAAATGGAGTCTTCGTGTCACTTCGGTCAAAATTGGACAAAACATCCTGAGAATATAACGAGCAATTTGGTAAAATAAATTTGTCGATTTCTTTTACGGTTACGGAGGAGATGCACGAACAACAAAAACAGTGTTTTGGAAGATAACTTTTACAATAAAAAGTTTTCGACTAAGCAGGGTAAAAGGAGTAGGTCCGGTAAGGACCGATTTTGGCCTCAAATTTCAGGTTCATTTGATGAAAAATTTTGGACACTTTTTAAACACTTAAGTGTCTACTTGAGTCGATTCATTTAGTTTATGTGAAAGATTTGAACTGATTCAGTCATTAAAGACGCTCAAATTCAAGCTTAAATATGAAAAATCTGTCAAATATGCCATAATAGGTCACTTTTCAGATGGTTTTTGTCAAAAATGAAAGTGGCCGCATCCGTATTCACTCTCAACCTTCATATATGTTATGTATTATCATAAAATACAACTTACATTTAAATATTAAGAATGAACACGAATGCGGCCACTTCCATTTAAGACGGAAACTGTCTTAAATTTAACTCAGATGCTTGAATTGTGAAGATTTCATTAATTTAGCATGACTTATTGATGCTAGTGCCCGATATATGTGCATTGTATTGTCAAAAACAGCCCATATTTATGTAACATAAGTATTCTACTTTCAAATAAACAGCTAAAAGTTTACATTTTAACAATTTTGTAAAACTGCTATATTTTGGGGCCAAAAAAGGGTCTTACTGGACCTACTCCTTTAAAAGCGCAATAACTGTTCGATATCATATGCAAAATATATAAGCGACATCTTACGAAACCACTATACACCGCAAGAAAAAAATTTGGCGGTGTTTCTCATTGGCATTACTATTGGGATAAACTATGCTCCTCTTCTTGTCGACACATGTCTTTTTTCATATGAGTAAGACTTCATCTGTCCATACAAGAGCTTATAAGTAGGAACGAAAGAAATCTAGCATTGTCCTATAGCTACAAGCTATATACTAAAAGTTAAAGTTCCCTAAATGATTCAGAGTAAAATGACTATGTTGATTGTGGTTGCTACATTCGAATTATGGTCACTTTAAGCAATTATGTCTATTTTGGTTGGTCACATACATTTTGATAATATAAAGACAATTTCATACAATTGGGAGGTTTGGCTAGCTTTAAAAACAGATAAAACCCAATATTTTCTTTGGAATATGCCCGTGCAGGAATACGACAGTCGTTGACATACATATAGCCCAGCGTTTGATTTTGTCAGGATTTATGGACTTCCTTTTTGAATTGACCTTAGAGTTTGTTATTTTTAGTAATATTTTTGATACCACAGTTACAATTAAGTTAAATTTCATAGAACTAACACATAGAAATTTACAATGACAGTTTTTTTGAAAACAATTAAATTTCGTCAAAAGAGATTGTTTCCGCTTCCAGATTGGAACTCTTCTTTTCTATGTACCAACATTCAGCAGCGCCAACATGTGGAGTATTTGTCTTCTAGTTGACGAGATATTTCAGAGCTTAATTAACTGTCTTCTTTCGAAAATTTTACGGATGCCATCATGAGTTGATTGACCGTTATTGATGTCTGTGCCACAGATGATCATGGATATGTAAGAATTATCGTGGCCACAACCCTGTCTTATTTTCCTCAATTGTGATATGAACGAATGAGACTTAATATGAAAATTGTAATTATCCTCAACAACAGGACCCCATTAGGAGCAGGATCTTCTTACACTACCAGAACAAGTTTGCTTTCCTTGTGTTTCAATTGAGATTGTGTTGTCTAGTCTATAGTGTTCTAAGCACATTTTTGTAGCTGGTTTCTCTTTGACTAAAAAATCGTGACACTATTTCATTGGCAACATATTTTGAAATAATAATAACTACATATGATTTGTAAAAAATGGTTATATCGTTAAATATAATTTGAAAAAAAAAACGAGTTACATACTGCATAAAATTGATTTAACAGATCTCAGCGAAATCATTACTGGACATTACTTATTTTAATGCCTAGAATATTTCAAATATAATGCCTTCCAAATGTGTGACAGCGAGTGTACATAATGAGGCAATCAACATCGATGCCGCTCCTGTGATAGTAAATAAAGTTAATACTAATTTTGAGATTAAAAAAAACCAACAAGAATTTTGATTTGTATTTCAGATTGTCAAGTTGATGTTCTAAAGGACTGGAAACAGGAAGACATTGTGTTTTATGAGGGAACACGTGTTTATGATGCAGCACTGAACATGATGGAAAACAAGAAATACTTAACCTTCATAGGAGGTCCAGGCTCTGGCAAAACAGCAACAGCTCGCCATATTGCTTTGCAGTTGGGAAAAGCAGGTGCAGAAATTGTTCCAGTCTGCGGACCAGAGGAGGTCCTTTTATATGGCAAATCCTCTATAAATCAAGTTTTCATTCTTGATGATATATTGGGTATTTTCGCTGTAGATATAACGATGTTGAACAACATCATAAGGCATCAAGAAAGATTACTAAAATTACTAGGAAACCAGTCGAAACTTATATTCACTTGCAGAAAAACAGTTTACAAGGAAGCTTTAAAGTTTGACTCATTCATCACCAAAAATATTGTTGATTTACATGGGGGAGATTTTGACTTATCCGAGGAAGAGAAAATGAAAATGCTAGCACAACATTGCAACAAAGCCGGAATTGACAGCAGTGTTTATAATACGCTGTCATTCAACTCTGCAGAAATAATGTTTCCATTTGTTTGTAAGTTGTTTGCAAAAGACAAAACTTGTCATAAATTTGGCTCCAGATTTTTCAATAAACCATTTGAATGTCTTATAAACCAAATGGAGATACTTCAAGGGACCAATCCTACACAGTATACTGCAATGGTTCTATGCCTTGTGAATGAAAACAAAATTTCCCTACAAAGTCTTCCAGATAATAATGTTAAAGAAGATATATATAACTGTTGTGGTTTAAACAGAAGTACATCTGATAGGCAAATTATCGACGCATTAAAACAGATAACAGGGACATTTGTTTCTGAAGTTAACAACGAATTCACGTTTATCCATGACTCAATATATGAAATTGTCGCTTTCCATTTTGGTACGGACCATGTGACACATATCTTGAAATACATGCCAAGTCATTTTGTGGCAAATAAACTTATTGTTTGTGGGGAATCGACGTTCGACAACCTCAAAATTAAACTCTCGAAAATTTATTTTCCATTACTGGCAGATAGAATGTATAGTGACATCAAAGATATGCACCTATTTGACGTTTTTAGGAACACTTCTTTGAACAATATTCAATTTTTATACGTCTTTATCAATTTTTTCAAGCAGATACCATACTGTGAATTTAAACTACGAATACTTTTCCGTTCTCCTTTTGACCCTCGGTATGTTATGAAAAATGTAACGAGAGAAGACGAAAACCAAGAAAAGGATGATGACCTTATATATGATGAACTTACCAGACAAGAACTATTGATGGATAAGCATATATTTTACGGTGATAAATGGAAGCATTGTTGTCATATTCACAGCACTATAAGCTGGATTGTTTACTATGGACATATGCATCTTTTGCTTGAAATTGTTGAACATGTACAAAGTCAAGATGAATCTTCTGATTTAGTGTTTGGAACAAATTTAGAAGAAAGGTCGAGAATGCTCAAATTAGGTTGTTACAGTGGGAATGCCGATATCGTTGAATTGATGTTGCAATACATAGATGAAGAGAGCGTAAATTCATCTCCACTGTATAAAGAAGATGAATTTGTTGATGAAAACTTTCATAGAAAGCAAACGCCGCTAACAGCAGCATGTCATTTTGGTTATACAAATATTGCAGATATTTTAATTAAATATGGGGCTGATGTGAATTTACAGGACAGAAATTTTGAATCGCCTCTTTATGTAGCAATTGGACAAGGGCATTGTGATATAGTAAAGTGTCTCCTATCTTATAATGTAAGAACTTGGGATATTTTTATTCCAGACGACGTTAATATCACAAATACTGCAGTAGATCTAGCAGAGATGTGCGGAAAAGAAAACATTGTTGATTTGCTAATGCAGTTTGACGAAGAAGACAATTACACTTTTTAATTTGGTGTGTACAAAGTTGCTCTCTTGATTCCCTTTACCAAAAACAAGAGGAACGCAAGGACCAAAAATTTGAAAAGCGATGGATGTTTAAATACATGATTAGGTCAATATGCTTTCTGGCCTTTGGACGCCTTAAACCATAGCCAAATTCCTCCAAGGTTAGCTTTGTCTTAGGATTGAAATTTTAGTTTCTGTTTCATTTTTAAATTCATCAACTAATTTCTAAGAGATAATAGCATCAAACATTGAAGAGAAAGCAATACTGTAATAAACAGTTATTTTCTCTAATTTTCATGCTATTATCACATTACTCGATCGGTGTGAGAAAAATATTTCTATTCTTTAGAGAAAACTTTGTTTATGGCAAGTGATTGGTCGGAATAAAATTATGCCGTAAAATTTTCTTGATTGCTTCTAAAATTCCTATTGTGACGTCATGAAAAAAGGCGACCATGTCCGATGACGTCACATATAAAGAACACAACTTTCTGCAAATCTCTGAAAAGGAAGGATAAAACTTGTCTAAAAATCAATAGCGAAACAGATTTATCACTTCATCGCGTGTATAACGATATTTCTCTACTCTCAACAGTTAAATTTTAAATATTTAAAACGTTCGGCAAGCCTCCCATATTTAAACTAAAAATTAAACTGTCTCGAGTGGAGAAATATCATAACACACTTGATGCAGTGGTGGAATATACATGCATATATTAAAAAGTGGATTTTTTTATCTCAGTTCATTATTTTTAGCTCACCTGGCCCAAGTGAGCTTCTCTCATCACTTGACGTCCGTCGTCATCGTCTGTTAACTTTTACAAAAATCTAAATGGGCCAAATTTAACCAAACTTGACAACAATCATCATTGGGGTATCTAGTTTCAAAAAAATATGTCCTTTGACCCCGCCTGTCAACCAAGATGGCTGACATGTCTTAAAATAGAACATAGGGGTAAAGTGCAAGTTTTGTATATTGTTCGGAACACCGTTATAAATAGAGAAAATTTTACCATGTTTATTCAGTTTGCCTATTATCATGAAAACTATAACAGATAGAAAGAAACACTAAATTGCAAAAATGAGAATTTGAGTTATTGCCCTTTAATGACGTTTTTTACCATTTTTTTCGTTTTGTCTTATATGATACAAATCAAAATAGATAAAAAGACAATTTAAATCCATAAATTATCTGCAAGGCAGAATCTACTAACAAGTCAACTGTTGCCGATATAGTTAGTAGAACTTCTGATTTTGTTTTTTAAACGAATGGTCAAGAATAAACTGTTAACACAGAGATATGTCTTGTCTTTTTGTTATTTTGATAATAAAATGCAAATGTTGAAATAAAAATTGCAAATGTTATGCAAAATTATCAAAGTCAATGAACAATGACTGAATGTACAGAACCAAACAATCTCCTGGAAATGAGATGTGCCAATGATAATACATATGCATTCCAAATATATTGACCAACAACTAGTGGTTAGCCAAAATTGATTGGTCTAATCACAAGCTTAAATGTGTAAACTAAGAAAAAGTTTCAAAGTCAATATACCATGACTGAGGAGGCAGGGTCCCACAATCTTCATGGAAATGAGATGTACCAATGTTAATATAACTGCATACCAAATATCATTGACCTACCACTAGTGGTTCCCCATAAAATTACCTCATCAAAAACTAATACATCGTTGACGCCACCGACGCCGGAAACAGCATACCTATGTCTCGCTCTTTGACTCTGTGAAGGCGAGACAACAACCAAGAATGCTAATAGTAGGTTGTTACAGTAGGATAAACAAAATGAATGGTTAAGTTTTACTGTAAAACACCTGCACATGGACTTTCTTTTTAAAGTAAATCCTTTATCTTATCAAAATCTTCATAACTGAACTGATATTGATGTATTGTTTTCCCAAACTCCGTAATTCTCAGATAGCTTTTCGTATGCAGTGATCTTAACCACGAGAAAAATAATTGTTAGGACTTCGGCAACCACACAACCCAAGTGCAAAAGACTACCCGTGATGAAAGAAGTTAACAAACGTAGAATTTGGATGGTGTTGACAGACGAATTTAACAAACTCATTTAACAGCTCTAATTACAAAGTTAAATTATCAACAAAAATCAAACATCCGTCTTTTGCATGTCTATCATCTATAACTTATTTTTCAGATGCTTCCTGATTAATGTGTTTATTAAGGCCACGTTCGGTAAACTTCGGACTTTAGTATATCTATAAATTAGAGTACGTTTCTCTTCGATTTGTCTTCCTAGTAGGGTATTCTTGAGGGAAAGAAAAGCAATTAAATTATCTACAACCCTTTCATTTATGATTTGGCACACAACACTTTAGAAGTACATCAAACGGAACTTAAACGTACGAGATGTCGGTTATATGCCAATAAGACAGCAATCAAACGACAAAATCCACCTAAGCGCATTTAGAGGGTAACATATAGACACGTGAACATCAATAGATAGGTTACTTATCAATATGCCAAGTTCTAAATCGTATATGTCGGTTCAAAAAGTCACTCAGAGGTTAATAATTTATGTTGTATTGTCATTTGACTTGCAGACTTAAAAGAAAATTTCTTTGATTTGATTTGATCGTCACTATTTACAAAGTGTAAAATTTTAACAGAAACTAAGATCTGCCATTAAAACACAATTCTCTTAAAACCGTAACAATTCAGAAGAAAGAATATAAGTAGTATGAAATGGGGTCAGTCCCCCACAATTCCCCCACAGGAAGCCACGTCACAGCTAATCCTCTTAACTATGACGTAGTATCCGGTCTATAATCTCTTAATCCTCTTAACTGCTACTTAACATCCGGGTTATAATCCTCTTAACTGAAGTGGATTAATCTCTTAATCCTCTTAACTGCTACTTAACATCCTGGTTATAATCCTCTTAACTGAAGTGGATTAATCTCTTAATCTTCTTAACTTGTACTTAACATCCTGGTTATAATCCTCTTAACTGAAGTAGATTAATCTTGTAATCCTCTTAACTTGTACTTAACATCCTGGTTATAATCCTCTTAACTGAAGTAGATTAATCTTGTAATCCTCTTAACTGCTACTTAACATCCTGGTTAAAATCCGGTGGTGGAAAATTAACGGAAGTGTTTTTAATCCCCCTACCCTCCTACGTATGATCTTGTAAACGTGGTATACACGTTGACCTATCCACGTTTACATCCTGAAGTATAATCTGAATGCAATCAGTTTATAAACTAAGAAAAACGTTTACTATATATCATACATCAACAGTATTTCCATAAGAACAAACAATATGAATCTCCAAAATTTTAATATGTATACACTTTTAAGAGAAAGAGAATTGACAGGAAAGATCAGACGATCGCGAAGAGGTCCAAAAAAGACTGCAAATTTGATAAGGAACAGGGTTGATAAACTTCATCATGAAGAACTATCTCGGTGTCCAGTAGAAACATGGCTTCTAAAAAACGGTTACATTGTTTGTATTCTATACAACTTTGAACACCACCCAGAGTTTATTGAAGATCTTTATTTTTGTGGTTGTTACTTTGATGCAGTGTTAGCAGACTACAAGTTTATGGATCCTGTCAACTACCAATAAAAAAAAAATCCATGTATATCATTTACATGCGTACAACGGTCCTTTTTAGGACCAACAAATCATTCAAAAAGAGTATTTTATTGTTGTACATGATCAGTTCGATTTTCTTCTCCAACGATTATGAAATATTTACAAAAGGTTCACAACTCGTTTATTTTCGAAGAAAAGAAAACTAGATTATATATTTTATTACTTTCGATTGATAAACACACATTATTTCAACTAAAACAGCATTATGATAACAAAAGTTTTCATATTGAAAATTGGAAATTACACCTTCTTAATGAAATTCTCCTATAAAATATAGATATATATTTTTGTGTATATGAAAAAAAAAAATCATTTAAGTTGAAATGTTAGAGAGAATGAGCACAGAAAACCCTCAAACAAAGTGGTGTTTTTTCGGGCAGAATGTACCAAAAGCAGAGATCGTGTATTTTTGTCAGATGATAATAGTTTTCATAATTGTTATTGCAGCAGTTGTTAATTTGTCAACACAAAATGGAAGTATAGAACTATGGGTTAGTTTGTTAAGTGGTTGTACTGGTTACATTTTACCAAACCCCTCTATAAATAAAATATAAATGATATTCATATTAAAAGAAAGGAGGAAAAAAGGAGTGTTTTAGTGACCCTCCTCCCCCTCACGTGACTGAAACGTTTACTATACGTTTCGTTAATCTTTTTATGAATCATTATGAACAATTTAATCCGCGACCACAACTATAAAAGTACACAATTATATCAATGGCACAGGCACAGGTTGATTTATCTAAGGAGGTGTACGGTTGTGACTTTGAACATTTGCATACTGATTTATTCAAGAAACAGATTGAATGTTTAATTGATGAAACGATAAAAGTGGTGGTGAAGAAAAGAGGAAAACATACCCGATTACAGCTTGTTATAAAAGGGAAAAAGATTCTGATCAGTAAAGAAAATTGGACAAAACTGTGTAATCTAAAGGAAAGCATCTTATTTCTTTATTCATTTATAGACGAACACTGATAATATAATGGTGGACATTAAAGACGGTATGGGAAAAAGGCTACTTTCAACTATATTATTGTTTTCTTTTGCTGAATTATTAGAAGAAATGGTGCAACAATTATCAAAGAAGTTTTGCCAGGGATGCAAAGTTGAACATGGATCACAACATAGACACGATTGTTTGATGGATAGTGAACTGGATAAACTTGAAAAACATTTTGAACAGGCGTATTGTGAATTTAAATACAGTCACATACTAGGAAAGTACAGAGAAAATGTGAGAACATTGAACTTGGAAAATAGTGTCGTTTTAAACTTTTTCATTCTTCATGTGTTGTTCCTTGATACACTTCGATCACAAAAAATGAAAGAGACTGTTTATAATTTAATGGAAAGGAAAGTAAAACTTGAAGAACGTTTCACACAATAAGATTGTATTATATATAAATACATGTATATTTCATTGAATAAATTAGTATACTGATATGAAATTTTTTCGTTGTGTATTTATTTTTTAATGAAAAAATTATATTTCTGGTAAAGATTAGAAATGACTTCATGTTCGTTTATATCATTTCGATTGTATTCGTAATCATTCGTTTATTTCCGTATGTATATTTATTTCCGGTAGTAGTCGGAAACATTCGTTTATTTCCGAATGTAAAGTCATTTCCGATCATTTCCGGAATCGTTCGTTAATATCCGCCTTTTTATTCCGGAATCATTAGGTTGCATCCGTATTTTACTTCATTTGTTGCACTTTATTGTGTACTTGGTTCTTTTTTTTTTTCAGTTGTAGTATTTTGATTCTTTTTTTTCTGGTGATGTATTTTGATTCTTTTTTTTTCTTTCTGGTGGTGTATTTTCTTTCTCAAATAAAAAAAACTAAAACAAGTTAGAAATAACAGTATATAAAACAAACAAATACCTTGAAAAATAAATCACAATCCATAAGTCAATTAAGGTTTAGACAACAAACAAACAAAAATGTGTGAAGACACGGAGAAAGTGCTTTTGCCGTTTCAATCACCGTGTTGTATACAAATAGTTGGACCTACTCAGTCAGGAAAAACCATGCTTACATATAAAATCCTGGCTCAATCTGAATACCTATTTACCAAAACACCAAAGAAAACCATTTATTGTTACTCTGCATATCAGAATTTGTTTTCAGAGATGGAAAAAAAAGTTAGAAACATAACTTTTCACGAAGGTTTACCATCCAGTGAGGAAATTGATAAATGGTCAGAAAATAAAGAACATATGATTCTTTGTCTTGATGATTTATTATGTCAAGCTTCAAACTCTAGTGATGTATTAAATCTTTTTACCGTCAAATCTCATCATTGTAATATAACAGTTTTGTTTCTTATGCAAAATCTTTTCCCTCCTGGAAAATGCATACGTACTATTTCGTTAAACGCAACATACATAATATGTCTAAAAAACCAACGTGACAAACACCAGTTATCAGTTTTAGGAAGACAGATTCTCCCAGGTCAATTAAACTATTTCATGTCAGCTTATGAAAAGGCAGTTTGTAGTAGGTTTGGTTATTTGATTATCGATTTGTCAACGCATACAGATAAAACATATTTATTGAGAACAAAAATTTTCAAAGGAGAAGATCCAGTAATTTTTGTTCCAAAATGAGTAAACAAGTTTTAGCCCATGTACATTTTTTATCGCTTTTAATTACATATGACGAAGAACAGAAAATTGCATTGTTGAAGACTATGAACGACAAACAATTTCAACTTTTAGTTGAGTGTTTTTTAAATGTGTTATGGGGGGTATTTCATCTTAGCCGATCAGTTAAAAAGAAACTTATGAAATATAAAAGTATCATTCGGAAAATAACACACAGAGAGACATCACGTATTCAGAGAAAAAAATTGTTTCTGAAATATCATAACATTATTCCTATTATTGTAAAACCAATACTTGAAACAATTAAAAATGACAAGAGAAATGATTCTTCTTCCAAAACATAGATATGAAAGTATAGTACAAACAGAAAACAATGAAAGCAGCAAACAAACTTGTTCTAAGGAAGAATTTTCACCAAAGGAGGAATTAATAACCAAAAATGAAAATTCTGACCATGAATTGAACACTTTAATCGAGCTGACCATACCAGTGAAATATAGAGAGAAGGGGAAACAACTATTGAACTTTCTTCAGACTCAACCATTAATTAGTTGGAACAAACGAGGAGAAATTCATATTAACAACGAAACTATACCAAACACTCATATTGTTGACTTATTGCGGGATGTTGTCATTCCATATGGATGCAAACATCCACCTAATGGATATATACATTTTTATAATTTTCTTAAAACGATCCACATACCTATGGGATTTATTTCAAATAGAATGAGAAGACAACTGTTTCAATCGGATACAACTACAACACTGAAAAATGAACTATTAGCTGAAAGTGAACACGTTAGAAAAAAGAAAAAACAGACAAATAACAATAAACTTTGTGTAAAAAGAGAACTTTCAAGACTGCTTGATGACAAACCTAAACTTAAATGGAAAAGATTCAAATTGTAATATCCTTTCTAATGTTTTTTTTTTTTTTTTTTTTATTGTATGCTAATAAATATAGAATAATGGTTTGTGTTGATTATTCATTTTAACTATCAGACTAAGATGGTTATTTTTTGTTTGTTTAATGATGTGATGATGTCAATCAATGAAATCCCTTTTCCAGACAACTTCCTTAAAGCATAGACTAATTCTTAGCAATAGCAAATAAAGGAAAAGTAAAAATTTTATAACATTGAAATCACCACCAATTAAGAGCTCACAATATCCTGAAAGTATGTGTTTCTCTGCAGTGAAGATTAACTACTAACAAAAACAATGAGATAAACAAAAGTATAATTGTTATCAACTTATTTTATTAATATAAAAAATACTGTATGGTGGTATACTTTATGAATTTGCAAAGTGAAAATAAAAGTTTTATTTTTTCCAGTCTAAATTATAATAAATTTCATCAATTAAATATTTTTTAATTTTTAAAAATACATTAGTACTATTATTTTGGGTTTTACATAGCATATAACAATGTTTTTATATTAAAAGTAACATATATACAAAAAAATTCTTTAAAGACAAATATGTTTTTAAAGTGCACCATGATTGTAATAACATATCACATAAGAACATTTTTAAAATGCAACACTATCAATAAACATAAACTTTACTGGTTGGGTGTAACATATTTACATAACTTTACATATACAAACAAGATATATCTTTCCAACATTGTGTATTATAAAAAGTAAAAAAGAAGATAAACTCTATCATTTTTTTTTTTTTTACACACATTTATAATTTAGTTTTAAAACAGTAAATTAGACGCACACACACACAAAAAAAAAATTTATCAGTTTGAGAAGTTAATTATTGATACATTATTGACATCATATATCTTTCTTTTATAGCACTATACAAAAAAGAAAGAAAAAAAAAACATGTATATTACATAACTATATAAAAAAATGTTTTCCCTGAGTAACATATTACTATTGCAAGTTTAAATAGAAAAAAGCACACAACCTTAAAGGGAGACAACTTTATGTGTTAATAAAATGATTGAGTAGTTAATTATCATTGCAATATAGATATCATATATCTTGTTTATAACACTATACAGAAAAGAAAAAAAAAACAACATGTATATTACATAACTATATAAAAAAACTTGTTTTCCCTGAGTAACATATTACTATTTCAAGATTAAATAGAAAAAAGCACACAACCTTAAAGGGAGACAACCTTATGTTTTAATAAAGGGGTGAGGAGTTCATTATCATTGAATTAGTGATATTATATATCTTTTTTTTTTTATAGCACTATACAACAAACTTGTTAATTATATAGATGTATGAAAAACTTTCCAAGTTAATAGTCTTCAGACAATTTAATTCTCAAAAATTAATTGACTAAAAGTGTAAACAAATGAGGGAGGGGGTATTTCTAATCAATCAATCACCTTTCTTTCAAACAATAATTTAATCTTTTATCATAATAAACTATGAGGTGTTTTTTCACAACAGCAAATGAAAGATTGAGTAAATAAAATCAGACCCCACCTACAAATAACAACTTGTATTGTTTCTTTCAAATACAAAGAGATTAGATAATTGATATATGAAAAAAAATGAGGATTAAAAAAAAAAACATCTCCATTATTCCACCCTTTGTATAGATAATTCCTTATACCCCTCCCATTCACTTAATCCAGGATGTGAAGTACTAATAAATACACCTTAACACTTGTTTGATAATCATATGTTAATAAGTTGCAAACTGTAAAAGAAAAAAAAAGAAGAAAAAAATGAATTCAAATAAGAACCTCATCAAAATAGTTATGATTGAGAAATGTCTGTTACAGCTGTCGTCATTGGTTCAAGATATTAAGGTAAGTTTTTTTCACAGTTTAAAAAGAATAGATTTTTGTTTTTGGTTTAATTCCAATGAATACTTTAATAACTTTTGAAATAGTAGGAAAGTAAAAATTTATCCATGAAACTAGAATTGAGTGTGTACACTATAATATTTCAAAACTCAAAACTGATTATACATTAATCTATTTGGAGCAACACGACGTCTGTTGCTCCTACGTAAAGGTTTTCTTTTCTGAATAAAATAATGAAAAATATAATTAAGTAACTGATATAAAAGATTGATAAATGTATTATAGTTCAAATTTCTATTAATAGCCATTGTAAAAATCTTTTGTATAGAATGTATTAGCAAGTCTTTGACACTCTGCCTCATAGGGATAAGTCCTAATATAATTACTGTAAAGGATGACAAAATATCTGAAATAAAAAGAAGTTTAACTGTGAATAAAGCTAACCTAATTAATATAAAAAAAAATCTTACTTACATTTTCGTTCCATTTCACACGAAAACACAATTTCATTATCACTTGTCAATGAAGTAATGCTAGACATTCTTCTAAGTGAAACTGTGTCTACGTGTGAAGGAAGAATATTATGACTATAACATTTAAAACATATATGTTTCCTATACAATATCATAAAAACAAAAATTATAAATATACAAACAAATGAGAGTACACCTAATAATATAACATAAATTTCATTATCGTTTCCCTCTGTATTTTCCACATCTGAAAAGTAATTTTTTTTTTTGCATGAAAATACATGATTTTCACAAGTAGTTCACTTAAATCTATTTTTCTTCTTTTCTTACACCCAAAGCGATTAACGAAGAGTTTTCTCAATCTCATTACACGATATCACATTTTTTATATTTCAAATAATATAAATACAATTGTTATACATATGATGTGTACACATTACACTTTTTATCAACGTGATTAATAGAAATTTATATTTATAATTTCAAAACTAAAAATACTTACATCCAAGAATTTCTAATGTAGTAATTTCTCCCTCATCTTTACTGTTTGAAAATGTCACTGTAAATAAATACAAAAAAAAAAAAAATATAATATCTTTAAAATGATAGGATAGGGTTCTTTGAGATTTCTTATTACATGAAAATAAAAGTATTTTACATTAAGATTACAGTTACAGGAAAAAACAGAAAAGATTCCTTTATACAAGTTTCTGATTTATTAAAGTATTCATTCTCACTGAGGAGGAAATTAGTTATCATTTCAATAAAAAGACAAAGAAAAAAAAAAGAAAATTACCTGTATCTGTTATTAGTTCATCGTCAATACTCCAACTTGACTCAGCGAAAGAATTAGTTGATTCAGTAATCTATTAAAAAAAAGTATATATAAATTCTTTTATTTTACAGATGCAGGAGAGAAGCAACCCCCAAGATATCATAGTAAGTATGCATATTCATTCATTTTAATGAATGAAAACTATATATAGATTAGCAAATCTGTTTTCAACTCCATATGAATTAATTATAAATTTAGTATTGCTTGTAAATATCAGCTTTCAGAAAATTAATATGTCAATTTAAAGTATATGTGTAAAGTTAATTTTCATCATAAAAGATTGTATATTCTTTTTTTAAAGCTATACATGTTTATTTTGTAGATGATAGACTTAACAAAAGATGTAGAAAAAGATCCTTACTGTGTATGTATAGATTTAACTCATTATAAGTTGCAAATCGGTTTTAAACTCCATATGTATTATTTATAAATTTTATATTGCTTATAACATTAATAATATATATACATGTATATATGAGCTTTCAGAAAATTAATATGTCAATTTAAAAGTATATGTGTAAAGTTAATTTTCATCATAAAAGATTGTATATTCTTATTTTAAAGCTATACATGTTTATTTTGTAGATGATAGACTTAACAAAAGATGACGAAAAAGATCCTTACTGTGTATGTATAGATTTAACTCATTATAAGTAATACAATTTATACAATGTTAACAATATTATTAAGAAAGGGTTAAAGTAAAAAAAAAAAAAAATAATAAAATATCCATTGCATGCTTTATTGTTTTTTTTTTATCATGTGTAAATGTTTAAAAGTTTTTTTTATAAATTTCTATTCAACAGCTTGATTTAACCAACATGAGTCAGCCCAGAGGGAGTCAAAATGTAGACGCGAAACCATCATTAGTAAGTACATCTTGATTTTTGGTAATAAGTAATAAAAAGAAAGGAGAAAAAAACCAGATTCATCCAATAAACAAATAATTGTAAAGCAAATAAAAAAAACGAGTAAATGAAAACAAAGATGTTTTTAATACCTTACTTCCAAGGTTGTTTTTTTTTTATATATATAAATGTTTAATACATTATAGCTAATGATGATACTTTTTATTCTACAGAACAAGAAGAGAAAAATGATAGACATCACTTCCGATGTTGAAAATGATGTAAGTTATGAGTTTAGAAGTAGAATATGCATGTATACTCTTATAAGAGAAAGAGAAATAACTGGGAAGATGAATAGACTTCTTATTAGATGAGGAATAAAGTATATAAACTCCGTTATGAAGACAGTCATCGTTATTAATAACGGTTGAAGTTTAACCATGTTGTAATTTAGATATTTCATTCACTGATCTACTATACTCGACAACCGAGGAGATTCATATTATTTCTAGAAATGTTTACTTATCACGTGATTGAAATATAACTTGAAGTCTTTCATGAATATTCATGTATGCAAATTTTTTTATTGTGTTATATTTTTACCATTCAAATAAAATGAATGTAGACTTACTGTACACATTTTCCCGTCTACCATCATCAGTTTATGATTAATATCATCACACAAATTCAAAGATTCTTCCAACATTATGATAACATGCTTCGTAAATTTAACATCTTCAATTTGATGTTTGCTCTGTATATGGTTGAAGCGAATGTTTAAAACGTCATCTGCTACCTCTCCCTGAAAGCTCTCTTCTGTTTCCCTCGAACAATCTATAAAATCTTCAACTCTGTAGCAAGATGATATATGTACAGCTCCTACATTTACAACACTTTGAAAGCAAAATAACAAACTCAAAAGCAACATGGCGACCATTTTTTTCTTTCTTTTTCCGATTATGTCATGTAAAATGTCACGTGATTTAAATATAATACTATAGTGTTGATTCTTGGTAAAGTGATGATTTTTGACTAAATAATTTTGTTGTGTTTTACAGAATATGGAAATAGACCATTAAGCATTCGAATAAAAGATGGATCGGAATGATTAAAAGATGGAATGAAATGAATAAAAGATGGAATTGAATGACAGACAATATTTAAAGGACATCATCATTATTTTTGTGATAGATTTTATAATAAATTATGTAAACATATTTTTTTTTTTGTATTTCTTATTTATTGATGTAGTGGTATTGTTTTTAGGTAGAGATTTATATAAGAATCGAATAGAAATGAAAAAGATGCAAATATTTACATTCCTTAATGAAAAGTTTTTTTTTTTTTCTTAACTTTTTTTATATCTTAAATCAAAACACAAACTAATTTCAGTTATTGAAACACTTTTTTTTTGTTTTTTTCCACCCCCCCCCCCCCCCCCCCCCCCATCTTTTTTACCTCTAATCCGATTCATATGTGAAACTTTACTTAAAACTAATTTGCGAGATATACATTCAGTTCAAATTGAGTTAAGTATGAATGAGGAACTAGATACTCTCCTAAGTAAATACTATTATGATGTTGGTGGACCAGCTTCATATGCTTCTACCGAAAAACTGTATCATATCGTAAATGCAGATGGGAATAAAGTTGGTAGACATCAAATTAAACGGTGGTTGAATTCACAAGATAATTACAGTTTACAAAAAACACCTCGTCGTTCTTTTAAAAGAATAAGAGTGTATACCACGGGGTTGAATAATTTATGGGACGCCGATTTAATGGATCTTAAACAATTTTCACAAGAAAATGAAAATTACAAATACGTGTTAGTTGTTGTTGACTGTTTCTCACGCTATCTTTGGTTACAACCATTGAAAAATAAAACGGGAGATGAAGTCACCTCTGCATTTAAAAAGATTTTTAGTGAGGTAAAACCGGAAAAAATTCGAACAGATAAGGGACAAGAATTTCTAGCCAAAAAGACACAGTCATTATTTAAAAGGAATGGTGTCCGCCATTTTTCGGCTCAAAATGAACTTCACGCAAATTATGCTGAAAGAGTCTTACAAACTATAAAGAATAAAATGTTTCGCCTTTTCACAAAGAACAGAACACATAGATATATTAACAACTTGCAAAATTTTGCAAAAAGCTATAATGATACTCCTCATAGAAGTTTACAAAACATTGCACCTAAAGACGTTAATTCAGACAACGAGAGTGATATCTGGGGGAAAATGTATTTAAGTGAAACAGAGAAAAAAATGAAAGAAATAAAAGTACAAACAAACAAAAAGAAAAAGAGAAAAAAACAATACAAATACAAAATCGGTTCTTTAGTTCGACTCTCAAATATTGCTCATATTTTTGATCGATCGTATAGTCAAAGATGGACGGAAGAGATATTCAAAGTAGTACAAAGATTCAGACAACAAAATATTGATCTTTACAGGGTTTCAAATATAAATGGAGACGAATTCATAAGGGGAACCTTTTATGATAGTGAACTTCAAAGAGTAGACAAAGACGAAAATAGTCTTTGGATAATTGAAAAAATTTTAAAGAAGCGAAAAAGACGAGGAAAAACTGAATACTTAGTTCGTTTTCAAGGGTGGCCTCCTTCGTATGACGAATACATACCAGAAGAACAGATTCAATCTTTATCATAATGGAACATATAATTTTCATTCGAAGTGATCAATCTGATGCATATTACCCTAATAATTCACCGTTCAAGTTCAAAGTGTGTTTAAATGAAGTTTTACAATTACAAGGTGAATGGAAACTAGGAATATTAGATTTTTACTCTAATCAAAAAGTTACAAAAAAGAACAATCATCAATTATACTTGTTTTGTGATGTATGTAGTGGAGTGAATGTTTTTCCCCATATACAATATTCACTTTTACGAAGAATATTTCCCACGGATATGAATACATGGAATTATTTATTTTCGTCTCCAATTTATTTACCGGTAAAGAAAAACGAAATTCAAGTCTTAGAATTTCTTATAAAAGATGAACACGGAGAAAACGCTTCATTTTTGAAAAATAATTTGTCTTTTACACTACAATTTATACCAAGCGTATTTTAGCGTAGATATGTCGAACATTGATAAAATGTACATTCCTAATGTTGATCTATGGTCTAGATATTATCAGAATGTAATTTCTGGTCAATCGAACGCTTACGTAGCTCATATGAAAAATGGACATAATAAAGGATCGCAATCGGGATCGTTTATGATTCCAATTTCGAATAAATCTTATCCAATTCGTGTTGAAAAAGAAAAAAACTTTGAGGTACGGTTAGTGTCGCCTAGTGAACAAATTGTTAATCAAGCAAAAGAAGAGATAAAAAATGACGGTGAGAGTATAAATAAAAAGAAAAGAAAGCGAAAAAATCATCATTCGCCACAAAGCAGAGGAGGTGAAAAGAAGACGAAAAAATCGAAAAAAGATAAAACTGTTAAAAAACATAAAAGGGATATATTTTCAACATAATGTCTTTGTTAACTAAAGAGAATTTTATTGAAGCACAACCGTCAGAGTTACAGATTTTTGAGATACCTCCATATCAAGTCGGTGTTGAAAGTATAACATACGAGGAATGCAGACCTGTTAGTCAAATAACAGCTTACAATCCTATAGAATTCGATCTATGTGCAAACAATGGTATGGATTATATAGATCTTAAAAGATCGAAACTATACGTGAAATTAAAAGTGAAAAAAGCAAATGGTGAAGATTTACAAGATGGCGATACGGTAGGACCTGTGAACTTATTTTTACAATCGCTTTGGTCGCAATTGGATGTTTATATACAAGGACAAATGGTAACGTCTAGTAATACGTATTACCCGTATAAATGTATGATGAAAACATTACTGCAGTATGGCCAAGACGCAAAGAGCACACAATTATCTTCTAGTCTGTACTTAAAAGACAGGTATGGTCACATGGATGAAATATCTACTAACACTGGACTGTATGAACGCAGAAAATTTATTTCTAATTCGAAAACATTAGAAATGGAGGGACCAGTTTTTTCTGATATCTTTGAGATGGATAGATACCTGCTAAATATGTTATCCCTTAAACTAAAATTATACCGCAACGATCCAAGTTTTTGTTTGATGTCTGGAGAAATTGAAACTAACTATCATATTTCTTTGGAAGATGTCGTGATAAAGCTTTGTAAGATCAGACCTAACCCAGCTATAATTGTCGCTCATTCAGAAGCTTTAAAGACAACAAATGCTAAGTATCCTTTCACAAAAACCATGATGAAAAATTTTACAATAATGCAAGGAAGTACTTCGTTAATCGTAGAAAATGTTTTCCAAGATGCGAGACCGAAAAGTATTGTGCTTGGATTGGTTTCTTCAAATGCTATGTCTGGAGCATATACAAAAAACCCATTTAACTTTAAGAATTATGATTTAAAACAGGTGACTCTGTTTTGTGACGGAATACCAGTTGATGGTATACCACTCAAACTTGATTTCAACGAGAATAGCGGTGCATCGAACGTTTCTCCTTATGTAAAAATGTTTGAAACAGGAGGAAAGTGGATGTTGGATACGGGGAATGAAATAACAAGGGCTGAATTCAACAATGGATATACGCTTCTATGCTTCAACTTAGAACCATTCTTTTCGGATACCAAATATCTTTCACTACTGAAGCAGGGGAAAATACGATTGGAATGTCAGTTCGGTACTCCATTACCAGAAACAGCTGCCTTACTGATTTTAGCTGAAAACTATGGATACTTTGAAATAACCGAGAATCGACAAATAAAGATTGAACACTAACATTTCCATGTAAATTGTAAAATCATGACTATGACTGTTTGTTTATTGTGTATATCTATCTTTTTTTATAATGTGTGTTTTACTACAATATATTCAAATAAACGAAAACAAACAACTGGATTCATTGATATTTTATGTTTTATTTCAATCAGATAGGATGCGAAAAAAAAAAAAAACAGGAATAAATAAAACATAGATGTAAAAGTAAATTACAAGAAAAAAGTAACTAAATTACCCACAAACAAATTTTGTCATACACAAAATAATAAACTGAATAAATACTATCGAATACAATATACAATAAATTATAATAAAAATATGATGCATCTACATTCTCCTTCACTATATGTAACAATCGTATTTAAATCACCACAAATTTTTGATATCCAAAAAAAAAAATTCCCACTTTGCTCTAGTTATTAATACACATTTGACAAAAAGAAAACAAACAAACAAAAAATAAAATACATATACACAATAACCCTCAAATGAACAAATAATAGTTTCCCTCGCTAAATGTTTAATTATTATTTTAATCACCCCAAATTTTGATATAGAAAAAAAAATGAACAAAAATAATAATAAAAATACGAAATAGTTAAAACAAATAGAAAATAACATATAAGACTTGAACGTTTTACATGATAAAAAAAATGTCATTTGTTTATATGTTGTCTTTATGTCCAAAGGCTCTCGTTGTCACACCATCATTTAAAATCCATCTTTTATCATCAAAAGGAACAAATGATTTTTTATTAATAGTTTTAGTATATAAAACATGGCTTTCGCTTCTTATTATATTCATTTCAGAACGTGTAACAGTTTTATCGAAAAGGCAATTTTTGTACATTTCATGTTTAAGTTTCTGGATGCAGTTTTTGTTACTCCTTTTGCAGTATGCTTTTCTCCACCTTCAAAAGAAAATGAATACATCTTCGATCTCAGTCCAACAAATTCACTTATTGGGATTCCACTTGTTTCATCCTTGAATTTACCTATTACTTTTTTATTTTCGGTGTCATGTAAAAAATGTTCTGGAGGATAATCACTCGTATCTTAAATATCTTGATAATGATGCATATCTTCATACACATCTTCCGTTTCAACGTGATATAAAAAGCTATCAGTATCGGAAAAACACACACGAATTTTATCACCATACAGAGATTTCATATGGTTATAATGAAAATCATACATCAAAAACTTGGATAAGTCTAAAATGCAAAAACCTACGTATATTGGTTGTTTCATTAAAACATTCACACGTTTTTTCTCCACTGCTACCAAATTTTCGTTAAATATTTTGCAAGATGCGTAGGATGGTTTAGCTGTTTCTTTATTAAGTTTCTCTTCCGTGTGACAAAGTTTCACATCTTTATGCTTGCGTGTATTGAGGAGGGTCCGACCAAAAATTGAATTATTCAACAGCTTATATAAACATTTCTCAAATTCATTCTTTGCATTTTTCCTTTTTTCTGTGTTAAAGTCTATGTACTTCTTCAACCAGGGACTTTGTTTAAACTTGAGTACTCTGTGTATCTTTTTGATCTTCATTCCTAACTCTACGTATAGTTGTAAGTTTCTATAATGCACTATGTATTTTTCCTTATCGTATAGGTTAGGAACGAGTTTTTCTATCTTTGTCAAACATTGCTTTCCAGTTAAATATTGCAATAATTCCTTTGAATATGGAGATAAATGTTCTACTTGAATATGTTTTCTTTCTGGAGCTAAAGGAAAATCGGAATGAGAAGAATGAAGTGACGATGGATATTCAAGGTCAACTTCGAAAATGTATCCGTCTGAACCGTCAACTTTTAATTTTGTGATATCTAATTTTATTTTCTCCTCCTCGGTAAGCCAGTTGAAGTGACCATACGGAAGACATTGAGACATGCTCCAACCATATAAATTGTTTGCGTCTAAATAAGATAAATAGGAAGTAGATTCAGTTGGTTCATACGTATCGAATAAGTATGGATTGTTTGCTTTAGCATATCTATGAAAAATACTAGATACACCACCTCTTATTCCCTTCTCTATAAACAACATCATATCTATATCGCTGATTAAATCGAGTACAATTCCAGTTTTCTTCAACATGGCACTCCAACTAAATCCGGGGGTGGTGAAATAATGACACGGATCCAAATCATAGTCGTGCAAAGAAATGTATCTAAATTTTTCAAAAACATCCGTCAAAAGAGCAACATCCATTTTAAGATACACATCGGAGTATTCCCCTAATGTTTTTACTTTCAGTTTGTCCCACACTGTTTGCGCAAATTGATAATCTTCATCAGATATGTGAGTGTCTCCTAATTTGTTAAAAAAATCTTCTTTGGATGGTAAACAAGGTTTTTCCAATTTCTGCTCGGTATCAACATAATCATAGGGGAATACTCCTTTTCGTAGCAATAGAGAAAATACATCTGGATCCGGAAAACTTTTAGATAAGTATTTAAAATGTTTTTTTCCTTCGTCAGCTAGGTTTTTTGTTAAAGTTGCCAGTGAACTGTTTAAAAATTGCAAAGAATCAATAAAACGGAGATTTCCTATAGAAAATGACATATATTTTTCTTTGTTGTGTGGAATAACAGTGATGTCTTGTTCCTTAAACTTTCCTATTTTACTCATGATGAGATTTGCATCAAATCCTTTCAAATTATGAATAACAATAGGTATAAATTTCGGTATTTTGATCTGTAAATTACAGTTATTACACGAAATTCCACGAATTGACCCCGAAACGTGGTCATGGTCCTTGACTTTGTAATTTTTGCTGCTGAAGGTTTTTTTACATTTTTTGGCATATTTGTAGTCTAATTTATCATACTCAGTTACTATCATTGGCTCGATGCGGCTTAGTATGTCTTTAATTTCTTTCTCTTCTTCAAGAAGATGACGGATAAAGTTCTCCACAACATCAGGTCCACGGTATATAACGGGTGGTTTTTCGTATCGCTTATCAATTGACACTCTTTGATAACCAAAACTATAAGGTTCCATTTGTTGGTATGTAGTTGTACTTGACGTGTTGGGATTCGGATGACAAGTATCGACTTTCCGTGTTAAACACTCAAAATCAGCATAGATTACAAACGGAATTCGGGCGGTTTTTGCATATTCTTTGAATTCCAGAACCTCACCCTCCTTGGGAAGTGTAATTTTTTGAAAATCAAATTTTCCACAGTCTGCTTTATGCATCTCTAGTTTGCATTTATCAGTAAATCCTTGCAAACAAAGATAACAAAAAAAATGTTCTTCACGATGTTTCTTTGTTCTCGATAAAAACCTGTTAAAGTTGTTTATCAACACATAATGACTTTTGTTGTTTTCTTTTAAATATAACATATTCACATGATGACAGTAGGTTTTCTTAGTGATGTATAACGGGTAGATTTCTCCTTCTTCGTATCCAAAAATGTTAACTGAGATAGTGTTATTCTGTTTTTCGAATTGTGATATTTGAGATAACGGAGTTGGATACTCGATACCAGTCATGTTAACCGAGTTAACAAATGGAACATAATTCTCTACATTTTCTGGATTTCGTTGAAAGTTATGCATACTTGAAAGAACAGTCCATAAAAAACATTTGTTGTCCAAGTTCTGAATGTTGAGTATACAGTTCGATCTTTTAAGTGATGTTGGTAGTTCCAAATAACTACCTCCTTTTAACGGTTTGTACTTTGTGACGCACAGATCGAGCTGTAAAACCTCTTCAAGTTGCCATCCACTCCCATTCTTGATGAATTCTTCGAAAGAAATGAATACTTTTTGAAATCCTTTATTCAACTCGTGAGGTATTTCACTAGCACCAGATTGTAAAATGGTACACACTTTACTATTGAAATGCGGCTCAGCTTCGTCGTATTTTCCATCTGGTGAATATTTAATCATTCTAACATGTACACTCAAATAAAACTTTATATTATTTCTAAGTAGCCTGTCCTCTAATATTTGCACAATATCCACTTGTTTTTCTTTGAAAAATAACATCAAGTCATATCTTTCTTCATTGTTGCTGGGTTGTAATTGAATATTTTCCACACCATCGTTCAGAGCTGTTGTTGTTAACGATCTTTTCTCTCTTGCATTGCGTACTCGTTCCTCGAGAGGTTGGTCAACATCTTCTGTCCTCTGACGTTTACGTGGGGGTTGTACATTGTCTTCCTTCTGTGCTCTTTTCTTTACATTATGTTTTCCCTGCATATGTGTAGATAAAACATCTTTCCTTTTCGTGGTGAAACCACAATGTTCACATTCATAATTTATATTCGAATGGTTGTGTTGGTGTCGAATTAAATGATCTTTTCTTGCATACTTCTTACCGCATGTTCGGCACTTAAAATTTGATACATTATCTTTATCTGTTACATTGTCATCTTTTCCTGTAGGAGTTTTATCAAGTTGTTTTTCTGTTGGATTATGTTGTTTAACTGAATGTAAGACTGCATTAAAGTCCTGCGCTGACAGCTGTTGTAACTTCTGTAACACATCTTGTGGAATAACTTTTACCAGTTGGTCAATCATGTGATGGTTATAATTTTCCATATTGAATGAATGATTGATACTAGTTCACATTGCATTATATACTAAGGGATGTAAACGTGGATAGGTCAACGTGTGTGTAACGTTTACAAGATTATACTTCAGGATGTAAACGTGGATAGGTCAACGTGTATACCACGTTTACAAGATCATACGTAGGAGGGTAGGGGGATTAAAAACACTTCCGTTAATTTTCCACCACCGGATTTTAACCAGGATGTTAAGTAGCAGTTAAGAGGATTACAAGATTAATCTACTTCAGTTAAGAGGATTATAACCAGGATGTTAAGTACAAGTTAAGAGGATTACAAGATTAATCTACTTCAGTTAAGAGGATTATAACCAGGATGTTAAGTACAAGTTAAGAAGATTAAGAGATTAATCCACTTCAGTTAAGAGGATTATAACCAGGATGTTAAGTAGCAGTTAAGAGGATTAAGAGATTAATCCACTTCAGTTAAGAGGATTATAACCCGGATGTTAAGTAGCAGTTAAGAGGATTAAGAGATTATAGACCGGATACTACGTCATAGTTAAGAGGATTAGCTGTGACGTGGCTTCCTGTGGGGGAATTGTGGGGGACTGACCCCATTTCATACTACTAATATAAAACAAGTTGCTTTCTTTAAAAAAGGAAAAACAATACGTAGAAAAACGCTAACACCAAAAAATTGTTGCTGTTGCTGAATTTTTGTTTGCTTTTGAATTGAAATAATTGACTGTGATTCGAATAAGATAATGTTGATGATAAAACACCTTTATTAAAAATATGTAATTGTGTGTAGATTCTTGCACAAGTCAGTTGAAAGCAATGTTGGATAGTTGTGAATAGAAAAGTGTATATATACAGCTATTTGAGTATACATTTTAAGGCTCGACTTTTTTATTCATTGCTTGAGAGTGTACATCATTTTGTCATAACCCTTTTGCAAATCTCAGTTTCTACAAACCGGATGTATAAATCAAATTGCACAAAACTATCTCAATATAAATTTAAGCACTCAGTTTGCTTTATAATCTAGATGTTATTATTTTATCTATCATATCTTCATATTTTGTTTTTTGGAAACCTTCAATTATTCTCAACTCGTTATTGTCTGTACTCATGGTAGATGTTGTATAGATAAATTTAAAGTCTAATTTCCATGTGAAGTGAAACTTTGTGGCATTCAATTTATAAGAAGGTTAAGTAGATTTTTCTTGAAAGTAACACACCAGCTTCATTGGGACCTCTTATATTGAGACTTATTTTGGTCTCATAAAACATCTCAATTTTTCCTGATTTCCTGATTTTACTTAAATCAATCCAAATATTCTACAGGAAAACTCAGTTTTGAAGAATATCTTATTTTCAGAAGTTTTATGAATACCTGAACATACGTTCAAAAGAACCAATTTATATAAAAAGATATATAGTTATAAAAAGATACCAGGATTAAAATGTTGTACGCCAGACGAGATTTAAAACAACAAGGAATCATCAGTGACGCTCGAATAGAAAAAAAGTCAAAAAAGCCAAATAAAGTAACGAAGTTAAGTAATCTATTCCTTTGGTAGAAAATCCTTAGCATTTTGAAAAAGTCAAAGTTTATAATAGGACAGTGACTCAAAAAATAAAACAAAAGAGAAACAGCTAGAGGTCAGAATATCGTAAGTAATGATGACCTTGCTTGAAAGTCACATGTTGAGCTCTTACTGCCGTGTCCTGAATTTAGATAAGAAAAGCGAAAATTCGCATTAACGAGTGAAACTAATATTAATGCATGCACGTGGTAATTTTACGCAAGAAAAAGTAATTAGAAAGCATACGCACTGATACTCTGGATACGAATACGCATTTAACTGCGTCATGACATATATTAATCTAATTGTTGAATTCGTTTGTCAAACTACCTACCTCAAGTGTTTTGACACGGGATTCATTGACATTTTATCCGGAATATTTTTGAACGCAAACCGATAGTGTGCGTGTGAACAAGATGATATATAATGTGAATGATAGCTAGCCAACACAATGAATCCAATTTTCAAAATCGTACCATAGTACAAATATGTAGATGCTATAAGGTTAAACAATTAAATCAAACAAATAAAAAAAGAATTGAAATTTTATAATTAACATAAATTCCTGAAAATTTAGAATACAATATCAATAAACACAAACGTCAAGTATTTACGGATGGACATTTTATTAAAATCAATCACTTTTAAAAGTCTAACATTCCACTAAATGAATGTATAGCTATACAAAATATAAGCAGAGACTTATAAATCCATACTAAAACAGTATAAAATAATTAACATTATGATAGTAATTAAATGTTGTTATGATTATTGTAAAATATCAATTATGTTTTTGTGAGATGCAAGGATTTAGAAATCCTTGTGAATTGAAACCATGCAAGTATTTTTTCCGGTGCATTACGTTTGCGCGCATTACCATAGACGTTACGCACGATGTTGGTACTACTTAGCGTTACACGACGTTCCTCATAATGAAGCGATATCGACGATTTCAAAGAACATTTCAAGCGTTTAAGCTTATAATTGATGAGGTCAATCTACTGTTGTGAATTTGATAACCGATTTCTGTAAATTTAGTTTAACAAATAAAACTCAAAGTGGTCGTACACATATTTTTGTTAATGAATATTCATTTATAGGAGTTGTCAGTCTTTCCAGGCCATAATTGATAATTTTCCTTTTGGCAGCAGTTCGCATTAATGAATCATACATTAATTTCCAAATTTATACAGATTTGTTTTAAATATAAATTAGATTTTGAATCTATTTTCCCTTTTTAATGCATGTTTATACATACTCCTTTTGTTGCATTTCCTTCCGTTTCCGTTTCCGTTTCCTTTCTATATTTTATCATTTCCCGATGCTTTCTATGTCGCAAAATTTCTAGATAGTTAAACATTTTGGATTCATGTTTTTCTCATTTCCGTATTTTTGTGGCATATGCATATCCTTTGTTTTGTTATAATTGCCAGCAATAGTTTTTCTCTATTTTATTTTATAAACCAAAAAAATATGCATGTTGCTTTTGATGATTTTTAAAAACTTGCAGATAGGCAACGTTCCTTGAATAAAACAAATGTCATGAATGTGCTGAAAAAAAAACTAAGATCCCGATATTTTTTTATATCAATCTCATTTGGTCAACATTTGATGTAAAACTTAAACTTTTCCTTTATCATACATTGGTTATATTATAACTTATATTTTTATTTTCATTCGAATTAAACTGGAAACAAATAATTATGATATAAAATTAAAAACCCGAGCATGACATCAATTACGTTTTACGAACGTTGGGACAAAACGGCTATACTTTTTGAAACGATCTAAAAATCTTGTTACCAATCGAAAAAATGTTAAACACTATATTCTTTAAAAAGAAAATGAAAAAAACTTTTACTGCCTAGTTTTATTTTCTATGATCTAACTATGCTTATTTAATATACAGCCGGTTAAAACCTCAATTGTAAAGAAAATACAGCGTTTTTTTCGTTGGGACAAGATGGCTATACTTTTTGAAGTCATTGCAATAGAAACTATACGCATGGTTTCCGGCAAAAATATATATCATGAACCAGGAGAAAAGTAAAAAAACTTTCAAAATATCATAAATATTTTCCCTCTCAGCTTTTCCAATTTCACGGTATAAATGCGCAAACCCGATATATGCTTACCTTGCATATGCTTGGACATTTTTCAGACCGGTTTCAAAAATAACATTTTCCGGTTTACGCTTTCAGTGATATTGATTTTGCTTTAACACGCGAATAACAATAACAATAGCAATACTCTTGTGAAGTTTTACGATTATCAAAAAAAAAAAATACCGTAGGAAAGAAACGGAGCTCCGATCTTTTGCACACAAAATGTAACGTTGGACATTACGTTTTTGCGTAAAAATGGGATAATTAAGTGTTATAATTCTTGATATTTTAAATTTCGGTTCCTTTTTTTCTATATTTTCGAGTCTAATGTAATAAATTCAACCAGAAATCACTATATTTTTATCGAACTGTCCAGTCTACGTATTTATTTTCATGCTAATCTATAGCAAAATGGAATTGGTACCAACATCGTGCGCAACGTCATAACATTTGGGCGCAAAAATCACTACGTTTGCGCGCAGCTTTTGATTACATTTGCGCGCATTTTTTTGACAGGTAAACTCAGGTAAATACTGGTAATAATACTTATTTGTTCATTACCTTATTCAATTATTTACAAGTACAAGTACACCAAATATTTCAAAAACGTTCATGTAAATTTATGGCGTTGTGTGTTAAAAGAGGTATTGACCAATCAATGGCAAATCAGTATATAGCATCTAATCTGCGCGGTCGGGATGGCTCATTAAATCGAACTCTTAAGTCGTACGTGTCAAGTATACAATCTGTGTTTGATTCCTTAGAATCGTACACAACAAATTTCGATTTAACGATAAATATTGACAAGACAAAAGTAGTTATATTCAGAAACGGGGGTAATATTAGAGAAGACGAAAAATTGTTTCACAACGGCAAAAACAAAGAAAAAAAAATGGACACGTTTTGTTATCTAGGATTTATGTTAAACTTCACAGGAAAAATTACAAATGCACAAAAGAAACTTTCTGAACAAGGAAAAAAAAGTCGATATTTGCGCTGCTTTCTAATTGCAGAAACTGTAATCTGAACGTACATACTCTGTTGGCACTTTTTGATATCTATGTTAGTAGTGTTTTAACTTTTGGGAATTTTCCAAAGCAGATGAAATCGAAAAAGTCCATTTATGTTTTTGTAAAAGATTACTCGGAGTGAAACAATCAACCATTACTGCTATGGTGTATTTTGAATTGGGACGTATTCCCGTGGTAGTGAAAGGTAAACTGCAGATTTTTAAATATTGGCTCAAACTTTTGAACCCAAATAACTGTATTCTGAAAGGTTTCTACGAGGATCTTAAAGCTTCTTGTGCAAATATACCATTCGCAGGTCGATGAATTGGGTAAAACTGATTAAGGATGAATTACACAACATTGGACTAGGTGAATTGTGGCTACGCCAGACTGAACTAACATTTGAAAACGCATTTTCACTAATAAAAGAGCTTCTACAAGATATAAAAACACAAGAACTATATTCTTTTCTGGAAAACAGTAGCAAGTGTGTTATTAACAGATAAATAATCACAAACCTAGATTTACTATATTTCTTGACTAAATATATCCCTACTTTATACCGGAAGGATATTACAAAAATAAGATTATCTTCACATTCGTTAAATATTGAGACTGGTCGTTTTCTGAATGTACCTGTAATAGATCGTTTATGCATTGTATGTAGTCAAAGTATTGAGGACGAGTTCCACTTTATTCTTGTGTGTTCGGCATACAGAGACTTGCGGGCAAAGTTTACAAAAACTATACTACTGGTATAGACCGAGAGTATTTAAACTGACACAGTTGTTTAGTCTACAAAATGTTAAGCAGTTGATTTTTTTTTAGGGGGGAGGGGGGAATTATGCTGTCTTTTAAAATGAGTGACAGTATTTACAAAATATTTAACATTCTCTGTCTACATGTTTTACTGCAAATATATCTTGTTATTTCTTGTTTACATCGATGAACATGATGAGCTGTAAAGCTTAACTGCTTAAGGTAATAAAGTATACAAGTAGGATCACCCTTGCCATTCAGATTAAACAATATATACCGACATGCTTAGTCAATAACTATAACTATAACAAAAAAAGTTTATCAAATGTCTATTTCATTTTATGAGACCTCTTTTGGAATATGGATGCGAAGCATTGGATGGGTGTTTTGAATATGAATCTAATAAACTACCCCCCCCCCCATAAAAAAAAAAAAAACAAAAAAAAAAACTAGAAGCTACAAGGATAGTTGTAGGTCTTACACAATTTCCAAGTTAAGAATCCTTAAATTTTGAAACGGGCTTGGAAACTTTAACAGAAAGGCGTAGACAACGAACATTAACAATATCAATTGCATAATAAATCGTGTCCCCAATATTTAATCGACTGTCTACCTCCAGTTACACCTGATGTCAGTAGATAAAACCTAAGAAATAATGATAATTATATATATATATCCCCTAGATGTAGACTACGAATAACTGAAAAGTCATTCGTACCATCTACTGTCAGAAAATGGAATAATTTAAATCAAACCATAAGAAACGCACCACCTATCACCACAATTTGAAAGAAAAATAAAGGGGGAACATTTAGACTTCCAACATACTGTGGTGAAGGGTCCAGAAAATTTAATTTATACTGCATTCAAGACTAAGGCACCAGTGCAGTTCACTAAATGCAGACTTAAATAAGATAAATGTAGTGAATGATTCTAACTGCTCCTGTGGTTCTCCTGTTGAAGATGATATTCATTACTTTCTAGAATGCTAATTTTATTATAACCAAAGAGTAGCTATGGTTAATTATCTTATAAATATGAATATATGTGCCTGTCCAAAGTCAGGAGCCTGTTAATTAGGCCGTTATTTTCTCAATTGGATTGTTTCGTGAATTTCATGTCGGGGTATTTTAGAACCAACTATATGGTGTAAGTTTTTCTCTCCTGTTGACGATGATATTCATTTCTTTCTAAAATGCTAATTTTATTATATCCAAAAAGTAGCTATGGTTAATGATCTTATAAATATGAATATATATAATAATATATATAAAGAATGGAGCATAACAGCCTGCCGTTTTTATAGATAAAAAAAAATACTAGTAACTAAACATGTTTTTACTCCACACATTCTGTATGTGCCTGTCCTAAGTCAGGAGCCTGTTGCACAATGTAATTAGGCCGTTATTTTCTCAATTGGATTGTTTCGTATATTTCATGTCGGGGTCTTTTAGAACCAACTATATGGTATAAGTTTTTCTCATTGTTGAAGGCCGTACGGTTGCTTTTAATTGCTTACGTCTACTTCATTCGAACTTTGGTGGATAGTTTCTCATCGGCAATCATACCGCATCTCCTTATTTTTAAACATGCCTATTCAACATTGATACTGAAAGGCTAGTGTTGGGAACAGGTGCATAAAATTACGAAACTAACTCTTAAATTTTTGATAAAGTTCGTTGTTTCATTAAACAGTCAAAAATATTTAACATTCCAAGTCAGCAGTTTTGTCTTTGTCTTCTTTTCTGTTCTTCTTGCTTTTTTAAGAGTTTTTTTCTGTTGCCATGCCAATGTGTGACCCCTTCCTTTCTTTTCTATAACTGAAGGTATATTATTTATGTGTTTGCTGCCATCATAAAAAATTATATGTGTATTGTATATTTAAGGAGAGGACTTAATATAAGTTGTTATAACTTGTGTCCAATCCTATTTCTTGATTAGTCAAAATAAAAAAATACTAATAAATTGACTTAATTATAACATATCTCTAGAGCAGTTTATCAAACATTCAGAATTTAGCATTTTCTATCATGATTTTTTTTGGGGGGGGGGGGGGGGGGGGGAGGATTCCCACTGTTTAGTTGCTGATTCAAGTATAAATTAAACACTTTTTTTAATAAATAAAGACTTGCCATTTTGCCTTTGCTTTTGTTTGAATTCGATTATTTATTTCCATCCTCAGAATTCTTAGTTCTGTTTCAGCATTATAATATGTTGTAAATCATTTGAATAATTTATTGCAAACAAAAGGTGTGTATTTTTTCTAATTTTTCAAATAGCATCTTCTCCTTTTTATATTTTTCTGTTTCGTTAAATGAAGAGCAGGATATGGCTGTGTCTCTAATTTTCATTTAAAAGATCCCCAAAGCAGATGATTATTAACTGTGTATGCTTGACCAAGATGTTCAAGCTCTACATTAGGCTTACATTTATATTCAGACATAACCTCTGTAAATCATGCTTGACTTTACATACATATATATGTGTGCGTGTGTGCGTATGATAGAAGAATTCGTTTATTGCAAAAGTATTCATAACATAGAATAAATACTCGTCCTGAAGTTCATGCACAACCAGTATGACCTCCAAGTATTCCGGAAGAAGGGTTTGTTACAATATATTTTTAAATTGGTAATTATCAAAATGTTTAGATCATCAATAAGTATGTCAACACTTGGGTTGTGAGTGCACCATTTCCCGATCTTAGTAGACCAAGAGTTGCCAGTTTACCTACTAAATGACGGTGGTTCTCTGTAAATATCAACAACAAAATAAAGTGGTCGTGGGGATTTAGCCAAGAGTGCTGTAAGTGACGTTTATCACAACCATTTATCAATCAACCTTTTCAAAAATATAACTAGTTATTAGCCTGTATTTGGTCAAACATAGAGGCTCTCGAGAGTCTGTGTTACTCACTTGGATCTTATTCTACTATGATTTTGGAAATGATTTCAAAATAATGTTAAAATCATAATAAAGAGCAATTACCCTCAAGGATTCAAACTGGTGATTTAAAACATTTAACAAATTTGCAGATCTTTTCTTGAATATCATTATTGCTGCTAAAAGTTTATCTTTTTCGACCATAGTTTCAAGATAATGAGTAAAATCAAGACAAAATGGTAAAAATGATATTTAGGAGCAATAACTCCTACGAAGAATCAACCAATGAATACAGCCATACTAGCTTAATGTAGACATTATCTTGCTGATCCTTTTTTGCTTGAAGTTTCTATATATTAACAATTTCAAAATAATCGGCAAAAACACACAAAATTGGTGAAAATCATCATTTAAGGGCAATAAGTCTGACCAGAAATTGACATAGAAGTTGTAGATCTCAATATTCGGGAAATGTCTGCCTCGGTCAGATTTTCTCCATCAATAATGGGATTCAAGATAATAGACAAAACATACTTTTTTTCATCCCTATGTTCTATTTTTAGCTATATTGGTTGGCAAGCAGATTCATCGAATAGAGTTTTTAATCTAGTGACCCAACTAATGAAGGTTGCCAATTTTGATTTATTTTTGCCCAGTAGTTTTCATAGAAGAAGATTACAAATTTATTGTAAAAATTTACAAGATTGACGAAAAAATTGCAAAAAATTGTATTGAACTCCATCTATAAAGAGTTAACTGATAATTTCAGTCATGTTGACATATATTTGTAGATCTTGTACTGCTGATAATGTTTACTCTTTTTAAGTTTCTATCTACATTGGTATCTATTATACTTTTTCAAGATAATAGGCAAAAACTAAAAAGAATAGGTAAAAATCGTCATTAAAGTGCAATAACTATAATAAATAGTCCTTTGACGATTTCAGTCATTCGTATTATCTGTAAATTTTGTCTTGCTGATCACTTTTCCTGATTGAAGTTTCTTTTTATCTATAGTAGTTTTCAAAATAATAGGCAAAAATGAAAAATAAGCTGTTGACACAGAGATATGTCTCGCCTGTCGGCATAAAATTCAGAAAAAGACAATCTGATGGAGAATAAAAATGCTTATTAGTTCAATCGCTGGACCATAATCTAATAGGCAGGACCTGAAAACATCGACAAACTTAGATATGCAGACAGTAATGTAACTTTATAGAAATTATATCGTTGTCTATTGCAAGTATCTTTTTTATCTTTATTCTCTATTGTAAGTATTTCCTACCAATCTACATTATTATAAGGTACCTGGGGTGCCTTCCTCCATCTCGCATTTTGAAATAGAAGCCTGTACATTGTAACAATCAGTCTAGATTTTTAATGAAATGGGCAAATTTCGAGACTATCATGTAATTCATGTGTAAGACTTTTCATGTAAAATATAGAAAATGATGTGCGTTATAATATTTACAGCTGTATTTTACAAAAAACAGAATTTTTTGTTTGATTCATTTTTTATTACCCTGCAATTTAAGTAGAGATAACTCAGATAAAGTAACTTTTACAATAGAATGTGTTGTGAATCTACCTATTTTATTATGTAGCAAGAAAACAAGTCCGGTGACCCCATTTTTCTTTTTCTTATCTTAAAGCATATTGTTAGAACTATCTTCTCATATTCTATCTTAAACGTTTTTGGTGTAGTTTCTTTTTATCACACAAAATTGAGTTTTCTAATCATAATGTATACAAAATCTGCCAATTTTGCACAACCTGTAGCGTGAAAAAAACCCGGTGACCCATACTTTTCATTAAATTTTTGACAAAAAAATGATATAAAACTTCGTCCTCGGTCAATATAATCCGAACAGCTCCATATTTAACGTATTGACCTCGTCAAAAGTCCATAATTGATAAATATTCAAGATAATTACTAAAAACTGATAAATTCCTTAAAATGAACAATTCAGGGGCAGCAAATCAACAATGTCTGTTTCTTCTGAAATTACAGAGCATAGATCGTGACCTGGTGAACATTTCTAACCCGTCAGTTTTTCTCTAAATGCGTTAGTTTTTATAGATATAAGCCAAGCTCTGCATTTTACCTCTTTGCTCTATTTTTAACCATGGCGACCCTGTTGGTTGATTGGCGGAGTCATCGGACACATTTTCTTAAACTTGATACCCTAATGATGAGTATGGACAAGTTTAATTCCATTTGGCCATGTAGTTTCAGAGGAGAAGAACTTTGTAAAAGATTACAAAAATGACGAAAAAAATGTCTTTAAAAGACAATAACTCCAATAAGGGGTCAATTGACGATAAACGTTTTTGGTTACGTTTGAATTATTGTTTTGCTCTAAATGCATTTATTTTATAGATATAAACTAAAAACCACATTTGAGCTACATCAGTCACTCCGGAAGGGCGTGTTTAATATTTTTAAATTTTTTTACAGCATGTCATCTTTTATATGGGTGAACAACTAACGTCATTCGAATACTGCTAAGTGCACAACAGAATAGACATCAGTATGAAGGTCATTATGCAGGTGTCAACAGCTCCCGACCTGATTGCTTCATACAGGTGTCAGCAGTACCCAGCCAGATTGCATCAAACAGGTGTCAGGAGCTCCCTGTCTGATTGCTTCAAACGGCTATTCCACACAAAGCAGATATACAGACAGCGAGTCCATCAGTTTCCCGGTTTTGTCTGGAGCCACGTCATGGAAGAAACAACGTCATCTTTTTTCTTTCATTATTCATTAAAGACTTCTTTCAAATATTAATAAAACCATCAAGAATGTTAGTCGTCCGAATTCCTCACAACTTAGTTTTTGCATTGCAAGCTTAGTCTTTCTTGGTTGTTATTTCGATTGCAAGCTTAATCTTTCTTGTTTGTTATTGGTGTTGCAAGGTTATAAATTTTAGCACCTTCGCTATAGTCAACACCACTTATTCTCTCCGCTTCCGGTGGAAACATTTTCCTTTTATGACCATAATACGCATTTCTAAGATAGCCTCCATCGCTGACGGCATTAAAAGTTAAATAAAATACCCGGCGAGCTTTATTCGTCATGTTTTTTGCAGACCTATGTGGTACAAAAGCATTAAAAATCATTATAGAACCTGCTTCGCAAGGAGCCGGCTTCCAGTTCATCGTGTCTACAACGTCAGGGTGTATATTACCACTTTCCTCCTGACGTAGCACGCCTTCTTTATGACGACCGGAAACTAGTTCGAGACAACCATTTTCTATCGTCATTTCATCAATGGCAACCATGGCGGTAATGTGTAGCTTTTGGTCGAATGTGACATACGCAGGCGCGTCTTGGTGCGGCGGAAACGCTCCACCATTCGGCAGTTTGTAATTTACTTTTTCTTTAAACAAGCATGCCGGTTCGTCAAAACAATCCGATATACAGGATGTGATTTTATTTTCAATAAGGTTTCTCATACCTTCATGGTATGGAATAAAATTTTCTGTGCGACACAATGTTTTCTTTCCATTTACAGTTTCGAAATAAGAAAACCACTTGTTTGCAGTTTCCGGCCATGCTTGAATTTCGTCTCCCCAGTTTTTTGACGTTTAGCTTTTCTTCTTCGGTTAAGAAATTTTTCAGCACTAAGTATCCATCATTGTTAAATGACGCCACTTCCTCTCTTGTTAACACTTGGCGTTGATACTCTTCAGTCATTTCTAAAATATATACATACATAAGAGATAATACACAAGCAGATCCTACTACTAAATATATCTTTTATGGGGGTCAAGATGGGTTTCATACAATAGCTATAGTGAAAATTGAGTCAATGGTACAGAAAAATAGACAAAAATATAGAAAACAGAATAACAGTACTGCGAATTACAGAGAGAGAACATGAGGTTCCATATATAAAGAATAGAGAATAATTGGCAAAATAAATAAAAGAATAGAGAAAAATTACATTAGAAAAAGAATATAGAAATGAAGGACCCCCGTCCTGACCCTCATAATTGTATAAATTAAGAAAAAAAAACATACGTATACATCGTCTCCCTTTCTTTAATAAAACATTTTTTTACGTGTACAAGTAAATAAACTTTTATTGTTTATGTTTATATCTATGCATAACAGTTCTGTTTCAAAACGGTGGTCAATTAAAATCCATTTGCGCCAGTTCAGAACAGTGGTTGCAAATTGAAAGTTCGATGCAGTGACCACTAACATAATGATTTTGTAAAATATTTTTGCACCCCGAAAATATCTTGGGAGCATATAGTTATCGCTTTGTCCGTTCACCAGATCTGTTAGCAGTGTAAACTTTTAACTTGTTTACCCCCGGGATTATCCATTCAATAGTCCGAAATGTATTTAATCCTTAGTACAAACTAACCCTTTCACAATGAATACAAAAATGAAAGAGTGTCTGGACTAGGTTAATAGAGAATAAAGACCAATGAAACATAATACTGAATAGAGAGTAATGGGTCCTACTGAATAAAGATCTCGCAGAGGGTCCCGAACAATGTTCTAAACAGACAAACAACTCGAATCAAGTGGAGATAGGGGTCTTTCAATTTTGTATTCTTTTTTTTTTCGTTCATTATTCCTAATCTTTACCAAAATAATGGCTATTCTGTAATTACTTGATAATTGTATTCTGGACATTGTTTTTTTTTCTGTAATATTTTTACCCAATATTTAATTTTTGTAGTTATTCTTTATACTTTAGCCCCCCCCCCCATTATTCTCTATTCTTTCTTTTTTTTTTGCCCATTTTTCTCTATTTTTTTTGTCCATTATCTTCTCCCCACACCCTCGGATATTACCTTTGTGAAAAATAATTCACTGCATCATTAATTTAAAGGGTTTACTGTGTCATCGATCCAGTGTATTTGTCATTTATGAACTGTTTATTTGTTATTTATGAACTGTTTATTTGTTATTTATGAACTGTTTATTTTTAATTTTGTCGATCTGATTTGTTAATCATTTTTCAACTGGTTTATATTTATGTCGTTTGTTCTTATGTCGTACTTTTACACGACTGTCCAGGATTGGGGGAAAGTTTAGATACAGCAAATGGGCGTTTCAATAAAAACGTGATTTCTTGTCCCAGCCACTTTTAAAAAAAATGTGTTTGATCTTTACAAGTAATTTTTTGTGCAGTCAGTACATTTAATTAGATATACCATTTTTAAGCAAAGAAACATGCTATTTTGTAGAGGAATTAATAAGATATTGATTCCTGAATGGTTCAAAATAAACAAAATGGCATGTCCCTAGACCTCCTATTCAACATTCATACTCTAAAATATTGTAACAAAAGGTAGAAATAAATGTTATTTTTACTTAATATAAGTTCTTTAATTATTCAAAAGTATGTTTAGAGCCAACATATTTTAATAAACATTTTTTGACAAAGGATTTTTAATTTTAGAAGGTGTGTCCCTGAAATTCCTGACAAAATGTCCACTAAGAAACGAAGTCATTAAATTTTGTTAATAAACAGTTTTATACAATTAATGTTGGCAAGATATATACACATTAGGGTCTTATAATAGAAGTGATGCTTTTATAACGGCAGTTAAATTGTTGGCCAAAAAAATTGAACACATCAAATGGACCAGAGTGATACCGTATTTGTTTTAATGTCCACTACGAAACGGGTCAAATCTCCTTCAGTATCTGGTTTTAAAATTATAAAAAAAATACCAGTGTACAGCTTTGTATGTGCTTTGATGAATGGAATCATTTTTGTTACTATTACAATATAGGGATTGTGGGGAATGTGAATATGTCCACTACGTAATGGTCAACTACGAAACAAGTATGAGAGAAAAACGTTTCGTAGTGGACACTACCACTACCATGCAGTCGTTTTTTACATTTTTTTCAATTATATTCGTGCAAAACAAATGACAAGGGTTAATTTCATGTAATTTTCAGTATATTTTTATCAACATAGAATAGGGTTGATGTCAACTACGAAACATTTTGTCCACTACGAAACGGTTTTGTCAACTACGAAACTCATCAAAATGTCCACTACGTAACATGAGTTGTACCTTCATATGTGAAGTACTGTCTAATCTTTATCGATAAAAAAATGGTTCTCCAATTCAGAAAAAATGAGATCTTTCTAGGATATAAAGTAAAACAAACTGGAATGTCAATAGGAGACATTAAAATGTCATACGATGTGCGTTTAGAAGCAGTTTCGTAGTGGACAAATGTCCCCTACGAAACAGTAAATAAATTATGAAAAAATATCATTTTGAAGAGTATTTAAGATTGCACTTTTTATTAACAAACAGGTCTATAATAGAGGTATTCAAAAAAACTCTTGAAATAAAATTTTAGACAGGTTGATTGTCCATTTTTTTAGGTCTAAAACTCAAACTTTTATTGAAAAACGCCCAAATACGTTTGACCCCGCTGCATATTGTATGTACCTGTCCTAAGTCAGGAGTTTTTATTTTTATAAAGAATGGAGATTAACAGTCTACAGTTTTTTTTTTAATGAATAGACAAAAATAACTAAACATGTTCAACCCCGACACATTCTTTATGAGCCTGTCCTAAGTCAGTAGCCTGTAATTCAGTGGTTGTCATTTGTTCATATGTCATATTTGTTTTTCGTAAATTGTTTTGTTATAATAAATCAGGCCGTCATTTTTTTTCAATTGAATTGTTTCACGTATTTCATGTCGGGGTCTTTTATAGCCAACTATACGGTATGCTTTTTTCTCATTGTTGAAGGCGTACGGTTGCCTTTAGTTGCTTACATCTACTTTATTCGAACCTTGGTGGATAGTTGTCTCATCGGCAATCATACCGCATCTCCTTATTTTTATACACAAAGGATGTTCGCTCCTCTTGTTTTTGAATTTTTGTCAGATATTCGGAATCCTCTTGTTTTATCAATATAGAGCCATTTAAAAAATTTGCCCACTAACCCCTACTTTTCTTTCCATAATTTGATTACATACATATTAAAATGTCATCTTTGAAAATCTTATACAATCCTTGTTATTTTTTCATCGATTCTGAAAGAAAAAAGGTGTTAATGTTAAAAATGTATGAAAAATCTAGTGTGACCCATTTCCCGTCAAAATTTGTAATGGCTTATATCTCAAAAACAAGCACACGGACCCTCCCTTTTTTTTTTTGCCTTTTTAGATTTTTATTTTATTTATATATTATCATAGTCTGACGGACGGACAGACGGGTCAAAAAACTTATACCCGACGCAATAAATTGCGTGGGGTATAATAATATTATTAACAATAAAGTAGAGAGAATAATTTGGGTGCTAAAATATAAAGAATAGGGAATTATGGGTAACAATATAAATAATAGAGAAAATTGGCAGAAAAGTAAAGAATAGAAAAAATGACATAAAAAACTATAGAATACAGAGTTGAAGGACCACTTATCCAGACCCTCTTTTAAAAAGCTTGTAATTTTGATACAGAGTAGCTAACATCCTTCACGGGGTAATCAGATATATGTCTAACGTAATTACCATTCATAACAGTAGCTGTGGATTGATACCTAGACCGGGAACCAGTCACCAAACGGAGAAGGGTCCGTTTCATTAAAGAGCCCATGCTGTAATCACACTTGTTTCTTTGTTCCTGGAAAAAATATAAACCAATTCTATTATATTATATTGACTAGAAATAAATCAAAATTTCTTCCTACACTGTAGCACCATTAAGCAACGATCTCATACCACTATGGTTTCTGTCATTCAACCAGTGACCGGTCCTAGATTGATTGATTGGTTTTTAACGCCACTTTCAGCACTATTGTGCTATTTCGTGGCGGTCTGTTTATATTGGTGGAGAAAACCGGATTGCCGCCGGAGAGAACCACCGATCCCCGGTAGGAAAACTGACAATCCTAGTCAATTAAGATTGGAGTCGAGTGCACCTGCCATATGCGGGATTCGAACTCACACCCTCAGTGTTGACAGGCTAGTGATGCAGTAGTTCGACTCCTTAGACCACTCGGCGACCGAGGTCATAATATACCGAGACAAGAACACATCAATGACCAAATTACTCTGAACTTCATGCGAAATTGTTTTTTTACCTGATTTGTCAATGAAAACACGTTGTGATAACATTTACAATACCAATTGCAATTGCAATTGCACTGCACCAAATGAGCATTTGACAATTAAGTGTCTTTTCAGTGATGCTCGAAGCAAAAATATGTGAAAGTTCAAAACCCAATACAAACGTTGATTCAATACAAATGATCCAAAGGTGAGGCATTAGCTGAACAAGAACAAAGGTGGTCTTGATGGCGTTTACAGAATAGAGAATACTAGGCCAATACTGGAGAAAAATGGGCCCCCCAAAAAATAGAGCAAGTAGACGAAAAAACCAAAGAATAGACAACAATAGGACAAAATATAAAGAATAGAGAATAATGGGGTGCTAGAATATAAAGAAGAGAGAAAAATTGCCCCATGTCCGTTCTTTCTCATAAATTAGTGGCGGATCCACGGTATTAAGGGTTAGGACACCCCCCTTTTTTTTTAACCACAATGCTTTTGTTTGGTGAACATCCCTCTTTTAAATGACTAGCATGCTGGAAACCCGTCCCTTTTCTAAAAAGCAATGGATTCGCGCCTGTATATGATGTTAAATGGGGTGTTTCATCGTGAAAAAAACACCAACTGATAAGACGAAAGAGCAACCCCGAAACATAACATCGAATGAAACAGATGATTTAAATCAATTGTGCAGCCCTATATTGGCGCTCCCAATTGGCAAATAAACAATATGTTATGTAATATCATGATAGCGTTAGAAGACGACCATTTGATATTGATGGGAGTGTTACAAACTGTCCTGGTAAGAACTGAAAATAAATAACCTTGCGCAAGACAACCTCGCGCAAGACAGGATGAGCACGAATAATGTACCCCCCCCCCCCCCCCTTTCCCCCCACTGAATATTAAATGTTCGACTCCAAGCTTACTAATTTAATAAGAAAATTGTTAAATTGTATTTCATCTTTTTCAGATGAATTAATTAAAATGGGTTTGGTTGGGGCTATTAGAATAGAGAACAATGGTTGAAAGAAATATAGAATAGATAAAAATGAGCAAAATGAAATAAAGAATAGGAAATAATGGGGTGTAAAAATATAAAGAATAACTGTGAAAAAATAAAAAAAAAATATGTTATACAATACTGATTACAGAAATGAACGATGTACAAATTAAGAAATCATTTAATTTTTGGAGAAAATAATAGCAGCATCATTTTCAATAGAATTTTACAGAATGAGTGTTATTTTTAAAGATAAAGAAAAATTACTTTAAAATTTAGAGAATACAGAAATTAAACCCTCATAAAACATTTTTTTTTTTTATAAAATACAGTATTTGGCTTCACTTACTTTTTGACAATTTTCCACGTTTGATCACTATAACATTATGATTTAAATGACCGATATAATGCCGGAATCGTTTGACCATAGACAGTAACTAACTAGTAGGCGTGTTAAGGTGAAAAAGTATACTCGATGCTGCGGTTCACATATTACAGTTTAAATACGGGGAAAATGTCAAAACATTGATTCTTAAATTTAACCAGTAAATTTAAATCATATTCTTGATATTAACCATATACAGATCTTTCAAATTAAATATATCAATTCAGATATTTATTTAAAATTTTTTTTTCATTGCTCGTCATTATAGGACGGAGAATGTGTGTATTACGTTTCCACGGGGAAAAAGGGATGTAATAATAATGCAAGTATGCACTTCTTATGCATATGGTAAGCCAGTTTGAAAGAATTCTTTTAACCGCTCATGGAAATATTCAATCTGGCTGTTCACTTATCTCGTACATATCTCTACAGACTGGTGGTTGTTTATATCTTCGTAATGTCTCCATAAGCTTCCAATACAATTGAGAGGTTTCTAAGAGCCTTATAGCGTGTTCCCGATAAACCCGACACTCTAAAAATTGGGCTTTCACTTTGTTTATCTGTGGTTTAGCTCTTAGTACAGAAATGATGACTATAGGGGTAACGAACCAGGTGCAAATGCAGGATTATGAAGAATAAAATGGGAGGGGGGATATTAAAAGGATGCCAAAGCGGTTAAAAACGAGGCACACCTTGCTTACAACTCTTATGAGGGAAATAAAAATCTGAGTTTAAATTTTCCTTTAAATGTGAAGTTTTGAGGAAATAAACGATGAAAATGCGCCCTTGAAAAGATATCTGACAAGTTAAACTTGTTGGTCTGTTTAATTGATTGATTGTTGTTTGCTTAATTGTCGTCTTGTGGCAAATATTTTGCGCTTGTTTAGGATGAGGTCTGCATGTTTGAAAGGCTATTAAAATTGGAAGACAATCTCAGATCTTCTATGAAATTACAAAGCTTAATGTTGGGGAAACTTTGCATGAATATATATAGGATATCTCTGTCAAAGGATACCATTGTATTGGGTCAAACTGCCGAAAAACGAGTCACATGAACATGGCATTAGGGGAAAACAAAGATTTTCCTTAAAGCGGTTCTTTCAAGAAAATGACACGGTGTGGCTTCTTAGACTTTTCAACTCTCACTCAAGGGCTTAACAAGGTCAAATGGGTATGAAGAAAAGGCCATATAATCTTTGTGTAGGAGACATTCTCAGATATTCTGTGAAACTACATGTAATAATGCATCATGTAATGTTTCATCGTCCTTAACATGCATGAAATAGTTGCCACTGTACATATATTTAGCAACCACCAATCAATCAATCAATCAATCATAAAATGTTTCAAGTTGAAGCTTTATCTAAAAAAATGTATGTGTAATAGGCCCTTTAAAACAGTACCGGTTGGATGAAAAGTATGGAAGCTAGCAGAGATCAAATTTAATTAACATATACTAAATTCTTTCTTGAATCTTCACCATTATAGATGTAAAAAACATTGCAGATGTATTATTGAGCATGTATTAAAAATATATTATACTTTAAGGATGTACTTAGGTGATCTAAGGTGAAATTAAATGAATCAAGAATTTAAAATTGATACTATAAGCTTGAAGAGTATAAGTTAAGTATCAAAATAAGCTAAAAATATTGATAGGTCATGGAGCCCCTTTTCGAGATATTTGATTTATAAAATATGGCGGGAAAAGGCTGACTCGGACTTTTACCTTATATTTGCATTGGTATTATTTGGGACTCAAATCAAAAGAAAGAAAATCAAGAATCTGCTTAAATTTTGTCAAATGACTTTGTATGAGCTATTAAGTCTTATATTAAAAGATAAATAGGTGTTATGGGGCAAAATATTTTACATTGTATCGTATGGAAAAAAAACAAGGAGTCCGAAAATCTGATACAAATTCCAAAACCTCACCTAAGTACATCCTTAAGTTATTTGCTAGTTCTTAAAACAGTTGACAATTTATCTTGTGTGTTTGTGTGGTGGAGGTATGCCTTTTCTAATTAATTGCTTGATTCTTAATTACCTAAAAAAATGGAGGTACATATATTCTATGTATGTAGCATAGTTTGAAAGATCTTAAGTTTAAAACTGCGGAAGGAGTTTATTACATTTCCGTCGCAATTTATTCTGAAAATTTTAAATTAACCAGTATATGTAGCTTTAATTCATAAGAGGGTCTGGATGGGCTTTACTGAATAGAGAATTATGAAAATAATAATATTATTAATAATAAAGTAGAGAGAATGATATGGGTGCTAAGATATAAAGAATAGGGAATAATGGGCGAAAATATAAACAAAAGAGAAAAATAGGCAGAAATGTAAAGAATAGAGAAAAATGACATAAAAAATTAAAGAATACAGACTTGAAGGACCACATATGCAGACCCTTTTATAAGGGTGTGAAAGGTATTTGTTTTTTTTCCCTCCCTCGATATTTTCACTTCACTTCCTTTTTCTCTTTTTTCTTTATCCATATTCCCTTTCTGCGATCCCTTATACGAGGGTCTGGATGGGGTTTACAGAATAGAGAACAATAGGTCAATAAAGCAGAAAAATGGGCCTAAAAATAAGGATAGAGTAAAATAGGCTCACAAAATTAGGAATAGATAATAATGGAGTGCTAAAATACAAATAGAGAAAAGGGGCAAAATTTATATAGAATAGAGAAAAAGGAGAATACACAATCGAAGGACCCCCCCCCCCCCTTCTTACACACACCCTCTCATATAACTTCGTGGAATAAATGTCATTGAATACTCGTTCCATAAGCAAAACTTATTACTTATATAAGTGTTAATAATAATGTTTCTAAATGGATGTTTGATATATATAAATACGAACAATTCACATTGATTTTAGTTCTATAGAGTTTAAACACAAATAGAATCAATTACACAGGATTTTTAAATCTATGAATCACTTTTGTGTTTTGATACGATACCCACATTTAAAGTCTTATTTATTAACCCCAGGACGAGAATATTCCATTTCGTAACATGTCTATAAGGTTGCCAATAGAGAAATTAAAATATTTATTGCAATACACATTGATCTTGTAATGTTTACATGCCGACCCGGCGTTTTTTTTTGTTCTAATGCAAGTTGAAAGTTGAAGAAGTAAGGTCAATTAGACATTCGCTTCTGTATATAGCTAATATCAACTTAAAAGTATTTAACTATTTGTATAAAGGATTAAGCTTAATGGCGTAATCGATCCGACAAGGTCATGTAAAATCGGATTTAAATCATACAAGATTTAATTTGAATTCATAAGCAACAATACAATATATATAAATTATAAAAACATATAAAATTAACCCACATATAAAAGAATGTTAGAAAAAAAAATCCATAAAGCATCATAAGTCATAACTGAAATTTAAAACTCCAAATATTTTTTTTTATCAAAGCCGGAATCTTTATCATCTTCTGAGGTTTCAACAAAACCATTTCTTACATCAAAATTCCATTTTTTATTTTGAATAATTCATTTTAAAGCCGATTGATCATTTTGTCCATTTGACTTTCTAGTCGTTGTTTGCTTTTCTCTACTTTGCCACTTTCCGTAAATTAAAATTTTCAAAAATCTTGGCCTTTTGATTGAAATTTTCTACAAAAGTTTAAAAAAAAAACTCTATGAAGGATTGACAAAGTAACTGATTGATGTGTAACAAACTTAAAAACCAGACTGTATCTACTTGTTAACTGTTAAGTCTTTTTATCAGTAAAATACGAAAAAATGAAAATAAATATTTTCAAAATTTTGCTCTGAATATACGTCAAAGAGACAACAACCCGACAAAAGTGCAGAAAACAGCCTTTTGGTCAACAAGCTTCTAACCAAATTTCATAAAATTCCAAATTGACAAAGTTATTGACGTCTTAAAAGACTTGAACCTCAGACTAAATCTGAATGTTAACTGTAAAAAAAATTTAGTCCATCTATCAGTAAATACGAAAAAATTAAAATAAATATTTTAAAAATTTTGCTCTGGATACTATCTTTTGGTCTACAAGCTTCTGACCAAATTTCATAAAATTCCATGTAGGTTTGACAAAGTTATTGATGTCTTAAAAAACTTGAACCTCAGACTTAATCTGAATGTCAATTGTAAAAAAAAAATAAAGTCCATTTATCAGTAAAATACGGAAATTGAAATTAAATATTTTCAAAATGTTGCTCTGGATACTGTCTTTTGGTCAACAAGCTTCTGACCAAAAGGAGCAGGGGCATTAAGGCAATGTTTTAACACAAGAAAAAAAATCTTTGACAACTGTTTCAAATTGGCATATATATAATGTTTGAAATTGATAGAGTCAAGAAATATAATGAAAGATATGAGATTTTTTATCTGACGACGTCACAATTACGTCATAATATGAACAGATTTCATGAAAACGAAGAAAAATACAGAATTTATGCGGTTTTCCATCGCTATTTCCATTGTGGAAATATCGTACGCAGCTGCCTAGAAACAACAAAATAATTCAAGAAACGCTTTATTATAACTATTGACATAATCTCACCAAATATTAAGTTGTTTCTTGAGTGCAAAGTACTGGGGTCACATCAAATGAAATATAGACAATATCTGTATCCTCATTACTCATAATCCATATACCTTTATTTTCTGAACTGAGCATTTTAAAGCTATCACAGCTCTTACTCATGGACTTTATATGCAGTGGCAGATCCAGGGGGTTTGGAGGGGGAGGGCGTCCGGGGGTTATAACCCCCCTTTTTTTGACGATCAATGCTTTTGAATGGGGACATATGGTTGGAAACCCCCCCCCCCTTTCCCTTTTTATCCTGGGTTGGAAAACCCCTTTAAAAATGGTTGCATATGCAACTTAAATAATTAAAGCTTTTCGCTAAAGCAAGCGAACTATTCGTAAACTTCTCAAAATTTTGGGGCCCTTTTTTTGTTTATTATGCTGTATTGATTTTGCTAAATATTGAAGGCCGTTCGGTGACCTATAGTTGTTAACGTCTACGTCATTTGGTCTCTGGTGATGTTTTTTTTTCATTGGCAATCATACCACATCTTCTTATCTTTATAAAGTCATAGTCATTTAATACCCCCTCCCATCGTATAACATTTTCAACGCTTTTGTCTACATAGATTTGTCATGAACTGTAAAATATTGTAGGTTCCATAAGAATACAAGCTTTTAAAGAAATAAAATGCATTTATCTTTACCAGGGACAGTCGGTTGGTATAAAACGATCGACGTGAATATATACGATGTACAGTAACTTCATAGATAAGTGAACAGAAAAGACCAGACACAGTATTTATCATAAAAGTCCAAAGATGTTGTAAAATAGGTTTGAATCGTAGATTTAAAATATATTAGTAATTAACTTCTAGATGGTGTTCAAAGATTTTAAAATGGGTGAGATACCATGACCACCGTTAGAAGTGTCATTTGAAAAAAAAGTTTATGCCTTTGCCACATTTTCAGCTGCAGCCCCCTCCCCTCCCCTCCCCGCCCCCCTTTCCCCCCAAAAAAAGAATCAATTGAACAAGTATTTGTGAAGAAGGTATTAACACTTTACCTTGGCTTCTCAGTTTTTTGCTGGTACTGAAATACACATCCTATATAAGTTCTGAAGAAGTTTTACGTTATCGTTTGAAGTGAAAAGTGTTTGACTCTTCATATAAGAAATCAATATTCTCTGCTCTATAGATTTTAATAAATGGAGTCTTAAATATATCCATAATAAATGCCCCGTATCAAATGTATATATGGTAATATATGAAAATAACTACTTATAAACTGTTACGTTTCGCATGCCATGTATAGCGTAGAGACATGCATCATAAATCTAAGTTAAAGGACAAGTTGAACGTCTATTTTCACTGAACTAGTACACAATTTATTTAGGGGCCAGCTGAGGACCACCTCCGGGTGCGGGATTTTCTCGCTGCATTGAGGACCCATTGGTGGCCTTCGGCTGTTGTCTGCTCTTTGGTCGGGTTGTTGTCTCTTTGACATATTCCCCATTTCCATTCTCATTTTTTTGAAACATAGTTCTAAAAGCTTTCTTTGACAAATTTTATACTAACTTCATTACAAGAAGTCTATATTACATTTTCTTAAAGAGAGATAAGAACTGTAGTAAATTTAATTCATTTGAAATTTGTATTTAAATACCGTCTGTTGGAGATTACTAAACCCCAATAAAATACAATATTTTTTCATTTTATAAATAAGTGCCTTCGATGATAAAAAGTCGGCATTGAACTGTCTCATTATGCGGATTTTCAAAAAGACTCGTTTCATTTTTATTACAACAAATAATAGGTCATAATAACACGACAGAGTGTTTTGTTTCAGTATGTTCTAGATATAATATACAAAAAGCCAATTTTAGACAAGGTACCCCCATAAGCCTGGAAATATCGTGGCTAGTCATATATGTTGTTCTCTATACTGTTGAAGACAGGTACAGTTCATTAGGAAATCTTACTGCACCTCATTTTCAACAACCTATAAATGACAAAGATTACATAATTCACGGGAGGATCCATAATTTATGAAAGCGGGCACAAATCCCGATAATTGAATATGAAGTGCCGTGTGGAGCAAGTCAAATTCTTTTTTTAACAACTTTATTCCAAAAATTGATATATATCGTTTGAGAAACATCGAGTTTTAAATATCATCTTTAGGCGATCAACGGGGAGGGGCGTACACCCTCTACGATCCCCTGGATCCGCCACCGTAGTCTCCAACATCTCAATTAATGTATGTACCTTTTTTCAATGTTGATATCATTGGAACTGAATCTTAACTTTGATCGTATATATATAAAAGAGATGCGCTATGAGCGCATGATATATGATACACCCGTCGCTTTTTCAGCGAAAAAAGTTCCAAAACTCCTCGATGTCATATAAGAAATTTATAAAAAAAAATTAAAGGGAGCTTATTTAAAAAGGTTAAACCAGTCACAAAAGTTTCATGAAAACTGCTCAAAGAATTTTTGAGTTATTGTTAAAAAACTGGAAAATCCTCCCTTTTTTATGAATAAAATCAACATAACTCTGAAACGTAAAATCTTAAATTTGAAAAGTCGAAATAGAGCTTACGTCAATAGATATAAACAGTTCACAAAAGTTTCATGAAAATTGGTTGAAGCGTTTTTGAGTTATTGTCCGACATGTTGACGACGGACGGACGGACGGATGGACGACGGAATACTATAATAAGTCCCGTAAACGGGCGTATAAAAGTAAGGAGATGTGGTATGATTGCCAATGAGACAAATATCCACCAAAGTTCAAATGAAGTGGATGTAAGCAATTATCGGCAACCGTACGGCCTTCAAAAATGAGAAATACCCATATCGTATGGTGGCTCTGTTCCGGAGTGCCTAGATTGAATTAAGGTTCAAGTTTGAAGCAATTTTTTATATTTTGCATGTGTTCTAAATTTTCACCCTGTTTGGCATTTAGGAGATAATTGTATTGTATTTTAAGCTTGGCCTTCACAAAACGTGGATTTTACTGTCGCAAATTGAGTTTACCTAGTTAACTAGACGTATTTATACTTTTTGTACGCTTCTGAATGGATTCAATTTTGACAAAAAGAAAATTTTGAGGCACAAAATGTGACTTTCTTGTTTATTTTTTGAGAAATTACACATAAAAAAAAAAATCGGAATTCAAAATGGTGGCTTTCTTAGTTACGGACTGGAAGAACGCGGAATCTAACCCTTCAAAATATTTGTTAACGTCCAATGAAAATGATCGTTACGAACGAATTGCATTAGAATTGTTGTTTTATCATTATTGCTTTGATTTTACCGTACCTTAACTATTTGATATTTTAGTGTATGTTTAACTTTATGTAAGAGAAGCATTTGCATAATTAAAAAAAATATATATAAAATAACCCGGTATATTTTAAATTGAGGTTGTCGACTGTTTTTACACAAATTCAATCAAGCATGTATCATTAGATCCCTCCCACCAAAACAAAATCAGGGGGTCCAAAATAGAATCGGAGAAAAACAGCAAGAAATTATTATACCATTATTTACAATTTCAAAGAATTAAAGTGCCTCTGGTTGATTATCTCCGGATAATAATTAGACGGTATTTGAGCGGAAATCAAAACCTGTTCGAAACCGGTAAACTTTGGCTGCAATAGGAATTTCTTAACAAAATGAGTACACATCACATTTACTTAAAGTGGCCGCTATTGCCTGTTAAATCGTTTGTTTTTCGTATACCGTGGAGAATTAAGGAGGGGTTATAGCTTACAGTACGATTTTTGTCGAGGTTCAATTTTATTCTTACTAGAAAGGCATACTTTGTGTCTCTATCCAACATTCCATCTTACAAATCTAATTAAAATTTAAATTAACTCGCATGCACGTATATATATAAGCTCATATGAGTATAACGAAATCAGAGATGTTTATTTTTTTTTTAGATTCATCTTATTCAATGTTTCCCTCTAAAATTGTTAACTCTTTTGTTTCAGGTCGACCCTCTATGCGTCTCGTCATGAATATGCATGACATATTTGCCACTGGACGTTAAGGGAGAAATTATAATCAGCTTTATTTAATGACGTATACTCATTAGTTTTCGTGAAGAATTGTTTCAAAACGATTTCCATTGTTTTAAATATTTAATTATTTCAGCGAGAGTTTCGGTAGATATGAAATTTCTGAAATTGCATTTACATGGATAGGTTCAAAGACAGCTATAATTATAGGGGATTTACATAAGACAAAAACGATCAATATGTTTTGTAAATTTAAATCAAAACGAGCGATTCGGTTTTATCTGAAAGAAAAGGTTTATGATTGTAACGTATTCTCTATACTACAGACGACAGACACACAAACGACAACCTTTTCTGTCATTGACAGCACACCAACAACACCTACTTCGTACGCATAGCAGAAAAATGAATAACTCAAACACAAATTCAAATCTGCCGACAGCCCGTCGTACGTGATAGCCGACAGCCCGTCGTACGCGATGGACGCTAGATATAATTGTACATAATATATAATCATGATAATCGTGACAAATCATGAAATAAACATATAAAACAGTAATCAATTGGCATTTTCATTCACCAATCATATGTAAAAACGCAGCAAAATATTGGAAGCTGTATGTTGGATAAATTACTCCTCATTGATAGTCAAGGCCGATCAGGAAAAAACCGCATTATGGAAACCTGTATCCGAATCCATGCTCGAGCCTATCTCAGGATAATGACGTCGGACCTCGTCAGTACAAACAGTGTACAAAAAGCAAACATATTTGTCTAACCACATGCAGATATATTAAAACATCATTTCAAATAATGGAATTTACTCGGTCAAACGACGGCTAGAAAGTGAAGCTACCACACAAAACCACATTAAATTTGACAACAAATCAGCCCCCTGATTGGACAGTTCAACATCGGCCTTACGAAAATTAACGATTACATACCGAGAATTCAACATTTTCCCCCGCTATACTGATTGAAACGCGGGAAAATATTATCCTTAGGCTGAATATTACATACAGCTCAATAAAAACGGTAATTTTGTTTCGGATTTTCAATTGTACAAATGATAAAATAAAATTGGCGACATACAATAGGATTGATTTAAAATATAGTGTTTGAATAATGATTAAATTGTATAAGGACTTTGGATCTTTCATGAATTCTATGATCTTCTTTGAGATAGAGGATAAAGAGAGAGTGAAACTCTCGCTACACGAGGCATCGGATTTACAACATCTCCATTTTGACTGGACGTACCTGAGTATTTAATAATATGCATCCAAACCGAACAGCCCAATGGACGCACCACTTTCGCAAGGGTTTACGATCAGGTGGGAGAAGTTTAGAGGAGACAATATTTCTATAATCAAGTCAATCCTTTGATTTTGAATAAAAGGAGATAAGGGTTTACATTAGTGAGACAACAAACCAACGACACAGAAAAAATCTAAACATTTAGAGTCAACATACAGTATTTTTAATAGAAGGATGCCTACACAGAAAAGCAATCTCAACACTACCCCTTGATTAAAATAAGGAGTTAATTTTTAGATTATTTAACGTCAAATATATTCTAACAGGCACAAAAATGTTTTGTGTAATTGAAAAATATCAACCTCTTTTTTTTAATCTCGATCAGTAGAAATCAAAGAAGATCTAATAAAAATCAATACAAGTAAAAAACAGTTCACTATATATTTATAGTAACGGTGATGATGATGGATGGCTGCTTAAGGTCAAGTGGCAAATTAAAAGCATATTCAGGACAAGAACATGTAAATTTAATGTTACATGCGTTAAACACCGATCAATCAATCAGACGGTAACAGACTGCAGGAAGAAATGTCGCCTTACTCGAACACATTTTTCTGACTCAGAGCCGACCAATCTTCGCTGTTACTTCTTAATGCCGGGTGTTTTGCGTTGAAACAGCGAATACCAATTTTAACGCCTTTGTTTGACCCGGTCAGGGTTCGAACCCACGACCTTCCGCACTAGACAGTGTATGTAATGTGCGAATCCTAAAATGTCATTTTTACTGTATCCGTGATGAATTTCTGATGTAGAATGATAAATAAACAGACGACAAATTCAAAATTTTTGAATAAAATAAGAAATAATATATAATGTGTACTGTTTTTATAAATTCATGATATAAGTATGAGATGCGGACGGGTTTTCGCCGCGCCTACAGCCATCCAGGTGCAAAATTGATACACAAATAGATAAATATTAAGAATAGTTCACGAACAGAGCGTGCAAGAGATTTAAAAGTAGCAGTTAAGTTTCATTTGCAGAAAAATGTACCTTTTAACATAATTATTAATGTTGTTTAACTTAAAACAGGTTTTGTTATTCAGCTTGTTGATATTGAATCAAATTCCACTATGCTGTTTTCGTTATGCGATTCATGTTTACATGTTTACAATCTACATCGCATACTAATAAATTAAACGTCATTAGAGCTAATTTCCTAATGCTTGTACATGTAGTTAAAAGGTGTGGTTGGCCTTGATTGTGTAAATGTTACCTAAGCATTGTAATTAAGATTGAGCAAACGTATTTACAAACAAAGCAAGCAAGCAAGTCAACCAAACCTTTAAACTACAAGCGTTAGGAAAATAGCTCTTAGACTAATGGATGCATTCACAAAACGATCTTCATTTTACGATTGAATGAGTGGAAACGTCTTCATCTTGCACAAACAATTGACGCTTGGATGACTGGATAATTGATATTTATCATGCCATTGTGTATAAATCTTATACAGTAAAGAAAGTTCGAGCAACAGTCGAGTCACTTTAAATATGCTTGAATTTCTTATAAGTCGGTGTTGCAAATAATTGTAAATATCATCAATATTTAAGTCATTTAAAAACTGTTTTCAGTTGTTGTATGTCGAATAATCATATAAAATGACAATGAAAATTCATCGCACTTCCAAAAATTCCACATCAGAAATGATTGCACTTACAGTGATAATTCATCGCATCTACAGTTAAAATGAATCGCATTCAGTAATCAATACTATGGATTCTGCTGCTTAAATAACTCTTTTTTGTACTTTAATCCTGTTATTGTACATAAAAAAGTTATATTCTAAAGAAATTCTGTTAAAACATACATTCAAATCTATTATTTTGTATTTTAAAAAAGTAAACAAACGCAGTTTTTCCCATCATCCTTTATTCTACAATAAATATTCTCGCATACAACAGTGAAAATCAACTAAATGGATTCGCACTTTATATACACTGACTAGAGGCGAATACAAAACCACGGAGGCGGTCGATAGCATAGAATCTCAAGTACAATACACAATTTTATTGCATAGAATTCTCCCAGATACTCAAACAGGCTAAATGTATCTTACCTAATGAGATCATTGGAAACTACGCTTACATATCGATGACCTAATTCAGTGTAGACTTTGGGTATAAACGCTCTCTGCACTTTAAAAACTCGTGCACCAATTATTCGAATGTTACGTATGTGGCCAGCTGTAGCGAGGCAAAATTATCTGTCCGTATCCAGTATACCCTCATTTTCCAGTGGCATTCTAAGTTTCTGGTCCTCCAACCTCACAGTCGACCTATTGTACTTAAAATTTATGTGTTCTGGGCAAAAGTAGACATTGTTGGTTCGAAAACATTGTACTTAAGCTCTTTCTACAATCCAAAAACATCTGACGAAACTAGTCTCAAAAACTTTGACTTAATAAGAAAAGCAACACAAATAAAAAATTCCACGCTTATTATAGGGGGAGACTTTAATCTCCCTGGTTGGGATTGGAACAACAGATCACTAAAACCAAACACTAATTACCCACACCTTCATTACTTCTTTGGCAACTCACTTGACGACACATGTCTCACCCAAATTGTTGATGTCCCTACACGTAAAGACAATATTCTTGATCTGATAATTACAAACTTACCAAACCAAGTACAGCGTGTTGAAGTTATTCCCGGCCTATCTGATCATGATATTGTGTTTGCTGAATTTGCAATAGCTTCATCAAAACTTAAACAAAAGCCTAGAATAATTCCATTATATAAAAAAGCAAATTGGAGCACAATTAAACAAGAAATAAACACTTCATATAAACATCTCTTTGAAAACCAGCAACATCTTTGTGTAAATGAAATGTGGAACTGTTTTAAAGCAACAATAATAAAAGCAGTGAAAGATCATATCCCACATAAAACAGCAAAAACAAAGGACGATCACCCATGGATCACAATGGAAACAAAACGGCTCATTAGAAAAAGAGATAGACTTTATAAAAAATCAAAAAAATCCGGGAATGCATCTCTTACTAAAAAATACAAAGAGGTTAAACACCAGGTACAGAAATGTATACGAAAATCATACTGGGAATACATTGAAAGCATCATATTACCACCACAAGATGGAACAAATTTTGGCACTATGAAAAAATTTTGGACGCATATTAAACATAAAAAAACTGATTATAGTGGTATTACTGAAATTAAACAAGATGGCAAACTCTTAACTGATCCACTCCAAAAAGCTGGGGCACTTAAAGCACAATTCCAGTCTGTATTCACACCAGCATCAAATATCTCCCATAAAGAATTTGTCAAACAGTGTAACATGCCACAGAATACTCTTTTTCCACCCATAACAAAATTAATCATAAAAACAGAAGGTATACAAAAACTTTTACATAACTTAAATCCTAACAAAGCAGCAGGACCAGACGAAATTAAACCAAGATTTTTAAAAGAACTTTCACATGAAATTGCACCAATACTTACCATTATCTTTGAGAAGTCAGTTAAAACAGGTGTTGTTCCAGATGACTGGAAAACTGCCCATGTCTCTCCTGTATACAAAAAAGGCCAAAAATATAACCCTGAAAACTACCGCCCTATATCTCTCACATGTATTTGTTGCAAACTTTTAGAACACATAGTAGTTAAACACATCATGACACATGCAGATAATCACAACATTTATATCCCCTACAGCATGGATTTCTCAGAGGTGGATCCTGCGAAACACAACTACTTGAATTTATAGATGATGTCTCACTTAACATGGAAAACGGTAAACAAACAGATATTTTGGTCATGGATTTTTCTAAAGCATTCGATAAAGTTTCACATTCTCTTCTAACTAATAAGCTTCACCATTACGGGATACAGGGGGAATTAAATTACTGGATACAAAATTTTCTAAGCAATCGTAAACAGGCAGTAGTTCTAGAGGGGGAAAAATCTGAGTATGTTGCAGTTGAGTCAGGGGTTCCACAGGGGTCAGTTCTTGGACCAAGTCTCTTCCTGTATTATATTAACGACATTCCAACTGGTCTTACATCTACAGTACGTTTATTTGCAGATGACACAATAGTGTATTTGGCTATAAAATCAAATTCCGAAGCATCCACATTACAAAAAGATCTTGACAAACTGGCATCGTGGGAAACTATGTGGAAAATGGCATTCCAACCAGATAAGTGTAATGTAATTTCAGTCACCAGAAATAAAAAAACAATCAAATTTAACTACACATTACACAATCACTCATTAGAACATGTAACAACAGCAAAATATCTGGGGGTTACCATCAGTTCCAACCTTAAATGGGATGTGCACATAAACAACATATGCAAGAAAGCTAATAGCACCCTAGGTTTTCTAAGGAGGAACCTGAACATAAGCTCAACATCAATTAAAGAGCAAGCATATAAGTCCCTAGTAAGACCATCACTAGAGTATGCTTGCTCTGTTTGGGATCCATACTTACAACAAGACATAGATAGCATTGAAAAAGTTCAAAGGAGGGCTGCACGTCTTGTTACCAACAAATACAGAAACACCTCAAGCGTTGGTAACATGTTACAACATCTTGAATGGCGCAGCCTCTCTGACAGAAGGAAAGACTCAAGATTGGTAATGCTTTATAAAATTGAACACGAAAAGGTTGCAATACCTAAAAATAATAAATTAATCCCACAAAAAAGACAAACAAGACATTCAAATTCGAACAGCTTCCAAATTCCATCCTGCAAAACACAGTACAGAAAAGAATCCTATTTTCCAAGAACTATTACCGACTGGAACAAACTACCGGACAACATTGTAAATTGCACTTCAGTAGACTCTTTCAAATCTTCAATTTCAATGCATCAATATTAACTCAACTATTACATCATACTTAATTATACAAAGCATTTTTTAATTTTTTCGTATTTTTTAAAGATTGTATATATATCAATCTATGTCTTGTTGTAAGTTTCCTCCTGTGACATAATCTTCAATTTGTTGAAGGCGGTCACTATATGGTAGAAGTAGAAGCATGAATATGCATGAAATATTTGCCACTGGACGAAAATTAAACAATCATCTATCAACTCCATAAATTATTCCATCTAAACAGTACACGAAGACAAGATCTTGTACAGTGCTATAATGTAATATATGTCATTTATAGCACTCGATAATTATGAAATAGTAAATGTTTTATTAGTTATTTCTTTGCAAACCACTGCAAGATCTATTTTTTTTACTATCCCTACGGTTCTTATCTACTGTGTTATTACTGTCTTTTATATATGATTATGTCAAGCAATTATAGAACTAAGAACACTAATTATTTTGCATTTGCATGTCACGTAGTGTCCTGGTGTTCGCCATCTGCACACCCCTTTGAATCCGCCATTGCAAAGTACTTAAACTAAAATGAACATTTATCTGAATATTCTGAAGGACCTTGTGCATCCTAGGTCTGTTCGATTAGAAGTTGAGTAACAAGCTGTTTTAATAACTAATTGTTGGATGAGAATTACTTACTGTTTTCATATAATGGCCTTGTCCTTACGAATATGTTTCATGATTATGAACAGACTTTAAAAACATCAACAAGTTATTGTTCAGGACATTCATTGGTCAATTGTAAATGGTGTTTACATTGGGTTTTAATTTACTTATTTTTAAAAATGAAAAATATTTTTTTTGAAAAGTTGGAATTCAAAAATTTAAATTTACCCCTTAATTTTTTAAAACCATCCTAACAAAAATTTTAATAATCAAATAATTCAAGGATGTACTGCCATTTAATCGGTACGTTTTCGATGCAATTAGGCAATTTGTATATATCACTCACTCTGAGTACTGTTCAACAGTTTAATGATCAGTAATATACATTTAATCCGATTTAGACTCGTCCTTTTTAGGGGAATTTGGTTTCTGCGAGTGCTTTTTTGTGTACTTTTTATTAGGTTGCAGGTCATAAAGTTCAATGACAAGATAATCTTGTCATTAAAAGACCTCCTCACAAAAAAAGAGGCTGTAACTTCGCACTTCGGGCTCGGGGATTTCATTGTAACATTCTATTTTGTTCGAATGTCTTTTGGTATCAATACTACTTATCATTGAACTTTTACTATTACTGAATTGTGGTTTATAGTAAAAAAAAAGTGGAGAATGTGTCTATAGGCCACAGATTCCCCCGCTTGTAAATATGCACGAGTCAACATCCACATACAGATGCAGGATTCACGTAGTTAAGACCGTTTTGTGATTACATGTATAAGCATTGTGTATAAGTTTCATAACATTTGGTTGTGCCAAACTTAAGTTAGAGAACAGAAACGACAGATTTAGCAATTTTTCTATTTATAAACGGCATAACTCAAGAACGGTCATAGTGACGCCACCCAATTTCAAACTTGATCTGTGTGTTGTGCTAATAAGCATTATGTATAAGTTTCATAACATTTGGTTGAGGCAAACTAAAACGAAAAATTCAGCATTTTTTTATGTTTAAAAAGGGGCATAACTCATAAACGGTAAAAGTGACGCTACCCAATTTCAAACTTGATCTGTGTTTTGTGGTTATAAGCATTGTGTGTAGGTTTCATAACATTTGGTTGAGGCAAACTAATTTAAAGTTAGAGAACGGAAACGAAAAATTCTGCATTTTTTATGTTTATAAAGGGACATAACTCATGAACGATAAAAGTGACGCCACCCAATTTCGAATTTGATCTGTGTTTTGTAGTAATAAACATTGTGTATGAGTTTTATAACATTTGGTTGCGGCAAACTAAAGTAAAAGAACGGAAACCATTCTTTGGGACGTACGCGGCGTACGGACAGAAGGACGGGCCGGCCAGACGGACGGACAAGGGTAACACTTTATGCCCCCGACGCCCAGCGGCAGGGGCATAAACATATGATTTTATTTTCTAGTTGTGATAATGACTTATATTTCCCAAATACAACAGAACTATAGCCAAAAGGGAAGTATTTTTTCATCCTTTTTCAAAAGAAATACGCATCGGCTGGCTCCGGATTTTTCATGCGAGTAAGCTGAGTTAAGCAATATTTGCAAAATATCCTTTTCTTTCGTCCTTAAGAAAACTAAAAACAGTGTACGACTTTTCTTTTTTGGTGTTTTCCTGTGATTTTCTTCAATATTTTGCTTCAGAAATGTCCATGATTGTAGCATTTTATCCAATTACGTTTTCCTCTTGCACATATTACTTTGCTTTTCTATGGCCTTTTAATTAAAATACAATCTTACCTTCCCGAAACAACGCATTGTCTATGCCCTGTTACGTGACCTGTCGCAAGACAAATTCAATAAAATCAAGAATTTTGGCAGATTTATTATCTCTCGGTATTTTCCCCTAGTGGTTGTTGACATCTCTAGTTTATGTGCCAATGCTAGATATTTCAACCTAAAGATAGTTTTAATGTGTTCGGGTTTTAGCGTCCATGATGAAAGCAAATCCAAAGTAAAAATGATCATTTATGTTTTCCAGCACGAGATTAAACGATCAATAGTAACGAGAATCGAGTTAAACGATTGTTGTCTTCTATTTCCCATACCTCTTCATATACCACTACCACCCCCACCTTTTGCGGGATATGTGAGTATAAAGAAAACAGTCTATGGTTTCAAAAATTTAGTTGGTAGTGAAGATAGATAAAGCGTTGTTACTTGAATTAATTTACAATTTTTATACAATCATGTAAATTTGCTAAAAATGATGGCATTGTAATCAAGTTCAACATTATAACAAGAATATATAAAGGAGTTGGACAGATTTTGTAAGATGCATACAGACTAAAGTTTTGTAAATTACAAAAGGAAGCATTCAAATCTTAAATTATAACATATTTTCAAGATCCATTTCTCTCCACCTTACATTCTCCTACCAGGGGCAGAAATACAAATTAATGCCTTTATCAGATCAATCCTTTTCTTTCGGAGGATCTTATGAATATGCATTTTCAAGATCCAAAATGATTTGTAACTATCAAAATAATATGCCATGTGATTGATAGACTTATTAGCATTTGTATGCAAATGTTGTGTCTGCCATTACCTAAAACCACACAAGTATTTCAAGACTTTTTGTACGCTTCAGAATGTAATAAAACTTGACAAAAAGAAGATTGTCAGGTGAAATGTGTGAGTGTTTTGTATATTATTGAAGAATGTCCGTTGCCATGGACGAAATGTACATCGTCTTAACCTTTGAAAGTCGTCATTGACCTAACGAATAACCAATGGAAATGCCGTAATATCGTCTTGTGATGCTGGATAAGCCAGTCAAATTAACGCAGATTTTCGTATCACTTTTTCGTATCCCACTCTGCGCAGTGTGATACGAGAAATATCTTTTCATGCAAGAAATAGATAACAGGCATCAACCATAAGAGAAATTTTCTTTAGCAGTTGAAACGTGTTGCTAACTAACTGTCGAGTTGTGGTATCGTATACAAGATACAAGATATTTTATTAACCAATCATAGTGCCCAAAATATGAGCTTTACAATCAAATAAATTATAAAATAAAGCACAGTAAATGATTACTCGGAATGATTTAAATAGAATTGAGAATGGAAATGGGGAATGCACCAAAGAGACAAAAACCCGACCAAAGAACAGAAAACAGCCGAAGGCCACCAATGGGTCTTCAACACAGCGAGAAAATCTAGCACCCGGAGTCGGGCTTCAGCTGGCCCCTAAGCAAAAGTGTGTACCAGTTCAGAGTGAAAATGGACGTCATACTAAACTCCAAAACATATAAACGAACTTAAATTAAAAAAACATACAAGACTAACAAAGGACAGAGGCTCCTGACTTGGGACAGGCGCAAAAATGCGACAGGGTTAAACATGTTTTGTGAGATCCCAACCCTCTCCCTATATACCTCTAGCCAATGTAGAATAAAAAAAAAAACACACACAGCAATACGCACAGTTAAACTCATTTTAAAATAAGTCCGAGTCCGATGTCAGAATAGGTATCAAAAGAAACTAAGCAAATTTAAATAACAATGATACATAAATTAACAAAGGACTACTTAGTCAAGCAGTTACTGACATGCCAGCTCCAGACCTCAATTAAACTGATTGAAAAATTATGTCTTTTTTAAAGTACATACATGTATAAACAAAAACATGTATACACATTTAAACAAAGTAACATAATTATAAACAATTTCATTGACAAAACATTAAAACACAAAACATTGTATATTCACTGAGTCTGTCTTCGTTGTATTTAGGGAAGAATTTAATTTAATGCTAGTATGTTCAAAACATTAGAAACTTAGAGTTAAATACAGTAAAAGTTATCTGGTGTACACCATGTATTTACAAATTAGTTGAACTTTTAAGTACAAAAAACATCTACCTGTAAACTTATTTCGAAAACTATATTTCTGATGTATTTAGGTCAGAGATTACGTAATAAAATGCACATTCGCGATCTGAGTGAATATTATATATCATTGATACAGATGCACTCAGTCTGTTATAATATAATCTTTATTGCAAAATTACACCCATAAGGGTCAAGCAATACAAACAATTATACATTTTAAATACAATGCAATACAATGTAATACAATACAATATAATAGAACATATTTTAAGAGTTCAATTTTAAATTTATGTAAAAAACACAATCATAAGCTTGTCTGACATGGGTCTGACCCCCTCAGTTCTAAAGACTATAATTAGGTGAAAGGTACTAAAACAATAGATAATTTTGTTAATCGTGATAATAATTGTTCAGTCGTAATAAATCTGATAGACACGAAAACAACAAAACAACGGACTCTGACACTTACACTGATAATTAAGTTATCTATGATTATTAACAATAAAAACTTTTGATAGATATTGATACGCATTATAAATATCTGTAAGTATTCTGTTCTTCATTTATCGTCTGAAATGTAAAATATTATATTAATCATTAAATTCCAGGGGCGGTTTCAGGCGGGGCCGTAGCGGGTGTGCCCCCTCCCCTCTCCCTAAAATTTTCTAAGCATTGGTTGTCATTAGCTTAATAAAGAATATTTCGATAATTTAACCGCAAAAACATTATCGCCTTGCTCCGTTCGGCGAAAATTTGACTTTGCGCCCCCCTAACCTAAAGTCCTGGCTCCGCCCCTGAATTCACCAGGGTCTTGTTATTGTATTGGTTACCTACACAGCTGTTTTGGGTCAAATCAAATCAAAAGTTTTAAAACCTGAAAACATTTTCCTCTCAGCATTAAAGTTTTATTCCACGAAGGTTAAACAGCTCCTTCATGACAAACTGTTAAAAATTGTGAAATCAACCAATCAAAATACTGTTGAACGATTTTAATTTATTCTTTTATATACATTTATACATGAAGATTATTCTATTTTCCAGTAATTAGCACAAGATGCCTTCTAAAAGTTATGTTGGTAAGTATATATATATACACACTCCAGTCTGTCTTTCAAGACTTTATTATTCAAGATATACTTACAAATGCATATTGATTGTAAACAAATGGTAAAACACAATTTCAATTTGACCAAACGACGTGACGTTATTTTAATGTTGGGATGGGTAGAATATTTTTTTATATTTTAACACGTCGAATGACTACTGTTATACAATGATGCATAAGAATCATTTTAAAAAACAAACTTTATTAAGGATGTTCGCAACTCTGTTTCAAAAGAACAAGCTTTTTAAAAGAGTGTTATAAATTGATGATATACAAATAAAGGAGCAAAAAAAGCAGAACAAATGAAGGGTCCGTGTACTTGTTTTCGAGATATAAGCCATTGGTAATTTGGTGGGAAATATTTCTCTGTAGACTTTTCATACATTTAACATTTGCACCCTTTTTCTTTAAAAAATTCTGAAAAAAATAACAAGGATTTTATAGCATTGTCAAATATGGCTATTTGAACTATATGTAATAAAATTATGAAAAGAAAAGTAGGGTTTAGCGGAGAAACTTTTTTAATGGCTATACATGGATAAAAACAGAGGATTCCGAATATCTGGCAAAAATTCAAAAACAAGAGGAGGTAGCATCCTTAGCATGATGCTTTTGATTCGTATTTCATGGACGACGTTCAAATGCTTTGTTGTTAACTCGACATGCCAAAAGCAGGTTCAGGTTGGTCATCAGTTGCTCAATATTGAAGAGAAACTATTAATCAGTTGAATTAAAAAAAGTATAAAATATATTTCTATTTACCAACTGTAAAAACATTTTGAAAGCTATCATTTACTTTTACTTACTATCAAATTTCTAGTTTGAAATTTACATATAAAAATATAATTAATATAAAGAAGATTCGTTCTGTAAACAAATTTAATAGAATATATTGACGCCAATAAAACAGATCACAGAGAAAGCTCATGATTAAAAAAAAAAGAAAAGAAGACTATCACTATAACCCTTTGCGTTATAAAGAAAAGGTTTGCGTTTTTTTCGCAAATATTTACATTATAACGCAAAGAAACGCAAACATAATATTAGGAAGAAATGCAAAAAAAAAGTTTGTGTGGAGCTAATACGTTCCGTAGTAACTAGTTCTTATAACAACTATTTCACCTATCAAGTTGCTCATTCCAAATACGATCCTACACAAGAATAAGAAGCTGTGGTATGATTGAGAATGAGACAACTTTCCACCAGAGACCAAATGATGTAGAAGTAACCCAGTATATATCAAGATACGACCTTCAACAATAAGCAACACTCATATCGCAAAGCAATTTATTATAAGCCCTGTCATGCCGAATGTAAACCAATTCGAACGAAAAACAAGATTAAAGTGAAAAACAATAAACGAAAAACAAAAATTGATAAACAGCAGCAAACGACAACCTCTAAATTACTCAAGACTTGAACTATGAACATACAGAATGAGGCAGGGTAAACCTTGTGTGCAGACGCAAAAACCCCTCCCTCCCCTCCCCTTCCCCCTAACTTGGGAATTGTTGGAACCGCACAACACAAAGAACGATAATACAGCTGAAGAAAGCTTTATTCACCAGTTCATAAACAGTCATAATTGGTCAATGAAATACATTATCTTTCAATAATTCTTATATGATTTGCATATGAGGGAATACGTTGATATGATTGGTCGAGAGGACTTCAGGAAGTTGTTCTTGACGTTGTTTATTTTTCGATAGACGACGTTGACCGTTCTTTTTGTAACCAATGTAAACAAGATGGCGGCGATAAAAACACAATCCGGCTCGACGTTAACAACATCTATTTTCACTTCGGGTTAATCATTAAATTAAATGATAAACACAAAACATTCATTTGAGTGATATTAAGATTTTTTGTAGTCTATTTTTTATCAGATAGCAAATTTCATGGAGTACTTATTTTTGAGTTAACCAACAAATATATTCGTGCGTCAGGCTAATTCAATGATACAAATATACAATTTATTTGTGATAGAGGTTAAGAGTGTGGAAGAATAAATTCCTTATCTCCAATTTTAAAGAATTATAAGGATTAAACGCCTTTTTAAAGGAATTTATTGGTGTATAAACTAGACCAAGTCACTCACAAACATATCATAAAAGTCCCTCGGACTTTTATTTGTTTGTGAGTGGATTGGTCGAGTTTATACACCAATAAATTCCTTTAAGAAGGCGTTTAATCCTATATAAAAAAATGAAAATAAGAAGAAGTGTCTGCAATATTGTACAGATACATGTAGAACATAGACATGCTAGAGACTGCTGGATATATTAGTTCGTTGCATAAAAATAATTCAATAATGGATGTTCTAATCTTCATCAAGAATTTAACCTTACAAAATCTATATCATACCTGAAAAGCTGAAAATGTAATAAATTCCATTGCCTTTAAAGGGGCATTAGCTACGAGATATATATAAAAAATATGATTCTTTTTTGTTCAACCATCAATGCCAGTAAAATAGAGAAATACTTATTAGCTTTTAGCAGAAGAAAATGAGAGAATATGGAGTAAATGTACATCAGCCTGTTTGGTTTGATTTTGTAAAAATAAACTAAGAGCATCGCTGGTGAAATATTCACTTGCAAGTGAATAATTCGACCTCATTGCAAGCGTATTCACGTGACCTTAAATGTTATCCCTTAGCTAGAGAAGGGTTACGTATATACTATGCGTGTTCGGTTATTAAAAGGAAAATAATATCAACATTGAAAGTGACACAAGGGTTAACCGTTTGGTAAACTGATTCGATCTACAAAAACTCTATACAAGTTAAAACGATGATTAACTTATTTTTAACCTATAATAAGAAATCAACTAGACTAGAAAGCTCGCCATCTATTTAGATCTTTATTTATGTTTATATTGGGTTATATGACGTTCAGTAGTCTTCGGTGGTTATCTAGATGGTTACTTAGATTGCGTCTAGTTTAATATACACACGTAATGCTGATACATATCATCGAGTTCTCGCATCGTAAATTGTTTATTTTAGACTTTTTATTATTTGGACATACGTTTTCGTATATTATTAATCAAATATGAGAATTTGAGTCAAATCGGTGTACATGAATTTGACATCAAATGCCCCTTTAAGAAAAAAAAAGTGTTTCTGAAAGTTTTTAGTAAACAATGTCAAAGATTAATAAATTTCATACACATTGATCATAAAAACCAAGTCTTATGAGTAATTCTTTGGTTGTAAATATCAACAAATGGTGTATGTAACAAATTTAAAGATGTTATCATTATTTTGACAAAATGATTAAGCATAAAATTGAGAATGGAAATGGGGAATATGTCAAAGAGACAACAACCCGACCAAAGAGCACACAACAGCCAAAGGCCACCAATGGGTCTTTAACGCAGCGAGAAAATCCCGCACCCGGAGGTGGCCCTCAGGTGGCCCCTAAATAAAATTGTGTACTAATACTTATTTAGAAAAAAATGAAATACAAAGGATGTTTTCGATTATGTTATATTTTTCATTAGCTAAAACGTTAACTTCTTTTCATCAGTTTGGATCAACAAAGGCGGAACAGGCAAAACAACTTTGACATTCCAACTATCAGCTGAGTATGCAGACAAACACCCGAAGGAAAATGTAGTTGTGTTAGATATGTGTCAGCAAGCTCATGTCTCTGATACTTTGCTTAAAACATATGGGACTTCTAACGCTGATTCGGAAGAATTCAAAATTGATTTAATTGAACAGAAGGGATATACATACAATAAGACGGTATCTGGGTATCTTATGGCAAGGCTTGATAAACATGATATGAAGTCTTTTGAAGTCAAGCAGTTTTTAACAGAGGTTCGTAAAACCAACCAAAATATACCGTTCAACCTTTATATTCTTCGTGGTGGTATCTTTCTTGATGAAATTTCAAAAAGACTTGAACAGGAACGACAACATACACGGACAAGTGTTACTAATTTCATAAAAGATTTCATAGAAGGTTTGAGCGAGACTATAAATCCTTCCAAGAATTACGTGTTTTTCATCGATACGGAAACATCCTTGTCGATTTTCACAGAAATGGCATTAAAAGCTGCAGACCGTTTGATCGTACCATTCACAGCTGACATGTTTTGTGTATCTGCTGTAACCAGTTCGCTAGATATCTATAAACGACAAAAGTTTATAACACTACGCCCTTTGTTTGTTTTCAATAAAGTAATATTCCATGACGAAAAGCCCGCCGCTGCATACGAAGCCATTAGACGAATGCTAAGAGTTAAGTTGATTAATTATTACTCTAATATATGGATGGATATTCTCTTTAATGTACACGACTTTCACTCAGCGGGAATAATCTCTTGTAATAATGGGTGTCCTATTTCGAAAATTAAAGGTAGTTATTCTTTCTTTGATATTAAATCAACAATTTCTGACAAATCAAGGTTGCTATACAGCAAGGATATCTGCTATATATGTGACATTCTTTAAAGGAGTTTTGAAAGAAGCACCTCTGTATTATTTCTTTCAGTTTTCTTGTCATGTATAGAAAGAAGTAATGAAATTATCGATAATCGATTTATTGTAAAATATCTATATTAGTTTTCGTTCAACCAAATTTAAGCAAAATCAACAAAGGGGTACATGAACCACTCCAAATTTTAAAATATGTAGCTACATTTGATCATAAACTGCATTTTGTCTGCTCTCTGTAAATAATAAAAATGACACAATAAAAAGTCTTAATTTTTTTGGATTTTCTACTTTGTTTTGAGAAAATTATATGGGTTTAAAGCACATGCAAGTATTATGATTCTGATATCTTATTTTTCGTCATGGTATATTTAAATACATTTTGACAATTAAATTGATGCTTATTATTTGATATTTTGCACAAGAATATTAATATAGCTTTAACTGGAATATTTTAAAGTCCAATATAATGGTGAGAATATCAAAAGTCTGGATCAAGTAAAACATTAAGGATACAAAACAACGCAAAAGCGGACCTAAGCAATTGAGATCGACATTATGAGTTATGATGGATGGTGGAAAGCCGAATGATATTGTAGTATATTGGTTAAAAATACTTAAGAAATTAAACTAGGTTCTCTAGAAGGATAAGTGATATCTGCTCCACTCTGACACCTGTTAGATAGTCTAAAAGTTTTACGATCGAGGGTTAAGAAAAAAAGCTAATGCAGGCAGAAAAAAATGTTCACATAATTGAATGTGTTACTTTATCAGATGAAAAAACAGATATTAAAAACGAATCAATCCAATCACGTAATTTGTTTAACCGATAACATAATTTAATGGACTGCAAAGCATCAATCGAATTGATGAATTGATTGTTGTTTGCAAAACATTCAGTGTCAAATATATATAAAATCCTGTTTAGAACTACATGAGTAAGTAAATCATGACTTCTTCGTTCTGTTTTAACACGTATTTATAGATCATAGATGTGCATGCATTTAATGTTCTAAGGACTACATATGTGCTTATTTGTAAGCTATGGTTGATTTCCATAAATCTTGTGAGGATTACCAAATCACAGGTGACCGTCGCAGTTTCCTCAAAAATAGAAACCGCGCTCAATTTTTGTCTCAAATTCATTGACAGGATTACAGGAATTACACATTTTTTTTAATGACGGTTAAAAAAAAACCCACATCAACCCACCAACAATTGCCTACTCCAACAAAGAGACATACAAACAAAAAGTTAAACAACCACGAACATCACAAGGTCAAGAAATATGTAACCTGACTTTGTATAGACACAAAACGATGTTTTCAGGTTAAACCAGTTTTACGTGTCCTATTTACCTACATGTACATGTATCTTATCCATATTTCCAAAATGTGAAGGACACAATAACAAAAGTATTCTAAAGTCTTGTACATATATATGGTACATTACAATGTTTGCTCATTTATCTAGCAATCAGCCAACTAATATACCAATAAGAAGTACACAAATAAATGTTTGCCTTATATGTACTTGTACAAATAAAGTCTCCTGTTATCCCGCTTCCATGTTGAATAAGCGGTAAGGTTGATATTTCGTTTTGCATGACAGTTCATTTAGGGGTCATTTTTGCGGTCAGCGTTTATACCACTTTGAAAATTAGACAATGATATAGATTTTAACAACTACTTTAGTTTCAAGTGTCGGGTGTAAAATGCAGGAAAATACATATAGAATGTCGGAAAACATAAAATTTATTTGTACTCGCTACGAAACAGGAGAAAAGCTCGCCGAGCCACGCTTTTCGTACTATTTCTAAAGCTCATACAAATAAAGTTTGTATCATCCGACAATCTACATGTATTGTATATTTACATGCTGATTTCGGGTCATGAGGTTACTGACGTCAGAAGACCTAGCAAATGAAAATTACGTTTAATACATTTGTACAACAGTTAACATTCTAGCAAAGAAAAAATAAAACCCGGCCAAACGGGATTTATTAGGCTACCGTGGGTTCATGTTGCAATATTCAGATAGTTCACAAATAAAATAGGAGACTAATAAACGTGTGCAATAGGTTTGAATTGAAGTTGCGGACGTTTTCGGTCAAAGAATGCAGACCGTGTCTTCTGTGTTGTTCACGACGTTGATGTCTGAAATCTTTTACAACGTAAACACGAGTAAATAGACTGATAAACAATTAAAATCCCCAGGAGATAAAAACAAAATGAAATAAATTCACGCCTACTAATATTTGGGAGAGGTCGATACCCTCACCTTCAGAAAACTTCAGAGCACCATATATTTTATTAAATGATATGAAACATTTTATTGTAATAGAAATCATGTATACTGCGGTATTTTTGCTATTGATTTCTTGCAGTGAATCTATATTTTTACAACAATTAATGATTTAATTAATTCAAACACGTCAGGTAACTTGATCTTAACATAAGGAGATGTGGTATTACTACCAATAATAATAAAACTATCCAATGCAAGCAACTACACGTCGCTGTAAGGACTTCAACAATGAGGAAAACCCATAACCTATTAAAGGCCCCGCGATGAAAAAATGTGAAACAATTCAAACTAGAAAGGTTATCGCCTGATCTGTGCTTATAACAAGAAAAAAATAATACGACAGATCGAAACCAATGATAACCACGGAATTACATGACAATGTACAGGCACATACACAATGGGGCGGGGTTGCTCATGTTTGCGAACACTCAACTCTACCCTTAACCTGTGATAGTGGAGTATCAACACACGTTAAGAACAATAAGCACAAGTAACTGTAATGTAAAAATGTTTTTAAATTGTGAAGTAGAATGATGCCGAGTTAGAGATTTCACCAGCAAGTCAATATATTTCAACGTGCAATTGAAGAACTCTAAATGATGTTTTGATGCGGGTATTTTCCGATTTAACAGTTGTATCTACACAGCTACTTTTGCATAGGTACTATTTCTGTACAAAAAAATCTGTACAAACCAAGTACTGTAAAATACAGGTACCTAAATATTACAATAATTTCAAAGTAAAGAAATAGTACTAAATATTAAAAGTAAATTTACAGTACTACAGATTTTAAGTACAGAAATAGTACCTATGCAAAAGTAGCAGTGTACATATGTATATGTTATCTTAATCTATGCTTAAAAACCCCAAGCAAACGTCCTGGGTCTTTTTACCCATTTTTCTAACATTAAAGTGACAATTTTAGAGCACCTTACATATCAAAGATAAAATGTTTCTGGAAAATCTTTTTGATTTGATCTGTATCTATTCCTAATGTAAGTGTAAGTCTTATTTTATAGACATTGAAAGACCAAGGCGATCATGTCTCCGGTAGTATTTTGAATATCAAACTGGCGTTCCGTACATATAAAAGACAAACAATTCCCTCAATTCCTCTTGATGACATGTGTATCTATATATTAGCTAACTGTATGCCTAACACATCGGGTATTAGGTCTAACCAATGCCCTAAACAGATTAAAGCTGGCAGCTACGTTTAGCATCCAATCAAGATAGCGGCCACTTTTTTTTTCCTGCAGCCAATGTCTAGAAGTCTTAGAATCTTAGATAAACATAAAAGCAACTCATTTGACAGCGGAATTCGACATTTTCACATCTTGTCGTGTATCTCAAAGATGATAATCCGTTATTATATACAATGTACCCATTATGCCATCATTATCGGAGGACACTGTTTTTTAATAACAAAATGTCATTTTTTCGTTCTTTTTCCTTATGTTTTAGAAGGAACAGAAGCAATGTATGAATAGAAAATAAAAAAGTTCAACTATCGTCGATTTTTTAATAATTGATTTAAGTAAGTTGTGATGAATAATGTTATATATTCCATGTACTGTATAAGAAAGATGCAATGCACGACAGATTACAGGCTTTTTTGCGCCTGTCCCAAGTCAGGAGCCTCCAGCCTTTGTTAGTCTTTAATTTCTTTTATATTTTGTTCATTTATATGTTTTGGAGATTAGAATGACGTCCATTTTCACTATACACTATGCATCCTCAAATATCCAGTATTTCAGTTCAAACCATTTTGATATTTAATTCTCTATTCTTGAAATGAAAACAAATCAATATATACACGTACATGTTTACATGTGAATCTGTTTTTTTAATTTGAACAAGTATTTTCTATAAAAATCCTACGTGAACCATTTCGTACGGCATGTAACATTACCAATTAATTAATTCAAAATTGAAATTTTCTTTGTTAAATGTGCCAGTACAAATTATCGACATATAACTAAAACTGTGGTGTCCAGACGGGCCCGGATCCCAAGAAAATATTTAAGTTGGGAATAGCAACGGTCAACCTCTTTGCAGTTAGCTGGTTCTGGTTCGGAACTTTGCCGACGGAACTTGCCGTGACGTGGTTGGTAAGAAAAATACGTGAATAGGACAATTTTCGATCCCTTTAGGTGTCCAGACGGGCCTGGATGCCATGAAAATATTTTAGTGGCGAATAGCATTGGTCATCATCTTTAGAATGGCCTAGGTCAGATTCGGAAATTTGCTGTTAGGGACTTGCCGAGGAGTACCGAATGTATGATGGTGATATGATCATTACGTTTGGAACTTTGTCGTAGGGACTTGCTCAGATCTAGCTCCATTCAAAGGTGTTGACCGAGGCGATTTGCAATTCAAATATCTTCATTTGATCGTGGCCCGTCTGGATAACCCAGGGATTCAAAGTTGCCCATCAACGTATTTTTATATCAACTATAGTAAGTTAAAAGCATATAAGTTATAAAAGAGGACGGAAGATACCACAGTGACAGTCAAACTCATAGATCGAAAACAAACTGACAACGCCATGGCCAAAAATAAAAAAACAAACGGACAAACAATAGTACAGATGACACAACATAGAAAACTAAAGACTAGGCAACACGAACCCCACCAAAAACTGGGGGTGATCTCAGGTGCTCCGGAAGGGTAAGCAGATCCTGCTCCACATGTGGCACCCGTCGTGTTGCTTATGTTATTACAAATCCGGTAATAGTCTAATTCGGTAGGTCACATTCGTGAAAAGGGAAGGGTATTGTAGTTACAACATAAGGAACATATCCGATATCATCTGTGAAACGGTTATTCCATAACGGTCAACCAACTCGTGATGGCGTCCGTAAAATTTACGAAGGGATGATTTCAACTTCACCATTTGGAACTCTTGGTTTAATAGCTTCCTTGTGAGCAGCAATCCTCTATCAAGGAAATCATGATAGGAAATACAAGCCCGGGAATATCGTATCAATTGGGAGATATATATTCCGTATGCAGGCGCTATATTCCGTATGCAGGCGCTGCTGGAATGTTGCTACATAGAAATGGAAAGTTCACAATTGGGAAGCTGAAATCATCTCTTTTGTCGTAAAGTTTTGTTTTCAACCGACCCTCATTGTCAATTTCTAGATGTAAGTCAAGATATGAGGCAGACTTAACTGTATCTGTAGTATCCTTTATCTCTAGTTCGATGGGATAGATTCGTTCAACATTATCACCAATGTTTGTATTATTTAGTGAGAGAACATCATCTTATAAGCTGTTATGGTTAGATTTTGTTATTTTCTGTTCTTTCAATGATTCTATACATCCTACTTATAAGGAACACAAAATAAAAAGAGGGTAAGAACTGATTATTATTTTTAATTGTACAATTTTGTGTCAAACAAACAGTGTCTTACGAAAAAAGTGATTGCTAGCATCATTGGTATATAAAACGGATTGTTATCTTTTGAGAATCACGACAAGATGTGTAAATGTCGAAATCCGCTGTCCTACAATCTCAGGATGTGCTATTATATTAAACAAAGATTTTGAGATTTTAGAACGTTTGAGTTTTATACATTTTTAATTTTTTTTTTTTTTTTTATAGAAATATCATAAAAATTTGCTGTTGGGATAACATGGCTGCTATCTTGGTTGGTTCTTGGAATTGGCTGCAAGTTTGAGTCTTTTGCAATATATTTTGTATACGAAATTGTCACTTTGAGTCTTTCTTACACATCGAAGACAAAATGTGTCCATACATTTCTCTTTACTTCATTTCATCGTCCTGAACATGCATGAAATATTTGGCACTGGACGTTAAGCAACCAACAATCAACTTTACTTCATTTCTATCTGTATGTTAGCTAACTCTTTGACTAATATGAGGAAGGTTTAAAGATCAGAAAGGGCTTACTAACGCCCTGGTCCCTTTTACCTGAATTGTCTGCCATGTGTCATTGCAAAGTGATACTTGTATCCCTCTTTATATATCGAGGATAAAACTTTTCTGGGAAATCTCTTGATTAGTTAGAACAGTATTTTACTTAAAAACAAAATAAATCAGATTGGGCAACAGGCAAGGCCTACAAGGTATGTATGCCCTCTTCATACAACAATGCACAATATATTACATTAAAACATGGTATATACTTTTGATATGGTAAGTTACAAACTTCAATATTGATTGTATATATATCTGATGGCATTGTCAGTCCGTTTTTTCGAATGACAAGTTTAAATATCGATTTGGTATCTTCTTTGAGAATCGTATCTGGCCTCAACCATGAAAATATCTCACTCTCAAGCTTCCTGACGGCTTTTACCGTCATCGGGAAAGCTCAAATGATACAAAAAGATAGCCAGGAATGTAAAGATACTGTGATAAAATAATCTAATGATATGAATTTCATGATTCCATTTACAATGTATTAAAAAATAAACGTTATTAGGTGAACAGTTTGCCACTGTAACATTAATATATTGTTGACAAAGAAACCATGGCGATAATATTGATTCAAATACAATTAAATTAAACTATCGATCAGAATGTCGTTCTATAGAAAATATGCATAACTGATTTAATCGATTACAGGTAAAAATGATGTTATATCGGAGCTTTTGCATGCTATCTTCAATAATCTTGTGTAAATATCGGTTATTTACAATGTACACATTTCAGCAGCAGTTTGTAACACAATACTTGTACTTTATTCTTTGAGCAGACATTTGATTGTAGGAGTACTGATATTTACGGAACTCGAAAGCGATTTCGGTGACATTGAACTTAGTTACAGGGAGTTGCTATCTAGATATTCTACTATATATATTCAAATTACATTTAAGGTATGCATGTTTCTATTTCGTTAACAAGTATAAATATAAAACCTGTATAATAGCTGTTCCGCTGAGTTACGAACTTTACATTAAGATCCTTCAGTTTAGCGATAAATCAAACTTTCAAGACTTCTGTCATTTCATAAATTATTCATATAATTGAAAATTCTTCTTATTTGCATGTTATAAACGTCTAATTTTTTTTGGGTTATGCACATCGTTCTATAAGCAAAGAAAAAAATCGTCTCAGTCAATACTGGCCTTTTTGAGTGTAAAAATGCTTGAGTAGAGATCTCGTATGAAACTTCTAAATATCTTTATTAGTACTTCCTGGGTTACGAAATCTTCATGCTTATTCGTCGGAATGTACCTTCTGTATCTTATTCCCGATTGTGACATTTTGACTGAATATGGATTCTTAAGACGGGTGATGCATGCATTCAAGGCTAGATAACCCTGTCGAAGACCCGGTCTTGCTCCTTTTAGAGTTTATTCGATTCCACAACTAATGCCTTATTTAAAAAAAATGGTTTAACTCATGTTTCATCTACATACAAATCAAGATTACATCAAATACGAAGTTGCCATGTACTGAAAACCCTTGTCAGATGTCGAAAATTGTGTTCTATCGATGTATATGGATAGCTAAACAAAATTGTTTTGAATATTGTAACATTTTACAAGCATGTACCTTACCGAAAATGACCTTATGAGTGATATTTCATGTAAACAAAGTAGTGCTGTCTACTGGGATAATGATATTTTCTTAGACGAAACATGGGAATGTGGTCTTACAGCAATGTGCAACACCATACTGCATAGATGTAGAGCGTAAGTTAATGTCCGAACATGAAAAAATGAGAAATGATTTTAAATGAGAAAACCAATATTATCCTATTGTAAAAATAACAAAAATAATATAGCAGCAGTAACAAAAGAGAGCAGCTTTTGTCCACGGGTCATAAATTAAATTGTTAAATAAATCCTTACCTGTTCATATCCCTACCCCAGAACCATACATATTCTGATCAACTATAATATTAATATGTTCTGTCCAGCCCCTCAAACTGTGCAACACATTTTAAGTACTTGTTTGTATGTTGTGACTTTCCATTACTTGATGTATCTCTATATAAATATAGGAAGATGTGGTATGAGTGCCAATGAGACAACTCTCCATCCAAGTCCCAATGTATAAAAGTAAACCATTATAGGTCAAGGTACGTTCTTCAACACGGAGTCTAGGCTCACACCGAACAGCAAACTATAAAGGGCCCCAAAAATTACTAGTTTAAAACCATTCAAACGTATATATATATTAGCATCCTGTAATTATACTGAACAGATGAGTAGATGATCATTTCTGTACACTAAAAAGAATACTTCGTGTATTGTATCAGATATAATTGTTTAATTCCTACGAGAAGGTAACACCTCCTGAAGCGAAAGCTTATTTTTTATAAGCTATAGTTAGAGGAGGGGATAAGGTGTCTGCGCAATGCTAGGCGGTTTGTCGTAGAAGTAAGAAATCAAAGTACTGAAGTACTGAACATCGGATGACCGCAGGTTCTTGTGGATGGTCAAAAGCACATGTCACAGAAACAGATCACATCTCTATACCTGAAACTGAGGTTAATTTACAGAGATTTTTTTTTCTTATACAAGTTCGTGCTTGGATGATGAATAAATGACAGGAAATTCAACCTCACCGTAATAACTATTATATTGTAGTGATACAAATCAGTATACCTTAGACTATTATACTAATATAATAATAGTTCCAGAGAATACACTGGTTTGTTGTTATATATTATATTAATATTACGGTTGCATGTATATATAATTTTCATCTATTTGTATATCATACTATTCTACTATTATTATAGTGTAATGCAAGTGCATGGTGGACACTCTTCTGTAAAAAAAAATCAAAGTCTTAAAGGCTGTAAAAGCAATTGCTGCCATGTTAATGTTTTGTGGACTTTTATTTTTCATCCATATATATAAGAATTAAACCTGACAGGACAGGAGTGTTGACTAGTGAGAAGCAAGACGGTTTTAACTTTATATCAATATAAGACTTTAGCAGGAAATCATTTTAAATATGTTTTATATTTTACAAGGAGACAACAAGTTTACCAGGCTAAAGTTGGGGTTAATTATACATGTGCTGAAACATATAACTGAAAAAAAATCATTATGGATTATCCCCTGGTAGTGTTTGTAACTGGGCAATAATTTCCTTTATTGATTTAATTTTAACCGTTTTCATAATTAATTCAAATTAACCATTCAGTTAAAACAATTCAACTTTCCAGACGCAAATGTTGATAAACGGGACAGAAATAAAATATCTTACAAGACATAAACATGTAAAAAATAAATATATATTTCAGCTTACTAAAAATATTTTCATAATGTTACTTTGACATCATTTCTTAAAACTAAGTCCCAAACATAATTGCTCAGTTGACATGTGTCATCCTCATGCGATACGAGATAACTATAATTCTGATGCAATCCCGAAAAGGGGGGTCATCACAAACAAACATGACATTAAATTGTCATTATACGAACTAGAACAAACAGCTCTATGTTGCTTTGATATTTATCAATTTTCAGGAAACATGTGAAATAAATTTCAGGTCCATTTCATTATAGTGCCTAACAAGATTGTGTGAGGTAGACGAAATTGACCTGAAAACGATCGTATTGTCTTTTGATGTCCAAAAATAGGCAGATCGGACATATAAGGACTTTATCTAATGACTACATAAATTTGGGATTTATTATTATTATAATATTCTAATGAAACTGAAAATTGTATTTTTTTTTAGGATAAACAACAATTTTACCTGGCGTAGCCGTTCATAAATGTTTTTCTGCATTTATCTTCGAAAAATGGCGTATTTAATGGAATAGAACGTTAATACAGTAAACTTTCTCTTTTTTCTCCGCAATAGGCTATCAAAAATAATTTATCTAATGTGTATGTGGAAAATTATGTGAAAAGATAAAAAGTGGCAATTGTTACCTTTCATACCTTAAGTTTCGTTCATCTGATTCTGACCAATGCTTATATACTAAATATCTATTTATATGCCGCTATTATTGTTGTTGTTACCAATTATGTTAATCAATTGTATCTGATTTTATGCCCTTTATGGGCCCTGTAATTTGGGAAATAAAAAAAAAATCTATTCATTGATAAAACGTAATATGGACTGGTCCAGTGTCCAGTTTGCAGGTCATTTAATTTTCTGTACACATTCATGCACGCTCTGATTTAATCAATATACTCGTACGAAAAAGCATGAACCGTTTGAAGGTAATCTAATAATAACTTAATCCAATCAAATTGCATAAGATTCAATAACAATGTCAAATCCACATCATAATGAGTAATAGAGGTAAACTGGGTGGGGAGAAAATGACAGATATTTCAAGTTAATATTTATGCAATAACGAATTAAAATTTGTCAACCAAAAGTTTTGCTACAATTTCAAAAACATGTCGTTCTGTATGGGTATAGTTTTCGGATCTTTCATTAGCGTATTTAAGGCTATAAAAAGTTTGGGCTTCAAAAGTTCACACAATTATTGACTTTATACAGAAAATTCGTCCTTGTAAAACATTTAATAGTTCACAAATGATACGCGATTTTAAAGTAAAATTATTTCTTAAAACACTGCAAAAAATTTCATTCATATTGATAAAGTGGTATCGTCATAAAGTGCGTTGAAATGAACAGTGGTATAGCAAACATCGAATTCCCTCACAAAATGTTATCACACACTACAGTAAGGGGAGTCAGTTAAGTTTGTCTATTTTTAGATACTATACAGGTAATCTTTTGACACTACGTATACAACCTGTGTGACCTGTGTAGTGATTTTGATTTTACGATAAATTCATGAATGAACGATAATTTTATGAATGAACATGAGCACCTGACCTCTTTCTTAAACACCTATCAAACATATAAAACCGTATTTAATAAGGAGATAATTCAGTCAAATTTTCAGTACTAAATCAACAACTGAAATGATTCCATTTTTTGATGAAACATCGTACGAACGGAGAACGGAATCGCAGGTATAAAAATGCACTTTTTTCCCTTGTAATGACCGCGGATCTATAATTTTTATAGATCGGTTGAAATCCCAAAACTAATTTGCATAATGGAAATTTAGGCGATAGCAATACATCGGAATGACTTCAAGGTCATCCTCTGTAATAAAAAGTACAGGTTCCAGCCCCGCTCGGGGAGGAAGTTACGAATCAGATCTACTCTAACATCGTTAGGTTGATTTTTTAGGCACTTGATATATATATATTATACCGGATATATTGTACATGCTGCGGTTTAAAAGGAGACATATGATTTGGTATACCAAAAAGATACACCGAGTAAAAGTTTATATACTTTTTAAATTGTGCAACTTTTTTAATTTACAGAATTCTAGCATTATTGCAAAACATTAGATTTGTTGATAAGAGTAAAATGAACATTATATAGAATGGATATATGTAGTGGATAAATGTTAGAATTGACCATCTTGTCTATTTTAACAGAGTTCAATATGTTAGATTTTATAACCTATTTTTTAGCATAAACACAAGATGCCTCATAAAAGTTACGTTGGTAAGTATACTATATTCACTGTACCTCCTTAGATAATTTATATTCTTCAGAGTAATTAAAAAAAACAAAAACACTAATAAGTTGTTATTGCTTAACACGTCCTAAATGTAAATTCAACCAAAGATAAATAAATTCCACGTACAAAATTTAATAATGACATTTATCATTCCTTTTTTTTTAGAAACAACGTGTTGCTACTCCGATACACCTATGATACCATTATGTGAATCATTTAAAAAAGTTTATAAACACACTCAATATGCATTTTAATTACGGCACTTAAGGCGTTAGTCCGGAGATTCAATAAAGTCTTCCTAACTTATTGTTCTGATATGATATAAGGTAGAAAGATAATAACTTTCTCAATTAAAATTGCCTCAGAAAACATAAATGTACATCTTTACAAGCCTTTCCCTGTTTTGACTCTATTAAGCTCACATCATGAAGACGATCATTCAGTTTATACTGATGAGTTTTATATAGAGAGAACCCAGCTAAATTAACAGTACGCCTTACTTTTATATTTATATTGACTTTTACGTGTATATCACAGAACCTTTACGAAATTTTTGGAGTACTTTATTTGAAAAAGAAAATGAGTGTGGTTGCAAATAAGACAAGAGACCAAATGTCATAAATGTAAGCAATTAAAAGTCATCGTACAGCCTTCAACAATGAGCAAAACACTAATTTGATTCAGTCGTCATGATTCTCACTGGAAGAAAAAAAAAATCAGATTATTGGCAGTCACAGTCAATCGAAAGTGTGAAACCATTCTTTAATATAAGTCTGTACGTGAAGTTGAAAACTGGTTATATTTCCACGACCTTTAACAAAGAAAAGTTAAAAAATAACAAATAATGCAGAACAAATCTAAGTGAACACTGAAAGAAGAAAATCTACTTTAGAAAAACACACAATCATCATGATTTATAATGAATCCATTCATGCATCTTTGATTCATATACGTATATAATCGTAATCACCATCAAAACTAAGCTATACATGTAAAAAGCGCAGGCATGCAAACGTTTGAACCAAATAAACATTTATCAGACGGCCTGTCCTTTGCTTTAAAACAACAAACGAAATGGTCTCTTGTAGATTTATATACTACGGAGCCCCGCTAGGGACATGCAAAGAAAAAAAAATATATTGTGCACACAAAATAATATATTGTGCGAACAACTTAAATATAATGTGCGCACAAAATAATATAATGTGCGCACAAAATAATATATTGTGCGCACAATTTAAACATATTGTGCGCACATCTTAAACATATTGTGCGCAAAACTTAAATATATTGTGCGCTCGAATTCATTGAGCCTACACATGATACGGGGCTTTAATGTCTCCTTTTCAAAGTGACAAAATGGAGAAATGCACAAGGTTTTTTTTTTAAATGGGGCTAGATTACATAGAAGTACTCGCACTTTTTGCAAAAAATCATCACTGCATTGTTTCTTTATCGACACCGGACACGAATACTGAAGAAACTACGTTTATTTCGTCTGAAACTTGGTTTACCAATAGATTCGTTTGTAGACTTTATGTAATTCAGTGGTTGTCGTTTGTTGATGTGTTACATATTTGTTTTTCGTTCAATTTTTTGTACATAAATGGCCGTTAGTTTTCTTTACAAGTTAACACGTCAAAGGCTGATGATAAAAGGAAGTGGCCACAATGCACTTACACGTGAACTCGTGCTGACCCCGCAAGATCATTGACCAATAAGAAATATGTAATCCAATCATGCACTGGTCATAAGTGAAATTTCTCTGCACTAGAAAACATATTATCTAATTTAAACAATTTATCGTTTAATTAAGTAGGACAACTCTGACCCATTGACCAGACTAGAGACATCATAAATTTACAGTATAAATAGCTCACTCTTTATTTAAGTCTTAGTAATAAACAATTAATACAGAATTATCTACTCCGCTGTCTTAAATGATTTTATTCAGCTTAATTTTCAATTAGCAAATAAAATTGGTTGTAAGACAGACAGCTAGATACCATAAACATACTACGTATACACAGGCCAGAGTCTGAGCTTGTTTTGCTATATGATATAAAAACTAAATTGACGAAAAAAGGTCATTTATTCAAAATCATAAAATGCAAAAAATACATTTTGCAAATAAAACATTTGACATAAAAGTTCATATTTAATATGAAATTATAAAACATAATTATGACGAAATTACATCAACTAAAATCATATCAATTGAATAAATGACAAAGAATAGCAAAGGTGGGGAGAAAATTCTGCCACAAATCCACTCTGAGGTTGAAAGAGTGGATCCCCCACCCGAGGACTCTGGCAGCATGAATACAATTTATATATAACTTGTTCGAATTTGGAAGCGTGACATTCACATACACCAAGAAATAACACTATATTTTTGTAAAACGTTTACACATTGAGGTGAAATATTAAAAGTTCATATATCATAAACCTACAAATATTACTTTTAAATTATCTCTTGCTGATAAACATGATTAAAGGTGTTAATCTTATTCCGGACAGGACCACAGCAATAAAGTTACATAAATCATCGTTATTAAGTGTATGTGTTCATATTTCGTCTTACATCTAGACATCTAATAACATTATCCCCTAAATATTAGAGTACAGACAATTAGTATTAGTACAGTAATTAGCTAAAAACATTTTTGTCTCATTTGACAGATCTGAAATATTTCTCCATAATCATTGAATACTGGACAACTAATAATAAAATGTTGTTCATCTTTCATCTTCAAATAAAATAAAAGTACGTTTTTACAAAGCCCTGATTTCTTTCTAAATATGAAGTTTTATATCGGACATTTTCTATTTTACATTTGGCATTTTCAAAAATTATTAAATTGAAATAAGTAAATAAGTATCTAGTTTCGAACTTTTTTACGCTCAGTTAATTTTTTTGTTGTGTTCCCAATTGATATGAGAATATTTTGCTTAACTCGTGACTTGATAAAAAAAAATAAAAAAAAAAAAAAAAAATTAAGCTTTAATCATAATTTTGAATATTCAGCCTTTTAGAAATTTAATGAATGGATGAATACCAGCATGCTGCATCCGATATTAATAGTAATATTTCATATTAATAATACCATTATAAAAAATAGCGGGAATCTACCAAACTTACTTATGACAGCTAAGCTGCGGACTTTTAATTTAGACTTAAAATACACTTCATATATATATCGGAAATTTGATTTTTCTATAAAAATTAAAAAAAATTATGATTTAAAAGAATTATAACAAATATCATAATGATTTCCTATAAATTATTGAAATAAATATTCATATTCATTTTCTTCCTGGCATGCTACAGAGCTTGTTCTGAACATACCTCTAATTTCAATGCCATACATTTAAAAAAGGTTTATATTGTATGATCGTAATTAAGTTGAAAAATGAAAAATATCTTTGAAATCCAAATACAGCTTTTAGTGATTTCTTGTAAAATTTTTCTTTACCTGGTGCGTTAAAAGTCCACGAGATGTAAATTTTTAACATAGTAAATATTTTTAACTATTGACATATACTCTAATATCTTTCTCGAAAGAGAAATATTCTCTTAAATAATAACCAATTTAGGTAAATATAATTACTTTGGTTTTTGATAGATTGAACTCTAAAGACCATAGCATTTAGTACAAAATTGGAACAAACCAACAAGTCGTTTCATATATATACATGATATATATATATAATTTGAATAATTGCAAATTTAAATTAAATAGGCAACGCTGAAAAACATAACAATTCATGTATACATACAGGAAGTTAAACTGAGTCATAAAATTAAACAAAAACAATTAAATAGTAGCCTATCACATTTCCACATTGACAGTCTTAATAATGTGTAAAGACATCAGGCAATAATGATCTCATCCGATTAAAATAAAGACCATAAACGTTTTGGCAGGCAATGCTGACCCAAAACAAGATAGTTGTAATTGTATGAAATAAAGATAATACGTTTTGGCAGGTAATGCTGACCCAAAACAAGCTAGTTGTAATTGTATGAAATAAAGACCATGAACGTTTTGGCAGGCAATACAGACCCAAAACAGAAGCATAGCATTTTATTTCTAAAGACTCATATAAACGTTTTGGCAGGCAATGCTGACCCAAAACAAAAAAGTTGTAATTGTATGAAATAAAGATCATAAATTGGCAGGCAATACTGACCAAAAACAGAAGCATAGCATTTTATTACTTAAGATCATATAAACGTTTTGGCAGGCAATGCTGACCCAAAACAAGATAGTTGTAATTGTATGGGATAAAGATCATAAACGTTTTGGCAGGCAATGCTGACCCAAAACATAAAATAAAGATCATAATTGTTTTGTCAGGCAATACTGGCCCGAAACAGCTGACGCATAGAATTCTGTTACTAACTTAATCCTTTATATCCTGTAAAATTCCATAAACGCATTTGACTTCAATCCTTGAATTACGGATACGAGAATTCCATCCATGAGCTGCAGCAGAAGTCTTTTTTCTAAAACTAGGTGCTGTATAGTACCGAGAGTCCGAAACAATTAACGATAGAGTCAACTTCAAAGAAATGGTGGAATAAGAGCGTGCAAATGGAGCCTCAGAATTTCATTGGAACTAGGGTCCAGTTGTGTATCCAAATGCTGATCGAAGACGTCTTTTGTAAATTAGTATTAATAAAACAGTCAAAGTAGGCTTTGGCCAGTCGAGGATTCTTGTTGATACGACTCGCACGTCTGGATCAAAATTCTAATCTCGAAATAAGTATGTGTCATAAATGTCAGTGAAACAGCAACCCATCAACATTTGTATGTTTGTATTATCGGAACTATGACATACCACTGATATATAAAAGTATATGTAAGTTGTTGATATCACGCTTTATTGCATATTTCCTTCAATGGGCGAAAGTTCTTACGTAGATGAATACCAGACTCAGCGCTCTTCGTCCATAGTTAAAACATGAAATAAACAAAATTAGAATGTAAAATAATGAAAAACTTAAATTGTCATTAAAAACAAACTCGATCTAACTCTAGAACAACAAATATAACACATGTTAAGGAATAATATGCGATAATTTGATTATCATATTTTTCTTCTTCAATCAATCAACCATTAAACATATATATCATGTATTAAATGGAGAGTATGAACTTTAAAATATTATCAGTGTAATGACAAACGTATGTCTTGTCCATTGTTATTTTTAATAATAAATCTAGTATAAAGTAAAAGCAAACGACCTTACAATGCTTAAGTATTGGTATAAAAAGTATAAATTAAGTTCATCGCAACCCAACTATATGAATTATACTATAGTAAACATAATTTAACTAGTAAATACATTAGAAACATGTATTAAAATACTGACAAACATGTGAAACTAGCTACATGTCTTAAAATACTGGCAACTATATATGAAGCGAAAGGATTAATTACAAAATATTTATTCCAAACCAATCACCATGACGAAATAACAAAGTAGCATGAGTTTCATGACGAAGCATAAAACAATACCCACTACATAATAACATATTTGCAAAAACAAATACACAGAGGTCATAAGTCCAAGCTACTACGACCTCTGCAAAAACAAATACACAGAGGACATAAGTGCAAGCAATTACGACCTCTGCAACAATTAAAATATCGTCCACATTACCCAAACAGGCAAAGACAGGCAAATTGGTTTGTAATGAATAAGCATTGGGTTGCGATACAGGTAAGAGACATATCCTTTTTATACCGTTAACATAAAGCAAACAAGGTACACGTGCATACATGTACATTAAAATACTGACAATTATGGCGAATAGGCTAACTTACAAAATTATTTGCTTCAAACCAAGCACCGTGACGAGATTTACGAAAGTAGCACGAGTTTCGTGACATAGCATAAAACAATGAACACTACACAAAATCATATTTGCAAAAGAAAATACACAGATGTCATAAGTACAAGCAACCACGGCCTCTGCACCAATTGAAATATCGTCCACCTTACCCAAAACAAGTAAGGCAAATTGGTTTGTAACACAATAAAGAATAGTTTAGCCTTAAAACTTAAACTGTCTGCCTCTTCCACATAAGAGTGTTAAATCTAATGGAATCGTTAATAATATCATATATAAGTATGTAACTTTTCATTCTATCATGTATATAATATATAAAATAGGCCTTAACCATTCATTGTTAATGAGCGTATGCCAATAAAATTTTGTATTTGTATTAAAATGAAGCATGTCTCATACAGATACATAAGGCGGATCTTATACGATCTGCAAATTTGGATTCCTATTGCATTTAAATGCACAACGTCATATGCTATTAAGGATTCAGTAACTTGAAAAAATTCAACATCGGGTTTATCATCAGCTATCATTTTTCATAAGTATGGTAAATAAGTACATTTTGATCGCAAACGCACAGTGTCACCACCAACACCAAAATTGATTTTACCCCAATATCTCTTTCACAAAGAGATAAATTTGACCAACTGCTAAGTGTTATGCATAAAACAAAATCGTGTAATCTATCCGAATGGAAGAATGGTCAAAGAGTAACTGTACGTTTGTTCAGAATGTAAGCATAAAATAGCTAAAACATAAAAGTATATTTCGATTTTACCTCAAATTGCAAAAACGAAATCACTCCAGTCCAAAATTATCCATACAATTTAAATTTTTCACAAATAATTTTTTACAAATTGTTTGATAAGAATTACAAGTTAACACGTCAAAGGCTGATGATAAAAGAAAGTGACCACAACGCACTTACACGTGAACTCGTGCTGACCCCGCAAGATCATTGACCAATAAGAAATATGTAATCCAATCATGCACTGGTCATAAGTGAAATTTCTCTGCACGAGAAAACATGTTATCTTATTTCAACAATTTATCGTTCAATTAAGTAGGACAACTCTGACCCATTGACCAGACTAGAGACATCATAAATTTACAGTATAAATAGCTCACTCTTTATTTAAGTCTTAGTAATAAACAATTAATACAGAATTATCTTCTCCGCTGTCTTAAATGATTTTATTCAGCTTAATTTTCAATTAGCAAATAAAATTGGTTATTGTGCACACAAAATGATATATTGTGCGAACAACTTAAATATAATGTGCGCACAAAATAATATAATGTGCGCACAAAATAATATATTGTGCGCACAAAATAATATATTGTGCGCACAAATTAAATATATTGTGCGCACAACTTGAACATATTGTGCGCAAAACTTAAATATATTGTGCGCACAAAATGATATATTGTGCGCTCGAATTCATTGAGCCTACACACGATACGGGGCATTAATGTCTCCTTTTCAAAGTGACAAAATAGAGAAATGCATAAGGGTTTCTTTTGAAATGGGGCTAGATTACATGGAAGTACTCGCACTTTTTGCAAAAAATCATCACTGCATTGTTTCTTTATCGACACCGGACACGAATACTGAAGAAGCTACGTTTATTTCGTCTGAAACTTGGTTTACCAATAGATTCGTTTGTAGACTTTATGTAATTCAGTGGTTGTCGTTTGTTGATGTGTTACATATTTGTTTTTCGTTCAATTTTTTGTACATAAATAAGGCCGTTAGTTTTCTCGTTTGAATTGTTTTACATTTGTCATTTCGGGGCCTTTTATAGCTGACAATGTGGTGTGGGCTTTGCTCATTGTTGAAGGCCGTACGGTGACCTATAGTTGTTAATTTCTGTGTCATTTGGTTTCTTGTAGAGAGTTGTCTCATTGGCAATCATACTACATCTTCTTTTTTTTATATTTGATAATATGGTTTTACCTACTTTCTTGTAACAATTTTAAAACTACTATTTGTACTACTATTATTATACTTTATATCTGCAAATTGCAAGATTTTGTATATGTTGATTGACACAAGACTGACATGCTGCTCAATTCACGACTTTGATTTTGTTATGAGATAGTGATTATATTTAAAAGTCTTTGCGTCCGTCCATCTCTTTATAGGACAAATGTTTTGGTCACAGTAGTTTATGATGAGGTTGTCTTAAATAAATTATGTGGTTTCTCTGAAGATATCATTGTAAAAGTGTAAAGGTAGTCAAATCGACTTAAAAGAGCAGTTAAATTAAACTAAGTACAAGTACACGTTCTTTATAAAAGACTACTATGTTTGATCATGATTAAGTACGGTTATGACCCAAAATAAATTTACTGTTCGTTATTAAAATGTCACGATGTGATCAGTCTAAGAAGTTCACCATGAAGTTGTGATCAAATAAAAGTAAAACTGAGTACATATATAAATCAGAAGATGTAATATGAGTGCCAATGAGACAGCTCTCCGTCCAAGTGTTAATGTATTAAAAGTTAACAATTATAGGTTAAAGTACGAAAGTACGGTGTTCATCACGGAGCGTTGGCTCACACCAAACTACATACTATAAAAGGCCCCAAAATGAATATAACAAAACGATTAACATCTATGAACCACACAAACAAACGACAATCACTAAACAACAAGATCCTGACATAGAACAGTATGCTTATTATGACATAAACTTTTTAAGAGTTTTGTAAAAACTTTTCAGGTTAAGTTTTAGTTTCATTCTGATAAATAGAAGAGAGGACTAGGGGTCACAAGAATCGACTTTTGATCGATTTCATTATAAAATTTTACAGAATGTTGTTCGTATACATTATGAAACTTAGGAATAGTCAATGCAAATGTATATCTCAGTGGAATATTTTGAAAACAAACGAAACAATTATGATTCATTGTTTCAGAATATGGTTCGTTTTGTTGCATCATTTATTCAAATACTTATGGCGCGATTGATCGCGATCGGTGCGATTGCCAATGAGCCAACTACATATCAACCATATCTCATACAAAGAAACAGTCAACAAAAACAAATTTGACAGACGGGTATCGATGCAAGCCTTGAATTACGGACTCTTGACTTTCAACAGCCAAACATTAAATGTCTTAGTTTAAACATGTTTATGAACGAGCAATCATCCACAAAACTGTGACAAAGCTGAAACAACACAAAAAAGAATAACTTGTAAAAATAGTTAAAAATGGATGTATTCATCAAATGAAGAAAAGACACAAAACTCATAATTAAAAAAAAATAAATAAGTATCGCTGTTCGAGTACTGTAAAATAATTCAAATTCAATTGCAAAAAATGGAAATCATGTTCTCTGTTCTAGGATAATATCAATCAAACACATCCAATTGACTTCTCATATATAAGTCTGCATAGATATACCGAAAAAACAAGAGTGGACGCACTTAAACGTCTCGCCTGTTCTTGTGTTCACAATTGAATTTATGTTGAAAGTTAAAAAAAGGAAATTTATAATTCCAAGCATTACACTAAATTACCATTAAGATTTAATGTTCAATGTACATGATGTCAATGTGAGATAAACCCTTTCAGACAGCCATGTAGGCCATACAATCATCAGATTGACATGTAGTCATGAAGACATTAAAATCGTTCCATACAACCAAATATAGAAGAACTATTGCATATGGTATCTGGGATTTTGACTTAACCACGAAAACGTAACATTGTTCAATGATCCATGAAATGAGGGAAAACTGTTTTACTCTAATTGTGCGCACAAAATATATTTAAATTGTGCGCACAATATATTCAAATTGTCCGCACAATATATTATTTTGTGCGCACAATATATTATGTTGTGTGCAAAATATATTCATATTGTGCGCACAATATATATGGATAAACAGGATTTTTTTTTACAAAATTTACTTCTAAATACTATCTTATGAACACAAACAAGCTTCTGTGGAAGTTTGGTAGAAATCCAGGATAGTTTAAGAAAGTTATTAAAATTTCAAAAACTTTAATCACAGAGTGAATATTTGTGGACGCCGCCGCCACCACCGACGACGCCGACGACGGAATGTAGGATCGCTATGTCTCGCTTTTGCGACAAAAGTCGCAGGCTCGACAAAAATCCTTTTGAAATATTTTGGAAAAAATAGACAGGACACTGGCTTGTCTGTTATACGGAAGTGTATTAGCGCCAATCACAATTTTTGTTTCTATTTCTTCCTATCTTTGCTCTATGACGCAAATCTTTGGGAAATAAAGCAAACCTTTGCGAAATAATTCAAACCTTTGCTAAATAGTACAAACCATTGCGAAATGAAGGAAACCTTTGAATTATTTTGCAAACATTGTGTTATAACATACTAGATATTTCGAAATAACGCAAAAAATTGCATTATATATCGCAATAAAGAGATCGGAGAAATATCGTTATAGTGGTGGAATCTGTTTCTCTAATGATTTTTAGACGATATCTAACAAAGTTTATCCTTCCTTTTCATTAAATACCTATACACTATACAGATACTTCTCAGAAACATAAAATGAAGGGTCGTTTAATAAACTGACATCTGCAATTATATAAAAATCTGTCAATTTTTGTATAAGCAAATTCGTAAGCCTGTGTCTCGCCTGTAATTGCTGTTGTCAGTGTAAAAGTGGGAATGTTGAATGAAAAAGTTAGTCCAATTATCAGTAACGTACGGAAAAATGATAATAAATATTTTCAAAATTTTGCTCTGGATACTGTCTTTTGGTCAACAAGCTTCTGACCATATTTCATAAAATTCCATATAGGTTTCACATAGTCATTGATGTTTTAAAAAACTTGAATATAGTTATTAACACTTTATTGATCTGGGAAACTCCAGCTGTACATTTCCAATCAATACAAAAAATAAGGGGATGAGGTATGATTGTCAATGAGACATCTATCCACCAAAGTACAAATAAAGTGGATGTAATTAATTATAGGCAACCGTACGGCCTTCAACAGTGAGAAAAAACCAATACCGAACAGTCAGCTATAAAAGGCCCCGATACGAAAAATATGAAACAATTCAATTGAGACAACTAACGGCCTAATTTATAAGAAAACAATTTACGAAAAACAAATATGACAGACAAGAACCAAAGATAACCACTAAATAGGCTCCAGACTTTGGACAGGCACATAAAGAATGTGGCATTGTTGGTTTTCATCTTGCTTAAATGTCAAAGGTTCTCAAATAATGAAAGACAATGTGTGTATCATCATTACTCATGATGCATATACCTTTATTTTTGAACTAAGTATGTTAAAGCTATCACAGCTCTTGCTAATGGACTTTATATGTGACCCGCCATGACATTTCAATCGTAGATTTAAAATATATTACTAATTAACTTCTAGATGTTGTTCAAAGATTTTGAAAAGGGTGGGGTACAATGACAACGTTAATTGTGTCATTTAAAAAAAAGTGTATGCTTTTAACATATATTTAGCTGCAGCCCACCACCCCCTAATCCCCCCCCCCCCCCCAACAACAACAATAACAACAACTATCAAACAAACGAAAAAACTAAAAAATAATGAAAAGAAGTTGAAACCAGGTAAAATAATATATATATATATATATATATATATATACAAGTCTAAATTGAAAACAACGTTCAAACCTATGATTGCGTTTGATAAAAACCGCAATTTTTATACGTGTGCATGCAAAACAAATTTCTTGTTAGAGGGGTCTAAATACAGCACAAACAACATTTTTCCAAAAGACCAAAAAAGTGAAAAAGTATATTTTAACAAAACGCATTTGACTAGCAGGTCGAACAACTGATGTTCTTAAACCCTGTTGACTGCCCTTGGCGATTGACAAATAAACGGATCACCAGATGTAAAAAATGGATCTTATTAATAATTTATTACCAAACAGAAAACAATAAACTTGCGGAAAAGATGGTATATCGCAAACATGAGGTGCAAAAATTTGTACACCATATCCGGATTTCGACAATTAATGTCTCTTCAGAGATGTTAGGAATCGAAACGGTATTTGGAAGGCCATATAATTTACCTCAATTAGGATAGACTCTTGAATTTTGAAAGAGTCGAAATAGGATGAACGGATCATATTAACCCGAAGGCAAATATAATACAAGCCCAAACGAAAAAATATAAACAAGTCTAAATTGAAAACAACGTTCAAACCTATGATTGCGTTGGATAAAAACCGCAATTTTTATACGTGTGCATGCAAAACAAATTTCTTGTTAGAGGGGTCTAAATACAGCACAAACAACATTTTTCCAAAAGACCAAAAAAGTGAAAAAGTATATTTTAACAAAACGCATTTGACTAGCAGGTCGAACAACTGATGTTCTTAAACCCTGCTGACTGCCATTGACGATTGACAAATAAACGGATCACCAGATGTACAAAATGGATCATATTAATAATTTATTACCAAACAGAAAACAATAAACTTGCGGAAAAGATGGTATTTCGCAAACATGAGGTGCAAAAATTTGTACACCATATCCGGATTTCGACAATTAATGTCTCTTCAGTGATGTTAGGAATCGAAACGGTATTTGGAAGGCCATATAATTTACCTCAATTTAGGATAGACTCTTGAATTTTGAAAGAGTCGAAATAGGATGAACGGGTCATATAAACCCGAAGGCAAATATAATACAAGCCCAAAACGAAAAAATATAAACAAGTCTAAATTGAAAACAACGTTCAAACCTATGATTGCGTTGGATAAAAACCGCAATTTTTATACGTGTGCATGCAAAACAAATTTCTTGTTAGAGGGGTCTAAATACAGCACAAACAACATTTTTCCAAAAGACCAAAAGAGTGAAAAAGTATATTTTAACAAAACGCATTTGACTAGCAGGTCGAACAACTGATGTTCTTAAACCCTGCTGTCCTACAATCTCAGGATGTGCTATTATATTAAACAAAGATTTTGAGATTTTAGAACGTTTGAGTTTTATACATTTTTAATTTTTTTTTTTTTTATAGAAATATCATAAAAATTTGCTGTTGGGATAACATTGCTGCTATCTTGGTTGGTTCTTAGAATTGGCTGCAAGTTTGAGTCTTTTGCAATATATTTTGTATACGAAATTGTCACTTTGAGTCTTTCTTACACATCGAAGACAAAATGTGTCCATACATTTCTCTTTACTTCATTTCATCGTCCTGAATATGCATGAAATATTTGGCACTGGACGTTAAGCAACCAACAATCAACTTTACTTCATTTCTATCTGTATGTTAGCTAACTCTTTGACTAATATGAAGAAGGTTTAAAGATCAGAAAGGGCTTACTAACGCCCTGGTCCCTTTTACCTGAATTGTCTGCCATGTGTCATTGCAAAGTGATACTTGTATCCCTCTTTATATATCGAGGATAAAACTTTTCTGTGAAATCTCTTGATTAGTTAGAACAGTATTTTACTTAAAAACAAAATAAATCAGATTGGGCAACAGGCAAGGCCTACAAGGTATGTATGCCCTCTTCATACAACAATGTACAATATATTACATTAAAACATGGTATATACTTTTGATATGGTAAGTTACAAACTTCAATATTGATTGTATATATATCTGATGGCATTGTCAGTCCGTTTTTTCGAATGACAAGTTTAAATATCGCTTTGGTATCTTCTGCCTTTCTTTGAGAATCGCATCTGGCCTCAACCATGAAAATATCTCACTCTCAAGCTTCCTGACGGCTTTTACCGTCATCGGGAAAGCTCAAATGATACAAAAAGATAGCCAGGAATGTAAAGATACTGTGATAAAATAATCTAATGATATGAATTTCATGATTCCATTTACAATGTATTAAAAAATAAACATTATTAGGTGAACAGTTTGCCACTGTAACATGAATATATTGTTGACAAAGAAACCATGGCGATAATATTGATTCAAATACAATTAAATTAAACTATCGATCAGAATGTCGTTCTATAGAAAATATGCATAACTGATTTAATCGATTACAGGTAAAAATGATGTTATATCGGAGCTTTTGCATGCTATCTTCAATAATCTTGTGTAAATATCGGTTATTTACAATGTACACATTTCAGCAGCAGTTTGTAACACAATACTTGTACTTTATTCTTTGAGCAGACATTTGATTGTAGGAGTACTGATATTTACGGAACTCGAAAGCGATTTCGGTGACATTGAACTTAGTTACAGGGAGTTGCTATCTAGATATTCTACTATATATATTCAAATTATATTTAAGGTATGCATGTTTCTATTTCGTTAACAAGTATAAATATAAAACCTGTATAGCTGTTCCGCTGAGTTACGAACTTTACATTAAGATCCTTCAGTTTAGCGGTAAATCAAACTTAATATATTGTGCGCACAATTTAAATATATTGTGCGCACATCTTAAACATATTGTGCGCAAAACTTAAATATATTGTGCGCACAAAATAATATATTGTGCGCTCGAATTCATTGAGCCTACACATGATACGGGGCTTTAATGTCTCCTTTTCAAAGTGACAAAATGGAGAAATTCACAAGGGTTTTTTTTTTAAATGGGGCTAGATTACATAGAAGTACTCGCACTTTTTGCAAAAAATCATCACTGCATTGTTTCTTTTATCGACACCGGACACGAATACTGAAGAAGCTACGTTTATTTCGTCTGAAACTTGGTTTACCAATAGATTCGTTTGTAGACTTTATGTAATTCAGTGGTTGTCGTTTGTTGATGTGTTACATATTTGTTTTTCGTTCATTTTTTTGTACATAAATAAGGCCGTTAGTTTTCTTTACAAGTTAACACGTCAAAGGCTGATGATAAAAGGAAGTGGCCACAACGCACTTACACGTGAACTCGTGCTGACCCCGCAAGATCATTGACCAGTAAGAAAGATGTAATCAAATCATGCACTGGTCATAAGTGAAATTTCCCTGCACTAGAAAACATGTTATCTAATTTAAACAATTTATCGTTTAATTAAGTAGGACAACTCTGACCCATTGACCAGACTAGAGACATCATAAATTTACAGTATAAATAGCTCACTCTTTATTTAAGTCTTAGTAATAAACAAAAATACAGAATTATCTTCTCCGCTGTCTTAAATGATTTTATTCAGCTTAATTTTAATTAGCAAATAAAATTGGTTATTGTGCACACAAAATGATATATTATGCGAACAACTTAAATATAATGTGCGCACAAAATAATATAATGTGCGCACAAAATAATATATTGTGCGCACAAATTAAATATATTGTGCGCACAACTTAAACATATTGTGCGCAAAACTTAAATATATTGTGCGCACAAAATGATATATTGTGCGCTCGAATTCATTGAGCCTACACACGATACGGGGCATTAATGTCTCCTTTTCAAAGTGACAAAATAGAGAAATGCATAAGGGTTTCTTTTGAAATGGGGCTAGATTACATGGAAGTACTCGCACTTTTTGCAAAAAATCATCACTGCATTGTTTCTTTATCGACACCGGACACGAATACTGAAGAAGCTACGTTTATTTCGACTGAAACTTGGTTTACCAATAGATTCGTTTGTAGACTTTATGTAATTCAGTGGTTGTCGTTTGTTGAGGTGTTACATATTTGTTTTTCGTTCAATTTTTTGTACATAAATAAGGCCGTTAGTTTTCTCGTTTGAATTGTTTTACATTTGTCATTTCGGGGCCTTTTATAGCTGACAATGTGGTGTGGGCTTTGCTCATTGTTGAAGGCCGTACGGTGACGGGGCCTTTTATAGCTGACAATGTGGTGTGGGCTTTGCTCATTGTTGAAGGCCGTACGGTGACCTATAGTTGTTAATTTCTGTGTCATTTGGTTTCTTGTAGAGAGTTGTCTCATTGGCAATCATACTACATCTTCTTTTTTATATTTGATAATATGGTTTTACCTACTTTCTTGTAACAATTTTAAAACTACTATTTGTACTACTATTATTATACTTTATATCTGCAAATTGCAAGATTTTGTATATGTTGATTGACACAAGACTGACATGCTGCTCAATTCACGATTTTGATTTTGTTATGAGATAGTGATTATATTTAAAAGTCTTTGCGTCCGTCCATCTCTTTATAGGACAAATGTTTTGGTCACAGTAGTTTATGATGAGGTTGTCTTAAATAAATTATGTGGTTTCTCTGAAGATATCATTGTAAAAGTGTAAAGGTAGTCAAATCGACTTAAAAGAGCAGTTAAATTAAACTAAGTACAAGTACACGTTCTTTATAAAAGACTACTATGTTTGATCATGATTAAGTACGGTTATGACCCAAAATAAATTTACTGTTCGTTATTAAAATGTCACGATGTGATCAGTCTAAGAAGTTCACCATGAAGTTGTGATCAAATAAAAGTAAAACTGAGTACATATATAAATCAGAAGATGTAATATGAGTGCCAATGAGACAGCTCTCCGTCCAAGTGTTAATGTATTAAAAGTTAACAATTATAGGTTAAAGTACGAAAGTACAGTGTTCATCACGGAGCGTTGGCTCACACCAAACTACATACTATAAAAGGCCCCAAAATGAATATAACAAAACGATTAACATCTATGAACCACACAAACAAACGACAATCACTAAACAACAAGATCCTGACATAGAACAGTATGCTTATTATGACATAAACTTTTTAAGAGTTTTGTAAAAACTTTTCAGGTTAAGTTTTAGTTTCATTCTGATAAATAGAAGAGAGGACTAGGGGTCACAAGAATCGACTTTTGATCGATTTCATTATAAAATTTTACAGAATGTTGTTCGTATACATTATGATACTTAGGAATAGTCAATGCAAATGTATATCTCAGTGGAATATTTTGAAAACAAACGAAACAATTATGATTCATTGTTTCAGAATATGGTTCGTTTTGTTGCATCATTTATTCAAATACTTATGGCGCGATTGATCGGTGCGATTGCCAATGAGCCAACTACATATCAACCATATCTCATACAAAGAAACAGTCAACAAAAACAAATTTGACAGACGGGTATCGATGCAAGCCTTGAATTACGGACTCTTGACTTTCAACAGCCAAACATTAAATGTCTTATTTAAACATGTTTATGAACGAGCAATCATCCACAAAACTGTGACAAAGCTGAAACAACACAAAAAAGAATAACTTGTAAAAATAGTTAAAAATGGATGTATTCATCAAATGAAGAAAAGACACAAAACTCATAATTAATTAAAAATAAATAAGTATCGCTGTTCGAGTACTGTAAAATAATTCAAATTCAATTGCAAAAAATGGAAATCATGTTCTCTGTTCTAGGATAATATCAATCAAACACATCCAATTGACTTCTCATATATAAGTCTGCATAGATATACCGAAAAAACGAGAGTGGACGCACTTAAACGTCTCGCCTGTTCTTGTGTTCACAATTGAATTTATGTTGAAAGTTAAAAAAAGGAAATTTATAATTCCAAGCATTACACTAAATTACCATTAAGATTTAATGTTCAATGTACATGTTGTCAATGTGAGATAAACCCTTTCAGACAGCCATGTAGGCCATACAATCATCAGATTGACATGTAGTCATGAAGACATTAAAATCGTTCCATACAACCAAATATAGAAGAACTATTGCATATGGTATCTGGGTTTTGACTTAACCACGAAAACGTAACATTGTTCAATGATCCATGAAATGAGGGAAAACTGTTTTACTCTAATTGTGCGCACAAACTATATTTAAATTGTGCGCACAATATATTCAAATTGTCCGCACAATATATTATTTTGTGCGCACAATATATATGGATAAACAGGATTTTTTTTTACAAAATTTACTCCTTAATACTATCTTATGAACACAAACAAGCTTCTGTGCAAGTTTGGTAGAAATCCAGGATAGTTTAAGAAAGTTATTAAAATTTCAAAAACTTTAATCACAGAGTGAATATTTGTGGACGCCGCCGCCGCCGCCGACGACGCCGACGACGGAATGTAGGATCGCTATGTCTCGCTTTTGCGACAAAAGTCGCAGGCTCGACAAAAATCCTTTTGAAATATTTTGGAAAAAATAGACAGGACACTGGCTTGTCTGTTATACGGAAGTGTATTAGCGCCGATCACAATTTTTTTTTCTATTTCTTCCTATCTTTGCTCTATGACGCAAATCTTTGGGAAATAAAGCAAACCTTTGCGAAATAATTCAAACCTTTGCTAAATAGTACAAACCATTGCGAAATGAAGGAAACCTTTGAATTATTTTGCAAACATTGTGTTATAACATACTAGATATTTTGAAATAACGCAAAAAATTGCATTATATATCGCAATAAAGAGATCGGAGAAATATCGTTATAGTGGTGGAATCTGTTTCTCTAATGATTTTTAGACGATATCTAACAAAGTTTATCCTTCCTTTTCATTAAATACCTATACACTATACAGATACTTCTCAGAAACATAAAATGAAGGGTCGTTTAATAAACTGACATCTGCAATTATATAAAAATCTGTCAATTTTTGTATAAGCAAATTCGTAAGCCTGTGTCTCGCCTGTAATTGCTGTTGTCAGTGTAAAAGTGGGAATGTTGAATGAAAAAGTTAGTCCAATTATCAGTAACGTACGGAAAAATGATAATAAATATTTTCAAAATTTTGCTCTGGATACTGTCTTTTGGTCAACAAGCTTCTGACCATATTTCATAAAATTCCATATAGGTTTCACATAGTCATTGATGTTTTAAAAAACTTGAAAATAGTTATTAACACTTTATTGATCTGGGAAACTCCATCTGTACATTTCCAATCAATACAAAAAATAAGGAGATGAGGTATGATTGTCAATGAGACATCTATCCACCAAAGTACAAATAAAGTGGATGTAATTAATTATAGGCAACCGTACGGCCTTCAACAGTGAGAAAAAATCAATACCGAACAGTCAGCTATAAAAGGCCCTGATACGAAAAATATGAAACAATTCAATTGAGAAAACTAACGGCCTAATTTATAAGAAAACAATTTACGAAAAACAAATATGACAGACAAGAACCAAAGATAACCACTAAACAGGCTCCAGACTTTGGACAGGCACATAAAGAATGTGGCATTGTTGGTTTTCATCTTGCTTAAATGTCAAAGGTTCTCAAATAATGAAAGACAATGTGTGTATCATCATTACTCATGATCCATATACCTTTATTTCTGAACTAAGTATGTTAAAGCTATCACAGCTCTTGCTAATGGACTTTATATGTGACCCGCCATGACATTTCAATCGTAGATTTAAAATATATATTAATTAACTTCTAGATGTTGTTCAAAGATTTTGAAAAGGGTGGGGTACAATGACAACGTTAATTGTGTCATTTAAAAAAAAGTGTATGCTTTTAACATATATTTAGCTGCAGCCCACCACCCCCTAATTCCCCCCCCCCCCCCCCCCAACAACAACTATCAAACAAACGAAAAAACTAAAAAATAATGAAAAGAAGTTGAAACCAGGTAAAATAAAATATATATATATATATATATATATATACAAGTCTAAATTGAAAACAACGTTCAAACCTATGATTGCGTTGGATAAAAACCGCAATTTTTATACGTGTGCATGCAAAACAAATTTCTTGTTAGAGGGGTCTAAATACAGCACAAACAACATTTTTCCAAAAGACCAAAAAAGTGAAAAAGTATATTTTAACAAAACGCATTTGACTAGCAGGTCGAACAACTGATGTTCTTAAACCCTGCTGACTGCCATTGACGATTGACAAATAAACGGATCACCAGATGTACAAAATGGATCTTATTAATAATTTATTACCAAACAGAAAACAATAAACTTGTGGAAAAGATGGTATTTCGCAAACATGAGGTGCAAAAATTTGTACACCATATCCGGATTTCGACAATTAATGTCTCTTCAGTGATGTTAGGAATCGAAACGGTATTTGGAAGGCCATATAATTTACCTCAATTTAGGATAGACTCTTGAATTTTGAAAGAGTCGAAATAGGATGAACGGGTCATATAAACCCGAAGGCAAATATAATACAAGCCCAAACGAAAAAATATAAACAAGTCTAAATTGAAAACAACGTTCAAACCTATGATTGCGTTGGATAAAAACCGCAATTTTTATACGTGTGCATGCAAAACAAATTTCTTGTTAGAGGGGTCTAAATACAGCACAAACAACATTTTTCCAAAAGACCAAAAAAGTGAAAAAGTATATTTTAACAAAACGCATTTGACTAGCAGGTCGAACAACTGATGTTCTTAAACCCTGCTGTCCTACAATCTCAGGATGTGCTATTATATTAAACAAAGATTTTGAGATTTTAGAACGTTTGAGTTTTATACATTTTTGATATTTTTTTTTTTTTATAGAAATATCATAAAAATTTGCTGTTGGGATAACATGGCTGCTATCTTGGTTGGTTCTTGGAATTGGCTGCAAGTTTGAGTCGTTTGCAATATATTTTGTATACGAAATTGTCACTTTGAGTCTTCCTTACACATCGAAGACAAAATGTGTCCATACATTTCTCTTTACTTCATTTCATCGTCCTGAACATGCATGAAATATTTGGCACTGGACGTTAAGCAACCAACAATCAACTTTACTTCATTTCTATCTGTATGTTAGCTAACTCTTTGACTAATATGAAGAAGGTTTAAAGATCAGAAAGGGCTTACTAACGCCCTGGTCCCTTTTACCTGAATTGTCTGCCATGTGTCATTGCAAAGTGATACTTGTATCCCTCTTTATATATCGAGGATAAAACTTTTCTGTGAAATCTCTTGATTAGTTAGAACAGTATTTTACTTAAAAACAAAATAAATCAGATTGGGCAACAGGCAAGGCCTACAAGGTATGTATGCCCTCTTCATACAACAATGTACAATATATTACATTAAAACATGGTATATACTTTTGATATGGTAAGTTACAAACTTCAATATTGATTGTATATATATCTGATGGCATTGTCAGTCCGTTTTTTCGAATGACAAGTTTAAATATCGCTTTGGTATCTTCTGCCTTTCTTTGAGAATCGTATCTGGCCTCAACCATGAAAATATCTCACTCTCAAGCTTCCTGACGGCTTTTACCGTCATCGGGAAAGCTCAAATGATACAAAAAGATAGCCAGGAATGTAAAGATACTGTGATAAAATAATCTAATGATATGAATTTCATGATTCCATTTACAATGTATTAAAAAATAAACGTTATTAGGTGAACAGTTTGCCACTGTAACATGAATATATTGTTTACAAAGAAACCATGGCGATAATATTGATTCTAATACAATTAAATTAAACTATCGATCAGAATGTCGTTCTATAGAAAATATGCATAACTGATTTAATCGATTACAGGTAAAAATGATGTTATATCGGAGCTTTTGCATGCTATCTTCAATAATCTGTTATTTACAATGTTCACATTTCAGCAGCAGTTTGTAACACAATACTTGTACTTTATTCTTTGAGCAGACATTTGATTGTAGGAGTACTGATATTTACGGAACTCGAAAGCGATTTCGGTGACATTGAACTTAGTTACAGGGAGTTGCTATCTAGATATTCTACTATATATATTCAAATTATATTTAAGGTATGCATGTTTCTATTTCGTTAACAAGTATAAATATAAAACCTGTATAGCTGTTCCGCTGAGTTACGAACTTTACATTAAGATCCTTCAGTTTAGCGGTAAATCAAACTTAATATATTGTGCGCACAATTTAAATATATTGTGCGCACAATTTAAATATATTGTGCGCACATCTTAAACATATTGCGCGCAAAACTTAAATATATTGTGCGCACAAAATAATATATTGTGCGCTCGAATTCATTGAGCCTACACATGAAACGGGGCTTTAATGTCTCCTTTTCAAAGTGACAAAATGGAGAAATGCACAAGGGTTTTTTTTGAAATGGGGCTAGATTACATAGAAGTACTCGCACTTTTTGCAAAAAATCATCACTGCATTGTTTCTTTTATCGACACCGGACACGAATACTGAAGAAGCTACGTTTATTTCGTCTGAAACTTGGTTTACCAATAGATTCGTTTGTAGACTTTATGTAATTCAGTGGTTGTCGTTTGTTGATGTGTTACATATTTGTTTTTCGTTCAATTTTTTTTACATAAATAAGGCCGTTAGTTTTCTTTACAAGTTAACACGTCAAAGGCTGATGATAAAAGGAAGTGGCCACAACGCACTTACACGTGAACTCATGCTGACCCCGCAAGATCATTGACCAATAAGAAAGATGTAATCCAATCATGCACTGGTCATAAGTGAAATTTCTCTGCACTAGAAAACATGTTATCTAATTTAAACAATTTATCGTTTAATTAAGTATGACAACTCTGACCCATTAACCAGACTAGAGACATCATAAATTTACAGTATAAATAGCTCACTCTTTATTTAAGTCTTAGTAATAAACAAAAATACAGAATTATCTTCTCCGCTGTCTTAAATGATTTTATTCAGCTTAATTTTAATTAGCAAATAAAATTGGTTATTGTGCACACAAAATGATATATTGTGCGAACAACTTAAATATAATGTGCGCACACAATAATATAATGTGCGCACAAAATAATATATTGTGCGCACAAATTAAATATATTGTGCGCACAACTTAAACATATTGTGCGCAAAACTTAAATATATTGTGCGCACAAAATGATATATTGTGCGCTCGAATTCATTGAGCCTACACACGATACGGGGCTTTAATGTCTCCTTTTCAAAGTGACAAAATAGAGAAATGCATAAGGGTTTCTTTTGACTGGGGCTAGATTACATGGAAGTACTCGCACTTTTTGCAAAAAATCATCACTGCATTGTTTTTTTATCGACACCGGACACGAATACTGAAGAAGCTACGTTTATTTCGTCTGAAACTTGGTTTGTTTGTAGACTTTATGTAATTCAGTGGTTGTCGTTTGTTGAGGTGTTACATATTTGTTTTTCGTTCAATTTTTTGTACATAAATAAGGCCGTTAGTTTTCTCGTTTGAATTGTTTTACATTTGTCATTTCGGGGCCTTTTATAGCTGACAATGTGGTGTGGGCTTTGCTCATTGTTGAAGGCCGTACGGTGACCTATAGTTGTAAATTTCTGTGTCATTTGGTTTCTTGTAGAGAGTTGTCTCATTGGCAATCATACTACATCTTCTTTTTTATATTTGATAATATGGTTTTACCTACTTTCTTGTAACAATTTTAAAACTACTATTTGTACTACTATTATTATACTGTATGTCTGCAAATTGCAAGATTTTGTATATGTTGATTGACACAAGACTGACATGCTGCTCAATTCACGACTTTGATTTTGTTATGAGATAGTGATTATATTTAAAAGTCTTTGTGTTTGTCCATCTCTTTATAGGATAAGTGTTTTGGTCACAGTAGTTTATGATGAGGTTGTTGTGTGTCATCAACTTAAATAAATTATGTGGTTTCTCTGAAGATATCATTGTAAAAGTGTAAAGGTAGTCAAATCGACTTAAAAGAGCAGTTAAATTAAACTAAGTACAAGTACACGTTCTTTATAAAAGACTACTATGTTTGATCATGATTAAGTACGGTTATGACCCAAAATAAATTTACTGTTCGTTATTAAAATGTCACGATGTGATCAGTCTAAGAAGTTCACCATGAAGTTGTGATCAAATAAAAGTAAAACTGAGTACATATATAAATCAGAAGATGTAATATGAGTGCCAATGAGACAGCTCTCCGTCCAAGTGTTAATGTATTAAAAGTTAACAATTATAGGTTAAAGTACGAAAGTACAGTGTTCATCACGGAGCGTTGGCTCACACCAAACTACATACTATAAAAGGCCCCAAAATGAATATAACAAAACGATTAACATCTATGAACCACACCAACAAACGAAAATCACTAAACAACAAGATCCTGACATAGAACAGTATGCTTATTATGACATAAACTTTTTAAGGGTTTTGTAAAAACTTTTCAGGTTAAGTTTTAGTTTCATTCTGATAAATAGAAGAGAGGACTAGGGGTCACAAGAATCGACTTTTGATCGATTTCATTATAAAATTTTACAGAATGTTATTCGTATACATTATGAAACTTAGGAATAGTCAATGCAAATGTATATCTCAGTGGAATATTTTGAAAACAAACGAAACAATTATGATTCATTGTTTCAGAATATGGTTCGTTTTGTTGCATCATTTATTCAAATACTTATGGCGCGATTGATCGCGATCGGTGCGATTGCCAATGAGCCAACTACATATCAACCACATCTCATACAAAGAAACAGTCAACAAAAACAAATTTGACAGACGGGTATCGATGCAAGCCTTGAATTACGGACTCTTGACTTTCAACAGCCAAACATTAAATGTCTTAGTTTAAACATGTTTATGAACGAGCAATCATCCACAAAACTGTGACAAAGCTGAAACAACACAAAAAAGAATAACTTATAAAAATAGTTAAAAATGGATGTATTCATCAAATGAAGAAAAGACACAAAACTCATAGTAAAAAAAAAATAAATAAGTATCGCTGTTCGAGTACTGTAAAATAATTCAAATTCAATTGCAAAAAATGGAAATCGTGTTCTCTGTTCTAGGATAATATCAATCAAACACATCCAATTGACTTCTCATATATAAGTCTGCATAGATATACCGAAAAAACAAGAGTGGACGCACTTAAACGTCTCGCCTGTTCTTGTGTTCACAATTGAATTTATGTTGAAAGTTAAAAAATGGAAATTTATAATTCCAAGCATTACACTAAATTACCATTAAGATTTAATGTTCAATGTACATGATGTCAATGTGAGATAAACCCTTTCAGACAGCCATGTAGGCCATACAATCATCAGATTGACATGTAGTCATGAAGACATTAAAATCGTTCCATACAACCAAATATAGAAGAACTATTGCATATGGTATATGGGATTTTGACTAAACCACGAAAACGTAACATTGTTCAATGATCCATGAAATGAGGGAAAACTGTTTTACTCTAATTGTGCGCACAAAATATATTTAAATTGTGCGCACAATATATTCAAATTGTCCGCACAATATATTATTTTGTGCGCACAATATATTATGTTGTGCGCACAATATATTCATATTGTGCGCACAATATATATGGATAAACAGGATTTTTTTTTACAAAATTTACTTCTAAATACTATCTTATGAACACAAACAAGCTTCTGTGCAAGTTTGGTAGAAATCCAGGATAGTTTAAGAAAGTTATTAAAATTTCAAAAACTTTAATCACAGAGTGAGTATTTGTGGACGCTGCCGCCGCCGCCGCCGCCGCCGACGACGGAATGTAGGATCGCTATGTCTTGCTTTTGCGACAAAAGTCGCAGGCTCGACAAAAATCCTTATGAAATATTTTGGAAAAAATAGACAGGACACTGGCTTGTCTGTTATACGGAAGTGTATTAGCGCCGATCACAATTTTTTTTTCTATTTCTTCCTATCTTTGCTCTATGACGCAAATCTTTGGGAAATAAAGCAAACCTTTGCGAAATAATTCAAACCTTTGCTAAATAGTACAAACCATTGCGAAATGAAGGAAACCTTTGAATTATTTTGCAAACATTGTGTTATAACATACTAGATATTTCGAAATAACGCAAAAAATTGCATTATATATCGCAATAAAGAGATCGGAGAAATATCGTTATAGTGGTGGAATCTGTTTCTCTAATGATTTTTAGACGATATCTAACAAAGTTTATCCTTCCTTTTCATTAAATACCTATACACTATACAGATACTTCTCAGAAACATAAAATGAAGGGTCGTTTAATAAACTGACATCTGCAATTATATAAAAATCTGTCAATTTTTGTATAAGCAAATTCGTAAGCCTGTGTCTCGCCTGTAATTGCTGTTGTCAGTGTAAAAGTGGGAATGTTGAATGAAAAAGTTAGTCCAATTATCAGTAACGTACGGAAAAATGATAATAAATATTTTCAAAATTTTGCTCTGGATACTGTCTTTTGGTCAGCAAGCTTCTGACCATATTTCATAAAATTCCATATAGGTTTCACATAGTCATTGATGTTTTAAAAAACTTGAATATAGTTATTAACACTTTATTGATCTGGGAAACTCCAGCTGTACATTTCCAATCAATACAAAAAATAAGGAGATGAGGTATGATTGTCAATGAGACATCTATCCACCAAAGTACAAATAAAGTGGATGTAATTAATTATAGGCAACCGTACGGCCTTCAACAGTGAGAAAAAACCAATACCGAACAGTCAGCTATAAAAGGCCCTGATACGAAAAATATGAAACAATTCAATTGAGAAAACTAACGGCCTAATTTATAAGAAAACAATTTACGAAAAACAAATATGACAGACAAGAACCAAAGATAACCACTAAATAGGCTCCAGACTTTGGACAGGCACATAAAGAATGTGGCATTGTTGGTTTTCATCTTGCTTAAATGTCAAAGGTTCTCAAATAATGAAAGACAATGTGTGTATCATCATTACTCATGATCCATATACCTTTATTTTTTAACTAAGTATGTTAAAGCTATCACAGCTCTTGCTAATGGACTTTATATGTATCCCGCCATGACATTTCAATCGTAGATTTAAAATATATTACTAATTAACTTCTAGATGTTGTTCAAAGATTTTGAAAAGGGTGGGGGTACAATGACAACGTTAATTGTGTCATTTAAAAAAAAGTGTATGCTTTTAACATATATTTAGCTGCAGCCCACCACCCCCAAAGCCCCCCCCCCCCCCCCCCCCCCCCAACAACAACAACTATCAAACAAACGAAAAAACTAAAAAATAATGAAAAGAAGTTGAAACCAGGTAAAATAATATATATATATATATATATATATATATACAAGTCTAAATTGAAAACAACGTTCAAACCTATGATTGCGTTTGATAAAAACCGCAATTTTTATACGTGTGCATGCAAAACAAATTTCTTGTTAGAGGGGTCTAAATACAGCACAAACAACATTTTTCCAAAAGACCAAAAAAGTGAAAAAGTATATTTTAACAAAACGCATTTGACTAGCAGGTCGAACAACTGATGTTCTTAAACCCTGCTGACTGCCATTGGCGACTGACAAATAAACGGATCACCAGATGTAAAAAATGGATCTTATTAATAATTTATTACCAAACAGAAAACAATAAACTTGCGGAAAAGATGGTATATCGCAAACATGGGGTGCAAAAATTTGTACACCATATCCGGATTTCGACAATTAATGTCTCTTCAGAGATGTTAGGAATCGAAACGGTATTTGGAAGGCCATATAATTAACCTCAATTTAGGATAGACTCTTGAATTTTGAAAGAGTCGAAATAGGATGAACGGATCATATAAACCCGAAGGCAAATATAATACAAGCCCAAACGAAAAAATATAAACAAGTCTAAATTGAAAACAACGTTCAAACCTATGATTGCGTTGGATAAAAACCGCAATTTTTATACGTGTGCATGCAAAACAAATTTCTTGTTAGAGGGATCTAAATACAGCATAAACAACATTTTTCCAAAAAACCAAAAAAGTGAAAAAGTATATTTTAACAAAACGCATTTGACTAGCAGGTCGAACAACTGATGTTCTTAAACCCTGCTGACTGCCATTGACAACTGACAAATAAACAGATCACCAGATGTAAAAAATGGATCTTATTAATAATTTATTACCAAACAGAAAACAATAAACTTGCGGAAAAGATGGTATTTCGCAAACATGAGGTGCAAAAATTTGTACACCATATCCGGATTTCGACAATTAATGTCTCTTCAGTGATGTTAGGAATCGAAACGGTATATGGAAGGCCATATAATTTACCTCAATTTAGGATAGACTCTTGAATTTTGAAAGAGTCGAAATAGGATGAACGGGTCATATAAACCCGAAGGCAAATATAATACAAGCCCAAACGAAAAAATATAAACAAGTCTAAATTGAAAACAACGTTCAAACCTATGATTGCGTTGGATAAAAACCGCAATTTTTATACGTGTGCATGCAAAACAAATTTCTTGTTAGAGGGGTCTAAATACAGCACAAACAACATTTTTCCAAAAGACCAAAAAAGTGAAAAAGTATATTTTAACAAAACGCATTTGACTAGCAGGTCGAACAACTGATGTTCTTAAACCCTGCTGACTGCCATTGGCGATTGACAAATAAACGGATCACCAGATGTAAAAAATGGATCTTATTAATAATTTATTACCAAACAGAAAACAATAAACTTGCGGAAAAGATGGTATATCGCAAACATGAGGTGCAACAATTTGTACACCATATCCGGATTTCGACAATTAATGTCTCTTCAGTGATGTTAGGAATCGAAACGGTATTTGGAAGGCCATATAATTTACCTCAATTTAGGATAGACTCTTGAATTTTGAAAGAGTCGAAATAGGATAAACGGATCATTTAAACCCGAAGGCAAATATAATACAAGCCCAAACGAAAAAATATAAACAAGTCTAAATTGAAAACAACGTTCAAACCTATGATTGCGTTGGATAAAAACCGCAATTTTTATACGTGTGCATGCAAAACAAATTTCTTGTTAGAGGGGTCTAAATACAGCACAAACAACATTTTTCCAAAAGACCAAAAAAGTGAAAAAGTATATTTTAACGAAACGCATTTGACTAGCAGGTCGAACAACTGATGTTCTTAAACCCTGCTGACTGCCATTGGCGATTGACAAATAAACGGATCACCAGATGTAAAAAATGGATCTTATTAATAATTTATTACCAAACAGAAAACAATAAACTTGCGGAAAAGATGGTATATCGCAAACATGAGGTGCAACAATTTGTACACCATATCCGGATTTCGACAATTAATGTCTCTTCCAGTGATGTTAGGAATCGAAACGGTATTTGGAAGGCCATATAATTTACCTCAATTTAGGATAGACTCTTGAATTTTGAAAGAGTCGAAATACGATGAACGGATCATATAAACCCGAAGGCAAATATAATACAAGCCCAAACGAAAAAATATAAACAAGTCTAAATTGAAAACAACGTTCAAACCTATGATTGCGTTGGAAAAAAACCGCAATTTTTATACATGTGCATGCAAAACAAATTTCTTGTTAGAGGGGTCTAAATACAGCACAAACAACATTTTTCCAAAAGACCAAAAAAGTGAAAAAGTATATTTTAACAAAACGCATTTGACTAGCAGGTCGAACAACTGATGTTCTTAAACCCTGCTGACTGCCCTTGGCGATTGACAAATAAACGGATCACCAGATGTAAAAAATGGATCTTATTAATAATTTATTACCAAACAGAAAACAATAAACTTGCGGAAAAGATGGTATATCGCAAACATGAGGTGCAAAAATTTGTACACCATATCCGGATTTCGACAATTAATGTCTCTTCAGAGATGTTAGGACTCGAAACGGTATTTGGAAGGCCATATAATTTACCTCAATTTAGGATAGACTCTTGAATTTTGAAAGAGTCGAAATAGGATGAACGGATCATATAAACCCGAAGGCAAATATAATACAAGCCCAAACGAAAAAATATAAACAAGTCTAAATTGAAAACAACGTTCAAACCTATGATTGCGTTGGATAAAAACCGCAATTTTTATACGTGTGCATGCAAAACAAATTTCTTGTTAGAGGGTCTAAATACAGCACAAACAACATTTTTCCAAAAGACCAAAAAAGTGAAAAAGTATATTTTAACAAAACGCATTTGACTAGCAGGTCGAACAACTGATGTTCTTAAACCCTGCTGACTGACATTGACGATTGACAAATAAACGGATCACCAGATGTAAAAAATGGATCTTATTAATAATTTATTACCAAACAGAAAACAATAAACTTGCGGAAAAGATGGTATTTCGCAAACATGAGGTGCAAAAATTTGTACACCATATCCGGATTTCGACAATTAATGTCTCTTCAGTGATGTTAGGAATCGAAACGGTATTTGGAAGGCCATATAATTTACCTCAATTTAGGATAGACTCTTGAATTTTGAAAGAGTCGAAATAGGATGAACGGGTCATATAAACCCGAAGGCAAATATAATACAAGCCCAAACGAAAAAATATAAACAAGTCTAAATTGAAAACAACGTTCAAACCTATGATTGCGTTGGATAATTACCGCAATTTTTATACGTATGCATGCAAAACAAATTTCTTGTTAGAGGGGTCTAAATACAGCACAAACAACATTTTTCCAAAAGACCAAAAAAGTGAAAAAGTATATTTTAACAAAACGCATTTGACTAGCAGGTCGAACAACTGATGTTCTTAAACCCTGCTGACTGCCATTGGCGATTGACAAATAAACGGATCACCAGATGTAAAAAATGGATCTTATTAATAATTTATTACCAAACAGAACACAATAAACTTGCGGAAAAGATGGTATATCGCAAACATGAGGTGCAATAATTTGTACACCATATCCGGATTTTGACAATTAATGTCTCTTCAGTGATGTTAGGAATCGAAACGGTATTTGGAAGGCCATATAATTTACCTCAATTTAGGATAGACTCTTGAATTTTGAAAGAGTCGAAATAGGATGAACGGATCATATAAACCCGAAGGCAAATATAATACAAGCCCAAACGAAAAAATATAAACAAGTCTAAATTGAAAACAACGTTCAAACCTATGATTGCGTTGGATAAAAACCGCAATTTTTATACGTGTGCATGCAAAACAAATTTCTTGTTAGAGGGGTCTAAATACAGCACAAACAACATTTTTCCAAAAGACCAAAAAAGTGAAAAAGTATATTTTAACAAAACGCATTTGACTAGCAGGTCGAACAACTGATGTTCTTAAACCCTGCTGACTGCCATTGGCGATTGACAAATAAACGGATCACCAGATGTAAAAAATGGATCTTATTAATAATTTATTACCAAACAGAAAACAATAAACTTGCGGAAAAGATGGTATATCGCAAACATGAGGTGCAACAATTTGTACACCATATCCGGATTTCGACAATTAATGTCTCTTCAGTGATGTTAGGAATCGAAACGGTATTTGGAAGGCCATATAATTTACCTCAATTTAGGATAGACTCTTGAATTTTGAAAGAGTCGAAATAGGATGAACGGGTCATATAAACCCGAAGGCAAATATAATACAAGCCCAAACGAAAAAATATAAACAAGTCTAAATTGAAAACAACGTTCAAACCTATGATTGCGTTGGATAATTACCGCAATTTTTATACGTATGCATGCAAAACAAATTTCTTGTTAGAGGGGTCTAAATACAGCACAAACAACATTTTTCCAAAAGACCAAAAAAGTGAAAAAGTATATTTTAACAAAACGCATTTGACTAGCAGGTCGAACAACTGATGTTCTTAAACCCTGCTGACTGCCATTGGCGATTGACAAATAAACGGATCACCAGATGTAAAAAATGGATCTTATTAATAATTTATTACCAAACAGAACACAATAAACTTGCGGAAAAGATGGTATATCGCAAACATGAGGTGCAATAATTTGTACACCATATCCGGATTTTGACAATTAATGTCTCTTCAGTGATGTTAGGAATCGAAACGGTATTTGGAAGGCCATATAATTTACCTCAATTTAGGATAGACTCTTGAATTTTGAAAGAGTCGAAATAGGATGAACGGATCATATAAACCCGAAGGCAAATATAATACAAGCCCAAACGAAAAAATATAAACAAGTCTAAATTGAAAACAACGTTCAAACCTATGATTGCGTTGGATAAAAACCGCAATTTTTATACGTGTGCATGCAAAACAAATTTCTTGTTAGAGGGGTCTAAATACAGCACAAACAACATTTTTCCAAAAGACCAAAAAAGTGAAAAAGTATATTTTAACAAAACGCATTTGACTAGCAGGTCGAACAACTGATGTTCTGAAACCCTGCTGACTGCCATTGGCGACTGACAAATAAACGGATCACCAGATGTAAAAAATGGATCTTATTAATAATTTATTACCAAACAGAAAACAATAAACTTGCGGAAAAGATGGTATATCGCAAACATGAGGTGCAACAATTTGTACACCATATCCGGATTTCGACAATTAATGTCTCTTCAGTGATGTTAGGAATCGAAACGGTATTTGGAAGGCCATATAATTTACCTCAATTTAGGATAGACTCTTGAATTTTGAAAGAGTCGAAATAGGATAAACGGATCATTTAAACCCGAAGGCAAATATAATACAAGCCCAAACGAAAAAATATAAACAAGTCTAAATTGAAAACAACGTTAAAACCTATGATTGCGTTGGATAAAAACCGCAATTTTTATACGTGTGCATGCAAAACAAATTTCTTGTTAGAGGGGTCTAAATACAGCACAAACAACATTTTTCCAAAAGACCAAAAAAGTGAAAAAGTATATTTTAACGAAACGCATTTGACTAGCAGGTCGAACAACTGATGTTCTTAAACCCTGCTGACTGCCATTGGCGATTGACAAATAAACGGATTACCTGATGTAAAAAATGGATCTTATTAATAATTTATTACCAAACAGAAAACAATAAACTTGCGGAAAAGATGGTATATCGCAAACATGAGGTGCAAAAATTTGTACACCATATCCGGATTTCGACAATTAATGTCTCTTCAGTGATGTTAGAAATCGAAACGGTATTTGGAAGGCCATATAATTTACCTCAATTTAGGATAGACTCTTGGATTTTGAAAGAGTCGAAATAGGATAAACGGATCATATAAACCCGAAGGCAAATATAATACAAGCCCAAACGAAAAAATATAAACAAGTCTAAATTGAAAACAACGTTCAAACCTATGATTGCGTTGGATAAAACGGCAATTTTTATACTTGTGCATGCAAAACAAATTTCTTGTTAGAGGGGTCTAAATACAGCACAAACAACATTTTTCCAAAAGACCAAAAAAGTGAAAAAGTATATTTTAACAAAACGCATTTGACTAGCAGGTCGAACAACTGATGTTCTTAAACCCTGCTGACTGCCATTGGCGACTGACAAATAAACGGATCACCAGATGTAAAAAATGGATCTTATTAATAATTTATTACCAAACAGAAAACAATAAACTTGCGGAAAAGATGGTATATCGCAAACATCAGGTGCAACAATTTGTACACCATATCCGGATTTCGACAATTAATGTCTCTTCAGTGATGTTAGGAATCGAAACGGTATTTGGAAGGCCATATAATTTACCTCAATTTAGGATAGACTCTTGGATTTTGAAAGAGTCGAAATAGGATAAACGGATCATATAAACCCGAAGGCAAATATAATACAAGCCCAAACGAAAAAATATAAACAAGTCTAAATTGAAAACAACGTTCAAACCTATGATTGCGTTGGATAAAAACCGCAATTTTTATACGTGTGCATGCAAAACAAATTTCTTGTTAGAGGGGTCTGAATACAGCACAAACAACATTTTTCCAAAAGACCAAAAAAGTGAAAAAGTATATTTTAACAAAACGCATTTGACTAGCAGGTCGAACAACTGATGTTCTTAAACCCTGCTGACTGCCATTGGCGATTGACAAATAAACGGATCACCAGATGTAAAAAATGGATCTTATTAATAATTTATTACCAAACAGAAAACAATAAACTTGCGGAAAAGATGGTATATCGCAAACATGAGGTGCAATAATTTGTATACCATATCCGGATTTCGACAATTAATGTCTCTTCAGTGATGTTAGGAATCGAAACGGTATTTGGAAGGCCATATAAATTACCTCAATTTAGGATAGACTCTTGAATTTTGAAAGAGTCGAAATAGGATGAACGGATCATATAAACCCGAAGGCAAATATAATACAAGCCCAAACGAAAAAATATAAACAAGTCTAAATTGAAAACAACGTTCAAACCTATGATTGCGTTGGAAAAAAACCGCAATTTTTATACATGTGCATGCAAAACAAATTTCTTGTTAGAGGGGTCTAAATACAGCACAAACAACATTTTTCCAAAAGACCAAAAAAGTGAAAAAGTATATTTTAACAAAACGCATTTGACTAGCAGGTCGAACAACTGATGTTCTTAAACCCTGCTGACTGCCATTGGCGACTGACAAATAAACGGATCACCAGATGTAAAAAATGGATCTTATTAATAATTTATTACCAAACAGAAAACAATAAACTTGCGGAAAAGATGGTATATCGCAAACATGAGGTGCAAAAATTTGTACACCATATCTGGATTTCGACAATTAATGTCTCTTCAGTGATGTTAGGAATCGAAACGGTATTTGGAAGGCCATATAATTTACCTCAATTTAGGATAGACTCTTGAATTTTGAAAGAGTCGAAATAGGATAAACGGATCATATAAACCCGAAGGCAAATATAATACAAGCCCAAACGAAAAAATATAAACAAGTCTAAATTGAAAACAACGTTCAAACCTATGCTTGCGTTGGATAAAAACCGCAACTTTTATACGTGTGCATGCAAAACAAATTTCTTGTTAGAGGTTGCACTTTGTAAATACAGCTGTTTCTTAAACCACGCCTCTTTTGGGGAGATATATAATATTCATAGATATGTTAATTTGTTAACGTACTGGTTCCCATTGATGATCTCTGTGTTTCATCTCATAGAGACATCACTTGGGAATGTAACCAGTATAGAAAAACATGGTAGCGCCTACATTTTAATTCTTAGGAGGTCCAAATATGGAGGTAAGGGTAGTATAGAATTTTAGTACAAGTTTAAACTCTTAGAAGTTCAGGGCATATAAATGTTGAAAATATGCCGCACAGCCCTATTTTTTGACCTTTGAATAAAACAGTAGTGCATATAAACTTTCCGTTCTGGGATATTATTTTTCACGAAACTTCATAGTAAAAGTGTCACAGTTTCAGCCGCAAAGGGAGTTCCTATGGGAAATTGCATTGTCTATATTTACAGAATTGCAACCTATATAGGGTAAAAAAATAGAACAAACAGATTTTCACAAAATCTGGTTTATCTCAGAGATTTTAAAGAATTTAACTGAAATATGAAGTTTTATAAATATTTCATGAAGATTGAGAAAATCCTGAGCCTTAACTATAATGACTCAGCATAAATTCACAGTTTACAGTATGCATGGTTTACTTAAAGCCCTGAATTCAAAATAAATTCATAATATATGCCTATTTGTAATTTAAATTTGTTTAGAAGTGCTTATATTTACTCTTCGCAGTCATTGCAACTCATTGATCCTTCCTAAATATTTTTGTTGGGGTGTTTTTGTCCTGTCGATAACCCAAAAGTAAGCCGTAACACCTCAATATGCTTTTTTGTGACTGCGGCATTAAAAAGTACAAGCTAGAATTAGAAAAAGACCTCAGTAAAACTTACAATAGTGTGTTCTATCCTAAATATATACTAAATATTCCACATTTCTAGAAACAGGGAAAATATTTAGGAAATGTGAGGCCCCAGGGACAAAAAACAGAAAAAAATGCCTACCCTTGGGTCATAAAACAGATAATTTAACTTGTAAATGCTATGATTTTATTATTTTCAAGGTCTTTTGTAAAGAAAACAATAACTGTGCTGGGAAGTTATGCAAAAATATGATGTAAGCAGTCATTTCTATCAAACTTTTAGTGAATTTATGCACCAGACTGATATCTTCTTAAATACAACTTTTGCAAATATGGCTTTGTTTAGACACTTCTAGTTCATATATTAACTAACTTATGTTAAATATATGGTTAGGGATGATACTGTTGAGACAAGAATTCTTAACTGACCATTTGAGACAGAAATTATGAACTTTCATTGACAAATAGGCATTCAGTAAGATGTGGACTGGAGACACAGGCAGGATTGAATACTTTGTATAATCTTGAAAGTTGGAATGATTAACTACTAAACAATACACTTATGGTATAACAAAATGCTTTCAATTTGTTATCAGAATAGTTTCAAACAGGTTTTAGACAGTTCATGTCAGAAAACATTCACATAGGGTAAGCTGTCAATAATTAAAGTCTTGTTTTCAAATTCTTTAAAAAATTGAAACAGGGGTAGGGGTATAAAATGTACTGTAAAAGGAAACTTATAGTATATGCAGTGATTTCTTTAAGGCTATAATTCTGATAAATAAGTATTGTTGTGAGAAAAAGTGTTTTTAGAGAGTTTTCTATTTGAATAAATCTTTGTATAGGTTGCACTTTGTAAATACAGCTGTTTCTTAAACCACGCCTCTTTTGGGGAGATATATAATATTCATAGATATGTTAATTTGTTAACGTACTGGTTCCCATTGATGATCTCTGTGTTTCATCTCATAGAGACATCACTTGGGAATGTAACCAGTATAGAAAAACATGGTAGCGCCTACATTTTAATTCTTAGGAGGTCCAAATATGGAGGTAAGGGTAGTATAGAATTTTAGTACAAGTTTAAACTCTTAGAAGTTCAGGGCATATAAATGTTGAAAATATGCCGCACAGCCCTATTTTTTGACCTTTGAATAAAACAGTAGTGCATATAAACTTTCCGTTCTGGGATATTATTTTTCACGAAACTTCATAGTAAAAGTGTCACAGTTTCAGCCGCAAAGGGAGTTCCTATGGGAAATTGCATTGTCTATATTTACAGAATTGCAACCTATATAGGGTAAAAAAATAGAACAAACAGATTTTCACAAAATCTGGTTTATCTCAGAGATTTTAAAGAATTTAACTGAAATATGAAGTTTTATAAATATTTCATGAAGATTGAGAAAATCCTGAGCCTTAACTATAATGACTCAGCATAAATTCACAGTTTACAGTATGCATGGTTTACTTAAAGCCCTGAATTCAAAATAAATTCATAATATATGCCTATTTGTAATTTAAATTTGTTTAGAAGTGCTTATATTTACTCTTCGCAGTCATTGCAACTCATTGATCCTTCCTAAATATTTTTGTTGGGGTGTTTTTGTCCTGTCGATAACCCAAAAGTAAGCCGTAACACCTCAATATGCTTTTTTGTGACTGCGGCATTAAAAAGTACAAGCTAGAATTAGAAAAAGACCTCAGTAAAACTTACAATAGTGTGTTCTATCCTAAATATATACTAAATATTCCACATTTCTAGAAACAGGGAAAATATTTAGGAAATGTGAGGCCCCAGGGACAAAAAACAGAAAAAAATGCCTACCCTTGGGTCATAAAACAGATAATTTAACTTGTAAATGCTATGATTTTATTATTTTCAAGGTCTTTTGTAAAGAAAACAATAACTGTGCTGGGAAGTTATGCAAAAATATGATGTAAGCAGTCATTTCTATCAAACTTTTAGTGAATTTATGCACCAGACTGATATCTTCTTAAATACAACTTTTGCAAATATGGCTTTGTTTAGACACTTCTAGTTCATATATTAACTAACTTATGTTAAATATATGGTTAGGGATGATACTGTTGAGACAAGAATTCTTAACTGACCATTTGAGACAGAAATTATGAACTTTCATTGACAAATAGGCATTCAGTAAGATGTGGACTGGAGACACAGGCAGGATTGAATACTTTGTATAATCTTGAAAGTTGGAATGATTAACTACTAAACAATACACTTATGGTATAACAAAATGCTTTCAATTTGTTATCAGAATAGTTTCAAACAGGTTTTAGACAGTTCATGTCAGAAAACATTCACATAGGGTAAGCTGTCAATAATTAAAGTCTTGTTTTCAAATTCTTTAAAAAATTGAAACAGGGGTAGGGGTATAAAATGTACTGTAAAAGGAAACTTATAGTATATGCAGTGATTTCTTTAAGGCTATAATTCTGATAAATAAGTATTGTTGTGAGAAAAAGTGTTTTTAGAGAGTTTTCTATTTGAATAAATCTTTGTATAGGTTGCACTTTGTAAATACAGCTGTTTCTTAAACCACGCCTCTTTTGGGGAGATATATAATATTCATAGATATGTTAATTTGTTAACGTACTGGTTCCCATTGATGATCTCTGTGTTTCATCTCATAGAGACATCACTTGGGAATGTAACCAGTATAGAAAAACATGGTAGCGCCTACATTTTAATTCTTAGGAGGTCCAAATATGGAGGTAAGGGTAGTATAGAATTTTAGTACAAGTTTAAACTCTTAGAAGTTCAGGGCATATAAATGTTGAAAATATGCCGCACAGCCCTATATTTTGACCTTTAAATAAAACAGTAGTGCATATAAACTTTCCGTTCTGGGATATTATTTTTCACGAAACTTCATAGTAAAAGTGTCACAGTTTCAGCCGCAAAGGGAGTTCCTATGGGAAATTGCATTGTCTATATTTACAGAATTGCAACCTAGAGGGGTCTAAATACAGCACAAACAACATTTTTCCAAAAGACCAAAAAAGTGAAAAAGTTTATTTTAACAAAACGCATTTGACTAGCAGGTCGAACAACTGATGTTCTTAAACCCTGCTGACTGCCATTGGCGACTGACAAATAAACGGATCACCAGATGTAAAAAATGGATCTTATTAATAATTTATTACCAAACAGAAAACAATAAACTTGCGGAAAAGATGGTAAATCGCAAACATGAGGTGCAAAAATTTGTACACCATATCCGGATTTCGACAATTAATGTCTCTTCAGTGATGTTAGGAATCGAAACGGTATTTGGAAGGCCATATAATTTACCTCAATTTAGGATAGACTCTTGAATTTTGAAAGAGTCGAAATAGGATGAACGGGTCATATAAACCCGAAGGCAAATATAATACAAGCCCAAACGAAAAAATATAAACAAGTCTAAATTGAAAACAACGTTCAAACCTATGATTGCGTTGGATAAAAACCGCAATTTTTATACGTGTGCATGCAAAACAAATTTCTTGTTAGAGGGGTCTAAATACAGCACAAACAACATTTTTCCAAAAGACCAAAAAAGTGAAAAAGTATATTTTAACAAAACGCATTTGACTAGCAGGTCGAACAACTGATGTTCTTAAACCCTGCTGACTGCCATTGGCGATTGACAAATAAACGGATCACCAGATGTAAAAAATGGATCTTATTATTAATTTATTACCAAGCAGAAAACAATAAACTTGCGGAAAAGATGGTATATCCCAAACATGAGGTGCAAAAATTTGTACACCATATCCGGATTTCGACAATTAATGTCTCTTCAGTGATGTTAGGAATCGAAACGGTATTTGGAAGGCCATATAATTTACCTCAATTTAGGATAGACTCTTGAATTTTGAAAGAGTCGAAATAGGATGAGCGGATCATATAAACCCGAAGGCAAATATAATACAAGCCCAAACGAAAAAATATAAACAAGTCTAAATTGAAAACAACGTTCAAACCTATGCTTGCGTTGGATAAAAACCGCAGTTTTTATACGTGTGCATGCAAAACAAATTTCTTGTTAGAGGGGTCTAAATACAGCACAAACAACATTTTTCCAAAAGACCAAAAAAGTGAAAAAGTATATTTTAACAAAACGCATTTGACTAGCAGGTCGAACAACTGATGTTCTTAAACCCTGCTGACTGCCATTGGCGACTGACAAATAAACGGATCACCAGATGTAAAAAATAGATCTTATTAATAATTTATTACCAAACAGAAAACAATAAACTTGCGGAAAAGATGGTAAATCGCAAACATGAGGTGCAAAAATTTGTACACCATATCCGGATTTCGACAATTAATGTCTCTTCAGTGATGTTAGGAATCGAAACGGTATTTGGAAGGCCATATAATTTACCTCAATTTAGGATAGACTCTTGAATTTTGAAAGAGTCGAAATAGGATGAGCGGATCATATAAACCCGAAGGCAAATATAATACAAGCCCAAACGAAAAAATATAAACAAGTCTAAATTGAAAACAACGTTCAAACCTATGCTTGCGTTGGATAAAAACCGCAATTTTTATACGTGTGCATGCAAAACAAATTTCTTGTTAGAGGGGTCTAAATACAGCACAAACAACATTTTTCCAAAAGACCAAAAAAGTGAAAAAGTATATTTTAACAAAACGCATTTGACTAGCAGGTCGAACAACTGATGTTCTTAAACCCTGCTGACTGCCATTGGCGACTGACAAATAAACGGATCACCAGATGTAAAAAATGGATCTTATTAATAATTTATTACCAAACAGAAAACAATAAACTTGCGGAAAAGATGGTAAATCGCAAACATGAGGTGCAAAAATTTGTACACCATATCCGGACTTCGACAATTAATGTCTCTTCAGCGATGTTAGGAATCGAAACGGTATTTGGAAGGCCATATAATTTACCTCAATTTAGGATAGACTCTTGAATTTTGAAAGAGTCGAAATAGGATGAACGGGTCATATAAACCCGAAGGCAAATATAATACAAGCCCAAACGAAAAAATATAAACAAGTCTAAATTGAAAACAACGTTCAAACCTATGATTGCGTTGGATAAAAACCGCAATTTTTATACGTGTGCATGCAAAACAAATTTCTTGTTAGAGGGGTCTAAATACAGCACAAACAACATTTTTCCAAAAGACCAAAAAAGTGAAAAAGTATATTTTAACAAAACGCATTTGACTAGCAGGTCGAACAACTGATGTTCTTAAACCCTGCTGACTGCCATTGGCGATTGACAAATAAACGGATCACCAGATGTAAAAAATGGATCTTATTATTAATTTATTACCAAACAGAAAACAATAAACTTGCGGAAAAGATGGTATATCGCAAACATGAGGTGCAAAAATTTGTACACCATATCCGGATTTCGACAATTAATGTCTCTTCAGTGATGTTAGGAATCGAAACGGTATTTGGAAGGCCATATAATTTACCTCAATTTAGGATAGACTCTTGAATTTTGAAAGAGTCGAAATAGGATGAGCGGATCATATAAACCCGAAGGCAAATATAATACAAGCCCAAACGAAAAAATATAAACAAGTCTAAATTGAAAACAACGTTCAAACCTATGATTGCGTTGGATAAAAACCGCAATTTTTATACGTGTGCATGCAAAACAAATTTCTTGTTGGAGGGGTCTAAATACAGCACAAACAACATTTTTCCAAAAGACCAAAAAAGTGAAAAAGTATATTTTAACAAAACCATTTGACTAGCAGGTCGAACAACTGATGTTCTTAAACCCTGCTGACTGCCATTGCCGATTGACAAATAAACGGATCACCAGATGTAAAAAATGAATCTTATTAATAATTTATTACCAAACAGAAAACAATAAACTTGCGGAAAAGATGGTATATCGCAAACATGAAGTGCAAAAATTTGTACACCATATCCGGATTTCGACAATTAATGTCTCTTCAGTGATGTTAGGAATCGAAACGGTATTTGGAAGGCCATATAATTTACCTCAATTTAGGATAGACTCTTGAATTTTGAAAGAGTCGAAATAGGATGAACGGATCATATAAACCCGAAGGCAAATATAATACAAACCCAAACGAAAAAATATAAACAAGTCTAAATTGAAAACAACGTTCAAACCTATGATTGCGTTGGATAAAACCGCAATTTTTATACGTGTGCATGAAAAACAAATTTCTTGTTAGAGGGGTCTAAATACAGCCCAAACAACATTTTTCCAAAAGACCAAAAAAGTGAAAAAGTATATTTTAACAAAACGCATTTGACTAGCAGGTCGAACAACTGATGTTCTTTAACCCTGCTGACTGCCATTGGCGATTGACAAATAAACGGATCACCAGATGTAAAAAATGGATCTTATTAATAATTTATTACCAAACAGAAAACAATAAACTTGCGGAAAAGATGGTAAATCGCAAACATGAGGTGCAAAAATTTGTACACCATATCCGGATTTCGACAATTAATGTCTCTTCAGCGATGTTAGGAATCGAAACGGTATTTGGAAGGCCATATAATTTACCTCAATTTAGGATAGACTCTTGAATTTTGAAAGAGTCGAAATAGGATGAACGGGTCATATAAACCCGAAGGCAAATATAATACAAGCCCAAACGAAAAAATATAAACAAGTCTAAATTGAAAACAACGTTCAAACCTATGATTGCGTTGGATAAAAACCGCAATTTTTATACGTGTGCATGCAAAACAAATTTCTTGTTAGAGGGGTCTAAATACAGCACAAACAACATTTTTCCAAAAGACCAAAAAAGTGAAAAAGTATATTTTAACAAAACGCATTTGACTAGCAGGTCGAACAACTGATGTTCTTAAACCCTGCTGACTGCCATTGGCGATTGACAAATAAACGGATCACCAGATGTAAAAAATGGATCTTATTATTAATTTATTACCAAACAGAAAACAATAAACTTGCGGAAAAGATGGTATATCGCAAACATGAGGTGCAAAAATTTGTACACCATATCCGGATTTCGACAATTAATGTCTCTTCAGTGATGTTAGGAATCGAAACGGTATTTGGAAGGCCATATAATTTACCTCAATTTAGGATAGACTCTTGAATTTTGAAAGAGTCGAAATAGGATGAGCGGATCATATAAACCCGAAGGCAAATATAATACAAGCCCAAACGAAAAAATATAAACAAGTCTAAATTGAAAACAACGTTCAAACCTATGATTGCGTTGGATAAAAACCGCAATTTTTATACGTGTGCATGCAAAACAAATTTCTTGTTGGAGGGGTCTAAATACAGCACAAACAACATTTTTCCAAAAGACCAAAAAAGTGAAAAAGTATATTTTAACAAAACCATTTGACTAGCAGGTCGAACAACTGATGTTCTTAAACCCTGCTGACTGCCATTGCCGATTGACAAATAAACGGATCACCAGATGTAAAAAATGAATCTTATTAATAATTTATTACCAAACAGAAAACAATAAACTTGCGGAAAAGATGGTAAATCGCAAACATGAGGTGCAAAAATTTGTACACCATATCCGGATTTCGACAATTAATGTCTCTTCAGTGATGTTAGGAATCGAAACGGTATTTGGAAGGCCATATAATTTACCTCAATTTAGGATAGACTCTTGAATTTTGAAAGAGTCGAAATAGGATGAGCGGATCATATCAACCCAAAGGCAAATATAATTCAAGCCCAAACGAAAAAATATAAACAAGTCTAAATTGAAAACAACGTTCAAACCTATGATTGCGTTGGATAAAAACCGCAATTTGTATACGTGTGCATGCAAAACAAATTTCTTCTTGTTAGAGGGGTCTAAATACAGCACAAACAACATTTTTCCAAAAGACCAAAAAAGTGAAAAAGTATATTTTAACAAAACGCATTTGACTAGCAGGTCGAACAACTGATGTTCTTAAACCCTGCTGACTGCTATTGGCGATTGACAAATAAACGGATCACCAGATGTAAAAAATGAATCTTATTAATAATTTATTACCAAACAGAAAACAATAAACTTGCGGAAAAGATGGTATATCGCAAACATGTGGTGCAAAAATTTGTACACCATATCCGGATTTCGACAATTAAGGTCTCTTCAGTGATGTTAGGAATCGAAACGGTATTTGGAAGGCCATATAATTTACCTCAATTTAGGATAGACTCTTGAATTTTGAAAGAGTCGAAATAGGATGAACGGATCATATCAACCCGAAGGCAAATATAATTCAAGCCCAAACGAAAAAATATAAACAAGTCTAAATTGAAAACAACGTTCAAACCTATGATTGCGTTGGATAAAAACCGCAATTTGTATACGTGTGCATGCAAAACAAATTTCTTCTTGTTAGAGGGGTCTAAATACAGCACAAACAACATTTTTCCAAAAGACCAAAAAAGTGAAAAAGTATATTTTAACAAAACGCATTTGACTAGCAGGTCGAACAACTGATGTTCTTAAACCCTGCTGACTGCCATTGGCGATTGACAAATAAACGGATCACCAGATGTAAAAAATGAATCTTATTAATAATTTATTACCAAACAGAAAACAATAAACTTGCGGAAAAGATGGTATATCGCAAACATGAGGTGCAAAAATTTGTACACCATATCCGGATTTCGACAATTAATGTCTCTTCAGTGATGTTAGGAATCGAAACGGTATTTGGAAGGCCATATAATTTACCTCAATTTAGGATAGACTCTTGAATTTTGAAAGAGTCGAAATAGGATGAACGGATCATATAAACCCGAAGGCAAATATAATACAAGCCCAAACGAAAAAATATAAACAAGTCTAAATTGAAAACAACGTTCAAACCTATGATTGCGTTGGATAAAAACCGCAATTTTTATACGTGTGCATGCAAAACAAATTTCTTGTTAGAGGGGTCTAAATACAGCACAAACAACATTTTTCCAAAAGACCAAAAAAGTGAAAAAGTATATTTTAACAAAACGCATTTGACTAGCAGGTCGAACAACTGATGTTCTTAAACCCTGCTGACTGCCATTGCCGATTGACAAATAAACGGATCACCAGATGTAAAAAATGGATCTTATTAATAATTTATTACCAAACAGAAAACAATAAACTTGCGGAAAAGATGGTATATCGCAAACATGAAGTGCAAAAATTTGTACACCATATCCGGATTTCGACAATTAATGTCTCTTCAGTGATGTTAGGAATCGAAACGGTATTTGGTAGGCCATATAATTTACCTCAATTTAGGATAGACTCTTGAATTTTGAAAGAGTCGAAATAGGATGAACGGATCATATAAACCCGAAGGCAAATATAAATCAAGCCCAAACGAAAAAATATAAACAAGTCTAAATTGAAAACAACGTTCAAACCTATGATTGCGTTGGATAAAAACCGCAATTTTTATACGTGTGCATGCAAAACAAATTTCTTGTTAGAGGGGTCTAAATACAGCACAAACAACATTTTTCCAAAAGACCAAAAAAGTGAAAAAGTATATTTTAACAAAACGCATTTGACTAGCAGGTCGAACAACTGATGTTCTTAAACCCTGCTGACTGCCCTTGGCGATTAACAAATAAACGGATCACCAGATGTAAAAAATGGATCTTATTAATAATTTATTACCAAACAGAAAACAATAAACTTGCGGAAAAGATGGTATATCGCAAACATGAGGTGCAAAAATTTGTACACCATATCCGGATTTCGACAATTAATGTCTCTTCAGTGATGTTAGGAATCGAAACGGTATTTGGAAGGCCATATAATTTACCTCAATTTAGGATAGACTCTTGAATTTTGAAAGAGTCGAAATAGGTGAACGGATCATATAAACCCGAAGGCAAATATAATACAAGCCCAAACGAAAAAATATAAACAAGTCTAAATTGAAAACAACGTTCAAACCTATGATTGCGTTGGATAAAAACCGCAATTTTTATACGTGTGCATGCAAAACAAATTTCTTGTTAGAGGGGTCTAAATACAGCACAAACAACATTTTTCCAAAAGACCAAAAAAGTGAAAAAGTATATTTTAACAAAATGCATTTGACTAGCAGGTCGAACAACTGATGTTCTTAAACCCTGCTGACTGCCATTGGCGATTGACAAATAAACGGATCACCAGATGTAAAAAATGGATCTTATTAATAATTTATTACCAAACAAAAAACAATAAACTTGCGGAAAAGATGGTTTATCGCAAACATGAGGTGCAAAAATTTGTACACCATATCCGGATTTCGACAATTAATGTCTCTTCAGTGATGTTAGGAATCGAAACGGTATTTGGAAGGCCATATAATTTACCTCAATTTAGGATAGACTCTTTAATTTTGAAAGAGTCGAAATAGGATGAATGGATCATATAAACCCGAAGGCAAATATAAAACAAGCCCAAACGAAAAAATATAAACAAGTCTAAATTGAAAACAACGTTTAAACCTATGATTGCGTTGGATAAAAACCGCAATTTGTATACGTGTGCATGCAAAACAAATTTCTTGTTAGAGGGGTCTAAATACAGCACAAACAACATTTTTCCAAAAGACCAAAAAAGTGAAAAAGTATATTTTAACAAAACGCATTTGACTAGCAGGTCGAACAACTGATGTTCTTATACCCTGCTGACTGCCATTGGCGATTGACAAATAAACGGATCACCAGATGTAAAAAATGGATCTTATTAATAATTTATTACCAAACAGAAAACAATAAACTTGCGGAAAAGATGGTACAACTGATGTTCTTAAACCCTGCTGACTGCCATTGGCGATTGACAAATAAACGGATCACCAGATGTAAAAAATGGATCTTATTAATAATTTATTACCAAACAGAAATCAATAAACTTGCGGAAAAGATGGTATATCGCAAACATGAGGTGCAAAAATTTGTACACCATATCCGGATTTCGACAATTAATGTCTCTTCAGTGATGTTAGGAATCGAAACGGTATTTGGAAGGCCATATAATTTACCTCAATTTAGGATAGACTCTTGAATTTTGATATATATATATATATATATATATTAAGTAAATGAATCACTACAAATTTATAACTGTTTTCAGATGGTACCTTAAATTTTCTCGAGAATCAATTGAATATTAAGTATTTGTGAAGAAGAGATTAACAATTTACCTTGGCTTCTCAGTTTTTTGCTGTCACTAAAATACACATACTATATAAGTCCTGAAGGAATTTTACGTTATCGTTTAGTGAAAGGTTTTTGAAACTTCATATTAAATTGATAAAAAGAAATCAATATTCTCTGCTCTATAGATTTTTATAAATGGAATCTTAAAATATATCCATAATACATTCACCGTATCAAATGTATATTTGGTCATATGTACTTCTATTGAACTGCAATGCTTCGCATGACATGTGGTGTAGAGACATGTACATGTATCATAAATCTAAGTAAAAAGACAAATTAAAAACTAGATCTTAAGGAAGTTTGCTCCTCCTGTTTTTGAATTTTGGTAGATTTTCGGAATCCCCTAGTTTTATCAATGAATTATCCTTAACAAAAATTGCCCGCTAACCTCTACTTTTATTTTCATAATTTTATTACATATTGTTTAAAAAGCCATATTTGAAAATCTTATGAAATCCTTGTTTTTTTTCTCAGTTTTAATAACAAAAAAGCGACAAATGTTAAACGTATGAAAAATCTAGAGAGAATCGTTTCCCGCCAAATTTTCAATGGCTTATATCTCGAAAACAAGCACACGGACCCTTCATTTTTTCTGCTTTTTTAGTTCCTTTATTTCAACTATCATTTTAGAACAGTCTTGTAAAAAGCTTGTTTTTTTGAAACAGAGTAGCGAACATCCTCAAAGCTTTCTTTGGCAAATTTTATACGAACTTCATTACAAGAAGTTTATACTACATTTTCAAAAAGAGAGATTAGAACTGTTTGTACTGTTGTAAACTTAATTCATTTGAAATTTGTATTAAAAAACGCTGTTACTGAGCGCCAATACAACACAATAATTTTGTTTATGAATTAGTGCTTTCGATATTAAATAGTTGTCATAGACGCATTATGCCGACATTTAAAAAGACTCGTTTCATTGTTATTACAACAAATAGGTAATATAGTTACGATACTGTTGTCAGGTCATTAAAGATTGCATATTTTGGCGTTAATATTGATTCACTTATAGGGTCTTTGCATCGGCACTAAACACATTTATTAGAAAACCAGTTGTTGGCATGACACGGGTTATGTTCTTCTCATATATGTTATAATGGTATGATACTAAACCCCTAACGGGAAGGATTGTGCCTGATATTCATATGATGAAGACATAATCTTTCAATCAGTTTAATTGAAGTCTGGAGCTGGCATGTCAGTTAACTGCTAGTAGTCTGTTGTTATTTATGTATTATTGTCATTTTGTTTATTTTCTTTGGTTACATCTTCTGACATCAGACTCGGACTTCTCTTGAACTGAATTTTAATGTGCGTATTGTTATGCGTTTACTTTTCTACATTGGCTAGAGGTATAGGGGGAGGGTTGAGATCTCATAAACATGTTTAACCCCGCCGCATTTTTGCGCCTGTCCCAAGTCAGGAGCCTCTAGCCTTTGTTAGTCTTGTATAATTTTTAATTTTAGTTTCTTGTGTACAATTTGGAGTTTAGTATGGCGTTCATTATCACTGAACTAGTATATATATTTGTTTAGGGGCCAGCTGAAGGACGCCTCCGGGTGCGGGAATTTCTCGCTGCATTGAAGACCTGTTGGTGACCTTCTGCTGTTGTCTGTTCTATGGTCGGGTTGTTGTCTCTTTTACACATTCCCCATTTCCATTCTCAATTTTAATATAACATGACAGAGTGTTTTGTTTCAGTAAGATTCTAGTAAATAAAAATACAAAAAGCAAATTTTAGACAAGCTACCCTCATAAGCCAGGAAATATCGTGGCTAGTCATATATTTTATATATATATATAGTGTTCTCTATACTGTTGAAGACAGGTACAGTTCATAAGGAAATCTTACTCTACCTCATCCTAAACAGCCTATTAATGACAAAGATAACGTAATTCACGGGGGGATCCATGCATTTTGAAAGCGGGCATAACATTGCCGATAATTGAATATGTAGTGCCGAGTGGAGCAAGTCTAATTCTTTTTTTTAACAGTTTTATACTAAAAATTGATATATATGTTTTGAAAAAAACATCGATTTTTTACAATTATTTTAGGCGATCAACGGGAGAGGGGCTTACGCCCTCTATGACCTCTCCCCGGATTAGCCACTGTAATGTATCTCCAACATTTACATCAATGTATGTATCTTTTTTAAATGTTGAGATCATGGAAACTGAATCTTAACTTTTATCGAATGTAAACATAATAGAGCTGCGGTATGCGCGCATGATACACTCGTCGCTTTTCAACGAAAAAAGTTCCAAAACTCCACGATGTCATATAAGAAATTTATAAAAAAGAAATTAAAGGGAGCTCATTTTTAAAAGATATAAACCAGTTACAAAAGTTTCATGAAAACTGCTCAAAGATTTTTTGAGTTATTGTCCGAAAACTGGAAAATCCCCCATTTTTATCAATAAAATCACATAATTCGTAAAATCTTAAATTCAAAAAGTTGAAAGATAGCTTACGTCAATAGATCATAAAAATTGGTTGAAGCGTTTTTGGGTTATTTTCCGACTTGTTGACGACGGACGGGTGGACAACGGTATACTATATATAATACGTCCCGTAAACGGGCGCATAAAAGTGAAGAGTGGTATGATTGCCAATGAGACAACTATCCACCAAAGTTCAAATGAAGTTGATGTAAGCAATTATAGGCAACTGTACGGCCTTCAGAAATGAGAAATACCCATACCGTATAGTGGCTCTGTTCCGGAGTGCCTAGATTGAATTAACGTTCAAGTTTGAAGCAATTTTTTTAATTTTGCATGTGTTCTAAATTTTTCACCCTTCGATGGCAAACGTTTCTATAAGGATTCGTGTATTTGTAGATATTGTCTAACTGATCGTTTTTGCTATATAAAATTTTAAATTTCTCTTTCTATAATTGTCTATGCTAAAGGCGCTAAAAATGTGTAACAATCAGCCATGTGACTATTTTGAAGATCTAGCTGACCTTTGTTGCTGTTTAAGGATTTCAATCATTTAACTTGTGCATATGTCTAAGTTACACCTTAAAGAGTTATTCAAATAATTGTTTAACTTGTAGAGTGCATGAAACTCTCGTTACACGAGTCATCAGATTTACAACATCTCCATTTCGACTGGACGTAGCTGAGAGTTTATACATCTGAACCGAAAAGCCAAATGGACGCACCACTTTCGCAAGGTTTACTATCGGCCGGGAGAAGTCCAGGGATGACCATATAACCAAGTCAAACCTTTGGATCTCAATAAAAGGAGATAAGGGTTTTAAATTAAATTAATGGGAAAACAACCCAACGACACAGACAAATCAAAACATTTAAAATCAATATACAGTCATTTTTTAATCACACAGAAACAGTCTGCAGGAAGAAATGTCACCCTACCCGGATATATTTTTCCGACTCAGAACCGACCAGTCTTCGCTCTCACTCCTTTATGCCACGTGCTTTGCGTTGAAACAGCAAATACCAATTATAGTAAAGTCTTTATTTGACCCGGCTGGGGTTCAAACCCACGACCTCTCGCACCGAGGCGAACACGAGACCACCGAGGCGGTCGGTAGTATATAGAATATCATACCAAAAAATCCAAGTAGACTACAATAAACACTTTCGCATTGCATAGAATTCTCACAGGTTCTAGAGCGAGCTAAGAGTGTATAACCTAGTATCATTGGAAACTACACTTTCATATCGATGAACGACTTTAGAGTAGATTTCGAGTTTCAACACTCTCTGCACTTTAAAAACGTTAGCACCAATTCTTTGAGGGACCAGTCTTTGGCCAGCTGGTGCGATCGAGGCAAAGTTTCTGTTCGTAAACAATATAATTGTCCTCATTTTCCAGTGGCATTCCAAGCTCCCGTCCTCCAGCCTCACAGTCGATTTCCTATTGTATTTAGAATGTATGTGTTCTGGTCGTAAACATGCATGAAACATTTGTCACTGGAAGTAAATCAAATGATAACCAATCAACTCCATAACTTATTCCATCTAAACAGTACACAACGACAAGATCTTGTACAATGCTATACTGTAATATTTTCATTTACAGCACTTGATAATTGTGAAAAATCAAATGTTTTTAAGTCATTTCTTTGCAAACCACAATATGACTGAAAACTATTACATGTACCCAGGAAAATAAGTGAATCCACAGTATACGAAAAAACAAAATTAAGCGAAAGAAAAAAAAAAAAAAAAGAAAAAAAATTGTTTCTTAACTTGTAACTTGGAAAAACAAAATGTCGATATCTGTTATGATTGCAAAGGAGATGTGCAGATAAATAGTCTTCAGGTATATAACTCTTAATAAGAAAATGTTCGTTTTAGCAGGGTCAAATTTAAATGCTCATAGACTGTACGATTACATGTACCAAATATCTAAGCGATTTGTTTAGAAACATCAAACTACACGAAAGAAACAGATCGGAGGTAAACAAATATAATCAGAACAAGGAAGTTAGTAGCAAACACCAAAGGGTTTTAGTCGGAAAAGATGGAAGACCTAATATTCAGAACAAAATCAAAAGGTCTTTCCTGACTTTCCACAAACAACAGAACAAACTAAATCAGTTAATTTATTGAAAATATTTATCGATTACTTAATATATAAAAATAAGTCTTTAAAGGGGTTTTTCCAGTTTTTTGGTAAATCTAGTACTTCATGGTCTGAAGATTAAAATTGACACTCTCTCAATTGTATGGACACAACCACGAATTGGTTGATCTATACAATGTCTCTGTGTTTAAACTAACTAACAGCATTTTTAACACGTCTTAAACTGTGGTTTACTATCAACGTTGTTTGGTCTCTTAGTACTGATAGTGACCCCTTTCCAAATGTTACTGTTTTGCCGATGGTAAATTTTCATTACTATACGACGTGTCTCTAGTATTTATACATTTAACATTCATGTATTACTATTTATCTTTAATGTTTCTTGTGTCCTGTTGGATATTGTGTTATGTCTTATCGTTTGTGGCTTGAAATTTGATTTTTCGGTACATTTCACAGACGTCTTATTTGTCAGCAAAGTCGAGTTACTCGTGGTTTGACTGCAGTGTTTTTGTTTCATGGTGTTTGTTTTCAAGCGTGTGTTCTGTTTGATCTTACATGATCTTGCCTTATATTACAGTTATTTTATTTTTATTTTCTATATATGCAAAAATAAAGATAAAATATTAGCTATTTCATTTCTATCATTTTAAGTTTGAAGCAACTATATGAACATGATGTTTTTTGTTCTGGTACACAGTTTTGATTTGGAAGAAAAACCGACACTGTTAGAATATACAAAAAAAAAACCAAACAAACAAACACCATTACAAGCACAATTCCATTTTAATATTCGTGTCATGGTTAGAAAATACATAAAATAAGACCATTTCAAACTTAATCTCAAATTAATATTCTTGTGCGTGTCTATCAAACAAATCTAACTTTTTGTGGCGTTGGAACATTTTTGTGAAGAGCAGATTATACTTCGTTTATGGTGTTCTGGTGTGCTGTCGTAAATTCATGTGAGGTGTCTGTTGTTATTCTGCGTTTTACATGATGTAATGTACTATTGTCTTATTCATTTTTGAATGACTATGCAGAGTGTTCATGTATTTGTTTGTACTGTATTCCTGTCACGTCGTTTTGTCATTTTTGCAGTAATTGTAATATATAACTATTCAAGCAGGAGGTTTGGCTATCCATACCACCATTTGTTTCTTAAAATGTCATGTACCAAGTCAGAAATATAGCATATGTTATCAACTAGTCAGTTTCTATGTAATTCGGCGTTTGTTTTTGTTGCAGTTCAGTGTTTCTGTTGTTCCGTTGTTTTCCTCTTACAATAGATGTGTGTCCCTCGGTTTAATTTGTAACCCTGATTTGATTTCGCTTAATCGATTTATGACTATTGAACAACGGTATACTGCTGTTGCCTTTATTGGAAACAATAAAACAATGAAACAAACTGTAGGCAGCAAAACTATTAAGCAGTAGAAAATCTACTTCTAGGTCAATGTTGTTTATATTCTCCTTTTTTTGTTCTTTGAATAATTCAACATTTTATAAACAGTACATTTACACAAAATGAACATATGAATAATATTTGATGTCAACACAAAAATGCTTACTACACATACTATGCTTTTGTTTTCTTGGGTTTTAAAAGATTTATTTGTTTTTAGAATCTCTGTCCAACTTCGTTATATAGTTTTTGTAGTGTTGATGATCCGGTCCTCAATTTGTGTTTTATTTCTGACTGTCACTGTCGCACTTTTGTCTTCAATTTGACCGTTTGAGTAATTTTCATTAGATTAGTATAGATTATACTGCTTTTGATCCAGCTTAACATCATTACCTGTTTATTTTTATGTTTTATATCTTATGTTTTATATCCCCATATCACTATATTTCTCTAAAATTTTTTGGCGATTTTGTTTGACTTCCACCTTTAGGTATGCAGCATTTCACAATATTTTGACAAAGTCTGGTAATTCAATTGTGATTTTAAGTAATTTCAGATAATATATATCTAAATTCATATTAATGTAAGAAAATTTCGCTGTATTTATCAAAAAAAAATCTAAAATAATTGACCAAATCGTGTTTTGACTCTAATAAATTGATTCCCGTTTAATTTAAAGTGTGTAAAGTAACTATCGATTTCAATCATATTTAGTCCCCCTTTATTGTAATCCGATCTAAGAGTTGATCTTTATACTTTATCGTATTTTCCGTCCCAAAGGAAGTTAAACATCTCTCTTTCTAAATTGTAAATATTTGTTATATGTATGACTGTCATACTTGCTATGTATGCAAATATTGGAATTATAAGTGATTTGGTTATTAAAATTTTACCGATAATAGTATTTTGTGTTTTGTCTCATAATTTCATACGTTGTTTTGGGTTTTTTTCAAACTTGTTGTCCCTGTTTAATTTTTCACATTCTGTTATATTTATACCGAAATATTACGAATGTTATTTCAACTGATCGTGCGGAGCTAACATTTTAATTTGCAAAAGATGATGGAAGAACCTCCCTATTTAGACTCACTGGTGCAGAAATTCATCCAGTATGGAAAAAATGAAATATTTATATCAGTATATACCGTCTTAGTCTAGTTAAGAAATGCATTATTAAATTCAATATATTCAAGATTTTAGTACAAAATGTATCAAATGCCTCTGAAAATCTATAAAGTTCAACACAATTGCACATCCAACATTAAATTTTTCAACGTCATCTATGATGTCTCGTATTTGTCTGAGATTGAAACCAAAATATCGGATTTTAATATACCCCGTTTGGTCTGCTTTCATAATTAGATTAAGTATATTTTTGCATTCTTTGAGCTAATGTGTATGAATATATTGTATAGTCTGAATTTAGTTAGGAGATTGGCCTATAGTTTGGAAGATCTAATGGATCATTCTTCTTGAATATTAAATTAACAATACTTTGTCTTTGGGAAAATGGTATCTTTTTCCTGTGAAAGCTTGACGTATTTAAAATGTCAACAAGGAATAGGCTTAATCATTACCAAAATTTCATAAAAGCTTTTTATAAATGTTTGTCGTGATACCATCTTTACCTGGGTTTTTATTGGGTTTTAAATTATTAGCTGCTGTTGATAATTCCTCTGATGTAACATATCTGTCACACATTTGGCTTTTATGTTTTAATAATTCATGTTTTACTTAAGTGCTGTTGATACATTCCCACTATTGCGTAATATCTTCGTCGTCTTTTGAATATATTTTTTTTTATAAAATTTCTTTTTTATTTGAAGTTTTTCGCTGTGCTCTGTAACACTATTTCCTTGGTTATCTTTTAGTTTTATATTTATTTTTTTAGTTTGCTTACTTTTTTCTTAGCCTAAAAGATATGATGTATTTTTGGCCTTTTCTCCCCTGTCTTGTGATCTTAATTGGGCAACTTTATATTTATGTCAATAGTGCTTTTCTAACTGATTTTTATTTGATTTATTTTTTGCAGTTCATCGATATTTTCATTTTTCTTATATTATATTGTCAATATTTTGGTCTAAAAGGACGTATAATTTTAATAATAGATTGTTGTACAGTTGATAATTAAATCATTGTATAAGAGAACGCAAGCATTGTTACAGTTAATTATAATATTTTTATTGGTTCATTCCAAGAACTGTTGAGGTACTTTTGCTGTAGTTCAAATGTTTCATGGACTGTTCAGCTCTAGTGAAAGATATGATAAACATTGTTATATCTTATGTTTGGGTTGATCCTCTCACATCTTTTATTTCTTATTATTTTATTAAATATATCCTCCGAATATGCATGCAACATTTGCCACTAGACGTTAGGTATCCATTCCTCTACTCATATGAATACATCTACATAATATCATCACAGAAGAAAAACCTTATCTTTATTTTATTTATTGTGGGGAGATAAAGTCAATATTCTCTGATCGCTTTTGATAGTGATGAGGCCCCTCATCGGGGTGTCAAAGTAATCACATAATCACAAATGTTTTGCCAATATAATTACATAATCATTAATTATTTGTTTAAACAAGGTAATCAAATAATCAAAAATACAGTCCTAGATTATCAAATAATCATGAACTATTTGGTCTGGTAATCAAAGTAATCGCTCTATAAACGGCCAAGTAATCACATAATCAAAAACCCCATGAGGAGGCTCAGTGATGTGGTAATCCGAGTAAATATCGATTCTCACAGTCCAAAGTTTTAATTGACCGTTTGTCAGAAAAGTGGACTACACATTGATTTACTTTATTTTGTTAAGCTTTTCATCCTGTTTTGTGTACGTTATTGGTTTATAATTCTTTCAAGGCTAGACTATTCAGTTCTAATATCCTTATACGAGGCTCTGAATTGGGATGGAGGGATTTCTTTTATTTCTGAATTTTGTAATTGTCGGGATCATTGTTCTCAATGTTTAACAGTAACGCTTATTTTATAAAAATCTCATAATGATTTTTTCATTTAAAAATTGATAGCTAATTATATGATTTTTTTATTTCTGTACATCCTTTATGTTTGAAATCAATGATATTGTAACCAATTCTGTTATCATCATGTATTTGTCAAACGTTTTGATCCATTATTTTCTGATCCTTATTTTTATATCATTTTTTCTCTCTATTCTGTAAACCCCATTTAAACTTTCATTGATATGTCATGCAAGGCCATGCTATGTATAACATTATTATTTAAACTGCACTGATTTGTTTGTTAGAGATGTGTAAACACAGACATTTCTTTTCAATTGTTATGATAAAATTTGAGTCCTGATTTGTCTAACTCACGCAGACTAGCAAAGTAGTAAAGATATAAATGACTTAAAGAGTTTGATATTTATAGAAATTTACAATGTACTTTAACTGTTTGCTTTTAACTGAATTGCAAGATCATTATATAGTGCATATATATATACACTCTTTTTCAGAACTACCCCGTTTAATGAGGTAATGGACAGATTGATTTTAAAATTCTGTCTTTTAGTACAATATAAGTAAAATAAAAAAAGTAGCCATTTTAGGTCCGTGCATATTTGCGTCCATTCGTTTTTTGTTTTGAAATATCAAAAACAAAAAACAAAAAAATAGAAAGTTTTTATTTTTCGTTGTTGATTTCTCAAAAACCAAAATGAAAAACAAAAGTTTTTTTCGTTTTTCCTTTTTGATTTCTCGAAAATCAAAACTGAAATGGAAAGTGTTTTCATTTTTCGTTTTTGATTTATCAAAAAATCGAAAATCTGTATTTTGTTCTATTTAATTCTCGTTTTACGTTTTTCAATGTTTTTTTAATATGCCAACGTAGTGCGTTTTCATCCCTGTATTTAGCATGGTGTATTTGCTACTTTATGTAGACAGAACAGACTGCCAGACTTATGAATTGAACTAAGGTGATTAATGAATCAAAGACTTTCAAATTTCCTCGTTTTTATCTATAATAAAAAAATAAAATTATTATAATTAACTTTCAAATGAATCAGAAATTGAAAAAATACAATGAAATATCATATAAAGATGGTAAAAATAAAACGATTGATTACAACATCACATTGACAAGGGAGGTTTCTTCTTATCTGATAAGAAAACTAGCCTTGCCGTTAAAGTATGCACAGCGGTTATCAGATAAAAAGTATTTAAATAGGAGATATGTAAGACCATCTATTGACACGTCTTTCTCCTAAGTCGTGTTCTCGAAGTTCTCTTAACTTGGGATATTTTGCAAATTTTCGTCCTAACTTTAGGACACCTAATTAGGTGTCTTAAGATCATCCTATCTTCATCCTTACTTTGTGCATACTTTTTGCTAAATTTTTACGTGATGATGAACATGAAATGAAACGCACCATTGGGTTATTAACTGGTATATAAAGAATTTGTGCATGATTTTAAACTTTGAACTTCGTGTTTCACACTTCGTGTTTCAAGATACGATAACACTACGAATTTTATTTTCATTTCAAAACAAATTGTTTTCCAGTTTAAATTACAATCCTTTTTTATATTATTTTATAATTACATTTGAAATCATGCATTTAATTAAATACATTTTTTTAATAAAATTTCGTAAACAATTTTATTAATTGGTTTCGTCTTTAATAAATGTCTTATCAAAAAATTACTTTAACTATTTAACATTTCGCTCGTATGATATGTTTAAGACGTCGTAACATAAGATGCGTCTGAGATAGCTTCGAGACACAACTTTAGAGTGTCCTAAGATGATCCTAAGTCCATCCTAAAATTGGTCTTAGGTATGACTTAGGACGAATCTTAGGATACGTCCGAGAACACCACTCCTGAACAATAAGGATGAATGATCTTAACTTTTAAGTTTGAAAGGTTGGTTATCAAAGATTATTAGACTGAAGCCAACCAGGTAATATTACACGAACATTCAAGACAGTAATATGTATTATTTAAAAAAAAAGTTCACACTTCAAGTCGATGTTTAGTAGGCCATCGTATGAGTCATAAGAAGCAGTTCAAAAGAAGATGCTTAATGCTCGTCACATTATTGCACTTCCCGCCTTACTTGATTTATATCAAAATATAGAATATGTGAAAAGATTACTACGACTTTTTTTTTTACTAAGTCGCAAATCACAAAACATGAGTTTGTGAGACTAATTGAGTTCGATCAGTTTCGTCTTATTTTGTCTCAATAATTGGTGGTTTATTTTGTTGTTTTCGACTTAGCATGATGGTAATAAAGATAATTTGATAATCATTCATAACCACGAACTTGTTGGACCATTTTTGTTTCAAGCAGTAAAGCATCCAAACTTAATTGTTGGCAGCATGTTGGGTCAACCACAGAAATAGCCAAAAGCACAGGCACTCGAGATACATGTGGCTTTACCCCATCGTCTATGGGGGAAAAAAAGGGGTGGGGGTCTTTGAAAGCGACGAGGACAATTTTCCGTGGACTTATATCACTCAAAGGATCAAATTCGAAAATTGGTCTACACATTGAAAAATTGAAAATGACGTTATATATTGTGTCAAAGTTTTACACGTTCCCCTGAAATAAAAAAATATATTCAGTGCTATATGTTTCTGTTAAAGGCATTGTAGTACAAAATTGTAAAGGGTTAGAGCCTTAATCTCAATAACTTTTTGTTTTCACTCACAGGGTCTTAAATGTGTTTTTGACCATTTCCATTCTCAACTTTAATTTTCATATCTTTATCATACTTGAAATGTAATATCAAAAAGTTTAAATTATATATTTGAAATACTGTTTTGTAATTTTAATTCATTTATAGATTTTTGAGTTTAGTGTGATAAAATGAATTAGTGTCCGAAAGACAATACATAGCTTTCCTTCTAACACAATTTCGATTTTGGTTAACGATAACCTTCTTATACGTTCTAGGAATAAATACTTAAAAGCAAAAATTTGCAAAAATCGCGAGTTAGAGCTATCTTTAGGCGTTTATAAGTTGGTGATACGTTTAAAATTAAGCGATTATATTGTAAAACTCTTAGATGTGGTACTATGAATCTAATTAAGCTTTAAGATTGATAAACGTTTTGTAAATGGTCCTGGTTTGAAATTAAACAAGGCGTAATCGGCTCTACCGTTTTTAAATGCTTTTGACTTTTACATCGGCAGGCGACACTAACCAAAATGAATTAATTTGTATCCGAAAGACAATACATATAATAGAAGAGGGGCGAAAGATACCAGAGGGACAGTCAAACTCATAGATTGAAAATAAACTGACAACGCCATGGCTAAAAAATAAAAATAAAAACAGACAAATAATAGTACACAAAACACAACGTAGAAAGTTAAAGACTAATAGGCGTCACTATGTTTATATCTATTTTATTTTTGTTAATTCATGTTGACGATAAATACTTAAAATTTGCCAAAATCTTTCAAAATTCAATCTGTTTACGAATAACCCATTATATTGTTCATGTTGTTAGAACCTTAGAGAACCTACATTGTATGGGTTGCGAATCATGTACTAAGAATTTAGTCAAAGATTGATGGACTTTTTAACTAGAGGCTCTAAAGAGCCTATGTCGCTCACCTTGGTTTATATGCATATTCAACAAAGGACACTCTCCAACGAGATATTAAACGAGAATAGAATTCATGAAACAACTCTCTGTTTTGTTGATCTCGTATTGCTGAACCTTCTTTGAGGGACTGAGCAATCACTCCTATAGAGAGACAACCTACTACCTATAACAGCGAAATGTGACTTGTTAGTAGATATCGCCTTTTTGGTCATTTTTGTGTTTTTAAAAAAAGTTTCTATTCATCTTTTATAATTTTTATCATGTAAAGCAAACACCCCCAAAACATGAAAGAAATCGTCATTATAGGCAATACTCCAAAGGAGACGTCGGACGATTTCCTCAATAAAGTAGATATTGTCTTGCTGATAATGTTTGCTTATTAAAGTTTCTATCTATCTACTATAATTTTTAAGATATCAGGCAAAAACGCAAAAAAAATGGTAAAAATCATCATCCAAGGGCAATAACTCTGAAAAGGAGTCGGCTGACGATTTAGACAATTGAACTTATTTGTAGAACGTATCTTGCTGATCATTTTAGCCTTTAAATGTTTCTCTGTGTCTATTAAAGTTTCAAGATGATAGGTAAAAATGAAAAAATGGTAAGGTCATTTAAGGGTAATAACTACTATAAGAAGTCGTCTCACAATTTTGACATATTGACAATTGGTAGAGCTCAACATTCTGATCAGTTTTGCTAACCTCAGGTTATCTCTATTCACTACGGTTCTCAAAATAATAGACAAAACTTGCATTTTTATCCTATGTTCTATTTTTAGCCATGGTGGCCATTTTGGTTGGAAGGCCGGGTCATCGGACACATTTTTAAACTAGAAACCCTAATATTGATTGTGGTCAAGTTAGTTTAAATTTTGCAAAGTTGTTTCAGAGGAGAAGATTTTTGTAAAAGTTAACGGACGACGACGACGACGAACGAAAGACGCCAGATGATGAGAAAAGCTCACTTGGTCCAATGGGCCAGGAGAGCTAAAAATGGCAATGGTGTGAATAAAATTAAGGGGGAAATTAGCCATTAGTCTTCCTTTTAAAAATTATTTTCAATAATTTAATGCGTTCTTATATACGGAATCGTATATGGACCTCGTCTTAGCTTAATACGTATTTTGGACAAGTTTAAAAGTCAGTGCAGATCAACTATGATTGAGTTGATGAGAGTAAATGAAATTTATATAAGTTAATTTAAAATGGAGGAAAAGAACGACAATGAAAATAGTTATACTGTTGTGTTTTGACTAGTTTAGCTAAAGCTAAGAATTAGAGTTGTGTTTTTTGGCTTTACATGTTCTGATTTTGTGTCATGGATGGATACCATTTATTCTGTCTTTCTATCATGCAGGTATAAAGACATTGTAAGCACTTTTTTCATCAGTGTTCTTTTCAAAAGTAGAGTGTGCATGACATGTTCCCTTGTTGCTGCCTGGAGTCAAATTACAATGTATATTAACCCCGTTTCATCAGGTACGAGGTATTTAAAAAAAATAATAAATATAAGTATGTATACAATGTGCCTCTAACTCCGACTTTGAAAGTCATCACCGTCCCTTTGTGACTTTTGCAGTTAAGTTACATATCGAACGAATTGCAAATATAAATAAAAATCTCTGCGACGCGCAGAATGATACGACCGCAGATGTCGTACCATGAACAGTTCAAAGCTTGAGACAACGTTAACTCTGAATTTGAATTTTGATAAAATATTTGACACGACATAGGTTTCTAACACAGAATAAATGTGGTCAAGGACCTGAAAATTTTGAAATTTGACTTTTATAGGACTAAGAGATGGGTTGTAATTGCCAATGAGACATCTATCCACCAAGGTTCAAGTAAAGTAGATGTAAGCAATTAAAGGTAACTGTAAGTCTTCCGACAATTAGAAAACCCATAGCATATACTAGTAGTAGGCTATAAAAGGCTACAACATGAAAAATATGAAACAATACTGTTGAGAAAACAATAATAACCTAATTTTTAACAAAACAATTAACGAAAAAACAAATATGACAGACATGAACCAACGACAATCACTGTACTACAGGCTTCTGACTTGGGACAGGCACGTACAGAATGTGGTCCAATATCTAAAATCTAATTACATCAACTTACCTTGAACTATTTTTTGTAAAATATCTAATATTGAATAGAAAATTTTTAACTATTCTTAAACATAATTTTTTCTATAAAATTAATATTTAATGCGATATATATTTTTAACTATATGAATCTACTTACACTTTCTATTAGTTGTTCAAATACAATTTCTGGTTAAGTTTGCACCCTTTGGACCTTCATGTGGACCAAATTGAATACGGACCCCAAAATAAGAATCTGTAAATACCCTAATAATGATTGTGGTCAAGTTAGTTTAAATTTGGCCAAGTAGTTTCAGAGGAGAAGATTTTTGTAAAAGTTAACGGACGACGACGAACGACGACGACGACGAACGAAAGACGCCAGATGACCATTCTCTGCTTTACTTATTAATGCTGCGTGCTTGTAGAGAAGCAGCAAAAACCAATTTTAAATCTTTGGTTTGACCAGACCGAGTTCCCAATCCATAACTTCCGCAATGTTATACACATCTTCACATTACAGGTTGCAACACTATGCAATGTCATTGGGTTCCAAAAACGTCCAGAAAATTATGTCAATGTGCTTTCCAATAGGGTTTTATGCAGAACAATTATCAGAAATCTATGCTTATTTGCAGAATAATTGTCAAAATCGATCTCTAACTGAACGAATTGGATACCCACATGAAAAGAGCTGAGGCATTGAAGGCCAAATAAATGTTCATATTTCACATTCTAACAGGTCCAATTGTAATCAGACGGCCATTGAAGAGTTTCAAGAAGTTTATGAATTAAACTTTGTACAAAGGCAAAATTTAATGTAAAGTTTCTTTGGTGAAATTAAGACGACAATACAAATAATTATTATAATAACAACAACAAACAAAGAATTCTCAAATGGTTATGACTTTCGTTCGAAGTAACATAAGAAATCCCTTTTTTAATCAATCAAGTAATCAATCAATCAATCAATCAATCAATGACCGTTCTATCATCATTCTACTGTATCCACGTTGTAGTTATTGCATGAATAATGTTTAAATTTTAATATTTGATTTGTTTGTTACCTTCTTAATTTCTCGATTATTTATACCGAAAAAAACGCTTTACCAATGTTTTACGTGGTTTCATGTAAAAGACAACACTGTTCTTATGAACTGATTTTACACTACCCAGGTGTGAGTGGGGGAGTATCACTCGAATATATTGGCTTGTTATAAGTCAGGAGCCTTTAATTTTGTTGTTTTCGTCGGTAGCTGTATGCCATATATATATTTTTTAATTATTGTTTATCATAAAGGGGTCACCATTAATAAAAGTATCGTATTTTGAACGGGGGAGGAGGGGCGGATAAACATGTTTTGAAAATGAAAAGTCTAACCTGGTGTTGATAAAAAAAACAGGCACAAGAAATTGAAAGAAGATAGATACTAGAGTACCAACAGGTGAAATGTACTGTTGTTTTCTCCCGCCTGACCCTCATGATAAAGATATTACCAGAAAAGTACTTCGGACGCAATAAATTAATAAAATGATCCCATGCATTTGTCACGAGGAAGCAAGTTCAAGCAACAGAGGTTAAGCAAAAACATCCTGGCAAATTATTGAAGCTCACGTCTTAAATGATAGGCATAAAAAAAAAGAGAAAACGTATGATTACCAGTAATTGGACGTAAGAATTAACCGGACGTACATGAATATGTTCATTTAAATCTTTAGTGGAATTATACTATTTTGAATGTTTTCCCATTCTAAAAGAAAAGTGTAGCGTGTGAAACGTACTAAAATGTGTAGGCCCTTATCGTACTTATATACCCACAGTCAAAGCGGAAGATATTGAATTGACATATTTTTTTTTGTAGGAGACCGTTTTCATATTGAATTAAAGATGTTTTTATTTGGTTTTATGATCATAGTATTTATAAATAAGAAGATGTGGCGTGAGAGCCAATGAAACAACTCTACATCCAATCATAATGTGTAAAAAGTAAACAATCATATATAGGACTAAAAACAGCCTTCAAGACCGAGCCTTGGCTTTCCCCGAACAGTAAACTATGAAAAGCCCAAAAATGACTAGTTTAGCACATTTCAAACAGGAAAACCAATGGTCTTATCTATATAAAAAACAAGAAACGAGAAACACTAATGAACTACACCAACAAAAAAACAAAAACCACTGCACAACAGGGCCGTATGCATAAAACATCTTAACTTAAGTGTTCCTTAAACTAAGATTTCATTAAGAATTCCCTTAGTTAAGTAAAATTCTCAAGTCGTATGCATAAACTTACTTGTGAGGAATACCTGAATCGGAACCTTTCTCTAATTATCGTATGATATATATTAGCTCATTGAATGTACTCAGCCGTGTAAAAGTTTGTTATGGTTATTTACAATGATTGATCAATATATACTTTTATTAAGAGCTGGGACTAAATTGATGTTTGTATGTAAACCAATTCAATAATACGTATAAACATAGTACAATGTTGAAACAGATGAAAAATTGGCGCAGACGAGAAACGCTTGGCGTTTCGATGGATGAGCATGGGAAGAAAAAACAAATATTTGTAATCCAAAACTTCCACATACTTAATCTTTAATTCATTTTTTCACGGATGTTACATGTATATTTTCGGGAGACAACAATATATTTTAAACTCTAACAAAACATGATAAAGGTTTCAATGGCGTAGCACAACCAGTAGCATTGTAATCATGTGCATACAAATCATTTTGTTTTCATTAATTTTTTACTATAACGGTTCAACTTCTTATACAAACTCTATTTCGATTTGAAATACACATTTTTATCACTTCCCTTTTACAACAAAAAAGGGGGTAGGATCAATTTTCCACGAATCCATTTAAAACGAGGGTATTTTTCAAAAGTCGTACAATCTTCAGTTAAACACATTATTAGATTCATATGTTTACGGTAAGGTATTATCAACATACTAGCGTACTTAGCAAATTTTCGTTAACAGCAGTATATCACTAAATATATAAGGAAATATGAAAAAATAGTTTAAATCGGTTTAGGTATCATAAATATATTATATAAACTTCGTATTCTATGGGGAAGCAGTGGCGTATTCAAAAATTTTCATATGATGGGGGCACTGACTGCCATAAGAGGGGGACCACTCCAGTGATTTCCTAAACAAACAACCAAATTGTTCCCACAAATGGGAGGTCAGTGCCCTCTCCTTAAATCCGCCTCTACGTAGGTCTTTGCGATTTTGTCCCTGTAAGTATAACCAATTCAGGGGAAAGATGCCCTACTTCTTTAGATAAAAACTAATTGATATCAACCGACACCCTCCTAGCCCCCTAACCCCACGCACACAGAAAACTGGGTTTTGCATGCCTGAAGTTCCTCATCTCTTCCTTCCTTCATACTGTTTTTTACTAACGGTTACAATTGATACCGCGATGTGTATTTTAATTGGTTATATGCAAAAAGCGCGTGAAACTGTATCACATCAATGAAAATGATATTACCGGTTATGCAAATAAAGGATCCTCAGCGTGCTCATAGAAACCATGATGGCTGATTACAATAAAAAATAATCTTGGATAATGTGAAGGTCAGGAATATACAGTACAATCACAACAAAAGGTAGGACAGTACTGGTTTTTTGGAAAGATTTTTGATTCCGCTAATTGAAAATCGTCATCTCGAATGAATGCGGTTGGTAGGACAAAAATTTCGACCAAAAACATGGTGTCAATTTTACCTGACGGCGACTATACATCCCCTCCAAAATATATGATATGCCTTTTTATGAAATTCAGAAATGGAAACGATGAGCCTAATGCAATGTGTATAGAAAATACCAGGTTCTTTGTAGGTGTATTCAAATATAAGGAAAAGTTGTATGATTGCCTATGTGATAACTATCCAACAGAGTCCAAATAACGTAGATTTTTGAAAAATAGATCACCGTATTTAAACAATAAGTTAAACCCATACCGTTTAGTCAGCTATAAAAGGTCCAAATATAACAAAATGATAAACAATTTAAGAAAAAAATAAACCGGCTTGGTTTTTTTCAAAAAAATAAACGAAAAACAAACATCAACCAATGACAACCACTAAATAACAGAACCATGGCAAAGAACAGGCTCATATAGAAAGTGGTGGGGGTTTACATGCTTTTAAATATTCATCCCTTGCCTACCATTGGACAGTGGTGTGACAGTACAACATAAGAACAAAATTTAAAATATCAGTTGAAACTGGATTGACTGGATTGATTTTGACATCAGTTAATAGCACATCACAACTAGCAGGAAGACGAAAGATAAGTGTCGACCGAGAGTACTCGAAGTTATTGAAAGCAAGTTAAAAATCAGTAATAACAACATATAGATAAATCATGTTTTTCAATACTAAAGTATCGATCAGTACACATCTTACAGATTTAGTGTAAAGATGTAATAAAAGGTTCGAGAACAGCATACCCAAATTGAATGCAATAGACTAAGCGCATTATATCAACAGGATGTATCACCATAAAGTTAAATGTTCAGAAATGTAAAGCATATAAGATTGTTTTAATTTACAAAACTCAAAATTTATATAAGAAGCGACTAACAAAAAACCTTCAATTATCTGGAATGAACCCTTACAAGATTTCATTTCCATTAAATCGACATTAGGTTATATGTATTTTATGATATGATATTTAAGATATTTATGTTTCAGGAAAATATTTCTATATTGGCTAAACAGGAGCTAGAAGAAATGTACCTTTTCCTAGTTTTGGTAAGATATGTAAAACAAAATAAAATTGCGAATGAAAATGGGGAATGTGTCAAAGAGACAACAACCCGACCAAAGAGAGAGAGAAAAAAAAAAAAAAAAAAACAGCCCAAGGCCACCAATGGGTCTCAAACACAGCAGAAAAATCCAACACCTGGAGGTGGGCATCAGCTGGCACCTTAAGCAAAGTATGTAGTAGTTCAGTGAAAACGGACGTCATGCTAAACTTTAAGACAAATATTTGAACTAAAATAAAAAAGCATACAAGACAAAGAAAGCCAGAGGCTCCTGACTTTGGACAGGCATAAAAATGTAAGCCGGGTTAAAAATGCTTTGTGAGATTTAACCTCTCCCTCTATAAAATGTACCTCTGGTCAATTTACAATAAAACAAACACACAGTAATTAGCACATTAAAACTCAGTTTAAAAGAAGTCCGAGTCCGATGTCAGAGGAGGTAAACAAAGGAACTAAGCAATAGGACAATGATATTTTAATAAACAAAGGATAACTAGCAGTAACTGGCATGCTAGCTGCAGACCTCAATCAAACTGAATGAAAGAATATGTTTTCATCACATGAAAATCAAGCACAATCCCACCCGTTTGAGATTGAGTATAATACCATCATAAAAAAAATGAGAAGAGCATAGACCGTATCATGCCAACAACTTGTTTTGGAATAAATGTGTTCATTCCCAATGCAAACACCATATGAGTGAATGAATATTAATACCAAGATATGCCATCTTTAATGACCTGACAACAGTAACGTAACTATATCCCTTCTTAATAAGTCTTTTAAAGGTTTGGTTAGCTTTTTGAGGTGAATACCGACATTTTTGTGCTTTGTAAAGAATATGACCATTCAGATTGAAATACCTGAACGTTCAACATGTCTGGATGTTGATTTAGTTTAACGAATGATGTCCTTGTACCGAATCGGATGATTAAATTTAGTAAATGATTTGACAATCTGTGATATCAAAAACCCTGGTGTAATAATTTTCAGTAATACAGAGATTTCTTTCGTTAATATTAAATACGTTGTTACATACACGAATGAATCGAACAAGTTGACGTATATAAACACCATAAGGGAATGACCATTTAACTTCCAGGGTGGGGGGGGGGGGGGGGGGGGGGGGGTTATCCTTTTTTTTTCTTAAAAAATATTCTGATCCCCAATTTGATGAAAAACAAATATTCTGGTCAAGCAGATGACAAATAAAAATATCTTAATGCAAATTTCCCCCATACCTTTTAGAGTTAAATTTTGAACAAAATAATCTGATTGATCGTGTCGAAAAACTAAATAAATTTGTTGGGTGAAAAAATATTCATAACTCTCCCCTTGAAGTTAAATGGTTGCTCCCTAAGATGGTGACAAGTGAACGCCACCATCTTAAAATGGATAATTGAAAATAAATGAAAAATCATCTCTTTTATCATAAATTTTGGTATGAATTAAGCTTCCCGTTAAAGATATAAATATCAAGATCCAGGAAAGGGCAGTGTTCACTGTTAGTATTAGCTTTATTCATAGTCAGTTCCGTCGAATAAATCTCTTTGGTACAGACTGAAGTCGTCATTATTGACAGCAAATATATCATCCAAAAGATCAAACGATTTAATCAGGAATGTATAATAATAGATAATAAAAGAAAACTTGTGAAAAAAACTAACAAATATTATTACAAAATTGATTTATGTCACATACTTTTAGTATTTAGTATGACGATAAATGTTCACTTCTGTTCTCGTAATATGAATGACAAATTTATTTTGAAATATACATTTCCGTACTCTTAACAACAAAATATCATATTTAAATTTACTTTGTATGTTGTTTTATTTAGCGCCATTTTGTCCAAGGTTAGAGTTGTCCTTTTGACATTGTTTTACATCCCCTTTTTTAATATTGTATTTATCAATGTTTATGTTGTGTAATAGATTAAATGTGTTCGTTCAGTGTACGTTGACTTATTTTTGTTCAATGACATACGGCCGGTATGTCTTTTTGGTCGAATTTATCCATTTCAGTTGGTATTTTATAGTGTGTCTTTCTATGTTGTAATGTTACACTTTTGTTTCAGGTTATGGTGAAGGTTGAAGCCTTGAGCGTTAAAACCCGCTGCACTTGTTTGCACCTGTCTTTTAAAGTCAGGAGCCAGTTGTTCAGTGGTTGTCGTTTGTTGATGTGGTTCATAAATGTCTTGTTTTTTTTATTGATAAGACCGTTGGATTTCCTGTTTGAATTGTTTTACACTAGTCGTTTTATTGCCCTTTATATATTGCTGTTCGGTGTGAGCCAAGGCTCCGTGTTGAATGCCGTACTTTGACCTATAATTGTTTCCTTTTTCCACATTGTGAATTGGATGGAGGATTGTCTGATTGGCACTAGTACTCATACCACACATTAACATTTCTATTTAAATCAAATAAGAGTGTATCCTCGCTGTATAATTGGCGTTATTCTTTTTACATATATTAATTTTGCGGTTGAAATAAAATACTGACATTTCTTTTTCCATCGTTTTTATTATTTTTCTGGTGTATGTTCGTGTACATTTTCGCCAAACATTTGTCATTATAATAAGAAAAATAGATTATGAAAATTAACTTGCAATTTTGAAAGAAACTTGTTTTAAAAAAGTTATAGAGCTTTTGAAGTTGATCATGCGATTCCTTGTTCCTTTTTTTATTCGGGTGAGCACAATTGTATCCGATTAGATTTATGAGTTGAACTTTGGTAATTAAGTAGTAGTTTATTTTTTGTACACGATAAAAACATTCATATGTCTTGAAAAGCATATATTATTCAGATATTATCTTAATGTTCTCTTATCTGTTTTTTACAGCATTACAAACCATGTCGAAAAAAGACAAAACACTTAACTTCTATTATTTAATGTTTTTTCAAGTTTTTTTTCTAGCTTACAAACCTTTTGTCAAACCCATTATTAATCATTTGGACCATTCTTGTTATTTGTGTACTCAGTAGTGTTAAAGAATTAACATGACAGGGCTAAAGATTCTGAAGGGAATTAAATATTTTGGTACATAGATACATTTGTAAATTAAACTAAAGCACATAATCCACAAATCTTTTTTAATTATATGGTATTTTTGTATACGCATATTTTATCAAGAATGTTGTTTGTGGGTTAATTGAAAGCCATATCAGGGTTTACTTTTGTTTTCGATACGCACAGATATTTAAAGAATTGACCTACAAACCAAAAATAGTAACAAGTTGCTTTTTCCTTCTAAATTATTCTTCTTTTTCACTTTCAAGATCAAACAATTGAATAAGAGTTGCCTTTTATTTTTCCTTCCAAATCTCAATCAGTTGGTTCTTATTAATCGCTACTTTTACTAAACGAGACATAAACATAAAACAAAAATAGAAACAACGTATGATTGAAAGATAGTCAATATGTTAAAGTGTTTTTAAAACTATACATAATCTTACACATTTCAGACTAGCATAATAACCCTACGAGTTTGTTCAAGCAAATATGAATATCGATGTCCTGTGACCTTAGGCTGGCAGATTCGTGGTAAAGCTCTGTGTAAAAGTTCCACAAGGTACAGTTGTTTGCATGATGAGAACAAATACTCGTTCAGAGAAATTTGTAGAGAAGCGCCAAGTTTGTTAGCACAAGGTAAGCATTATCTAATTGACGAGTGATAAATATGAATGAATGAAATGAAACATTAGTAAGTGCATGCTCCCTTAAAAAGATTGTTAGGGACTAACAGTTTTGCAAAGCCTAGAAAACGTGCCGTTTCGAAATATGTTCAATTGAAAATTGCTATTAACAAGTAACAAATGTACATGCGACAAAAGACCACTTTTAAGTTATGTCCTTCACCAGATAAGTTCGTCAATTTTGTACGCCTATGTGACGTCATTTAACAGATAGAGAGGATCTCCTGTATCCCTGCTCTATCAAAGTTCATCAAGCGTCCTTGTGGTCGTCATTAAGCAGGATAAACTACAAATAATATTTGTTCTGTTTGATCACAATTCCCTAATGATAGTAGTGCTGAATATCAATTATAAGAATTCAACTTGCCGAATAATTCTTATAATTTTTTTCAACCAATCGCTCAACATAGGTACGGAAGTGACGACGCCCCTAAACGCACGAATGATGTTCACTAAAACCAAAGTTTTTAACGGAAATGCAACGAACTAGTGCGTCTTTTGTTACGCGATTTATCGCCTATACTCCAGAAAAGGAATAATAGGTGCATGATTTTAAAGAGAAATGACTTCACGCAGTCTATCACGAATTCAAGCTATATTTAAAAAGCAGGTGCACAATACGACTCGTCTTTATTTTAACAGAAAATACACCTAATCGCTATTTATTCCATTCCGGGTAAGTTCTAAAATTACACAACTTTTTCATCCAGTTGAATCTATCTGGGACCCTGTTTAAACAATGCACCATGCATGATACTTTTTAATGAGACCTGTTTAAACCATCGTAAATACTTCAAACAAAATATATTTTTGACTATAATTTGAGTTTCGAAAAAGTGGATTAAAAGTTTCCTACTGATCGCTTTCTAATTTTTTTCATCCTTCAGCTCGTTACTGATGACCTTTGTTTTTTTGCCTGTTGACCCTAACAGGAAGTTGTCTGAATGACTGTTTTTTTCCGGATTGGACTAAATAGTGATAAAATGTATAAAAACGCCAATAATTACAAAATTATAACCAAATAAACAAACAAACCAATGACAATTCTTCTTCTTTTCGTATCAAATTCATAAAATTAAATTTAAAGCTGAATTAACCCAACAACATGTTTTGAAAAACCATAGACTGGAACAGTTTTGAATGAAATTCACAGTGTAGCTTAAAATTGTAGGTAATGTATATTAATATTGTATGCTAATTTGTGTGTTGAACTTGAAAGACGTAAGTATGTCTGTTTTTTATGAAATTGAAAATTTTAGTACATGATTTATATAAATGTAAATAGTAAAAAAAAAATACTAAAAGGTAATTGACCAGTAGTGCAACATTTTAAAGTCGAAGATTAAAGCCAACAGCAAACATAATACATCAGATTCTGTCTACAAAACATTACATTGAAACTAAGAACCGAGCACTATAACATTTATCTAAGAATAAGTAAAATCTATTTGATCCAAATCTCAGTTTTCAAGGTGCAAAAAAAAAAAACAAAAAAAAAACGCGAGGTGTTAGTTTGTTTTTATAGTGGTTAAGATGATAACACAATGTTGACTGCTGTACCCCTATTTTTGACATTTTTTTCTATTATGTCTGGTTTTTTTTTTGTTCACGCATCGTTGTCAATATTATGAAATTTGACGCGACTGTCATACAAGTGAGAGGTTTAGCTAGCTATAAAACCAGGTTCAATCCACCATTTTCTACATAAGAAAATGCCTGTACCAAGTCAGGAATATGACAGTTGTTATCCATTCGTTTGATGTGTTTGAGCTTTTGATTTTGCCATTTGATTAGGGACTTTCCTTTTTGAATTTTCCCCGGGGTTCAGTATTTTTGTGATTTTACTTTTTTCTATTCCGTCCACAATTTTCGGTGAAAGTAAAATTTGAATTTAGAACCATGGTTGATACTGAAACTATTCATGTATGATAGGAATCGAACATGTTATTATTTTTCTTCATCAAATTTCGAATTAGAATAGAAAGCAAATGTGTTTTCTTTTGTTGTGCTTTTGTGTCATTTGGAATTAGTGAATACAATTTTGAAGTAATTGTTTTCTTCCCAAGTTTCAATTGAAGACTATGAGAGAATAAAATATAAGAGTATTCATAAGGTAGGAGAAGAAGGGAGAAAGGGTGAAGAAAATAATGTATACATTGTCGGCATCTTTTATATCCGACTATACGGTATGGATTTTTCTCATGGTTGAGGGCCGTATGCATGTTGTTTATAATAATTGCTTACATCCACTTTATTTCAGGTAGCTAGGGTGTCTTAATGTTCGACGATGGATGTTTCTTAAACTTCTGTAAAAGTCTTCCTGGTCAATGTTTTGATATACAACTTGGGATCAGGGACTTTCTTTCTTCGTAATAACAATGAATAATCCATTGAAATTAGCGAAATTGAGTTATTTTCTATTGTTTATATAGAGGAAATTAACTTAATTGTGTCCTTATTGAGGACACATTTCACGATAGCATTACGATATACACAATGCTAAAGCAAAACATTGGGAATGATATGTGCTACTGGAAGTTATATCAAAAACTTCAATCTGTTTAATTTTGCTGAAATTCATATGCGGGTTCCTCTTTTGACCTTATTACAACCATGAAAATTTTCAAGATATTATAATAATATATATATGTAGATTCCGATTTCTTATTTTTGGGATATTGATATTTAACAAATAATGGTACAAGGAATTATTTCCTTTGTTACTGAAACTCGAGCAAACAGTGTACCATGCTTTGTCGTGTAATAAAGATAAGGGAAAGCGATCGAGACAGAAATTTTTAAAAATAAAATTGCAGAGTTGTGTTGTGACACGTTCGTTTATGTGAAGCTGACAAATAGAATGGGTTTTTTGCGGAATTCCTCGAATATCAACGAAAAAGGTGAGGATGAAAAAATGCAGAAAATTATATTTACTTTTTTTAAATACAAACATGCAGAAATAAGATTTCAAAAAAACGTTTAAACGCGATTCGAATATTATAACTGATTACTTAGATATGTATAGAATCATTTTTTTAACGTTGTGTTAACCGGGGATAATTTCAAACTCGATATTTGATTCATAAAGAACTGAACAATACAAGCATTTCAAAAAAAGATATGGAACCCTGTCTAATTTAGAAAGATGGAATAAAAGTCTATACCGTAACTTTCTTTCACTTGCAGTATATTTATTTGCCTATTTGCATTTTTTTTAATTTGCAGCAGAATTATTCTTAAACATTAGTCAGTTTATTTCCTTAACATTGACTACGCTTGAGCATTTGCAATGATCATTATATAAAATGATTTATACACACTCACGATTTTGTAACGACACTGTACGGTATAATAGCGTTATAGAGTAGAAGTTGTGGTGTAGTTAGTACAGTAAACATCAATAATGTCACCGAATATTTTGATTTTCTGGGGTTAAAAATCAAACTTCCACAGGATAAAGCTTGAAAACTAGCATGGTTGCACTAATGGATTCGTCGTTCATTTTAGAGTCGTTATCATTTAAAAAAAAATCTGTGGACCAACGAAATAGAAAATATTGTTAAAGTAAAAGTATTTGCCTATTATTATGATTTTTCCTATATCTTTTGTATTTTTGGCGTATCGTGCTGTTTATTTCAACAGCATGAATTTGATAAACGAAAACGGTTATCCCCGTTTTAAATTTTATTTCGGATGGATTTTTACAAGCAAAATCCATATGTAAAAGTAAAAAAAAATCGGAGGAGTAGTGAATTACGAACACTTCAACTGAAATTGTTGGGATAGTTGTTATATATAAATGACACTGCAAAATAACAGCACAATCAATAGTTTTCTCTGAGTATCATCGCTTTCAGAATTAGGTACTACCGAAGCAAAATATTGCAGAATTTCTTTTCTTTACCATTTCTTTAAGTTTGATTTCTTTAACGTGTATTAAAACAAGATTTTCTTATATTAAATGCTTTTGTTTTTTATTCAAACGCATACCGAAAAAAAAGAGAGTAAAATATCAAAAAACACCAAACCCAATGAAAATTTAAAACGGAAACATAAAAAAAAAAGGAATTATACATAAAATTATTTCATTACGGATCATATGCACTTGGGTAATAGACCCCCTTTTCTGAACTTTTTTTTCAAAGTAAATATTCTGTAAAAATTTAACCTAATATATACATTTACTTTATGTGTTGTATATATATATATATGTATATATATATATATATATATATATATATATATACAAGTCTAAATTGAAAACAGCGTTCAAACCTATGATTGCGTTGGATAAAAATCGCAATTTTTATATGTGTGCATGCAAAACAAATTTATTGTTAGAGGGGTCTAAATACAGCACAAACAACATTTTCCAAAAGACCAAAAAAGTGAAAAAGTATATTTTAACAAAACGCATTTGACTAACAGGTCGAACAACAAATGTTCTTACACCCTGCTGACTGCCATTGGCGATTGCCAAATAAACGGATCATCGATGTAATAAATGGATCTTAAATATAAATTTAATACTAAACAGAAAACAATAAACTTGCGGAAAAGATGTTATACCGCAAACAAAAGGTGCAAATTTTTTTGTACACCATATCCGGATTTCGACAATTAATGTCTCTTCAGTGATGTTAGGAATCGAAACGGTATTTGGAAAGCCATACAATTTACCTCAATTTAGGATAGACTCCTGAATTTTGAGGAGTCAAAATAGGATGAACGGATCATATAAACCCGAAGGCAAATATAATACAAGCCCAAACGAAAAAATATAAACAAGTCTAAATTGAAAACAACGTTCAAACCTATGATTGCGTTGGATAAAAATCGCAATTTCTATACGTGTGCATGCAAAACAAATTTCTTGTTAGAGGGGTCTAAATACAGCACAAACAACATTTTCCAAAAGACCAAAAAAGTGAAAAAGTATATTTTTACAAAACGCATTTGACTAACAGGTCGAACAACACATGTTCTTAAACCCTGCTGACTGCCATTGGCGATAGCCAAATAAACGGATCACCGATGTAATAAATGGATCTAAAATATAAATTTAATACTAAATAGAAAACAATAAACTTGCGGAAAAGACGTTATGCCGCAAACAAAAGGTGCAAAGGTTTTTGTACACCATATCCGGATTTCGACAATTAACGTCTCTTCAGTGATGTTAGGAATCGAAACGGTATTTGGAAAGCCATACAATTTACCTCAATTTAGGATAGACTCCTGAATTTTGAGGAGTCAAAATAGGATGAACGGATCATATAAACCCGAAGGCAAATATAATACAAGCCCAAACGAAAAAATATAAACAAGTCTAAATTGAAAACAACGTTCAAACCTATGATGGCGTTGGATAAAAACCGCAATTTTTATACGTGTGCATGCAAAACATATTTCTTGTTAGAGCGGTCTAAATACAGAACAAACAACATTTTGCAAAAAACCAAAAAAGTGAAAAAGTATATTTTAACAAAACGCATTTGACTAACAGGTCGAACAACAAATGTTCTTAAACCCTTATATATACATACGATGCCCTCTAGTCTCATTTTTCACGTGGAAAATATGAGTAGAGTGGTGTCATACATATACTACTGTTTTATGCAATATCTTTTGGATAAGAGCAAGAACTCATTTAATAAGTGAACATAGAAAAATATTTTGAAAAGGGGGATCTATATATAGGAGTCAATCGTATTTATATATAAATTTACTATCATAAAATATATCTTGAAGCTAGGACCATCCTAAATAAAGGCAAAAGTAGTATACCGCTGTTCGAAAGTCATAAATCGATTGAGAGAAAACAAATCCGGGTTACAAACTAAACTGAGGGAAACACATCAACTATAAGAGGAAAACAACGAAACAACAGAAACAGATCATCTTAAGACATCTATTTAGGACGTTTCCTACGATTTTCCTTAAGTTACTATATGTTTGATAAACCCACTTAGAACTATGATACGTCCTAAGGTGATCTTTGGACACGTCCTAGTCCTAAGAGAGCGTCGATAAACAGGCCTCAGATTTATAAATAGGTTCATTCAAGTCGACATTGTACGTCTTTTTCTGAGAAAAAGTGCCTTTTTATGACGATTTTTGTTTTCACTTTTGTATTTTGGACAAAAACTATAAAAGAAAGAGTGATACTGAAAACAGAATCTGCAAAAAGAAATCTTGGTAACGAATTCTATTTTGTCTTTAATGGTGAAAATGCACGAACATCATGCTCATCTAAAATACTTTCAACAGGGGTTCTACAGTGACTCCAGGGGTTGTGTTCTCGAAAGAATCCTAGGATTAGTCCTTAAACACCTCCTTAGCCAATTTTATGATGGACTTAGGATCATCTTGTGACACACTTCAGTTGTGTCTCGAAGCTATCTCAGACGGATCTTATGTTAGGACGTCCTAAGCATATCTTAAGTGCGATATTTTAAATCGTTAAAGTAAATTTTTAATAAAACATTTGATAACAACGAAACCAATTAATAAAATTTTTTACGAATTTTATAATTTCACGTATATAATTATAGGCATGATTTCAAATTTAATTATAAAAAATTATATCAAAAAGAAATCTTAACTGGAATAAAATTTGTTTTGAAATGAAAATTTAATTTGTAGTGTCATCGTATCATGAAACACGAAGTTCAAAGTTTAAAATCATTCACAATTTCTCTGTATACGAGGTAATAACCAATGGTGCGTTTCATTTCATGTTTATCTTCACGTAAAATAATGAGCAAAAAGCGAAATCCAAACCTTATTAAGTTAGGATGAAGATAGGATGATCTTAAGACACCTAATTAGGTGTCCTAAAGTTAGGAAGAAAAATGCGATATATCTTAATTATAAGTTAAGAGAGCTTCGAGAACACGACAAAGACGTGTCATGAGATGGACTTAGGACAAGTCCTAATCCTAATATAGATTCGAGAACACCACCCCAGGTTCCTAAGCTTGACGTGTATTTAATATAAAAAATGCATAGATATAATTATAATCATTCACAAAGTTACTACATGTAAGTCCTTGTTCTTCCTGACCTCGCCAGAATAAATAGTTTTATAACTACAAGATATCAAGTTGGCCGTGAGTGTATTTTTCAGAGTTTTTTGTTTTAATTTCTGTTCTTTAGAAACAAGTTTCGTTCCATTAAAGGTGATGTTATCGGATAAGACAACATTTTCTGTCTTTTCTGTGGGCCATATGCTAGTTCCTGATAAATGTTATACACCACGATACCGTTTTCCATTATGTAGGGCGAGTTTTGATTTTATTCTTGTAAGTTGTCAATTGTGTAAATAACGAAAACGTGTAGTTTAAGAAGTTCAGTTATATAGGTAAAGTTGAAAAATGGAATTACATGGACTATCCGCCTTATCTTTATCGTACAACCGGTAACGTAGATTAAAAGGGTGAAAGTCTCTGAATTGACTTACAAAATGTGGCTTTGGTCAATTTCAATCTCAGCTTTTATTTGAAACTGTACTATGTCAATGCAGAATCATCTGATTCGTCAGTCATCTGGATATAGTAAAATGACGACAAGGGGGAGGATACAGTTAAGTTTGATATAGATAGTTAGTATTCTTGCCATATCATGGAAATACTTCTGAACCATACATATTATGAACCTGGAATCTATTGATATAAATTCTATGACCTTTAATTTGACCTAAATATTTAGGTCAAGGTCAAAATTAATGTTGACAATTTAAAGTTTGACTGATTTTATCTTTATACTGGTAATTGATAAACCCAAAGGTCTTTGCATTAGGCTGAATGAACGTTTAACCCTGTAAAAGTAGCCGTAAGTGACAATGAGTCGATCGGAAGAAGTATTTGTTGCCTTCAATTCATGTAAAAGTATCTAAAAACCAAACAATGTCGGATTAAGCATGAAGAAACCTTTGATATTTACCGGAAGTGACATACTGTAAACCGGAAGTAGCGAAGCAACTTCACAAATTGGAAGGAAAATTATATATTTTATAAGTTTTTGCAATGACAGCTATCAATTGGGGCATTTTGTAAATCGAAAGTAGTCTTCTTTCTGCCTTATGTTTTTCAAAGACTAATTAATTTGTTAAAAAATAAGGAAAGTGTAAATTCGTATTATTCTACAAAACATCATTTACATGTAATAAAAAGAGATATCAACGCATATATGTTTGCATATTTGTATATAAAATTGGTGCAAATGAGTACAAATAGCTATTAGTTTATCAAAAATAACTTCTTAATTAAAGTGGCATTGGCTACGAGATGAGAAAAAAAAATTGAACATGATTTTGTTTGTTTCAATTATTAATAAAAGTGAATTAATGAAATAATAATTCGCTGTTAGAAGCCAATTTGGTTCAATTTTGTTATAATAAGCAAAGACATTTCGGTGATAAGTTATTCAATTGCAAGAGAATAATTCGATTTTATGGAATCCTTTTTTATGTGACCTTCAATCTAACTCATTACCTGGAGATTGGTTGCGCATGTTATAGTTGTGTTTAGCTTTTAAACGAAAAAGAATGTCAACATTGAAAGTGAAACAATGATGAACCATTTCGTTGACTGATTCGATAAAAATAAAATTATTGTTATACAGGTGAACGATAATTAACTTATTTTTTAACCTACAACATGAAATCAAACATCCCTAGAAAAGTCGAATTGCACGAGGAAGCTATCTATTTATATTTATGTTTATGTTTATATTGGGTTATGTGACTGTCGGCAGTCTTCGGAGTTCATCTTGATAGGTAATTAGATGGCGCTAGACTTAAATACCCACAAAATTCTGATACATTTTATTGAGTACACGTATTTTTAAATGTTTATTTCAGACTTATTATATTTTGGATATACGTTTTAGAATGTTATAAATCAAATATGAGAAATTGAGACAAATCTATGAATATGAATTAACAGCTAAAGCCCTTTTACTTAAATTACGATGTTTTGTTTAGCTATGCAATATTGTAGTGATTCTTCTTAAAAATGTAAGGAAGTAACACTTGTGTCGGTTTATATGAGCGTTTTATTTATGTGTGGTTTCTTTTACTTAAATTACTTAAACTATTATTCAGAAAATTGCAAAACGATACAATTAAACAATATCTGATTTTGCTTCGTATCTTTGTTGGGGAGTGTTTATCTTTAAAAATGTCCTAATAACGACTAAATACAACTAACTTACAAAAATAAGCCCGAAACAATCTGCTGTTCTGTGACTATATATTTACATGTCTGAGCTATAACATTTCAATCTCATTATCTTCTTGATTCTTAACAATGAAGAATAAAGGAATTTCATGTACTTTCTTACAGTATTATTTCCTTCTAATCATGCTTATTGTATTAACACAGGTAACAAATATGTAATCAGAGGAAATCTCGATGGAGAAAACTGCAATAAAAGTCGATACCAACCTTTCATTTTTAAAACAAACGAGAGTAGTGAGTGTGTGATTAAAAAGTCTTATTGTAGCGAGGAAGGACTAATTATTTACAGCAATGGATCTACAACAGAAGATACATCATGTCGGTGTGACTATTCCAAAAGCTATGCACCAATACAAAAGCCAAGTAATCCGTGTTACTGTGTACCATCGGAAGGAGATTGTTCATGTTATCTGAAGCCATGTCCTGATAAAACACATCTATCTTCAGGTAATCTAAGTATTATACTTGCTAACACAATGTTACATGAATGAAGGGATAACATGTTGTCTTCAAACAGATAACTCTATATCTTGAAATAAAGCAACAACAACAACAAAAAAAAAACCCAACCTGTAACAGCTTCAACTGCAATTTAAATTTCCTTTCCATTATTTCCTAAAAAAAAATCATTTAATAATTTTACTGTTATTCAAAGTAACTAGCATTTTGGTGATAAAGCATGCGTTAAGGAATTAATTTTAAAATAATCATATTCATATATAAATTTGCGATTTGAAATTAATCTATAATTACTTATCAGACTCATTCGCAATATGCAGAAAATGTAGCTAAACAAATAATGTAGATCATGGTTCACTATGGTATTCAACTTAAAAGTTCTTTTCTAAATGTTTATCTGCTTTTTTAGTTCAATGAGATATTGTTACATCACTAGTATAGTTGTTTAAGCCTTTATCATTTTATATCCTTCTAGGTTTGTAAAAGAATGATTCATTGATACTCGCTACTGCTATTTCCATTACCGAGTAGACAATATAAAACATCAATTTTAAATGAATAAATCTCACACAATTTCTATTTATTTTATATTTCAAATTTTGTTAAATAGCTTTAACGTAATGAAGATGCATTTGATTAACATAGGAACCGAATATGGAATAAAATATAACTGTAACTCAAATTCTGAAATCGATCGATTTAACATGTAATTAAGACAAAATATAATACGTCACTTAATGATCGTACGATGTATATTTAAACACTGTAAGAAAATTAACGGCTGTTAAATTCATGTTTTATTAATGTCTCAAATACATTTGTATTAAAATGTCTCAAAATATAAGAAGTTTCTTTTAACACTTTGTATAACTGAAATGCATAAAAAGAGAAATCATGTTTCATGTTCAAATTGAGCATACAATTAAATGACATCTTGAATGAAACCATTCAAGAGGTCATTTGAGCTGAAAGCTCATTGCAATAATCTAAGCGTGTGCGCTCTATCAAAGACAAAGGCATATCTAACACCCACGTTCGATTAGATCTATAAAGATGTTAAACTCCTAACTATCCTACTGTCTGTCGATACATTTATTTTTGGCATTGCACTAGTCATGTCTTCTTTGACTGTTCATGACGTTAAAATACTAAATCCCTGGGATGTGTTTTAGTTGATTTTAGTCTCTGATGCATGATTTTTTATTATTAATTGTTTTGGCTTTTAACTAGCTGTCAGTAACTGCGAGTACTCTCAAATCGTACTTTCTTGTTTATTTGACCTGTTGATACTAATTGTATTGCTTTTTTGTTATTTAATGTTATTCAGGGTTATATCTGGTCTATATACCAGCTTTGATAAGTGTTTGGTATAACTATAAATTTTCACTTCGTACTATGAACATCAAAATTATTTATTTTGTAATAATATTTCCTTTCTCTATTGGTACTGTACACGTATACCTAACAACAATATTATTTTCATTTACCTGTGTTTAAAGTTATTGCAAATGGATGGTATTTTTGTTCGAGCATATTGTTTTTCTTTAATTGTTTAACATTTCTTACCGATATAACATGTTACTTTTATTATTCTTCCCTTAGTTTATTTATTTTGTATTCAAAATTATTTATTTTGTAAAAATATTTCCTTTCTCTATTGGTACTGTACAGGTATACCTAACAACAAAATTATTTTCATTTACCTGTGTTTAAAGTTATTGCAAATGGATGGTATTTTTGTTCGAGCATATTGTTTTTCTTTAATTGTTTAACATTTCGTACCGATATAACATGTTACTTTTATTATTCTTCCCTTAGTTTATTTATTTTGTATTTACATTGTGTCATAGGTCAAATTTATTTGTTCAGTGTATGTTCAATGGTGTTAATATGTCCTTTGATTGAGTTAAGATTTCAGTTGATATTTTATAGTGTGTCTTTCTATGTTGTGATGTTACATTATTGTTTCAGAAAAAGGGTGAAGGTTTGGTACAATTAAAACGTTTAAACCCGCTGCATTTGTTTGCACCTGTCCTAAGTCAGGAATCTGATGTTCAGTAGTTGTCGTTTGTTGATATGGTTCATAAGTGTTTCTCGTTTCTCGTTTTTTATATAGATTAGACCGTTGGTTTTCCCGTTAAATGGTTTTACACTAGTAATTTTTTGGGGCCCTTTATAGCTTACTGTTCGGTGTGAGCCAAGGCTCCGTGTTGAAGACCGTACTGTGACCTATAATGGTTTACTTTTATAAATTTTGACTTGGATGGAGAGTTGTCTCATTGGCACTCATACCACATCTTCTTATATCTATATCATTTTCTACCTTATTTCTGAATGCAAATCAGGCAACTCAATTGAATATTTTGATTATTGTTTACGATGAACACTAAGGCTTATTTCCCCAAACCCATTACCATTTCAAAACTTGAAATGTTTTTTAAATAGTTGATACCATTTTGAAAATTGTAAAATCAATGGATAATAGTATGATTGCAAATGATAACAGCTATCAATAGAGATCAATGGTCACTTAAAAATGGCAGACATAAAAAATAAATTTAAAACAAAGTGACAGTCTAATAATGGATTTCGTTTAATTCGGCACTATTCAAAACTTTAGCACATAGTTTTAAAACGTTTTTCGAGTTTTCAAATGTAAGCGTATATAATAATGTAACACAGACTAACATTGTGTGTTGCGTATCTTTTTACAGAATTCACATGTATATCTGATTATACGTTGGAGAAACCGGACGTTTGTGGCCCTCTAATGCTGACAAGGTAGGCTAGTAAAAATAAACCATGTCTTAATATAACCGAAAACGAACCAACAAAGCCAGCCAACCACCACCCATCGACACGCTTTATCCCAATACACAAGCCTACCCACCAACAAACACAGTGCTGAATGCAGAGCTTGGGATGCTTACACTTTGGATACACCCAGTCCTACTACTTTCACGGTGTATGCGAGAACAAAGATAAGTGCATTGAATCAGAATGCTCAATATTGTTTACCTTTCATAAGAGCTGTAAAAAAGCTAACATCATTGCAAAAGGTTCGATATTACTATAAAAAGTCGCCATATTTCAATAGACTAATTTAGGTTATATTCTCTTTCACTACGTTCGTCCGAATATAAAGTAATTATATTCTATGGCCTTAACAAAGAACAAAAGACCTAATGTAGGTGTGCTACTCGCTATAACCTGTAATTCTATATCTTATGTATCAAATACACACAAAATAACAATAATGTCATAATAAAAAAGGCAAATTCATATTAAATCATCCACAAATACATGTGTCTCTTCTTTATGCTATAACGAGAGTCGATGGTCAGAAAGATCACCGCACGGGTTTAAAGTGCAAACAAATGATCACATATCATGAATATTCATGAAACGTACAACGAACTAAATTTTATTTATATTCTCCCTCACTACGTTCGTCCGAATATAAAGTAATTATAGTCTATGGCCTTAACAAAGAACAAAAGACATAATGTAGGTGTGCTACTCGCTATAACCTCGGGACAAAGGGAAAATAGTAAAGGTTTAGTATAATTGAGCTGAATAATAACACCAACAGATAAATGTCTATAACTCGTTATATACCATGATTTGACGAAACCGTTAGTTGCCTTTAAACAGAATCTTTAATATAAATGTCTTTAGCAAAATCAGTACGCCACCTTCCATGTTCTTTTATTAAACGACCAGAAACACCATTTCTTGCAGCAGCAGTGGAACCACCACTGCGCAAACTATGAAGACAAACATGTTTACAATCAAGACCAATCGCAGTTAATGTGCATAAAAGTAATTCCCTAGCTCTTGTATGAATTAAAGGACGATTAACTTCTGCTAACTTATAAGAATTTTTTTACTTCAAAAATCTAACAGAACGAAAAACATATTGATTAGAATCCAAATACAGTTTACCTAAATTCATGTATGTCAATAACCAGACTACTGGACAGGTGGACACATTTGTTTTAGAAATTATAATAATATTACCCCTTCTATATACATCAGTTTTCCCAGATTCAATATTCAAAGAAACATAAGTGTCAACATTTTTCATGTTACACATCTTTAAATTTGCAATCTCACTGTAGCGTAAAAATCCTGCATAACCAACTTACATCATCGCACAAATTCTAACATTCGGCAAATGAGAACGATCAATACCAATTTTGTCTACTATCTTCTATAAATGATCTGCTGTAATTGGTTCTTTTTTTTTCAAAATTGGTTTACTTAGAATTCTCTTCGCTCCTTCAGTCATCATCTGAATAAGCTTGTCTTCATACGGATTATACACTAAACTGAAATCATGAAACCACTTTATGCTATAAAAATGAGCTAATAAAACTGAATCAGATACGGATTGCTGAACAAGTCCACTAACATAAACTGCAACGGATAAAACACTTGCGGGCAACGTAATAATTTTATATGTAATAAACCATTCTTTAAATTTTTTGAAATACACATCATACTTTTTACTGCTTCTCTCAATATTGAATATGCTTTTTTTCACATCCGGTAAACTGTTGATTTGAATTCGCAAACTGTGAAATGCCCCTCCATGTTGCACTGTCCTGTAATAATGAATCATAAATGAAACTAAGCACAACAACTTAGCTAAATAATAAATATATATCATTATAACATAACAATCATGCAAAGTGCATCTTTAACAGCTGCACAATGTGCATTTTTATCCAATAACTGCACAAGGTGCATATTTCATTTTTAACTGCACAAGTGCATCCTTGTTGTTAAACCGCACAAGGTGCATTTTTTTGTACTTTAACCGCACAAGGTGCTTTTCAATTGTAAAATGCACAAGGTGCATTTATTGTGCTTAAATTGCACAAGGTGCTCCTAAGTTATAAACTGCACAATGTGCATTTTTTGTACTTAAACTGCACAAGGTGCTTCTCAATTATAACCTGCACAAGGTGCTTCTCAATTATAACTGCACAGGGTGCATCTCCATTCTTTCAATCTATACAACTAATTATGTATACATATGTTAGCGTATAGTATATTCCGTAGTAGTTACCTATTGAGATACGTGTATTTTACCTTGTAAAGTGCCTAACAAGATTTTGTGAGGTAGACGAAATTGACCTTAAAACGATCGTATTGACTTTAGATGTCCAAAAATAGTCAGATCGGACATATTTTGACTTTATTTTTTAATGATTACTTTAGTTTGGAATCAATTTTTATTAATATATTCCAATGAGACTGAAAAATGTTTTTTTTTGTGTTAAGATAAACAATAATTTTACCTGGCGTAACCGTGCGTAAAATGTATTTCGACATTTCTCTTCGAAAAAAGACTTGTTTTATGGAATAAAACGTCTCATTTGTAAACTTTCTCTTTTTTCTCTGCAATAGGCAATACATAAATAATTTATCTACAGTGTATTCGGAAAATTTGTGAAAATACAAGAAGTGGCAATTCTTACCTTTCATATCTTTACTTTCATTGATAAAACATAATATGGACTCGTCCAGTGTCCAGTTTGACGGTAATTTAAGTTACTGTACACATGCATGCACGTTCTGATTTAATCAATATACATTTGTGAAAAGCATAAACAGTTTAAAGGTAAACTAATACATAACTTAATCCAATCAAATTGCGTAAGATTCAATAACAATGACCGGTCCACATCATAATAAGTAATAGGGGTAAACTGGGTAGGGAGAAAATGACAGATATTTTAAGTTCATTTTTTTGCAATAACGAATAAAAATATGTGAACCAAATCTTTAATTGTATTTTCATAAACTTGTCGTTCTGTATTGGTATAGTTTTTTTATCTTTCAATTGCGTATTTGAAGCAATAGAAAGTTTGAGCTTCAAAAGTCTACATAATTACTGACTTTATACAGAAAATTCGCCCTTTTAAAACTTTCAATGTTTCACAAATAATACGTGACAACAAAGTAAAATCATTTTTTAAAACACTGCAAAAAAAATCATTCTGATTGGTATAGTAGTATTGTCAAAAATTGCATTGAAATGAACAGTGGTATAGCACACCTTCCCTCACAAAATGTTACACCCGATATAGTAAAAATGTGCATTGAACGTACAACAGAATGTGACCTCCTAGGATGAACGATCAAGTTTAAAAACAAGGACATTACTGATGAATGGGGATTGACCGAAAACACTGTCTTTGTCTGAACCAGATAAAACGAAATGTTTAGGACGATTAAATTCAACAAAATATGTAACAAAATCGTAAAATTTGTTTTCTGTGTTGTTCCAAACCATAAACCAAAACAGAACAGACTTCCTTTTAGGAACTACCAATCCACCTTTTGCACGACAAGTTAACACATGTTTTTATACCCGGCAAACTTACCCAACCGGAGTCACAATCCAGTTTTTTTCTCCTGACCAGTCGAAAGCGAAAGCGTGGACTCCTCCAGTTCCTGGAACCCAAAACTTTGAAATAAACCGAGCAATTTTTTGATTTTTATCGTCTGCAAATCTATCTAAAGTAAATTCCCCCAAACTGACAGCTAAGTCATCAAAATAAAGAAAAAGTAATCTGCTTGTACATTTTTAAATCGTGGGATCCACTCAACTTCAATCGTTATACTATTAACTATGCCAGCTATAAAATATTCATAGCAAGTTCATGCAAATCAGGCTTCATGCTGCCCACTCGACAAATATACACGACATTTTGATTGTCATTATAAATTTTTACAAGTAATCCGGCTAACTGTGCAAACATACTTTCTAATATAAACTCAACAGATTTCAACTCTCTCTAGGTGGAGCTCTTAAGTCTTTCTTGTTCACTGAACATATAATGAGCAATTTGTAAAACATTGCCTTCGACTAAACCTTCTCAAGCATACATACTGGCATCGGAAAAAGATAATACTTTCTGGAATCTTGTGTATAGGACATACTAATAAATTTGGTATAGATTTACAATTACTTTTCCAAAACTCCAGTTCGGTTTTGACTTGGGTGGACATTTCAAAATATGAGTCCCCAGTATTTCTCTGGCAAACAGACATGTATAAATTACGTGTCATGAATTGGCAAATATGACCAAAAGCTGGAATCAAAGATATAATCTTCCCGAAAAGACATACCAAATGTCTAGCAGTTGAGCAATCATCTGAAAGAATTTTTTCGATTTTGAACTGTATTTTTTCAATTTTCTTTTGGGGAACTTCAATAACACCAGATAATAGATTCCATAAAAAAAACCCTAACAAGTCTAATTTTTGCACTGGTGAAAAAATTAATTTCTCAAAATTTGGTAAAAACCCAGATTTCAATAAAGTATGTAAAACAGATTTGGACATACGTAAACACAATCCCATCCGTCGTCCAAATACACAATGATCGGGAAACTTTGTGATCTTCAAAAGTTAACTTATGTACAAACAACTTTAGTAAAAATATGTCTAGCAGAAGATAGCCCAAAAGGTAAAACTGGGAAAATAAAATATCTTTCTTGTCCATCAATTACCAAGAAAAACCTAGAATTTCTGATGTTCTGGATGTATATTAATGTGGTGATAACCAGAACGTCAATCGAATTTAAACATGAAAAAATTCTTTTTTGCGTATTGCTTGGCCTCTTTAACTCATTCACATTTTTATAACCCACGCAACGAAGTTGCAGAGGGTAAAATGTTTTTGACCCGTCCGTCTGTCCGTCCGTCTGTCCGTATGTCCGTCCGTCCGTCTGTCTGTCCGTCCGTCTGTCCGTCTGTCCGTCCGTCTGTCTGTCTGTCCGTCAGTCAGTCCGTCAGTACTGTTCTTGTTATCGCAACTCCTCTGAAACCACACAACAGAATTTCATGAAACTTTGTAGATAATAAGGACATACAATGTAGATGTGCATATCGACAGGACATTATGATTAAATTTTTTTCTAGGAGTTACGCCCCTTTGAACTTATTTGCCTCAATATATTACTGCAACAGTTTGGCATCTCAACTCCTCTTAAACCCACACAACAGAATTTCATGAAACTTTGTAGATAATAAGGACATACAATGTAGATGTGCATATCGACAGGACATTATGATTAAATTTTTTTTCTAGGAGTTACGCCCCTTTGAACTTATTTGCCTCAATATACTACTGCAACAGTTTGGCATCGCAACTCCTCTTAAACCACACAACAGAATTTCATGAAACTTTGTAGATAATAAGGACATGATATGTAGATGTGCATATCGACAGGAAATTATGATTCAATTTTTTTTCTAGGAGCTACACCCCTTTGAACTTATTTGCCTCAATATACTACTGCAACAGTTTGTCATCAAAACTCCTCTAAAACCTCACAACATAATTTCATGAAACTTTGTAGATAATAAGGACATACTATGTAGATGTGCATTTCGAGAGGAAATAATGATTCAATCTTTTTTTCTTAGATTTATTTTATTTGTCCAGTGACATTGTGGGGGCACTGGGGTATGTAAGCGCGCTCACTTAGGTTCTTTAATATTTCCTGTTTGTGTACATATTTGTTATCGTGTCTCAAATCTAATTAATCTCTCTTTCTTCGAATCACTGATAGCTACAGTTAGAGGATTTATTACATAAGGTTTATTTGAAACTTCAGTAATACAACCATTCGTTTTTAATTCTGTAATAGCTTTCAAAACAAATGAAGAATTATTAAATGCTAATCTGTTATTATTCAAATAAACTGATAGAGGTTCTTGAATAAAAGGAATAACATAACAAATTTTATAGTGCTTAAAACTAATTCAGAAGGTTTTAAACTATCTTCCCAAAACTGAACATGATATTTTAATCGATTTTTTACAGTCTTAATTCCATCAGTGTATTCATAACTATCAAATTCTATATCATACTCAACATTTTCATTAAGACAAAGGTGGAGCACTTGTAAAAGTGGATGGTGGTGACTTGGTACTGCTGAAGGCACGTCCTTTTTGGGACAGAAACGGCAAGTGTGTCCTGGCCTTGAAAGTTAAAGCACAGTCTGTCGTTATACTGCTACCGGGAGTTGTTTTGCTGACTGTAGTTGTCATTTCTAGGTCCAGATTTTTTGCTGAAGCCACGAAAAAAGTATCTAGCATTAAACCCTCCTCTGCCACCACCTCTGCTGTAAAGCTTGTTAGCTGTAGGCTTACGGTTAGCTCTAAAAACACCATCTTCAACACTGTTAGCTAGACTGTTAGCTGGAGGATCGTCCAGATATTCGTGAACGGTATCACATCCATGGCGATCAGAGATTTTCAAAATTTTATTGCGCTGGTTGAAAGTGTCAAGTTCAATTTTGACAATAGACTGTAGGTCAAGTGTTTGTTCGAGTGACTCAGAATTTAGCAAATGTTCAATTCTTCGCAAAGCTGAAAGTCAGTGTTGAAATTGAACAGAATCTTAATCCCTTCTTGTCTAAAGTCAAAAGACGGAGGCTTGGAAGCAATTGTAGAAGCTTGACCACTGGTGATAGTGCGTGTATTTGAATTTTCAGAGCTTACTTGTGTCTTCTTGACCTCCGACAAAATGTCACTTTTCTGTCATTGTAGAGCCTTATTCAAAGAACTATTAAATAAGAAAACTGCATCAGCTGTTGAAAGGTCATTTTCGTCTTCTTCAAAAAGTTGACTTTCATCCATTTGTTCAACGACCGAAATTTCTTCTTCAGACATAATACACGTGTCTCTTCTTTAGGCTATAGCGAGAGTCGATGGTCAGAAAGATGACCGCACGGGTTTTAAGTGCAAACAAATGGTCACATGTCATGAATATTCATAAAACGTACAACGAACTCAATTTTCTTTTCTATCTGTTTTCACTATATGGCGTAAACTGTTTAAATATATTTTTGTTATCAAAACGCTGTAATGTGCCATATTATTCCATTTCGAAAGGCTCAGTTTTAAAAGTTTTCCTTCATAAATCATTTTCTTCTTAACTGTATTAAAAATTAAACACCACGTCATCATATGATAAAATAAAACATACGGGGATGAATACCAGTTAGAGTATTACCTATATATCCATAATTTAGAATTCGTAAAAAAGAGACTTGGGTCATAACAACGATACTATATGTTGAGAGAATGTGTGAGTTTTTTCCTTTAAAACTTAAGGGCATACGATACAGTAACAGGGTAGGTGATGACGTTGCTGATGTTAAATGTTATTTCTGCGACGTCAAACTGTGACATATCGGAAAAAGATGCATTTTTCGACTGTTTTTTATGATTTAAACTGATTTAACTTGAAAACAAGAACATGGACCCCTCTTTTTAAAAATGGCATTAGGTTTGATTACGTTTGAAGATAACTTGTACCAATTTTCATGAAAATGTCAACATTGAATTATTTTTAAATTTGATAAATACACCGCAGAAAATGTTGTTTTTTCCTAAAATCCTGAAACTTTGTAAAAAATTAATTATTTTCAAAAAACTGTTGTACATAGTAAGAGCATACTTATGTAAAGAAATTTTTCATAATGTTTCTACAAAAATCCGCTTGTGTTTTTCTGTTGAAATAAAAAAGTTACGTGTGTCTATCCCAAGGATAGAAATGTCCCAAAAACCGAAATGTTTAGTGTCTAAAATTTCGACCCCTTTTATCTCTTAAAGTAGCACATGAAGGTATATTTTGTATTACATATTTGAATTGCTTAGGTGAAAAATAGCTTGTATGCAAATTGTTTATAAATTCATCATGGGATCTAAACTGTATCGTAAGCCCTTAAGACGTTCTTCAAATTGAGACTGTGTTCCTAATAATAATATTTGGGCTGCGTCGGATAGAAACCGACCTTATGCAAATCGAAGTTGTTTAAAAAAAATCATTAAAGAAAGTCTGTAACTGTTTGAAAATTGAATTTTTATAAGAACCCTACAAAACAAACCAAAATTCCTCTTTTATTTCATATTTAAATTTTCCAAAATAAATCGAAGTCTTATATATTTTTATGTCTAGGTGCACTTGCATAAGGTCGATTTCTATCTATATTTCTGCAGACGATTCTTTAGCATTTCAGTTTATGGGAAAGATGTTCTGCATAATTATGTCTGGATTAGGCGATTAGATTAGCAGTTGACGTTTTGGCCGTAAACATGTCTCTCAAATTACGTTGCATAATCAAATTTTATTGACGCTGCGTTGTCACAATCGGTGGATCTGGTTATGGATGATCAGCAACAAATTCCATCTGCCAGTACTGTTATTGTAAGGTCAGTAAGACGAGTTTCTTATGTGAAATTATCTGGAAACAGCACTTTCATGTTTTCCTGCCTGCAATATTCTTATGGCTTGATTCAGATTTCCATTGCTCAGTCTCGGCAATATGGAGATGCCAGAGTAGGCATTGATTGAACGAATCTTTCACTAAAACAAAACCTTTCAACTATGGGTTTCAAATTTCGCTTTTGAGGACTATCCTAAGACCATCTTTTAAAAGACACCAATTAGGTGTCCTAAAGTTAGGACGGTTTATGACACGTTCGATAAACCGACTTAGGACTAAGATACGTCCAAATATGATCCAAAGAACATGTCCTAGTCATAAGAGCTCTCCGATAAACAGTCCCCTGATAATTCAAATCAAAGTAAACTTATCAAGATCACTGAAACAAATGACAACTGACTAAGAAGTGCTCATCAATCGAGTTTTAGATCATGTAATGACCTAATAAAAAAAGGTTGTAAAATGTATCTGAATGGTCATAACATTGTTATTTACGACGTGACAAACATATTTTTTTTCCGTTAAAATGCTTTGAGTTATTAAGATACCATAAAATGTATCGATAACCTAAATATATAAATTTCAATGCCAAGACCAGATTTCATGATTTGTATTTGTAAAGTTTATAATAAATTGCAATCATAACTACTACTGTTTGTAATTTTTATTCCTCTTCATCTCACCTGGCCCAAAAGGGCCAAGTGAGCTTTTCTCATTACTTGGCGTCCGTCGTCGTCGTCCGTTAACATTTACACATATATTCTCCTCTGAAACTACTGGGCCAAGTAAAACCAGACTTGGTCTAAATCATCCTTAGGGTATCTAGTTTAAAAAACGTATCCGATGACCCCGTCCATCTACCAAGATTGCCGTCGTGGCATACATTAGAACATGGGGGTAAAATACAGTTTTTTGCCTATTTCTCTGAATGTAAAGCATTTAGAGCAAATCTTACAATAGGTAAAAATGTTCATCAGATCAAGTTCTATCTGCCATACTATTTTCAGACGCATCAGTCAACTCATTAGTCGGTTGCTTCCCCTGAATTGGTAATGTTAAGAAAAGTGTGCAGTTTTTGAATATAATATTTTGAATATTATAATAGATAGAGATAAACTGTAAAAGCAAAATTGATCAGGGAAGTAACATCTACAAATAAGTCAACATGACCAAAATTATCAATTGACCCCGTTAAATGTTTTAGCCCTTTAAAGTCAATTTTTACAATTTTTCGTAAATTTTTGTAATCATTTACAAAAAACTTTTCCTCTGAAACTACTGGGCCAAATTAAACCATACTTGGCCTAAATCATCCTTAGGGTATCCAGTTTAAAAAATGTATCCGATGACCCCGTCCATCAACCAACTAAAACATTTACAGCAAATCTGAGAAGTGAAAGTGTTCACCAGGTCAAGATATGTCTGCCCTGAAACAACAAACAACCCCTTGTTGGGTTACTTCCCCTGAACTGGTAAATTTTATGGAAATTCTGAAGTTTTTGGTTATTATCTTGAATATTATAATAGATAGAGATAAACAGTAGACAGCAAAATTGTTCAACAAAGTTAGCTCTACAAATAAATCAAAATTTTCAATTGAACCCTTTCGGAGTTATTGCCCTTTAAGATCAAATGTTACGTAATTTTTTGTAAATTTTTACAAAAATCTTTTCCTCTGAAACGTCTGGGCCTAGTTCGCATTCATTATAGATAGAGATAATTGCAAACAGCAAGAATGTTCTGTAAAGTAAGATCTACAAACAAATCACCATCACCAAAACAGAGAACTTTGTCATTAATTCTATTCTTGTCTATAATGTGTGTCCTTTGCTTAATATGCACATAGACCAAGGTGAGGGACACAGACTTTTGAGAGCCTCTAGTTCTGTTTAATATCTCACTGGGGTAAATGTGATATCCGTAACTGCAGTGACGTATATCTAAAGATGGCGATTTCTTTTGCCGATTTAGTAATAATTTTGAATTTCCTGTCTTTTTTAACGTACTATTTAATTTAAAATTAATAAACTGAAATATTAAATACAACCGCTGAAATAAGAAATCAGCCGCCCAAAAAAACGCGATAATATGAGTAACTGAAGAAGATAAATTGTGGTTGAAAACCGTAGCTGGAAATATTGATATACGTAACTGATTTTATTCTTAAACAATTGTCCTACCCGTTTGGAATCAAATAAGAGTCTATTTATCGCGATCGTTGTAAATCGAAAAAAATTGGTCTTTAAAGTCTTTACAAATATAAGGTGAAAATATTTCGACCAGGCTACCAATTTCGTATTTCTATATAGCAAACAACACATATATTGATTTAGAAGAGGGATCTTTGGTAGATTATTTCAGATTATGAAAATACGCTTTTATAGATAGTAAAGAAATATGAAATTGGTGGCAACCAAGAAACACATACTGCTTATAACGACAAAAAGTAAAACAACAGAAATACTGAAGTCTAAGAAAAAAAAAAAAAACAAAAAACGGAAAGTTCCTTATTTAACATGTTTAATGGCAAAATCAAACGCTCAACACTTAAAACGAATGGACATTGACTGTCATTTCCTAACTTGGTGTATACATTTCCTTATGAAAAATATGGTTGACTAAACCTGGTATTATAGCTAGTTAAACCTCTAACTTTTATGACAGTTGCATAAAATTACTGTATATTGATAACGATGCGTGAACAAAACAAGCAGACATTGGCTAGAGGTATAGGGGGAGGGTTGAGATCTCATAAACATGTTTAACCCTGCCGCATATTTGCGCCTGTCCCAAGTCAGGAGCCTCTAGCCTTTGTTAGTCTTGTATTATTTTTATTTTAGTTTCTTGTGTACAATTTGGAGTTTAGTATGGCGTTCATTATCACTGAACTAGTATATATATTTGTTTAGGGGCCAGCTGAAGGACGCCTCCGGGTGCGGGAATTTCTCGCTGCATTGAAGACCTGTTGGTGACCTTCTGCTGTTATCTGTTCTATGGTCGGGTTGTTGTCTCTTTGACACATTCCCCATTTCCATTCTCAGTTTTATAATAGGTAAAAATGTCAAAAATACCTCAAGACAATCATTCATCTGCATATGGGATTTGCATTTCCAAACTCATTTGGTATTCAATAGATTGCAGCTGCTACTCATACTTTACTCAGTGTCTGAGTTGAAAGTTGATGAACAAGGGTTATGTTAAAAAAGGTCTCGTCCTTCTTTGTTTTAAAGTTCATGGGAAGATAACAAAACCTTGTTGATAAATGTTCCGTATCAACTTCACAAATAAAACACGATTTAAAGGATCGACAAGTTTACCAGGATCGATTCTAAATTTTCGGGCACGGTATACAACTTCTTCATAAAATGAGGATGTGCTATCCCGTTTGAAATAAGTTCACCATAGGTACAACCAAACTTTAAAACCTAATCTTTATATCTATGGAATAATTTAGTAAAAGTTTTAAGTAATCTGTGGTAACGAATCCCTGACTTAATAATTTATCAGTAATACATAGATTACGTTCGTTAAAATCTAGTGTTTACATTTGATTTTTTTTAAAAATAAGTTCGGCAGTATATTTAGAGAATTCTTGATTATTTAACAAAATATATCATCAAGATAACGGTCAGTGTTGTTGATTTTATCAATTAAATGGACTTAAGGCGGGGCTATACTGAGTTTGGTCATAAACTGTAATTCATAACAGTACAAAACAAGGGACACAAGTAGTGCCCATATGAATACCGACAATCTGTCGATAAACTCTACGGGTAGTAACCTCGTAATATCGAGTAGTACAGGTTTTTTGTCATAGTTTGGTTAAGTTAGACATGACTGTGTTAAGTGTTTTTGATGACAAACAATGCCAACATCTTTGGTTTTGTTTATAACTAATATGTTATACATCAAAATTTGTATCATATAGTTAATAATTTGACACAGAATAATGCTTGCGTATGGCAAAATTTGAAAGTTATGATTCGTTTCCAATGCATAAAGAAAAGAAGTTTGCTTACTCTCCATTATATCATATATTTCGTTATGATATAAGACTGCCGTCAATTATTCCGAAAAACGTCTACTCTTGCTCACAATTTAAGATTACAGAAAATTCGGTGTCATGGTTTGGTTCAGTCGCCTAATGGTTTGTTTCATGTTCAACATGGTTCAGTTATGTGATTCTTGTCGTGTCTGAAGGAAGAGTAACGATCAAAATAAACAGACATTTTACAACTATTGAAATAATTTTTTTTATAAAATCGTTTTATTTAGAATACAAAAGTACATATGAAAGCACATACAATGTAGTATTATATAATAAGTACATGCGGTTTGATTGCCAATGAGATAATTATCCATTCGAGACCAAAATGATATAGATGTTAGCAACTATATGTCGCCGTACGGTTTTCAACAATGAGCAAAATCCATACCTTTTAGCAAGGTATAAAAGACTCTAAATATAAATGAGAAAATCCACTGCGACGAGTTAGTTACGATATTTCTCCACTCGAGACAGTTACATTTTAATATTTAAACAAGTAAAATGTAACTGTTAAGTGTGTAGAAATATCGTAATACACGAGTTAAAGTGGTGGACTCTTTCTCTAATTATTATAAGCCTTCTTTCTTTTTAAAGATTACCGGAAAGCTTTGTTCTTTATATGTGACGTCGTCAGGTCTGATCGCTTTTTTCATGATGTCACAAAAGAAAATTTAGTAGAAACCAAGAACATTTGACGTCATAGTTAAATTTCGACCAATCATTTGCTGAGTAGAGAAATTTCACTTGTGATGAAAAATATATTTCTCACACCGATCAAGAAATGTGAAAATAGCACAAAATTAGAGAAAAAAAAAACTAGTGTTATCAAATCAACAGTGTTGTCTAATGGGTTACCCTGTAGTTTAAGTTGATGTTTGAAGGCCTTATCTATAGTGCCCTACAAATGTACTTTTTTTATAATACGATGCATTGAAGTTTGTCCTTTGATATTATAAGGCTTGTCTGTGAGGATTCCTGGCGAAGTTTGACTTTTTAAAATCAAATACATCGTATCTACTTTAGCGTTTGTAATAACTTCAGATTGAACAAAAAAATTCTTGATCTCGTCGAATTGAAAATGTCTGAAAACGATGATTCTTTCATTTTCTCTTGATGTCTCAGAGAATAATGTGGAGTATTTTAGTTTGAAATGATTAAGCCTGTTACTCGTACCATCAAGTATACTTTAAGTACATTCGCGTTGATTTGCATTTCTCAAATTTTTAGTATGACAAAGCCTTACACGATGGAGATTGCACATTAAGATGTAGGTGTACGCAATATTAGATCAAAAACAAAATAATGAAGTAAATCGTAAAATTTTATCGGATTACTAATTTAAAGTTACTGTTTAAAAAAAAACCTGTATACTAATTATGTTTACTTTAAATCTTGTCCCGAGCTGATAGATAAGTTGTCTAAGGTCTAATAATTTTATGTTTTTTAGGTTTACAATAGCAATCAATTTACTGGACAATTGATCTGTCAAAATGATTACCACGACAATAATTTTTAAATAAAACAAAATTATTTAATGATTTCAATACACATTTATATCAAATCTATAAAAATTGATAAAAAGTCCGGTTAACCGGTTAGCGTTTTTGGTATTCGATATTCGGTCCTTCCGACCGGTTGACATCACTAAAAAAAAAAACATAATCATTTTTTTTATATTGATACAAGTGGATATTATACCGGCTTCATTCTAATTTGAAATTACGATCTATTTTATATTTAAATTCGGAACTTCGTGAGAATTTTTTTATTTTAATTTCACTAACAGTTCATAAAACAAACAATTTTTAAATGTTGTCCATGTCACGCGTTAACATTATGAAGGGTTGAAGACTTATGGTGTCCTCTTATTAATATCGTTTGGTTAGTTTTGTGGTTGGGTTACCATATCAAGGGCGTATAACCCTTACATCTCCTTTTTCATCATACATGTCATAACATGGTTCAGAATAAAACAACAGATGTATGGATTGTTAGAAAAAAATGTAAGTCTGGCGTATTAAATTATAAGCATGGCACCTTTGATAATTATTAAAACACAAATAACTTTTTGACTAAATGATACGTTTTGCAACTTTAATAAACGTCTTTAACTATTTTACAAGTGATGCCGATCACAATATACCCGGCATAGTCGATCATGGACATACGGAGAAAAATTCTATGTGAAACTGAAGCAGCAATTTCTGTTTTTGTAATAATTATAGCGAAAGTTAGTTTAAAAGAGCAGTGACCATTTAAATTTTATCGCACAAAAAAGTTAAATATCAAAAAAACAGATCACCGAGGAAAAGTCTATACCGAAAGTCCGTAAGCAAATGGCAAAATCAAAGGCTTAAAAACATCAAACGAATTGATTATAATTTCGTATTTCTGACTTGGTACTGGCATTTTCTTATGTAGAAAATGGTGGATTGAACCTGGTTTTATAGCTAGCTAAACCTCTCACTTGTATGACAGTCGCATAAAATTCCATTATATTGACAACGATGTGCGAACAAAACAAACAGACACAATAGTTTAACATGTTAACATGTAGCATAGGGTACAGCAGCCAACATTGTGTTATAATCTTAATCACTATGAAAACAAAGAAATCTGTCAACAAAGAAACAAAAAGGCATATAGACAAAGCACATAAGCAAAAACGAAAGACAAGAATACATAAATTTACCATACATTGTAGCACAATAACACAATGACGGGATGTATACGTACCGAGCCACGTCAAATGGATATTGACACAAAAAGACTAAACAATTAAAGTTATAATTTACAAAGACGAATAAAAGAACACTATAACACGTCATTAAGATAAAAACAACGTCAGTACCTAGGATTTATACTTAAATAGAAAATGAAAGGATATGGAGTAAATGTACATGGGACAAAATCGCACACAATACATAGAAAACATAGAAAATTATCAATGAACAGGGCTTTTATTCCTGTTCTTCATCTTGGCAGTTGATGTAGGGTCTTCAACAATGAACGAATCATTCATACCCTACAACAAGGTCAAGACGGCCCCTAGCGTCGACTTAAGCGGTACTATTGATAAAAATAAACCACAGTTCACCTTATTGCTCTCCACCCGCCTCGGAGTGCCAACTTGTTCGATGCTTTTGTACGACGGTTCTCCAGTCGAAAGCACCAGGGATACAAGAAAAGTTAAATAATTTTGAAAGACACAGATCGCCGCTAAAATAGGCCTTGAAGTTACACGTGTCGGGAGCGGTCAATGAATTACATAATTTATAATTACGGGCGAGGTAAAGACCATCGTTTATTATTTGTGAAGTTGATAAGGAATATTTATCAACAAGGTATTCATATCTTTCGATGAACTTTTTTAGAATAAGGACGAGACGTTCTTTGAAATACCCCTGGTTCATCAACTTTTAGCTCAGACGTTTAACAAAGTTTGAGTAGCAGCTGCAAGCTCTTTGATACCGAATGAGTTGAGAAATGTGTATTATAAATGTATGTTTTCACTTAGGTGGGGGAAATTGATAATTTAAAAATTAAAATCGTCTCGTTTGTGATAGATTCTGGTAATGAGATGACCGCTCATTTCAAATTCGAGGTATAAGTCTGAAAATGAAGCAGAAAAAGCCGTGTCTGTTGTTTCTTTAATTTCTAGTTCTGTTGGATATATTAATGGAACCCAATCAGAAAAGTTTGGATTGTTAATGGAAAGAACATCATCAATTTATCTGAATGTGAAATTAGATTATCTGCCATCCTTGATGTCTGCAGGAACTCCGACTCATATGAAAATAAGAAGAGGTCGGCAAGGAGATGCGCACAGGTCGTTCCAATAGGAATGCCGATAATTTGTTAAAAAAAGTCTACCCCCAAATTCAACAAATATGTTGTCAATAAGAAACTCCAGTACAGTGATCACTTGTTCCTCAGTGTAGCATGTTTTACTTTTTTTGTTCAGAATTAACAAAATATGCTATTTTATCCCGAAGTAATATATTTACAGCGTATGCTAATCTTTTTATGTTGCAAAGTATTGTGGATTACTTCATTAAGACGATTTTTCTTAATTTCACAAGGGGAATAGTGGCTGCTGTACCCCTATTTTTAACATGTTAAACTATTATGTCTGTTTGTTTTGTTCACACATCGTTGTCAATATAATGGAATGTTATGCGACTGTCATACAAGTGAGAGGTTTAGCTAGCTATAAAACCAGGTTTAATCCACCATTTTCTACATATGAAAATGCCTGTACCAAGTCAGGAATATGATAGTTGTTGTCCATTCGTTTGGTGTGTTTGAGCTTTTGATTTTGCCATTTGATTAGGGACTTTCCGTTTTGAATATCCCTCGGAGTTAAGTATTTTTGTGTTTTTACTTTTTTTTGTATGTGGGATTACATGAGTGCTCTATTATTCCTAACTGAATTGTTTAATGTACGCTTTACCGATTACACCATCAAAATATGGTTTAAAAGTGTCTTTTTATGCCCCCGCAACTAAAAGTTGGAGGGCATATTGTTTTACCCCTGTCCGTCCTTCTGTCTGTCTGTCCATCTGTCTGTCTGTCCATCCGTCCGTCCTTCAGTCCTTTCGTCCGTCCGTCCCATTATGGGTAGATAGTCATTCCGCATTACTCCTCCTACAGTTTGTATCTTAGGAAATTTTTACTTTGCTGGTTGTTTGTACATATATTGAAGGTGTGAATATGGTCAGGGTTTAGATTTGGATTAATATTTGCTCTTTTTGGAGATACTGTAGTTGAACTTTGTCTTTTTTGGGTATAAGCAGTTAAATGTTATAGGTCCGGATAACTACTTCTACAGTTTAAATGCTAGGAAGTTTTCACTTTGCTGGCTGTTTGTGCATATATTGAAAGTGTGCATGTGGTCAGAGTTTTGATTTTATTAATATTTGCTGTTTTGGGAGATAGTTGAACTTTGTCATTTTTAGGGTATAAGCGGTTAAATGTTATAGTTATTCGGCATAACTCCTCTTACAGTTTGATCTGAACCTTTGACCTATGTGGTCCCATGCTTAATTGTGTGTATTTTAAACACTTTGCATCTGCGGGGGCATCAATTGTGTCTCCCAGACACAATAATATCAAAAAGAATTAATAGAGTTGCTTCAGAGTGGAGTGCGAGGGCATCACTTTGTCTAGTTTTCTTCTAACATGTCTAAGTCAGTTGGTAAATTGTTTAACTTCGTTTAATTACAAACTATCAATATTAAGCTGATACACATATACATTGATTTGGATGTAAACCATGACAGACGTGATCAAAACCATGACAAATTTCTAGACACTTAACCGAACAATGTCAATCGCTTAACCAAACCATAGCAATTTCGATAGCTATTCTGCGTTAATTTCTTGAAAACAGCGATTCCAATGTAGATCGTTTGACTTACAATACATATTCAAACATCTTATTTGCTTTGTATTTGCCTGTTTGAATAGAACTGGGGCAATCGTTCGGGGAAGTAACTTAACTTAACCATGATCAACTTACCTAAATATGACAAAATCACTGTACTAAACGCTCCTCGATATGACGAGGTTACTACCCGTGAACTTTGTTGCCGAAACGTGCATAAATATTATCAAGGAGAAAATTAACAGCTTCAATCATCTCTTCACACTTCCATTAAGTGTAGCATGTGTTACCTAAATGAATATTAACAAAATATGCTGTATAGTATCTCAAAGAAATAAATTTTTAGCGTATGCTACAATTTACCATTGTTTTTAGACGATTTTTCAATTTTATATGGGGACTGGTTGAAAACAGGGTTGAAAAATCAAACGTTTTGATAGAGTAATGTCAGGGAAAGATCGATATTCAAAATGATAAAGAATTTCGTTACAGCTTCTTTGTTTCTGAAAATGGCCTGTGTATTATTAACAGTTTTTCAACTTATTAATTCGACCTGATTATTTTGACCTATCCTGACAAAGTGTCAAGTTTAAATTCTTATCGTTTTGCCCATGTTCTGTTGTAGTCTTCAACAGACACAATGAACCACGGATGTGATGAGACCGGTTTGCATTTGGATTGTTTTCTAATATTGTGATAAAAAAAATGCATACATTTTTCCGTTTCCGATAATTTCTATCCTTTTGACGACTTTATGACAGTTTTATTTCCAAAAATTTGCTCGTCTGGTCTATTAAATCGAGGATAAAGAATGACGCAGAAAAAAACCTCCTCAGTTACGGATATAGTTTCTAAACGTTTAATACAATTACGGATACCAGTCTTAACAGTTACTCATATCATCGCCTTTTTAATGATTTATTTCTCAATTTAGCGGTTGAACTATGAAAACATCCGTTAGTATTTCAGTTTCAAATTTAGTAATTTTATAAAAAAGACGCGAAGAATAATGCACAATTATCATGATTATTATAAAATCTAAAAAGAAATACTTGGTAGAAACATCGTCCGCCATCTTTTGATAAACGTAACTGCAGCTATGGATATCAAATTTAACACGAATTGGTTGATCCATACGATGTGTCTGTGTAAACTAACTAAGGACATATTTACCACGTTTTAGATTGTGGTTTACCATTTACGTCGTCTGGTCTTTTAAGTATCGAACGTGATCTATTCCCGAATATGACTGTTTTGTTGAGTGTGAATTCGCATTGCTTTAAGACGTGTCACGGTATTTGTTTATCCAACATTCATGTATTTAGTTTCGATGTTGTATTTATATTTCTGATCTGATATTGTTATATGTCTTATTGTTTCTAGTTGTAATTCTATCTTTTATTTTCTATTCGTATGTAAAAGTATAGATAATTAATCAACCAGTTCATTTATATAATTTTAGTTCAAAGCAACTATTTGTACACGATTTATTTGTTTAACAGTTTGATTTAGAAGAAAAACTGACATAGCTAGATAACGCTATTAATGATCTAATTACTGACACATTTCTATATTAATATTCTTGTAATTGTTATAAAAAGTAAAATCACAAAAATACTGAACTCCGAGGAAAATTCAAAAAGGAAAGTCCCTAATCAAATGGCAAAACCGAAAGCTCAAACACATCAAACGAATGGATAACAACTGTCATATTCCTGACATTTTCATATGTAGAAAATGGTGGATTGACCCTGGTTTTATAGCTAGCTAAACCTCTCACTTGTATGACAGTCGCATCAAATTCCATTATATTGACAACGATGCGTGAAGAAAACAAACAGACACAATAGGTAAAAATGTCAAAAATAGGGGTACAGCAGTCAACATTGTGTTATCATCTTAATGACTATAAAACAAACAAGTGTAACAAAGAAGCACAAAAAGGCATACATCAATTTAACAACCTCATTTTAAATACATCAAATAACATAATTACAAACCTAATCTTGATTGATATCTAATTTTTAGAAATTTACCTGTGACGTCACTTTTTGTGGCGTTTATACATTCGTGTGACGGACAGTTCGTAATTCTATTATGCTGTTTTGGTGTACTCTTATTTTACGTATTCGTTGCTATTCTGTGGTTAACATGTCGAAATGTACTGCTATATTATTTATTTATGTATTTCTCTGTCCTGAATGTTCTTGCATTTATTTGTACTGTATTCCTGTCATGTAATGTTGTCATGTTAGTGGTATATTTACCATTGCCATAAAACATGAGGTTTGGCTAGCCACAAAACCAGATTCAACCCACCATTTTTTCTTAAAATGTCCTGTACCAAGTTAGGAATATGGCAGTTGTTATCTAATAGTTCGTTTCTATGTATGTTGCATTGTCTTTTGTTTTTTGTTGCACTTCAGTGTTTCTGTTGTTTCGTTGTTTTCCTCTTAAAATTGATGTGTTTCCTTCGGTTTAAGTTTGTAACCCGGATTTGTTTTCTCTCAATATATTTATGACCTTTGAACAGCGTTATACTACTATTGCCTTTATTTACCCTATTGAGATCTGAACATATCTACAACAGTTTTCAGACTCAAGTTTGGCATACAGTATTAAGGTTTCTGGTATTTTCCGGAAGCCATATAAAGAGAGTGGTTTAAGCTAAAAAAAAAAAACATTTTGCTATATTTCCCGATGTCAACTGATTGCTTATTGGTGAAGAGTTATAGAATTCTCAAGATGCACATAATATTTAAGCAACCGTTTTATGAGACGGGTACTAGATGGTGAAGTATAGGCTAAAATGACGTTGTATAAAACTGTTGATTATTTAGCAGCATCACTTGGCTGAAACCTCACAGACCAACCGATCAGGATAAGTCAGAACAATCAGCTGCTGAAGTATTAAATAACCTCTAAAATTGATTTTTTTATTGTTTATTTCAAAATGGGCGCAAACAACGACATTGGTTTATTTTACATCAGGATTTTTTAATAAGTGCAATTAATATGCAGACATGTTCGGTCAGAGGTATTCTCAACACATATTTTTTTTTATTTGGACGGGTCCCAATTAGGTCCTTGTGGTTTACGCATATTTAAATTGAATATTAAGAAAAGCATTATGTTTTCACGATTTATTTGAGAACGCCCTTATATAGAGTTCTGTTCAAGATAAAGGTATTTTATTCGACCGAATTGAAGTTAAGCTTAGCGTCTGTTTATTTAATAATAACAATCTCACGTTTCGAACAGCAAAAAAAAAGGTTACGTCCCATTTCATTGTCGAGTGTTACAAATACAACAACGGTAGTATTGTGCACCTGTGCACGTAAATTGACACATATGACCGACAATGGAATTTATTAGGAGTTGAATGCTTCTTTTACTTATCTTATTTGAGAACAAAAGTCTACATAAGTCACGGAAGCTATATACGTTATAATTACCACTTTAAAATAAAATAAAATAGAATATTGTGTATGCTATCATCCCATTGATGCAAATCAACAATCGATCGTTATTATTGTTACTTTTTCACAAGAATACTTGGACCTGACTTGCCAATGTATATAAGATCGAAGATTTAAATTGATAATTGAAAAGACCATTTTTTAAAGAGATGATATAATAGAATTTATTTGACAGATTATGTCATACCACCTTTTGCTGAACTTCGCCGCAGTTATGTGTAAAAAGTTACTTACCGATTCTCTGAAATATTAAATTGTAAAGTGTATATTCAGCATCGTATTATTGTAAGCTTTGCATTTCCTAAATATTTGTTGTACAATTTCTTTGTACGGCAATGTTCCTTTAAAAAACGATTAATTGAAAATAAACTTGTACATTTATTCAATTTTATCATTATCAGGTCGCCATTACCAGTGACGCCTGATAGTTTGAAAATCGACTCAAAATTGCCGATACATACTACCTACAGAAAGGAAAAAGGTATATAGTTATATTCTATGTTTATTGCCTGTATGTTAAGTATTGAATTTTCTTATTTTAATCACCGTTTGTGTGTACTTTTTTATATTGACAAACCTACTGAAAATATCATGTTCGTTTTGGTAAAAAAACGTACCAAAGATTACAGACTTGGAAATTTGATAAGCTAAACACGCATTTCATGAATAAACAATCAATTATGAATTACAGCGTATTGATGAGCACAGATGACAAATCATATATAATATTTTGGATGTTTTCTTATTCATTGGAAACCAACTCTCGTTGATTTCGTGGGTACATAAAACACAAATTGAAAGATTCAACGAATTTTAAATTTTCCATAGGATTATATGCAGACTTTGGCAAATCCAGGATATCAACTTTTCCACATTCTACCTACTAAATTAAATGAAACAGTCGTAGACCGACAACAATATAAACGAATTAGGGCAATTGTGTAGACAGGATAAACAAACTCTGTCTACGAAAGTAGAACGTCATATGATGAAAAAAATTAGCACTTTCGTAACATTAAGCGGATGATGATTTAAACAAACAGATTGCATTTCTTCATGAACAAACAATGGCTACTTCTTTTATTAAAATTGAGAATGGAAATGGGGAATTGACTGTTTCCGTAATTACATTAGCGAGACTTTATAAGCAATCTTTCAGGGGAAAACGAAGACAGCATGACATGATTTTTTAACTTTTGGTTACGGTAATATGTTGAGATGTGTCCTCTTCTTGAATGCTTGATGTATTAACGGATTACAACCATTTCATTGAAACTATAAACAAAGGATACAAAAGATACAGATTAGTCTTCTTTGAAGTTCAATTGAGAGTTTACATGCACGACAACATTATAATGAACCTCAGATATATCTGTGTACCAATATTCGGGATCGATGACATGCATACTATACATATCTGACTTGACATTTGTCTAGATAATAAAAAAAAAATCATTATCAAACTGATATTTGAGATGTGTAAATACGCAGCTTCTGTTGAAATTTGAGTATTATACCAGCTCAAATCGGTCAGTGCTGTTCATTGGGAATGTGTTTCTATGCAGTCTTTATTCTAATACCTTAACTTTCGTCACCTGTGAAATTTTACAAATGTCCAATTCATATCGCACATTACTATTTTGTTAGAAGCATATCTGTGCAGTCTATGTTGTTAATACCTTACCTACGTAATTTTAGAAATTGAACGAGCGTTGTTTTGTTTGATTTTGATTGTAAAAATTTACAGATAACAATAGTTAAATCAGAATAGATTGATATGCTTCAATTTACATCATAATCTCCCTGATGGAAGATATCTGTTATCTGAACTATTTATAGATAATTACATTTAATGATTCTTTTTTTTATATTAGTGTTGTCTTAGTTGTACATGTTTAAGCCGTTTATATATATATATATATTTATCTTACCTCCTATAGATTTATAGGGATATGATTGGTTAAAGGACTACACGTGGAGACTATATATATTTGATATAGGGTGTCCTAAAAAATGTATGGTTAGTTACCATATATGGTTAGTTACCATATGGGGTTAGTAAAGAGTAACTTCCCTTTAAAAACAAAAAAGATGGCACGTTCCTTTATAAAACAACACTGTGTTGAGGAAAAATATAAAAGGTTTCAACAGACAAAAAAATTGGTGATGAAAGATTGAAATAAATTTGTAAAACACGTTCAAAGCTAACAAGTTGTTGTTGTTGGCATTAAAGACTTACTTTCCTTTTAAAACAAAAAAGAAATCTAAAAGGTTTCAACAGACGAAGAAATTGATACATACAATGAAAGATTGAAATAGATTCATAAAACAAATTTAAACCTAACAAGTTGTTATTGTTGGCTTATATATATAAACATATAATATAACTAATTTGTTTTTTGTATAGACAAATGGAAGTAATTACTTTGATTGGCCAGTAGTCTAAATACCACAAATGAAAATAGTCAGTAAGATAAATTCGTTACACCGTGTGCTAGTGACCTAATACGATATATATGGAATCAGTAAATTCCATATGGGAATTCGAGCTTCGCTCTCACCCCATATGGAAGTTACTGACCCCATATATATCGTATTAGGTCACTAAGATCCATTTATTACATCGGTGATCCGTTTATTTGGCAATCGCCAATGGCAGTCAGCAGGGTTTACGAACATTTGTTGTTCGAACTGTTAGTCAAATGCATTTTGTTAAAATATACTTTTTCACTTTTTTGGTCTTTTGGAAAATGTTGTTTGTGCTGTATTTAGACCCCTCTAACAAGAAATTTGTTTTGCATGCACACGTATAAAAATTGCAGTTTTTATCCAACGCAATCATATGTTTGAACGCTGTTTTCAATTTAGACTTATTTATATTTTTTCGTTTGGGCTTGTATTATATTTGCCTTTGGGTTTATATGATCCGTTCATCCTTTTTTGACTCCTCAAAATTCAAGAGTCTATCCTAAATTGAGGTAAATTGTATGGCTTTCCAAATACCGTTTCGATTCCTAACATCACTGAAGGGACATTAATTGTCGAAATCCGGATATGGTGTACAAAAACCTTTGCACCTTTTGTTTGCGGTATACCATCTTTTCCGCAAGTTTATTGTTTTCTGTTTAGTATTAAATTTATAATTAAGATCCATTTATTACATCGGTGATCCGTTTATTTGGCAATCGCCAATGGCAGTCAGCAGAGTTTAAGAAAATTTGTTGTTCGACCTGTTTGTCAAATGCGTTTTGTTAAAATATACTTTTTCATTTTTTTGGTCTTTTGGAAAATGTTGTTTGTGCTGTATTTAGACCCCTCTAACAAGAAATTTGATTTGAATGCACACGTATAAAAATTGCGGTTTTTATCCAACGCAATCACAGTTTTGAACGTTGATTTCAATTTAGACTTGTTTATATTTTTTCGTTTGGGCTTGTATTATATTTGCCTTCGGGTTTATATGATCCGCTCATCCTATTTTGACTCCTCAAAATTGAAGAGTCTATCCTAAATTGAGGTAAATTGTATGGCTTTCCAAATACCGTTTCGATTCCTAACATCACTGAAGAGACAATAATTGTAGAAATCCGGATATGGTGTACAAAAACCTTTGCACCTTTTGTTTGCGGTATATCATCTTTTCCGCAAGTTTATTGTTTTCTATTTAGTATCAAATTCATAATTAAGATCCATTTATTACATCGGTGATCCGTTTATTTGGCAATCGCCAATGGCAGTCAGCAGGGTTTAAGAACATTTGTTGTTCGACCTGTTCGTCAAATGCGTTTTGTTAAAATATACTTTTTCATTTTTTTGGTCTTTTGGAAAATGTTGTTTGTGCTGTATTTAGACCCCTCTAACAAGAAATTTGATTTGCATGCACACGTATAAAAATTGCGGTTTTTATCCAACGCAATCACAGTTTTGAACGTTGATTTCAATTTAGACTTGTTTATATTTTTTCGTTTGGGCTTGTATTATATTTGCCTTTGGGTTTATATGATCCGTTCATCCTTTTTTGACTCCTCAAAATTCAAGAGTCTATCCTAAATTGAGGTAAATTGTATGGCTTTCCAAATACCGTTTCGATTCCTAACATCACTGAAGGGACATTAATTGTCGAAATCCGGATATGGTGTACAAAAACCTTTGCACCTTTTGTTTGCGGTATACCATCTTTTCCGCAAGTTTATTGTTTTCTGTTTAGTATTAAATTTATAATTAAGATCCATTTATTACATCGGTGATCCGTTTATTTGGCAATCGCCAATGGCAGTCAGCAGAGTTTAAGAAAATTTGTTGTTCGACCTGTTTGTCAAATGCGTTTTGTTAAAATATACTTTTTCATTTTTTTGGTCTTTTGGAAAATGTTGTTTGTGCTGTATTTAGACCCCTCTAACACGAAATTTGATTTGCATTCACACGTATAAAAATTGCGGTTTTTATCCAACGCAATCACAGTTTTGAACGTTGATTTCAATTTAGACTTGTTTATATTTTTTCGTTTGGGCTTGTATTATATTTGCCTTCGGGTTTATATGATCCGTTCATCCTATTTTGACTCCTCAAAATTGAAGAGTCTATCCTAAATTGAGGTAAATTGTATGGCTTTCCAAATACCGTTTCGATTCCTAACATCACTGAAAAGACATTAATTGTAGAAATCCGGATATGGTGTACAAAAACCTTTGCACCTTTTGTTTGCGGTATATCATCTTTTCCGCAAGTTTATTGTTTTCTATTTAGTATCAAATTCATAATTAAGATCCATTTATTACATCGGTGATCCGTTTATTTGGCAATCGCCAATGGCAGTTAGCAGGGTTTAAGAACATTTGTTGTTCGACCTGTTCGTCAAATGCGTTTTGTTAAAATATACTTTTTCATTTTTTTGGTCTTTTGGAAAATGTTGTTTGTGCTGTATTTAGACCCCTCTAACAAGAAATTTGATTTGCATGCACACGTATAAAAATTGCGGTTTTTATCCAACGCAATCACAGTTTTGAACGTTGATTTCAATTTAGACTTGTTTATATTTTTTCGTTTGGGCTTGTATTATATTTGCCTTTGGGTTTATATGATCCGTTCATCCTTTTTTGACTCCTCAAAATTCAAGAGTCTATCCTAAATTGAGGTAAATTGTATGGCTTTCCAAATACCGTTTCGATTCCTAACATCACTGAAGGGACATTAATTGTCGAAATCCGGATATGGTGTACAAAAACCTTTGCACCTTTTGTTTGCGGTATACCATCTTTTCCGCAAGTTTATTGTTTTCTGTTTAGTATTAAATTTATAATTAAGATCCATTTATTACATCGGTGATCCGTTTATTTGGCAATCGCCAATGGCAGTCAGCAGAGTTTAAGAAAATTTGTTGTTCGACCTGTTTGTCAAATGCGTTTTGTTAAAATATACTTTTTCATTTTTTTGTCTTTTGGAAAATGTTGTTTGTGCTGTATTTAGACCCCTCTAACAAGAAATTTGATTTGCATTCACACGTATAAAAATTGCGGTTTTTATCCAACGCAATCACAGTTTTGAACGTTGATTTCAATTTAGACTTGTTTATATTTTTTCGTTTGGGCTTGTATTATATTTGCCTTCGGGTTTATATGATCCGTTCATCCTATTTTGACTCCTCAAAATTGAAGAGTCTATCCTAAATTGAGGTAAATTGTATGGCTTTCCAAATACCGTTTCGATTCCTAACATCACTGAAGAGACATTAATTGTAGAAATCCGGATATGGTGTACAAAAACCTTTGCACCTTTTGTTTGCGGTATATCATCTTTTCCGCAAGTTTATTGTTTTCTATTTAGTATCAAATTCATAATTAAGATCTATTTATTACATCGGTGATCCGTTTATTTGGCAATCGCCAACGGCAGTCAGCAGGGTTTAAGAACATTTGTTGTTCGACCTGTTAGTCAAATGCGTTTTGTTAAAATATATTTTTTGACCATTTGGTCTTTTGGAAAATGTTGTTTGTGCTGTATTTAGACCCCTCTAACAAGTAATTTGTTTTGCATGCACACGTATAAAAATTGCGGTATTTATCCAACGCAATCATAGGTTTGAACGTTGTTTTCAATTTAGACTTGTATATATATATATATATATATATAAAATTGAGAATGGAAATGGGGAATCTAAAAATATACATACATGAGTTCGAATCCCGGCGAGGCAAGAACAAAAAATTTGCGAAAGCAAATTTACAGATCTAACATTGTTGGGTTGATGTTAAGACGAGTTGTAATTTATATATATATATATATATATGTATGTCGAGCGCTTCGGGCACAGTGGAAGGCGATTTGGTGCCACGATATCTCAGTAGCATGAGTTCGAATCCCGGGCAGGGAAGAACAAAATATTTGCGAAAATCTAACATTTTTAGGCTGTTATTTAGACTAATTATAAATATATACAGAATGTGTTTTTAGTCTTGAATTGCCATCACTGGTGATCCGATGGATACAATCTGTCATAGAGTTGTCACTGGTTTTAAACGTACTTATTATATAATTATTTCTGTGATTGTTTATTACATTAATTTGTAAGATCCTCTACTATAGATAATTCAGATGATTTGTAAAAATTCCATCTTCATGCCATATATATCATGTACTGTGTTACGACGCTAGAATAAAACTGACAAGGAAAGGTAACACCCGGACACCAAAAGCTTTATTATTGTAGAGACGAGGTGGTCGAGTGGTCTAGCACGTCGGACACAGTGCAAGGAGATTTGGTGCCACGATACCTCAGTAGCATGAGATCGAATCTCGGCCAGGGAAGAACAAAAAATTTGCTTTCGTAAATTTACAGATCTAACATTGTTGAGCTGTTATTTAGACGAATTATATATATTTAAAAAAACCCAGCAGAAGTTTGATTTTTAATTATACGTCAGTTACATCAGACGTCAATATAGAAAATAATGTTCCTTCCACTTGAAACTGTGAAACATCTAATTTAGATATGTTCCCTATGGTGATGTCCTTACAGGAGACCTCAACATTGCCGAAGACCGTGAGGTCAAAACTTTTCTTAAGAAAGGACCGAAATATCGTCCTCCATTTATAATAGAGTGGAAACAGTCTCGTCAGGTCATTAAAGACACTCTGTCTGCTTACTGTAAAAATTGGTGTAAACGTGAAAATTCTGATACAAAATCTCTAGACAGTTATTTGAAGACAATTATGAATACTGTTAATATTCGTATATTTCATTTTGAAAACAATTCTGAACTAATAATAGGGTCCATGATATACCCTTTTCTAGAATAACAAATAAACTTCAAGTTACTCGCAAAGCGGTTTGTGTTCGTGCCGGCAGACAAAGCAATCAATAATGTAGTTGCGATGTGACGCATATACTACGCGGAAGTTCTCCAAAACGAAATTATAAATTCTTCTACATTCAGGCCCGTACGCTCCACAGAGAGTCAAATTATAAACAAGCATATCACTGCCACTACCCAGCTTAAAGATTCTTCCGAAAATTTGAAAGTCCCTACTATGTACTGGTTACCTAAATTGCACAAAAACCATTTAAATTCCGTTTAATCTCCGCATCTAGTAAGTGTTCTACTACCAATCTATCAGTGCTTCTAACTACCTCCCTTACTACTATCAAAGAACTTGTTATTAACTTTTGTTATAAAGTTTATGAAAATAATGGTATTAATTATTTTTGGAGTGTTTGAAATTCTTTAGAGGTTTTAGATAAAATACACGCTTTTTGATGGTCCTTTTTATTCTGATTTTTCTACCCTCTACACTACACTTCCACACAATTTTATCAAGAAAAAGTTTTCATATTTAATTAAATGGTCTTTTGAAAAATCTCATTGCAAATTTGTTTGCTGTAACTCCTTTAAAGCCTTTTTCTGTAACTAAAAAGAAAAGTATGCTAGATACACTTACTCGAAATGTGAAAATATGATTGAAGCTTTAAGTTTCCTCCTGGACAACATATATGTACGTTTCGGCGATAAAGTGTATCGACAAGTAGTAGGTATTCCTATGGGCACTAACTGCTCCCTTTTATAGCAGATTTATTCCTGTATTGCTATGAATCTCAGGTATGACCAAACTCAGTAAAAACATATTTGGTTCAAACATTCAACAATACCTTCCGTTATCTGGATGATATTTTTTCGTTAAATAATCCAGATTTCTCTAAATATACTATCGAAATATACCCAAAAAGAACTTACTTTTACTAAATCTAACATAAACAACAGTAGTTGTCGTTTTCTATATTTAGACATTTCAATTTCTAAAGGAAAACTCGATACTAAAATTTACGACAAAAGAGACGATTTTTCATTCCCTATTGTTAATTTTACTTTTGAAGACGGCAATGTTCCTTTGGCTCCATCATACGGTGTTTATATATCTCAGCTCGTTCGTTATGCCCGTGTTTGTAGTGATGTCATAGATTTTAACGAACGTAATCAATGCATCACTGGTGAATTATTAAGTTAGGGATTTCGTTACCATAAATTACGTAAAACATTTACTAAATTATTTCATAGGTACAAAGATTTGATTAGTAAATTTAGCTGTACCTGTGGAAAAATGATTAAAAACGGTATTTCACATCCTAAATTTTATGGTAATATTGTACTTGAAGCGCGGAAATCACTATGTGATCCGTGTAAACTCATCGAAACTTTAAACAAACTCATAAGTAAAGGTTATCTTACCAATGTTGTAATTAGATCTTTGAATATAGTTAACATTGGCACTAATATCGATTTTGTCATCAGCAAATTAGAACATAACTAAATTTGTATACTTTTCAAACGGGATGTATAAAGACACCCCCACGTTCATTTTTATCTATAAAGAGGTTAACTCTTAACTATCCTACTGCCTGTCGATACATTTATTTTTGGCATTGTACAAGTCATGTCTTCTTTGACTCTCTATTACGTTAAAATACTAAATCCCTGGGATGTGTTTTAGTTGATTTTAGTCTCTGATGCATGAGTTTTTATAATTAATTGTGTTTAGCTTTTAACTAGCTGTCAGTAACTGCAAGTACTCTAAAATCGTACTTTCTTGTTTATTTGACCTGTTGATACTAATTGTATTGCTTTTTTGTTATCGAATGTTATTCAGGGTTATATCTGGTCTATATACCAGCTTTGATAAGTGTTTGGTATTACTATAAATTTTCACTTCGTACTATGAACATCAAAATTATTTATTTTGTAATAATATTTCCTTTCTCTATTGGAACTATTTGTAATGCATTTTTGCTATTAAAAGTTTACTTATTCTTATTTATAAATTTTCACGTCTTCGTACTATGAACATCAAAATTATTTATTTTTTAAAAATATTTCCTTTCTCCATTTGAACTGTATATGTATACCCAACAACACATTTATTTTCATTTAACTGTGTATAATATTATTGCAAATGGCGAATTTTTGTTCAAGCTTATTGTTGTTACTTTAATTATTCATCCCTTTTTTATTGATTTTGTATTAACATTGTATCATAGATCAAATTTTTTCGTTCAGTGATTGTTCACTTGTGTTAATATGTCTTTTGATTGAGTTAAGCCATTTCAATTGATATTTTATAGTGTGTCTTTCTATGTTGTGATGTTACACTATTGTTTCAGATAAGTGTGAAGGTTTGGTACCATTAAAACGTTTAAACCCGTTGCAATTGTTTGCACCTGTTCTAAGTCAGGAATCTGATGTTCAGTAGTTGTCGTTTGTTGATGTGGTTCATAAGTGTTTCTCGTTTCTCGTTTTTTTATATAAATTAGACCGTTGGTTTTCCCGTTTAAATGGTTTTACACTAGTAATATTTGGGGCCATTTATAGCTTGCTGTTCGGTGTGAGCCAACGCTCCGTGTTTAAGACCGTACTTTGACCTATAATAATTAACTTTTATAAATTGTGACTTGGCTGGAGAGTTGTCTCATTGGCACTCATACCACATCTTCTTATATCTATATCTCTATATATATATATCTATATCTCTCTCTCTCTCTATATATATATATATATATATATATTGTTTTTTATTTAGTATCAAATTCATAATTAAGATCCATTAATTACATCGGTGATCCGATTATTTGGCAATCGCCAATGGCAGTCAGCAGGGTTTAAGAACATTAATTTTGTTGTTCGAACTGTTTGCCAAATGCGTTTTGTTAAAATATACTTTTTCACATTTTTTGGTCTTTTGTAAAATGTTGATTGTGCTGTATTTAGACCCCTCTAACAATAAATTTGTTTTGCATGCACACGTATAGTTTTGAACGTTGTTTTCAATTTAGACTTGTTTATATTTTTTCGTTTGGGCTTGTATTATATTTGCCTTCGGGTTTATAAGATCCGTTCATCCTTTTTTGACTCCTCAAAATTCAAGAGTCTATCCTAAATTGAGGTAAATTGTATGGCTTTCCAAATATCATTTCGATTCCTAACATCACTGAAGAGACATTAATTGTCGAAATCCGGATATGGTGTACAAAAACCTTTGCACCTTTTGTTTGCGGTATATCATCTTTTCCGCAAGTTTATTGTTTTCTATTTAGTTTCAAATTCATAATTAAGATCCATTTATTACATCGGTGATCCGTTTATTTGGCAATCGCCAATGGCAGTCAGCAGGGTTTAAGAACATTTGTTGTTCGAACTATTAGTCAAATGCGTTTTGTTAAAATATGCTTTTTCACTTTTTTGGTCTTTTTGAAAATGTTGTTTGTGCTGTATTTAGACCCCTTTGACAAGAAATTTTTTTTGCATGTACACGTATAAAAATTGCGGTTTATATCCAACGCAATCATAGGTTTTAACGTTGTTTTCAATTTAGACTTGCATATATATATATATATATATATATATAAGTCTAGAGATTTGCACAACGATACTAATATAAGATGGTATTATACGAAGATGTTGTTAATAAATCGTGTTGACAAATATTTCGGCTTAACAAATAGCCTTCTTCGGTGTCAATTATTTTAACAATACTGGTTACGATTTATTAACAACATCTTCGTATAATACCATCTTATATTAGTATCGTTGTGCAAATCTCTAGACTTATATAACTTTTTTCCTTATCTGCACAGTATCGTCTATTCTAGACGATCCGGTACATAGTAAATTTGCTGGTTGGTCCTTTTTATAGACTTCTATATATATATATATATATATATAGAAGTCTATAAAAAGGACCAACCAGCAAATTTACTACGTACCGGATCGTCTAGAATAGACGATACTGTGTAGATAAGGAAAAAAGTTATATAAGTCTAGAGATTTGCACAACGATACTAATATAAGATGGTATCATACGAAGATGTTGTTATTAAATCGTTAACAAATAGCCTTCTTCAGTGTCTTCATTAGACACTGAAGAAGGCTATTTGTTAAGACGAAATATTTGTCAATACGATTTAATCTTCGTCTTCTTAAGAACATCTTCGTATGATACCATCTTATATTAGTATCGTTGTGCAAATCTCTAGACTTATATATATATATATATATTTATATCAAAAGGTCTAGAGCGCTAGACATGAGGCTTAGCGATTGATGTTATCGTGTATCAATAATGTTTAAATCCCGTTCATAGACATACATTTGTCAGTATCAAAATCTAACTCTAACACTGTTGGTTCAATTTCAGACTTATATAAATATTTGTAACAACGCTGTATCTCAGTGGGCATACATGTATATATTGAGTGGTTGCCACTTGCTAAGACTTATTTGTATGATATACTTATTTCAAGTGCCTGTATACCCTTATAGAACTAAAATGTGTGCCGCAATATTGCAGCAGACTTGCTGCAAGCTTGTTGCAAACAAAAAGTTTGCAGGAACACAGAAAATAGTGTTTGTCGATGTTTGCCGCAAGCTGCAAACTTCCCGCAAACATTGCAGCTTTTTGCTGCAAGCTTGCGGTAAGTTTGCAGAAACATCAATGCTTGCCGCAAGATTGCAAGAAAGTTAAGATAATAAAGAATATTTGCCGCAAGTTTGCAAAAATCTTTGACAATTCTATATGTGTGCCGCAAGATTGCAGAAAACTTTGACCATTCTATATGTATGCCAGAACATTGCAAGAATTACACAATATTGACTGGGCATGCCTAGTTGGCACTTCCTGGATGCTTACAATTTGAAATTCTGGGCTAGGTCATATTGATTGTGTTTGATAAATGTGACATATATGCCTATATAAGAGATCAAGGAGTCATTTTGGTTCATTAATATAGGATTTTCCATATGTAATATTGTAAGTACAAATTGTTCATATAATAATTATTGTATAGAACTGTTGATTTAATAAAATAATTAAAGTCACCATTCAGTTATATAACTATATGTTTGAAATATTCTAGCTATTATAAGTTTGAATTTTGCAACGGATGTAATGTAAACTGTTTAATAAAGTTAATTTCAATCTGTAACGCAATTATTACCTAGCTTTATGCTCAATACACCGTGATCTGAGATTTACCCGTTTTTATTTCTTTATACCGGTATATGATATATCTTTTGAGAATGACCCCTGCCCCCTTTTTCAAAAATGAAATGCATCTATGTATTTCCCTAAAACTCATTAGTTTGCAAGTATTCTTTCAATGACTGTTTGTATATTATAGGCAGGACGTTTTTTTTTCAAATTTTGATGTTCAATTTGAAAGAGATTAATTGAATGTTTCTACACACATGACATTGGCATATGTGTAGTTCCTGCATGTTTGCCGCACATTTGCAGCAAACAATTGCGGCAAGTTTGCAGCAAGCTTGCCGCAACCTTCATTTGCAAGATAAAATGGTTGCGGCAATGTTTGCTGCTAGTTTGCTGCAAATATTTTCCCGCTAGGCTTATTTTTCGGCAAGGATAGTGAATTGAATCCTTATCCCATATGGTGTATAACAAATTGTTGAGTTAGATTGCTGACAATAAAAAAAACATTTGGTATAAAAATATAACATCTACACACGCTTTAAACACATGTCTTATGTCTATCTTTATATTCGCCTTACGTGACAAGGTAACACTATGACCATTGCAGTTATATTTTAAGATGGCGGATGTGGTCGAGTGGTCTAGAGGGCTAGACATTAGGCTAAGCTATTAGCGCTGTAGTGTATTAATGGTGTGAGTTCAGTGTAAAACACTCACACTGTTAGGTTCAATTTTCGAACTTTTTACGAAGGATATGCATATACGGTTGATCATTGCGGATTATATATGTAATATTAACTGATACTGTACTTTTTGTAGGTACTATCTCATCATATTTCCAGATATTGTTACATTAAGGAACGAAACTCGTCATCGATTAATTGATTGAATGATGTTTGCGTTTAGCCAGATCTTTATAAAAGGCTGTATCGAGTTTAACACATCATCGACTTTGTTTCACAGTGTAGCAGATTAGATTTTTGTTTGTTTAGTGATAGTGCTGTCAGTTTCTTTTTGGGTTGTATTTTTTTTCCTTGGTACGTACTGGATTTACATTTTTTTTTCAGTAACGCTCTTGTTATCAAGAGCAAAATGGCGATAAGGATAAAGCGTTTTATTCGTCATTGTTTTTGATTAATTGCAGTGATAATAAAATATTGCGTCATTGAAAACTTTTGATTTCTTATTTACAGAAAGTCACTTCGTTTGACAAATTTATTAATTGGCCTTAAAGGAATCTATGTACTCATTTTTATTGCAAACATTTTTGTTTACATTTAACTTATTCTTTGATAGATATGAGAAATGGAGGGTCGAATAAAATCAAAACCCCACTTATAAATGTACCCTTGTGTCTGTCCGAACCTGGAACTGTGTCCGTGATTGTCTTGAGTCATATAATTATGCTTATACTTAGTCTATAGAATGGATTTGGTGTTTGTTTGTGTATATTATTGTTGTTGTTGTATTAATTAAACACATTAGTAGATTTAAGGTATTTTAGTTTATATATGATATAGACTCATTTTTGTTTATAAGGTTCGTGTTGTTCGGACTATAGTTTACATTGTAATTTTTGATGAGCCAGTAAAGTTAGTGTGTACTTCACAAACAATATGAGATTTGTCTTGAATTATAAATTATTGGTGCTAAATCTGTGTATTGTTAAATTTACTTGACAATTTTCTCTTTTATTTTCTTTGTACATTATGCTCCTTTTTTGTCGTATGCCACTTGACGTGGATCGGTATTAGAACATCAATATTTTGAGTTAATGGCTTTATGTTGCATGTGAGTTAATCAATATTCAATTTGTGTTTTTTATGTTGTTTTCCTTTGTATTTACATTTTATAGAATCTAATCTTTATCAGGAAAGGGTATACTATTATGGCAGTTTGCTCTAGTATACTGTTTTTTCTATCAAGTACACACACGTATTGTGTTGTCGTTTTTTTCAGATTAATTTTTTATACGATATGTACTATCAACTACAATCACTTTTTTGTTGGAGTTTTTTCAGTTTTATGTGTATGCTTGTTTCAATTTTTTAGTCAGTTGTGTTGTATATCTGTGGTGTATCCGTATTCAGTTTTTGGCTGCTGGATCCAAACAATTGCAACATTAACTTGTTATGTATGTCTGGGTTGCTCATAATGTTTTTTTCATAATTCAGAACTATAAAAAAATGTAATACAAAAGGTTTAGCAAGCTTTAAAACCAGGTTTAACCCACCATTTTTTCGGCGAATATTAATTTTAAGAAAGGAAAGTGATAGTTGTTTTCAATTCGTCTCGTTGGTGTGTGACAATTCTAAAATAATGTAGGTAAGATATGTACTTATTTAAGAATTGTACAAGAGTTGTTCGGTTTTAATTGTATAAACATAAAGATTGTTAATAGTTAAATCAGAATATATTGGTATAATTCATTTTACATCATAATCATGCTGTTATCCGATTTATTTATAGATACTTACATTTAATGTTTCCATTTTTGTCGAGCCGGCAACTTTTGTCGCAGAAAGCTCAACATAGGGATAGTGATCCGGCAGCGGCAGCGGCGACGGCGGCGGCGGCGGTGTTAGCTAAACTCTTAAAAGCTAAATATTTCAGAAGGTAGAAAACCTGGATCCTTCATACTTTCTATATAGATGCCTTATGTTATGAAGTTTCCGTCTGTCATTTGTCCATTGTCCTTGACCTCATTTTCATGATTCAGTGACTACTTGAAAAAAAGTTAAGATTTTTAGAATTCTTATTATGAGTGATAAGATAACTATATTCGGTATGTGCGTACCTTACAAGGTCCTCATGTCCGTCAGACAGTTCTCACTTGATCTTGACCTCATTTCATGGATCAGTGAACAAGGTTAAGTTTTCGTGGTAAGTTCATATTTCAGATACTGTACTATAAGCCATAGGTCTACTATATTTGGTGTATGGAATGATTTTTATGTGTACATGTCAACTTGCAGGTGTCGTTTGACCTTTACCTCATTTTCATGGTCCAGTTGTTATAGTTAATTTTTTTTGTTTAGGTATTTTTTTTCATACTGAATGCAATAGGTCTACTATATTTGGTGTATGGAATGATTGTAAGGTGTTCATGTCCATTTGGAAGGTGTCATCTGACCTTGACCTCATTTTTACAGGTCATTGTTCAATGTAAAATTGTTGTTTTTGGTCTGTTTTTCTAATACTATTTGCAATAGGTCAACTATATTTGGAGTATGAAATGATAGTAAGGTGTAAATGTCTGTCTAGCAATTATCATCTGACCATGACCTCATTTTCATGGTTCACTGGTCAATCTTAAGTTAATAGTTTTTAGTTTGTTTCTTAGATACTATATACAAAAGCTTAACTATATTTAAAGAAAGTAATGATTGTAAGGTGTACCTGTCTGCCTGGCAGGGTTCATCTGACCTTGGCCTCATTTTCATGGTTCAATGTTAAGTTTTCCTAGTTAAATTTGTTTCTGCGATGTGCAAAAGGTCAACTATATTTAAAGTGCATTTGGTGTATGGCATGATTGTAAGGTGTACATGTATTTCATGTTTGGTTTATCTGACCTTGACCTAATTTTCTTGGATGATGTTGAATTGATGTGATAGTTGTAGTAAAGCTTTATATTTAGGACTGTCAAAAAAATATCAATGGTAAGTATAGAAGGCGAGACATTTGTTTAATATTGGTGTTGTTTAGTACATTTTGTTTATACACATGTAAGCTATTTATTGTGTACAGGTATCGTTACTCGTAACGATCCAGTGACAAATCTACGACTGATCAATCCATTTGATCACCAGTGAAGGTGATAAACGGCTGAACACACATAATATAACCATATTTAATCTAAATATGAGCAAAACAATGATTCGAACTCTATTTGGATATCGGGACAACACCGCTTTGCACTGTGTCCGGCGCTCATGACCACTCAGCCACCTAAACTGAACTAAAAATTCAGCTTTCGGTGGACTAGTGTTACCTTTCCTCGTCAGTAGAAACTAGAGTTGTAACACAGTACATGATATATAAGCATGAAGATGGAATTGATTGCAGATTAGCTAAATTATCAGTCGTAAAGGATTGTAAGATGCAGTCACAGAAATAAGTACGTCTTGTGACATCTCTACGACAGATCCATCCATTGGAACACCAGTGAAGGTGATACACGACTGAAAACAATGTATAGTACTCGGAGTTGCAACGGAGACGCTGAACTCAAGCTTAAATACGATGGCCATGCTGTAGGGCGAATGGTGTATACATTTGCATACATTATTGTCTATCTATGTCCTTCGCTACAAGTCGTAAATTAAATGTCAGATTATCCTCTTTGATATTGTGCATGTGAACACAATTTTGCGATAATATTTGATTTTTACTTAATTCCTATCATGAGTTCCGCATTTTGGAATAACTTCCTATTAGGTATCGTTTACTCCTTAGAAACAGGTAAAAGTAATCATTTAAGTGTATTCACATAGCAAAATTAAATAAAATTTGTATTTACTTCTGTTTTTTTTTATTCTTACTAATGATTACTGAGTTTTACATGACAAGTGTATTACCATTTCAGATATCTTAACATATATATTCAGGAATGTTGCAAGTGCTTTGATTTCGACGGCAATCGGTAAGTTTTAATACAGTATACATTTGTAATTGTCGATTGAAAATTAATCTTTCAGTTAGTCTTTCAAATGAAATAATTCAGATGAGCATTTCCATAGTGTACTGGATATACTTTAGTAAATGTATGTTTAATTTGTTTTAGGATGTGTTATCGTTATGTTGCTATTCTTGTTTGGTAAGTTGGATAACATTAGATTTTTATTATACAAAATTGATATTTATCTATTAATTAACTAAGAATAACACACTAATTTGACAGATAATCCAGGTCTGTTTAAAAAAATGCCTTTAACGACACACACAAAATGCAAAACAACAAATTCAGATCAAAAACAAAAAAAAGTTGTCCCCTTTTACTGATCATGAAAAGAAAAATGATGCTAAGGTTTTTTTTATTTTAACCTTTTTTGTCAAACATTTAGCTGCTGACCCCTAACATAACACAATGTCAAAATGAATGTGAATAGTAATATGTACCATTTGGTAAATGCATGAAAAAGTATACATTTATCTTTTTGCTTGTTTATAGCGGTGCCGTGGTACTCATTACCATTGTATCAGAAATTGATTTATACAGATAGTGATGTTGAGAATATTAAACAAAATTACATATAGTGAGTTACAGAATAAGAAAATGTCGCTACAATTATATGGATTTTCGTATTCATTTTTCTAGGCTTCATACACAATATTTATATCCTTGCTGATGTTACTATTTGATAGGCGCACTGCCGTCGGTATTGTATTATGCCTATCCTTTTCAATTCCTAGTTTTCCTATTTTTCGCCAAACATCCTTCGTATTAGTTTCTTTCGATAAATCATGTAAATATATATTTAGTGTCTAAATAATACAAGATGATCTTGTGTATGTTTAAATATAGATTCTAGGTGCCGACTACGTTTATTATTTTATTTTAAATGTTCTCTCTTGACATGGATCGGTATCCATGCATCCAGCTTACGGATGTTTGGTCCTCTTTAAATAGGTCGGTATTCGTATCTTAGCTTTCGGGGTTATGGGTTTGGGTGTTACTGATGCGGATGCGTTAAGAGATACTATTCGAACGCGTGGTGTTTTATAGTATCTGTTTTTGTTTATATTTAACGTAAAACCATATTATAAGTCAAACTAAAAAAAAGTTAAACACGTTTTATATACTTGAACCGCTAAGGTCGACTTATCTATCAAAATCATCAGAAATGTATTGCAGATGAATTATTGAATTATCATCATGATCATACTTTAATTTACCGATAGCTATATCTGTTTGTTAGTAATTTGCAACCTACAAGCGCAAATGCAAGGCAAATACCATAATGAAAGAATTGATAAACGAACGTGGAAGTAAGAAAGTGATAATCGATTCTGAAAAAAAAAAAGATAATAGAACAAATCATTTAAGAACTGTTAAAACAAAGTTTAAAATTATTTAAGAAACAAGAATGCATGGAAAATATAACTGTTCGAGACCTTATGAGTATTTAAACCATATGTGTATGGTCATGACCATGTGCGTTTTCTCATATGGTGCGACCATACGTAATAATCTCAATATTTCATTAATCATGTAACAATGCTCACCATATGATTGATTGAGGCACAATCGTATTTTTAGAAAGTATTTATTCGTCTATTACCCGGATCATACGCATGTGGTCGGACGATATAAGTATATACTCATATGGGTATGACGATATGCGTTTGGTTGAAAAACTATAATGGTCCGGCAAATAACAAAAAATAAATGCTCTTATATTGCATGTCTATAAGGTGTAATACGAAAAAGACTCGAACACAATATTCCCTTGAAAACGACAGTTACAGGAAATAAATTCTACATTTCGTTGCAGTAAAATCAATTCTGAGTCATAAACATCTATCTTGAGAGTTTCATAGCCCAATTTTTGTTCATGTTGTGTTTCTATAGAATATTTCGGAACCATGAGGTTACATGGTTACTAAAGCTTGTACACAGGGAAAAAAGGGTGAACATTTGATTGGTTAACTTCCAGAGACGGGTTTGTTTTTATCTCACATGTGCATGCAATGAAATGTTATGTGAAATTTTGTCTGTAGCACTTGACAGGATACAACGTTACTCGTGTCAAGTATTTCTTTATTTAAAGCAAAGATAAATTCTGCTCCATTTCTAGAAAAATGCAAATTTAACACAGACTAATAGGAGAAAAACAACAGTGTTATTACACCTATCATTTCAAGTTTTTTGCACGTGCTCCAGGATTTAGTGTTGATGTTATAGAGGCTGACACCATTATTTTCCAAGAAATGGACATTTTTGTTTACTTTCGACAAATTAAAATACACCTTAAAGTCATATGAAACGAGTGACTGGTGAAAAATAATGGTTAATCCAATTCTTGAATTAATACATGTATTTATCATAAACTAAGTCTTATGTGTACAATTTTATCATTTTTCGTGCATCCGTATCGTATAAACATTAAAAAATATTTCATTCGGTCGGTGTTGATATGAAAATATGGCAGCTAAATAATTGTCGTGTTTTGAAGCCGAAGTTTACCGAGTGTCACCTTTATAAACAATCAACAAAGAATTAAGCATGGATATTGACGTAAGCACATGTATAACATGTACAATACGATATAGTTTATTTCGATGACGGAGCGATGTTTACGTTTTTTGACTCTCTCTGCCAATTTGGTTTTCCCCTTTGCACTTGCCAAGCCAACAATTAAAAAAAGTTACTGCCTTCTAAATTTAGACAAATTGAAGAATTTTATTCAAAAAAACTATATAAACATAAGTTATCTAATAAAAGCTAGCCATTTAGATATAAATAATTTTATTTGAAGTTTCATATAACTTTAAATATAAAAAAAACACTTATCTTCAGATTATTACATTTTAAGAATTTTATTTCATTTTGTTATGGTTTTCTTGGATGTAGAATCATTGATAAAATGAAATGGCACAACTAAAATACATTTCCAGGTATTTAACACTCTAGGTAATTAAACTAATAAAGGTGTGGTCGATTATAACTCATACCTGAAACAATTAATGATTCTATAGTTCAAACCGTTCTAAATAAATTATTCTTTATCGAAAAAATTCAAACAAGATAAATGTGTTCTATTCTTAACCCGACCTTTTTCCCTTTGCTCATAACAACGAACAACGAAAAAAAAATGTTATGCATATTTTAGAAAAATCTACAACTTACAACCAAACTAAAAATACTTTTCATTTTTTCATATTTTCAGAAAGGATGCAAAATTTAAAAAGAAACCGCGTGATTAAAACATTTCAGAATTCGTTTTTGTTTTCTAACTTAACTCGAAAACCAATTTTTGATTTCATTTAAACATTTCAAGATTAACGCCGTCAATTTCAATGCCGATATAATTGTTTTACTTGCCATTAGACACATAACAACAGTGAAGGAAATCGAAAATGCTATCTGATTATGTTTAAAATTTAGTAAAACGCCTCTCTATATTTAACAGAAGCCTTATTCAAACGTTATCTATACTCCAATAAAACGACTTCTCCTGTACAAAATCAAAATACAACACATTTAAATTTCAAGGAATTCATATCTTAAACGGTAAAATGAAAAGCAAATCTCAAGTGAAATATATTTTTCTCTACTGTCATATTGAATAAAGATAATGTGTTCAATACTATAAAGGAATTCAAAAGAGTTATCGCATCTGAAACTTTGTAGATGCACAGAAAAGGAAGGGCATTCAATGGAAAATAGTGTATCTTTTTCCCCTCGGATACCGTATCCGTGACAGAAATTTAGCAAATATTTGCATCGGAAAACGAATTTGTGGATAATATTGTTGAATGTTTGAGAAATCGATACACTATATTATACAATTGAATAACGGCTTCCAAATTATTAAAAAGTAGATTTTTGGTGTTCATTGTATAACTGCGATCACAATTAAACCAAAAAATCCAGTATCAGCCGTTTATGTAAGTTTTTAAACTAATTCAGTATCGCGTTACGTCCTTTAGAATTATTTCCATGGGTAATAACTTTTTAAGAAAGAGCCCATGGCAATATCTGGGCGAAATGTCCGGATGAATGTAAATGAACTATAGCAAAAAACTCTCCATTCCCGAAATATAATTCAGAGTTTGTAAAAAAATGTAAGTCACATGTGTATTTTGATCTTTATCAACCTACCATTTGACGAAGCTTGGCAATACCAACACGAAAGTTAATCTGTTAATTTGCAGTTAATGTTTTCATTGAAATGTTTGTCCATTATATGATTTTTTTTATAATTATATGTCATAAATGTTTAAACAAACTCGAACAAAAGGACGCAGTGAAGTGTAAATACATGCATTGCAATAATTTCCGTAACATGATAATTTATAGAAGCACGGAAAAGCGTATATTATGTCCGTATGTATACTATGCTATTTGTATTATCAACTACAAAAACTGTTTTCTGTTGACGCCTTGGTTAAATTTAGTCGTATATATGTTTGTTTAAAGGATTAAGTCTATTCTGTTTGTGTGTCTTAGATCTATGTTTACACAGGTGTGGCTGCTAGATCCTAACTACTGCCATGTTAAACAATTTTGTCCATTTGAATTGCTTACCCAATTTTGTTTATATAATTAAACTATACAGAATTGGCATATAAGTCGGAAGATTAGCTAGCTATAAAATGTGGTGTTAAATCTTTTTTGTGGCGATATCTCAGAGATACCGTGAGGTTGTGATAATCGTAAACAAAACGTAAGTATACGTATCAACTCGTAAAGTAATCATAATAAAGTGCTCGTTATAACTCGTTACAATTCTTAAAGCCATCGTTATTCCACCCGAATGGAACTTAAACAACACGTAATTGCTCTTAAACATCAGTACATAATCCGTATTAAGTTTAATGGTGATTACATGTTGATGCGAGATATGTATGCGTTTAAAGTGTTTGTGTGAAACAACGAGTTGTGGCGAGTTATTTACGGATGCTTGCGGTTTACTACAAGTTTACGATCCGTAAGTTTTCGTAAGAAATAGTCCGTGTATGTATAAGTTGCATACAATTAAGTCCGAAATGCTCATTTGATCTTTACATTATCTAAATAAATCTGAACAATAAGCTATTTTGTCACTTCAGTCTTTCTGTCAACTTTCTAACTTATCCTATACGCAAGTCAGTATTATTCAGACAATTCGCTTACACTCAACGCTGTTCATTCGCTTTCAGGAAATTCAGTATAATGTTGAAAGATCAATCAAGACTCCTAACAGATTTATACATAACCCTGAAAAGATATAAAATCGTAATTGTCTGAACAGTACTGAATTAACCGGTGTGGAGTAGTATGAAAATTTTCTCAAAGACGGATATCACTAAATAATTAAATTATCAGTCTTTGAAGCATGTCGAGTGCTGTTCTGATCAACATGTCGGTTTCAGATAATTACTGGTTAAATAGGGATTATAAGGAAAGCTACGAAAAATTCCCTATTTCTTAAAGACGAAGCAGAAACATTGCTTTAAAGACATTTAAAGGTATAATAGCCTCGTCAGTGTCAATAATTTGAACACTTGTTAAAATAATTTATACCGAAGATGGCTAGTTCTTCAGACCAAATATTTGTCATCGCGATTATTTAACATAATCATCGTATATCACCAGCTTGTACCATTGCGCTAATCTGTCGACTTTTATATATATAATATAAATAATATATATATGAATACATATTTTTAAGGGCGACCAAAAATTAAAACGAAACAAACATCTAAAAAAATAATAGAAGGAAAAGATGCAAATCGTCACACTTCAGGACATGGTAGGTTGCAAAACATATTATGAAAGAAATATACTGTACAATATGAAATTTCCGCGAGTGGTTTATATACGCTAATATTGCTATTGAAATACATGCAAACATGTCCCCAATAGTATAACGATTTTCATATCAAGTAAGAAAAAGAAAAACCAAGCAAACACTAATGGAATTGTTTGAACTCCAGAAGAAGTGGGACCTTTTTTTGAACAGGGTAGGCATCTCTTCATAAAATGCATCACTTGCCATGTACATACAAATACAGTCAAATGGCATAGTCGATAGTAGGAAACAATTACAGATTTGAGGTCTATTCGTGTATCTTAAGATTGATTGAAGACTACAAAAACATGTGACGTATTGCTGAGACGCAAACATGTCGTTTTGTAACTAATTTGTGATGGTGACCGTTAAGTTTATGTGATGTAAATTTCATTTTTCTTCCTGTTGGAGCAAGTTTTGTTTTGTTATACGCCATACGATCAGACGGATTTTATGGTATAATTACTAAAGATGGTGTACCAAAGGCATATGTTAACTTAGGTATATTTGGCTAAACTTCGGAATTTTGGAATCTTAATTCTCTTCAACTTTGTTATTAATTTGGCCTTCCAACTATTTTGATTCGATTTTCATTGGTCTTTTATAAACGCAACGCTTGCATAGTGTACCAAATTGTTAGTCTGGTACTGATGAGTTCATTAGTGAAGGGATAATTAAAAAGATTCAGGACATAGTCACATTGGTATTTAACTAAGATACACATTAAAAAAACAACATTTACAAAATTGCTATCTTGCTTTGGACACATTCTTTTCTTTTTCTGTTTTATAAGCTTTTCAATGTTCAATTTCCTACTTGTTTGGACTCAAACGTCACTGAAGAGACGTTTGTGCATTTGTTGCAGATCCATTGGCACTGTAAATGTAAGTTTGATTGAACCGCAGTTATGTAGTGCATCAATGTGTCGTGTTTCTTTCAAGCAAAAATATGAACGGACGATGACCGTCCCCAAGCTGCTTTAAATTTAATGGGTGTTAGAAGCATCTCCGCGAAATAATACGCATGCGCCAAAACATTCAAAAGTGTTTATTGTTTGTTGCGAAATACATCTGATTTTAGTGCATTTAAAAATTTATTTGAATCATGGGAATATATTATCTGCAAGCTTTAGAGCACACTTTTGACGTGAGGAACAATTTTGAGTTTATTTCACGGGACAGATTGAGCATTTGAACATTTCAAGTTTTGATCACCTCAATCCTCAATTGACAGATACATACGTGCAGTCGGTATTAACACCCGTTCATGTGAGTAAAGTGACTACTACAGCAGAAATTCATTCAGAAAAACCTGTAAGTAACTTTAATAGTACGTCTGATTAAACACCATCACGAAATAAAAGATGATTATCAAACGAGTCTGTTGATGGGACATCGAAAAAGTAGAAATTTTTAGTTAATGATGAACATGAAGATATTATATGCTTAACACAGTCTACACAGTGTAAAGATAATTATATGTGTATCAATGAACATACCTCGAGTGAATTTAGTGAATTAAAGTCGCTAGTTGTTGGTTTAATAGGATCTATTAACAGTTTTTGTCAGATGATTACTCAAAGAATCTTTCTTGAGAAAACAATCCCGAATACAATAGCGAAATTGATTGATAGTAATATTTCAATAGAAATGCAAAAAGTAAAACATCAGTTCCAAAAGGAATTAAAAACTGTGTCTGACAAAGTTGAAAATATAGAAAAGACCTATGCAAAGTTGGCGAAACAGCAACCAAATACAGTCGAGGGTATACGGGTTATTGTTAGGAATATGCCCGAGTCAAACGGAGATAATGTGTTAAACAAGGTGAACGCTCTGATTAGAGATAGTCTCCATTTAAGAGACGTTAAAGAGGTATCTGCAGACGTAAGAAGAGTTACAAAGAAGGGAAATACGAAGAAGAAGTTGCAGTTACAAATCGATAAACGACGAAAAAAAGTCATGAATAAAAAGCGCGATTTGAAGGATTCTTGAAACTTTAAAGATATATTCATTGAAAATGATTTGTCGAAGTCGCTACGGATTCTGAATAACAACTTAAAGAATATTGTGAACGCAATTGGTGAAAAAAGACTGAAAATAAAAGAAGGCAGAGTCCGAACTCGAGAGTCAAGATTTCGTGAACCCAGAATCGACAGTAACGCACGTCGTATTGAAAAACAAAAAAAAAAAGGGATCACCTACCAAGGGATCACCTACCAATGGATGAAGAATATGAAAATCGAAATTACAATACACAGGGATATCACAGTGTCCGAGGTGGAAATCGATTAGAGAAACACTACAAAAGTGGGCGTGGCGGTCATTATGTAGAATGCGGATTTTGGAACATTATCGGATGGAACTTTAATGTAAATAGCGACAAGTATTATTGTTGTATTAAGGAACTCAATCTACATATACTTGGTATTGCCGAAACACAACTGATGGGTTCTAATTCTGTAAACGTGAATGGTTACTGCTGGTATGGCCATAACCGAAGGAATATCCATATAAGAGTGCAGTTTAAAGATAAAAGTTGTAATGCCAATATGTTTTACGTTTAATGTCGTCTACCTGCCACCAGAAAACTCAACTAGAGCAGTCAATGTGCACGAATTCATGGAAACATTAATGACACATATATACACAATCGCACTAAGTAATTTGTTCTACCTGTGTGGTGATTTTAACAGCCGTTGTTCTGATTTTTCAGATTCAATCGAAGGAATAGATTGCTTACCAGAGCGTGATATAGTCTATTTGAGATAAACGGATATGGGAACATTTTTTGTGACTTTCTAATTGATGTTAACTGTTGTATACTTAATGGTCGGAAAGCTATCAATTACGACTTTACATTTGTCTTAATACACGGTTCCAGTGTAGTAGACTACTGTATTTTACCATACGAGATGTTGGATTCATTTAACTTCTTAAGCGTAACAAGAGCTACTACTATAATTCAAAGTCTTGGCGAACCCGGTAGATATGATCTTCGTAAAAAAGTTCCTGAACATTCACTATTGACATGGAATATGCTACTACATTTAGCAGTTAAACACCAAGTCAGTAAAAATAATGAAAAAAATCAAAATGCTATGAAAATCAAATATGATACTAAAAGTATACCGGAAGAATTGCTCGTGAAGAGTCTGTTGTAACAGAAATTAATCGTGTGATATTGCAATTAGAACACTTTGAAGATTCACAACAAAATATCGATAAAATGTATGAAAATTTTGTATCTGTATTGAAAACCGAAATGTCCGAAAAGTTACCAAGTAAAGAAATTCGTATCAGTAATGCGTTTCACATTAAAGCTAGAAAATGTAAAAAATCGTGGTAGATTGACGAGCTTACTATGTTGTGGAATGGTGTTTGTAATGCGGAGAAAAATTTGAATAAATGTCGTCTAAGTAGTAAGAAAAGGGAACTTCGTCAAATATTTGTTCAAAAACGAAAACTGTTTGACCGAGGGTCCAAAGATCAAAACGTCAATACTGGCATTCAACACAAAGGAATTTTGACGGAACATTGGCAAGATCAGAGTAGGGATACTATTCCAATGGAAATTAAATTAAATGATGGATCAATTTGTAATGATAAAAATATAGTTAATAATAAATGGAAATGTGATTTTGAGGAAATGTTAAATAAAAATAGCGATACTAGCTATAGTAATGAAATAGAAAATTGTAATAGGGATATTATTTGTGATGAAATTTTAGATGGTGAAATTAACACTAGCAAAGTGTATAATGTATAGTAGTAAAAATATCAAAATGTGGCAAATCGATGGGCGTTGGTGATATTCCAGTTGAATTATATAAAAATCCTACATCATTAAATGCGCTTACCAGTCTTTTAAATATATGTTATAACCCCGGTAAAGTGCCAGCTATGTGGAATAAATGTACCATTACACCAATCCCCAAGTCATCCACGTCAGATCCCAGAGATCCGATGTCCTATTGAGGGATAAGTCTAGCACCAGTGGCATATAAACTATACTGTGGCGTCTGAAATGCTCGTCTGACAGGAAAACTTACCGATCTTGAATTAATCAACGACGAACAGTATGGTTTCTAAAAGACTCGTAGTACCATAGACCATCTATCATCTTTAACTACTATTATTGAATCGAGAAAAGTTTGTAAACTTTCAAATTTCTGTGCATTTAAAGGTTTTAGAAAAAGCACATATCTGGGTTAATCGTAATTTGTTGTTTTGTAAATTAGAATCGTTAGGTTTAGGTACCCAAATGATAAATGCTTTACATTCCTTATATTATAATGTTAAATCTTGTGTCAAGATAAATGGTAATTTGACTGATTAGTTTGGATTAATTTCTGGCCTAAAACAAGCTGTATATTTGCGCCGTTTTTATTTAATATTTTCATAAATAACTTAACTGATAACTTTCAGAGATTAGATATTGGTATAAATGTAAATGGTGAAAAGATTTGTATATTATTAGTATTATTAGCCGAAAATGAAAATGACCTTCAAGGAATATTAGATGTTTTATGTATATGGTTTAATATAAATGACTTAGTTGTAAATATTGACAAGTCAAAAAATGTTTATTTTAGAACACAATCTGTGACAAAAAAAAATTGAATTCATGATGAAAGGAAACCAGTAAGATATTGTATCAAAATATATGTATCTTGGCTTATCAATAAATGAGTTTTTGAATTATAATAAGATAGCGAAAATTGTAGCAAAATAAGCCAGCAGATTATAAGGCTGACATATTTCTAAATGCAAAGCAAATGGTGGTTTTGAGTATTCTACTTTTACTTAGCTTTTCGACACTCTTGTTATGTTTGTTATTGAAAATGTTGCTGCCATATGGGAAGTAAAGAATACTTTGGCATTAATGTAAAAAACAGGGCAATGCGTTATTTAGGAATGTTGGAAAGTACACACATAATTTAGCCCTATATGGTGATATGGGTTGGATGCCATGTATTGTAAAACAGTGGACATGTATTTTTAGAACATATAGTAGATTTAAAAAAATGTGTAATAATAGAATAAATAAAAAAGTTTGTATATGGGCAAATAATATATGTAATAATGAACTGAAAAATTAGAATTTCAGAGTACACTCAAAGGTTAAAAAAGTTGATATGGAACATTTTTGTAAAACTGATTTAATTATTGATAAACATGTTAAAAAAGATATTGAGAATATCTGTTTTACTAGATTTAAAGATAAATGGTATAATGATTTAATGTCAAACGAACGTAGCAAACTACGTACTTACAGACTGTTCATAAATGAATTTAGTGAAGAAAATTATTTATTAAAAGACATACCTGGTAATATAGGAGTGCATTTGCCAAATTTAAAAGTGGTACTGCTCCTTTGAAAATTGAGACTTGAAGATATGAAGGTCTTTTAGTTGAAAACAGAATTTGTTATAACAGCAATTGTAATGAAAGTATTTTAGTTGAAGATGAAAAACATGTATAAATGATTGTCCAGTGTATGTAGATTTGCGTTGTTATTTGTTTTATCAAGCATCTCTATTTAATGTTAATATTTTGCATCTGTCTGATGACGATAAATTATATCTTTATTCACAGGTGAAAATATGTACTTTTATACTGCCAAAATCTGCATATTATTGAAAACAAGATGTATTTTATATTGCTAATTTTAGTGTAAATAGTGTAAATACATTTTAGATAGTCTCTCATAACTCTTCTTAGAATGGCTCTTGTATGTTTCATGATATTGTTTTATTAACTATGTGTATGTTTTATAAAATGAAGAGGTGAGATTTAAATAAGATATTGTCTTGTCTTTTCTATTAATTAAACCTGTTATGTAAACAGACCCAGAACGACTGATGAAGTAATTACAATGAGGTTACCCAAAGTAAAAAAAAATCAAAATAAATCAATGAATGAAGAAATATTTAATATATATATATATACACACACAAAACACAAAAAAAAAACCCCACAATAAATACAAATAAAAAAATAATAAAAAATGACATTACGGGCTACATGCTTAGATTGATATATATTTGAAAAAACAAATAACATACATACATATCTCAACAAAGAAACTGAATTCACATAATTCGAGTATCTATCACTGCAACTGCAATAGACCACAGAGTGTAGATGTATTACTGTGACTTCAAATAAAGTTACGTGCCGCTTAAGTATAATTGTAACAGAAATATTACTCGTAGAGTACTGAATGAAAACTCAAACGATGTGAACTTAATAGCAAAATGCCTAGTTACCCATTGTATTCAGGGCTGACTGAGAACTCAGGTAATTATTTTTTGACAACTAAAGAATGGGTAAAATCCATTCTTACATTGCCCTCATAGCATGGTACCAAACCACAATTAACAATATCGGAGGGGTAGATGGACAGCGGGTCAATAAATGAATATAAAATTTTTCAAAAATAAACATGTATATCCATTTCCCATACAAAATTTCAGCTGCTATTTAAAAACTAACTTTCTGATTACTTTATACGGTGTTGGGGATGAGTGACCTCAAAATTGACAAACCTGATATGTCAGATAAAGTAGACTATCAAAACACTGGAGTTAAACAATTTGCAAACATCAACAAATAAGTCAAGAATAAGAGATAAATTAACAAATGGCAACTGCAAGGAGATTATCACTTACATAATCTTTAATTAATGAACGTAAATACACATTTAATCAGAACTGCGTTCTTTTTTTAATAAAGATGTTATTTGGCTAACTATAATAAAAAACATATGGAAGTTTCAACATCAATATTAAATCTTATGATCTCTCTGAATTTTCGTTTGTATATACTTATGATAGATCGGAAAATTATTGTTGGTCTGGTTTTTTTTTTTTTTTTTTTTTTGCAGAGCAGAAAATAGAATTGGACGAATCTCAAAATACCCCAAGTGACAGTGAGGCGACGATTAAAACAGGTTTGTTTTACTACTATTTCAGAAGACGTATGGAAACAAAATGACAATAACACTAAATGCCTCACATTGTAGAGGCAAAATGAATAGTTCAAACGCTAACATTTATAGATTTGCAAGCAACTACTGATTACCCAATTGTTTTCGAAATGTTAAAACGGTAGGCAATAGCTGGGAATTTTTCCCCCCTCATTTACACGAAACAAAAATGGAAATGTTTATATATTTCCACTTAAATAGATTAATTACAGTAATCCGATGTACAATTAAAAAATAACATATTCTTTCTAACATTACCCCTACTGCCTTCTATCTATAATGTTCGAGTATAATCAACCGAATATAAAAATTTCTATTATCATGGCCGCTTTTGAACATGCAACTTTATTATGTTTTTTAGAGTAAGTGCCAGGGACAGTTTTGTAAATGATCAGTTTCTTTAGGGTCTTTGACGATTAAATTTATCATCAAAAGAAGTATATGACCTAGATGAAATATTTATCCTTGATTTAAGCTTTTTGCATTATCACCGGGGTAAATGTTATATCCGTAACTGCAGTTACGTATATCCAAGGATGGCGGACGATGTATCTGGTCAATATTTCTTTTGTCAATTCTGTAATATTTCTGTATCATTTTTCGGTATTTCGTGTCTGTTTTAACATATTACTTAGTATGAAACTAAAAATACAAAGTTTTTTTTTTATACTTCAACCGCTAAAGTTGACATCAGCCGCCCCAAAAAAACGCGAGGATATGGGTAACTGTATAGACTGATATCCGTAACTGTAATGCACGTTTAGAAAAGTATATCCGTAACTGCTGAGTTTCGTTGTTTGTGCCTCATTTATTATCCTCGAAGATAATAGATCAGACGAACATTTTTTCGAAAATAATACTGTCATAAATTCGTCAAAAGAAAAGAAATTTTCGGAAATTGAAAAAAAATGTATGCCTACAATATTATTACAAAATCAGAAAATGCCACTGTCTATGATGTCTTCACTCTTAATCCATTGTAACAATTACATGTTAATTTCAGTGTCATTTGGTCTCTTGTGGAGAGTTTTCTCATTGGCACTAATACCACATCTTCTTTTTTATATATGTTCAGGACGAGAACAAGTTAAAAATAGATACAATTGGTAGGTCTTACAATAAATGCAGACCGGGATGAAGGTCGGAAAAAATTGGACTGCCCTTGGGGTTATTGAAATTCAGATTCTTGGTACTGACGTTGCTTACCTTCTAAAATGCGTGTTATAATGCTATTTTTATTGGTCTTTGTAAATTGTTAACCTTTACTCTATGTTATTGGTTGGTTGATTTGGGGTAATTTTTGGCGTGGCTCGGTATTTATACATCTTGCCGTTGTGTAATGTTGCTGTGTTCAATTCGTACTCTTACCTTCAATTTTCGCTCATGAACTTTATCTATAACGTGTCTATATGCCATTTTGTTTTTTCTTTGTTGAGAGAGTTTTTAATTTTGTTTTATAGTGATTAAGATTATAAAACAATGTTTACTGTTGTACCCAATTTTTTTTTTTTTTATTTATTTGTTTTTATTTTAAACATATTTTATTAGTTATCACCTATTACATCAACCCTAAATTGCCCAGGAAAGCAACTAAGGGATCGAATTTTTACAGTCTCATTCGTAAAATGAAAAAGCAAATGAGGGAAAAAAAACTCCCTTTATAACTTATTAACATCTATCTATGTACAAATGTTCATGTAATTATCCTCTATCTATATATTTATACATCTCACCATTTCTAATCATTTGAATAAAGTATTCATTCTATCTGTATATATCTTTTTCTCACAAGAGCTGCCTGTATTTATCAATCAGTTTCAGTTTTATAGCACTTCACTCCATTCTTTTGTTATATTAATTTCTATTACATTCAATTTCTGGTCGAGTGATCTTTTGCCACGTGCTACTCGTTAACAATCATTTGAAAGGAAATGTGTAATTCATTCATAAAAGTTTGATTTATTATTTTGTTTCCCAAAATGGATTTATTTCAAAGATATGGTGAGTAAATATTTGCTTATTATACACCATGTCCTTGTTACCAGTACATAATAGACATAATTTACATACACAATAGAAAGTGCATAGTACATAAAGGAAGTTGAGTGCAATGTATATGATAATCTATTCAGTATTGAAGAGACTATTACACTGGCCTGACCACGCAAATATATATAGTTATATACAAAAAGTCTCACACATTATAGAAAAGGCTTAATTTTTCGTATTTGATTTAAGTGATTTGAACAAAAATTGCATTTCATGTTTTATTATATTCAAAATCCTCGATTCAAATATCCCTTTCTTTTGATAAATTACGATGTTTCTAGTTTTCCAAATAACCCATTTCATGATAAGAAGCACCGTATCTATAATTTGAAAATAACAAGTACCTGCATTTATGACACCCAAAACGGTACTCTTTTACGATTTTTGTGATTTTTCGATACTCAATTTTGAACAAAATTCCCATATTTTTTCAAAAATTTTCCGCCAAACGTCTTCCACCAGTTTACAATATATAAAAAGATGAAATAGTGATTCTTTTTCATTACAAAAGTGACACTTTCCGTCTATATGCCATTTTGTTTTTTCTTTGTTGAGTTAGTTTCAAATTTTGTATTATAGTGATTTAGATTATAAAACAAGGTTGACTGTTGTACCCCAAATTTTGACATATTTACCTATCATGTCTGTTTGTTTTGCTCATAAATTTTTGTTGATATAATGAAATTCTGCCATACAAGTTAAAGGTTAAGCTAGCTATAAAACAAGATTTAATCTACCATTTTCCTGATAAGGAAATGCTTGAACCAAGTCAAGAATATGACAGTTGTTATCTATTCGTTTGATGTGTTTGAGATTTAGATTTTGCCATTTGCTAAAGGACTGTCCGTTTTCAATTTTACTTGGTATCTATTCATTTTCTTTTGTTGTTATAAGCGATATGTTTGTCTTGATTGCTACCCATATTTCATCTGCAAAAAGCTGCCCAATTTCCTTCCTCTAGCTCACTGTGCATGTTGCTGACTATATAGAAATACAAAATTGGTAGCCTGATCAATATATTTTCACATACTATTTGTAAAGATTTCCAAGAACAATTCTGATTTCGATTTATTACAATTTTTATAACCGGAGACATTAATTTCATTTAAAACATGAATGCATTGTTTAGAAATAAAATCAGTTACGGATATCAATATTTCTAGTTACGTATACCATTGACAATTTATTTACTTCAGTTACCCATATCATCGCGATATTTTGGACGGCTGTTTTCTCCATTTAGCGGTTGAACTATGAACAAACACTTAGTATTTCAATTTCAAATTTAGAAATATGTTAAAAAAGACACGAAATAACGAAGAATAATCCATAGATATTACAGAATTGACAAAAGAAATATTGACCAATTTCACCATCATTAGATATCCGTAACTGCAGTTACGGATATCACATTTACCCCAGTGATTATGTATTTACTGACTATTACATAATTTAATCTACAAATTTCATGTACAATTGGCAATTCTATAATATAGAACAACAATGAACACCCACAGTCTTTCATGTAATAATTTAAAAGATATTTACTTATAGTATGTTATCACAATCTACACAATCATGCACCAGTAAGCAGAGAAAACAAACACATATGATCGTTAGGAAGACACATTTAATAATGCATGTCAGGCGGTAAAAAATAAAGGGAAATAACCCAAGAATGATCATAATCACATGGAGTAAGGGAGATAATACAAATCAATACATGTAACAATCAATACAATACACTGGCGATGTACAAATAACAAAGGACACATTTCCATTAAAAGTAGATACTATTGATTGATTGATTGTTGGTTGCTTAACGTCCAGTGGCAAATATTTCATGCATATTCAGGACGAGAACAAATTAACAATAAATACAATAGGTAGGTTCTGTAATAGGGGCGTCCGGGATTAAGGTCGGAGAAATTTAGACTACCACGGGAAATGAGGGTATATTGGATAGGGACAGAAATTTAGCCTTGCAACAGGTCACCTACGGACCCCTCAAAGAGTTGTTGCAAGGGTTCTTAACGTGCAAAGAGCGTGGCACTCTCTTTACACGAGGCATCGGATTTAACGTCCCCATTCTGACCGGACGTGGCTGCAAATTTGTACATCCCGCACAGCCAAACGGACGCCCCACTTTAGCACGGGTTTTACTGCCGGTCGGAGGAAGACCAATGGTGACCATACTTCTATTCCCCAGTCACCCTTGGGGGGAAAGTAGATACTAACCTTTGGGAAAAGTCCCGGATAACAAATAAATCAAAACATCATCTAAACCGGGAAAAGAAGAAAGACAAAGACCATAGAGGTAAATTAAATCTTCTCAAATACTCATCATATATTTATCATTTTCACGGTTCATTGCTCAGTGTTAAGTTTTTGTGTTTTGGTCTGTTTTGCTTAAACTATAAGTAATAGGTCAACTATATTTGTTGTATGGCATTAACTGACATGCATGCATCATACCCTGTTCAATTATATAAAGAGTATTTTCCTTAAAGCCCATAAAAGAACAATCATTGTCGCCTTTATAGAAGTATACAAAACCAATATCAAACATAATTGTTATTATCACCACCATGATTTAGTAAATCGGTATCAGAAGCGAGTATCATTATACATTTATGTTTCAATTAGTGCTTAATATCTCTGTGCTCATTTTACCATAAATATTTGATAAAAAAATCATTAACTGAAAAGTTTACCTTTGCTGTTTTGGCTGTTCTATTTTGATATTTACACTGTTGGTGCTTTTGATTATATCAAGAACAATTTTGATATCTCATTAAAATTACAGGACATGAAGTCTACAACTTTGAGGACTACATTGACAAATGAAATTTTAATGTATATCTTCAAATATGTTGAAATCATTCACTAAGTGGTAAAAACATATTTTAATGTTAATTTCATATGACAAGCAGACAAGAACCCTCCGAAAAAATCGGATCTTTATTTGACCTTGAACAATGCCACTGATGGCGAGAGAAAAGAGGGTAAGTGTTCTATTCAAATTATTATAAAGGTCCCGACATTTGTACGCCAAACGTTTCTAAAAGGTCACTATTCATTGTATATTTTGCGAGAAGGCTTTACTTTTTGGAGTTTGCAATCGAAATTTCAGTAAGTGTTACTTTTACAATTTTGCAATATGGCGCTTTTAGAGACAACATATTTTGCACGTAATACAAATACCTAGTCAAGTAACTATAGTTTGATATCAATTTCAAGATGTTCTGTCGAGTTTCCCTATTTATATTTATTGTTCGGCATGGTATTACATCATTGTTTCTGTGTCATATTTATTGATATAACACTGTATAACGTTCACTTATATTTCTAATTCAACTTTTGGTACTAGGATGTGTTTTAATATTTTGTAAATTATATGTATTTATGGTAATTCATGCGAAACTGACGACGACTCTGTAATAAAAATGTACCTTGTTAAAGTTTTTTTTATTGCTAGTAAGAAATAGAAGCGATTGTAAGAAGCGTTTGGATTTTATATATTTTAACATACTTGGACCAAATGTTAACATTGTTTATGTTTATAAAGCTAATTAAACGTTTATTTCATTAATTGAAGCCGTCCGTTAACAAATTTGTTGTTAACATTGCCATTGCGCAGGATAGCTTACGCATTAGCAATAACATAATATATCATTATGTCAATATCGATAACATCCTTTGTTTCTATGCTGATGTTTTATTTTAAAGTGATTGGGAACGACTTATTAAATTTCATTTGTTTTTTTCTACTTTAAATAAAATATTTCGTCTTTATTATTTCATATTCACCATTTTTGTCATGGCACCTGCAGATTTATCTCCGAGCGATCCATCTGCTCAAGTAAGGGTTGACAAATTTATATCGGAAGCAAGAATAAGAGCTTCACAGTTTATAGGTAAGTTGAACATAGAAATATTTCAATTACGGTATTTAAAGCGATATTGTTTCAGAATATTTCATATTCATTAATATATATCCCTAAGACTGGCGTTTTTGTCGAAATCAAATAAACACTGATTGAGAAAGCGACAGTCACAATACATTGTCATACACATTGTTAAAGCATTATTACACGTCATATTTTCTAGTGGAAGGATAGTAAAGTTAAATGGACATTTGTAACTTATTATTACGCCTTCATAAATGATATAAGCAATATTTAGTAGGCTCGCAATGTAAATATTACAAAGAAATGAGATGCAGTTATAAAGGTTGTGTCATCCCTATCAGGCCAAAATAAGACAATGCATTTATTACAACATCTGAATGTCGAGAGGAATACAACATTGTACAAAACGCGTTTAGAATTCGTGACCCTCGTAGTGTTATTGGGAGTGTTCCGTAAAATGCCTAACGCTTTTTATTATTTCATTCTTTTCTAGTATTTTTATTTACTATCGTCATTGAAAAATTAAGTAAACGATACGAAAAACAGTATGGTCATAGTTGGGGGAGATATAAATGATACACTATCTAATTTTGACAGATAAAAGTAGCACAAAAAGAAAGAAAAAAACCAACAATCTAAAAAATTAAATAAAAAAACATAAGTTGATAGACATTTGGATGGATCTACATAGTATCAAAACTAACAATTTACATGGAGACGGAAAATTAGATGAATGAATCTTCTCACATTGATTACTTTCTTTTTTGCACAGAAATAGGTCACAAATATATTCAGCAGATATAAGACCTGTACTTCTATCGCACACAAATCACCAAGCTTTATCACTAAAGTTAAAAGGAGGATCACAATCAAAAGGGAAAGGCTTTTGTAAAATAATATCAGTATTTTGGATAATATACATGATATATAATAGAAATATAATAAAAGGCCTTATTCAGAAATACAAAAAAGCACTTACTGATAGCAGTGGCCATCGATAGGATCTGTTCAAAGCTGATGTGAACATGCTGTTGCGTACTGTAAAAGAATAGCAAAACAATATACAATTGAAATAAATGTTTTGAAAATAAGATTGAAAAATCAAATGAAAGTATAAGCAGAAATTGTAAAGATTATTTTTTTTTCAAGAATAATACTACTTTCAATGAATGTAAACTAAGATAATCTTATGAAATATAAAGAAAAGGGGCTCAAATAAGGTGGAGAATACAATTAGTAGAAGTAGTAGAAAAAGAAAATGTTTTAGGATTAGAAAAAATATTGATAATTGCAAATTCATTGGCTCTGCGTATTAAGAATAACTTACCAAAAATGTGATGTCAAACATATATATAAACGTTATAACATAAGACAAATCCAGGATATTATTGATTATGCAGAACGATTATCATAAATGGTCAGTACTATTTTTAGACTTCTCAAAAGCATTTGACTCTTTAAAATCGGATGTTATGTTTTCAGCTTAAAAAGATTTGGATTTCAAAATTCTATGCTGAAATTGATTAAAACTTTAAATTACAGTGGTTGCAATGAACTACATTGATTTCCCAGTGAAATAAAAACCGATAATTTTTACATCTGAAATAAACGTGATTATTTCACTCCTCTGACGTCATACAACAATAAGCGTTATCAAGACATTGTAGCTGATTTCGCATCAAACCAAATTTGAATGTATAGAAAAGGATATCGTGGATATAGCTCCATACATTTTCTACTTTAATATCATAAAAAAATCATTTGCCAATGTAATAAAAAAGAAAATCTAATCGAAGAATTAAAATATCGAAGATATTCAACTAGTGATTGAACAACACTGATAATAAACGCATGCGCTACGCGCATTCGTGAATTGATTTATTGTTCGGTCACTCGTAGACTATTTTTTCTCTATTTGAATTCTTTGATTAGTTATTCTATAAATAACCAGATGTTTAAAAATAAACTCATCATAGATACCAGGATTAAATTTTGTATTTAAGCCAGACGCGCGTTTCGTCTACAAAAGACTCATCAGTGACGCTCGAATCCAAAAAAGTTGAAAAGGCCAAATAAAGTACGAAGTTGAAGAGCATTGAGGACCAAAATTCCTATATGTTTTGCCAAATACAGCTAAGGTAATCTATTCCTGAGTTAGAAAAGCCTTAGTATTTCAAAAATTCAAAAGTTTTGTAAACAGTTAATTTATAATTATGTTCATATCAATGATAATTCATGTCAGCACAGAAGTGCTGACTACATGGCTGGTGAGACCCTCGGGGAATTAAAACTCCACCAGCAGTGGCAGTAATAAATTTATATCTGGTTGATTTCTGAAACCATTAGCATCCATCGTTGAATTCGACAAGGATGTCCGTGCAGTGCACTGATTTCCGTTATTGCTGTAGAGATATTAGCCTGTAAGATAAGGCAAGACCGTAATATTAAAGTATTTAGAATTAAGATAGATGAGAAAACACATTCATAAAGTATCAGTCAACTTGCAGATGAAATCACACTTTTTCTAAAAACACAAAATAGACATTTCAAAAATTCTAAATATGATTGACATGTTTGAAACATTATCAGGGGTTACATTTAACAGATCGAAACAAGAAGGCATATGGTTGGGACAACATAAACATTGCAAAGAAAAATGTTAAAACATCAACAGGCGAAATGTTTAGGTTTATTTGTTGTTGGTTGTAATGAAAATGAACGTCAAACACTCGATGCTGTTAAACAATGAGAAAATTCCGAGGAGATTATTGAAAATTGGGAGAACAGAAATCTAACTATGAAAAAAAGAATAACAATTATCAAATCACTGATTATACCAAATATTACTTTCTTCATCATCTGTTTCGCACATAGCAAAATAGTACATTGATAAATTTAAAAATGTTATTTATCAATCTTATGAAAAAGCAAAATAGAAAAATAAAACGTAAACTATTCAGCCATTAATTACTAGATGGTGGTTAAGAAAACTACTACAGTAAAAAAATATATAATATTCATTAATAAGAATTTAGAAAAAATAAAACATATTTGATTATATGATGGAAAACAGTGTTAAACATTGAGTTGATTAAGAGATCAATATATAATATAATAAAATTTGTTCATTTTTATTTGAAAAAAAAAGATATAAAATCTTGTTTAAATTTATTATACTTTATTCTAACTTGTAAACTTTATAAAACCAATTTACAACCAGGGTCTGGTTAAGGGGTTCATAATTTCTGTATTCATTCTTTTTTAAGATAATTTTCTCTATATTATTTTGCCCATTATTCTCTATTCTGTATATTTTAGCACACTATTATTCTAAATTCTTATTTTTTTCAATTTTTTACTTTAAGCACTTTATTTTGCACTGTTTTTCCATTATTATCTATTCTATAAATTGATTTAAAATCTTTTTAATTGTCTTTGAGTTAAAGTGTTTTAACCAGGTTAAATATAATATCTTAATAAGATTTGTTAAATTTAAAGGAAATTAAAAGTGTCCACTTAAATAATAAAGAGGTTATAAATATTATTTATTTGTATTATTTGATTGATTATTACTAAACAGATTGTGTAAGTGATAATCCCTGATAATAACATTCCAGGGAATTTGTAAAGTAATTATTTTTGGTTCAGTGATTATTTAAAATCAGTGGTCATTTTTATGGATATATATATATAATCAGTAATGATTTTAGTGATTATACAAAGTCCCTGAAAAATCAGGGATTCTCAATAATTCCTAATTATACAAATTCACTGTAACATATACATAACTACGTTAATATTAAACTTCTCGGTTTTCCAAATCTTAGAAAAATACCAACGTCAAATTGCTAATTACTGTTTTTGTATGAGCTAGTATTAATAAATATTGTTTGATAATATATTGCCATTTATGTTAATACCTTGAGAAGTATTTAAGTTACACTGTATTTTATCTTATCATTTACTTTGACATGTTTGAGTAAAAAACCAACACCTTTTACAGTATGATGATAGCATTAATTTTACGCGAATTCCATATTTTCCGAAATGGTGTTCAGCGGGCTAATATAAAAGTGTATCACATGCCTCCGGCTATCGCATGGCATTCCGGCATTACTCAGCAAATTCCGGAGAGTACACCCCAATAAAAAAAAAATCTAACAAAGTACAAAACAATTATTAGGAAACAGGAATATATATATTATAAAATGCAAAAAACAAATGATATAATGAATGCATATTTCAAAGTTTTAAGCATAATTTAGAAAGTTACTTTCAAATTACAAATTTTGACTTTTCCAACCAGTGTTTATTATTTTTTGTTGATTTTTTTTTATTGTCAATATAAAAATATATAACACTGTTGTTTTTCTACTCTGTTGAGGCATAAGATAGAAAAAATTCATATCGGAGATATTACATTTGGCGTGCGGCGTCCGTAACCTTTTCATGTTTTAACTTCTACTTGATAACCACTTAAAAGGATCAGTATATTAAACTGTTATGTTTCTCCATTGATGAAGCATATGATACAAAGATCATAGAATGTAATTTTTCATATCAGATGTATTATCAGCCTTCCGTTAATATCAGCCATCGAGCCTCCGGCTTTTTAGCTGATATTGAACCTAGGGCTGATAAAACATCTGAATGCCATGTAATAATATGGTATTATCTGTGTAACTGAAACCTATTATTCTAAGATTTATTTGCCCAAACAATGTTTTTTCTTGTGTGAGCATCTCCTCCTCAATCAAAAAGATATCAACAAAAGTCTTTCTTCTAATCCTAAAGAAATGTTGATTGATTTGGACCGAAGCGATTCAGCGGCATGTTATAAAAGAAATCTACCGGTAGCAATTGCATCTGTCGGAATATTTTTATAACTCAGGAAACGTAAGCCGTATAGACCTTGGATCTTTTCTTCCAGGGTATTAAGCCTTAAATAAAAATAAGAGGCTCTCAAGGGCCTTAATCGATCACCTTATTTTTTTTTGCTCAATTCATTTATCAATCTTGATTTATATATTTCCTTTTTAATGTAAATCGTTGTTTGCTTAAAATGCCACTTTGTTATTTATAATTTATTATTTATTCGTGTTTGATTACTGATAAAACACAAAACATACAAATAAATAATTTCTAATAGAACTAAACAGCTCTACAAAAGAAAACTTATGGAAACCAAGACTGGATAAAATATATCTTTTTGTTAATTCAATGACGCTATCATTTGCATCTGGAAAAAAGTCCAATGAGTTTATATGCAATTATATGCGTATTACTCATTGACATCAGTACTGACACAATTTGGTTTTAAAATGTAAGGAACATCGGTAACTTACCACTAATAGTCCAGTAAAATAAGTCACTGATAATCATGAGATAGCATCAATTGTCTAATTCTTTAAAACGCAATTAAGACTACGATTTATTAGTACTTTCGTCCCCTAATAGTCCATTGAAAGATTGACCTCATTTTAATTCAGCATCATATGTTTAAAATATTAATTGTAAGATAATCTAGTCATATTGATCAGTTTAACCCTTGTAAGTTTTGCTTTAACTGTTTTAAAGATATTAGCTAATTAAAAACTGCATTTCACCCTATGTCCCAATTTAAGCATCAGAGGTTATTAAGTATCCATAGGTATACCTAGTAAAAAGGAGATGAATAAAGTCTTGTAGGTTCAGAGAAAAAGTAATGAAAACAGTAATGATTCAACAAGAAAATTGTAAAAAAATACTCTTTCAATCGCAATAAACGAAACTATAATTTCTCCCCAAAAAACTATTTCGTACAACAACCAAACAACGGTTGGCAAATTGTTCAGAACATTTTGTTGCAGATAGATCTTAATCTATTCAATACTCAATACTTCTGTCACTTTTGCTCTAGCTGCTTTATATTTTGAGATATAAGCCAAAAACTGCATTTGTCTGTTTTAATAATGGTTGCCATGTTTGTTGATGGAGCAAAACTTCGGATACATTTTATAAACTAAATACCGTAAGAAACATTTAGTAACGACGACAGACTACAAACGGCTACGGACGCCAAATGATGGCATAAGCTCACATGGCCCTGTGGGCCAGTTGAGCTTTAAATTACGTCAAGGTCAAAAGTCAAGTCCATAATTTTGACTTTTGCTTGTTCTTGCATTATATCTTGAACTGTAAAGTATAGATATACTAGAACTAAAATGGTTGATTTATTACGATGATTTATGATACATCTGGCTAGGAAAAAATGACATCTTAAAGTAGTTATTACTCCTGAAATGTGTATATTTGAAGGTACTTGATTATGATTTAAACTTGGTACATTATAAAACCATGAGATCTTTGTAAAATTGTTGGTGATATACGACCTCGAAAATGTCAACTGGATGTGACCCTTAGTAAATCGAAAGTATTTCATAGAAAACATCCCAGAAACCGTATCTGTGAAAGGAATGCCTCAGCATTAAATGAAGGACAGGAGGTGACAATCTTTAACTGATAAAAGCAAATCATCGCTTTCATTCCGGAAAAGTATATATAGACTATATATATTTTAATCTGTGTGAGTTATCACAAGAAACCGGAAATGACATTTTCGAAACTGAAAGTACAAAATGTCTCCTTTGTGTCAGGCAAAAGTATATAGAAATCATGAATTTTCTAAAAGAAAGTCAGTAGAAACCTGCTATTTGGCGCAAGTAATAGCTTTCTTCTTTTTCTTTTAATATATATTTATTTATATACAATAAACATTGTTGAAAATTATTTTTTATATTCATATCAAAATAGAACATAAATACGGAAAAAAAGATAATTTGAGTTAAATGTTTATGTACCACTGTGTGGTACATGAGAAGGGTAAAGTATTTTATGAAGAAGGAAGAGATTAGAAATATTCTGTAAGATTTCTGTACATAATGAATTTTGCTATTAGATAAAATTATATATTATTTTAGTTTTGACAATAAGTATCTTAAAAAAAATGACAAATTGAATTATAAAAATAATTCTTTAAATGCATTCCACATAGTATCAGAGTGCTCTTGTCTCTTATTTTTGACTGACATAATTTTTCTAAATTGTACATATATTTTAGCCTTTCTTTAATGGCACTGAGTGAAAGATCTTTTGAAAAATATTTAATGTTGTATATATATTGTTTCATGTAAAAAAAATCAAATTATATGGGTCACCTTTTCTTTCTCCAAAAGTAAAAGTTAACTTATTCAATGGCAGGCTTACCCCTCACATAAAACAAATATTAAATATCTTGTAAAACAAGTTGATAATCTCAAAATTCCTCAGAATATGTTCAACAGTTTCATCTTCTAATATTCAAAAAGTATATAAAGGGTTATCAATAAATTGGATTTTACATAAACGATATGTTTTGCAAGACTTCTGTGGTTGATTCTGTACTGAAGCCACTGTAGTTTAGTATTGACAGTCACTGTAAAAGGTAGTTTGAATTTATGTTCCCAAATAAGATTTTTGCCGAATATTTCACTCCACTTCAGTTGTCCTGTTGGAGTCAAATTGCTACTAATGAGTATTCTATACATATCTTTAGGACCTTTTTTACTTTTAAAAAAGACTTGTTAGCAAGTTGGAATAAATGGACAACATAACTTATATGAATCTTTGTTATAATTATTTGCTACTTTTTTAATAGCAGAAATAACACTCATGTATTTAAAAAAAATTACTTATGTTATTCAAACATTTTCTCATGTTATTAAAAAAAGAAATGGCTTCTTATCAATAGTTTAGAAATATAATGGAGGAAAGACCTTCAATTGTTCGGTAAACAATTGGTTTTTTTTTTTAAATGTTTGGTTCCACCAAATGTTTCTGTGTAATTTTTTTTTTGCAACATTTTGCTTAGATGTTAGGTATAATATAATGAAAAGTAGATTTGCTTTTAACCTTTTACCGAACACATATTTGGTAAAAATTATCTTCCTTTACGCCGTTTATCTTGTTTGTTAATTTCAGTTTTCTTAAATGTTCGATACATCCTTAGGAAGTTTTGGTCATTTTCCCGTCACTATTTTACTTATCGGTCTAATTGATTTGTTGATTGGTTTAAAAAACTGTTGTGCTATTTTGTGGCGATTAGTTTTTATTAATGGAAGAATCCGGAGTACCCGGAGATAACCATCAACCTTCAGTCCGAAAACGATCCTTCGTGCGTTATTCGAACTCACAATGTCGATCGGTTTTTTAATGTAACGTATAAGCCGTACGCCATAAAGACATAGAATATTTTGATGTGAGATAATTGGGTCATAAATTGGAGGTGAAGGTAATGGTCAACATTGAAATTGATCTTTTAGACTTTGCTCATTGATTGCGTGTACATCTTGTTACTAACTATGAAAGCTAGACAAGAACACACTGTTCAAAATATATTGGTTGTTGAGACGAAGAAATAGAAAATTCAGACCGACGCGATTGAATGATATCTTATAGGAGTTATTACCCCTGAAATGTTAAAAATATCAATTGATTATTACTTAAGTCTGGGATATGATTAAATAAAAAGGTATTTTGCAGCAGGTTGTGTGAGACATGAAATCAATCCGAAGTGATTTTGTGCAAACTGGAAGTAGCCATTTTTGCACTATAGCTTGGAAAAAGCACCAAGTAAACCAAATATGTTTACATTAGTCACACAGTAACCTTGTTATGACACCGGAAGTCACCTTTTGATAACCGGAAGTAGTTATGTCCCTTATTGCCAAGAAATATACATAGAAACCATAGATTTTGGGAATCAGTATAACTTAAGCTATATTATGGCACCGAATGTGACCTGTTAACTTGACGTGGCTGATTATCTTTCTTATCTTAAGTAAAGGTAAATTAATATATCTCCCTTTTTCTAGAGGACAGTTTATATTTTTGAATCAGTTTAAATTCAGTTATTTAATGACATCAAAAGTGATCAACTGTTCACTGGAAAGTGATCCTCTTTACAACGAAAGGGAGAGATAACCTCCCTTGTTTCACAGAAAAGTCCCTAGCAACCATGTGGGTTATAAAATTAGTATAAAAAAACCTTTAATTTGACCTATGACATGACAATTTCTAAACCAGAAGTAGCTTATTATATTCCTTTATTTAAGTGAAAGTGTATTGAATCATATGCTGTTTGAAATTAGTGTTTAGGTAACCTGCTTTCTCCTTCATTAAGTGTCAATTTTTACCTTTTTTTTTCATATTTCGTATCTTAATCATATTTTTGGTGGAAAGACCTTTAATTACTATTTAGTCAATTTGTTTGTAATGGTGAAACGTTATTAATATTACAAGTAATATTTTTAATGAATTTGTATTTTGTAGATGAAGAGATTCGTATAGTTCTAGTTGGAAAAACGGGATCGGGAAAGAGTTCAACAGGAAATACTTTACTTAGACGTGATGTTTTTGAAACAGATAATTGTGCGCAATCAGTTACAGACAAATGTGGTGAGGCCAGCGGTTCATTTCGAAAGACACAATTTCAATTAATCGATACACCAGGTATATTTGCATTAAGCAAAAAGGCAGAGGATATTGAAAGGGAAATAAAGAGATGTATTCATTTAACAGCACCTGGTCCAAATGCCATTCTGTTTGTTGTCCAGTTTGGTCGTTTAACAGGGGAGGATTTACGATCAATCGACACCTTTCTGAGTTACTTTGGAAAAGAACTAAAGCATTTTATTATAACCGTGTTCACACATGCTGACGAAATAAATAAAAATATCACACTAGAGCAGTGGATGAAGGGGTTACCTGAACTTCAATCATTTTTACATGAATGCGATGGAGGATATTGTTCAATTGATAATAATGCCGGTCCACGCGAACAAGAAATGTTCGTACAAAATCTTCTGAACCAGATTAATGCCCTGAGATTAAAAAATGCCGTTATTCATTATACAGATGACGCAATAAATGAAGCTGAACACAGAGTTAAAGAAAAGCAGAAAATGGTAGTGGACAGACTGGAAAATGAATTAAAGAAAAAAATAGAGAACCTGGACAAACTAAACAATAAAATATGGGATGAAGAGAAGTATCAACGCCAAATAAAAGCATTACAAATCGATTACGAAAACAAACTCGTGCGTGCCAGGGAGACAGCTCGTGCAGAATTCCTGAAATCGAATATCATTGATGAATTTAAGGAGTTTGTCTTGCAAAAACATGACAAAATGACAAAATAGTGATTAACAGACAAGCTGCCTGATAAACGTTAACAAGTTTTGTAAATTTGATAGATAGATAGAGATTCGGTAATTCACCACTTTTATAATTCCAAACCCCCTGTTGTATTCATGGAAGATTTGCAAACTTCAGACTTTGGAAAAAAACTATATTGTGTATATCTTTGCGTTTATATCTAATTGCTTTTGATTAAAATAATATCCGATATAAGATTTTGGAGCAACGATTACGAGTTATTTTAAACATTGTCCTTTTAACAGTCTATTGTTTATGCGCATCAACTAATGCAAATTGTTAGTGATAGAAAAGTTCTATGACGTTGTTTCTAGCCATGAAAAAACGTCAAATTATAACGTCCTATTTCGCGTTTTTCATGAATTCCAACATGGTGTACGCTTTTATAAAAAAACGTCTTCCAAGAAAAGTGGATTAAGCGTCGCGTTGATATCTAGTGGAAATAAAACACAAATGGTCACAAAAGATACTACAATATCTGTATCCTGAGTTACCTCAGTTCTAATAATAAAAATAACAAATTTTAAATTTTGAACTCGGCTTTTTTATTTGCGTTGATCTGCATTCACTTTTTTTCTTTCACTAGCGCCGATTTTGTATTTCATTTGCACCGGTTGTGTACAGGTAAATTATAGGTGAAAATTATTATTTTTTATTTATCATGTAAAACCTCTTCCGTTAGCCAGTTGTACATATGTTATGAATTGTCAATTATAACATGTATATAACTGTTATCACCTGCTCACAAAGAAGAGGTGGGAGTTGAATTTTGAGCAGGATAAGTCAATTTAAAAGTTATTTGTGCACTCTGTTTACATCCACTAAAATCATGGAGTAAAACTCTATTTACAGCATTTTAAAGCACCACAATCAAATCCATAAAAACGTAATACAATGAAATACTTACTGTTCTTGCCGAGTACTTATATGCTATACACATCTGATATATTCCATTCTTGTCATTTCATCTCTTTTATACTTGTTGTACTTGCCAACAACGAAACGAAGTCAATCTTTTCTTTCTCTTGTCAAAACGACGTTCTCGAACAATATGACCAAAATTATCTTAAACATAAGGGAACACTGTTTATATCCATATATTACCAATATACATTCTAGGTTTACTACATGTACATGTATTTACTCGTATATCAATTATATAGTATTGGGACAAATGATAAAACAAATAAAATAGGCGCTAATGAAAGAATTAAATCGGCGCAATGATGATTCTCGTATAATAATGTCTGATCTTGCAATGAAGTTAAATTTTATTTATACTGCTTAATTCGACAAAATCTTATAGTAAAAATAAAATGATGAAGGTTCATTGTCTTTTGTCATTTGTTTCATTTCAAATTGTCTTAAGGAGAAATGAGAAAGATTTCGCCTGATCTTACTGAAGCTTAAGGCAAAAAATATAAGAAATTAATACTCAGTGAATGTGAATTAAAATCAAAATTAAAACTAAACTTGTTGTAAATTTAACTTATGACAAAAACAATTTCTTCAAGAATAAGATCCAACATAAAATTTTTCACTTTCAAAGAGCTACAATGACCGGAAAGATTGAAAACAAATTTTGATTTTCAATGCCGGCAATCTATACATACAACCTTGACTTTGTTTTAATTTCCAAAATGAGCGATTTAGATTCATAACATTTTATCCTGTTTTGAGAAATACTTTATAGTTTTCAACGGAAAATTATTTCGTAGATTCTAAATAAATTTTTGCATTAAAAAAAAACTTATTTGTATTTAATATTTACTATATCGTTTACATAAAACACTTGAGGTAGTAATAACGGGGATTTTATGATCAGAGGTTAAATGAATGTATAATGTTTTAGAATCAAAAATTTTAATTCATATATTTATGCCTATAGTTTCAATTTCTGGATAACAAAGTAGGTGAATATAGTTGTTATTCTTGAAAATTTAAATGTGGGTTTCAAACGTCCAATTTGCAATTTTTTTCATATAGTGCGCCAGCAAGGAAAACGTGTACTATGATGTCAGATTCAATGTTCTGAAGAAAGACAAAACTCTTTTCTTCAAAACAAACGAGAAAAAAAACCCATGAAAATTAGTAATTTTTTTATACTGGAAACGTTTTTCATTCTTACGTTTTATTTTTGGCGGGAATGAAATAAATCATATTTTTTAAGATCACAACAATAAGAATCTTACACTCTTGAAACTGCATTTGATAGACACAAATCTTCTGTTCAACGTAAAACATGAATTATGCTTGTAGGTTTGATATTATAGGATTTTTTGAGAGTTTAAATTGCAAGCAAATATCATATTAGTATTCGGGATATATATATCTATGAGTGTTGTCAAATTATAAAACTCGTCGATTTTTATAATTCAACTTGATATTAAATTAGATAAAAAAAATATTTATAAATTGTTACATTTTAAAGAGTGGCGGATCCAGCCATTTTTTAATTTTTGATCATTTGTTTTCGTTCAGAAATGTATGAAATATTTGCCACTGGATATTACGCAAACATCAATCCCGGCGAGGGAAGAACAAAAATTTGCTTCCGCAAATTTACAGATTTAACATTGTTGTGCTGATATTTAGAGTAATTATGTATATATATTTATATGAAAAAAAGGTGCATTGTGAATGCAACATTGCAAATAATACTTTTTAAAAATTCCTAAATTATAAAACTTAGCACTTTTTAGTATTTTTGACGGGATAATGAAGTTTTGAGAATTTTCCGGCCCACAGAAAATACTGAAAAAGAGATAAAAGAAAGCCCTTTTAGATAAACAAAACGTCTAAGATGGCCATTTCATTTAATATTTCAGAATGTGGTGTATACTTAATGATTTGGACATCTTTGTCCCTGGATCTGAACAAGGATTTGTATAATCAAAATTTTATCATGTCATGTCATTGTGTATTATTACTTATCAAATATGATTTCATGCTACATAATGCCATTTCCGTATTTGATTAAAAAAAGGGAAAAAATCCAATAGCTATTGATTTTTTAATATATTTGTATAAATACTCATCTAATTAATTAACACGCGCCGATGTTGTCAACACGGTAAGTTTTTCAATATCAACAAATACGTGTTATCTCTGTGGTCAACCGTAACCGGGAGTTTCAACATGCGTTTTTAATTGGATAGATGAAATTGATCCCGACTGTCCCTTGATAAATGCATATCAGTAAAACGGAACCTTATAGAACAAATTGAATGACAAAAGAAATATCAAAAATGTCTGCCGACGAATTTTCGAGAATCAAAATTTAACTCTCTCTTCTACATGATCTAAAACTTTTAGCATGAAATTAAATAAGTATGTACTCATTCTAATCACTTTTTCGGATGACTTTGATAAAGTTTACCTATAAAATGTTTTTTTGACAGAATTTTAAATGGTGTAGAATTCGTTCTTTTTATAGACACATTTTAAATTGCTGACGTAACATGTTATTTTTCGCGACGTCAAACTGTGAAATGACATTTGTCTTGATACTGTATGAAGAAATCACCAATTTTTTTTAAACTAGTTAAATATACAACAAAAATGCCGTTTTTTTTTTCTAAGATCAATTTTGTTTTAACAAAGATGAATTATTAACAAAGAATTGTTACACAAATGTAGGGGCTTATTTTGTAACGAAGATATTCTTATCCTTTTACCGAAATCCGCCTATGTTTATCTTTTGAAACAAAAAAGTTAAGGATGTCTGTTTTGAGGACAAAAATGTCCAAGAAACCAAAATTTTTAGTAAATGTCGAAAAATTCAAACCCATTTATCTTTAAAATTTAGCACATGAAGATATATTTTTTATTACATATTCAAAATAATTTTGTAAAAAATATCTTGTATGCAAACTTTCGTAAAAAAATACTGAATCGTATGCCCATAATTGCCCTAAAGCTAAATGTCATCGTCAGATTATGAGGGTCTGGGTGGGGATTAATTAATTCTGTATTCTATTATTTTTAGGCCATAATTTCTATTCGTTATACTTTTTGCCCATCGTTCTTTATTCCTTATATGCTAGTACCTCATCATTCTCTTTTCTATATTTGTTTGGTTATTTTCTATATTCTTTATTTTTTTGTCAATTATTTTCTATTCTGTAAGCCCCCATCCACACCCTCATGTATAATGGAAGACGATAAACATTTTGGCACATGTTGTTATTTCTCACCTGGATACACGACTTTTATATATATTACGTAATAGTATCGAATTTTAAATTATCGATATAGTAAATTCAGTAGAATATAATCTATATCAATGTAATGGCTTTTTAAATGTATTTTTATTTGACAGCAAGAATAAATTTGTTTAACATATTTTTAGTTTACATGTATTTAGTTATATTCGGTCATGTTTTAGTTTCGAACAAGGCAAACACCATCATATTTTCTAAAAATCTCTAAAACGTGCTGAATTTAAGAGCTTCTATCAAGAGATAGGCTTTACCTAGCTTTAGGGGTTTTGAAAAATATCCATTTAGGGACCAAATTGTGGCTTTTTTATATTTATATCAAAAATAAAATTCAAGGCCGTATTTTGTCGAAGAGAACAGGGTTCACAATTACCCAAAGTGCGACATGCGAGAAGAGGTTTAGTTTTTCCTAAAAATAATTATTTGTTGAAGTAACTAATCTGTTGAGGTTACGTCACGGAAATATATCATAAATGAAAAGATGCAACTGGATGCAGCACTTAACAAAAACAAAAAAATATATATATTTATAAAATGGCGGTTATGTGTCAATCAGACAGCAATCTAACATAAACACAAGTAGGTTACCTGACATCTAGAATAAGGTTTAAGCATAAACCGCGCTGGTATAAACTTTCTAAGTTCTGAGTTAAATTATATATACATGTAGGACTCTGAAACGTGAAATATACGAAAGTTATTTTAAAGTACGATGGACAGTGGAATTCTTTAAGTACATACGGGTCCACAGACTTTTCTTATGATAATATAACGGTAAATGAGGATCCCATGAGAGGAACAAAGGGAAGATACATGTTAAAGCAAGAATAATTTCGACATGCAGAAAATCAAAGAGGACGATCTCTCAATTTGTATTCAACTGAACATCCATAGATAAATTCAATAACACTAGTAAATGCAAATTTACATACTGACTTTGAAACAAATATACTGCTCATAATATTTAAACATCTGTAGATTTTAATCTAGCTATCACGAGTCATATAGACCATAGCACACCAACGAACAGCTTACCGTACTTCGGCGCAGACCATCGCACTTCAGCGTGACCATCAAACTGCATGGTCCTTATTGCACCTCCGAGTCATACACACAGTGTATACATACAATTCTGTTTACTTGATTTCAATAATTGCAAACACTTTTATACCGATTTTCTGATAATGGTTTTTATTGTACTAAAGTAATGATCTGAATACCCGCGGGTATTGTCCGAGGGAAATACGGTTTATTTAAGGGTTTACAAATCTTCATAGCTGAAATATTTTGATACTATTTTCACGAACAGATATACATGACAAACATTGTCAGTATATAAATTTAGAATTTGTTTTAAGAAACGTTGGTTTCAGCTACCACTGACTAAGTTGGCATATGATGGATTTAGCTCTTATATAAAATTTAGAAGATGTGGTATTATTGCTATTGAGACAACTTTTCACGGAAGTTCAAATCAAGAGGATGTTAACAGTTACGTACGACCTTCAATGATGAAAAAATACGGAAACCGTAAAGTCGGTTATAAAAGGCCCCGCCCCGACATGAAAAAATATGAAACAATTCAATTGAGAAAACTAACGGACTTATATATTATAACAAAGCAATTTTGCCTCCCCAAAAAGCCCAAATATATAACAGCATTGAAGTTACGACAACCACTAAACTACGTGCTTTCGATACATATAAAGAATGTTGCGAATGTGTAGGTCCTTTATTGGTCATAAATCTCTTCACTCCTATCTTTTTTATACATTCTTTGGCTTTTAAATATTAAGCTTTGAGCGTTCCTAGTGAAAGTAAATCCAGAAAAGCGTTACGGCTGCATGACATTTATAAAGTGTTGTTTTGTTAGGGGATCAAGACAAAGGAATGTGAATAAGTGTTTTATGTGTGAAATAATTTCGACCTCCTAACTATAGTGTAAATCTGCAGTTGTTTTATGTATTTGATATGCAAATTATCACAAAACTAAAAGGATTAGATGAATGAAATAATAGTTGATCGTTTAACGTCCAGTGGCATCTATTATAGATTCATTATTTGGGAGCGAACATTAATTATGATATAATTATGATAATTGGCAATCTATCCACTTCTTTTTTTTATATAAGAACGTGCATGTGCAGATTTTCGTCTTTTACTGTAAACAGTTTTCCGGGCGTCAAAACCGAAATTAAACTCAACATTTCTGAAACATAATTTTATTATTTAACCAATGTAAAGTGTTTCGAATTCACACCACATTTCTGAATTTCTTCTCATTATGAAATTAAAAAGAAAGAATCAATAAATGCTCATGCAAAACAACTAATTTCGTTTTGAGCTATAAAACTAAGCAAATTCCTTAGGTAAGGATACAGACAAGACCTAACGGTTCACCTTTTATTATGTTGAACCAATTTGAGAGTCAAACGTAAAGAACTACATGTATATTTGATGGATGAATCATGTATTTTGTATTATTCCCCAACAATGAAAGCTCGGATGAAAAGGAATTGGAATGAGTTAAAAACAAAAGTTATAAATGTACATGAACAGGCAACAAATCTACTCCATATCATTCATTGGTGATTAAGTTGCATATCATATTATGTACATATTACATACTAGACAAATTTGCTGGACGGGATTTGTTTTATCTTAATAGATGCATACAAATGTTCAATGAATTATTAAATAGCTATTATATCCGATAAAAATGGAAAACAATCTATGAGATAAAAACTACCGTTTTTTTTTGTCTATGATACAAAATATAACCTATTTAAGTCAAATTTGTCCTTTGGATTCGTAAAGGACAAAAATATTCTCAGTAATGAAACAAAAATACCCACATGAAAAAAAAAAAACCCGTCATTTTTTAACAATCCTTGAAGGTTAACAAAGTACTATTGTAAATTATTTTATTCGGAAAAAAAATTTTAGACGTGCATTTTGTACATTAAAAACGGTGTCCCAGATTTGCAATCATCAAGGATTTGTATAGTATATAAATTCTTGCAATCTTGAACACGACGAAAAGTTAATCAGAGAAAGTGTTTTATGTTTATTTTAAATAAAATAAAGAATTGTTATGATAATACCATATATTTAACTATTTTATAAAAAAAATTTAAAAACTGTATTTTAACCCCGTAAACAATATTTCAAGTAAAAAAAGTTCCTATGTTAAAATCATTAAAAATGATTCAAATATATATGATGTTTATTTTTATTGAATTTGCATCAAAACGTAATTAGCTTAGTATAAAAGAAAATAAAGAACATAGAATAAAAATATTGTTGAAGAGGTTTAGTCACGATTCTCCAACATTTGAAAAATCCAACTCACGTTTATCCAACAAGTTTCAAACAATAGATGGGCTTGGTGTTTATATAACCATTAAAATTGTTGTTTTTTGGTAGATATAGTGAAACCTGTTTATGATTAATAATATAAATTAAATTTATAATTTGTTTTGATAATAAATGTTAAATAATAAGCTAATTCAGCAAAATAAAAATACTAATGGAATTAAGTAATCATTTATTAAAATATTTATCAATTTGAAAAACATTTATATCTTAAAAAGTAAAAAGATGACATTTTGTTTATCAATTTGTTGAAGAAATAAGTCATTTATGATAATAAATATATTTATGAATTAAGATTTATGTATGATAATTAAACATGACACTAAATTAATACTATATTAATACATTAATCATAATATAATTATTTCAATTTCGTATCATACCTCGGCGGGGGTAACAGTTCCTATTCGCAGACGATGGCAACGCAGAAAAAATCCTGATTTTTACCACTACTCGCAATCTCACCAACCTTGTAGCAGCAGACGTTATTTATGGAGATGGCACCTTCTACACATCTCCAACCCAGTTTTTTTTTCAAATCTACACACAACACGCAAAGGTCGATGAAGTCATGTATCCACTCGTCTTCAGTCTACTACCCAATAAAAGTAAACAGACGTACGACCGTTAATTCAACTGCTGAAGACTGCATGTCAATAACACCACCTCCAACTAGAACCAGAGATATTCTTCACTGACTTTGAGATAGCTATTCGTAATTACCCCAACGAGCATTCGCCAACATCTCACTGAGAGGCTGCTTCTTCTACTTTACTCAATGCATATGGAGGAAGACACAGAATTTTGGACTCGCCACTGTTTACAAAGACAACGGAGACCTACCACTACTAGTAAGACGTGCAGTAGTATTACCCCTTGTCCCACCAGAGCTAGTTGAAGATGTTTGGTTTACAGCACTAGAAGATTCCGTAGAGATCGCTATCGACACAACCGATTTCGCTGACTATGTCACAGTGTACTGGGTAGAAAGAAACAACCGCCAACACTGGAACCATTTCAGTAACGAAGGACCACGCACCAAAAACCATTTAGAGGGATGGCACAGCAAACTCAAGAAGCACGTCAACCATGCGCACCCAAACATCTTCATCCTGATTAAAATCCTTAAGAAGACACAAGCCAACACAGAAGCCAACCAGATCCAAGTAGCAGCAGGCGAGACCCAACGACCAACATCTTTGAAATACAGAAATATCAACAACAGACTATCAACACTGAAGGAACGCTTTCTTCAAGGTGAACGTACCGTCCAAGACTACGCTGACCAAGCAACCTTCCTCCTCCACATGGAAATTCGACAGTAGTATGAAGTGTATACATGTAGTATTGACAATTTGTAAATAGACTCAATATATTTGTGAAGTACATGCATAATAACAATCATGTCGTTTATGAATTGTTCACTGTGTCCAATTCCATTAAATTAAGTTTATGTTTCAATTACATGACTTGTTGTATTTAAAAATATTTTTTGTGTTTGATTTATTCTATTGAACATAACTGGTTGAATATTTGTCTATTAGTGCTTATATTGTTTATAAATGATTCTGTTTTTATGATTTTAGTTCTCTATAATACAATAAATATATATATATATATACTAAGTACTTTTCTAATTTTGACTTCATTTGGTATTATTATTATTTTATTGAATAGTTAATTCGGTTGATATATGCTACTTAAACTTACAGCGTTTCACGATTCTGTTGTTTGTATGATATCAATGCTCTTTGATACAATAAATTTATATATCTATTTATAATTTTGGCTTTTTCATTTCGAATTATTAATATATCATTAAAAGTAAATTTGAGTGGGATTTACTGTAACTCAAATCTGTTAATCCCTAATGTCAAACAATCACGTTTCTCCAACAGGAATTTCTTTACCTGCGTATAAAAATATAAAATGTTGGAGAAACGTCACCACACCGTCGAAGACAAAATACATAATCGTGTTTAATTCGCCTCGGTTTGTTAATTCAAGTTTGACACCTAGCTTCTTAATCCGCAATCCACATTTATCCGACAACCTTGTATATTGTATTTTCTTGATGGAATACCCTCATGTACATGTGACCATCAGGAACTGAGACAAATATGATATTTGTAATGGTATTTACCAAAACCTAAATGATTGCAAATATCTAAGTAGAATATGAATTTGCTTAATAAGCAAAGAGTTATTATCTAGCATAGTTCAACACTGGAGAAATGACCCAAGTTGAACGTTATTAATAAGATGTCCAAAATATATATACATGGACGTAAACATCTGTCCATTTTAAATCCATTAGTCCTTCTAACTCAAAACAAAGAAACTCGCAACTCAGCTCTAAAACTATACCAACCAATCAGATTACTTGAAATTCAAGTAATCATGAATACTCAACAATGATGTATGGAAACGTTTCAGTGTAATCAAAGTTTATATAAGACAATATGTTTTGAAGTTATATTTAATATAAACATAATTATACATCTTTATTTTTCAAATAAAATATACACATTATAAAGAGGCTATCACATTCTCTCTTGTAATGGGAAAATTACTTCCACGTCATTCGACCCCTCCTCTCTCTGACGAAAAAATGACATTCTGTGCTGTCTCTAGTATTTCACTATGATGTTTCTTTCACAATCTCAATGATGGTACATGTGATGTCGTTCTTCATTCCTCTAAACATTCCTTCTTTCAGTTGTCTTTCAAATATGCAAGTGGTTTTCTAATTCTTGTTCTTGATGGTAATTCTCTTGGTGGTGTAGGTAATATTCTGCGTCGTCTGAGACTTGCTGGTTATTGCTATGTATTATCTAGAGGCGTTGCATTATCTGTGTCTGCCATGGTATCACCTGATGTGTCTGGGAGCATACTGCCATCCTGATCATCTTGTTTGTCAGAGGTATCCCCTCTGTCTATCTGGTCAGTCGCTTCTTGACCTGTTGTCACATCAGCGCCAAGAGGTGGTTCACCAGTTTTTAATTGTACTGGAGGGACAACGTCTTGTCCAAAACCATTATCTTGACTACCATCAACTAAAGTCTGATCGTCACCAGCCAAGTTGACGGTCTCTTGTTGCCCATCTACCACAGGTACAGCATCACTGTTGGTGTTGCTCTGTGCGTCTTCCTCTGGCAAATAAATAATATACCCCTGCTCTGACTCCTAATCCGATTCTGTGTCAGTTTCCTCTTTGGTACTGTCAGAGTTCGTCTTCTTTATAGATTGTTTCCTTGGTGCAGGATTTCTTTTAGGCTCTGTAGCCTTTTCCAAACCAGGTTGATGTCCAATTGGTAGAAGGAGGTTTATATACAGTGTTCTTTTGCTTCCTTCTCCATTTTCGTTCTAGACCACGTTAACAAGTATGTCCATGTTAGGCTGTCTAACAATTCTGAACGTGTCCTCTTCCCATTTATCCGCTATCTTATGCTTCCCTTCGAATGCGACTACTTTAACAAGTACACGATCTCCAGTTGCAAAATGGCTCCACGGACTCTCTTATCATATCCCTCTTTCTGTCGACCTTGTGCTGTCTTTGCTGAACGAGATGCAAGTTCATAGACTTTCTTCAGACGCTCCTTCATGGCTTCAGCATACTCTGTAGATGGTTCCTTAGTACCAGTATCCTCAATCCTAAATGATATGTCCACAGGGAAACGTGGATGTCTACCAAACATCAAGAAGTACGGAGATAATCCAGTGGTTGTCTGTTTGGTACAGTTGTACGCATGTACGAGTCCAGCTACGTGGGACTTCCAATCTTTCTTCTGCGTAGTCTAAAGAGTTCCAAGCATGTTCAATAAAGTTCGGTTGAATCTCTCCGTAAGTCCATTGCCCATAGGATGGTAAGGTGTTGTTCGGGACTTTTCCAATCCTGTAATGTTACAGAGTTCAATGATTATCTTGCTCTCAAAGTTCGCTCCTTGACCAGAATGGATACCTCTAGGCAATCCATTAAGTACAATAAAGTTGTTGAAAAACGCCACTACTGTGGTTCGTGCGGTATGGTTTTTTGAAGGAACTGCTAAAGCATATCTTGTGAAGTGGTCTGTGATTACCAAAATGTTGTCATATCCACCTTTCGATCTTTCAAGGGTTAAGTAATCGATGCCAACCAGCTCTAAAGGTTGTGTTGTTTCTATGCTGATAAGTGGAGCTCTATCATTCGGAAGCTGTTTTCGACGAATGCATCTTTCGCAGTTGGTAATCCAATTCTCAATGTCTCTGTTCATACCATACCAGATGAAGCGGTCACGTACCAATGATAAGATCTTGTCTCTTCCCTGGTTGCCCATGTCATCATGTAAAGATGTGACGACTGTGAATATGCAGTTTTCTGGATAACTAGTTATCTTGAAGTTTCGTCATCAGATTCTATCTCTCTGTACAGCACTCCGTCTATAATCTTCAGCTTCTCATAGTTGTTAAGGAACCAGTTGTTGAGCGGTGAATTACTCAGCTGTTGTTTATCTGGTTTACGATGCTCACTTATCCAATATATCTAGTCTTTGATGAATCTGCCTCTGCGTTGTTCGGCTTTAACATCAATTAACTTCTGAGATGGTAATGAAGGATCCAAAAATGCATTTGAAATAATCGATAAGCTCTTGTAATGAGGTTGAGCATGTTGGAGGTTACAGATGGCATGCACTGACTCTGGCTGAATGTTCTCAGTACATCAAGTTTAGCTGACGTCAAGACATAGGTGAGTGGATTGTTATCCGTAACTACAATGAAGGTATTGCCAAATAAGTAGTCGTGGAACTTTTCTGTCACTGCCCTTTTACGCCAAGAACTCCAATTTGTGGACATGGTAATTCTTCTCGGATTTACTCAAACCTCGACTGGCATAGGCAATGACTATCTTCTTATCAGTCTGTTCCTGGTACAAAACAGCATCTTGTCCAAGCATCGATGCATCTGTATGAAGTTCAATTGGCTTGGAGTACGATGGAAATCCAAGGATCGGGTGGCATGTAAGCTTTGACTTCAGTTGTTGAAATGCATCTCATTCTTGTTTTCCCCATATCCATGATGTATTAGCTGGTTGTAGTTTCGTATTGCGTTTTCGTGTCTTCTTAGGTGTTGGCATAAGGTCATTAAGTGGTCTTGCAATCTTTTTTTTTTTTTTTTTTTTTTTTTTTTTACATACTTTATTGAAAACTTTCACATTTGTTAGTTGGATTCAGACAGTACCGGTACCTTAACCAAGCCTCGTTAAACATTAGATTGTATATCTAGATAGAAAATAGTTAGTAATTGTTAGTATTCTAAATTATACACTATAGTATTATGTATCCATTATTTCCATATTGTTCAATAAAGAGAGAATTTGATTTCATAAAGAAAGAAAAGAGAAAAGAGAAAATAATAAATAAATAAAACCAAAAACAAAATAAAAACAAAAAAACAAAACTAGAAAAAAAAAATCACTGAAATTTGGATTTTTGGCAGCAGTATTTTGGTCAAAACTAGCATGTGTCTTAAGATATAACATTAAATAAATTTGGCAAAGTTGGTTTTTCATTGTAAAAAATTCATACAAACACAAAATAGATATTAAAAAAACATACATGTGGTTTTAGGCACAAAATAAGAAAAAAAACAATAAAACAACATATAACAATATTTTATATAAAACATATATGGTGGTGTGGAGAAGGCTAAAACAATATACACAGTAACAATACATAGGGTAATGCTAATTTGTTAAGTGTAAATAATTCTAGTAATGGAAGCCAGGGGTCCCAGTAGAGGTTGGCAATGTGAAGAGGCTTTGTTTTTAAAAATATATTCTTTTCTAGTGTTAGATTTTCTTTAAGATAATTTTTCAGCCCTGCAAAACTGACTTGATTTTCACACAGTTTTGTTCTGTAAATAAAGAATTTTGATAATAGTATTATTAAATTTTTTATTTTATTATTTTCTGTTTTTCCTAAATTTCCGAATAAAATTATATCCATGTTAAACGGAATAATTATTTGTGTTTGGTTATAAATCCAGACACCGAGCCTTATCCACAGATCTGCTATTTTATGGCATGTCGAAAATATATGTTCAATATCTTCGGTAATTCATTGCAGAAAGCACATTTATCGCTTTGTTTTATTTTATTTTAAATGAAGATTTATTTGTGCCCAAGATTCTGTGTATTGTTCTATACTGGAACCATTGAAGTTTTGTGCTTTTTGTGGAGTAAAAAGACATACTATGCACGGTTTTCCAATCAAAATTTTTGTTCAGTGTTAAGGATCATTTGTCTTCACAGTTAAGTTAAGTACTGTTTTTTTTCTAATAGAACATTGTACATATCTTTCGAGCCTTTTTTTGATAAAACAAATATTCTTATATTATTTGGAATAATTGGTCCTTGTGTTTTATAAAGATTGTTTATGGGTATATCTTTCTTGGGAGCTTTTTTATATGATTTTATTGATGAAATTACCCCATTATAAGTCAGAAAGTTTGACTTAATTTTATAAATGTTTTGGAATTGTTGAAAAGTCATTAGTTTTCCCTTATCGTTTAATAGATCATCTATCAAAAAGATCTCTTTATCTGCCCAGTCTTTATAGAAAATAGATGTTGTCCTATTTTAATATTTTCATTATTCCAGAGCGAATCTGATACAAAGTCGTCTTCATTTTTTGGTATAAATTTATTTTGTAAATCTGTCCAAGCTTTAAAGACCTCTTGCCAAAGAGAGTTTTTACATCTTTTTGTTGGGCCTAAATAAACAAGGTTTTCAATACTGATTTTGTCAGTACTTTCTAGTAGCTTATTTAGTTTTGGGTTGTTTTTTAACAACCGTCTAATCCTTGTTAGTTTCAATCCTTTTATATATTTGTCAATATCTATCATTTTCAGCCCTCCTAATTTGTGTTCAGAACATTATATTTCTCTTATTAACTTGTCAGGTTTGTTTTCCCAGATAAATGAATAAATTTTGTCAGTTAGTTGTTTTAAAGTATTTTTGCATGGTGCTTGTAATGTTAAAAACAGATGGTTCAATTTTGAAATAATTAGTGTCTTGATGATTGTTATTTTTCCAACCGGTGTTAATGTTTGTTTAGACCAAATTTTTAATTATTATTTCAATTTCCTTAATTCTTGGACCATAGTTCAACAATTCCATTTCATGCAAATTGGAAGAAAAGTTTATTCCTAGTAATGTAAACCTACTGGAACCCCATTCCAATCCCCATTTTACACACATGGTTTCTTGACTATATTTTTTTTTGCCTATCCACACCAACTTTGTTTTGTCCGAGTTCATATGGAGACCAGACATTTCAGCATATTTTTGTAGTAAGCGAAGAGATGCATCTAGAGATTTGGGACTACTGCCAAGTATTGTTGATGTGTCATCTGCGTATTGGGAGATAAGATATTCTGTGTCATCAATTTTAATTCCTGTAATTTCTTTGTTCTTTCTGATTAAAATTCCTAGAATTTCAGCACATAAAAGAAAAATGTAAGGTGATAAAGTATCCCCTTGTCTACAGCATATTTGGATCTCAAAGAAATTTGACAGAAAACAGTTTTGGAATACTGATGAATTTATATTTGTGTAAAAGGTCCTTATCCAATGTTTTATAGAGGGTCCAAAGTTGAAAAAGTCTAATATTTCATTTATGAATTTCCATGATACGGAATCAAAAGCTTTTTCAAAATCTATGAGAAGGGGAAGACCTGGTAAATCATTTACTTCTGTATAGAATAAAATATCATATATATGACGAGTGTTTTCTCCAGACTTATTGGTCGCCAATTTTTCATGAACTGTCTAGGTTTATCACCTTTTGGTAAACAAGTCATAATACCCTGCTTTTGAGTTATTGACAATTCCCCCCTTTTGTAACCACAAATTATAGATCTGAAAACAATTATTCCTACATTTGTCCAAAAGAATTTAAAAAATTCATTTGTAAAGCCATCTGACATCTGACCCAGGACTTTTCTCATTTTTCATTCTACGCAAAGCTGTTGTCAATTCATTATAAGTTATCTCCCCCTCTAATGATTCTTTTAAAGAATCATTTAATTTTTCAGTATCAGAATTAGGAATTTCGCTATTAGGATTCACATTACTCAAGCTCTCTGTTTTAGTATAAAGTTTTTTATAGTAATTTTTGGCCTCTTGTTATATTTTATCTTGTTTTCAAATTGTGTCCCCTTTTTCGTTAACTAATTTGAGGATGGTTTTATTTATAAAATGTTTAGTTTCCATATTCAAAAAGAAACTATGGCTTTTCCCCTTCTTCAGTCCATTGCATTTTTGATCTGATATAGTACCCCCTCATTTTTTCTTTCCTTATTATTCTAAGATCAGATTGATAGTGTTCAATTTCTGTTAATATTTCCTCTGTTACGATGCTTTCCTCTAATTTCTGAATTTTTTCTGATAACATTTTTTCCTGTTTACCTCTTTCCTTCTTTTTATAAGATGCATAGGAAATAGTTTTTCCTCTGATTTCAATAAATAATATTTCTAAAAAGAGTTGGTCATTTATTGTAAAGTGGATATCTAAATCATTCATTTGTTCTAAAGGTTCTCTATTATATACTAGTGATGCATATTGGTCTTTTACTTTAAGTATAGTGTCTTTTATAGTTTTGGAAAATTCAATATCATGTAAAAGTGAGTTGTTAAATTTCCATAATCCTTTTCCAATTATGAAATCATTCATCTTCAGATTTAATATTATTGGGGAGTGATCTGATCTATAGCTGTTGTGAATGTGTAAATCATATACATTTTGATTAAGGTCTTGGGATATTAAAAAGAAATCTAATCGTGCTTGTTTTATGGGATTAGCTTTTCTCTATGTGAATTATTTTAAGTCTGAAATAATTTCCCTAAATGGGTCTATTAAATTATAAAATTCTATTAAGTCTAGAACTTTCTCCTTAGCTTTTGGGTTATTAATATTTTGATAATTATATGTATCAAGACTTTGGTTTTGTACTAAATTATAGTCTTCAGTTATAACAAATGACTGATTGTTTAAAGTTTATTTCATTTCACTTAGTTTTATATAAAAATCTGGTGTATCTTTGTTTGGACCATATAAGGTTATTAGGGTCATTCTTTTTCCTTCTATTTCCATATCAATTCCTAACAAATTTCCTTGATCGTCTTTTTTAATTATATGTATCTTATACTCAAAGTTTGTTGTCAATAAAATTGCTACCCCTCTTTGATTTGTTACAAATGAATTAAAAATGCATCCTCCTCCCCATAGATTTTTTATTGATATTTCATCATTTTCTGAAAAATGTGTATCTTGTAAGCAATATACACATGTATTACAGTTTTTTTTTTTAAGATAATCAAAAACATCTCTTCGCTTCTCTTTTGAATTAAGAACTTGACAGTTGTATGAGAAAAATTTTATATTATTATTACTCATTTTAAGGTGTTATTTCTATTTTATAACAAAACAATTATATGTAATTTTGATAAATGCATAAAAAACTGAATGACCCATACAACTGTGTACTTTTAAAGTGTGTGAATGTCAAAATATCCTTGAGATGTCTGATCTCACTTGCCATTCATATGTTTGTGTGGAGTTCTAATTGTAACCAGAATACACCAAACGATGCTGTATAATATATTATAAAGTACTGTGCCAATAAAATCAAAATAGAAAAGAAGACATACAATTTGTAAAGTGTAAATATAAAAAGAAGAAAAAAATGAGATCAGAAATAATCAAAAAAAGACAAAGCAAGAAAATTAGATAATTAAAAACAAATTATGTTGTTCAAAAAGTAATATATCCACTGCTGTTCTATTATATTCAAGTACAGAAATGATGTGCTCTATGGGTGATATCTTTATCATAAAAACTAAAGACGATTATCTTCCTTACATCATCAATCAATAGAATGATTCTTGAGAGTCAATGATTAAGATGACAGTTAGCTTAGTTATTAATTTCATTAAAGTTATTTATATATTTTTTAACGTTATCTTATAATTACTCATCCAAATATACACAAATAGTTAGGTTTATTCAAAAAGGTAGAGATAATGAAAAAAACAATTTATTTGTTTTTATATCAAAATTAGCTGTGTATGCATGATATGTGTGTACACAGATTCACTCTTTTGCCCAGCTGTATGTTTTTAGAAAGAAAGAAAAAAGTACACGTATGGTACTTTATGCATTCGGGTTTCATAGTTTGTTGAGTTATTTCTTAACTTATAGTTCTTCTACTTAATACTACAAATCTTCATGTAAGCATTTATGCTATATTGCAATTTAAGATTGAGCATTCATGTCACAGGAAAATATTTCTCCACAAAACAGTATATAATTTGATTTCGACCTGATTATAAATAGTATATATGTAGGTTAACAAACTTGCAAAGTAGTGGCTTTTGTAATGTTAAACATGAGTATAGAAAAAAAGCACTAACAGTTGGAGTGAAAGCTAAACAGCAAATAGAAGCATTAAATTATGTTAGAACTATGAATAGCGTTTCAAAAATCCTGTTAAAAGTTATAATTCTAACAGTATATTTTAGTATTTAGATGGAGAAACATGGTTGGTACATACAGGGTTTCCAGTACTATGTAATCTTTATTTTGATAAAAAGATGCAGATGCAAATATATGTTCAATATCTTCGGTAATTCATTGCAGAAAGCACATTTATCGCTTTGTTTTATTTTTATTTTAAATGAAGATTTATTTGTGCCCAAGATTCTGTGTATTGTTCTATACTGGAACCATTGAAGTTTTGAGCTTTTTGTGGAGTAAAAAGACATACTATGCACGGTTTTCCAATCAAAATTTTTGTTCAGTGTTAAGGATCATTTGTCTTCACAGTTAAGTTTTTATAAACGACTCCTTAAATAAAACATTTTCCCTTTATAATATTAGGTTCTTCCTGTATGTACCAAAGAATGATGATAAAAAATACACATATATTTTTGGGCCAAAACTAAAGAAAAAAGTAAAGCTTAAATAATAAAACTATGAGCTAACATGCAGCCTATATATATATACTATATGATTGCATCTTCAACAAAAGCATAATGGAAAAACACACAAGCAAAAACAAATCTAGTACAGCAATATACTTACTGACAAGCAAGTCCTACAAAAGATTGAACATTTGAATATGTTAAAGTTGTATGATAAGTTTTTCAGTCATAGAAACAAGAAAGAAAAGCAATAGATCGCATCAGCCTGTATTTACACTTTCTGTAGTCACAGTCATACATGTACTTGTATCATCTGACGCAATTAATTATTTTGCGCGTAATCCACATCCTTTGACTTAAGTCGTGTTTCTAGGACCAGGATTATGCCTCTTACTTTTATTCTGGTTTGTAATTTCTCGTCATTTCTTATTTTATATGCAACTTTTGCCAGATTATTTCGTGCCTCTTTCATTATAACGGGTAAATCGTCTACTACTCTGATTTTTTTAATTGTAACTTTGTATGCATTTTCCATTATTAATTGTTTGTCTGAGTAGTGCATAAACCTTACAATTATAGCATCTGGTATTTTTTGGCCAACAACTGGGGCTCTTGAGGCCACAAAGACATTGTCTACTACTTCCCATATGTTCTCATCTTGTTGTTGTTTTATTCCGTAAATAAGAATATTGTATTTACGCTCATGTTTCTCTAGAAAAAGTTGATTTTCTTTCAATGCGAAAAGTTTGTCGTCAAGGCTTTTTTTCAGACATTCCATTTTTTCCATTTCTAGAGTATTGAGTTGTGACTCTATTTGCCCTATACCTCTCTCTAACTCGTTGTGATCTAGTCTAAGCTTTTCCACCTCAGTTTGTGTAGTACTAAGATCTGACTTTACTTGCACAACTTTTGACCTGTCCTCAGTAATTAGATGCTTTAAGTTTTGTTCAACAGAGTCTAGCCTTGATGTAAAGAGTTACCTTTGAATCAATACACATGACAACAGACTTAAGATCGGCAATAGCTTCTAAAGTCGCCATATTATCGAATATATACCTGACAAGTCCCAATGTAAACAATCACTATTCTCACAACTCACGTTGATTATGTAATCATATAATTATTGTTATTTACACAATATTCTGAATTAAAGCAGAAGTAATTTTTAAGCTGTTTACTGTTTATATTGTTTTTTTACCGACAAACTACTTTTTCCTAGTGGACATACTACTTTTTTTCTTTAGCTAATACATCTCGTGGTTGCCACCATGACAGGGGCAATCTTTGAAAAGTCTTAAATAAACTTCCGATAGTATCCAATGAAACCCAGGAACTGTCTTACCTCATCTGCAGATGTTGGAGGTGGCCAGTTGACAAATTTCTCTAGCTTCCCTGGGTCGGGTTGTATACCATCTCTAGATACTATATGACCAATGTACTTTACCTTTTCCTGGAAAAATGCGCAATTCGTTGGTGAAAGTTTGAATCCACTCTCTCGTAGTCTCTGTAGAACTCTTTGTAGTCTATCAAGGTGTTCTTCGTACATATGGGTGCAGTCCTAACCTGTACAGCTAGTTAACTAAATGAGCAGACTTTATGACTGGTTAAAGTTAACACAGGACAGGTTTTATGACTGCTGTGACCGGGCCTAGGAGAGAACTTGTGTTAGGACTGTTTAATGACTGCCTGAAATGTTAACTTCACGACAGGGCCATGGTCAGAAATTAACTTTGTCAGAAGCAGTCCTGCACACAAGTTAACTTATGACCAGGTCTGCTATCAGAAGTCAAACCATACCTGTTCTTATAAAAGTTAATTTTTGTTTGGTCCATAATAAAGTTAACATGATCCAAAGTTAACTTTGGTCTGGTCTGCTCCTCCAAGATAAAGTTAACATGATCAAAGGTAACTTTGGTCTGGTCTGCTCCTCCAAGATAAAGTTAACATGATCAAAAGTTAACTTTGGTCTGGTCTGCTCCTCCAAGATAAAGTTAACGTGATCCAAAGTTAACTTGTAAACAGAACTGCTTTGATTGATGAATTTTATATGAGTATCGACTTCCGATCAGTGAAAATCATACGATCTTTGTCGTTTTTATGTGAACAAAATATCAACTATGCCACCAGTAAAGCCACAAAGACTGTCAGCGTAAGTGAGAAAGAATAGTCAGTTTGCGGAGAGGGGGACAATCTCTTCGGAAAATTAGACAAATTTTGTTTGACAGTGAAAATATTCAGGTGTCAGTTATTGCTATTTGTGTATTTTTAAAACGATATCGACAGAGTGGTTCGTTAAAAGACATTCCAAAGATCGCAAGCAAGCCTCCGATTCTGAAACGAGATTATTTAATTTTTATTGACCAGACAATTCGTCAAGATAGGGAAATTTCAAGCTTTTAGTTTACGGCGACGTTTCCAACTTGGAGTCAGTTCAACCACCGTTAAAATAACAAGACGACGTCTAGGATGGAAGCATTCTCCAACTCAATACTACCAGATATTGAGGGACGACAACAAGTCGAAACAACTGAACTTTACATTGAGATGCATCGCTACAAATGAAAATTTCGATAATGCAATCTTCACAGATGAAACAACAGTAAAAATTCAGACATCCACAAACTACAGTTTTCGCAAAGAAGATGAACGAGTTCCACATGTTCCAGCAAAGGGCAAACCAAAGCATCCCTATCAGGTATGAATTAGTTTAACACCCACTATGTCATGCGAAAAATAGACCGGAGTTTCATCCGATCATTACCAAAACCACAACGGGCATGTAGTTCTGGTTACCTTCCCTCTGCCCTGATTAAACTTTAACATAATGTCATTGTTAAAATCCTTCTGTACATGTACTTGCTTAACATCTGGAAGTATGAGGCATATTGTGAAGTCACTTGAAACTTCAACAATAATTTAATTATTCAGAGTCCCAAGGATGCTTATATATGAGATTACTAGATAATATAATCTCCTACTAGTACTTATATAGGAACCAAAATCATTTAAAGACGGTTTGCAAGGTCGGGCTTTTGATGCTAGACTATATATGAAGGGCATTCTTACCCTCAACTAAGGGTAATTTTATTTTTGTTGTACCTTATTAAAAAAAATCTTGTTAAAACTTTAATACAAACAATATAAATGACTTTCAAATTCATGTATTTTCCTGTACATTTCCTATGTCACAATGCTTAAATAATTATCAATGATTATGTACATGTATCAGTAAGAACCAATTGTTTTCAATGATGCTGTTTGCATAGATTGACACCCTGGGTCAACAGGTGAAACTCATTTGTAGAAATCAGCTTGAGATTGGTGTATCTTTGTGTGTTTTAAATGCGTATGTATATGAATAAGATCAGTGTCATCGTAGTTTAGGTTTTTCGGTGAATATATATACTTTACAATGTCCCACACTACATGTACATGTACGTAATTTAAGTCGCAATAGTTATGACATAGTAAAAGGCTATTTTAATGTTTTACTGGGATGCCTTTGACTAAATATGTTTAGCTTTCCTTGCTTGATTCTGTGACACTTGACCGTATGAGTATGACACTCAACATAAATTACTTAAACAAAATACTGATATTAAATTAAGTTTTTCTCTTCTCACTCACTCAGACAATATAAAATTAGGAGATATGGTTGGTATGAATTCCAATGAAATACAACTACACATCAGAATCCCAATTATATTGATTTTAACCTACTATCATGACTAAAGCTAGGTCATCTGTCCTGCCTTCCAACAAAGAGCAAAACCCAATACTGCTAAAAAAAATGCCAGATGAATATTGAACAATTAAAATGAAAAAAAAGAGTTTGTTTTGCAGTAATACCTTAAGACATGATAGTCATTCTTATAAAGTTAAATGAAAGTGTGACATAAACATGATAAATATATACAAAAATGGGAAATTAACATGATGAAGCTTCACCCAGAGAATATATTCTGTACTGTAATGATTTGTTCGTAGAACTTTAAGATATGTGTTTAGTCTATGCACAGACGTGACAGACAACTATTAAATACAATTCGTTTTATTGACAGAGTTGTCGGTCAAACATGCATGCATGTTGAATTCAAGTATTAATATCATTTTAGGAATAAACACATTTCTTATTTTTTTAGGTTCATGTTTGGGGAGGAATCTCCCGTCGAGGTGCCACTGGACTATATATATTTACTGGGATTATGGATAGTATATTCTATCAGCAGATTGTTCAGCAGACTTTCATTCCGTTTATCCAATCAACTTTTCCAGACAACCATCGTCTTATCCAAGATAATGATCCAAAGCATGTTTCAAGGTCCACAAAGACGTTCATGACCACAAACAACATAAACCATTGGCCAACATCACCTGAATCCCCTGATATGAATCCAATTGAAATGGTAAGTTTTTATTAAAGATACCAAGTGCAAAATAGTTTAAAATTTAACATCATGTCTGTATTTATTTAGAAAAAACTGATCTTTCTATTTCTAGTCTATATTGTATTTGGTGCAAGAGCGAGGAAAGCGAGCCCCATATGGAATTTATTGACCTTGAATGTCGTATTAGTTTACTAGCACACATGAGTAACAATTTTATCTTGTTACGTGTACCTAAGGAATTAGATGTAGTTGTAAACCTTGATATAAAAAAAATTGATACATAAATAAACAGAACGTTTAATTATTTACAGTGAGAAAATCAATCTGTGACTCTAACAAATGTTTTTATATATAAGAAAATGTAGTATGAGTGCCAATGAGACAAACAACACCGTTTTGTTTTTTAAAACTACTACTTCTGTTTATTTAAAATAAACTCGGTCCACACGCTGTGTATTTAAAATGAAGCACACCCACTGACCCCATATTACATATACACCGTTTCCACTGTTTGCTTTTAACCAATGATATTTGTAGGAGTGTACATGTATAGAAGGAAAGATAACTGTGAACACACAGACCTAAACTGAAAGACACAAATCACATTGTATTCATGAAAAGTTTCTGGTTTGTGAATAATTCTTACACACCACAAGATACCAGTATATATTTTAATTCATTAAGACAATCCTAGATTTACAGATTTATTAAATATATATATATTTATTTAATTATAGGTCTGGGCTGAGTTGAAACACCATATACGGAGAAGGAAGAAACCTAAAAATAATCAAGAACTTCTTGATGGTATTACAGAGTTTTGGCAGACAATGACTCCTAAAAAATGTGTGTTACATTGACCATCTGTACAAAACTATACCAGCTGTGTTACAGCTGGAGGAGCAGCATCTGGACATTAAGATCTTGTTTGATATTCTGATCATGAGTTGTCAACTACAAATGTATATGTTTTGTTGGAATTTGATAGATAGCACTACAGGAGAAATTATAGATAGCAATACTAAGAAATAATGTTTTAGAAAATAAAATTGTTATTAGATTACAATTGCTGATTGAGTTCATTCTCTTTACTCAAGGCATACATTTTGTCAGTTTGAGTTCAGGGTAAAAAAACAAAATTTTGCAGACACGGCTAAGAGTAAAAACCATTTTTAAAGATTTACAAATTCTTTACCGGTTTTAAACATCTCTATAAGTAGTACTGTTCAAAATAATGAAAATATAAAAAATTAAAAACCAATTGTTCAGAGAACAATTTAAGGTTTTTCCACCCATAAAGATCGATTTTGATATAGAACTATTAAAATTCAGTTTGATATATCATATCCAGCGTCAAATGATAGCTTATTGTACACTGATTCCAAAAATATATGTTTTCTATACATTTTGTTCTAAATAAGGGAGATAAATTGTTACTTCCGGTTTGAAATATGTCACTTCCGGTTGTATTTGATAGTTTACTTGATACTGATTCCAAAAATATATGGTTCAATATACTTTAACATTAAACAAGTACAAAAAATAGCTACTTCCGATTTACACCAGGTCACTTCCGGTTGGCTTTTCCATGGTCAAGTGGCTTGCAACGTAATGCAAAAAATTTCATGGCTTTATCATGTATACATATGAGGTAAAAGCAAAGGTCAAAATCTAGAACTTCAATTTTACCTATGACCTTGAGCTCAATTTCAAGGTCATAAACCAAGGGCTTCAAATCAAAAGACTATAGGTCTTAATTTTATATGGTTAATGAGTTATATCACAATATGTCTAATTTTTAATATAAGAAGGGAGAAAACTCCAATTTAATGTTAGCGTACCCTTTCAACCAAAATTTATGTGTTACGAAATGTCGCAACTTACAATTTAGTAAAAATATGTTGTCGATATCTTATACGGTTTTTGAAAAGAATTGAAAATAAGCCAAAATCAAAATTTAAAATATGACCTTGACTTTGACCTCGACCTATTTTTCTTATTTTTGGATCAAGGACCTCAAATCAAAAGATTCTAGGTCTCTATCACTTATGGTTTAAGAGATAGAAATGCATATCACTTATATCAAATGCATAAGGGGAAATTACTCTCATATGGAATATTCATATCGCTTCGGTCAAAATAGGACAAATCATGCAAAGGATATAACGAGCAATTTTATAAAATATATTTGTCGCTTTCTTTTACGGTTACGGAAGAGATGCAGTTACAAGGAAAACAGTGTTTGGGGAGATAACTCCTACAAAAAAATTGTTCGGCTTAGAATGGGTGAAAATAAAAAGCGCATAAACTGTATGATACTATATAAGAAATATCTAAGCGACATCTTGCAAAACAAATATTTTACGCGAGAACAAAATTTGGCGGAAGAAAATAATAATAATAATAATCAGAACAAATACAATAGGTCTTTCCACAGAAAAGTGGAAAGACCTAATTAATAAACATTTAATATGTCAATCCAATGCAGTTTAAACTTATCTTTATCAACTTTTCGCACTGGATAAAGAAAAATACTTTGTCTGGAATTAATATTATACTAAGTTACATACATAAACAATTTTTGGGGCAGTATTTTAAAGTATTTATTTTAACAATAATATACTGGTGAATGCATTCTTCCATCATGTTGGCATTGTTATTTCTTGTGTGATGTTTTTTTTTTAAATATTGTATTTTTTGTAATTTCACAGTATGCATTTGTTTCATTTCTGTTCCTTATTAATGCAATTGCTTTAGATATATTTTTATTTTCTGAAAGGGTATAATTTTGTCTTTGTAAAACATTATGATCTTTATTATTTGTGTGGAAATGTTTTATTTGCTATATTTTTAAATTTTGGCCTAGTGTTCTATAAATTGTATGATTTATAGTTCTCTACCTTCCTTTTTTTTTTATTTTTAAGACATTATTAACCAAAACTTGATATGTCATTATGTACTATTTAATTAATATTAAGTCTATATTTACGTAATAAAATGTATATTTCATATTTCTGCCTTGTGGATTATCAGAAAAGTTAAGGTTGAAATCGATAGTTCAACAGAAAAATCATGATATTATTTCTTGTGTCTTGATAAGCTGTTTAAGATGAAGTTTATATAATCGTTTGCTCCAACCAATGTTTGACTATACTCTTTGTAGTCCTGTTTTTTGAGTGATAATGTTTGTCGAGCCTGTGACTTTTGTCGCAGAAAGCTTGACATAGGGATAGTAACCCGCAGTGGCTGCAGCGTTATTTCTTCCCTTAAAAGCTTTTTATTTTAGAATGTGGTAGGCCTGGATGCTTCATACTTTGTTTATAGATGCCTTATGTTACGAAGTTTCAGTCTGTCATATGTCCATTGTCCTTGGCCTCATTTTCATGGTTTTGTGACCACTTGAAAAATGTTAAGGTTTTTTGTAAGGTTAATTTCTTTCTTATTATGATTAAAAGGATAACTAAATTTAGTATGTGCGTACCTTGCAAGGTCCTCATTTCACGGTTAATTGCTCAGTGTTAAGTTTTTGTGATTTTGTCTGTTTTTCTCAAACTATAAGCAATAGGTCAACTATATTTGTTGTATGGTATGATTGTAAGGTGTATATTTTCTAACTAGAAGGTATCATCTGACCTTGACCTCATTTTCATGGTTCATTGGTCAATGTTAAGTTTGTTTCTTAGATACTACAAGCAATAGGTTAACTTTATTTAATGCATATATTGATTGTAAGGTGTACATGTCTGTCTGGCATGGTGCATCTGACCTTGACCTCATTTTAATGGTTCTTGGTCAATGTTTAGTTTTTTTGGTTAGGTCTATTTCTTAGAAACTATAAGCAAGGGGTCAACTATATTTGGTGTATTAAATGATTGTAAGGTGTACATGTATTTCTTGTTTGGTTTATCTGATCTTGGCCTCAATTTTCTTGGATCATGTTAAGTTTATGTGATACTTGCAGTAAAGCTTTATATCTAGGACTATCAACCTAAAATGAATGGTTAGTAAAGAAGGCCAGACATTTCAGCGTGTGCACTCTTGTTGAATTATCATAGACAAATGAGTTTCAAAGCATCAACTATACAATAACCCATGCATCTACATGTTTAGCGTACTAGTAGATATGTAGGTCACCATATGGCAATAGGTCAACTGTATTTGGTGTATAGAATGATTGTAAAGTTTATATGTCTGTCTGGCAGGAATATGTCAACTATATTTGATCCTTTGACTGACTGTAAAGTGTCTGGTAGGGTTCATCTGACCATGACCTCATATCTATTATGTTATGTACTTCTGACCTTAACCTTAGTTTTCTTGAATCATGTTTAGTTAATGTGATACTTTTAGTTTAGTTTTTAAACTAATGATTTGAAAATAAACTGACAACGCCATGGCTAAAAAAGCAAAAGACCAACAGACTCAAATAGTACACAAAACACAACATAGAAAACTACAGACTGAGCAACACTGAAAAAACACTAAAACTGAGGGTGATCTTGTTATTGTCATTGTTTGCTGTTTGCCATTTTTTTTTTATTTGAGCATTAATTATTCATTGGGTTTTTCTTATGAATTGTTTCCCATTTTGTTGTGCCATGGCCTTTTATATAATATTATAATACAGGAAAAACTGGCTCATTGTTGAAGGTTATATGTTTTCAGCAATGTCCCTTTGTATCAGATAAATAGTTGTCTTATTGGCAATAGTACCACAGGTTATTACTTTTACAATGATCTGTATCTGTAAAGTATGTTGTAGTTCCCTAAAATTTTGGTATATAAACCACGGATACAGTCTGGATATATATATTTGGAATAAACATAAGTGTTCAGTATAAAAAAAGCTACAACTTAAGAGAACTGATGTTTTATTTGTAAAATTATACTCATGTTCAGAGAAGATGGGAATATATTTAAATTAAACTATGAAAATCAACATATGGTCAGTTAGATGAGAGTATTCAAATAAAACTATGAAAATCAACATATATATTAATATTACAATACAACACGTAATTCAATTCACTGCAATTCCTTTTGAAAAGCACATTCACACATATGTAAAAAATAATTTGCCAAAAAAAAACCATGTCTCAATGTATTTAACCATGTGTTGCAAGAAGGTTATAAAACAAAATTAATACAACGTATATATAAATATACTGTACTTCACATATTTCAATTTTCTGCACACCACTTGTAAAGCACAGTCACACCTTAAAACTTAAATATTATTTGCAACAACAAAAACAAAATATTGTCTAAATGTATCAAACCATCTTAAAATCAAGTTTCTTAATAATATTCAAAATCAAAAGTTTATCCAGTTCTACTGCAAGAAGGTCCAAAACAAAATCAATACAAGCTTTTGGAGGCAATTTGAATGATTAGTGCTTTTGATATACAATTTTAAAGGTTGAGATGAGACAGATCAAAGTATTTCCTCAAATGTTGATGAAAGTTCCAATTAGATCTGTCAATTGCTCTCACAACAGTTTATCAGTTCTTTTCTGCATTTGATGGTATTGACGGATAATGACTCTGACAGGCAGAGCAAATTGCATTTATCTTCTCAGTGGATATCTGTCCCTTCAATGAAGCTTTCCCTTGGAAAACTTTACCTTTTACACTTTTGTTGATAACATCTTCCATTGAACATATATTTCTGAAAAGGTTTACTGCGAATCTTCTACTTGAATCACCTGAGGTTAGTTTGGCATCTTGCAGATGGTTATCAGGGATTTGATTATACGATGAGATGGTAGGTGCTGGTTGAAACAACTGCAAGTTGGTGTTAACAGAAGCAGGTTTGTTTTGAAGAATTGTTGTCAAATTCAAAGCTAAAAATTGTGGGTCAATCACTGGTGTCCTAATGTGGGGAGAAATTGGTGCAACTGGTTCTATATCTGGAATGTTGCTCTGGCAGTTCAGTTCGGCTAGGATGTCTCTGGCAGATGACGTTGACAATATGTTGCTACTTGGAGCTGATGGCAATAATGATACAAATGGTTCTGGATTTCTTACTTATTGTTGCATAGTTTGTTTATGAGCGATAATTGACGGCAGAGTTGAACTTGGTATTTGTGTTGTACATCTAGGTAATATCTCTGGAATACAGCTCTCAACTGAAGATCTTTATTCTTCCATGTTTGAAAGAAAAGTTAATACACAATGACACTTTCTGAAAAATAAACATACCAGAAACTTCATTAACTGATAACCAAGCAGAACTTGTATTCTGTAACTTAACTGTATAGATTTTGTGATAATAAACTAAATTCACTGTAAGGGTAAACGGAAAAAAGTATAAAACATCCCCAGGTAAAAAAGTCTCAATATATGATTGAGTAAATTTATTTATAAGAAGTATGTTGGAATGCACATGGAAATTCGGAAGTAGGTCAGAATATCACAGGACAAAAAGTCACAAACAAAATGTCTCGAACAAAAAGACAGAGGAAGAAAAGTCACAATTCAGTTTTGAGATTATTTTTCTTTGACAATGTTTGAATAAGAAAATATTTATTTTTAAAAAAACATTGTTGTATTTTTCTTGGGACTATTATATATATTAAGCAACTTTGCAAACAAAATGTATTTAAAAAAATCACTAGTTATGATTAAATCTGAAGACAAAGAGGTCTTGTAGGGGTATTTATCATTCTAGAGTCTACTTTGTATCATATTCAAAAGTAAAATCACAAACATACTGAACTCCGAGGAAAATTCAAAACAGACAGTCACTTATCAAATGGCAACATCAAAAGCACAAACACATCAAACGAATGGACAACAACTGTCATATTTTTGATTTGGTACAGGCTTTTTCTTATGTAGAAAATGGTGGATTGAACCTGGTTTTTTATAGCGCTTAACCTCTCACTTGTATGACAGTCGCATCAAATTCAATTATATTGGCAACGATGCTTGAACAAAACAAGCAGACATAATAGGTAAAAATTGTTATTACAATTGAATGTAGACAGATGAGATTAATAACTGATCACTTATTGGTGCACACTATATTCTATCATGATGCGGCTTGATTTGAATTTTTCGATGAAATTTTGCTTGAATCTCTGTAGATGTCATCTTACATTATACTAGATTTTTTTCAAACCATTGAACTGATTATGACAAAACTTGACAGTAATGATTGAAATAACCAGCATTACAAAGGGTAAAAATTAAATTAAGTGTAAAAAAAGTCTTCTTTGGGTGTAATACAGTCCGTGTAACGTAAAAGTTAACAATACGAACGATACCCGAACCATGTACGGACGATGCCCGAACGATGTACGTACGCTTCCCGAACGGTGTACGAATGCAAACGAAACGCTGACCGAACGTTGTACGGACGCTGAACGAACGATGTACGAACGAAACCATGTACCATAAACCATACCATTAACGATAACATAAGCGCCCTTGTATCGTTAATCGTATGGTTTTGCGTACATCGTTTCATTTAGCGTATACCGTATCGTTTAGCGTACATCGTTTCGTTTAGCGTATATCGTATCGTTAAGCGTACATCGTTTCTTGGAGTGCATAGTTTCGTTTCGCGTATATGTTTTTTTTAATATAAAACATGAATTGTGTTCTGTTAAATCTTTTTATATAGGTGATAATATGCGTAAAATTTAGATTGGATGCATGTTTTAGTTTTTAATTAATAATTTAAAAAATTATAATTTAATCTGACTCGATGTTGATCCAACATTATTTACATAAAAAGTTTGAAAAATAAACACTGAAATAAATTTAAACAAATTAAAAGATACAATTATGATTTTTTTTTAGCCGTAGAAATACGGACTTGGTGAATGTGCGAGTAAACTACTATCTGCTGAGTATTAAACTATTTTTTTTAGATTATAGATTTTTTTTATTCATTTCAAATCAGACGAAAAAAAAAAAATATTCAAGAAATTTCAAATAAAAACAATTACTCATTATGTGCCTTATCAACCTCAAACATAAATCCCTACCAATGTACAAACGATTGTGTATTATTTTACCTATAAATGCACTTGACTTTAAACAATCATCAACGATTGTCCGGCAAAAAACTAGACCATTTCCCTCTATTCTTTAATTTTCTTAAACCATTTTCCTCTGTTCTTTATTTTGCCTGTTATACTCTATCTAATTTTATAAAATGTTTTTCTTTATTTTCCTGTATCTATACCTCCTTTATTCAGAGCAACCCACCCTAAATATACATATGATACACACGGTCTATAAGTCATCGCTTGTACCGTGATACACATGTTTGCATAACAAAGGATACCTTGACCTTGTTCATATTTATAACATTGTAAATGTCCTCCTAATGATACATCTAATAGTTACCACTGGACATTAAACAGCTAACTATAAATTCATCCGTCATATTCTAAGTTTTGTTATAATGTGAAAATCAAACAACATGATGAAACAATAATTATTGCAGATTTTCACTACGGAAATCATGGGAAATAATTGTAGACAAAACCACTCAATCACATCCCTACACCACAAATTAAAGTCTAGCCTTTTCGCATTAAAATACATTATTTTCATAAATCTATTTCTAAATAATTTTAAACCATTTTGAATCGAACGGTCATTTTTCTTATTTGCCATAAAAAAAAAAACAAAAAACAAACAATTATTTTCATTTCTCATTTTAAACAGATCGATGGTTTTTCAATGGTCGGTGCCTGTCAGCATTTATAAAATCTAACACCGTGTTTGCCAGAAAGAAAGCTACATAGAACAGGAAAACAACAATGTCTTAGAAATACTTCCAGGCCCTATTTTCTAATTTCTGTTGTAATGTGGTGTAATGCAAAAAGGGTAACTCCTGAATACTGATTTGTACCCCTTAAGCATTTGTGGTTAATAACAAATCTATGGTAGTCTCTTTTTTTTACTCGCAAAGTATTCTACTAAATCATGTTTTATTTATGAAAATTGCTCATGGCTGACGAATGTTAAACATTGATCCCTAGATTTTCAATTGTTTAGTTGTTAGGTTACTGTCTGATCTCGCAAACCTGACATTTTATGGTCATTATTTTTTGCATCAAATTGCACCAATGTTTTAAAAAGATATAAACGCGACACCGTGCGAGAGTCGTTATTTTACATAATCTATTAGTATTTTTTCTATAACGAAATACGAAACCACTTCTCGCAATTCGCTTTGGGGTTATTGTGCTTGTCTTTTGACAAATTATGCATGGCCTTGTCTCAAAAACCAAAAAAGTATAATATAATATTGAGTAATATATAAATCTGGACCAGAGTAAAGAGTTGGGAAGTACGAATTCCGAATTTTGATTGAATGTTCTACATCTTAGTGTATTTCTGATATATGATTGTACAGACTCAAAAATTTCTTTGTTTTGGTGAAATGAAAGGTCACCGTCACCAGCCACTAATAAAAGCAAAATGGATATAGTAGATCTTTCTAATTTTGAAATCAATATTTCTCTTGCTTCGTTGATAAAAGGGCACTTAAAAAATAGTGAATACTATTCTCCACAGCTGCATGCGGGATTGGGTTTAATATTAATAAGGTTTAAATCTGCATTTAAATAATTGCGCCATATTACTCAACTGTGTATCAATGACATTAAGATTTCTATCACCACAACTAAAATAGGAAGTGCGTACTGTGAATGAATTCTCAGTTTACTATTATTTACAGCAATTTATCACATATAATACCACGTTAACAATACGGTAGACGGTGTTTGACAGTCTGAAGGAGACATCAAGGATTTAATAAGGCAAAGCCTTTGTTGTACTCAATCTTACTAAAGTTTTCTTTATTATATTTAATAGATATATATCCGAGATACGATAATGCAGTTTTCTTTTTTATAACACATCTGATCATCTATGATGGGATAATGTCTAATGAGAGAATTTAACCAGAAACTGAATAACGTAGAAGTGACCAATCAAAGGTCACTGTACGGCCTTCAACAATGAGCAAAATCCATACAGCATAGTAAGATATTGAAGGCTCCGAAATGACAAATGTAAAATACACTCAACACTGTTCAAACATCACCGCACGTCAAACTTTGAACAACTGAAAAACCTGATTAGACATTCGTGACAATTTGGAACGCCCTCATGAATTGGCGAAAGACTTATTATTATTAGTTATAACTTATAAGTTACTAGTTTCCTGTCTATTCTGTCATTTATTGCATTTGATTTTTAATTTGTCCTCATGTAACACATATTTGTGTTTGAGTGTAAATAAAGAATTGAAAAATGTATTTTGCGTTAAATGTGCAATGAAACCACGGATTCGTTATCTTCAAAAATAGTTCTGAAACGGTTGATAAAATGTGGAATGTCTGAATAGAAATATAACAATTATGTCCAATGCGCGATTATAAAACGGGCTGTATTTTGACATTTTGAGATACTATAAGTAATTGTTTTCTGTGATAGAATTTTAGAGGTCAATACGACTTTTAATCAGTTGGATTTTCAATTTTAATAAAAAAAGATGTGTTTGGTTTTCTTCTTTTCTTTAAATTCATATCATGATTCTTTAGTTTGGACGTATTTTATTGTTCCAAAATGACAAATGGATTAGACACAAGTTTTTCAACTTAGTAACGTCTACTCCAATAATACATCATAAATATACACATGAATGAACATTACATATATCTGACTTTAACAATTTTTATTTTAGCATGAAGATATAAAAATAAATTACATATAAATTTTAAGAATCGAATCATTGGATATGTTCCACTTAATATAACTAATCAAGTGCGCCTATTTTCAGAAGAAATAAATACAAACACACCGAGCTGTGTAAAATAAAATATGTTAGTGTACATGACAAGTCATGTGTGTGAATTTGTTTAAATGTAAATTATACACTCATAGTTTATGATGTGATACATATTAAGTCGCTTTTCTAGTTACGGATTAATAGGAAAACGGAATAAATCTACACATAATTGTAAGTATCAATTTTGTTTTTTTAATTAAATCCATTGAAACGTTTCAGAATACAATAGTCAATCATAAAGATCATTCGATTACCGTATCCTTAAGAGCATAAATTGATCATGTTCTAGTAAGATCTGTTACAGAATAAGGTTGTCAAAGTTGAGAAAAACGCTTGGTACTTTTTATATACTTTTGTACAGATAGAAAACACTGTAATTTTCGTCAGAACTCAAAGACTCATCACCAGAGAGCAATACATAAATTGTAATATTGACAGCAAAAACATTGATTTCATTTATCATTATAAGCCTTTGTGAAGAAAACTTGTTACAATATAATAAATAAATAATGATTCTTCGATATTTCCTGTTGTCTTCTGAATATTTTTTAAGTTGATTAGTTTAAAATTTGTATACCAAACATTTAAAATTTTACTCTGCGTTTATAAATAGCATTGAAGGTACAACATCTTATAAACGATAAACATTGATAGAGGTTAATGAGCCACTCTTTCTCATGTTGAGATGGAATATTTTCGTTATTTGATTTAACGAGTTTAACAATCGAAACCCCTGAAATATCGTGCTTGTCAAAAATGGCGAAACTGGACTTCCAACAGCGGACAATGATTTCTAATTATACAATTACTTCAATGGATTTTTAAATGCAATGTAGAACTTATCAATGAAGACATTTCTTATCCCTTTTGAAATATGAAGTCACATGCACACAGAAGTTTGTCTGACGTATGAAAATTGAAAAAAGGCATGACCGGAGTTTAGAGAAAAAAAGGCAGTATGGGCATCTTGCCAAAAAGAAAAGGCATGATGACTTTATGTAAAACAACTCAGGAAAAATTAATAACTAAGAAAGGCAGGACAGAATAGAGTGTAAAATAAAAAAGCAGGACTACATTTACATTGAGAGTCCTATCAGTTTTAATATAGGCGTGGCAATCCATCACTTTTATCCAACCAACTGTCCTTAATAATAAAGATAAGCGTGCAATTGTGTCTGTGTCAAGTTAGATAAATATATTCATATTTCTGGACGTACATATGTCGGGGTTTAGGACATTTCATTCGATAGTAGTAGATGAAAAAAGGATTTTCTGATATTCTATCTATAACTGATAAAAGTGGCATTAAATCGTGGAGGTTGTCCCACTTTATGTGAAGAATAGAACATATTGAGCTTTTTGGATTTTCTTCTGTTCACTACCAAATGACGGCCTGTACCACTGAAAATATATAACTTCCGGACTAGCAAACACGGGCAACCCAGTTACAAATATTCCTGCTTCCAACTAAACGTCATGTTCTAGATTGTCGGAATCTTGTTGAGTACAACCATCCCATGACTCACGTGCATATGACATAATTGGTCTTATAAGTGACTGTGTTAAGTTTATGCGAATAAGATAATTCCTAGTCAATACATATTTCAATTTTTTTAGAAATTTAATCTTGTGCTTGCACACTTTAAAACGTTTTCTATATTGTATAGAATTTACCATTGGAATCAAAAGTAATACCTAAGTGTTTATGACAGGAGACAATTCTACTACTTGATATTGAAGTTCTATTTTTATTTCATCTGGAGAAGAATTACAGGAAAATAGCATAGTAATTGTCTTGTTAGGATTAAAATCAATAAACCAATCCTTAGACCATGCTGAAATTTGATCTACCGTAAATCGCTATTTAAGACATCCTCTATTGTGTAAGGACTTTTACTTGAATAAGAAAGGGATGTTTCATCAGCACACACTCCAGTTAGACTTGTCAAATTACTAGCTATGTCATATACATGAATAAGGAATAGTAGGGAACCTAATACAGAGCCTTGTGGAACTCCTGCATTATTATTCTCAAAAGGCGAATATGAACTTGAAACAAATACGCTTTTTGTATATTTGAAATATAACTAATTAAGTGATAAAATACATTTTTAAATACATTTTTTTTTCAAATACTTTGCCCACTGCTGATAATAATGAGATTGTTTTATAATTGGAAATTAGTGATTTGTCTCCGGTTTTGAAAAAAAATATATGCTCAAAGTCAACTCATTTTAAAGAAGTTTTGAAAATAAAATGGTTAAATGCTTTTTTTTTAACATAAAGCACAAATAAATTTACATACATTATCAGATCAAAATATTTTAAATACCCCAGTCCTGAGATACCGTGTATATTCGACTGAATATACCATATCGATAATTTTACATTCGTACTTGTTACGTAACAAGATCTGTGTCCAGGTAAAAAGATCCAACAGGTGGTGTATATTCTAAAATGTTTATCGCCTTCCATTATACATCTGACGATGACATTTAGCTTTATGGCCATTTTGTTTTCGCAAAGAAAAAAAAATTAAAAAAAATTATATATATATAATATTCTGTTGAAAAATCTTTTTAAAGGTAAACTGATAAGCATAACGTCTTCGCAATTTCTTGTCCAGATCCAGGGACACAGATGTCAGAATGAATAAGAAAACACTAAATTCTTAAACAATATATTGTAAAATGGACACCAAGCACATTTTGATAGACTAGTGTAGTACTGATAGACTTTCTTGTGTATTTTCTATGTTCTGGAAACTTCAACATCCCATCAACAGTACTTAAATTAAAGTCCTAAGTTTTATAAATTAAATATATTTTTTTAAAATATCATTTGCAAGGCTGCATGCACATTGCACCTATCGTTTTCGTATATTTCTTTTCCGCCATGTATAAGTTTAATGTTTACTTTGACTTCTATATATATATAATGTGTTTCAGAGATCGATTTATAAACTTTATGCTTCAAATAATTATCCCACACAGAGCGATAGCACAGACAGAAAATGCTCTGGAAAGAGGACTGTTTGCAAATCATTTTGATAGAAAAACTGAATTATTTTGATATCCTAATGATAATGTTTCTTTTTGACAGCACTATATTTTATTGATTATTCAATATATGTATATGGTATCCGGCATTTATATACATGTACATGCATAATGAAAATCCCTTGGATATATTTTAGTTGATTGATTGTAAGGTGTTTAATGTCCAGTGTAAACTATTTTAAACATTTCTATGAAGAAAAGAGTTTCTCATTCCTAGGAAGATTTAAGGATTTTTTTTGCACAATGTAATTTAAAGTATTAACTCCGTCTTTCAAAGAAAAAAAAATATTATTTTTCTTCATTTAAAAAAAAATGGATTTGTTTTGTGCTCAATATAATTTACTACGACCAATTAAATTGTATTTACAATGTGGTTTATATGTAGGTGTGTGCCAAATAGGGAAACAATAAACTGGTAAGTTGGTGACCATTTAGACTTCGTTTAGATGAAACACGTCTTCAAAATTAATAGTTTAAAATTGTGGGGAGTTAAAAATTGAAAAGTGAAACTTTTTCTTGTATTGTTAACTTTGCACTAAAATGTATATACAAACCTATTCTATTACTTTCCTCTGAGCAAAGTCTTAAGGGAAATATATATTGAATAACCCTATCAAATATGGTTTGTTTTAAACCGAATTAAACGTACATCAAACGGAACTGAAACTGTAGGAGATCATAGTGAGTTTAACGACAACGAGACAGCAATCAAACAACAAAAAGCACACAAGGACATCTAGTGGGCAACATATATAGTATTCACCAATAGAAAGGTGTATACACAAAATGCCAATTTCTTAATCATCCCTAATTTCTTTATCATTGTGAATAAAGTTATCCCGGAAAATAGAATACATGTACTACATGTCTTTGATTTAACAGAACAAATAATAAAAGATCTGGCATTAAAACTTGATTCTCCATATAATTTAAAAATTGAGGAGAAAGCAAGAAAATGAAAGTTATACAATTTAAAGAATACCAATCTTAAAGTTTAACTACTTGGAGGTATATTTCCCCCCTTCTTTTAACCTACAAGAAAACTTCCTGAGAGCCGATGTTTAAATATCCGCCTAATTTTTCCGAAATGTTCATATATAATATTAATATGGCGTCAAGTGTTTAAACAGTTATTTGCCAACCAAATCGGTATGCACGTTAGATAAATATTAAAATGTCATATAATTAATGCTTAAAAAATGATGCAATTATATTATCAATCTTAATTTATAATTATGAACAAAATATATATATATATATATATTAAATGACTAAAGCAATTTGAAATTCTAAAGGATATTGTTACAATATTTCCGAAAACTGAGACTAATATAACTGTTATACATGTAGTAGTCTCAGCCGAAAACAATACGTAATTGATAATATAAGCAAGTATGACAAACCTGAGACTACTATGTGTTATAGTAGTCTCAGGACAAACCAATAAAAAAATTGTTGTTTGGGATTATTCATGGTTGACTAGTCAATAAAAAAATTGTTGTTTGGGATTTTTCATGGTTGACTAGTTCTATATTAACCAGTGACACATGTCCTAATTATTAAGAAAAGGGACAGAAAAGTATTAAACAGAAATAACCGGTTTTGCAAAACTATATTTTCAAAATTCACTGCATGATTTAAACAACTCAGGAACATATATATTAGATATACTGTTCCCAGAACAGCTTAAAAGTGTTTCATTTATTTTATCTTTGTGCGTATACGAACAATTGATAGCAAGTTGAACTTCAATGTTCATGACTTACGAGTATAAGATTTCTTTTGAAATTGATCGATGAGCGGCTTTTCACAAATACCGAAAAAAAGAATATGGCGTATACGTCAATTAATGGACAAGGAACCCAACGAGAAAAATAAAATTAAGAAGCATCTATAACTAGTTTTGAGTTAGAGAAATCATTTAAATGCCATTTGATTCTATTTAGGTTTGTGCGTTTTTCGATTTACGAATAAGTCAATAAGATAACCAAAAAAAAAGAAGGTAATTTAAACCAAAAAAAAGAATACAAAAAAGATACATGAAATAAAGTAATAACATAAGTTTACAAATACGTACTTAGGTGCATTTAATGATTTAATAAAGCAACATTTGAACTTATTATTACCATTTTTTTTTAATTGTAATTTTATGTTTATGTATATTTAATGTTATCCGATATGGAGTTCTTCTAAAAGATAAAATTCACTTGAATGGGTATTTCTGGTGTATATACATGTATCACACGTGCTATCTACATGTACAATATACAGAAATGACACGACTGGGTATTGTAAAGTTACTGAAGGAAGATTAACGTCAAATGTATATCCCCGGGCGAAGAATTTACTGGGTTGTCAGAACGATTAGGTGTAATTTGTTCCAACTACCATCATATTGAAAAGGTTTGAATCGCGGCCATCTGTTCTTTTCTTATAATATGAATTGCGCCAATAAATGGAACTTAATGGTGCCATATTTACCTGGAAACGATTAACCTATTTACACGTACATGTAACATTAGAATACTGACTTCAACTGTTAAATAACTTTATAATTACTAAAGATATGATTATAAAATTTGAAATTATGTACTTTTAGAAAGTCTCATTCTATATGCCATGTTTTTTGTGTCAATTCTATCATTCCATCAGGTCCTTGGTTCAATATTTTGTTCTTAGTGCATTAAGGAGGCCTTTTGCGGTATTTCTACTTGCACCTGTAAATACCGGAAAGGACCTCCTCAGTGCACTAAGAACAAACATTTGCAAACAAGTCTATAACATTTGGGCAATTAAATGATTGTTTTATTGGCGGAAATGGATGCTGCCTTTTTTTAAAATAAAATGATGCAAAAAAAGAATTGGCGTAATTAAGTTGTGGCGCAAATTAATTCTTTTTCAGCGAAACTGGATATCGGCCTTCAAAACACCGTGTGTACACAAACAAAACAATATTCATCTTTTACGCAGTCTAGCCTGAGAATAAAAGTTTTGGCAACTTGTGTAGGATTTTAATTTTAGAATGTAATGAACAAGTAAGAAGATCGTTAGAAACCTTAAGTGAATCGGAAAATGAACTATGCACGATGAAAGGAAAATGTTTGGTGCGTCGATAAGAAATTCCATAGAGGCATGTGATATTTGTAAAATTTCAAGTCTTTCAATAACAACCATTTGTAGAACTGATTATTTCGATCCTTCAAATATGTGTAAAATAATTAAAATTTAAATTATTTAGTCTATTTCATATATACAATGGCAGTATGTTTATAAATACTGTAGATTTGTATTTGATCGTCGATTGCATGCAAAACGTCCAGTGACAAATATTTCATGTATTCGTACAAAGAACAAATCAACAACTTTTAGAATACAATTGATTGGTTATTTAAGGTAAATGATTTGCGTTAAAATTGGTGAAACTTATCCAGAAGCTTACCTCTAAAATAAAGAAATATAAAAAAGGCAGAGTTATTTTTTAATTCGGTATTTTACTCATACATGGACTTAAGCACTTTTTACTGTCAAAATAATAGTTTTAACACCGACAACAGGAATCACAAGCGACACTGGTTCCATAGATGTCGTCAACGAATTTTTATATATCCCTGGCAATTTTCGGTTTATATCAGACTCTGACATTGAGGGCAACAAATACCATGGATGTCTTGTCTTTTTTTTAATACATTTAGATATAAAACATGTATCTCATATAAAGCCTCATTTATAGAACATTATATATAATTTATTGTGTCAAGGAAATATTTGGATCAGAGAAATATTTGGTGGAGGAGAGAGAGAGAGAAAGAAAGAGACTTATATCGCGGTATTTGGTCTCATGTTATTCATGTCAAAATGATATGGGAGGAAATGTTTCCCCTTCGTTTTATATATATTCCATAATAAATAAATACATAAATATATATTTTATTTGAGTGTCAAATAATGATATTAGTAGAAGATTTAATCCAATCCAAACTAATAATTGTTTTTTTTTATCCCGCATCTTTTTATATTAAATTATTTTAACTCAAAATAATAATTGAAATAACTTTCTGAAATAAAACCCTAACATATATCAAACGCTTAACAAAACGATATACCATACGATTGATGAAACGCTAAACGATATCACAAACCATACGATAAACGAAACGCTAAACGCTAAACTATACCATGTACCATACGACAAATAAAACGCTTAACGATACCATGAACCATACGATTAGTCTAGTCAATATAGCGTTAAAAACACTCAACCTGCAACTAATTGCAACACAAGGTTTTTTTAGTGCAAATAAGAGTTTGGGCTTGTACTAACATCATACAAAAATTATACAAAAATATAATTTGCGGAAAAGGTCATTTTGGGGTGATTTATGCGGTTTTAAGAGAAAAATGACCAAAAACTGGAAATGAAGAAAAACAGTTATTTATGGTTACATTTTAAGAATGCTATCCGTGTTAAAGTTATAACTTGTTTGTTTTAAAGTCACTATATATTTTCTTACAATAAAAATGATGAATTATAGGTAATTTTTGGGTAAAAAATGTATTTTTTAGAGAAAAAGTGCGAAAAACTGGAAATGAACAAAAACTGCTATATATAGTTACAAATTTTAAATGTATAAGCTCTGATGATAACAGAACTTTAAATTTTTAATTCTTTTTTCTATATTCTTTCAAATAAAAGTATCAAAAGGAATAGCATTTTGGGGTTAAATGTGTTATTTCTAATCAATAAAAATGCGAAAAACTGGAAATGAAGAAAAAATCGATTATTCAGGTTTTACATTGTTTAAGACTAACCATATGTTATCTTCTTTTAAAAGATAAAACCTATTAAAATGTTTTACATTCTGTATTCCGCCAGTAGCTATAAATATTGATATAAATGGTAAATGTTTGTGAAATATGTAAAAGTGTGAAAAACTGGAATGGAAAAAAAAAACACAATTTTCATGGTATGAAAGATTTTAAAGTTTTATCGAAAATTAGACATTATATCATATGCACATGTGATGTATTTCTTTAATGTATATATTACGTTTCTAGAATTATATTATATTAATAAAACTTAATAAGATTCCTAGCAGTTAGTGTTATATTTTTCACATTTTAAGGTATATACTGTAAATTGAATTGTTTGACGTTCATTTTACAAATAAAGTCACAAATATGTTCATTCATCATCGCTAAGATCTTCTTCTGTAATTGGCGTTGAATTAGAACAATTTATACCCCTACAGCCGCCACACCCACCAGAACAACTTAAACCGTTTTTTTTGCATCCACATTTCCTTGTATCACAATCTGATTTGCAGTTGCAGTGAATTATTTTTAGCAGAAAATCTGGGGCAGGCTGTTGTGACATTTCAATTGGAAATAAGTTTTTGTCTCGTGAAGCCCAGCCCCATTCCATTGGATTCATGTCTATAGCAGTCTTGTTCAACCAATATTGGCACTGAAGATAAACACGTAAGGAGTGGAATTGCGCTGCATTTGAAGTGGGTGGAAGAGATTGAACTTGAACACTAACAACACGACGTGCAGACATTGTTTTTGCTGTAAACTTTCTCCAACGTAACAAATCAAGTCCCTCTAATGGAATTCCGCCATACAATGTAACCATTGCCTCTTATCCAGCTTTAGTAATTACGTCTTTCGACATGTTTTCAGTCATGAAAACTTTGGCTTGTGTCTGAAGATACACATCAGTCTTGACTTTCTTTAGCGCAAATGGTTTACCTATTCCAAACAACCTACTCGTGGTATCACAACCAGTCATGGCATGAAGAAATGGAAGCTGGTAACACAGTTCTTCGCCGATTACTAATTTAGTTTTGGATATATCCCATATTTTGTGTGCCTTTGTAGTAGCTTGTTTATCTGATGTGAAATATATTGTATTTTGGTTTTGTTTAGCATGATGACAAAGCAAAATTAGTAAATCCGTGTCTTCTCCAAATACAACTACTTCTTCGGCATGTGACTTTGTGACAGCTGTCTGTACTATTAATAAATCGGCATCGTCTTCCGCCTGTATAGCGTCGATTCCATTTTCAATAAAGGTATCTTTAAGGAGAGTTACAAAACGCTGTTTATTTGCATCGTTTGCAAGGAATGTTTCTTTCTTCACACGAAGTGGCATATCTTTCGTGAAGGTCACTACATTAGACACAATACCTTTACTACGCCTCATGTGAGTTATATCTTTGGTCGAGTGGTTGTCATACCCATCCAGGACAACTGTAGAAGAACTAAATTTCCTTTTAACATGGTCTACATACTTTGAACATATCTGGGAGAATGTTTGGCCTTTAGTCCAAGGGACCCTGTGAAGAAGGGATCCGCCATCGATGACATGAGCAATAGCTGATACAGGAAGTTCAGTAGACTGACAAGTTCCAGAATTCCAGATTGCATCTGCTAATGTAGCCTTTGTTGCTTGTCTTAAAAAACCATTCGACTCAAACATAGATGAAGGGAAACTTGATAGCTCAAATTTAAATAATTCTGCCATATTGTTCAAATTTTCCTGTCCAGCGGTTGTTAGTCTTTGGAACATCAGCTGGGGATCTACTTGCGGTGTCTGTATAATGTTGGTATTGGTAGGTCTTTTTGCATCTAAAGGAATGGCCTGGCTTTTCTTTTTAAATGAAAAATCAGTAACAAGTTGTTCAGACATAGATACTAATATTTTATCTCCAATTTCTTTTGCATTGTCAGAGTTAGCTTCATCGTTTGCAACCATACCAGTCTCAATATTCCGCAGTGCTTTATCTTCTGTAAACGGACTTCTTTCCTTCAAAAATTCATGAAGCGTTACAATGTCGTTATGATCTTTTTCTTTTCTGGTTCTAGTTGACTCAACATGCTGATCGCTTGATTTATATCCTGCGCCTGTTACTTCTTGCATTGCATTATTATATTCTGCACATACTGGCATTGCTAGTAACCATTGTGTCCTTTGAGCTTCTCCCATTCCTCTCCCTCTTGTTAATCCTCCAGTAGATTTAATGCTTCTCATAAGGACTTGTTCTATAATCAGATCTGTAGACAATCCTGCCCAAAGTCGGTCACTCCTACGTATAACATGATGTCCACGCATAAAATGAGTATACACATCTGGATGTTTTGTTTTTAGGTTCAGCATCTGTGTGAGATAAATATGAGCCGATTTGGTATACAGATTATGGCCAGCAGCAGCTAAGTATGGTAGCATTTCTTGGATTGATGTCAAATGCAGTTCCCAGTCACCAGTTCTTTCAGCCAAGAGAAATCGTTTAAGAATTGCAACCATTTCGCAAAATGACAACCATAAGCTAGAAGTCCTCGATTCCTTTAAACACTTTTTCTTACTCTCCAATTCTTTCTCAATTGCTTTCAGTGCGTCATGATTCACTGCGATTTCTACTGGTATCTGTTTGTTCAGTAATTTGTCTAACAATTGACCTGCCTCAGTCAAAATACTGTTGGATAGTGGAAGTTCGGTATGCTCTGCTTCCTCATTCGTTTCATTTATTTCAAACAATTCCTCTGTAATCAACCAGTGCAAAGCAATGTCAACCAGCATAAAACCTCTGACAGAGCGTGAAACGGCTTTTCCACTTAACATGTGGGTCACTGCATTTGGAGCATAGACTAACTCCAATAACTCCTTTAAACCCGATCCTGACATGAGTCGACCTATACTTCCAAGAAAGCTCATTTCTGTATGGAATCCGCCAAGTCTAACAATAACATTTTTGCATTCTTCTCCACAAGTTATCATCAAAGCTTTCCAGTATAAAGGTTGGTCAAAAGTGATGACAGAAGTTCTGTTATGATACGAAGCTTCTTTTGACACAAACTTTAATGTAGAATAAACACAAGACATGTCACTAGGGTTTAAGTCTATCATTGGGAGGAATGTTACATTTGACAACCCAGGGTTGTTCCCACTGCAAACCATTTGCATTAAACCGGACCATCCTGGCATTGGAGATTTTAATGGCCACAAAACCTTCATCAGAATGTCAAGTTTCCATGTTGTGTTGATTTTTCTAAGTTCTTGGACTTTTTGAAATCTAAGCGAGGTGAAGGAATTTCCAAGCTGATCGGAATTGTAATGAAACACATTAATATGGCCAGCTGATATCAATTCATCAGTAGTTAACTGAACTCTTGGGATTTCCTTTGGTGATTTTATTACGCCAGGTGTTGTACATGAAATGATTCCCATGCCATGGAATGTATTATTGCCATCGATTGTGTCAATGTTGTGATCAACATTGTCGGCCACAAATTGAAGGAAATGCGATTGATCAAGTGGATCGTCTGTGTCTTGGTTTCTGGCTACAACTGCTGAAGATTCGAACTTTTGGACTTCCGAATACGAAGAACAAAATCCCATGCTGTTTAGGGTTTCAATTAGAAATCGTGAGCCAAACATATGGTGTAATTGAACTGCAAGACCGATCTGTAATGGCTGAATTGTTAAGCGGGGTCTAGCTGCCTGTACAATGGCTTGACCTATTGAGAAAACCTGCAGATCTGAGTCCTTCTTTGAGAATATGTTGTGTAAGAAATTTACAATACTTTGGGGAACAGAATCGCCAGCAGACAAAATAGAATCTGTACTCGGATAGCATTGTTTGTTGATAGGCATTGAGCGAATATCATTTTTGATTAAAGCTGCTGCTGATTTCAATATAGCAATCTTGTTTTCTTCCTCCGATTTCTGAGCAGTACATTCTTTGTAGAAGGTATGTAGTATTGTGGAGGCATTTTGTTGAAATGTTACAACATTTGGTTTCCCATTTATTTCAGTAATGACAATTGATGATCCATAATGCTCTTTAAGTTTACATTTCATATAGAATGGGCTATATGCTTCATCTCCACAAAGCGTCTGCATTCTTTCAATTAATTTTGAGATTGTGACTTGTTCGTCATCATTTTCCTCTAAATATCTTGTCACTTCTAGAAAATTCTCATATACTTTTGAAGGTCTTCCTCTACTACATTGATCTTTATCTATTTTGCTTGGTGAGAATACCTGTGGGATACCTTTATGTGTACGGAAATTAATACTGCATACCTTATGGTATACAGCATCTGCAGCATGAAGATCCCTAGCAAATGCTATTCTCCCTTTTATTTTTATAGCCCATTCGTCATTCCTTTCATCACAAATCTGTTCAATACTTTTTTGAAATTCTGTCGTTCGAACAGCATGGACCTCAAATGTTTTTCTTTTTCAGCATTTTCAATGACAGAAGCTCCACAGAATAGGCAATCGTCTTTAAAGACAAATTGTTTTTCAGAACGAAGAATTGGTGGCTCATTAACTGGTTCTGATGGCTTCCTCTTTATACCCTTAATCGAATTAGAGTTTGTATATGTTCTTCTACATTGCTCATGTACAATTTGTCCAGATTTTGTCACGATGTTATCTCCTCTTTCTTTACTTGCAATATTTATTCGTATGCTGCCCTTTTCTCTTAATTTAACTGTCGTACTCTCATCATTGGTATCCGTTTTGCATATTGCACACACTTCTTGTGTGATGGTAATTTCTGTAAATGAGAAAAAAATATATATTAGTTATACATATACAAGTGTAAACTTGCAGGGAAAAAAGACATTTTATTTGTTTAATTAATAGGTAAAAACATACATTTATAGCATAAAATATATTATCATTAAAGACATGAATGATAGCAAGGTGTTTTTGATGTATACACTGCCTCTTCCTTTCGTTGTAATCTAAATAATTATTTGATAAGAACTGTTAAGTAGGCATACAACATTAAACTATAAAAAAGAGTAAAATAAAAAAAAGAGAAAAGAGAATAATAAAATAAATAAAACTCATCTTTGTTTGTTGCCTATACTACTGAAAACCCTTCTTCAGTCTCCGTCACAATGCTTTAATTTGATCATCGATGTAAAATTGAAAACATAAACTGAAATGAACTAAAATAAACTAAAAGTAATTAATTTTCTTTTTACTCCTAGCTTATGAAGTCATAACTTTAAATTTGAAAAATTAAAGATATCTTGTCATAGATACTATATTTCCAATAATAGCACTTATTATCACAAAATAAAAAAAAATAGAAGTTCCTCATTTAAACAGAAGTCAAAAATAAAGAATTAAATTCAAGAATTAAATTAGAACTTAATCAAGACATGGAAAACGAAAAACTCAACTAATAGAAAAATGTGCGTTTATTGGAGTCTTATTTCAGCAAATTTAATTCTTATTTTAAATAGATAAACATTTGTGTTTAAAAGATTGATAAAATTACTTAACATACTCATAATACAGATGTTGCTGTTTCTTTTAATGCGGAGAACTATAAATCCCGTTTTTTTTGTTATTGACTATATTTTTGTCCCGAACGGCGTTCCATAGATTTTTTTATTATTATACGACGTCTTTAGGGTGTATCAATATTTTTGCTAATTTGTGTTTTTAATCATTTATCTATACTCTATGGTCATACAAAATATGTTTAAGACTGATTTATTTCTTAAATGTGTGTATTTAGTGATTTGCATTTGATAAACAAACAATTTTCACCGACGGAAAATATTGTCAACAAAACATGAATATATTCCAAATCGGTAGGTATTTTTCAGGGTACTGGTAAATATTATGACAAATAAAGCTAACTTTTCATGTTATAAAAACAAATAAGTTTTATTACCATCCATATGCACATTTATTCTGATTTTTATTTGTTTTCGTCTGCTTTTTGTTCAATGATCTTCAATGTAAAGGTAAGAACGTCGTTTATTTATTGTGTACGGAAGGCAACTGCAAACCACAAAATGTAAGCGTAAGTGACCGAAAAGTTTTGATTAAATTAAGCACTTTCCGCAAATTATATTTTTGTATAGTTTTAATATGTTGCTAATAAATAGTAACTGACTTGATTTTCGAAGAAAAACTTTGTGTTGCAATTAGTTGCAGGTTATTCACTAGATTGACTAGACTAGATATATAAAACCCTAAACGGTGACATTTACCATACGATGAACGAACGATGAACGAACGCTGACCGAACGTTGTACGGACGCTATACGAATGATGTACGTACGATGACCGAACTCTATACGAACGATTCCCGAACGCTGTACGTACGATTCCCGAATGAAAAAAGTGTTAACTTTTACGTTACAGGGACTGTACCACCAAATTATAGTACGTCACATCTTAAATGAAGATATGAAAAAGGGCCGAACAAAATATTTCCTTACATTTTACAGTTGTATTAAATTAAACTTACATTTCATTGCATTTAAGAATTTATTAGTCATAAGCATACATCTTTGGTATTACTAAAGAATATTTTGGAAACTTGAAGTACATGGTTACTAAAGCGTGTACGCCGGAACAAAAGGGGATAAATTTTGATTGGTTACCTTCCAGTGATAGTAATTATCTTATATGCAATTAAATGTTTTGTAAAATTTTGTCTGCTTCCGCTTATTATATATTTTACTATTGTTGTCTACCAGGTTAAGCTTTGACCCCTTATAGATCAGAAGACGTCTTTTTGGTACCTTGAAAATATTTTTTTTAGAAATAAACATAAAGTAGTATCATACATGTGTTTGGCAACTTTCTTATACACGTGTTTCTTCAACTTCTTACTTTATTTGGCCTTTTAAACATTTTTTTTTGGAGCGTCACTGATGAGTCTTTTGTAGACGAAAAGCGCGTCTGGCGTAAATATAAAATTTCAATCCTGGTATCTATGATGAGTTTATTTAAAACCACTGGGTCGATGCCACTGCTGGTGGAGTTTTAATTCCCCGAGGGTATCACCAGCCCAGTAATTAGCACTTCTGTGTTGACTTGAGTTATCATTGATATGTTCATAATTATAAATTAACTAGTAACAAAACTTAGAATTTTTGAAATACTAAGGCTTTTCTACTTCAGGAATAGATTACCTTAGCTGTATTTGGCAAAACTTTTAGGAACTTTTGGTCCTCAATGCTCTTCAATTTCGTACTTTATTTGGCATTTTTAACATTTTTTGATTGGAGCGTCACTGATGAGTCTTTTGTATACGAAACGCGCGTCTGGCGTAAATATAAAATTTCAATCCTGGTATCTATGATGAGTTTATTGGCAATCTATATATATCAATAAAAGTAAAAAAAGCATTAACTTATTTCATTAAAAAAACATTAAACGTTAACAAGAATAACTCTATCTAAACTTTCTGCAATCCAGAGCTTTGAGTGTGATAAAACTATGTCACTGAACAACTCTTTCATTTTGTCCCTGGAATAATGTAATTATTCGTGTATAAATTGAACCCTTTTCTTAGAACATCTGATAAAATCTATATTGCAATCATATAATAAGACAACATTATTTTTTGTTTTTTTGTTTTTTGGATTTAGTTACCATGTACGTCATGCTTTAGGGATGCATCCATATAAAATACACAATGATGATCAATATAAATTAATCAATACAAAGATATGATACTGTTGAAAGGGAGCTAGCTTTTGTAAAATATAAGATAACATTTCTTGTGAATAAAATCTTAATTTGAATCAAATAATATATATTACTTGAGGATGTTCACTCCCCTTGTTTTTGAATTTTTGCCAGATATTCGGAATCTTCTGGTTTTATCCATATAGTCCCATTAAAAAATTTTGCCCGTGAACCCCTACTTTTTTTTCCTAATTTTATTACATATAGTTTAAAAAGCCATATTTGAAAATCTTATAAAATCCATGTTATTTTTTTCAATGTTTTTGAAATGAAAAGGTGCCAATTTTGAATGTATGAAAATTCTAAAGAGAATGATTTCCCGACAATTTTTCAATGACTTATATCTCGAAAACAAGCACACGGACCCTTAATTTTGTTCTGAATTTTTTTAGATCCTTTTTTCACATACTATCAATTTATAACAGTCTTTTAAAAAGCTTGTTAATTTAAAACATCCTTAAGGTATATATGCATGTGGAATATAATTGATCGTAATTCCGTACTTTGGGCAGGTTACACTGTTATAAAGGATATATTATATCGTAATATCTTACTCCTATATAAATATTTTATACATCATTGCAAAAGTTGTATTCTTGATCAGAGATAAACAGCTCAAACTAATAAACAGATATATTATGTACATTGTACGTGGCAGATGAATGCAGATAATGTTGCTGTCTGATAGTTCATTTAAAATGTCAATAGAATTGTAACCTGTATAAAGAATCGTAACTTTTGTCTTTCGTTTACTGTTTAACGATACATTTCTTATATATTTCATCACAGGACTTTTTCAGCTTTAATGTACTTTCACTACTACTTTCACTATTAGTCATTGATCGCTATTGAAGGTTAAAAAGAATGGGAATCGTGACTGACAATATCTAATCTGGTATTGTCGATATTGTGTATGTATTGAATGACATTAAAAAACGAATATGTCAGTAGGCATTTTAAAGTGTGTATACTTTAAAAAAAAACGTGTACATAGCTTATTTATATTCGTTTGACGAAAGGAATCAACAAAAATACGATTTATTAATACATGTATCAGATCTAAGCTTCTCTCAGCTCGTTGGAGCATTAGCCTACAAGATATGAGACAATTACATTTGCTTTATCTTCTCTTGTTCTAAAAAGAGCAATCAGTTTTGATAACATAAGAAAAAATTATTATAACATGTCTTATCGTGTCTAAAAGCCTGCCGTCACTTTCGATCGGAACCGGTTTATTAAATTTGTAAATGTCTTAACGTATTTACTTTGCGAAAAACTCAGTCGATTGAGACTTGTTCAGATAAAGATTATACAAATGTAAAGGCTTAAAAGTACAATGTTTAAAAAAAAACAAATATCCGTAACCGTTACTCCAAAATATTATATCCAATATCATTCTAATCAAAAGCAATTAAATATAAACGACGATAAACTAAGATATACACAATATAGTTTTTTTTACAAATTCTGACGTTTGCAAATCTTGCATGAATACAACAAAGGGTTTGGAATTATAAAAGTGGTAAATTACCGATTCTCTATCTATCTATCAAATTTATAAAACTTGTTTACGTTTATCAGGCAGCTTGTCTGTTAAACACTATTTTGTCATTTTGTCATGTTTGTGCAAGACAAACTCCTTAAATTCATCAATCAGGAATTCTGCACGAGCTGCCTCCCTGGCATGCACGAGTTTGTTTCCGTAATCGATTTGTAATGCTTTTATTTGGCGTTGATACTTCTCTACATCGCCTATTTTTTTATTAGATTGTGAAGCATTGATTCTTTCAGGTTTTCTATTTTTTTCTTTAATTCATTTTCCATTCTGTCCTCTACCATTTTCTACTTTTCTTTAACTCTGTGTTCAGCCTCATCTATTGCATCATCTGTATAATGAATAACGCCATTTTTTAATCTCAAGGCATCAATCTGGCTCATTTCTTGTTCGCGTGGACCGGCATTATTATCAATTGAACAATATCCTCCACCGCAATCCTGTAAAAGTGATTGAAGTACAGGTAACCCCTTCATCCACTGGTCTAGCGTGATATTTTTCTCTATTTTGTCAGCATGTGTGAACACGGTTATAATAAAATGCTTAAGTTCTTTTCCAAAGTAACTCAGAAAGGTTTCGATTGATCGATAATCCTCCTCTGTTATACGACTAAACTGGACAACAAACAAAATGGCATTTGGACCAGGTGCTGTTAAATGAATACATCTCTTTATTTCCCTTTCAATATCCTCTGCCTTTTTGCTTGATGAAAATATACCTGGTGTATCGATTAATTGAAACTGTGTTTTTCGAAATGAACAGCTGGCCTCACCACATCTGTCTGTTACTGATTGCGCACAATTATCTGTTTCAAAAACATCACGTCTAAGTAAAGTGTTTCCTGTTGAACTCTTTCCCGATCCCGTTTTTCCAACTAGAACTATACGAATCTCTTCATCTACAAAATACAAATTCATTATAAATATTACTTGTAATATAAATAACGTTTCACCATTACAAACAAATTGTCTAAATAGTAATTAAAGGTCTTTCCACCCAGAGTATCATTAAGATAAGAAATATGAGCAAAAGGTAAAAATTGACACTTAATATAGGAGAAAGCAGGTCACCTAAACACTTATTTCAAACAGCATATGGTTCAATACACTTTCATTTAAATAAAGGAATATAATAAGCTACTTCTGGTTGAGAAATTGTCATTTCATAGGTCAAATTAAGTTTTTTATACTAATTTTGAAACCAACATGGTTGCTAGGGTCTTTTCTGTGAAACAAGGGAGGTTATCTCTCACTTTCGTTGTAAAGACGGTCACTTTCCGGTAAACAGTTGGTCACTTCTGATGTCATTAAATAACTGAATTTAAACTGATTCAAAAATAATATGGTTTCTATATACTGTCCTCTAGAATAAGGGAGATATATTAATTTACCTTTACTTAAGATAAGAAAGATAATCAGCCACGTCAAGTTAACAGGTCAAATACGGTGCCATAATATAGCTTAATTTATACTGATTCCCAAAATATATGGTTTCTATGTAATTTCTTGGCAATAAGGGAGATAACTACACTCGGTTATCAAAATGTAACTTCCGGTGTTATAACAAGGTAAGTGTGTGCTGAATGTAAACATATTTGGTTTTTCAAAGCTATAGTGCAAAAATGGCTACTTCCAGTTTGCACAAAATCAATTCCAATTGATTTCATGTCTCACACAACCTACTTCAAAATACCTTTTGGTTTTATCATATACCAGACTTAAGTAATAATCAATTCAATCGCTTCGGTCTGAATTTTCTATTTCTTCGTCTCAACAACCAAAATAATTTGAACAGTGTGTTCTTGTCTAGCTTTCATAGTTAGTAACAAGATGTACACGCAATCAATGAGCAAAGTCTAAAAAATCTACTTCAATGTTGACCATTACCTCCACCTCCAAGTTAGTGTGTTCATAGATGTATATAAGGGTTTATACATCTGTGGTGTGTTTATATTTTCCGACTTTTAAATAAAATTTACTTTCTTACTTACTTTATTGTGCACTCTTTATTAACTTCATCGTACATAACGTTCATTCAGATTCATGACTTATTGTTTAAAATTTATTTATCGTCTGTAAATATTTCGTGTTTATTCAGTGAGTCTTGGCTGGGACTGACACATTTTAATATAACGATACATTTTCTACGTACAAACAATTACATTCTGACATTTCTACGACAGAACGGTTAGAATTGGAATTACCATTCAACTGGCGAGATGCCACGGACAAGTAATCAATGGGCTATACTGTTGAACAACTGTTATTTGTTAAAAATTGTCATGCAAACATATATTACAAACAACATGATAAAATTAAAAAATAAAACACCTCTAAAATATAAATTCTACAAAACTGAGAAATCGACTTGTGTTTATATATCGAAAATTCCATGATGGCATTAATGGTGTTCTTGTATACAAAGATCAAAGTGACAGTGTGACTGGGCTTTAGGAGCACTAGCATTGTTAACTGTGAAGAGTAAAACACATGGTGGTTTCCAGCACAATTTTTTTTTCAAAACTGTACGATACAATGGTATGGTCGGTTATTAGTTATGGTGCCGGTATCTGGGGGAATCAGGGAATTTTCCTGCATAAATGTAGTCCAAAACAGGGCCATGAGATTTTTCATGGGGGTTGGCAAATTCACACCAATTGATGCCATAGCTGGTGATATGGGCTGAAAACCACCATTCGTTAAACAATGATCAAGTACATGTCTTGAGACATTGGGCTATGTGTTCCATAATGGACCCACACAGGATAAATTTTTAAATTTTTAAATGGTACATACGAAAGTGCAATACTAAAATTAAGAATTGGAGCTTTAGAGTTATAGAGATGTTAAAACTGTATAATTATGAGCAATACTGTACTTTTGAATTAAATGTATTGAACAAAAAAATAATAAACAAATTGAGGAAGATGTACATGTATTTAATAAGTTTAAGTCAAACTGGTGTATAAGAGTTGCTGCATATGCAGAGCGAAGTAAATTGAGGACTTACAAATTGTTTTAAAATAATTATTGTACTGAAAATTATTTGAAAAATATTCTGTCAATTAAAAACAGAAGTGCTTTTGCAAGAATTACATGTGAGGTAGCTCTACTAAAAATAGGAACTGTAAGGTTTGAAAGAAAAGAATTCCACAAGAGGACATGTTGTAACTGTAGCTCTACTATTGAAGATGAACTTTATGTCATTTTGAAATGCCCATTATATGTAGATTCAAGACAAATCATGATACATGAAGATATACATCTTAATGAACATTTTAATCTATTATCAGATAGCGAAAAATTCATATTTTTATTTAATAACGACAATGTTGCTGTTATATTTGCCAAAACCAGCAACAATATTTTTTTGAGAAGAAACAGTATTTTATTTCACTAGTTCATAAAGAAGCCATGTTTTATCTTCATTTAGTATAGATAGACACTCTAAATTTTAAATGTAAATGTGTAAAAAAATGTTTATAAGTTTATATTGTGTCTTAAAAGTCTCTCAAAAATCTTTTTAAGATTGGTGCATAAAATACAAATGTTTTAATGTTTTATGTCTATTTTATAACATATTTCTATAAATGCTATTGATAAGTGAACATCACACGTTCAATCAAATGGTCGTTGTATGGTTTTGAAAATAACATCGCGAATCGGGTTTTCAATTGTTAATCTAAATAATACTTACTTCAGAACTGTCCCGGCTGCAGTTTTTGTGGTCCACTTTAACTCATTATGTGATTTTTTGTGTCTGAAACCGTCACGTATAGATTGCTGTAATATGAAAAAGAAAAACTATATATTGAATGTTGAGTAATGTATTTTAAAAAGTAAAAACAAAATAGAAAATGTATGTGTAAATATAGATACTGGATAATTGTAAATATTTGTTTGTGTAGTCCATCCCAAATTGCATTGAACAAAACATCGGATTCTCCTGTGAACATCATATTTCTCTCTGAACATCGTGTCTACCTCGAGCGACTTTATGTGGTTTATATACTCGCAAGTTTTATGTATTTTGCCTGATAAGGGCCCATGATTGGTAAAAATATAATAATGTCTCATGTCAAATGTCTAATGTTTATACCGTTTTGTCCCTTTTTACATTAGAAATTTGATATTCCAGCTCCCCCTGGATGTTTTCTATCTTTATTAACGGAGTGAAACCCGGACATACAGACCAAAGCCGGTATGCATAAAGCTACCTTAGTTAAGATTTGTTCCGAATGGATGGATTTTTCTAAATGTTCTACAACAAACTAATACTTCGATTGAATAATAATAATAATAAATTTATTTATTAAAGTGTCACATATTGATTGCCATTAAACATATACAACATTTATAATATTTACACATAAAACAATCAATATCCAGCAATAAATACTGACTTATGAGACACTAACAGTACAAAACTTTATACAATAATAATCAAAGTAAAACAACTAAACACTACTCATTGCAAATTTTGTTTATGCTTGTAAATATTTCTTATATCAAAGTTATACAAAAGATATGTAAAATCTGAATATATAAAAAGTTTCTTGACTATGGTTAAAGTGACGTATAACAAGCTTAATAAATATTGCCTGTAATTAAAATTCTACTGATAAAAATATTTGCGTTAAAGAATAGTTATAAATTCTGATTAAAATATATACTATGAAAATAACTTTCTTCGAATAAAAAAACTTATATAATACTTTACACAAATAGTGTTGGATATTTGAACAGTTCATGATTTGTATATAGATTCTACCACTACATCGAGTGTGATATACGATATTTATCAATTCGAGACAGTTAAATTTTCAAATTTAAAACGCGAGGCTCGCCGAGAACTGTCGAGAGTGGATAAATATCGTATTGCACAAGATTTGGTGGTGGAATCCGTTTCTCTAATGATTTTTAAACGATATGCAGACAAATTCAATCCTTCCTTTCGAATGATCTGCAAATAGATGTGTTCTTTTTATGTGACGTCACAATAGGAAATTCAGAGGAAAGCAAGAAAATTTGACGTCATAATCGAATTTTAAGCAATGAATAACTGAGATCAAACGAACCACAGGTTGATTAAATAAAAATAATCAACAGGTCAGGAAAAGGATAAATCGTGTAAGAATTAGAGAAATAAATTTATCGTCCATATTGAGATTGTTAAAGTGATCAATATATTTAGAGCATTCGGAAAATAAATTATAACGTAAGTCACTATATTGGATATCGTAATTTCAACTTAAGCGGTTTTATGCAAATCAATCAAGCGGTCGAAAAGGACAGTTTCTATATTCCCTTCGCTAATACATTGGCCAGGGGATAATAAAACTGTATGAAATAAAATACCTTGATATGAGTAGGCACGTGAATCTCATGTTTTCTTTTAGTCTTCTCATGTTCTGCTTTCCTATCCAAACTTTTCAACATTGAAAGGCATTCTGTAATAAGGGCATTTTGTTTTCCAAACTGTTCTTGGAGATATGCCCTTTGATTATTAAATAACCCCTCAAGTGTCTGAAAATATAAATATCATTTTGTTTATATACAGTAGTAACTATCGTGTTATCAATTCGGCAAACATGTGCCCGTTGATGAAATTTATAGTAATGCATCGTGGATGAGAGGTGAACATGAGCCGTTTGAAAACTATTAGAGTTGCTTTATTAATAACCTACGTAGTCTCTATCATAATAGTATAGACATTTTACGGTAGCAGAATGCGGCCAAGAAAGAAAAAAAATATGTTGTTCTCTCAAGATACTATGTCGTTCCCTCAAGATGCTATGACGTTCCCACAATAAAGTTATCTCGCCCTCAAGAAACTATGTTGTTCCCTCAAGATTTGATGTCGTTTCCTCAAGATATTATGTCGTTCCCACAAGATAGTTATATCGTTCCCTCAAGATAATATGTCTTTCCCACAAGATATTATGTCGTTCCCTCAAAATACTATGTCGTTCCCTCAAGATACTATGTCGTTCCCTCAAGATGTGATGTTGTTCCCTCAAGAAAGTTATCTCGTTCCCTCAAGACACTATGTCGTTCCCACAAGATATTATGTCGTTCCCTCAAGATATTATGTCGTTCTCACAAGATAGTTAGGGAACGAGATAACTATCTTGTGGTGACGACATATCATCTTGAGGAAACGACATTACACCCACTCTAATTTTGATGATTATGTGTATTCTACAAGCTTAAGTACATCGAGCTTCTTTGCACGAAATTGGGCCATACTAGTGTTTTAACATTTGCTTAAAGTTATACATAACTACAGAACATGCATCATGGGGAATTTACACCAAATGTAGGGAAATGAAACGAAAACCTCCTAGTAAATCTAAACCCAACGGTTTTTTACCTTTATTTGCTTTTGAGAAGCCAATTTATCGACCCCTTGACTGATTCCTTGTCAGCTTTCAGTTAAATTTTAATACTTTTCTTTGACCATGTTGACAAAATACATGACTTTCTGTATATACCATGGATATTTGAACTATAAGCCTTGCATAACTTGCATTGATTAAGACATAAAATTCAAATAGAAAAAAGAACACAATTGTTTAATCATAATTAGAGCATAATAATTATAGTCGCACTTCCATGATAAGTTTTATAAGATTGGCCTGTTAATAATTATACAGTTACCCACGGAGTCATAAATTGTTATATAAAGAATAATTACAAATTGAATGAAAAATACTGTAACTGTTTAAAATGTGATACTCTTCTTGTATCTTTCTCTGCCAGCAGGGAACTTTAATGATTTATACTGTAAACATAATGATTGGATTTAACTAAATTGATTAAACATATGGTTCACAGCATTACCGCCTGTATTCTGTCTGAAGTACAAATTAGAATATTAATGATAAAGCTATATCGCATCCTTTATTCCTATGAATTTCCCATTGTCATTATTATATTTCGTTTGGTAAGGTTACAAGACTGTATTCATAAGTTATACAGAAAATTACCTTAAAACACGAGCTGGATATATTTGTGCTTTCTTGTTGTATTCTACCCTGTAAAGGAGTACTGGTTTGTCGGGTAAACGAACTAGGAGTATCTTGTGGTCCTCCACAAGCACCAGCAGAACCAGTTACTGGACTTTCAAAATGTGGCCTCCATATTCGTCTTGGGCTTGGGCTTCTGCCTTGCTGTGGGACCTCTGAAGACTGATGATTCCAGGTACAAATGCGAGCTGTCCTCGATCTCATCATCGGAAGACGTCAAAGAATTGAAAGTCGATATTTTGGGGTAGGTAAAAACGTAGTAAAGTAAGCTCTGCTAGCGAGTAAATTTTGAAAGATGTATACATGCGTATACTTTTTGACTTTTTATAGCCAACTTGTACATGCCACATGACCATACAAAGATTTATTTGCAATTAACAGTGAACTTCGATGACATCAAAGTACTTTAACTCTATGTTTATAAGGGATCAAATATGTTGTGTTTGACAGATAAACAAAAGCACGTTCGTTCCCTGTGTAGTCAGTTATACAATAGATAGTGAATAAGATGGAGAAAATAATGATTTGCAACAATTGTGATAATGGTTCAGAAAGGAAAGTTCAAAACTAACATTGTGCAACTAATTTCCAGAAGAAAGTAAACAGCTGAAGGACGCCTCCGGATGCGGGAATTTCTCGCTGCATTGAAGACCTGTTGGTGACCTTCTGCTGTTGTCTGTTCTATGGTCGGGTTGTTGTCTCTTTGACACATTCCCCATTTCCATTCTCAATTTTATTATAGTTAACATATTCAAATCTTTGACAAAAAAGATACCAATATAGCAGTTTAACAGTTTAAGTAAATAATATTTCAAAAGCCTCTAGTCTTTATTATATATCGAGTCGATGAATAATACACATCTACATTTGGAATTTTAACACATTACCCCTTACATGCCTTATCTATTAACAAATTACGATCACGTTTTCAAAATTATGTAATTTATTCAAATTAAGAGCAAGATGAATAATCAATACAGTTAAAGTTCTAAAATATACATTGCTGAAATACTCATTTACCCCCCTCCCCCCCCCCCCCCCCAAAAAAAAGAAAATAATAATCAAATTTGATTACATTAATCAAAATTAAAAGAAATTAAAAATGGGACAAAATATTTTGGTTCACAGAAACAATTCTAACAAAACATTATAATAAATCATGAAGAGAAACAAGGTATTTTATTTTCCAAACTATCCAAACTACAACTTTTTTTAATAAACAGATGAAGAAAACTTATACATGTATAGGCATGATAGGCGAAAGTGTATTCAGTAGAACTCGGTTCGTAGAGAGTATGCCTCCTTTTGATAAGAAACATATAAATTTTGCATACAATCGTTAATTTCACCATTTTTGGATTTACGGAACCTTTGATCGGACCCTAATCCGCCACTACATGCTAATCAAAATACGACCCTAGTAGGTCAAATGTTACTTTTAGCAAATTTGTTCATGTTTCCCGCTGCTTCATTCAATAACCAAAATTGTATTGTGTATGTACATGATGTATTAGATAAATTATATTGGGTGTGATGAAACATGGGTTTCCGAATATTCGATGTCATACTAGAGTCAAAGTCTGTGTAATTAAACAGTTATTTAGAAGTTAATCAGTTTAAAAAATTGTCTTTAATTTTCTATTTCTTTAATTTACCACAATATGTTTCTTAATGATTAAACAAGTATTATTAACTGGTCCTGTCCAAAGCAACAACCATCACACTGTGTTATCATCCGATTATTAAATTAGTAAAAGATAAAGACGGACCAGAGACATCTATATGTGTATAGTGTATATGTGTCTCTGGACTGACATAAATTGCTGAGTTTCCGAATATCATTTTTCAATAATAAGTTTGTATACAACCTCCTTGAGTATACGTAACAAGATTTACACACCCCGACTTTTTTGTAATAGGAAATTGTGCATATACATTTATATCCCTTTAAAGAATGCATTAGAAATTAAACTAAAATGTCGAATTTAGAATAGAGCGTTCAAGTTGACAACATGTCAATTGTGAATCTATGAAATTTTCTGACATGTGAAAAAAAAATCATGTCTTTGTCTTTAAACTACAATGTAATATTTTCAAAGTTCGATTAGGTAAAAGATATTTATGAATGAAAGGAGATGTGGATATATCTTAATGAGATAACAATCCAAAATGACCAAAAGATATTTACTCAGTACATTTAAATATATAGTCTTTAATAATAGAAAGGTGTCCAGAGTCTACACACTGGGAATAAATTTTGAAAAAAACCAAGATATAACTCATGAAACGTGCATATATATAAAAAACCGACAAGAAACGCAATCTTGTCTGCTAAAAATTACACTTTCTTTTCTATCGTAGATACTTAAAATGCCTACCCTTTGCTACGTTATTTAATCTGTTTTTATTTCTAACTGTTGTACATGTTGTACACATATTAAAGTAAAAAGGGAAAAACCGAAACACTGCTAAGATTTGAACAATAATTCAACATTTAAAAAAGTTTTATTTGAAAACTTACTATAAACTAAGACTGTATATATCCGACGGGAAATTTACTTAGCAACGATGGTTTGTACTTCAATGTTATTTATGTGACCCGAAAAATGGCGTAGTAATGTTAAGGCGCAACTGAAATCTAACCATGTGGCACAAATGCAATGCGCTCGTTGGACTATGGGTGTCTTCTGTTTTTTTTTGTTTTTGTTTTTGTCGTTTGATGGCTGTCTTATTGATTGTTCTTCACATCTATTATTATTAGGTACACAATAAATATCAAGAAAAGATGTTGAGTCGCAGTTAAATATCGTATAAATAACAGTGAGGCATATCAATTATTTGGCTACACACTACCACAGTATCAGCTAATTAAAATTCGCAGTTTGATAAGGACCAAAAGTTGAGTGAAGCAAACTTAAAGGTGAATGAGACATTCTTACTTCATTAATGGTCTTAAACTGGACCCCTTTTTGTTCACTTATCACTACACTAACCTTCGGTGCGGAGAATTATATGGAATGGCGGACCAGTTTAATATAGTCTTGGACAAACCCCAGATTTCATTCTTAAATTTAAGAGATATCAGATTACACAGTTTATTGTGTGAACCCAGATTAAAAGTTGAAGTAGCTGGTGAACAATTTCATGTCCCACCGAAAGAAGAATCAGTGCAATTTTCTGGAAATTCAGTCAATTTGTTTTCAAGACGTCGAGGGAGTCATAAGCGAATTTAGTGAGTCTATTTGACAGAGGTCTAGAGCATTTATGACGACAGCTTAGTATGTTAGTAAAACAATATTTTTCTTAAAATTAATATCCGTATAAAAAACAAACATGCGATTGCAAAAACAGGATTTTCATACCGCGTACTGGACATGAGCTATAATGAATTGGCACTCTTATTCCTGCTTCCTTCTATCTGTCACACAATCGTATAAAACAAGAAATCAACAACTTCATAATACTTTGGCTAATTTACAAAAGGAAATTTATGGAATGAAAAAGTGAGAACTTTTTGAGCAAACTGATTTAAGTAAAAATTGAGTTTTAAAATTGTTTTATTCTACAATTCTGGGTTCTTTTAGTCTGTTGCCTTGGGTATAAATAAATTGAGATCAAGCATGTTTCGAATATGATAGCCAATGATCAAACAATATAGACAAGTGTAATTGATTTTCCAAAACGGTGTTAGTTCGGAATTATCAAAAACGAATTAAGAATAATCAGGAGCCTGTAATTTAGTGGTTGTCGTTTGTTGATGTGTTACAAATTTTTAATCCTTCATTTTTTGTACATAAGTTGTGCTAGTTTTCTCGTTTGAATTGTTTTACATTTGTCATTTCGGGACCTTTTGTGGCTGACTATGCGGTATGGGCTTACCTCATTGTTGAAGGCCGTACGTTGACCAATAGTTGTTAATTTCTGTGTCGTTTGGTCTCTTGTGGAGAGTTGTCTCATTGGCAATCATACCACATCTTCTTTTTTATAAGCTTAAGTTTTTGAACTATTCTTAAACAGGTAACAAACAAATAATCATGATTCATCTCATAAACTTCTTCAAATCAAAGATTAATTTTACATTTACATTTCGACTTTAGCAGGAAGCCACCTCTAAGCACCTCTTATTGGAACAAGCAGCGGTTACCTCTTATTAAGCATGTTGTACAATCTAATTTAAACATAGAGATATGGTTTCGTTATCCTCATATGCTTATATGTACAAGCATGCGAGTTAAGATAGATCTGAATTTTAATCAGATTACATGTTGTAATGTTATCTATCGGGAGAGAAAGGAATGGGGAAGAAAGAAATTATTTCTTGACAAGAAAATTATACCCCACATAAAACAGCAGCTTTATTAAGAATCAATGTCAGTTTGTTTACATTTAATAGTTTTAAAAAATGAGGTAAAATCATGCTGCTTTGTATATAAATTATCTAATCGTTCATGCCAAAGAAGCATTTAGGTTCACGATTGCATTTCTTTTTTTTAAAGGAAGCAAACTGATCATGTAAATTAATCCAATCAGTATAGTATCACAACCGCTTTTTAACTGTTGTTAGAGGGAAAAAAGTCTGAAGACTTGTAACGAAATTTTTATCTGTAACCATGTTAATCGGATCATTGACCATAGATGAAAATAAAAATAAACTAAAGCAAACACATTTCTCAATTTTACATGTCATGCATGTATTGTTCGAATTTGTATAAGAACTCTATTTTGGAGATCGATATAGACTGATATTTGTTTCAGAATAATCGACATGTATTTTTGGAATATAATAAGGATTTAGATAAAATTATATGATTTAAAGAGAAATACTTAGTTTAAATAATTGGTTACAGAAATTAATAAATTTGTAACTGAAAGTGACACAATAATATGATCCTGTGAAACTATCAAACTTTAAATATTGGAAGATGTTTTTCTTTATATATTTTTTTATATTCCATAGTTTTAAAAGAAATGTTTGGTTCAGTATACAGTTGTTATAAACATGCATTTGAACAATAAATTTTTTATTCAATATTTGAGTGTCTAAAAAGGTCTCTTTTGATGAGTTTAATTCAAGAATAAATTGGGCTTGGTATTATTACGGGGTGCCATAAATCATATATGCAAGCTATGTCTAACTTACAGTTCTTGATAATTTGTCAATCCGTCACAAAATTATGAGGATTTCAGCGTCATGGAATAAATGTCTTATAAAGTTATCTTGATTTCTTCGCCTGTTAATATATTATCATTTATATGTACAACAAGCGCCATTTTCATTCAAAGAGTAGTTTAGGGGTTGGAGGAAACCACACTTACATTAATACGTGTTTAATAAGAATCGTGTTACTCTCGTTAATGCTTAAGTTGAGGCAAAGAGTTCTTACTAAAGGACAAAGACATTAAGATGTTTTCAAGTTACCCAAATTGATAAGTTTGTGATAAGGGGATGCAAAGAATTCCCTTAAATCCGTAAGAAATTGAATGTCTCAAGGTCTGTCAATAATTCTAAGATTGATATAAGATTGCTTCAGATTGCTCTGGTTACACTCTTAGTCACTAAGACAATCTTAAGATAATCTTAAAAGCTAAGAGGGCTTCGTGCTACCGGCCCAATGCCCCTGAACTGCCAACTAATCAACTTTAATTTGATTTGTTATAGAACCATGAATGGTTCGGCCGGAAACAATGGGCCGTGTCATCGAAAGTGTCCTAAGATTTCATTAAATTGTCTTAATGTATATCGTACGACAAATTATAGGACAGTCTTGGGACTGTCTTATGAAATATCTCAGACTGTACATCGAAGGTATCCTAAGATAAACTTAACAAAGATGCCATATCGTAGTCTGAAGGTTTATTGATAAATCATTGTTGATAATCCGTCAACCTATAAACATTTAGTTAGGAACAGGAATGGGGATTAGATAATTAGATAATTATATAATTCGCAAAATTAATATAGAAAATAACAGTAATTTATATAAATAAACTTATGACTATCCTAAGACCACCATAAGACACATCTCGTGTAGTCCTAACTTAATGACAAACTTTAAGAGATGTCCTAAGTTAGGACCACATTGTGAAACCAACTTAGGACTAAAATATGTCGCAAGACCATCCTAAGACATGTCTTAGTCCAGAGACAGCTTCGTGAAACTGGTCCCAGGACATCAATTATTTATTTTGTATTGCTTTACCGTAACCCTACACAATAACTGTGTATATATTTGAAATCCTTGTGTTACTCTTCATGTCCGTAAATTCAACTCCTACATAACTTTGTATATCTCTGTCATATATTTACGATGTATGATATTGTAAAAAAACGTGTCTGGACATAATATGACATATGCTCCCACTCGTCAAAAAGATTCATTTTTTACTCGAGCTGATATTTTACATTTACAATAAACAGACAACCTCACAATCGGAACATGTAGAAATAATATTTTTTTTAGAATAGATTCCATCACTGCAACAAGTGTATTACGATATTTCTCTACTCGAGATAGTTGAACTTTGATATTTTTAAAAAGCGCGAGGCTTGCCGACCTTTTTAAATAATTAACTTAACTGTTGAGAGTGGAGAAATATCGTAATACACGAGTTATATGTAGTGGTGGAATCTGTTTCTCAATTGATTTTTATAGTTCCTTTTCAAAGATTTGCAGAAAGTTTTGTTCTTTATAGGTGACGTCATCAGGTATGGTCGCCTTTTTTCAGGACATCACAATAGGAAATTCAGAAGAAATCAAGAAAATTTAACGTCATAATCAAATATTGACCAATCATTTGCTGAGAACATATATTTCACTAGTGACGAGAAATTTTTTTCTCACACCGCTTAAGAAATGTGAAAATAGCACAAACATTAGAAAATACAATGTAATAAACTGTGTTCATTATCCCTTTAATGAACAAGGTACTTTTGAAATTACGCCAAAGTTTTTATTAAATGCACAATGTATAGTGAGTAAAATTGGTTTTTTTTCAGCGAAAATGTCAAAAAGAGACCATGATCAGCCTATTTCAATGGCTCATTTGGAATTTCAGAGGAAACGAGGAAAGAAGGAATGCCCTGGTTGTAATGAAATATTTGAGAACGCCACTTCGAAAATCACCGGCTAAAATATTATACTAACAATATATGGCATTGCAGTAGTAAAATATCAACACTTCAGAGAAATTCCAACGACGACACTCTAGAACCAACAAGCCACGATTTGTCATCATCAGCGGAAGAAAATGACCGACCATTAATTTCCATTATAAAGGCAAAAATAAAATGCAACTTGCAGGCTCTTCACTCTGGCTCAGATGAATCATACAGCGAAGAAGAGGAACTTTGGGACAATATAACGATAGCAGACATTGATTATGATTTCAGTACTAGAAACGAGGCACGCCAAGATCAAACTATAATAACAGTAGCTGCTCAAATATTCCATCCATTCTAATGTCTTTATTGTTTTTTTTGTTCGTGGCAGGCCTGTCACATTATTCCAGATGTAGCAATTCAGCGGTTGCTCTCTTTCTTATACGATTTTTTCAATGCTTTGTCTGCAGAAAATGTTGCAATTGCAACAATATCAACTGCATTTCCAGCTTCTGTATACAAGTTATATAGAGATATCGGTTTCAAGAAAGATAATTTTACAAAGTATGTCATCTGCAAGAAGTGTTACAAATTATATGATTACGAAGACTGTATTCAAATTATTGAGGGCCAACAAATGTCTAAAACCTGTCAGAATATTCGCTTTCCGAATCATCCACAGATAGGAAGAAGAAAAGTATGTGGAGAACTACTTTTGAAAGTTGTTCAACTGCAAAGGAAATAAAAGCTGTATCCTTATAAAACATTTTGTTATAAGTCTTTGGAATCTTCAGTATCAAGTCTTGTTCATCTTCCAGAATTTGAAAAGAACTGTGAAAAATGGAGATCAAGACGACAAGAAGATGTTTTTTGGCAGATGTTTACGATGGACGAATTTGGAAAGAGTTTCAAGGTACAGAGATAAAACACTTAATTTTTGTGTAGCGAGAGACGTTATGGATTAATGATGAACTTGGATTGGTTCCAGCCTTATGAGCATGTCCAATATTCCGTAGGTGTGATGTACGCTGTAGTTTGAAATTTCCTAGAAACGAACGTTTTAAATTGAAAAAATGTCATCCTCATTGGAATCATACCTGACATGGCAAAAGAACCAAGTCTACATACATTCCTTGGGCCACTTATAGATGAACTGAAAAGTGTATGGACACATGGGTTTTCTTCGAATTCCTTTCAAAGTAAAAAGGATTTTTAGGCCATGGCGCTACTTTAGGATGCTCTAAATGCATGAAAACGTTTCCTGGTGATATCGGTAAGAAAATATATGGTGGTTTCGACGTTGAAAATTTGATACCCCGGGATTTATTTCGACAGCGACAGTTGGTTCATGTCATACGATGTGCAAACACCCAAACAGAAAAGGACACACTAGAAAGCAAATACGGTCTCAGATATTCTCCCCTTTGGGATTTGGATTATTTTGATCCAATAAGGATGTCTATCATAGATCCGATGCATAATCTTTACCAGGGAACAGCGAAGTAATTGATTAAAATTTGGTTGGAATTGAAAATTTTGCTACCAGAAGACTTGAAAACGGTCTAAGAAAGGGTCGACTCTGTGAACGCTGCCAGTAAAATCGGTGCCATACCTCGAAAAATATCGTCCTCTTTCGGGGGATTTACTGCAGAGCAATGGAAGAACTGGACAAATGTTTTTTCCATATTTTCATTAAAAGATGTCTTACCTAATAAAGATTTGGATATTTGGAGAAAATTTGTACTTGCAAGTTATACAATCGCTTCTAAGTTTGTTACGGAAGCTGATATAAGGCAATATGAGGATAGCATCCTACAGATTTGCAAAGACGTTGAAGCTGAGTATGACCAGGAAAGAGTTACACCAAACATGCATTTGCACTATCATTTGAGCGATTGCATTAGAGATTATGGTCCCGTGTATTCCTTTTGGCTCTTTAGCTTCGAAAGATATAATGGTCACCTTGGTTCACTGCCGAAAAACAATCGATCGGTTGAATTGCAGATGAGGCGACGTTTTACTCGGGATTCATTTGTAAATTCTGTACAACTACCAGCAAAATACGAAAGTACTTTATTTAAGCACTTTCAACAGATGGATACTCTTGGAGCAGTAGCAGCCATAGCTGATGAAGAGGTCAGACATCTTCTTTATTTAGCAAAGCGAAGTGCCCCTATTTGTAACCAGGACTGGTCCCGCATTGGTGCATATCAATACCCAAAAGAATCACGACGTCTTACACATGACGAACACCGTATTATTTCTCGTACCTACAGAGTCATGTATCCAGATATGTCGGATGATGTTATTCCAGAATCTTGTAGAAAATGCACAGCTGTTAGTTTAGGCAATGAAATATATGGATCATGGGACTCCCGACACAAGTTTTCCTCATTTATAATGGCATATTGGCATACTAAAGACGGGGAAATAATTACAGAGACCGGCACTGGGGATCTTACACCTGGAATTATCCAGACTTACTACTTGCATAATCTGTTGGTTAGAGGTGACAACAACATTCACTTATTTGCAAAGGTTAAGTGGTTACGTCCTCTGCTAGCAAGATACAGATATCACTGTTGGAGACCAGTAGAAGTGTGGAGCCAAGATATGTTTGACATTTTTGGGCCATCAGCATTTATACCCGTTTCAAGAATTTATTGTAAATATGTACGAGCGGATGGAGCTTTCTGGAAAGAAAGTTTCATTTATTTTTCCATTGAATACCGGAACAAATATATAAAACATTATCTTATCATTGATTAATATCATGTACATATGTACATATTATAGTATGTAATATAGGTTTGCACTTATTGAAAACAGAATGATTCTAGGTTTGATATTAAAAAACAGTACATTATATTTCGCAAATAAAGACAGACACGTGTGCATGCATTGATTTGTTCTTAAATGTTCGTAAAGATGGTGTGTCAGACTAGTACAATAAAGGAAGTAAAAAAATAAAATTAATTATAAAATTTAGACATTCGTGCATAGGAAGTAGGATTTGGACTGGATTGATATTTTACACATGGCAATCATTAAGTATCATTTAATAAAATATTATACAAAACTTTTAAATTATTGTTTAGCATACGCGGTTAACCTTTGTAAATGGAATTTGAACACTGTCTTCAACTGTGATACACGTAATTAGGACCCTCCAAACAGAACTTTCTGATTTGGGTTTTCAAAGAAATCCAAACAGCAAACATGAAATGCCTCTATGGATAACACAGTGAACCCCCTGCCATTTTTAAAATAACAATTCAAGAGGGGAGACTGTTTTCTATGAGTTAAAGATTAATTTCGTTTTCGAAAGCGGATACCATGTGTAATTTATGTATCATTTCCTATATTTAATTCATTTCTGAATAATCAAGTAGCACATGGATCGGCTTGGATGATATGAGGTATTGAAGTACTTCGGTTTCATAATATTTTGTGCTAGACTTACTTTTTATTTTTTTTACAAATGCACAATTTAATTTTTTCGTTGTTTTTCTTTGTCACAAACTCACATTCGTGTGTGTATATATATATATAGTTGGAAAAAACATCTGTAAATGCGAAAACATGTATTTTGTCAGAAAATCGATTTGCCTTTTCTAATATTTTTACTGACGTTGCGCACGATGTTGGTACTACTTAGCGTTTCACGACGTTCCTCAAAATAAGGCGATTTCGACGATTTTAAAGAAAGTTTCAGGCGTTCAAGCATATTATTGATGATGTCAATTTACTGTTGTGAATTTGGTAACCGATTTCGGTTTGTCTGAAAAAATGCATAAATTTACAAATAAAACTCAAAGTGGTCGTATAGATATTTTTTTAATGAAATTCATTTACAGGAGTTGTCAGTCTTTCCAGGCCATAATTGATAATTTTCCTTTCGGCAGCAGTTCGCATTAATGAATCCGATACAATAATGTCCAAATTTACACAGATTTCTTTTTAATATAAATTAGATTTTGATTTCATATTCTATCTTTTGCATATTTATTCCTTTTGTTGCATTTCTTCCCGTTTCCGTTTCCTTTCTATATTTTATCATTTCCCGATGCTTTCTTTGTCGCAAAATATTTAGGAAGTTAAACATTCGGGACTCATGTTTTAAATTTTCTCATATCCGTATTTTTGTGGCATATCCTTTGTTTGTTATAATTGCCAGCAATGGGTTTTCTCTATTTTATTTTATTAACAAAAAAATATACATGTTACTTTTGACGATTTAAAACTTGCAGATAGACAATGTTCCTTATATAAAACAAATATGCTATAAAAAAAAAAAAACCCTAAGATCCCAATATTTTTTTTATATCGATCTCATTTGGTCAACATTTGAATTTAAACTTAAACTATTCCTTTCTCATACATTGGTTGTATTGTAATTTATACATGTATTTTTATTTTCATTTGAATTAAACTGGAAACAAATAATTACGATATAAAATTAAAAACCAGAGCATGACATCAATTACGTTTTGCGAACGTTGGGACAAAACGGCTATACTTTTTGAAACGATCTAAAAACCTTGTTGCCTAACGAAAAAATATTAAACACTATATTGTTTAAGAAGAAAAACAAAAAAACCTTTACCGCCAAGTTTTATTTTTTATGATCTAACTATGCTTATTTGATAGACAGCTGGTTAAAACCTCGATTTTAAAGAAAATACAGCGTTTTTTTCGTTGGGACAAGATGGCTATATTTTTTGAAGCCATTGCAATAGAAACTATACGCATGGTTTCCGGCAAAAAAATATCATGAACCAGGAGAAAAGTAAAAAAAACTTTCAAAATATAATATATATTTTTTCTCTCAGCTTTTTCAATTTCACGGTATAAATGCGCAAACCCGAAATATACTTACTTTGCATACGGTTGGACATTTTTCAGACCGTTTACAAAAATATCATTTTCCGGATTACGGTTTCAGTGATATTAATTTTGCTTTAACACGCGAATAATTATAACAATAGCAATATTATTGTGAAGTTTTACGATGATCAGAGAAAAAATACCGTAGGAGAGAAACGGAACTCTGATCTTTTGCATACAAAATGAAACGTTGGACATTACGTTTTTGCGTAAAAATGGGATAATTAAGTGTTATAATTCCTGGTATTTTAAATTTCGGTTCCTTTTTTTCTTTTATTTCAAGTCTAATGGAATGAATTCAATCAGCAATCACTATATTTTTATCGAACTGACCAGTCTACGTATTTATTTTTATGCTAATCTATAGCAAAATGGAATTGGTACCAACATCGTGCGCAACGTCACTACTTTCGAAATGAATTATTGCTTTCATCAACATTTTTATACATGCAATATTTTGATGTATAAAAGTATAAAAGTCTTCATGAAATAGATTACTGACGAATTGTATAGTATAATATAATCGTAAAGATTCATTTAAAAAAAATATATATATTTATTTTCTTTATTTCTAAACCATTTTTGTATCTATGTATATATTTATATAGATAGACGGGTGTATGCATGGAATAGGCCAACCCCCCAGTTTAAAACAATTTTTTTTCAAATTTTGAGCTCTAGTTTCAGATTTTTGAACATAGCGCCCTTCGATACCTTGCGCAAAAGATGCGCCTGTTTCTCATCTACAAGACTTATATAGTCATACTCCGTGACTCAAGTCATTATTTTTCTCTAGAAGCCATGGAATAGGCCAACCCCCCAGTTTAAAACAATTGTTTTTCAAATTTTGAGCTCTAGTTTCAGATTTTTGAACATAGCGCCCTTCGATACCTTGCGCAAAAGATGCGCCTGTTTCTCCTCTACAAGATCTATATAGTCATACCCCGTGACACCCCTCATTATTTTTCTCTAGAAGCCATGGAATAGGCCAACCCCCCTGTTTAAAACAACTTTTTTCAAATTTTGAGCTCTAGTTTCAGATTTTTGAACATAGCGCCCTTCGATACCTTGCGCAAAAGATGCGCCTGTTTCTCCTCTACAAGACCTATATAGTCATACCCCGTGACACCCCTCATTATTTTTCTCTAGAAGCCATGGAATAGGCCAACCCCCCAGTTTAAAACAATTTTTTTTCAAATTTTGAGCTCTCGTTTCAGATTTTTGAACATAGCGCCCTTCGATACCTTGCGCAAAAGATGCACCTGTTTCTCCTCTTCAAGACCTATATAGTCATACCCCGTGACACCCCTCATTATTTTTCTCTAGAAGCCATGGAATAGGCCAACCCCCCTGTTTTTAACAATTCTTTTTCAAATTTTGAGCTCTAGTTTCAGATTTTTGAACATAGCGCCCTTCGATACCTTGCGCAAAAGATGCGCCTGTTTCTCCTCTACAAGGCCTATATAGTCATACCCCGTGACACCCCTCATTATTTTTCTCTAGAAGCCATGGAATAGGCCAACCCCCAGTTTAAAACATTTTTTTTTCAAATTTTGAGCTCTAGTTTCAGATTTTTGAACATAGCGCCCTTCGATACCTTGCGCAAAAGATGCGCCTGTTTCTCCTTTACAAGAACTTTATAGTCATACACCGTGACACCCCTCATTATTTTTCTCTAGAAGCCATGGAATAGGCCAACCCTCCAGTTTAAAACAATTTGTTTTCAAATTTTGAGCTCTAACTTCAGATTTTTGAACATAGCGCCCTTCAATACCTTGCGCAAAAGATGCGCCTATTTCTCTTCTACAAGACCTATATAGTCATACCCCGTGACACCCCTCATTATTTTCTCTAGAAGCCATGGAATAGGCCAACCCCCTGTTTAAAACAATTTTTTTTTCAAATTTTGAGCTCTAGTTTCAAATTTTTGAACATAGCGCCCTTCGATACCTTGCGCAAAAGATGCGCCTGTTTCTCCTCTTCAAGACCTATATAGTCATACCCCGTGACACCCCTCATTATTTTCTCAAAAAGCCATGGAATAGGCCAACCCCCCAGTTTAAAACAATTTTTTTTCAAACTTTGAGCTCTAGTTTCAGATTTTTGAACATAGCGCCCTCCGATACCTTGAGCAAAAGATGCGCCTGTTTCTCCTCTACAAGACCTATATAGTCATACCCCGTGACACCCCTCATTATTTTTCTCTAGAAGCCATGGAATAGGCCAACCCCCAGTTTAAAACAATTTTTTTTCAAATTTTGAGCTCTAGTTTCAGATTTTTTAACATAGCGCCCTTCGATACTTTGCGCAAAAGATGCGCCTGTTTCTCCTCTACAAGACCTATATATTCATACCCCATGACACCCCTCATTATTTTTCTCTAGAAGCCATGGAATAGGCCAACCCCCCTGTTTAAAACAATTTTTTTTCAAATTTTGAGCTCTAGTTTCAGATTTTTGAACATAGCGCCCTTCGATACCTTGCGCAAAAGATGCGCCTGTTTCTCCTCTACAAGACCTTTATAGTCATACCCCGTGACACCAGTCATTATTTTTCTCTAGAAGCCATGGAATAGGCCAACCCCCCAATTTTAAACAATTTTTTTTCAAATTTTGAGCTCTAGTTTCAGATTTTTGAACATAGCGCCCTTCGATACCTTGCGCAACAGATGCGCCTGTTTCTCCTCTACAAGACCTATATAGTCATACCCCGTGACATCCCTCATTATTTTTCTCTAGAAGCCATAGAATAGGCCAACCCCCCTGTTTAAAACAACTTTTTTCAAATTTTGAGCTCTAGTTTCAGATTTTTGAACATAGGGCCCTTCGATACCTTGCGCAAAAGATGCGCCTGTTTCTTCTCTACAAGACCTATATAGTCATACCCCGTGACACCCCTCATTATTTTTCTCTAGAAGCCATGGAAAAGGCCAACCCCCCAGTTTAAAACAATTTTTTTTAAAGTTTTGAGCATTAGTTTCAGATTTTTGAACATAGCGCCCTTCGATACCTTGCGCAAAAGATGCGCCGGTTTCTCCTCTACAAGACCTATATAGTCATACTCCGTGACACCCCTCATTATTTTTCTCTAGAAGCCATGGAATAGGCCAACCCGGCCCCCAGTTTAAAACAATTTTTTTTCAAATTTTGAGCTTTAGTTTCAGATTTTTGAACACAGCGCCCTTCGATACCTTGCGCAAAAGATGCGCCTGTTTCTCCTCTACAAGACCTATATAGTCATACCCCGTGACACCCCTCATTATTTTTCTCTAGAAGCCATGGAATAGGCCAACCCCCCTGTTTAAAACAATTTTTTTTTCAAATTTTGAGCTCTAGTTTCAAATTTTTGAACATAGCGCCCTTCGATACCTTGCGCAAAAGATGCGCCTGTTTCTCCTCTTCAAGACCTATATAGTCATACCCCGTGACACCCCTCATTATTTTCTCAAAAAGCCATGGAATAGGCCAACCCCCCAGTTTAAAACAATTTTTTTTCAAACTTTGAGCTCTAGTTTCAGATTTTTGAACATAGCGCCCTCCGATACCTTGAGCAAAAGATGCGCCTGTTTCTCCTCTACAAGACCTATATAGTCATACCCCGTGACACCCCTCATTATTTTTCTCTAGAAGCCATGGAATAGGCCAACCCCCAGTTTAAAACAATTTTTTTTCAAATTTTGAGCTCTAGTTTCAGATTTTTTAACATAGCGCCCTTCGATACTTTGCGCAAAAGATGCGCCTGTTTCTCCTCTACAAGACCTATATATTCATACCCCATGACACCCCTCATTATTTTTCTCTAGAAGCCATGGAATAGGCCAACCCCCCTGTTTAAAACAATTTTTTTTCAAATTTTGAGCTCTAGTTTCAGATTTTTGAACATAGCGCCCTTCGATACCTTGCGCAAAAGATGCGCCTGTTTCTCCTCTACAAGACCTTTATAGTCATACCCCGTGACACCAGTCATTATTTTTCTCTAGAAGCCATGGAATAGGCCAACCCCCCAATTTTAAACAATTTTTTTTCAAATTTTGAGCTCTAGTTTCAGATTTTTGAACATAGCGCCCTTCGATACCTTGCGCAACAGATGCGCCTGTTTCTCCTCTACAAGACCTATATAGTCATACCCCGTGACATCCCTCATTATTTTTCTCTAGAAGCCATAGAATAGGCCAACCCCCCTGTTTAAAACAACTTTTTTCAAATTTTGAGCTCTAGTTTCAGATTTTTGAACATAGGGCCCTTCGATACCTTGCGCAAAAGATGCGCCTGTTTCTTCTCTACAAGACCTATATAGTCATACCCCGTGACACCCCTCATTATTTTTCTCTAGAAGCCATGGAAAAGGCCAACCCCCCAGTTTAAAACAATTTTTTTAAAAGTTTTGAGCATTAGTTTCAGATTTTTGAACATAGCGCCCTTCGATACCTTGCGCAAAAGATGCGCCGGTTTCTCCTCTACAAGACCTATATAGTCATACTCCGTGACACCCCTCATTATTTTTCTCTAGAAGCCATGGAATAGGCCAACCCGGCCCCCAGTTTAAAACAATTTTTTTTCAAATTTTGAGCTTTAGTTTCAGATTTTTGAACACAGCGCCCTTCGATACCTTGCGCAAAAGATGCGCCTGTTTCTCCTCTACAAGACCTATATAGTCATACCCCGTGACACCCCTCATTATTTTTCTCTAGAAGCCATGGAATAGGCCAACCCCCATTTCTGCAAATGTGTATCTTAGTTCAATTAAACAATGACATCAAAGGTGCTGTATTTTACAGGGAAGGACTACTTTTACATACGTTCTTAATGGAATGGGTGCATTGGTGGTCTTACATCTACAAATAATTCGTTTACAGATGCAGATTTACTGTGGTACTGAATATTAGCCTAAAAAGGGATGTGACTTGTTTTATCAATGGATGGAATAAATACCATTTCATGATAGAGTTGAAATTACAATATTTGGAAAGAATTTCTGCCTGTTTAAATATTTTTTATTTAACGGCCGTTGCTGTCTTATTCATTTTTTCGGTTTTTAGATATATCGCCTTATTGTTCGCTGGCTTATTGTTCGCTAGTTATTGTTCGCTAGCTTTAGCCTGGTATTGTCTCTATCGGGGAATTACATACATCGTGTGCAGCAACACTAGTCAAAGTTGTTAACGTCTACTTAAGGTTGCAAAATATAACAGCTAGTCACAGCATCCTTCTTGTTTTATATATTTTTGTAGCAAACTTTACATCTATTGTATAATTGAATCAATTGAATTAATATCTATAAAAGACCGAACATGTTACTAATACATCTCCCATAACTTAGTTTTTGTTCGTTTTTGTTTCTTTTCATTCATCTCCCAATTTTCAACATATGCCGTCCTAAATTACGATTTTTTGTTTACTTTTTTTATTTCATAAACTGCCTGAGACAGACGATAACAATCTCAGTTTGAAGTGTAGTACTACTGCTGTTATACATAACACAAACTACGTACCACCTGTAGCATTCTATGGAGAAACTTGACAAAGTTTCACACATTGGCAGTCTTTGAAAAAATCAAAATCGAAATAGGTGAACATCTTTAAAATGTGTGCAATCACTGTTCAAAGTTTGAATATAAATGTTATCGACTCAAATTACGATTTTAAAGCAAGTCACTTCTTAAAGTATTTATAATCTTGTTGGTAAACGTTCAGAAATAACACGTTATGTTGTAGAAACCTCAAAGTATAGCTCTGATAATTGTTGCACCGATATAATTAAGACCTTAAAGAGTCAGTGTGTAATAAGGTTATGGAAAACTGGTCCTATCTCTCTCGGATTTGTACTATTATACTTGAATACTTTCTCCTCAGTATTTAGTGCTGGTTTTATTTTTGGAAAGGGGGGGGGGGGGGTGTAAAGTTGCGATTAAAATCAAAATACTTCTCTCATAGCGTTATTTTATTAGTAAATAACTATATATATGTTTGTCCCCCGCGTGACGCGTTGCGGGTGCATAAAAATATCGCACGTCCGTTCTTCAGTCTGTCCTTCCGGTTTATTAGATTTTTCAAGTGTACAATTCTTACCAGATTTTTACAAAACTTCTATCTATGATCACGTTTGAAAATCAGTGCTAATCAACTATTTCTCAAAAGAGTTATGCCCTTGGAAATATTAATCATATTGGAAATTGCGTTGTGTTTACTGTCAATCCGTCATTTCTCTATGATATTTGTCAAAGTTTTAAAGAACAAAAATACATTTTTATTGGTTTACCCTTTGTTGGATAAAATACGTGCAATTTTCACAAACTTAAGGTAAGCCATTCAAAATGTCTGGTATAAATTGCGTTGTGTTTACTGTCAATCCGTCATTTCTCTATGATATTTGTCAAAGTTTTAAAGAACAAAAATACATTTTTATTGGTTTACCCTTTGTTGGATAAAATACGTGCAATTTTCACAAACTTAAGGTAAGCCATTCAAAATGTCTGGTATAAATCTGTCAAAATTTTAATCTGACAATTCTAACCAACCAACTGCGATATGTTCTTCCTGTTAGTAGGTTTCTTTTGATTATCGTAATTTGATGGAATTTCTATTTCATCATCCTTATCGTTAATTATCTCTAAATATGTATTGTCTGGCATCCTATCGGTTTTTCTGATATTATTTAGATATTTGTAGACAATTGTTCGATTCTTCCTTCTGGTGATTGCTTTGATATGTGAATTCACAAGCACCACCACTTGGTATAGCATTCAAAGGAATGAACAAATGATCAGGCTTTAGATATCTATCAATATCTGATCCACAGACAATTGCATTTTCGCAAGAACTTATATCTCTGGCATCTTGATGTCGCATAGGATCTACATCTATGTTTTCCTCATTTATTTCGTCATACTCGTTTTCTTGGTTATCGTCATTTATCGTATTAGGAGGAGATTGATGGGTTGTGTGTTCATGAGAGTTGATTAATAGTTTCGTTTACACCAAAATATTGCTTATGTTGTGAAAACTATTATCATTAAAATACAGCCACCTCCTATTCCAGCTGTGTAAATAATTGCATCTCCTATTTGACGGTAAAAAAGCATCTATTAACTTCAAATCATAAATGTCATAAGCTAGTTAATAGTCAAGTGTGATTTTCAATGTAAATATGAGTAGTTTGTTTCATGAATGCTTTAGAAAACTATGCATTTCTTGTCTGAGTTTGAATGTCCCTCTGGTATCTTTCGCCCCTTTCTTGTCAAGTTACACTACGTTTAATAATTTGTACGACTTTTCAGAAAGCAGAATCATGAGATATTCTAGTGTAGAAACCGGACAAATATTTTACTGAATTCTTATGTTCGTTTATTTCATCTAACATTTAAATAAGTATAATGCATTATGTGAGTGTGCCCAGTGTTAATGAAAGAATCTTTAGTACCATCGATTTCTTCCAATGGAACTACGTAACTATGTGTTTGGCAAAGAGTGAAGGTTGTTGTACAGGTTTTTGATAAACTATGTGCTCACTTACGTACTTTTTGGAAACTCTTTTATATTATATTTGCTTAATCTTAAGAAAAATGAAGATTTCAAAATGGAAATATATGTTATCATATCAAACTATATGTTTGGTATGATCGGGAAATATATGTTCATCTTTTATGTTTGTACATAAATGAAAGGCTTCGAAAAATGCATCGATTCATTTGGCCAAACACTTTATATATTTTGTTCTACTAAATATACTGTTTGGTGCTCATACGTCACGTTTTTGTCTCATTCCCCGTTTCCATTATGAATTTACAAAAGTCAATTTCAATTATAATGTCAAGTACCTGGCCAAGAAGCTGTTTTAGAGCTGGCGTTTACTAAATGCTTGCACTGAGATGCCCTTGATAAAGTTCAGTTGGTATCAGTATAGTGGTATATTTCCAGGTAGATGTAAACATTGCTGAAACGATTTGCATTTTCTTAATATACATTTATCAGTGTACAAATAAAACTTAACAAAAAAACTTTAGATAGATGTTTGGTTTTTTTTCAAATTTAGCAGAAAATATGTGTGCAAATGTAGCTTAAACCAAATCTAAAACCGTTTAGTATCAGGTGGTATGTGCTTCCAATACCAGTTTGTCTGTACATGTTTTACTTTTTAAAGTAAATGACCCCTTGATTATAGTACTGCTTTCGAAGAGTAACCTTAAAAACATGGTAATGAAATCAAATTTTAGACTGATTATTATTTTGATTTCAAAAACATAGTATATAAAAGTCTTAGAAAAAAGAGTCAAGTCTGCCTTAACGGTCACCTATTTTTAACTGTCATCTGTCTCTAATTGTCACTTTCAGACCACTCAACATGTTTTTTTTTTATATAAAATGAACTCTTTTCAGCGGTCACCTGTCTAACGTGGTCAATAGATCAATATATTCAGGACAAAAAATACATGTATTCAATATCGAAGGCAAAACGAAAAGCGGAACAGTTTGCAACCGATTTGCAAAAGACTAATACTACATTGGAAACAGTATCCCCGACTTTTTGTTCAAGAATATTAACATGTTTCCAAAGTGTTCTTCCAACTTACCATGCCATCATTTGTTTCACTGCTCCAAGAAAGATAACTCTACCGATTAAAAAAAACAGTTAAACAAGTTGCTCCGATCTTGGGCATATGCGATGTCTTTACCAGGATAATTTGGAACCTCATTCAAAAGTACACTTCTCTCGAGCGTTCCCTTTTAAAACTTCACATGAGTGACAGCTTAAAGAAGAAAGAAACCCATTTATTTTTTAGATCTGTTGAAAGAATTATTGTTAATAACATGAATACTAAGGTTTACTGTTTAAAGTTGTTAAAAATTACGTTAGTTTAAATTTGAAAACTTTAAATTTCTCGCCAATTACTGGATATCGACATTTTGATGAGCTCTTCTGTATTGAAGAGTACAGAAGGTGTAATTTGCTACGTCATCCCTACTGTTCCGGTCCGGTCTCACTAATTAGCGACAACAAGAATTTTAGCGACAAGAAGCGACAACAAGATTTATTTTAGCGACAAGAAGCGACAAGAAACTGTTTGGCGACAAGAAAACATATTTCTTTTTAATTAAAATTAATTATTGCAATAAATATTAAAAGAATATGCAAAAGAAAATAATTTTAGCGACAAGAAAGTTAAAATTGATAGAAAAAAATGAAACATTATTTACATAATATTTTATCATCTATTATGTATAACAGCCAGTATTACGTTTAATTATTGTATTATGAGATTACTTTTCCTTCTGTTTTAGAACATATTATTTATCTTATAATTTGTTTTTTAAAACTCTTTTCGTGCAATATATATTAAGCTCGCAAAATGAATTATTTGTGCATCATTGTCCTGAAAATATTGACACAAATTGTGAAATACAAAGAACTGAAATCAAACAAGAGGAAAAGAAAATTGAAATGTGAATGTTTTCATCTTTTTATTTGTTTATTGCCTCATTAAACGATATTTATCATGTTTATGCATATTGATTGAAGATGAAAGGAAATTAATGACAATCTTGAGTTTTCAACAGGTGTTCACTATTTACAAATATTGTATATTCTGGCGCGTGTAATTGTATAGTCTGACGCGTGTACAAAGTTGAAGGTGTTAATTGGATGTTATTGTAGCAATAAAACAGGGGACACGCGCCTCGTTAATCTCATTTGATGTTCCATATTGTGTGTACTGTTATTACCTTAGGGTGAAGCCACATCTAATGTTGTTCCTATCAAGAACAATGAATTATACTGTTAGAAAGGAAATTATATTTCATGTTTTTGTTTCAATAAATCCTTCAAAGGAAAGTTGACCTTTTTTTGTTTTTGTTTCAGTTTTATAGAGTGTGCATTTCCTTTGCTCTACCAAGCTGACTGAAGCCATTCAACTTTCATGTTTAGTATAAAGTAAATTGTCAGCATTTCAGTATTATTCTCGCAAAAGTACGTGCTCTGTGCAATTGCTAGAATCTAAACGCAACTCGGTTTACCTTTGATTAATAAATCAGTTACTTTGTACGTCTTTGATACTGCGCGGTATCAAACGAACCCGTTGGTACAGGGTTTCAATTTCCTTTTGGGCAAGGGAAAAAAAGGTTACGACTCGAACTTCGATAAATGCATATTAGAAGTATTATAATTATACTATAGTGGACACGTCCATTCATGATATCCCCTTGGGCAAGGGTAAATATTGAAACGCACTTATTTTGTCACATCGCCGTGTCAAACTGAATCCCTTGGGATAAGGGTTTTCCTCTTGGGCAAAGGAAATAGTAAGGGAAGTTATACCCTGCAGTATTAGTCTTACACTCTAAAAATGGCACACCCATGTGGTAACTGTTCAAAAAACTCCACTCGAATGTGTGTGTTTTGTGAAAAATGTGAAACATGGTTTCACCAAAAATGCCAGAAATTAACAAAAGATCAGTTTCGGATCTTAAGTCAGACTAAAAGCTGTGATTTCATATGTACACAATGTTGTCATACAAAAGATCATAAATTTGACTATGATCTTTCTATTAGTAGATTAGAAGCTTATATATGCAAGTAAAAATTTGTTGACGGATGGCGTAAATGTAGAGAAAATATTGCTAAGAAAAGAACCACTAACACAAATTATTGGGGAGACAAACCATACATATTCTGCAATGAGCTCTTTGGTTGAAGACAGGGTTTCTAGACAAATATTAAATGAACAAAGCATGATTATTAAAGAAAGAAACCCTGTCCAAGTCTCAACAAATGGCAATTGTCTCTTCAATTCTTTGTCAGTGGACATGTGTGGCAATGAAAGTCTTGCAACAAGACTGAGAGTTTTGACTTGTATAGAGATGGTGTCAAATAAGCTAATTTATGATACATCTAAGCACAATAGACTAGAACTTGTCTCACCATCATATGATGAAGCTTGTAAGGCTGCCGCCAAAAATAGAGCATTTTCGTCCGCATGGACCATTCTTGCCGCAGCGTCGGTATTAGGTTGTCCAATTCAGTCAGTATATCCACCCCGAAATGGGTTTATGGACAAGACAGTCGGTATCTTAAACACCATGTTTGATCCATTGCAAGTTCAGTCAAATGATCCAATTGTTATACTATGGACCAGTTCTGGTCATGGGCGCAGTCCGATATGGACTCCAGATCACTTTGTGCCGCTAGTTAAAGCTAGCCACAATATATCTGTTATTGATATAGACAGTATGCATGACTTTCCTATTGCTAAGCTCCTCAGTAAGCCATTTTCAATGCACAAAAGCTCTATGGCAGATTAAATCGGAGAAAGAAAAGGCTTTTGCATTGCAAAAATTCTTGACTCATGGGAGAAAGTTAAACGCAATCCCAGAGTCCACCACTTCAACAGATGGTGGGCTGACAATCCCCAAAACAAGTGCATGTACACGTAAACCTTGCCAACGGAAACGTATTAAAAATGCTAAAACTACAACTTCAAAAAGGGCAAAAATACAGTGAACCTTAGTGGTAAAAATCTTCGGCTTATCAAAATGGGACCACCATGTACAAAATGTATAAATATTATGTTAGATAGGAATGTACATGTTACTATATAATGACTAAAAATAATTAAAAAAAAAAAAAAAAAAAATTATATGGACCCCAAGGTAGAACCACGTCCTCGTCGTGGGGTCTGGAAACACGCTTAAATAATAAAGATGGCAAAGCGTGGCTGAGAGTTCTACAAATAAAGCATCCAATTGACATAACAAGAGTACACTTAGAGCATAGTATTAAGCAAATGAATAAGAATATTATATTCCATTATGCCCGCTCCATATATATCTCCATTCGTCTATTCATACTTTGACTTTGATGAAAACAGATACATACATTATCTTATACATATTCTTCATATTTAAAAATAAAAAAAAGAAGCTTAATCTCTTTCTTCTTCACAAATGTTTAATTTCTTCATCTACCAATATACTAATATAAACTTCACAATCTCTTTCTTCCTCACAAATGTTTCATTTCTTCGTCTATTGTTAGAACGTAGATTGCCATGGTCAGTGAGTTTTCATAGAGTTATCGTTCTTTGTATAGTTTCTTCAATATTATGTTCCGTATATTGTTTTGTAATTAGATTTTAGAGATTAGAATAGAATGTTGATGAGAAACGTTTGTTTTTATATGTGCCTCAGCCTACCCAGAAAATGTGAGCTAGCTTCCCTAGATGGTGGAGGTACCCGAATTTCGTAATAACTTTAATACATCATCGTTATAATAGTGTATGAACACAAAGTAAGATTTTCCTACATAAACATTGAAAATTTGACACTCAGCATCAGCACATCATCGCCACATGGCACCTCGTTTTCGCACTTGGCCACGATAAACAAGAAAAATAATTTGTTTATGTCTTTGCGTTTTATTATGAACTTACTGTCGAGCGTTTTATTCTGAACTTACTATGTTGGATTGCATTTCCCTCGAACACTCATGAATCAAAGTGGCAGTGACGATGAAAATTTTTACCTCAACCCAACATTTCTGTCATTTAATAACATTACAGACAAATCCGTTTTAAGTGACACTTTCCTTAGCAAAAATTGTTTGGGCGAAACATATACACCAATTACAAGGTCTGATTCTGACTCTAGTTTTGCAGAAAAATATTTAATGGTACAAACTCCCGAAACACCTGAAATAGACCCAATTCAGCCATACTTCACAAAAACTGTATTAATACCTGCTGATATTGATGAACAATTAGTTTCCGCTAGACAAAATATTAAATTCAATTCCGAAAGTTTGAAGAAAGTAACATTTAGCACAAGTACCCCCTCAATCATAAATTCAAGTTCAAAATACAGGAGCATTGCAGTAATGGAAAAATTGGGTACATGCCGAAAATTTGCGGGTTATCCTAAAGACAATGGAACAAAATTTCTACGAGAATTTAAGTCATTCTGTAAGCTTCACGAACTAGACATTTTAAATGAAAAGACAGTTGCTGCTTTTCATCTTCATTTAGAGGGACCTGCCCTCACTTGGTTTAACGGTCTTAGCCCGGATCTTTCATGGACCACTGTAAAGAGACTATTTACTGACAAATATGTTCAGATTGGTTGGCAGCATCCTACGGTAGTTATAGAAAGTGAAACTTTTCACAATATGCAATAGGGTCCAACACAGGAAATTGAAGATTTTTCTTGTCAAGTTCAAGAAAAGGGGCAAATATTAGCTAAACCTGAACATGAAATTATGTTTCGTTTCATCAATGGTCTACCTGAGAAACTAGCGTTTTATGTTAGGACTAGTCATCCAAAAACTCAATCAGAAGCGTTATCATTTGCCAAAGCAGGCGAGGCATATAAATATCGAATTCACGAACAATGCGCCGCTGTCGGAAAAGGTCCCTCATTCCGAAATGCTCCACATTCCGATGATATATCGGAGATGAAATCGCAAATTTCTGAGTTAACTAACATGATGAAGAGACTGACCCCTGATAAGACATTTCAACAAAATGACCAACGACAGTCATCAGGTTGTTTTAATTGTAGTTGTACCGGACACGCTAAAAGGTATTGCAATTGGAATGGAAGTGGAACGATATCGGCTGACATTTCTTGTCAGCTATGTAATCAGTCAGGACATGGTGCAGGTCAATGCCTAAAATTCAAAGCAAAAACTGATAACTATAATAGGAATCGTGTTGTTTGTCAGATATGTTCTAAACCAAACTATACAGCATCTGAATGCTATCACAATCAATTCGCTCAACAGGGAAACCCGAATTTCCTGGGGGACACCAGGCACGGCCCCTCAGGAAGGTAAATGGTGCCGAATATCGAGAGCCTGCTCCTTTTCGTCATTCAGGGATTGTAAATACTTTGACTAATACTAATAATGTACCTAGCTTTAGTGAGAATAGTAGTTATAGTGACAATGATACATCCGAGTTTAACTCTGACAACGAAAATTTTTCGATTGCACAAACAGACTCTAAGTTTATCAATTTACATGTTAAATTTCATTCTGTACAAGTTGCAGCACTCCTTGATTCGGGAAGTTCAATCAATATTATGTCCACAAGTTTATACAATTCTATTCCACAAGCGTGTAAATCGATGATTGATGTAAATAATGGTGACAATATAAAGTTAGCTAATGACCAAAATGTGCAGGTAAAAGGTACTGCTACAGTGAAAATGTACTATAAGGGGGATAAACATTGTTTACAAGTGTATATACTGGAGCAAACGTCCCATCCATTTATTTTGGGTACATCGTATTTAAAAGACAATAAAATTACTATTGATTTTGAAGAGTCCGAAGTTGTTCAAAAACATGCAAACATAAGGTGTCGAAAACGCATTACTCTAGATCCACACAGCGAAATTATAATATGGGGTAGACTACCGAGAAATATTCACTTCGGTTATCAAGGAATGTGTGAAAGTAATACTCAGATATTATCACATGGTTTAATTTCTAGTAAAGCCGTAGTTACTGTATCACAAGACAGAACCGTACCCGTTAAAATTTTGAATCCCGGCAGTAATTCTGTTGTTATTCCGAAAGGTAAAATCATTGCCAAATTTAGTCAATTGACCGAGGAGTACCAGGTCCGACATGTTAATTGCAAGATCAATGTTCCTGTTGTACAAAATATTAATTTAGTGAAACAATGTCCAGCTGAACAAGGTGACAGCATAAATTGCGAATTTCTAGAAAATTTTGAAATTAATCCGAATCTAAAGGACGATCAAAAGATTGCATTAAATCATTTATTATGTGACAATAAGGAGGTATTTGTAACAACGGATAGTCCGAATCTTGGCTGCACTGATATTGCTCAACACCATATCATACTTAAACCAGATATGAGACCTTTACATCAAAAACCGTATAGATTAACTCCTCACAAAAAGGAGGTATTAAGACACCATCTTGATGAGCTTCTACAACAAGGTGTTATTTGTGAACTCAACGCAACTGAAGAGGTACCGATTACGAGCCCAGTTGTTTTAGTGGCAAAACGTTCGAAACCGTCTTCTGAACAAATAAGTGAAAAAACTACTAGTTTAAGACAATTTAGATTTTGTGTCGACTTTCGTTATTTAAATACCCAAACGGAGCCTCTTAAATCATTTTTTCCGGATATACAAGAGCTAACAGAATCCTTTACGGAACGAATTCCAAATTATATAGCGTCAATAGACATGAGTAGTGGATTTTTTCAAATGAAGTTGTCACCAAATAGTTCGAAATATACCGCATTTAATACATGTTTCGGGACTTACAAGTTTTTGCGAGTACCAATGGGTTTACACACAGCTCCCAACTCATTTCAGTTGTTAATGGACAAGATTTTACGAGGTTTGACATTTAAATCTTGCTTATGTTATCTAGACGACGTTCTCATCTGCTCCGAAACTTTCGAACAACATATGTCTGATCTTCAAGAAGTTTTTGATCGTTTCCGTAATGCAGGGCTTAAACTTAATCCACAGAAATGTACTTTTGCAAATTCGTCAGCAATATTTTTAGGACACCATATTTCAAAAGAAGGCATCCGACCACCTCCCGACCGTGTCAGGGCTTTGAATGAATTTCCTCCTCCACAGAATGTTAAACAGCTACGTCGTGCGTTAGGTATGTTTAATTGGTTTCGGAAATTTATTCCAAACTACAGCTCAGCGGCCGAACCGCTTACTCGATTATTAAAGAAATCTGCTAAATTTGTGTGGTCACAGGAACAGTAAACATCATTTACAAGAATCAAACATTTATTGCTAACATCCGCAGTTTTGGCATTTCCTAGATTTGATTTACAATTTTTCCTAGCAGTAGATAGTTCAGCGACAGGTATAGGCTACATGCTTTATCAAAAACACCCAAGTGATACAGGTGAACAAATCCGAGTGGTACTGTTTGGGTCTAAATCATTGAACTCATGACAGAAATCGTACGGACCAACCAAATTGGAATTACTAGGAGTTGTTACAAGTATAGTTGACTGTGCTAGTTATTTACGCGGAGACAGATTCACCGTAGAATGTGACCATCAGGCGTTGCGATCGTTATTTCAAAATCAGTTTAAAGGAGCAATTTACGACCGATGGTTAGCTGTGTTACACCAATTTAATTTTGATATCCAATACAAGCCTGCCGCCGATATGCAAGTTCCCGATGCACTTTCAAGAGTCGAAAATGCGCCACTACTGGACGTTAATGCGGAAGAATCACTTAATGAAAATGACCCCCATTTTCCGTATGAAGTCGAAGAAGTTGGAAAAATTTCATTTGTTAATTTTGCAAAACTCAGTACTGACGAAATCGAAACGGGTTATACAGCAGATACCGAGGAGGAGTCGAGTAAATTGACATTCAAACAAGAAAGTATTGATGGACATTCGTCTTTAACGTGCAATTCAGTGACTTTATCCGATAGGGGGATTACTTCGAATTACCCTGATGTTAACCGAACTACTAATGAAAACGATTCACTTTTTATCGATAGTCACTCATGTGACGTAGATAGTTCCGAAAACAATTCTTTTTTACAGAGGCACCCGACGGATTTATTCGATGTATGTGGAAATGAATGCGTTTCTGACTGTGCTTGTGACACTTTGTTTGTAAATAAATATAAAATGAGACTGATAACTTACGCATTGATGATTTAACTCCTATTTTACAACGGCATCCTATTGATTTTATTGATTCTTGTGGACCTGAATGTGATCAAACTGGTGATAGTTTATATTTACATGTACATAACTCTGGATTTGGTACTGAATTCACAACAGTACAGGATATAAAATTTGTTGGCACAGCTGATAAGACACGTGATCAGCCAACTGATTTTAACAGAAAAAATATTAAACATTTACAAAGACTAGACGAAACATTACTTCCAGTTATTCTTTACTTAGAAAATGGAACATTACCGAAACTTCAGAAGGAAGCTCGTCGTTTGTTATCAAAAGCACCTGATTACAGCATGATCGATGACTTATTATTTCACTCGCGGGTTGCAAAGTCGAAACGCGCCCAAAGAATGGGAGAATTTCAGTTAGTTATTCCTAAACAATTGATACCTAAAGTTTTAGAAACTTACCACCAAACACCTTTAGCAGGCCATATGGGTATACAACAAACAGTGGACAATATTTCAGAACAATTTTATTTTCAAAACTTGCCATTAACAGTGTCAAGTTATGTTCGTTCTTGTCACGACTGTCAGGAACGAAAGATGACAAAAGCTCATACGAAGTCCGAAATAATTTCTTTTCGAACGCCTACAGAACCATTTCAAACTTGGCAGGTAGACTTGTTTGGACCATTGCCAATAACACAAAGAGGGAACGCATATGTTTTCACAGCAGTTGATATGTTTTCCAAACTATTATTTTGTGTTCCGTTATTCAGTTCAGACTCAGTTACAGTGTCACATGCACTTTTTCAATTAGTATGTACTTTTGGCGTGTGTGATTGCGTTATAAGTGACAAAGGTAGTGAATTTATTTCACAATGCACTGATCAGCTTTGCAAAATTTTAGAAGTAAATCAAAACTTTACCCCAAGTTTTATACACCATTGCCTGGGATTGTGCGAACGTACACATAGGACTGTTGCAGAACGTTTAACACCTTATACTAAAAAGGGAATACAGTGGGACAATATGTTACCTGCAATAACATTTTCGTTTAATATCTCGCCAAGTGACTCAACTAAATATTCGCCGTACGAAGTGGTTTACGGATTTCGTCCGAAATTTCCTCTCTCCGTTTCGAAACTTGGAATAGACCTTAATTCGCTTCATAGTGATTATCATAGTTATATGAACCAACAAATATACAAACTGAAACTAATCCGAGAAGAAGCAGTTGTTAATGAACAAAAATCAAGTGAAATTATGAAGGAACGCGAAAATAAAAAGACAAATCCGCTTAAACTTAACATTGGTGATTTTGTATATATGTTGAAAGAAGTAGTTGGACCAGGAAAAAAGCTTCAACCAAAATACCCTGGACCATATGGGTCATTTTCAAAAAATGTCGAATTTTCAGTACACCCATGCTAATTTTTTTATTTCTAATGGAAATTTCAGTTGTAATTGTTTAAATGAAAGCTTGTAGGATTTATGATTCAGAACATTAATAATAAACACGATTTACATCTATTTTCATAAGATTAAAATGTATTTAAGTCCGATTTTTGGGTAATTTGTGTGCGTACAGTTTCAGAAAAACACATTTCAAATGATTTTTTTCCGATTTTCTGATCGCCTTGATATCTGCAAAAGGGACTTTTTAAGAACGTTAATAATTACTCTAACGAAAAATCATAGCTTCTTTATCATTATATGTAACATTTTATCTACAAACTTAATTGAATCCGCGTACATGAAGTTCATGTCCATCCTGTTACCGCTACTTAAATCAGCCGTTAAATTATTCTCCCTATGAATATTGAATTAGTCAGTGTTGATTTCAAAAGTGCAAAGTAACCTTTACATTTAACACAGCACGTTTCTTGAACGACAGTGTAGAGAAAAGAAATTTCAAGACATTTAGTGAAAAAAAATAGAGGGTACTTTCTTTCATGTCTATGCTGTTACCAACAATTTTGATTAATTACACCAAAAGTATACTTGTAAAAAGTGCAATAACGTGTTGGAAACCAAATTCACAACAGAAAAACATTATCACTTCACCAAAGGGAGTAGTTATTTCACAACAGCATTCGAAAATGAAGAAATTTGTCTATCCTGTTATGTCTATCCTGTTACTATGGTTGCTATGGTTACAGTAACAGGATAGACAATTGTAGACAGAAACGTCGTTAAAAAGTTTATCATAACATATAGTTGCAAACAGTATGAAATCTTTCGTTGTTTGAACTCATCTTAAGGTTATAACGTCTTAATCTTCCCAATTTAGCATTTGCAGGTGCAATACAGATATCGGTAACAGGATAGACAAAAAGTTAACAGGATAGAACTTTATATAGTGATATATCATTAACGTACGTTCCTGTTACCAATGAAATAAAGACAAAAGTAAACTAACATGTCAGGGATTTACTTGATGTTGGGTTTATTTGAAAGAGAGAAAAAATGCCGAACAATATGAATTGTTATCTTAGACTTGCATTACTGGTGGTAATTTTTACAACCTTTGAAAACCAATTTTTAGAGGCATTTTTCAGTACAACCTGGAAAATTGACAAATAATCTATTATTTCACAAAATGAATATATATATAAGTTTATTCTCTTGAAAACCATCTAATTGGCTACGAAAAACAAGCTTAAAATTTTATCTAAACCTTTTCTTAATAACCCAAAATTTCTTTTGAAAATGGTAACAGGAGAGACAAAATATTGTACCACCTATCAAAAAATGTTTCAAGATATTCTTGTATGACATTATTAAGATTGCATCTTTTAATATGTTGTTCTATAAGTACTGTTTGTTTTGATTTGCTTATGTAGAGGGTTGTTTGAATAAGTAACTTTTAATCAATTTTTCAATTTCAAAATTCGACATTTTTTGAAAATGACCCATATGTTGTTCATGAAATTTTATCGCCACATTTAGTTAAACTCCGAGAAAAGGACAGTGGTAAATTGTTTAAGAATCCAGTGCATTTGGACCGTCTTAAAATAGCGTTTGTTCGCGCTCCGAATCCGACCAATTATTTTATTCCAATATCATTGAAAAATGAGCAAACTTTGAATGAAATAGAAAAAGGAGCTATCACTAATTCCGAACCTAATAGTAATGTCGTCTCTGACGAACCAAATAGTGAACTCTCAGTTAACAATAATTTACGAACAAGACCCGTGAGACAAATTCGTAAGCCAGTGCGGTATCGATCAGAACTAGGCAATATAAGTGAAAGTACAGTAGCCGATACTTCATCATCTGAACAGACTGACAATACTTTTTACAAAGTCAAACGCATTTTGGCTCAACGAAAACGGAACGAGTGTTATGAATATTTAGTGCAATATAAAGGTGAACCTGCACAAAATGCGATATGGACCTTGGAGAACCAGTTAAATGAAGCCGCAAAACAATCTATAATAAAAAGACCACCTCCAGTTATAGACTAAGACGTAAAGAGTGATGTTACATTCTTTTCATGGACATTATATAGCATTTGACGTACTTAATTAATTGATATGTTGACATTTTTAGTAGACATGATTGCATTTCCATATTACAGACTCTATAGTTATTAATTTGACAAGTTTTTGTAGTTAGTTTTGTGTTTTAGCATTAGTTAAATTTTTCTTAGTCGTTAATTTGCTTTTTAGTAAAGTAGCTAGTTATAATCAAAAGAAGAAAAAAAAAAAAAAAAGATAACAATAGAAAAATATAAAGTCTGAAGTTTTTTACTGTGTATTTGTTATGAAGTTTGGTTTTTCAATTTATTGTGTACAAATGATATTGATTATTGATGACTGTTTTACACATGTAGAATTATGACAAATTTCCCTTGAGATAACGAATTTACGGTTCAATGAGATGAAAACAAATGGTACACATTGTTATCGGATGTCATAAAATATTTTGAGAGGTCAATGAACTATGTGGTTAATTCCGGTTTCAAGTGTAAACCAAAAATGGAATACCTATTTATAAACAGTTCTCTCGTAAAATCATCCGTATTTTTATGAATTTTCATTAATACCGTTGAAAACATGCTTAGTTTGCAGTGTTGTTCATTTTCTAAGGGTATACATACATGTTACAGTGTTAGGCTATTCACATTGTTGATAAATATTTACTGTGAGTCTAAATATACCACGCAAATGATATTATAGCATTGAGTTTGAGTCTTCGAAAGTAGTAGTATTTGATGATGATTGATCTGTTTGAATAATGTTTTTTAATGTTATGAAATCTCACTGACCATCTGAAACAAAATGGATTTGTTTTTTGTTAGGCGGGGATGTTAGAATGTAGATTGCCATGGTCAGTGAGTTTTCATAGAGTTATCGTTCTTTGTATAGTTTCTTCAATATTATGTTCCGTATATTGTTTTGTAATTAGATTTTAGAGATTAGAATAGAATGTTGATGAGAAACGTTTGTTTTTATATGTGCCTCAGCCTACCCAGAAAATGTGAGCTAGCTTCCCTAGACTATCTATATAATAAAACATTTTAATTAGACATATCTGCTCGTATATTTAAAAAAAAACATTAAATACAAATTTCTTTATATCTAATAAAAAAAAATGTTTTCTTGTCGCTAAATAGTCTTCTTGTCGCTTCTTGTCGCTAAAATAATTCTTGTTGTCGCTTGTTGACGCTTGTTGTCGCTTGTTGACGCTTGTTGTCGCTTCTTGACGCTTGTTGTCGCTAATTAGTGAGACCCTTCCGGTCTAATGAGAAGCAACCGTATTCATCATTTTTTTCTTTCAACAATACGATATTATGCCGTCTTGTCAAGCTATCAATTGTGTAAAGAGCTGTTTTGAAATACCAGATCTCTTAAAATCTAGTGAGAAACGTAAACTCTGCAAGCTTTGGATAGATCATTTGCGCAATGATAAACTGAAAATTGAAACTTTTGTGTGGAGTAAAGGCAGAGTTGTTTGTGAAGAACATTTTGAACAAGATTTTTTTTTAAAGTAATCTGATTGCTGAATCCCTGGGGTTTAAATCTGGAAGACTCACACTGAAGCCAGAAGCAGTTCCAACCACAGTGAAACCTGGCTCTGGTAAAGCTGATCGTCAAAAGAAAAGGATTCCTACCAAAACATATCAGGAGAAGAGACGGAAGGCACAGGTAATTATGAGAATTAACATGTCTTTCTGTCAGTCTTTTTCTTTACATGCTTATGGTCCTACTGATAGAACATAGAGGAGAGACTATAGTGCACACAGGACACATGTACACATATGTAGAGGATATAAAAAAGGGGGAGGCTGAGTACTGAATTTCTACACTCGGGATGCTGTACCTTAGGGGATAGTTGTAAGCATATCACATATTCATTTTCTCGCTTGAGCCGGGACGGCGAAAAGTGAGAAAATCAATTAAGTTCAGATGACCAATGATAATCTGTTTATCGCTATTTTACCTTTGACGACGCGTAGTTAATTTTATTGACAACGGGCACGTGCGCCCTTAGTTTCTTGCGAAATTTTTTTTTATCATATACTTGTTGAAAATAATGGTATAATTATACCCTTGATAACACTAATTTATACATATCTTTATTCATTAAATTTGAAGAATTGTCTTAGCCGTGTGATATGACTTTTGTTATCAACTGCTTCCGGTATATATCAACTGCTTTCGGTTTATATGACACTTTAGTTAACTCTACTTTTATTGTGACACCTACATGTACATTGTACCTTTGGTAGATTTTTTCCGCTTAATTCAAACCTGTCCGAAACCGGGAAATTTTGGCTACAAACAGAATGTATTTGCAAAATAAGTGTATATCTCATGTTTATAGTGATCTTTATTGAATATTTTCCACTGAACATTAGAGTAGCAATCAAATAATCAGTTTTTGATATTTGATTTAATATTCGATTTTTAAAGCAAGTATTTCAGTAAACAGTAAATTTTTGAATTTGCATTTACACGAAGAGGTTTTATGACGTCTGTAATATGCTTAGGGGATCCTATGTATGAAGAATATGTTAAATACATGAAACGATCGATTTTGTGGTTTCTGAAATAAAAGATTAATTATGGTAAATGGTCACTAAATGTTCGGCTAAATTTTACATACATTTGTACAACTCCATAACTGGCAACTTCAGTCCGGATTTTCAGTTGTACTAATGCTAGAATAAACACGTTGAATAGTAAGAAAGCGACTTACACTGGAATGTATTTATAGTATGGTGTTTGAAAATCTAGTATGGAAATATAACTAAATAGTGTAAAGATTTTGATGTTGTATGATTTTTATTCATATCCAGAAATCAACGCCACTTTGCTTATTTGAATATTATACTAAAGAAATCGGATACGGGTCTCGGAAATTATATTGAAATGATAGGGAATTTTGAAAAAAATGTCTGTTTTAACTTTAATTTAAGTGATAGACAGGTTGCGGGGACAGAAAATAAATATACACAACAATATACACCATTTAAACGAAACATAATGACTGTCGTTGCAAAAATCAAGGTTCCTGAGCTATTTTAAAAATCGAAGCGAGAGGCTTTTAACATTGCAGTATAACATACAGGCTAAAATGGCTGAAACGTCAAATTTGCAAACTTCGTGTTGAAATATTGGCTAACAAGGTCATTACAAAAGCAGGTTGCGGAGATGAAACTTGAAACTTGAATGTCCAAAGAATAAGCAAGTCCAAACCTTGTTTGTGTAGTCGTTGCACTCTAGGTTCCCACGTAAAGTTAAAATGCCCCTATTTCAAGAAGAATAAACTCACGATAACACGAAAAATTCACTAAATTCGCGTTCATTGTTTTGATTTTGACCGCCTGACAACTTTACGGAAATATCAGAGTGATTATAAACAAGGACTATGTGACGGGCAACTTATAATATCCGTGTTTTAAAGATTTTAATGATATCAAGCCAGTCCAGTTCAAACTATTATCACGTGGTACAATTCTCATTTACATATTATGAATATTAATTAGCAAAAGTACTACTAATTTCTGGCTATGTTTAGACTTTTTTTCCAATAGCAAGAAGATCTGAACAAAACGAAAATTTTAGCATTTCTGTCCTTATTTTTCTCTTTCCATTGGTGTTTTATATTAAATATTGTATTCCACATCAAGGATAACATTGTATCCTATATCTAGGCAAAATAGGAGATTGGAATGGAACAGAAAATAAGTCTTTATTGAGTGGCAATAACTCATATAGTGAAGCGAACAACGATCACAGTCATTTGCTGTTTAAAGCCTTTTTTTTTTATCTGTTATAGCTTTCGTAAAGGCAAAAATAGATTTTAAAACAAAATGTTTTAAGAGCATCAATTTATAAAAGGATTAAATTTATTTCGGCCGTTTCATTTTTTTGGAGGCATTGTCTTACTGATCGTTTTTGTTATGCGACGTATATTTGATGATTTAGAAGACCTTTGTTGCTATTTAAAAATTTCAATCTTTTAACTTGTATGTAGATATTATTATTTTCACCTCAAAGAGTGTTTGAAAAGATTGTTCTCTATCGTGGAGACAGCGTGCAACTACTGCAAGTGTTGTTTTTGTTTTTTTTTTTTTGTGTATTAGTTGTGTACTTTTCTACGTTTTTTATTGTTTGTAGGTCAATCAAATATCAATGATAAGTTGTCAATGACATTAAAAGACCTCCTTACGAAAAGTGCTGTTCAAATCCACTCGTCCTATGGGCTCGTGGATCCTAACATCCCTTGTATTGCTCAGTACTTTTAATATCAAGATGAATTTATCATTGAACCTTTACTATTACAAACACTGTATAACAAACTGTCAGTCTGGATCGATTTACTGCTATTTCGCGTGTATAATACATTATACTTTTATTTATCAATGTTCATCTTACATGTGTTGAGCACAAACGACACATGACTTACTTGTAATTCACTAAAGATCCCGTGTTTTTTTTCATTTTCACGAGCTACATTTAAAACGTCCCGGTTTTTCACAAATAGCTCGTTCTTTTTTAAATGAAAACTTTAAGGTGAATAATCATTCTTAGCCTTAAAAACTGACTTTATCTAGTATTTATCAGTTATTTATTGTAGGACAATATTCCCAATTTGTCACAAAGACATATCACTATGTTTATAATGCTAGTTCAATTCAATGCTAATCATGCTAATCGTCTGTTCTGAAAATAATTTACCATAGCCTTAATTGCGGAATTGGAATACATTTCGAAATTAATGGATTTTTTATAAAACCGTCGTTAGATAAAAAATACAGGGTAATCAAATTCTTTTCATAATCATTTCATGATATTTTTTTTAAATATCTCTGTTTTGTTTAAAAAATAATCTTCATGATATACACCTACTCCATTGTGGGCCAAACGTTAATAAAATCTATACAAACAAAAGAAATGTCCCTTTCCATTACCCTGACAAACAAGTCATGATTCCCATTGTTTTTAGTGAATTTATATGCGAATGAAATCCTAAACAATCCATTCGATTAAAAAGAATGTCAAGTACAGCTGAAATTATAAAATAGATATGACTGTAAACAATTGTCACAAGGTTATCCTCTCAAGTGTTTTAGGAAACGAGCTCCAGAAAAAATAAGTACAAAATATCTTCCTTAGTTTCATGATATAATAAAATAGCAAGAATTATATTTCATTTATCAATGATTTATAAGTTTATGTTTAATGTTAGATTAAAGGGCTTCAAGAACCATATTTATTTTCTCATAATTTGCATATTTATTTTATTTGTCCTTGTCGATATTTATCACGTTTGGCAAGGTTGTTCTACGAGAGACGTTCTGTTCTGGTGATTCGGTCCTGACTGGTGCTGGTGGGTCCTGATTCTATGCTGGTGGGTTTGTTTACATTGTATCAGAACGGCAATAAAACAACCGTTCTGTTGCTTAATTTTTCTCTGATACGTCCTTAGTACCATGCGAGGAAAATGACAACGAATTTTTATTGCAAAAGTCGTGCAAATTCGCCAAAGGAAATTGTCCTGACGATGTGCTGGTGATTAGAAAAACGGTCCTGGTTCTGTGCAGCTATGTCCTGGTTCTGTGCTATTATATTTTAGTTAAAAGTGGCAAATATTCAAGATCTTTGATGCAGAAAATTTGTATAATTGATAAATAAAAATATTTGGTGGATATTTCATATGAGCAAAGTTGAGTCTGTTTTTTTTTATTTGATTTTTGAGAAGGGGTGCAAGATCTTTTCTATTGAGGTGTTTTATGCATTTTTAAACTTTTGTTAACTGTTATTTTGAAGATATATGTGATGTTAACTGTTATAAACTAATCAGATGTTATCGGTTTTCTTAAAATTGACATTGTTGTGAACTGTTATTAGGAAAATAAAAACATTACCCCTGTTTACTGTTTTTTGATTTTTGAATTTTGAATTCACTGTTTTCTGTTTTCTAATTTAAGATGATTTAAAATGCTGTTATCGGTTATTAATATTTTAAGTTTACTGTAATCTGATTTGAGCAAAAAAGAAAACTATTGACCTGTTAATGGAACCCCTCTTGTCCCCTTTAGAGATAAGAAAATATGCATACGATTTGCGGGATTATGGTCCTTTTGCATGACCATCAAAATACGGTGTAAAATATCCAATACATATATAAAAAAGATTATGTGGTATGTTTGCCAATGGACAAATTTCCATTAGAAACCAAATGAACTAGGTGTTAACAACTATACATCACCGTACGACCTTCAAAAATGACCAGAAAATCAAAATGTAAAAGGTTTTGCATAAAAATGGAGAGCATGAATATAGAATAAAGGACTTCTGTTCTAATAAAATTTATAATGGAAATGGGGAATGTGTCAGAGACAAAACCCGACCAAAGAGCAGCAAACAGCAGACGGCCACTAATGGGTCTACAATACAGCGAGAAAATGCCGCACCCGGAGGCGGGCTTCAGCTGGTCCCTGTACTACTTCAATGAAAATGGACGTCACACTAAACTCCATAACATATAAATGAACTAAAATTTAAAAAAACACACAAGACTTACAAAGGCCTGAGGCTCCTGACTTGGGACAGGCTCAAAAATGCAGCGGAGTTAAACATGCTTTGTGAGATCTCAATCCTCCCCTTATACCTCTAGCCAATGTAGAATTATAAACAAACACACAGCAATACGCACAGTAAAACTCAGTTTAAAAGAGGTAAGAGTCCGTGTCAGAATAGGTAACTAAAGAAACTAAGCAAAATGACAATAATACATAAACAAGGGACTACTAGCATTTACTCCCATGCGAGCTCCAGACCTCAAACTAAATGAAAGATTATGTCTTCATCATATGAAAATCAAACACAACCTCAGGTGATCACGGCAAACTATCAGGTGAGCCTGAACATTTATTAGATGAGTTTAGATAATACATTCAGTGTAGCCTAAGCATCCTGTGTATTGTTTCTCTGGCAAATTTGTACGATACTGTAGATACTTTTCTTTTTATACAACCAAATGAATCTTAGCCTTGTTTCTGCGCGTAAGAATCATGTGTCCTCAGCAGCTAAAATCAGATTTTTTTGTAACAATTTATTGTTTACTATATAGCTAACATGATGACAATAATATTGCGGTTTTCTTTTTGGAATAAGGAAGAGGGAGGTCACGGTGAAAGTTGTCAAGCTTGGAATAGTTTTGAAATTCTAAAATCTTTGATAAAAAATAATTTGATGCAGATGATCAAGAACGATTTTATTACTGCAGTTGATAATTTTACCATAAAAAACATTTTCTAAGAAGGGGAAGGGGGGTTCCCGTAACATTCAAAAGTTGTACTTTATAAGCTATTAAGCATCATTTACTGTACCTTTAACAGGGGCGGATCCAGCCATTTTAAAAAGGGGGGATTCCCAACCCAGGATGAAGGGGGTTCCAACTATATGTCCCAATTCAAATGCATTGATCGTCAAAAAATGGGGTTCCAACCGGAAGGGCAGACTAGAATTTGTCAGAGGATGAAGACTAGATAACATAGAAAATATATACCAAAATAAGATTTTTTTAAGTTATGCATTTTAAAGATCAAAAGTAAAGTCTTGTCAAAGATTTTTGACAAAGAGTTAGGGGGGTATAAGTGAACGATGTGCCCTACTTTTCTTTTTTTAAATATATTTCATGAATAAAAATAAAATATGCCAAAATTTAAATTAAAAGTGAGTGAAAAATGAGTGAACGAAAAAAAATTATTCCAGACTGTGTTTTAGTTGATTTTAGTCTCTGATGCATGATTTTTTATTATTAATTGTTTTTGGCTTTTAACTAGCTTTCAATAACTGTGAGAACTCTCAAATCATACTTTCTTGTTCATTTGACCTGTTGATACTATTTGTAATGCTTTTTTGTTCTTTAATGTTTACTTTTTTCAGGATTATAACTGGTCTATATACCAGCTTTGATAAGTGTTTGATATTACTATAAATTTTCACTCTTTCGTACTATGAACATCCAAAATATTTATTTTGTAAAAATATTTCCTTTCTCCATTTAACCTGTATATGTATACCTAACAACAAAATTATTTTCATTTACCTGTGTACAAATGCAAATGGTGCATATTTTTGTTCTAGCCTACTGTTGTTTTCTGAAATTGTTTAACATTTCACAGCGCTCGGTATATTTTATTGATTTTGTATTTACATTGTATCATAGATCAAATTTACTTGTTCAGTGTATGTTGGATCGTGTTAATTTGTCTTTTGATTGAGTTAAGCCATTTCAATTGATATTTTATAGTGTGTCTTTCTATGTTGTGATGTTACACTATTTTTTTCAGATAAGGGGAAGGTTTGGTACCATTCAAACGTTTAACCCGCTGCAATTGTTTGCACCTGTCCTAAGTGTTGTGTAATATGGTATAATGGACATGACATTACTATGTAGACAGTACGGTAGTTAGATATACCGCGTAGTTCGGTTCCCAGTATGATCCATTGTAAATTACCCAACTTGGGATAAGATCTCATATAGCTACCAGGTAACGAGAGTTGGCGTATTGGCGGGAATAAGGACGCAACGAATAAAACTCAACCAGAGACATATCAGAGGATATTTGGTAAGTTAGTAGCTATAGAAACATTGCATTGTATTAAGAGTATCAGTATTAAGTGATAATACTCGGAAATCACATCACTTGGCGAGCAGGGTTTCCTGTGTTAAAAGGACGATTTGATCGAGACACGTCACACAGAAGTGATTACGTCACGTGTAATTGCAAAGTTAATATTGCTAAATTTGGTATATAATATTATGAAGTGTTTGAACACGGAAATAATATAAGCATAATAACTTGCGTTATTACAAAGTTAACAAATTTTACAAAATTTAATTTTGCTAATTGTTTCACGTTTTGCTAATATTAACCGTTTAGCATAATCGCCGTTATCAGAGCATATTAGAAGAATTAGCCATTTTCAGAGAAAATTAGCCGTTTTTTCTGTGGTTAGCCACATAACACATACACATAATTTTTTTTTTTTGGTTCAGCAACCAGTGGTTTAATTAAACTGTATTTGTGTTAATATAACATTATGACATCGTTAGCTTTTCAGCAGGAATGTACATAAATTAACAGCTGTTCTTATAAAGAGTTATTGTTGTTACCGGGTGTTGGAAATGTCAAAGCTGACAAGATTATGTCTATGAGAGAGACATTTGGTAATATTCAGCCTGAGCATCTCTCTGAAATACCAAGACTACGAATTACTGAAGCTTTGATGGATATGATAGATTTTTCACCGGTTACACAGCAACAAGAATACAAATCAGGGACACAGTCCAGTTATGATTTACAAGATTATGTTGACATTGGTGAAGTTAAAACATATGGATTTCATTCGGAATATTCAAAACGAGAAGTAGAAATCAATGACTTTTCAGACTCGGACACACCTGATGATGAATGTTTGCTCAAACCTGAGATTGAGGAAGTAAAACGTGAGTTATCACGTCCCAGTTCAGCAATGAGCAAGCCTTTAGATTACACTTTGCAGTATGGGGATCACCGTTATTCATCAAAATTGTCAAGACCTGATGAAAGAAAGCCGTTACTACAAACCAAGTGTGATGACCAAGATAAAGTTCAAGATTTTTCAAGTGATCGATAGTCTAAGCCAGACAACATTCAAAGAACAGATGAATTAGGGTACACTAAACCACGTATCAGATTAAATGTTGAGGAAAATATTGAAAAACGTGATTATTCACGTAATCAAAATACACAACAGTAGACATCACAATTGGTATGGCAGCAATGGCCCAATGAGCACAAACCTAGATCAGAAAGCCAGTTTCAGTCCCAAGACGTCGTCAACAGTTAGAATCACATACACCATCAACTATAATCCGTCGCAGAATACCTTCACCTGAAATCCGTCGCAGAATACCTTCACCAGAAATATATAGGGAACCAGTTTATTCCTTGAGAACACCAAACCCAACATACTCTTCTACATTAAATAGAAATATGTACCCTCCAAGACCATATTAAAGTTATGGGGAGTCACCGCAATCAATGCCTCCAGCTCAACCAAAATCAAAGAACCTAGAAATACCAAGAGGACTAAAGTATGATGGATCATCAAGCTGGAAATCTTTTTACACCTAGTTTCAGAGGTATGCTGATCGTTTATCGTGGACTACCACGGAACGAAACGAACAACTTTGTTGGTGTTTACATAGTAAAGCAGGTGAATACTATGTCAATTTAATTGAAAGGGACCAAAGTGTGGATTATTTTGACCTAATTCACAAATTAGAGAAAAGGTTTAATTTTCAAGATTTACCAGAGACTTTGCAAGTTCAATTTATGAGTGCACGACAAAATACAAATGAGAAATTGGAAGATTGGACAGACCGAGTTCTCTCGTTAGCCTGAAAAGTATTCCGAAATCTTCCCGACAGTTACATGTATACACAAGCTTTCTGGAAAATATGCCAAGGATGCTCAGATAAAGAAGCTGGTCAACATGGAGCCACAGCCAAACCAACATCTGTAGAAGCAGCAATCGATCAGATAAAATGGTTCCAACATAACCATACAGCTATATTTGGTAAACCAACCGGTAGACGACACCCAACATCAAATCATGATGAGCCAAGATATTATTATGATAGCGACTTAGCTGTTCACGCTATTGGTAAGACAGATACAAAGTCTGAATTCTTTAAACAAATAGATGCATTGTTAGAAAAGATGACTGCTATGGAACAGCAGCTTCATAAACAACAGCAGGTAAAACAGTTTCCTCCACAAAATGAAGCCCAGCCAGCAGTTCAACCGTTTAGACAGCAAAATCCTACAAATTAAAGTAATCGCCAACAATGGCGTATCAGGGATAATAAGCAAAATAATGAACGACAACCACCATTTGGAAGGCGCTGGGGACCTATTCCACCTGAAAAATTAGCAAATATGGCCTGCTATTTTTGTCATCAGAAAACATGACATGTCGGTCCGTGTATATTTGCGTCCATTCGTTTTTCATTTTGAAATATCAAAAACAAAAAACAAAGAACGAGAGTGTTTTCATTTTTCGTTTTTGATTTCTAATAAACCAAAATGAAAAACAAAAGTGTTTTCGTTTTTCGTTTTTGATTTCACTAAAACCAAAACGGAAAATGAAAGTGTTTTCTTTTTTTTGTTTTTGATTTCTCTAAAAACCAAAATGAAAATCAAAAGTGGTTCCGTTTTTCGTTTTTGATTTCACTAATGATGAATTTTGTATGTATTTTAATTATTTCGCGTTTTATGATGTACAATGTTTTCCTTTCTTGTTTTACAGTCATTGATAGTATATAAGGGCAATGTAAACACCCCGGTGTTCTTTCACCATAATGTAGACAAAATAGACCGCCTGACTTATGAATTGAACTACGGTGATAAATGAATCAAAGCCTTTCAAATTACCTTGTTTATATCTTTACTTTAAAAAAAAATTATTATATATAAATATTAAACGAATCATAAATTTAAATTGTACAATATAATATTATATAAAGATGGTACAAATAGATAGATTGATTACAACATCACATTAACAAGGGAGGTTACTACTTTTAAAACTGATAAGAAAACTAGCCCAGTCGTTAAAGTATACATGCACAGCGGTTATCAGATCTATAGTATTTAAATCGAAGTTAATGTCGACGGATGCAAAAGTCTTTAACAATCTGAACAATAAGGGTGTGTGATCTTTACTTTTAAGTTTAGAAAGGTTGATCTAAGATGATTAGAAATTGAATTGATGACCAAGGTTCATCTGCCAGTATTATACGAACATTCAGGACGATAATGTGTTTTGCTTGATCAATTGATTGAAAAACAAATTTGCGCAATTTCACAATTCAAACCGGGATTAGCATTCAATCATTTTGCCATTCGGAGCCTATTTGGTAATAGTTTTGCTTATTTGTGAAAGCTATATGGAGACCTTAACTGGAGGGTGTGGATGGGGGTTTACGGAATAGTGAATAGTGGGCAAAAAAATATAAATAAAAGAGACAATGAACCAAGACATAAAAAATAGAATAATGAGGTGTTTAAATATGGGGTCAAATATGAATAGAACAAAATAATTGGCAAAAAGTAAAAAGAAATAAAGAATAGAGATAAATGGCCTAAAACACTAATTAAAGAATAGAGAAAAATGGTATAAAATATCAAAGAATACAGAAATGAAGAACCCGGCATCCAGACCATCGCACTAGTTGCATAAACCAACGTTATTTTGTCTCCGGTAGATTGTTATTGGTTATCATACGTTTTGTTTTTATTTCTATGCCTATCAATTAAGACGTGAGCTTTCATAATTTGCCAGCTTATTACATTATGAAAAAAGACTAAGCCGAACATCACCCTGGATTTTTTCTCAGGTAGACCTCAGCTACCGACCCTACCACACCATTACCGAAAAGTTAATAAACAAATTTCTACGGCAATACTTTTGTCCGCACTAGGTGCAAAGGGAAGCTGAGTAGCTGAGGTTTACAGTAGAAAAAATCCAGGTGTTGTTCGGCTTAGTTTTTTTTCTAAAGTAGGTCCAAAGTTGAGGTCGGATACCCTACCCAACCCTTCTCGAAAGAAAATAAAAACAAATTCTACGGCAATACTTTTGTCCGCACTAGATGCAAACGTAAGCTAGAGATCTAGCGCCTACTTCATCAAAATTCCTATTTTAAGTATAGCACGGATTTTTTTTTTTAAAGCTTATAAATAATTTCCTTGTCCACCATACTTTAAATACAAAAAATAAACCTTTCGTCCAATCATAAGTAAGCGAAATCCACTGGTTCAGAAGTAGAATGTTTTGTCAAAACAGTTTTGTGTGGCAAAAAAAAGTTAAAGCACGAGTGAAACTTTCTTTTCTTCTAATGCAGAACAATAGTTACTTTTCATGAACTATTTGACAGGATGCCGATAATGTGGAAAGCTATTTCACACAATAGTGCAAATTTGCCAACATTTAAAATAATTTCATAATTATTTACGATTCTATATACACTCAAAAGTGTTGCCTATTTAAAATGTAAAGCGTGCGGCACGCTGTGTGATATATTGAAAGCGATTTCTATTGCATTTATAAAATTAATGAACAAGAAATGAAATTTTAAAATTCATTGAATAATGTCTTTGACTGCTTAATTATATATTAAAAACTGATAGTATAGTGGTTATATATTAATAAAAACATCTGAAGAACGTTTGAATCTTATGCAACATTTGGGTTTACATAAATATCTGAAAACTGGCTGCTAACGAAGTGGCTGCTAGCAAGTGGCTGCTTGCTTGAGCCTGGTCTTACAAACTCCGCATTTTCATTCACGTCTTCACATTACAGGTTGCAACACCTTGCCAAATTATTGGGTTCCAATAAACGTTTAGCAAATTATGCCAATGTGCTTTCCCATGGGCATGGGGTTTTATGCAGAACAATTACCGGAATTTTATGGTAGTTTGCAAAATAATCGAAATCTTACTGAACAAAGTAGATAGCCACATTAAAAAAGGTTGAGGCATTGAAGGCCATATTAAGTTTTCATATTTCACATTCTTGCGTGTCTAATTGTAATCAGACGGTCATTGTAGAGTTCCAAGAAGTTTACAAATTAATTTAATACAAAGGCAAAAAATAATGTATAGTTTCATTGGTGAAATTAATACTGAAAATGGAAATGAAGAATGTGTCAAAGAGACAACAGCCAGACCAAAGTGCAGAAAACACCCGAAGGCCACCAATGGGTCTTCAACACAAAGGGAAAATCCCGCAACAAACGGCGGGCTTCAGTTGGCCCCTAAATAAAAATGTATACTAGTTCAGTAAAAATGGACGTCACACTAAACATGCTAAACTAAAAATTAAAAAAAAACATACAAGACTAACAAAGGCTAGAGGCTCCTGACTTGGGACAGGCGCAAATGTGCGGCGGGGTTAAACATGTTTTATGAGATCTCAACCCTCCCCCTATACCACTATAGCTAGCCAATGTAGCTATAGAGTAAACAAACACACAGCAATACGCACAGTAAAACTCAGTTTAAAAGAAGTCCGATGTCAGAATAGGTAATACATAGACAAAAATGAAAATTATCAATGAACAGGGATTTTATTCCTGTTCTTCATCTTGAAAGTAGCCGGAGGGTCTTCAGCGAGGCAACGAACCATTCATACCATAAAAACAACAGCCACACACCTGACTATGTGGATTACAATGTTTTGCTTTATCCTACATATGTCTTTTGATGTTGTCCCTAAATGAATCTATATATTTTGAGATATTGTCGAAAAAATAAATAAAACAAAACTTGCGTTTTAGATTAAGAAAGGGCCTGAAAGAAACGTTCAGAATGCACGATTTTGCGTCATTTTTTCCAGATCTTTAAGGGGCCTTGAGCCCTAGACCCCTCGCCCAAAATATATTTTGCTTCACTTAGTTAGGCTAGTTACGGCCCTATCTTATCATCTTAGATCAACCATTCTAAACTTAAAAGCAAAGATCACGCACCCTTATTGTTCAGATTAATAAAGACTTTTGCATCCGTCGACATTAACTTCGATTTAAATACTATAGATCTGATAACTGCTGTGCATGTATACTTTAAGGACTGGGCTAGTTTTCTTATCAGTTTTAAAAGAAGTAACCTCCCTTGTTAATGTGATGTTGTAATCAATCTATCTATTTGTACCATCTTTATATAATATTATATTGTACAACTTAAATTGATGATTCGTTTGATATTTAAATATAATATTGTTTTTTAGTAAAGATATAAACAAGGTAATTTGAAAGGCTTTGATTCATTTATCATCGTAGTTCAATTCATAAGTCAGGCGGTCTATTTTGTCTACATTATGTTGAAAGAACACCGGGGTGTTTACATGGGCATTATTTACTATCAATGACTGTGAAACAAGAAAGGAAAACATTGTACATTATAAAACGAGAATATTTAAAATTACATTCAAAATTCATTTTTAGTGAAATCAAAAACGAAAACGGTCCGTGTATATTTGCGTCCATTCGTTTTTCATTTTGAAATATCAAAAACAAAAACAAAAAAAACGAGAGTGTTTTCATTTTTCATTTTTGATTTCTCAAAAGCCAAAACGAAAAACAAAAGTGTTTTCGTTTTTCGTTTTTGATTTCTCTAAAACCAAAACGGAAAACGAAAGTGTTTTCATTTTTTGTTTTTGATTTCTCTAAAACCAAGATGAGAATAAAAAGTGTTTCCGTTTTTCGTTTTTGATTTCACTAAAGATGAATTTGAATGTAATTTTCATTATTCTCGTGTACAATGTTTTCCTTTCTTGTTTCACAGTCATTGATAGTAAATAATGCCAATGTAAACACCCCGGTGTTCTTTCAACATAATGTAGACAAAATAGACCGCCTGACTTATGAATTGAACTACGGTGATAAATGAATCAAAGCCTTTCAAATTACCTTGTTTATATCTTTACTAAAATAGAAATATTATATTTAAATATTCAACGATCGAATCATAAATTTAAATTGTACAATATAATATTATATAAGTTTGGTACAAATAGATAGATTGATTACAACATCACATTAACAAGGGAGGTTACTACTTTTAAAACTGATATGCAAACTAGCCCAGTCCTTAAATTATACATGCACAGCGGTTATCAGATCTATAGTATTTAAATCGAAGTTAATGTCGACGGATGCAAAAGTCTTTATCAATCTGAACAATAAGGGAGCGTGATCTTTACTTTTAAGTTTAGAAAGGTTGAGCTAAGGTGATAAGACAGGGTCGTAACTAGCCTCTATTACAAGTGAAGCAAAATATATTTTGGGCGAGGGGTCTAGGGCTCAAGGCCCCCAAAAGATCTGGAAAAAATGAAGCAAAATCGTGCATTCTGAACGTTTTTTTCGGACCCTTTCTTAATCTAAAACACAAGTTTTGTTTTATTTATTTTTTCGACAATATATCAAAATATATAGATTCAGTGTAAGACTTTTAGTATTTAGGGACAACATCAAAAGACATATGTAGGATAAAGCAAAACATTGTAATCCACATAGTCAGGTGTGTGGCTGTTGTTTTTAGGGTATGAATGGTTCGTTGCCTCGTTGAAGACCCTCCGGCTACTTTCAAGATGAAGAACTGGAATAAAAGCCCTGTTCATTGATAATTTTCATTTTTTCTATGTATTGTGTGCGATGTTGTCCCATGCACATTTACTCAACATCTCTTTATTTTCTATTTCAGGGCCTAAACAAGGCTCAATGCAAGTTTAGCCCTTCAACGTTAAATTTTAATGTCATATGTTACACTATTGTTTAGGGTAAGGGTGAATTTGGTACCTATTAAAACGTTTAAACCCACTGCATTTGTTTGCACCTGTCCTAAGTCAGGAACCTGATGTTCAGTAGTTGTCGTTTGTTGATGTGGTTCATAAGTGTTCTCGTTTCTCGTTTAGCATATAGATTAAACCGTTGGTTTTCCCGTTAGAATGGTTTTGCACTGGTCATTTTGGGGCCCTTTGTAGTTTGCTGTTCGGTGTGAGCCAAAACTCCGTGTTGAAGACCGTACTTTGACCTTTAATGGTTTTTCTTTTACAAATTGTGACTTGGATGGAGAGTCGTCTCGTTGGCACTCATACCACATCTTCTTATATCTATATATGGTCTTTTTAAATGAATTGATGTCGGGAGATTGGGATTTCTAGCTTTAGTTAAACCCATGTCAGCTTTTTATTTGTATTTACAGAAAATAGAGCCAGTTTTGTATTCCTTAATATACTGTAACAGTTAATTTTCCATGAAAAAGGGACAGTTTTTTCTATGTCCGGTAGAATCGTATCATATCTAGACATCGATAGGCGTATTAAATTGCAAAACCACACATGACCGTTCATTAGTTTTCGTAGATCTATTCAAAGTTTTAATAAGTCTACACAAAGCAGAAAATGAACTTTTACAACAAGGAATATTACACAACTGAAGCCATAGTCATAAAGATCGATTGACTGATTGGTGTTCCTTTAACTTCGCCGCAGAACGAAAAATATTATCTGATATTCATTTTCAACATCTTCAATCTCTATTGTTCCCAAGGAAGCAACCATTTGATTCTCTGGGGTGGGGCAAGGATTTGTACCCGAAGTTAATACTTTTTTTAACCCAGACCATAAAACATGCCTTTATCCACGGCCACTCACAAACACAACTAGATATCATTGAGATGGGAGCCATCTCTGTGGGCCCCGCTGTGAATAATGTGCATTAAAAAAATTGTATCTTTACCATAGGACATGGGGTTGTCAACTGAAACCAAAGTTTTTGACCTTGACCTTTGACCTAGGAAGTTGTACATAAATTATGACACACCCTCTGGTGTTGGTTAATATACATGTCAAGTATAAACTTTGAAATCATAACGGTTCTCAAGATATAGAGCGGACACGATCTTTACCATAGGACATGGGGTTCTCAACTGAAACCAAAGTTTTTGACTTTGACCTTTGACCTAGGAATTTGTACATACATTATGACACACCCTCTGGTGTTGGTTAATATACATGTCAAGTATAAACTTTGAAATGTAACGGTTCTCTAGATATAGAGTGGACACAATTTGTTAGGGACGGACGAACAGACGGACGGACGGACGGTCAGACTGATCACTATAGGGCGCTGCCATTCGGCGGGGCCCTAATAATATTTTCAATATTTATTAATAACATTTTTTTTTACACTTTTATATTTTTTGTTGTCTTAAAATATTAATTTGACTAGAATTTATTCGAGTTTACTAAATATACATGTTTATACCAAGCCAAGTCAGTTTATATCTTGTTTCTCGCCTGACTATACAAAAGCCCAGGAGAGCTTTGGCCATCATTTGTCGTCTTTGATAGATAAGGTTGACTTATAAGCTGTCTATACAAAGTAATGGGACAATGGCATGAAGACATCACCAAATCACCATATGCAATACACAAAAAGACACCTAGAGCTCACAATACGGTCTTCAACTACCCATCAACAGGCAGTAAGCTCTGGTTGGCTCTAAACACAAATCCAAGGGTACAGCAAAATGTGAAAATATCCAATTAAAACTGGGTGACCTGGGAGGAACTTTCCTAAGAAATACAAATTTCAACCCCCTCAACATTGCCAATGTGACAACCATCCCCAAAGTTCAAATGAAGTGGCTGAAAGCAGTTATATATACAATGTAGGCAACCGTACCACCTTCAACAATGAGAAAAAAAACATACAGTATAGTCAGGTATACTAGGCCTTCACACGAAAAATATGAAAGAGTTCAATTGAGAAAAATAACGGCCTAATTTATAACACAATAAAACAAAAAACAAATATGACAGACATCAACAAACGACAACGACTGAACTACAGGCTCCTTACTTGGGACAGTCACATACAGTATGTGGCGGGGTTAAACATGTTTGTGGGCGCTCAACCCTCCCATTAACTTGGGACAGTTTTGTTACAGCACAACATAAGAACAAACTATGAAAATCAGTTGAAAAGGGCTTAACATATCAGATCGATAAAAACAGGGAAAAAAATATCTAACAAAAGCACAGACCGGACGTGGCAGGGTATTTATACATCCTTAATAAACAAAAAAAGGACACAAAGTACAGATCTGAGAGTAATCGCAGTTACTGACAGCTAGTTTAAAGCCAATAACAACTAATAAAAAAAATCATGCATCTAAGACTAAATTAGCAATCAGTACACATCCAACATCCAATGGACTTAGTTTAAAGACGTTATTAACAGTCAGAGAAAGACATGACCTTGTGCAATGCCAAATCATAGGTATCAACAGATTGTAGTACCTTGGTGTGTATAACAATAATATGTAGTATGGTTTTAAGTTACTGATAACAAATTTAATATTTATACCAATTAAAACAATATTCAAAGATCTATTTACAGTGTTCAATTGGTAACCTTTTAAAATAAGTTTGTTTAAAGGATTGATAAGTTTACCCTGATCGTTTTTAATTTACATACATACAATTTATATTTATATTATTATTGATAAATACAATATTGCAGAAGTAGTAGAAATAGATCTCAGGTGGGGGAAGTTGTTTTTGACTTCAGGGAACTTTATTTGGATATGCCTGTTATGGTCTCATTGAGATTAACCAGACCTTCATTCAATTTCAGTACTTTTTTTATGTCCCATGTATGGACATTATGTTTTTCGGTTTGTGCGTCCGTTCGTTCTTCCGTTCATCCGTCTGTTCCGCTTCAGGTTAATGTTTTTGGTCAAGGTAGTTTTTGATGAAGTTGAAGTCCAATCAACTTGAAACTTAGTACACAAAAGCCAAATTTTATATGTTTGCTATACACACAAATTTATTTTCTAAACTTGGTAATTAATTAATCTAAAGTACAGTCCTAAATAATCAAATAATCATGAAATATTTGGTCTAGTAATCAAATAATCACAAAAAAAAAAAAACAACCAAGTAATCACATAATCAAAAACTCCACGAGGAGGTTCATTAAAGATGACATATTTTGGTATTAATATTGATTCACTTATAGGGTTTTTGCATCGGTAATAACCACATTAATTCTAAAACAAGTTGTTGGCATTATACGAGTCATTTTCTTCTCATATATTTAATGACGGTATGATACCAAACCCCTCACAGGAGGGATTGTGCTTGATTTTCATGTGATGAAGACATAATCTTTCAATCGGTTTAATTGAGGTCTGGAGCTGGCATGTCAGTTACTGCTAGTAATCCTTTGTTAAGTTATGAATCATTGTCATTTTGCTTAGTTTCTTTGTTACCTATTCTGACATCGGACTCGGACTTCCTTTAAACTGAGTTTTACTGTGCGTATTGCTGTGTGTTTGTTTACTCTACATTGGCTAGCTATAGTGGTATAGGGGAGGGTTGAGATCTCACAAAACATGTTTAACCCCACCGCATTTTTTGCGCCTGTCCCAAGTCAGGAGACTCTGGCCTTTGTTAGTCTTGTATGTTTTTTTTTTATTTTTAGTTTAGTGTGACGTCCATTTTTACTGAACTAGTATACATTTTTATTTAGGGGCCAACTGAAGCCCGCCTCTGGTTGCGGGATTTTCCCGTTGTGTTGAAGACCCATTCATTTGGTGGCCTTCGGCTGTTTTCTGCTCTTTGGTTGGGTTGTTGTCTCTTTGACACATTCTTCATTTCCATTCTCAGTCTTAATTAATTTATTATTTCACCAATGAAACTTTACATTATTTTTTGCCTTTGTATTAAATTAATTTGTAAACTTCTTGGAACTCTAAATTGACCGTCTGATTTCAATTATACACGCAAGAAAGTGAAATATGAAAACTTATTTGGCCTTCAATACCTCAACCTTTTTTAATGTGGGTATCTACTTTGTTCAGTAAGATTTCGATTTTGACAATTATTTTGCAAACTACCATAGATTTCCGGTAATTGTTCTGCATAAAATCCCAAAGGGAAAGCACATTGGCAAAATTTGCTAAACGTTTATTGGAACCCAATAATTTGGCAAGGTGTTGCAACCTGTAATTAATGTGAAGACGTGAATGAAAAAGCGGAGTTTGTAAGACCAGGCTCAAGCAAGCAGCCACTCGCTAGCAGCAAGTTTTCAGATATTTATATAAACCCAAATGTTGCATAAGATTCAAACGTTCTTCAGATGTTTTTATTAATATATAACCACTATATTATCAGTTTTTAATAAATAATTAAGCAGTCAAAGACATTATTCAATGAATTTTAAAATTTCATTTTTTGTTCATTAATTATATAAATGCAATAGAAATCGCTTTCAATATATCACACAGCGTGCTGCACGCTTTACATTTTGAATAGTCAACACTTTTGAGTGTATATAGAATCGTAAATAATTATGAAATTATTTTAAATGTTGGCAAAATTGCACTATTGTGTGAAATAGCTTTCCATATTCTCGGCATCCTGTCAAATAGTTCATGAAAAGTAACTATTGTTCTGCATTAGAAGAAAAGAAAGTTTCACTTGTGCTTTAACTTTTTTTTTGCCACAGAAAACTGTTTTGACAAAACATTCTACTTCTGAACCAGTGGATTTCGCTTACTTATGATTGGACGAAAGGTTTATTTTTTGTACTCAAGGTATGGTGGACAAGGAAATTATTTATTAGCTTTAAAAAAATAATCCGTGCTATACCTAAACTAGGAATTTTGATCAAGTACTAGCTTAATTAGTGTTTTAGGCCATTTATCTCTATTCTTTATTTCTTTTTACTTTTTGCCAATTATTTTGTTCTATTCATATTTAAACACCTCATTATTCTTTTTTTTTATGTCTTGGTTCATTGTCTCTTTTATATATATTTTTTGCCCACTATTCTCTATTCCGTAAACCCCAATCCACACCCTCCAGTTAAGGTCACCATATAACTTTCACAAATAAGCAAAACTAATACCGAATAGGCTCCAAATGGCAAAATGATTGTATGCTAATCCCGGTTTGAATTGTGAAATTGCGCAAATTTGTTTTTCAATCAGTTGATCAAGCAAAACCCACTATCGTCCTGAATGTTCGTATAATACTGGCAGATGGACCTTGGTCATCAATTCTAATCATCTTAGATCAACCTTTCTAAACTTTAAAGTAAAGATCACGCTCATTTTTTGTTCAGATTGATAAAGACTTTTGCATCCGTCGACATTAACTTCGATTTAAATACTATAGATCTGATAACCGCTGTGCATGTATACTTTAAGGACTGGGCTAGTTTTCTTATCAGTTTTAAAAGTAGTAACCTCCCTTGTTAATGGGATGTTGTAATCAATCTATCTATTTGTACCATACTTATATAATATTATATTGTACAATTTAAATTTATGATTCGTTTAATATTTAAATATAATATTTTTTTTTAGTGAAGATATAAACAAGGTAATTTGAAAGGCTTTGATTCATTTATCACCGTAGTTCAATTCATAAGTCAGGCGGTCTATTTTGTCTACATTATGTTGAAAGAACACCGGGGTGTTTACATTGACATTATTTACTATCAATGACTGTGAAACAGGAAAGGAAAACATTGTACATTATAAAACGAGAATAATTAAAATTACATTCAAAATTCATCTTTAGTGAAATCAAAAACGAAAAACGGAAACACTTTTTATTTTCATTTTGGTTTTAGAGAAATCAAAAACAAAAAATGAAAACACTTTCGTTTTCCGTTTTGGTTTTAGAGAAATCAAAATCGAAAAACGAAAACACTTTTGTTTTTCGTTTTGGTATTTGAGAAATCAAAAACGAAAAATGAAAACACTCTCGTTTTTTGTTTTTTGTTTTTGATATTTCAAAACGAAAAACGAATGGACGAAAATATACACGGACCACGGACCCATGTCTACATCTACGGATAATTCACTAGTACACACAACTGATATTTTTAAGGAGCCTATTGATAATTTACAGAAAGTAATTGACCTTCAGATGCAAGATCCCGTACACTTAGGAGGAACTATTTGCCAGTTAGGCTCAGCATCTATGCTTAGATTCACTTTATAAGTACAGGGACAGTCTGTATTTTTGGAAGTAGATGCCGCAGCAGAAGTAACAAAAATTTCTGACAAAGTTTATAGATCTCTTAGTAAAAAACCACCTATCAAAAGAAAAACAACAATGCATGCAGCAGGGCGGGGTATGCACATGGATGCCTTTGTAGTGGGACCAGTTGAATTACAAATTGGTGAACAAACATATAGGACAGACATTTTTGTTGCGCCAATTGATAATGTCATGCTATTAGTACTTGATTTTCTAGTCAGAGCAAAAGTTATTTAAGATTGCAGAAAATTAATCTTTTTCATCAATGGAGAAGCACTACCTATGGTGCATGGACATGTTGGACTGGTACCGCCTGTGAACGTCATAGCAAGAGTTGCAAAGATTTTCGTTCCACATAGAACAGTCAAACCTACTAATTCAGTTGTACAATTAGAGTCGGAATTGTCAGCTGAATTAACTGATTTTATAGTTGAACCTAATAAAGAGATATATTTGTTAATCCCACGTGTTTATTACAACGCTAGTTCTTTGCCATGTGTCAGTTTACTTAATGTAACGAACAACAAGATAGTTTTGCAAAAGGGAACTCTTTTAGGTGAAGCAATTGAAGCTGATGTTGTTGAAATGGGGCACGTCCCGTCAGTAGCAACAACTGGAATAGCTAGAGATAACAATAAACTACCAGAACAGTTGCAGAACATATTGGATAAATCCAGTTCTCTTGCTGAAGACCAAAAGTCCAAAGTTGCTAACTTACTTCATGAATTTGCTGATGTTTTTGCACTAGATGATTTTAACTTGGGAACATTTAACCACATTGAACACGAGATTGATACTGGTGATGCGCGCCCTATCAAACAACGAATAAGACAAACACCCATGTGTTTTGCACACGAAGAAGAAAACCATTAAAAGAAAATGTTAGATGCAGGTATAATAGAACCATCTATACCAGAATGGGCATCTGCCCCAGTACTTGTGCGCAAGCACGATGGCAACGTGCGCTGGTGCATTAATTACCGGAAATTGAATTCCGTGACGAATAAAAAAGTCTACCCGCTTCCCTTGATAGACGAATCTTTGGACACTTATGCGGAAAATGAATGGTTTTCAAAATTGGACGCTAATAGTGCATATTATCAGATTAAAGTGAAGGACTCAGACAAAGAAAAAACTGCCTTCATCACTAAACATGGATTATTCCACTTTGTCCTAATGGGTTTTGGCCTTTGTTATGCCCCAGGGACAACACGAGTAATGAATCTCATTCTCCGAGGTTTAACATGAAATGTTGTACTCGCCTTCCTAGACGATATTCTAGTAATGGGAAAGACATTTGAAGACCATTTACAGAATTTAAGATCAGTTTTTGTCTCGCTTTGACGGAGTCAAAAAGCGAGAGATAGGAATGCTGTTTCTGGCGTCGGCGGCGTCAACAATGCATTAGTTTGTGATTAGGTCTAAATCATGGTGAATTACTGGTGGTAGGTCAATGATATTTGGTATGCAGTTGTATTAGCATTGGAACATTTTATAACCATGGAGATTATTTGGCCCCGCGCCCTCATTCAAGGTCTATTGACTTTTAAACTTTGCTTTGTATACATGTATTAGTTTGTGATAAGGTCAGTTTATGGGGAACCACTAGTGATAGGTCAATTATATTTGGTATGCAGTTGTATAAGCAATGGCATATCTCATTTCCATGGAGATTATTTTGCCCCGTCCCTCATTCATGGTCTATTGACTTTGAAACTTTTGCTTAGTTTTCATGTTTAGGTTTGTGAATAGGTCAGTTTAAGGGGAACCGTTAGTGGTAGGTCAATGATAATTGGTATGCAGTTGTATTAGCATTAGCACATCTCATTTCCATGGAGAATATTTGGTCATTACCCCTCAGTCATGGTCTATTGACTTTGAAACTTTTGCTTAGTTTACATGTATAAGTTTGTGATTAGGTCAGTTTAAGATGAACCACTAATGGTAATTCAATGATATTTGGTATGCAAATGTATTGGCATTTGCAAGTTTCATTTCCATGAAGATTATATAACCCCAACCCCTAATTATGGTTCATTGACTTTGAAATTTTTACATAGTTAACAAGTTAATGTTTGTGTTTATGTTTGTTTAAAGGGAACGACATATGAAAAGTCAATGGTATTTGGTTTGCAGTTGTATAAGCATTGGCACATCCCATTTCCATGGAGATTGTTTAACCTGTACCTTCAGTCATGGTTCATTGACTTTGAATATTTGCATAACTTACATGTTAAAGTATTGCTATTTTAATTTCAACATTTGCATTATCAAAAGAACAAATAGGCGAGACATATCTCTGTGTTTACAGTTCATTGAACGTTTCAGAGAGTATGGACTAAAATTGAAACCCAGGAAATGTGATTTCTTTAAAAAGGAAATAGACTTTTTAGGCAGAACAATCAATAGAGTATTATGGCAATTGGCAGTGACTATGTTGAAGTTGTTAACAATGGAAAGAACCTACTACAAAAAGAGAGGTTGAACAATTTCTTGGATTTGCTAATTATCATAGAACTTTCATTAAGTATTTTGCAGATTTATCCTAGCCAAATCTAATTTCGTAGCTACGTTATGGTCAATTCGAGTAAAATATTTATCGTTAACGTCTAATGTGGGGTACCCCATAACTGCCCTCGGACAGAGGTCCATGATTCCCACCCCCTATCCCCAACTCCCCATTTCCCTTCCCTTTTACTCTAAAATATTTTCTCCCTACTTCCACTTCCATCCCCCTTGCTCCCAGACAAAAAAATGGCCAAATATATTTCCCAGAATATTCATCCCCTCCTCTTTTCGAATTCTTGTCCTTTCACCCAAAATCATGTTAGCTTGCATTCACGTTCACCCCCATCTACATTCGCACCCCACATGTTCGCACACTGGGTCTGTTTACACCCTTCCCTTTTTTTGTCTCGCCTTGACGGAGTCAAAAAGCGAGACATAGGTATGCTGTTTCCGGTGGCGATGGCGGCGGCGTCAACAATGTATTAGTTTGTGATAAGGTCTAGTTTAAGGTGAACCACTAGTGGTTGATGAATGATATTTGGTATGCACTTGCAGTTGTATTAGCACTGGCACATCTCATTTCCATGGAGATTATTTGGCCCTGCCCCCTCAGTCATGGTCTATTGACTTTGAAACTTTTGCTTAGTTTACATGTATTAGATTGTGATTAGGTCAGTTTATGGGGAACCACTAGTAGTAATTCAATTATATTTTGTATGCAGTTGTATAAGCATTGGCATATCTCATTTCCATGGAGATCATTTGGCTCCGCAACCTCAGTCATGGTTTATTGACTTTAAAACTTTTGCTTAGTTTACATGTATTAGTTTGTGATTAGGTCAGTTCAAGGGGAACCACTAGTGGTAAGTCAATGATATTTGGTATGCAGTTAAATCGCATTGACATATCTCTTTTAAATGGAGAATATTTGGTCCCGCCCCCGCAGTCATGGTCTATATATGTTGTGATGTTACACTATTGTTTCAGAAAAAGGGTGAAGGTTTGGTACCATTGAAACGTTTAAACCCGCTGCATTTGTTTGCACCTGTCCTAAGTCAGGAATTTGATGTTCCGTAGTTGTCGTTTGTTGATGTGGTTCATAAGTGTTTCTCGTTTCTCGTTTTTTATATAGATTAGACCATTGGTTTTCCCGTTTGAATGGTTTTACACTAGTAATTTTTTGGGGCCCTTTATAGCTTACTGTTCGATGTGAGCCAAGGCTCCGTGTTGAAGACCGTACTTTGACCTATAATGGTTTACTTTTATAAATTTTGACTTGGATGGAGAGTTGTCTCATTTGCACTCATACCACATCTTCTTATATCTATTTTCTACTTATAATCTTCATAAGATTTACTTCTACCCTCAGCTTCTACCAAACTAGTTACTTTTATTTTCACTTGAGACCAAGCTAACAGACCCAATACCCCCTTTTCCCGCCCCTGACTCCCTCTTCCTGATCCATCATTCCAATGTTCCTTTACCCCTGTCCACCTCCTCAAGAGTTTGATTGCTTTATTTGTTTTCTTGGGAATATAAATGGCCTAATTCGTAAATGTTTACCCCTACAGTACGAGGCAATACATTTTAATGATGGATTCGTCTTGATGATAATTTGTTTACAATTAACCCCCCTCCCCCTCCTCCCCTCTGTCTCTTTGGTATAAACAAATTTCTTAAGGTCAAGTATCAGGTTTAGACATTCATTGAAGGGCTTATCTGGTTTACCAAATAACACATACGTTTGAGTTGAAAAGTTTATAATTGTTTTGTGCCTAGTATTTTTAAATACAAAATTTGTGTATCCCTTATTCCAAACAGGGTACAAGTAACCCCAACATAATTTGGTTGACCGAGAAGTCTGTATTCAACATATAAAAACAAATTCATTATTTATACTTGCTGTGCATTATTTTGTTTGCTCATTATTGATCGCCACAAATTCTTCCTTTTTTAGCTCACCTGGCCCAATGAATTCTAACTAAACTTGGCCACAATCATCATAAGGGTATCTAGTTTAAAAATTGTGTCTGATGACCCTGCCTCCATTCAACATGACAGACTTGGCTAGAAATAGAACATAGGGGTAAAATACATTTTCTAGCATATATCAATGAAATTAAACATTTAGAGCAAATCTAACATGGGATAAAAATGTTCATTACATTAAGATCTATCTGCCTCGAAATTTTTAGATGAATCCGACAACGCGCTGTTGGGTTGATACTCCTGAGTTGGTAATTTTAAGGAAATTATGCAGTTTTTGGTTATTATCTTGAATATTTATATAGATAGCGATAAACTGTAAACAGCAATAATGTTCAGCAAAGTAAGATCTACAAATAAGTCAAATGACCAAAATTGTCAATTGACTAATTAAGGAGTTATTGCCCTTTAAAGTCAATATTGAACAATTTTTCGAAAATTTTTGTTATCTTTTATAAAAATCTTCTCTGAAACTACTGAGAAAAATTTAACTTAACTTGGTCATAATCATCCTTAGGGTATCTAGTTTATAAAAATGTGTTCGATGACCCTGCTTGCTAGCCAACATGGCTGACATGGCTAAAAAAAGAACATAGGGGTAAAATGCAGTTTTTGGCTTATATCTCTGAAACTAAAGCAAACGTATAATGGTTGCATTATTTCATGCATCAATTGTAAATAAAAATATCAGGTGAGCGACACAGGCTCCGTGGAGCCTCTAGTTTTAAAATATGAACTACATTATGCATTTAAATGTCAATCATGGTTGATTTTCTGACAGATTACTCTCACATTTAATTTCAGGCTTCAAGTACATGTAAGAGGAAGTAGTGATTTGTTGTAAAAGATCCTGGAATGTTCAACTTTATTTGGAAACTATTGGCAAAGTACCGACATAATTTACATGAGAAGTCAGGATCATCTTGTCTTGCAATTGGGAACTATATATGTAAAGTGCTTAAACTTAAGAACAACATTAGAAGTCAAGATCAACAATACTTGGAACTACATGTATAATCAAAGTACTGTCAGAATCCATATGAGAACCCATTGGCAAGATCATCTACACTTGGTGTCTATATGCAATGAGTCAAATATCCACTTAAGAAGCCAAGATAAACTATAATTTGGAACTATATGCTAAGTGCTGTCAAAATCCATAAAAACATTCCAAGATCAACAGGACCTATTGTACCTACATGTCCCATTGATGAATAGATTATTGAGTCATATAAAAAACACTGAAGAATATTGATATAAAAATTATGAAAATATGGAGCAGATCAATTAATGATTGTACATGTATATGATGTATACATGTCAACAATTACTAGTATATTGAAAATAACAATGTTAATAAATGTTTTTTAAGTTTGATCTCATAGACATTTGAGGAATAAAAATTAAAAATGATTCAAAAAATGAATTTTAATAGAGCTGTTTTAATTTATTTTTGCTGCTTGGGTGAATTTTGCTGCAAACATGATTCATGATATGCAAACTGCAATATATGCAGTTGTCTTTAATACAGAATGTAGCTAATGAGATTTGTAGATTTTGGAAATCATAATACCAAGTGACAGTTGTGGTAAATGCACATGCCTTTCACTCATCTTTTACCTCACCAACCCCTGACCCTAATGGTCACTTGAATTATTTTACATCATTTGGCATTTGTTGTCCATCCATATGCTTTTCATTTCCTATTTCAAAAGTTATATTTTCTGGATAAAAGGAGAAATAGAATATATAGTTTTGTTCAATGAGACAGCAACCAAACAAAACAATCAAACGCAGTATATATTGTCTGGAAAAACTTGTGTCTCACTAACTGATAACCTCATTACCTATCACAATGATCAAGATTACTGAAATTAGATAAATATTGTTTGTAAAATTAGTTATGCACTCAAATTGATACAGTTTGCAACAAAGATCTCAACCTCATTTCATGGATTAGTGATCAAGGTTAAAGTTACCTGATTAGGGTTGTTTATCATATAATGTTAAAAATAGGTCATTTGTCAATGTCAAGTTTTTGTGATTTTGTCTGTTTTTCTAATACTAAAAGTAGTTGATAAACTATATCTGATGTATGCAATGATTCACAAATGTAAGGAGTACATGTCTGTCCGGCAGTTGTCATTGACCACATTTTCAAAAATTTGTTTAAGGAATGATTGTAACAGAGGTGGATTGAGGGGGTGGGGGCATCCCCTTTTGTGGGAAAAAATTGGTTGCTTATATAGGGAATCACTGAAGCATGACTGGAGCGGGCACCTCTTAGGCAGTCAGTGCCCCCCTCCCTTAATGAAAATTTCTGGATCTGCCACTGTGTAAGGCTGGCTTGGTTTATCTGACCTTGGCCTCATTTTAATGATTATTGATAATTGATAATATTAATTTTTTCTGATACTTGTAGTAAAACTTTATCTTTGGGAATATCAACATAAAATTAATCAACAATGATGATTAGTAAAGCAGGTTAGACATTTCGGCTTGTGCACTCTTGTTAACACAAAAAAAATGTGCTGAAAGGTGTGACTGCCATACATGCAGATGTATCTAGGAATATGTCGTAACAACTTGAAAAATATGTGATCTATCCTAATACTTCTTGTTTGTATTGGAACAAGTCATAATAGTTCACACCTTTTCCTTGTAAGCATTGCTTTTTAAGAAAACTTATTTCGATATTTTGTGTTCACAGATATCGTGGTTGAAATCAATATCGTTGTAACCCCAACAAATCTGTCTACTCACCATTCTCAAATTTGGTACATCAAGTTAACGTTGGTCTTTCAGATATATTACAACTGCAATATTCAAGGTCTAAGGTGACCCTCAAATAAAACTTTTCACCAAGAAATATTACAAAAAAATAGGAAGATGTGGTATAATTGGCAATGATGCAACTCTCCACCAGAGACCAAATTACACAGAAGATAACAACTATAGGTCACCGTACGTACGTCCTTCAGCAATGACCAAAACCCATACCGCGTAGTCAGCTACTAGTATGCTAAAAGGACCAGAAATGACGTTCTTTTGTATATAGTTGCACACACAATAACAGTTTAATTTGTGCTTGCTGAACGTTCACTGGCAAATATTTCAAGCATAATACGGATGAGAACATATGGGTGACAAGTACCATATGAAGGTTCTGCAAAGTAGGAGGGGCTAGATATATGGACTGCCACTGGAAAATAAATGGACAATCTATGTTGGGCATGGGCAAAATTCCCCCTTTTTACCCTACGAGGCTGCGTATTTATACATCCAGCTGTAAGAACACCCTGTCTTAGCAAGGGGTTATCTGTCGGATTAGGAAAGTCATATTTCTATACCCATGTTAACCCTACGATATAAAAATAAGGAGATGTGGTATGATTGCCAATGAAACAGCTATCAACCAAAGTTCAAATTTAAAAGTCCAGTTAAAAAAAAATATCATTTTGACTTATTGGCAGTGGCTATTTTGTCGGCTCTGATTAAAATATCTTAATTCAAGCCTTCAATTTCTATAGAAATTGCTATTTTACCGGCAATAGCAATATAGTGAATTTGTTGCCCATGCTGGAAAAATAGAAAATATGTTATTTTGCTGGCATTAGGTAAGCGGAAGCCAAGTTAAAACTATCTTGTTTACACATATATGCAATTCAAATTAATAACTATTATTCCAAAAGCAAGTTTAATTGAAACATTTTTGATTTTTTAAGCTATATGATTGACTTTGTTATATTGTATAATGTTTTATCAAATTTATGATGCAAAGAGGTTTTTAACTTTTTTTCTTTTTTTTTTACACCACACAGTTAAAAAATCTGAGATTTTATTCTTATGCATATATGTAGCATTTGACTGTCACCGACTGATTTTTGAAATAATTTCAACTACATGTTTAGATATGATTTCATTGCAACAAATGGACGCTCAATGTTTTTATTTTGTTTTTTTTATTGTTATAAATTCTTAATAGTTATTTATACTTTGACTTATAAATGTTACGTTCTCAAACGATTACATGTGTCTCAAATATTGTTAGCGGTTTTCTTATTTTAATAATTACTGGTAAATCAGTAATTATTTTATTTTATGTTGACAGTGCACATAATTTTTCATAGTACTTTCAAAAGTAAATAAAATGTTAAATTTCACTCTTTACAAAGAACCTACAAAATAACAAATTCACTGTATTGCTGGTGCCGGTAAAATAGCCATTTCTATAGAAATAGGCTATTTTGCCGGTTTGAATAAGGATATTTTAATCAGAGCCGACAAAATAGCCACTGCCTTTCTTATTATCATCTTAGACCGATAATTACGTTTCTTTGCAGCAGGTGGACCAAACACATATCCACACATCATTAAGAAAATTGTCGTTCATATTTTTTGCCGCAATGACACACTCCACTTTCATTTTTTCTTAAATCAAGAAAATTCCTTATTCATGTTATTAGCTTCCATTTAAAAAAACGCATGTCAAAAAGTAAGACAGAAGTTAAAGTTTGCCAATATCACCGACTAATATAGCGTCCCTGTGTACTGGGCTGAGTTTTAAAATTACAATCCCAACTTTTCCTGAACCTAGTAAGTAGTATAGATTTTGTTTATATATAAAGTATTTAGCTGGAAGTGTTTGGAACTGCCCGGTAGACTTAGGGTGTAATACGCTAAATCCCGACTTGGTCAGACCAAATATATTGCGCGTTTCCGCAAAGCATGCGGTATTGAGGGATAATAGCATAGACCGATATAGATCGGAATTCTAGGTCCAGGTTTCTATTGACCAATTTTCATCTACATGATCAAAGGTGGAAAACAGCAAATAATTGAAGTGTCGGGTTTTTATACGACAGCAAACATTTTTTTGGGTTCGTATAATGGTATAATGTCGTCGTCGGCGTGGTCGTCGTCGTCCGAAGACACATTTGGTTTCCGGACAATAACTTAAGTTTCAGTAAATGGACCTCTTTGAAATTTTTTAAGAAGGTTCAGTACCACAAAAGGTAGGTTGGGATTGATTTTGGGGGTTATGGTACCAACAGTTTAGGAATTAGGGGCTAAAAAAGGGCCAAAACAAGCAATTTTGTAGTTTCTGGACAATAACTTGTGTGTAAGTGTATGGATCTCTTTGAAATTGTACCCAATGTTCCATATCACAAAGGGAAGACTGGGATTTAGTTTGGGGGTAGTTACCCCAAACATGCAGGAATTAGGACAAAAAAAGGGGCAAAAAAACCAAGCATTTTTCTAGGTTCCAGACAATAACTTGTGTTTAAGTGTATGGATCTCTCTAAAATTGTAATACAAGGTTCCATACTACAAAGGGAAGGCTGGGATTGAGTTTGGGGGTAATTGCTCTAACTGGGGGGGGGGGGGGGGGGGGTCAAAACGTTTGGGGGGGGATTTTTTTTCCAATTTTTTTTCTTCAAAATTTTTCAAAATTCACAAACTTTTTTAAAAGTTTCAAGAAGAAATCAATTGCGCAGTATTGCGCAATAGATTTTAAAGATTTCTGACCACATTTATTTTGTGTCAGAAACCTATATTATGTCAAAAATTTGATCACAATCCAAATTCAGACAGTATCAAGCTTGAATATTGTGTCCAAATTTTCACAACTATTCAGGGTTCGACCTCTGCGGTCGTATCAAGCTGCGCTCATCGAAGCATTTTATTTTTTCGGCGTAAAACAAATAATCAATTTAGTGAAATGTGTTGCTAGAGTTCCGATAGTCTATTATAATAATACATTCTTATTCAATTATTTAAATTTCTACGCTGATGTTTCCTCTTTTTTTTTAATGCGAACTCGGTTGGCATATTGATAGATAAAACAGAAAATAGAAAATTAACAAAATAGCAAAATAAGTAAAAGGAAAAGTAAAATCACAAAAATACTGAACTCCGAGGAAAATTCAAAAAGGAAAGTTCCCAAATCAAATGGCAAAATCAAAAGTTCAAACACATCAAACAAATAGATAACAACTGTCATATTCCTGACTTGGTACAGGCATTTTCTTATGTAGAAAATGGTGGATTAAACCTGATTTTAAAGCTAGCTAAACCTTTCACTTGTATGACAGTCGCATCAAATTCCATTATATTGACAACGATGTGTGAACAAAACAAACAGACACAATAGGTAAAAATGTCACAAATAGGGGTACAACAGCAACACGAAACCAACCAAAAACTGGGAGTGATCTCAGGTGCTCTGGAAGGGTACGCAGATCCTGCTCCACATGTGGCACCCGTCGTGTTGCTCATGTTATTACAAAGCCGGTAAATAGTTTAAGTCGGTAGGTCACATTCATGAAAAGGGAACGGGATTGTAGTTACGACATAAGGAACATATCCGATATCATCTGTGAAACGGATATTCCATAACGGTCAACCAACTCGTGATGGCGTCCGTAAAATTTACGAAGTGATGATTTCGACTGCACCATTTGGAACTCTTGGTTTAAAAATGAAAAGGTCACAATTGGGAATCTGAAATCATCTCTTTTGTCGTAAAGTTTTGTATTCAACCGACCCTCATAGTCAATTTCTAGATATTAGTCCTAATCAAATGGCAAAATCAAAAGCTCAAACACATCAAACGAATGGATAACAACAAATAGAACAGGAAAATATCATAAATAGAAAACGTTGACCCTGAGGTTTTATGTCAAAGGACTAGAGTTCCGGAATTCATAGAATTATGATACGAGAAAATTTGTTAGATATTTTTGTGCCCATGAGATGATAAAGTATATAAATCTTTAAATAAAAATGTTAGGTGTAACTGTCATGTATATAGTCTTTGCTTGAAAATTGTCATAGTTCAAAACTATTATCAAAATTTTGCAGTGAGAAAATATTTCACATACTCCGGAATAAAATCCTACCCATACTTGGAAATGAAGATATTTCAAGTAAATATGAGATTTATGACAGTAACAAAATTTTATAATACGCCAAACGGATAGCGTGCAGATGAACCCCCAGATGCCTTTATTCTATAGCATACTATATGGGTTTTACTTGTTTTTTTAAAGCCGTACGGTGACATGCAGTTGTTTACATCGCTATTCTTTGTTTACGGTTAAACATTGCGTCATTGACAAAATATTTTCATATATACACCTAAAAGACATCTTTCAATTAAACCGGTATTTAAATGAAAATATGGTGCGAACGGACCCAAGGATAGAACGTGTAGGGTGAGAATGTGTTTTTGGAGCGAACGCATCAGATACCGTCGTACATGTCAATATTTATAATTTCTTTTTTTTTTAATCTTATGCTCATATCATGTATATTTATGTCCTTTTCATGAGAAAAATGAACAAACCACTCTGTATTTCTGACCGTATTTCCTTTTTTGAAGAAAGTTTTGCATCGTTTGTTGACATCGGGAAAGGGTGTTCTCAGACACGTCCGCGTTCCAATGTCGTCAACACTACTTTTGAGAAGACCCCTCAAAGCGATCGTTACTAAGGCGCACTGTTAAAGGGCCGAGCCACCTTAAGGAGTTGGAGCAAAGTTTGGTCGTCTCGGAGTCAGAATAATGTGTTCGGGTAAGGTGACATGTCTTCCTGTTGACTGTTACCTTGTGAGCTAGCACGTTAAAAATCCGGCTCAGCGTGTCGGTCTAGTACAGGGTAAATATTCATAATACCGTTACATGTTCTCGTCCTGAATATACATATTAATTTGCCACAGGACGTTAAGCAGCAATCCACCATCATCATCATCGACTTTTTTATAGAGTCTTCTTTGCATGGGCGGTAGATTTAAAAATTGGAAGTTTCTGTTTTTTTAAGTATATATTCATTCAAATGTCATGAAAAGGTGAATCCTTAGATATTTAACCCCTTAATTAGTAATACATGTAATAACAATATGTGTCAATAAATTGTAAAATTATAGATTTGTTTTTCTTCGAAATTGAAGAAGGCACTTTTTATAACAATCTTTGGTACAGTATGTACAATGTATATAATATGGAACAATTAGGCAATTCTATTTAGTAGAAATGGAGAACGGTCATCTTTATTTTTGGTGTCCCCAAAAGGGGCGTAGTCCTCCCGGAACCTTGTTTCTGAAGTACACGATTACAAACATGTATATCTATTCATCTTCCGAAAATATTTATCTTCCAAAAAGTATTAAGATATAACAAATATATGTTAACCCATTTCTAAGGGGTGAGGCTTTTTTGAAATTTAATTTTAGGCAAAGACGTGCGTCATTTTTAGGGGCTCATGATTCTTAATTTCTGGTTTGTAGTGTAGATTTAGACTGGGTATGACTTTACATTTTTAATAGAATAGATATAGGAGGACGACCATTTGACATTCTAACTGGTGGGAGGGTATTCCAGGTCTGTTCGCCCTGGTTTTTTTTTTTATTTCATATTGGTGTCTCGTTGTATAATGTAATTTATTTGAATAAAGTATGTTAAAGTTTGTTGAAAATATCGAAAATAAACCGGAAAATGTGGGAGGGGGAAAAAAGATTTTTTCTGGATTGGCTATTTATTTGCATCTGCTGCTACACAATGTCACATTTTTTTTTTCTTAATATATTTTCACCTTTTGTATACAGATGCAGATTATTCATTTTCAGTCTGTCTGGTATACTGTTTTTTATGAGACTTTTGCACGTCATGTTACTTATTACGCAGTATTGTTTTGCTCATTGTTGAAGGACGTCGGAGACATATACTTGGTATCTGGTGGAGAGTTTCTCATTAGCAATCATACCCCAAGTTCATTTTTTTAAATACTCAAGGAAAAAAGTTACACCACTGCAAACTAAAAGTTAAACACTTGAGGACAGAGGTAAGATTCAATTACACGCAATGTTGAACTCAAATGTTCGGTTGTAAAAAGTCTAAAATAAAACATATGGAATCCTATTAATTATATAACAGTGATATTGGTGTCAGTTTGATAAAAATAATACTGAAAAAAAAAAATGAGTTGGAAATCTGAATTTATTACATATATTGTAACATTTTACTAATACACATCTCCGTTTGTTATGTAGACGAGTCTTATATATTTCAGGTGGATCATCGGTATATATATTTCCTCCGATATACAAACCGTGCAAAATTGCCAAATGTGCATAGATTGTTCATGAAAAAACACTTTTTTGTGAATAAAAAGCAATTTTTGAGATAGAATTTTGAATTCTAAATATAAGAAGATATGTTTTATCATGTTTATACATGTAGTATATCTAAAGAAAATAGAATGAAATTCGTTTTCTTGCTTCAAGTAAAAAATGGACATTTCTTTATCGTTCCAGTATAAAACTTTTACTATAAGACTTACCTCCCCTTAAATTGCCAAATTTAAAACTTGATTTTATTAAACACAAATATTTACTGTATATGTTTAAACATTTTGGATAATGCAATAAATCAGATATGTTTCTTTCACAAATCCATACATTTCCACCTTTAAACATCCAACATTCAGAACATTTTATAAGTTTCTGGTAATTTATATATAGTTGTCGGGCCATGTAAAAATCGAACTAATGGTAATTGATTAGGAATAACAAAAATACATGAAAACATTAAGAACATTCAATTTCATGAATTCGTCTGTGCAAAAGTCAGACAGATGTAGAGCAAAACGTTGCAAGTTACAAGGTATTTAACCTTCATATAATATAAAACAAGTACCATGTCTGAACTATCCTATAATTGTTTATAACATTAATAATGCCCAAACCTCCTTAACTCAGTAAAATCAAGAAAAAGTAAATGAATATGTTATGGGGCGAACAACCTCAATATCAAGGTTACAATATTTAATTTGTACGCTTTTGGATAATCGTTAATGTTTTCCATAATTATGACATGCACCTACTAAAATGCAATTGACAAAGCAAACAATACGAAACAATCCTTTGTTAGCAATGAACTTGCGTGACAAATATCAGTTCAATGATGAAGTAGGTCAAGTCGAATTAGTTTTGTTGATTGTTTATTCAATCAAGTATCAGCCTGTGCAATCTTTTTTAAGTATTTGAGGAAACCGGTAATGTTATAGATCATTGATCTAAATGTTATTTCCATGTTATTTTGTTATATATATAACAAGCTAATTTTTTCTTAAAAGTTGAGTGTAAATTTGAAGTTCTCATTTTAGTGAAAACATACATGTATGACCAAGTTCCGCAAACAAAACTTTAATAGAAGTGGGACATTTAAAGACGTGTCGTATCCGTATCTGATACGTTGACGAATCTGATATTGTTTAATTGATTATTTACGCGTTGAAATAATACATGTTTATGTGTTTTTCTATGTAAGATGTCTTTCGGTCATTTTTAAACTCTTTTTAATTACATAATAATTTTCAATTTATGTGGGGGGCCTCGGTGGTCGAGTGGTCTAGGTAGTCGAACTTCTGTATTACTAGCCAGTCATCACTGAGGTTGTGAGTTTGAATCCCGCAGGAAGAAGGTGCACTCGACTCAAACCTTAATTGACTAGGATTGTTAGTCTTCCGAAAGTCGGTGGTTTTCTTCGGCTTCTTCAACCAATAAAAACTGACCGCCACAAAATAGCAAAATAGTGTCAAAAGTGGCGGTCAACACCAATCAATTTATGTATACTCATTTATATGAAAAGACCAAAAAAAGTGAAAAAGTATATTTTAACAAAACGCATTTGACTAACAGGTCGAACAACAAATGTTCTTAAACCCTGCTGACTGCCATTGACGATTGCCAAATAAACGGATCACCAGGTGTAATAAATGAATTTTTAATTATAAATCTAATACCAAATAGAAAACAATAAACTTGCGGAAAAGATGGTATACCGCAAACAAAAGGTGCAAAGATTTTTGTACACCATATCCGGATTTCGACAATTAATGTCTCTTCGGTGATGTAAGGGATCGAAAGGTATTTGGAAGGCCATATAAATTACCTCAATTTAGGATAGACTCTTGAATTTTGAAGAGTCAAAATAGGATGAACGGATCATATAAACCCGAAGGCAAATATAATACAAGCCCAAACGAAAAAATATAAATAAGTCTAAGTTGAAAACAACGTTCAAACCTATGATTGCGTTGGATAAAAACCGAAATTTTTATATGTGTGCATACAAAACGAATTTCTTGTTAGAGGGGTTTAAATACAGCACAAACAACATTTTTCAAAAGACTAAAAAAGTGAAAAAGTATATTTTAACAAAACGCATTTGACTAACAGGTCGAACAACAAATGTTCTTAAACCCTGCTGACTGCCATTGACGATTGCCAAATAAACGGATCACCAGGTATAGTAAAAGGATTTTTAATTATAAATTTAATACCAAACAGAAAACAATAAACTTGCGGAAAAGATGGTATACCGCAAACAGAAGGTGCAAAGATTTTTGTACACCATATCCGGATTTCGACGATTAATGTCTCTTCAGTGATGTTAGGGATCGAAACGGTATTTGGAAGGCCATATAAATTACCTCAATTTAGGATAGACTCTTGAATTTTGAAGATTCGAAATAGGAAGAACGGATCATATAAACCCGAAGGCAAATATAGTGCAAGCCCAAACGAAAAAATATAAATCATTCTAAACTGAAAACAACGTTCAAACCTAGGATTGCGTTGGATAAAAACCGCAATTTTTATACGTGTGCATGCAAAACAAATTTCTTGTTAGAGGGGTCTAAATACAGCACAAACAACATTTTTCAAAAGACCAAAAAGTGAAAAAAGTATATTTTAACAAAACGCATTTGACTAACAGGTCGAACAACAAATGTTCTTAAACCCTGCTGACTGTCATTGACGATTGCCAAATAAACGGATCACCATGTGTAGTAAAAGGATTTTTAATTATAAATTTGATACCAAACAGAAAACAATAAACTTGCAATAAAGATGGTATACCGCAAACAAATGGTGCAAAGATTTTTGTACACCATATCCGGATTTCGACAATTAATGTCTCTTCAGTGATGTTAGGGATCGAAACGGTATTTGGAAGGCCATATAAATTACCTCAGTTTAGAATAGACTCTTGAATTTTGAAGAGTCGAAATAGGATGAACGGATCATATAAACCCGAAGGCAAATATAATACAAGCCCAAACGAAAAAATTTAAATAAGTTTAAATTATAAACAACGTTCAAACCTATGATTGCGTTGAATAAAAACCGCAATTTTTATACGTGTGCATGCAAAACGAATTTCTTGTTAGAGGGGTTTAAATACAGCACAAACAACATTTTTCAAAAGACCAAAAAAGTGAAAAAGTATATTTTATATATACACACTCAGGCGTGAATCTATTAGCCAATAAAAAGTACGTGTATAAATATTTTTAATGCTAACTTTATTTGTTTTATAATTCAACTTCAGTATGTAATTAAGTTCTGATTTCGACATACAAGAAGCAAGTATGTAAACACATAATACATCAATTAAACAATTATCCAACATTATCAAAAAACAATTGAGATATTAAAAATGAAAGAGACCAAAACTTTTTATCGCCTTTTCCTTATTTTCCCCAACCTTTTCCTTATTCCCGATATCTATTCGTAAATACGCAATTAAACAATTATAACCCATAGGTACGTTCAGATACGTAAACGTACCAGATACAGATACGATACGTCTTTAAATGTCCCACTGTTAATACAAAGTACCTTAATCAAAATCGACATTGATTGAATAAAATAATGTATATGCCTCCTTTTTGTTTAATATTTATATACCTTTTTTAGATATGAAGACAATAAAAAAGTAAGGTTCTAGACTGACTATATATTGATAACTGCAACATTTACATGCGCAAAATGTACACATATAGAAACTGTATCATTTTTGTTGATTATCTTATACACCAGTAAACAAATAAGAATATGTGGTACGATTACCAATGAGACATCTTTCCACCAAAGTTAAAGTGAAGTAGATGTTAGCAATTATAGGCAACGGTAAGGCCTTTAACAATGAGATATATCCATCGCGTATAGTCAGCTTTAAAAGGCCCCTACAAGAGAAATATGAAAGAATTCAATTGAGAAAACTAACAGCCAAATCTATGAAAATCAATTAGGTGAAAATCATTTATGAAAGATATGAACCAACGACAACCACTGAACTACATGCTCCTGACTTAGGACAGGCACATACATAAATTAATGTGACGGGGTTAAACTAGTTTGATAGCACAAACACCTTTCCCTAATCTGGGACAATAATGTAATAGTACAACATATGAACAGACTATACATATCAGTAGAAAAGTGCTTAACTCATCATATTAATACATAGCAGAAGACATCAAACGAAAACACAGACCGGACAATGCAGCGTACACGTATCTATACATCTCACAACAAAAAGGACAATAATTGAAGACATGAAAATACTTACAGTTACTAACCGTTTGTTCAACGCCAATAAAAACTAATACAAAACACTTGTATCTGAGACAAAAAAATCAATCAGTACACATCAGACATCCAATTGATTTAGTGTACAGACGTCATTTTCGGTTTGAGACAAACATGTCCTTGTGCAAGGCCAAACATAAAGGTATTGACAGATAGTATAACAGTGAATGTGCGTATTTGTATAACAATATTATTAAGTATGGTTTTAATTTACTGATAGCAAAATCAAAATTAATACCAACAAAAGCGTTGAAAAGGTAACCTTTTAGAATAATTAGATAACTGTTTGATATCCTATATCAAATATCTGAGCGACATCTTATGAAACAACAACGACAGAAAAAAGCAGGAAGAAAAAACATTATAATCATAATAATCAAAACAAAATCAAAAGGTCGTTCCACGGAAAAATGGAAAGACCTTATAGTTAGAACAAAATAAAAAGGTCTTTCCACAGCAAAGTTGAAGACGTAATAATTCAATTGTCTGATAATTATATATAAAAAGATGAGGTGTGAGTGCCAACGAGACAACTTTCCATCCAAGTCACGTTATAGGTCAAAGTACGGCCTTCAACACAGAACTGTGGCTCACACCGAACAGCAAACTATAAAGGTATCAAAAATGACTAGTGTAAAACCATTCAATCAGGAAAACCAACGGACTAATCTATATAAAAAACGAAAAACCAGGAACACTTATTAACCACCCCAAAAATCGACAACCACTGAACAACAGGACTTAGGGCTTATGACAGGTGTAATCAAATGCAGCGGGTTCAAACATTTTAACAGGGGGTAACCTTCACTCTTACCTGATTGTAACATCATAACATAGAAATACAGCATGCACTTGGATAAAAAAAAGAAGATGTGGTATGATTGCCAATGAGACAACTCTCCACAAGAGACCAAATGACACAGAAATTAACAACTATAGATCACCATACAGCCTTCAACAATGAGAGTTTATTTAAAGGATTGATAAGTTTACCAAGATCGTATCTAAATTTCCCAGATCGGACAGAAAAATTCCCGTGATATTTAGGATGTGTTATTCCGTTTGAAATAAGTTTTCTACAGGTACAGCCAAATTTCCAAACAAAATCTAATTTTGTAGACGTATTTGATAAAGGTTTTAAGTTGTTTGTAGTAACAAAATCCTTGACTAAATTCTTAAAGGGGCAATAGCTGTCAAATTCATGTTCACCGATTTGACTCAAATTCTTATATTTGATTTATAACCACGTAAAATATTTATTCAAATTAAAAAAATTCTAAAAAAAAACAATTTACAAGGCATGGGCTCGATAATATGTAGCTTCGTTTCGTGTGTATTTTAGTCTTGACGCTATCAAATTAACTATTGAGTTGACCTCCGAACACCCCCGATCGTCATATAAGCGATATAAACATAAATATAGATATAAATAGAAAGTGAAATCGTTCAATTTGATTTTTCAAGGTCTGTTTAATTTCATGTTATAGATTAACTAGAGGCTCTCAAGAGCCTATGTCGCTCACTTGAATCTACTTTTGTTTTGGAAATCATGTAAAAATAGATTAAAATCATAACAGATGCCTAACAATGAATGAGGCCAAATTTAGTTTAATATTGGCCCTGTAATTTAATAAAAAATCTTGGTGGCCATCTTGAACAGTAAATCGGCAACAAAGTAGCAACACCTCACCAGCACCTCATAAGAAACATTTATGCTAGGTTTAGTTTCCTTCCATTCAGTGCACCTAGAAGAAGCATTTGTATGTATTCCCCATAGGGTCTTATGTTAAAGGAATTCCCCTCCGCTTGAGGCCATTATGGATGATGAATAAGCTTCAAAGTAACAACACTTAGTCAGCACCTCATAAGGAACATTCATGCCATGTTTGGTTTCAATCCATTCAGTAGTTCTCTAAAAGAAGAGATTTGTATGTATTGTCAATAGGGTCCTATGCTAAACCAAGTCCCTCCGCAGGCGGCCATCTTGGAATATGGATCGGCTTCAAAGTAACAACACTTGGTCAGCACTTCAAAAGGAACATTTATGCCATGTTTGATTTCATTCCATTCAGTGGTTCTCTAAAAGAAGACAATTGTATGTATTTCCCATACGGTCCTATGTTGAATTAAGTCCCCTGCTGGCGGCCATCTTAGAATATGGATCGGCTTCAAAGTAACAACACTTGGTCAACACCTCATAAGGAACATTCATGCCATGTTTGGTTTCATTCCATTCAGTGGTTCTCTAAAAGAAGACATTTGTATGTATTTCCCGTTGGGTCCTATGTTGAACTAAGTCCCCCCGCTGGCGGCCATCTTGGATGATGGATCGGCTTCAAAGTAACAACACTTGGTCAGCACCTCATAAGGAACATTCATGCAATTTTGGTTTCATTCCATTCAGTGGTTCTTTAGAAGAAGTTCAAAATGTAAAAAGTTAACGACGACGACGACAACGGAGACGACGACGGACGATGACGACGACGACGACGGACGATGGACGACAAGTGATGAGAAAAGCTCACTTGGCACTTCGGGCCAGGTGAGCTAAAAATATATGCTAATCATCATTTTTACCTGTACATGTATAAGAATGATTTTTTGTGGATCGAATCAGTCAATCAAATGATTTACCTTTGTTTCACTTTCAATGTTGACATTCTTTTCCTTTAAATAACCAAAACACACACGATTCATGCGTTATCCATTTCTAGCTAAGGAGTTAAATTAAAGTTCACATTCAATGAGGTCGAATTATTCCCTTGCAAGTGAATAATTCATCATCAATGTTTCTTAGCTTAATTTGACTTGGTTGCAGTAAAAAAAAACCAAAAAAAAACCCAACATTTATATGTTAGAACTTATATGCCTTTTGTCAAAACATGTGATTTTAATAATTTGATTGTTTTATATTAGATATCAAATATAATGATAACTCAATTATATAATTTATGCTTTGAAACGGTCCCTGAACGCGTTGTGTGTGTAGTATTCTAGGTGTACTACCACCAAATCATAGTACTTCACATCTGGTTGCTTCGGTTACGAACATCAAATAATTTGAAGTTTTATATAGAAAATGATGAAACAGAGATAGTTGAACATTATAAATACCTTGGTGTTATTTTATCTAGAAATGCATCTTTTTTCGAAACTAGGAAATATTTACGAGACCAAGCAACTAAAGCTATGTACAGTATTATCAAGAAGAGCAGATTGAATCACTTATCGATTAAATGCCAACTAGAAATTTTTGATAAAGCTGTTGTACCCATTCTTCTATACTGGGCTGCAATTTGGGGATTCTAAAATTTTGATATACTTGAGCGAGTGCATTTGAAATTCTCTAAGCTCATTTTTAAACTTATAAACTCGACTTTGAAGAACTTGGGAGATACCCCATTTCTTTATATGATAAACTTCAAATGATCAACTTTTGGTGTCGCCATCTTGATAACAAAAATGAAGATAAATTATCCTATTTACTTTATGAATTATTATACATTAATTATAACGATTATGGTATTGGAAATAAATGGATGTTATTTATTAAGAAAATATTTGATGAATGTGGCATGTCAAATGTATGGCATTGCCAAGATAATTTTAACAAAAAATGGATAAAATTAAGTATTGAGCAAAAGTTAAAAGACCAATTTCGACAAGACTGGTTTGCAGATTTACATCAATCCTCGAAAAGTTTATGTTATAGAATTTACAAGACTGAATTAAAATTTGAAAAGTATATATCGATTTTGCCTTTTGATTTTTTATATACTTTGTGTAAATTTAGAGGCAGAAATCATCGTTTGCCAGTTGAGACGGGAAGATGGCAAACTATTCCGAGATCGGAAAGGTTTTGTCACCTCTGCAGCTCTACAGATATCGGCGATAAATTTCACTACATTATGTCATGCAATTTTTTCAACACAGAAAGAGAAAAACATTTACCACATTATTTTAAAACAAAATCATAACATTATTAAATATAATCATATATTCTCATCTGAAAAGGTTGTTGAACTAGAAAAACTGTGTGGATTTATACGATACATATCAGTGAAAGTCTGTCCTCCTGGTTAGAGGAACTGTAATACTATTATATTGTTATTTATATTCACACATACGAAACAAAATATGTATTATATATGAACTGTTATTTTCTCTGTGAGCTATGTACCATTTTTTGAGAGTAAAATCAATCAATCATTCATTCATTCATTCATTCATTCATCCACGAAAAAGGATCGAAAAACATATTTCCTTGAATTTAACAGTTGTAGTAAATTAATCCACATTCCATTGCAGTAAAACAATTTCTGGGTCATAAACATATATCTTGGGTGTTTCAAATCACCATTTTTTTTTTCATTTGATGTTTCTATAGAATAGAGAGAGTTGATCCGGAAATAATAATTAACGGTGGTCGAGCATTGCCATCAGATCGTGCATGCTATTAAGTGATATTCTACTTCAAAATCTATGACACGATCTACTGCAGTATCAAAAGGTGGAACAAATTAGAAAAAATGTGTCTGTCAAAATGAAAAAAAAATCAGTACTTTTTAAGAAAACACAAAAGGCGACCCATAATCCTATCAAATCATTAAGAAAAAATCACGTGTTGTAACTATCATATTCACATTCCAATATATCATGATATATTTAAAACTTAATCTTTATATGTCAAATAGTCTATCAAACATTTTTATGTTATTACTTGAAAAAGTTCATATTATTTTTGAAAAAGTCTACTTTTGTTGATTTTTTTATCAAAATTGATCGTGAAAGATCATTCAACGCATTATTTGGATTGTGAGAGATAAGGCGTGACCAGACTTAATGATCAGAAATCAGCATCAGATAGTTTGTAGGGATGAATCAAAAAGAGGGTTCGGGGGATCGGTGGGTGGAAAACGCCCTTTTTGTGATCAATACTTTTGAATGGGGACATATCTTGGGTTGGAACCCCTTTTTGAAAATGGCTGGATCTACCCCTGGTATGTACCAATAGATAGTCTAGCAGATATTTTAAAAAGCAACTACCAATAGATCAAAGATACTAGGGCTTATGTATTTTTTTTTATTTTATAGTAAAAAATAAAAGATTAATCAGAACATTTGTTTATATATATATCAAAGCAAATCGCTTTATCCTGCTAGCTTGGCTGTACAGGATGTTGCTGTTTTTAGACATTATATATGTATATATATATATATATATATATACAGCACAAACAACATTTTCCAAAAGACCAAAAAGTGAAAAAGGATATTTTAACAAAACGCATTTGACTAGCAGGTCGAACAACAGATGTTCTTAAACCCTGCTGACTGCCATGGCGATTGCCAAATAAACGGATCACAGATGTAACAAAATGGATCTTATTTTAATCTAATACCAAATAGAAAACAAAAAACTTGGAACCGTTTCGATTCCTAACATCACTGAAGAGACATTAATTGTCGAAATCCGGATATGGTGTACATTTTTTTGCACCTCATGTTTGCGGTATACCATCTTTTCCGCAAGCCATGGCAGTCAGCAGGGTTTAAGAACATCTGTTGTTCGACCTGCTAGTCAAATGCGTTTTGTTAAAATATACTTTTTCACTTTTTGGTCTTTTGGAAAATGTTGTTTGTGCTGTATTTAGACCCCTCTACCAAGAAATTTGTTTTGCATGCACACGTATAAAAATTGCGGTTTTTATCCAACGCAATCATAGGTTTGAACGTTGTTTTCAATTTAGACTTGTATATATATATATATATATATATAAGTCTAGAGATTTGCACAACGATACTTACATAAGATGGTATTATACGAAGATGTTGTTATTAAATCGTGTTGACAAATATTTCGGCTTAACAAATAGCCTTCTTCAGTGTCAGTTATTTTAACAATACTGATTATATGTATAAAAATAGCTCAATAATACAGGTAAGTTTTTGTCTATTGATTTAATCCAAAATCTTGAACATCATAATATAAAACAAAACTCAATACTCAAATATACGTGACTGTGTATATTTACATCCCAAAATGAAAAAAAAAAAATAAAACTTAGTATTTTTTATTGATGCCGTTTGGATGATGTACATTTAGTTCCTTTATCCAAAAGCTTTCCCGAACCTGTCGCTGGGCATCACTCCAGTGAATGTTCTGTTCACTCACTAGGATCTTCATGCGGTTAAAGTCATCAAGTTTGTTACCAGACTGTCTGAAATGCTGAAATGCTAGAAACTGGGAGAAGTGGCTTCTTAGAGATATCACTCCTATGGCCATTGAGGCGTTTGTGGAAAGGTTGTTTTGACTCACCAACATATTGGAGGCCACAAACCGAACATTCTAGAATGTAAATAACATTCATACTTTTGCAGTTAACATTGCAAAATATCCTATAATTATTTTTGGTTGCCTTACTGTGAAAAGTTGATGAGTGATGCATCTGTAGGCAGTATTTACAGCGTTTTTCATCACACGAACGACATTCTCCAGAAGAACTTCTATTATCAGACACTTCAGCCCGCACCAGCAGGTTCCGCAGACTATTGGGTTGCCTAAAAGCTATCATGGGAGGCTCGGGAAAAATCTTGGATAGTTTGGAATTCTTTTCAACTGTTTTCCAATGCTCACGAATGACACCGAAACTGTTTTGAGAGATGGGTGGTAAGTAAGAACACATGGAGTCCTACTGAATGCCTGGTCAAAATGCTCACGCTGGTACTCCAAAACAACAACTTCACTTTTGATGGAGATCATTATCAGCAAGTCAATGGAACTGCTATGGGCATCAAAATGGCTCCTTCATATGCCAACATATTTATGGGCAATTAGAAAAGCAACTCCTTGAATCTTCCACGAAAAACCGCTTTCCTGGTTTAGATTTATAGATGATGTGGATATGAAATGGAATAAAAGTGACGAAGATTTAGATACATTCATCACTCATGCCAAGAACATACATCCAAGTATCAAATTTACTCATGAGAAATCTAAATCCAAAATCACCCTCCTCGATACCTCCAACTCGCTCACAGATGGCATCATATCCACTGATCTATATTCTAAGCCTACTGACACTCACCAATATCCGTCCCCTAATGCCATCCTGCTCATTGTACTAACAGCATCCCGTACAGTCAGGCACTCAGAGTCAAGCGAATATGTTCCAACTAGTTAACCTTAGTCAAAATTTATTATCATATTTTAACGGCCGTTTGTTTGCGATGTTTAAATACGCAGACTTTGTTGTAACTACTCTACCGTTGTCAAATTTAAAATATTTACAAATTTAGATCGTTTAGTGCTGTTTATTTGGAATTCTTATTGACGCAATCGTTCTTGTAACATCATAACTGTCGTCACCGTTAAAGCTTTAGAATTGTGCTAGTTCATATCGCACATTATTATTATTTTTTAAAGCATATATTTGAACTCTCTGCTGTAATTAGTCATATGTCGTGTTTAACACATATTTAGAATTGTGCAAGCGTCTTACCTGATGTTCGGTTTGACTTTTTTATTGTATAAATTTCAAGATTGTTATAGTTTAATTTAAGTAGACTGATATATGATTCATTCAACATCATAATCATATTTACTGATGAAGGATTTCTGTTATCCGAAATATTTATAAATAATTACATTTATAGTTCCTTTTTTTGTTATTGGTGTTGTTGTGTACACTTTTTAGGCGTTTATACTTTTCACTTTTTTGGTCTTTTGGAAAATGTTGTTTGTGCTGTATTTAGACCCCTCTAACAAGAAATTTGTTTTGCATGCACACGTATAAAAATTGCGGTTTTTATCCAACGCAATCATAGGTTTGAACGTTGTTTTCAATTTAGACTTGTTTATATTTTTTCGTTTGGGCTTGTATTATATTTGCCTTCGGGTTATTATGATCCGTTCATCCTATTTTGACTCCTCAAAATTTAGGAGTCTATCCTAAATTGAGATAAATTGTATGGCTTTCCAAATACCGTTTCGATTCCTAACATCACTGAAGAGACATTAATTGTCGAAATCAGGATATGGTGTTCAAAAACCTTTGCACCTTTTGTTTGCGGTATAACATCTTTTCCGCAAGTTTATTGTTTTCTGTTTAGTATTAAATTTATATTTAAGATCCATTTATTACATCGGTGATCCGTTTATTTGGCAATCGCCAATGGCAGTCAGCAGGGTTTAAGAACATTTGTTGTTCGACCTGTTAGTCAAATGCGTTTTGTTAAAATATACTTTTTCACTTTTTTGGTCTTTTGGAAAATGTTGTCTGTGCTGTATTTAGACCCCTCTAACAAGAAATTTGTTTTGCATGCACACGTATAAAAATTGCGGTTTTTATCCAACGCAATCATAAGTTTGAACGTTGTTTTCAATTTAGACTTGTTTATATATATATATATATATATATATATATATATATATATATATAATGTCTAAAAACATCAACGATTAACATCCAATCTATTTAGACGTGGATCAGTTTGTAAAAAAAACTGATACAGCTACTGAATTAAAATAAATATAAATGTCTAAGAATATAACTTAAACACGCTTATTCATGCATCAAACAGTTCTATTAGATTTTAAATAGAAATACGCAATATTTCGCTAGACAAACTAGCTTCATCAGGCGTGTGCATCTGTCAAAGTGAAATCGGATGCATGACAAAAACATATTTTTGTAGTTTAAACTACATAAAGTTGCAGTAAAAGATTAACATATTTACTGATGTTCGATAAATTGTTTGAATTTCTATAAATTGTATGAATTTCTATAAATTGTATGATTTTCTATAAATTTTATGATTTCAAGATTATTGTTTTGATTTGTTTTTAAATCTTTTATCGTCTCTTTCATTGAGTCCATAAGGTTCAATAGTTCGTTACTGGTGCATCCAAAATCTTTCTCTCTTTTGTCTTCCTTGTGTATCCCCATTTTGGTTTTTCTCAATGATTTGAAATGTCACGTTTTCAAAATCATGCCCTTCTCTTCAAATATGTCTTGTGATTGGGCAGTTTCTTTCTTTTGTAGAACATGGCCAATGGTTATTTAGTCGGATGTTAAATGGTGTTTCTGCTTCACCAACATATTGCAACATGCAAGTTCCACACGTTAGAACATAAATACAATTTTGCGTTTTGCAATTGAATGTTATAAATATGTTGTATTTTTCTTTGTGACTGTGATCACGAATTGAGTTTCAATGTTTGCGACTTTGCAGCACTTACAATTGCCCCTTCCGCTTGGTCTATAACCTCCTATTGTCGATATCTCCTGTTTCGATACTTTAGATGTTACTAGAATATCTTTGAGGTTTTGGGGTTTGTGGTAAACCATGACGGGCTTTAGATGTTAATAGAATATCTCTGAGGTTTTTGGGTCTGTGGTAAGCCATGACGGCAGGTGATGGAAAATCAGTTTTAAGGAAAGATCATTTTCAATAATGTCGATATCATCAATATAACGGAGCCAAGACAAGGGTGTGTATGGTACACAACGAGAATATGCGTTCTTCGAGACTCCCCATGAAAATGTTGACAAAAGAAGGTGCCATTTTGCTATACTAGTAGCGTCAATCTGCTGGTCGTTGAATCCAAAATTGTTGTTTTCAAGCACTAGTTTCAGCAACTGAACCAGACAGTCGGTAGGGGAATTTTTATCCTTACAACTGTTCCATACTTTTTCACAAGCGACTACTCCTTCATTTGTTGGAATATTGGTGTATAAAGAACTCACATTCATCGATACCAAAATTCTGTTGTTTGGAAAGGGATTTAATAATTTCATTTTCTTCAAATAATCTGGTGTATCTTGAATGCAGGATGGCATTGTTCTAACATGTGGTCTAAGATGGTAATTAACGAACTCGTATATTTTTTTTCGGTTGAGTGGCCATTGGCAAATACTCTCGGTCTTCCCGGAATCCCTTCTTTATGAAGTTTTGAGAGCAGGCAAAATCGACCGGCTGTGAAGGTTTCATCACGGCGTAGATAGTCGTACGTGTCGTCATCTATGTGTTTTTTGCTATACATATCTGAAAGGACCTCATTTATTTGTTTGCTAATTTCTTTTGTAGGATCACAATCTTATTGTTTGTAAAATTTGGTGTTTGAAAGCTGACGATTCCCTTCTTCAATGTAGTCGGTTTTGTTCATCACAACAACTGCACTTCCTTTGTCTGCTTGTTTAAATAACAATATCATCTCGGCTTTTTAAGTTGTTCATGGCTTAGCTTTCTTGTTTTGAGAGATTCCGTGTGCGTTTGCCACTGACTAATGATTTTACTTCAGTTTTAATTGATGATATAAAAGATTCAAAATTATCGTTCTAACTTCCTGGTGGATTCCATTTGCTTTTCTTTTTCAATCTGGGGATGCACATGTCTGCTTTATCACTCTCATAATCAGAATTTTCAATGCGGATTCCTGTAAGTTTATTTTCGTGTTGCCTATTAAAAACGTTCTTTTAGGCGAACACGCCTTGCAAATTGCTCTACATCTGTCTCCAATTGCAGGTTGTTAATATTGGCTGGTAGAGAACAGAAATTTAGACCTCTGCTTAACAAATTTTCTTCGGAGTTGGTTAATTCTGTTGACGACAGATTCACAGCTAAATTATTCTCCGTGCGGTGTTTCCGTTTTTTTAAACGTCTTTTTCTATTTTTTTTTTATATCATTCTCTCTTGAAATGTGATTTATATCAAAACTTTAAATTTGCTGTTTTAAACCATCTCTGGTGAATTTATTTTGTTGCTTGTTTTTGTAATTTTGTCTTTCTTTTCTTTCTATATATGATAATTTTTTCTTTATTAATTCCATGTCTTCGTTAGTTATAGACATTGGTGTTTTAGAGAGCATATCATGTGTTCCAGAATTGATTTGTTTGTAAGAATACATAGAAAAGAAGAGTAAAAGTTGAAGAAGCCGTATAGAACAATTGAATAAAGTTTCGTCCCAACGTTTCATAAATCTGAAGGACTTTACACCCGGTGTGTTTGTGTTGTCAACCCGTTTGGTATTTTGTCGTTATATACATATATGATTTTTAATGTTTGCAACATGATGTTCAACGTGTATTTTCTGTTTTGTTAAACTTCTTAGTTTGTTAAAATAAGTTCTTTGTTCCATGATCTTATCAGGAAATAGATATGAAAGGATTACACAAAAAATATGTGTAATGCGTATTGCCTGCCAAAATAATATCTAATGTCTAAAAAAAGCAACAATCAAAATCCAATCTATTGAGGGTGGATCATTTTTATGAAAATAAACTGATACAGTTACTGAATTAAAATTATACAAATGTCTAAGAATATAACTTAAACACGCTAATTGATACATTAAAAAGTTCTATTAGATTTTAAATAGAAATACGCAATATTCCGCTAGACAACTAGCTTCATCAGGCGTGTGCATCTCAAGATGAAATCGGATGCATGACAAACAAATATTTTTGTAGCTTAAACTACACAAAATTTGATCAAAAGTTTAACATATTTATTGATGTTTTATAAAAAAATATATGTTTGTAGCTTAAAGTTGGAGTTAAGTTTAACATATTTATTGATGTTTGATAAATTACATGAATTTCTATAAATTATATGAATTTCTACAAATTGTATGAATTTCTATAAATTGTATGAATTTCTATAAATTATGTGATTTCAAGATTATTTTTTTATTTGTTTTTAAAGCTTTTTTCGTCTCTCTAACTGAGTCCATAAGGTTCAAAAGTTCTTAACTGGTGCATCCAAAATCTCTCTCTCTTTTTTCTTCCTTGTGTATCCCAATTTTGGTTTTTCTCAAAGATTTGAAATATGACGATTTCAAAATCATGCCTTCTATTAAAAGATGTCTTGTGATTGGGTATTTTCTTTCTTTTGTATAAAGTGACCGATGGTTATTTAGTTGGATGTTAATTGGTGTTTCTGTTTCACCAACATATTGCAACTTGCAAGTTCCACACGTTAAAACATAAATACAATTTTGCGTTGCAATTGGATGTTATAAATATGTTGCATTGTTTTCTTTGTGACTATGTTGACGAATTGGGTTTCAATGTTGGCGACTTTGCAGCACTTACAATTGCCCCTTCCTCATGGTTTATAACCTCCTATTGTCGATATCTTCTGTTTAGATACATTAGATGTTACTAGATTATCTTGAAGTATATAGAAGTCTATAAAAAGGACCCAACAGCAAATTTAATATGCAATAGATCGTCTAGAATAGACGATACTGGGCAGATAAGGAAAAAATTATATAAGTCTAAAGATTTACACAACGGTACTAATATAAGATAGTAATATACGAAGATGATGTTATAAAATCGTGTTGACAAATATTTTGGCTTAACAAATAGCATTCGTCAGTGTCAATAATTTTAACAATACTAATTTTATGTGTAAAATAGCTCAGTAATACAGGTAAGTTTTGGTCTATTGATTTAATCCATAATCTTGAACATCATAATATAAAACAAAACTCGATACTCAAATATACGTGACTGTGTATATTAACATCCCAAAATGAGTGTTAAATAAAACTACTAGTATTTCTAATTGATGCCGTTTGGATGAGGTACATTTAGTTTACACACAAAACGAAACATCTCGTTTTGTCTTGCAAGACGTGTATGTACAATTGTTAGTGATGACTCCACGAAGGAATTACGTTTGAATGAACTTAAGGTGTTTTTGAAAGAACAAAACTATCCACACCCACTAATAGATAAGGGAATAGAAAAGGCAAAAGCAATACTAATGACAGAACTCAGGTCAAAGAGTCCGTATTCACAGACAACATATACGAGATCCAACCACACGAATGCAAGATGTGAAAGAACATTTCAAAACGTGCAGTAGTGGAAAATTTACCGTATTTCCGTTCTATATAATGACCGAATCTAATAAATATAAAAGACTGGCAAAGGAAGTACACTTTATAAAGGTCTTTCAGCCAAAATTAAACGGATCTACGTAAACAAGTTTGATTTATCTCCCTTTACCATTATTGTAACTTAATGAACGTTACCAACGGTAGTGTCGTCAAGGACATTGTTACATCGTCGCCTGAAGATTGACAGAAGGCATGAATCGCTATTGACATTATTTTAACGAATTGTTATTATTTGATGTGAAATGTAGTCTGCGAATCTTGAATTTTAATATATACATTCTGTAAACCGTATTTATTTACTTTAGCAATATATGTATATACGTAGAGTTGTCACGGGTTCAGATGTATTTATGATATAATTATTTCTGTGACTGCATCCTACATTAATTTGTAAAATCCTCTACGATAGATAATTCAGATGATCTGTAAACATTCCATCTTCATGCTTTATATATCAAGTACTGTGTTACGACGCTAAATTTAAACTGACGAGGAAAAGTAACATCTGGCCCCCGAAATTTTTATTTTTGTAGAGCCTGGGTGGTCGAGTGGTTTAGCGCGTCGGGTATAGTACAAGGCGATTTGGTGCCACGATATTTGAGTAGCATGAGTCCGAATCCTGGCGAGGGAAGAAAAAAAAATTTGTGAAAGCAAATTTACAAATTTAACATCGTTAGGCTGATGTGTAGACGAATTATATATACAGAATGTATTTTCAGCCTTGTGTAACCATCACTGCTGGTGATCCGATGGATAAAATCTGTTGGAGAGTCGTCACTGGTTCAGACGTACTTATATATATATTGAAAAAAAAAATCCAAAATCACCTTCCTCGATACTTCCAGCTCACTCACAGATGGCATCATATCCACATGTCTATATTGTAAGCCTACTGACTCTCACCAATATCTGTCCCCTAAAAGTTGCCATCCTGCTCACTGTACTAAGAGCATCCCGAACAGTCAGGCACTTAGAGTCAAGCGAATATTTTCCAACAAAGAAACAACTAAAAATCAACTTCGTCAACTCGAATCCCGCTTGAAGAGAAGGGCTACAAACACAGAACTATCCAAAAAAGTTTTTATAAAGCGGAAACTATTCCAAGGAGTAAACTGTTAGAATACAAAGATAAAATTAAAAATAAAAGGACTCCATGTGTTCTTACTTACCACACATCTCTCAAAAACAGCTTCGGTGTCATTCGTGAGCATTGGAAAACAGCTGAAAAGAATTCCAAACTATCCAAGATTTTTCCTGAGCCTCTCATGATAGCTTTTAGGCAACCCAATAGTCTGGTGCGGGCTGAAGTGTCTGATAATAGAAGTACTTCTGGAGAATGTCGGTCGTGTGATGAAAAACGCTGCAAATGCTGTCTACAGATGCATCACTCATCAATTTTTCACATTAAGGCAACCGAAAATAACAATAGGATATTTTGCAATGTTACCTGTAAAAGTATGAATGTTATTTACGTTCTAAAATGTTCGGTTTGTGGCCTCCAATATGTTGGTGAGTCAAAGCAGCCTTTCCACAAACGCCTCAATGGCTATAGGAGTGATATCTCTAAGAAGCCATTTCTCCCAGTTTCTCAGCATTTCAGACAGTCGAGTCACAAACTTCATGACTTTAACCGCATGCAAATCCTAGCGATTGAACAGAACAGAACATTGACTGGAGTGATGCCTAGCGACAGGTTCAGAAAAGTTTTTTTTTTTACTCATTTTTGGATGTAAACTATATACACACAGTCACGTATATTTGAGTATCGAGTTTTGTTTTATATTATGATGTTTAAGATTTTGAATTAAGTCAATAGACCAAAACTAACCTGTATTACTGAGCTATTTTACACAAACAATCAGTATTGTTAAAATTATTGACACTGACGAAGGTTATTAGTTAAGCCGAAATATTTGTCAACAACATCTTCGTATAATACCATCTTATAATAGTACGGTTGTGCAAATCCTTAGACTTATATAATTTTTTCCTTATCTGCACAATATCGTCTATTTTAGACGATCCGGTACATATTAAATTTGGGGTACTCATATAAGATGGTATTATACGAAGATGTTGTTATTAAATCGTGTTGACAAATATTGAGGAAGATAATCAACCACTTCTAGTTCACTGACGGTCACATCCGGCGCCCTGGGATAGCATACTTACACTGATTCCAAACATGCAAGGTTTCTATGTACTTTTCTCTCAAATAATAGAGATGATTTGCTACTTCCGGTCTAGAAAAGGTCACTCTGATGTCATTTAATAAGTTACTGTATGCTGATTCCAAAATTACATAGTTAATAACTTCTCTCCCTTGAATAAGTGCAAAAATATCTATTTCCGGTTTGCACTAGGTCACTTCTAGTTGATATTTGTGAAGGTCACAAATAATCTTACCCTAATCATGTACCACTATGAACTTATGATAACTCCTATAAGATGTCATCCGATAGCTTTGGACCAAATATACTATTTCTTCCTTATAGCAACCAACACATTGTGCATCAGTGTTTTTGTACCTAGCTTATAAAGTTTGAGAGTAAATGCACAGAATTACAATAGGAACAAATTAAAATATGACCTTATTCTTTGACCTTGACCGGTTTTCCTAACTGTGGTATTATGGGCCTTTAGGTCTTTAGGCTTAAGGTTAATTAGTTGACATACCAATGAATAAGATACTGACGCGTAACTCCTTTAAAATGTTGCAAGATCATCACGATTCAAAGTGACAAAAGTTGTATAAGATTATAACGAACAATTTAGAAAAATAATGTTGTCGTTATCTGTTTGTGTTACGAAGCAGATGTGCACACAAGATTCTTGGTTTAAATAAAGGCAACAGAAGTATATCGATGTTTAATAGTCATAAATCGATTAAGCGAAAACAAATCCGGATAACAAACCAAAATCAAGTGACAAAACCAAGTGATTTGCATGCGGTTAAAGTCATGAAGTTTGTGACTCGACTGTCTGAAATGCTGAGAAACTGGGAGAAATGGCTTCTTAGAGATATCACTCCTATAGCCATTTACAAACAAAATCGTACATGTTGAATACGAGGTTATCAACCGAACATCAGAGAAACACTGAACTGCTACAAAAACTGCTTTTAGTCCGAAAAAATTGCGTTCAACTTGCGAGGCGGAACAAAATTTCTGCGATCGATTTGGTGGCCGCTGAAGGCCCTCTAAAATCTCTGTCCAATGTCTGCTCTTTAGCTATATTTACAGACAATGCAGTGGTCAATCGGGGGGGGGGGGGGGGGGGGGGGAGGGGGGGGGGGTATCCGGGGGTTTGAACATTTTTTTAACGTTTAATGCAATTGAATGTGGAAATATGGTTGGAACCCCTTTTATCCTTTCAAAAAAGGCTGGATCCGCCCCTGGATTCAACTACAACAGACAATTTCTCGCTTAACACATACCTGTTGACACTGCATAATGCCCAAAAACTCAACTTTGTTGCAACCGCGAAAAAAATAATTCAATCAAGATTTTAGCTTTTTATACTACAAACACATCTTCATTGTTTGTCTATGTTATATACAAATCTGCTATATTTACGATTTTAACAATGGAATAAGACGAATATTGAATGCAAAGGCTTGCGTTTGTTTAGTTCAATTATAGAATCTCGCTAAATAAACGTCTTGCGGAAGATGATCTTCATATTTCTTTTCTAACACAAAAAAGTGACACAATCTATTTATTTATGAACGATAATGCTCTTACCTTCAACATGTACACGGGGGTATTTTAACTACAGTCTACGTGCTCAGATTCATCAATATTTGAATATACTACATAACTATCGTTCAAATAGTTTAGACAATTCATTACACAATAGCAGGCTATTAAAGCCGCAGAAGAAAGAGTGACATTACCTATGAACCAGTACCCATCAGATGTTGATCTTAGCAGGATGCATGATGAAGCTTATAAAGAACTATATGAATCAATACAATTAGAATATGAGCTATTCATAAGGACTAGACAACATGGCGATATTCAAAAACATTTACAAAAGATGTGGGAAGCTGAATGTAAACACATCAAAGATCATTTTACACATTTATTGGACAAGTCAATGATATAGTTTAGAAATATAAAAAAGGGTAAAACACAACATCCTTTTCATGTTAAATGTAAAAACGTCAATCACAATCGCAAGTAAATAACTGTAACAATAAAAAAAAAAGATGAGACGATAATAATGTACATCAAAAACTTCAGTAAATACGTGACGTACTACAATGTGTGCATCGGAATTAACACATTTATTCTAAAACCAGTTGTTGGCATGACACGGGTTATGTTCTTCTCATATATTTTATGACGGTATAATACTAAACCCCTAACAGGAGGGATTGTGCCTGATATTCATATGATGAAGACATAATCTTTCAATCAGTTTAATTGAGGTCTGGAGCTGGCATGTCAGTAACTGCTAGGAGTCTGTTGTTATTTATGTATTATTGTCATTTTGTTTATTTTCTTTTGTTTCCTATTCTGACATCGGACTCGGACTTCTCTTATACTGAGTTTTATTGTGCGTACTGTTGTGCGTTTGTTTTTTCTACATTGGCTAGAGGTATAGGGGGAGGGTTGAGATCTCAAAAAACATGTTTAACCCCGCCGCATTTTTGCGCCTGTCCCAAGTCAGGAGCCTCTGGCCTTTGTTAGTCTTGTATCATTTTTAATTTTAGTTTCCTGTGTATAATTTGGAGTTTAGTATGACGTCAATTATCACTGAACTAGTATACTTATTTGTTTAGGGGCCAGCTGAAGGACGCCTCCGGGTGCGGGAGTTTCTCGCTGCATTGAGGACCCATTGGTGGCCTTCAGCTGTTGTCTGCTCTATGGTCGGGTTGTTGTCTCTTTGACACATTCCCAATTTCCATTCTCAATTTTATGCATATGCTCTGAATGTTAAAATACACCATATCAACAAATGTATGACAGACGGAATTTTGTAAAGGGAAATACATTTCAGATTGTTAAGTGCTTTGCCGATACTGGATAGGAAACATCTAGAGTCTCGTCAACATGTTTTAGTTTATATTCGGTTGACATACAAAGATTGAGTTGAGATGTTTCTTGATTGTTAATTTTCATAATATCAACTGACTGGCTTGAATTGCAGTCTTTGGTTTGATCTTCACGTGACGAATCGAATACTTCTAGATATTCATGCACATTCACCACAATTCCAAGAAGAATATTTTCGTTACCATTATGAACAGAACGGTTGACATCAATGTTGTCTAAATTAATGCCGCTTGCATTATCAGTAATAGTATTATAGTAATGTCTTTCGTGGTCTTTTACGATTGGTTGGTAAGGATTGATATAGTCTTCATTAATCAAATGTTCATGTCCGCCTTCAGAAGTTTCTTCAAAACTTGATTCGTAACTTGTACTTAAATGTCTCTTTTGCAAAACATAATCTTGATTGATACTGACTTCGTCTATTTCATCATAAACACTTTCATGTCTAACCATAATTTCTGGAATCGGCAAGATAAGATTTGGAGCATGTTGGATTTGATCTGGCTGCCTGTTTTTGATCTCTATTTGTTCAGTACTTTTATATCTAAGACGGTTAATGCAGATATAACATATCGTGATAACGACCAACAGACCCGCTATACATGTAGTATAAATCAATATGGTGTGATCAAATGACACGGGCCCTGAAACAAATAGCAACAATATTAATAAAATGCATTACAAGCGTCAATAGCTTTACACAGTTATTTAGAGATGTTCAAAGGACAACAGAACTATGTAGTAATTTTTGGTTGATTCTTTTTTAACGAAATCATTTGATTTATTTTACCCATTTTCCTTATTTTTGACAAAGGCTATACTACTACATTGTTTAATTAACACAACGCAAACCTTATCTTTAAAAATTCAATAAATAGCTTCATTGTTGTCTTTCTTTCGCTATCTGGAAAAAAGAGGACACTTGATGTATTAGATTAAGGAGTTATTTCAATGTCCGGCAAAGCATACTAGAAAACTTAACCGAGCGATGGAATGTAACAAAACTCCTTTTTGGGAAAGAACATGGGCTATCAGTGTTTTTTAATCTTTACAATTTAAACGGAATTGATATCGAGAATGAAAGAAATTTAGTACAATCATTAATTTTGAATGAAATTGAATCGGTAGGGTAAAAACCCTAATTAAAGATACCAGGCTTATAATTTTGTCTTTCTTAAATAGTTTTCTCGTTGGCTATCAAACCACATCTCCTTATATGTATATATAAATGATAGTGTGGGATAGAGGATGTTATGATTGTCAAACAAATAAAATAAACCTAACAACAAAACAACAAACAAGGATTTGTACAAATATATTGATCAAAATTTGGTCTATAATAATGTGTAAAACCTGTACCAAAAGCCACATAAGTCAACGAGATAGCACAATGTGAACTTATTAAAGAAAAAACCGACCGCCATGTTTTAACTAGAACAAAATCAAAAGAACACAAATATTATACAGCACTAATGACAATCATTGGACTACAAGATATATAATGTTGCGGGGTCGAACATGCTTTACAGCGTCCAATTTTCCCTCAACAGCAAAAAATGGAAACAAAATGAAAAGTTGAAAAAGTCTAAATCCGATCGATAATGAAAACGAACAAAAAATAACGTTAATAAAAGACAAAATAAGAAAAGTATCGATCTATAAGATTTATAGTTATCAGAAGCTAGTCGAAAGCCAAATACCAACTAATAAATAAGCCAAAATACAAAATTAATCATAAAGGCATTCTAAGTAGTCTGAGAAAAGCAGAGAAACAGTACAATCATAGAGAGACTGTATGACCGTTAGTGTAAGCAACCTGATATCAACACATGCTCAGTTATTTTTTAAACGATTTAAACACAATCATTGTTACTAAAAGATAAAACGATTTAACTGCGTTGTCAAATTAATCCTTTTTATGAATTAGTTTCTTGAGAAGGCATTTGAAATAAAAGAACAGATGTTCAATGTCCCCCACATCGCATATATTTTATACTTCCAAGGGGTATAACTCTATAAAAAAAAGTCGGTCGTCCACCATTGTAGAATTTGTCCGAGGTATTGGTGATATTAATCTATAATATAAGTTTTATAAAAAAAAATCTGACAAGGATTGAACCACTGAGAGCGGTAACGAGGCTATTTTCCATGAATTTAATATTTGCTAGGGGCATAAGTCTTAAAAAAAAAGGTCAATAGTCCAACATTAAATAACTTGTCCAAGATATTGCTGATGTTAACCTAAAGTATAAGTTTTAGAAAAATTGTACACGTAAGAGCGTCAACGAGGCAATTTTCCATAAGTTTAATATTTCCAAGGATAATAAGTCTTTTAAAAAAGTCGATCGTCCACCATTATACAATGTTTCCGAGATTTTGCTCATATCAACTTATAGTATAAGTTTTATAAAAATCTGGCATGATTGTACATGTTGTACCCGTGAGAGCGATAAAAAGACTGGCCGAATGGACGGAGGCACGGTATCTATATGTCTTCCACAACGAATTACGCGGGGAACAATTACACATAGTATATCTTAATTCGCAAGCTTTATAAAACATCATCATTATAACTATAGGATGAGTTATCCGTTTTGTATATGATTTATACCGTAAAATTTCCAAACCAACATAATTCAGTAATGTTTCAAGTTATTTATGGAAACAAAATTTCTGCCGTAATAATTTGTCAGTTATACGTGGAATTCGTTCATTCAAAACTCAAACGTCACAATAGAAACTAGAATAAGAGACGTGTTTGAAAATGTATACCATGTAAGAAGTGTTGGAAAAAAGTCATCATCCAAAATAAAAAGGAAAATTATTAATTATAGGAACGAAAAGTTGCCTTTTATTGCGTTCATTTTAGTATTGAGATTCCAGTATAAATCTGAAATATCCAAATCAAGTTTAGTTATCTTATGTCTGCAATATATTAGAAAACTTTTCATTATTAGAATACAAATAATATCAAGGTGGAGGTAACTGTTATTATATTAATTTATCTAAGACGAATTTATACGCTTCTTTAATTAATTGACTACTTACAGTAAAGCAGTAGCCTTATTTTATTATTTGTCCTCAAGTGCCTTACGAAGCTTTTCCATATTTAAAATAAAACAAAACGGGTACTAATAGCTGTATTGAAAAAGTATTCAAAACAGTTTTTTGGAACATGGAATATCAGAAATTTCATTTTACCATTAAATTTTCAAAACTGGAAAGCTAAATAAGTTTACGTATGCTCGTTGATCCACCTGGACCAAAAGGTAACATTCAGAAGAACGAAAGAATATGATTTATAGATCGCTTCAATTATGTCGGTTATAAAAGCTCAAAGAGCTTAAAATATGTTATTATAATGTGGCATGCCGACTTTAAATAAATTTAAAGCTTTTGATGATTTGTTTTGATGATGGCTAATAACAGGACACATATTACTCCGCCATAAGTATTCGTAAAAGCAACAATTACGCTCTCGTCACGGAAGGGTAAACAAGTTTTTACCGTCGTCTGCATGGCACAATCGGGATAAATATGAAATTATATAGGTGGTTCTGTAGAAAAAAATGTGATTGTCATGTGATACGTTCGTGATGACGTCAATGTCGTCGGCTTTTACGTTGTAGCTAATGTACATAAAATGGGTCACAAGGGAAAAGAACTGACATCTGATCAGAAAAGTAATCTCGCTGCATTAAATGATGAAGTTACAGAAGAAGTGAATTGGTCAAATTGACAGGCATCAAGCAGAGTATCGTTTACAGTTTTTTGAATAGGTATGAACATCGGGGTGATATAGAAATCATTCGGAGATCAGGCAGACCAAAATCCTTTCATGACAGGGACATGAGATAAGTTTCCTAAGGGTAAAATAAACATCGTCGTATATCTTTATCTGAAATTACTAATATTTTTAATGAGAGCATTGATCAACCTTTCTGAAAAGGAACTATTGAATTTAAATTACATTGACGGGTTCCATAAGCGGTCATTAAAGACAAAAAAAAACGTACTTGCGAAGTCAAGAAGAAAAAAAAAACTAGTGGTATTTTGCAGAGGAAATTTACATAAAAAAGTAAAGTAATTTTCATCGATGAGTGCAAGGCAATCTTTGGGCTGGATCCTCCTGTCAGTGTCTGGAGAAAGGTCGGAAAAGGGTTGTTGACGGATGGTATTTGCCTTCTGTTTCAGTGGAAGTATAATTGAATGAGATGGGAATGTTTTACTTACCATAGTGTCGGAACTATACATTTGTTTAAGGGAACAAAAATGCTGAAAATACGTTGTGGTTGTTCGGCATTTTTCCGAAAATGACTACGTTTTTTAGGATAATATATCCCCGACCATCAAACCCGATACGTTCACGACTTTTGTAAGGAAATAGGGTTAAAAATGAATGAGCTGGCGAGCCCATAGTCTTGACTCAATATCATTGAGAATTGTTGGTTGGTATCAAAAAGTGAACTGCAAAAACGAACTCGGAACATAAATTATACAAAAGACTTGGAACGTGAAATTCGTAACATATTGAACAATTTAACTGTAACTGTCCTGAAATCGTTATATAACAGCATAACTTATAGTATTTTACGAGTAATGAGGAACAAAGGAAACATCACAAAGTGTTAAGGTAGGATTGTTTTAATTTGTTAGCTGTTCAATAGGAACCAGAGAATTACTTTTTTTAATTTAGCTTAACATATTCAGATATATTATGCTATGCTCAATTCAATCTGATAGTAATTTATATCAATACATTTTATTTACTTAAAATTGAGTTCTGCGTCCACACTAGTAAAAATATAACATTTTTTCTCCAACCGGTTTCAAATCATTGTGATAATCATGGATGGTAATATATGCTACTAATGGTTACGTAACGTCACGATTATGATTTCGTAACAATACATAAAATGGACGTAACCCTTACACAAGTAGGGTCTTATCTGTTTAGGCTTGGATTGTTTTTTTGAATGAACATATTTTCTTTATTTATTCTCATTTCTTCAGTGAATTGATTGTCACATTGGTAATACATGAGAAAAAATAGTATTTTGGTCATTTATTGGTAGCGCATAAATCCAAGTGTTCCCTAACGTTAATCATCCTTGTTTCTGGATGTCGGATTTGTTGACGGTGAACTGTAAATCCCTTCCCTAATGTGCTTCCTGTTTGGCCAATATAATCGTGTTTTTTCAATTTTCTGTGTGGTAAGGGCGCTTTTCATTCTTTGATCTTTCATCGGTGTTGGTACATTTCGATAAATAATGTTTTACGCTTCTGTATTTCTCGGGTTGTTTGATGAGACGTACGGTAATACTTGTTTCGTATTGATTTCCGTGTTTTTTGGTCTTCTTAGTTCTTGGAAATCTATGGCTTTTGCACGTTCTATTCCATTAATAATTAAAGTTTTTGGATACTGTCTTTCTAATAGTATTTCGTTTAAGAAACACACAGAAAACTATAAAAAGTAAGAAACAGTTAAAATAGGCAACGTTCGATGAAAAGATGACTGGATTGTCATAACGAAAATTTGAATTTATCCGTCTTTTAATGTGAAACATATATTTCAAAACAGTCAACCTGCACGTAATCGCGTCCGTAAAAATGTCGACGGGATGATTTAACTACACCGCTATGTACTCTTGGTACAATAGTTTCCTTATAAGACATGTAAGAAGCAACCTTCTAGCTAATAAATCAGAATAGGAAATGGCCGTGTTCAACACAGGGACTGGTCTTCAAATTTTTAGTGGGAAGACATCATCAATATAGCGGAAGCTGATGTTATAAGATAATGCTAGCTTCTTTTTGTTCGTCATAAGTAGCTCTTGTATGAAGTCTGCCTTATGTTAATTAGCTAAAGGACAGGTCGAGAAAAATAGAAGCAAAGTTGGCAATCATGCGAATATCGATAGGTTCTTGAAATACGCATCATTCTAAAATTTGTTTAATAGTTTATCTATCTGGAGATTTGTTTGACCATGTGCCTTTTTGATATAATAACTCCAAAATGAGAATAGAGAACGACGGCCATTTAATTTGTAAAGATATTAATATATCTCTTTCTTTTTCACATGACGACCACGTATGAAGTAGTATCATACGAATACACAAACAAGTAAGCTATTGAGGACCATGTGCATGTATACTATCATTTAGATACACGCTAATGAACCATAGGAGAAGCCTTGCCAATTACAATCAAATTGATAAAAGTCTTAAACTTTCAAATCATTCCCGTCATAATTAGATATTAAACAAATGACCATCCTTCATTTCTAGTATAACAAATATACAAAAAGTATCAGCAGTCGTATGGCCTTCATCAAGGAGCAATGCCAATATTACATCACAAAATGTGAAATATTCTAAACAAGAAAAATTAGAACTAATTTATGATGAGACGAAAAACAATAAACACATACGACAGACGGCAACCAACGACAACTACCGAATTATATGCTCTTAATAAAAAAAGGCACATGATAAACAATTTAAAGCACTACGCCCTCCTCCTAACATGTGACAGGAGTGTAACCAAACAACAGAAGAACTGTTTATCAGTTTGAAAGAAATTGACACACAGATTGTCGATTAGCAAAACAAAACCAACTTAAACAGAGAAAAAAACTCAAAAGTTACTGATCAAACTATAACAAAAACTCATATTAGATACCATACTTATAAGTCGGTCTGGAAGACACGCGTTACGTCTACATTGGATTAATTGGTGGGGTAAAATTATAATAGTTAGGAATCAAATAAAAGTAGAAACTTAAGAAAAAAATTTAGAAATCCGATTTTGTGCTAACAATTGCTATGGCAACCTATGCCTGTAGGTAGATTAAAATATTCCGTGTGTTGCATAGTTCATTATAACCTAAACGGTAAAATTACAGAAATTTCACATATCAATGATATGTCATATCAACACAAAAACAACTAGCCACGGGCTTGTGATACCACAGCAATTACATCGCCCATTGATTGTAAAACATAACATAAATACTAAACTTATAAGTTGATATGCCATACGGGATTTATTTTTTTAATAAGACTCATAATGAAACAATTAGAAGAACGCCAGTAAACGAATTAGTTTGATACAATTATTAAACCAAAAAGATCACACACATGTTTTGCAGAATATGGCTATAGCAATCTAAACAATGTATATGGGAAGAAAAAAAGCCTAGTATATTTATTATATAAAGTCATCATTAGACAAACAGTACATTTACAGAAAATGATCACATCAATGATATTTAACGACCAATTAGATACGAAACTGAAAAGCTCTAAAAAAATCAAAATTGGCTTATATATGTTATCGTATGCCTTTTCTTTCCGATATACAGGTACTATTACCTGCTAAATGTTTTTTTCCTCAGACTACAAACATCAATTTGTACACAATAAATGGATGCGTGAAGAAATCTCATAAATAGTGCAATATAATTACTTCGTCTTTGTCTGTCATTCACATGATACTGCTTACACAACTGCGATTTCAGGGGAACTGACATAATAAACGTATTAAAATATGGAATTGTTTGAATGTTTTTTTTTTTGTTTTTTACTCACTATAACATATAAACAAATAAAACTGCCTGTTGAAATTATTTGATAAGGATATACATTATCCATGTTAAATTTAATAAGAGATATACATGATAGCAAGGATGATTCAACTTTTGTTTGTTTATCATGTAAAAAAAAAGGTTTTCAAATTTATTTCTGTGTTTAACAAAATTACCATGATTTGGTTCAGTGCTTTCTCTTTCTTCAACTTTGATGTCTGATGTGCTTATCCACGAGGAAACAGCTGTGCTGACTATAAAAGAAACGAACAAACAAACATGATCATGTATATATATTTGATCCTGCTAATCAATTTTTTGTATTGCCTATATACATTTTGATCGGAAACATGTTTTTAAGATTCACGTTTCAAAGTAGTGCAGATATTAAGAAACAAAATAGTCTGTCTGCGTGACAATTCCACTCGAATATTTTTTTTTGTATAGGTTAAAGTAGAAATGATCAGCTAGGCTACCAATTTTGACAATGTTTAAACCTTTTGAAATACAATTCATACTTTAAAATAATGTACTGACTACTGTTAAAATCTTTATTGATCATTTTTGTAAAACCTAAATTTTTAAATTCTTCTACCTCGTTAGTATTATGAACGGATTCATTATATATTTAGCAGCAGACTATATTTCAAAATCCCAAAGGAAAATTATTGACAGTGTATGTCCTGTTTTGTTCATAATTATCATTAAAATTATTTTATGTTGATGGCAGAATATTGGTAATTGTTATACATTAGCATTAAAAGTTTCTTTAAAACCGGTATGGTTTGGAGCTTTGTACATTTTATCTAAGACTGTTTGTTGATGTCTTGATATCTTTTGGCTGCTCATGATGAAGAGATGATATCAATGTATTCCATTTATCGTCATGATATCAAATAATTTATTCTATACAAAAGTAAACAAACACTTCAATTGACAATGACCTTAATGCTTGGTAGTTCAGAGTTTGTGTATACATAATAATAATATATGCAGGACGTAACAGAGATGTTTACTTGGTGATGTTTGTGTTTTCGCTTTTTATTCTAAAAAAAAGTGAAATCACAAAAATATTGAACTCGTGGAAAATTCAAAAAGGAAAGTCCCCAATCAAATGTCAATATCAAAAGCCCAAACACATCAAACAAATGGATAACAACTGTCATATTCCTGACTTGGTACAGGCATTTTCTTATGTAGTATATAATATTCCAGTTTTACACAAAGGTACATTAACGATTCCACAAACAAGCGAACAGAAAAACCTTTAATTACATTTCCATCCACGTGATATTAATTGGAACTAAATATACATGTATTTAGTGCACTTCTAACATTTTATACAATGTTCTATACTAGTCAACAAAAGAAACGATACACAAGTTTGAACTCCAATATATCAAAAAATATAATAAATAGGAAAAACTGTTAAATTATCTAACGAAAAACATTCATTTACAAAGCAAATGCATATGATTAAAAGAATCTGACCAAATTAGAAAATACCGAGTTATTGAACACAGAGGTCAAATTTATTTTGTGGAAAAAGATGACAAAAGTCGGCACTTAATTTCGAAGATGAGAATTAAGTATTCAAATATCTGCAAAAGCATTCAAACTTTTAAACAGACCATGTTTAAGTTTTAAATTTTAAGTTCTAATATCGATTTTTGAATTTTTGGTAAAAAATACGATTTTTGAAATAACAAAAATTAAAAAAAAAATTTCGTGTTTTTGTCTTAAATCAATTGTTTTGCTAAGAAAATAACACTCCGTAAAGATTAGACCAATTGAGGAATTATTTACCTTGGTACAATGTATCCAAATTCATTATATATAGAAAATACATTGCCTTGTGTCGTTTCTTTTGTTGACTAGTATATATAATACGAGTTTCCAACGAAATAAAAAAAAAAAGGCGACTCATTGATGTCAATATTTCTAGTTTGTTTTAAAAATTACGTTGTACAGGTTTTCTCCCATTTGCCTCAGTTTATTATTACTTCTTATTACTATAAATACCACCAGAACGAGAAATGGTGTTCATTATATACAATCTGCATTAAGACCCTTGTAAAGTACTATATTCATAATTAAAGGGTGCATACTTAAACTTTGTTTTAACGCATATCAGTTACTTCAAATTACTACCGTTAGGCATGCACTAATTTCAATGAATTAACCACAAAGGAATTCACAGAACACCTCCATTCTTATAAGCCATTTATAATGTTAGTTCTTTTCTGATTGGTTATTTATTTATTATTCTGTGATAGACATCCTTTTCATCTACATTACATTTTAATTTGATCATGTCAGCAATTTTTTTTATCAGAGAATAAAGTCGGATCACCCGGAGAGTACAATCGTCCTTTGGCAGAAACAAAAACTGGTGGTGGCCTTTGTCAATTAACATCAAATTAAACAATTCTTGCCATGGACGGTTTCGAATTCCAGTTAGTGATATTATGGTCCTTGTGTAAGTTGCTATCAGTCGACATGACGTTACTCTTCGAATAACAACAACATTCTTTTTATAACCGTACGCTAGATGAATGCAAATTTGTAAATAGAGACTATCACATTTCTTACTTTTTTAACAAAAAAAGGTATTCACCAAAACAATACCAAAATCCAAGGTTAATTCAGCTAAGAGAAGTCCATGAAAACTGACAAAATCAAACGTTAGACTTTGTCAACCAACGGATTAAATTGAATACAAATTTCATATTCCTTGCTTCGTGCAATCTTCGAGAAAGTTGTGGTTTATACCCTGTTTAATAGCCAGCTAAACCTCCCACTTATGTGACAGTTGTTACTAGCGTCGTTTATTGACAAAATGGAGTGAGCAAACCAAAAAGACAAATGAAACTCTAGAAAACGATCACTTGTACTATTAATATCTAAGGAGAACATATATGATAATGATTAAAAGGAGATTTTGTATGTGGTAACATACCTTCAGGTCTCGTTTCAAAACCTGTTAATTGCATGTTTATGCATCCTGCAACATGATGACACCTATTAATAAACAAAATAAAAGATTAAATATTATCCCATGATCTTTTGAACACAAAAATAAAATCACAAAAATACTGAACTCCGAGGAAAATTCAAAATGGAAAGTCCCTTATCAAATGGCAAAATCAAAGCTCAAACATATCAAACGAATGGATAACACCTGTCATATTCCTAACTTGGTACAGGCATTTTCTTGTGTAGAAAATGGTGGATTGAACCTGGTTTTATAGCTAGCTAAACATCTCACTTGTATGACAGTTGCATCCAGTTTCATTATATTGACAACGATGTGTGAACAAAACAAACAGACATAATAGGTAACAATGTCAAAATAATGATTTTTAACACAAGTGTCTGTATATTTGCTAAATACTTCGGGACAAAATGTAAAAATTACATAATTGAAAAAAAAAAAAACCAAATGGAACTCATAAGGAAAGAGATTTACTGGTTTGATTTGATTTTTTAATTTTTGGATCTATTCAGTTTAATGCATAATTCAATTAATATTATCAGATACATGAATATGCAATTACAATGAAAATGAGTTTCAGCTTGCATTATATTATCAAATATAAAAAGGTGTTTTGGATGAACTTGTATTGACCTTGTATAGTTTCCTCTTGTAAAGACGTTGCGCACGATGTTGGTACGAATTCCATTTTGCTATAGACTATCATAAAAATAAATACGTAGACTGGTCAGTTCGATAAAAATATAGTGATTTCTGGTTTAATTCATTACAATAGACTATAAAATAAAGAAAAATAGGAACCGAAATTTAAAATACCAAAAATATAACATTTAATTATCCCATTTTTACGCAAAAACGTAATGTCCAACGTTACATTTTGAGTGCAAAAAATCGAAGTTCCGTTTTTTTCATACCGTATTTTTTCTCAGATCATCGTAAAACTTCACAAGAGTTTTGCTATTGTTACAGTTATTCGCGTGTTAAAGCAAAATGTATATCACTGAAACCGTAAACCGGAAAATGTCAATTTTGACAACGGTCCGAAAAATGTCCAAGCATATGAATGGTTAGCATATATCATGTTTGCGCATTTATATCGTGAAATGGGAAAAGCTGAGAGGAAAAATATTTATGATATTTTAAACGTTTTTTTTTTACTTTATTCCTGGTTCTTGATATTTTATTTGCCGGAAACAGTGTATAGTTTCTATTGCAATGACTTAAAAAAGTATAACCATCTTGTCACAACGAAAACAACCGCTGCATTTTCTTTACAATTGAGGTTTCAACTGGCTGTATATCAAATAAGCACGGTTAGATCATAGAAAATAAAACTTAGTGGTAAAAGTTTTTCTATTCTTCTTTTTAAACAATATAATGTTAAACATATTTTCGGTAGGCAATAAGATTTTTAGGTCGTTTCAAAAAGTATAGCCGTTTTGTCACAACGTTCGCAAAACGTAATTGATGTCATGCTCGGTTTTTTTATTTTACTTCATAATTATTTTTTCCAGTTTAATTCGAATGAAAATATCAAATATAAATTATAATATAACCCAAGTATGAGAAAGGTAAAGTTTAAGTTTCAATTTAAATGTTGACCAAATGAGATTGATATAAATAATTATCAGGATCATCATATTTTAGCATATTTGTTTTATTTAAGGAACTTTGTCTATCTACAGGTTTTAAATCGTATAACTTTATTGTTAATTAATATTTTTTTCAAAATAGAGAAAAAACTTTGCTGGCAATTATAACAAAGAAAGGACATGCATAATGCCACAAAAATGCGGAAATGAGAAAAACCTGACTCCCAAATGTTTAACTATCTAGATATTTTGCGACAAAGAAAGCATCGGGAAATGATAAAACATAGAAAGGAAACGGAAACGGAAAGAAATGCAACAAAAGGAGTATATATATAAATATTCAAAAAATAGGGAATATAAATACAATATCTAATTTATATTAAAAAAAATATGTGTAAATTTGGAAATTAATGTATGCATTCATTAACGCGAACTGCTGCCAAAAAGGAAAACTTTCAATTCTGACCTAGAAAGACTGACAACTCCTGTAAATGAATATGCATTAAAAAAACATGTATACGACAACTTTGAGTTTCATTTGTGAAACTATGCATTTTCCGACAAACCGAAATCTGGCTACCAAATTCACAATAGTTAATTTACCTCATCAATTATAAGCTTGAACGCTTGAAACGTTCTTTGAAATCGTCCAAATCGCCTTATTATGATGAACGTCGTGTAACGCTAACTAGTATCAACATCGTGCGCAACGTCAAAATTAAATCATGCCATTCTCAAATACAATCTGTTGGTTTGATCAAGTTTCAGCAAAGGATTCAAAAATAAATCAAGAAAGCATAAGTGTTGTTTTGTCATTTATTTATCGAATATTAAGTTATATTTCAAGTATACAAAAGATAAACTATTTTTACTGTCTAAGTTAGAAACTTTCTTCTGCAGTCACACAAATTCTACCGAAATACAAAGAAATATAATACTCACGTTTCAGACAGTTTATTTTTTTTTTTGAATTTTGATATTTACATTTGATTTTCTGTACATTTGCAAGATCGTAGACATTGGGTACCAAAGGTGTTTCCAGTGCATGCCTGACAGCTTTCCCCATCTTTAGAAACAAAGCCTTTTCTACACACTAAAATTTTCAGAAAGATAATAAAACTGTTTTTGATAGCTAGAATATTTATAGTATCTGCACACTTTACAAACTGAAAAGTTCCATTACCACTAAATCAATAAAAAAGATTATTACGTTTATTCATAATAAAGCATATGTCAGTTAAGTTTGAATAGCCTCTTAGTAAACTCTTATAATTAAAACACAAAGTCGAAAGCTTGCACAAAACATTTTTTTTTTCAAAACCACAACAATTCTATAATACACATTATTACAGCTTGCAGGGTATATTTGATAGTTTTACAACACTACTTGGTATATCTCAGCACGTCAACAGAATCATAAATGAGTAATACTATTTCATATTTTTGTCATTTTTTTATAGGTGTAATACAACCAAATCATAGTACGTCACATCCGGTTGCATATGAAAATAGGTCGACACAAAATATTCCCTTGATTTGACAGTTGTAGGTAATTAATCCTATATTTCATTGCAGTAAAACATTTCTGGGTCATACACATATATCTTGGATGTTTCAAAGCACCATTATTTTTTTATTTGGGGTTTTTATAGAATATTTTGTAAACTTGAGGTTACATGGTTACTAAAGCTTGCACACAGATACAAGAGAGGTGACATTTTGATTGGTTAACTTCCAGTGATAATTATTATCTTATATGCAATGAAATGTTATGTGAAATTTTATATATAGTAGTAGACAGGATAAAACTTTACTCATGCCAAGTATTTCGTCATTTAAAACAAAGATAAATTCTGCACAATTTTTTGAAAAGTGCAAATTTAACAAAGACGAATAGGGGAAATCAATGGTGGCATTACACCTATATTTGAAAGAGAGACGAAAGATACCTAAGGGATGTTCATGCTCATAATTCGAAAACAAACTGACAATTTCATAGCGAAAACTAATAACGAATTGCAAAAGTACACAAAACACAACTTTGAAACAAACCCCACCTAAAACCAGGGTTGGTATTTTGTGCTCCGGGAGGGTATGCAGATGTTTCAATGTACACCATAGTTTAAATAAAAAACCCTGTAAAATAAAAACTTATAGGCATACAGTTACAAAACTTTTCTTTTCAACATGATCAATCTGTTCATATGGAATAAGAAATTGTGTTGAGTCATAGACTACGTCACTTGCTTACACTTTATCACATTATAGTAGACCTATCACAAGTTAGACTAAAATGAATTCAGTGAATAAGCATGTAGCAGAGTTTTAATTGTATGTAGTAAGTTGCCCTGGACTGTTATCGAATAGGAAAATATATATTTCCTGCTCGATTCCAACCGAATGGTACAATGAATATTTTCTAACTAACAAAACCACTTATTTTGTAATTTAAAGGGAGGGATTAGATATCAAATATATTTAAAAAAATATTATCTGAGATTGACGGACCAACATCTGCAACGGAACACAAGAACATGTATGTAAATATATATTAATTATTTCTAAAATAAATACTTATGCAAGTTCCATGGCTCATTTCAAAGTTTGTACAGCAGTATACTTCGGTCACAGATATATTATTCCGCCTGAAAAACATAACGTTATTCTTGTAATTATGATTCTTTTCTATATTTAACTTTAGACGTTACTTTATCTTACTGCATTAATTTTTCTCAAATTATGCATCACTTTAAAAAAAAATGCAGGGCAAATAGAAAGCAATAACGGTATCTTAAATTGTACATATGTGTATTGAAACAAATATCCCAAGAGCCATATGCATCATAAAAAAAAACTATTAGTAAACTGTTTCACAAATGTAGAAGAATAGACGCATTCTCATGTACAGAATCAATACAGGAAAATCGTAATTAACAATTTCAGACGACAGAATGTCCTGTGATAAGTCCAAGTTATTGTGTTACATGGAAGCACAAGTATAGCAGCATCCATATATTGATCACTGATGACGTCTTACATCGTTCTTGTTACAATTTGTGAATTTACAACTCCCTGAACAAATCCCGACAGAATTCAACCTAGCATGTGCAAACACTTGAACAGGTAGTGTGCGCTTACTTCTGATACTCGCATTTTTTACCGACAGATATTTTAAATTTTCAATACAAAAACAATCAGTTCCTGGATGGCCGGCAACACACGTCTTCTATGGATGACTCATACAGATATATTCAAGATATTTTAAATGCAGCTACTCCGTAATCAAAAAAACTATTAAGGCTATCAGTTTGCAGAATTAAACCAACTGAACAAGCTAGAACTGCCTACTAACATCTTCAATTTGATAACATCAAGAAAAGAGTCTGAATAGTTCTGAATTAATTACTATGAATGTGTCTAACCAAGGACTAAAATAAATTCGTTATCTTTTTGGTTATCCAAACTTCATCCCCTGTTAATTGTGGGATTCGTGTTGCTCAGACTTTACTTTTCAATATGATATTTTGTTGTTGTTGATTGTATTTTCGTCGTTTTCATTTTTGGTATTGTCTGTTCATTTGAATGTTCATATGCCACCTTGGTTTCTTCTCTCTTTCTCTTAAATATCTTTTTCATTCTAGGCTCTTTGATATTAAATGTGTACAAAAAAAAGCTTGACACCTTCCCGATATTGAAACTCTTTTTTGTTGGTTTAATAGATTGTATAACTCATTTTGTTTTCTAATCATATATCTTTCAAAGCATCCGAAATGTAAAACTTCTTCAGATCAAGCTTTGGTAATGGAAAATGTTTAATTGATTTTCCAGGTTTTCTTGATTTCACTTTTTATTTTTATTTTATTTTTCTAGACTTGCTAGTATTCTTTTTCTACTCTAATAATCCTTATTTATCAAATGTGTTTTTGTTTATTTGTATGTCAAAGCCGGGAATGTCATGATACGTGTTTGAGACCTGAGTAACTTATAAAATAATTTTACGTCCTCCACGTCCACGTGAAAAAATATGAATAAAGGGGAAGCATACATAAACGACTGTTATTGCAATATCGTAGGAATATTGGGAATAACACATTAAATAAAAGCAAATAAGTTACAAAATTAAAGAATATTTACTAGAGAAAATTAAACATCAAAATACCAAGAACACCTTAAATGAGTCATTCAAGTGAAGATGAGTTAAAAATTACTGAAATCAAAAGGAAGTTATCTAAAATGTTGTTTTGACAAAAAATGTTGAAAATGATAAAGAGAATATCTACATTACCATACTTTCCGCCGGCATTCGCCTTCTTTTCCACCTGAAACGCAAGAAACTAAAAGAATAATTAGAAAATTAAAACCTATAATAAGTTTGCAGAAATCCATTTTATTTAACAGTTATTCTAAAATCACGGAAATAATTTGACACTAATTGTCGGGATTTGAAACAAACTATACAATTGCAGGAAATCCTGTGCAATTGGCAAAGTGTATACAATTTGGACATTTATTTCAAACGTGATGTTGATGGGGAAGACCTGGGGTATGGAAGACAACTGTTACGAATGTATTGAAAGTCATTTGTATGTTTAATCTAACAGTAGTTGGTTAAAGATACAAAATCAAAAGCTGAAAAGTCGGAAAATTAACATGAACTATTCATGAAATATTTGGGAAATAGATGTGTCCTGATGAGTGTGGGAAAGACTCTTTACATCATTTAAATGCAATCTTTGAAGGTTTGGGGAAAATTTCATTGGAAAACATTCTTAAAAGTTTGTTAACTGAAGTTATAAGGATTTAGTATTCATCTAGTTACAGGATAGGGGAGGTTTGACGCTGCTAAAGTACAATGTAATTTTTTGCAACGTCAAACTACGACATATCGAGAAAAGATGCATTTTTCGAGTGATTTTAATCATAAGCTTGAAAAACGAGTACATATATTTGCCTTGATATTGTATGAAGATTATTCCTTTGCAATTTTTATGAAGTAATTTTTTTTTAATTAGATAAATATCCAAGTCCGTGTATTATTACGCCAAACATTTGTCATTTTAAACTAAAAAAATAGATTTCGCAAAATGCTCTACAAATTTTAAAGTTAATTGGTTTGAAAATGTCACAAAAATCTATTGCAGTCACTTTTGAAAAATCATTTTCTTAATAATTACATTTTCATGTTTCATTATAATACGTTATTCTGATTGGCTAACTGCAATCTCGCGTTATTCCTTAATCAACTTCATTACACAATGAAATTTATCATTCATGGTGACACGAGGTCCCACAATAAAGTGCACAGGTAAATTAAATAAAAACTTGATAAAAATCGTGTTTCATGATCCTAGCCAAAAAATGTAATTATAAGTATTGAATGCTTCATTTTGTAACTTCATAGGGTTGTAAAAGCGTTGACCGTGCGCACATTTTTAGAATGAAGCGCTTCCGCGCTTCATACAAAATGTACTTCGGTCAACGCTTTTACACCCCAATGAAGTTACAAAAAGAAGCATTAAATTCTTAAATGAGATTTGAAATTTGTAATTTTCGCGAGACTACATTTTTTGATTTCACAAAGATATTAAAAAAAATAATAATAAGTTTGTGTTAAAAATGATTTAATTTATCAACAGTTTGAATAAATTAAAACATTTGCCTTTGCTGGTTATAGAAAAAAATATCAATCTCCTTCTAAAAAGCATTATTGAAATTGCTGAAAGCATTTTTTTATTTGATTTTAAAATATTGAAAAATGCTCCAACGTGGAGTATTTTTCAATTTGACTTTTCATTTTGACATTATAAATTGGAAAATGAAAAATGCTCTAAGGTAGAGCATTTTTCATTTTACTTTGCAATATTAGAATTTGAAAAAATGATCCAATCTGCATTATTCTTTTAATTCTTATTAAGTACAACGAAATGAAGTTTGTTTCAATATTATAGGTTGCATTTCTGTAAATATTGACAATGCAATTTCCCATAGGAACTCCTTTTACGGCTAAAACTGTACCACTTTTACTATGAAGTTTTGAACAAAATCTTATCCTAGAATTGAAAGTTCATATGCACTACAATTTTTTTCAAAGGTCAAAATATAGGGCTGTGCGGCATATTTTCAACGTTTATATGCCCTGAACTTTTCAGAGTTTAAACTAACACTAATTTTCTTAACTACCCCTACCTCGAATGAAGGGTTACCACAGATTTCAATGTAAACAATATGCACATGTATATTTACTGGTAACATTCCCAAGTTATGTCTCTATGAGATGGAACACAGAGAGCATAACTGGGAACCAGTATGTAAACAAAATTAATTTTCTATGAATATTCTAAATCTCCCCAAAAGAGGCGTGGTTTGAGGAACAGCTGTATTTACAAAGTGCAACCTATACAAACATTTATTCAAATAGGAAACTCTCTAAAATCAGTTTTTCTCACATTAATACTCATTTATCAGAATTATAGCCAGAAAGAAATCAATGTGTATACTCTAAGTTTTTTTTTACTGAACATTTTATACCCCTCCCCTGTTTCAATTTTTAAAAGAATTTGAAAACAACACTTTAATTATTGCCAGCTTACCCTATTTGCATATTTTCTGATATAAAATGCCTAGAACCTGTTTAAAACTGTTTTGATAACATATTGAAAGCATATCAGAATACTATAAATGTTATGTTTAGCAGTCAATCATTACAACATTCAAGATTATATAAAATATCCAATCCTGCCTCTGTCTCCAGTCCACATCTTACTGTATGCCTATTTGTCAATTAAAGTTCACATTTTCTACCTCAAATGGTCAATTTAGAATTCTTGTCACAACAGTATCATCTGTAACCATATATCTGACACAATTTACCTAATAAATATACTAGAAGTGTTCAAACAAAGCCATATTTGCAATAGTTGTATGTATGCAGATACCAGTCTGAGATATAAATTCACTTATAATTAAAATGTTATAGAGATGACTGCTAACATCTAATTTTTGCATAACTTCCAAGCATAGTTATTGTTTTCTATATCAAGAACTTAAAAATCATAAAATCATAGCATTTACAAGTTAAATTATCTGTTTTATGACCCAGGGGGTAGGCAATTTTCTATGTTTTTTGCCCCTGGGGCCTCAAATTTCCTAAATTATTCTGCTGTTTCTAGCAATTTGGAATATTTAGTACATATTCAGGATAGAACACACTATTGTAAGTTTTGTTGAGATATTTTTGTATTTCTAGCTTGTATTTTTTATGCCGTGGTGACAAAAAAGCAGATTTAGGTGTTACGGCTTACTTTTGGGTTAATGACAGGACACATATATCCCATAAATAATATTCAGGAAGGATCGATGAGTTTCAATGACTGCGAAGAGTAAATATAAGCACTTCTTAACAATTTAACTTACAAACATGCAAATATTATGAATTAATTTTGTATTCAGGACTTTAAGTAAACTATGCATACTGTAAACTGTGAATTTATGCTGAGTCATCATATCTAAGGCCCAGGATTCTATCAATCTTCATGAAATATTTATAAAACTTCATATTTGAGTTAATTTCTTTAAAATCTGTGAGATAAAGCAAATTTGGTTAAATTCTGAATGTTTTCTTTTTTCACCCTATATAGGTTGCATTTCTGTAAATATTGACAATGCAATTTCCCATAGGAACTCCTTTTACGGCTAAAACTGTACCACTTTTACTATGAAGTTTTGAACAAAATCTTATCCTAGAATTGAAAGTTCATATGCACTACAATTTTTTTCAAAGGTCAAAATATAGGGCTGTGCGGCATATTTTCAACGTTTATATGCCCTGAACTTTTCAGAGTTTAAACTAACACTAATTTTCTTAACTACCCCTACCTCGAATGAAGGGTTACCACAGATTTCAATGTAAACAATATGCACATGTATATTTACTGGTAACATTCCCAAGTTATGTCTCTATGAGATGGAACACAGAGAGCATAACTGGGAACCAGTATGTAAACAAAATTAATTTTCTATGAATATTCTAAATCTCCCCAAAAGAGGCGTGGTTTGAGGAACAGCTGTATTTACAAAGTGCAACCTATACAAACATTTATTCAAATAGGAAACTCTCTAAAATCAGTTTTTCTCACATTAATACTCATTTATCAGAATTATAGCCAGAAAGAAATCAATGTGTATACTCTAAGTTTTTTTTTACTGAACATTTTATACCCCTCCCCTGTTTCAATTTTTAAAAGAATTTGAAAACAAGACTTTAATTATTGCCAGCTTACCCTATTTGCATATTTTCTGATATAAAATGCCTAGAACCTGTTTAAAACTGTTTTGATAACATATTGAAAGCATATCAGAATACTATAAATGTTATGTTTAGCAGTCAATCATTACAACATTCAAGATTATATAAAATATCCAATCCTGCCTCTGTCTCCAGTCCACATCTTACTGTATGCCTATTTGTCAATTAAAGTTCACATTTTCTACCTCAAATGGTCAATTTAGAATTCTTGTCACAACAGTATCATCTGTAACCATATATCTGACACAATTTACCTAATAAATATACTAGAAGTGTTCAAACAAAGCCATATTTGCAATAGTTGTATGTATGCAGATACCAGTCTGAGATATAAATTCACTTATAATTAAAATGTTATAGAGATGACTGCTAACATCTAATTTTTGCATAACTTCCAAGCATAGTTATTGTTTTCTATATCAAGAACTTAAAAATCATAAAATCATAGCATTTACAAGTTAAATTATCTGTTTTATGACCCAGGGGGTAGGCAATTTTCTATGTTTTTTGCCCCTGGGGCCTCAAATTTCCTAAATTATTCTGCTGTTTCTAGCAATTTGGAATATTTAGTACATATTCAGGATAGAACACACTATTGTAAGTTTTGTTGAGATATTTTTGTATTTCTAGCTTGTATTTTTTATGCCGTGGTGACAAAAAAGCAGATTTAGGTGTTACGGCTTACTTTTGGGTTAATGACAGGACACATATATCCCATAAATAATATTCAGGAAGGATCGATGAGTTTCAATGACTGCGAAGAGTAAATATAAGCACTTCTTAACAATTTAACTTACAAACATGCAAATATTATGAATTAATTTTGTATTCAGGACTTTAAGTAAACTATGCATACTGTAAACTGTGAATTTATGCTGAGTCATCATATCTAAGGCCCAGGATTCTATCAATCTTCATGAAATATTTATAAAACTTCATATTTGAGTTAATTTCTTTAAAATCTGTGAGATAAAGCAAATTTGGTTAAATTCTGAATGTTTTCTTTTTTCACCCTATATAGGTTGCATTTCTGTAAATATTGACAATGCAATTTCCCATAGGAACTCCTTTTACGGCTAAAACTGTACCACTTTTACTATGAAGTTTTGAACAAAATCTTATCCTAGAATTGAAAGTTCATATGCACTACAATTTTTTTCAAAGGTCAAAATATAGGGCTGTGCGGCATATTTTCAACGTTTATATGCCCTGAACTTTTCAGAGTTTAAACTAACACTAATTTTCTTAACTACCCCTACCTCGAATGAAGGGTTACCACAGATTTCAATGTAAACAATATGCACATGTATATTTACTGGTAACATTCCCAAGTTATGTCTCTAGGAGATGGAACACAGAGAGCATAACTGGGAACCAGTATGTAAACAAAATTAATTTTCTATGAATATTCTAAATCTCCCCAAAAGAGGCGTGGTTTGAGGAACAGCTGTATTTACAAAGTGCAACCTATACAAACATTTATTCAAATAGGAAACTCTCTAAAATCAGTTTTTCTCACATTAATACTCATTTATCAGAATTATAGCCAGAAAGAAATCAATGTGTATACTCTAAGTTTTTTTTTACTGAACATTTTATACCCCTCCCCTGTTTCAATTTTTAAAAGAATTTGAAAACAAGACTTTAATTATTGCCAGCTTACCCTATTTGCATATTTTCTGATATAAAATGCCTAGAACCTGTTTAAAACTGTTTTGATAACATATTGAAAGCATATCAGAATACTATAAATGTTATGTTTAGCAGTCAATCATTACAACATTCAAGATTATATAAAATATCCAATCCTGCCTCTGTCTCCAGTCCACATCTTACTGTATGCCTATTTGTCAATTAAAGTTCACATTTTCTACCTCAAATGGTCAATTTAGAATTCTTGTCACAACAGTATCATCTGTAACCATATATCTGACACAATTTACCTAATAAATATACTAGAAGTGTTCAAACAAAGCCATATTTGCAATAGTTGTATGTATGCAGATACCAGTCTGAGATATAAATTCACTTAAAATGTTATAGAGATGACTGCTAACATCTAATTTTTGCATAACTTCCAAGCATAGTTATTGTTTTCTATATCAAGAACTTAAAAATCATAAAATCATAGCATTTACAAGTTAAATTATCTGTTTTATGACCCAGGGGGTAGGCAATTTTCTATGTTTTTTGCCCCTGGGGCCTCAAATTTCCTAAATTATTCTGCTGTTTCTAGCAATTTGGAATATTTAGTACATATTCAGGATAGAACACACTATTGTAAGTTTTGTTGAGATATTTTTGTATTTCTAGCTTGTATTTTTTATGCCGTGGTGACAAAAAAGCAGATTTAGGTGTTACGGCTTACTTTTGGGTTAATGACAGGACACATATATCCCATAAATAATATTCAGGAAGGATCGATGAGTTTCAATGACTGCGAAGAGTAAATATAAGCACTTCTTAACAATTTAACTTACAAACATGCAAATATTATGAATTAATTTTGTATTCAGGACTTTAAGTAAACTATGCATACTGTAAACTGTGAATTTATGCTGAGTCATCATATCTAAGGCCCAGGATTCTATCAATCTTCATGAAATATTTATAAAACTTCATATTTGAGTTAATTTCTTTAAAATCTGTGAGATAAAGCAAATTTGGTTAAATTCTGAATGTTTTCTTTTTTCACCCTATATACAAACATTTATTCAAATAGGAAACTCTCTAAAATCAGTTTTTCTCACATTAATACTCATTTATCAGAATTATAGCCAGAAAGAAATCAATGTGTATACTCTAAGTTTTTTTTTACTGAACATTTTATACCCCTCCCCTGTTTCAATTTTTAAAAGAATTTGAAAACAAGACTTTAATTATTGCCAGCTTACCCTATTTGCATATTTTCTGATATAAAATGCCTAGAACCTGTTTAAAACTGTTTTGATAACATATTGAAAGCATATCAGAATACTATAAATGTTATGTTTAGCAGTCAATCATTACAACATTCAAGATTATATAAAATATCCAATCCTGCCTCTGTCTCCAGTCCACATCTTACTGTATGCCTATTTGTCAATTAAAGTTCACATTTTCTACCTCAAATGGTCAATTTAGAATTCTTGTCACAACAGTATCATCTGTAACCATATATCTGACACAATTTACCTAATAAATATACTAGAAGTGTTCAAACAAAGCCATATTTGCAATAGTTGTATGTATGTTTACTGGTAACATTCCCAAGTTATGAGATATAAATTCACTTAAAATGTTATAGAGATGACTGCTAACATCTAATTTTTGCATAACTTCCAAGCATAGTTATTGTTTTCTATATCAAGAACTTAAAAATCATAAAATCATAGCATTTACAAGTTAAATTATCTGTTTTATGACCCAGGGGGTAGGCAATTTTCTATGTTTTTTGCCCCTGGGGCCTCAAATTTCCTAAATTATTCTGCTGTTTCTAGCAATTTGGAATATTTAGTACATATTCAGGATAGAACACACTATTGTAAGTTTTGTTGAGATATTTTTGTATTTCTAGCTTGTATTTTTTATGCCGTGGTGACAAAAAAGCAGATTTAGGTGTTACGGCTTACTTTTGGGTTAATGACAGGACACATATATCCCATAAATAATATTCAGGAAGGATCGATGAGTTTCAATGACTGCGAAGAGTAAATATAAGCACTTCTTAACAATTTAACTTACAAACATGCAAATATTATGAATTAATTTTGTATTCAGGACTTTAAGTAAACTATGCATACTGTAAACTGTGAATTTATGCTGAGTCATCATATCTAAGGCCCAGGATTCTATCAATCTTCATGAAATATTTATAAAACTTCATATTTGAGTTAATTTCTTTAAAATCTGTGAGATAAAGCAAATTTGGTTAAATTCTGAATGTTTTCTTTTTTCACCCTATATAGGTTGCATTTCTGTAAATATTGACAATGCAATTTCCCATAGGAACTCCTTTTACGGCTAAAACTGTACCACTTTTACTATGAAGTTTTGAACAAAATCTTATCCTAGAATTGAAAGTTCATATGCACTACAATTTTTTTCAAAGGTCAAAATATAGGGCTGTGCGGCATATTTTCAACGTTTATATGCCCTGAACTTTTCAGAGTTTAAACTAACACTAATTTTCTTAACTACCCCTACCTCGAATGAAGGGTTACCACAGATTTCAATGTAAACAATATGCACATGTATATTTACTGGTAACATTCCCAAATTATGTCTCTAGGAGATGGAACACAGAGAGCATAACTGGGAACCAGTATGTAAACAAAATTAATTTTCTATGAATATTCTAAATCTCCCCAAAAGAGGCGTGGTTTGAGGAACAGCTGTATTTACAAAGTGCAACCTATACAAACATTTATTCAAATAGGAAACTCTCTAAAATCAGTTTTTCTCACATTAATACTCATTTATCAGAATTATAGCCAGAAAGAAATCAATGTGTATACTCTAAGTTTTTTTTTACTGAACATTTTATACCCCTCCCCTATTTCAATTTTTAAAAGAATTTGAAAACAACACTTTAATTATTGCCAGCTTACCCTATTTGCATATTTTCTGATATAAAATGCCTAGAACCTGTTTAAAACTGTTTTGATAACATATTGAAAGCATATCAGAATACTATAAATGTTATGTTTAGCAGTCAATCATTACAACATTCAAGATTATATAAAATATCCAATCCTGCCTCTGTCTCCAGTCCACATCTTACTGTATGCCTATTTGTCAATTAAAGTTCACATTTTCTACCTCAAATGGTCAATTTAGAATTCTTGTCACAACAGTATCATCTGTAACCATATATCTGACACAATTTACCTAATAAATATACTAGAAGTGTTCAAACAAAGCCATATTTGCAATAGTTGTATGTATGCAGATACCAGTCTGAGATATAAATTCACTTAAAATGTTATAGAGATGACTGCTAACATCTAATTTTTGCATAACTTCCAAGCATAGTTATTGTTTTCTATATCAAGAACTTAAAAATCATAAAATCATAGCATTTACAAGTTAAATTATCTGTTTTATGACCCAGGGGGTAGGCAATTTTCTATGTTTTTTGCCCCTGGGGCCTCAAATTTCCTAAATTATTCTGCTGTTTCTAGCAATTTGGAATATTTAGTACATATTCAGGATAGAACACACTATTGTAAGTTTTGTTGAGATATTTTTGTATTTCTAGCTTGTATTTTTTATGCCGTGGTGACAAAAAAGCAGATTTAGGTGTTACGGCTTACTTTTGGGTTAATGACAGGACACATATATCCCATAAATAATATTCAGGAAGGATCGATGAGTTTCAATGACTGCGAAGAGTAAATATAAGCACTTCTTAACAATTTAACTTACAAACATGCAAATATTATGAATTAATTTTGTATTCAGGACTTTAAGTAAACTATGCATACTGTAAACTGTGAATTTATGCTGAGTCATCATATCTAAGGCCCAGGATTCTATCAATCTTCATGAAATATTTATAAAACTTCATATTTGAGTTAATTTCTTTAAAATCTGTGAGATAAAGCAAATTTGGTTAAATTCTGAATGTTTTCTTTTTTCACCCTATATACAAACATTTATTCAAATAGGAAACTCTCTAAAATCAGTTTTTCTCACATTAATACTCATTTATCAGAATTATAGCCAGAAAGAAATCAATGTGTATACTCTAAGTTTTTTTTTACTGAACATTTTATACCCCTCCCCTGTTTCAATTTTTAAAAGAATTTGAAAACAACACTTTAATTATTGCCAGCTTACCCTATTTGCATATTTTCTGATATAAAATGCCTAGAACCTGTTTAAAACTGTTTTGATAACATATTGAAAGCATATCAGAATACTATAAATGTTATGTTTAGCAGTCAATCATTACAACATTCAAGATTATATAAAATATCCAATCCTGCCTCTGTCTCCAGTCCACATCTTACTGTATGCCTATTTGTCAATTAAAGTTCACATTTTCTACCTCAAATGGTCAATTTAGAATTCTTGTCACAACAGTATCATCTGTAACCATATATCTGACACAATTTACCTAATAAATATACTAGAAGTGTTCAAACAAAGCCATATTTGCAATAGTTGTATGTATGCAGATACCAGTCTGAGATATAAATTCACTTAAAATGTTATAGAGATGACTGCTAACATCTAATTTTTGCATAACTTTCAAGCATAGTTATTGTTTTCTATATCAAGAACTTAAAAATCATAAAATCATAGCATTTACAAGTTAAATTATCTGTTTTATGACCCAGGGGGTAGGCAATTTTCTATGTTTTTTGCCCCTGGGGCCTCAAATTTCCTAAATTATTCTGCTGTTTCTAGCAATTTGGAATATTTAGTACATATTCAGGATAGAACACACTATTGTAAGTTTTGTTGAGATATTTTTGTATTTCTAGCTTGTATTTTTTATGCCGTGGTGACAAAAAAGCAGATTTAGGTGTTACGGCTTACTTTTGGGTTAATGACAGGACACATATATCCCATAAATAATATTCAGGAAGGATCGATGAGTTTCAATGACTGCGAAGAGTAAATATAAGCACTTCTTAACAATTTAACTTACAAACATGCAAATATTATGAATTAATTTTGTATTCAGGACTTTAAGTAAACTATGCATACTGTAAACTGTGAATTTATGCTGAGTCATCATATCTAAGGCCCAGGATTATATCAATCTTCATGAAATATTTATAAAACTTCATATTTGAGTTAATTTCTTTAAAATCTGTGAGATAAAGCAAATTTGGTTAAATTCTGAATGTTTTCTTTTTTCACCCTATATAGGTTGCATTTCTGTAAATATTGACAATGCAATTTCCCATAGGAACTCCTTTTACGGCTAAAACTGTACCACTTTTACTATGAAGTTTTGAACAAAATCTTATCCTAGAATTGAAAGTTCATATGCACTACAATTTTTTTCAAAGGTCAAAATATAGGGCTGTGCGGCATATTTTCAACGTTTATATGCCCTGAACTTTTCAGAGTTTAAACTAACACTAATTTTCTTAACTACCCCTACCTCGAATGAAGGGTTACCACAGATTTCAATGTAAACAATATGCACATGTATATTTACTGGTATCATTCCCAAGTTATGTCTCTAGGAGATGGAACACAGAGAGCATAACTGGGAACCAGTATGTAAACAAAATTAATTTTCTATGAATATTCTAAATCTCCCCAAAAGAGGCGTGGTTTGAGGAACAGCTGTATTTACAAAGTGCAACCTATACAAACATTTATTCAAATAGGAAACTCTCTAAAATCAGTTTTTCTCACATTAATACTCATTTATCAGAATTATAGCCAGAAAGAAATCAATGTGTATACTCTAAGTTTTTTTTTACTGAACATTTTATACCCCTCCCCTGTTTCAATTTTTAAAAGAATTTGAAAACAAGACTTTAATTATTGCCAGCTTACCCTATTTGCATATTTTCTGATATAAAATGCCTAGAACCTGTTTAAAACTGTTTTGATAACATATTGAAAGCATATCAGAATACTATAAATGTTATGTTTAGCAGTCAATCATTACAACATTCAAGATTATATAAAATATCCAATCCTGCCTCTGTCTCCAGTCCACATCTTACTGTATGCCTATTTGTCAATTAAAGTTCACATTTTCTACCTCAAATGGTCAATTTAGAATTCTTGTCACAACAGTATCATCTGTAACCATATATCTGACACAATTTACCTAATAAATATACTAGAAGTGTTCAAACAAAGCCATATTTGCAATAGTTGTATGTATGCAGATACCAGTCTGAGATATAAATTCACTTAAAATGTTATAGAGATGACTGCTAACATCTAATTTTTGCATAACTTCCAAGCATAGTTATTGTTTTCTATATCAAGAACTTAAAAATCATAAAATCATAGCATTTACAAGTTAAATTATCTGTTTTATGACCCAGGGGGTAGGCAATTTTCTATGTTTTTTGCCCCTGGGGCCTCAAATTTCCTAAATTATTCTGCTGTTTCTAGCAATTTGGAATATTTAGTACATATTCAGGATAGAACACACTATTGTAAGTTTTATTGAGATATTTTTGTATTTCTAGCTTGTATTTTTTATGCCGTGGTGACAAAAAAGCAGATTTAGGTGTTACGGCTTACTTTTGGGTTAATGACAGGACACATATATCCCATAAATAATATTCAGGAAGGATCGATGAGTTTCAATGACTGCGAAGAGTAAATATAAGCACTTCTTAACAATTTAACTTACAAACATGCAAATATTATGAATTAATTTTGTATTCAGGACTTTAAGTAAACTATGCATACTGTAAACTGTGAATTTATGCTGAGTCATCATATCTAAGGCCCAGGATTCTATCAATCTTCATGAAATATTTATAAAACTTCATATTTGAGTTAATTTCTTTAAAATCTGTGAGATAAAGCAAATTTGGTTAAATTCTGAATGTTTTCTTTTTTCACCCTATATACAAACATTTATTCAAATAGGAAACTCTCTAAAATCAGTTTTTCTCACATTAATACTCATTTATCAGAATTATAGCCAGAAAGAAATCAATGTGTATACTCTAAGTTTTTTTTTACTGAACATTTTATACCCCTCCCCTGTTTCAATTTTTAAAAGAATTTGAAATTAAGACTTTAATTATTGCCAGCTTACCCTATTTGCATATTTTCTGATATAAAATGCCTAGAACCTGTTTAAAACTGTTTTGATAACATATTGAAAGCATATCAGAATACTATAAATGTTATGTTTAGCAGTCAATCATTACAACATTCAAGATTATATAAAATATCCAATCCTGCCTCTGTCTCCAGTCCACATCTTACTGTATGCCTATTTGTCAATTAAAGTTCACATTTTCTACCTCAAATGGTCAATTTAGAATTCTTGTCACAACAGTATCATCTGTAACCATATATCTGACACAATTTACCTAATAAATATACTAGAAGTGTTCAAACAAAGCCATATTTGCAATAGTTGTATGTATGCAGATACCAGTCTGAGATATAAATTCACTTAAAATGTTATAGAGATGACTGCTAACATCTAATTTTTGCATAACTTCCAAGCATAGTTATTGTTTTCTATATCAAGAACTTAAAAATCATAAAATCATAGCATTTACAAGTTAAATTATCTGTTTTATGACCCAGGGGGTAGGCAATTTTCTATGTTTTTTGCCCCTGGGGCCTCAAATTTCCTAAATTATTCTGCTGTTTCTAGCAATTTGGAATATTTAGTACATATTCAGGAAAGAACACACTATTGTAAGTTTTGTTGAGATATTTTTGTATTTCTAGCTTGTATTTTTTATGCCGTGGTGACAAAAAAGCAGATTTAGGTGTTACGGCTTACTTTTGGGTTAATGACAGGACACATATATCCCATAAATAATATTCAGGAAGGATCGATGAGTTTCAATGACTGCGAAGAGTAAATATAAGCACTTCTTAACAATTTAACTTACAAACATGCAAATATTATGAATTAATTTTGTATTCAGGACTTTAAGTAAACTATGCATACTGTAAACTGTGAATTTATGCTGAGTCATCATATCTAAGGCCCAGGATTCTATCAATCTTCATGAAATATTTATAAAACTTCATATTTGAGTTAATTTCTTTAAAATCTGTGAGATAAAGCAAATTTGGTTAAATTCTGAATGTTTTCTTTTTTCACCCTATATACAAACATTTATTCAAATAGGAAACTCTCTAAAATCAGTTTTTCTCACATTAATACTCATTTATCAGAATTATAGCCAGAAAGAAATCAATGTGTATACTCTAAGTTTTTTTTTACTGAACATTTTATACCCCTCCCCTGTTTCAATTTTTAAAAGAATTTGAAAACAAGACTTTAATTATTGCCAGCTTACCCTATTTGCATATTTTCTGATATAAAATGCCTAGAACCTGTTTAAAACTGTTTTGATAACATATTGAAAGCATATCAGAATACTATAAATGTTATGTTTAGCAGTCAATCATTACAACATTCAAGATTATATAAAATATCCAATCCTGCCTCTGTCTCCAGTCCACATCTTACTGTATGCCTATTTGTCAATTAAAGTTCACATTTTCTACCTCAAATGGTCAATTTAGAATTCTTGTCACAACAGTATCATCTGTAACCATATATCTGACACAATTTACCTAATAAATATACTAGAAGTGTTCAAACAAAGCCATATTTGCAATAGTTGTATGTATGCAGATACCAGTCTGAGATATAAATTCACTTAAAATGTTATAGAGATGACTGCTAACATCTAATTTTTGCATAACTTCCAAGCATAGTTATTGTTTTCTATATCAAGAACTTAAAAATCATAAAATCATAGCATTTACAAGTTAAATTATCTGTTTTATGACCCAGGGGGTAGGCAATTTTCTATGTTTTTTGCCCCTGGGGCCTCAAATTTCCTAAATTATTCTGCTGTTTCTAGCAATTTGGAATATTTAGTACATATTCAGGATAGAACACACTATTGTAAGTTTTGTTGAGATATTTTTGTATTTCTAGCTTGTATTTTTTATGCCGTGGTGACAAAAAAGCAGATTTAGGTGTTACGGCTTACTTTTGGGTTAATGACAGGACACATATATCCCATAAATAATATTCAGGAAGGATCGATGAGTTTCAATGACTGCGAAGAGTAAATATAAGCACTTCTTAACAATTTAACTTACAAACATGCAAATATTATGAATTAATTTTGTATTCAGGACTTTAAGTAAACTATGCAAACTGTAAACTGTGAATTTATGCTGAGTCATCATATCTAAGGCTTAGGATTCTATCAATCTTCATGAAATATTTATAAAACTTCATATTTGAGTTAATTTCTTTAAAATCTGTGAGATAAAGCAAATTTGGTTAAATTCTGAATGTTTTCTTTTTTCACCCTATATACAAACATTTATTCAAATAGGAAACTCTCTAAAATCAGTTTTTCTCACATTAATACTCATTTATCAGAATTATAGCCAGAAAGAAATCAATGTGTATACTCTAAGTTTTTTTTTACTGAACATTTTATACCCCTCCCCTGTTTCAATTTTTAAAAGAATTTGAAATTAAGACTTTAATTATTGCCAGCTTACCCTATTTGCATATTTTCTGATATAAAATGCCAAGAACCTGTTTAAAACTGTTTTGATAACATATTGAAAGCATATCAGAATACTATAAATGTTATGTTTAGCAGTCAATCATTACAACATTCAAGATTATATAAAATATCCAATCCTGCCTCTGTCTCCAGTCCACATCTTACTGTATGCCTATTTGTCAATTAAAGTTCACATTTTCTACCTCAAATGGTCAATTTAGAATTCTTGTCACAACAGTATCATCTGTAACCATATATCTGACACAATTTACCTAATAAATATACTAGAAGTGTTCAAACAAAGCCATATTTGCAATAGTTGTATGTATGCAGATACCAGTCTGAGATATAAATTCACTTAAAATGTTATAGAGATGACTGCTAACATCTAATTTTTGCATAACTTCCAAGCATAGTTATTGTTTTCTATATCAAGAACTTAAAAATCATAAAATCATAGCATTTACAAGTTAAATTATCTGTTTTATGACCCAGGGGGTAGGCAATTTTCTATGTTTTTTGCCCCTGGGGCCTCAAATTTCCTAAATTATTCTGCTGTTTCTAGCAATTTGGAATATTTAGTACATATTCAGGATAGAACACACTATTGTAAGTTTTGTTGAGATATTTTTGTATTTCTAGCTTGTATTTTTTATGCCGTGGTGACAAAAAAGCAGATTTAGGTGTTACGGCTTACTTTTGGGTTAATGACAGGACACATATATCCCATAAATAATATTCAGGAAGGATCGATGAGTTTCAATGACTGCGAAGAGTAAATATAAGCACTTCTTAACAATTTAACTTACAAACATGCAAATATTATGAATTAATTTTGTATTCAGGACTTTAAGTAAACTATGCATACTGTAAACTGTGAATTTATGCTGAGTCATCATATCTAAGGCCCAGGATTCTATCAATCTTCATGAAATATTTATAAAACTTCATATTTGAGTTAATTTCTTTAAAATCTGTGAGATAAAGCAAATTTGGTTAAATTCTGAATGTTTTCTTTTTTCACCCTATATACAAACATTTATTCAAATAGGAAACTCTCTAAAATCAGTTTTTCTCACATTAATACTCATTTATCAGAATTATAGCCAGAAAGAAATCAATGTGTATACTCTAAGTTTTTTTTTACTGAACATTTTATACCCCTCCCCTGTTTCAATTTTTAAAAGAATTTGAAAACAAGACTTTAATTATTGCCAGCTTACCCTATTTGCATATTTTCTGATATAAAATGCCTAGAACCTGTTTAAAACTGTTTTGATAACATATTGAAAGCATATCAGAATACTATAAATGTTATGTTTAGCAGTCAATCATTACAACATTCAAGATTATATAAAATATCCAATCCTGCCTCTGTCTCCAGTCCACATCTTACTGTATGCCTATTTGTCAATTAAAGTTCACATTTTCTACCTCAAATGGTCAATTTAGAATTCTTGTCACAACAGTATCATCTGTAACCATATATCTGACACAATTTACCTAATAAATATACTAGAAGTGTTCAAACAAAGCCATATTTGCAATAGTTGTATGTATGCAGATACCAGTCTGAGATATAAATTCACTTAAAATGTTATAGAGATGACTGCTAACATCTAATTTTTGCATAACTTTCAAGCATAGTTATTGTTTTCTATATCAAGAACTTAAAAATCATAAAATCATAGCATTTACAAGTTAAATTATCTGTTTTATGACCCAGGGGGTAGGCAATTTTCTATGTTTTTTGCCCCTGGGGCCTCAAATTTCCTAAATTATTCTGCTGTTTCTAGCAATTTGGAATATTTAGTACATATTCAGGATAGAACACACTATTGTAAGTTTTGTTGAGATATTTTTGTATTTCTAGCTTGTATTTTTTATGCCGTGGTGACAAAAAAGCAGATTTAGGTGTTACGGCTTACTTTTGGGTTAATGACAGGACACATATATCCCATAAATAATATTCAGGAAGGATCGATGAGTTTCAATGACTGCGAAGAGTAAATATAAGCACTTCTTAACAATTTAACTTACAAACATGCAAATATTATGAATTAATTTTGTATTCAGGACTTTAAGTAAACTATGCATACTGTAAACTGTGAATTTATGCTGAGTCATCATATCTAAGGCCCAGGATTCTATCAATCTTCATGAAATATTTATAAAACTTCATATTTGAGTTAATTTCTTTAAAATCTGTGAGATAAAGCAAATTTGGTTAAATTCTGAATGTTTTCTTTTTTCACCCTATATAGGTTGCATTTCTGTAAATATTGACAATGCAATTTCCCATAGGAACTCCTTTTACGGCTAAAACTGTACCACTTTTACTATGAAGTTTTGAACAAAATCTTATCCTAGAATTGAAAGTTCATATGCACTACAATTTTTTTCGAAGGTCAAAATATAGGGCTGTGCGGCATATTTTCAACGTTTATATGCCCTGAACTTTTCAGAGTTTAAACTAACACTAATTTTCTTAACTACCCCTACCTCGAATGAAGGGTTACCACAGATTTCAATGTAAACAATATGCACATGTATATTTACTGGTAACATTCCCAAGTTATGTCTCTAGGAGATGGAACACAGAGAGCATAACTGGGAACCAGTATGTAAACAAAATTAATTTTCTATGAATATTCTAAATCTCCCCAAAAGAGGCGTGGTTTGAGGAACAGCTGTATTTACAAAGTGCAACCTATACAAACATTTATTCAAATAGGAAACTCTCTAAAATCAGTTTTTCTCACATTAATACTCATTTATCAGAATTATAGCCAGAAAGAAATCAATGTGTATACTCTAAGTTTTTTTTTACTGAACATTTTATACCCCTCCCCTGTTTCAATTTTTAAAAGAATTTGAAAACAACACTTTAATTATTGCCAGCTTACCCTATTTGCATATTTTCTGATATAAAATGCCTAGAACCTGTTTAAAACTGTTTTGATAACATATTGAAAGCATATCAGAATACTATAAATGTTATGTTTAGCAGTCAATCATTACAACATTCAAGATTATATAAAATATCCAATCCTGCCTCTGTCTCCAGTCCACATCTTACTGTATGCCTATTTGTCAATTAAAGTTCACATTTTCTACCTCAAATGGTCAATTTAGAATTCTTGTCACAACAGTATCATCTGTAACCATATATCTGACACAATTTACCTAATAAATATACTAGAAGTGTTCAAACAAAGCCATATTTGCAATAGTTGTATGTATGCAGATACCAGTCTGAGATATAAATTCACTTAAAATGTTATAGAGATGACTGCTAACATCTAATTTTTGCATAACTTCCAAGCATAGTTATTGTTTTCTATATCAAGAACTTAAAAATCATAAAATCATAGCATTTACAAGTTAAATTATCTGTTTTATGACCCAGGGGGTAGGCAATTTTCTATGTTTTTTGCCCCTGGGGCCTCAAATTTCCTAAATTATTCTGCTGTTTCTAGCAATTTGGAATATTTAGTACATATTCAGGATAGAACACACTATTGTAAGTTTTGTTGAGATATTTTTGTATTTCTAGCTTGTATTTTTTATGCCGTGGTGACAAAAAAGCAGATTTAGGTGTTACGGCTTACTTTTGGGTTAATGACAGGACACATATATCCCATAAATAATATTCAGGAAGGATCGATGAGTTTCAATGACTGCGAAGAGTAAATATAAGCACTTCTTAACAATTTAACTTACAAACATGCAAATATTATGAATTAATTTTGTATTCAGGACTTTAAGTAAACTATGCATACTGTAAACTGTGAATTTATGCTGAGTCATCATATCTAAGGCCCAGGATTCTATCAATCTTCATGAAATATTTATAAAACTTCATATTTGAGTTAATTTCTTTAAAATCTGTGAGATAAAGCAAATTTGGTTAAATTCTGAATGTTTTCTTTTTTCACCCTATATACAAACATTTATTCAAATAGGAAACTCTCTAAAATCAGTTTTTCTCACATTAATACTCATTTATCAGAATTATAGCCCGAAAGAAATCAATGTGTATACTCTAAGTTTTTTTTTATTGAACATTTTATACCCCTCCCCTGTTTCAATTTTTAAAAGAATTTGAAAACAAGACTTTAATTATTGCCAGCTTACCCTATTTGCATATTTTCTGATATAAAATGCCTAGAACCTGTTTAAAACTGTTTTGATAACATATTGAAAGCATATCAGAATACTATAAATGTTATGTTTAGCAGTCAATCATTACAACATTCAAGATTATATAAAATATCCAATCCTGCCTCTGTCTCCAGTCCACATCTTACTGTATGCCTATTTGTCAATTAAAGTTCACATTTTCTACCTCAAATGGTCAATTTAGAATTCTTGTCACAACAGTATCATCTGTAACCATATATCTGACACAATTTACCTAATAAATATACTAGAAGTGTTCAAACAAAGCCATATTTGCAATAGTTGTATGTATGCAGATACCAGTCTGAGATATAAATTCACTTAAAATGTTATAGAGATGACTGCTAACATCTAATTTTTGCATAACTTCCAAGCATAGTTATTGTTTTCTATATCAAGAACTTAAAAATCATAAAATCATAGCATTTACAAGTTAAATTATCTGTTTTATGACCCAGGGGGTAGGCAATTTTCTATGTTTTTTGCCCCTGGGGCCTCAAATTTCCTAAATTATTCTGCTGTTTCTAGCAATTTGGAATATTTAGTACATATTCAGGATAGAACACACTATTGTAAGTTTTGTTGAGATATTTTTGTATTTCTAGCTTGTATTTTTTATGCCGTGGTGACAAAAAAGCAGATTTAGGTGTTACGGCTTACTTTTGGGTTAATGACAGGACACATATATCCCATAAATAATATTCAGGAAGGATCGATGAGTTTCAATGACTGCGAAGAGTAAATATAAGCACTTCTTAACAATTTAACTTACAAACATGCAAATATTATGAATTAATTTTGTATTCAGGACTTTAAGTAAACTATGCATACTGTAAACTGTGAATTTATGCTGAGTCATCATATCTAAGGCCCAGGATTCTATCAATCTTCATGAAATATTTATAAAACTTCATATTTGAGTTAATTTCTTTAAAATCTGTGAGATAAAGCAAATTTGGTTAAATTCTGAATGTTTTCTTTTTTCACCCTATATAGGTTGCATTTCTGTAAATATTGACAATGCAATTTCCCATAGGAACTCCTTTTACGGCTAAAACTGTACCACTTTTACTATGAAGTTTTGAACAAAATCTTATCCTAGAATTGAAAGTTCATATGCACTACAATTTTTTTCAAAGGTCAAAATATAGGGCTGTGCGGCATATTTTCAACGTTTATATGCCCTGAACTTTTCAGAGTTTAAACTAACACTAATTTTCTTAACTACCCCTACCTCGAATGAAGGGTTACCACAGATTTCAATGTAAACAATATGCACATGTATATTTACTGGTAACATTCCCAAGTTATGTCTCTAGGAGATGGAACACAGAGAGCATAACTGGGAACCAGTATGTAAACAAAATTAATTTTCTATGAATATTCTAAATCTCCCCAAAAGAGGCGTGGTTTGAGGAACAGCTGTATTTACAAAGTGCAACCTATACAAACATTTATTCAAATAGGAAACTCTCTAAAATCAGTTTTTCTCACATTAATACTCATTTATCAGAATTATAGCCAGAAAGAAATCAATGTGTATACTCTAAGTTTTTTTTTACTGAACATTTTATACCCCTCCCCTGTTTCAATTTTTAAAAGAATTTGAAAACAACACTTTAATTATTGCCAGCTTACCCTATTTGCATATTTTCTGATATAAAATGCCTAGAACCTGTTTAAAACTGTTTTGATAACATATTGAAAGCATATCAGAATACTATAAATGTTATGTTTAGCAGTCAATCATTACAACATTCAAGATTATATAAAATATCCAATCCTGCCTCTGTCTCCAGTCCACATCTTACTGTATGCCTATTTGTCAATTAAAGTTCACATTTTCTACCTCAAATGGTCAATTTAGAATTCTTGTCACAACAGTATCATCTGTAACCATATATCTGACACAATTTACCTAATAAATATACTAGAAGTGTTCAAACAAAGCCATATTTGCAATAGTTGTATGTATGCAGATACCAGTCTGAGATATAAATTCACTTAAAATGTTATAGAGATGACTGCTAACATCTAATTTTTGCATAACTTCCAAGCATAGTTATTGTTTTCTATATCAAGAACTTAAAAATCATAAAATCATAGCATTTACAAGTTAAATTATCTGTTTTATGACCCAGGGGGTAGGCAATTTTCTATGTTTTTTGCCCCTGGGGCCTTAAATTTCCTAAATTATTCTGCTGTTTCTAGCAATTTGGAATATTTAGTACATATTCAGGATAGAACACACTATTGTAAGTTTTGTTGAGATATTTTTGTATTTCTAGCTTGTATTTTTTATGCCGTGGTGACAAAAAAGCAGATTTAGGTGTTACGGCTTACTTTTGGGTTAATGACAGGACACATATATCCCATAAATAATATTCAGGAAGGATCGATGAGTTTCAATGACTGCGAAGAGTAAATATAAGCACTTCTTAACAATTTAACTTACAAACATGCAAATATTATGAATTAATTTTGTATTCAGGACTTTAAGTAAACTATGCATACTGTAAACTGTGAATTTATGCTGAGTCATCATATCTAAGGCCCAGGATTCTATCAATCTTCATGAAATATTTATAAAACTTCATATTTGAGTTAATTTCTTTAAAATCTGTGAGATAAAGCAAATTTGGTTAAATTCTGAATGTTTTCTTTTTTCACCCTATATAGGTTGCATTTCTGTAAATATTGACAATGCAATTTCCCATAGGAACTCCTTTTACGGCTAAAACTGTACCACTTTTACTATGAAGTTTTGAACAAAATCTTATCCTAGAATTGAAAGTTCATATGCACTACAATTTTTTTCAAAGGTCAAAATATAGGGCTGTGCGGCATATTTTCAACGTTTATATGCCCTGAACTTTTCAGAGTTTAAACTAACACTAATTTTCTTAACTACCCCTACCTCGAATGAAGGGTTACCACAGATTTCAATGTAAACAATATGCACATGTATATTTACTGGTAACATTCCCAAGTTATGTCTCTAGGAGATGGAACACAGAGAGCATAACTGGGAACCAGTATGTAAACAAAATTAATTTTCTATGAATATTCTAAATCTCCCCAAAAGAGGCGTGGTTTGAGGAACAGCTGTATTTACAAAGTGCAACCTATACAAACATTTATTCAAATAGGAAACTCTCTAAAATCAGTTTTTCTCACATTAATACTCATTTATCAGAATTATAGCCAGAAAGAAATCAATGTGTATACTCTAAGTTTTTTTTTACTGAACATTTTATACCCCTCCCCTGTTTCAATTTTTAAAAGAATTTGAAAACAACACTTTAATTATTGCCAGCTTACCCTATTTGCATATTTTCTGATATAAAATGCCTAGAACCTGTTTAAAACTGTTTTGATAACATATTGAAAGCATATCAGAATACTATAAATGTTATGTTTAGCAGTCAATCATTACAACATTCAAGATTATATAAAATATCCAATCCTGCCTCTGTCTCCAGTCCACATCTTACTGTATGCCTATTTGTCAATTAAAGTTCACATTTTCTACCTCAAATGGTCAATTTAGAATTCTTGTCACAACAGTATCATCTGTAACCATATATCTGACACAATTTACCTAATAAATATACTAGAAGTGTTCAAACAAAGCCATATTTGCAATAGTTGTATGTATGCAGATACCAGTCTGAGATATAAATTCACTTAAAATGTTATAGAGATGACTGCTAACATCTAATTTTTGCATAACTTCCAAGCATAGTTATTGTTTTCTATATCAAGAACTTAAAAATCATAAAATCATAGCATTTACAAGTTAAATTATCTGTTTTATGACCCAGGGGGTAGGCAATTTTCTATGTTTTTTGCCCCTGGGGCCATAAATTTCCTAAATTATTCTGCTGTTTCTAGCAATTTGGAATATTTAGTACATATTCAGGATAGAACACACTATTGTAAGTTTTGTTGAGATATTTTTGTATTTCTAGCTTGTATTTTTTATGCCGTGGTGACAAAAAAGCAGATTTAGGTGTTACGGCTTACTTTTGGGTTAATGACAGGACACATATATCCCATAAATAATATTCAGGAAGGATCGATGAGTTTCAATGACTGCGAAGAGTAAATATAAGCACTTCTTAACAATTTAACTTACAAACATGCAAATATTATGAATTAATTTTGTATTCAGGACTTTAAGTAAACTATGCATACTGTAAACTGTGAATTTATGCTGAGTCATCATATCTAAGGCCCAGGATTCTATCAATCTTCATGAAATATTTATAAAACTTCATATTTGAGTTAATTTCTTTAAAATCTGTGAGATAAAGCAAATTTGGTTAAATTCTGAATGTTTTCTTTTTTCACCCTATATAGGTTGCATTTCTGTAAATATTGACAATGCAATTTCCCATAGGAACTCCTTTTACGGCTAAAACTGTACCACTTTTACTATGAAGTTTTGAACAAAATCTTATCCTAGAATTGAAAGTTCATATGCACTACAATTTTTTTCAAAGGTCAAAATATAGGGCTGTGCGGCATATTTTCAACGTTTATATGCCCTGAACTTTTCAGAGTTTAAACTAACACTAATTTTCTTAACTACCCCTACCTCGAATGAAGGGTTACCACAGATTTCAATGTAAACAATATGCACATGTATATTTACTGGTAACATTCCCAAATTATGTCTCTAGGAGATGGAACACAGAGAGCATAACTGGGAACCAGTATGTAAACAAAATTAATTTTCTATGAATATTCTAAATCTCCCCAAAAGAGGCGTGGTTTGAGGAACAGCTGTATTTACAAAGTGCAACCTATACAAACATTTATTCAAATAGGAAACTCTCTAAAATCAGTTTTTCTCACATTAATACTCATTTATCAGAATTATAGCCAGAAAGAAATCAATGTGTATACTCTAAGTTTTTTTTTACTGAACATTTTATACCCCTCCCCTGTTTCAATTTTTAAAAGAATTTGAAAACAACACTTTAATTATTGCCAGCTTACCCTATTTGCATATTTTCTGATATAAAATGCCTAGAACCTGTTTAAAACTGTTTTGATAACATATTGAAAGCATATCAGAATACTATAAATGTTATGTTTAGCAGTCAATCATTACAACATTCAAGATTATATAAAATATCCAATCCTGCCTCTGTCTCCAGTCCACATCTTACTGTATGCCTATTTGTCAATTAAAGTTCACATTTTCTACCTCAAATGGTCAATTTAGAATTCTTGTCACAACAGTATCATCTGTAACCATATATCTGACACAATTTACCTAATAAATATACTAGAAGTGTTCAAACAAAGCCATATTTGCAATAGTTGTATGTATGCAGATACCAGTCTGAGATATAAATTCACTTAAAATGTTATAGAGATGACTGCTAACATCTAATTTTTGCATAACTTCCAAGCATAGTTATTGTTTTCTATATCAAGAACTTAAAAATCATAAAATCATAGCATTTACAAGTTAAATTATCTGTTTTATGACCCAGGGGGTAGGCAATTTTCTATGTTTTTTGCCCCTGGGGCCTTAAATTTCCTAAATTATTCTGCTGTTTCTAGCAATTTGGAATATTTAGTACATATTCAGGATAGAACACACTATTGTAAGTTTTGTTGAGATATTTTTGTATTTCTAGCTTGTATTTTTTATGCCGTGGTGACAAAAAAGCAGATTTAGGTGTTACGGCTTACTTTTGGGTTAATGACAGGACACATATATCCCATAAATAATATTCAGGAAGGATCGATGAGTTTCAATGACTGCGAAGAGTAAATATAAGCACTTCTTAACAATTTAACTTACAAACATGCAAATATTATGAATTAATTTTGTATTCAGGACTTTAAGTAAACTATGCATACTGTAAACTGTGAATTTATGCTGAGTCATCATATCTAAGGCCCAGGATTCTATCAATCTTCATGAAATATTTATAAAACTTCATATTTGAGTTAATTTCTTTAAAATCTGTGAGATAAAGCAAATTTGGTTAAATTCTGAATGTTTTCTTTTTTCACCCTATATACAAACATTTATTCAAATAGGAAACTCTCTAAAATCAGTTTTTCTCACATTAATACTCATTTATCAGAATTATAGCCAGAAAGAAATCAATGTGTATACTCTAAGTTTTTTTTACTGAACATTTTATACCCCTCCCCTGTTTCAATTTTTAAAAGAATTTGAAATTAAGACTTTAATTATTGCCAGCTTACCCTATTTGCATATTTTCTGATATAAAATGCCTAGAACCTGTTTAAAACTGTTTTGATAACATATTGAAAGCATATCAGAATACTATAAATGTTATGTTTAGCAGTCAATCATTACAACATTCAAGATTATATAAAATATCCAATCCTGCCTCTGTCTCCAGTCCACATCTTACTGTATGCCTATTTGTCAATTAAAGTTCACATTTTCTACCTCAAATGGTCAATTTAGAATTCTTGTCACAACAGTATCATCTGTAACCATATATCTGACACAATTTACCTAATAAATATACTAGAAGTGTTCAAACAAAGCCATATTTGCAATAGTTGTATGTATGCAGATACCAGTCTGAGATATAAATTCACTTAAAATGTTATAGAGATGACTGCTAACATCTAATTTTTGCATAACTTCCAAGCATAGTTATTGTTTTCTATATCAAGAACTTAAAAATCATAAAATCATAGCATTTACAAGTTAAATTATCTGTTTTATGACCCAGGGGGTAGGCAATTTTCTATGTTTTTTGCCCCTGGGGCCTTAAATTTCCTAAATTATTCTGCTGTTTCTAGCAATTTGGAATATTTAGTACATATTCAGGATAGAACACACTATTGTAAGTTTTGTTGAGATATTTTTGTATTTCTAGCTTGTATTTTTTATGCCGTGGTGACAAAAAAGCAGATTTAGGTGTTACGGCTTACTTTTGGGTTAATGACAGGACACATATATCCCATAAATAATATTCAGGAAGGATCGATGAGTTTCAATGACTGCGAAGAGTAAATATAAGCACTTCTTAACAATTTAACTTACAAACATGCAAATATTATGAATTAATTTTGTATTCAGGACTTTAAGTAAACTATGCATACTGTAAACTGTGAATTTATGCTGAGTCATCATATCTAAGGCCCAGGATTCTATCAATCTTCATGAAATATTTATAAAACTTCATATTTGAGTTAATTTCTTTAAAATCTGTGAGATAAAGCAAATTTGGTTAAATTCTGAATGTTTTCTTTTTTCACCCTATATAGGTTGCATTTCTGTAAATATTGACAATGCAATTTCCCATAGGAACTCCTTTTACGGCTAAAACTGTACCACTTTTACTATGAAGTTTTGAACAAAATCTTATCCTAGAATTGAAAGTTCATATGCACTACAATTTTTTTCAAAGGTCAAAATATAGGGCTGTGCGGCATATTTTCAACGTTTATATGCCCTGAACTTTTCAGAGTTTAAACTAACACTAATTTTCTTAACTACCCCTACCTCGAATGAAGGGTTACCACAGATTTCAATGTAAACAATATGCACATGTATATTTACTGGTAACATTCCCAAGTTATGTCTCTAGGAGATGGAACACAGAGAGCATAACTGGGAACCAGTATGTAAACAAAATTAATTTTCTATGAATATTCTAAATCTCCCCAAAAGAGGCGTGGTTTGAGGAACAGCTGTATTTACAAAGTGCAACCTATACAAACATTTATTCAAATAGGAAACTCTCTAAAATCAGTTTTTCTCACATTAATACTCATTTATCAGAATTATAGCCAGAAAGAAATCAATGTGTATACTCTAAGTTTTTTTTTACTGAACATTTTATACCCCTCCCCTGTTTCAATTTTTAAAAGAATTTGAAAACAACACTTTAATTATTGCCAGCTTACCCTATTTGCATATTTTCTGATATAAAATGCCTAGAACCTGTTTAAAACTGTTTTGATAACATATTGAAAGCATATCAGAATACTATAAATGTTATGTTTAGCAGTCAATCATTACAACATTCAAGATTATATAAAATATCCAATCCTGCCTCTGTCTCCAGTCCACATCTTACTGTATGTCTATTTGTCAATTAAAGTTCACATTTTCTACCTCAAATGGTCAATTTAGAATTCTTGTCACAACAGTATCATCTGTAACCATATATCTGACACAATTTACCTAATAAATATACTAGAAGTGTTCAAACAAAGCCATATTTGCAATAGTTGTATGTATGCAGATACCAGTCTGAGATATAAATTCACTTAAAATGTTATATAGATGACTGCTAACATCTAATTTTTGCATAACTTCCAAGCATAGTTATTGTTTTCTATATCAAGAACTTAAAAATCATAAAATCATAGCATTTACAAGTTAAATTATCTGTTTTATGACCCAGGGGGTAGGCAATTTTCTATGTTTTTTGCCCCTGGGGCCTTAAATTTCCTAAATTATTCTGCTGTTTCTAGCAATTTGGAATATTTAGTACATTTTCAGGATAGAACACACTATTGTAAGTTTTGTTGAGATATTTTTGTATTTCTAGCTTGTATTTTTTATGCCGTGGTGACAAAAAAGCAGATTTAGGTGTTACGGCTTACTTTTGGGTTAATGACAGGACACATATATCCCATAAATAATATTCAGGAAGGATCGATGAGTTTCAATGACTGCGAAGAGTAAATATAAGCACTTCTTAACAATTTAACTTACAAACATGCAAATATTATGAATTAATTTTGTATTCAGGACTTTAAGTAAACTATGCATACTGTAAACTGTGAATTTATGCTGAGTCATCATATCTAAGGCCCAGGATTCTATCAATCTTCATGAAATATTTATAAAACTTCATATTTGAGTTAATTTCTTTAAAATCTGTGAGATAAAGCAAATTTGGTTAAATTCTGAATGTTTTCTTTTTTCACCCTATATAGGTTGCATTTCTGTAAATATTGACAATGCAATTTCCCATAGGAACTCCTTTTACGGCTAAAACTGTACCACTTTTACTATGAAGTTTTGAACAAAATCTTATCCTAGAATTGAAAGTTCATATGCACTACAATTTTTTTCAAAGGTCAAAATATAGGGCTGTGCGGCATATTTTCAACGTTTATATGCCCTGAACTTTTCAGAGTTTAAACTAACACTAATTTTCTTAACTACCCCTACCTCGAATGAAGGGTTACCACAGATTTCAATGTAAACAATATGCACATGTATATTTACTGGTAACATTCCCAAGTTATGTCTCTAGGAGATGGAACACAGAGAGCATAACTGGGAACCAGTATGTAAACAAAATTAATTTTCTATGAATATTCTAAATCTCCCCAAAAGAGGCGTGGTTTGAGGAACAGCTGTATTTACAAAGTGCAACCTATACAAACATTTATTCAAATAGGAAACTCTCTAAAATCAGTTTTTCTCACATTAATACTCATTTATCAGAATTATAGCCAGAAAGAAATCAATGTGTATACTCTAAGTTTTTTTTTACTGAACATTTTATACCCCTCCCCTGTTTCAATTTTTAAAAGAATTTGAAAACAACACTTTAATTATTGCCAGCTTACCCTATTTGCATATTTTCTGATATAAAATGCCTAGAACCTGTTTAAAACTGTTTTGATAACATATTGAAAGCATATCAGAATACTATAAATGTTATGTTTAGCAGTCAATCATTACAACATTCAAGATTATATAAAATATCCAATCCTGCCTCTGTCTCCAGTCCACATCTTACTGTATGCCTATTTGTCAATTAAAGTTCACATTTTCTACCTCAAATGGTCAATTTAGAATTCTTGTCACAACAGTATCATCTGTAACCATATATCTGACACAATTTACCTAATAAATATACTAGAAGTGTTCAAACAAAGCCATATTTGCAATAGTTGTATGTATGCAGATACCAGTCTGAGATATAAATTCACTTAAAATGTTATAGAGATGACTGCTAACATCTAATTTTTGCATAACTTCCAAGCATAGTTATTGTTTTCTATATCAAGAACTTAAAAATCATAAAATCATAGCATTTACAAGTTAAATTATCTGTTTTATGACCCAGGGGGTAGGCAATTTTCTATGTTTTTTGCCCCTGGGGCCTTAAATTTCCTAAATTATTCTGCTGTTTCTAGCAATTTGGAATATTTAGTACATATTCAGGATAGAACACACTATTGTAAGTTTTGTTGAGATATTTTTGTATTTCTAGCTTGTATTTTTTATGCCGTGGTGACAAAAAAGCAGATTTAGGTGTTACGGCTTACTTTTGGGTTAATGACAGGACACATATATCCCATAAATAATATTCAGGAAGGATCGATGAGTTTCAATGACTGCGAAGAGTAAATATAAGCACTTCTTAACAATTTAACTTACAAACATGCAAATATTATGAATTAATTTTGTATTCAGGACTTTAAGTAAACTATGCATACTGTAAACTGTGAATTTATGCTGAGTCATCATATCTAAGGCCCAGGATTCTATCAATCTTCATGAAATATTTATAAAACTTCATATTTGAGTTAATTTCTTTAAAATCTGTGAGATAAAGCAAATTTGGTTAAATTCTGAATGTTTTCTTTTTTCACCCTATATAGGTTGCATTTCTGTAAATATTGACAATGCAATTTCCCATAGGAACTCCTTTTACGGCTAAAACTGTACCACTTTTACTATGAAGTTTTGAACAAAATCTTATCCTAGAATTGAAAGTTCATATGCACTACAATTTTTTTCAAAGGTCAAAATATAGGGCTGTGCGGCATATTTTCAACGTTTATATGCCCTGAACTTTTCAGAGTTTAAACTAACACTAATTTTCTTAACTACCCCTACCTCGAATGAAGGGTTACCACAGATTTCAATGTAAACAATATGCACATGTATATTTACTGGTAACATTCCCAAGTTATGTCTCTAGGAGATGGAACACAGAGAGCATAACTGGGAACCAGTATGTAAACAAAATTAATTTTCTATGAATATTCTAAATCTCCCCAAAAGAGGCGTGGTTTGAGGAACAGCTGTATTTACAAAGTGCAACCTATACAAACATTTATTCAAATAGGAAACTCTCTAAAATCAGTTTTTCTCACATTAATACTCATTTATCAGAATTATAGCCAGAAAGAAATCAATGTGTATACTCTAAGTTTTTTTTTACTGAACATTTTATACCCCTCCCCTGTTTCAATTTTTAAAAGAATTTGAAAACAACACTTTAATTATTGCCAGCTTACCCTATTTGCATATTTTCTGATATAAAATGCCTAGAACCTGTTTAAAACTGTTTTGATAACATATTGAAAGCATATCAGAATACTATAAATGTTATGTTTAGCAGTCAATCATTACAACATTCAAGATTATATAAAATATCCAATCCTGCCTCTGTCTCCAGTCCACATCTTACTGTATGCCTATTTGTCAATTAAAGTTCACATTTTCTACCTCAAATGGTCAATTTAGAATTCTTGTCACAACAGTATCATCTGTAACCATATATCTGACACAATTTACCTAATAAATATACTAGAAGTGTTCAAACAAAGCCATATTTGCAATAGTTGTATGTATGCAGATACCAGTCTGAGATATAAATTCACTTAAAATGTTATAGAGATGACTGCTAACATCTAATTTTTGCATAACTTCCAAGCATAGTTATTGTTTTCTATATCAAGAACTTAAAAATCATAAAATCATAGCATTTACAAGTTAAATTATCTGTTTTATGACCCAGGGGGTAGGCAATTTTCTATGTTTTTTGCCCCTGGGGCCTTAAATTTCCTAAATTATTCTGCTGTTTCTAGCAATTTGGAATATTTAGTACATATTCAGGATAGAACACACTATTGTAAGTTTTGTTGAGATATTTTTGTATTTCTAGCTTGTATTTTTTATGCCGTGGTGACAAAAAAGCAGATTTAGGTGTTACGGCTTACTTTTGGGTTAATGACAGGACACATATATCCCATAAATAATATTCAGGAAGGATCGATGAGTTTCAATGACTGCGAAGAGTAAATATAAGCACTTCTTAACAATTTAACTTACAAACATGCAAATATTATGAATTAATTTTGTATTCAGGACTTTAAGTAAACTATGCATACTGTAAACTGTGAATTTATGCTGAGTCATCATATCTAAGGCCCAGGATTCTATCAATCTTCATGAAATATTTATAAAACTTCATATTTGAGTTAATTTCTTTAAAATCTGTGAGATAAAGCAAATTTGGTTAAATTCTGAATGTTTTCTTTTTTCACCCTATATAGGTGTTTTAAATTTTCAAATTGTCAACACTATTTTTAAATGTTTCACTGTTTCACTGTTTCTTTTTTTTCTTTTTCCTTGTTTAAGCAAAATATCTTGAAGAACATCTTAATGATATATACGTGTGCACGTGCGGTATCAACTAATTCCGAACATGAGTAGTATAAAGTACGATGTTGACCAAAAAGATGTGAATTGTTATTAAGTAGTTTACCCGTAGAACACACGACTGCAGACCTACAGGTGTATGAAACAAGCCAAATACCCATATATATCCGCAAATGTACATTTCTAACCTTGTTTTCTGTTATTTAGACGATTTAAATATACAGAATGTGTTTTCAGCCTTGTTTCACCATTACTGGAGATCCGATGGATAAAATCTGTCGTAGAGTTGTCCCTGGTTCAGACGTTCTTATATATATATATTATATGATAACATTGAGAATGGAAATAGGAAATGTGTAAAAGAGCAGACAACAGCTTAAGACTACCAATGGGTCTTCAACACAGCGAGAACTTGTTCAGTAAAAATGGACGTCACACTAAAATCCAAAATATAAATTAATTAAAATTGAAAAATCCTAGAGGTTCCAAAATTGGGACAAGGGTTAAATATGTTTTGTGTGATCTTAACCATCACCCTATACCTCTAACCAAAGAAGAATATACAAACACATAACAACACGCACAGTAAAACTCAGAGTCCGATGTTGTCGGTTTATGTGGTTTGGCAGCTGTCAAGTAGTTTTGTCTTTTATCCTTTGTGTATAATTCTGGTAACAATGATTACAGTAAATTCTTCAAGAAACTAACAAATCATACATAACAATCTCAACATACATGTAGTTACATGTATTTAAAATGTAAAATTCCGCTACATCGTCGTATCATCAGTATGTTTGGTTTTTTTTTCTCTTTCTGATATGCATCGCGGATCTTATCATTTTGCATAATATATTTTCCTTATACATTCTAACAAGAGGTAAAATGTACGTTTTGTTCAGTCTTACTGTTGCAAGAGGTCTACTCAATGATCTATCCATAAACTTCCGTGTATATCGTGAAAAGAAACTAGACGGAAAGGGCTCAAATTCGAAAAGAAAAGTGGTTAAAAGTTAATGTTGAAAGCCAGTAGGTGGAGTTCAAGACATATCTCCTTAGAGTACCCCATTTTTAATGAAACAGTTCATTATCTGCTGTAGGGGTAGACTTTTCCTCTAAACGAATCGTTCGTTTTAGTTAGGATGGCATAGTCACGTCCGTTTGAAATCTGAAGGGTAAAAACAATGCCTCATGGAAAGTGTCACGCTGGTAACAAGTTAAAGACCCTCTGTAAAACTCTTGAAGGGGTTCATAGTTGGCATTTTACAAGATCAGATTCTCGTTTCTATCCAACATTCCCACATTTCCCTACAAAATTCCAAATTACATGCCCTTCATTGTTGTCAAACCACTTTGCATGAGTTACATTTTTTGTGTAAATTGTTTACCGAATATTTATGAAATATAATCACTGGACATGATGCATATATTAATGAACTTATTAAATCAAACCATCTTTAGAGTACTAGTATCACAACTAATTTTGTTAAAAACATAGAAATCATCGAATGAATATATGAATGTTAAATAAAAGTAGCGCATTGTTGTTGCAATCTATGTATTCAAATCTGTATCCCCTCAACATATTTGACGAAAGAACCCAACTTAGAAAGCTTGCGGTATATGCAGTTGTAAGCTTATCTTGTCTAATAAGAGGATGGTCTGTTAATCAATGTTCACTGGATAAAAGATAATTTAAATGTATATGAGTCGAATATGCATGCCATATCGCGTATAGCATACTCTAATGAAAATTTATTACGTTTCTGAGGTGGGGGATAAGCCGCCTCACTTTGAACTTTGATTATCGATAACAATTTAATAGGTTATTAAGCTTAAATATGCTATATATTAGAACACTCTTCAATTCAACTCTTATATTTTGCACCACTACATATGCATATATCGATTCTTATAATTAAGTCTGTTAAATGTTTACTGCACTTGCATACAACACAAAAAATTGTCACGGGGACGATCTATATAGAAAAATGAAATTTCTCTTTAAAAGAGTCTATGACAGATATTTTTTTAGCATTCGAGCTGAAAAAGCTTTTATCGTAGATTTTCTGAACCTGGTTTAAAACCAAGATTTGTCTGCACTTACTGTAATGCTATGCATAGATTATTGACGATTGCGATTGCAGTGAACAGAAAACATGCAAGTCTGAAATAACTGTAACCCATTGGTCAATATAGTGATATGACAATGTCAATGGTGATAATGCCAATTTCAATGGTGATAATGACGATGGCAATGGTGATGTGAGATTTTCCGTCCGTAAAGTTGTCTATCTATATGGAGCATGTGAAATATCGTTTTTAGTGGTTTCAGTGTATACGTTTTCTAAAACCCGGCTAAAAAAAATCATGGATAAAGGCGTTTTAGTAAAGCGTGTATTGAAATTATAAAATTTCCTCAAGTAAGTGTTTTCTCTTAAAGGAAAAAAATATTACTCCTGAAATATTAATTGTACCATTAATAAAAGAACATTTTTATCTTAGATATATATCTATATTCATTATACTTTACGTTAAGATGCCAGATTTTGATTAGTTCATACGAGGGAGACAATTTACTCTATCCAATGGCTCAGCGGAAGATATTTTTTTTGAATGTCACCCTCTCGTACGGACCAATCAAAAGACAATGCATGCATTTACATCATTTATACTAAAGACAAAGCTAAAGTTTTACGTTTTGTTATTGAATGTCACTTTAAATAAAAAAATAGATACTTCTTGATGCTTCACTTTTGGTTTTTTTTTGTACAACTGCAACGTTGTTTTGTAAATTTAAGTTTAAATGACAATAATTATAGGACATTCAGTATAATAAATTAAATAACATATAGCTGAGAGGGTGATAGAGCAGATTGTTACCATCTCAGCTATGTGTTATTTATATATTAAACTACCACCAACAATACATAACAAAATATTAAACAAACCTTGAGATCGAACATTGAAAAAAAATATTTCGTCTAATCAGAGAAGAGATCACCGACAACGACCACACTGTTACCCGTTTAGCAAAATTATGGTCATATGTAACAAATTCGTTATTAATAGCGACTTCGTAGAAAAAAACTAGCATACAGTTATGATACCTATCGTTCTTTCCTTCGCCTATATCACCCTGCTCAGTCGCTCCGTAATTTTCATATCACGGCTTTGAAACGAGAGCAGGCATTATCTTAGGGATTGAGGGGAAAGACCACTAATAGAACGAAAAACAGATAATCGGGTTTTTCTTCGTATAGATATCGAAAAATATCAGTCGCTCCACACAATGTAAAGCTTTGAAGCTCGTTCGCTGCGCTCACTCGCCAAAAAGGTACACATTGTTGCTAGCGACTGGTATTTTACGATATCAATGTGTAGAAAACCCGATAAATTATACTTATGAACCAGCAGTTCATACTTTCTTCATGTTCTTGGGTAATGAATAATTATTAAATTATGAAAAATATTAATAATGTTTAGTTGATACACAAGGTGTGTGGGTGGGTGGGTGGGTGGGTGGGTGGGGGGAGGGGGGAATATTTGTAAGGCGGATAAACTATAATGCACCTCGATACTCCTTTGTTAATTACAAATTTACCTTAAAAGTTTTTACTTTTCATGTTCATTAGAGTGCCAAAACCAGAAACCACACCTGTCATTTTGTGATGTCATTGATGAATTAAATGAAAAGTGAGGTATACAAAGATACGTATGCAACCAAACGACACAAAAACAAAAACCAAACTGGTTGGGTCATGCCGGTAAATTTACCAATCGGAGAGTAAACAAAATATAGGATGAAATCACAGAGACTTCTGATTTTCAAATTAATCAAGCTTATCTTTGACATAAAAAAAAATAAGGTATCTGATAGCAAGGTGTGAATGCAGGAGTGGAAAACAAATCAAAGTACTGACGTACTGTTTACTCTGATTGACATAATATTTGATGGCTGGCGAATAAATCATACAAATTGCAATCTCAAAACTACAGTACTATATATCAGTAGCTTTCTCAAGTCGAGTGGTAAGCATTTCAGCCACATTTAAGACGTTGACATACTAGTATTTAAGATTAAAGCAATAGGCTAGGTTATGTGGGCACAGTTGGTTGGATAGGACATCAGAAAATAATTATATGCGTTTTGCACTGTCTGAAGATTAGATAAATTAAATGCGTTAAATGAATGTTCAAATGTCGATATGACGTGATTTTGTATAAAACAGTTACCCTTCCTCAATACGAAACTGAAGAAGTTTAATTGAATATAATGCTATACTGATTTGATCATTGGTGTGTATCCAGTCTGCGTTGGTTGCTATTTTCAATAAAATTTCACACCGTTTTTTCTTCTTTATTGATTTGTTTTAAATAGATCTAATTTTAAAAGAAAGTCGGACCTCGCCTATTTCATAACATGATCCCACTAATATTGAATTCGTGTAATACATGTATGTACCATATTTATAATATTAATTGTTTTATTTGTCTTGATGAACTGTCTAAACGGAAGAAGTAATTCACAGAAGTCTTTTCTCTTAGCTTAATCAGTAGTGGATTAAGGAACTATTGAAAATGGGATGTATTAATAAGGAGAGAAGGAAGGAACCAAACCTAATAGCATACTTATATTTAAGATATGCATAAGGAGATAGGGTCAGCAACCTAACAAAAAAGATTAACATACATGGACATCTATTGACTTTTTGTAATATTAAAAATCCAAAGTCTATCGGATTTTGTGTTTGGTTTGCTTGAATTCGGAAATTGGAATACAGTGCCTATCAATTTTTACCCCCCCCCCCTTTTTTACACCCTTCTACAAACACAAAATACACTTTTCAGTCTAATCCATATCCGGAAGATAAAAAAGTGACATATTCCAGCGGTCCCTACCATACATGATCAAGTAAGTGCCCCTCCCCCGAGTATAGACCTTGCATGTCATGGCTCGAAAACCTAAAACAGTTCTGGATCTTGTTAAGACAAGTGGGCTTATTTCCGAAGTATTAATGTGATTGTTAAAGAAACATAATTTCCAAAGGAAAGAAATGCATCTAGTTTGATCATCCAAAGGCATCGTTGCCATTCTTAAATGGTCTCCACTATAGTTACCAGTTTCGAATGTGAGCGTTCAAATAGTGAGCTCATGTTCCTGAAAATATTTTTACGTGCAACAATAGGCGAAATATGATGCCATGTTCGTGTTTATATAATAATTAAGACGTTTGCTATCAAACATCAACGACAAGTTATGGTGATGATGACGAATGGCCGTTTAAAGTCAAATGGCATATTAAATGCATATTCAAGACGAGAACATATTAGCAAAATTTAATCCCTGCTTTGTACTAAACGACACACTGGGCCTGATTCCTAATGTGCTCTTTCACAAGGAAACAGTCCACAGGTAGACATGTCAGCCTACGTCGACACATTATTTTGCCTCCGCGTCGACTGGTCTTTGTTCTTACTCCCAAATGCACAGTGCCTAGCAGAGAAGCAGCAAATATGTATTTTCAAGTATTTGGTTTGACCGCGTCGGATTCAAACCCACAACCTCCCGCACTTAGTGGGAGCACGCACTAAAAGACCACTAGGTAGTTATAAAACATGAAAATAAATTGTTTACACTGTGTTACTATTTGTCATGTTACTACCCTAATGACTTTAATTTAAACTTAGTGTTTATTTAAAATTATTCTATTTATTATAGTTATCAAACATTGAATTTCCTTCTTTAAAATTATAAAATAAACATGCTGTGTATTGGACTCAATGAATTGTGTATATCACACGCTAATAAATCGATATTAATAATGTACAATAATGTGATCAGATGATATATTGTTTCCGTGTTGTTATGAAGATAACACATAGGGTTGAGCGCTTACAAACATGTTTTACCCCCGCAACATTATTGATGATTCTGTCCCAAGTAAGGAGCCTAAAAATCAGTGGTGTCGTTGGTTCATATCTGTTATATATTATTTCGTAATTTCAATTGTTATAAAGTACGCCGTTAGTTTTTCTCGTTTGAATTGTTTCGCATTTTTCATGTCGGGCCTCTTATAGTCGACTATACGATATGGTTGTTTTTCTCATTATTGAAGGCCGTACGGTTGACTATAATTGCTTACATTTCCTTCATTTGAACTATAATGGTGAATAGCTGTCTTATTGGCAATCATACATTTTTTGTACCACATCTCTTTATATTTATATAAATAAATAGCATGTATACCAGTCGTAGTGTGATAATACTCTTCAAAAACTGGACTTGAAACTAAAAACAAACTAGGCGTATAACGATTTAATAATAAAAACAGAGGTACATGTACGCATTACAAATTTCTTTGTTCAAATTATTATTATTGATCAATGATGTTTCATACATGTACCTAGATAATATTCAAAAATCTTAAAAACGGCCGTATTTTTTAAGTTGAAATTAAGTAAAAGTGACATGCATCGCCATAATATTATCTTTTGTTATTATAATTCACCTGAAATGACCACATGCAATTACTGTTATCGGGAATTAAAACACTATTGTCGGCTTTTGATCTAGTTGAAGACTTTTTTCAACTCAAGGTTTTAACACTTTACCAAATCAAGATTAACCTGCCTACACAGATATTTATGGTTTATTTACTGATATATATATTTCTCAAGATAGAAAAAAGTTGATTTTACAAATAAATGTTCATAAACAATATTTTCATGAGAGATTTAATATTATGTGAAGCGATACAAATGTTATTTTGCACTCTTTAACGTCAGCGTATACAAATGTATAAGTAGTGAAGGGTGCCAGTATAAAAGAACACTAAAATATTGCCAAAGCATAACTTCGAGTTCACTTCAGGACGTCCTTGTTAAATTTAAGGATGTCGGAATCAAATTTTATTCACATAAGCTTATTTACCGACATGTTCCTTTATTCTTATGAGGCTGACTTCATATAGGAACTTCTTAGTAAGAAAGAAAAGAAGTTAGCAATATCATTTAACTTTACTTTCCGCTATATAGATGATGTTCTTTCACTAAAGAATTCAAAATGTGGTGACTATGTTGAACGCATCTATCACATCGAACTAGAGATAAAAGATACAACAGATACAGTTAAGTTTGCCTCATATTTTGACTTACATCTAGAAATTGACAATGAGGGTCGGTTGAAAGCAAAACTTTACGACAAAAGAGATGACTTCAGATTCCCAATTGTGAACTTGCCATTTCTATGTAGCAACATTCCAGCACCGTCTGCATACGGAGTATATAACTCCCAATTGATACGATATTCCTGGGCTTGTATTTCCTATCATGATTTCCTTGATAAAGGGTTGCTGCTCATAAAGAAGCTATTAAACCAAGAGTTCCAAATGGTGACGTTGAAATCATTCATTCGTAAATTTTACGAACGCCATCACGAGTTGGTTGACCGTTATGGAATATTCGTTTCACAGATGATATCGGATATGTTCCTCATGTCGTAATTACAATCCCGTTCCCTCTTCACTAATGTGACCTACCAAATTAGATTATTTACCGGGTGTGTAATAACATGAGCAACACGAGAGGTACCACATGTGGAGCAGGTTCTGATTACCCTTTCGGAGCACTTGAGATCACCCCCAGTTTTTGGTGTGGTTCGTGTTGCTTAGTCTTTAGTTTTCTATGTTGTGTCTTGTATACTATAATATATCTGTTTGTCTTTTTCTTTTTCCGATCTATGAGTTTGAATGTCACTCTGGTATCTTTCGCCCCTCTTTTACACAATTACAGAAATAATAAGTTTTTTATGATAGAACAATGATTATATGATGTTCAGTAACACTAGATTTTTTTTCGTAATCACTGAGGGCATGCAGCATTTGGTTTTGGTTTTTGGACAATGTTAAAACGCCTCCAGTTCTGGTTTCTGTAATCAGTGGAAAATTGTGTATATTACTTTTTCGGTATTAGAAAAACGGAGTGGCTAAACGAATAGTGCTCGGGCTATTTGTCCGGCCATTGCAATGCGCATGTCATTTTAAGTGCGTACGGAAGTGCGTGTAATATTAATTTCAGCAGCACCAGGGGGTTGCGTGTTATCCGATCACTGATTTTCAATTTTGAGATCATGGCTGAAAATGGCGTTCTCAATATTTGTGAAAATTTTTTCAGTTTTCAAAATTTGACAATGGGAATACGATAGTATGAACTTCAGAAAATGATATAAATTTATAAAAGGTACTCAAAAATAATTGAAATCATAAGGAAAAGGGGAAATGTAAGGTAATTGATCGGTGAACTATAATTTTACCAAATTATTCGACTCGCTAGAGCTGAATGAATGTTGGAAAAGATTATCAAAGCAAGAGTAATTGAGAAATGTCTTTACATAGGCCTGTCGAACTTAATATAATTTGATTATGTTCCGAAAATGATTCTTGCAAGTAGCCCGTGAACAAAGTAGAGGGGAATGACACGGTTTTTTGGAAGTGGGAAATATAGGGGGGTTACAAACAGTGTGGGTGTGGAAATAGGATTATAAAAAGAGGGTATATGAAATATAGGGAACAATAGAGGTTGGTTCTGGGATAAAGAAAAGAATGATTTGGGAAAAGGAGCACCCCTTGTTACCCCGACACCCTCACGTACCTAAAATAAAATCCCACCTTCGATTTATAAATAAGATTTTTACAGTGTTGTTTACTTTTTTGGGGGAAACATTATAGAAAAATCTCCCACCTCTCACTTTATGTTAAGAGGGTCGATAACTCTTGTTGACAGCTTCAGACATAATAATTTTGGGCTTTTTGCAACTAGACTAAATCCTTACGTTAACTTAAAATGCATGAGTCAATCACGACCCAAGTTTGTTTTACAAGTAATGTCTTCCCTCTTCTTACAATGTGAAGCCATAGATAAAGAAATAAATATGGAATATATATGATTTTTTTTTCTAATTATACGTTGTCCACATTGGACTATATATGAAGAAAACAACAATTTCAATTACATGTACCAGTAACAAAATTTAGGCCTAACAATTTAAGATTTCAAAACATTACTTTTAGATGTCCATATGCCCACATATATAATTTGCACTCCCCCTGGTGCTGCTGAAGATAATATTTCACAAACGCAGACATGCGCATTGTTTTGGCCAGACAAACAGTCCTGGTACTATTCGTCCAGCTACCCGGACACATTGTAACTGCTTAAACAAAAAAGGGGCGGACTTCGCAGAAGACACCTATTGCCGTGGGTAATGCATGCGTCACACTGTACCAAAAATGAACACACGATAGAGAAAATATTCAAATTCGGGTTTTATCGTAAAAAAATCGGTCCATTCGTGGGACATCTTAAGCCATGGTATGACAACCAGTTGAATTTTTCAGGCTCCGGCAGTAGCTAAGTGCGCGGTGGCAAAATCATTGGCATGCAAAAACAATTCCGAAAGACCTTGCGATGATTAATTTTCTAGTTGAATTCGTATGTCCATATTGCCTTTCGATTGACATCGATATCGGAACAAGGAAGACAGTCGGGTTTAAGTAGCTTAATTTCAAAAGTGTTATATAAAATCTTTGCTGCTTATCAATCGATGTTTTGTATTATTTTTCCGGAAATTCTTTGATCTATTTTCATCAACGCAATCACGTACATGAGTATTTGATTTTAAGGAAAGCAATCTCTGTATTACTGAAAAATTATTACACCAGGGTTTTCTGTATCACAAACTAGTCATAACATTTACTAAATATTATCATTTGTACAAGGACATCATTCGTAAATATAAATCAACACGCAAACATATTATACGTTCATGCACTTCACATCCAATCTTATACGGTAATATTCTATACAAAGCACAAAAATGTCGGCATTCACCTCAAAAGCTAACCGAACATTTGAACATACTTATTCAAGGGATAAAATTACGATACTGTTTTCAGGTAACTAAAGACGGTATATTTGGTATAAATATTTATTAACTCATAGGGCCTTTGCTTTGAAAACAAACAAATTTATTCTAAAGCAAGTTGTTGGCATGGAACGGATTATGTTCTTCTCATATATTTTATGATGATAAGATACTAATCCTTAACGGGAGAGATTGTGCATGATTTTCATATGATGATGACATTATCTTTCAATTAGATTAATTTAGGTCTGGAGCGGGCATGGCAGTAACTGCTAGTAGTTCAGACATCGGACTCTGAGTTTTATTTTACTGTGCACGTTGTTGTGTGTTTGTATATTCTACATTGGTTAGAGGTATACGGTGATGGTTTAGATATGAAAAGACATATATCTTCTTATATCTATTAGCCCCTGTCCAAAGTCAGGAGCTTCTTGCTTTTGTAAGTCTTGTTTGCTTGGTTTTTTTCAATTTTGATTCATTTATATTTTGGATTTTAGTGTGACGTCTCTTTTTCACTGAACAAGTATATATTTTTTATGGGGCCAGATTACGCCCATCTCCGGGTGCTGGAGTTTCTCGCTGTGTTGAAGACACATTGGTGGCCTTGAGCTGTTTTCTGCTCTTTGATCGAGTTGTTTTTCTGTTTTACACATTCCGCATTTCCATTTTCAATGTTATATACGGATATTTGGTATGCTCAACACACATGTATGTATACAGTCGTGTGTTCTTATGGTAAACTACTTAATAAAAATTCACATCTTTTTGGGTCATTATCGTACTTTTCAGTATAGTATTAATGTTCTGAATCAGTTGATACCACACACAGTGCACACTTAAACATCATGAACAAGGTCTTCGAGATATTTTGCTTAAACAAGGAAAAATAAAAAAGGAATAGTGAAACATTTTAAAATAGTGTCGACAATTTGAAAATTTAAAACAACTATACTGAAACAATTTTTTATTTCGTTCTACTAAACAAAAATTAAAAGAATTAAAAACCAATTGTTCAGAGAACAATTGAAGGTCTTTCCACAGCAATTTTTAAATTTATTGAAAAGAAGCTAGTTCGTGTTTACTCAAAGTTAAAATTGGCATCTTATCATCAGTTTCTTCATACTGATGTGATAAATACGTAGTTTCTATATACTTCTGAGTGAAATAAGGGAGATAATTAGCTACTTCCGGTGAAATAAATGTCACTTCCGGTCTCATATAATTGTTTCTTTCACACTGATTCCAAAAATATATAGTTTCTATATACCTTTGCTTGTAAACCAGGAGAAATTGGCCACTTCCGGTTTATCGAAAGTCATTTCTAGTCTTCAGTTATAAGTTAATGTTACAGTATTAAATAACAAAATATATGGATTCCGAGTACTTTTCCATGAAGAATGTGCAAAAATGGCTACTTCCGGTTTTCTCAAGGTCACTTCCGGTGGTCATTTTTCAAGGTCATATGTCATCTAACCTTTTGTAAAAGGTCATATGTCTTTATAATGAACCAAGTTGAAGTAATAATCAATTAACCTTATAATTGGACATTTCAGGGCCACTTACTCCTATAAGATGCCATCAGATTGTTTCAGACCAAATTTAACATATCTTCATCACAATAAATCAAACACTTTAATTGCACTTGTTGTTTCATATATATCTTTAAAAGTGTTTGAGAAAATGCAAAAACAAGGAAAGATCAAAATTGAGAACTTGACCTTTACCTTTGACCTTGACATCATTTTCTAAGTTAGGACCTAGGGACCTCCAATAAAAAGATTCCAGGGTTATACGGTTAACGGTTTATGAGTTAAAAAAAAAATACAGACAAATTTATTTGGTAAAGGTAAATAACTCCTTTAAAATTTCATCGAATCGCTTCGATCCAAATAGCCAAAAATTTCTGAGGATGTAACGAACAATTTCGAAAAAGAATTTTGTCGATGTCTTTTTTTGTTACGAAGGAGATGCACAAACTTGACGAACAGTGAATAGGGAGATAACTCTTACAACGAAAATTGTTCGGCTGAGTGAAAATAAAAAGCGCATAAACTGTATCACACTATATAAGAAATATCTTAGAAACATATTGCGAAACAAAAATTTTACGCGATAACAAAATTTGGCGGAAGAAAAAAATAATAGTCAGAACAATTACAATAGGTCTTTCCACAGAAAAATGGAAAGACCTAATGATGCAGATTGGATCATTTTTCAAATTTTAATATTGCACTGCTGTAGGTATTATTATATTGAATGCCCAGTTATGCGAAGCATTGCCTCATAAATGAAAACAGGTCAAAATATGGCTAAATATATATATATATATATCACCAACAAAAATCAATGATTTACGTTCTAAGAAAGTAATTACACACTTCAAACAATTACAAGTTTATCAATTGGTAAAACAATTGCTGTTTTCTGATCATTAAGTCTGGTCACGCCTTGTCTTTCACGATCCAAATAAAGCGTTGAATGATCTTTCACGATCAATTTTAATAAGAAAAACCAACAACAAATAGATTTTTTCAATAATAATATGATTTTATTAAGTAATAACATACATATATTTTACTGGACTATCTGGCATATAAAGATTAAGTTTTAAATACATCATGATATATTGGAATGTGAATTTTATAGTTACAAAATATGATTTTTCCTTAATGATTTCATAGGATGGTGTGTCGCTTTTTGTGTTTTCTTAAAAAGTACTGCATTTTTTCATTTAAGTGCGCCGTTTTATTAAGGAAGTTGAATCAATTTGAAAGACATTTTTAGGTCTTTCCACTTTTCTGTGGAAAGACCTATTGTATTTGTTTTTGTTCTGATTATTATTATTATTTTAATTTTTTTTTTTTTTTTTTTTACTTCCGCCAAATTTTGTTCTTGTGATAAATGTTTGTTTCGCAATATGTCGCTTAGATATTTCTCATATTGTATCGTATAGTTTATGCGCTTTTAAATTTCACCCTGCTTAGCCGAACCATTTTCTTTGCAAGAGTTATCTCCCTATTCACTGTTTATCATCTGTGTGCATCTCCTTCGTAACAAAAAAAGATATCGACAAAATTCTTTTTACAAATTGCTCGTTACATTCTCATAAATTTTTGGCTTATTTGGATCGATGAAATTTTATAGGAGTTATCTACCTTTACGAAATAAATTTGTCGGCATGTGTTATTAACTCATCAACCGTTAACCGTATAACTCTGGAATGTTTTTTTTTGAGACCCCTAGGTCCTAACTTAGAAAATGAGGTCAAGGTCAAAGGTCAAGGTCAAGTTCTCAATTGTGACTTTTCCTTGTTTTTGCATTTTCTGCAACACTTTAAAAGATATGTATAAAAGAACAAGTGCAAAATGATTGCTTCATTGTAATGAAGATATGTTACATTTGGTCTGATACAATCTAATGGCATCTTATAGGAGTTAGTGCCCCTGAAATGTCTAATTATAATTAGGTTAATTGATTATTACTTCAACTTGGTTCATTATAAAGCCATATGACCTTTGACAAAAGGTTGGGTGACATATGACCTTGAAAAATGACAACCGGAAGTGACCTTGAGAAAACCGGACGAAGCCATTTTTGCACTTTTTCCATGAAAAAGTACTTGGAATCCATATATTCTGTAATTTAGATACATTAACTTATCACTTAAGACTAAAAGTGACTTTCGATAAACCGGAAGTGGCCAATTATCTCCTGATTGACAGGCAAAAGTATATAGAAACTATAGATTTTTGGAATCAGTGTGAAAGAAGCTATCATATGAGACCGGAAGTGAAGTTTACTTCACCGGAAGTAGTTAATTATCTTCCTCATTTCACTCAAAAGTAAATAGAAACCACTTATTTATCGTATCAGTATGAAGAAACTTATGATTGGATGCCAATTTTAACTTTGAGCAAACAGGAACTAACTTCTTTTCAATAACTTTGAAAATTGATATGGAAAGACCTTCAATATATTTGTTCCTCCTTTTGAAACTACAGCAGATTGTTTCATAGATTTTGAATTAGTATTACAATTAATTGAATTCACAATCCGATACCAAATCTTTCACGATCTGATCGCAATACTTGACCATCGTTAGTTATTGTTTCACGATCAATTCTCCCGATAAACGGAATGACACCCATGGAAAAGGGGAAATAAAAGGTAATTGATCGGAGAACTATAGTTTTACCAAAATATTCCACTAGCTAGAGCTGTATAAATGTCGGAACAGGTTATCAAAGCAAGAGTAATTGAGACATGCCTTTACAACTTAATAAAATTAAATTATATTCCGAAAATTAATCTTGCAAGTAGCCCGAGAACAAAGTGGAGCGGAATGACATGACAAAGTTGGGGGTTACTTAAAGTGTGAATGTGGAAATAGAATTATAAAAAGTGGGAATATGAAATATAGAGGACAAGACAGGTGGGAAAAAGAAAAGAAGGATTTGGAAAAAAGATCATCCTGTGTTACCCCGACCCCCTCGGGCAAATAAAATAAAATCCCACCTGAAAGATGTTTACAGTGTTGTTTACTTTTTTGGGGAAACATTATAGATCAATCTCCCACCTCTCACTCAAAATATGGATAACTGTATGTTAAGGGGGTTCATAACTCTCTTTGACAGCTTCAGACATAATAATTTTGTATCTTTTTCAACTAGACCAAATCCTTACGTTAACTAAAAATGCATGAGTCAATCACGACCCAAGTTTGTTTTTCAAGTATTTTCCTCCCTCTTCTTACAATGTGAAGACATAGATAAAGAAATGAATATGGAATATATATGATTTTTTTCTAATTATACGTTGTCCACATTGGACTATGTATGAAGAAAACAACAAATTCAATTACCAGTATCAGGATTGGGGCCTAACAATTTAAGATTGCAAAACATTGCTTTTTAGATGTCCATATGTCCATATATATAATTTGCTACTCCCTGGTGCTGCTGAAGATAATATTTGACAAACACAGACATGCGCATTGTATTAGCCGGACAAATAGTCCTGGTACTATTTGTCCAGCCAACCGGACAAATAGCAACTGCCTTAAAAAAAGGCGCGGACTTCGCAGAAGACACCTATTGCCGTGGGTAATGCATGCGTCACTCTGTCCCAAAAAAGAACACACAAATCTTCAAATTCGGGTTTTATCGTAAAAAAATCGGTCCTTTCGTGGGCATCTAAAGCCATGGTATGACTACCAGTTGATTTTTTCAGGCTCCGGCAGTAGCTTAGTGAGTGGTGGCAAAATCATTGGCATGAACAACAATATTCCGAAAGACCTTGCGGTGATTCATTTTCGTGATGAATTTGTATGTTAATGTTGCCTTTCATAAGGTCATCGTTGGAGCATCATGTCAACCCGTGTAAGCTTCGTCTCCACTACGTGTGATCATCGGTGCCATCGAGCATATTTCGCCTCACGAAGACAATTCAAAGGAAACAAGAAGCTGCCTTATTGTCTTTGGATTGCAATACGATTACCAACTGATTACATAAAGCCCTCGCAATGCCGTCGTGTAGTCATTGTATTATAGTAATATGAAATCGAGATGGGAACAAGGAAGACAGTTGGGTTTATGAAGCTTAATTTCAAAAGTGTTAATCTTTGCTGCTTATCAATAAATGTTTTGTATTTTTTTTTCCGGAACTTCATCAATGCAATAACGTACATGAGTATTTGATTTTAACGAAAGCAATCTCTGTATTTTTGAAAAATTAGTTATAACATTTACTAAATTTTATCATCTGTACAAGGACATCATTCGTAAATATAAATCAACACGCATACATGTTATACGTTCATGGATTTCACATCCAATCGTATACGGTAAAATTCTATACAACGCACAAACATGTCGGCTGTGTATAATATGACGCAGGTTTTTTCAAAAGTGATGATTTTCTAAATATTGTTTAACATTTCACAGTGGTATCATACTTTAACTTCGTTTTTTTACTTTTGACCTGAATTATGTATCCTTTATAATTTTTATTAACTATGAATTTGCATTCAGGTATCACAGATCAAATTCATTTGTTCATTGTGTGTTAATTTACGTTTTTTTATTGAGTTAAGCCTTCCAATTGATATTTTATAGTGTGTCTATCTATGTTGTGATGTTATACTATTGTTTCAGAAAAGGGAGAAGGTTTTGTACCATTAAAACGTTTAATCCCGCTGCAAATGTTTGCACCTGTCCTAAGTCAGGAATCTGATGTACAGTAGTTGTCGTCTGTTTATGTAGTTCATACGTGTTTCTCGTTTCTCGTTTTTATATAGTTTAGACCGTTGGTTTTCCCGTTTGAATGGTTTTACACTAGTAATTTTTGGGGCCCTTTATAGCTTGCTGTTCGGTGTGAGCCAATGCTCCGTGTTGAAGGCCGTACCTTGACTTATAATGATTTACTTTTATAAATTGTTACTTGGATGGAGAGTTGTCTCATTGGCACTCATACCACATCTTCCTATATCTATTCACTTCAAAAGCTAACCGAACATTTGAACAGACTTATTCAAGGGACATAGTTACGATACTGTTGTCAGGTAATTAAAGACGGCATATTTTGGTATAAGTATAAGGTGATGGTTTAGATCTCACGAACCATATTCAACCAATGTCCCAAGACAGGAGTTTCTGGCTTTTGTTAGTCTTCTTTGTTTTTGTTTTTTTTTCAATTTTAATTCATTTATATTTTGGATTTTTAGTGTGACGTCCTTTTTCACTGAACAAGAACACAATTTTTTATGGGACCAGATGAAGCCCGCCTCCGGTTGCTGGATTTTCTCGATGTGTTGAAGACCCATTGGTGGCCTTGAGCTGCTCTTTGGTCGGGTTGTTTTCTGTTTTACACATTCCGCATTTCCATTTTCAATGTTATATACGGATATTTGGTATGTTCTACACACATGTATGTATACAGTCGTGTGTTCTGCAGGTAAACTACTTGATAGAAATTCACATCTTTTTGGTGTCATTATCGTACTTTTCAGTATACTACTAATATTCGAAATTAGTTGATACCACACACGTATACATCATTAACAAGGTCTTTGAGATATTTTGTTTAAACAAGGAAAAACAAAAAAGGAACAGTAAAACATTTTAAAATAGTGTCGACAATTTGAAAATTTAAAACACCTATATTGAAACAATTTTTATTTCGTTCTACTAATCAAAAATTAAAAGAATGATGCAGATTGGATAATTTATTAAATTTTAATATTGTCAAGTAAAATGAAAAATGCTCTACCTTAGAGCATTATTCATTTTCCAATTTATAATTTAAAAATGAAAAATGCTCCATATTGGAGCATTTTTTCATTTTTCAATATTAAAAGTCAAATTGAAAAATGCTCCTCGTTGGATCATTTTTCATTTTTCAATATCTAAAGTCAAAATGAAAAATGCTCCACGTTAGAGCATTTTTCATTTTTCAATATTGAACATCAAATTGGAAAATGCTTAAGGTCAGCAATTTTAATATTTGCTTTTTAGAATTAGATTGAGATATGAATTTTTTTTCTTAAACCATGCAAATGCAAATGTTTTAATGTATTCAAACTGTTGATAAATTAAATCTTTGTTAACACAAACTTATTATTATTTTTTTTTAATATCTTTGTGAATTCAAATAAATGTAATCTCATGAAAATTACAAATTTTTCAAATCTCATTAAGAAAATGATTGCAAAATTTATTTTTCATTTTAAAATGACAAATATTTGGCGTAAATGTACACAGACGTGTTTTGAGAAGCTTTTTTTCTGACTTTTTTCTCCTTATTTCTTATTTGTGCTGTAAAGGACTTATTGCAACCACCATGGAGTCAGTAAAAGTTTATATGGACATCTTAAATACTTTAATTACTTTTTTTTTATCACATTTGTTTCATAAATGAGTGAAAGTTACCCCATATTTTTTATTTTTTGGCATACAAAGTTGAAATTTTGAGGAAATGAGAGGTATAAATAGTCCAAACGGGACCTTATGATGAAGACGAAGAGGTCTTGTAGGGATATTTTATTTTTCTAGAGTCTACTTTGTATCATATTCAATTGATTGTAGACAGATGAGATTAATTACTGATCACTTATTGGTGCACACTATATTCTATCATTATGCGGCTTGATTTAAATTTTTCGAAAAAATTTTGATTGAATCTCTGTAGATGTCATCTTACATTATACTAGATTTTGCTCAAACTATTGAACTGATTATGACAAAACTTGACAGTAATGATTGAAATAACCAGCATTTCAAAGGGTAAAGATTAAATTAAGTGTATTCAACAAGAAAGTAAATGTTCTTTAGGTGTAATACCATCAAATTATTGTACGTCACATCTGGCTGCATATGAAAAAGGGCCGAAACAAAATATTCCCTTGCATTTGACAGTTGCAGGAAATTAAACTTACATTTCATTGCATTAAAGAATTTATGAGTCATAAGCATACATCTTAGGTATTACTATAGAATATTTTGGAAACTTGAAATACATGGTTACTAAAGCTTGTACGCAGGAAAAAACATTTTGATTTGTAACCTTCCAGTGATAGTTATTATCTTATATGCAATTAAATCTTTTGTAAAATTTTGTCTGTAGTAAAAGAATGAAACTTTACTCATGTAGAGTATTTCTTTATTTCAAAAACAAAGATAAACTCTGCACATTTATTTTAGTAGTGCAAATTTAACAAAGACACATGTGGGAACAACAATGGTGGTATTACACCTATAAAATGTATAAGATAGGGTTTTTTGGTCGTGTTTGACTTTAATTCCATTTTAAAGGGAAAAAATGAAATTGTTGGTTTATTTTATTTTCCAGTAATTCTGAATAAAAGTTGCTCGGAATATTCTTCATCAACGTTTTTAGCCTTTTTTTTACGACATCCATATTTTATACGAAACTATTTTTTTGTATATCAATATTGTATAGAATTCTTTGATGAAAGTGGACCATGTATTAACGTCTTGTGAGTCAAGGTGTTTTCTTAATGTATAACTTTCTTTTAGTGATGTGTTTATGTTTTTCAGTATTGAGTCTAACAAAATAAAGGACTGCTTGCGTTTTTTATATATTTTAAAATTGTTGTCTACCAGGTTAAGCTTTGACCCCTTATAGATAAGAAGACGTCTTTTTGGTACCTTGAAAATATTTTTAGAAATAAACATACAGTAGTATCATACATGTGTTTGGCAATCTATACACATGTATATCATTACAAAGTAAAATAAAGCCTCTGCCGATAAGAAATCAAATCGTTCAGATTACTTCAAATGGTTAAATGATGGCAAGAAATTGGAAGATTCTCCGCAAGTCGGCTTGCGTAATGATCATGGCAATTACGTATACGAGTTTCTTGATGTTGGGGCCGAGGCTGAATTGGAAGATGATAACAAGTCTGATGTGTCAAAATCTTGGACAATGGGGAGAAGAATTGTTGAGTTGAATGTCCTAACAAAAGGAATGTATTGCTGCACTTGCAAGTGTCCGCTTCCCCTGTCAAATATTGTAGGAGAACGATTGTTTGGGCTAGGTGGTCTACTGATGGTGGATTGTGAACTGTGTCATACTGTAACTGATGTCCAGTTTGGGAAAAGGGGGCCATCTGGAAGTTATGACATCAACACAAAAGCTTCCATAGGTAGGTATAGAAACTATATGATTATATCACATGCTTGTAAATTATAATAGTCTGCATGATGCTAATATTTACAGTTTTACTGTTTACATTTAACATGTTGCATTGTTTATTTTTCATAATTATATTTAAGGGGGTACCCAACGCTATACACCAAAAAAAACCATTCGTTTAATTTTTCTTGTTTTTATCCCATTGATAAACTAGGCCAAGCTTAACATCTTATAAAAATTTCGAAGGATTTAAACCAAACGTTTAAAAGATTTGGCAACTCGAATATGGCATATTTTACATGCTAATATCAGCCAAATTTGGAAGTTTCAGAAGTATGGGTATAGAAGAGGGACGAAAGATACCAGAGGGCTTGTCAAACTCATAGATCGAAAACAAACTGACAACGCCATGACCAAAAATAAAAAGACAAACAGACAAATAATAGTACAGATGACACAACATAGCAAACCAAAGACTAAGCAACACGAACCCCACCAAAAACTGGAAGGGTACGCAGATCCTGCTCCACATGTGGCACCCGTCGTGTTGCTTATGTTATTACAAATCCGGTAAATAGTCTAATTCGGTAAGTCATATTCGTGAAAAGGGAGGGTATTGTAGTTACGACATAAGGAACATATCCGATATCATCTGTGAAACGGTTATTCCATAACGGTCAACCAACTCTTGATGGCGTCCGTAAAATTTACGAAGGGATGATTTCAACTTCCTCATTTGGAACTCTTGGTTTAATAGCTTCCTTGTGAGCAGCAATCCTCTATCAAGGAAATCATGATAGGAAACACAAGCCCGGGAATATCGTATCAATTGGGAGATATATACTCCGTATGCAGGCGCTGCTGGAATGTTACTACATAGAAATGGAAAGTTCACAATTGGGAAGCTGAAATCATCTCTATTGTCGTAAAGTTTTGTTTTCAACCGACCCTCATTGTCAATTTTTAGATGTAAGGGGTATATATGTTAAAAAAATTAAAATTGATCCTAAATTGACAATAGCATAGTTAATAGTGAAAACTGAGGCGAATTTTAGTTCACCTTTTCCCTTTACTTGTACATGTATTTTTTTTATTCTGGATTTAAATTTTTGTCCGAATTAAAAAAGGGGGGTCTCAGATTCAGCCTCCAAAAGTGAATATGATGGGTCAAGTATTTGAAGAAGAAATTTAAAAAAAAAAAAAAATGTGTCGTTTAATTTTTTTTTTAAACTAACCATTTGTAGTGCTATATCAGTTTGTTATTTTTGCAAAAAATTATAAATTTTTAACCACCAGATTTTTTTCAATTATAGTTTTTTATAATACCACCACCCTCAATAAATAAGAGCAAGTTCCATTCTGATAATATATTTGGGGCATAGTTTTCTTGTCTTTTGACCTAGGGCTTAGATATTTTGCATGTTGAAGTATCATCATGAGGTAGAATGTCACATATCATGATGACTTTCATGTGACCTTGAAATTTGACCTCAAGGTCAAAAAAATCTATTTTTGATAGAAAACAAGGCCATATACTTTTTTTTTGTTTTTTGACCTAGGTCTTGCATCTTTTGTATGAGGATGTATCATAATGAGATGGAGTGTCCTGTGTTGTGATGATCTTCATGTGACCTTACATTTGACCTCAATGTCAATTTTATTTTTTACTATAAACACTTAACCATGCCTTGTTGTCTTTTGACCTTGGTCTTAGATCTTTGGTATGTTGAAGTATCATCATGAGGTAGAATGTCACATATCATGATGACTTTCATGTGACCTTGAAATTTGACCTGAAGGTCAAATAAATGTATTTTTGATAGAAAACAAGGCCATATGCTTTTTTTGTTTTTTGACCTATGTCTTGCATCTTGTGTATGAGGATGTATCATAATGAGATGGAGTGTCATGTGTTGTGATGATATTCATGTGACCTTAAATTTGACCTCAAGGTCAATTTTATTTTTTACTATAAACACTTTACCATGCCTTGTTGTCTTTTGACCTTGGTCTTAGATCTTTGGTATGTAGATGTATCATCATCAGGTAATGTGTCTTGCACCATGATGACCTTCATGTGATCTTGAAATTTGACCATAAGGTCAACTTAATGTAGTTTTTTGCATGAAAAAGACCAGGCCATGACTTTTGAACTAGGTCTTACATCTTTGGCATATATGGATGTATTATCATAAAGTGGTGTGTTCCTTGCAAATTTGACCTTCATGAGACTTTAAAGTTTGGTTCATTTTATTTTAGTAGCTTCAGATAAATGATTTTTGAAATATTTATTTCATAGGGTACAATATCCAACCACTTGACTAAGTATGTTTGACTGTGGCGGTCAATTTTTTGCAGATAAAAATGGCAAATTATTTATTTTTCAGTGTCAATTGATCTGGGACTATAACTCAAAATATGAAATTATAATGCAGGGAATCAAAATTTCATAGAACTTTGTAATATACTCACTTATTGCATTCTTACCACCTTCCAAGTTTCATTTAATTCTGTTGTGCGGTTTTTAAGAAGTTGAACTAACAAGAATAGGATAGACAAATGGACAGACTGAAACATCATATCCTTGGCAACTCATTGTGTTGGGAGAATAATAAAACAAGTATCAGGGTAGACACAGTCAGGTTATAGGAAAACACAGACATATATTTATGTTTTGGCCATACAAAATGCATTCCTCAGTCTGAAAGTAGTCCTGAATGCATTTCACACTCTTTGGTGGTATCTTATGGTCCTGTAAGACAAATTTCAGTCCATTTATATCTCGTACAGATGCCAGTTTGAGGTGTTTCAACGATATACCATCTTTTGCTAGTTGCATGCAAACTGGCCTTGAAACTATTTTATTACTTAGTAAGTCAGAGTAGGAGTCCATGCAATTGTGGTATAAAATGGAAAATACATCATCAGATTTCACTAGTGAGGTAAATTTACTGTCGTATAATGTTTTTAATGAATCCACATCCTCTATTGCATTGTGGGCAGAGTAATTTTCTCCTACAAACTGTTTGACAAGAGTCTGCTGCTTAAAATTTTCTTCATCATTTTTTGGAATATATTTTCCAGCCACTTTCATTGTGTCAATAAAACCTTTCACGGTTTCACAAAATGTCGAAAACAAATTATATTCTTTCAATTTGTTAACAATTACAGGAATGTCAAAGTTACAAATGTTATGACCTAGTATAATTGGCTGGTTCTGTTCCTTTGAAAAATGTATAAAATCAAGTAGGGCTTTATGTAGTGTCACAGGTTCAACTATTTCTCCCCGAACATACATTTTACTTGTTCCATGGCTGTATGTTATACCAGTAATCTTACTGGCCTCGATCTGATTGTCCACTCTTGGGATGACATATCTGTTGAAACTATTTGAATTTGACTTAGCTCCTATCTGAATGATGTTGCTATTCCTGCCCAAGCCTGTTGTTTCTAAATTAAAAAACACTTTGCATTCAGTGCCATCTAGATTAAAAGGAAGTGGAATTTCTGTGGTTTGCTCAGGGTCCTGTTGAAGATCAAATTCCATTTGAGATCCATAGGTTTTTCCTTCTCTTACCATTACATTTTATTTGTTCCATGGCTGTATGTTATACCAGTAATCTTACTGGCCTCGATCTGAATGTCCACTCTTGGTATGACATATCTGTTAAAACTATTTGAATTTGACCTAGCTCCTATCTGAATGATGTTGCTATTCCTGCCCAAGCCTGTTGTTTCTAAATCAAAAAACTCTTTGCATTCAGTGCCATCTAGATTAAAAGGAAGTGGAATTTCTGTGGTTTGCTCAGGGTCCTGTTGAAGATCAAATTCCATTTGAGATCCATAGGTTTTTCCTTCTCTAACCAGATGTTTACGCTCATTCTTATTTCGGTTTCTTTTCTTTTGTATACGGCCAACTTTATATTCCTTTGAATTCTTCTTTTCTTTTCTTATTTTTTTTTATCTCTTACAGAGGAAATTGCCATTGTAAATTCTCCTGGAGGTTTACTGCTTCATTGATCTAAAAAAATGCAACATAATTAAAATTATTGTAATACATATATGCATTAAAATATTAAAAATCTCCATCCTGAACACATATTTTGACCTATAATGGTAACTCTTTATATATCGTGACTTGGGAGGATAGTTGTTTCATTAGCACACATACCACATCTGATAATAATTTGAGAAGAAAAAGGATAATTGTGTTACATACAAGATAAACATGATTTGTGACTGTAAATTGTACAATGTATATCTGCAGGGCTAAAAAAAGTAATACAGTAATCTCCTTGTATATAAACATTGGATGCAACATGTAACATGGTTTCAAAAAGATAAAAAATTATCAAAGGAGAATGTGTAAGATGTCATGAATGCCTCCGCTGTAGCTTTGCAATTTTCCAAGTTAAAAAGGGACAGAACTATAGGTTGACAAATGAGTCACAACACAAATTTGAACTCTGTCTGAGTGTTGTGATTCTTATATGTATCAGTTTTATAAAAGTTGTATCAGAAAAACTTACCTTAGAGTAAGGAAACAAAACAATTTGCAATTTTCCAAGTTATAAAGGGGCATGACTCTAGAACAGTAAGTGACTCACTTCCCGTGATGAGGCAAACTTCAGTTAGAGTGAGGAAATAAAAGAGGATGAGAGTAAGGTCAGACGGACGAAAAGACATGGAGTGGACATAAAGATAGTACTAGAAATTTAATTTTAATGAATTTTAGGTCAAGGTCTTAGTTATCAATCCTGGAACTTGACACAAGTGATATACCCACATACTAAAAATTCATTATATGCTATATCAAAAGATTAATAAAGTTATGGTCTGAACAGACTTTTCCGAGAAGATGAAGAAGAAGAAAGAAATAGAAGAGGAAAGAAATAGAAGAAATCATTTTCAAACACTATGTCACCCTTCGTTCAAAAAGAAAATGTAAAAATTTTCATAGTTACCTTGGATAAGTAGCCATATCCTTCATTTTTCTGAAGCACAGCTGCAGATAGCATATTCTGAAGTGAGCATGATCCACCATAATGTCTAAAAAGTATGAAGAACTTTTTAAGTACATTAAAATATATTCCCCTCTTCCCTTATTTGAACTTGATGTCAAAGGTGCAGGTAACAGTTACATACCAACTCACCAAATATGAAGACTCTTTCCAAAGGATTAATATTTTTATATAAAGTTTCACTATGATAGTATCAACTCCCTTTATTGAAAACTAATAAACTTCAACCTGCCTGTTAACTTGAGTTGGACAGATGGATGTACATCACTTTTAGTAGTCAGGGTATGAAAAATTTAAAGCCCTGACAAGATAATTAAGTCATAGATGCATCGGTTTTTTTGTTATTGGCTTTGAACTATCTGTCAGTAATTGCAATGTTACATATTTGTTTTTCATTTATTTACTTTTTACATTAATTTGGCCGTTAGTTTTCTTGTTTCAATTGTGTTGAATGTTGTACTTTGACATATGTATAATTGGTTTCTTTTTACAAATTGTGACTTGGATGGAAGAGGTGTCTCATTGGCACTCATACCACATCTTTTTATATCTATACATAAATTTGTGGATTGGGGCCTTTTATAGCTTACTATGTCATATGACAATTGCTCATTGTTAAAGGCCTTACTGTGACCCATAGCTGTTAATTTCTGTGTCATTTGGTCTCTTGTGTAGAGTTGTCTTATTGGTAATCATACAACATATTTTTTAAACTTATATTCATTGTTGCTTAAGAATGTGAACTGACATGCAAATATCATATACAAATTATAAAGCTTTCATTTGACTGTGTAGATCCAAGATCATTTAAAGAATTACTCCTACCAATCATTTTTTGCACTAAATTATTCAATTCAATCTTTAATCCTTCAGACTTGAGCGGTTTCCCATTTGGTAAACTTTTATACCTAAAATGGAGTTGAATAAAATGAAAATAAAATTTACATTTCAAATTTTTATTTGCAGAAAATACTTAGCCTGAAACTTGAGTGTTAATATTTAATATAAGTATATGTTCAATATTTCTGTACATGGGCGGATCAAGAAATTTTAAAATAGGGGCAGCACTTGTTAAGAATAAAGAGGAGTTCTTAGAACAAAAAGAGGGTGCAGCTTGATACTACCGCAGAGGTCGAACCCTGAACAGTCGGAGCAAGTATGGACACAACATTCAAGCTTGATACAGCTCTGAATTTGGATTGTGATTAATATTTGACACAGCATAAGTTTATGACACAAAATGAATGTAGTCTAAGAACTTAAAATTTTCAAATTGGACATTTGCCTATTAAGGTCAAATATCCAAAATCTAAATACATGGTTAGATTTAGCATATCAAAGAACCCCAAGAATTCAATTTTTGATGAAATCAAATAAAATGTAATATTAGACCCTTTTGACCTCAATGTGGACGAATTTGATAACGGGACCCAAAATCAAAAATCTAAATACATGGTTAGATTCAGGATATCAAAGAACCCCATATATTCAATTTTTGTTCAAATCAAACAAAGTTTAATTTTGGACCCTTTGATCTTAATGTAGACCAATTAGAAACGGGACCAAAAATTTAAAATCTAAATACAAGGTTAGATTCGGCATATCAAAGAACCCCAAGAATTCAATTTTTGATGAAATAAACTAAACTGTAATACTTGACCCTTTTGACCTCAATGTGGACCAATTTGATAACTGGACCCAAAATCAAAAATCTAAATACATGGTTAGATTCAAGATATCAAAGAACCCCATATATTCAATTTTTGTTCAAATCAAACAAAAGTTTAATTTTGGACCCTTTGACCTTAATGTAGACCAATTAGAAAACGGGACCAAAAATTAAAAATATAAATACAAGGTTATATTCCGCATATCAAAGAACCCTAATAATTCAATTTTTGATGAAATCAAACAAAGTTTAATTTGGACCCTTTGGACCTCAATGTGGGCCAATTTAAATGGGGTTCAAAATCCAAAAATTTAATACATGGTAAGATTCAGCATATCAAAGAACCCAATATATTCAATTTTTGTTGAAATCAAACAAAGTTTACTTTTGGACCCCAATTTGGACCAACTTGAAAACTGGGTCTATAATCAAAAATCTAAATACATGGTTAGATTCAAGATATCAAAGAATCCCATATATTCAATTTTTGTTCAAATCAAACAAAGTTTAATTTTGGACCCTTTGACCTTAATGTAGACCAATTAGAAAACGGGACCAAAAATTAAAAATATAAATACAAGGTTATATTCCGCATATCAAAGAACCCTAATAATTCAATTTTTGATGAAATCAAACAAAGTTTAATTTGGACCCTTTGGACCTCAATGTGGGCCAATTTAAATGGGGTTCAAAATCCAAAAATTTAATACATGGTAAGATTCAGCATATCAAAGAACCCAATATATTCAATTTTTGTTGAAATCAAACAAAGTTTACTTTTGGACCCCAATTTGGACCAACTTGAAAACTGGGTCTATAATCAAAAATCTAAATACATGTTTAGATTCAGCATATCATAGAACCCCATGAATTCAATTTTTGATGAAATCAAACAAAGTTTAATTTTGGAACCCTTTGGACCTCAATGTGGACCAATTTAAAAAACCAGCCCAAAATCCAAAAACTTAATACAAGGTTAGATTCAGCATATTAAGGAATCAATTTTTAGGATTGACATATGCATAATTGGTTTCTTTTTACAAATTGTGACTTGGATGGAAGAGGTTTATTGGCACTCATACCACATCTTATTATATCTATTAATTCTTTGAGAAATAAGACAATACAGAAAATAATATGTTGCCAATACCAGTATAGAAAATCTTACATAAATTTTTCTGGATCTTGATGATAGCTACACCAGTCAGCATCTTTACAATATTCATGTGATCCAAAAATTTGGGGTACAATTCTTTGCAGCCCAATCTTAATGTCATCTTCATTGTCACCTCCCTTAATGGAATACATAAAGCACCTCAATATATATTGTTTGTTTCATCCTTTTGATATTCTTTGTAACTACAAAATAAGAAACAAATAATTAATGTAAAACAAAATTTAAAAAAAGTATTCTTTTTTTTATTGCTTATCTGTCTATACTATTGAGAGAGCAAGCACCCTTCAGACTTTTATGGGGCATGGATTTAATCTTCAATCATGGATTCATGCATCTGCCTTTTAATTTTCAGAAAAAAAGGGTCCTAGTTTCTATTTTTTTAAGTCCTTCCTTTCTATTGTAAACTTCATTTAATGAACATCAACAACTTTCAACCCCTCCCTTCTTATCTTTTTCATAGTCAAAGTAAGCTTTGAAAAGAGTTATAATAACTAATTATAAACTGTGAAATATTTTTTTAAGGGCTTGGCCATTAAATGTACAACTATATGTACATCATCATATTATGTAAATATTCTTAGATGATATTTTGTAAGCCAAGTCAGAGAAATTAGCACAGGACTGACAGCCTGTGTTTTGTTAATATATCTTCAGTTGAGGAAATTTTAAAGAATTTTGCAATTTTGAGAGAAACAAATTACCATCTTTTCTTTGTTTATAACACAACTGTTTCTTAGTCTTAGAAATGCAGGTGTGTACATTTTCCATTATTAAGACATCCATTTTCTTTCTCAATTTTAATAACACCTCATATTCTATTAAAGGAATGATAAATGCAGGGATGGGACCAACTCATCTGCAGAACTTTCTAGCAGAATGTTACCTGCCATCCATTACAGAGAGCACATTAAGGAAAAAAGAGAAAGAATTAAGTGGACAGATTAAAAATGTAATAATCCATTCGTGCAATATGGCACAAAGAGAGGAAAAGTCACTCAGCACAAATGGCAATGTAAGTATTAAATGTATGCACATAAAGTGGAGTATCCAGACTGGATGCCCTTTTCTAGAAAACTAAGTCTTTTTTACCCCCCCAAAAAAAAATCCTTATGTTGTATAACTTTTCATGCAGCACATCTAAAAAAGTCCTAGATCCTAGATTTAATTCAAGGGACTTAGGTAATATATATGAGAATTATAATACAATTTGATCATGTAATGCTACATTGTATATATGTACAGGTATGTCATATGAAAGTAACATCAAACATGTTTTTGAAGTGAAGCTGATTTTTTATCATTTCATGGTTTCATGCATCAAGAATCATTCAAAGAATAATTTAACAAATAACAGTGTCACAGAAGACCAGCAGAATTTCTTTAAAAACAATAATTTCTAATTGTGTATTTGGTATGCAGTCACTGCAAATGTTTGTTTCTGCATACATATGCATCCAAAAGATTTGTTTGTGTTCTTAATAATGGATTTTGAGCTTACTACAAAACTAGGTATCTTAAAGGTGAAGGTAAATGTTTAAGGTCAATCTATAAAAAAACTTGCTGGGACTTTTTTTTTATAAGAAATGTTATCTTTTCTAGATTGAAGCAAGTTTTGACGGTGGCTGGCAAAAGAGAGGCTCCGGTTGGAATTATAATAGTAATACAGATAAATACACAGCATTAATATTATATAATTTAATGTCTGACATTCATGATTTAATTACTGTATTTTGTTAAATTTTGCTGAATCAATTATTAATATAAATAAATTAATTGGACAAAGAATTAATTTCACTATTTAGTTTGATATAAGACATGTAAGAAGCTGTAGTTAAAGAGATATATTCCCATACTTATTTTTATTCAATCCCTAGGCTAGATCTCTTTAACTTACCTGATTCAATTATAGCAAATAGGTGAGCGTTTGCCATCATTTTGCATACATTATAGAAGTAAGATGTGTTACATGATTGCCAGTGACTCAACTGTCCACCAGAGCTCAAATGAATTGGAAGTAGGCAATTATAGCTACACAGCTATAAAACCTTCAACAATGAGAAAAACTTATATCCAACATGAAAAATACCAAACAATTCAAATGAAAAAAACTTACGGCGTAATTTATAACAAAACAATTTATGAAGAAAACATGACAGATATTAACTAACAACTACCACTGAACTACAGGCTCTTTATTATCAGTATCTGTCCGTCATATTAATCTGTAACATTACATCTGTTAACCTTTCATTAAAATATCCATTATCTTACACCCCTAAACAAATTGAAACAAAACTGAAATTTTTTTTTACTAAACTGTTTATCATTGCATCATGTATGTAATACCTTTCACTTTAATTCTTGCAGGACATGCAACTTTTATTGGAAAAGAGACAGGAAAGGTGTTGTCCTTTGATTTAAGAAGTAAGGCTTGTAAGACTTGTGAATTCCATCTAAATAGAAAAGAGACTGTTCCGGAGCATGAGTGTCATTTGAATTGGCATGGCTCTAGTAAATCCATGGAGGCAGATATGGCGGTGTCTATGGCCCACAGATTAAAAGATGATGAAAGTGAAATTAATGGTAAGTTTCATATTCAAAATAAAGAATTTTGAAAAACAATTTCATGTAATGAGTTCTCCAAAATGCATTGAAAATATCATATAAAGGGAAATAACTCTTATTTCAACAATAATTTCAAATTTGAAAGGTGAATATTTTGTGATTTTTACAGGAAACTTGAATTTTGTTCTCACACTTTTATGACAAAGAATCAATTAATTTTGTTGTTAATGATATAACATGATCAATGTCATGTAAAAATCCAGTTTATATTTATTTTAGTTGCTTTATTTACATTAGCTACATATTATTAAATGAGGCAGAATATAACAGCTATCACTATTTTCCAAATAAAAAATATGCTTGCAGTTGTATATCTTGACCGCTGTTGTGTATCCTTTTTGTAGGTTCATAATTCTTCAATCTTCATTTCAGTCAAACATGCTGATAATGATGCAGCAAAATCAGCCAGACTTGAAGTTGAGTTTGAAAATATAAAGAAAAAAGATGACCAGAACCATGTAAAGAAGGGGATATCAACAAGCTTATATAATATTTCAAAGAGGTATTTTTACAAATTAATTTTAGTGTTACTAATATGTCTATGAAAAGGCTTAAGCCCATCCTTAACCAAATCAAATCATACTTATAGATCTTATTATATTGATCTGTCAAGACTACTAACTCTAAAAGAAAATTTACAATGAAATTTCAATTTTGTGTTGTTCAAAGACATATAAAGATCTTTATGTTATCTGAATTCACAAACATTACATTGAAAATTGAAAGAAGTATTAGTATATATGAGTAATCTTCATGGCTTATGGAACGACCAAATAGTTTTTAGTGAGGCTATCTGAAGTTTAGAATAGAAAGGAAGGACTTTAAAAAAATAGAAACTAGGACCCTTTTTTTCTGAAAATTAAAAGGCAGATGCATGAATCCATGATTGAAGATTAAATCCATGCCCATAAAAGTCTGAAGGGTGCTTGCTCCCTCAATAGTATAGACAGATAAGCAATAAAAAAAGAAGACTTTTTTAATTTTTTTTTTACATTAATTATTTGTTTCTTATTTTGTAGTTACAAAGAATTGCAAAAGGATGAAACAAACAATATATATTGAGGTGCTTTATGTATTCCATTAAGGGAGGTGACAATGAAGATGACATTAAGATTGGGCTGCAAAGAATTGTACCCCATATTTTTGGATCACATGAATATTGTAAAGATGCTGACTGGTGTAGCTATCATCAAGATCCAGAAAAATTTACGTAAGATCTTCTATACTGGTATTGGCAACATATTATTTTCTGTATTGTCTTATTTCTCAAAGAATTAATAGATATAATAAGATGTGGTATGAGTGCCAATGAGACACCTCTTCCATCCAAGTCACAATTTGTAAAAAGGAACCAATTATACATATGTCAATCCTAAAAATTGATTCCTTAATATGCTGAATCTAACCTTGTGTTAAGTTTTTGGATTTTGGCCCGGTTTTTAAATTGGTCCACATTGAGGTCCAAAGGGTCAAAAATTAAACTTTGTTTGATTACATCAAAAATTGAATTATAGGGGTTCTTTGTTATGCCAAATCTAACTGTGTATTTAGAATCTTAATTTTTGGTCCCGTATTCAAATTGATCTACATTAAGGTCCAAAGGGTTCCAAAATTAAACTTTGTTTGTTTTTAACAAAAATTGAATTCATTCAGTTCTTTGATATGCTGAATCTAAACATGTATTTAGAATTTTGATTATAGGCCCAGTTTTCCAGTTGGTCCAAATTGGGGTCCAAAATTAAACTTTGTTTGATTTCAACAAAAATTGAATATATGGGGTTCTTTGATATGCTGAATCTAACCATGTATTAAGTTTTGGATTTTGAACCCCAGTTAAATTGGCCCACATTGAGGACCAAAGGGTCCAAATTAAACTTTGTTTGATTTCATCAAAAATTGAATTATAGGGGTTCTTTGATATGCCGAATCTAACCTTGTATTTAGATTTTTAATTTTTGTCCCGTTTTCTAATTGGTCTACATTAAGGTCAAAGGGTCCAAAATTAAACTTTTGTTTGATTTGAACAAAAATTGAATATATGGGGTTCTTCGATATCCTGAATCTAACCATGTATTTAGATTTTTGATTTTGGGTCCCGTTATCAAATTGGTTCACATTGAGGTCAAAAGGGTCCAATATTACATTTTATTTGATTTCATCAAAAATTGAATTCTTGGGGTTCTTTGATATGCTAAATCTAACCATGTATTTAGATTTTGGATATTTGACCTTAATAGGCAAATGTCCAATTTGAAAATTTTAAGTTCTTAGACTACATTCATTTTGAGTCAGAAACATATGCTGTGTCAAATTTTAATCACAATCCAAATTCAGAGCTGTATCAAGCTTGAATGTTGTAGTATCAAGCTGCACCCTCTTTTTGTTCTAAGAACTCCCCTTTTTTTCTGAACAACTCCTGCCCCTATTTTAAAATTTCTTGATCCGCCCATGTACAGAAATATTGAACATAAACTAATACTAAATATTAACACTCAAGTTTCAGGCTAAGTATTTTCTGCAAATAAAAATTTGATATGTAAATTTTATTTTCATTTTATTCAACTCCATTTTTGGTATAAAAGTTTACCAAATGGGAAACCGCTCAAGTCTGAAGGATTAAAGGTTGAATTGAATAATTTAGTGCAAAAAATGATTGGTAAGAGTAATTCTTTAAATGATCTTGGATCTACACAGTCAAAGGAAAGCTTTAACCAGCTTGTATCTGTAAAGGCACCTAAATCAAGGTAATTTGTATATGGTATTTGCATGTCAGTTCACATTCTTAAGCAACAATGAATATAAGTATAAAAAATATGTTGTATAATTACCAGTAAGACAACTTTACACAAGAGACCAAATGACACAGAAATTAACAGCTATGGGTCACAGTAAGTCCTTTAACGATGAGCAATTGTCATATAACATAGTAAGCTATAAAAGGCCCCAATCCACAAATTTATGTATAGATATAAAAAGATGTGGTATGAGTGCCAATGAAACACCTCTTCCATCCAAGTCACAATTTGTAAAAAGAAATCAATTATTCATATGTCAAAGTACAACATTCAACACAATTGAAACAAGAAAACTAACGGCCAAATTAATGTAAAAAGTGAATAAATGAAAAACAAATATGTAACATTGCAATTACTGACAGCTAGTTCAAAGCCAATAACAAAAAAACTGATGCATCTATGACTTAATTATCTTGTCAGGGCTTTAAATTTTTCATAACCTGACTTCTAAAAGTGATGTACATCCATCTCTCCAACTCAAGTTAACAGGCAGGTTGAAGTTTATTAGTTTTCAATGAAGGGAGTTAATACTATCATAGTGAAACTTTATATAAAAATATTAATCTTTTGCAAAGGGTCTTCATATTTGGTGAGTTGGTATGTAACTGTTACCTGCACCTTTGACATCAAGTTCAAATAAGGGAAGAGGGGAATATATTTTAATGTACTTAAAAAGTTCTTCATACTCTTTTTTAGACATTATGGTGGATCATGCTCACTTCAGAATAGGCTATCTGCAGCTGTGCTTCAGAAAAATGAAGGATATGGCTACTTATCCAAAGTAACTATGAACATTTTTACATTTTCTTTTTGAACGAAGGGTGACATAGTGTTTGAATATGATTTCTTCTTTTTCTTTCCTCTTCTTTTCTTTCTTCTTCTTCATCTTCTCAGAAAAGCCTGTTCAGACCATACTTTATTAATCTTTTGATATAGCATATAATGAATTTTTAGTATGTGGGTATATCACTTGTGTCAAGTTCCAGGATTGGTAACTAAGACCTTGACCTAAAGTTCATTAAAATTAAATTTCTAGTACTATCTTTATGTCCACTCCATGTCTTTTCGTCCGTCTGACCTTACTCTTATCCTCTTTCCCTTTCTCACTCTAACTGAAGTTTGCCTCATCACGGAAAGTGAGTCACTTACTGTTCTAGAGTCATGCCTCTTTATAACTTAGAAAATTGCAAATTGTTTTGTTTCCTTACTCTAAGGTAAGTTTGTCTGATACAACTTTTATAAAACTGATACATATAAGAATCACAACACTCAGACAGAGTTCAAATTTGTGTTCTGACTCAATTATCAACCTATAGTTCTGTCCCTTTTTAACTTGGAAAATTTCAAAGCTACAGCGGAGGCATTCATGACATCTTACACATTCTCCTCTGATAATTTTTTATCTTTTTGAAACCATGTTACATGTTGCATCCAATGTTTATATACCAAGTGATTACTGTATTACTTTTTTAGCCCTGCATATTGTTCACTTTACAGTCAGAAATCATGTATTTCTAGTATGTAACTCAATTATCTTCTTTCTTCTCAAATTATTATCAGATGTGGTATGTGTGCTAATGAAACAACTATCCATCCAAGTCACGATATATAAAGAGTTACCATTATAGGTCAAAATATGTGTTCAAGTAGGAGATAACTGTTTTTTTCTTGATTTTTAATATTTTAATGCATATATGTAATACATTTTAATAATGTTGCATTTTTTTAGATCAATGAAGCAGCAAACCTCCAGGAGAATTTACAATGGCAATTTCCTCTGTAAGAGATAGAAAAATGGAAAAAAGAAAAGAAAAGAAGAATTCAAAGGAATATAAAGTTGGCCGTATACAAAATAAAAGAAACCGCAATAAGAATGAGCGTAAACATCTGGTAAGAGAAGGGAAAACCTATGGATCTCAAATGGAATTTGATCTTCAACAGAACCCTGAGCAAACCACAGAAATTCCACTCCTTTTAATCTAGATGGCACTGAATGCAAAGTGTTTTTTTATTTAGAAACAACAGGCTTGGGCAGGAATAGCAACACCATTCAGATAGGAGCTAAGTCAAATTCAAATAGTTTTAACAGATATGTCATACCAAGAGTGGACATTCAGATCGAGGCAAGTAAGATTACTGGTATAACATACAGCCATGGAACAAATAAAATGTAAGTTCGGGGAGAAATAGTTGAACCTGTGACACTACATAAAGCCCTACTTGATTTTATACACTTTTTAAAGGAACAGAACCAGCCAATTATACTAGGTCATAACATTTGTAACTTTGACATTACTGTAATTGTTAACAAATTGAAAGAATATAATTTGTTTTCGACATTTTGTGAAACCGTGAAAGGTTTTATTGACACAATGAAAGTGGCTGGAAAATATATTCCAAAAAATGATGAATAAAATTTTAAGCAGCAGATTCTTGTCAAACAGTTTGTAGGAATAAATTACTCTGCCCACAATGCAATAGAGGATGTGGATTCATCAAAAACATTATACGACAGTAAATTTACCTCGCTAGTGAAATCTGATGATGTATTTTCCATTTTATACCACAATTGCATGGACTCCTACTCTGACTTACCAAGTAATAAAATAGTTTCAAGGCCAGTTTGCATGCAACTAGCAAAAGATGGTATATCGTTGAAACACCTCAAACTGGCATCTGTACGAGATGTAAATGGACTGAAATTTGTCTTACAGGACCATAAGATACCACCAAAGAGTGTGAAATGCTTTCAGGACTACTTTCAGACTGAGGAATGCATTTTGTATTGCCAAAAAATAAATATATGTCTGTGTTTTCCTATAACCTGACTGTGTCTTCCCTGATACTTGTTTTATTATTCTCCCAACACAATGAGTTGCCAAGGATATGATGTTTCAGTCTATCCTATTCTTGTTAGTTCAACTCCTTAAAAACCGCACAACAGAATTTAATGAAACTTGGAAGGTGGTAAGAATGCAATAAGTGTGTATATTACAAAGTTCTATGAAATTTTAATTCCCTGCATTATAATTTCATATTTTGAGTTATAGTCCCAGGTCAATTGACACTGAAAAATAAATACCTTGCCATTTTTATCTGCAAAAAAATTACCGCCAAAGTCAAACATACTAGTGGTTGGATATTGTACTCTATGAAATAAATATTTCAAAAATCATTTATCTGAAGCTACTAACATAAAATGAACCAAACTTTAAAGTCTCATGAAGGTCAAATTTGCAAGGAACATACCACTTTATGATAATACATCCATATATGCCAAAGATGTAAGACCTAGTTCAAAAGTCATGGCCTAGTCATTTTCCTACAAAAAACTACATTAAGTTGACCTTATGGTCAAATTTCAAGATCACATGAGGGTCATCAAGGTGCAAGACACATTACCTGATGATGATACATCTACATATCAAACATCTAAGACCAAGGTCAAAAGACGACAAGGCATGGTAAAGTGTTTATAGTAAAAAAAAAATTGACCTTGAGGTCAAATTTAAGGTCACATGAAGATCATCACAACACAGGACACTCCATCTCATTATGATACATCCTCATACAAAAGATGCAAGACCTAGGTAAAAAAAAAAAAAGCATATGGCCTTGATTTCTATCAAAAATACATTTATTTGACCTTCAGGTCAAATTTCAAGGTCACATGAAAGTCATTATGATATGTGACATTCTACCTCATGATGATACTTCAACATACCAAAGATCTAAGACCAAAAATAACAAACTGATATAGCACTACAAATGGTTAGTTTTAAAAAAAAATTAAACGACACATTTTTTTTTTTTTTAAATTTCTTCTTCAAATACTTGACCCATCATATTCACTTTTGGGGGCTGAATCTGAGACCCTCCTTTTTTAATTCGGACAAAAATTTAAATCCAGAATAGAAAAAAAATACAAGTAAAGGGAATAGGTGAACTAAAATTCTCCTCGGTTTTCACTATGCTTTTGTCAATTTAGGAACAATTTTAATTTTTTTAACATATATACCTATGATAAAAGAGATGATTTTTCATTTCCTATCGTTAATTTTCCATTTTTAGATGGTGACGTTCCCTTGTCACCATCTTATGGTGTTTATATATCTCAACTTGTACGATTTTCTCGTGTATGTAACAACGTATTAGATTTTAGCGAGAGAAATTTATGTATTACTGAAAATTATTACACCAGGGTTTTCGATATCATAAACTAGTCAAACCATTTACTAAATTTTATCATCGGTATAAGGACATCATTCCTAAATATAACTCAACATGCAGACATCTTATACGTTCGGGTATTTCACATCCAATCTTTTATGGCAATATTCTTTACAAAGCACAAAAATGTCAGTATTCACCTCAAAAGCTAACAAAACCTTTAAACAGACTTATTAAGAAGGGATATAGTTACGATACTGTTGTCAGGGCATTAAAGATTGCATATTTTGGCTTTAATATTGATTCACTTATAGGGTCTTTGCATCGGAATTAAACACATTTATTCCAAAAAAACAGTTGTTGGCATGATACGGGTTATGTTCTTCTCATATATTTTATGATGGTATGATACTAAACCCCTGACGGGAGGGATTGTACTTGGTTTTCATATGATGAAGACATAATCTTTCAATCAGTTTAATTGAGGTCTGGAGCTGGCATGTCAGTAACTGCTAGTAGTCCTTTGTTCATTTATGTATTATTGTCATTTTGTTGATTTTCTTTTGTTTCCTATTCTGACATCGGACTCGGACTTCTCTTAAACTGAGTTTTACTGTGCGTACTGTTGTACGTTTGTTTTTTCTACATTGGCTAGAGGTATAGGGGGAGGGTTGAGATCTCAAAAAACATGTTTAACCCCGCCGCATTTTTGCGCCTGTCCCAAGTCAGGAGCCTCTGGCCTTTGTTAGTCTTGTATCATTTTAATTTTAGTTTCGTGTGTTTAATTTGGAGTTTAATATGACGTCAATTATCACTGAACTAGTATACATATTTGTTTAGGGGCCAGCTGAAGGACGCCTCCGGGTGCGGGAGTTTCTCGCTGCATTGAAGACCCATTGGTGGCCTTCGGCTGTTTTCTGCTCTATGGTCGGGTTGTTGTCTCTTCGACACATTCCCCATTTCCATTCTCAATTTAAACCTATACCCATATTTCTGAAACTACCAAATTTGGCTGATATTAGCATGTTAAAGATGCCATATTCGAGTTGCCAAATCTTTTAAACTTAAGGTTCAAATCCTTCGAAATTTTTATAAGATGTTTAGCTTTGCCTAGTTTATCAATGGGATAAAAACAAGAAAAATTAAACGACAGGTTTTTTTTTGGTGTATATCGTTGGGTACCCCCGTAAAGACAACATTTATTTTTGAAATATTTATGATATAGGATTTAGTTACCATGTACGTCATGATTTATGGATGCATAACTATAAAATACACAATGATGATCAATATAAATTAATAAATAGAAAGTTATGATACTGTTTAATGGGAGTTAACTTTTGTTAAAATATAAGACAACATTTCTTGTGAATAAAATTTTAATTCGCGTCAAATAATATATATCACTTAAGGTATATATGCATGTTGACTATAATTGATCGTAATCCCGTACTTTGGACAGGTTACACTGTTATAAAGGTTATATTATATCGTAATATCTTACTCCTATATAAATATTTCATACATCATTGCAAAAGTTGTATTCTTGATCAGAGATAAACAGCTCAAACTAATAAACAGATATATTATATACATTGTACGTGGCAGACGAATGCAGATAATGTTGCTGTCTGATAGTTCATTTATAATGTCAATAGAATTGTAACCTGTATAAAGAATCGTTACTTTTTTTTTGTCTTTCGTTTACTGTTTAACGCTACATTTCTTATATATTTCATCACAAGATTTTTTCTGCTTTAATGTACTTTCACTATTACTTTAAATATTAGTCATTGGTCGCTATTGCAAGGTTGAAAAGAATGGGTATCGTGGCTGACAATATCTAAACTGGTATTTTCGATATTGTTTATATATTGAATGACATAAAAAAACGGATATGTCAGTAGGCATTTTAAAGTATGTATACTTTTACAAAAAAGACTTGTACATAGCTTATTTATATTCGTTTGACAAAAGGAATCAACAAAAATACGATTTATTAATACATGTATTAGATGTAAGCTTCTCTCAGTTCGTTGGAGCGTTAGCCCCCAAGATATGAGACGATTACATTTGCTTAACATGTAAGTAATAAATAGATATTGTATATCTTCTCTTGTTCTAAAAAGAGCAATCAGTTTTGATAACATAAACAAAATTCATTATTTAAAATTTTACAGATGCAGTAACACTTTTAGGAGATGTTTTGTTGTTCTGAAATTGGAATGAAATCTTAACTGCTTTCACCAAATTGATACCTTCTAACTACTTCTGTTTGGCTCTATGAATCGCTAAACTATGTTTTCTTTTTTTTTAATTGCAAAAAATCTGAAACTTTTTGCATATAGATGAAAAAACTTCTTTGTAAATGATTTCAAACTAAGGATATAAGTCCTTGTATTATGCCTTCATATTTCACACGACTGAACTCCATCTGACAAACCTTTTTTGTTGATACTTTGTCTGATTTAACTTCAAAAGACTGACCAATTCTGAATCGAATGCTAAAATCATGCGTTCTGATTTATCATGGCATGTCTTATCATGTCTAAAAGACTGCCGTCACTTTCGATCGGAACCGGTTTATTAAATTTGTAAATGTCTTAACGTATTTACTTTGCGAAAAACTCAGTCGATTGAGACTTGTTCAGATAAAGATTATACAAATGTAAAGGCTTAAAAGTACAATGTTTAAACAAAAACAAATATCCGTAACCGTTGCTCCAAAATATCATATCCAATATCATTCTAATCAAAAGCAATTAAATATAAACGAAGATAAACTAAGATATATACAATATAGTTTTTTTTACAAAGTCTGAAGTTTGCAAATCTTGCATAAAATACAACAAAGGGTTTGGAATTATAAAAGTTGTATATTACCGATTTTCCTATCTATCTATCAAATTTGCAAAACTTGTTTACGTTAATCAGGCCGCTTGTCTGTAAATCACTATTTTGTCATTTTGTCATGTTTGTGCAAAACAAACTCCTTAAATTCATCAAAGATATTCGATTTCAGGAATTCTGCACGAGCTGCCTCCCTGATATTCACCAGCTTGTTTGCTCTTATTTGGCGTTGATACTTTTCTACATCGCCTAATTTCTGGCTTTGATTTTGAAGTATTAAGTCTTCCAGGTTTGTTATTTTTATCTTGTATTCATTTTTAATTTTGTCCACTACCATGACCTGCCTTTCTTTAACTCTGCATTCAGCCTCATTTATTGCGTCATCTGTATAATGAAGAACGCAATTTTTTAATCTCAGGGCATCAATCTGGCTCAGAAGGTTATGCACGAATATTTCTTGTTCGCGTGGACCGGCATTATTATCAATTGAACAATATCCTCCACAGCAATCATGTAAACAATTTTGAAGTACAGGTAACCCCTCCATCCAATGGTCTAGCGTGAATTGTTTCTCTATTTTGTCAGCATGTGTGAAAACGGTTATAATAAAATGCTTTAATTCTTTTCCAAAGTAACTCAGAAAGGTTTCGATTGATCGAAAATCCTCCTCTGTTATACGACCAAACTCGACAACAAACAAATTGGCATTTGTGCCAGGTGCTGTTAAATGTATAATTTTCTTTATTTCCCTTTCAATATCTTCTGCCCTTTCACGAAATGAAAATATACCTGGTGTATCAATTAATTGAAATCGTTTTTTTCGAAATGAACCGCTGAACTCACCACATTTTTCTGTTACTGATTGCGCACAATAACCTGATACAAAAACATTACGTCTAAGTAAAGTATTTCCTGTTGAACTCTTATCCGATCCAGTTTTTCCAACTAGTACCATACGAATCTCTTCATCTGTAAAATAAAAATTCATTATAAATATTACTTGTAATATTAATAACGTTTTACCATTACAAACAAATTGTCTAAATAGTAATTAAAGATCTTTTCACCTTAAAAATCATTAAGATAAGAAATATGAAAATTGTAAATATTGACACTTAATGAATAAAAAAGCAGGTTACCTAAACACTAATTTCAAACAGCATAATTTCCAATACACTTGCACTTAAATAAAGGAATATAATAAGCTACTTCCGGTTTAGAAATTGTCATTTCATTGGTCAAATTAAAGGTCATTACAAACAAATTGTCTAAATAGTAATTAAAGATCTTTTCACCTAAAATATCATTAAGATAAGAAATATGAAAATTGTAAACATTGACACTTAATGAATGAAAAAGCAGGTAACCTAAACACTAATTTTTCAAACAGCATAATTTCCAATACACTTGCACTTAAATAAAGGAATATAATAAGCTACTTCCGGTTTAGAAATTGTCATTTCATTGGTCAAATTAAAGGTTTTTGATACTAATTTTAAAACCAAAAAGGTTGATAGGGACTTTTCTGTGAAACACGGGAGGTTATCTTGCGATCACTTTCTGGTGTACAGTTGGTCATCTATGAATTCATTAGATAACTGAATGTAAACTGGTTTTGAAATAATATGGTTCTATATACTGTCTTCTAGTATAAAGGAGATATATTGATTTAATTTTACTTAAAATAAGAAAGATAATCAGCCACGTCTAGTTAACAGGTCACATTCGGTACCATAATATAGCTTTATTTATACTGATTCACAAAATATATGGTTTCTATGTACATTTCGTGGCACTAAGGGAGATAACTACTTCCAGTTATCACAAGGTGACTTCCTGTGTCATAACAAGGTTAATGTGTGCTGATTTTAAACATAGTTGGTTTACTTGGCGGTTTTTCCTAGATATAGTGAAAACAATGGCTACTTTCAGTTTGCACAAAATCACTTCCGATTGATTTAATTTTTAACCCAACCTGCTGCAAAATACCTTTTGTCTTAAGTATATACCAGACTTAAGTTATAATCTATGGACTGCCTAATGTTGATGATCAGCATTATATTCAGCCGTGACAGCATTATATGCAGTGGTCACAACATTATATGCAGTAGTCACAACATTATATGCAGTAGGCACAACATTATATGCAGTGGTCACATCATTAAATGCAGTCGTGCCAACATTATATGCAGTTGTCGGAACATTATATGCAGTGGTTAAAACATTATATACAGTGGTCTCAACATTATATGCAATAGTTACAACATTATATACAGTAGTCACAACATCATATGCAGTCGTGCCAACGTTATATGCAGTAGTCTGTTGTCGGATAATTATATGCAGAGGTTAAAACATTATATTCAGTCGTGATATCATTATATGCAGTCGTGATATCATTATATGCAGTTGTCGAAACATTATATGCAGTCCTGATAGAAATTATATGCAGTTGTTGGAACATTATATGCAGTGGTTACAACATTATATGCAGTCGTGATAACATTATAAGCAGTCGTGCCAACATTGTATGCAGTTGTCGGATCATTATATGCAGTGCTCACAACATTATACGTGTTTTGATGATGAAGGTGATTGTGATGGTGATGATGATGATTGGTGATAGTGATGGTGGTGATTCAGATTCGGTAAGCCTTGAAACTTTTTTATCGAAAATTGCCCGATTCAGTCATTAATGATAATGCTCCGCAAACAAAATTAAACAGTTATTAAAGTAATGTAATTTAGACAATTCGATTGAAAAAAAATATCGGAAAAAATAACGCCTGCTTTAGTCTGCAAATTGGACAGACATTATTTTATCCATTTAGGGATAGTTCAATCCGAGGAAATGGCGAAACTAAGAGTTGAATGCATTAATTATAGTTCTATTTATCTTAAGAAATACGCACGGAACAATGTTATTAAAAATAATGAATGATAAATATGAAACATTGAATGGCATTTGCATACTATATGTCTTGAGTACATTCCTTATTGAACAACCAAAAGTTATAAGCAACTTAAAGTCTTTAGTCAATATTCAGTGCCATATTTCATATATGAAAGACTCAGATCGACGTCTTCCGGGAACGTTCCTCAAATCATGTGGTGCCGTGACTGTACACCAAAACAATTACTGGAAGTCTCATCTTTTCGATGTCTTAAATGATTTGATCATTTGTTCCAACTTTTTTTTTTATTTTCTCTGAAGTGATCGTTTTGTTTTCGCATAATGCTGTCCAAATATATAAATATTTTTTTTAGATATTGTATACATATCACAATGGCTTGTGTAAAGGAATAACAAAGGATAAGTCATCCCGTCGCAAAGAATGAACTAAAACAAATTTGAAAAAACGAACATGGATAAATGACAACCAGTCAACCACCGACAGCAGATTCTGCATTTGGACAGACACATTTTGCTTACACGAATCACGTCAATCCACTACGAACGATGTCTCATTCCTTTCATGTTTATATGAAAAAAAGGAGATATGGATTTGCGTCAATGAGGCAGCAATCCAACGACAAAGAAAATCATACATGCAGTGTGATTTCGGGGCCTTTCATTGCTGTCTTAAAGTTTGCAGTATGGGCTTTGCTCATTGTTGAAGGCCTTATGGTGATGTATAGCTGTTAATATCTGTGTCATTTGGTCTCTTGTGGAGAGCTGTCTCATTGGCAATCATACCACATCTTCTTTGTTATAATACTGGCATCTTACAGTCGACAACAATAAACAGCTATCTATACAACATATAAAACTCTGATTGAAATAAGGAAATTAAGAAGTAGGATCAATTTATCATGAATTTATTCCACACCAGGGGCATTTTTAACTTCTTTTTATCTTATTTCGTTGATAAGTATCATCATATTCACAACTGAATATGTTTACACTTTAACATTTAAAAACATATATTTAATTGTGCAATTTTGATCATTTAACCCTAAGTCAGATTACTTGGGACTGCAATTTAGATATATCATGATCCAGTATTTTTCAAGGAGAACCAAATATCTGTCAAAAGTAAATTATGCATTGCATTTTGGAAACAAATTAGTTTATGTTGGTCAACGATGTGAATTAAAATAAAATTTTACTAAAACATATACGATTTGCAATATTGTTTTAAAAAGGCATGGAACAGCAATTTTTAGTGCAAAATAACTATAGAATGAACAAAACCCTATGCCGTATAGTAAGCTATAAAAGAACCTGAAATAACAAATGTTACACAATTCAAACGTGAAAAACAACGTCCTGATTTATTTACAAAACAAGTAACGAAAAAAAATACCCCAACAAATATGACATACAGCAACAAACGGCAAACACTGAATTAGAGGCTCCTGACTTTGGATAGGCACATAAATAATATGGCAGGGTTAAACATGTTGAACGCCTCACAAACCCTACCACTTACCTGGGGCCATGGTGATTAAATAAGAGATTTTTTGTCGTTCCGTAGGTTAACTTTCCGTTTTTGGACGTTGCTATTTTCTTTGCTGCCTTTGTATGGTGTGTACATTTTGCAAATAGTTTGCTTTTCTCGTGTCAATAGTCACGTTTTAGAATTCAATGTACGATATTTATGTATAACGAGTCAGGTGTTTTGAAACCCTTACCATAAGTTAAAATACTTACTAAAATCTTCCATAGATATTTCCTTCTAGAGTTAATGGTTATGTTATTTATATATCCCCTAAATTAAGATCCGATCCATGTGAACTTATTGATCGTAAAGGTTATCCGTTAACGCCGTTAGGTAGTAAAATCTTTGAATATTGGTTTTGTAGGTACTAACATTGATTTTTGTTAACACAAATCAAAACATAAGTAAATATACATATATAACATACAAGGTGTCAACTTTACTGCAACAGATGCGCATTTTGACAATTAAAGTCTTTTCTGTTATGCTCAAGGTCGAATCATTTAAAAAGCCAAGAATAATACAAACGTTGAACAGCTGATCAAACCGAAAATGATATACGTTATAACTAAATCCGAACTTAGCGTGTTTTTCACAGCAAATTTCCATCAAATGATATCCGTATTTTCATGTTAGTACCGAAGAACTGGCTACTGGTGTTGCCCTCCGGAACTAACAATCCACCACAAGTGCTATCGACCTAATTATTTATATGTGCAGTTATGATAACAAAGACTTTATCGATCTTACTTTATTGATGCTCAAGATCAAAATATTTGAAAATTTAAACCTGATTAAAAAAATGATAAGCTAAGAAAAACCAAAAAAAGATAAACAATATATTGAGTATTCGTAATACTACATTCTGTCGATATTATTAATTTTAACTCGAAATAGCAGAAGATGTTGCGTTTCGTAGGCTGTTTATAACGTTTTACACTAAATCCGTTCGATGTATACCGATTGGTAATATAGGAAAACATAATGTATTTGCAAGTTGTACTTGACTTTGAACTAGCTCTCAGTAACTGCGACTACTCTTATATCGGTGATTGGTGTCTAGTGTATTTTTGCATGTGTGTTTGTTGGTTTTTGTGCTTCGTACCGATTTGTTGTGAACTGCTGATTTTTACAGTTTCTTCTAATGCTGTGCTGTTACATCACTGTCCTAGGTTAGGGACGATTTGAGCACTAAAAACCATGTTAAACCCCATCACATGTTGTATATGCTTGTCCTAAGGCAGGATACTGTCATTCAGTGTTTGTCGTTGGTAAAAGTCACATTTATTGTTTATACATGGTATTGTAATACATTAGGCCGTTAGTTTCCTCGTTTATATTGTTTCATATTTTTCATTGTTTTTGCTTACTATACGATATTGGTTTTTCTCATCGTTGAAGTCCGCACGATGATCCATAATTCCTTATTACACAGATATTCGAACTCATGTGAATGGTTGTTTCACAGGCAATTATGCCAAATCTCGTTTTGTTTTATATTCATATAAATTTGATTTCGTATCAAATAGATAAGGTAGATAATTTTTATCTGTATAATTTCAAAACGGTTATCATGGTTATAGCCCTGTTTAAAACATGTGTTAATACTGAAAATATAACCTCATAAAATGAAGCGAGAAAAGTATGTAATTACTGTAAATTATCCATTAGTGACAATATATTATTGGAACCATGCATGATAAGAAAATTAACAAAAAACCAACATTTTTTCAATGTTTATATCTTAATCGAACAATTTCCAAACGATCAGTTAGAGAGTTCTGTTTTAATATCAAGTAGAACAGTAAAAGACACGAAACGTGCGTAATGAACAAGTATAAATGTTTTGTCAAAACAATATAAAATATATAAGTTGGTATCATATCAGGCATGGGGCAAATTACATTGCAATGTAATGCATTATATTACAATTACTTTGACAAAACCATGCATTAAATTACAATAACAATTACAAGTATTTATCAAAGTAATGCATTACATTACAATTACTTTTCAAAGTAATGCATTGAATTACACATTACATTTGTAAATTTTATTATTAAGTGAAAAGAAAAATCAAACATTTTGAAAAACAACATGAAGTCACAAAAGATTCTAGCATATGCAGTAAGTGTTCTGTGTATTGCATTTCAATATACATGTAAAAGGTCTATTCAATACGACTATTACATTTTAACATCATAAGGGTTTCGAAGGTTTCATCCTTCATTCGCTTTCTATGTTTAAAAGTACACATCTCTGTGTTTTCTCCAAAAAGAAATTACAGAGATGAAGTTTAATACTTATTTTAACTTAAATAGATATAAGAAGATGTGGCCCATGAAAAGTGTCAATGAGACAACTCTCCATCGAATTCACAATTTGTAAAAGTAAACTAATTAGTGTTTTATGACAATGTTTAATTATCTGTTATTTAGTCATGACAAGATATTCATTGATCGTTTTACAATAATGGAACACTTTTACTATAATTCTTTACAAATATTAATCTTTTTTTTTGCTTGAAAATGTATGAAATAAAATGAAATAAAAATAGAAAGAAATGTAATTTGGTCAGTCTAGTTTTTATACCAATTTTGTTTAAGTTCTACCTGGGGTAAGGCTTAATCTCCAAATTCCCTTTAGTGATTTATGTAAAGTGTGAAAAATGAATATTAAGTAGAACATCAATATCCAAATGATTATGTTCTTAGTTAATCAAGAAATCTTAAATTCTGCTTTAGTTAAATCTCCATCAATATGTTAAAGATATATAGTATGTGAAAAAAGTAATGCCATGTAATGCAATGAAATGCATGAAATTACACAACTTTTTGCTAAAGTAATACATCAAATTACAATTACATGTAATGCAAAAATTGCCGCATTACACATTACATGCAATAATTTGGAAAAATGTAATGCATTACCATGCATTGCAATTACAAATTTGCATTACCCCATGCCTGTATCATATAAATATTTTGTTGTATTGCTTTTTAATTTGTCTATTCCAAAACAATTTTCATCTAAATACTTAGTACAAGGTTCGTATTCGGCTTTGAGTTTTTTCAACTTGCAATACTTTTCTTTCATGACAACGTTTGTCAACGGAATAATTATAGAAATGGTACGCTTCATCTATTAGTCTTTTTGAAAATGAAAACGACCTGATTATCAATGTCGAAGATCTTAATCTAGATATAATAATAATTTGAAAAAAAACCTGTATCATTTTTTTTCTGAGCGATAACGATCTATATTCTAGAACGACCTGTCTGTTGTAGTGGACTCAGAGATCATTAGTGATCTGGCAATATATTTATCAAAGACGTTTTACTCAATTGCTCCGCCAACCAGTGTGCAGTGGTACCATCTTCGTAAGCTCATCAATAGTTCATCAGAAGCCAGTGACACATCTATCCTGATTTTCATTTACAATACAAGAATAAAAACTGGTGTCTATTTCGTAAATATGACGCTTTTAAGCCATCGTAGAGGTACATATGCTGTTGTTGTAGGAAATGATTACGGGAAGACAACGCACGAGTTTGAAATAATGATAAAAGGTGATGTTTATGCTTGAAGAAAAAAAAAACCAACTGTGTTGTTATTCTGCAAAGGCCGAACAGGGTCTATACGTGTACGAGTAAACACACAAAGGAAGAACTATCAATTAAATTCAGAGTAAACAGTCTGGCAGACCAAATAATTAAGCACTATATATTCAGTAATACCATAAAATAACGATATACCACAAAAAATAAGTTGAAAATAAGGTTTAATACATACATCTGACACAAATTACTTAATGTGTGGTATACACTGATAAGACATCAACTTACCATCAGTGACACTACTAGACGACTCCATACTTTTATCTATGACACATTTAATGTACAGCTTTCCGATCGCCAACTTGCAATTTCTTAGCTGTACATTAAACACTTTCCGTCTTTAATATGGCGTTGTTGGCTATCCGAAGATATACAATAAAAAGCAACCAGATAGTATTAAGTATGTAAAACTTTGAAGCGATGTATGCTCCACATGCAGACATTACCGGCATGCTTCAACATAGAAATGAAAATTTCATAATTCAAAATCATATCTATTGTCATTACGTTTTGTTCTAAACCGATACTCATTTATAAAATAATCAATCATTTGTAGCAAAACATTAAATTGTGACCATTGATTCGTCCAACTAATTCGTTTTGAAACACGATGTCAAGGAGCAACAGCGTGTTTGCAACAAGTATGCAACATCTGCAAAACCTATATATATCTATCAATATATATAGATATCAAATAGATATGGGTTAATTATTTATGTCATGTACTAACTAAAGGTCCATATTATGATGTAACTTGATATGTGTGACATATCAATGTTACTGCGTTAATGTATCAGCGTATGTAATTAGTACTTTAGGTTAAAAAACTATTTTTACGTTATATATTTATTTTATATGCATGACATAATGCATCAAATAGAATTGCATTGGCGATTTATTCGTTTTTTATCCTTTCAAACTGACTTTAGATTTTTTCTTGAAAATGTAACAGTGCTTACTTTTAGTTTTACTATGAATTACAGTTGATATTTTACGTTTTTAAAGGCACTCATCAATTATGCATTATGTTAACGTTTTTAGATCTTAATAAAATTATATTTTTGCTATATGATCTGCAAGTAATCGTTTTAATAACTACAATATCACAATTAACATGATTTAGTATGATTTTATTTTTACAGTTTTTAAAACCCAAAACGTGTATTGCTGTGTACCGTTTGATGCTTAGCTTATTCATATATAGAGGTTTAATTTTCAAACTTTACATTAAGCTAAAGTATAACTTAAATATAACTATATACTTCAATTATAATGCACCATATAAGATGCAAATTGTTATTATTACCAAGTGGGGTATGTCAATTTTTCTCCTAACTTATTTCATAACGGCATTAATTAGAATCTCTCAGCCTCTTTGGTATGATTTGTATTTTGTACAAAATAATGTAACATGTTGTCATATGTCTACAATTTATAATTGCTAATTGATTATCCAAAACTATAATTTGTTTTGTATTATTTATTTGATGCAAAGTGCATGTCATTAAAAACGTAATTATGTTTGAAGGATAATTTTATCCGTGTATATTGAAAAAGAAATTTAAAAAAGTTTGTTCGCGAATAAATACAACAACCAATAGTGGGAAAAACCCACCGTTGAATTATCGAAATAAAAATGAGATTTTATCAACATATCATTTCATTCCCAGGAACGACGCTCAAATAGGTGAAAAGACAGCAGCTTAAAAAAATCTAATATCAAGTTTTATGCACTTTTAAGTCCAACGGAGGTTTTCGACGGTAATGGTCGATATCCACTAACACTATGCTCATCTTTATGGTTTATGATTTACAGGTGCAACGCACAAACTAACAGCAGTACTGTGGATTCTGACAAGTGTTGTTGTATTCATCGTTACAGTTTCTATGACTGCACTATTTATGAAAAGACGTTATAGTAGGTTGCATTGTTTATATTAATATATAGAAACTCAACAAAGATACCCGATTTTAATTTCGGTACACCAGACGCGCGTTTCGTCTAATGAACACTGATCAGTAGCGCTCAAATTGAAACAGTTTGAAGCCCTATGAAATATGAAGTTGAAGAGCTACTACTAAGGTAGCTTTTAACGACCTTAACTGGCTGTTAAGTTCTCGCACGGTCGGCTCGGCGTTCTAAGGCGTTTGGTTAGACTAGAACATTGTTGTTGTTGTAAAGCTGGAAAAAGGAGGCCATTTTGGTTTTGCGTGGATCGATTTGGTTTATTGACTACTTTGATTTGGTTTGAAGTACTTCACACTAGCTATCTCCAGGGCCAGGATGATCAGCTAGGCAGCCCGCTAACCACGTCGATGTTTTACTGATGAACGAGTCATGGACGCAGTAATGAATGTCTTTCGGAAGCCGGTTAAGGATAAGTGTGGTAGCTCTATAGCACGCATCACTAAGCTTAGGTTGATGTGTAGTTTAACAGTGAAAAAGCATAAAACAGAACGAGTTTGTTTAGTCAATGTTAATCGTCACATAACCAAAATCAAATAAGAATTATTCTTGTGAGCACTTTGATTTTCTAACTTCATGCATCTCTCTTATCTTAGAAACAAAAATAATAAGACCAGGACTGGTAGTATATAACCTTAGTCATAGATACATGATCTTTTTATTCGTTTTTATTGTCTTTGGACTAGCTGTCAGTAACTGTGAGTACTCTTAGATCTGTATTTAATGTATTTGTTGTGTGGATGTTTAATACCCTACCCCGTCTGATCTGTGTTTTTGTAACTTGTTTTTTTTTTCTGCTTTGTGTCGATCTGATGAATTCAGTCCTTTTCAACTTATTTTTACAGTTGGTTCATACGTTGTGCTTTAACACCACTGTCCAAGGTAAGGGGATGGTTGGGCGCCGGCAAACATGTTAAATCCCGCCACATTCTGAATGCTGTTGTCTCAAGTCAGCAGCATGAAATTCAGTGGTTGTTGTTTGTTGCTGTATATCATATTTGTTTTTCGTTCATTATTTTGTAAATAAATCAAGTCGTTGGTTTTCTCGTTTCAACTGGTTTACATTTGTCATTTTGGTGCCTTTTATAGCTGACTATGCGGTATGGGTTTTGCTCATTTTGAAGGCCGTACAGTAATTCATAGTTGTTAACTTCGATGGCATTTGATCTTTTGTGGAGAGTTGTCTGATTGGCAATCATACAACATCTAAATTTTTATATCTAACATTTGAGGTATGATTGCCAATGAGCCAACTATACAACAATGTTCACATTACGTGTATTTAATCAATTATAGGTCACCGTACGGCTTCAACAATGATCAAACCCATACCGTGTAGTCAGCTATAAAAGATCCAGACATGGGAATTTAAACAAATAAACAAAAACAATAAACGAAAACAAAAATAACAAACAGCAACCTAAGACAACTACTGAAGTACATGTTCCTGGCTTGCGTTAGGAACATTACGAATCTGGCAGAGTTAAGCATGTTCTGAGCGTCCAATACTTCCCCTTAATGGGATAATAGTGTAACAGTACAACATGAGAATGGACTGTAAAAATCAGTTGTAAAAGATTTGATCCATCAGATCGACAAGACGCACAACACACATGAAACATATTGAAGACAAAAGACACAACATATCGATTTAAGAGTACTTGCAGTTACTTAAAGCTAGTCCAAAGCCATCATGTTCTCCCAAAATGAAGTATCAATCGGTCCATTTCCTAAGGATTTAGTGTAAGGACGTAATCTATAATCCGAGAAAAGCATGATAACATTAACGGTACCGATTTTTCTGCACCAGTTTCGATCTTCAGTGATGCCGTATTATTTAAAAATCCAAAGCTTATTAACAAATTAAGAGCTTAGAAAGCAAACAAGACAAAAAGGTAAAGCCAAAGTGGGGAAAGGAATCAGAGCTTTGCATGAGGGAGATATATTTCTTTTTTTGGCAAAAAATTCCGAAATTTTGAAAGAGCAAATTTTAATAACACAAAATCAGTATTTTCATGCCAGTGCCAAAGTACTGACTACTTGGACGGTGATACCCTCGGGGACTGACCTGGCATGACCTGTGTAATGTCAAAAAATCGGCACATAATATTGACAGAATGTAGGCCTATTAGTTTTCATCATCGAAAAGTAATAAATATTTAGTTACGTTCTAATGTATCTTAAATCTAAAATTCTACAATATCTTATCGTTTGTAAAACGTAAATGCCGTAGCCTTTAGCAGATAGTATGATAATTTAAAAAAAAAATCGGAAGTTAACAACAGACACCGAAAGAAAATCATTTCGTTTGCTACGCATAGATTTTTTGTTAGCACTCGGCACCTATTTCAAGATTGGTCAGAATATCTGTAGTTTCCATATTTCAATAAGCTTTGTTTTGATTAAAGGTGGAGATTTAACAAGTGATAATGCAGCAGTCATGTAAGTTGTTTAGATAAATCATAAGGGAAACTGGTGAACGTTATTTGAATTTCACAACGCAGTTAATTTTTCAACTTAACAGTTTACGAACTACGAATAAGTTTTAATATATTTACCTATTTTAACAAGCCTTTTCCCTGTTTAAAACACCAAATAAACTTGTCAGATATTTCCTTAAAAATAAGTATATATTTTAAATGGCATGAAAGTTAAAAAATGTTATTGAAGTATATCAATTCTATTCACCAATCCTCCCAGAAATTGCATGTACAAATGCATGTACTAAATTGCAATATTTCTGTCAATCAAAGATAATCTACCAGAACAGAACATTTAGTGGCAAATAATGCATGCGAATTCAAAAAAGTAGCAAAAAGTCCAACAACGGTCCTCTCTTAGAGTCCGTACAGTCTTTCATTCAAGTTTCGAGAGCAAAGATCTTTACATCCAATACATTTGATATAACCTCCCATTCCGAACGGTCTTGACTTTTTATCCATAAATGTCGTTATCAAAATGTCTCAGCAAGTTTTAGCAATTTATCTGTCTTTGGCATGTTTAATATGTATATATATAACAAGTCTAAAAAGGTACAACATCACCAAATAAAAAAATAAAATCATGAACAAAAGTTAAATATTTCGGATAACTAATATCCTTCATCAGTAAGATGTCAAATGAATCTTATCTTGACATGTGGTAGTCAAACTGAAATAATAATCTTGATCGTTATACCAAGAATCAATACACTGGTAAAAATTTAATATTGATGTTTGGGAGGATGAATAAATTCCTTAAAACTGTAAGACTCCTGTACGGTAGCCTGAGTTACAGGAAACAAGTGATGGTCGGAAAATGAGTGATGGTAGGGAAAATGAGTGACTCATTCTATGTTTTTGTCACTAATGCCCTCTGGGGAAACTGTCCTAAACTTTCTTATCCAAAACCTTTCCCGAGCAAGTCTGTCTACCCTTGACCAACCCTCGTTGTGGTCTATGATAGTGATGGTAAGGTTTTTGAGATCAGCTTGGGTATGCCCAGGTGATCTCAAATGACGACTTACGGGGAGGTCGGGCTTGCAGGTGTAGTCACTTCGATGACCATTCATGCGTTTGTTGAATGGCTGTTCTGTCTCGCCAACATACTGAATGCCACATCGACACTGCAGAAGGTATACCACATTCTGGGTTTTGCAAGTTACATGGCAAAATATAGTGCACACAGACCCAATGGAGTGGCAAGTAAATGTTTGAGTATTGAGTATTTGTTGGCAAGTCGGACATCGTCTGTTACCACACGACTTGCACCATCCTGCAGTGGAAGAGCTTTTATTAGAGGAGACATCAGCTCTCACAAATAAGTCTTTCAGACTTCCTGGTCTTGGAAAAGCTAAGGCAGGAAGTTTTGGAAAGATCTTGGATAATTTTGGGTGCTTGGCAATAATCTGCCAATTGGCACGGATCAAACGCAAAAGGTTAGTAAAGGCGGGATTGTATGTTAAAACAAACGGAACTATTTCGCTTCGTTTCTTCTGTTTGTACTGAAATAGGTCATTGCGGCTGTTTTTGTTAGCACGCGCAAACCCCTTATCTATGTCTGATTTCTTATGAATAAGTTTGGTCAAACATCCGCGAAGTTCCTGTAGCCGTTTAGTGAAGCCTCCTCAGAGGAGCAAATCCGCTTTAATCTGAGAGCTTGACTGTACGGGATACTTTTTGTTTACTGTTTGGAGTGACAACTTTAGGGAGAAAGATGTTGAAATAATTTGTTTCTCTTATTTGCCCATGAAAATATTGGCGTAAGACGGTGCTATTTTCGTCCCCATCGCTGTCCCGTTTATCTGAAGGTTAATGTTCACCATTAAAGGTGAATTTGTTGCATTTCAGAACCAAAGTAAGCAGCTGGACTAAACATTCGATAGGTGGTTCTAAAGTGTTACGCGAGTCCCATATTTCCTTACACGATTGTATTCCGTCATCATGAGGTATGTTGGTATACAATGAGCTGACATCTAAAGTGACAATGAGAGTTTCCAGAGGAAGAGGGTTCATGAATTCCATTTTACGAAGGTAATCTGTGGTGTTTTGAACTCAATACTCAAACATTTACTTGCCACTCCACTGGGTCTTTGTACACTATATTTTGCAATGCAACTTGCAAAACCCAGAATGTTGTATACCTTCTTCAGTGTCGATGTGGCATGCAGTATGTTGGCGAGACAGAACAGCCATTCAACAAACGCATGAATGGTCATCGAAGTGACTACACCTGCAAACCCGACCTCCCCGTAAATCGTCATTTGAGATCACCTGGGCACGCCCAAGCTGGTCTCAACAACCTTACCATCACTATCATAGACCACAACGAGGGTTGGTCAGAGGCCGACAGACTTGCTCGGGAAAGGTTTTGGATAAGAAAGATAAGGACAGTTTCCCCAGAGGGATTGATGAAAAAACATAGAATGAGTCACTCATTTTCCCTACCATTACTCATTTTCCTACCATCACTTGTTTCGTGTAACTCAGGAGTCTTACAGTTTTAAGGAATTTATTCCTCCGCCCAAACATCACTATTAATTTTTTTTACCAGCGTATTGGTTCGTGATAATTTTTATAATGTTCAAGATTATTATTTCAGTTTGACTTCTACATGACAAGATAAGATTAATTTGACATGTTACTGATGAAGAATATTAGTTATCCGAAATATTTAACATTTGTTCATAATTTTATTGTTGTACCCTTTTAGACTTGTTATTTATTATATTTTGTATAATTATATGAGCCATCGCCCCGTAAGATTTATCGTTGGCTATTATTCAGACATTTTACGTATATTATAACTATGATTGCGTTGGATAAAAACCGCAATTTTTATTCGTGTGCATGAAAAACAAATTTCTTGGTAGAGGGGTCTAAATACAGCACAAACAGCATTTCCCGAAAGACCAAAAAAGTGAAAAAGAATATTTTAACAAAACGCATTTGACTAGCAGGTCGAACAACGGATGTTCGATTTGACTAGCAGGTCGAACAACGGATGTTCTTAAATCCTTCTGACTGCTATTGGCGATTGCCAAATAAACGGATCACCAGATATAACAAAATGGATCTTAACTATTAATTTAATACCAAACAGAAAACAATGAACTAGCGAAAAAGATGGTATACCGCAAACAAAAGGTGCAAAAATTAGTACACTATATCCGGATTTCGACAATTAATGTCTCTTCGGTGATGTTAGGAATCGAAACGGTATTTTGAAGGCTATATAATATATATTCATACTTTACGAAAACGTTCAAGTTGCTTTTACTTGTTTATTGCTGTTTATGTTTTACAATTTCTAATCTTGATTGTTTCGATTTCTATTTCTAATAGTTACCATGCCGCACCTTACATAGAAAACCAGGTCCGTCTTTAAGACCTTCAGGATTGCCATAACGAGGAATATGAAGATAATGAGGCTTCAGAATATATTGATGCCATTTATGTGGAGGCCAATGGACATGCGCATTACGAAGAAATCCTGTAACTTTCTATTTTACCAAGTCCTCTAGAACATAAAAAGAATACTTGTAATAAAAGCAAATCTATAAACAAATAATTGGTTTTTGAAATATATGAAGTCTTCAAATTAAGGCATAAATACATTTCCCAATCTGTAATATCGGTTTCATACACATGAGCATATTTGCGAAAAAGATCCAATCAAATTGCCATTTATAGTGTACCTGTACCAACAAAAAGATCAACTTCGACAGGTTTTGAATTTTTTTTCAAGTAGACTATTTTAAAAAAAGCAAAATATTTTTTATACTAACTTGTTATTTAAGGTTCATATTAACGTTCTTATAATTGAATTCTGGGGATGGACTTTCTAACAGATTAATTGCTGTTTTATAAAATAGTCAAATGAATTTGCATCTTTTTTTTTCATAACATATATTGAATCAAATCATGTAAAAACAATTACAAAATACAATTGGTTTAATCGGTAAATATTGAAGAATTAATTCATGGAAGCCATAGATTTGTTGGAAATTTACTCATGACAATCGAACAAAAATAAACGTTCTGTGTCATACTTTTACTTGAAACGACTATTAATATTGAAGTTATATACATAATTATTTTTTTAAGTATAATGAAAACATATTTTTTAATATTAACATATTATAGGTTGCAGTTTTGTATGTAGTGATTATTGTACAACAATTCTTAAAAAACGTAGAGTTTTTGTCTACCCTGTTACCGATAGCAGCATTGCATCTGCAAATGCTCAATTGCGAAGATTAAGACGTAATAACCTTCAGATGAGTTCAAACAACAAAACATTTCATTATGTGTACAACTATATGTAATTATAAACTTTTTAAAGACTTTTCTGTCTAATATTGTCTATCCTGTTACTGTAACCGTAGCAACCATAGTAACGACAGACATAACATGATAGACAAATTTCTTCAGTTTTGAATGCTGTTGTGAAATAACTGCTCCCTTTGGTGAAGTGATAATGTTTTTCTGTTGTGATTTTGGTTTCCAACACGATGTTGCAATTTTTACAAGTATAATATTGGTGTAATTAATAAATATGTTGGTACAGCATAGACATGACAAAAAAGTACCCACTATTTTTTTTTCACAAAATGTCTTTAAATTTCTTTTCTCTACACTGTTATACAAGAAACGTGCTGTGTTAAATGTTTAGGCTACTTTGCGCTTTTGAAATCAACACTGACTAGTGCAATGTTGGTAGGGAGAACAATTAATGGTAGATTTAAGTAGCGGTAACAGGATGGACATGAACTTCATGTACGCTGATTGAATTTTGTTTGTAGAAATAATGTTACATATAATAATAAAGAAGCTGTGATTTTTCGTTAGAGTTATTATTAACATTCTCAAAAAGTAGCTTTTGCAGATATCAAGGCAATCGGAAAATAGGAAAAAAAACATTTGAAATGTGTTACTTTGACATTGTACACACATAAATTACGCAAAAATAGCACTTAAAGATCAATTAATCTTATCAAAATAGATCTAAATCATGTTTATTATCAATGTTCTGACTCATAAATCCTACAAACTTTCATTTAAACTCTTACAACTGCATTTTCCTTTAGAAATAAAATTTTTGGCATGGGTGTACTGACAATTCGACATCTTTTTAAAATGACCCATATAGGTGAATTTTTAACAAAATGTTGCCTAAATATTTTGTCGATTTCAAGGCGATCCAGATTTCATCAATTTAAGAGGAATTCCGCATTTTGAGGATAATTTGGATTGAATCATATGAACTTCATGCCTCGATAGCTATTAACAATTTTTTTTCACACTTTAGCAGCAGCCAAAAAAAGATAAACCGACATTTCTAAAAATGGCAATATTTAAAACGGAAACTGTCAAAACTATGTATATTTTAGAATGATTACATGTAGATCCAACAGAATATATTTGTATGCAATCTTATAATCTTTAAAATAAAATTTCTCAGATGTGCAGCAAATCCCTTATATAAAAATTTGGCTTCATTGTGTATTTAGCTAAATTTACTAAACCATTGTAACCGTTTTAATACCGTATCCGGCAATAATATTCATTGAATTTATGACTCCGTTTGGAAAAGTACATAAATGTTTCTAATTTATACGACGATATTCGTTGAAATGATGAACAAAAACAACGGTGGAATATTGTATTGATTATATATAAGCGATTTATCTAACTGTAACCCTTTTTTTTTAAACTGGAGAAAAATGAAATGGGGTAAAAAAATAAACATACTAGCTGACTTTGCGGTATGGTTTTTTTAACGCCATACGGTGACCTATTTGGAAATTACTGTGTCATTTGGTCTCTTGTGGAGAGTTGTCTCATTGGCATTCATACCACATCTTCATATTCTTATTGTCAACAAAAGAAACGATACAACACTTTTTAAAAAAAAAATGGTAGAATTTAGTAATAATGAGATAGAATATATATTTTTATTTTTATCGTTCTTCAAGACACGTTTCGGACAGTAACTGGACCAAATACGGATGAATCAAAGTCATTATCTGGAATTGCAGTGTGATTTTGGATTTAATAGCGAGTATGGCCAGTGAAGGTGATACAAGGCTGATAACCCTTTTTATTCAGAGGAAATATGTGTATGTGTCATTTTTATGGATTACAGATAACATGGATAAGGCAGTTTTCAAAATGAAAAAAGTTTTTAAAGAAAATGCAGCTTTTTAATATACCTTTTTGCCTGTCTTGCACACTTCTAATCAAGAATCAAGAATCGGACCAAATTTTTCCAAAAATCCCTGTTCATTTTTAAAAAGTTTCAGATAAGAGGGGCGGGCCACCTGCCCCCACCCGTCTCAACCCTCCTCGTCAAGGACGGAGGTATCAGTAGGTCTTTGGAATGTTATTCAGAATAATATACACGACTGATATGGGAAATGAACGACAATAAAATCTAAATTTTTTGAAGAATTCCTTTGCTGCGACATAGATCGTTGGAGACATCATTATATTGGTAGCATTACACTGGTACACGTTTCTCACTTGAATAGCCTACTGGGAGGGTAATTTAGGAACAATATTCAATTCTTATTCGAATCAATAATCTTAAATACTTAATCATCCCTGACACCCGTTATATTTCTTGTTTGAGGTTGCAGTCGGGAGAAAAAATGGGAACTTTAAACTAGCTGTCAGTAACTGCGAGTACTCTCAGATCTGTACCTAGAGTCTGTTTGTCGTTGGGTGTACAAGTACCCGGCCACGTCCACTCTGTGTTTTTGTTATTCAATGTGTATTTCTATGTGTATCAACTGATGAGTTAAACTTTTTTCAACTGATTTTATAGTTTGTTCTTATGTTGTACTGCTACACCACTGTCCAATGTTAGCAGGAGGGTTGGGCGCCCGCTAATATGTTTAACTCCGCCACATTCTTTATGGACCTGTCCCAAGTCAGGAGCCTGTAATTGAGTGATTGTTGTTTGCTGCTGTTTATCACATGCGTTTTTTAAATTTTTTTGTACAGTTCTTTTATTGAATTGTTGCACTACTGTCCAAGGATCAAGGGGAGGGTTGGGCGCCAATTAACATGTCTAACCCTGCCACAATATGTATGTACCTGTCCCAAGTTAGGAGCCTGTAATTCAGTGGTTGTCGTTTGTTGCTGTGTTACTTATTTGTTTTTCGTTCATTTTTTTTTTGTACATAAATTAGACCGTTAGTTTTCTCGTTTGAATTATTCACATTTCGTGTTTCGGGGCCCTGTATACCTGACTATGCGTTATGATCTTTGCTCATTGCTGAAGGCCGTACGGTGAATAATGGTTTTTAATTTCTGTGTCATGTAGTCTCATATGAAGAACTGTCACATTGGCATTCATACAACATCTTCTTTTTTATATTATATTGTTCTTTTCAGCTGAACTTCTAGGAAACTACTGCAAAATATGAACATAAGTATTACGTAATAGGTGATTGCACATAACGCAAAAGGTGTTTGCACATAACGTAATAAGTGTTTGCAAATAATGTCATAGGTATGTACATAACGTAATAAGTGTTTGCACATAATGTAATAGTCATTTGCACATAATGTAATAGTCATTTGCACATAACGTAATAGGTGTTTACACATAATGTATTACGTGTTTGCACATAACATACCAGTAGATTCACATGACATCCTGAATGTTAACAGAGAGTATCAATTGTTCGGCAAAACGCATATAAGCTATACCATGATATATTATACTTTTGACAGAATATGCATATGTATAAACACAACATAAAGCCAATAGAATATAATATAATGAGGTTTTCATAGAACAAAGATGTATCAAAACAAAACGTTTAGAACATTCAACATAACAATCACATTTGAGACTGGACGCAATTATTAACTTACTTACTTAAAGGAAGAATAGACACAACATAGAGGAAATGTGAAAGAACGTAAAGGTGGTTGATCATAAAGTTTAGTGGTATTCACAGAACATACAGTAGATACAACATAATGTAATACATATTGCACATAACAAAGAACAGCAATGACATATCATATAATTGTTTGACCAAACAAACAATTAATTTTACATAACACAGATATGAAGAAGAAATGACAGGACGTAAAGACAAAGCGACAAAACCCATTAAATATTTACACTATAACAGTTACGGCGTTCCATAAAAGACAATGTGGTGATATGCTTTATCTGTAAAAAAAAAACGTTTAAGTGTACCTTCTAGCTTAAATTATAAGATTGATTATAGTATGAAAAAAATATTCAATCAACGTGTTGAAGTTCAACGTTTGTTTTTTCACAGAATACATTTTTTTTTGTAATAAAATGTTTTGGTGTCGTGACTTAATATTTGAATAAATATCTTTTTCCGTGTTTTTTTCAGGTATGTATCAAATAGCGAATATGAATATTTATGTTATATGATAAGTTATTATGCATTCTAGAGAGAACATATATTTCCACTACCTTTCTTGAATTATGTTTAAATATTACCATTATTAGCAATGTTGAAATTTAATGCAAAATCAAAAAGAGAGGCGAAACAAACATGCAAACAGCTTTACACAACACACAACATTAAAATCAAAGGCTAAGCAGAACGAATCCTGCCAACAACTAGAATGATCTCAGGTGCTCCGGAAGGAAAAGCAGATCCTGCTCCACATATAAAACACGTTCTGTTACTCATGTAAGTACAAACCCGTGAATAAGTGTAAGTGGGTAGGTCATATTCAGAGAAAGCGGACAGGATTGTACATGTAGTTGAGACAATTGATACATATCCGTTGTCATCTGAGAAACGTATATTCTTTAACGCCCAACCAACTCGTGATGGCGTCCGTAAAATTACCAAGGGGAGATTTCAACTTCACCACTTGAAACTCTTGGTTTAATAGCTTCCCAGTGAGCAGAAACCCTCATATGTTTTCCGTATCCAGGCGCTGTTGAATTGTTGCTACATAGAATAGAAAGTTGGCAATTGAGAAGCTGAAATCATTCGTTTGTCGTAAAGTTTTGTTGTCAACCTACCAATCATCATTGTCAATTTCTAAACGTAAGACAAGATATGAGGCAGTTTTAACTGTATCTGTTGTATCCTTTATTTTAAGTTTGATTGGACAGATGCGTTTAACATAGTCACCAAATCTTGAATCATTTAGTGAGAGAGCATCATCTATACAGCGGAGTGTGAAGTTAAATGATACTGCTAACTTATTTCCTCTCATCATAAGAAGTTCCTGTATAAATACAGCCTCATATGAATAAAGGAATAAGTCGACAAGAAGAAGATCATGGTCTAATTTGAGGTTCCTATGGGAATGCCAATTATTTTTTCATTTGAAAAAGATGTCCTCCATTAATGCAAACGCAATAAATGTGTTGTCAATCAAGAAATCAAGGATCTTGGTATTATCAGTTTCAGAGAATTTTTGTTGGAATCAGAGTGTTTTATACAAAGTATGATTTATTCCTCCCTAAGGTAAGAAACTTGTGTATCATTCTTTTTTATGACACAAAGCAGGAACAAACCATGATTAACAAATTATCTCCCTTATTTTAAAGAAAAAACCGAAAGGAACCATATAGTTTTAAATCAGTGTGAATGAAGCTATCATATGGGACCGGAAGTAATATTTTCATAACCGGAAGGAGAAAATTATCTTTGTAGGGAAAATGATAATATAACAATATATATATTTTTTTTTCAAACAGTTTGATGAAAACTATAATTTGACGCTTAAAGTAACTTTCAATAAATTGGAAGCGATTTCGAACGTATGATTTCGAAATTCGGTGGGAGAAAGACCTTACATTGTTGTTTGTAAAATTGGCTTTTTATTCATAGATATAAGAAGATGTGGTATGAGTGCCGATGAGACAACTCTCCATCCAGTCAAAATTTATAAAAGTAAACCATTATAGGTCACAGTACGGTCTTCAACACGGAGCATTGGCTCACACCGAACAATAAGCTATAAAGGGCCCCAAAAATTACTAGTGTAAAAATGTCTTTATTTTTCTAAATTTAATAACAAATGATGAAACAGGTCATCATTCATATATAAACTTTCAAATATGAAAATAATATCATTCATTTATCAAAATCAAAGCACTGTAAGCGCTGTAGGCAGTTAACCAAAAACCAAGGCAAACGTAATAATGAAAACTGTGGCAGTGTTGCTTCAATTTTTTTTTTTAATTTGAAAGAACAAACATTAAACATTCGTATATTGTACATTTATGTTCATTAAATGAATTGACTATTAAGGCAAATTAATTAATATTTCATCAAGGTTTTCAAAAGCAACTCATATATCAATGTAAATGACCCCCATCTTCACCCCCAAAAAGATTGAAAGATTTATATGTTTTTTTTTTAAATGAGCCATAAATGAAAATTATTATAGGCCCAGAAATAATTTAATAAATAATTAAAGTAAATTCAATTAACCTAGACTCATTTCTTGCATCAATAAAATTTTATAATAAACAAGAAATAATTGTAACAGGATGCCGTTGTGAAGTCTCCCAAACAAAGCCCCATAATTCGCCATTCCCATGGTCTCCTGACATTGGGCAAAGTCCAGTTCATATTGGTTTGGTCTAGTAAAGTGATATGCATATGTGACACCTAGGAGATTGACCCTGTATGTCATTCAAATCTTTTTGAAATGATGAACAGGAATAAATATGGTTTAGGGGTGGGTATTTCGACCGTTTACAAGTTCTCAAACAGGAGGGGGTGGGGTGACCCCAGAGACTCCCCCTATATTTCATTTGATTTGTTATATTGTCCCATACATGAATATATATGGTTTAGGGGTGGGGATCTTGACTGTTTACAAGTTCTCAAACAGGAGGGGGTGGGTGTCCCCAGGGACTGCCCCTATATTTCATTTAATTTGTTTTATTGTCCCATACATAAATGTATATGGTTTAGGGGTGGGGATCTCGACCGTTTACAAGTTCTCAAACAGGAGGGGGTGGGGTGACCCCATGGACTCTCCCTATATTTCATTTGATTTGTTATATTGTCCCATACATGAAAATATATGGTTTAGGGGTGGGGATCTTGACTGTTTACAAGTTCTCAAACAGGAGGGGGTGGGTGTCCCCAGGGACTCCCCCTATATTTCATTTGATTTGTTTTATTGTCCCATATATGAATATATATGGTTTAAGGGTGGGGATCTCGACCATTTCCAAGTTCTCAATCAGGAGGGGGTGGAACGACACCGGGGACTCCCCCAAATTATTTTCATTTGATTTCTTATATTGTCCCATACAAGTATATATATTGTTTAGGAGTGGGGATCGCGACGGTTTACATGATAAAAGTACATTTTCGAATTGAAGGGGGTTGGTATGACCCCCAGGGACTCACCCTATATTTTGGTTGATTTTTTTCATTGTCCTGTTCTCATTACTGAAGACTGCATGTGTCTATCACTTACTGTTTTCGAGAAATAGTCATTTGAAAATAAAAAAAAAATAAAATCCCATAGGTTCTATAGTAAACCCCTCCCTTCTTCAGGCCCTCCAAATACCCCTAAATAGACCCCAATGCACAAATAAAAGAATAATGGCTCCGCTAGACATGTTAGTCTAATATTTTATGAAACCCTAAGTAAATCTGACAAACGGTCAAATTTGTCTTTTTAGACGGGTTGAGTGGATACGGTCCGACTTGTCTCGGGGACGAGTTGTCCACATTACTTAAAACATCCCATCAACGTCGATTTCCGCATCTGTTTCATGACCTCGTTTCATTCATAAAATAACAACAACCTTATTTGGCAAGATAAGTTAAAAATTACCGCCCACTTATATAACTTTATTTCCTCTATCATAGAGATTTGTTGTACATGAACAATATTCCTGCGTATTTTGCCATTTGGGAAATATCAACGACTTGTAATTACCGATTTTCGGCGATGAAATATTTCATACAATTGTTCTTTGACATCGTAGCCAAAAGCACAGGGGATAATAAACTACCTACGGATTTCTCTTGAGCACTACTTCCTATGTGCAACTTCAAAAGTTTTGGGTAGTTCGACGATCATTTAAGGTTTTTCTGGTCATATTTTTTGTATTCCAGAAATAAAAGTATTAATAAAATGTCCAATTAGTTATAAATAACATAATAGCTTGCTAGATAATAACAATGGCACGTATTTCAGCATTTATTGGGTAGAACACAAATCTAGGGTGCTCGCATAAGGCAGCTTAACTGCCTAAAAATGAACAAGTTATATATAATATGAAAATAAGATTGATTGATTGTTGGTTGCTTAACGTCCAGTGGCAAATATTTCATGCATATTCAGGACGATATAAAAATAAGAAGATGTGGTATGATTTTCAATAAGACAACTCTCCACCACAGACCAAATGACATAGGCATTTCGAAATAGAGGTGACAGTACGGCCTCCATCAATTAGCAAAGTCCATTCCGCAAAGTCAGCTATAAAAGGCCCCGAAATCATAAAAAATGTAGAACAATTCAAGCAAGTAATGAAGTAAAAAAAAATATGATAAACATTAACAATCTACAACTCCTGAATTGCAGTCTCTGGAATTGGGACAAGCATACATAGAATGTGGCATAATCTTAATACATATTTTAAGAAGGTTTTCCTGTCGTCTCAACGATAAGGGGTGTCAGATTTATTCAAATGAAGGACCGACCATTCATGCAATATGAAGGGAACCTTCATACAAAACTTTCGGTACCCTCTGTTAAAGAAAGAAATACATGACACATCTGAACATATAAACAAAATTAAAACAGATTTAACAGAGAAAGAAGCCATATAAAGTTAAAATTGCCTTTGTGACATATTGCTTTAGTGAAGAAAGGTGAAATATTGTTGTCACAAATGATGGCTTGCAGACGTTTATTTTTCTTTCTATTATTTGTAAGACGTGTCGTTGATGTTTACGAATTGTACGAATAACATTATTTTTACGCGATGGGAGAAGACTAAGAACCTCTTATAATATTATTGTTTATCCCTTCTCTTGATAAATACAAGTTACAATTAGCAATTTATAATCCAAATAATCATAATAAAATGTAGTTTGATCAAAAGAAATACTTTGATAAATAGACAAACCTTCAACAATCGCATTGAAACTTGTAGATTGCAAACTTAAGCATCCATTAATATGGTGACATCTATTTCAAAATATAAAAGGCACATACATTAAATTTCATACTTGATATTCAATATTGTGAAACATGCATGTTTAAAAATAAAAAACACAAAAAAAAAAATAATTTTTTCGCATCTTTAAAATCTTTTAACAAACTATAAAAATATACTGAAAGATTTAAATTTTCATGTCTGGATATACAAAAGTGTAGGAGCTTTTCCTGTACACTATGTTACGCGCACAAATGTGAAGCACACTCATTACTTATCTACACACATGTTTTACACATGTAACAGTTATAGATAGTTCCATATAAAGCAATTCGTCAATACTTGTTTTACATATGTGTTTACTTTGATATACATGATACATCCACAAAAAACATAATTATGCAAATCCTGTAAATAACCTATTGTCATTTATCATTGCAAATGATAAAACGGTATTTCAAGAGTTTGCGTGTAATCTGCAGTAACAAAAAAATAAACTAGTCCAAATTTTAAAATTTGTTTTTATTCAAGTAGTAAAAACATCGATTACGTTTAGATTTTGGCTCCTAATCCAGCTAGAGTAAACGTTAGAGTTCGAGTTAAAATTGTAGTTATGTTTCAAGTTCGACTTAGATTTCAACAAAGTTCAACATAAAGAGACCCATAGAAAATACAGAACAGTCAACAATAGTAAACGATAATCCCTGTAAACGCAGATTTCCGGACATAAGGCGTGTCTCTGATATCATGGTCATGTCTGCTCTTTTTCATTAATCATTAGTATTTGCATTCAAATATTTAAATACATTTATTCAAATTTTATTTGTATACAAATTGTTTTTTTTTTTTCTCAAGATAGTGTGCAATGTTCATGTATATCACATAATGCAATTTATCAAAATACAGGGTCAATATTCCGTACGTTTTCAAAAAATAGAACACGAAGAAAATATTTGATAATAACTATAATATATAATCGTTTTTTTTTGTCCTTACGTCCTGTGTCACCCATTTTCCCTTAAACAAATTAACCTTTGATCATGCGAGTGTAGGTATGATATTGAAATCCATAAAGCAGAGAGGGTTTAAACGTTTTTATAGGTACCAACCTTCACCCTTACCCGAAACAATAGTGTAACATCACAACATAGAAAAACACACTATAAAATATCAATTGAAATGGCTTCAACTGTCGGCATTCACCTCAAAAGCTAACCAAACCTTTAAACAGACTTATTCGGAAAGGATATAGATACGATACTGTTGTCAAGTCATTAAGGATTGCATATTTTGGTGTTAATATTGATTCATTCATAGGGTCTATGCATCGGACATAAACACATTTATTCTAAAACCAGTTGTTGGCATGATACGGGTTATGTTCTACTCATATATTTTATGATGGTATGATACTAAACCCCTAACGGGAGGGATTGTATATCCCGCTAATATCAGTCGAAATGAATATAACACAATTCACACCTCAAGTTTATTCCAAAAATATTCCAAGTTACTGGATCCAAAGTATAAACAGTTGAGATGAGATTGACTACAAAGAAAATGCAATCATCATGAGATTTGTACCAATTACAATGTTCAAAACATACACAAAAATATAAACATAGGTGTGAAAATATAGAAAACAGTCATTGTAACATCTAGGATTTACACAAGTTATGAATAAAGTTCATATTTCGAAAGTAAACAATTATCCGATTGGCAATATTTTGTCATTGTCTAAAGTTCATATTAACGGCATTGAAATAGCTAAATTTACTTTCATATTATCACAAAATGCATAGAATATATGTAGAAAATAACGTACCTTATTTGTTAGACTCTGATATTTCTAAATAATTCAAAATTAAAGGGCTCAAAATTGTCGTGACCCATTCTCAGTTTTCAGGGAAATATATATGCAGGGGAAAGTAACCGATGTACTTAGGTAAGTTTCATAAAAAATCAATAAATTTGCAAAACGAAATTTGTTACAATTCTAAACAGGAAATTGGCCTTTACATACCAGCCCCTAAATTGGATTCTTAACTAGAACGCAATTACTCAAAATAAAAATCAAAGGTCAATTATATCATAAATGTTCAACACATGTCTATCATAACAACACAGGTTTGGTGGCAGCGGTGAGTATTTTCAGTCTGATTCTAGAAGAAGACAAAGTTTCGCAACTGGTCTCATCAACACAGAGTTTGAGGTTTTTACTTTAACAACTCTAACTACATTGTTCTTGTCTTTGATGAGTTCAATCAATCGAGCCATGTTCCACGAATTTCTCGGTGCATTGTCCGCAATAAGAACGATATCACCTAACTGCATGTTTCTTTCAGATTTTGTCCATTTTTGGCGGTTCTGCAGAAGAGGCAGATATTCTTTTCTCCACCTGCTCCAAAACAGATCAGCAATATATTGAATTTGCCTCCATCTCCTTTTGACATAGTTGTCGGTTTTAGAGAACACACCAGGTCGAAAACTTTCACCCGGACGCTGAAGTATCAAGTGATTCGGAGTCAATACTTTCAAGTCTGTTATACTGTTTGACGCTTCTGTGATCGGTCTTCCATTAAGAATGCCTTCTACTTCGCAGAATAGAGTCATAAGACCTTCATCAGTCAATCGAATGTTCTGTTCGTGCATGATCGAAAAAAGAACCTTTCGCACAGATCTTATCAGACGCTCCCAAACGCCTCCAAAATGTGATGCAGAAGGAGGATTAAATTCCCATTGAATATGTCTTTGTATCATAAATTCCTGCATTCGATTTATATTCCATCGATTTATCTCTTCTCTGAGTTCCCTCTCTGAACCCGCTAAATTTGTACCATTATCTGTCCTAATGAATTCAGGTACTCCTCGTCTCGCAATAAATCGTCTTATAGCATTTATACATGAGTCAGTGATGATGTTTTCGTTTAAATTTGGAAAAACTGTTCGTACCAACAAAAATAAATACACAAAGTTATTTCAGAATTATGTGTTTATCATTTTTTTTATGTTTAGGTTGCCAGCAAGATGAAAAGAACAATGCAGTTCAAAAGTTAAAATGTGGATAAGCTGATGTACAAGGTCCTACTTTTGCAGATTTTCATATTTTGCATGAATGAATTTGAAGTTTATATCATGGAGGGCAGAGAAAGAAAAGAAACACTTCAATTTTCCTGCTTCTGAAGGATAAATGTAAAACATCTTGTTCGGTAAGTTTTATGCTCTGTTTTGATACTGTTTGTGCATCCATCTGTCTTTCTTTAAATTATATTCACTTAAAGTTTTTGGTTACAGTTCACCATGAACTTCAGTTAGTAACTTGTGGTTTTACATGTATATACTCAAAATTTAGAACTTTAAAATGTTCATGTATTTTTGTCGAGCCTGCGACTTTTGTCGCAGAAAGCTCAACATAGGGATGGTGATCCGGTGGCGGCTACGGCGGTGGCGTTAGCTAACTTCCTAAAAGCTTTATATTTTAGAAGGTGGAAGACCTGGATGCTTCATACTTTGTATATAGATGCCTCATAATACCAATTCTGTCTGTCACATGTCCATTATCCTTGACCTCATTTTCATGGTTCAGTGACTACTTGAAAAAAAAAGTTCAGATTTTTTGTAATGTAAATTTCTCTCTTATTATGAGTTATAGGATAATTGTATTTGGTGTGTGCGTACCTTGCAAGGTCCTCATGCTCGTCAGAGAGTTTTCACTTGACCTAGACCTCATTTCATGGATCAGTGAACAAGAACTTAGTCTTAGATGCATGATTTTTTTTATTAATTGTTAGTGGCTTTGAACTAGCTGTCAGTAACTGCGAGTACTCTCAGATCTGTACTTACTGTCTTTTTGTTGTTTGGATGTACAAGTACCACTTGTATTTGTAGTATTTGTATTTTTATCCATCTGATGTGTTAAGCCTCTTTCAACTGATTTTTATAGTTCGTTCTTATGTTGTACTGTTACACCACTGTCCCGGGTTAGGGGGAGGGTTGGGATCCCGCTAACATGTTTAACCCCGCCACATTCTGTATGTATGTGCCTGTCCCAAGTCAGGAGCCTGTAATTCAGTGGCTGTCGTTTGTTTATATGTTACATATTTTTTTTTCGTTCATTTTTATACACCCGTTTACGGGACGTATTATGGTATACCGTTGTCCGTCCGTCCGTCGTCAACATGTCAGACATTAATTCAAAAGCTTTAACCAATATGCATGAAACTTTGGTGAATTGTTTATATATGACGTGAGCTCCCTTTTGTTTTTTTTATAAATTTCGGATTTACCATTTCCGAGTTTTGAGGTTTTATTCATTAAAAAAGGGGGGATTTTCCAGTTTTCGGACAATAACTCAAAAACAATTTCACCAATTTGCATGAAACTTGTGTGAATTGTTTATATCTATTGATGTGAGCTCCCTTTCGTTTCTTATAAATTTCAGGTTCTCCGTTTCCGAGTTTTGGGGTTTTATTCATTAAAAAAGGGGGGATTTTCCAGTTTTCGGACAATAACTCAAAAACAATTTCACCAATTTGCAAGAAACTTTGGTGAATTGTTTTTTTCTATTGACATGAGCTCCCTTTTGATTTTTATAAATTTTAGACTATACATTTCCGATTTATGGGGTTTTATTCATTACAAAAAGGGGGACTTTCCAGTTTTCAGACAATAACTCAAAAATGCTTTCAGCTTTTTTTTATGAAACTTTGGTAAATTGTTTATATCTATTTTTGTAAGCTCCCTTTTGATTTTTATAAATTTTCGATTTTACGTTTCCAAGTTATAAGATTTTATTTGTTTATAGTCTGACAACAGATGTACTAAGTATTGCGCAACAGCACAGTGTATTGCACAATAGCAAGAAATCTTTAATTGAATATAAATTCAATTCATATAACCAATTTCAAGTTCTTTGACTACATTTATTCAGAAACCTATAATATGTCAAATATTTAATTACATTCCAAATTCAGACCTGTATCAAGCTTGAATATTGTGTCCATTTTTGCCCCAACTGTTCAGGGTTGGACCTCTGCGGGCGTTTCCAGCTGCGCTCAGCGAAGCAGTTTATTTGTACTTAAATTAGGCCATTAGTTTTCTCGTTTGAATTGTTTTACATTGTCATTTTGGGGCCATTTATAGCTGACTGTGCGGTATGGTCTTTGCTCATTGTTGAAGGCTTACGGTGACCTATAGTTGTTAATTTCTGTTTCATTTGGTCTCTTGTGGAGAGTTGTCTCATTGGCAATCATACCACATCTTCTTTTTTAGCTCACCTGGCCCAAAGGGCCAAGTGAGCTTTTCTCATCACTTGGCGTCCGTCGTCCGTCGTCGTTAGCTTTTTACAAAAATCTTCTCCTCTAAAACAACCGGGCCAAATTTTACCAAACTTGGCCACAACTATCATTAGGGTATCTAGTTTAAAAAATGTGTCCGATGACCCGGCCAACCAACCAAGATGGCCGCCATGGCTAAAAATAGAACATGGGGGTAAAATGTAGATTTTGACGTATATCTCTTAAACCAAAGCATTTAGAGTAAATCTGACAGAATAAAACTGATTATCAGGTCAAGATCTATCTGCCCTGAAATTTTCAGACAAATCTGACAACCTGTTGTTGGGTTGCTGCCCCTGAATTGGTAATTTTAAGGAAATTTTGTAGTTTTTGGTTATTATCTTGAATATTATTATAGATAGAGATAAACTGTAAACAGCAATAATGTTCAGCAAAGTAAGATCTACAAATAAGTTGTCATGACCAAAATTGTCAGTCGACCCCTTTAGGAGTTATTGCCCTTAATAGTCAATTTTTAACAATTTTTTGAAAATTTTTGTAATCTTTTACAAAAATCTTCTTCTCTGAAACTATTGAGACAAATTTAACCATACTTGGCCCTAATCATTATAAAGGTATCTAGTTTAAAAAATTTGTGAGCGACACAGGCTCTTGAGAGCCTCTAGTTATATTTAAGGTTAAGTTTTGGTGGTCAAGTCCATATCTCAGATACTATAAGCAATAGGTCTATAATATTCGGTGTATAGAAGGACTGTAAGGTGTACATGACCAACTGGCAGGTGTCATCTGACCTTGACCTCATTTTCATGGTTCAGTGGTTAAAGTAAAGTTTTTGTGTTTTGGTCTGTTTTTTTTATACTGTATGCAATAGGTCTACTATATTTGGTGTATGGAATGATTGTAAGGTGTACATGTCTAGCTGGCAGGTGTCATCTGACCTTGACCTCATTTTCATGGTTCAGTAGTCAAGGTTAAATTTTTGAGTTTTGGTCTTTTTTTCTAATACTAAATGCAATAGGTCAACTATATTTGGTGTATGGAAACATTTTATGATGTACATGTCAGTCTCGCAGGTTTTATTTGACCTTGACCTCATTTTCACGGTTCATTGCTCAGTGTTAAGTTTTTGTGTTTTGGTCTGTTTTTCTTAATCTATAAGCAATAGGTCAACTATATGTGTTGTATGGAAGGATTGTAAGCTGTACATGTCTGCCTGGCATGGTTCATCTGACCTTCACTTCATTTCCATGGTTCATTGGTCAATGTTTAGTTTTCTTGGTTAAGTCTGCTTCTTAGAAACTATAGGTCAACTATATTTAGTATATTGAATGGTTGTAAGGTGTACATGTATTTCTTGTCGGGTTTATATGGCCTTGAATTCATTTTCTTCGATCATGTTGAGTTTATGTGATAGTTGTAGTAAAGCTTTATATTTAGGACTATCAACATGATATCAATGGTTAGTAAAGAAGGCGCAACATTTCAGCGTGTGCACTCTTGTTTATACATTATACACCACATTTACTGTTTTTACCCTGATTTTATGGATCACTGAACATAGAAATGTCCTAATGTGAAATTATAGTACATTCTTAGGTTAAATATTTAGGTTTAGGTACATAGCTTACCATGAAGTTTAATTTCATACACATGTTCATTATGTGGTGAACTTTTAAATTCAGTGCCAAACTAAGATTTTGAGCCTGATTACATGATTGACTAGACATTGACACATGCTAGTGTTTGCCAGGCATGGTGTCCTGTACTAGGAATTTGTCCTGTACTAAGAACTTTAATAGTACTCACTGAGTATGGAGTTTTTGTGAAAGTTTAATATTAGTGAGATTTTTGCATGACATCCTGTCAACTGCTTGTTGATCATGTTTATACATGTCTTAAAACTAATATCTGACACATTGGTGTTTTGTGAACTTGAAAATAAGTTATTTGATAGAATAATAATGTTTTGAGATTATCAAAATAAAAAATATCCCATTTTTACTATTAATAATTCAGTATTAAAAAAAGAAGATTTAGGATATATGTATAACCATATATAAAAATGAGACAGCAACCGAACAACACAAAATAAGAAAAAAAAACAATATAATTTTTGTATCAATGTTATAATTTCCAACATGTCCAAAGAATTCAAGGTATTTTCTCATTGAAATAAAACAAAAGTGGAACTCTTTCAGAACTTCAGAAGCTTAAATATGTTTCGTTTGTAGCCTTTTGTATAATATATTGTAAATTCTTGTGAAAAATGGAATGTTATTGTAATTGCCTAAAGTTTTAACATTGATCTATTGATATAACTGGGGTAAATACCCAAATGTTATAAAGAAGAATACATAAATTGATTGTTATATAATATTAAAATAGGAAGATGTGGTATATTGCTAATTTGACAACTCTCCATCAGAGACCAAAGGATGTAGGAGGTTAGCAACTTATGACACTGGACAACCTTCAACAATCAGTAACATAGCTATTTTTATTGAAAATCATATGTTATTGCTACATGTATGCAAACAATTTTTTATTATCCATAACTTCGGATTTTATTGGTTCTTTTTCAGAAGGATTGAAATTCATCAATTAGAATAAAAGGAGAAAACACAGATACAAGACCAGAATAAATTCAAAGACAAAAGTCAGATCAGTTATTGTTTTCATCACTCAGTCAATGAACTGAAGTTCTATTAAATATCTAAAGTCAAAAGATATTAAAACCACAATAATGACAATGTTCTGTGCTGAATGGCCAAAAAGTGGACTATACATTACGATCACACAATGCTGGATGATAAGAAACTTAATTTTTTTGGGTGGAGGGATATCCTGAAAAAAAAATAGATTTATGTAAAAAGCTACTAGTATGTTAAGCCTAATAAAAGAGTTTTCATTGATTTCAAATGGGAAAAAATTGTGTTTCAAAAAAGTATTCTAGAATTCATAAATAAACATATATTGATACTTACATTATCTGCTTTGTTGTTTAAAAGTTAAGTTTTGAACAGTTATAGAACAATATAATTGCATTAACATTTCCAAGGAAAAAAAGATATACAACTAAAAAGATTCATCTTAAAACAATTTACTACCAAACAGAATTCATTGTAACATACACATTACTGTATATTTATAATTTGAATCTCATAGGATTTTATTTTGTCCCATGGGATATTAAAAATCCCATGGGATAATTATAGTCCCATGGAATTTTTTTTGTCCCATGGGACAACAAATATCCCATGGGACTACAATTATCCCATGGGACCCCAAAAAATCCTATGGGATTTAACCAAAATCCCATGGGATAATGGTCAATCCCATGGGATTTGCCTTATCCCATGGGATATTGAAAATCCCATGTGTTTCTAAATCAAATTACAAAATATATATAATAATAACAGCAGAAAGGCAATGAATTTATTGAATCCCATGTAATTCCGCACATTTTGGTTATATACACGACACTGTAGCTGTAAGGAGAGGCGGCGGCGGATTTGCAAATGAGTGTTTTGCAAATTAAAAGTGTCTAGTGTAGAAACATTGTAATTAAGATTGAGCAAATATTTATACAAACAAAGCAATCAAAACAACTAAACCTTACGTTGGTTTAACCCGTGTATATTCAAGTAAGCATCTACGACTAGCTTGCATTTCAAATTGTAAATATCATCAATATTAAAGTCATTAAAAGACTATTTTCAGTTGTTGCATGTCGAATTATCATACAAAATAACAATGAAAATGCATTGCATCTCCAAAAATGATCGCATTTATAGTTAAAATGATTAATCCCCTTCAGTAATCAATATTATGGATTCAGTTGCTTTAATTAATTTTAGGACTGTGATCCTGTGATTATACATTAACAAGTTAAATTCAAAAAAAAATTGTGTTAAAATATACTTTCAAATCAATTATTTCGTATTTCCATTTTCCAAAAGTGAACAATCACAGTTTTTCCCATCATCCTTAATACAATAGACATACGTATGGCAAGCCGTTTTACTATTTATTTTAACATCAAGATATCTCATAAACTTTATTAGATATCTTATATAATTTATAAGATATCTAATATAATTTATGATATATCTTATATAGTTTATAAGATATCTTATATATTTTATAAGAAATCTTATATAGTTTATAAGATATCTCATATAATTTTCTTTATAAGATATCTTATAAATTATATGAGATATCTTTTAAACTATCACTACAAACCAGTAAAAGTCTGAAATGGCCTATATTTGTACTCGACTGTACTGATTTTTACTCGACCAGTCTGAATTGGTCTGAAATTTACTTGATAATACTCGACTGTAGTCTGAACCATACTTAACAGTCTGAACTTGTACTCGACCAGTACTTAACCATTTTATTTTCGTCTGAACCATGCTCGACCTAGTCTGAACCATGCTCGACCTAGTCTGAACCATACTCGACCTAGTCTGAACCATACTCGACTAAGTCTTAACCAACCTAGACCTAATTTTTGTATCTATCTATTGTATTTCAACAATTTATAAGGAACTGTTTTTAACAGCTATTTCCCCTGGCTAGAAATTTGAACAACAATTTGAAATTTAAAATGTATTCAATATGGCATTGAAACCAAAATTTCTCAATAAACATAGTATAAATTCAACACCATATTTATCCTCACTTACATATATATATCACCTTTAAAATAAAAATAAAACAAGCTGATCAAATAATCTCAAAACTGAATTGTGACTAATGTTTTCAATGTTATTCAATTTTTTTTGAATGTTTCAGATATATTTTATGGTTACAGGACAATTTTCATCATTAACTTAAGCCTCGTATAGATTTATGGTGTCAGTTGAGTTTAGTTAATAATGCAGTTAACATTTTTTTTCTTAAAATATATTTAAAATAGTATATAAAGCAACTTATTAAATTTTAAAAATCACACTTTTGTTTTGTAAAACCAAGAATTTAATATAATCATGATAATAGAACTTCCATAGCAATCCTTGATAACCATTTAAAAAAGGAAATGTGTTCCAAAGTTGCAGAAAAAAATTATTTCAATTAAATTTGAATAACTTTTGTCAAAATTAAAGACATGGCATACAAGAAGCACTTTAATAAGGTTTATTTACCTCAGTACATGTGTGTTTTACAGGTAAAAAGAAAGCCCTTTTTTTCTTAAACTCGTGTATTACTTATCTAGTGAATTCAAAAGGCCTTGCAATTTAAGATTCACAGGATGTTTCATTTTTTAATGAATGTTAATTAGAAATTAATACTCTCTGACCAGGTGTGATCTTTTTAATGAGTTTGCCCCAAGCATGAGGTATTACTTTATACTTGACCACTAATCAGAAGAAAAATTTTATCTATTTCTTTAATTTTTTTATCCCTTTTTGGTATATATTATATATAATATATCCCAAATTATAATAAGAATAGATATATTTCTAATATAAGGTTAAACAATTTCAGTGATTTTTTGTCTGTTGTTACCTCATTAAAAAGATAATTATATAACTATTGTATGTAACCATGAAACCTATATAGTTTTTCTTAAGGAATTTAGGAAAATTAAGTTTAAAAAAAAAAAAAAAAACACATGCCAAACAAGAAGCACCTTAATAAGGTTTCATTACCCTCAGTAAAGGGGTGGTTTTTAGTTAAAAGAAAATCTTTTTTTTAACAAAACTCTAAAACTTTAAAATTAATATAATTAAATTATTATATAAGATAATTTAATTTAACTATCTCTATTTGATAAATCTGAGAATCATGTAAGGATGTAAAAATATGTTTTTATATATATGTTTATTTTATTGTGGCTGTTGTCATGTCAGAAAAAAAAGAAATTAATTTTAACAGCTAAATAAAAAAAAGTATAGGTTTTTTGGTCAAGTATGGTTTAGACTGGTCGAGTATTGTTCAGACCTTTGGTCGAGTATGGTTTAGACTGAAAAAATTGGTCGAGTACAGGTCGAGAATGGGTTAAGACTGTTTCAGACTGGTCGAGTAATAGTTCAGACTATTTTCAATGGCAAAGATAAGGGTAAAGTACAAATCAGTACGGTCGAGTATGGTTAAGACTGGGGTCGAGTAATGTTGAGTAAAATTCAGACCAATTCAGACTGGTCGAGTAAAAATCAGTACAGTCGAGTACAGATATAGGCCATTTCAGACTTTTACTGGTTTGTAGTGTATATAAGATATGTTTTTTCTAAAGGAGCTGTATGGTATTTTGGGAAAACACACAAAGAAAAAGGTAAAGAAAACCGCTAATAATTGCTTTGTAAACCATTTCCATGATTCCATTGTACTATTTCTTCCATTTTGTTAAAATTGTAACACGATTAAAAGTGCAAAGGGAAGGGGGTAGTAGTAAAACCCATTTTATCTAAAGAGTTATACGAGCGCATTGCATTTGCGCCAATTTTTACAAAATCCAATCTTTCATTTGCGCCACAAGGTTATATTTCATTTGCGCCAAAAAATATAGATTACATTTGCGCCATTTTACAGGTAACATATACAGGAAAAGTTTAAAGTATGTAAAACAGATTTTTTTTAGAGTATTCCCCCTGTGTAACTAAGTAAGTTCATACTCATTTCTAATATGAAACTGAGAGTCACTTAGGTTTAAAACTATATAGTGTTCACGTGTTTAAGCTAGGTGTCAAGATGGACATTGCCAATTCTGAGACAAGCAGGCCGTTGGTTTTCTCAATTGGATTGTTTCATTTTTTTTTTATGTCGGGTCTGTTTCTAGCCGACTATACGGTATGTTTTTTTTCATTTTTGAAGGCCATACGGTTGCCTATCGTTGCTTTCATCAACTTCATTTTAACTTTGGTGGATAGTTGTCTCATTGGCAATCATACCACATCTCATTATTTGTATATAGAGAAAACACATTTTTATGACCACACATATCGGTTATCCAACGTAAAGGAGTACATCCGAGCCGTTTCTAACAAGTCTTGTGTCAGAACAAACTTTTGGTTTTATCCCAGTGTAAATAGTGCTTTCTTTTAGGTTTTATGATCTCGTGAATTTGTGTTCTAACATTATTATGAAAAGTCTTTATAAGAACGTTTCATTTTATATTGTTTTCATTATGGTTACGATAACTGATTTCGGATGAATATGTTTTATTATGCAATCAAAAACTGTGTTTTAAAGTTATTCTTAAAATTCTCTTTTGAATAAAACTTTTTTCTACTATTTACCTGTATTTACCTTTATTATTGGCGCAAATGAAATGTTTTTATTTTGGCGCATATAAAATATGGTTTGTGCCGCAAATGAAATAATATTTTGGCGCAAATGAAATGCCAATTGGCGCAAAAGCAAAGCACCGGAGTTATACAAAAGAGGATGGGTTGATTTAATGGATTTTCAATCAAAGTCATATGGAAACTATATTGTTTTATAGTGAACAAAGATCACATAACAAAATTTTATATTGTAAGAGCTCTTACAGAACGTCAAAATGTGCTTTTCAAAGGGAGCTTCTATTTTCTTTAATTGATGTTTCCACAATATTTGATGTGCAACATAAACAACAAAGTCATTAATTAAGGTCGTGAATTTACAGCTTTGGCTATATTCGAATTAATGCTAATAACAAATAAATTCCCTGACAATTTTCTATCCATATTAAAATAAAGAGATGTGGTATGATTGCCAATGAAACAACTTCCCAACAAGTTTACATATATTTTAAGCGATTTATTCAATGACTTTTGTTATCAATATTTTACTGATGATTTTATTTCAAGTAATTGACATTTAAAAACTTTAGTTCTTATTATTTTATCATGTACCAAATGAATTTTAACTTTCAATAAATTAAACATTAATGCCTGGAAATCATTTTCAGGATTTAAGTTTAAATCCTCGGATTTAAGACTAATACCTAACATTTTTAGGCAATAGGCTTTCTGCCTAGGCGTTAGCTTATTGCCTAGGATTTAAGCCTAATGCCTAATTTCACTTATTGCCGCTAACACATATATATATATATAAAACACATTAAATAAATGGAAATTGTTAAATGTTAAAGAATATTTACTTTAAAAAAAGTTCAGAAAAAGGGGTCCATTCTCAAAGCAGATGTGATCCGTAATGAAATAATTTATGTATTCCGTTTTTTTTATGAAAGATGCACGAGATTTGCCTTTGAACTCTGTAAAATATAAAACCGTGACATTTCGAATTAAACTCACTCAAAAATATATCATGATTGTTACCGATTGTGTTTTATTCATTTTGACTGTTTAGGTGTCAGACCCCCAATTCACTCCCTCCAAAGTTGTTTCTGTGGTATTAAACATTAAAACATAGCTTGTGTACTACCCCCAAAAAATTGTCGCAATGAAGATTTAATGAAATTATTTGATTTTTACCCGTTTTATCTTTGCATCATTCCATGTATGTGGTAAATACCATAGCCTAATGTAAATAGTGCATAAACACCCTAATCCCATAAATTGTCTTAAATGAAAGTTTTCTACTTAAAATTATTGACCGATATGTAATAAAAATTGTTTCATTGTCATAACTGAATTAATGATACATTAAAAGTCCATTACTGACACCTGATGAAAAAAGGGGGTTAAAATTCCTTGACACTTCAATACCTTTATTTTTTTTTTTTACTGAAGTCATTGTTAAGGTTGTGTAAAGTCTTTAAATCAGTAAAACAAATAAGGAAAAATCAACCAAAATTGATCTTGATTGAAAGTTTCTATTGCTGTAGTCTGATATTAATTTCGTGTATTTTCTATTAAAGTCAAACATAACAGCCAGTTTAAATTAAGCTGTCAAGTCGAATTATGCTCAGATAGTTTTTTTTTTAAACTACAAAATGACCAAGGATTAATAATAAAGAAAAACAAAAGATTTCTGATAAACCGCCAATTCACGCTCCAATTTAGAACGTATGTAAAAGTAGCCCTACTCTGACACAAAATAGTGCTTTTGATGTCATTGTTTACTTAAACTGACCAACAAATTTGCAGAAATGAAACTTTTGATGAAAGAGAAATATATATTATAGACCATTTTGAGCAGAAATTACCTTGTCTATGAGTTTGGATAAAAAATTGAGGATCAATACGCATTACTTTTCATGGAACATCAGAATATATCCACGCTCAGGACGTTGGATGGGCCAATCTTCTATGACCATTATATGACTTTTTAGTGGCCATCAGAATTAATCCACGCTCAGGACGTTTGATGTGCCAATGTTCTATGACCATTATATCACTTTTTAGTGGACACCAGAATTAATCCACGCTCAGGACGTTGGATGTGCCAATGTTCTATGACCATTATATGAAATTTCAGTGGCCATCAGAATTAATCCATGCTCAGGACGTTGGATGTGCCAATCTGCTATAACCATTATATCACTTTTTAGTGGCCATTAGAATTAATCCACGCTCAGGACGTTGGATGTGCCAATCTTCAATGATAATTATATGACTTTTTAGTGGACATCAGAATTAATCCACGCTCAGGACGTTGGATGTGCCAATGTTCTATGACCATTATATGACTTTTTAGTGGACACCAGAATTAATCCACGCTCAGGACGTTGGATGTGCCAATCTTCTATGACCATTATATGAATTTTCAGGGGCCACCAGAATTAATCCACGCTCAGGACGTTGGATGTGCCAATCTTCTATGACCATTATATGACTTTTTTAGTGGCCATCAGAATTAATCCACGCTCAGGACGTTGGTTGTGCCAATCTGCTATAACCATTTTATGACTTTTTAGTGGCCATTAGAATTAATCCACGTTCAGGACGTTGGATGTGCCAATCTTCTATGATAATTACATGACTTTTTAGTGGACATCAGAATTAATCCACGCTCAGGACGTTGGATGTGCCATTATCCCCGGCTTAGTATATTTCTAGGAGTTTGATTGGTTAACGCACGTCGTTACAAAACCCATAGCCCCTGAGTGTTGCTAACCAATATCCCCGGACGTTGCTACCCATTACATCGGGGAATTTCAAGCGCGTTTTCCTTAGTTCCATGGTTGTTCCTTATGAAATATCGAATTCTGTAGATTTTCCATGATGTCTGTATAATTAAATACTTAATCCACTAACGATTTTATCTTATTATATCGATTATTTGCACTCATTTTAGTAAATGCATCAGTATGCAGCCACATTTTCAATGAATGGTACTACTGACCTAGCTATGCAAATGACCCACGTTGACGTCACACCGTTTATGATGTAACTCTCACAACATTGCGCGCCAAATTCGACCCATTTCAGTTTCTCTGTCTCTAGTTTAAAAACGTCTTATATTTGTCTACATGTAGGGTTCTACCAAAGGTAGTACCCTACACCCCGTTAAAAATATGTCAAATTCCCAAATTTCAATAAAAGATATTTAAAAAATGAAAAAAACGTCGTTTCACGTTAAACTTTGTGGTCGAATTTCTCTAAAAATCGCCAGATTTAGACTAAGACCGGGGATAAATTCGTTATCTACGTTCATATCCGTAGATATGGATATTTTAACACCCTTCAGTACCCTATACACCCTTCGGCTGCGCCTCAGGGTGTACTTGGATACTTCAGGGTGTTGAAATATCCATATCTACGGATATGAACGTAGATAATAATGTTCCAATGTTCTATGACCATTATATGACTTTTTAGTGGACACCAGAATTAATCCACGCTCAGGACGTTGGATGTGCCAATCTTCTATGACCATTATATGAATTTTCAGAGGCCATCAGAATTAATCCACGCTCAGGACGTTGGATGTGCCAATCTTCTATGACCATAATATGACTTTTTAGTGGCCATCAGAATTAATCAACGCTCAGGACGTTGGATGTGCCAATCTTCTATGATAATTACATGACTTTTTAGTGGACATCAGAATTAATCCACGCTCAGGACGTTGGATGTGCCAATGTTCTATGACCATTATATGACTTTTTAGTGGACACCAGAATAAATCCACACTCAGGACGTTGGATGTGCCAATCTTCTATGACCATTATATGAATTTTCAGAGGCCATCAGAATTAATCCACGCTCAGGACGTTGGATGTGCCAATTTTCTATGACCTTTATATGACTTTTTAGTGACCATCAGAATATATCCACGCTCAGGACGTTAGATGTGCCAATCTGCTATGACCATTATATGACTTTTTAGTGGCCATTAGAATTAATCCACGCTCAGGACGTTGGATGTGCCAATCTTCTATGACCATTATATGAATTTTCAGAGGCCATCAGAATTAATCCACGCTCAGGACGTTGGATGTGCCAATTTTCTATGACCATTATATGACTTTTTAGTGACCATCAGAATATATCCACGCTCAGGACGTTAGATGTGCCAATCTGCTATGACCATTATATGACTTTTTAGTGGCCATTAGAATTAATCCACGCTCAGGACGTTGGATGTGCCAATCTTCTATGACCATTATATGAATTTTCAGAGGTCATCAGAATTAATCCACGCTGAGGACGTTGGATGTGCCAATCTTATATGACCATTATATGACTTTTTAGTGACCATCAGAATTAATCCACCGTCAGGACGTTAGATGTGCCAATCTGCTATAACCATTATATCACTTTTTAGTGGCCATTAGAATTAATCCACGCTCAGGACGTTGGATGTGCCAATCTTCTATGATGTGCCAATGTTCTATGACCATTATATGATTTTTTTAGTGGCCATCAGAATTAATCCACGCTCAGGACGTTGGATGTGCCAATGTTCTATGACCATTATATGAATTTTCAGTGGCCATCAGAACTAATCCACGCTCAGGACGTTGGATGTGCCAATCTGCTATAACCATTATATCACTTTTTAGTGGCCATTAGAATTAATCCACGCTCAGGACGTTGGATGTGCCAATCTTCTATGATGTGCCAATGTTCAATGACCATTATATGACTTTTAAGTGGCCATCAGAATTAATCCACGCTCAGGACGTTGGTTGTGCCAATCTGCTATAACCATTTTATGACTTTTTAGTGGCCATTAGAATTAATCCACGTTCAGGACGTTGGATGTGCCAATCTTCTATGATAATTACATGACTTTTTAGTGGACATCAGAATTAATCCACGCTCAGGACGTTGGATGTGCCATTATCCCCGGCTTAGTATATTTCTAGGAGTTTGATTGGTTAACGCACGTCGTTACAAAACCCATAGCCCCTGAGTGTTGCTAACCAATATCCCCGGACGTTGCTACCCATTACATCGGGGAATTTCAAGCGCGTTTTCCTTAGTTCCATGGTTGTTCCTTATGAAATATCGAATTCTGTAGATTTTCCATGATGTCTGTATAATTAAATACTTAATCCACTAACGATTTTATCTTATTATATCGATTATTTGCACTCATTTTAGTAAATGCATCAGTATGCAGCCACATTTTCAATGAATGGTACTACTGACCTAGCTATGCAAATGACCCACGTTGACGTCACACCGTTTATGATGTAACTCTCACAACATTGCGCGCCAAATTCGACCCATTTCAGTTTCTCTGTCTCTAGTTTAAAAACGTCTTATATTTGTCTACATGTAGGGTTCTACCAAAGGTAGTACCCTACACCCCGTTAAAAATATGTCAAATTCCCAAATTTCAATAAAAGATATTTAAAAAATGAAAAAAACGTCGTTTCACGTTAAACTTTGTGGTCGAATTTCTCTAAAAATCGCCAGATTTAGACTAAGACCGGGGATAAATTCGTTATCTACGTTCATATCCGTAGATATGGATATTTTAACACCCTTCAGTACCCTATACACCCTTCGGCTGCGCCTCAGGGTGTACTTGGATACTTCAGGGTGTTGAAATATCCATATCTACGGATATGAACGTAGATAATAATGTTCCAATGTTCTATGACCATTATATGACTTTTTAGTGGACACCAGAATTAATCCACGCTCAGGACGTTGGATGTGCCAATCTTCTATGACCATTATATGAATTTTCAGAGGCCATCAGAATTAATCCACGCTCAGGACGTTGGATGTGCCAATCTTCTATGACCATAATATGACTTTTTAGTGGCCATCAGAATTAATCAACGCTCAGGACGTTGGATGTGCCAATCTTCTATGATAATTACATGACTTTTTAGTGGACATCAGAATTAATCCACGCTCAGGACGTTGGATGTGCCAATGTTCTATGACCATTATATGACTTTTTAGTGGACACCAGAATAAATCCACACTCAGGACGTTGGATGTGCCAATCTTCTATGACCATTATATGAATTTTCAGAGGCCATCAGAATTAATCCACGCTCAGGACGTTGGATGTGCCAATTTTCTATGACCTTTATATGACTTTTTAGTGACCATCAGAATATATCCACGCTCAGGACGTTAGATGTGCCAATCTGCTATGACCATTATATGACTTTTTAGTGGCCATTAGAATTAATCCACGCTCAGGACGTTGGATGTGCCAATCTTCTATGACCATTATATGAATTTTCAGAGGCCATCAGAATTAATCCACGCTCAGGACGTTGGATGTGCCAATTTTCTATGACCATTATATGACTTTTTAGTGACCATCAGAATATATCCACGCTCAGGACGTTAGATGTGCCAATCTGCTATGACCATTATATGACTTTTTAGTGGCCATTAGAATTAATCCACGCTCAGGACGTTGGATGTGCCAATCTTCTATGACCATTATATGAATTTTCAGAGGTCATCAGAATTAATCCACGCTGAGGACGTTGGATGTGCCAATCTTATATGACCATTATATGACTTTTTAGTGACCATCAGAATTAATCCACCGTCAGGACGTTAGATGTGCCAATCTGCTATAACCATTATATCACTTTTTAGTGGCCATTAGAATTAATCCACGCTCAGGACGTTGGATGTGCCAATCTTCTATGATGTGCCAATGTTCTATGACCATTATATGATTTTTTTAGTGGCCATCAGAATTAATCCACGCTCAGGACGTTGGATGTGCCAATGTTCTATGACCATTATATGAATTTTCAGTGGCCATCAGAACTAATCCACGCTCAGGACGTTGGATGTGCCAATCTGCTATAACCATTATATCACTTTTTAGTGGCCATTAGAATTAATCCACGCTCAGGACGTTGGATGTGCCAATCTTCTATGATGTGCCAATGTTCAATGACCATTATATGACTTTTAAGTGGACACCAGAATTAATCCACGCTCAGGACGTTGGATGTGCCAATCTTCTATGACCATTATATGAATTTTCAGAGGTCATCAGAATTAATCCACGCTGAGGACGTTGGATGTGCCAATCTTATATGACCATTATATGACTTTTTAGTGACCATCAGAATTAATCCACCGTCAGGACGTTAGATGTGCCAATCTGCTATAACCATTATATGACTTTTTAGTGGCCATTAGAATTAATCCACGCTCAAAACGTTGGATGTGCCAATCTTCTATGACCATTATATGATTTTTTTGTGGCCATCAGAATTAATCCACGCTCAGGACGTTAGATGTGCCAATGTTTTATGACCATTATATGATTTTTTTGTGGCCATCAGAATTAATCCACGCTCAGGACGTTAGATGTGCCAATGTTTTATGACCATTATATGAATTTTCAGTGGCCATCAGAATTAATCCACGCTCAGGACGTTGGATGTGCCAATCTGCTATAACCATTATATCACTTTTTAGTGGCCATTAGAATTAATCCACGCTCAGGACGTTGGATGTGCCAATCTTCTATGACCATTATATGAATTTTCAGAGGTCATCAGAATTAATCCACGCTGAGGACGTTGGATGTGCCAATCTTATATGACCATTATATGACTTTTTAGTGACCATCAGAATTAATCCACCGTCAGGACGTTAGATGTGCCAATCTGCTATAACCATTATATCACTTTTTAGTGGCCATTAGAATTAATCCACGCTCAGGACGTTGGATGTGCCAATCTTCTATGATGCGCCAATGTTCTATGACCATTATATGATTTTTTTAGTGGCCATCAGAATTAATCCACGCTCAGGACGTTGGATGTGCCAATGTTCTATGACCATTATATGAATTTTCAGTGGCCATCAGAACTAATCCACGCTCAGGACGTTGGATGTGCCAATCTGCTATAACCATTATATCACTTTTTAGTGGCCATTAGAATTAATCCACGCTCAGGACGTTGGATGTGCCAATCTTCTATGATGTGCCAATGTTCAATGACCATTATATGACTTTTAAGTGGACACCAGAATTAATCCACGCTCAGGACGTTGGATGTGCCAATCTTCTATGACCATTATATGAATTTTCAGAGGTCATCAGAATTAATCCACGCTGAGGACGTTGGATGTGCCAATCTTATATGACCATTATATGACTTTTTAGTGACCATCAGAATTAATCCACCGTCAGGACGTTAGATGTGCCAATCTGCTATAACCATTATATGACTTTTTAGTGGCCATTAGAATTAATCCACGCTCAAAACGTTGGATGTGCCAATCTTCTATGACCATTATATGATTTTTTTGTGGCCATCAGAATTAATCCACGCTCAGGACGTTAGATGTGCCAATGTTTTATGACCATTATATGAATTTTCAGTGGCCATCAGAATTAATCCACGCTCAGGACGTTGGATGTGCCAATCTGCTATAACCATTATATCACTTTTTAGTGGCCATTAGAATTAATCCACGCTCAGGAGGTTAGATGTGCCAATCTTCAATGATAATTATATGACTTTTTAGTGGACATCAGAATTAATCCTCGCTCAGGACGTTGGATGTGTCAATGTTCTATGACCATTATATGACTTTTAAGTGGACACCAGAATTAATCCACGCTCAGGACGTTGGATGTGCCAATCTTCTATGACCAATATATGAATTTTCAGAGGCCACCAGAATTAATCCACGCTCAGGACGTTGGATGTGCCAATCTTCTATGACCATTATATGAATTTTCAGTGGCCATCAGAACTAATCCACGCTCAGGACGTTGGATGTGCCAATCTGCTATAACCATTATATCACTTTTTAGTGGCCATTAGAATTAATCCACGCTCAGGACGTTGGATGTGCCAATCTTCTATGATGTGCCAATGTTCAATGACCATTATATGACTTTTAAGTGGACACCAGAATTAATCCACGCTCAGGACGTTGGATGTGCCAATCTTCTATGACCATTATATGAATTTTCAGAGGTCATCAGAATTAATCCACGCTGAGGACGTTGGATGTGCCAATCTTATATGACCATTATATGACTTTTTAGTGACCATCAGAATTAATCCACCGTCAGGACGTTAGATGTGCCAATCTGCTATAACCATTATATGACTTTTTAGTGGCCATTAGAATTAATCCACGCTCAAAACGTTGGATGTGCCAATCTTCTATGACCATTATATGATTTTTTTGTGGCCATCAGAATTAATCCACGCTCAGGACGTTAGATGTGCCAATGTTTTATGACCATTATATGATTTTTTTGTGGCCATCAGAATTAATCCACGCTCAGGACGTTAGATGTGCCAATGTTTTATGACCATTATATGAATTTTCAGTGGCCATCAGAATTAATCCACGCTCAGGACGTTGGATGTGCCAATCTGCTATAACCATTATATCACTTTTTAGTGGCCATTAGAATTAATCCACGCTCAGGACGTTGGATGTGCCAATCTTCTATGACCATTATATGAATTTTCAGAGGTCATCAGAATTAATCCACGCTGAGGACGTTGGATGTGCCAATCTTATATGACCATTATATGACTTTTTAGTGACCATCAGAATTAATCCACCGTCAGGACGTTAGATGTGCCAATCTGCTATAACCATTATATCACTTTTTAGTGGCCATTAGAATTAATCCACGCTCAGGACGTTGGATGTGCCAATCTTCTATGATGCGCCAATGTTCTATGACCATTATATGATTTTTTTAGTGGCCATCAGAATTAATCCACGCTCAGGACGTTGGATGTGCCAATGTTCTATGACCATTATATGAATTTTCAGTGGCCATCAGAACTAATCCACGCTCAGGACGTTGGATGTGCCAATCTGCTATAACCATTATATCACTTTTTAGTGGCCATTAGAATTAATCCACGCTCAGGACGTTGGATGTGCCAATCTTCTATGATGTGCCAATGTTCAATGACCATTATATGACTTTTAAGTGGACACCAGAATTAATCCACGCTCAGGACGTTGGATGTGCCAATCTTCTATGACCATTATATGAATTTTCAGAGGTCATCAGAATTAATCCACGCTGAGGACGTTGGATGTGCCAATCTTATATGACCATTATATGACTTTTTAGTGACCATCAGAATTAATCCACCGTCAGGACGTTAGATGTGCCAATCTGCTATAACCATTATATGACTTTTTAGTGGCCATTAGAATTAATCCACGCTCAAAACGTTGGATGTGCCAATCTTCTATGACCATTATATGATTTTTTTGTGGCCATCAGAATTAATCCACGCTCAGGACGTTAGATGTGCCAATGTTTTATGACCATTATATGAATTTTCAGTGGCCATCAGAATTAATCCACGCTCAGGACGTTGGATGTGCCAATCTGCTATAACCATTATATCACTTTTTAGTGGCCATTAGAATTAATCCACGCTCAGGAGGTTAGATGTGCCAATCTTCAATGATAATTATATGACTTTTTAGTGGACATCAGAATTAATCCTCGCTCAGGACGTTGGATGTGTCAATGTTCTATGACCATTATATGACTTTTAAGTGGACACCAGAATTAATCCACGCTCAGGACGTTGGATGTGCCAATCTTCTATGACCAATATATGAATTTTCAGAGGCCACCAGAATTAATCCACGCTCAGGACGTTGGATGTGCCAATCTTCTATGACCATTATATGACTTTTTAGTGGCCATCAGAATTAATCCACGCTCAGGACGTTGGTTGTGCCAATCTGCTATAACCATTATATGACTTTTTAGTGGCCATTAGAATTAATCCACGCTCAAAACGTTGGATGTGCCAATCTTCTATGACCATTATATGAATTTTCAGAGGCCATCAGAATTAATCCACGCTCAGGACGTTGGATGTGCCAAACTTCTATGACCATTATATGACTTTTTGGTGGCCATCAGAATTAATCCACGCTCAGGACGTTGGATGTGCCAATGTTCTATGACCAGTATATGACTTTTTAGTGGACACCAGAATTAATCCACGCTCAGGACGTTGGATGTGCCATTGTTCTATGACCATTAAATGAATTTTCAGAGGCCATCAGAATTAATCCACGCTCAGGACGTTGGATGTGCCAATCTTCTATGACCATTATATGACTTTTTAGTGGCCATCAGAATTAATCCACGCTCAGGACGTTGGATGTGCCAATGTTTTATGACCATTATATGAATTTTCAGAAGCCACAAGAATTAATCCACGCTCAGGACGTTGGATGTGCCAATCTTCTATGACCATTATATGACTTTTTAGTGGCCATTAGAATTAATCCACGCTCAGGGCGTTGGATGTGCCAATCTTCTATGACTATTATATGACTTTTTAGTGGACATCAGAATTAATCCACGCTCAGGACGTTGGATTTGCCAATCTTTTATGACCACCATATGACTTTTAGTGGACATCAGAATTAATCTACGCCCAGGACGTTAGATGTACCAATCTTCTATGACCATTATATGACTTTTTAGTGGACATCAGAATCAATCCAAGCTTAGGACGTTGGATATACATACCTTCTATGAGCATATTAATACGACTTTTCGATAACAAAATAAATCCACGCTCAGGACATTGGTTGTGTATATTTTACGATGACCTATAGCTGTTAATTTCTATGTCATTTGGTCTCTTGTGGAGAGTTGTCTCATTGGCAATCATACCACATCTTCTTTTTTTATATTCACAGTATATGACTTTATAGTCAATTTTTAAAGTACATCAGAATAAATCCACGCTCAGGACGTTGGAAAGGCGCACCTTTTATGGTCATGACAGGACTTTTCAGTGGACATCAGAAAAATCAAAACTCAAGATGTTGAATATGCATCCCTGCTATGAACATTCTATTACTTAAAATTATAACAAAAAAACAGTAGTCCTCTCAATAAATCTTCCCTCAGGACGTTTGAATAGTATACATATGATGAACATTTATGGAGTGTTTAGGGAAAATCAAAATAAATCCATGCTGAAGACGTTGGTTAAACCTTCTATTAGCGGTATTGACCTTTCAGTCGAAATTTAAAAAAAAAATAAATCAAGCTCAGGAATGTTTCAAATACTTGTAGAAAAAAGTCATAATGTTGTCTACCCTGATTGATTTTTTTGGCATAGAAAATTGATGATCGAGAAGGTATAGTTGTTTGTACATTGTATATGGTATATGAGGACATACTATAAGATTGTTCAGATATTTTTGCCAAAGGACGATTTCAAAATATACATTTAAAAATTATATTGAGATTTATAATTGTTTTAGAAGAAGAAGAAGAAGATTTACAAAGGCTTGCATATTTATGCTGAAATCGATGTCAAGTGTAAATACAGTATATATTTGTTTTCTTTCTTTGTAATTTTAAATATTACATAACATCTTTTTCGATTACATTTTGGTTGCTGTCTCATGGAAACTTTATTTAGAGAGTTATTTAAAAAATGTTATAAAACCTCATGTTACTTCACACATGTTAAAATCTCTTGTTATAAGCCGTCAACCTAAAACTTATCTAAAGCGAGATAACTATGACACATCTCAAATATATAATACAGACACAGTTATCTCTCCTTGGCGTCCTCTCCGTGGACTAACGTGCTCAGCGATGACGTCCCCAGCGATGATTAGCTAAGGATGACTAGTGTCAAACGCAAAGAACAACGGCCCAATTTATATACAAAACGAGAAGAGAAAGTTAAACTGTGTAAGTTGCAACCTATGACATGACTGACTAATAGTGTTATAGTCCAAGTCGCAACCAAGAAGAATAAGATTGGTAGGTAACTCAATGTGTAAAGCAATATGTATATGTACTCGTCTGGTACATTTCTCCGTTATTCGGAGAACCCCTCGATAACTGTGAGGGTACAGTGGAATCCGTGTACACTCTCTATCGGGATTAATGGAGATGTGTCACTAATGTATTTACAACAATATTTACAAGGACAATCCCCACCCCAACACAAAGGGAGTTCTAGGACACCGGGAAGTCTGTTATTATGGTGGAGGAAGCCGAAGTACTCGGATAAGAACCACCTGGACACTCGGCGGGGACAGACAATCTGAAGAGACAGATTGAATCCAGGTCCGTTCGCCCAAAAACACGTTCGCACCCATTCACGTTCGCCCCCTTTCACTTTCGCACCCTACACGTTCGCACCCTTTTTATTGGTTTTGTGATTAATAATTTTGTAATCGAGTTTTGGTAAGTGTATAGCTGTAAATATTTTTTTTTTCATTGTTTCAAAATAAAGTGAGATTCTGACATTTTTTTGTGTTGAATAAATTTTAATCATGTTTTGGTTAGTGTATTTCTATAAAAAAAAATCATTGTTTCTAAATAAAGCAAGATTCTGACAACGTTTTTTTTTTGTGTTGAATAAATCTTAATCATCTTTTGGTTAGTGTATTGCTATAAATTTATGTTTTCATTGTTTCAAAATAAAGTGAGATTCTCAGGGTTTTTTTTTGTGCTGAATAAATCTTAAATTATGTTTTGGTTAGTGTTGTGATATAATTTTTTTTTTCATTGTTTCAAAATAAAGTGAGATCAAAGGGGCCAAGCTGTTAAAATCAATTATCTATTATCTTTCGTGTTTTTCTTTTAAAATCTTCAATGTTTTACTCATGCCAAGCTAAATGCATGCAGCATTTACATCAAAGCAAGTTAAAACAACAATCATGATTTTCAAACACACAACAATAATACCATATTTAGCTGGTTTTAAATTGATGAAAAAAAAAACAAAAAACATTCATATAATAATTCCCCAATTTTTATTCAGGAAAATATATTTTTTTTTTTGGTATATATGTTGTGTACAAGATGTAAGTTTGTACAAATTATAATTTGTACAGGGTTTTTGTACAAGTTATAAGTTTTTTTGGCACATACTTTTTTGCACCAGGTGATAAAAGTTTATCTTCTAAAATTTATCAGTTTAATTTCTTAAATTCAAATTAATATACTTCAACCTAACATTTAGTGCTATTTTCCTTGTCCTAAAACTGGAAACAAGGACACCTGTGAGTGAATGGTTTAAATTCAATTTTTATTTTTCTCCTTATACCAAAATTATATCCATAAAAAGTCTTTTTGTGTTCTTATAAAGTTTTTTGTATCAATGCTCAGTATAAGACTGTATCATGTAGTCATGGAAATATGACAGAAATATGCAAAACAAAAGATTGTGTACTTCGTTGTATCATCCATTTGTGTTAAGTGATTCATAAAACACTGATAACTTGTACAAAAATTCTGTACAAATTATAATTTGTACAACATTACAATTTGTACACAACATATACATATAAAAAAATATCTAATAATTCAACTTGAATTTGAATAAAAATTGGGTTCGAAAGTGTAGGGTGCGAACGGACCTAAGGGACGAACGTGTGGGGTGCGAACCTGAAGGGTGCGAAAGTGTATTGGGCGCGAACGGACCTGATACCAGACAGATTGATCTCCAGGTCAAAGCAGGGGGCAACTTTGACCAATCGAGGCCCCCAAAGTACCAATTCTAGTTTAGATTACAGTATGGGTACAATAGAAGTGTTTGGGACACAGGCACTTGTCTCAGAAAAAAAAAATCCTGTATACCTTAATACATGTAATATAACACAAGGTACTTAACTCACATTTTTGAAAAGTATCACCAGGTCGCAAAATTCCGTTATATTTCAATTTCTCGGTTGTCAACTCCAGTAAAACTTATTATGCCGTAAATCTAAATTAATTTATCTACACAATGGTGTATAACTGTCGGAATCATTCGTAGCAGTCCTACCCAAGTATGTCAACCGTAATTATTTTGTCTACCAACACCTGATTGGAAATATGTCAGATTTGAACCCAGGACCTTCAGCACTGTAGCTTAATTGGTCTTATTAACCACAAGACCATGAACCCACACCTGTTTCAAAATATTGTGACTGTCCTATGACTTTGTATCATGAAATTTTGTCTGTTTCTTTGAAATAATGTCCTGAGAAGGCCAAATTTCCATATTCAATTTTTTTCATATACAGACAATATTTCAAAGGTGAATAGTATGAAATTTTGTATAGGTCCAAGGATAAATATTGTGTATATAATAAGACTTGCAATATGTAATATTTAATAGATGGATTACTATTCATGAAATATTTTCTCATGATCATCAAATGGAGGTTTAAAACATTTAATATTTTTGGATAATGATATTATTAAAGTGTTTTATTTGATTGATGATAATAAACAAACCTGCCTAGTTAACACGTTTAAAGTTATGCAGCAATTTATTGTACTGTCATGACTGTCATACTTTTCATGAAAATTATTAACAAAATTCAAGAAATACTCACAATTTCATGGCAGAGCTAGGATTCCTCAGCTTGGCCTATTATACTAACATCAATACATTACATGCATTATGTCCCAGTCCTCCGAGAAAATATAATTAGATTAAGAATCATTTTCGTGGACAGTATTTCGCAGTGAAATATTGTCATGGACAGAATTTCACAGTGAAATTGAAACATTGTCATGGACAATATTGCAATATTTCATATTGAATAAATTTGAAATACATGTATTGTCCAGAAGGAGGTGAACAAATTTTGAGGACAATGACACTATTTCATATATTGTCCTGGACAGTATGTTATTATGAAATTTTGTCCGACAAACAATATTTCATGGGGGACATTATTTTATGTTACACACGCTCGGTTGGGTCCTCGATACTTGTGGACAGAACTTGTAGACGTAGATATATATATATACATGTGTGTAGGTCTCTGTTGTGGATATAAAGATTATACCCTTTGTGTGTCCCTGACTGTCAGTAACTTCAACATATATTCCAAGTGAAAACAATTCAATAAATGTTCAATAGAAAAATGAATAAACAATTAACAACAATGTACATACATGTAGGGGCCATTCATGATACTCCCACTTAGGGGGACTCTTAGGATATCCTGTTCACAAGTACCTGTGGGGTTCTGTGTTGCACTAGTTATAGTAAGTAGGTAATATTGTCACTAATTAACTAGTAAGAATGTTATTTTGAAGAATTGTTTTCTACATTTACTTACCATGCTTACTACTACAAAATAGAATGTTGACCACCCTTGCAGGTAAAGATAGGTTTTGATTGACACAATTTAAGTAAGAGATAATATTGAAAAGAAGAAAGGTATCCATGTAAAACAATGCATGTCATGCATTTGTTAACTTTAAAGTTCATGCACAATTGTTAACATTGTTTCTGTAATTAAACATCTCACTTATGCCATTAACATATTCATCATTTTGTCATATTCTCACAAAAAAAAAGAAAATCACATTTTTTTCCATTACTCATTCAAAAAAATTGGTACAATATCAGACATTTCTTTAAGCATTTGCATTCTAGACATGCTCAGATGCTAGAGTTAGATGTATTTAGTTGTGCACACATTGTTGCAAAATGGAGTTCATCTTCCACCATACCTGTCAACCTATGAAAATGAAAATGCAAGTCATGATCTGCACTGCAGAAGAAAATCTTGGGTCATAATGCATACTTTTTTCATGTGAATTTAAGTATTTAGGGGACATTTTATTATATTTTAAATCGAACCGTTTCCAAAACATGTCAACATGGTTAAGTATTAAATGAAAATAATTTAAAACTTTCATTTTATTTTTACATTTCATTTATAAGCCTTTGGAGTATTAGTGTATTATACTCTTATCAAGTCAAGACAAGCCATACACCCTCCTCTAGTTTCTTTCTTAGTATAAAATCAAGTCACAAGCCTCATGATTCAAAGTATGGGTCAATTTGTTCAGCTATATGTAGTATTCAAAGAATCTGGGTGGATTTTAACTACCTTGACTTGCTGGTAATCCCTCGCAAATAAAAAAAAATAAGCATTTAAAGGAAATAGAGATGAAAAAATAATTTTCAAATATTAATTTTTTAATTTTCCTAAGGCATGTAAGGTATAAAAATAATAGACAGTAATATTCTGATATGTATTTGCATTCAATTTGCTAAAGATTTAAAGTTTTTACAAAATAATCATAAATTTAAGGAGTACATTGTGAATGACAAAAAAGGGGAAGTAACTCAATTTTTTTTTTTTGTAAAACAACTTTGAAATACACAAACTATTTATGACCTTGGCTTAAGCTAAGGTAATTGAGGTTAATTTATAATTAACAGTGTGTTTGACACCAAAGCTGTCAAGTGAAGCCATGCACTTAATGGATACTTAGTTCAACAGTAGGCAGTAATGGTAGCATTTTGCTCAATTCCTCTGCCCATATGGTATAGAACCACTAATTCAGGCCCGGTCGGAAAGAACATACAAGAAAGTAGTACATATTTTAAACAAAATAGTTCCTATGCATAACTGTATCTTTGTCAATAGTGGGAATATTTGGGTAGTTTCAGTATCAAATGAAAGCTTGGAGACTAGGGATCACTGTAGAACCCCTGTTGAATGTTTTATTTGAATAATAAAGAAGTATATGAAATTTTGATAGGAGGGCTCATTTGGCCTGTTGTTCAGATCAGAAGTTCCTGTTTTTGTACTATCAAACTTCCGGGAACCAGTACGCTCTAATATGCAATTAAAGGTATGTTGATTTTTTCAGCACAATATAAAAAAGAAGATGTGGTATGATTGCCAAAGAGACAACTCTCCACAAGAGACCCAAATGACACAGAAATTAACAACTATAGGTCACCGTACTGCCTTCAACAATGAGCAAAGCCCATACCACACAGTCAGCTAAAAAAGGCCACGAAATGACAATGTAAAACAATTCAAACGAGAAAACTAACGGCCTAATTTATGTACAAAAATGAATGAAAAACAAATATGTAACACATAAACAAACGACAACCACTGAATTACAGGCTCCTGACTTGGGACAGGCACATACATAAAGAATGTGGTGGGGTTAAACAAGTCAGCATAAGGTACAGTTTTGACATAAATAACTGCCACTTTATTTGAACTTAAGACAAAGTAGCCATTTATGCTTGAAATTGCAGAATTTAACATAGAAAGCAATGGGGCTATGAATTAGTGGTTTTATACCATATCCTTAACTTGGACACATATGTTGGCTCCTTTTGAAGCTGAGACATTTTCACATTATATGTGGTTAAATATTTCGGGGTCGGAAGTGAGATTTATTTTTCCATTAATTATAGCTCACCCCAAAAATCCTCAAGGTATAAAATCCCTTTTTTCTCACACTTTCCCTTGACTGTCTTTCTGTTCATCCGTCCTTCCAACCATGCGTCCGTCCCATTTTCGTGTCAGCACTCTAACTTAAGTTTCTTCATCCAAATTTTATGAAACTCGCATAAAATTTGGATGAAGAAACTTAAAAGATGACAGAGTTCAAATTTTGGCAGTGAGTCACCTACCGTTCTAGAGTTAAGCCTCTTTGTAACTTTTTAAAATAGCAAAGCTTGAGGGGGGAGCATTCTTCATGTTTGTGTCAGAAGACACTTTCTTCTCTTAACTTTTATCTTATTTATTTCGTAGATATCATTTTCTTTTAAACCGTTTTTGGTTGAGTTTGTGTCATTCTGGCTAATTAATTATATATTAAGATACAACTTTAAGTGATACAACTTTTTCTTTTTAATTCATATGTTGGTTCACCAACATCTCATTGCAGTCTGCTTATTCAAGCAGATTTGTGAGCACCTGCACATATTTTTAAGGTTTTAAGTTTTCAAATCAGAGGAGGAGATTGATTATATATACAACTGTACTGAAGTCTTTGACCCAATCATCAATAAATGTGATTTGTGAACATCTACTTTCTATATATTGTACATGATTTAACCATGCATTTGTAAGCTTTGAATAAAAAATCATGCCTAGAAACTTGACTTCTTATACAAGTTATCAGATAGTTTTTCCTGGTTTAATTTTAATTTTAATACAAGGGGAGCTACTCTTACTAAAAACCATTGCTAGAGTTTTTATTCATGATTTTTGATGAAACCCTGTATCACGATACATGCCAATTGTATTTATATCCTCATGTATTCTTTTTTTCAGATATAATGTTCTTTTACCAGATAACCATATGGAGCTGTAATAAGCAAATTGTGATATAGCACAACACTTTAAATGTTTGTATACATATACATCATGCACCATTATGATAAATGGTGTTTGACTTATACATACAACTACACTGATGGTGTACCATTCTGAATGATAGATATTTCAGAGTAAGTATTATTATTGGCTTTAACTTCTATTGTTGGATCACTAAGACAATCTGTTACCAAACCAAGCATATTACCCCTGAATACAAAGTTAATTATTTTACATTTTTTTTAAAGTTCTGTATGCTTATATTAATGGTTCTTTCCAAACCAGCTCAGTCCATGTCTAAATGGATTAGTCTGGCATTGAATGGTATATTCCATTTAAGTTATATCCATTCTAAAAATGGGTAAATCTGGTTTGGAATAGGTTTTACCTGTAATTGGTCAATTCCATTTTAAAAACGGGTGCAGGTCGTTTCGTAACCTGGTCGTTTCATACCTAGTCGATTCGTAACTAACTATAGGTCGTTTCGTAACTGAGACGTTTCGTAACCTTATAAAAATATATAATAATATGAGTTGTAGGTCACGGAAAAATGTTTCGATTAAAAATAATAAAAAGACTAATTGATGTATATATATCTATATTTATTTAGTAAATAATTTTACACTTTACAAGTAAAGTTTTACACACATACGAATAGAACAGAAGAATTTAAATTTTCCATCATTATTTAGATGTACCCCGTTTTTATCAAAGTATTTAGTCTTCTGCCACGTGCATTGATGTCTCCAATACTTGACACCACTCATCTTTATGTTGCTAAGTTCTCTATAAATCTTCTTTTTTCTATCATAAGTTGTTTCTTTCATGCTTCTTGTTTTTAGTCTGACGATGTTGGAGCCTATCACTACAGAATGTTGAAACTGTGACCATTTATAATACTCCACTTTATCACTTTACACCTACTGTAATTACTTTTTATTACCTGTCAATAGCAGTCATAAAACCATTTAAGTTCAACACCTTTAAATAATTAAAAATTATTATTATTAGATGCACACTTTTATCATTTTTAAATACAAGTAATAACAAGAACAAAACACGAAATTTATTTTGGCTTCAATAAAATTATATATAGACAATTCTCAGAGATATACACTTCTACAGACAAAACTAGTTAATTAATCTATATATGATTATATATTTTCTTTAACTGTTTAATTTAAACTAATTAATTTAAACTAACACTTTATAACCATATATAATTACACCAGGTACGAAACGTCTCAGTTACAAATCGACCAGGTACGAAACCACCAGGTTACGAAACGACTAGCATTCTTTAAAAACACTACAGTTATAATTAATTGAGACCACTTGGCTTATTGAATAATTGAAAGTTCAGAGTACTCAGGCAGTTAAAATGTGTTCACATGGTTTTTTGATTTGTTCATTATTTTCAACCATTGTGACCAACTGACTATCAATGATCACTAAATTTAGACTAAGTGATCACTCCCTCTTAATTGAAAAGGGGAGATATTTTAAAATCCCAAGAGAGGAACGACTTTGTCATAAATGTAAAATACTAGAGGATGAGAAACATTTTTTACTCTATTGTGATTATAATAAAACACTAAGAAATGCCTTTTTTGAACACATATGTACAGAAAATAATAACTTTAATAATTTAAATGAAGAAGAAAAAAATCATTATTTACTAAATCCATCAATACCTTTACAAACAAATAAGTTAGGATCCTTCTTGAAAAAGTCATTAGAACTGAGGGCAGGGGACTCTTAACAGCTTGTTTGTTTTTATAAATTTTGATGCTGTATTTGTTGTGTTTGTTTGATATGTATGTATATATGTTTATTGTGTTAATACATGTTGGTCACAAACTGTAAAGTTTATACGACAATAAAATATTTGATTTGATTTAATTTGAGTACTGAAATGTAGATTTGTTTTCATCATGTTCTGAACATCATACATGTATGTGATTCATCTCACTGAGTAATGCATCAGAACTCACTGATTGATGAGCATCAGTAAATTGTTAAATCAATGGTCAGCGGTCAGCCAGCTTAATGATATCAGTTTCTCAATAATAGGCATATAATGAACAAAAAATTAGTTCAATTTGGATATCTGATAATTTTTATCATTAAAAAAACAAATCTTTCTATTTTTATTTATATTTTAAATCTCCAGTCTTAGTTTTATTATGTATGTGAAGATTCTATAAGAATTTGATTAAAAACTTAAGACATGAGTTAACACACATGCCTGCCTTGAAGGAGTTGCAGGAACAGGCTATCTTCCGAACATTTGAAAGTCCCTACTATGTACTGGTTACCTAAATTGCACAAAAAACCATTTAAATTCCGTTTCATCTCCGCATCTAGTAAGTGTTCTACTACCAATCTATCAGTGCTTCTAACTACCTCCCTTACTACGATCAAAGAACTTGTTATTAACTTTTGTAATAAAGCTTATGAAAATAATGGTATTAGTTATGTTTGGTGTGTTAAAAATTCTTTAGAGGTTTTAGATAAAATACATGCTTTTATTTATATATCTCAACTTGTACGATTCGCTCGTGTATGTAACAATGTTTTAGATTTTAACGAGAGAAATTTATGTATTACTGAAAAATTAATACACCAGGGTTTTCGATATCACAAACTAGTCAAAACATTTACTAAATTTTATCATCGGTATAAGGACATCATTTGTAAATATAGCTCAACATGCAGACTTCTTATACGTTCAGGTATTTCACATCCAATTTTTTATGGAAATATTCTTTATAAAGCACAAAAATGTCAGTATTCACCTCTGAAGCTAACAAAACCTTTAAATAGACTTATTAAAAAGGGATATAGTTACGATACTGTTGTCAGGTCATTAAAGATTGCATATTTTGGCGTTAGTATTGATTCACTTATAGGGTCTTTGCATTGGCACTAAACACATTTATTTAAAAACCAGTTGTTGGCATGACACGGGTTATGTTCTTCTCATATATGTTATGATGGTATGATACTAAACCCCTAATGGGAAGGATTGTGCCTGATATTCATATGATGAAGACATAATCTTTCAATCAGTTTAATTGAAGTCTGGAGCTGGCATGTCAGTTAACTGCTAGTAGTTTGTTGTTATTTATGTATTATATATTGTCATTTTGTTTATTTTCTTTGGTTACATCTTCTGACATCAGACTCAGATTTCTCTTGAACTGAATTTTAATGTGCGTATTGTTATGCGTTTACTTTTCTACATTGGCTAGAGGTATAGGGGGAGGGTTGAGATCTCATAAACATGTTTAACCCCGCCGCATTTTTGCGCCTGTCCCAAGTCAGGAGCCTCTAGCCTTTGTTAGTCTTGTATTATTTTTAATTTTAGTTTCTTGTGTACAATTTGGAGTTTAGTATGGCGTTCATTATCACTGAACTAGTATATATATTTGTTTAGGGGCCAGCTGAAGGACGCCTCCGGGTGCGGGAATTTCTCGCTGCATTGAAGACCTGTTGTTGACCTTCTGCTGTTGTCTGTTCTATGGTCGGGTTGTTGTCTCTTTGACACATTCCCCATTTCCATTCTCAATTTTATTTTGATGGTCCTTTTAATTCTGTTGACAGTTATGATTTTTCTACTCTCTATACTACACTTCCACACAATCTTATCAAGAAAAAGTTTTCATATTTAATTAAATGGTCTTTTGAAAAACTCATTACAAATTTATTTGTTGTAACTCGTTTAAAGCCTTTTTCTGTAAAGAAAAAGGAAAGTATGCCAGATACACTTACTGGAAATGTGAAGATATGATTGAAGCTTTAAATTTTCTCCTGGACAACATATATGTACGTTTCAGCAATAAAGTGTATTGACAAGTAGTAGGTATTCCTATGGGCACTAACTGCGCCCCTTTAATAGCAGATTTATTCCTGTATTGCTATGAATTCTCAGTTTATGACCAAACTCAGTAAAGACACGTCATTGTTACATTTGGTTGATACATTCAACAATACCTTCCGTTATCTAGATGATATTTTTTCGTTAAATAATCCAGAGTTCTCTAAATATACTGTAGATTCATTATTATTCGTTGGATACCAATTTTCGTGGATTTCGTGGGTACAGGTGAACCACGAAATTAAATGTTCAACGAATAACAAATTTTCCATAGGCTTGTATGCAGACTTCGTCAAAACCACGAAATTAAATATCAACGAACATGTAAGTTTTCCTTAATCCACGAAAATTGGTACCCACGAAAATAAATGAATCCACAGTACTACCGAAATTTACCCAATAGAACTTACTTTAACTAAATCTAACATAAACAGCAGTAGTTGTCCTTTTCTGGATTTGGACAAATCCATATGAAAATTTACGACAAAAGAGACAATTTTTCATTCCCTATTGTTAATTTTCCTTTTTTAGACAGCGATGTTCCTTTGGCTCCATCATACAGTGTTTATATATCCCAACTTGTTCGTTATGCCCGTGTGTGTAGTGATGTCATAGATTTTAACGAACATAATCAATGCATCACTGGTAAATTATTAAGTCAGGGATTTCGTTACCATAAATTACGTAATACTTTTGCTAAGTTCTTTCATAGATACAAAGATTTGATTAGTAAATTTGGCTGTATCTGTAGAAAACTGATTAAAAACGGTATTTCACATCCTAAATTTTACGGTAATATTGTACTTAAAGCGCGGAAATCACTATGTGATCCGTGTAAGCTCATCAAACCTTTAAACAACCTTATTAGTAAAGGTTATCTTACCAATGTTGTAATTAGATCTTTGAATATAGTTTACATTGACACTAATATTGATTTTGTCATCAGCAAATTAAAACATAACTAAATTTGTATTCTTTTCAAACGGGATGTATAAAGACACACCCACGTTCATTTTGATCTATAAAGAGGTTAAACTCCTAACTATCCTACTGTCTGTCGATACATTTATTTTTGGCATTGCACAAGTCATGTCTTCTTTGCCTGTCCATTACGTTAAAATACTAAATCCCTGGGATGTGTTTTAGTTGATTTTAGTCTCTGATGCATGATTTTTTATTATTAATTGTTTTGGCTTTTAACTAGCTGTCAGTAACTGTGAGTACTCTCAAATCGTACTATCTTGTTTATTTGACCTGTTGATACTAATTGTAATGCTTTTTTGTTATTTAATGTTATTCAGAGTTATATCTGGTCTATATACCAGCTTTGATAAGTGTTTGGTATTACTATAAATTTTCACTTCGTACTATGAACATCAAAATTATTTATTTTGTAAAAATATTTCCTTTCTCTATCGGAACTGTACACGTATACCTAACAACAAAATTATTTTCATTTACCTGTGTTTAAAGTAATTGCTAATGGCTGATACTTTTGTTCGAGCATATTGTTTCCCTTAAATTGTTTAACATTTCATACCGATATAACATGTTACTTTTATTATTCTTCCCTTAGTTTATTTATGTTGTATTTACATTGTATCATAGGTCAAATTTATTTGTTCAGTGTATGTTCACTGGTGTTAATATGTCCTTTGATTGAGTTAAGCTATTTCAGTTGATATTTTGTAGTGTGTCTTTCTATGTTGTGATGGTACACTATTGTTTCAGAAAAAGGGTGAAGGTTTGGTACCATTAAATCATTTAAACCCGCTGCATTTGTTTGCACCTGTCCTAAGTCAGGAATCTGATGTTCAGTAGTTGTCGTTTGTTGATGTGGTTCATAAGTGTTTCTCGTTTCTCGTTTTTTATATAGATTAGACCGTTGGTTTTCAAGTTTGAATGGTTTTACACTAGTAATTTTTGGGGCTCTTTATAGCTTACTGTTCAGTGTGAGCCAAGGCTCTGTGTTGAAGACCGTACTTTGACCTATAATGGTTTACTTTTATATAAATTTTGACTTGGATGGAGAGTTGTCTCATTGGCACACATACCACATCTTCTTATATCTATAGACTGAAATGCTGCAGTATAGAAATATTACCACCTTTAAATCTACTTTTCAGTCATAAAATACATGTTGAAGAGGTGCTCCAAATCTTTTGAAATGCATTAAATTTGAAGCTGGAAGGTATGAAAGAAAATGTATGTGGGCACAGAAACAATGGCAGAAATGCTAAGATAAGAAGTAGTGTTTTTTTATGTTTCTTAAAGAGACAACATTATAATAGAACAAAAAGCCAGTAAATTAATGGTGTAAAGATATGCTCAGCATGCAGATATGAAGAAAACTGTTAATAAATTGTGTTTCCTCTATGGCTAAAATGAAAATACTTTTAATAAGAGTTTCTCTAAGAATGCTTATTTAAATGGCTACTCTGGTTTTTATATTTACTGGTATACTTTTGGTAGTGAAATTTTAAAGCAAATTTCTTATGAATTTTAAAGTGAAAAAAAAAAATTACTAAAAAAAATTAATACCCTATTTGTTCAAAGGCTAAAAACCATAAAGACGTTACACTTTTTATACGCCCGTTTCCGGGACGTTTTATGGTACACTGTTGTCCTTCCGTCCGTCTGTCTGTCATTCCATCTGTTTGTCTGTCCATCGTCAACTTGTCAGACAATAACTCAAAAATGCTTTAACCAATTTGCATGAAACTTTGGTGAATTGTTTATATCTATTGATGTAAGTTCCCTTTCGATTTTTATAAATTTTCGATTATACGTTTCCAAGTTATCATGGTTAAGGGGTTTTATTCATTAAAAAAGGTGGATTTTACAGTTTCAGGACAATAACTTAAAAATGCTTTGAGCAGTTTTCATGAAACTTTGGTGAATTGTTTATATCTATTGACTTAAGCTCCCTTAAGATTTTTATAAATTTTAGATTTTACGTTTCCATGTTATGGGATTTTATTCATAAAAAGGGGGCATTTCCAGTTTTTGGACAATAATTAACATTCTTTGAGCAGTTTTCATGAAACTTTGGTGACTGGTTTATATCTATTAAAATAACCTCATTTTAGTTTTTGTCTTTTTTTTTACTTAACATTTTTTTTTTGAAAGCATAACATAAAGTTTCACTAAGTATAAAGTTAATATGACTTTTGCAAATAATGGTAGAAACACCTTAAAGGGATGTAATCTTAGGGTAGAAACAAAATATGACTTTCGTACAAAAGATGGAGGAACTTAAAAGTTCAAAAATCACAGACAACGATTTTATCAACGATAATGTTTTTGAGGAAAAGGCAAAGGACCAGAGCCTGGAAACCCTAAAATGGAAGGAACTCCCAACCGGTGTGATTTATAAAATCCTGGAAGTGGTAGAAGTAGATGGGAAGTTTGGGAGGAGTAAGATCCTCACCTTGAAAAACAGAGAAGGAGAAACGACAAGGGTGTGGGCTTGCAGTATACTGAACAGAGAGATGGAACCCTTGGAAGGAGCCTTTCTTAAATATTTTAAAAATTAATTAAATTAAAAAACTTTAAAAAAAGTTATATACATGTTAATATTATTGAACCACAACTAAATATATATTTTAAATGTTTTGGTTTAAATATAAGTGGTAAATTCTTTTGTACAAAAAAAAAAAAATAATGGGCCGGATGGGGTACAAAAAATTTTTCCGATCCGACATTTCTGCCGTTTTTTACGGCGCATGCGCATTTGATACGCACAAGATTTTAGTAATGCCCTTATTGTATAGCCAGTACGTCAATAGTCCTTTTTACGCGGGCTTTCAGACGTTATCGTTTTGCAGTGTTGCTAACTGCCTTTGTGACGTTGTTTTGTTTGCATTATACAGAAATGAACGGAGAAGACTGGAAGGTATTTTGTACAATCATGGATGATTTCAAAAACTACTTATGCAACGCTTATCCTAGCGATCAGGAATTGAACGAGTACTGGACAAAACTCGAGCGCTTTGCTGAGCAATCAGCGAAAATATCGAAATGTGAAAAAGAGAGGAAAAAAATTGCACAGAAACGAACGAAGCAGGAAGAAAGGGAAATGTTCAAACGAAAATTGATGGAAAGTTACCAAGAACAAGAAGATGATGATTTAACAGAATTACCGCCTGATTTGCGAAATGAAAATGAAATGAAAAATCACTAGAATTAAAAATCTACAGAAGAAAATCGATCACACAAGACGAAATGTACTGTTCTATACGTTCGGACAAGGAGAAACTATTTTTGTTTTGAAACAAAAATTGAAGCTACATAAGGATGAGTTGTGTCCCTACTTCGCAAAGCACGAACTTGTGTATTCTGCTAGTTATATTTATAAACTGGTCAAATTTTACCAGATTGCTGATCTACATCAGAAAATATTGAAATGTAACTTACCAGTAAGAGACATTTTCAAACATCTCGACATGTTACATGAAATATGTATTGAACTTGAATGGTGACTTTTGATTAAATCAATACATGAATATCTCGGTCCTTTTAAGGATCACCCACATTATTAAAAAAGAGTCTAAATCTTGTATCACAGGTTTTTTTTTACAGCGTGAAAATAGTATTACGGTGTGAGACTTTTTATAGCGGGAAAGTAGTATTACGGCGTGAGACTTTTACGGCGGGAAAAGAGTATAACGGAGAGAGACTTTTTATGGCGGCAAAAGAGTATTACGGCGTGAGACTTTTTATAGCGGGAAAAGAGTATTACAGCGTGAGACTTTTACGGCGGGAAAAGAGTATAACGGCGTGAGACTTTTTATAGCGGGAAAAGAGTATAACGGCGTGAGACTTTTACGGCGGGAAAATAGTATTACAGCGTGAAACTTTTTATAGCGGGAAAAGAGTATTACGGCGGGAAAAGAGTATAACGGCGTGAGACTTTTACGGCGGGAAAATAGTATTACAGCGTGAGACTTTTTATAGCGGGAAAGTAGTATTACGGCGTGAGACTTTTTATAGCGTGAAAGTAGTATTACGGCGTGAGACTTTTACCCATTGGAAAGCCTTTTTTGGGGATAAGAAGCACACTTCGAAAGCTCCTCACTGAAACTGGATAGCGGTTGTCGCAGCTGATCTTTCTCATTGTAGTAGCTTTTGAGGCAGGTAACGATCTTCCCAAACTCAGCATTATCGATCTGTTCATCGTCAGCCAAAGCAGTACTGATACGTTGTTCGACCAAGGATTTTGTGGACTGTACCAATCGCAAGGTGTCGCGGTGTTTCTTCTTCTTTTTTATTATACGCCTTGAGATCAGTGTGAGTACCATCACGGCAGTGGCACTCAAGCAAGCTAGGGATCCTAGGGGAAGGGAGGCTATAGCACCTATACCGGTCAAAGCTGAACCCATGGTGCAGCTGGTCAACATCAAACTGGCTACGGAACACGCACCCTGTAATATAGACACTACTTTGTCGAGTCGTTTATAGTTGTTTAAGGTACGTTGATACTTATGAATATCCGCGTTGAGTTGGTCTTCCATACATTCGACTCTGGTCTGTCGGTATCCAGAATCTAAATCATCCATTGATTTATAGGAGCATACCGAGGAGGGGAATATTTTTGAAGGGCTGTTAGCACCTAAGATTAGACCAGCTCCGTCGTGGAATTGCTGACCACGCTTCAAGTAGAGTCCATCACCATAGGTGATCCGGTCGTTTGAAGGTTTGAGGTAGAGACCGTTGCCACTAGGTTTCACGGTGCAAACGCATCCACCACGTTTCAGGTACCATCCAGACCCTAAGGACTTTTTGACGGCTACACCACCAAGACCACTCAAGGCTCCAACACCCAAGGCGGGTAGAATGGTTTTTGCTAACATGGGGAGTGCCCTCATTGCCAGCCCCGCCAGCATGGGTAGGAAGCCACCCACCTTCTGCATGTTTTCCTTCAATTGGGTCGCACTCAACTCTAGGACCATGCCACCAGTACCCTTCTGTAGGAGCTTGGTAATCTTGTGAACCTGGCGGGTGGTGAGCAACATCTTGTGTTTGCTTTGCAGGTTTGCGTGGGACAAACGAATGGAGACCGGACAACCTTTTTTAGCCGCCCGTTGTAGTTTATCAGCTTGACCTTTTGTTAAGTTCAAACCTTGTTCGTGATAAGTCATTTATTTATACCTCACGAAGATGAAAGCGGATGGAGATGTGTTAACCCCTGAAATCGATGGGCCTACCGTCTTGGTCGGTGAGATACGTTTGCATGCGATTGATGGTTCGCAAGGTCACTGGCAAGTATACTAGATTTCTGGGGGTTTGAATGATCTTCATACCAAGACCGTCTGCGGGAAAGAAGCTGTAGATGGTAGACTGCTGTGTACCATTCACATAACTTCCATGGATGATATCACTATTCACCAGAATGCTGTTGATGCTGATGATATTCACAATGTGTTCCCCTTCCGTATAGCCGTTTGTGGTTATATCGTACGTGTAAATCTGCCGCTCAAAGCCCAAGACGGTGTTGATGCTATTGACAACGTTGAAGTCTACTTGATAGTGTCTGGCGAGGGTCAGCGTTGCTCTTAGGGTTGCCCGGTTGGCATCGATGATGATCTTTGTTTTGTGTTTGTTGAACCGTAGCCGCCGCTGGATCTCATTGTTGATGTCTTCGATGTTATAGGAACCTATGCTCAGTGCGATGGGAAACCAGTTGGCACCATCGTCGTGGGAGTAGCGGAAGGAATTTTTACCTGTATGAATGTTGGGGATGGAGTTATAGGTTTCTAGGTTTACCAATGCCATCTCGTAGGCCTTGGATTCCTTGAGTGGTAAATGGGGGGGTTGAACCGGGTAAGGATTTGGCTATCGTTTCCAGAGACGATGAAGGAAAACCCATGCTTGGGGTCGGTGTTATTAGCAATTTGCTGCACCAATGTGTTATCCATTTATTTATGGTAGACCATTGTCACATATTTTTGCTTCCACTCTTCGATACCGTCATACTGCTCCTTGAGTTGTTTACCAGCCTTCACTACGATCGCATAGACTTCGGCGGGGCGACTGGCAAAGAGGAGTTGTAGGTGAATTTTATCCATTTACTTTTTAGTACACAACGTTCATCTTCTGACCATCGGATTCAAACTGTAGGATTCTATCTGAAATGACAAGTGCAAACGCTTCGGTGTTGGCTGGAACATTACGGGCGAATTCTGCTCCGATCTGAATATCCACCGTGGATTCTTTGAGACGCTCAGACTGATGACTCACATCAATCACAAACAAGGGGTACAAGTCGATGAAATCGGAGGGATTGATACCACCATTACTGAGGAGAGTGTCCATGTTATGGAATTTCTTTCTGAAGTCGGAGGCCTCTTTGAACACTCTGGCGATCCTATTTTCGTTGAAAGCTGCATTATAGTCGACTGCTGGATAACGTTCAGCGTTGAGGGTGACATTGATATTTCACAATCGACAGTGATCGAACACGGAAGCATTATGGGTTTGGTCACTACTTTTGTTGGTTTGGAAGGCAACAATGATATATCTAGGCTTTTCGCGACCAGTCTTGGCAGCTAGACGCCAGTTAAACTGTGAGGCTTGGGGAACGGCTATTGAATCACACTGTCTCATGCGAAATCCACAGTGGATTTTGGATTCACTTTGGATGGTTTGTACAGTTGCATTTTATTTTCGTCTGAGGGGGTGACGTGAGGAACAAACCACGATAGTTTACTTAGGACAATCTTTGCCGGATCGTTGACGGCAGCTGCTCTCAAAATGGCATTAGCATTTGAATCGCGAACGAGTGAGAGTTCGTGCCTAAACCTGTACACTATTTTGTTGTAATCATCTGCGAATCCAAAAATATGTTTTAGGGGGATGGCAAACGAAAACGATCCTTTGTTGGTGGGCTTGGTGATAATGTATCCATGGCGGGCTGCAAATCCAGTGTTCTCAGCCTCAGCATCGGTGGAAGAATCCTTATACCACAGTTGGTTGAGACCCTGCGATTTGGAGAAGTCGTCGGGGTAGGTTAACATTCCGAGCATAGTGGTGGCAATGCCGGGGTCGTTAATATGTTCGATCTGCTGACCGGAAAGCCTGTAACTGATGCTTTTGAAGAGATACATGATACCATTATGGGTGAGCGACACAAGATCGCCATCGGCATATGCTGTGTCATCATTCTTGAGAAGTCGACCTTCTACCACGAGATAACTCTCGGCGGGGTGTAGGAACAAATCCTGGGTTTCGATGTTGATTCGGATTTCAGCACTGGCATTGTTCAGCTGGGCACCGGCTTGTGGTTCGTATTCTCGAACCTGATATTCCTGGAGACTTTCGTCGAAGGTCAACCCTTCGGTGATTGTAAGGATGTCAGACATAATGTATTTATTTATAGCGTTGGACGAAGTCGTGGATGGTTTTGATACCAGAGCCGGAGATTAGATTGTTTAACCGAGCTTGCTCTGGCTTTTTGCGTTGAACACTAAGCTGTTGAGGGATTTTAATACGTTTCCTGGGGCGGGTCACTTTACCAACCACATGGTCGACGGCTTTGGAAGCCCCTTTTTCAACACCTTTCAAGGCCGCATTGGTGGCAGCACTCACGGCCTTACTTCCTATGGTTTGGGCGGCAGAGGAAGTAAACATGCGTCCAGCCAAACTGGCGATTGTGTCAAACAGTCCTTTACCACCGTAGGCGTACTTTCGAGCATAACCTTTCTTGATTTGCAACATTTATTTATAGGATACTACGATGAAGCGCCGTATATTCATCGATACTAATATGTCTCCCCCTTTTCATAGCATCGATAATCGACACAATTTCGTTGCGCACACCATTATTTCCTGCTTGGTATGCTGCAGCACACAGTTCCAAGCGATCGAGAAGCTGCTTGAAGTTGGAAGGAAGAAATATGGTTTGCAGCCCATTACCAAATTATCCTTCTTGTAGATGTGGGATACGATTTCCTTCCACTTGTAACCCTTATTCGCCTTCGGGGTTCTCGAGAGGGTGGAATTGCCTTGATACATGGCACCGGAACTTTTCAGGATCTGTGCATAGTCCACTAGGTCTTCGGGCTCAAACGATTTTGGATTCTTTTTCACCATGAGTTCCCAGAGGCCAAGGGTTCCTTTGTACCTCACACCATCTACAAAAATATCATCGCCGTCAAACGTAACTGGTGAGCTCCGATGAAGATACCATCGTTTTCAGATCGCAATCCAAAGGTGTGGTCGGCGGAAGGAGTCATACTGAGCTGCAAATACTGCTGTGCTCGAGGTCCGAGGACGGTGTCTGTAGGTGGTGCGATGGGTAGTTGGTCGGCAAACTTGGGTGGTGGAGGAGGGAGGGCTGGCACTGCTGCAGGTAAATCTTCGATTGTCTTGGTGATTTTTGAAGCTGCTTCCCGCTGAGCCTGAACCACAGGCTTGAACACCCTGGAAAGGTCTCGGCTGAGTCCAATCTTGTCGAGACGATGTTGCATGTTGCTGGCTTGAATGCTCCGCTTAGTTTCATGCAACTCCTTTGCGAGCGCCTCACGCTGCTTAGGGTCGGTAATCTTGATAAACGTCATTTATTTATAGGAGCGAACGCTTCTAAGCGTTGGTGTGAACGCCCCTAAGCGTTGGGTCGAACGCCCCATAGCGTTGGTTCGAACGCCCTTGAAAGTCCCATAGCGTTTGATAGCGTTTGAAGGAACGTCCCATAGCGTTTGATAGCGTTTGAACGAACGCCCCTAAGTGTTAGGTAAAACTCTCCCAAGCACCGTAGGGAAGCCCCAAACGCTTTTCCCAAATGCGTTTGGTATTGTCCAAACAATCCAAGGAGCAGAAATGTCTGTATTCATCTTTGAGGAATCCAAAACCCTTGCTCCCGATTTTTACACCCGACCAGAGCTTTACGAATTTGGGCATGTATATATCTACTTTAACACCACACTGGTAACATGTGACAAATTCAGGCATATCTTCTTTGCAAGGTGTCAACTTAGCATCACATTCCGGACGATCCTTTTTAAATTCAAGGTTCAAGTGTCTTTTGCATTTGTTTTTACCCGGTTTGCATGGGTGTGTGCAATGATGGCTTCGAATCGTCTTGGTAGGGCATTGTGGTTGTGGGGGACGCTGCACCTTACCATACAGACGTTCGGAGTTCCATGCGTCGAAATCACCTCCACCGCTATAGATCGGGCGGGTGATCACGAGACCGCATTTGAAACATATACTCCTTTGTTCGACTGGGTTCCACTCAAACTTACATTTTATGCATAACCAAATACGCTTTGGCTTAATAGGATCCATAGAACCAAACTCCAGCTCCAGTTCCATCTTATTCTCCGACTCCTCACTGCCCCACTCCTCATTCTCCAAAATTTTAAAGAATTTTTCATACTGATCCATATTTATATCAACAATATTGGATGCCATCCCTTTATTATAATTAGTTTACATAAAACTCTTCTAATTTACATCGGTATTTCCCTGCTGACTTGGGGCTTGTGAGATCGATGGTTACAAATCCATAAGGTTGGGACCGGCAATGCTTACACAGAGCGTCACATTGTTCCTTGGTAAGATCGTTGAATATGATCGAGATTCTTAGCATCTTGCTGGAAGAGGCAGAGGAAGTTTGCATTTTCTCGGATCGTTTGTCTGGGTTGTTTGAAGTAGTTCTGACATAGGTAGAAACAATCGACGTTGTTGTGGCGACCGCGCACGTAGTAGTCTTCACACGTGTTCTGTTTGCTCAGCATCAAATCGTCGAACACCATGAGGTTCTTGCGACTGGGGTCGAGTTCCCGGGGGTCTGGTACATCGTTCCCTTGCTCGAAGAAAACAGTGTCAATACCACTCGGGTGTCGTGGTGGTGGTAAGGCGTCGACCACATCGATCAACGAGTAGGGTGAATTGCTCTTACACTGTAGGAGGTCTCGGATATCTTCCTTAGGGAAGCCTTTTACCAGCGCTTGCTGCAACAGCTGGTAGATGGGCTGGTGAAGCGATTTTCCGAAGACGTATAATCGATCGTAGTCGAGCCATCCATCGCGCAGGAGTAGGTTGTTCAATAGCGTTGTTTTACCACAGTCCGACTTCCCAATGATCAACCCTCTGATTGACCGCTGCGGTAGGAGGTAGTGATTGCTCCTTTTGGGAGCGTTGGCACTGTAGGAAATGTCTTCGACGTTCATTTATTTAAATAAAATAACGATGATCTTCTGCGTAAAATGTCGTAGGAAGACGGACACAGTTAACCCTGGAGAAACAATTACCAGCAACGGGCGACGTAGGAAGGTTGGCAACTGCAAGGTGTGCGGTGCCACGAAGTCTCAGTTTGTTGCTACAACCGGTGCAGGGTTCATGAACAAACTAATCAACCGATTACCCATGGAAATGCATCTACCCGGACACAACTTTACCGGGCCAGGGACTAAAGTTAACAAGCGACTACTCCCCGATGGCACCCCAAAGGCTTGGTCAAAACCCATTAATCGAGTGGACCAAGCTGCATATCACCACGATCTCTGTTATGACCAGCATAAGGATACCACTTCACGCAACTCCATCTGTGACAAAGCTAGGCTAGCCTCGCTTAACACCATTCCCAACCCTACCACATGCGAACGCATGGACCGCAGCATCGTCGGACCCATCATCGGTACCAAAGCTCGATTCGGTCTGGGTATTAAAAAAAAAAGTTCGTTGGACCGATGATTTAGCTGAGGAGTTGCACAAACCAGTTCGACGTAAGTTTCAAAAACGCCGTGTGGTAGTGGGTGGTGTGGATGAGACCTGGGCGGCCGACCTTGTTGATATGAGTGCCTTTTCTAGGGACAACAAGGGAAATAAGTTCATCCTGAGCATCATCGATGTCTTCTCCAAATATAAAAAATACCACTCAAAAACAAGAAGGGGGTGACGGTGCGGGATGCCTTTCAAGCGGTGTTCAAGGAGCGTATGCCCAAGAAGCTTTGGACAGACAAAGGCACTGAGTTTTACAACAAGGATGTAAATCAGCTGCTTCAAAAGCATGATATTGAGCTCTACTCCACCGAAAATGAGGAGAAGTCGAGTGTGGTTGAGCGCTGGAATCGCACCATGAAAGAGAAGATGTTCAAATATTTCTCGGCCAACTCTACATGCACCTACATCAATGTCTTGGACAATCTTGTTCGCCAGTACAATACCACCAAGCACCGATCCATCAAGATGACCCCTGTCGCCGCAAGTCACAAGGAGCATGAAAACAAGGTGTATTGGAACCTTTACGGCAGCATACCTCCCATGAAACCACCACGATTTCGTGCTGGCGACAAAGTCCGAATCACCAAGAAGAAAGGTACATTCGAGAAGGGATACACACCCCGCTGGACCGAGGAAGTATTCACCATTTCCCTAGTGTTAAACACTCAGCCGCCCACTTATCGCCTCAAGGATTTCAGCGGCGAGAAAATTCAGGGATCCTTCTATGAGCCCGAACTTCAAAAGACTGATCAGGACGTCTACCGTATAGAGAAGATCCTCCGCAGGCGAACCGAGAACGGAATTAATGAGGTGTTTGTGAAGTGGAAGGGTTATCATAAGAATTTTAACTCGTGTGTCCCGCAATCAGATCTACAATAATCCTCAACAACCTTTCCGGTCTCAACCTTGAGACTGGAAAGATTTGGAAAACTAAGCATGCTTCAATTCGACAAAAACCCTCAATGCATCAAAATCCGACTGTAGACGATCGTAAAGGGCTTTGGTGATGGGTTCGTTGTCAGTTCGTGGGAGTGGGAGATTCAGCACATGAAACTTTTGCATGTCCAAGTCTGTTTTCATCTTACCACCGTTGGTTGAGACGCATTCTGACTTGTCGACTTTACCATTTTCTACGGCCATCAGCTTTTTGGTGAGTTCTTTGATTGATGAGTCATACTCATTTTGCATTCGCTTGATGGTCATCCGCATCTGTTTACACTCAGAATCTAATTCATCAATATCTTTCATACCATCTTTCAACTGTTGGGTCACCCACCGTTTTGTCACGGCATTTGAGCTTTCCTTGGGATGTCCTAGGCTAGTAATCCGATTGTCGTTCATATCCAATTCCTGCAGCATCCGCCAGACGGATTCGCGCTTTCTTGCATGAGATCCAAACTTATCCATTTATTTATAGAGTGAAAAGATTGTATTTTCCAGCGATTTTCCAGTCGCCAGCAATTTCAACACGAATAGGCAAAAGTGACCACACACTACCGAGCCTCGCTGCTGTAATTCATCGGTGCTATATCGAATTTCAGGCTGTAAGTAATTTACCATCTCGTCAGGCGGTGGCAATCCCTAAGAGTCAAAGTAATACTTTACCGGCCCACGTTTATACCAACAAGTCCAATGCGTTCCAGGACCCTCCCAGCTATCGTGATTCAAGATTCCACATTCGATGCGGCGCGGGCTGGGTGGTAGGGTATCTCGCATGAACACCCCTCTGAAACATGGGATTTTTAGGTTTTTGGTGGCTTTCACGAGGTCTACATTCGAAAGAGGTTTATAGGGGAGGGTTATGTTGTGCACACGTATGCTGCTCATTTATTTAATCATAGCTTGCTGAGGTGTTGTAAAATCCTGTAATAATTTTTGGTAAATCTATCATCGCTAAGATCTTTTCAGCTTCTTGTTCTTTAATCTCTTCAGCCTTTCTCTTCTCCAAACGGTCTCTAAGTTTATCTTGTTTTTCATAAAGTTCCATCTTCTGGCGATATTCATTAATACATTCTTGACCCGAACCAGCATACCTGGTGAATTTTGTATAATTGTTGCGTTTACTTTTACCCATTACTTTATTTATATGAATCAAAAGTGGCCTTTAAATATCCTTTTCGATTTTGTAATGTCCATGAGCAAGAGTACTGATCCCATCCTCCAGAATATGTCGCTTGTCATCCTTGGCCGAGAGTGCTATTTTGTTGATTTCCACGGTGTAGATCTGGTGAAGGCGGCTAAAGATGATGTTCATCGGCTTACATATTTCCAGCTGAGTGTCTAGGCATTGTTTGTACTCATCAAAGGTGATGTTTTGTTTGATGACAGACTTTGTTGTGTGAGGTGATCGTGGTCGCGAACCTTGTCACCAGCTAATTCACCACCGCTGTAAGGGCTGAAAGAATGGCCCAGCGTAAGCATTCCTGATCAGTATTCTGCACATTGATGATAGCTTTCTTTTGAGCGAGCGGTTTTGGCAATGCTATGTAGGAACTGCCCTTGAGAGGTTTAAACTTGTTTAAGTGGATTTCTAGCTTTTCAATATGACCAAATAACACACTACCTTCACGCATGTATTTGACCTTCTCGACCATAAATGCTATTTCCAACTCAAGGTCTGTGGATTCGGTGATGGTGGTAAGGGTTGATCTAAAGTGGGGAATGACGTAGATATTTTCTCCGGTCGCTGGGTTTGTTTTACCATCTCCACCTGTAGTACTAATTGCACTTTTAGGGCCTTCTTTTTGGTGAGTGCATCTGAAATTGTGCTGGCGATAGTGCTTTGACTTACATTAAAAAACGTTAGCATATCATGCTGTTTCAAGGGTTCAATGGTGATTGTGCCAAATACACCTTTCAATGCATCGCGTCGGTCAACAATTTTGATTTCCTCTTCAACGGGGGCATTTTCAATGTTCTTCTTCACCAGTTCGGTCAGGTCAGCTCTCCCTAGTCGGGAATAGTTGGTAATTCCCCGTTTTTTGGCAATGGTCTTCAGTTCTGTTTTGGTAAAAACCTCTTCGGGAGTAAATTTGTGGGCAGTATTGGTCTCAATTAACTTAACCAATTCCCCCTTGGGTTTCCTACTATATCCCTTAAGACCCTCCTTCTTTGCGATTTTTCGAAGTTCTTTCATGGTGGTTTTCACCACAATATTCCCTACAACTGGGGTATCCTCCTGCTGGCGTGGTTCTTTACTGTGTCTCCAGCAAAGCCCATCTTTCCCTGGTTTACTCTTACAAAACTGCCCCTTCTTTCTTTTTAGTGGAGCACCACAAGTTTTGAGTTCTTCATTTTCTTTGAACTGATCCATATTTATATCAACACTATTGGATGCCATCTCTTTATTTATTTCAATTTCATCCATCTTACTTGTAGCAACACAGTCCTTTAAGGTGTTTCTACAATTGTTTGCAAAAGCCATATTTTGTTTCTACCCTAGGATTACATCCCTTTAAGGTGTTTCTACCATTATTTGCAAAAGTCATATTTGTATTTACCCTTAGACTAATTAAAATGCTAGTCCATTTACATTGTAAAAAATCTAAAGTTGGATTTATGCTAAATTTCCCCTTAAAAATGGAAAGTGCCGCAGAATCGGCCTTTTTACACTACTATTAATCCAAGACAGTTCGCAACTTTTACAGGAATCCTTAAATTGTTAATGTGAGTCGCTTGGTTGTTCTGGACAGTTTGAATTGGTTAGAATTTTGATAATGTAATTTTGTGTTTGTTCTTCTAAATGTTGGTAAATTAAACTTTTGAATTTCTAATGTCTGCGGAAGAGGTATAGATGTCTTGTGTTCGTTTGAAAAATTCCCGATTTGCCGTACATGTTGAATACCAAATTTCGGTTTGACCATTTTACAAGATATATGAGGCTTTGGGTTTTCAAGTAATGTCATGTGAAAAAGAGAGAGAAACAATTCTTCCGTTCACTGATGACCGAACAGTATCATCTAGAAATAATCTGGTGCAGGTTTGTTATTTTCTGGTATTGCACGGTAATATTTGTGGATGTCCACGTGGCTTTTTGTTTAATAATCTAGCTGCAGAGGCATCGTCTCTTTTAAAACAACTGTGTAAGCCTGTTAATGTTTGGATCAATAGAATAATGGTTACCGTCTTTTGTTACTCAAAGAAGAATATCATTTATCTCGAGGCTGTGAAGATCCTGTGTCGCTCACCTAGCGTTATGAGCATCTCCAACAAAGGACCTCCAACATTGTAGACTAGGTTGTTGTCTCTTTGACACATTCCCCATTTCTATTCTCAATTTTAGAATAGAATTCATGATAAAAACATTTTTTTTCTGTTGATCTTGTATTGCTGATCAATTTTTCGGTTTACAGTTTCTCTCTATTTTCTTTAGTTTTAGCTCATAACTCAAAACGAACACAATAAAAAAAAATATCATTTCTGGAAATCACTCCGTAATAGAGTAATGCAACGATTTCGGCAAAATTTAACTTTTTTGTAGGTCTTGTCTTCCTGATCAATTTTGCTTTTTTTATATGTGTCTATTTATCTTGAATAGTTTTCAAGATAGTAGGCAAAACGTAAAAAATATAGTTTAAATCGACATTAACTCCTACAAAGAGATGAATGACGATTTCGGCTATTTGACTTATACGTAATTCATGTCTTGCTGATCGTTTATAATTTTTCAAATTCTATCTACCTATATATCATAGTTTTTTTTTAGACATTAGGCAAAAAAGTAAACAAAGGATAAACATCCTTATCAAAGGGCAATAACTCCAATAAGGGGTCGTCAGACGATTTAAATAGTTTAACTTAGTTGAAGTTCTTGTCTTGCTGATCATTTTTGCTTTTTTAAATTTCTTTCTACCTATTACAGTTTTTCAGATATAAACAAAAGCACAAAAAAATGATAAAAAGATGTAATCAGAGGACAATATCTCGAATAAGGAGTCGTCTGACGATTTCGACTATGTGCACTTATTTTTATATCTTGTATTGCTGATTTTTTTTGGAATATAGGTTTCTCTTTATATATTATAGTTTTTCTGATATATTAACCAAAAATGAAAAAAAAAAATGTAAAAGTCGTCATTTAAGGGCAATAGCTATTAAAAGAAGTCGTATCACAGTTTTGAAATAAACAGACTATAGGTAAATCTCATCATTTTGAACATTTCAGCCTCTTTCAGACTGTCTCTTTTAATAGCAGTTTCCAAGAATAATAGACAAAACCTGCGTTTTATCCCTGTGTTTTATTTAGCCATGTCGGTCATTTTGGTTGGCAAGTTAGGTCATCAGAGACATTTTAAAACTTGATACTATAATGATGATTGTTGCCAAGTTTGGTTAAATTTGATCCAGGAGTTTCAGAGGAGAAGATTTTTGCAAAAGGTAACAACGACGGACGACGACGTCCAAGTTATGAGAAAAGATCACTTGGCCATTTAAGCCAGGTGAGCTAAAAATGGAAGAAAAAAACCCACCGAAAACACAAAGAAAAAGAAAAAAAACTGGAATTTACATGACGTCATAAACCTACGTCATTGATGTTGCATTGGAAAATCTATATTAAGGTACATCGACGCTGTTCCAAATCTTATATTAACCTCCCGTGAATTTTGCCGCGGTGAATATAATGTTTTATCAAAGAGGATTTCCTATATATTTAGCCAATGAAAAAACAGAAAATTTATAGTCATATAATACTATAATATAATTTTAGATTTTGGAGTGGCATAGGCGCCTGCTGGCACCCACAAAAATCCACCTCTGCATAAGTCATTATCAAAATTTGCCATCAGACAACACAAGTCTGTGTCCACACTTGAGTTTAACCAAAGGAACTTTGGGATTTTTAATGTGATTATAAAACACCCATGCAACCCAGTAATATTATTCAGTATCTAATGTATACAATCATTTAAACTAGACCTAAAAAAAAGGTTAGGGGTACAATGTACCTGATGAGGAATGCCTAGGCTAAAAGCCTAAACCGAAACACCAATAATAGAAAAATAATAGACTAGACATGTGTTTATAATTATTCAAATCTATGAATTAATTGAAATTAAAAAAACATTCATATGTACCAATACGGATCAATAAGGCCTCTGCATGGTTCATTGGGTTGGTTCAGGACACGTCATATATTTAAAAAGTAGTTAGGTATGGAACCGAATTTGATACGTGGTTTAAAATCCGTAAAATAAAAAAAAAGTACCTTTAGACTTTAAGAGGTCATTGCTTCAACTAAAATACACCAGAATAAAAGAGAAGGAAAATATTTTCATAAGAACGTGCTAGGACATCTCGACACTACGTTCTTTCTCTGCGCTATAACTTAAAAAAGAGTCCCTCATCACACTTAAATTATTTACGCATTATAGATGTACAAACATACACAGCTGTATTAGTTAATGTCTTTTTTTTTACAGTGTTTATGGACTTCTCCTTTTTGAATTTATCTTGGAGTTCGGTTTTTCAAAGGATATGAATACATCGACAAGCAATCTTATGTTCATTATTTTTTTCATATTTCTTCATGATTATCATGATCATTTTATAAGATGAAGAATGGCTGATTAACGTCTAGTGGCAAATTGAATGCATATTTAGGACAAGGACAAGTTTTAAAAAGAATATGAATATTAACCCTGATTTGTACTAGACCTACACGCTGAGCCGGATTTTTACCTTGCTAGTTCAAAGTCCGGAAGAAGGACATGTAAACCTACCCGGACACATTATTCTGGCTCCGAGCCGACTAGTCTTTGTATTTACTACTTAATACCGCGTGCTTAACGAAGTAGAAGTAAACACCAATTTATATTTTTTTCGGTTTAACCCGGACAAGGTTCGAACCCAGGGCTCCCGTACTCGAGACAAGCACTCCACCACGAGAACAGTCTAATAAAATAAACCCTCTCAGCACTCCCGTTTTCTGATATGTCATGCGCAACATACAAATAAACGAAACGAAGTGAGAGGTATGAATTTTTTCCGCCTGCCATGAGAACACCGAAGCGGTCATTTTATTCGAACATACAAATTGTTCGGAATCTTTTTTACGTAAGCTAGTTTCGGTCTGTTATAGTCATTCCATTTTACAGGTTTAAGAAGAACCTCATCAATGACATCATACATCCGTCAGACGCTTAGGACTATAACAGTTAAATGAGAAATCTTGTTAACAAGGGACAAATAAATATTAAAAACGAACATCATATGCGAAACACGAACCCCGTAAGAAACTGAAATCAAGTTTCTTAGTGATGACTACCCAAAGTATGACAACTATGCTTTTTTCACCTAATACGAATACTACACACATACTGTTGTTTCAAAACTCAATATCTACATCGGATATAATAAATAATCAAAGACAAATGTGTCCGTCTTGTAACAAGTTCCGATTATTTGTTGTTATAAATTAAATTGTAATAAATGATAGATTTTAAAATTGTCATGTAAAATGACATATTATATACACAACTGCATGTCATGCGCAGTTCGTTAGAGTTATTTGTCATTTAGTTTCAGTGAAGACAATCAAGTTTAACAAATTAAGAAAAAAGGTTTTAAAGAACTTGGTGGTCTTTCATTTTAAAAGAATTATTCTAAAAAGTCACCGTACTAATTTATAATTTACTGCGGTAATCTTAAAAAAGATATGAGACTCATCAATGGTGTAGAATCATTCAGTACGCAATTTGTAACCATGCTAGATCGTGTTTTCAAGGAAATTCAGATGCTTACTAATATATAGAAATGACAATGCCTTAATAAATGATAGCGATCATTTTGACACATTTACTATCCTCTTTAAGGTGGTACCTAACACTACAGGGAGATAACTCTGTAAAAATCAGCTAAACGTTTTAATTACGTTGTATAGTTAAGGAAATATCTAAGCTTCTCAATGATCAAAATATGGGTTTGTCAAACTGCTATATAACCAACGAAATTTTTCTGATAAAGTGGTTGGTTCAAATTTTTTGAAATTTTTATATTTTTGTCAAAGGGTCAAAGTAAACATTTTGTCAAAATTTTATGAAAATTAAACGAGCCAAATTGATATAAGTCAAGGTGTTGGGTACCACCTTAATTTGTTGTATTCTAGAAAGCGCATGATACCAGAATTTTGTTTACATGTATTTCTGTAATCAGTTTATCCTACTCCTTATTTTAACACAATCTATTATTGTTTATCATTCTGATCCATTTATCTCTATTCTTTATCTTATGCAAGTATTATAAAGCCCGTAAACCCCTTCTACAAAAAGAAATGACTCTAAGACGTTTCGATGTCTTCATAGTTGTTATAAGAATAAGAAATTGAGATATGAACACAGAAAAAGACAACTCAACACCAGTGACCATATGACGTAAAAGTTAGTAACTAAAGTTAACCACACTGCCTTCAACAATAAGCAAAATCCATATCACATAGCAAGCTAAAAAAATTCAAACGAGAAAACTAACGACCTGATTTATGTAAAAAAATACTATGAACCAAAAACAGATATGACACGCAGGAACAAACGATAACAAATGAATTGTTGTACTGTTACACCACTGTCCCAGGTTAGGGGGATGGTTGGGATCCCGCTTACATGTTTAACCCCGCCACATTCTGTATGTATGTGCCTGTCCTAAGTCAGGAGCCTGTAATTCAGTGGTTGTCGTATGTTGCTGTGTTACATATTTGTTTTTTGTTCATTTATTTTTGTACATTAGTTAGGCCGCTAGTTTTCACGTTTGAATTGTTTTACATTTGTGATTTCGGGGCCTTTTATAGCTGACTATGCGGTTCGGGCTTTGCTCATTGTTGAAGGCCGTACGGTGACCGATAGCTGTTAATTTCTGTGTCATTTGGTCTCTTGAGAAGAGTTGTCTCATTGGCATTCATACCACATCTTCTTTTTTATATTAAGGATTACTGAATTACTTGCTCATTTGCGTTGCCCTTTCATAAAATGGACGGTGCTGATTCATGATGGCACCTTTCTAAAATCGGATGAATTCCTTATCCGTCAATCAGAGAAACATTTGTCTTGTCCAAAAGGGAATGATCATAAAAAAAGAAAAGAGACATGCAGTCTACTGAATTGATAAAAGTTAGACATTATGTATTGTCAAAATAATAGTTGACGCAATGCCCGAAATAAAACACGACAAAAAGACAACAATTTAGGATACTTATGTTGCATACATGTAAATATGGAATGATATTGTCGGGAACAAAATAGTTGATTCTGAAAACATATAGTTACGATACTGTTGTCAGGTCATTAAAGATTGCATATTTTGGCTTTAATATTAATTCACTTATAGGGTCTTTGCATCGGAATTAAACACATTTATTCTAAAACCAGTTGTTGGCATGACACGGGTTATGTTCTTCTCATATATTTTATGACGGTATAATACTAAACCCCTAACAGGAGGGATTGTGCCTGATATTCATATGATGAAGACATAATCTTTTAATCAGTTTAATTGAGGTCTGGAGCTGGCATGTCAGTAACTGCTAGTAGTCTGTTGTTATTTATGTATTATTGTCATTTTGTTTATTTTCTTTTGTTTCCTATTCTGACATCGGACTCGGACTTCTCTTATACTGAGTTTTACTGTACGTACTGTTGTGCTTTTGTTTTTTTCTACATTGGCTAGAGGTTTAGGGGGAGGGTTGAGATCTCAAAAAACATGTTTAACCCCGCCGCATTTTTGCGCCTGTCCCAAGTCAGGAGCCTCTGGCCTTTGTTAGTCTTGTATCATTTTTAATTTTAGTTTCCTGTGTATAATTTGGAGCTTAGTATGACGTCCATTATCACTGAACTAGTATATATATTTGTTTAGGGGCCAGCTGAAGAACGCCTTCGGGTACGGGAGTTTCTCGCTGCATTGAAGACCCATTGGTGGCCTTCGGCTGTTGTCTGCTCTATGGTCGGGTTGTTGTCTCTTTGACACATTCCCCATTTCCATTCTCAATTTTAAGAAATAGAATTTTCCATTTCAGATCAACTGTTTTGGGAAACATTTGGAAATGATGATACGAGGTAAAACAATATCTTGTACGGAAGAAATAGAATTTGAAGTTTAGTTGAACAAACAGTAATGAAAACATTAATGAAAAAGAATAGATTACACGTATTAAACTTCAGTTAAGATCGTTAAGAGAATCCAGAATAAAAGGGGCAATAATGAGAGCAAAAGCAAAATGGTAAATTGAGGAAGAGAAAAGTACAAAATATTTTTGCAATCTAGAGAAAAGAAATGATATAGAAAAAGTAATACAAAAATTAACTTTCGATAGTGGGGAAACTATCAATCAAAACGTTTATAAATAATATACACAGGACTAATTTATTTCCTTTGGAAAACCCTTTAATCAAAATTATGTCTGATGAACACAATATTGATAAAGAGAGGGAATTAAAAAGCTCAGAAATTCATAATGCATTAAAAAATATGAAAAATGGAAAATCTCCTGGTTTGGATTGTTTTACCACTGAGTTTTATATAAAAAAAATTGGCACGACATTAATCTTTCGTGCTGCGTTCTTTCAAAGAAGCATTTCAAGAGGGTAAATTATCAATTTCACAAACACAATGAGTTATCACCTGTCTACCTAAAGATGATAAACTCAAACATTTTCTAAAAAATTTGCGACCTATTTCACTCCTTAATGTAGACTATAAAATATTATCAACATGTATTGCAAATAGAATTAAAAAAGTCCTTGACCACCTGATTAGTGAAACTCAAACTGGTTTTATGAAAGGCAGTTATACTGGTGAGTGTACACGTCTTACATATGACCTACTGCAAAAAGTAGATGAGGAAAAAAAGCTTTCGATTCTCTAGAGTAGAACTTTATATGCGAAACTTTGAAACTTCTAGGTTTCTAGGTTTTGGTGACAGAATAGTGAAATGGTTCACAGCCCTATACTATAACTTACAAAGTTGTATTCAAAATAATGGCTATCTATCCGTTTTTTGGAGGGTTTTTTTAGAGAGGGGGTACGGCAAGGGGATCCGTTGTCTCCCTACCTTTTTATTTCATGTTTGGAACTGCTTAGTGCATCAATAAAATATGACAACAACATTAATGGTATAAAATTCAAAGTTCTGAATTTTTACTCAGCCAGTATGCAGATGATTCGACTATGATCTTGGACGATAGTGAAGAATCGCTAAATAGTGCTTTGAATAAGATAGACTTGTTTTACTCCTGCTCTGGGTTGAAGGCTAACTTGGAAAAACCCAAGCTATATGAATTGGGGCAAACAGGAGCTGTGATGAGGAGCTAAACACGGATAAAAAAATACTATGGAACCATTCAGGAAATTTCAAACTCCTAGGCATTCAATATTGTTTGTCAAAAGTTGATATATGTGTTGACAATTACTTAGAAAAAATTTAAAAAGTAAAACATCTCTTAAGTGATTGGTCAATTTAGAGATATTACTATATATGGAAAAATGGTAGTTGTGAAAACTCTTGCTCTACCAATTCTAATTTAATGTTTAACTGTTTTACGAGATCCATCCCCAGATATATTAAGCGAGATACATTAGCTATGCTATACAGATTTGTGTGGGATGGTAATGGGGACAAAATTAAAAGAAATATACTTATCTCATTTTATAAGGATGGCGGGGTAAAAATGACACATACAGAATCCTTTATAAAATCTCTTAAGTTGTCCTGGGTAAAAAATGTTTAAGACCCTTCAAATCATTCTTTACGGACATTGTTATTGGCAGATCATCTTGAAATGAAAGGTGGAGAAAATATTTGGTATTTATCAAAAGCAGCACTCAACAACTTAAAAACGAATTGAATCCCTTTTGACAAAATGTAATTTCATCATGGGCCTCACTGTGTGAACCTCTGTCCACAACCCCAAGTGACATCTTGTCTAAACTATTGTTTTTAAATGATAATATTATCATTGGTGGGAGAACAGCTTTTTATAATAGTTGGATAAAGAAAAAATATTTTTCATAAATGATCTTATAAAGGAAAATTGGGAATTTTACAATTTAAACGAATTTATTAGAAACTACAATATAAAAAAAAACTTTCCTAGAGTTCTACGGACTAATTTATGCACTTCCAAAGAAATGGAAAAATGTTATCCATTCACAAGTCATTTTCAAATTAAATACAGTCTGTCACGAAATTGTAACCGCCATAAAAACAGTAGATAAAGCATCAAAACATTTCTATAAAATTTTTCAAGATAGAATAAAGAAAACCCCTTCTCGTATACAAGAGAAATGGAAAATAAAACTGGGAATCGATATTGTGGCTGAAGAATGGCGTTTCTTTTTTAGTCTTCCTTTACTTATAACCGAAGATCCCACATTAAGGGCATTTCAATAGAGATTACTCCAGTAAATATAGTGAAACAGAATTGTGCACTTTTTGTACAGAAACAAAAGAAACATATACATCTCCTTTTTGAATGTAGATATGTTCGAACGTTCTGGCAAAACTTTTTTCAAAAGTTGGAAGAGGTATGTAAAATATGTAAAATAAGTTTTCATCCAACTTTATCAAGTATAATCTTTGGTGTTAAATATCATGTATTTAAAGATATCCTTAATACATGTATTTTGATATTGAAGAGATATGTTTACTTATGTCGAATTAAATTTAAAGTTCCATCTGTTGCTGAAGCAATTGAATGGCTTAAATATTATTATAGGATTGACATGGTCTCTATGAGTTTGTGCTTGACCAGAAAAGCAAAAGAAAATAGAATAAAAATGGTCAAAAATTGATAATATTATTAAAAGAAATAGGGCTTAAAGATGTATTCTTTACTGTATTATTGGCTTAGTATTCTATTGAAACAATTATGGTCTTACCATATATTTATGAGTTATTGCAAAAGTTATTTTTTGTACATATTTATTTGTAGATGAGACTTGAGAATGATATGAAAATAAAAATACATAGTACAAGAAAAAAAAACATATTGTACGGAAGCGTATTAGCAGCATGCACACATTTTTTTTCTGTTGATATTTCTTCCTATGTTTGCGAAATAACGCAACGCAAACATTTGTTTTATCTTATTATTTTATTTAAGTTTCAAGTGAAGCAGCTGTTATAAATGGAGGAGGCTGCACGTATTAAAAATGATCACTCTTTGTATTTATTGCAAAGTAAAATTCGAGCGTGCATGTTTAGCACACATCATGGCATAATAATGAGTAGGAGAATACATGTATATATATATATATATATATTACAAAGAAAATTGACTAAATTGAAGTTATAGCGAAGAAAATAAAAAATCAACCCAGTTAATGTAGCCGAATTTAGATATACTTCCAAAGTAAGCGTTCGTTTGAGCATTGTGTAAGATTGGTTAAATCCAAACAAGCTACTCTATTGAAATAAATGTATAAGATGAAGATTTTCTATTATCATAATAATGTACTCTACATTCAAATTGCTACCCAAACATCTTAAATAGCTACCTCACTAGATTGAAATTTAAAACCACATGATTTTTTTTTATCAAAAAATCTTGATAATATTCTGAGATTTAAAAATTCATTTCCTATTCAAAATAATTCATTTTAAAGCCGAATGATCATTTTGTCTATTTGACTTTATAGTTTCATAATTGTATTATGCGGGAACTTGGTCCCGTCCATGTAATCTATGTTGTTGTCTTTATTTCATGGTGTTATTAAATCTTTTAGCGGGGAACTGCTCACATTGGTGTTACATTATTTGGGAACTAGCTTGGACTCGGCATGACAACGGGTCCTTAAAAGACAACCCAGTCTGCTTACTACATTTTTATTCTGGTTCACAGTCTATTACACCCCAGTTCTATTGTTATACTTCATAGTTTTTATTTCTGAAACAAGTGTAAATTGAATAGATCTATTGTTACGAATAACAATGGATTTTGACCACAGGGTGTTACGAGCGGTGTTTCTGGAAATCCCTGCTTCTACATTCCGAAAACACAGTCCATTGTAATTCATAACAATAGATATATTTTTTTAATACTGTAGCATGAACATAAGAGATTACTTATAGCGTTCACTACAAGTTGTTTCAAGACATATTAAAAAACATATTTCAGGAAATTCCAATAGCGAAAAAAATATTTAGCTTCTATTTTGAATTAAAAAACAATATTTAAATACTCCTTTGCTTGAAGCTAAAATTTTAATCCCATATGACAATGTCTTAAAGAACAGACATGTAAAGAACTTTTATTTGAATTATACATTAAAAACATGTATATGCCCTTGAATTTTTACTAGATAACATTTTTGTTCGCTTTGGAGATTCCGTATATCGTCAGGTTATCGGAATTCCAATGGGGACTAACTGTGCACCACTTATTGCGGACCTTTTTTTGTATTGCTATGAGTTACAATTTATGACAAAAATCAGCAAAGACCCATCGAAACAACATCTGATACACAAATTTAATAATACTTTTAGATATTTGGATGATATTTTGGCTCTCAATAATGACGACTTCAGTATGTATACTAAAGAAATTTATCCTGTTGAACTTACTTTAAATAAAGCTAATACTAACAATGACCACTGCCCTTTCCTCGATCTTGATATCTATATCATTAATGGAAAGCTCAATACTAAAATATATGATAAAAGAGATGATTTTTCATTTCCTATCGTTAATTATCCATTTTTAGATGGTGACGTTCCCTTGTCACCATCTTACGGTGTTTATATATCTCAACTTGTACGATTCGCTCGTGTATGTAACAATGTTTTAGATTTTAACGAGAGAAATTTATGTATTACTGAAAAATTATTACACCAGGGTTTTCGATATCACAAACTAGTCAAAACATTTACTAAATTTTATCATCGGTATAAGGACATCATTCGTAAATATAGCTCAACATGCAGATTTCTTATACGTTCAGGTATTTCACATCCAATTTTTTATGGAAATATTCTTTATAAAGCACAAAAATGTCAGTATTCACCTCTAAAGCTAACAAAACCTTTAAATAGACTTATTAAGAAGGGGTATAGTTACGATACTGTTGTCAGGTCATTAAAGATTGCATATTTTGGCGTTAATATTGATTCACTTATAGGGTCTTTGCATCGGCACTAAACACATTTATTTAAATACCAGTTGTTGGCATGACACGGGTTATGTTCTTCTCATATATGTTATGATGGTATGATACTAAACCCCTAACGGGAAGGATTGTGCCTGATATTCATATGATGAAGACATAATCTTTCAATCAGTTTAATTGAAGTCTGGAGCTGGCTTGTCAGTTAACTGCTAGTAGTCTGTTGTTATTTATGTATTATTGTCATTTTGTTTATTTTCTTTGGTTACATCTTCTGACATCAGACTCGGACTTCTCTTGAACTGAATTTTTATGTGCGTATTGTTATGTGTTTACTTTTCTACATTGGCTAGATGTATAGGGGGAGGGTTGAGATCTCATAAACATGTTTAACCCCGCCGCATTTTTGCGCCTGTCCCAAGTCAGGAGCGTCTAGCCTTTGTTAGTCTTGTATTATTTTTAATTTTAGTTTCTTGTGTACAATTTGGAGTTTAGTATGGCGTTCATTATCACTGAACTAGTATATATATTTGTTTAGGGGCCAGCTGAAGGACGCCTCCGGGTGCGGGAATTTCTCGCTGCATTGAAGACCTGTTGGTGACCTTTTGCTGTTGTCTGTTCTATGGTCGGGTTGTTGTCTCTTTGACACATTCCCCATTTCCATTCTCAATTTTAAGTTTTCATTTGGACTAAGTCTTAAGACTAATGATGACACCCAGGGACGGATCCAGCCAAATTTTAAAAGGTGGTGCCAACCCAGGATAAAAGGGGGGTTCCAGCCATATGTTCCCATTCTAAAACATTGATCGTAAAAATATGGGGGTTCCAACCCCGGACCACCCCTCCCCCCCTTTTGGATGGCCCCCAAAAAGGGAGGTTCCTACATATGCAATCTGTATTTTTGTATGTTAAGCGTGTCTGGTCGTCGGGTTTCTAATCCAGACACCTATCCCTCAGTATGTTGAAATATGAATGTTTGTTTAATTGTTTAATGTTGAGAAGAAGGAGGGGGGGGGGGGGGGGGGCTTTTTTTGATAAAACCGTAACATGTAAAATACATTTATGATTACCTTCATTAAACTGATACATGTAAGAACTTTGGGTCATAAACATTGCGTTATCTTCAGTCTCTTCTGCTAAATCAAACGCCTGACTCAAAATGTCGTCCGTCTTATACCCGTCAATATTGACAACTTCATAAAAGGAGCATGATGTATTTTTTTTGTAATAAGAATGCACGATACGGCCAACCTTGTCCTGCTGATTATTAGCACATGGATTTAACGGAAATATGCAAAACGGCAACTTTGACATTTGTCAAATCTACTCACTTGTCAAAGTTTGAATGAAGATCGTCAAAGGAAGGTAACTAGTGGGGTTTCATCTAAAAAAAAAAAAAATTTTCTTATTAATCATGGTCTGAAATTGTCAATAAAAATGCTATCCGTTTTTTTTCATTTAATATTCAATGTAAACAAATATAGGGTTTAGCATCGGGTGTAAGTTAGTTATACACTTCGGGATACGGCGTGACTAGATAAGAAACCCCTCCGGGCTCCGGCCGTCGGGGGTTCTAATCCAGGCACACCTATCCCTCAGTGTATAACTATTACATGAACCAAATAATTCTGCACGACTTTATAAAGCAGACCTGGATTAAATTTGAAACGTGAATATTTTGTTACTCAGTACAATAGCTTTCTTTTATCTATGTTTTAATGAACAATGGAATATATCGGATAGAGGAAGAATTACTTAATCTTAATTGTTCAAGTCTATTTGTTTCAAAAATTTTGTATAATTATTTTCATGCCTTCTAAGCTGGCACATTTATCAATTAGCTGTGGGACAATATTGAGACAACGGTATTGAATATGCTTAAAAAGATAAAACACTTAGTAATACATTGGTATTTTTAGGAAATTGTTCTATAAACAAAATAAGCTTTCTTAAATTTGTTTTAATTATGTTCATTTCTTAATCCTATTTTATAATTTATTGTCAAATATTCTCTTTAACTTCTGTGCATTTTTCCATTATCCAACAAAACTTTATTTATAATTTATTAGTAAATATTATCTTTGAATATCACGTATTATTGCATCATTATAATTGTATGATTTTTTTTGCTCTTCTCTACTTTGCCACTTCCCGTAAATCAAAATTTTCCTAATCTTTCCTATACCATAATTTATTTTAACGTTAAATTTATACAATTTTCTGATACAAAATCTTTAATTATTTGTGTATAATTGCGATACAAGTATTCCCTTATTTCTTTGTATATTATTATAATGATTTAGCATTGTGTTCATGGTCCTTCTCTTAACTAAATCACAAACACATTTTACTGCCAGACGGACATACAAATGCCGACATTTACAAAACACTGCTTTTTTTATAATAAACCTAAAATGTAACTTCAATGTAGTTTTTGATTATAAAATACTCAAAACTTAATGAATAATTAAAATCAAAATGTTTGCGTTACAACGCAAACATAGGAAGAAATATAGAAAAAAATAATGTGTAGCGCTAATACGCTTCCGTAATATTGTCTGAAACATAAGTTAGCTAATTTATGCATACTTTAATTTTTAATAGACCAAGGAACATAAGTACAAACCTGTTAAATATTTTAAAGATTTCATATCGAATGCATAATGGCACTTTAAACTAAAAATTGATTTTCTCGACAATGAATCCACCAACGGGTAGTTTTAAACGACCATGTGTGGTGAACCCTACATAAATTTTTGTTTTCAAAAGACACCTGTACACAATCTTATACATTGTTATGTTTGATAACTATGATGTACCTGTTTGCACACGATCAAGTATGTTTCTCGTCGTATAAATTGTATATTCGTGAAATGCTCTGAATAATATCTGCAGTCATCAATTCCTTGAACGACAGGTATGGTTTTTTTATATACTTTTGTTTTAATTGAAAAAAAATCATTTGTTTTATGAATATGTTCTTTTTAAAATAATCTATATTTTTTTGTTTGATAAATGAATGGCCATCATAGACACAAATTTCTTGTTTGAAGGAGGAACAAATTGTACTATGTAAAAACACTTTAAACAAAAAATTCTATGAAACTAACATTTAATTTATCGAGATGCTTGATTTCCTGATTATCAACCTATTTGTTACGTTTGGAAGTTTTTTTCAACAAACAATCGGCAATTCCCTCTCCTCTTTTTGTCGACGTGTTCCTTTATTTCTATGTGTCATACTTCATACAGGAGCTATTTAGGAAGAATAAAAAGAAGCAAGCATTGTCCTTTAACCTCACATTCTACTACATAGATTATGTCCTCTTTCTAAAAAAATTAAAGTTTGGTGACTATGTTGAACACACCTATTCCATCAAACTTGAAATAAAGCATACAATAGATACAGTTAAGTCTGCATCATATCTTGATTACATCTACAATTCACTGCGGGTCGCTTGAGAACAAACATTTTCAACACAACACGAGTTCAGCTACCAATTGTGAATTTTCCATTTCTATGTAGCTATATGTCCGCAGCGCCTGCATAAAGATTGTATATATCACAGTTGGTACGATGTTTCTAAGCTTGAGTTCCTATCACGATTTTCTAGATAGAGGGTTGCTGCTAACAATGAAGCACTTCAACATGTTAAACAAAGAGTTTTAAGTTGTTAAGGTCAAGTCATCCTTCGGAAATTTACGGACGCCATCAACAATTGGTTAACTCTAATGGAATTTCTGTTTAACAGGTGAAGACTTATGTTTTCCAATTGTCGTAATTACAATCCCGTCCTCTTTTTCCCAGAATGTGACCGACCGAGATAAACTTATCAGCAAATTTGAGCAACACGATGGGGTGCCACATATTGTGCAGGATCTGCTTATCTTTTTGGAGCACCTGAGACCAACCCCTGTTTTTCGATTTGATTGTATTTTGCCAAATTTTTGGCGAGTTTTCGTTTTTTATTACATATTACTTACCAGGAGGTGATTTATGCAAATTGAATGAGACCAAACAAACTCAATAGGTCTTTGACCAAAGAAATGAATGTTGCTTAACACCTCTTCTACCTCCATGACATATATGTTGTAGTCCCTCAGACAAAGTTCATAACAATATCCGTCTGTTTATGAGCTGCTGGATAGGATAATTAGGTATTAATATCATAATTAATATCTTGACATAAATCTAGAAATTGACAATGAGGTCCAGCTGAGAAAAGATTACGAGAAAAAATCTAATTTAATTGTATTGTTGTAGGATTCTCGGTAGAGCCTGGATATGTGGTTGATATCTTTCAGTTGAAACGACACCCAATTTCTTCCATTTCAAATATTTATTGTTGAAATAGGGTTGCTACTAATACAAAAAAATATTGAAACAAAGTTTACAAATGGTAAGAATAATTTAATTTAATTATTTTATAATAAAGCTTATATTATAAACGATTAATTTGCTTCCTGCACCATGCATTTATGTAATATTTATATTGTAATTGGACAGTGATTTCTAACGTTTGTATCTAGATTAATCAGTGAGATTTATTTAATATTAAAAATTAGCAGTAAGGCTTGGTTTTACCTAATTAGTTATCAATGGTACCAGGATTATAATTTAATAAGCCAGACGCTCGTTTCGTCTTCATAAGACTCATCAGTGACGCTCATATCTTAATAGTTATAAAGCCAAACAAGTACAAAGTTGTAGAGCATTGAGGACCCTAAACGCATAAGAAAAGAATATCCTATTTCAATGTGATCAGTAAAATAGGATACAATTCCTGTAAATCTTTGCAGAAAATAATTTTCTTTGACGGTACAGTATATAAGTCAGATAATGCATATTTTAAGGTTTTTCCTGTCGTACAACAAATCCGCATTCTTTCATTTGATCAATCTTTTTGGTAAGTTTTGTATTGCAGTAATCTTGATCAGAAGAATTTATGTGTATTGCAGTCATAGTTATATAACATAGAAATAAGAAGATATGGTATTGTTGTAAATGAATGGATGTAAGAAACAATACGTTACCGTATGGTCTTCGCTGAAGTGAAAAACCCATACTGTATACTAAGCAATAAGACCACGCCCATACATTTTTTTTTAATTTTTTCTGAATCTTGCTACAGAATATTAATATGCTCTTCGCGCTTTTGGGTATGTTTTGTATAGCATAAAAATCAAATCAAATTAAAAAGAAGTTTTTAAATTTTTTACCATGGTGTTGTCTGTGTTATAATGGACTTATATTTTAAATTTTTTTCATTCGAGCGTCACTGATGAGTGTTTTGTATACGAAACGCGCGTTTGCCATACAAAAACGTCTAAAATGTAATACAAAAATAAGGAGATGTGGAATGATTGTCAACGACACAATTATCCACCAAAGTTCAAAAGAAGTGGTTGTAAGCAATTATAGGCAACCGTATAGTCTTCAACAATGAGAAAAACCCATACCGTATAGTCGGCTATAAAAGGCCTCGACATGAAAATATGAAACCATTCAATTGAGAAAACTAACGGCCTAATTTATAACAAAACAATTTACGAAAAATAAGTTGACTGAAACGAACCAACGACAACCACTGAATTACAGGTTCCTGACTTGAGACAGGTACATAAAGAATTTGGTGGGGTTAAACATGCCTGAATGCACCAACCCTTCCCTAACCAGGGGCAGTGGTGTAACAATACAACATAAGAGCAAACTATAAAAATCTGTTGAAAGGGGCTTACCTCATCAGACGGATATAAAGCAGGAAAAAACATTTAAAAAAATCTGGTATCTATGATGAGTTTAAATGGTGTCTTCTTCTCTTTTTTATAGAGTTGTACTAATGGTTATAGCCAGTTTCCCTCTTTTAAAGCTATCACTTGCAGTAACTAATTTCAAAAGTTCCTCATCTTCACATCAACATCACAGAGCTATAAATGGGCATTTGTCATAACATATTTTGAGAAAATATATAAAATCAGGAAATCATGAAATCGTGCAAAAACTAACATCCTCATATTCTACATGAAGTTTATAAGCTTTTGTATGAAGATGCAAATAATGGTGAAATTAGTTTGGCGTCTCACGTCAAACACTTGTTATGTAACTTTAGATTTTCGAGGTCTGGATTTTACAAGGTTCTGGTACATTATAATTTGTGTTAAAACACGTATTGTAGACTAATTTTTACAAAGGTAGACTGCAGCAGAATGTATAGATAAATGTAACAAACTATGTATTTATAGACGATACATGTATGAATTAGTATTTTATATTGAAAAAATACTTAGATTTACACTGTAATGTATCTATGTTTACTAATTGGGAAGCGAAACACTCTAATAAATTGTTGAATCTGGTAGTTATCACAATATACAAAGAGATATAATAATTTTTATATGTTGCAATATGAATGTTTAAGAGGACAAATTATATTTTGTTTTATTTCGTCAAGCATTACGAATACAAATATTACCCTAATTATTACCATGTATTACTATCATGGCGAAATCGGTACACGTTATTTAAGAAGTTAATTTATATCAAGTTCTTTGTAATTCTCTGACAGTAAAACTATTCAATTATTGAAAAGCAGTATGCAAAATTCGCTTACGTATAGTGTCATTTTGTTATTTTAAATATTCTGTTACAAATGTTTTCTGCTGTCCGCTTTTTTTTCATGTATATTGGGTATATCCTTGTTTGACATAGCAAGTATAGCAACATGAACGTTAACCAAACAACAATCAATCAAATAAAGTATTCTTTCATTTATTGAATTGTAATATTGATAGGCAATTCATTAAATCTTTGTCAGTGAAAATATTAATTGGTATATGTAATCCCATTTCAAACATAAATAATGTAAACTGTTATAAAAAGCTTCTATTATTTCGTTAAGAGCGCATGTTTACTTCTATTTACTATGATCATTACCTTTTAAATACATTATAAATGTTTCTATGATTGATGGATAAATAATTCAACTTATTTTTTTTACCAACAATTCAAAATGAAGCTATTTTTTCATACCATTGTATCGAATGAAAATAACAATTTACTACAGGGTTCAAAGTTAGGCTCACACTACAGAACTTATTAAGAATTTAGTGGAAAAAATGTAAAAATATAATGGATACATATATATAGTGAATTTTAGATAAGCTATGTTGTATTGATAGATCTCTATATATTTGTTTTTTAGAAGGTGTTGTCAAGAAAAAAAAATGTTACCTTATAAAAGTTACGTTGGTAAGTATTATTCAATTGCTTTTCAAAATATAGATATAGGCAATAGAAGTTTACTGATGTTAACATTTTCGAGGACCTGCCATGTGCTACAGAGGGAGACAGACTGGGTGCACTGACAGGTTGAGTGTCTCCTACTATGTATGCATTACCCTCCATGAGAATTCACACTTACTCAACATGTTACATTTAGGAATAGGATGCAACCGGTGAAATTACTTATAAGACAACATTTATGGTATCTTAAAAGATCTTAGACTGTGAAAACATGTCACTAGTAATTTTAGATACATACACATACATGTATATACTTTTCATTAATATAGATATGTAATGAAATAGTACAAAACCAACAACAACATTCAGTTTAAGGTACCATCTTTCATAGTGTTGTATTAATAATGCGACAGTCTCCGTAAGCCGCGCTTTCGGGGTACGACAATTCGTTTCTACATATTCATTTAAAACTAGCATTAGGGTAATAGTTGTTAAGACTTACTGAAAAATATAGTCGTTTCTACACAGCTGATAACACTTAAGATGTGTGTTGCCTTAAATAAAACATGTTTGTCAAAGTGTTTAGAACGCATAACCTAACTAGTTTTATCACTTTAGAATAAAATTAAGAAATTGGCAGAGCATAATTGAAGTTCATACTCGGCTTTAATATTTTTCCTTGGTAAACCTCCGAGAAATACCGCAAGATTGATTTATAACTTGCATAGAATCCAAAATATTTCTTACTTTCAAGAAATTATGTCATGTTTTTTTTTAAAGATAAATTCCCTTTAAGTTACTGTGCGTTACTGCTTGTCTGTAGTTATGTTTAAATAGAGCTTTGGATATTTGCATTTTCAACACATGCCAACAACTCAAAAAAAAAGTAAAAACACAAAAATACTGAACTCCGAGGAAAATTCAAAAAAGAAAGTCCCTAATCAAAGGGAAAAATCAAAAGCTCAAACACATCGAACGAATGGATAACAACTGTCATATTCCTGACTTGGTACAGGCATTTTCTTATGTAGGAAATGGTGGATTGTACCTGGTTTTAAAGCTAGCTAAAAACACTGTGCGGGACAAATTTGCCATTCCAGAATTGGCAAATCTGACTTTGTTGTTTTACAAGATATCAAACATATTTTTTTGCCAAGTGATAGATAATTAAAAAAAATTAATTTCCCCATATGTCCCAACATGTCACTGTTGTCACTGTTGTCACTAAAGCTGATTAAAAGTACATTTCCCATAGGAAATTTAAAAATTTCCATGGGAATATAAGACGTTCCCATAGGAAAATTTAAAGTTCCCATCGGAAAAAGTACTTTTCCAATGGGAATTTTAAAGTTCCCATCGGAACTTCAATTTCCCATGGGAACATTAGTAAATAGTTTCTTCCCATGGGAAATTTTTAATTTCCCAAGGGAATTTTTGTTCCCAAGGGAACAATTTTTTCTTCCCATGGGAACATCTTTTCCATTGGGAACATTTATTCTTCCCATGGGAACATTTGTTCTTCCCATGGGAACTCTTATTTCTCTCATGGGAACATCTATTTTTCCTTTGTTATTTTTTTCGGAATTTGTAAAAGAGCTATGAAATATCGCAATGAGCTGACAGTTACTAATAACCAGGAGCAGTTTAAAAAAAATCATTTGATCAAAAAAAATATGTAATTTCAATAAATTAAATGTATTTCTTTCATACTTTTACATTCAAAAGTCTTTTATTATCATTAAATGATTGATAGAAACACATTGATTGTATTGTATCGTTGTTTATTGATTAGTTACTATATAACGTCCAGCGGCTGAATTTATGAAGATGACATTGTAATTATTTAGAGTAATAATTATTAATATACTTATTCTTTTTCATCTACGTAACTCGATATGCGTGTTTTTCGCCACTAGAAAGATGTGCATTGATTTTTTAAAGCTTATTTCATTCATTCGGTCAAATTTCCTAATTCAATTTGTTACTCGTCTACAAAAAAAAATCTTTTGTTTTGTTTCATTTTTCATTGAAAATCTTGTCACATTTGTCTTTTATGATCTCTCAGGTTAATATCAAAGATAATCCCGAGTTTTGCATTTACGAAGACGGATGAGGATTAAATACTTTATGGTATTATATACACTTGTATTTTACCCGTAGGCTGTCTTCCTGTTATTTACAGTTTAAAGGAATACGAATACTTTGTTTCTCATAAAACTACAATCACATAGTTATAGAGAACATACATAAATATAACTATAAGGTACAATTATTACTTGTATGTGTAAACGATACAATTAAAATAACTTGGAGGACTGACTTTCACATTCATAACTTTGATAACTTTACATAGTTTTTCTAATATTACAGTATTTGATGAGTTAAACAGTTGATTAAATTTATAGATATTAGGGTTTGAACACCAGTAGTTCGGTAAACATTTCTTTCTTTCTAGTTAAATGTTCCACAATTCATAATGTAGTTGTACTCGTCACCAATGTCGTTTGAGTCACAATGACGGCATATTGTGTCTTCTCTAGGTAAACCCTGCCACCTTCCAGACTCAATCGGCAAGTGGTGACTACTACATCTATATTTGCATAATGTATAAGTGAATTTATGAGGTAAAAATGAAAAGTATTTTTCAAATTGTAAATTATTGCTAAAAATACGATAGCATAAAGTTGTAGGCGATTCTGTAACAAAAGCAAAGCATTGTTGTTGAAACTGGTCTTCGGGTGTTTGCTCAATACATTTTGACACCCATTTATCAGCAAACTGTCCATTCCATATATTGGACATACCACAATTATCTAAAATTTTTTATATATAATATCCTCTAAGAATCTATTCCGTTATCATGATAATATAAAAACACAAGTTTGTATAATTCAATACAAATTAACTTTCTTTTCCATTAAGAAGTCTACTCCAAAAATTTATCATTCGGAACTTTACAGACACAGTAATGGGGCATCTGCCAAGCTCTGCGTACACTATGATATTTTGAGTATACTGTTTTAAATGTAAGGAGCATTGTCGTCTTTTGCATCTAGACCAAACAATTTTTTTTTGCGATTGCATACAAGTAAAAGAACTATTTGATTTTTTAACTTAAGATAATTGCCGGTGATTTTTGTACGAATAGAGAACAATTCGAATTTGTTTTAATTTGCAAATTTTATTAAATTTGTTTTTTTTCACTCACTAGATAGGTGATAATGATGTATAAAATTTATTGTAAAATCGCGAAACTTGCATAACGGGCATTTTCTATACTTCTATACTACTTTTAGTTTGAATAAAGAGTCTAAACTTTTTCAAATATTGAATACGAAACCAAATCTCTGTAACCTTATCCATGTTTGATTTATGTTTCTGAAAGCGGTTGATTTTGGGTATTAGTTTAAGGAAGGCGTGGTTTTTGGTAACTTTCCTCCAATCAACAGGCCTATTCGACAAACCTGTGTTTGCTGACCCGTGAAAAACCGGCTATGACATTTTAACGGCACGTGCCTTACATCGGAATATGTCGTGCGTGACCAATGTTTACCGTAATATTTGGTTACAAGACAAATCTGCGTGCCAGATTATTTTCAGCAGTGCCCCCGAGATACGGTCTTAAAGTGTTAAAGAAAAACAAACCTTTAATAGAACTATAATGTGTTTCGAAAATAAAATTAAGTGTCATATAATTTGAATGAGGCAATTAGCGTATCTCGATCTCTTTCGATAAAACAGTAATGCATTAATGTTACATCGTTGATTTTTAATATTTAGAAGTGATATGTGACTGTTATACACAGATACTTATAATCAGAGACATCTTACGCATTTTGGTTTAGGTTTACTATAAACACACTATAAATCTTTCTTTGAAATATCAACCATTTTTGGGCAGACTTGCTTAATAAGTTTTTTTATTCGTAAAAATTAGCTTACGTTACTTTTCATTTGAATGCTTCAAAATACTATAGCCTATATTGTTGTTAAATGTTTTAGGGACAGTGACCCTATATTGTTGTTAAATGTTTTAGGGACAGTGACCCCCCCCCCCCCCCCTCAAAGTAAAATAATTGTATATTTCATTTAAATTATTGTTTTAAAACGTAATATCCTTTGAGATCAGCCAAACCCAAATTCAACAGCAAGGAGTGTTTCCATAGATCGCACAAGGTATTCATATTGATTAATCAAAATAAAAAAAAAAAAGTTCTTCGCTATATTTCAAGAAACTTTTTGTTATTTTTTACTCTAATAAAGGCCGGCCAGGAAAAAAATCTGCATTATTCTCATGACATTGAAAGTTTAAAATTATTTGTGTAATTTATTTTTTCATTTTTTTTTTTTTTACATTTCGTTTATTTCATCTTTCTTTCAAAGTTCCTTTCGCCGGGTTTACGATCTTTTTAAAGTGTTAAATAAGTAATAGTAAATTTATTTCCATAATATATATACATATATATGAATTCCTAAACAACACTTGGAAAAAAATTTTGAATAATGAATTTGTCACCATTTCGCTTTTTTCGTCTGCCCAACTTATTTTGGTCATGAGTATGCATGAAATACTTGTCACTGAACGTGTAACACACGGCAAATATCCATCAATCCATGTGTGATTACGACACCTCTGTTACATACCCGTTATTTTGTCACATGCTTGGTACTATTCTTTGAACAAATTTCGCGTTGAAAGCCGATTTTGTCCTACTTTTAAATTGTTCTTGTCTAGTAATACATTTCTTGAACATGTTGAACAGGTTTAAATGTAAAACTAAATCCTATGAAATTAATTTGGTGCATTGGTTCTCTGAAACGCAATTTTGTAAATTTGAGCGTAATAACCCTATCATGTAGTAGTGGTTTCGGTTTGTATAAACATATAACAAAAGCCTGTGTTGGTATAGTCAGTTATTGTTTCATTTTACGTATTTTACAATTAGTGACATCAAATAAGATTTTATTCACATGTTTGTTTCCTTCTGAAAAGAGTGTGTTTGTTTTTATATATATGAGGTGTTATAACTGATCCCTCAATATATCTAAATGCCTGTATGGTATACTTAGTCATATGTTTTTTGTTTGTTTGTTTGATTGGAGTAAATTCAAAATAATATTTCGAATAATATTTTTTTTTCATGCAAACCGAAGGATTTTAGAATCTGTAGTATCAATGTCTCGTTGTCATATCTCTGTCGACGATAGGTTAATGTCTGCATGTTGTACTAAGCCATACGTTACTATTCGTCTCTGGGATGTAAAGTTTGTGAACGAAATTTAAATATGAATTTGATATGCAAACTGAAGGATTTAAAATTTAAACGATTTATGTAAATAAAAATTATGAATACGGAGCGGGGGTATAACACGAAGTCAGCCAGACTACCCGAATTATAAATCATAACCTCCGTACTTGTATGATAATTTGATCCAAAATTTAGCCTGTCAGATTAAAAAAAACAACGCTTTGGTTTAGGACTACAATTGAAAAGTAGCGTTTGCAAACAATACGCGCAAAATACTAGTAGTAGGATGTATGTTCCTGAGCGTATAATGTTCAAAGATAGGGTTGTTAAGTACTCTTGAACTCAGTAAGGTTACCGGTATGGTTGCCATGCACCTTCCTGCTATAACAGATACGATCGACGTACACTACAGAGGAATTACGGTTTCAGTTGTTCTGGTACACACATAAATTAATTGGGCTAAATTGGTCTCTGCTGCATAGTTTATTTCATTGGTAATCATAGCCCACATCTTTTTATCCAAGAAAAGTGGTCAATCTTGAATATTCTGTAATACATGTAACTTTATGAAGCTTTATTCACATCATTGTTATCTTTTCTTCTTTTACACAAATGAATGTCAGGGATTCGGGATATGGCAGTTATATATATATATTCTCAGTTTATGTTAAACTCGAAGCATTATCGAACTATGTTAGCTCATTGGGCTTTGATCTTAAAATTCCCTTTGTATTAAATACCTAAATGAGATAACATAGAAATAACTTGAAGTGTATACATGTTTTGGTATTAATACTGATTCACTCATAGGGTCTTTGAATCAGAAATAAACACATTTATTCTAAAACCAGTTGTTGGCATGATACGGGTTATGTTCTTCTCATATATTTTATGATGGTATGATACATAACCCCTAACGGGAGGGATTGTACTTGATTTTCATATGATGAAGACATAATCTTTCAATCAGTTTAATTGAGGTCTGGAGCTGGCATGTCAGTAACTGCTAGTAGTCCTTTGTTCATTTATGTATCATTGTCATTTTGCTTGGATTCATTTGTTACCTATTCTGACATCGGACTCGGACTTCTTTTAAACTGAGTTTTACTGTACGTATTGCTATGTGTTTCTTTTTCTACATTGACTAGAGGTATAGGGGGAGGGTTGAGATCTCACAAAACATGTTTAACCCCGCCGCATTTTGCGCCTGTCCCAAGTCAGGAGCCTCTGGCCTTTGTTAGTCTTGTATGTTCTTTAATTTTAGTTCATTTATATGTTTTGGAGTTTAGTGTGACGTCCATTTTCACTGTAATAGTACACAATTTTATTTAGGGGCCAGCTGAGGACCACCTCCGGGTGCGGGATTTCCCGCTGCATTGAAGACCCATTGGTGGCCTTTGGCTGTTGTCTGCTCTTTGGTCGGGTTTTTGTCTCTTTGACATATTCCCCATTTCCATTCTCAATGTTATGTACATGTAAAAAAAAAAAAGAAACCAACGGCAATATTTGACGAAGACGAAATTGATGATGGAATTTTAACGTCCAGTGACATATATTACAATGCATGTCGAAACAGAACTTGAAACTGACAATAGGTATTTATAGAACCGTCGCTTTTCCAAAGTATTCCCGCTTAGTTGGAATTTCACGTACTATTTCACAAGGTTTGCATTATAGTTATACATGTACAATATATTAACTAACAATTGTGATGACGAATTTCTTAGAGCTTATTTCCTTATGCATGTAGAGCAAGACTTTGGTTAGCTTGCTTGCTTTGTTTGCATATTGTACAATTGTAATTGAGATAACGTCTAATCAAATTTTAATATAATATATACAGGTTTAATTATGCCTATTTATATTGTTTGATGATGTCAATCTTAATTACAAAGCTTTAGTAAACGTTTATACAAACAAAGCAAGCAAGACAAACAAAGTTTTACTCTACAAGCATTAGGGAATTAGCTCTTAACTGTTATAGAACGTTCTTATTGAAATATAAATATGTGATTTTTCTTTATTCATAACTTCGACAAAGCAAAGCAAATTAGATATAGATTTGGACTGATATGCATAAAAACCACTAAAGTTACGATATCCAATCGTATAGTTTTAATTTATCGTAGAACATGTAGAAAAATCAGTCCGTTTAGAACAAATCTTAACTAAGTATACCTTTATTCATATACGGGCCCTGAATTTAAATCGGATCGTTTCTGGAGGTTTCTCTCTCATTTGTAAAATACATATTTTAAATTGTGACTATCTATAGCTCCGTATCTTTCTATCTGTATAAACCAACGATCGACAAGTGCGTATATGTTTGTGAAATAAATATTCATATCTTGCATCGGAATTAAACATATTTATTCTAAAACCAGTTGTTGGCATGACACGGGTTATGTTCTTCTCATATATTTTATGATGGTATAATACTAAACCCCTAACAGGAGGGATTGTGCCTGATATTCATATGATGAAGACATAATCTTTCAATCAGTTTAATTGAGGTCTGGAGCTGGCATGTCAGTAACTGCTAGTAGTCTGTTGTTATTTATGTATTATTGTCATTTTGTTTATTTTCTTTTGTTTCCTATTCTGACATCGGACTCGGACTTCTCTTAAACTGAGTTTTACTTTGCGTACTGTTGTGCGTTTGTTTTTTCTACATTGGCTAGAGGTATAGGGGGAGGGTTGAGTTCTCAAAAAACACGTTTAACCCCGCCGCATTTTTGCGCCTGTCCCAAGTCAGGAGCCTCTGGCCTTTGTTAGTCTTGTATCATTTTTTAATTTTAGTTTCTTGTGTAGTTTCTAGTTTAGTATGACGTCCATTATCACTGAACTAGTATACTTATTTGTTAAGGAGCCAGCTGAAGGACGCCTCCGTGTGCGGGATTTTCTCGCTGCATTGAAGACCCATTTGTGGCCTTCGGCTGTTGTCTGCTCTATGGTCGGGTTGTTGTCTCTTTGACACATTCCCCATTTCCATTCTCAATTTTATATGTTTTAAAATGTCAATAATTATTGACAAGTAATACAAACATACATTTTTCAAATTTTACCGATGGAAAAAATCTAAATAAATTGTTACTTCCTCAAATCTTTGGTTGGAATTAAATCTCATTCATTACACCAGAAATGTAATTCATAATCAAGTGGTAGTACAAATTGACTACACGTATGCGTTTAGTAATGTATAGTATATCAATGTCGGACTTAAGACACAACAAAAATGTACACATGATGAATATTATACCTGATAATTTTTAAATATAAAGTTTCAAATTACCGGCCGCGTACACTGCTCAGCAGTAATGCGGTGCGTGAAGCTGCATTACGTGTATTATATATAAGAGTTTTAAAGCCCGACAGGAAATCGCTTGAATACCTGGAAGTGTTACCTCACAATACCTCTGTCAATATTTTCTTTGGCCATGCCAGTGACATATAATACAATATACAATGCCCCTTCTATATACAATGTATTATATTTCTCTGGCCATGCTGATGGTCAAGTTAGGGAATTAAATAAAGGTATTATATAAAAGCTAAGACATAATATTTTTTTTATAGTGTATAATAGTCCCAGTTAAAAAAAAGTTATGAACAAATTCGATTATTGAAAACAATTTTGCACAGAACACCGCTAGTTAATTATGGCTTTAAACTACACGTACGAGAGAATCCATAAAAGAAATCGCTCTTAACTAATTCCCGTATATTTACTTGTTTTATAAAGTTAGTAAAAAAAAAAGGTTAAAAATGACAGATCATAGTTATTTAAATAAAATCAGAGACTGTAAACAATTGATATTGTGAATTTGAAATCGATGGGATCGTATCTAGGAGAATAAAATGTTAATATTTATGAATTTGTGCTGTTTTATACAAATTGAACATGATATCAATTTTTAATTGTTTTGCGGAGTTTCCCTTTAACTTTTTAGACTTTTATTGCTGTTTTTTTTGTAGGTTATATTGTGTTATCATGATACTATATTAAATTCATTATTATCCAATGAATAAATAATATTCTCTAAAATGGCATTGATAATTTCTCTTTTCGGTAAATGGACTGTTTTTTGGTGCTAAAACTTCCGACTGTTTTTTGCTAAAAGTCCTATCTATGCGCTGAAATATTCTCCGCTGTTGATAGTGATACATTTTTGGTGAATGAATTGAATATGAATACACATCACTTACATTTGTCAGTGTAAAATAAGTTAAAATCATCACACGGTATTACTTTAACACATGAAACTCCGAACCGGAATATGTACAGAATGTATCAACAAGGAAATTGCATACACATATAGAAAACATAATGAATTGTGCAAGCACAGTACAAGATTACATGTTCTTGAAAAATTGAAATATGCATTATATAGAAATAATCTTGCTTGTATAAACTTAATATTTATCAGACCAATTATGCAATATGCATATGCGTTTCGGGATAATTGTACTCAAACGCGATTCTAATAATTTAGAAAATGTTAAGTTGGAAGCAGGAAGAATAGTAACGGGGTTGCCCGTGTATGTCAGTCGGGAAGCTACATATTTCGAAATAGGCTGGCAATTGCTAGTAGACAGAAGAAAGTCAAGAAAGCTCAATGTGTTATATTCTTTACATAACGAGACTGCCCTTGATTATCTCTGCGATTTAATGCTCCCACTTATTGGTCAAATATCTAATTATGATTTTCGAAATAGTAACAACTACAACATGTATGTATAGTACCCCACCTTATAGACTAGATGTAACCAGAACACCTTTTTTTTCCATCTACTACGATTGAATGGAAGTCTAAACCCCGACATACGGACTTCATGAAATATAAATACAGCCACCCTTCTACTTTAGTTGTGGTGTTAGTAAACTTAATAATTAATATCATTCATGGTTCAGAAATATGAGAAGCTCTTAAAATGCAGATCTGCACCTTGTAAATATTAAACAAAATCCCGCAGTTATAGCCATGCGGTTGGGGATTGTATTCATAATTTTTTCGAGTGCCCATTTCACAATGAAGCAAGAGAAATATTGTTTTTGATTTTGAAAAAGATATGCTATACCAATTGACCTTCGACTGGCTGATCACGGCGACCTTTATACATTTCAGCAAAATAAAGAAATTTTTGATTCTGTTCAATCTCATATCAGACTTACACAAAGATTCAGAACTTCACATACAATTAAAATTTGGAATTCTTACTTTCTCACACTTCACGCCAGTCCGTATTACAACAATATTATATTGGTTTTTTATTTCGTTTTTGTTTATAGTTTGTATTACATGCATTCCTATTTTGTTTTTCGTCATTATCTAATGTATTTTGTGTTTATATTTGTATAGGGAAAGGACGTCATTAATGTTGTTATAACTTGTGTTCAATCCCATTTGCTACTTTTGGAAATAAAATATGTTTAAACAAAAACAAAACAAAACTGAGGTGAACGGAAAAAAGTCACACACACAAACAAAAACACACGTAAAAAGTAACAAACTTGTACATTGGTACATGAACATGTATAAAAAAAAAGTGTTTTTGTTTTGTGGGCCTTGTATTTTGTATAACAAATCAAAATTTGTAGTATTTCTACGTAATGGAAATCTATTTTCCAATAAGTTCAATAATAGAAAAAAGAATATTTTGTTATCACAAAACACACGCACATCTTAATTTTAAAACTTACTTGACATTGCTTCATACTTTATTGGATAATCAGTGTTTTATGGAAGTTGCATGTTGAGTGCAACTTTAGATATGAAACTATATTTATATTTTGTAGAAAACCTGCATACTGCAATATTTTTACATTAATCTTTTATTTTCAACATATTTCAATTTTATTCTGTGAGAAAAACAATCAAAAGGAAAACATGTTCCCGTCTTAAAATATCTGTTCCCATAGGAACAAAAAAGTTCCCATTGGAAAGAAAAATTGTTCCCATGGGAAGATAAACTGCTCCCATCGGAAAAGTTAAATTCCCATGTACTTTTAATCAGCTGTAGTGACGACAGTGACAACAGTGACATGTTGGGACATATGGGAAATATATTTTTATTAATCATTTATCACTTGGCCGAAAATTATTTTTGTTATCTTGTAAAACAACAAAGTCAGATTTGCCAATTCTGGAATGGCACATTTGTCCCGCACAGTGTTTAAACCTCTCACTTGTATGACAGTCGCATCAAATTCCATTATATTGAAAAAAGACAGAACAAAGATATCTAGAAGTCAGCACACGTTTTTCACATAAACTTAAATGTCTACACCGAATGAAAAGCTCAAATCGTATCAGTAATCAACTAATTTGGAAGAAAAATCTACCTATGTTTATTTAACGTTGTATTGGACAAATTGTAAACAAAACTTATTCTTGAAATAAAACTTCGATATAAGAAGGTTTTGTAGAATTAGAAGTAGTTTTTAAGTGTTGTCAATTTCTTTTTTCTTCTCAAGTATGGAACAACAAGGGAGGAACGGGCAAAACAACTTTGGTATTCCAGCTGTCAGCTGAATATGCAAAGCTACACCCGACAGAACAAGTAGTGGTGATAGATATGTGTCCACAGGCAAATGTTTCTACAGCTTTACTTCCAAAAAACTATAATCCTTTTTTTGCACCGCAGCCTGGAGAGCAAACTGTTTCGACAGTATCTCAATTTAAAAATGTTATGATAGGATCGTCGGGAATGACATATGAATCGACAATCTGTGGCTATCTTATGGCGAAGCTAGATAGGCATGATACTGTAAAGGGGACGATTCCGTTCAGTTCATTTCTTCATCATGTTATAAAGTACAACAAATATATTCCAAACAATGTCTTTCTTTTATGTGGTGACCTGTATCTTGAAGTTCTTTCTAAAAGACTGGAACAGGAAAGACAATTACTACCTACAAACTACGATAAACCATGGAAAAGAGTTACCCTTTACATTAAAGACTTCATTGAAGGTCTGATTTCGAATGATCCTTTACATACGTATACTTTTTTCATAGATACGAGCCCTTCTTTTTCAATTTACACAGAAATGGCAATTAGTGCTGCCAAACGTCTAATTGTACCATTCACGGCTGACGATTTTTCTTTGACAGCTTTAAAATCTATGCTTTATCTCGTATATGGATATGAGAGTGAATATAATAGACGACTAGATAGTTTTAAAGAATCACAGTATTTTTGGTTAGCAAAACATCACGAAATAATGTATCCGAAGTTACACCTGTTTGTTAATAATCGAGTAACATTCTATAAAGATAAACCCGCTGTCGCATTTGCAGCAATAGGTGTTGAAGTTGGTCAAATTTTGAAAAATGTTTACACTAACCGTTCTGAAATATTTGAAATGCATGTGCAGTTCGCAGAATATCCTCTAAATCCTGATCCCATTGGACCTTTTAGAAGGAGATATATGATTGACTTACACGACTTTCACACCATGGGAATACTCTCTATACATCTTGGCTGTCCTATTTCACAACTTCTACCCATTGCCTATGATCTGTTTGGTAGAACAGTTTTAAAAGTTCCTGAAAATCATCCTGGTTTAAATTCATACAATAAGGATATTTTTGATATAGTTAAAATGCTATAAGAGATTTTGCGGCAGCATAAGCTAAACAATTATTCATTTATGAATCTGTTGAAAGGGCTTTCGCTTTACAATTGTTAATTTATTAATCTGTTTATGACATGTTCGATCGGTTTAATTCGTTTTTCATTTACTGATTAGAACCCACATCAATTTGGCAAAAAAAAAAAAAAAAAAAAAAGTCCGCAAAATTCTCAACGAAACCTAAATGTGTTTTCCGCCGAATAGAGAAATTCTTTCCGAATCTAGGTTGAACAACTTCACAATGTATTTCTAATATATATAAAAAGATAAACAGCTCTCTCAAAAGATAATAGCCCATTAGAAATTGAACTAATGAAAATTATATTGACATTTGACAAATTATATCTATATTTTCAGCAAAATTTGATGTGTTTTTAGGAATAGTAATAACCCTTAGTACTTCCATCTGATCGTCAGTCCGTCTGCCTGTCCATTTGTCTTGTAAGTGAAAGACCACAAATGTTGATGAAATGTTTCACAGTTGTCGAACACTAGCTACTTGATGATATGATGATCATAAAGGCGTATTAATCAGGCAAAAATAAAAAAAATAAAAAAGATAACTAACGTTATTAACTGAAAATCTTATCGTATTGTGGCGTGGGGATCCCCTTTTTTAGTTGACTCAAATGTAGTGTCAATAGAACATATTTGATGTTCTTCTTTTTGTATGTTCTATAAAGGATTCTCTATTTCGTGAAAGTTTTCTTCAAGTACCCCACCAAGCTTTGAACTACAAAAAGAGGCAAGAGTTTTTTTTGTCATTTCAACTTTTATTGAGAGACAATTGCTTGTTTTGTTTTTCAACAAGCTTTAAGTGGTAGTAAAACTACATAAGTCGAAAACAAAGCGCAATACAATTTTTTAAAAATTACGAATCGGCAAATACATAAGGCAGCAACGCGGGCTATAGTATAGCCTATACCTTTTTACTATTATAGCTGGATTGATTTATATATTGAATCATACGAAACAACCAAGCAAAAAGACCCGCCCCCTTCAGGCCAACAACTAAAATTAGCCATACATTCCACAGCATTGGTTTTGTTCAAAGTCTTCAATTTAACACACAATTAATTAATTTTCACAATGCTAATTAGGAAAAAAAATGTATAGTTGTACCAATGATTTAACCTAAGTATCATGCATCTTTCGAACTGACATAAACTTTGTCAATGAATATGATAAAGACTGTTTTTGTTTTTTTTTGGTTTTTTACTTTTTTATTTCTTACAAATTCATTTTTCATATAACATGTATAAGAATGTTTACCCGTACAAGATATTCATTTATTCAAAACATAAAACACTATCAAAATACTGAAATTTCAAAGAAATGAAACCTTTATATATCATGCTCTTTACCTAAAAAATCTTACTCTTCCGAAGCACCTGAGATGATCCCCAGTTTAGGCGTAGCACACTTTTGAAGTAAACATTACATAAAAATTCAAATAGCTAACCTTTTATGATTGCTTGATATACTTTTGATATATTTTTCATTCAGCAAGAAAGCCAAGGATAATTTTGAGCTCTAACAAAAGAATCGATTTAGGTGAATATAAAAGATATCAGCCAACGTGATTTTGGTAAGTTAGACTTAACAAATGACGACATTGTAACAAGAAACAGACAGACATTGACGGATTTGACAGTGAGGTATATACATTAATAAAAGTGAAAAACACTCATTGACATTCTACTTCACAACAAAAATCCGAAAAAACCTGCTTTCTGGAAAGGAGAGGCGAAATATCCCAAACGGACATTAAAAAGCATAAATGGACGAATAAAATGTTCATGGGCAGGCCGTAAATAAGATAACATTACCAACTATGTCTTTCGAAAAAAAAAACCCCACAAATAATCCATTCAGAGAGGAATCCCAAATAGCTAGGGGAAAACATTGTTAAAGAAGTAAGTTAAACAAGCAGACAACTCGGTAACAATTCAGCGGGAAAAAAAACGTATAGCAGATTCCTCAGTGATAGGCGTCCTGCAACGACACCAACTGATGAAGCGCATGAACGTTATCTCTATATTCAAAAACCGAAAGAACAGTACTTTTAAGTCAATTTAAATACAAAATAAATGCAGTTAATTAATAAAAATTGAAAACATCTCTACATGTAGTTTGCTGTTCTTTCAATTATTTGTTGTTTTGTGTTGTTAAATCAAATCTAGATTCTCTTGGTAAAAAATATCATGTATGTGTAAAAATGTATAGATGAAAATAACATGAATCTGGAGATGAAATATTTTTGTCAATGAGATAACTATTCGGACGAGACTAAGTGAGGTTGATAAAAGCAACGTTATATCATCGTTTGTCTTTTTACATATATCAAAACCAATGCCGTGTGGTAAGCTATTAAAGGCCCTGATATGACAAAGTGTAAAACAATTCAAAGGAAAAACAAACAACACGACCTGTTTTATGTACAAAACAATAAAATAAGAAAAATAAAATAGACACCAGCCAACGACATTCATTGAATAAGAGGATACTGACTTTAGACAGGCACATACAAAATATGACGGGGTTTTACATGTTAGCGAACGTCCAGCTCTTGCCATAATATGGGAGAGTGGTGTAACTGAAAAAAAATCAGTTGAAAAAGGCTTGCTGATCAGATCGATTCAAAACAAAAACAAAAACACAAAAGAAAAAAAGAAAAAAGAGATAAGAATGTGAATTAGAGACAGATGCCCTCGCTTGTAAATATGCAAGAGTCACTGTACGAATTAAAACTTTTGAGCGTTGTCGTTCAGGCGGAAACCCAATTGAAATTAAAAAAAGGAAATGGAACTCTTTGTTAGAGAAGGTAAAACAGGCGAAGATGGCAAATTTGAATTGTTTACATCTGTTTCTAGGGGCTTTAAAAGTTTATTGAATGTGCCTAATTTAGGATTTGATGCACCTTATGCATGTGTCTTTACTTAAATTATTGAATTGAGCTTCGAGATATTTGTAAACTTTTAAATTATAGACAGATTTTCACAAAACAGTCGATTGTGATACGTGCAAAATTCATGTGGACCTTTTTTGTGCATAAGCATAAATTCCGCCGACAAAAATTCCAAAGAGAGATAACAGATTTATCTTTTTAAAGCATCAATTTGCATCTCTGCCCCCGGTGACAGTTTTTTGGGAAAAAATCCCCAAAATAGGCAATAATTACATCGAAAAGATAAGTCAAGTACATTTTTTCAGGTTCAGGCGTATACTGTCTTGAAAACGTATAAAGAAAAATATTTGATACATCATCTCGATTCAGATTCTATTTATTTTATATATTTAGGCTGTAGGTTGATACAATAACATTAAAAATTTACAGTACTAAAAAATGAAATATATGGGTTAAGTGAAATACCTTTCTAGTGAGTCCTAAGAACGGAGTAGGTGTGTTCGAATAACAAATTTTTACCAAAAGTACTTGACGACAAACTTTTCTGGAGGATCTTAAAAATGCATAACTTCAAAAATACTTCATTTTTTGTGTAATTAGTCTTCAACCTCTGAAAATGTTTAGTCTGCCCTTCCACGAAAAATTTAATTAGAATTTTTAAAGATATTTTCGAACATTCGAAAATTCCTCCTGACAACGCGATCAGACAATAGTTTTAAGTTGACCAAATGCATAAAAGTTCATTAAATGATGCTCAATAGCTAGTAGATACATTTGTATTTTAAAATACAACTGGCATATAAGGATCGTAATGATACTATGTGGATAAATTTATCGGTTTTCAAGAGCTAAACTGACAGCGCGTCATCACTACAATGGCTTCCAGTTTTACGATTATAAAAATTAGGTGGCGTAATGGGGAGATAATTTTGACGAAGTAGAATTCTGACTACGTTACCACAATGCCAACCTCTTTCCCTTAATAGGACATAACCGAATTAGACTAATTGCCGCATTTGTATTTACATTAGCAATACAACGGGTGCTACATTTGTAGCATGATCTGATTACGCTTCCGGAACACTTTGGATCCCGCCTAGTTTTAGTTTAGGCTCGTGTTGCTCAGTCTCTAGTTTTCTATGTTGTATTTGTTGAATTTTATACGTTGTTTGTTTGCTTGGTTTCTTGACATGGCGTTGTCAGTTTATCTTCAGATGATTCATTTCTTGTTTTTTTTTCTTAGATCGGTGTTTTCGTTGGATTACATAAAGCTTGAAATACTTGTTCTTCTTTGTATATAATGGATCAATTGTCAGGATTAGAGTTTGATGGGTAGTGCTTGGAATTGTCTGAAACCAATGGGGTCTATAATTTGACGACTTGGATAGACAAGGACCGAAACATGATCAATAAAACTTGAAATTAGTTGTATGTTTTTATTCCTTAATAGCACGTGTAAAAGTTACGCTTCAAGGATTTAACTTTTGAGATTTGAAATTAGTGACTATTTCGGGTGTATGAATCAAAGGTAAGATTTAATCAAAAGCTATGACAACGTTTGTCTACATGACAAAAAATGGGTGGATTATAAGTGACGCATTTGATAAAAAAAAGTCTTAATTGCTTACTATATAATCCCGCTATCATCAAAAATGGAACTTATTGGAAATACATGTAATCACATGTCGGCTTAACTTTAAACATCATATATATCTGTCAACGCTTCTTGGACCATGATCTAATTTTCCTTACGTAATCATAGGTAAATTATATAGGTATTATCATACGTACGCTCATTAAAATTAAAGGAAATATGTTGCGAGAAAACCAAAATCAAAGCTGTCAAAATATCTTCACAAAATTCAAATAAAATGTTTAACTTAAATAAATTTGATTTTATCTTCAATACTTTTAATTCAAGAGAGACTTAAACATTCAAGTTTTTTCTGATTTCCCTGCAATTAAGAATTTTGCAAAATTTCTAGAATCTGTTCAAAATGATACCATTACAATTCCCCCTTACTTCAGCTGATTTCGACTCGAAATCTTTACACTTATTCCTGAGAAATGAACAAAAACTTTCAACACAATAAAAAAAAAAAAAAGAAAGAAACACATTGTAGAATAGAAACATTTCTATCATGAACATTGATAAAATGATGCAACGCAATGCAATAAAGTTACCATGGACATTATCTATAGAACATGGTATACATGTCTGCTTACTAAAAAAATTACTCAATAAAGTGTTTTTTATAAAAAAAATTACAAACCGTGTTATTGCTGACAATGATTTGTAAAATAAACGACACATCGAGAAATGTTGCCTGAAAAGCTTTTGAATAATCTAACCTTACCATTGAAAACATTATAACTTCAATACAATTGTGAATTAAGGGTTAATTAATATTTTGTGTCAGGGTGACAACACAGTATGTTATATAGGAATGTTGTTTCTGGGGTCGGTGGCGGCGACGTCAACAGTGTATTGGTTTGTGATTAGGGCTGTTTATGAAAAACCACTAGTTCTAGAACCATGATATCTGGTATGCAGTTGTATGAATATTGGCACAATTTATTTCCGTGGAGATTGTAAGGCCCCGCCCCCTCAGTCATGGTCTATTGACTTTGAAACATTTGGTTAGTTTACTCACTTTAGTGTGTGATTATGTCAGTTTATTGGAATCACTAGTGTTAGGGCAATGATATTTGGTATACAGTTGTATGAGAATTGACATACAACTGTATACCAAATATCATTGCCCTAACAATGGACAAATTTCAATTCCGTGGAGATTATTTAGCCCCACTCCCTCCGTCATGGTCTATTGACTTTGAAACTTTTGGTTAGTTTACATGTATAAGTTTGTGATAAGGTCAGTTTATTTGGAACCACTAGTGATAGGTCAATGAAATTTGGAATGCAGTTGTATTAGCATTGGCACACCCCATGTCCTTGGAGATTGTTCGGCATTGTAATTTCAACATTTGCAATTTATTTTCAAAATAACAAAAAGGCGAGACATATCTCTGTGTTTACAGTTTATTATATATGGTTATACCTCAATAAAACAGCAATTATAAAAGTACACCAATCCTGAACGCATACATAACTTATCTGTTTGTTGCACTTAATTATTCTTCATTGACTTAATACCTACTACACCTTTCATTAACCTTAAACTGAAAAAAGGATACAGTGTTTGCTGCATGACATAAATGAAAAAGCAGAGGAAAAAGCAAGACACAAAAGACGATCCCTAAGGAAACAAAATTCCCCTTTTAATCCAATAACATTTCACTTTTCCCCAAAAGACAGATTTCCGAAATTTCGCACCCTATTTATATCTGCTTCCCTAATTTGAAAATGTATACGTCATATTCATACATTTATGCAGAAAACATGAATACAGATAATAAATTGCATTATTTATGTTACATGTTACGAAAGTTTCAGTGACATACAATCATTATCAAACGATAAGATGAAAAAAAAACAATTTATATTATATCTTTTTGTAAATATTTAAATACTTAATTACTGACCTCTTCAAAATTAACAAAATTAAGAAATTTGTTAACAGAAATTGCAGTATTTTATTGGGATAGATTAAAAAGAACTTTAATATAAACGTTTGAAATTGTTTTAAGAAAAACTAGGGATACACAAATGACTAACAGGTACTGGATAATACTAACGCTTAGAAACGAATATTATACTTGCAAAACAAACAAAACACTCATAAAGATCACAGCAGTTTAGACCACAGATGTGTTTGGATTTCTTGTTCTTTCCGATTGAATGTTTGTAAGTGTTTCATAGTATCTAAATAATTGTGTGAAATATTTGTCATAAAATATTGAAGGTTGCACGTGTAATCAAATTTTATAATATAAAATGACATGTCATTTTTTAAATGATTGTTATTTTTGAAACCAAATTCAACAAATTTCCTGTTCAATTTCAGGTAATTTGTAGTAAAAGGATATCAGTGAGATATGACAGACCCAAATAGCTTGCTAATAAAATCCGCAATGATAAAATTAAGTTTATTCTTAAAATACCAGCTTGGAAATTTTGTATACCTATAATATTTTTGTTGTTGCTGAAACTACGTTAATTATTTAATGATCTTATAGACAGGGTGACAGAAGGACAATTGTTCTTAAATAAAATAAAAATTTACAATCATTGTTTAGAATATAGTTATCAAAGGTACAGATCTTATAATTTGATACGCCAGACGGGCGTTTCGTCTGAATAAGACTCATCAGTTACGCTCAGAACAAAATATTTAGATAGCCAAACAAGTATAAAGGTGAAAAGCATTCAGGACCCAAAATTCCAAAAAGTTGTGCCAAATACGGCTAATGTAACTATGCCTGGGATACGAAAATCCTTAGTATTTCGAATAATTGGTTCAATACAAGAGTGTAAAATATGAAGCAACTATAAAGGAATATAGTCCGGTTTATAGCAAATATTCCATGCGTATTAAGGCCGTTAACAAATTAATAATACAATTGAGTTAAAGAGTATCTTCATCGTCACTGCCTCAAGGACATTCTTAACTTACAATGTGTTGAATTAAGGCAACGGATGTTGAAATTAAAAAAACATCAATCAAAAACGAGAGATCAAGGTGCATCGAAAAGGTTAGCGTCTTCTGCTATTCATGCATCACCAACTATGCAAATAATCATATGATATAGCTGGGTGGATGATATGACTACTCTGCTGTCGATTTATCTATATACTTTATCATCTTTTGACCTATTGTACACGTTTGTGTCTGCATGATAAAATACAATATGTCGTCTTGCCTTTGTCTGAAAAGCCAAAATATGTTAGTCAACATAATCACGCTAATAATACTTCGAGTCTTTAGCAAGTTCATTAACGAGATAATCATCATGTTCATGTCATGTGTGTGTTGACTGAAAAACCCCATATTTTCAGTCACTGTAGAAAATGACTAAAGTTTTGAGGCATTTAACAAAATGCCTAAATTAAGAAAATGCCTGTAACATATTCATTCAATGCTTTTTAATGCAAATCTAAGGATTAATTACAAATGCGTTACAAAGTTTCATGTGGGAAATTTCGTACATTGTCAAAAAATTCTTTACAAATTTGACCCAATATGGTATGAATATTGTTGTACCCATTTCTTTAAATCAAAGTTACAAGTATATTTATTTATCTCTTCTCGTCATATGTATTGTTCTGAATAATAAAAACCGAAAACAATAAAATAGATTAAAATCTTAATAAGCCGCTCAAGCTCAACGACGGCAAATCCTGCAAACGTACTAGCAATGATCTACGTGAACCACTTAATAGGAACAAACTTCTATCTGTCGGAGAATCATTTGAATTGTTGTGATGTAATTCAAAATATATGAATGGTTTCATGCTATATTTCAAACTTTTTACAAAATAATTATATGAGTGTTGAGTTTATCAAAGAAAGATATATAGATTTAACCTCGTTTTTATCGGAAAAATATGTAGTTACCATACGAACAATATATATGGTGCAAGATAATCAATAAGTTCAAGTCCTGGACTCTGCATTTTGATTCACAAATATTGATGAGGATAAATATCTGGATAACTGTTTTTAACTATCCAATAAATATTAACCGTTACGATTAACATGATAACCGGCAATTGTCTAAAAAGAAAAATACATCATGATATAAATCAATTATGTTCATTAGATATCTTCTGTATTGAAATTCGCTTATCAGTTTTCTTACACACGCCATGACAAATATATGTATATGAAAAAATATTTTTATATGAGTTTAAATCTTCTTTTCAATTTTTTAAGGAAACGATGACACATCAGAGTTATGTTGGAAAGTACTTTTCATTAAAATACAATATGTGCTGAGGTTTTTCGATTATTAATTTAAAATTGAATAATTTAATGTTTTCAAATGAACTGCTAAAGTTTCACTATTGTATAATTTTATACTTGATTCCAACTGTTTCAATCATTTCTGAATCAATATTTTATGTATAATGTATACAGAAAATCTGCTAGCTATCTAGGAGATCTCAAATGCATGACGATTGTTTGTAAATTGCACATGTCTTAACATTTGAGAACAGGTTGATAAATCAACTGTCAAACACTCTGAATGACAATAGTATGTTAATCAAAACCTAATTTCAGACCAGGTATTTTACCTCACTGTCTTTTTTATATATGGGTTGTAGTTTTTTTTCTGAAAGTATTGGTACTAGACATTTAAACCATAAGAACAAATATAAAATCATGTTTCCGACTTACCTCAAGAATTGTATATGTTCAAATATTTCACAGCGTTTGCTATTATTATTTATAACATACAGATACTACATTTTTGAGTTGTTCTAAGTCGAGTGTTTAGCAGTTTTGTATTAAGGATGAACTTTGAAATCATTTACTTAGATTCATTAATGTAAGATTACGATTGTTGGAATATCAAATAAAAAAAGCGTGTACAGAAATATCTTCCATCGTTTAATCTAATGTATAGGAAATCCTTGAAGATATCTTTGCAAACTGCATCATTGTTTGTATTCAAGGGAGTAGGCCTGTAAGACAAATCTTAGAAAGATATATGTAGTCATTTGGACGTTCAAACCTTGCAGTAATTGAAATAGAAATCATTTATGTTTGTACTTATGGTTAAATAAGTTGGATAATTTTGTACATATTTTCAGCTAGGTTAAATAATACATTGACTCTTGTCTGTGTATAATGACATGACTGAAAAAGCCAATATTGTTTTTAATCAGTAGGTTTGTTATAAATATAATTTCCATGTGTATTCCGTTCTTTTTGCTGTTCATCATATTTGTTTTTTGTTCATTATTTTTTAATAAATCAGGCTATTTTTTTCTCGTTTTAATTATATTACATTTTTCATTTTGTGGCCTTTTATAGCTGACTATGTGGTATGGGTTTAACCAAACACTCATTGTTTGAGATGACCTATTGTTGTTGAGTACTGTGTCATTTGGTCTCTTGTCGAGTGCTCTCTCATGGGCAATCACACCACATCTTTTTATTTATATATATAATAGATTAAATTGGCAATCTCATACGCAAACAAATTAAAGTCACACACTACTTCCTACTACTAGCGATAATCCATGGAAAAGAGTCACCCTTTTCATAAAAGAATTCATCGAAGGTCTTGTTCAGACTAATAAATCTCTCCAGCAGTACTGTTTTTTCATCGATACAGACAGCAGCTTTTCTATTTACACACAAATGGCAATTATTGCTGCAAAAAGTCTGATTGTACCGTTTACGCCTGACCAATATTCTTTGTCAGCTTTAGAAGCTATGCTTTGCTCGATGTATGGATATACTCCGGCAAATTATGTACATTATGTACGACAATGAAGAAGCTTGGAGGAAGATTTTTTTTCCAAAGCACATCACCTAAAAATAGAGTTTCCAAAGTTGCATTTGTTTATTTTTAACAGGGCAATATATTTCTAAGACACACCCGCTACTGCATTTACAGCCATACGAGATCAATATGGAATAATTGTGCACACTTTTTACAAGTCCAATACATACTAGTAGATTTTTGGAGTTAGGGTTTGGGTTGTGCAGTAGTGTTGAGCAATTCAGAAAGAAATATATTATTAACGTACATGATTTCCACTCTCTGGGAGTACTCTCTTTACATATGTGTTGTCCATTTTCAAAACTTAAAACAGGTAATCAAAATATATATGGTGAAACAGTAACAATTAATTCAGGCCAATTGAATCAATCCAAAGAAGATATTCAAAACATAGTTGAGTTACTTAAGAATAAATAAAAATACGTTTCGTTACTTCAAAAGCATATGGATATTTTTAACCGTAGTTTTATTGAAATAAAGAATATGTAATTGACAATAGTATACATATATCAATAGAATCTTATCTTACAGTTCTCACGTTTTGAAGTATCGGAGACTTAACGACATTATGATAATACATATTATATGGCAACGTTTTCTCATAATCAGCTGAAGACATAAAATTTAATCTAATAAGGTTGGAGAACTTTATAACATATTTCCCGTAGTCAGCCATCTTAAACAGGATAAAAACAAAACGATGTATCACCTTGGACTAGTTTGTCATGGACTCAAATGTAATGCTTTCACTAGTTTGTTTATGTCTGGATTTAATATGATTCTCAACATGCTCAATTTAGATATATTTTGTCTGGTCTAGCGCATAGATTTTCAAACTGCTTTGGAAAGGTTGGATCAGAAGATGTTGTTTTTAAAACATAGGTAACATTTACCAGTTTTTTGTTCATTTGTTTGTACATAAATTAGACGTTTAGTTTTTTCGTTTGAATTGTTTTATATTTGTCATTTCGGGGCCTTTTATAGCTGACTATGTGGTATGGGCTTTGCTCATTGTTAAAGGCTGTACGGTGACTTATAGTTGTTAATTTCTGTGTCATTTGGTCTCTTGTGGAGAGTTGTCTCATTGGCAATCATACCACATCTTCTTTTTTATATTGTACAAACTAGCAAAGAAAATATTAAAATCGCCCTCGATACATGAAAAGTCAAAGAAGTTGAAAAGATATGCTTTTTTTCTCTAAAAAAAAGAGAAAAATCCCAAATTTACAAACTTGACAGTGAGGTCAATTTGACACGAAAGAGCAACAACATTGTATGAACTTTCTAATATTAAAACCGACTTATAGTTTTTTTAAGTTGAATTTCTTCAGATAGTTCCACTTCATCTTAAGTGAAAGTATGAAGAACATTTAATCGTGAAATAATGAGTAAAAAGTGATGGAAATGGGACATTCATTAGAATTGGGTACTTTCAAAATAAAGAAGTGCCCACCATGTTTTTTTCTTCATTAATTACCTGCTTACAGTCATATAAACTAAAAAATCAGGTGATAAAGATAAAATTGTTTAATTCTAGAAGTTAATATCTCCTCAGAGGTGTACAAATTTAACATATATACTTATAACAAAAATATCAACAAGGAGAGAAATGTGAGTATTTGTCAAGGAAACAGCACCCCGACAACACAAAAACCAAAGAAATCAAGAAGTAAACATACTGTCTGTAACAATCGACACATTACACTATACAGTACAATTGATGAGTTGTACAAAATGACCTTTTGGTAATTCAGCTCTTAAATTGTTTCGATTCTTATATAGTCTTGGCTTTCAAATATTCGGCTTTATACGTTCCTGATGAAGGTCGATCTAGAAAAGCGCGTCGAATGCATGAAATTTATAAATGTTGTTTTCAATTTTTTGTAACTTATTTAAATGCAGGTAGTGGAACTATTCGAGTCGCGCATATGACACAGCAATAAACACGCACTTGCATTGTCGATCAATTATAAACATATTCGGAATTGTACTGTAAGCGTGTTGTGCAATATTCATTACATAACAATGAAGTTACCCACATTACGTGCAAAAAGGGTTTGGATTTTTCGTTTGCCGAATGATCTGCATATACATGTAGTTTACATAATTTTCGAACATGATGATCGAGAGACAGTTGTTGAATTAAGTATAGAAGATGGATTGAGCCAAATGGAGTTGACCTTAAAGGTAAGACTAATGTATTGCAAAGATATCACACTTGGTATACTCTTTAAGATATGAAATCAGTTCAGTTGACTACGTATCTAATGCTTGTCTTTAATATATATGATATATAAATGTAATATTTTCCAGTAGACGTTTATGCAAAAATCAATAGATAAATCATTCCTTGAAAATATGACTAAACATGGACAATTCTACACTTGTCTCCCTCAATTGTTTTTCAAACAGCAACCTTGCACAAATACCGATAGTTTAAATCATATGCATATGGACATATCATATAGGGAAGCTATTGCTGAATTCCTTTAGCAGAATTCTTATAGGTTTCAACAGCTTTTAGGATTTTATCCCTTCAAAAAATTTAAACAAATTCAGGGGAAATAAGCATTCATCTTTTGATAATAACATTGTATGCATGTTTCATTATACTAGTAATCCATAAGCCTTCTTGGTCACTGTATTTTTAAATTTCCATTTAAAAACAATGGGTAACAGATCTTGTTTTTTCGATAAAATACATTGAAATTAGCAAACTCACAGTTACTGTATATGCTAAGTTTATATAGAAGAATTTTTTCTATATTGAGGAAACATTTAACAACAGAAGATGTTTAACTTCAATGAGTAAAATACTTCAGAAAATTAAAAAATTGGGGTCACGTGCCTTATTTTATTGAAAAGTTAAAAAACACAAAATGCCCTTTCAATTGATTTATGTCTGAAAATTGGAGATACACTTAACGACACTATATTTTTAATAGTTTAATCTTTAAAATTTCAAGTTTTAGATATTTCTGTTGTATATTGAATGATACTTGGTATCATATTTCTAAAACAGAAAAGGATTGTCGCAACATGCTCAGTAGGGATGCTTAGAACATAGTAGAAAAGACCCATTTTCTACCTACATGTGTCCATTCAAAAAAGATTGGTCATGGATAACGCATCTGTTATCTGTAAACTGAGATGTGTTTTGTTAATTATTAATTTTGTTTGCTCATTGCTTATAAAAATTAATGTCCTCACATCTTGATATATCATGTATATGGATCCTTGCTAATACAAAATTTAACCGCCTCGGTGGTCTCGTGGTAGCGTGTTTGCCCTAAGTGCGAGAGGTCATTGGTTCGAACCCTGGCATTCTTTAAAATTTGCTGCGTCTCCGCTTAGCACGCGGCATAAAGAAGTACGAGCAAAGACTGGTCGACTCGGAGTCAAAATTATGTTTTCGGGTACGGTGGCATGTCTTTCTGCGGACAGTTACCTCATGAAATTGCACGTTGAAATAAGACTCAGTGTATATGTCTAGTACAAAGCGAGGTGAAAATTCTTATTACATTAACATGTTCTCGTCCTGAATATGCATATCAATTGTCGCTGGACTTTAAGCAGCCATCATCATCATCATCATCATAACAAATTTCAAAGATAGCTTTGTTTTATTTCAGCAACAATAAAAAAAAATCCCTTTTAACACTTTTTGATTAAAGCTCTCGATAATAATGATCAACCATTGAACTTTAAACAAACATTGTTTTTTCGGATTGATGTTTACAACAATGTATATAAACGTTTTGAAATTAAATATTATGATTGTTTTCCTCATTTGTTCGTAACGGGTTATTTCCGTTGTTGTAAGTGTTGGTGTTCCGTTAAATAATGACAAAGAAACAAATTTGACATTTACAATTACTTGCGGAAACTATCTCAATATCTACAAAATATCTTCATATTCATATCAAGGTAAGAAACAAAGAGTCTAAACATATCAGATAATTTTTAAATCAATGTTGTATAAGCTGAAGTGTTTTAAGAGATGTGGTAAAAAAAAGAACATACAAAAGAAGATATAAAAAAAATCATATTATTTTTTTTCATTTATACGTTTTGTGTCATCTTGATTTGCAGAAAATCGAAAGGTAGTGGAATCCTTTCTTGGTGTTTTCTAGAATTATTCAATACTTCTAAAACTTTTTTTCCTTTTCCAGCCTATTGTAATAATACGCATTAAATTAAGCCCAGTCCTTTAACTGTTTTATGTGTTCCTTGTTGGAAACACATGGCGAAGAGGTGAGAGGAGTTTCACTTTATTATCTTAAAACCCTTAGCAAGGGTAATCATTTCAGTCCGACAATCTTAATTAAACAAATCTTAAACTTGTAGGCTATAAGTATCAAATCAACATTCCTGTCGGTATATCTTAAACAATCTCATTTATTAAATGATCTTGCATTTATCTAAGGACACTGTGATGGTCATTAACTTTATTGCAGTGGTTATGAACTGCTTATACTGATTGAAGTTATTGTTGATTTCGCCGAAGTGCGTTACAACCGCTGCGATTAACTTCTATTCTTACATATCCATTTTCAATATTTGTTTTTCTGTCAACTCTCTCTTTTTTTATGTAATTCTTATTTTAAAATGAAGAGAGTTGTTATATCGATATGTCAAAAAAAAAAACAAAAAAAACCAAAAAAAACACAATAAATACATGAAATACTAATTATCAGAATTATCAGCAAACATATTAGCACATTAATACTTGATATTGATTGATCGGTTTTCTGTAACGATGGATTTGACAAGATTCCGTTTTTATATCTAAGTATTAAAACACAACCGTGACTGAATAAAAGCACCTACCCCTTAAATCAGCCTGGATGTTAACTATTTGTATCGTCATTTGAAAAATTCAATCTGATTATAAGGTGCACAGATGTCTCTGTTTTTAATCCGTCTTGGTGTAAATTCTGACTACAGCCGGAAACTACTTGTATGATGACTATGTTGAACGAATCTAATCCATCGAACTTGAGATAAAGGATACTACAGATACAGTTAAGTCTGTCTCATATCTTGACTTACATCTAGAAATTTACAAAGAGGGTCGGTTGAAAACAAAACTTTACGACAAAAGAGATGATTTCAGCTTCCCAATTTAGAACTTTCCATTTCTATGTAGCAACATTACAGCAGCACCTATCATGATTTCCTTGATAGAAGGTTGCTGCTCACAAGGAAGCTATTAAACCAAGAGTTCCAAATGGTGAAGTTGAAATCATCCCTTCGTAAATTTTACGGACGCCATCACGAGTTGGTTGACCGTTATGGAATCACCGTTTCACAAATGATATCGGATATGTTCCTTATGTCGTAACTACAAGCCCTTTCCCCGTTTCACGAATGTGACCTACCAATTAGACAATTTAACGGATTTGTAATGACAAAAGCAAAACGACGGGTGCCACATGTAGAGCAAGATCTGCTTACCCTTCCGGAGCACATGAGATCACCCCCAGTTTTTGGTGGGGTTCGTGTTGCTTAGTCTTTAGTTTTCTATGTTGTGTCTTGTGTACTATTATTTGTCTGTTTGTCTTTTTCTTTTGTAGCCATGGCGTTGTCAGTTTATTTTCGATCTATGAGTTTGACTGTCCCTTTGGTATCTTTCGCCCCTCCTTGTATATATATATTTATATATTGTGTCATTGATTGAATTCAGTATTGTCAATTTTGTATAAAGACGAAGTTCAGGTGTGATTATGACCCGTGAATATAGCAAATCCCAAAATACACCGTTAGGTGGTCCGTCTGACAAGTGTTATTGGTATTGGTATCGGATTCGGCCCGGAACTTGTTAATTATTGGTAATATTAATATACCGGAAAACAAACGGGCTTCGAATGATGTAATTTTTTATCAACATCATTGTCCTATATTAGTTCCATATAAAGTTGAAATCGTTGATTCGCCGTTTTACGTCATGCCGACTAACAAATTGGACCTCGTTATTTATTATTTATTTTAGTAGTAAAGATACATAAAATAATAAAGGCCTACATAATATATCAGTTAATCGCTCTTAAGTATTCTTTAATAACTTTTTATCAACTACATCCTTATTCAACTTTAACAGGATAATGTTGTTTTTAAGAATGTTTTGTTTCATGACACACACACAAATCAAAAGCAGAGGAACAGAGATTTTATTGCTGTTATTTATTATCTCAAAGTCAATATGAGTTTAATGGTAAGACAAAAAAGAAAATCCTAAGTAGTATGATAATTTGAAAAAAAAATGTTATGCAAATATATATCAAACGGATAAAGGAGAGTAGAAAAAAATCCAAAACAATATTTTCAATTAAACGCGTATTATTGACGGATCCGCATAATCATTTCCCTTTCGTGAGACCTCTGTCATTCTTTAACTGTTCTGTATAGTTTTGACTACGTCACATAGCAACGTTTATCATGATAAAATTTTTGAGGTTCCAATTGGGTAAAAAATCGTCGTACAAACCCGGGCAGTTTCCGAAATATTTACAAACATCTCCGTGGTTTTATCCAATCACAAAACTCGAAACGTTTGTAATCCGTAAAAGAGTGAAACATATTGAAAATAACACCAGATTGCACTTACACGTATTTCTGTTAATTATATACATTCAATAATAAATAAGACACAAGAAAATGCCTAATTAATCCATCTTCTTTTTTATGGGTCTACCACTGGTTATTCTACTGATGTCGATATATGTATGAACAAGAGAAGAAGTAGTTATTGGTCAAGCTTTCGAAATACCTGATGTTATCTTAATATCAAAGTTGGTTTAAATATCTGTATAAAAGAGGGGCGAAATTTACCAAAGGGCAGTCACACTCATAGATCGAAAATAAACTGACAATGCCATGACTAAAAAAGAAAAAGACAAACAGACAAATAATAGAACCCAATATACATAATAGAAAACTACAGACTAAGCAACACGAACCCCATAAAAAGGCCTTCTCTGTTAAATGTGAAAAAAGTTCAACTTGGAAATTGGGAGGTACATATGTGTCCTTAAAAAAAACACGTGTTCTCAAATTACTCATCCGTTTTCCATAAATTGTGATGTTGTTTTAGTATGGACATTCGCATTTGCCCTCTATGATTGTTATCAAACGAGTGTTAAATACGTATAACATATATTATTATTTTTCCTGTTTGGTTTACAAACAAAATGTATATAGATAAAATTGAGAATGGAAATGGGGAATGTGTCAAAGAGACAACAACCCGACCATAGAGCAGACAACAGCCGAAGGCCACCAATGGGTCTTCAATGCAGCGAGAAACTCCCGCACACGGAGGCGTCCTTCAGCTGGCCCCTAAACAAATATGTATACTAGTTCAGTGATAATGGACGCCTTTCTAAACTCCAAATTATACACAGGAAACTAAAATTAAAAATGATACAAGACTAACTAAGACCAGAGGCGCCTGACTTGGGACAGGCGCAAAAATGCGGCGGGGTTAAACATGTTTTTTGATATCTCAACCCTCCCCCTATACCTCCAGCCAATGTAGAAAAAACAAACGCACAACAGTGAGCACAGTAAAACTCAATATAAGAGAAGTCCGAGTCCGATGTCAGAATAGGAAGCAAAAGAAAATAAACAAAATGACAATAATACATAAATAACAACAGACTACTAGCAGTTACTGACATGCCAGCTCCAGACCTCAATTAAACTGATTGAAAGATTATGTCTTCATCATATGAATATCAGGCACAATCCCTCCTGTTAGGGGTTTAGTATTATACCGTCATAAAATAAATGGAGAAGAACATAACCCGTGTCATGCCAACAACTGGTTTTAGAATAAATGTGTTTAATTCCGATGCAAAGACCCTATAAGTGAATCAATATTAAAGCCAAAATATGCAATCTTTAATGACCTGACAACAGTATCGTAACTATATCCCTTCTTAATAAGTCTGTTTAAAGGTTTTGTTAGCTTTTGAGGTGAATACTGACATTTTTGTGCTTTGTAAAGAATATTACCATAAAAGATTGGATGTGAAATACCCGAACGTATAAGATGTCAGCATGTTGAGTTATATTTACGAATGATGTCCTTATACCTATGATAAAATTTAGTAAATGTTTTGACTAGTTTGTGATATCGAAAACCCTGGTGTAATAATTTTTCAGTAATACATAAATTTCTGTCACTAAAATCTAATACGTTGTTACATACACGAGCGAATCGTACAAGTTGAGATATATAAACACCATAAGATGGTGACAAGGGAACGTCACCATCTAAAAATGGATAATCAACGATAGGAAATGAAAAATCATCTCTTTTATCATAAATTTTTGTATTAAGCTTTCCGTTAATGATATGGATATCAAGATCGAGGAAAGGACAGTGGTCATTGTTAGTATTAGCTTTATTTAAAGTATGTTCAACAGGATAAATTTCTTTAGTATACATACTGAAGTCGTCATTATTGAGAGCCAATATATCATCCAAATATCTAAAAGTATTGTTAAATTTTTGTATCAGATGTTGTTTCGATGGATCTTTGCTGATTTTAGTCATAAATTGTAACTCATAACAATACAAAAACAGGTCTGCAATAAGTGGTGCACAGTTAGTCCCCATTGGAATTCCGATAACTTGACGATATACGGAATCTCGAAAGCGAACAAAAATGTTATCAAGTAAAAATTCAAGGGCAGATATAGTATCAAAGCATGTCCAATTGACATAGTTCTTTTGTTTGTTGCTACTAAAAAATGACCTAAAAGAGTTTGAACATATGTATTCGCATTCCGACTTTTAAAATGCCCATTTAATTAGGTGTGTGAATTTTTTCTTAATAAGAATATGAGGCAAAGTGGTATATAGGGTAGAAAAATCAAAACTTTGAACAGATTCAAAATCACCAATATATGCATGCAATTTATCAAGTACTTCCAACGAGTTTTTGACACTCCAAAAGTAATTAATTCCACTATTTTCAAAGGCCTTATTTGAACAATTTATTATCAGGTTTTTGATTGTACCAAGTGTACTAGTAAGTAGAATATACAATTTAGTAGTGGAACAATGACTTGAAGACGAAATAAATCTATATTTGTAAGGTGATTTGTGTAGCTTCGGAAGCCAGTACATAGTTGGGACTTTCATTGTATTTGTTTCTGCTTGTAAAGAAGTAGCTAATAGTTTATGTTTGTTACAGATATCGTTTTCTGAAAATGAAGTCAGTTGGAATGTTGGTGAATTCGTGATTTCCTTTTGCAGAACCTCAATGTAAAATTTACGTCAAACTATAATGATATTATTAGCAGCTTTATCAGCCGGGACAAAAACAAATTCCTTGGCTCGTTCTTTTAGTTTATGTTTGATACGAGAAATAGGATTTTTATGGTTTTTTTAAGAGTAAAATGTTCTTTAAAATGTTGTATACGTATATCAACTATCTTCATTACTGAATTAAAAAAAGAGTCCAAAGATTTTTTGTCAGTTTTTTCCCGTTTTATCCATTTCAAACAGTAAGCACGAAGTGAGTCGTGGATGATATTACGACACTCATTCCAATTAATAATTGACGGGGGGCGATATTTAGGTCCTTTACTGAGGAATGATTTTAACTCTCGGTCGCGAACGATGTTAAAGTCTCCTGTTATAACATGGGAAATGGGGCCATAAGTGTATTCGAAATTACTACAATTACATGACGTAGGTGTATTTTCACTGATATTTACATCTTTACAGACTTGTCTATAATTAAACACAAATTTCCGGGTAGATTTCTTGTAAATATAACAAATAAGAGGGAGTTCAGTATTATCAAAATATCCAGGATATTGTTCTTTAACAGAATGGTCGTTAAAAATACCGGCAATATTTACAAAATCAAAACCTTTATTGACATACTTTATTTTAATAAAATGTTTTTTATGATCTTCAGGGCGATCAATTTTGGGAAACAGTTTAGAATAACAATATGCCATTATAATTTGAACGATTTCATACTTAGGACTGCAATATGAAATTGTGTTGCAATCCTCTAAAATTTTATTTAATTTAATTATGGGTAAAGAACAGAGCTTGGTTAATAAATAATGTCTGCCGTTGTTTTTTGAAATAGAAATTAGGTCCGAAATATTTGTATGGTTGGTCCGAAATTTTCTTTGATTGCGATTTTTTTCTACGCCCATGAGAACGGTTTTTACGAACAGTTTTAGAAACTATAGCCAAAATGTTAACAGAATCGGTTCTTGATATATTACCAATTCCCATGATATTATCATTAAGACCGAGAGGGTGGACTGTCTGTAATTTTTTAATCCAATTTAATTCAATTATTTTCAGTGATCGTACAAACTTTGAATGAGATTCACCAGGCTGCTTATTTACTACTTCTAAAGGTTGAACTGTTAAATAATTAATAGGATGATTGTGCTTTTTAAGATTTGATACATGATACTTTTGAATTTATTGGGTCTTTTAAAACGATACAGGTGTTCTTGCGTGCGTTTAGATAAATATCGTCCGGTTTCAACTACGTACTGAATACCGCATCCCGGTTTGTTTCATGTGAGTAAATAAATAATACTGTTTGTTTTTCAAGTTATATCAGTTTCAAAATTTAAAGAAAATGTGCGACCATTAAACGTAGACCTTACCGTATTGTTGGTGGAAAGACGGGGACATGTAAGTCATTTTTTGGCATGACACTTATCGATAGAAGGGTAACCACGATTTTTATTGTTAAAAATGTTAGCGATGGTAGTATTTTTAGATTAGCGATTTTGAAGATTGAGACGTGTAGATACCCTTTGAACGAGTTTAGTGTTTAATATTTTTCCATTTCTAAGCTTCATATTTGTTTTTTGTTATGTGGATTTTATTAGAAAGGAGCAAAGACTGGCGTCCAGAATATGAACCGGGCCACAATAAATTGAATTATGTGAATATGATAAAACTGTTCGGCTAAAGACGTCAAACGCTATCCGTCATAAATTACCCGAAAAATAAAACAAAAGATAGGGTATATCAGGGTAGCGACTGACGTCTGTCTAAATAGAAGAATGGGGCTGAATGTTGAAATACTATTTTTTGATAAATATTCCTAAAGTAATGAACATAGAGAAGTTTTCGCTCGGACACACACTCCATAATCTAGTATATTATAAGAGCATAAACCTGAAGTACAGGGAGGCACTCTACTGTCTCCATACGGCACTAAAGACAAACTCTGTAAAAAATAAAACTGAGAATGGAAATGGGGAATGTGTCGAAGAGACAACAACCCGACCATAGAGCAGACAACAGCCGAAGGCCACCAATGGGTCTTCAATGCAGCGAGAAACTCCCGCACACGGAGGCGTCCTTCAGCTGGCCCCTAAACAAATATGTATACTAGTTCAGTGATAATGGACGCCTTTCTAAACTCCAAATTATACACAGGAAACTAAAATTAAAAATGATACAAGACTAACAAAGGCCAGAGTCTCCTGACTTGGGACAGGCGCAAAAATGCGGTGGGGTTAAACATGATTTTTGAGATCTCAACCCCCCCCCTATACCTCCAGCCAATGTAGAAAAAACAAAAGCACAACAGTAAGCACAGTAAACCTCAGTATAAGAGAAGTCCGAGTCCGATGTCAGAATAGGAAACAAAAGAAAATAAACAAAATGACAATAATACATAAATAACAACAGACTACTGGCAGTTACTGACATGCCAGCTCCAGACCTCAATTAAACTGATTGAAAGATTATGTCTTCATCATATGAATATCAGGCACAATCCTTCCTGTTAGAGGTTTAGTAAAGTTTCTAAATTGATATAAATTATGTTTTTTTGTTCTTTTTCCACTTATGTTCATAATAGCTTATTTCCGTTGATGTATTTTTTTGATTTTCTTTAATTTATGATAATCATTCGTTTGTTTTTGCGGAAACTGTTTCAATATCACCAAATATAGTTCTAAGGTAAGAAAGTATATTTCTATTGTATACTGTTATGTGTAATGATTTTTTATTAGCTTAATCTGCTTTTTATAACAATTGTAATACCAGATACAAAGGATAGGGTATATGTTTTTAAGAACTTAAAAAAAAAACACATAATAAGACTTGCAAAAACAAACATGAAAAACGATCACAAAAATATTAATTCCCCCATAATTTATTTTATGTTTTTTTTTTAAATAGTCATACATTTGTGGACAATCAAAAGTTAGTTGTATTTGTGTCGCGCATTGCGATTAAAAGTTGTGTATCCTTATTTTATGGCAGTGTATTCTCAAAAACATTACAATTAAAAGTTCTCAAATAGAGAAACGATTTGTTTCCTGATGGAAATTTGAAGTCATCTTATTAACTGTTAGACTTTCAGGTAAATTGCAAAATAAAAGGACATCGTCAACATATAACAGATTGGACTATGCCTTTGTTTTTCTTAAGATTGATGCCCTGGCTTTTTTTACACATCGATCGTAAGTATAAAATGATTTCCTTTAACAATTTTAACATTCTTAATTAGTCAAACAATTGAACAAGACAATATTGTCTCTAACTGCCAGGTACATTGCTACCATGCATATAATTATGTAATATGGTTTGTCAAACCATATATCAATTGCCAAGTTCAGCGCAAGGAAATGTATGACATGAAACATCTGATAATATACAACGAAACATGTGTGTGTTCTACCCGTAAATAGCGACTCAGTGTTCAATTGTTATGTACTTGCCTTGAGTGCAGGTTTAATCACTTCAAACTGATTTTATTTTGCTTCTTATCCTCCGAGCAGGTGACGTTGAAAGCTTGCGAGACTTATGGATCAAGCTAATATATGTGAGTAAAGCCAAAGTGACCTGTAGTTGTTTACATTCTCATTCATTTATTCTATGGTTGATATAAAAATAAGAACACGTGGTATGACTGCCAACGAGGTAACTCAACTAGAGTCCAAATGACGCAGAAATTATCAACTTGAGGTAACAGTGCGGCTTTTCACAATGACCAACACCCATACCGAATAGCAAACTATAAAAGACCACTGAATGACAAATGTAAAGCAATTCAAAAGGAAAAATCAAAAGGTTTGATTTATGTACAAAACAATAAACAAAATACAAATATGATATACAGAAAAATGAAAACCACTAAATTACAGGTTCCTGACTTGGTAAAGACACATACAAAATGCGGGTTTAAACATGTTTGCGGGCGCTTAACCCTCTCCTTAAACTGGAACAGTTATGTAACATCACAACATAAGATCAAACTAGAAAAATCAGTAGATGGTCTCAATGGCTGCTACACCCATCTGTTTTTTTTTCTATAATATTAGTTTTTATCAATATTGACGGGAATAAAAAGCTCGCGTTTGCTGCCATCAATAAGAGCATTCATTTGAGTAAAACTAGTTTAAAGGACATGTTATCCAATACGTTTGGGAATTGAATATGCTTTCTTATTAAATTAAGATCAACAAATTAATATGAGCACATTTTTGGAAAAAAGAACTAGAGAATACGAACAAATTGTACTGACTTAATGTGGGGATTTTTTTCTGAAGCATGCATTGAAACAGATTCTAAAAAATAACGAACGCAAGGTTAATTCAAAAGAAAGGGATTCCATAGAAACAATCTGGTGACATCAAACGATAGAGTATCGTATATCAGGATTTTTTGTCGCGTGAGTTTATTTTTCACATTGTTCGCGGCAGCTAAAGAAACGCAAAATTTGACCCCTCGTACATTCCCGTGCATATGCAAAGATTTACCGCTGTATACATTATACATTATATTATCGAATAATCACGAAACTGATATGTATAGACAGTTTTCACCCAAAAGGAGAAATAACTTTTTATGTAAAATCAGTCTGTTGTGTTAACTGACAGATCACAAGAATGTACATATTGAATTAAGATCTCTGTTTTCATAATGAATAAACTGGCTAATCATACATTTCATACCTTTGACAACACAGCATTGTGCATATAAGATGTAATTTTTTTTAAATCACATTTACACGGACATGACGAACGTTTGAACAAATATGCTTTCAAATGTTCTGTTAAACTATAACAACCTTCAATTTTATAATGCCACAAAGTACATGATTTACTTTTCTTGAAAGTTCTCTGAATTATGTGTATTAATTTTTAGATTGAAGTATTCGTATTGATCTGTCATTGATTAACTCTCAGTTCATAAAGTTTATGTCGTTTACATCTCTGACAATACTATACAGTAATTTTTACGCGTGAAATATTCCCATTCAGCGAAAATTATACACAATGAAAATTTAACCTGCCCATTTTATCATCAAATCGCGAAAAAAAAAGCCGACGTGAAAAAAACCCCGATATACGGTATATCAAGCGATGGAACGAAGGTAAACAACTGTCATCATCCTGAATTGATACATGTATTTACAAGTTGAATTTGATAGATATTGAAATAACTTTTGAATGTCAAAATTATTTAGAAATTTCATTTGTTCATTTATATTAGACATAGGAGCTACACTTACGACACATGATACAGTGTATGTATTAAAAGGAAATTCGGCAGTTTGAATTGTCATGTTTATCAGAATTATAGTCAGTTCAGATGGGAAAGACCTGACAGAAGATCTAGTTACCATATATACGCCATAGGACTTCATATAAATTCTTTATTGTCGAACAAACTAAAACTGAAAATTGTAGGAAACATAAATAACGGAAACTATAACCTGCAAATAGACAATGTAACTGGAGAAGAAGAAGGAATTTATGAATGTGTCTCTCGAATTATCAATAATTCTACACTCGAAATAAAGACTGCAGCGTTTGTAATGTTGATTATACAAGGTAACTATAGTAATAATCTTACAATGAAAGGAGACGAACTATGATAAGGCTAACATTTGTCTTTTGACTTCGAAAATCAAAAGTATTCTCCAACTTATAAATAAATTTATTCAGATGTCCACAAGTCATTAGTCTGTCAGATGTACTTTTTGTTTATTTTTATTTATTATATATGATTTTCAAATAAGAGTCATGTTCTTTCCAAAAACATATTTTTTAAGTTTTTACAAATGCCTTGGCTCATAATTATTCATCCAGCAACTAAGTATTAAATTACCATTTAAGGTGCAAAAGAGTCATTTGCGACTTGTTTGTGACTTCATTATCATGATTATAGTACAACAGCTGCTATTCCTGGACTTAATATTCAATAATATCATTTCATTCATTTATCAGTAAAATTATAATTAATGTGACGCGATTGAATACATTAGTACTTTTGCAATTTAATGGCTCAAATAATGAATCTTATCATACTTTCCTCCTTTGGGTTAACGCCTAGTCTACATTACCTTATACGGATATGCATAATTTAGCATATTGATGTTTCCGCCAAGATATCAGTTGTTTACAAAATACTATTTTTTAACCTTGTTTGTTAGCTAATCTAGTGACTGAGTTGCAATGCATGACGGACTAATACTTGTTTACAATTTACAGAGAAACGTTTGTTTTCTCTGATAAACATTCAAACAACGTATTTTTTACCGATTGCTGGGAAGACATTTCATCTTTATTTTCTTCTTATGTGATTACATTTACATACTATGATAAAAACTATAAATTCTTTGCACAGATTAACAGACAGTTGTGTCTGTCCTATGAAAAGAGTATTGAAATACTTGAACCATATCAACTAGATGAATTATCAAAGATTTCAGACATTTGCTCACGAGAAATCGACTAAACGACAGTATACCCTATTACGATGATTACTTGCATTTATATTTCTAAAACGGGAGGCTCATGAACTTATCAGTTATCTCGTGAAATAGACAAAGCTATGTTTAAATATCCGTAAAATGCTTTCACACAATTTTTGATACGGGACAGAATTGATTTTATGATATATAATCTTTATATGTTATTGTAAAGGTCTATAGAAGTCAGTTAAAGCGCTAACGCACAACACAAATAAAGCAAATGATACACACCCTCAGAGATCATCACAAAAAGTTTTCTAATGGTACACAAACACTGAACAATTCATTGTAACAGATTCATTCTAATTAGTTATTGTTTCTTTAAGGTGGTACATAACACTACCGAGAAACAACTCTGTAAAAATCAGCTCAACGTTTTAATTACGTTCTATTGTTAAGGAAATATTAAACTTCTCAATGATCAAAATTAGTGCTTTGCAAAACTGCTTTATATCCAATGAAATTTTTCCGATAAAGTATGTGGTTCAAGTTTTTTTATTTTTTTATGTTTTTGTCAAAGGGTCAAAGTAAATATTTTGTCAAAATTTTATGAAAATTAAACGAGCCAAATTAATTTAAGTCAAAGTGTTTGGTACCACCTTAATTGTGTTATTAGTTTATGAAAATATTATTTCATATATTCATTCTCTAGTTATGTTTTATTCCAATATTTACAAGATGTTTTAAAAAGCCTAACTGTGATCTTGAAAGGAATAAAAACAACTGAAGTGCAGTTTTTTTTCTTTTTTTTTCATTTGTTTTTCTTTCTTTTGTGCATAGTGAAAAATAAAATAACAAAACTACCGAAGTCCAAGGGATATTCAAAACGGAAAGTCCTTTAAGAAATGGCAAAATCAAATCTCAAACACTTTTAACCAACGGAAAACAACTGTCATATTCCTGACTTGGTACAGGTATTTCCTTATGTGGAAAATGGTTGATTAAAATTTAAAGCCAGCTTAACCTCTCACTTGTATGACAGTCGCATAGAATTGCATTTTATTGACAACAATGTGTGAGCAAAACAAACAGACTTAATAGGTAAAAATGTCATTGATTTTGTGTCATGATCTAATACACACTGTACTATATTTCTTTACATTTGTTTTATACACGAACTCGAGTAAGTGATTTCATTTCATGTTTCAACATAAGACTTAAAGGAGGTCTGGCTTACATATCAATGAGACAGTAACCAAACGAAAATAAAATAACCATAAGACAACTAGATTGCAGGATAGACAGTGGTTTTTGTCTTTTTCCATAACAATTTATTGAGAATACTGAATTAGACTTTTTTTAGTGTAATGATTTTAATAGACGATCAAACCAACAAGGCTCCGTGTTGAAGACCGTACTTTGAACTATAATGGTTTACTTTTATAAAATTTTTACTTGGATGGAGAGTTGTCTCATTGGCACTCATACCACTTCTTCTTATATCTATACACAACTAGTGCAGATAAAAGATGTGTCGTTAACCCACGTTACTTGGCAGCCTGTAAGGCTTGATATCAATTAGGATTTTTGTGCCGTAGATATTTTATAAAGAGCATTCTTTTTAAAAATAAATAAAGTACACTATACGAAAATTCCTAGGGCATACAATGTAAAAGGAGTTTTAGTTGACAATGGACAAAAGTTACTAATTTGACGTGAAATGAATACACAGGTAGAGTGCAAAACAGAAGAACAAACCTGTATCACTTTGACAAGACAAACAAAACGTCAAATGCTGAAGCAAATGAGCTATATTTTTTTTGTTTTCAATTTGAGCATGGAAAATAAGGATAATGCAATTTACATTATCGGGTAACATTAGATGAACGAACAATTTACATTACCTGTTTAGCATTAGATGATCAAACAAATCAAACATGAGATTCCGTGATACAATAGAAAAGGAAATTTTACAACCAAATTCCACGTGTTCATAAAAGAAATTAAACTCGTAGTATCTCAAAATGCATTGTGTTTCATTGTGCCAATTTGTCGATTTCTCACGAGCATTTTTATATTTTGTATTGGGAAAATACTATGCTAATATATTCTGACGTCAGGATTCTAGTGGTCATGACCTGTTTATCAATTCTATGTTATGCATGCCAAGTGCATTGTAATCGGTTTATTTCTGATTGTCCTATTTTTACAATTTCAAAGTTAAAATAATTATATAATTTTTTCTGCTTGTCATACATCCATGTTCTGATAGTCCCTCGTCAAAATTTCTGATTGTCCCACATCACAAGTTGATATTGTTCTTTATTTCTTTATTGTGTAAAATTTTTGTTTGCAAAGTTTTGTTTGATAGCAACCTTTGATCATAATAAATGATGCATTTGCCTCAAAAAATTAAAAGTTTGATATATGTTTTTATATGCAAATATGATTTGTTGATTGAATGGTAAAAAACTCCTATTTTACTTCAATATCATAGCATTTATTAGTTTAAAAAAATCTCCATATCATTTCAGTTATTGATATCCGTATAATTTTTTTTTTTTTTTTTTTTTTTTTTTTTTTCAGACTTTACATACTTTATTGAAAACTTTCACATTTTTTAGTGGGATACAGAAAGTACCGGTACATATTCCCGGCCTCGTTAAACATTAGATTGTATATTTAGATAGAAAATAGTTAGTAATTGTTTGTATTCTAAATTATAAAATATATACACTATATTATTATGTATCCATTATTTCCATATTGTTCAATAAAGAGAGAATTTTGTTTCCTAAAGAAAGAAAAAAGAGAAGAGAAAGTAATAAATAAAGAAAAAAACAAAGAGAAAAAAAAAAACAAAAACAAAAAATCACTGAAATTTGGATTTTTGGCAGCAGTATTTTGGTCAAAACTAGCATGTGTCTTAAGATATAACATTAAATAAATTTGGCAAAGTTGGTTTTCCATTGGAAAAAATTCATACAAACACAAAATAGATGTTAAAAAACGTACATGTGGTTTTAGGCACAAAACAAGAACAAAAAACAATAAACAAACATATAACAATATATTAAATAAAACATATATGGTGGTGTGGAGAAGGCTAAAACAATATACACAGTAACATTACATAGGGTAATGCTAATTTGTTAAGTGTAAATTATTCAGTAATGGAAGCAAGGGGTCCCAGTAGAGGTTGGCAATGTGAAGAGGCTTTGTTTTAAAAAATATATTCTTTTCTAGTATTAGATTTTCTTTTAGATAATTTTTCAGCCCTGCAAAACTGACTTGATTTTCACACAGTTTTGTTCTATAAATAAAGAATTTTGATAATAGTATTATTAAATTTTTTATTTTATTATTTTCTATTTTTCCTAAATTTCCAAATAAAATTATATCCATGTTAAACGGAATAATTATTTGTGTTTGGTTATAAATCCAGTCACCGAGTCTTATCCACAGATCTGCTATTTTATGGCATGTCCAAAATATTTGTTCAATATCTTCGGTAAATTCATTGCAGAAAGTACATTTATCGCTTTGTTTTATTTTTATATTAAATAAAAATTTATTTGTGCCCAAGATTCTGTGTATTATTTTATACTGGAACCATTGAAGGTTTGAGATTTTTGTGGAGTAAAAAGACATACTATGCACGGTTTTCCAATCAAAATTTTTGTTCAGTGTTAAGGACCATTTGTCTTCACAGTTAAGTTTAGTACTGTTTTTTTTCTAATAGAACATTATACATATCTTTCGAGCCTTTTTTTGATAAAAAAAATATTCTTATATTATTTTGAATAATTGGTCCTTGTGTTTTATTAAGATTGTTTATGGATATATCTTTCTTGAGAGCTTTTTTATATGATTTTATTGATGAAATTACCCCATTATAAGTAAGAAAGTTTGACTTAATTTTATAAATGTCTTGGAGTTGTTGAAAAGTCATTAGTTTTCCCTCCTCATTTAATAGATTATTTATCAAAAAGATCCCTTTATCTGCCCAGTCTTTATAGAAAATAGATGTTGTTCCTATTTTAATATTTTCATTATTCCAGAGTGAATCTGATACAAACTCGTCTTCATTTTTTGGTATAAATTTATTTTGTAAATCTGTCCAAGCTTTAAAGACCTCTTCCCAAAAAGGGTTTTTACATCGTTTTGTTGGGCCTAAATAAACTAGGTTTTCAATACTTATTTTTTCAGTACTTTCTAGTAGCTTATTTAGTTTTGGGTTGTTTTTCAACAACCGTCTAATCCATGTTAGTTTCAATCCTTTTATATATTTGTCAATATTTATCATTTTCAGGACCATAGTTTAACAATTCTATTTCATGCAAATTGACAGAAAAATTTATTCCTAGTAATGTAAACCTACTGGAACCCCATTCCAATCCCCATTTTACACACATGGTGTCTTGACTATATTTTTTTTTGCCTATCCACACCACCTTTGTTTTGTCCAAGTTCATATGGAGACCAGACATGTCAGCATATTTTTGTAGTAAGCGAAGAGACGCATCTAGAGATTTAGGAGTACCGTCAAGTATTATTGATGTGTCATCGGCGTATTGAGAGATAAGATATTCTGTGTCATCAATTTTAATTCCTTTAATTTCTTTGTTCTTTCTGATTAAAATTCCTAGAATTTCAGCACATAAGAGAAAAATGTAAGGTGATAAAGGATCCCCTTGTCTACAGCCTCTTTGGATCTCAAAGAAATCTGACAGAAAACAGTTTTGGGATACTGATGAGCTTATATTTGTGTAAAAGGTCCTTATCCAATGTTTTATAGAGGGTCCAAAGTTGAAAAAGTCTAATACTTCATTTATGAATTTCCATGATACGGAATCAAAAGCTTTTTCAAAATCTATGAGAAGGAGAAGACCTGGTAAATCATTTACTTCTGTATAGAATAAAATATCATATATGAGACGAGTGTTTTCTCCAATATCTTCCAGGAATGAAACCTGTCTGATCATTGTTAATAATAATGGGTAGGACAGATTTTATACGCTCTGCTATACAGCTTGATGCTAGTTTATATGTTGTATTCAAAAGACTTATTGGTCGCCAATTTTTCATGAACTATCTAGGTTTATCACCTTTTGGTAAACAAGTAATAATACCCTGCTTTTGAGTTATTGACAATTCCCCCCTTTTGTAACCACAAATTATAGATCTGAAAACAAATTTTCCTACATTTGTCCAAAAGAATTTAAAAAATTCATTTGTAAAGCCATCTGACCCAGGACTTTTCTCATTTTTCATTCTACGCAAAGCTGTTGTCAATTCATTATAAGTTATCTCCCCCTCTAAAGATTCTTTTAAAGTATCAGTTAATTTTTCAATATCAGAATCAGGAATTTCGTTATTAAGATTTACACTACTCAAGCTCTCTGTTTTAGTATAAAGTTTTTTATAGTAATGTTTGGCCTCTTCTAATATTTTATCTTGTTTACAAATTATGTCCCCTTTTTCGTTAACTAGTTTGGGGATGGTTTTATTTATAAAATGTTTAGTTTCCATATTCAAAAAAAAATTAGATGGCTTTTCCCCTTCTTCAATCCATTGCATTTTTGATCTGATATAGTACCCCCTCATTTTTTCTTTCCTTATTATTCTAAGATCAGATTTATGGTGTTCAATTTCTGTTAATATTTCCTCTGTTAAGATGCTTTCCTCTAATTTCTGAATTTTTTCTGATAACATTTTTTCCTGTGTATCTCTTTCCTTCTTTTTCATAAGATACATAGGAAATAGTTTTCCCTCTGATTTCAGTAAGTAATATTTCTAAAAAGAGTTGGTCATTTATTGTAAAGTGGATATCTAAATCATTTATTTGTTCTAAAGTTTCTCTATTATATACTAGTGATGCATATTGGTCTTTTACTTTAAATATAGTGTCTTTTATTGTTTTGGAATATTCAATATCATGTAAATATATATATCCGTATAATTGTGTAATTTGATTTTATATACAAAATAAATAATTAAGATCAAAACTATATATGAAAGTTATCAATGACACCAGTTGTTGCTTTTCTGTTTCCACCTACTGATTTCTATATAAATATAGACAGTATTGTTATAATTCATAAATAATTGATTCTAGATGTTTTTATGTTTGCTTAAGTGATTGTTGAATTACAAAAACGAAGTTTAATTTTATCTATTATCAAATCGTTTTTCTTGAGTGTTGGTGCTACTGAATATATATTAACATTTCTAGCTGAATATTTGTTGAACATGGATGAATCATTAGTTATATAAGTGGTCAGACTGCAATGCGGACTTCTACAATTATATATATTAATTGTAATTTAATGACATACAGGGATATTTGCTTTGAAATTGACCAACACAATGCTTTAGATATATAACATTTATATATTCTGAGTATAAAAATATATCTAAATAGGATTTCATTCATATATTAACAGTTAAACCAAAGAATCTAGCAATTCATGGCACAGTTGATGGTAAATTGTCTGGACAAGAAGGTGAAAGTCTACAATTACTTTGCACTGTTATTAGTGGAATCCCTAAGGAGACACTTACATGGTACAATATGTCTTCAGCAATTGGCACAGGAGGACCTGGAAAGATGAATATAACAATAACACCAACAAGATACGATCACAAACAGAACTATACGTGTAGAGTTAGTAGCGAGTCATTACAGGAATCGTTGCAGGAAACAGTAACACTATACATACAATGTAAGTGTATTGTCATAAGTAAAATTTGAAAGAAGTAGAATAACAAAATAAACCCTTAATTTAAAGGTATAATTTAATTTTAAACTGTGAAACAACTTCTATTTGTTAAGGAAATTTAGTTCAATTATCGGTCTAAAAATATGAGAGCTCATTGGTAGCAAAATCCATTGGCATCAAATTCATCATCGATCAGGTGAGGCAGGATGAGACACTTTGCAAAAAAAAGCCAAATGACAATTTATGTAAAAAAAGGTCAGGATAAACTAATAAAAAAGGCTGAACCGAATAGTATGAAAAATAAAAAGGCAGGACAGAGATTACAGCTTAAAAAAATGCAGAACAGCATTTTTTATTCTAGCCCCCCGTAAAAATCAAATGGTAGCTCCCTTAGATACATCTGATAACTGCTCAGATTTACATCTTGTGCAGGATCCGAGGCACAAACATTATAAAAACAGTAATAAATATGAAATCTATTCATCTGAAATCGTAATTAATTATTTCCCGTAATTTTAGTTACGTTGAATTGTCTGTTGAAACAATCTAATCGTGGTTACGATTTGAGTGAATGTTGTATTTCACTTTAAATGTACGAATATCAGAAGTTCATATTATGGGGATTATCTAGATGTTAAAAATGTTATGTTCTGATTTATCTCATAGATCCTGTGGTTTCTTTTCTTAAATATCAAACATTTAGTCAACTCGTTAGGAGGAAATATCCGTCGGGTGATATATAATAACATGTTAGTATTCTTTAATATACGATCGAAAAATAATTAATCATACCAATTGTCGTTTATCTTCACAGATCCACCATGTATAAGAATTAACAAAACTGTCACGAACGATTTCCTTACATGTGAGCCAAATGGAATACCTCAACACTTTACGTATAAAAGATGGCAACATCTCTCAGAGTATGGACAACTAAATCGCTTGCTCCCCCAGAATCAAACAATTCGATTCAATCCAACAGGTGTTAATATTGATACTTTTAAGTTGAATGGAATGATATCTAATTGTTTTTTGATTATCAGATGATAGGGGTTATCCACTATTATAAATCTAATTCATATTTTGATAATTGGACTCGTAAAGCATGTATCTTATCAAACTGATTGACTCTAAAAATCTAAATCTATCAGTTGAGTACAGTTTTGTATAAATGTTGGTTTGGTTCAGGACAGTGATATGGGTGATTTTTTTTCCAATATTTGTTATTTGTATTTCCACTATTTTATATAATTTCTGAAAAAAATATTAAAGGTGAAGTAGAACAGTATGTTGCATTCAATATCGAAAAAGAACATACCTTACATATTAAAACAATATAACAACCAGCAACCAACACCTAACGCAAAATAGACGAACACATAAAGACAGCCAACAGTGATCAGCAAATGATCCAGATATTTGACCTGATACATGCACAAACAGAAATACCCGATTTATGAGCACAAACTTATCCGATTCTACTAAATATCTCAATCATATTTTTTAGTTAAGTGTGATGTCCATTTTCTCTTAACTAGTGCAGATTTTTGTTAAGGGCCAGCTGAATCCTGCCTCCGGGTGCGGGATTTTCTAGCTGAGTGGAATACCGCTTGGTGGCCTTAGGCAGTTTTCTGCTTATTGGTCGGATTGCTGTTTCTTTGAAATATTCCACGTTTCCATGCTCAATCTTTTTTTGAATTTTAAAGTGAAACATACAATAAAAACCTGCATAGTTAAGGTACAGGATGAACAATTCGCCATATAGTAATATGATATAACTGTCCAAAAGTTAGAAACCAGTTAAACAAATAACCCCAGCTGTTTGCTGAATGCTGTCGCTCAGTGAAACAAGAAGAAAACAAATAAGAAACAACGCTTCTAAGTCTTATCATAAAACGTAACAAAGATCGACATATTTTTTTATGAGGCCAATAACATGTAAAAAAATTTCCAGTTATATTAATGTTTTGTGTTTAATTTTGAATGTATTACAGATAAACCTAAGTTTGTTGCCACTACAGAAAATATACAGTACGGACGCATTGGTGCTCAGATAAACCTTAGTGTCAGTGTTTATTGTTATCCAGAATTCAGTAGTTTAAATATCTTAACGAGTGACTTTTGTTGCATTAACGAAACTGAGTTCTAGCTAGTAACACACTATAACATAACAGTCAGTTCATTTGAACAAGCAGTGTGGATGAAAGGGTACAAAGTATCATTTCAGGGGTTTACGCTTACAGAAAAAGACGTCACAACATACAACTTTTGGATTCAAAATGATATTGGTAAGGCAACCTTTAATGTGAAACTATTGGCAAGGGGTGAGCGAATTAAATATGAGAAACCATATTCTTAATGTTTGCTTATCGGTGGTTAAATGGAATAAATGAAAGGATCCGAATATAAATTTTGACATATAAGTAAAATTATAATGATTTGTTTTTATGTAAATAATCTCATCATAGATTCCAAAATGAATATTAAGTACAGCAGACGCGCGTTTCGTTTACATTAGACTCATCATTAAAATCGACCTAATGACTATAACATCATCAACGATACCAGGAACAATTTTTTACGCCAGATGTGTTGGGTTTTGTTTTTTTCTATGAAAGACTCTAATGTGACGCTCGAATAAAGCAAGTTTAAACATGTTAAAATGCCAAATTAAATAGAAATTGAACATCATTAATTTCCACAATTTTGAAAGGTTTTTCCAAATACAGCTTAGGTCATCTTCCCCTTATGGTACACAATCCTTAATATTTAGCAAATTCGAAGTTGGTTAGAACATACTCACCCCTTATCGTCGGATGAAAAGTCAGTTTTTTGCCTTCTAATTTTCATAGTACATGGCTTTCCATGCACTATAAAAAGCTATCTACGAAGGAATTTTCATTGCAGATTAATTATGAAAGTGAACTCTTAGTAACTTCAATAACGAAGTGTACAATCCCCTAAGGCATTTTCCTTTCGAAAATAGCCTACTGATTAAAGTTGAAAGAGAAAATGATTATAAAAAACATTTTGAACATTGAAAATCTTAATATCAATGGTACATATAACAAAAAATAAAATGGGGGAATTGATGTAGGTAAAATTATCTTCTATACAATTGTTATACAACCCATTCGAGTCGAATGTTTCTTTTCATTCTAGAAAACAATGTCAGACTGCTGATATTTAAAGCAAAGGCTATTTTTCAAAGAAAAAAAAACCCACAATACATAAAAATTGAGCATCTGATGTTTAATGGTTGTAATTCAAATGTTTATAGATTAAGTTTTAAAGCGGAGTGATATAACAGTGTGTGCTAATTAAAAAAGAAATTAAAGGTATATAAGTATTACATTTTTACCTGAAGCAGAAGAAAAACTCAAATGTTTAACTAATTTATCCTTTTTGTTCTCACAAACTATGTCAGTGCTATTTCATTCCATTCATTTTAATTGTCATTACCTGATATATACTCACTTCATTATAAAAAGTGAATTCTTTTTAGTTTTGAATATTACAATGGGAAAGGATAATTTTGTAAGGTTACCCGAAAGTGTGAATATGTTCTAAATTTGTCAGACAATACGCCTTGGGCTTTAAATCTTCATAAAACATGACCAAGTGTTGTCTAACCTATACTATAACAATTATCAGTAATTATATATGACCATATGAATAATAATTTATGGCAACAAACTGCTGAAAATTTGAACTGGTAATTGCCTCGGAGAGCAAACCTCAATCATCATTTACACCTGTATTCATCTCAGGTATTGATAATCTAAGCAATTACCGGTAGTGCTTTAGAGTCTAAGTAATTTGTAGAGATAGGATGTTTTATCATAGAAAAATATATATTGTGTTGTATTATTATAATTCTATGAGTTGCACCGATTCAAATATCACCAAACATTAGAAAAACAATCTCGTCTCTTTTAGTGGTTTTTTTTTTGTTGACTAAACGACAAAAAAAATATGTATCTGAAGTACAAACATTCGTATCGTGTAAAATAACTGATGAACACTACAACTTATATATATAAAAATAAATACCGATATAAATATAAAGATATAAATATCTTAATTGTTATAATGTGGAAAAAAGTGTTAATAAGAGTTGAAAGTCACTCTAAATAAAAGATCTTCCCATATTATTTTTTTTAAATATCGTTTCCCAGTTGAATACTATAAACAGCATAGTTATATATCAAACATTACTTATTTCAACATGTTCAAGCAAAACAAATGTTGACGTCATGGCTATGGTAAACTCTACGATCGGGTGTTTCAACACACGACTACTATTATAAACTCTCGTCTATAGTTGACGACTTTGTTTTGATATGTAAATAATGATATGAATAGCTGATGGGCCATTGACTTAGTAACATATTACTTTACTTTTAGTATTGTATATACCATTAAAGGGTCAAATATTGCAGAGGAAACAAGCAAAAGTCCTTGGCTGATTATAAACAACAAGAATGTGAATAAATAAATCGATATGAAAAATAAAAACCGGTAAACTGATCAAACATTTGTTTTCATGAATACAAAGAAGAAGTCATGGGATTTCTGTCCTATGTTCATGAACTTAGTCTTTTTAGTTTTTTTTTGCCTAATCTTGAACAGATAGAAAATACCAAGAACATTATCAAAAGTGGAATAAAAACGGGCAGTTCCATGGCAAATATGAAAATCGACGAAAGCGTTTTATTCTTCACAGTTGATTGTGAAAATGTGAAAAAAAAACCAACGAAAAGATTACCTAAAGGAATGAAATAATTAAATATTTGGTTGATTTAGCCGAACGTTTGCAATTGTCAGGTCTAGTTGACTTCCCCCTTTGTCATACTTATCTTGGTATTGTACATATGACAAAAGAATATATAGTATGATATAGTATGATTGTTAATAAGACATCTACTCAATGTATCCACCAAAACCTTAATGGAGATGATGTAATCAAGTATAGGCAATCGTATGCACTTCAGCCATTAGAAATATACATACCTGCGTTATTTATAACAGAACAATTTTAGAAAAAAAAATATATGACACACATGAACCCAACGACAGCCACTGGAACACAGACTCCTGTCTTGGAACATGCACATATATAATGTGGTGATGCTCAACGAGACTGCGATGGCTCAACTACTCGCCCCTAATCTAGAAAAGTAGCGCGACACAACAACATAAGAACAAACTGTAAGCCACTTACAACTGATACATAAATCATGTTCTCCAAGACTAAGGATCAATTATTATGATTTGTGAGTATGACTGTCCCTCTGGTATTTTTTGCCCCTTTGGTATTTTTTGCCCCTCTTTTATTAATAATAATAACTAAATGATACAAAATTTGGTGACTATGTTGAACGAATCTATCCCATTGAACTAGAGATAAAGGATACTTCAGATACAGTTAAGTCTGCCTCATATCTTGACTTACATCTAGAAATTGACAATGATGGTCGGTTGAAAACAAAACTTTACGACAAAAGAGATGATTTCAGCTTCCCAATTGTGAACTTTCCATTTCTATGTAGCAACATTTCAGCAGCGCCTGCATACGGAGTATATATCTCCCAATTGATACGATATTCCCGGGCTTGTGTTTCCTATCATGATTTCCTTGATAGAGGATTGCTGCTCACAAGGAAGCTATTAAACCAAGACTTCCAAATGGTGAAGTTGAGGTCATCCCTTCGTAAATTTTACGGACGCCATCACGAGTTGGTTGACCGTTATGGAATAACCGTTTCACAGATGATATCGGATATGTTCCTTATGTCGTAACTACAATACCCTCCCTTTTCATGAATGTGACTTACCGAACTAGACTATTTACCGGATTTGTAATGACATAAGAAACACGACGAGTGCCACATGTGGAGCAGGATCTGATTACCCTTCCGGAGCACCTGAGATCACCCCCAGTTTTTGGTGGGGTTCGTGTTGCTTAGTCTTTGATTTTCTATGTTGTGTCATCTGTACTATTATTTGTCTGTTTGTCTTTTTATTTTTGGCCATGGCGTTGTCAGTTTGTTTTCGATCTATGAGTTAAACTGTCCCTCTGGTATCTTTCGTCCCTCTTTTATTACATATCCAACGAATTTACTGTAAAGACCTCATAAATACTATTTAAAAATGTAACTTTGCCCAATCCTACAAATTATATAGGTTAGTGATAACTATATATAGGCCGGTTATTAGACTGCAAAAGATGTACAGCAAATATCCAAAAGTTGACCGAAATATAGAAAAAATATCAATTAAGACAACGCATCACCAACCCCCCCACCGACAATGCGAGGCCCTGGTGGATAGTAACAGTCAGTATGCATCCTTACATGTAGAATTAAGTCACATGAAAGTATCATAATTAAAGTTGCAAATCGTTTTTAGTAAATATGATAAAAAACGATTTAAGAAATTTTCACTTTTGTTGATTTAAAATAAAATCCTAAGTTAACTAAATTAGTATTTATCAACAACAAAAATCAATGATGCCTGGGTAACGAGTGCTGATAATCACACTTAATTTGACGGTGATTGTAGCTTCCTCTATAAAAAAAATGAAAATGAAGCAGTGGTCCATGTCAATTCTGAACAAAGGGATGTACCTGTCAATCACCAAATTGTCATTTTCATAGAAGTAGTAAATGCACATCAGGAGCATAGTTGCTTTTCTCTTATATTTGTATATTTATTGATTAAACCGGAGCAGAACCACTCACAGCTTAACATTTGTAAAGCTTAAGATCTATTAGCAGGAGCAATGAAAAATAAAGCAAACTCTGAGATGTCAGCCTAATAGTTGAAAAAAGAAATACCAAAATGGATATTACAATTTTCGGAATGAGCTAATAAACTATGATGAATTCTTTAAACATTGACCTCTGGAGATAAATAATCTTCCTTACTATAATGTGCACTAAAGTGTTTAAGCAAATTCTATGTTGCAATTATTAACCTTCAGTAATCGGTTAACACTATCTAAGAACAATTGTTAAACTTTACTGCTGTTACACTAATATGTATTCCTTATGCACAGCAGTAAAAACCATCCTTATCATATTATCTCTGTTCGTGAATATTTTATGGTTGATTTTGAAAAACAACGATATCAACGAATTTAAATCATGTAAGTCCAACACATACATAATAAACACAAATATAATTAAAAGTTTCGCTGCACAGATTTTAATTTTGCTCTGAAATTTTTTTAACGTTTAACCAGACAAGTAATACCTTTTGTAATCGCTCACAACTCTTGGTATTCTTTATGTATCTTCTATGGTACGTTTTACATGTTTTAATACTTTTTAATGAAAAATCCAGACTCATCTTTTTCCTTCAAAGTTTCAATTATTCAATGTTTTTTCAACATTGCTAATTTCATTGTAATACTAATGTTATTTCAACTGATCGGGCGGAGCTTATGTTTTAATTTGCATAAGGACAGTCTATTCGAAGATATGTGTGATAAGGATGGTTGTTGTTATAATTATGTTTACTGATTTCAGTGTCACCAAACGGATATATACAAAAGGACTGAGTGTACGATAGGGGACGAATAAAATAGTTTAAAATTTTAGCATTTATATGTGCTAACGCAGAATATTTTAAAGTATCGGCTATTGTATTACTCTGTTTGAAACTTTTCTGATTCTGAGATTTATTTTAAACGTGATTTATAAAAAAATATATATATATATATAAAATAAAATATGTAGACCCTATTTTTCCTTCCTTAAATATGTTCAATTCAATAAACAACTTATCCCCGTACAGAACCCCCACCCCAATCCCCATAAAAAGAACTCAGAATATAAAGGGAAAAAAGTATTTCGAAACGTTATAGATGAACGACAAATGCATATTTTACAACTGTTGTCGTCCTAGTTTTACTTTCATATCCATTAATCTCATAATGAGACAAATTTTACAGGTTTTAAAACTTTGTTTTACAAGAAAATCACAGGATTTGTCTCATTATTTATTTTGCGAATACACATATAGTGTTTACAGATTTTAACTGGATCAATGACCATAACTGGACACTTCATTGATGAGTTTATCCCAAAGCACCTGTCTATAGATGGACTGGTCTATGATGAGCGAACGGGTTAAACTCCGTCCAGTCAAGTGAAATAAATCAAGTAAAAATTTAGAGAAAGAAATAATCCATTATAATGTTCGCCCTATATGCATTAGTAAATGAATATAAATATGATCTTTTTTTATTTTACCATTTTCATAAAAACGTGTATTTATAGAATACTGAAGTAATCAATCGAAGAATACAAATATAGACCGAAGAACACAGTATTTCACAAATGCGTGGGGATTGCGTTAACTATCAGTGCTATTCGGTAAATGAAGATATGATTTTTTTTTAATATTTCATTTCTTCAGTCAGTTAATATTTTTATTACATTAGCCATAGCATTTTTAATTGAAAGAAAAGGAAACTATGAAAGAAACTATATAATTTCTACGCAGTCTCAATTTGTTATGATGCAACGTCATAGACAACGCCTTGGCAACACCCATTGTTGTATGAATCCAGTAAGTGAATTTATTAAATTCACTTTACTGCGAAATCATAGTATTCCATTGCAACCAATGTAATCAATGACTTATGAAATATCTTTTCTGTTAGATCTTTAAATAAATCGTTATATTAAAATTATTCATAACAAATAGAATACTTTCAAGATTATATACCTTTATCCAGGTTTAGCGGGTGTGAGGACTTAAATAGAAGGCAACGATTAACTTAAGAGGACAGAAGAGCACAAAAAAACCACGCTAAACATGTTTAACAAGTGAATATATAATTACGAAAAAAAAAAAAATTGTTTGGAGGTTATGAAAGAAGAGAGAAAACAATTTTTATTATTTTTTAAAAAGTTTATTCACCAAAATAATACATTATTTATACGTGGCAAAACAAAACATTCAAACGATCTTTTAGAATAGTTGAAGAACATCAATGTCTTTTGTTTAAAGTTAAGTTGTTTTTTTTTAACCTTTTCTTTATATTTTCGAAATATATTCCTTTCTTCATTTATTGTACACCTTCGTTCAGCACTTTTGTTATACTTTTCTCTATACATTTGAATAATTATGTGTTTAATTTTTTTGTCGTTTATCATGGAATCATCTTTGTTGTGTCGTCTTAGGTAAGGTCGAAAGACATGTGCTCTGTTAGTCTTTACTATATAGACTTATTTTTAAACATCAAATGCCTCTGCAAAAAAAAACATAAAAAGTGGTTGTAGTTAAACTAAATGTCTTCACACTTGGGAGAGTTTTATTATAAGTCGTGAAATACTCGTGTATATTTCTCGATGTATTTATTACCTTGAAACAGAAACAGGAATACGGTGTTTTATTCCATGACACCAAATAAATAACAGAGGGAAAAGTCTGTTAGTGCGGTTATTCTACACCACTGCAAAGTCTATATGAATCTGATCCCAAGACAAAAAAGACGACCACTAAGGTCCGCTTTTAAGTAAACAACATATTTCCTTTCACCCAAAACAACAGATTTTCGAAACACCGCTTTGTCAAGCAGTTTTAAACTTTTTTAGAAAGCGAATATGCACATTACTTTTCAAGATCAAAAAATAGAAAAATAAGTCATATTATAATGAGAACTACACCAAAATGCAATACCATGTACTTTTATAAATATAATAAATCACCATTTTGTAACAATTTTCAGAAACAAAAAAATCCACAATTAGTTCATGGTCTTTTTCTACAAAATGTTATATCGAGTTCACTGCAGTTGAGATGGACTAACGTTAATTATGACGAGGTATTTATAATTTTTAATGAGTGATGTTATCAGCTATCTAACTTGTTACATTAATGATTTAATTATATGTATAGACAACACTTTTTGGAGAATATGGAAAAGGTACAACTTGGAAAAAGTCGAAATATGTCCATTCAATGCATGACTGCATGATTTGCATGGCTATGCTTGAAATTACGTATTGCATATCTGTAAACTTGTTTTGTTATTGTCATTTCCAGTTGAACATAAAGTTGTCTTCACAGCTTGATATTCGGATCATTGCACAAAAAACATATATCGATAATTTTTGTTTCAATTCAGCAACATTATTTTAATACTTGTACACGAGCTCTCGACTTCAATGGTTAACAATTAAACTTTAATCATACAATGTTCAAAAATGTATATGAACGTTTCAAATTGATATGAATCATAATTGTTTTCCACTTTTGTTAGTAATAGATCGTTTCCGTTGGTTTTTTTTTTATTTTTTTTCATTAATCTATAAAAATCCTAATGCGGAAACAATTGAAATATCACCATTAATAATTTTAAGGTAAGAAAGAAATAATTTACATATATGAAATACATTATAAACGATTTGTATGAGCAAAATATAAGAATAAAAAATTGTGGTATGATCTGGGAACAGTATATCTAACGAACATGAAACTCAATATTATAGGCTTTTCAGTATAAAGTCTCGTACGTACCGAGACTTTGCGAGATTTATGAATTTTGGTAGCGTTTGACTGAAAAACTATCGGAACTGCTCAATAAATTAACCACATACTTCTTATCGTAAATAAATACAAGTTTTATCATACCGTAGATATCAATTGTCATATAAATTTGAGGTAAAGTGTTTTATAATGGTTTGTGAATTTGGGCATACCATTTTTTTTATTACCCCGTTTGCATTCTATGCCTTTCTGTGGTGTAATGAATGCGATTATATCACATTTGAAGTGACATATTACAAGTTCGATACACTGGTATAATTTAGTTTGAATGACGTTATATTGAGATTATCAGAAATTACGAGGATAATAGCGAGAACGTATTAGAACACATGTTTGTTTCCGTATCGTGTCTTTATTAACTATGATCTGCCGATAAAATCGGCTTCAAATAGGTTGTGCCAAGTCTCGTCAATATGTATGTTCCTGAGTATAATAACCAATGCGAAAGTTCTCCCCCAAACACCAAATGACATAGAAGTTACTAGTTTGAGCTGAAATCTTTTTACATAAAAATATAAATCCATAATAAAATTAAAAAAAATATTAGATCCCCTTAAATAAATGGCAAAATTAAGAGCTTCAACACAACAAAGAAATGGAAAACAACTGCCATCCTCCTGACTTGGTAGAAGCATTTCCTTATGTAAAAAATAGCGGCGTAAACCTCATGTTATAGCTGGCATGTGATAATGTAATTTAAATGGTATCGGAGATTCGATGAAAATTTCAAGCGATAGAATATATAGAGTACTCGTGTATAAGGACGTTTGTGCAATAGCATTGTAGTGAAACATTTTTCAAGTATTGCTATATAAGCAACACCAGTATTTACAAATTAAAAAAAGTATATTGCCATCATATTACAGATTGGACGATGACTAGGTTTATCTTGAGGTTGATGCCATGGTTTGTTTTACAAATATATTGTGAGTATGAAATAATTTTCCTTCTACATTTTTATCATTTTCATGTAATCAAACACACACGGAAATCTTAAACTGGAATGAGTACAGAATAATATAAAATTAGGGAACTTGAATAATGTGTTCACACAAGCAATATTAACTTTTCTTTTCCTGTTTTATTTCACATAATAACAATGCTTATTATGTATCATATTATGTACAGACCATATAAATGAATGCAAAGTTTAATGCAAGGAAATGTATGGCCCTGTGATGGTACATGATATCCTGTAACATTTGTAATATACAATGACACATATCTTCTACCCGATTATAGCGCCTCAGTGTTCCATTGTAGCGTACAGGCCTTGTCTTTGGTTTGGTCACTTTATTACTTGTATCATTTGCCATCCATAATATCTGTTATCTTGATATTTTGAAATTAAATTGCTTTATAGACTTTTGCCTCAAAATTTGGCTTGCAAGGCCAATTTCGGATTTTGAATAGATGACAAAAGCTTTAAATACCGTCAAGTAAATACAGAAATTAATGTATATTCATTTTTTTAAGTCAGAAAATAGAATAGGATATATCTTTAACGATACACCATATAACGAAACTATTTTGTTGAAGAATTTCATATGAATTAAGATAATGGCGATGATGGATGCAAAATGATACTTTCAATTTATGAGTGTTAAAGAAGGTAGCATTTCCCAACTTCAATTGCGTTGAGGTTATTTCTTTTGTTTAATGCAATGTAGATTTCAATAAGATATGAATGTTAACATTTAACAATTGTGACCGGAATACGAAGCTCGACTTTGCTGCCATCAATACGAATATTTCAGTTCAGTAAGTAAAATCTATTTAAATGACATTTTATCCTTAAATGTATGGAAGTTAAAATACTTCTCTATTAGATGAAGAACCAAAGTGAGAGCACATTTTTGTACACAAGAACTAGAAAGTAGGAACTACTTTATAGTGTTATAGTGTGATCTTTAGTCTGAATATAGATACAATAAGATGTGGTAAGAGTGCCAATGCGACAACTCTCCATCTAAGTCACAACTTGTAAAAGTAAACCACTAAAGGTCAAAGTACGGTCTTCAACACGAACCCTTGGCTCACACCGAATAACAAGCTATAATTGGCCCCAAAAATGACTAGTGTAAAACCATTCAAGCAGGGAAACCAACGGTCTAATCTGTATGCATGCAAATATATAATAACAAAGTCTTAACAAAATACCAAAATCCAGGTATATTTAAAGGGAGTACCATAAAAACAGACGAAATCAAATATCATGATATACATGTAACATCTGAAGGGACAAATGATAAACAACTGTTATTTTCATGATTTGGCACATTTAATCGTTTCAAACATATTGCATTTACCTTAAAATGTCAACATTATTTAAATTTTAATTGTTCTTTTCTTTTAGACCTTGGAGCTTACTTTACGACAAATACTACAGTGTATGTACCAAAAGGGATGTTTGCAGTCTTGAAATGTCAAGTTTATTCGACGAGCCGTAACAGATGGGCAGGACCTGTTGTGCAATCAACTTCAACAACTATACTAACATTTGATCTTGACATAACTCCTAAATTTTTAAATAAATTAAAAATTGTTGGAAACATAACTAACGGCGAATATAACATGCAAATAGACAATTTAACTGAGAAAGATGGAGGAATTTATTTATGTATCCAAAGACATATTAAGAATCAGTCATTCTATAAATCCACTGTAACGTTGATTGTACAAGGTAACTATAATAATAATTGTCTAATAAAAGGAGATGAAATTATGATAAAGCTTCATTCTGGCTCTTCACTTCGAAAATCAAAAGTATTATCTGTCTTTTAAATGTTTTTTTTAGATATTCACAAGTCATTTGTCTGTCAGATATAATTTTTGTTCATTTTTTAATTATGTGTTCCGTATTTGCTTTACTACGTTTACGGTTTTAAACTTCTTGTAGTATACACAATATCTGCAACAACTGTCAAAATAGCCTGATGTTGAGATCTTGTCAATAATTTTCAAATATGAGTCATGGTGTTTCCAAAAAAAATGTTTGAAACCTTATAGTTTATAGAAATTCCTTGGCTCATAATTATTCACAAGCAACCAAGTACTATAAAATTACAATTTTAGGTACAAAGAGTATTTTGCAACATGTTTGTGAAGTCATTAGAGCACAACAACTGCTATTCCTGGACTAAATATCCAATAATATCAGTTCATTCATTTATCAGTAAAATTATAACTAATGTGACACGATTGAATGAATTAGTACTTTTGCAATTTAAGGGTCAAAAGAATGAATCTCATCATAATTTCCTTCTTCGTGTAAACACCTATGCCACTCTAACTTATTCGGATATGCATAATTTCGCATATTGATGTTTCCGCCACGATAACTGTTTAACTGTTAACAAAATACTATTTTTTACCTTGCTTGTTGGCTAATCTAGTAAATAAGTTGCAATACATAACTGATACGCGTTTAAATTGTACAGAGAACATGTGTTTTTATAACAAACATTCAAACAATGTATTGTGTGTCGATTGACGGAAAGACGTTTCTTCTTAATTTTCTAAAAACTATAAAGATTAAGAAACAATTGTGTATGTCCTATTGGAAGAGTGTTGATAGTTATCAAAGGTACCCGACTTATAATTTAATACGCCAGACGCGCGTTTCATCTATATAAGACTCATCAGTGATGCTCAGATCAAAATAGTTATATTGATTGATTGTTGGTTGCTTAACGTCCAGTGGCAAATATTTCATGCATATTCAGGACGAGAACAAGTTCACAACAAATACAATAGGTAGGTTCTGTAATAGATTAAGGGATTAAGGTCGGAGAAATTTAGACTGCCACGGGAAATGAGGGCATATTGGATAGGGACAGAAATTTAGCCTTGCAACAGGTCACCTACGGACCCCTCAAAGAGTTGTTGCAAGGGTACTTAACGTGCAAAGAGCGTGGCATTCTCTTTACACGAGGCATCGAATTTAACGTCCCCATTCTGACCGGACGTGGCTGCAAATTTTTACATCCCGCACAGCCAAACGGACGCCCCACTTTAGCACGGGATTTACTGCCGGTCGGAGGAAGACCAATGGTGACCATACTTCTATTCCCCAGTGACCCTTGGGGGGGGGGGGGGGGGGGGGGGGGGTAAAATAGTTATAAAGCCAAACAAGTACAAAGTTGAAGAGCATTGAGAACCAAAATTTCGAAAAAATTGTGCCAAATACGGCTAAGGTAATCTATGTCTGGAATAAGAAAATCCTTAGTATTTAGAAAAATTCATACTTTTGAAAACAGGTTTTTTAAAAAAATGACCATATACATGATATTCATGTCAATTTAAATACTTGAACCATATCCACTAATCAATCAAATGACAAAATTTAGTTTTCTAAAACGGGTTCTCGTGAATTAGGCAAAGCGAGTGTTATATATCCGTAAAATGTGTTCACAAATCTTTCTGTATCGGCAAAGAATAGATTTTATGATATATAATCTACATTTGTCATGACAAAGGTAAATAAAAGTCAAATAAAACGCTATCCCCCTAAACAAATAATGCAAAATTTTGCACGCCCTCGGAGATCATAAAAAGTGTTCTAGTGGTACCACAAGCACTGAATATAACATTTGTTTTTGTGCATTTGTATCATAAATTAACACACTATGTCCTTCAATTTAAAAAATACACGGATATGAGTAAGTGATTTCATTTAATGTGCACCAATTATCAGGTTGTCTGTATATTGATATTGTCAAATATCACCTGCAAGTCAAAATATGAAGCTTTTTGACGAATGAGCACAGAGAACGAGTTCTCCATATTGTGTCGAGCAGCTGTCATTTTACAATATCAATATCGGACAACTACATCCTCGATTTATCGGGTTGTATTTTCGTATTTTGAATGATAGAAACTAGTTTTTTCTTTTATTCACCAGCAAATCGGAAGATGACTTGGTAGGTTCAGTTCAAACTTATCAACGTCGGTTTATATATTATAACGTCGCTGATATATATTGGTCAAAGTTATAAAAGCCGGGTTAACGTAATTGATGTCACAAAGCCGTGATATGCAATTTTATCAAACGTTCAGCAGAGCAGCTTGTGGGACGACCGATATTTTTTTTTTATATAAGACTCAAAAGAGGTCCATAACAAATTACTGAGAATACTTATATTCTGATATTCTGAGAGGACTATTAAGAGCGTATTTCTAATTTATATCACACCAACTGAGTTGATTTACACTTCATACATAATCAATTCCACTGTTTTGTTATGTTTTGACATAGTTGAAATATAGAATTGTTGTTAAACAAGTTTTTAAACGTAATTCTCTTGTATCATGTGTATTATTTCTTTTTGTGTCGCTTATATTGTATTTGTACATCAAGGCAGCCGTGAACTATAACTTAAATGAAATTTGAGGCTTTTCAAGTTATGTCAAATATAACTGCTCTTACTGTTCAACATAAATTAGATTAAAAAAAAAAATTTGCATGTTCTCAATTAGTTTAAGAAATAACAAGGTTAAGCTTTACAATTTATTCTATAGAGTATTAGATATTCGAAATCGTAAACCATAAATAAAGAGATTTTGTTCAAATGCAAAATATGAAGAAACCAGACATTTTGATTTGTCCTATGCATAATAAGGACAATTATTTTCCTCGTTAGGTGTGCTAGTGGCAAGTTATTAAAGTATGAGCATATTGAACTTTCTTGAATAAGGATAACAATCATTTGTCCATGTTCAAACATAACAAATGCTAATTTTAGAACCAAATCCTAACTAATGGTATAGCGTGAACTGCAAAAGTTAATGGAAAAAAGAGATACCAAATTAAGGGTACATATTATCATTTGTACAATTACATGTAATAAAGTATAACGCAATAGCCATATTATGGTTATAATGTGTCAATGTAATATCAAAATCTTACCAATGTAGGAAAAAATAAAAGCAATCGCTACCATTTTTCGACTTTCTTTATCAAGTTGATTTTACTAAGAGATTAAAAACCTTTTTTTCTGATGTTACTTTTAATTCTTATAAAAATAAGGACATGTTAAACGTTACAGGAAAAAAATACCTTGAATTTGGCTATCAATTCATGTCCTATTTGGTAATATAGCTCTTCAACTCTTTCGATCCTTATAATCCTTGGCGTTCAAGTATTAGGCTTTTAGAGTCATATATTTGTGTTTCGCCTTCAAACATAAGACGTTATTTATTGACTATTTATTAAAATGTTAATTATTGTTTAATCAGTAATTAAAAAAAATAGTTAATGGAAACAGGAATATATCAGATATACAACAATCCTACCAAAGAGCAACAAAACAGCTACCAAAGGTTCTTCAACGCAGCGAGAGAAAATCCTGCACCCATATGCAGGCTTCAGCTGGTCTTTAACAATAATGTGTACTACATCCGAAATATATAAATGAACCATAGTAATAAAATAAAACACACAAATGACTTACAAATGCTAAGTGCATGACACAGGAAGGTTGCAAAAAAGCCGCGAAGTTAAAAATGTTTTGTGAAATCGCATCCGGCTTATACCTTTAGACAAAAGAAGTCCGAGTCCGATGTTGCAATATCTAACGGAAGAATATAAGCAAATTGACAATGATAAAAAAAAAATTAACATAGAACTACTCAAATATTTGCACGTTGATTTATATTTACGAATGATGTTATTGTTCAAATGATAAATTTCTATAGTTTGTGAAATCGAAATACTGGTGTAATAATTTTACATTAATACAGAGATTTCTTTCGTTAAAATAAAATACGTTTTTACAAATACGAACAATTTGAAATATATAAACAGTGATAAACACCATGATATGGCGCCAAGAGAACCTCACCATCTAAAAATGGATAATTAACAATAGTTAATGAAAAAAAATCTCTTGTGTCGTAAAGTTTAGTATAAAGCTTCCCGTTTAATTTAAACAGGATAAATGTCTTTAGTGTACAGACGGAAGTCGTCATTATTGAAGTCTATTGAAATCTAAAAGTGTGATAAGATATTTGTGTCAGATACTGTTCCGATAGGACTTATTTTATTGCTGATATTAAGTCATAAATTGTAAATCGTTACAATACAGAAACAGGTCCGCAATATGTGGATCACAGATAGTTCATATTGGAATTCCGATAACTTGGTGATATACACAATAAACTTCTAAGTTGTGTGTTGTATACTGTTGTTTGTCGTTTTTCATTTTTCGTGTTAGCATTAGCAGTGTCAGTCCGTTTTCAACTTGATAGTTTGAGTTTATCTTTAATATATTCAGCCTATCTTTTAGTGCACGATGTCTCATGCGTTATCTTCAGGTTTTCCCAACCGTTTGTGACTCGATATTGAAGGACCTTACCTTACCGGGTAATAAAAGTGACAGTTTTATCCTTATCAAAATTTGTTTCGCTGTATCGCATCAGTTGAAGCGGATCAAAAAATCAACAATTGAATCTAAATCTACGTTTTGAAGGAAAGATTTCGAAATTTCCAAACTTTTAAATACTTCAATTGATCATAACTGAGCATGCTTTCGACATGAAAGCAATTATGTTTTCTTGAAAAATCGTCTCATTAACCGGTACTTTCAAAGATTTGAGCAGATCCTCTTTATACAACAGAATCTACACAATAACATATTAAACGTAACGACTTTTTAGATCTATGATACACATATCTTAAGAATGAATGTACACATGTAGACCATCATACTGTGAATTTGATAATATATTTAAACTAAAAATGTCAACGCTGGTGATATGAATATATTGGAAACTGGCCCTAATTTCTCGGCAGATATAATACGTTTTTCCATAATATGAAACTCCGATGTAAAGCATTTTGCATTAACCTATTTATTAGTGTAATTTGGTATTGCTTCTATTGACTTTACTTTGGGCTATGTGACCTTTTCTTATGTCTGGCCTGGGTCTAAGTCATTACCTATTGTTTAATTTCCATCAAAATTTATGCAGTTTTGGTGATTGTGTTAAGGCAATGCCTAGTTCTTATCTGTAATATTTTAAGTTGCGGTTTTTTTTCAATTACAGTGTAGTGGTTTATTTTGATTTGCAGTTTCGACCGTTTCACAAAGACGTTTTAATTGTTTGATATTTAAAACTGTAAGCCATTTATTAAGTCGGTATTATCAAAAAGATGAACAAAAGATAGGACATTTTGTTAAGAATTTAGTAGAAAAAAAAAACACTTATCTGATACTGTCTTTCATCTTAACAGTTCCACCAACGATAAGAATTATCAAAAATGTCACAAACAGAATCCTTAAATGTGAGCCGGATGGAATACCTCAAAACTATAGGTATTATCGGTGGCAACATCTCTCAGAATATGGACAACTGATTCGTTTGCTCCAGAATAATCAAACTATTCGAATGGATGAAAATAGTGCAAATATAGACAACTTCAAGCTTAATGGAATATATGTCTGTAGCGCCGACAACGGAGTTTCAGATATACATGGGTCGACAGTCCAAACAGGAGAGGTTTCTGTTCTACTACAAGGTTTGATTTACCAAAACTTGTTATATACAAGATAATATAAAACCCTAAAGAGCAAGATAATTACACAATTTTTATAAAATTAAAGTCAAACTTTAGCTTTCGGTATACAGAAGATATATAGAACAACTTTGGATCCTCTGCTTTTTCATATGACTTTTAGGTGTATACATCATTAGTATACAAGCAAACAAATATACTTACAACACCATCTACAACAAACGAGAAACATAATCAAAAACAAAACAACATTTTCACTTCGTATATTATTATGCAATATAGTCTAACCAAGAAAGTAATCATTTGGTTCATACTAAACCCAAAGAGTCTTTTTCAAACTGTAGGGTGACTAATGACCTAGAAAAATGTTAGCAAAAAGTTCCCATGGGTAAAACGGAAGACGCCGTTTTTTTTCCATTTTTTTCATGAAAAAGTACCTAGAATCAAAATATCTTTATAAAAGGAATACATTAACCTATCTGTTGAGACATAAAAGAACCTCCAATAAACCGGAAGTAGTTATTGATCACCTTTATTTTAAGCAAACGTAAACGGCAACCGTTTATTTTTGGACTCAGTGCAAAAAATGCTACCATTTAAGTCGTGAAATGACATTTTCTTAACCGAAAGTATAGAATAATTTCTTTATTTCAGATAAAAATATATAAAAACCATATCTTTTTTCAAATTGGAATAAAGAAACCTATAATCGGTCCCCAATATTTAAGTTGAGTAAACCGGAAGTAGCTTCATATCAATTATTTAGAACTTATGGAAAGGCCTTCAATAGTTCTCTGTACAATTTGTTTTTAAATACTAGTATCATTATAACAAATAATATGAAGACTTTTATCGTAATATTTTTTTTTTTGGCTACGAAAGATCACTTACTGAAAACAGATAGTTTGGGGATATAACTCTAAAGATAAGAAGTCTTCAACTAATCAAGATGATTTTTAAAAGCATCATAACTGTTCGATATTATACCCACAAACATTTAAGCGACATCTTGCGAAACCATTTGAAAACGCAAGAAAAGAGTTTTGGCGAAAGAAGAACAAAATTAAATTAAATGTTTGGCTGATTCGGATTATATCGTATTGGAACTATCTACCTTTAACAAAGAACCTTGGATTTTTTTCTATCAGGTCCTTTGGTCCTAACTTAGAAAATGAGATCAAGGTCAAAGGTGAATGTCATGTTCTCAATTTGGACTTTTGCTTGTCTTCTGCATTTTCTCTGACACTTTAAGAAATATATATAAAGGAAATAGTGCGAAATATTAGCTTTATTATGATTAAAATGTAGTACATTTGATTTGAATCAATCTAATGACATCTTAATTGAGTTATAGTCCCTGAAATGTTTTAATTTTGGTTAATAATTGATAATTTCAACTTGGTTCATGATAATGACATAGGGGCTTTTGCAAGATGTATGGTGATATATGGCCTTATTAAAAGGTCAACCAGAAGGGACCTTAAGTAAACCGGAAGTAGCTATTTTTGCATTTTTTTCATGTAAAAGAACCTAGCACTATCTAAGTAAAAAATTCTGAAAAGACCATTTTTGTCTGAATTTGCATGAATTTTTACTCGACATTCTTTCTTTGTTTGAATTATTTTTTTAAATTCTTAACACAGTATGAATTTGTCTAATAAGGTTCTTGATTTTTCTTGACAAATGTCTTGATAGTATTAACATTGTCTACAAATTTCTCGACACTTTCTGTATCATCTGAAAGAGTCTTGATTAGTCTCGACCAATTCTTGACTGTCTTAAATTTGTCTCGATTAGTCTTGACATATTCTTGAAATTCTTAAAAATGTCTGAATTTGTCTTGACATATTCTTTACATTCTAAATAATGTCTGAATATGTCTTGACACATTCATGACAGTCTCAAAGCTGTCTGAATATATCTCAACACATTCTTGACGGTCTTACAATTGTCTTGACACTATCTCAACCGTATCAATTTCGCCTGTATTATGTATAGACTCATTCCGCACTGTTAAAACAGTGGCGGATCCTGAGGGAGGGTTCTGGGGTTGGAACTCCCCTTTTTTGGACGATCAATGGATTTGAATTGGGACAAATGGTTGGAAACCACGCCTTTCGTCTGGGTTGGGAACCCTCCTCCCCCTTTCAAAATGGCTTGATCCGCCCCTGAAACACTTTTTTTGGCTGTTATATACTCATTTTTATTATCGCTAAACTAAACTTAGAAGAATTAGGATACAATAATACTTTGCTAATTATAAAAGCCACTTTTTGGAACATTAATTGTTTATTTACCATATTAACTTTGAATAGTATGCATGTAGAATGAAAAATGTCTACAGTATGATTGGTTTTAATCATTTAGCAATTATTTATACGATTTGTGAATCAACATTAATTTTGTAATTATTTACAAACCCACATTAAGATCGGTTTATTTCAACATACCCATATCTGTATTTGTTAATACTTTAAATTTCATACCCATATTTGTATTTATAAAATTATTTATATACGCAAATTTTTAATTATAAAAATATTTACATGCCCAGCTTTTGATTTTGTTGTAATAAGTGTAACTTGAAACAACAGTATATTATATAAAGAGAAATATAGATAGTTATATCATGTATATTGTTAAAGATTTGTAAAACTCAGAATTGCCAAGTAAATTTAAGACACAATTCAAAAAGAATATGTCAAGCCATACTGAGAAAAATAGGAATGTCGAGAATCTGTCGAGAAATTTCAAGACATTATTCAAATGTCAAGAATTTGTCAAGAAAATTTAAGACCAAATTCAGAATGTCGAGAATTGTCAAGTAAATTTCATACAAATTTAATATAAATCAGAATTTTTCAAACAAAAGTAAGACACAAGTCATACTTTTGGAGAATGTGTAGTAATTGTTCATGCAAATTAAGGCAAAAATTGGTCTTTTCAGACTTTTGGACTTTTGTAGTGTAGAAACCATATATATTTTTGTTCAATAGGCATATATTAATCTATAATTTGAAACAATATGTGACATTTTCTTAACCGGACTTAGTAAATTATCTTTCATCTTTCAGACAAAGTATATAGAGACTATACATATATATATGTTCTAATCAGGATTAAAACCTGATTGAACGCCAATAGTAACTTTGAGTAAAATAGAAGTAGCTTCTCTTCAATTATTTAGAAACTTGATGTGGAAATACCTGCATTTGATCCCCAAACAATTGGTTAAATTTTATATTTTGTTTTTTTCTTCCACCAAAATAAAGTGGCATCCCAAGATATCGCTTAGATGTTCTGAACAGTCATTGCGCTTTTGAAACTAATCGTGTTAGCCGAAGACTTTCCTAAGTGCAAAAAATGTTTCCTTCAACACTGTTTTTCTTGTTCACTGTTGTTATTGTTTATCCCCTGTAACAAAAAAGATAACAACAAATTTTCTTTTCTTAATTGTACGTAACATCCTCGGAATTTTTTGAATGAGTGAGATAGAAGCGATGCAGTAACATCTTATATGAATTATCTTCCTTTACCAATTAAATCTGTCGTTATGTGTGTGTAACTCATTAACCGTTAGTCTATTGATTTGAAGTCCAATGGTCCTAGCTTAGAAAAGAGATCAAGATCAAAGCCATGTCCTAAATTTCAACTTTTGCTTGTTTAGTGATTTCCTCTGACATAATTTAAGATAATCATAAAAGAAATAATGCCAATTTTTGCTTTATTGTGATGAAGATATGATACACAAACTGAAACAATTAAATGACATCCTATAGTAATTATTGCCCTTTGAATGTTTTAACTTACGGTTTATCATTACTCCAACTTGGTATATGGTAGTGCCATAAGTTCTTTGGCAAAATAATAAGTGATATATGACCTTGAAAAATGACAACCGGGTATGACCTGGAGTACACCGCAAGTAATTTTTTTTTCTTTTTTGTTTTACATTTGAAAAGAACATATAAAATCATTTATTCTTTAATAGGGATATATAAACATTATACCTGAGACCGGAAGTGTTCTCCATAAAAAAATCTCCTTTATTACAGGCAAAAATATTTGAAATTTAATGGTATAACCGCTATCATATGAGACCATAAGTGACCTTTCTAAATCCGAAGTTAAATGTTATCTTTTTTCAGGCAAAACTATATAGAAATTGTATATTTCGGGAATCAGTGACACTTAAGCTATCATATGAGACCGGAAATGACATTATAAAAACCAGAAGTAGCTAATTATCTCCCGTATTGTCGACAACAGTATACAGAACTATATTGTTTTAAACAGTATGCAGAAACATATGATTTGACACCAGTTAACTTTCTTTCAATTATTTTCGAAATTCAATGTGGAAAGACCTTCTGATCAATTGTTCTCTGAATAATTGGTTTTTAAGTATGTTTTATTCATTTGTCAAGCACTTTCATTGTTTATTGCAGACAAGCCTATGTTTGTAGCTGCTACAGAAAATATACAGTATGGCCTCGTTGGTACTCAGATAGACATCAGTGTCATGGTTTATTGCCATCCAAATTCAGTAGTGTTAATATTTTAACTAGTGATTTTTGTTGCTTCAATGATACGGAGTACCAAATAGTTACAGACTGTAATGTTACTGTCAATTCATTTAAACAAACAGTTCGAATGAAAGGGTACAAAATATCGGTCCAGGGGTTTAGACTTACTGAAAAAGATTTTACAACATACAGCTTTTGGATACAAAATGAAATTGGAGATGAAAGCTTTAGTGTTAAACTTATGACAAAAGGTAAGTGTGTCTTTTGAAAGAAGAATATCTTATCATAAACGACATAGCAAGCAGGTAGAAAATCAACACATTTTTTTTAATTTAAAAAAAAAACAATCAATATTGTATATAAAAATTGACGAACAATATAAAGCGACTTTTCATAGGGACTGCAGCTAATTTTAACGTCATTTTGCAGAGACGAATAAAGATACATAAATCAATAATTCGAAATTTTTGTTAACGAAATATTTTAATATCACTAGAAATAAAATGTCTTCTCAATTGCTTATTATTGAGAATGCTTTCTTTAGTCAAAATGATTATAGGATTATCAATAACATTAATCATTTCATTATCAAGTACAAGAAATGTAACAATTTTGACTTGGTCCTGGTAAAATGTATGCTGGCATTAACCAACATCATAATTACTTTAGATTTCTCGTCTAATGTTGACGACGATGTCTTGATATCTATCTGATTTAAGTTGATGAGCGTCTGTCTCAGTGACACATTTTTTGTATACATTTCTGTTAGTACTAAATATACGAAATTAAATCTGGTGAGATGATAGATTTTTAAAATGAATTCGAAATTACGAAATATACTGATAGTGTGTTACAACATAATACTCAATGATAATATATGTAATTTTACTTTTTTCCTATATTTACAGAAAACAAATTTCAATTCCAATCTGGATATGGGCCTAGTTGGTTATTAATGGGCTGTGTATTTGGAGGAATTGTAATTTGCAGCATTGGTTCCAATATTTATTGTTACATGAAGGGAAAGACAAAGATAAACGTAATGCTTGAGACCTATCCAGAAGAACATTATGATGAAATAGGAACAACAAACTATCATAACGTAGTGTCTGAACCAACAACAGACGTTGCACAAGAAAACAATGACATATCAAGAGTCTCTGGAGACAGTGATATTCTGTTAGGAGTTGAATCAGAAAGCTCCGAAGAAAGTTCGTTAGAAAGACTGGCAGGTTTCAATCAATCTAGTGACGGCTATGAAAACCCGTATCAATCAATTAATCCTGAGAACATCGAAATGCATCCATATAGTAGCCTCGTTTCAAACATTTATCAGAACACAATAATATTTCCGGCGAGTGCTGGAACGCAAAACACCAAAGTTTCAAATATTGCCGAGGAAACCAGCAAAACTCCTTGGCTTATTATTTACATCAAAAAGAAATAAGCTGATTCAATAAATCGATATGAAAATAAAAACCGGTGTATCTATCTAGCTGAATTTCATGAATTAAAGGATTTTTTTTCTCATGTTCATACACTTTGTTTTCAGCTTTTTAATAATAATAATAATAATAATAATATCTTTATTTAAAGAGAGTAACTCATATGAATTAAACCAATTTTCAATAAGCTCTCTCATTTGTTCAACTTAGAACGGTATAAAAAAAAAGACACAATTGAAAGTCAAATAAAAACAGATAATCATATGCAAATATGAAAATCAACGAAGGATTGTTATTTTTCTTTGTATGAGCTCTTAATGTAAAAAACGAAAAAAAAAAAAAAGAAAAAAAAAAAAGAAAAAAAAAAAGAAAGTTGAACGACTTGTGATGAACAAATTTCACATTTGTTGATAAAGTCGAACATTTGATTTTGCTTGATAGAATCTTACACGTTGACGTCTGTCTGGATTATTTCTAAGAGATTAAAAATCCTCCATGATATTGTATGCACTAGGGTATTTAATCAAGTACAATCAACGTAGCAAGTTATCAGTCATCAGGTTACATTTGAAAGAAAAATAAACTTTAACCCTACGGCTATATCACTAAAAGGATGTTTTCTATGCACTGCAGAAAATGATCCTATCTAGTTTTCTAGTGTGTTAGCGAAAGACAACGATATCGTCGAAAAGAAGTGCAACGCATACAGAATCCATACAACTATAATTATTAAGTTCCCTGCTCAGATAATAATTTGTTTTGAAGATTTTTATCTTTTTCCTTATAAATACAATATTTTGGCCTAGCAACGCTAGTATCTCCATACATTTGTAATTACCTTTTGTCGCCAACATACACATCTAAATAGATAACAATTATTTGTATTTCTAATGTATATGTTTGAACAGTTTAACTCTCATTTCTTCGAATTGGAAATCCAGAGACATCTTTTTCCTTCAACATTGCCAAAGATTTTAATTCTTCAACGCTTTTTAAACATTGTTCTTAACATTGTATAAAAAAAAAATTAAGAATTTTCAACACTATATACACTAGGAAATAACAAATTATGAGTATAAAGCAGTCTTTATGACTTGAACCCATCAGAAAATTCTGAAACTAAACACCTCCAATCTGGTGGTGAGCTTATGTTTTTTTTTCAGATATTCTGTTATTATAAATTCATAATTGTGCAGAAATTTTTATTTGAAAAACTAAATAAACGATGTCAGGTTATTTTTTTGATTTTACTTAACAAAAGCTGCAAAACGTTTGCATTTATACAGGGTTACTTTAATCGAGTAATATTCATATGAAGAAACAATGTAATGCTAATGCATGTAATAACAAGTAACCGCATAAGACAATCTCAGTGACAATACAATTTAATTGTTTGGTTTTTTTTTTCATTTGGATAAATGCATTACTACAATTATAGATTTAAAGAATTCTGACGTTCTTCATTTTAGTTTGGAGATTATGAAAAAGAGAGAAACAATCACAATTATTTATTTAAGTTTTATTCATCATTATGCCTACCCTTAAAAAAATCAGTCCTCAGATTTTTAAATGAAAGGGATATGTGTTAAACAAATAAGTAAAGTCATGTTATCAAAATTATTTGTAAAATATGTTATAACTTTTATTTATTAAAAGACGTAAAGTAAATACTTAATTTCCAACTTGAAAGTAATTAAGTAGACAAGCAATACATTAGACTGCAATGCAAACAAAAATCAAAATATCCTATTTTTTACATTGTTTTATATCAAATGGGGAAAAAAGTAATTGAACTTTTGTTTAGATAGTTTTCTCTTTTTTTATGTTTTGTTTCATTTTTGAGACTTGATATCTTTAATCATTCTACTGAATTGTTTTTCTTTTTTATTCGAATTCTTTCGAAACCAATTGATGCTTATGATGTAAGTGATAGTTTAAGATCCGAGGTTAATTTCCTCGAATAAAGTTTACATTAAATTCAAATTATTTGTTGTTTATATTATGTTGTTATCCGCATGCTTACACTTGACATTTTGTCATAAAATTATTGAAATTTAATACAAAATATAAAACATGCAAAGTGTTTTAACAAAATGCTGCAATTAGTCATGAAAAAGAATTTTAATAAACTTTAATCAGAATTATGATTTGTTTATTTTAGTCTTCAAGTGACTGTTTGGTAGTTTTTTGGGGTCGCTGTTCCCCCAGGAAGCCCATACTAATTTGGCAAAGGCTTCCCCTGCTTTTGGGGTAGCCCATTTTAATGTTTGGTTTTAAATATATTTATATTTATATTTATATTATTGAGTTATCATCATTTTTAATATACAATTTTCCAACAGTGAATGGCAACTATAATTTGCCTATTGTGTTCCAAATGAGTTATTCACAGGGAAATTCACATTATGTGGCCTTTAATCAAAGTGGAACTTAAACTTAGAAACTAATGTATGTACATGATGATATTTACAAGTGTTTGAAATACAAATAATGATCAAATCATTAATAGAACAGAAACAGAAATAAGACCCAATACTATTTGTAAAAATGAAAAAAATATAATTTTGTATTGTAAAATTACATCAAAAATATTTTTTTTTATATTTCTTAAATTTTGAACAAACAATTGTAATAACAGTTTCATAAAAATATATGTTTACAATAAAAACACACAGCGATACAGCTAGATAGTCATTAACGTTATTGAATCGGTTTTCATCAAATTGAATGTCATTCGTGTTATTTGAAAAGAATGTATGATACTGTTCTTTGGTCTCCTTTGAATTATTTTGTTCAATGTATAATCGTGTATTTTAATCAGATCTGTAGTAACATATAAATCAGGTAATAAAACCAAATACATATCGAAATTACCAAAGGTACAAAATTGCTGTCCAATTGTACATATTCAGGTCACAATGGTCAAAATCCTTGTCTTGTTGCTTGATGTCTTGTGTATGAATAATCAGCGTTTCAAAAAGATGTTTGGTGTCACCGTTTATTGTAATGAAAGGGAAAATAGGGTTGATATCTGAGTTGTACGACATGTGTCATGAATGTCTGTGACGTTAGCTGTTCCGTTGATTCTCGGCAGATTCTCAATAGATGAACGACCTCGTGAGAGCTGAAATTGAACCTTTATAAACCTTGAATGATGCCTATGATTTTGGACTGCATTGCTGCTGGTCTAGAGGCACAGAATCGACTAACTCACCTATGAATTTAAGAATCAATCCTTTAAAAATATGAATAAAGACAAAAGTAAAGCAATACAAATTACAAACAATGACTAAGTAAAATATACTTAATAGAAAAAATTAAATCTTTTAATATCACTGTTCCTAAATATAATATTAGTTATCTTTAGTTTTAGTGTAACTGTTTGTTCTTACACGAGCAATACGACGAGGCCCATATGTGAAGCAAAAAGTCTTTAATTGACATGAAAAATACTTAAAGTTGCAACTTTGAAACCTGTGGTGTATAGATGGGCCCGGATCCCAAGACATGATTTAATTGGACAATGGTCTTAGTCAATATCTTAAAATAAGCTAGGTCTGATCAAAAACATTGACGGAAAGAATTTCCGAGGAGTACCAAAAGGGTTTCTTGTTGATATGAACAAAACTACGTAAAGTTGCAGTTTTGAATCCTTGTGGGCAAAAGGAATTCATCAATCTGTATCCTACCAGTAACGACCATGCCCTTACCTTCTTGGTCTCTTACCCAGAAGATGCCCGAAGTCCTTTCACGTCTTTGTCTTTAGGTATGCACTACTTACGACAAAGTTTCGACTGAGGTATACAAGTTTGAACACATTCTGTAGTAAAATCTATGCTAAAGATGGCGTCCGGTCGGCTGTGTTGGGTGTAAATAATTTCAAATTATTTTGCGTGTAAAAAAGATAAAATAAAAAATACTTAAACTTTCGATGTGTTAGTTAATTTAAATTTTTATTTTTACAAGTAATTTTTCTCGAGATGTTCAATAGACATATCTACTATTTGGTTTGGCCGTTTTCCATATAATAATTCCATTCACCGACAGTCCTGTATAAGGAAAACAACAGCTGTAGAGATGGCAATCTTGTGTTAGTGTATTATTAGTCCAGCTGATTCGTGCATATTTTTAGAAGAATTGTGGATTTGATGATAAAAGCATGAAACTTTGCACAGTTGTAGATATATATATGGTAGTCAATTTAAGCTATGGACCAACCCTGAAAAATCCAATATGGCGGCCATTTTCAAGATGGCGGCCAATCAGTCAAAATTTCACCGCCATTTATAAATTATAGCAATAATATTCAAATCAAATCTTTTAATAAATGTAATCCAACGTTTCAAGTAAGTCATTGCGGTATGTTAAACTTTAAATCTCTTTTAAACGGCTGAAAATTTCAAAATGGCCGCCAAAAATGTGAAAATAAACTTAACTAAGACAAGGCTCATTTCTTTCTTCGAATTGCTATTTGCAGCTTATACTACGTTCTAAGCTAGGATTGTGTTTCAATGAAAAATGGCTTGTAAAACCCTTTAAGCAAAGATCCCATAAATGGAAACATTCTAACGTTTTCATGAGGCCTTTAGGATTTGTTCAGACCAAAATGACACAGAAATTAACAGCTATAGTTTACCATACAACCTTCAAAAATAATCAAAGCCCATACCGAATGTTCCACTTCTCCTTGTCAGATTCCTAGTATCTTTTCCCCCGAGCAAGATGATCAATAAATTCAACTAATTACCGATTGTCTACTTGCAATGAGTTACACCACTCTTGGTCAGATATGGCCAGAAACTATACCACCTTCTGGACCAACATGTTTTTCATTTGGGTATACTGGATATGACTCATCAAGCTATTTAAACAATAGCACTTGCTGACCCTCCGTGAGCACCTGAGACCATCCCCCGTTTTATGAGTTTTATGAGAGGGTTGGTGTTGCTCAGTTGCTAATGGTGTCTTTGTCATTTTCTTTATCATTTAAAACAACAACATATTTTCACAGTAGTTTTCAAAATGTGTACCAAAGACAGACCATTTAGTCTTTGCACAGTTCTTCACCACATTTGAAAAAGCAATGTACATAACACCAGTGTCCTCGCACATTTTTATTTACTGTTTTAATATCTTTCAGCCACATTTTTTAAGCACATACAAAAATGCTAATATCATTGTGATAAATATCTAATAGGGTATATGTTATTTGTATTCACTTGAAGTAGTACTTCAGATAAAAGGCCGAAACATCCCATACCCTAAATCTTTCATATGCTTATAAGGTGGATTGAAATTTGTAAACAACTATATCCATTTCTGAAAAAGACTTCATATTTATATGCTGTATTTGTGCAATATATTAATAACATTCTATACGATAGCCCAGTCTTTTCTTTTTACATGTGTGAAATTCTACTCATTATTTGATCTGCATATACCATTTTCAAATCACGTTTACAACACTAGAACTGTATAGTTACTGGTACATCGGATATTATCGCACACAGAGACTATGATAATTAGGATGAGAAAATACTAAGAATCACAGAATAAGCAGTATAATTACATCTATATACATCAGAAGGAACATTCTCTTAACTTTCTAACATCAAAATGTCTAGTTCAATCATTAATGTTACAGACCAGTTGTGGTTAATTGAACTCAATTTCTCCATATTACTTCATTCTTTGACTGTTACATAGTTTCATCATGTTATCGTTCCACAGTTAAAATTATTTAATGATCGTTGTATAAGAATGAGAAGTACACATGCTGTAACCTCATGGAAATGTCTTCTTCATGATTCGTGAGAGCCCCTTTAAAGAATATGTTGTTCACGAACAATTTCAATTACAGCTTACAAACCAATCATATAAGGTTCTCAACAATGCCATTCCTATATGAATATCTAAAGCAAAACTACTCTTTGTTGAGCTAAAATATGTTTACCATATTCCACTGTTCCAATTTGGCATAAGCATCAAAAAAGAAAGATTGATCACAAGCGATAATTGATACGTGTCTAGGAAAACAATGAACACATTGCTGGATTGTATTCAGAGAATTTGGATTCGTAGTCACAAATTTGATCTTTTCCTGAAACAATATTCAATGCGGATGGCCATTTGTCTTCGCTTTCGTGCGTGGAATGGTGTCCAGACATACTTAATATTTTCATTGTCATCTGGTTCAATCCATCTATTTTCTCATTTTGTTGACTTGTGTATACCATGTAAGGAGAGAGTTGAACGATTGAATAATTTTACCAGGTTAACATGCATGTATTTCTGGCAAGACAATTGACAGAGTACTATCCATAAAACGGTTTTACTTGATGTTACTATGAAACGCATTGTTATATTTGGCTATTGCTAGGATATTTCTTAGTCTGTACTAATGTTATTAGTTACTAAGTTATAGCAATAACACGAACAGTTGTGCTGACACCTAATTAATATTGATTAAAGTATCAGAGAAAATAAGAGAAATTCATATATTTCAAAGCATATGGTTATGACGAATTATCCAGGTTAGACTGAAAAAATGCTGAAATATGGAAATATTTTTCCTATGTAACGATTCTCTAGTCGTAGTTCATGTTGTTGTCAATATTGTCCATGGCTGCTGTTGTAAAACCTCCAGCATTCGCGACAGGATACACATATTTAATAATGAATAGATGGAATCGTCTAGTACAGTCACTGTTGATAAATCATTATCGGTAATTGGATCATACAAAAACGACCAATGTGAACTGTAAATTTTGTCATTTAGTACCTCCTTCACTGGTCCTAGCATCTAGTAAAAGGTTCATATACATTAAGAGATGGTTCTTGACGAGTAGAATGTAGTACTATAGAAGAATAAAACAGAAGTAACTTTGAAATGGATAGTGTCGTAGTTGCCTAAATAGAATAATTCGAGTGCATCTAAATATTTGCCCAAAAATAATCAAGTAATGTTTTGATGACTGTGGGAAAGACTTTTGCTGAAATATTGAAGTGTTTTTTTCCCTATGTGACAATTCTTCAGCCGTAATTGAACTCAAGTTGTTGTCAATAGTGTCCATGGCTGTTGTTGAAAACCACCAGCATTCGTGAAAGTGTCCACATGTTCAGTAATGAATAGATGGAATCTTCTAGCAGTCACTGTAGATAAATGAAGAATTGGATCATACATAAACGACATCATGTTTTTTGAATTATCTGTTGTCTGTTCAATTGCATTACCAAAGTATTCATTGAACAGAAGAATTAAGCAACTGCCTTGCAAATGGAATAACAAGCATCATTATTACTTCAATTGTGTTTAGATAATAACTATGTCCTCTTCAACCTATTCATAAAGGAGCTGTTCGAGTCGAAACGTTTTCATTCTGGCTAAGTCTAGCTTAAATATTGGAAAAACTCCAGTATCTACACGTCATCCCTTGTTGTAGATTATATTTCTGCTATAAAAATATGGTATACACTTAGTATCAAAGTGCAGTTCGTGTTACTGATGGTACGTCAAAACAAAACACTTTGTAACCATATATAATGTATATGTGTGGATTTTGATATCCTATGGCGGCCATCTTGGAAAAAGCCACCTTTTAGGAATCTCAACTTTGTCCATAGGTAATATTGTTCAAAGCATTCACTACTACTAACATTCCAAATTTCAATTTGTACAAGTGATAATTGTTGATTTTGAAATTTTATGGCGGCCATCTTGGAAAAAGCCACCATATCGAAATTACAAGATGTGTCCATAGCTTACACCCTTTGAAACACCTCTTACTACTGTCATGCCAAATTTGGCTCTGAATCTAACCTTTTATAAGTGATATATGCTGATACTTTATGGCGGCCATCTTGGAAAAAGCCGCCATTTTAAAATTGCAAGGTAGGTCCATAGCTTATATTTTTTGAAACACTCAGAACTACTACCATACCAAATTTGGTGCTTCTATCATCAAACCCACAATTTTTTCACCAATCAGCCGGACTATATAGGTTGAGATGCAACATTCATCATCATTGGTACACAAACACGCGCATGCAATAGGGGAATCTACTTTATCAGTCCCTATTATTGGTTCTATCGAAACAAATTCTTCGTTGTTTTGTACTGTAAACTTCCAGTTTTTTTATTTCCGACATTACAAAGCACAATGGAAGGAGCATAAAAACCACGAAAATTATTCTGTTTTTCAGCATTATTGGTACTGTTACAAAATTTCAGAAATAAAATCCAACAATATGCTTATTTATATTTATACAATAGTGTACTTTTAATGATATCAATAATTTTAAAGTATCAAGTAGCGAAAAAAATTCCTCGTTCTGCATTATTAGAATAACAGTCATCAAAGCAATAAATAACAATAATAACTTTGTGTTGAGACAGTAACTATATATTTATAACCAAAAAACAAATTTAAATGCAGTTAATTGTATGTTCAAAAATATAGTTTGATCTATTTTTATAAAAAAAAAAAAAACAGCAATGCACTGGTAATGTAATTTAACGAATACTCTTCACATAAAACCTATGAGTAGTTGTTTTTAACATGCTTTACGTTTAAATTTCACATGTTCGGTGAAATATACGTTGTTCTCTTCGTATGAGCGGTGAATGCTACTTTTCCGAAAGATAAAATTTTTTTTTTCGAAATATTCCCATATCGATATGTATTCTTAGTTATATATTTTCTATCCCAATCTTTCATTCATCAAAATTTAATAATTAAGCGAATCTTGCAAAACTGAAGAATTTTAAGGAAAGTCTATTAGACTTCATGGAACATATATAACCAACCTAACACCTATAAATAAGGGTGTTGTTGGGGTTTGCAGAATAGAAGATAATGGGTAAAATATCAAGAATGGAGAAAATTTGGGCAAAAAAAAATTAACAAGAAAGGATATTGGACCATAGGTGTGTTCAAATATTAAGAATGTAAACTATTATGCTGCAAAATAAAGAATATTAAAAAAAATGGCGTGAAAATTGAAAGATACAAAAATGAAGACCAGTATGAATTATTTTGATTCCATTTTAAAACTAGTAGCATAGAACAATGTTTTCAAAGGACAGTTATTTTCATAAATATAATTGTGATATTTTAGGCTAAGTATGGCCAGATGAAGGATCTAGGGTAAAAGACATATATTTTCAACATCCGAGGTATGTTTGGTTTGTGTAAACATTTTTCATAAACATATTCTAAGCTTCTAAGAAACATAGATTATTTTAATTCTCTTCCAAATAAGTATTAAAATGCATTTATGAAACTATCTATTTCAAAAACATAACTGATTAAAGAGTTTTCATACCTCTCTTAACTCAGGTGTATACCCTTAAAGTTGAAGAGAGACTATTTTGAGAATACTATCCCATTATGGTTCTCTGTAAAACCTATTTTTCGGATTCGTTCTCATACTGCAGTGTTTCCGGTAAAAACGAAGGGCGGAATAGCGAAACAAAAATAATGAAGAAGACCGTGCAAAATAAAAGAGGTTTCAAAAGAACAGAAATCTACTCCACTTTATAGGTTATGAATGATATTAAATCTATCGACGAACTTCGCAGATACCAACTAGTTGATACTTGATGAAGCTTTGCCTTACCTACTCCTTTAAGTAAGACATGTAATGGCAACAAAATCTGTCGGTACCTGTATCTTGGCATTGCACAAGGACATGTTTTTCTATGACAGATTATGACGTCTTTACAATAAATCCATCGGATGTTGCATGTGTAATGATTGATAATTTAGTCTTAAATGCATGATTTTTTGAGTTGTTAGTGGCTTAGAACTAGCTGTCAGTACCTCAGATCTGTACTCTGTGTATTGTTAGATGTATTTCTATTTGTATCCATCTGATGAGAAGCCTTTTTCAGCTGATTTTGATAGTTCGTTCCTATGATGTACCGTTACACTACTGTCCCATGTTAGGGGGAGGGTTAGGATCCCGCTAACATGTTAAACCCCGCCACATTCTGTATGTATGTGCCTGTCTCAAGTCAGGAGCCTGTAATTCAGTGGTTGTAGTTTGTTGATGTGCTACGTATTAATTTGTTTTTCGTTAATTTTTATGTACATAAATTAGGCCGTTAATTTTCTCGTTTGAAGTGTTTCACATTTGTCATTTCGGGTTTTTTTCTAGCTGACTATACGGCATGGGCTTTGCTCATTGTTGAAGGTCGTACGGTGACCTATAGTTGTTAATTTCTGTGTCATTTTGTCTATTGTGAAGAGTTGTCTCATTGGCAATCATACCACATCTTCTTTTTTATATTTAAACAGACTTATGTTTTGTTTATTTTAGTCTCTAAGTGACTGTTTTAGTAGATTTTTGGTGTCGCTGTTCCCCACGAAGCCCATATTAATTTGTCTAAGGCGTTCCTGCTTTTCGGGTAGCTCATTTTTATGTTTGTTTTTCATATATCTTTATACTTATATCATTGAATTATCATCATTTTAATATACAATTTTCCAACAGTGAATAGCAACTAGAATGTGCCAATCGTGTTCAAAATGAGTTACTCACATAAAGAAATTCACATTATATAGCCTTTGATAATAGTGGAACCTAAACTTAGAAGTGATTTTATGTACATGATAATATTTACAAGTGTTTGAAATACAAACAATGATCAAATCATTTATCTTTCAGAAAAGTTATTAGAAATAATGAATCAAATAGAAAGAAAAAAGTTTGAGCATTTATCGAAAATGATTAAGTAAGTCATTTTTAACGGCATTTTAGTATAACTTTTGCTTGAAAATGAAGAGAAATAAAACACAACACTATTTGTAAAAATGAAAAAAATTTCATTTTGTTTTGTAAATTTAAATCAAAAGTAAAAATGTTTATATTCCTAAATTTTGAATATACATATGCCTATATCATGTATATACATGATATAAATAACAGTTTTTTGAAATTATATATAGAGCAATATAGATTGATAGTCATTAATGTTATTGAATCAGGTTTCATCAAATTAGATGTTAATCTTGTTATTTGAAAAGAATGTATTATACTGTTCCTTGATATCCTTTGAATTCCTGTATTCAATGTATAATCGTGTATTCTAATTAGTGTCACAAATAAATCAGAAAATAAACAAAATACATATTAAAATTGCCAATAGGTGGAAAATTACTATCCAACTGTACATATTCCGATCACAATGGTCCAAATACTAGTCTTGTTGCTTGTTGTCATGTTTATGTATAATCAGCGTCTCACAAAGATGTTTGATGTCACCGTTTATTGCAATGAAAGAAAACAGTGTTGGTATTTGAGTTGTACGACAGGTATGATGATTGTCTGTGAAGTTAGCTGTTCCATTGATTCTTGGCAGACTTTCAATAGATGAGCGACTTCTGTGAGAGCTTAAACTGGATCTTTACACTTCGGGTAAACAAACTTTGAATGATGCCTATGATTTTGGACTGCATTGCTGCTGGACTAGAGGCACGGGATCGACTGACACACCTTCGAATTTAAAGATCAATTCTTTTAAAAAAACGAATAAAAACAAAAAAAAAAGAAATACAAATTACAAACAATAACTAAGTATAACATACTTTTTCAGTTATTCTCTAAATAGAAAAACAATAAATCTTTTAATAAAACTGTTCCTAAATATTATGTTAATCATCTTTAATTTTAGTTCAACTGAATCGAATATTTTACCTTAAATCTTAATCATTCTTATATCGTGACTCATCTATAGATTTAAGGTTCAAGTCTTTCATTTTCCGAGTAAATATTCACATTATGTATAGATATTAATAGAGAAAATAGTTACCTTTTATAGGAACATAAAAGGGGGAAAGAAAGATATCAAAGGGACATTCAAACTCATGAGTCGACAATAATCTGACAACGCAATTGCTAACAAGAAAAGGACCAACAGACACTCAACAGTACACAAAACACAACATGAAAAACAAAAGACTGAGCAACACGAACCCAACCAAAAACTGGGGGTGATCGCAGGAGCTCGTAAACAGATCCTTCTCCACATGTGGCACCTATTGTGTTGCTCATGTTAGTACAAACCCGGAAATTGGTCTAATTCGGTAGGTCACAATCGGGGGAAAGGGGACGGGATTGTAGTTCCGACATTATGAACATATCCGCATATAAACATTAAAGTTAAGAAATAATTGTAACACCTCGTATGTCCAAATTCGGTTATATTACATTACTACTTTATTACTGTAAGCTCAAATAATACTTATGATGTTATACGGCATCACTGCCAGACTAAAGGCACGGGATCACAGAGGACAACGGATATGTTCCAATGATCGTAACCACAATCCCGTCCTCTTTTCCTCGAATGAAACCTTCCCGAATCCCAGGACATTTAATTTGGCAATGACCTTTGTCAATATCTTAAAATAAGTCTGGTCCAAAACTTTGCCAAAGGGAATTTCCGAGGAGTAAAGTTTTTGAAGCAATTTTGAATAGGCAAACGGAATTCTATATCGTTATCTTACCAGTGACGTCTATGCCTCTAACTTCGTTGCAATATCATCCAGTAGAGGACATGAAGCATTTCACATCTTTATGCATGCAATACTTACGATAAAGTATCGACTGAGGTATACAAATTTGGACCCATTCTGTAGTAAATTTTATGTTAATGATGGTATCCAGTGGGCTGTGATAGGTGTATAAATTCTGAATTATTTTAGAAAAGATAAAATTGATATACTTAGTTATCAAAGGTACCAGGATTTTAATTTAATACGCCAGACGCGCGTTTCGTCTACATAAGACTCATCAGTGACGCTCAGATCAAAATAGATAAAAAGCCAAACAAATGTGTAGGCTGGTAACAACCACAATGAGAATGGAAATGGGGAATGTGTCAAAGAGAAAACAACCCGACCAAAGAGCAGATAACGATAACAGCCGAAGGCCACTAATGGGTCTTCAATGCAGCGAGAAAATCCCGCACCCGGAGGCGTGCTTCAGCTGGCCCCTAAACTTACGCCGGGTTAATTTGTTCTATTTTAAAAGTAATTTTCTCTAAATTCAATAGGCATATTTACCATTCGGTTTGGCCATTTTCCTTATTACAATCCCATTCTCCGACGGTCCAGTATATGGAGAACAACAGCTGTAGAGATGGCAATCTTGTGTTGGTGTATTATAGGTTGAGATGCAACATTCATCATCATTGCTACACAAACAAGCGCATGCAATTGGGAAATCTACTTTATCAGTCCTTATCATTGGTTCTACCGAAAAAAAAAATTCGTTGTTTTGTACCGTAAACGTCCAGGTTTTCAGTTCCGACATTATACAACACAATGGAAGGAGCATAAAAACCATGATTATTAGTTTTTTCTGCATTAATAGTACTGTCACAAAGTTACAAGAATGAAACCCAACAACTTATTTATCTAGATTTATCCAAGTATTGTATATACTTTAAATGATATCAATAACTATAAAGTAGTATAAGCGGAAAATTTGACTCGTTCTGTATTATTGGAATGCGAGTCGTCAAAGGATCATCTAACATCTCGAACTTTATGTTCTCAACAGTTATTAGAATTTATGAAAAAAGTACTAATTTAAAAGCGGATTATCTTATTTATATCTTTATTAGCCTCCCTTAGGAGAGATATTGAAACAAATACATTATATTATGAATAACACAATATAAATAAAGATTGACCAGATAAACACAAAGAAAAAAAAAATAATTACTTTAAACTTTTTTCACAATGTTAACTAGGAATGAGAAAATGTTTTGAAAATTTGTAAACGTATGAGGCGCATAAAAATTTAAAACGTTTTTTTCTGCTCACAGTCTAGTTAAAATTCAGTTTCGCATGACAGTTAAAGATAATAGAAATCCTCATCATCTAAGGAATAAAAAAAAGCACTAAAAGTGATTGGGTTTATGCATAGTAACTCGCACCAGAATTCATCCCGAATGTCGGATAAGAAGTCACACGACGAAATTGCGTAAATACATAATGATATTGAAAGAATGGTATTCACACTTGGAGCAGTGGTTGTTACCAGCCTACACATTTACATTAAAAAGGTGGATGAAATATACTGTTTTCTCCACTTTTAAGCTGTAAAATTATACTTATCCTAACAATAACTATTTCGATTCACATCGATGTCTATTATCCGTTATTTATCTTTCCTTCATCAAATATTTAGCAAATCTTGTCAGACTAAAGAATTTTTAAATAAATGAGAGAATTAAGACTCCATGGAACTAGATGATTTCAAAAATTAAACTGATTGAAAGATTATGTCTTCATCATATGAATATCAAGCACAATCCCTCCCGTTAGGGGTTTAGTATTATATCATCATATAATATATGAGAAGAACATAACCTGTATCATGCCAACAATAATTTTGGAATAAATGTGTTTAATTCCGATGCAAAGACCCTATAAGTGAATCATTATTAAAGCCAAAATATGCAATCTTTTTATGAGCAAACAACAGTCTCGTAACTATATCTCTTCTTAATAAGTCTGTTTAAAGGTTTTGTTAGCTTTTGCGGTGAATGCTGATATGTTTGTGCTTTGTAAAGAATATTACCATAAAAGATTGGATGTGAAATACTTGAACGTATAAGATGTCTGCATGTTGAATTATATTTACGAATGATGTCTTTGTACCGATGATAAAATTTAGTACACTTTTGTGGAATTGTTTTGACTAGTTTGTGATATCGAAAACCCTGGTGTAATAATTTTTCAGTAAAACATGAATTTCTCTCGCTTAAATCTAATATGTTTTTACATACACGAGCGAATCGTACAAGTTGAGATACATAAACACCATAAGATGGTGACAAGGGAACGTCACAATCTAAAAAAATTATCGATAGGAAATGAAAAATCATCTCTTTTATCATAAATTTTGATATAAAGCTTCCCGTTAATGATATAGATCTCAAGATCGAAGAAAGGGCAGTGTTCATTGTTAGTATTAGCTTTATTTAAAGTTAGTTCAACAGGATAAATTTCTTAAGTATACATACTGAAGTCGTCATTATTGAGAGCCAATGTATCATCCAAATATCTAAAATTATTGTTAAATTTTTTAATCAGATGTTGTTTCGATGGGTCTTTGCTGATTTTAGTCATAAATTGTAACTCATTACAATACAGAAACAGGTCCACAATAAATGGTGCACAGTTAGTCCCCATTTGAATTCCGATAACTTGACGATATACGGAATCTCCAAAGCGAACAAAAAAGTTATCTAGTAAAAATTCAAGGACAGCTATAGTATCAAAGCATACTTTAACAAAACGCATTATTGTCAACTAGTATAATCACATCTACTTTTAGCGCAAAATTCTTTTAATGTTTTATTCTTAAGTAGTATCTTATGATAATGTATTGAATGACTCTCATTTTATGTAACATTATCTTTATTTTAATATTGTATAATAGACATGTTTAACCCCGCCACATATTTGTTTTTTGTTCATTTTTTTGTACATAGATTAAGCCGTTCGTTTTCTCGTTTGAATTGTTTTACATTTGTTATTTCGGGCCCTTTTATAGCTGACTATGCGGTATGGGCTTTGCTCATTGTTGAAGGCCGTACGGTGAACTATAGTTGTATATTTTTGTGTCATTTGGTCTCTTATGGAGAGTTGTCTCATTGGCAATCATACCACATCTTCTGTTTTAGATGTTGAGATATTAGACTTCAACATAAAATTGGAAAAAAAACTACTTCATAAGAAAAGTTGCCATTTGCTTAACGAGCTCGTGGTGTCTTTTTTTACAAAACAACGCCTTTCCATTATGGATCCTAATACTTGTACTTTTGTTTTACAGGAAAGTTATAGTTTTTATTATGTAGTAATGTCATCTTAAGTTATGATTTATATTGATGAGCTATCAAAATTCAGAAAGAAAAAATATATCGTATAATCAATATAGCTGAAGCTGTTAATGATGATGATGATGATGATGATGATGATGATGATGATGATGATGATGATGATGATGATGATGATGATGATGATGATGAATTTGTATTTAATGTCCAAGAGGTCCATTCATCGTGTTCATATAAATTGCTCATTATACAAACATTTTGCACGAAACACAAGGTAATATAGAAATTTTACATAAATAAATTCATCAGGATACCAGGATTTAAATTTTATATTTGCGCCAGACGCGCGTTTTGTCTACAAAAGACTCATCAGTAACGCTCGAATAAAACAATGTATAAAAAAGGCCAAATAAAGTACGAAACTGAAGAGCATTGAGGACCAAAAATTCCTAAAAGTTTTGCCAAATTCAGCCGCATTGGTAATCTATTCCTGAGGTAGAAAAGAGAAAACATGCTGCAAATATTATATTGGTTTTGTAAATGAGTGGAAGCATGAATGAAAGAATTTTGGTTATACGTAAATGAGACAGCCACCTAACGACACACAAAAAAATAATAGAAATCTAGAGTTCAACGTAATTTAATCTAAGATTCTTTAATAGCAAATAAACCAGGATTGAAATTTTGTACTTTCGCCAGACGCGCGTCTCGTCTAATCAGTGACGCTCGAATCAACAAAAGTTAGAAGGCCACATACAGAACGAAGTTGAAGAGCATTGAGGACCAAACATTCCTAAAAGTTTTGCCAAATACAGCTAAGGTAATCTTTTCCTCAGGTAGTAAAGCCTTTAGTTAGTATTTCAAAAATTCAAAATTTGTAAACAGTTATTTTATAATTATGACCATATCAATGATAATTCATGTCAACAGAGAAGTGCTGACTACTGGGCTGGTGATACCCTAGGGGAATAAAACTACACCATCAGTGGCATCGGCCAAGTAGTTGTAAATAAAACGGTATCAAGGATAGTCAAAAACCATTCTATGTCGAGATTAACTGAAACTCAAAGGTCTGTCATTAACACCAAATTCTAAAAAAAAAAGAAATATCATTAATATATACAGCCTATTAGTATAAACAAAAGGAGTTTGAGAATACAAAAATGAGACAGCAGTCTAACAACAACAAAAACAAAAACAAAAGAAATTAAGAGGTCTTAATTATTTAACATAAGATGCGGTATCAGGAAAAGCATAAACCATTTAAGATCGATATAAAATTAAACATTAACACCAAATTAAACATTGTTAAAAGACCAAATATCATTAAAACATATAAATTATTATTATGAATAAAAGGAGGTTGGGTATAAGAAGTGAGACAGGAGCCTTATGGCACAAAATATCAATAGAAAATTAGAAGTCAACGTGATTTAATATAAGATGCTTTAACAATGATCAAATTTCAAACGGTTTCAATGATAGTCAAAAAGCATTTAAGGTCGATATTCAATTACATTCAAAGATCTGTCATTTAAAACCAAATTCTTATAAGAACAATTAAATAACATTCAGTCTTTCATTTATACCGATTTTGAATTCGTCACAACTCGGCCGATTCCGGAAGAAGGAGAGTAGCGGATTCAGCCGAGGATTGCCGAGTGACTGATTTTCCCAACGAAATCATGAATTTGAAACAAATTCAAAACCGAACAGCACTTGTAAAATTCTGAAGTCTCAAAGTTAATGCAAATGACATATTCACAATAGACAAGGCTGTGTATGTTTGCATACAAAATGAATTAACACATCCAGCTGATGTGATTGGCACTGCATGGACGATTTGAATTACAGTAACACTTTTTTTGTAAATCCCATTTGGAGCCAACGATTTTAATTTTCTCATCCAAAATCTTTCATAATTGATTCACATCTTCATCCTTAGACCATCAGTTACTCAGAAACATTTCCGTTGCTCAGTACTCGGATCAAGAGTATTCAAAACAAAGTTCATCAGTAATTAGCTGAGAGTATAGTTTAGAACATGGAACGTTTTGAAATAATGTAAGTTTACGAAAAAAAAAAAAAATTAAAGACAATAACGAGACATGAAAATGCTTTGTTTAAAATGTTAACAGTGGTATCGTATGTCTGTTTGAAAAAAATGTATCCATAATGCATTTGTTGAAACAGAACGTAAGTAAGCTTTAACTGGTTTGTAACGTCATAAAATTTTAAAACTTATCCGGAATGGAATACATGTCAATACGGAATTGTTAATGCTTAACACAACATTCTTCTAAAAATAAAACTACTCATCTAAGCATCCATTTTTTTATTCAAAAGTGAACGGTGCTCTCAGTAAAATTTTTACTGTATTTACTAAAACAAATTATCAACAGGATACATGTAATCGTGAATAACCAAAGAAGAATAACCAGTTTAGGTCTAACATAATTGTCTACGCGGGTAGTTTTTTTTATTACCTCCGTGAATATAATTATTACATATAAAATTCTGTTTAATAGTGTTGAACCATTGAAATTTATAGTAAGTAAATACAAATGATAATTACAAGGTGTGTATATATATATTTATATTCTTATATTCTTATAACGTTTGTACTATGTTTTGGATTTTTGACTTTGTTGTCGTCGAGCATTACCGAAGAAACATTAATTGTCGAAATCAGGTGTCGTTAATGTTATCACATGGTACATGTAAATATGTATTGTTTATGTCATGTATGTCTGAAATAAAAAAAAACATAGTACTTCAACTTATAGAAACAGATATTTGGATACATACACCACGCAAATTTTCGATTATATTTAATTGATCAACTATATCATGTATATGCCATGAACTATTTTCTTATTTTCAACAAATTACTCTCTTTAACAAACAGCCAACTAGCTGACAGACGGACTAACAAACTGACGGACAGACTGGTTGCAATAATGAATAAAGCTCTCACTCGAAGACTTGGTGTATAAATAATATAGAAAATAAAACGAATTTCTCATGAAAGAATCTCGTGAATTTTTTGCATGACAGAAAAAAAAAAGTTTGTTTTAATATATTTGTCTTGACGTGTTCAATTAGATGGTTTAATCATGTTTATACATATAATAAAAATCCACAATCACAAATACAAATATTTTATTGATTATGATTTTTAACCAACAACGCCTGGATTTAGAGAGCTTGGAATCAAAACGTGTGAAATGATGTGAACCACGCCATTTTCAGCCTCGATATCGGTTACCTGGAGAGTAGCTGCATGGTTTAAGACAGGGTTATTATCTAAAAATAAATAAAGTTAATAATAAAAACATGAATTATCGAAATCATGAAAATGGGGAAAATAATTACACAAAATATCATTGGAAAATGCGCTTATTTATCTCTGTAGATACACATGTTTGGAATGACCTTCATCCTTAAAGTACTAACAATGGAAATGGACAAGTCGAGAATATATCGATCCATGGTTCATGTTTTATTGGAAGGAAATGTATAACAGTTAATAAACAATATGAAATCGTTCCAGTGGAAATAAATTGTCCGTCTGATCAGATGCGCATGTCGGAAGTAACCGCAGAACTAATCCGAGTCGAACGTTGGGAAAGATGAATGGTAAGCCATTCAATCAAAATCGGACTTAAAGTAAAGACATCCAGATGTCAAAGAGATTGGGCCAATTTCCTCTGAATTTTTTTAACAACAGGGACATTTCCTAAAAGTATGCAAATTTAGGTTTTATCAATAGTTTGGAGTATTTTGAAACATTTGACCACTTTATAAATGCCTAAATTGCAGTTTTTATGAAAAATTTCAGAAAATTTTGAGTTTTAATTCCATAAATGTATTAAAAGAGCATCCTTTAACAAAACAAAACTAATTTGGAAAAAAAAACTCATCAAAGATACCAGACTTATGGTTGTGTACACCAGAAGTGCGTTTAGTCTTCAAAATATTCATCAGTGACGCTCGAATCAAAAAGTCAAAAGGCCAAATAATGCACGAAGTTGAAGAACATTAAAGCCTAAAAAGAGTGGTACAATTATTTTAGTATTATAATTCGAATACAGATTAATCTATTTTTGTAAGAGACGTCCAACCAGAAATATTTTACAAACACAGCAATATGTAGCATTGAAAACCATTTTTATGTAAAAAAAATTAGTAAAATTGTTGATAATTTGTGTGAGGATATTATACAGACTCTCTAATTAGGCTTTTAAAATCTTCCCAGATTTTTGACACATATGTTAAAACAGATACAAAGGGAACTGTTCCCACCTCTTCGCCGTTTTAGGTAGTTGCAATGGTCTTAGTTACTGCAAAAATAACTAAATTCAAAACTTTTAAGAGAGAATCATCTTTTTAGTACTAATAAAAACACCGTCACCAACTCTTTACAAGGGTAATATCGTCAAAATTAGTACATCTGTGCTCAGATTGAATTATAGAAAACAAAATCTTACTACTATCAACGGTAACACTAATGCTATGTCCCCTGTACATTGTAGACAGTGTTCCTGCATGGTCTAAGCTCTTCTCGTGAATTGTTCCTGGGTGAACATGATAATCAACAATATCTAAAACAAAAAATGACGTCAGTTGAATCCTGACGATACAACATAAAAATAAATATAATTAAGAAGGTACGGTACGCTTCTCAGATTTTACATTTTCCCTTAATATGTGAACTCCTCTAGATTTTTCCTAGATAGTTAAAAAAAACATGTGTGCCTAGCAACCCTTATATTTCTCGACTTTTATATATTATATTATCGTTGAAATTCCTGCTATTCCTAGACAAACCCACAGAACTGTCCATATTGATTTTCGGCGTCGTTTAACATACAACTAACGCTGCAAATTCAGTTATAACGTCAGGCACGAAAATCCAATGTTTTGTCAAAATCAAAACAAGGCATTGTGTGCTAACCGAAAGGAGAGGGTCATATTTACAGCATAGCTTTTTGCAGATAGATTGTATGTTCTAATAGCCGTGAAAAAGCGAGTTTAGTTCTCGCTAGACTTGTTTCAGGAATAAAAATTACCAAGTAAACTGTACACGGTTAGCCTAAGAGTCAAAAATATCAAATCCAAAGATAACAGCAAAAATCGACTGATTGTCTTTAATTCAATTATCTTTGGAAATTAAATATACATGATATAACGGAAATTTTGTTTGGGAATTTGCCCTTGAAATAGTAGACCACGCTATTCATTGTTGATTGAACCCGCTTGCTCTGATGAAAACTTCTCGTAGAGCGGCTCGTCCATTTGTTGGTGTGTTTATGCAGACGATGTTGTATTAATTAATCCCAACAGTGCTTTAAACATTTTTGACGGTATCACGTGACTTTCAGTTGTGAGTAAAAAGAAACCAGACGCGGTAAAACGGAATATCTCGGAACTACAGTAACATTTAAGTACAATGATGGTAGATTTTAATATTTCAAACAAATCAGTCAGGTGGTTATAATTAAAGCTTATATGATGGGTGAAAATTTTAAACTTTTTTTTTTTTTTTTTTTTTTTTTTTAGATTTTAAATATGTATTTGTCGCTAAGTCATAAGTACATGTAACTGTGATAAATGATTTAAATACCTTAAGTATTAATAAGTATGTAAGAAGGTTCTCTTGAAAGGGGTATACTAAGAGCATGGTTTAGGACTTTAATGTGCATCCTACGAGTAGTCATAAGTATAAGAAAGGAGAAACAGACATTTGCTGATATGAGCAAGTTTTACAGTCAATGTGCATTGTGGATACATGTATATATATTCTATTGATGAGGAAAGAGGCACAAGTGAGATAATGGACAAAATGACATTTAATGCATCTATCAAGTTTTAGATTTTAATATATGACTGTATATACAGTTTAAATACTTTTAAATAAGTGTGGTGGCGGTGTGTATAAGTGTATAAAGAAGAAGTCTTTAATACGAATGTGAATATGCAATAAATATAGGATAAGGGATTCTACACTTCAAGAGGATTTACCAACTGAAGTGGTTCATCTGGAAAAGGTGGAATATACAGAATAGGTAACAGGTAACAGGTACAATTAATGGTTCACTTACGTCTAGCATAAATGTAGCTGCTTTTCAATTTTGTGATATAATCAGCATCCAGACTAGCGATAGCAGCATTAGATGGAACAAACATTGTATATCTCTGTGAACCTTAAAGATAAGACAGATATTACAACTCTTATATTATCAAAATCAGATGCTGATTTCCCCGACACAACATTGATATGCTGCCGAAGGGAGCATATAAATGGCAGAAGAACCGATTTGAGACTATACCTCTGTATACTGGTCACCGTCGTACTGAAAAAAAAACGCAATGATATGACGAAAAACGTTTCTCCATTATAAGATGTTTTTACTTTTGGAAAACTGGAAACTGATTGAAACAAAAGTTGATTTTTTTTTGTTTTCATGTGTTTATTCGTTCGTATATTTTCATGTTTTTGTACTTGCGTTAAAAAAAAAAACTATAGTTGATTGTTTCCCTTTAATAATTACATTGCATGTTTGTTTCATAATGATAACGTTATTTTTATTATTTGATTAGCTAACTGCAATCTCGCGTCATTCTGAAATTAACCTTCATTTCAAAATTTCAAAATGAAATGCAATATTCATGATGACACGAGTTCCCACAATAAAGTGCACAGGTAAATAAAAGAAAAACTTGATTGAAATCATGATCCTAGCTAAGAAATGTAATTATAAGTATTGAATGCTTCTTTTAGTAATTTAATAGGGTTGTAAAAGCGTTGATTGTGCGCACATTTTTAGAATGAAGCGTTTCCGTGCTTCATACAAAATGTACTTCGGTCAACGCTTTTACACCCCAATGAATTTACAAAAAAGAAGCATTCAATTCTTAAAATAAATAGAAGATGTTTTACATACTAGTTCGATTGAAGACATCAGTCAATTTGGCTGCCTCTAGAAATTCCATAAATCCACTGATGTTATAATCCGGGTTCTTTATGACGTCAACAATAGTTCCTTCTGGCACATTTAGAACTTCATCAACAAGGTAGATAACTCCGTTTGAGCATTGAAGATCTACTTTTGTTACTTTAGCTTGGTTGAAATACAGAGACTACAAAAGAGATATTCATATAGGAAATTAAATATCAAGATCACCCTTAATTACATTTTCAAATATTGACAATGATTTTCAAATACAATGTATCAATTTAAATATACAGCGCACTTTTTACACAATTCATTGTGAAAGATTTCGAAAGATCTGTTGTCATCCCTTTTTAGTCCTTTACTACATTCCCTTCCACTTTTCCCTACCGAATTAAATTTATCAGCGTACTTGTATTTAAATGAGCAACATGACGGGTGCCATATGTATAACAGGATCTGTTCAGCCCTTCCGGAGCACCTCTACGTGCTCAGTCTTTAGTCTTCAATATTGTGTTTTGTGTACTGTTATATGTCTTTTTCTATCTTAGCCATGGCGTTGTCATTTTCGACTTATGAGTCCGAATGTCCCTTTGGAATCTTTCGCCTCCCTTTTTTTAGTAAGAAACAACTATCTTAGAACAAAAGACAGCTTAAAAAAACTGTCCATCAGTGTTTTAATCATTATATATTATGTAAATGTATTATGCAGGTAAAACGGTTTTTATATTAGCGAATTTACAACGGAAATTTATTGCTTAAAATTTAATCAAAGTATCAATACATCTGGTCACATATGGCAGGAGTAAAATCAATTGAGAGAATAAAAGAAAATAAGAAAAAAGAAGATAGAAAACCAAGCAATATTGTTCATATATCTATGTATACTGCAGTGTTATACAATTAAATATATGCATTTTATCAAATGAACACCACTTTTATTGATGTTTATTAGAATTTTAATTTGAAAAGCGCTATTTTTTTTATATATGTTTAAATTTTCATTTTATATTGAAACTTACACTTCCTTGAGAATAGACCCGGATGTAGTGGCCATTTAAACTGCTAAGAATTTCACCGGAAACCATGTCCCAACTGTAGATACTTCCTTTCACCACATGGTACTGGAGAACGTTTGCGAGGGCACTGGAATCCTTCTGTAAGGATGCAACTGTTGCGGGTGGAAGCTTAGCGAATGCTTCATTGGTTGGAACGATTAGAGTAAATGGACCTATAAGAAACAGTAGATGTGTATTTCTTTCATGATATGCATGTATCTGTATGTCTTCTTATTAAACCTCCAATTTAGGAGATCAAGGATATGCCCATTAATCGTATAAAATACCAAAAACAACAAAAAAAAGTACACGTACAATGTAAATGAGCTACCATTTGATATTAATAGGAGGGCTAGGATGAAATTTGAAAAAAGGCAGGACAGGAGTCAGTTTGATTAAAAAAAAGGCAGGGCCGGATTAAGTTAAAAATAAAAAGGCAGGACAGAGATTTCAGCTAAAAAAAATGCAGGACATAATTTTTCATCCTACCCCACCCCCCTAGCTCCCTATATAACTTGTATCTTACAGTTAAACAAAATTGTAGAATTTATCAAAACTGGTTATCTTTCAAGCATGAATCGTAAAGATCCGAAACAGTGGCTTTAAATTTCAAATATATTACTGTAAACATGGTAAATGGGGGGTCGTAAATGTATGGTGATAATCGATGTGGCTGACGAAAGATGCAGATGATATGACTATAAGGAAATCCCTGGTATATGTCAGTGAGACAGATATCTAACAAAGCAAACCAAGTCAAATCTCTAGAGGCCAACATTGAATATTTAAACACAAAAATTCAGATGTCTATAGATCTCTATAATACACTTCAAACTCTAATCGACTCAAGTCTAACATCGATAATATTTGTTCACAGAATAGAAATTACACAAAATTATAATGATTTAATGATATTCTAACTTTATCATTCGGACGGATACAGGCGATTACTATAAGAGAGTCCATGAGAAATTATAGCATATTCGTATTTCATGCTCATACATTGTTCAGTTTAAAGCCGAATTGATAATCTAATGAGCTTTAATCATGAAAGCTGGAAATATAATTTTCATCTTTGTAATCTCATTCAACGAAGAGTCGAGCTTTTCTGGCGAGACATTGAAATTAGATTTTGATTCGTCTCCTATTCGCTTATTTTCTCCACCTTTAACGGTCGAGAAATCTAGTAGAGAACTGCGATCGCCATGTTTTTCGACGTATCTTTCTTATCAGCGAAAACACATGGCGATTAAAAAATGTTATAATAAAAAATATGAATTAAAACTGAATATGCAAATACTAATTACCTTGTTCCCGAAGTACATCGGTTAATCCAGCTGAGTTGACAAAACTGGTAAATGTTGTTAAATTGGCTGCGTTCGCACAGTCAACCAGATTTTCTGAGGCTGAAGCCAGACAGATAAAGGGCAGCAACGCTAATAAGCACTTCATTGTTCCAAAATGGCTTAGTGGGGCTCTGTGAACTGAAAATTATAATCTTTACAAATTTAACAAATTTTGACACCGCCTCGATTTGACCATATGTTGTGAACCCAAGAGATAAGAACCTGTCTTAACTACCTAAGCATTGATGATTTCGTGTCGTACTCTTACATCAGAGATAGGAAATATTATTCACGTTGCAATAAACATGTAGGGTATTTCTCAGAGTGTTTTTTATGATAATATGTATAGAAGTAAGACAGACAGATTTTTTTTTAATCTACACATTCGTTATATCTATTTAATTGTCATTCTCAAGAGCTTGAAATGGTAAATTAGAGCGAAGATATATGACTACATGAGGGTTTGAAAGGGGGTCCTTGAATTCTGTATTATTTAATTTTATAAGCCATTTTTCTCTATTCTTTATAAATTTTGCCCAGTATTTTCTATCATTTATATTGTATCACCTCATTATTCTGTATTCTTTATTTTTTCGGCCTTTTTTCTCTATTCTCTATTGTTTGGCTTGTTTTTCTGCAGTGTTGTCCCGTTATTCTCTATTCTATAGATTTGGCCCATTAATCTCTATTTTGTAAACCTTATTCAGACCCTTCTTAATAAGTGTGTTAGTTTAACTTCATGGAAGTATGAATTCAAAACAAATAGTTAGATAGTGTTACTTATTCTTAATACATGTTCGTAGAGGACCTACGCACAGATTTAGGAAGAAAGGAAGAATAGGGTTGAATGAAAGGGGGGGTTCCGGGGGTTGGAACCCATCTTTTTTATTGACGTACAATGCTTTTGAATGGGGACATATGGTTGGAACCACCCCCCCCCCCCCCCTCTCCTCCCCCTTCCCCCCTTTTATCCTGGGTTGGAACCCCCATTTTTAAAAATGGCTGGATCCGCCCCTGCATTGTCAACTATAATGCCAACCAATGTTAAAATGACTGGTATCCGGCAGTAATTTGACAAGTTTGACAATACCGTCCGGTATAGGCTAATTTTACTTTTTGAAATGGTTGATATGGAGCATGCGCATTCACTCTGGTCGTTCAACTTCTTTGCTTCGAAGATGTGACTGCATGACAGAAAGCCCTGGTACTGTTGACTGAAGTAATTTTCAGTTGCCCAAATTGAAAATTAGACACTCCTAAATCATCTAAACCACTTCAATCAATTTTTAATATGAATGAACTATTTTTGAAACTTTACATGCAGGTAAAATGATACTTAAGGATGTACTTAGGTCAGTTTTAGTCAGATGTTCGGACTCCTTGTTTTTTTCCTACGATACAGGGTAAAATATTTTGCCCCATACATGTAACACCTATTTTTCTTTTCATATAAGACTTCAATAGCTCATAAAAGGTCATTTATCAAAATTTAAGCAGATTCTAGATTTCTTTTCTATCGATTTGAGACCAAAATAATAACAATGCAAATATAAGGTGAAAGTCCGAGTCAGCTTTTCCCGCAATTTTTAAAATTAAATATCTTGAAAAGGAGTTCCATAACCTATCAATATTTTTAGCTTATTTGATTTCTTAACGTATGCTCTTCTGACTTATATTATCAATTTTAAATTCTAGATTTTTTAATTTCACCTAGTACATGTAAGTACATCCTTATTCTGTAGGAATGAATTGATAACTAGTTAATGGATATATTTGATACGCCATATAGCCCGCCTACATACGGGAAAAATAGCTCCAAGTTGATACGATATTCCAGAGTTTGCGTATCCTATCATGAATTTTCTTGTTGACGATTGCTGTTTACAGGAAGCTAATGAACCAGTGGTTTCTAATAGCAAGTTAGTTTCGTTCATTTGAATGTGCTACGGACGCCATGATGCTCAGGTTGACCATTATGGAGTATCTGTGTCATAGATGGCCATGGATATGTTCCAATAGACCTACTCTGGAAATACATTTCTAAAATTGACAAACGTGTAAAAATCGGCAAAATTCTTATATTGTCTATCTTGTCATGATTTGCCCCAAAATTAAATTCTTTCAGGAAAAATGTCAGTTTATGTCATAAAAGTGAATTATCGATTTTGTCTTGTCAATTACATGTACCAAAATATTAAGAGATAGTCGCAGTTAATGAGGATATATTATTGAAAATCTAAAATTCATATCACCATTTGAATCGTGTGTTATACTTTTCCTTGTACACGTCTGTGCAATTTTTCACACACTTACTTTAATTAAGAAAGTTTGCCGCAAATTTGAAAATACCTACGTATACTGAGCATAATAACATTGTAGAAACAAACAATTGGTTTGTTTATCTCTAGATACACAGCAAAATTTAACCATTATATGCAATGTATTTTCATATCGATATCTTTGTAACGGAAAGTGATCTTTAGGTGCGAATCCCGCACGTGGCAAGTGCGTTCGATTTCAATGTTTCTTAGTTTCAGTTCCAGCCGTAGGTCGGCGGTTTTCTACGGGCACTCCGGCTTCCTTCATCAATAAAAACTGACCGCCACAACAAAAAAAAGCCAATAGTGCTTAAACTGGCACTAGGGTCATATAATACAGTTTAAATCCCACGGTGATTTATTTACGAAAATTTGCAGACAAGCTTAAAAGTTTTATCACCTAGTCTATTCAAATATGTAATAAAAAATGTACCTTCATGTGCTACTTATAGAGATAAAAGGACCCGGGTCTGAATTGATGTATTTTCTCAAATTTCGGTTTCTTGGACATTTCTATCCTTTGGATAGACATACTACACTTTTGTGTTCTAAAAAAAACACAATCAGATTTTTGTAAAAGTATTTGGAGAATCTTCGTTACATAGGTATACTCTAAATTTGTGTCACAATTCCTTGGAAATAATTCGTTTTTATCAAAGTTTCATGATTTAAAATTTCCATAATAATTGGTACAAATAATCTTCATACATTATCAAACTAATTATCATTTTAAAAAATGGTGTTTATTTTCTAATACTCGTTTTCAAGCTAATGTTTAAAATCGGTCGAAAACAATCGCATTTCCCGGTATGTCACAGTTTGATAACACTTTACGTTAGCAACGTCATTACCTACCAAGATCGGTTATTTGTATCATTTGTCGATCTGCAAGTTATGATGCTTGGAAAGGGGGTCCTTAATTTCTATCTGGAAAGTCTTTAATTTACTCGCCCTTTTTTCTCTATTCTTTATATTTTTGGTCCATTATACTCTATTCTTTATAATTGTGCACTCCATTGTTCTCTACTGTTATTGTTTTTGGTCCATTGTTCTCCATTCTTTTTTTTCAAATGTATTATAATTTTATACCCATTATTCTCTATTCAATAAAAACCAAACAAGAACATCAGTTATAAAACTTGGGCTTTCAAATATACGATTTTGAGCGTTCCTGGTGAAGTTTAATCCAGAAAAGGGTTTCGGGGGCATGATATTTATAAATTGTTGTTTTCATTATTTACTGTTCTGTTTTGAACCAATCATGTCCTTTCGAACCGACTCTAGCTGTAAGTAACTGCGAGTACTCTCAGATCTGTACTTAGTGTCTTTTTTGTTGTTAGGGGTGATGGATAGAAATACCCTGCCAAGTCCTGTCTGTGTTTTTGTTTTATGTTATCGAGCCGATGAGTATAGCCTTTTTCAACTGATTTGTAAAGTTTGTTCTTTGGTGTGCTGTTACACCACTGAACCAGGAAAAAGTTGGACGCTCACAAACATTTTTAACCCCGCCACATTATGTATGTGCCTGTTCCAAGTCAGGAGTCTGTAGTTCAGTAGTTGTCGTTGGTTCATGTCTTCATTATTTATAGTTTACTTCGCGGTATTTTCTTTGGTTATTTGTGAATTCACTACTACAGTTCATGACATTCTCAAGCTCGTCATGTTGGCCTACGGTGTAAATCGATGTCTCATTTGCAACCATGCCACATCTTCATATTGCTATGTATAATGTTATATATTGTATGAATCAATATTCTATAATTTATGAAACGTTATTTTACGTAAGACTATTCAAAGTAACTATTTGTTTAATCCATTATATATTAATTCTTTAACCAGCGAACCATGCATAAAAAGAACCTCAGAATCTAAGTGCAAGACTTTGTCTATGCTATAATTGAAGCTCGCAAGCTCACGAATAAGAAAATCGCACTAAAGATTTTAATTTTGTGTCTTTGATAGATTGGTAAAATTAAAGATTGTAACCTCGGTGTCAAAATTTACAAACGGCCAAAAGATAAAAGGTATATTAGATCATCGAAGAATATTTCATAAAAGCAAACAATTACAAACTTTATGAAAATTAAAATGAATATATTTCTGAATTTTGTTATTTATCGTCAAAATTATAGGGCATCTAGAAAATATCTGGCAGTGTACTCAGAACTAACGAGTTCTTATTGGAATTTCGTTCTATGATACATGTGATTATAATAATATGGAAAGAGTTTGTACTTTATGTAGCCCGTACTGAATTCAATTATTTTGCTAATTACGTTAATTTAACAAATTGTCATGTGACTAGCTTTTGTTATAAATATTGCATGGGTCGGTTACGGGCGTATATGATTTGCTGTAACCGGAAATACGCTTGATTCTTGCTATTTCTTTTATTGATATAACAATTTTAGTCACGAAAATTAACAACAATAATAACATTCTTGTTTTATCATCAGTTTGTTATATTTATATATATTCGGACATTCGGTGTTGGAAATAATATCAATCGCATTTGAATATTAGCTGTACGATGAATGCAAACGTACAAACGACGCAGATGACTCAGATGTCGAACACAACGAAACATACCGGATCCGGATATTATGTTATACCCAAAGACACCGTGCAGATGATTAAGACATTAATATTTTGTGGGGTTATTCCAGTGTTAGTACTCGTTGGACTGGTGTTAAATACTCTATGTTGCATAATGTTTTACAAGCTTAAAACGATTACGTCAACCGTTGTCTTGCTCTTCGCATTGGCTATTACTGATAGTTTAATTTTACTTGTGGCTGCCATGAACTCTCTTTCTACCGCGTCTTCATACTATCAAATTCCGTTTACTATTCAGCAGAGAATACAAATTATTCCTTACTTTGATACGTACTTCAATGCTATTCCTGCACGCATTGGTAATACAATCACACTTTTGATTTCCTTGGAGCGGCTCTTTTGTGTGCTTCAACCAATGAAAATTAAGCAATACTCTTCCAAGAAATATGCCATTATTGCTGTTGCATTTGTCTATATTTTTACGTTTACAATTTGCTTGCCATTACTCTTTATTTATCGAACAAAAGAAATTTACTCCAATAAAACGGAAAGTTTTGTTTATTTAATTCATCCAACAAAATTAGGAAGAAATGAAGCGTTTTCGGAATCTTTCTACATAACCATGGCTATATTGTTCAAGTTTGTTCCGGTTTTTGGAGTCATGCTATCCAGCACCATAACCGGAAGTGTTGTTTTGACATCCGCTAGACGTCGCGTTAAAATGACTACCAGTTCGCAAGTAACATCCAATCAGAAAGAGATGCAGGTCACGAGAACGCTCTTGTTTCTAACATTTTCGTTTTTCGTCTGTCAGCTGCCCACTGGAATATTGATGATCATTATTTTCATAGGAATGACGCCATATAAATACACGAGTAACATTTTTGAAGTTGCAATGTCTGTAGGCTACATTCCGGTAGTGGTAAATTCTTGCATCAATTTCATCATATATTACAAGACAGGCGAAGTCTACAGAAATGAAATCAAGTCGCTTTTTTGTCGAAAAGCCAAGCCTACAAAAAATAACGGGACTTGAATATATTTGTCTTTCTTAAAAAAAATGTAGTGTTGTAAAAGTAATATATTTTAGCTACTAGTACTTTGTAATGTTTTCTCTCATTTGATACAGTGGCGGATTCAGGGTCGTAGAGTGCGTAATTCCCCCTTCGAGTGGAAAACATGTCGTTGTTTAGCATAAAATCTTTCAAAAACTATTTCGCCTCGATATGCTCGACAATACATCCAACATTTCCTGTTATAACGCGCTCGCTTCTAAATTTCTAGATCTTTACCTGAACTCGATCAATAACATGTTACCTTTCAGGATAGTAAACGCTTCCAACGTATAATGTATAACCTCTTGACTTTGAGTCCGAATACTCCAAGTGCAAAAACTTTTTCCTAATTTAATCACTTACAATACTTTAAGAAGAGCCGACGATTAATGTAGCCCTATGATACTTTTCATAAGACGTCACTGGCCTTGAATAGCTTTCAGTAACTGCAAGTAAATTCAGAGACAATTACTTTATGTCTTTATTTTGTCTTTTTGGTGGTGTTTTTTTGTTTGTGTGTGTTTTGTACGTATGTATATATGTTGAGATAAACTCTTTTAAACTGATGTTTATAGTCAGTATGTTTTAATATTATGGTGTTATATCGTTATGCCAAGATTTTAGAGGGGGGGGGGGGGGGGGGGTTACACTCGCAAACATTCAATATGTCCCTGTTTTAAACTATTTTATTTATTGAAGCACAATATACTAAGAAATGTTCGTATACATTTTCTTTGATATGCCTGTATGTGTTTTTTTTAGTATTCCTATAATATGTATATGATCTGTTGTATCTCAATGTTTATAACCAATAAAGAATTTTAACTTGAATTCGGCTTAGACAAATTATGCCTTCATATTTTCGATTTACGTTGAATTTCTTAAAACTCTTGATTCTACCTAGAAGAGCATTAAGGGGTTACATGATTGACTGCATACACGTTCGCAATCGTTCATTTAAAGTCTATCTTTACACGAAACAAAGTATACTGCAGAACTTCATAATAAAGAATGAACTCGAACTAGAAAATCTTTCTTCTCCAGTGTGTGCTATTACACAGGAAAAAAAACTGTTACCATTTTACACTTTTTTGGTAAATTAAACACTCATACACTTGATATCGGGGTTTTGTTAGCGATATTTGCTAGGGTACGTGAACGAATTGTTACATGATGTTACTTCAGGGTAGGCGAACTAACTGTTACGCGTTGCTTTAGCAAGCATGTGAAAATTACATTGTGACCCGAAAGGATCTGACGTTATACAGCTAGTATACGTTAACTTTGAAAATTGAATAATAATTTCTTTGAAATTTCCAATAATTCAACATCTATTTGTTAGACTGATTGATACTCTACTTAGAACGTTAAATTAAATCAGAGACTGTGTCACTGGCCTGTGTCTGTTTGTCTCTGACCTGACAACAAGGGTGATTCAGTTACATGAATCCGTATGTTGCAAGGATGAGAACCAGCCTACATTATATCATTGCTAAACACTTTCTTTAGAAAAATATAAGAAATTGATAGAAAAGGTTTGCATAACATATGACAAATTGAATAGAAAAGTACTCATACTGTTCCAGACTATAAACCATAATTTACATCACCAAATAAGACTTATCATCGAGTTTGTACTTATACTAGTATTAAAATCACGACTGGTGCCACATGAGTGGAAGGATCTTTTTACCTGTTTGGAGAACCAGAAACCTTCCCGGATTTGATGGGGTTCGTGTTGCTCAGTCTTTAGTTTTTTTCATGTTGAGTTTTGTATACTATCTTTTGGTCGCTTTTTGGTTTTTTTTTGCCATGACGTTGTCAGTTTGTTATCGACATCTGAGTTTGATTGTCACTCTGGTATCTTCCGCCTGTCTTTTGAAAGGGATACAATATAAACAATCCCGCTGTCGATAATATAAAATCGAAAGTGACGTCTTCTGCGAATTGCTGTACATAAATTTCAATCCTTCAAAAAATAAAAAAATAGACCCGTGTGCCGTTTTGAGATAGACAAAGCTTAAGTATTCTGTACATTTGCAAAATAAATAATTCAGGTGGGAATCAAATGCATTTTAAATAAGACATTTTTTAATTCTAAATGTTTATATATGAAGGTACGTTTGTTTGTCCTCGGCTTGAGAACGAACATGTTTTCATCCAAGAACTCAGTTTGCTGTTATAATGTATAAAAGCAACAACAACAAAACAAAAACACAAAACACAACAAAAATCAACGAACTTATAGATATTAGACCCAAAAACGTCTAAACTTTTCTTGAGTTTTCATGTTCTTTGTGTCGTTTTTCTGGTTCGATATTTTGATATACAATCAATTAAATAAAGATATGTTTGACAAAAATACATGGTCGACTACTTTTTCTTATCACATCTAATGTTTACAAACTAAAAATAAGTAGGTGTGGTATGATTGCCAATGAGACAACTATTCACCAAAGTTCAAATGAAGTGGATGTAAGCAATAATATTCAACCGGACGGCCTTCAAATTTGATGGCAACTCGCTTATCAATATCCCTACCATTACAAATCTCTTTAGAAAAACTACAGATGTTAAATATTATTATTAAAAGGACAGATTGTTAATATTAAATAAAAGTCCATGTATTATATCTTATCAGTTTGGTTTGGCGCCTAGTGTGGTCAAGGGGTTACTAACGTACATTTATTATAATTCATGCTGTACAAATGGCTGCTAGTGGTCTATTAATTATTTTTGTAATTTTCGTTTCTTTAGCTGCTGATGATACCATCCAAGATGGTGGCGGATTTGTTTTCTCTAATTTAGTACAAGGACTTAATGTGAGCCAATATACCGCGACAACTCTTGACGTCCTGAAGAATTCTGGAATTATTGAAATCCTTGAAGTCGGTGGTATGTTTCAGTACTATTCATTTTCTTAATGACATTTAATTCGCCGTTTCAGAATCTAAAGGATTATGGGTAATTTCATTGTTTGTACCTCAAAATGAAAATTACGTCACGCCATTGGTTGAATTCCTATTGTTTAGGACGTTGTGAGCTAATCACAACGTTTTGGTGTACGATTGAGGAAAAAAAATCTATAATTCATTAGATTCTAAAACGGGGAACTGCAGTTAAAGGATGTTTTAAAATCACAAAGCAAAATCAGAGCATCACCTGTTTCTGAAGGTTCTGGCATATTTGAAGCCTTTGTTTCAATTTTTTAGTATTGTCATCCTAATTATTTCTGTCATAGCATCTCATCTAGTAGAATGTATAATTTCAATTTTTGAAGGTTAAAGATATATATAACTTATGTCATAAATGTAGGTGTTGACCTCTACAGACATGCTTATTTCCAAAATTGCGAATTGCATTTTATTACGCTGTTAGATAACACAATCAAATTTTGAAATGTCATGTTGACTTGTGACGTCAATATTTTATATAATAGACAGTAATTGATTTCAATCACAATTACCAAACATAAAAATAAGGAGATACGTAACACATGTACTAAGTTTCGTGTTAAAGCCCGAAATATCTCTGACGTAGCAAGATTGTATAACGCCACCAATAAGTTCAAGAACAGAAAAAGTTCAACAAGTACTAAAAATTTATACCAATAATGGTCCGGAATAGATAGTTGTCAAGATCAAACAATAGAATAATCTTTTTCAAACAAGTTTATATTATAGGACAGCCAAGGGAAATAAAAAAAACCTAAGTCGATAACAGACAACAACAGCAGTGGCGGATTCAAAGGGGGGTAGAATGCGTATGCTCCCCTTTTGAATGGAAAATATATCAATTTTTAGCATTACATAGTCCAAAATGTTTTTAAACTCTTTATTGTATCTACGCTCGTCAATATTTCTTGTTTTATTGGATTACGCCCGCTTCCAAAAATCATGGATCCGCCCCTGGAAACCATGACGAAAAGAGAAAAAGTCATACATACAAATCACAGTTAACAAAGTACTACACAGAAAAGATTGTGCAACACGAACCCTACAAAAACCGGAGATATTCTAAACACACTGACTTCTACGTCATTTGGTCTCTGGTGGAACATGTCTCATTAGTAATCATACATCTTTTAATTCATAAGGTGTTCTGGAAGGACAATCAGTTCCATCTTCACTGGCAACACCCGTCTTGAACTTTAGATAAAGTATTTGACGTTCGACTGCGTCTTTTTTCAACTGTCTCGTTTCCTTGATTCATTTCGTCCGCATTTTTGACAAAGCATGTTCAGTTTCTTATCCCTTTTTATCTGTCACCAATCCAAAACTGACTCCTTTACATCACAATACGTCTTTTCAGAATCTAATGCGTTCTGGGTAATATTTTTTAAAAGCGTAAATCAAAAGGTTGTGATTAGCTTACAACATCCTAAAACAATGGAAATTCTCCCAATCACGTGACGTAATATTCATTTTGGGTACGAACAGTGAAATTCCACACAATCCTTTAAATTCTGAAACGTCAAAATGATCACTGCTTTCGATCTTTCTGTCTTATCATCATTTTAATTCGTTAACAATTCCATCCAAATGATGTAAACAATGTGATTACAGGTACCAGTTTGAGGATATTTAATTCCGGTCGATTAAAATGTGTTCAGCTAATTTCCACACTGTGTTGTAGGCTGGTTCTCCTGTCTAGGTAAATGTTCATATTACATATGTATAGAACAAGGTTTGTCGACCATGTGTTTCCCAGTTTCATTTTTGTTTGTCTTCCTACATTTTTCTTTCGTGGTGGTGTCCACAATTATAGCTGACTTTATTGTATTGGATTCTTTCATTGTTGAAAGTCGTACGTTGATCTGGTGATTTTTAAATCCAGGTCATTTAGTTGTCTCTTCTTCTTTTTCCGAATACGCCGAGTAAGGTAGGAGTGTTAAAACTCCCCGGAACTTATGTGCTATGTACAAATGGGCTTAATTAAAATTACTATAAACAATAAAGTAAAGTAACATCTGACATATTGTCTCATCGACAATCATACCACATCTGATATAAAAGGAAATAACTATAAATCATACTTAATCCTCATTAATTTTATGTTCATAACTTTGCCATGGCGTTGTCAGTTTGTTTTCAACTTATAAGTTTGAATACCCCTTTGGTACCTTTCGCCTCTCTTTGAATTTGAATAAGGGGTTAGTGTTCTTCTTGACAATTTATCGGTGCTTTACCTTATTTTTATAGTAATTTCCGGCAACTGTTCCGACTACATCTAGATGTGTGTTTTTAAAATGTTTCGTTGCTATCATTATTTTTCTCAATTTGAACATGAATTCCATCATAAATTTATATGGAATTAAACTCGCACCAACCGTGTGACTATCATGGTAATCTTTAATCCCTTTCAAATGTATTGACAGGTCCATTTACCTTCTTCAGTCCGGACCGGTTAGCATTTGAACGACTCGGTGATACATTCAACAAAAAGTTCAGAAATGACACCAAGGCAATGGCGGATTTCATCAAATTCCACACCGTGCGACACGTGTACACGTACGACGAACTACATGTTAATGAAATGACATTATGGACTCTGCACCCACAACGAATCCGTGTAAACTATTACAGGAATGGCGACGTGAGTCTTTGTGATGTTTAATTAGTACTTGTATATTGAAAATTTGATATAAATCCTGCATATGTTTCTGACATTGCTGTTATGTAAAATCAATGAATACAATCACATAATTAATTCGATATACTTTCCTTCAAATGTTACTACGCTGAAACAACAAGAAACTGTGTGTTGTGTACACCATTTTTCGTTTATATTCAGATATTTTTTTCATTGGAGGCATTTTCACACTTAAACAGATCATAGAATAAAATTAACAGTTTAATATTTATTAAAGCGCATGTACACAATACATAATCGATCATTATCCTTTGGATATTCATTTATCAAAACAGTATCAACAAAATGACAATATGTGTATAATATCAAGCTGATAGTACTTAGAAAGACCTATACATGCCATTAAACAGAACAATGGGGTTGAAATACATTTTGCCTTTATTTTTCAAAATATTTCTGATGGCAGATACAGGTCCTGGAATTCTTTCTACGTGTGTACAAAAAATGATGTGGCTATTTCTGTTTCTTCTATTACAGACACTTTTAATACAGGGATCAAGAATAATGGCTAAAAATATGCTAACAAAGAACGGCATTATTCATGTTGTTCATGATGCCTTTTTCCCGCCAATTGGAAACATTATGGACGTCCTATATAATGACCCTGACTATACTACATTTGTTCATGCATTACAAATAACAGGCATGATAAAGATCATGCAAGATGGTATGAATTAATATATCAAAATATGTATTCTAATATCAATAAACATTTTGAAACAGGCAAATCAGAATGTTTATGTATCACAATGGGCACAACTCAAATGCTTCGAGGCTTGTACCTTGCAGTATCCATTATTAAAGATTCTTTTATTGCTGTTCTTGTGTGGTTTTGATAAACGGTCAACCATAGGCCAAACACCAGTGTAAGAACATTGAAAGGAAGCATCCATTATCAAATACAATGAAAGTGACTAGGGTGCTTTAACAAATAGACTAAAACTTAAACCTAAACCATAAATTTAACAAATACGTGTTAATCTAGTGCACCGAGATACGGGAAGTTGTAAAAATTTTGAAAAAATAAATATCAATTTATTTGGAAACTTTGGTTTAGAAGTCCGTTTGAAAGCAGGGAGTGCAAACAACAATTGTTTCTTGTGCTAGATACACTCGGTCCGACTATTTAAAAAACACATACCTGAAACAAATCAGAATTTTATGACCAAAAATGTCAGGTGCCTGAGAAAATTGCAACCTTTATAGTTGAATTTCGATTTTCGTGGCATCATAATGGTTTGAAATTGGTCGGACAAGATTACCATATTGTTGCTAATAGTTCTAAACGAGTAACAATGTTAACTGGATAAAAAAATATGTAGGTAAATTAAAGGTATAAAAGTGTTAATGATAACCAAACTAAAGAAGAGTTTGTATTTCAGGGGGACCATTTACCGTATTTGCACCAGAAAATACAGCGTTTGTTAGATTTGGAGTCGATGAATGGCAAAAACTTCAAAGAAACGTGACAAATCTACGAAGTAAGTATTATTAAATGATTACATAACTCTGAACGGCTGGAGCTTAAAAAGCTACTAATCAGAGAAGCGTTGAGTTTAAGAAAGGTAATCTATTATAACATTCTCACAGGTATATTGAGTCACTTTTTAATCACCATAGCAGGATATTGAAGGGGAGACGGACCTAGATTAAGAGAAATAATTCCTACCATCCTTGGAACGCTTGTGGCAACATATTTACATAAATTTATTCTAAGCTTTTAAGGAACACAGATTATTTTGATTCTGTTACAGACGAATGCTTAAACAACATGGATGCAACTGCCTATTAAAAGCTCACTGCTGTTTTAAACAGTTATTGAGTACCCTTAACGCATGTACTCCTTTAATAAGTGATTAAAACATTAGCAGTTTAAATTTCTTCAATGTTTTAAAATGAATAGTCGTTAAATTATTATTCCATTGAGTTCAATACAATTGAGAATGGAAACAGGGATTGCGTCAAAGAGACAACAACTGACCAAAGAGCAGAAAACAGCCCAAGGCCACCAATGGGTCTTCAACACAGCGAGAAAATCCCGCACCAGGAGGCGGGCTTCAGCTGGCCCCTTAAACAATAATGTATACTAGTTCAGCGAAAATGGACGTCACACTAAACTCCGAATGTATAGAAGTGAAAAGTTCAAATGATTATAATTTTCTTTATTCAGAAAGCAAGCTGATCGAAACCGTCAGTCGGTGTCTTTTTTTTTTATATGGCGCAAATTTTTGGTTAAGATTTGTTTCCCAAATTTATGTAATGAAAACGAGATTGTACATTGTTTTAATTGGTATTTTATACTAGCATTTAATTAGTTTTCCACTTTTAACCCTGGACATATAGAAAGAAACAGTATTACAAAAAGTATATAATAATTGTTATATGTGAAAATTGCATGATAGCAATTACGAGTTACATGTGTGTAGTTTAGAGAATGGGTATGAAGAGTTCGTTGTCTCTCTTTTGCAGAAGTATTGGAATATCACGTGATACGAGGAACTATATACTCAGTGGGAGTACAAGATCAAAGTTATCCTTCATTATATCGACGAAGTCCTTTAAAGTTGACTTCAACTATTATGGGTAGGTATATATAAGAATAAGACACAAACTATGTTCAATACAGTAGGGCGCAAGCTCCATACCACGAAAGCCGCCTCCCAAAACACGCATATGTTCATTACAAAATAAGGATATTTGGTATGATTGCAAATGAGACAACTATCCAACATAGTTGAAATAACGTGGATTAAGCAATTTTTAGGTCACCTTTTGGCCTTCAACAATAATCAAAATTCATATATGGTCAGCTATAAAAGGCCCCGACATGACATAATTTGAGTTTTTCGTTTTTTTTTATTCGAACTGTCTTACATTATTATAAATGTTAAGCATAATCGCACTACACAATGACATATGTTTGGGCTGTTCATGATGTTTTGAATTTCAATCTGTTCTAAGGTTTGCTACTTTAGAGATAACTGTATTGTATTTGAAGCTTTTCGGACGTCCATCGGTAGTTTTACTGTCGCAAATTTAGTTTACCTGGCGACGCGTAGCGACGATGTACCTGGCACTATAGAAACATATGCAGTGCGCTTACTCAAATCGGTATCATACTTTAATTTCCAATCGCGTGCAACATGAAACTATTAAGATTTTTTTTGTGATTTAGAGGTGTCAACTAACGCTAGGTGAAAATAAGGGGAGATAATAAATCAGCTCAGATTCCCGACATATAGGACTGATTTGCATTAGGAGGCGGGATAGGTCATTGACGGATCAGACTGATTGGCTTGTTTAAACTTATATGTACTTTATGTTTTGTAGGAGACAAGATTTATGCCAATGGAGCTGTGGTACAGGAGAAAGATAGCCATGCTACAAATGGTGTTGTACATAAACTGACCAAATTGCTAACACCGGCAAATTTGTTTGATGTCATACACTTCAATGAGCCATATGGATCAAACAAAAATACAAACTATTCACAGATCGTTGGTTAGGTCTTTTTGATGTTGGTGATTGTTACTATTAACTTTATTGTGTATGCCATTGGAAATAAAAATGATTTTGGAACATGTGAATTTCCTTTTTTTTTCATTTTACATACGATACTTTTTATAGTTTCAAAGGTTTGGTGCCAATTTTTATTAAGCTTAATACACTCTAGAAGAAAAAAATAACAAAGTCAATCCAACACCGAAGCAAATTTCTATCGGAAGTATAAAACCTTATACCAAGAAGACACAAAGATGTACGATATACGCCTACGAGACAGCAACCTAACAACACATTACATTACAAACGAATAAATTGAAATTAAAGATCTCAAATGTCGTGACATTGTGAACAAGTAGGCACCGAAATTCCACAGTATACTGTGCTTTTTGGTTCACAATATACAAATTAAACTACATAGTCGCTCAGTGGGTATCATGCAACCTCAATTCAACACCTCTGAATACGAACACCGATATGAAAAATTCGAGACTGGAACCTACTTCCAGAACACATCGCAACTAACACTGACTTCGACACCTTTAATGAAAACCTCTGGTCCTACTTCCATCATCAGTGCTCGTCAGCTTCGTATTTTACCTAGCCTTTTTAACTGTTTTGCTTCGAGCGTCACTGATGCGTCTTTTGTAATAAACGCGCGTCTGACGCTTACAATTTTATCCTGGTATCTATGAAGAGTTTCTTTCCATCCTGAGACCAGGGAAACAATACTTCTGTAGAGTATCATCAATTTCTTCATCCTGCACCTGTCACATTTATTTTCAAATTTTTAAGTGTGCATAGAATTTTCTATTTTTCATTGTACAGCACTTGCACATGATGCCATCACATTTTCATATGTTGATAAACGAAAGAAGAAGGAGACGAAAATAACAAAATCAATGATTAGGCAACATAAAACCTTACATGCACTCGGTGTATATGGAAATTTGTGTTCCTACTAAGCAATTACATTTCACAACCGTATGATAAGTACATGTAATAAGGAAATGATGCATCTACTGTGACTACCAAAACGAAAAATGTTTTAGCATAAAATCTCCTCCAAAAACAATTAGGACTGTCAAATTTATAAGGTGTTATTTTCTTTGGTGTGCACAAATGCAAATACGCTTGTACATACTGTTTATATTAATTAACTACCACAACAATTACTATAAAGACTGTTACTATATCATTCCGTCAAGTTAGAAAAACAAAGAACTCTCAAGAGAAAAACAAAGAAGAACAGAAATGTTTTAATGGAAAAGATTCAACTAGATTTACACGGAAGTTATATTTTAAAATGTTTATCTTTAGTGTTCTTGCTCCTTCTACAACCTGAATAGACCTTTCATTGTGGAGCAAAATGTTCTTATCGTATATTCAATGTTCTGGTGGTAAAAGGAAGATAGTAAGGGGGAATAAACCAAAGAATAAAAAAAGACGAATAGACAAACATTTATAGTTCATAAAACATTACACTAAAAATTAATTGCAAGAGCGGATTGAAAGTGGGGTTCAAACAATGCTCGCCCATCGAATGGGCAAAAATGTGTAAAACCTGTAACTGTCTTCGTAAATACGTTTTGTTTTCTAACACACTCAAACCACCCATCACATGAAATCCTGAATTCTAACCTTGGTTGGTTAGGACGAAAGTTTAAACTATTAAACGATCTGCAATGTTCGGTTATAATGATAATTTTTTCCCTAAGACATGTTGCATTTGCCGACTGGTGCCAAATAAACACCCGAAGAACACGAAAGTGCCATATAAATGTCATCGTCCGACTCGGTTCTCAAGCAGACACGACAAGTGCAAGCCAAGGCTCACAGTGAATACTTGTGGTGGTTTCGTTTTATCAATTGTTTTAACTGTACTTAGAATTTTGTGGTTGGTAATTACAATTTTATAAAGTTATTTTAACATGTGCTTTTTAGGGGCTAGGTTTTCTTGTACTTTCGTCTGAGTTCCTTTTCTTTTCCTATAAGTTCGAAATAGAGAGGTTTGAGTACTTCAATGCCTTGACTACGAAACATGCCCAGGTGCGTGCTCAATGCCAGGAACTTTGAAGATCGTTTTGTCTACACATTGACATGATTAGACTATATGTATTTTCATATTACCTACTTATGACTCCGGAGTATATAATTTGCTACAGGTTACCTTCTCTGAGGTATGACATTCTGGTACTCGGTAAAGTAAGAGCATCTAAGAATAGTAAATTCAAACTTACAATCGTTGCACTTTGGGGGAAAATTAACTGTTTTCTGATGATTTTGTTGTGTATATATAACATAAAACAATTAGGTTTTCCCCAAATTGCACTAATTGTAATTTTGATTTGACTATATTTTTAGTTTCTTTTACTTGCCACTGTACCAGAATGTCGTACCACAGAGTAGGTAATGTGGAAAAATATTATATACTCCAGAGTCAAAAGTCGGTAATATGAAATTTGTACTTCCTGTTCAGAATTGATTTAGAGCAAGGAATATGGTATGTACACTTGTCTATAAATAGAGACCGTCGGTTGACCTCTTAGTGTTTGTTAATGTTTATTGTGCTTTTGGCTGTTCTGGCATATCCTGTTTCCAAAATAGTTTAAAATACAAAACTTAAATTATTAAATCTTTTCTTGCTTTCATAGCTTTAGTTTCAGCCGTATAAGAAGCTGAATAGCCATCCAGAAACACAATCTGTAATTGACAAATTGCATAAATCTACAAAAATGATTATTAGAGACAGTAATAGGATTGGTTGATTGGTTTAAGGTGTTTAGCGCCTCATTATATACTATTGGCTATTTCGTGGCGGCCATTCTGTATTGATGGAGGAAGCAGGAGTTCCCGGAGAGAACCATAGACCTTCCGCAGTAAAACTGGCAACCCTCGTGAATTAAGATTAGAGTCGAGCGCACCTGCCACGTGCGGGGTTCGAACTCACAATTGAGTATTGGGAATATATTATATATTATTGTTCTGTTCTTGAGAACATTGAACCATTTCATTTTTTAGTCTTTACCAGCATTAATTTCAGCAACTGAATGTGAATCATTTTCTAAAACAGGATATTTCAATGACAAGTCACTGTACTAGCAGTCTACGTTTCCATGATATATGTGAGGTTTTCAGAAAATAATTGGTTCTTTATTTTAATTTCAAGACCTAAAAGGTTCATTATTAGAATTTTTTAAATAATGATAAAAAAAATATGAAGAAAATTGCTTATGTGCGATTTTTTTTTAACTCAGTCCTTAGTGTCAATTCAAGTCATGACATGACTCTTCTATACAAAAGTGTTCACTACGGAAGCCTTTTAGGGCCATGCCAATTTACTTTTTACAATTTGTTATAACAGATTATTAATGTGATATAACAGATTATTAATTTGAAATAACAGATTATCAATTTGATATAACCAATTATCAATTTGATATAACCAATTATCAATTTGATATAACAAATTATCAATTTGATATACAAATTATCAATTTGATATAACAAATTATCAATTTGATATAACAAATTGTGATAATTTGATATAACAAATTAATAATTTGATATAACAAATAATTCATATGATTTATTGAAGCATTTATTTGATATCAAATTAATAATCTGTTATAACAAATTGTAAAAAGTAAATTGGCATGGCCCTAAAAGGCTTCCGTAGTTCACTATATAATTCTTCAAATGTTTTAAGTGCCCATAAACTTGAAGCAATAAATGGAAAGTATTGCAAAATTTTACTAAAAAGACGAACCGTGCAAACCTGGTCTGATATAGGAATATAAACCGATGTAGGTGCACATAAAACGTGAAATGAAGAAAATTTCTATTAAATAGTGAAACTAATTACATTCCATATAAATAATATATAAAATATATTATACAGTATTTATCTAGAGACCAGAAAGAGATAGATAATAAATCTGGTCCAATTAGTGCATTACATATTGCATTGACAACTTTCTATTGTTTAAGACCTAATGTTCACATCTAGATGTTTATTGAGGGTTTTTTTTCCTTGGGTTGCTGCCTCATTGACATGCACTCTGTTTAGCTATCATAGGTCGATATAATTTCGCATCCGTTTTTAAAGATAACAATCTCAAATTTGATGTATATGACTAAAGCATGTTGCACTGTTCAATTTACTGATCCTTTGTTAAGGCAGTGACTAGAATTGAAGGGAAAAAAGCGTTTTTAATATGCATGTACTTTATAACTGTACTCTTTGTATATGTTATTGTTAAAACACTTGCCGCATAGTAAAGTAGGATTTTTAGTGATCTTTTTGTCCGTCCGTCCGTCTGTGCTTACGCTCGTACGCTTATACTCTCGATCCTTTTCTTACATACACTCTGCTTCCGAAACACATCTGCACTCAGTAAAAGATACCTGATTACAATGAAACTTGTCAGTGACATATAGAAATAAGGCGGGGTTAAACATATTTTGAAGTGCTAACGCTTCATCTTTCCTAGAACAGTGGTGCAAAGCACAATATAAAAGCTGTAAGATCAGTTGGAAATGGCCTAACTCATCAGATCGACACAAAAAGAACAAAAAAAAAAAAAACCCCAAAAAACCCAACTAACATAAAGAAAAAAAAGAAACAATCGCAGTTACTGAAAGCTAGTTCAAAACCAATAACGTCTTATAAATAAAGCATTTTCTCCCAGCTATTTTAAAATTCACAGCTAACAAAAAATCACTAAAGCAAGACGCATAAGGATAATTCCTTGATACTTTTCTTTATTTTAATTTAATGCTAGTTTGAAAATCAAAATGTGAAGGCCTTTAGTAATGTCGGATTTCAACAATACAACAGACATTTAGTATTAGTGTAAATGTAACAATGTGGTATTCATTTATATACCATTTTTAGTATTTTGTGTTTATGTCTAGATTGTATATCAATACTGTAACAGAAAAACATTAAACACAAGGATAATTATTTCGAGTACGGTACGGAAATTCAGAAATTTCCGTGTATGACGCGAAATGTGAATAAAAGTTTAGAATTCATTCAAATTACACATGTAACCATAGACCTTTATCTAAAGGTTAATATTAAGCATTTGGCAAACATCCTAAGATAAAGGCATTCCAGCATATGGTTTTTCCCACACTTAGACACGAATCTTTCGTAAGTACATTATCACCAAAATCTACAAATTCGTAATAAGTTTTGGTTTTACTATCTTTACTGATCTTGAACCATGTTGAAAGTAATACTCCTGTCAGTATTTATCCCTCTTTGTCTGGCGTCTACGACCCCTGCCACCAATGATATTGTTTCTGTACTTGCGGGGCGTACCTCAGAATCAATTCTAGTCGATTTGGTGAAGACAGCTGGATTAGCAGATGTTTTGAGCCAAGGAGGTAATGTTGTAAAATAAGAATACCTCCGCTTAAGGTAGATCGGGTGTCTTTTTTTTCATCCCTTCTGTGCTTGTCGCAAAATTTTTTTTTGGTTTAACGATATTTTACCAAGTATCATTCAATATACAACAGAACCATCTAAACCTTAAAATTAAAAGATTAAACTATAAAAGAATTAAGTGTATTCAAAATTTTCAGGAAACAATCCTTTTAAAAGCAAGGAAAGATAATTATGATAAATTTTGAAGGACAATTTTTTTGATTTCTCAAGAATTCAAGGCCCGTGACCTCAATAAGGAAACATTAAGTTTCCCCTATATATCCCATATACAATATAACTTTGATTTCGTAAATTCCAATGTATTTCACCGGCAAAAAACAAGGTCCGTAACTCCCAGTTTTTTGTATTGAAATTTGAAAGTACGTTGACTCAAAAGTTCAAGACAAATATATAGCCGTGCATTTAAACACCCCATCTACCTTAAACAATTTTTACCGGTGTAGTTCAAGTAACAGGATTCTAAATTAGTTGTTTTAAAATGAAAGGCATTTGAAAAATCAATACAAATCAAAATCGTTTTACAAATCTATATACTAGTGAATAAAACATTGTAAACTTTTTTTTTAAATATATGCAGTAGCACATTACTATCATGGTGGTTTGAGGCTGTCATCTTTTAGAGCATAAGATTTTCTGCAAATTTGTTTATCTGATTACCAAAAATAATAAGTATTAACACCTGGCTCATATTACTAAGCAATAACACACTTATGTCTTTGCGCTTGTTTTTATTTTAGGTATGCGAATATTTTTTTTTAAATGCGGGAACTGGTGTTATTCATTTTCAATTATTAGTTTCTTGATATTTTCATATACATTTTTTGTACTTTATATACAGATGATTTCACTGTCAAAATCCTTTTAGAAATGTTATGAAATCGACAAAAATAATAAAAGCAAGATGGCTGACATGACAAGCGAACATCCTACGTACCGACTTGTGATTCTTGATATTCACTCTCTGTCGGCATTGATCATTCGCTTTTCTGAACAGCAAGCAAATTTCAAGTGACGAAAGGGCATTGTACAACTGTAACGTGTATTTTTATTATTTGAAAACATTTTATTTACAATAAAAAGTGAATAGGACAAAATCCATAATAACTTATTAAACATTCATTATCCTTGCTTGTTTATAAAATAGTAAAATACATTTTCAGTATATTGATTTAGTAATTCAGTTCAAATATATTAACGTGTATTCTTTACACACACCAAAACTGAAAATAAGAGCTACCCCTTTTAATATGATATTACAAAATGATCATCGGTTAAAGTTTCTATGACCTATAAAAATAATATTTTAATTTGTGATCACTTAAATCGTATATATATAAAAGTTCTATATTAAAAGTATTTATCAAAAAGATTGTACCGTGTAAAATTGATCGACATTAACAGAAAATAGATAGATCGAGCCTTGATTTCTTGGACATTTATTTATTATTGTCCAGCGCCCTAAACCACTCGACCAACTAGGCTAACATATATTTATAATATCTATAAATATAACTATTTCTTTTTTTAGGTCCATTCACAGTTTTTGCACCATACGACTATGCCTTCACCAGACTTGGAAATGATACTCTTACAGCCCTCAAGAAGGACCCGAACACACTAGCTGAAACACTCAAATACCACGTTGTCAATGGTATATACAAACTGAAAGATCTTCATGTTAATGAACTCCAACTAGACAGTTTGGCAGGAACCAAAATCAGAATCAACTATTATTTTACAGCAAGGGTGAGTTTATTCAAATTTTGAATGATCATTGAAAAAAATAAACAAGAGGCAACTGTTGCATGCTTTTCAAAATTAAGGATAATAATGTCATTTATTTGTTTAAGAAGCGTTAAACTATTTTTGACCATCGTAGTCAAGTGTATGTTAAGGATGTTCGCTACTCTGTTTCAGAATAACAAGCTTTTTAAAAGACTGTTATGAACTGATAGTATATGAATGAAGGAACTAAAAAAGCAGAAAAAAGTTATGGGTCCGTGTGCTTGTTTTCGAATCATAAGCCTTTGAAAATTTGGCAGGAAATGATTCTCTCTAGATTTTTCATACATTTAACATTGACACCTTTTTTCTTTCAAAAACAATGAAAAAATAATAAGGATTTTATAAGATTTTCAAATATGGCTTTTTAAACTAAATGTAATAAAATTATGAAAAGAAAAGTAGGGGTTAGTGGACAAAATTATTTGCATGGATAAGACAAGAGAATTCCGAAAATCTGGCAAAAATTCAAAAACAAGAGGAGCGAACATCCTTAAGCCTTCAAGTTGCATTAGTCATGTGCTTCGGAGTCAACAGAAATTTCGCGTAAATATCTCTATGTTCAACAAAATGTAAACAGATATATGAGGGGTTCACACGCTTTTGGGATTAAGGTGGTACCAAACACCTTGACTAAAATTAATTTGGCTCGTTTAATTTTCATAAAATTTTGACAAAATATTAACTTTGACCCTTTGACAAAAATATCAAAATTTGAAAAAAACTTGAACCACACATTTTATCGGATAAATTTCATTGGATAAATAGCAGTTTGACAAGCCACTATTTTTGATCATTGAGAAGCTTAAATATTTCCTTAACAATAGAACGTGATTAAAACGTTCAACTGACTTTTACAGAGTTATCTCACTGAAGTGTTATGTACCACCTTAAGAAGAATATAGGAGGTAAAAAAGTGGGAATATGGGATAAAGAGGGTAAAAAATGTAGGATCTGGAAAAAAAAAGTGAGAAAAAATTACAAAAAGGCGGGATTTGGGAAAGGTGCATATCCTGTCACGCATTTTTTTACTCTCTTTAATATATAACATGCATATTTTGTCATCCAGAGACATGTAACAGCTGAAGGTTCTAGAATTCTTAGATCAGACATAATGGCCAGTAATGGTGTCGTTCATATTGTCCATGACGTCATGATGCCACCAGCAGGAAGTATTGTTGATGTTTTGACAGCTGATGGGAACTTCTCCACACTTGTAGCTGCAGCTAAGGCCGCTGGGCTTGTCGAGAACCTGCAAGGTTAGTATTTTCGAAATATGTAGCTCCTGGATGGTTTTGAATTACTTTACGTCCGTTTTGTAAATAACTCAAACTTCTCTGAAGCATGTAAAGCCTGTAAACCACTGCAAACCAAACGTACATGTAGCCTGATTCATTCTTGAAAGATCATTCTCTTAAGATTTTAACCAATAAAAGTCAGATAAAATATATTTATGGTAAACTAGCATAACCCCGATTACAACTACGGTGGTTCTCCTTTTTATATCCCGGCTACAAAGAGGACACGCCACAGGTGTTCACCTCTGTCTGTATGTCCGTAACGCAATGTCGTGTTCACTACATTTTATATCTAGATATAGGAAGATGTGGTATGAGTGCCAATGAGACAACTCTCCATCCAAGTTACAATTTATAAAAGTAAACCATTATAGGTCAAGGTACGGCCTTCAACACGGAGCATTGGCTCACACCGAACAGCAAGCTATAAAGGGCCCCAAAAAAATACTAGTGTAAAACCATTCAAACGGAAAAACCAACGGTCTAATCTATATAAAAACGAGAAACAAGTCACACGTATGAACTACATAAACAGACGACAACTACTATAATCAGATTCCTGACTTAGGACAGGTGCAAACATTTGCAGCGGGATTAAACGTTTTAATGGTACCAAACCTTCTCCCTTTTCTGAAACAATAGTATAACATCACAACATAGAAAAACACACTATAAAATATCAATTGGAAGGCTTAACTCAATCAAAAAACATAAATTAACACACAATACCTTATGTATGACACTTATCTTCATCTGGTTATGCAATACCGCGAAACACGTTTTGCGCATCCTCGATGTTCTACTTCCTGTTTGCAAAGACATTACAGCTTAAATATATTATGCACACATATGAAACTTTCGTCACATTTTATATCTCAGCAATTACACTCCATAGCCTCCGGATGTTTGGCACGTTTTCCGTATCCTCGATGTTCTACTTCCTGTTTGCCAAACATTCACAGCTTAAAAATATCATGCGCTCTTATGAAACTTTCGTCACATGTTTTTTTTTAGCAACTACACGCCATAGCTTCTTGATGTTTGGCACCAAGCTTCGTCTGAATATATCCCATACAGTATCACACGATTTATTTCCTTCGGTATTCTTTTTCCTTTTTGCGGAAATATCTTTATATATGTCATGGGCATTTTTCGTATTTACTTCAAAATAGAGTTAACACCATTGAGCGGGGGTATAATTAATCACAGTGCATATTGTTTCACAAATCAAACAAGTTGGTTGTCAAATAAGGGAGCTACCATTTGATTTTTATGGGGGGGGGGGGGTGTTGCTAAGATGAAATTTGAAAAAAATAGGCAGGACAGGAGTTTTGAGTTAAAAAAAAAGGCAGGATGAGACGCTTACAAAAAAAAAGTCAGGATGACAATTTAGGTAAAAAAAAGTCAGGATAAACTTTTTAAAAAAAGGCAGGACCGAATAGAGGGAAAAATAGAAAGTCAGGACAGAGATTACAACTTAAAAAAATGCAGGACAAAATATTTCATCCTAATCCCCCCCCCCCCCCCTCCCATAAAAAATCAAATGGTAGCTCCCTAAATGATAGAAATATCGAAAATGTGATAAATAAACAAAAAAAATAGGTCTTATCTAATAAATTACAAGTCAACGATGGGCGCTACATAGATAATAGAAATATACAATAATATATAATTATGATAAATATATAAAGAAATATCCTGTTTAATCTATAACTATATTGAAATACGGAAATGCGATATGAACGCCTACGAGACAAGTATCCACCAAAGACCAAAGGAAAAGGATGTAATCAGCTGCGCATCACAGTACGATCTTTGACAGTGAGAAAAACCAATACCGCATTGTAAGTCACAAGTCAAGATGATCAAATTTGAAAAAAAGGCAGGACAGGAGTTTTGAGTTAAAAAAAAAGGCAGGATGACAATTTATGTAAAAAAAAAAGGCAGGACCGAATAGAGTGAAAATTAAAAAGGCAGGACAGAAATTACAACTAAAGGAAATGTGCAGGATACAATTTTGCATCCTAGCCCCCCCCCCCCCCCCCACCTGTAAAATTTGTCGAGTCTGATCGGGGCAATATTTTTTTATACCGGAAAAAATCAGGCGGAAACGTCACAAACGAATAAGTCACAAAAATGTTTACTATTTTGCAGCAGGTCCTTTCACTCTGATGGCACCTTCCAATGATGCCTTTGCAGCTTTGGGAGACAAAGTTAACAAGCTTCTGGCTAACCCAGATCTCCTGAAGAGTAAGTTTCGTTATATTTTGTATTATGATTAAGTATGCTATAACACCAGATCTACCAAATGTAAGTCAATTTGCTTCAACCTGCATGTATAATATATGTAGTTTCAGTCTGAGAGTACTTCATTAACAAAGAGAACCTGGACAATAAAAAAAGTTGAAGTCACTCTTAAATACATAAACACTTTAAATGAGTGTCCTGTTCAGTAAAATATATTTTCGTAAAGGTAGTACCTTTTGAAACTTATTTCATAGTTAATTGACAGGTTCATATAAGGATAGGAAACTATACCAAACTATCTCAAGGTATGTCTTTTCCAAAAGTTGCGCGATCCGGTCCTGAATTTGTTAATAAATAAAAATTTCGATCATTTCGTCTCTTTACAACACATATTTTTTTCAAATTTCTTATTACAGATGTAATCCACAGCCGTAGTAATCATTCATGTATCGCTAACAAAATAACTAACAAATAGTTGATAAAATGCGTTTAAAAATGCCTTTTCTATTCAATATATAAAATGTACTTGTGTATAAAGTATACTAGAAAAACATCTTACTATGTGTTTGAAAAATACACTTGAAAGTACATTATCTGATTAAAGATGCATATTATTGTTTTTTGTAATAGCGTGATTTCCAAGTACAAAAAAAAAAACATTTCACTTGTAAAATAAATTCTGCAACATTTAAATTACTCCTCTGACGTTAGAATTGAGAAAAGAAGATAAAATACATAATTTACATTAAAAGTCAATGTATTAAAATATTGAAAAATATATATCTAATGATCAACACATATTGTTTGTTATTCTAGCATACATATGCAGATATATTTAGAATAACTTTATCCCGTAACCAGCTAGCTATAACAGTTGGTATATATTATTGAGTTAACATTTCTGTCCGTTCCAAAAAAACGCTATTTTCATTAGATTTAATAAATGATTCATACACAATCGGAATGTTTTTATTCTTAAGCAAATCGATACATGTCAAATTACAAGAAACCATTTTGCAAAAGACGAAACCAAACATCAAAAAGATATTGATAAAAACAAACAAATGAACAGAAACGAAATCAGAAAAAAAATCCCCCAAAAAATTATAGCAAAAAACCAAAGAAACAATCTTTTTAATGGAAAAAGATATATCGTCTCTACTTTATGACAATAACGTATCGTTTTAGAGGTCTTATTGTATCATGTTATACCTGGAACAATTTACAAGGACGGTTTACACTCAGGTTCCCTCCACACTTTAGAAGAAGCAGATCGTGAGCGAATTTCAGCTTCATTCTTTGGTAAGTACTAGATTGTAAACTGAACAAACGCGGGCATAATAGTGTATACTTTTATATGTTTCAAGTGTATATGCTGTATTTAATATTAACTTCTGGTATGTGCACAACTTCACGGTTTCACTCTTTCTGGATTGTTGGTTTATCAAAATTATTATTCAGATATCCTAGATCACTTAATCTATACATAGATTATGTCCTGCCAAGTAAATAAATATTCATCTCGACGTGCCCCGTGCTTGTCTATCTGTTTGTATTGTTCGGGTTAGTTGCAGTGACATTTTCAATCATTTGTCAGGGGCGGATCAAGCCATTTTTAAAGGAAGGGGGGTTCCAACCTCCAACCATATCTCCCCATTCAAAAGCATTGATCGTCAAAATATAGGGGGTTCCAACCCCCGGAACCCCCCCCCCCCCCCCCCCCCCCCCCACCCCGGATCCGCCACTGTTTGATGACAAAGTTCATTAGATTTTGTTTGGATATGCATGGTGTTTGCTAAATAACAAATGTACATGTATATAAACAACGGAACATGGATCCTTTGCTGCTTTAAATGTCCCATATAGCATACTCCATATGGAGGTTATCTTAAGGTGGATGGAAAAAATGATTAGGAAGAACATTCTACTTTTGGGATATTTCAAAATTTAAAAGTGCATGTAACATGAATTTACAAGTAATTGGCGTTTATGTCTATAAGAGAAAATTCCAAAACAACCTTCACAGCGTAAACCATACCTCTTTTAGTCTGAGCCACGCACGATTACGTTTCCTAGGGATGGGGTGGATTCCGAAATTATTTTCCTTTAAAATTAGAATTGCTCAGTAGCAAGATTAAGAGACTCTTTGGCAGCTTTGGGGATGATAATGATGATATATGCTGAACGTCCGGGTCAAATATTACATGTATGGTGCCCTTCATTGCTTACAACTAGGTCAGTACCACTGACCGGTTTACTCTGTCTAAGGTTACTATCCGCCAAGCAGACATATGACATATCCCTAGATATTTGAATGAGTTAAATGGTATTTAAGATTAGAGATGTGCAGTTTGAAATATGTAATTTTTATTCAAATCAAGGTTGAAACAGAATCGGGCAATGTTATCGTTGTAAAGTTTTGGAGGATCTGTATAAGTGCATTTTATGTTGTTGCTCACAAACTTTTGAATACCTTTCACTGCGTGGAATTTTCACTTTCAAAATCTAATACATTCTAGGTTATGTTTTTAAAAGGGTACACCAATTTGTCGTGATTGGTCAAAAACGTTCTAAAAAATGGAAATTTAAGCAATGACGTGAGTCACGTGACGTTATTTTAATTTTGGGTAGGAACAACACAAATTACCCATAGTCCTTTAAATTCTGAATTTTTGTTTTTCTTTTAGGTACAACTGTCCATGTTGATGGAACAACAAGCGTCATCAAACCAGATATCAGCGCCACCAATGGAGTCGTCCACATGATTAACCACGTGCTCATTCCAAGCTCATTGAGAACACAAATAATGAATTTGTAATTACGTTATGAATAAAATGTTTATTTATCTATTTTTCGAATTTATTTTTCCACATTCATATATTTAAAGAGAGGCGAAAGATACCATTGGATAGTTAAACTGATAAGTCAAAAAACAAACTGACAATGCATATGGCAATAAACGAAAAACGACAAACAAAAAAAAAAAACAACAGTACACAAAACACAACATAGCTAACTAATGATTAAGCAACACGATCCCCACCAATAACCGGACGTTGACAAATATTTTGAAGAGTTAGATTCCACGTTCTACCAGTCCGTAACTAAGGAAAGCCACCATTTTGAATTCCGGTTTTTTTTTTGGTATGTTATTTCTCAAAAAAAATAAACAAAAAAGTCATATTTTGTGCCTCAAAATTTACTTTTTGTCTATTGAAACATTCATAAGCGTACGAAAAGTATAAATACGTCTAGTGTTTATGTTTGACATTGGAAGTATACCTATGACGTCACATTGTTTTGATGCCAAAGACGATCTAAAATCATGCTGGCTGTTGTGTTGTGCTTCCAACTGTTTCAATATAAAATCGACATTTCGACGTATTCTTTTTTCACAATTTGAAATAATTTAATTTTGGATGTAACACGTCTTCTGATTGGCTGAAAGTGTTTTGTCTATCAGCTCATAGACATAATTTTGTCATGTGACTGCGACGTCATCAACGTTTTTATCATGATTTACTCCTTTTTAGAATTAAATTATAAGAAATGACTTTAATATTTTTTCGGTCTATTCGAAATAACATAAAAAATGTGGTGCACACTTTTAAATAACCCGCTACGCCGGTTATTCAGTGTGCACCATATTTTTTATGTTATTTCTTCATAGACAGAAAAAATATTACAATCATTCCTTAAGTAAAACATGATCGAAGTTCTGGTTAGAGAGAAGCAAATCGGAAAGTCCTACAATAATTGTCTCTCTATCAGCATCAAAGCAGTAACTGTTGAGCATTCAAGTAAGAGGGACGAACACTTTCATCCACTGACTGGTTTGTCACACGAGGCTACTGCAGGCATGTTTATAGCCTAAGATGCACATCTGAAGACCCCACACTAAAACTCAAATTCCCTACTCCTCTACGTTTTTAAGAACATAAAAACCGGTGTTATGTCTTACTAGTTGCATTGTTTCCAATGTGTCCTAGGAGATGAAACACATTTTCACTCATTAGTGTAGGTTTAATTTCTACTTATAACATATGTCTCCAATTTCATAGAGATAAATGTTGGGTCGAATTCCGGTGAAGATTTTTTATCATTTTTTTTCAATACTTTGTTTTTAGTCCCGCAGATGTGGTATAAAACTCTTCACCACAAAAAGACAGAAAGAACAACAATATAGTTGACACATTCCAAGACATTTATCAATCAATCAAAAGCAAAGGAAAGTTCAACACTAAACTGTTCAACGAACGTGATCACAATTGTGAACTTCCCATTATGAGCAACCATAGAGCCTATATTCTTGCGTATGGTGTTAAAAATTCATAGTCACTACGCTGTTTTAGAGTTTGTATATAACAATGTTACCTCGTAAACAAAAAAAAGGCAGTGTTAGAAACTTGTCCTTTGGTCCCTTTTGGTCATATAGCTCTTCAAAGTATTGATATATCCCTGGCTTTAAAATATTTTAATTTGTGTGTTCCATGTGAAGATAAATCCAGAAAAGCAGCGAGAATGCACAAAATTTATAAAATGCTATTTTCATTGTCGTCATCATAATATAAAGACACTTGTGATAAAACCATGGCGTAATTTTGACGCTCAACTCCTTTAGTTATTAATGAATTACACAATGCAGGTCTCCGAGACGTCTAGGCGAATGTCTCCTGGTTTGTTCAATACGTTATCGCAACCAAATACACTCATTAGAAATTAACTGGTGTAATGCAGCCAAGGCAATAACAGAAGTTATGGATGCATACGTGGAGCAGGATATGAATACATATATACCATTCAAGTGCATCTAAACTTGCTCTTTGTTTTGTGGTATTTGGTTTTCCGAAAACTGCATTTTTCACTGTTTTTGGAGTGTTGTTCTTGTTTTTTGTTTTGGTGTTTTCTTGATACAATTTCTCTGTGATCATTGTCAGACCACTATGAGGGTCTAGATGGGATCAACATAATAGAAAATAATGGGTAAAAAAATGATAATAATGGAAAATAATAAAAAAAAATAGAGAAAACAGGATACAAAAAATAAAAATAGAGAATATTAGGGTGCTAAAATGAAAAATGAAAACACAAAACAAACATAAGGAAGAGAAAAAGGTGGTCTTGAAAATTAAAGAATACAGAAATGAGCATATCCCAAATCTAGACCCACAACCATGTGTACTGGCATATATGTGAGTTTCGACGACATAACTGCACTTGAAAATAACAAATTAGTCATTAGATGTTATCATGAAAATTGCACGAATATATGTTCTATTCCAGCATATTCATGACCTATTCCAGCATATTCATGACCACTTCTGGTATTCAACTGCAGAACTTTCTTATTCGCTTCTACGTTTGACGTTTTGGTTGTCTGAGCAGTTGTACAATTGTACGCAAATTTTTAGGTCTAACATGGGCCATTACAGAAATGTATATTTATATATATATATATCAGCAAGGAAATGAAACTTAATCAAGATACAAAGATTATGTTAAAGACGTTTTACAGGTATTTAATGCATCTCATTGTTTAACTGTTTAATATTAGTTGTTTGAAAAAGTTTTTATTGTTGTAAAATTATCAGGAGAGACTATCTCTCAAATGAAATGCATTTATCAGTATATGGGACTTCAGTGGAAGAGTGCTTGAGTGCTAGATAGATACATTTTACATGAACAGGAAAAAGTGAAGTCGGTTTTAACATATGACATATGAGGGTCCTCGATCACGTCTCTTATCATTAAAAAATATGATAATTAGATATAAGAAGTTGTGGTATGAGTGCCAATGAGACAATTCTCCATCCAAGTCACTATTTGTAAAAGTAAACCGTTATAGGTCAAAGTACGGCCTTCAACACGGAGCCTGGCTCACACCGAACAGCAAGCTATAAAGGGCCCCAAAATGACTAGTGTAAAACCATTCAAACAGGAAAACCAACGGTCTAATCTGTATAGAATACGAGAAACGAGAAACACTCATGAACTACATCAACAAACGACAACCACTGAACATCAGGTTCCTGATTCTCTATCTGTTCATATGGTATACATTCAAGTATATCGGCGGTTTGCTCCGGCGGATTCGGTGTTCCATACTTTGCAATGTTTTTGTTTTTGTTTGTAAAACTGACATAATATATAAACTTGTATAATAATTAAACAAAATTGGCTCTTAAACATAATCAAACAAAGAAAAAGTTAGAAATATTATATAACATATTTTAATATCAAAATGTGCTTGGAACAAGTACGCCGTCAATAACATGTATAACACCATTGAGAACGGGAATGTCTGGCTGTGTAACGTGGGCGTGGTCAATAGTGACGGCTGAAAAATATAAAAGCATTCTTCCATAACAGGTTCGGTTTTTTTTGGAGTATCACGAAAATATATCAATTGATTTTTAAACAAAAAATTAAACTATTTAAAGATAAAAACAAAAGTTATTTCGGGCGAATTCGAACGTTTTACAAATTATATATACGTGTTTTGTTACCATGATTGTGTCGGTAAAAAAAAAGTGTAGTCTTTAATTTTCGTATTTTGTTAATCATAGGTTAATCATATGCATTTCTCGAAATATACATATATATATACATGTATGAGGTTCTGGGTGGGATTTAAAGAATAGAGAAAAATATACAAAAGAAAATAAAAAATAGAGAATAATGGGATGCTAAAATATAAAGATTAGGGAATAATGGCCTACAAAATTAAAAAATACACAAACGAAAATTCCCATCTGACCCTCATGTAATCAAAATCATCCGTGTATTTCCTTCACTAGTTCGTATGCCTAATACTCACATGTGCCCGCTTTCATAACTGTAAAAGCACTTCCGGCCAGAGTTGTTACTTTTTGTCCATCCTTAAGATCTGCAGCGTATGTAGACCCACTGACGACATGATATTTTAAGATATCTATATAAATAGATTAAATATGATATATGCATTTTGCATTATGATAATTGATATGAGAAATAACATTGTTGAGGAAAAAACAGTTTTCTTCTGGCAGAACTATATTGTTGTTGTGCACTGCATGCGTGTTTGTTTTTGGTCTTTTGTATTTTATTTTGTTACAGTAAGCGGCAGTATTGCCTTTTGTACATTATTTTGTTACAGTAAGCGACAGTATTGCCTTTTGTACGTTATTTTGTTTCAGTAAGCGGCAGAACTGCCTTCTGTAAGTTATTGTGTTACAGTACGCGGCAGTATTGCCTTTTGTACGTTATTTTGTTACTGTAAGCGGTAGAACTATCTTTTGTACGTTGTTTTGTTACGGTAAGCGGCAGTATTGCCTTTTGTACGTTATTTTGTTACAGTAAGCGGCAGTATTAACTTTTGTACGTTATTTTGTTACAGTAAGCTTCTTAATTATTTTAAGTGTTCACGATACGTTTTCGGTAGATCTGTAAACTGTACAATGTACATGCACTGCAGACGTCGAAATTTCAAAAAAATGAAGAAATTACTTTTGACATGAAAAATGAATTTATAGAGCATGCCGCCAAATAATTCCATGAATTATCTCTTTTTTAGACTAAAGATTCACACATGACATGCATGAGTCCATACAGTACTTATTTAAACAAGCTGCAAATATAACTTTTATAAAAATATCTACCATAACAATGACTTTCTCATTTAGAGATTTGAAGATGTCTGTAATATCTTACTTTTAAAAAGATTCATGTCTGAGGCTAGACTTTGTAGTGAGGTTGACAAAGTTGTGAACGCTGCGTCCGTTGGTGCAAACAACGTGAAAGGTCCTGGACCTACAACAGAAAATGCATATGAATCAGAAAAGATGTGGAGAAACTGTCAATGTGACACAAATCAATAACACATTAGACCAAAATAGACACCCAAGGTCAATGATAGACAGGCATCCAAGGTCAATGATAGACAAACATCCATACCAAAAGTCTAGCTCTTAATTCTCCGAGTACAATATATACAAATAAGAAAGACCGCTAGTGTTAACCGATTGTTTGGAACCAAACAAACAAAAAGAAGTAACGTCATCTCTGCGATGCGACGCTAGTGAAGCGACATTGCCACTGTTTCGAACATCGATTTTAAAGATATACTAGGGCTCTTATCCTATTGAAAGGAAACACTTGGCTTTTCGATTAGATTTTTTTTATATGAGTAATCAGTAACTACCTTAAATATATTTTTAAACATGAATTTTCACTTAACATCTGATAAAAAATTCATTGTTTTTCTTGTTACTTTTGTATGAATTTCGTTAGAAAAGAAATTGGAACACATGTGTGAGAGGCGTTGTGCTACACGAACATGAAATTTCTTAAAATTTTAAGTCATTGTATGTGAATATCTTTCGTGATTCTTGTTGCAAGAATTTTGATTGATTGCTTGATGAATGATTTTCGTCTAGCGGCTAATAGTACAATATTACAAGAATATTTGCAAGCGAGTAGATAATAAAGCAACTTGACACTTCCTGCATGTATATCTTCTTTTCTTTTTTTAAGAAATGTGGGTTGTGTTGGATTGTGATGTACACATTTACCTTATTTCCCGTCATATTTGAGTGAAATGGTTAAATTGTTTTGTGTAACTTGGCAATTTTAGTGAATACATCGCCATTTATCACCTTTAAAACCTGCTCAGTTACAAAGCAAAACTATTTTATTTTTTAAAAAGCTTCGTTTTCTTGGGAAAATACAATTAATCATTTATTCCACCCGTTGGAAATTTAAGGACCAATTTAGGTCTAATCCTTTCCTTACCCAGTGTGTTTTGGTTGCTGTCTTATTGGCGCCTACCCTAAGTGATTTTCGTCACTAAAGATGCTTACTAGCATTATTTCGTGGTGCTTTATTTAGACAATCAAAATGCGGCTTGATACATCTGAAGGCAATCATCTTGAATTTAGGCTTATTACAAACAAACAAAAAAACAGCTCGCAAGCAAAGAAAAAAAAACCATTAGTTTGACATGGCGCACATATTGAATGCTCTTGTGTATTAACACAAACTAACCCTCTAGTGTTGACAGTAAACCACCAAGTGTTAATGCTGCAGTGAGGTCTTTGAATTGGTCTTGATTTTTTAAAAGATACTCAACCATATTGACGCTAGCAGCGGGCACATTGAAGACGAAATCAATTCCTTGTACAACACCATTGGATACGATGACGTCAGGAAGGATAACTTTTACCCCATTCACGGATACAGCCTAAAATATAAACCATTATACCATACAATCAATATCGATTTAATTTGATTGTGAATCGTTGTAAATCGATCGCGATCGATTCTATGGTTCTCATTAAGACCGACGGCAATATGGCAATATAGTAATAAGCTATGAACAATTAAATGCAAAATATAATTAAGGTGATCTGAACCGATCGTGATCGATTAACTTGTTCAAATTGCATTGTTAACCATCGTCATTAAGAACGATCTTATTACGATTATCTTTAGCACAGGAGTCGGTTTCAGAAAAAAAAAACTTACGACTAAGATTGATCGTAAGTCATGAACAAGATCGTAAATACAAATCGATTGGAAGCAATCGTTGATTAGCATGAACATGGCATGCTATGAAACTCACTTCAACGTTAAATGTATGCAAATAAAATAACGTTTGGTGCAGGGAACTGTGCCAATATTGTTGTCAATGTGTACATCTCACCTTTATTTACATTTTAAGAAATGTACTGTTCACATTAAATGTTTTTGCGTTCATTTGATTAGACAGATATCGACTTGAAACAAATATACGCGGTCTGCATCAATCAATAGATGCATATATCAAGCTTTAAATCGATTTAGCTGCAGAAAAATTGTATTTTTTTTAAACAGTTAGGACAAACCTAAAGATGTGATAATTTGAGAAAACGTCTGACGAGAATTTTGGTAAATGAACATGCAGAATGGATAATGTAGTTTATTTCAACACTAAATTCATGTATCACAGTGACTATGGGATAATCAATGTTTTCTATTAATTTATATACACATTAGATATAAAAAAAAATTTAATAATTGACACGAGAAAAGCAAAACGGAATGAATTTGAACTCAGGGTGCATAGAAAAAAAACTTAATGATATCTAGATAATTTCAATTTCAATTTATTTTACTTTCATATAGCTACTTACACCAGCGCCATTTTTGGTCAAAGTTAAGTTAGTACCGCCAAGGGATACTTCTTTGTCTCCGCTTTTGATGAATGGTGAAATGAGTGCTCCATTTGTCACATGTTTAAGCAACAAACTTCTGATTGCAGTTTGATCATTTAAAAGTTGTTGTAAAATTGGTGCTGGAATTTTCTGGAAGGCAGCATCAGTTGGTATAAATGCCGTAAATGGTCCTGTACATTGAATATATACATCATTATAGATTAAACTTTATAAATTAATGATATTGATAATTTTATCTATCAAAATATCAAAATAGTTTTAATTACTTGTGAGCAAAATGGAATCAAATTGGAAAACCATTGAACAGTGTCATGACATGACAAATTAGATTTAATAACAGACATAAATACACTTTATCATAATTTTGCTTATTTATAACAGCATTGTCATTAATACGGGTCTATCGGGTTTTTTTATGCCACTAACTGAAAAAGGGGAGACGCAAGCCATTTCTGCAAAGGAGCTGCCTTTTACGCCGACAAATTACTTAAGTAACTTTATAGAAAGTTTTATACAAAATTGCAAAACTGTATGGAAAATTGGTAGAATAGAACAAAGTTCTTAGTAGGATAACCTTTCAACAAAATACACATGTACAATCGCGAAGCTAACTAGTTAACTCTGTCTCAAAAACATGAATTGATTTTCCTATCTGGAGATTGATGGATTGGTAGTTCCAGTGTCAAATATTTCATGCATGTTCAGGACGATCCTGGTTGGAGACGAAGAACAAAGAGAAAAGGCTTTTTTTTTTGTTAATTTTAGTATTATCATACACGGATATGGTTCATTTGTCAAAACTACAATCCTGTCCTCTTCTCCTGGATAGTTACATCACCGAATGCAACATAATAACGTAATTTTACCTGCCATGAGCAACACGAAGTGTACCACTAACGGAGCAGAAACTGTTTACCCTTCAACAGGAGAACCTGATTGCATACCATGTGTTTGGTTGGGTTTGCTTGTTTTGATCACACATTGTTGTCAATATAATGGAATTATATACGACTGTCAATCAAGTAGGAGGTTTAGCTAGCTATAAAACCAGGTTTAATCCACCATTTTATACATAAGGAAATGCCCGTACCAAGTCAGGAATATGACAGTTGTTTTCCATACGTTTGATGGGTTTGGGCTTTTGTTTTTGCCATTTGATAAGGGACTTTCCGGTTTGAATTTTCCTTGGAGTTCGGTATTAATTTTTGTTATTTTACTTTTTGCTCAATCAGTAGTTTTTGTGTAGTGCTTTTTTAACTGTTTGTCTTGTAGTCTTTTTTCTTTTGACAATGTTGTCTATTTTCACCAACTTATCTATGGTTTTTATTGCTCTTTAAACATCTTCTACCCCTATATCCAAGATGGTCCGAATGGGGTTTACCGAATTGAGAATAATGAACCAAAACTAAAGTAAATTTGGCTAAAAAATATAGAAAAAGAGAAAATAGGCAAATAAAAAAAAAGAATAGAAAATAAGGAGGTGCTAAATATTAAGAATAGAGAATATTGTGCAAAATCAAATAAAGAAATGAGAAAAACTACGGTAACCATAACAAAGAAATGATTACCCCTATCCAGACTCTTATACAGGACAAAGAATGGTCATGCCAGAAGAAAACCGACAAAAGACTAAAAGAGATATAAAAGATGGTGGTGTGGTTTAAAATGTATAAATACAATGGAAATGAGCAGTACTAATTGGTTATATACAAAATATCCTCTAAAACAGATTTATCTCTAAGATGACTTGATTCACAAGGTAATAAAACTAAATGCCATCTAAACCAGCGTTATCTCTTGATGCACAACAGCCACTTTGATGTCCATTTATAAAATAGGAGTCAACCTTTAATATACAAATAAGACGATACGGTATTGTTGCCAGTGAGACAACTAACCAAGGACCAAAGGACAAGAATGTAAACAATAGCAGGTCATCGTATGGCCTTCAGCAATGAGCAAAACCGTACTGTAAAGTAAGCTGTAAAAGCTACCTGCCGGGATGACAATAAAGTAACAAGAGAACACATCGACATGTGTAAAGCTAAAATCAATAAACGAGGAAAGTCATGACCGAAAGCAACCTACAACAACCACTGAATTACACGCTTTTCACTTGGGACAGACACAAAACGATTGTAGAGGTGTTGAACATGTTTGCGAGTGCTATTACAAGCCTGTAACAAGAATGTATGTCAATTGGACATCATGCCCTGTTCGAACTATCATACGTCCATGTTCAGTGAACCGTGAAGTCGGGGTCACAACTATAAGGCATACATAGTTTACATAGCAATGAACACGTGTACTAGGTTTCAAACTACCTTAACCAAAAATTTTACCTGAGAATTTCAGATCATTACATTTCTATGTTTAGTGAACCACGGGAGCGGGGTCAAGACCAAAAGTTGGCATATATGAATTTAACTCATTGTTGAAGGCCGTACGGGGGCCTTTTGTTGTTAACTTCTATGTAATTTGGTCTCTCGTGGAGAGTTGTCTCATTGGCAATCATACCGCATCTTACTTTTATATATGATTAAAAAAAATCACATTAAATTGAACATGTGTACATGAACATGTGTACATGTGTACCAAGTGTGACCACAACTTCATGATAAACTACCATAAACAAAAAAACTCAAACCTAATACCGTCTGACTAACGGACGGACGGACGCACAGACCAGAAAACATAATGCTCGTTTAATAAGGCAGGCAGCGCATACTAATTATCAAGATAAACGTGTACCAAGTTAAAGAATATTAAGAAAAACATAAAATTATATAAATTATAACCATACCTCCTGATTGAAGTTCATTCGTCAAATTTGCAATTTTAATAGCTTGGACGGCATATGTAAAATTGGCTGGTTTGCTCTGTAAATATTCTAAAATAGTTGCTCCAAATGAGCACGATAAAGAAGACAAAAACACGGCACACACATACAAAGACCTCATGGTGACGTTCATAAATGTGAGAGCACTAACTAAAATTCGGTAGTTAAGACGACATTGAATAGATAAGGTTGGTCTATTTTACTGACTGTCCGTGACTTTTGACAAATATATAGTCACGCATTGTTATGAGACATCAGATTAATAATATTTAATAAATGATAATTTCCAAATTTATGAATGAGTGAATGTGTAATTGTTGTTTAGATATTGATGTTGTACTCCTCAATTTGTTTTTGTAAACATTGTAAAGTAATATGATAAGCTAGCCATGGTTTAAAGTTTGTTGGGTAGATTTTTTTTTGTGTGCAGGAAACTGGTTTGGTTGCATATACTGTATAAAATCTGCTGCAAAATATTAGAAGTCTAGTCCATATAAACGAAAAATATAGGGCCAATCAGGGCAAAATGGAAACCGAAATAAAATATCGATCTCAATCAAGTCAGTCCTATTTACTAAAACTATTCAATAAAAATTTAGATTTCAAGCAATACCAAACTTTAAAGTTATAGTCTCTTAATTATTATAAAAAAAAAATGGAATCATTTTTGTCGGCATTTAAAACTGACAGAAATTTAAGAAAAAATACTATCGCTTCAGGCACTCTCAGCTAAAGTTGACTAAATACGCATATATATAGATCGAGAAGGAATACAAACCACTTAGACCTGCGACAGCAATCCAGCAAAACATAAAATGACTAAAACCGGTATTATGTTTTTTTTATATTATATCCCTCCCCATAGCCTTGATGATGAATAATAATAAAAAATGTAAAACACCTCAAAGCCAGCATTTTTTACTGTCTTTAGATTATTAAGGGAGTTACAGTGGAGATAATGAAGTCGCTAACGTAAAATATTATTTTTTACGACGTCAAACTGTGACATATCGGGAAAAGATGCATAAGATGCATTTTTCGACCGATTTTTTTTATCATTCATTCTAATTTAACTTGAAAACGAGTTCATGGACCCCTCTTTTTAAAAATGACATTTGACTTGATTATGTATGAAGATTATTTGTGCCAATTTTTATGAACAATTCTACGGAAGCGTATTTACGGAAGCGTATTAGCGCCACACGTTTTTTTTTTTTATATTTCTTCCTATGTTTGCGTTATTACGCAAACCTTTGCGAAATAACGCAAACCTTTGCGAAATAACGCAAATATTTGAATTATAACGCAAACATTTGCGATATAACGCAAACATCTTGATTTCAATTATTCATTATGTTTTATATATATGTTCGTTTGTCATTAAATTTCTGTTGTGATTTAGTTATAACGCAAAGGTTTGCGTTATTTCGCAAAGGTTTGCGTTATAACGCAAAAGGTTTGCGTTATTTCGCAAAGGTTTGCGTTATAACGCAAAGGTTTGCGTTTTAACGCAAACATAGGAAGAAATATAAAAAAAAAACGTGTGGCGCTAATACGCTTCTGTACGTATTAGCGCCACACAATTTTTTTTTTATAATTTTCTTCCAATCTTTGCGATATAACGCAAACCTTTGCGAAATAACGCAAACCTTTGCGTTATAACGCAAACCTTTGCGATATAACGCAAACCTTTGCGAAATAACGCAAATATTTGAATTATAACGCAAACATTTGCGATATAACGCAAACATCTTGATTTCAATTATTCATTATGTTTTATATATATGTTCGTTTGTCATTAAATTTCTGTTGTGATTTAGTTAGGAAAAGAACCATAAATACAAGGCAAAGTCATTATAATAAATATGCATAGGAATCAGAGAAGTATATAATTTAACAAGAAAATAGATATATTATAGGCATATTTTATTTGAAAGGCCAACATTTTTAAAATTTTGATTAAGTAGATAAGAGCAAAAATAATGTCATACAATTGTAAAACTGTCAAGTCAAATAGACAAAATGATCTTTCTGTTGTAAAATGAATTATTAAGAAAGAATTTTTTTTTTAAGTTTTGATGTAAGAAATCGTTTTTTAATATCTCAGAATATGATAAAGATTCTTTGATAAAAAGTCATGAAATTTTCAATCTAGTGTGGTAACTTGGTAGCAATTTAAATGGAGAGAACATAATTTTATTAATAAAATATCTTTATTTTATTCATTTATTGCAAAAGGGTAGTTAACCAACTTACACAATCCTCAAACGAGAGCTTACTTTGGAAGAATATCTATATTCGGCTATAGCTATATAAGCAGGTTTTTTTTTTCTTCGGTATAACTTTAATTTACTCAATTTTCATTGTAATATATGTACATGTATTATCATATATATCATTTTAGGGGCACGTACTTTATAGCTTGATGTCCGGTGTGAGCCAATGCTTCGTGTTGAAGACCGTACTTTGACCTACAATGGTTTACTTTTACCAATTATGACTTAGATGGAGAGTTTTCTCATCGGCACTCATACCACATCTTCTTATATCTATTATCCTGCTCATTATTAGTTAAATAGTAAAGCATTTTACTTTGCAATGAGTACAAAGAAGATAAATTTTAATATATGCAGCCTCCTCCATTAATAACTGCTGCTTCTTTTGAATCTTAGATAAGAAATAAGATAAAACAAATGTTTGCGTTATATCGCAAAGGTTTGCGTTGTAACGCAAAGGTTTGCGTTATTTCGCAAATGTTTGCGTTATATCGCAAAAGTTTGCGTTATTTCGCAAAGGTTTGCGGTATAACGCAAAGGTTTGCGTTATTTCGCAAAGGTTTGCGTTATTTCGCAAAGGTTTGCGTTATTTCGCAAAGGTTTGCGTTATAACGCAAAAGGTTTGCGTTATATAACGCAAAAGGTTTGCGTTATAACGCAAACGTTTTGCGTTATAACGCAAACGTTTGCGTTATAACGCAAAGGTTTGCGTTATATCGCAAAGGTTTGCGTTATAACGCAAAGGTTTGCGTTATTTCGCAAATGTTTGCGTTATAACTCAAAAGGTTTGCGTTATTTTGCAAAGGTTTGCGTTATAACGCAAACGTAGGAAGAAATATAAAAAAAAAAGTTGTGTGGCGCTAATATGCTTCCGTACAATTCACCGATGGGTTTTTTTTTTAAATTAGATAAATATACAGGAAAAAAATGCCGTGTTTTTACTAAAGTTATGAAAATGTCATAAAAACGAATTATTTCCAAAGCATTGTTATACAAATTCTAAGCACACTTATGTAGAGAAGATATTCCGAATGTTGTTACAAAAATCCGCTTGCATTTATATTCTGAAACAAAAAAGTTCGGTATGTCTTTCTAAACGATAGAAATGTCCAAGAAATCGAAATTTCCAGTAAATATCTTAAATTTCGACCCAATTTATCTCTAAAAGTAGCATATGAAGGTATATTTTTTTTTACATATTTGAGTTAACTATAGGTGAAAATTAGCTTGTATGCAAGTTTTCGTCAAAAATTCACCGTGGAATCAAAACTGTATCGTATGCCCTTTAAACAATTGAATTTTACAATTACAATACCCCTAGCTATGAGTAATTATATTGGTGAAACTTGGATTTCTCCGTCTTAATATAGTTTACTTGTATATCTTATATTTCCAAAGAGAGCTGAATGATAGAATGTTTAGGTTTTTTTTTAAATTCTAATGAGATATTTTTAACTATTGATTATATCCTATTTGACACATCTTCTACCATACTACACGTATTCTAAATTTTTTTTAAATATTTTGGTATATTGAAGATAATCAAACCCTATATATTATAGAAAAAAAAAAACAGAACCGGAAGTACTACTTTTAAGCTATATTCGCAGATTGAAAGCATGGATTTCAGTTACATGTTAAAATGCCAAGGTTATATCATATTACTCTAGGTACACAACATTATCTCGACAGTGGGAACATTAATAAACATGCTTAAAGGCAATATTATCTTTAGATTGTGTGTCCAAAATGTCATTGCATGTTTACAAATTCTCAAGAGTTACCCAGTTTGTTTCCTAAAGTGGTGAACATTATATTCAAAACCTTGAAACAAGTTTGGTTTTTACCCAAGTGTTATTGATGATCATTTCGGCACACATGCCGTGAAGTCAGTTTCTTAGGATTTAATAACGGATGACTTTATCCCCCAAATATTAAACATTCACCACCCGCCCGTTTATCCATCCATCCATCAATTTTAAGTTATTTTTCAATTGTCTATGGTTTGATATTGGGGATATACAATTTACCCTTATTTTCAAGTGGCAGTCCAAATTTCCCCGACCTTTATCGCGGACGGCCTATATTACAGGACCTACCTATTGTATTTGTTGTTTATTTGTTCTCGTCCTGAATATGCATGAAATATTTGTCGCTAGACGCTAAGAAACCAACAATCAATCAATATACTTAGAATATTGATTGCTATTGATTTATTTTCAGGAATGTGATCAAGTTGGCATATACGGATAATGAGTTATGTCTTTTGATAACTTTATTTTTTGTCACTGGTCATTAAATCGTTAATTTAATGCAAAAAGACACTGACAGTAACAAGTACTTGTATTCTATTATACAATTTACTATTTTGAAATATCATTGATAATAACAATTAAACTGTTCAAGCATCAATTTTGATGTCCAGGTTCATCATTGGGAGGAACTGCTGCATCATACCTTGAGAATTTCCAAATTTACCGGATTTCATGGCGGTTCTCAACATGTCTTTCAATGAGCTTGGGTCAATATCGTCTTTGGCGTCCATTCCCATATCTTTCAACTGTCCCATCATTGCTTTCTTGAATTCACCCTGTGCCTTTTCCTTATCGAATTCAACTCCTTCTTCTTTCATTTCTTCCATGATTTTTTCTTTGAGCATTCTTCTGACTTCGTCGTTAGGGGCGTCGCTTTTAGCACCAATCATCATTCGGATCTCAACATGGACGCTTTTACGGAGAGCTTCATGATCATTTGTATCAATACCTTCGTATCTAAGATTTTCTCCCATCATTTCTGTAATTTTGGGCAAAATTTGACCTCTGAACCCAGAAGGACCTTGACTCAAATCAAATCCCAAGTTGTCCATCTGATTTTTGAAATCTGCTACAGATTCCTCCTTCATCTGTTCTTTCATTTCGTCCATTTCTTTCATCATCATGTTCTTCATTGAATCCTTGTTGTCTTTCATCTTATCGGACAGACCGGAAACCATGGAAGACATGTCGAAATCTTCTGGCATGTTGTTGACGGCTTTCTTTATCTGGTCTTCGGTGATTCCCATACTTTTAGCCATGTCTCTCATTTCTGGAGACATGTGTTTGATGGCGTTTTTTATGTCGTCTGGTTTGAGGTTTTTAAGCATGTCCATGGCACCACTTGGAAGACCTCCAAATCCTCCCATTAATCCAGGAAATTGAGCCATGGCTCCGACAGCCAAAAGACCGAAAAGAACAATCTTCATCATGATTTCTGAAATAAATCAACAGATTGAGTGATAAGTGCTTTAATTCAGATTAGGCCAAACAAAACATACTTCTATTTCCTGCTTCCCTGTGTACCATTATTTTTTTTGACAATATATCCTAACACGTTTTAAAGATATTTTTGGTTATAAACAACGTTAATATCTAGATTTTGTTTTGTTAAGCATCGTTTAAATCCAGAACATTTCCCTATGCATGGATAAAATGGATACAAAAAACAAGGAGATTTGGTATGATTGCCAATGAGACAACTATCTACCAAAGTTCAAATGAAGTGGATTTAAGCAATGCAATTATAGGTAACCGTACGGCCTTCAACAATGAGAAAAACCCTCACCGTATAGTCGGCTATAAAAGTCCCCGACATGAAAAATATGAAACAATTCAATTGAGAAAGATAACGGCCTAATTTGTAACAAAACAGTTTACGCAAAACAAATATGACAGACATGAATCAACGACAACCACTGAACTACATGCTCCTTACTTGGAACAGGCACATACAGAATGTGGCGGGTTAAACATGTTTGTGAGCGCTCAACCCTCCCCTAACCTGGGACAGTAAGTATATATTATGACTTTGGGCAATTGGGATCATCAAAAATAAAATGAATACAAGAATAGCTTTATACGTTTTAGTAAATTGTAGGATAAAGTCAAATTATACTGCAGCTCAAACACTTCCTGTTGTCTTTATCAAAGATAGTAGCGAAGAGATATTTTGTGCAATGTCGATTTCATGTCATGACACTTTTCTTCACAATCTGGGGTTCGTTTAAGGATGGAAAATTAGGTCTGTTTTTGTATTTACAATTTCATAAATACAATTGTAGCAACTTTCAGCTGCAGCATTAAAACAATTTTTGGCACAAAAGTGTTGAAGGTCTCTGTAAACCTCGCCCTTCCCCAGTTTCTAAGCCTCATACAAAAAGATGATATTTTTCTGACCATGATTGAACTAATATTGTATGTATATGTTCATTGCCGGAAATATGAAATTTAACTCTAATCTAAATCTAAATTGAACTCGTTACGAAGTAGGAGGACCTCGCGTTTTGTCCTGTTTCGAAAGCTCTAAAAAAAAATATAAAATTTTCCGATAATGTACACCATATTGTATCTTGTTTATGCCTAGTATACAGTTAGTTAAGTAATTAATTTTAAACAATATGATTTGATATTTGTTTATGTTGTTATATAGTGACGATTAAACCTTATACCTTATATATTCGTCAAACATGCATAGACTTTTCAACGTTCTAATATATATAAAAACAAAATTACTAACTAAATGTTTTTTCAACTTACCACTGTGGACTGATGGACAACGACTTCAAAACCAAAGTAATTTTTTCTTGCAGTCGTTGATCATTAAATAGATTTTCCTGGTTGCAGAAATTTGCATAACGAATTACATAAATAAAAACTTGTAACAAACATGTTCTTAAAAATTGTGCATACACCTTTAGGCATGAGACGTGTATTTAACCTACTGGTCAGCAAATTTCGGACATTAATGAAAATTGTAATATTACAGTCGGGTATGTCTGCACATGATGTTTGATTATACATTTCAAGTTCAGTAAATATAGAATATACATGTATGTATCAAATATATAACATTGTGAGAAAACGTATTATTTATTTGTACAAGAAGCCGGAAAAACGGGGCTCGCTTAGATAATTCTTCTTGTTCGTTTGTACAAATAAACTAGATATTTTCTGACAATGTAAATATATGAGTCGTTTTTATCCTACGATTTAACCTTGGCGCTTTGCGATTCTCAATAATTATACTGTTGTAATGTTGGGGTATATTGGGATAAATAATCACGTCTTTCGGGTGTGTCTAACCGCGAAGAGAACACCAAAAACAATAATTTAACAATAGGCAGTGGCTATTTGCCTATAAGACTACTTATTTTATAAAGTGTATGTTTCTATATATCCGTAGATAAGCGGAAGCCAATATTGCCAGTAAAAAACGATTTGCATTTTGACATATATGCAATTCAAAGAACTGACTATTATTTCAAAAGCAAATTTATTTAAAAAAAAATTTTTTGAAGCTATGTGATTTATTTTGTTATATTATATAATGTTTTATCAAATATATATGCCAAAGAAATTTTAACTTTTATTTTTTTACAACAAACAGTTAAAAATCTAGGATTTTATTCTTATGCACATGTAGCATTAGATTGTGACTGATGTTAGAAGTAAGTTCAACTGCTTGTTTTAATATGATTTCATTGCTACAAATTAATGGATGCTCAATATTTTTATTTTTATTTATTTTTACAAATTCTGTATTTCACTTTGACTGATAAACATTTTAAACGATTATATGTATCTCGAATATTGTTACTTATTTAACTATATGAGTAATAATTTGATTCTTTATATTGACAATGCACATTTTCTTAGTTCTTTTCAAAAGTAAATATCAAAATTCTCTCTTCTTTACAAAGAACCGTCAAAATAACAAATAAAATATATTGCAAGTGCCAGTAAAAAAGCCATTGCTATAGAAATATGCTATTTTGCTGGCTTTATTAAGACATTTAAATCAGAGCCGGCAAAATAGCATATTTTCTATTTTGCCGGCACCAGCAAATAGCCACTGCCTTAACAATAACTCATGCTTTGCTTGACACAGTTGTGTTCGGAGACATTTTTTAAGAGACTACTATTTTTATAAGTGTATGTTTCTATATTTCTTTATACTCTTAATTAATATACTGAAAATCTGAATTAGAATTGCAAAATAGCAAAACTCATAGTATATAAATCACCTTTTTGTCAGAGCCTACAAAATAGCCACTGCCTTTAACAATACATTTGGCTCGACTTATGGCTGAGCCGGATAAAAGGGGACTGTAGTTATACAACTACAAATAAAATGAACAAAATTTTTGTATACCTGTTACTTGTACAATAATTGGCTGATTGCAGGATAAAACCTCACCAAAACATGTGGGTCATTATATTATTCCAAGACAATACCAAAGTAGTAAACTAAGTAATAAATTTCGTAAGGGTTCCGCGGAACCCAATGTCTCGCCTACTTTTGCTGTTAGTCACAGGCTCAACAAAAATGGGGAAAAAATTATTAAAAATTTCCCTCTAGATACTATCTTTTGATTGTAAGAAGTTCTGTTCAAGTTTGATAAAAATCCAAGACGGTTTATGAATCTAATAAATGTTTTAAAAACTTTAACTGCAGACTGTACGTAATGTTAACTGGAATAAAACTAAGTCCATTAATAAGTAACATACAGTTATATACGGAAAAACAGGAAATAAATTTTTACAAAATTTCCTTCTAGATACTAGCTTTTGATCATAAACAAGTTTCTGTCCAAGTGTGGTACAAATCCAGGATAGTTTAAGAAAGTTATTAAAATTTGAAAAACTTTAACCACAGAGTGAATGTTATGTTAACTGGCAGAAAAACTAAGTCCATATATGAGTAAAATACGGATAAACAGGATTTTTTTTTTTACAAAATTTTCTTCTGGATACTATCTTATGATTATAAACAAGCTTCTGTCTAAGTTTGGTACAAATCTAGGATAGTTTCAGAAAGTTATCAACATTTGAAAAACTTTAACCACAGAGTGAATGTAATGTTAACTGGCAGAAAAACTAAGTCCATTTATGAGTAAAATACGGATAAACAGGATTTTTTTTTTACAAAATTTACTTCTGGATACTATCTTATGATCATAAACAAGCTTCTGTCCAAGTTTGGTTGAAATGCAGGTTAGTTTTAAGAAAGTTATTAAAATTTCAAAAACTTTAACCACAGAGTGAATATTTGTGGACGCCGACGGAATGTAGGATCGCTATGTCTCGCTTTTGCGACAAAAGTCGCAGGCTCGACAAAAACTCTGAATGTACAGGTCACAGCATTTGTATAGCCCGAATTTGATTATTTAAGACCAGACTAGGAATCTCCTTTTATATATTAACAACCATCAAATGCCTCGTGGTTTTCAAAGATTTGATTACAGGATATATATATTATTTTATTTTCCCTTAGTTTTTGATAATATTCATAATCTTAGTGACCCACATCCTCTCATAATGTTGGCTCTCTGAATATAAAAGATCAGACATTACAAAATGTAAAACAAAACATATAATTATTCTTACATCATGAATTTTACTTTTAAATTCAACATGCTTAGCAAAGAAGCTGCAAATACCATTTTTACTGTGTTTTGTGTGACCTGATCGAACATGTGACCTCTTGCACTAAAAGCAATCTTGCTACCATGGAAACTTACCAGACAGTTCAGGTGTTGAGACTACACAGTGGCATGAAAATACAAACAATACAATGAAAATTAATCAATTTATTTTTTAAACATAAATAAATGTAAAATTCAAATAAATATATATAAAATACATTTCACATAGGTTGGACGGAATGTAATTGATTTTGTTCATGGAATGTTTTCTGTAATATGTGCACATTTAAATTACAAAATGAATATTTCAAATTAAATGAGAAAACATTTTAACAAAAACAATGTAAATGTTCAATGATCTGATATTATGTATACGATGCATAATTGGCAAACACTGTTTGCAAAAAAATTAAATCTGAAATTATTGCTACTCAAAATAAAAATTTTATTCATCAGAGTTGTCTGTTTCTCCTAAAATAAAATCAGAAAAAATTAAGCAATGGGAATATTATTGACTCAATATGTTTGATACCCTCCCCTCTTTAATGTAGTCACAAATATTTCTTGCATACCCAGGATGAAGATATGATGTCTCAGAGACAGTTTGATCAAAATTAGTGTTTGTCAAACTGCTATCTAACCAATGAAATTATTCCTGTAAATTTTGTGGTTCAAATTTCTTGAATTTTTTCTATTTTTGTCAACAGGTCAAAGTAAATATTTTCTCAAAGTTTTATGAAAATTAAACCAGCCCAATATATTTTAGTCAAGATGTAGGATTGCCCATTTAAAGAAAATACACAACAAAACTTCCAGTAAAAAACACACAATGTAATATTTTTTATGGTCTTGTATATTTAAAATAATTAAGTTAAACATGGTTTGAAAAATATCAAAGTTTGAGATCAAACCCTGATTTATAAATAACAAGTTTTAACATTTAAAAATGAAACAAGATCAGAAATTAAAATCATCATAGTCTCTGACCATCCGTAATGTGACTGTTAATACTTGTTTGTCAGCATCCCACTGTGCTTTCCCTGCCTTGTGGTCAACAGGATGTGGTAGATGTAGTCCTAGTTTACTGTGGAAAAAAAACAACATTGATAATAGTTTGAGATTAAAATGTTACATTCTAAGGTGCAACAACTCTTTCCCCCCCCCCCCCCCCCCCCCCAAAAAAAGCGTTAAAATATTCTATTGTCAAGATCACTCCAGTATAACTTAAAATCAATTTTAATTGTAAGACATGTTTAGAACAGAGCCACAAGACCTTTTAATGTGATAAAACGACTTTTCACAATTTACATATGAAATCCCACAAACATGTTTTCTTATGTATATAATGAGATGTGGGTTATAGGTTCATCAAAAAGAAACCTAACAACAAGATTAAAGCTAAAATGTATCTTCTATATATAGATTCATAAATTTTTAGTGCATTTATTATTACAATCATTAAACAACATGAATAATGGACAAAAATGTGAGAGAAATTATTGCTATACAAATTTAAAATGCATGTTTTAACTATTGCTAAATTTTTCCATAATTTTTTTCACACCTGAATTCAAATTATGATACAATGTTCAATTTGACTGATTGATTGTTGATTGCTAAAAATCTCTAGTGTGCAATTTGATATTATTTTTTTCTATTAAAATAGATTAGGCGACATTCAATAAAATAAAATAGCAAAATTTACCTTTTGGGTGTTCTACAATCTAAAAATTTAGATTTGACGTCTAATTCTATATCAGAGCCTTTGATACCTGGTAATTCTATTTTAACCTGAAAGTAGAATCAAATGAATATATAACAAATCCAGAAAGAATGCATAGTTTTTGTAAGAACACAAAATTTTAAATCACCAATTCCTTCTACAATCATTGTCAATTCAATCTTGGTCTATGGGAGATAACTCATTAATTTTATAATATTTATCATTACTTTTTAAAGAATCATGATTATTTTCAAGAAAATAAGGAGTCTCTTTTGTAAAGGTTGCATGATCAGAAAAGTTTTAATTGTAACTGTCCTTTCTGCTTTTTGTTCTCTGTCATTTTAACAAGTTGAACTGTAAGCTATATCTGTCATTTAACAAGTTGAACTGTACAAACTATATCTGTCATTATAACAAATTAAACTGTAAGCTATATCTGTCATTTTAACCAGTTGAACTGTAAGCTATGGCTCACTCATAATGTACCTGCTTCAAGCATTCAGTAACTGATAGTTAATAACTGATGGATGTGTAAATGAATCACACATTATAGCAGGATCAAATGAAGCTGAGAAAATTGGAGCTACTATTTTAAGTTCCTGATAAAAGAGTGACCTAAGTATTATCCGATGGACAAATGGATACATGGACAAACCTAAACCAGATTTCCTCTCACTATTATATGACGGTATAAATACCAGACCATTTTAAATGAGCAATTAAATATTTTCAAGCTTATTTTTCCTATACTTACCACCATATCTTCACAGCTAGCAGTGGCATTATTTTTATTTCCCATCTGTAGAAACATGTCTTCTGAGGTCACAGCTTGTTTGTAAATAATGTCATACCTGTAAAATAACATTTTTCATAAAGAAAAAATATAACAATAATCATTTTACCTGAATCACTGTGTATGTTCTGTTGAATGTCCTTAAGTGCCAATCTGCCTAAGAATCAGGCAGTGGTGAAAACATGACAAACAAAAACCCACTCAACTTTACATGAATTTTATAAGTTCAGAATGTATGATGGTACATGAATATAACATTCGTTTCCTTTCGCTGATCTGGTAAAACAAGATATAATTTGGTTGAAATGCACTACAAATAAACAATTAAGGGGAGATAACTCCGTAATTTGCTATCATTCTAACCAAAATTTATCTAGAAATTTCTTGAATTACCAGACACGCAGAAACGAAAGACCTATAATTTCTAACTTATGATGAGGATAACTTCAGGTTGGTTAGATCGGTGGGTTTTTTCTGCAATGTTTTGAAATATTTCTAAATTGCCTGATTCTTACAAAGACTGGCACTTAATAATAATTATCTCCCTTAGTTAAATTACTAATATTTACAACAATTATTTCTCTTAATTAGGTCTTTCCACCTTTCCGTGGAAAGACCTATTGGTTTTCTTCTGATTATTTTTTTTTCTTCCGCCTAATTTTTATCTTGCGGTGTATTTTTGTTTCAAAAGATGTCGCTTAGTTTTTTGGTATATGATATCATACAGTCTATACGCTTTTGAAACTGACCCTGTTTAACCGAACACTTTTCTTTGTAAGAGTTATCTCCCCAAACACTGTTTTTCTTGTTATGAGATCTCCTCCGCAACCGTAAAAGAAAGCGACAAATTTATTTTTCCAAATTGCTTGTTATATCCTCAGGATGTTAGGTTTTATTTAGACCGAAGCTTTACGAAGACTCCATATGAGAGTTATTTCCCCTTTTGTATTTGATATATGTGAAATGTATTTGTAACTGGAAAACCATAAGTGATAGAGGCCTAAGGTCTTTTGATTTGAGGTCCTTGGTCCATAAAAATGAAAATGAGGTCAAGGTCAAAGGTCAAGGTCATGTTAAAAATTTAGATTTTGGCTTGTTATCACTAATTTTCAGAAATCTTATAAGATATCGACAAATTTTTTTACAGAATTGTTAGTTGTGACATGTCGTAACACGTTAATTTCAGTTGAAAGGGTACGGAGACATTTAATGGGAGTTTTCTCCCCTTTTATATTCAAAATTACATGTATGGTGATATAACTCATTCATCTTATATAATTGAGACAGGCCTCGACAATAACGCTTGTCCGATTGTCCGGTACCAGAGGGAAAAAAGGTCGGACAAGTAAAAGCTAGATCAAGCTTGTCCGACGGGACAAGTAAAATTATTCTGCAGAAAATAAATTTAATCCAACTTTGATGAACAAAGTAATTATAAACAAAAAACAAGAAAAGAAGATAAAAACAAGTATTAATTTGACATGTCTACTTGCAAACCGATAATTTTAAACTGGATCTTTGTCAGGTACTTTTTAATAGGTAAAAGGCATACTATTTTCGGAAACCAGTTTTACTGATCCGAATCAGGGATGCGCTTTGTAGAAAAGGTAACTTTACAAGACAGTTCTTCACCAGCTCGGAAACGATTCGGCTCCTAAGTTTAATAGACAGTTTGGCACCGTAGGAGACATATTTAATAGACATGATTAATAGACAGTTTGGAAACGCAGGAGGCATTTGGGACCAAGACAAATCAGTACCTCGTTTTCCTACCTTATTCTGTTGCTTTATAATAAATACCATACCGGTAATTTTTTTAACAAAAATATTTTTTAAATAAAAAAGAAGAAATTATTTACCATAAAATTCACAAAATCATATTTGATCATATGTAGAAAGAAACAATACTTGCAATACGGTGACCTATAGTTGTTAATTTCTGTGTCATTTGGTCTCTTGCAGAGAGTTGTCTCATTGGCAATCATACATCATCTTCTTTTTTTTATTGATTGCATTTGAATAATCTTTTTTCAACTTAAACAACCAGGATACAAATCCAATGAGTGTACATTGACAGGCCTATCAGACGGTGCCTCATGTGCAGAGTCTGATGAGACTTTGTCATTGATGAAAACTAGAACCTAAGCCCTGTGACATGACTAGATTCAGTTGTTCTCGACTCATATTTTTGAAAAGTATTTCAAAAGATATAAATCAAATTCTGTTCTGTTGTTTTAATTCATTTTGTTCCTTGGATCAACTTATTAGGCAAAAAAGGTTATTATTAAGATTTGTTTTGGACAAGTTCCAATTTCATTCGGACAAGTAAGTTTTGGGTTGTACTTGTCCTACTGGACAAGTTGGAAAAAAAGTTATTGTAGAGGCCTGTGAGACCTAGGGTCTTTTGATTTGAGGCCCTTGTTTCATGACCTTTAAATTGGGGTCAAGGTCAAAGTTTAAATTGACATTCTATTTTTTTTTTTTCTTCCGCCTAATTTTTTTCTTGCGGTGTATTTTTGTTTCAAAAGATGTCGATTAGTTTTTTGGTATATGATATCATACAGTCTATACGCTTTTGAAACTGACCTTGTTTAACCGAACACTTTTCTTTGTAAGAGTTATCTCCCCAAACACTGTTTTTCTTGTTATGAGATCTCCTCTGCAACCGTAAAAGAAAGTGACAAATTTATTTTTCCAAATTGCTCGTTATATCCTCAGGATGTTAGGTTTTATTTAGACCGAAGCTTTACGAAGACTCCATATGAGAGTTATTTCCCCTTTTGTATTTGATATAAGTGAAATGCATTTTTAACTGGAAAACCATAAGTGATAGAGGCCTGGGATCTTATAATATGAGGTCCTTGGTCCCAAAAAATGAAAATGAGGTCAAGGTCAAAGGTCAAGGTCATGTTCAAAATTTTGATTTTGGCTTGTTTTCTCTTATTTTTAGAAATCATATAAGATATCGACAAAATATTTTCACACAATTGTTAGTTGCGACATGTTGTAACACGTAAATTTTAGTTGAAAGGGTACGTAGACATTTGATGCGAGTTTTCCCCCCTTTTATATCTAATATTAGTCGTATGGTAATATAACTCATTAACAATATAAAGTAAAGATCTAGAGCCTTTTGATTTGAGATCCTTGGTTTATGACCTTGAAATTGAGCTTTAGGTTAATTTAACGTTATAGATTTTGACCTTTGCTTTTACCTCATATGTATACATGATAAAGCCAAGGGACTTTTTGCATTAGGTTGCAAGCAATGTGACATTGAAAAAGTCAACCAGAAGTGACCTTTTGTAAACCGGAAGTAGTTATTTTTTGTACTAAATTAATGTAAAAGTATATAGAACCATATATTTTTGGAATCAGTGTCAAGTAAACTATCAAACAATACTAGAAGTAACATCTTTTAAACCGGAAGTAAAAAATTATCTCCCTTATTTATATCTTTTTGTATAGAAACCATATATTTTTGGAATCAGCGTACAATAAGCTGTCATTTGACGCGGAAATTGACATTTAAAACAAAATTTTAATATTTTCATATCAAAATAGATCCTTACTGGTGGAAAGACCTTCAATTGTTCTCTGAACAATTGGTTTTTAATTTTAATTAAATTACTTATATTTTTAATGCTTATCTCCCTTAGTTTAACACTAAACTATACAATTATTATCTCCCTTAATTAAATTACTAAAATGTAATTTCAGAATTATTATTGCAATGTTGGGACAATAGACCAAAATGCAAAATAAATCATTGTGATTTCAGGAAATGGGGCATACAAATAATGCTATCAAAATTTTAAATGCGAGTTTTTATTTTGTGAAACTTACCCCATTACAATTTTTGCAATGAAAATATATAGCAACGCTAACATTTTTGAATTTATAGTACATGTAGTGGATTTAAGATTTATTGTACAAGTAAAAACAAAAAATGTGTTAAAAATAGTTTCAATTTTCAGGTCTTTTTTGAAATTTTATATTTTGTTTAATTTTTCAGGTTTTCTAACCTTTACTACAACAAGAATTTCATGGTTTGTCCAAAACCTTCATCAATATTCAGAGGCAGATTTAGGGCCTGGGTCAGGGGGAACAGCCACCCTCCCTCTTATGGAGCTACATATATGAAAAATGTATAGACCATTTACAAGTATCACTCAAGGATTTTCACCATTTTGGCAACTTTAAATGTTATTTCTAGGTTTAAAAAGACTGAAATAAAATACCAAGCATTTTTCAGGTTTTCAAAGTAGTGTGGAAATCCTGTGTAAAGATTTACTATGGCCTCATATGGAAAAACTAAGTTATGTGGTCGACTTTAAATTAGACAGTGTAGAAACATATGATTTATGTGTGTGGCAATACTGACCTTTAAGTCTAACCAATTGTATTAAAATTTAGCTTTTGTATGTTTTACCACATTTTTATAATAGTTTTTTTAAACAAGATAAGGAGATTTATATAATGTCTCTTTGAAACAGTTATCTCCCATTGTATATTTTCCATTTCCTTACTCTGGCTGAGGTCGTGGGTCATATAATGTGTCATATTCTGATCCCTCCACTACTTCATCATCATCCCAAATATCTTTTGTTTTCTTCTTCTGTGTTTTCTCTGAAATATATAATTTCATTAGTATATTACATTAGCAGTGAATTCAAGCTGTAATAATTTAATTTTGGATGTAACACGTCTTCTGATTGGCTGAAAGTATTTTGTCTATCAGCTCATAGACATAATTCTGTCATGTGACCGTGACATCATCAACATTTTTTTCATGATTTACTCCTTAAAAATGGAATTTAGAATTAAATTATAAGGAATGACTGTAATATTTTTTCAGTCTATTCGAAATTACCTCAAAATGTGATGCACACTTTTAAATAACCTGCTATGCAGGTTATTCAGGGTGCACCACATTTTTGATGTTATTTCTTCATAGACAGAAAAAAATATAACAGTCATTCTTTTTCGTTACGAAAGTTGTCCTGTGAACACAGTCTATGAAAGGATACACTGACAAAAAAATTAAAATTAGAAATGCTTGCAACCAATCATAGTATAGGATTCCTAATTATGCAAATCATATTTATTAAGAATTGTACTAGTATATTGAAAATAAAAACATTTAATTGGATTTTTAATCTGAAAATATACAAAAAAGTATGTTGCAGCTTAACAAAAACTTGTATTTTTCATAATATAGCTAGCTTGCATATCTAAAGGTTCAAAATTGTTTAAAATCATTCATCCCAAAATTAAATGATATAGCAGATGTTATTTATCATAGTAAAAGTTTGGAGTTGGTTTTATAAGGCTCTAATTATAAATATATAATATGGCCTTACATTTTAAATTAGTATTAAATAACTATTGTTACCTGAGATCACCCCCCGTTTTTGTTTGGGTTCGTGTTGCTTACTCTGATGTTTTCTATGTTGTGTTTTGTGTACTATTGTTTGTCTTTTTCTTTTTAAGCCATGGCATTGTCAGTTTATTTTTTGATTTATGAGTTTGAAAGTCCCTCTGGTATCTTTCGCCCCTCTTTTATAATGAATCAACTATAATAATGACAAGCTGGAACAAGCGTCATTTCTTTAAAATCAATTCACAATGTAACGTATTTATAAGTGTTATAATGAACACGTGTATTTGTTTTGACATTTATCATGTGACTAAGGTCTACTCAGAAATTGAGTTTTTCATGAGCGAAAAATAAGCGGGTAGAATTGTAACGGTAAATCTATGTTTAAATATATATTTGTTATCAATGCTTTGGACAATTCAGTTCAGTCTGGTTAATTCTGACCCACACACCTTATACTTTATCAAAGTTGAATGTTTTATTTGATGTACTCATACTTGTAATTCTGAAAATGGACGTTTTCACAATTTTACATACTTGAATTGTTTTGTAACAAAATTAAAGAACCTTAGTGAGCGCGCTCACATACCCCACGTCCCCACATTGTCATTGGAGAAATAAAATAAGTGTAAGAAAAAAAAATTGTATCAGAAAAAAAAATTGAATCATAATTTCCTGTCAATATGCACATCTACATAGTATGTCCTTATTATCTACACAGTATCATGAAATTCTGTTGTGTGATTTGAGAGGAGTTGCGATGACAAAAGGTTGCAGTAGTATGTTGGGTAAATAAGTTCAAAGGGGTGTAACTCCTGGAAAAAAAATTGAATCGTAATTTCCTGTCGATATGCACATCTACGTAGTATGTCCTTATTATCTGAAAAGGTTTCATGAAATTCTGTTGTGTGGTTTGAGAGGAGTTGCGATGACAAACTGTTGCAATAGTACATTAAAGTAAATAAGTTCAAAGGGGCGTAACTCCTAGAAAAAGAATTGAATCGTAATTTCCTGTTGATATGCACATCTACGTAGTATGTCCTTATTATCTTAAAAGGTTTCGTGAAATTCTGTTATGTGGTTTGAGAGGAGTTGCGATGACAAGAAACAGGACTGACGGACGGGTCAAAAACAATATACCCTCCGCAACTCGTTGCGTGGGGTATAATTATATCTTTTGTAGATTGTGTATTGTTTAATAATATGTTGAGGCAACAGCTAAGAACATGAAGATAAATATGGACATAAATACATTGTAATAAAGAAATAGTGTTTGTTTTTATTTTCTAAATATCTTATGTTCATTTGAGTAGACAAACAAGAACATAATCAGCATTCTTTTTATGACAGCACAATTAGCCTTAATTCAAATTTTTCACCAAACATTCCAATTTCTATTGGTTTTCAGGACAGGAAACATATAGCACACACATGACCATCATGGGTCTTAAATCAACATTAAATTAACACTCTTTGTAATGACTTGTACCTATTTCTTTTGGAGCTGCTTCTTTTTTCTGGGGTCCAAGGTCTCCTGGACCTAATTTATTCACTCCACCTATTGGCTAAAAAAGATGAATTAAATAAATTTTTAATTAGGCATGCAAGTCATAACATATGATAATACAATCTTTATGCATGTTGTAAGAAATAAAGAACTGCTGAACCAATGCCTCCCTTTTGATAACAATATTTATCCACTGAAGATAGTTAAATTTTCAAACTTTAAAATGTGAGGTTTACAATATTTGTTAATTCAGAAATTTTTGTGAGCATTTATTGTGCGGATTCGGATTGACAAAAATGTAAGATTATTTTTTGTGATTTCAGAATATGATACATACAAGTCAACTTGTCAAGCTATCAAAATGTAAAATGAGGTAAACCATTCCAATTTTTCGGAATAATAAAAACATCCCAAAATTTTCTGAATTTACAGTATATATATACATATATATATATAATATAGGGGCCTTCTGACAAGGTTGAGTTATCTTAGTAGTCAAACTACTGTATCACTAGCCTGTAAACATTGAGGTTGTGAGTTTGAATCCCTCACGTAGCAGGTGAGCTTGACTCCAATCTTAATTGACTAGGAATGTCACTTTTCATACCGAAGGTCAGTGATCTCTCTGGGCACCCGGCTACCTCCACCAATAAAAACTGACTACCAAATAGTACAATAGTGCTGAAAATAGCACAATAGTGATGAAAGTGGTATTAACACCAATCAATCAATCAATATTTTTAGTACTTACTGAATCATCAATGTCACTGTCTGAATCATCTCCTTGGTCTGGTGCCACGAACATATCACGGAGCTGGAACAGAGAATCTCGGGGCATTATACCATCCATTCTGCTGTCTGCTTAGTCACTAATTCAAGTACAACAGTTAAGGTTCTGAAACAATAAATAAGTTTCATTTACAGACAGAAATTACGCTATATATTTATAATACATGTATATAATTCATATAAAAACAATTTTATTTTAAAACAGTGTTTAAAACCTACTTCAGTCATTTCAGTTCCAATTTATATGATTTTTTTTTAAAACTCATAAATATTTGCAGTTTTTTAATAATAATAATGGAACATTTTTATGACATGTCATTACTGAGAAATCATTATTTAATTACAAATTTTGAAATTTGTTCCCTACACTTGCTTTAAACCTCCATATACACTGAAAACAAGAAATGATTGTAACAGGATGCTGTTACGAAGTCTCCCAAACGAAGCTCCCATAATTCGTAATTCCCAGGGTTGCCTGACATTGGGCAACGTCCAGTGAAAATTGGTTTGGTCCAGTAAAGTTATATGCATTAGTGATGCCTGGGGACTAACCTTGTATATCATTCAAATCATCTTGGCATGACAAACCAGAATATATATGGTTTAGGGGTGGGGATCTCGACCATTTACAAGATACTAGAACATTGGGGGTGGGGAGGAACCCCTGGGGACTGGCCCTATACATCATTCAAATGTTCATTACATGACGAACAGGAATATATATGGTTTAGGGGTGGGGATCTCAACCATTTACAAGATATTAGAACATTGGGGGTGGGGGGAACCCCTGGGGACTGACCGTATACGTCATTCAAATGTTCGAGACATGACAAATAGGAATATATATGATTAAGGGGTGGGGATCTCAACCATTTACAAGATATAAGAACTTTCTCAAATGGCAGGGGGTCGGGATGTCCCCTAGGGACTAACCCTGTATATCATTCAAACCATCTTCGCATGACAAACCAGAATATATATATGGTTTAGGGGTGGGGATCTCAACCATTTACAAGATATTAGAACTTTCTTAAATGGCAGGGGGTGGGGGTGACCCCTAGGGACTAACCCTGTATTACATTTGATGTGCTTTATCATGACAAACCAGAATATATATGGTTTAGGGGTGGGGATCTCGACCATTTACAAGATATTAGAACTTTCTCAAATGGCAGGGGGTCGAGGTGACCCCTGGGGACTAAGCCTGTATATCATTCAAACCATCTTCGCATGACAAACCAGAATATATATGGTTTAGGGGTGGGGATCTCAACCATTTACAAGATATTAGAACTTTCTTAAATGGCAGGGGGTGGGGTGACCCCTAGGGACTAACCCTGTATTACATTTGATGTGCTTTATCATGACAAACCAGAATATATATGGTTTAGGGGTGGGGATCTCGACCATTTACAAGATATTAGAACTTTCTCAAATGGCAGGGGGTCGAGGTGACCCCTGGGGACTAAGCCTGTATATCATTCAAACCATCTTCGCATGACAAACCAGAATATATATGGTTTAGGGGTGGGGATCTCAACCATTTACAAGATATTAGAACTTTCTTAAATGGCAGGGGGTGGGGGTGACCCCTAGGGACTAACCCTGTATTACATTTGATGTGCTTTATCATGACAAACCATAATATATATGGTTTAGGGGTGGGGATCTCGACCATTTACAAGATATTAGAACTTTCTCAAATGGCAGGGGGTTGGGATGACCCCTGGGGACTAAGCCTGTATATCATTCGAACCATCTTAGCATAACAAACCAAAATATATATGGTTTAGGGGTGGGGATCTTGACCACTTACAAGGTATTAGAACTTCCTTAAATGGCAGGGGGTGGGGGTGACCCCAGGGGACTAACCCTGTATTTCATTTAATGGGCTTTATCATTTAGAACATTTTCAATTAAAAAGATTGTGTCTATCACAAACGGTTTTCAATTTATAATTATTTGAAAATAATAAAGAATAAAATCCCATAGGGTTCTATAGTAAAACCCTCTTTTCTTTTTGCCCCTCAAAGTACCCCTTTATAAACCCCATTGCACAAACAAAACCCTGATTGCACCACTAGACATGTTAGTCTAACATATTGTGAAACCCTAAGTTAATGTGACAAGCGGTTTTGGAGAACGGGTGCGGACAAGTTCAAATTTAAAAGCAGCAGAAGAAGAATAATAATAATAAGAACTGAGCAAAAACAATAAGTCTTCCCAAACTTCGTTTGGGACACTTAAATATTCATATTTGTCTTTAAACACTGATTTTTCCTCAAAAGTCAACAATGAAAGTATAATTTAAACAAATATTTCAAAACTTTTGCAAGAAATTCAGAGACATGTCTATTTAATGGTAAAAATTTCATACAAATGAAATTGCATTACTTGTTTTATTTTCTTCTGTTCAAAGTGTTGAATGCATTTTTACTATCTTTTGTACTTAGAACGTTCATTGTCAGCATTGTAGGATGACAAAAACAATAAAATGCTTCGCTGGGGCGCAGCTTGATACGACCGCAGAGGTCGAACCCTGAACAGTTGGGGCAAGTATGGACACAAAATTCAAGCTTGATACAGCTATGACTTTGGATTGTCATTAAATATTTGACACAGCATAGATTTCTGACACAGGATGAATGTGGTGTAAGAACTGGAAAAAATTTAATTTACCTATTATGGTGGAATATCCATAAACTAAATTGTTTGTTAATTTCAATATATCAAAGAATATGTAGAATTCAATGTTTGATGTAATGTAATAAAGTTGAAATTTGGACCGTTTTTGTTCAATGTGGACCAATTTGGTAACATGTATAAATAATCAAAAATCTAAATACATGGGAGCCCATTTAAATACATCATAAAGGTATTAAAATAGAAAGTGACATCATAGTCATGGCTAAAAATAAACAAAAATCCTTAATCAGCAACATTTAAAGTAATATCTAAAAATAAAATTCCTTTGTAACCATAAAAGCCCATTTAGATACATCATAAAGATATTAAAATAGAAAATGACATCATAGTCATGGCTAAACATAGCAAAAAACCCTTAATCAGCATCATTTAACAGTAATATCTAAAAATGGAAATTACATCATAAAGGTATTAAAATAGAAAATGACATCATAGTCATGGCTAAAAATAAACAAAATCCTTAATCAGCATCAGCAACATTTTATAGTAATATCTAAAAATAAAATTCCTTTGTAACCATAAAAGCCCATTTAAATACATCATAACAGATATTATAAACTGCTTCGCTGAGCGCAGCTAGATACGCCCGCAGAGGTCCAACCCTGAACAGTTGGGGCAAAAATGGACACAATATTCAAGCTTGATTCAGGTCAATTAAATATTTGACATATTATAGGTTTCTGAATAAATGTAGTCAAAGAACTTGAAATTGGTTATATGAATTGAATTTATATTCAATTAAAGATTTCTTGCTGTTGTGCAATACTTGGTAAATCTGTTGTCAGACTATAAACAAATAAAGTTCAATTAATTCTCAATGTCATAAAATAAAAAGGGAGCTTACATAAATAGATATAAACAATTCACCAAAGTTTCATGAGAATTGGTGACAGCATTTTTGAGTTATTGTCCGAAAACTAGAAAATTCCCCCTTTTTTTAATGAATAAAACCCCATAACTCAGAAATGTAAAATGTAAAATTAAATTCTAAAGGGAGCTTACATCAATACATACAAATAATTCACAAAAGTTTCATAAGAATTGCTGAAAGCATTTTTTGAGTTTTTGTCCAAAAACTGGAAAATCCCCCTTTTTTTATGAATAAAACCCTGTAACTCGGAAACGTAAAATCTAAAATTTATAAAAATCGAAAGGGAGCTTATGTCAATAGACATAAACAATTAACCACACTTTCTTGCAAGTTGGTGAAACCATTCTTGACTTATTGTCCGAAAACTGGAAAATCCCCCTTTTTTTAATGAATAAAACCCCATAACTCTGAAACATAAAATCTAAATTTTATAAAAAACGAAAGGGAGCTCATGTCAATAGATATAAACAATTCACCAAAGTTTTATGCAAATTGGTTAAAGCATTTTTGAGTTAATGTCCGACATGTTGACGACGGACAGACGGACGGACGGACGGACAGACGGACGGACGGACAGACGGACAACGGTATACCATAATACGTCCCGTAAACGGGCGTATAAAAATAGAAAATGACATCATAGTCATGGCTAAACATAGCAAAAACCTTAATCAGAATCATTTAACAGTAATATCTAAAAATAAAAATTTCTTTGCAACCATAAAAGTAAAATAGAAAATGACATCATAATCATAGCTAAAAATAAACAAAAATTTTTTTTATTGGCAAATTTTAAATGGAGTTTATTATACTAAAACAATAAATTTGCAACCATAAACATGATAAAACCCCATTTAAACACATCATAAAAGTATTAAATAATTCAACTACATCATAAGGCTATAAAAATAGAAAATGACTTCATAGTCAAGGCTAAAGGTAAACAAAAAACCTTCATCAGCAAAATTTTATATTGGCAAATTTCCAATGAAGTTTATTACACTAAAATTGTTGGCAAATTTCCAATGCATTTATTAACAATAAAGTTATTGGCAAATTTCCAATTTACATAATTTAAAAGCAGTGTAGATGAGATATTTAAATGAGTTTGAATTACCAACCTTACACTGCTTTTAAATAATGTTCTTTACTCAATTATTTGTCTATTAAAATGGAAACCCTTGTTTTTTAACCTTTTTTCCCCTTATTCCTTAAACATTAGAGCCATAATGAAGAATGCTGAAGAATGCTAAGGTAACACCAGTTTTCAAGGATGGTGACAAGCTTTTAGCAACAAATTACAGACCTATATCTGTTCTTCCAACTTTATCAAAATTAATAGAAAGGCATGTTTCTAATAACATGTACAAATACTTATCTAAACTTAACCTTTTACACCCTACACAATCTGGTTTCAGGCCGCAGCATTCTTGTCAAACTGCACTTATTAATATCATTGACAAATGGTTGCAAGAAATGAATGATGGTAATTTAAACTTAGCAATTTTATTAGATTTTAAAAAAGCTTTTGATTTGGTAGATCATGACATTCTTTGCTTAAAGCTTGAAATTTATGGATTTAGTGAGGCTACTGTTAGTTTTTTCAAGTCATACCTGAATAACAGAAAACAGCAGGTAAACATTTGTAATGTTTACTCTGAACAACAACATGTAAAATTTGGTGTCCCCCAAGGTTCTATACTTGGTCCTCTATTGTTTGTGCTATTTATAAACGACCTTCCCTTATGCATTGAAAATTGTGAAACAGACCTATATGCTGATGACACCACTCTTCATAAATCAGGGAAAAACATAGAAAATATACATGATGATGTTCAAGAAGATTTATACAGGGTTGAAGAGTGGTGCAAAATGAATAACATGTTCATTAATGCAAATAAAACAAAATGTTTGGTTACTGGAACAAAGCAGAAACTATCAATTCAGACTTATCAACCAAACTTAATAATAGATTCAAAAGTATTACAAAATTCTTCATGTGAAAAATTATTAGGTGTTAAAATTGACAGCACACTTAACTGGAGAAATCAAATTGACCAAGTTTGTGCTAATATATCATCCAGAATATACCTTCTTTCTAAAATAAAGAAATTTTTAGATATAAATGCAAGGAAAACATTTTACAATGGATATATTCTGCCCCTGATTGACTACTGCTGTATTATTTGGGGTGAATGTAAAAATGAAGGGATAGCAAGAATTTTAAAACTCCAAAAAAGGGCAGCAAGATTAATTCTAGATGCAGATCCTTTATCCCCCTCAGCCCACTTATTTAAAAAACTTGGATGGATGACAGTTGACAATAGAATAAAATACCACAAATATTTACTTCTATATAAATGTATGCGTATGGAAGCACCAATGTACCTAGTTCAAAAGTTTAAACTGAAATCAGATAATAATCCTTACTCCCTGAGAGGCGTCACTCAAGGTAATCTGATAGTTACTAAGCCAAAAGCTGAGCTATTTAAGAAATCTTTTGTTTATTCTGGATCAGTGTTATGGAATGGACTACCACACAAAATGCGTAAAGCTCAAAACACTTATACTTTTAAACAAAGTATCAAGAAGTACTTAACACAGTCCTGATAAGATTATATTTTCTACAATGTATTTGTATATTCTTTTATTTTTATTTGTATTTGATTTTTTGACTACATGTACATCTTGAACAGCCTTATATCTTATCATGTTAGTAATATTACATTGACTAATTGACTGTAAATTAACTATGTGTAAATATCTGTTTTTGATTGTATTGTAATTTGTATGTGAGGGCCTCAGGGAAGATTAGTTTATTGTAACTAACTGAGTTTACCCTCTTTAAATAAAGAATTTATTATTATTATTATTATTATTATAACCCCCCCCCCCCAAAGCCAATTATTACTTTCCAATGTAACCTAAATTTCCAATATACATAATTTTAAATTTCAATTCCTCATGATATATAACCGTATCATTATTATTTTCTTTCATATATAAATCTGAAACAACCATCTTTAAATGGAAAATTTTAAAGAAAAAAAAAGGAAAAAAAAAAATCCTACCTCCACACATTTTTTCAACCCCCTTTTGATTCATCATCCCCCACCTCAATCACAACCTTCAATTTGTGGTATGGTACATTGCAATACAATTTCACAGAGATCCATACACTTGAACACAAGTTTTTGTTGCAAACTAAAAAAATCCTTATTTTCGACCAATATTTGGCCCCTTATTCATAAATGTTTGAGCAATTAACCCCAAAACTCAATTCCTACTTTCTCTTCGCGATAAAAAATAACTAACTTAAAATGTAAAATTTTAAACAAAAAAAAAAGGAAAAAAAAAATTACCCCTTTTTTGACCCCCGCCCCCCTTATGATTCATCACCCCCGACCCCCTTTCCCCCCAAACCAAGCTCAATAACAGCCTTGCCTTTGTGGTATGGTACCTTGTAATACAATTTTAGAGAGATCCATACACTTGAACACAAGTTATTGTCTAGAAACTAAAAAATGCTTATATTAAACCCCTTTTTAGGCCCCTTATTACTAAACGTTTTGGGCAATTACCACAACACTCAATTCCAGCTTTCCCTTTGTAAAATGGAACCTTGTAGTAAAATTTCAGAAAGATCCATACACTTACACACAAGTTATTGTCATGAAACTAGAAAAATGCTTGTTTTTTGCCCCCTTTTGGCCCCTTATTCCTAAAATTTTGAGGCAATTAACCCCAAAATCAATCCCAGCATTGACCCTTTGTGATATGGAATCTTGTGGTACAATGTCAAAGAGATCCATATGCTAACACACAAGTTATGTCTGGAAGTTACAAAAATGCTTATTTTTGGCCCCTTTTTGGCCCCTAATTCCTTAACTGTTGGTACCCTAACCCCCCAAAATCAATCCCCACCTTCCTATTGTGGTATTGAACCTTATGGTAAAATTTCATAGAGATCCATTCACTTAAACTAAAGTTAGAGTGCGAAAACCATTGTGTATTCGGACGACGACGCCGACGACGACGTCATACCAATATACGACCTCAAAATTTTTTTGCGGTCGTATAAAAATGACAAACTAAATAAGTATTGTAAATTCATAAAATTATTGCATGCATTTATAATCAAGATTTTTGAAGAATAAACAGAAATGCATGTTTTATTATTGGGATTTAAGAAAAGTTACATACAGATAAATGTATCAGATATCAGGATGTGATTTCTTAATTATCCACCATTTTTAACCCTTGAAAAATATTTTTTTATTTATACCTTATGAAATATTTATATATATGTGTGTGTAAACAAAAATGTAATTATCTGAATGTTATGACGAAAAAATTTAAACTTAACTAGAGTTTCTCAAAATCAATGTAAATCATATTGATTAGAAATATTTTCTCCAAACTTATCTCATATAACCTCAAAATTTAAGGTTTATGCTGGAAATCCAAAGCCAGTGCTAAAAAGTTCAATGGTGGAGAAGCAACACCCTTAAATAGCCAGTAGTGATCCTTTATTCATGTATGACAAATGTATGAATTAGTGATGAAACAAGAATAAATTCTCATCAGGACAACCAACTCCTTTTAGACATTAAGTTTCTCTTGACATTTAGAAAACAATACCATCAACATTGAGGAATTCAATAATCCTCAACTGCATTCAATTATTTCATTACAATTAATCCTGAACTTCATCAATAAGCTCTTTGGAATTCTTGTTAACCTTGGAAAATACTTTGCTCAATATATATATAAATAGCAAAGTTAATAAATTCCACAAAAGTCAAATATAAATCAAAGCAAAATTGAAAAACAAGTTAAAGCAAGAATATTTTTTATTAATGATAACTTTTGTGCAAAGAGATAGGAAGTTTCAACAAGTTTTGGGTAAGTTATAAGCCAAATATTGTCTTTTTTAAGTTAAAATATTTCATTATAATTTATCAATTTGCGATCAATATCAAATCATAGAATATTAAATGTAAATTGATGTCAGCCCAAGGACAGCAACTCCCTCAAGATTTTTAAATTGTTAATACAATGCATTAGCCATTAGGTTCATTGTACATGTATAAAACAACTTATTCATACTCATAGCAATGTTTGCTTTCTAAGTAAAATTGTGTAATTTTCTGCATTCATCTAGAGACATTTTTATTAAAGTTTCAAAAAAGTGGCAGTCCTTTCAGGTCAAAACAATAATGAACAAAGAAACAAATTCATTCTGCTTTCATTGTTTCAAAGTTTATTTTGATTGAACTATGAATGCCTTGAAGTTCAAAAATAATTTAAACGTAATTTTCATATGAAAAGTATACATGGATGAAAATGTACATAGTTCAAAAATAACTGTCTTGTATGTTTGTACATGCACATGAGAGAATAAATTATTAATATGAAAACAGTCTCAATCACGTGTACATGTATACCATGTGCACCCTTCTTGTCAAAACCTCAAAAACCAGTGTCATTATCATGAATATCATGGCCAAAATTAAATATGTTAAATGGAAGTGGATGCTCATAATATTATCTAAAAGTAAACATGGTAAAAGAACAAATTTCATATCAGTCATTTAAATTTTTAAAAAATGGGTGCTCTAGTACATAAAACATACGGTACATGTACATGTATCAATGGATATGTGATAGGCCAATGAGAAGGGCTGTAATAGTGGACAGCTCAGATGATTGCATACCTAGGCCTGCATGCCTGATGAAAAATTTTCCTGGCACAGAAACATTTCAAAACAAACATATACAAGCTAATCTGTTGCAGGAGATCACTCTTGTTTTTTGTGGGGTTCATGTTGCTTAGTCTTTAGTTTTCACTTTTGTATACTGTGATTTGTCGTTTGATGGTTTTTTCCCCATAGCATTGTCAGTTTGTTTTTAACTTATGAGTTTAAATCCTGTGGTATCTTTTGCGTCTTTAATTCAAACATGCTGAGATAAGCATGTTGAGAGAAATGTGGCAATCACATCCTGTAAGTATCGTAAGTTATATACACGTTGCTCATGTACAATGTAGCTGAAGGTAGAATGCTGAAAAATTAATTGTTTGTTTCGGACATGGATAACTCTCATTGATACCATATCCCAACACTAGTCTAACCCCTTAACCTTAACGCTGATTCTATAAACTTGAAGAAATAAATACCAGAGTGGATGATGCCTCAGCTACACAAAGAAATATTGTGGCATAAACAAATAGGTGATATTGAATCTTGATAAATGTCTTAATCAAGATATTTCAATTTTTTAGAAAAAAAACAAAACCTAAATACCATGAATATATATAAATGTGTTGCACATGCATTAAAATATTGTTTGAGGAAGACAATGTCCTGGTTTTTCACCCTTTCCTAGCTTATAAGCGACCCAGTCAAATGTACATTTTGTATTAAAAGGAGAAAATGGCATTTTGGATGGATACCTGTTATTATCGTGTCTAAGTTAATATAAAAAAAACTGTCTCTTCCAGGATGGTCTTTAAATATTTGTCCCTGGACCTTAAGCAATCAACAACCAATCAATTGACTGATCTTATTCCTAAGGAATCAATTACTTGTATTTATTACATGTATTTGAAGTAGAGTTTTAAGAGATGGTTCTGGGTAAGAATTATTCAAATCTTGAAATGAAAATTAAAATCTTATAAATTTTCTTCTACACTGTTTTTTTTTTAAAAGTAAATATTACTTACATATCTTTAAGTAAATAAACATGACCTGTATAAGTATTAACCCTGACTGACAGTAGTTCACCAATATTTAAATCTTTTATAATCAATTAAGACATGTAAGAAGATACAATCAAGGTTAAAAAAAAGGGGAATTGAATGAATTTCAAAAGGAGTAAAAAACACCTCCACTACAGTAAATATGAACAAATTGAGAATCAATTAAAATTGAATGTAGTATAAAGATCTCTGAATAAATAAGGCACACATTTTTATTTTAAAATACATTTATGTATTCCCACTATGGCTGAAACATATGTCCAAACACACTGGCATGTGTAACAATTGGTTTTGTGGCTGAAACATCTTTAAAGCAGTTCCCCAATGTAATAAACATGATAAAGTCCATTGGGATTCTACATAGTATCCATTCAGATACAGAATGTCCTTGGGTAGAAAGTTATAACACATTTGGTGAATTGATATATAAAAAACCTCTAGTTATCAACTGGCAACAAGGATCACAAGACACGTACCAAACGTGATCAAGACCAAAATACAGTAAAAGTAAGACACAGGCTAAAGCAAACATATTTAGTGCAAAAAGTTCAGAACGCACAGACTAAAGCAAACATATTCAGTGCAAAAAGTCCAGAACGCACAGGCAGCAATTATTTAGTGCGGAAATATCCAGAACGCACAGGCTAAAGCAAACATATTTAGTGCGGAAAAGTCCAAAACGCACAGGCTATTAAAAGCAAACATATTTAGTGCGGAAAAGTCCAGAACACACAGGCTAAAGCAACCATATTTAGTGCGGAAAAGTCCAGAACGCACAGGCTAAAGCAACCATATTTAGTGCGGAAAAGTCCAGAACGCACAGGCACTTGTTTCTGTCAATGGGGGGTTTACTATCCACACTTGTACGAAAAGAAACAAGTGCCTGTGCCAGAACAAGGATTTTTTATACAAATCCTTGGCCAGAACCATGAGAACGACTAGGATTGCAGCATAATTGTCGTTGTAATTTTCTGGATGATTTCCTATATTCATTCATTATTTTTGAGAAAATACTTACCAAATATTCTATCAATATGATAAATTAGCCTTTGTAGAAATGATCTACACTGCATACGCTAGATAGCAACCAAATAAAATTTGAACAGGTTATCGCATGCTGCGTTTGTTTACTTCCGGTTTAATTGTAGAGTTATGTCCCTTTATTTGATGTAGCGGGAAAACTTAAAAACTTTTGTAAAAAAACCTTACTAAAATATTGTTCGTTTATGCTGGGACTATTATACTTATTAGTATAATAATCCCAGGTTTATGCAAGGATTTAATCTCTATTTACCTGTGACATAATCTTCAACTTTTTAGGTCCTATTTGGTTATACAGCTTTTCAACTGTTTCAGTTCTTTATATCAGAGACATATATACACAATTATTTGTGACTTTTTGTCCTATCCAATTTGTGACTTTATGTCCTGTGACTTTTTGTCCTGTGACTTTCTGTCCGTTTACCCTATTCATAGTATAGCCCAGTGTTTCTGTTAAAATAAAGTTCTGGTTAAAATAGGGTGCGTCTAAACACTGCTAAGGAGTCCTTAGTGCACTAAGGACTTATGATATGCCATTAAGGACTAGATGGGGTGCTATATCATGTAATTTCTGTTCATATTATGGTAGATATTGATATTTAATGCATAAATTTCAAATTTTATAGAAAAATAATCACAAATAAATGAGTTATTGAACATTGTTTAGACACGTGCCTGTTTTTCTTTGATATGCCGAAAATCAATGAACCGTTAGACACGTGTCAAATTACATAACTGATTACACGGGAATCCTGCTATTTGTTGTGTTTAATCGACAATATTGGAAAAGTTGGATACTAATACATGAATTTTTATTCAGATTATATTTCAGTGATAAATTTTGCTTTGACTTCGCACTGAATAAGTTGTTGAAATTTTATTTTATTTTTTTTTTCAGATTCTCAAGAGTATTTTGTAATTATTTCTTGTAAATAATAGATTTGTATCTAAATTTATTTTCATATATGAACTATGATATGAAGACGTTAAGCAACGTATTACTGGACAAACCGAAATCAATAAGATAATAAATCTTTACTACATGCAACCACACTAATTTCAAATATGAACTGTTTGGGCAGAGATTATCTTATGCGTTTGCTATGGTTCATTTTCTAAATTTTTATCATATGAAGAAAACGTTTGAGCAATATATTTCTGGACAAAAACGAATTCAATTATTGAATATGATAAAAAATATTAACTACGTAATACCAAACTTATTTAATGCAAGCTACATGTAAACAGACGTATTTAAAACACGAACAGTTTGGACAGAGTTTATATCTCTTGCGTTTTCTATGGTCCATTTTCAATTTTTTTATCATATGAAGAACACGTTTGAGCAATATATTTCTGGACAAAAACGAATTCAATACGATAATAAATTTTTACTGCATGCAACTAATATAAGAAAGAAGATGTGGTATGGTTGGCGAAAAAAACAAATGTCGAACAATTACAAAAAAATAAGTACGGTATGAAGCCTTTGTAAACAGCTATCAAACTGGTTGAAAATTAGTGGTTTTGAATAACCCAAAGGACGTTACATGATTTTTTTTTTTTTTTCAATCGTAATTCGTACTAAGTATGAAGCAGTAATAGAAAGTGGAAAAGCAAACACCAGATTTTGATAGTTTTTTCAGAATTTACTCATATTTTTTAGGGAAACCATTTGCATTTACACCCATCTTTGTCGGAATTAAAATTAAAACAAAAAACTTATATTTCTATTCATTTTGTCTTGGTATCTCTAAATATTACTTCCATCCTCTTACATAAACATTTAACAAGCTGACCACACTCTTAACTTATTAGTTGGCGCACATCAAAGTCGTGCACAAATGGCAAATAACTTTGTCGAGAAAGAAATAGAAAATAAATAAAATTATTTGTCCTTTTAATCATTGCAAATAAGAACAACATATTTAATTATAAATAATAAGCATTGATCTTTACGATACAATTGTTAATTACTTAAAATAAAAAGATTATGATTGTTTAATAAGTTGTTATGTTATATGGCACGTGTCAATCGGTTCACTGATTTTCGGCATATCAAAGAAAAACGGGCACGTGCTTAAACAATGCTTAATAACTCATTTATTTGTGATTATTTTTCTATTAAATTTGAAATTTATGCATTAAAAATCAATCTCTTACTTAAAATGGAAACATAATACATGTAACAGCACCCCTTCTAGTCCTTAGTGGCATAGTATACGTCCTTAGTGCACTAAGGACTCCTTAGCAGTGTTTAGACGTACCGGTTAAAATAAGATATGTCAGAATTTGTTTAGTTGTAAAAACAATTACCAAGTAATAGTCCACTTAGAACTTCACCTCCGGCAAAATTCAGGTGATCGGAGGGCAATAAATTGCGTAATCGCACACCTGTGAATCCAGTCACAACTCTAAGGAAATAATGACCGGAAAATCGGACACACATAATTTCACTGTGAAATTTAGAAGCAAACTTAAGCAAAGAAATATTTCTTGTAATATCATGATCATTACCAGATTTTACTTTTTAAATTAAAAGAAATGCCGAAAAAAAGAAAAAAATATTTTCTCAATCAAATACACTAAAAAAAATACAACTATTTCAAGTAGTTTTTTAGAAAAAGAATTTATTTGATCTGAAATAAGTTTTCCTATTACTTTTCTTGATTAGCTATCGAGGTTATTCATCCCTGACTTGTCTACATGTTGTAGAATAATTATCGACGAGAATCTCATTCCGGGCCGCGTTTTTTAACGGGATTTCACGGAGTTGCCAATCTCTGTGTATATATGTCTCTGTTTATATCAAGGATTTGTATATATCACTATACAAATCCTTGTTTATATGATACATCCTTGGCTTTCAAATATTCGGATTTGAGCGTTTCTGATGTTAATCTGAGACTACTATAACACAGTTATAGTAGTCTCAGTGTGAATCCAGAAAAGCGCTTCTCAGGGACGCCTAAAATTTTTAATTTACAAATTGTTTCCATTTTTTACTAACAACAGAGGCATATATATACAATTTGTCTCTCAGTCTGCTTATCATTAATAAATTTTCAACTATTATTTTCGATATATCATTCTAGTAAATTAGGAACAGCAAAATGGATTCATGTGATATAAAATGGAAGGTCCTGAGTCATATTTGGCAATAGCCGCTTGCAGTCTCTTTCTTTGGACCATGACTGCCTTGACTGGTCCTGAGATTGTATGGTAATCTCAGACTGGTCACAGGGATTTTAGTCAATCCAGCCAGGGACAGTCTCCCTGATCCAACCCAAGTCGATTCGTCCATATTCGTCGTTCCGGCCCATATTTAAAATCGATCTGGCCCCAATTTAAAAAAAAAATATTTACAAGGGATAAAAATTGTATATATTTGACTTGTATTTATATATTCTAATACTTTTATGAATTACAGCAAATTTGGACGTTCAAAAATTGTGCCTTTGACGCATATTCAAATATATCATTTTCACTAGAGGAGACCATGTATTCGAATATTTGTTTTAAATTAGAAATTACCAAGAATGCTGGATATGCATAATTATACTCAAAACATGTATTGCAGAAGTTAGTACAATCATTAGTCAACATGTCTCAGCATTTTTCATATGACTTTGATCGTAATAATCTTTTTAACAACTGATGTAATGAACACAGGTTGATCACCAAGCTAATGCACGCAAACTTTTTTCATTTAAAAATTATAAAAACTACTCAAATTGAGAAATATTGTTTGAAATGCCGAATTCCTTTCATAAATTTCTTACCTTTTGTATTGATCATCAATACTGTTCCAAAAAAACTATTCCTACGATCAGCGAAATTTACTCAATTCTTTCATGTGCAAATTGCCACTTACCCTTTATCATATGCGTATATTTTACAAAACTCTCCGATTTTTATAATAACTAATAATCATTTCATTATGGGGACGGATCGACTTGGGACCAGATTATTTTGGGGGGCGGGAACGACCTGCTACCGTCACAGGGACTCGGCTAGCCGGGATATATATATATATTTGATCAATGCTGTTTTAATTTGTTGTTTTTTTCGTATTTCCTGTCATTTTATATCAAATGTAAATCGTTGGCATTATGATTTGCATCTATACTGACTATGTACAGTTTACTATCTATATATATATCCATGTCTTTACTGACAATCATCTGAAGTTCCGGTCAAGGATAAACAAAAATAGAAACAACACTTTATAAATTACATACATGTATGTCCAGACCAAAGCACATTAAATTTCTGGATTTACAATAAAGGGCCTTCACTGGGGAGGGGGGTTGAATAGGGGGTTAGTTAACATGTTAACAACACCTCGATTTTGGCAAAAACAGTTAACAACAAATATAAAATGCTGATAACAGTTAACACCAACTTTAACTGAATAACAGATAACAGTGGTGTAAAAACTTCAATAACACTTAACAACCATATTAAAAATCGAACAATATTAAGGTATTTGATTGTTCTATCCAAATTTGAGGAATTTCAAAATTGTAAAAAAAAAGTTTGTAAGTGCTCTAGTATTTTTTAGATTGGATTGATTTCATATTTCTTTATCTTTCCTTATTTATCATGGTAGAGTATTTTTGGCTACTTGTAGAAATCTTTCTTAGCAACACTTGGACTTTTTTCAGTATTCCTTTTTAAAAGTTAACGTTTTCAAAGATCTTTAAAGAAGCAACTCTTCATATATCAAAATTGTCCTTACTTTTTATTCTTTCTACTGAACAAACCAATTTTGGAACATATACCAAGAAAAAAGAAAGTTACTCATTAACCTTGACTTTTAAAAGGAAGATTATCTAAACCTGCATAATTTTTTTTTTTCAGAAGAAATAACTTTGGATTTATTGAAATAAAAAAAAATTGGTAAATTGGAATTAAAATTCTTCTAAAATCAGAGACTCCTTGATTTAAAAAGCAACTTAATCATGCTTCCGTGATTTTGATTTCACATAATTTTAAAGCACTGTTCATCCCATTTTAAGATATTTTTTAAATAACCGCTTTACCACAAACGATCTCAAATCAATAATCATTGTGCATTTCTAGTCCTAAAATTATAACAAGAATTGCTAGTTAAATATTGTAAATGAGCAGATAGCTTTCGTTTATCTACAACGGTTGTGTTATTTTTTCATTTTTTATATATTTTTTTTCTTTACATGTTAATTTTTGATTAATTCTAGAAAATGTATAAATCACCTTTGCAATTTGATTGTAAAATCATATTATGAATAAAGAATTTTATACATTACTTTATTTATGTGTACTTCACATGGCACACTTTATACAAAAATGAAAGAAAGAGATTAACAGCAAATTTAATATGATTAGTGTGAATCTTGAAAATTCTTGTAAATAAAAGTTAACAGAGATAAATTATTTAAAAAAAAACAATGAACACTTTAAGTGTCCAGTAACAGATAACAGGAATCCCATTTTCATATAAAGCAATTAACAACATTGCCAATTTTAACAGAACAGATAACAGACAGTGGGTTGAAAACAGTAAACAGTTTATATATATTTCAAATAACAGTTAACAACACCTTGACTACAATACCCTTCCCTTTTCACGAATGTGACTTACCGAATTAGACTATTTACCGGATTTGTAATAACATAAGCAACACGACGGGTGCCACATGTGGAGCAGGATCTGCTTACCCTTCCGGAGCACCTGAGATCACCCCCAGTTTTTGGTGGGGTTCGTGTTGCTTAGTCTTTAGTTTTCTATGTTGTGTCATCTGTACTATTATTTGTCTGTTTGTCTTTTTATTTTTGGCCATGGCGTTGTCAGTTTGTTTTCGATCTATGAGTTTGACTGTCCCTCTGGTATCTTTCGTCCCTCTTTTGAAATAGCCCAAAACAGGTTAACAGAAAAGGGTATTGCCCCCCTCTTCACTGTGATCAGGGACGCCCAAAGCCGAATATTTGTGTAAATGTCTTTTGCAAGGGTGAATTCAGGCGGGACATAGAAGGGGTACGCCCCTATTTTGATCGGATTTTTTTTTAAATGGCATAAAATCGTACAAATTGTTTTTCACATCGCTCCGTTCGGCGGTATACATTCTGTGTTCTGGAATTACGAACCTCTTTCAAAAATCCTGGATCTGCACTTGAATTTGTGTTCCACGAGAAACCAAACTCGATGAAAATCATGTATAATGTCACTGGCATGCAATCATACCATATAACAGCCTCTGTTTTATGTCGATACATCGTCGATATACCATCTGGCAACTAGGTATATGGACAATAAAAACTCGTTAATTATACCTGTAGAATGAATCGCGATATGTACTTGTAACTGCATATGCTACCAGTCTCCAATTTATAAATAACTTTAAATGGCATTTTCAAACGTGGCTTAACGAGTGTTTAATATGTTGTACAGTAACTTCCCTTGTCGGGTGATTGTGTCCATGCCAGTTATTCGTCCTGTTCACGAATAATTTAGATTATGTACTGGTAATAAAATTGTGTCTAAAAGTTACTACCATTGCTGCAATACTGCATATTTACAGCAGGTGCTGCTCTTCTTTAAAAATGTGAATGTCACTTGCTTTTATTTCGTATCATGAGAAATTAGAAGAAAAAAACAGCATTCAATTTTATAATATTGCTATTTCTCGCTTCTGAGGTTCGACAAAAATTAGTCGACTCTTAACTCATCAGATCCTGACAAAACGCACACATAAAACTATTAACAAAAACACAGAAGACATAAAGTATTGCTCTGAGACTAATTATATCTTTATTAAAGAAATGTTAACCTCTATCAAAATTGATTCTCAAATCATGTTAACCTTGTCGATATAGAGCTTTGCCTTTTTTGAATTATGAATTTTGTGGTTATAAATTTGAAGACACTTAAACAATAACAACACTTAAGGTTTTTCTTCTCCAGTCATTATGAGTTGACCTAAGCCGTATTTAGTACAATTTTGTCGCTGTTGGCTTGCAATGCCCTTTCATTTGATGTTTAATATGGACTTTTAAATTGGTTTATTCAAGTGCCACTGATAAGTCTCATGCAGACGAAACACGTGTCAGGCGTAAAAAATCATAATGTATCTTTGTTTGGTTTTGGCATATTCACTCTTTCATATACATAATTTAAGACAGTATAAAACATAATATTGGGTTGCTGCTAAGCTAATTGGAATACAATTTGTTTTCGTTCAATTTTAACGTTGGAACCATAAGTACTTGGGAACAGGACAGTTTGTTTTGCCCTCCCCCCTTTTTTCCTAAAAAATCCGATATTTTTTTGTTTTCTTTTTCTATTGATTATTTTCGCGTTTTTCTGTGTTATGCGTACATAATTATACTAGAAACAACAACATTTGTTTATGATTTATAACTATCATTTGCTAGTTAACTAATCCACAGATAACTGATATATGCATATATTATCGTAAACCGTGCGTAGACAAAAAAAAAAAAAAAAAAAAAAAAAAATACGGATTTTGGAAAAAGGGGGAGGGCAACAAATATCTCCGATCCCCAAGTACCTATGGCTGAAACAAGTGGCGGTAAGTGCAACTTCAAGTGTTTGTCTTTAATCAAATAGGGAACTTTAAATGGCATTTTAACCGCATTGACGAATATCCAGCAACAATAGCTTAATTAAATCCTCCTCCGCAGCAACGTGTTTTGGATTTGTGCCGACAAAACAAATGATTACAACTTAGAGATAATATTCACTACAAAGGAATGCAATTGACATTATTTTCCTCTCACGAAAATTTACTCGACGCCAAAAGAAAACTAATAAATATTGATTTTTGACAACTTAATAGTAATGCATGATATGTTTGACATGTTTGAAAAAGGGGTAATACGTGTTTACATATACACTTTGTTGTAACGCCCAGCAGCAACTATTACATATACTTAGATTGTAAACATGTTTATGAGATATGAGAAATGAATGCATAAAAAAAAAGAGGAAAAGGGGAAAAAGGGGGTGGTTGGCATTTAAAAATCCCTTAAAGCTTTTCTTCAAATGTATCTAGGTCACGAAAAAATTGGTGAGAATTATGCTTGTACCGCTTTAATCGGTATGGACCCTTGATCCCCCTTAAAAACGTATGATTACTGCATGATTTACGCCGAGCCCACAATTTTTTCTGCGTTTACTCTTAAATGTCTCAAGCGTGTCAGAGAAGCATGAAATATCAGTTTTAAAGTCTTTAGTTTGACCCAGTCGGTGATCACGATATTACCAAAGCCGCACTTTTGAAATGGCTTTACTAAGTCTTATCTTAAATTTTATGAATTAAGGGACACTGCTATTAGGAAGTTGTCCCTTTTTTGCGATAATTTGAAATGCAATTCACCATTCTTTGCTATTTGAGTTCATTACGAGAATTTGTTTTTAACAGTATGAAGATTTTTAATGTGTTACGAATTCTACTGTCTAGAATTCAACAGCTCGATGTCCATTCTTTTAGCCCGGTACATTCCCTGTGCATGTTAAGATCTAATATGTTGTAACATGTTTCACACTTCCTTCTGCTATCTATGTATACTGTGTGTAGTTTATATGTTGTATGCCTATAGTTGTTATGACTTGGGTAAATAAAGATTATAAAATGTTCAAAAAGAGTCCTTTTAGATATGTGGAAAATCTTTTTATCTAATATGTGTTTTGTGATTTGAAAAAATAAATACTTCTCAAGAACTTCCTCTTATCTGATCACAATATAACATTGGCTTTTTATAGTTGATTAAGTAAGCACAGAATGGAATCCTTCTATATATACAGTTGAAAAAAAAAATTTGTATCGAGCCAAAAAGAAAGTCTAGAAAGAGAGTCAAATGAAAGGCGATTACTGGAAAGGATTTCATATGCAAATCTTAGTACAAACGTGTTATTTTTGTTGAAATTTCGGAAAAACTTTCCAATCAGCAAATCCGTCCTTTCACAGGCAATTTGTTCCATGTATGCGGGTAGATCAAGCTATCCAACACCTTTCGATAAAGGCCTTACGTTGATCCATAGTTGCCTTGGAACATCTACGTTGTTTGGTCTCTGTTGGATAATGTCTCATAGGAAATCATATCATATTTCATTATTTTTAACGCAAGGCTACGGTCGAACATGTTACATCAAATGTTTATGTTCAAAAATATTCATGAAGAAAGAAGAAGTATATATGGTCGGAGTTTTTGTTTTTGTTTTTTGTTTGTTTTATTTTACATTTGTCTTGTTTATCTAATACTGAAACCTTAAGAAAATTCCCCTTTTCAATTATAATCATAACGCTAAAAATTAAAAAAATACTGAGAACCTTTCCGACAGTTTGTTTATATATATCTTCAATTGCCAATAACCATCCCCCTTTTCCCCTTCATCCATCTAAACCTATGTAGTAACAGTTCTTTTACTATAGCAGGGAATCTGTATCATTTTGAAATTCACGAATCTAGAATCAATACACCTTGCTGGCTGGAGCAATGGATCAATAAAAGTGTTCATGAAAATATTTTTTTTGAATCAGTTCAATGACTACGTTAAATTCTAACAAAATAAATATTTATTTTGAAACATGAAGCGATATATAGATATATATTCACAATGAGTATTTGCCAAGCGTCAAACACAGCAACATAAACTGATCATTTATCACTTAAGCATAATCTGAAAAAAAATACAGATACATTATATATAAATACACGTCATATTTCTTTTTCAATCAATTAATCTACTTCCTCAACTGTTGGTCCCTGTGCTGAGCCTCCGTGTGATTCGCCTCCAGACTTGGCACCGCCTCCATGTAGTTTTGTCATTACAGGCGACGCTACCTGTTGTAAATCTTTCATGTGATAGTCGTATTCATCTTTTTCGGCTAGCGTATTTGCTTCTAGCCATTTCAGTGTCTCTTCACATATTTTTAGCACTTTATCTTTCTCATCTTGTGACAGCTTGTCCCCTGCGTCATTTATCGCCATCCGAACAGTAAAAGCGTAATTCTCAAGCTGATTTTTCGCAGTTACTCTTTCGCGCTGTTTATCATCTTCATCTTTGTATTTCTCTGCTTCGTTAACCATTCGGTCTATCTCGGCCTTGCTCAATCGTCCTTTATCGTTTGTAATTGTAATTTTATTGGATTTACCCGTACTTTTATCCTCGGCATGAACGTTTAAGATTCCGTTAGAGTCAATGTCAAAAGTCACTTCAATTTGCGGAACACCACGTGGTGCGGGTGGTATACCATTTAAATCAAAATTTCCTAATAGATTATTGTCTTTGGTCATGGCTCTTTCACCTTCATATACCTGTATATGAACACCAGGTTGGTTGTCCGCGTAAGTTGTAAATGTTTTTGCCATTTTGCAAGGTATCCTGCTGTTCCGGTCGATCAGATTTGTCATTACGCCACCTGCTGTTTCAATTCCTAAAGATAACGGCGCAACGTCAACTAAGAGAACATCTTTGATTGCTTCGCTGGTGTCGCCTGTTAGAACGGCGGCTTGTATCGCAGCGCCATAGGCGACAGCTTCATCGGGATTGATTGATTTGTTTAACTCTCTTCCTGCCATGAATTCTTGTAATAGCTTTTGAATTTTTGGAATTCTTGTAGATCCACCGACAAGGACAACATCGTGGATTTTAGATTTATCAAGTTTCGCATCTCGAAGTGCACGTTCGACCGGTTCAAGTGTTCCCCTAAAGAGATCTGCATTGAGCTCTTCGAATCTAGCCCGGGAGATTTTAGTATAATAATCAACACCGTCAAATAGTGAATCTATTTCTATACTTGCTTCGGCGCTGCTGGACAAAGTTCGCTTCGCCCTTTCACATGCCGTTCTCAATCTCCTTACGGCTCTGTTATTGCCGCTCATATCCTTGTGGTGCTTTCGTTTGAATTCCTGCATGAAAAAATCCACCATCCTAATATCAAAATCCTCTCCCCCAAGGTGAGTATCTCCCGCTGTGGACCTCACCTCGAACATCGACCCTTCATCGATCGTAAGAATCGATACATCGAATGTCCCGCCTCCAAGATCGTAAATCAAAACATTCTTTTCACCTTTCAAGTTTTTATCGAGACCGTAGGCCAGAGCTGCTGCGGTTGGCTCGTTTATAATCCTCAAAACATTTAATCCAGCGATTGATCCGGAATCTTTAGTTGCTTGCCTTTGAGAATCGTTGAAATAAGCTGGTACTGTTACAACAACATCTTTTATTTTCTTTCCAAGATATGCACTTGCTGTCTCCGCCATTTTTGTAAGTACCATGGAACTGATTTCCTCGGCACTGAATTTTTTCGTTTCTCCTTTAAATTCCACTTGAATCATTGGTTTATTATTGACATTTATCACTTTAAACGGCCAATGTTTCATATCGTTCTGAACTGATATGTCATCAAATTTTCGACCGATCAGGCGTTTTGCGTCAAACACAGAATTCGTGGCATTCATCGCAACTTGGCTTTTAGCTGCATCCCCAATTAAACGTTCAGTGTCCGTGAACGCTACGTAACTCGGCGTTGTCCTGTTTCCTTGGTCATTGGCTATAATTTCAACTTTCCCGTTCTGGAAAGCTCCAACACAAGAATAAGTTGTCCCAAGATCGATTCCAACCGCTTTTGCACTCATTTTGAAATAAAAACTGTCAGATATAGCCAAACTATTCGAAGATGATTATATACAACAGGTAAAGATTTTAGTCCAAAACTAAAACGAGTTATAGTCTCTTTCGGTTTCTTTAGTTACTAGTCCCAGAAACGTCTAACTATATCCGAGCTCGAAACACGGAAGGCCTATACGAACTCAGAGACAAATCAAATAATATAAAGTCAGCTATTTTCTTGCCAAAACACAAACAATGTTAGACGTGAAGTTAGTGCAGCTTCACTCAGGTTGATATATGTAGTATATTTACGCCTCGTGAAACTGACTAAGTTAATAAATATTCACTTGATGTTTTGCTACGGATACTTCTAGAGTTTACCTGTATGTGTTTATATTTACAAAATATATAATCATGCATACAACGTCTAGAAATTTCTTATTGTCAGTAATTTGTGAAACGCAATTATGATTGAAAGCCAACAAATTTCAGTATCTATTTTTAATTTTTACATAAGATGGTAATGATATTTTGTAAAAAACTAGAACGTTCGATTGATAACTATTAATGTTGCATGGTTGAATAGAATTACAGATACACAGTTGACTATTTTATTTAACTTCTTTATTAGGTTATACCGGATTTATTAACACAAACGTTTACCTATAATAATTCTAGTTTTTATATCATTTTAGAAAACCGGTTTTAATCGACGCCTTTGATATTTAAGCGTGCAAATATTAAATCATTTCTTCCAAACAATATTATATATCTTCTTTCGTTGTTAAATATATTTTCGGACTCATCAAGGAAACTTGACTGATTGATTGATTGATTAAATGATTATTGGTGTTTAACACTTTCAACACTTTTGGCTATATCACGGCGACCAATTTTTACTTGTAACGGATGAAAAGCATAATAACAAAAATACCGAACTCCAAGGGAAATTCAAAACGGAAAGTCCTTTTTAAAATGGCAAAATCAAAAGCTCAAACACATCAAACGAATGGAAAACAACTGTCATATTCCTGACTTGGTACAGGCATTTCCTTATGTAGAAAATGGTTCTATACTAGGTGATTCGTTGTTATTTTTTGTCTTAAAAGACGGAAGTCAAATGTTTTATTCTTTATGGGTGCATACTATCCGACAGTCTTAGAGAGGGAGTAAAATTGTTTTGATAGGGAAAATTCAATAAGTTGGTCTGAGGACACAGTGTTCGTCCTTTGACTAATATAGTCCCTAGTGTGGACAGTGTATAACTTGAATTTTTTTTTCATACCCTTCCAAATGTATTTCTTTATATTTTATGCATGAAATATTAAGAATGGGGATGAAATTACAAGTTAAAAAAAATTGGATGATGAATTTTTATGTAAAGTAGTGATTTTGTACAGTTAAAAAGATCAAACATTAGTACATGTATGTCTGAAGCTGTCAAACTGAATTATAGACCCTATTAACATACATTTGACTGTTTTCTGCTCTTTGGTCGGGTTGTTGTCTCTTTGACACATTCCCTATTTCCATTCTTAATTTTTAATTGTCCGTATTTTGAGTTAAAGCCGATCGACTTTTCTATAATTTTGATATTATTTGTCCCCAAAGTAGAACACTACACTGTAAAAATCTTTTTGAGATAGAGCAGGTGCGATTTTGTAATTTGAATTTATTGTCTAAAAGAAATGCACTACGAAATAACTGTGTTCTCGGGCCAGTAAAGATATATTCCATTTGTCGTATCCACACTCCCATCCTCTTTTCCTCTAATGTGACCTACTGAATTTGACTTATCACCGGATTTGTACTTACATGCGCAAAACGACGGGTGGCACATGTGAGATCACCTCCTGTTTTTGGTTGGGTTCGTGTTGCTCAGTCTTTAGTTTTCTATGTTGTGTTTTGTGTGCTGTTGTTTGTCTTTTAGTCTTTTTCTTTTTTTGCCATGGCGTTGTTAGTTTATTTTCGACTTATGAGTTTGAATGTCCCTTTGGTATCTTTTGCCTCTATTTTAAGGATACTACAAATTGATTTTTTAGTGGAGGAGGATTTTATCGCAGACGTAATATTTATTTTTTCCGTGCTTCAAGGTATGTGTATTGATTTCGCGCGAAAATTCATGTCCTATTTGGTACACAATCGCATTGAGCATTTTGTGGGTAGAAAATCAATGTCCATCCTGTCTTGGGCAAGATTATCTATTTTCAGTGCTTATCAGTCTAGCCTAATTATTTAAAAAAACGTCCGGACCCAACCAAAAATTCAAATGGTCATCCCCTGAATTGGTCACCTTTTAACTAAATCGTACAGGAAACAATAGTCTGAAAATAGCTATGCCGTCTCCGAATCTCCGACATTCAAATGTGTGTCCCCTTAAATTAATTTCAATTTTAATCATAAAATAGAATAAAAAAAAAAGGAATAGAAAAAAAATTAAAAAAAAAAAGAATACAGCTGCTAAGTTGCTAAAACTATATTGACCAGTAAAAAAAAAAAAAAAAAAAAAAAAAAAATTCCAAAATGTGTTGTCAAATTCATATATATGCTTTTTATTTTATCGTTAATTTGGAAAAGGCCACTCTAGGCTTTGACATTATATTTCAAACAACAATAGAACAGCTACAACCAGCTAAGAAATTAAATATAGAAGTATAAACGATGGAAAAATATTATTCAACATGTCTTTTAACCTGACTAAATATATCAGTATTGGCGTAATATTCTTTAGACTTTACTTTAATTTTTATATAAAGAGACGTAACAAAGTGACGAATAACAAATTAAAATTTATTAAGCACAATTTCCATCGACAAAATTGCAATGACATATGCATAAAACAACAAATACTATGTCACATAAACAGCATTTACAGGTACATAGTGTTTGTTGTTTGCTGTACATCCAGTGGCAAGTATTTCATACTTATTCAGAACGTGCACAGTAAAAAAGTCATATCAAAATAAATCTGCATCGATATATGTAACGATTGAATAAATGGATAATGACTTTCATGGTCTTAAATCAGTTCATACATCAAGAACACAAAGGACCGAGCCCCCTTTTTTATAGCAAAATCCCAAGTCCTTTCAACATATATTTATAAAAAGAAGAAAAAAAAAAAGAAAGAAAATATAAACACGGGAGCCACTGAGGCTAAATATATAAGGTCTCTTTACCACAGATGGTACACTACGCATTACTAGTAATTAATTAAAATGATATATGTGGGAAATAAATATATACAGAAAGTCTGTGATTGACTTTTTGGAGTGATAAGAAAAGTCTTTGCCTTCTAAATTTCGTTTAAATAATTTACAATTTAGTCCAAATCTGGTAGGGCAAGTTAAAATGACTCTGCGGGGAGGACAGAACGTTCACATACATGTTTAACCTCGCCACTTTATGTGACTGACCACCAGGAGCCTGAGATTTCAGCGGTTGTGGGTGTTTTTTGTAAAATTAGTAGTAAAGGAATTAGCGGAATGCAATACTAATAACTACGTCTTTCCGGTTGTTTTTTTAAGCTACATGATTGAACGTATTTATATAAGTGTACATAGACAGCAAATACCATCGATTTGAATTATTTGTAACTATAAGTATGAGTGCCAACACATTCCAGAGATTTTATAGACTTATTAATTATCTATCCTGTCATGTGCAAATTACTCTCGTGCATTTCTTCATTAAAATACTTGATTCTTCGTCAAAGATCAAAGTAATTTTTTTTATTCCTAAAATGAAGTAATAAGTTATTTTTTGAATTAAAAAAAAAAACACACGGATCACAAGTACCATACATGAGGATATGGATGGGGGTTATAGAATAGAGAATAATGAGCAAAAAAATATAAAGAATAGAGAAAAATGACCCAAAAAATAAAGAATAGAGAAAATTTTACCAAAACAATAAAGAATAGAGAATAATGAGGTGCTAAATATAAAGAATTGAGAATAATGGACAAAAAGTATAAAGAATTGAGAAAAATGGCCTAAAAAATTAAAAAATACAGAAAAAGGAATCCCCATTCAGACCCTCATACATTTTGCTACACTTTTAGAAGTAGAATTAATTTAATTTTAAGTTTCAGGTATTTGATATCTGGTCTTGCGTCATGTTGGTTTTAACGCTCATCAACTGTTGATACCAATATATTTCTTGAGCACAACTGTAAAATATGTTAATACATAGTGTATCAAATTTATTTTGGCACATTCTAAGTTTGTATTCTATGAACTTTAGAATATATTCTTCAACTTGAATAAACATTGGCACATTGTAAGTTTGTATTCTACGAACTTTAGATTGTGTTCTTCAACTTGAATAAACATTGGTACATTGTAAGTTTGTATTCTACGAACTTTATATTATGTTCTTCAACTTGAATAATCATCGGCACATTGTAAGTTTGTATTCTACGAACTTTGGATTATATTCTTCAACTTGAATAAACATTGGCACATTGTAAGTTTGTATTCTATGAACTTTAGATTGTGTTCATCAACTTGAATAAACATTGGCACATTGTAAGTTTGTATTCTATGAACTTTAGATTATATTCTTCAACTTGAATAAACATTGGCTCATTGTAAGTTTGTATTCTATGAATTTTAGATTATATTCAGTTATTCTTCAACATGAATAAACATTGGCACATTGTAAGATTGTATTCTATGAACTTTAGATTATATTCTTCAACTTGACCCTCATACATTTTGCTACACTTTTAGAAGTAGAATTAATTTAATTTTAAGTTTCAGGTATTTGATATCTGGTCTTGCGTCATGTTGGTTTTAACGCTCATCAACTGTTGATACCAATATATTTCTTGAGCACAACTGTAAAATATGTTAATACATAGTGTATCAAATTTATTTTGGCACATTCTAAGTTTGTATTCTATGAACTTTAGAATATATTCTTCAACTTGAATAAACATTGGCACATTGTAAGTTTGTATTCTACGAACTTTAGATTGTGTTCTTCAACTTGAATAAACATTGGTACATTGTAAGTTTGTATTCTACGAACTTTATATTATGTTCTTCAACTTGAATAATCATCGGCACATTGTAAGTTTGTATTCTACGAACTTTGGATTATATTCTTCAACTTGAATAAACATTGGCACATTGTAAGTTTGTATTCTATGAACTTTAGATTGTGTTCATCAACTTGAATAAACATTGGCACATTGTAAGTTTGTATTCTATGAACTTTAGATTATATTCTTCAACTTGAATAAACATTGGCTCATTGTAAGTTTGTATTCTATGAATTTTAGATTATATTCAGTTATTCTTCAACATGAATAAACATTGGCACATTGTAAGATTGTATTCTATGAACTTTAGATTATATTCTTCAACTTGAATAAACATTGGCACATTGTAAGTTTGTATTCTATGAACTTTAGATTATATTCTTCAACTTGAATAAACATTGGCACATTGTAAGTTTGTATTCTATGAACTTAAGATTATATTCTTCAACTTGAATAAACATTGGCACATTGTAAGTTTGTATTCTATGAACTTTAGATTATATTCTTCAACTTGAATAAACATCGGCACATTGTAAGTTTGTATTCTATGAACTTTAGAATATATTCTTCAACTTGAATAAACATTGGCACATTGTAAGTTTGTATTCTACGAACTTTAGATTATGTTCTTCAACTTGAATAAACAATGACACATTGTAAGTTTGTATTCTATGAACTTTAGATTATATTCTTCAATATGAATAAACATTGGCACATTGTAAGTTTGTATTCTATGAACTTTAGATTATATTCTTCGATTTGAATAAACATTGGCACATTGTAAGTTTGTATTCTATGAACTTTAGATTATATTCTTCAACTTGAATAAACATTTGCACATTGTAAGTTTGTATTCTACGAACTTTAGATTGTGTTCTTCAACTTGAATAAACATTGGCACATTGTAAGTTAGTATTCTATGAACTTTAGATTATATTCTTTAAATGACTTGAATAAACATTGACATATTGTAAGTTTGTATTCTATGAACTTTAGATTATATTCTTCAACTTGAATAAACATTGGCACATTGTAATTTTGTATTCTTTGAACTTTAGATTATATTCTTCAACTTGAATAAACATTGGCACATTGTAAGTTTGTATTCTACGAACTTTGGATTATATTCTTCAACTTGAATAAACATTTTATTTGGTGTAGAAAGTTAAGGTGTATGATACTCGTGTAAAAAAAAAACAAGATCCTAGAATAACGGGTTTCAAACCCCTTATATATCACGGGTAATAGGGCGAATGACTTTGAGATGACGAACAGCAATAAGCGCTGTTTTTTGCCTTTTTGTGTTTTTGTGTTTTGTGGGTTTTTTTGGCTGTGCATATGCTGATTTTATGTCATGGATGGATACCCCACATCCTTTCTTTTCTACCGCACTAGTATAAACCAAGAGGTGTTTAAACAGGATAAGTATGTGTTACATAAATGGAAGTTAGTCACGAAAACATTTACGGAGGAGTTTGAAATAACATAATAGCAAAAATAAAGTTGTAATTATGATTTACAAAGGAGGCGATTACACAAAAAAAATCCTTTCATAATTAAATAAAAATGTTTAAAATGGATCAACTAAATGCATCCCCCCCCCCCCTTCCTAAATTTAACGAATTAAAAGTTGAATAAGAATTTAAAGTTGTAATAAAAAGAAAAGACTATTCAATGAGATGAGACGATATTCCAACACAACCATGACAGCACGTGCGAAATTATATAAAATTGACTAGGAGAAGAAATGGATATTAAGAAAACTGTGTAGTATCATTTAAAATTTTAATATCATTTACATTGAAGTGTTATCATTTATCAGCAACAATTAAGTTAAGATTTTGGCAATTAAACCAGAAAAAGACAAGATAGTATAGCGATTCATATTGCCATACAAAACATGCAGTGATACATGTAAGGCACTCATTTGATGACAGAAACATAGCTGCAGCAATTAAGATTTTATTCCTAATCCATAACTGTAAAACATCTGAAAGTGGTCACTGCAACTGCTAAATTTGAGACAATGACACTTTCCCTGTTTTATCAAAACGAATTGAGGAGACTCGGTGGCCGAGTGGTGTAAGTAGTTACTACTGTAATCACTAGCCAGTCAATACTGAGGTTGTGAGTTCGAACCCCGCTCGTGCGGGCGCACTCAACTCCAATCTTAATTGACTAGGATTGCCAGTTTTCCTATCGAAGGTCGGTGGTTTTCTCCGGGCACTCCGGCTTCCTCCACCAATAAAAACTGGCCGCCAAGAAATAGCCCAAAAGCGGTGCTTAAAAGTGGCGTTAAAACACCAAAAATCAAAATCAAATCAAAACGAATTGCTCTTTAAAGAATAATCTAATACTAACAATTGAAACAACATTGTCCCTGTGTTACTCATATAGATGGTATATACACTACGTACATATGAACGAGTTTCTAATGCATGTAACTAATTGACAGAGTTTACTATGGACCGCCGTAGCTGTCTTATGTGTTAAATTGAATGCTAGGATGATGCTTTGTCATTATATGCTGATACTTTGTCATTATATGCTGATAACTTGTCATTATCTGCTGATGTTTTATCATTATATGCTGATACAAGCATACAATTTAACACATAAGACAGCTATGGCGTTCCATAGTTTACTGTATCTACGATAATGATCCTTCAGTGGTATTTTTATACTACTTGTAACAATACAATACAATTAAACAACATACATTCTTAAAGGTTTTAATTGCTAAGATCGTTACTTTATCTTACAGATTAATGAATGATCGAGCGAAAAGACACATATCTGTTTTCAAGAAGTGCCCCAGTAAAGTTTACTTGAGAAGTGATACGGTTTTCTTGAAACATTTCAGAGAAAAACAAAAGTCAAGGCAGCAAGAAATAACAGAAGGTATGGTCGAAGTGATTTGTAAAACGTTGCAGAATTCAGCACGTCTTTGATCTAACTTAAAATAAATGACGGTCATCTCGTGGTTATTTAATTTGGCCTCAGAGCGACATTATGCAATACAGTATGATCATTAAGTAAAAAACTGAAGCGTATATATGACAGTTAAAATAAATCTTTCGCAGTTTAATATCATTCTCCGTAAAGATAAAAAAGGACACTTTTTTTTTCGGCAGCTCAATACTAAGATTAATCCAGTTTCACGCCTTAGCTACAGGTCCATTAGACCAGGCATGTAAAATAACTATGGGCCTCAAAGAATTTATACAACAGTAATAGAAGATGAAGTCAATCGCTTTTTATCTGTATCAAAAATAAGACTACCAGTCTACAATTTGATAAAAATAAAGTATTTTAACAGATTCAACTTCCAATGATTAAAATGAAAATAATAAACTTGCTAAAGTTCTTATCAGTTCTATGCCTCATATGCAGTCTACAGTTTGTTTTATTAAAAAGTCAATACACCTGCGATTAGTGGAAGAGCACAACAACTAGATTTTTGGTGTAATTAATGATCTTAGTAATTATGATTTATGCTGAAGTTTGAATATAATTCAGTCTATTGGATTGTATTCTTGTTCGTTGACTGCGTTTTGCCATCAAAGTTTCAGCAAATGTTCAGGGTATATGTGCCTTGAAATAAGGACATTGATTGAAAGAAAGGATACACAAAAACATCATATTCCTTATATTTACCAAGTTTAAAACTAGATGTAACTGTTAACACCTAGCTTGTTTTTCGGTAATTGCAGTAAACAAGATATTGTGTCTCGCTTTGCTCTTACTAAGGGCGGAGAAATACTCAATCTAATTAAAATATAGAACTCTGATTTAGTTAAACAGATTGAGAAATACTGTGTGGATCGATATTGATTTCTATCCAAAAGCAATATTCACGCCTCGAAAAAGGAATCTTCGCGCTATGAAAGAATTTCAGTTGATACGGCCATAATACATATGCATGTGTTTTATTTCAGGACAAAGAAAAATTTTAGAAAAGAAGAAATATATTATCAGAAAAACTGCTTTTCTTCACCAAAATCTTCAACAGAAATCTCTCGTACCGTTTCGTTGTTTATTTTCACAGATTGGAAATGAAAAGTTTGAGTTGCACATGCTACCAGATTATGTGGAAAGCGTCTTGGCAATGCTCAAGGTGATGACAGGAATTTCATGTTTTAGTAAAGTAATATATTTTTTTTTATGTTATAAAATTTGATTATCAAATATACATGTACGTTGTATCAAAGAAATTTAGAAAAATGAAATATACCAAGGGCGAATTTACATGTAGGTGGGGTTCGCTGCCCTAAAAATCCAAAGCATAGGCTGAAAGTAAAAGAAGTGAGATGGAGAGGGATAGAGCAAACAACATTTCCGGGATATTCTTCCCATTGGAGCATTGCAAGGCAACTACTAGTATCATAGATTTGCTGGGTCCTAGGCGGTCATAGACCCTTGCATATTTTTTACATTCCTACCAACGCAAAATCTAAGATCTGCAATTGTATACAAAAAAGGGAATAATATTTGAATATTGGTTGTGGACTTGTCCGTAGTTTGTCTGATCAAAATGTTTTAAGACAAATCCCAGGTTCACTTTAGAAACTAATACTGTCATGAGTAATTCAAATGAAAAAAAAAACAGAATTAGTACCAACGAAAAAGATATGTTTACGTGTAACAACAGTTATAAGCCGAAGGAATACAGTATTCATCCGAAAACAACTTAGATAATTATACATATTCAATACAAGTCATGTATTTAGATCTTTTGGGTACTTATTTCATACATGTATATATCTATATTTCTTCCTATCATGTCTGATTGCTTGCGATTCAGGATGACCAATACGTACATCAGCTTGATATGTCAAATACCAAGATTGATATAGCAGGAAGTCGCCTTCTGTCAGAGTTACTTAAGACAAACAAGAATATAACAACCTTGGTAAGAATATATATGTGCACTACATGAGCCAAATTGTAATATAGACTTGTTAGCAGCCGATGGATCCCCACATTAGCCAGTAATTAGGTCCTAATATTATATATTCGTTGTATTTAAAAAGGATTAATTTAATTACGCAGATATGCCAACATTTCTTGTTTGACGCAAGATTACTTTCACGTGCCATTTGATTTTTTCTGAATTGAAATTTTCAAGGTTTTGCGTCCTGTACTGGTCTCGACACTGCTGTAGGAACTCTATCTTGAAATACAGCCACCTATATTAGAGTCTAAGACGGGAAGGCTTCATACAAGCAGTTAATAATATGTACTTTGAGTATCCTTTCAATAAAACATTGAATGTAATTGGATCTTAGTATTTTGTCTTATGTTATCCATGTTACTGTTACAATAGAGTAAATTGCCTTTTCCTTTACTCATTCTAATTTAAAATGTGCTTTTATGTGCTTAAGTCCCTTTTTTTGGTCCTCCGAACGATATTAAACACTCAGGTGTTTGATATCTAAGTAAAACTACGCTATTCAAGCCACATAAACGTGCCTGTCAAGATTCAGAAACCTCTGCAGTTGTTGTTTTGTGTCATATCTAGAAAAATAATTTGTTTAGAACTTAGTTTTGATGGAAAATCTCTGATTAAATTTAGTCAGATTTTGTTCAGGCTCCATGCACAATTAAAAAGTTTGTGAACGTATGGATGGGCAACACTGTATTTACTTATTGTATATTCTCTAAAGGTCCTCAACAAGTCTGGTATGTGCGGAAAACGGTTGAAAACTTTAGTTAAACATGGCCAGTTTGAACAGTTAGAGAACGTTGTATTATCAGGTATGTTCACTCTTAGTTTGAGATTGCTCTGAAATCTGACGGCCTTATTAATGACTTGTTGTGGTCTCCATGTCCAATAGTCCAGCATGTCCTTAAAGGGTCGTTAGACGTCAGAGCAGTCTCGAACTAGTTCACTTGTTTCCTGTACGTACAAAAAGTTATGGCAAGTTTTATAGTTACTTTTATGAGGTTGATACAGTCTTTAGACATCGTGATTAAGGTTTACACTTTTGATTAAAAACGTCTAGTTTGGACCTTTGGAGACCGTTGTCATACCATGTCTACTGTCTAGTAAATGTTTACCTTTTTGTTTGTTGATGTTAAACGAAACATTCAGCGACTTTGGTTATTACATGCATAAAATGGAGCGGTTTTGTTGATGGGGAAAGCGAGAGTACCCGAAGAGAATGTTTTGTCCTTGTACTACTATTAAAAATACGCTTTTTTGAAGAAAAAAATATTTCAAAAATAGAAAATTTACTTACTTAAGTTACATTTCTTATTAAGGACATTCAGTGACCTGGGAGTTGCCTTTATAAATTCAAGTGTCTCTTTTAAATTGAAAATATATAGATTAATAAAGTGCACTGGATAATTGCAAAACAGAGGGAAATAAGAACGAAAAGCAAAAGCAGAAAAAATAAGTTTAATATATAAAGAATAAGATGTCATTAACCGCTGTATCTTAAATTACTAGTATGCATAAAGAAAAGTTTACTTTTGTTCTAGGAAACAAAATTGGTGAACATGACTGTGGCACAATATCAACATTTCTCAGGGTAAGAATGATTTATTATAGCACCTCTCGTTTAAATGTAGCCATAGGACTAGAAATATTTGTTTTCTGGATTTCATCGGTTGAAAAATCAAGAAAATTGTTTGCTTCACATCCCATTTTTCAATCTAATTTGATGATATTTAATTGTGGAAATCTTTTTAAATCGAACGTATCTTCTTCGCGCATAGCTCTTATTTTATGTGTGGGTTTTGCTTTTCTTTTAGTCATTAATGAAGTGATTAGCTGTTGAACTTTATGTTTTGGATTTTCAGATAATTTTCCCTTGAGCAAGAGACATTATCTGTTGTACCGTAATTGTTTTGAAATGGGGTGGGGTGGTGGTGGGGTTGTTCCTGCTGAAGGTAAATACATGCAGAAAAAAACTGTTTCGGTCGCCAAAAAAAAAATCTTTTCATTTTAATGTTGCTGTTATAAAGTGGCCTTATATAATTTACTTAAATACCGTATGAGTCCTTTTCATTGTTTCGGGCAATACAGTGACCTGTAATTGTTAACATCCTTGTCATTTGGTCTTTATTTGATTTGTTAGATTGATGGATTGGTGATTGCTTTACGCCACATCAGCACAAAAAGGCTATATCGCGACGAGCAACTCATTGGATAACAAGCAACAACATTTTTTTATCCTTTTTTTCGTCAGAAAGTTATATTTTGTTGAATAACCTTTCATGCCATTGCTATAGGTTTCGTGTTATTAGTGTTACTAATTTGCAATTTCTTTTCTATTCATTAGAAGTCCAAGAATTTGAAACGGTTGTCACTCAGGGCAAATAATCTGGAAGAAAACGGATGCCGGGAATTAGCAGTAGAACTGGGTGTGTATTCAAACAAAATAGAAAATGAAAAAAACGCATGCATTTGTTATATTTAATTTTTCTATATATTCAATAATACTATGTGAGATCAAACATTGGAGAATCTAGAAATTGAATCATTATCATAAAATATGTAGAACCATGCAACAGAATACATTTTTCGAAAGTGAAACGTCAAATCAACGTAAAACAACAAGCGGTCCAGAAACAGTATAGGTACAGCTAGCCTAACTTGGTAAAGACACAACATGGAGAGGAGTTAAACCATTTTTACTGTGATTAAACAAATATTAGTCTGGAACTCAGCCTCTTTTCCACACAGAATATCCCTTAACCCCTCCTCCTAAATATTTACCAAATGCCATTAATACATTTTGAGTGAAGATGTTGATACTAACGAGTTAATCAAGGTTAACATATATTTGTTAGTAACTGTTGTCTTACTCCATGTAATAATTAAAGTCAATTATATATATATATATATATATTTGGCAATCACCAATGGCAGCCAGCAGGGTTTAAGAACATCCGTTGTTCGACATGTTAGTCAAATGCGTTTTGTTAAAATATACTTTTTCACTTTTTTAGTCTTTTGTGAAATGTTGTTTGTGCTGTATTTAGACCCCTCTACCAAGAAATTTGTTTTGAATGCACACGTATAAAAATTGCGGTTTTTATCCAACGCAGTCATAGGTTTGAACGTTGTTTTCAATTTAGACTTATATATATTATATATTTTCTAGGCCAACATAAAACACTGAAGAAGCTTGATCTGAGTTGGAACCACATAAGAAGACACGGAGCAATTGATATATCTAGAGCAATCAAGGTAAATACATTTACAAAATGGTTATCATAAAAAAAGAAGATGTGGTATGGTTGCCAATGAGACAACTCTCCGCAAGAGACCAAAATGACATAGAAATTAACAACTATAGGTCACCGTATACGGCCTTCAACAACGAGCAGAACTCATATCGCAAAGTCAGCTACACAAGGCCCCAAAATGACATATGTAAAACAATCCAAACCAGAAAACCAATGGCCTGATTGATGTACAAAATAATGAACGAAAACAAATATGATATACAAAAACTGTCAACAACAATCGACAACCACTGAATTACAGGCTCCTAAATTGGGACAGTCACATACAGAACGTGGCGGGGTTAAACTAGTTAGAAGGCGTCAACCCTCTCCTAACCTGGGACAGTGGTGTAACAGTACAAGATAAGATCAAACTAATAAAATCAGTTGAAAAGGGCTTAACTCATCAGATAGATACAAAGAAGAAAAACATCTAACAAAAACACAGACCGGACGTGGCAGTTAGAAAGTTTTGAGACTGAAAATCAAGTCAGTATGAAGCAAGATTACATCGTTCCATATCGAAATTATCTATAACACAGGCTCAGTGGTTTGTTGTTTTTTAACATATTTGTTTTTTGTATATTTTGTTTTATTAAAATTCAGGCCATTCATTTTCTCGTTTGAATTGTTTTACATTTGTCATGTTGAAGCCTTTTAAAGCTTGCTATGCGGTTTTGGTTTACTCAACGATGACTTGCTTCTAAGTCATTTGTTTTTGGATTGAAAGTTGTCCCATTGGCCATCATACAACATCTTAATTTTTTTTTTATATTTGATAATAAATCAACTCGTTTAAAACAGAAACTATCATATATTCGTCAAAAGTAGGAAACACAAACACTTTTGTATAACAACTGGGGATCAATGCATAGAGGCTTTTGGATCGGAACTGTGTGCCAGTCAACTAATTGGTACTCCTAATATTTTACTAGTTCTTTGGAAAGGGACGCAAATAATACAGAGAGGACGTATTATATATATATCCCATGCTAAGGATCATGTTTCATATCATTTCCTTTTCTTTGTAGTTTTTACTATATACATGTAGGGACAATATGTGTTTTCAATCTTTGAAACTGTTTAATTAACGAGTTTCCTCTCCTGTATTTGTTTTTTTTCCACTTTAGGAGGCAGAGGTAAGCTTTTTCGTGGTCTACAACGTAACAATCGAAAAACGATACAAGCAAAATTTAGAAATGCTTCAAATTTCATGTATTCTTTAGAGCTTGCTGTTTGATGTGAGCCAATGCTCCGTGTTGAAGGCCGTACTTTGATCTATAATTGTTTACTTTTTACACATTGTGACTTGGATGGAGAGTTGTTTTATTGGCACTCATACCACATCTTCTTATTTATATTCAGTACCGTTTTTTCAGAGTAATACCTCACTTACATTTGTAAATGTGTCTTGGAATGGTTTTGCCTTTGAAGGATGTTCTGCACTGTCAGAGGCTTTGGAGAACAATAAAAATCTCACAGAACTTGATTTAAGTTGGAATAGAGTTCACCCACCTGCATTTCTGGAGTTAATGAAGGGATTATGCAGAAATTCAACACTTCAAAAGCTCAACGTATGTAAGCCTAACAATGATAGAAAGGAGATATAACGGGGTCAATAAAAATCGTAAAAAAAACGTGACTAAAAGAAAAAGGTCGAACCAAGAACAACACTTCAAATCGAAAAATACGAACTTATCACATCAGCTGATTGGATTGCATATATGTCGCTCACGGTACATGTACATTGTAAAATTGTATATACACTTAAAAATTGCAAAAGCACTGTTGTACACATTAAAGTACATTATCAAAACAAATGAAATTCAACATTTAAAATATATTCTAGTGATTTGCATGAATAACCTTAGAAACAATCTTTAATCGTAATGTTGAATATCTTTTGTAGTTGAGCCACAATCCGATTACGCCACCATTCACATCCATTTTCCTTCAAGCTTTATTTGATACTAACTTTACTGGATTAACAGAAATAATAATGGAGGTATAGTAAATAAGTAAAATGAAAGGTTTTTGTCCTTATATTTTGCATGCAGTACCGACTGTAACCAGAGCATACTTCCCATTAGAAAATTACATTGTTATATCCGAGACATGACCCCAAAAAAACCCCACTATATTCGCAGTCAGCGCTCATAACCAGCGAGCTAAATAAGTACTTCCGTAGCTCAACTGATTATCATTTAAGGGATGCAATCCCGTCAGACGTACGAAGCCGATTGATTTTCATATCAATTCCAATCAATATATAAATTTTTTGATTAAAAAATAAGGACCATCGTAAAATCTTGTAAGTACAAGATTTTGGTATGCGACACAGAACACAAATAACACATAGAGGTCAACAAACTGGTTCTATATCTTCACGAGTCTAGTCTAGATTTGGCAAGCTCAAAGATCTTAGGGAGCTACCATTTGATTTTTATGGGAGGGCTAGGATGAAAAATTTTGTCCTGCATTTTTTTTTAGTTGTAATCTCTGTCCTGCCAAAAGTGTCTTATCCTGCCTTTTTTTTTTACTCAAAACTCCTGTCCTGCTAATTTTTTTCAAATTTCATCCTACCCCCCCCCCCCCCCCCCCCCCCCATAAAAATCAAATGGTAGCTCCCTTACATCAATACCAAGTTCTCTAATTGATAAAACAAAACAGAATAAACAAATGATAACTTGTGATGAGGTTCCTGACTTGAAACAGACACATATGGACATGAAACACGTTTTTTTTTTCTACAACTCAACCATCGTACTCTGAGCAGACGATCAAAAGATATATAAAGGTCACCTCTATTTAGAATTTAAGTGAAAACCTAACTCTTATAATTGTCCCGCTGTAGTAGTACAATGTACCTATATGCATATAGAACCTTAATTCAGAGTTCCCTCTTCATATAAGGTCATTTTATCGGAACCGAGGGTGTCCTTTATAGATAGGTTTGACAGTATAAAAAAGATGCGATACTAACCAACGTATATAAAACGAACTTATCATTTTAATTCAAATACAAATAAAACTATTGAAAAATTGCCTTAAATTTCTACAAAAATAAATATTTTTAAATATTTTGTTAACATTCAAATGTTCCTTAGTTTCGAAAACTAACAGATTTATATTTTATATAGAAAATAGTTGTTGACCACGATTTTCCAGAAATATTGCAAAAGATACAAGAACATCAAGAACTTAAAGTTACATATGAGAAAGCTTTGCCTCTACGTGTAAGACCCGATAAACTCCGAATGGAGGTTCAAGGACCTGCAGTGTTCAACATGGATCCTTTGAAATTATTGTATTTGCTGAAGGAAAAGAACCGAGCTCAGGATTTCTTCAATAAAATAAACAAAGACAATAATGACGTTTTGACTATTGACGAAATACAGACACTTTTCACAGTGAGTTTGAATATAACTTTTTACTTCTAAGTAAATATATGTTTATTAAACAACACGAACAATGTACTCACAGGTTAAACGGTGCATAAAAGTTAGTCCCGAGGGTTAGGCGATGTTTCGTGTCTCCAATAATGTATGTAGTATATTAGTTTATGCAAAATAATAATAATAACTAACTTAAAGGTAAAACATATCTACTAGCTCCTAGCAATAGTACTATTACATGTTCTTATAAAATGAATATAAGAAATATTATTAATGCATGTAACAAACACCGCGAGAATACCCTTATCAATAAACAGAATCTGGTCCACGTCCATCATTTGAATTTTGTATATTCCAAAAGCATATTGAATATTAAGGAAAGAACTAATCCACTTCATTGAATAGCACATGGTATAAATTATACTTCTATGCATGATCACACCATGTGTGCTAATAAAATCCAATCTAATGATATGTAGTCTATTATCGCTATTTTACGAAATTTTTCTTTGATCTTGCTGACTGATAATTTCCTTTCTCAGCGGAGTCGAGTGATATAAACAATTATCGCTAGAAACTAATTAAGGGAACACGTGCCGTTGTTAATGAATTAACAACGTTGTCATAGGTAAAATAGCGATAAACTGATTATCATTGGTCATCTCAACTCGATTGCTTTTCTCACTTTCGCCGTACCGGCTCAAGCGAGAAAATCAATCTCGTTGAGATAACCAACGATAATCTATAAGTATACCAAAGCAGATTATACATATTACAGGATATGGGCGTGTCCGTAACCAGAAGTGTAATCGAGAAAATAATGGACTTCATGGATACAGATAACAGCGGCGCCATTGATTTAGGGTAATATACATAATTACATGCTTACGTCACAGCTAAAGATCGACCAATCAGATAATTCGATTGTGTTTATCTATTTAAATAACAGAGTTGAAGCTTGGAAAGCATGGGATCCTGGTTCCGGTTGCTCGACTGACGCGAAGATGAAGTTAGGCCAGGATGCCAGGCTAAAGCTGGGACAAATCACAGGGACTTCGTTAGCAGATCAAAAAAATTGTTGATAAATGTTTTTCAAATCTTTTTTCGTATTTCCTGTAGGATTTTTCATTATACGGATATGGATAGTAAACTGCACATTGCTAGAAAACAAAGAAATATTGATGCCAACGTTATAAACGTTAATAATGTAATACAAATAGACAGGAAATACGAAAAAAGATTTGAAAAAAACATTGATAAGCAAAATTTTTTTCTGCTAACCGAGTCCCTGTTGGACAAATCATATATACATGTATGCAATACAAATTTAAAAATCGGTTTACTTTTTATTGAATCGCTTAAATTTTACTTGAGATCGGTTTTGCAAATCTAATGCCGGATCATATTAGATTTGAATATACAATATCTTTGCAACATCTTTTATTCTAAATTTGATTTTAAAAATGATAATTCCTATACAGTTTGAGGTAAAACCCTGAGAGTACCACTTCCTCAAAATTTGAGCGCTAGGATGTTCGTAAATATGTATAAGACACTGCATATTCTTGTTTTTAAATGAAAAGGTTTATTTTCGATTTTAAGATTTATATGGTGACCTCGGAATGTTTGAGGAGGTAAAATACACATGCGCAATACATGTACTTCAAGAAAAAATCTCAAAAATATAAGAGGCTTATATTTTATTACGCGAATAGCGTGTTTCATCTATACAATACTAGTCGATCACGCCCGAATCAAAACAGTAACATGGTCAAATCAGAACCAAGTCGAAGAGTGTTGAAAGAAAGGTTGTACCATTTTAGGCCTGGCTTAGGAAATAGAAAACCTTTAATGATTGTATCAATGTTGTTTCCTGCCAGCACAGGGCTAGGGATACCTAAGAGATTGTCAACTATCACTTCCAAACAAACCGAGTGCTCAATGTCCCAATGTTTTAAATTAACTTGGAATTCTTAATATGACTGTATTAGTATATTCTACTTTTTTGTTTAAATGTGTTTGTTCAACTTGTTGCCTTTCTACGTTCAATTCTGTCAAAGCTTGTTTAAATTCTAAATTTAATTAATGCAATGCTTAAATAGAAGTCTTGGTAACTATGGCTGGGGATGGAATAGGAGGGTTCGTTTCCGTTAAACAGTAATATTGATTGATTGGCTGTTACGTTATACTTTCTTAAGGATGTTCGCTCCTCTTGTTTTTGATTTTTTGTCAGATATTTGGAATCCTCTTGTTTTATCCATGTAGTGCCTTTAAAAATTTTGCACGCTAACCCCTACTTTTCTTTTCATAATTTTATAACATGTAACTTAAAAAGTCATATTTGAAAATCTTATAAAACTCTTGTTATTTTTTCATTGTTTATGAAAGAAAAAAGGTGCCAATGTTAAATATGTGAAAAATCTAAAGAGAATCATTTCCTATCAAATTTTCAATGGCTTATATCTTGAAAACAAGCACACGGACCCTTAATTTTTTCTGCTTTTTTAGTTCCTTCATTTATATACTATCAATTTATAACGTTCTTTTAAAATGCTTGTTATTTTGAAACAGAGTAGCGAACATCCGATCCTTAACACCCAGTGGCAATTATAACATGTTTTTAGATCAATAAAATGACAGCACACATAATACCATTAAAACCAAGAGGATATCCAAAATGTATGTAATGATTAAATTGAGTCATTAGCGTTTTTTAAACCACTACCATCTCAGGCCCCATGATATGGAGGTGTAAATTTATATGACAAGACCAATCATATTTAAATTGATTAAATTTGATTTTTTTGTGTTGTGTGTTTTGTAGTCGTATTGAATGTCTTTTGTCTACAGTTTTTTTTTTAAATATTATCTCGTCTGTCTGACTTTGTTTGATTAATTATTTTTATTGTCCTTTTCGCTTCCTCTGTTATAACAACAAAAAAAAAAAAAAAAAAAAACCTGCTTAGGATCGAGTTTTGTGTTTTAAATATATTTTGTTAAACATTTGTTTCATATGTACTTATTTCAGAGAATTCTTGGAAGGAGACAGAAAAATAAGAAAAATGTCCCGAGATTTCGCTCGTTCTTCTCGCCAACAGATTAAACAGGAATACAACAAATACTCAAGGTCATTCACTAGAGGACACATCGATCCTATGACATTTCAGTTGAAGATACAAGAACCAAAACAACTACTTCCGCCAATTAAGTCAAGAGAGCCATCTATTTCTCCAGTAATGCGTTAACACGGATCAAACCAATCGTCAAGTGTCTCAGTTTCAAACACTAGATAATAAGACCAAAGCATCACCACGCAACTCTACTATGCTCGTCGGATTAAACATGTATAAGGTGTTGAAAATGAAATCATGGATGCCACAAGACTTCTGTCTTTAAAACGGCTGACCCACAATTTTCTTGTCATAGTCAACACTTACATAAAAGGAAAAACAAGAGTGCACACGCTGAAATGTCTCGCCTTCTTTACTAACCATTGATTTTATGTTGATAGTCCTATATACAAAGCAGGCTTTACTACAAGTAACACATAAACTTAACATGATCCAAGAAAATGAGGTCAAGGTCAGATAAACCAAACGAGAAATACATGTACACCTTACAATCATTCAATAAACCAAACATAGTTGACCTATTGCTTATTGTTTATAAGAAACAGTCTTAAACAAGAAAACTTAACATTGACCAATGAACCATGAAAATGAGGTTAAGGTCAGATGAACCATGCCAGACAGACATGTACACCTTACAATCAATTTAGGCATTACATATAGTTGACCTATTGCTTATAGTATCTAAGAAACAAACTTAACCATGAAAACTTAACATTGACCAATGAACCATGAAAATGAGGTCAAGGTCAGATGATACCTGCCAGACAGACATATACACCTTACAATCCTTCCATACATCAAATATAGTTGATCTATTGCTTATAGTTGACGAAAAACAGACCAAAACACAAAAACTTAACACTGAGAAATGAACCATGAAAATGAGGTCAAGGTCAAATAAAACCTGTGAGACTGACATGTACATCATAAAATATTTCCATACGCCATTTATAGTTGACCTATTGCATATAGTATTAGAAAATAAATGTGGATAGTGCATATCATGGAGTTATAAAGGGACATAACTGAAGAATGGTAAAAGTGACGCTACCCAAATTTGAACTTGATCTGAGTTTTGTGGTGATAAGCATTGTGTGTAAGTCTCATATAACATTTGGTTGAGGCTAACTTAAGTAGAGAACAGAAACTAAAAATTCAGCAATTTTTCTATTTGTAAACACGCATAACTCTAGAACGGTTGTGTATAAGTTTTATAACATTTGGTTGAGACAAACTAAAGTTAGAGAACGGAAACGAAAAATTCAGCAATTTTTATGTTTATAAAGGGACATTTAAGAATGGTAAAAGTATTGCCACCAAATTTCGTACTTAATGTGTATTATGTAGTAATAAGCATTGTGTATAAGTTTCATAACATTTGGTTGAGGCAAACTAAAGTTAGAAAACAGAAACAAAAAATTTGTACTTGATCTTAGTTTTGCGGTATTGAATATTGTGTATAGGTTTCATAATGTTTGGTTGGGGCAAACTTAAGTTACAGAATGGAAACTAAAAATTTTGCAATCTTTCAATTTATAAAGGGGCATAACTCAATAATGATTAAAGTGACACTACCCAAATTCAACTTGATCTGTGTTTTATTAGTGTAAGTCAAAATTAAACATTGCATTGTATAAAGCATTGATTGTAGTTGATTCAACTATAATCATGGACAAAGGAAGATAACTCCAATTTAAAAAATTACTTGATATTTAGAAGAAAATAAAAATTTTGCATTTTTTCCATTTCTAAAGGGACATAACTCTAGAATGGTTAAAGTGACACCACCAAAATTCAAAACTGATCTGTGTTTTGTGGTAATAAGTATTGTGTATAAGTTTCATAACATTTGGTTGGGGCAAACTAAAATAAGAGAACGGAAACGAAAAATTCAGCAATTTTTCCATTTGTAAAGGGGCATAACTCTAGAACGTGAAAGTGACGCCACCAAAATTCCTTCTTGATCTGTGTTTTGTGGTAATAAGCATTGTGTATAAGTTTCATAACATTTGGTTGAGGCAAACTAAAGTTAGAGAACGGAAATGATAAATTCAGCAATTTTCCATTTGTAATGGGGCATAACTCTAGAACGGTAAAAGTGACGCCACATTTTATAAGCGCTGGTGTCAAATCGGTAACTTGTAATGCATGCAGTGGTAGTCGTTGGTTGCTGACTATCTTTATTTTTTCGTTTATTGTTTTGTACATACATCAGGTCGTTGGTTTTCTCATTTGAATTGTTTACATTTGCCATGTTCTAACTTACTATACTGTATCGGTTTAGTCTATTGTTGGAGGCCGTACAGTTACCTCTAGTTGCATGCTTACATCTATGTCATTTGGTCACTGGTGGATACATGTAGCTGGCTTATGAAAAAATAATCAGGGACAAAGGAAGATAACTCCAATTTTAAAAATTACTTGATATTAAGACGTGTTAGAAGAAAATAAAAATTTTGCAATTTTTCCATTTCTATAGGGGCATAACTCTAGAACGGTTAAAGTGACACCACCAAAATTCACCCTTGATCTGTTTTTGTGGTAATAAGCATTGTATATAAGTTTCATAACATTTGGTTGAGGCAAACTTATGTTAGAGAACGGAAACTTAAATTTTTGCAATTTTTCCATTTATAAAGGGGCATAACTCTAGAACGGTTTAAGTGACGCCACCAAAATTCAAACTTGATCTGTGTTTTGTGGAAATAAGCATTGTGTATAAGTTTCATAACATTTGGATGAGGCAAACTCAAGTTAGAGAACGGAAACCAACTTTGGGACGTACGTACGTACAGACGGACAAAGGTAAAACTTAATGCCCCCACCACTACGGCGGGGGCATAAAAAACCATTTTGCAATCATACCATATCTGAATTTTTATATCAAACAATGAACCATGAATATGAGGTCAAGGTTAGATCAGGTGTGGATCCAGCTATTTTTAAAAGGGATGTTCCAACCCAGGATAAAGGGGGGTTCCAACCAAACATGTATATCCCTATTTAAAAGCATTGATCGTCAAAAAAGGGGGATTCCGACCCAGTAATTTTACATGGGTTATACACATGATATAGGGAAACTTAATTTGTCCTTACTGAGGAAACATTAAAAGTTAGATTTGATTACAATTAAATGAAATGATTGCTCTTCATAAATACTTCCAAAATATCAAATGAAAATAGGGTGTAACAAGCCAAATTTTCTTTAAAAAAAAAACAAAACCCAAATTGTCCTATCAATTTCTATATAATTACAATCTGCCCTTGATTTTACAATGATTTATTTGGACAAAATATTCAAAAACAACTTACTTAGTATTGATTATTTGATAGTTTAATCTTTGAATTTCAAGCTTTAGATGTTTTAATGTAAATTGAATGATGCCTGGATAAATGTTTTTAAACCAAAAATGTATTTCAGCAAGAAGGATTCTCAGAAAAAGACATCCGATCTATCTTAAACACGTAAAATAAAACAAAATGAAATGTACTAGCTTATCCTGATGTTCTTTCAATGGTCAAAGGATGGAGAGTAATAATATATATATATACTAAATAAATACAATGTAAATCAATTTATTTTGATTCTACATGCATAACATGGTCATGGTGGTAATACAATAGACTTATAAATGTAATTATATATAACTTCAAAAACAAAACATCTGAAAAAATAGGAGACAACTCTGTGTTTTTTTTAAATTTTTTACATATCTTCAAAACAAAAAAAAGTTAGTATCTCACCTCCCATCCCCTTCTCCAAAAAGTTTTGGGAACAGCCCTCAGACTTATCAGACAGATAAAATCCCTGGATTACCATTACATGAGCAATGTAAATATTTTGAATTTCAATTGAAAATATTTAAGAGTTGCCAAAATTTATAAATACTTTGCAAAAAATCTATTTCGTAAATGAAGCTCATCTTTGTACATTATATGTTATCAAACATGTCAAAATACATCCACTTGACCTTTTAACAATAGTAACCATTACTATTTGACTGCTCAAAATGAAATCAAGCCACCAAGTTTTCATTTGTTGGGGCTATTGCACATGTATTCTAAACTGAAAATAATGAATTTATAAACGATTCATTCTGATTCCAAAGTTTTCCTTATCTGAATTAATAGGAATTTTCTCTTCAACTGCCCCACTTTTAGTCCAGCCAGTTTCATCTTGAGATAAATATTCTCCTTTTGGCAAGTTTCTAGTGACATCATTTCTGTAATTTTCTAGAAAACTGCCAACTTTGGTGAAAAATTTTGCTTTACAATTTTTCATTGAATCCGTGATTCCCGTACAGAAGATATCATAATTCAAGGTCAGCCAAAGAAATACTATAGTATCATAACATATTGATTTATATCCGAACAAATCCAATTCAGTTGTTCCAAGGAGCACATCTTCTTCGCTATCATAAAAATAAATGACGATCTTTTTTTTTGAGATCCCTATAGTAGGAACCAAACAATGTTTTAGATCATCTCCATATTCCTTGCGCTTGAGAAATGAGAAAACGATTGTTTGAGCTAAAACCTGTTCCTGATGATTAGATGTCTTTGTGTCTGTAGAAGACTCTGCTAAAGAAACAGCTGATGAACCAACTTTTAAATTATCATCTTCGGCACCAGCCAAATGCACAGAAACATTGTTAATCAATATATCAGATCTACCATACCAACCATCAATCCAACCTATGAAATAAAATAAAAATTCAGATCAATTAATATATCTATATAATGGTGATACCCAATCAAACATGTCTGTTTTTTTACAATTGTTAAATTTTAAAAAGTGTAGCTGGCTGCAAATGACATTAGTCATGTTCCTTTAATTTTATTTGGCAAATGTTTAGAATGTTTTTCTTCCCCATACATGTACACATATTAAATTTTAAGTTGAAGGCAACACAGGGTGTAGCTATATAGCCAATAGTTTTGAATCCTTTAATCAAAGTGCTTGTGAGCACTGGATGGAAATGGTTGCTTTAATTTTGCAGTGGAAACTAAAACTAAAATTTGCAATGAATTAAGCTTTTAAACATGTTAAAGGCAATACTATGAATTGTCTAGTTTCAACTACAATTATGTAAAAGAGAGATAACTTTGAATTCGAATATTACTTGAATAATGACATTGATATTGATTCATGCACCATGCCAGTCTGCATCAAAATCTTTTCCAACTTCTTCCAACGAAATTACATCTGACAGATTCAAAATGATGACAAAAGTGCATGCGACCTTCAGTCATCTGGTGAGCTAAAATGCACTACAAACAAGCATACATGTACATGATATACACAGTGTGGCAGCATATAAATAGGGTTTCCACATTAAAACTAGAGGTTCTTACAAGCCTGTGTAGCTCACCTGCATTTTCAACAATAGCCATTTTTGGTAAAAATCACCACAAAAGGGCAATAACTCTATAAAGATTTAACTGATAATTTCAGTCATGTTGACATCTTTGTAGATCTTGTCCTGCTGGTTATTTTTGCTTTTTAAGGCTTCTATCAACCTTTGTATCTATTACAATTTTCAAGATAAAAGGCAAAAACTCCAAAAAAGGTGAAAAAATCTTTAAAGGGAAATAAATCCAATAACAAGCCAACTAAAGATTTCAGCCATGATGTCTTATTTGTAGATCTTTTCTTGCTGATCATTTTTGCTGTATAAAGTTTCTACAGGTCTATCTATTTTAGTTTACAAAATAAAAATCAAAAATGCAAAAAATAGAATAAAATGTCATTACAGGGCAATAACTTCAATAAGGAGTCAATTGATGATCACTTATTTGCAGATCTTGCTTTTTGATCATTTTGGCTTCTTAAAATTTCTTTCTATCTAAATTATATAGTTTTTAACAAACAATGTTTTTAAAGATATAAGGCAAGTTTTTTTACACGCAAAATATTGTTAAAAATTAAAAGAGCAATAACTCCAATAAGGAGTAGTCATATGATTTCAGTCATATTTAAATTATTTTTAGATCTTGTTTTGCAAATCATTTTTCCTAATTCAAATTTCTCTGTATGTATTATACATGTACATGTAGTTTTCAAAATAATAGACAAAACTTGCATTTTACAACTATGTTCTAGTTTAAGTCATGTTGGCAATCTTGGTTGACAGGGGGGAAGGGGGGGGGGTTGGACTAATTTTGTAAACTAGTTCCCCAATAGTGATTGTGGCCAAGTTTTATTAAATTTAAGCCAGTATTTTCAGAGGAGAAGATTTTTGTAAAAGTTTACAGACAACAACTACAATGGACACCAAGTGATGAGAAAAGCTCACTAGGTGTTTTGGACAGGTGACCTAAAAAGGGAAGATATTGCTATATTTTTGCCTTGGATAAATTAGGAGATTTGTTTGATGAAGATTCACTACCAAATGGGCAATGAAAACTTAAGGAAGGCCTTCTGTAGCATCAAAGATATGACAGGTACATGTAGGAGAATCGATAAATTCAAGTTTTTTGTTGACCATAAGCTTTATTATAAATCTTACCAAATGAATTATCATCAAAATCTACATCTACACTTTCACCATTTTTGCATGGACAACTTGGTTGGAATCTTAGATTATCATATGAATCATCGATTGTGTAACTTCCATCTACGGTCAGAGGTGATAACAAATGCTGTGCTACTATAACTGCCCACTCTGCTTCATCACATGTTTCACTTTCCACTAATGCAATATCATGATCTACAAAAAAAATTACACGCAATACATGTATATACATATATTCATATAAATTTTCAAATTTTATTTTTATCTACTGTAAATTTCAGAAATTTTGCGATGTTTCAATTAATACAAAAATTGCAACTTGGATTTCGAATCTTTTTTATTCTACCTTTAGGTCAAAAATTTTAAAAAGTCCTAAACATGTCGAGGTGTTTGGGTACCTGTAAAGTGTGCAATGAAATAAAAATGGAAGGAAAAATAGACCAAAATAAAATACAAAATTAAACAAAAAGAAAATCAAATACACCTACATGTATTTTTTTTAATTAAAACTGAACAGTTGATTTTAAAAGTTCAATGGGCTGCCAACATGGCCAATATCATCTGATTTTACAAAAGACTTTTTACTTTTCAACAGATTTTTAAAGTTTACCATTGTTTACTCTGATGTTGTAGTTTAACCATATTACATGATATTAGGGTCAAGGTTTTGCACAAAGTAACATGACTGATCTGCCACATTCTGTATGTGCCTGTCCCAAGTCAGGAGTCTTGTAATTTAATGTTTTTTGCCATACATGCATGTATATTCTTTTTTTAATTGTTTTGTACATAAATTAGGTTGTTAATTAGTTTTCTTGTTAGAACTGTTAAATTACATTTGTCATTTTGGAGTCTTTCATTGCTTGATATCCGGTATTTGTTTTGCTCATTGTTCAAAATTAGCCTTGATAAATGAAAATTTATTAAATTATAACGATCTTTAACCATGCAAAGGATATATTTCTTGGCACAATGAAGCCAATTTACACTGTAAGTACCAAACCACTTTGACATTTTGTTTTCTTAACAATTATTTGATCATTATTACTTGATTATTGAAATTTATTAAATAAACTAGCTATCATTACAAAGTTGCTTTATATATAATAACATATATAGTATATGCCAAAACACATAATTAACAGCACCTGGTGATGTTTCATAGCCTGACTGGTTTCGGTCCATAAGGGACCTTCATCAGAGGCAGAATGGTGGATTAATGTTTGCTCCCGATTTATATATATACAGTAACCATGGTAACCGGCGGATCAGAGTTAACCAGCGGTTCAATTAACCGGTGGTTCAGAGAACTTTAACCGGCAGTTCAGTTCACAGAGGGATTATCATTGGTTACAGTAAACTTTATTAGGCTAATGTATCTGTTATAGTAAACATTTTGAAAATGTTACGGTAAACATTTTGGCATGTTACGGTGAACATTTTGACATGTTACGGTAAACATTTTGGCATGTTACGGTGAACATTTTGACATGTTACGGTAAACATTTTGGCATGTTACGGGAAACATTTTGACATGTTACAGAAATCATTTTACAGGATACCGTCAACATTTAACCTGATAATATAACCCTTTTTGGGCTTTAGCATTGGGTATAAGGGTGTTTTAATTTAAATTGAAGTACATGGTAGTCATTTAGTCTTGATCTTTGGCTTATGATACACCTAAATATCAAGTCTTGAGAAAGAATTTCATGGTAGTCATGCAGTCTTGATCTTTGGCTAATGATACACCTAAATATCAAGTCAAATAATTGGGGGTACCATGATTTTCCGAGGATAGCAAGAACTAATTAATATCCCAAGGACCAATTGATTTGTCCCGAAAACTTGAGTTCACATGGTGATTATAGTGATATACTACTCAAAACAATATTAAAGAATATAATTTTAAGATAATACTCGTTTTTACTCAATAAAAGTGCAATTTAACTTCAGGACGTCGATAAGCATGTCTTGTACATGTATGCTAATTCCTTGTTGAAAACAATATGGCGGACATAATTATTCAAAAGGTAAAAAACTTTAAAAAAGAAATAAAAGTATTAAAAGTACTGAAAGAATAGATTCTTTAAACAAGAGTGCACACGCTGAAATGTCTCGCCTTCTTTACTAATCATTGATATTATGTTGATAGTCCTAAATATAAAGCTTTATTACAACTGTCACATAAACTTAACATTAACCAAGAAAACTAAACATTGACCAATGAACCATGAAAATGAGGTCAAGGTCAGATAAACCATGCCAGGCAGACATGTACAGTTAACAATTCTTCCATATAACAAATATAGTTGACCTATTGCTTATAGTTTAAGAAAAACAGACCAATACACAAAAACTTAACACTTAGCAAAGAACCGTGAAAATGAGGTCAAGGTCATATAGAACCTGCGCGACTGACATATAGATCATAAAATATTTCCATACACCAAATATAGTTGACCTATTGCATATAGTATAAGAAAAAAAGACCAAAACTCAAAAACTTAACTTTGACCACTGTACCATGAAAACGAGGTCAAGGTCAGATTACACCTGCCAGCTAGACATGTACACCTTACAATCATTCCATACACCAAATATAGTAGACCTATTGCATACAGTTTAAGAAAAACAGACCAAAACACAAAAATTTACTATAACCACTGAACCATGAAAATGAGGTCAAGGTCAGATAACACCTGCCAGTTGGACATGTACACCTTACAGTCCTTCAATACACCGAATATACTAGACCTATTGCTTATAGTATCTGAGATATGGACTTGACCACCAAAACTTAACCTTGTTCACTGATCCATGAAATAAGGTCGAGGTCAAGTGAAAACTGTCTGACGGGCATGAGGACCTTGCAAGGTAGGCACATACCAAATATAGTTATCCTACTACTTATAATAAGAGAGAATTTAACATTACAAAAAATGTTAACTTTTTTTTCAAGTAGTCACTGAACCATGAAAATGAGGTCAAGGACATTGGACATGTGACTGACGGAAACTTCGTAACATGAGGCATCCATATACAAAGTATGAAGCATCCAGGTCTTCCACCTTCTAAAATATAAAGCTTTTAAGAAGTTAGCTAACGCCGCCGCCGGTTCACTATCCCTATGTCGAGCTTTCTGCGACAAAAGTCGCAGGCTCAACAAAAATCACTTTTTTAAGTATTAATATTTTAATTACCCCCACTAATTTCAACACCCCCGAACAGTGAAATTTTGATCGCAAACAGTAAAATTTTATTACATAATCTGTAAGATGAAACCTGAATTTTACAGGAAAATTACTCACTGCTGAGAATAAATAAAATGCTCCGCAGGGCGCAGCTTGATACGACCGCAGAGGTCGAACCCTGAACAGTTGGGGCAAGTATGGACACAACATTCAAGCTTGATACAGCTCTGAATTTGGATTGTGATTAAATATTTGACACAGCATAGGTTTCTGACACAGAATGAATGTGGTCTAAGAACTAAAAAATTTTAAATTGGACATTCACCTATTATGGTCCAATATCCAAAATCTAAATACATGGTTAGATTCAGCATATCAAAGAACCCCAAGAATTCAATTTTTGATGAAATCAAACAAAGTTTAATTTTGGACCCTTTTGACCTCAATGTGGACAAAGTTGATAACGGGGCCCAAAAATCTAAATACATGGTTAGATTCAGCATATCAAAGAACCCCATATATTCAATTTTTGTTGAAATCAAACAAAGTTTAATTTTGGACCCCGATTTGGACCAACTTGAAAACTGGGCCCATAATCAAAAATCTAAATACATGTTTAGATTCAGCATATCAAAGAACACTAAAAATTCAATTTTTGTTAAAATCAAACTAAGTTTAATTTTGGACCCTTTGGACCTTAATGTAGACCAATTTGAAAATGGAACCAAAAATTAAGAATCTAAATACACAGTTAGATTCGGCATATCAAAGAACCCCAAGAATTCAATTTTTGATGAAATCAAACAAAGTTTAATTTTGGACCCTTTTGACCTCAATGTGGACAAAGTTGATAACGGGGCCCAAAAATCTAAATACATGGTTAGATTCAGCATATCAAAGAACCCCATATATTCAATTTTTGTTGAAATCAAACAAAGTTTAATTTTGGACCCCGATTTGGACCAACTTGAAAACTGGGCCCATAATCAAAAATCTAAATACATGTTTAGATTCAGCATATCAAAGAACACTAAAAATTCAATTTTTGTTAAAATCAAACTAAGTTTAATTTTGGACCCTTTGGACCTTAATGTAGACCAATTTGAAAACAGAACCAAAAATTAAGAATCTAAATACACGGTTAGATTCTGCATATCAAAGAACCCCAATAATTCAATTTTTGATGAAATCAAACAAAGTTAAATTTTGGACCCTTTGGACCTCAATGTGGACCAATTTAAAAACGGGGCCCAAAATCCAAAAACTTAATACACGGTTATATTCAGCATATTAAAGAACCCCAAGAATTCAAGAATAAAACCCCATTGAAATTGATCAAGAAATAAGCAATTTATAAGAAGTATCTTCTTTAGCACAATACTGTGCAATTGAATATTTCTTGCTATTGCGCAATACTGTACAATTGACAATTTCTTGCTATTGCGCAATATTGTGCTATTGGATATTTCTTGCTATTGCGCAATACTGTGCAATTGAAGATTTCTTGCTATTGTGCAATACTGTGCAATTGAAGATTTCTTGCTATTGTGCAATACTGTGCAATTGAAAATTTCTTGCTATTGCACAATACTTATTATATAAAAATTTACACATCCTGTTTGGTGTGTATCTCCTACCATATCATTATTATTTGTTTTTAAATATAAATCAGAAATAACCAACTTAAAATGGAAAATTTAAAAAAAAAAAAAAAGGAAAAAAAGAAAAAAAAAAAAATCCCCCCCCCAAATTTTTTGAACCCCCTTATGATTCATCAACCCCAAACTCAATCCCAGCCTTCCCTTTGTGGTATGGTACCTTGCAGTACAATTTCAGAGAGATCCATACACTTGAACACAAGTTATTGTCTTGAAACTAGAAAAATGCTTATTTTTGGCCCCTTTTTGGCCCCCAATTCCTAAACGTTTCAGGCAATTACCCCCGAACTCAATTCCAGCTTTCCCTTTGTGATATGAAACCTTGTAGTACAATTTCAGAAATATCCAAACACTTACACACAAGTTATTGTCATGAAACTAGAAAAATGCTTGTTTTTTGCCCCCTAATTCCTAAAATTTTGAGGCAATTACCCCCAAAATCAATTACAGCCTTCCCTTTGTGATATGGAACCTTGTGATACAATGTCTGAGAGATCCATACACTTACACACAAGTTATTGTTCATTATAGCAATTTTTTCAACAAATATAGAATTTACAGCTAAATGATTGTATCATAGGCACAAACCTTGCTATTTAAAAGAAGAAAAAGGTTCATTTTTTCCAATTTTACTAATAATAAGATATAATCTAAACCTATATGTTTAAAATTTTGGTAAAACTACAAAATCACAATTTGTGACAAAATTTTGAATTTGCTACTTAAATAAGTGATTTTTAAAATTGAATGCAAGTTGAATCTTATTTCAACTTTCATTTTTGTTTATATATCTATTGAAAAAAAGTGTTTTTCTCATAATGCAAGACCTACAAATGTACATTTGTACAACATAACAACTTTCATGACTTTACAACATAGTTGTTTTTTAATTCTTCATGTATTTCATCATGTTCATATTCTATCTCCAAAGAAACATTGATAAGATAAATGGCTTATAAACATGATAAAAGCATACATGCATACATGTATATTTTTTGATACTGTAAATTTACATGTATCCCATGTCTATTGATATTCCTAAAAATAGGCATACATTGTAGTGTATAATATTTTAATTTTTATCAACAGGTATATGTAGGAGATGCCTTGCAACAGATTTGAAAGAAGAGTTTAGAGGTACATTTATGATATTAATTAAAGATGTAACAATGAATAGAGATTGCTAAATGGACAGCAAATAAGATTTTATTATCATTTGGATGAATTTTGTAACAGCACGATAAACAATGATCACAAAGAATCAATAAATAAGAAAAAAAAAACTATTAAAAGATCTGGTAAAAAAACAAATTCACTGTGGTAAACATGGTAAACACACACACACCACTCAAATTCTTATTTTATTGTCAATTAATGAACATAAATAAAAAAAAATTTAACTACAACAATGTACTTGTCCTCTTTTCTGGCGATAAGCCAGAAAAAAACTGGTTATCCTGTTAGACTAACATATTCTCAAGATGGAGACAATTTTCCATTTTCATAATTTTTGAAGAAAAAATAATAACATTTATCAAAATCTGTTTTAAATAGTCTCAATAACTGACTAAGTGACCTTACAATCATTCAATACACTAAATATAGTTGACCTATTGCTTATAGTTTCTATAAACAGTCACTGAGTCAGGGGTACTACTTGTACAAGTAATTTTTATTTGAGTTTTCGGGACAAATCAATTGGTCCTTGGGATATTAATTAGTTCTTGCTATCCTCAGGAAATTGTGGTACCCAATAATTGGTGCCAGATATGATGTTTGGGGACTGAACGACCAGATACCTATGCCTATGGTTTCCCCTTACCATGCTTACAATCCTTATCCGCGATTAAATAATTCAACAATTTTTTCAAAGCTTCCATTTGTTTTCCATCTTCTGGAACCTGCGGATGTGGATCAAGGAGTTTCTTTAAAATAAAAATTCCATTCCGAAAAATTGACCCAGCTGCATAAATGCGGGCGAGGGGTTTTTCGTCTGTCCTGTATTTTTCATACATTTGTACCTCACAAGATGCACGCGTGAACTCCTCACTTAGAAGGGCATTCGTCTGCAGTATTTCTAGTGTACGAAACACCAAATCTGACGATCCTCCACACAACGATATGTATGCCTCTTCCAATAAATCTTTTTCAATTTCCTTTTTTAAAAACTCTTTAAAGAATGACCCACAAGTGTCTGTCTTAAGCCGTTTTGCACTCGTGTGCGCTCCTTCTCCCGACATTTTTAAATATCAGAGCGAACAATCGTACGATTTATTCAGTTACACCAAGGATTTGCCAAGTACACATAAACTTGAAGTTGAGGGATTACTAGTCAAACTCGTTAGGCTCCTCTTTGGTTATTAGGTTCACCAATCTACTTCCGGTCTAAATAGTGGTTTCGTCCCAATCATCCCTTCGTACCCTTAGTGTTTTCACGCTGCCATGGTTCTTCCACAGTAAGAAGGTAAATTATAATTCTTGTTTGGCATTGTTTTTTTTCTTTCAAAAAAGCAAGTCGTTTGTTGATGTGGTTCATATAGATTAGACCGTTGGTTTTCCTGTTTGAATTGTTTTACACTGTCTCAGTAGTAATTTAATTTGGAGTCCCTTTTTATAGCTTTCCGTTTGGTTTGAGCCAAGGCTCCGTGTTGAAAACCGTACTTTGACCTATAATGGTTTATTTTTTACACATTTTGCCTTGAATGGAGAGTTGTCTCATACAACATCTTCTTATTTCAATTTATCAGACACATACACATATACGTTTTATTCTCATTTTCACGTATGTATTGATAAACATTTAACAAATATTTATTCGCAAAATCGAAATCGATTACACTGGGCATCAAGTAAAAAAAGGAGATGTGGCGTAATTGCCAATGAGACAACTTTCCACCAATTAAAGTTCGAATGAAGTGAATGTAAGCAATTATAGGCAACTGTACGACCTTCAATAATGAGACAAACCCATACCGTATAGTCAGCTACAAAAGGCCCCGGCATGAAAAATATGAATCGGGGAAAACTAACGTCCTACTTTATTTAAAAAAAAATTGTGAAAAAACAAATATGATAGACACGAACCAACGACAACCACTGATCTACAACCTTAATTCTGACTTGGGGCCGGCAAATATGATATAGAATATGGCGGTGTTAACTTAAACTAGTGTGCTGGCGCCACCACCCCCTTTTACATGGGACAGCACTTGGTGTAATAGTACAACATAAGAATAAACTATAATAAAGAGATGCGCCTTGAGTGCATGGTACTGACGCGTGTACGTCGCTCTTTCAGTTTATCTTTCTCGTCTTTATTCCTTCAATGAATACATAAGAATAAGAATAAGAATCTATATTATTCCAATCAAGGGCCCTTGATGGGCAGCATGATATGTATACACATAAAACAATACATTAATTTGTGATCTGTAATAGAAAATCATTTTTTACATTGAAATGAAATATTAAGTTCAGATAGATGTTTTCATGATAGAGCTACATATATTTCTTCATTTTATATAATTCGTGTACATTCAATTCCAGGCAATACATATGATAAACTAGAAATACTCAAGTTGAGCACTGCTCAAAAGGACCCCCCTGAAAAAAACATGAACAAATTGACACTTGTTAGGATATTTCTCAAGTTTAACTAATTTTTTTATGGCCTCAATTTTGGAAAGACTATAAAGATCTCCCTAATTCTGATTTTATAATAATTCAGTGATGTCGTTAAAAGCCGGCAGCCGGCGATTTTCGCCGGTTATTGTCCTTTCCCCGCTGGCTATTTTTGCATGAGTAAAAAAAAATAGATAAAAACGATAATCAGATTATTAAAAAATAATTGTTCCATTGAAATTATCAGCTTTAACGATAAACAGAAGCTGCAAAGTTAGGAAATCCCCTTCCGTATAAAACTGTAACCGAATTGCTATTGATAAAATCGTATGCGCATGTCTCAATTAGGGTCCTACTAAAAAGCGCCCTGGAGCGCCCGGATGAAGAAAAAGCGCCCGGGGAAAAGAAAAAGCACCCGGGGAAAATATATAGATATTGTATTGGCATGAGACAACTTTGTGTCGATGAAATAAGTTATGCACATTGATTTTTTTTTAATTTAGACAAGCATTTTTCAAATTCAGATAATAGACATTTGTAATAAAGCACAAAAACAAGTATGAATGTTTCAATTTTAACAATAATTAATATATGAATACTATTTCGAATGACACATAATAATGGATCACAGTTTATGCTGAAGATTTATAAAATGTTATACATCAAAAGACATGTTTTTTCAAAAACGATATCAAAATGATAAAATGCAAAAACAACTTAAATTTCACAGATAAATATAGATCAAAGTCTGCTAATTCCAGCAGATGGTACCACGTATCACAATTGTCGCAGCAGATGCTTGCAATTTTACAATTTTTACGGCATATTCCACAAGGCCAGAATATCATATTTGCTTTAGCAGTGGGTTTAACTTTTCTTTTCTTAGTGGCAGGCATGTTGAAACCCTTCCATGATCTGCCACCGTCAATTCAAGTGTGTTTAAAAAAATACAAAATTTTGAAAAGTGTTCATCATGCAGTTGCGAATATATAGACCTCGGGCACTGATTTGTTTTAAATAACGAAATATACGTAATAGTTATACACCGAGGGATAGGTGTGTCTGGATAAGAAACCCCGTCGGCCGGAGGCCGGTTGGGTTTCTTATCCAGACACGCCGTAGCCCGAGGTGTATAACTAACTTGCACCCCATTCTAAACCCTATATTTGTTATCATTGATTTTTAAATGAAAAAAAAAAAACGATATCATATTTATTGACAATATAAAACCATGATTTATAAAAATATTTTTTTATATTACATTTAATATTTAGTAACCTTTCTTTGGTTATCTTCGTTCAAACTTTGACAAGTGAGTATATTTTACAAATTTCAAAGTTGTTTTGCATATTCCCGTTAAATCCTGTGCTAATATGGATCAGCAGGTCAAGGTTGAATGTTTCGTGTATTCTTATTACAAACAAAAACTACATCATGGTCCTGGTATACAGTTGTCAATATGGACGGGTATAAGACGGACGACATTTTGTGGCAAGCGTTGGATTTGGTAGAAGAGACTAAAGATAAAGGCAATATTATAACCCAAAGTACTTACCTGTATCAGTTTAATAAAGGTAATCATAACTTTATTTTATATCTTACGATTTTATCAAAAACAAAAGCCCCCCCCCCCTCTTCTCGAGAATAAACAAACATTCATATTCGAACATACTAAAGGATAGGTGTGTCTGCATTAAAAACCCTACTACCAGACACGCTCAACATACAATATTTAATATAGAGGAACTCCCTTTTTGGGGGCACTCAGGGGCTGATCCCGGGGGCTCCCAACTCAAGAGAAAAAGGGGGGGGGGGTCCAAGCATTCAAATGCATTGATCTTTTAAATAAAAGACGTGTCCAACCCGCGGAACCCGCAACCGCGGATCGGCCACTGGGTAACCGGGGAGGGGGGTGTCCGGGAGTTAGAATCCCCATTTTTTTTAAAGATCAATGCTTTAGAATAGAGACATATGACTGGGATAAAAAAAAAATACTTTCAAGCAAAAGAGTATTTAAAGGATTATTTTTGTATTCCATATAGATGCCTGTTGGAATTTCCTAAAATGTGTTTTTTTAATATCATGAAACAATTTGTAGTGAACACTATTAGTAATTTCTTATGTTCATGCTATTTAAAAAATAATCAATTTCTATTGTTACGAATAACAATGGACTTTGTTTGCGGGATGTAGAAGCAGGGGTTTCCAGAAACCCCGCTCGTCACACCCTGTGGTCAAAATCCATTGTTATTCGTTACAATAGATCTATTCAATTCACACATGTTTCAGAAATAGAAACTATGAAGTATAACAATAGAACTGGGGTGTAAGTTTTTATCGAGGACAATATCGTTCATGATTGTTCTATATACTTTTGTTTATATTTACTTACTTACTTATAAACAATTTTGAAATCTAAAATGTAAAAGTGCAACAACACTATCTACACACTTAGATGTAGCATCGTACATATCCCCATTTATATTAAGGACAAAACAAGCAATGATTATTTTTTTTTATTCAGGAAAACATTTATTGTTATAAATATTATCATTTTATTCTCCCGGGCGCTTCTTTTTCTTCCCGGGCGGTTTTTCTTTTCCCGGGCGCTCCCGAGCGCTTTTTAGTAGGACTGCTCAATTTTGTAAACATTGAACGTCATGCAATCATGGACATACGAAGTTTTTTTAGGAAACGGCAAGCCGGAGGGGACGGCGATCTTGCAGAAAACAGTTCTGCAAAGATCCAAAAGGGTAAGTTGAGGGGTAATGCAATCTTTAGGTACCAACGTTCATTGAAGCTTTCAATCAAGACTGGGAACATTTTTCATTTTGTAAAAAAAGGGGACCGGTTGTAAAAACAAAACCAACACTTTTTTTGCAGCATTAATATTTAGTATTGTTAATAAAAGAAATACTATTTTCAGTCAGAATAAATAAAAAAAGATAATTTTGTATCTTGTGTTCTGATAGCATTAAATTAGGGAGGTACCATTTGATTTTTATGGGGGGGGGGGGGGAGGGGGGATTTTGGTCATGCCTTTTTTTTCAAGGAAATTTGGGTCCTGCCTTTTTTTTTACAGTATATCCTGAATTTTTTGGCCATTGTCAAGATCCTGCTTTTTTATTTTCTCAGGTTTTCAGTCCTGTCTTTTTTAACCCCAATATTGAGGTCCTGCCTTTGTTTTAAATTCCATCCTATCCCCCACCCCCTAATCATCAATTGGTAGCTCCCATAATCTTGACATAATTAATCACAAATTTTAATCAGTTTGCAAAGACAGATTGTATGAGTTGAGTCAATGACCCACGACAGACTCATGATTTATAATTTAAATGGCACCTTTATAAATGTAGTTTGCCAAAACATCCTGTCTCTTTTTTCTTGCTGTTATTTCTTCAATCTAGGGTTACTTAACCAATTAAAAGTGCCTAAGTTCAGCTAGGAAGAGTGCTGCTAAATAATCAGTCATGATATCATAACATGTTAAGGATTTGCTTCTATGATTTTTCACAGCAAGTTTTACTATAAATTGACAATATACAGTATAAGCCATTTAAATTCCTTCAATAAAGTAAATTTCCAAAGTCTTGTTTTTGAATTTTATAAAAAATATTCAGGCTTAGATTGTGATAATTCAACTTCTTTTGTAGGTCCACCAACTGATAAACCAAGTGAACCAGAAGAATTTGACATAAATCAAAATGTTGTTACAAACAGTACCACTAGACAGAGTAGTTTAATTGTCAGATGAGTTAACAACTCATGTGACTGTCCCTTCAGCAGCTCCTGATAATTTTTCAAGTTTAAATTTGTCTTCAAATGCTTTATCGCCAGAGGCTCACAAATTTGTTTATAGCTCTTCATATTTTTAATAAGCTTTGGATTTTCAAATATTTTGGCCTCGAGCATCACTGAAGAGACATTGATTGTCGAAATGCGCATCTGGTGCAGACAAATTGGTACCGCTTATGTTATTACTGATAGAACTACAATTTCCAAACATAGACATAAGTAAAATTCACAATTATCTACTGTGCAACTCCCGTGGATGTTCTTCTTTTAGCGCGGAAGAAAAGGGAAGACAATCAACACTTTTATCATTCCTTGCTAAATAGCAATAAACTATCATATTGTCAAACAACTAGGCTGTGGAATTTCACTTTTATTGAAGTTGATGGTTTATACTGTATTCTGTGTAAAAACATGATATGAAAAACCCTAGAAATAATTCCAGTGTGTTTTCGCAAGAAGCAAGTAAACGTTTTAGAAAGGGAACTTTATATGATCATATAAAATGTCAAAAACATCAGGACGCAAAATCTTCTGAAGTTCTCAACAGAGTATCTATCTTTCAAAAGGAAATTGAACATAAGGAATCTGTCAATCAGGAAATCCTTTACCAAGCTTTTTATGCCTTCTTCTTTCTTGCAAAGGAATCAATAGCCAATTGCAAAATTGTTCAATTTTTAAAATTTATTGAGCATATTGGATTGAATGATCTGAAGTATTTTACTCACAGATCTGTACAATCTCGTCGAGAAATATTATTGAAATTATCCGACACAGTACAAAACAGCTTGCTTGAAAAACTACATAATGCAACCAGCTACGGATTACTCATTGACGACATGTCTAATGTTGCAACAATGGAACAAATGATTTGCTATGTACAATATGTTGATCCTGATTCAAATGAAGTTAACACTGATTTTCTATTTATTTGTAATTTATTGGAAAATTCTGATTCTGCCAATTCACAACGTTACACTATTTGATGTTCTTTGCATGAAACTGAAGGACTTACAAATGGATGTTAAGAAGATTTCTGGTTTGTGTACTGATGGGGCGTCTGTAATGGTGGGTAAAAAGGATGGTTTGGCCACAAAATTGAAAAAGGAGAACTCCTCTCTAATTCCTGTTCATTGCATATGCCACAGACTAGCTCTAGCTTGTACTGATACAAATGTAAAACTTAAATCAATAGGCACTGTGGAACAAATCATGTTACAGTTATGGAAGTTGTTCCACTATTCACCAAAAAAAATGACACTTTTTTTGAAACATTTGTAGAATTATCGTAACCTTATAATTAACACTTCTATTGAGGAAACATGCTGTAAAATTTTGAAAAAAGCCTGTAAAACCCGTTGGCTTAGTTTTGATGCTTCAATTCAAGCTGTCTGGGAGGAATTTGTTCCTGTTGTTCAAACTCTCAGTGCAATTTCAGAATCAGATGCCACCGCTTACGGATTGCTTAAAAGAATGAATTGCACATTTTTTGTAGGAATTGTCTACATTTTGAAAGAAATTTTAACAGTTTTAGCTAGAGTTAGTAAAATTTTCCAACGAGGCTATTTCAACTTCAGTTCCATTCAACCTACCTTAGAGTGTGCCCAAGGAGAACTCCAACATATTTCTGATAATCTAACACCGATAAAAAATCTTGAAAAAGACATCCAGTCTGATGGCAGACTTGGTCTTTTGGCCCTTCAATAAAAAGATGGTACCAAAAACAACTTACAAAACACACTAAAAAACTATTATGTTCAGTCTTTGACAATATTTCCAGATGTTGCAATATTAAGTGTCCTAGGGATTTTAATCCAGTAATAATTCCAGATAAAAGAGTACCGAGTTCATGAATTATGGAGCTTCATCAATAGAAACAATTTTTGCTCATTTTTATTCAAATGATGACGATGTGACTGTAGATGAATGTTTAGCAGAATGGAATTTGTTAAAATATCATTTGATTAAAATGAAACAAGACCTTCCTTCTCAATCTGAGCTTGATTCACAGTCACGTACATCAACTGAGTGGTGTCTGAGGCAAATTGTTTTGAAAAGACATGAGTATAAAGATGTGTGTCCACATTTATCAAACATTGCAGAAATTGTATTAACAGTGCCAGTTAGCAACGCATGGCCTGATAGACGCTGCTCACAAGTAAAGATCATAAAAACTGATCTTAGAAATCGGCTTAAAAATGATGTCTTAAATGGTTTGATGATGCTATTCATAAATGGGCCACAAACTTGTTCACATGAATGTGACAAAGTGGTGAATTATTCTGTGAAGTCATGGCTTGGAGAAAAAAAACAGAAGAAAATTACCATAAAAAAACAAAGGACAAGGTATGTCATTTAGAATTGTGTATATTTTTGTTGACCAGCATTTAAATATTTAAGCTAAATCAATTTCAAGACCAAAAAAACAAAAAGACACACTTTTAATTTTGTGTGTTTTTGGTACTGAACAACTGTAATTGTCAATGCAAAAAAATCTGAATTTTTGTTAAATATAATTTGAATGATCACATTAAAAATGACAATAACACTACACTCGGATCTCCTGTATCTATGTTTTGTACAGACTGTAATATAAATATTATTAAGAAGATGTGGTAAGTGCCAATGAGACAACTCTCCATCCAAGTCACAATGTATTAAAAGTTAACAATTATAGGTCAAAGAACAGCCTTGCAACAAGGAGCAAAAATATTTGATAAAGAATTATGAAACCAAATGAATAAGTTGTCAGAATAACAGTTTTGATGTGGAATTTGATTGAAAAGTATCCTACAGTAAGATACATGTACTAATACATTATGATGTCAGGCATACTTAATCTTGAATTATCAAAATACAATTATGTTTTATTTGTTTGTAATATCAACTTTATCTTTATTGCAGTTGAAATGGGAATGAATAACCATCTGCATGTACTACACCTATTGACAATGTTCAAATTCCACTACCTGTTCAAATTGAGAAGCCTGTTTCTGAATCAGAACCTGATCCAAATGATGATCCTGAACTTAACGAAAGAGAACTTGAAAAAAACATTATTGCAGCTCAAAATAGTTAGATCTCTAATTGAAGCTAAAAATTGTAGGGAGGCTGAAAGTGACAGTGAATCTGATACAGAGTTTTTTTTAATAAAAAATAAATGATTATGCATTTGAAACATTTTATTATGAATAATAATGATTAAAACATAATGATCTCAATGTCAGAATAACAATTTTCCTTTAAAACAGTGAAAATTCTAAATAATCTTTGGATTCTTTCAGTTCAACCATATTCACTAGCAGTCAACCTGCAGGAAAATGCACAGAAATGTATATTAGTCATGCAAGTTGTCAACATAACAGCAGTTCTAAGTCTGGATCAAATGCGAATATTAATTTGATCAAATTTACATAAAATTCAACCATCATGCTACTAATTTTTATTAATCATTTACATTATCTTCATTAAAAAGTGATGTTTTCAGTGGTCTGAATAAGGGTCCAGGAGACCCCCAGAATGCAGGATTTTGCGCCATTTTAAAAGACTTCATGTGAAGTATTGTGCAATAGCAGAAAATCTTCAATTGCATAGTATTGCGCTATAGCACAGTATTGCGCAATAGCAAGAAATCTTCGATTGCACAGTATTGCACAGTATTGCGCGATAGCAAGAAATCTTCAATTGCACAGTATTGCGCAATAGCAAGAAATCTTCAATTGCACAGTATTGCGCAATAGCACAATATTGCACAATAGCAAGAAATCTTCAATTGCACAGTATTGCGCAATAGCAAGAAATCTTCAATTGCACAGTATTGCGCAATAGCAAGAAATCATCAATTGCACAGTATTGCGCAATAGCAAGAAATCTTCAATTGCACAGTATTGCGCAATAGCAAGATTTATCCAATTGCACAGTATTGCGCAATAGCACAATACTGCCCGATATCCAGAAATCTTCAATTGCATAGTATTGCGCAATAGCAAGAAATATCCAATTGCACAGTATTGCGCAATAGAAAGAAATCTTCAATTGCACAGTATTGCGCAATAGCACAGTATTGCGCAATAGCACAGTATTGGGCAGTAGCACAATATTGCAGAATATCATAGTATTGCGCAATAGCAAGAAATCTTCAATTGAAAATTAGTACAAATATTTCAACCCATTTCAAATTTTTAAGATCTTTCACCACGTTTTTATTGTGTCAGAAACCTATATTATGTCAAAAATTTGATCACAATCCAAATTCAGATAGTATCAAGCTTGCATATTGTGTCCGAACTTGCACCAACTGTTCAGGGTTCGACCTCTGCGGTCGTATCAGGCAGCGTTCGGCGAAGCATTTTATTTGTCAATAAAGCAACAATACTCCAAAATGTAAATTAAAGAAGAAGTTTTACTAAATTGATAGGGAACTTATGTCAATATATATCAGCAATTTCATGAAAACTGTTCCAAGCGTTTTTGAGTTATAGTCAGAAAACTGGAAAATCACACATTTTATATGAATAAAATCCCATAACGCAGAAACGTAAAATCTGAAATTTATAAAAAATCGAAAGGGAGTTTACGTCAATAGAATTAAACAATTCTCCAAAGTTTCATGATAATTGGTGAAAGCTTTTTTGAGGTACCGTCCGACGTTTTGGCGACGGACGGACAACGATATACAATAGCACTATGTCCATTAAACAGGCGTATGATAATCAGTTCAAAAGGGCTACTCACTAGATCGATACAAAGCAGAAAACACATATTAACAAAAATTCTGACCGGACGTGGCAGCGTGTAAGCTTTTTAAAGTGCATGTCGTATTCATAACAGTTACTGTTATTTTGTAATGATTTAATTTTTACAATTCAGAAATATATAAGAACACATCTTTAGCATTTCTTGAGACCCACTGTTCAATAATGAATTTGATTTAGAATTATAAGTTTAAATAGTTATGAAAATGAAATCAATTTAGATGCTTTTGCTTTTTTAGGGGTTCGAAACCTTTTCTCTTAAAAATGTTTCTTAGACTTATTAAGAAGGGACATAGTTACGAAACTGTTGTCAGGTCATTAAAAATGGCATATTTTGGTATTAATATTGATTTACTCATATGGTCTTTGCATCCGAAATAAACATATTTATTCCAAACCCAGTTATTGGCATGACACGGGTTATGTTCTTCTCATATATTTTATGATGGTATGATACTAAACCCCTAACGGGAGGGATTGTGCTTGATTTTCATATGACGAAGACATAATCTTCCAATCAGTTTGATTGAGGTCTGGAGCTGGCATGTCAGTAACTGCTAGTAGTCCTTTGTTAATGTATGTATCATTGTCATTTTGCTTAGTTTCTTTTGTAACCTTTTCTGACATCGGATTCGGACTTCTTTTGAACTGAGTTTTACTGTGCGTATTACTGTGTGTTTGTTTTTTCTACATTGGCTAGATGTATAGGGGGAGGGTTGAGATCTCACTCAACGTGTTTAACCCCGCCTCATTTTTGCGGCTGTCCAAAGTCAGGAGTCTCTGGCCTTTGTTAGTCTTGTATGTTTTTTTTTAATTTTAGTTCATTTATATGTTTTGGAGTTTAGCATGACGTCCATTTTCACTGAAAAAGTACACATTATTTATTTAGGGGCCAGCTGAGGCCCACCGCCGGGTGCGGGATTTTCTCGCTGTTTTGAAGACCCATTGGTGGACTTCGGCTAATATCTGCTCTTTGGTCGGGTTGTTGTCTCTTTGACATATTCCCCATTTCCATTCTAAATTTTATTCATAATCATTTATTATTTGCATACGGTACCAATCTTTCATTTAAATCAGTTTTGTTATACATGTTATATCTGACTCTCTATCAATTTCGCGCGCTTAGATGAATGATAGCAATAATTTCTATAGTAAGTATGATTCACAATAAGTATGATAAGCGAAGGGTCGGACCTACTTATATTATGCCCAATAAACGAATGGTCTGAACATATGAGTATTTTTGTTATACTTTTCTGGGTACATAGCTTGATAAACACGCATATCAAGGAATTAAATGTAGTATTTTTAGCATGTTCCTTGTAAAGATTAGATAAAACTTTAAATTTGATTCGGTTTGGGATTGAAAAACGGTATTGCCCCACACAGTTTCCTGGTATCACAACGTTAGTTCTCTTGGATAATTATATATAACGGAAATATATGTTTATTCACATTTTCTTTTTTTGCTCAATTTAGCTTAGCAATAATCAAGTGATTTCAAGCAATACAAGCAGTATAGAAATTTACAGCATTTCAATTATAAACAACATGTATAATATTAATATACATCAAAGTTTAGACTAAGATGACAAATTTTAAAGTACAATTTTTCTCCAAATGTTTTGTTCGTTGATCTGCTAGCCTGGTCAGTTGTTTGCCATACCATGGTGTGAAATTACCCGTCTAAGTCCATTTCAATTAAAAAACTTGAAGTCAGTGACATTGTAATTATCAATGCGGATAGTTATCTAGCTCGTAGAACAACAATGATATTATTTTCATAAACAATGCTTATCGAATTATCGGAACGTCCAATGGTTCTACTTAACATTAGGGAAAATTAGTCGCGAGAACAACCTTCGACATGAGATTATTTTATTAAAAATAGGCGAAAGATACTTAAGGAACATCAAACTCATACGTCGAAAATAAACTGACAACGCCATGGCAAAAACAGACGCGATGAACTATAAGTATACAATTCAAGGATTAGTTACCGCCATTTTATAGATTTTTTAATTGAAGAATTAAATAATGTGTGTATTTTTTTCCCTCTGTCTCTCAGACTGATATTTTCTTTTTATCTTATGTGAAGAATGGAATATGTTTTCCATAATATGGATAAGGGTTGAAGTCTCAACAAGTTACTCTCATCTTATGACAAGTTTGAATGAAAATTCAAAATAGGGTCATTTTATTTCTTCATGTGTAAAGATGACACCTATAAAACAATTACGACTTATCACACATTTTTTGCATCTTGATTGAGAAACACAACGGGCTCTAGGAGTGGAGTTTGTGGATAAGCTTGACCTTCCGTAGCATTCATGTATATAAAGGATGACAAAAATTTTTTTTGCGACCATTTTTCGTCTAACTTGTAAGCCGTTTTAATGAATGATGATTGAATTCGAAACAGTATAAGAGAATTATTTTTATTTGCAAAATGCATATTTGAAAAAGAAATATTATTTAATTGATACACACTCGAAACCATTCAGTCAAATAATATTTTATTTTAAAGGAACAGGCTGAAATCATAATTTCTTTCATATTTTATATTCATTTTTCGATTATATTATTTCACTTTTGCATATATGATTTTTAATATCAAATTGAATGTCATGGATTTTTTTTGAATACCTGCATCCACCGATAAAATAGCATAATAAAGATAAAAAAATAAAACTTCCATGACAAAATGATTTCGGAGATAGAAATACACTGATAAATGTTATCATTTCAGACTTAATCGGTCAAAGATAAAAACGGATAAATTTTCGAGGTGATTCAAGTAATATTTTAGATAAAATATAAACTTTTTTTTTAAAATTCGAGACGGTATAAATGGATTGTGTCGTGTTTCTGTTGTCAGAGTCAAAATTGACGGGAAGAGAAGCAATACCATTGCAACTCGTAGATGTGAATTGGATATCTTTGTTTGAACCGTCCCAGACCTTAAACCGATATAGAAATACCTAATAGCATATCTAAGTAAACGGTGGTGGTATAACATGGCAGGTAGGCTCAATCCAATTGATATTGTTTTTTTTTTAATTTTTGTATTTGATTTCCAGGATCCAATGGTTTTTTGTGATCGAACAAACTAAAACATAAGCCATACAAAATTAATGTAATTGTCATATATCTTTAAATGCTTTCTACTATTCTACTCTTTGGCAATCGAGAGAAAACTGTGTTGCAATCAGAGAAGACTGCGACACTAACAATTTTAAATGTATTTACGTCATACTTAGTCATTCACTTTGGCATGAAATTAAACTGACATGCAATGTCTTCTGCTATGAGTCCTTTTAAACTCTTATATCTAATCTTTGATTAAAACTTTAATTGTCAAAAGAGCATATAACAATAACTATAATATATGCATTAATACATCTTCGCCAGCCAAGGTTTACGATCAATTATGGATCGTCTATCAATCAGCGTTATATGATGAATTATTCAGCATAATTCGTTCCTTAAGGAATTCAATAGAGACCAAAACCAAACCGTAACATGCGTAATGTGAGGTATACAGAAGAGTATTTGCTTTATAAAGATGACTCCAGAATTTACATAAATGTCGCCTGAAAAAGTTCAGTTTTTATTCTTAGATAATGCCATACAAATTGACATATATACCTGTCAAAATATGTTTCTATATGAGTTTATAAACTCAGGTTAATTTAGGGCTTGACATATTTTACATGAAATTTATATACAAATTTATACTTATCCCAGACATAGATTACCTTAGCCGTATTTGGCACAACTTTTTGGAATTTTGGGTCCTCAATGCTCTTCACAACTTTGTACTTGTTTGGCTTTGAAACTACTTTGATCTGAGCTAATGAGTCTTATGAAGACGAAACGCGCGTCTGGCGTATCAACTTATAAGCCTGATACCTTTGATAACTAATTATAGTATATTGCTACAAACTGAATATCGTTTGCTTGTTTTTGTTGATTGTTTATCGACATATATATACCACAAGTTTTCTTATTACACTACAAATATATTTTAATATATATAGACTAAATTAAAGCTGTATCTGCCATTTTTTTTATAATGTTGTAAAACACCGTCGTGAAACCTACTATTTCATAAAATGGAACAAGCATGTTTTTGTCCTTATATTTCATTGATATTTTGATTATAACGAGACAATGTCGGTTGTATTGAAAATTTGGTAAGTTCCACACTATTTATATCATGTATATATAATTTTTATTTATAAAATATGAAGATTCAATAGACTATTTTCATATTAACGACTTTTTACCCCGGAATTTATATTTTGTCAACATGTTACCTTAATTCTCTGTGGTTGGACATCCTGGTACTCGGCCTAGAAAGAGCAACGCAAATAAGTAAATTCAAGAATTTAATCGGTACAATTTTGAGGGAAAGTTTACTGTTTAATGCTTTCTATATGTTAGCGGCAATAAGTGAAATTAGGCATTAATCTTAAATCCTAGGCGATAGGCTATTAAACGCCTAGGCATTACATAATTGCCTGAAATTTTCAGGAATTTTCAAATAAATGAACATTCGGTGAAATATTCTTTATGTTTAATATTTAAAAAATCATATTCCAAAAAATTGATATACATTCATTTAAATGATCTTTAATTGTTCGTATTCAAAGCAAAATTTATTCGTATTTCTTTGTGGTATATCAAAAATAGTTGTTTTAAAAAATTAATTGTGTCTAATAGAAAGGGGGGAGGGCGGGAAATTGAAGATTCTATCTGAAAGTTATTTCAAGAAAATTAGCTCTGAACTAATCGACCCTGTTTGAACTGGTCACAAATAGACAACTGTAAATATAAATGTTTGCCAGTCACATTATCTTTCGATCAGTTTTGTTGAATGTGTAAATTTTCTTAAATACCCATTTAGTATTTTTCAATTCTTAATCTGGATTATTAGCGTTTAAGCGAGAACAAATTTCTTGAACCTTGCGGAATATAAATTTGAATCTGGGAAAACAAAGACCATATACCCAAGGCCAAAAGTACAATGATCATTTGGCAAATATTAAACTTTTAGCACCAGAAAAGAAGGCAGCTATCGACTATTACAACTTAAAATAGTTTGACATTTTTACCGTTAAAGTTTTGAAAGACTAGTTACCATAGTTACTAAAGTAAACAAGAATGACGAGGAAAATTCTAATGTTTATGTTTTTCTAGAGAAACTCTATGGTATTTTGGGAAAACACATAAAGAAAAAAGGTCATAGTGGCCTATTATTATTGTAGGTCGCATAATAAAGAAAACAACTAATAATGGCTTTGCAAACCATTCCATGATTCCATTGTACTATTTCTTCCATTTTGTTAAAATTATAACACGTTAAAAAGCGCAAAGGGAAGGGGTAGTAGTAAAACCAATTTTATCTAAAGAGTTATACAAAAGAGGACGGGTTGATGATTTAAATGATTTTTAATCAAAGTCAGATGGAAACTATATTGGCTTATGTTGAACAAAGAACAAAACAACAAAATGTTATGTTGTTAGAGGTCTTACGTCAAAAAAAGTGCTTTTCAAAGGTGGCTTCTAATTTCATTGTTGTTTTCACAATATTTGGTATGCAACACAAACAGCAAAGTGATAAAGGTCGTGAATTTACAGCTTTGGTTTTGTCCGAATTAATGCTAATAACAAATAAATTTCAATACAATTTTCTATCAATATTAAAATAAAGAGATGTGGTATGATTGCCAATGAAACAACTATCCAACACATTAACATGTATTTTGAGAGGTTTATTCAATGAAGTTTGTTATCAATATTTTACTAATGATTTTATTTCAGGTAATTGACATTTAAAAACTTCAGTTCTTATTATTTTATTATGTCCCAAATGTATTTCAACTTTGAATACATTCCTTTTTATTAACTCTCATTTTCATTTTAGGCATTAACATTAATGCCTGGACATAATTTTCAGGATTTAAGTTTAAATCCTAGGATTTAAGATTAATGCCTAACATTATTTAGGCAATTGACTTACTGCATAGGCGTTAGCTTATAATAATTGCCTAGGATTTTAGCTTAATGTCTAATTTCACTTATTGCCGCTTACATATACATGACTAAATCGTCAGAAAGCAGTAAACTCCCTCCCTCCCCCCTCCCAATTGCAAAGTTTGTATATTTGATTTTACTTCTTTTGGTTGCTGGTAATTGATCGAGTACCAGGATGTCTTAACACAGAGTAGGTAACCTGTCGAAAAATATAGAACCCGGAGTAAAAAGTCGGTAATATGAAAAAAGATTATTTAAATACCAGTTGATGACTAGTGTATTTTCAAACACAACACTTGCCATAAAGGATGCACTTTTTCAATCACTTATTGACATGTATATGATTTTGACAACACTCACCATTCAAGTAAGTAATTGTTTGAGGTTATTGTTTCAGATATAACAGGAAGATTGTCAATATCTCTGTATCATTATCTTTGCAAATACCTTGTTTTATGAGATGTTTCCGTCGACTGATTTATTGTGCGCAGTATCAAGTTTGTCCGCATTATTTTATTCCAGAAAATAATCTATTTCAACATAAATTAGAAGGACAGGCTGGAACGCTATTGTTACGTAATCTTCAAGTGCTGTTTAGCTATGATTGGCGATGCATTCTGTTTTCAGATCAAATATCAAAATCGCAGATTTTCGTTTGCAATTTTCAAAATGAACAAGGCAATTTGTTTTTTGAAAATATGGATAAATTTTTCACTTCGAAATCGTTTTGTATGGGAGATAAAAACAATAACTACAGAAGAGCTGTTCATCTAATGATGCCCCTGTGTTCCAAAAAATTAAAAGACGTCTATATACATTTTTTGTCAGTCACATGTAGTCAACGGTGTCAATTCATAGATCTGAGCAGTGAAAATAATAACAAGAACCAATACACAAGATACAACATGTGTCTGAGCTATCTACTGATGAACATATATCATGATGCTGTCTCTGGATGGTTGATGTTGGCATCATTATTCTACAAAAGAAAGCAATATATTAATTCGCTTATAATTATTATGCATTCGTTATCGAAGTGTACGCGAGAAAAAATCTGCCTTACGAAGGAAATGTTAGTCTTGCAACGTTATTTTCTTAGCTTGAATACTCTGAACCAGAAAGGAATTGTTCGTTTGGCACGAATTTTGCTACTTGACTTAGTTAAGTTTTCGGTTAATTCATCTCTAATGCCTTCAGAACTACAGATAGAGGGACGGCATTTTTTCATACCCCCTGTGGTTTACGGTTGTTTTCTCTCTTTCCTGTGTCAATACCATCTGAAAAATAGCCGAGCATGTCGAAATTCCCTCGAAGATCTTAAATGGACTATTGACAATTGTTATTTTATAACAGAAGGATGTAATGCTGCCAAGTCTTATTACTGTCTTGGTACAGCTTTGCAGATAATAAGTGACATTGAATCAGCAAGACGAGTTTTCGTTCAGTCATTAGAACTATGCACTCATCCGAAGTTTGCCAAAGGGCTTAAAAGACTGTCATTGGTAAAATCGATTTGACTGACAAACACTGTCGAACTCTAAATATTAAATAAAAACATGGTTCATCTGACATAATAATTTGTTTAATATTTTTTTTTTTATTATTTTCATTTTTTAAAGTTTAAATATTGTATTCCATATTGTGTAACCACCTTGTTCATGATCTATTGTATTACGACACTTAAAGACTGTTGATATAATAACTTTTAATAGTTAATTGATATTTTTTTTATGTGTCATTTAATCATATCTAGTATAATTCTCTTAATTATAATTCTAAAAGAGAGACGAAAGATATTAAAGGCGCATTCAAACACAAAAGTCGAAAACAAACTGACAACGCCATGCTAAAAAGAACACAAAAAAAAATCTAACAGACAAACATCAGTATACAAAACACATTGTGTCAACATAGAAAACTAAAGACGGAGCGACACGAACCCCAACAAAAACTGGGGTGATCTCATGTGCTAAAAAAGGGACCCAGCTCCACATGTGGCACCCATTGTGTGGCTCATGTAAGAACAAACCCGGTGATAAGTCTAATTCAGTAGGTCAATGGGCGAGGGATTGTAGTTAGGACAATTTGAACATATCCGTCTTCGTCTATGAAACAGATATTCCTTAAAGGTCAACCAACTCGTTATGACGTCCGTAAAATTTACGAAGGCATGATTTCAACGTCACTACTTGGAACTCTTGGTCTAGTAGCTTCCTTGTGAGCAGCAACCATCTATCAAGGAAATCATGATAGGAAATACTAGCCCTGGAATATCGTATCAACCGGGATATATATACTCCGTATACAGGCGCTGCTGGAATGTTGTTACATAGAAATAAGAAGCTGGAATTATCTCTTTCGTAGTAAAGTTTTGTTTTCAACTGACCCTCATTGTCAAGAGTCATAAAGAGTATGTACGTCCTTTTTCTCGAGTTCAACTCATTGCCTGGCATAATCCTTGACTGAATCCATCAGTGTTTTGAAGATGTGTTTCCAATTGATGGTTTCAGGCTGACGATATTTAGGACCTTAAGATAACACATTTCACAAACAAGTGTTATGAATAATTGTAAGTCAACAGTAATGACATATCCAGTCGGATTATATATGAATGGGAACTAGCACAGGTGCAATCAGGATGTAAAGACTTTAAGTCGACAATATTGAGATCCTGCAACACGTGTTTGTAATAAAAAATGTTAGTTGCAATGGGTTTGGTATAGATATAAGAAATGATAGATGCAGACTGATCTTTAAAATAGGGAGGTGTTTTTGAGTGAACTGATTTATGATGAAGGATAATGCAAAAATTGATGGCATCAAGACCTTCAATAGTATTGATAAACAGCATGACAATACATTAATTATTGCAGGCTGATTAAATCAACTGTCTTCCTCTCATAAATTGTATACATGTATTTTGTTTTAGTTTTTTGGCTTATTCATTACAATTTGCAGTAGAAGAGTGTAAGCTATATATACTATCTAAGTTTGTTAACTTGCAGCAGAATAGAAATTTTGAAATCATTCAGAATCATTGAAACAATTTTGTAATTTCGTTTTGTGAAGAGTGATTATATGTCAATTCATTTTTAAATTTTTGAGTTATGTTAATATCCTTATTAAGAAAGTTCAATTACTTATATTTGTGTCTATGTGAATGGTTCATTGTTTGTCATAATGATGGTGTAATTGGATATTTGACTTGCGTTTTAAAAAAAAATAGTTAAGATTAGAACCAACTGTAATGTGTCGTGTCAAATTTTGGAAATCCCTTTAGAATATACAAATCGGGATACGAACAGATAAAAATCAAGGTATTCCATCGAAGTTGGACCGAGACTGCTTGCAAAAATTGCATTACTTTTGAAATAGTACTACTTGTATCTTGGTCACTGTAATATATATATTTTTAATATATAAAAAAAGGAGATGTGGTACGGTTGCCAAGGAGACAACTACCCGCAAGGGTTCAAATGAGAAGGACAAAAACAGTTATTGGTCACCGAACGGCCTTCAACAATAAGAAAAACCATAACGTACAGTCAGCAATAAAAGTCCCCGACATTAAAATATGAAACGATTCCAACAAGAAAACCAACGGCCTAATTTATAAAATACAATTTACGACAAAAAAAACCATGACAACGAAAAACCTGAATTACAGGCTACAGAATTGGGACAGGCAAATACTGAATCTCGCAAGATTAAACATATTTTTAAGCGCTGAACCCTCCCCTAACCTAGGTGTTGCAGCACAACAGCATTCAACAAATTGTAAAAATCAGTTGCAAATGGCTTAACCGAAAAAAATGGTACGAAGCAAAAATAAATCAACTAACATAAAAACATTAGACACCGAGCACCACTGTAAGAGTACTAGCGCTACTCAAAGCTTGTTTACACCAATTACAACTTATAAATAACAGAATAAATCCAGTATTCCCAGACTAAAGATCCATTCAGTACATATCCAACGGATTTATTTTAAGGACTTCATAAACAGTCATAGAAATGTACGACCTTGTGCAATGCCAAAATATAAGTAAATACCAACACCATCCATAGCATTTTGTCGTCTTTTATATACATGATTGCTCTGGAAATGAAGACATCTATTCTTCCATAACGCTTGTAGTGTTTCTTGTTTTGCCAATTAAACGTTGTGTGATAAATCAATATTGTTTTATACTAATCATTCTTATTTATAGAAAAATGAAAAGATTCTATTTTTAATTTCCATTTTGTGAGATTTTGATCCTGATTAATATTATTTCAGTCGTATTAAATCAAAAAGAAAGTATTAATGAATTCACACCATGATAAGAAGGACTATTCCTCATGTTCCTTGACACGCTAGAAGATCAATGCACAAAACCAGTGGAAAATAATTTTATTTGAAAATCTGTTATCTTAGGATAATCTTTCAATTGTATACATTTTTTTATGATTTTTATAATTGCAATGGTGAGAGCTTTGTTCACTGTGCTACGCGGATTTTTCATTGTTTGTGTTGCTTAAATTGAAATCACGTTATTTTGGTTGAAGAAGCACACATGGATACAGATTTTACCAAGAAGATGGATTCAGTAGAAATATTGAGTATATGAGATCAGACGTTGCGTTAAAATCGTGTACAAGATTGTATGTTATGATTGTTGCTGCATAATTTTAAGTTATTCATACTAGCCAGATAAATGATTAGGGCAACAGTAGTTTACCGATGCTCAATGGAAGAAGAAGATAAAACCAAGGTATCAAACTTAAACTTAGAGTACTTGATGAACTCCAACAAAACGAGACAGATAGCATCAAAACGGTACGGGGTCACATTAAAAGTCAACAAAGGATTTAAAGCGAACATATCACTGCTTCGAGAAAAAAACAATTTCTACCACAAATATTCATTTGATCTTTGCTAAATTTAGCTTTGGTTGTCAAGTGTGTGCAGTCATTTTATATCATGAATTTAAAAAAAAAAACAAGATTAGAACTAGTTTTCAGTAACTGGGCGTATTCCTATGGGGGATATTTTGTGTCTTTAGTCTTTTTGTAGGTTTTTGTTTTGTTTTGATTGTTTCTTGATGATTCAAGCCTTTTTCACCTTACTTGTATAATTTGTTATGATTATGTGCTGTTACACCATTTTCTCACGTTAGGGGAGGGTTGGATGCTTCAACGCCGCAGCATTATGAATGTTCCTGTTCTAAGTCATGATGCTGTTATTCAGTTGCTAAATTATTGTTTTCGTTGATTGTGTTTAACATTATTGTTGTTAATTTACATTTTACATGTCCGTGTCTCTGATAGCTTGCCATTTAGTGAGAGTTTTACTCATTGTTGAAAGCCCAATCAATGACCTATAGTTGATAACATTTCATATCATGTTTATTGACCTATTAGTGTTGATTTACTTTTTTATATATACATCACAACATATTAAACTACATCAGTTAGTAAAAAAGGTCAACACGGAATAGAGCGTTCGACTCCAATCTTAATTACATAGGATTGTTAGTTTTCCATCCGGAGGTCGGTGGTTCTCACCGGGTTCTCCATGTTACTCCAGTTATACAAAATATAATTGACTGTATCATGTGTATTGGGGATTATCCCAGGCAATTTTTAAAAACAACTGTCCTACTTCCATGACAATAAGTTCATTGTTCTCAAAAACACTAATGTTTCATTTTGTTGTTGTACATACTACACATACATTGCTTGATAAAGGAATTATATCATGTGTTGTCAATTCGAAAGATAATATGGAAAAGGACTGAACAATCGAAATGGGTTTTAGAGCAGTAAAAATCAGAAGGGAATGATTACAAAGTTAAAGATCTGCTAGATTACATGCAAGTATAGCGTGGTGCCTAATCGCTTGACATAAGTTGTCCACTTTTTGTATATAGTTAACATAACGGGTGGCACGTGCAATATGGTTAAAACACAGATCATGTGTCTAAAAGGTTCTGATAAAACTCCGTCTTACTTCCTGTTCTGAAAATTATTACATCAGCCAATGAAGTTTTAGTCTCTGAATTTTTGAAGGTGTGTATTCATCCAACAAGAGCCAGAGAATCCAAAAAGGTCTTTTAATCAGATTTTGTCACATGTGGAGCAGTATCTGCTTACCTTCCGGAGCACTTTAGACCACCCATGTTAACAATTTAAATGGTTTTTGCTATGTCTTTAGTTTGTATGTCACGTTTTGTATGATTTTGTTTGTAATTTGGTCTTTATTGTTTTTTTTTGTTGCAAGGGCGTTTTCAGATTGTCTTGTACCTACAATTTGAATAAGCCTTTGGTTTCTTCAGCCCACTGTTTGTATTATGCTTATTACCAGTTTTCATTATGACGTAAATTTCTCAGAAACTACTGCCAATAGATTGATAATATTTGCTACACATGAATCCATTTTCTTCTAAAACTATATGAAATATGTTTACTGGTACTGTTAAATAAAATTAAAGAAACACATTCAAAAAGAAGTAAAACAAACAAGACAAAAAATTCTAGTAATATAAGTTTGATATGTTCCATTCCGGACTGCAAAGTCCTAATAAACGCCGGATAATGGAACATGACAGAACAGAACGGAACAACATCTGTTAAATTGCTGGCTTACAAGGGAAGATGATATAAAAGAAACACATTGGTTGTTCGTCTCTCAGTTCATCTCAGTTCATCTGTCTACCGAATGACATGCTTCATAAACCGTGCGGTTGATTTTGGTGAATTTAACAGAGACCATCTTTGGCGTCAAATATGAAAACAATTGGTCAAAGAACATATCGAATAGTTTTATTGCTACTGTAATATAAAATAGGTACCATCATTAAAGGGGCATTAGCTACGAGATATAAAAAAAATAAAAATAATATTAGATTTTTTTTGTTCTATCATAAATTATACTGAAATAGTGAAATAATAATTTGCTTTAAGCAGCTAATTTGGTTAAATTTTGTTATAATAATCCAAGAAAAATCGCTGATGAACTATTCACTTGGAAGTGAATAATTCAACCTCATTAGATTCGTATCCATGTGACCTTCAATATAAATCCTTAGCTGGAGATGGATTACGAATGTATTCAGCTATTAAAACAAAAAGAATGTCAACATTGAAAGTGAAACAAGGATGAACTATTTGGCTGACCGATTCGATCCACAAAATGTCGTTCTTATACAGGTGAAAAATAATGATAAACATACTTTTAATTTACAATATGAAATCAAACTGACATAGAAACATCCAATTGCACGTGGTCGCTCTCGATTTATATTTATATCGGGTTATATGACCGTTGGCATTCTTCGGAGGTCATCCCGATGTTTTATTAGATTGCGTCTAGACAAAAAAACACACAAAATACTGATACATATTATTGTAACGATGTAAGTTCTTTGGATTGTCTAGTAGCCGTAGTTATATTAAACTAAATTTGAATATCAATTTAATGGCAAAAATAAAGTAAAGTAAATTCAACATAAGTAAAACAATGAAATGAATAAACACAAATGCAACTAAATACAGTACTCGCAACCTTAGGCGTTACTATGTTAGCGATCAATCAGCGGTCATCGATCAGTCACCGACCAGTCAAGTTCGCGTCAAACTCACGTCACCAATCCGTCAGACTTATAGTAAAAATATTTGACTGATTGGACGGATCGGACCGATTGACCTTTCTAACGGATTGAACTCTACTAAGTCACATGATGAACTTATACAAATTAAGGAATCTTAGCTTCGTTTCATTTAATTAAAATGGCGCAATGGGAAATACGAAACGTTCAAGTACAAAAAATCTAAATTTTTTCTAGTAATTATTCAGCAAAGTTTTAAGAATTTAAAAAGAAAAGACATATGCATATAAAACTGATTTTAAATATTAAAGAATGGTGATTTTCGTTTTTATTTATGTTATATATTTTCATACCCGAAGAGTGCTAAAACGGTTTTTATCGCGATTGTGATTTTTTTTCCGAAAAAACATTGCATTTTTTTTTATCAAAAAAAGAAAAATTGCTAATTTTAAACAATGCGAATAAATTTTCAGTATATTTTCTCTGATATTCTTTTAGTTTTATGAAAAACAACCAATCCTGAATTACAAAAAGTATAAAATCCAATGGCGGTCAATGATTTCCATTAAAATAAAGAAATGGTTGCTTTCTTCCTCAACAAAAACAAAAGTTTATGTATATTTATCCTTCAATTATTTACATTTTATACAAAATTATGTATCTAAAGGCATTTATAATGACTGATTGAATTTGACGTTGCATTATTTCTAATATAAAAGAAGAAATATTTCATTTTCAAGCAACACGAACAATAATTTATTATCTTTTCCCTGAAATTCATCATAATTTATGAAAAACAACCAATCCTGATGTACAAAAAGTACTGCAATCAAACGGCGATTCATATTTTCTATTAAACATAAAGAAATTATTGCATTCATATTCAATACAAGCAAAAGTTTAGGCCTTATATATTTAAAATTCTCATAAAAAATCTCATCTTGAGGCCTTTGAAATAACTAGTTACAAAAAACATAGCATTTTTTTTATAAAAAAAAAAAAAATTGGTAATTTTAAACAATGCAAATAACATTTTACTATATTTTCTCTGATATTCTTTTAATTTTATGAAAAACAACCAATCCTGAACTACAAAAAGTACAAAAATCCATTGCCTGTCAATAATTTCCATTAAAATGAAAAAATTATTGCATTCTAGTTCAACAAAAACAAAAGTTTATGCATATTTATCCTTAAATTATTCACATCTTATACAAAAGTACAGATCTAAATGCATTTATAATGTCTGATTGCAATTGACGTTGCATTATTTCTGATATAAAAGAAGAAATATTTGCATTTTTAAGCAACGCGAACAAAAATTTAGTAATTTTTTCCCTTAAATTCAGTATATTTTATGAAAAACAACCAATCCTGATGTACAAAAAGTACTGAAATCTAATGGCGGTTAGTAATTTCTATCATAATAAAGAAATTATTTCATTTGTATTCAACACAAACAAAAGTTTAGTTATTTTTCTCCTTACATAATTAAAATTCTGATAAAAAAAATCTTATCTTGAGGCATTTGAAATAACAAGTTACAAAAAAAATTGATAATTTTAAACAAAGCAAACAACATTTTCGTATATTTTCTATGATATTCTTTTAATTTTAGGAAAAACAACCAATCCTGAACTACAAAAAGTACAAAAATCCAATGGCAGTCAATAATTTCCATTAGAATAAAGAAATGATTGCATTCTTATTCAACAAAAACAAAAGTTTATGCATATTTATCATTTAATTATTCCCATTTTATACAAAATTACTTATCTAAAGGCATTTATAATGACTGATTGCAATTGACGTTGCATTATTTCTGATATAAAAGAAGAAATATTTGCATTTTTAAGCAAAGCAAACAAAAATTTATTATCTTTTCCCTAAAATTCAGCATAATTTATGAAAAACAGCCAATACTGATGTACAAAAAGTACCGGTACTGAAATCTAATGGCGGTTAGTAATTTCTATCAAACTAAAGAAATAATTACATTCGTATTCAACACAAACAAAAGTTTAAGTATTTTTCTCCTTACATAATTAAAATTCTGATAAAAAAATCTTATCTTGAGGCCTTTGAAATAACTACTTACAAATAACATTGCATCTTTTTTATCATAAAAAGAGAAATTGGTAATTTTAAACAATGCGAACAACATTTTAGTATATTTTCTCTGATATTCTTTTAATTTTATGAAAAACAACCAATCCTGAACTACAAAAAGTACAAAATCAAATGGCGGTCAATAATTTCCATTAAAATAAACAAATGATTGCATTCTTTTAAACGAAAACAAAAGTTTAGGTATATTTATCCTTCAATTATTCACATTTTATACAAAATTATGTGTCTAAAGGCATTTATAATGACTGATTGAATTTGACATTGCATTATTTCTAATATAAAAGAAGAAATATTTCATTTTTAAGCATCACGAACAAAAATTTATTATCTTTTCCCTGAAATTCTTCATAATTTATGAAAAACAACTAATCCTGATGTACAAAAAGTACTGAAATCAAACGGCAATTCATATTTTCTATTAAAATAAAGAAATTATTGCATTCATATTCAATACAAGCAAAAGTTTAGGCCTTATATATTTAAAATTCTCATAAAAAATCTTATCTTGAGGCCTTTGAAATAACTAGTTACAAAAAACATTGCATTTTTTTTATCAAAAAAAGAAAAATTGGTAATTTTAAACAATGTGAACAACATTTTAGTATAATTTCTCTGATATTCTTTTAATTTTATGAAAAACATCCAATCCTGAACTACAAAAAGTACAAAAATCCAATGGCGGTCAATAATTTCCATTAAAATGAAAAAATGATTGCATTCTTGTTCAACAAAAACAAAAGTTTATGCATATATATCCTTAAATTATTCACATCTTATACAAAAGTACTGATCTAAATGCAATTATAAATACAATGAAAGTCCCAACTTTGTATTGGCTTCCGAAGCTACACAAAACACCTTACAAATATAGATTCATTTCGTCTTCAAGCCATTATTCCACTACTAAATTGTCTATTCTTCTTACCAGTACACTTGGTGCAATCAAAAACCTGATAATAAATTGTTCCAATAAGGCATTCGAAAATAGTGGAATTAATTACTTTTGGAGTGTCAAGAACTCGTTGGAAGTACTTGATAAATTGCATGCATATATTGGTGATTTTGAATCTGATCAAAGTTTTGATTTTTCTACCCTATATACCACATTGCCTCACATTCTCATTAAGAAAAAATTCACACACCTAATTAAATGGGCATTTAAAAAGTCAGAATGTGAATATATATGTTCATACTCTTTTAGGTAATTTTTTAGTAGCAATAAACAAAAAAACTATGTCAATTGGACATGCTTTGATACTATATATGCCCTTGAATTTTTACTAGATAACATTTTTGTTCTCTTTGGAGATTCCGTATATCGTCAGGTTATCGGAATTCCAATGGGGACTAACTGTGCACCACTTATTGCGGACCTTTTTTTGTATTGCTATGAGTTAAAATTTATGACAAAAATCAGCAAAGACCCATCGAAACAACATCTGATACACAAATTCAATAATACTTTTAGATATTTGGATGATATTTTGGCTCTCAATAATGACGACTTCAGTATGTATACTAAAGAAATTTATCCTGTTGAACTTACTTTAAATAAAGCTAAATACTAACAATGACCACTGCCCTTTCCTCGATCTTGATATCTATATCATTAACGGAAAGCTTAATACTAAAATATATGATAAAAGAGATGATTTTTCATTTCCTATCGTTAATTATCCATATTTAGATGGTGACGTTCCCTTGTCACCTTCTTACGGTGTTTATATATCTCAACTTGTTCGATTCGCTCGTGTATGTAACAATGTTTTAGATTTGAACGAGAGAAATTTATGTATTACTGAAAAATTATTACACCAGGGTTTTCGATATCACAAACTAGTCAAAACATTTACTATATTTTATCATCGGTATAAGGACATCATTCGTAAATATAGCTCAACATGCAGACTTCTTATACGTTCAGGTATTTCACATCCAATTTTTTATGGAAATATTCTTTATAAAGCACAAAAATGTCAGTATTCACCTCTGAAGCTAACAAAACCTTTAAATAGACTTATTAAGAAGGGATATAGTTACGATACTGTTGTCAGGTCATTAAAGATTGCATATTTTGGCGTTAATATTGATTCACTTATAGGGTCTTTGCATCGGAACTAAACACATTTATTTAAAAACCAGTTGTTGGCATGACACGGGTTATGTTCTTCTCAAATATGTTATGATGGTATGATACTAAACCCCTAACGGGAAGGATTGTGCCTGATATTCATATGATGAAGACATAATCTTTCAATCAGTTTAATTGAAGTCTGGAGCTGGCATGTCAGTTAACTGCTAGTAGTCTGTTGTTATTTATGTATTATTGTCATTTTGTTTATTTTCTTTGGTTACATCTTCTGACATCAGACTCGGACTTCTCTTGAACTGAATTTTAATGTGCGTATTGTTATGCGTTTACTTTTCTACATTGGCTAGAGGTATAGGGGGAGGGTTGAGATCTCATAAACATGTTTAACCCCGCCGCATTTTTGCGCCTGTCCCAAGTCAGGAGCCTCTAGCCTTTGTTAGTCTTGTATTATTTTTAATTTTAGTTTCTTGTGTACAATTTGGAGTTTAGTATGGCGTTCATTATCACTGAACTAGTATATATATTTGTTTAGGGCCAGCTGAAGGACGCCTCCGGGTGTGGGAATTTCTCGCTGCATTGAAGACCTGTTGGTGACCTTCTGCTGTTGTCTGTTCTATGGTCGGGTTGTTGTCTCTTTGACACATTCCCCATTTCCATTCTCAATTTTATAATGTCTGATTGCAATTGACGTTGCATTAATTCTGATATAAAAGAAGAAATATTTCATTTTTAAGCAACGCAAACAAAAATTTAGTAATTTTTTCCCTTCAATTCAGTATATTTTATCCTGATGTACACAAAGTACTGAAATCTAATAACGGTTAGTAATTTCTATCAAAATAAAGAAATTATTACATTCGTATTCAACACAAACAAAAGTTTAAGTATTTTTCTCCTTACATAATTAAAATTCTGATAAAAAAAACTTATCTTCAGACCTTTGAAATAACTAGTTACAAAAAACATTGCATTTTTTTTTTTTATCAAAAAAAGAAAAATTGATAATTTTAAACAAAGCAAACAACATTTTCGTATATTTTCTATAATATTCTTTTAATTTTAGGAAAAACAACCAATCCTGAACTTTAAAAAGTACAAAAATCCAATGGCAGTCAATAATTTCCAATAAAATAAAGAAATGATTGCATTCTTATTCAACAAAAACAAAAGTTTATGCATATTCATCATTCAATTATTCCCATTTTATACAAAATTACTTATCTAAAGGCATTTATAATGACTGATTGCAATTGACGTTGCATTATTTCTGATATAAAAGAAGAAATATTTGCATTTTTAAGCAAAGCAAACAAAAATTTAGTATCTTTTCCCTGAAATTCAGCATAATTTATGAAAAACAACCAATCCTGATGTACAAAAAGTACTGAAATCTAATGACGGTTAGTAATTTCTACCAAACTAAAGAAATTATTACATTCGTATTCAACACAAACCAAAGTTTAAGTATTTTTCTCCTTATATAATTAAAATTCTGATAAAAAAAACTTATCTTGAGACCTTTGAAATAACAACTTACAAATAACCTTGCATTTTTTTTATCAAAAAAAGAAAAATTGGTAATTTTAAACAATGCGAACAACATTTTAGTATATTTGCTCTGATATTCTTTTAAGTTTATGAAAAACAACCAATCCTGAACTACAAAAAGTACAAAATCCAATGGCGGTCAATAATTGCCATTAAAATAAAGAAATGATTGCATTCTTTTTAAACAAAAACAAAAGTTTATGTATATTTATTCTTCAATTATTCACATTTTATACAAAACTATTTATCTTAAGGCATTTATAATGACTGATTGCAATTGACGTTGCATTATTTCTAATATAAAAGAAGAAAAATTTGCATTTTTAAGCAACACGAACAATAATTTATTATCTTTTCCCTGAAATTCATCATAATATATGAAAAACAACCAATCTTGATGTACAAAAAGTACTGAAATCAAACGGCGATTAATAATTTCTATCAAAATAAAGAGATTATTGCATTCATATTCAATACAAGCAAAAGTTAAGGCCTTATATATTTTAAATTCTCATAAAAAATCTTGAGGCCTTTGAAATAACTAGTTACAAATAACCTTGCATTTTTTTCATCAAAAAAAGAGAAATTTGTGATTTTAAACAATGCAAACAATATTTTAGTATATTTTCTCTGATATTCTTTTAATTTTATGAAAAACAACCAATCCTGAACTACAAAATGTATAAAATCCAATGGCGGTCAATAATTTCCATTAAAATAAAGAAATGTTTGCATTCTTATTCATCAAAAACAAAAGTTTATGCATATTTATCCTTTAATTATTCCCATTTTATACAAAATTACTTATCTAAAGGCATTGATAATGACTGATTGTAATAGATGTTGCATTATTTCTGATATAAAAGAAGAAATATTTGCCTTTTTTTAGCAACGCGAACAAAAATTTAGTATTTTTTCCCTTAAATTTAGCATATTTTATGAAAAACAACCAATCCTGATGTACAAAAAGTACTGAAAACAAATGGTGGTTCATTATTTCTATCAAAATAAAGAAATTATTGCATTCATTTTCGATACAAGCAAAAGTTTAGGCCTTATATATTTAAAAATCTTATCTTGAGGCCTTTGAAATAACTAGTTACAAATAACATTGCATTATTACTTATCAAAAGAAGAAAAATTGGTAATTTTAAATAATGCGAACAACATTCTTGTATATTTTCTCTGATATTCTTTTAATTCTACGAAAATTAACCTATCCTAAACTATAACAAGTACAAAAATCCAATGGCGGTCAATAATTTCCATTAAAAAAAGAAATGATTGCATTTTTATTCAACAAAAACAAAAAGTTAATGCATATTCATCTATAAATTATTCACATCTTATACAAAATTACTTATCTAAATCAGAGACATATATACACATATGTCTCTGTCTAAATGCATCTATAATGACTGATTGCAATTGATGTTGCATTACTTCTGATATAAAAGAAGAATTATTTGCATTTTTAAGCAACACGAACAAAAATTTAGTATTTTTTCCTTGAAATTCAAGTATTATTCTCCTTACACTATTAATTAAAATTCTTATAAAAAAATCTTTTCTTGAGGCCTTTGTAATAACTAGTTACAAATAACATTGCATTATTTTTATCAAAAGACAAAAAATTAGTAATTTTGAACAACGCGAACAACATTTTAGTGGGTTACACTAAAGACCTGAAAGTGGACCTGAAAAGACCTGAATAGACCTGAAGATATGCTACTCGATTTATTCAAAATACGATTACTTTTTTTACTTTTAAACGGATTTTCTTCAAGTTAGAATTTTATTTAATGTAAAGATCTACATTTTATCAAAAATAAAATGTTTTAAATTAAAAACAAATTGTTAATGCCAAAACTTGGACCTGAACGGAGAAATGAAAAGACCTGAACAGACCTGAAAATCTATGATCGGACTTATTCAAACTTTGATAACTTTTTAAATATTCAATGGATTTCCTTCAAATTAGAATTTTGTGAAAGGTAAAAAACCGCACTTTATTAGAAATAAAATGTTACAAATAAAAAACAAATTGTTGATGCCAAAACCTGGACCTGAACGGAGAAATGAAAAGATCTGAACGGACCTGAAAATCTATGGTCAGACTTATTCAAACTTCAATATTTTTTGTATTCAATGGAGTTAGCCAACTTTAGATTTTGTAAAATAAAAAATATAACATTTTATCAAAATAAAAAATTAGAAAATGAAAAATATGTTTTGGGTGCCAAAACTCGGACCTGAACGGAGAATTAAAAATCTGAATGGACGGCTGAAATTCCACTAATTATATATTTTTTTCTCTTTCAAAGAATTTCCTTGAAACGTAGATTTTGTTAAAGTATGAATTAAATATTTTACCAAAATAAAAAAAAACAACATTAACGAAAAATATTATGTTGGTGACAAGTCTTGGACCTGAATAAACCTGAAAATAGATATTTGAAGGCCGTATACGGTGACCTACAGTTGTTAACCTCTAGCTATATAGAGGGGATATGTCATTTGGTCTCTTGTGGAGATTTGTCTCATTTGTATCATACCACATCTTCTTTTTTTCAAATATTTCATCAAATGAAAAACAAATATCAAAACTGACGGGAGATACCAATAGGATAATCAAAACTGATACATGTCAAAAAGACGGGGGATACCAAAGGATAAGCAACTCTCACATATCAAAACTTTTAAGTCAATATATATAAAGAGACAGGAGATACAAAAGGATACCATAGACATAAATAAACCTGTAAAAGGGTTGGCATCTTTAAACTAGGTTAACCCCGCCACCTGCTGTATGTGCCTGTCCTAAGCAAGGAGCCTGTAATTCAGTGGTTGTCGTCTGTTGCTGTATATCATCTTAAATTGGTATATCATATCGACTATTATCAGAAGTCCATTTCTAGTAATGGACTTCTGCTATTATTGATTTATAAAAAGTTAGAGCGTTGATCTGAATTCATCAATTATTTGACGTTTTTGGTTATAAATTTTTTTTTGTAAAGTTTATAGTTAAATTTGTGACCAAGCAATGTTTAGTTTGTGTAACAAGATTAAATGGTAATCTAATTAAAAAATTAAAATGAAATGTTTATTTAGACTAATGATCCAATCATCAACTAATATCAATACAGGGTGTGAATTACAGTCGGCACACGTTCATGTAATTAAAACATTCCAATCGACGAACCTGCAACCGTGTTTAGATTACATGGTTTATGTGCAAATGATACTTTTATTTTCAATATATAAATAAAACAGTTTAAGACCTGTTTATATAAATGCAATTTAAACAAGTTAATTATAGTTTGAATAATTTTCCACGGGCAATCCTGCATGTTTTCTCTGTAGGTCCAGGTTTCAACATCAACAAGGTATTTTTTTATTTCAGTAAAATGTTCCTGTATATATAGAAAGTCTTTCTTTCTCTTTAATTTAATTTAATTAAAAATATAAATAAATTGAAAAATTAGGTTCTGTCAGTTTAAATACATCTACCCGTATTGTCTGTTTAGGTCTTGTCCGTTCAGGTCTTTAATTTCCCCGAAAAGGTCCAATTGTTTTTAACTAAACAAATATTTTTTTGTAAAATTCTGTATCAATTCAATGAAATATTATACCTTTTCTATAACAAAACTCAAATTTCAAGGAGATTTATTGAAAACTAAAAAGTTATTTAACTTGAATAAATCTGACCGCAGATTTCAGGTCAATGCAAGTAATTTAATTTCCCGTTCAGGTCCGAGTTTTGACACCCCAACAATATTTTTCATAATTTTTTTAAAAATATTATTAATAAATTGAATTTTTCGTTTCGCAAAATTTAAAGTTGAAGGAAATCCATTGAAAAACAAAACAGTTATTGGAGTTTGAATAAGTCCAACCATAGATTGTCGGGTCCGTTCAGGTCTTTTCATTTCTCCGTTCAGGTCCAGGTTTTGGCATCTGCAATTTGTTTTTTATTTAAAACATTTTATTTTTGATAGAATGTGGCCCTTTACATTTAATAAAATTCCAACTTGAAGAAAATCCATTGAAAAATAAAGAAGTAATTGTATTTTGAATAAATCGAGTAGTATATCTTCAGGTCTATTCAGGTCTTTTCAGGTCCACTTTCAGGTCTTTAGTGTAACCCCATTTTAGTATATTTTCTCTGATATTCTTTTACTTTTACGAAAAAAAAAAACAATCCTAAACTTTAAAAAATACAAAAATCCAATTGCAGTCAATAACTTTCATTACAATAAAGAAATAATTGCATTCTCTATCAAAATAAGAGTATATGAAGTAATACATATAATGCGTGAAAAGTAATTTATTTATATATTTTTTTATGTGTTATTGCGACCAGGTTTACCTGTTTACCTGTTTACCTCTACTGCAACTCCCTCCTATGTCAGGAGAACCACCAATCCTAGAATCGGTGTAAAATCACTCACATGATTAGAATCCTCTAAATTATGTTTAAAAGATAAAACTTTTAAAACTATAAAAGAGATATTAATTATCTCCTCTGGGGGATGTGACCCTATCACCATTATTTACACTATTCTGGTACACACTAAAAATCGTCCATGTTTCACATATAAAAGTTACTTCTTTCATATTAAAACGATAAAATGTAAATACACTATATACAAAAACTTTACTATCTTATGTTATGTCCTTTCTTTCCAACTCGGTATTTTACACTTCTGGATTACTGTTCATGCAATTAGTATTGCCCGTTGCTGGAATAGTTTATGACACAGACCTCTCGATAATGTTTCTATTCTCTCCTGTGCGTTCTCATTTAAAAATCTAAACTTTGAGCAGTCGATAACTAACTGACACAAATGTTAGTCATTGGTCATTAATTCCTGAATAAGATCCTGATCCCCTAGATTTTCTGTCAATACCTCGGTTATCAGATGTAGAAAGTCATTTCTTATATACTGTAGCTAAGAGCATTTTACTATGAAGTGAAGTATATCTTCATTTTCCTCTGCACATAGCTGGCAAGTAGGCGACACGTGTCCATTGCTAAATTTAGCTCGGTGATATTGCAGGTATATTGTCCCTGTTGCTAACTTTGCCTTTAAGGAGGCAGACGTAATGGCATATGGATTTGTGCCACAGCTTTTCCAGATATTGTGTATTTGCCCTTCTTTGACATTTTCGTAATTAAGGCGAGCCAGAGTAGATTTTGATTGAGCTTCATTTATCATTTGTTTTATACAGTGATCATCGACTGCTTTATTTACCAGATTTTTCCAAAGTTGTTTCCCGGGTGGGTTATCTATAGTATCATATGGCGATGGTAGATCATATATATTGGCAATTTCAACAGTTTTTGTAAACCAGCTACCAGATTGAAGAGATTTTGTTGCCAGCTGTCTGATAGCTAATTTTCTTTCAATTGAGTTTTCATTTCTTATGATATTTTGATTACAAATTAACGAGTAAAGGTGTCTTCGTATAGGTCCGCGTTTATCGAATGTAAATACTTTGGAGTTCGTTTTACATAAGAATTTTAACTATATACGTATTCGTCCGATCCGTGCATATAATTACTTTACTGATCGATCGCTGACCGTTGTCACGGTAACTCTCACATAGCTTATTTGACGTATCTGACGGATTCTATGGGTCATCGATCACCGATCCGTCATCGATCAGTCAAACATCCGTCACCGATCATTTACCGTTCACTCCAAACAGTAACGCCTAAGGTTGCAAGTACTGTAAAAACACACAAAACGGAACTTAATATAATGATATGAAATAAACAAAATACAACGAAAAAGTAAAATAACAAAAATACCGAACTCCGAGGAAAATTCAAAACAAAAAGTCCGTGATCAAATGGCAAAATCAAAAGCTCAAACACATAAAAAACGAATGGATAACAACTGTCATATTCTTGACTTGGTACAGGCATTTTCTTATTAAGAAAATGGTGGATTAAATGGTTTCAATCTGTACACCTACATTAACTCTGCACACTTCCCGGTAAGGTTGAACGTTGCACGTACTGTAGATATAAATTTGGGTTGTTCCCCATGAATTTAGGTTTATCGTTTAACTAACGAATATAACTTTTTTCATACATTTTTTGTTGATTCTAAATTGATGAAAAGAACATTAGATTATATAATTGTACTGCAATAATAACTCCAATGAGCCATGACGACTTTAAACTGCATAATATATCACGGACATGCTCGATTTCATTGACATATTTTTTAGCGGACATGTCACCGACTCCAGGCGTTGTAATTCATATCAGCAAACATCAAGTTGTTACTACATGTGTATATTACCAATGACACCATTTGTGTCTCCGTCACCATTGTCACCGACCAGTCTACGGTATTTACTAGTGCTATACACACACCAAAACCGGGCCTATAAACACCTGCAAAATAAATATTGAACCCAAAAATTACTAACTTTATCTATACATTTGAATAATATAGCAATTATTCGGTCATTCTGAACCACGAGCAAGAAATATCATCTCGACAGCAAAATAGACCTCAATCTACTACTGTATATAAATAATCATAAATGTCTTACCTGAGTGTTGTAATGATAAGCCTTGGGATATCCATGTCCTGAACTGACAATTCTAATATCCAAATGCTATTGTAACAAACTCTTTACTCAGCACAAGCGTTTGTTTTCCTCATTGGCCATTTGTCGACTCTATTGTAAACGCTGTAATCCCACAACCTTGCGAAATTGTACTAATTTTTTAAGATATTAATTCAACCGTAATCGAAATTTTCACTAAAACTGAAAGTTTACTTATTCATTCTTTTTTACATAAAAAAAAACAATATATGCTGAATATAACCAATCGTAGGCATTCGCATTGCAGTTATAAAACACGGAACAAAAATTTAAAAACACTGTTCAGTATTAATAAAAGTAAATACAAAATAAAACTTAACAGTAAAATTGGCACAGTTAATGATATTATCCACCAACATGATCTAGTACGTAGTAAATTGTGTAAGAACTTTTGCTACTAAGAAGCTATCAGAGAAAGTCTTCAGTTTCCTAAGAAAGACTATACACTTAGATAATTTCACAGTCTCAGTAAAGGCTTGTTTGGCTGATTCATTGCCTCCTGTTAACTCAAAAACAGTACCAAGACAGTAGTAAGATACTGATACAAGTTCGTTATCCTTTTAATGAAATAGTTTTCGGATATTGTCAACTGAAGATCTCGGAGGGTATTTCGACCTTTTTGCACATTGTTCAGATTTCAAACACAACCACGCCTATAAGCAGCTCCTGACCTTAGGAATAAATGTCGAAGTTCTAAATAAGACAGAATCTACAGGTGCAAAATTTAACAAACGCACCACACCTTGCTTTTGTACAAAGTGCCGTTCGACTAGGGAGACGTTGGATGACAGACCAAGAAATAATGTGTCAAATGTAAACTTCGATAAGGCATACACAATTATGCTGAGAGATTTCTTATTTTGGTTTTCCTTGTAGAAAAACGAAACAAGCATCAACCACCCAAAGACAGTATCGTGGTTGATGTTCATCAGAAGATGACTCAGACAAGTGTTGTATTGTTTATATTGATTCTTATTACCGATTCTACTACTCAGATATATCGACTGACAATGTCTGTTGCACACTATTGACATGAAATATGCGTAGAAGTATTTCAATTTCTTGGACTTATAAGTCATTATGTTATAAACAACTCTACTGAAGTGTTCGTATTTACTACTAAAAACAGCAACACGAATAAATACGTCTGAATTTAACATTTTGTGTATATCTTCATAATACAAGACACTTTGGTCATTTTGAACGTTGGTGGGGCAAATTTGAACATGTAATATTTGTTTAGAGAAAAAAAGCATCGCCATCCATATTTTAATAACAGACGAAGTGTATTTATCAAACTATCTCTATCCAGTCCTTCTATCTTATTTTCAAACAAATCATTTTCTGGAATGAAGTAATGTGGACAGACCTGATACACTGTGATACTGTACGCAATAAATCAACCGACGCAGACATTTCATAAAACAAGGTATCAAATTATAAGGTGTCCATACAGACTGCGGTAATTCTTCTGATATCCAAAATAAAATTGTTTTAAGGTGATAAAGCACACTACATTTTTACATCTACAATTAGCATTTATTATATCCTTTAAAAGAATTTTCATTAGTTCATAACAAAGTAGTTGTGCATGACTAAACGTATAAATAAAAATTTTTTCTCCAACTGAGAATGAAATTCGCCATTTCAATTCCTCGTGTGGTTAATCTTTAGAACCAATTGGTACAAAAAGCACCCCGTGATTGATGATCATCTGCTTTACGTTTTCATTTGGCCAAGAATTATTAGACCTCATAATCCATCGTGATGCGGGCTTGAACCAAGATTTACTATGAAGGCAACGAGCAAGGTCCACAAGACCATCTGCGTCTGACACACATGGTCCATGTACAACAGAAACATACGTAGAATCGTCTAAAAAAAGTTTGTTGAATAAGACATTTGACAGATAACTGTCCCTTCTGAATTTTTCACAACATTCTCGTAGCATGGGATGAGACGTAACATAGAAAAACCTGGCTTTGTATCTTCTGTCATCAACGTTTTTGTAGGGTTGAAAACAATAGATGAAATGTTATCGTGGACCTCTACGTATGGTAATACATACATAATATCTAGATCACTACCACACAAATGCAGTCCTTCGCTAAAACTTCCGCTGGTAATGCTCACTCTTTGTAGTCATTGGATAAATTATCACAAACTGTATCCATTAATCGTATCGTAAGAATTATAAAAAAAATTAATATATCAGGGTCTTGTTACTATTGCTGATTTCTATCTAGGTGCATATTCTATAGACAATGAATAAGAAGATTCAAATCAACGATCGTGCAAAATTATAACGTTTTAACGTTTTGTATTTATCAGTTTATAATTTACAATCAGACAGAACTTTTACATGCTATACATCTGACGGCACAAGTCATCTACTTCCGGTTAAAACGGAAACCTAAATACACCGGCCCACTGTCCAAACCGGCCCTTTTCCATGGTCCCGTAGACGGCCGGTTTATACAGGTTTTACTGTACTTCATAAACAAACAAATTGATAATATCAACGCTTTTGACTGACTAATTGATAGAAATATTTTTGTTTAACTCCACTTGCAGCACTACTTACTTTATCATGGCTGTCAATTCTTTGTTAACAGTTGCTTGAATTTAAGCCTATACTGTTAAATGAACATAGATAACTCATCTGCTTTCATTGAGAATGATTTGTCCTTTATTTCAAACAAATTATACATGCCTGGTATATTAGATAAGATTTTATTATTCTTTAGTACATACATTATGTAATCGGAGATGGGTTTTTATGCATTTTGGTACTTTTAATTCTATATAGTATATTTATAGATATATAACAAATAGACAAGATGGACATGCAGTTAGTAATAAGTATACAATTTGACATACACAATAATTGATTATAGTTATGAACTTTATTCACAAGTTATCATTACCTTATGCATCGTTGATATCAAGTTGAAACTACAAATTTGCTTGTGATAAAAAAAAATGATCAGTACACCAAGTGAGAAATACATAGTAAAAATATAATGTTTACCTTTAATTTCCATTATTTCTGTAAAAACTCTGGTCTCAAAAACCGAACAGGAAAATTTCCTTTGAAATAAATATACATAAAACACACACGCATTATTGATTTAAGCATTCTTAATTTAAAAACCACCACTTAAAGTACCTTTAGACATTTGAATCTACATTACACGTGGAAGTGAATACAAAGGGTTCATTCAACATATGCCAACCTTTCAAAATATAGGTATAACATTTTATAAACAAATGGTTTCATAGGTTGAATGATATATAAGCAGAAGTGCTATAAAACATAAAACAGTTAGCGACTAATCAAATTTCACCCAGTTCACACTTAGTGTCAGTGTACTCAAATCTGCATTTGTTACATAAAATAGTGATAATGTAAGTATATGTTGCTGCTTTTTTTTAAAATAAGAATTTACATTTTACAACAATCAACATTCTATTTATTTTATTGATGCATATGTTTTTGGGGTGAACATTAGTCAATTAATTTGAAGTTTGTGTTACTGAAAATTATAAATTTTGAGAAACATCCTGTCGTTTTAGGATTTCAATGAAAACTATTATATAGGTATAGTATGTAGTACAAATTGATTCCTTGTGTCAAAATTTGATAAATTTATTTTTTTTATTCAAGAACCTAAGTGCGGTAAAAAATAAGTTTGTTAAAAAAACCTCAAAAATTTAAGAAGCATCATGTTGTTGTAGGAGTGCAACGAATCTTGACAAATGGATATGATGTGTTATTCTAAATTAATTCCAATGTCAAATTTCCATTTAAACTTAATTTTTGTTTACAAAAAAAAATTGTCAGAACATCTTTTTATGCTAATATTTCACTCAAAAATCGATATACATGATAAAGGTTTACAAGTTTGGTATACTTTTTGAAATACATTGATGGTCTATGTCAAAACTGTCGTTCAGTCAACAGTGTTTAGAATAAGTTTCTGAAAAGATGAAACTCTATTTAATGAAGCATTGCTTTGTTTGCATCTGTTATTTGTTTTTATAAAATTGGGAATGGAAACGGGGAATTTGTCAGAGAAACAACAACCCCACCAAAGAGCAGAAAACAACCCAAGATCACCGATGGGTCTTAAACACAGCGAGACCGGAGGCGGGCTTCAGTTGGCCCCTAAACAATAATGTATACTAGTTCAACGAAAATGGACGTCACAATAAACTCCGAAACATATAAATGAACCAAAATAAAAATAACAAGTTTTGTGAGATCTCAACCCTCTCTCTATACCTCTTGCCAATGTGGAATAAACAAACACACAACAATACGAACAGTCAGACTCAGTTCAATAGGAGTCCGTGTCCGAAGTTAGAATAGGTAACAGAAGAAACTAACAAAATGACACTAACATAAATAAACAAAGGACTACTATCAATTACTGACATGCTAGCTCCTATCAGACCTCAATTAAATTGATTGAACGATTATATCTTCAACATATGAAAATCAAGCACAGTCCCTCCCGTTTAGGTTCTAGTATCAATCCATCATAAAATATACGAGATAACATAATCCGTATCATGCCAACACCTGGATTAAGAATGAATGTGTTTATTTCCGATGCAAAGACCACATGAGTAAAAAAAATGCCATCTTCAAATACCTTACAGCAGTATCGTAACTCTATCACTTTTGAATAAGTTTGTTTAAATATTTTTTTGGGTGAATGACAACATTTGTATGCTTTGTATAGAATGTTACCATAAAAGATGGGAGGAAAAATACCTGAACGTATATGATGTCTTAACGTTGATTTATATTTATGAATGATGTCCTTGTACCGATGATAACATTAAGTAAATGTTTTGAGATGTGCCTTTCCTTACTTCGTCAAAGTTCTTCTTTTTTTCATGTTTTCATATTTGGTATACCAAAATGATTGAAAAATTAAATTTGATAGAGATTTTAAAAAGTGCTTACAAATATAATTATGTATACAAAAATTTACTTTATTTTATGTAGGTATGTTTTTGTATATATTTATTTATTTCATATCATATTTAGAACAACATCATAGTGCAAGTATACAGTTTTCTATTAGTTTTAATTTTCTTTCACCACAAAACAATGTTTCAATTTTAATGTCTTTTTTTTTACTGAAAAGCAATACAAAGACAATAGTTACCAATGAAAGCATTATATCAAAAAAGTATAACATAACAATTGTTTATGGTCCATTTAAGATCTCTATGGGGAATGCAGACATTCTCGACTATTGTTTAAATGGTATTGGCACAGGAAAGAAGGAAAATAAGCGCAAACCACAGACGGTATGACACAATTGCGTTTTTCTGTCCGAAGTTATATAGGTAGTAGAATTTCCTGAAACTTTACTAAGTCAACTAGTTAAAATCGTAACATACGCATAGACTAATGCTATTGATACCAATCTATATTGAGAGCTACTAGGATAATGTATGGACGAGAAAACATTTTGTTTAGGTACAAAGCCTGCAAGTTTAAAAACATTCAAGTATACATTTTTTAGTGGACATTATGTCTTATTCATTTAATTTTTTTATTGAAACCTTGCATATATCACTTTGCTGCAACTTATGAACGTCGATAAAAGGTTGAGTTTTTTTTCATGGCAAAAGTTTGCATGTTTTACTGTAGGATGAAAAATATGCTGCTCGATGAAAGCCAAGTTGACATGAAAAATTTAAGATAATTGTGCACGTTTATCAACATTCAAATGGCTTAAATTGAGTTTTAATTTAAAGATTTTTTGTCAGGTAATATTTCAGTTTATGAATCGACAAATTGTAAATGAACTTTTTGTCAGATATGTTTACGTAGATGATTTTTATTGCGTTTGGCATGCGCTTAAGTACGATTTATGGTCTCGATCCTTGTGGTTATCTGTTTTATCATTATATCATGTATTTTGGTAGGCAACGTATGATCGCCTTGTTTTAAGTGAGTATTCAATTTTCCAGTGCATCTCCTGTCCTAAAGTACACCACATTGATACAGTGTGTGCATACATTACCGTACGTTTATTCTTAAAAAGATGTAGTGCATCACAAAAAAAGTGTCATATTTATAGAATTGTTTGCGTTATCATATCATTCTTTGGAGAGGCTGAACATAATTTTGTAATGAAACAGCGATAGCTTGTGAACCAAAGGGTTAGGGCAAATTGCAATATATATTCAGGAATACACGAAGAATACGTTGATGCATTGTTATTTCCTGCAAGTCCTCGATTACGTTGGTGATAATGTCACAAACACTATACGTTGCAAAATGTCTCGCAAAATGCGGATTATTTCGAAATGTTGCGCATATTTCATCTTGAAAATAATGCACCCTTTTGTATACATTCCTGATATTTCATTGCCGGACCTGCGATAAATTATCGTGAAAGCATTTATGATGGTTTCGTTAAAGTTGGCGATTGCAATTTGTAATACTAAGTCCATTTCTAAACAACACAAAACAAAGATTGATGATTTTTGGTACTATGATGCCCAATGACATCTTAATGCCAGTTGCGCATATGTCATTTGACCTAAACATGATCGTCATAGCTGGACGACTTCGTTAGATAAATGGTAAAATAACAAAAATACCAAACTCCGAGGAAAATTCAAAACGGAAAGTCCGTAATCTAATGGCAAAATCAAAAGCTCAAACACACCAAACGAATGGATAACAACTCTCATATTCCTGACTTGGTACAGGCATTTTCTTATGCAGGAAATGGTGGATTAAACCTGGTTTTATAGCTAGCTTAACCTCCCACTTGTATCACAGTCGCATAAAATTCCATTATATTGACAACGATCACTAGTAACTCGAATTTAGCTTGAACGGACAAAAACGCATTAACGGCATTTAAAAAAGATTAATGATAATTAAATAAAGATTGACAAAAATTAAAAATTATTTTTAATGCATTTCAATCCATATCAAATCATTTTAATACCAGTCAAATAGTTTCCCTTGCGGTCATTCAAGTTAATTTGAGATGTGGTTAAACTGCGTCAAACTAATTAGCCACGCCCCCGTTAAACGGAATCAAACTGATGTTAAGTCCTTTTAAATTTAAAGTGTCCGCCTTTTTGTAAGGTAAATCACTCAAGCGGTACAGCATCCTCGTGTATCTATCGTTTAACCGTTCCGAGCGTTATCGATTTTAGTCAGAAAAGTAAAAATGTACCTCTTACAAATATTCACATTAAAATTAAATAATGACAAATACATGTGTAAACTAAGTTTTTTATAGTTAATGATGCCAGATTTTCAAAATGCATCGAAAATTATAATTAGTTCTTTTTTTTATTTGTAAACACGCAGCAGCTCTTGAGATAAAAAAAAAAGTGACTGTGATAAAAAAAAAATATTATTTTGCTTGAAATAAAACGAGAAAGCTGGTAGTTATTTAATAGCCAATAAAGGGACCAAAATGAGCATGTTTGATGAATGCCAATGGATATTGTACGCAAACATTAATCTCTATGAAGGTATCGTCTGATCAAAAATGTAATTTCGTCGAGAATATGCAATAATATTTGCCACGGTACGTTAAGCAAATTTAATTGAACCAATTCCGTCCCGAACTTTTAAAAATTCACATTAAAACATATCTTTTTTTTTTTGTCTAATTCGCCTGGAAAATTAAAATTTCGTTTAGCTTAAACAGTTTTAAATGCGCCCCGTACTCGTATACCGGATACCAAATATACATGAACACTGTTTGTCTTGAGTCTGATAGTGCTCTGCTAGTCATTACTAAATTCATACGTGTAAAACTATACAATTTTACTCATCTGCCTTCAACACAAAGTCTTGGCTAACACCGAACAGCAAGCTATACGGTGCCCCAAAATGACCAGTGTAGAACCATTCAAACGGAAAAACTAACGGTCTATATATTCGACTTTTGAAATACATAATCAAACAACAACCACTAAACAGCAGGTTAGGGCAGATGCAAACAAATGCAGCGGAGTTCAAAAGCCCAAATACACGAATAATTCTCGAGACTTAAGTGACATTGTTTTAATAAGATCAGAACCTTATATGTGTTAATTTTAAAGCAAAAGATATAAGTTTGTAAGAAAATATTGACGTACCAATTCTAATAGCTAAGAAAATTTCCTTTTGCTAAACGATGATAACATTTTAACATTTTGGAATACCTTATAATTCATAATCTATTTCTGAAACGACTTCTCGCCTTGAACATGTATGAAATGTTTGCCACTGGACGTTAAACAACCATTAATCAATCATTCAAATTGTGCTTTAAAAATGAATTAAGCCGCAAGTGTATCCATCAATGAGTGCTGTTGTTTGTTTATCCATTTAACATATACTGAATTCGTTTTTGTCCAGAATTATATTCCTTAGAAGAGTTCAAGTATGTAAATAAATTCATAGGGTATCATGTGCTCGTTGAAATTTTTCAGTGAAATCAGTATTGTGTGTCCAACGTTCTTTCATGCATATCAAATGTTTATCCACTTTTTGCTGTTTGTAGTCTGTTAGTCCTCGGTCTCCAAACTTTAGCACACACTTATGTAATGACAAATCTCGAAAGGGGGAACATTTTTTTTTATTGAAAAAAATAAATAAAACAATTTCTATATTCTATTATTCAATTAACCGATGTACACCTAAGATTTTCAACTATAGATGTTGAATTAAAAAAAAAATAATAAGTCCCAATGTATTTTTATGGCAAACATATCTAAAGGGTTATTTTCTCATGCAAAATAATTATTTTTTTCATTTTTTCAAGATAATAGTGTTATCAGATATGTTCTTTGACACGTGTCTTACGGGTCACCGATTTTCGGCAAAATCAAAGAAAATCAGCAAGTGCCTAAACATTAGTTTTAAGAATGTTAATGCTGTATTAATATATGGAACATGTCTTCATACCAAAATATAGTACTCACATTTAATTTTCTTGTAAATGAAATTGGAAATGAATATGGGGATTATTGACGTCATACTCAACTCCGAAATATATAAAAGAAACTAAAATTAAAAGTATACAAGACTAACAAAGGCCAGAGGCTCCTGAATTGTGACAGGCGCAAAAATGCGGCGAGGTTAAACATATTCATATTTTTTTTTCGAATTGTCTTTTTTTGTGAAATTATTCAGCAACAAATTAATCTATTTATTTTTAATACAATGAAACAAGATTTTTTTAACGAAATGAAGTATTTTTTCGTCCCTTATATTCAAAGGAAATAAACAATTTGTAAAAAAAAAAAAAAACTCCGCCCATCCTTCTCTTCACAACCCACCTCCCCCTTTAAATCCAGAAAAGAATGAATTGACATTTTATTAAAAATAAATGTAAAATCATAGATAAACTGCTATTATATTCTTATTAAGATCTACATTTTAACAGATTCGGGGACTAATATTTCTCTAAAAGCCCATGCATACACTAATATTTGTGTGTTTTTTGTTTCAAGTTGTTTCAATTATCATTTACATGTATGAGGCTATAAATGGGACCACCATTTATAAGTATATGAATGGGGTTTACAGATTTGAGAATTATGAGGAAACTAAGTTAATAAGAAGCGAGGCAAAAAAAAACTAGATAACAGAATATAGAGGTGGTGTAACCCGAATAATTCAGTCGTTATATCCCGCTGATCTACGATTACTACATAAATTCAAAATTTTATGAATGTTGAAATTGATAGAAATAGTTTTTATACGCCCGTCAATTTTTGACGGGACGTATTGTGGTATACAAATGTCCGGTGTCCGTCCGTCCGTCCGTCTGTCTGTCCGGCGTAAACATGTCGCACCGTAACATCAGAACGACTTATCCAAATTTTATGAAACTTAACATAGTTGTTTCTTATGATAGTCAAACGATCTGTATACTTTTTGGTGAAAATAAGATTAAAATTTTTTGAGTTACGGGACTTAGTAACTAAACCAGGTGTGGTTTTTTTTTTTCACATGTCGCGCCGTATCTCAAAAACAATTTATGATTATTGCTTGAAACTTTACACACTTCTTAGTTATGTTAATCTTAAGATCTGTATACTTTTTGGTGATGATTCAAAATTTTATTTTAGAGATATTGAGTATTTTGTTAAAAAAGGGGGAGGGGTTTTTCCACATGTCGCGCTGTATCTCAAAAACGATTTATGATTATTGCTTAAAATTTTACACACTTCTTAGTTATATTAATCTAAAGATCTGTATACTTTTTGGTTTTGATTCAAAAGTTTATTTTTGAGATATTGTGTTTTTTGTAAAAAAGGGGGTTTTCGCATGTCAGGCCGTATGTCAGAAACTATTTACGATTATTGAATAACAATTCACACACAAGACGACGGGCGTATCATGCGCTCATGGCGCAGCTGTTTATTTGAAAATATTTTATCGAACTTTGATATCGTAATCTGTAAAGTTCAACGAGACTTTTTGTACCTTTTTTCATGGACTGTCTCGGATATAACGATAACGCAAATCACGTGTATATAACATGGTATAGGCCCAGGAAGATATCATTTCATTATCACTTCCTAATATCCAATCCACAGACACGAGTCACACGACATCCCCGTATCTTCTAATTTTACTAGTATACGAATTACCAACAAATTTGGCAATTACCAGTTGTTGACGCTAGTAAGAAAATGAATAGTTAAGTTCGAATTATTATTATTTCAAATGTCAAAAACACTTTAAGTATTATAACAGATCATCTAAAAATCAAACTAAGTAAGAAGTATCACAGCTCAGTTCAGGCCAATGTCACTCATTAGGACTTATAACTAATTGAAATACTGACACATTGCTTATAGTTTGCCTAACGCTAATTTGAATCGTAAGATATTACTGATTTAAAAACTTGTAGTATCAAAATTGAATTGCATAAATTAAAAAGAAATACATTGTGTATCTAAAGTATTTTCATCAGCTTTCCGGATGACCCTAATAATATTTACCTTTCAAATGATTTTTCTACAGAAGGTTATATGTCATCTCTCTGGTCACTAAATTCAGTGCCCTAAAGCTAAAAGTTACCGTCAGATGTATATAGTAAAAAGGCAAAAAACGCTTAGTTGTTAATTTCTGTGTTATTTGGTCTCTTGGCGAGAGATTATACCACATCTCCTTATTTTTTTAGATTTGTTTGTGTTCAATGTGCAAACAATGCGAAAACATATTATATAGTATCTTTAAAATGAAACGGTGTGTAGAAATACCGCAAAGGACTTCTTAGTGCACTAAGGACACAAAAACGATGTTTTAAGATCACAAAGAACATGGATATATTAAGTATATAACTCATAAATATAAAGTTTGGTATCAATAGATATTGTAATTTTGAAGTAAAATGACTTTTTAATCAGCGCGTGCCACTCTATTGCAAATTCCCAATCATTAAGTTCAATCAACCATATCCAAATAACAATCGTCTTTTGATCGTTACTAATTGATTAATTAATGATACTTGTTGAATAAACCTAACGGTTTAGGATGTTATAATTTGAAGATGATGAAAGAAAAATTAAAAACTGAATTTTATGTTTACTTTGCCTTTGTTTTATTTTGTTTTGAAGGACATTGCTTTAGTAAACTTTTTTTTTTTTTAAAGAAACCTGTTTTGAGATAGAAATTGAGAAAAAAAATGCTTCTGAGATTTCATTTCAACATTTACAACTCTATAGTTTACATACTATCATTATACCTTGAAAGACATTTGAGAGTAAAACATATTCTTCAAAACCCGATTATAGAAGTGATATAGAAAGACTTCAAGAGATCAATATTATTTTCAAAAAGAGAATAATCATATTAAATTGTTTTCTATGAAAGTTACCTTTATTACGGATGTCATTGTGTTTTTATTGTCATTCTCCGCCATATGTGTATTTTTTATAATTATAAAATTTAATTATGTTATTAATATAACACTGATGCATTTAAAAAAATAATGTAAACCATATATTCTTGCTCCTAAATAAAACTCTTATAATCTTATCCTTAGTAAATCTAGTATGTGTACCCATTAAAAGTATTTCGGTTGAACAAAATTACCGTTCTATAACTAAAATTTGGCCCAGTGATTTCAGAGGAGAAGATTTTTTGTAAAAGCTAACGACGACGGACGCAAAATGAGCTAAAAATAAGAGTAGAAAATACGATATTACATAGAAGTAAAAAATATAACAGACAGAAATACAAAAAGCACCATATAACTGCATTTATCATGTTTATAAGATATTTCAGGTCTGCAAAAACATCACTATCTATCAAGCATATAAAAAAACAATTTCTTCTACTTAGAATATTACAGCAGGTCTTGTCAACCACACCAAAAAACAGTACTTTTAAAAAGATGTATAAACTTATCATCATCAGATAAAATATTAAAATCACCATTACTTCTTTTAACTTCATAAAATAAACTTTCACGTAAATCTGCATATAAAGGACAGTCTAATATAATATGTTTCTCATCTTCAATTTTACATGTTTAATCAGTATACAAAGTGGATTCTAAACGGTCAAGGTTTTTCGAATTTCGGGATGTCGGGATTTAACTTTTTTTAAATTCGGGTCTTCGGGATTTCATGTTTTTAAGCCCGGGATTTCGGGATCAGGACCCCTCCGACCCCCCCCCCCCCTCCTCACAAAAGATATGATCATAAAATTTAAAATAATGTATTTTTACAAAGTCTATTTCTATATGCCATGTCCTTTGTGAAAGTTGTATCCATTCCATCAGGTCCTTAGTGCACATTTTTCTTCTTAGTGTACGAAGGAGGTCCTTTGCGGTATTTCTACGAATGTGCTGCCTTGGAGCCTTTAAATTAGGAGACTGAATTAACGAGAGCTTCTAAACACCACCTAGGCCGCCTTTGTGCACTAAGCTCCTTTAACTGGACCAAGCCCATGATGGGATAGTGTTATGAATAAAAAATAAACGTACCGTCAAATGTAGTTTTTCCACAAGATATTTTATTATCTGATGTTGTTTGTCAAACAAATCAATCAACAAAGAAGCATGGATATTGAGCACTTGTATAACACTTGTACATAAGTTTAATAATGACAACTATCCATTTTGTTATAAAAAACATATGCATATTTTTTTTAATTTGAGGTTTCATATGACTTTAAGATCAATACCTCTTTATCTCTTCTAATTACGAAAACACAAGAATTATTTTTTTTTAGTTTGAAGTTATTTCTTAAAGGTTTATTGGATCAATTAACAAGGTGATTAGACATTACACAAAGAAGAGCGCGTGCCACATTAAAATAATAACATATTTTTTTAAATTTTAAACTAAGGAATCGTTTTGAAACTAATTTTTATTAAGTTTTTGAAAAAAGTCATATTAATGGAAATTAGTTAAAAAGTCAAAGTTCAAAGTCATAAAGAAGTGTTCCGTGTAGAAATGTTTTCGAAAGTCTAGTTTGTTCATAATTTCTCTATGTAAAACAGTTTTGTAAACTTCTTTAAATAAATTCGGATCTTCCCTCATCTGATCACCAGCATGGCTGAAGAAATTGTTCCCAGATGTATTGTGAGGTGACACGTCCAGGTATTCAAGCGATTTCCTGTCGGACTTTAAAACTCTTATTACACAATTACATAAAGCAAGTTGGTGCATCACTAGACATCTGAGGGTATTGATCAGTGTACACGGCCGATAATTTGTAACTTTCCATTTTGAAAATATCAGGTGTAATATACATCTTTGTCTTGCGTGTCCGATAGTGATATACTATAGTCATTACTTATACGCTTGTTTATAAATAACGTTTCTGGTGTTAAGATTGATATTTATGAAAATCTTAATAATTCCCCAAAAAAGATCTGATAAAATAAAAATCTATTTACATATTTTCCAAGGGTATATACTCGTTGTCAATAGATATGGACATTTGAAACATACACATTATATATGATTTCACAAAATGTACGCACTTGTCGATCATTGGTTTATACGGCTTGAAAGAATGTTATGGAACTATAATAATAATAGATAGTCTCAATTAAGAATATATACATGTATATACATATTGAATATATGAGAGAAACATTCAAAACCAATTTGATTTTAAAACAGGTCGAAGTATTACTCGCTTTAATTTGGTTCGTCGAAGTTATGGACAAAGTAAAATTACAGATATATCTTTCGGTTAGATTATTTCGAACAGTTTAAGAAATTCGTCATCATCACAATTGTTGGGTATAATCAGAGACATATGTCTAATGTATAATAATGTGAACATGGTTCTAATAGTACCTTAAATTATGTCAATTTTCCTGTTCCGACATGCATGTTATATGTTTGCCACTGGACGTACATTAATGATCCCCAAAAAGAATTTCTGAATAATATGATTTATGATAGTTTGTATGAGTGTAACCATTGTAGCCAATGTAACCATTATGTCAATGGGGGTTACAAAACAAGGTAACTCAATTTAGTGCAAATGTTGTGCCTTATATACCTTTTCTGCTCTCTGGTCGGATTGTTGTCGGACACATTTTCTATTTCCATTCTCCATTTTATTCAATTGGTTGCATGCATTTTTGTTTTGTCTCTCTCTGATGTTTTCGCAGAATTAATCTAAATATTTTAAAGAAGACATTTAACTCTTTCTTCTAAAACTTTTAGCATTAAAACCTAATTGCATGAAATTGAATTAGTATGTTATTATCAGTTTTATCACTTTTTCGGATGAACTTTATAATATTGACCCAGGAAATGATTTTTGACAGAATTTTATATATTGTAGAATTCGTTCTTTTTATCGACACATTAATTGATTATTTGCTTCCGTAAAATGATATTTTTCGCGACGTCAAACTGTGAAATATCGGGAAAAAATGCATCTTTTCGAGATTTAACCATTAGCTTAAAAACGAGAACATGGACCCCCTCTTTTTAAAAATGGCGTTTGGCATGATACTGTATGAAGACAGAGACATATAATACAATTTGGCGTTTTACGTTTCCGCATTGTGGCACTACGTTTCCGCATTAAAATTCTTACGTTTCCGCATTTTTATAGTACTCTTTTCCGCATTGTTTTTGCATTGATTTTATTAAAGGTTATTTACGTTTCCGCATTTAAATCTTTAATGTATCCCCCCCTTTTTTACTCACCAGTTGGGTGGAAGTAGGACTTCGAGCAGGATAAGTCTTTATGACTAAAATGAAACTACAAATGTATCAACTTAAAATGATAAAAATCACACATGGTCATATATCAATTAAAAGTCAATGTTCAGCACTAAAAGTTTATATATATTTTAAGCGTCAGTATACTATTATACAGTACATGTAGCACAGTTTAAAGCGGTAAACTTGTAGCCAACTGACTTTATAAAGTCAACCTCGTATTCTATTCTCTACCATACTTGACAAACTGTTCGGATACGAATTCAGCACGTTCGCGATCATTTTTACGAACGGATGCTATTGCTGATAAAGACCGAATTTTGATGTAAGTTGTTGTTTGGATCTTCTGCAAAACGTCCATAAAAATAAATATAATTGTGTGACATGGATAGAACTGGGAGAAACGATTCCGGCCCAGTTGTGGTTCTTTTGGTATCTGTGTCGGGAGGAGATGACCATATTTGATAATAAAGTCTTATACCGATATATCATTATTACCATTTTTTACAGGTGAAATACAGGTAAAAATGCTGAAAAGTGGTATCTATTTATTTCGGAAAAGTAATGCACGAAAATGTGGAAACGTGAACTGGGTTTTTGCTAAAAATGCGGAAACTTTATACACCCATACAATTACTATATGTCTCTGATGAAGATTATTCGTTCCAACTTTTATGAAGAAATAACCGACTTTTTTCAACTAGATAAATAAACAACAAAAATGCCGTTTTTTTTCTTCTAAAATCAATTTATTTCTTTAACAAAAAGGATTTTTGATAAGGATTGTTACACAAATGTAGAGCCCAATTTTGTAACGAAGATATTCCTTATCTCTTTACCGAAATCCGCATACGTTTATCTTTTGAAACAAAATTTAAGGAGACAGAAATGTTCAAGAAACCGAAATTTTTAGTAAATGTCGAAAACTTCAAACCCGTTTATCTTTAAAATTCAACACATGAAGATATAGATATAGTTTTTATTACATATTCAAGTTGATTTTGTAAAAATTAGCTTGTATGTGAACTTTCATAAAAAAAAACAGTGTTGTTGGTCGTTTGCCCATAATTGCCCTAAAGCTAAATGTCATCGTCAGATTGTGAGGGTCTGAATCGGGATTCATTATTTCTGTATTCTATAATTTTAGGCAATTTTTTCTATTCGTTATACCTTTTGCCGATCATTCTTTATTCCATGTATTCTAGAACCTCATCATTTTCTTTTCTATGTATTTGTCTGGTTATTTTCTGTTTTCTTTATTCTTTTGTCAATAATTTTCATCCACAATGTCATGTATAATGGAAGACGATAAACATTTTAGTATACATACCACCCGTTGTCAATTCTCCCCTGATATACAAACCACATGTAGTTATTTCTCACTTGGACACAGAACTTATATATATATATATATATATATATACAACTCGTCTAAACATCAACCAATCAATGTTAGCTCTGTAAATTTGCTTTCGCAATTTTTTTGTTCTTCCCTCGCCGGGATTCGAACCCATGCTACTGAGATATCGTGATATATATTTTACGTAATAGTAACGAATGGAATTTTATCGCACTGGCTTGTTAAATGTATTTTGATCTGACAACAAGAATACATTTGTTTATCATAATTTTTTACTTTATCTAAAATTAAGAATGGAAATGGGGAATATGTAAAAGAGACAACAACATGAAAACAGAAGGCCACCAATTATATTTGATCATGTTTTAGTTTCGAAAAAGGCATCAACCATCGTATTTTCAAAAAATCTTTACAAGGATGATCAAAGTTTTAACGACCTTGAATGGCTATACAGACTGAGCCCTCGCACGGTCGGTCTCTAAAATTTGCCGAATTTAAGAAACTTTATCAAGAGATAGGCTTTGCCTAGCTTTAGGCCCCGGATTTTAAACAATATCCATTTAGGAACCAAATTGTGGCTTCTTTATATTTAATTTTGTCGAAGAGAACAATTACACAAAGTGCAACATGCGAGAAGAGGTTTCATTTTCGCTTACATTATTTTTTATTGAAGTGACTAATCTTTTGAGGTTACGTCACGGAAATATATTTCAAATGAAAAGGTGCAATTGGATGCATCCCTAAAAAAAAATAAAAATATAGAGATAAAATTACGGCTATTCGTCAATCAGACAGCAATCCTACATAAAAACAAGTAGGTTATCTGACAAATAGAATAAAAGGTTAACTTTAAGCATAACCCGCGCTGATATCAACTTTCTAAGTTCTGAGTAAAATTCAACATACATGTAGGACTCTGAAACGTAAAATATACGAAAGTTTTTTTTTTTTTACGTACGATACACGGAGAGTGCCATTTCCTAAATACATACGGGTCCACAAACTATTATAATGTAAGGGTAAATGAGGATCTCATTAGAGGAACAAAGTAAAGATGCATGCTGAAGGAAGAATAATTTCCACACAGAGAACATCAAAAAGGACGATCTCTCAATTAGTATGCAACTGTAACTAATACACCCATAGACATTAACACTAGTTAATGCTTTATATACTGACATTGAAACAAATATACTGCTCATATAAAATTTGTCATTACTTTCCCGGGAAAAAGAATACGTTTCCACAATTAAAGTCTACGCTTCCGGAAATAAATACCTTACTTTTCCGAGAAAATAGTACAATTCCGGTATGTTCAGGCAAAAGTAGTAATATCTTTTAAAGTCAAATCCTAAGGAAAGGATGCACACAAGAGCTAACTGTACACATTCTGGTATGTTGTGTGGTTGAGTTGCTGTCTCTTTTACGTCTTTATCACATCTTCTCTTCGTATATGTACGCGACTTTGATATCGTCATGCATGGACACAATACTTCACTACATTTCCATTTTCGTATTTTGACATGATTAATATACAAATAAGAAGATGTGGTATAATTGACAAATTCGAGTAATTATACTACATAACATAGGTGATGTCATGATCACAAAACTTCCAATAATTTTGACATTGATCATTAGTTATATTTTACTATTTTGTAAATTTGAGTTATTGACAAACAATCGCAGGTCTTTATTTGTAGCACGTTCCTTCGTTCACGTTTCCGCAAAAAGAAAAAGAGTTTTCTTCTCGGACTTTAACAGCCCTTTCCCGCAATTATTTTCAAGATAATTTCATATAGCACATTATGAAATCCCGACCAATGAAATTTATTTGAATATTAAACGTGGCCTACGAGAGCACCTAGATTAAACTTGGGAAGTTAGAATAGCCAATTATTTTTTTTTATCTAGTAATTACCGCTAAAATATGCATTACCGCTAAAATATGCCTTACACAATTATATGACAGAAACATTTTATCCGACGTGCTTTACAATGTTTAAGTTACCTTTTGGTCTTAAAAACGTTTTTGAAAGCCGCAAATATAAAAATAAGGTTTTTTTTTAAATATTCCTTTTGGGCCAGGGCCGACCGTGCGAGGGCTTAATAGCCAGTCCAGTTCGTCAAATGTTCATTTCTTGCAAGAATTATTTTACATGCGGACATAACGATAATCCCTTCGTAAACCCACTTCAAATTTCTTTGTCGTTTGCTGCTTTTACACAAATAACACACATTTTTAACCAGTGACCGGTATTACAATTTTACACAGATTTAAAAGTTCATTGAGCTGTTACTTTAATTACAAGTTTTAGCAAGACGAGTTCATTGAGCTGTTACTTTAATTACAAGTTTTAGCAAGACGAAACTGTTTACTAAATGAATTCAACAAATGTCAAGCTCATCTAGATCAATTTTATTATTTAACAAAAAAATGTTTTTAATTACAAGCTATTTTAAATGTCGGTATAAATGTTAATGTTTTTTTCTTGCCAAAAATATAATATGCATCTATTAAAACTTATTGTCTATTGATTAAAAAAACATCTTTCCCTTCTAGGTTTGTAATGAGCACAATTACGACCTTCTTATTATCTTTCCGGTTTTAATTTTTTCGCAGATATATTTAAAAGACCATACCTTACTTACATGCCACGAGTTTTCATATTAGTAAGCAATATTGAAAACGAATAATTTGATATAAAGAGCTATTTTATTTTTAACAGATTAACACTTTGTACTTTTTAAATCGTGCATCAATATTTAAAAATTTATTATATATCTATTGTTCATTCGTTTATCTTAATTGTGAAGCATGTTTATTTTTTTTATTAAAAAGTCTCACCGCTTGTATAACATTATACATTCCAATATACATATAAAACATTACGTATAACATAAATATTGGAAAACATATATAAAACTAACCACCAGTAAAATATCTTAAATCGATAACGCTCGGAGCGGATTAATGATAGATACACGAGGATGCTGTTCTGCTTGAGTGATTTACCTTACAAAAAGGCGGACACTTTAAAGTTTAAAAGGACTTAACATCAGTTTGATTCCGTTTAACGGGGGCGTGGCTAATTAGTTTGACGCAGTTTAACCACATCTCAAATTAACTTGAATGACCGCAAGGGAAACTATTTGACTGGTATTAAAATGATTTGATATGGATTGAAATGCATTAAAAATAATTTTTAATTTTTGTCAATCTTTATTCAATTTTCATTAATCATTTTTAAATGCCGTTAATGCGTTTTTGTCCGTTCAAGTTAAATTCGAGTTACTAGTGGATGTGTGAACAAAACAAACAGACATAATAGGTAAAAATGTCAAAAATAGGGGTACATCAGTCAACATTGTGTTATAATCTTAATCACTATAAAAACAAACAAATATGTAACAAAGAAACACAAAAAGGCAGATGTACAAAGCACATTAGCAAAAATGAAAGACAAGAATACAAAAATTTACCATAGCACAATAACACAATGACGGCATGTATAAGTTCAGAGCCACGTCATATGTAACAAAGAAACACATAAAGGCATATAGACAAATGACATTAGCAAAAATGAAAGATATGTGTTATAAAACAGATTTAACAGATGTAATATGATACCAAATTAGACAACTCTCCACCAGAGACCAAATAACGTAGACGTTGCCTATTCTACCCTTTACACAAGTAGTCCCATTATAGATCCAAAACACAAGTTGAAAACATATCAAAATGAAGATACGATCCATGAACAATTATTGGTCCCATAAAAAATCTTAAAGAGTTATTGTTGTGTTTTGTAATCACAACTTTGGAATGTTTGGATATTGCACTAAAAAATCAAAATCAGCACTTTAAACATTGCATGCCTCTGAAGCGCTCTTTGATTTTACTTTAATTTGGAACGCTCAAAACAGAATATATGAAAGCCAAAGATGTATAAAAACCAGAACAGTTGAAGAGATATTTGACTTAACTGGACAAACAAATAATGGCCAAATTCATTCAAGGTCAACTTTACCTGAGGAAGTTAAAACCTTAGTTTCTTCATGATTTCAAAATGTTTCATGGGCCAATTTTATGAAGATTTGTACTTGTTAAATACATCACTTCACCTGCATTCCTTTCAAGTTATGAACACTTGTGATTATAAGTCCTGGGGTTCCAAATATATTTCTGTCGTTGACGAGATCATGCTTTTGTCGGTCTGTTAACCATGTTTAGTGTTTAACCTAAATCCGTAGGATTTGCTCTGATTGATTGTAAGTATGAGAAAACAATTTTATCTATAAGTTGAAAGTAAGCTTTGAATTAGTTTTTAATTACAGAGGGCACTCTAAGATCGATATTAAAGGTCTTTTGGCTTTTTATTGGTTGTGTTGTGTGTGCAGTACAAACCTGACAAGTAAGATTTCCCAATCTACTGGTTTTCATTTGTGAATTGTGTTTGCATATTTCACCAGTGCCTCCAGGTTGAAAGGATGTTGCATGACAAAACACTTTGAAGTCCCATCGCATTCTGTATGTGCCTGTCCCAAGCCAAGAGACTGTAGTCCGTCCATACTCAAGTGGTTAACATTTGTCGCTGTCTGCAATGTTTGCTCTATAACTTTGTTATCACTTTGACCGTTTAGCCTTTTTGATTTGAGCACAACTGGCGAGTTTATTTCAGACGACATTTATATCATCCTTTAAAAGATTTTTTTAAATTGTGTTTGCCATGGCGTTGTCAGTTTATTTAGTTAGTTAGTTGTTAAGAGTTTTAAATGCGCATCTGGTATCTTCCAGGTCTGTTATAACATAGTGGAGAATATGTTTTCAGATAACTCCTTAAGGTCAAACTAAAAAAGTCAGTTGTAATTGCTAGCCGCTTTTAAATGTTTACAGTAAAGTCTAATCAATGAAAAACATATTAAAAGGTTACAAGAGAGTTTAAAAAACGCAACTTAAACAATGAAAAATAAAACTGAAACACAAAGAACACATGGACAGAAAATATAACTTAGAATGCATATTACCCTTACTTCTACAATGTGTATATTTCAAATATTTAGCATTTATATCAACAAATTTATCTACATTAATACAAATGCCTGATTCATTCGAACTTTATGACAACTATTTACAAATAGAGGTCAAGATGCAACGATGCGGTGGTAAAATTACGTGTTCGAGTAGAAACTGATTATTATCAAAGTTGACATGTACACTAACCTTTTTAAAATTGTTTGCCGAACCTGTTTATATAAAAATGGAAAATAACATTTTCACAAAACGTTATGCCTTTATGAGTTTAAAGAAGATATTATATCATATATTAGAGAATTGAATGGGGATTGTGTCAAAGAGACAATAATCTGACCAAAAAAAAAAAGAAAAAAAACTTCAACAACGAGAGTCGGGGTTAAGCTGGCCCCTAATCAATAATGGAACTAGCTCAACGAAATGGACGCCACACAAACTTCGAAACATACAAATTAACCATAATAAAAAAATATAAAAAAACAGATTATCAAGAGGCTAATTAGAGGCTCCTTACTTAGACCTTGCCCAAAATGCAATAGGGTTAAACATGTTTTGTCAGATCTCAACTAAGGTATGTTAGGAAATTTCTTTAAAAAGTTTACTTACATTTGTTAACAAAAAAAAAAAGATTTATTTTATGTTCATATGTGCACTTTATCTGTACGAGAATCATTTTATTATATACTAGCAATATGTATTTGTACACAGTATACATGGTATAGTAAATGAACAAATACTGACATTTCAGTTTTGAATAGGAATTAATATTTTAAACGCATACCATATCTTGACAATGAAAACTTTTCGGATTGAATATCCAGATAAACGGTTTTGTTTCGGATACAAGAATAATAAAGCTATACACAGTTTTAATTTTCATAGAAAGTAGGAATTAAACGTGTGTAAAAATATAAATTTAAATATTTGAGTAAGAATAATAGTGTAAATGGTCCATTTAATATAACTTGGAGCTCCTGTTTTGTGGAATCGCGTTTCGTTAAATTGATTTCTGTTTGCTAAATTACTTCAAGTGACAAATGTCTAATGCATGATTAAGTCGAAGTCACATTAAGCAATTATAGCTTGATTTAAAAATAAAATGCCCCAGACATCATTAAAGACACATGCATGTGTATGTGTTGCAACAAACAAGGTAACATGTACTCTCATCTGAAAGGATAACAGTTGGTATATATGGCTTTTCTAAAGTGAATACACTATTAAGGCGTCTTAGCATTTTTGAAGTATCATCACCCTTTTTTGTCTTAATATTATATATCTATGTTATAGATGTGTACTGACTGTGGTAATGATGAGTTCAATATTACATGCTTTAAATACATTTAGATATAAGTTACATTTATTTGCTAATTTATATTTTAAAACGTAATAAAAGTACGTATCAGAAATAAGATTAGATGAATATAGTGTAACATGTTCGCAATCAATATTCTTATTAAATAAAACATGAAGAAAAAACAAATACCGCGTTAATTGTTGGACAACAGACAAATCTTTTAAATAAGCTTTATTTCACATGTTTAAATAATGCAATATGTGCAGTGGTTTGACTGTTTTTTTTATCCGTATGTCTATGTAAATACCAGGTCTAAAATTGTTTGAATGACCTATTTTATCGATGTAGAATTAGTTTAAAAACGACTGGATTAAATTGAACGATTTTTTTTATCAATCGTCTTCAGTTATTCAAAAATTATTTCATAAATGGTTTATACGGTATGGGTGATACATTTAAAAAGTGGTAACTAGTGTCAACATACAGTGTTATTCCGGAAGCAGGAAGCAATTAAATACTAACATGTGTTGAATATCAAATTTCTAATATTCTTTTCATTTCAATCATTTTCTTTGAATTATTATAATTGGTTGAATGATGGATATTTAAAAAAAAACAATGTTTACTATAAATAAATTTCACTCAATGATGACGGTATCAAATTAAAGGAAACTTAGACACAACCAAAACAAACATTATTATATTAAAGAATAATGATAGTTCTATTTTTGGTATTTATACCGGATTTCTGTAAGCAAGCTGCAATGTTTTCGATTGTTGCATATGTTTTTTTTTATTATTCATTCTAGTTCTTCGAATTTATACCGGATTGTTGTTTGTATAAATACTCTGGTATTAATCATATTGTCTACTCTTAGATAAGATGCTTTTTTTTTGTTTATAGTCAGTTTCAGATACTCAATTGCTAGGAGATATTCTACTAACCACATTAAAAAGGTAAGGAGACGGTCATTCATTTGTTAGACAAGTTTGTGTTGAACTTACATATTTTACTCTTTCATGCATAGACCATGAACGTTTTCTACCATAAGAAAAGATATATTCTCTCATATACTGCAAAAAAAATTCAAACAACACGTAACAAATTCCATGCGTCCAAAGCGCGTATATACCTTCATCAGAAACTTTCAAAGCCGAATATTTGAAAGCTAAGATACATGTAAGAACCGAATCAGTCGAAGAGCTATATGACTAAAAAGGACATACAAATAGACAAATCCATTTAAGGTTAACTTTGTCTGATCGATTTGAAACCTTAGTTTCTTTACAATTCAAAAAATTATAAACGTACACATTTTAGAAAGGTTTGTTGTTAATCATATCAGTAATTCGGTACTGACTACAAAGCTGATGATACCGTAGGGGACTGTACAAACTATACATAAAATGTTAAGCCTTTTCAACCATTATTTTACAATCCAAATAGAGCTGGCGTCATATTTTGAGACCTTTTAAATTTGTATTTTTGTATTTTTATAAACTAACCTAATTTAGACGATTCAATGCAAAACAATCAACAACGACTAATTTTCAGATTGTTAATACAGGATATGACAATGGTTTTACCTTTATATGTTTCTTTTAAACTTGATTGAATGAGCTCTTTCATGACTGGATCACTTAAAAAAAAGATCATACGATCATATTCCCTATCAAAATTCAGTTGATATGTTTGACACCCATTCATTAGACCAACGAATAGCTGAGTATATATGATTTAGTATGGAACATTTAGTATGTAGTATACATTCATAACCGTTTTCCATGTAATTATCTTACAATTTACTTATATTTCTGTAAGTCTTAGCTAACTGGAATTTTCCAAAATCGATTGGTTATTTTCGTTTATCAACATGCGCTTTGCTAGTTCTCGTTCGGTCATTATTCAAGTATGACGTCAATTGTATTTGACGTCCTCTAATTATGTTTTTTTTTGTATCATGCAAGAAGAGCAACCATATTTGATAGCCTTACACAGATATAACACATATGTGCAGGTATTTAATTCAACAAGTTTGCATAACTACCGACACGGGCATAACGTACATGTTGGGTAATATACACATAGCTAAAAGGGTCCAAGGGAATGTACAAAAACGGAATATTAACAATTAGATATCGATAAATTGTATCATTCGTGTATTGGTTTGTATAGAGCTTCACGTGTGAAAATCATATATCCAATTCTAGAGATGGACATTTTAGCTGCCAATAGTATATTTATTAAAAGTAAGTTCGCATGTGTGAATTTTCGCAGAAATGTAAAGGAATTTTTGATTATTTTAAACAAACATATTATCAAAGTAACGACAGTTTTACCAAATTGATCAAGTAAATGGAGTTAAGACCGACCCTTACTGAGTTTGACAATTAATTAAGATTAATAACAATAACTATCCAGGAACACGTCTTATATATGTTAGGCACATATGGTGACAATAGGAATGCCTACAAACTATCAATAAGCTTATTGTTCATGTTCTCAAGGAGGAAATAACCAGCTTTAATCAGCTTTATGTACATACGAAGATGTGGTATGTTTGCCAATAAAACACATAGACAGTTAGTAACTAAAGGTCACCGTACGACCTTCAACAATGAACAAACCCCTAGCATCATATCTAATTATAATTTGACCCGAATCGACAAATATAAAACAGTTCAGACGAGAACACTAACGGCTTGATTTATTATGAACAGTTAACATGGTTAAGGAGGCAGTTCAAGTATAAAAAAGTGTTATTTGTACTGGAAAATGTTTTTTTTTCACAGCTTGTGGAAATATATACTCAGTTAAGGCTTGATGTGTTTTTCACGTAAAAAATGTAAACATTTATTTATTTAGATAAGTCTTATTTTGACACCTTCTTATATACTATTTCCAATTGAAAACTCTGATTTTACAATCAAATGTTTCAAGTGATGTCCATTTCTGTGCCATATATTATAAATGTTACAAAACTGGACGATGGGGTAACTGATTGTCGTGATGTGGATATTTCGCTTCTCTTTAAACATATTTAAACTAATTTCTGTCAATATTAGAATTCCTAAGAATACTTAAATTCGAAAAAAATACATTGGAGTTGTTCAAATTTTCTAATTATGGGTACATACTTTATGTCTCACTTTGTCTGTCTGAGTGTGTCAATCAGTCAAACAATCTAAAAGATATAGATGGCATTTTACATATTTGTAGAAGTTCATAATTATATAATATTTTTAAAAAATTGACAAATTAGTTTTGGATCAAACTTAGTTGTTACAAAATCGCTAAAATCAAATTAACAAATTATAGGACAGGACGCAGGTAAATTTCAGCAAAGATGTGCATGATTCGTAGATAGACATATGCTATTTCCATCAAATATATATATATATTATTAGTTACATAGTGTGCTAGTGACCTAACACGGTATATATGGGGTCAGTAAATTCCATATGGGGTGAAAGCGAAGCTCGAATCCCTATATGGAATTTACTGACCCCATATATACCGTATTACGTCACTAGTACACTATGTAACGAATTTATCTTACCGACTATCTTAACGTGTGAAATTTAAACTAGTGACCTATCAAAATGAGCAAGTCTTCATACCGTTAGCATTAAGAAACTACTTCCATTGATTCTACAAAAACAGATGCCAACAATAACATCTTGTTAAGTTTAAATGTGTTTTATAAATGTATTTCAATCTTCATCATCAATTTCTTCGTCTGTTGAAACCTTTAAGATTTTTTCTCAGTACCGTTTTGTTTTTATAAAGGGACGTAACACCACTACTAACCGTGTATGAAATAAGCCCCGCCTCCCTACTAACCAAATATGGAATATACACGGTCTCCACGCGGACGCTTTTAACCAATCATATTCCTAGAAATGAATAGGAGGTAAGATAAATATATATATCATATATGATTTGGGGTCTTCACAGGCTCATATTCCTTGTCAGTGTTTTACATCTCCTGAGCCGTCAGCCGAATGGTGATTTAGGGCGCCGACAAGGAATATGATCCAATATCCTCTGTGAAGCCCGAATAACAATTATATTAAACTGGAGTGTCCTGATTTCAACATTATATACCATTCTGGTCATCATTTTTGTTCTCAGTATATATGGGCTCATATATCCTGTCAAGGCATTCAATTAAATTGCATGATTATCTCAGATATTTCCTTCCAATATAATATATGTGTAAATTCTTATTTTGTATTTATTAATTTTGTCTTCGTATAATTGTATTTTATTTCAATTAAAATTAATAATGTTGTTGTGGGGTATGTTGTAGACTTAACAATCGATAATGTTTGAATCAATTGTAATAATTGAATCTGCGAAACGGTTTACACCTCTACTATGCTACTGTCTGATTACCCAGGCTTCCGACAGCTTAAAAGTGCTTATCGAGGGAAGCTCTTTAGTTGCATGGAACTTAATCAGGTCTAAAAAGTATTTGAATGATCGCAAGGAACCTTTCGGACAGTGTGATAAAAATTCGAGAATCTTTTTTTTATCAAGCGTCTTTAGTTATCTTTAAACTGTTATATATATAGTTAATACTACTTTTGGCGATCTAAATTATGGTTACTAGTTTCGCATACACATACAGTGTTATTCAGGAAGTTAAAACATATTCAAATGAGTTTAACTATTTCAGTATTTAATTTCATTTTCATGTTAACCCTCTGCCTTTAAATCTGTTTATTTGTTTGCATGAAGGGTATTTAAACGACGTAAATAAATAGTGTTTACAATGAATGCATTGTACTCTATCATAGCGGTATCAAATATAACGGAAACTTAGACACAACCAAAACAATAATAACATTTTAGATTGATGGCAGTTCTATTTTAGTATGTATTACGGATCTGTGTAGAAAACCGGTCATTGTTTTCTTTGGTTTTATACAGGGGGTTTTGGTATTATTTCTACGTATTTATACCAGACGAATACTAGTATAAGTAGTAGAAACGAACGTTAAATACTCTGGTGTCAACCATGTTGTCATTTCGTCGGATGTATTTTTTTATTATTATATTATTTATAGTCAGTTAGTAGACACTCAATTTCTAGGAGTTCTTCTAGATTAAAGTTAAGGAAAAGACGTTGACGTTTCGTTTTGTAATGTAATGATTCACATTATTCCAACTGGTTTCATTCCTCCACTAAAATAGTCATAAAAAACACATGAAGGCAGATTTATAACACAATCTTCGTAAACGCTTTGTATGTCTAGCATTCATGTAAAAAGGGTACAATTTTTTTTTTCTATAACATTTTCAAAATGATTTTATAAGGAAACAATGTATTTGGAATATTGCCGCTGTAAGCATGCAAATCAAACGAAGTAATACCTTAATTAATTTTTTTTATTATTATCATGTTAACGATGAACCTTTATCCATTTCAAAAAGTGTTCCTCAGCAACTCATTTCTGTAAGAAAAAAAATGTTGATTTTTAAAGTCGTCAAACGCGATGGCAGGTCGGTGATATTGTAATACTCCAATTAAAATATTTTGTTTAATCCGCAACACTTCTAGTAAAACGGGGAATCATGATGACATTAAACTCATCCTTAAACTGATTTTTTTAAAAAGGTATCTATATTTCAGTTGAATTATATCTGAAATTTTCTATGCCGTAATGCTGCTAATGAATCAATGCTTTATAAGTTAACTGAATGATGTGAGTTTTATTCTATGTAGATTTAGACTAATTCCATCGATTGATTACAAAACAGAATAACTTTACTAAGAATGGAAAATACTGTCAAAAGGACAAACAAATGCACAGGTGGAAACAGACTTTTGATAATAGGAATACTTGTGTTTATATCTACCACAATGATAATGACAGGTTTATTTATCAGTTTAAAAATAAAAAGTGACGAGAAAGGTAAGTTATAAGATACAATAGTTCAGATTGAATAGTTCAACTCATTTCACGTAGAATACTAGGATTAAACCATTATGTTCACATAGTATTCAATGGATGACTCTCTATGAGAAAAATAAAGATATATCGAGCAAAACAGTGTGTACAAACCTGCTTATAGTGCATGAGACCCGGAGAGGACTTAATCACACTCACATATTACAACTTGCTGTATTCTCCCGAAATCATACGGTGTCTAGCGAATACTGAGTATATTGATAGGATCTCTTTGTTGAATTTAGCGAATGTTGAGCTTGCATATAAAATATTCGATTCAGTCTAGAACATCAATAGTTAACGTTATCAAACATTAATATACGAGTGTCACGGTCATGGACATGAACACAAGATTAGTTAAACGCTACCGTAGCTCAATATTGGTTGCTGAACGCCACGTGGCTTTACATTATTTGTCTTTATGCAGAAGATTTGTTGTGCATAAATGCCATATATTATTAATCTATAAAGGCCAACTTATGCTTGCACATTGATATTGTTCCCTTACAGACGTGTATCTCTAATAAAACTATACTATGAAGAATAAAAAAATGAATTGATGATTTTGACAAATCTAAACCTGTGCATTTCAGTTATGAAAACATGAATGATTAAGTCGTTTGTAAAAAAAAGTATAGACCATTTAAATCATTGAAATTCAGTTACATGTTCAACAAGACCTATTCATTTGAATTTGTAGGAAAAAGACATCAAAGAAATACATTAAAAACACAGAAAAATTGTAATGTGACCAATGTCTGCCAAAACAGTACACATACATATACAATATCTGTACATTGTCGGAAAATAAAATAATTATTTGTATGAGCTTTAAAAAAGGACATGAGGACTTTTCTCATGTTTTGTAGCGAGTACAAATAAATTTTATATTTTCCGACAATGTACATATATTGTTTTTATCCTGACATTTACACCCATCACTTTAAACTTTAGTTGCTAAAATCTAAATCATTGTCTCTAATTTTTCAAAGAAATCGAGATAGTTTAAATGCAGACCGCGAAGAGGACCCAAAAAAAACTGTTACGCAAAAAAGAAATAACCACATTACCGCTTGCTCAATAGGAATCGGCGTAACAGGAGACTTTATTTGAACAAGTACAAATAAAGCAACAATTTATTTGTGTACCTGTTATTTGTACAATAGTTGGCTGATTGCAGGATAAAACCAACGATTAGGGAAGACGTAACGCAGCATATTTTTCTTAAGATATCCAGAAAGCACACGAACGTTCTTGTCTTTGCAAGTCAAATATGTTGGTGCTTTTTAAAATGTGTTGTATAAAAACTAAGGAAAATGGTAATATATGATATATGAATAAGAAACAATATAGGGTAAATTTGTAAATATATTACTGTCTTGCAAACATTATGACTAACGTCTAGCTGCATACAATACATGTTTTGTAGTGGAACAATGTTCTCTGCCATGCACAAATGGTGGGACTTGCAAAGTGTGCGGAAATGCATATGTATGTGATTGTCCATCAAACAGCCTTGGAAGCCTATGCCAATGTAAGTATTTAGTATTTAATAGTGGATAATATGTTTATGACGACGTGTGAAAGATATTGTGGGGGCCCCGGTGACCGAGTGGTCTGATTAGTCGAGCTATTTCATCACTAACCTGTAAACACCGAGGTTGTGAATTCAAATCCCGCACGTGGCAGATAAAGTCGACTCGAATCTTATATGATTAGGAGTGGCAGTTTTCATACTGAAAGTCGGTTTTTTTCCCGAGCATTCAGGTTTTTATATTTAATAAAATTTGACCCAAAAAAAGCACACTAGCGGTAAAAGTGGCGTATTAAATGATAGTATGAACAATATTACTCTTGAATCTGTTATATTGGAAGATAAAAACAAATAGATAGTAACTCACTGCATGTTATTACGATGAGTTTATTTACATTGTCACTAACTTACAAGAAATTAGATGGATTTAGTAAGATAAAATGTATACAACGACAACAGATCATTGCCACATACACGTATTATTGCAAGCTTTAAGTAGATACACCATCGTACAACAACTGAAAATAAGTTATGAAGGATCTTATACAATTTTCAGATAGTACAATATCAGCATTTTCAGATTTGGAAAATAAATATTGAAAACATTGATTATAAGTCGCAAAATAAATTGAAAAAAAATCTCAGATTAGATAAATACATCCTTAGTAACTCATATAACCAAAATTAATCGGTTTTGTATTACGGAGAAGTAAACTTGAAATTATACAGAAACTAAGGTTTCAACTCCCTCAAGCAAAGTTGGCCTTAGATGGACTTGGCTATTTTAAAGGCCCTTTTTAGTTTATACATTCTTTGCTTTCAAATATTCGGCTTTAAGCGTTCAAGAATAGCCCTCCGAAAGCATGAAATTTATAGTGTGTAGTTTTCATTTGTTAACAAATTTGTTCAATGTTCCGATTGTTCTTTTGTTTTCCTCTTATAGATTATGTGTTTTCGTCGGTTTAAGTTTATAAGCCCGATTTATGAATTTGAACAGCGGTAAACTACTGCTGCCTTTATTCAGTTCCATGTCAAGAGACTTTTATTCAGTGGTTGTCATTGTTCAATCATAAACTGAAGGCGACAGTAATTTATCTATGCATCTAACTCGATTACAATAACATACATTTTTTTAAATCTTTTAGAATCAAATTTTACATTGATATCATTATGCAGGCTGTTGAAGTAAAATTTTGAATAATAAGTCCCAATTATGAATTATATATTGTATTGTTTATTGTATGATTGGTCTTGATATTATGGATTTGATTTGTTTTTGGTTAAGGCTCTACGATGGCAAATATTTTAAACATCCTTGTCCTTTGTCTTTGTGGATCGCTGTCTCACATGCAACTATACTACATTTCCTTATATTTGGTTTCTGGATTGGTAAAAACTTATTTTTGTAAAATGAAGGCACTAAAGTTGTATTATCCTAGCCTGACTTGCAAATACCGTGAAACATGTCAATATGTCCTACATGTGTCTCAGCATAGCAAAAACAAATTCAGCATATTAAACTGTAAAGAGTGTATTTATTTTTAAATCAATTCAATCAAAATTACAATTGATTGACCTAATTTTATATAAAAATTGAAAGCTTTGTTTTAAAATATGTGCATTTAATTCAAGTGCAAGTTACAATATCATTAATGGGGAAATGTCGTTCGTGTATTACATTAGAACACTGGCATAACGTTTAAGTAAAAGAGTGTATAAATTACAAAACAGTCAAAATGTAATGTAGCTAGTCAAAACGTATATATGCTCATCCATCTGTACTCAGCACTACTCATTGGTTCTGAGTAATGTCATACTTGTTGGTTTTGAGAGAAACAAACATTCAAAGGAAATATCCATTATAAACATCACACTTCTCGTTTCTAACTCTTTTAATATAGATAATTTCCGATTGTAAGAGGATGACTTACAATGTACATCTAATAACATATGACCGTTATGTCCTCGACCGTTTATTATTTGATATATATTCATTTTAAGGTAAAGATGTTCACTTCTCACCAAAAGGACAAGTGCATACGTAACGAAGAAATCGTTCTTTGAAAATACATTGTAATCTATATATGGTTTGAATGTCAGTGTTATCTAAATGTAATGGACGCATGTGAAGTAAACTAATTACCAATAGTAATTTAGAAAGCACTCTCCCATTTTTCCGTGCATAAGATACTTTGCGGTCGGTCAATGTTAAATGCACCATTATTCACTATTAATATTATTTCTGCCAATAAATATCTGCAATACTAATACTTAGATGTTAACATTTAGAGATGTACTATATTGATATATTATTTATTATACAGATACATGTGATATTGGATGGTCTTTGTACGAGACAACATGCTTCAACATCAGTACACTCTCACTCAGTTGGAACCTTGCTAAGGTACAGTGCAATGCACTCAAGTAAAAATAATATACCCATTTCTGCACCATGTCGTATACTAAATACATGCAAGTATTCTCTGCAATTTGAACCTGTCTTCTTTGAATTATCTATTCATTTTATCAGTTGTATATAGAATACCATATATAAGTAATTCAGTTTTGATGAATATGTTATACATATTCCAAAATGGCAATGTATTTAACATGTTCAACATGTTTAACCAATTGAAATAAAATAGATTGTGCATAAATTAAAACACAACAATCAAAATGAGAACAGATTTCCTTGAAGTCCCTGTTAGTGTTGACATATGCAAAGCATTTGTTTACCACGTGGAATGTTTACCACATAATATGAAGTATTGAAATAACCTCAAATATTGTGTCACAATCAGAGCTGCCGCAAATTTTTCTACAACGAATCACCATGATGCTACATTGTGTGTATGACTTATTTATTTGTTTAGTTAAAGATAAAAGTGATTTGTTTTAAAAATTAGATAAACAAATCAAATTCAAAATACATGATGTTTATCCCTTGCTAAAGATTTACAATTTGAATATAGTTCATAACCTTCGACAAATTGTTATAAATGTGCTCCAGATCTGCAAAATTCATTAAACCGATAGATTATCATAACATCTGCGTATAAAGCAGGCTTAATATTTGGTATGCAAGAAGCACGTTTCTTCTCAAAATCAACTTTTGTGAATATTTAATGTAAATAACAAACATGACAAACACATAAAACGGTCCTTTAAATTGTCTGAAAATAAGAATATGGTGTAATTCTTGTTATTCTTGCTGTTTTTCCGACACTATTATATTTTTTTTACTAATTATTTTACAATACAATGTACTTACTGCAAATGATACATACATATCAAATATGTGTTCACTAGTTATTGCTGGTTTCGCTTCGTTCGGTTCAACCCACCATTTTTTTTTAAAATGTCCTGTACCAAGTCAGGAAAATGGCAATTGTTATCTTATAGTTCATTTCTGTGTAAGTTGCATTGTCGTTTAGTTTTTTGTTGCATTTTAGTGTTTTTGTTGTTTCGTTGTTTTCCTCTAATAATTGACGTGTTTCCCTCAGTTTTAGTTTGTAACCCGGATTTGTTTTCTCTCAATCGATTTGTGACTTTCGAACAACGGTATACTACTGTTGTCTTTATTTGTGTGTTTGTCTGTACTCACTTGTTGAAGTTTCATAAGTGGATTTACACATAGATACTGTCTTAGTTTTCTTGAGTATTGGTATATCAAATGAATATTTATTAAAACAAATTCAAATCAGAGGAGTCATATTTCATGTCCCCTAGCAATAGTTGAATAACAAGGAGACGTGTTACCACATTCGTATTAATCTAATTCAACAAAAAGTTTCTTTTGAACTATTCGGCGCTTTTGTTGTAATGTAAAACGAAGAATATGACACAGAATTTCATTTGGTTTTCAGGATTCTTGTCGATCCATGGATGGGAGGCTTGCTGAACAGATAACAGAGGGAAAACATGCATTTATTCAACAGCTTGATGTTGAGATACATGGGACAGGTATGGGGATAAAAATATAAGAACTGACTAATACAGTCCTCAATGGAAACAACTGCATGACGAATTCTGACTACCAATCATGCAATTCATAGATGACAGGATACTTTGTGATGAAGTTATGTTATGAAACTTTTATTTCATCTACATATGACCATTCTTACATTCAAAAGTTAATCTTGATTTAATTGCTCTTTTAAACTTCTCTGTCATTTAACAATCAAACAATCGGCAATTTCATAATACAATTCATCTGATTTTGGGTGGGGCATACATTGAATTAGGTTCAATGTTGTGGAATAAACATGTCAATAGATATTTACAATGTACAATGAAAACAACCAGTATTCAATATTCTAATTGTAGCTAATTTAATTAAAAGCATTATCAATATATGTATTTTCCCGTCACATTTTTATAACTTTTCGAGATATATTAGATTCAAACCAGATAAAGTAATCACATGGATAACTAGACAAAAAAAAATATCTTTGAGTTCGAACCCAAATTTGTATGTGTTTTCATCTTTCGTGGAGACTTGTTTGATTGACAATCATTTTTAATATGAACCGTTCATAAAAGACTTAACAATATTATGAATATATTCTAAAATCTTATTCAGTCTTTCTGTCAGTTTTCAAACTAAGGCACTGCAGTACATTCAAGTCATTTAATTTCGCATTCAGATATATTGATGATGTTCTTTCCATTAACAATCCAAACATTTCTGATTGGGTTCAATTAGTATATCCCTCAGAACTAGAAAGTGAAGAAAACACAGACACGGCTTCCTCCGCCTCATTTTAGACTTATACCTCGAATTTGACAAACACCATGTACACAGTCATCTCAGTACAAGAATCTATGACAAACGAGACGATTTTGATTTTGAAATTATCAATGTCCCCCATCTCAGTAGCAATATACCAACTTCATCTGCATATAGGATATACATGTCGGTTTTCAAGAGCCTTCAGCTCCAACTCAGACTTTGTAAAACGTCACCAGTGTCTGAGCAGAAAGTTGATGAACCAGGGGTATGTCAAACGTCTGCTAATTTTTATAAAAAAAGTTCATCGGATGGTACCAAGACCTTGTTGATAAATATCCTGTATCAACTTCACAAATAATACACGATGGTCTTGAAGTATAAATTCTGGTTACTGACGTTGTTTTCTTTTAATAACGTGTCATATTAATCCTTTTTTGTCTCTATGAATATAACTGTTTAGTCTGTTTTTGGTGATATCCATTTGACGTAGCTCTGTTATTATACATCCAGTCATTGTGTTATTGTTCTATGGTAAAAAAGAAAACTGTTTTCGCGTCTTTCATTTTTGCTAATGTGCTATGTCTGTATGCTTTTCGTGTTTCTTTGTTACATGACGTGGCTCTGTACCTATACATCCCGTCATTGTGTTACTATCTTTTTTGTATTCTCATCTTTCATTTTTGCTAATGTGCTTTGTGTATATACCTTTTTGTACTTTTTTGTTACATATTTGTTTGTTTTCATAGTGATAAAGATTATAACACATTGTTTACTGCTTTACCCCTATTTTTGACATTTTTACCTTTTATGTCTGTTTTGTTTTGTTCAAACATTGTTGTAAATATAATGGAATTTCATGCAACTGTCATACAAGTGAGAGGTTTAGCTAGCTATAAAACAAGGTTTAAGCCACCATTTTCTACTTAAGAACATGCCTGTACCAAGTCAGAAATATAACAGTTGTTATTCATTCACATGATGGATTTGAGCTTTTGGTTTTGCTATTAGATTAGTGTCTTTCAATTAAGATTTTTTCAGTTAAAGTTCAAACTGTTCAATATTGTTTATATCCTGTGCACGAAAAAAACAACACTGAGTTGTTTGAAAAGCTACTTAACACTACTTGATATTTAACAACAAACAATATTAATATAACATTGACCATTAACAAAACCGAATGTTTTAGTTTCATACCTGTCAGATATGGTGCAGATCTAAATGACTGTTTCAGAGTGCAATTCATTAACTATTGAGTGTAAGCTTATTGAAACACGATTCGTATAATGGTATGGACGATTTTTTAAAAAGTAATTTAAAATGATTATTAGATGTATTGCCATCAGGAAATAACAAATCAAAAGACATAGAAGTATAATATTTCAAGAAGAAGAATTTATTATAGTTTAAGTTCACACTTTTAGCAATAGACTGGTTGTGGTTGGGAGGAACAGACATGGATAGTGAAGGAAATTGGATCTGGAACGATAGTAAAAAAACATTGAATTTAACCTTTTGGAGACCTGGTGAACCCAACGACGCAGGCAGTGAAGATTGTTTGGCTACTCATACTGGCGTTTGGAATGACATTCCTTGCACAGCTGAAAAACAATTTGTTTGTGAAAAATCGTAAGTATTAAAACTTTTGTCGTTGAAGTTCCTTTTCAATTCAACTTAATTACTTCATTGTGATTACGGCAATTAATTATCATTAATACACTTTGTTGTTTAATTCAACTTACGTTTTGTTTTTTCTTTGAATGCATACATACAATGTATTTTTCATAATGCTTGAATTCATATACATTTTGAATTGACTATAAACGAAGTAACACCTTGCATTCGTCAGGTCTGAAGCATGTCAGTTCCCAATCATTGTCTACTGTGCCGATTTTAGCGGACAAACAGACCATCATCAGTGGTATCGATCAATTCACGTGATATAATTTTGAAAGAAAAAAATCCTTTTGAATGTTGTGCGTCGTATACGCTTTTCTGTATTAAGCTTAATCTGGTACACTATTAACTCGAATTTATAAAGCAAGGAATGTACCCAACAAACGTTATGAGATATATGACCAAAGGAATAGTCAATGTATTTTTAAATTTGTATTTATTATACCAGCTGCAATCGTATCTGCATGTCATGAACAGCTGTTTCTAACAAGAATATATTTTTTGCAGAATTGCTACTTGACAGGAACACATCAACCAGGACAACGAATGTTTGCATGTTTACATCATAACTTTGAACAAGTGGATTGTTTGTTTTCGTGTTGTTGTTTTTCGTCTTTACATAAAGTTGTTTTTCAAATAAAAACCAATCACGACACGACACGAACAGTATACGCCATATTAATTCCCTATTTTTTTCTCACATTCATTCTATGTTAAAAACTGATCGGATATTAGGGTTCTTTATGCTCTTTTTTTCCTTACTGGACCGTCACTGATGAGTCTCTTTAAGAAGAAATGCCCGTTTGGCGTACACAATTTGAATCCTTGTATTTATAAGTTTGTTTACATCCAGAACTAGATCTAATTAAAGGCTGTTAATGTCGTTATTATAAAAAATAAGAAAAACGAACACCTACTTATAAATGAATATGAATTTATATCCTAGAATGTTTTTAATGTTTGGGTCCAAATGTTGTCTTCGGAAAAGAACGGGTACGTACTTTACAAATATCATACATACATTACCATGATTACGTCTTTATAAATATAAGTTTCGTGTGTAACGTTCTATGGTGGAATGAATTAGATAATCAAACAGTTACCTTTTCATCTCTATTTTTAAAGTATTTTACTTACACATCTTTGTTTACATATGTATCGACAATTAAAACAATGTTATTTATAGTTATTTTTAAATCAAGGGAGTAGGTTTTCTGATATCACGCGAAGACAAACGTTTGCAATAAATAATCAGATAAGTAATAAAACACACAGTCACATTTTCGAATCAAACAATTTGGATTCAGTATTAAGCCAAAAATAGATAAAGGTTATTTTTAACTTACCTGAAATACACTCTGCATTGCATATTTCGGTTTATGGAGGGATAATGTCGTAATTAAAAAAAAGATGTGTGTCCTATAAATGGCATCAACATATTATTATAACAGTCGAATTTAATCAATCATTTTTTTTCTTTTTGAACATTGATTTTCTGAACAAATATAGCTATATGTTGTTTTTAATTTTGTAGTAAGATTAAACGTCTGTAGCGGACGTTTATTTTTATATGTTCCCCTTATAATGCCACTATTGTAAACATTACAATCATTAACTATTTAATACAGCTGACCTACAATTTTAGACCCTTTTATGTAATTTGAAAATTCAGTATATACTATAGTAAGCCTTAGTTGTCGTAATTTGTGTGACAGCACAGCATTTGTTTTTGGAAACAAGGAATAAATCTTTTTCTATTCATTGTATTCTGGTTAATCTTTTTAATTTGCCTGACTACATTACATTCAGGTAAAAGTCGCGTGCAGTCAAGTAGGGTCTTGTGTAATGCAATGTAATTGCCGTTTAGGATACACTATATTAGCTAGGGAAGAAAAACATGTCAAATCCTTCAAAAATTGTCTATGAGATCCTTTTATCTTACGGCTAAAAGGAACATAACATATATTGGATATGAATCAGTACTTCAAAAACAGATATTCAAGCTCCGTATTGCAAAGTATCTCACAAAAAATGTACTAGCATCTGCCTTTAAAAGCAAATGATACAAACACTTATGGAAAAAGTTAAGTTATTGTTTCCATATCGGTTGATGTTTTTTTAATTCATATCTTCATTGGTCAAAACTTAATAATGCCTTCAAATGTTATTGTCTGTGCATTTCCTATATATGAAGAACCGATAACATGAATAAGAGGTTACCATGTCCGATAACTTTACAGAAAGAGCATTATTTCTTCTATCAATGAAAAAGAAAGATAGATTCATGTATCGTCTAATAATCATTAGAAAAATAAATTCCATCTCTGTCTCTAGTAACTCAAACTTTCCACCACTCACTACGGTTGCAATATGAATATTCAGAACTGTCTCAATTCAACAGATATCGTATCAATAAAAATGCAGAATTAAAATAGTTTTCTTCCGTCTGCATGACATAATGCCATTGTACAATTTCCTGTCAAGTCATATACCAAAATATTTTGATGCAACTTACGGATTTATCTGTTGATAGCTTTGTTTGTAATTTAATGATCAATGATCATTCCTATCAATGTGTTTTTAATGCATAGAAGTACAATGATCGACGATGCTAGGGACTGTAATAAAATTATAATGAAATCATCGCAAATATTTTTGACAAAGATAAACATATGTATAGGAATAGTTTAGAGGATACATCGAGAGGAACAACGTTTTTAATAACGACAAACATACACGAGCAATAGCGAAATGAATATTAGTTTGAGTTGATTTATAACTTCTGCAATTACAAAGAGGGGGAAATTAGGGGTTGCCTTGGTAGATTATTTGCTTCAGTTTGATTGGTGACTGATCATTTGTAACTGAAGAGTGAGTGAAAGTAAATTAAAGGGGCCTTGTAAAATTTTGGGAATGGAAAGGAGGACTGCCAAATGTCTTTTTTTGATACTTCAAATGAGGGGGGGGGGGCAATGAAATGTTTTTCAAAATATTTTAGCAACTCTGTATACAATGAATACACTCTTTTCCCTTTGTGACGTAGAGATACATAATCAAGAAACGCACAACCTACCTTGCACTCCCCTTGCACTCCCCATACAATAAAAAAAATTGTAATACTTTGAAACAAATAAAATGATTTCCGCTCGTCTCAATTCTTGAGATCCCAAATTCTAATGTGAAAATTGTTTTTGTCTTTGAAAGGTTGCTGAATTTATTTTCTTTCATTAAGGTGGGAACTTGGAAAAAATAGAGAAATCCAATGTGTCTTTCCATCCACTGGAATGCTTAAAAATAAGAATCTTGTCACCTAAACACAAAATTAAAAATGAAGAAATTTAAACATATTTGGGATTTGAAAATTTAGCATTTTTATTCCTACATCATTCTAAATTTGAAAATGAAATTTTATAAGTATTAACATAAACAATCACATAATGACAAAGTTTTCAAAGTAACCTAGAATTATAGAAGTGTTTTTTTTTATAATCAGAAAAACCAACCAGGTATTGAGTACGGGTATGAAGCATACATTTTATACCTCTAAAAAAGCGGATCTGATAGGACACATGGCAACTGGTGTAATTACATTGAAACTATGAATTCATACGATTACATTCATACATAAAAGTTATTGTTTTTTTCAATTTCTGGACTGTTATTCGTTTTAGAAAAAATCGTAATGTATATACAAAAATGTCTTTTCAATAAAGAGCACTTTCTTCTACTGAAGTGTTTAAACGGAGGACATGCATACGATAGGGGATTATGAAAATTGTATCTTGACAGAATTATTTAAAGTTAACTTCATAAAGTCCGTGAATGATAAATGCTGAGTATGACATAGATTTAGGAACTAGTAAATAAGCGTTTATATATTTTTTTGAGAATATTTAGTACAAAATTAGGTGCATGCACGACGTACCGATCCCCCTTCGTGAATTAAAAGCAGATGTCCCTATATAGCGCTGTGCTAGCACAATCACTTCTAAGTGGTTATGGTAAAATATTTGGACTTTTGGAAGCAAGGTGCTCGTTTCAGTTAAATTAAAATAAAGTCAAACGTAGAAATGGTAAAAGTACAATTATTTCAAGAATTTAAAATTTCAGTTATCGATACTTGTGATCGTGACAAAATAACATGAATACATGTATTCTGATCATCCAATGGAACTGAATTTTCTGTAAGATAATGTAATATTGTCGATTTTAACAAAACGTCAACACGTTAAATCACTACGATTTGTCTTAAGACTGCCTGTTAACACTCGTAAGTTTACGATAAAACTGACGAGAAAATTATACTTTCGATTGTTTATGAAACGGTCAAAAGCTTACGTTTTGACTTAAGACCGACGTAAGATTTAAGATTGTGAAACGATGGCCCGACCTTTAGCATGGAAAAAACATCAACATTTAAGGAATTAATATGAAGTTTAGACATATAAACGTGTTTAATCTAACCTTCCATGTTGTTTCACCATCGTTTACCTTTATTTCGTACAATTCAGCTACCAATTGTGCAGATTTAAATTGATGAAAAATTATTTTGTAGTTAAAAGTCGAAATCGAGGTGTTGCAGAGTTCGAAATAAGATATCAATTCACAATGACACTTTTTTTTAACATTGCTTTTCTGCCTGTTGTTTTTGCATATGCACAAACATGTCGTCATTCCCCTCCTAGTCAAAAAACATTTAAACATATTCATTTAAAGTGATATAGTTACGATACAGCTGTGAGGTCATTAAAGATGGTGTTTTTGGACAAATTACTATTGATCCACTCATAGCGTCTTTGCAACGGAAATGAACACTTTATTCTGAAACCATTTGTTGGCATGATACGGGTAATGTTCTTCTCGTATATTTTTTTATGGTATAATACTAAACCTTTAACGTGAGGGATTGTGCTAGATTTTCATACGATAAAGACACAATCTTTCAACCAGTTTAATTCAGGTCTGGAGCTGGCATGTCAGTAATTGCTAGTAGTCCTTTGTTAATTGATGCTTCGTTGTCATTTGCCTTGTTTCTTTTTTTTTTATTTATTATTACATCAGTCTCGGAGTTTTTTTAACCTGAGTTTTACTGTGCGTATTTCTGTGTGTTTGTTTATTGTACAATGGCTAGATATTGTACACATTGTTGTTTATGGGTAAACTGAAGCCTGACTCTGGGTGCGGGATTTTCTCACTGTTGAGAACCCATTGGTAGCCTTATGCAGTTTTCTGCTCCTTGGTCGGGTTGTTGTCTCTGACTTCCCTGTTTACATTCTCAATTTTATAAATATCCTCATAGTGTATTTATACCCGTTCAATTTATAAAAGTGGTAAATACTTCCCTATATAAGCAAATTGAATTATAAGCAACAATTTGTATCTTAAGCTGATTTAGTTTTAACATGTTTAAGGATGACATGTAGAAAAAACTGATTTCTATTTCCGGCAATGCTTTTGCTATAGACTTTTATTGTATTTTATGTTTCTATTTTTGAACATAAGATATTTTCAAATAAAATTGTCCTTGCAAATATTTATGTATATTCATATTGAAGAGGAAACTATATAGCGTCATCCTTATAATTTATAAACACGGAAAATAAAATATTTGGAAATTATATGTCAAGATTAAATTTGTCATCGATGTTTTCTTCAGTTTTATTTCAAATTTGAAGATGGTATTTGGAAATGAAATCGTAAAATCTAAGTGTTGATTGATAATTGTATTGAAGACAAAAATGTTATTAAGTCGTCATTAATATTATTAAAAGAAATAGTGTATTGGTAGAAAATTCCAATTTGTTTTTATTTGATAGCTTATTCTATGGTAACCTGTCACACACTATCAATTGAAAGATTTAAAAAAAAACCTGCTTCTATTTAAGGATGTTCGCTCCTCTTGTTTTTGAATTTTTTGTCAGATATTCGGAATCCTCTGGTTTTATCCATCTAGTACCCATTAAAAATTTTGCCCATTAAGTCCTACTTTTCTTTTTATAATTTTATTACATATAGTTTTAAAAGTCATATTTGAAAATCTTATAAAAACCTTGTTATTTTTTCATAGCTTTTAAAAGAAAACAAGAGCCAATGTTAAATGTATGAAAAGTCTAAAGAGAATTATTTCCCGCCAAATTTTCAATGGCTTATATCTCGAAAAAAAGCACACGGACCCTTTATTTTTTCTGCTTTTTTAGTTCCTTTATTTATATACTATCAATTGATAACAGTCTTTTAAAAAGCTTGTTATTTTGAAACAGAGTAGCAAACATCCTTAATATAATTGTGTACCCAACATTTTGTTTAATTTAAAGTTGACAAACATAATTAATTATGCATGTTGCAAAGAGTTAACAAAGAAGAGCACTCTTGATTTCGTCCATTTTAAACATTAACGAGGTTTTGAAGAAAAGACAATTATAGAACATGTAGTACATTTTGAATTTTTACAGCCTTTTATTTTTCAAGCAATTTTTAAGTAGCCAAGTTAGCTCAAATACTTTTTTCTAAAATTTGAACATAGCTTATACAGTTTTTGGTCAAGCACGTTTTCTGATTTTCCTCATTAGCATCGTATTATGCGTGGCATACACATACATAATGAAATTGCAGTCAATTTAGTGTAAACGTGTCAATCATGACACCATTACCAATATGTCTATAAAATATATTTTCGTCATTTTCTTCGGTTGTTCAGTTTCTCAATTACAACACCCTAACACTAATGTTCAATCCAAGCGTTTATGCAAAAGTCATGTTTTTAGTATAACCTTGATTTACATGTAAGTCAAGCAATAACGTCATTGAAGGCGATGCATAATGAACACGAGTAGAAATGGAGGAAAGATTAAAAAAAATTCTACAAGAGGTGTGTGTACTTATTGTATATCCCATACATTTATTTTGTTAATACTCGATTTCCTCAACTACATTATAAAACATTAAAAAGGGAAATCAGTTACTATACTACGAAATGATTATGAAACGAACATAAGTGTATAACCATCAACTCTTTACACACGTATATATAACCTCCATTTTATGCGATTCTGATGTTGAAAAGCTAATCGAGAAAAAGTGCCTGACAAAAACCAATATAATAGGCAGATAAGATTCGCTACTTTTGTAGACGAAACGCGCGTCGAGCGTAAATATAAAAGTCCAATCCTGGTATCTATAATGAGTTTATTTACAACCACTGGGAGAATGCCACTGCTGGTGGAGTTTTAATTCCCCGAGGGTTTCACCAGCCCAGTAGTCAGCACTTCTGTGTTGACTTGAGTTATCATTGATATGTTCATAATTATAAATTAACTGTTAACAAAACTTGGAATTTTGAAATACTAAGGCTTTTCTACCTCAGGAATAGATTACCTTAGCTGTATTTGGCAAAACTTTTAGGAATTTTTGGTCCACAATGCTCTTCAGCTTCGTACTTTATTTGGCCTTTTTAACACGTTTTGATTCGAGCGTCACAGATGAGTCTTTTGTAGACGAAACGTGCGTCTGGCGTAAATATAAAATTTCAATCCTGGTATCTATGATGAATTTATTTACAACCGCTAGGTGGATGCTACTGCTGGTGGAGTTTTAATTCCCCGAGGGTATCACCAGCCCAGTAGTCAGCAGTTCTGTGTTGACTTGAGTTATCATTGATATGTTCATAATTATAAATTAACTGTGAACAAAACTTGGAATTTTTGAAATACTAAGGCTTTTCATCCTCAGAAATAGATTACCTTAGCTGTATTTGGCAAAACTTTTAGGAATTTTTTGTCCACAATTCTTTTCAGCTTCGTACTTTATTTGGCCTTTTTAACATTTTTTATTCTAACGTCACTGATGAGTCTTTTGTAGACGACACTCGCGTCTGGCGTACATATAAAATTTTAATCCTGGTATCTATGATGAGTTTATTTACAACCACTCGGTGGATGCCACTGCTGGTGGAGTTTTAGTTCCCTGATAGTATCACCAGCCCAGTAGTCAGCAGTTCTGTGTTGACTTGAGTTATCATTGATATGTTCATAATTATAAATTAACTGTTAACAAAACTTTGAATTTTTGAAATACTAAGGCTTTTCTACCTCAGGAATAGATTACCTTAGCTGTATTTGGCAAAACGTTTAGGAATATTTGGTCGACAATGCTCTTCAGCTTCGTACTTTATTTGGCCTTTTTAACATTTTTTTTATTCGAGCGTCACTGATGAGTCTTTTGTAGACGAAACGCGCGTCTGGCGTAAATATAAAATTTCAATCCTGGTATCTATGATGAGTTTATTTACCTGTGTAAATGTTTATATTGATAGTTGTTGAGATAATAGGCAATCACTGGAGAAAAAAAATACAATCTCCATTTTATCTTTTATTGTTTAGATCATTATTGCTATTTACGTTTTCTCTCTTTCAATAATTGTTGTCAGGATTATAACAAAAAAACCTGTTAGTTTTAAAAAAAATGACAAGTTCGGGCTTAATAGTTTTCTATTTTGACTTTTAATGTTTATGCTTGCAGTTTTGCATGCAGTTTACGCTTTAGATTATTTGTAGATATGAGCCAAACATGGCAATTTACCCATTACGTGTAGCAAAAAAGACCATGTTTCTTGATTGCTTAAATCTCCTGATATATCTTCAAACTACATTTCATTCCAAAAGAAGTAACATGTAAAGTTTGGATACATTGGGCCAAGCAATTTTCAGAAAAGTAGATTGTTCAAAAATTTACTACAACAGAAAACGACGAACGACATTTTCAGATGCTAAGCTAACATTACCTTCGTGCAAGGTGAGTTTAAAAGTATATTGCTATTGATTATCAAAATTTTAACCTGATATATTGATACGTGCATTAACATGTTGTATTTTACTATTTATAAGCGGGTAATTGCTTGCAGAGTGGTCTCCGTAGTCCAACTCCTGTATCCCTAGACTTTTAACACTAATGTTGTGAGTCCTTCCTGTGATCGTTGGTTCTCTCCGAGAACTCCAGTTTCCTCCACAAATAAAAACTGACGATCAACAAGCAATTGTTATACCAATATTAACTATATTCAAAGATCGAATTACAGTATTAAGTTGGTAATATTTTAAAAGATTGACGTTTACTATAATGGTATCTAAATTCTCGGGCTCTGTAAACAACATCAACTTGCAATTTAGGATGTGCTTTTCCGTTTGAAACCAAACTTGCATCTATAGAAGAATTTAGAAAAGATTTAAAATAATAGTAACGAAATCCTTGATTTATAATTTACAAGTACCGGTATTGGCCGTGTATTGTCAACATTTCTGTATAATCCTCCTCCTTGATTTCATACCCAAATATCATTAAATAAGTCTTTTGACAAGTGGCAGGTCCGCAAGCAACAGCTGATTTTTTAGTCAGACGTTATTTTTTAATTGTTTTCACCGAGATCAACAAAGTATGTATAGTAGTAAAAAGATCGGATAATTAGTTTAACACTATGAATAGTTGTTGAAAGGGAACCTTAAGTAATGTACTATTTAATCTTCAAGTCTCCAAAGTATTTGTTTATTTGCTGAATTAAATCTTCTTTCAGAATAATGTTCTTCAATAATTAATGTAAAGTCCCAAACAATGAGAAAAAAAGCTGTAAACAAGTAGTTTACGTTAAATAATTCATGTACATTTGATTATCGATTCATACTTACTGATTATACTATTAGTCGTAGCTTACCCGAGGTGTTGCACTGCTAAAATATTTATAAATACATTTTAGGAATGCAATTAAACAATTTAAAAAATAAAAAATTAAACAATTTAAATCTAAACTCAGACTGTAAAGAAAATGCTCAATCCTTTATATATAAGAAAAAGAATCAAATTTAGCAAGCATACCTTCGAATTAAAATTATCAGACGATGGGTAAACTACTTAAGTACTACACCGTCAATGAAAATCTCAAAGTTGTCTCGTATAGTATATACCGTTTATAAGTCAAATTCTCGTAAATTCCCAAAAACCTAAAGACCGATTTGAAAAAATTTCAGAATAAAAAAGAGCCAAGAGGGGAATTTCTTCTAACTCCCGATCTTGAAAAAGCTCGTACGCTACAGGTAACATATCGATGATAATGTTTGATTTGTTCTTTCTACAAAATAGTTGCGTCTTAACGCACTCCATTTAAATAAAGCAATTCCTGATCAGAAAAACCTAAAAGGCTCCAAAAACTTGAGATTTTATTTTTTACGTCCTCATGATTTATCGATCAGTCATCGTTTACATATTTCACAAAAACTGCCAGCTGCTATACACTTCCTGAGATATATCATTAAAAAAGTGGCGAACGATACCAGAGGGACATTCAAACTCAAAGTTCGAAAATAAACTGACAACGCCATGTCTAAAAAAGAAAAAGACAGACAAAAAATAGTACACAAAATACAACATAAAAAACTAAAGACTAAGCAACACGAACCACACCAACAACTGGGGTTGATATCAGGTGCTGCAGAAGGGTAGGTAGATCCAGCTCCGTATGTGACATTTGTCGTGTTGCTCATGTTATTACAAACCCGGTTGCTAGACAAATTCGGTAGTTCACATTCGTGGAAAGGGAAATGGATTGTAGTTACTACATAAGGAACATATCCAATATCATCTGTGAAACGGATATTTCGTAACATTCAACCAACTCGTGATGGCGTTCGTAAAATGTACGAAGGTATAATTTCGACTTCATCATTTGAAAATCTTGGTCTAATAGCTTCTTTGTGAGAAAGAAAAAATCTAGTGTCAAAGACAGACAACGCAGATCAAACGCTAATATGCTGATTAAAATCCAAAACGTCACTACTGACACAGGCATAGCAAACGAATTGGTATATATGTAGACCGTAAAATGTTGACAAAGAACATTAAGTATTTTTTTCAAAGTTGATGTTTTCTGAAATTGTTTAGCATTTCACAGCGGTATAATACTATTACTTTAGTTTTTCATCCCGTATTTTTATTAACTTTGTATTAACATTGTATCATAGATCAAATTTTTTCGTTCAGTGTATGTTCATTTGTGATTCTACGTTTTGTTATTGAGTTAAGGCATTCCAATTGATATGTTAAAGTGTGTCTTTCTATGTTGTGATGTTACACTATTCAAATAAGAGAGAAGGTTTGGTACCATTAAAACGTTTAATCCCGTTGCAATTGTTTGCACCTGTCCTAAGTCCTGATGTTCAGAAGTTGTCGTTTGTTGATGTGGTTCATAAGTGTTTCTCGTATCTCGTTTTTATATATATATTAGACCGTTGGTTTTCCCGTTTGAATGGTTTTACACTAATAATTGTTTGGGGCCCTTGATAGCTTGATGTTTGGTGTGAGCCAAGGCTCCGTGTTGAAGACCGTACCTTGACCTATAAAGGTTTACTTTTATAAATTGTGACTTGGATGGAGAGTTGTCTCATTGGCACTCATACCTATATCTATCAACGCGAAAAGAGAAAAATTAACCACGTCAAATGGATACCATCAAAAGCACACTAAACAGTATAAGTAATATTCATAAAGACAAAACAAAAAGAATACTAAAACACATCATTAAGATGATAAACAACGTCAGTACCCATAAGCTATACTTAAAGATCAACGTCTATTATTATAAGTTGATACCGAATATTTATCAACAAGGTCTTGGTACCTTCTGATGAACTTTTTTAGAAAAAGGACGAAACGTTCTTTGACATACCCCTGGTTCATTAACTTTCTGCTCAGACACTGATGACTTTTTACAAAGTCTGTGTAGTGGCTGCATGCTCTTGAATACCGAAAAGGTGGGAAATATATATCACATATGCAGATGAAGTTGGTATATTGCTACTAAGGTGGGGGGAATTAATAATTTTAAAATTAAAAACGTCTCGTTTGTCATAGATTATTGTACTGATATGACAATGTATGTCAAATTCGAGATATAGGTTTAAAAATGTGCCTCAAAATTAAACAAATATGTTTTCAATAAGAAACTCCAGCATATTGATTACTTTTTCCTATGTGTAGCATATTTTACCTTTTTGTTCACTATTAACAAAATACGCCGTATTGTATCCCAAAGTAATAAATTTATAGCGTATGCTACCATTTTTATGTTGAAAAACATTGTGGATTATTTATTTTAGAAAATTTTTCAATTTAACATGGGGAATGGTGGTATACAGGTTTGAACAATTAAAAAATTTGATAGAACTAATATCAGAAAAATATCGAGATTTAAAATTATCCAGTAAGATCTTGTCTGTCATATTTTGTTTTCGTGAATTAGGCCGTAAGTTTTCTAAATTTAATTATTTTATGTTGTTTATGTCAATTTTCAAAGCATAGCCAACTATACAGTATGGGTATTAGTCATTGTTGAAGGTCATAAGGTTGCCTATTATTGCTAACATTCACTTCATTTGAACTTCATTGGATAGCTGTCTCATTGGAAATACTACATCAACTTTTTCTTAAGTTTCTACTGCAACTAAAAACAAACAAGCAATAACTGTTTTATATTTCCGATCCGATATTTATGGTAGTCGATGACATTAAATAAGTCTAAATCAACTCAAACATCAGATATCAGATGGAAAGAAATGGGGTATCAAACAAACCCCATTATTTAAAATCTAAATCACTGTTATTTACTTTGTAAATATCAACTCGTTCGTTCAATTCATTATCATGATCTATATACTCACTACATTATTTCAAGCAGAGTTGAATTATCTCAACAAGTATGATTTTAGAAGGAAATACATTGTAAACCATTAGATATGACAATTATGATGGTATGGTAATCCAAGTAATATGTTCTTTCTCCTTTAAAGAACAGATACAATAGAATATAAAATTTTTATGGACATTTCTTTATTATGCCCTTTGTAAGTTCCTCTCCGCTGCGTTCTATTTAACTAATTACCTATATCTTCCTAAAAAACTTAATATGTCATATGAATATTATTTTCTCTAAAATTATTTCTGTTATAAGTCCGTACATATTAGCGTAGGTGTTCCGCTTCGAATATAACTCATTGTCAACGCTATATTTCCGCGTGCGTGTGAAATCTTTTGTAATTTGTATATATTTGTCAACCGTATTACATTTTTATTTAATTATCAATATGAAACCTTAGAACGATACATTCTATTTCAATAACAACACAATATATGTTTATATAATAAGATCAGAGGAACCCGTATTAAAGTTATACAACATAAATCAAGACTTAATTTAACAAGAACTGTATCATGTATATAACTTATCTTTAACATTGGTACAATAAATGTTAAGACACATCAACATGTTCATGGAGCTTATTGTCTAAAAATAAATAGATTTTCATAAGGAAGATGTCAGATAAAGTCATTTTAATCGCTTAATGACTTGTGGGTACTGATGTAATAATTTCACAGTCTTAGTAAACGCTTGTTTGGCTGCTTTATTGTCTCCTATTATCTGTAAAACAGTACCTAGACAGTAGTATGAAAATGCTGTAGCACATGTATCCATTCCCATGAAATAGTTCTAGGCAATTGTCAACTGAAGATCAAGGAGGGAGCTGTGACATTCTCTCACATTGTGCAGATGGTAATGTGATACGAAAGACAAAAAATGTGCACAAAATACTGGAGGCAGTTCAAAACGTTGCCTTCTATTAGTACTTCCATAGGAATAAGAGTCGAAGTTGCGAACAAGACAAAATCTACCAATATAAATTTCAACGAATGCACCACTCCTTGCTTTCGTATTTCATCCCGTTTGACTGCAAAACGTTGAATGACTGATAATTCTGTTCCACGGAATAACTTTTCAAGTGTACACTTAGATAATGCATATGCACTAATTATGAGACATTTCTTATACTGGTTTGCCTTGTAAAAAATGAAGCAAGCATCAACCATCCAGAGACAATATCATGGTTAATGCTCATTAGCCGATAGCTTAGACAAGTGTTGTATTCTTTATAATGATTTTTATTACTAATTGTTTTGCTCAGATATAATGACAGACAATGTTTGCTGCACACCGCTGATATGAAATATGCATGAATGTATTTCAATTTCTTTGAGTTAAAATCCAAAATGTAATGTATAGCTCTACTGAAGTTATTGCCTGTACTACTCACAGAACTAACGCGTAAAAATATTTTTGACATTAACAATTTGTTGAAATCGTCAAAATACAAGCAACTGTAATTATTTTTAATGTTGCATGAAAAAACCGAAACATGTGATATATTTTTAGAAAATAATATGCAGCGCCATCCATAGCTAAGTAGCAGACGGAGTGCATCAATTAAACTATCCCTATCAAGTCTTTCTATCATCTTCTCAAACAAATTATTTTCTGGAATGAAATAATGTGGACAGACTTGATACTGCACACGGTAAATCAGCCGACGGAGACATCTCATAAAACCCGGTATTAAATTGTCAGGTGTCCACACAGAGGGTTGTAATTCTTCTGATATCCAAAACATTATTGTCTTCAGGTAATACGAACACAATAAATTTTTACATCTACTATCAGTATTAATTACATCCTTTAGAAGAATTTTCAAAAGTGCGTAACAAAGTAATTGAGTATGACTAAATGTATACATAAGAAATTTTTCTCCAACTGAGAACGACATTCGCCATTCAAATTCCTCGTTTTCTGATTCTTTATTTCCGATTGGTACAAAAAGCACCCCGTGATTGATGATCATCTGCTTTGTATTTTTACTAGGCCATACATTATTTGACCTCATAGTCCATTGTAATGTTGATATGACCCAATATTTACTATGAAGGCAACATGCCATGTCAAGAGAACCTGCTTTATCAGATACACATGGTCCATGAACAACAGGACAATTTTCGTCTAAAAAATAATTCTTGAATAAGACATTTGATAGATAATTGTGACTTCGAAATTGTTTACAACATTTTGGTATGAAGTCATGATGAAAACTAATTATAAGACGTAACATTGCAAAACCTGGTTTTGTATCTTCTATCATCGTAGAGAAATTCGTTTTGTTAGCATTGAAAGCAATAGGTGATATATTATCTTGGACCACCATGTATTGTAATAGAAACATTATATCTAGATCACTACCACGAATTTGTAGTCCTTCACCAAAACTACCACTGGTTATGACCACTTCTCTGTCTTTTCTCGATAATTATCGCCAACTGTATTCAATAATCTGATCGTTTTACGTGGTGTTCTGTTCCGATTATGTGTTTGCACAAATAATGATAAAGGCGTAATGACAAATCTGAAACAAATATGTTTAGCATTATTCAATTTTGTTATTCACAACATATAAATGGGACACATATACTATGCAGTACAGCCGAAAACGTGTGCCATGTCTGCAAACGAATGCTAAATAAACTCTAAGGTACATTTTTGAGAGAAAGCAATTAATTAAATCAGAGAAAAGTTTATATACATTGAAACCTATCTAATACACTGTGTAGCTGATTAAATATCATTGGTATATTGTCAAGCCATGGATATCGTTACAACCCACTTAATTTAACCCTTTTAACAATTCGTCCACAAATACAAATATGCTGAGATATTTTTAAAGCTACATTTTCTTCACAAACTGAAAATCAAATCCTTTTTTTACAGTATTTTTTGTATAAAGCTTTGAAATTGAAGATATGATCCATGCACAATGATTGATTTGTGTTTGTAGCACAACACATAACCTACAGTCCTATCCAATTCTTTACACGTGTTGCTCTAAGCACTTGGCTACAAATTACATATCTTTCCCTTTCATGAGGTCATACTTTTCTCAAACTGATTCGTTTTATCATTCAATAACATGTGCCCCGCTTACGTTACATGTTTATACATCGATGTTTTCTTATTATGACGCTTATCGCCATAAGCCTAGAAATATCACTGTGGTTCACATATAGAATTCATAGCTTTTGCATGACAATGAATTTGCATCACACATGTCAAGTATGTATAGCTAGGAGCCTTTCTGTGGCTTTTGTAAAACACATGCTGAGACATCATTTCAATCAAAATAACCATAACTCTTATTTATACTAAAGTTTTGATTTTTTCTTTAGAATACATATGTTATAGGAAATGGGTTTTCTTAATTCGGTGCTTTCGTTGTTATCTGTATATACAACTAAATGAGCATTAGACCAACGAAATTTGATAAGGTATTAATATTTATTATTAAAAACATGATAACAAAATCATCAATCATTGTAAATGTTTTCTATGTCACAAATTATCATTGCTATATTCATGATATACATGGGATATATACAATTGGATTGATAAATTTGCTTTAATTGGAAAATGTGACCAGTAGAGCAAGTGCGAAATAACTAAGAAACAATAGAAACAAAGGTTTATCTTTCACTTCCATTTTTCTGTACAATTTCTGGCATCAAAAACGGAGAAAAAATGTCCTTTGAAATAATTATACATACACACAAATTATGAATTAAAAAACTTAATAAAAATATACTAGTTATAAGTTCAGTCTACTGCATCGTTTATAAATAAAATTACCTCTACAGGTAAATATATAGAAATTGTTATAAAGCGTGTTTCGAAATGGTTTTTATTCGACGTTGATACACTAGACTATGGGGACTGTTTCAAAACGCAAAATATATGACACCTGTAATAATTGATTCGGTCTGTGTTTCACACCACTTTCAGTACTATTGTTATATTTCGGGGCGAACAGAACCACCGACCGTCAGTATGAAAACTTACAATTCTAGTCAATAAAGATTGGAGTCGGGTGAACATGCCACGTGCGAGATTGGAACTGACATGCTAGTGATACAGAAGTTCGACTACTTAAACAATTCGACAAACGAGACAACAATGTCGGGTACTATTAGACATTATGGGATGCGAAGTTGCATGGTTGTTTTATAATAACAAAATTGGACCACCACTTTTTATTTGAGACCAAAATCATCATCCATTGTTTGCGACACATCATATGTGTCTGCTCCACATCTAGTGTTCCAAATAGCAAAAGTATATGTCAAACGAGACAAACAGTGTGTTCCGGACATGTTGACCTTGCCCTAGAAACTATTTTAAGGCTTAATTTATATTTGGAACATCATCTTCGGCTTTGATCCTGACCTCATATTGTGTTTGTTGAACCAAGAACCTCCGTTAATTTAAGGTTTACCACTTACAAATAAAAATCACTTATATCAAATACATAATGAGGAATACCTTTAATGTGGAGTCTCCGGATCGCCTCCGCCATTTTTTGTTCGATCATACTGAGGATGTAACGAGCAATTTTGAAAAGTAAATTTTTCGCGTACGGTTGAAAAGTTGCCCTAATCACTACTTACACTAGCCGTTGGATGTGTACCAATTGGTACTTTTGTCGTCAATTCAAGATTTTCTATTATAGTTGTTATAGGTTTTAAACTTACTTTCAGTAGATATGAACACTCGTTATTGTGTCTTTGATTTGTTATTTGTTTAGTTTGTTTCTTTGTATTCGTCTTATGATGTTAGCTCCTTTCGGCTACTTTGTTTTTTGATTTTTTCGTTGACTGTTACAAAATGAACAAATATTGCTAAAGTTAGATAAAGGTTTGCTGCTCCTGCAAACATGTTTTACTCCACCACATTATGTTTATGCATGTCCCAGGTTAGGACCCTGTAATTTAGTTGATGTAATTTGTTGCTTTGTACTATATTTATTTTGTTGTTTATTGTTTTGTACGCAAATCAAGTCGTTAGTTTCTCGTTTGACATGAATACACTAGTATATTATTAAACAAATCAAATCATATTAAATAGAGATAGAATAAATTCTCTGAATACACTGTACGAATGATTCGACATAGACAAGTTGTCAATATACCTCTACCTTATAAGACTAATTTTATTATTTGTATTCGTTGTTTGCAAAAGCTGAAAAAAAGATGGAGATACATTGTTAAAAGCAAAAGCGTAAGCAAATTGAGATATACAAATACGCGAACAATGATTAATCGTCTAGTAATCCTACATAAGAATTATTGCCCCCATGCAAAATTAATTTAACTCATGTTTGTGTTTTTGTTATTGTATAATCTATAACAGGTAATGAGAAATTGTGAACCGGAAAATGTTTCAGCAATAAGCCAACTTACACGATCTTGTCAATTTATTTGAAAAAAATGATGTTATCCAAGTTTTAATTTTTTTTGAAGAAATCATCATAGAAAAAAAAATGGCATATCATTTTTTAGATTAGCGACTCAGCCGCTTTTTAGCCTCTTGATATCAATATATTAAATTAGAAAATGTGGTATTAGTGCCAATGAGACAACTTTCCATCCAACTCATTATTTGTAAAAGTAAACCCTTATAGGTTAAAAAGCACGGTCTTCAACATGGAACTTTGGCTCACACCGAACATCAAGCTATAAAGGGCCCCCAAGATTACTGGTGTAAAACCTTTCAAACGGGAAAACCATCTGTCTAATCTATATAGAAAACGAGAAATGAGAAACATAAGACCCACATTAACAAACGACAACCACTGAACATCAGGTTTGACTTTGGACAGGTGCAAACAGATGCAGTGGGTTTAAACGTTTGAATCGTTACCAAACTTCACCTTTACCTAAATCAATAGTGTAACATCACATCATAGAAGACACACTATAAAATATCAATTGAAATTGCTAACTAAATTAATAGACTTATTAACACAAACAAGTGACCATACACTGAACGAATACATTTGATCTATGACACAATGTAAATACAAAATCAATTCAATAAGGGGTGAAATGTTAAACCTTTTCAGAAAATCTACCATAAATTAGACACAATGCCGCCAAAAAAAAAAATGTACACAGGTAAATGAAAAAAAAGGTTGTAAGGTGTAAAATAATGGAGAATGTTAATATTGATGTCCATATCTTAAAAAAACAAACTTGCCCCAGCTTGGTAGTTTTTGGAACAGTGCGTGCTTTATGAAAAAATATATGAAAATGGTATATGATCAAGATGCTAATTCTATGATTGACAACATATTTGTAATTTGTAATGGTCTGAGTGCCAGTGTTTTAAACAAGTTTCAAGTTTTATGTTTCAAGGTTTTTTTTCACAAAGACCCCAACAAGGGTATGTGAACAATAATACAAATACAATATAAGTATTCATAATATAACAAAATAACAAAGTAATGCAGTGGACATTTTAAACATTCATCAACATATATACATGAAAAAGTAATACGTTTTAAGAAGACAATAAGTTTCAATGGACATATTCATGGTTGAAACAATATTACTTTAATTAACAACAGCTAGTACACTTCTACAAAATTTTGCAATTTTAAGAACAACATTGTAAGAGTCAGAATTAAACAACTCAAAAATGTTGTCAGTATTATAATTGGTAATAAGATAACAAGGTAATAATGATTTCCTTTTAACATTGAAAAATGTACAATCAAACACGTAATGATATTCATCCCCTAATGGATTTTTATTACAAATGTCACAAATTCTGTCGTCTCTTTCTATACCCCAAAAGTGATCCCTTACTATTGGGAGTCGATGATTAAGACATATAAAATTGCATAAGGCTTTCTTCAAATCATCTGGTAAATTAAATAAATAATATTCTAAACCATGATAACATTTAAAAATTCTGTAGTTAAGACATATTGGTGAGTTAAAAATAGTTGTACCTAAATTCTGCTTAAATTGATCACATAGTCTTTGTTTTAAAAGTTTTGATAAACATATACAATTCGGTACATTTTGTGCAATCCAATATTCAGAAAATCCACAATCTTTTAAGATATTTTCAACACATGTTATCCATTTAAAATGGAAAAAATCTTTCTTATGCATGTTAAATAACAATTTGTACAACATAGCGGATACATTGTCTTGTTTATTACATTATAAGTCTTTTCCACATACCTATCAGTCAGGGGCATTACTTAAACAAGTAACAATTTTTATGACGTATTCGCGTTATTTTTGTCAAATCTGTATTTTACTAAAAGATCAAGCTCTTTCTAATTCCCATTCGAATTTACCGCGGTTTTTTTACCAGTTCCTAGTCTCGCGTGATTCACTCGTCATTTCCCGCGTTTTTAAGATCACTAGGATTCATCAACACAGAAGCAAATCGAAAAAATGTGAGTTTTTGTTGTTGTTTAAATGTGTTTTCGTCCATTTTTTGACAGAAATTCTCTTATTTTATGCAATTTTATTGATGTTGTTTATATTTTTCCAGGTTTTATTAACATTTCATATGTCTATTTCTGTAATTTATACGTCGACGCACGTAGGAGCAGTGTCGACGTTTTTACTTGGAAAGCAGGTGGGGTCTGGAAAAAATAACTAGAATAAGTAATTTCTTTTTTACCTTGTTAAAAGATAAATATTAGGGAGACAACTCTTGATGCCTTGTACGCGATTTGATTTAAACACGTAAAACGAACTTTGTGAAATGAAACTGAAAATGAAGCGATGTAAATACTTGTTATTGTTTTGATTTGGACACGTGGTAGCACTCGGCGACCCGAGATATTGCCATACCCTGATTAAAATTGTATGTGGTTTTGCTGTTAAACTGATTTAAAATAATTACCAGCTGACAAGAGAAAAGCTTTGTTTTAGTATAACTAATTAAATGATTATATAGATTGGTGGGATTGGTCAAAATCATGTACATGTTGGATGTAAATATTTTGCTTCAGACAGTCAGATAGAAGCATTTTTATACGACCGCAAAAAAATTTTGTGGTCGTATATTGGTATGACGTTGGCGTCGTCGTCGTCGTCGTCGTCGTCGTCGTCGTCCGGCGTCCGAAGACACATTGGTTTTCGCACTCTAACTTTGGTTTAAGTGAATGGATCTCTATGAAATTTTACCATAAGGTTCAATACCACAAAAGGAAGGGTTATGGTACCAACAGTTAAGGAACAAGGGGCCAAAAAGGGGCCAAAAATAAGCATTTTTGTAACTTCCAGACATAACTTGTGTGTTAGTGTATGGATCTCTCTGACATTGTACCACGAGGTTCCATATCACAAAGGGAATGCTGGGATTGATTTTGGGGGGAATTGCCTCCAAATTTTAGGAATTAGGGGCCAAAAAAGGGAAAAAAACAAGCATTTTTCTATTTTCATGACAATAACTTGTGTGTAAGTGTATGGATCTTTATGAAATTGTACTACAAGGTTCCATATCACAAAGGGAAAGCTGGAATTGATTTTGGGGGTAATTGCCTACAACGTTTAGGAATAAGGGGCCAAAAAGGGGCCAAAAATAAGCATTTTTCTAGTTTCCAGACAATAACTTTTGTTCAAGTGTATGGATCTCTCTGAAATTGTACCACGAGGTTCCATATTACAAAGGGAATGCTGGGATTGATTTTGGGGGGGAATTGCCTCCAAATTTTAGGAATTAGGGGCCGAAAAGGGGAAAAAAACAAGCATTTTTCTAGTTTCATGACAATAACTTGTGTGTTAGTGTATGGATCTCTCTGACATTGTACCATAAGGTTCCATATCACAAAGGGAATGCTGGGATTGATTTTGGGGGATAATTGCCTCCAAATTTTAGGAATTAGGGGCCAAAAAGGGCCAAAAAAACAAGCATTTGTCTAGTTTCAGGACAATAACTTGTGTGTAAGTGTATGGATCTTTATGAAATTGTACTGCAAGGTTCCATATCACAAAGGGGAAGCTGGGTTTGAGTTTGGGGGTAATTGCCCTAAATGTTTAGGAATTTAGGGCAAAAAAACAAGCATTTTTTCTTGTTTCCAGACAATAACTTGTGTTTAAGTGTATGGATCTCTCTGAAATTGTAAAGTTCATACATGTGAACCTCCCGACGGGAGTACAATAATCCCGTTTTCAGGGGTCTCCTCCCGACCTCCCGTTGTAGACAAAAAAATCTCGTGTAAGAAATATTTCATGAATGAAAAATTTCAGCCCAACATATCTGGTGTAACTGACATTACTGAAGTTATATTTTACCTGTAAATCAATTAACATGCATTATTATATGGCCTCACTTGTCACATTGGGTGTCAAACATACTGGTGATAAACGATTTTTACCTCAGGCTAACTGCCATTGTGTAATAAAACTTTGTTTATTTAAAATGAATGTTGGGTTACTTCCCTTGATTTATCCTGTTTTAAGTTACTCTCCTTTAAATAATGTAAATTTTTAAAAGAATATAAATAAAATATAAATTGAACAAATAATCACAAAAGGATGGTAATTAAATGATTTTAAATGTTTTAGGACAAATAAAAAAATGATAATTTGAAAATTATTTGAGGGTTCTATACTTCCTTTCAAGGCTTAAATTGAAATTTATATAATAACTATGACCCATGATTACGGTTTGAATGTGTTATTTATCATGCATTAAGAATCTACTTGCATAAAGATATAAAATAAAAGATCTACTTGCAGATAGATAAGCAAATGTTCTGATTGCAATGAATAATGGTAAAAAAGATATGACCTAAAAAATTTAAAGAACATACTGAAAAAGAAGAATGTTAGATTGAACAAGTTGAAAGTTTAAAAAGATAGAGAACATTTATAAGTACAAAGGTACTATAAACATAATACATTCGGATGGAAAGTTGAAGAAAACACACTTTAACAGACAATTTCTACAGCACACGGTTACATTTACGACAGAATTTATGTCGATTAAAAACATCCTGATCTGAGTCCTAATCTCCAAAACTCCTGATCTTAGTTTCACAGTCCATCACATGTATGTGTACTGCAAGGTACCATACCACAAAGGGAAGGCTGGGATTGAGTTTGGAGGTGATGAATCATAAGGGGGTTCAAAAAATTTGGGGGGGGGATTTTTTCCCCCTTTTTTTCTTTAAAATTTTCCATTTTAAATTGGTTATTTCTGATTTATATATAAAAGCAAATAATAATGATATGGTTTGAATAGATAAATTAAAAATTTTTAAGTGCTTAGACCACATTTATTCTGTGTTGGAAACCTATGTTGTGTCAAATATTTAATTACAATCCAAATTCAGTGCTGTATCAAGCTTGATTGTTGTGTCCATACTTGCCCCAACTGTTCAGGGTTCGACCTCTGCGGTCGTATCAAGCTGCGCCCCAGCGGAGCATTTTATTATGTATAGTAATAAACAAAATTATAATAATACTGATTATATGAAATACACATAATTAGGGATTTATAGGACTATAATTATTGACACAATGTCTGTACAGTGTAAAAATGGAAAGAACGGGCTGTCGGAACCCCTGGCCTTGGTTTTACGATCAAGTTATTTGAATGGGGACATATTTTAAACCCCCCTCTCTCCCTGAGGTTTTTCCTAGGTTGGACTCCAGTGGCGGATCCAAGGGTGCCACCACCCCCTTTTTGGACAAGCAATTCATTTGTATCGGAATGTATATTTGGACCCCCCTTTACCCTGGGTTGAGAACCTCCCTTTTGAAAATGGCTGGATCTGCCCCTGGACCCCCTTTTGAAAATGGCTGGATCTGCCCCTGAATCAGCTCCTTGTCCAGAAACACAATTTGGCAATTAGTCCTGGAAGTAACTATACATGTAGTTATTTCTTATTGTTAGTTCTGCAAGTACTGTAGCTAAGTAAGTTCTTAAAAAAAATAGCCTTTGCAAGAGGTGGCTGAATTTTCATGTTTTGAAATATAAGAATGACCTGTTTGAGTTATAAAAAAACAAACACGCTGTGCAAATTTGTATTCCCCACCTACATGTACAAAAATGTACAATAGTAGAGGGGCATTATGTTATGCCTATCATTCTGCTCTTTATAAATATGTCAGAAGGATATCTACCTAGTTCCCAATATAAAATACAATTAGGAGTAGTTTTTTCAACACCGAGAATAATTTTGTAAAATTGTAAAAACAAAGATTTAACAGCATCATTATTCTCATAACCCCACACTTCACAACCATAAAGCAGAATTGGAGAAAACATAGTATCAAACATTTTAAGTTGGATATCTATAGACAAATCTAAGGATCTACATTTTCTCAACATACTATACAAACAAAGAATCGGCATTCTCATGGAAACAAACTATGACTCTGTTCTGATAGAAGCAAGCAGATGTTGCATGATAAACAATAAAAAAACTCTCACCAGAGTTAAAACAACGTATATATTTAAATTCCTTACGAGGAAAACGTCATATAGGAGCTCCACATGAAAAAAAAAAACCTTTTACTTCACGTTCCGCTATAAATATGACGTCCTCTCACTAAATAAATCAAAGTTTGGTATTTCCAATCCAATAGAACGAAAACTTGAAAGCAAAGTTAGACAAGATATTTTTGACTAACATCTCAAATGAACAAGAAGTGTCTGTTAAGATTAACAAACAAAAACATTTTCCCAATTGTTTCAAGGTAGTCATATTCTAGAAGCGGCTGCAAATGCAGTATACATATACCAGTTAATTTGATATTCCAGAGCTTGCATTTCAAGTTGTGTTTTACATATTGAAAATTATCTACTTACCCTTATACAGCTCTGTTTCACCCCCGATTAGACCCCCTATTTGATGTGCTTCATGATTGGTTTGCTATGTCATGTATGCGTGTACCAACGGAACTGCGCTATTTATACTTAATGAAGCAGAACTAAACAAAATTATTTAAATGGCTCGTTGACCACATTTTAGATTATAAAAGGACCACTCTGTCCATTAGATGTTGGTCATCAAACATTGTGTGGTTGATTGTGTTGAAGCTGAGAATGGTGTAGACCTTAAACTAGGAAACATACTTTTCTTAAAGTATACATGTGATATTTTTCTTACTTGTACTGCAATATAATATATGATAGTGGTGAAACATTCTTATAAAGTCTGATATGTCATGATTGTTTGTTTTAATAGTTATAGCTTTGAACTAGCTCTCTGTAACTGCGAATAGGCTGCGATCTGTACTTTGTGACTGTTTTGTTGCGAGTGATGTATACATATCCTGTTACGTCCGGTCTTTGTTTTTGTTAGATGTTTTGCTGCTTTGTATTGATCCGATGCATTTAGCTATTTTCAACAGAATTTTATAGCAAACTATACGGTATGGGTTTTTCTCATTTTTGAAGTCCATGTCTTTGCCTATAATTGCTTACTTTCACTTCATTTGAACATTTGTGAACAGTTGTTTCATTTCAATGCAAAAGCAATCTCCTTCATTTGTATTGCAAATATATACAAACAAGCAATATATGTTTAATATGTTGTGAATATCATATCGTGAGCCTAAGATATCTCAAAAATCAGAGATCAGAGGTAGGGTGAAGTGGGTATTACAGATAATGAAATAAACAAACCATACTCGTTAAGATATAAACCAGGTTATTTACTTTGTAAATACCAACACTTTTCGTTCAATTCATTCTGCTCACTACTTTACATATATCATTATCTAAAATATAGTTGAATCATTCCAACAATTATGATCTAAAAATGAAATACATTGCTTTTCCTCAGTTTGAAAGCATATGAAGTCATTGACATAGATGCATAATAAATTGTTACTTCCTTATTTAAGGAACAAAAAAAATAGAACATTAAAATCATTGATGAACATTTCTTTATGATGCACTATTGTTCGTTCCTCTTCGTTCTGTCCCGTTCCGTAAAATACTAAAACATGTGTTCTAATTTAGAGTTGGCATGTGCAATGTATGTGTTTCATTCCTTACATTAGTGTTCATATCATTATGACCAACACAGCCTTTTTAAGTCTGATCATATAAACGTTTGGTATCTATCTTTTTTAACTATTGTTGTTGCGAGATCATGAAATTGAATTTGTTTTTTAACCATAGTTTTCAACCATGATACAGGTTTTTACAATAATTGAAATTTTCCATTCTATGAAAAGTTAAAATTCATCAATGCATTTTTCAACAAAAACATAATATGCTTTAATGACCAATTATTGCAGGCATCTTCATTGCGCATTTTGTGGTCTGCAATTTGGAATAATATTCAAAAAGACTTTAAACCATAAAAGATATTTACTAGTAAGGATGGTACCTTTAATGTTATTATTTATTCATTGGACCAAGCACATACATGTAAATTTTAATTTTAATCTAAAAATTTCACATCGGAGCTTTTATACACAGTCTTTTTAATGTATTAATTAAATATGGATACGGATTAAAAAATTCCACAGTCACAGTAAAAGCTTGTTTGGCTGATTCAATGTCTTCCATTAACTGTAAAGCAGTACCAAGACAGTAGAAAGATGCTGCTTTTAGACTTGCATCCTTTCCAATGAAATATTCTATGATTACTGTCAACTGTAGATTTTGGATCGAAATTCGACATTCGTGCACATTTTGCAGATGGAAATGACATAGGAAAGACAAAAAATAAGCGTACACCACAGGCGTTATTTCAAAAGTATTTCCTTCTATTAGAAGACCTACACGGATAATTGGCGAACATTCAAAAACAATGTTATCTGCTTGTACAAATTTTAACCAACGTACCACTGGCTGCTTTTGATTAAGTTTGTCAAGAGAACACTTCAATAACCATGTGAAAGAATCATGAGAGATTTCTGATTTTGGTTTGCTTCGTAGAAAAACGAAGCCAGCATCAACCATCCGGAGACAGTCTCATGGTTGATGTTCATTAGAAGATAACTAAGACAAGTGTTGTACAGTTTGTATTGTTTCTTATTACTGAGTGCATGGCTCTGACAGAGGGACTAACAACGTGTCTTGCACACCATTGAAATGAAGTAAGCATAGGTGTATTTCAATTTCTTGGAGATACAATATATCAGGCTATAAACCGCTCTACTAAAAATATTTTGATAACCTCTCAAAAAAGCAAACAGACAAAATATTTTTGATTTTAACAATTTGTTAATATCTTCATAATACATGAGACTTTGATCGTTCCATGATGTAGTCGAAACAGCCCAAAGCTGGTTAGAGAATACAATGCATCGCAATTCAAAACTTAAAAGTATATGGAGTGTATCAACCAAATTATCCCTGTCCAGTCCTTCTATCTTATTCTCAAACAAATTATTTTCTGGAATGAAATAATGCGGACAAACTTGATACAGTACACAATAATTCAGCCGACGGATAGATCTCATAAAACACGGTATTAAATTACCAGGTGTCCATACAGATGGTTGTACTTCTTTTGATACCCAGAACATTATTGTCTTCAGGTAATACGAACACAACAAATCTTTACATCTACTATCAGCATTTATTACATCCTTTAAAAGAATTTTCATGAGGGCGTAACAAAGTAATTGTGTGTTACTAAACGTATAAATAAGAAATTTGTCTCCAACTGAGAACAACAATCGCCATTCAAAGTCCTCGTGTGGTGACCCTTTAGCACCAATTGGTACAACAATTACCCCATGATTGATGATCATTTGCTTTGTATTTTCATTTGGCCAGGAATAATTTGACCTAGTAATCCATCTTGTAGCGGGCTCGACCCAAACTGTACTATGAAGGCAATGAGCTATGCCAAGGAACCCTTTAATGTCGGATACACAGGGCCCATGTACAAAGGGATTACACTCGGTTAAATATAGGTTTTTAAGTAAAGCATTTGACAGATAATTGTTCCCCCGGAATTGTTCACAACTATTCAGCATATCAGGATTATTATTACTAATAAGTAACATTGCAAAACCAGGTTTTGTATCTTCGGTCATCAGTGAGAAATAACTTTTTGTTGGATTGAAGTCATCATATGTTATGTTTTCGTGGACTTTGATAATTTGGGATATAAGCATAATATCCAGATCACTACCATGCATTTCCAGACCTTCACCAACACTACCACTGGTAATAACCACTTGTCTGTCGTCATAGGATAAATTCTCACGAACTGTATTCACTAATCGTATTGTTTTGACATGATTTGCTGTTCCTATTACGTGTTTACACAGATAATGGTAAAGGAATATTGACATTTCTGAAACAATAAAATAAAAAAAATATCACATTTAATGAATACAGGCAAATATCAATGAGAAAACTAAAAATATCTATGTTCATCCCGAAATGCATCCCCTTTCTGCAAATTGTTTTTAATTCTTTTGTTAAAAAAGAGGGACGAAAGATACCAGAGGGACAGTCAAACTCAAAGATCGAAAACAAACTGACAACGCCATGGCCAAAAATAATAAGACAAATAGACAAACAACAGTACAGATGACACAACATAGAAAACTAAAGACTAAGCAACACGAACCCCACCAAAAACTGGGGGTGATCTCAGGTGCTCCGGAAGGGTAAGCAGATCCTGCTCCACATGTGGCACCCGTCGTGTTGCTTATGTTATTACAAATCCGGTAAATAGTCTAATTCGGTAAGTCACATTCGTGAAAAGGGAAGGGTATTGTAGTTACGACATAAGGAACATATCCGACATCATCTGCGAAACGGTTATTCCAACACTCGTGATGGCGTCCGTAAAATTTACGAAGGGATGATTTCAACTTCACCATTTGGAACTCTTGGCTTAATAGCTTCCTTGTGAGCAGCAATCCTCTATCAAGGAAATCATGATAGGAAACAACACAAGCCCGGGAATATCGTAAAACATGTCAAACGTATTCCAAAAATCAAATTATAGAGAAAAAAAAAAACATCTTGGAAAAATTTATAAGCATGGACATTTAGAAATACATCATGCAACTTGTTCGTAAACAGTATATCGCGGCCTTTTGTACAATGCTTTGTTTGTAGAGCTTTCACATTGGAGATTCGATCCATGAACAATAATTGATCCAACCAAAACTCGTGTTTCGAGATATATCTAATATGTGATTAAAGTAATATCTTTGGATAATGTCCTGTTTGTCATGTTTAGTTTTTATCCTATATCCGCCAGTATTGCACTGAATCGTTTTTTTTTTTGAAAAATGTGTGCTTCTGTGAGAAAGGTATTTAGTGTTTGTCTTATACTTTGTATTAGTTTCGTTTGTGCTTAGTGCATATATACATGTATCGTGCACTCATTTCGTTTTTTTTAACTGCTTCTATTTATAATCTGTACGCATGTTTTTTTCACCATTCTAGGTTATTAGGATGTTTAACAAAAAAAGAGATCATGTTGAACCTAACCACATTGTTTTGTGTTATTTCCTTTCCAGGATACTGTAGTCTGTCCAATTTCTAGTGTTTATCGTTTGTTGCTGTACTGTGTCGGTCATTTACGCTCTTCAATTTCAACTTTTTAATTCATGAAACACTTTCACCTTTTTAATTCGAATGCCCTTACGAATCTAATGTAAAAAAGGCCATCTGACGTACCAAATTATTAGCCTTTTATCTTTGCTCAGTGTTTTAATATATTATATGTAAAGACATATTGCAAAAAGGGTTACTTTTATATAAAAACTGTGTCTGAAGAATATATATTCAGCCCATAATTCCTCGACAACATAATGTTATCCTCTTTCGAAATACGATCATCGTGAATTCTTTGTTTGATACATAATCCTCAATAAAATAAGGGATCAACAGTAATTGTATACTATCATATACTAATTGTGAATTCTGATGTAAACGGAAAGCCTACTTAAAACGGGAAAATGTCTATGGTTAATTGATATAGTTTTTACTTATTTACAGGATAATAACTTGCTATTATAGGTTTAAAGTGTTCACTTCCGGGTACATATGATAGATTATTTTACAATGATTAAAAAAGGATGATCCAGTATACATGAGAATACGTTCGACAAGTTTAATTTTCCGGTCATTTGCCGTTCAACCTAATTTAAAATGCATCATGGCTTTATAATGTACAAGATTGTAGTTAAATCACTAGTTGCATTTCAGTAAATCCAATTGATCATTTACCTTGATCTCAATTTCAACGTCAACAGTCATAGATCGCAAATGAACAAAAAACCTCAGTTTTCATATCTTTGGTAAAAAAGTTATTTGATCAAAAAGTTTCAAAATTGTAACAGAATGACTGTTTGATATCATATATACAAAAGTCTTTGGTATTAGTATAAATTTTCACTTCGTACTATGAACATCAAAATTATTTATTTTGTAAAAATATTTCCTTTCTCTATTGGAACTGTACACGTATACCTAACAACAAAATTATTTTCATTTACCTGTGTTTAAAGTTATTGCAAATGGCTGATAATTTTTGTTCGATCATATTGCTTTTCTTAATTTGTTTAACATTTCATACCGATATAACATGTTACTTTTATTATTCTTCCTTAGTTTATTTATTTTGTATTTACATTGTATCATAGGTCAAATTTATTTGTTCAGTGTATGTTCACTTATGTTAATATGTCCTTTGATTGAGTTAAGCTATTTCAGTTGATATTTTATATTGTGTCTTTCTATGTTGTTTTAGAAAAAGGGTGAAGGTTTGGTACCATTAAAACGTTTAAACCCGCTGCATTTGTTTGCACCTGTCCTAATTCAGGAATCTGATGTTCAGTAGTTGTCGTTTGTGGATGTGGTTCATTAGTGTTTCTAGTTTCTCGTTTTTTATATATATCAGACCGTTGGTTTTCCCGTTTGAATGGTTTTACACTAGTAATTTTTGGGTTCCTTTATAGCTTACTGTTCGGTGTGAGCCAAGGCTCTGTGTTGAAGGCCGTACTTTGACCTATAATGGTTCACTTTTTTAAATTTTGACTTGGATGGAGAGTTGTCTCATTGGCACTCATACCACATCTTCTTATATCAAAATACTTTATTGTTATGTTGCGAAACAAAAGCCATATATCAGAAACAAATGTAAAGAAAAAAAAAAAAAAAAAACACACAAATTAACTGGCGTGCTTTGCGTATTTGTCTTGGGGGTAATGTTTGTATGTTGGTCGTCTGTTCAAAACAGTTCATAATGAAGTGTACAGTTGTTCTCTTGTGTCATCGTCCCAGGTTAAGGTTTAGTGCTTAAAAGTATATTAAACACAGCCACAATCTATATGTGTGTGTCCCAGGTCAGGATCAAGTAGTTCATTGTTGTTTGAAGTTTGTAGCTGTTCGGGATATTTGTTTCATGTTTATTAAATCTGCTTGGATTTGACTTGATTTGATACTTGTCTAACATGCCATATTACCATATCTCATCATAGTGTTTAGGTTTGGTCGTAATTTGACATTTCAATAGGACTTGGTTAGTCCTTGATTGTGAGGCTACGAGTTGTTTAGTTTGGTTTGGTTATGTTTTACAAAAAAATATGTATGAACATATTTTAGTAAAATTTTCAAGAACCATTAAAAAATCAAAATACAGACTGCTTTTTCATTCTGATCGCAATAGTCTGCTGCTTTTGACAACGGGTCTTCAAGTTAGTTCACAGGTGTTGTGAAATTTCATTCAAATTCAGCACTAATGAATATGTTTTTGAGTTTTGAAATTGATGTTTTAGGTAAACGACGGTGGACAATAACGATGACAAAGTAACAACGGAAGATGAAGGCATGATTGCACTATTTAAACTAAAATCTGATTTTTTCATAATGTTAATATGTTCTTCAACTTAACAAGCTTAGCAATAACGGTAACTGTGAGATTATTCGTTTAAGCATTGGTTAATCATGTTAAGGTGTTTGAATTTCGCAACGTTAATTAAAAAATGTAAAGTATTTAACTATTTAATAGGTGCGTTCTTATATCACTGTTGACAAGCGGATGATGGTAACTGAAGTTACCACGATCCCAATATGGCGGAGGGGATTCCCCGTAAGAACTTTCCCTCTTAATTTCTTTTTTTTTACATAAATGTGGCTAACATTACTCAGCCGTCGTTTGGTTATTAACATTTGCAATGAGTCTGTAAAATATTAACCTTAAACAGCTGTCCGTTACTGAGAAAATTGAACACAATAAAAATGCGATGATGATGGTAACTCCAAGATGGGATGGTGGTAACTGTCGATCAAAATAGTTAGGAGATGATGGTAACTTTTATATTACACGAGGTTTCTTTTCAATCATACAGTGTTTAACATCACTATACATGAAATGAAACACAATAACCCATCTTAACTGAAACCACTATATTGGAGTATAGACCAATACTAGCGCAAGATACAAAAAAAATTAAAATGTTTTGTAAAATGAAACTTTCCTTAATGCAACAATTTCACAAACAGTGTTGTAATACTAACTAATACCTATATATGTTTCAACAAAGAATCAAATAATTAAACAAACGAAAATCAAAAAGACTAAGCCTTAAACAGATTTATATGCAATTCCTGTTTCTTGTCAAAAATTAATAGATAGATATAGGAGATTTATAACAAAATAAAAACAACAATTTACTTTGAGGTTATGAAGGAAAAATCAAAAGTTAAACATATTTCAAGAAATGCTAGGCATAAGAGTATGCCTTCGTAGGGCATCACAATATGGGGTGGGGACTTTTTCCGGGACTCCGATATTATATAAAAAAGAAGATGTGGTATGATTGCCGATGAGACAACTCTCCACAAGAGACCAAATGATACAGAAATAAACAACTATAGGTCACCGTACGGCCTTCAACAATGAGCAAATCCCATACCACACAGTCAGCTATAAAAGGCCTCGAAATGACAATGTAAAATAATTCAAACGATAAAACTAACGGCCTAATTTATGTACAAAAAATGAACGAAAAACAAATATGTAACACATAAACAAACGACAACCACTGAATTACAGGCTCCTGACTTGGGACAGGCACATACATATAGAATGTGGCGGAGTTAAACATGTTAGCGGAAGCCCAACCCTCCCCCTAACCAGTAACAGTGGTGTAACAGTACAACATAAGAACGAACTATGAAAATCAGTTGAAAAAGGCTTAACTCATCAGATGGATAAAAATACAAATACTACAAATACAAGTGGACGTGGCCGGGTACTTGTACATCCAAACAACAAAAAGACACTAATATAAAACAAATAGGCAGTTTTAAGCTCGAAATTTTGGGATTGATCCTTTTGGGATACGGGAATTCCTATTTCAAATTTCAGTATGTCGGTATTAAAATTTCTTAAAATTCGGGGCCTCTGGATTTCAAGCTTTTCAGCTTGGGATTTCGGGATCAGACCCCCTCCTCCCCTCCTCAAAATAGTAGGTTTGGGAAACAGAAACAGGAAATAAACATATAATTGTGTTCGGCTTTAAAGTGAAACCAGAGAGGAATCTCTGGAAAACATTTCATACCATTCAAACTTGTCAGACACACATCCTTTAAATCGACATCACATTAATTACAATTATTAGGTATATATGTCAGTTAAATTCGCAAATTCCTGCAACAGAATGTTAGCCCCAATCATTCCATATTATTCATTTTCTAAAATCATTGCCGGAAAGGTATTTTTTCTCCATTGATATCTCAAAATCATATCCCAACACATCCTCATTTATCAAAGCATATAGTGAATAGAAGGAATCGTTTACACATTTTATGTTTTACATATTAAGTAAAACAGAAATTCTAGATGTTCTGTAATGAATATATTAAAAGCAATTTTTAATTCTAAGGACTTTAATGGTGCAAATAAATAATTTTAAAATGAGTGTAGACCAGTGTACAATTTAAAAAAAACTTACCACAATCAAGCTTCTTTCACTTTTGTTGGTGACTTCCATAGTATTGTCTTTTCGATAGAATACAAAAATATCAATGGTGAATATATATTATGAAATTGGTAATATATAAAGTTCTAGATCGATACTCAGTGGCGGATCCAAAAAAAAGGGGGAGGGCTGCTGGGGATTGACACCCCACTTTTTATTGGAAAATATTTCTTTTTCATGTGACAAATTGACAAAAAAATGTTATATAAAGTACTAGCACCCCCCCCCCTTTTTTTCTGAGAAACCCTGGCTAGCACACCCCTCCTTTTTTCACAGTGTCTGGATCCGCCCCTGATACCGATACGACGTACTCAACTATGGGTCATAATATAGCACGAAATACGTAACGTAAATTAAGTTAAGGGTGAGGGGTCCCATATATCACGGCTAAAATTGTACTTAGTTTGTTGTTTTATACAACCTTTTGGCAAGTTACCACCATCCCAGAAATCAGTTACCACGATCTTTCAAAAATAACATGAACAGTTACCATCATCAACGTACTTTTTTCACTCTGTATTTTCTAAGTAATGGACAACTGTTTAAGGTTAATATTTTACAGACTCATTGCAAATGTTAATAACCAAACGATGGCTGAGTAAAATTAGCCACATTTATTTAAAAACAAAGAAATTAAGAGGGAAAGATCTTACGGGAATTCACCTCCGCCATATTGAGATCGTGGTAACTTCAGTTACCATCATCCGCTTGTCAACAGTGTTATATTGTGTATATTATTTTGAAATGTTTCTTTTAATGATGAATTTTATCTGGTAGCATAGGTTTTTCTAAATAAAATAAAAGACATGTACATGTATCAATTTAATAAGGTCAACTGAAACAAAGTAACACTTATTGATAAACAATATTAACGACAAATAGTCCTATAAAATAATTGTGATACCTTAATTTCTTTTCTGTTATTATTTGTATTGAATGTTAACTTTCTTCCATGAAATAAATGACTGTCGATTCAAGCATTGTAGTGTAATTTTTCGTTGTTGATTAAAAAGAATAATTTGAAAACCATAGACTCAATAGTTTCTAACGCTAAATGTTGGTCCGATTTTATTTTGATAGTTTCCAAATGCGCCGCTGATCAAGGCATATGAATGCTTGACAAATGAGATTTATATAATAAGTAATAACTCTGCGTTAATTTACGTATGACTTCAGTGTCTGACTAACTTGGACATTAAAGAAGCATATTCGTCGACCTAAAGTATGTCAGATTTGTTTAAACGGGATGTGTTCATTGACATTACAAACTAGTAGGTAGGAGTTGTCCAATGAATTCAATTGAGTGTATTAAAACCAATAATGATGTTTTCTGTAAAACAAAGGGAGTAAAATGTAGAACACAATCACACGGTTTTTATTTTAAACATTCAGTGTTGAAACGCTAGCTTAGTCTGAGTATAGAGATTGGAATCGATTCCTCGTGTATGTTTCCGGAATATTGAGTGCATCACTCCCTACACGGTAATGTATTTTTTCAAAAACTACCAGAGAGGCCTGTTTGTTGTCTTTTATATGGTTACCTATTGTTGCTATCTAACAAATTCCTTTTTTTCAATGGCAGTTCAAATTGCAGAATTTATGATAGAAAGCAAATGAGCTATAAATAACAAAGAAATCAAACGAACAAACAAACCTTAGACAGACAATACACACTAGTTACGTAATTGTTTTTAATCATATAACCTGTTTGATTGAAAAGACACACACATGATTTACTTCTCCTTCCGTAATATTAGACTATCTTTGTGCTCGAAATGTATTTTAAACAATTTCATGAAGTTTTTAGATAAATACATCGGTATATCTCAATTAATCTGTATTGCTAAGATGACCCTACTTAAAATGAACGACGTACGAGTTCGGGTTAAAGTGTCATTCCAACCCTTCAAATTAAATGACATATACCGGTTTGATTACCTAATACGATGCATGACGCCATCAATTTGTCTTACATTTTGAAAATATTCGGACGATATTCAATTCAAGGCTACTGCGAAAGTTTTCTTGTAGATCACAGATTTGTAGAAGTTGTAAATTAAAAAAAAACGATGTGCTATTATATCCCGGTCATTGGCAGATTCATGTCATAGCCTTAAATCGTTAAATAAAAACATCCTCGCTTCGCCTTTTAAAAACACTCTTAAGATAAGATTACATTCAAACTGTGTTGTATATTTAAGGTATTTAATGCACAACTTGGCTGGGCATTATCCAGAATATAGCACGTTACAAGCAATTACAAAGATAATTTGTCTGTAGCATGCGTTAAGACATATAATCTGCATGATTACATATAAAGACAAGTCATTTTCAATGTCGTACCGTGGAAATCATATAATCGTTCTATGGTACGAAAAAAAATCTATTCTGAGTCTTCTTGGATTGTTATTCAAACAGTTTTAGGACACTTAATTTTGTTTTCAATTCTAAAATGTTTTTTAATTGAGGTATCTTTTGTTTAAACATTAATTCGTTGCAATTACATGTAAATGGTTAGAATATTCAGCAAAATGCCTTTATATGTATGATTAAAATTTGAAATACGTAAACAACGTGCATGTCGTGTACTTTCTTTTCTTTTTTTGTTAGTTTTTTTTTTATTACTTTCAATATCTCTGTATGCATTTAAACAATAGAGAAAATGAGTTAACACCAATATAAAAGCAAACCCAAGTTCATATTCAAAGTAGTGAAAAACATTTAGTCAAAAGCAGCACATTTCAAAAAGGATTTTTTTACACTAAAGTCCGTGTACACATGTTTGAAAGTAAAAGATATCAAAGTTTGTTTTTTAAATTTTTTGAAGCATCATATGAAACTCATAATAAAATATCTAAACAAACAAATAAAAGATAAATGACATAAAGGAGTTTAGTGAACGTATTCATTTAAAACATGTTATTCTAATACTTGTAGTACCTATTAAGTTTATTTTAAATCGCCTCGTTCATTTGACAATACCACCTTGGAAGGAGATGAAATGATTAATTGTATGCATTTGACAAAGAATGATTGTCAATTTTCAACCATAAGCTCAGCAAGATTAAGTTTCGATTAAGAGGGCAATCATGCCAATCTAGTTATGTTTAAAAGTGTTAATCTATATAATTGTTATTATTATTTACATAAAGCATACGATAATGAAATATATATGTCTACTTATAAGATATTAGTTCAATCGTATACTTTACAATGCTGTAAACCAGCTTATTTTCGCGGATACTTTATTTCGCGTTTAACACTTTCTTGTTCACTGCTCGGCTATTTAATTTCGCGATTTATTTGATGTAGTTCAATAAGGAGAGATCTAAGTTTTACATATTCGCGACGTTTGATATACGCGCTATTCATGTTATTGTTCTTCTTCCTTGCAAAAGTCGCGATAACAAATCGCTCGCGAAAATTAGTTTGTTTACAGTAATCCTTTCTAGTAAATATAAACTTACCTTCTTCTTCCGTAGTTTCCATATTTTTTTGGCATCAATTGCAAGTAGATGGATAGCGATTTAGAACATTCATATGGTAGCATTACATGTGCAGATAACACATATAAGTTATCGTTGTATCATAATTGCAGCCTAGTTGTTGATCTAGTGTAATTTATGTACACATGTATCATTAAATAATACTATAATTACTTTTTATCTATAATTTCAAAGTTGAAAATATATGACACTAAGTCATTATATAACACTTAATTTTGATTAATACTCTGAACTCAAGTTGGCCTCTTAACAACAATGTGTACTAGCACAGCATAAGTAGAAGTCACAACTAACTCCGAAACATATGAATGTATCAAAATAAAATAAAATATACAAGATACGTGAAGGCCAGGGGCACAGGACTTGGGACAGGCGCATACATTCGGTGGGGTTATACGTGTTTTGTGAAAACGTTACCTCGTCCTTATAAAGGGTCAGCAAATGCTTTATGACTGATTAATTGTATCCAAAGACATGTGAAACAGTACCAGGAAAGCCCACATACATCATGATTGATGTTCTGCGGTATAAAACTTAGAAGAATGTTGTACTGTATATATTTATTGTTTATTTTGGTTGTACATCTCTACTTTAATCAATGAGATAACTACGTAAAGTGATATCATATCGGTAAAATTCTCGACTTAAGCAAGTTGTTTACATTTGCTGCTCACAAGAAAGCTATGAAACCAAGAGTTCAGAGTAATTAACTTGAAAGCATCCTTTCGAGAATTTTACGGACGCCATCAAAAGTTGGCTGTCCGTAATGGAATATCCGTTTTACAGATGATGATAGCGGATATGTTTCAAATATCGTAACTTTAATCCCATCCTCTTTTCCCGGAATTTAACCTATTGATTCAGACTTATAACCTGGTTTGTACTATTAAAAAAACACGACGGATGCCACATGGGGCACAGGATCTGCTAACGTTTTGCAACACCTGGTGTCGTTCGTGTTGCTAAGTCTTTTGGTTTTGTTTGTTGTTTTTTTCGTACTATTGTTTTTAGCTGGTATTTTTTTTTTGTAATGGCGTTGTCATTTTATTTTTGAGTTATGAGTTTCATTGTCTCTTTTGTATCCTTTGCCTTTCTCTTTCCCAGTACACTATTATTCAGTATATGTCATTGTTCGGCCCTCCACAATGAGCAAAGCCCATACCGCATCTTGCATGTCATGCTATATTATTCTCAAACAAATTGCTTTCTAAAATAAAGTGATGCCGATAAACTAAATAATGCACCAAATTAGATAAGCTGACATTAATACCATACAGGAAGGTTTCAAATTATTCGATGTACATTGAAAGGGTTCTAATTCTATAATATACAGAAAAAAAGAACACCATAAGTCCCCACAACTTGGTTCAAATGAACTGTTATGAACACATAAAAAATAATTTAATATGCGTAAAACTACATGAATAAATGAGAAGTGCTTTGCCTGCTTTTCATGTTTTTTGTTGGCTCACTCTTTAGCAACATGCAGCCGGAACAAACAACAATTCGGTGTTGACGACCATCTGTGTTCTGTTCCATTGTTGTTATGAATCATTTGACCTCACAGTTATAAATTATGTATGCTTTTCTTGAATGAATAGCTTGATTCTCCAATACAACTTCTCTCTTTTAATATATGTCTAACTGTCATTACACCAATACCGTTAAATGTCCACGTCCTTTATACATTTGAAGAGTACTAAAAACAAAAATATATAGCACGCTATACCAAATATGAATGACGCCATTCGGTAGATAAATATCCGAGTATCCCGAATGTTATAAATTGTATGCATTGAGTTACGCATATACCTGAGGATACATGTAAGTCATTTAAATACATTGTCTTTCCAAAGAAAAAAATAAGAAATACATATTAGCACTAAATAGCTTATAAATCATAAGACGTTTAAGCAATTTGGATAATTTTACATGCGATTACTAGTAAGATGTGGGCACTTTAAGTTTGATAACTGTTTACAAAAAGGCAACACTGCAAATCATTCCTTCGTTTAATTTACGGACGCCATCACGAGTTGGTTGACCGTTATGGAATAACCCTTTCACAGATGACATCGTATGTTTTCCTTATGTTGTAACTGCAATCCCCTTCCCTTTTGACGAATGAGACCTATCAAATTGAACTATTTACCGGGTTTGTAATATCATGAGCAACTCGACGGATGTCACATGTGGAGCGGGATCTTTTAACCCTTCCGGAGCACCTGAGATCACCCAGTTTTTGGTGGTATTCGTGTTGCTTAGTCATTAGTTTTCTATGTTTTGTTTTGTGTACTATTATTTGTCTGTTTGTTTTTTCTTTTTTAGCCATGGAGTTGTCAGTTTATTTTCGATCTATGAGTTTGACTGTCCCTCTGGTATCTTTCGCCCCTCTTTTAGTCTACATGTAAAAAAACAGTTTGAACATTTGTTTATTCCGATGATATGTACTTTATTTCAATGATGCAGGCTTCAATATGATGCCTTCATTATGGAGCAAACATACACGTTGACTATGAGATAAGCAAACGCAATTATATATATTAATTTGCGTTTTGCACTCCTTAAATAATTTCAAATTAGCTTAATTTTTTTAAATTCGTTGTATAATTATGCTGAATGATCCTTAGGATTTCTCATATAAAGTTTGTGTTAAATAAAGTTAATAAAAACAACATGACAGGCAAAGTTAAAAATAGAACAAAGAGGTGAAATGCAGTTTTTGACTTATATCTTAAAAACTAAAGCACTTAGAGCTAAACTGACTGGACTAAAACCGTTCATTTGAACAAGATCGACTTGCAGTACAATTTTCATACAAGTTGGACAACAGATCGTGGGGTTATTGGCCCTGAATTGTTAATTTTAAGGAAATTTTGCAGTTTTTGGTTATTATCTTGAATATTATAATAGATACATTTACACTGTAATCAGCAAAAATGTTCACCAAAGTAATTTTTACACAATTTGTTCATCACTTTAAAATAAAATCTTCTTCTCTGAAACTACTGCACGAATTGCAGTTAAACTTATGATTAACGATCCGTGGGTTTATAAGGTTAAATTAAACCTGGCTTCAAATTTTCAGATAAATCGGCAAATGAATAGGTGTTACGAGTAAAAAATTAAGTAGATATAGAGAAACTAAACAGACTAAATTACGAGCAATACAAAATCATTAAAACAGAGAATTTTGTCATGAATTATATTCTTGTCTATAATGTTGTTTAATGTGTGCACATAGACAAAGGTGAGCGACACAGGCTCTTTAGAGCCTCTAGTGTATAATTCCGGCTAAACTTTTCTGATTGATCGACAAACTAGCACTATGATATGGATTAATACGCTGTTGCTGAGGTTTTTAGCAATTAACGATAATTTTTGTTCTCAAACAAGGGTTTTGAAAATTATCATATAAAAATCAAAGAAAAATACACATTATAGCGATAATAGCGAATATATTACTCCTGAACCAATGGCAGTCAACTTGTAAACAAAAAAATCCACTTTTCTTGATAAGAATAAACAAGACAAATGAGCAAACAACTGAAACAGAAAACCTACTTTTAGTCTATTATTGACTGTCGTGAGGGTTGTCATAAACAATTGTTAGAACCTGGAAAGTGGTCGTGGAAACTATTTCTGATAACATTTTATTGAATGTGACCTACCGAATTAGACTATTTACCGGCTTTGTAACAAAATGAGCAACACGACGGGTGCCCAATGTGGAGCAGGATTTGCTTCCCCTTACAGAGCACCTGAAGTCGACCCTAGTTTTTGGTGGGGTTCGTGTTGTTTTTGTACCCCTATTTGTGACATTTTGTTCACGCATCATTGTCAATATAATGGAAATTGATGCAACTGTCGTACAAGTGGGAGATTTAGCGCAATAAAACCATTTTCTACATTTGAAAATGCCTATACCAAGTCAGGAATATGGCAGTTGCTGTCCATTCGTTTGATGTGTTTTATCATTTGATTTTGCCATTTGATTAGGGACTTTCCGTTTTGAGTTTTCCTTGGAGTTCAGTATTTTTGTGATTTTACTTTTTATTGAAGAGTAGGGGTCTTAAACATTCAAATAAAAATATTCAAATTTTGTATATAACCTGATATGAACAAATTAGGTTGTTGTCCTCAAAGGCAAAGCATCAAACACTAATGTTTTGTTCTTGTAATTAACACACGTACATAGCTAAATAAAACAGTTATATCAAGTGTTGATAATCCAAAAGATACGTACTAAGGAATAATCTAGTTCATCAGCAAATAAAGTGGGTCCTAGAGCTGTATTGTCTAGAAGTGAATGATATTAAATTCAAGGATTTGTTAGCTTACATTCATGTAAAATGTGGTGCATAGTTGTTTTTTTTTTTATATATCTGATAAACATTAGTTTTTATAGGCAACACAGTAGGTGTCACATGCAATCTGATTAAGATACATATAAGGTGTACACGCTTTTCTTGCAAGGATCTGACAACTCTCCGTTTTACTTTCTGTTCTGGAAAGTATTACATCAGAAAATGAAATGTTCGCCTTAAAAATTGTAAAAATGTGTATGTATCCGACAAAACCAGAAAATCCTGAAAAACAAAACAAGAGAAGGACACATTTTCAGATCATTGTAAGTAAATATCTGTACTTTATTCATATTGTGTCACATGTGGAGCCATACCGGACCATAAGCACACAAGCTTCTAGAACAAGATGTTTTACATCGTTGGCTGACAACATATAATGAAAAAAAATCAGACATTGACTTACTGTCTTTTTGCCCATCTGACAACACTCTGGCAGTCATCATTAGCCGCGAGGAGAATATTTCTCCACAACAGTATGGTATAAGTTGAGTGCTACTATTTTATTGAATGTATATCATAGATAGCAATGTTTTAAACAATATTTACAAAAAGGAATGATATATAAAAAAAGAGAATATAGTATGATTGCCAATGAGACAACTCTCCACAAGAGTTTATGTTTTTTATTTTTAATTAGCGACCATAGCATTGTGTTGAGCAAAAGAACATCAGATAAAGGTAAACAAGGAAGCAGTAACAATGATGATACATTTTCAAATCTTTTAGATGTTGAACACTCTTCAAAAACTTAAACACAATACTTTTTGAAACGTATTTGATACTGAAACAATACAATTTTAACTATATTACTGTAATCATCAAAGACAAATCAATTTGAAACATATACCATTTTGATTGCAGCTGTACGACCTTTCTACAATACTATGACTATAGTGTTAATCCAAGGTATCTTTTTGATAATAAATAGAAATGCATAATTTTCATAACGTTAATAACAATCATTTTGATTCCAGGTTTTGCTTTCCCAAAAATGATGCTTTTTTGAAAGTTTTTTGTGTTTCATTATTCCAGTATTTGCTTTGAAAAAAAAGAGCGTTAACAAACAGACGAAAACCTAAAATACAATGAATTTACGTATGAGATTTACGGCAAAAATATATAGTAAAATGGGCGTTAGCTTTCAAATGTATCATCACTGATTTGACTGAAAATCATCATTTTTAATTTATTACGAATTGAAAAGTATATCAAAATTATACAAAATTCTAGCATACACAATTAACGATGCATAGACTTTATGATATGTATCAGCATTTAACAGTCTAGACAGCATATAATAAACAATCAAAGTGACCTCCGGAGACTTTCAACGGTCATATAAACTGATATAAACATAAATATAGATATACAGATAGCAAATACATGGCATTGGATCTAGCTAGGTATGCTTGATTTATTATTATAGGTTAAATATTGGATAAATCGTCGTTTTAGTTTGATAAGAACGGGTTATATTGGATCGAATCAGTCAACCAAACGGTTTACCTTTGATTCAGTTTAAAGTTGACATTCTCTTTTTTTTTCAGTCATTGCTGAACATGCCTGATAATTGCATAATCCATCTCCAGATAAGATGTTAACTAGAAGGTCAATTGAATACGGATTCAATGAGATCAACTTATCACTTGCAAGAGCTTATTGTGACAAAATTTAATGAACTGGCTGCTAAAAGCGAATTAATAATTCACTATTGCACTTTAATTGATAATCGAACAAATACAATAACAATTTTTTTATGTGTAGCTAATGCCCATGTAGGTACAAATATATTTAAAAATATATAATGCCATAAAATAGCAACAGACAACATTCAATCAATCAATATATATTCACATATTGTATTATTTTCAAATTCATCAAATTAAACTAAGGAATTAGCCAATACACCAACAATATCAGTTTTAGTATAACCTCCTTTGTTGCTTCACAACTATTTACTTAAGTATTCAAATAAGCATTTTTAGTTAAATATAAAAGGGTTCGTTTAAATAGAATACATTTGAAACGGAAAGTTGATATCAATAGAGGGTTGACATTTCACTAAAGATGTTTAACCCCGAAGCATGTATGCGCCCGTCCAAAGAAAGGAGCCTCTGGGCTTTATAAGTCTTGTATGATTTAGAATTTTAGTTAATTTATATGTTTTGGAGTTTAGTATGACGTTCATTTTCCCTGAACTAGTACACATTTTTGTTTAGGGGCAGCTGAAGCCTGCCTCCGGTGCCTCGCTGTGCCGAAGACCCAGTGGTGGCATTCTGCTGTTATCTGATCATTGTTTTGGTTGTCTCTTTGACACATTCCCTATTACAGTTCTCAATTTTAAAATTCAGAAATGACTTACAATTCTAACACACGCCTCTCATTGGCATTTCTATTCGTTAACTTATGCATGACAATAGATTCATGATAAATATCTCTTTATAACCTTTTCAAAAACAAATTAAAGGCAAATACATCCTACTTGGTATTAGCTGATGGTATTATATGTCAGGGATGTTTTGATCTCCGTTTTCGTGTGATAAATTGGATTTTTAAAAATAATTTCCGTTACATTCAATGCGATATTTTTAGTAACTATCTGCATGGTTGTGATTTTAAAGAGAACAGGAATATGGGTATAGGGAATTTCCTTCAAGCTTTTCCTTTATTATGATGACGTGGAATATAAGTTTAATACTTGTCTTTAAGAATCCAATAAGGAAAATATTCGTTTTTTCGGTGTGTAGTTTAAAAAAAAGAAATAGAGTAATCATGTCTGCGATTATTTTTTTTCAGAAATCGTGAAATTTCGCTTTCATACAATGTTATTCAATCAAATGGAGACAACAGATGACTAAGAGGAGGATATAAGTTATTTGTCAAAGAAATGCATTATACTATGTTACATAGTACACAAGTTAGCGTAACGCTGACGATATAATTTTTCAAAATTAAACAATAGAAACAGGTTTAATCTAGTCATTTACAAAGCATTCTTTTACTTCTCAGATTTTTTTTTATCTTCTATAAAGAATTACTTGCTAACTAAAAAGTGAGCTCGATGTACAAATTCAGAGAGTTCGAAAAAGATAATATATAATGCATACCTACACCTTTCATTTGAATTGCTTTGTCTTCAATTTGACTTAAAATATAACTCACTTTATACACGTTTTATTTAAACAAAATGGTTTATATTTCCATCGTTATATCACTTGAATAATGAGTAAAAACATCCGTTTGTATTTTGGACTTATTTAGTTTCAAGAGATAACATTTCACAAAGCTTATTGCTATGTCAGTATTTGTTTTTCTTGCGGAAGTTTTATGTAAGTTCTGTCATTATTTTGATATTTGAACATTTGATTTATTTTTTAAGTAACTTCTGTTACACTCAGTTGCACCATTTTAGAGTACTCAAAGCTACTGAAAATTAGTTAAAACCAAAAACCAAATAACAATAAAAAAATCATGCAACAGAGACTAAAATATATTAAAACACAACCCAGGGATTTAGTGCTTTAACGCCATGGACAGTCAATGAAGACATGACTTGTGTAATGCCAAAAAGAAAAAAAAAAAAAACATCGACAGGCAGTATGATCGTTAAGATTTACATTTAATAAAGATGTATTATTTTTTTTATAAAGCAATCTCTAAATAGAACATTAACGCAGATGTGCATTTTTAGTTTATATATGTGTATAAATTCATTTATAGTTCCGTTATATCAAATCAAAAATTGAGTGAGCAGTTACATGTAAAACAGACATTATATGATAGTATGACAGTAAGTGGGTTCTAGCAGCCAAAACTCTGTGTAACAGTCTAAAAAAAACAAAACCAAACAAACATACAAATAAATCTATCAAAACCGCCAAAAAAAAAAAAAAAAATTGTCGCAATTTGAGTGAAGAGTTTTATGTATGAATGTGTGTTATGGGTCATCAGTGCCGTGCTTAGACGGACAAAAATACGACATGAAGGAATATTACTCCAAGCAATTTAATTACACTTATTAGACCAAAAAGCAAATATTTTAATTTGTGTTACAAGATTCAAGTGCAAATATATAATGTATAAATTCAGAAAATGTGCGTTCTTTAATACAATAAGATGGAATGCTGGAAACAAATAATGCTATCAAAAGTTAAAATGCGAGTTTTTATTTGTTCCAATACCTATACTACTACGATTATATCAATGATAAACATATCTGCAACATTTTTGAACTTACAGTATTGAACTATTATGCTAAGCATAATACGAACACAAATATTTACGCAGTTGCATATTGAAATTAAAAAAAAAAAAAACGAAAAAAAACCTGGTTTTTGACACATTCCCTATTTCCATTTTTAATTCAATAAGTCTTACCTTCTATTTTGGTTCACCACTGTTTACCTATATCTTCTGCAAGGCAGTTACCGTTTGGGCAGAATGTAATTGATAAAGAATTCGATGTAATGTCTCGCAAAGTTATGAAGGGTTTGTCGAAATCACAATTGCGCCTTTCCATAACATTGCTTTTCTGCACTTCGACTTTACATATTAAAACGTAAACACTCTAGAGTCTATTTATACCTGTTCAAATTTCAAAAAAATGGTGCAAAATACCCTATAAAAATTAAATAAATCAAAATTAACGATCGTCTCTTTGAATCTTACGCTAATTAGGGTTAACAAGGACACGAAAAAAGAAATAATTTCTATTTCCGGAAATGTTCTTCATTTCTTGTCATCAATTACTAAAACATGAATATTGGGAATTTTGAAATACATCCCTTTACATCCATTAATTCATTTACAATTATATTCAGGAAGAAAATAGTAGGGTCGTGCCTATAATATTGTAAGAAAAGGAATATGCAATTTTGGGAAATTATGCCAAGCTTTTTATTTTAGATTTGTCATAGATGTTGTTTTTGTTTCTCAGAATAGAAAAAAAAAATAATAGAAAAATTACATAATTAGGATCTTTTGAATGATTTTTTTTTCAAATAATTCATGAGTTATAATTGTATGTAAGAGAAAATATCATGGCGTCGTTATCATTATAATAACAAAAGAAAAGACAATGGAATGGAAATTGTTTCAAGCTGTTATTATTATATACTAGTGTATTCTTTGATGTTATGGAATGAATTGTCATTTAAATAATTCCCATTCATAACATTCATCCGGTTAAAATAAATAAACTAAATACCTTATAATGATTTTTGATACATAGCGCGACAACAATCATTCCGTCCTAATAAGCCATAGCAGAAGGTGTGAGAGAAAGAATTAACAAAGAACTAAGTTCATTTTGAATCTTTCTAGTTTTTTATACGTCAAGTTGACACATACATGTATCTTGCTTATTAAACATAGCTTATACAGCTGTTTTACAAACCACGTCTCTTTTGAAGAGATATAAAATATTCATAGGTATTTTGTTTTGTTTTTCTATTGGTTCCAAGCTATGATCTCTATGTTTCATCTTGGAGAGCCATAACTTGGTAATATTTTCAGTTTAAGTGAACATGTATAGCGGCGAAAATGAATTATGAGGAGCACCCAAAATGAAGGCAGGTGTATTACGGAATTTGAGCATAAGTTTAAACTCTTAGAAGTTCGGGGCATATAAATGTTTAAAATATGCCGCACAGCTCTATATGTTGAAATTTGAACAAAATAGTATTTTATATGAGTTTCCCACTTCATAAAAAAGTGGTACAGTTTTAGCCGTAAACGGAGTCCCTTCGGGAAATTGTAGTGTCTATATTGACGAAAGAACAACATATATTTGGCGAAAAAGGATAACATTAAGAATTTCACCAAATCTGGTTTATCTTAATGAAATTTCCTAAAATATAAAGTTTATAAATATTTCATGAAGATTGAAAAAATCCTAAGCCGTTACTATATTGACTCAGCATAAATTCACAGTTAACAGTATGCATAGTTTACCTTAAGTCCTATAGGCAAAGTTACTTCATAATATATGCTCATTTGTAATCTAAATTGTTTAGCAGTGCTTATATTTACTCTCCAAAGTCATTGAACATGTTGAAACTAATAGATCCTTAATAACTATTGTTTGGGTATTGTAGTCCAGTCGAAAACCTATGAGTAAGCCGTAACACCCAAATGTGCTGTCATGTAACCGCGGCATAAACAGATACGAACTAAAGATATTAAAATACCTCAATAAAACATACAACAGTGTGTTATATTCTAAAAATGTATTAAATAATTCATATTCACAGAAACACCAAAGTTATTTAGCAAATTGTAGGCCAAAGGGAAAAACAAAAGAGACAAATCCTTAACACTGGGTCATAAAACATAATTTAACCTGTAAAGGCTATTTTTTTTATTACTATAAAGGTCTTTTATTTATAAAAAAAAAAAAAAAAACATTAACTGTGCTCTTTGTCGGTTCTAAAAAACTTCTAATGAATTCATATATCAGACTGGTAACTTCCTTGATATTTTTTTTGCAAATATGGCTTTCTTTAAATTAGACGTGAAATGATTTAAAGAAAAACTGTTTTTTTTTAAATAAATAGAAAAATAGCATTGTCTTAAAAACATATTTCGTTCAATTTTCCTGATTATCACCCAATAAATCGGCATTATTTTGGTCAAGAAATCAAGCACTTATCATAAAACTTGATTTTTTTTGTTTATTAGAAAACGATCCCGTGATCGTGCTTATGTCACGGGTTTCCAGCTGAGAAAATGTCGCAAACTGTACGATGTGTATCATGTTTCTGCATTTACACTATGGACGGTATTGACCGACACTTTTCCATCTTACTGACAAGCTAAAGACGGTTGACCTCATCAATCTGAGCCATTGTGTGTTGAAAATAACCAAGAAAAAGACATTAATTCTTCATGCAAACAGTCCTACAACGACGATTTTTCAGACAACTGATAGGCTTGTTATCATACGTATGAGTTCGTTTGATGAATAAACGTCATAAACATGAAAAAGCGCGTTCAGTATTTTTTTTTTTAAATAAAGCTACTTTTAATCATGATCGAAAAGATAAAATTCTAAATAATGATGTTGTAATTTCCCGTGTTGTCTCTGTTGCGGTAATGGTATAGGTGTGCACCAGAAGCAGAAATAAAACGAAAAAAAAAGCAAATTAGTCGTTTTAAAGGGTCCGTTTGTACTTCTACTATTTTTGTGTTACGAATGGACTTTTAATAGGTATGAATTTTCAATACAATTGATGCATACAATTGTTTTGTTGTTGTTTAGTTGTTAACCTCACAACACAGTATTTCTGCATTTGGAAGATTATTTTTGTCTTACAGTTGAATAGACAGAACATAATTGTATTGCTGTGATGAATGCTCAAATAAAAAAAGTTATTGTATTGCCACCTGTTATTGCACGAATGTGACTTACCGAATTAGACTATTTACCGGATTTGTAATAACATAAGCAACACGACGGGTGCCACATGTGGAGCAGGATCTGCTTACCCTTCCGGAGCACCTGAGATCACCCCCAGTTTTTGGTGGGGTTCGTGTTGCTTAGTCTTTAGTTTTCTATGTTGTGTCATCTGTACTATTATTTGTCTGTTTGTCTTTTAATTTTTGGCCATGGCGTTGTCAGTTTGTTTTCGATCTATGAGTTTAACTGTCCCTCTGGTATCTTTCGTCCCTCTTTTATTGCAACCTCATTTGAAGGCTGTTGTTTTAGTAATTAAATTTCCACACCTATAGCATAATTTACCTGGTGAACAGTGAGAAAACATGATACGGGTTATGTTCTTCTCATATATTTTATGATGGCATGATACTAAACTTCTAACTGGAGGGATTGTGCTTGATTTTCATAAGATGGAGACATATCTTTCGATCAGTTTAATTGAGGTCTGGAGCTAACATGTCAGTTACCGTTAATAGTCCCTTGTTAATGTATGTATCATTGTCATTTTGCTTAGTTTCTTTGGTTACCTTTTCTGACATCCTACTCGGACTTCTTTTGAACTGAGTTTTACTGTGCGTATTTCTGTGTGTTTGTTTAATCTACATTAGCCTATGTATAGGGAGAGGGTGGATATCTCACTAAACATATTAAACCACGCCGCATGTTTGCGCCTGTCCCAAGTCAGGAGCCTCTGGCCTTTGTTAGTCTTGTATGTTTTTAAATTTTCATATGTTCAGGAGTTTAGTATACGTCCAGTTTCACTGAAATAGTACATATTTTTGTTTAAGGGCCAGCTCAAGTCCGCGTTCGAGTAAGGGATTTTCTCGTTGTGTAGACGATCCATTGGGGCCTTCGGCTGATTTTTCACTCCTTGGTCGGGTTGTTGTCTTTTTGACCCATTCCCCATTTCCATTCTGTATTTTACCTGTAGAGTGATTTAGTGTCGTGTCTTGCATGCATACAGCAATATTATGTTTCATTTACAAGACGTTAGTTTAATAAATGCATCTGCAAAAAAACTTTTTATATCTGCATATTCTGCAAAGCAATAAAAAAATAAGATCTATAAACAGGTTGTGTATTAGTTATCTGAACTGGTTGCGGTATTAAAACGGCGGTGCATAGGGTATTGCATGGCCGTACTACAGCTATACATTAAACACGAGGTATGCATACATGTATTACTGTAACAATGTCATACTCCTACCTCACCTGTGCTTTCTGCAAAACCTACATCAAAGATGTACACAATGTCAGAGCATATGTAGTAATATTGCGTAATTACTATGTCTAATCAATAGCCCCTGTGGCGTGATATCTGGGGCTTACAAGTTCAAACGAGACCGGAAAATGCGAACTTCAATTAAATATACACCCGTGACCAATGATGAACTCATGGCTTGGAATCCGAGACCTCAACTCTGGACTCCTTACGAAAGTTGACGGCAAAAAGTGTATTTTGGGGTTGGTAAAAAAGTCCCATGTCCAAGTGTCTCAGTCTCAAACACTAGATGATACAGCGAACAAAAGCATCACCACGACTCTACAATGCTCGTCGGATGAAACTTGTATATTAGGTGTTGAAAATGAAATCGTGGATCCGATGTCAAAAGACCTTTGTCTTTAGAAAGGCTTATTAACAATTTTCTTCTGTCATAATAAACACTTACATCGAAGGAAACAAAACTGAACTTGGCTTTTTCTATAGTAGTCGGACTATACCGTGTTGAAATATTACCTCATATAGCTAAACATTCTGAAATCGATTGTATTTCTGGAATTAAATATCAGTTAAACTTTTTGTACACTTGGGTATTTGGATCATACAATCTGGGGCTAGAAGGGGCATAGGTCGCTTACCGGAATGCTATCAATGAATAACCAAGTGAGATATCTAGCATCTTAAGGACATTTAATATACTGTGAAGACCACTCTTACATGTAATAGCCTATGTCGAAAGATTATTTTTGAAGTGTCATGGACAGATGAACCCTCCCAGACGGACATGTACATCCTACGGTACACCAAAACAACAAAATTAAGTTAGTCTAGTATTGCTAAATTGTATATCAGAAACATGAGCAAGCCTAATCGCTAAAAAAAAAAACCATTTTGCTTTTGTGCTTTGTGTTCATCAGATGATTCAAGCCTTTTTGAACTGATTTATTTTATACTTTGTTCTTATGTTGTGCTGTTACACGACTGTCCCAATTAAAAGGAGGGTTGAGCTGAACCCTTCTGCACATTTTATAAGTGCCTGTCTCAAATCACTTGTAATGCCTGCAGTGGTAGTCGTTGGTCACTATCCTATTTTTCGTTTATTGTTTTGTACATACATCAGGTAGTTGGTATTCTCATTTGACTTGTTTACGTTTGCCATGTTCTAACTTATAGCTTATTATACAGAATTGGTTTTGCTCATTGTTGCAGGCCGTATTTACCTATAGTTGCATGCTAACATTTACACTATTTGGTCACTGGTGGATACATGTAGCTGGCTTATGAAAAAACAAACAAAATTGCAATCATAACACATCTGAATTTTTATATTGAACAAAGAACCATGAATAAGTGGTCAAGGTTAAATGAACTGTCAGACGGATATGTACATTCAATACACCAAATATAGTTGCATTGGCTTAGAGTATCTAATGACTTGACTGAAAACTTAACCTTGATTACTGATAAGTGGAATGAAATGAAGTCCTTCATGTGAATCCGGTCATCACAGCCACCAGTTTAGCGTCCTGCAATTACTGCGGCAGGCAGGACCAATACCTGTTATCTTTAAAAAATAGGCTCCCAGGAGAACCTAACTTAAATTGTTTTGACAAAAATAAATTGATACAACGCAACAAAATTATGAATGGAAACTATGTGGACCAAAGGCTGTCTTGTCAATCATTTCAACAGGAAACAACTTCTGTTTATCCATTATTGATTTAATTGAGCAGAAACACAAATGTAACATGAATAAGAAAAATGAAAATAAAAGTGGTTAACATTTTGAATTTTTGTGAAGTTTCAGTAAACAAGATACAGAAATGGGTAAACCTACCCCCTTCAAGGGCAGTTATTCCAATTGGGGGTAAGATGACTATGTTTTTTTACTGATTTGTAGATCTTATTATGCTGATCATTTTTGCTATTTACAGTTTCTATGTGCCAACATGACCAAATTATCTACCATACCTATGCAAAAAATAGGAACAAAAATATCATCCTATAGAAGATAAAGCCTCAAATAACAATGTCCATAAATCTGATTTATTTGTAAATCAAATTATGCTGAATACTTTTGCAAATTACAACTTTTCTCTATCTGATAGTTTCTGCAAAATAAACTGTTGACACAGAGATATGTCTTGCCTGTCTGTACAAACTTCAGAAAAAGAAAATGCGATGGATAGCAACCTTACTTATTAATTCAAAGTTTCTGGACCATGATCTTGTGGGCAGGGCCTGGAAATGGTCGACAAACTGAGATGTACTGATAGTAATGCAACTTTATACAAAATATCATTGTCAATTATTGATCTTTCGCAAGTAGATCCTATCAAACTAACTCAAGCAGAAAACTTTACATTGAAAATTGCATATTAATTCAAAGTCACTGCACCATAACCTAGTGGCCAGGCCCTCAAAATAGTTGTCAACCTGATGTACTGATAGTAATTAAACTTCATACAAAATATTATTGATCTATCACAAGTAGATTCTATCAAATTAACTCAGGCAGAAAACTTCACGTTGAAAATTACTTATTAATTCAATCACTGGAATGTGATTGAGCGTGCAGGGCCTCACGATAGTTGTCAAACTGATATGTAGTATTAGTGATGCAACTTTATATCAAATATCAATGATCTATCACAAGTTGTTCCTATCAAACTAACTTAAGCAGAAAACTGAACAATTGTTGAAGCCACTGCTGTGGCCGGAAAAGCAATCTGTATGTCTCGCTTTCCGCGACTTTCGTCACAGGCGAGACAAAAAGGTCTTTGAAAGACATAACTCCTATGAGGGGGCAATTGATAATTTACAACTTGATGACTTATCTGTAAATCTTATAGTGCTGAACATATTTGCTATTTACAGTTTGTTTCTATTTGACATAGTTTCTGGAAAACGCAAAATAAGTTTAAATTGTCTTTCAAGGACAATAACTCATATAAGGGATCCATTGATTAAATCCTAAAATTAAATTTAAATTGAATCCATCAATTGGAAATACTACTTCAAAATACTGATGGATTCAGTCGAGGATTATGCCAGGCAATGGGCTAAACGCGAGAAAGAAGACGTAGATACTCTTTCTGAATGGATTAAGGCTGTGAGGTCGTTGATACAAATCCGAATAAAGAAACTAAATGAGCCTATCAATACCCACGCTACGTCAATTTTTAAACACCCAAATGGTGCAAAACACTTGTCCGACCTCCATGAAAAATATGTTGTTGTCCCCGCATATAAAGCCCCAAACAACATCGTTTTTGTGTGTAAATATCATTACATAAACTGCTTGATAAATGAATTAGGTATTGACAATTTACTTGGAAACTCAACATATACCCTCACGACACTTACCAAAGAGGAAATCCTGGATAATCAAAGGTCTGTTCTATGTTCCTTTGGAATTTCAACCAATGATGAAGAACTGGATCTTCCATCACTGTATTGAATACCTAAACTACATAAGTGTCCTTACAAACAACGGTATATTGCTGGGTCTTCCAAGTGCTCCACGAAACCTCTTTCTAAATTATTAACATCTTTTTTATCAGCAATCAAAGCCGGGCTCCAAAGTTATTGTGAAACTGCCTATTCTAGAGGTGGCGTGAAGCAGATGTGGATACTAAAAAATTCCAAAGATCTTTTAGAGTACATACAATCTAAGACTCTCTCATCTTGCAATAGTATTAAAACATTTGACTTTTCTACACTTTACACAAGTAATCCCCATTCCAAACTAAAAGACAATTTGAAAGAGTTGGTACTACTTTGTTTCATTAAAAAGAATGGCGAACGTGGATACAAGTATCGTGTCTTGAGGAGGGATAAATCCTACTTTGTAAAGAATCACTCGGATTCAAACAAAAAATTCTCTCAAACTGACATTATCAAGATGCTTGATTTCTTGATTGACAACATATTTGTTACGTTTGGTGGACGTGTTTTTTCAACAGACTGTCGGAATTTCAATGGAAACCAATTGTGCCCCTCTTCTTGCCGACTTGTTTCTTTATTATTATGAGACTGACTTCATATAGGAACTTCTCAGGAAGAAAGATAAGAAGTTAGCAATATCCTTCAACTTTACGTTCCGCTATATAGATGATGTTCTGTCACTAAATAATACAAAATTTGGTGACTATGTTGAACGAATCTATCCCATCGAACTAGAGATAAAGGATACTACAGATACAGTTAAGTATGCCTCATATCTTGACTTACATCTAGAAATTGACAATGAGGGTCAGTTGAAAACAAAACTTTACGACAAAAGAGATAATTTCAGCTTCCCAATTGTGAACTTTCTATTTCTAAGTAGCAACATTCCAGCAGCGCCTGCATACGGAGTATATATCTCCCAATTGATACGATATTCCCGGGCTTGTATTTCCTACCATGATTTCCTTGATAGAGGATTGCTGCTCACAAGGAAGCTATTAAACCAAGAGTTCCAAATGATGAAGTTGAAATCATTCCTTCGTAAATTTTACGGACGCCATAACGATTTGGTTGACCGTTATGGAATAACCATTTCACAGGTGATATCAGATATGTTCCTTATGTCGTAACTACAATATCCTTCCCTTTTCACGAAAGTGACCTACCGAATTAGACTATTAACCGGATTTGTAATAACATAAGCAACACGACGGGTGCCACATGTGGAGCAGGTTCTGCTTACCCTTCAGGAGCACCTGAGATCACCCCCATTTTTGGTGGGGTTCGTGTTTCTTAGTCTTTATTTTTCTATGTTGTGTCATCTGTACTATTATTTGTCTGTTTGTCTTTTTATTTTTGGTCATGGCGTTGTCAGTTTGTTTTCGATCTATGAGTTTGACTATCCCTCTGGTATCTTTCGTTCCTCTTTTAAGTCCATGCTGTAGGGTAACCTGGAATTGCTTACATCCACTTCATTTGAACTTTGGAGGATAACTGTCTCATTGGCAAAAATACCACATAATCCTTATTTCTATATTTATGGGGTAATGGGTTGTCCAATTTTTCAGAAAACTTCTGAACAGAATTACCTTGACCAGTTGACAATTCCACCCTTTGCATCCCAGTCAGTTTTGCTATAATTGCTTTATTTTTTTTTTAGATATAAGACAACAATTCTCTATTTAGAAACAGTGGCCATGGTTGTTCACGGGTCCAATCCCCAGATACAAATTTTAAACTAGATTCCATTAGGACTTGGCTCAGTAGTTTCACTGCATAGATTGACACATAGTGATAAATTTTGAATGTTTTATCCTTTGGTCAATAATGCCAAGAGAGTTGATAGAAAGAACAACAGGTTTCATGGGTTTCAGATGGAATCTAAAAATATACTGTAAATTTATAAATTTTAGTAAGCATTCATTATTGTGATGGTAAACAATGGACATTATACATATCTTATTATGGCAATTTAAAAAAAAATGCAAAATACAAATAATGCATACACATTTAAAGTTTTTTTTTGGCAAAACCTAAACCTTTAAAGTAGTCCAGTAATAATACGTACTAAACAAATTCAATGTAAATCAATTTTTTTTACTCTACATGCATAACATTGTAATACATGTACAGTAGACCTAAAAATGTACCTTCATAGATAAAACATGTATCTTAATAAATCTAGTCATGCTACTAGTACATGTAGTCCCATACCTTTTATGTTATTGTTTTGTCAAAAGAATATTGTAGTCGTAAAAAAAAATGTTTTATCTAAGAAATCCTCATTTTAAAACTAATGTTTTCTTAACTTTGTTTAAAAAGAAATATTGCCATATATAAATGGGAGACAACTTTGTTCTTTTTTGACGTGTGTTTTTCATCTTTTCACCATATAAATATTTCAAATATCTGGTTAATAGAGAGGTTATTTTAGATAAAGTAATGAAAGAGAATTTACTAGATACCTTTGTGAAAAAAGATACTAAAGACAACGTTTTTTATAATCAATTAAAGATGTTGTACAAGTATTTTTCCTGACTGTTTTATGTGTTAAAACATCATCTACCCATCAAATATTCAACTAAGAGCTGTTCCTGAATCAAATACCCGAAGGTGGGGACAATTTTTGCAGACCTGACCTCCCAAAAATAAAAAAAAATCAATTTACTTGATTTAAATTCTGACAAAATTCTAACATTGTCTAAGCAAAATGCAATAACATAACCAATTTCTAATTAATTTGAGTACCTCGCCTCCCATCCCACCTCAAATACATTTTTGAACAGCCCTCATCCTTATCAGACAGATCAAATCCCTGGATTCCCATAACTAGGTAATGAGCAATGTTAATATTTCAAATTTCTATTGAAGATATGAAAGAGTTGCAAAAATTTACTGTTATACTTTGCAAAAAATCTGTTTTCGTAACAAAGCTCATCTTTATATGTTATTAAAATACATTCACTTGAACTTTTCACGAAAAATAACCATTAATATTCTTGGTTACTTAACTATAAATGAAATCCAGCAACAAAGTTTTCATTTGTTCATGTTGTTAGGGCTATCATATTCTAAACTGAAACTATGATAACTTGAATCTATAAAAGTTTCATTTTGATTCCAACGTCAATTTTTTGTCCATCTTTCCCAATGCTCAGAATAAGTAGATCCACTAAGAATAATAGAAGACACTACATGTTAAACATCTGTTAGAGAAGAAGTTTTCTTTGCAGGTGGTGGTGTTTGAAAAAAGTTTTCCTCTTGATTTTACCAGAGTCACGTGTTCAATCGACAAGGCATGAGCCTAACATATAGAGCTTACGAATATCAATTATGTAAATTCAATTTGCAATGTTACAAATCAGGATTTTAAACTAGGAGATTATTTGACCTTTTAAAACACCACTTTTCGAATTCTAGGATTACCTCATTATCATTCATAGAATTTTTGTACTGTCGGTAAACGTTTGACAATAAACGGTCAAGTGTACATGCTGTAAGTGTTTTTGTAACATGAGACGCCTTCAGGAATGGATCTGCAGTACCATGAGTACCGAGTGATGTAAGCTGGGCATTAACTTAAACACTAGTCCATCCACTATCTTCAAGCCAACCACCTGGGGCTTTCAACGCAGCCATTTTTATGTGTAGGCCACCGAACATCATGACAAAGTTTCCCCAACATACATCCAAGGCATCATAACTAACGCTGTACAAAGGTTTGGGCTTTTACCATAAACACATGATAAAGTGATCCATCATATCAGTATATAGGACTTAGCCTCTTGACTATTGTCGGCCATTCTGAATTTGGCGGTCATGATGTTTTTTTTTAGATGGCTCCATATCCAAAAATGTTTATTAGCATCTAAACTAACGCTGTGCAAAGTTTCATGCTTTTACCATAACGTGATCAGTCATATTGATATATACATTTGTAGGACTCAGCTTTTTACTATTGGCGGCCATTTTGGATTTGGTAGCCATTATAGAATTTTTTTAGAAGGCTCTATATCCAGAAATGTTTATGAGCATCAACAATAACCCTGTGCAAAGTTTCATGCTTTTACCATATGATAAAGTGATCGATCATATCAACATATAGAACTAAGCCTCTTTTCTATTGGCGGCCATTTTGAATTTGGCGGCCAAGATGGAATTTTTTTAGATGGCTCCATATTCAAAAATATCTATAAGCATAAAAACTAACGCTGTGCAAAGTTTCATGCTTTCACCGCAAAGTGATCAATTGTGACTATATATTGGACTTAGCCGCTGGACTATAACACATTATTTTCATTTATTGCATATACATTTCAGGGTAGTTATGTTTGATTGCTAGTAATAACTCTTTGTAAGTATATAACCGTAATATATCTGTAATGTTGCGTTAACATATGTATACTGGTTTTCAAAGGATTGAAGTTGCGTGTATTTTAAATTATATAAAAATTGCAGCAAGTGTGGTTAAAAGGTGTTCCATAGACACAAGGCCTCTTTTATTTGTTGAAAAGTTTCTTTTCAGCTAATCTTTTCGTATGCAATATAGTGTGCCACTTGTTATCCCTTGTAATATGCATAATGAAATTAATAACGCTCAATGTTGATATTTCTTTCGTTAAACCGGCGTTCCATAGAAAACAAATTCGGACGTAGTTTTGCTTTGTATTTATAAATAGTTTTATAATTTTTAATGGTGTGATTGTAACAGTCTAAAAAATTTTCTTTTTTCAACTGTAATGTGAACTAAATGTATCTAAAATTAAGAAACAACGAAATAAGAATCTATGCTCATATTTTCCAGCCATAGCAGACGAAAAAACAAAACTTTTTTAGAAACAACTACTAGAGATCTTTTTGATCCTATACCTTCAGAAGATAGAAAAATTATATATATATATCATAGATACTTACCAAATTCCTAATTATTACATCTTATATCATAAAATTGAAGGCTTTCCAAAGAGTTGATTTTGGTAGACTTTTGGTATGTTTTATTTATGGCGTTTCCCTAAAGGACGGCGAAAAGAAAAATTCTGTTGCATTTTTTTTTTATAGGTCAAATGCTATTTTGACTAGACTATGAGTGGATAATAACATAGTCAAAGATCTGATAGATTGCATACAAGTTAAGTGCCAGGTGCCTAATCGCATGATATAACCTATCAATTTATTTTATATAGATAACACAACGGGTGTCTTATGCAATCTGATTAAGATACAGAATTTGTGTCCAAGCTTCTTTTCTTACAAGGATCTGATAATACTCCGTTTTACTCCTGTTCTCTAAATTATTGCATCAGCCAATGGAATTTTAGTCTTTATATTTTTGAAGGTGTGTATTTATCCGACAAAAACCAGAGAAAAAAAAGCGTTTTCAGATCTTTGTAAGCAAAGCTTGTACATAGTTATATTCTAATCAGATTATGTCAGATGTGGAGCATGATCTGCCTACCCTCCGGACCACTTGAGGCCACTAATGTTAACACTTTAAATGTTTTTGCTTTGTCTTTAGTTTATATTTTACGTTTTGTGGACTTGTGTTTGTAATTTTGTTTTTTTTGTTGTTGTTGCAAATGCATTTTCAAATTGTATTTTTATTAGTTGAATATACCTTTGGTATCTTCCGCCCCTCTGTTTCTACTATGCTTATGTTCGGTTTTCATTATTAAGTTAATTTCTCAGGAACTACTTCCAATAGCTATAGGTTGATGATATTTGCTACACAAAAATCCATCCATGTCTATAAACTATATGAAATATTTCAACTGGTACTGTTAAAAGAATTTAAAGAAACACATACAAACAGGAAAGTAAAACAAACAAGATAAAATTGAGAATGGAAATGGGGAATATGTCAAAGAGACAACAACACGACCAAAGAGCAGACAACAGCCCAAGGCCACCAATAGGTCTTCAACGCAGCGAGAAAATCCCGCACCCGGAGGTGGTCCTCAGCTGGCCCCTAAATAAAATTGTGTACTAGTTCAGTGAAAATTGAAGTCACACTAAACTCCAAAACATATAAATGAACTAAAATTAAAAAAACATACAAGACTAACAAAGGCCAGAGGCTCCTGACTTGGGACAGGCGCAAAATGCGGCGGGGTTAAACATGTTTTGTGCGATCTCACCCCCCCTCCATTTATACCTCTAGCCAATGTAGAATAAAGAAACACATAGTAATACGCACAGTGAAACTTAGTTTAAAAGAAGTCCGAGTCCGATGTCAGAATAGGTAACAAAAGAAACCAAGTAAAATAACAATTATGATACATAAATGAACAAAGGACTACTAGCAGTTACTGACATGCCAGCTCCAGACTTCAATTATACTGATTGAAAGATTATGTCTTCATCATACCCGTTAGGGGTTTAGTATCATCCCATCATAAAATATATGAGAAGAACATAACCCGTATCATGCCAACAACTGGTTTTAGAATAAATGTGTTTATTTCCGATGCAAAGACCCTATGAGTGAATCAATATTAATACCAAAATATGCAATCCTTAATGACTTGACAACAGTATCGTAACTATATCCTTTCCGAATAAGTCTGTTTAAATACCTGAACGTATACGATGTCTGCATGTTGATTTATATTTACGAATGATGTCCTTGTACCGATGATAAAATTTAGTAAATGTTTTGACTAGTTTGTGATATCGAAAACCCTGGTGTAATAATTTTTCAGTAATACAGAAATTGCTTTCGTTGAAATCAAATACGTTATTACATACACGAGCGAATCGAACAAGTTGAGATATATAAACACCATAAGATGGTGACAAGGGAACAATACAGAAACAGGTCCGCAATAAGTGGTGCACAATTAGTCCCCATGGGAATTCCGATAACCTGACGACAACACATACTAGTAATATAAGTTTGCTATGTTCCATTCAGGACCGCAATGTGACAATAGACTCCGCCTAATGGTTCATAACAGAACAAACCGGAACAACATCTTTTAAATTGCCGGCTATCAAACGTAGAAGAAATAAAAGAAACACCTTGGCTGTCCGTCTTTCAGTCCATCTGTCTACCGAATAACAAGCTTCAAAAACCGTGTGGTTGATTTTGATGAATTTTACAGAGAGAGTTTTTGACGTCAAATTCGAAAACGATTTATCCATGACTGTATGGAATAGTTTTACTGCTACTGTAATATGGAATATGTATTATCATTAAAGAGGCATTAGCTACGAGATATATATAAAAAAAAAAGAAATATGAGTTGTTTGGTTCGATCATTAATGAAAGTGGAATAATGAAATAATAATTCGCTTTTAGCAGTAAATTTGTTTCTATTTTGTTAAAATAGGCTAAGAATCATCGCTGATGAAATATTAACTTGCAAATGAATAATTCGACCTCATTTAATCCGTATTCATGTGAACTTAGCTGGAGATGGGTGAATACATGGTTAACCCATCTCCAGATAAGGATTTGCTGGAGATGGGTGAATACATGATTAACCCATCTCCAGCAAATCCTTAGCTGGAGACGGGTTAATCATGTATTCAGCTGTTAAAAGGAAAAGAATGTCAACATTGAAAGTGAAACAAGGATGAATCATTTGGTTGACTGATTTGATACACATCATTCTTATACAGGTAAAAACGATGATAAACATACTTTTTAATATTTAATATGAAATCAAACAGACATAGAAAAATCAAATTGCACGTGGTCGCTATCTATTTATATTTATATTTAAATCGGGTTATATGACAATCGGCATTCTTAGGAGGTCATCTCGATGGTTAATAGGTTGGCGTCTAGACAAAAATACACACGAAATGCGGATATCTGTTATCGAGTCCATGCATTGTTAATTGTTTATGTATGACTCTTTGATATACGTTTAGTATGTTATAAATCAAATATGGGAATTTGAGTCAAATCGGTGAACATGAATTTGACAGCTTATGTCCCTTACAAAATGTCTTATTGCACATATTGATAAACATGTAATAAACTTTTTTTTTATTTTATTTTCGACCTTAGCCTCATGGAATATCATAAAATTAAGTAAGTCTGAGACAAATCAATTAGAAATCAAAGGGAGATGCACAAGCTTTATCACTGAAAATACACTTTCAAATCTTTAAGTTGTTGAATACTTTTTAAAACAAGAAGCACCATACATTATTGGGAATATCACAACGACTATCAATGCAACAGTATTCAAAGAAGGGTTACATTTTTTTAAAGATACAATGTTAGACTTAAAACATAGGGAATCATGGTACATGTATATAAAAATCATGAAGGTAGTGCAATTCAAGTAAAAGGACTTTTAATTTGAAAACAAATACAAATTTTGGTTCAAATTCTTTACGATGTTCTTATGCTCGTTGTTCTTCGTTCCGTTTCGCAACGTTCCAATGTCTTTGTTATTTACTCAATATACATTATGAACATATGCTGTTTATTCAAGAACTCAAATTTCTTGCGATATCAGCCTTTTCTGAACGCATAAACGTTTGTTATCCGCATGTGGATAAAGCTCGTGAACTCTTTTTTTTTATATTTTTAAAGATTGTTTCATCCTTATTCCAGGTATTCACTGGAAATGAGCATGTACTAGTCTTTGAAAACTTTTATCAATCCATTCGATTTCAACGAATTCACAACACAAGTTTATGTAACCGACCATAAGCAACTGCAGCGTCGGTTTACATGTACAATACGAACAAAATATTCCATATGATTGTAAATTTCTAAATTTGTAAGTAAGTAAGTTAACAATTAAATTAGTACCATTACTGTTACAAAATAATAAGGTGCGTACATTTATTGAATAAGATATCTTTGTTCACAAGGAGGTAATAATAGAAAGTCTTTTTAATGGTCTAATCAAGAAAGGATATGGATATAATAATTTCACAGTTTCAGTGAAAGCTATTTGGGCTGATACATTATCTCCCATTAACTGTAAAGCAGTGCCAAGACAGTAGTAAGATAATGCTTTAGGGCATTTATCCTTTCCCATAAAATAGTCTTCGGCTATTGTCAATTGAAGATCTCGGAGGGAATTTCGATATGCTCGCACATTGTTCATGTGGTAATGACACAGGAAAGACAAAAAATGTGCATATACTACAGGCGGTATTTCATAACCACTTTCTTCTATTAGCAGTTCCATAGGAATAAATGCGGAAGTTGCAAAAATGACATTATCTAACAGCACAAATTTTAACGAGCGCACCACTCCTTGCTTATATATCAAGTTCCACTTGACAAGAAGACGTTGCGTGATTGACAATTCTGTTCCACGGATTAGTTTGTCAAGTGTACACTTTGATAATGCGTACAAAATCAGTATGCCACATTCTTTATATTGTTTTTCCTTGTAGAAAAACGACGCAAGCATAAACCATCCAGATACAGTATCATGGTTGATGCTCATTAGTAGATAACTCAGACACGTTTTGTGTTGTATATATTGATTCTTATTTCTGATTGTACTTCTCAGATATATCGACTGGCATTTTAAGTTGCACACCATTGACATGAAATAGTCATGAATGAATTTTAATTTCTTAGAGTTACATGAAATAATTTTATGTACAACTCTACTGAAGTTATAGTGTTTATCTGTCAAAGACGTAACGCGTACAAATGTACTTGACTTTAACAGTTTGTTAAGATCATCATAATACAAAAAACTTTGATCATTTTGGACGTTGTTTGACAAAATCGGAACATGTGATATTTGTTTAGAGAATAAAATACATCGCCATCCATACCTAAATAACACACGAAGTGTATCAATTAAATTAACCCTATCCAGTCCGCCAATCTTATTCTCAAACAAATTGTTTTCTGGAATGAAATAATGCGGACAAACTTGATACTGCACACAATAAATCAGCCGACTGAAACATCTCATAAAACACGGTATCAAATTGTCAGGTGTCCATACAGAGGGTTGTACTTCTTCTGATATCCATAAAATTATTGTCTTTAGGTAATAAGAACACAATAAATCTTTACATTTACTATTAGTATTTATTACATCCTTTAAAAGAATTTTCATCAGCGCGTAACAAAGTAACTGTGTATGACTAAACGTATAAATAAGAAGTTTTTCTCCAACTGAAAATGAAATTCGCCATTCTAATTCTTCGTGCGGTGACCCTTTATCACCAATTGGTACGAAAAGCACCCCGTAATTGGTTATTATCTGCTTTGTGCTTTCATTTGGCCACAACTTATTTGACCTCGAAATCCATCCTGATGCGGACTTGACCCAAAATTTACTATGAAGGCAATGAGCAAGGTCAGTAAGACCATCGGTGTCGGATACGCACGGTCCATGTTCAACAGGACTAGCCTCGTTTAAATATCGCTTTTTGAATAAAGCATTTGACAAATAATTGTCCATTCTGTATGTTTCACAACTGTCTACCATTTGGTGAGATGGACTACTTATGAGACATAACATTGCAAAACCTGGTTTTGTATCTTCTGTCTTCAGTGAAAAATACGTTTTTTTAGGATTGAAAAAATGAGATATTATTTTTTCATTGACTTCGATACGTTTTAATACAAACATAATATCTATATCACTACCACGCATCTCCAGTCCTTCACCAAAACTACCACTGGTAATATACACTCTGTTGTCTTCACTGGATAAATGATCGCAAACTGTATTCATTAATCGAATTGTTTTTACGTGATTTTCTGTTCCGACTATGTTTTTGCACAAATAATGGTAAAGGGATATTGACAGATCTGGAACACATAATTTCACATTATACAATGTGTCTATTAAATGCATTTTAATGTGAAACATGGAACATGCAGAAAATGCAACCTAAAACGTATGCCTTGTCTGATTACAAATTATGTATATTAATACATCAAGATCATAATGCTAGGTTCTAGTTCTTATAAATGGACATTTTAAGAATACATCCTGTAACTAATAAGATATGACTGTAAAATTAACGAGTCAGGACTATCATAACAACATACCACTTGACATTTATTGTATTATGTGAACTCCAACACTGGTCTATATTCCAAATTATTGCCATGTCAGTCCTAGACTATCGTTTCTTTTACAGGATAAACTTTCCCCTTTAGCTCCCTGTGCTTACTTTCTGAGACTCAATGGTCACACTATATAAATAACCCTGTAGTTTGTTAAATGAATTTGGATATTATTTGAAGATTCAATTAAATCTAAATACAGGACGTAGAGGAATTAGTTATTTACACAAATTATTCAATAATATAAAAAAACAAAAATAACATTGCCAGCATACATCTATGAAATAACAATTCAACAGTGAACACAACCAAAATTGAAAAAAAAGGAATACATCGATAATAAATAATAACTAAACGGTATTTTGAGTTATCATTGATATGTTCATAATTATAAATTAACTGTTAACAAAACTTTGAATTTTTGAAATACTAAGAATTTTCTACCCCAGGAAAAGATAACCTAAGCTGTATTTGGCAAAACGTTTAGGAATTTTTGGTCCTCAATGCTCTTCAACTTCGTACTTTATTTGGCCTTTTTAACATTGTTTTTATTTGAGCGTCACTGATGAGTCTTTTGTAGACGAAAAGCGCGTTTGGAGCAAATATAAAAATTCAATCCTGGTATCTATGACGAATTTTTTAATATATCTTCATGTATGCTGCCGAAACCATGTAAAAACTGTTGATTAACGCGACATTGTTCATTTCTGATTATATAAGAAACACATAAGTGTTAGTACATCAATAAGCACACATTTTAATTTCAGGTTTAACTTCCCCACAAATAAGTCTAAATTTTGCAAATTAACTCACAGTAATCGTCTTTTAATCTTGTATCCGTTGTGTTAATAAAATTGAGAATGGAAATGGAGAATGTGTCAAAGAGACAACAACCCGACCAAAGAACAGAAAACAGCCGAAGGCCACCCATAGGTCTTCAACACATCGAGAAAATCCAGCACCTGGAGGCGTGCTTCAGTTGGCCCCTAAACAAAAATGTGTACTAAGTAAACTAACAAAAATACCGAACTCCAAGGAATATTCAATACGGAAAGTCCTTTATCAAATGGCAAAATCATGAACTCAAAAACATCAAATGAACCGAAAACAACTGTCGTATTCCTGACATTGTAGAGGCAATTCCTTATGTAGAAAATGGTGGATTAAACCTGGTTTTATAGCTAGCTAAACCTCTCACTTGTATGACAGTCGCATATAGTTCCATCATATTTATAACAATGTGTGAACAAAACAAACAGACACAATAGGAAAAAAATGTTTTTGTATTTAGGCAATTTAAAGAAAGAGTCCATAAATTTTTAGGGTGTCCTTGTGTAGTTAGGTTTTCCATTCTATGCTTTGAAAGGTTACTAAATGGCACAGACAAGAACACATAAAATAGTTAAAACAAAGTTATTTCACGAATATAACCATAAGGCGAAATCATATTGTTTTATACAATTCAAGTTTTAATATACATATATATGTATATTGAATTACATTATAATATACCAAATATTAGAATTATTCAATCTAATAAAGATAACTGTTTTAATCTTACCTGCCATTCTGTTTCACAAATATTTACCTAAGTATTTATTAAACATTCATATGCTGTGCACAGTTTGTTCTCTTATATAGAATAACTTTGAAAACAATAGTTGATCTCGGTGTAAAGTTAAAAAATGATATTGAATTCAAATATACGCCTCACATTGACATTGTTTTTTGTTAACTTGAAATGTGATAGCAGATAATGATATGTTTATGATAAACAAACATTTGGTGTATATTTCCTCCTTAATATTAGCTGAAGGTATTATATGTCCATGACGTTTATTTTTTTTTTTGGTTGGAATTTTTCAAATAATTTCCCTTATATTCAATTATATATTTTTAGCTATTTTTTAAAACAAACAAATTATGCATTGTCCTTATCATGCTTATTATTGTTACAACAAGGAATATGAATATATGAAAATTGGTCAAGCTTTTCCTTATAGATATAAATATATTTTTTAATATAATAACTTGACTAGTAGTATGTTATTTATAGTTTCAACACTGGTTGTCACGGTCTAAGTGCAGTTTCATGAGCTAAGTGCACTTAGGTGGTTTTGGTGCTTAGGCGCACCCCTTTTTGAAGTAAATTATACTGTTTGAAAATATTTCAAAGATAGGAAAATAGACACTTGTCCAAGTTTCGAAAAATAACTCGCATGACACTAACTAAAAAATGCCCTGAAGTACATATCTAGTTTGAGAGGTAAGTATCGAAAGATAACGAAATGAATCATCTGACATAAAACATACTTTTATTTGACGTTGAGCTTTGCTGGTGAAGGTAAATCCAGAAAAGTGCTTTGGACGCATGGAATTTATAAAGTGTTGAAATAATTTTTTGTGTGGTTTTTTTTTTTTTTTGTAATTACGTCTTTTCAAAGACTTAAACAATTACCATATACATTTTTTTTTTCAGGATAAGGGCAACAATTTTTTCCTACAGAGTTAACGCCATTTTGTATTTAAGTGCATAACAAACAACGATTGCATAGGAATCCGATTCTTCCAATCCACACACTACCCGTTTATTGTAAATCTGCTATAATGGGCACAAGACGTTTACGTTTTTTTACTACAAAAGGACGTTTGCACTCCAAAAATCTATGGACAGCTGCGCTTTCAACTTTGATACACATATACGAAATTGACGGGACATTTGCGCTTTGACAAATGTATGAGTTATTGTGTTATGTTTTAGAACTGTATAAAAAGAACAGAATTTACGGTAACTTGTACAACCCAAAGTAAATACACATGTATATTATATTCATTGTAAAACACAGACGTCAGAAATATTTATGAAATTAACAAATTTTGCAATATACAATTAATAAGTACATCAATAAATAAATAATTTAACATTCATTAGAAAGTTAAAACCGGAAACACTTACATACGAATTATCAATTGATACCTCAACAAAACAAATCAACAACACTTTATAATAAATTAACTCCTAATGTCTTTTGAGAAAAAAAAACAACAAAAATCAACAGATGATTTTATTTTCAATTATTCAAAAGTTACGTGTTTGATTCTAATAAATGTATAGATTTTTTGCATTTAAAACGTATCATCAACCGGATGATACGTAACTCCTAGTGTCATACTGGCCCGCTGAACGGACTTAATCCCGATCTGAAAAAAATGAACGTTATTTTTTATGTTTGGTCTTTAAACGTGGCACCGAATACATGATACGTTTCCCTTTATAACAGTTCGAAACAAAAGCAAGTTGGTATATATTATTTCCTCCTTAATATTAACTGAAGGTAACATTTGTCAGGGACGTTTTGTTCTCCGTTTTTGTTAAAAGATTGGGTTTTGACAAAATATATACCTTTACATTCTATTATATATTTAAAACAAGAACATTTACATTCTGCAAAAACAAACTACAAATGGTTACGATAGAAGAGCAATACACAAACATGTGGAGAAAAATCAATTGTAGTAATGGCTCAACTTTGACTATTTTTTATTTTATGTCCAATTTGTATATGGCATGTTTATGCTGCATATAATGCAAATGCTGGGTCATTTTCATGTAGATTAATATATTTTATTTTGCTTTTGTTGCTATAACCTTTAGGTGATGTCATAACTATTCCAGTTTAAAAAAGGCACACTTTTGTTCCCGTACCCTTGAAAAAATGAGTCATTACATCTTGTTTTGCCAATGAAACAACTCAAAGATAGAGTTCTATCCATACGTTTCGGCAATTTTAAAAGATGTTTTATTATAACGTTGGTACATTTATGATGTGAGAAAATTTTTGAGAAAGATTATATTCAAGGTACAGATTACACATATTAACAGAGACTATTGCAACCTTATTTAGAGCAGCTAAATTGCTTTAACGTCAAAAAAGGTTTTGCTTGAATGGTTTTGAAAAACTGACAAAATCATACGAAATGAATATGAAACGACAACATATCAGTGCACATGTATATATAACTTGATATAATTTATTTAGCAGCTTGATTTATTAATTTAGCTGACATGGTTTGCATTCATTCCACATCAGGTGAAGTACTCAATTGATTTGTTTCAAGCTTATAAAAGATCAGCTTGTGTATGAACATCTTCCATAAATATGAACAAATGAATAACACGTCAGTTACTCTGAAGTCAGCTTTTAGCCCACTTTCAATAAAAATCTTGATAATAAATGGTTTTCTTTTTTTCTGTGTATTTTATGTTTACTTAAATATTGTGAATACAGAAAGATGAATAATTTAAAACCAAGACACAACAAAAATGCTGAAAGAAATATTATGTCATATGTGCGACAGTAAGGCGAACACGTTTCGGACGATTTCCGTTAATTATAATAGTTCAGTAACAACACATTATATTGAAATAAAAATGAGGCGGATTACACCGAAAGGACATGCACAACTCAAATCGAGGAAAAGCGGACGATTTCATGACAACAAAAAAACGACGGAGACAAGACAAACACATGCACAAAATGCTACATAGAAAGGTTAACGCAACATTTACGTGATAAGTTATCAAAAATAAACAAGACAGACTGGATTAATCTAGGCTTTTACATAGCAATCCTTTATTGCGCAGATTTTTTTACTGTTATAAAGTATAATTTGCTAACTAGTTTGTATTTGTATTGCCTTTTCTTCCCGTTGACATACAATATTATTCACTGTATATACGTTTGAATTGAAAAAAAAAAGGTTTATATTTCCTTTAAAATACATGTATCACTTAAATAAAGAGAAATCAAATATCCTTTTGTATTTTGCACTAAATTAGTTAGGAACGATATCATTTAACAAAGCTTATGTCTATATCAGGGTACATTTTCCTTAAGTAAGTTTTATATTTTTCTGTCATTATTTGGATATTTGAATATTGGATTTTAACTGCCCTTACACTCAATTGTATATGTGTACGTAAATGAAAAATAAAAATACGTAGTCCTGGCTATTATTCAAAAGAGAAATATGAAATTTGGTGAAATGCTGACAATCTTTTGATTCAATTGATACATTCTTGGATAAAATGACTTTGAGTGTTAAAAAAAATATTGTGCATTGCAGAAATTCAACTTTGCAACTTGTTATCTTTACATGTATACGTTTCGGTAAGGATTTTGTTTTTTTTTTCGCGTGCATCAGTTCGTTTTACTTCGAGTGCACATCAAGTTTGTTTCGAGATAATTTGCATGCGATTAAACCGAATAACTCTAATTTCGCAAGTATTGAGTTTAATTGATGTTTGTCCAACTTTGTTTTGTATTAATATACAAGAGTTTAGAACAAACGATGTAGAATTTGCTTCCATGTTTCATAAAATTAAGTCCGTTATATCATCTGGCTTTTTAAAACACTTCATCTGCGTATTGTGTACAACAGAACATACAAACAGTTTTTAAACACGAGAAATAAAACCTGTTTTTGTTAATAAAATTATGAAAGTTTCGATGTAGTGTTTTTACAAAGTATAGCAAAAATACAGAACTCTGAGGTAAATTCAGAAAGAAGTAGTCCATACAAACTGACAAAATCCAACTTCATCAACCAACGGAACGTGTGAAAAAACAATTGTAATATGCCTGGCTTGGTACAGGCGATTTTTAGAGAAATGATGGGTTAAACCAGGTTGTATACCTTGATAAACTTCGAACTTGTATGACAGTTGTTTATAGTTCCGCGATATCGAAAACAAGTAGGTGAGAAACTCAAGCAGTCATAAAATGATAATGTGACAATAATTGGGTGCCAACTGCCAAAATTGTGTTAATATACAACGCAATTGTCTAAAAATTTCAAACAAACATACAAATAACTTAGACGCCAACAAAGAAGTAGTTATATTGTATAGTAAACTTAACAAAGATACCAACAAAAATGTTTTTGTAGTTGCTCGGAAATTGTTAAAGACGCTGAAAAAAACGTGTGTAGTTAATAGAACATACAGTATACAAATTAAGAAAATATAAATACAAAAGTCAACAATGTGGAAACAACACCGTAAAAGCCGAATCGCACTTCAGGAAAATGAAATAGTTTGAACGATATTAGGAAACAAAACATTGTAAAAATGTACTTCTTTTTCAAAACATTTTAAACTTGTTTGTTTCTCGAAATTCCCCAAAATTCATTAAAAAGAGGCCATTTTACGACAATAGTACAGCTACTGTAGTATTCTAATCTTTTTTCAAAGAGATAAAAAACTTATGGAAATGTGTTAATTTGTAAATAATGTCAAATTCTCACACAAATATATTTTAAGAAATCAAAATGAAACTGGAGTGAGAGAACAATACAGCCCTAAAACCTTTTACAAATATATGTACACGTAGTTATGATTCATATTCTAATCAATTGTCCATTTTATTTGTAATATCGTATTTGATGGAAGAGCTCTATGTACGTATTTGTACATTTGTGTTATAAGGGTCATCAGTTCTGTGCTTAGAAGGAACATACATAGCATAAACAATAATTACTTCAAGCAAACTTATTTCATTTATAAGACCATAACGCAAACACCTTGTTTTGTTATATACGATAAAAGTACATTAAAATAATGTGTAAATTCAGAAAATTTGCTTTCTTTTTTTTATAGTTGCGAGTGTTAAATTAAAAAAGAGAGGATTATATGAAATGCTGCATACATTTAATGCTATTAAACGATGAAATGGGGGTTTTTATTTTTTTCCATACTCGATACTTACGCAATTATAACAAAAATGAAAATATCGGCAACTTTTTCGAATTAAAAGTATAGACTATACTTAATAGCCTAATACACACAACAACATTTACGAAATTAAGTGCAAACAAATATTTATATATATAAACTGGTTTAATCTTACCTTCCATGTTATTTCACCACCGATTACATTTTACAATGCAGTTATACCTTTTTAGTAGAATCTTATTTATAAAGAATTATTTTGAAACGAAAAGTTGAAATCGATGCAAGGTGTCAGAGAGTTTGAACAAGACATCGATTAATGCGTTTACTTAACATTGCTTTTCTACCAGGTGATTTAATATATGAAAAACATAAACATCTTAATAGTCTATTTATACCCGTTCGAATTAATAAAAGGAGGTTTATACTTCCCTATAAAAATAAATTGATTCATAAACAACACTCGTCTGTTTCATGCCGTTTGTATCGTAAGCTGATTCAGTTTACAAGGACAATATTTAAAAAAACACTGCTTTCTATTTTCGGAAATATGTTTGTCATAAAAGTTTTATTTTATTTATTCTATATTTGAAAAATTGAAATTTTAAAATACATTTCCTTACATTCAATTATTTATTCAAAAATTCATTGAAGAGGAAAATATTATAGCGTCGTTCAATTATTGCTAGAAAGGAATAGGAATTCATTAGACATTTTTTTCTTTTCATTCAGATTTTAAAAACAAATTAACATTAATAAAAAAAAATGTTCCAATTAGTTATTGATTTACAATAATATAAAAGAGGAAAATATTATTGCGTCGTCAGTTTTATTGTTAAAAAAAGACAGATGGTATATTGACAAATCATTTCAAAGTGTTCATTTTAGCTAATGTTTTTCTTGATATGATGGCGTAACGTATCAACTTAGATGTTTTTTCATTCAAAACCTGCTTCTGGTCAATTCAAATGTATACCTTAACATTAGGTCTGATTCAAAGTGTGACAACCGTCATTCATAAAACATGTTGAAAAGGCGTAAACAAAAGATCAAACAAGCGCCAACAACCTTGTTTTCGTCCTAATGCTTACTTTCTGTTTTCATGATTAAGTCAGTCTCTAAAAAAAATACCCCAATAGGTGGATGCCAATTATCACATATATACATACATGTGCATAGAAATTAATTTTTTTCCAAGAGTATATGGATAATTCTTACTTCTACTATCACAAAAATGAAAGAAACTCCACACATACAGCTAAGTAAAACATGAAAGACAACATACATGTACAATGTAAGTTTCTTTGTTCCATTCCGGTCGACAAAGTACCTATAGATCACGGCAAATTGTACTTATCTGAACGAAACGAAACACTGTTATTTACATCGGTCGTTGACAAAGGTTAAGATATAAAAGAACCACCCTGGCTGTTAATCGGTCTGCCCATCTGTCTATTCAATGCAAGTAATCATACATCGTGTGGTTGCTTGTGATCAAGCTCTACAGAGAACTGTGTAGACGTAAATTTTATTTTAGGCATTATTTCTTTAGGCGCATAATATAAGACAGTTTTGCTGCTAATGTTGCTGCATTATAAAATATAGGATATCGCAGGAAATTGCTAATATTGAAGGAATATACCTACATGTTTTATATTTTCGACAAAATATCTATGTCATTTTATGAAATTAGGTAAACCAAAGACAACTCAAACATCAGAGATCAAAGGGAGAGAAATGGATGTGTCAAAGATGATAAAATATGACAAAAAAACAACAACACTGTTTAGATATAAACCATTGTGGTTTACTTTGTGAAAACATTCCGTTCCATGCATTTAACTAACAGTACTACTTTGAATGCAACATTATTTCAAATTAAGTTGAATTATTGCACCAAGTATAATTCTAGACGCCAATATACTGAGAATCATCGGATATACACATTATTAAGTCATGTTATATATCTTCATGGAGTTACTTTCTTTCAGAACGATAAGTCTTTCTTTTGAAGAATCGACCCAGACGATACAAATTTTCAATGAAATTTGCTTCAAGGCATAAAATAATGACCAATGTAAGGTCATTATTTTCCCTGATTTAAATGCACACTTTGATTTAATTAATCACTTGATTCGTTTGATAGTTATCGTGTGATGTTGCCAATTGGGGTTTTACTTTTCTTTTTTACCATCTTTGATTGGTTTAAGACAGAAACCAATCCTTCCCTCCTTTTATTAGACTTACATACATAAAATCGTCGTTGACGCACATTTTTAAATCATTCGAAACAAATAATGTGAAATTTTGTTATTTTATTGCTTCATGAGGGGACATAACGTGAGATTTATTTAATAATGCAAAACTTTTTATTACACTTTTAAAACAAGCCAGATTTACCACAGTCGTGAAATCATACTTTGACCAATGAATGTTCGCTTTTCGTGTTACATGTACATTATAATTGTTCGTGCTCTCTTCGTGCCAGTTCCTAACCAATTGCATCTATATATACCTTTAACTTTCTCAAATGATCAAATGATCAAATATTCATTTTTTCCAGAGAATAACAGCCTCGTATTTTATAACGGGGTGAGAAGGGGTATAATTTTTAATCCTGAAGCTCAGTTAAAAAAAAAAGTATTGCCAGACAAAAGAGATAAAACATTTATTCTAAATATTTCGTTCAAAATTGTTGAAACAATAGTCTGCTTTTCCTCGAAAAAATGTCATGAAAAAAAAAGAAAAAAACATAGCATCTCCCTTTCATAAACTAAGTTTATACAATAAATTACTAACATGGTGACTTGTATTACAAAAATAAGAAGATGTGGTATGATTGTCATGACTATTCACTAAAATTAAAATGAAGTGGATGTAAGAAATTATAGGCAACCGTACGGCCTTCAACAATGAGAAAACAACCCTTACCGTATAGTCGGCTTTTAAAGGCCACGGCATGAAAAATATGAAGCAATTCAATTGAGAAAACTTATTTCATCAATAAAAATCAATTTACGAAAAAAAAATATGAAAGACATGAACCAACGACAACCACAGAACTACAGGCTAAAATATCAATCAATACACATCCAACATCCAATGGATTTCGTGTAAAGACGTCATTAACGGTCAGAGAAAAACATGACATTTTGCAATGCCAAAATATAGTTATCGACAGATTGTAGTACTGTGAAAATGCATATGTGTAATATTAAGTATGGTTTTAATTTACAGATAACAAAATCAATATCTGAACCAATAAAAACAATATTCAAAGATTTAATTACAGTGTTGAATAGGTAACATTTTAGAATAAGTTTATTTAAAGTATTGATAAGTTTACCCGGATCGTATCTAAATTTCCTGGCTCGGTTAACAACATCATCGTAAAATTTAGGATGCGCTATTCCTTTTGAAATACAGGTAAAGCCAAACTTGCAAACCAAATCTTTGTATCAATTGAAGCATTTGGTAAAGGTTGTATGTTATTGTGGTAACAAAATTGCTGACTTAATAATCTACCAGTAATACATAGATTACGCTCATTGAAATCCAAAACGTAACTACAGATACGAGCATAGCGAACGAGTTGGGATACATAAACACCGTAAGACGCTGCCAAAGGAACATCACCGTCCAAAGTTTTCATACACCGTAACACTTAGTGTGTGTCTTACTTCATGCAGTTACGGTAATATTATTTTGTAACTTGATAATTATTTCTAAACTTTATATCCAGATTAATTAGTTAGTTTTATTTCACATCATAAATGCACCGTATGGCGTATTAAAACCTGAACGCGTCAGAAAAGAATATACCACTTTAGTGTGGTCGGAAAAATATGATGTTGACGGTATATAAGACAGTTAATGCATATGTTAAGGTTTGTGTTTGTCGTATAACACACCTCAGTGTGTCAGGACGAATCATGACACCCCTCGGAGTGTTATATGAGAAGAAAAACATTAATGTATTCATTATCTATTAACGTAATTCTAGTTATATATATTAACTAATTTAAAATAGAATGAAATACAATATTGATGAAAAATACTTTATGGCTCTTTCATTACTCATCGTTCGGTTCCGATCCGCCAAAACTTATATCTTTGTTAATAACTTAATATGGCATATGCTGTTTATTATTACACTCAATCGTCTCACGAAAGAAGCATTTTTCTTAAGTCTGTAGATATACACGTTTGCTATCCCCTTAAATGTTAACTATTGCCAACACTGTTTTTCAGTGAAATTATAGTTATTTGCAAAGAAATATTTCAAATTTGAAACTAATTCAGGTTTTTCACTAACAACGAATTTTATGTGTCTTTCAAAACTTTTCTACATTCCATTCTATTTACAAAAGAACAAAAAAGTGTATATGACTAATCGTTGTCATTCGGCTAGCGGTTTAACAATATTAAACAAAAGTTCAATAAAATTTTAAAGTATAAAAGTAAATAACTTATCAGTAAAAGTTGCACCGTTAATTTTATCATCATTCATCAACATGATCAAGCACGTAAATCTTCTTGAATAAAATGATTTTATTTTTCACAAGGAGCTACTCATAGATAGCCTTTTTAATCGCCTAATCAACAATGGAAACGAATTTAATAGATTTACAGTCTCATTGAATGCTTGTTTAGCTGATACATTGTCTCCCATTAACTGTAAAGCAGTACCAAGACAGTAGTAAGATGTTGATCTAACAATTACATCCTCTCCAATGAAGTAGTCTTCGTCTATTGTCAATTGAAGATCTTGAAGGGAATTCCGAAATTCTCGCACGTTGTTCAGATGGTAATGACATAGGAAAGACAAAAAATGTGAGTAAACTACAGGCGGTATTGCAAAGATAATTCTTTCGATTAGCAGTTCCATTGGAATAAATGTCGAAGTTTTAAAAATGACATAATCTACCAGTACGTTTTTTAACGAATGAACCACTCCTTGCTTTTGTACAAAGTGCCATTTGATTATAAGACGTTGCATGGCTGACAATTCTGCTCCTCGGAATAGTTTTTCAGGTGTACACTTCGATAATGCATACGAGATAATTATAAGAGATTTTGTATATTGGTTTTCCTTGTAGAAAAACGAAGCAAGCATCAACCACCCAGAGACAGTATCGTGGTTGATATTCATTAGTAGATAACTCAGACAAGTGTTGTATTGTTTATAGTGATTCTTATTATTGATTGTACTGCTCAGGTTTACGGACTGGCAATGTTTGTTGCACATCACTGACATGAAATATGCAAATAGGTATTTCAATTTCTTGGAGTTATAAGACATAATGTTATGAACAGCTGTACTAAAGTTATTGTATTTACCACTCACAGAACCAACACGAATATTTACGTTTGAGTTTAACAATTTGTTTATATCTTCATAATAAAAGACACTGTGATAATTTTGAATGTTGCAGGGCAAGAACGAAAGATGTGATATTTGTTTAGAGAAAAACATGCATCGCCATCCATAGCTAAATAGCACACGAAGTGTATCTATTAAATTAGTCCTATCCAGTCCTTCTATCTTATTCTCAAACAAATTATTTTCTGGAATGAAATAATGCGGACAAACTTGATACTGCACACAATAAATGAGCCGACGGAAACATCTCATAAAACACGGTATCAAATTGTCAGGTGTCCATACAGTGGGTTGTAATTCTTCTGATATCCAGAAAATAATTGTCTTCAGGTAATAAGAACACAATAAATCTGTACATCTACTATCAGTATGTATTACATCCTTTAGAAGAATTTTCATGAGCGCATAGCAAAGTAACTGCGCTTGACTAAACGTATAAATAAGAAGTTTTTCAGCAACTGAAAATGAAATTCGCCATTCAAATTCCTCGTGTGGTGACCCTTTAGCACCGATTGGGACAAACAGCACGCCATGATCAATGATCATCTGCTTTGTGTTTTCATATGGCCATGAACTATTTGACCTCACAATCCATTCTGATGCGGGTTTAAACCAAGATTTAGTATGAAGGCTAGGAGCCATGTCATAACGACCATGTATATCGGATATGCAAGGTCCATGTACAAAGGGACCTAATTCGTTTAGAAATGTTTGTTTGAATAAGACATTTGACAAATAATTGCCCATTCTGCATTTTTCACAAAATAGGGGATGAGGACTACCTATAAGTTGCAACATTACAAAACCTGGTTTTGTACCTTCTGTCATCATTGTGAAATTCGTTTTTGAACGACTAAAAACAATAGGTGTTCTATTATCGTGGATCTCGATGTCCTTTAAGACAAACATAAGATCTAGATCACTACCTAGCATCTGCAGTCCTTCGCCAAATCTTCCGCTGGTAATGATCACTTTTATGTCGTCACTGGAAAGATTATCACAAGCTGTGCTCATCATTCTTATAGTTTTGACGTGATTTTCTGTTCCAACAACGTATTTGCACATATGACGGTAAAGGGATGATGACACATCTGAAACAATAAATGTTCAACAAAAATTTATTTAATTATCAATAGCATATCAATGTAGAATATGTACCATGATTTAGCGCAGCCGTACACGTATGTCCTGTCTGCAAACGAATGATGTTTATTGTTACTTCAAGGTACCTTTTTGGAAAAAAAAACGTCAGAAGAAGTTTATATACATGGATACTTAGCAAATACATCGTGTAACTGATAATGTATGACTAGTTAACTATTAAGACGGGGATATCGTTACATCAGACTATACTTGACATTTCCTAAATTCTTTCACGAAAACAAATATCCTGATATAATTTACGCTCTTCAACTTTGATGTGAAAGAGGGTCTTCAGAAATACTGTGAAACTGTTTGCTCGCGTAGTGGTATTAACCATATGTGGATTCTAAAAAACTCTAAAGAACTTCTGGATAATTCTAAATCTCGGTCTTTTTCTGAAATTAGTTCTATCAAAACTTTTGATTTTTCAACCTTGTATACCACCATTCCCCATCTGAAATTGAAAAACCGTCTAAAAGAAATAATCCACAATGCTTTTCATCATAAATATGGTAGCATACGCTATAAATTTATTACTTTGGGATACCATAAGGCACATTTTGTTAATAGTGAACAAAAGGGTAAAACATGCTATACAGAGGAACAAGTGATCAGTATGCTGGAGTTTCTTATGGACAACATATATTTGTTGAATTTGGAGGTAGACTTTTTCAACAAATTGTCGGCATTCCTATGGGAACGAACAGTGCGCCTCTCCTTGCCGACCTCTTCTTGTTTTCATATGAATCGGAGTTCCTTCAGACACTTGTCAAAAACAAGAAGATCAAAGAAGCCAGGTTATTTAATTTCACTTTCAGATATATTGATGATGTTCTTTCCATTAACAATCCGAACTTTTCTGATTGGGTTCCATTAATAAATCCACCAGAACTAGAAATTGAAGAAACAACAGACACGGCTTCCTCCGCCTCATTTATAGACTTATACCTCGAATTTGACATACACAGTCATCTCAGTACCAGAATCTATGACAAACGAAACGATTTTAATTTTGAAATTATCAATTTCCCCCATGAGATATACATTTCCCAACTTATTGGGTATTCAAGAGCTTGCAGCTCCTACTCAGACTTTGTAAAACGTCACCAGTATCTGAGCAGAAAGTTGATGAACCAGGGGTATGTCAAAGAATGTCTCGTCTTTTTTCTAAAAAAGTTCATCGGAAGGTACCAAGAACTTGTTGATAAATATTCCGTATCAACTTCACAAATAATACACAATGGTCTTGAAATATAGATTTTGCGTACTGACGTTGTTTATCATCTTAATAACGTGTTATATAGATATAAGAAGATGTGGTATGAGTGCCAATGAGACAACTCTTTTTAAAGTGTAAACCATTATAGGTCACAGTACGGTCTTCAACACGGAGCCTTGGCTCACACCGAAGAGTGAGCCAAGTAGTATTCTTTTATTTACCTTTATTAATGTTAATTTTACTGTTAAGTCTGGTTTTTTTTAGATATCCATTTGACGTGACTCTGTGCTTATGTATCCCGTCATACTTTGAACGACAAAATTATTTTATTTATTAATATTACTTTTACTGTTGAGTCTGTTTTTTGTGATATACATTTGACGTGACTCTGTACTTATGTATATCTTCATACTTTGTACCACACAATTATCTTATTTATCAATATTACTTTTACTGTTAAGTCTGTTTATTGTTATATCCAGTTTACGTGACTCTGTATTTATGTATCCCCTCATACTTTGAACGACAAAATTATTTTATGTCTACCTGTGCGAATTTCAAACGCGCGATTTTACGCCAGTACTTAAAACCATCCATCCTTTATCGGTGGATTTTACATAGATACAATGTTGACTGCTGTACCCCGATTTTTGACATTTCTACCTATTGTGTCTGTTTGTTTTGTTCACGCATCGTTGTCAATATAATGGAATTTGATGCGACTGTCATACAAGTGAGAGGTTTACCTAGCTATAAAACCAGGTACAATCCACCATTTTCTACATAAGAAAATGCCTGTACCAAGTCAGGAATATGACAGCTGTTATCCATTCGTTAGATGTGTTTGTTTTTTTTTTATTTTGCCATTTGATTGGGGACTTTCCTTTTTGAATTTTCCTCGGAGTTCAGTATTTTTGCGATTTTACTTTTTTTTTGTAATTAATTTGGCTTTTCTACCTTTGAAATTCGAGCGCCCCTTATGAGTCTAATGTAGACGAGACGGGAGTATTACGTACAAAATTATAAGGTTGTTATCTTTGATTTGGGTTTGGAATTCAAAGATAGGATTAAAGAAGCAGATATGAAAACTGTTACAGAATAATAAATTTCGGAATACTTCGGTGTTTTGTAATATTATTAAGGTTTATTGATTTTCATGTTTGTCTATGTTAGTGCATGTTTATACCTGCAATACATATATTATCTAGTACTTCAAATAAAATTAGATGATGTATATCAACGCTTGTTGAATTGATACATTGGTTGTTGTTAAACGCACTTTCAGCTCTATTAGCTTAATCGTGGTTCTCGGGTTTTAGTTGACGATTGTTTTAGTTTATACTTATGTCATTCATTGAACATATGCATACTTATTTGTTTTCATATAGGATTATTTTTTCAATGATTTAAACAAAAATGTTTAAAATAATAAACAATTGCTGATTACTAAGATTTAAATGAACTTCCATATAGATATGCAAACAGGAACATTGATTACAAAAATGGTTACCTGTATATAAAAACTATGTCAGAAGATTATTTCTAGCACAGGTTCACACAACAATATAATGTTAAGTTTTTTTTCTTCAAATTAGGATGATTATCAGCTTCTTCAAGTAGCTTACATGTACTTAATACTGATTAAAAAAATGTATGGTTTCTATATATTTCCCTATGAAAAAGGGATATATATATATAATTCCTGTTTAAACGAGATAACTTCCTGTCGGTTGATCTTATGCAAGGTCATTTATCGTTCAAACTAATTCAAATGACATCATCGCTTTGAATTGTACTAGATTGTAGTAAACGGAAAGGTTAAAATTGAGAAAATCAAATTGGTCCTTTACCTTGATCTCAATTTCAATGTCAAAGATCGTAGACCTCAAATGCAAAGACCCCATGTCTATAAAGTCTATTGTTAAGAAGTTATCCTACCAGAAAGTTTATTATGAATATTTACTGGGTGAAAACTTCTACAAAATTATTCAGTTTACTTCGAACCAAATGTATTGAATGTTTAATCTTAGAATGTATGTAAACTGCAAAAAAAATCCATTTATCAGTAAAATATCAATATACATAATAGAATAAACAAAAACAAATTCTGTCTTGTGATAGCACAAAAAAAAGCGTTTGCTGAAGTTTCTGCAAAAATCGTGTTATGTTTGACAAAGTTATTGATGTATACATATAGAATAAAAACACACATTGTCTCGAAAAAATAAATTGTACAAGGCTTAAAAACAGGTAGAAAGCTAGGCTCTGCCGAACATTTCTATCCTGTTTTGAGCCGAGTACAAATAAAATTTATATTTCGAGACAATGTATGTTTATTCCTTATATACAGCAACTCCAACAACTGTTCCAAATGAAATATTTAGGGTAAAAACCATCATTGTTTAGTATGGCGCGAACGACGTAAAAATTCCACAAACCTTTACTTTTTATGAAGTCATAAATAAAACTCTACGGAAACACATTGTCAACATCATAAACAAGACAAAATACGGTCAGTGACTGTATATCACAAATGATTATACGGTCAATGCAATTTGACTGCGCAAATAGCATAACTGCGGTATATATTGCAATAACGGCCAATACAATTTAGAAATAAACATTCAGCCAAAGAGTGATAACATTTTGCCCATTTTTTTTTCAGAAGAGAAGCTTGTTAAGAAACAATGAAACACGAAGACGGACGATAACTACGGATACCAAGTGATTGCAATAACTTACATGGGCAGGTAGGCATTTAGCATAACATTTATTAAATCGTGATATAGTGTGTTGTTCTGTTTTATCTTTAATACATTGTATATTGTTAACGTAACGTATTTCAGTTTCATTTATATATACTGAAATCTAAAATTTGAATTAAAATGCCTGCAAACGTCACAGAATATTCATTTCTTAACTAAATAACTATATATACAGATGTATTACAGTGTGTTTCCATAAACTATTACTAATGTCCGTATTACTTGAATGATCAGTTTTATTTGGCTTCAGTACAAGAAATTGGACCTACATTAAGACATTATTTCATCAATTTATCATGTTTATTGAACATTCGTTCTATACAAGCCTTATGATTTACACTTTTTTACAAAAAGCTAAAGCCATTTTTGAGCAGGAGTTGTCTGTTATTCCACAGGTTGAGACACAGAGAACTAACAGTTAACTTGTTTTAATTAATTATACGTTTGTAATATTTGGATTCTCCCTTGTTTATGTTTAATATTTCATGTATTACTAATCTATATATTAACATTCATTAACATGATAAATGAAATTGTTTGTTCGTGTATTAATGAATGATTATCCTGCTCTTTTTTTTTTACCATGATTGGAATAATGCAATATGTCTGTATTTATGTATGAAGCGTATAGACAACAACGTCTTTCTCACATTGATTTTCCATCATAACTTTATTCTCTAAAGTGTTAAGCTGCAAATATTTTCGAAGTCGAGATGAATATATACCAAGATGTAAGAGGAAAAAGCATCAAAGCAGAACTAATTAGGCTAAAATAATTTTGCCATAAGTGTATACTGCAAGTAACGTATTATATATTTTAGGAGATGTGGCGTTAAGGTCCGGTAGACACCAACCATTGCAAACGAAGCAAACGACCAAAAATATCAAAAGGCCAGTATACGAAATAGAATGCAACAGACGCGTTAAAATATTATATGGTCAAAATAGGACTGTTTTAAACAAATGAACATATCTGAAAGAATATATCACAGATCCGTCATCAACAGCAAATTAAATAAATGATAAAAGAGACATTGATAAATAGTAAAACACATTCATTGAGCAAAGTCAATTACTAGACTAATCACGGGAACATATGAAGGAGTAAAACATAGTATTCATTTTTTTAAATCTTGATCTCGATATTCGAAATACTGCAAACAGATCACTATAGAAACCTACTTAACCTTGTACTATTGGTATGAGCATTTACTGAAACAAAAGTAAAAATATAAAAATTATTCATAATATCGTATGCGAAAACACTCTGAATGAGCTCTTATAATCTACACTGTTGATATGGAACCAAGCCGTCCTGGGTAAAAATATAAGCATCTTAACTTCTGAGTACATTTCATATTACCAGTGAAACAAAGTACAACAACATATACAGTAGGGCACGAACTTAAGAACTTCCCTGAAATCAGCACTATATATATATATAACTACAGAAAAAAATATTCAGTCTTGCTCATGTTGCTTTACCTTATTCATTTAATAATTAATATGAAGACGATCGGAACAGGGATGTTTCCACGAACTGTATCGACCTATTAATTTCTGAGGATAAACATGAGTGTTAATGTTGGGGTTTGAAAAACATAAACAACCTTCACGAATCAAATAATATGTAATGGAAAAATACATGTATTGTAAAATTGATGGGTAAAATACAAGACACATTCCTTATCATGGCCCAAAACCAGGCTTTTCAAAAACCAAAAAATTATAATGTTCCTTTATTGTAGGCACCCTCCCCTTTTCTATGAGTTTTACACTCAATTGACAGTCTTACAAGAAGAACCACTGTCACGCTTAATGAAAAGTCATGTAATTACTTCGTATGCATGTTATTCGAGTGTTCCATTAACGGGAATTAGCTTAGCTGATAAAAGATTGATATGCGAGTTTTTATTGTTTTTCCGATAGCTATAATGTCGCCATATTCGCAATTATAGAAATATTAGAAACATTGCTGAATTTATAGTATTGAACTTTTAGTACATTAACATTTACAAATTAAATATTGAAATTATCAATATAAACTAACTTTATCTTACCTTCCATGTTGTTTCACCACCGTTTATCTAGATCTTTCACAACACATTTACATATTGTGCAGGATGTTACAGAATCACTTTGAAGCCAAAAGCTGAAATATGTGTAAGGTCTCGCAAAAGTCGAAAAAAATATATGGAATTCACAATTACACCTGTCATTTACATTGCCTTTCTGACCGTTGATTTCTTATTTGACAACACATAAAAGATACTCTTCTTTTTACAGACTTTCTAATTTACAACAAGTGGTAAATACTTCCTTATGAAAATCAATTCAATAACGAGAAACATTATCTTTTTATTAACTTTAATGGATCAAATTTACCAGGACAATATTTTAACAAAACTGAATTCTATTTCCGGGAATGATTTTGTCATAGACGTTACATTTTATATACCTTTTTAATATAGGTTTGTTTTCAAATAGATTCCCATACTTTCAAATTATTATACACATATTTTAAAACACAACAAGACAAATGTCCTCAATTGTATGCACCACAAATGGGATCAGTTCAACTAAAAAACATACATTCTACAAAAAAGAAGCGCATAATTAATTTCATTTGTAGTTCTTTTTTTATGTTTGAATATTAAATATTTTCATATACATTCCTAAACATTCAATTATTTATTTATAATCATATGTACGATGAAAATATTACAGCGTCGTCATTATTATTGCACTAAAAAAAGGAATACGGATTATTGAGAAATGAAGTCAAGCTTTTTGATCTGTCATGTAAGTTTTATTTCCTCATTTTTTTCAAATTCTAATATTGGATTGTTTTTAAATAGATTCCCTTATATTCAATTTTTTATGCACATATTATAAAACACGACAAGATAATATTCCCAATTGTTTGCACCACAAATGGCATCAGTTTCAATAAATAAAAACATACAATCTATAAAAAAGAAGCCAATAATTAAAGCATGAATACTACATATATAATGCACAAACTGTTATACTTAAGATTAATTTTCCTATACACAAAATACGTTTTACTCTATAGATGGTATCCACACTTGTCGATAACTTTTCTCGTGCACGAACCACTTTAAATACTAAGAAGACTTCTTACTGTATTGTTATCACAATTAGTCCGATTTCTTTATTCGAAAATGCATACGTCTACCACGCATACAAATATTTCAAGATTAATTAGGTAGCAGGCGCACGACTTCACACTGCGATCAATTGTTAGGGGAAGTTTCATTTATCTGGATTGCACACTATAGAAGGAGTGCATCACCGGACAGTCCAACCGTTAAGCCGCGTGCCAGATATAACCATACTATAAGCCGGTGTTGGACTTCTTCCAACCCTGCCAAAATAAATTGTTATTTAGAATAAAACATACCTAAATTGTATCTAGTATTAATATTTCTGTTTCTTTCAACAAAATACTTTTTGTAACTCAATAAGTTAACACATGCGATAATACAAAATATGCAAAATTGAACACTTGCATGTATCAACAATTTGTTTTTAAAGTTTGTCAGCTGCTGTTTTCTTTCAAACTTTAATTCAACCTTCAAACTGAATGTTTTTACAAAATTGTCAACTGTAAGTATTATCTTGACCGATGTTTTCAAAAACGGTAAATGGATAAATTACATAAATAGACACTTTAACAAGATATGGAAATACATTCATTTTTTTTCAAAGATACTGACATGTTTTATAAAATATAAACGGGAAGCAATAAAACAACTAATGATACTATACAACTGACATGAGAAGTCATGTCAATGACCTATTCTCTCTGTTGCAATGATTTACATATTTCAAAAGTACCCTATCGGAGCAACTGATATCAACCCTAGTTGTAGTGGGGTTCATGTTTTGCTTAATTTTGGGTTTTTAAGTAGTGTTTTTCTACTTGTTTTGTCTCTTCGTCGTTTGTTACCATTACGTTTTCATTTTATTTTCGAAATGCTGGTTTTGACCGATATCTTCTGCCTTTTTTTTTGTTAATTCACATTATTTGCACACATCATAAAGTACTACTTGATCACATATTAAACGACATTTTAGATCCTGTCTTTTAATTCTAAAGATTAAATTTGTTTTGTAGTTACATAGAAGTAAGCTTCGACAGTCTTATGAACGATCTTATATAAGTTATATAGAGGTGATCTGGCATAAACCTGGCACTATGCTTAAATATGTAGAAGATTTGTCTTGCTGACCTCTTGTGTCCTATCATATTCAAAGCAGTTCCAAGACAGTAGTAAGATATGTGTTCTCGAGCATCAAAATGGCCTTCGGCTATAATATAATTCTAAGTCTAGAAAGGATGCTTGACGTGCTTGCACATTGTTAAGTTGATAATGGCATAAGAAAGACAAAAAATGCGCGTAAACTGTAGCCGGTATTTCATTACAGAAGTATTTTTTTTCTACATGTTCTATAGCCAGTTCCATTGGAATAACAGTATAATTCGATTAAGCAAAAAAATCCAGAAAAGTATTGTCTTCATGTTATAAGAACTTAGTTTATCTTTATATCTGATATCCTTATTTATGACATCCTTCATCTCAATTTCATGAGCGCGTAACAGAGTAACTAAATGTATGACTAAATGTATGAATGAGAAGATGTTCTCCAACTGAGAATGATATACGCCATTCCAATTCTTAGTATGGTGACGCTTTAATACTCACTGGTGCAAACAGCACTCCATGACTTATGATTAACTGCTTTGTCTTGTCATTTGGCCAGGGAATATTAGACCTAGCAATCCATTGCGCTTCAGGTTTAACTCAACATTTACTTTGAAGGCATAGTCATGAAATCCAGTCTTGTCGCATACACAAGGTCCATGTACAATGGGAGTAATATCATCCAAACACATTGATGGATGGAGAGTTGTCTCATTGGCACTCATACCACATCTTCTTATATCTGTATATATTGTTTGAAAGTGACATTTGGCAGATGATATTCCCCTCTGAATTGTTCACAGATTTTGTTTGCATTTAAGAATGCTTACCTATCAGAAGTAGCATAGCAAAACGTGGTTAAGTATCGTATGTCATGGCTAATAAATACTTCTTTGGAGGTTTTACAAGTGCATATGTTATATTATCTAGGAAGTTGACACACTTGAAAAGAAACATCTTCATCAAAACTGTCGCCGGTAATGTTTACCGTTTTATCAACACTAAATAAACTATTACGAACAGTATGCATCAATCTAATTGTTTTACTAGGTTTTCTGTACCGACTATATTTTGACACAAATACTGAAACCGAGATATTGACACGTCTTTTGTGATATTTGTAACAATTATTTCATAACATTACTTTATCAAATAATCAGTGTAAAAGTTAGTAGGCATATATCAAAGTGCAGTCTTAAAATATTTTTTGTTTTTGTGTTTTAAAATTTAAGTGGAAACATTTATATTGAATTCCATTTATTTGACGTTTACGAAACACATTATTGAAGTCAGCAAATAAACACTGGTTTAATCATACCTGGCATGCTGTTTGAGCATCATATACCTATATATTCTACTAGGCATTTCTATAATGTGGAGACCTCTTTTAATATATAAATACGCCAAAGCCAAAGGTTGATAATCTTCATGTAACATCTCGTTCTGAATGAATATCGAATTCAGTTTGACCCCTTTCATTGACATTTCCTTTCTTCCTGTTGAATTATTGTGTGACAACAAATTTTCGGTATTATTCTCTTCATGCTCGTGCGAATTCAAAAAGGTGATATGCATGTTAATTGAAAAAAAGTATCCTATTGTATCTTTATCAGATTTGGCTCAAACGAATAACATTCTTCAAATCTGAGTTTTGATTCTAGGTGTAGTTCATTATGCAATTTGTTTTCTCTTATTTTGTTAGATTTTTTAAAAAATGTTTCTTCAAAAATCAATATGATATTTACTATTATAGTTTAGAATTCAAATAAATGTTGCGTCGTCATCACTGTTAAAGCGGAAAATGAAATATTGGAAAATTTTGTAAAGCTTTTCATTTTATATAGAATACTTAACAAGTTGATTTAGGACTATAAACACCTTTATTGTTACAGTGTTAGAATAGGTCCAGTTTTGTTTAGAACATCCACTGTTGTTGCAATTAGTCACATAAATATAAAATGTATGTACTACATCAATAATGCATAACTGAATGCAATGCTAGCAATAATTTTCATAATGCATGCTTGATTTTATAAATCAGTATTGATTTAAAATTTGTTAAAATATGGACTAATTCAAGTACACCTTCGATTCTAAGATTGGTCCTGCTTCAGAAACTCAGCATGATGTTTATGGATTAAAAACGCTGTCGGTGGCCAATACACGTTAGCATATTATGACAAACACTACACAGGCCTTGGAGGCATCATACACTTCATAATAATAAGTCGAGTATCAATAATCATTCTATTAAAATGTGCATCTACATTATGCATTTATGAAGAAAACTTTACGGACGCCATCACGGGTTGTTTGACTGTTATGGAATATATGTTTCACAAAATTAATGACGACTGATATGTTCTAATTGTCGTAACCACAATCCCGTCCTCTTCGTTTTATCGACTGTGACCCATCGAATTAGACTAATCAACGGTGTACTTTGAAGCAACAGCAAAATAGTGGTATCATACATGTATCATGCGTATTCAAATATGGAAATGCATGGCTGATGTGATACGCGTTTGTAATTCCTAAAAGTATTCGTGTAAGAGAGAACTTACGTATCTATTTGAAATTTCGGTTTTATGTCTTTCGAGAAAAGAAGTATGCTCGTTTCCATTTTACATCGTATGTATGCAAAACCCGAAACAAACTATATTACTAAGATTTGTTAGGACATAGATTGCACTCTTCAATTAATTTCAAAGAAAATACTGAGGATGAAGTCAGTGTTCTTGAAAGGGTATTCGGTTCGTATTTATCCTGACAAGTAACTAGTCGTTATTATGTCATAGCTGCCATATGTATTTATGGAAATATAAAGTATCCTTATTTTAATTTAAAAACGTCACCGGCATAATTCGGTCGTCCTATAAATACATGAAAATCGAGAAAAAACATAAAAAACTGTAGAACTTTGTTAATTACGAAACAATCATTTCAATTTTTTTTAAATAACTTTTTCAAATGACCACAAATCACATGCTACATTTAGGGTGGTTTTATTTATTTATTTTAGTCTTGCTGTATCAAACAAGAAACTGTCGCAAGTATTTGTAAGATGAGTGAAAGGTCTTTTAGTTCTTTCATTTTGTAGTCTCCTATTCCTAAGAAGAAATCTAGTAATGATATATGCGCTATAATGCATTTGATGCTCTATAAATGATCTTACGATAAAATCCCACCAACAGCGAGAAGGATATTTGATTAAGAAAAACTGTGTCTGGTAAGACTTTCGAATTCCTAAAGCTTCTAGTATATTTTAATATATATTCCCATAGTTTCTTTGCAGTTAGCTGTTCAATGATTATAACCTGCAAAGTTTTCTGTTTTACTCTTTTTACATTATTTAACAAGGATTCATACGACAGATGTACTAAGGATAATCACAAGGTCAAAGAAAAACCCCATAGTATAAACGAAAAACGATGAAAAGTCAAAAACGTCCACATAATTATAAACTAAAAACTAAAATAGAGCAATACAAACTCCATCTACAGCCAGGGCTGACGCCAGTCTCTCTGAAAAATTCGTCTGTACTTTCTCTACTACCAGTAATTTTTCATCTGGGGACTAGAACCGGTAATAAGTCACAATTATTCCGAAGTTGTAATCTGTCTTCATAGACAACTAAAATAACCTTGCTTGTCTTTGTAAAAGAATAACTATCTATTTCGAAATGATCTTAGTGAGATTTTCACGCGAATCGATATTATTTCAATCGACAAATTCAATTCTCATATGAAAACATTAAATGATTGATAGAAAGGACAATGCAAACATTATTTAATTATGTCATTGAATACGTAAGCACACAGTTTGACGTATCGATACTTGGACTCTTTTTGTGAAATATGTAACTTTATGTGTACGGTTATACAACTAGTTAGGTCAGTTAGAAGGTCACAATAATTGTTTACATTGAAGATAATACTGAAGGTATAATTGGAATGGACAAGACCAGTACATTTACATTCTCCCAAGAAATACTATAATTGCACAGGTAGAGAGCTATACAAAAACACACGGAGAATAAATTGTAGTAACGGATTTCTCTTGACCATATTCCATTCTATATCTATTTAATTGCATATCCAACTGATCTGTTTTCGCCTTTGTTGCCCTTACGCTCTTACCTTATGATCATTACATTACTGTTTATGTTGAATAAAAAAAAAACTTGTTTTGTAACGTTAACGATTAGCATACAAAAAAAAATAGATTTCACCACATCATGCTCTGTCAATAAAAGGACCCACAGCTACAAACACGTTTTGGCAAAGTTAAAAGATGTTTCAGTATTCCCTTGATACATTTATGATTGTATATCAAACGATATAATCTGTGAGTAAGATTATATCCGTAGTATGGATTGAGCATGATCACTATTAAAACCTTAGTTACGTTGTCGTTCATGGATTTTGTTCAACCTTATACAAATATATTTGGGCAACTGTTTTCGATAAACAGACACAACAATACGAAATGAATATGAAACGAAGAATACAGAGCACATATGTCTAAATGTACTATGTCGTCTGTATATAAAAACTAAGTATATTGTATTTTACGGCTTTGGAACTAAATCAGACAAGGGAAAACAGCATTATGACTGTTTTGTCTCCTTCATAGGCAAAACTATTATAAATGCAATAAAATTCAATCTATATAACCAGACAATTTGCTAATTATCCAATAAAATAAAGTCGGCATTTAATTAAAAAGTTCAATTAGAATATAAGATATTGGGTGTTAACGTTGACGCCCTTTTCGAAAACCCGATATACGCTATTTTAATGGCGCATGCACCAACATTTTCACAACGATATATGCCTTACTCTGCATTAAGCAAGTATTTTCCAATGATGAAGGTAAATTCAGAAAAGTGGTTGCAACATATAATGTTTATAGAGAGTTCTTTTCATTTTAAGATAAATGTGTTTATTACTCTCTATGACACGTAGATATGAAGTATCGGACTAGTATAAACTTGCATATTAACCAAAAGATAACAACACGTGTTGACAATTAATTAAAGTGCAAGTATCAAATCAGTCAAAACAATTCAAACGTTTTGCGTGCTGTCAGATAGTTTAAACGCATGTACGTTTTGTTGGATTGCGTTTTCCATACCAGTCCATTGTAATTTGATAACTAATTATATTATAGTGTATGGTAGGTGCGTTATTTTCCGTTGTAGCTACCTATTAAACTGTCGTGGTATGACTTAAGTGTATCGTATCTAGGAGTACTGTCAGTTGTTTAAATATCGTATCCGCCTGGGAAATTTTCCTTAAGAGTAGTACATACAGTATAAGTGAAATTACAGCAACATTTCAAACCTTTAAATTTGATATGATATTATATGACATTGGATTAAACGGACTTGTTTTATTTGGTGTGAATTGAATTTTTTGCAAATATATTTTTTTTGTTAAAAATCATATATACATATGTGTATGTGTTTGTGTTGTCAGTGGTACTGTATGCGGAAAAGGAAGGTAATTAAAAATAAATATAAATTATATATTGAATTTTAAGTAAATCAATACACGGGAGTTACACATTACATTAGTAGTATATATAAAGAACATATATATCAAACCCGGATGTTTTTTTTTACACATTATGTGCACATAAGCAGGCAGTCTTAGTTGGCATGACATGAAACAGTGTGAAACATATAAAGAAACATACAGAACTCCCAGATAAATTAATAAAATCCTGTCAAAATTAGACAATATCAACTACCGGAACGAGTAGAAAACAACAGTCATATTCCATACATATATATTGTACTGTTAAACCACTGTTTCGGGTTAGGGGACGGTCAAACAGGCTAAACCCCGCCACATTCTATATATGTCTGTCCCAAGTAAGGAGCCTGTAGTTTATTGCTTGTCTTTAATATTTGTTTTTCGTAAATTGTAGTCATATAAATTCAGCCGTTAGTTTTCTCAATTGAATTGTTTCATATTTTTCATAGTGTGGCCTTTTTATAGCTGACTATACGTTATGTTGTTTTTTTTTCATTGTTGAAAGCCCTGCGAGTGCCAAGAATTGACTACATCCACTTCATTTGAACTGTGGTGGATAGTTGTCTTATTGGAAATCATACCGATTTATTTTCATATTGGTGCAGACATATCATTTACCAAAAATATAATTGTGCCGCTTTGTACTTTTATTGTTTTTTAAAATTTACATGAATAACACTTATATATGGAGAGCATAATGTATGCTAGATTTTTTATAACGCATTTATTGTGTTTTTTGGTATTAGTTTTGTTAAAAGGGAGCGTTATCTTTATTATCTTTTGATTTTAATTGTGCCGAAGTTTCTGAAATTGCATAAACAAATTATGTAAGTTTTGACTGATAGGTTGCTCTTCGTAAATACAGCAGTTTCACAAATCACGCCTCTTTTTGGGAGATATATAATATTTATAAATATTTTACTTTAAAATTAGAAATTGTAGTAGGTTATTTCCTTTGGCAACATAACTGCTTCGCGACAATAAAGACCAGTGAAGAGTAACTATTACCAACATTTGATATCTGTCAATTTCAAGAAGACGTTTTGTTTATTTAAATTTAGAAATTTTTATGGTCAGTTTGCTTCAACATACTTGTACTCTAATTCGGTTGCCAAGCTGAAAAAAGTTGTATATAAAAGTTTCACATAGTTTTCTGTTGAATTGTTACCATTTGTCTGCACTGCAGTGAATAAATATGTATAACAGTATACCGCCCAACAAGGATAATACAGTTGGGTGAGGACCAAGCATTACATAAAGTAAACGCACGTTAACCCCGCGTGCACATATTTCGTTAGTTAACTTCAATTTTCGCGTTTACTATAATTACGTTAACGCGGTCAAAATGGAAATTTCTAATGTCATTAAAAAATTCTTTTGTTCATTTCATATTCTTATAAACATTAAATAATGGCTATATGATTACACACTTCTGATCGACAAATATACATGCAGCTATCATAAAAGAAAGGAAATGTTTTTTTTTTAATTAGAAGGCGGATAGAAAGGTTATCCAACGCATGTTTATATGATTGGACATAAACATCATGGTTTACGTTGCTTCGTTCCCCATTTTTAACAGTGTCTTCCTAAATATAACTCATTAACTGCATTAATGCATGGATTTTTCATCGTAAATCCCCTTGTTTGCCTTGGATTTACGATTCTGTTTTTGCCAAATGTTCAAAACGAAAATTGGACAGTGTAGGGATATTAATAAGGTATTGTATAGGTATGTATTCTTCACCGATTATAAATGATATATGGGACGTCCGAACAAAAACATACTCGTTCTGAACATCAACGAAATATGTGCCCCTGGACGTTAAGCTACACACATAATAAATCAACCGACATTATATACTAACAGTATACTATTCCAAGAAGAGAACTGCTCATACTTTTCATTATAAAGTACAAATGAAATCAATCATGTTAGTGTTGGATGATGCCATTTCATCATGTTAATAAATAGTTTTGTTTTAAATACAAACCATCCCGAACTACTGACTTTAGTGACGGTTCATTATTATAGATACAGCGAGGAAAACTAATGCTGGCACTCTAAATTGTTGCGGAAATTTTTTTTGTAGTCATTGTGTTGCAATATTGCTGTCATTTGTATACAATCAATCCCGACATAAACATATTACTGATTTACTTCTTATGCGACTATAAGCATGATAAGATTTGCATAATAATGTGCAAACATGGTCGATTTTGGTTGATGCGGACAAATAATTTGTTATACGAGTCAGCCTGAGGTATTAAAACCACTGAATATTTTTTTACTATTCAATATTTTGAATAAAAAGAGGACATGCTGGCACTCTTAATTGATGCGGACAAAATATTGTAGAAATTGTGTTCCAATATTGCTGTCATCTTTATTATACAATCCATCCTGACATAGACATATTACTGATTTAATATGAGGCTATATATATTTACAAAATAAAGTGCAAATATGGTCAATTTTGGTTGATGCGGTCAAATAATTTTGTTATACAAGTCAGCCTGAGGTATCAAAGCTACTGAATATTTTTTACGATTCAATATTTTGAATAAAAAGAGGACATGCTGGCACTCAAAATTGATGCGGACAACATTTTGTAGTCATTGTGTTCCAATATTGCTGTTATCTTTATTATACAATCAATCCTGACATAGAAATATATCTGATTTACTATGAGGCTATATATATTTACATTATGTCGTAATAATTAAGTGCAAGTATGGTCATTTTGGTTGATGCGGTCAATAATTTTGTAATTTTTGAGCCAGTCTGAGATGTGAAAACTGCTAAATTTAGGTGATGATTTAATTATTTGAAAAAAGAAGAACATGCTTGAACTGTGTATTTGTGGAGAAAAAGAAATATACTAATATTTTCAAATAATTAAAAAGGTGAAATATATCATTAACTGTAATCGTCAATATATCAATCGACAATGACCAGTTGGTTATTTAATTTTGATGTTACTTTTCATTTGATATGTAAGGTCAGTGTATCCAGGATACGATGACAATCTGTGTTAACGCGCTGTTTACTACAAACAGTAAACGTGCGTTTACTTTTTTCTCGTTAACACTCGTTTACTCTTTACAAAATTAGAAGACGCGTAATTTTCGCGTTAACGCGGTCCGAGATAAACGCGAAAGTAAACGCCCGTTTATTTTTATGTCTACTGAAATTTCGGAGTTAACGCACAGTTAACGCAGCATTTACATGAAGTGCACGCGAATAAACACTGCGTTAACTTTTTCCGCCCGTCTACATGTAATGCTTGGTCTGCACCCAACTGTAAATCCTATTTAAGTGTAATATTTTAATCAGATTCAGGCTTATGGAAGTTTTTTTTAAAGAAATCATACCTGATTTCAAAATGTCAACTTCTAAACACATTTCTTTTTGGAACTTTCTTCATTATCTTTGTATATTTACAAAGACCTTGTTTTTTTCACATATAAAATACTATTGACTACTGATTTGACCATACCGTGAAGGCTTGAATAGTATTAAAAACAACTATAAAAGCATACAGAAACATGAATCTCGTAGTAAATGAAACTAAATTCATTCCATTTGTTCCAAACAATCAGCAGTATTACAAGTTTTTACAATGTAACATCTGTAAATTGCAAAATTATATATAGATAAGTAAACATTGTTTTTGATAAGTGGAGAGGCTAGATTGGGAAGAGTAACAGTAAATTCATCTTCGTCCCAACATCAAATGTTCTTTTTACGGAAGAAACAATAGAAACATGTTTCCATTCCAGAATAACATTAAGAAATGTCATTTGATACACTATGTATTTGTTTTGTATATGTATAAGTATATACCGGTATAATAAATCAGTAAATTTTGATACCTCAGGATATATATTATCATATGATTGACAGCAATACTAGTTTGACATGTTTAAGACGAGTTTGAATAGTAAATCGTCTTTAGCACAATTTGTGTAAACAGAAGTTTGTGGATATTATTTTTCAGGTAAGTGCTAGGATATTACAAGTGAGGTAGCAATGTAATGTCATTATTGCCGTCCGTTTGCAGTGTGAACAATACATTTCTTTAATAATGTTAGCATTGAATATGAACGGTTATTGACATTATTGAAGTTAATCAAATGCATCAATAAAATACCACAGTCTACAGTTATTGAATGAACTACTAGAATTTCACCCTCCACAATTAAACATAAATTGTGTTATTGTAATATGGTTCATTGCAAGCGACATTTATACTATATACATTTATCAACCTGAATGCAATACAACTATATCGTGAATAAAAAAACAAACTTTGTTCTTGTTAAATGCACATAGAAGGAATTCTTTACGTCAAACTATGTTCTTTGTTAAAATGAAATACAAAAGATTTGATTAAAAGCATCATAGTTGATCAACATATCAGTGTGACATTCGATTACTTTATAATATTTTTATAAAACTTTAAAATGAAATATTTTTTACACCGATGCTTTCCTGTCAAAGCAAAGATAGATACAACAATATTTGACATCACAAGTAATAAGTGCGAAATCAATTTAATTCTTCTTGATATTATCCAAAAGCATGTGAGTTGTATGATGAAAATGTATGGTAATATTGCACGGTATTGACATGTTCGCTTCATTCTTAATCATTTAATTTGCACAGAATTGTAACAAAAATCGAGAATATTGTCAGAGAGACAACTTAAATATATGCCCAATTGTTGTCTTTAAAACATATCAGTGGTTAAATTGTTTTAAAGAATATGTTTATTTGACCTACGTTAACTCAATATTTAAACTGTAATTTGTTGAATCAAAATACTGTCGTGCATAGTGTGCATGTCCGATTTAACGTTTGTGAAAAAGCGCTTGAAGACATGCGATACAGTTTCGATCCCACGGTGAGTTTTAGACGAAAATTTGCATAGAAGCTTTTTTCCCCTAAGCAGTACAAATATGCAAAAACAAAATATGCGTTCATGTGCTACTTTAAGAGATGAATGGGGTCGAAATTTTAAAAATTTACTTAAAATTTCATGTTTTTTTTTTGTTTTACATTTCGATCCTTTGGATAGACAAAAGATATACGCATGCGGATTTTTGTAAAATCATTTGGAAAATCTTCTTTACATAAGTATGCTCTAAATTTATACAACTGTTTTTATGAAATGATTTATTTTTATCAAAGTATCAGGACTTTAAAACAAAATGCAATTTTTGCTGTATATTTATCTAATTAATCTTCATACGTAATCAAACCAAATGTCATTTTAAAAAAAAGACGGGTCCGTGAAATTGTTTTCAAGTTAAATCAGTCTGAATGATAAAAATCAGTCGAAAGTGCATCTTTTTCCGATATGTCACAGTTTGACGTCGCGAAAAATAACATTTTAGGTTAGCAACGTCATTACTGTAACTGTATCGTATACCCTTAAGGCATATGCATTAGAAGCAAGATCTACTATTATAAGGAGATTACTTGAATAGTCTGTCATGAGTTCGTCCTTGAAAGTTTACTATTGTAACTAGTAAATCAGTTATTTTTCATGAATTCACATACTTCTAGATATTAAGTTGTTGTACTTAGTCTAAGTATGTGTTGGCATGTGTTATATTGATTACCTTAGTCCATGCATTTGTTTTTGTGAATGACATTTTTGTTTGGATTTATTCATTGTATATAATGTTCATTGTTCCTTTGCTATTCATATACATGTATAATGGAGGTTGAAGGACCATTGGTTTGCGTGGAAACGTTCGCTATCCTTTACCTCTTATTGCAATCATGATTTATGATTGCTCCTGTGCCAGTCTGACAACAACAATGTGACTGTTTCTTCAGTTCAAATGTGATGATTTCTTGTTTTCAGTATTTTCATTTTTCACCATTTCGTTTTTACATCCGTGCAGATGGCCAGTGAATCTAGTAAATGGTGACGAATGTCGTATACATTCTTATTATTCGACCTGTTTTTATTCTTTATGTCACCAATAAGTTATACAATTTTTTGTGTGCTGTTGAGTTTCGTTTGTATGTCGGTCACTGGTCTAATTTGATTGGAGTAGTCTGCATGTTAAACGACAAGATGTGTACTTTCAAACTCATTTAATTGAAACATTTTTTAACGAAAATATCAACTGAAATCACAAAACCTATAACTGGAATTCCATGAATAAAACGCTTGCCACTGAAATTTGGGTTCTTAAGCATAAATTGAAATGTGTAATACGACACTTAGTTTGAGAATATTTAAGAAGAAAATGTTCTAGGAAAAAGGATATTACAAGTAAGGTGGCAGTATGCATTATTGAACTATCTTTGCGTTGTTCAGTCTGCAGTGTGAAATTTAGATGTCGGTAACAATTTCTGTTTTAAAAGTGAAGAGTTATTAATAGTATTATGGTTTACCAAATTCAAAATTGATTAATTTAGTGTCCAGTTATTATATGAACTGCTGAAATTACAACCTCATAGATTACACGGAAATAGTGTTATTGGTACTTGGTTAATTGCAGGCGAAATTTATACTTATCCATTTATCAATAGAAATGCATTGCAACTATATCTTTGATAAAAAATGGAGTCTTTGTTCTCACTGAATGCACACAGAAAGACTAATATACGTCAAGATATGAAAGTTGTTAAAATGAATTACAAAAAGGTTTGGTTAGTACAAAAGGTTTGATGTAGTTGTTTAGATAATCATGGGCTACTAAAATTATTATGGTTTACCACAAATATTAATAAGTTAACCATGTTACCGTAGTGGACAGTTACTGTATTAACTACTTAAATGACACTCGACAATGACAAGGAAATCGTTGTATTGCTATTTAGGTCATTATATACTATATCCATTTATCAACCGGAATGCAATACAACTATATCTTTGATCAATAATAAAATCATTGTTCCCGCTGATTGCACACAGAAAGAATTCTTTATATCAAGATATAAAGATATATTGTTTGTTAAGTTGAATACAAAAGGTTTGTTTTTAAAGTTACACAGTTTGTCAAACTAACAAGTGTGTTAGTCGATTCCTTTATAATATTTTCATAAAATTTAAAAATTATGAAATAAATGTATACAGAGATATTTTCCGTCGAAGCAAAAAGAAAAAAAAAACAAAAAACAAACAAACCTGCAAGACCAGATATGAAAAAAAAATTAATATGAGTAATGAGCGCGAAATAAATGGAATTCTTCTTGATACTTTCCGAAATCATGTGAGTTGTATGTTAAATTCGCTTCATACTTAATCATTTAATTTACATAGAATTGTGACATGAATTGGAAAAACTGGTAGAGGAACAACTTGATTATATCATCTTTAAATAGATCAGTGGCTAACGTTTGTACACAAATGTATTGACAGGTGTTTAGCTGACTCACCTTTACTAAATACTTGAATCCTAATTTGTTGAATTAAAATATTGTCGTGCATGCAGTGCGTGTCAAATATATCTATGAAAAAAAGCTATCTCAGAAGCAAGATCAGATTTACTATAATCAAAAAGCATTTGAATAGTTGTCCAAAGTTTCGTCATTCAAAGTAAACCAGAAAATCAGTTATGAGTATTCCCGCCTTTTTATTCAGTATTTCAAAGTATTCAAGTCATAGGCAATTTTTTATATCCATCCGTTTCTCCTGTGAGAAGAAATTGTTAATCCATTTCACGTGTTTAAGATGGCCCATGTAAACAACTTCACAGCAATATATTTGAATTCACAAACAACTTATTAAGTTGTTGCACTAAGTCAGAGTATCTAGTAAATATATGCTGTTTTGATAACCATAATTCAGGCGTGTGTGTTTTTTTGTTAATGAGCGGTTTGTTTGGGGTTCATTCATTATGTATAATATTCATAGCTCCTTTGTTATTAATATACAATTATACATAAGGTTGGGAATAAATATAAGCTGACTATGCAGCATTGCTTTGCTTATTAGATATCAATGATAAATAGGGATTCAAAAGAGGGCATAAAACATGCTTTTGCGTAAATTTTTAAAAATATTACAAATTTCTTTTTAATACAATCAGATCGTTAGACAATATACCATACTTCTATAGGAATTCAATATCAATTGTATGCAAACAATCATGCAATTAATGTATGCAAAATGAATTCTGAAATCGATCATTTATTTCTTTTAAAAAAGTGAAGAATAAAAAGACAATTAAACATTCCAAATTGAACGTCCTGTTGTCATGTGGTGTTGCAAAATGAAAGTCACAGTACGCCGAAAACGCAACGGTTCTATAAATGCATAGCCTATTTGTTTGGCATATACTGTTTCTGTATCAGCGTTAAGGATAAAATGTAAAATCACAAAAATACTGAACTCCGATATTTGTTTTGAAAAAACATAAGGAAGATAATTTTATTTAAGATATGGTGATGTATGTATTTCTTGGAGTGTTGTTTTGTTGGTAAATACATGTATGTCGATGATTGATTGTGACGTCACACATATAGTTTCTGTAAATTCAGAAATAAATGCTTTCATTTATTATTATGAATACTTGATACCTGGATAAAATGTAATTCCAAAAATTTTGTGAAGGATAATCACTACTGAATTTTTGAATTTTGTTATTATTGCTAATTTGGGAATGCTTTATTACAGGATAAACTCTTGTTAAGTTTGTAATAGTAAAATATAATCTTTGGCCAATGTCTTTAGAGTTCTTCTAATTTTCTGATGGAATATTGCAGGAAATAATAAAAAGTCACCTTGGCAGATAGTTTAGTAGCTTCAAAGTTCTGTCATAATCAATATATTCTGTAGTTTTACCTTCCTTTATTTTGTGTCTTGCATATATATGATAATTGAAACGACTACCTCCGATGTCTGGACTTTTCACAACCCCTACTATCTTTATTGAAGCACTGCATTGGTGTAAATGGTCCTTTTAAATGAAAAAGAACAATTCGAATATATCTTGTAGAACTTACATTCACACGCAAAATCTTTTAAATGTTAAAGGACCGGCTTTGAAGCTAAATAATATAAATCCTTGTATTAGTACCAACTTTGTTGCGATTTAAAACCAACACCCATACCACGATTTTTGTCTATAGTTTAGCCTAGCCTGACCTCAATTCTAAAACAAATACCACCCAATGAGGATTTTTTTTTTTTTTTTTGCATCACGATACGAGCATGAATCTTGCTGCGTTTCTCATATTCAATATCATTTAGGCATCAGAGCAAATCTGAAAAAAAATCACTGAATTTGACCAGCAGGGTTATCAATTCATCCCAAAACTATTCTAACCCCTAGCACTTTCTAAAAATATTAGGAGATGGTTAAACTTCTGTTTAAAATTTGGTTGATATTGTTTAAATGTAATGTTTTTGCTAAGAACATACTAGAGTTTGAACTTATGATAACTGCGTGTCACGTGACACAAAGTCAGTGATGGAAACGAGTTGACCTGTCATTATTTGCCATGTTCGATCCTGAAATATTTCCCATTAAAGACAGAACTATTAATTCCCTGTCTATCCTCCTTTCTGCTTTCTTAATGTAGCTATTTATCACTTTAGCAACAACGTTTTGTCGATACCTTATACGGTTTCTGAGGAGAAGCTATAAAACGCTTATATGAAAATCAAAAACATTACTTTGACCTCGGACTTCGACCTCATTTTCTTTATTTGATTACCAAGGACCTATAGATATTATTTATATTAAAAACGTAAGCGAAATTTACTCTCATATGGAGTTTCAAGATTGCTTCGGTCAACATTTGTTTCGACATCCTGAGGAAGTACATAAAACAAGCAATTTGGCAAAATAATTTTGCCTGTTTCTTTTACGGTTGCGAAGGGTTAGTAATCACAAGGGAAATAGTGTTCTGAGATATAACTCTTACATACAAGAGTATTTGGTTCAGCATTGTCGGTTTCAAAAGCGTCTAAACTGTTTGACATCATGAACTGCGTCGGATAGAAATCGACCAAGTGCGTGTATACATTTACGTGTATAAGACTTTGATTGATTTAAGAACATTGACGTACGAAATAAAAGATCGATTTAGTCTTCAAACGGTTTTGAACTTTAGATAATGTTTTTTTCTTCAATCCAAAATAAGTTAACAGATGTATTGATATTCATTTGAATACGATCGATGTTTATCTCATAAATAAGCGACATCTTGCAAAACAAACTCTTCTCGCAAGAAACGAAAATGGGAGAAAAACGGAAAAGTAGAATGACCTCATTAAAACAAATGCTCTAAGAAAAATAAGTGGTACTTTCCACGCAAATTCACTAAAGATAAGAACATTTTTGATAACCAGTAGTATGCTTGGTGTTTAAATATAGCATATCTCACACATATTCCGAAAATGCTATGTTCATGGCACTTTAATATAATTTAAGAGAGATATTAAGTCACTTTTGGTTTAATAAAATTCCTATCCGGGGACAAATAATAGCTTAGTTTACGCCGATTTCATTAAAGGTGCATTAGCTGTCAAATTCGTGTTTACCGATTTGATTCAAATTCTATTATTTGATTTATAACATACTTAAACGTATATCCAAATAAAAATACGTCTGAAATAAACAGTTAAAAATGCATTCACTCGATGAATCAGAATTTCGAGTGTTTTAGTTTAGACGTCATCTAATTAACTATCGGGATGACCTCCGATGACTGATGACGGTCACATAACCCGATATAAGCATAAACATAGATATAAATAAATAGGTAACTTAAAGTTATTGATGTAAGATATTTAAAAACTAACAAACAAAAGTGAACCAGTTAAAAATAAAATTTTAAGATATACAATATAATTTTAATGTATCAACATTCAGTAGCTCTATTTCTGTAAGAATGTTGATAACTGATATGAAAACTCGTGTTATCTCAGTAGTTGTGGTCTCTTAACAATAATTACTAAACAAAAACGAGAAACTAAATAAAAAGGACTTGCAATGCCATAAAATGACAAACCTGATCGAGATTATATTCGGATAATTTTGTTAGGTAAACTGTGAACGGGAGAGCTTTTTCGCCTTCCTTTTCTAATAGCATTGCATGAAAAACTGTAAGCCTCACAAATCTGGTTACTTGAACTGAGCCAAAGTGTGTTATCCATTATGTAGGACAAACAGGACGGATATGTTTTAAAAGAACACAGGAACATCTATACCACTTCCGAAAACATAAGAAATTCAACAGCATAATTTACCACCATTTAGGTAAACACAACCACAATATCAAATTTATAAAATTTCAACCAGTCGAATCATCCAGAGACAACAAGGGCAATACATAAACAATTTGAAGATTCCCGTAAAATTTTCGAACTCTCTTGGATTCAACGACTTCAGACAGATTATCCCCTGGGTCTAAATGACAATATACTTGGACAAGGGAACACATCTAAAACTTCTTCTATTGATATCATGAATCTACAATCTGTCGATACCTATATCTTGGCATTGCACAAGGTCATGTTTTTCTTTAACTGTTTATGACGTCTTTACTAGATGTATTTCTTTATGTATCCATCTGAGGCTTTACATATAACTTTGTAGGCGTCATTTTCCTAGGAGCAAATGAAATACTTGTTCTGGTACGGTCAAATAAAATTAAAATAAAATAAACACTCACAAACTGTACAGCAAATTAAACAACAAAACGAATAAAGTAAGACAGTTTTTTTTTTCTTTCCATTCAGCAATCTACCATTAGCCAACGCCTAATCGTACGTAACGAAACGGAAGGGACCAACATTTATTTACATCGCTCATTAACTAAGGTCGAGGACCATCCTGACTGTCCGTCTCTCTGCCATTCCGTAAAGCAAATGACTGTAAACATAGTCATGTGGTTCATTTTGTTGGAGATTTCCTGAGAACGTTGTCTAACTAGGAAAATGTAGTTTCGAGGAGAATATGCGATATGTTTATTGATACTGTTATATCAAAATATGGAACATCGTTAAAAAATATTTTATTGCAAATATTGACAAAGAAGCAATAATTGTTCAATTTTGTCAACCAGATATTTATGGTATATAATGCAATTAAGTGAAACTTAGACTCCTCAAACATCAAAGATCATAAGGAGGAATGAAAATTTGGTATCAGAAATGATAAATTCTAAAATCTTTAAGATGTTAAGTTAAAAAACTCTTTAAAATGAATTACCATTATCTTAGACGACAACGAGTTTTTTTTTTAAAACGACCTAGACTACCCATGCAGGTCTTTTACGGTCTGTTCAAAGATCTTATATTAGAAGGAAATCTCAAAGTCTCAGTGAAAGCTTGTTTGGCTGATACGTTGTCTCCCATTAACTGTAAAGCAGTACCAAGACAGTAGTAAGTTGATGGTTGAAAAACTGAATGCTGACCTATGAAATAATCTTTGGCTATTGTCGACTGAAGATCTTTAAGTGAGTTTCGACATTCACGCTCATTGTTCTGACGGAAATGGCACAAGAAAGACAGAAAATGTGCATACACTTTTGGCGGTATTTTTTGTTTACCTCCATCTATTAGCAGTTCCTTAGGAATAAATAAAGAAGTTACACAATTAACATGATCTGCTAGTACGAATTTTATCGAACGCATCAAGCCTTGCTTTTGTTCAAAGTGCCATTTGGCTAGAAGATTTTGTCTGACTGACACAACTGTGAAAAGGTATAGTGTGTCCAGTGTACACTTCGATAATGCATACACAATAATGATGAGGGATTTTTTATATTGGTTTGTCTTATAGAAAAACGAGGCAAGCATCAACCACCCTGAGACAGAATCATGGTGGATGCTCATCAGTAGATAACTCAGACAAGTGTTATATTGTTTATATTGGTTCTTATTACAGTTAATACCGCTCAGACGTACGTACTGGCAACGTCTGTTGCACACCACTGACATGAAAAAGACATGAAGGTATTTCAATTTTTTGGAGTTATAAGTCGTAATATTATAAATAGCTTTACTTAAGTTATTGAGTTCACCATTCACACAAGTAACACGAGCAACAATTTTTGAATTTAAGAACTTGTCGATATCTTCATAATAAAAGAAACTTTGATCGTTTGGAACGCTGAATGACAAAATCGAAACATACGAAATTTGCTTTGAGAATGTAATACATCGCCATCCATAGCTTTGTAGCACACGGAGTGCATCCTTCAAATTAGACCTACCCAGTCCTTCTATTTTATTCTCAAACAAATTATTTTCTGGAATGAAATAATGGGGAAAAACTTGATACTCAACAGAATAAATCAGCCGACGGAAACATCTCATAAAACACGGTATTAAATTGTCAGGCGTCCACACAGAGGGTTCAAATTCTTCTGATATCCAGAAAAGTATTGTCTTCATGTAATAAGAACACAACAAATCTGTACATCTACTATCAGTATTTATAACATCCTTTAAAAGAATTTTCATGAGCGCATAACAAAGTAATTGCGTGTGATTAAACGTATAAATAAGAAATTTTTCTCCAACTGAGAATGACATTCGCCATTCCAATTCCTCGTGTGGTGACCCTTTAGAACCAATTGGCACAAAAAGTACCCCGTGATTGATGATCATCTGCATTGTATTTTCATCTGGCCATGAATTATGTGACCTCATAGTCCATTGTAATGCCGACGTGACCCAATATTTACTATGAAGGCAACTTGCGAAGTCAAAAAGACCTTCTTTGTCAGATACGCAGGGTCCATGTATAATGAGCCCGGCCGAAAAGAAATTCTTGAATAAAACATTTGACAGATAGTTGTCTCTTCTGAATATTTCACAACTTTTCCGCATTGGAGGATGAGGACTACTTATTAGACGTAACATTGCGAAACCTGGTTTTGTATCTTCTGTCATCAGCGCGAAATGCGTTTTCATAGGATCAAAAGCATTAGATGCTATTGTTTCGTGGACCTCGATGTATTTTAATACAGCCATAATATCTAAATCACTACCAAGCATCTGCAGTCCTTCACCAAAACTACCACTGGTAATAGTCACTGATGGGATGCCACTTAATAAATCATCACAAACTGCATTCATCAGTCTAATTGTTTTAACGTGATTTTCTGTTCCGACTAAATGTTTGCACATGTGATGGTAAAGGGATAATGACATATCTGTAATAATAACATTATCACATATTAATGTAGATATGCAGCCTGTATGTGTTTTCTGTTTGAAAACGAATATTGTATTTTGTTACTGAAAAAAAAAAAAAAAGAAAAAAAAAAGCACAAACAAACAAAAAAACACACGTCAGACATAAGGTGTTTACATGAATACTTAACAAATACATCACGTTACTGATATTTTATCACTGGCAAACTATCAAGCCATCTTATCGGTACAACGCACTAGGCCAGAAAACAGATATTTCGTAGTGCAATTCTTTTAGACAAATAAAGATTTAAAAAAAATCCTACCTCAACTTTCTCCATAATATTATTAAAGTGTGGTGTACTACTTTTGGGACAATTATAGAAAAAATCATCAGCGCTTACAATTTTATGTTAAAGGAGTTTTGAATTCTTTTGACAGCTTCCGGAATATTAATTTTTAACCTTTGTTAGGTAGACCGAATCATTACTTTACTTTAAAATGCATTATCCAAATTTTTAAACAGTGTTATTTCATCCCTCTACTTGCTATTTGATGCATTAAACTTGACGAAATAAATTTGGAAAGGGTATAAAAATGGCAAGTAACACACTGTCAACACTAGGGACTATATTTGTAGACAACGAAAATCAAGGGACGATAGCTGTGTTCCCGAACCATTAAACTTGACCTTCACTAAAAAGTAAAAACAAAAAAATAAAAAATACCGAACTCGTTAGAAAATTCAAAACGGAAAGTCCCTATTCAAATGGCAAAATTAAAAGCTCAAACACATCGAACGTATTCCCGACTTAGTACAGGCATTTTCTTATGTAGAAATACATTGTACACACAAAAAAGACACGTTTATTAGGGTAATACAATTTTGCATAGTACTGAATTTCCTTTTGCGCCATTGTTATATGTATAGCTAGGTCCTTTTCCGTGGGTATTGGGAGTTAGTGGTGAGACATCTTGTGATTTGTTTTTACACCACATTACGTATTTGCAAAAAAAAATATTCAAAACTTTTAGTTTCTCTTACATGTCTTAGGTAAATATAGTATGGAAATATGTTTTACCCATATCGGTACTTTCGTTTCTATACATTTATATGTATATTACCAATAAACCAAATAATTTTGACAGGGCAATTAGTATTTATTATTAAAAATTTCTATAACAATCATTCATCAACAATTTCACTATTCATTATTGTTTAATTCATCGTACATATTAAATGGAAACTTACAATGTGCCTTTTTAACACAATTTGATCAGCATGCATAGTGAGTAACACACAATAACTATAGAAAACATGTTTACCTTTAATATCCATTATGTCTTTAAAATGACCAGTCTCATTAACAGAACTTCAAAATATCCTTTCAAATGAATTTAAAAAAGACACACGGTTTCTTGATTCAAATTATCATAATCTAAATTTAGAATGATTACCTCACATGTCTGCAGTCGAGTGCATGACGTTTAAATATAAATTACCTATGCAGGTAAATATAGACAGGGTTGTAATTCAAATCTTTTGTTGATTATTACATTTAAAGGAGCACTAGCTACGAGATATATGAGAAAACAACATGTTATTTGTTTTGTTCAATCATTAATGAAAGGGAAATAGTGAAATAATAATTCGCTTTTAGAAGCCAGCTTGGTTCAATTGTGTCAAAATAAGCTAAGAAACATCGCTGATGAATTATTCACTTGCAAGTGAATAATTCGACCTCATTGAATCCGTATTTATGTGAATCTTAATTTAACCCCTTAGCTAGAAATGGGTTACGCATGAATAAGTCGTGTTCAGTTAATGAATGGAAAAGAATGCAACATTGAAAGTGAAACAAGGGTAAACCATTTGATTGACTGACTCGATCCACAAAAACTATTTCTTATACAGGTAAAAACGATGATTAAGATATATTTCTTACCTATAATATGAAATCAAACAGACCTAGAAAAATCCAATTGCACAAGTTCGCTATCTATTTATATCTATGTTCATGTTTATATCGGGTAATATGACCGCCGGGAGTCTTCGGAGATCACCACGATGGTTAGTTAGGTGGCGTCTACACTAAAATACACACGAAATCTTGATACATATTATCGAGCCTATGCATTGTAAATTATTTATTTTAGACTTTCTATAAATTGGATATTCGTTTTAGTATGTCATAAATCAAGTATGATAATTTAAGTCAAATCAGTGAACAAAAATTTGACAGTTAGTGTCCCTTTCATGATGTACTTAGGTGAGGTTTAGGAATTTTTGTCAAATTTTCGGACTCCTTGGTCTTTTTCCTAAGACTTCAATAGCTCACAAAAGGTCAATTACCAAATTTAAGCAGATTCTATATTTCTTTTCTTTCGATTTGAGACCCAATAATTCAATGCAAAAATAAGGTAAAAGTCTGTGTCAGTATTTTCCCGCTATTTTAAAAGAACTAAATATCCCGAAAAAAAGCCCCATTATCTATCAATATTTTTTTAGCATATTTTGTTCCTTATCTAATGCTCTTTTGACTTATAGTATCAATTTGAAATTGAAGATTTTGTTTTATTTCACCGAAATACACTACAGCCCATATGGAATTTGTCATTTCCGCGCGCCCACGGTTGGCGTGGGCATTGGGTGGATATTGGGAGGACATTTTGGTCCACGCTCGCCCACGCGTCCAATTGTCCACGGTATTGCGTATGCATTAGGTGGACCACGCCCACCGACGGGTCCACAGTATAGCGTGGGATCCACGCCTACTGCTGTCCACGGAAGATCGGGTGGGCGGAAATTGTTCAATTAACGTTATGTGGTCCGAGGATACAGTTATCGTCCTTAAACTTTAGTTGTCTACAAATATATTCTCTAGTGTGGACAATGTATAACTTGCACACTTTTTTCATACACTTTCCAAATTTAGGTCTTTATATTTAATGCATGTAATATTAAGTAAGGGGATGAATTACATGTTACAAAAAATCGGGTACTGTTTTTTTGTTTATGTTAAGTAGTAATTTGGTCCAGTTAAAAAAGGTAAAACACTGTCAAACTGAAGCTGTCAAACTTAATTTTAGACCCCTTAGCAAAGAATTGTCAATATCTTGAGTAAGAGCTGGTAGACTTTTCTATAATTTTGATATTATCTGTCCCAATAGTAGTACACTACGCTGTAAACATCTTTTTAAAATAGAGCAAGTGCGATTTTTTTTTATAATTTTAATGTTTTCTCTAAAAGAAATGCACTACGAAATAACTGTGTAATGTAGATTCTGTACTTTGGCAACGTCCCTGAATGGTTTGCTGGTTTGAATTTGTCAGTCTCAATAAAAGTAAAGGATTTACATCTTTATTTGAAAAAAAATTCTGTTCAAATGTCCCATTATGAAATTATACGGCTAAAATAAGCATTTTAAAGCAGTTTCTATTTTTAAACCTAAGAGGAATGTTGACTTTCTATCTGACAGCTTTTTATGCCTTGATAGTTGTGTTTCTATGATTAATTCAAATTTTATTAACCATTTGTGAACTCTGAATATAGAGAAAAGTCGATTATCACAGAACAAAATGTGCAAAATATGTTGTACTTAGGCCATGGTCGAACGGCCTGTTTGATGCATGTGAAATGTAAAGAGCTTTGTACATACAATTTGTAGTCCGGCATAAATGTTTCACTAAATCTGTAAAAAAGCACTTGACAATGATCTGTGCACATTATACATTTCATATATTACCTTTATTTTTTCTGTAGGATAGTATGTGGTTCAAATATATGCCAGTTGAGACTAAAATTACATGCAAGTTTTCCACTGAAAAGTTTAAAAACTGTGCATAAGACCATACTGTTTGCAAAAAAAGTTGAATGCAAGAGTTCTTTTGCAATTAGACTTCTTGTATCATGACATCTCAGCATTGAAGTGAGCAAAAAGTAACACATTTACACTTCTTATAGCTTCTGTATGCATTTGTATATTTAAATATGTGCGACGGCCTAAATTGACTTTAAAAATTGTTCAGTCTAACATGCCTAAGACCATTTTCTACTCATGTGGTATGCTTTTTTAACTTGTTTTTCCATTTGAAGTACATTTAATATATATGGAAGAATAATTTATGCTAAAAAAACTTCAAAAACTTCAAATTGGTTGAAAAAAAAATGCATGTGTAAGTAATGCTCTCTTTAATTCGAAAATCTCTATCTTCAGGCACAGGCTCATATAAATTTGACTTTTGAATAATTGTAATAAACATCCAAATTTCAATATTAAAATGGCCATAGTTTCTATAAAATACATCCTATGGCCATGAAACTTAACCAACTATCATATAATTTCCTAAACTCAGGTCATGCACAGTTTTATTAGAACTGGTCAAGTCTTTCTATACTATTAGGTCCGAGGACACAGTTATCGTCCTTAGATTTTCGTTGTCTACAAATATTTTCCCTAGTGTGGACAGTGAATAACTTTGAAATTGTTTTCATACACTTTCCAAATTTATTTCTTTATTTTTTATGCATGAAATATTAAGTAAGGTGATGAAATTACATGTAAAAAAAAATTGGCTGCTGAATCTTTATGTTAAGTAGTGATTTGATCCAGTTAAAAAGGTCAAAAACTAGTATGTCTGAAGCTGTCAAACAGAATTTCAGACCCACTTAACATAGAAATTTTAATATTTTGAGATACATGTAGAGCTGGTAGACTTTTCTATAATTTTGATAGTATTTGTCCCAATAGTCGTACACTATAAATTGCTATACTGTAACACTCTTTTTGAGATAGAGCAGGTGCAATTTTTTTAATTAATTTTATTGTCTAAAAAAATGCACTACGAAATAACTGTGTTCTAGGGCCATATTACGGTGAAATAGCTGCCATATGTTTAATGATTTGTAATTGTATTGATATGCACTTGGAGCAGATGTTACACTTCATGTATCTAATCTGATGATAAAATATTGTGAAATTTTTTGCATTGTTTTGTAAGTGACTTATGGTGCTTATTAATTATTTGTATAAAGTTCAGTTTGTATTAATTTTACATCAATGGGTTTACTTTAATTGAAATTATGTCCAGTTGTCAATTTAAATTGTTGTAAATACTGACCGGTCATTGACGTGTAGATACAATAACCAAGGTGACACCTACTTTATGTCAATAGACTGTAAAGACAATGAAATAACATGTGCTGATTATAGGCGATTCTTGCCACGTGCTTACAAGCCATAAGTTTGTAACTATATCCGTTTAATCACAATAATATCCTCCATTTGTCACTTATAACTGATTCAACTCAGACATATCTAAATGTAAAAAAGTCATGGAAAGACCTTGTTAATTAACAAAAAAACATTACTGCTTATCACATAAATATTCTGCCATGAAATTTCTTTTATTGGACATTCAGAACGTTAATGTATAGTGCTTTTTTAAATAAGGTTTTATTAATGTTAAGGCCAGTGAACCACGGTGCTTATCGTTTATCATGTTTTGTCCGTATGCAGTTAACGATACTTCGATTATTTTGTGTGTAACTTTAATAACAATAAAGTGTCTATTTAGTCAAAAGAATAGTCATAAATGACGGAATCACAATCGTGTTATGTGATAGATTAAAACATTTCTTCTTGCGTGCAAAGTGACAGGAAACTCCTATTCAGAATTTTTCAAACTTTATTGTGTGCACATGTATACACCTCATACTATCGCCCATTCGATCAAAACGGAGCTTCGAATGTAAATAAGACAATTTGTATCTGTTTTCGCGGACACTTCTGACGTATATTTGGGCCTACATATGAGGATGTGAATGGAGATATATGTATTTGTTTTATTTATATTCTATCAATTAAGTAATTCCCTCCCTCAGTGTTTTTCTTTTGTATTCGTATAATTGTTTATTGATAAAATCTCATAAATGCCCATTAATTCGGAAAAAAAATAGTATATTCTATTCCATATAGTAGATTTACAACGTACAGACTAGTAAAGAAATCAAGCATATTTCGAATATAATTAAAACCAAAAGAGTTAATAGTTAACGCAATAGGGCCTATATATAAGGATGTGGATGGAGTATACAAAATAGAGAAAAGGTTTGCGTTATATCGCAAAGTTTTGCGTTATATCGCAAAAGTTTGCGTTATATCGCAAATGTTTGCGTTATAACGCAAAGGTTTGCGTTATTTCGCAAAGGTTTGTGTTATATCGCAAAAGTTTGCGTTATAACGCAAAGATAGGAAGAAAATTATAAAAAAATAAATTTTGAGGCGCTAATACGCTTCCGTAAAAAAGCAAAATGATTGCATTAAGTTTAATAGTAAAATTTTCAAGAGAAATTTACAGAATGAGCGTTATCATCATATAGACAAAGAAAAATGCTATAAATTTTAAAGAAGACAAAAATGAAAGCCCCTTTACGGACCCTTATATATATCCCCGTGTACAAATTAAATCCTTGTATAAACATCAGTTGTCAATCATCTACATCATTTTTACTTAGGTGATAGACAGGTAATAAATCACACATGAAACCAACGTTGTGTGTACAGTTATTGAGCTGCGATTCGATCGTCAGATAAAATATAAAACGTCAATGAGTTGATTATGGAGACAGTACATTGCACATTTAATTTCAAAACAACTTCAATTTAGATTTAACATGCATTATGCCACTCGTAAGTAAAGATCATAGTTTTATTTTTTTTCCATTTTTTTTGGTGTCAAGTTTCAATATAACAGAACCTAAAATGTGTTGAAGTAAGAAGAAGGTCCAGGGCTAGTTTTGGTTTAATATTTGAAGTACATTCAATGAAAGATGTTTGACATTTAAACACTTAAGTGTCTACTTCAGTCTATTCAATTAGTTTATGTAAAAGATTTGGACTGATTTGGTCATTAAAGACGCTCAAATTCAAGCTTAAATATGAAAAATCTATCAAATATGCCATAAAACGTCACTTTTCAGATGGTTTTTGTCTAAAATGTAAGTGGCCGCATTCGTGTTCAGTCTCAACCTTTATATATGTTATGTATTATAAATAAATACAACATATATTTAGATATTAAGACTGAACACAAATGCAACCACTTACATTTCAGACAAAATTCGTTTTAAAATTAGCACAAATGCTAAAATTGTTAAGATTTTAGTAATATTGCATGAATTTATGATGATATTACCTGATGTTTGTGCATTGTATTGTCAAAAAGAGCCCATATTTATGGAACAGAAGTATTCTTCTTTCCAATAAATAGTTAAAAATTTACATTTTAACAAATTTTTAAAAATACTATAGTTTACTTAAACTAGGACTTTTCTGTGCATATTTTTTTCTATCAAAATGTATATCCTCATATTTCATGTATCTAAAAAAAATATCGTTCCTGTGTCCTGAAGTTTCCTCTAGAAGTGATTTTTAAAGCAGATTATGTCCCTTGTTTGGCATTTTGTTTTTGCCAGCAATGGAGACAAAGTGCAAAGTCATCGATTTCCGACATTTAATGCATGTTCATTTCAAGATAACATGTTTTCATATTAATTTAAAATTAATAATGATTAATTGCTACCATTATCCGTAACCTCAAACTAGAATATCAGGCTGGAAATGTTTGTATATAAAAGTAACGTACATCATGTACATTGTAATGTGGAATTATCACTCTTCACCTTTGATCTGAACAGCAGAAAATCCATATTTATAACACTATATTTCCTCCTTTAATTCTAAAATTCAAATTTGAGCTTTCGAAAGTGAGTTTCAAAGTAGTCATATACGAACCCAAGATTCCTGTGGATTCTGTTTTTTTTTTTTTTGGGTAATTACTTATGATAACTTTGTTTTAAGCGATGATTGAATATACCGGTGCATCTTCTGATTCCAAGTACAATACATTGGTAAATTATGTTCCTTCATTACGGCACATTTATTCCTAATAGAAAAGCATATGTAGGCACCACAAAAAGTGTCAAAAATATTCCATATTAATGGAATTGTTTGTGTTATCCTATTCTTCTTTGTAGAGGCCTTACATACTTTGAATGAGCGATAGTTTGTGATTCAAAGGGGTAGGAAAAATTGCAATCAATATTCAGGAATTTTAAAAGAATATGTTAGGAATTGTTATGTACTGATTATGTGTATAACCATGTCACACACGCTTTATCTTGCAAAATGTCCTGCAAAATGCAATTTATGGCGAAATGTTGCACATATTTTCTGCTAGAAAATAGTGCGCCCTGTTGAACAGATTGCTGATATTTTATTACCCGACATTTGATGAATAGTCATGAAAACGAGACACATTTATACTGTGAACTTGGACTCGTCAGCGTCGGCGATACCAATTAAAACACAGTTTTTTCATATAAGTACACTTCTTATACAAACTTACCGAAGGTTAATCATTTGCCAATGATTTTTGATTTTTGATACAATGACGCCCTATGGCGTCATAAAGCCAGTTCGGCATATATCGTTTCACCTAGACTTGATCTTCATGTTTGGACGAATTCGTTATATATGTGTTAAAAAAAAGTATGACAGCTGTCCACCAGAGACCAAATGACGTAAAAGTTACTTATTACAGTACTTGCAACCTTAGGCGTTACTATTTTAGCGATCAGTCACCGATCAGTCAAGTTCGCGTCAAACTCACGTCACCAATCCGTCAGACTTATAGTAAAAATATTTGACTGATCGGACGGATCGGACGGATCGGACCGATTGACCTTTCTGACGGATTGAACTCTACTACGTCACATGATGAACTAATACAAATTACGGAATCTTAGTTTCGTTTCATTTAATTAATATGGCGCCATGGGAAATACGAAGGCAGTGTCTGCGCGTATCCGCATGTGGGTACGAATAGCCAAATTGCCGTTCGTAGGCTACGCGTACCCGTATCTGGTTTTATAATAAAATGGCATCGGATCGGGAATGAAACGTGAAATATATACGGAAATTATCGCAATTAGTGAATAAATTGATTAAAACTACTTAGAAGTTTCATAAAGATTTTTCCCTTATTCTTCGTCAATTTATCCCTTTCTGCACCCATTGTATAAAAAAAACGTGTGGTTCGTTTGATCTCTGTTCTTCATTGGTTATAATCCAATTATGACGTCGAATTTACTTGCTTTCCTCTGAATTTCCTATTGTGACAGCATGAAAAAAGGCGACTATGCATGATGACGTCACATAGAAAGAACACATCTTTTTACAGATCATTCGAAAAGACGGAATAAGTGTGCCTGCATATTGTTTGAAAATCATTAGAGAAACAGATTCCACCACCAAATCTCGTGTAATACGATATTTATCCACTCTTGACAGTTAAATTTTAAATATTTAAAACACTCGGCGAGCCTCGCGTTTTAAATTTGAAAATTTAACTGTTTCGAGTGGATAAATATCGTATCACACTCGATGCAGTGGTAGAATCTATATATATATATAGGTAAGTGAACAGTTTTTCTCAGTTAATAAATATTCTCAAAATGGATATCCATGTGGGGAAGACATTTCAAAGTTATCTTGAATTGGAACAATTTGTTCAAAACTATCAGTCGATTAATTTTATACAATTGTATAAAAGAAACTGGGAGTCAATTGCAGCTGAAGAGAAAAGAAGAACTGGAAACACACAAATAAAAGAGGAATTAAAGTTTAACAGAATAAATTTTATCCTGCATTCACGGAGGAAAAAAATTCTAAACAAGTTTGACAGGAAAAAGGCCTAATACATTATTTCTGATAAAACAAGGGCCGATGCCAATAATCTTCTAGAAGCTTCGTTAATAAATAACAAAATATTTGACGAAAATGTTAACCTTCAGCGCATCAAAAAATATTTTACCTCTGAAGGGTGGAAGCAACTTGAAATTCGGATCAACTAAAGAAGAGAATCATGCGAATGGACATGTATCAAATGTGAAAAAAACCTACACGATCAGGACTCTTTGGCCTGTCATTGTTGTTTGGACTGTCAACATTTGAAATATGTGCCAAAACAATCCTATTGGATATTTAAAATTTGTTCCAAATCTTACTTTACTTACATGAATCTTTTAAAATTGGTTTAATTGACGCCTTTATAACTTACTTCTTTTATTTTTATATAGACACCCAAGCTTTAATTTTAGTCGTTTAAGATATTTTAAAATTTCAGTTTCTGTTTTACATTTTACTCAAAGATTATTTTTAAATCTCATATAGGTATTTTTCAAATTCAGTAAAATTTAAGTCTTTAAATTCGAATTTACATTTAATAATAGTATCACATTTTTTTTTCATGTTTACAGGTAGTCCTGTAATATATGCCTCCGCATCATATATTCACTATTTAAAGTTTTCATGCTGATATTTTCATTTTTTTTTAAATGCGGGTGGCACATAGATAATAATAATTAAAAAAAGGAAAAATAGCAAAATAAGTAAAAAGAAAACAGAAATAGAAAATTGACCTCGGGGGCATTATTTTCATTTTCAATCAGTGTGCATTTAATTTGCAATGTTTATTATGTATTATTAACTAATAAATACAATTTGAAAAATTTATTTTTCATATTCTTCACTCGTTCTACACGAAATCCCCATATTATCGATAACTTCTGTATATATTTCACGTTTCATTCCCGATTCGATGGCATTTTATTATAAAACCGGATGTGGGTACGCGTAGCCTACGAATGGAAATTTGATTATTCGTACCAGCATGCGGGTATGCGCAGACACTGCCAAATACGAAACGTTCAAGTACAAAAGATCAACATTTTTTTTAATAATTATTCAGCAAAGTTTAAGAATTTAAAAAGAAAAGAAATATGCAGATAAAACTTATTTTAAATATTATTATAAAAGAATGGTGATTTTCGTTTTTATTTAGTTATATATTTTCATACCCGAAGAGTGCTAAAACGGTTTTTATCGCGATTGTGATTTTTTTTCCGAAAAACACATTACATTTTTTTTTTATCAAAAAAAGAAAAATTCGTAATTTTAAACAATGCGAATAACATTTTAGTATATTTTCTATGATATTCTTTTAATTTTAGAAAAGCAATCAATCCTGAACTACAAAAAGTACAAAATCCAATGGCGGTCAATAATTTCCATTAAAATAAAGAAATGATTGCATTCTTTTTCAACAAAAACAAAAGTTTATGTACATTTATCCTTCAATTATTCACATTTTATACAAAATTATTTATCTAAAGGCATTTATAATGACTGATTGAATTTGACGTTGCATTATTTCTAATATAAAAGAAGAAATATTTGCATTTTTAAGCAACACGAACAAAAATGTACTATCTCATCCCTGAAATTCAGCATAATTTATGAAAAACAACCAATCCTGATGTACAAAAAGTACTTAAATCAAATGGCGGTTCATAATTTCTATCAAAATAAAGAAATTATTGCATTCATATTCAATACAAGCAAAAGTTTAGGCCTTATATATTTGATATTCTCATAAAAAAATCTTATCTTGAGGCCGTTGAAATAACTAGTTACAAAAAACATTGCATTATTTTTTGTCAAAAGAAGAAAAATTTGTAATTTTAAATAATGCGAACAACATTCTAGTATATTTTCTCTGATATTCTTTTAATTCTACGAAAAATAACAAATCCTAAAAAGTACAAAAATCCAATGGCGGTCAATAATTTCCAATAAAAAAAGAAATGATTGCATTTTTATTCAACAAAAACAAAAAGTTAATGCATATTCATCTATAAATTATTCACATCTTATACAAAATTACTTATCTAAATGCATCTATAATGACTGATTGCAATTGACGTTGCATTACTTCTGATTTAAAAGAAGAATTATTTGCATTTTTAAGCAACACGAACAAAAATTTAGTCTTTTTCCCCTTAAATTCAGCATATTTTATCAAAAAAAGAAAAATTGGTAATTTTAAACAATGCGAATAACATTTTAGTATATTTTCTATGATATTCTTTTAATTTTAGAAAAGCAACCAATCCTGAACTACAAAAAGTACAAAATCCAATGGCGGTCAATAATTTCCATTAAAATAAAGAAATGATTGCATTCTTTTTCAACAAAAACAAAAGTTTATGTATATTTATCCTTCAATTTCACATTTTATACAAAATTATTTATCTAAAGGCATTTATAATGACTGATTGAATTTGACGTTGCATTATTTCTAATATAAAAGAAGAAATATTTGCATTTTTAAGCAACACGAACAACAATTTACTACCTCATCCCCGAAATTCAGCATAATTTATGAAACACAACCAATCCTGATGTACAAAAAGTACTGAAATCAAACGGAGATTCATAATTTCTATCAAAATAAAGAAATTATTGCATTCATATTCAACACAAACAAAAGTTTAAGTATTTTTCTCCTTACATTATCAAAATTCTTGTAAAACAATCTTATCTTGAGGCTTTTGAAATAACTAGTTACAAAAAACATTGCATTTTTTTCTCAAAAAAAGAAAAATTGATAATTTTAAACAAAGCGAACAACATTTTCGTACATTTTCTATGATATTCTTTTAATTTTCGGAAATTTAACCAATCATGAACTACAAAAAGTACAAAAAACCAATGGCGGTCAATAATTTCCATTAAAATAAAGAAATGATTGCATTTTTATTCAACAAAAACAAAAGTTTATGCATATGTATCCTTCCATTATTCACATGTTATACAAAATTACTTATCTAAAGGCATTTATAATGACTGATTGCAATTGATGTTGCATTATTTCTGATATAAAAGAAGAAACATTTGCATTTTTAAGCAACACGAACAAAAATTTAGTATTTTTTTCCCTTAAATTCAGCATATTTTATGAAAAACAACCAATCCTGATGTACAAAAAGTACTGAAATCAAATGGCGGTTCATAATTTCTATCAAAATAAAGAAATTATTGCATTCATATTCAATACAAGCAAAAGTTTAGGCCTTATATATTTAAAATTCTCATAAAAAAATCTTATCTTGAGGCCTTTGAAATAACTAGTTACAAAAAACATTGCATTATTTTTTATCAAAAGAAGAAAAATTTGTAATTTTAAATAATGCGAACAACATTCTAGTATATTTTCTCTGATATTCTTGTAATTCTACGAAAAATAACCAATCCTAAAAAGTACAAAAATCCAATGGCGGTCAATAATTTCCATTAAAAAAAGAAATGATTGCATTTTTATTCAACAAAAACAAAAGGTTAATGCATATTCATCTATAAATTATTCACATCTTATACAAAATTACTATCTACATGCATCTATAATGACTGATTGCAATTGACGTTGCATTACTTCTGATTTAAAAGAAGAATTAGCAAATATTCGTTGCTTATGTCAAATATGTTTATTTGCCTTTAGATTAGTATTTTTTCCCTTAAATTCAGCATATTTTAAGTATTATTCTCCTTACACCATTAAAATTCTTATAAAAAAATCTTATCTTGAGGCCTTTGAAATAACTAGTTACAAATAACATTGCATTATTTTTTATCAAAAGAAGAAAACTTGGTAACTTTGAACAACGCGAACATCATTTTAGTATATTTTCTCTGATATTCTTTTACTTTTATGAAGAAATAAAAAAAAAAAACAATCCTAAACTATAAAAAATACAAAAATCCAATGGCGGTCAATAACTTTCATTACAATAAAGAAATGATTGCATTCTCTATAAAAATAAGAGAATATGAAGTAATACATATAATGCGTGAAAAGTAATTTATATATATATTTTTTATGTGTTATTGCGACCAAGTTGATTACAAATTAACGAGTAAAGATGTCTTCGTAGAGGTCCGCGTTTATGGAATGTAAATACTTTGGAGTTAGTTTTACATAAGAATTTTAACAATATACGTATCCGTCCGATCCGTGGATATAATTACTTTACTGATCGATCACTGACCGTTGTCACGTTAACTCTCACATAGCTTACTTGATGTATCTGACGGATTCTATGGGTCATCGATCACCGATCAGTCATCGATCAGTCAAACATCCGTCACCGATCATTCACCGATCAGTCAAGTTCACGTCAAACAGTAACGCCTAAGGTTGCAAGTACTTTATATCCTTTACACAATGAGTCCACATTACAGAACGAAAGACAAATTTACTTTGATTTATAAAAAAGGCTAACATAGAAACAGAAATCTGGTTTTGCAAGAGAAGAACAAATCATACTTTGTAAAAAACCGCTATGATTAAAAATATATACTCTTAAACTGACATTGTTATGATGTTTGATTTTTTGATTGAATATTCGTTGCTTATGTCAAATATGTTTAACGCAAAGTTAATCACAGAATTCAAAAGATACATTATTTTTGTAACGGTCCACTCGATCCACAAAGTACTAATAGCCCTTTGTTTAAATTACTTAACAAAACAAAACGGAACAACATTTGTTTTACATCGCCTGTTGACAAAGATTTAGATTAGCAACAAACAACAACCATGGTTGTCAGTCTGTTGACTAACCGAGCTATACCATTTCAGTCATCATAAACCGTTTGGTTGATTTTGATGAAGTTTTACAGATAGGTTTGAAGTTGTCAAACTAGGATAAATGTTTAAATAATTTCAATGCTGCATGTACTGTAATATAGAATATTGAAAATACTTGTATTGCAAATATTGACAAACAAGTGATAATGTTTTATATATCCAACCTGATCACCATGAAACCTCATGAAATTAAATGAGCCTTGAACAACACAAACATCAGACATCAGAGAGAAAAAGGGTTTATCAAAGATAATAAAATCTAAAAGAAAAACACTTTTAAAATTAAAACAATGTTATTTACTTGGTAGATATCACAACACACGAATTTGTGGTATATCCAGTCATAGTTTCTTCCTATTTCAACAAACAAATACAAAGCAAAAAAAAATATTGATGAAAATTTCTGATGGTGATGATTTACTTGTTCCTGATCGTGTCTTTCTGCTCCTCTTAATATCAACATGTTTGTTATTAACTTAATATAACTTAATATTTTAATTCCAAAACTCTTTTATTTTTTTTTCACCATAGAAACATGTAGAACATGTAGAAGCCCTCTTCTGAACATGTACACGTTTGGTATCTGCGTAAAATGTAAACTATTGATAAAGCAGTTTTTCGCGAGGTTCCTGAATTGTAGTTTTTACAAGTTATATTCAACCATAATCTAGGTTTTTACTAAAACTGAAATGTTGTCATTCTATCTAAACTTTCAATTCATCGTTTTATTTTATTTCAACATAAGCACACACTATGTAAAAAAAAACAAATCATTGGCATACGCAATGCGTATATTGTGGTTAAATGAAATAGAAAACAAATAAAAAAAGGCCATGATTTTAAAAGTACATATTACTTTAACAGTAAAATTCGTACCGATACTGGTATTATGCATCAACTCAATCATGCACGTGAATCCTATTGATTAAGATAAATGTATTTTTCAAAACGAAGCTATCATAGAAAGTCTGGTAAATCGCCGCATAATGACTTGATACGGATATAATAATCTCTTAGTTTCAGGTGTACACTTCGATAATGCATAAACAATAAGTATGAGAGATTTCCTATATTGGTTTGCCTTGTATAAAAAAAGCAAGCATCAACCAACCAGAAACAGTATCATGGTTGATATTCAATAGTAGATAACTCATACAAGTGTTATATTGTTTATATTGATTCTTATTACTGATTGTACTGTTCAGGTAAACGATCTGGCAATGTTTGTTGCACATCACTGACATGTAATATGCATGAAGGTATTTCAATATCCTGGAGTCGTAAGCCATAATTTAATGAACAACTTTACAGAAAGTATTGGTTTGTCCGCATGCACACAAGCAACACTTTCAAACAATTTTGACTTTAACAACTTATTGATGTCTTCATAATACAAGTCACTCTGATCCCTTTGAACATTGCATGCCAAAAACGGAACATGTGACATTTGTTTACAGAAAAAAATGCATCGCCATCCATAGCTGAATAGAACACGTAGTGTGTTAATTAAAATATTCCTATCTTATCCTTCTATCTTATTATCAAACAATGTTTTTTTTCTGGAATGAAATAATGCGGACAAACCAAATACTTCACGCAATAAATCAGCCGATGGAAAAATCTAAAAAAAAACATGGTATCAAATTGTCAGGTGTCCATACAGAGGGTTGTAATTCTTCTGATATCCAGAAAATTATTGTCTTCAGGTAATTAGAAAACAATAATTCTTTACATCTACTATCAGTATTTATCACATCCTTTCCAAGAATTTTCATGGGTGCGAAACAAAGCAACTGTGTATGATTACACGTATAAATAAGAAATTCGCCATTCCAATTCCTCGTTTGGCGACCCTTTAGCACTAATTGGAACAGAAAGTCCCCCGTGATTGATGATCATCCTCTTTGTGTGTTTATTTGGCCAAGAATTATTTGACCTCATTATCCATAGGGATGCGGAATTGACCCAAGATTTACCATGAAGGCAATAAGCAGAGTCAAATGAACCATTTATGTCGGATATATAAGGTCCATGTAAAACGGGATCACAAACGATTAGAAATGTGTTTTTAAATGAGACATTTGACAGATACATGTACTTGTCCCTTCTGAATTTTTCGCAAATTTGTATAATGTTTGGATGAGGACTACTTGTAATGCGTAACATTGCGAAACCTGGTTTTGTATCTTGTTTCGTCAATAAGCAATATGTTTTTGAAGGATCGAAACCAATCGGTGTTATGTTGTGTACCTCGATATATTGTAATACAAACATAATACCTAAATCACTACCACGCATATCCAGTCCTTTACCAAGGCTACCGCTGGTAATGCTTACTTTGATGTCGTCTGTGGATAAGTTATCACACACTGTATTCATTAATGTTATCGTTTTAATGTGAGTTTCTGTTTCAACTACGTTTTTGCACATATAATGGTAAAGGGATAATGACACACCTGAAACAATTATTGTTCAACATTATTAGATTTAACCATCACAGGCATATCAATGTGGACATATGCAATGCAGTCTGAAACGTATACCCTGTCTGAATACGATTGGTGTACATTGTCACTCCAAGTTACGTTTTTTAAGAAACAAACAAACATGTCAGGTAATAGTTTATGCAAATGGATAATCAGAAACACATTGTGCAACTGATAACGCATGACTGGTAAATTACAAACCAGGGATATTGTATGAAGCAACAAATTTAAAATCTGTCATTACTACAAATATGACATTATATTTTGGCGATACCTGTTCAAATTTTTGTCACAATCTCGATATTGCAGCCCTTGTATGCATTAATATAGTGAAATAGCTCTAAAATAGGGGATACGATTCATGATCAGTTATTGGTCTTATGAACAATCGTATTTCCAAGAGATTACAGTGTTTTTGGTAATCTGTTTGGAGAATACCTTTGGAAAGTTTAATACATTACGTCATCCGTATTCCTATCCAGTTATAAACACTTCTGGGCCTAAGTTCAGAGGTAACTTATATATATTTGCCATTTACCAGGATATGCTTTTTGGAATGTTTATCATGTTAAGTTGTTATCCTATATCCGTATGATTTGCTCTGATTGATTTTAAGTCTGAGATAACAATATTTATTCAGAAGATGCCACTCGGCTTTGAATTCTTTTTGAGTAACTAAGATATTACAGATCTGACGAATCACACTTTCACATTGTTAATTGATTCTGATTTATACACTCTGACATATGTATCTAGTGTTTGTCTATTGATTTTTTATCAATTGTTCTTGTGCTTAGCACAGATCTTACGAATCACACTATTATATATTATTTGGTTCTGATTTATACTTCCTAAGATATGTATTTAGTGTTTGTCGATTAACTTATCACATTATCAGTTGTGTTTTTGCTTAGTAAAGATCTTTCATAATGTTAAAAGGTTATGATTTAAAAACTCTGTACGTATGTTACATCACTGCACCAGGATATAAGAATGTTGAACGATAAAACATGTTAAGCCCCATCACATTCTGTATGTGCCTGTTTCAACACATGAGTATGAAGTATGTCAATAGTAAAGCGGTTGTCGTTTTATCTCAACACAGGGGTATGTAGTCTGTCAATAGTGCAGTGGTTGTCGTTTGATATCAACACAAGGGTATGTAGTCTGTCAATAGTGCAGTGGTTGTCGTTTGATCTCAACACAGGGGTATGTAGTCTGTCAATAATGCAGTGGTTGTCGTTTGATCTCAACACAAGTGTATGTAGTCTATCAATAGTACAGTGGTTGTCGTTTGATGTAGTCTGTCAGTTATCATGTTTATGCTTTTCAACTTCGTTTTTTATTTGAGCATTTTACCTATTTGGTTCGAGCCCAACCGAAAAAGTCATAGTACCAAGTTATAAGCCTGTTATCTTTGATTAAACTTTGGAACATTTACAGACATATTAAAACATGATCATGACAAATTTAAAATATCAGTGTCTTGTTACTATTAAGGTTTGTTGATTTTATGTAGGTGCATATGCATGCCATCAATACACTACTCCATGACAAATAAATGAATTATATAAACGCTTTTTTAATTGATTAATTGGCAGAGTTCAACGCCACTTTCAGCACTACTTGCTTAATCGTGGCTGTCAATTCTAAGGTAACAGTTGCTTTAATTTATTCCTATAATGCTCAATGAACATGCGGAACTTATTTTTGTTTCTTATAGTCTTCTTTGTGAATGAGCACTTCAGAAGAATCATACAGAAAACAACAAAAAAACCAAGGTCCTTCCACCTCAAATGCTGATAATTAAGGCTTAAAAAGCACCTCTTGAAAGATATACAAAAAAAAAAATGGATTACAATTGTTTGAACGACTGTGACAGAAGAGATTTTCTGGTATAGATTCAAAAAACAAAACCTGAAGATTCTGGTTCTTTTATTTCAAAATAAAGTAATAAGCAACATTCATTTTGACATTGCAGCTTGAAGTGGTTTTAAGCCTTTTCGTGATATAGAATTTGCATCTGCGCATTTGCAATATGTTCAGCTAGGCGCCTTTACGTGGTTTTTTGTGAATCACGTACCGAGACATCTTGTAATTAGTTAAAGCAAGATATGACTTCATTTCAAACAAATTATGCATAGCATTTATATTTACTAACTTTTTGTTTCTCTTTATGTGGCAGGTACCAGTTTAGGTGAAGAACATGTGTCCCACGCAGAAATAGTGTTATATTTAAGCAATGTTATATATCATTGCATCATGTTATAGTACTCATGTTATCGGAAATGGTTTTTTGTCCTTTTTCGGTACGTTCGTGTTTCTTTCTATATATAGCTATATTACCAATAGACGCACGAAAGTAGTTAGGGCAATAAGTATTGATTATTACAAATTGAAATACACAATGATTGATCATAATTATTTTCCATTTCAAGTATCATCGTTGTGTTTGTTTTTATTGTAAATTATAAAATGCAACTTCAAATTTACTTTAATTGAATAATTTGTTCAGAAGAACAATTGATTAATAAATAAGAACAATATAAAACATGTTTACCTTTCATTTCCATTATTTCTTTACAATTGCTGGTCTCAAAAACTGAGCAGAAAAATGTCCTTTAAAATGAATATCAAAAAGAAATACATGGACCATGCGCCTCCCACTTAATCATGATGCTGCTAATCAATTAATTTACAACTTTATTTATTTGAAATAGATTTTAGTACTTTTTCTGGCTTATTTTTGTCTTTCAAAATAAATATGCTCATATGTAAAACCGTTGCCAGCTATAAACATACGCATGTTTCCTTTATAGGCAGTGTCGTGAATTTTACTATAGAATTAAAATTGGAAACTGGAAAAGATTTTATATAAAAGTTACACATAGTTTCCTATTGAATACTTTTCATTTATTCTGCACCGTAGCGAATCAACATGTATACTATAATTTTATGTAAAAAATTACATATAATTATGTAAATGATGTTCAATTTTCTAATGGGAATATAACTGCATGATATGCTTTGTTTCACTCGCAGTCATGTCTTTGCTCTTTGAAATGGTTCAACAAAATTGAATATATACAATGTGGCTTTTTTTGGGGGGAGGGGGGGGGGGGGTGGGGGGGGGGGGATTAGTTTTTGTTTAAATCTTTCATAGATCCTTATAAGGAAAATTGAGAGGTTTAGATAACTATAAAACAAGGTATAATTCGATCACCACTTTCTACATAAGAAAATGCCTATACCAAATCAGGATTATATGACAGTTGTTATTCATTCGTTTGATGTGTTTGCTTAAAGGACTTTCCGATTGGAATTTCCTCAGAGTTAGGTATTTTTGTTATTTTACTTTTTGCTACAACATTTGGTCAGGTTTTGTTCAGAGTTTTCAATCTGGTAATGGATAATTATTCATGAAAAGTTACTAACAGATGATGGACTTCATTGGGATTGCAATAGCCCTTTCTTGCTTTTGTCAAGATCCATACAATTATTGAAAGTTCTAGCAATATAATGTCCTTTACCACTTGTAAGAAATTACGAAATTTTGGCAAAATTCTCAATTTCTTTGGGCAATAACTCTCACAAATTTTAATCTCATCAGCAAGAAACTCAACTTGAAATCTCACTTATAAATATAAGCTTACAAACCAAAAATAGAAACATTTGGTCAAAGCATTTCCAAACTGAAACTGAAGTGACAAGGACGGACCGATGGACGGACAGACCAAGAGAAAACATGTAAGGACATGGTGTTTTAAGATGTTCATTTTATAAGTAGATGTCACATGTTTATGATGAATAACTTGATATTGACCTTTACAACGTTATTTGTTGTTATAATGATAATAATAGTAATAATGACTTTATATATAAAGGGTGACTCAATTTGTATTCACTAATCTACAGTGAGGCCCTCATAAAAAACATACAGAACAAATATCAAAGATATTACAGTTTTTTAACAGATAACTAAACTTTCATGCTAGATGATTGTCTATAGAAAAAGAAAAAAAAAACCAGCAGAATAATACATCATTCACAAACATAAAAATGACAACGATAGAGTTGGAGAGGTGTTACATATCATGTATATAATGTACACATTTTCTTTTAAAAGCAGTGGGATTTCCAGTGAACGTAAACAAAAGAAAATTCACTCTTCTTATGATAGAGTCGAGAAAGTCAATAATAAAACAATGCCGTTGACGATACTGATCAAAAGTTATTTCTAATGATAATTGTAAATTTTAAAGAAATTATTTGTTACTCTGTGTTATTAGAAATATACATGCAAATACACGAGGTTTTTTTATTGAGTATTTATCGAGATAATTGCTTTAGAAGCTTGTAAAATTGAAATTTACAAAAACAAATGTAAAAATGCAAATCTTTGCTGCATATTCATAGACAAAAAATGGGAAAAAATCATGTACATACAAAACGAAAGTTCTTTCGGGTCAACAATTTTCTGAGTGTTCCAAAATTTCCTTAGCATGTAACAATTTCCCAAATTGCTTATTTTTACACTCATAAGTTATCGAGCACACCGGTGTGCTTTTGTTACATGTACATACAATAGAGAACTATTGTCTTTTCGTCAAAATAAATATTTGAAAGTCTGTCTGTGCATGTAAAGCGAAGCCTCGTTCAATTGTCATCCCACTCGTGTATCATAAATTTGATCCCTAGGTAGAGAATATGTAGATCAGTTTACATCATTCGATGATGAACCGAAGGAAAACCTAAACAGCGGTCAAACCTTAAATCACAAGGACCTATATACCGGAAATGCCTACGATTGCAAATGAAACTCAAAATGACACAAACAGATATATCATCACGTAAACATGACAAATAATGATAAAAATCTTGAATACAAAGCCATAAAACATAGTGTTTGGAATTTTTAGCCACAACAATTTTAAGAGTTGAAACAAAATGTACAGAAGTGTAAGTTTGAAAAAGAATAGAAAATAGCAAGATAGTAAGAAAGACCCTGATTATTGAGATTTATCAGGAGACAAGGAGATATCAGAAATTACCTATAGTCCAGAAAAAACAATGGCAGAAAGAGAGGGAGAAAATCTTACTCAATTGGATTTGACGAACACCTCACTAAGTTTGAACTTTAGATCTAGCAAACACGTAGATATTAAAAGTGAACAAAGTCAAAAAGATGAAACAACAACACTATTAAGTGAAATAGAGGAACAGTTCGAAAAGAGGCACCATATAGCCACTTTAGCATATACTCTGGAATCTGCAAAAGAAAGAAAGGTGATACCTAAATATGTTAACACCAACCTGGAATTCTTTCCATTCTTTGGATTCAATTCCGCTAAGGATTATTTTCAAGACAAGCTTAAGACAATAAGAGCAAAAGTTAATCAGTATGCATTGGATGAATTTATTAAAACTTCAGATGAACTTATTACAATATTCACCAGCAAAGCAGAGTACGTTAAAGGAAAACTTATTGACAAATTAGATGATAGTACAGAGGAAGGAAGACAAAAACTATCTGAGGCTCAAGGTCATATCTTGAATCTAATCGAAATATGGGACACGAAATATAATGACTTCATAAAAGACTATGACAAAAAGATCAGTGGTCCAAAAGAACCAGCAAAGAAAACCTTTATTGCAAAAGGCAAGAGAGACGGAAGAAACTTTCCATACAAAAGAAGAAATTGAACTGAACTTATGTAGTATAACAAAATTGTTTTCGTATGAAATGTAATTACATAGAATAAAACAAAGCATTTTTAATGGTTTAACGTCTTTTTCAATCATTTACAAGTAAGTTATAGTTTCTCATTAATATATTCATGGGTATCTTGAAATAATAATTATCTGTCAATCTGAAGTAAACACGGCCTTCTACATATTTTCGACCAATCAAAAGATAATATAGAAAGAAAATAAAAATACATTTTCACATTCTAACAGAGCTTATCATAATGACTAGACGTTTTAAAAAATCTTTAAAAACAAGAAATCGCAAAAGAGAGAGATTATCGAATCTACGAGAAAGAATAAAAACGTCGATAAGAAATACAAGCATAGAAAAAGCTGAATCTTTTGTCAAAAATCTTTAAAAACAAGAAATCGCAAAAGAGAGAGATTATCGAATCTACGAGAAAGAATAAAAACGTCGATAAGAAATACAAGCATAGAAAAAGCTGAATCTTTTGTCAAAAATCTTTCCCAAAGAGTATTAGAAGACGACGAATGGCTTCTACTTTCAAAAGGGGTAAAATTTATACCTCAACCTAGCTTAAAAGGTTTAAAAAATTTATCATGAATGACTTTGAGAAATTTGAGCGTAAACTTCGCTGTCACTATCTATTCCACGACAGCAAAAATGATTCAAAGCATCCATTTTATATAAATAGTGGATACAAACCAGCATATTCATGCGGTACCTTAGACAATTATTTATTTACAACAAAGTATGAATTAAGCAAAATTAATCTGAAGAAGATCCCACCTAATCTTAACAAAAATGAACAAAAAGCTCCCAGGAACCTGGTAAAAAACAAAGAAATCATAGTTAGAAAAGCAGTCAAAAACTCTACTCTCTGTATTCTCGACAAAAGTACATATATCAAGGAAAGTTTAAGACAGTTAGAAAATGAACTTTATTATAAAGAAATAAATCAATCAAGAATAGCAAAAACCACAAAGCTTATACACGATCTTATAGAAAATGGCAAAGGAATGATTAAATAGATAAGATAACAAATAGATTTTTATTACAGAATTAATTTAACAAAAAATTAGGAATATTTTTCCTATTGCCAAAAATACACAAATTCCACCATAAATTTTACTTGAAATATAAAACAATCCAGCAAAAATCATTGAATATGGGTTTTTAGGCAGATCTATAGTATCTTTATGTGGTACACCGTTCTATAATCTATCACATTTTATTGATCGCATTTTATTACCACTTGTGCAAAGTCAGAATACATATATCAAAGATACCAAAGACTTTATTCAGAAACTTGAGAATCTAAACCTAAACGACAATATTCTATTAGCTACATTTGATGCAAGCAACAGGCATACAAACTTAGAATATTCTGAGATAATTGAAGCTGTCAAAAGAGTAACAAAGAATTTAACATGTAATAATTATCCCTTTCAAATTCCTCCCATTGAAGATATAATAAAATCTCTAGAAATCATATTGAAGAATAATGAACTCACATTTAACAGTAAAACATACAGACAGCGAACTGGTGTCCCAATGGGAGACGCTGCATCAGCAGAATTAGCTGATATAAGAATGTTTGAAATTTTAGAGCATATATTATCAAAGTATTTACATAGAGACAAAATATCTTTCTGCGGTAGATATAGAGATGATGAATTCATCTTATTTAATGGTAACAAAAACGAACTCCAAGAACTTTCCATAACTGCAAACAAGGCATACAAATACCTAAAATTCACCTACGAAATATCGTCAGAGAGAATGATATTTTTAGATACTGAAGTATATAAAGGCAAAAGATTTTTGGACTCTGGAATCTTAGATCTGAAGACTTTCAGAAAATCAACAGAAACTTTTCAATACTTAGATAGAAATAGTTGTAAACATAAAAGCGTATTCAAAGGCTTCATTGAAGGAGAGATTATCCTTAATATAAGAAACACAAACGATATCTATGAACGTACCAAGATCATTAATTCATTTAGAGAAAAATTATTACAAAGAAATTATAAGAAAACAGAAATCGATGAAGCGATTATATCTACCTCAAACTTAGAACGAAATGACACTGTAAAACCAGATGTTAAAACGATCATCTTTATCACTAAATATAACCCAGCAGTGAAACAGTTAAAAAGATAAATTATAAAACATTGGGATTTGATAGAAAATGACCCTGAACTCTCAATCATTTTAAGAAAGAAACCAGTTATAGCGTATAAAAGACACAAACATTTACAAGAAAAGTTAACAAGGCGTGATAAATCATGAAGATGTATCCAAAACTTTACATAAGAAATATGAGTAATAAGCACATTCAAAACAATAAGAGATAAACAAACTTGTATACATACATAATTTAAATGAAGTAGATGGGTCAATATTCCTAATGCGCCTCAAATTGAGGAACACAAAATTTGTGTGTAAACAAAAAATCTCTGTGTAGTGATATTGGACATGTTTCTATTTTTAACAAGTGACTGAGCTTAACCATTTGTGATTTGGAAAGTAGAGGACCATAGAATAAATGTGTAAAAACTATGGAGTTATCAAATGTATTCAAAGTATTCAATTTTCAAAGAATTTATTGTGTGAAAAAAAGATTTTTTACCAGGAAGAGCCACATCACGAAAACATTTTCGGGGTATGCTAATTTACGGAAAAATGAATCACACTTCGTACCCCGAAAATTTAACCACATAATGTGAAAATGTCTCAGCTTCGAAACGAGTCATCATACATATCCAAGTTGACGATATGGACTGAGCTACAGAAGAAAACGTTACCATTAGCGCCTATGGAGAAACAATTGCGTATATTTCCCCCAGATGAAGCCTGAAATGGAGCAAAGAGATCACAATTGGTTAGAAAAGAAAAAAAGGCGTGTTACTAAATTCCATCAAACAGTGAAGCAATTGGAACGATCTATCAGAAAACATTGATATCTGACTGTTGAAAACAACCAATTAGAATCATTTTAAAAGAAAATAATAGAATAGTTCGTAAATGTTCAAGACAATCGAGCTGGAAGTTATAAACCTTAATCAAATAAAAATAAATAAACTTGTTATAAGATCATTGATTGTAGCTGAATAATATTTTGCAATGTACTGAATTTCCGGTGTATGGTCCATAATCTATTTCAATTTGTGAAACGTGGAGGACGCTGAAGATCCTCGCCACGTAAAAAATAAGAGGTGAAACACCAGAAAATATCCCGTAATCATATAAAACATCAAAATAAATAAAAACAGTGTCAACAATATAAAATCTATGTTTAATTTAAGAAAGTTATCAATGCATATGAGCATATAAGTATGGAAAGCAAAACAAATACTTTTAAAATTGCCAGTGCATATAAGCATATAAGTTTCGAAAATAGATCAATACTTTCTGCTTAGGTGGGTTTGGATGGCTTTTGAATAAAACATATTCACTAATCTACAGTGAGGCCCTCATTAAAAACATACTGAACAAATATTAAAGATATTACAATTTTTAACAGATAACTAAACTTTCATGCTAGATGAATGAATGTCTGTAGAAAAAGAAAGAAAAAAAACAACAGCAAAATAATACATTATTCACAAACATAAAAATGACAACGATAGAGTTAGAGAGTTGTTACATATCATTTATATAATCTACACATTTTCTTTTAAAAGCAGTGGGATTTCCAGTGAACGTAAACAAAAGAAATTTCACTCTTCTTATGATATAGTCGAACAAGTCAATAATAAAACAATACCGTTGACGATACTGATCAAAAGTTATTTCTAATGATAATTGTAAATTTTAAAGAAATTATTTGTTACTCTGTGTTATTAGAAATATACATGCAAATACACGAGGTTTTCTATTGAGTATTTATCGAGAAAATTGCTTTAGAAGCTTGCAAGCGTCTATAGCCTGTTGTACTCGTCATTTGCTACTTAAAGAGGAAAGTGATAATATTGAGTTGAAGTTTTGTTTTTATTTCAATTTATTTCTATTTTTACTATTTACCAAAACGTTTTTCCGTGAACCTATAATTGATCGCGTCGTTGCTAAAATGGGACAAACATTGAGAAGATATATTTGCCAGTGTTTACAGGGAAGGTAATATTTTGTCACTAGATTTCCCACTGAAAAGTTCCTAGATTTTCACATAGTTTTATTTCATTTGGTAGTTTATTCCAAAGTATTGAGGAGCTTTATGTGCATGATTTTTTTCATCGAATTTGTATCAGGTCTCACTACAGCTAGATTATTATTTGCAGAGGATCTTAAATTTCTGCTGTGAAGGTTTATAATTGGACAACCTAGTTCTTTAAAGTAATTAGGTGGTTTATTATTGAACATGTTATGAACAAAAATCAACTTATGAAATGAAATCCTAGATTTGAAATTTAACAATTTCAGCTCTTAAAATATTGCTTTAGTATTTAAACAGCTTGCATGTCTGCAGTTTTGTTTTGGTCATTTTGATTCGTTTACGATTATTTGGGACATTGTGAGTTCGATCTGCACGTTCGTCAATTTGCTCTTCGGACTGTCATTACCGTAATAGAATTAAATTTGAATTATTCATAAAATACAAAATCGTGTTTTTTATTTGTTTCTTTTTGTTTCAGAGTGGTTTTTTATTATTATGGCAGTCCATCAATTCTTGTTTTTATTTTCTTGCAAAGCAAGCAAGACATAATCATTGGTGGCTGGCTCAGATGATTTCGCTTTTTCGCGATTTCGTCATTCATATTATATAGGTTAAAAACGCAAAAACGCGAAATAGAAAACGCGAAAAACGAGAAGTTGAAAACACGAAAATTCGAAATGGTTTCTCATCTTGATTTCGCATTTTCGACTTCAAGTTGAAAACACGAAAACTCGAAATGGTTTCTCATCTTGATTTCGCATTTTCGACTCTCCGATTTTTGTCGATCATTTTGTATCTTTTGTTTTATTGGATTATGATTCATAATTTGAAGTTAACCTGACTGAATTGTATCATTTTCAAGAACTATTAATTTTTACAACGAGTACTTAGTACTTATGTTATAACGATAATGAAATATATATTTCTTTAAAGAGATTTACATGTTAGGATTAAACCAATTTTCAGTAAGACTCTCAATACTTCCAATATTATTTATCTATATATTAGATCATATTTGTTTTTCATAAGTTCTTCTTTTTCTCCTTTCAGTTTCTAGCGATCCTTAAATAATTGAAGATTATTCGCCTGGCGTTGACTATATAAATTTATATAACTTACAAGGTAACCAGAAAAGAAAGAAACAAAATCAAAAATCAAAATTATGTATGTACATTTGAAAAATAACATTAAGATAAAACTATATACATTTGAGAACAATAATAGTTAAGGATAGAAAATGGGGATGAGAGCAGATTCTGGGATCATACTATATTGAATCCCCATACTGTAATGCATGATTTGTTGTGGCAGATGATTCCAACCTATAACTGAACATTGTTTTGTTATAAATCAGGCCGTTAGGTTTTTCAGTTGAATTGGTTCATATTTTTTTATATGTCGGGTTCTTCTATAGCGGACTATATGGTATTGGTTTTCTTTTCATTGCCTATAATTAAGATACAGAATGCTTGATAGAATGGGGCAGTAATTGACATGGGATAATGAAAACGCGAAATCGCAAAGTCGAAAACGCGAAATCGCAAAGTCGAAAACGCGAAATCAAGAAGTGAAACCATTTCACGTTTTCATGTTTTCATGTTTTCGTGTTTTTGACTTCGCATTTGTGCGTTTTCGCCTTGGTTTTTTGTTTTTGCATTTTCAATTTTTGCGTTTTTGCGTTTTCGACCTATATAATATGATAGGAGAAAAGGTGATATATTTGCTATTGCCGGGTTAGTTTAGAAACTAAAGTAGAACATGTAAAGTCGAACATAGTATACGGTATGTATTAAAGGAAAAGAAAGGGCTCCAAAAGGGTTCTCCTTAGATCACATGGTCACTTTTAGAAATTTCATCAGTTAACCAGGCCATTTTTGGCAAACCATACAGTTCTAAACTGATCTTGTTCTCGGTTTTAAACATTCTTAAAGTATCAAACAAAGCAACGTAAAGCAAAACGGACTCATCTTAGGAACGGTTAAAATAACGCCAATAAAATGCAAACTTGATCTCTGTTTTGTGCGCAACTTTTTGGAAGTTTTGGTCCTCGGTGCTCTTCGGCTTTGTACTTGTTTTGGCTTTCACGTTTTTTTAATCTGAGCGTCACTGGATGGTCTTGTGTGGACGAGACGCACGTCTGGCGTATTGAAATTTAAGCCTAGTACCTTTTGTTAGCTATTATTCGTGTGTTTCTTTGTCTTATATGTTCTCCCATTTATTTCTATTGTGGTCCTGTCATGCGATGTTGTCGTTTTGGTGTTGTGTTTGACGTTGCCATTAAAGCGGGAGGTTTGGCATGCCACAAAACCAGGTTCAACCCACCATTTTGTTCTTAAAATGTCCTGTACCAAGTCAGGAAAATGACCATTGTTATATTATAGTTCGTTTCTGTGTGTGTTACATTTTAATGTTATGTTTTTGTTGTGTCGTTGTTCTCCTCTTATATTTGATGCGTTTCCCTCAGTTTTAGTTTGTAACCCGGATTTGTTTTTATCTCTATCGATTTATGAGTTTCGAACAGCGGTATACTATTGTTGCCTTTTTTTGTGGTAAGAAGCATTGTGTATAAATTTCATAACATTTGGTTGAGGCAAAGTAAAGTTAGAGAATGGAAACCAATTTTGAAACGTACAGACGGACAAGATAGATAAAATATGTGCAACGCGGGGAACATTGGAACTATGTTCTTTTATTTTACATGGGACACTAAAATGTTGTATTCATCAAAGATTACATCTTGATGGGACTAGGAAGCATTGACAATAACAAAGCAAAATAAGATTGGTATGTACTATGCTGTTTTTAGTGTTGCAGTTAATGAAATAACACCATATGTGTAATTTGTCTTCGAATTAACTGTTAATCTTGTATTGATGCACACATTCGCAGCTTAGCGATTTGATACTAAATCTAGGGATTAATTCACAGTCTATTATAAAGGTAACAGAGGCGGAGAGGAGGGTGTTTCAGAATGATTATCTATTCGTTTATCTCGGAGATCCAGAATTCCAATTGCAGAATAGTAGTACAGCAAAGGAGTTATTACTGATATGTTAATAACTATGAACAGAATTCAATTACTGGACTTCTGATATCAACGATCCCTAAATGACTATTCATTTTTTTCGAAGTCCCCTCGACTAAATATGTGTTTAATTGGTCCGTTCGTCTATCCGTCCATCTCTCACACTTCAGTTTCTGTTTGGAAATGCTTTGACTAAATGATTCTATTTTCGGTTGGTAAGCTTACAATTATATGTTACAAGTCAAGTTTGTTGTTCTTGCTGGTGGGATTTCATCTCAGGCGTGTGTGTGAGTTATGGCCCCAGGAAATTAAGAATTTTCTTACAACTTGTAAGGAAAAATATTTATCTTGCCTTACCATAAGCCAGGTTGGGCTATTGCAATCCCATGAAGTTCATCATCCGATAAACTTTCATAAATTCATTAACAGATTAAGAAATGAAAAAAATCCGACCAAACATTGCAGCAATTATCTTTTCAAGGATCTATGAAATATTAAAACAATAAACCTGCCCCCTTCCCTCTTTTCCCAACCCTCGATCCCCAATGCTACATTACATATTAAATTTGTTGAATCTTCTGAAATAGAACAGACAAGACTGAGTGAAGCAAAGCAAGCAGTCATATTCCCATTCGAAAATTAAACACCCTCTACATATGTATTTATTTCACATAAAATTCCATTTATACATCTTTTGAATGGATGATGTTTTTTTCCATGGTAACTATTGACGTCAGCAACACTTAACGATGGTAGTTTAGAGTTAGAGTATGCTTTTGTGTATTTTCTTATCGGTTTAGAAACAATTGAGGACATTTAAGTTCTTACACTGCAATATTCTGTGATTATAACTCTGTTTCCAAGGAAACAATCGGTTGCTATGGGGATAAAATTAAAGGGAGTCCCACGCATTTTTCTATTTAATTTGGGAAAGTCGTATTCAAACTTAATGACTACGACGCTAACTATGTTGTACACATTTGCACATTTCTTAAAAACACACGAGAAAATTTGATAATTTCACAAAAATCCAAGATTCAGAAAAGTGGAAAATATGCATTTTTTGGTAAAATTTAAAAAAAAAATCTAAAACTTTGGTTGACCTGCAATCTAAACTAAAATGAAGCTTAACCCAAGTTATATCAATGTTATATATGAAAATTTATGAAAACAGTTTTATTCTATTCATAATCAGGCTCTGAATTGTAGTGATTTAGCTGATTTTTTAAACATTTTACCACGCTTAGCTTCCACAAAATAGAGTTTAGTTTTAGTTTAAACATATTTTATTTGCAAAAGTTGCAAAAGGGATTGGACACAAGTTATAACAACATTAGTGACTTCCTCTCCCTATCTAAATATAAACACAAAGTACATTAGATAATGACGAAAAAACATAGTAGGAATTCATTTATAAATACAAACTGCACACAAAATCAAAAAACAAAAAACAGAAAACAAAAATACAACAAATACAATATAATATGGAATAACATATAAAACTGGACTGGAGTGAAGAGTTGGAAAGTAGGAATTCAGAATGTCAATTGATTGTTTTAAATCTTTGTGTTATTCTGATATATGATTGTACAGACTCAAAAATTTCTTTGTTTTGCTGAAAAGAATGGTCACCGTCACCAGCCAATAGAAGCTCAATGGATAAAGCATACCTTTCTAATTTTGAAAACAATATTTCTCTTGCTATAGAGTGTCCGTTACCATGGCAACCACACATATTTTCCCACTCAAACTCAATTTTTGAGCAGTATACAAGTACTGCTTCTACCAAGCAACTGATAGAACGAATTGAAACCCTCATATACCGCACTCTGTCTGTTTCTTACAAAGAGCTGTACTTGAATGTAATTTGAAATTCAGAATCGGTCTTAAGGATGCAAGTTTTAAAAAAATCATATACGACTACCAAATGTCAGTTTCCAAACACACACGACTGCGTTTAATTGGTCCAGCGGAAGTGAAATAAAAAAGGAAACATAGTAAAATATGTCAGACCATGACACATCAACATCGTGTGGTTATTTCTTTGGTGAACTTCCTTCATTATCCATTATCTTCATATATTTGAAAAGATTTTTTTTCTACATACAAATACTATTGAATACTGATTTTACCATATCATTAATGCCTGAATGGTATACAAAACAAATATAAAAGCATACGGAAACATGAATCTCAAAGTAAAATAAAACTAAATGCATTCCATTGGTTTCAAACATTTAACATTGTAACAAGTTTTTACAATGTGACAGATGTGAAATGCGAAACAATAGGTAAAAATTGATTTGGAAATTGGAAAGAGTTACAGTGCATTCGTCTCCTTCCCAACATGAAATGTACTTTTACGGCAGAAAAAAAAATGAAACATGTTTCCGTTCGAAAATAACATTAAGGAAATATAATTTGCTACAATATGTATTTGTCTTGTATTTGTCTAAGTATATACCGGTTTAATATATAAATTCATTTTAACAACAGAGGATACATAGTATCATTCACACCAAAATGTCGTTAAATGAAATAGAATACCCTGCATCTATCTTACTTTTCAATAACATATGATCAAATCACTGAAGGACAACCATCCGAAATTATTGAAAACTATCAGTCTGCATTACTAATAATATTTTGGTGTAAATTAGCCCTCAAGGTTTATCTAATAAATAAAAAAAAACAGCAATACTTGTTTACATGTTTTTTTTTTGCCGAGTTTTAATAGTAAATCAACATACTGTATTCAACATATTGATCTGGTTACTAGTCCCTGTATGTCAGGATGTATTGTATTACTTAATATATGTTTTTAAAATGCCCCTAATACAAACATTGAAAAGCTGATTTATCTTAAATTGGTGAAACAGGTTCAAAAGCGCTTTAGAAAAGTCTATAATACCTTACATATCCTAGCACTTTACATCTTTCATTTAAACATTCCGTTAAAAATTTGATTTATGAATTCAATGGGAACAATGTGAAGTTTACATTTTTAAACATTGAAAACTAAACAACAAGTACCTCATATAATCTATTTAGGAATGTACATGTACTGTACGAAGTGGTGAACAAAGCAAATTATTGTTACTGTCCAGTTAATTGAATGTATTTTTTCCAACCTGTAACCTTTTCGTCCGACTTCGAAAACAAACTCTCCCGTCTTTTATGATATCTGCATGTATATATATGTATATGTCGATTGAAAAATGCAAGCTGGAGCCCGCCTCTGGGTGCGGGATGTTTTCGATTTGTTAAAGACCAATTGGTGGATTTGGGCTGTTTTAAGCTATTTGGTGGGGTTGTTGTCTCTTTGACCCATTCTCAATTTTATTAAAATTTGATAATCGTTCTTTGATAAAGTTTATTCTACAAGAATGTGATGTTTGTGGACTTGTTCGTCTTACGTCATTTCTCATTTTCTCTTCATGGCGTTGTACAATTGTCCTCGGCTTATGATTTTTGAATGTCCTATTTGTATCTTCTCCCCTCTTTTTTGAGGAATAAACGAAGAAATTGAAATACGTGTATATAAGCGCAAAGTATTTTGATGCGTTGGAAAATAGAAGTGTTTGTTAGTTTCCAAATTTAAAGCCTTGATAACAAGCTTTTTTTCGAAATTTCAAATTAATGTTGATAAGAAAAAAAATATATAAAAAAAGAATTATATTTCAATTTGTAATGTATTTTCTGATATTGCAATCCTTGTGATAGCTTTTGTGTATCGTAGAAGATGGGACTTGAATTATTTGCACTAAATGATTGCGTACCTGTCCATCACTAAATGATTTCTTTTCAGTTGAAACTTTGTAGCACATCGTTATCTGTAATCATAGTAAAATAAAAGTAATAACAAAATATCAAGCAGATTTAATTAGCTGGGGTGTCCTCCTCCATCTTGAATTTTGAAATAGCAGATAACAATCGGTCTAGATCTTTAACGAAATGTGCAAATTTTGAGAGTAGTATGTAATTCATGTATAAGACTTTTCGTGTTAATATAGAAAATTATGTGTTTTATCATTTTTACGGCTGTATTTTACAAAAAAAAAAAAAAAAAGAATATTTTTGTTCGACTCATTTTTTTTTTTTTTTTACTTTGTCACATAAAAAAAGATAACTTAGATATAAGAGGAGATAACTCAAATAAAGTAACTTTTATAATAGAATGTGTTATGAAATTACCTATTTTATTTTGTAGCAAAAGACGAGTCCGGTGACCCCATTTTTTTCTTATCTGAAAGCATATTATTAGAGCTATCTTCTCATATTTAATCATGTTAATCTTCAAATTCTATGGTGTAGTTTTTCTTTTTATCACGCAGAATTGAATTTCCATGCATAATCTATACAAAATCTGACAATTGTGCACAACCTGTAGCGTGAAAAAAAAGTCAGGTGACCCATACTTTTTATTATATATTTGAAAAAAGCATAATTTAAACTTTATTTTGACACCTGATTAAAAAATCTAGGGATTTTAATTAAGAACCCCCATCTACCTTAAATGAGTTTCGTGTCACTATTTCAACGAAACCGACTATAATACTTTGCATTTATGCAAAACTGAAAACAACAATGCCGTTTATACTAGTGTTAATGTAGGTCAAAGTACGGCCTTCAACACGGAGCCTTGGCTCACACTGAACAGCAAGCTATAAAGAGCCCCCAAAAGACTAGTGCAAAACAATTCAAACAGGAAAACCAACCGTCTAATCTATATAAAAAAACGAGAAACGAGAAACACACCAACAAACGACAACCACTGAACAACAGGCTCCTGACTTAGGACAGGTGCATAAACATGCAACGGGTTTCAACGGTTTAACAGGCGCCAACATTCACCCTTACCTGAAACAGTGGTATACCATTACAACATAAACAGATACAAAATAAAATATATAAATTGAAATGACTTAACTCGATCAAAAAGACAATACACAAAAACAAGTAAATATGCACTGAACGAATATGTTTGATCTATGACACAATATAAATAAAAAGATGTTTCAATGTCAAAAAAACAACTTTAACCTAGAACAAAATTGCGTTAAATAAAGTAACGTACACAGGTTAATTTAAATATAATAATTGTGTTGCAAGGAGTACAGAAACATTTTTTTACAAAATAAATTTGTTTTTCAAAGGTTGTTTTAATGCTGTTTAGAATTTTTTTTTTTTTTTTATCACAGATGATGCATTGTTGCCCTAATGAAGCACCAAACAAGCATGTGCTCTTGAGCTATTGGTGGGGATGTCTTTTATTTTCGAATCAAATACCCGAAGCTCAGTTGTTCTAAGGCACCATTCAAAATGAACGAAACATTTTGTATATTGGCGATATTAACTTTTAAAATCGACAACTTTTATGACGATTTCTATTATAGCGTGTGAAACAAAAATTTATGGAGAAGTTGTACATCATTTAATATCCACTTGTTCTTAGAAATTGTAAAACATTCAAACATATCACATGTCAAACATGTGTAACCAAATATGCCAATCAATAAATCTTAGCTGTAAAAAAAACCAATAATAATGAATACACAAGAAACCACATGGGTTTGGGGTATCAACTGACGAGAATAAACCACGATGCTGTATATGGGTGGTTGATGTTAGCTTCATTTTTCTACAAATGAATGCAATATAATTATTCTCGTTTACTAATTTCATATTCTTTATCGACATTTACATCAGAAAAACTCTACCATGAACATAAAATGTCAGTAAAGCAACGTCAGTTGGCTAATTTGAAATCTTTTAGAAAGGAAGGAGCAATGCGAATATTTAAATATTTATTTGTAGACTCTGTAAAGTTTTCGACACATTCTTCTCTGATTCCTATTAAAATACGAATTTATGAATGCTATTTCTATTTCTATACCGCATCAAGTATACGCTTATTTCTGTCTTGTTTATGCCACTACCATCAGCGAATGTAAAGACTCTACGCGAAATCTGCAACGAACTATAGACAATAATTATGTTATGGTAGATATGAATTTTAATGCTGTATCTCACTACTTTCTTGGTACTGCTCTATGGTTGATAGGCGACAATCGATTCGCAAGACTAGCTGTTAATGATGCATTTGAATTATTTATTGAGTCGATATATGATGTAGGATTCACAAGAATGATTTAGATACAACCGATGTGTACAAACATATGTTTTTTTTTTATTTTGTGCAAGATGCATTTGGTGTATAGTTACCGTTTGTTAATTGCAGTATCATTTTCATTCATGTATAGATTTAGTTTCGTTTGATTATGAATAATAGAACATTTATGTTGAAATATTATTGAACATTGATCGTTTAATTATTTATTTAGGACAAACTAACATTGCGGTGGTTTCTTTTGTCATTCGACTTTATAATAATCTGAATCACAACGTTAAAATGACAAAGTTGACATTAATGATATATTGAAGCTTTATAAAATCAGTCAACCTCCTCTAATTGTAACCATGTACATCACGTTATTTTTTTTCATCGCATTTATTTTGACTTCTTGATACTAGTTTTATCATTGTTTATGCAGGATGCAGATCATCCGAACCTAGTTAACACATTAAAGTAGAATTTTTAGAAGCATGAGGAATCTTAAAATACATTTGAATTACGATTGCAATTTCCTTTTGGATATTTATTGGAGTTCTGTGGAGAAAGTTTATGTCAGTCAAGTAGCTAAACGAACAGTAAACTTTATATATTTTGGCGAGAGTTGTGTGTACAGAAACTAATGCAAATTAGTTTAACAGTCTAAGATTCCTCGTTATTTGTAAGATTTTCTTCGCAAATCATATATTTTGACAGACACCTTTTATTTCAAAATAAATCGGGTTGTATGCAGTTTACCGATCACAGATTTAAGGTTCTTCATTAAAAAAGAACATAGCATGTTTGACTCTGACGAGGTGTATGTAATTTTATTAGAACTCATTTTCAAAATTTATATGCCTGGTTAAAAAAACTTGTGTAAAGAAAAGATGATGCTAAGTCATTCGTATATGTTAGTCATGCATATAATTTACAATTTACGAAAAACGTATATGACATACATGAACCAACGACAACCACTGCATTAGTAGCTCCTGACTAGGGACACAGGCACATGGAGAATGTTACTGGACAACACATTTTTTGTGAGCGCCCAACCCTTCCCAAACCTGGGACAGTAGTATAACACGATAACAAACTGTAACAAGCAGTTGCAATTTGTTTAACTCAAAAAGTTGGTACGAGGCACAACACATTTAATTCGTGATGCCGGGGATTAATGTTCTGGGTTGGGTCTTGTGTTCCGTGTGTTTTCTCGTTTTTGCTATTGGATTGTCAGTTTGTTTTCGACTTATGCTTTTGAATATCCGTTTGCTATCTTTAGCCTCTCTTTTTAACATATTCTTAGATTTGGAGATATGTAAGTATATTGTGTATCGATAATTTTTATGGAAGATATGCTACTTTTTACTTAGAAATTTGCCAGAATATGTGTGAAGCATTTTTTTTATTTCATCAAACCCCTCCTGCATTCCTTATTACGTTTCTTGCCATGCTACATCCAGTTGAACATAAAAGAATACGTTAGATTGTAGTGGTAATGGTCTTATCTTGATATCATATTCGTTGAATAAATGAAAATGTGAACTTATAATAATTGTTTTGTAAATTTACATTACGAATGTCATGAGGCCTCAACTCTTATTTTATGTCTTCGTAGAATTAAAAACAAATAAATTCATGACGGTGGAACACGATTATAACATTTCCTTGCTGATTTATTTTAGGCAATATCTCTATGAACCGACACATTTTTATTGAATGTTTATGTCCTCAACATCTGTCGTCTTTCTGTAGATTTTCGTTTAGTTTTGCATTGTTATCTGTTTTTCAAATGCTAAATGTATTAAATGCATTTCAATTCGTGTGTCAGTGGGGGCATAGTTGTTTCAAGGATCAATACATCGTTTCGACTATCCAACATGAACTTGTTGAACGCTATATAGTATGTCCAACGCCACCGGTACTTTGATAACAGACGTGTTTCCTTCATTGAAGGTTTCCTACGTTTACAAAACAACTTTTTTACAGGAAATGACATGGACAACAAGGAGGTTTTAGGGAACAAAAGAAGATTATCATTCCGGTGCATTTGTGTCAGCTCACAGTTTTAGATAGAAGCCACCGAGTCGCTTTCATACTTTTTTTTTGTTTTAATTCAGCTTTTTGCATACGCCATGCATTGTATTTGTTATCGGAATTTTCTGTTTGATTTTGGATTTTAATATTTCGAATAATTTCTAAGCTAAGATTTCCTGACTTCTCTTTCCTTGTACAGAGAGTGCTACTCTCCCTTCCCTTCAATCTGCGATGAGAGATGGTTGGTGCTTTACACCTTTTTTTATCTTGGATAATGATTTTTTTGTATGTAACAATTAAACGCCGTGTTGATGCGTCACTTTTCCGATACACCCCTAAGCACAGTATACTACATCGGTATTATGTTTATATATAACGATACGTAGGAAATAGTGAGCCCACTGTATCCGGAACACCTGAGATCATCCCCAGTTTTTGATGGGGTTCGTGTTGCTCAGTCTTTAGTTTTCTATGTTGTGTTTTGTGTACTATTGTTTGTCTGTTAGTTTTTGTCTTCTTTTTTTTAGCCATGGCATTGTCAGTTTATTTTCGACTTATGAATTTGGATGTCCCTCTGGTATCTTTGTCTCTCTTTTATCGTTAATAATATTTTTACAAAAGAACTGTTAATAACATGCATAAGTAATTGCTTGACTTGCAATTGCAGAGTCATGAAAGCGAGACAGCGTCGGCGATTACTATTAAGGAACAGTTTTTATAATAAGTCCATTTCAAAAATACACTTTATTTGCCCCAGGTAGACGAATTGTAGTACAATGATGCATCATGGAAGATGTCTCTGCAACTGACAATATCAAAGTGCTTGATTTCTTGCTCTGTATAAAAATAAGAAGATTTGGTATGATTACAAATGATACAACTCTCCTCAAGAGACCAAATGATATATATATTAACAACTATAGCATGCATAGGTCACGGTACGGTTTTTAACAATGAGCAAAACGCATATTGCATAATCACCTATAAAAGGCTCCGAAATGACAAATGTAAAACAATTCAAACAGAAAACTAACGGCAAAATTTATGTATAAGATAATGAACGAAAAACAAATATGATGATATAATACTAAACCCCTAACGGGAGGGATTGTGCTTGATTTTCATATGACGAAGACATAATCTTTCAATCAGTTTAATTGAAGTCTGGAGCTGGCTTGTCAGTAACTGCCAGTAGGTCTTTGTTAACTTATGTATCATTGTCATTTTGCTTTGTTTCTTCTGTTACCTATTCTGACATCGGACTCAGACTTCTTTTAAGATGAGTTTCACTGTGCGTATTGCCGTGTGGTTGTTTATTCTACATTGGCTAGAGGTATACGAAACAAAACAAAACATTTTAACCCCGCTGCATTTTTTGTGCCTGTCCCAAGTCAGGAGCCTCTGGCCTTTGTTAGTCTTGAATGTGTTTTTTTAATTTTAGCTCATTTATATGTTTCGGAGTTTTGTGTGACATCCATTTTCTCTGAACTAGTACACGTTGTTGTTTAGGGGCCAGCCGAATCCCGCCTCCGGTAGCGGGATTTTCTCTCGCTGTGTTGAAGACCCATTGGTGGCCTTGGGCTGTATTCTGCTCTGTGGTCGAGTTGTTGTCTCTTTTACACATTCCCAATTTCCATTCTCAATTTTATTTAATTACAAAAATTGAGAAACAAGCAGTATATGTTTTGTATTTTCGACCTGATATTTAGGGTATTTCTTGAAATTATGTGAACCTAATACAACTCAAACATGAGCTATAAGAGGGTGGTATCAAAGATAATAAAATTTTAAAAAATACACCATTTTAAATTCAAACTACTGTTATTTACATTGTATTTGTGAGAGATTTAATAAAAGTTTTTCCAATGGCCTAATCAATCGTGGATGCGGATATAACTTCGCAGTCTCAAGGAACACGTGTCTGGCTGATTCATCGTCTCCAATTAACTGTAAAGCAGTACCAAGACAATATTAAGCTAATGATTTCAGAGTTACATCCTCTCCTATGAAATACTCTTCTGTTATTTTCAACTCAAGATCTCGAAGGGAATTTCGACATTCTCGCACATTGTTCAGATGGTGATGACACAGAAAAGACAAAAAATGTGCATAAACTACAGGCAGTACTTCAAAATTAGATTCTTCTGTTAACAGTTCCATAGGAATAAATGTATGAGTTGCAAAAATGACGTAATCTATTAGTACGGATTTCAAGAAACGCACCACTCCTTGCTTTTGTTCTAAGTGCCATTTGACTAGAAGACTTTGCGTGACAGACAATTCTGTTTCACGGAAAAGTTTTTCAAATGTACACTTCGATAATGCATACACAATGATTATAAGGGATTTTTTATATTGGTTTTCCATGTAGAAAAACGAAGCAAGCATCAGCCATCCAGAGACATTATCATGGGTTATGTTCATTAGTAGATAACTCAGACAAGTGTTGTGTTGTTTATATTAATTCTTATTACTGAGTACACTGCTCAGGTATATAGACTGTCATTTATTCTTGCACACCGTTGACATGAAATATGCATGAATGTATTTCATTTTTTTAGAATTACAAGACATTACATTATAAACCGATCTACTTACATTATTGTGTTCAACTCCAAATGCTGAGACACGAAAAAATATGTTTGACTTTAAAAATTTATTCATATCTTCATAATTCAAGAAACCTTGATCATGTTGATTGCTTTGAACGTTACACGACAAAACCAAAATATGAGATATTTGTTCAGAAAATAATATACATCGCCATCCATAGCTAAATACCACACGAAGTGTTTCAATCAAATTATCCCTATCCAGTCCTTCTGTCTTTTTCTCAAACATGTTATTTTCTGGAATAAAAAATGCAGACAAACTTGATACTGCACACAATAAATGAACCGACTAAAACAACTCATAAAACATGGTATCATATTGTCAGGTGTCCATACAGAGGGTTGTAATTCTTCTGATACCCAGAAAATTATCGTCTTTAGGTAATAAGAACACAGTAATCTTTACATCTACTATTAGTATTTATAACATCCTTTAAACGAATTTTCATGAGAGCATAACAAAGTAATTGAGTATGACTAAACGTATAGATAAGAAGTTTTTCTCCAACTGAGAATGAAATTCGCCATTCCAAATCCTCATGTGGTGACCTTTTGTCGGCAATAGGTACAAATAACAACCCATGGTTGATGATAATCTGCTTCGTATTTTCATGTGGCCATGAATTATTTGACCTACTAGTCCATCGTGATGCGGGCTTGATCCAAGATTTACTATGTAGGCAAAGAGCGATGTCAACTTCACCATTGGTGTCGGATATACAAGGTCCATGTACAGATAGAGCGAACTCGTTAAAAAATATTGTTTTGAATAAGACATTTGACAGATAAGTGTCCCTTCTAAATTGTTCGCATATGTTTTGAATGCCAGAATAAGGACTACTTACAAGACGTAACATTGCAAAACCTGGTTTTGTATCCTCTGTCATCAGTGACAAATACGGTTTTGTAGGATTGAAAACAATGGATGTTATGTTATCATGAACCTCGATGAATTGTAATACCCACATAATACCTAGATCACTACCAAGCATCTGCAGTCCTTCACCAAAACTACCACTGGCAATATCCACTCTTGTATTGTCCCTGGATACATTATCACAAACTGCATTCATTAACCGTATCGTTTGTACGTGATTTTCTGTTCCGACTATGCATTTGCAGATATAATAGTAAAGGGATAATGACACATCTGAAACCATAAATGTTCAAAATTATTAAATTTGATCATTAAAGGAATATCAATGTGAAACATATACCATGTTGAAGTGCACCCGGAAACGTAAGTCCTGTCTGCAAACGAATGATGTATACTGTTGCTCTAAAGTACTTTTTTGAAAAAAAAATGAAATAAGTCAGAAAAAAGGTTTATATACATCATGTACATGGAACTATATATATAAAACGAACTCCGCAGTATTTAAATGCGATAAACTATGACCTCTACGAAGACACCTTTGCCCGATAATTTGTAATCAACTTGGTCGGAATAACATATGTATACATTACTTTAAACTCTTTACATGCATTTTTTCATTATTGGTTCTTTAATTTTTCTGCTAAATAAATAACATAACTGCATAATAATGAAATGCTCAGAATGTTAGTGTATCACTTATTCTAAAAAGCAATAAAATGTTATCATTTACAATAAGGACCTTATTTAGCAATAATGCATTTTAATGCCGCTAGATGAGTTAATTTTCATGAAATGTAAATAATATAACAGTAAAGATATTTAAATGTTTGTTTGTGTTGATTAAGAGTGCAATTACTTCTTTATTTTAATGGAAATCATAAACCGCCATTTGTTCTTAGCACTTTCCTTTACATCGGGATGGGTTGTTTTTCATAAGATATAAGATACATGTAGGTTACTAAAATGTTGTTCACATTGTTTAAGAAAACCGATATTTATTTTTTTCATAAAAATAAATACACTTGTCTTTGCAATCAGTCATTTCAAATGCCTCTGAATGAGTTATTTTTATAAAATTTGAATAATCTATGGAGAATGATGCCTAAAAATATGTTTGTTTTGAAAAAGAGTGCAATTATTTCTTTATTTTAATAATATAAACCGTCATTTATTTAAAGTACCTTTGGTACATTGGATATGGCTGTTTTCCTAAAATATGATGAATATCAGAGAAAAGATACTAAAATTGTGTTTGCATTGTTAAAACATGCCAATATTTCTTCCTTTTATCAAACATAATTCACTTTTGTTTGCATCAGTTATTTTCAATGCATCTGGATAAGTTTTTTTTTATAAAATGTGAACAATATGAGGATAAAGATGCTGGAACTTTAGTTTGTGTTGAAAACAAATGCAGTCATTTTATTTATTTAAATGGAAATCATAAACCTCCATGGGTTTTTAGTACTTTTTGTATATTGGGATTGGTTGATTTTCATAAAACATGATGAATATCAGAGAAAAGATACTAAAATGTTAAACATTCAAATATTTCTTCTTTATAGCAAAATTAATGCACTTTTATTTGCAATCGGTCATTTTAAATGTACCTGAATATGTTATTTTTTCCAAGATGTGATTAAAATAAGGATACAGATGCTTACACTTTTGTGCTTGTTGAATAAGAATGCAAATATTTCTTTATTTAATTGGAAATCAAGAACCGCCATTGGATTTGTGTACATTTGGAACACCTGAGGATGGGTTGTTTTTTAGGATGAATATCAGAGAAGATTTACTAAAATTTGCTCACATTGTTTAAAAATGCCAATATTTCTTCCTTTTATCATACATAATGCACTGCTGTTTGCAATAAGTTTGAATGCATCTGGATATTTTTTTATAGAACTTGAATATTATAAGGATGAAAATGCTTAAACTTATGTGTGTGTTGAATAAAACTGACACTATTTCTTCAGCTAAATGACAATCATTCACCGTCATTGATTGTTGGTACTTTTTATACATATTAATGGGTTGTTTTTCATAAGATATGATAAATATCAGAGAAAACTCACTAAAATTTTGTTTGCATGGAAAGAAAATGTCCATTTTTCTCCTTTTAATGAAAGTCAATGACTTTTTTTGCAATCAGTTGTTTCAAATGCCCCTTGATGAGTTACTTTTATAAAATGTGAAAAATCTAAGGATAACGATGCGTTAACTTATGTGTGTGTTGAATAAAACTGCAACTATTTCCTTATTATTATGGAAATCATGAACAGCCACTGGATTTTTGTACTTTTTGTAAATCATGATGGTTCTTTAAAAAAAAAACAATATGAAAAATATCAGAGAAAAAGTGCTAAAAGTTTGTGCCCATATGTCTTCCTTTTATCAAAACCAATGCACTGTTGTTTGCAATCAGTCATTTTAAATCCATCTGGATAAGTTATTTTGTTAATATGAAAATATTATAAGGGTAAAGCTTATTCATCTTTTGTTTTTTATTGAACATGTTGAATAAGAATGCAATTAATTCTTTATTTTAAATGAAATCATGAACCGCCATTGGAATGTTATACTTTCCATACATCAGAATTTTTTTTTTTTTTAAATATAATAAATATCAGAGAAATGATATTAAAATGTTGTTTGCATTGTTAAAAAATACCAATATTTCTTCCATTTCTAAAAACAAAGGCACTTTTGTTTGTAATCAGTTATTTTAAATGCTTCTAGATTAGATAAGTTATTTTTTTTTAATAAATTGTTATAAAATAAGGATACAAATAGTTAGTTGTTTTTTGTATTGCATAATAGTGCATGTATTTCTTCAAATAAGGATTATAAACTATATTAAAATTTATTGAAAATAAGTAACCATCATTGGATATAAATATTTGTGTACATCGGGATGGTTTGTTTTCCATAAATATGATGAATTTAAGAGAAAATATACTTTTAATTTTGTTTGATTTTAAGAGTGTCTCCCCTCTTGTTTATCCTATTGAAAACTATGCACCGACATTTTCAATATTTGATTGTTTGATTTTTAAGAGCATTTTTGACAAATTTAATAGATTTTTGCAATCGCAGTAAAAAAATATATTAACGACAATCGACAATCGCAATTCTTTGATAACATTTTAATGTTAGTTTTATCTGCATATGTCACCTCTCTTCTAGCGAACAGTAAATTTTATTTGTGAAAACTTTGCTGAATGATTAATAATAAACGATCCTTATTTGTCCGTGGCGCCATTTTAATTAAATGAAACGCAACTACAATTTCGAAATTTGTAAGCGTTCAACATTCGACGTAGCAGAGTTCAATCCGTCAGAAAGGTCATTTAAACCAATCCGTCCGATCAGTCAAATTTGTTCACTATCAGTATGACGGATTAGTGACGTGAGTTTGACGCAAACTTGACTGATCGATAACTGATCGATGATTGCTGACTGATCGCTGAAATAGTAACAACTAATAACCCGAACAAAATGAGAAAGTCTTTCAAAAGGAAAATGAGATTTCGATTTGTTTTTTTCAAAAACATGAAATTAACTAACGTAACGTATGCTCAATTCATAAGGCTGGGATTTTCAGTTGGAAATCCTTTCTGTAATTGTAAATTATAAGCACACGTTCACTTGACACACAAACAGTCGCGTTAACTTTGTGGAGCGTGATGTTTCAATATTTAATGAATAAGTTACGTGTTCACACGTTTTGAACATTGGTATATGAACATATTTAAAAACGAACAAATAAAGTTTAAAGTAATCTATTATTCCGACTTCTGTGTGAATTAGCAAACGAGTAAAATCTGATTTGCCAAGCGGTTTCGAATAACTTAATTTAAAGATTGAGGCACGCGTTATTACCATGCTTAGGAAAAACAAATAAGTTGTTACCTCATTTACATAGCAATTTTTCATGTAAAAAAAGCAGAAAATATACCAAAAGTATATTAAAATCACAAGTGGAAGACAACATGACAACACCATGGCAAAAAAAAAAAACGAAATTTGACGAAAAGACCAAAAATAGTCTACCAAACACAACATAAAAAGTCAATAATGAGAAACCAAAACTCAAAGAAAAACCGGGGATGATCTTAGGTGCCCAGGAAGGGTTGGCAGATCCTTTGTCATACTTGACACTCGTCGTGTTACTTCTATAAATTACATTAATAATGCATTTGAAATGATTATGCAATACGCCTAAGCGCAATGATAATTGCCTCTTATCTAACCCTTAAACATAGCCAAATTAATTAACCGTTTGTCCTTTGAAATGTTGTCAACATAAAACACATATCAAATTTTGCTTTTTCTTATTGATTTATTGCAATAAGTTATACGAGGGATTTTTATTTAAGATTTTTTTTTATTTAACATTCACTTAATGTTTAAATTCTACACATCTATATCACAGTCGTGAAAGTTTTATATTGCTTCAATGTTCGGGCAATTACTGATTGTCGCAATGGTCATTACATTTAGTTATTGTTTGATGCTTGAAATTTAGATCATCATCTCCAAAGAGAGCATTGAACAGAACAACTTGCAGTGATGTTTACTTTCTATCTGCCCGATTTGCAATATGTATAGCTTGGTGCTTTTCCGTTGGAATTTGTGGATACTTATCATAAATACAAACACCATATTCCTTCATTTCAAACAAATTATGCATAGCTCGTATATATTAGTTAAAGTGTTGTTTTGTTTAGTACAACTGTTACCGGATATGGGTTTTATCCATTTCGGTACTTTAGTTTCTACGTATATTTTTTTTAGTTTTTTTACGAATAGACAAATGAAAGTTGATCGGGTATTTCATATTTAATTGTAAAAATATTAATACAAAATTGTTGATTATAATTGTATTCCTTTTCACCAGTCATCATTGTTTTATTTCTAAATATCAAATTGAAGCTACAAATATGTTTGTATGGCAACATTTGATCAATAAGGGGATTTAAGGGAGGTATACATAATAATAATAATACAAAAAAACCTACCTTTAATTTCCATTATTTCTTTAAAATCTCCGGTCTAATTAAATACAAAGCATCAAACTCTCCAAACACATAAACTTGAAAAATACACACGGCTTATTGATTCAAGCAATTTTATATTAATAACACTACTTAACATAACATCAGTCTATTACATTGCATTTAAATGTACATATCCTCTACAGGTTAATATAACACAATCTTTTGTTACACTACTACATTAAATTTAGACAAAGTTCTTCTGTAATGTATCTTTCTTGTTCTGTTGAAAGTTGGCAATATAGACATTATCAGGTATTTGTGCATACCTAACTAAGTTACATTTTACATGCAATATGCCGCTCATAACTAACGAAACGTATTATTTCTTTTTTTAAACATAAAATGTGTAATGACCAAGTTTCTATATGACGGCAAACTGCAATGTGTTACAGTAATTTGTTCATGCTTAAACATCCTGACAACGAATGTTTAGATTAACAGCAAATAGTGTATATAAAGAGAGATATCCCACGGGATTAGGCTAAAGTGAGCTATTGTTGAATGCAAGGAACATGTGCCTGGAAATGAAGCAGAATGCAGCTAATTATTTTGTTTAGGATTTAAAATATTTCAATTATATATTTAGGCCGTCAATAGGTATCATTCATAGAAACCGTTCCTGTCTTAAAGCATAAACATAACTCCAAAATGTATGAACGCATTTTTACTCAACAATATTTGTTTTGTAATCTTAATCTTGTAATTAATGCAGAGGTAGGATAATATTGTTCAAAAGGAAAGATATACCATGTTAAACATCATCGACTTCATGCGTGTTTATTTGGCTGGTGATCTCCCTGATTTATTTTCATATATTTGCAAAAATCGTGTTTTTGTTAACATATGAATATTATTCACGTCTTTTTTAATTTAGCAATTAAGCCCTTGATTACTCAAAACAAATATAAAAGTCCTAAATGGTGAAATGGGGAATCATTTATAGATAGATACAAATTGCCTTGCATAAGAGGAAATGCTATATTGAAAAGAGTTAAATTGCATGCAATGTCGTCCAAACGTGAATTGTACTTTTAATGAAAAAAAAACCTGCTAACCCTCCGGAGCACCTGATATCACCCCAAATGTTTGGTGGGGTTCGTGTTGCTTAGTCTTTATTTTTCTATGTTGTGTTTTCGTACTATTTTTTGCCTGTTGGTCTTTTTCTTTTTTAGCCATGACGTTTTCAGTTTATTTTCGACTTGTGAGTTTGAATGTCCCACTGGTATCGTTTGCCTCTCTTTTTCGTTGTAAACCGATTTTTTTTTTTAATTTCCCCAGAAACAAGCAATGAAGAGCTGGTGTATCTTAAATTGGCAAAAAGGTTAAAAAGTGCTTTAGTGAATTTTAATTATAACAAATTATGATTTTTGCTCACTTGTCCGAAAAGTACTCTTTCATTTAACATGTTTAAGTTCTGTTCTGAAAAATGTGCAAGGAAATAAAAATAAAAATGAAACAGAATGTTACAGAATTGACCGGAACAAAACAATTAGAAAAAAAAAGAACAGTTATAGTAAAAGTTTAATGGGCTGCAAGTATCAGATTTTACAAAATGATTTTTACTTTTCAACTGATTTTTATACTTTGTGACTATGTCGTACTGTGTTCACCATTGTCCCATGCTAGGGGGAGGGTTTGGCTCAAGCAAACATGTTTAACCCCGCCACATTCTATGTGTGCCTGTCCAGTCCCAATCCAGGCGTTTGTAATTCTTTTGTTGCTGTGTATCATATTTGTTTTTGTTTGTTGCTGTGTATTATATTTGTTTTTGTTTGTTTCTGTGTATCATATTGGTTTTTCGTTTATTGTTTTATACACAAGTCAGGTTGTTAGTTTTCTCGTTTGCACTGTTGCATTGTTTAACAATTGTCATTTCGGGGCATTTAATAGCCTACTATGCGTATGGGTTTTGCTTATTGTTAAATGCCGTACGACCTATAGTTATAAAATTCTATCTCATTGGTTTTTCGAAGACAGATGTCTCATTAGCAATCATACCACATCTTATTTATGTTGTGATCTGTATATCTACTGTTTGTACCTTATTTTTTGAAGTGTTCGTAAACTTTTCTTTAGAATATGCTGTGTCATAGCCAGATTGTCACCTTATTACTAGCAAGGAAAACCATTTGAGGCTGAGACGTCGAGGCTTCAGAGCGGCTCAAAGACGATGATGCGGATTAGGAGTGAAAGGTTCAAGGGCAAAACAGTTTTAAGCATTTAGAGTTGCAAAAAATTGAATTCTAAAAAAGTTTTGCTTGATTAATTGTTGTTTGCTCAATGTCCAGTGACAGATATTTCATGCATATTTTTGAAGAATTACAGTAATCCAACAGATACATGTAGGCTCTGCAGATTGAGTTGTTATTATAATGGTTCTCTTATGCAGAGAGAGTGACTGTCTCTCTTTACAAGGCATCAGAATGATTGTTCTATTTAGACCTGACGTGGCTGCGTATTTATACATCCCTGATGCAGTTAAACTGACAAACCAATGGGTTTTACTGCACGTCAGATTGTAGAAATCCATCCGAGTATGATTATATTTCTAGACCCCAAGTAAGCTCTTGGGGTTTATTGGGGTTTATTAAAAACAAGAACATATCAGCAAAAAAATCCAAAAAGAAGGTTCTGCAAAATGAATCGTCAAGAATAAAAAAAGGGGGGGGGGTTGAAATGCCTATTGGAAAAGAGGTTAAGATGGATAGTCGGGACAAAAAGATCCACGTATAAATAATGTACTAACTCATCAGAGAGATTTTCTCCCTAAACGAGGCATGGAGTTGAACGTCCCCCCCATATAATTTGCGATAAATTATTTTGTAAATAATACAGGGTTACTCCTACGTTTTAAATTAAACTTTTTTACTTGAAACAAATGAAAATTTGTTGATTTAAAAAATATTTTGTCATGTTTGTATTTTGTTTCATTCTGACATGTATGTCCGTTTATATTTTTTTCCGCACTTTACAAAGGTACCAGCGGTGTTTGGTGGTAAACAAAACTGATTCAGCTTGTGGAAGTCTTAACCGATTTTGACCAGTCCAAATAATTATGACTTAGCAGTTTGAGCTTTAGGTTATAGAGCAAAATTTAGGATCAAGCTGACCATCTACTCACTAAACGACGTATTTATGAACAGTTGAATAATTAATACAATAAGATCTATAATAAAGTTCATCAATATTTATGTTTTTAAGTCATTGGATACGCACGTCTTTCTTGTAGTGGAATTAAAAGGATATTTATTTGTGTCTTTAAGTGAGATTTCGGGAGAGAAAAAAAAAACTAGTATTTATGCATATATGTTAATGAATTATGTGTGTTTTTCGTTTTATAAATCTTGGATGTATAGTCGTCTCAGAAAAATGAAATGGTACAACTAGAATAAATTTCCAGGTATGTGACACTCTAGTCTAGGTTACATAACTAATAAAGGTTAGCTCGATTATAAGTTATATCTGAAACAAAATATGATTCTATATTTCAAACCATTCTACATGTTCTATTAATTCAAATAAAATTAATTCATAAAACAGTGTTTCATGCATAACCAAACATTTTTCTTTCCCTTTGCTCATAACAAAGAACAAAAATGTTATGCTTTTTAGATGAGTCTTAAATAGCAATACAAGCAAACAAAAATACTTTTCATTCTTCCCTATTATAAGAAAGGAAGCAAAAAGTTTAGAAAAAAACCCGCGTGATTAAAAACATTTCTGGATTCCGTTTTGTAATTCTTTTACAAATGAAAGGTGTAGGTATGAATTAGATATTATTCTTTTCGAACTCTCTGTATGTTTACATCGAGCTCACCGTATAATTAGCAAAAAATTCTTTTTAAAATAATTGATTAAACCAGTTTGTGTTGTTTAATTTTGATAATTTATCCCGTAAATGTTTCGTAAACTTTTCTATGTAGTCTTTTGTGAACGTGTCTTGTCTCGTCTTTTGTTTGTTGTCATGACGTCGTCAGGTTTTCCTCGACTAGTGGAAAAACATCGTATTAGTTTCAACAGATACTTCATTGTACTTGGTTTATTCAGCAGCAAACTTGGCCACAATCATCATGGGGATATCTAGTTTAAAAAATGGGTCCAAGGACCCCCCTGCCAACCAAGATGGCCGACATGGCTAAACATAGAACGTAGGGGTAAAATGCAAGTTGTGTCTATATTTGGAAAACCGTTATGTATAGAGAAAATCTGATAGAAGCAAAATGTTCAGAATGTTGAGCTCTACCAATTGACTATAAAACTGTCAGACCACTTCTTATAGGAGTTATTGCCCTTAAATGACAAATTTTTATTTTTGCCTATTATCTTGAAAGCTATAATAGATAGGGAGAAACTTTAAATTGCAAAAATTATCAGCAGGACAATTTCTACAAAAAGGTATCATGGTCGAAATCATTAGCCGACTCCTTATTAGAGTTATTGCCTTTTTGTGACGATTTTTATCATTTTTTTTGTGTTTTTGCCTTATATCTTAAAAATTATAATAGATAGATAGAAACTTGAATAATCCAAAATGATTAGCAAGACAAGATCTGCAATTAAGAGATATTGAGGAAATCTTCCGACGACTCCTTATTGGAGTTATTGCCCTTTAATGCAGATTTTTACAATTTTATTTGCGTTTTGCCTTACATGATAAAAATTATAATAGATACATAGACACTTTAAATCATAAAAATGATCAGCAAGGCAAGATCTACTAACAAGTCAAATTTTACCATTAAAGGTAATAGACTGTCCTTAAATTAGGATTTCGTTTACCCTCTTTTGTGTTTTGAGCAAAGACGAAAGGAGATAGAGAAAAAACTAGACAGATTAAATGATCAGCAATACAGGATCAACAAAACAGAGATTTTTGTCATGAATTCTATTATCGTCTACAATGGTGGATAGTGTCCTTTGTGGAATATGCAAATATACCAAGGTGAGCGACACATGCTCCTTAGAGCTCTAGTTTGTATATATATATACATTAGTATACGTCTCTGGTAATTGTAAATGAGTTGGTGATGGTTTTTGAACAACCTTTATTTTTATAACGTGTTCCTTTTCAAATTATCATTTACTGAACAGATATAATATTGTTTTCATCTTTTACTTTCCTCTGCATATAACAAATTAGAGACAGAGGCTATATTTCGCTCCTCTGTATCAGGTATTCCTGCATTGTTACAAAACAAAAAGATCTAGGTTGTACATTGTAATGCTTCCTACATCAATCAGTATAAATTCCTTTGTTCTGAGTTTATAAATCATAATACATATTGTTAAAAGGGTAATTAACCCAGGTGCTTAATCATAGGGTTAGTATTGGGCAAGGGGCATCTTGGGTGACGGTACAACGAACCAATGACTCTAAATGATTCCAATACTTTTATTACATGTTCTACGTACACACGCCTGCTCTTGTGCAGTCTGTTAAATTTTCCGATGTGCCTTTTTTCCTTTGCATCTGCCCATATAGGATACAAAGCTTTTGCGTGACAATGAAATTTCATCATACATTTCAAATATGTATAGCTAGGAGCCTTTCCGTGGCTTTTGTAAAACACACGCCGATACATCATTTCAAACAAAATAAGCATTACTCTTACATATACTAATGTGTTTTTGTTTTTTTTAGAATATATATGTTATAGGAATTGGGTTTCCCATTTCAGTGCTTTCGTTGTTATCTTTATATACAGCTAAATGAGCAATAGAACGACGAAATTTTATAAGGTATAAGTATTTATTATTAAAAAAATAAAAACAAAATTATTAATCATTAATGTTTTCCATGGATTTACAAAGTTGCTTTTATTGGAAAATTTGATCAGTAAATCAAATGAGAAATAAATAAGAACAATAGAAACAAAGGTTTTCCTTTCACTTCCATTATTTCTGTACAATCTCTGGTCTCAAAAACGGTGAAGAAATGTCCTTTGAAATAAATATACAAAATACACACAGAGTTTTGATTAAAAAAAAAAACTTAATAAAAATGTACTTATAATAAGTTCAGTCTACTGCGTCGTATATAAATCAAATTACCTGTACATGTAAATATATATATAATGTTCGTGTTTCGAAATGCTTTTTACTCGACGTCGACACAATAGACTTTAAATAAGGGAACTGTTTCAAAACATCAAATATATGACCTGTATATTAATTCAATATTGTTTTTTTATAAAAGAGAATGTGCCCTTCGGAAACATTATTATAGACAATTTTATTAGTCCGCATGGAACGAAAATTTAATATTATGAACTCCATGAGAAATAAATGGTATAGGTTCTTTAACATCTCAGAGAGCTCAGTGTCGAATCTAGTAGCAGAAAGATGCGAAAGATTTTTGTAACGATTCAATGCCAAAAAATACTATATTTTCCAACCAAAAGTGATGTACGCCCTCAAAATGCATCCATAAAAGGAGGAGAATATGTTCGGTGTATATCATATCAACTTTTGTTCAAATGATCAGGCAGCAGAGCTTACCTTAAAGTTTGCATACAGACAGTCTATTTGAAGACGTGTGTAATAAGGATGATTGCCGTTATAATCAATATTACTGATTTCTAATCATTTTAATTAAACAGTACAAAAAAAAAAAAAAACAAAAAAAAAAAAAAAAAAAAAAAACGAGTGTGTGTATATGGGTAGAATAAAAAGGTTTACAAACATTTATATCTTTAATAGCTTAAGTGTTTTAAAGTTTTAGAAACTTTAAAATTTATTTTAAACCTTTCCAATTGTGAGATTGGTTCATTGATCGATATGTGTATAACGTCACTTTTAGTACTAATGTTCTATTTCGTGGCGATCAGTTTTTATTGGTGCCGGAAGCCGCAGTACCCGGAATGAACCACCGACCTTCGGTATGAAAACTTACAATCCTAATCAATTGGAGTCGAGCGCAAAGAACCAATGTCATCATCCACGGTTTGTGACACATCATATGTGTCTGCTATACAACTTATGTTTCAAATATCAAAAAAACATATGTCAAACGAGACAGTGTGTTGCGGACATGAAAATGTAAAAAAAAAGTATGTTGACCTTGATGTCAAAGGTCAAGGTCATTTGACAGTCATGATTTTATGCGATACATGGTTATATTGTAATACACCTTTATACCAAATATCATAAGCCAGTGTCAAAAGATAAAAAAAAGTGTTCATGTTTAAATACACAGATTATCGAGAAAAATACGTGAACACTACACATATTTATTCTGTTGCCATGGTAAGGGTATAACCCAAGCATAAAAATCATCAAAGTAGTAGCACATATCTAAATCTTTACAGATTCATTTAATACATTAAAACAATAAAAAATGCCAGGTGTTTATGTTGATCTTTTTAAAAAGCATCCCAAAAATGCTAACAATGATTCTTTTAGACCAAACTGAGTCTAAAATTAAAGAGGAAGAATTCAATAATCCTTTTTTAAATGAAAATCTTAAAGTTTTAAAAATATATTACAACTCATTTGTATAATTTCTTTCACTGAGCAAGACCTGGTGAGTGATATTTTACTTATACTTTATTATTAAGAAAAAACAATGCAACGTAACCACTTCAGAATAATAATTTTCTCAGCAACATCAATTCGAAATAGAATATCTATCACATTTAAGATGTAGACATTGCAATTTAGACGAATTAGAACATCTAAAAGGTAAAAAAAAAGTATTTTTTGCGAATTTCCATTAAATGATATGATAGATACATCCCGATTTCAAAATATATCAGTTTGGGTAGTTCTTTACGGCAAAATTTAGAAATAACAAAAATAATTCTGTTTTATGAGTGGTATAGATCTAAGAATATGGCAAAATCAATTGATTTTGGGCAGGTCATCACAGCTAAAAATATATATCACTGTCTCAAAATAAATTCCTTTGACGTGTTACAGTTTCGTATATACTCGACGCTTGGGTTGACAATGTAGACTTTAAATGTAGTTAAAGTATCAAAAAACAAAAAGATTTAAAGATTTACATTACATGGGGTATGTTGTTCTACATCTCGTTAAACTAATTAATTAAATCTTGTGTAAATACTGACCCTTCGGAAACATTATTACTGAAAAATATTCCATTACATATATTCCGTAATATCAATTCCATGCACAATATTTCTTCAATTTGGAACACTGAAATTCTTTGCCCAACCTTATCAATCAAATCAATATATATACTTGCTATTTTTCAGGCATGCGGATGGATACGCAGGCGAACGGGATAGGTACACTTTGTGTGTAATAGACATCCCGTCAGGTTTTCACAAATAGATTTTAGACTTTGAAAATGCATGTATTTAAATAAAACATGTAAATACATAAAACACATCTTTTTTTTATTCGTTTCGGATATTAATTGTAGACATTTGTTAGGTTGAAACTTCGTGATCTTTGGCAAATATGTACATATGACCAATATGATACCCGATGACCCAGCGAGCCCCTATTAAACTTTGCAAATGATCTAAATTATACAAATCTGTTTTAAACCTACTCGGGAATGTATCTTCATTGTTTGTTTCCATTCACAACATCTGTTATAGTAAACAAGAAAACATGATCATGATGATAATATGTGAATTTGATCTCTGCTATCAACCATATTTTCATTGAATTTGAATTTGTACTTTTTCATATAAACTTTCAAGTATTGAGGAAGGTACAAACATTACATTTCATACATGTTGGTATGCAAATTCATCCCTAGAGTAATGGTCCTTTTATAGATATCCTCGATTATCAGTAGAGACGTGACTGCAGTTAGAACCTGGAAGATTTACTGTTTCACTTACTCAATATTACAATAATGCAATAAGAGACTGCAGTAGTCTTTCTTTTTTAATAATCTGAATTGTGTTCAAAACAGTCATTTTAAATGTATTAACATGTTTAAGCCGAAGCGTTTACACGGTCATATTTGAATGAATTTAAAGTTTTTTTAACGTATTCAAATGATAATTGTTTGTTTCACAACTTGTTTGCTGAAAGTCATGATAAACCGTGTGGTTGAATTTTATGAAGATTTGTAGAGAACTTTGTAGACATCAAACGAGGGAAAAAAATTTCCAGCAGCATATAAAATATTTTTTTGCTGCTACTGTAATAAAAACTGTGGAACTTCGTTGAAAATGCTTTTATTGCAAATATATACAAACAAGCAAAACATGTTTTATATTTTAAACCTGATATTTGTGGTATTTCATGAAATTGACAACATTTCAAAGTACTGATATATTTGTTCATACATTGTACCTTAATTTGGCATCATAATGTTCATTCTAAAACTCAATTGTCTCAAGACTGCAGATTTTGTTCTTAAGTCTGATGATATACACGTTTGTTATCCTCTTTAAATGTTACCCATTGCCAACGTTTTTTTTCTTTCTGTGAAATAATAGTTATTTGCAAAGATATTTTTGATAAATAATTCACGTTTCTCTACCAGTGAAATTTTACGTGTCTAAAAACAACTTTTAACACTCAATTTAATTAAAAAAGAGCAACCATGTGTATGTGACTAATTGTAGTCATTCGGCTGGCTATTTTATGATGTTGAACAAAAAATTAATAAGATTTAAATATATTAACAGTAGAATTAGCCACGTAAATTTTCTTTTTCATCAATATGACCAAGCATGTACTTCTTCGTTCAAGACATTTGTTTATAAAAAAGCTATCATAGAAAGTCGTCTTAAATACCTAAGAAAGTATGAATACGGATATAATTTCACAGTCTCAGTGAAAGCTTTTTTGGCTGATACATTGTCTCCCATTAACTGTAAAGCAGTACCCAAACAGTAGTACGATATTGATTTAAGACCTGTATCGCCAATAAAATAGTCTTCGGCAATTGTCAAATGGAGATCTCGGCAGGAATTTCGACATTTTCGCACGTTGTTCAGATGGTAATAACATAGGAAAGACAAAAAATGTTCGAAAACTACAGGCGGTATTATAACACAGTCTATGTCAATAAGCAGTTCTATAGGAATAAATGTACCAGTTTTAAAATTGACAGGATCTGCCAGTACAAATTTAAGGGAACGCACCACTCCTTGTTTTCTAACTGCATGCCATTTGAGTAGACGACGGACAGAGCTGCTCCGCGGAATAGTTTGTCAGGTGTACACTTCGAGAGTGCATACAAAATAATTATGAGAGAATTCCTGTATTGTTTTGCTTTGTAAAAAAAAGAAGCAATCTTCAACCACTCCGATACCGTATCATGGTTTATGCTCATTAGTAGATAACTCATACAAGTGTTGTATTGTTTATATCGATTCTTATTACTTAGTGCACTGGTCAGGGGGATGGACTCACATGTATTGTAGCACACCAATGACACGAAATATGCATGAAGATATTTCAATTTCTTGGAATTATAAGCCATAATGTAATATACAGCTTTACTGAAGTAGTTCTGTTTACCCTGCACAGAATCAACACCTACAAATATGTTTGACCTTAACAGTTTATTTATGTCTTTAAAATACATGTAACTGTCATTATTTTGAATGTTGCATGACAAAACCGAAACATGTGATATTTGTCTTGAAAAGAAAATGCATTGCCATCCATAGCCAAATAAAACACGGAGTGTATCAATTAAATTATCCCAATCATGTCCTTCAATCTGATTTTCAAACAAATTATTTCCTGGAATGAAATATTGCGGACAAACTTGATACTGCACACAATAAATCAGCCGACGGAAACATCTCATAAAACAAGGTATCAAATTGTCAGGTGTCCATACAGAAAGTTGTAATTCTTCTGATATCCAGAACATTATTGTCTTCAGGTAATAAGAACACAATAAATCTTTACATCTACTATCAGTATTTATTAAATCTTTTAAAAGAATTTTCATGAGCGCATAACACAGTAACTGCGTATGACTAAATGTATAAAGTAGAAGTTTTTCTCCAACTGAGAATGACATTCTCCATTCTAGTTCCTCGTGTGGTGACCCTTTAAAACCAATTGGTACAAAAAGCACACCATGATTAATGATCATCTGCTTTGTATTTTGAGTTGGCCATGAATTAGTTGACCTCATAGTCCATTGTGACGCAGACGTGACCCAATATTTACTATGAAGGCAATGAGCATTGTCAAAAGCACCTTCTATGTCGGATACACAAGGTCCATGTACAACGGGCATAGTCTCGTCTAAAAACCTGTTCTTGAATAAGGTATTTGACAAATAATTGTCCCCTCTGAATTGTTCACAAATTTTACGCACGAAGGCATGACGACTGCTGATAAGACGTAACATAACATAACCTAGTTTTGAATCCTCTGTCAACAGTGAAACATGCGTTTTTGTAGAATCGAAAACAATAGATGTTATATCATCATGAACCTCGACATATTTCATTACAAACATAATATCTAGATCACTACCAATCATCTGCAGTCCTTCACCAAAACTCCCGCTGGTAATGATCACTTTTCTGTCGTCACTCGATAAATTATCAGAAACTGTATTCATTAATCTTAATGTATTTACGTGATTTTCAGATCCAACTATGTTTTTGCATAGATATTGGTAAAGGGATATTGAAATATCTGAAACAATAAAGGTTCAACATCATTAAATGTAAATTTAAAAGGCATATCACAGTGAATTATATATCATGTTTAAGTGCACTCGAAAACATATGCCCTGTCTGAATGCAAATGATGATTATTATAAGGTACCTTTTTGGTAAAAAAATAACAGGTCAGGAAAAATGTGTATAGATGGATGCTTATCAAATACATCGTGTAACTGTTAATGTGTCACTGGAAAATTAACGTAAAAGCCAGGGATATCGTTACAACACACTTAACTTGACCTTTATTAATTTCTTTCAAATTACAAATATTCTGTTATATTTGTAACCGTTCTATTGCGGTAACATATCTTTAAAAAGGTATCATTTACAGTTATCACTACACATAGACACACATACCTCATTACAAATTCATAGTGAATGTATGCTTCTAAAAATAGAATTGCATCCTAAAATTATACGGAAAAGACGCAGATTATCATTCCTGTACACTCAAAAAGACTTCGTCTGTTGTGATATAATAACCATTTTCAATCCCTACGAGAGGGTTATACCTCCCGACACCAAAGCCGATTTATTTCAGATATAGTGAGAGGAGGGGATAAGGCGTCTGCGCAATGCTAGATGGTTTTGTCGTTTCAGTGAGAAGTAAACACACAAGTTCCAGTCTTACTCCACGAGGAGAATCAAATCTACTATAACATTGTTCGGTTGATTTTCTAGGCACTTGATCATCACTTTTTATCATGTTTATTTTTTTAAACTAAATCTGTACGAGTTACTCTGATTGATTTTAGTGAACCTTTCACTTTACAACTGGTTCTGATTTGTAAACTGTATACGTATATCACTCCACTGTTCCAGCTTATAGTGATATTGAAGGAGAAAACATATGTTGAACCCAACAACACTTTGTTGTGCCTCTTTCAAAACAGGATACTCTAGTCAAGTCTAGTGGTTGTCGTTTGTTGCTGTCTGTCATTTATGTTCTTCAACTTCTCAATTGTTTTGACTTTTAACCTTTTGATCCGAGCGTCACTGATGAGTCTTATGTAGACAAAAGACGCGTCTCACGTAACATTTTTTTATCTGCTATATTTGATTAACTTTTGTAATATAACTATAGTTGTAAAAAAGGTAATGTACATACGTATTAAGATAGAATTATGAAAATCTGAATATCTAAGTATCTTGTAAGGTTTGTTGGTTGTAGGTGCATATTTATGCTTGCAATACACATATTGTATAGAATATCAAATACACACACATGAGATACACCAACGCTTGTGTGATTGATCAATTGAGATATTGATTGTTGTTTAACGCCACTTTCAGCACTATTTGCTGTATCATGGCTGTCAGTTTTTAGTAATTGATTGTTTGCATTTACGCGTATTCTGCTGAATGAACATACATGTAAACAATTCATATGTTTCCATAAAGGATTACTTTTGCGAGGAGTACTAATAAAATCATAAAAGTTCCATCTCAAATGCTGACAATTCAAATTGAATGCACTACAGATATGATAAATAAAATGCGAAAAATGTACAATTGTATACCATAAAACTGCATAAGAAGATTATTTATTGGACACAGTTTAAAAAAAAAATCTAACTTTAAGATATTTCGATTCAAAATAGGGCGATATTCAGCTTCTTAAAAGTACATAGCCTGTATATTAAAAAAAAAGTTTTGTTTGTCTTTAAAAGTACATATGTTATCGGAAATGGGATTCACCCAATTCGGTACTTTCTTTTCTATTTCTTTATATATATAGTTGTCTTATCAAAAGACAAACCAAAGTTGATAAAATGATTAGTCATGTTAGTATATATAAGTAAAATGAAATTAGAAAAAAAACTTTGATTATAATTCATGTTATTATTTTCCTTTTCAGGATTCATCATTGTTTTATTCATCATAGATATTAAATTAAAACTACAGATTTGCTGTTATCGAACACAAATTGACCAGTAGACCAAGTGAGTAATACATAATAACAACACAATGTTTACATCTTATTTCCATTTTTTTTTACAAATTCTGGTCCCAGCAACAGAGCAGAAAAAAATGCCTGTTGAAATATACACTGATCATTCTTTCAAGCAACTTTGATTAACAAAAAATACTTAAATCACTTCAGCCTGTACCTGACATTTAAATTTAAATTACATGAACAGGGAAATATAAAGAGCATTATTACACAAAACATTAGATTTGGTATGAACAATAACAAAAAGAAGCAGTACCAGAATGATACAAAATATCGGATATGAAATAACTCTCAACAAGCTCAAAGAATCTAAACTGTTGATATGAAACCAAGCCGTCCTGTATAGAAATAAAGACAGCTCTGCTTATGAATACATTTCATACTGAAAGTAATACAAAGTACTGTAGAGCACGAATTTCTCTGCAAGAACCCGTACATAATGTACTACATGTACATATGAAAAACATTCAGTCTTGCTTTACCCTATTCATTAAATAATTCTTAAAGACGATCTGAGCAATTACTGTTTATTTTGATTTTCATGGCATTTTTAATTCATTTTTTTAGTAATTGCAATTGATAAAAAATATGCGAAAGTACACGTGAAGTTATTACAATTTTATGGAATGTTGCATACTAATTATGCGATATAAAATTTATATGCGAGTTTTTAGTTTTTGCAGATGCCTTTAGCCTTTTAGTTTTTCTATGTTCGTAACAGTAGAATAATAAGACACATTTCTGAATCAGAACATATCGTATAGAAATGAACTTTTGGTGCACTAACATTTGCGAATTGACTATTGGCATTATCAATAAAAACTGATTGAATCTTACCTTCCATGTTAGTATTTTACAATGAATGTTTATATTGTGCAGAATTTTACAGAATCACTTTGAATCCAAAAGTTAAAATAGCTGTGAGGTCTTGAATAGTTCGAAAAAAGAATATCAAACTCACAATTACATCCTTCACTGACTTTGCCTATTCAGCCGTTGAAGTTTTATTTGACAACATATACTTTATATTATTCTTTTTATACCCGTTCGAATTTACAAAACAATGGTATATACTTCCGTATAACAGATAATTGAATCATGAGCATTGAACATCTTTTTGTATCTGAAGCTGATTTACGATATCAGGATAACATTTAAAAAAAAACCTGATTTCTATTTCCTGGACATTTTTTGTCATTGAAGTATTATTTTTGTCAGTTCTGCTATATTTGAATATAAGCAATTTTCATATCAATTCCTTGACATTCAATTATTAATCATAATTTTATTTTGTAAACAAAATATAAAGTTTCGTACCTATAACTGCTGAAAAAAGGAATATCACATATTGGGAAATTATGTCAAGTTTTTCTGTTTTTATTTGTCATAAATGCTGTTTTCGCAGTTCTTCCATCCAAATATAATGTATTGATATGTAATCATATTCAAGAGAACAATAGTATTGCGTCGTTATTTTATTTGTTAAAAAGTAAAATGGAGTATATGCAAATTATTTCAAGTTGTTCAATTTAGAAAGTGTATTCTATGATACGATGGCATAAGTAATCAATTGAAATGTTTTATTCAAAACCCTGCTTCTGGTCAAATTAACATGATTACCTAACATTATGTCTGATACAAAGTGTGGCACCCATCATTCATGAAACGTTTTGAAAAAGCATAGTTGTATACTTTGTTATCATAATCAAAATAGCCCTGTGTCTGAAAAAACAATAGATCAATAGATCACAGATCTGCCATCAACACCGAACCAAATAAATGATAGAAAAAAACATTAAGAAATAGCAGAATATATTCATTGCTCAAGTTCGTTTCTAGACCTAGACATATGAACATATGAAGGAGTAAAACATATAATTAAATAAATGACAGATAAGACATTAAGAAATAGCAGAATACAGTCATTGCTCAAGTTCGTTTCTAGACCTAGACAGATGCACATATGAAGGAGTAAAACATATAATTAAATAAATGACAGATAAGACATTAAGAAATAGCAGAATACAGTCATTGCTCAAGTTCGTTTCTAGACCTAGACACATGAACATATGAAGGAGTAAAACATATAATTAAATAAATGACAGATAAGACATTAAGAAATAGCAGAATACATTCATTGACCAAGTTCGTTTCTAGACCTAGACAGATGCACATATGAAGGAGTAAAAGACATTAAGAAATAGCAGAATAAATTCATTGACAAAGTTTGATACTAGACCAAGACACATGAACATACGAAGGAGTAAAAGACGTTTTTTAGTATTCAAATTTTGACCTCGATAATTGAAATGAAAAAAAAAAAAAAAATAGAAACAGAGCGAACAGATCACTATAGAAAAATAATTTACTTTGTACTATAAGATGAACATGTATTGAAACAAAAGTAGATGCACCAGAATGATACATAATATAGGATATTAAAACACTTTCGACACGAATACACATTTACGTTAAAGATAAAGCATATTTAAGGTGTGTCTTGATCGAATGAAAGTGTTAAAGATAGAAGAGCTTACAATAACATCCAATTGGCAAAACACGCGTGTACCAATGTTTTAATAATCTGTAGTTTGCTATCTAATTAGAGAAAATAATGACGTAATGCATGTTATAATGTATTGCCTTGAAGCACGTTTCATTGAAACGTGGTATCGTCCAGGTTGTTTCTTCAAAACAAGGACCCGGTGTTCTGAAAGAAAATACCTCCATCTAGGTATATGATTTATCTCAACTCTGACTGACTTAGAAAAAATTTTTTTATTCGGGAACGTTTTTTGTTAAAATAGCAAAGTTCGACAAAGGGTGTCTAGTACAGTTTTCATTGACATTGCTTTTCTCGTCGTTGACTTCTTATTGGACAACAAGGTATATATTTCCTTATAAAGAATATTTTAATCATGAGCTACAACCATCTTTTTGTATCTGAAGCTGGTTTAATTTACAAGGCAACAATTTAAAAAAAAACTAATTTGCAATTCCTGGAATCATTATCATATTTGAAAAGAAAATATATAGCTTCGTACCTAATGTTGCCGAAAAAAGACTATGAAGTTTTGGGAAATTTTGTCAAGCATTTCATTTTTGGTGTGTCATAAATGTGTTTTTTCAGTTCTTCCGTTCAAATATTGATTACAAATTCTATTTAAGGAGACAATATTATTGGGTCATATTTATCACAAACATAATAGAGCACATGTATTGGTAAGCTATTTCAAGTTGTTCTTTATCGGTTGTGGTTCCTTTACATGATGTCGGAGTGTGACAAACATCATTAATAAACATGTACATCAATATTCCATGCTCTCTTCGTGCCTGTTTCTAACTTATTGCATCTATATTTACCTTCCACCTTATAAAATAATCAAATGACCAAATATTCATATTTTCCAGAGAATAACAGCCACGTTTTATAATGGGGTGGGGAGGGGTATAATATTTAATCCTATGCTGGGTTAGAACAAAATGTTGAAAAAATAGTCTGCTTTTCCTCGAAAAATGTCATTGAAAACCAAAAAGAAATGAACATAGCATCTCCCTTTCATAAACTAAGTTGATACAAATAATTGCTTACACAGTGACTTGTATGATTTTTACACCGTAACAATAAGGGTGTGTCTTGCTTCTTGCAGTTACGGTACTTTTGTTTTGCAATTTGGAAATGATTTTTAAAGTTTATATCCAGATTATTAGTGAGTTTTATTTCACATTATAAATGCACCGTATTGCTTATTAAAACCTGAACACATCAGCAGAGAATATACTACATTAGTGTGGTCGGTAAAATATGATGTTAATACTACACATCTTTGTAGAAAATAATATCTGTTGGCAGTATATGAGGCAGACAATGCGCAAGTTAATATGTTTCTTGTCGTATAACACACCTCAGCGGTTTACCAATATTGAACAAAATTGCAATAAGATTTTACAGTATAAAAGTGAATAACTTATCAGTTATAGTGACGCCGTTAATTTTAGTATTCATATACATGATCAAACACGTGAATCTTCTTGATTAAGATGATTTTTTTTTAAAAGGAAGCTATCATAGTTAGTTTTTTTAATCGCCTAATCAACAATGGTAACGAAGATAATAATTTCACAGTCTCAGTGAAAGCTTGTTTGGCTGATACATTGTCTCACATTAACTGTAAAGCAGTACAAGACAACAGTAAGATGATGATCTAACAATTACATCCACCTCAATGAAGTAATCTTCGTCTATTGTCAATCGAAGATCTTGGATGGAATTTCGAAATTCTCGCACGTTTTTCAGATGGTAATTACATAGGAAAGACAAAAAATGGTCGTAAACTACCGGCGGTATTGCAATAACAGTTCTTTTGATTAGCAGTTCCATTGGAATAAATGTCGAAGTTTTAAAAATGACATAATCTACCAGTACTTTTTTAAACGAATGAACCACTCGTTGCTTTTGTATAAAGTGCCATTTGACTATAAGACGTTGCATGACTGACATCTCTGCTCCTCGGAATAGTTTTTCAGGTGTACACTTCGATGATGCATATGAAATAATTATGAAGGATTTCTTATATTGTTTTGCCTTGTACAAAATTAAAGCAAGCATCAACCACCCCGATACAGTATCATGGTTGATGTTCATTAGAAGATAACTCAGACACGCGTTGTATTCTTTATATTGATTCTTATTACTAATTGTACTGCTCAGATATACGGACTCATAATTGCTGTGCTCGGATATATGGACTGACAATTTTTGCTGCACACCGCTGATATGAAGTATGCATGAATGTATTTCTATTTCTTTGTGTTAAAGTCCAAAATGTTATGTATAGCTCTACTGCAGTTACTGTGTGTACCACTCACAGAACTAATGCGTAAAAATATTTTTGACATTAACAATTTGTTTAAATCGTCAAAATACAAGAAACTGTAATCATTTTTAATATTGCATGACAAAACCGAAACATGAGATATTTGTTCAGAGAATAACATGCATTGTCATCCATAGCTAAAGAGCATACGAAGTGTATTAATCAAGTTATTCTTATTCAGTCTTTCTTTCTTATCCTCAAACAATATATTTTTTGGAATGAAATCATGCGGACAAACTGAATACTCCACGCAATAAATCATCCGACGGCAACATATTATAAAATTTTCTGGTGTCCATACGGAGGGTTGTATTTCTTCTGATATCCAGAAAACTATTGTCTTCAGGTAATAAGAATATATTAAATCTTAACATCTACTGTGAGTATTTATTACACCCTTTGAAAGTGTTTTCATGAGCGCATATCAAAGTAGTTAAAACGTATAAATAACTGAGAATGACAATCGCCATTCCAATTCCTCGTGTGGCGACCCTTTAAAACCAATTGGTACTAAAAGCACACCGTGTTCGATGACCGTCTGCTTTACATTTTCATAAGTCCGTCAGATATTTGACCTCATGGTCAAGTGTGATGCCGACGTGACCCAATATTTACTATGAAAGTAAAGAGTACAGTCAAGATCACAACTTATGTTGCATATGAGCATAGCACTATGAAACATTGAACATGTTTAAGTGCAGTCTATAACGTCAGGTCTGTCTCCAAATGAGAATTGTATATCATTAGTTAAAGAAAAAAATATTGAAATATGTCAGGATAAAGTTTATCTATGAGTTTGATTCTCCATCTGGTATCTTTGGCCCCTCTTTTATATACATACAGATTTTGAAAATACACGTAACAGGTTATACTACGGATTATAAATGTGTCGAGTTGTGTGATTGGATAACAACACAAAGATGTCAGTATATACTCAGGAAACTGCCGGGGTATATACGACGTTTTTATCCCCAAGTGGAACCTAAAAAACGTCATCATTACACTGGTTACTAGGTGACGTAGTCTTAAGCTATACAGAACAATAAAGAAAGTCAGAGGCTCACAGAGGGAAAATAATGACGTGCATCCGTCAATAATACATTTTTAATACAAAATCACGCAAATTACACTTCAAATACTTAAATTTAATGTTTTAAAGTGTTATTATAAATTATTGCATACACGATAAAATATTTTCACAGCAAATTAAAAAATCCTTCACTTACGCGGAATACATCAGGTTTGGTTTTCAATATATATGTTGTACAAAAAAAGCTACACACACATACAAAGACAAAACATGAAATCTAAAAACGTTATTGAAAACATTTTCTTAACAGAAAAAAAAAAATGTCAAGATAAAAAAGGTGCATCTAAATGGATACTCGAAATATTAAGAAACAATAAACATGTAATGAATATACATGCTGCATTGTGAATGTTTATCAAATACCTGGCCCTGGAAAAACATTAACATAGGGGTAATCCGTAATATATGTGTAATTCAGGTCTCAGACAGGGTATATACTGTGAAAATTCCAGCTTAGGGCTTATATCCCCTTCGCCTTCGGCTCAAGGGATATAAACTCTAAGCCGGGAATGTCACAGTTTATACCCTGTCTGAGACCTTAATAACATATAATGTATGCCAGGTGATATTTTAAGCGAGGGATATTGTTACAACACACGAAATTAGACCTTTATTCAATTATTTCGCAAATCAAAATATTCTGATATAAATTTGGTGGTAAGTGGTTAACTGTGTTTTAAAACTGGATATATCGCCCATTTTGTTTTGCAGTAACTTGGTAAAAGAACTCTAAATTTAGAGATACGATTCATTAACAGTTAAAAAGCCTTTGAATCATCGTACTTTTAAGGGTTACAGTTTGAGTTTATAATGATACATTAAAAACTGCTTTTAATCAGTTTATTTAATTACTTATTCATTATTCCTATCTAGTTATGATCAATTGTGAATTCTTAGTCCTGGGGTAAAATATAATGCTTTGTCTTTTACGACGCAATACTTTTGTCAGACTATTCATCAATGTGAAGTCTACATCCTTAGTTTAAATTAATCTTATTGAATTTTAATCTGAAAATATATTGCTAGCATATCAGTTAAACATTCGACACAACTATATGACTGCTCCAGGTTATTAGGAAGATGAACGACAAAACATATGTCTATGCAGATAGACGAATGATTCGAAAGGGACATTCAAACTTATAAGTCGAAAATAAACTGACCACATCAAGGCAAAACATGAAAAGGGACAAAAGACAAATAACAGTAAACAAAACACTACAGACTGAGCAACACGAAATCCATCAAAATGCGGGATGATGTACATATACTGAGCCAGGATACTGTAGTCCGCCCATACATGTAGTTTATTGTTGTGTGTGTTTGTCGGTCATTTGGGCTCTTTGATGTGTTAACAAATTCGTTTAGTCCAAGCTCCACTTATGAGTCTAGCATTGACGGAACAGGAATCTGACGTACCAAATGATAAGCCTGTTCTCCATTCTTTTTCTTTGGAAGGTAAATAAGGAGATTTACGGATCTTTAAAACGTGATTATATAAGTTTGAATATTCAATTGTCTTGTAATGCAAGTAAGGTTTCTTATATTTCAAGTGCATACGCATCAAATATACTAATGCTTTTTTGAATGATTAATTGATACATTGGATGTTGTTTAACGTCCCTTTCAGCACTACTGTCTTTTTCGTTTACATAATTTTTATCATATAATTTGGACCGTTACAAACTATAGATTAAAAATAAAAAAAATTGTAAGTTATAAAAGAACTCAATTTGATATCAAAATTAGGAAATTGGTACCGTTAATGTTATTATCCACAAAACACGTAAATCGTGTTGTTTTAGATCGGTTTAGTTTTCACACAAAGAAGCTTTCTTATACCTAATGAATAATTAAAGGATGCAGTGTTAACCATTTTACAGTCACAGTTTCAGTGAAAACTTGTTTGGCTTATCTCCCATTAATTGTAAAGCAGTACCAAGACAGTAGTAAGCTGGTGATTGAAGATATGAATTCTGACCTATGACATAATCTTCAGCTATTGTCAACTGAAGATCTTGAAGGGAATTTCGACCATCACTCTGATTGTTCTTGTGGTAATGACACACGAAAAACAAAACATGTGCATACACTACATGTGGTATTATACAAATTTCCATTCTATAAACAGTTCCATAGGAATACATGAAGAAGTTTCAAACATGACATTACCTGCCAGTAAAAAATTGAACGAACTCAACAATTCTTGTTTTTGTTCTATGCTCTTTGACGTAAAGACGTTGCCTGACCGACGATTCTGTGAAAAGCAATATGTTGTCTTGCGTACATTTTGATAGTACATGCAAAATAAAGATGAGAGATTTTTCAATGTAATAGCGATGTAGCAAAAATATCTTGTTTAATCTGGCGCACATTTGTATGTCAAAATGCCAACAATCTAGTGACGTCATATCATTTGTTGACGTAAGAAACATATGGTGGCCGCTTTAAGATTTTGCTCAAGGTTTTTAAACAATAAATTTATATTTGGTCCTACAGACCCCGATGAAACTGATAACTTTTTCCTTGATAAAATAATTTTGATATTACCTATCATGACCATGATTATATATTTTTTCGTTTATTTTCCGATTCTTTTTTACTGGACCGGATGTCCTTTTGTTAGATAACTGGTCGATACTATGCAGACAGTGAGTTAAAAAATTATGCATATTTTAGGATCGTATGTTTTAATGTTACAACACTTGCTATATAATAACCCTAAGCAGCGCAAGGACACATTATGTGGACCCTCTGTGTATAACCACTACTTAGGGAATATTTATTTTACTTTTCATGTAATATATACTATCAACAATCAACTGTATACGCAAATGAGAAAAACTAAATAAATGCATTAGGTGTATTCATGACCGTGCACATGTGGTCTGAAAACAGTGCATACTTTATAATTTGTTTGTGCTTTTGAAAATACAAACGAAAAATAATAATGACTTGCTAATGACTTTGCTCCAAAAATAATTCGAACAGAGTGCATGGTATAATTGAAACAGTTCCCAGTTTGAATAACTGTTTTTTGTCCATATTTTCCAATTCAGGCGGTAAAATAAAGTGTGCATATTACTTAATAGATTGCACATATAATTTACAATATATTGTGATGATATAAAAATTGGTGGATAAATAATCGCATTAATCTGATGATTTGAAATACTATCTTATTGATAACAAGAAACTCAATCCTATACTACAATCGAAATAATTTTTGGACTTACGATGGGCGTGATATTAATAACTGGGTACTTTATGCCAAGACAATAATACATATATTATATATACAATGTATATGTTTATACCATATTTTTGTGCTGTTCAGTTTCGTTTGTATGTCGGTCACTGGTCTGATTTGATTTGTGTAGTGTTCATGTTATACGACAAGATGTCTACTTTAAAACTCATTTAATTGAAACATTTTTTAACGAAAATAACAACTGAAATCACAAAACCTAAAACTGGATTTCCACGAATAAAACGCTTGCCACTGAAATTTTTGTTCTTAAGCATAAATTGAAATGTGTAATCAGACATTAAGTTTGAGAATTTTAAAGGAGAAAATGTACTGTGATAAAGGATATTACAAGTAAGGTGGCAGTGTGCATTATTGGACCATCTTTGCGTTCAGTCTGCAGTGTGAAATTCAAATGTCGGTTATAATGTTTTTGTTTCGAAAATGAAGGAATAATAACATTATTATGGTTTACCAAATTCATTAATAGATTAACATAGTGTCCAGGTATTGGATGAACTACTACAATTACACCCTTGACAATTACACGGAAATCGTGTCATTGCTACTTGGTTCATTGCGGGTAAAACTTATACTATATCCATTTATCAATCGGAATGCAAAACAACTATATCTTAGATCAAAAATAAAATCGTTGTTCTCACTGAATGCACATCAAAGGAATTCTTCATGTTCTTTACGTCAAAATATATGTTAAACATTGTTAACATTAAAAACCAAAGGTTTGATTTAAAGTCGAACAAAATAACAAGTGTGACATTCCTATACTTTAGAATATTTGTATACATTTCAAAACTACTAAAATATATGTAAACACAGATATGTCCCGTCAAAAAAAAAGAAGAAAACAAACGCAAAACCAGATAATATATAAAACAATTATATTACGTTTAATAAACGGGAATTGAATATACATGCACAGGTCATGTTAAATGTTGTCTGGTTATATGTATAACATATGTATATGTATTGACATGTTCGCTTTAAAGTAAATCATGTAATTCTCATTTAGATGTGCAATGAATTGAAAAAAACCGACATTGGAACAACTTAACAATTTTGTTTTCGAATAATATCATTGTTTTAAAGAATGTGTTTATTTGGCATTGAACTAGCTTAACATTTGAAATATAATTTGTCGAATCAACATTAAATCGTGCATGTTGTGCCTGTCCAGAAGGAATTATTTGCGTCAAGATATGTCGTTTGTTAAAATGAAATACAAAATATTTGATCTAAAATCACACAGTCGATTAAAATACCAAGTGTGACGCTCGAATTATTTAGAATATTTCTTATTAAATTTAATTAAGTCTGGTAATATTTTACGGTATTGACAAGTTCGTTTCATAGAAAATCATATAAATCACATTTAAATGTGACATGAATTAGGAAAACGGGTAGAGGAACAACATGAAAATATACTAAATTAGTTTTTTTTCTAAATCACTCACTGAGTAAGAATTTCTAACGAAAATGTGTTGACAGTTGATAGATGTCTTACCTTTATTACATATTTGATATGAAATTTGGACGAGGTTAACTTCATATCTATGAATGTACATACAACTACATAATAGAGTCAAAACATACAGTAGGCATGTGATGTATTGATTAGCGAAGTCCATGAATTGTTTTTCTGAATAAGCTGGTTTTTTTTAGATTTTGTTCATTATGTATAACAAGTTACATGTATAATGCTCATGATAATGAAGGTTTAAAGACTACCGAATTGTTTGGGGACATACTCTATATATAACGTCTTTATTACAACCACAATCTGTGATTGCTTGTTTGCCTATCTGGCAACAATGTTGATTTCTTTTTTAGTAATTTTCAAGCATTCGGTTTCACATTTGTACAGATGAATGGTATATCTAGTTTTAGAGTGAGAAATTCGTTTACAAATTGTCAAATTTGCTAATGTTTTGCCTATTGTTATTCTAAATGTGATTTGTTCTAGTTCTTTAGCATAATTTGAAAATTGTAATCAAAAACTTAATATGAATAAGAAGATATGAAATGAGTGCCATTGAAACAACTCTACATTCAAGTTACAATGTATAAAAAGTTAATTGGCTTGGTATTCATGTTATTAGATATAAAATTTACTTTGAAGTCAACAATTTGAAACTTTTTAAACGAAACATTTCAACTTAAAACACTACACTTAAAATTGGAAATCAATTGATAAAACGCTTCAACTGATATTTTCTTTTCTTTTGCACAAAATGAAAAGTGTAATTAAAAAAAAAACCGATTGGTTATTTTTTTTTTGGCGAGGAAGTGCTAAGATAGTACAACTGAGGTTGCAATACGCATTTTTGTCCAGTTTATTGCCTTCAGTTTGTAGTGTGACATTTAAATGTCGTTAATAATTCTATTATTGAAAATGAAGGTTTATGAGGAAGTGAAACGTAAATCAAAACGAGGAAGTAACATTACGTGTGGTCGTATAATTAAGTTATCGCAATGTTCGTGTACAACTATATCTGATGTATATATTAAGTATTTTTCAAGAATTTAATTACCAGTAACCAAAATCTTATAAAATAGCTAATTAGTTAGTATAACATAATCTTTTAGCAAGTCTGTTTTGCGTTGAAACTCAAAATTGTATTTTCTCTGCTACGAAACTTAAACATATTTGTATTCCTATAATTTCTAAGTTATACTGTTTTACTAGAACTCATTATGTTCTGAAGTTGTGATGTGCTGAATATATATTTTGATACAATAGATGCGTATTGACATTCAAATCAAATATGTTCATTTTTTTTTCTTACGTTAAATTTTTGTGTATCGGTATATATATAAACTAATCATAGATACCAGGATTAAAATATTGTGTTCACGCCAGACGTGCGTTTTGTCTACAAAAGACTCCGCAGCGATGTTAAGGCAATTTCGATAAGATTTTGTCAGGGGCAGATAACCCCGTAAGGACCTCATTATGTATTCATATATTCATTAATGGCGAAAAATCCGTAAGCAGCGTCTATCGATGAAACTGTATGAAATCAAATTACATACATGCCTGTCAACTATAAACGGGTATTCATATGATGTAATTTGTGTATCAAAACACAAATATTGTATGTTTGTGCTTTAATTATTATGGCAAACAGTTGCAATAGCTGTTTTTCTTGACGAGATTGTCGGCTTTTGAACCCCGCCTCCTTTTGCAGATTAACCAATCAGTGAACGATCGCCGTCAAATAGATGTTTGTAGTTTGCAGAATGGAAAGAACCTTGCAGCGAAAATTATTTTCACTTCTACGTGAAAATCTAACCAGAAAAGTAAGTGTAAGCCACCAAATATGTATTATTTATGAAACATACGTTGCTTGTTTTGTTAATCATTCGCTTCAGAAAGCGAAAAAACTGTAAACTATTAGATCAAAACGAGTTCAGTGTTGGCAAGCATGATATACACGTGGTCAAAACGAAACTAGACTGCAACAAATATCTGAAATTTGAATAATTTATCGAACCCCGTCAATAAATGAACAGAATATCGAATGAAACAAATTCGCTGCATTATACCAAGAGCCCATTCTCAACATTTACCCTTAAATTCGTTTCTAACTTTCGTTTCGCAGGTATCCTGCCATTCCTGGTTGGGTACGTTTGCAGTGGCGGATCCAGAACTTTTCATAAGGGGGGCCCGCTGACTGACCTAAGGGGGGCCCGCTCCAGTCATGCTTTAGAGTGATTCCCTATATAATCAACCAAATTTTTCCAACAGAAGGGAGGGTCTATGCCCCCCCCCCCCCCCTCCCGCTGGATCCGCCTATGATTTGCTCCACCGTTCACTTCTCTCCGGAACCCACGTTGCTGGACTAGAGCCATGATCTCTACCTTCAAAGCATCGAGCTCTTAATTTGGTGCACAGGGCTCACAAACTTGCATAAAGGAACCCTAAACACGTAATCTGGAGCTCGACCACATATGGTGTTACTCCCCCCCTCCAACCTCTACTCTCACCATTAAACCAGTGTGAAGTCCATATTATATTATTTATTGCGTATTGCTGTTGGTATTTGTCAATTTTGAATTTTACAAGGTGGTAAAGCGTCAATTTTATGCAACGTTTTCTTTTTTATTTCACTCGTTTTCGTGTTTAACGTTTTACCTCTCTATGTCTCGTGTTTGGTTTGATGTGTGTGCTTTGTGTTTCCCCTTATTTATATTCCATGTTTCCTGTGGTATTCTTAATGTTTTTGTGCTTGTCAAAAAAGTTTTGCAATTCTATTGAATATTTATGGTTCATGAACATGATGTATGTAATAAAGACCTTCAAATTGCTATAAATAATAATTTTTGAAATCAAATGCAATTTAAGGACGTTTAAAGGTGACAGCAACGTCTTTATGTCCATTAAAATGACTGCAGACGGCTGAGAATGCCGAGTAACAACTTCTAGTACTTTTCCTTAATATTTGAGATGTTGTTTCTCATGTTTTTTTTTCCTTATAAATTCAATTTTTATTTTCCGTGCTATGTTTTTGACATTTTTTTTAGTGTTTCCGTGGTCCTCCCCCTATTTAACCATTCTCCTTAGAATTTATAGCATTAAAGCAAAAATTAAAATCTGGGTAATTTTTGTTACATATCCTAAACCATGGGTCTTTCTCTGGAAAATGCCTGCACCTTGAATAAATTATCTTGGAAGCAGTATTTTTTATAAATCATTACCAAGTCAGAAATATGACCAATTGGAAGTTTATATACTTGCTGGTTGAATAGAACAATTTTTAACACAAATAATATTATAATTTCTTGAAAGGCTTTGTTTATGATTAACTGGGACGCCTTCCTCATATTCCTATGACCGTCATTTAATTAGGAAGGAATCGTCATTATTAGGAAGGAATCGCAGCAAAAAATTAAAGAAGCAATAATATTAGACTAATTAATATGTAGTTTGCTCATCATGACTTCCCACATTGACATATTCTTTTTATATATATAATAATTATCAGTATTTAAATTAAATAGAACACTGCATGCACTTTCTTTCTAAAAATAAAGTATTACATCAAATATCAACTGTGTCCCTGTTGGCAGGAATTAAATCCATTACTCAAAGCTATATCCCCGGTAAACAGAAGGGACCCATCTATAAATTTTCTTTGGGAGACCACTAGTCCAAGAGGCAGAAAAAAGTCCCGCTTGTAATAAAGTCGCTTATTCTGTGACAACAGACCAGTGTGTGAATGCACGAAAGTACGCAAATCACATTATCAATTTATAAATGGAGAAGGCCACAGCTCTTAAGGAACCAATAGATTAAGGGGGGGGGGGGGGGGGGTCTCATATTCTTATTGCTCTGAATGTTAGTCTACCACAAGCCGCTGAGACAAAAAAATTACAACACATACAAGTGTTATGGACCAACAAGCGTAACAGTTAAAACAAACCAGACACCATGAACACAAATTAAACAAAAATTGATAATCATAAATTAAATATCAGCTATCACACATACTTGAAAGAAACATATTTTTATTTGGAGCTCATTGCTGGTGAATCATTCAGACAATATCTATTAACAGCTTTCACCAATCTTCATGAAACTTTGGTGAATTGTTTAAATTTATTGACAAAAGTTTTCTTTCCATTTCTATTAGGTATTTTTTATATCTGGTTTTTGAGTGTTCATAATTCATTATTCATAATAAAGGGTCGAAATTATCGCGTTTTCGGACAATGACTCAAAAACGCTTAAACAAATTTTCATGAAACTTTGCTGAAATGTAACGTAAGCTCCCTGAAGATTTTTTTATATATTTTAATTTAGATTTTACTTATTCCAGTTATGGGATTTTGTTCATAAAATTTATTCATGAATTGTGCCACTGTACGAAAGTTTTTTTTTTATCTTTATACCCCCACTTTTAGTCTTTCAAAAAGTGGGGGTACAAATGTACTGTTTTACTTCTGTCTGTACATCCTAAAGTCAGTCGGTCCGTCCGTCCCATGAATATTTTATGTCGCATCTTTCTCAGGAACATTACAGGGATTTCTGAAATTTCAGGTTTTAGAGTTTATATGAGTCAGCTAAACCGTGTCATGCTTTTTCAGATTCATCACTCAACAACTTCCTGTTAATCTTATAATTTAAGGGTATGGGGGTATAATAAGTGAGCAGTAAATCACAGATTCACTTGTTTTTATACGCCCCTTTACGGGACATATTATGGTATACCTTTGTTTGTCAGTCTGTCTGTCCGTCCGTCCGTCCTTCGTCAACATGTCGGACATTAACTCAAAAACGCTTTAACCAATTTGCATAAAACTTTGGTGAATTGTTTATATTTATTGACGTGAGCTCTCATTCGTTTTTTATAAATTTTAGATTTTACGTTTCCGAGTTATGGGGTTTTATTCATTAAAAAAAGGGGGGTTTCCAGTTTTCGGATAATAACTCAAGAATGCTTTCACCAACTTGCAAGAAGTTGTGGTGAATTGTTAATATCTATTGACATGAGCTCCCTTTTGATTATTATAAATTTTAGATTTTATGTTTCCGAGTTACAGGGTTTTATTCATAAATTAATGGGGGATTTTCCAGTTTTCGGACAAAAACTCAAAAATGCTTTCAGCAGTTCTTATGAAACTTTGGTGAATTGTTTATATCTATTGATGTAAGCTCCCTTTAGAGTTTTATAAATTTTACATTTTACATTTCTGAGTAATGGGATTTTATTCATTAAAAAAAGGGAGATTTCCCAGTTTTCGGAAAATAACTCAAAAATGCTGTCAGCAGTTCTCATGAAACTTTGGTGAATTGTTTATATCTATTGATGTAAGCTCCCTTTTGAGTTTCAAAAATTTCTAATATGACATTGAGAATTAATTGAACTTCATTTGTTTATAGTCTCACAACAGAAAAGTATTGCACATCAGCACAGTGTATTGAACAACAGCAAGAAATCTTTAATTATTCATACAACCAATTTTAAGTTCTTTGACTACATTTATTCAGAAACCTATGATATGTCAAATATTTAATTACAATCCAAATTCAGACCTGTATCAAGCTTGAATATTGTGTCCATTTTTGCCCCAACTGTTCAGGGTTGGACCTCTTTGGGCGTATCCAGCTGCGCTCAGCGAAACATTTTATTTAGATTTTTTTGGGCGGGAGGGGGGGGGGGGGGGGAGGGCTGGCTAATTGAGCAGTGCTCTCATCATTATCATAAAAATTAATTTAGCCATAAAGACGAGCTAAAATGACAACATGCGTATCGTGTTCATGGCACAGCTCTTTATTTGCATAGGATGAAGCAATTCCAGAAATCTGAGAAAAAATAGGCATTATATCTACATGTGTATGAATAAAATTCTGATATCAAATAAGGGTTGTGTGGCAGACGTAATTTCTTTATTTTAGAAATTATATGAATCATTATCAACATGTTTATGCTCCTTATTTTAAAAAAAGTATCTATTTGTTATTAAATAATTACTTTCTCTTTTTTTTTTTTTTAGCTCACCTTCAATTACAAGATACAGTATGCCATTCCAGCTTTAATAAATATAAAGTAATGGTTTGAATTTGGAGAGCTTTATTATTATAGACAGGTAAATTGTTTTATCCTGCAATTAGCTAACTATTGTACAATGAGACAACTCTACTCAAGAGTCCAAATGACGCAGAAATTAACAATTTTAGGTCACCTTATGGCCTTCAACAATGAGCAAAGCCCATAGTCCGCTGTATAAGTCCCTGAGGTGACATATGTAAAACATTTCAAAGGAGAAAACTGATGGCCTAATTGATGTAAAAAAAGAAATGAATGAAAAAACAAATATGTAACACAGCAACAAACGACAACCGCTGAATTATAGGCACATACATACAGAATGTGGCGGGGTTAAACATGTTAGCGAGCCTGGCTTTCTTCCTGTTTTATAATTTGTGCAAATAAATTTCTGTTTTCTTGCATTGTAAGAATATAGTTTGATGTAAATTCAGAAATTATTGCCATATTTTTATAAGGCAACTTTGAATATCGCAATTATAAGAACTCACATTCTGAAATCTATACCTATAATTTATAAGTAACTGTACAAGTATGTAGATTTTTCTGAAATCACAATTATTAATCTCACATTTTTGTCCATTTTTCAAAAACTGCATTAATAAATGTACCAATAATCATGACAGTTTTTTAATTTATCTGTACCAGCAATAAAATTTATTTACACAGACATCATGGACATGACAGATATCAATACAATAATATACTGAACTTGCTAGCTAAAATTGCTTAGCTGTGGATTACTGATATTGATATTTAAGTATTCCTGTCATCATGGTCATGATGGTCATAATTTACATTTGGAAAAGGAGATACAAAACAATTTAGTTAAACATCATACATAAATTTAAATTTTTAGTTAGCATTTTAACAGTAAATTCTTAAAGAAGTATGTTTGCATTAACTTTTGATTATCTTTCGCATGTTGAAAATATCATTTAATATATATTATATTTGCATTTTCATATTTCAGGGATGATGACCTGCAGTGAGATAGCAGTAGAAAGTTACTTATAAATCATCATGGCCATTATGGAAGATCTGATTGAAATTTGTTTAGAAAGCCACCAAATATGTCCATGAAAAGTAGAAAAAAGACAGCAATTCTACATAATGTACTAAGCAGAAGCATTGACTGTTTCAATACCAAATGAATAGGAATTTATTGTCTTGATGCTGAGAGACAGAGGAATATAAACTGGACAATTTAGCTTCTTTTTCATCATCATTGAAGTTAATGTTTACCATCTTAAAGAGCTTTTACCTCAGTTAAAATGAATTCTAAATATAGGCAGTTTGGAGATTTGTGAATTTTCTTACAATTGGAGTTTCAAAAAAGGATTTCATTTAAAAAAAAATGTATTTCACGGATGTAATTTTTCGTCTCTTTCATGAAATATTTGAAAAATCTGCAATATCTAACCAAGTGAGAGATCTACAGATCATTTGCAGATAGACATATATATGATATTCAGTTGAACTGTAAAGAAGGAAATATTCATTTATAAGACTTATATGAGTGTTTTGTTATTTTAATGGCGAGTACAGGGAAAAGATAAAGTAATTTGATTCAAACATTAATCCTTTCTACAGATATACACAAGATATACATGTAGGCATACAATTCACTGATGCACCACACATGGAGTTACATGTAATTTTAGAACTAAGAATATGACACACATGTATGATTGCATATGAAACAACTCTCCATCAGAGAACAAATAGTCATATATTGTCCACCAGAGAACAAGAAAATCATATTTTATCATGATTTATATTTCAATTTAATAGCATAACACAGAATACAGGTATACAAAAAGTTCAAAAGCATAAAAAAGTGTTTTAATTGCAGTTGTTGGTCATATTGATGTTGGCCTTCAATACTGAGCAAGACCTCTGTAACCGCCACAGAATGTTTGAACAAGACAATTATAATTGGTATTTTCTTTGCTTGCATTTATATCATGTAGCTGCCATTTTGTACATATGTACATGTACATGTTTATCTAGTTTGTCTATACTTGGAAATCAGAAAATTTTGCAATGTTTTCATTTCTTGTCTAAATTGTAGAAGGTCCAGTCACAACAACAATTAAAATTGGTTATACCATTGTATACGTTTGGCAAAAAAAATATAAATTTATTTAAATGATGGTATTATTTGTATCCAGCATTTTCTGAAACTGCAATAATTAATCTCACATTTTTTGTCCTGGCATTGTTCAATAATTATAGTTTAATATCTTGGGAATAAATTTACTCGAAAATTTCTGAGTCTTTTTGAAGGATATATAAACTTGGAAACTTGTGATGGAATATTTTCACAGTATAAGAGATTCTTATATCTAGCAGGTTTAGCAAAAGATGTTGAGTATACATGTACGGCAATGAGACAGCATCCCCAACACAGACAGAAATTGCTTTCTTCTTGTTTGGAATTTGATATAATAAGATGATGTGGTATAATTGCTAATGAAGTTTTGATTAACAATTAAGTCATTTTACTTTTTGTGATTGGGTCAGGTAAAGATTAACCACTGATTATACCCTTGTCAATGATATTTGGTAGGCATTAATTTTTTTAAGCATTTACATATCATTTTAATTTCCATGCTGACTATTTTGTCCTGTCCCCTATAGCTATGTCATGATTCATTCCCCTGAAACTTTTGGATTGTGTATATATATATTGTTTGTGGTATACCATCTTTTCCGCAAGTTTATTGTTTTCTGTTTAGTGTTAAATCTATAATTAAGATCCATTTATTACATCGGTGATTCGTTTATTTGGCAATCGCCAATGGCAGTCAGCAGGGTTTAAGAACATCAGTTGTTTGACCTGTCAGTTAAATGCATTTTGTTGAAGTATACTTTTTCACTTTTTTGATCTTTTGGAAAATGTTGTTTGTGTTGTATTTAGACCCTTCTACCAAGAAATTTGTTTTGCATGCACACGTATAAAAAAAAGATTTCTGTATATTTATATATACTGGTACATAGAATTTCTTTTATTCTGACAGAAAAGAAATACCATTCAGTTGCCTCCAATCTCAGTAGGTGATGGGAAATAAGTTTCTGATTTTAAGATGAACCTTAAAATATTATGGCACTTGATAATGAAAAAAACAATTGATTGTGCTGAATGTCACGTAAGCACTTTTGGCTATTTCTTGGCTGTCCATTTGTATTGGTGGACACTTTGGTAGGCAGGAATTTAATATGAAATGAACGGCAGAAAAAAATAGGTCACTATTTCCAACTTCATGGTACAATTGTATACTATAAGGTTGAGAAATTAAGATGATATATATGACAAGGTTGCTGATTAAATCATAGGTACATGTACATGTATCTGAAACTAATCGGTTGTGGATTTTTTCACAGATGCGATTAAAATTAGTTGTACTATATGCATCCAATATTTGTCAAACTAGTTATCGCTTTATGATACATTGTATAGGGTAATCATAAATCCTGAGAGCTCAAGGTACTTTTTTTTAGTATGGGGTACTCAATGCCACACTTCTAAATCCTTACCCCAAAAAGGAAGTTTGTGCAAATATTAAAACTTACTCATAGGAAAACGTAATTGTATCCCCCATGTTAATGCTGGTGTGTGCTTTTGAATATTCCAAACAATATTAAATAAGTAAAAGGAGGGTAGAATAATTTTACCAAGTAACTGTAAGAATGTTAGAATAAGTGAAATATTGCTCCAGATGGGATGAAAGGAATATTGTGTTCAGCAAAATGCAAGAAATCACTGGGGACATAAACTGGCCTGGCAACTGATGAAATTTCATATTCATTTAGAGACAAAAAAAAAATCACCCTGCCCCCACCAGAATTAATTCAAAAAGACCTCCCAATCATGATTTACAAATTGATACCAGTCGCACTTGAGATGCAGGAGATATTCAACTAGTAAAATCTGAATATCTATATATGCAGGTAGGAGTTCATATTTATAAATTAAACATCAATGATAAAGAGCAAACAAAAAAAGACATGAATTTAGGTATATTTAAGTTCTTTGTAAAAATGCAACTTTTTTCAGTAAAATGTTAATGTTTCCCAATATAAAAGCACAAGAAGAGACCTAGTATGCTATTAATTTATATAATGAACTTGCACTTGCAAAATGAAAACTGCACTAGGACCTTAGATGCGGATTCCGGATTTGGACAAAAAAGGGGGAGGCTGCGTGTCCCAACACTAATCGAAGTTTGGAGTGTGACAAATAAAAAGTGTATATTTCAACTATAAATTGGTTGATACACAAGGGGTCAGAGCCCACCTGAATCCGCCTCTGCCATTTGCGGTAATATACACACGAGGTGGAGAGGTGGATATGCAAATTAATAACAGAAGATGTAAACATTCTATTTTATGAAAATCCAGCCTGTCACAATTAAAATTCACTGAAAAAAAACCGTATTCTGAATTGGAACCTTCAATTAATTAAGCAAGCAACAAGAGAATATTTGTTTATTCGCTCCAACATGACTTTGTTAAAGAATTATATGAAACGCTTCACGGTGAGTACAAAAAATACACTTAGTTTTTCCGTCAGCCGATCCGACTACTGCAGGATCTTTCAAACGTTTTTCTCTCTCATTTCAAGGCGATAATGCTACTTCATGTTAAATTAATAGAAAAGGGCAGGCGCAAGAGCTTTACCAACCCATTCAATTCTGGAATTGGTAGAAAGGCCACATTTCAAATTTTTCAAAAAGTGCTGTGCCTAGTTATAAAGCGTTCGTTTAAAAGAAATTTCACAACCCGAAGTGCCAAAAAGTCAATAAATCGAAAAAAAATCTCCAGGTTTTATTGTTTTATATTTAAATAACCTCTATTAAAAACTAGGCACAACACTTTTCCAGTAAAATAATTTATCCTTATTACAGGGAGCCCAAAACCAGGGCGATCCGATTTCATCTTGCACCTGCCCTTTTGTCTTTTTTGGGAAATGTCCTTACTTTCAGTTTGAAGTCACGTGACACTAGTGTATTTATATTTTTCTATAAATAAAAGTTTGGAATGTAATTCAGAATAGACCCTTTTTCCTCTATTTACGCTTTTAACGTGCATTTTGGCCTTTAGGCAGAGAAAACTTACTTTGAGTTCAATATGATTTTTCCTGTGTATAATAATGGGAAATTTCTTGAAACGCCCTTAACGTCGCTGCGTCACCAGTGACGCTCAAATCCAAAAAATTTAAAGGCCAAATAAAGTACAAAGTTGAAGAGCATTTGGGACCAAAAAGTCCTAAAAGTTTTGCCAAATACAGCTAAGGTAATCTATTCCTGAGGTAGAAAAGCCTTAGTATTTCAAAAATTCAAAGTGTTCTAAACAGTTAATTTATAATTTTGACTATATCAATGATAATTCATGTCAACACAGAAGTGCTGACTATTGGGCTGGTGATACCCTCGGGGAATAAAAACTCCACCAGCAGTGGCATTGACCCAGTGGTTGCAAATAAACTCATCATAGATACCAGGATAGAAATTTTGTGTTCACGCCATACGAGCGTCTTGTTTTTTCCCTTTATGCCACGTAGATGACAAATAAATACTTGATTTAAGCCACAATTACGATCCAGTAAAACAACATATACAATCCATATATAACACATAATACCCAGTAAATCATATATATGTTAACCGGTATATATAGTATAACAAAATGACAATTTAAAATGTTATTGCCACTAAAGGTTGTTCGGATTAGTGGATTTAGCAATGCACAGTCCTCATAAATAAAGCATCCTTTGTTTTTCTTATTTTCATACGAATTGGAGTTCCATCAGACACTTGTCAAAAACAAGAAGATCAAAGAAGCTTGGTCATTTAATTTCACATTCAGATATATTGATGATGTTCTTTCCATTAACAATCCAAACTTTTCTGATTGGGTTCCATTAATATATCCTCCAGAAATAGAAATTAAAGAAAGAACGGACACGGCTTCCTCCGCCTCGTTTTTAGACTTCTACCTCAAATTTGACATACACGGTCACTCAGTACCAAAATCTATGACAAACGAGACAATGTTTATTTTGAAATTATCAATTTCACCCACCTTAGTAGCAATATACCAACTTCACCTGCATATGGGATATACATTTCCCAACTTATTCGGTATTCAAGAGCTTGCAGCTCTTAAAATATTTTTGATATTATCACACCGTCCGATTCAGATTGTACTTAGTACCCATATCCCGATTTCTATAGGTACAATCGGTAAATAATGTATACATTAAAATGAATAAGTACATACTTTTGAATGTTTAAAAAAGTTGTTCAAAAGAAGCTATCATTGAAAATATGTTTAATGACCTAATCAAGTGCGGATATCCGGATACTAATTTCAGGGTCTCTGTGAAAGCTTGTTTGGCTGAATGATTGTCTCCTATTAACCGCAAAGCAGTACCAAGGCAGTAGTATGGTTTTGACCTAGAATATGCATCCTTTAAAATGAAACAGTTGTCAGCTATTGTCAATTGAAAATCCCGAATGGACTTTCGACATTCTCGATCACTGTTCAGATGGTAATGACATAGAAAAGACAAAATATGTGCGTAAACTGCAGGCAATATTGCCAAACAATGTCTTTCAATTTGAAACTCATTATGAAATGTCAAATTTCAAAATAGATATGATCTACCAGTACAAATTTTAACGAACGCACTACTCCTTGCTTTTGTTCAAAGTGCAATTGACTATAAGACGTTGCATGACTGGCAATTATGTTCAGCGGAATAGCTTTTCAGGCGTACACTTCGACAATGCATACAAAACTATTATGAGCGATTTCCAATATAGAATTGCTTTGTAGAAAAAAGAGGCAAGCATCAACCAACCAGCAACAGTATAATGGTTGATGTTCATCAGTAGATAACTCATACAATTGTTGTTTTGTTTATATTGGTTCTTATTAATAATGGTACTGCTCAGATAAAGGGACTGCCAATGTTTACTGGACACCACCACTGACATTTAGTATGCATGAATGCACTTTATTCTTTAGAAACACAAGCTAATGTGTTATGAACAGCTCTACTAAAATTATTGTTTTTATCACTTAAAGTAAAATCACGACAAAATATTTATGAAATGACAAATTTGTTAATATCTTCATTATATAAGATACTTTGATCGTTTTGAACGTTGTATGACCAACCCGAAACATATGATATTTGATTAGAGAATAAAATACATTGCCATTCATAGCTAAAAAGAACACGGAGTGTTACAATCAAATTATCCCTTTTCAGTCCTTCTATCTTATCCTCAAACAAATTATTTTCTAGAATGAAATAATGCGGACACACTGAATACTGCACACAATAAATCAGCCGGCGGAAATATCTCATAAACCAAGGTATCAAATTGTCAGGTGTCCATACAGAGGGTTGTAATTCTTCTGATGTCCAGAAAATTATTGTCTTGAGGTGACAAGAACACAATAAATCCTTACATCTACTATCAGTATTTATTACATCCTTAAGAAGAATTTTCATCAACGCGTAACACAATAATTGAGTATGACTAAACGTATAGATAAGATTATTTTCAACTGAGAATGACATTCGCTCTTTCAATTCATCATGTGGTGACCCTTTAGAACCAATTGGTACAACAAGCATCCCGTGATTGATGATCATCTGCTTTGTATTTTCATTTGGCCACGAATTATTAGACCTCATAATCCATGATAATGCCGATGTGACCCAATATTTGCTATTATTTGTTATGTCAATTACACCTTCTTTGTCGGAAATACAGGGTCCATGTACAAAGGGATCAATCTTGATTTAAAAAGATTTTTTAAATAAGGCATTTGACAAATAATCATCCCCTCTGAAATTTTCACACATTTGTCTCATTAGAACAACAGTACACCAAACACAAACATAGAAATCTGAAAACTGGGTAACCCAAACCTCATTAAAAAAACGTGGGTGATATAAGTTGCTCAAGAAAAGTAGGCATATCCTACTCCATGTGTGGCATCTGTGTTGTTCATGCATGTACAAACCCAGTGATCAGTCTAATTCGGTCGGTCTCACTCAAGAAAAATAGGACGGAAATGTGGTAACGACAATTCGAAACTATACGGCGACATCTATAAAACAGACATTCCATAACGCTCAAACAACTCGTGATGGCGTCCGTAAAATGTTCGAAGGAAAGACAACAATTTCACTACTTGGAAGAGCTGGTTATATATCTTTCGTGTAATCTTTGTTAACATTATGGCCTGTCATTAAATATCAGTTATCTTATATGATCAAAATTAAACACACATGATATATCATTCCATTATTATAAAAGGTCCACAATTTAAATTCAATATGTTTTGTGATAGTGTGAAATGGGATTCCTCAAATGGTTAATTGGAAAAAATCACTCTTCTCGTAAAGACTAACCTGATGTTTCAAGCAAAACTGAACTTAATACAGAAAAATCAAAAGATAGAACCGATCCATATCGTATTGTCCTTCTGTTAAAACTGTTATTAGATTTATAAAGGTGTACTAAGCTATGAACATTGTTTAAGTTGTTTAATCGGAAACTGCTTGATGTTGGATATAGACAATTTGAGATTTATAAACCCTAAAGCGCATATTTGAAGGTAAATCCTGAAAAAAAACCAGAATTGATTTATTAAACGTAGACAAATCCGGAATACGCGATTCGAACGCATAACATTTATAAAGTGTTATCTTTATTTTGTTTAAAAGAAAATAAACAACACGTAAGAAGTGTAAAACTAGAGCATGGTTCTTATATTTTGTTCAATATTATCTGACTGAAGATTTATCAACGTAGCAAGAATAATATTTAGTATGTCTATGCTAATCTTACTAATCTATATATCACTTTAATTCAAAATTGAAAATCTGTAAAAGCTCTCTGCATACACATTGATAGATATATCCCGTTTCAACAGCTTATAACCAACAACGTTTTATAAATAACTGTACATTCAGATAGTATTACGTGTATTTATGCTTGCGGTTTTTGAAGAATGGACAAAAAATGCGAGATTACTTTTTGAGATTTCAGTTAAATCTGCAGTCGGATATATGTATCAGATATAAGAATGCGATTTCTTATTATTGCGATAATCACCAAGTCGCATTATTCGCATTACTAATCAAAATCGCAATAATGTCTGAATTTACAGCTGTTTTTTAGTTGAATATTTTTCTTACACACGATGACTGTTCTAAAATACATTTCTTCCCAAGTGCCTAGCGGCAAATGTTTTGGACGCCATGAAGAGTATATATATATATATATATATATATCCTAACATCACTGAAGAGACATTAATTGTCGAAATCCGGATATGGTGTACAAACACCTTTGCACCTTTTGTTTGCGGTATATCATCTTTTCCGCAAGTTTATTGTTTTCTGTTTAGTATTAAACTTATAATTAAGATCCATTTATTACATCCCTGATCTGTTTATTTGGCAATAGCCAATGACAGTCAGCAGGGTTTAAGAACATTAGTTGTTCGACCTGTTAGTCAAATGCGTTTTGTTAAAATATACTTTTTTCACTTTTTTGGTCCTTTGGAAAATGTTTTTTGTGCTGTATATAAACCCCTCTAACAAGAAATTTGTTTTGCATACACACGTATAAAAATTGCGGTTTTTATCCAACGCAATCGTATGTTTGAACGTTGCTTTCAATTTAGACTTGTATATATTGTATATATATATATATATAAAAGTCTAAATTGAAAACAACGTTCAAACCTATGATTGCGTTGGATAAAAACCGCAGTTTTTATACGTGTGCATGTAAAACAAATTTCTTGGTAGAGGGGTCTAAATACAGCACAAACAACAATTTCCAAAAGACCAAAAAACAGTGAAAAAGTATATTCTAACAAAACGCATTTGACTAACAGGTCGAACAACTGATGTTCTTAAACCCTGCTGACTGCCATTGGCGATTGCCAAATAAATTGATCATCAGATCTAACGAAATGGATCTTAATGTTAGTTTTATACCAAACAGAAAACAATAAACTTGTGGAAAAGATGGTATACCGCAAACATCAGGTGCAAAAATTTGTACACCATATCCGGATTTCGACAATTAATTTCTCTTCAGTGATGTTAGGAATCGAAACGGTATTTGGAAGGCCATATAATTTACCTCAATTTAGGATAGACTTTTGAATTTTAAAGAGTCGAAATAGGATGAACGGATCATATAAACCCGAAGGAAAATATAATACAAGCCCAAACGAAAAAATATATAAAAGTCTAAATTGAAAACAACGTTGAAACCTATGATTGCGTTGGATAAAAACCGCAGTTTTTATACGTGTGCATGTAAAACAAATTTCTTGGTAGAGGGGTCTAAATACAGCACAAACAACAATTTCCAAAAGACCAAAAAAGGTGAAAAAGTCTATTTTAACAAAACGCATTTGACTAACAGGTCGAACAACTGATGTTCTTAAACCCTGCTGACTGCCATTGGTGATTGCCAAATAAATTGATCACCAGATCTAACGAAATGGATCTTAATATTGATTTAATACCAAACAGAAAACAATAAACTTGTGGAAAAGATGGTATACCACAAACATCAGGTGCAAAAATTTGTACACCATATCCGGATTTCGACAATTAATGCCTCGTCAGTGATGTTAGGAATCGAAACGGTATTTGGAAGGCCATATAATTTTCCTCAATTTAGGATAGACTCTTGAATTTTAAAGAGTCGAAATAGGATGAACGGATCATATAAACCCGAAGGAAAATATAATACAAGCCCAAACGAAAAAATATATAAAAGTCTAAATTGAAAACAACGTTGAAACCTATGATTGCGTTGGATAAAAACCGCAGTTTTTATACGTGTGCATGTAAAACAAATTTCTTGGTAGAGGGGTCTAAATACAGCACAAACAACAATTTCCAAAAGACCAAAAAAGGTGAAAAAGTCTATTTTAACAAAACGCATTTGACTAACAGGTCGAACAACTGATGTTCTTAAACCCTGCTGACTGCCATTGGTGATTGCCAAATAAATTGATCACCAGATCTAACGAAATGGATCTTAATATTGATTTAATACCAAACAGAAAACAATAAACTTGTGGAAAAGATGGTATACCACAAACATCAGGTGCAAAAATTTGTACACCATATCCGGATTTCGACAATTAATGCCTCGTCAGTGATGTTAGGAATCGAAACGGTATTTGGAAGGCAATATAATTTACCTCAATTTAGGATAGACTCTTGAATTTTAAAGAGTCGAAATAGGATGAACGGATCATATAAACCCGAAGGAAAATATAATACAAGGCCAAACGAAAAAATATATAAAAGTCTAAATTGAAAACAACGTTCAAACCTATGATTGCGTTGGATAAAAACCGCAGTTTTTATACGTGTGCATGTAAAACAAATGTCTTGGTAAAGGATCTCAATACATATATATATCCTAAATTGAGGTAAATTATATGGCCTTCCAAATACCGTTTCGAATCCTAACATCACTGAAGTGACATTAATTGTCGAAATCCGGATATGGTGTACAAATATTTGCACCTCATGTTTGCGGTATACCATCTTTTCCGCAAGTTTATTGTTTTCTGTTTGGTAATAATTTAATAATAAGATCTGTTTTGTTACATCTTGTGATCCGTTTATTTGGCAATCGCCAATGGCAGTCAGCAGGGTTTAAGAACATCAGTTGTTCGACCTGCTAGTCAAATGCGTTTTGTTAAAATATACTTTTTCACTTTTTTGGTCTTTTGGAAATTGTTGTTTGTGCTGTATTTAGACCCCTCTACCAAGAAATTTGTTTTGCATGCACACGTATAAAAATTGCGGTTTTTATCCAACGCAATCATAGGTGTGAACGTTGTTTTCAATTTAGACTTGTTTATATTTTTTCGTTTGGGCTTGTATTATATTTGCCTTCGGGTTTATATGATCCGTTCATCCTATTTTGACTCTTTCAAAATTCAAGAGTCTATCCTAAATTGAGGTAAATTATATGGCCTTCCAAATACCGTTTCGATTCCTAACATCACTGAAGAGACATTAATTGTCGAAATCTGGATATGGTGTACAAATTTTTGCACCTCATGTTTGCGGTATACCATCTTTTCCGCAAGTTTATTGTTTTCTGTTTGGTAATAATTTAATAATAAGATCTGTTTTGTTACATCTAGTGATCCGTTTATTTGGCAATCGCCAATGGCAGTCAGCAGGGTTTAAGAACATCAGTTGTTCGACCTGCTAGTCAAATGCGTTTTGTTAAAATATACTTTTTCACTCATTTGGTCTTTTGGAAAATGTTGTTTGTGCTGTATTTAGACCCCTCTACCAAGAAATTTGATTTGCATGCACACGTATAAAAATTGCGGTTTTTATCCAACGCAATGATAGGTTTGAACGTTGTTTTCAATTTAGACTTGTTTATATATATATATATATATACGTATCAAACGACACAAAAGTCCAAAAGATAGCAAAACGTCATTATTGGGCATGTAAACCAACAGACATCAATTTGTTAATGTCGAAGTGCAATGTAAAAGATACATACAAATCAATTGAAAAACGACTTAACTTTGTACGATTGGAATGACTGACAACTTAAAAAAACGTGCAAACACTCTTATAATATAAAATGTCGGATACTTAAACATTTCCAAGTATCTCAACTATTCATATGGAACCAAGCCGTCTTTGCTAATGATATAGGCCTCTTATGTTATTAGAACATGTGTTACTGCAAGAAATTAGAAAAAAACAACTATATCAACTAACAATTAACTTGTGCTGAAAAATATGAACGTTGGCGTTTGACGCGGAAAGACAAATAATATGTAATAGATAAAAGACACTTGTTTATAACAAAAAAATGAAAGGTAATGTGGAGAAAAACCGAATACATCGCCAATCTTGGTACATAACTAGGCTTTACAGATGAAAAAAAGATATCCCTTTCAAAAAGACAACCTCTCTTTTCAGTGAGTTAAGAGTTTAGAAAACAAAAAAGAGAATATCTTGATTAAAAGAAGATAACCTGACTTATTTAGGTATTGTCGCCCATTTTGACAACAACGAAACACGTAATGCACAATACATCTTTAAAATGCATACTTCAAAGTACATACTTTTAATTCACAGTAGGCAAACATTTTCATAAATCATATATTTTCTATGAATCTCGATAAATAGATGAACTGTTGTTATTTAACCGTACGTCTTTATTCTAATTTATTGTCACTTTAATTGGTATTATCAAAATTTGAGGGAAGAGCTCCACATAGGTACTGTATTTCTTTTTGTGTATTAAGGGTCTTCCTGTATGTGCTTGGGAAGATTACTAAATATCTTAACAACGCATACATTTAATGCTACAAGCAATCACATTTTCCATAGCAAACAACACGCTGTTTTGTTTTATTATACGATTCCAGTTCAAAAACATATAACTGTAAATTCCAAAATTTTACGTGCTTTTATAATGGTGATTGTTAAAAAAAAAAAACAATGCGCGAAATTAGTTATTACAATTCTAAAATTGCTGAATACAAATAATGCTATCAAAATGTGATATGCTGTCTTTTTTTATTAATTCCAATACCTATAATGTGGCACTTTTGGGAATAAAAAAAAAATAGAAAATTTTGAATTTTCAGTATGGAACTAGTACATTTATTAGTACTATCATTTACCAATTAAATATTGAAGTTAACTTTACGAACAGGCTTAATCGTACCTTCTATTTTATTTCGACAACATTGTAATTAGGTCGTTAACAATACATGTACTTATTGTGCATAATTCAGAGTCTAAAGAATTACTTTAACATGTTTAAGCCAACAAGTTGAAATCAATGTAAGGTCTCGGAAAGTTCGAAAAAGGATATTTAATTCACAATTATACCTTTCATTTAAATTGCCTTTCTGGCCGTTGACTTCTAATTTGACAATACACTCGTGATATTATTCTATTTATACCCGCTCGAATGTATTAAAAGGGTTTATACTTCCTTATGGAAATTAATTTAATTAACAGAAACATTAACGTGTATGTAACTTTTGTGGATTTAGTTTACAAAGACAATATTTAGAAGAAAAAAAAAGAAGAAAAAAAAAACGATTGCTATGTCCGGGATCTTGTTTTTTGTCAGAGAAGTTGTACTTTATTTTCATCTTTTATATTTGAACATTGGATATTAATAAAAACCCTTACCTGCAATTATTGTTTAAAAATACATAGAAGAGGAAAACATTATGTATTCGTCCTTATTATTGCCAAAAAGGAATATGAAATTATGAGAAATTATATCAAGCATTTTATTTAGATTTGTTATAAATGTTTTTTATTTTTAATTTAAAAAAATAAACATTAAACCTTTAAAATAAATTCTCTTCCATTTAATTATTAATCCTAATTATATTCAAGAGGAATATTTACTGCGTCGTCAGTTTTGAATTTTCAATACATTTTCTTAACTAGCATCTAATCAAAAGAAAATAATAATCTTTTTCATTGAAATAGCTGTGAATAAACCTTAGTTAGGTTCGAATTGTTTATTTTTAACAAGTCCGATAAGATAATGTTCGGTATAAATGTTACTTTAGTGACTTACTTTCTTGAACATTAAGAAGACATAACTACAATTCGATAATCATTGTTTTTGTAAATAATATATTTAGGGTTCTACAACATTTGTACAAATTAGAGGATTTAAAGAACTGTTCGCCTCAATAACTATTAGTAGTCAACATCAAATTGGTTAAGAATTGTTATAGACAAATATGATTAAATTCATGTCAGTATTACAAGGACTAAATCTGGACACGCCAGAAGATCAATGTAGACAAACATGTGGAGACAAATCTTTAATGAAAACTTGTTATTATAGAATGAACTTTCAATTACATAAATATTGTTTATGTTGTTTGGAATTGAAATTTTTGTTGCTTTTTTCAATGTATAAGCCAAGGAAAATCAATGTTATATGCCGCTGCTTATACTTTTTGTTATTTCATGGACATACAATATTAATTAACATACAATTGTTCATAGTTCCATACTGGTATAACTAAAGACATACTAACAGAGCATTAACATTTGCTTCCGGTCTTGAACTATATAATTAATTATAAAACCTGAATTGATTTGACCTATGATACAAAGAGAAATTGAGACCTATATGGACAATGATAATATATTACAAACACACAATTTTAGGAACTTGCAAACGGTATTGATTGTTTTATTAGACATCATTGTTTAACATAAATACGATCATATTTGTACTTATTGTTCCGTAATCATTAAAAGAGAGATCGGGGTTAAAACAAGCCGTGATATTTTGACTTATTTATTCTAACTGATAACAACTGTTACGTAACACGTCATATACCAGATTGTGTTCTATGATTATTACTGCGTAATTTGAGTTATGCATACTTGCCTCACAGATAATTAAGGCAACATTGGTTTACCGATGCTAAGAACCAGTGAACTATTATGAATACAATCCAAAGTAACGAATAAAAAGTGAGGGAATACCATAGACTACGACATGAACAAAACTGCTAGCATCAACAGGAGTACCCTCTCAAGCTTTACATTTCACACATATTTTAAAAAGGACATTGAAATGAATCGAGAAAAAACATGCTAACCATAGTTGGTCTTATCTTTTGATCTATGAGAAACTTAATTTTGACTTGTCAAGTGTGTGTTGTTATTTTATATTATGTATTTAGTAAGCAGTGTGCTTTCTGTTTGATTAAAATGATTGCCAATCTTTTCGTGTTTTGTTATATCAAATCTAAAGAAAGCTTCTGATCAAACCCCACAAATTGACTAAGAAGACATAAAAGGCTGTGAATAATATTTTTATCGGAATAAAATTAATTTTGTCATCATTTATTTAAAAATATTATTGCTAAACAGATTCTAACATTTGACATTGCAGCATTCTGTAAGTATCTATCAACTGTCAGAAAAACATTAGTTCAGTGGTTGTCGTTTGTTTCTGTATTTCATATTTGTTTTTCCTAAATTGTTTTTACTTAAATCAGACCATCAGTTTTCTCATTTGAATTGTTTTGAATGTGTCATGTCGTGTTCTTTTATAGCTTGCTATGCAGTTACAATTATTCTCGTAGTTCAAAGCCGTACGGTGACCTACAGTTGTCAACTTCTACATCATTTGGTCTTTTGTAGAAATGTTGTATTATTAGCAATGTTTCCGCATCTTCTAATGTTTCCTTTGAAATGACAAAAAAAAAATTAGCCCATCACACTTTGCCGTGTTATTTATACAGTACAAAATAAATAAATAAAAATAAACGATTAAACATCAATTTTATATGAATAAATGAAAACATTGTGTATCATGTATATTGACACATTGGTGTGATTACTTTAACACACTCAACAACAATAGTTCTATACAAAAAGTCAATATGAAAGACTACAGTTTATGAATCCTGTGCCAATACATTTTGTTTTTATTCATGAATAACCGCACTGTCAAAGTCGTGAAAAAAAAACACAATTCTTTTCGAACCGTGCAAGACTAATAATCAAACGGCATACACTTGAAATTTTATTTTATAACAGACTCTTTTGTGGATAATGCTAGACAATTTTCAAAACCTGAAAAATTGGCATTGAAACTCTTAACTATTGCAGATGCGTAGATGTCTAAAACAATTAAATTAAAAGTATAAATTGGTATATTATCTGATGAAAATGTTAACAACACCTGTCCTGCTTCTATGAAAATAAGTTATTGTCACGGTTAGAGAACCCAACATTATTGTGTACTTGTTATCAAATAACACATGCATTGCTTGATAAAGGAATTACATAATGTGTTGACAATTCATTTGGAAAAACAAAATGTTAGGTATCACCTTTTATACACGTTAAAACATGATTTATCTACTCGACGTTTTGCTAAGATGCAGCTTTTAGTAACTTGCGAGTTCTCATATATCAGTACTTTGTTTCTTTTTTCATGTTTGTGCTTTGTAGCGAAATTTCAATTCTGTCGTTTCATTTTATTGTAAACAGTTCTATTCCAAAATCAACTTCGAAGTTTAAAATGATTTTAAACCAAATATTAAAAACAATAAACAAAAATCTTCGTTGGCTAATATACACAAAATGTTCATCACATTGGCTATTGCATTCAAATATTTCGATCTATGGAACTGCTCACACAACAATTCATTTACGTTTACATATACAAAAAAAAGACTAAAAGTGGAATAAGGTTGCTAAATAGTGCAATCTAAACGTTATTTCTAAAGAGCAGTTTAATAGAGAATACAAATTTCTATTGCGCACAACTGTCTGAGAAATGAGTGACGCATCCTTAATAATTCGGATTCACTTATTAGCATACCAAAGTGCTACCCAAAGACAAAGGCGAAAAAATACCAAGACTCCACCCTGCATTTGAAAAGTAAAATGGTCGATTGTAGGATAACAACTCTAAAGTTGGACCGGTCGTGTCGCTAATGTTAAGTATAGAAGAGGCCTTCCTATCTGTTTTTATGATTTATAGTATGAAATGATATAGAGAGAACATTAAACACATCATAGATATATAATAAATTTTGGAACCTTCAAGATGTAGAGTTAAGAACATTCTTTAGAATATATTACATAATTGAGTACATTATTTCGTTCGACTAATAATGCTTACTAATTTAAACTCAACATTACTTCATGAAGTGTTTTGGTATTTCAAACTGTATGATTTAGGAATATGATACTATGAGACTCATCGTATATACAAATTATTGAAGAACGCATAAAATCAAAAATATAATATTGATTAAACTTTTGTATGTTGACCATGTTGACGCTATATTTGTTCATTTCTGTTTGTTCCGTAACAATATAATGGGCATATGCTGTTCATTCCAGAACTAGATTTTCTTACCATATAAGTCTTTTTCTGAAGTTGGACGATATACACGTTTGGTATCCGTTAAAAATGTTACTATTGATAAGGTTATTTTTGTCCGTGAGTTTTCAGATATTTTTTAACATAAATCAAGTTTTTCTTTAAAAGTGAAATTTTATTAGTATATGGAAACTTTTATCAAACAATACGATTTAATAAAAAAATTAATTGTAAATTACAAGTTAATAAATAACCAGTGAAGTTGGCACCGTTAATGTTATTTCCCATTAACCGAATGAATCTAGATTTATCTTATTCTTTAACACAAATGTATTTTTACACTAAAAGTACCAGAGAAAGTCTTTTCAATTGCTTAAGAATGTATGGAAATGGATATAATTTCACAATTTCGACGAATATTTGTTTGGCTGATACGGTGTCCCCCATTAATTGCAAAGCAGTACCAAGACAGTAGTGAGATAATAATTCAGGACTCTTCTCCTCTCCAACAAAATAGTTTTCGGCTATTGTCAGTTGAAGTTTTCGGAGGGAATTTCGACATTCTCGCACATCTTCCAGGTGGTAATAACACAGGAAAGACAAAACATGTGCGTAAACTACAGGAGGTATTATAACATCTATTCCTTCAATGAGCAGTTCTACAGGAATAAATGTTGAAGTTTTAAAAATGACATAATCTACCAGTACAAATCTTAAAGAACGAACTACTCCTTGCTTTCGAACTGCATGCCATTTGACTAGACGTCGTTGCATGACAGACAATTCTGCTCCGAGAAATAGTTTTTCAGGTGTACACTTTGATAGAGCATACAAAATAATGTTGAGAGACTTCCTATATTGGTTTGCCTTGTAGAAAAACGAGGCAAGCATCAACCACCCAGATACAGTATTATGGTTGATGTTCATTAGTAGATAACTCAGACAAGTGTTGTTTTGTTTATATAGGTTCTTATTACTTATTGCACTGGTCAGGTATATGGACTCACATGTATTGTAGCACACCGATGACACGAAATATGCATGAAGGTATTTCAATTTCTTGGTGTTATAAGCCATACTGTAATGTACAGCTTTTCTGAAGTAATTGTGTGCACCTCTCACAGAATAAACACGTACAAATATGTTTGACTTTAACAGTTTGTTAATATCTTCATAATACAAGTAACTGGGATCATTTTGAATGTTGCACGACAAAACCGAAATATGTGATATTTGTCTAGAAAAGAAAATGCATTGCCATCCATAGCTCAATAAAACACGGAGTGTAACAATCAGATTATTCCAATCGTGTCCTTCTATCTTATTTTCAAACAAATTATTTTCTGGAATGAAATAATGCGGACAAACTTGATACTCCACACAATAAATCAGCCGACGGAAACATCTCATGAAACAATGTATCAAATTGTCTGGTTTCCATAGAGAGGGCTGTGATTCTTCTGATAGCCAAAAGATCGTTGTCTTCAGGATATAAGAACACAATAAATCTTTACATTTACTATCAGTATTTATTACATCCTTTAAAATAATTTTCATGAGCGCATAACAAAGTAATTGTGTATGACTAAACGTATAAATAAGAAGTTTTTCTCCAACTGAGAATGACATTCGCCATTCCAACTCCTCGTGTGGTGACCCTTTAGAACCAATTGGTACAAAAAGCACCCCATGATTGATGATCAGCTGCTTTGTTTTTTCATTTGGCCATGAATTATTTGACCTTATAGTCCATTGTGACGCAGACGTGACCCAATATTTACTATGAAGGCAAAGAGCATAGTCAAAATAACCTTTTCTGTCGGATACACAAGGTCCATGTACAACCGGAGTAAGCTCGCCTAAAAAAAAATTCTTGAATAAGATATTTGACAGATAACTTTTCGATCTGAATTGTTCACAACTTTTACGCACGTAGGCATGAGGACTGCTGGTAAGACGTAACATAACATAACCTGGTTTTGTATCTTCTGTCATCAGTGAAAAATACGTTGTTTTAGAATTGAAAACAATAGATGTTATGTTATCGTGAACCTCGATGGGTTTTATTACAAACATAATATCTAAATCACTACCAATCATCTGCAGTCCTTCACCAAAACTCCCGCTGATAATGCTCACTTTTATGTTGTCACTCGATAAATTATCAGAAACTGTATTCATTAATCTTAATGTTTTAATGTGATTTTCAGATCCGACTATGATTTTGCATAGATATTGGTAAAGAGATATTGACACATCTGAAACAATAAAGTATGAACATCATTAATGTAATTAAAAAGGCATATCAAGGTGACAAATATATCATGTTTAATTTCACCCGAAAACATATGTCCTGTCTGCATGCAAATGAAAAATATTATGAGGTATTTTTTTTGTAAAAACAAAAAACAAAAATGGTCAGGAAAAAATGTGTATAGATATAAGAAGATGTGGTATGAGTGCCAATGAGACAACTCTCCATCCAAGTCAAAATTTATAAAAGTAAACCATTATAGGTAAAGTACGGTCTTCAACACAGAGCCTTGGCTCACACCGAACAGCAAGCTATAAAGGGCCCCAAAAAATACTAGTGTCAAACCATTCAACGGGAAAACCAACGGTCCAATCTATATAAAAAACGAGAAACGAGAAACACTTATGAACCACATCAACAAACGACAACTACTGAACATCAGATTCCTGACTTAGGACAGGTGCAAACAATTGCAGCGGGTTTAAACGTTTTAATGGTACCAAACCTTCACCCTTATCTGAAACAATAGTGTAACATCACAACATAGAAAGACACACTATAAAATATCAATTGAAATGGCTTAACTCAATCAAAAGACATATTAACACCAGTAAACATACACTGAACAAATAAATTTAAGCTATGATACAATGTAAATACAAAATAATAAAACTAAAGGAAGAATAATTCATTAAAGTAACATGTTATACCGCTGTGAAATGTTAAACAATTTAAGAAAAAACAATATGCTTGAACAAAAATATCAGCCATTTTCAATTACTTTAAACACAGGTAAATGAAAATAATTTTGTTGTTAGGCATACGTGTTCAGTTCAAACGAAGAAAGCATGCTTAATACAACGTGTAACTGATAATGTGTCACTGGACAATTTTGAAGCCGGGGATATCGTTACAACACACTTAACTTTACCTTTTTTTTTTATTTCTTTCAAAAATACAAATATTCTGTTATAATTTTAGCCGTTCTATTTATATATAAATGTATAATATACAGTTTTCACTACACATAGCCACACATATCTGATTGTAAATTCATAGTGATTGTATGCTTCTAACAAAATTGCATCCTGTAATTAAACTGACCAAAATTTGATTTAAAAGGGCCCTCTTATCACAATTCACACAAAAATATTCGTGTATTGTCATGAGAGGACCCTTTTAAATACCTACGGGAAGGTATCACTCCCCAACACGAAAGCTGATTTATTTCGGCTATAGTAAGAGGATGGGATAAGACGTATGCGCAATGCTAGGTGGTTTTGTCGTCGAAGTGAGAAGAGAGAAGTGCAGATTCGAGTCTCACGAAGTAAAGAATCAAATGTACTCTCACATTGTTAAGTTGATTTTCTAGGCACTTTATCAACATTGTTTATCATGTTTATTCTTTAAAACTAAATCTCTACGAGTTACTATGATTGATTTTAGTTTGAGAAAACAGTGTTTATTTCGAGGATGCAAGTTTGCTTCGGACTTGTTTTTATTTACTGAGAGAACTCTATGATAGGTATTAATTTTTTGTCTGTTGACATTTTATTAGTTGTATTTGTGCTAAGTACACATTTCTGACGAGTAAACCCTGACTTTTGCATTTTGTTCTGATTTGTAAACGGTAGACGTATGTCACATCACATCCCAAAAAATTGTTTTGTACCTTTTTCCAAGACAGGATATTGTAGTCAAGTCTAGTGGTTGTCGTCTATTGCTGTCTGTCATTTATGTTCTTCTTTTTCTTAATTATTTGGTCTTTAACGTTTTTGATTCGAGCACCACTGATGTAGACAAATCGCTCGTATGACGTATCAAACATCAGCCTGCTATCTTTGATTAACTTTTGGAATTCAAAGCTATTTGTAAAGAAGGAAATTTACAGATGTATTAAGACAGGATTGTAATTGTCTTGTCCCCCGGTTTAGAAAGTATTAAACGGGTTAACTTGCAGTGATTCTAAGTTCTTGCATGATCGTGCATTTTTATCTGCACATTGCACTGTGTATATCTACATGCCGTTCCATTGGTTTTGGGAATCACGTGCCGAATCATCTTGTCATAAGTTGAAACCAAATAATACTTCTTTTCAACCACCTTATTAATAGCTGAAAAATTTTCTAACGTTTCGTTTCTCTTTACTTCATACACGTATGTTATCGGAAATGGGTTATTCCCATTCGGTACTTTCGTTTCTCTTTATATATATATATATATATATATATAGCAAATTTACCATAAGACAAACAAAAGTTGATAGGGCAATAAGTATTAATAATTAAAAAAACGAAATATGAAATGATTGAGCATTACTAAATTCCATTTCGCGCTTCGTTGTTGACTATTTATCTTAAGTATTAAATCGGAACTACAAATTTACTTAAATTGAATAAGTTGATCACTGGTCAAAAGAATAATAGATAATACAAATAGACACAAATGTTTACCTTTCATTTCCATTACTCTACACAATCCTGTGTCTCAAAATCGAAAAGTAAATGTCATTTGTAAAGAAAATCAAATATTCACACAGATTATTGATCCACACAATCTGTGTTTAAAATTTGTGTTCATCAAGACTGCAGTGTATTGTGTGACATTTAAATTTAATTTACCTGTTCAGGTTAATATCAAGAACATTTTAGTTCAAATCTTTTGTAACACTACTACTTAAATGCTCTTGGAAATACACTTTTGGTTAAACATCAAGCATACTATGTAAAAAGAAATCTTAAGACACTCTGCTAAACTGAGCAATTGTTGAATGAATGTAATATGTGCATACCACTGAATCATGATGCAGCTAGTTCATTTGCTATACATTTTAAAACATTGGAAATATGATTTAAGACTTTTTCTTTGCGTATTTTTGTCTATCAAAATGTATAGGCTCATAAATATGTAAAAAACATTTTGTCTATCAGCATACATATATTTCCTGTATAGCCCTTTCCAGAAACTCAGTTTTGGAATCAATAATTTTACGCTAGAATTAGAATTTGCAGCAATTTACTTCCGTTGGCAAAATAACTGATTGGCTGCAATAAATATCAGTCAAGAGGAATTATTACCAGCATTTGATATCTGTCAATTTCAAGAGGACGTTTTGTTGATTTAAATTTGGAAATTGTTTATGATCAGTATGCTTCCAATATACATGTATTCTAATTCGGTACATATAGAAATGTGACATGAATTCGAAAAAACAAATCGTTAGGGGGACAATTTTAATATATACTATATTATTGTCTTTAAATGTATCACTGGCTAGCATTTTTTTTAAAGAAGGTGTTTATTTGACTTACATTTAATAAATATTTTTAATGAACAAAATACTGTGGTGCATGCTGTGCCTGTCAGAATTATCCTATACGAGAAAGAGCTTGAAGGATATAACTCAGAAGGAAGATCTACAGTTATTAAAAAATCATAAATAGTCTGTCAATTGTTCGTCGAACAGAGTAAACTTTTGTCACTAGTAAATCAATATTGCATATTCTCGCTTGTTTCTTCAATATTTTTTTTATAATTTAAGTCAAATTATTCAAATCAATTGTTAAATTGTAATATTAATCCGTTTCTGCGTTGGGAAAAATTGTTAATCTATTGCACTTCTATACAATGGTCCATGTAGACAAAGTTTGCATTATATTTTTAATTTTTACAAAATGATAACTTGTAAACAATATTTGTATATATATATTGTAGGACACGTTTGGCATTTTTGCTCATCATCATTATACGCTGCACAAGGTTATTTCTGATTTAACGTATCAAATTTGAATATGCCGGAAGAATTGTGTAAGAAAAACGTTGCCCTTTTACGTTGTGTAGTTTCTCATTCATATAAAAAATACAAAAATGATATGTGCGGTATAATGCACTTAATGCCCCACAATGATCTTAAGTTAAAGACCTATCATTTACGGTAAGGAAAATTTATAATCGTGAAATATCGTTATCATACAATGATACGTAAACAAATGGAGAAAATGGATGTACTTAGAAGGAAATACAAATCATCTGTCAAGGAAAATCATTATACCATACAGATACAGAAATCTCAAATCAGAGCAGTTGAACGCCACTTACAAAACGGAGTGATTCTGAGGCGCTGTAATGAGTTAATAGTGGCTAACTTTACTACCCGTCGTGTTTTTCCCGTTGACATAACATATTATTCACTGTATATCGTTTGAATTGAAAAAAAAAGGTTTATATTTCCATTAAGATATCACTTAAATAATGAGAAATCAAATATCCTTTTGTATTTTGAACTAAATTAGTTAAGAACGATATCATTTAACACAGCTTATTTCTATATCAGGGAACATTTTCCTTAAGTAAGTTTTATATTTTTCTCTAATTCTTTAGATATTTGAATATTAGATTTTTACAAATAACTTCCCTTACACTCAATTGTATATGTGTACGTAAAGGAAAAATAAAAATACGTAGTCCTAGCTTTTTTTTAAAAGAGAAATATGAAATTTGGGGAAATGCTGACAATCTTTTGATTCAAATGATATATTCCTGAATAAAATGACTTTGAGTGTTAAAAAACTATTAAAAAAATTATTGTGCAATGCACAAATTCAACTTTGCAACTGGTTATTTTTACATGTATTCGTTTCAGTCAGGCTTTTTTTTTCGCGTGCAACAGTCCGTTTTACTTTGAGTGCACATCAAGTTTGTTTCGAGTAAATTTGCATGCGATTAAACCGAATAACTCTTATTTCGCAAGTTCTGAGTTTAATTCATGATTGCTTAACTTTGTTTTGTATTAATATACAAGTGTTTAGAACAAACGAAGTAGAATTTGCTTCCATGTTTCATAAAATTAGGCCCGTTATATCATCTGGTTTTTAAAACACTTCATCTGAGTATTTTGCCCAAAAGAACATGCAAACAGTTTTTAAACACGATAAATAAAACCTGTTTTTCGTTCAAAAAAAATAAGAAGGTTTCAATGTAGTGTTTATACAAAATATAGCATAAAAACAGAACTCCAAGGTAAATTCAGAAAGAAGTAGTCCATAAAAACTGACAAAATCCAACTTCATCAACCAACGGAACGTGTGAAAGAACAATTGTAATATGCCTGGCTTCGTACAGGCGATTTTCAAAGAAATGATGGATTAAACCAACTTGTATACCTTGTTAAACTTCAAAATTGTTTGACAGATGTTTATAGTTCAGCGATATCGAAAAAAGTAGGTGAGCAACTCAAACAGTCATAAAATGTTAATGTGACAATAATTGGGTGCCAACTGCCAAAAACTGTGTTAACATAGAACACAATTGTCTAAAAATTTCAAACAAACATACAAATAACTTAGACGCCAACACAGAAGTAGTTATATTGTAAAGTAAACTTGACAAAGACGCCAACAAAAATGTTTTTGTAGTTGCTCGGAAATTGACAAAGATGCCGAAAAAAATGTGTGTAGTTGGTAGAACATTCAGTATACAACTTAAGAAAATATAAAAACAAAGGTAAACAATATGGAAAAAACCGAATCGCGCTTCAGAAAAATGAAATAGTTTGCACGATATTAGGAAACAAAACATTGAAAAAATGTATTTCTTTTTCAAAACATTTTGAAATTGTTTGTTCCTCGAAATTCCCCCAAATTCATTAAAAAGTGGCCATTTTACGACAATAATACAGTTACTGTAGTATTCTAATCTTTTTTCAAAGTGATAAAAAACTTATGGAAATGTGTTGATTTGCAAATAATGTCGAATTCTCACACAAATATATTTTAGGAAATCAAAATGAAACAGAAGTGAGAGAACAATACAGCCCTAAAACCTTTTAAAAATATATGTACACGTAATTATGATTCATATCCTAATCAATTGTTCATTTTATTTGTTATATCGTATTTGAGGGCAGAGATCCATGTATGTATTTGTACATTTGTGTTATAAGGGTCATCAGTTATGTGTTTAGAAGGAACATACATAGCTCAAACAATTATTACTCCAAGCAAACTCATTTCATTTATAAGACCACAACGCAAACACTTTTTTTGTAATATACGATACAAGTGCATTGAAATAGTGTGTAAATTCAGAAAATTTGCTTTCTTTTTTATAATTGCGAGTATTAAATAAAAAAAGCGAGGATTATATGAAATGCTGCAGATAAATAATGCTATCATAAGATGAAATAGGAGTTTTTATTTTTTCCAAACTCGATACTTACGCAATTATAGCAAAAATGAAAATATCGGCAACTTTTTGGAATTAACAGTATTTAACTATAATAATAGCATAATACACACAACATTTACGAAATTACATGCAAACAAATATATATATATATAAACTGGTTTAATCTCACCTTCCATGTTGTTTCACCACCGATAACCTAGATCTTTTACAATGCAGTTATACCTTTTTGGTAGAATTTTATTGATAAAGAATTGCTTTGAAACGAAAAGTTTAAATTGATGTAAGGTGTCAGAGAGTTGAAACAAGACATCGAATAATGCGTTTAATTAACATTGCTTTTCTACCAGTTGACTTAATATCTGAAAACATAAACATCATAATAGTCTATTTATACCCCTTCGAATTTAGAAGAGGTGGTTTATACTTCCCTATAAAAATAAATTGATTCATAAGAAACAATAGTCTGTTTCATGATGTTTGTATCGTAAGCAGATTCAATTTACAAGGACAGTATTTAAAAAAAACACTGCTTTCTATTTCGGGAGATAATTCTGTCATAAAAGTTTTATTTTATTTATTCTATATTTGAAAATTGGAAATTTTAAAATACATTTCCTTACATTCAATTATTTATTTAATACCTCATTTAAGAGGAAAACATTTTAGCGTTGTTCTAATTATTGCTTAAAAGGATTAGGAATGTATTGGACATTATGTCCAGGTTTTCATTTTAGATTTAAGAAAAAAAGATTAAAATTACATTTAATAAAAGAAAAATGTTCCATTAAGTTATTGATTTATAATTGTATGAAAGAGGAAAATATTATTGCGTCGTCAGTTTTATTGTTAAAAAAAGAAAGATGGTATATTGGAAAATTATTTCAAACTGTTCTTTTTAGAGAGTGTTTTTCGGGATATGATGGCGTAACGTATCAATTGAAAAGTTTTTATTCAAAACCTGCTTCTGGTCAATTCAACTGTGTACCAAACATTAGGTCTGATACAAAGTGTGACAACATTCATTCATAAAACATGTTGAAAAGGCGTACAAAAAAAAAGACCAACAAACGCAAACAACCTTGTGTGCGTTCTAATGCTTACATTCAGTTTTCGTGATTAAGTCAATTTCTCAAAAACTACCTCCAATAGGTGGATGCCATTTACTACATACATGTGGAAAGAAATTAAACATTTTCCAAGAGTATATGGATAATTCTTATTTCTACTGTAAAAAAAAAGTGAAAGAAACTCTACACATTCCTCAATGTAAAGCATACAAGACAACATAAAATCTAAGTTTCTTTATTCCATTCTGGTCTGCAAAGTACTAATAGACCCCGGCTTATTGTACTTAATAGAACAAAACAGAACACCATTATTCACATTGCTCGTTGACAAAGGTTTAGGATATTAAAGAACCTCCCTGGCTGTAAGTCTGTCTGCTTATCTGTCTATCCTATGTCAGCGTTCATACATCGTGAGGTTGATTGTTATGAAGCTCTACAGAGAACTTTGTAGACGTCAAACTAAGATTTTTTTTGTTGAGGTCCATGAGCATATGAGACGTTTTTACTGCTACTGCTACTGCATTTTAATAATATGAGACATCGTTGAAAAATGTTTTTTTATTGCAGGTATATACATACATGTTTTATATTTTCTATATGATATTTATGTCATTTCATGAAAATAAGTAATCCTTAGACAACTCAAACATCAGAGATCAAAAAGAGAAACAAGGGGGTATCGAAGATAATATAATAAAAAAAAACAACACTTTTGAATATAAACCACTATATTTTATAATGTAAAAACATTTCGTTCAATTCATGTAATTTTCAGTACTTCTTTGAATGCAACATTATTTCGAATAGAGTTGAAATATTTCATCATGCATAATTATGATGGATAGACAGTTAGAATCATCGGATATACAAATTATTAAGTCGTGTTAATTCTAGATTTATTTATTCGCTAATTTAAAAAGAAAGCAAATAAAACGAAATTTAATATTTTTGAAACATAATTTATGATGCCTCTTTCGTTATTCATCTTTCTGTTACGTCCCGCTAAGTACTGGTATCGTTGTTAATAGCTTAATATGACATATGCTGTTTATTCTTATACTCAATTGTCTCACGATAGAAGCGTTTTTCCAAAGTCTGAAGACAAACTCGTTAGTTATCAGCTTAGAATGTTAACTATTGTCAGCGCAATTTTACCGTACAATTATAGATATTACGAAGATAGTTAAAATCATAATCCAGGTTTTTCACTAACAATGATATTTTACTTGTCCGTAACAAATTTTAACATTTCATTTTATTTAAAAGAAAATCACTTTGTAAGTATATAATCAATCATAGGCATTCGTTTGGCGGTTTTTCAGTATGGAACAAAAGTTCAATAAGACTGTAAATCATCGAAGTACATATTAATTTAAAAGTAAAATTGATACCGATAAATCGCATTTTTCAATATACATGCATTTTTCGCAACGAATCTATTGAAGATAATCTTTTTAATCGCTTAATCAAGAATGGAATCGGATTTAATAGTTTCACAGTCTCAATGAAAGCTTGTTTGGCTGATTCATTGTCTCCCAGTAGCTGTAAAGCCGTACCTAAACAGTAGTAAGCTAATGATTTGGACCAATTATCCTTTCCTATGAAATATTTTTCGGCTATTGTCAATTGAAGATCTCGGAGGGAATTTCGACATTCTCGCACATTGTTCAGGTGGTAATGACACAGAAAAGATACAAAATGTGCGTACACTACAGGCGGTATTTCAATACCGCTTCCTTCTATTAACAGTTCCATAGGAATAAATATAGAAGTTTTGAAAATGACGTTATCTATAAGTGCGTATTTTAACAAACGCACCACTTCTTGTTTTTGTACTAGATGCGAATTGACTAGAAGACGGTGCGTGACAGACAATTCTGTTCCACAAAATAGTTTTTCAAGTGTACACTTCGATAATGCATACAAAATAATGTTGAGAGATTTCTTATATTGGTTAGCCTTGTAGAAAAACGAAGCAAGCATCAACCACCCAGAGACAGTATCGTGGTTGATGTTCATTAGTAGATAACTCAGACACGTGTTGTATTGTTTATATTGATTCTTATTACTGATAATACTCCCCATATATATGGACTCACATGTATTGTAGCAAACCCCTGACATGAAATATGCATGTAGGTATTTCAATTTCTTGGAGTTATAAGCCATAATGTAATGTACAGCTCTACTGAAGTTATTGTGTTTGCTACTCACAGAGGCAACACGCAACAATATGTTTGACTTCAACAATTTATTCATATCTTTATAAAACAGGACACTTTGATCTGTTTGGACTTTGCATGATAAAATCGAAACATGTGATATTTGTTTAGAGAATAAGATGCATCGCCATCCGTAGCTAAATAGCACACGAAGTGTATTATTCAAGATTTCACTATCCAATCCATCTATCTTGTTCTCAAACAAATTATTTTCTGGAATGAAATAATGCGGACAAACTGAAAACTGCACGCAATAGATAAGCCGACGGAAACATCTCATAAAACACGGTATCAAATTGTCAGGTGTCCATACAGATGGTTGTAATTCTTCTGATACCCAAAAAAGTATTGTCTTTAGGTAATAAGAACACAATAAATCTTTACATTTACTATCAGTATTTATTACATCCTTTAAAAGAATTTTCATGAGCGCGTAACAAAGTAATGGTGTATGACTAAACGTATAAATAAGAAGTTTTTCTCCAACTGAGAATGACATTCGCCATTTCAATTCCTCGTGTGGTGACCCTTTCATACCAATTGGTACACATAACAATCCATTGTTGATGACCATCTGCTTTATATTTTCATTTGGCCATGAATTATGTGACCTCATGGTCCATCGGGATGCGAGCTTGGTCCAAGACTTACTATGAAGACAGAGAGCAATGTCAACATCACCGTCCTTGTCGGAGACACAAGGTCCATGTACAACTTCAGTACACTCGTTTAAAATTAAGTTTTTGAATAAGACATTTGACAGATAATTGTCCCTTCTGAATTGTTCGCAAATGTTTGGAATTACGGAATAAGGACTACGCATAAGACGTAACATTGCGAAACCTGGTTTGGTATCTTCTGTCATCAGTGAGAAATGCGTTTTTAATGGATTGAATACAATAGATGTTATGTTATCGTGCACCTCGATGAATTTTAACACAAACATAATATCTATATCACTACCACTCATCTGCAGTCCTTCACCAAAACTACCACTGGTAATAGGCACTCTTTGGTCGTCATAGGATACATTATCAGAAACTGTATTCATTAATCTTATGGTTTTTACGTGCTTTTCTGTTCCGACTACGTGTTTGCACATATAATGGTAAAGGGATAATGACACATCTGAAATGATTAATTTTTAACATTATCAAGTTGTTCATCAAATGTGATCCATAGAAAATTTCTAAGTGCAGCCTGAAATGAATATTATGTGTAAAATTGATTGGTGTGTATTATTATTTCAGGTATTTTTGGGGACAAAAATACGTCAGGAAAAAGTTTATAGACATGGACAATTTGAAAATAAAAAGTGCAACTTATAATGTATGACTGGTAAAACATATGATGCTAGGGATATCATACGAATAAACATTAATATTAAATTCTTTCATAACTACAAATATGTAGTTACAATTTGGGCGATACCTGTTTAATTCTATTCATAAACTGGATATCGCAGCCTTTTACACTGATTTGTGTATAGTGCTTTTACATTTAAGATACCATCCATGAACAGTTATTGGTCTTTTAAAAGTCGTATTGTCAAGGGTTATAGTTGTGTTTGCAGTCACTAGTAGCAAGATTACAGTCTGAAACGATCATTTTGGTCTGATCAAGTCTTAATCGACTGAATTTACCGCTAGGAAAAAAACGTTAAGACTTTTTTCAGACTTTCAGACGCTGTTCCGATTAGTCGTGTTCAGTCTGTTCATTTATGTCAAGATAAACAAGACAGATTGTTCTAGCGTTCGATTAAGACTTGATCAGACAACGTTCAGATCAAATCAGACCAAAGATAAAAATTCTGTTTAGTTTTTGTAAGATTGTGTTCAGTCGTGTTAAGATTTTAAATATTTTAAATAAAACGGGCGACACTTTCTCTGTGTTTATCAGGGGTTGCTCACCCTTTATGAATTAAATCGGAAAAGCTTGGAGGATATTCTGTTGTGGTCTGTTAATGTAATACTGTATATCTATTTCATTAAATAACGTATTTTAACTTAAAATTCATTGGCTTTCTTTTTCGATAGATTGGATATATAAGAAAAGATTAATTGTTGTAACCGGAAAATGTTTAAGTCATAAAAACTTTGCAGTGGTGCTTTCTGACATACATTAATCCTGTATTTATTCATTCCGCCTGCTAATATATAATGTTTAGTAATATATCTCAAAATGTTCTTAAACAAATGTTTGTCTGTAATGTAAAAGAATTGTTCTTAGCCATATTAATTTTGTCAAGAAAAGTATATATTTTGAGTATCTGATTTACTTTATTTTAAAAAAATGTTGACAGATGACTGATGCTTGGTGAAAGTTATTTACATTTCAATAAACGGATTATCTGAGCAGTCAACCGAAACGGATTGTCACAAACTATCTAAATAATTACCCATGCAACGCTGTGGCTTTTTATCCATGGAAGTAAAATGAATATATTTCCATGTTTTATCATATATAAGGATTAACCAGGTAACATTATTACATTTACAAATAAAACATTTATTTATTTGTTTTCAAAATAACCGCAACAAGAATACAAGCATATTTTAAGAATTTAGTTAACAGTTTATATTTACCATTAGTACCTATAAAGACCGATTTTGATACTTCTCTGATATTTTTCCCATCAAGATTTTTTTTTTAACTGGAACTAATAAAAGAATAAATCATATTATAGAAAAATATAAAACAGCATAAGTTAAGAAACGATTGATAAAAAAGAAATGTACAAAACTATAAATCTAGTGTACAGTTTATATTTATGTTTCGTATCAGATTTTTTTATATAGCACCAGTGTTACCATTTGATATTTCGGAAATGACCAAAAAGCTATAAAATAACGTAACGAAATGACTTATAGATAAGAACGTTGGTTTTCCTGTTTGAATTGTTTTACACTAGTCATGTTGGGGTCCTTTATAGCTTGCTGTTCGGTGTGAGCCAAGGCTCCATGTTGAAGGCCGTACTTTAGACCTATAATTGTTTTATACTTTTTGACTGGGATGGAGAGTTGTCAACCAGACTTCGTTTGGATGTGACAAGTCTTGAAAACTAATACAGTTGAAATATTGTGGGAGGAGCGAAAAAGTTAAAGACTGAAAAGTGAAACTTTTTTTCTGTTAACTATGTACTATAAATAAATTAAGGTACATTTTTCAACGATTAATCTTCCTCTGCGTATATTCATGGCTTGAGGGAAAGAAGAGCAAGTGATCTATACTCAATAACCGTTTCATTTATGAATTCTTATAAACTGATTTAAAAGTAATCAAACAGAACTCAAGCTATCACTAGTAACGGGTTTTACTACTGAAACGGTCATTTTAAACTGAACAACTCTTTAATGCCTGAATTTACCGCAAGGAAAAATGTCAAGATCTTTTTCAGTTGTTCAGTACATGTTCAATACACTAACTAATGCGATCGATTAAGTACCAGTCAGTACTGGTTCAGGTAATTAAGAAAAAACGCCTAGCGTTAAATCTAGTACTGACAAGTACATTTTAGTATACTTCAGTTCATCGATAGAATCGTCGTCCAGTACTTTTCAGTGTGTCAAAATAATATGAGGATAGCTTCCCTTTGATTAGCAGAAGAATCGAAATAAAAAAAAAAAAAAGCGAAAAAAAAAATTGAATAAATAAATATAAATATAAAGAGACATGATCGGCAACGGGACTGTAGATACACGGTTTTGTAAACATGCGTTTCATTTTCATAAATTGGTAATTTATAACATAGATAATAACTGTTAAAATATTTGTATGAAAATAGCAATAACCAAATAACATTCTAATAATTATTCTTTAATGGTTATGCAAATATATAATATTGATGACTGTAAACTGAGACTACAGCTGTAAATCGATTTCCGTAAAGATTAGAATGATGAAAAATCCCGATAGCTTTCGAAAATATAAACGCTATGATTTCGCGCCGTTTGTATGGTCTTTTGGTAGTTTCTTGCTGTGTCCGACTGAATTAACGTAAGTATATATTTTGAAAACATTTTGACAGTTTCGATTGATATACTTTCCTTACTTTACACAAGGATTTGCTATACAAATCATTGCTTTACAAGAGTGTTTGTTTGATTTGTGAACTAGTTGAATCAATGAATGATCTTTATCTGTTTATATCGACGACTTTCACAAGAAAGGGGGTTTGGTTATAATACATCTGTTCATTGAAATTCCTGTTCTTCGACATTTAAAACAAAATAATCTAAAACGAGCAGCTGATCAATATCAAGCATTAATAGTATAAAATTTAAACTTAACATCAAAATAAACATGGACAGCAGGGGCGGATCCAGCCATTTCTAAAAGGGGGTTCCATACCCAGGATAAAGGGGGTTCCAACCTTATGTCCCCATTCAAAAGCATTGTTTCTATTCGGGGATGATGTCAAAATGGCCGCACGCAGAGAAGTGATACTCTAAATTAAAAATCGATGGTGATCTCTTATCTAGCAGAATTAAACTTTCATATTTATGAATTTGTGCTTTTTTATACATAATCAACATAATATCAATTTTTCTTTTTTTTGCGAAGTATCCCTTTAAATGTCCCATTTAAAATTTTTAAGATCATTGACCACATTTATTTTGTGTCAGAAACCTATATTATGTCAAACATTTGATCACAATCCAAATTCAGACAGTATCCAGCTTGAATATTGTGTCCAAACTTGCCCCCACTGTTCAGGGTTCGACCTCTACGGTCGTATCAGGCTGCACTCAGCGAAGCATTTTATTTAATTTTCATTTATTGTCTAATTGAAATGCAGTATGAAATAACTGTGTTCTAGGGCCATGCTTGAATGCTTTCTTCTACCTTAATAAAAGTTGTTGTAATTGTGATTTTCTCCTTGGAATATAATTTTAGAGTACTAGTACTTACAATATTTGTTACACAAAACATATATAAACTAAAGAAACAAGTCCATACTTAATATCATATATATGTTTTTTTGTAGATGATTCCCAGCTAGAAAAATGAAGCAGTCTACAAATGATAAATGTGCACTTATGATTTGTAGGAAATATAGACGGATGTCAATTGTGGATGAATTCATAACTTTGTGTATATTATTTATTGTTTTTGGAAAAATGAATAGCTCAAACAGCATTGTACAGTACCATGAAGTAATGTTGGGATTAAACTGGACAAGAAGCAAATAGTACATTGAATAAATAGCACACTAATAATTTGTTAGAAAGATCTTACAACTGGATGGCTGTTTAATCCTTGGATAATTATTCATTTGAAATAGCAATTTGGAATTATAAGTATTCAAAGTCTTTCCTGAATTTTCTGGATATGTTGCAATGTTTACCGCCAATTGACTGCTTACTGTGCTTAAAGTCTAAATGTGTACCGATACATGCATGTATTTCTGATAATCTTAATTACAAATGCACTGTTTATAACCAAACTGGCATTTTATTCTGGTCAAACAATACTTCAAAGTATCATTTTATTTATATGACCATTGATCACAGCTATGTTTGCTATTAAACAAAATTCAGACAACAATAAATATTCAATTACATGTACATGTAATTATATTCATGATATTGTAGTCTTGTATAATATAAATTAAGGAGATGTGGTATGATTGCCAGTGAGATAACTATCAACCAGAGACCAACTATGATGTTGCAACAAACAACTGCTAAAAATGTGCCTACTAAATTTAAGTAAGGGTGATTTTAAGTTAGTTTCTTATTCTAGACTTAAAATTAGTATTTGCTACTCCTCAGTATACATGACGAAGCATGTAGCATTCAAAAAAAGAGTTGAATGTCTTTCAGCAAACTATTTCTTTTTTGAGGTAACATGCTTAAAATCTAGTTAAACCTAGATCGGTCTACTACAAATTAAAGCAGGTTTCTTACATACATGTATAAAAATGGTGTCCATAATATGCATAGTGTTTGCCATTGATGTAAAGCCACCTTCATTCATTGGAACAGAAAAAAAAACCATGTGAATACCAGTGTTAATAGAGGTCACCAGCTGGGGTCGAAGTCACATTATAAAAAAAAGTTCAGTTAAGGCTATGATACAATACCAGTAATGCATAGATGGTAATAGTATGTCCCAATATTTGACCGGATTGAAGAAGTCCACAACTATCTTGTAGTCTGGATGGGGGCTCCTTAAATATGTTAATTTTTGTATTCTTTAAATTTGTAGATCATTTTTCCTCATCTTTGAAAAAAGTGTTAATTCAGTTTAAATTCTTTTGAAAATCATTTTACTATTAGATTTTATTTTATTAGTTATACAAGTGTATGATTTCTTTATTCTGTGCATCATTCATTTCTGTAATCAGTATTGTAATTTTTATTTACAGCCGTTATTCTTTATACTTTGGCTCCCCATTTTTCTCTATTCTTATTATCCATTATTCTAGATTGATTTAACCCCATCCAGACCTACATTACTGCGGAGTCTTATATTTTTAGCAAATTCCCTTCAGGAAAAATTGTATTCTTGTGGATATTTAATTTAGTGGGTTTGCCAAGTCTAAATATAATTCTTTAGAAAATGTGTACTTCGTTGAACATTTAATTTTGTGCTTTATCTATTACCATGAAATCCAATATTTGGTATCCCAAACACTAATGAATCCAAAGTAGCAGACATCTACCCATCAACCAAAAATTAACAAATGTCTTAAGGTCAACATATACTTATAAAAAAGTTTTTTGGAAATTTTAACTAGAGAATAAAAATAAATTAGATGTATAGTTGCCAATGAGACAAAAACCCACCAGAGACTAGATGACCTAGAAGTTACCAACATACAACTATATATAGTTCACCGTACGGCATACAGCAGTGAGTAAAACCAAGAATGTATATATAAATCCTTGGCAAAACCCAAACAGCATATTTTCTCCAAAGAAAATTTGGTCACGAAGATTGAACCTCCCCGACTGTAATTTTGTAAAATAACCTATTTAATCTCGATTATGATTCATTACATGCACTTGGTCCTATAATATAAGACTTCGGAGTTTCATATCATTTACATTCAACGTTTTTTATCGGATATTGTTTTTTAACTATCAATGTTGAAACCCATTTTTGTTTTACTATCAATGTTGAAACCCGTTTCAACATTGATAGTAAAAAAAAATTATCCGATAAAAAACGTTGAATGTAAATGATATGAAACTCCGAAGTCTTATATTATAGGACTATACATGCACTGTGTTTCTTATTTGAGTCTCGTAGAGATTCACACGATACATAGACCTTTCAATTTGCATTTGTAGTGAATAAAATTTCAGTTTTCAACTGATTTTACCGGTTCATGTAACCACGTTCCTTCTTGCTCTTTTACCGAAGACGAACACCTAAAAATACAATTGTATGTACCACCAAACGTTTACAAATGGTTTATGGTGTTTAAGCATTTATGCATGTATCTTTAATCATGTAAAAATATGTTGTTAATATCTGTTTCCTTGTCAACCATGTAAACAGAAACCACTTATAACTACAACAAACACATTTTCGGGAGACGGATTTATAAAAGTTTTTCCAAACTTGTTTCCGAATCCCATATTTGAATTTCATGTACCATTGTACTCCTTAATTGTTATAATTTTTCATTAATAAATACTGTTCAAACTTAACACATTTAATTTGCCGCAAACTTAATATTCACTACAGTTATGCAATCGGATGCCAAAAGCAAAACAAATGAAATCAGTGAACAGGATTTAAATTATGTTTTGTAAATAATTTGTGAAAGGAAACCCAATAAATACAAGACAAGACAAAGACAAAATATTTTATTTCCTCAGACACAAACGTGAACAAGAGGTCAAAACATGATAAAGTATACACATAAATCGACAGCAGAGTAATGTTTAATACCGGTAGCACGTGATTTGCATGACATTGAGATATATACATTATATGTTTCCCTATTAAGTTTAAAGGATTACATTTGTACAGATATCTTCCTATTTATTCAGTGATTGTGAGTACCTAAATATATATATATAATGTATAAAAATTGTATCTACAACACATAAGTAATCTTTCTAAGAAAAGTACATACTTTCCTATACACCTTTATGTTGCACAATGAAAGTAAACCGATTAATTTCTGCCTTGAAGGATATTGTAAGTAATAATTAGGTACGAGATTTTGTCTAAGAAGTGACACACTAGGATGTGCACAAACACACATATAATGATATTCGTCGCCAATATTTTGATTACATAGATAACATATCCTATTTTCTTTTAAAATCTTTTTCCATCCATACAAGAAACGGGCTATGATTACCCGCAAAGAGTAACAATATGAAATAAATAACCAAATATATGTGACAATTTAATAAATTCCAAACAAGGTAAAATTGTCCGTTCGCTGTTACATGTAACAGGATGAATAATATATCGGTATAAGCCAGTTCGGCATTTCTATGGGTTGCACGTCAGTATGACAGCAACCGAACGCCAAAAGACATCTTGAGAGCAGCATGGAGTATTCCAACAAAAGACCGGAGTATATAGACATGATAGAATACCGGTATAGCAAGCTCTAAATCGTCCAAAGTTTATAAAAAAATGAAAACAACATGTTAATAATTTAATGTGTATTAATGTGACTGTCATTATCAAATTGTGAATAAGTCAAACAAAAACAATAAAAAATCTGAGACAATGGTCAGTTTCTTTCTTTGAAACAGGTTTACGTCTATCAAAATCACTCACAAGAGTTTTTGTGTCGGACATATATTTGTATCCATCCAAGCACGGTATATTAAAAATAAGGAGACGTGGTACGATTGCCAATGAGACACCTATCCACCTAAGTTCATCGGAAGTGGATGTAAACAATTATAGGCAACCACGCGGCCTCTAACTATGAGAAAAACCCATATAATAGGCCCCGAAATGAAAAATATGAATAAATAAATTGAGAAAAACAATTTATCAAACACAAATATGACGGTCATGAACCAACAACAACCACCGAACTACAGGCGGGGTTAAACGTGTTTGAAGGTACCAAACAGCCTCCCCCCCTTTTTTTTTACCTAGGGCAGTGGTGTAACAGTACAGCATAAGAACGAAATATAAAAATCAGTCAAAAAAGTCTTAACTCATCAGATCAATACAAAGTAGAAAAACATCTAACAAAAACACAGACTCGACGTGGCATGCTATTTATATATCCCCCACAAAGTCAGATCTGTACTCAGCAGTTAATGACAGCTAATTCAAAGCCAATAATAATAAAAAAAAAACAATGTATATAGGATGATCACGCGTGTTAAAATCCTGGACAAGTCTACCTTTTTATTCTAACAAATTACTTATTTGTTTGTGTGTGTTAAAGAGGGGATTCCTTTATTTGATACACTTGATTTTTTATCAACAGGATAAAATGGCCTGAGACATTACACCTGATGCAACGGCGGGGTAAAGCCAGTGCTTGGACACATACAAACCTTTGCAAGAACACTTTTGAGGGGTCCTAAAATGATATGTTGCAGGGCACTCACTTCCCACATAATACTTTGGCGGATGACGGTTAAAATATTTGCTCTTCATCACGGTTGACTTACTTTGCAAACCTCATTTTTATTGTTCTTGATCACTGAAATATTTGTCACTGGATATTAGAAAAAAAGATCACAATGATCGAATTCGTTCCAGTCAATTTTAGATATGAATATTGTGGATGGTTAAAAGTAAATTCTATCGATTGAAGAAAAATAGTAGACAAAAAGGTATATGTTAACAAAGAATACAAAATATATACCATTACAAACCGAACCACAGACTGTGAAAAAAAGTGACGCGTCATAAAATCGTAAAATCGACATAACAGGTTATATCTCTTTGATACTATATAAGCTAGATTAAGATTTCTGATTTTTTTTTCGTACCAAGCTAATTTCAAATGATTTATTTTTTGTCGTGATTTTTTTATATATAAATTTAAGATTAAAATGAATGGCAAATACTTTCCATCTGACTAGTTCTTTTTCTTTCTCCCGGATCATTTTTTTTCAGAAAAAAAAACATAACCCCCTTTAATTGTCTGTCCCTATGAACAAATTACACGAGGAGCTATATGAGCAAATTGGACCTTTTTCATATTTGAATGATTAAATTTGTTAAAAATATTATAAATACATGTACATGTATATCTTAAGACTAATAAAGTTGAATAACGACAACTAGCAACCTAAAATACAAATGGATATTAACCAGTAAAATGCCCAGGACTCTTTAAAGTTATCGTATATGCACACAGGATGGATATATCTTTTCGTTGCACGCTGTTTATTTTAGTAGTAAATTTTGGTAGATTTTGAAAACGAACTTCGAGAGATATTTATTATATTTATAAAATAATGAGGGCACGTGTCACTGATTACACAACTACTCAGCCGTGAATTATCCAATCAACAAAATTGATTGGATTATCCTTATTGTTTATAGATATTATGTTATTAGAATTAAAATTGAATTATACATGTTATACGATGTTTTTAAGTTGTTTCGGAATTGTTTAATGTTACATGTATTAAATTTACTTTATGCGCAGTGCATTTTTACGATTATGAAGTAAAAAAAAAAAAAAAACCCACTCAATGCATTTTAATACAGTTTCTCTTATGATCGTGACCTGTTATGTATTTCTTGCATGAAGACATATTTCTTGTATCACACTGCACGGAGTGTGATACAAAAAACTTTAATTTTGATTATTAGAAAAATACCTAAATATGATAAACGACAGAAACTGAGAGGAAAGCGGAGATACATTAATATTTCAGAATTTATTTAAATTCATTCAAGGCTTGTAATACTGGACAAGAACAATTTTAATAAGAAATTAATTCTTACTATATGAGATTTGATCATATGAAAATCGAATTTTGATAAGTACAGTAAGTTCAAGAAATGTTTTACTGGACAAGAATGAGATTTAATGACGAAATATTTTTTAGATAAAATTTGCATATGTAAGCTGTCTATTAATAATGTTCAACACTATCAGGGGTTACAAGAAAGGAGTAGGCCCGGTAAGACCCCACTTTGACCCCAAAATATAGCATTTTTACAAATTTGTTAAAATTTAAGCTTTTAGCTATTTATTGGAAAGCATAATACTTTCGTTACATAAATATTGGTTGTTTTTTTTACCATACAATGCACATGCATCAGGTACTAGCATAATTAATTCATGCAAAATTATTAAAATTTTCACAATTTTAACATTTGTGCTAATTTTTAGACGGTTTTTGTCTAAATTAAAAGTGGTCGCACTTGTGTTCAGTCTTAATATTTAGATATATGTTGTATTTGATGATATTACATCAGATATATCAAGGTTGAGACTGAACACGAATGCGGCCACTTTCATTTTAGACAAAACAAAAACATCTGAAAAGTGACGTTTTATGGCATATTTGATAGATTTTCATACTTAAGCTTGAATTTCAGCGTCTTTAATGACCAAATCAGTTAAAATATTTTACAAAAAACTAATTGAATCGACTGAAATAGACACTTAAGTGTTTAAAAAATATAAAAAATCTTTCATCAGATGTAAGTCAAATTTTAGGCCAAAATTAGCCCTTACCGGACCTTCTCTTTTTAAGGGGGGGGGACGATTACAGACTATGCAAAAACAGTCTAACTTGCAAAGCCTACTTTGATATTCTATATGACAAAAAATAGTGATTCTTTTTGTAGATTTAGAACTTTGAACACAAATATTTCTATTGAAATTGGTAGATGGCAAAATAATAAGAGAGAAAATTTTATTTGTACTTTATGTAATTCCGGTGATATTCGCGACCAGTTTCATTATTTTTTAGAATGTTCGGCAATAGACAAAAAGAGACAAACGCTGTTTAAACGGGGGTTTTGACCCCCAAGAACGCCACATTTTGCAATGAATTTTATCGATATTTTTTAACGTTTTCAAATGAAATAAATTGAATGGAAAATTTCCCGAATTTGTGAAGATTTCTCAATTGGCTTCAATATTAACAAACAAAATGAAAGGTTTATTTAACATTTTTTGCAAAAACAGTATGTTTATTATTTTTCAAAGGGAAACCTTTTTTGTTTGCCAAGTTTACTTGTATGTGTTTATTACCGTCACTAATCACAGTGAAACTCCTAATTATTAAATATCAAACGACCTAATCAACATGATAATTGGTTATGCATATCCCCAAAAACGGCACGTGTCGATAAAAACTTAAATAACTTTTCAAATATTGAATTGATTTTATGAAAACAAAAATTATAAGATCAAAAATTAAATTATCTATCGAATGCATACCCTTAACGCACACTAAAACATCTATTACATGTCCTGAGTGCACTTTTTATGTTCTGAGCGGTATTTAGACGTACTGTAATGTTAGTGGCCGAATAAGGCTAATTCGATAACCAGGTGTTTAGTGTTCGGTGACCCGTATCGGCGCACACTATACATGCATTTGTACGACTTTGCCCCCAGCAGAGCTATAGAAAAACAGTACATTAACGGGTGTTACACGGACACTTTTTAGATGATACACGGACACTTTTTAGTTGTTACAGGGACACTTTTTATGAATAGAATCACTCGTGCATGATCAGTGAGTTCATGTGCATTTTAAATTTCAATTAGATTTGAACTTTTTGTTTCACTGACATATTTCTTGTCTTTTTTATTAAAATATTTACGTTGGCATCAATAACTATATGTTTTTCAAACAATTCCAGTATATTACTGTTCATATCAGTACATTAAGGGATTGACCATGTAACTTCAAAGGGGGAGTTATGTTTTTTTCCTAAAAAAATATATTGATCCCCAATTTTTTGAGAAACAAATATATTGTGGTCAATCAGATGACAAAATAATGTTCTGATTCCTGATTTTCCGAATACCGTATATAATATTGCTAATTTCGAAAAAAAATATCTGGGTGATAGCGTTGAAAAACTAAATAATTTTCTTACTCAGAATAAAAACATACCCCCTTTTGAAGCTAAATGGTCGGCCCGTAAATGTATTTTTTTTTCAATATATGGACATGAATAGTATTCTGGACAATGCTGAAAGTAAAGAAATGCTGGTACCGACGTTTATATTTCAATAAAAAAGACAGGAAATATATATAAAAAAATCAAATCTAATGAAAAGATAGAATCCCTTTCAACTCACCAATGCACGATTGATCCTATGAATACAAAGTGTCCGTGTAATACATGTTCAAATAGGCAGCACATCTTGAAGAAAATCATTCAACTTATGTCACCAATTTTGGATGGTAAGCTGCGATTGGATCATATTGTGACACGTGTTTAATCCTGACCAACACCATTAGAGACATATATAAAAACCTAATCATGAATTTAAAAAAGAAAATCCCAAAATATATGCCTATATATATATATATATATATATATATCTAATAACAAGACAAAATTCATTTTGTCATAACATTTCATTCACTAATGAAATTCAAATAGGAAATTCATTCTTTTTATACATTTATATTGTTATTGAATTCATATATATTGAATTCATATATTTGGGAGCAAACGTACGATTTTAATTATGTTTTAAGGCGGAATGTTGGAATGGAATGACACATCCTGCATGTTTTCAACAAAAAAGGATCAAGCCTGTTTATTCAGTTTAAATTTACTTACCCCCCTTTTTCCGTTTTTCCCCAAATAAAAATCAAATGTTAGCTTGCTTACCTCTGAAATCTTTTTCATACATTACTTACTTGCGAAGTTGCATTTTTACAAGTCTCAAATGTGTACGACATTCATCTTTTACTTGACATGGTTCTTTTTTATGAAATTATTAGATTCTTGAATTCCTTGAGAAAAAACTATAGGCTGAGAGGAAGTGAAAAACTGTAACTTACATTAACTGGTATATGAACATTTAAGTTTCTAATCTGTTTAATTTTGATACCTCTTCTAAATGCAACATGTACTACATCTTTCTTGAAACGTCGTACAAGTCAGATACAAAACAAAGGTTACAAAAAACAGGCCGGAAACAAACTGCTGTATAGTTTTTCTGTACTCGCAGTCAGGTCAAGGTCCTCGGCTATCGCCTCGGACCTTCACCTGACTACTCGTGCAGAAAAACTATCCGGCAACAGTTGTTACCGGCCTGTTTCTTTGTTACCTTTGTATTGTATCTAATACGTATCAGACAAATTAACAAAAAAGCTAATCGCCAACCCAATCAAGGATGTCCACCTCGGCTTTAAATCACATGGTACAGTCGGTTCAAAAGTTACCTGTGTATATTTAGTTCTAACTTTTAATCTAAAAAAAAAAGAAATGCATGCGTATGCACAAGCCTTACATGTTTGCACATTTTATTTCTACAAATTACCAAACTATTTCAACTCTCTTCTCGGATGTACTTTTAAGGATAATGATAAAATGTAAAAAAGGGGGTTAAAATAGTCAGTTTTAAAAACCATTAAAAAGACAAACTATACAAGAATTGCATATAAGGTTTAGACATAGGCTTTCCATAAAGATTATATAAAATTAGATCATGATAACTTGTATGTATACCTATGGAAGATTTGCATGTACTTTCACGGCAATGGCTGCATGACTGCATTCTCTATAGACGACACGTTGATGATCATATCTTTTTTGGAAAATTGAAATTATCCCACACCAAATTTACTCTTTTTAAACACTTATTTCCTAAATGAATTCATATTATACACAGACCTTGCTGAGTGAACATGTTTAACTTGAGATAGAGATTCTGAATAAGCATTATTTTTAAAACATCTTCACAAAAAAAAAAGAATCACAGTATCACAGCTTCACGTGTTACGGTCTATATATAAATATATACTTACTTTGAGCTTCAAAAACATAATATCATTTATGAAAATGATCGATTGATAATTGCTTAACGTCCAGTGGCAAATATTACATGCATGTTCAGAATTTTTTTTATAAAAATAAAATGGGCGTTGATGGCAGATATTTCATTGTTTCCGTTAAATTAATTCTCAACTGTTATACACTATATGGGTAAACCTGTCTACTGTATGTTGGTCTTGTGATGTCTTCTGCATATTGGTTTCGAGGGGTTGCTGTCTTTTCACTTATACCCAATATATTCTTACAAATATACATTGAATTTCATACTTGTCGGGTTGTTAAAATAATTGAAGTCGTGGTAACGAGCAGTATTTTAGATTTTAAAGTATAATCGTGGAATAATCGTGGAATAAAAACTTTACATACTTGGAAATTGCGCGTTTTCTTGATCAATATAACTGATAAATAAAACCCTCAAAAATTCGATTCATTTTTACTGTTAATTTTCACTGAAAAGAAAAATTTAAACACAACACGTGAGAAAATAAACTGAAGCTTCAAACAAAAGTGTACATTATATAATAATAAAATATTTCAGACTGTCTGGGGGAAGAGTAAATGTTGATATTTTGTTTAACGTAAACAGAAACATTAGTTCATCAATATTATCATTTATTATACATTACCGCTGGCAGTGACATTTTTTTCAAAATATAAATAAGGAGATGTTGTATGATGCCAATAAGACAAATTTCAATCAGAGTTTCAATGACAAATATATCAGCAATTATATGCCTTCAACCAATACAGACATGTACAGACCGAATAATCTGTCTCTTGTGTGTTTATACTTGTCATTTCATATTTAATTTGTCAACCGACCAGAGGAGGGACGACATTCTGCATACGACACGCATATTGGACTTATATTATCGATCGGTCGCAGTCACCTGGACAATGGAAATTTGTTGGATGATATTATACACATAAGCAATAATATACAGTTGTGATGATTATATAATATACATACATGTATACATAATAATTGAATTTGGTATTTGTCATTATTTGCCGGGTATATACGAATACCTTTATCAAACTGCTATTTTCCGGGTGCTTTTTTGGTACGGCATGGACATTATAATTGAATACTCGTATATTAAAGTAATTTTAACAAATTTTGGGTTTTTATTTTGGTCAAAATTTTATTTAATACAAGATTTTAAATATTAGACTCGTTTTTTCATTTGTCATTAAAAAAAAAGAAACACCAGAAAACAAGTAAAATACGAAGCCAACCAATATCCAAATTAAACATGTAATTTAAAAAACAAAAAGCTATCTTACATGTTTTGTTTTGTTTTTTTTTGGGGGGGGGGGGGGGGGGGGGTGTGTGTGTGTGTGATCATTTTTATTTCAATTATCTTGAATATCTAAAATACACAATTCATGGTATTTGTTGCTAAGGTTTACGTATTTACGTATTTACTCACGGATTTGACAACTATTTTTTGACATTTTATTTGAAAATCGTCGTTTTTTAGCGACTCATTATGCAGCAACGAATGGAGACTTAAGGAGCCTTTTATGTTTTATGCTGTATAAACAATATTCTTTAACGGTCATAAATTTCGATTTTTTTTTACTCGCTAACTAACGAAGTATTAATAAAAGCTTGTGTCTAGTATTTTTACAGACCTCGAATAAAAATTCCTGTCATTAAGGAACATAATCTTTATAGATACAATTTACCAAAAAGAAGTAAAAAATACATTACATTTTTTATGTAAAAGTTATTTTCGATCATCAATATTTCTTTCCATTTGAAAACTTGCTATATTTTTATGATTGCAATAGAGTATATTTGATATTAAAACATGAACACATATACATTGCAAATTGAATGATATTCAATGAATTTTAATCTCATAAAACAACATGTCATAGTTACAGTTAAAATTGATTTTTACAATAACAAAGTCTTATTGTCAAGTCCGATATAATCAATTGACTATACATTTTTTAAAGGTTAAAAGTTGTAGAATTTTACCAAAAGCCGTTAAAGCTAGGTAAATTTGTACGCAATTCCGAAAAAATATATTTCATTTTAGTTGTAATTTATGCTCATTTAACCCTCACATATATTTTATTTTGGACAATTGAACAAAGCAAACAAATTTTCACGGAAGGACATGAATATAATTGAGAAATCAGGGTATTACAAACAAGCTCGAATAAAGGGAGACAAACCTTATTAATCTGCACAAACAATTTTATGTCAAAATTGATAGATTTACCTGGTACTGGATGCTACTGAAAACTCCCAATCAACTATTTTATCGATGAACTGACGTGTACTAAAATGTACTAAACAGTACTGGATTTAACGCTACGGGTTTTTTCTTAATTACCTAAACCAGTACTGACTGGTACTTAATCGATCGTGAAAGTTAGTGTACTGAACATGTACTGAACAACTGAAAAAGATCTTGACATTTTTCCTTGCGGTAAATTCAGGCATTTAAGATTTGTTTAGTTTAAAATGACCGTTTCAGTAGTAAAACCCGTTATTAGTGTCTTAAATGTTAACTATTGTCAACGCTGTTTTTCAGTGAAATTATAGTTATTTGTAAAGAAATATTTCAAATTTGAAACCAATTTAGGTTTTCAGTAACAGCGAATTTTTCGTGTATTTCAAAACTGTTTAACATTCCACTCTATTTACAAAAAGAACAAAAAAGTATTTGACTAATCGTAGTCATTCGGCTAGCGGTTTAACAATATTAAACAAAAGTTCAATAAGATTTTAAAGTATACTAGTAAATAATTTATCAGTAAAAGTCGCACCGTTAATTTTATCATCATTCATCAATATGATCAAGCACGTAAATCTTATTGAATAAAATGATTTTATTTTTCACCAGAAAGCTATTATAGATAGCCTTTTTAATCGCCTAATCAACAATGGAAACGAATTTAATAGATTCACAGTCTCAGTGAAAGCTTGTTTGGCTGATAATTTGTCTCCCATTAACTGTAAAGCAGTACCAAGACAGTAGTAAGATGTTGATCTAACAATTACATCCTCCCCAATGAAGTAGTCTTCGTCTATTGTCAATTGAAGATCTTGAAGGGAATTTCGTAATTCTGGCACGTTGTTTAGATGGTAATGACATAGGAAAGACAAAAAATGTGCATAAACTACAGGCGGAATTGCAAAGATAATTTTTTCGATTAGCAGTTCCATTGGAATAAATGTCGAAGTCTTAAAAATGACATAATCTACCAGTAACTTTTTTAACGAATGAACCACTCCTTGCTTTTGTACAGAGTACCATTTGACTATAAGACGTTGCATGACTGACAATTCTGCTCCACGGAATAGTTTTTCAGGTGTACACTTCGATAATGCATACGAGATAATTAAAAGAGATTTTGTATATTGGTTTTCCTTGTAGAAAAACGAAGCAAGGATCAACCACCCAGAGACAGTATCGTGGTTGATGTTCATTAGTAGATAACTTAGACAAGTTTTGTATTGTTTATATTGATTCTTATTATTGATTGTACTGCTCAAGTATACGGACTGGCAATGTTTGTTGCACATCACTGACATGAAATATGTATATAGGTATTTCAATTTCTTGGAGTTATAAGACATAACGTTATGAACAGCTCTACTAAAGTTATTGTATTTACCACTCACAGAACCAACACGAATGATTACGTTTGAGTTTAACAATTTGTTTATATCTTCATAATAAAAGATACTGTGATCATTTTGAATGTTGCAGGGTAAAAACGAAACATGTGATATTTGTTTAGAGAAAAACATGCATCGCCATCCATAGCTAAAGAGCACACGAAGTGTATCTATTAAATTAGTCCTATCCAGTCCTTCTATCTTATTCTCAAACAAATTATTTTCTGGGATGAAATAATGCGGACAAACTTGATACTGCACACAATAAATGAGCCGAAGGAAACATCTCATAAAACATGGTATCAAATTGTCAGGTGTCCATACAGAGGGTTGTAATTCTTCTGATATCCAGAAAATAATTGTCTTCAGGTAATAAGAACACAATAAATCTGTACATCTGCTATCAGTATTTATTACATCCTTTAGAAGAATTTTCATGAGCGCATAACAAAGTAACTGCGATTGACTAAACGTATAAATAAGAAGTTTTTCAGCAACTGAAAATGAAATTCGCCATTCAAATTCCTCGTGTGGTGACCCTTTAGCACCGATTGGGACAAACAGCACGCCGTGATCAATGATCATCTGCTTTGTGTTTTCATATGGCCATGCATTATTTGACCTCACAACCCATCCTGATGCGGGTTTAAACCAATATTTACTATGAAGGCTAGGAGCCATGTCATAACGACCATGAATATCGGATATGCAAGGTCCGTGTACAAAGGGACCTAATTCGTTTAAAAATGTTTGTTTGAATAAGACATTTGACAAATAATTGCCCATTCTGCATTTTTTACAAAAGAGGGGATGAGGACTACCTATAAGTTGCAACATTACAAAACCTGGTTTTGTACCTTCTGTCATCATTGTGAAATTCGTTTTTGAACGACTAAAAACAATAGGTGTTCTATTATCGTGGACCTCGATGTCCTTTAAGACAAACATAAGATCTAGATCACTACCTAGCATCTGCAGTCCTTCACCAAAACTTCCGCTGGTAATGATCACTTTTATGTCGTCACTGGAAAGATTATCACAAACTGTGTTTATCAATCTTATCGTTTTGACGTGATTTTCTGTTCCAACTACGTATTTGCACATGTGACGGTAAACGGATGATGACACATCTGAAACAATAAATTTTCAACAATAATTTATTTAATTATTAATAGCATATCAATGTAGTATATACCATGCTTTAGCGCAGCCGAAAACGTATGTCCTGTCTGCAAACGAATGGTGTTTATTGTTACGAAACGGGAGTCTTACGTACACAATTATAAGGTTTTTATCTTTGCTTTGGGTTTTGGAATTCAAAGATAGGATTAAAGATGGAGATATTAAAACTGTTACAGAATTATAAATTTCGGAATACTTCGTTGTCTTGTAATATTATTAAGGTTTATTGATTTTCACGTTTGTCTATGTTAGTGCATGTTTATACCTGCAATACATATCTTATCTAATACTTTAAATAAAATTAGATGAATATATATCAACGCTTGTCGAATTGATACATTGGTTGTTGTTAAACACACTTTCAGCTCTATTAGCTTTATCGTGGCTCTCAGGTTATAATTGACGATTGTTTTAGTTTATACCTATTTTGTTCATTGAACATATGCATACTTATTTGTTTTCATATAGGATTACTTTACAACGATTTAAACAAAAAGATTTAAAATAATAAACAATTGATGATAACTAAGATTTAAATGAACTTTCATATAGATATGCAAACAGGAAAAGTGAGTACAAAAATGGTTACCTGTATATAAAAACTGTGTCAGAAGATTATTTCTAGCACAGGTTCCCACAACAATATAATGTTATTTTTTTTCAAATTAGGATGATCATCAGCTTCTTCAAGTAGCTTACATGTACTTTATACCGATTCAAAAAATGTATGGTTTTTATGTATTTACCTATGAAAAAGAGATAACTTCCTGTCGTTTGATCGTATGCAAGGTCATTTGTCGTTCAAACTAATTCAAAAGACATCATCGCTTTGAATTGTACTAAATTGAATTACACGGATAGATTACAATTGAGAAAAATCAAATTGGTCCTTAACCTTGATCTCAATTTCAATGTCAAAGGTCGTAGACCTCAAATGCAAAGACCCCAGGACCATAAAGTCTATTGTTAAGAATTTATCCTACCACAAAGTGTATTTTGAATATTTACTGGGTGAAAACTTCTTATTCAGTTCACTTCGACCCAAATGTATTGAAAATTTAATCTTAGAATGTATGTAAACTGCAAAAAAAATCCATTTATCAGTAAAATATCAATATACACAATTGAATAAACACAAACAAATTCTGTCTTGTGATAGGACAAAAAAATCGTTTGTTGAAGTTGAAGTCACAGACTATTCATTTCTTAACTAATGTTGTATATATACAGATGTATTATAGTGTGTTTCCATAAACTATTAATAATGTCCGTATCACTTGATGATCAGTTTTATTTGGTTTCAGTACAAGAAATTGGACCTACATTAAGACCATATTTCATCAATTTATCATGTTTATTGAACATTCGTTCTATACTAGCCTTATGATTTACACATTTTTACAAAAAGCTAAAGCCGTTTTTGAGCAGAGGTTGTCTGTTATTCCACAGGTTGAGACGCAGAGAACTAACAATTAACTTGTTTTATTTAATTATACGTTAAAAAACTTTGTAATATTTGGATTCTCCCATGTTTATGTTTAATATTTCATGTATAAACTTATCTATATATTTACATTCATTAACATGATAAATGAACTTGTTTGTTCATGTATTAATGAATGATTATCCTGCTCTTTTCAAGTATACCATAGTTGGAATAATGCAATATGTTTGTATTTATGTATGAAGCGTATAGGCAACAACGTCTTTCTCACAATGATTTTCCATCATAACTTTATTCTCTAAAGTGGTAAGCTTCAAATATTTTCGAAGTCGAGATGAGTATATACCAAGATGTAGGAGGAAAAAGCCTCAAAGCAGAACTAATTAGGCTAAAATAATTTTACTATAAGTGTATACTGCAAGTAACGTATTATATATTTTAGGAGATGTGGCGTTAAGGTCCGGTAGACACCAACCATTGCAAACGTAGCAAACGACCAAAAATATCAAAAGGCCAGTATAAGAAATAGAATGCAACAGACGCGTTAAAAATATTATATGGTCAAAATAGGACTGTGTTTAAAGAAATGAACATATCTGAAAGAATATATCACAGATCCGTCATCAACAGCAAATTGAATAAATGATAAAAGAGACATTGATAAATAGTAAAACACATTCATTGAGCAAAGTCAATTACTAGACTAATCACGGGAACATATGAAGGAGTAAAACATAGTATTCATTTTTTAAATCTTGATCTCGATATTCGAAATACTAATACTGCGAACAGATCACTATAGAAACCTACTTAAGCTTGTACTATTGGTATGAGCATTTACTGAAACAAAAGTAAAAATATAAAAATAATTCATAATATCGTATGCGAAAACACTCTGAATGCGATTTTATAATCTACACTGTTGATATGCAACCAAGCCGTCCTGGGTAAAAATTTAAGCGTCTTAACTTCTGGATACATTTCATATTACCAGTAAAACAAAGTACAACATATATACAGTAGGGCACGAACTTAAGAACTTCCCTGAAATCAGCACCTATATATATATATAACTACAGAAAAAATATTCAGTCTTGCTCATGTTGCTTTACCTTATTCATTTAATAATTAATATGAAGACGATCGGAACAGGAATGTTTCCACAAACTTTATCGACCTATTAATTTCTGAGGATAAACATGAGTGTAAATGTTGAGGTTTGAAAAGCATAAACAACCTTCACGAATCAAATAATATGTAATGGAAAAATACATGTATTGTAAAATTGATGGGTAAAATACAGGACACATTCCCTATCATGGCCCAAAACCAGGCTTTTCAAATAACCAAAAAATTATGATGTTCCTTTATTGTAGGCACCCTCCCCTTTTCTATGAGTTTTACACTCAATTGACAGTCTTACAAGAAGAACCACTGTCACGCTAAATGAAAAGTCATGTAATTACTTCGTATGCATGTTATTCGAGTGTTCCATTAACGGGAATTAGCTTAGCTGATAAAAGATTGATATGCGAATTTTTATTGTTTTTCCGATAGCTATAATGTCGCCATATTCGCAATTATAGAAATATTAGAAACATTGCTGAATTTACAGTATTGAACTTTTAGTACATTAACATTTACAAATTAAATATCGAAATTATCAATATAAACTAGCTTTATCTTACCTTCCATGTTGTTTCACCACCGTTAATCTAGATCTTTCACAACGGATTTACATATTGTGCAGGATGTTACAGAATCACTTTGAAGCCAAAAGTTGAAATATGTGTAAGGTCTCGTAAAGTTCGAACAAAATATATGAAATTCACAATTACACCTGTCATTTACATTGCCTTTCTGACCGTTGATTTCTTATTTGACAACACATAAAATATACTATTCTTTTTATAGACTTTCTAATTTACAACAAGTGGTAAATACTTCCTTATGAAAATTAAATCAACGACGAGAAACATTATCTTTTTATTAACTTTAATGGATCAAATTTACCAGGACAATATTTTAACAAAACTGAATTCTATTTCCGGGAACGTTTTTGTCATAGAAGTTTTATTTTATTTACTTATTTAATATTGGATTGTTTTCAAATAGATTCCCTTACATTAAAATTATTATACACATATTATAAAAACACAACAAAACAAATGTCCTTCATTGTATGCACCACAAATGGGATCAGTTTAAATAAAAAACATACAATCTACAAAAAAGAAGCGCATAATTAATTTCATTTGTAGTTCTTTTTTTATGTTTGAATATTAAATATTTTCAGATACATTCCTAAACATTCAATTATTTATTGATAATCATACAGAATGTACGATGAAAATATTACAGCGTCGTCATTATCATTGCGCAAAAAAAAGGAATACGGATTATTGAGAAATGAAGTCAAGCTTTTCATTTTTGATCTGCCATGTAGGTTTTATTTCCTAATTTTTTTTAAAATTCTAATATTGGATTGATTTTAAATACATGAAGTTTCCATTATATTCAAATTTTTATGCACATATATTATAAAACACGACAAGACAATTTTCGCAATTGTTTGCACCACAAATGGCTTCAGTTTCAATAAAAAAAAAACATACAATCTACAAAAAAGAAGCCAAGATTTAAAGCACGACTTCATACTGCGATTAATTGTTAGGGGAAGTTTCATTTATCTGGATTGCACACTATAGAAGGAGTGCATCACCGGGCAGTCCAACCGTTAAGCCGCGCGCCAGATATAACCATAATATAAGCCGGTGTTGGACTTCTTCCAATCCTGCCAAAATGAATTGTTACTTAGAATAAAACATACCTAAATTTTATCTAGTATTAATATTTCTGTTTCTTTCAACAAAATACCTTTTGTAACTCAAGACGTTAATTAATGCGATAATACAAAATATGCAAAATTAAACCCTTACATGTATCAACAACTTTTTTTTTAAAGTTTGTCAGCTGCTGTTTTCTTTTAAACTTTAATTCAACCTTCAAACCGAATGTTTCACAAAATTGTCAACTGTAAGTATTATCTTGACTGATGTTTTCAAAAAAGGTAAATAGATAAATTACACAAAGAGACACTTTAACAAGATATGGATATACATTAATTTTTTCAAAGATACTGACATATTTTATAAGATATAAACGGGAAGCATTAAAACAACTAATGATACTACAAAACTGACATAAAAAGTCATGTCAATGACCTATTCTACTAATTACGCTCCTCGGCTCTTCGAAGATGTAACTATAGAAGAGGAGCGAAAGATACCAGAGGGACAGTCAAACTCATTTTTCGAAAATAAACTGACAACGCCATGGCTAAAAAATAAAAAGACAAACAAACAAATAATAGTACACAAGACACAACATAGAAAACTAAAGACTAAGCAATACGAACCCCACCAAAACTGGGGGTGATCTCAGGTGCTTTGGAAGGGTAAGCAGATCCTGCTTACATGTGGCACCCGTCGTGTTGCTCATGTTATTACAAATCCGGTTAATAGTCTAATCCGGTAGGTCACATTCGTGGTGAAAAAGGAAGTGGATTGTAATTACGACATAAGAAACATATCCGATATCATTTGTGAAACGGTTATTCCATAACGGTCAACCAACTCGTCCGTAAAATTTACGAAGGGATGATTTCAACTTCACCATTTTGAACTCTTGGTTTAATAGCTTCCTTGTGAGCAGCAACCCTCTATCAAGGACATCATGATAGGAAATACAAACCCGGGAATATCGTATCAATTGGGAGGTATATACTCCGTATGCAGGTGCTGCTGGAATGTTGCTACATAGAAATGGAAAGTTAACAATTGGGAAGCTGAAATCATCCCTTTTGTCGGAAAGTTTTGTTTTCAACCGACCCTCCTTGTCAATTTCTAGATATAAGTCAACATATGAGGCAGACTTAACTGTATCTGTAGTGTCTTTATCGTAAGTTCGATGGGATAGATGCGTTCAACATAGTCACCAAATTTTGAATTATTTAGTGAGAGAACATCATCTTTATAGCGGAAAGTAAAGTTAAAGGATATTGCTAACTTCTTATTTTTCTTCCTAAGAAGTTCCTGTATGAAGTCAGCCTCATAATAATAAAGAAACAGTTATAGCATTCATTTTCCGATGTACAACGAGATATCTCATTTAAAAGAGGTCTAAAGCCTTGACCTATGGGTATGACGTAGCTATACCTAGCTATAAAAACTGCGGCTATTACCTGTGCCAATCATAATATTTTTCGAGCCGCGAGGTGTCTAACTCGTTATAATCCGTGACGACGTCCAGAATTTTAAGATTTTGCAAAACTGAAAACGTTGTTCCAGTAAAAAATGTTTTATAAACATTAATTATCCTGAGAACTTAATACCCAAGTTCGTTAAATACAACGTACAAGGAGCCTGTAGTTTATTGCTTGTCTTTGATATTTGTTTTTCGTAAATTGTTATGTTATAAATTCAGCTGTTAGTTTTCTCAATTGAATTGTTTCATATTTTTCATGTTGTTGGCTTTTTTTTTCATTGTTGAAAGCCCTACGGGTGCCTAGAATTACTTACATCTACTTCATTTGAACTGTGGTGGATATTTGTCTTATTGGAAATCATTCCTTATTTTCATATTGGTGCAGACATATCATTTACTAAAAATATAATTGTGCCGCTTTGTATTTTTTATTTTTTTTTTTTAAATTTACATGAATAACACTTATATGCATAATGTAGCCTAGATTTTTTATAACGCATTTATTGTGCTTTTTGGTATTAGTTTTGTTGAAAGGGAGCGTTATCTTTATTAACTTTTGATTTTAATTGTGTGGAAGTTTCTGACATTGCTTGAAAAATGATGTAATTTTTGACTGATAGGTTGCTCTTCGTAAATAAAACAGTTTCACAAACCACGCCTCTTTTGTGGAGATATATGATATTTATAAATATTTTGTTTGGTTCCGAGATATGATCTCTAAGTTTTATCCAACACAGACACAACTTATTTATATCAGTATAAATACACATGGGTAGCAGAATTTCTGAGGAAGACCAAACGTGAAGGGAGGGGTAGTACAGCATTCTAGTATAAGTTTAAACTCTTAAAAGCTCAATGCATTTAAACGTTGAAAATATGCCGCATTGAACTAGATTTTGAACTTTTAAAAAAACATAGTAGTGCTCATGAACTTTTCATTCTAGGATATGTTTTTTTTTCTTAGAAACTTCATAGTAATAGGAGTTCCAACGGGAAATTGTATTGTCTATATTTACAGCAATGCAACCTACTGACCAATATTGGTTAAACAAGAGAACATGTAGAAATTTATCAAATCTGGTTTATCTTAAGATATTTTAATGAAATCAACTCAAATATAAAGTTCTATAAATATTTCATGAAGATTAAGGAAATCCTGGGCCTTAACTATGATGACGCAGCATACGTTTACAGTTAACAGTTTGCATAGTGTACTTAAAGCCTTGTATGCCAAGTAAATTGATGATATATGCATGTATGCAATTTAAATTGTTAAGAAGCGTTTATATTAACTCTTCGTATACTTTGAAACTCATACATCCCTACTGAATATTGTTGTTGGGTTGTTTTTGTCCTGTCGAACATCCATTACCAAGTAATAACACACGACTGTGCTTTCTTGTGACCGCGTCATGAACGATACAAGCTAGAAATGCAACAGTGTGTTGTATTTTAAAATTATACTACATATTCCATATTCACAGAAATAGCAGAATTATTTAGCGAATGTGGGGCCCCAGTGGCAATAAAAAACACAGAAAAATCCATAACCCCTGTATCGTATAGTAGATGATTTAACCTGAAAAGGCTATGATATTACTATTATAAAGGTCTTTTGCATAGAATACAATTACCTTGCTTTGAAGTTATGCAAAAATATAAACCAAGATTTTAGCAGTCCGTTCTATAAAACATTTAATGAATGTATATATCAAATCAGTTACTTCAACATATAACTTTTGCAAATTTGGCTTTGTGTTAACGCTTCTAGTTCATATAGTCTCTAAATTATGTTAGATATATAGTTAAAGATGATAGTATTGTAATTGGATTTTTTTCAAATTTACCATTACAGGCAGAAATTGTGAACTTTTATAGATGTATGGTAAGGTATGGACAGGAGACTGAGACAGGAATGGATTCTTTATATAATCTTGAATGTTGGAATGATTAACTATTAAACTTTACATGTATAGTATTCTGAAATGCTTTCATTCTGTTATCAGAGTAGTTTGAATCAGGTTCTAACTTTCATGTCAGAAAACATGCACATAGGGTAAGCTGACAATAACTAAAGTCTTGTTTTCAAATTCTTTAAAAATGAAACAGGGGTTTGGGGTATTAGATTTACTGTAAAAGAAACGTTATAGTACATGCAGTAATTTTATTTACGCAATGATTCTGATAAATAAATATTGTTGTGTGATAAAGTGTTTTTCAAGATTTTTCTATTTGAATAAATGTTAGTATAGGTTGCACTTTGTTAATTCAGCTGTTTAACAAACAATGCCTCTTTTGGGGAGATATATAATATTCATATATATTTTGTTTTGTTTACCTACTGGTTCCCATATATGATCTATATGTTTCATCTCTTAGAGACACAACTAAGGAATTATACCAATATTGACACACAAAGATAGCGGCCAAATTAAATTCTGAGGAAGGCCAAACGTGAAGGGAAGGGTGGTATAGAATCTAAGGATAAGTTTAAACTCTTAGAAATTCAAGGCATATAAACGTTGAAAATATGCCGCACTGCCCTAGATTTTGAACTTTGAAAAAAAACATAGTAGTGCTCATGAACTTTTCATTCTAGGGTATGTTTTTTTTCTTAGAAACTCCATAGTAATAGGAGTTCCAACGGGAAATTGCATTGTCTATATTTACAGCAATGCAACCTACTGACCAATATTGGTTAAACAAGAGAACATGTAGAAATTTATCAAATCTGGTTTATCTTAAGATATTTTAATGAAATCAACTCAAATATAAAGTTCTATAAATATTTCATGAAGATTAAGGAAATCCTGGGCCTTAATTATGATGACGCAGCATACGTTTACAGTTAACAGTTTGCATAGTGTACTTAAAGCCTTGTATGCCAAGTAAATTGATGATATATGCATGTATGCAATTTAAATTGTTAAGAAGCGTTTATATTAACTCTTCGTATATTTTGAAACTCATACATCCCTACTGAATATTGTTGTTGGGTTGTTTTTGTCCTGTCGAACATCCATTACCAAGCAATAACATACGACTCTGCTTTCTTGTGACCGCGTCATGAACGATACAAGCTAGAAATGCAACAGTGTGTTGTATTTTAAAATTATACTACATATTCCATATTCACAGAAATAGCAGAATTATTTAGCAAATGTGGGGCCCCAGTGGCAATAAAAAACACAGAAAAATCCATAACCCCTGTATCGTATAGTAGATGATTTAATCTGAAAAGGCTATGATATTACTATTATAAAGGTCTTTTACATAGAATACAATTACCTTGCTTTGAAGTTATGCAAAAATATAAACCAAGATTTTAGCAGTCCGTTCTATAAAACTTTTAATGAATGTTTATATCAAATCAGTTACTTCAACATATAAATTTTGCAAATTTGGCTTTGTGTTAACGCTTCTAGTTCATATAGTCTCTAAATTATGTTAGATATATAGTTAAAGATGATAGTATTGTAATTGGATTTTTTTCAAATTTACCATTACAGGCAGAAATTGTGAACTTTTATAAATGTATGGTAAGGTATAGACAGGAGACTGAGACAGGAATGGATTTTTTATATAATCTTGAATGTTGGAATAATTAACTATTAAACTTTACATGTATAGTATTCTGAAATGCTTTCATTCTGTTATCAGAGTAGTTTGAATCAGGTTCTAACTTTCATGTCAGAAAACATGCACATAGGGTAAGCTGACAATAACTAAAGTCTTGTTTTCAAATTCTTTAAAAATGAAACAGGGGTTTGGGGTATTAGATTTACTGTAAAAGAAACGTTATAGTACATGCAGTAATTTTATTTACGCAATGATTCTAATAAATAAATATTGTTGTGTGATAAAGTGTTTTTCAAGATTTTTCTATTTGAATAAATGTTAGTATAGGTTGCACTTTGTTAATTCAGCTGTTTCACAAACAATGCCTCTTTTGGGGAGATATATAATATTCATATATATTTTGTTTTGTTTACCTACTGGTTCCCATATATGATCTATATGTTTCATCTCTTTGAGACACAACTAAGAAATTATACCAATATTGACACACAAAGATAGCGGCCAAATTAAATTCTGAGGAAGGCCAAACGTGAAGGGAGGGGTAGTATAGAATCTAAGGATAAGTTTAAACTCTTAGAAATTCAAGGCATATAAACGTTGAAAATATGCCGCACTGCCCTAGATTTTGAACTTTGAAAAAAACATAGTAATGCTCATGAACTTTTCATTCTAGGATATGTTTTTTTTCTTAGAAACTCCATAGTAATAGGAGTTCCAACGGGAAATTGCATTGTTTATATTTACAGCAATGCAACCTACTGACCAATATTGGTTAAACAAGAGAACATGTAGAAATTTATCAAATCTGGTTTATCTTAAGATATTTTAATGAAATCAACTCAAATATAAAGTTCTATACATATTTCATGAAGATTAAGGAAATCCTGGGCCTTAATTAGGATGACGCAGCATACGTTTACAGTTAACAGTTTGCATAGTGTACTTAAAGCCTTGTATGCCAAGTAAATTCATGATATATGCATGTATGCAATTTAAATTGTTAAGAAGCGTTTATATTAACTCTTCGTATACTTTGAAACTCATACATCCCTACTGAATATTGTTGCTGGGTTGTTTTTGTCCTGTCGAACATCCATTACCAAGTAATAACACACGACTGTGCTTTCTTGTGACCGCGTCATGAACGATACAAGCTAGAAATGCAACAGTGTGTTGTATTTTAAAATTATACTACATATTCCATATTCACAGAAATAGCAGAATTATTTAGCAAATGTGGGGCCCCAGTGGCAATAAAAAACACAGAAAAATCCATAACCCCTGTATCTTATAGTAGATGATTTAACCTGAAAAGGCTATGATATTACTATTATAAAGGTCTTCTGCATAGAATACAATTACCTTGCTTTGAAGTTATGCAAAAATATAAACCAAAATTTTAGCAGTCCGTTCTATAAAACTTTTAATGAATGTATATATCAAATCAGTTACTTCAACATATAACTTTTGCAAATTTGGCTTTGTGTTAACGCTTCTAGTTCATATAGTCTCTAAATTATGTTAGATATATAGTTAAAGATGATAGTATTGTAATTGGATTTTTTTCAAATTTACCATTACAGGCAGAAATTGTGAACTTTTATAGATGTATGGTAAGGTATGGACAGGAGACTGAGACAGTAATGGATTCTTTATATAATCTTGAATGTTGGAATGATTAACTATTAAACTTTACATGTACAGTATTCTGAAATGCTTTCATTCTGTTATCAGAGTAGTTTGAATCAGGTTCTAACTTTCATGTCAGAAAACATGCACATAGGGTAAGCTGACAATAACTAAAGTCTAGTTTTCAAATTCTTTAAAAATGAAACAGGGGTTTGGGGTATTAGATTTACTGTAAAAGAAACGTTATAGTACATGCAGTAATTTTATTTACGCAATGATTCTAATAAATAAATATTGTTGTGTGATAAAGTGTTTTTCAAGATTTTTCTACTTGAATAAATGTTAGTATAGGTTGCACTTTGTTAATTCAGCTGTTTCACAAACAATGCCTCTTTTGGGGAGATATATAATATTCATATATATTTTGTTTTGTTTACCTACTGGTTCCCATATATGATCTATATGTTTCATCTCTTAGAGACACAACTAAGGAATTATACCAATATTGACACACAAAGATAGCGGCTAAATTAAATTCTGAGGAAGGCCAAACGTGAAGGGAGGGGTAGTATAGAATCTAAGGATAAGTTTAAACCCTTAGAAATTCAAGGCATATAAACGTTGAAAATATGCCGCACTGCCCTAGATTTTGACCTTTGACAACAATAGTAGCATATGAACTTTTCATTCTAGGATATTTTTTTAGGAAACTTTATAGTAAAAATGGCACAGTTTTAGTCGTAAAAGGAGTTTCTATGGAAAATTGCATTGTCTATATTTACAACAGTGCAACCCATAACACCAAATAAGTCTCATAATTATGCAAACGTTTTATGTATCCCTTTATTAACGCATTTTGGATATGTTATGTATGTAAATGAATTAACAGTAGAAATTTAACTATAACAGATTCGTATTGAAGTGATCATATTTTGTTTTTCGATGTACTCCATATTAATTTATAAATACGTTGTAATTCTGAATACATATATCACCCTCATTCAAAGCTCTGATTCCTTGCCTCGCTTTGGATTTACTTTTTTTTGTCATTTTTTGGGTTTATCAACTCTTCATTTTTCAAATAAGGTTTGGATTTTCAAATGCCTTGGCCTCAGTGATCACTGAAGAGAAGTTTATTGTCGGAATACGCATCTGGTGCAGTAAAATTGGTACCTTTAATGTTATCGTATCATAGGCAGGCAGTATAAATACTAATTGATTTTTACCTGCAGTGTCCAGTGATAAGTGATAAATATTTCGTTTTAAGAGGTGAATGGCGGGAATTTCAACTGCAGCAAGACAATGGGAATATTCTGCATTGTTTCCCATGATAAAATGCAAGACGGGTAATACTATATTTATGTCAGAAACCTTGGTTCAAAGTTAAATTGATGAGTTATACATTTTTTTTTATATTAACATAAAATATTCAAGACATCAAGTCAGGTGCATTTGATCTCATCTGTCTGTAAATGTCACTACAACGTTCGGACGAAAAAAAAGAGCAAGTTAACATTATTGGATTTACCCGTATGTGTTATGAATATGAATATATAACAAAAAAAGGTCATACATCATATCTTTTACAATATTCATGTTTATATTAACCAAGTTTATATGTTAAAAAAAGAATAGTATTGCGCACAACCTTCCTTTTATATTTGAAAAACTCGATCGGGCTCAAATGAGAAAAAAACACATTGCTACTTCAGATTTTAATGAGGTACAGTCAGTAATGCTAAGAAAAAAAATCTCAAAATCCAAAAAACTGCAATTTTGTTCAACAGTTATGAAAAAAAAAAAAATGAACGAGAAAAACAAAATATAATAGGTTTGAGCTGTAATAGTATTTAATAAAAATGAAAAGACGGCGATCTATTAAATAAAGTTAAAATATTAGTATTTCTTGGCAAATTTATCAATATCGAACATTTGTCGAAATATTGAAGATAAAGAAGTTATATTTTATTGATATTGATTAATTGGTTTGGAATACAAAAGTGACAATGGACATTCAGTAGTCAAAAACAGACGACTATACCATGGCAAGAAACGTACAACAACAGAGAAAAACACGATTTTACAGCACACTTAATAGGAATCAGTAGACGGAGCAACACCATCAAAACCGGAATGATAAGTAATCTAGTCTAATATTTTGAACATAGCAGCCAGCTTAAAAGCCTGTCTAGCTAATTCCTTTTCTCCAATTAACTGAAAAGCTCTTCCAAGACTGTAGTTTAGATGTGGATTCGAAACTTCCAATGTTTCCCATGAAATAGTGTTCAGCTTTCGTCAATTGCAGATCACTGATGGAATTTCTACATTCTTTCACATTTTTCAGATGGTAATAACACAAGAAAGAGAGAATATGAGCATACACAAAGGTGGCATCAGACAAGGGCGTTCTAGCTCAATTGAACAAATTGTAGAATAGTCCAAAAACGTTCAAATATCTAAGTGTAAGAATTTCAACATGTGCAATACTCCTTTCTTCTTAAATACATTCAAGTTAATTAAATGTCGTTGCGTAACTGTCAGTTATGTTCCAAAATTTGGCAGTGATATATCTATGAACAGTTTTTCTCTCGTACACTTAGATAGTGAATACACAATAATCATCAGAGTATTCGGATATTGCTTCCTTTTGTAGAAAAATGAGGCCAATATCAACCAGCCAGAGACAGCATCAAGATATGTGTTCATCAATATATTCCTCAGACATATGTTGTATCTTGTGTATTGATTCTTATTATTATTTTCATTGGTTTTTTATGGACTTACAAATTGTATTGCATATCACTGACATGAAATAAATGTGAATCTGTTTAAAAATCTTAGAATGACAGTTTATCGTTTGGTGCACAGCTGTTGTTTCGTATGTTACTCTGTGATTACTTTATTAAGAGATTACTCGAAAATATAAATGACTTTAAAAATAAGTTAATATCTTGAAAATACTTTTTTTTTCATTTTTTATGAAACAGGACAAACTCTGAACGTAGAATACATCGCTATCCATAATTATAGGGATCAAGTAAATTATATAGCAATATAACCCTAGTCTGTCCTTAAATCTTATTTTCAAATAAATTATTTTCTGGAATAAAATAATACGGACAAACTGAATACTGCACACAATAAATCAGCCGAGAGAAACATCTCATAAAACAAGATATCAAGTTGTCGGGTGTCCATACGTAAGGTTGTAATTCTTCTGATATCCAGAAAATTATTGTCTTGAGGAAATAAGAACATAGCAAATTTTTACATCTTTTGTCAATAACATCCTTTAAAAGAATTTTCATGAGCACATAGCAAGGTAACTGAGAATGAATAAATGTATAAAGGAGAACCTTTTTCTCCAACTGAGAATGAGATTCGCCATTCCAATTATTCATGATGTGACCCTTTTGCCCCAACCGGTACAAATACCATTTCGTGGTTAACGATTGCCTGCTTTGTGATTTTATATGGTCACGAAATATTTTTATCTTGATATCCACTTTAAAGCAGGTTTGGCCCATGATTTACAATGAAAACAATGAGCCGTATCTATGTGTCCAGTCCTGTCAGATATGCATGTAATATCACTTTCAATTACTTTATAGAATTGTTTGAACAAAGCATTCGACAGATATTGTTCTGTTCTGAATTGCTCGCAGAATGATAACATGGTAGGTTCATTACTCTGTATTAGACATAACCGGGCTTTGTATCTGCTGTCATCATTAACAAATATGTTTTTATAGGAAGTAGGACAGTGGATGGCAAACTTTCATGCACCCGATGGATGTATCTACCCATATGATATATAAATCACTACGACGCATCTGTAATCCTTCACCATAACTACCACTTGTAATGCAGACCTTACAATTGCGATTGGATAAATTATCTCGTACTGCATTTGTCGTTGTGATCGTTTTCACATGATTTTTTTCTGTTCCCACTATGTGTTTGCATAGGTAATTGAACAATGATATTGACACAATGCTTGGTGTATCTGCAAAAAAAAATCTACTAAATTAAATTATCAATTGTATAAAACCTCTGTTAACAAGTGAATGTTAACGTTCAGAATAAAAGTATGTATGTTTTGATATGACTAATGTTACTGAAAGTCCTAGTTCGTTATTTGTTAAGCTAACGTTTTCTGAATAAGCTGTTATTAATCACTCAATCAGGATTAGAAATCGTGAGCTTTGGAAACTTAAGTACGCACCTAATTGATAAAGCAATAAACAACACCGTTTTTGTGTGTAAATATCATTACATAAATTGCTTGATAAATGAATTAGGTATTGACAATTCATTTCGAAACTCAACATTTACCCTCACGACACTTACCAAAGAGGAAATCCTGGATAATCATAGGTCTGTTCTATGTTCCTTTGGAATTTCAACCAAAGACGAAGACCTGGATCTTCAATCACTGTATTGAATACCTAAACTACATAAGTGTCCTTACAAACAACGGTTTATTGCTTGGTCTTCCAAGTGCTCCACGAAACCACTTTTTAAATTATTAACATCTATTTTATCAGCAATCAAAGCCGGGCTCCAAAGTTATTGTGAAACTGCCTATTCTAGAGGTGGCGTGAATCAGATGTGGACCAAAAATAATCCAAAGATCTTTTAGAGTACATACAATTTAAAACTCTTTCATCTTGCAATAGTATTAAAACATTTGACTTTTCTACACTTTACACAAGTATTCCCCATTCCAAACTAAAATACAAATTGAAAGAGTTGGTATTACATTGTTTCATTAAAAAGAATGGCGAACGTAGATACATGTCTTGGGGAGGGATACATCCTACTTTGTAAAGAATCACTCTGATTCAAACAAAAAAATCTCTGAAACTGATATTATCAAGATGCTTGATTTCTTGATTGACAACATATTTGTTACGTTTGGAGGACGTGTTTTTCAAAAGACTGTCGGAATTCCAATGGGAACCAATTGTGTCCCTCTTCTTGCCGACTTGTTTCTTTATTATTATGATGCTGACTTCATACAGGAACTTCTTAGGAAGAAAGATAAGATGTTAGCAATTTCCTTAAACTTTACGTTCCGCTATATAGATGATGTTCTCTCACTAAATAAAACAAAATTTGGTGACTATTTTGAACGAATCTATCCCATCGAACTAGAGATAAAGGATACTACAGATACAGTTAAGTCTGCCTCATATCTTGACTTTCATCTAGAAATTGACAATGAGGGTCGGTTGAAAACAAAACTTTACGACAAAAGAGATGATTTCAGCTTCCCAATTGATAATATTCCATTTCTATGTAGCAAATACCAGCACCGCCTGCATACGGAGTATATATCTCCCAATTGATACGATATTCCCGGGCTTGTATTTCCTACCATGATTTCCTTGATAGAGGAAGCTATTAAACCAAAAGTTCCAAATGGTGAAGTTAAAATCATCCCTTCGTAAATTTAACGGATGCCATCACGAGTTGGTTGACCGTTATGGAATAACCGTTTCACAGATGATAGTGGATATGTTCTTTATGTCGTAACTACAATACCCGTCCCTTTTCACGAATGTGACCTACCAAATTAGACTATTTACTGGCTTTGTAATAACATAAGCAACACGACGGATGCCACATGTGGAGCAGGATCTACTTACCCTTCCAGAGCACCTGAGATCACCCCCAGTTTTTGGTGGGGTTCGTGTTGCTTAGTTTTTAGTTTTCTATGTTGTGTCATTTGTACTATTATTTGTCTGTTTGTCTTTTTATTGTTGGCCATGGCGTTGTCAGTTTGTTTTCGATCTATGAGTTTGACTGTCCCTCTGGTATCTTTTGTCCTTCTTTTTTGGATAATCTTAATTTGTTTTGGCTGACCTAGCCTTAAAGATTATGTGAGAGCTTGGAGATCATAGTCGTCGTTCGTCGTTAAAACAATGAATACGTGTATCTTGTTAAAAAAGGTATCTGGGGATAGAAAGGACATACGGGTAAGTTTGCAGTTTTTGACCTCCCGATATTTTCTGTAGCATTTTTACGAAAAACAAATATGACAGACATGAACCAACAATATCCACCGAACTGCAGGCTCATGACTCGGTAAAGGCACGAAAAGAATGTGGCGAGTTAAACATGCATGTTAGCGCTCAACCCTCCCCTTACCTGGAACAGTGGTATTACAGCACAACATAAAAACAAACTATAGTAATCAGTTAAAAAGGGTTTACATGTATGTTATTGTAATTTTGTGTTGTAAGGAACGACATCAAAAGTTCAATGTAGGATAAAAAACCGAATTCACATAGTTTTTTCACTGATAATTAAATAATTGAGACAATTCAAAGAAAATTTTATAGTTTGTTCATAGAATGCCACCGTGCCGTGAGGACCAAAACAATCTGTGTTGATCTGTATATGGTTTCATATCAGTCAAAATTCACGATCGATAAAGCGTTTGAACGACACAGATACTATGATTAATTTCGCCCCAATACTTTCAGCTAAAAATTTGCTTTCCGGTACGATTTGATGGCATTCATTTTGTTTAAAAGTCCAAATATATGTAAGGGCCGAATTTGAATTCGTATTTTTCAATCCGAAAATAGATGTCGGATAACAAAACTTGCACCGATTTTACCCCCCTCCCCCCCCCCCCCCCTCCCCCCCCCCCCCCCCACCAACTATTTGAATTCAGTTTTTTATCCGACATTGATCTTTTGATGTCGTCCCTAAGGATCGCAAAGTCTGTTCTTTAAAAATAAATGTATGTCATAAAGGATCATTAGATCGATCAACTAAAATTAGTATTTTATTTAAACGACCATTTGAGCAAAACATGTTTGGTGTTATACGATTTCTCAGTAAAACATATTCTATTACTTCAGAAATATTGTGTGCATTTCTATTTGCGATTGTAAGCAGAGCAAACAATGTACGAACAGTTATTACCACTCCATGAAATTTTTCATAAAAAAATGTTATTTAAAGATCAAACGCGATTTTTTTTTCAAATTTTCCCGATATCTATACTGTCGCAAATTCAGCAATAATAAAAATATCGGATTTCTGTTTTATTCATTTACAGTATTGGACTATTAGCATGATATGGACATCAACATTTACGAAATACGGTATTATAATTAAAATTATACAAACTGGTTTAATCTTACCTTCCATGTTGTTTCACCACTGTCCTCCTATATCGTTTACAATACATTTACCTTTTGAGCAGAACTTCATTTATAGATAATCACTTGGACGCCAAAGTTATAATAGATGTAAGGTATCGAAGAGTTCGAAAAATATCGAATTATGCGTTTCAGTAGCATTGCTATTCTACCAGTTGACTCAAATCATATTAGTCTATTTATACTCGTTCGAATTTACAAAAAAATGGTATATATTTACATATGAAATTAAGTTAAATCATAAACAGCAATCGTCTTTTTAATCTTAAGCTGATTTAGTTTTCAATAGAACAATATTTAAAAGAAAACTTTTATTTTATTTTCAGGTTTGTTGTATTTGAACATTGGGAAGTATCAAATTAAGTCCCTTGCATTAAATTTTGTTGTATAATCATATTAAAAAGGACATAATTTTAACGTCGTCCTTATTATTTCTTAAAAGGAAAATGAAACATTGGGAAATCAAATCAAGGTTTACGTTGTCATTTTTTTTTATATTTTAACATTACATTCATACAAGGAATTATTTTCCACTTAGTTGTTGAGTTATTAATATATTTAAGAGAAAATATTATGTCGTCGTCATTATTAGTATTACAAAAGAAAAAAATGTGTTTGGAAACTATTCCAAGCTGTTCTTATTATTTAGTTTATTATTCAATATTATGGCAAAAAGTATCGATTGAATATTTTTTATTCAAACATGCATCAGTCTGGTCAATTGAACTGAATACCTAAACATGATTTCTGATCCACAAGGCGCGACAACTGTCATTCATTAAAAAAGCATACAAAGAAAGACAAATCAGCACAATGAACCTTGTTTCCATCCTATTTAGGCAGAATAAAAGCTGTGAAAGCAGGAAAAAAAAATGAAGAACCAAGAACATTTAGAATTCTTCTCTCCTCTTTTTTATATGTCAGTACTTGGAAGTAGCCCTGTTTAGAATTTTTTTTTTAATTTATCTGTATCGTTTATTGTTTTCGGTCGAACACGTTTTTCTAATTTGTATAATTATTATTAGTTCAAACTACGAAAATAAAAGCAATTATATGCCACCGTACTGCCTACAACAATGAGAAAAATCCATACCGTATAGTGAAATTGTGCAAGTCACACATAAACGATGTATTTACGATCATGAAAGTGAATACTTGTCATACATTTATCTGTGGACAGCATATTTGTGAGGTATATTCTAGTTTCTTTATTAAATGGTCTGTTTCTCCCATAAATTATCTAAACACTTAAGTTGTATCCAAACATTCCTGCAAATTAAAAGTTTTTGTTTACAGGCGTTTATACGCATCACATGAACCTCTTTCATCAGAGAACGATACATTTTTGTTGATTTGTTAATGAAAACTGAAAATTTATTTGAAACGATATGTTGTACTCAATACATACTACCATTGATGGAAACTTATGCCAAGTCAAAAAGGAACTTTATGATAATTCGTGGTTTTGTCGGTTTTGAAATATCAGCTTACATCATTTCGGAAATGAACTTCAGTTGATTCGAATGCCTTATGAACAGTTTTGAAACGTCATTTTGTATTCAATTTGAACAACGGCAAACTCAAACTACTGTTCCTAAGCACCTGAGATCACCCCCAGTTTTTGGTGGGGTTCGTGTTGCTTAGTCTTTAGCTTTCTATGTTGTGTCATCTGTACTATTATTTGTCTGTTTGTATTTTTATTTTTGGCCATGGCGTTGTCAGTTTGTTTTCGATCTATGAGTTCGACTGTCCCTCTGGTATCTTTCGTCCCTTTTTCCTAACTAAAAAATGCACATTTATATAGTACATGAGTACACTACTAGATTTACGTCCATTTACAGTAAAACCTATTAAAATGGTATATATTAAGGTGATATAAATATAGCTGAAATTAGGCATTAAGCTTTATAATATTGAAAATGGATAAAGTATACAAACGTGTGTTTTGTCTGTCTAACAAAATTCGGTTTAAATTGAACTGAGTGGTCTTTGTAGTATTCAAGTACAAGTGGTCATCTTTGACTTTTTTTTTAATTCCACCTTTTGATTATTATTAGAATAGTATATATAGATATTATCTGGATTGCCTAAATGAGTATAAACATACAATTGGCATTTTGTCTAACAATCGAATAGTAGATTATTATACAAACATAGAGAGCCAGTTCCTGTAAATGTGTTGGCGAATATGGTAAAATATGGTGTAATATTTATATGGAAGCAGATTTTGTTTTGATATTTCTATGCAATAAAAACCTATTTTGAACACAATGGTCGATTACAAACCTATGCATTCCTTTTAAAATAGCTAATAAATGCAAAGTGGCCAGATTGGCCTAGTGACCACGTGTCGATTCGTTTGATCCTATGTCTCAAAACTGTACTGGAAGTGGCTACGTCTCTGATTTCCTTTTTAAAAGACCAGAGCACCCCTGTTATGATAAAGGAAGGGTGCAAATAATCATGCGGTAAAGTTTACCTTTGTCGTTGTCTTAACACCCTCTCTATCCATTTACCAGCGTAGTTATTTTTCTTGGTTGACAGAAAATAATGCGTGGGTTAAGTTAATTTGATTTCTGACGAATATTCAAATATTTAGAGTAAACAAATGTGAAACTGCTTTAATTTCGCTTTTAGTGAATATAATAAAGTCAAGTAGCTGTCGGTAAAATATGTATTTATTAATATACAGTAATTGTTAAATGATAAACACAGAATGAAGTTGTAAGATGCTTAAATCTTAAAATCTTTAAGTACGAACACAAATAACAATAAACGAAATAAAACAGTTGATGTATACACTTTTAGCAAAAACAATAAAAGATAAAATCTGATCTTTTATCACGTGACTTATTTCTTGACCATAAATGTCATTTTAAAAACGTTTACCAAATGTTAGTACTGATATAGTATTCGTATTAGTTTTGCTGTCAGACTTTTATGGAAGAGACTGGTCGATGTTTTTATTTTTTTGTTTTCGTAATCTATTCTATAGTACATGGACTTAGATATAATCTATCCTCATTATGTACATGCAATCAATAGACTATATTTTAAGTTCCACATGATGTTTATAAAATGCTATACACAGTTTTAAATAAATTGTTATGTGCAATTTATCTCGTACAAATACAGATAAGGTGAATAAGTTTTCTTTTTGTAATACAATATAAGCGACACATAATGTTGATATTGATATTGAATAATATCTATAAAACATCAGAAATACAATTTCATAAATGTATTGAATTAAATTAACATTTACGATATCAGTTATCATGACTTAATAATATCAACTTACTCGCCCTGTTGGTCACCATCAATCACTTAGTCATTTACAAACATAAATTAATTGTGAAGAATTGTTTCCTTTCATATAGAATTACTCTGTGGCCAAACGTTTAGTTCGATGCAAGTAACCGGATAGTTCGAAAATGATATTTTATTCAAACCTACGCATTTCACGGGTTCTTCTCTTTCTTGCCTTTGACTTTAAATATGTCAACAGGTTCATCTTTGTACATTTTGAAAATGTTGTATATTTCCTCTTTACTATTATTTGAATAATGAGAACAATCATTTTTTTTTTGTATCTTGGAAGAAGTTTTAAAGGACAGCATTTAAGAAATCGTATTTTAATTTCCGGCAACTTTGTCGTCAAGGAAGTTTTATTTTCTATCTCAGTAGTTTGAATTTTTTCAAATTATTTCCTTTACAACCAATTGTATTTTTTATGAATTAAGTTCAATAGGTGAACAGCTTTAACGCACCTCAAATTTCAGTTTTCTAAAATAGTACGTTAACATAAAATATCTGCGATGTGATATTGGACACGTTTTAATTATTAATACGTGACTTAGATTAACTTGTTGGGTTGATTCGAATAACAGAGAGGACACTATAATAAAGGTGTAAAAACTACGGAGTTCTTAAGTGTATGCAAGGAACTAAATTTTTTAAAAGAACTTATTTTGTAAAAAAAGGAATGTTTTACCTCGAGAAGTTTAAAAATAGCCTCGTTTTCAACATTACTTGTTTAGGTAATTTTAAAAGTTGCTTGTTTAAGTTATGCCCCTGACTGTTAAATTGAAAATACATTGAAAAAGAAAACTGATTTTATTTTCCAAAATTGCATTTTACTGTTTCATGTTTTAGCAATAATATGGACGACGCTATAAGATAGGTAAGCAGTACACCAACTGATACAAATAACCGTTACCTAATTGCAAAATTTACCAAATATTTCCAGGACACTCGAGGAAGGGTGTTTATTTCTAACAATTTGTTACATAAACAAGTTATAACTTATTGTCAAGCGTCAAGACTGGAAGTTAATGTCTTTTCATCAAAAGCCTTCCGATTCTACGGTGACCAGAACTATCGAATGCCTCGATGCCTTCAACTTGTGCAATTACCTTCATCATTAATTAGTTCAGTCGAAAATACTTTCCTTTCTTAAAGATCAGTCTGTACCATTCATTTCTTATACCTATACCAAAGCAATTGCAACTAAAATTTTCAATTACAAACACGTGTTGCAGGATCTCAATATTGACAACTTCAAGTCTAAACCTCCTGAATTTACCTGTGCTAGTTCCCCATTCACATATAATCCGGCTGGCCACGTTATTACCGGTGACCTCAACATTGTCAATAACACTTTCCTGGGAAATGTGTTATCCAAAGGTCCGAAATTTCGTGAGTCTAAATCCATCAATTGGAAACACAACTTCAAAATACTGATGTATTCAGTAGAGGCTTATGCCAGGCAATGGGTAAAACGCTAGAAAGAAGACGTAGATACTCTTTCCGAATGGATCAAGGCTGTGAGGTCGTTTGTACAAATCAGAATTAAGAAACTGAATGGGCCGATCAATACCCAATCTTTCAAAACCCAAATGTTGCAAAACACTTGTCCTACCTCCATGACAAATATGTTGTTGTCCCCTCAGATAAAGCCCCAAATAACATAATTTTTGTGTGTAAATCACATTACACAAACTGCTTGATAAATGAATAAGGTGTTGACAATTCACTTGGAAACTCAACATATACACCCACGACACTTACTAAAGAGGAAATCCTGGATAATCATAGGTCTGTCCTATGTTCCTTTGGAATTTCAACCAAAGATGAAGAACTGGATCTTCCATCACTCCACTGGATACCTAAACTACATAAGTGTCCTTACAAACAACGGTATGTTGCTGGGTCTTCCAAGTGCTCCACGAAACCTCTTTCTAAATTATTAACAACAATTTTATGAGCAATCAAAGACGAGCTTCAAAATTATTGTGAAACTGCATATTCTACAGGTGGCGTGAATTCAAATGTGGATACTAAAAAAATCCAAAGATCTTTTAGAGTACAATCTAAGACTCTTTCATCTGCATTAGTATGAAAACATTTTATTTTCCAACACTTTACACAAGTATTCCCCATTCCAAACTAAAAGACAAATTGAAAGAGTTGGTATCGCCTTGTTTCATAAAAAAAGAATGGCAAACGTAGATACAAGAACCTTGTCTTAGGGGTCCGTGTATATTTGCGTCCATTCGTTTTTCATTTTGAAATATCAAAAACAAAAAACAAAAAACGAGAGTGTTTTCATTTTTCGTTTTTGATTTCTCAAAAACCAAAACGAAAAACAAAAGTGTTTTCATTTTTCGTTTTTGATTTCTCAAAAACCAAAAAGAAAAACAAAAGTGTTTTCATTTTTCGTTTTTGATTTCTCTAAAACCAAAACGGAAAACGAAAGTGTTTTCATTTTTTGTTTTTGATTTCTCTAAAACCAAAATGAAAATCAAAAGTGTTTCCGTTTCTCGTTTTTGATTTTACTAAACAAGAATTTTGTATTCAATCTTAATTATTTCTCGTTTTATAATGTACAATGTTTTCCTTTCTTGTTTCACAGTCATTGATAGTAATTAATGCCAATGTAAACACCCCGGTGTTCTTTCAACTTAATGTAGACAAAATAGATCGCTTGACTTATGAATTGAACTACGGTGATAAATGAATCAAAGCCTTTCAAATTACCTTGTTTATATCTTTAATAAAAAATAAATTATTATATTTAAATATTAAACGACTCATAAATTTAAATTGTACAATATAATATTATATATAGATGGTACAAATAAATAGATTGATTACAACATCACATTAACAAGGGAGGTTACTACTTTTAAAAACTTATAAGAAAACTACCCCGGTCGTTAAAGTATACATGCACAGTCACTGTAGTTATCAGATCTTTAATCGAAGATAATGTCGACGGATGCAAAAGACTTTATCAATCTGAACAATAAGGGTGCGTGATCTTTACTTTTAAATTTAGAAAGGTTGATCTCAGATGATTAGAATTCATAACCAAGGTCCATTATACGAACATGCAGGACGATAATGTGTTTTGCTTGATCAATTGATTGAAAAACAAATTTCCGCAATTTCACAATTCAAACCGGGATTAGCATTCAATCATTTTGCCATTCGGAGCCTACTCGGTATGAGTTTTGCTTATTTTTGAAAGCTATATGGTGACCTTAACTAGAGCCTGGGTGTGGATGGGGGTTTACGGAATAGAGAATAGTGGGCAAAAAATAAAAATAATAGAGACAATGGAGCAAGAAATAAAAAAAAATAGAATAATGAGGTGTTAAAATATAAAAAGAATAGAATAATTGGAAAAAAGTATAAAGAAATAAACATGATAAAGAATAGAGAAAAATGGCCTGAAACACTGATTAAAGAATAGAGAAAAATGAAATAGAATATCAAAGAATACAGAAATGAAGAAATACGCATCCAGACCATCATACTAGTTGCCTAAACCAACGTTATTTTGTCTCCGGTAGATTGTTATTGGTTTTCATACGTTTTCTTTTTATTTCTATGCCTATCAATTAAGACATTAGCTTTCATAATTTGCCAGCTTATTACATTATAAAAAAAGACTAAGCCGAACATCACTCTGGATTTTTTCTCAAGTAGACCTCAGCTACCCACCCTACCACACCATTACCGTAAAGTTAATAAAAAAAATCTACGGCAATACTTTTGTCAGCACTAGGTGCAAAGGGAAGCTGGGTACCTGAGGTCTTCTGGAGAAAAAATCCATGGTGTAGGATAAAGCAAAACATTGTAATCCACATAGCCAACTGTGGCTGTTCTTTTCAGGGTATGAATGGTTCTTTTCCTCGTTGAAGACCCTCCAGTTACTTTCAAGATGAAGAACAGGAATACAAGCCCTGTTCATTGATAATTTGTATTTTTTCTATGTATTGTGTGCGATTTTGTCCCATGCACATCTCTTTATTTTCTGTTTTGGGGCCTAAACACGGCTCAACGCAAGTTTAGCCCTTCAATATTACAGGTCATATGTTACGTTATTGTTTCGGATAAGAGTGAATTTGGTACCTATTAAAACGTTTAAACCAGCTGCATTTGTTTGCACCTGTTCTTAGTCAGGAACCTGATGTTCAGTAGTTGCTGTTTGTTGATGTGGTTCATAAGTGTTCTCGTTTCTTGTTTATTATATAGATTATACCGTTGCATAGTTTTCCCGTTTGAATGGTTTTGCACTGGTCATTTTGGGGCCCTTTGTAGCTTGCTGTACGATGTGAGCCAAGGCTCCGTGTTGAAGATCGTACTTTGACCTATAATGGTTTTTCTTTTACAAATTGTGACTTGGATGGAGAAATGTCTCATTGGCACTCATACCACATCTTCTTATATCTATATATGGTCTTTTTAAGTTAATTGGGAGATTGGGATTTCTAGCTTTAATCTCACCCATGTCAGCTTTTTATTTTTATTTACAGAAAAGAGAGCTAGTTTTGTATTCTTTAATATCCTGTAACAGTTTAATTTTCAATGAAGAAAGGACAGTTGTTTTCTATGTCCGGTAGCATCATATCTGGATATCATATCTAGACATCGGCTGTTGTCTGCTCTTTGGTCGGGTTGTTGTCTCTTTGACATATTCCCCATTTCCATTGTCAATTGTATTATCGGTAGGCATTTAAAATCGCCAAACCATACACGACCGTTCATTAGTCATCGTAGATCTATTCCAAGTTTTAATAAGTCTACACAAAGCAGAAAATGAACTTTTACAACAAGGAATATTACACAACTGAAGCCATAGTCATAAAGATCGATTGACTGATTGGTGTTCCTTTAACGTCGCCGCAGAACATAAAATTATTACCTGATCTTCATTCTCAACATCTTCAATTTCTATTGTTCCCAAGGAAGCAACCATTTGATTCTCTGGGGTGGGGCAGGGATTTGTACCCGAAGTCAATAATTTTGTTTAACCCAGACTGAAAAACATGCCTTTATCCATGGCCACACACAAACACAATAATATTTTCAAGATTTATTAAAAGAATATTTTTTTACACTTTTATTTTTTTATGTTGTTTTGAAATATTAATTTGACTTGAATTTATACGAATTTACTAAATATACATGTTTGTACCAAGCCAAGTCCGTTTATATCTTGTTTCTCGCTTGACTATACAAAAGGCCAGGAGAGCTTTGACCATCATTTGTCGTCTTTGATAGATATATTTGACTGATAAGCTGTCTATATAAAGTAAAGGGCCAATGGCATGAAGACCTTACCAAATCACCATATACAATACACAAAAAGACACCTAGAGCTTACCATATGGTCTTTAACTACCCACCAACAGGCAGTAAGCTCTGGTTGGCCTTAAACACAAATCCAAGGGCACAGCAAAATGAGAATATCCCCAAAGTTCAAATGAAGTGGATGTAAGCAATTATATATAGGCAACCGTACCACCTTCAACAATGAGAAAAAAACCAGTAGGGTATAGTCGGCTATGAAAGGCTCTGACATGAAAAATATGAAACAGTTCAGTTGAGAAAAAAACGGCCTAATTTATAACAAAAAAAAACGAAAAACAAATATGACAGACATCAACAAACGACAACCATTGAAATACAGGCTCCTAACTTGGGACAGGCACATACAGTATGTGGCGGGGTTAAACATGCAAGTGAGCGCTCAACCCTCCCGTTAACCTGGGACGAGTTTTGTTACAGAACAACATAAGAACAAACTATAAAAATCAGTTGAAAAGGGTTAAACATATCAGATCGATACAAAACAGAAAAATACATCTAACAAAAGCACAGACCGGACGTGGCAGGGTATTTATACATCCTTAACAAACAAAAAGGGACACAAAGTACAGATCTGAGAGTAATCGCAGTACTGACAGCTAGTTTAAAGCCAATAACAACTAATACAAAAATCATGTATCTAAGACTAAAATATCAATCAGTACACATCTAACATCCAATGGATTTAGTGTAAAGACGTCATTAACAGTTAGAGAAAGACATGACCTTGTGCAATACCAAATCATAGGTATCAACAGATTGTAGTACCTTGATGTGTATAACAATAATATGTAGTATAACTTTAAGTTACTGATAACAAAATTAATATTTATACCAATAAAAACAATATTCAAAGATCTACTTACAGTGTTCAATTGGTTGCCTTTTAAAATAAGTTTATTTAAAGGATTGATAAGTTTACCCTGATCGTTTTTAATTTACATGCATACAATTTCTATTTATACTATTATTGATAAATACAATATTGCAGAAGTAGTGGAAATAGATCTACAAGTGAGGGAAGTTGTTTGTGACTTTAGGGAACTTTATTTGGATATGCCTGTTATGGTCTAATTGAGATTTACAAGACCTTCATTCAATTTCAGCACATTTTGTGAATGTATGTCCCATTTATAGGCATTATGTTTTTCGGTCTGTGCGTCCGTTTGTTCTTCCGTTCATCCGTCTGTTCCGCTTCAGGTTAATGTTTTTGGTCAAAGTAGTTTTTGATGAAGTTGAAGTCCAATCAACTTGAAACTCAGTACACATGTTCCATATGATATGATCTTTCTAATTTTAATGCCAAATTAGAGTTCTGACCGCAATTTACGGTCCACTGGACATAGAAAACGATAGTGCGAGTGGGGCATTCGTGTACTATGGACACATTGTTGTTCAAATCCTTTATTAAAGAAGTTAGTAAATTTACTTCAGATAAAAATACTAAATTAGACGAACCAATCTAATTAAAAGATATATCTCTGATTTCGTTATACTTATATAACTTTTTTGTATGAATTTTAATAAGATTACTGGACAAACGCGTTCAATCTTCGGACTTAATTCTTAACAATTTACGAAAAAAAATAACGTCTTTCAAGCCAAATTTTATATGTATGCTATACACACAAATGTATTGTTTAAACTTGGTAATCAATTAATCTAAAATACAGTCCAAGATAATCAAATAATCATGAAATATTTGGTCTAGTAAGTAAATAATCACTAAAAAAAAACGGCCAAGTAATCACATAATCAAAAACCCCATGAGGAATCATTAAAGATGACATATTTTTGTATTAATATTGATTCACTTATATGGTCTTTGCATTGGAAATAAACTAATTAATTCTAAAACCAGTTGTTGGCATAATACGGGTCATTTTCTTCACATTGACATAATTTACTGAACGTTTCTTGAAACCTGTTATGTGAAGACGTGAATGAAAATGCGGAGTTTGTAAGACCAGGTTTAAGCAAGCAGCCACTCGCTAGCAGCCACTTCGCTAGCAGCCAGTTTTCAGTATGAAAAGTTTGCCGAGCGGAGCGATGCAAACAATTTTGTGGACCTTATTTTGGCTAAAAAACATAAAATATGTGTAAAATGCACTTTTTTAACGGTTCCTGACGTGGGGCATGTATATTTTATAGTTACAGTGTAAGGGTTGGACATTTTTGATGCCGTAATCTCCCCATTAATTGTCTATTATAAAATGATTGGATGGTTCCAAAGCTATGTACTAATAAATTTGATATGGGACTTGTCAATAAAAAATGGACATGGAGAATTTTCGTTTGTTGTATGTTTAGTAAGCATTACCTCACGGATTTCTTGTTGTAAACAAGATATACGCCGGGCTATTCAATGAAATTCACAATACGACCGACACGAGTTAAGTAAGACAAACAAGCAAATTTTATCAAAATGTTTGGTTGAAATGTTTCACCCAACAAAGGAAGTGAGGGGTTCCAAATCAACCAAAGGCTACAAATGAGTCTGAAATGACAACGAATTTATGAATGACGGTCGACAAATGGAGACATAAAGGCCACACCCAGCAGGCAGGTTGCAGTCGGGCCTTGAAAAAAAGTATTCATTTTATCAGTTCGACGAAACAGATATGGGATCTACATGCAAACCCCCGGCCCCAAATAAATTACGCCCGTTTATTTATTCATCATGTTCATTTAATGCTAAATAATTCTGTTGGAAATTTTTGTTTCTAATAGCAAAAAAGTGGACAAGATTATTGTTTTCAATCCAGGTACGGCCAGAATTTTTGTTTAAGGCAAAAATCAGGGTCAGAATTTTTTCTCTCAAATATCTCAGACTGGCCCCTCAAATCAAATGGTCCATACCTTAGACTTTAAAACTATCTAGAGCTTATTGACTGGGGATCATTATTCAGCTATGTTATTAATAGGCTGGGGCGTGTGGCGTTAAACATGTTTTCGTAGATAAATAATATTGCTGTGGAATTTTTTTTTCATTAGAGTGTAATAGAGTATTACTTTCTGTTTGGTGGAGTTGTGAAATAGAAGTCAATAAATACGTTCTTGCTCAATCCTTTGTCGCTTTGAAGATGTCATGCTTGTCATCCTCAGCCTAAGCAATGTGTTACTGTAATTTGAATTTCAAAATGACTGAGTGACGTTTTTTCGACGCACTGGTCAACTCCACCGTAGCGAATCACATGATTTTGACATAATCAATAATATATTACAGTAAATACGAGCGAAAACATATCTTTATAAGTAAAGAATTGTCGCCGATAAAAATTAAATACGCGGGAAATGGCAACGTTCACGAAGTCTAGTCTGATTAATCATTTTACAAAAAAAAAAAAAAAAGTGCAAGCAAAAGGAGGGGGGGGGGCGTACGCCCTCTACGCCCCCCTCTGGATCCGCCACTGGACTATGATGGACCTTGGTCATGAATCTAATCATCTGAGATCAACCTTTCTAAATTTAAAAGTAAAGATCACGCACCCTTATTGTTCAGATTGATAAAGTCTTTTGTATCCGTCGACATTATCTTCGATTAAAGATCTGATAACTACAGTGACTGTGCATGTATACTTTATCGACCGGGGTAGTTTTCTTATAAGTTTTTAAAAGTAGTAACCTCCCTTGTTAATGTGATGTTGTAATCAGTCTATTTATTTGTACCATCTATATATAATATTATATTGTACAATTTAAATTTATGATTCGTTTAATATTTAAATATAATAATTTATTCTTTATTAAAGATATAAACAAGGTAATTTGAAAGGCTTTGATTCATTTATCACCGTAGTTCAATTCATAAGTCAGGCGGTCTATTTTGTCTACATTATGTTGAAAGAACACCGGGGTGTTTACATTAACATTATTTACTATCAATGACTGTGAAACAAGAAAGGAAAACATTGTACATTATAAAACGAGAAATAATTAAAATTGAATACAAAATACTTGTTTGGTGAAATCAAAAACGAGAAACGGAAACACTTTTGATTTTCATTTTGGTTTTAGAGAAATCAAAAACAAAAAAAGAAAACACTTTCGTTTTCCGTTTTGGTTTTAGAGAAATCAAAAACGAAAAATGAAAACACTTTTGTTTTTCGTTTTGGTTTTTGAGAAATCAAAAACGAAAATTGAAAACACTCTCGTTTTTTGTTTTTTGTTTTTGATATTTCAAAATGAAAAACGAATGGACGCAAATATACACGGACCCTTAGGGCGGGAGAATTCTACTTTGTAAAAAATCACTCTGATTCAAACAAAAAATGCTCTGAAACTGACATTATCAAATTGCTTGATTTCGTGATTGACAACATATTTGTTACGTTTGGAGGACGTGTTTTTCAACAAATTATCGGCATTCCCATGGGCACCAGCTGTGCCCCTCTTCTTGCCGACTTGTTCCGTTATTCTTACGAGGCTGACCTCATGCAGGAACTTCTTAGGAAGAAAGAAAAGTAGTATCCTTTACCTTTACTTTCTGTAATATAGATGATGTTCTCTTACTAAAAAAATCAAAATTTAGTGACTATGTTGAACGCATCTATCCCATCGAACATGAGATAAAGGATACAACAGATACAATTAAGTCTGCCTCATATCTTAACTTACATCTAGAAATTGACCATGAGGGTCGGTTGAAAACAAAACTTTACGACAAACGAAATGACTTCAGCTTCCTAATTGTGAACTTTCCATTTCTATGTTGCAACATTCCAGCAGCGCCTGCATACGGAGTATATATCTCCCAATAGATACGATATTCCCGGGCTTGTATTTCCTATCACGATTTCCTTAATTGAGGATTGCTGCTCACAAGGAAGCTATAAAACCAAGAGTTACAAATGGTGAAGTTGAAATCATCCCTTTATAAGTTGTACGGACGCCATCAGGAGTTGGTTGACCGTTATGGAATATCCGTTTCACAGATGATAGTGGATATGTTCCTAATGTTATAACTACAACCCCGTCCCCTTTTGTGACCTACCGCTGAATTGGACTTGTTACCGGGTTTGTATTAACATGAGCAACACGACGGGTGCCACATGTGGAGCTTGATCTGCTTTCCCTTGCGGAGCACCTGAGATCACCACCAGTTTTTGGTAGAGTTCGTGCTACTAAGTCTTTAGTTTTTTATGTTGTTTTCTGTGTACTATTGTTTGTCTGTTTGTCTTTTTCTTGTTTAGCCATGACGTTGTCAGTTTATTTTCGATTTATGAGTTTGAATGTCCCTCTGGTATCTTTCGCCCCTCTTTTACCAAGTGATCCTTTTGTTGCTCCAAGTTCCTTGTGAGTATACATAACAAACCCTGTATTAAAAAACGCTAAAAAAAGACAGCATGGAAACAAAGCTTTTAATTTAATGATTAGATCGCTTTTTCATATATGCAACTCATCAACAATCGTTTTATTTTTCAATTACTTAGTAACTTGTAGTTTTTTCTACCTCCTTCTGTCTGTCAGACTTTGGGGAGCAATTCCCCTCTTCCCTGTATGTTGTTCATTTTAATAGAGAAGATATTTAGGCGAATATGTGTCAAACAAACAAGTTGGTTTAAGAAACGATTGAGGTTTCAAAATGGTTAAATAAATTTCAAAGCTTCATGTTATAAATAAATTGAGAACAACAATTCCGTGAATGATATAACCAATTTTGAATCCAGCTAAAGGTTTTGAACAATCTTTTCGAACTGTCGCACACAGAAAAACAAATATTTCAAGAAATGTCATCATTTCACACAACAATGTCATAAGCTTGGAATTCCTAACAAGTTTAAATAAGCTAAATAGCTTCACGTATAATGAACTTTTTCTGTAATCAAAGTGATTTGTCTACTGGAGAATTTTTCAGTTTTGTCTCTTCATTGAATTCTGCTTATGCAAGTTGTGTTTTATTTTTCACATTTATATGGGTAAAGCCAAATGAAAAGTACTGTATATAGTTTAAACATTAAATGATGTATTACTTGAACCTTGCATATTAATAATTCAAAATACAAAATGATGAAGAAAACATTGTTTCTCAAGTTTGATCGTCGTTTCAAAAGTAGGTATCTGCCTAATGTGTTTCCAATCCGCTAAGATTATGTCAGTATGTTCAGGTAAGTGTTCATTTTTTGTTTCAATTATGTAGTTTGCCTACACTAATTGATTTGCTAATGCAAATTAGTGATATCTGTTTAGTTTATTTAATCAATAAATCTGTTGTTTTTTATTGAAAACTATGCATATAGACTTCAACGAATAACATCGTTTTAAATGAGCCTAAATGTAACCGTTTCAGAATCAAGTAATGTAAGTTAAAGCGGCTCGATCAAAACTTGTATAGATGATATATGTTGGCAAGATTACTATTCATTGTTTACTTGAAATACATTTGAGTCATCGTTTATAGATGATTGTAATCTTTAAACAGCAACCAAGTCATTTAAATTTTCAAATAAGTCACATGGCTAATTGCTACACATGTTTTACGCGTTTTGCAAATTAAATCCTTACATAAATTATTTTCCCCTTTTAATACATTTTTTAAAATCCATTTTGCCTTTTAAAAAAACCCTACTAGACAACGAAAATCTTGAAACAGCAAGTTTAATCAGCAAGACACGACTGTCATCGTTGTTTGCTTCGATGTATGAGTTAATGCAACTCAATGAAGATTTTGTATATATATATACGTGTATAAACAAGTCTAAATTGCAAACAACGTTCAAACGTATGATTGCGTTGGATAAAAACCGCAATTTTTATACGTGTGCATACAAAACAAATTTCTTGTTAGAGGGGTCTAAATACAGCACAAACAACATTTTCCAAAAAAACAAAAAAGTGAAAAAGTATATTTTAACAAAACGCATTTGACTAACAGGTCGAACAACAAATGTTCTTAAACCCTGCCGACTGCCATTGGCGATAGCCAATTAAACGGATCACCAATGTAATAAATGGATCTTAATTATAAATTTAATACTAAACAGAAAACAATAAACTTGCGGAAAAGATGGAATACCGCATACAAAAGGTGCAAAGGTTTTTGTACACAATATCCGGATTTCGACAGTTAATGTCTCTTCAAAACGGTATTTGGAAAGCCATACAATTTACCTCAATTTAGTGTATATATATACACACTAATGGACAGAAACAATGTTAAAATTGTTTATAGCAGATATTCTAGTTATTGGTGAACAACAGCTAAAATGAAGTCATAAAATATCCATAGATCTTTCACAATTTGAATAGGATTCCATTCTTGATCTTGAAGCACCATATTATAAGTCAATCCTTATATCTGTCTTCCTTGTACCCTTTGACATTTCTATTTTATCATTTGTACAATTAATAATTTAAAAGAAAGTGACCATTTTATTGAAATATATGTAATATTCAGCTGAATGTTAAGTAACCAAACAAACCTTTTTATTTCAGAATAAACAGAATCAGATTTAACAGGATCGATCTATTTGATTTTAATTGACAAAATATATTTATCGTGTTTTGTTATTGACGTCTTCAAACCCATCCATGTAGATGCAAATCCAAAGATGTCACGCCCTCTGAAATTTTTGCTTTAACAAACAAATATTTAGAAATTGGAAATCTGGTTGACATAATCATCCACTGTATCCACTGAAGATAATTTATTATACGCCACTGCATGAAGCTGAATAATGCTCACTGCACGTTTGGTGGCAAATGTGACCAGCCTTGAGATTTTCAGGCTTATCATGCTTATGGAGGTAACAGGGTCTATATGAGTGTTTTGCAACATTCTACAAAATAACAAAATTATGGTCATTTTTGTAAGCTGCGATTTATTAAAACAAATAATTTATTTCAGTTTTTCACATGTATGTTTATGTATTATAGTTGCTATGTCATATCGGTTTTTTATTCTTTTTTTTTTTTGGGGGGGGGGGGGGGGGGGGGGGGGGTTGTCGTTTTCTAATTATTCAAATTGTAATTGGATCTTTAATAATTAAATAACCGAAGCATTTTAATTCGGTTGCCATAGCAACAATGCACTGGAATCTGCAATAAAATTCATGGTGACTTAAACATTTTCTTTCTTTGAATGTGTTAGGAAAACAACTTCAATACTGAGAAGATGAATACCAAGATATATAATATACCCTTAAGGAGTTTTGTAGTCTTTGATGTTTTTTCTAATGTTCATCTATTATCTTATTGAGAGTACATATTATACATAAATCTGGACAAAGTGAGTAAATCAAAGATCTGTTAATGCAGAGTAAAATGTAAAATCAAACAGCATTATCAAGAATATTAGGGCATGTAGGTGAAATGTATGCCGTAAAACTTTCAACAACCCATACATCTTGTTTATGAAGTTTTAAGACAGTCATAGATAAAAACAATATAGGACTAAATATGGGATGAGACACTATTAGGGTCCTAATGGGCAGGTATATCTTGAATGATTTACATTTACCGGTATTTGTCCATAAATATGTCCATATTTTCCCTTACAATGTTATACAATGAGATTTCCTCCAAAAAATAAACTTGGTGTTTCTTCTGCAATCTGTTTCGGGAAAATTATAATTTTTCGGTACTTTACATTCATGAATAATATATCGTAGTGGTAACATACTTTTAACCATTTTGTATATTCGAAAACGTATTAATGATTCAAGAGAAAGTGATTCATGCAATCAAATCTAAAGATACATTTTGTGAATTAAGAACGCGATTATAAACGGGATTTTAACCAAAATCATTATTTTATTCGTAAAACACATGTAAACGATCTTACTTTACATCGACGTTTTCTCATTATGACGTTTAACGCCATAAGCCTAGAAATGTCATGATGGGTCACAAATATGTCATATATATTCATGACGAGATGCAAAAGTGGGTCGACCTGAAACAAATGTTTACAATTTTCTATTACCACTTAAATAAGATTAAACGCTGGCTTTTGGCAAACATTATACCTTACTAGAATACAGTTGAAACATTAAAATCCTTAAGTAAGCTATTACATCGGTTTGATTTCTTCACGATAGACGAAAGCACAAAAAATAAAACAGAATGAATTAACAGACAATAACGACCACTATAGGTAAAATAAATATGTACATGCATTCATCTTGCAGCAAAAATTCCCCGGTTTCGAATATGTTTGGATTTGCACGCTAATACTGTCTAAAAGTGGACCAGATAATCACCAAAGGCATTGTATTTCTTTAAACCTTGAGAAATATGGTATTTCGATGGTTTTTTTTTTGTTTGGATATGAAAAATGACATGGCCATTTTTTTTATGTTAGTTGTATTTTTGTTTATTTTTGTTAAATATTGTTGAATAAATGTCAAGACAAATAATCAGTCAAATTTCAAATTTCAATTTGTTTATATTATTTTTACGTAGGAAGGAAACAAAACAAAATATGTTGTAGTATATTCATTGTGCACATTGAGTATGCAATACTAAAATTTGTTGATCTAATAATTAAATTAATTCATTGAATTGTAAATACATTTATCTGTGTAGTGGGTTTTACATGTACAGTCCGTTATTTGTTGATTGTCATTTAACCTTTACATGACCGTATATTAAAACATACACATAAACATGCATTAAAGCCCCTCGTGTATTTTGATCATATATAAACACGTGTTTCCTGTAAATTTGCATTCCACGACAAAATTTTTGAGAGACTTTACAAAACACCCTCATTCCTTTTAATAAACAAAATTATTGCTGTTTTAGATTAATTTTCCAATTGCATGGTGAACAAGTCCACATGTATTGCATGTATCATTTAGATTGGCATGTGTCATCAATAATGTCAGAAATGTCAAATTCATCGGCAAATGCAATGAAAACCGAAAACCTAAGGAGTTTGTAAAATAAATCTACAAAAATATGTCTATCGTATAGGGCATTCAGTTCAATATTGAAATTGCGTTGGATGCCAACATCAACACGATTCAATTGGCAATGATTTATCCAAATATAGATAGATATCCGGCTAATAATTATACAAAATTAAAAAAAAAACTGTTCAATAAAAGAAAGGCAATTTACAATATACATGTTGTATTGAGTACCGTTTATATCACTATTCATCAACATTATAAGGTACGTACATTTCTTGTTTCAGATCAATTTGTTTTTCACAAGGAAGTTATCATAGAAAGTCTTTTGAAATACTTAATCATGTATGGATAGGGGTATAATAACTTCATGGTTTCATTGAAATTAAGTTTTGCTGATATATTGTCTCCTACTAATTGTAAAGCAGTACCTAGACAATAATAAAATGTTAATTAAGTCAATCTTTCCGCTACCATGAAATATTCTTCAGTGATTGTCAATTGAAGGTTTCGGAGTGAATTTCTGCATTCTCGTCTATTGTTCAGATGATAATGACAAAGAAACGACAAACAATGTGCGTACACTACAGGTGGTGTTTTAAAAACACCCCCTTCTATTAGCAGTTCCGCAGGAATTAATGAAGACATTTTAAAATTAACATTATCTGCCAGTATGAATTTTAACGAACGCACAACGTCTTGCCCTTGTTCCAAATGCCACTTGACTAGACGACGTTGCCTGAATGAAATTTCTGTGAGAAGGAAAAATTTGTCCGGTGTACACATCGATAATGCATGCGAAATAATTATAAGAGCTCTCTTATATTGGTTTGCATTATAAAAAAAACGAAGCCACCAACAACCATCCAGAGGCAATATAATGGTTGATGTTCATTAGTAGATAGCTCAGACAAGTGTTATATTGTTTATAATGATTCTTATTACTGATTGCACTGCTTAGGCATATGGACTTGCAGCACACGATTGAAATGAAGAATGCATGAATGTATTTCAATTTTTTGGAGAAACAAGATATTATGTTATAAATAGCTCTACCGAAGTTATTTTGTGTACCGTTCACAACAGTAGCAAGTGCAAATATTTTTGACTTTAACAATTTGTTAATATCTTCATAATATAAGAAATTGTGATCATTTGGAATGTTGCATGACAAAACCGAAACATGTGATATTTGATTAGAGAATAAAATGCATCGCCATCCATAGCTATATAGCACACGAAGTGTATCATTTAAATTATCTCTATATAGTCCTTCTATCTTATTCTTAAACAAATCATTTTCTGGAATGAAATAATGCGGACACACTGAATATTCCACACAATATATCAGCCGACGGAAACATCTCATAAAACAAGGTATCAAATTGTCAGGTGTCCATACAGAGGGTTGTTTCTCCTCTGATATCCAATAAAGTATTGTTTTCAGGTGATAAGAACACAATACATTTTTAATTCTCTTGTCAGCATTTATAACATCTTTTAAAAGAATTTTCATGAGTGCATAACACGTAAATTGCGCGTGACTAAACGTATAAATAAGAAATTTTTCTGCAACTGAGAATGAGATTCGCCATTCCAATTCCTCGTGTTCTGACCCTTTAGCACCAATTGGTACAAAAAGCACCCCGTGATTGATGATCATCTGCTTTGTGTTTTCATTCGGCCAGGAATTATTTGACCTCATAATCCATTTTGATGCGGGTTGGATCCACGATTTACTATGCAGGCAATAAGCATAATCAGAATAACCTTCTTTGTCGGACACGCACGGTCCATGCTCAACAGGACATCTGTCGGTTAAACAAAGTTGTTTGAACAAAGCATTTGACAAATAAAAGTCCTTTCTAAATTTTTCACAATTTTTTAGCATGGTTGGATCTTGACTCCTTATAAGATGTAACATTGCAAAACCTGCTTTTGTATCTTCTGTCGTAAGCACAAAATACGTTTGTATAGGATTGAAAACAATTGATTTTATCTTATCGTGAACCTCGATGATTGTCAATACATACATAATATCTATATCACTACCACGCATTTGCAATCCTTCACCAAAACTACCACTGGTAATGTGCACCGTAGTTACTTGATAAATTATCACCAACTGTATTCATTAATCGTATTATTTTACATGATTGTCTGTTCCGACTATGTTTTTGCACAGATAATAGTAAAGGGATAATGACACATCTGAAATCATAAATTTTCAACATCATCAAATTTGATAATCAAGAGATATATTTGTAAGAAACATGAATAACAGGTTTAATTGCTGCTCTCTCTGTAAACGAATGATGCATATTGTTACTCCAAGATACTTTTTGGAAAGAAAAAAAAAACATTACGAAAAAGGTTATGTGTATAGACATTATGAAAATAGATCGGTAAAATGACAATGCATTACTAATAAGTTATTAAACCAGCGATATCATTTGAAAAATAAATTATAAAATTCGTTAATAAATACAAATAGTTTGTTTTATTTATTACCTACATGAAGTTATTTTCTTTCAGAACGATAGGTCATTCTTTTGAAGAATCAACCCGGACGATATCAAGTTTCAATGAAATATTCTTCAAGGCATAAAATAATGACCTGTATAAGCTCATTATTTTCCTGGTTAAAATGCAATTCGTTTGATAGCTATCGTGTGTTGTTTCCAATTGAGGGTTTACTTTCTAATTTTCATATTTGGTAGGTTTAAGGCACAAACAGTCCTTTATGTTTTTTATTACACTGAAACACCAAAAATAGTTGTTGGCGCACATTTTTACTTCCGAATCAAATAATGTGAAGTTTGTTAATTTATCAATACTATAAGGGAACATTATGTGAGGTGAATTTCATAATGTAAACATTTTCATACCACTTTAAATCAAGTCAGATTGAACACATTATGTGTAGGATTTTGAAAATCTTATTTAAGGCGAAGTGTACGTAATCAACTACTACACAGATTTTTTAAAAATTTTACATGTGGATTCTGCTTGTACAAATACATCAGAAAATAAAATAAAAAAAGGGGGTAACCGTTTTCGTTTTTCAGATACAAGATGTTGCAATTAACAGCATGATACGCCAAAAATACAAAGGATATACAGGGAAAATCATAAAAATCGGCTGATATTTTTACTTTATCAAGATTTTCTAATTCGTTGGTCCACAGAATTTTTTTAAAAATCGAAATGTGATTCAAAAATGAACGATGAATCCATTGGTGCAAAGAAAGTCCTTAGCAACCGTGCTAGTTTTCAGGCTATATCGTCTGGAAGTTTCATTTTTAGCGGAAAAAATAAAAAAAATTTCGGCGACGTTATTGATGTCTACTGTAACGTTGTCATAAATTCTACTCTTTAACGCTATTATATCGTACAGTGTCGTAACAAAAATCGTGTGTGAAACCCATTTTCCTAATTTTTGCAAATGCTCAAGCGTAATCGAATTGATAAGGAAATAAACTGACTAATTTTTAAGGATATTTCCGCTGCCAAAAAAAATTAGAATTGGCAAATAAATATACTGCAAGTGAAATAAAGTTACTTTATAGATTCCATCTTTTCTAAATAAGACAGGGTTCTACATCTTTTTGGCAATGTTTGTATTGTTCTAATAATTATGAATCAAATATCGAGTTTGAAATTGTCCCGGTTAGCACAGCGTTGACAGAATGATTCGATAGATAGAAAATAAAAGGATAGGGAGTAAATGTACATGGGACAAAATCGCACACAATGTATAGAAAAAATAAAAGAATTATCAATGAACAGGGCTTTTATTCCGGTTCTTCATCTTGACAGTTGATGTAGGGTCTTCAACAATAAACGAATCATTCATACCATACAAAAAGGCCAAGACGGCCCCTAGCGTCGACTTATGCGGTATTATTGATAAAAATAAACCACAGTTCACCTTCTTGCTCCCCAGCCGCCTCTGAGTGCCAACTTGTGCGATGCTTGTGTACGACGGTTCTCCAGTCGAAAGCACCAGAGATACAAGAAAAGTGCAGTAATTTTGAAAGACATCGATCGCCACTAAAATATGTTTTGAAGTTACACATGTCGGGAGCGGTCAATGAATTAAATTATTTATAATTACGGGCGAGGTTTTTCAACTATTTATCATACATTGCCCAAAAAAAGACCAATATATTCGAAACAACAAATGATAGACAATACATATAAAACTAAACAACAAATGATAGACAACACGGGACACATCGAAATATATGTAAGAAAACCTAAAAAAAATATTTATATATTAAGAAAATCGGTTATAATATTGAGGTCGCGTATAGAAGTCTTTTTTTAAATCTTATTTCTGGATGTTCGTACATGAAAGAAGTAAATATAATTTTCTGCATCTTTTAATCCTCACCATTTCCGGTGCTATTGAGGTATTGCGTACAAAACCCATTATTTTTGTCAGGTTCACACACGTGCACGTGACAAAACTCTGCAATTTTATTTTAAAAGTTCCTGTCTCAATCGCTTTCCCTTTTTCTTTAACTACACGACAAAGCATGATGTAATGTTTGATGGAGTTTCAGTAACAAAGGAAATAATTTCTTGTCCCTTTTTGTTAAATATCAACATGTACGACTCCCAAAAAAAAAAGAAAACTGCATCTGAATATTATCTTGAGAATTTGTATGGCTGTAATAAGGTCAAAAGAAGAACCCGCATATGATTTTCAGCCAAATAAAACAGATCGGAGTTTTTTTTATATAACTTCCTGTAGCACAGATCATTCCCAGTGTTATGCCTTAACATTGTGTATATTGTAATGCAGCTATAGCATTGTATAGTGTAATTCTAAAGCTTTGTGTATAGTGATATGCTATAAATGTACTGATGTATAATGCTATAAATTTACGGATGTGATGCATGTACAAGGGCGATGTTATGAGAATGTATCAGTATGATGCTAAAAATTGTACCTAGTGTAATGCAAGGTGATTGTTCATAATGTAATGCTATACGAGTTTAACTTGTGTATAGTGCCATTCATGTTTTTTTTTATCATATAAAGATTAGGAGATGTGGTATGATTGCAAAAGAGACAACTATCGGTAGATCAGATGTTTTTTTTTTCTGTGAGTCCGTTCTGGTCATGGTTCAAATTTTCTTTTGTTTTAAAAATACTTTACCAAATATCATTCAATATACAACAAATACCTAAAACTTGAAATTTAAAGACTGAACTATCGACAAATTTAGTGTCGTAAAGTATATTAAACATTGATGGAAATTTTTTCAAGAAAGTAAGGCCCGTGAGCCCTATTACTTAAAAGTTACCCCTATATAAACAAAATGAAATACCCCAAACTTCGTTAATTTCAATGTATTATGACGGGAAAATAAGGTCCGTGATCCCAAGTTTTTATATTGAAATTTGAAATTACATTGACTGAAAAGTCTTTTACAGAAGTTTACGAATAATCTATCGTCGAACATTTAGACACCCCAGCTACCTTACTGAATGAAGTGGATGTAAGTAATTATTAGATAGGCAACCATTCAGCCTTCAACAATAAGAAAAATCCTTACCGTATAGTCTGTTATAAAAGGCCCCGACATCGCCCTTCCCACTTCTTCCCCTACCTTATACTCTTATACTCTATTCTATCATAATCTTCAATTGAGACTTGAGAAGAAAAATTGTACTTCAAAATTGTATTCACTTCTTCTGAATGATACCTTAAAGCACAACAAAAGAATACAAATTTTGCAATCCCTTGCAAATTAGAATTTGATAAAGTAAAAACAACATGTTCTATTTTTATCATACATGCGTAGTTTCAGTTTCAACCATGGTTCTAAATTTAGATTCTACTTTCCCTAAAAATTGCGGACGGAATAGAAGACACCTGTTTATTTTCTGCACATAATCATTGAGAACTGAGATTTGGATGACATAGATTTTACTTATTCCAAGATAAATGTGATAGTGCTCAATTCTAAGTTTCTGTGTAATGTTTTGTGGATGGAATCTGATTGTCTTTTTTGGCTATGTTCTTCGACTTATAAATGTTACAAGGACTTATAAATGTTGCACTATAGTGCCGTAGTGGTCGATAACCCTTTGTATCTATTATACTTTTAACATAAATGAAATCATCCTAAAATTTTCAATTTGCATAAAAAACGGGACATGCCAACGTCTTTCTAGTTCAACACACAAATTCACATGCAATATAATTATTCGTTACCTACAATTTTACGCTACACTGTGAATTTCATTTAAGACTATTGTTTTTCAAAAAATATTGTGGGGTAAATTTTAGTTTGATTTTAACGATTTTGATACGACAAGATACGGTTTATTTGTTTATTTATTTATAATTTTGTTGTTTAGGCGTTTTTACTTTCTGTTTAAATAAACACTGAGTCGTATTGTGTACATGTTCCTGCCTGTCTAAAACAAAAACAGTGGCAATAGAGTCAGACTAACTCACAAGAGGATACTGTAAATTCAGAAATTATTGCGATGTTCTTATTATTGCGAAAAATGCGACAGGGTTATAATCGCAAAAAATTAAACTCGCATTTTGAAATTTTTTATATGAATTAAACAGGAAATTTCTCAATATTCCAAAAATTAAAATCGCATTTAAGTCTAAAATGACAAAGTCGCTATAATAAATTCACGCAATAATTTCTGAATTTACAGTACTCATATTTCTGATTGAAGATGTTGGAGTCATTCTGATAATTTCTTTGAAGTTTTGAGATGGCACAGGAATACTTGTTTTGATTCATGATAGACCACACGAAGTCATTTGTCTTTCATGTGCCCATTTTTCCTTTCTTTGAGTAGGGGAGATAACTCGCGTAACTAACGACGCACGTTGATTATCCCAAATTCCGCTAGAGGCGTGCAATTACGTATACTTCGCCTTAATCACATTGTTTTGGAATTCATACGAACGATTATGGTTTGTGTTTAAAATAGATTTTTGGATATTTTCATTTAATTCATTGATACATTAAATTGACTAAGACAGTATTCCTCTATCAAGTTATGAATACTTTTGGATTATTTGTTCTAAAGTGTTTTTTATGATGTTATAATTTATAATTAGTGACGTATTAGCTTTATAATTTTTTCGAACAATTTATCATGTATATTAAACTTTTATCCTTCCGCGCTTCTTACAAATTCGGTTAAAGCTTTTACACCACAATAGAATTGTTAAAAGTAGGAGTACATTTTTAGATAAAGCTATCAAAAATGCGAGAATCATCACTTATATTTTGTGAAAGGCTGCATGAGTTTAATGCTATTAAGATTTAAAATGCTAGTTTTGCTTTTTATTGTTTTCAAAAACTATACTGCCTCAATGATCGTAATAATACATATATCCTGCACGATTCTGAACCTACGGTATTGCACTATTTATCGATAACATTTACGAAATGAATATTAAAACTTAACAATGTAAACAGGTTAAATAAGACCCTCCCTGGTGGTTCACCACCTTTTTTTCCTGACCTTTTACAAAGCATTAACATAATGTGCATCATTTTATGTATACAGAAACACTTTTAAGCTTCAAGATAAAATCGTTGAAAGGTCTCTGAACTTTCGAAAAGGAAATCAGATTCACAATTGCAACTTCCATTTATATTGATTTTCTGACCGTTGAATTGATATTATAACCGGTTCTACGTACTATATTTCCTTTTACAAATTGATTAGACAACTGGGAACATTTTTTATTGTCTAGGTACACTCGGATAACATTTAACAAAGAGATTTATATTTCTTGGAATTGTTTTGTCATAGGAGATTTGTTTTGTTTTCAGTTCTGTTTCTAAAGCGGAAATCATCTAGGTAATTTAAGTAGAAACTTTTTTTTATCATTTTAGTACGACTAAAATTTCTCCGAAATTGACCACATTTTTATCGAAAATGCATCACCACAAGATTTTCTATTCTGAATAAAGCTTTAAACAACAATTCAGGTGTGTGAAAACACGGATTGTCATGAGCCGATTATTTATTTTGTTGCTTACACCATAAGTTAATTGACTATGAAAAGATCACTCAATACATTTCACATCTGCGCTTGTTGTTTGGATATGTTTTTTTACCTGGACAGTAAAGTTAAAAGGTGTTTGTTTTGTTTGAATAAATAAACTTGTTTTTGTTGGTTTTTCAAAACTTTTTGCTTACAATAGATTATTGTTTGTCATAATTGTAGTATAAGAATCAAATCGGTCGGTCTCAATCAGACCCAGAACGGAATACGGCACATAGTCTTTGGTAAGGTCTCGCAAGATGTTTTTTAAACATGGTTTGACTCATCAACTTACGAAGACACAAAGTACCGATCTAAAAGTACTCGCAGTTGGTGAGTCTGAGAAAAAACATGACCTTGTACAATATCAAAATATAAGTGGATACTATAATTTAAAGTATTACATATCTAATTATTTGTTGATTTATTTACAAAAAATCGATAGTACTAAAAATAAAAATCATATAGTTACGGTGTTAAGATCATATCCTTTAAGGTAACAATTATTTAAAGGAAATTTATGTTTACAATTACTACATTTAAATGTACGTGCTTTCTAAATTTTATAACCGTAACATTTATGATAAGATATCCAATTATACATTTTTGTGCATATAAAAGAATACAGAAAAAGTTTAAAGTACTTATGGTAAAGAAATATATAACTTAATAATTTACCAGTTATTCGTTCATTGGTGTCTAAAACAGCACTATAGATTCAAGCAGAGCAAACAAGTTATGAAATATGCAAACACAAAAAGGGACCAGAGGAACACCACACCCATGTAAAGCAAATGATACATATGTTACAATTTGTCAATATCATCTGGTTGCAGTAAGAAACGACGATGAATATGATGACGTATTAGCTTTATTTTCTGTCAGTTCCTTATTAATTATTGCTAGCAGTTGAAAAAAAATATGAACTGCAGTTCATTATAATAATCTATAGTGCCTTTAGTAAGGCTGGTACTATATATGTAATATATTTTGAAATTCTGTGTAAACAATTTTGTTTCTATCTAGTGGTGATAGATGTAGGCTATAATAAGAGAAAAATACACAAAAGTGCATGTCTCTTTAAAACGTTTTTATAAAATCAACATTCAACGATCAATGATACTTGTAAATGAGTTCTAAGTCAGATGAAATATGCCACAATGTAATGAACATTTGTACACTTTGCTATCATTCCATACACAAAAAAATAGTTTACCAACTGCTACAGTCCCAGTATCTGAGATACGGACTTGACGACGAAAATTAAATCTTATTCACAGATCCATGAAATGAGATAACGGACAGGTGACCCCAGTCTGATGAACATATAGACCTTGTAAGGATACCATATATAAGTACCCAAGTAAATATATACTGTTACTTATAATTAGATAGACATTCATACCATGACAAAAAACTTTACAGTTTTGGCATCCTAATTAAAAGATCTCGAGTACGTCCGTTCGAATAACAGAAAATAAACATATCACAAATATTTCTATTCAACAAAAAAGGCGGATCATTGGGCTGCTGATCCTTTCTGGAACGTCCTCCAGCGTTGGCATAGAACAATTGGCGGTAAACACTAATCAATTATAATATTCTTATAATTTAGTATTTAGCTACAAAGACTTCTACGAACGACTTATCAGTGGCGCTTGCATGGAGACAATATATACCTTGAAACTTCCATAAAGGTTTGATATGATAGGTGTTTGCAAAAGTTTAATTTCGGAATATATGTTGAAAGAAAATAAACAATCTATGTCCATTTGTCAGTAAAATATTAATATAAACTATAAATAAAACACAACAAAATTACTCTGGATTCTGTTTTGTGATCTCAAACAAGCCTTCGTTCAAGTCATATCGAATTCGTGTTTTGTTTGACAGAGATATTAATGTCTACATAGCATCAACGGCGGATGCAATCCTAATATAGATTTTTAAATAAAGTGTTATACTATATTGTTCAATATTTTCTGTTGAGAATTATAGGTTTCATAACGAGTGGGAATGGGATATTACTTGATATCAATTCGAGTTATTTAATTTCAATATAATAATAAACGAGCCATCGGCGAGTTTATTAATACTATTTAGATTAAATAACGAGAGATGATATCAAGTGATATCCAATTTTCACAAGTTGTTAAACCTATTTCTCTTATGGAAAACATTCTCAATGTGTAAAAATTTCGCGAAATATTGATCTAGTCTTTTGCACATTCTAGTATGACGTTATATGTCCTTTTCTGGTGACAAACTTTAACATCAGACATTTTAAGACTTTTGGTACGCTTCAGAATGTAATGAAATCTGACAAAAAGAAGATTGTCAGGTGAAATTATTGAAGAAATTACATATGTCCGTTGCCATGGACGAAATGTATATCGTCTTAACCTTTGAAAGTCATCAATGATCTAACGAATAGCCAATGGAAATACCATAATATCGTCTTCTGATACTGGATAAGTCAATCAAATTAATGCAGATTTTCGTATCACTTTTTCGTATCACACTCCGTGCAGTGAGATACGAGAAATATCTATGCATGCAAGAAATAGATAACAGGCCACAACCATAAGATAAGTTTGTTTATGAAACGTAAGGAACGATGACGGACAATAACGACGGATACGAAATGATTGCAACAGCTTAAATATGCAGGAGGGCTTAAAACATCTAAAATATGATTCTTTTTATAACGTTATATATTGATTTGTTCGGTTTGTTCTTTAATACATTATTTATTACTAATTGACAACATGATTGTGCCTTTCTAACTCCAAAATTGTTTATCCCGTTACGTATTTCAGTTTCATTTATACATACTGACATTTAAAATTTAAATTAAAATGCCTGCATACGTCACAGAATATTCATTGCGTAACTAAAGTTGTTTATATATCTTTTTAGGGAAGCATTTAAATGTGTTTCCACAAAACATAAATAATGTCCGTATCATTTGAAAAATCGGTTTTATTCGGTTTCATTAAAAGAAATAGGACCAGCATTCATAACTTTATTGAACATACATATGTACGTTTCATACTTTTCTAATTTACACAGTAATACAAAAAGCTAAAGCCATTTTGTAGCAGGAGTTGTCTCTAATTCCACTGGTTGAAACGAATTGAACAAAGTTAACTTGTTTGATTTGATTATATATTTGTAATACTAAGATAAATCCTTTTTTAGTTCAATATTAAAGTACATGTATAAACAAATCTAAATGTATGAACATGTATTTATGAATGATTGCCCTTGGCTTCTCAAGGTACCATGATTTTAATAATACAATATATAAAAAATTATGTCTTAAGCTTGTAGGCAACAACGTTTCATTAAGTATGTGTAAATTGATAAGAGGCAATAACCTCTTCTCCCCCCTCCCAAAAAGTAAGAGAGCAAAAATACTGAATTCCAAGGAAAATTCAGAACGGAAAGGCGTTTATCAAATGGCAAGATCAAAAGCTCAAACACATCAAACAAATGGAAATCAACGGTCATATTCCTGACTTGGTACAGTCATTTCCTCATGTAGAAAATTGTGGATTAAATCTGGTGTTATAGCTAGCTAAACATCTCATTTGTATGACAGTCGCATATAATTCTATTATAACAACAAGAATGTGTGAGCAAATCAAACGGACATAATCGGGAAAAATTGTCAAAAATTGAGATACAGCAGTTAACATTGTGCTATATAATCGTAATCACTATAACACAAATAACTATTTCAACAAAGAAAAACAAAATGGCAAATAATAGGCAACACGAACAGTTCATTTGTTTGCATTTTTAAGCCATTATAATTGTCTTTATTCTAAAGGGTCGTAACTATGTATTTGTTCTTTTCTTAAGGGTTTTCAATTCTGTTCTTGGAAAAGATGTATAAATGGCATACAAAAAAAAAAAAGTTAACACCACAAGCAAGTTTATAAAACCACAAAGGAAAACACGTTTTATATGGGTGCACTTATAATTGTAATTGTAAAATAAAACTTTAAAATGCGAGAAAAGTTATTACGATTCCATAAAATGCTGCATTAAAATAATGTTTTCAAAATTTTAAATGCGAGATTTATTGTTTCTGATACCTATACCATGTACATGTATGTCGTAATTTTCACAACAATAAAAATTTCGGAAAAAAATTATTTATTGAAGTTATTAATATAAACTAGTTAATCTTACCTTCCATAATGGTTCACCACTGTTTGCAATAGATTTATATATTGTGCAGAATTTTACAGAATCACTTTGAAGTCAAAGGTTTAAATCGTTCGTAGGTCTCGCAAAGTTCTAAAACAAAATTCCAATTGACAATAACACCTTTCATAGACATTGATGGTCTGGCCGTTGACTTCTAAATTGATGACATATACGTGATATTATTCTTTTTATATCTATTCGAACCTTTAAAAGTGGTTTGTGCTTCTTCATAAACATTAATTGAATAATGTGAAACATCATCTTTTTTTTTGTAACTTTGTAACTTTGATAGATTTAGTTTACAAGGATTACATTTAAAAAAAAAAAAAAACATTTCTATTTCCGGGAATGTGTTCTCATGAAAGTTTTATTTTGTTTTCAGTTTTTTTATCATTTTTAAATAAATCCCCTTACATTCACAATTATAATTATATTTAAGAAGAAAAAAATCATAAGGTCATGCTTATTATTGCCAGAAGAGTAATATGAAATATTGGGAAATTAAGTCAAGCTTTTCATTTTTGATTTGTCATGGAAGTTTTATTTCCTCTTTTTTTTAAATTCTAATATTCGATTTTTTTCAAAAGAAATTCCCTTACATTCAATTATGTATCTATAATTATATTTTAGAGGAAATATGAATGTCTCCTCCTTATCATTTTTAAAACAGGTACAATATAAAATACTTGGAAACTATGTCCAGCTTTTTATTCTAGATACTGTATTCTTTATAATGGCAAGAGTTTCAGTTAATAAATTTTATTCTTCAAAATATGTATTTGGTCAATATAAGTCAGACCCGTATCATGTTGTATAATACACAGTGCGAAAACCTTCCTTCATTACCAAATATAACAAAGAAGGACGAACACACAACCAACAACTTGTTTCGTCCAATATGACAAGTACAAACATATGGAATTAAGAAACAAGAACAAATCCAGCACGTAGTACATGTGGAATATTTCTGCTCGATTATTATGTCAGGCACCTTTTAAGTAGTCATCTTAAATATATATATATTTTAAAACTTTGAATACATAATCAACTGTATTTGGTCAAACACGTTTTCTAATTTTCCTCATCGACATCGTATTATGCATGACATACATAAATACAGTGTGTACGGTCATTTCAATGTAAGCGTGCCAATCATGACACTCGCTGGCATATTTGTAGGTTATGATTTCGTTTATTTCTATCGTTGATCAGATTTCTATAATAAAACATCCGTCATTGAAGTTAAATTTAAGCGTTTATTCAAATTTCACGTTTTAGTATTACCCTTGTCTTCGTTTATATCAAACAATGAAATAAGTCATAATAAAAACAACAGCAAAATTAAACATTAAAAAGACAAAAAACGAAAAACAAAACAAGAAAACTAAGAACAAATTAAAGCAAGATTCATGCATATTCAAAATCTAAAGTCAAACCAAAACAACAGTCCAATGGAAAAACAGAGTTACAGGAAAGACACGGAATATAAAGCTTGAACAGTTTTGTTTTTGGTGATTCTTTATAACAGTTTATTAATTAAAGTTAATTAAATTTTTAATTCTAATCATTTAGTGACATTACCAATAATGTTACCTCAACAGGTTTGACCTTAAACACTCTTTTTAAAGCCTACCGTGTCCAATTTCTTGATTGGACTATTAACAGGTCATCTCATTTAGTAGAACTTTAGAAACTCCAAGTATGTCAAACATCATCCAAAAAATTGTCTAAAAACGTATGCCCGTACATCGTGATCTAACCATACATTCGTTCACACATTCTAGCATACTTATATTAAACAATCGTAGAAGAATATTATTTGATTGACATCTTTCAAACAGTAAAGTCTTCGCTTGCATTATTTTTTTATATTAAGTTATCGTTATCACACACAGCTGTCAACCCTTGCACACCGGACATGGACGTCACACATATGTTGAAAAAAAACTACGTCTATACTAAAAATGAATGTGAGGTCATTTATAATGATTAGCTATGGCGAACTGTTTCATGTGTTTGGCTGTATAGAAAAATAAAACTTTATCAACTGTGACGTGAAATGAGTGTATATTTGTGTGGCTCATTTTTTTTTCGGCCAGTCATCTTATATGAGAATGAAACGAAACTAAGATTTTGTAATACACAGCAGGTCAACAGTGACGTATTAGACTAATCAAAGATTCTTGTTATAGGTTTGACGGATTAGTGACGTGAACATGAGGTGAACTTGACTGCTGACTAATAGCTAACATAGTAACGCATACGAGTGCAAGTACAGCACATAATATATATATATGTAAAAGTTAAGATATACAATCAGCTACTTCATTCATATGATTTTAAGTTGAAAGCAACTATATTCACAGGATTTATTTTTATGTATGCACAGTTTTGATATAGAAGAAAAACCGACATGGTTCATGTGGTTAAATAATACAAATAATAACACCATAACATACAAAAATCCATTTTGATATTCTTGTCATGGTTAGAAAATACATAAAATAACACCATTAAAAACTCAATCCCAATGTATTCTTGTACGTGTCTATTTTTTTAAATGTACCTGTGATAATACAAACGTCACAAAAAATATGTCACTATTTGACGTTGATTCATTCATCTGAAGCGCAGTTTATATTTCGTTTGTGTTGTCCTGGTGTGCTGTCGTAAATTCATGGGAGGTGTTCGTTGTTATTCTCTTGTTTAAATGGTGTAATATTATACTATATTATTTATTTATGTATTTCTCTGTGCTGAGTGTTCTTGCGTTTGTTTGTACTGTATTCCTGTTGCGTTGTATTGTCATTTTAGCAATACATGTATTTTTGACATTGCCATATACGCGGGAGGTTTGGATAGCCATAAAACCAGGTTCAACCAACCATTTGCTCCTTAAATGTCCTGTACCAAGTCAGGATTATGGCAGTTGTTATCTACAGTCTATTTCTATGTATGTTGGCGTTTGTTTTTTTGTAGTTCAGTGTTTCTGATGTTCCGCTGTTTTCCTCTCATAGTTGATGTGTTTCCTCGGTTTTAGTTTGTTACCAGGATTTGTTTTCGCTTAATCGAATTATAACTATTGAACAGCAGTATACTACTGTTGCCTTTATATACCAACACGTGCATAGATTATACTTCTGTAAATATAAATTAATTGATTCCGAAGCAGTCATCATAGCTAAAACAATTGATATGCTAATACAGTGAGATCTGTGTTTACTCTTTCCGAATCTTGATTAGGTTTTGCAGGTTTTGTGATTAAAGACAATTTCATCTATAGCAGTACACAAGCTTTCAACAGGTTTAATTTTAACAAATACTAAAGGTTATTACTTTTAATTAAACAAGATACTTTCAACTTTTGTCCACTCCAAAGAGTAATGAGCGTTGTGCTGTTTACAATGGTTAATGAAATAAAACAAAAATAATGAATACATTAATATCCTAAAGTTGTATACAATGCATGACTAAGATAAGTCAATGTGATATGATCTAAAGGAACATAGTGTTATCGTTCTTTGCTCAGTATTCGTTTTTTAAATTCATTTTTGTTTTATCGTTGATCTCGGATCATTTGATGGCGTAGAGAATGGAAACGGGGAACTTGTAAAAAAAAAAACTACAACCCGACTAAATAGCAAAAAACAGCCCACGTCAACCATAGGTCTTCAAAGCAATGCTAGAATCACGAACTGCGGAGGCGATCTTCAGCTGGCCCCTAAACAATAATGTATACTAGTAATTTGAAATTCATTTCCAGTGAGTAATATTCTACATTACAATCATATTTCCTACAAAACTGACCATTTTAACATACTAAATTCATCATAAAAACCAGGATTAAAATTGTGAACGCCAAAGCTCGATGTCGGAAAACAGAAATCAACGAATCGATACAATTTCAAACAAAGTTAAACATGGTTAAAAATGTTTTAACAGTTCAGAAGCAACCACGTAATCTAGATTGCTTCAAAGATGCATATAAAAAATTGACAGATACAATGACAAAAAAAGGTTATTATAAAGATAAAAATGAATGTACAAAGTGGTCAAATATGCATCAGATATAATATCACTTGTGTTGCAACAAGACCCATGCGATGCTAATTTTGAAATTGATTCTATCAATGTCTATGGTTTTGATTTAATTTGTTTACATAAACTGTAAATGCAACTCCAATTAATTACAAGTTCAGGGTACGGACAATATTTTACTAATCAAAGTACATACAAACAATTCTAATTGTAACATACAGCATCTTTTGCTCAATATTTGTATTATCAATTTAATAAAAGTATTTAAAGAATCGGTTCAAAAGAAAAACAGTCATTTTATGAATTACAAATTATGAATACGTTTGATTCATGAACTGATACATCAATTGTTTAAAGTGATAAGTGCTTCGGAGAGTTAAACTTTGGAGAACACAAATGTTGTCCCGTTTGGTTAGATAACAGAACGAAACTAAGTAGATGACATTGCATCATCTGTAAAATACCACTGATAATGTTTGTCAATCCGTGTTGCATATTTGTTAAAAGTGATAAACTTTCACATGTCAGCTCATTAAGTCATTTAAGGACATGTTCCATCTAACTATGACTCACTTTGTCGTTCAAGTTATTCATCACAGTCGTCTTTTCCATGTGTCAAAGTTTTGTGTTGTGTTTTGTATACTGTTTTTGTATTTCTGGTCTTTTTCTTTTTTTGCCATGGCGTTGTTAGTTTATTTTTGACTTATGAGTTTGAATGTCCCTTTGGTATCTTTCGCCTCTATTGTGTATCTATGTATGTACAATAGGAATCGTAAATAGTATGTAGGAAGGCCCGATGTTTTCATAGATTGCAGATTTAACGTAAAGTGTTGATTTATGTTGGTTGTTCATTTTTGTTGTAATTATGATTTATTTAACCATACTTATTGCAAATCAATACCGTTTACAGTTGATTGTGTGTAGTTAGATTATTGTTATTAGATTATCTCACGTCAACTAATTAATGTATTGACCATTCTAATAAAAGAACTGCTTTTATAAATTAAATTGTACAGTTAACCTAATTGCATTAACGCTTAAACGTGTAATGTGTAGTAAATTGTTTTCTTCTTTCAAGATATTTGACAGTAACACAGCAATATATATATATATATATATATATATCCCATTTACGTTAACATGTTTTTTGTGAATATTTGGAATAAATCAACTTGCGCAAAATCATTTAAATACTCATTCTAACAACGAATGATACATTTCAGAATTTTACTGAGATATAGTTATTTGAATTTTCCTCGTATTGTGCTATTTTATTTGTATTACATGACCAACACGATGGGTGCCACATGTGGAGCAGGATTGCTCACCCTGCCAGAGCACCTGGGATCAATCCCAGTTTTTGGTGGGGTTCGTGTTGCTCAGTGTTTAGTTTTCTATATTGTGTTTTGTGTACTTTTTTTTGTCTGTTGGTATTTTTTTTTGTAGCGATGGCGTTGTCAGTTTACTTTCGACTTATGAGATTGAATGTCTATTTAGTATAATCGCCTCTCGTTTATATTGTTGAAACAGTGTCGAAAAAATTGTAACTTACCATATTTAATGTGCGATTAAATCTATTGTTTGAATATTTTTTATATGATGCAACACATGCATGTCAAAATAATGCTATTTCTTGTATAATATTTTCTCCTGTTTAGGTCTTTTGAGAACATTATTTGATATGTCAAAAACGTTGTAAAGTTTGTTTATGTCCCTGATACCAGCTTTTGAATCAAATATGTTACTAAAAGGAAAACTCAAGTACATGTGCATATACATAACAGTTTTCAATAATGTAGTATTCTTTTGAAATTATATGACTTGGAATGCATGGTTGTGGGATTACTAGGATATACCGACTACTCAGTTATCAAATTACCAAATGTCACTGTCAATGGAAATATAATAAGATATGTCTTAAAAATGTACCAAGGAAGGGAGGAGGGAGGGTGGGGGTGGGGGTGGTGGGTCATTGTGACTTTTATTATACATGAATTAGGTTTTTTATAAACGAAATCTTCAGATGGTCCGAACTAAGATCGTTTATAAAAAGCCATAAAACCATTTAATGTAATAAATACATGTTTATATAGACCAAAGAAAAGAACGCAGCCCAAAGCCACCAATTGGTCTTCAACACAGCGCGAAAATCCCGCACGCGGAGGCGAGCTTCAGCTGGCCCCTAAACAAAAATGTGTACTAGTTCATAGAAAGTTGACGCCACACTAAACTCCGAAACATATAAATGAACCGAAATTAAAAACCCATACAAGACTAACAATGGACAGAGGTCCTTGACTTGGGATAGGCGCAAAAATGCGGCGGGGTTCAACATGTTTTGTGAGATTTCAACCTTCTCCCTATACCTCAAGTCAATGTAGAATAAACAAACACACAGCAACACGGACAGTAAAAGTTAAAAGAAGTCCAAGTCCGATGTTACAAAAAGTAACAGAAGAAACTATGCAAAATAACAATGATAACCTAAATTAACAAAGGACTACCAGCAGTTACTGACATGCCAGCTCCTGACCTCAATTAAACTGATTGAAAGATTATGTCTTCATCATATGAAAATCAAGCACAATCCCTACCGTTAGGGGTTTAGTACCATACTATCATAAAATATACGAGAAGAACATAACCCGTATCATGCCAACAACTGGTTTTAGAATAAATGTGTTTATTTCCGATGCGAAGACCCTGTGCATTGCTGTGAGTGAATAAATATGAATTCAAAAAAAGTGCCATCTTTAATGACCTGACAACAGTATGGTAACTATATACCTTCTGAATAAGTCTGTTTGAAGGTTTGGTTAGCTTAAGATGTGAATGACGACATTTTTGTGCTTAGTATAGACTATAACCATAACAGATTGCATGTGAAATAACTGAACGTATAAAATATCTGCACGTTGATTTATATTTACGAATGATGTCCTTGTACCGATGATAAAATTTAGGAAATGTTTTGACAGGTTCGTGATATCGAAAACCCTGGTGTAACAACTTTTCAGTAATACAGCATGTTTACAAGGGAGAGTATAATGATGTTATATTCTAACTAACACAAACCATACAAAATAGAACAGCGATACGAACAATTATTAAACAGTTACTACTGTTGATAACATAGAAAAAAAAGAATAAAAGAATAAAACACTTTATATAGAGAAAGTATTAGACACCATGTTTTATTCTAATTGGTTGGGATTCGAAAAAAGAGCTTTAGGTCAATATTGAGTTTCGACACAAAATATTGTTCTTGTATATTATTGAAACTTAATCATTTTTTTTTAAACTCGAAACAGAAATATGACGTAAAAAAATGATAAAAAAAGGATAAAATGAACCACCACAAATTATTATAATCGTGTTGTAATATATGTGTATAAAATAATAAACCTTTAGTTTACTCGTTTTATCAAATGATAATTATTAAACATAAATACAGAAATTAATAAAAATAACCGAATAAAATACATCAAATGAAGGGTTATGCTGTATGATACAAATAGCTAAAACTGTTAAAGAGTACAACTGTCAATGCGTGATCTAAAGCTATCCATATCTGTTTTCAATAAGGTATTCTATGTTTACTGCCAGAAACATTTTTGAATATGCCTTGAACATTTTTACGAATATGTTTTTGAATTATTCTTAACATATTGAAACAAGATCATCGAATTGATTTTAAAGAGAAACAAAACTTTAAAAACTGAATTCTAAAAACATACCATGTATAAATATTTGTTTAGTCAACTTGAGTCACAATAAAATTGAGAATTGAAATGGGGAATGTGTCAAAGAGACAACAACCCGACCACAGAACAGACAACAGCAGAAGGCCACCAACAGGTCTTCAATGCAGCGAGAAATTCCCGCACCCGGAGGCGTCCTTCAGCTGGCCCCTAAACAAATATATATACTAGTTCAGTGATAATGAACGCCATACTAAACTCCAAATTGTACACAATAAACTAAAATTAAAAATAATACAAGACTAACAAAGGCTAGAGGCTCCTGACTTGGGACAGGCGCAAAAATGCGGCGGGGTTAAACATGTTTATGAGATCTCAACCCTCCCCCTATACCTCTAGTCAATGTAGAAAAGTAAACGCATAACAATACGCACATTAAAATTCAGTTCAAGAGAAGTCCGAGTCTGATGTCAGAAGATGTAACCAAAGAAAATAAACAAAATGACAATAATACATAAATAACAACAGACTACTAGCAGTTAACTGACATGCCAGCTCCAGACTTCAATTAAACTGATTGAAAGATTATGTCTTCATCATATGAATATCAGGCACAATCCTTCCCGTTAGGGGTTTAGTATCATACCATCATAACATATATGAGAAGAACATAACCCGTGTCATGCCAACAACTGGTTTTTAAATAAATGTGTTTAGTGCCGATGCAAAGACCCTATAAGTGAATCAATATTAACGCCAAAATATGCAATCTTTAATGACCTGACAACAGTATCGTATCTATATCCCTTCTTAATAAGTCTATTTAAAGGTTTTGTTAGTTTCAGAGGTGAATACTGACATTTTTGTGCTTTATAAAGAATATTTCCATAAAAAAATGGATGTGAAATACCTGAACGTATAAGAAGTCTGCATGTTGAGCTATATTTACGAATGATGTCCTTATACCGATGATAAAATTTAGTAAATGTTTTGACCAGTTTGTGATATCGAAAACCCTGGTGTAATAATTTTTCAGTAATACATAAATTTCTCTCGTTAAAATCTAAAACATTGTTACATACACGAGCGAATCGTACAAGTTGAGATATATAAACACCGTAAGATGGTGACAAGGGAACGTCACCATCTAAAAATGGATAATTAACGATAGGAAATGAAAAATCATCTCTTTTATCATATATTTTAGTATTAAGCTTTCCGTTAATGATATAGATATCAAAATCGAGGAAAGGGCAGTGGTCATTGTTAGTATTAGCTTTATTTAAAGTAAGTTCAACAGGATAAATTTCTTTAGTATACATACTGAAGTCGTCATTATTGAGAGCCAAAATATCATCCAAATATCTAAAAGTATTATTAAATTTGTGTATCAGATGTTGTTTCGATGGGTCTTTACTGATTTTTGTCATAAATTGTAACTCATAGCAATACAAAAAAAGGTCCGCAATAAGTGGTGCACAGTTAGTCCCCATTGGAATTCCGATAACCTGACGATATACGGAATCTCCAAAGCGAACAAAAATGTTATCTAGTAAAAATTCAAGGGCATATATAGTATCAAAGCATGTCCAATTGACATAGTTTTTTTGTTTATTGCTACTAAAAAATGACCTAAAAGAGTTTGAACATATATATTCACATTCTGACTTTTTAAATGCCCATTTAATTAGGTGTGTGAATTTTTTCTTAATGAGAATGTGAGGCAATGTGGTATATAGGGTAGAAAAATCAAAACTTTGAACAGATTCAAAATCACCAATATATGCATGCAATCTATCAAGTACTTCCAACGAGTTCTTGACACTCCAAAAGTAATTAATTCCACTATTTTCGATGGCCTTATTTGAACAATTTATTATCAGGTTTTTGATTGTACCAAGTGTACTGGTAAGAAGAATAGACAATTTAGTAGTGGAACAATGGCTTGAAGACGAAATGAATCTATATTTGTAAGGTGTTTTGTGTAGCTTCGGAAGCCAATACATAGTTGGGACTTTTATTGTATTTGGTTCTGCTTGTAAAGCGGTAGCTAAAAGTTTATGTTTGTTACAGATGTCGTTTTCTGAAAATGGAGTCAGTTGGAATGTTGGTGAATTGGTGATTTCTTTTTTCAGAACCTCAATGTAAAATTTACGTCAAACAATAATAATATTATTAGCAGCTTTATCGGCCGGGACAAAAACAAATTCCTTGGCTAGTTCTTTTAGTTTATGTTTGATACGAGAAATAGGTTTATTGTGGTTATTGTTAAGAGTAAAATGTTCTTTAAAATGTTGAATACGTATATCAACTATGTTCATTACTGATTTAAAAAAAGAGTCCAAAGATTTTTGTCAGCTTTTTCCCGTTTTATCCATTTCAAACAGTAAGTATGGAGTGAGTCGTGGATGATATTACGACACTCATTCCAATTAATAATTGACGGGGGACGATATTTAGGTCCTTTACTGAGGAATGATTTTAACTCTCGGTCTTGAACGATGTTAAGATCTCCTGTTATAACATGGGAAATGGGTCCATAAATGTATTCGGAATTACTGCAATTACATGAAGTAGGTGTATTTTCACTGATATTAACATCTTTACACAATTGGCTATAATTAAACACAAATTTCCGGGTAGATTTCTTGTAAATATAACAAATAAGAGGGAGCTCAGTATTATCAAAATATTCCGGAATTTGTTCTTTAACAGAATGGTCGTTAAACATACCGGCAATATTTACAAAATCAAAACCTTTATTGACATACTTTATTTCAATAAACTGTTTTTTATGATCTTCAGGGCGATCAATTTTGGGAAACAGTTTAGAATAACAATATGCCATTATAATTTGAACGATTTCATACTTAGGACTGCTATATGAAATTGTGTTGCAATCCTCTAAAATTTTATTTAACTTATTAACCGGTAATGAACAGAGCTTTGTTAACAGATAATGTCTGCCGTTGTTTTTTGAAATAGAAATTAGGTCCGAAATATTGGTATGATTGGTCCGAAATTTTCTTTGATTGCGATTTTTTCTACGACCATGAGAACGGTTTTTACGAACAATGCATTTATTCTTTCAAAATTATCTATGAGTTTAATTTAGATTTGTTTCATAGAACAATAGAATAATGCTTGCAAAATTTATAATATGAGGAAAACAATAAAGTCAAAATCAATTACATGCAAGACAAAACCTTGTTCACAAAATATAGGCATCCACGGTAGAGCATTCAAAGGTGTACACTAATTCGTTGTTATCGAGTTCAAACGTCATACACAATGAAAAAGGGACAATGACATTAACCATAGTCAATCAAATTTGTAAGCGATTAGAAATAATATTCAATTACATATACTTCCAAGCATTATTACACTTGGATTGATTTACCTCCAGGTCAACAATGCATTTCATTTTTTTAATTTATCAAGCTAAAGCGAACAAATAAAATAAAATAAAATTGAGAATGGAACTTGGGAATATGTCAAAGAGACACCAACCCGATCAAAGAGCAGAAAACGGCCGATGGCCACCAATGGGTCTTCAACACAGCGAGAAAATCTCGCATCCGGAAATCATATTTCTTTTCTGAAATTAAATAAATATAATGCCAGCAACAATATAAACGTCCTTGATTTTAGTCTTATCGCTTCGTCATTTCAATGAAGCATTGAAAAACAAACTATTGGAATTGCTTTCACAATGATCTGGCACTTATTGCAAACTACTTATCTTCCCAATACTCATGGAGGCAAGAAATCAAAGTATATGAAAAAAATTGATACTATACATTGCAAAACTTAGGAAAAATGGATACTATACATTGCAAAACCAAGGAAAAATGGATACTATTCATTGCAAAACTAAGGAAAAATGGATACTATACATTGCAAAACTAAGGATTATCATTTTTGTAAAACAATGACAAATATTATTATATTTAAAAGATGTAATACTACAATTGATAAACACAGAATACAAACATTGTGAATTATTATTTTTTGTTATCGGCTCCACATTTGTGAAAATTGATCACTGAATTTAACTGCATATTAAGGACCCTTCAAATTAATTCTGTATAGGTCACCGCAATGAGAAAACCCTTGTAAAAGTTGTAAAATAATACACCATAAGAACAAACTATAAAAATCATTTGAAAAGGGATTACCTCAAACCAACTTATGTTCATGGATACTTTATATCGCGTTTGTCCCTTACTAGCCCATTTCGCTGCGATTTAATTTCGCGATTTTGAAATTTGCTTGATGTAGTTAAATAAAGGAAAGATCCAAGTTCTACATATTCGCGATGTTTTAAATTCGCGTTATTTTTCTACTCGAGAAAGTCGCAAAAATAAATCGCTCGCGAAGATCAGTTGGTTTACAGTAACTGATTAGATCGAAACAAAGCAGAACAAAAAAATAACAAACACGATATATGTATATGCTGTCTCAATGTGATGTACCTGTCATATCCCTGCATATATTCGGGATAAAAATGAAACAGTTATATTGTATCTTGAAAAAGACAGTAAACATGTTAAAGTATTTTTTGTTGGTAGCTGCTTTGTTATTCGATTCTGCTAAATCGTTCCTAAAACAAGTGTTTTACGATTCGATATATACAAATGCGTATACACTGATTCATAGTTAAAGATTAATGAAATTAAAATTGAGCTACTCTCGTTGCAAGGTCAATCTTAATTTCCAGCTTATACAGAATGCTCTTGACGTGGAATTAATTTTTGACGCCTAGTTCGTGCGACTTATTTTTATTGATGTTTGAAATTTTATTCACAAGCTAAGGAAGAGTCTCATATTAAATTAAACATTCGAGATGATTCAAATTACACATCTTTTCTTCGTATGTCTCAGAACAAACATTTGCAATACAAAATAATCCGCAACCAAATTTACAACTAAAATTAATTTCAATAAAATGAGATTCATTGAAAGATGATAAGAACTCAACTGTATATATATGTAAAGAGAAAGACGACATACATATGTCTCGTCATTTAATACCATTCGACAAGCATAAACACATCACTTAAAACATCTTATTTGCCCGAGTTTAAAAAGGTAACACAGTTACTAGGGTTCAAAATGAAATTGTAGTGAGTTGTGATCATGTAGTCTAAATATCGAAAACAACAAACATAGGAATGTCTGTGTATTTATCGTTTGTCGGGTTCGTAGTGTTAATTTCAGTAAAATTAAATACACAATTGATACTATGGATTCCTTGTTTTCTTAGCTACTAATTTTCGTGGAATGTAGAAACATTGTCTTTTCGTGGCTTTCATTTACCATGTATGTGTCTACGTACAATATACAATTCAACAGTTAAAATACCAATCTATGTCAATATTTAATCCTTAACTTTCAGCATGATTAGGACTTTAATAATTGCTACGGTCTTCAACCTTAGATTTGATCTTTCAGTATTAAAATCCTACAGACATTCGCAATTTATCAAGACACACTTTGAATTGAAAATTGTATTCAATTTTATAGAATATTTGAATAAATAATTGTTATTTATTTGTATTTTGCACAAAAAAGGAGGAATGACTGGACATTTATACAAAAATGTCTATGCTTAAAAACCGTATGAGCAGTAATGATGTTTACTTTTGTAACTTTAAATACGTTTCATTAAATAGTGTTATTGGAATACAACGCGTAAAATATTTCAAACTTTTTCTATAAATAGATATACCGTATAGCGGGTTATTTTCTTATATAATTTGACACTAATTAATAAGGATAAAATACCTGACAGCGTACCTTACACTCTTATATTATTATATATTTTTTTATTCAACCAATAAACTAGTTAACACCTGACAGCCAGCGAACAATTGCCTTTTGCATTTATGTTGTTTGAATTAACATCTACCGTTATTGATCCGTCGAACATGAAAAAATAGACAGTTTACAAAACGCTTTAGCTATTAGAAAGTATCGAACGTATGCATAAATTTTCGCGGAATTCATTTTCGTGATTTCCCCTGACCCGCCAAAATAAACGAAAATAGACACCCAAAAAAATAACTCGCTATACGTTAGGGTGCTTTCCGTCATATTTATATTTCGTTGATTTGCTCACTGCAGTTTTTGTTTTGAGGTCACTGTTTGTTTTTTTTTTGCAATTAGCAGACGTCTTTCTTTTAAATGTTTTAATTTTGTTCTGTCGGGGCCTAATATGTATTACTAAACTGTTTGAGTTATGCCAACTGTTAAAGAGAATTAGGCCGTTAGATTTTTCGTTTGAATTGTTTTACATTTTGTCATTTCGGAGACTTTTATAGCTGACTATGCGGTATGGGCTCTGCTCATTGTTGAAGGCCGTACGGTGGCCTTAAGTCGTTAATTTTTGTGTCCTTTTGTCTCTTGTGGAGAGTTGTCTCATTGGTAATCATACCACATCTTCTTTCTTTTGTGTTAAAGAGAAAACGGTTAGCTGTGTTTACATGTTATATACTCATCCTTCAGCTTTCTTAAATAGTTACATCAGCGGTATTAATACTACATACGCCTGTGTTTATATAAAAACATGGAGAAGAAGTATGATTGCCAATGAGACAACTATCCACCAAAGTTCAAATACATTGGATGTAAGCAATTATAGGCAACTATACGTCCCTCAACAATGAGAAAAACAAATACAGTATAGACGGCTATAAAGGGCTCCGACATTACATCTTTTGTAGTGAAATATGGCACCTTTACAATTCAGTTTAATTTGTTCGTGTTTGTTTAATTGTGTCTCATATTTTTGATATTTTAGATCTATCAGGTTTGCAAAGAAACATTTTTTTTTCAATCGTTATCCTTACATGATACCTCTTGCCTCCTTTAGAGACATGGACTTTCAGCTTTCTTTTTCATTCTTCACAAACTCTTTGTATATTTAAGAGAATGATAATCCCTTTCCTGAAGTAAGGGATTATCATTCTCCTACAAACTTGAAATATTGCAAAGTGCTCAAGGCTCAAATGATCTCTTGATTGGTTGTATTCAAGAATTAGTTTCATCGTCAGTGTAAATTAAATGTTTATAATTGATGCCTGACTTCATTTTTCATTCATTATATTGCGTTTTGGTTTGAATGCCAGCAAAACCAATATGTAATAGAAAAGTGTATTTTTGTGATAGTTTTCTACTTTTTAAATCGTAACATGGCAATAGACATGTTTATTTAATCAAGTGACATCCAAAATTACAAATAGTATGCCTATTTCCTGAAATGAATACCACTTGACTGTTAAAAGAGATTATAATAGCTATTTGAACAAGTTGAACATGTTGAAGTAATTAAACATGTTAAAGTCATATTGTTAAAATTTAAGACTATTTTGTTGATTTTCTATGATTGTGTGAATAAAAAGATAAATGAAACCAGAAATGTGTCATAACCATTCACATTGAGCTTGTCTCTAAGGTATAGTTTATCAAAGACAGTAATTCCTCAGCTCTCCCGAATAATTGAAATATACTTATGATAGTTACCACACCAACAAATTTATGATATTGTTTACTGTATGCTATGCACAAATTAAATAATATTTCAAAGGTTAACATGGTTAACATGAATTGCAAGCATATTTGACGTAAAGCAGACATTTATTCAGTGTCACACAATCGAGACACAAGCAGGGAGAGACAATAATCAGCAAGACTGATTATAAACAGATCATTCACACCATGTGTCCACACTCTCCCCATATTGCAATGCATATGCTGTAAGCAGTCAGGGGCGTTACTTAAACAAGTTATTTTTCTAAGTTACTTACATGTATATAGGTAGTTTTTGTTTTTAAAAAATATAAATTAACCCAATGGAGTCATTTTAAATTTCAATAGAACATATAGAAGCATGGACTTAATGTAGTTTTCATGAATTTTTACATCATTTTATTACATGAAATTAAGAACTTGCTAACTTTGAGAGGTGTATAGAGATAAAATGTTATTTTAAAAATAATAACAAAAATATTACTTGAAAACGTAATCTTATACATCTTTGAAAGAATTAGTAACTACAAGTATTTAAGGAACATATGTAATTGTATTGGGTAACAAATATAAATAACTTCAAGTCTTAATTAAATCAGAAGTTTATATCTATTTATATCTGTCTACCTTCAAGATGTCCAAGGAAAATGATATTTAATTAGTCCCAGGAGACCAATTTTTGACCCAGAAGCGTCGATATGAAAGAAAGTGCATCAGAAAGGCAATTAGTGTTTCAGAAAGATTAGTTTTTCTTATATTTCATGGGTAAAATTACCGGGTGACTGTGAACATTTGTTAAAGCTAGTAAAATCCATATAAATGGACAATTATACAAAGAATATTGAAAAAAGTTACTTCTATAAGTAATATTTAAAATAGCCTCGTTTTCATCATTACGTGTATAGGTAACTCTTAAAGTTACTTGTTTAAGTAATACCCCTGACTGGTAAGAGTAAAGCAGACAATGAAAAAAAAAATATGCATTTAAATGTAAAATGACATATTCTAAACAGAGCAAGCACACAGTGTAGCGTGATCAAAGCAGTTTCATGCCCACTCTCGCGCCTATTGCCATTCATATGCTGTAAAAGTAAAACATAAATATGAAATGAGTATGCATTTAATTGTCTAATGCAATCAATTTAAATATTTATCGATGCCATGTTAACATTCATAAATGTGTAAGTTATGTAATTGAAGTGAATGTTATCAATAATAACACCTTATATAAGATGGATATTTTAAATAATTACACTTTGTATAAGTATTTTGGGATTTAACTGATTTATATATCATATCTGTTATGCATTTGCTTTTATCAGATGGATTTTGTTCATATTTTACAACCAACTTTGTATAGGAGCAATGCCAGCCTTTTTTATTCTATTCGCAGTGTTGTTTGCGATTTGATAATTGTGCATATATAACCCTTCATGAAGACACTTTGAAAAGCTGCTTTTTTATTTACATTATTTTCAAAGCGAACGAGTAATTTGGTTACATTTTGTATGTCTGACAAAATAATATTTAGTAATATTTGAAAGCGACTCAGCTTTATGACTATATATGTCGAAAATATCCCCATAAACTGAGCATGTTCAGAATTGCAAATATGACCCGCTACCTGTGTAGCGTTGTGATTGTGGCTCTTTTTGATATTTCATGGTGACGTTAACGATAACTAGCACGCGAGTAATCACTAATGAAAAGGAAAACATTTGTCATTTTATTCGTTTTGTATTGACTACATGAAGTACTAGCTTAAGTTTCCTGTGTAGTGAAGTGTTTTGTTGACTTAGTGTTGTTTGTCCATTTATTGATTTATCATCTGAAAGGAATAACATCCATTCGTCTTCCTCAAATAGCTGTTTTATAGGATCATCGCTATTGACCCATACCATGATAACATGTCTTTTGAAAAAGAACGTTAATTAAATTTGTTGTTGTCGACACTCACTTTTTGTTCAAAAGTTAAGGTTTTCTGTTTTGTCAACAACATGTTATAGCTATTTCTTTTGTTACGGGGTTTTTCTTCAGTTGAGAAGGATCATTATGAACATTCTACCTTTGTCCCTCATCCGGAAACAAGACTTTATATGCTGTGAAACAAATGCTTTGAAACAAATGCTTTGAAACAAATGCTCCAACTTTATAGAATATTTCATCTGCCTTGTTACATGTTGTATGTTGGGTTTTGCATTGTATTGTTTTATATTTGATTGTAAATTCTTTGTGATTTCCAAATATGCTTACTCCGACAACCCGCATGGAATATAATGACACTTTAATCAAACGTCTGTTTGAATATCCATTTTCCAATAATATTAGTTCATGTTTAGTGTTATATCAAAATTAATAATTTCAATCAGAATTAATAAAAAGTGTTCTGTTTAAAATCATAGACTCGGTTCATACTAGCTTTGTTGGAATCAATCTAAATTTGAATCGATCTAAATATTTCAAATTAATTTAACTCCTCTAGTGTGTTTTAAGACCGATTCAAAACCAATTCAAACTCGATTTTAAGCGATCACATTTGACTTAAATCGATATCATTGTTCAAGTGTGAACGGGTACTTAAAAACAAAAACATGTTAAATTAATTTAATCAAATGTTGTTATACCTACCTTAGCTTCATAGTTCTAACAGTCACCCTTAACAACAACATGTAGGAAGTTTAGATAACAAAGGGTTTAAAATTTAATTAAACCACAGTTCTACTAAGATTTCTTTTTTTAATTGTAAAATTTGTACGTAAGGCCTCTGTGTATTTCATTTCTGTTTACTTGAACATTTTATTGTCTGTCTTATTTTATTTCTCTTTAAATGTTTGACTGAATAAGCCGTTATTACTGTTTAGAAATGTTATTATAATAATCACATACATATATAGTTGAATACGAAATGTCTTCGGTCGAAAAAGTTATATATTATATTGCCATATTTAAAACACCATTTTAAAGCCGACTTTCTTTTTTAGAATTTCATTGTAAAAATCCCAGACACCCAACTCCAAAATGATATTGATATAAACGAAAAATGTATCAACTGCATATCTGCATTTTATAAACGTCTGTATGATATGTCAAATCAATTATAACCGAATGCGTTCTCATTTGGTATAATTTAAGTAGATATGCCTCATATCCATATTTGCATTGCTGTTTTTTGTCGGAGCCTTCTTAATATAAACCCGAATTATATTACTTACAAGTATTAGGTTTCGTTCTCTAAAGAAGTAACACGTAAATCAATGGCAGTATCTGGTGCTAAGTGATATGATGGAAAGTCTAACTACTTTCTATTAAATCACTGTACTGCCTCATGTAATGGCTTGTTCATAATGATTGGAATTCCTTCAAACCGTTTTGCCTTAAATCTGATTATCTGACCTTTTAGCTTTCTCGCGTCATGGATGATAATCATTATACCATTCGTAATACTAACCACACATGTTTATGAAAGGTAAATTGCATGTCATTGAAACCACATGGCCGTGTAGGAAATATTGTGTATCTTGTGATTCAATGCTGTCATATTTTAACAAAATATCAAACATATTTTGATAATACAAACGGACGAAAAACAATGGCATTATGTTTTTCATGTTCTGCAGTTGTTCGCTTTATTAAATATGGACGGAAGAGAAGGTTTCGGATGTAAAATCGATTAACCGATTGAGAGCATCCGATCTAAAAAAAATAAATTGGAGCACCTCATTGATTCTTGTCATTCACGGAAATTGATCCAGTATTGATGTATGGTGGCCCTAATTTCAACGTTTAGTCCATCTGACTTTAAATCACTGTAAATGATGGTATAGTTTTGAAAAGTATATATAAACAGCTTTTCTTAGAATGAACCTTATAGACATAAGATTTTTGTCTACAAACTTTTGCTATTAGGTTACCATTCATTATGATAGAAAATGTGTTGCCATACTAAACTTGCTATACAATTAGACATTTTTATACTTGACGCTTTTGACTATGCACACATGTTATCGGCGATATCTTCCTGTACGTTAATTATGTATTTCAAATGCTGTTGGGCAAAACCAGCCATATAATTGTCAACAGATTCTCATTTGAAATATGGTATGTCCATATTATTGTGTTATTTATCATGGCCGTAGCCACATACAAAAAATGAAATGTTATTTGGACAGGTTCCCTATGAAAAAAGATTCCAGATGCAGGATAAAGAGCGCTCAATTTTGATATTCAAACAATCATTATCTTTCCATAGTATGTCGTTACATATTTTGTGTTAGACATTTTCATTTAAACAAAACGCTTGTACATAAACATCCTGTTGAAAATTGTTAAAAAGATAATCACATAGAAAAGTAACTGTCTATTTCAAACATGGTATTAACTAAATCTGTGTCTGTTCTAATGCATCATTGGCTACCAAATATACGATTAAAAGCGATCCTGATGAATGTTTATCGGACGCAAACAGTTTATAATAGTTCTTTTCATTAATTTCTAATGGTCATCAAATTTAAGTGGAAGCTATCACTTGATTGCAACAAATTCCATGAAATGCTAATTTTGTAATTGATTCTATGGTTTTGATTTAATTAGTTTACATACACTCTAAATGCAACTTAAAATCATTAGATTTCACGATTCAGGGAATGTTTTATTAATCACAGTATAATTATACAATTATAATTGTAACGTATCAATAACTTGTGTTCAAAATTTGCATTATCAACTGTATCAAACTACAATGTAGTTGTAGAACCGGTTTGATGTATAAACACTCGTTTACATTCCATCTGTGAACTACACTGTGTGCATATATATATATTTTAAATTGACTACAACTTTCAAACCTATGATTGCGTTGGATAAAAACCGCAATTTTTATACGTATGCATGCAAAATAAATTTCTTTGTAGAGGGGTCTAAATACAACACAAACAACATTTTCCAAAAGACCAAAAAAGTGAAAAAGTATATTTTTACAAAACGCATTTGACTAACAGGTCGAACAACGGATTTTCTTAAACCCTGTTGATTGCCATTGGCGATTGCCAAATAAACGGATCACAAGATGTAACAAAATTGATATTTGTACACCATATCCGGATTACGACAATTAATGTCTCTTAAGTGATGTGTGGAATCGAAACGGTATTTGGAAGGCCATATAATTTACCTCAATTTAGAATATACTCTTGAATTTTGAAAAGTCGAAATAGGATGGACGTATCATATAAACCCGAAGGCAAATACAATACAAGCCCAAACGAAAAAATATAAATAAGTCTAAATTGAATACAACGTTCAAACCTATGATTGCGTTGGTTAAAACCGCAATATATATGCGTTTAATTCAAGAACTCAGTCTGATAGATATAATCTTTTTAAAAATGATACATGTTTCGAAGAGTTACACCTTGGAAAGCACACATGTTGTTAGTTTTTAGTATTTAACAGAAACAAATAAAGAAGATGAAATTCATTTATCCGTAAAACACCAATATTAATATTTATTAATCCATGTATCATAGTTAAAAGTGATAAGATGTTCAAATGTCCGCTAATCATGTCGATAACGGATTAATCTATCTGAGATTAACTGATGTTGGCATTTAAATTGATCACTACAGTCGTTTGTTCGATTGGTCAAAGTTGTGTGTCTATATAAGCACACTATCAATTGTGAACTGTATTTAAGTACACTCATCATTTACATAGATTGCAGAATTAACGTTATGTGTAGTTTTTTTTTTATTTTGGAAGTTCAATTATTGTATTGTTGTGACTGTGATTCCTGTGTATGTCTTTTATCATACGCAATAGTGTAAGAAGAAGGTGAAATCTTCACCTAAGATGTGGACTATAAATTACCATACTTATAGCAAATCAAATACGTTTTTATTTGATTATGTGCGGTATAATAACGAGCTGTGTGTAAGGTATCGCACAACAAATAATTGATATCTTGACAATTCTAATAAGAGCAATTTTTTATGAAGTTAAACTAATTGCCTTAAAGGGTAAATATGCGTGGTGTAGTTTTCTATGTTGTTGAATTGGTGTTCCAGTAATTGTTTTTGCCACTTTTTTAAGCATACTTATTAAAGATTATTCAAAATGCGCGATTTGATCTGGTTTTTTTTACATTGTTTATATGATGCAACATATCCGTGTTCAATGTTATACTATTTCTTGGATTCCATTTTTCTCGTGCTTAAGTCATTTTGAGAAAATTATGGAAACTGTACTAACATGAACAACACGACGGGTGTCACATGTGGAGCAGGATCTGTGTACCCTTCCGGAGCACCTGAGATCACCCCCAGTTTCTGGTGGGGTTCGTGTTGCTCAGTCTTTAGTTTTCTATGTTTGGTATTGTGTTTATGTTTGTCTGTTTGTCTTTTTCTTTTTTAGCTATGGCGTTGTCTGTTTATTTTCGAATTATGAGTTTGAATGTCCATTTGGTTTCTTTCGCCTCTCTTTTAAAACGTTTTCTAATTTTTGTATGTCGCAATTACTAGATTTCGCATCAGTGATTGTACTTAAATGAGCACGTACATAACAGTTTTTAATGATGCAGTATTGTTAAAAAAAAATGTATTTTCATATGAAACTGCCGAGTGTTTATATAACCAAAGGCCATGTATGTTTCGTAATATTTGTCCTAGAAATTGATTGATGGTATTCTTAGAACTTTGATGATACATGTCTTAAGTTGTAGAAGAAAGCTATGTTATGATGGTCATATCTAAGATCGTACTAATAGATTGTCCTACAACACATGCAATCAAATGAGTAAAGGAACAAATTCAGAAGTAATACAATATATATTTGATATTCTATACGATAAAAAATTATAATAACTACTTCTTTAAGTAACAGAAGACAAATAAAAAAAAAATTATGATAAGAAACTAAGTGAAGAAAAAATATAAGACAACATGTTTTATTCCATTTGGGGTGGGATTCGAAAAAAAAAAAGAATATCAGGTCAACATTGAGTTTCAAAACAAAAATTGATCCCGTATATTTTTGAAACCTGTAATTCATTTTATTTAAGAAAATCGGAAAAAGAAGAGAGACATGAACCCAAACAAATGGTAATATGCATGTTGTAATGTATATATGTATAAAATATTACACCTTACGTCTACTCGTTTTAGTAAACACTCATAAATACATTACGTAATAAAACTATGTAAGTAACATACATCATTTGGAAGGATAGAACAATTCCAAAATAAAGATAGAAATGTGAGGATATATTCTCCGTAGAACTGTTCAAAACTGTTCAATAGTGCAACTGTCAATGTGCTGTCCATAAGATGTACAATAAAATCAGTCTTAAAGTATTCTATGTAAGAAATGTCAGAAACTTTTATAAAGAGTGGATGTCAAATGTTCATGAATGGTATGTAGCAGTTCATGACAAAGTTTTAGAAAATTTGGAATTGGTATTTAAGGACATCAATTTTAAAAAAGAATAAATCTCATCATACCATTTATATAAGTGTTTAGTCAAATCGAGTTACGATTCGTTTATTCTATCAAAAACAACTATAATTTCAATTTCAATTTGTTTAATAGAACAATGTAATAATGATTGAAGGGTTTATAGTCTGGAAAACAACAAAATCAATCTATTACATTCAAGACAATTACCCTTTTAAACAAATCAAATCATTCACGGTAGCGCTTTTACACGTGTGTACTAGTTCGTTGTTATTGGTTATAAACGTCACAAAGAAATGAAAATGTATCAGATTAAATCATAGTATGTTCATTTTAGGGCTCAGACAATGACATTTACTATATATTTAATAAAATTTTAAAGCAATATTACACATGGAATCAATTTACCAAGAGTTAACAGTGCAGTCATCTTTTTTTCACGCTATCGAATTAAAGAGCAATAAAAACATGTTTCTTTTTTTTAATGCAAATAAATACGATGCTAGCAGCCATAACAATTTCTTGTTTTTAAAACTTATCGCTTCGTCACTTCAAAGAAACATTGGAAAAAACTTGTCTGGATATCTCGGAATTACTTTACCGGTGATATTGGCCTAGTTGCATATTACTTTTATTTCACAAATATACATGTAGGCAAGAAACCAAATACTAGAAAAAAAAGATATACACTACAGAAAAAAAAATAAAGTTATCATGTTGGTAAAAAATCTACAATTCTGTTTTTTTTTTTTCCGGCACCACATTTGTGTAAATTGACCATCAAATGGTTATTATATTTATTACCCATCCAATATGATCTGTAATTCCATTAGTGGTAAACAGTAGAATAACAAAAAAATATCGAACTCCAAGGAAAATTCAAAACAGAAAGTCCTTTGTTAATTGGAAAAATTAAAAGATCAAACACATCGAACGAATAGAAAACAACTGTTATATTCCTGATTTGGTACAGGCATTTCCGTATGTAGAAAATGGTGGATTTTCTATGAGCTGGGTCGGATAGAAATCGACTTTATGCAAATGAATATCAATACATCTGTTAACTTATTTCGTGATAAAAAATCACTGTGCAAAGTCTTTAACTGTTTGAAAATTGGATTGATAAAAGGACCCTACAAAACAGACCAAAGCTCATATGTATTTCGTATTTGAATGTTCAAATATCAATCTTATATATGTTCATGTATTCGTGCACTTGCATTATTCGATTTCTATCCGATGCAGCTCATATGTTAAATACCTAGAGTAATCAACTAAATATGGTCGTAATGTGATCTTTACAAACGATAGGGAAAATGAATATTTTGATTTTACTTTTCTCTGTATATTATAGAAATGTCATTATCCTCGAGGCATTACAATGATAAACTATCAATTATTATTTCAGCTGTTGGTTTATGCTCATGTTGACATGAACGAACTTGTTTGCCAATTTATTTATGATGGTGTTGTGTGGTGGCTGTTTCAATGTAGTATACCTCTCATATCTTTGTAATTAGTATTAAAAGCAAGCACGTGTCCAATATTTAACAGTTGTCTGAAAACTTTAAAATATGACAGATGTAGTGCCTGCACATATAAGTAAATTCTTAGACAATGACATGAAGATAAGGAAGACATGTTTTGAGGGAAGCTGCTTTGTTATTCGATGCAGCAAAATCGGTTCATATTCAGTTGTCGGTGTAGCGAATATACTGTATGTATATATAAATAGTTAATATTACAGTTATTTGATTATTGGATATTTAGTGAAGAAATCAAATTTGAGAAATTTTCAAGAGGAATATTTTGCAAGATTTCATTTTACCTAAAACCTACGAAATCCACGAAAATTGGTATGCCACGAATATACATGAATCCACAGTATCACATTTTCTATATTCAATTGAAATTACCATTACCCAAAGGTCACGAATTCAACTCCTACTTTTGTTATATGTAACATACTGAAAAAAAAAACTAAATAAAATGAAACAAAATAACCCCATTTAAATCATAACTAAATGACAATACTTTATGCATCACGTGATACCAGACTTAATTTAATATTGTGTATTTAAAAAAGTTGCATATAACAAAATCTTAAATCTGAATTCAACTGTTATTTTGTTTTTTGTAAAAAAAAACATATAAAAAGATATAAAGTTAACTTAAGATAAAAATATCTTAGCGGATTCCTGGATAAGCTGGACTTAATGTATGCCGTTGTAAGAACTGACGGTCCTTCCAAACTATTAACTTGGTATCTTTGACGAGTTTTTAGATCCATGGACGTTTCGTCAGCCTTGTAGTAAGCTTTTTCATGTTCAATTGAAATATCATTGACATATCATATTTTTGAAAATTTACCTTGTATACAATATTGAACACTAAGATTTTTCTTCATTCATACATATGTTGCATTAGCCGTATTCTATCGACATTTTGTGATTTGGTTTTGCTCTTTTAATTCGAATTCGAATTCGATTTGGTCGAACAACTAGTTGTATTCAAGTGCCACTTATTAGTCTTATGTAAGTGATCAACAACAACAAAATACTAAGTACAACTTATAAGTATGTTATCTTTCATGATATTCTTTAATTTGTCTACATTAAAATAGTTCAGCAGTTAAAATGCGGATAAATGTCAATCGTCTCAATCTGAACTATTATACCATTATTGACTGCTACGATCTTCTCCTTAAGAGTTGATCTTTTGATATTTTAATCTTACAGACATTCTCAATTCATTAACAGACTTTAGATTGGAATGTTTCTGCTATTTTATAGAATATTTGAATTTGTAATTGACATATTATATTAATTTTGTATTTTTCATAACAAAGAAGGATTGACTGGACTTTTATATTAACCTGTCTATACTAGTAACCGTATGAGCAGTAATGACGTTCATTATTGTTACTTGAAATACGTTTCTTGAAATGTTTATGGAAAACAAAGCGAAAAACACTTCAATTTCTTACATAAATAGATAGATGTTGCTAACTGTCATATTTGTTTTCGTTGATATTATCACTGCATTTTTTGTTTTGCACAGAGCAGATATTTTTTTTTCTTACGAACTTCATAATTTTGTCCGGCGAGGGCTAGTACATATTACTAAATGATATAGGTTTTCCTCAGTGTTAATGACCATACGGGTAGCAATAGTTGTTCACATACCTGCCGTTTGGCTTCTTGCAAATAGTTATCTAATTGACAATACTACCACAGAAGATATTTTTGCTTTTATACTGAGTACGATGGTTAATATACAGTTTACTTCATTTGTTCTTTTTTGTTTTATTACGTCCCCTTTTTCAACATTTCAGATCCATCAGGTTTGCAAAGTTATTTTATCAAATCGTTCACCTTACTAGATACACCATGCTTTGTTGAGAGATATAATCTTTCAATTTTCTTTTCATCCTACCAATAGAGTTGAAAAAATAAATACTCCTCTTTTATAGATAATATATGTCAAATTATGAATGTGTTAAATTACGTTTTGGCTTAACAGCTATCAATGAAAAATATGTAATTAGAGTCAAGTGCATTTTTTTTGTTAGTTTTCTACTGTAATAAACGTAACATATAATAGGAACAAGCATGTTTATTCAACTAAGTGGCATCAACATGTCTATGTCCATAAACGATCAACACTCGATTGATAAATAAAAATCATCGATGACAGCTATTTAAACAAGTTGCAGTAATTAAAGTCAAACTGTTTAAATTTAAGACGATTTTGTTGATTGTATTCAATAATGTGATTAAAAAGATAAATGACTCCAGAAATGTATCATTAAAATTCACATTGAGCTTGTCTCCGATGTCTACTTAATGAAGACTAAAATGTCTCAGCTTCCGGAATAATTGAGATACATATGATTGAATAGATTTTCATTTTTCAGTGTTACGTTTTTGTTTAGATTCTAGACAATGTTATCATTCTTCTCAATGATAGTTACCAAACAAACTAAAATACGATATGATTTACTGTATGTTTTATAAATATTGAAAAAAATTCAGAAAATTTTAACAAAAGAGGCGAAGGATACCAAATGGACATTCAAATTCATAAGTCGAAAATAAACTGACAACGCTGTGGCTAAAAAAAGAAAAAAGACCATCAAATAAAAACAATAGTACACAAACACAACATAAAAAAACTAAAGACTGAGCAACACGAAGCCAAAACTGAAAAGGTTAATAGTATGTACAACAATATTGGACGGTAAAGATAGCACGTGGTCATTGTTGCCTTTTGTTTTCGTATAGACCAATGGAAGTAGGTTCTTAATATTTAAGACTTGATCACGTAAATAGGCCACTAGTCTGTATTACACATGTTGAGATAGTCAGTAAGATGAATTCTTTACATAGTGAGCAAGTAACCTAATAAGATATATACGGGTCAGTAAATTCAACATATATCATATTGTGTCAGTTACACACTGTGAAACTAATATAATCTTACCTCCTATACATTTATAGAAATATCATTGGTTAAAACCGAACACGTGGATACCATGTATATTTAATATCGAGAAAGTATTTTAATACACGGTAAGTAGCAATGTTTCGTCCCTTTATAAAACAAGATGACTTTGAAAAACAATTCTACAACGTATCGCTCAGACGACAGATGAAGAAATTGATGATTAATGATTGAAAATAAATGCAGAAAACACATTAAAGGCCAACAAATTGATATTGTTGCCATTCGTTTTCGTATAGATCAATTGAAGTAGGTTCTTCATATTGAAAACTTGATCACTTTAATAGACCATTAGTCTGAATTGCAAATGTTGAGATAGTCAGTAAGATGAGTTATTTACACAGTTAGCAAGTAACATAATACGATATAAAAAGGGTAGATAAACTCAATATATATCATATTGGGTCACTAACACACTGAGTAACTAATATAATCCTATCTTCTATACATTTCTATTAATATCATTGGTTATAAGCGAACACGTAGAGACCATGTATATTTAATATCGGGTTAGTATTTTAATACACTGTTAGCAGCAATGTTACGTCCCTTTTTAAAACCAAAATGACGTTGCACAAAAATTCTGAAACGTATCGTCCAGACAACAGATGAAGACATCGATGATAAACGATTGAAAATAAATGCAGACACACATTAAAGGCTAAACAAATGTTTTTGTTTGTATATGTTTTTGTATACACCAATAAAGTAGATTGTTGATATTGACGAGTTGATCATTTTAATAGGCCACTAGTCTGATAAACACATGTTGAGATAGTCGGTAATATGAATTATTTACACAGTGTGCAAGTAACCTAATTCGATATATACGGGGTCAGGAAATTTCATATTGGGTTTCAAGCTTCACTCTTACCCCATATGAAATTAACTGACCCACTATATATCGTTTTAGGTCACTAGCACACTGTATAGATAACAATGTCAATCCAAACGCATATGTAGATTATTAATTGGAATCCAAAAACATAAAACAGGCCGAAATGTTCGTTTAGTGTAGTACAATCATGTGCCTTTCAGTTTATCGGTTTCTGTTAAGGTTACCATATTGTCAACCGCAAATAGTGCACAATATACAATAAGCTATTCTGTTGAAGGGGAGTACACGAGCCCATCATATCACATCAGCCAATTTCTCTGAAACAGTCTGTTCTTTCCTGTGTTTTTCTTTACCGGAAAATTACAGTTTGATCCTGGTTGAAAATGAATCCTGGTCAAACTATTTTTTTTTTTCATTTGTTATTCATGTTATTTGACGTTATGATATCGTCACAAGCCCAGTGTCGTTAATATCTATATGTATGTTGGGGGCTGTTTCATTATAACAATCACTAATATTGTTCGTATCAAAGCTAGGTATATTACTACTTGTAATTCAGAAGGAGGTGGTTTGTGGCGTTTCCTCAAGGACAGACGTTAAAGGTTACAAAAAATTTAAAATGCCCGAATATTTAGACAATTGATAGAAGAGGGGTTCAGGATTAAAAATGCAAATAAGACTCAAAAACGAAAATAAAAATAACACCTTGATATTTGGCATCACAGAAGAAAACCATGAATAGTCAGAAAAGTTGCCATACAAGTTTAAACTTTTGAAATTTAGATATTAAACGTTTTATAGATAAAATGATTAGCTACCTACTGAAAATTTCGAAGACTGATGACTATATCTCCAAACGAATCGAAGAAGTAATTAACGATCGTTAAACATTTATGATTATACAAGGAACATGTAATCAACGATTAAGATGTCAAGATGCATGTAAGTTGTTCGCCTTAAGATAGGTCATTACCAGTGATAAACAACTTGATAAATTAATCAAAATATTGTAATAAAATATACGTGGTGCACCATTTCTGTCAATCCCAAGAGGATCATGTGCACCGGGTGACCACCCCCTGGATATGTCTCTGTAGGGGGTCCCTTATTTAGTAATTCTTAATTTTTTATTACCAGTTTGCTCTATTCGTTACATTTTAGCACCCCATTATTCTCTACTTTATTTGTTGGCCTATTTTGTTTGTCATTCTCTATTGTATTTGCCTAATATTCTGTACCTTTTGCCCATTATTCTTTATTTATGTAAACCCCAACCAGACCCTCTTTCGTGGAGGTTTTTTTTTTTATTTTAAACGAAATTATAACAGTTATAAAAAAAAAGATATGTTCAATATAAATATGCATGTAATATACATGTATAAACTAAATACATATTTCAGACGGAAAGCCTTTGTAAGTAAATGAAAAGAAAAATAGTATTCTGTAAACCCCAACCAGACCCTCTTTCATGGAGTTGTGTTTTGAATGAAATCATAACAGTTGAAAAAAAAAAGATATATTCAATATCAATATACATGTATATATTAATTACATATTTCGGAAAGCCTTTGTAAGTAAATGAACAGAAACATAGCAATAAAATAGAAAAGAAATCATTCTTATGTCCTGACTTAATAAACGATGTAACTGAAGATATATATTTTTTCTGTCTTTTCTGACAAAAAAAAAAGCAGAGAGAAGATTGGCAACATCATCAGACCCCTCACGTTAATTCATATGCCAATGTTAGGTGACGCTGTTCCATATAAATATAAGGAGATGCGGTATGATTGCCAACGAGACAACTGTCGACCAAAGTTCAAATAAAGTGGATGTAAGCAATTATAGGCAAGCGCACGACCTTCAACAAGGAGAAAAACACATACCGTATAGTCGGCTATAAAAGGCTCCGACATGAAAAATATGAAACAAACAATTTGAGAAAACTAATGGCCTAATTTATTTAAAAGCAATTTACGAAAAACAAATATAACAGACGTCAACATGCTACAACCACTGAACTACAGGCTCCTGACTTGGGACAGGCACATACACAATGTGGCAGTGTTAAACATGTTTGTGAGCTCGAAACCCTACCCCTAACCCGGGACAGTGGTGTAACGGTACATCTTAAGAACAAACTATAAAAATCAGTTAAAAAGGCTTAACTCATCAGATTGATACAAAGAAAAAGATCAAACAAAAACACAGACAGGACGTGGCAGGGTATATATCCATCCCTCATCCCTAACAGCAAACAAGACACTAAGTACAGATCTGAGAGTACTCGCAGTTACTGACAGCTAGTTCAAAACCAATAACAAATAACAAAAACAAATCATGTATCTAAGACTAAAATATCAATCAGTACGCATCCAACATCCAATGGATTTAGTGTAAAGGCATCATTAACATTCAGAGAAAAACATAACAATCTGCAATGCCAAAATATAGGTATCGACAGATTGTAGTACCGTGAAAGTACATATGTGTAATATGTAGTATGGTTTTAATCTACTGATAACAAAATCAATATTTATACCATGAAAAACAATGTTCAAAGATTTAATTACAGTGTTGAATAGGTATCATTTTAGAATAAGTTTATTCAAAGGATTTATATGTTTTACCCGGACTCGGTTTACAACATCACTTTAAAATTAAAAATGTGATATTCCGTTTGAAATAGGTACAGGTACAGCCAAACTTGCAAACCAAATATTTGAATCTATGAAAAAAATTAGTAAAGGTTTGAAGTAATTTGTGGTAACTAAATTCCTGACTTAATAATTTTACCAGTAATACATAGATTACGCTGATTCCAATCGAAAACGTCACGGGCATAACGAACGAGTTGAGATAAATAAACATCGTAAAATGGTGCCAGAGGAACATCGACGTCCAAAAAAAAAAAAAAAGAAAAATTATCAATAGGGAAAGAAAAATTACCCCTTTTGTCGTAATTGTTTTATAGTTTCTGATGTAAAACTGAAATGTCTATATCTAGGAAAGGACAATTATTGCTGGTTATATTATATTTATGTAAGGTAATTCACGTGGGTAAATTTCGGAAGTATATTAAGAGAATTCTTGAATATTTAACGAAAAATCATCATTAAGAAGTGTTGTTAAATTTATCAATGAAATGGAATTTAAACGGGTCTTTACTGAGTTTCGCCAGATTAAGCCATTTTTCGTACCATTTCTTTTAGTAAAACTGATGCCAGTAAAATGAACGAAGCCATTCTCTTATTTATCGAATTCAACTGTCTGACAGACTAAAAAACATATTCCACTGAAAATGAGTATGGTGCAATTTTCTTAATGGTAAGCGAGACATGTTCTACTAATCGTTGTAATGATTGAACATCTCCAACGGCATTATGTGCATTATGTGCTTCGTATTTGACACCAAGAATATAAAAAACTAGACTCTCCTGATTAATTTTGTTTACCCGTTTGTGTTCTCTATTGTAGCCCAGTTTTCAGTAAAGAGAGAGAGTCTATAAAGCCCTTACATTTTTTTCAAAAGTATTATAGAAAGAATTATTCTCTATGAACTGAACTAAAACTCTAGAATCAAAAAGCTTTGCATTATGTGCAAGTAAAACACATTATATTCGTATGTAAAGTTTCAAACTTTGATATCGCAAATAATTTGCAACACTGGTCAAGACAGAAAACTTCTGTGTTTTATTGTAATGGAGTTCTTAAAGAAAAAAGTGTAATTTTTTTTTTTTTTTTTTAAACAAAAGTGATAATTATACAGAAACAATACGGAAGCCCGAGGATTCTCATTTCATAGTTGTATCCCGATCATGTGTATCCATATGCTCGGTATCTTATCCTAAACTTTCAGATCATTATTTCAAAAACGATTAACCTATGAAATGATAATCGAATAAATGTAGTCAGGTTTCCAATTTAGTAACACGAGAGTCAAGTACTTTTAATAATGCATGCAAATAAGCATTGTGTTGCACACGTAACTTTAACGCATAATAGTTTATAATGATGATTGGAACCAGTAAAGAAATCAATTGATTGTAAGTTTCCCAAACATTATTGATATAAAAGAATATAATATATCAAGTGCGTAGTTTGTTCCGTCGTTTTTACAAAGAAAGCATCCCATGTCAAACGGTTACTTATAACCGTATGCGTTCTGATCAGTTATAGTTAAAATCAATAGACCGGTTATGTATATATTGGCATTGCTGTTTTATGGCGAAGCCTTCTAGATATATTACATGATGTACCTACAGTATTAGGTTTAATCCGCTAAACACATTAGGAAGTAATATCTACTTCAAAAGTCAGCGTCTGAAGCTAAGTGATATGATTATAAGCCTAACGTCTTCCGATTAAATCACTTGCTAATATAATGTCTAATGTAATGGCTTATTCATAATGAATGGAATACTTTCATATCGTTTTGTTTTAAATGTTTTCGCTGACCTTTGTGCTATCTCGTTTCGAAGATGATTTTTATTATACCATTTCTTATGCTAATCACAATTATTAAAGGACAATAAATTGACGCTCTTTAAAACATAAATGACATGGACATTTAGGAAAAACTGTGTATATGGTGATTTAATTGTGTCAAATTATAAAGCAATATTAAACATATTCTGATATCACCAACATATGATGACGATAGCTATACATATTATGGTGCTAACTTTATTAGATACGGAAGGGAAAGGAAGTGTCGGTTGCCAAATGCATCAAAATTTTCAAAGAGCACGATGTAGGACTTAAAAACGTGCAAAACAGAAAAAAAACAAAAACAAAAAAAACAAAAAAACAAAAAACGAAGAAGTAGTTACAACATTAGTTATATGTGCTATATTACAAAGAGGCAAAGAGCAAATGAGCCGTTCAAACAGCATGATATATTTAAATAGTAACAAATAAAGGCAACAGTAGTATATCGCTGTTCAATAGTCATAATTCGATTAAGCAAAAACTAATCCGGGTAACAAACTAAAACCGAGGGAAACACATCAACTATCAGAGGAAAACAACGGATCAACAGAAACACTGAACTACAACAAAAGCACACGCCAACATACATATAAACGGAATGTAGATAACAACAGTAATATTCCTGACTTAGTACAGGACATTTTAAGAAAAAAAAAATAGTGGGTTGAACATGGTTTTATGGCTAGCCAAACATCCCGCTTATATGGAAATGTTAAAAATACCGCAAAATGACAACAATACGTGACAGGAATACAGTACAAATAAACACAAGAACACTGAGCACAGAGAAATACATAAATAAATAATAAATATACATTACAACATGTAAACCGCAGAATAGCAACGGACACCTCCCATGAATTTACGGCAGCACACCAGGACACCACTAACGAAATATAAACTGCGCGTCACATGAATGGACGTGAAGTATTTTTTGTGACATTTATATTATCACAGGTAAATTTCCAAAAATAACTTCTAAATCAAAACTGTGTATAAACAAAAATATCCTGACATATAGTTGCTTTAAACTTAAAATCATATAAATGAAGTAGCTGATTAATTATCTTAACTTTTACAAACATAAAGAAAATAAAAATAAATAACGGTCATATAAGGCAAGATCATGTAAGACCAAAAAGTAAACACACAAGAAAGCAAACAACAGAAAACAAAAACCCTGTAGACGAACAACGCGCAATTCGACTCTACTGACAATTAAGACATATGTGAAATGTACCAAAAATACAGAATTCAAACGACAAACGAAATAAACAGACACAAAATGACCAACCGGACCCACAAGTATAAGAAAGTAACAACAAAATGCCCAAAAGCAGGATATATAAATACTGAACAACATCGTCTCCAACAGCGAACATAAGGCATAACGAAATATCCAACAGGACTTACACAAGCACCATCATAACTAAATACATGAATGTTGGATATATAAATAACGAGACACGTCGTATAGCAATTCCAATTCACACTCGGCAAAACAGTCATATTCGGGATTAGGTCAAGTTCGATATTAATCAGACCAGACGACGTAGATGGTAAACCACAAAATAAGAATGGTAAACATGTCGTTAGTTTAGACACAGACACATCGTATAGATGAACCAATTTGTGATGTTGTCCATAAAATTTACGGAGTGTCATTTTTAATCTTTCCTCCTCATAACTCTGTTGAAGCAGTTTCTGCGTAAGGAAAAAAAGTCACGAAATCGCATGCACTCTAAGAGCGGCTACATGATAGGAGTTCTATGATATGCATTCATCCATCGCTATACAAGTCCACACTCTATCAAAATGTGACAATAAAGAATTAGGCACAAGAACACGTAGTTTAAAGTTTGTTTCCAATAATTTTGAATAATAAGGCAAAATAAAAGCAATCATTGAGAAAACTCAGTGTTATGTTAACAAATGTTTGTTTCTTGAACAATGATTCATAAACCGTTCATCACCAATTTGCTTTTCAAAGTGTTTAGTTAACCCCTATCACATAAAACACCAAAACGGATAAGACATGAATGTGTTGATCAAATTAATTCAAAACGTCTTAACATGAGAAATGACATTTGTTACCAAGAGATAAAGTTATTTTTTAGATTATTTTCTGTTTCTAAATTCCGATATTTTTCATATGTTTAGCCTGTAGTCGATGAGATATTGTTCTGAACTAATACCGATCAGGAACAGTTTAAGTAGATCTTAATTAAACATAAGTGACGTGAAAAAAGGTCCTAAAATTTAGGGCAGTGGATAGGCCCTAGAATGTGCGAAAAGTTTTACTTTTCAGACTTTTGTATTGCTTTAAAGATTGTTTCACTGTAAAAGAAGTATACTATACTGATGGATATATACATTATTATTACGCAAATGTTTAAACTAACTCATATAACGTTTACCGTAGACGTATTTGACAATTCTGTTGTGACTTTCTATACAAAACTCCAATCTTTATGTTTAGAATAGTTTGTGTTATAGTAAGGTAGTGTTGAATTGTGACATTTATATTCTCGGATATTGGTTGCAGTAACAAAACAAATGAATGAAAATTAACCGTTTTATTTATCAAATGATATACGATAACATATTGAAATTCCAAGACACACATATAATAATAAAAAAACGAAACTTTGCCCAAATTGAATAATATGATAGAATAAACAAACTGACCAATCTCGAAATTGAATATGCTGATACAGTATTAATCTGATTCCTTTATTCCAAGTTTGTGTCTGTTTATGAGAGATGTTTTGTTATGTATCGGTCAAATGTCAAAATGAACAAATTAGATAAGAAGAACGTACTATGTAGAAAGAAGCATGGGAAATCTTTTAAATCAAGAATGTGTCCATAGTACACGGATGCCCCACTCGCACTATCGTTTTCTATTTTCAGTGGACCGTGAAATGGGGGGGGGGGGGGGGGTTCAAAACTCCAATTTGGTATTGAAATAAGAAAGATCATATCATAGGGAACATGTGTGCTAAGTTTCGAGCTGATTGGACTTCAACGTCATCAAAAACTACCTTAACCAAAAACTTTTACCTCAAGCGGGATAGACGGACGGACGGACGGACGAACGGACGAACGAATGAACGCACAGACCGAAAAACATTATGTCCCTAGGTGGGGCATAAAAAAGACAGATTTATGTGTTAAAGTAATTGCATTCCAAATAAAACGAATAAATGTCAACTTTTTTAATTGATATATTGTTATTGCTTTATAGAACCTGACTATTGTAATGTAAAATTGACAATAACACATGTGTGTTTACCTTTTTGTGAAAAGAAGTAGGTTATGATATATGATGTGGATATCTTTCAACGAAATTGGATCATATTTATTCATAATTCATTTCATACTATCATATTTAATCGCAACGTTGCATAAAAGAGGCGAAAAACACCAAAGGAGAATACAAAACTCATTAGTCGAGATAAACTGACAACTTAATGGCAGAATCACAAAACAAAGAAATACGAAAAGACTTCATAGAAAGTTAAAGACTGAGCAACACGAACACCAACACAAACTAAGTGTAATCTACATATTCGACGGAGGGAAAGGTTGCTTTGCTTTATATCTATAAAATAAGGAGTTGTGATATGCTTGCAAATGATTCAACTAAAACATAGTTCAAAGTATATATCGTAACCATCTATATAGAAGAATGTGGTTTTGGATTTGATGATTGTTGAAGGTCACACCCTGCAATTGACTCTTTTCCTTTGGATTGTTAATGACATTTGTCAAATACATTGTTGGCTAAATGTGATTTTCTACATCAACAATAGATACTTTTTGTAGCAAAGTAGTACACACATCTAAAAAATGCATATACAGTTCATAATTAGATTGATAATTAACGAATATGATAGATAACAAAAATGTTTTCTTTTTACTGCAAATGCTCAAAATGGTCTAGTGTTGCATTGTTTACGCGATAACAATTGTAAACGATAGACAAGTTTTGCGAGTGATTTAATTTCTCATGTTAGTTTCCATCCCAAAATTTAGTTCTCAGGATCTTTCCGTAAAAGAGTACAACCAATTTCCTATAACATGTATAAAAACTTTTCAAAATTATACAATTTTAAAAATTAGTTCGTCGTTTTATATGTACTGTTTCAGAGCTGTATGTTGAGGTTCCAACATGGAGTGATAATTTATAAGCAAAGGACTAAACTCAAAACACATGAAGATTCCTCGCATTTCCAATGTTGACACTTTGGTGAATTGAAAATACTTGTCTCAACTATATGTGAAGAACATAATTAACCATAACCAAACTTACTTTAGAGGTAAAGTTAAATACTGTCCTTCGGATTCAGACTAATCATTGTGCAGTTAACAAAAAGAACGCATGTCAATAACTTATTATCCACATAACATGTGAATTTGAATGGCATTTGGTGCATGTATTGCAGCTGACGATTACTTTGTAGATGTGCTACGTCTCCTATCTTTCGTTTGTTAGGTAGGGGGGTTTTAAGGGCATTTTGGGGGGGTGGGGTGGGGGGGGGGGGGAGGGGTTCTATGGATAAATTTGTGCATCGGCAAAGTATTTTTATCTCAATTACATTGAAACAGTTAACACAAGAATCAAGTTGTTCTTTGTGGTATTTAATCAGAAGTTGGTCCATTAAGGATACATTGATGCTATCCCTGTATGTTCTTTAGTTCTAGAGTTTAAAAACATGATATGAATACAATGCGGTAAATGTCAATGGTACACAGTGGAACAGGATTAATGTATGTGTAGAACACTTCTCTTCATTCGTAATCACATGCTTATACTACTTTGGAACATTTTAGTCGTTTATCTGTTTTTGTCATGTATTTCTCGGTTTCTTTTCACCTTACGAATGTTCGCTGTACCTTTGGTATCTTTTGCATTTTTGTTCCTTTCGTACTTGTTGATCCCATTATTCATACATTACTAATTCATTATCAACATATATTTTACTATATTAATTATATTGATTGACAAAATGATTTTGAAGGTTAAGGATTGAATAAATTCATGTTAAAAAATGGTCACAACGCATTATAAATTCCATGCGTCCGAAGCGCTATTCTGATTTACCTTCATCAGGAACGTTCACAGTCGAATATTTGAAAGTCAAGAATGTATTAGAACCGAAACAGTTGAAAAAGTCATTTTGTACTGAACAGCTTTGGAAAAAAAAACTGACTAATGAACAAACAAAGTGTAAAATCAGTACTGAATTTACTTAAAGAGCATCTCAGAGAATAGCTTAGCTCTGAAAACGCCATTTCGTTACGTTTATTGTTTCAGAATTATTTTCAGATGATAACATCAACTTGATTGTTAGAGATTTACGTTCATTTACTTGTCGAAGCATAACAGGATAATAACAAATACTATTTTTTTACATTTTAAAGTTATCAATCTTCCACGTCATTACGGATCACAAAGAAACAAACTGAAAAGGATATGAAAAATTGAAAAGGAAAAAAAAAAAAGAACAAAATAGAACAAAAGAAATAGCGGACATAGAACATTAGGGTATTTAAGTACATTCATACATCTGTATACCATGAACAAATGTACTGGAAATTTTACTACTACAAATAGTTAAAACTTTTTGATTTCAGGTAATCAAGCATGCAACACGGTTGTAATCTCTTTTTTCAAATGATTACATTGAATTCAACTGTTGGAATGTGCCTTTATCATTGGAAATTCAAAACAAATTTTCTGACAAAATGACATGATACGATTGTATCATGAGATTGTATTTTTTTGAACAGCTTTTCAACACGGTAGGATAACAGTAAATGACAGCATAAAAAAAGAAGTAGAATTATACAATAAATATAAACACGACAATGTTAATTGAAATCAGTTTAATAATACAAAACTGATGCATAACTGTGTTATAAAAGACGTATTTAAAATGTACTTGATGCACTTAGCAGTTGATATACAATGCTAAAAGAGTATGTTTCATACAAACAGTCGAGCAAGAAGAACTATAACAAAATCGATAACCCCTAACGGGAAGGATTGTGCCTGATATTCATATGATGAAGACATAATCTTTCAATCAGTTTAATTGAAGTCTGGAGCTGGCATGTCAGTTAACTGCTAGTAGTCTGTTGTTTTTTATGTATTATTGTCATTTTGTTTATTTTCTTTGGTTACATCTTCTGACATCAGACTCGGACTTCTCTTGAACTAAATTTTAATGTGCGTATTGTTATGCGTTTACTTTTCTACATTGGCTAAAGGTATAGGGGGAGGGTTGAGATCTCATAAACATGTTTAACCCCGCCGCATTCTTGCGCCTGTCCCAAGTCAGGAGCCTCTAGCCTTTGTTTGTCTTGTATTATTTTTAATTTTAGTTTCTTGTGTACAATTTGGAGTTTAGTATGGCGTTCATTATCACTGAACTAGTATATATATTTGTTTAGGGGCCAGCTGAAGGACGCCTCCGGGTGCGGGAATTTCTCGCTGCATTGAAGACCTGTTGGTGACCTTCTGCTGTTGTCTGTTCTATGGTCGGGTTGTTGTCTCTTTGACACATTCCCCATTTCCATTCTCAATTTTATAAAAGAAATATCGTATTGTATCCCTTATATCATTAACCTGCTTTTATCTAATCATTTGACAAAGTTAAGTTGTAAGATATACCGGTTAGAAAGTTAGAACTATATGCAGTTGTTTAAAGTCTTGACAGGATACAAATGTACATCTGTTTGCGATGTATTTGTGGTAAAGTTGTTTCTTTTACCACAAAAAAAAAAAAAACGAAACAAAAACCCTACATATGACGTAACGTTTTTCATAGCAGTTTGCACCTTCTATTACGGAAGGCCTTAAATTGAAATTAAGGCAGAGCACACGAAAGCTAAAGCTAAAAAATTAAGAAGATATGCTCATTTCCAGCTTTGCATTATCCAACTAAAAATAATCAAATAAACTGCTGAACAAATTAAATCTACTACATTCACTAAACAGAAAATCACAAACCCTAAATTATCAAGAAGGACCAAACATGTTGTATAATACGAATGTAGAATCAGAGTTACCTATGAAAAAGACTTATTCTGTTATTCAAGTAATTTGCTGATTGTTATCACTGCTAGACACAACCGTAAGATTATATAACCTGCACACTGTGTTAACCAAGATTTGTAGACGGCAAATTTGAATGATATAAACACCATTTAGATAGTGCAAACATACGTGCAATTGATGCTATCAAAAGTGAAAATACCGAATTACATTTGTGAGTACATAATCCATATATAACTTGCTGTTTTATGTTTTTTCGGTGTCTTCATATCATCGGTTAAGGAGTTACTTCACATGATTTAACATCTATATATTCAAGCAACCGTGACAATGAATAAAGAGATTCAAATATACAAAATAATTGGGCATGTACTATGTTAACTTTAATGTAGCAAAATATAAATATACGAAACCGTAATACACAGTTTTATTGATACAAGTTTAATTGGTATTTGAATATATTTGCCATTATTTGAAATGATGCTGGGTAATTGTTTTATAAGATCGATCAAACGCGCTTATACTGAACATTGACATTTTTTTGTGCTTGAGGTGAGGAAATGTCGCTTAACGAAGATAGACTTGATAACAGGTTTGGATTAACTAGTCATTAGTTATACGTCTTAGACCATTTTGCATCTACATGAATGTTCCGGTAGAACAGCTGGTTCGCACTGGCTCATAATATTACAAAATGACTTACTAGAAATAATCCTATTCAAACACCATGTCAAACGTGATTATTTTTCTTTTCTACTGTATCAGAATTTAGTGGATAACAATATCGGGATATGTAGATGCACTATTTTATCTGAAGACTAATTCTGTAAAAATATGACATAACTGGATTAGATAAAATGGTTTTGTTGTAAATGTAACTCACCAGTTTTATACAGGTTGTTCAACAACACTGCAAAAAATATTATTCATTTAATTAACGACATTTCATATTTTTGCAATGAACTAGGAGATGTCAATGTTGACCAGGAAGGGAACAATGGTTCGTAAGAACCGAGGGTCTATAAAACGACAATCGGGTCGAAGACATGGAAGCGGATCCATAACAAGGAAACAACAAAAACAAGCATCGGAAATGCCAGAATCGCCACGTGTAATTGCGGTAAAAAAGCAAGAATTTCAATATCCTCAGTCGTCGCCGACAAGGAGTGTTGCAAGCACTATTGTTGTAAGTATTTATTTTTCCAGTACTACTTTCGTTAATTTTTTTTTGATAGCACTGTTTTCGTGAGTATCATTTCGAAAGCTGTAAGTTCGAAAGAGAGTATTTCCCAAGCATTTTTGTCGTAAGTGTCTACTTTGAGGTAAAACGTCGAAATGTAGGTCAAAATATTTCATTTTAATCTAGAGATTTATTTAAGGTTCTCTTTTAACTGTTGTATTTAACTCTTGTCTTCATTTTACGAGGTCGAACATTTGTGACGTAACAATAGAATATTTTAAAACACGCCAATTTAATCTATAATCAGTCTTGTATATTTAATATTAGAATTGAAGAACTGTTTGTTTACTTCCATGCAATTGGTGAAGTTATATATATATTTATTTATTTTCTATTTTACACACTAACGTATAAGCCTGCAATTGATAATTGGTTTCAACATTAATGCGAAATGTTACTGTTCTAAATTCATAAATTAGTTGATAATATTGTATAAACTATCATGTATTGGTTAATCTCATAGATACAAGGTATCTTTTGAGTACACAAACATTACAATTTTGAATTGGCGTTTGAACTTTAATTCACACAACAGTTCTGTGCGAAATTGTTAATTTCTTCTAAGGATTTTATATTGATATTATTTCAATCATGCATAATGTGCAAAGAGTGTGTTTGATATTTTGGCAAAGCAAAGTGGATGGTTTCCGTTATCCGATTCAAACTACTTAAATTAGTGTTATACATATTGCTGTGTCATCTTGTGATACAGTATGCAGATTATATTCCAGATTTTAGACACGAAATATCGGAACAAGTAAGGTCTTACTTAATATCGATTGTTTTCAATATTTGCCTCTTTTTACCAGGACCGCTAATATTTAAATAGGCTTCAGTTCATTCCCTTTATATCAAATACATCAATCGAGGTTTGAAGTATGAGCGCCAATACTCTTTCTTTCTCACGTATTTTCAAAACCATGTTATACTGTTTTAATGTACATTGCAAAAATCGATTCATAAGTTAGTTTTTGGCATTGATATCTAATTCGAATTATTTTTTATAAGAATGGATGTAATTAGTAAAGACATAAAAGTACCGAATATCATGTTGAATGGAAAACATGATCTTTTTCAGTTTATCATCTTATTTGAAACTTAGATGTATGAAGGCGGATATCTAATACACACAGACGTGTCACATATTATAGAAGATACAGGAATCAAAAACCGATGAACAGTTTGGTGTATTGATAGTGGTTTTTGCTATGTCAAAAAAAGTGTATTCATTTAGACTTTGATGAAGGTATCATATATATTGAATTCAATTTTTTTTTTAAATGAAAGGCTCATTAGTTTTGGGTCTATCGTTGTTTAACTTGTTAAACAACAAAATGGGCTTATTTCTTTGTATATGCCTAAGCACATGTTGATTGATCTTGCTGACTACAAATAATCTTCTTAATACAAATTACACTCTATCACAAAGAAATTAAGAACAGGTGTTTAAATTGCAATATCCTACTCGATTGGAATAATGCTTAAATTTTTCTTGTCGACTCTAAATGAATACATAAGCATTTCTTTAACTTTGATGGATCACGAAGATAACTATTCACTCTGTTGAAATGACATTATTATTTTACTAATTGAAAACTTTTAATATCCTCAACATATTATTAATCTTGATCAAATTGCATGCTCTATATTTGTCCTGTTATCTCATTTCAGCAATGATGAATAATGATTGATGAAATTTAACATGCTACGGCAAATAATTAATTCATATTTAGAACGATTAATTTAATTCTATTACAAACAATCATGCTTAACATGCTTTGTGACGGCCTTCCTAAAGAAGCAGTGGATATATGTCATCCTTCCAAGACGTACAATCCTGACTTCGATTCGTACATATGTCACTTACGCTGTTTTAGATTATTAATACCAGTTGATATCACGTGTTTGATAGTGTGCAGTGATCTAATACGATATATTTGGGATCAGTAAATCTCACATGGGATGAGAGCAAAGCCACCCCGTTTAAATACCGTATTATGCCACTAGCACACTCTGTAACAAATTTACCTAACCGACCATCTTAACATGTGGACTTAAGACTAGTGGCCTATTAAAGTGATAAAGTCTTCAATATTAGGAACCTACTGTCATTGGTATACACGAAAACAATTACCATCGATAACAATGTGTCTGCATTTATTCGCAATTGTTTATCATCAATGTATTCATCTATTGCCTAGACGAAACGTTTTAGATTTTTCTTCAACGTCATGTTGTGTTCATAAAGGAAAATAATACTGCTACTAACCGTGTATTAAAATAAAACGCGCCCAGTTACCAAATATTACAAATACATGGGCTCCATGTGTTCCTTTTTTTTTTTTACAATGATATTCCTAGAAATGTATAGGCGGTAAGATAATATATAATACGCGTTTTACCCCTACTTGTTGTAAACATGTATGTTCGGCAAAAATGCTTCTGATTTAAAACATAATGTTTAGATAATTTGTAATCACGTTGCTTACTGGAAATAACCAAATTCTTGCATACGAGGAAAAAGTTTATTGTAAAATCGTTAAATACGTCTTCTTTTCATAACAAAAAACATATATATATATACAAAAATCTTCGAAGTATAATCAATATAAATGTAAGCTCACATAATATTCTAAATAAATAGACTTTTTTTGTATTTTTCGATATCTTTCCAACTATTTTTTATATATGTTAACGCATCTCTACACAAACATCAACCAAACAATCAACACACCACTAATAATGCTTTGTATAATGATTGCAATGTTTATATCATGTCATAAATCATCGAATATGTTAGGCTTATATGTAATAAAACTTAAACTTCAGGAACTGTTGTTAATGTCCGTCATATTTGTTTTCGTAAATCGTTTCATATTTCTAATGTCGGGGCCTTTAATAGCCGACTATATAGTATTTGTGTTTTCATTGTCGAAGGCCGTACCGTTGCCTTTACTTGCTAACAAATTCATTTGAACTTTGGTGGATAGTTGTCTCATTGGCTATCCTACTACATCTTCTTATTTGTATAAATATATGTTTTTATCTCAGTTACAATCAAGGTCGCACGTTTATCGAAAACGTTCTATAAAATATACGTGTCTTTACTGCTAGCAACAGGAAGCTGTGTTCATACTTTATAAAGTTGATCATGTGTTTGCACCTAACATTATATTATCGAAACAATAATCAATGGCGTCATTTGTTTGCTTTGTTTTGAGAATAAATAATATTAAAAAATTATAGTAGCCGATGTATCTCAATATAATACATGTCGATGGTATCTTCAAAGGTATATCTTACATAACCAGTTCGCCTAATTTCACATTATGAGACAAGTTTGTTGTATGTAACGACCACAAGAAATCGATTGACCTTAAAACTAATTATTAAGCCATTAATTGTTGCGCATATTATGCAAAGAAACGTCCTCTGGGACAAATACGTTTATAAAAATTCATGTTAATGTTCCCATTCTCGTGTTGAATTGAATTTAGAACTAAAATAATACAACAAAGTAGTGATTGGACGTTTTTCATTCTCGCATATTGACTAATTGTATATGCATCGTAATAAATCACTGCCATTATTAAATCTTACCCGGATTTATTGACGTTTGTACTTTTGGATGCTGATTATAAGGTTCAAATGTTAAACAGATTTGTTTTTGAAAATCGGAAACGATAAGGAGATAAGGCCGGATTCAACACGGTTAAATATGCAAAATGAACAATAATACATTTGGCTGAAAAGACAGAATGTGATATAATGAAGCAAAATCTTTCAAATATTTTTAATCTAATTCCCTACTATGGATGTGCTTTACATACTATTGCTACAACGTGTACAGATAGTTTACCTGAAACGCATGTAAAACAAGACAAAAGGGTATGTACTGAGGACTGTTTCAAACATAAGACTTGCTTTGTAGTAGAATCTGATTTTTTTGTTACGACCTACATGTAGTCTAACAAAACTCACACTTTCTTCTAACAGAATTTGTTTTCATTATTCCACAAACAAGCTAGTGACTAACTTCTATTTTAAGAATGTATCTATTTTGCCTTGAGCACTATCTGACATTTTTAAATGTGGTAAATTAAGACCCTATTCTGTGCTGTAATTGATACACCTTTAAATGTCCTTTTAATTCAATATGTTTACTATTCTATATTGAATATATTTATATATATTTATAACCTTCCTAAATAAGTTCTTATGCATACATATTTAGCTGTTTAAATGTACAACCAATTTGTAGGAACATATCTTATAACTCTCTTAAGATTCTGATATTTATCTGACGTCGGTTTAATCTCACAAATTTACATTATGAATAGTCAGATTAGAAATAAGCAGCTTATCTAGACCCGTTACATGTACATGATGTATCAACATGTCATTTCTTCATTATTTCCTTTTATAATTCCGTTGTGAGTAGTAGTGTCAGGTGCTTTAACACAACAAATGTTAGACTGTACGTTTGTTTGAAATCCTTGCATTCCGAACCAAATCATACTGATGACCCTTACTTTGATATAGTATGTTAATTGAAGTTTGTGTCGTGGTATTAAAAGAATTTGTTATTAAGATGTGTGCCTATTTATAATAATGAATCAGAACCCGGAATTCTTACATAAGCGTTAATGCAGGTGAATAAGTTTTCTTAGTTCTTAAAAGTAGCTCGTAAATTCAGACTGGCATGATGAATTGTTATCAGATTGACAATTATGACACCCTGTATGTACTCGCAGGAAAAAAAATCCAATATAGATGTATCATTAATAGCATGGTCAGTGTAATTGGCACTATCACAATTTGATGATACTTTTAACATCTATCCTTATTGTAGTAGGATATAATGCAAATCATTCTTTTATTAGTGCATATACTTCCGCAATGCGAAAAACATCATCGGTTTCGATAGATGATTTTGTGCAGGATTTTCTGTTCTACACTAACAAGTAGCAGTCGATTACTTGGAATCTACATGTTTATTATAATGTAGTATGTATTTTCTATTAAACATCAAATACAGATAAATTACTATTTTCCCTGAAGAAATATTTTCAATGAAAAGTTTCCCTAGGAAAATATTTTCAATGACCATTCCCCGTAGGGACAATTGTTCACCGGAAGCAAACGTTTTCCCGAACTTGTTCTGTTCTCGGGTGATTCTAGTGTTGTCGTTTAGTTACTTCGATATCAGAGATTAAAAAAACAAACTAATTATAAATGAAAGTCCTTGAAATGATTTGCATGTTTTTAATAATAAAAATCATAAAGGCATCTTGATTATTCCGACACTTACTTGGAAATGCGAACGGAAACAGGTATAACGTGACCTCTGTAAATCGAATTAATTGTATCATTAATCGAAACAACAACGACTGTCTTTTGAGAAATATTTGAATAATCATATCATGAAATTGCCGTCTTCGATATTTATCTGAAATTTGGATACATGTCAAATATCAATTCAATTCGCAATAACGACTTGTTCGATTCATAAACCGATAAATAAATTTTTGTTTGACAGAAAAACATATTTATAACTATGTAAGATTATCAAAGCAACATATTTACAGGGAGTTTAAATTCACAAAAGTTAGTATGCACCAGCAAACTCAAGGGTAAACAATAGAAATTCGATGTCAGGAATACATAGATTACTTATTTCTAGCACTCCTTTCTGTAATTTCATTATTCATATTAAAAGATACGATGACGATGCATATTAAACTAAGACTGCTTACATCGACACGCAACCATATTTCCTTGTCTAGGATATATTGAAGTGGGTTTGATTTCATGATTTGATACATGGTAATTACTATCTCAACATAGAGTAACAGCTTGCAATTGCAGTCAAACTGTTAACAAGAGTTAAATGTTACATAATAAAAATGTACCACTGCTAACAGAAAACACAGTACTATCATTACTACTACTCATGACTGTAACTACAATTTGAACTAGGGAATTTTTTTTTTTCAAACCATTATCAAAGCATATGTCAGCCTTTGGCACAATAAACAATATGGTTGGGAGGAAATTATTTTAAAACTATCGACGTAGAACGAGTTGAACTCAAGTTGCATGAAACAATTTGTAAACATGTCATTGAGAAAAACAATGACAAGATGAATATACTCGGAGAGATAAAAACACCACATACATGTGTGTTTGTTCAATTACATAAATGGACCATCAAACTCGTTTAAACCGTATTTGATCTATTGAAAAAAATCAATCTATAGATTTACTAAATTACATAATTGAAATCTATTACTAACACTGTCGATTCAAATAAATAAAAAAAAATAATACAAGTAATGTGAACTTTTCTTACGTAACAATAAAAAAGGCACGGTGCCCCTTCCATGTTTCTTTGCCTTTTTGTAAATTCCGAAAGCACATTGCTAAAGTTATGTTCTAATATTGTATTTTGAAATTATATCGTTTATTATTCTTTCCTTTCCCATATAATTGCTTTTTCCATGCCAAAAAAGACAATGTTACGCATCCAGAAGCTAGAAAAAAAAAAACAAAAACAAAAACAACTCCTCAATCTATATCATTAATTATATATTTATGATATAGCCTGTTACATGTACAAACTATATCTTACTTTAACAAGTACATAGTCTTAATTTTCATCCTCACTCAACTTTATAATATTATGGTTATCTATTTGCTTAGAATTTGTTTAAACTTCATTGACATATTTAGGGATATATCCTTGTATATAGATAGACATAGTCACAATTTGAACGACTATTAAGAATTTGGTTGTCGTGGGTGAAATGACCTTACAACAGTGTGATCAGTTTCTTGTGTTTAATGAATGTTTAGATGAATTGTGTTTTTTTTTTCTTTTTTGTCGTTTTTCATTTATTTCATCTGGCATTATCAGTTTTCTTTTTGAAAAGTCAATGTGTCTTTGTAACCCGCCGCCTCATTTCTAGTTTATTCCTGGAAAGGGTGTCCAGGTAAAACATGCAGTGTTGAGATTAATTTTGTTTTGTTCCATTTTCTGTAAAACAAAATTCTTCAAATCCTTTCAATTGAGCTTTTAACTTGCATTGTCTGCAAATTGTTTCTTATACTGCAAACTTTCGTACAGTCTTATTTCATATATAGATCATCAAAAAAGTATTCATCAATTGCAAACAGCTTCAGTTTAAATGTCAAATGCTACTATTGACACAGACATGATTAATATTAAAAGAAAGGATCAATTTTATGTAAGGGAAACAGCATCAGTGAGTATTTCTGATTATATATAAGCATCCTCACTGCGTGCATGCAGTTTTAGATGACATTTGATAATTTTATTGAAAACAATAAGATGAAAAATCCAGACGTTTCTTTATTATTTGTATATTTATATGTCTATTTGTTCGTTTATTTTTAACGCAACGACATGAACAAGATAATATAATAATAAAACATATAACTCTTCTTAAACACATATAATAACTCAATATGTAAAATATAATAGTAATGCATTTAAACCTCATAAACTACTGACAGTTTGAAACAAATTAAAAGTCGGACTTTTGTGGTATAATATACATTATACATTTCATTTGTAAGGAAACCATTTTTATCTCCAAATACACAGACATAGAATAAGAAGATGTAATGTGATTGCCAATGAGACCAATCCCTACAACAGACCAAATGACACAGACATTAGCAACTATAGGTCGCCGTACGGCCTGTAACAATGAGCAAAACCCATCCCAGGTAAATCGTGTAGTGGTAATTAATGTTTTATATTCTGTACACTTATATAAAAATAAACTTTGTTTTGCGTATGATTTAACTTTCGTTAGGTATCTAAACCAACAAAATAAAGTATAATTTTCGATCATGCACACTTTAAAAGAAATGTTCAATGTCTTAATGATAATTCAATATATGCAGCGTGTTAACATTTCCTTTTGTTTATATTTTGCTTTGTTTCTAGTTTAGACCATTATTAGTTATGTATAAAATGTATCTAGTTGTTAAAGTCTTAAATGAATCATATGGATACGTTTGTAATACATGTTTTTCATACAACATAATTTAAAAAGCACTAACGTAGCTCTTTAATTAGATAAATTAAGATGTTTAACTAGTAAATGAAATGCTGCATAGCTAATTGTTTGTTAATTAAATATTAGAAGAAAACATTACTGTCATAGAGATTTAGAAATTCAAATACAAAGAAAAAGTTATAAACCATCTGTTCTGTTTTAAACGCATTTTTTATATCTACATTTGCTTTTTACGCTAGATTTTACCAGTATTTAGCTATGACGGATGAGGTTTAAAATGGATGTCATTAAATAATGAAAAAAAAAAAACAAAAAAAACAAAAAAAAAAACAGGGTAAACATACATTTAAAAAACAGTACTTCAGAGATGTGATATTATTGCAAAAGAGACAACCATCCACCATAGTCGACATAATATGAAGTTAAGCAGATTTAGTTAACAGTACAATTAGAAAATGAAAAGAGCGCATTGGAAATCGGTTGCATCCGAAGCTTTTTTCCGGATATAACTTCTAAGGACCGATAAAGGAAAAAAAAAAAACAAAAAAAAAATACAACTACAAAACGTGAAAGTTTAGGATGTATAAATACCTGAACATTGGGAAACCATGCTAAAAATTATGGTGTAGAAAAAAAAGTGCTCACGTTTGTGTTATGTAAATTTAGAGAGAAGGAGTTGACACATTTTTTGTTTAACAGTTCCAGATTTTACTAACGCATAACGTTAGTAAAGGTATTCTACACTGTACAAAGCATGTCAGTACAAAAGCACTTATGTCGATATCCGCAGCTAGAAATAATTCGTTAACAAATAAACAAAGCTTGGTTTGTAGCATAAAAACGTATGACAAGTAGATTGTTAAATATTTTTGTCTACTATAAGTTAAGTAAATACTCTTTTCAATCTGATTACCCAATCGAATTATGTAACTTCTGCACCAGAAATCTAATTGTATGAACATAGAAGATAACAATTGATCATATCATATTAGTATTATGATATCAAACATGTGTAAGTAAAGACGAAATGATAGTTATTCGTTCATGTCAATACATCGTTAACCTTTGCCCATCTTTCTTCAATTCAATAAAAATATCAGCAGTACTTTTACAAAAAAAAGTATCTAAACGTAATATAACGACAGCATGTAGACGCTGAAATATATGTGATACATATAATCACCGAAAAAAAACATTGAAAGTGGTTAATACATCTGGGTATATAATCGCTTAGTCGATATGCGGACAGGGAACAGATATATTATGTAAAATCCTTAAAAATACATTGATCAAGATTTGTAGATAAAAAGGCAATACATTAATTTATAAAGCAATGTTCTAGACATATATAATGGTACTGAAAAGGTAAAAGCAAATTTATAATACATACAATATATAATCTAGAAAATTAAAAGTCGTTTATTTTAGGAAATTTAGTTTTACACGAACACGAAACCCGTGTATAAAATGAGAGCATTTGATCGGTAATCTCTAATCGGTTCAAACTGTTTTAAAATGATACATTTATTTATCTTAATTTTATATATTGTCAGTAACAGTGAATAATTATTTCACAAATTACTTGAATTGGTAACTAATACCCCTTGCGTCAAAATACATGAAACAGTATAAATTATGAAAACTATCTAGTGTCATTGTATACATATAGTATACGAATGATAACCGTATTCATTAATGTACGCAGGTGTAGTCGATGAGTTAATTACGAGTATGACACAAGCGACATTGTGACATCTAATATAGCTATTTAACTCAGCCAGTGGAAATTTTACAATATCAGTTTTGGATACACTTGAAAATAGTATATGTTATTTTGCTTTTGTATTCATGTGTGCATTGATGTAAATGGATAGTTGTATTAAAACAGAAAAAGCTTGCACCAGTAACCTATGGGCCTCTGATTGATTTTGTGTCAACTATAACTTCTAAATTTGTAAGTCATGTTGTAAACACCAATGAACTTGAAAAACATAATTTCCGATTGCATCACTACCATCTCCTAGTTTGATAGAATTGTCAATGTAAAACAGGAATGTCAGCATATAACGTACATTACTCAAGATTGTATTGAAACGTAATCATATTTGCATTTATTTGTCATTAAAATAACTGACTAACTTTTTTTACAAGATAATGCCTTGCTCTTTCCGATAAAATATTCATATTAAAAGTTTGAATTAGCATAAACGATGGTGAAAGTTTGGTTAATCATTACAATATACAATTTATATTCAATTACAACTCGATTATGATAAATATGTATAGATATGCTATAAGTTACAATAAATGAATATGTATACAGAAATAAACGTTGAAAAAAAATACTTTTGTTAACCATGCAAACAGCAAAAATTACAAAAGAAGTTAACAACTATACTTCATCGTACGGCCTTCTACAACGAGCAAAACCCATACTGTATATTTGGCTATAAAGGCCCCGATATAACAAATGTAAAACAATTCAAACGAGAAAATAAAATATAATATAATAAACGATTTACAAAAATACGACAAACAATAATAAACGAACTACAGGCTTCTGATTTTGGACAGACTTTTACAAATTGTAGTGCGTGAGGGTTAAATATGTTTGCTAACACTAAACCACCCTCCAACATGGGACAGTGGTGTAACAGTAAACATAAGAAGAAACTATACAAATCATAGTTTATCGCTTTTTTTCGACTTATCAATGTTAATTGTCCCATTCGTATTGCCTATCTTTATATATTTGGTACTTGTTTATACTCTTATTAAAAATGACGAATGCATTATAAAAGTATCTTTGAGATGAATTGAACTATCATGATTGACCAAATAATTATTAATTTTTAAGATGCCATGATTATTGTTGATTAGCGAACTTACCAAGAACAGTATTACAGTATATCGACATAGAATATGTTAATAAAGTACCGTTATCAATTCCTTCGTGCTATGATCATGATGATGGAATGTTTTAAGAAATCTAAATCTAAAAGATGAACAAAATTTTAAAAATAAAAATAAAACAAGGAAAAAGAAAGAAGTAATGGACGTGCAACACTAAGGTATTTAAGTACAAGCATATATCTGCACAATTTGAACAAATGTAATGAAAATGTAGAATCATGCAGCGTTCAGAGTAGTATATTTTATAACTATCAATATTCCAAACTATGATTACAGTTAATATAGCATAAAACTCGTTTTATTTTTTTTAAAGTATAATGCGAAATAACTATTATGAATTCAACAGTTTCAAATGATTAAATGTTCTTTTATCATTGGTGATTCAAAACAGATTTTATAACAAAATGACATGATGCAACTTTGTAATCAGATTGTATTTATGTGAACGGATTGCAACACAGTTGCATAAATGCAAATTACGGAATAAAAAAGAAAACTCGCAAAGAAGTATAAAAGAAAAGATATGGACACGATAATATCAAATCAAATGCCAGTTTGAAAGAGGAACTGCATGATCAATTGCACCCAGCTTCAGTCTAAACGTAAAAAGTTAAAAAAAAATGCCGTTGATACAGACACAATTATTATTAATAAAAAAAAAAAAAAACAATCTAAGACTGCGAGTTCCTCTGTTTATATACAAGAATCTGTATTGCTAGCCTATAGGCTAGATGACACTTTATCTGTTAAATGAAACAAAACACGATATCAATATCCGGATGTATTTAATGTATTTATACTGTGAATGTCTATGAATGTATGTGTAATTTATGACGCAGTGTCACTAACAAGGTAACTCAATACTAAAAGTATAATTATGCTTCAAAACATAGAATAAATCAAGGTGTAAGATAAGTGTGTATATAAACGTCACAATTTACGGACGATCTGTAACAAATTAAGTGTCAGATTTTTGTCGTGTTTGTTGTATGTTATATTTATTTATTTCATCTATAGGAATATCATTGCTCAGTTCTAATTACATAAGTATGTCAGACAAGACGGTGAGCGATTTTTGATTTATATTTCGTACACTAATATAGAAAAAAGACAAAAACGATTTAATTTTCATTAGCATCGGTAAAGAAACGTCACTATATTTGCAATGTATAAACTTATGCAACCGTCATACCATGCATATACAAATAACGAGCTGCGTATCAGACAGAAGCATTAGGAACAGACTATTTTAACATATATTAGGAGATAAAATATCAATACCGTAAGAGATACTTACATAAATGTTAACACGAAATAAAGGTAACACAATGAAAATGTACTATTGTTACTTGAGAACCTAAAATCATCATTCTATCGACTAGTACTCATGATATTAACTGAAAACTGAACTAGGGAATTCCTTTTTTTTCCCCAAACCATTATCAAAACATGTGTCAGCCTTTGACACAACAAACAAGTTGGCTAATAGTTAATTAAACACTATTGGAAAAAAAACAGAAGATACTGATTTAATTCTTTACAAAATAGTATTGTATGCACAAACAATTGTACACAATATTCATGTTTGATTTATATATATACATGTAAAACTGTATACTCAAGTTTCAAGTGTGAAGTGTTTAATACTATTACTATAATTGTAGGTATTCGTCTTTAAACCAACTCTATATTTGGACCTTTTGTGCATACAGCTTGTCTCTCAAATATAGTGGCTAGATCACGGTTCACAATGATTTATAAAAATAGTAAAAACTAAGCAAAATCCAATTTTTATCATCCAGTATGACTCCAGGTATCCTTCTGATACCCATTTATTTTCCCTCACCTTTATTTTGTTATTTTTCTTGTTTTATATTTACTTTTTCTATTTTTTCTGATGATGATGTGTGCAAGTTCACATACGAAAAATGCCATTGGATGTCGTTATACTTAATTTGTGTACCCCCTAAACAATATGGGAGTCAGCATTGAGGATTACAGGGCAGCCATTGGCTTATTTCATGGTACATGTAGCAAGAGGAAAAGCAGTACTTATATTAATTCAAACTATTATACTTATTAAGAAATACTCAAAATTAACTTACATTGCTCCTTCTCTGTTCTTTCACTAGCTTGTCTACAATCAATAAATCCCAAGATTGATATTATCTTTCTGTTGTTTGTACTTCATGTTATTCTTATTATCGGTAATATTGAACCAAACCCTGGTCCAGATGAAAATAACATATCGAGTACACCCTCTAGTGTTAGATTTAGTGAAATCGATAAATCCTTCACAATATGTAATTTAAATATCCGTAGTATTAGAAACACACTAGAATTCTTAAATAATTTCACTACCGAATTTGATGTCCTAGCTGTAACAGAAACACATTTAGATCCTAGTGTATCTGAAAATCAATTAAAACTAGATTCCTTCAATAACATTATAAGGAAAGATCGAAACAACTTTGGTGGTGGATTAATGATATATGTGAATGATGATATCGGTATCGTCCGTAAAAGCGAACTAGAAATCCCTTTGATGAAACATTTTGGGTTGAAATACGAGCCAAAGGTCAAAACTTCCTTCTCTGTCACTCATATCGTCCATCAAATGCGGAAACTGACTTCTGGGCACGATTTAAGCATATAATAGAAACTGCCTTTCAATTAAACGAAAATATAGTGGTTACTGGTGATCTAAATTCTGATCTTTTCAATGTCAATAATAATTACTAGTAACTTAAAACGCACATCTTCATAATTATCATCATCATCATTATCTCTGTCGTTCTTTCCTCATTCCCTCTTTTTTTTCAGTATAGTTTAGTAATACTTATGTTGTTTATATCATACGATGCATGCTCACGTTCAATTTGTATTGTTATACATATTGTATTGTGGAGAAGACTTTATAAGTATGTTTTACTTGTGTCTGATCCTTTTTTTTTATTGTTGCTTTGAGCAAATAAAATATGTTTAAACTAAACTAAAACTTCTTATAATATAGCATGGTACATGTACAAACTATATTTTACTTAACAATTAATAAGTCTTAATTTTGATCCTCAATTAATCTTAAACTGGTAATCTATTTGCTTGGAATTTTTTTAAACGTCATTCGAAATATTAAGGGTTATATCCCCGATATAGATAGACCTTGGCACATTGTGCACGACTGTTAAGAATTTGGTAAAAAAAAAAGTCCTATAACTTCGTCGTTAAAATGACCTTATAACAGGCTGATTATTTTTTTTTTTTGTGTTTAATAGACTGTTTAATTGAATTGTTTTTCTTTTCGTCGTTTTTTGGTTTTTTTTTTCGTCTGGCATTATCAGTTTCCCTTTACAAATGTCAATGTCTCCTTGTCATCCGCCGCCTCATTTCATATATATTCTTGGAAAGGTTGTTCAGCTAAAACATACAGTGTCGAGACTACTTTAGTTTTGTTCTATTTTCTGTAAAACGAAATTCTATAAATCCTTTCAATTTCCTTTAAGTTATTGACAGGGTTTGTCAAAATGCTACTTGTAGTGCATAAATCTAATTTTATATAAGGATCCTAAAAACATGGTAATCAATTGCAGACAGCTTCAGTTTAAAAACAAAATGCTACTATTGACACAGACATGATTAATATAACAAAAAGAAAGTTATCTTCGTTAAGGGCAACATAATCGGCGAGTACTTTTGACTTTCTATAAGCATCCCTACCGCTTGCCTGTAGGCTGTAGGAGACTTAATTGTTTCATTGAAAGAAAATAAGATTAAAATCCAGACCCTTTTTTATTTGTTCATATATTTATATGTCTATTTACTTGTGTGTTTATAACGCAACAACATGAACACGATAACATGATATTTAGAAAATAGTTCATGGCAGCCATATATTTCATTTAACCATGGGTTGGGCATTATATTCTATTATATCATCCCGAGCGGTTGCGATAGTGATAAACGAAAACAAATATACGCCGTTTCTCTGTTTGTTGGCGTTTGTTTTTGTTGCAGTTCAGTGTTTCTGTTGTTTCATTGTTTTCCTCTTGTAGTTGATGTGTTTCCCTCGGTTTTGATTTGAGACCCGGATTTGTTTTCGCTTAATCGATTTATGAATATTGAAAAGCGATATTCTACTGTTGCCTTTATTTACCTCGATCTTATAATAGCCATAATTCTATATAATTCAAAATTAAATTAAAAAAAAAACTTTTATTTTTCACCTCAAAATGTTCTTTTGTTCTTAGAACGCCCAATGTTAACTGTAGACGCCAGAACATACATATGACGTCATCTTGTTAGTCGCAAAAGACGATAACATAATTTTGAGGAATTTTTGTTTTATGACATTTTACACTGAAATGGACTGTCTATTTTATCTGTATGATAGATTATTATATGTATTATATTAAAAGCGTCTAGACTTTAAACATTTAAAGACGATGCTTATGATTGTTTGTCATGCAAGACCTATCATGCATAAGGTTTTACAGTAACTAGTACTGTTTTTCGTCTTTGTTTTTTTAATCAACCGAATGTTCAAATTGTCTTACACAATTTCAAGGTTCTGATTTAGTTCTCCTCTGTTATTTACTATCTCTTAAATATGTAATGAATTGAGTTTCCAAAATGTTGGCATTCAACCTAATGAATACTTGAAGGCAGTTATAAAAAATGTATATAAAATTATCGAATACCAATGAAAAGGAAGGTAACAATAAAAGCAAGTGAACATTGTTGTTTATATAAACAAGGAAGTCAGACATAACAGGACAGTATCATTATATTTCTTATACTTTAATACAGTATTCAATGTGTTGACAATGTCAATTTTAAAGCAATACTATATTTCAAAAGCGTTGCTTATATCAGTCTTCAAATTGATCTAATAATTGTTAACTGTTGAAGACCGCACCGTGATGTTGCGACCAAAAACAGCGAAGGAAGCGTTTTTTTGTTATGATATAATACGCTTTAATAGTAGTACCATTCTTTCCTAAAACATTTATCAATATTTAAACCTATTCTAATTTTGCCTTAAAGGGTTTGTATTCAACTCTATAAATTCCGTTCATACCATAAACAAATAAAATTAGAAACGAAAGTGTTGATGTAACATCATTTCAAATGTTCGAACATGAGAAATGTACTGTCTAGTCAAGAGACGAAGCTAGTTGGTGAGTTAACTTTTAAGACATTTTTTCCTCCTGTAAAACCCTTATCTTTTCATTTTAAGTTTAGAAAAGTTAGATAAAGGTACAAACCAGCTACTGAACATTCGTTGAAAATACTAATTGATGAATAGTGAAGGATACAAAAAGTACTAAATTTAATAAAATATATAGCCCAAAATATGCTAATAGGTACCCAATTTCATATAGGGTCAATGCTTTAAAGATAGTTTAAGTTCAAAATGTTTATGCTCAACTGATGAATTAAAAAAATAATGTTCACAGTCCAAAACATAAAGTTTACCTCGGACGGATTTATTTATTCAATTGCTTATGACTTTACAACACTCCGGTCTTTATGTTTAGAATATCTTGTTTTATTGCCGTAATTATGTTTTTAGAAACTGGATGCAGTAAAAGAAGATATAAATGAAATCGGCATTTGAAAATTACGGATTTCAGTTGATTACAGACTGCAAACATAATAACAAATGAAAGACTGACTCTATTATATAATATAACGAAATAGGCAAACTATCCAATCTCAAAATTAAAAAAAGCTGACACACTATTATACTAAGTACTTCATTTCGTTTATGTATCTATTTAAGACAAACATAGCTTTCAATGTATTGTTCAAGTTGAGAGAATAAGATAAGCACAATATAGCTTCAAAATAAGACCTAGACATATTTAAGTGTTCAAGAAATACAATGAAACATTCAAGACAACGAATAACTGTCAATATTAACTTTGTTATTGATTTATTCGCGTTGGTTCCTATAATTGTAAGACAAGGCTATTGTAAGGTAAAATGGGAAAACAAATTCAATATTTGTTTACTTTTTTTGTCAATAATAGTACTGTTGGTTTTGAGATATCATGTAGACTGCTGTCAGTTGATACCAATCATATTACTTTATGTTTCATTGATAAATATCAACATAAACGAGATCATTGCATTACAGGAACGAGCGATAGATAATAAGGCGACTTTAAAAACTCATACTTTGAGATAAACCGACAACACTAAGGCAAAAAACAAAAGACAACTCGAAAAGACAAACAAGTTCACGAAACAGTTCATAGACACTAAACATTTCATCATAACGAACCCCAGTTAATTCTTAGGTGTACCGGAAGGAAAAACTGTATTGTTTTACATCTGGTTATTTCGGAACCCTCTTATAGACTAAAACAGTGGCAAGGAATTAGCTGATTGTTAAAGGTCACACCTTATAGTGAATGTTGTTGTTTTTCCTTTGTATATACTTTTATTTTACGTTGCATACTTTCTATTCTTACTGTGTATTTGCTACTACAGCAATACGTAGTAGAGAAATACACACATTCAAAGCTGGCAATAGAAAACCCATAATAAAATTGAATTCGTGCAATATTATAGAAAACTAACACACTTTTGTTTGCTGCAAATCCTCAAATAAATCAGGCGAACCACTATCCATGCGATAATAATTCGGAAATAGGGAACATTTTTGGGAGTGATTTATTTTCCCTTATTTCGCAAGTTAACCGAAACCAACCTTATATTAGTGATAAACCTAAATATTTTCTTTCAGATATTAATACATCACTGTGCAGTGTAATAAGTAGATTTTTTGTCAATGAATAACAACAACAAATATTTATTTGCATGGCTGGCGTTGCATACATTGCAGTTGTCGCTTACATTGTCGATGCACTTTGACTCGCTTCATTTTGAATTAATGCGATACCTTCATTGTCGTGTTTTGTTGTACTTAAGGTGAGGTATATGTAATTGGACGCCTCTACTGGAATTTAGGATAAAAGAAACGTGCGTCGTTAGTTACACGGGCTATCTCCCTTATTCCAAGAAAGCAAACAAAAAAAGAGCATATGACTTATCATGAGTCAAACAAAAAGTATACCTGTGCTGTTCCAAAGCTTTAAAGAAATTATCAGAATGACTCAAATCAGAAATCGAAGTATCCTATTGTAAGCATGCCTGACTACATTATCACTGTTTTTCTTTTAGACACGCAGGAGAGGGTATACAATACGACTCGTGTTTGTATCAACAGGATGTTAAAACACCTAACAACAAAATTAAAGTCAAATAAACAAATAAACAAGTGATAAGTCTGCTTCTATTTGTACCAATATAAAATATACAGAGTAGCGTAAAATTGTAGGTTCTGAACAATCATATGAATTTGTGTGTTGAACTAGAAAGACGTTGGAATGATTGTTTTTTTTTAGGCACTTTAACATTTTAAGACATGATTTATATTCATATAAAAAGTAAGATGACACCGAGTGGGTAATCGACCACAAGTGCAACATATACAAGTCGAAGAACACAGACAACAACATAAATAACCAGTTTACAAAAAAAAAAAAAAAATACACAGAAAATACGAATTGAGCACCCTAATGTTTATCTCAGAAAAAGTAAAAACTATGTCATTCAACTCTCAGTTTTCAACTTTATCAACATGTGCAGAAAAAAAAAACAGGTGTCTTCTATTCCATCCGCGATGTTTGGGGAAATTAAAATATTAATTTAGAGCCATGGTTGAAACTGAAACTACACATGTATGATAAACATAGAACATGTTATTTCTTTTTTTTTTTTAACAAATTCCAATTTCCAAGGGATAGCGAAATTTGTTTTCTTTTATTATGCGTTTGTGTATCATTCAGAAGTAGTAATTTTTCTCCTCAAGTCTCAATTCAAGATTATAACTGAATAGAGTGTAAAGTTAAATTAAAAAGCGATTCTTGTCTGTCATATTTTTTCTTCGTAAATTGTTTTGTTATAAATTAGGCCGTTTGGGTTTCTTGTTTGAATTGTTTTACATTTTTCATATCATGGCCTTTTGTAGCCGACTATAAAATATGAGTTTTTCTCATCGTTGAAGGCCGTATGGTTGCCTAAAATAATTGCGTACATCCACTTCAATTGAATTGTGGGAGATAGTTGTCTCATTGGATATCATATCACATCTCCTTATTTGTTTATATTATATTAAAAGAATATATATATTGAAGTTTTAAACGACCTTGACTTGCTATACAGCTCTTTCACGGTCGGTATCATTTGCCTTATATACAGGTACATATACGTAGCACTACACTAGGTAAACTCGTATAGCATTAATTTATTAACAGTATTCTTGTATAACACTGAGTACATTCTTATAAAAATTAGCATCATACTGGAAACATTCTCAGAAAATCGCCGTTTGTATATTTTTATAGCGTTTCATTATACACGATGCTATGTCTTAACACTGGGAATAATCCTGTAGAAATTCATGGGGTACGTCGATCTCAAAGTATCATATTAGATGTATGTTTTCGTCTTGAATATGCATAAAATATGTGCTACGGGAAGTTATACTAAAAACTAAGATCTGTTCTATTTTTCCTAAGATTTATATGTGGGTTCTTCGTTTGAAATTATTTTAGCCATAACAATTCTCAAAATAGTATGCAGATGCAGGTTTCTTATTTTTGAAAGTCGTGCATGTAGATATTTAATAAATAATGGTACAAGAAATATTTCCTTTGCTACATTCAACCAGTAGCAATTAAAACATGCATTGTCGTGTAGTTAAGAAAAAAATAACAAGCGATCGAGACAGGAAATTTTGTTAAATGAAATTGCATGTGTGTGAACCAGACAAATAACACGGGATAGACTATATTGCGCGCAATACTTCAAATATCACCGGAAATGGTGAAGATGAAAAGATGCAGAAAATGAAATGTACTTTCTTAAATACAAAATGCCGAAATAAGATTTTTAAAATAGACTTGTATACGCGATTACAGTTTTATAACCGATTAAATAAACATATAAAGAATCATTCCACCAACGATGTGTTAACTGGAACAAATTTGAACTCGATATTGGATTCATACAACTTAGGACTTAAGTATTACAAAAAGGTGCGGAAACATGTCTATTTTAGAAAAAAGATGTAGTTAAAGCCTACGTTTTTTTTTCATTACAGAACATTTATTTGACAATTTGCATTTTTGTGGGCCGAAAAAATATCCTTGAAATTTATTTCCTTATCAATTGATTACGCTTGTGCATTTGAAATAATTAGGGAAAATGAGTGATACACATACACGATTTTGTTACGATACTATAGAGTATAATAGCGTTATAGCATAAAAGTTTTTTGGGACGTTACTGTGAGAAAATTTCGATAAAGATAAACTTCCACAGGATATAGCTTGAAAACAATCGCTGTTGCTAAGTAGTTTCTTTGCATTAATCGATACGTCGTTTAGTTTTAAATGGTATATCATTTTTTGTTTTTAAATTCGGTGGACCAACAAAATATAAGAAAATTATAATGTAAGAATATCTGCCAATTTTTATGATTTTTCCCTTTGTATCCTTTGTATTTTTGGTGTATCATACTGTTAACTTTAACAGTTTGTATCTCAAAAACGAAAACGGTTACCTCTTTTTTCTTTTTTTTTTTTTGTCTGGTGTATTTTAACAAGCAAATTCATATGTGATATTTAAAAAAAAATGTGTGGAGTACTTATTGTTGTACGCTTCTCCTTAATATTTTCTAAATCAATTGATAGATTTTAATAGCGGTAACCTAATTTTGCCTCAATTAATTTGAATCTGTGAACGAGTGGCGAAAGGATGACATAGAATTTAGCCAGGAATTGATCTCTCAAGGATGCATTCGTACTGTTTTTTCATAGTATTTTTCCCTAAATCTCAATCACATAATATAAATACCAAGCGGTATTTTCAAATGATTTATAGAGCAATGAGTTTCCATATTTTATTATTGTATTACGTTGTTGTTTTTTAATAGTTACTTGTTTTTTTGTTATAAATTTGTTGGTTTTATTTTTGTCCTATGGATGTTAATGTTCCTTTTGTGACTTGTTCTTTTCTTTGTATATATAGTATCTTTGTTTAACATGTATAATATTATCTATTCATTATCAAAATATCTCTAAATGAAATATATAAATTGACTAACTATTGTCAATTGTAAGAATACAATTACATGATTTAATGACGTTGATTATAGAACATACCGTGCATGCTCTAGTTAATCAATTGTAAATTGACATGATAATTTTTAACTGAACAGCTCTTGAAAAAAACTGAAAAATTAACTAGGGAAGTGAACTGCATTGAGTCTATTGTAGAAATAACTGAAAATACTCTTAACCGGTAACAAGGCTTAACGTCTCTAATTTAAGACTTTTCAGATGATGATAAAAGCAAATAATTGTTTAAGACCTCATTGTATTAATAGTCATTGGATAACCGGTTAACAACATTTAATAGTTTGTTATGTATTTCTATATGTTATAATGGATAATATTCAATCTCATTGACAATCAAATCTATAAAAAAAAAAAACGAAAACAAAATACAAAAACAAAAAGAAAAGAAAAGAAAAATAAATAACAGGCCTACAACATGAGAGTATTTAAGTGTAAACATATAGCTGTACAACTTGAACAAATGCACTAGAAATGTAGCATCACGCTTTATTCTATATTAGATAAAAAAAACATAGCTACTCATATTCAAGTCTTTGATTGCAATTGTCCTAGCATGCAACGCTGTTTTAATTTGTTCTTCAAAGAATGATGCAAAATGATTATGAAGTCAATCCTTTTAAATGTTTGAATGGTCTTTCATCATTGGTGAATTAAAACGAATTTTCTAACAAAATGATATAACGCGATTTTATAATCAGATCTGACTTTAATCTATGAACCGATATTCACAGTAGCATGAATGTAAATGACACACAAAGACGTATGATAAAATAAGTATAAACACGAAAACATTAGATTAAACTACATTCTATAAGGAAGCTTATGCATACCTTTGCTATAACAAACTAATTCTCGACTTTATATGCCAATGTATCTACATTCAAATAATTGTTAACAAAAGTAATATATAGCGCATTGATAATGACACGACTTACGAAATGCATAAATAAAATGACGAATTACTGTTCGTGTCATATTCGTTAACATCCAAAGAGGGAGCGACGATTTGTAATTAGACATTCAACTATAGAAATTCAATTTCAGGACACTCATTTTCTTATTTTGATTCACAAACAAAAAGCTTGAAGAAAGATTCGACAAAAACCAAAAAGTACATTCAATAACCATTTGCCGAATGAAAAAATAGAGAAAGCGACAAATCTATAGCAAAAAAAAAAAAAAAAAAAGCAGAAACGAAGACAATACAAGCAAATCATCACAAAAAAACTAATGTTTGAGAAACAAGATCTTTTTGTAAACTTATGTATGGATGAATGGTCTTTTAATATCCAGTGGCAACTCAAATTCATAATAAGGACCAGAACATATTAGTGCGATATTGATATAAACCCTGCTTTGTACTAGACCGACATGATGAGCCTAATTTTCAACGGGATAGTGCCAGTTCATACAGTAACAGTTCGCAGGAAGGCATGTCTCCATATCTAGACATATTTTTGTCTGACTCCAAGCTCATAAGTCTGCGCTTACTTGTAAATGCCGAGTGCTTAGCGGAGAAGCAGCCAAACTGATTGAACAATTTTTGGTTTGACCATGGCAAGAGTTCGAAATCCACGACCGTCTGCACTTGAAACGAGCACACAAACAGGAAACAACCGAATCGGTACTTAATTAAAAAAGACAACATTCCTATCTTACTATAGAAAAAGTGCAAAATACAGGTATTAGTGATGATCAAATGTACTGCCTTGAACGCACCTTTTTGGAATTTACATTTGCTTTAACACTTGGATGTTATCAGTTAAGGATGTTCGCTCCTCTTGTTTTTTATTTTTTTCCAGATGTTCGGAATCCTCTGGTTTTATCCATGTAGTGCCATAAAAAATTTTGCCCACTAACCCTTACTTTTCTTTTAATAATTTGATTACATATAGCTTAAAATGAAAAGTCTTTTTCAACGTTTTTGAAAGAAACAAATGTGCCAATGTTAAATGTATGAAAAATCAAGAGAGAATTTGTTCCCGCCAAATTTTCAATGGCTTATATCTCGAAAACAAGCGCATGAACCCTTCATTTGTTTCTGCTTTTTTAGTTTCTTTATTTATATTTTATAAAATTATAACTCTCTTTTAAAAAGTTTGTTTCTTTGAAACAGAGTAGCAAACATCCTTAAGAGCTGTTTTGTTTTTGTAAGTAACGTGGACTATTTTGGATAGAACTGAATGTCAAGTGATTGGTTGTTCTTCTATCATTCCAGTTCAGCTGTAGTGTAGGAACACTAAAACTATAAAATGTGAAGCTAAGGATTTATAAATACCTTAACATGCCGAGTGCGTGATGAACTGACTTGTGTAAAGAGAGACGAAAGAATGGTCAAGTGTATACGGTGTAACCTTTGACTGAATGAGTTCAAACATTAGGTTTCTAACAATATATAGTTTTACTAACAAATTTCATAAAGTATGTGGTTATTCATATCAGTTCCAAACAGTAATACCAATACCATCAACCAAATAAATTTATTAGTCAACATATACAATAGTTTCACCTGTGAGTTAATCAGTCACATATTAAGACAACCTTTATACAGTTATACTAGTTTATCTACAAAAAGCTAATTAAATAATCAATTTGTTCAATCTGATTATCAACTCGAATTATGTAACACTGCTATACAAGAGATTAATCATCGTACGGAACCCATAGGATTACACTTTATCAAACTCGTACTATTATATCAGACATGTGGTAGTAAAGATGAAAAGATAATAATGCGTTCATCTCATAGCATTATTTTACCTTTGCTCATCATATCTTTACTTCAATAAAAAAAAGTAGGCAATATGTTTACATAAGGCTATCTAACTTGAACATAAGGAAAGTATGTAGAACATGACATATATATGACACAAATCATCATCGACAAAGCAATTTTACACACAGAGAGGATAATACTTCTGTTTTTATATTGCCGTAGTCGATACGGAGACAGGAATTGTATATGTCATTCTATATTTGATTCTTTTTACAAGGACCGCTGATATTTAAACAGGCTTCAGTTCATTTTCTTTATATCAAATACAACAATCGGGGTTAAAAATACGAGTATCCAATTACATTATTTCTCATGTATTTTAAAATCATGTTATACTGTTTCAATGTTCCAATTTCATCAAAAAAATCGATTAATAAGTTAAATGTTTGCACTAATATCTAATTCGAAATAACTGTTATTGTTCTAAAAGGTGCAAATAATTGTTAGTTGTTAATAACATGTACTACCAAAGGAAAAATATTTCCATTAGATATGAATGTTTTGCATTTTATAAGCAAGGTGAATATTCTTCTCAAATAGGTTGGTGATATCAACATTGCAGTGGTTTTACTGTATGAAATGTATCAAAGATGTTAGATCCGTTATGTGAATAACTTATTCACTGTTCAATTGATTTATCAAAGTGTCTTTCTCATTGACACACATAATGGTATTAATTAGGAAAGATATGCATTAAACGGTAGCAAATGTCATGTTGAGCTAGAAAAGTGGAAAACTCTGAGTTTAATAAAGGCAACAGTAGTATACCGCTGTTGGAAACTCATAGAGATAAAAACAAATCCGGGTTACAAACTAAAACTGAGAGAAACGCATCAAATATAAGAGGAGAACAACGACACAACAAAAACACAACATCAAAATGTAACACACACAGAAACGAACTGTAATATAACAATGGCCATTTTCCTGACTTGGTACAGGACATTTAGTTTACTAATTTGAAAGAAAAAAAAATGTATGAATGAATATCTGATACACACAAACGTGTCACATGCTATAAATTATAAAGAAATAAAAACAGACAAACAGTTAGATGTATCGATAGTGGTTTATGCTGTTTCATCATTTTTTTCGTCACTTATACATTGATGGAGGTATCATATTTATTGGTTTGCTTTTTAGCTTATGCAAAGAGTGTTACTTTTTTGTTTTATCGTAGTTGACCAAAACCTATTCAACTAAAAAATGAACTACGTTTGGAAAAGGCCAGGTGACCATAGTCTATACTCCAGTCCCCATTGTGGTTGAAATCTAATCGAACATGTTCTTGAGAAATAAACGTCTCATTACACAAACAACAGGCAGATGTGATGATACTGTATACATGTTAGACATGAGTTTGCACCTTATAACAAGGTCACCCTAAGATAATAAATGAAGTCATCTGTTTGCTTTATTCTAAGACAAAAAAATTAAAGATGATAGTTACCAATGTATTCTAATATAAGGCATGTTGGTGTTGTCTTAAAATGTTTATATATGAATACCAGTTCGCCTCATTTCACACCGTAATACATGTTTGCTATATTTAAAAACCATGATAATCCCATAAAGCTTATAACCAATGATTAGTCCATGACTTGCTGTACATTGCACATGTGTCATGCAGAGGCGTTTCTTATGGAACAAATTAGTTTGTATACATTAATTTTAATGTTCTCATCCTCAAGTTGAGTGAAATGTAGATTAAAAACAGTACTACCTAGAAATAATTGGACGTCTACCTTTTTCGATTTCTGATTAACTGCATGCATATCGTAAGGAATCACTGCCATGATATAATATTTTCAGGATTCGTTGACGCTTTTTCTTTTAGATGGTGATAATAAGGTGAAAACGAATTATCATAACTAGTGATATCAAACTCTAACCGTATCCAATGATAAAATGCGTTTTAATAATACAAAATGTTTCATAGATTGTTTGAAAATGACTCCGTTTGATATACCAGTATTCAAATGTATACAGGTTTACATAGTTCACGCATCAAATTGTGTATGTGATGAAGTTGATCTATATAACCTGTATGAGCCGGACTGAAACTGTTGTCTTATTGTTTGAATGCGATAAAGATGACGCAAATTCACGGTCACAAGGGCATCGAACAAGTTCTATAGAAAAAATACGTCTTTACGCAAGCAACATGTAGCTGCATTGGTACTTTGTAAAGTTGGTAATGTATGTGCACCTAATAACATATTATCCAGATGATTATCAATGGAGTCATCTGTTTGATTTATTTTTAGTATACATAGTATTAGAAAATGATAGTAACCGATGTATTCCAATATAATGCATGTCGATGCTATCTTCAAATGTATATCTTACATAAACAAATTGTATATTTTTACACTGTGAGACAAGTTTGCTGTATTTAACGACCACAATAATTCCATTAACCCAAAAACTGTATTAAGACATGAATGGCTGTCCATTATATGCAAAGAAACGCAATGAAATGTAGAACTAATAAAATAGTATATGAAGTAGTTGGACGTCTTCCTTGTTCACGTCATGACTTATTGCATATATATCGTAATGAAACACAGTCATGATTAAATGTCCTCAGGATTTATTAACGCTTGTACTTTTGGATGTTGATTATGAGGTGAAAACGGAATTAGTTCACACTTGATAAGGATGGCGAACTATAGACGAATTTCATGATTACGTATACAAAATTAACAATATTTCAATTCACGGGAATGTAAAAAAAGGGGTTATGATAAATAAAACAAAATCTGCTAAACATTGTTTAACAATGCCATACACTGGCTCTGGTTTATATACAATTAATAACATGTGTATATGTATACACAGTCATTAAATTTTTTAAATGTGCTAAGTTAGGACTACCATTCCTTTTGTAATTGGTTAACTTAGGATGGTCTTTTAGTTACATTTGCTTACTACTTTATTTTTGATATAGATTTTTCTGTCTCCACCTTGAATAAGCTTTATAAACATATATATGTGTATACGTGTTGAATACGGCTTAAATATAAAACCAATCTATATGAACATATTTAATAGCTTTTGAGTTTCTGGCATTTATCTGACGTCGGTTGCATCTCACGGATTTGCATTATAATTTTGTTCAGTTTTCCATATTTTTTTTAATTTTTTTTGGTGAATTAGCCTTAAAAAACGGTTCAAATAAGCAGTTTGTTTATATTCCCTGAATTCCGAACAAAACATACACGCTAACTACTTTGATATAGTATTGTATAATAAATATTTGTGTCAGTGTTTAAAAAAACTCTTTTTTAAAATGGATGCTTATTTTCTTTTTTTTTGTAATTATAAATCAGACTCCTGACGTCTTACATAAACGTTATTACTAGTAAATGTCAAAGAACGTCTCATCCTTTTTTTTTAAAATTAGTTCATCGGAAGATACAAAGACTTGTTGGTAAATATTCCGTATCAACTTCACAAATAAGACAAAATGGTCTTGAGGTATAGTTTCTAGGTATTTATTGCATAAAATGATTAAATGTCCCAATGATTTATTGACACTTGTACATTTGGATGTTGATTATGAGGTAAAACGTTATTAATTTACACTTGATAAGGATAACGAACTATAGCCGGATTTAAAATGATTACGTATACACAATCAACAATATATAAATTTTAACAATAATTGAATTCACGGGAATGTAAAAAGAAAAGGATTATGATAAAACAAAATATGTAAAACAGTGTTTAGCAATGCCATACACTAGCTCTGTTTTATATACTATTAATAAAATGTTTAAATGTGCGAAGGCAAGACAACCATTCTTTTTGGAATTGGTAAACGTAGGATAGTCCTTTAATAACACATGCTTACTACTTTATTTTTGATACAGATATTTCTGTACCCACCTTGAATAAGCTTTAAATACACATGTATGTATGTACTTGTTGAGTACTTCTTAAATGTAAATCAATCTACATGAACATATCTTAAAACTCTTTTGAGTAGCTGGCATCTATCTGACGTCGGTTGCATCACACGGATTTGCATTTTGATTAGCAAAAATGGCAATAAGCGGATCCTTTAAAGCTGTTACAAAAATTCCATTTGCACATTTATTCTTCTTTTGTTTATGTTATTGTGTATTTGCTGTAAACAAATAGAGGTTCAACTTTGAATTGCTTTTGAATTCCCGGCATTCCGAACTAAATCACACACGCTTACTACTTTGATATAGTACTGTATACTAGATGGTTTTGTCAGTGTTTTAAAAGAGATGAATGACTTTTTGTTTTGTTTTGTGATACTACATAATAATCTGAAAGTCTTACATAAACGTTAATGCTGGTATATAAGTTGTCTTAGCTCTTAAAAGATACTCGTTAATGCAGACTCGCATAATATACTGTAATAGGTTATCCAATAACAAACTTTAAAGTAAACACTGGTTTACGCTAGAGACATAACATGAATAGCATAGTCAGTGTAATTGGCAATTCCATTATTAATGATTGATGATTGTAATTGAAAGTAAACTGATGTTGCGATGTTATATACAGTGCTATAACATCGTTCGGTACGAAAAAGGCAAGCACACAATTAATGATCGTTTAGATTATGAAACAGCACTGTATAGACTGCAATACTTATCTTTGATTGAGATCGGATTGCCTCTATTACATTCTATCCAAATTGTTTATGACAAGAATTGGTATTTTCAAACTTTTTTGGTTGTAGACATGGATGAAATTTAAATACATATGGTGGTCATTCCTAGAAATATTGCAATGCACATATAATGATCGTGCCGTTTTCAAAATTTAAACTGGTATTTTGATAAATCTAAAATATCAATTATATTCAATTTGTAATTACAACATGTTCGATACACAGAGCGATAAATGAGTATTTTATTTAAAAAAATAGAAATATAGCACACTTGAAAACATTTGAAATTATTTACACAAAAAGATTTTCAAGGAGTTAATGGAAGTTTAAATTCATACAACTTTGTATGCACTGGCTGACATAATGACTATTACTAAAAATCAAATGCCAGGCAATAGATGGAATGACCATTTGCTAAACAGTCATTTCTGTAATTTCGTTATTTGTAATTAAAGACACGATTGTCGACGCATAATTGACAAAGATTGCCTACACCAGCAAGCAACCTTATTTCCCTTTATGAATATACGAAATAACGTTAAGTAATTAAGATCTCTACATGGTGTCAACACTTTTAAAAGCGGCCATGTTGTCAAATATTTACAGACTTCTGTATATGAAAGTAATTCAGTGATGGAACTTGTAACTGCAAATGATTATTTGTAGCTATTTTGTATTTAATCTTTTGTTTTCTTTCATTGCTGATGGGTTGAGGTATCGGCTTATCAATCATACTTATGTTTAAACACGCACCTGTTATTCTTAGAATATATATACTTATAAATATATGACAATTTTATGACAGACATTTTCCTTTAGATAACCCGAGGTTACACAGGGTCTAACACCATGATATATTTTGTCTCAAAGTTAGCCCTGCAATGTTATATCTGTAAATTTGCGTTCGCATTTTTGTTTTCCCTCAGCGAGATTTGAACCCTTGCCTCTGGGACATCGTGGCAACTGCATCTGAACTGTGTCCGGCGCCATAGACCACTCGACAAACTAGGTTATAAAAGAATATATACAGTTATTTATTTGATGTGTTAGTGTTTTGGAATTAGTGTAAATCAAATTTGATTTGATTTTGCCTTAACTGTAAAGAAGGATTATAGTAATGCAATGTAAATATTATATGGCTACTTTTGGAAGAAAAAGGGGGGGGGGGGCACAATCATTTGATCGGCTAATACTCATGACTGTTAACTTAAAATCGATCTTGGAAATTCGGTATTTCTAAAAGTGTGTTAGCCTTGACACAATAAACAATAATTTGGAGGGAATGATTTCATAGTTATCTACACCGTACGACTTGCAGTCATGTTAAAAAGAGAAAACAATTAAAAGTGAACATTTCAATGAGGAAAAAAAGGAAACATGAATATATTCTGAAAATAAAAATAAAACAAAACAAACCGCAAGAACATCATTGTGTACATGTTCATACATGGAACATAATTTTCGTTTATGCTCTATTTGAACGATTGAGATAATCAATCTATAGTTGTTAAAACAAATTGAAATGAAATTTAATAATACAACAGAAATTTAAATGACTGAACATTTAATTGAGAATGGAACCGGGGAATGTGTCAAAACGACAAAAACCCGAACAGAGTGCAGAATATGGTTCAGCTAATGGTTTCATTTTGTTTACAACAACAGAAACAAATGGTTCAACATATTAGAACTAATGCAAGTGTGGTATACCAGTGGCGATAGCTAATTGAATATGATTACCTAATAGAGGACAGAACAGTAAAACAGATTAATAAAAAGAAAAGTATAGTATGGCTACGTAACTGTAAAAATGTGCAGTGCCCCAAAATTTTAATTGTTGTTTTATTCTGAAAGGATATTATCATGGTTATCTATTCATATTTGATTTTGAATTGATATCTATGTCTATTTTGTTCTATTCACAATCAATTGTATAATCCATGTATGGTATATATCTTTACAAAAACAGACAATGTTGCACAACCGGTACCAGTAGCTGGAAAATAGCTCTGCGACCTATACCTTTTATTTTAGTTGTATACAATCATGTAGAAACTTTATATATTTTAAGTTATGGTGAATAATTATTTAACACGTTACTGTATTTGGTACTTAATACGTCTTGCGTAAAAAAACAGTACAATGTATGAACAATACCCATTGTCATTGTATACATATAGTATTCGATTTATAATCATCTTCCTTCGGACGCATACAATTTATAACGTGTTTTTTTCATTTCTTTATTAAACATACGCATATGTAGTCGATAAGTTAATTAAGAGTATGACACAAGAGAAATTATGACCACTAATATAGCTATTTAACTCAGTCAGTCGAGATTTCACATTATTATTTTTGATGAAATTGACAATAGTGTTTGTTAATTTTTTATTGAATTCATGTGTGCACTAATGTAAATGAACAGTTTGAATTAAAAACAGAAGAAGTTTTGCACCAGTAATCTATGGTCCTCTGATTGACTTTCTGTTATATAAAATTTCTTGATTTGTAAGTCATGTTGTAAAATCTAACGAACTTGATAAATATAATTTCTGATTGCATCACTACCATCTCATAATCTGATAGAATTGTCACAGCATAAACGGTTGTGGAAGTGTGGTTAATTATTACAACATACACTTTATATTGAGTAACATCTCAATTATGATAGATTCTGTATATGCTATTAGTTATAATAAATAAGTACGTATACAGAAATAGACTTTAAAAAAAAAGTTTATAACTAATAGTAGACAACACATCTTGTAATCAGACAGAAAGATTGCAAGAGACCAAATAACGTAGAGACTAACAACTATAGTTCACAGTACAGCTTTAAACAACGAGTAAAACCCATACCGCATATCAAGCTATACAAGGCCACGAGATAATAAATGTAATACAATTCAAATGAGAAAATGAAATATAATATAATAAACAAAAAACAAAGATATGATCAACAGTAATGAACGAACAACAGGCTCTTGACTTTTAACAGACATATAGAAAATGTAGTGCGAGAGAGTTAAACGTGTTTGCTGGCGCAAAACCGCCCCTTAACATTGGACAGTGAGTGTTGTAACAGTAAGCATAATAACAAATTATACAAATCATGGTTTATTGATTTCTTTTCGACTCATCAATGTTAAATGTCTCATTCGTATTGCCTATCGTTATATATGTCGTACTTGTGTAAACTCTTATTAAAAAATGACGAATGCATTAAAAATGTATCTTTAATACGAATTGAAATATCATTATTGACCAAATAATGTTCAATTTTAAGGATGTCATGATTATTGTTAATTAGCGAAATTACCAAGCGTGGCATTACAGCGTATCGAAATAGAACATGTAGAATATGTTAATAAAGAATCATTATCGATTTCTTTATGTAATAAAAAAAAGTCTAAATCTAAAGGATAAAAAATTAAAAAAAAACCTGGAAAAGAACATGGCGAAAGAACAAAAGAAGTAATGGACGTAAAAAACTAGGGTATTTAAGTACAATCATACAGCTGCACAGTTTGAACAAATGTAGTGGAAATGTATAGTGATGATTGAGTTTAGATTAGGAAATTTTATAACTATTAACATTCAAAACTTTGATTGCAGTTAATCTAGTATAAAATGCTTTTAATCTTTTTTTTTTTGGCAAATAATAACGCGAAACAATTCTTTTGAATTCAACAGTTTCAAATGTTGAAATGTTCTTTTATCATTGGTGATTCGAAAAAGATTTTATAACAAAATGACATGACGCGATTTTGTAATGAAATTGTATCTATGTAAACGGATAGCAACACAGTTGCATAAATGTAAATGACAGGATAAAAATGGAAACTCACAAAGATGTATAATAAAATAGATATTTACCCGATAATATAAGATTAAACTCCATTTTAAAAGAGACACCGTATGACCAATTGCAGCCAGCTTCAGTTAAAAAAGTAAAAAAAAAAATACCGTTGATACAGTTACGAGAAATATTAATAAAGAAATACACATAAAACCGCGAGTACTTCTGATTATCTAGAATCCGCTTTACTGCTTGCCTGTAGTCTTGATTGCATAATGAACACATACCTGTTAATGGAAGGAAAAAAACGATATCAAAATCCAAATGTCTTTTATGTATTTATACTGTGTGTGTGTAAGTAGTTGTGTATAATTTATAACGCAACGACACAAACAAGGTAGTCAAATACTAAAAAAATAAAATATGCTTCAAAACATGGAATACATCAAGATGTAAGATAAACTTATGTATATACACGTCACAACTTACGGACGGTCTGAATTAAAGGTCAGACGTCTGTTGTATATTACATTTTACTCATTTCATTTGTAGGAATACCATTGCTCAGTTCCAATTACATAAACATGTCAGATACGATTGATTGATTGATTGGTTGGTATTTAACGCCACTTTCGACACTATTGTGCTATTTTGTTTAGTTTTTATTGGTGGAGGAACTCGGAGTGTTAACAATCCTAGTCAATTTAGATTGGAGTTTGAGGTGAGCTAATGTCGCCGAATCGAGATATTTTTGCTAATAGGCTTTGATTTAATAGGAATGTTTAATAAGGCTAAGGCCTTGTTGCATCTAGGTAAATGTTCCGGTAGCACCAACTATTTGGTATTGGCTTATTAAATCACAAAACAACTTATTTAAAATATGCATATTCAATCGTCATATATCGTATTCGCAATATATTAGTTAGCTTTTATAATGTCCAGGAGATTGTAAAAAAGTCGGGCGTTAATTACCAACAAAAGATAATGCATTGTTATACTTATAAATTCTAAGATATTTCTATGATATTTTATGAAAAAGCAAACCTATAGTACGATCTTAAAAATCTCCGATTTTGTGATAAAGACGCCGGATATTCATCCTAGTAATAAAAGACAAAGATAAAATAATTAACTTGGGATAATTTGTTTTCAATAATGAAACAATTTTGTGATATGTACACGCAGTTTTACCTGAAAATGAACTGAATAAAAACATAGTGCAATTGGAGTTGATGCAATTGCGTTACTGTGAATGTAGATTATGTCAAACACAATTCATAGCAAGGACTTCTTATTGTATAAGTAGGAAAACTTACATAATTATGCAAACTTAAAGTTTTCGTTTTCTTATATTTTGCTTCACATGTACTCGATGTAAATTGTCGCAGTAAAATACACCATAGTGATTTAAAAGTTGTGTACGTATTATTGCAGCCATGCTTTTGATACGTAATTATGCTTTAACTTTTACTTCAAAACTAAAAGGTATCAATATGGAACCAATGTATTTTAGACAATATCCAATATTCTATACTGATCGGAATCTCAAAACATAGCAACTTGCAAAACAAATTTTGTGGTAGAAGGGTATAAATACAGCACAAACAACATTTCCCAAAAGACCAAACAGTGAAAAGAATATCTAATCAAAACCCATTTTACTAACAGGTCGAACAACGGATGTTCTTTAACTCTGCTGACTGCCATTGACGATTGCTAAATGAACTGATCACAAGGTGTAACAAAATGGATCTTTATTTCTAATTTAATACCAAGCAGAAAACGATAAACTTGCGGAAAGGATGGTATTCCGCAAACATGAGATGCAAAAATTTGTACACCATATCCGGATTTCGACAATTAATGTCTCTTCAGTGATGTTAGGAATCGAAACGGTATTTGGAAGGCTATATAATTTACGTTAATTTAGGATGGACTCTTAAATTTTGAAGAGTCCAAGTAGAATGAACGGATCGTTTAAACCCGAAGGGAAATATAATACAAGCCCAAACGAAAAAATATAAATAAGTCTAAATTGAAAACAACGTTCAAACCTATGATTGCGTTGGATAAAAAACCGCACTTTTTATACGTATGCATGCAAAACAAATTTCGTGGTAGAGGGGCCTAAATACAGCACAGACAACATTTTCCAAAAGACCAAAAAGTAAAAAAGTATATTTAAACAAAACGCATTTGACTAACAGGTCGAACAACGGATGTTCTTAAATCCTGCTGACTGCCATATATATATATGTCAACAACAAATGTATGTTACACAGAAAGAGGTTAAAAGTTCTGTTTATATATTGACTTGGTCCATATGGAGACAGGAACAATTTTTATTATCTCAAATCCTGAAAAATGCTTTGATTAAGATTACAATTCTAAAGATGCATTTCATTTATTAATTAAGCAATATTTTATTGGTAGTGTGAATATGTCAAACACGGAGTTATGTAGGGAAATTATAACTTGCCAGATGTTTTTTTTTTTTAAACTGAAGGACATTTTGGTCGGATTTAAGGATACTTAAAAATAAAAAAAATGTCTGAGTCAAGAATGTACACGAAGTGTGACAAATTACTTATATATGAATTTAGTAATTTTGAAATAAATTACTACATGTAATTGTATGATTGCATGGCGTTGCATGATTTCATTACATTGTATAATTGCATTACCCACTTAATCATTTCTTAATTTATTAAAAGCGAATTTAGACATTTACTTCACATTTCCTAGTAAATATTATCAGTAAACTGAAGATGAAGTTCAAATGTTTATAAATGCATCATAATGTGTACATTAAAAAGAGACGGATTATACTAAGAGGATATTAATACATTTTAAAGTCGGTTGTTCTGCCAAAAAAGTAAAATGACAAAAAATCAAACAGGTCAACAATGCATTGAGGACTATGGATTGAGCAATATGAATCCGACTAAAACATGTCATGATCACATACAATGTGTGTGCGAAGACTATACAAATCTTACTCTGCTCTCCATGAGCACACATTCTTTGATTTCGCGCAGATGCTCGCTATTAGACTTATATATTGATTAGAAGTTTCTTTAATACTATGAAACAATAATTTTATACATGGCCAATAACATGTATGAAAATATATATATATCTTAAATTAACTTAAGATTGATCAGCGATGGAAGCAAAAAGGTATAACAATAACAAGTTCATAAAATTGAGAATGGAAATAGGGAATGTTTCAAAGAGACAACAACCCGACCAAAGAGCTATTTTATTGGATGGATATGTAAGAACGGACTATTACCGTAGTTGAAGAATAAGGCTAGACATCAATTAGTTTTCATCGATGAAAGTGCAAGTGTATATGTTATGCCAGACTATGTTCCACGCTGTATACTGCACGAATTGTTGAATGATATAAAGAAAATCTGCTTCTGTACACACACATATATTTGTTTCCATTAAAAGTAAAAGTACCAAATATTGGTTAAGTACTCACTTATCAATATATAACTCGTTGCTTGTTTTTTTATATATGTCTTAATGTTTTCACAGCATCAGTTCAGGAATCGCATCACACGATTTGAAATTCATTTATTTACGTAACCGTGACCACAAATAACTAGTTGAGAATCAGATAGAAGCATTTGTGAACTACTATTTTAACCTTAATGCAACAAAATATATATACAAAACCGTAGTTTTATTAAAGCAAGCTAAATTGGTATTTGAATGCATTGGCCATTATTTGAAACGATGCTGTGTAATTTCATCGTGATATCGATCAAACGCGATAAACTGAACATTGACATTTGTTTGTTTGAGGTGATAAAATGTCGCCTAATGAAAATAGACTTGATAATAGGCTTGGATTAACTAGTCATTTATTACATATCTTACACCATTTTGTATCTATATAAATTTTCCGGTAGCATCAGCTGGTGAACTGTATGATAATATTACAAGACAACTTATTGGAAATAATCCTATTTAATTGTGATTTTTTTCGTTTGCATATATGAATTAGCTTATATAATGTCCAGAAGATGATAATTTCAATAAAACAAAAGTCGCTCCGAGTTTACCAGCACAAGGTAATGTATCATCATACTATATCAGAATCAATCGTAAATTTTAAGATAATTCCTTGATATTTTATAAAAAGACATTTATGCCGTTGACATTTCCTGCCATTACGATCGTTAAAATATCGGTATTTGTGATTCAGCTGCCGGATATTCACCATAGTAAAAAAGTTGAAATCATTGACCTGGGAAAATTTGTTTTCAATAAGGAAAACATTATCGGGATATGTAGATGCAGGATTGAATCATAGTAAACATATGATACAACTGGATTAGACGAAATGACAGTGTTGTGAATGCAACTCATCAGTTTTATAAAGGTGTGAGATTATTTAAACAACATTGTGAATTAGATAGCTGATTTAATAAACGACATTTCATAATTTTGTAATGCACTAGGAGATGTCAATGTTGACCAGGAAGGGAACGATGGTTCGTAAGAATCGAGGATCTATAAAACGACAATCATTGCGGAAACATGGAAGTGGATCCATAACAAGGAAACAACAAAAGCAAACATCGGAAATGCCCGAATCTCCGCGTGTAATTGCTGTAAAAAAACAAGAATTTCAATATCCTCAGTCGTCGCCGACAAGGAGTGTTGCAAGCACTATTGTTGTAAGTATTTATTTTTTCAGCACTATCGTTGAAGTTATTTGTTTTGAAAGAACGGTTTTCGTGAGTACTTATTTTGCAAACACCAAGTCCGTAAGAGACTATTCTTCAAGAACATTTGTCGTCAATTTCTACTTTGATGTAAATCTTCAAAATAGTTCATCCTAATCTAAGGAATGGTTTATTTTTCGTGTTTTACTTTTTGAATTAACTGGTGTCTTCATTGTACAAGGTCAAAGTTTGCGAAATAACAGTAAAATATTTTAAAACACGCCAATTTAATCTTTTAACAATCGTGTGTATTTACCATAAGAATTGAAGACCCGTTTGCTTACAACATGCAATTGGTTTATTTAATTGTTTGTTTTATTTTCTATTTTATGCGCAGACGTATAAGTTTGCAATTAATTATTGGTTTATACATAAATACGATAAGTTGATATCTAGTATACATTTCTAGAAATTAATGTTTTGATTGGTCTCATAGATTGGAAATATCTTTGGATTCACAAACATTGCAGTTTTGAGTTGGCGCTTTTAATTCACACAAAAGCTTTGTGTGCTATTTGTTCATTATATTGAAGTGTTCAATTCATTTCTTGTTGCGACATATTTTTTTCATTTCATGCTATTTCTAATTGTGCATCATGTGCAAAGCGTGCGCTTGTTTGTCCATACAAAACGTATGGTTTTCATTATCCTATAGGAACCACGAAAATTGATGCTATATATGTTCCTGTTTCGTCTCGTTGAAGAGGTAAGGAACATTATGTTCCAGATTTTAGACTAGAAATATTAGAACATTCCTGGCCTTACTCGATTCCGATTGTTTTCACTATAAGATTTGCTTTTTTTTTCATGAACTGCTGATATTTAAATATGCTTGATTTCTTTCCCGTTATAACAAATACAACTATCGAGCTTTGAATACGAGTATGCAGGTACATTCTTTCTCATGTATTATATTATACTGTTTTAATGTTCAAATTTCATTAAAAAAAACAATTGTTATGTTACTTAATTGCACTCAAATCTGAATTGAATCAATTTTTATTTTTTTTATTTTCAAAATTTTTGCATTCTGCATTTAATAGTTTCTATTTTGCAAAACAAATTTCTAATCTTTAAATACTCAAAATTCATGTCGATAATATAGATTGATAATTTAGCAGGTTCTCTTTATTCTATAAAATATTGAAAAATAGGGTAAACAATCGTGACGTTGTTATCACAGATAATATATATTTCCGTTAAATATGAAATATTTTCATTTTAAAAGCAAAGTGAATATTACTCTAACATAGGTACATGTAAGTGGTATAAATATTGAAATGGCATTTCAGTATGAAATGTCTCAGAGAAGTTAAACCCGTCATGCGGATAAATTATTTAATGCTTAATTGATCGCAAAATAAATATTTCTTATCCACACGTATAAGAAGGGTATTAGTTAGGAAGAAATACATGAATAAGTATCAAATATAATCTTGAGCTAAAAATTTGAAAATTCTCATCAAATCATTTAAACTAAGAAATTAGATTGATGATGTCGAATATCTGATAAACACAAACGTGGTACCTATCATAGATAACAAGGGAATAAAACCATATGAAAGTTTTGATGTATCAATGGTGCTGTATGCTGTGGCATCACAATGTTATTCATTCAGACTTCGATGAAAGTATCATATACATGTAAATTGGTTTCCTTGTTTGCCAAATACAAAGGGTAAATTTTGTTTAATCGTAATTCAACAAACCTGTTGAACTGTACAAACGAGTTATTTGTATCTATAAACCTTGGCTAATTTTAACTGAACTTGCTGGCATAAAACATTCCGCTTATAAATACTTTTCATTTTTAAATTTAAAAAAAAAACAGCTGTAATAAGTTGTTTCAATTTGCAATTCAATATTCGATGAAAACACTCTGAATAAAGAAGATGCCATTTTTTTTTTAGAAATTTTGAAATATAGAGGAATCATATCGATAACAACTGAACCTATAATAATTACATTATTATTTTACTCATCGGAAACCAACATTTCAATATCTTTAAACTGTTATGTTATACATTTTTCCTGTCATTTAACGTCAGCAATTGTGAATAATGATTGATGGAATTTAACATGCAGCGGCAAATAATTATTTCAAATTGAAAACGAGCATGATTATAGATGTATAATTAATGTATTAACGTGCTTGCTTTGAACCAACTCACATACTTTTAGTATGATATATAGCGGCCTATTTCTAGAAAAAACTGAGGACGTGAACATATGTCATCCATCAAAAGACGTACAATTCAGACTTCAACTCGTGCAGATCTCATAAATGTTGTTTGGAAGTACTTATAGCAGCTTATAGCACATGTAGTGTACCCATACATTAGATCATATGTGTTTCACATCTATATGTTGCATGTATACCTGTTCAGCAAAAATGCATCTAATTTAACTATGTTTAAATGTTACCAGATGTATTCATTTCTTCATTGATTGCAATATGTATTGCAAAGCATTCATTTTTTATTTCATGTGACAACTGACCTCGCGTAGCATACTTGAAGTAATCAAACTCGATTTAAATCGAAAATTGTGAAATAAATAGATATGTCTTCAAGTCATTAAATTTTTTTAAAAATAGTCCTTATAGTATAATAAATTCAAATAGAAGCAAACGTTTTATTTTTGTCTACATGAACCATAGATCTGCATAGATAATGATACTCTATTTAATGATTGCAATGTTTTTTGTATGCCATTACTCATAAATACACCACACTTTAATGTAAGTGACAAGACCTCATGAATTGTCGCCAAGGAATCCAACCACTGGGAATAAAGTAGACCCTTTCTAAATACGTGTTTAAGTAAAAAAAAAAAATATATAACTAATTTAAACTTCTATTACTCAGTCAGGAACATTATATATATTTAGTTATATTATTTCTATTTGATATTATATCATGTTGTTATACCATTCGTAACCACCTCATTGTAAATATAACATATCAAAGCATTATAAGACATTTTTATTAACAACGTCTTTGAGAAAGCCTTTAATCCTTAATTTACAATACTATTGCGTTTAGTTTCATTTCTATTTTACAAAACTTAATACACAGAAGGAATACGGGTAACAGTAATACATTGTTCCCAATTATCAATTATATTACTTACATCGACTTCACAAGATGGAACACATATATCAGAACAATTAAGAACAAACGCATAATTACATACAGCATTGTATAGAAAGAGAAACACGACAGAAAAGTGGGGAAACAATTTATCTCCAGTGTCTTATAAAGATAACTTTGTGTATTGAAAACTATTTTGTTATCGCTTGCTGACCAAACAGTGACAGCTGTTGTATCATAATTATGAGAAACATTTTGCAGTAGAACAATAGGTACTGTTTGCATGGATATGCCGAATGGGACAAAGGACGGGCAGTCCTTATAAATAGACTCATCACAGATATCAGGATCAACATTTTGAACACCAGACGCGCGTTTCGTGTACAAAAAATTCATTAGTCACTATCGCTCGAAAATAAAAGTTAAAAAGGCAAAATATTATACGAAGTTGAAGAGAATTGTGGACTCACAGTTCAAGAAAATATTTTGAATAGGAGCAGAGATTTGGCCTTGCAACTGGCCCATTCCTTAATGTACAGAAAACATGGCCTTCTCAACACACGGTATATGTTTTAACATCTTCAGTGCTACCGGACATTGTTGCAATTTTATACATCCCACACAAGAACAAGACGCTCGTGTTTTGCAAGACTTGTATTGTCGATCTAAAGAAGTCCAGGTAGGCATATGTTTATACCCCAGTCACTATTACGATCGCAAGGCCATGGAACAAATTCTTTATAATAAATGTGTCATTAAGCTGACAACAGCGAGCTGTGGTGATGTTGTATAAAGTTGCTCGTGTCTTTCCATCTGATAATTTTTAACCCATAGATCATCAATGCAATCAGTTGTTTGCTTTATTTTTAGATTTGTAGCTAAATATTTTTAGAAAATGATAGTAACGATGTATTCCAATATTAGACATGTCGATGTCTTCTTAGAAGGTATATTTTACATAATCAGTTCATAATTTTGCCTTTTGAGACCATTTGCTGCGCATAAAGACCACACTTATTCCATGAACCTTAAATAATATTGCTGTGGACTGTATGTCAAAACGTCTGTTGGAACAAATTTAATTATATAACGATCGTTTACTAGTCACGTCCTCAGGTTGAATGCGATGCAGAACTAATAAAATACTACCAAACAGTAATTGGCTGTCTTCTTTCTTCACGTCCTGACTGATTGCAGGTTTATCGTGATTAATCACAGCTATGACTAAATATTTTCAGGACTCATAGACGCTTGTACTTTTGGATGATTGTTTGTTGATACAAAGGTGATCTTATAACAGATGCTATAGAAATACAGCAAGATGTAAATGCTGTCAAGAATAAACAAAAACAATTGAATTCACCCAAACGTCTAAACATGTTACGATAAAGCATTTTATTAAACATTTGTGTATTTATGCCATGACTTGGTACTGTGTTCTTAGTTTATCCTACTACAAAAATAGGTGCATGTATAAAGTGCACACATCACGTGTTTTTGTACTGCTTTTCATCTCGACTATTAATATACAAGAAGGCGATGTGATATGATTGGCAATAACACAACTAGCACTGACTTGAATCATAGGTCAGATTACTGCCTTCAACAATGAGCAAAATACCGTATTCTAGAAAGAAATTTTTCTGTGTTTTTGGGAATGATTTCCCAATCATTATTCGAAACACACAACAGTAGTAGTCTCGCAACTAAAGAGTGAAGTTTTTGGAACAGTCACCAGTCGGGTCATCATGGTCATACAAAACGCTTTACAATAGGTATTTTCTGTGTTTGTGCTAGGATTGTGGTTTGCAGTAAACATAATAAATCCGGATATGTTGATTTGTGTTCCTGCGATATCTAATTTTGTGAATAGATACGTTAAAAATCCTGCTCAGAGTTTTGGTATAGTAATCAAATGGTTGATATTCATAGCATATAATCATGCTAGAGATATAGAGTAACAGATTGTTTAAGTGCATCATGTATACATATCGTATGTCGTTCATAATAAGCTACGATACACTTGTGTTTTTAAGTAATATACATTGACACAAATACTGTGGTACCTGTTCCAATCTTTGCCATCTTGTTTTTAAAATTGGTCAATTTGCTTTGAACACAATCTCGAAATATTTCAATCTCTCAAGATTGGAATATTATTCCTTTTGTAGTTTATAAACTTCCTTTTAAATCATTTGTACACTATATTTTATTTTAATATTACATCTGTTTCCATCTAAAATAATTTTTAGATAACTGTCTATATGTGTGTGTTTTGTACTGTTTTAGTGCAAACAAAAATCTGTGAGAACTTGTTTAATAACTCTTTTGAGATTCTGATATTTATATGTCATCGGTCGATTTACATCAAAATAAGCCAGATTAGAAATAAGCGGATTATCTTCAGATGATATATGTTCAAATAAATGTGTTTTGCTCATTTTTTTTGTATTATATATATTGTGTGTAGAAGTTTTAGTTGCTTGCGAAAAGAAATATAAGAATACACTGTAAGTTTGTTTTGAATCCTTGTATTTCGAACCAAATCAAACACGCTGAACTTAACTATGATACAGTATTTAAAAAAAAACGTGTTTTAGATGCATTAGTATTTTGTAACGATCAATCAGAATCCGAAAGTCTTACAGAAACGTTAATGCCAATATATACGTTTTTTTTATTACTTAAAAGTTGCTAGTTAATACAGACTGACATAATGTAGTTAAATCGGCATGTCAATAACGAACTCTCAGAAAAACACTAGTAAAGGCAAGAGTTATATAACATTGATAGCATGGTCACTGCAATTGGTACAACCATTATTCGAATGATTTGAATTGAAATAATAATGATGTTGCAACGTGATTTCCATTGCGGTGTACAACCAATACACACATAACATGCATTAAGAATCCTTTAGATTATGAAACAGCAGATTAAAAACTACATATATTAATCTTTGACTGAAAACAGATTGCCTAAACCACCATCTTTCCATTTTTTATGCGAATTTTATGCTGGTACTGATTAGTACAGGTGTCAACTAATCAGGTCTATAAAACATATTTTATATATCATGTAGATATCCTGTGGAGGACGGATGTGATCAGTCGTTATCAAAATACACGATTTTCATTTAAACCCTATCATGGCTAACCTATGTTCACATTTAACTCTGAAACACTAAAAATATCCAACGTTTTGGAAAGACGAAGTATGAGTGCGAATGAGACAACTCTCAATCCAAGTCACAATGTGAAAAATGTAAACAATTATTGGTCAAAGTACGGCCTTCACCACGGAGCTTTGGATCACAACGAACAGCAAGCTATAAAGGGCCCCAACATGACTAGTGTAAAACAATTGAAACAGGAACGCTAACGGTCTAATCTTTATAAAACACGAGAAACACTTATGAAACACAACAACATATAACAACCACTGAAAAACAGGTTACTGACGTAGGAGAGGGGCATAAAAATGCAGCGGGTTTAAACGTTTAAACTTGCGCCAAAATTCACTTTAACCTGAAACAGTGGTATAACATTACAATATAAAAGAAACACCATAAAATATCAATTGAAATGGCTAAACTCGATCAAAAATACAATACACAAAAACAAGTAAATATACACTGAACGAATATGTTTAATCAATGACACAATATAAATAAAAAAAATGTTTTATTGTCAAAAAAGACAACTTTAACCTAGGACAAAATAGCGTTAAATATAGTAATGTACACATGTTAATTAAAATATATTAATTTTGTTGTAAGGAGTACAGGAACATTTTTTAACAAAATAAATTTGTTAATGATAGTACGAGTACAGAAGTGAAAATGTTTTTGTCATACTAAATACATCAAAGGTGGTACATATTAAAAATAGTGAGACGAGTTATAATTGTTTACTTTTTACACATTGTGACTTGGATGGATAGTTGTCTCATTGGCACTCATACTACATCTTCTAATGTATATGCATAATATAGTTTTATTGGAGTGTGTATGCAGCATATTATTTTCTGTATAATAGTGTTTCGTAATAATGCAAAAACATTTTTCATGTTATATTCACATAACAATTAATCAATACATCCGAACTTCAATCAGTGAGCATAACTTTTGCTTTTCAAAAAATAATAATACATATTAAAAAGGGTGGAAATTGTATTTGACATTTATTTCATTCCGAAAGCTTTAATCCTATGACAATGTATGAGTTCAGATTAAACTCAAAACATTTTGCAATATTGATGGAACATAAAAGCCATTCTATTTTAAATTTCAAAGAACGTATGTTTTCCTTTTTGCGGTCTTCTTGTCAATTTATTAGTCTTTGATAGAGATTTCCCCATACGGAAATGTTATAATCACTTTCAAAGATGATTCAAACTTCATCTAAACAGTTGTACTAGTAATGAACCCTAATTGCATATTGATGCATTGCTTATTGTCACAAAACGTTCATTTATATACCAATAGCAAAGAAAAACCAAATCAAGCAACACACAAACTTAAGAACCTTCTCACAAAACTAATTTTGATTTTAAAAATGAAAGAAAGCGTAATAAATATTTGAATTTGCAGCGTAATTTTTCATTTTTTTTTAAACATTTCAGAAGGTTTAGAACAAATTGTTTAAATAAAGTTACGGTAACAGGTACGCACATGGCTTTTTTTTCAAAGAGAAATGAGATAGATTAACGCAATTATAGGTCACCGAATGGACTTTAACAATGAGAAAAACCCATCCAATATAGTCAGCTACAAAATAGGCGACATAAAAAATGTGAAACAATGCAAACGGGAAAATTACCTTTTTATAACAATATAATTTACGAAAAACAAACATGACAGACATGCACCAACAATAACCATTGAATTACAGGCACTTGCGTTGGCAGTTGACAAGCTCATACAGAGTGTGTCGGGGTTTAATATGTTTGTATGTTCGATCGGAAATACTAGTAATAAACTTTTTGTAGTATACTGAATGTCAAAAAAAAAACAATTCATCATATTCCAAGCCACATTTCGTTCCGTTTTGAATGGCAATATAAAAAGTCTTTCAATCCATTTCACAGCCATTTGACAATTGTTCTTTTAAGGTATTGTGAGCTGGCTTAGTTACTGAATTTCCCTAAACAGTTTGTGTATATGTTAAACAATTTTGACAAATCTGCAAACATGTCTGTTCAAATTGTTGACATGTGGAAAACCGTTATGTTTTTAATTATTAGACCTACATGATAATTACCCACTGACAAAGGACACGTAGAGTGGACATCAAAAGAATGGGGAATGGTTGTTTTTTAGAATACTTTGATTATTTTTTTCTTCGTGGCTCTTTTTTTTATGCTTACTCATTGTCAAATCCTTTGTTTGATAGGTCTGGTGTACACTTTGCCTTTGATAAGTTCATGTAAGTGGTAAAAGTCATTAGCATTGATGTTTGTGCGAGGTTTTAACAATATCAAAAGTATAGTTTGTTTATCTAGCCAGAGAAGTTGTGTCGTCATCATTATTCATACCAGAAAATTTGTAGCGATTGCACAGCAGATGAGGCGTCTATTGAACGGCTATATTTAACTCCATCGACTTTGCACTTCAGTGAGATATTTCCCAACAATCATGATTTCAATCTCCTTTTCATGCATTTTCCTGCATATAATCACTTAGCCAAGTTAAAACAAAATCTTGTCCAGGGAGGGGAAACAGGGCTCTGTTCATGGCAATCTTTATTTTTTGTTACTACCTCGAAACGACCTCAGACATACTTTTGAATAGGCTATATCACATTTAAAAAAAAGTCATAGCCGGTTTGACAAACTAGGAAGATATTTAATTGTAATTTTGAATAAAAATTAACACGTACACGGAAGAAATATAATTTTCTTGCGGAAACTATACGCACAAATAATTGCTAGGTGATATATATAGTAAATTGTTGTATAAATACATCTCATTGATATATATTTTTTTGATTTCATTGCTGATAATGTTATAATTTAGCCGTAATCAAAACTAGTGTTAATTCAATGTAATGATGCTTACCGGAAAACAACCCTGGATTTCTGGTATAAACAAACAGGGACTCTTCATTGGAATGCTGGACTAGTGAAGAACATTGTTAACTCAGTAGTACAACTTGTTGTTGAATAAAAAAAAAATGACCATTTGTTTTTGTTGAGAATAAACATGGATGTTGACTCTTACATGTAATTTTGCTTCGTTGTTGTTGGTTTGCAGTATTTTTTACCTGTATCATACATAATCTTTCTTTATATTTTAATGTTGGCATTTTCATGCATGTTTCTGAAATCAAAATCAACGAAGGATTTAAACGTAGATTTTTATATGTTACCCCATCCTTTACAGCTGTTAGCCTGTATAAAGGCATACCTGTTAAGCTACTGTAGATCATTCCGTTTTCTCTTTTTTTTTTTGCCAAGCACCACCACAAGAAACTGTTATTGTTAGTCCTTTGAATAATCATTTTCATCTCTAAAAATATCTGCTTCGTGTTTATGTATAGTAAATATAATTCTGGAAAATGATTTGTTTGCTCTCATGCTATCAACTTTGACAAGCTGGGAATCAGATCAACTTCATATTCAATGTATTAATAAATTAACATCTATTAATTTGTATTACTGTCAGGTCATCCCTACATATTGTATTATTTTTTTTTCATACTACTGAATGTGTTGACACTTTAGGGAAAAAAATTCTGATGTGCACGATTAACAATGTTTTTTGTTTGGTTTTGTTTGGTTTTGTTTGGTTTTGTTTGTTTATTTTTTCTTATTTCTTTTTTCAGAAAGAATTTTTTTTTTTAAATGATCATCTATGAACTTGTAATACAATATAGTCTTATAATTCAAAGCTATTTCTTCTTCTGAAGTTTTTTGAAAAGATATCTAAAGATAAAAATAAGAAGCTGTGGTATGATTGCCAATGATACAACTCTCCATAAGAGAGAAATAGAAATTAACAATGATAGGTAACCGTTCAGTCTTCAAAATGAGCAAAACCCATACCGCATAATCAGCTATGAAAGGCCCCGAAATGCCAAAAGTGTAAAACAATTCCATCGAGAAAACTAACAGTCTGAGTTATGTACAAAGTAAAGAACCAAAGATAAATATGATATACTACAACAAAGAACAATCACTGAATTACAGGCCCCGACTTACGACAGGTACATACATCATATGGCGGGGTAAAACTAGTTTGAAGGCGCCAACCCAAACCAATCCCATTTTAATCCGGGACAGTGGTGTAACAGTAGAACATAGAAACAAACTATAAAAATCAGTTGAAAGGGGTTTAACTCATCAGATCGATTCAAATCAGAAATACATCTAACAAAATCACAGGACGTGACAGGGTACTTATACATGCCCACAACAAAAATGACGCTAAGTACAGATCTAAGAGTACTCGCAGATACTGACAGCTAGTTCAAAGCTAATAATAACTAATTAAAAAAAGGAGGCAAGTAAGACTAAAATATTATCCAGTACAAATCCAACATGAAATGGAGTTAGTTTAAAAACGTCAGTTACAGTCAGGAAAAAATTACCTTGAGCAATGCCGAAATACAGGTATCGACAGATTCGATGTTTTTTATGCAATTGTTGCAGTGATTTTTGTTTCTTTTTTTCTTCAATTATTTTGTCTTTGCACAAACATTTCTTTTCTTATGATTATGTTGCCTTATCGACAGAAATGCATATGATTTTTTTTTTTTTTTGGGGGGGGGGGGGGGGGGGGGGGGGGGGGTGATATTACCTTATTTCATTTTATTTCGTAAATTACATTCTGTTTTAAGGATTTGCAGTTACACATATATTAACTAAATGAATACCCTTTACAAAATGCTTTTTTTTTTAAATTTAAACATGCAGCCAAGACACATATACCTTGCTAAAATTACTGATTTGAATATCTTATTAAGACGTCGAATAGTCTTGTACATTTTTACCAATAGAATAAGGATATACTGCTTTAAAAGGAGATGTATTGCTAAAAGCATTGCTTAAAACAACGAATTTGGGAACGAATAATTCAGTTTTGTTAAGAAATATACAGTGTGCGTTTTTTTTTTTTTTTTTTTTTTTATATATTTTGCAGAGTATGGTTGTATTGATCTTGAATTTAATATTAAAGTTAGTGAGACTGTTATATGAGATGTATGTAAAAAAGATGAGGTATTGCAGGATAGCATTTACTGAAGTTGCAACTTCCTTTATAGCTGTATTCATGCATGCAATATGGATAAACGCAGCTCAATGATTTTGAGTTCTGTAAATGCATTACTATTACATGTGTGTGTTGCAAATGAATAATAATTACAGATGAATTGAAGAAGTGGATCCTTTTACAATACAAATTGATAAAATAATAGCTACAACTGTTATTGTCATTGTTCCACATCGTAGAACATGTACACATCTGTTTAAAAGTTATGGCCATGGACACTCGATCAATTCTTTCCTGAGAATAGTTGTCAACATTGCAACAGAAATCACTGGCTTTACAGCAGAAATGCCAATTTTTATGTAAAACTTTGTAAAATGTATTTAGACGGGTTATCAGTTATAATGAGACGATGAGGAAACATTATTATATAAAGGCATATACTGTATACACCTTATCGCTATTCCCGCTTGACCCGATAATCTGTCCCGCTCGAACTTTTGACGTCACACAACAATCACTTTTCCATTGTGGCGTCAGATATTTTCTATTATGACGTCAAAATTTTACGGGAACTTGTGTGATGTCCAGTAATGGCGGACAAATAGCGATAAGGTGTATTGTTTACAGCAGTGGTTAATTCAAGTTTCAATCAGGAAATTCTGGTTGACAAATTGCAAGATTGCATTTTGGTTGCTTGTTTGTGAACATTATGTTATCAATATCCTTAAAGAGGTAATGACATATGCAACTTTTCAAAATCATTTTGTTGCACAACTGACTTTCTATTATGTTAAATTATTTTTTTAAAGTTTGCGCTGATATTTAAAAGAAAATAAAATAATAAATCGGTGAGATAGTATTGTCATATATAAATGCAACAGTAGTATACCTCTGTTCAATAATCATACATCGATTAAGCGAACACAAATCCGAGTTACAAACCAAAACCGATAGAAACACATCAACTATAAAAGGAAAACAACGGAACAATAGAAACACTGAACTGCATATAGCATGTATTGTTATTGTGACGGATATGCATTTTATTGCAGCTGTTATAGGAAATGGTCTTTGATTAATTTTATAATTACAAAAACAATTATAGAGCAGTTTTACATCTGAAAATGTAACTACCAAGTCATTGACAAGGATATCAGTTAACTAGTATGTCTTGTAATTTTTAAGAGTCAATTCATCTTGCTGACGATATTTTCGAAGTGTCTGTTCAAGTTGATGCAGTGTGTTTGATTTATCTGTAAATATCTCAAAATTTAACAAGATTTTTAAAGTGAAATTAAAATGAAATCGTTGCTATACTATTGTGTCATAATATGCGTTTTGATTGTGGCCGATGTGTATTTTATTTCCGCTGTTGGGGGAATGGACATTGATTAATCGTTATTTAATAATTAAAATCAAATTGACATCAGATTTAGATCTGGAGTTGTAATAATCGGGTCATTGACACCCTATTGGTAAATAACTTGTTTTTTTTAAAATCCAAGTCAACTGATGCTGGTTACGTTCTAAGTGTCGATGATACGTTTTATGAGATAATATGTTTGTTTACCTGGATTTTGAAAGTGTATACGAAATATCAACAGTCCCATAAAAAGTAATAATGTATTCTTGATACAGGTTTCAACCGTTAGATATACATGTACTATTACTGACTTTCATTTTAGGATAGTAAACGAGAAGAATGCTTGTTGTGATGTCTGAGAATGTATTGTACATGTTTACTACATATGTTTACGCAAATCAGACATTTGGTCACTTTCTTGAATCTAAAAAAAATACGATGCTCGTCTTAAATTTAAATTTACGCATTATACTAATCCCTTTCGTTAATTTGTTGAATTTGGTTTTGTCCGAAATGTAATGCAAACACATATATAACAAGACATGTTAACCATTTCAACGCTTTCAGGTTTCACTAACTTTGGAGTCAACGCGATTTCATCAGGATGGGTTCTCAAAATTTTTGAACAAATATCTGACGAAACTTCACCAATCATTGACTATTTTGTCAAATGATATTTTGAAATCCATTTTGATAAGGCCACGATCATTATTATGTTTTGTGTTATTACAAGTCAATCCTTGAAATATGAATATCTTGATGTTTCCTAAAGGGAAAACTGTCTTGCATGAAAGATAATTGCTACTTTCAGTTGACATAACTTCCTGATATGTGATCTTCTAGAATATAAAACAACAATTTGAAAGCAGTAGAGCAAATGGTATAAAACTAAATGATCGTTGTCATAAAGATCGTCATTTACGCACGTGGGTACAGAAATGCATCAATTGGAGATTACGTTTTACTTCAAATAAATTAAATGACATCAATTGAATACGGGGGCAATTTGCAAGCAAAACAACAAATTTTTGTTTTCAAATTCAATACCAGCCATCCTATTTTAGAAAATTGATGCATATTGCAGATTCTGTCAGACACTTTAAAGGATTTGAGGCATCTTGATTTTAAAATGTAACTTTGTTTTTTTTAAGTAACAGTGTGCGCCAATTAAATTAAAATGTTTGGTTTCAAATATATAATCTATATGATACTTGCTATTTTTTTTCTCTCTTTTTAATGTTTTAACATGTCAGTTATGCAATAAGATGACACAGTTTAATATGTATATGTGCACACAACCTTGACAACAAATAACGAGCCTTAAATCAGTCAGAAGCACTAGGCAAAGACAACACATCTATACAAAACCGTAAGACACCGTTTTAATGACTCATGTTAAAATGGTATTTCAATACATTGGACATCATTTGAAATCATGTTGTTAAATTGTTTAATACGATCGATCAAAAGCGCTGTACTGAACATTGACATTGCTTTGAGGAAATGTTGCCTTACGAAAATAGATTTGTTAATATGCTTCGATTAACTAGTCATTTATTTTACCTTTTTAACCATCTTGCATCTGCAAGAATATTGTTGTAGCATCAGCTGGTCGGAACTGGCTTTTAATATTACAAAAAGACTAATTTGAAATGATCCTTTTCAATTGTGTATTTTTTTTCGACATCAATCAATTAGCTTTACGAATGTCCCAAACATGGTAATTTCAATAAAAAGGTCGTGTTCACCAACACAAGGTAATGCATCATTATACTGTATCAAAGTCTATCGGAAATTTTAAGATAATTCCTTGATATTTTATGAAAAGACATGTATGCCGTTGACATTTTCTGGTAGGCAGATCGTTAAAATCCCAGTATTTGTGATTAAGCCGTCGGATATTCATCATAGTAATAAATGACAAAGTTAAATCGTTTACCTGGAAATATTTGTTTTCAATTAGGAAAACACTATTGGGATATGTAGAGGCACTGTTTAATCTGTAAATTATTAAGTGAAAATATGACATAACTAGATTAGACGAAATGCCAGTGATGTAAATGCAACTCGTCAGTTTTATAAAGATATGAGGTTGTTAAACAACACTGTGAACATATTGTTGATTTAATAAACGACATTTCATATGTTTGTAATGAACTAGGAGATGTCAATATTGACCAGGAAAGGAACGATGGTTCGTAAGAACCAAGGGTCTATAAAGCGTCAATCGGTTCGGAGACAAGGAAGCGGATCCATAACACGAAAACAACAAAAGCAAACATCGGAAAAGCCCGAATCTCCGCGTATTATTGCTGTCAAAAAACAAAAATTCTATATACACTTGGTCATGTGTTTGCACCCAACAAAAATATATCCTAAAGATAATCAATGGAGTCGTCGTTTTGATTTTTTTTTAGAACAAATAATTTTCGGAATTTATAATAACCGATGTTTTCAAAGATGAGACTTGTCGATGGTGTCTTCAAATGTATATCTTACATAATCAGTTCACCAAATATCACACTGTGAGACAAGTTTACTGTATTAAACGACCACAACAATTCCATTTTCCTCTAAACGTAATTATTACGCCATAAACTGCTGTGCATTGTATGGAACAACATCCCTTAGGACAAATTAAGTAAATAACGATCTTATAATTGTCACGTCCTCAACATGTTTAAGTTGACTGCACTTTAGAACTAATAATATACTACTGAAAAGTAATTGGCCGTCTTCCTTCGTTATGTCCTGAGTGATTGCATGCGTGTCGTTATAAAACATAACTATGATAAAATTATTCCATGACTTATAGACGCTTGTACTTAAAAATGCCGGGTTTTAAGCAATTGTTAATGAAAGATTTAATGCTGTTTAGTATATATATATAAAAAAAAAAAAAAAAAAAAAAAAAAAAAACTTTAATTGACAGAAATGTCTAGACATGTTAAAATAAAGCAACATATCTCAAACGTCTGGGTAATTAAGCCATGGCTTGGTACTGCTTTCTTATTCTATTTCATAACGAAAATATGTTCATGTATAAAGTGCACACATCACGTTTGTTTGTGCTGCTATTCATCTCGACACATGATATAACAAAAGGGATGTGATATGATTGGCAATGACACAACTATTAAACATAGTCCAACATAGCGGGGACTACAATAATACCAGGTCACATAACTGCCGCAACTAATGAGCAAACCCCATACCGTATAGTCAGCTAGAAAAGATCTGACATGACTAATTTTGAAGCAATTCAAAAACCGACAGCCTCATATATGACAAATCAATAAACGATAACCAAATTTAACAGACAGCAACCGACAACAACCACTGCATCGTAGTTTCCTAACTTCCCATAGGCACATGAGTCAGACTGGAAACATTTTCAAAACATTGAAACAACAACGCAGGCCAACTCCTAAACATAATTCAAAAGACACACTAAGATCTTGCCGTACTCTATACTTTAGGTGGTGTTTCGATACATCTTAAATATCAATTTAAATAAATAAATAAAACACTTGAAAATTGTTCAAATTGCTGAAACAAAATCTGCTTTCTTTAATTTCGTTATTTATATTTTGATGTAACATTATTGGGGAATAATTAACAAAGATTGCTTATACCAACCAGCAAGCATCCTTTTCCCCTTTTTTGAGATATTCCGAATTGCGTTTCGTCTCAAATATCGAAACTGTAATTAAGGTCCCAATATGGAATTAAAATGTTAAGCCCAGTAACATTATTAGATAGTAGAAGACAAATGTGCTATGTAAGTAATTCAGCAGTGGGATTTGTAACTGTAAATATTCATTCAGGTCGCTTTACATTTTTTGTATCTCGTTGTTTTTTTATTGTTGTGGCTTGTGTTTCTTGTTTTATTTTTTTTATATTTTTTTTTGTGAAGTGGGAGGAGGTGCTTACTAAATATAGTAATATTTAAACACGCCTCGCGTATAATACGAATACGTACACCAATTCGGATGAAAGAATATACGCTTTTATAATATAAACTGATTAACACAAAATGTGGTAAATGAATCCAGTTGAAAGCACCATTATTATTAATAATTATTCAAATAAGTAGTTATCAATTGAAATCGTACATGAATTGGTATCTATTTATATGTTTACGGTTTTAAATATAACACAATGTAAACTGCTACAGCTAATTAGAAATATATATCATCATTCCATCGGCTAATACTCACGACGGTTAAGTTAAGGGAATTCCTTTCTGTTGACACAATAAACAGTATGCTTGGGAGGAAACAATCGAAAAATAATCGAAGCAGAACGAAGTGCAGTCATGGTCCATAGTGACCAAATATGTGAACTTTTATTGATAAACAAGAAAACATGCATACATTCGAAGAGATAAGCACAAAAAACAGGAAGATATTATTTAATTAATTTGTATTAATGAAACATCATCCTGGTTTAAGCCCTCTGTGACCAATCGAAATAAATAATCTATATTTTTACTTACATACAGAAGGAATTAATACAACTATTCATTTTACTGGCAAAACATACATGATCTTAGCTTATGGTAACTTTTTATTTACCAAAAAAAAAAAAAGATTAGCGATTTTTAAAGTAATGCAAGTTGTGTTACACCAGAGTAGTTAACTAAGATAATTAGTTGTTAAAGCAATGTAAAGTAAAAATAGATCAATACCTGTTCATTTGGTTGTCTAATGGTTACAATACTTCAGATCAGTCTCTTTGTTGACCCCACATAAAAACAAAATATTAGCGTCGAAAGGTTAATAATCATAGGAACATTAACTATACGTCTATAACTCTCTCCACTAAGCATCAAGAACAAAGGCAATGAGAAGAACACAAAATAACAAAAAGAAATTATCTTTCATTCATGTGTATTTAACTGACAAACAATCATTTTCATATATTTTTGAATCAAATAATGATTATCCGCTGGTTATATTCCTTAAAAGATATTCACATATGTGATGTCACATTGAATACCGAAAGAACATTTAAAAGTTCCAAGTTGATATTTCTTAGTTTCAGGTTATATTTCTCAATTTCAAGTTAGAAGAGAGAAAAGTTAAGGTCGAATATGGAAATGAAAACAAGAGATTGAGAAATTGCAATTAATACAAATAAATATCACATTGGACGTGCAAATTTATCCACTTTGAACTGATGAACGTGTAGATAAAATTTTAAATTGTCAAGCTAGAAGTTTGAAATGTCAAAATGGCAATGAGAAAAGAAAGAAAGATGAACGTCTTTGGTTTTTTTTACAAATGAACCAAATCAAAATGAAAATCATTTTTTTATTTTGTTAAATCATAAACATATTATATGAGTCTGCACAAGCAATGACAGATCACCAATCGTGAAATAAATGTTCAGAAATTTACAGTTTCGTCTTATCAAATTACATGTTACACTAAGTTTTGCATAATAGTATAAAATCCTTTGGCACTGGCACTGGCACCAAAGATTATGAATCCCAGATTATAATGATCTATTAATGTACAGTAAGGTGTAATACCACCATTGATTTTCCCCTATTAGTCTTTGTTAAATTTGCACTTTTCAAAAAATTGTGCAGAATTTATCTTTGTTTCAAATAAAGAAATACTTAGCATGAGTAAAGTTTGATCCTGTCCAGTACTATAGAAAAAATTTCACATAACATTTCATTGCATATAAGAAAATAACCTTCACTGGAAGTTAACCAATCAAATTTTCCCCCTTTTTTAACCTGTATACAAGCTTGAGTAACCATGTAACCTCAAGTTTCCAAAATATTCTATAGAAACCCCAAATAAAAAATTAATGGTGCTTTGAAATACCCAAGATATATGTTTATGACCCAGAAATGTTTTACTGCAATGAAATGTAGGATCAATTACCTACAACTGTCAAATTCAAGGGAATATTTTTTTTCGACCTATTTTCGTATGCAACCGGATGTGACGTACTATGATTTGGTGGTATTACACCGTAACGACTTTCCGCTCATTTTCCTGAATATCAATTTATCAAATTATACAAAATTGAGAAAGCTTAAATAATAATCATTTGGTTAACGTTCGAAACAATTACAGGATTTTGTTCATAATGCATATGTAATGTTCCAAACGCCATTTTACAGGAAATGCACAATTGACAGTATTGCATTTAATTAAAGCATATAACGTACTTCGGAAAAGAAAACCAAGCTTGTGTTCTAATCATTCGTGTATTTATATCATTACAGTAGTGCTTTCTTTTTCTTTTATTTGCATCGTACCTTGTTAACTAAATATTAATATTTGTTATATTATACATACGTAGGAAAAAGTTTGACTTTGAATCAAAATAACCAAACGAGCTGAATACAAGTTGTAAATACCTACACTCAATCGATCAATCGGCGATAGACTGCAGGTGTCCATGCTCATGACAGCAAATAGTGTAGAAGATTGTTTCTGTTGTTGAATTGTTTTCACCTGTATTTACTTCCGCCTTGGACATGTTGTATAATACTAATGGACGCACTTCCAATGTTCTATAGTTTGTTTAATATATTGTGGATCATTCACAAACTAAAGGCATTTTGTCTACACTATGCATTTTACAATTGATTAAATGAAAAGTATTCCATGGGTGTTCTATCTAAAGAAGAAAGGAATTATTTCAACCATTACTAAATTTTTCTAAAATTCTAAATTCCATTTCATTTATAATGTGTAGTCCTTAACAATAGACGGACAGTTGTCTTTCACTATGTACAACTATGTTTTGTTATGACATTAACTGAATTTCAATCGATACAAGTTATTAAAATACACATTGTAATATGTCTGTTTGGTGTTTTAATTATCATATCTTGCCGTAGTTACACAATAATGTCCTCGTGCAAAATACTATACTTTTCATGTTCGTTTGTATTATCAAAAACTGTCTCTAAGAAAAATTTACATATATGAGCATACAGTATTTAAAAAAGATAAATGATAAGGTTTGGGCTCAGTGTTTCCTATCAATCAACAATGTTTAACCGATGTCATGGATGTGTTTGTTGGCAATAAACATCGTCGATCTTAATATTACCAATAAGAACATGAAGAACGTTATCCGTTTTTTCTAAAAACCATAAATACCCTCAAGAACATTTAGTTCAATCTTTTTGTCAGTTTCTCTTTGTTTATATGATTTTACACAATATTTATAAAAAAATAAAGGGATCAATTTTTCATAACATACAGATATTCGCTCGTGTATGTAACAACGTATTAGATTTTAGCAAGAGAAATTTATGTATTACTGAAAAATTATTACACCAGGGTTTTCGATATCATAAACTAGTCAAAACATTTACTAAATTTTATTATCGGTATAAGGACATCATTCGTAAATATAACTCAACATACAGACATCTTATACGTTCTGGTATTTCACATCCAATCGTTTGTAGTAATATTCTTTACAAAGCACAAAACTGTCAATATTCACCTGAAAAGCTAACAAAACCTTTAAACAGACTTATTAAGAAGGGATATAGTTACGATACTGTTGTCAGGTCATTAAAGATTGCATATTTTGGCTTTAATATTGATTCACTTATAGGGTCTTTGCATCGGAATTAAACATATTTCTTATTCATATTTCGCCTTCGGTCTCAAATAATGAATTAGCTTAACTTCTCTATGAGGGGTGAAGCTTACATGTAATATCTCTGTTTAAAGAAACAAACTATAACCACCAGACCATAGATGGCCAGTGACCTTGACCCTAGTATATAAGCACCTGTTCCATAATAACTTGTCATTATTTTTCTAGAGGGTGTGAAGTGAACACAACACTTCACTTGAATTCTGTTTAGTTATTTTATTTTTTATCTAAGATTTAGGGGAAAGTTACTTCAATTATATTTAACTTGTCTACGATGTACGACAAGTGCTAATGTTAATATGTTAATTAGACATTATAATTTCCCAATTGTCTACAATGTATGACAAGTGTTGATGGAAATGAATTAAAAATTTCTTGTCTACGATGTATGACAAGTGTTGATGGAAATGAATTAAAAAAATTTATTGTCTACGATGTATGACAATTTTATATATTCATTAAGTTTTGCCTACGATGTAAGGCACATGTGTTACTTAATTCATTAACTCCTGTTTGTTAAACAGGTAGATATTTACCTGAAGGTCGTGAGTACTCTTCAGAATTAGCACTGTTTTACCTGTACAGGTACACATTATTTTATTACAATGGCTGAATTTGATAATGCAGATGTATTACTTTAGCAAGATGTTTAGAATGATGTTAACACTAATGAGGGTGATGGCTTTGATTTTCATCACCTCTGGGTTGTTTTAGAAATTAAAGATGATAAATTTAATAGGAAAACTAGAGGTATTTTGAATAAATCCTCTTCTTAAACAGTTATAGAACCTAGTAGTTTTATAAAAAATCATAAAAGGCATTGCAATTGGAAATGAATGACAAGTGACAAAGCAACAAAACCTGTCAAAAGGAAGTTTTAAAATCTAGTGCTACTGGTATAGCTTCAAAATATTCTAGATTTGTGAATATTTCTCAAGAGGAGATAGCACACTTGAGATTTAAAATAGGCATGTAGATTGATACATTGACTCATTATTATTAAATGTAGTAAAGAGTCTGTATGAACCATGAGGTTTGGGACAGTTTCTCTGCCTTCCACTCAAGCAGAGGTTGTAGAGAACCCTGCTGCTTTATTCCATGTTTGCCATTAGAGGCTTACTTTAATGAAGATTAAGTTCTAGATTTTGTTCTGAACTACTGTAATGATACAGTGCATGTACCTCCTTTTGGAGTTTGTGCCATGGCTGATGATAGTCCAGCTAGAGCTGAATTTGATACTTCTTTTGATCCTGCATTTGGGTTTTCAGAAGCCTTTAAGGCTTCTCTTGGTGAGATTAATGGTCCAGTATCTCAGCCTGTTTGCTGAACAGTTTAATCATGATTTTGCTTGGGAAATCCCAAAAATGTTTAAAAAGGCATAAAACTGGGTCTGAATTTTCTTCTGGACTTTCTGTGACTGTTAATACTACCATGTCAGTAAATATCAAATCAGGAAAATATCAAGTTGATAGAGGAGTAATAATATTTTCCTGAGAACTGTGAGAATCCTAGTGTGCCTAGGATAAATAAATAGATCTAAATGGCACTGCCTAGACAGGCCCACTCTGTGGTTTCAAAGATGCAGGAAACCCAGAGATACTTTATTAAGGGGTTGACCATCACCCCTATTGTTGAGTTGGCTAATATTTGTTGTAAGAATGAGCCATTAGATCTTGATAATACAAAGGACTTTATTGTCAAATTCTATTTTTTTGCTTGACCATGGGTTTCTGGTTAAACGCATAGGAGATGCTGAGAAATATCTAGATGATAAAACCAATTTGTAATTCTGATGTGATAGTTGATTTATCACGTTTTTAGTTATGATTGCATGAAGCAAACTTGGTGATTATACCAAGATTCTTAAGCAAATCCTAGATTCCTTGGAAGAGGTTCCAGGTCTAGCAATTATTTTACTCCCAGCAGTTATGGGAAAGGCAATATCAGTCTTTTAACTGCGGAGGTTCTGTCGGTCAACAGGGCGTATGGCAATTCCCTTCATTGAGAGGGAGAGGTTTCCAAACAGGGATACAGAGAATCTCAAAGAGGTCACAATTCTTAACCAGTTCCTATATACAGTAGATAACTTAAATATTATGAATTGGAAAATATTACTAATGATCTATTGATATTCGATTTAATAAGAATAGTTATAAAATTATTTTTAATGTTGTGCCACAAGGTTCATCATTTTTGATAAAATACATTTCACTTTACATAAGGATGAAATAATTTCAGAAGTCTAAAAATTGATAGCTAAGGAAGCTATTCAAGAGGTTGAATCATTGGAAAATCAGTTTATTTCCTATATTTTCTTAGTTCCTAAGAAAGATGGGTCTTCAAGGCCTGTTATCTATTTGAAAAACTCAAACAAACTTAGCTTGTGGCTAACCAGCATCTGAAGCAGGACCATTTATCATTTGTTCAGATGTAATTTATAGGGATGATTATCTATATATATATAGCTTACATCCATAGATCTCACAGATTATATCAAAAATTCCTGATTCATGTGGAAAGGACATTATGTGATATTTATGTTCTTTGTTTTTGGATTGGCTTCTGCATAAAGAGTTTTTACTTAGGCTTTTAAACCTGTCTACGCATTTTTATGAAAAAATGTCACTTGTAGTATATACATGATAAAGTTACATTGATGATTCTATTATTATGGATCAGAATCTAGATAGTTGTACTGTGAATACAGAAAAAAATGGTGCAAATGCTTGATAAACTGTGCTTCAGAATAAATTTTAAGAAGTCGGTCCTCATTCCTTGGAAACACATTGTTTTCCTTTGTCTCATTATTGATACTGAGTTATTTAAATTTTTTCTGACAGATGAGAAAATAGTAAAATTATCTCCCTTGGGAAGTTCTTCTTAAATAGAATTGTGTAACTGTATTATAGATGCTTTGCATCATATATTGGTCTTGTTGCACATGCTTTTAATGCGGTATCTGTTGGAATGTTACATTGCAGAAACATGGCGAGAAATAATGTTGAAGCACTGAATAGTTGTTACAGTGATTATTTTCATCAAAAGGTGAAATTTTAACAATTTAAGTTAAAATAAGTTTTTGGATTGGACCAGATGCCTCATCAGAAGGATTTGGGTTCCAAATTTGAAGAAAAATTTTCTCGGAACGTAGGCTCATTTCATATAGATTACTTAGAATTGTTGGCTATATTTTTGTTTTGGAGAGAAATGTTTAGTCACAAAGAGTCTTGTTAATTGTTATACAATCAGAAATGACATTTTCAGTAGCTTTTATTATGCAATAGGAGGTATAACCTCTTTGTCAGTAGACAGGCTTACTACAAATATTTCATTACTTGGGCTTGGTGTTCAAGAAAGGACATTTTTATCACAGCTCATTATATTCCTGAAAAGAAAATTTTGATGCTTATCATATGTCTAGAAATTTTACAGATTCAACAGAATGGCAATTGAAAGAAGAAATATTTGTTTTGTTTTTATCACGTTTTCATTTTCAAATCTGTAGATAATTTTTTCTCTGTCTTTTGACCAACAAGCTCCTTTCAGAGATGTTTTTACTTTTCATGGTCAGAATTAAGACCTTATATTTTCCCATCTTTTTCCTTGTTGGGGATAATTATAAAGAAAATTATTAGTGAAGTTCAGAAGGCTATTTTTATTATTCCTTTTTGGCCGGCTCAGAGTTGGTTTTCTTTGCTAAGACCATTTTAATGTGTTTGCCAGTTAAACTGCTAAGCATAAAAGTTAGTAACGATGTTGCATACTGAAGAATGCCTTCCTCTCAGGAAGAGACTAAATTTAACTGTGTGTAGTGTAAAAATATAAGTGAACCAACACCTGAAGTGGTGATTGTGCGGTAGGGTAAAAACATGTGTATTGTATTCAGAAATCACTTATAAATAGAAGATTTCAGAATCATTTGCAAAATATCTTTTCACTTCATCTTGGAGACCATGCATCTATGATCAAGCAATATCAATATTTTTTGAGAAATTTCATTATTTGGTGTGTTCAAAGGAGAACCAATTCCTTATCACCATCTGAAAAGGATGTTATTGATTATTGAAATTTTTTGTAAAACAGAAGGTTTTCATATTCAGCATGTTCAATGTAAATTTTACTTGGTCTACGTTGAAACAGACTTGATCCTTTAAGAAGTAGATGTTACTAAATTTGTTTTTTTACTATATGTGAAGGGTTGCTTAAACCTGAATCTGCAATTGAAGAGTTAGATACTCTTTCACTTGAGAGGTGAATTTAGTGCTAACTTTTTTAAGTTCTTTATATTCATTGGAGGATTTAACATTGAAGACTGTCTTTTATACTTGTGTCTTTATTTGCCTTGACTACAGCTGCCAAAGTACAATCTTTATCAGCTCTAGTTTTACATTCTATGTCTTTCATTCAGAGACAAGGCAATTCATTTTTTCATATACATGAGCTTTTGAAAAATACTAGTTCTGTTAGTTAGTCCACCTAATGAGGTGTTCAAGGGTTTTGATAAACCACAACTTTGTGTTGTTAAGACAATGATTTATTATGTTTTGTGTACAAAATATCTGAGGAATTCATCTAAGTCTGTTTATTTTTTATGGAACTTTTCGTAAAGTTTAGATAGTTAGAGAGAGTTCTAATTTTAGCCGACGTTTTAAGGTTCACTCATTTAGAGGAACCTCTTCATAAGTGCCTTTAGCTTCAGGATGTTCTATTAAAGACATTATGGCAACAGCTTAGTCTGGACATGTGCTAGAACGTTTTATAAGTTCAATAACAGGGAAGTGAATAATATCAGTACTAAAACACTTTTCTTCAGTTGTAATTACTGGATGATCTTGTGATTTTTATGCTTTATTAAATGTGGCATTTATGTAAAAATTGTTTTTAGTTTGTGTCTACACTTTAAACAAGCTAATTCATTACTTGAGACCGAAGGCGAAATATGAATAAGCATGTTCCTTCATCCAAGCATATCTTGGTTGTGCAGGATGAAGGTCATTCTTAGAATATGAGCCTGAGGCTCGAAAGTTATTAATTCCCACCCTAGGGATAATCAGTCAGACCCACCCTTTTCCAATAGGTTTTATGGTCGACACAAACTTGCTTTAAATTATGACAAGTTATTATGGAACAGGTGCTTATATACTAGGGTCAAGGTCACTGGCCATCTATGGTCTGGTGGTTATAGTTTGTTTCTTTAAACAGAGATATTACATGTAGACTTTACCCCTCATAGAGAAGTTAAGCTAATTCATTACTTTCGAGCCTCAGGCTCATATTCTAAAAATGACCTTCATCCTGCACATCCAAGATATGCTTGGATGAAGGTACACTATCCTAAAATAAGTTGTTGGCATGACACGGGTTATGTTCTTCTTATATATTTTATGATGGTATAATACTAAACCCCTAACAGGAGGGATTGTGCCTGATATTCATATGATGAAGACATAATCTTTCAATCAGTTTAATTGAGGTCTGGAGCTGGCATGTCAGTAACTGCTAGTAGTCTGTTGTTATTTATGTATTATTGTCATTTTGTTTAGTTTTTCTTTTGTTTCCTATTCTGACATCGGACTCGGACTTCTCTTAAACTGAGTTTTACAGTGCGTACTGTTGTATATGTTGTACGTTTGTTTTTTTTCTACAATGGCTAGAAGTATAGGGGGAGGGTTCAGATCTCAAAAAACATGTTTAACCCCGCCGCATTTTTGCGCCTGTCCCAAGTTAGGAGACTCTGGCCTTTGTTAGTCTTGTATCATTATTAATTTTAGTTTCTTGTGTATAATTTGGAGTTTAGTATGACGTCCATTATCACTGAACTAGTATACATATTTGATTAGGGGCCAGCTGAAGGACGCCTCCGGGTGCGGGAGTTTATCGCTGCATTGAAGTCCCATTGGTGGCCTTCGGCTGTTGTCTGCTCTATGGTCAGGTTGTTGTCTCTTCGACACATTCCCCATTTCTATTCTTAATTTTGTTATCAGGTTACATGATCTTCTAAACAATTAAATGTGCCTTAAGACAGTGTGTTTTACAGATTGATATCGTGGATGAGTTGTCTTAATTGCAGTCAATTTAGATCTGTTATGGCTACTGTTAAGACATTTACATCTAATACCTAGGTCAAAATGGCCATTTAAGACTGATATCTATCTACTATGTATATTAAGGTACATTTGAACGCCAATACACTTTACAGTAATTATTTAAGAAATTAGATTTTTGAATTTGATCACGAGTTTTAGCGAGGGATAACGATAACGACTATCACGGCACAGACCATGTGAAAATGATAACACATTTACGGTTTTTGCATGAAATAGTTCGATTCTAATAGGACACACATGGTAATATGAAAAAAAATAATAAAGCGATGATGAGTGTGCCGTGTGTGTGACTGTTCAATTTCCCCCTCTACAAAACAGCTAAACAGTTCCAATAAATATATGTCTTAGATGAATTTTGCATTTATCAAACCTCTAGAAAAATGTGTTTAATCCTTATAATTCTCATCTCAAACAAGATTTGTTCTTTCGTAGGTCATTATTTACCGTCAAATCTACAATTGGCATGTCGGACCTGAGAATTCAGCTATGTTTTTGTCAACACAAAATTACTAGACTGGATCTACCCTGAGGACAAAATGTCCATCAGCAGTTGCGTCGTTCCAGTGGTTGTACACGTTAATTTAAGATATACATTTATTATTTGGTGCGACAAACGCACTTTTTATGATTAAGTTCCTGATGTCTAGATAGTATGCATGTATATTGAAGTTAGATTGGTGTGTGTATGCAACATATCATATTATCTATAATGGTGTTTCGAATTACTGCACAAACATACAATTGATGTGATACATAATCGACAATAATCAATACATCAGCATTCAATCAGTGAACATTACTTTTGGTTTTCAAGAAACAATGAAATTTGAATAAGACTGTCGTACAAGTGAGAGGTTTAGCGCTATAAAACCAGGTTCAATCCACTATTTTCTACATTTGAAAATGCCTGTACCAAGTCAGGAATATGACAGTTGTTGTCCATTCGTTTGATGTGTTTTGTCATTTGATTTTGCCATGTGATTAGGGACTTTCCGATTGAATTTTCCTCGGAGTTCAGTATTTTTGTGATTTTACTTTTTATATATATTAGAGAGGAAATGTTTATAGAAATGCATTTCATTCCGAAAGCTTTAATCCTATGAGTTCAGATTTTACTTAAATCATTTTGCAATATTAATGGAACATCAAAGTCTTTCTAGTCTAAATTTCAAAGACAGTATGCTTTCCTTTTTGCGCTCGTCTTGTTAATTTATAAGTCTTTGATGGAGATTTCCCAGACGAAAATGTTATAATCGCATTCAAAGATGATTCAGAGATGAATTAACGGGTGTTTTATTAATGAACCTTAATTGCATGTTGGTGTATTGCTCATTGTCAGAGATTTTCATTTATATACGACTAACAAAGAAAAGGCCAAAACCATGCAACTCGTAATGGCGAGTGATTTACGAAGGGATGATTTCAACTTCACCACTTAGAATTCTCGGTTTAATATCTTCCTTGTAAGCAGCAACTTTCTATCATGGAAATCTTGATAGAAAATACAAGCTTTGGAATATCGTATCAACTGGGAGACATAAACTCCGTATGCAGGCGCTGCTAGAATGTTGCTCTATACAAATAAAAAGTTCACAATTAGAAAGCGCAAATCATCTTTTTTGTCGAAAAATTTTGTTTTCAACCTACCCTCATTGTCAATGTCTAGGTGCAATTCAAAATATGAGGCAGACCTAACTGTATCTGTTGTATCCTTTATCGCAAGTTCGATGGGATAGATGCGTTCAACATAATCATCAAATGTTGAATTATTTAGTGAAAGAACATCATCTATATAGCAGAAAATGAAGTTAAACTTCACTTGTTTGTCTATAAAAACTCAATACATTATATTACAAGCCGAGTGTCATCCCGTTTTGAATGACAATACAGAAATGATCCTTTAATGCATTCCTCAAACATTTGACTTCATGTTTTTTTTTAACTGATTGTGAGCTAGATCAGTTAGGCAATTTCTCTAAATGACTAAATGATTTGCGTGTATTTCAAACAATTTTAACAAATCTGCAAACAAGTCTGTTTAAATCTTTTGCATGTGGACGATTATTATGTTTGTAAATATTTGGACCTATATGCTAATTACACAGTTATATATGACGCATAAAGTGGATATCAAAAGAATGGGGAATGATTGCTTTTTAAAATACTTTAATTTAATTTTTCTTCGTGGCTCTTGTTTTGAGCTTACTCATTGTCTAAATCATTAAGTCAAGTATGATAGTACTGGTGTACAATTAACCTTTGTGTTGTTCATGTAAGTGGTAAATGAACTTGTCATAGGTCTCAGGATTGAAATTTTTTATTTGCGCAAGACGCGCGTTTCGTCTACAAAAGACACATTAGTGACGCTCGAATAAAAAAAAGTTAAAAAGGCCACATAATGTGCGAAGTTGTAGAAAATTCCTAAAAGGTTTGCCATATACAGCTAAGGTAAAAAAAAAAAAGATTAGCGATTGTTAAAGTAATGCAGGTTGTGTTACACCAGTGGAGTTAACTAAGATAATTAGTTGTAAAAGCAATGTAAAGTAAAAATAGATAGATACCTGTTCATTTGGTTGTCTAATGGTAACAATACTTCAGATCAGTCTCTTTGTTGACCCCACATAAAAACAAAATATTAGCGTCGAAAGGTTAATATTCATAGGAACATTAACTATACGTCTAGAACTCTCTCAACTAAGCATCAAGAACAAAGGCAATGAGAAGAACACAAAATAGCAAAAAGAAATTATCCTTCATTCATGTGTATTTAACTGACTAACTATCATTTTCATATATTTTCGAATCAAATAATGAGTATCCGCTGGTTATATTCCTTACAAAGATAAACACACATGTTGTCAATGTGTTTGTGATGTCACATTGAATACCGAAAGAACTTTTAAAAGTTACAAGTTGATATTTTTTAGTTTCAGGTCACATTTCTCAATTTCAAGTTGGAACAGAGAAAATTAAAGGTCGAACATGGAAATGAAAACATGAGATTGAGAAATCGCAATGCATACAGATAAATATCACATTAGCCGTGCAAATTTTTCCACTTTGAACTGACAGATCATCAAATGTTCAGAAATTTACAGTTTTGTCTTATCAAATTAAATTTACACCAAGTTTTGCATAATAATGTAAAATCCTTTGGCACTAAAGATTATGAATCCCAGATTATAATAATCTATTAATGTACAGTAACAACTTTCCGCTCATTTTCCTGGATATAAATTTATCAAATTGTAGTGCTTTCTGCTTCTTTTGTTTGCATCGTACCTTGTTAACGAAATATTAATATTTGTTATATTATACATGCGTAAGAAAAAGTATGACTTTGAATTAGAATAACCAAACGTGCTGAATACAAGTTGTAAATACCTACACTCAATCGATCAATCGACGATATACTACAGGTGTCCATGCTCATGACAGCAAATAGTGTAGAAGATTGTTTCTGTTGTTGGATTGTTTTCACCTGTATTTACTTCCGCCTTGGACATGTTGTATAATACAAATGGAATGACATCGACGCCCTTCCAATGTTCTATAGTTTGTTTAATATAAACATATTTGGATCATTCACAAACTATAAGCATTTTGTTTACGCAATGCATTTTACAATTGATAAAATGAATAAGTATTCCATTGTTGTTCTATTTAAAGAAGAAAGGAATTATTTCAACCATCACTGAATTTTTCTAAAATTCTAAACTGCAATTCATTTGTAATGTGTAGTCCTTAACAATAGACACAGTTGTCTTTCACTATGTCAAACTATGTTTTTATGCCATTAAATTAATTTCAATCGATACAAGTTATTAAAATACTCATTAATACCCATTGTAATATGTCTGTTTGGTGTTTTAATTATCAGATCTTGCCATAATTACACAATAATGTCCTTGTGCAAAATACTATACTTTCATGTTTGTTTGTATTATCAAACACTGTCTCTAAAAAAATTTACATATATGAGCATACAGTATTTAAAAGATAATCTTTCGTCAGTTTCTCTTTGTTAATATGATTTTACATAATATTTACAAGGAATAAAGGGATCATTTTTTCATAACATACAAATATCATCAGGTTACATGATCTTCTTAACAATTAAATGTGCCTTAAGACAGTGTGTTTTACATCGCCAATGATTGCGTTTGTCAACAGATTTATATCGTAGTTGAGTTGTCTTAAGTGCAGTTAACTAAAATCTGGTATGGCTATCGTTAAGACATTTACATTTAATACTTAGGTCAAAATGGCCATTTAAGACTGAATTCTATCTACTATGTATAGTAAAGTACATTTAAACGCCAATAGACTTTACAGCAATTATTTAAGAAATTAGATTTTTGTTAGAAATTTTCAATTTTAGAATTTTATCACGAGTATTAGCGAGGGATAACGATAACGACTATCACGGCACAGACCACGTGAAAATGATAACACATTTACGGTTTTTGCATGAAATAGTTCGATTCTAATAGGACATACATGGTAATTTGAAAAAATAATGAAGCGATGATAAGTGTGCCGTGTGTGTGTTTGTTCCATTCCACCCTCTACAATACAGCTAAACAGTTCCAATAAATATATGTCTTAGATGAATTGTGCATTTACCAAACCTCTAGAAAAATGTGTTTAATCCTTATAATTCTCAAAGATTTGTTCTTTCGTTGGTCATTATTTACCGTCAAATCTACAATTGGCATGTCGGACCTGAGAATTCAGTTATGTTTTTGTCAAGTCAAAATTACTGGACTGGATCTACCCTGAGGACAAAATGTCCATCAGCAGTTGCGTTGTTCCAGTGGTTGTACACGTTAATGTAAGATACACATTTGTTATTTGGTGCGACAAACGCACTTTGTTATGATTAAGTTCCTGATGTCTAGATAGTATACATGTATATTGTAGTTAGGTTGGTGTGTGTATACAACATATCATATTATCTATAATGGTGTTTTGAATTACTGCAAAAACATACATTTGATGTGACACGTAATCAACAATTAATCAATACATCAGAACTTCAATCAGTGAACATTACTTTTGGTGTTCAAGAAACAATAATATATATTAAACAGAGTGGAAATGTTTATAGAAATGTATTTCATTCCGAAAGCGTTAATTCTATGTGTTCAGATTTTACTTAACTCATTTTGCAATATTGATGGAATATCAAAGTCTTTCTATTCTAAATTTCAAAGACAGTATGCTTTCCTTTTTGCGCTCTTCTTGTCAATTTATAAATCTTTGATTGCGATTTCCCAGACGGAAATGTTATAATCGCATTCAAAGATGATTCAAAGATGAATTAACGGGTGTATTATTAATGAACCTTAATTGCATGTTGGTGTATTGCTCATTGTCAGAAACTTTCATTTATATACGACTAACAAAGAAAAGGCCAAAACCAAGCAGCATTAGCTGAAGAACCATCTCACAAAAATGATTTAGATTTTAAAAAAGAAAGAAGGTGAAATATGTATTTGAATTGGATGCTTAATCTTCGATGTTTTCAAACATTTCAAAAGGTTTAGAATCAAAATTTTAAATGATGTTAAGGTAACAGACACGCAAATGCCTAATTTTTAAAGAATTAGTAAAGATAATCAATAGGTCACCGTTTAGACTTCAAAACCCACATCATATAGTCAGCTTCAAAAGGCCTCAACATAAAAAAATGAAAAAATACAAACGGAAAAACTAGCTGCCTTGTTTATAACAAAAGGTAATTTACAAAACACAAATATAACAGACATGTATCAGCGACAACAATTGAATTACAGGCTCCTGGCTTGGGACAGACTCATACAGAATGTGTTGTGAATAACTATTTTTTGTATTTTCTTTTCTAAATAATAGTAACGAACTGCTGTTAAGATACTAAATGCCTATGAACAAAGACGAAAGATACCAAAGGGACATCCACACTCATTTGTAAACAATAAACTGACAACGCCTCGGCTAAAAGAGAAAAAGACAAACAGACATACAACAGTACACAAAACACAACATAGAAAACCAAAGACTGAGCAACAGGAATTCCAATGCTCCAAATGTGACACCCATCGTGTTCCTCATGTTGGTACAAATCCGGTGATAAGTCTAATTCGGCAGGTCACATTCAGGGAAAGGGGGACGGGATTGTATTTACGACAATTGGAACATATCCGTTGTCATTTGTAACGCATTTGACAGATAACGGTCAACCAACTCGTGATGGCGAGTGATTTACGAAGGGATGATTTCAACTTCACCACTTGTAATTCTTGGTTTAATATCTTCCTTGTGAGCAGCAACTTTCTATCATGGAAATCTTGATAGAAAATACAAGGCCTGGAATATCGTATCAACTGGGAGACATAAACTCCGTTTGCAGGTGCTGCTAGAATGTTGCTCTATACAAATAAAAAGTTCACCATTGGAAAGCTGAAATCATCTTTTTTGTCGTAAAGTTTTGTTTTCAACCTACCCTCATTGTCAATGTCTAGGTGTAATTCAAAATATTAGGCAGACTTAAATGTATCTGTTGTATCCTATGTCGAAAGTTCGATGGGATAGATGCGTTTAACATAGTCACCAAATTTTGTATTATTTAGTGAAAGACCATCATCTATATAGCGGAAAATGAAGTTAAACTTCACTTGTTTGCCTATAAAAAACGCAATACATCATATTACAAGCCGCGTGTCATCCCGTTTTGAATGACAATACAGAAATTATCCTTTAATGCATTCCTCAAATATTTGACTACATGTTTTTTTAACTGATTGTGAGCTAGATCAGTTAGGCAATTTCTATAAATGATTTGCGTGTATTTTAAACAATTTAGACAAATCTGCAAACAGGTCTGTTTAAATCTTTTGCATGTGGAAGATTATTATGTTTGTAAATATTTGGACCTATATGCTAATTACACAGTTATAAACGACGCATAAAGTGGACACCAACACAATGGGGAATGATTGCTTTTTGAAATACTAATTTAATTTTTCTTCGTGGCTCTTGTTTTGAACTAACACATTGTCGAAATCATTAAGTCAAGTCTGATAGTACTAGTGTACAATTAACCTGTGTGTTGTTCATGTAAGTGGTAAATGAACTCATCATAGATCCCAGGATTGAAAGTTTGTATTTGCGCCAGACGCGCGTTTCGTCTACAAAAGACTCATTAGTGACGCTCAAATAAAAAAAAGTTAAAAAGACCAAATAAAGTACGAAGTTGAAGAAAATTCCTAAAGGTTTTGCCAAATACAGCTAAGGTAATATATACCTGAGGTAGAAAATCCTTAGTATTTCAAAATGTAAAGTTTTGTAAACAGATTATATACATGTCAACACAGAAGTGCTGACTACTGGGCTGGTGATAACCTCGAGGAACAAAAACTCCACCTGCAGTGGCATCGACCCATCATAGATACCAGGATTGAAATTTTGCATTTGCGCTAGACCTTAGTTTCTTCTACAAAAGACTCATCAGTGACGCTCGAATAAAAAAAAGTTAAAAAAAGCCAAATAAAGTTAGAAGATTAAGAGCATGAGGACCGACAATTCCTAAAAGTTTTGCCAAATACAGCTAAGGTAATCTATGCCTGAGGAAAAGTCACTAACATGGATGTCTGTCCGATGTTTTAACAGTATCAAAATACTAGTTTGTTTTTCTAGCCAGAGTAGTTGTATCGGCATTAATAATCATACCAGAAATCTTGCAGCCTTTGCACAATAGCTTAGGCACTATTTGAACCATCGACTTTGCACTTCAGTATTATTTGTTCCTACAATTATGATGCCAATCTCCTTTTAATCCACATACATAAATCTTCGGCAGTCTGCTGGTTTATTTCTTGAATCACTCGTGTCCTTAGTTTTTTTCACAAGTCATTGTTGTATGAGCTATCCATGAGCTTACTTGTAAAATGATTAAAATTCATTATGTCATTTCTATTAAAAAAAAGAAACATCTTGCAATACTACAATAACATGCATTTCATTAGTTTCCCTGAGTAAACTGACTTAGCTAAGTAAAAACAAAATATTGTTCAGAGTGAAGAATCAGGGCCATGTTTTTGAAATTTTTATTCTATTTCATTTTTTACTACCTCAAGAGCACCTTGTTACAGAAGAGTTTTTGTTTTGAATACTGTAAATTCAGAAATTATTGCGTGTATCTATTGTTGCAATTTTTGATTTTTTAACCTGAATGTTGACCCTACATGTGAATTGGTTTGCTTGTCGTTGTGTTGCAGTAATCTTGACATTTATCATACCAAACCTTTATTTTTTATACTTCAATATTTATATTTGTATGCGATTTTCTAAAATCAAAGCCAATAAATGATTTAAAAATTAATTGTTATGTGTTATCCAATCATTTACAGCTGTTAGCGTGTACATATACATACCTGTCAGACTACTGTAAATTATTCTGTTTCCTCTTTTCTTCCAAGCACCATCAAAAGAAACTGTTATTGCAAGTTTTTCGTATGATCATGTCATCTTTAAAAATATCTGTTTAGTGTCTATGTGTAGTTAATATAATTCTGGAAAATGATTTCTGTTTTACTCTTAGTCTACTAAATCTGACAAACTGGCAATCATATTAACTTTATATTCAATGTATCAATGAATTAAGGATGTTCGCTCCTCTTGTTTTTGAATTTTTGCCAGATATTCGGAATCCTCTTATTTTATCCATGTAGTGCCATTAAAACATTTTGCCCGCAAACCCCTACTTTTCTTTTCATAATTTTATTACATATAGTTTAAAAAGCCATATTTGAAAATCTTATAAAATCCTTGTTATTTTTTCATAGTTTTTGAAAGAAAATAGGTGTCAATGTTAAATGTAGGAAAAATCTAGAGAGAATCACTTCCCGCCAAATTTTCAATGGCTGATATCTCGAAAACAAGCCCACGGACCCTTCAGTTTTCTTGCTTTTTTAAGGTCCTTTATTCATATACTTTCAATTTATAGCAGTCTTTTAAAAAGCTTGTTATTTTGAAACAGAGTAGCGAACATCCTTAATATCCATTATATGCATGTTATTGCTTGTCAGGTCATTCCTACATACTGCTTTTCTCTATAATACTGAATGGATTGACAATTCAGGAAAAAACTCAGATGTGAACGGTTAACAGTGTTTTTTGTATGCTTCTTGTTTGTTTTTCTATATATTTTCAGAAACAATTAGTTTGAAACTGATAATTTAGAACCTTGTAAATGAATATAGACTTACTTACTCAAAGCTATTTCTTCCGGTAACGTTTTTTGTCAAGATAGCAGAGTACAGTTTTCTATTTTGTTGCTGATTTATTTCTCTTGTTATTTTTTATATTTTACTGCAATTGGGTGAATGTTTATAACAACAATGAAAATAACCGTCAGATATAGTCCCATTTCTGCATCTATATAGGCTAAACATAGATTCCCCCCCCCCCCCCCCCCCCCTTAAATATAAGATTTTTGTTGTACCAAAATCGTATGTGTCGACATTATTTGCTTTCTTTCTGTCTATTAATACAAAAGCTATGATCCTGTACTCGTGAAACGTCTTGGATACATGTAATTGTTTAGGTCATTGCTAAATTTCTTACATAAAATGTTTTTAAATCAGAAAAGTGTGCAATGTTTAGGTTATTGCAAAAGGGGTAAGGAATCGTTATCGCGAAAATATAAAACTATAATTCAATTTTATTTCCGTCTTTTAAATACTTTATTGCAATTGGGTAAATGTTTATGCCAAAAAAGGAAATAAACTGTATGATCTGGACTAATTCCTGCATCTAATTATTCTAAAACTATATATCTTTTCTTAACTGTCAGATCTTTTAAAAATGTATCTGTCAACATTAATAATTTTCTTCGTGTACATTAATATACATATGATACTGTACACATTTGTACATACGATGTGTAAATTAGTGCAAAAATGGAAGGGAATCGGTACCGCAAAAACAAACAAATAACTCGATTTTCAATTGTGATTTAATGATCGCAACAATTTGTACATTCTTCAAAACATGCAATAATAAATGCATTGAAACATTTATGCACTTTTGTATTCATCATTTGTTTTTAAAGCGTCAGCAAAGTGTTATTTTTGTGAAATTTTTTTGTAATTTTTACTTCACGTGACTTTGTGTTTGAAGCTCATTAGTTCTCATGTATTCCCCGTGATTCAATTAAATTTGCTAAACGCAACGTGTAAGTTATTCTTTTCGTTGTTCTTGAAATTGTTATTCAACTACCATTTCGTCCGTGCAAAATATCGTGTCTCAAACGTTTAGACTTGGTGTCTTTTTGGATAAACAGTAGCTTTGTTATGTAGTTGTAGGATAATTCTGCCAACTGCATGACGATTTCATCGCCAAATTTGTCAATTTCATGAATGCTCATTAAACATTTGATTATTCATATTATTTATTCGGTTAAGCATTTCCAACTTTATTTAAAAAATAAATCGGACCTATACTTTTCTTGTTTTACAGAGTATATATCTGATGCATTTTAGACAGAAGCATATGATTTAAGATGTGAAAAAAAACTGACAAGCTAAACAAATTTTCAAGTTAAAAGTAATTCGCTCATTCAGAAAGAATGTTAAGATTAATAAGTATTTTCATGGATTACCATTCTTTTAACCAAGTTTTTCACATCTTAGAACATATGCATCTGTCTAAACGTGTTGGTCGTGGAAACTATATAATTCTATTTTGAGAACTTTCAGCGAACCTTGCAACCGATAACACCAAGAACAAAATGTAAACTGAATGTGAAGGATATTTGAAAACGTGGTTTATCAGTCCAAAGGGGACACTAAAGTGACATTATTATATGAAGTCATATGCTGTACTGTACATTATTTGTTAGATGAAGGGACAATCGGATTTTTTGGGAATATAGTGTTATAAGTATCCTAGGAGAGGCGCTGATATATAGAACTTTTTTTTTTTAACCGTATTTGTTTTAATATTTTTTTTTACACAAACAAATTGCTGTTATAATTAAGTTGATGCAGTGTGTTTGATTTATCTGTAACCATCTCAAACTTTATTGAGATACTTAAATTGAAATACAAAAGGAAATCGTTGCTATACTATTGTCTTATTATAAGTGTTTTTATTGTCGCCGATATGTATTTTATTTCAGCTTCTGGAGGAAATGGACATTGATTTTGCGCTACTTATAAATTAAAATCAAATTTAAATCAGTTTTTAGTCTGGAGTTGTAATAAACGGGTCATTGACATCCTATTGGCAAATAAGTTTAACTTTTTTTTTTATTCAAGTCAGCTGGTACTGGTTATTTCATAAGTGTCAACAGTACGGTTAATGCGATAATGATATTTTTTTTACCAGAGTTTTGAAAGCGTATACGAAATACAAACAGTCTCATGAACAGTATTCTTGCTACAGGTTCCAACTGTTAGATATACCTGTACTAAAACTGACTTTCATTCAAAGACTGTAAACGAGAGATATGATTGCTGTGATGTTTGAGAATGTATTGTACATTTATGATTACATGTGTTTACTCACACGAGACATTTGTTCGCGGGCCTAAATCTTAAGACAATGTGATGGTCGACTTAAATTTAAATTTACGGATTATACTTATCCTTTTCGTTAATTTGTTGAAACTGGATTTGTCCGAAATGTGATGCAATCACATATATAGCAAGACATGTTGACCATTTCGACACTTCAAGAGTTCACTTCCTTTGGAGTCAACGCGATACCATCAGGATGGGTTCTCAAAATTTTCATATTCACAATGAATTTACAAATTTTGAACTAATAAAAACTACTGTTGCCTACTATGCACATCTGACGAAACTTCAGCTGTCATTGATTATTTTGTCACAGATTATTTTAAAATCCATTTTGATAAGGCCACTGCCATTATTATTGTTTTTGTTATTGCAAGTCAATCCTTGAAATATGAATATCTTGATTTTTCCTACAGGGAAAACTAAATCGTTTTAAAGATTATTGCTACTTTCAATTGACAAAACTTCCTGATATGTGATCTTCTGAAAAATAAAACACATATTTCAATTCTTTATAGCAAAGTGAATACAACTTAATGATGTGTATCATAAAGATCACCCATTTATAAACGTGGGTACAGGAATGCATCAATTAGAGATTACATATTACTTCAAATGCATTCAGTGATAATTTAAAAGACTTTAAAACATCTGCTTAATTGAACACTGGAACTGTATGCAACTACAACAGCAAAGTTTTGTTTTCAAATTCATTATAAGCCACCCTGTTCTTGAAAAGTGATGCATATTGCAGATTCATTCAGCAAACTTTAGGATTATAGGTATCTTATTTTTACGGTACATTGAATGCCAACTGAATTGGCAAGTTTAGTGAAATTAAACAGGTGTTTAGATTACTCAATTTAAAAAAATACCAAGTGTGTCTTAGTTAAAAAAGATCACATACTATAACCATTCCTTGATTTTGTACTATCCAACATTCTGTTCTTCTATGTTTCCTGTTATGTATTTTTGAATATTGATAGCATTGAATTTTGAATATTTATATCGTTAAGTTTTAATTGCTGATAATATTAAGTTTTAAATGCTGATAACATTAAGTTTTGAATATTGATGACAGTAATGTTTGAATATTGATAGCATCAAGTTTCTGTACGTAACCTTCCTTGAACGTTCTGGATGAACGCTGCTAATAGTCTTTCGGTTACATAACAAAAGTAACTTTTAAGATTAAAAATTACCATACATAACCTTGTTCGTATAGGTTATTTACTTTAGTAAAGTATTTGTAAACATGAAAGTCTCTGTGATAAAACACTAAGATTACGGGAGAATCAGGTGTGTTCATAAAGGTATCAAATTGGATATTAGTTATTGTAATTCTAAGTTATAGTACTCTTCTCCAATCAGTACAAAACATACAATTTAGAAGTTTAGCTAGCTATCAAACTAGGTTTAACCTTCCATTTTCTTCTGAATACGCCTGTACAAAGACAGGAATATGACTCGTTTCGTCTGTTGATAAAGTCTAAGAATGATGAAACTGAAATCGTCACGCTTATCACAAGTCACAAATATGTCACAAGTCATAGTTTGAAGTCGTTTTTCTATTTAAAGTTTCATCAGAACTTCCAGTATTTGCAGTTTTGTTAATGACCTGAATTTACAAAACATGCAAGCACTCATAAACATGTAGGTAATGTAAGTTTCTGGACATCAATATATTATAACGTTTTTTATTTTGGAAATGTTTTCAATGAATGGAAAACTTATCATGTATATGCATTGACTAGCAACTTGTCATGTATGTATACGTGGGTATACCAAATGTATAGTATTTATGTTATTCAAAATCAAAATTATATTCTGCAAGTTCTCCATGTACTTATTAATTGTCAGTGCATTCAATTTCAAACAAGGTTAAGTCAGAATATATTGTTATGTAATTTTCATTTCACAACGTTTTGTAAAGAATATTTTGTAATTTCTCTTCCATTAATCTAACAATATTTAGCAAAATGCAATATGCTTCTTTGATTTTTATTTCAATCATGAATATATCTTCAATTTTTAGATAAGTTGTTATAGATATGTCTTTAGTTATAAACACAGATCGATATTGGCATTCATGTTTATATCTGTCCTGATTCTGTTTCATTATCCCAAAGAATAACTGAAAAAAGTATTAAAATATTCATTGATCCCACACATACTTGAGATACAGTCCATCAACATAAATGAACAAATTATAACAATCCTTAAATCTGAAAAAATACTCGTGGAAATTCAAATATTTTTTAATGCAGATGTGATGAATATATTTTCACAAATGTAGTTCGTTATCAGTATTTTCTCATGCGTTATTCACATTGTGTTATCACTGTATTCTTACTTTTATAGATAAAATGAAATAAAACTCTTCACAAAAGTGTTTTACATTCAAATGCACCAGAAGTTAGGAAACACATGTCACACATTCGATCGAGATTAACACAGTTCAATATTTTCTCATTTACAACTTTTACTATACGTTACGATATCATGTCGACCACAGGTGAGGTGAAAATGACATGGTTTTGTAAAAAAGGGGTAAGTTTATATTTTCATTTCTTTTCATATTAAGGAGGTATCCTTTCGTCTTTACTTATCCATTATAATTTTAGGATGATGTTTTTGTTAAACTATGATAATATTTATAGAAGAAAACAAAAGATTAAATTGGACTTGTCATCAATGGGCAATAGAATTACAAAGTGATAGATAAAGTGTTCGATAATAAAAAAAAAAGCAGATAATTAAGACTGTGTAAACTAAGGAAGTACAATTTGTTTGTTGTGTCCGACGCATTTTCATAATGTTAATTTTCATATGTCTTCATCACGAAAAACACTAAGACAAAATACGTTAAAAGCCAGTAATAAAAACATTATTGATGACATGAGGAACTATATGATAAAAAAGACCCAACGAAGGGTAACAAAATTCGTTCAATGAGAGCTTTGCCTGAGAAAGTTAGAATTAAATTTCATAATAATGTCTTCATTATCTAAATCAATATATATACTTATTCATTTCATTAGTCTTTTACCACCTGCCCAGTCTATAGCGACCATGCATCTAAGAAGATATGCTATGCAATGTTTTAATAACGATGATTTGAAGAACGTAGAGACTCTTTACTTCTATACTTGGTTTATAGTTTATGAAGAAGAATGGTAAAACTTAGTGCGATCGCCGGTCGCAAGCCTGACGTTGTTGTTCAAAACATTATCTCGTTTTTCAACTCGCTTGTGTTAGTTTTGATATCCTTGATATTTTTTTTTTGGCGATTTCATTTCACGCGAGTATTAATTTGTTTGTGTTCTCTATTAAACAGTTATGGAGAAAGCATGGTGAATAGCAGTTCTTACATGCTTTTAGTCAGCCAGTAAATCAAACTCAACCACTTTCCAGCCATCACGCTATAACAAGTTAGTTTCCTCTTCTGGTGAATAAAGCACTGTTTCTCTAAATTCTATTTACCATTTTAAATGTTTTGATAGATGTTGGTGAAGTGCATTGTGTACTGTTCCCTTAAATATATTGTTTAATTTTCGAAACTCAAAATCTCTTCCGAAATCTAAATATATTTTATATTTTTCTTGTTTAATTGAGATATCTCTCAAGACATTGTACATACATTTTCCCGTTTTTAGAGGCGAGGCATTGTTGAAATTGTTGTTTAAAACACGGATCTTGGGAACGCATGATACTAAAAAAATACATTATGCGTTTTTGTGTTTTGCAGAGTATGGTTGTGTTGATTTTAAATGTTATATATGTGATAAGGGATATTCTGATATGCGTTGTATGCAAGGGAACTGAACTGAGCAATTGTATGATTCAATTTACTGTGAATCGATTTACAATATTGTTCATTCAAACACATAGGGAAAACGCAGCGCAATGGTTTTGAATTCATTCTGTAAATGCACTAGTATTACCTGTTTGTATTACAAATGAAAAATGATTATGAATGTATTTGAAAGGCTGCGTTGATTATGATATATATTGCTAAAATAGTAGTCATAGCAAGTTTTGTCATTGATCTACATCGTAGAACGCATACATATGTCTACAAGTTATTAGACTTATTACCGGGTTTGTAATGAACAACAAGACGAGTCCCACAGGTGGAGCAGGATCTGCTTACCCTTTGGGAGCACCTGAGATTATCCCCAGTTTTTGGTGGGGTTCGATTTGCTCAGTCTATAGTTTTCAAAGTTGTGTTTTGTTTACTATTTTTTGTCTGTTGGTCTTTTTCTTTTTTAGCCATTGTGTTTTCAGTTTTTTTTTTCGACTTATGAGTTTGAATGTCCCTTTGTTAATTATCGCCTCTCTTTTATGGTTATGGAAACTCGATTAATGATATCTTTAGAATATTACTAATATTGCAATCCAAAGCAATGATGTTTCAGCAGAACAGGTTAATTCTTCATAAAGAGGTATTTGAGAAAGTCGTTTATCAGTTATAATAAAACAATGTTAACATCATTTGTTGAATGAAGGCACAATCAAATTGCATGATCGCATATTGGTTATTTGTTTTGGAGCATTATGTTATCAATGTCCATAGCAAGACATTGATATCATTATGCAACTTGTTTTAAGATACAACTGTATGCTATTTACACATGTGACTTGCTATTGTGTTAAAGTTGGATACTGTGGTAGATTAATATATCGGTAATTTAAGTTCACACAGATATATTTAAATTACATGCTAGTGACCGAGTTGGGGATATAAGTGTAAAAGAAATAGTTGCATGTCAATTTTCAATATTTTCTACAGATACTAACGATGCAAACCTTAAAATATACTGTCAGTGACTTTGATAAACGAATTGAAAACACAAATTCTGCTTTTTTGTAATGTGTGGGGATGTATTGTACATGTATGCTTACATGACTTTTAACTTACGTGAAAAATATGTGTGTCGTTATCCCTATTGTTTTTTTTACTCGATCTGGATTTGTATGGTCAGTGATGCAAGGATATTTGTATCAAGACATGCCTACCCTGATGACGTTCCGATATTTCACAATTTTTGAATTTCATTTGATTCCTTCGGGATGGTTTCCCACGATTTGCAAATTCAAAATTGACCAACTGAAAAAAAAAACTATTGCCTATTGTGTATATCTGTCATATCTGTCATTGATTATTTTATCAAAGGACATTTTAATTCAGTGTTTATAGGACCATTCGCATCATGATTTTTATTTTTCATTGTGTTATTACAAGTCAATCCTTGAAATATGAATATCCTACAGGGAAAACTTGATTGGCTCAAAGATAATTGCTACTTTCAGTTGACATAACTTCCTGATCTGTGATCTTCTAGAAAATAAATGACAAATTTAAACTTTTGAAAGCAAATGGAATAAAACTAAATGACATTTGTCAAGAAAAAAGTCCATTTACGCAAGTGGGTACAGAAATGCATCAATTATAGATTACATATTACTTCAATTACATTTAATCACCACTTAAATGACTGTAAAACATCTGCTTAATTGAACACTGGGACAATTTGCAAACAAAACTAGTACCCTGGTATCTTAGAAAGTAAATACATCCAGAGTAATATAAAAGTTGCATGGACGTAACGTTTCGATTGATATATCTGTAAACGCCAAGAAAAAAAATCAAAGTAATTGTGAAAAGAAAGTAAGTATTAAAAAACTGAAATTGTCACATTTGTCAAGAGTATATTTTTGTCACAAGTAAAAGTTTAGACTGGTCCATATGTGTCAATTAACAGCAGAGCGTCCAGTACTTGTGTTCGTAGTAGTAGTATAATAAAGTTTACTGGAATCAAGTTAACATGCGAACTTCAAGCACTTGTTAACGTGTAGGTTGTGTGAGTAACATGACATCACTTTATAAGAACGTGAAATAAATAAACTTTCGAGAAGCTTTTTATTTATTTACTTTTTTTCATTTTGAGAAGGCTTTCTATGAATGGAATGTTTTCCATTTATGTGTGATGACAAGAACCCTGTCATGTATTATTACGTGGGTAAAGTAAATGAAATGATATTCATGAATTATAAAATCAAAATTAAATTCTGATATTTCCTCCCCTCACTTATTTATTTTGAGTGCATTCCTAATGCAACAAGGTTAAATCGGAACATTATGATTATTATAATAAAAAAATAAGTTCAGAAAAGTTTGAAAAAAGTGTGTTTCTTGCTTTTCTTTTTTATTCCTAAAATATATATAACACACATCAGTTTATTTCATTCAATTGTATCTTCATCTTAAATATAACTACAATTTACATTAATTATATCTGTATTAATACAAACGCAGATCGATATTGTCATTCATGTTAATATCTATCCATATTCTATTTCCGCAAATATTTTCCCACAACATTTCTATTGTAAGTTACTAACTATTGTGTGATCCTACACATAATTTAGATACAGTCCGTCAACATGAATGAACAAATTATGACAATCCTCACACCGGAAAAAGAATACACGTGGAAATTTAAATATTGTATAATGCAGATGTGGTGAAAATATGTGTACAAATGTAGTCCTTGATCGGTATTTTTCTCATGAGTGATCCACATTGTGTTATAAACTATATTCTTATTTTTATATTTAAAATGAAATAAAACTCTTTACAAAAGTGTTGTATATTCAAATGTACCGGGTGTTGGGACACAACTGTTACACAATCAATCGAGCTTAACACAGTTCAATATTTTCTCATTTACAACTTTACTATACGTTATGATATCGTGTCTGAATTTTGCAAAATGAAAATGACTTGGTTCAGTAAAAAGGGGGTAAGTTTCCATATATTTTTTTTAAATTGTTAACGTTTTCGTTATTTCGAAACGATGTTATTCATGTTAATTGTCGATAATCTTTATTAAAATTTGGAAACAATAATTAAAAATATAATTTTCATCAACGTGCAATAGAATTTCGAAGTGGAACGAAAATCTTCAAAAACACATAATTTAGACTCATTAAAATGAAGTACAATTATTTTGTGTGTGCGACGCGTTTTTATTATGATTATCTCTCACGAACAAAATACAAAATACTTCTACATAAAAAAATCTAATGATTATTGAATACATGAGGAACTATATGATTAAAAGAAACCGCAAAAGGTTAACCTAATTCATCTAATGTGAGTTTTGCCTGAGATACTGTACATTGAGAAATTATTGCAAGGTTTGTATTATTGGGATTAATGCGACTGAGTGAGTATCGCAATAACGAAAACTCGTATTCAAATGTTTGCATGCAGCTTTGCCTAAAATCGCAACATTTGTTCTCAAATGTTAGGTTGTCATATTGAAATTGCCGTTATAAATGCACGCAATAATTCCTAAGTTTAAAGAAGGAAGAACGATAATTTACAATTATTGAATTATCTAAATGGCAATAGATGCTTTATATTTGTTAAATTGCCCACCACTTGTCCCGGTTTATGACGTTTAAGTATCTGATAAGATATGCATTGTTATAAATATGATGATTTGAGAAAGAAGATGCACTTTTAACTACTCAGTAAGGTTTAGATTTAATGCGGAAGAATCATTGTTGAAGTATTCTCTCTACGCGATCGCCAGTTACAGTCATGAATTTGTTGTTCGAAACATTGTCTCGATTTTTTCAAATGGAAGTTATGATATTTTCGCAGATTTTAATTTTTGCGATTTCATTTAACATGTTTAATTCAAGCATCGAACATTAAGTACAATTTTTACATCAACATTGCTGACTTGTACAATCTTTCCCTGCTGGGTATATTACTTGCGCATTTTTTTCAAAATAAATTGTGAAAAAACGGAGACTAACCCCAGGGCCAACAGTTCCATGTTTACGGTATTATAACTCAGCCATATATTTCATAACATTCTTACTAATTTTCTCAAATCTTTGAAGACAACTATTTTGTATCGACAAGTACTGCATACAAAGCTAGAGATGTCTCCTCAGTTAATAGTTGATACACCTTAGGTTGTTTTACTCTAGTAACAAGAGTAATGTTTTTTATAGTAATGGTATCACATAAACTCTGCCATACTACCAAAAAAGGATATAAATATACATTTTAATCAGTCTACTAGTTGAAAAAAAAATTCGCAAGAGTTGGAGTATTATGACTGTAATACAACATTCAATGTGTATAAAACAAAATGCATAATAAATCAGTACTATAGTGACAAAAAAATACCAGATATGCAAATTAAATGATAAGACATCAGCGGGTCAGATTTGAATAAACCAAACTTATTTCACAAGTTTTACAAAAAAAAAAACGTGTAGTATTGAATCAAAATTAATTGTATATAATTTTTTTTAACAATTATCTAACTTTCAGAAATGCTATATGCAGGTATTTTATACAGACAGATGCATTTATCTGTATATTTTCTAATACAAAACCTTGATCTTCCATAGATTTTTAGCTAGAGACTGTATAAAGATTTACACAACTCACATTAAGAGTATTGTCAATTCATTTAACATACCAAAGGCAGCAATGTGTCAACCCCAAAAAGAGGCTGCAAGTATTTTTTTTATTTTTTTGTACATACGTTTCGTTTTACATTTAGCAAATCAAAAGGAAAAAAAATGAACCTTTAAGCGAGTCTCAATTGCCGTCAACAATAAAATTATGTACCGTTATAACAAATGCAAGATTATCTATTATGGGAAAATATATCAAACACTTGAAGCCGATCTAAGATATAAATCTATTTCACGCACCATATTGTTCGGTAATTCTACTGTAATAAATAAACAGCTTTATCTAATCATCTGCCTTAATTGATTGTTGATTGACATTATGACAGAAAAGAATCAATCGAGACTTAAAATCTGATGATATATATTTATAGGGATTTTCCTTTACCGAGATTTTCATAATAATTGTTTGTTCAATAATAGCATACTACGGTTGAAGGACACCGGAGTGTTTTAAGGAGCTCAAAGATGAGCGTCTTTCAGGTTGAAGTTATGTTGATTAAATTGTACGAAGCAATATCAACAGAATTATGTATATATTTTGCATGAGAGAGAGAGAGAGAGAGAGAGAGAGAGAGAGAGAGAGAGAGAGAGAGAGAGAGAGAGAGAGAGAGAGAGAGAGCAAGGGGGTCCTTTCATTTTTAGCCATGACGTTGTCAGTTTATTTTCGAGTTTTAATATCTCTTTGGAATCTTTTGCATCTATTCTCATTATTTTTTGTTTACAAATGTATATTTTATTGAAAATGTAATTAAAGCAAAACTATTATAAATTATTGAAAAGTCTTGTGAAACAGTTGAACACAATATTAATTTTGTTAACGTTATATTTATACTAAATTAGACATGTCGAAATATAACATCATTATCTGGAAGCAAGTGCGATAACATTGTTCAGCTTGTTTTTCTCCCGACTATCTCCTAAAATTAGTGTTACCTGAATTGATCAATTTGTTGTTTGTATTTAATTATTCGCAGAAAACTGGTGAAGAACAAAACTTTGAATAACTCCAACTAAAACGTTCGTCACATCCGCACATACTTGCGTACACACACTTCTAGACATTTCGTCATTGTAATTGTTTCTATCTATTATTCAGTATAACTTGTTGATTTTTCTTCATTTTACTTACGTTTACCTTTAATAATATTAAAGGTATGCTTCCTTCGACAATTTTTTTTTTGGTGGCACACAACAACTATATACAATGTTTTCTATCCCTATTTCTCAAGGATAACTTAACAACTATCTGAAAGTCAATACATTTCTTATGCAAATATATAAGAAAAACGAAAATTAATAAAATACAAGATGTCGATCGATTATTGGTAGATTATATAGAAGTCATCATGTTTCAAAGTGCATATCGCCGTGTCATATGTTTTCGTATGTCATATGGTTTCGTACGTCATTTGTTTTTACACGTCACATGTCTTCATATCATTAATATTTCGTCAGTTTCAATTACACACACGTACATTGTGACGTGTCTTCCTGTTTCTATATTTAGAACGTTAGCAACACTACAACGTGATACATAACGAAAAAAAAACATTAACTCAAAATGTTATCGAACTTATCTGTCCAACCATTTTATAATGTTTAAAATTGGCGTCACTAATAAAGTTATTGAGGGTTTTTGGCCATGGCGTTGTCAGTTTGTTTTCAATCTATGAGTTTGACTGTCCCTCTGGTATCTTTCGTCCCTCTTTTACACAAGTTATAACTATGTCCACTAACTCTCAGAAAAAGGATCTTCAGGTCACATGATTCTCAAGTAGTTGTTGGTCAGACGTTTTACTAACCATTGAAATTATAATTGTTCTCATATAAATTGGGTGTCCGGAATCAATTTATTCTATATATAAATTGAAAATAAATGTATATTTGACAGGAAAATATGACAACAGTCCGTTTTTTGTTTTATATTTAAACCCACATTTTCAAACTACGTTTGATTTTTTTTTTAGATATTGTGTTTTCAGTTTCAGTACATAAATCATCAACTACATGTTTTTTTGTAATACTGTAAAGTGTCAACTAATTGTTTTTCAATGTTTATACAATCACCGGAACTACAATATTTGAAAATACTCATTCCGAGATCAAATTTAAACGTGAATGTAAACTCAACAGTGGTAACTATTAGCAGTGAAAATTGTAAATAGTTCGAAAACATATGACACGCGGATACATGAACATATATTAGAAAACGAGATATTTGTTGTATGTTTAAATTATTCCTTCGTCTGTTCACTGCGGTGATACTATACATCAGCATGTCGTGTCCTATACGACGGAGATTTATAAGACTTATGACACTGTTTATTATTAATACTATTTCTGTATATTGATCAAATGGTATCACTCATATTCTAATCAAAATAAAGAAATAGATTGGTATTTGATATTTCATATTTTGCGCTCTTTGCTGTCATTTTATCGGTCTCCCTTCTACTTTTTTTATTTTTTTTTAATTTATTCAGGCAATAGACATGATAAAGATATTTCTTTTTAAATTTGTTTTGTATTTTAATTTTCGTTTCATTATAACTTTCATTTAAGAATTGAATGCTTCTTTTTGTAAATTCATTGAGGTGTAAAAGCGTTGACCGAAGTACATTTTGTATGAAGCGCGGAAGCGCTTCATTCTTAAAATGTGCGCACGGTCAACGCTTTTACAACCCTATGAAATTAATAAAAGAAGCATTAAATACTTTTAATTACATTATTTCGCTATGATCATGAAAAATCGATTTTTATCATTTATTTCTTTAAATAACCTGTGCACTTTTCTGTGATAGCACGTGTCATCATGGATGTTAAACTTCATTGGGATATGAAGGTGAATTTTAGTATGACGCACAAGCGTTGTTATCCATTCAAATTAACGGATTCTTCCTGAAACATACATGTAATGTAATTATTTACATATATCTGGTCAACGTTCACAATTTAATTGCTTGAAATCAATACTTCAATCATAGATGACGAGCGTTTGATAAAATTATATGAGATAATTGTCCGATGTGAAAAAAAAAACAAAAAAACAAAAAAAAAAAACAAAAAAAAAAAACCCTCGCAATTCTTATTAAATATACAAACCATGTCTAGCATTAAAAAAAATGTTTCCATAATTCTTAAACATGTTAAACGATGGCACTAAGGTGTATATCAGGAATAGCTTGCATGAACTTGTTTGTTTCCGTTTGAAAAAAATCAAGAAAATATGTAAACCATAACAGAAAATCATAACTGATCGCAAACAAGCAAAACTAAAAACATGGACCGTATACGTGTGTCCTGCTATACGTGTTGTCTCATTAATCTCAGAAGAAATTGCTGTGCTTAAGTAAAGCCCGCCAAAATATGTTTTGCATGTGTTCGGAAAAAAGTAAATCGTATCAATCTAAATTTGTTCAGCGTCGAATTTAGTTTGTCTTTCTCATGACCCTGCTGGTTGACCTATTATGAACTGCATAAACAATGTTTGATGTTACTATAAAAAGGCAATGATATACAAAGAAACAATACTATCCATGACAACTTCTAATCATTTCACTTAGTCGAAAAAAGAGGACAGCACCATCGCAATAGTAAAAAACATTTACATGACAAGCATCGATCTATAACGCTCTTCCTTACAGCTGTTAAACATTAAATAATAACAGCCACATAGATCACATGGGGTTATATAGAAGTACTAAAAATGTGGCATCCGACGTTTGATTAATTGCAAGTAGATATTCAGTGATGTGGCAACATGTTAGAATTGGACAAAAGCCGCAACAACAAAACAGGGTTTGATAAATGCCAAACGGAAAATATATATAGTCATTAGTGACACTAATAGTTCATCATTGATCAACTAGACAATGGAGTTATAATTTTAGTTTACATATATATTCAAGTTTGTTCCGACTTTTTTTCAGTCATTTGACGATGAAAAACAATTGTGTAAGACATCAATTGATTGGCGAAAAAACAAAAATAATGACCAAGAGCCTCAATATGAAGCGATTATGATACAAATCCAGGAGGCAAACAAAGAGGCAGAAAATACGTGTGATTTCATTTGTAGAAGCAGTAAAATAATGTGTCATACAGGTAAGTAACGTAGTTGTGTTAGTCCCTGCATACGATTTTTGTTAGCCTCTTTAAAATAGTGTCTCCTTGATATTTGTCACCCTTTAACTAGCTGGTGTGATGAATTCAACTGTCATATATTACAGTTAAATTATTCCTATTATATTACCTTTTTTTTCATACATGTATAAATAGTATAATTTGACTTCACTATCCTTTCCACTAGTTTTCTCCATTCTAATCTTAAAGAAATATTTTTAAAAAATCAGTCAAGCTGTTTCTTTTTAAATTGTTTTTCCTATTGGGTGTTGGATGTGAAATGATCATGCTGATGGGATGACCCTTTTCAACAAATGATTCTAGTTTGTTCTTATGTTGTGCTGTTATACCACTGCCCCAGGATAGGAGGAGGTGGTTGGCACGCCCGCAACAATGTTTACCTCCGCAAAATTATACATATGCCCTTTATTCAGTGGTTGTCGTTTGATGTCGATACGTCATGTTTTGTTTTTGCTTTATTCTTAAAATCAGACCGTTACATTCAGTTTTCTCGTTTGAATTGTTTTACAATATTGTCATTTTAGTTTTATAGCTCGCTATGCAAAATGGGTTTGGTCATTGTTTTAGGCTGCACAGTAGTCTATAATTGCTAACCGTCTACGTCATATCGTCATATTGTAGGTAATGAATACCTGTTTTATTGGCAATCACACCATTTTTTTTATATATAGATAAGCAATGATTGTTTTATAAAGCCATAAAGTATATTTTGAAAAAAAAACAAAAAAAAAAAACGCTTCGATTTGAAAAACACACACTTCTGAAACCGACATCTGCAGAATGCCTGACTTTTTGTTAAGCATATTTGTATTTCTTGAAGATCCTATTTTTCAACAATCATTCAGGTATTACTGTTGAAACCAACTGTGCTCCTTTTCTTGCCATCTTAGGGCAGACATCATGAGCATACGCATTGACAAACTATTTCACCAGTTAGTAGCTGAACATTTAACAAGGAAAGCTTAATAAAAAAGAAAAGGACTCAATGTTTTTAAATCAAGTTTTACAAGTATCCTGTGTTCGTCCCTACTTAAGGTTTACTTAAAACATAAAATGCTTCGATATAATAATTATAAATTATCCTCCATATATATTTCAAATTGTTTACAAACTATGACAAACTATTGCAATATCATTCATCTTGTATTCCTAATTAACTTTGAGACTGATTTTTGTCGATTTCTCACATAATTGTGTTATGATGAAACAACAGACTGTATTGCCTTGCATGATGAACCTATCCAGTAATGCTGTCTGGCTTCTATCAGGTTGGCAAACACTTGCAGGGAAAAGTCGACGCTCACAAATTGTATTATAACGCTAATTTAGAAAATTATAGTTTTATGCAATCCATTTGGGAAATTATTGCAGATAATCTTGAAAAGACAATGCATCAAACATTGGATTATGATCACATCAATTGTAATTGTTTTTATGAATTTAAATTGTTATTAACACATAATTACTTCAATTAGTAAAACTGATGTATGCAGTTTGTTTGTTATATACATGTACATATATGTATACGCCGCTTTTTTATTTATTTCAATTAAACATATTTAGGCAAACTGCTGAAATGACTATAACAATTGCTTATGTTCAGGCTATTCAATATAAAGTGTCGAAAAATATCAATCTTCTTTATAAAGCTTTCACTTTTCGGATTATATATTCAAATTGTTTGTGCTGACATTAGAAGTCTAGTCTTTATGCCATGTACATGTAATTAAATTAACGATTTAATCTTTAGTTTTATAATTTCCAGCAGTTTTCTTCAGAAAAAAGGGAAGTGTGGTAGGACTGCATATGCGACAAATATCAAGCAGAATCAAATTGGACCAGATTTAGCCAACTATCAAACAGAACCCAATTGGAACAAATCTAGCAAACTATAAATCAGCATTAAACAATGAGCAAAACCCATGTCGTATAGTAAGCTATTAAAGTCCCTGAAATGACAAAATGCAAAAAAATCTACATACTTATTTATGACAGGACAATTATCTAAAAATAAATATGGCAGAAAACAACGAACATCAACCACTGAATTACTGACTCCGGAAGACAGAAACATATAAAATAGGCCTGGATAAAACATGTTTATGAGCACTTAAAATACCTTTGGCATGGACAACACAGAAAAAAATTAACTGATATTTGACTTAGACTGCAAATTAAAAATCTACGTATGATAAAACTTGGTTTCAAAAGAGGATTTTCATATACTATATATATACATATATTGTATATGTTTATTCGTACAGGTCTACTCATATTAATGTAGTTCAATTGTTTCAAATTGCATGTCTTTACTTATTATAAGATGGTACAATATGTACCAATTAGCAATAATTACTATGCACCGATTGACGTGTAAAATATTTATTTTTTTTGTAGTGTTTGTAACAGTAATTGTTGGTTTGTCTATGACCATACCGATAGCCATGATGTCAGTAGGTAGTTATCAATTATCTTTGACAGTATATTTTGAAAACAATGAGAGCAAAATAATTGCAATTATAAAATAAATTTAGTTACGGTTGACCATATGCACAGTTTGACTGTAATCGTGGTCATTAACAAAACTTGTTTATCAAGGACAAAGCATGCACGACTTGAAAAAAAAGCACTTGATATTGGTAAATAGTATTTTACAAAAGGTTAGTGCCAAATATTTCATGCATATTGGAGACTACAGATTCTTAAACGATAAAGGATTTAAGAATACGATGATGTAAAATTAATCCCTGGAATGAGGCTGGATTAAATATGGTGTGAAGCGTGGTCTATTTCTACAAGAAAAACACGGTTTGATTTATAATAGTAGCAGACACATGCATATTAGTATGCAGCAACAAATCGAAGGACGATTCAGATGATTGTTTCAATAGATAATTTTAACGAGCAAATAGCATGATGTAAAGCAACAAGAGCCTCGAATGGAATGCTATTATTACAACCATATGTGGTCGCGTATTTATACGTCCCGTACTGACAACAGAACGCACCCGCACCATGATTGTTATATGCAGACGAAAAAAGTACAGGCTAACCGTTTGTGTAAACTATCGTTAACCATTGGTTTAACTGGCTTTTGAGAAATTACAGAGAATGTCAAAATATCAATTATAAAATCATAAAAATGCCTTATCTAACATTGATGATACTAACAATCCCTTACCCAAACCATGTAATGCACGTTCAAAATATGGTCCATTAATTAAAAACATTCTACACAATTAAGTAGGAACGTTGATTTTAAGGTAATATAAAACAACATAATTTTAAAACTTTTATCGTATAACCAAGAGGTTCATTTCGTATTTCCTTGGTCATTATATTAGAAATAGATAAACTGTATCTTATGATTATATATTCTGGTTAGAGCAAGAACAAGATGAACATATAATAATTGGCACTTATCTTTTGTTAGTTGAGTGCTGTTGAGTTACTCTGGCATTGATGTAAACAATCATCTTCTTGCACTCGTGTGTGGATGTGTAGAAAGTCAAATGACAGGGAAAATTCAAAAGGCATTTATTAAATGGCAAAATCAAAAGCGCAAACATATCAAACGAATAGAAAATAATGTTAATAATTCTTGACTTTGTACAGATATTTACTTATGTAGAAAATGGTTTTATAGCTAGTTAAACCCCTCACTCGTTAGACAGTCATATGGAATTCCATTATATTGACCACAATGCGTGACTAAAACATACAGACATAATAGGTAAAAATATCAAAAACTCGGGTACAGCAGTACACATTTTGTTATAATCTTAATCACTATAAAAACAAAAGGTCCATTTATATGTTTAGGAGTTAAGTATGACGTCCATTTTCACTGAACTAGTACACATTTTTATTTAGGGACCAACTGAAGGCCGCCTCCGGTTGCGGGATTTTCTCGCTGTGTTGAAGACCCATTGGTGGACTTCGGCTGTTTTATACTCTTTGGTCGGGTTGTTGTCTTTTTGACACATTCCCCATTTTCATTCTCTATTTTATTTTAACTAATTCAACAAAGAAAAACCAAAAGACATATAAACACTCTATAGACAAAGTACATAAGCAAAAATGAAAGACAATAAGACTAAATTGACCATAGCACAATAACACAATTTCAACCCACATATGCAAAATATATTTGCAAATGGACGAGAATCAAACTAACATCAAGAAATCAAGCGTGCATAAATATATGTAATAAGTATATGGAAGTAACTTTACTTAAACAGATATACTGCTGTAAAATGTTTTTAACTAAGATGTAAACCTGTCAAATTTAGCCTGGATGATTATACATTTGATTTTAGTACCTCTCCATACTTATTCGACTGTAAATTTACAATGAACTTTTTGGTCAGCTTTTAACGCAATGTTGAAAAACAACCTGTAACTCATTAAGATGTCGAAAAAATACCGGATCGTAAACTTATTTGAAATGTAATAAGTGCAATGGTGGTATTCTTTGTTTTCAGAAATGCACTCGATATGCATGTACATCTGCATGTTCGGATCAAAATCGTTGACAAAATATATATTTATATCTTCTTGTTTACATTTAAGGTGTCAAATATTTAAATGATTGTCCAAAAAAGAAGAAAGTCCCAGTCTACTTATTAGTTGGTGGTTGCTTTGGAATGTTAAAGGTGCTTGGAACAATATGGCGGAACATACGATACCGTCGCTATGACGACATGGATAGCTTCTATGACGCTCATGGAGGAGATGGTGCATTTGCAGCAAAAACATATCACATGATGGATATGATTATATCTACTTTCTTATTAGCATGGCTTATAGCTGGTACATATTGGGTATTTGAAATATGGCAGCCACATTATAAACAGTTGTTACATGAACCAAGCAATTGGTGTGATAAGCACGTGTACATGTTTGCTGTATATCAGATAATTGGTTGTTATGCTTTTTTAGCTTTTCTATTAATAACAATGTGTGTATTGGCTTCTTGTTATAAATTTACAAATATTTTTGACCATTCGTGATATAAGCGTATTCATTTGTCCACATTTTTACTATATCTATATAATTACATTATGTTATATATCATTTTGTCTTTACGATTTAGCAAATAATTATTTTGAATACTTTCTCTACATTGAAACTTTTCTGGCGAAAACATGCATTTGAAGATACAAATCGAAGGACTTAACTGAGGAATACTGTTGTTATGCAGATACAGACTATCTCTTTCAAATACAGACACTTCGAGTACACCATTTCATGTCTAACAGAAATCGAATGCGGAATTGATATCTTTAAGGTGGAATTTCATAATTGCATTAACCATTTTTATAGCTACCTTTAAGCTTCCAATTCAATCTAGCGAGAGTCTATGTTTGGTTTTTTACATGAGCTATATCGTAAATAATTAATAATCATATTGTGTGAAGTTGCAAGATAGAAAAACTTCGTTCTCTAGGATCTTGAACAGGTCTGTCGATTGGAACTGTGTAGGCAATTTACGAGTCCTTTGAACTGAAATTTACTTGTAGATATGTCAAGTTAATGTCAGTAAAAAATATTACAAATCGTGTTTGTATTGCTTTCAAACAAATTGAATATGTTTAAGTGTTATTTGTTCAATGGTATGCTTGTATATATGAACGGAACCTGTTATGTTTTGTACAACGATTATATATATATGTGTGATAAATCTTTTACTAGATATTTAAGGGTGTTATCTTGAAAAATTTGCTCTCTCTGCTTCATAGCCCGTACTATCTTATGTAACATCGGGATAAAACAAACCGTAATCAAACAATTGGACTTTAATACATGTTCTTACTGTTAATTCTTGTCGTATATCATATATGTCATAAGCATACATTGTACTGATAATTAATATTATAAACGTTTAATCCAAGCAAGCAAGTTGTCTTTTTTATAACTTTAGACATTAATCCATTTAATACAAATCAGTGTACCAAAATGAAATGCACACCTTATACGTTATTACATGTATGAAAATGTGATTGAATTGTCTTATGTATACGTCTGTATCGATTAAAGAAATGAAAAATGTATATTTCAATGTATTGTATGGCCAATTTGTATGAAAGATACAAACAATTAATGTCTAAATATGCCTGATTGTGTTTTCAACGACAGGGATACTTTAATTAACAAGCACACAATCATCGTAGAAGCCAAAAGGTTAGGCCAGAGGAGGGTATTGTCTCCACAGTAACGCTCGAATAAAAACGAGTTTAAGGTTTAATCAAACATTAAGTTGAAGAGCATTGACATCAATAATTTCGGAAAATTTGTTCCAAATACGACACACAACAGAATATATTAATAGTAATTAAATGTAAATAGCATGTCAATTTTGATGCTTGTTATGTTCCTCATTATTATAGATATTAAACAAATATAACATAACAACATAATTTATCTTAGACATATCTATTATTTAAGAAAATGCATACTTATTGCCAATATGCTATAAAATGACAGGTTACTAGAAAGGTTTTTGATATTTCATTATAAATTAAAAACTGTTTACTTTACATTTTGTGACAAGTGAACCCGTGGAATTTGACAGGAAAGTCACAAAATTCTACTTACGTTCAAGATTATTATTAAAGCCTGAATAATTAGCTAAATATGTACATGGATATTGTTAAATGATGGCATGCTTTTATACAGCCATGCTTAAAGTTAATACGATTAGAAACAAATGACAGTATGATTTTCCAGCATGTACTTTTTTTCACTTTTGATACAGGTTGTCTAATAATAAATCAATTGTGTTACTCAAGTAGGTATGTTTGTTGGTATATTTATGATTGAAGTGTGTATACCTTGGTTTGGGGAGGTAGCTCTGGAAAACTGTAATCTGTTTTTGAAATTAAAAAGCTCATCAACGCTTGTTTAGCAAACATGTCAAATAAAAGTTAGATAATCTATGTTACTGTGAAACTCAAACTGTATTTTATTTGAAATGGTAAGCAAATGAGTGTCTAACTCATTAATTGGTAAATTTTATATTACGTTTTATACAAACAAAACATTAAACTGTGTTTGAAGAAAAAAGAATTTTAACATCAGGATGAAATGTTCTTGTTCCTTAAAAACACCTAAATGTTGGAAGTTTATTTCTATGTCGTGAAATTCCTTGCACTCTACCGGAATACAAATAAAGAATAACATTAACACATTCAAAAGATCATTTGAAAGAGACGCGGTTCTTTAATCACGTCCGCTTCACTTTGAGATTTGACAGCACTATGCAATATCTACTTGTCACGCCTGTACTGCATTACATCAAGTATGCATATTTTCCATTTAAGGATTAAGAATCACAATGATTGTAAAGAATTCAAATAAAAGTCTTCTAGATGATCGAAATAAACGGAATCAAATACATCACCAATGTTAAATCTATTAACAAGACAGTTGTACGTTGATATCAACGCTTCTTTGATATTCCTTGGTGTGTTATTTGGAGTAGGTCGTACCTTTTTGCTCTAAAATTATACAATTTCTTTGTCATAACATATTAAAAAACGAATTCGTCTCGTTACGCTCGTCGCTATTTCACACATTACAAACTATGAAACCCATTGATCCGCCCTGGTATATAAAGAAAGTTTAAAGTCAATGCACCATACGATACATTAACCAAAATTAAAGTGAATGTTTATGTTTATAAATGTACACATGCGTATTTATGGTTTCGACAGAATAAACTGGTCAGTAATGAATAGTTTTGATGGTATAGACCATATCCTTGAACCAAATATGTAATAGTACTTCGATATTCACCGGTTACATCCAGTTTTTAGAAATATGCACAAAAACGACATATATTGTCCAAATGTCACGTCGGATCTTTTGAAATATTTTGATATTTTTAAAATCTTATATAGCTAGGAAAAGTAAAAATCTTAGATTTTGTTGCATCCTGCCTATCTTTAGAAACAGCCTCATTTGCATAAATGCCTAAACATCACTAAATTGCTAGTTAAAATGTGTATATTTCTAACAGTCTCACAGATCATTTAAACTTACATGTGCTAAAATGACCAGGATAGACAAAAAAAACAATATCAGAAAAAAAAAACGTCTCGAATGATAATTGGTGTGTGTGGGGGTAAGGGAAAGGGGGATGCAGAGAAGGCCTTGTAGACCACATAATTTTGAAGAAAGTTTGAGTCAAACAATCTCCTAAAGTGGCATTTATTTTTTCATGAAATAGGCTTCAGTGAACAGAACAATGGGTATTGTCAAAAATATCAAAAATTCAAGTTGGCAATTCATTGCAAGATATTGAAATTTGTATATAACTTTCCTATAGTTTGATAGATTTTTGAGTTATATAAATTCTAATCATCAAAACTCATTAACCCTAAACATCAAAACTCATTAACCCTAAGCTATGAATCAAAATAAGATTTGAATTGCATAAAATTATAGCATGACACATTTTACATACATAATGTCATTACTTTTATGTATTATTGCCTAAATATCTTTGAAATAGGAAAAACAAGTCACATGTTTTATATAAGTTATCGCCCCTTATTTACACTCTCCGTCATGAAAACATGATGTTACCATAAGTTTTGCTCTTATAAACCTTAAACTTCTGCAACAACTAATTTATTTTGAACAAAATTATGGTAAAACATGTCTCTAAATTATTTATAAATCTAACAGCCATCTCCTAAAACTTCTATAACATGCAATAAGAAAAAGATTGGTATTTTTTGTCGGGTTATGGACGAGTCCAAATAAGAGCAATATCATTAGTATAGGATAACACCTCCTTAATCACAATGCCTTGCAAACTAATAAAATTTACATTGAATACTATGATTATTTGTCAACATTGGATTTTTCATAATTTGTATGTATATGATTATATATGATTAGGGTTTAAGAAAACACAAATGGCATTACAATATTTTTGCCACTTATATACACTTTCACCATTTTAGCAGTTTCGTTAAACTTCGGATATTTAGACCAGAAGGGGCAAATATAGAGAAACAATTTAACCTAGGGTTTTAACATATTTTGACAGAATTACAACATGTTATTACCAATAAAACAGTTACATGTTGATAAACACTGGTCAGGTTAAAACTGCTGAAATTGGTTAATTCTCTGCTATATTTTGACCATAAATGGCTACAAATAGATGGCGCTCCACAAACTGAGTAACATTGAATATTTAAAAAAAAAGTGTTTGCACAATGAGTAGTTGCCATGACAGTATCATGTATGCAAACTAATTTTCGCGAGCGATTTGTTTTGGACTTTCGCGAGTAAAAAAATAACTCAAATGTAAATCGTCGCAAATAGGTAAAACGTGGATTTTTCCTTATTTAACTGCATCAAGTGATTCGAACTCGCAAAATTAAATCTCCCCAAACTGGGTTAGAAAGGGCTAAGCGTGAAATAAAGTATCCGCGAACATAAGTTGATTTACAGTAATCGCTAGGTAACAGATTTATCTTAATTCTAATTTGTTTGTTCATTTGTATTTTGTCGTTTCACTAGCACCTTCATGATACTTTAGCCCTTTAGTGCAAATTAGATAGATAGGAAAATATGATCATAAAAACATTATCTGAATTTTTCTCTTAAAGCTCCGTATTCCAACGTTACTTAATGTAAAAAAAATACGGAACAGGGTTGTACAATTGCCTCTGCGTGTCAGTGAACTGTAAAATGTAATTCAAGGTCGAATATTGGGTATTTTGGTCTTTCCCCTATCCACCTCACTCGGTTCAATTGCCAAACAAATGGTTTTGGAGTGTAATACAATCCAAATAAATGTGTAATAACACAGTAATACATAGGCTTACTCTAATACAATTTATTTTGATTAATCACATAAAACAGTTTCTATAATTCTGCTTCTTTGTGTTATCCCATTTTCGATCTCGCCATTTACATTTATGCTGCTGTGATAAAAATCCGTTCACAGATATAAAAGCTGATTATAAAAAGTCGTTAGGTCATTTTGTTATGAAATCTTGTTTGAAACATCGCGGATAAAAGACCATTAAAACATTTTGATATATTGAATTCAACATAATCATTTTTTATTATTCTTTGATGAATAGCCTTAACACCGCGTTTTATCCAGATAAACAGCAACTCAATTTTGAATATTAATTGAATGGTTGTGAAATGTTCAAATCCGAAATAAAGCGTGACTTTATATTTCCGCTATATTTGTTTGAGCTGTGAAGTTGAATTGTTGTACTTAAAATACATATACGGGTAAATCCTTTTACTTCTTAATTTGCTGTATTATGATCCGATATAAACGGGTATGCGATTGAAAGCTAAACTATATGTTATAATATATGATATTCTAACTTGTTATCCTGTTATGCCACTAACGGGATGCTATATTATAAACACCGTTCACATTATCAATATAATTAATATACAACTTGTAAAATCCGGATATATGATTTAGTGTTTATGATGTTATGATTACTAAACAAGTCAAAAATACCAAAAATAACAAACTCCAAGGAAAATTCAAAACGGAAAATCCACATCTAACGAATTGAAAACAACTGTCATATTCCTTACTTAATGCAGGCATTTCCTTATGCAGAAAATGGTGAATTAAACCTGGTTTTATAGCTAGCAAATTATCTCACTTGTATGGCAGTCGCATGGAATTCCATCATATTGACAAAAATAAACAAACATAATAGGTAAAAATGTAAAAAATTGGGGTACAGCAGTCTACATTGTGTTATTATCTGAATTACTATAAAATACAAGCATTATATATACTAGTATAAGCATACAAAAAGGGACAATCAACATTCATAATTCCAGTAGAAATCAAAAAAGCCATTGCAAACAAATATAAATGACTAAACGACACCAAAGTATTAAAAGATGTAATTGAGAAAGAAGAAGCGTTCTCTTAAATTTGTAGATTAATTTTCCTAAAAATTATTTCAAAGTGCGTCTGTGTATGTCTTTGTAATTTAAATAAGGAGATGAAGCCATAAAGAAGCAGTATATATCAATCATTGACATGATTGATATATAAACTTCCAGCAAATATCACAACAAAATAAACGCAGTTTTTTTCTTAACTCGTTCACAGTTTCAGTTTGATGTAAGTAATATTGTTGTTCTATATTATTTGAAAAAAACGTTCTACGTGTTCAATTAACAGTGAATAACTTGAATTTGACAGACAATGTTTATGTTTAATTCTAACTTTTACTGATAATCTAATTAAAGACGATACAATTTCGAAAATGGTTCTTACGGTTTATAGAATTGACGCTACGTTATACACATTGACTTGTTATCTTATTTGCTCAACTTGACCTATTCATTAAAAACTATGTCTGTCTTACTTACATCCTTTAGCGAAATGAAAAGATGATATAAATAGTGTATTTGCTTATTCAATATCGACTTTGGAAAGTTTGCTTATTCTGTCATATAGTATAATTAAGCAAATGTTTCAGTTGTAATTATCTGTGTGGCTTGGAACTCCAATACGTTATCTAATAATAACCTTATTTATAAATGGTTGATTTCCATTTATTGATAATATAACTGAAATCAATTTCGAAAAATATAAATTTGCCATTCAAAACATTGTTGATATAAAACTAGGTTTTTCAAATATAATGATTGTAGTTTTGTTTAAACATTCACAAAAAGGAATAGCTAAATCAAGTTAAGATAAACTTTGTCTGAGAAAGTTGGAACCTTAGTTTTTATGATAATAATTTATATTTGTTTGTCTTCAATTAAGCTTTGATGTTTATAAGCTTTCATTTACTTGTATACAATGCATTACGTGTCATATAACATAAATATAGCATTACTATAGACGTATTCAAATACATCTATCCTAAGTTTCAGGCGACTGGACACTGAATTGATTTAAAACATAGATATGAATGAACAGTGAAACAGATTACAGATAGAAACGTGACACGATCTTTCCATTTCTAATATTGACTCGCATGTCACTATTTCTTTTCCATGTTCACTGTCTGTTCTACTTCAGTAACGCGGTTTCATTTAATAACATACTTTCACTTATGCTTTAATAAGTTGTCCTATAGTTCTAACAATTCAATTTGCTGCAACAGTCATGACCTAATCTAAATTGCTTTCTTCTTTTGTTTGTTTAATAAATTGTCTTTCTTCTACTAATTGTATGTTTTTTTTCTTCTTTTATATTTATGTTTCTGTTTACCTACTCAGACATCGTATATATTGTCACTTTTATCATGCTCATACACATTTATCATATTCGAGATGTGATTCGATACATTTTAATAGTAAACACAAAGCAAAAAGCAAAAAAACTGCCTTAAAGATTACACGATTGAATTAATTTTAATTGAACATTTTCATTAGAAAGAGCTTGGTATTATTTTGTAGAAAAAGTCAATTTTATGAAAAATAAATGCAAATCTTTTTTTAATTGGCAATGACATCTTGAATAATGTGGGGTATGTGCTGGGTTTATTCTGCTTTATGGGGGACGTTGTCATCAGATGAGAGGATTGTAGCGATGCAATGGGAAATGATGTTTTCTGAGATAATTAGTTTTAACGACATGGATTACAAATTTATTCCACAGAAATTCAATCAGCGTACCATCAGTTACCGCTGCAAAGTTTTTTATGTTTCAAATTATATCACTCATGTACATTAGTGCACTTAGGCATGCACTTACGAACTATCGTGTACTATTATTATGTTTATCCAAAACTAATGTTGGGAAATATCCGCTTTGATAAATAATATGTTGGATTGTCATAGTTTGCTTGTTGTCGTAATCATAACTGACCCTTTTCTACATGCTTGTGTGATAAATACACAGAAATAAAACTCTCATAAAAAGAGACAATTAACATTGTTTAAAAAAACAGACTGTGTTAGTTACATTATAAACAGAAGTATTTTTCTAAGACTGTCTATCCCAGGAATAAATTACCTTAACTTAGCCGTATTTTGCAAAACCTTTCGGAATCGGGTTTCGCAAATGCTCTTGTACAAGGTTCAGCTGTAAATGGAAGTTTGATTATTATGATATGCTATGGTGAATCTATAGTTATTGGGGGATTTTTTTTTTTTGGTGAATTTCTTAGTAGGTTGGGTAATACATGAGATGAAATGATAAACGATATATTTTTTATGCAAAAAGTAAAAAAAAAAAGAAGCCAAATCAAGTACATAAGAAATTTAGTTGTCTATCACTTTCTGAATTTGATATCAAAGAGAACAAGTAAATCCGTAGTATATAATACAAATATATTGCAAGGAGATTAAGTTTAATTAGATAATCAAACATAGTTTTGAGACAGGACACATTTTGCACGTTTAAGATTCCATAGGACAAAATATGCTTCCGATTGCTTTATTTATTTATCCATTGCATAGTGATATCTGATATGCTGTGTCTTAATGGGTTTTTTTTAACGAATAGGCTACATTGACAACCGAAATTAAAGAAACATTTAATTTCTTTCGCATTTTTTTTTCAACCTGGATATGTTTAAAGACATTTTGACAAATTCTATTTTTTTTTTCGCGTCAGCAGTATTTTCAAAGACTTTTGACCAGCATGCTTTAATATTTGCACATCAAACATTCATTGAAAAAATTGAATTATCATTTAAGGCTTTATACTCTAAGTGAATAAACGGATGTTATAATAAGCATAATTTCCGAATGTTTAATTTTCAGACATCCAAAGACGACGGTAATTTGATCTACGTTTCTAGTGAACAAAAACATTAGTGATATTTTCTCAATATACAGACCAAACATTTTGACAAAAACACAATGCGTACGAGCTTTAACATTTAAATAAGATTTTTCCTTTAAACATGTTAAAGGGGAATGTTCCTTTAATGAAGCTAAATGAACTTTGTAGACGCTAGCTATAGAGAAACTAATGCATTTCAACATCCAGATCGACATTATCCAATTCCCACAGTAGTTCATTATATATACGATCGCAAAAAAGTGACTGATTGTTGGTGTTTAACGCCAAATTTAGGACATTTTGCGGTACCACGACGGTCAGTTTGTATAGTTTGAACCATCATCATGCAAACTAGTATGGCAGATCGGATTCGAACGACCCTTTGCACTAGTGTGGTTTCAAATCGCAACCGCTTTTTTGACAGACTAATGAAGACTGTAGATTAACTATAAAAGTCTCTTAGGCTGTAAGTTCTATATAAGACATATATACTTACACATATGATCTTAATAATACAATATATTGGATGACTTTGGTATCAATATAGGGTACCATCGTACCTCAAAAAATTAATGCAGGAGGTTTATGGTGAATTCACATTATTACTATTACTTTATATATGTACAATCTATGGGCAGCTGTGTCATATGTGTTTTGGTCGACATTAAACATTAGTTGATCGCTCAAAATTGTTTGACTCCAGTAACTCATTTAAACAAAGATGTTCTTGGAGTCGCTTATACTGACTTTGAAAATGACAAGAACGATAATTTGCAGCAGCTTGTTTGGTTGTGTGCATTAGAAAACTGTATTAGGTTTACACACATTGATACATTTGGGAAACAACTACATTTGAATTTAAAAGAAGAACTCAGGTTCCATAAACAAAATGATTTTGCAATAATATATGACGAACTGATATCATTAAAAAAGAGGCGAAAGATAACAGAGGTACAGTATCGCTGTAAGTACAGGTTTGAATGGCGTGAGTATATGTACGGATATAACAGAAACACTGATGAATATATTAAAAAAAAATGCTTCTAAATGTAAAAGCAGATGAGGGCGTTGTGTCTTTAAAACAAGAACGCAATTGAACAAACACAGTTGTGTAGGTCTAAATAATCATGCAAGGGTCAAATGCAATGGACAACCTTCTGAACAAAATGTCAAACTTTGTTATTATCTTACTGTCAAAGATGATCTGAATACATTTTAAACACAAGGACAAGAATCTACCAATGTAAACATATAGTTCCTTGAACATTTCAAGCCACATATTTTCCATTTTATTTGAATAAAAAAAAGTAAACATAGAATAACTTAATATATAAATACCCTCTATCCTGGTATAAACAACATCTTTTAATGATCATGCAATACCAATTGTGTTACAGCATAGCATTTAGTTATCCGACAGCAGTTGTTAGAATCAGATTTTGATAAGTGGATCTGATCATTTGTGTTCTATTATACATGTCTTTTGTCATACATATTTTAATGTTCATGTAACAACGGTTTTATTGAACTGAACGTTACAAATAATTTTACGATTTGGTCGTCCAAATTAAGTCATTGATATATTCACAAATTTAATTAACCATGGACAATAACTTAATCTCTTTGAAAAAAGAAACGATTTGCAAATACTTTGAAACACAAATTTGACACTTTCAAGTTTTATATAAACACTCACAACGTATATTTCAAGCAACACTGCATATCACAAATTTAGGAGTTTCTTATTGACAACATATCTGTTGAATTTGGGGTAGACTTTTTCAGCAACTAGTCGGCATTCATATGGGAATGAACTGTGCGCCTCTCCTTGCTAACCTCTTCTTATTTTTATATGAGTCGGAGTTCCTTCAGACACTTGTCAAAAGCATGTAGATCAAAGAAGCCAGATTTTGACATTCAGATATATTGACGATGCTCTTTCCATAAGCAATCCAAACTTTTCTGACTGGGTTTCATTGATACTTCCTCAAGAACTAGTAATTAAAAAAAAAACAATAGACACGGCCTCCTCCGCCTTATTTTAGATATATTTCGAATTTAACATAATTGGTCATCTCACTTGTATGACAGTCGCATATAATTCCATTATATTGACAACAATGTGTGAGCCAAAAAAAAACAGACATATTAGGTAAACATGTCAAAAATAAGGGTACAACAGCCAACATTGTAATATAATCGTAGTCACTATAAAAACAAATAGCTATTTCAACAAAGAAAATACATTATTATACCGATATACAATTAAATAAAAGAAGTCTGGATTGTTTAATATGATTTTCTACCAAAACAAGAATCAAATGCAATGATGCTTACAAGCAAGTACTAAGGGTGTTGATCAATGATCAGAAGTACATGACGACGTGTTTGCCCCTTCTGAAAACTTGGTAGTTATGTTTTTCTATTAAAAGTGTCTGGGTCAATGGTAATACTTTTTTTTATCCTAGACTGTCTGAAATTGATTAACATTTCTTTGACGATCTGAGAAAATATACGACTGTTAAAAACTTAATATGTTCACTATAAGTAGCATTTTATAGACACAATTGGTCAATAAAGCAGATTAAACGATTTGTAGAATTTTATTTCAGATAGTTGAACATAAAAAAGCATTCTTAAAACTGAACTCTACGAAATATATTCCAATAGTGGGAGGGAGTTACCAAAGGACATTACATATGTATATATAAGTCGACGAAAAAAAGGCAAAAACAAAATAAGATTTAGCAAAAAAAAAAATAAACAAAATACCTTAAATTTGCATAAAAGATCTAACTGTCGTATTAACAATCCCGTGTTTCACTTTTTTTGAGCAACATGAGAACTGTCACAGTAGATCAGGAACCGCTTACCCAACGGCAACACTAAATTACAGGCTACTGATTAGTTACAGTTACAAAAGGATGTGGTGGTATTAGACAAGTCATGTATATCATGATGCAATCACTTTTTCTTTGTATACCACAATGAGGAAAAGTACAGAACTAACTGTCTCAAAACGCTGTTATTATTTTTTACTCACTCACCACCAAAAAGCTGATGATGGCATAGAAAGGGGTCAAGTTAATGGCAGCAACAGTTAATATAACAGATCGATGTCTTAGTAAAAGGTAACAGCTATCTCTCGTTCTTGTATTAACATTGACGAAAACAGGAACTCGGTTTTAGCAAAATATGAACCGGTCAAATACTTATGAAAAGCGCAATTAATCTACAGCCAACTTAGCAAAGTAAAAAGTATTTGCTGATCTCTTCGAATGTAGTTTTTATTAGACAGCGAAGTTCACAAAGTAAAATAATAAACGTAAACATCTTTTCGACCAGCCCTTCCAAACTTAATACTCGTCTACATAACAATCTTTTTAAAAAGACTGATTCTAATGTATGAAGCTTCCAAATTTTTTAATTTGCTTTGCTATAGCATGTTTACTTTCCATGTAGAAAAAAAGTCAACAAACACATGATTGTGTTTTACCCCTAAATTATTGCGTTTTCTTGCATTATATGTACAATGCTATTAATAAAGATACACGGTAATAATGCTGATTTTCGTTAAAATCAGCGAAAAAAGGATGATTAAAGATATTTATATATTTATATATAGTGTTACAAGACGCCTTCGTCTCATAACGATTACAAGTTTAACTAAAATAAATTGGAAACGAAAGCAAAACAAAAGCAACGAAACATATATCATTATCTTACCTTCTATACATTTGTAGGAATATGATTGGTTAAAAGCGTCCGTATGGAGACCGTGTATATTCAATATTAGGTTAGTAGGGGGGCGGGACTTATTTCAATACACGGTTAGTAGTGGAGTAACGTCCCATTATATAATAAACATGATTGGGTTAGTAGGCGGGGCTTATTTCAATACACGGTTAGTATTGTGTTACGTCCCTTTATAAAAAAAACAAATCGGTGTTGAGGAAAAATCTTAAAGGTTTGAACTGACAAAGAAATTGATGATGAACGATTTTTTGTATTGACCAGTGAAAGTAGGTTCTTAATACTGACTGTATTGAAGACTTGATCAACAAGTTCTAACAACATGAACAACTGCAAGGCGTATTTCTAAACGGATGACGAAATCTAAAACTCGTGGAGATTAGCAATGTTGACTGAGTTTGATAACCCCCTTACAAAACCCTGTAAAGATATATTTTATTAAAATTCAATTGTTTCGAGTTAATGTAATGCGTATATGTTGATATGTGTTATATGTTTGAAAGTATGATAATATTAAGGAAAATTGTATATCTGCTTCACATATCATAAAAAGAAAATTGGAATAGAAATTCATTTCCTTTTACTTAATTTTTCAACAGAAATTGTCACCTGTTTTAACCTTATTTCATAATTTTATATGTGGCGCGACCCCTCGCCCATTGGAATTGTGGTTTAAAAGTAAAGAATATGGTATATGAAAAATATGTTAACAACATTTTTGTTGGCGATGGGTGGCGCCACTGTTAATTATTCAGATAACGGTCATACATTTTGCCAAATAATGCCAAAAATCAGGTTTTTAGAAAATTCACATACAATTATGACGTCATCAATACATCACTAATGACGCAATTGATCGAAATATTTTTCAACTATAACATTTGGACATTTGACCATACGTTTCCATAAGATTTTCACAACATTATCGCAGTTAAAAATTTAGAGATTTTTAATGCCAAAAATATGAGTTAGTGAACCAATTCTTTTAAAACAAAAACCAACAAATTATATATGTGGAACATTATTTACTCCCAAAAGAATTATGATAAATGTAAAGCGTTCACATCAAAATCAATAAATATGCATTTAAAACGAAGAACGTTTGTAAAACAATAATGAACAGCAGAATATTTGTATATAAGGAAATGGATTTATCTAGTTTGGGAATACTTCTCTTTTTTCTCATTTTTTTTTTTTTCAATTTCCTTAATGTTCGTCTTTCGATCGTTTATTTATATATATTTGTAATAGCCTGTGTCGGTTTCTAATCGACTTGTGAATGTCTATTGTTCTTTTATTATCGTCCTATTATCGTCGTATTTTGTTGCTGTAAATTTTGGTACTAGCCTATACTTATATTTATACATGACCAATTCATAATCAAAACCTGTTTTATATGCACTAAATGATTTACCGGATATTCATTTAAATCAGGGGCAATGTTAGTGATGTTTATTATCAAACATACCATATGTGGCATCACAGGATAAAAATTAAGAATATGTTTACATAATGCAACAATTAATGTCATGCCCCTTACTATAGGAACATAATTGAAAATTTAAAAGGATAACAAAAAATGTGTTTATGTGTTAACGAAAAAAAAACAAATTTTTACAGACGACAATACACACCAGGATATTTAAAGTACAAACATACATTGCACAGCTTGAGCAAATAAAGCGGAAATATAAAAATCGCGATTCATTTCAGATCAGAACATTTTATGTCTATAAATATTCAAAACTGTGTTTACAGGTAATCTGGTATAAAACGCAGTTTGAATCCATTCTTTAAAGAATAATATAAAAAATATTATTATGAATTCAACATATTAACATGTTTAAATCTTATTTTATCATTGATTGTTCAAAAGAGATTTTATAACAAAATGGCATGAAAAACTTTTGTAATCTGATCGTATTTCTGTAAACGGATTTTCATCTCAGCAGCATAAATGTAATTAACAGAATTCTAAATGGGATTATACAAAGAAGTAGAATTTCAACAGTAATATTAACGCTAGAATGCTCAATCAAATTTAATTGAAGTATAGGAAGCATATGCATAACTGTGTTGTTCAACATTTAGAATCTATTGGAGTTACTGAGTAGTAAATAGGCAATGTGAACGATTGAGTTGCGTAGAGCAATACGAATATTGGAACAACAGAAGACCCGATATACGACCTTCTAAGTCGTTGTACAATTGATTGAAATGCAATGATAACTGAACAAAACTGTTCTATAATTCTTTTATTGAACAGTCCAAGAATTCGAAACGTTCAGAGAAAATCTGAAATACAGTACTTTTGAATATCTTTAAATATATTTGATACGCATTAAAGGGTTCGCTGTATCATAATGCAATTGAAACCACATCACAGAAATAAAAAAAACGAATTAGAATAAAGATATATGTGTTACTTTTTCGACTTTCATATTTCAGTCACGCATGCGTGGTTATACTTTTTAATAAACTTTATATGTTCTGTGCCCATCTTCTGCAAAAAAGTATTAAACATTATACATCATTGTACATCTTCCCAGTTTTTCTTAAGATATGATGTGCTATGTTCGTTAGAGTGTGCTTTGGGTCTTTAATTGATATGTTCATACTTTTTCTTAATGGTTTTGTATTGTGTTATGTGCCTGTTGTTACTTTTTTAAGGTTTACTAAGGGAAAGACTAGGCTCAATATTGTTGTTGGTTTTTTTTTATATGTTTTGAAAGTTTGGAAATGTGTTTTCGTGTATTATAAGTGAAATGACTTGTAATTTTATAATACCAAGGCGGATAAGGGACGTTCAGGTGGAATGTAGTGAAATAAACAAAAATACCAAACTCCAAGGAAAAATCCAAATCGGAAAGTCCCTTATCAAATGGCAAAATATTTGGAAGTCATTGTTCGTAATAGTTGGAAAAAGAAGCAAGCGTAACAAGAAAAAATTGTTTTTGATAAGGTTATGCAAAACAGTGATATTTTTATCGGCCAAAACGACGGGTAAATCTATTCACAAATGTTTGTTGAATAAATAAAAAAAAAAAAACAACATTTGATTTATGTGTGTCCTGCCATGTTTGGTTATTTAAAAGACTATAATATGATGTTGTTTATACTTCTGTAAATTTTTATCCTGTGATACGCACATAAATGTTCATTCCTGGGAAATAACGAAGCGAACTTTTGACTGTTTAGAATACACCTTTAATATTTAAAAAAAATGAATCTTTGGAGTATAATATTTTAAAGAATTTCATATTGCAATAGTTTTCTTTTGGTAATTTATCCCGTGTTATGTACCCAATAAACCGCAGGTAAAATGCTAAGGTCAAGTTGACAATCTATTCACTTAACGAAGTTTTTATGAACGTAGGTCAATTATTTTAAAAAGATATTGAATACAATTCACCAGGATTTATATGTTAACTTAGTAAATTAAATAGTAGAAATAGAATGAATGTCCAGATATGTATCATTTAAGTGTAGGTTATTTAGTTAATAAGGATGTGCTCGATTATAAGTTATATCGGAAACAAAATGTATTTCTATCTTTCAAATCATTGTATTAGATGAAATGAATTCAACCAGAAAACAGTGTTCCATGCATAACCCGTTTTGTTTCTTTCCCTTTGATTATTACAACTAACAAACATTATATGCATTATTTAGATAAGTCTGAAATAGCAAGCCAAGCAAAATGAAAGTATTTTTCATTCTACCTTATTCTAAGATAGGAAACAAAAGTGTTTAAAAAAGTATGTTTCAGTGAAAACTAATTTCTAATTTCATTTAATCATTCGTTTCAAGATTAACTCCTTCATTTGCACTGTCGATATAATTGTAAAATGTGCAACTACCGATAAAAATATAATATTTGCCACTGGACACACACCAACAACTCTCAATGAATTTTGTTATGTTACGCGTTTCTGTCGAAAATTGATTATAAACTGCGCTCAATATTTAGCAGAGGTTTATTCAAGTGTTATCCATACCCCTTACATTCTATTCATTGGTAATATTCAAATTTTAACAACGAATATTAAAATAAAATATACCGAATACGCCACTTTGATCATTTCTGTTTCCAGAACTTGTTATTTAATTCCTGAAAAATAATGGAGAGTCGAACAAAATATTTACGTCAAATGTGTTTTTTAAAGGATTCGCAAGTACATTCATTTTAAATGTTGTTGTCATATCTAAAACCATTGCGGACGTGACTAATGAATTTAAACTCTTTCATATGGTCATTTGAATGATTTTGTTATTCTCCCAGAATCAAATGTTAAACGAAAAACTAAATGAAATATATAACGTGAATACTAGTTTTTGTAAATGACCTGAGTACGGACGGAAAGCAAATATCTAAGATTAAATCAAATGAATTAAGATGATGATCAACCTGTTCACGTATAAAACTTGAATATCATTTGTATTCAGATTACTTGCAAAATGGAAATTAACGACATAGACATTAACATTCTCAATTTTTAGGTGTAAATTAGCTTTAAGACCATGTTTACTTATGTGTTCAAATACGCTTTGGAATAGTTTAATGCTTTGTTTATTTATATATAATTAATATGAAATAAACCAATTATGAAGGATAACGTGTGAAAAGGGATAAAAATTACGTGTACTCTAGTGTCAACCGACTCATGAAAAAAAAACTCATTGTTTTTGCATCTTAGTAACCGTTAAACCTTTCCGTACATGTTTTGATGAAGCTGTTTATCAAAAACACATTACTGATTTACCTCACAAAGCCAAGTTAAACCCCCATTAACTGTTAATATAATCTTTATTTAACATAATTAATGCATTTTTTAAAAACTAATATCCAAGCTTAATAAATAGAATACATACAGGGTGACCATACAGTCATTTGGGTATAGCCGTATTAGCTGTATGCATGGAAGTGAAACAGTATGCAACCATTCAACAAAATCCATGTTAATTTCTAACCAAACTAAATGTAAAACAAACAAAAGTTCTACTAGGTGGGCGTGAATACTAAACTGGAGAGTAAGGATAATTATTTTGACTATTTTTGTCAACTTCCAAGAGTTTAATTGTGACATGATATGAAGTGAAGCGTTACTAGAAAAACTGTCATTTGTATGGCACATCCACAACTTGTATGTACATTCTTAAGTAATAAATTTTAGAGATGAAATACGTTGTAAGGTAATATTTGTTTAATATCTATAATCAGGAAGACAATTACAAACATCAAAATTGACATGTTATTTACAATGTATAACGTTAAGTGTATTGTTTGTCGTATTTGTAACAACTTTCCGACATTTTTTGTTTACATTGCTCTTCAACTAAGTCTTTGATTTTATCTTACATTCGTTTTTGTGTGAGCGAAACTAGTCAGTTTTGTGAAGACAACATTTAATTTTGGTATTTCTTATGAGTTTTTGTTTGTTAGTTAGAGTATCCGTGTTGTTTCGAACAAACTCAAAAGCATGAAGACCTCATTTCTTTACATGTACTGGCTACAAATAAACACTTACAAAATATTTTCTTTTTTATTAAATGAAAACAGACGTATAAATAAAACAACTCAATAGCAAACTGAAGGATCTCATTTCCATATATGTAATACGTATAAGGTGTGTATTTCATTTTTATACATTGATTTGTTGTAAATGTGTTAATGTTCATTGGTACACAAAAGATGCATTTTTGGATTGAACGTTTATAAAATACAAACTTAGTGTGCTTATGAAATATATGATAGCAGACAAAACTGAAGAGCATGAGTATGTATTTGAGAAGTACAGTTGCTTGAGTGCAGTGTGTTAACCCCGCTGTTTCATAAAACACGGGCTATAAAATTGCAAAAACAAACTGGTCAGAATAACACACTCAAATGCCAGGCAAAAGATCTATCACATATATATCTAAGCATTGTACAAAACATAACATGTGTCATTCATATTTACACGCATACCATTGTATAAAAAAAAACATGCACAAAATATTGACTCGTCTGAAAACCATACACAAAATATTTGTAAATGTTTCACTGAAATTGTACTTGACATAACTACGAAAGCACCATTTATAATTTCAAAACCTCGTTAATTTCAGAACTAAGTTCCAGTCAACTTACAGGATATAGATACTATAAAACCTGTTTTCTATTTTGCTATGCCACACACGATGAGTATTTAATCATTTATGATATAGTAAACCAAACAAAACGCTAGATTAACGGTTTAAGCTTAAAGACCAAGATTTAAGTAGTTGTTAAAGTAATTTTAAAAATCCACCTTAAAAGATTTAATTCCGGGAGATACAACAATAATAATATGTCTTTTGTGTACTCGATCTGTTCATATTTGATAGAGATTGTCTGTATTTGCATAACAAACATATTCCTTCTTAACTGTATCTAAAAATGCAAATAGTTGCAAAAATAAGTTTCAATACAGAGGAAGAAGTAAACATTCTTGTTTTTGATATAATAACAATATGCGCTAATTACTAAAGCGTAAAATTGGACACAACCATGTATAACATAATGCAATTCTATAAATATATAGTACAAATGCAGACGTATGAATTCGCTGGTATCATGAATGATCAAACACATTTGTAAATTTGTAACACGAAGCCAATACACACACTGTTAATAATAAAAAGGCTAGAAAGGCATAGCAACCAATTATCTGATATACAGCAAACATGTACACGTGCTTGTCACACCAATTACTTGGTTCATGTAGCAACTGTTTATAATGTGGCTCCCATATTTTAAATACCCAATATGTACCAGCTATCAGCCATGCCAATAAGAAAGTTGATATTATCATATCCATCATGCGATATGTTTTTGCTGCAAAGGCACCATCACCTCCATGGCCATCATAGAAGCTATCCATGTCGTCATAGCGACGGTATCGTATGTTCCGCCATATTGTTCCAAGCACCTTTAACATTCCAAAGCAACCACCAACTAATAGGTAGACTGGGACTTTCTTCTGCTTTGGACAATCATTCAAATATTTCACACCTTACAATGTAAAAAAGAAGATACAAATATATATTGATCAACTATATTGATGCAAACTAGCAGATGCACATGTATACCGTGTGCATATATGGAAATAGATGTCACAATTACAATTATACAAAAGTTGACATGAATTAACCGTACTCCTTTTTCGATAACATCTTAATGAGTTACAAGTTGTTTATCAAGTATGCGGAATTTGATAAGACTGTCGTACAAGTGAGAGTTTTAGCGCTATAAAACCAGGTTCAATCCACCATTTTCTACATTTGAAAATGCCTGTACCAAGTCAGGAATATGACAGTTGTTGTCCATTCGTTTGATGTGTTTTGTTATTTGATTTTGCCGTGTGATTAGGGACTTTCCGATTGAATTTCCTCGAAGTTAAGTATCTTTGTGATATTACTTTTTGAGTGCGGACAGAAAGGATCACTTTTGCATTTAATCTTCAATTTGCAATTGAAAAACTAGGCAGTTGTTATTCCATTCATGCTAAACTGGACACATTGGCATCTTTGTAAAAAACATTTTGTAGCAGATTATTTGTTAAGGTAAAGCTGTTGTAGCTCATATCTGGATATTAACAACATGATCCCCAATTGCGGCTATTTGAAAGATTTTGATGTTTTGTAGTACATGTTAGAAGTTCCAAGCCCTAATTTGACATTCTAAGAATCAATTCAAAAATACAAAAACTGAAATCCGACAGGTTAATGACCTATGAACATCTGAAGAATATGGTCTACTTTGTTTTATAATAACGGTTTTCATACGATAATATTGTATATTTCTTTAAAAAGCCGCTCTTACTTTAGTGCATATAAGTGTTCTCCTATTCTTTGTTTTCACTATTAATGAACAATACTTTGACTTGTTGTTAAATGGTTCGGCTAACATGGATAAGTGATTGGAAAATACTTCAACGTTAGTTTATGCATTCTTTATAATTTTATATTAACTTTTAAATTTGACATGTTCTCTGTTTTCTCTTTAGCAAGTTACACCAATAGTTTACAATAGCACAGAGAATAGGCAAATTGGACGTCGTCCGTCCTCATGTAGAACCCATTCTGTGGGTGCGGTTGGTTAGCTGTGCGGGATGTATAAATACACAAAGCTGTAGGTCTGTAAGAGGAGCATTACATTCGACGCTTTTTGCTCGTTAAAACAATTGAAACACTTATCTGTTTTGTCCTTTGATAATCTGCTGCATGCTGATGTGCATGTGTCTGTCACTATCAAACATACTATGATTCGACAGTAGTAATAGATCGCGCTCCAAACCCCACTCAATCCGGCCTATTTCTAGGAGTCATTTTTTCAGAATCTTTTTTTCGAAATATTTCAAAATGTTTGAATACGTTTTGGTCTCGAATCTGCATGAAATATTTGTCCCTGGACGTTTTGCAAACAGCTAAAACCATTTTTGTTCCGTTCTCATGCTTGGTAATATTTATATACAACAGTTTAAGATTACGGTTAACCGTCATGCGTATGGTAATTGCCATTATCTTGCGATGAATTGCAAGACACATTGTACAATACAAGGATTCCAATTACATTTGGTGAATACGTTTTTAGAGAAAACAATCATAACTGGATATATTACCTGATTACAAATTTTCAGTTATTCAAAATCTATATTGTTATTGGGTCGGTGTACCTACCTACTGACATCATGGTTATCGGTAAGGTCATAGATAAACCAACAATTACTGTCACAAATACTACAAAAAATAATAATAATGTTAACATCCAGCAGAGTATGGTATATATTGACAAAATGATACATATTTTCTAATCTGATAATAATTATAGGTATATATTTTGACTGTATAAATATAATTGTAGATCAAAATAAACGTTTGCAATATGTATATATATTTAACAAATTGAAATTTAAGTCAAATATCAGTTTGGTATTCTCTGTACGGTCCATGCCAAGTGCATCGGATCGACTTATACTAACAACCATTTCATTACACCACTCCCAGGTTACGACAGAGTACTCAAACGCTTGTTTACTCTAGTACCATAAGGTATGTGCTCGTCGAAAGTAAGGAGTCTTTAATTCAGTGGTTGTTGTTAATTGCTGTCTGTCATATTTGTTTTTCGTTGATTGGTCTGTCATAAATTAGTTAGTTGTTTTTTTATCGTTTGAATTGTTTCAAATTTAATTATGTCAGGCACTTTTTAGTTGACTATACGATGTGTGTTTTGTTCCTCGTTAAAGGCTGTATTATGACCTTTAGTTGCCTTTTCTATTCAATTGAATTTTATTTGATTTTTGTCGAATTGATATTCTCATCAGACATCCTTGTTTTATAAAGACAATAGCTAGACATCATACAACTGAACATATAATAGGTACCTAATGGCATGTACATGATACAAAAATAGCAATTTCCGGGATGTAGCGGCATATACAGCGGTTTCTATAATCGCTATACAGCAGAAGGAAAGCACGGCGAGGCTCACTTTATATAAAACCTCCGAAAGATTTATGAAGTAGATTGACATTTTATATCCAAGGGACTGATCATAAACAATTGCTATAGTCTTGTTGCAATGAGTTATCATCTCATATCTAGTTTTAGAACCAGGTTTAATCCATTTTTTTTCTACGTAAGGAAATGCATGTACCAGTTCGGGAATGTGACAGCTGTTTTCCATTCATTTGGTGGGATTGAGCTTTAAGTTTTTTTTTTTAGTTTACTTTTTTCATATATACAGTTCATTGCAACTGAGGAATATAGAAAAGCGGCGCCCTCAGATACACACATATATAATAAACAAACTTTTCTACTTGTGTTCAATAACATATGTTTGTATATGCACAATTATAAAAGACGTGCAAATGAACCAATGTGTGATGAATTGTATTTTTTGACGGTTGCCTGAAATGATTTTGTAATTGGAATGTATAAAACTATAATTTTTTTAGTTAGCGTTATAATATAATTTGTGAGTATCGATTTTCCCGGCACCTTATAAAAGCCTAGAAGCATTATCAGATAGGTCCATCAAGCAAGGCAATACAGTCTATTGTTCGATCAAAACACAATTATCTCAGACATTGACAAATATCAGTGGTATGGTTAATTAGGTATACAAGATGAAAGAGATTGCAATAGTTTGTCACAATTTTTAAACACTTTGAAACATATGTTGAGAACAATGCAAAATTAATTCATTAAAACATTTGATGGTTGTTTGATTACACATAATTAAAGGACGAAAACAGATTAACTTTACAAATTGAATCAACAACATTGAGTCGCGTTCTTATTTTACAATCCTTTCTGTTTCACTGCTCAGATATTAATTGATGAAATAGTTTGTTAATGCTTTGTCCCGTGATTCTCATGTTTAATGCAGGCCTTTAATGAATAAAAAAAAACAAGACAGCAAGAAAAAGAACACAGTTGGTTTCCATACAAACGCCGATTGTTAGTTAAAAAATACGATCTGCTTGCGCTTAACTATGGCAACAATTAAAAACCAATCATCCTTCTCGTGTCGTTCTTCAGATATTTGTTTCATTTGAGTCAAAGCGGATGCTTTTGAAGTATATTCCATCCTTATCTAAAACATGATATGTGTATCTATATAAGATAAACAAGATGTGATATGATTGTCAATGAAACAACTCTCCAGCAGAGATCAAATGACGTAAAGGTTAGCATTTCTATTTAGCATGCTCTAAATGAAATTAAAGGCCTGATTTATGAAAAAATAATAAACTAAACATAACTATGATATTCAACAACAAACGACAACTACATACCTCCTGACTTGGGACAGGCACATACAAAATGTGGCGTGGTTTAACATGTTTGACAGCGTTCAACCTCGCCTAATTTTGGTCATTGGTGTAAAAGCACACCATAAGAAAAACACTAGGAAAAATAGTGGCTTATCTCATCAGATCGATAATGCACAAAAACAAATGTCAGAAGCACAAAATCTGAGAGGACCCGCAGTAACTAAAAGCTAGTTCAAATGTTCAAAGCCAATAACAATTGATGCAAATATAAATATAATACAGAGTAATATACTAGGAGTAATTCCAATGTAACATATAATTGTTAGATTCATCACAACAGTTGTGTTAAAGGTTGAGAAAAATCAAGAAGACAATACGTTAACAAGACAAATTAAAATCACATGCAGGGACACACATTAATAAGTTATTTACCTGTATGACACATTATTTTACTACTTCTACAAATGAAATCACATGTATGTTCTGCCTCTTTGTTTGCTTCCTGGAGTTGTATCATAATCGCTTCATATTGAGGCTCTTGTTCACAATTTTTGTTTTTTCTCCAATCAATTGATGTCTTACATAATTGCTTTTCATCGTCAAATGACTGAAAATAAAGAATGGACAACATAGAATATCACAATTAATATTAACAGTAGAATTTTTTTTTTTCTATCACGTTTCACTTCATATGAAATATAGATTCCACCACTGCAACAAGTGTGTTACGATATTTCTCTACTTGAGACAGTTGAATTTTAATCTATAAAGCACGAGGCCAGTCGAGCTTTTTAAATAATTAAGATGCAACTGTTGAGAGTGAAGAAATAACGTAATAAACGAGTTATAATGGTGAAATGTTTTCTCTAATGAGTATTGTCCTTTTTTTCAGAGATTTGCAAAATGTTTTTTTTTTTTTTTTTTTTTTTTATATATTTGACGTCATCTGGCATGGTCGCCACAATATAGAACATTCAGAAGAAACTAAGAAATTGTGACGTCATAATTAATTTTCGACCAATCATTTACCGAGAACAGATATTTCACTGGTGAGGAGAACATTGTTTTTTTTTCACAATCGCTTGGGAAATGTGAAAATAGTGAGAAAAAAATAGAGAAACTAGGATTACAATTTTAAAAGAAGCTATTGAACCAATAGTTCATAACACTTTTAAGGTGGAGTCAATAATTTTGTTGATCATCATGTAATATCAGTGTCAGTCCTGATTACATCTATAAATAACATCTATATTCCATTTGCTTAGTAAAAAGTCAAATCTTGGTTCGTTGATCTTTTTCGTCCAAATAGTCACAGCACCGAATACTTGCAATGAATCAAACGACGGATGCCATCTTTTGAGTAGGAATTGATTGCCCTTCCTGGCTACGTAACTTTACTCCCATTCGTTCCGTGCAATTGGTGTTATTCAATGTTTGAAAGTTTTCATTGTAGAGTTTTATGGATTAATGTTTGTCAATTCATCTTTGTATTTGTTTGATCACTGTGTTCACTACTTTTCTTCGACCATGTTAAGTATGCCACATTTTCATTCCCCAAGAACAACTGCAATCAACATTGAATACATTTAACTATTATCGTCATGGATTAAATAATTGTACACTGTACTTTCACTTAGACTCACGAGAAACATATTTTGCGAACTTTAATAAGCAGAACTCTAGATAGCACGTGTGCCCTTTAATCATTATCGTTGATTTTTATAGGGTGTTTGGTTTAATTATCATGATTATTAAAAGGAAATGTTATATATACGTCAATGAGACAACATGGACGGTAAAAGACGCTCACCTTTCAAAGTATTCATTCTAGTTTTGTTTTGGATCAACGTTGTACACTTATATCTTTCTGTCTTAGTTTGAAAATATTCTTTTTTTTCTCAAGAAAACAAAGCAATACCTTATGTATGTAAGCAACTTACAAGCAGAGGTCGAATACCTAGGGTCTCTTTATTTTTTAAGCAATCCAGAAAATAAGTTTACACTCTCACAGTTGTACCTGTTTAAGAATCATGGATTAGAGGTTTTGTGATTGCACTGCTAAACATGGTTTGTATATTCGAATTAAACCATGAGTTGTTTTTTTCAAATCGGACAATTAGCCCATATGTATATATTAAATGTTTTCTTTTATGAATGAAACAAGTATTTAAAATATGTAGAAAAGAGTAAAACAAGCAATGTTCACGATACTGCGAACGATGATAAAATGAATTTCTCTATTTTTTTTTCTTATTTCACATTTCCTAACCGATCGTAAAAAATCTTCCTCTTCACTAGCACTACAAACCAGTAAAAGTCTGAAATGGCCTATATCTGTACTCGACTGTACTGCTTTTTACTCGACCAGTCTGAATTGGTCTGAAATTTACTTGATAATACTCGACTGTAGTCTGAACCATACTTAACAGTCTGAACTTGTACTCGACCAGTACTTAACCATTTTATATGCGTCTGAACCATGCTCGACCTAGTCTGAACCATGCTCGACCTTGTCTGAACCATACTCGACCTAGTCTGAACCATACTCGACCTAGTCTGAACCATACTCAACCAAGTCTTAACCAATCTAGACCTATTTTTTGTATCTATCTATTGTATTTCATCAATTTAGGAACTGTTTTTAACAACAGCTATTTCCCCTGGCTAGAAATTTGAACAAAAATTTGAAATTAAAAATGTATTCAATATAGCATTGAAACCAAAATTTCACAATAAACATAATATAACTTCATCACCATATTCATCAACACTTATATACATACATATATATCACCTTTAAAATAAAAATAAAACAAGCTGATCAAATAATCTCAAAACTGAACTGTGACTAATATTTTCAATGTTATTAAAAATTTTTTGAATGTTTCAGATATATTTTATGGTTACTGGACAATTTTCACCATTAACTTAAGCCTCGTATGACTTATGGTGTAAGTTGAGTTTAGTTAATAATGCAGTGAAATTTTTTTTTATTAAAATATATATATAATAGCATAAAAAGCAACTTAATAAATTTAAAAAATGACACCTTCGTTTTGTTAAACCAAGAATTGAATATAATCATGATAATAGAACTTCCATAGTAATCCTATGATAAACTTTTAAAAAAGGAAATGTTTTTTAAAATATACAGTAAAAATTTATTTCAATTAAATTTAAATAATTTTTGTCAAAATTAAACACATGGCATACAAGAAGCACTTTAATAAGGTTTAATTACCGCAGTACATGTGTGTTTTACAGGTAAAAAGAAAGCCCTATTTTTCTTAAACTCGTGTATTACTTATCTAGTGAATTCAAAAGGCCTTGCGATTTAAGTTTCACAGGATGTTGCAATTTTGAATGAATGTTATTTAGAATTTAATACTCTCTGACCAGGTGTGATCTTTTTCATGAGTTTGCCCCAAGCAGGAGGTATTACTTTATACTTCACCACTAATCAGAAGAACAATTTTATTAATTTCTTTAATTTTTATCCCTTTTTGATACATATTGTATATAATATATCCCAAAATATAATAATAGATATATTTCTAAAATAAGGTTAAACAATTTCAGTGATTTTGTTGGCTGTTGTTACCTCATTAAAAATATAATTATATAACTATTGTACATTTTTTGTATGTAACCATGAAACCTATGTAGTTTTTATTTAGGAATTTAGGAAAATTAATTTTAAAAAAAAGACACATGCCAAACAAGAAGCACCTTAATAAGGTTTAATTACCCTCAGTATAGGTGTGGTTTTTAAGTAAAAGAAAATATTTTTTTTAACGAAACTCTAAAACTTTAAAATTAATATAATTAAATTATTATATAAGATAATTTGATTTAACTATCTCTATTCGATAAATCGAAGAATCATGTAACAATGTAAAAATCTGTTTTTATAATATATCTTTATTTTATTGTAGCTGTTGTCATGTCAGTTAAAAAGAAATTTATTTTAACAGTTAAAATTTGGAAAAAGTAGAGGTTATTTGGTCAAGTATGGTTCAGACTGGTCGAGTATTGTTCAGACCTTTGGTCGAGTATGGTTTAGACTGAAAAAAATAGGTCGAGTTCAGGTCGAGAATGGGTTAAGACTGTTTCAGACTGGTCGAGTAATAGTTCAGACTATTTTCAATGGCAAAGATAAGGGTCAAGTACAAATCAGTACAGTCGAGTATGGTTAAGACTGGGGTCGAGTAATGTCGAGTAAAATTCAGACCAATTCAGACTGGTCGAGTAAAAATCAGTACAGTCGAGTACAGATATAGGCCATTTCAGACTTTTACTGGTTTGTAGTGTAGTGAAATGATTGTTCTCGACAAATGATTGGTTGATTTAATTATGACGTCAAATTTTCTTGCTTTCGTCTAAATTTCATATTGTGACGTCATGAAAAAAGGCGACACTGTCTGATGACGTCACATATAAAGAACACAACTTTCTGCAAATCTTTGAAAAGGAAGGATAAAAATCATCAGAGAAACAGATTCCACCAGTATAACTCGTGTATTACGATATTTCTCCACTCTCAACAGTTAAAATGTAATTATCTAAAAGGCTCGGCAAGCCTAGGGCTTTAGATATTAAAATTCAACTGTCTCGAGTGGAAAAATATAGTAACACAGTTGTTGCAGTGGTGGAATCTATATTCATAAATGTGATTATCAAAAGGAAGAAAACAAATCATATAGGGAACAAATCAATACTATAAAAAAAGCTTCAGCCAAAATCAAGGCTGAAGTAGAAGAAATGCGGATGGAATGATGGCAAAAAAAACAATAGACAAAATTAAAAACAACAGTGTATTTCTTATTTAACTTGGATATGAGTAATAACATTTGACTAATATAAATGTGAACAGTATTTATTTACATTGTACAGCGTCGTAGGAGTTATGAATTTCCGTCTTATGGGACACGACACGTTGATGTATAGTAAAACCGTAGTGAACAGATGAAAAGATAAGCTTAAATATACGGCACATATCTCGTGTTCTAAATATTTTGTATTTGTATATATAAAGGCATCCGTTTCTTCGTGTGATATGTTTTCGAACTAATAACATTTTTTACTAAATTTTTCCACCGCTCAGTATCCATTCACGTTTGAACTTGAATATTAAAAACATGTTCTGTCGAATGTCTTGATGTGCTTAGATATATTTGTCAAGGCTCACTGTGTATTTTTATCATTTACTATTACTTGTCATAAAAATAGTATCATATGATTTCACATAAAGAACAAATAGGATCAATATGCAGACAGTAAATGACTATAAACTCCGGAAATAAGTGTTTTCAAAAATTTAAGTTCTGATAATTTCATTATTGAGACGATATGCTTCTACTCGTGACAAACATATCTTGGCATAAACACTTAAACAAATCAGTTAATACTTTCCAGTACTTAAAATAAATCAAAAGCTTTTTGGTTGATGATTTATGTACTGAAATTGAAACTTTGTCTATATCTTTGCATTTTGTCCATGGAATTCTACTTTTAAAAATAGGGTTTAATTTTAACAAGATTATACTGTTTTAATAGTTTGTAATAAGTCACACCATCAATCACAAGACAATTATGTGACCTGAAGATCTGTTGTCCGAGAGGCAGTTGACATAGTTATAACTCATGTATTCCTCAAGAATCTCCTTTAACAACTTTTTCTAGTGACACCTATTTTTGACAGTAAGAAAATGACTGAACAAATAATTTTGATAGCATTTTAAGTTTATGTTTTTTTAAGAACGACTTTGAACATGTTTGCTAGATACATATATATCACGTTGCAGTGCTGTTGACGTTCTAAATATAGAAACAGGAAGCCACGTCACAATATATGTGTGTGTTATCGAAACTGAAAAAATGGATGATACGAAGACATGTGACGTACGAAAACATGTGACGTACACAAACATATGACGTATAAAACAGATGTCACAACAATATGCACTTTGAAACATGATGGCTATTATATAATCTACCAATAATCGATCTACATCTTGTATTTTTTTCAATTCTGTTTTATCTTATATTTTTATAGGAAATCAATTGACTTCCAGAAAATTGTTTAGTTATGTTTGAGTAATCGAGATTGGACATATTTAATATGGTTGGTGTGTTCCACAAAAACAATCGTTGAAAGAAACATAACGTTTATAATCATAATAGACGAACGTGAGATAAAAGAAGTAGGACTTTAAAAAGTTATATTGAATTATTCATAGAAAGAATTACAATGACGAAATGTCTCGTAGTGTTTGTACGCAGTTGTGTGCGAAAATGATGGGTGTTTAAGTTGGAGTAAATCAAAGTTTAGCTCTTCTCCCGTTTTCTAAGCATAATACGATATACTCAAGAATTCAATCATTTTAGGTAACATTAAGTAAGAAATAGCTGGGAGGAAGTCATATTTTGTCATTTCTAGTTTAGCATAAGCTATAGGGTAAACACATATTAATATTTTGCAACTGTTTCGCAAGACCTTTCAATACTAGTGTTGCCTTCATGAACATACAGATTTGTAAAAAAAAAAGAAAAAAAAACAATAAAAAAGGTATACGATACCAAAAGGTCACTAAAACTCGTAAGTTAACTGACAACGCCATGGCAAAAAAAAAACAAGGACTACCACCCTCTCTTTTTCTATCTCTCTAGTACAACATATATACTTAATCTTATTTATATTGCTATATATATACAATATTGTCAACCTGACAAATGTACATCAATGAGTTACTAAAACCACTCAGGTGTCCTTCAACCGTAGTATGCTATTTTTTCACAAACAATTATTGCAAAAGTCTTGCTAAAGGAAAATCCCTATACACATATATCGTTAGATTTTAAGTCATGATTGATTCTTTTCCTTCCTAATGTCAATCAACAATCAATTAAGGCAGTTGATTAGACAAAGCTGTGTATTTACTACTTTAGGATTACCGAACAATATGATGCGTTAAATAGATTTATATTAATTCTGCTTCAAACGTTTGATATATTTCCCATATTAAAGAATACATCTTATGTCTGTTTTAATAGAACATAATGTTGTTGAAGAAAATTGAGACCTCGCATTCACGTTAATCTAAAAAAAAAAAGAAACGTGTATACACTAATTTTAAACACTTGCAGCTTCTTGTTCGAGAGGACACATTGCTGCCTTTGGTATATACACTGTAGTGCAAACATTCTAAATTTTTGTGGTTTGATAATTTTGTCTAAATATGAAATCCTTAGTCAAAATATGCATGACATATCCAGAATTTGTATCAATGCATGTGCAGATAAATGCAGTTGTTTGTGTGAATTATACGCTAATGGCATCTTTAAGCATAAGTTAATGGATAAATACAATCAGATAATATAAAATCGGTTCCAATTAATGATCCACATTTCATTTGTAAATTTAGTCGATTCTTTCGAATTGATTCATTCTGTTTTAAGATTGTTTAGTTGATATCTGAATTTTACAAAACTGAAATTAGTGAGGAGATCCTCTAATGTCTTTTCATTTGGTTTCCTCATTTTGTATTTTTTATCACTGTCTAATTGATTTATAATGCAGTTTGTTTTCTACACAATGAGGTATGTATAACTGTCGTAGTTCACCGGCTCTATAAGAATTTGTTTCAATTGGATAATTACAATGGGTATTTTAGTTAAAATGTATTTATATAACATGTGATAGGTAGTATATCGATTGTTATTGTAATTCATTGTGGAAAAAATGCGTAACTGGAGTCATATCATTTAAATCGAATGAACTCTTAAATGAATGGAGATTTCTAGTATAGCATGCACTACTTGCCAATTCAAAATAACACCCAAATAGTTGGTTTTATGTGTCATCAGATAAACATAATACTGTTATATTGACATATATGGCTATGCGACATACATGACAGAGTAACAATACAGTAACGTGTCTGCCCTATTACCATACTCTCCTCATTAGAAACTAATATTTGGCATTCACAATTGGTACTGGGTATCAAGCAGACTGATAAATTTACCATTTTTGTCTCAAAAAGTCTAAACCTAAAACAGTAGTCAAGTGTTACAGGTATATATATTTTTTTATTAATCGTAATAAGAAGACTTAGTTTTCTCGTTTGAATTGTTTTACATTGTCAATTCGGGACCTTTTATAGCTGTCTGTGCGGTATGGGCTTTGCTCGTTGTTGAAGGCAGTACGGTGACCTAAAGTTGTTAATTTCTGTGTCATTTGGTCTCTTCTGGAGAGTTGTCTCATTGCAAATCATACCACATCTTCTTTTTTATATATGCAGAATGTTTTGGCAACTCAGATAATTTCAGCAAAAGCTCTCATTGAACGCATTAGTTTTCGATTTCTTTTGGTCATATGATTCCTCTTGTATTCAAAGTTGTCTTTTTCATTGGCTTTTAAAATAGGTTGTCTGAATGATTTTCGTGCGGGAAAATCACAAAAATGCGTTGCACGCAATGATTAATTGTGCTTTTCATTAAACTGGGTGTCAGAGGAATGCAATTTGAGGATTTTTATTGCTATCTACCACTATGTAATTCTACTGAAAGTTGTTGACAAGTCCAATTTTATTCATAGTTTTAAAATATAATGATAGGTTATCATGCCTTAACAGGAAAAATAATACTCAAATCATAACGAACAGGTAAAGACGAAAGGCTACCTCTTTTACATGAAGAGTAATCAAAATATAGACTTACCCCCTTTTTACAAAAACAGGTCATTTTCACTTTGCAAGTTTCCGTTATGATATTGTAACGTATAGTAAAGTTGTAAATGAGAAAATATTGAACAGTGTTGATGTAGATCGAACGCGTAACATATGTTTCCTAACATCTGCCACATTTGAATGTACAACACTTTGATACAGAGTTTTAATTCATTTTATATTTAACGATAAAAATAAAGAGTATAATACAAAGTGGATCACTCATGTGAAAAACTACTGATCCAGGACTACAATTGTGTAAATATTTTCACCACATCTGCATTAAAAGATATTTGAATTTCCACGTGTATTTTTTGTCGGAAAAGAGGATTGTCATATTTTGCATATTTATGTTGACATACTGTATCACAATTGTGTGTGTAATCACATAATAGTTAGTAACTTACAATAGAAACGTTGTGAGAAATTTTATAGAACCAGAATGCGGATAGATATTAACATGAATGACAATATTGATCTGTCTTTTGTACTTATATAGATATATGTTAATTAAAGATATATTTACGATGCAGATACGATTAAATGAAATAAACTGATTCGTGTTGTGCATTGTAAAAGTAATAAAAACAAATAATGAAAACAATTTTTTACAATATTAAAAAAATTACTTCACAATTACAATGATAACATTCCGATTTAACCCTGTTGGATTAGGAATGCACTGAAAATGATTAAGTGAGGTATGAAATCGCAGAATACAATTTTGATTTGAATTATACGAATATTCTATATTTTTCTTTAACTTCGTAGGAAAAAATGTCGACGTTCTCGCAACTTTATTCAATTAATGTTCTTAACCAGAGATGTCATGTTACTTACACAACCTACATGTTCACTAGTGATGGAATTTCGCATGTTTCTTATAATTCTAGTAAACTTGACAATACAACTACTAACACTGGACGTTTTGCTGACAATTGAATCAGAAAGACGACTTCAAATTTTGACTTGTGACACAAAGTTGCCTTGTGACAAGCGTGACGATTTCAATTTCCCCATTCTAAATTTTCTCTTTTACATTAGATAACATATATCGCAATTAAAACGTTACTCGCATTCAACTTTACATTTTTTCTGGAATCATTTACTTTCGAATGTACCAAATGTTTACGGTTAAAAAAATCAGTTTGTTTGTGGATAGATCATTATAATGGATACAAGACTACGATAAATGCAATTTTCGTAAACATTTAAAATTTGAGGTTTAACATAACTACGAAATTTACCAAAACTACGGATAGTGATGACTCCAGAGATTATAATTTTACTTGATTTGTTTAGTGTGGCAAAAGGTTATCTTTTACGTTATTTGAATCGTCTCCATTCCTAAGATACATAATTTTGCAGGTTTAGATCTACGATAGAGAATAGCACAACATATGTAATTTCGTAACTAAGACAACCATCAAAGTGACTTAAGATCAAAGACCGTAAACAAAAATTATATCAAGTGAGTTGAAATATGTATTAATCCGTGTGCAATACCTTCCCAGACATTATACAGAGCAGATTTCGTGTTTACAATCGGCACCGACAGAACATCTACAAGTTGGAAATCGAACTATCGAAAGGAAATATTAAAAAATGGCATGAGACTGTTGCTTTTTTTTTTGTAAACACTTTTACTAAAACTCAATTTAATCACTAGTATGCAAAACAACCAATGCCATGTTCCTTTCAACTATCTAGTATTTGACATTATTTTGTGAATTCAAAATGTTGATAAAACATATTATTATTACATTAAAGAGTATTGTCGACACTTAGAACCTATATTGAACCGACTGTCTTGCTTCTTAAACAGAAAGTCAAAGTTTAATACTATACCAAAAGCTTGGTCAGTGACTTGATAATTATAACTCCATACGTATCTTTAATTGTAAAATAACGCATGATCAATATAAATTTATAAGAAGCGCTGTAATAAAATGCATATTGACTATAAAAAAACACAAGTTATATGACAATGATGTATTAGCGATTGCCTTTTTGTTTCACTTTAGATATATGTGTGAACATTAATTACCGATGCATTAAACAACACTTCATACACTTTATCATAATAGCAAGTCATATGTGTAAACAGAATATAGTTTCATCCTTAAAAACATCCATAGTTATATCAGTGCCTATTCAGGGATGTTGTTTCATAATATCCTAAAAACAACCGATATGCGATAATGCAATTTGTCAACCACAAATCCAGATCGTGTCTTCATTTTACAAATGATTTAAACAATACATAATATGCCTTTATACAATGATGTTCATGATTGTTTTATTATAACAGATGATTTACGTTTTCGAATACTTTTGATATACAATTTACATTATCTGATGAAAAAAAAAGTAGTGCTGTTTGTTGCAATATTAGTTTACCATTCTCAAGATATCATGGATCGAGTTTCCATGACCATTACCTGTAGACAGATGTATGCGTTTTACTATGAGCAATGACATTCCTAACAATGCATATTGCTTTAGTAATATCAGTATTATTAACCCAATATCTTCAATTTATCCATAATGATTATTTATTTGTGATACACACAGTACAAGGCATTTACAGAACGAATTCAAAGCCATTAGGATTTGTGTTCACTTATTGTTTGTACAAACACAATGCGGAGGAATTAAGTGTTAATTCAATACATTTCATTTAAAAATATTACTAACTATGAATTTAACATTTAAGATGAACACAATCATACTCTGCAAAACACAAAATCGCATTAAGTATTAATTGTTTACAAAACAGTATCATGCGTTCCTTGAATCCATGTTTTAAGCAATTCTTTCCTCTATCCTCTTCTCTAAAAACTAGAAAATGTACGTTCCATGTTATGAAAAATATCTCCATTACACGAGAAAAAATCTGTTTAAGATCTTGAGAGATTCCGAGTGTCGGAAACGTGAACTAAATATACAATGGAAGAATACACAATACACTCCGTCTTCCTATATGAACACGTTTAGAAATGGTAAATACAATGTTTTGTCCGAGAGAAACAGGGCTTCCCGCACTAGAAAATAAAAATAGCTTGTTTTACCCTTTGTATTACTATTCTCGATGTGAAATGGAAAAAATCGTCTAATAGAAATAATCACAATGCGTTTCGATATAAAAATGACAGAATATGCTATATTTTCTTTGCTTTGGGATACTTTACTATACGGCATATTTTGTTAAAAGTGAACAAAAAGATGAAACATGCTACAACAAGGAACAGATGATCAGTATGTTGAAGTTTCATTTTGACAACATATTGTTGAATTTTGAAACAGACTTTTTCACCAAATTGTCGGCAGTTCTTATGGAACTTTCCTTGTCCACCTCTTCTTATTTTTACACGATTCGGTGTTCTTCACGACACTTGTCAAGAAAAAGAAAATCAAAGAATGAGGTCCATTAATGCATATTCCAGAACTAAAAATTAAAGAAACAACAGACAAGGATTCCTAAACCTCATTTTAGACTCATACCTCGAATTTGACATCATTATCAGAATCTACGTCAAACGAGACGATTGTGATTTAAAAATTATTAATTTCCCCCAACCGAGCAGCAATATACCAACTTCAGATGCATATGGGACAAACAATTCCAAACTAATTCGGTATTTAAGATTTTCCAGCTGCTACTTAGGCTTTATAAAACGTCACAAGTGTCTGAGCAAAAAACGATCAACCAGGGTTATGTTAAGGAACGTCTCGTTCCTTTTAAAAAAAAAAAAAAAATCCATCGGAAGATACCAATACCTTGTTGATAAATATTCAGTATCAACTTCACAAATAATACATGATGGTCTTGAAGTATAGACTCTAGGTTTTACCCCATTTTTTGACATTTTGACATATTATGTACATGATTTTATGCTACTGTCATATACGTGAGAGGTTAATCTAGCTATATAATCATGTTTATTCCAACATTTTTAACATAAGGAAATGCCTGTAGCAAGTCAGACATATGACAGTTTTTTTTTCATTCGTTTGATGTGTTTGAGCTTTTGGTTTTGCCATCTTACAAGGAATTTTTGGTTTTGAAATTTCCTAGGAGCTAGTTTTTTTTATTTGATTTTTTTATTGTGTGGTAGTCGGAGAGTGGTACAGTTTCGATTACTGGCTGACTAAAAGCTTGTAATAACTGCTATTTACCGTAATGTACCCACAACTATGCAATAGAAAATATATAATAATTACCCCACTTGAAATGGCAAATATAAAAATCTGCGAAAATATCTAAGCTCACATAAGTACACTACTTCATGTGAGTTTAAAACAAATCGAGACAATGTTTGAACAGCAATTGTATGTTTGGGATTTTCGATTGGATAGAGTAATACGTTTAAACGTTCTTCCTTATAAAATTCAAACTTAACAGAACAGTTGAGAGTTAAAAGAATTTCTCTTTCATCCAATAATCGTTATTAAAACCATGCATAGATTATTAGATACTACAACGTTTCAGACCTGGCAGGTGGTTTGCATTCAATCAAGATAACTAGTATTCGTATCAATTTAGATAATAATGCAAATATAAAGAAATTCCAACTACCTCCAACAAAGTTTACTTAAGATGAATTTGGTTAAGATTTTGTATGTCTATGTTTGGCGTATCGTTTCTTGTGTTGTCAAGTGTTTCTACATCGTAAGTTTTTGCAATGATTTTGTCTTAGTGTTTCTCCTGGCGCAAAATCATTAAAGCGCATCGGACGCACCAAAAAAATAATTTTCTATTTACAAATTCGAAATGGTATGTTTTTTAGGAATCTTGAACCATTTATCTACTATATATTGAACGATCTGGACAGGTTCAATTTAAAGAAAAAGTATTATGCGAGTTTATCAAAAAAACATGTATATCAAATTATAACGGAAATAAACAGAAGAAGGGATACTTCATAACAAGAAAAATAAGGGAAAATAGAAACTTACCCACTTTTTACTGAACCAGGTCATTTTCAATTTTTGAAGTTTCCGACATCGACATGGTATCGTAACGTATAGTAAAATTGTACATGAGAAAATATTGAACTGTTTTCAGCCCGATCGAATATGTAACATTTGTTTACTACCACCTGGTGCATTTGAATATACAAAACTTTTATAGAGAGGTTTATTCCATTTTGTTAAAAGAAAAAGAAAAATAAAACAGTTTATATGATAACGAAGATCACTCATGAGAAAAACTACCGATAAAGGATATTCACAACATCTACATTTGTGTTTCATTTTAAGTTCCACGTGTATTTTTTCCAATTTGAAGATTTTAATATTTTGTTCTTTTATGTTGACAGACTGTATCACAATTATGTGTTGGATCAATGAATGTTTTATAACTTTCTTCAATAATGTTGTGGGAAATGTTTAATGAAACAGAATATGGACAAATATATACACGAATAACAATGTCGATATGCTGTTCTAATAATTATAGAAATATGAAAATGTAGATATATTCATGATTTAGATATAATTCAAAGAAAAATATTGAATTGTGTTATTTATTGTTAAAGTAATGAAAAATGAAACCAATAAAAAAAATGCACATTTCTTTGTGAATTGAAAATTAAATATTAATAATAATACTGATAAAGATTCGATTTAGTCTTTTTTATATGAAATACACTCAAAATAAAACGTAAAAAAAAGAAATAAGAAAATAAAATTTACATTTTGAATACCATTAATAGTAAACATTTTTTTTATACACACGTAGAAATAAATGTTACGGTTCTAATCTGTGTATATCAATAAAAACCTTTTCGTTCAAGGAAAATCGTACTGATAACCAAAAATTAAAAAAAGTTGATAGTTGCAAGCTCTAATATATCGATGTCCTGAAGCTCACATAAACTACATGTTAACGAGTGCGTTCATATTTTGTATCTGCTAGTAAACTTGTCAATTATAAAACTACCAACACTGGATGATCCGATGACAATTGAAACATAAAGACGAGTTGTTACACACATGTGACTAGTGATAAGCGGGACGATTTAAGTCTTCGTGTTCATAAAAAAGGAAAAAAAAACACGTTATAAATCTTATGCATCCGAAGCGCTTCTCTGGAATTACCTGCATCAGAAAAACTCAAAATTGAATATTTGAAAGTCACGGATGATTAGGAACCGAAACAGTTGAAGAGTAATATAACAAGAAAGAACTTAAAAAAATATCCAAATCCATCTAAGGTCAACTCTGCCTGAGGTAGATGAAACCTTAATTTCTAACAATTTCAAAATTTATTAACAGACTTAACTTTCTTTTACAAAGGTTCAAATGTTTGTGGTTTAAAGAATCACATGTATTTTCGTCCACTGATGATGATGTTGTTTTGTCTTATTAAAAATTACGAATGGTGATTTTTTTTCCAATAGAATATTGTTTTAATTAAAACGTTTAGAATGGGAACAATAGTACCTTCAAAACGATTAGAACTGTGCGTCTTAAATGTCATAATGTTAACTTTTTTTTTGTTCTATAAATTTATAAATTTTCACTTTTGTTCTCGTACTAGGAACAACAAACTTATTTATTTTGAAAAAAAAAATATTTCCGTCCTCCATGTTTACCTTACAATAACATTATTTGTATTTACCTGTGTACGTTCTTTTATTTGGCGGCATTGTGTCCAAGGTTATGGTTGTCGTTCTGATATTGTTTTACATTTATCCCCTTGTTTTATTAATTTTGTATTTACATTGTGTCATAGATTAAATTTATTCGTTCAGTGTATGTTCACTTGTTTTTGTTAATATGTCTTTTGATTGAGTTAAGCCATTTCAATTGATATTTTATACTGTGTCTTTCTATGTTGTGGTGTTACACTATTGTTTCAGGTAGGTATTAAAACGTTTAAACCCGCTGCATTTGTTTGCACCTGTCCTAAGTCAGGAACCTGATATTCAGTGGTTCATAAGTGTTTCTCGTTTCTCGTTTTTTATATAGATTAGACCGTTGGTTTTCCTGTATTCCTTTGTACTTTTTCACTTAAGATATTTGAAGTAATGTATAATCTCCACTTTGTGCATTCCTGTACCTTCTTTCGTAAATTGACAATGTATTCGAAACATATCATTCAGTTTAATTCCAGTTCATATAAAGTATTGAATTGTTTTGGTGATATTCTAGAGGGGTATATATTAGGAAGTTATGTCAAATGAAAGTAACAATTATCTTTGATGGAATAAAGTTGTCCCTGAAAATAAAACATCACACTATTCATATTTCAAGGATTGAAATATAATAACACAAAGAAAAGTAAAAAATAAAAATGACAGTGACCTTATCAAAAATGATTTCAAAATATCTAATGATGCAAAAATCAATGATTTATAAAACGTCCTCAAATATACGCAACAGGCAACAGTTGTTTTCATTTTTTCAAACGTCGTAAATTCATTAGAAACCATCCGGAAGGAATTGAATGAAATCAAAACGATGTGAGATTGGAGAGCATCATCACCATGATAAGGGTAGGCAAGTCTTGCTACACATACATGTATGCTTGCATGAGTCATCATACAAATTCAGATTCAGCTAACGTACGCTAGGGAATCCGACACAAACTTTTAATTTATAGAAAAGACGACGACCATAAAGTCGTATGATCTCAGGACCACTCAGAAATGTCTATCTTGAATTACAACATGTATTTATTCACACGCAATTCATTCCCAGGCATCGCAAAAAAGCAGACTTGGTGTTTGCAATACTTATATCAAAGTCACTGATAGTCATACTAGTACATCTAAAAGTTTGATACTGTAGTACTCTATCATATTTTTGTTTACTTTTTTTGACAGGGAAATGTTGCTGTTTCGTCAACACATTTGCAAACAGTTGATTACAGCACTAGCATTCAAATAATTTTTGTTGTATTACAAAGACAGAGTTTCAATTTTTTCTTTTTTTTTTTATTATTCCTTTTTTTAATATTCTGTAAACTTTCTTAGTAATCAACTTCAGAGGTTTTCAAAGTTTTGACAAAATAACAAATTATTCCATCATTAATATCGACTTAAAGTAATAAATCAGTAGATTGTCAATGACTTGATAATAACAACTCCCGATGTAACACTGCTGCATATTTGATTTTAATTATGAAAGAATTATTGATCAATGTTCATTTCACCCAAAAGCTGAAATAACATGCATATCGGCCACAATAAAACTAAATAAGATATGACAATACTATCTCAACGATTTCGTTTTTTTTTTTTTTATTTCGGTTTAAATATCAGGGTGATCACTGAGATATGCATTAAATGACACTGCATACAAGTAAACATAGTAGAAAGTGATTTGTGCAAAAAGAATATAATTTTATCTTAATATACTTGTAAAAAGTGGCATATCAGTACCTATCTAGGGATATTGATAACATAATGTTTTCAAACAAACAATCAAGATGCGTTCAAGCAATTGGTCAACCAGAATTCCCAATTGTACCTTCAGTTAGCAAATGATATAAAACAAATATATCATATGCCTTTACTTAAAGATGTTTACTCATTGTCTTAATTTGACTGATAAACTCTGTTTTCAAAAATCTTTTACATTCAATTTAAATTTCATGCTTATAAATTAGAGTCCTCGGTTGCAACGCTAGTTTAATATTCTCATGAAAGAAGTGTTTGAGTGTCCATAGTTATAATATACGATGTGTTAAGCAATGTTTTTTTCATTGCCTCTCCTCTAAAACAATATGTCTAATGTTAATGGAAAAATATATATAAAACTTTTAAAGGTGCTAAATATTTCTTCAAATCAGTCAAGGTCTATATAATTCGCCTGAATTTGTTTATTCAAATAAAGCATATTGTAAAGAAAAGTTATTATCTAAATATATGTTTAACTGCAAATCATTAAAAGTTAATTTCAAACTAGTAAGTAAAACTACCAAAAATGACATATGCATTCATGTCAATAAGAAAACACAATCAGAAAAAAAAATGTGTGTGCAGAGGCAAATTCATTGAAGAAAAAACAGGCAGCATCATTGCACCACATGCATTTAGAACATGTAAATTTGTCACGTGGTTCATATATGTTATCACCACAGTAAGTGCTAAAGTTTCTTTGCTTTAGAATACCAGCCATACATAGAACTATAGAGTTGTTAAAGTACTATATTATATAAAAGCCTATCCTTAACAAACTATGTGTTGGGGTACCAAAGTTTAAGTCCTGATTCGTAAACAAGTTGTTTTCTACCACTTTAAATACATATAACAACTATAAAAACACGAACAACGTACTTGTTTATGTACTTTCTTGCTTTTGGTGTGTAATACAGTTGATTCAGTACTATGGCTATTTCGTCGCGGTCAGTTATGTTTGTTGGAGGAAGTCGAAATACACGAAGAATTCTACTGACATTTGGTTGTAAAACTGACAATCTCAGTCACTTGGTATTGAAATCGAACGTATCAGACATGTGCGAACTTCGAACTCACAACTTCAGTGTTGACAGCAAAAATACAACAGTTGGACTACTTAAAACCTGGCCTTTAAGGCCCCAGAAGATGAAATCCGCGCCTCCAGTTGAAAACGGTAGAATGTACGATCCTTGTTATAAGGGTTATCTCCATTACAAAGGTAAAAATAAATAAATATAAGATGTCGGAATAGATTCTGAGTGTCTAACAAAATGGACAAATATATACATTGGAAGAGAACACAATGCACTTCATCAGCATTTATCAAAATGTGTAGTGATGAAATGTCTTGTCCGAGAGAAACAGTGCTTTCCCCCCAAGAAAATAACGTGTTATTGCTTGATCTTGTTGATGGTAGAAGAGTGTTTGAGTTGGGTTTACTGGCGAACCAAAAACTTAAAAGAACGTCTATTCACCCGAATTTCTCCACAATAATGTAAAAGAAAACAGATAAAATGTCGAAATCTTTAATATACCCTGATTTAACAGTTTCTGTACTAAATTAACAAAGACTGTAGTACAGACGGCAGACGAGTACAGGAACACAGTAAGTGTATTGTTTGAAGAGACAAAACAATATCTAATGCTTAAGGGATAAACATTATTATCCTATTAGAATGCAGGAGTCGGTCAACATCAAACAATTCATTTCCTTAGTGGCATGCAGATTTACCCAATTACAGTAACATGTTCAATACATCAATATACAATTAAGGTTCGTTAATAGTACAACAGTTCAGATGAAGTTTTAATAATTTTTAGCGATTATAACATTTCCGTCTCGGGAAATCTCTACCAAAGACTAATGAATTGACAAGAAGACCGCAAAACGAAAACATACTTTCTTTGGAACTTAAAATAGAAATTCTTTGATGTTTTATCAATGTTGCAAAATGCTTTGAGGTAAAATTGAACTCATAGGATTAAGCTCTTGGAATGAAATAAATTGCTATTACAATTTCCACTCTGTTTGATAAATATTATTGTATTTTGCAAATCAAAAGTTATGTTTACTGATTGAAGTTCTAATGTATTGATTAATTGTCGATTATGTATAACATCAAAACGTATACGTTTGCTTTACAACGAAACAACATTATGTAGAATATGACAAGCGTCATACACACAACAACTAAACCACAACGTATATGTATAGATATCAGAAAGATACATAATTATAAAACGCTGTTAGTCGTACCAAATAATACACTTTTATCGTCAAGTGGTGCGGAAACAGACGGCTCTTGAATTTTCGTATGAACATAAGGAATAGATGTACATAAATATATAAGATATAGAATTTTGAACTAGTTAAGCAAAAGTAGAATTATAATAAAGTTGAAAAAAGTAAATATAGACCTACATGAATATACGCAAATCTTCTTAATGTGTACGATACGAGAATGAGACAAACGTATTAATATGCTCAAGAACGTTGAAAACGTTAGTAAAGAATGTCCTAGTGTGTATTTAGGGCATAGTGCATGTATCAGTAATATATCAAGCAAAATAAAATACCTTTAGATATGACATTTAAGATACCAACCGACAAGTAAAGTATTTGTCAATGAGACAATAACCAATTGGACAGTACTTTGTGTGTACACTGTTGTATCTTAATCAATGACGTTGTCTTATTTGACTAATCGCCTATGAAAGCTAGAATGAAGTCAAAACAAAATCACAAGACTTCAAAGTATTTCAATTTCATTTTGAATTTTTAATGACAGTTTGTGGTATAGCCAACACTAAGGCAAACATATATCAATTATATTTCTTTTCTTCTCTTCATTTTGCTCAAATATGTATTTGTTTAGACATTTTTTTTTTAAATACATCAAAATAATAGGCTTTTGCATTCGAACTATTTTTCAAATGGTGGCAAGATATGCTGATTGGAAAATCAAACAGAAATATTGGAATGTTTACATCTTTGTTTCGATTGATACTCATACAATGGAATACAAATACGCAGAGTTTGACAACGTGCATAGTGTATATTGTTGAGGGCTACACTTTATGAAGGCATATGTTTCAGAAAACTTGTGAGTGATGATTGAAATATTTTCACTTTTTCTTTATAGAACAACGATGGAATACTTTATGATTTAATCAACTGATCCACTTTTAAAAAAATAGACAATATAGAACCATGACAGTGCGCCAATGTTACTCTATATTGTATTATCCCAAGCTGAAGTAAACAGACATACAGATGAGAACAATGCAACAACATAACCAATCTTCTACACTGTGTGCTATCACTGCTAAAACTGGTTTAGAACACTAGCTGTTTTTTTCACGTTGTTTGCTTCAATTATATGCGATACTGTCATCTGTGCATTTCCTGTAAAATGGCGTTTGTAACATAATAAACAAATCCATCCAATTGCCTCGAATGTAAATCAAATAGTATTGATGCAAGCTTTCAAAATTTTGTATAATTTGATAAATTTATATTCAAGAAAATGAGCGGAAGGCCGTTGCAATTAGCTTGGATGTACTTTGATAGATCATAAAAATCATTTCACGTTAATCAGTTCCATGTTGGTAAATTTGCACGTCCAAGTTAACATTTATCAGTTCCTCGTTGTGATTTTTCAATTTCATGTTGTTATTTCTTTGTTCGAACTTGACTTTTCTTACTTCCAACCTTAACAATGCATGGAGACGATTATATGTATTTTATTCTAGACGCCATCTAATTAACATGAGATGAATATTATCAAAAAGAGAGCACGTACAATTGGATTTTTCTCGGTCTGTTTGATTACAGGTTATACATTGAAAGATTTTTTTCCTGTATAAGAATGATTTTCCGCGTAGCCAACTTCTAGCTTTGGGGATACAATTGACGGTCACATGAAATGGTATAATACGTTAGCGATGTTTTTGAGCTTATGCAGACAAAGTGACTGATTTTAACGAATTATTATTTCAAAATTTCGCAATTATTAATACTTAAAACAACAAGACTAGTATCTTCAATTTTTACCTAAATCGTAGCTAATGCCCCTTTAATGTGACAACATAAACACATGGACAACATGAGTTATACGAATTAAAACCAGCTGATTATCATTTTTACATTCGAAGAAACATGACACCAGATTGTCGCTTGATTACAAATGAATGCATGTACAATTGTTATGTTTTTTTTTAGTTTAAACAGTATTTATTAATGAAAAATTACAACATTACAGTATTACAATGTTACAGGAAATTCAAATATGGGATTCGGAAACAATTTTGGAAAGTTTTATAAATCCCCCACCCCAAAAAAATAGCATCTATTTAACAAAACAATATGACTTTCCAACAGTATATTCAGTTTAAGGTAGCATATAATAAATTTGAATAAATACCAAAAAAAAAAAACAAAAAAACTTTCAAATAAATAAAAAAAAAAAACCAACGAAACAGTAAACTTTTACTTTCTTGATAGACAGTCATTGGAACCACCACACACGTCCAATTATAATCGATTACGGGCAATCCACTCGATTTGACATCAATGTATATAACTAATAAAAACATATACAAGGTCAACTTTCAAAACGTTTTGTATTAATTATATATTCAGAAACTTTATGAAATATTTGCATATTGTCCTCATCAGACTTTAAACTGTCCCCATATAAGATAATCTTAAGATTAATACAAGAGACCGTCCCGATAGTATCCCTTCGAATTTCATTATATTTTTGACATTTGGAGAAGTAATGAGAGGTACTGTAGTTTCTACGTGACCACAGGAACACAGTACGTTTTCGATTAGATTTTGTTTAAATAGATGGTCCCTTAGAACACTACTCTCGAGTCTGAGTCTTGCTTAACATATCTGTTCTCTTCTACAGTCTAAGTGCAAATACAAAGGTATTTTATTAATATTTTGAAAGAGATACGTCTTAAAACCAGATTTTGATTGATTTAAACGTCTGGAATATTATTCCAACGTTTTATAACGGCTGTGGAAATGACTTCTGGTAATAGCTTGTTCTGTATAATATAGTTTGTAAATTTGAAGACCCCCTAGTCCTGTGGTCATGTAGATCTAGCCTCTGATTTGGAACTAATACAGAAAGAATATCAGAACAATATCTGTGAAACATTTGGATAAATTTTAACAACTTATGTTTATTACGCCGAGATTGGAGAGTTTCCCAACCTGTTTCATCGTAAAGCAACTGTCTCGATGTTATCTTGGTACCACCTGTGACAATTATTGCTGCTTCTAGTTGTAAGTTTTCCAAAGATGCTTTTAAATAATCAGGGATATTATCCCAGACAATATCACCATATTCTAAGACTGGGCGTATAAAAGATAAATAAAAAGTCTCTGAATTCTTCCTTTTTAGTTTAAACTTCAGCGTTCGGAATAATGCTAATCGTGGAATAGCTTTATCAATAATAATTTTTACATGATTATTCCAGCTTCCATCTTCATTTATAATAACCCCTACATGCTTGTGCGACTCAAATTCTTTTATGATATTATTATTCATATAAACTGGTGGGTGATGAGGTTGATGGTGCTTTTCTAAATAGTCATTATTTCTGTTTTGTTTGGGTTGAAATTGACAAGCCATTGATTAGACCAATTATGTATTTTCTCAATATCTTTATTAGCTTTTCTGCCGCTTCATATTCGTTATCAACCACTATATAAATTGAGGTGTCGTCAGCAAAAAGTTTGATATCACATTCTATATCATTTATATAAATAAGAAATAAAATATGACCCAACACAGACCCTTAGGGTACCCAAGCTGATACATGTCCAGTGTTGGACGTTTCTCCAACAATGACAACCTGTTGCCTTCTCGAGTTCAAATAGCTTTCAAAACAAAGTAACCATCCTCCATTAATTCCGATTTTTTTAAGCTTGTACAGTAAGCCTTTATGTCAAACTCGGTCAAATGCTCGACTTATGTCGCAGAAAATTACCCTTACCTCTTTCCCTGCATTTAATGCTTTACCAAAATCGTTAATTATACATAGCAGTTGGTTTACCGTCGAATCACCAGGGATAAAATCAGACTGGAATTTTGTTGATAAAGAATTTTTGATAATAAACTTAAAAAGGTATTTGAAAATGCACCTCTCCATTGTCTTACCAATGTTAGACAGCAAAGATATTGATCTTTAATTCAGTAAAAATTCTGGGCCACCCTTGTTCTTGTAGAGAGGTATAACATTTGCTAGTTTCCACACATCGGGAAACCTCCCTAATAGTAGAGATCGATTAAAAAGTTTTGTAAACGGATACTTCAAGACAGTTGCTGGCGACCTTAGGAGTCTTGGACTGATTAAATCAGGCCCTGTAGTTTTTGAACTATCTAGATTTACGAGCAAATCTTTAACATCCTGCTCACTAATAATCAGTTCCTCTAGTTTTTGAATTTCATCATATTCTAATATTGGTAATATAGTATTTTAATCATCAACAGAGGACTGTGCGCAGAAATAATCGTTAAAATAATTAGCTTTGTCATAATCACTTTCTATTTATTGGTTATTGAAAATTTTAAAAGGTTTTCCACCAATGTTTAGTGTTTATTGTGTGTATACTATTAACTTTTTTAACTTGCTTTTCCAAGATTTTTTTGTTTACTAGATCGAACGTAGCTTATGCATTTATTTCTTATTCGTCGAAAATTTATCCAATCATTTTCGTTGTTTGTTAGTTTAGCTGTTTTATGTAATCTTTTACGCTTCCGAATCATTTTTCTAATATTAGAATTTATCCAAGGTGGATCATGTTTCCTAATCTGAACCAGTTTGTTGGGGATTGATTTTTCGTTTAAGGAGTTCGTTTTTAAACAAATCATAATCGCCTAAGTGGTACTGCCAAATTTTCCTTTTAAAAGAATTAGTTAAATGTTTTTCGATATGTATTACTGCAATTATAGGACAATGATATCGTACATAATTTTCAAGAATGTTTTCACCAACTTCTCAGTTCAGAATTGTATCGGGATCATTTAACATTATTAGATCTAGTAACGCCACTGACCTTTCACAAAATTATGTAGCATCAGTAAATATTTGATATAAGCTATTTTGATTACACATTTCTCTTCCCTTTTGTTTGCCATGATTAAATGGTCATCGTTCAAATCACCGCATATTATGATTTTATCTGCATTTGAATTCATGGCAAGATCTTTTGAGTAATTATTTGTTTCCCAGATTTGGTTGACTGAACCTGGCGGTCTATAAAACCGCCAAACAATATATTAATTCCTTTAGCATGCATTTTGACCCAGACACATTCCAATCCGTTTTTTTTTAATTCAGGTTTTTCTTCACTAAAAATAATTTATTTCACATAAATAGCCACACCCCCTCCTACTTTATGATTTCTGTCAGTTCTGTATGGTTTCTTAAATTCATAATTAATCCGGCCGGCCACTTTCTTACCGGAGACTTCAACATTGTCAATAACACTTTCCTGCGAAATTTGTTATCTAAAGGTACGAAATATCGTGAGCCTAAATCCATCAATTGGGAATACAACTTCAAAATACTGATGGATTCAGTCGAGAATTATGCCAGGCAATGGGCTGAACGCGAGAGAGAAGACGTAGATACTCGTTCCAAATAGATTAAGAATGTTAAGTCGTTGATACAAATCCGAATTAAGAAACTAAATGGGTCTATCAATACCCACGCTACGTCAATTTTCAAAGACCCAAATGTTGCAAAACACTTGTCCTACCTCCATGACAAATATGTTGTTTTCCCCGCAGATAAAGCCCCAAACAACATCGTTTTTGTGTGTAAATATCATTACATAAACTGCTTGACAAATGAATTAGGTATTGACGATTCATTTTGAAACTCAACATATACCCACACGACACTTACCAAAGAGGAAATCCTGGATAATCATAGGTCTGTTCTATGTTCATTTGGAATTTCAACCAAATATGAAGAACTGCATCTTCCATCACCGTATTGGTTTACCTAAACTACATAAGTGTCCTTACAAACAACGGTATATTGCTGGTTCTTCCAAATGCTCCAAAAGCGTCATACACACAACAACTAAACCACAACGTATATGTATAGATATCAGAAAGATACATAATTATAAAACGCTGTTAGTCGTACCAAATAATACACTATTATCGTCAAGTGGTGTGGAAACAGACGGCTCTTGAATTTTCGTATGAACATAAGGAATAGATGTACATAAATATATAAGATATAGAATTTTGAACTAGTTAAGCAAAAGTAGAATTATAATAAAGTTGAAAAAAGTAAATATAGACCTACATGAATATACGCAAATCTTCTTAATGTGTACGATACGAGAATGAGACAAACGTATTAATATGCTCAAGAACGTTGAAAACGTTAGTAAAGAATGTCCTAGTGTGTATTTAGGGCATAGTGCATGTATCAGTAATATATCAAGCAAAATAAAATACCTTTAGATATGACATTTAAGATACCAACCGACAAGTAAAGTATTTGTCAATGAGACAATAACCAATTGGACAGTACTTTGTGTGTACACTGTTGTATCTTAATCAATGACGTTGTCTTATTTGACTAATTGCCTATGAAAGCTAGAATGAAGTCAAAACAAAATCACAAGACTTCAAAGTATTTCAATTTCATTTTGAATTTTTAATGACAGTTTGTGGTATAGCCAACACTAAGGCAAACATATATCAATTATATTTCTTTTCTTCTCTTCATTTTGCTCAAATATGTATTTGTTTAGACATTTTTTTTTAAATACATCAAAATAATAGGCTTTTGCATTCGAACTATTTTTCAAATGGTGGCAAGATATGCTGATTGGAAAATCAAACAGAAATATTGGAATGTTTACATCTTTGTTTCGATTGATACTCATACAATGGAATACAAATACGCAGAGTTTGACAACGTGCATAGTGTATATTGTTGAGGGCTACACTTTATGAAGGCAAATGTTTCAGAAAACTTGTGAGTGATGATTGAAATATTTTCACTTTTTCTTTATAGAACAACGATGGAATACTTTATGATTTAATCAACTGATCCACTTTTAAAAAAATAGACAATATAGAACCATGACAGTGCGCCAATGTAACTCTATATTGTATTATCCCAAGCTGAAGTAAACAGACATACAGATGACAACAATGCAACAACATAACCAATCTTCTACACTGTGTGCTATCACTGCTAAAACTGGTTTAGAACACTAGCTGTTTTTTTCACGTTGTTTGCTTCAATTATATGCGATACTGTCCTCTGTGCATTTCCTGTAAAATGGCGTTTGAAACATAATGAACAAATCCATCCAATAGTCTCGAATGTAAATCAAATAGTATTGATGCAAGCTTTCAAAATTTTGTATAATTTGATAAATTTATATTCAAGAAAATGAGCGGAAAGCCGTTGCAATTAGCTTGGATGTACTTTGATAGATCATAAAAATCATTTCACGTTAATCAGTTCCATGTTGGTAAATTTGCACGTCCAAGTTAACATTTATCAGTTCCTCGTTGTGATTTTTCAATTTCATGTTGTTTTTCTTTGTTCGAACTTGACTTTTCTTACGACCAACTTTAACAATACATGGAGACGATTATATGTATTTTATTCTAGACGCCATTTAATTAACATGAGATGAATATTATCAAAAAGAGAGCACGTACAATTGGATTTTTTTCTCGGTCTGTTTGATTTCAGGTTATACATTGAAAGATTTTTTTCCTGTATAAGAATGATTTTCCGCGTAGCCAACTTCTAGCTTTGGGGATAAAATTGACGGTCACATGAAATGGTTTTTACGTTAGCGATGTTTTTGAGCTAATGCAGACAAAGTGACTGATTTAAACGAATTATTATTTCAAAATTTCGCATTTATTTATACTTAAAACAACAAGACTAGTATCTTCAATTTTTACCTAAATCGTAGCTAATGCCCCTTTAATGTGACAACATAAACACATGGACAACATGAGTTATACGAATTAAAACCAGCGGATTATCATTTTTACATTCGAAGAAACATGACACCAGATTGTCGCTTGATTAAAAATGAATGCATGTACAATTGTTATGTTTTTTTTTAGTTTAAACAGTATTTATTAATGAAAAATTACAACATTACAGTATTACAATGTTACAGGAAATTCAAATATGGGATTCGGAAACAATTTTGGAAAGTTTTATAAATCCCCCCCCCCCCCCACCCCAAAAAAATAGCATCTATTTAACAAAACAATATGACTTTCCAACAGTATATTCAGTTTAAGGTAGCATATAATAAATTTGAATAAATACCAAAAAAAAAACCAAAAACACTTTCAAATAAATAAAAAAAAAACCAACGAAACAGTAAACTTTTACTTTCTTGATAGACAGTCATTGGAACCACCACACACGTCCAATTATAATCGATTACGGGCAATCCACTCGATTTGACATCAATGTATATAACTAATAAAAACATATACAAGGTCAACTTTCAAAACGTTTTGTATTAATTATATATTCAGAAACTTTATGAAATATTTGCATATTGTCCTCATCAGACTTTAAACTGTCCCCATATAAGATAATCTTAAGATTAATACAAGAGACCGTCCCGATAGTATCCCTTCGAATTTCATTATATTTTTGACATTTGGAGAAGTAATGAGAGGTACTGTAGTTTCTACGTGACCGCAGGAACACAGTACGTTTTCGATTAGATTTTGTTTAAATAGATGGTCCCTTAGAACACTACTCTCGAGTCTGAGTCTTGCTTAACATATCTGTTCTCTTCTACAGTCTAAGTGCAAATACAAAGGTATTTTATTAATATTTTGAAAGAGATACGTCTTAAAACCAGATTTTGATTGATTTAAACGTCTGGAATATTATTCCAACGTTTTATAACGGCTGTGGAAATGACTTCTGGTAATAGCTTGTTCTGTATAATATAGTTTGTAAATTTGAAGACCCCCTAGTCCTGTGGTCATGTAGATCTAGCCTCTGATTTGGAACTAATACAGAAAGAATATCAGAACAATATCTGTGAAACATTTGGATAAATTTTAACAACTTATGTTTATTACGCCGAGATTGGAGAGTTTCCCAACCTGTTTCATCGTAAAGCAACTGTCTCGATGTTATCTTGGTACCACCTGTGACAATTATTGCTGCTTCTAGTTGTAAGTTTTCCAAAGATGCTTTTAAATAATCAGGGATATTATCCCAGACAATATCACCATATTCTAAGACTGGGCATATAAAAGATAAATAAATAGTCTCTGAATTCTTCCTTTTTAGTTTAAACTTCAGCGTTCGGAATAATGCTAATCGTGGAATAGCTTTATCAATAATAATTTTTACATGATTATTCCAGCTTCCATCTTCATTTATAATAACCCCTACATGCTTGTGCGACTCAAATTCTTTTATGATATTATTATTCATATAAACTGGTGGGTGATGAGGTTGATGGTGCTTTTCTAATTAGTCATTATTTCTGTTTTGTTTGGGTTGAAATTGACAAGCCATTGATTAGACCAATTATGTATTTTCTCAATATCTTTATTAGCTTTTCTGCCGCTTCATATTCGTTATCAACCACTATATAAATTGAGGTGTCGTCAGCAAAAAGTTTGATATCACATTCTATATCATTTATATAAATAAGAAATAAAATATGACCCAACACAGACCCTTAGGGTACCCAAGCTGATACATGTCCAGTGTTGGACGTTTCTCCAACAATGACAACCTGTTGCCTTCTCGAGTTCAAATAGCTTTCAAAACAAAGTAACCATCCTCCATTAATTCCGATTTTTTTAAGCTTGTACAGTAAGCCTTTATGCCAAACTCGGTCAAATGCTCGACTTATGTCGCAGAAAATTACCCTTACCTCTTTCCCTGCATTTAATGCTTTACCAAAATCGTTAATTATACATAGCAGTTGGTTTACCGTCGAATCACCAGGGATAAAATCAGACTGGAATTTTGTTGATAAAGAATTTTTGATAATAAACTTAAAAAGGTATTTGAAAATGCACCTCTCCATTGTCTTACCAATGTTAGACAGCAAAGATATTGATCTTTAATTCAATAAAAATTCTGGGCCACCCTTGTTCTTGTAGAGAGGTATAACATTTGCTAGTTTCCACACATCGGGAAACCTCCCTAATAGTAGAGATCGATTAAAAAGTTTTGTAAACGGATACTTCAAGACAGTTGCTGGCGACCTTAGGAGTCTTGGACTGATTAAATCAGGCCCTGTAGTTTTTGAAATATCTAGATTTACGAGCAAATCTTTAACATCCTGCTCACTAATAATCAGTTCCTCTAGTTTTTGAATTTCATCATATTCTAATATTGGTAATATAGTATTTTAATCATCAACAGAGGACTGTGCGCAGAAATAATCGTTAAAATAATTAGCTTTGTCATAATCACTTTCTATATATTGGTTATTGAAAATTTTAAAAGGTTTTCCACCAATGTTTAGTGTTTATTGTGTGTATACTATTAACTTTTTTAACTTGCTTTTCAAAGATTTTTTTGTTTACTAGATCGAACGTAGCTTATGCATTTATTTCTTATTCGTCGAAAATTTATCCAATCATTTTCGTTGTTTGTTAGTTTAGCTGTTTTATGTAATCTTTTACGCTTCCGAATCATTTTTCTAATATTCGAATTTATCCAAGGTGGATCATGTTTCCTAATCTGAACCAGTTTGTTGGGGATTGATTTTTCGTTTAAGGAGTTCATTTTTAAACAAATCATAATCGCCTAAGTGGTACTGCCAAATTTTCCTTTTAAAAGAATTAGTTAAATGTTTTTCGATATGTATTACTGCAATTATAGGACAATGATATCGTACATAATTTTCAAGGATGTTTTCACCAACTTCTCAGTTCAGAATTGTATCGGGATCATTTAACATTATTAGATCTAGTAACGCCACTGACCTTTCACAAAATTATGTAGCATCAGTAAATATTTGATATAAGCTATTTTGATTACACATTTCTCTTCCCTTTTGTTTGTCATGATTAAATGGTCATCGTTCAAATCACAGCATATTATGATTTTATCTGCATTTGAATTCATGGCAAGATCTTTTGAGTAATTATTTGTTTCCCAGATTTGGTTGACTGAACCTGGCGGTCTATAAAACCGCCAAACAATATATTAATTCCTTTAGCATGCATTTTGACCCAGACACATTCCAATCCGTTTTTTTTTTAATTCAGGTTTTTCTTCACTAAAAATAATTTTTTTCACATAAATAGCCACACCCCCTCCTACTTTATGATTTCTGTCAGTTATGTATGGTTTCTTAAATTCATAATTAATCCGGCCGGCCACTTTCTTACCGGAGACTTCAACATTGTCAATAACACTTTCCTGCGAAATTTGGTATCTAAAGGTACGAAATATCGTGAGCCTAAATCCATCAATTGGGAATACAACTTCAAAATACTGATGGATTCAGTCGAGAATTATGCCAGGCAATGGGCTGAACGCGAGAGAGAAGACGTAGATACTCGTTCCAAATAGATTCAGAATGTTAAGTCGTTGATACAAATCCGAATTAAGAAACTAAATGGGTCTATCAATACCCACGCTACGTCAATTTTCAAAGACCCAAATGTTGCAAAACACTTGTCCTACCTCCATGACAAATATGTTGTTTTCCCCGCAGATAAAGCCCCAAACAACATCGTTTTTGTGTGTAAATATCATTACATAAACTGCTTGACAAATGAATTAGGTATTGACGATTCATTTTGAAACTCAACATATACCCTCACGACACTAACCAAAGAGGAAATCCTGGAAAATCATAGGTCTGTTCTATGTTCATTTGGAATTTCAACCAAATATGAAGAACTGGATCTTCCATCACCGTATTGGTTTACCTAAACTACATAAGTGTCCTTACAAACAACGGTATATTGCTGGTTCTTCCAAATGCTCCGTGAAACCTCTTTCAAAATTATTAACATCTATTTTATCAGCAATCAAAGCCGGGCTTCAAAGTTTTTGTGAAGCTGCCTATTCGTGGCGTGAATCAGATGTGGATACTAAAAAATTCTAAAGATCTTTAAGAGTACATACCATCTAAGACTCTCTCATCTTGCAATAGTATTAAAACATTTGACTTTTCTACACTTTATACAAGGATTCCCCATTCCAAACTAAAAGGCAAATTGAAAGAGTTGGTATTACTTTGTTTCATTAAAAAAGAATGGCGAACGTAGATACAAGTATCTTGTCTTGGGGAGGGATAAATCCTACTTTGTAAAGAATCAATCTGATTCAAACAAAAAATTCTCCGAAACTGACATTATCAAGATGCTTGATTTCTTGATTGACAACATATTGTTACGTTTGGAGGACGTGTTTTTCAACTGAATGTCGGAATTCCAATGGGAACCAATTGTGCCCCTCTTCTTGCCGACTTGTTTCTTTATTATTATGAGGCTGACTTCATACAGGAATTTATTAGGAAGAAAGATAAGAAATTAGCAATATCCTTTAACTTTACGTTCCGCTATATAGATGATGTTCTCTCACTAAATAATACAAAATTTGGTGACTATGTTGAACGAATCTATCCCATCGAACTAGAGACAAAGGATGCTACAGATACAGTTAAGTCTACCTCATATCTTGACTTACATCTAGAAAATGACAATGAGTGTCGGTTGAAAACAAAACTTTACGACAAAAGAGATGATTTCAGCTTTCCAATTGTGAACTTTCCATTCCTATTTAGCAACATTCCAGAAGCGCCTGCATACGGAGTATATATCTCCAAATTGATACGATATTCCCGGGCTTGTATTTCCTATCATGATTTTCTTGGTAGAGGATTGCTGCTCACAAGGAAGCTATTAAACCAAGAGTTCCAAATGGTGAAGTTGAAATCATCCTTTCCTAAATTTTACGGACGCCATCACGAGTTGGTTGACCGCTATGGAATAACAGTTTCACAGATGATATCGGATATATTCCTTATGTCGTAACTACAATACCCTTCCCTTTTCACGAATGTGACCTACCGAATTAGACTATTTACCGAATGTGTAATAACATAAGCAACACGACGGGTGCCACATGTGGAGCAAGATCTGCTTAACCTTCCGGAGCACCTGAGATCACCCCAGTTTTTTGTGGGGTTTGTGTTGCATAGTCGTAGTTTTCTATGTTGTGTCATCTGTACCATTATTTGTCTGTTTGTCTTTTTATTTTTGGCCATGGCGTTGTCAGTTTGTGTTCGATCTATGAGTGTGACTGTCCCTCTGGTATCTTTCGTTCCTCTTTTAAAGGATTCCAATTTGATATCGCTGTCATCAGCATGTTGATTGAACTGTGTTTCGGTAAATAACAAAATATCTCTGTCGCTAAACTCAGCTTGATTTATGTCTTATTTCGCTAGACAACGTTGTGTATTTAAACATGTAAAGGTTTGAATATGATTACCAGAGAGCAAGGTGTCGGTATGTGCTGAAAAGCTACTACAACTACTTGTAGAATTTACGGTTGAACCGGGATTTTTTTCTATATCACCAGCTCTATACATAAGAATAAATAACCAAAAACACGTGGCAATAACTACTGCCTTTAAGATTGTCAGTAAAGTCACCAATAACGACAATACGCTCAAATTCATGTTCTGAAAATCGTCAGGTCTGCGTACTTGTTTTCAGTGATAGTTCAATCTAACATTTAATAAAGCATAAAATAACACGCTACCTCTAGACTCCTAAGGCGGTTTTTTTTTTAAATATAATCACAATTTTGAGGGATTTGCATTTTTTGCAAGACATTTTTTGCTATCAACGTATTACAACTGCTACCATTACTTCTTAGTAATTATACAAATGTAACAATGTAACGCTTAAAAGTTGAAATAAGCTACTTCTACTTAAAGCTTGATCAATTCGAGAGTTAGCCGTTGGGTTTTTTTTTTTTTTTTTTTATTATGAACAAATGATTTTAGTAGAAGGAATTGGTTTTTTATGCAATTTTATGCCTTTTCAAATCTAGGTCGTAACATAATGCAGACTCATCGACAGAGTCTACAATAAACCCAGTCATGTTATTGACATATTACCTTGTTTACAACTTTTCTTCAAGATTGTTCCCAACTTAACTATCACGTTTAAAAAGCATTCGTGCGTATGCGTTTGCGTGTACATAAAATACAATGAAGTGTTTATATTGGTGCCCTGAATTGCTGTTATAAAACTACTTGACGTTAAAACTATTCATCCATCTATATATATTTGAAGTATACGTCAATTATAGTTACAACATATGTCGAATAGCGAGCTATAGTTTTTGAGAGAGTTAAACATGGTTGAATAGCTAGCTTAACCTCCAACTTGTAATACAGTTGTTCATGTTGTTATACAAATTCCGTTATATTGACACAATTTGACGAGCAACCAAAGTAAACCTTTTTGGTGACAACATTCAGGATCCAGCAGCCAATATTTGAGAGACATATAACACAAATGACTAACAACAAAATCAAAGCATATACATAGACCTAACAAAAACGCCAACCAGATATGTTGCCGTAGTTAATGGTATATTTTATAAAGACGCAAACAGTAACGTTTTTGCAGTTAATGGCTGATTGACAAAGAGGTTGATCAAAACGTTTTTGCAGTTGATAGCACATACTGTATATAGTATACACTTTCTCGATAACGTACAAATTAAGAATAACATAAAAACAAAAACCTAGTAAATGAATTGGAATAAACATTACAACCCCCCCCCCCCCCCCAAAAAAAAAATTAAAAAAAATAAAAAAACTTCCCTGTTTCCCATTTGCACTGCAGACCCCACCTGTACCAGGAATGCTTAAAGTCAAAAATTTGATGGCGGTATGCATAGATATCGACTCATTTCAAAAGTCATATGACCAAACAATCATAATAGTACGACGACAAAACATGGGAAAACTGTAAAGTATATTTAAAGATACACATCTTCTGCCCGTAGAATCTATAACTCGAGATCAACTAGTGGCATGTGGGGAGTAGACACCAATGAAAAAAAAAAGACACTAAAGACGTTTTTTTGTTATCATATGAGTTGATACATGCATATTCCATACGTGGTTTGAGTTTGTGCATTGCAGCCAAGGTGATAATGTCAAATGAAATAGTCTTGCTTCTCATATACTCTGGTACTGAGATGACCAGTATGGTCAAATTCGTGGTACATGATCTGAAATGAGACTGTATCTGTGGTTTCCTTAATCTGCTGTTTAAGAGGACATGATAAAGGTACCCAGTCTGAAAAGTTCGGATTGTTATGGAATAAACATCATAAATATACCTGTATGTAAAAAATATGATCCAGCTTATTTGATCTTCTTGTTTAACTCAAACGCATGCAAAATTAAGAAACGGTCGGTCAGGAAAGATGCAGTACATAACTACGTGTTAGTGCACTTATACATGTACGCATTTTGTTTAATGAAATGCACACAGAAAGCAATATCAAGGAATGGCATATTTATATAATTTTATGAAAGATTTATTGCTTTATTTTAACATATTCAGACCTTTCGGTAAAGTGAATTGTTGGTTTTGTTTTTGTTATACCTAATAGCATTAAAGCTTAATATAATTTATTTTCAATTCTTTTAGATCATCTTTGTACTTAAAAGTCGGCATCTAAAAGTGCAAGCGTCTACAAGTTCTGGAAAGATTTAATCATACATATGATTCATTAGGATACGCACGCAATCGGCCAGGACGTAAAAAAGGAAGACTGCTTATTGCTTGTTGGTAGTATTTAATCAATTTGTCATTGTATTCAACTTGAGGATGTGACAACTAACAGATCGTTTTATAACCTAATTTGTTCCAAAAGACGTTGTTGCATACAATGCACGGAACATCATGGCTGAATAGTTACATTTAAAGTACATAGCATTGTTGTGTTCGTTAAATACATCCAACTTGTCGCACAGTGTGATATAAGGTGAATTGATTATATAATAAGATATACATATGAACATAAAATCGGCATGTCTCAGTTTAACATGTATAAAAATCGGCTATACTAGTTGTCATTATCAATTGTTATAGGTTTTACCTTATACTTAGTACAAGTGTCAATAAACCCTGGAGACATGTAATCGTGATTGCGAATCATTGCGATATGCATACAATTAGCCAGGACGCGACAAAGGATCACATCAAATTAAATCTTAGTAGCATTGTATAAGCTCTACATTACATTTAACTTAAGGATGTGAACATAACAATAAATGTATATAAACTGATGTATATAAACTGATTTGTTCCAAAAGAATGAAAACAACACGTTATTAATTTCATGCGTCCGAAAAAAAGACGTGTTTTTTGCATACAATACACGGCAATTCATGACTTAATAGTTAGGTTAAATCTATATGGAATTATTATGGTGTAAACTACATCAAACTTGTATCATAGTGTAAAATTAAGCCAACTGATCATTATTTATTATAATAACAAAGCAATCAAATGACTTCAGTGATTATATTTGGGTAATATGATGTTAAACATTGTGTTAAGTGCAAAGACATGATCAACACAGTTACCTGTTGTCTGCCTCGTGACATGTTTAGTTTATATGACTTGTTCAATGACCTTTCAACCCTAATGTTGGCTTGTATATAGAACAAGTTCACCTGGACTTCTTCCATAAAGTAAAGTAAAACCCTTTTCAAATGTTGGCGCCTGTTTCGCTTTGTGAGATGTATACAATTGCAGTTACAGACGGTAGGAATAAGGAGTTAAACGCATATGTCTTGTGTTGAGAAGGTGGCGTTTTCTGCAAGTTTAAGATGTATTGTGAAAACCTTTAGACCTGTTTAAAGTTGGACAGTTGTTTAACCTTCTGCTCTTATCCAAAATACCCTCATTTCAAGGTACTTCTCGTTCTGCACACACTGTTGCATAGTTTTACAAAACATACCATATTGTATTAATTTCAAAATGTTTCTCATCCTGAATATATTATAAGGCATCATACATCAATGGTATTTTTTTTGGTTGTAATCTCTGTCCTGCTTTTTTATTTTTCACTCTATTCGGTGCTGCCTTTTTTTTTTAGTTTATCCTGACTTTTTTTTACATAAATTGTCATCCTGCCTTTTTTTTTTTGGCAAAGTGTCTCATCCTGCTTTTTTTTACTCAAAACTCCTGTCCTGCCTGTTTTTTTTCAAATTTCATCCTAGCACCCCCCCCCCCCCCCCCCCCCCCCATAAAAATCAAATGGTAGCTCCCTTAGTTGATAAACTGAGGATTTCAAATTTTTCCAACCCATTTTGATATTTGATATTTTTTCTATTATTGTTTTTCTTATTTTATACCATTCGTAGTGTGGCGAAATGTCAGAAATGTTAAAACAAATCAATAATAAAATGTATCTTGCAATCATTTCAGCATTTAATAAATTATCCACAAAACTGGTATAACATCTTTGAAGTTTTGTATACTGTAAACTTATTTCAAGGTTTGTATCATCAAACTATTTGATAAGGATATTCAACTGGATAAATGCTTATGAAATGAAAACTATTAATTTTTAACGGAAATATTCAACCTTTACAGTACATGTATATGTACTAACAACGTCACACGTAATTATCTGTTTTATATTTAATTGAAATAAAATCATATAAATTATCAATATATATATTTATATATATACTAAGAACGGATTATCAATCGACACACTATTTTATTTATTTTAAATATTGAAACATTATAACGTGGTTTGAAATACATGAGCATTATTCACAAGGGTAATCGTTATTCAAACAGTATTAATTTTGATATTAAGAATGTCAACCAAAGCCTGTTAAAATATCAAAAGTCCTTGTATAACGAGGCAAAAAGTATAGTGAAATCCATCGAAGTCGACTAGATCAATGTTTGGTCGACTGTTTCTATTCCAAAACATGGATCATAATGTTCCTTAACGTATCAACGACAGAAAACATCAATCTATGAGACGTTTCAGTTAAGGTCTAAACTTGTATACTAAATATAAAATGATATTCCAAATGTAGGACAGTTATTCTTCGTAATAATGAATAAAACAGTAATTGTACACGTATACATCCGAGTCAGAAATACAAAATTTAAAAAGAATAACATTTCACTGATTGCATTGTTTGAAACAAAAGGTTATCCAATCTAAATTGTATGAAACCATGGCTGTATATAATTAAAGAGGTGTTTTTTATCAAAGATTTTTTTGCTTCGTCCCAAACTGTTCGACCGCATTCATTGTATAGAACAGTAACAAGCAAAGGTAAAACATGATATGAACATCAATCCCTAGATTACTATGGATTCATTTATTTTCGTGGGTACCAATTTTCGTTGATTAAGTAAACTTCACAGATTCGTGGATATTTGATTTCGTGGTTTTACTAAAGTCTGCATACAAGACTATAGAAAATTTGTCATTCGCTGAATATTTAATTTCGTGGTTCACTTTTACCTACGAAATCCACGAAAATTGGTAGCCAACGAATAGTAATGAATCCACAGTAATATGAATAATTTTGAATTACAATAAGATAATTAACCTCCAAGTAACAACTGACGACAATACTGCTCTCTGAATAGTTACTTACGAAATAAATGCTGGGAAAAAAAGCAACAACATAAAAAAAACAACAAAAATACTCACAACAATAGTGCTTGCAACACTTCTTGTCGGCGACGACTGAGGATATTGAAATTCTTGTTTTTTTACAGCAATTACACGCGGAGATTCTGGCATTTCCGATGTTTGCTGTTGTTTTTTCCTTGTTATGGATCCGCTCCCATGTCTCCTTACCGATTGTCGTTTTATAGACCCTCGGTTTTTACGAACCATTGTTCCCTTCCTTGTCAACATTGACATCTCCTAGTTCATTACAACAGTATAAAATGTCGTTTATTGAATCAACAATATGTTTCACAGGTTTGTTTGACACCCTCAAATCTTTATAAAACTGATGTGTTACATTTGCAACAATGTGATTTCGTCTAATTCAATTGTGTCACATTGTTACTTGTATTTAGTTAATCAAATTAATCTTCAGATAAAGCAATGCCTCTACATATCCCGATATTGGTTTCCTTATTGAAAACAAATTTTCCCAGGTAAATGAATTTAAACTTTGTCATTTATTACTATGATGTATATCCTGCGGCTTAATCACATATACTGAGATTTTTAACGATCTTACTGGCAGAAAATGTCAACGACATCAATGTCTTTTGATAATATATCAAGGAATTATCTTAGAATTTCCGATAGATTCTGATACAGTATAATGATGCCTCACCTTGTGCTGTGCGGATAAACGCAGGGCGACCGTTTTGTTGTAATTTTTATCCTCTGGACATTATAAAAGCTAATTAATATATTGCAAAGAAAAAAAGATCACAATAAAAATAGATTTTGTTCAATGAATCGTTTTGTAATATTGCAAGCTAGCTGATACTACCGGAACATGCATGTAGATACAAAATCGTCTAAGAATTTTAATGAACGACTAGTTAATCCAAGCCTATTATCAAGTCTATCTTAGTAGGCGACATTTGCTCACCTCAAACACACAATTATCAATGTTTAGTATAGCGCTCTTGATCGATCCCTTGAAGCAATTGCACAGCATCATTTGAGATAATGGCAAATGTATTCAAATACCAATTTAACTTGATTCAATAAAACTGTGTCAATGTATGTCTTACGGCCTTTTGTATATATATATATATATATAGAGAGAGAGATAGATAGATATTTAGCTAATCTGCAATCAATTCAATCGTAATGCCTAATATGTCATGTACTGTGTTACAACTCTAGATTCTACTGACGAGGAAAGGTAACACTAGGCCACCGAAAGCTGATTTTTGTTAGATCAGTCTAAGTAGCTGAGTGGTACAGAGCGATGGACACAGTCCAGGCGGTGTTGTCTCGATATCCCAATAGCATGAGTTCGAATCCCGGCGAGGGAAGAACAAAAATTTGCTTTCGCAAATTTGCAGATTTAATATTGTTGTGCTGATATTTAGAGTCATAACGAAAATAATATGTGTTTTCAGCTGTGTATCACCTTCACTGGTGATCCAATGGAGAGATCTGTCATAGAGGTGTTACTTGTTTAGACGTACTTATCAAAATAATTATTTCTGTGACTGTATCGTACGATCCTTTACGATAGATAGTTAGCATTGTTTAGCTAATCTGCAATCAATTCCATCTTCATGCCTAATTTATCATGTACTGTGTTACAACTCTAGATTCTACTGACGATGAAAGGTAACACCACCGAAAGCTGCATTTTCTAGTTCAGTCTAGGTGGTCGAGTGGTCTAGAGCGATGGACACAGTACAGGTGGTGTTGTCTCGATATCCCAATAGCATGAGTTCGAATCCCGTTGAGGGAAGAACAAAAAATTCCTTCCGCAATTATGCAGATTTAACATTGTTGTCCTTTCATCGGGAAAGGAACCAATTGATGTCATTCCCTATTTTTTAAACCGCTGGTTATAATCTGTTCTTACATATTCATCCAATAAATAGATATGAGCATGCTATGTCGTGTGGTGCATTTTCACTTCTATCGCTCATCAATGTAATGTTAATTTAAGATATGTATATTTTGATACATGTTAAACAAATAGAATGTGTATTTGATTATAATTATAATTACAATTTATATAAGAAAGCCAGATTTTGATTGATTGATAGCCAGTGTATTGTTTGCATATTTCAATATTTTTTCCTCATTTCAAACGAATTTATCTGTTTTTCACCACTGCCGGTAAATTTGCCTCAAATACCATGGTATTGACCATTTTGGATATCACTTTTTTACCCTCTCCAGCATATTCCCGCCAATTTTTTTTCGGATATGACGTTACATAAAACAGCGAGCTAACGCGTATTAGTACATGTTTAATGCCCGCGGTTATATGATAATATCCTCTTATCCTCAAAATTATCCATAAACATGTTAATGAATTACAGCTTTCAAGTAAAAACAAATATCTTCACCTGTACAGAGAGTTTCAATCCAAATCTATTCGGTGTAATTAAACAAATATATCATGTTATGGAGGGGTATTTGCGAAAAATACCACTCTTGGGGCCGAATGTCCTTCGCCTAGCGGTTCGGGAAATTGTACAGTCCCTTGACTGGTATTTTTCGCAAATACCCTCCATAACATGATATATCTGATCAAAATATCAACAGTCCGTGTATAACAAGGCAAATATTATAGTGAAAACCATCGAAGTCAATTAGATCAATGTTTTGTTGACTGTTTCGTGTCAAAAACATGATAAATTATAGAAACGTCCAACCAATATGCCGAAGTCTTATACCGAGCTTCATTTTGTATGCTGTACCATTTGTGTGTAATCAAAGAATGTGTGTTCATCATTTTCGGAGTAGGATCTGAATACTCTTGGAGCATATGTGATCACGACCTGTATTTGTTTTTCTTAGTTAGGTTCGTTCTGCTAAATTGAAAGTCTCTAACTTAGTATTGATCTGCTCGTCGTTTTGTCATTTTACTCTTTGCAATGTCATCGACTTTTTAATGTTTTAATGTCCCCTTGGTATATTCGGTATCATTTTTATAAACAAATGGGATGCTCTTACACACATGTGGACCTCATCTGCTGTATACTGATACTGCTTGCTATAAATTGGGAAGTAAATGTCCAAATTTGCAATTAATACATTTAGAAACTATAAAGTTTATAATGCAATCATACAATATAACGAAATTATACAATGTCATGCAATCATACAGTTACATGTAGTCATTTATTTGAAAATGCATAGACACTTAAGTCATATATCAGTAAAACAACCTTGTTGATAATGATTCCATCTGATATATATCAGCTATATATAAGCCTTTACACACTGTCGTTATATTTCGTTTAGATAACGTTTGGTATAAGTATTGCTCACATTTTTTTTCATTGAAATGAAGATAAGATGCACCAAGGTTAAAGATGTTATGACATGAGCGCATTACTATATTTTTGTCTTTACTACCACATGGTAATACGAGTGGAAATAAATGAAATCTTTTGTGTTCTATGCGATTTGATCTCTGGTATAGAAGTTGCACAATTCGAGTGGATACTCAAATCGAATAGGTGGATTATTGTATGAGCTCTCTGCAGATAAACTAGTATAGCTGGATAGCATTTGACTTGATACATTACAGATTACATCAACATTGAACTAGTGTATATGATGACTTATTACTTGAGTAAATTTGATAAAAAATATCGAAAGTATTGCTTTGGAACTGACTTGTTTACAGCATACTCTTATACATTTATCCGTTGGTGGTGCAATTAAAACATCTATTGTGTCATTACCTTCAGTCAAAAGTAATATCAGATAAACTTGTTAAACTTCTTTAACTGTCTTTTCTGCATGTTTAGGCATGTGTACAATGTACATCCTCACTTTCAATATTTGTATTTCAGCGTTATTCATAATTTTCTTATAGTTGATGTATTTTCCTCGGTTTTAGTTTGTAACCCGGATTTGTTTTCTCTCAATCGATTAATGACTTTTGAACAGCGGTATACTACTGTTGCCTTTATTTCCTACTGAACCTAAATCCATAACAAGAGCTTCGGATACACCGAAGATGTTCTTTTCATTTACTAACGGTAATATAAATCTGTTTAGCTCGATGTCATTAGACTTTGATGCATAGTTGTATCATTAGCTATCATACCACATCTCATTATTTAATGATAATTTTTCCCTTTTCTTATCCTATTGTGTAACTGTTCTTCGGTGACTTTCATTTTCATCTTCAGTCAACTGTTCCTGTTCAACACTGCAACATCACTTTAATATTTATAGAAAAAAAAACTGCAAATACTCACCCACCAACATGATCAAGAAAAAAAAACCAAAAAACTAAACTATGACAAATATGACAACGATTAAAATTAAAAGAGCTACATGATAAGAGTTTGCAGTTACAAATCCCACTACGGAATTACTTGCATAACAAATATGTTTGGAAATACCTGGCAATTGGACCGCACTAAAAAAAGTTTTGACTCCACGTTTGAGATCTACTTTACCAACTCCTTACTTGAAACAAAACGTCCTTCGGAATATCCCAAAAAGGGAAATCAGGTTGTTTGCTGGTGTAAGAAATCTTTGTTAATTACGCATCAAAAATCGTATCTTAAAGATATATAAAGAGGTTACAGAAAGGAGTGTGCTTAGTAATACATCATTGCGTATATTGCATGACATTTGAATTGTATTATCTACTCCTATGTTTACATGGTTAACCAGTGTTTACTAAAAATGTGTCAATTTAAAACGTCCATTAACTCCCTGTAAATGTTTTGATTTAATAATGAGGATAGTTTCAAGTGTGAAATAGTTGTAAAAAAACATTTATCGGTTTATGCATCGAGCATGTTTTAACTATACATTGAATGAAATTGATAATGTAGATGTATCAAAATACCAGATAAAATATCGAATACGGCAAATCCATTGACATATTTCTCAAGAGTTAAGCTATATTGTTTTCATTGTTGATTGTATTTATGCATTTACAGACCATACGTGTATACCTATATCCGTTTGCACGTGTGGGTCTGTTTTTTTAATACTTAAGATATCTTTAAACTTCTTATGCAGCAAGACATACAAATCATTTGAAGGAAATTCATTCGACATAATAAAATTATATTTATTAATGTATAATACTTAAATTGATCAATACAAATTATACTCCGTCTTTTAAATAACGTGGATAACAAGTAATAAGTGTTTCAGAGTACATGGTGTTATGGTCAGAGGTTTCCCGTACTGGACTTTGAAACACTTGAAAGCGTATCGAAAGTATGAAGTTATTACATGTGTACTTCGATTAACCCGAACTCACACTTGTACTTTCTTTTTTTATAGACTTTTATAATCATATATAATTATGATTTATCCGCATCTGTTCAATCCAACAAGATATAATTTCCCCCCTAAATACTGCAATTCATAAAACAAAATGTATAATCTAATTACAATAACGGTACCATTAACGAGCAACTTTTTTGAATTAAGAAAACGTATATATATTTGCATAATGAAAAAGAAAGATGTTGTATGATTGTCATTCCAGCAAAGTACAGATGAAGTGGATGTAAGCAATTTTAGGCAACCATACGGCCTTCAACAATTAGAAAAACCCATACAGTATAGTCGGTTATAAAAGGCACCGAAATGAAAAAATAAAACAATTCAATTGAGAAAAAACGGCCTAATGTATAACAAAACTATTTACGATAAAACAAATATGACACACATTCCCCATTTCCATTCTCAATTTTATGAACCAACGACAACCACTGAACTACAGGCCCCTGACTTAGGACAGGCACATTAAGAATATGGCGGGTTAAACATCTTTGTGAGCGCTCGCCTAACCTGGGAGAGTGGTGTTACAGCACAACAAACTATTAAAATCAGTTCGAAATTGCTTAACTGGTCAGATAGATACAAATCATAAAAAAACATCTAACAAAAACACAGACTGGACGTGGCATGGATTTATACATCACTAACAACAAAACAGACACTAAGTACAGATCTGAGAGAACTCGCAGTTACTGACAGCTAGTTCAAACCCAATAACAACTTATAGAAGACATCACGTATTTAAGACTAAAATATCGACCAGTACACATTAAACATCCAATGATTTTAATGTAAAGACGGCATAAACAGGCAGAGAAAAACATGATATTGTACAATACCAAAATATAGTTATCGAAGGATTGTATTACACGTTATGTAAGACTTCCGGATTCTGATTAAGTACTATAATATTGGCATTCATTTCAATAACGCGTACTTTTTAGAATACTAGCACATATATTAAGTATACATTAAATAACAGTAAAGGTTGGCGGTTATGATTTGGTTCGGAATGCAGAGGATGTTAAGCACACTTAGAGTTTAACATTATTTGTTTTCAAGCAAATGCAACTACTACGCACAAACCATTAGAACAATAAAAACTGAGCGATTCCAATTGGGTATAAATAACAGCTTCAGATGATCCGCTTATTTCTAATCTGGATTAACAAAATGAAAATCAGTGAAATGCAACCCACGTCAGATACAATTTAGAATCTCAAAAGATTTATTAAACATGTTCTGATAGATGGGTTTTACAATTAAGCAATACATACATATGTAAAGCTTATCAAATATGGGTAAAAATGAACTAATAAACATATATAATCAAAAGGATATTGAAAGTTAATCAGTACCAAAAGGAATGGTCTTTTCAACTTATCACATTTAAAGATTACTGAGAGGATTCAAAGCAAATAGGTATATGCTTTAAACTAGAGTAGGACAATGGTTTGATTGTGTAATTGAGTAAAACTATTCTAGTAGACAAATATGTTGCTTTTTTGTTAACTGTGATATGTGTACGACTAGGTCGGCTTCATTACGACAAGCAGTGTGTAAGTAAGGATGCGAAAAAGAAATAGATCCAATTACTTCTCGATAATATTTTATTAGTTCTACATTCTTCAGGATGAGAACATCAAAGGAAATTTATACTCACTAATTTGTTCCGAAAGACGTTTCTTTGCATAAAATGCAGATCAGTTCATGTCTCAATAATACGTTCTAAGGATAATGGAATTATGTTTAGTCCTTTAAAACAGCAAACATATCACACAGTGTTAAACTATGCTAACTGATTATGTAAGATATATAGTTGAAGATAACAGCGACATGCATTATATTGAGATCCATCGGTTATTATCATTTTTTAATATTATTCTTTCTTTAAAAAAAAGCAAACAGATCACTCCATTGATTACCTGTAATTAAAGATTATATTAAGGGCTAACTTATGACCAACTTTTTATAATATAATCACAGAGATGCGTTTGTATTGCGCAATTACACTTTTGTTTTACGAAACTTGTTTGACACCCTTTTCCCTAATGGAAACTGGGGTATTGACATATGCGTACTTAGAGTTCTCTAGACCGACAGCCGAAGCATTGCCAAAACTGGACATCTGTTTCTACGCATGGGAGGTATAAATGAGTAGGCACGCCTGGTAGGAATGATGAGGTTAATGTAAATGCCTTGTGAGGAGAAGGCCACTTTTCTACACTTTATATATGTCATGCAACATCTCTTAGAGTTGGCCAGTTGCAATGCAAATATTCTGCTCCGATCAAAAATACCGTTATTTTCAGGGGCTGTCCGCCCTTCATACCCTTCGGAATACCTACATATTGTATTAATTGCATAGGGTTTCTAGTCTTTAATATAATATAGTATAATACTTGTCACAGGACGTTCAACAAGCGTTGCCAATTTTTTGCATCTTTCGTTAAAGTTATTTCCTTTTTTTTTTATTTCTCTTTCTGTATATAATTTTGCTTTTGTTGTTGTTTTGTTCTGAAATGTCTGAGTTAAATTTTATTTGAAGTCAATGTTAGTAATATAATTAACACAAAACGTCGCTGGGCTTCAAAAATGTCGTATATGACTTTTTTGGCTAGAATTACTTTTTCACACAAATCGTCTTGGCGGGAGGCAATCTTTGATACACCAAAATAGCATACAGTTAGACCTACAAAAACATTTGAAAAAAGACTTGTGAAAAAAATGCCATTCTCAACTGCTTGTAAAGTTTGCTTCCAAAACGTTGTATGTTAACTTGAAAAGTGTTATATAATGGCTTCGGGAATCAAATTCTTGTACATTTCTATATTTGTGTTAAAATAACTTTAGTTTTTAAGTAATCCATAAAACGTCATAGTTTTTATTTCACTAATATTTACAAAAATATTCAGTTTCACTTACGACATTTTGGAAGCATGCATTTCAACCAAATTTTCAAAGCCTGTTTATGAGATATATATTTTTTTTTGATTTGTAATTTACAACATTTTTGAAGCCCAGCGACTAAATACTCTTCAACTTTCGTAAATTGTTGGCGTTTTTAACTTTTTTTTATTCGGGCGTCACTGATGCGTCTTTTTTAGACAAAACGCGTGTCTGGCGTACACAATTCCAATCCTGGTATCTATATTGAGTTTATTTAGTAATCTGATATTGCTGTTTGATACCAGTCTTCCTTTTGTTTATTAAAATTAGGAAAGTATAAATGAAACTTGATACAATAATACTATAAAAAGAGGAGTTATTGATTTCTTTAATCTTTTCTGCTAATAATAATGTCTGCTAATGCTTTGATATGATATCTCTACATTCAATCATATATAATCATGATCTTAATGAAAAAAAGAAATAAATATATAATTTATTTCTTTTTTTCATTAAGATCATGATTATATATGATTGAATGTAGAGATATCATATCAAAGCATTATCAGACATTATTAACAATAGTATACTATGTTGCTTACTCAAAATAGTATTTCAAATTAGTCATATAGCGATTGTATTCATTCAGGACAATTCATGAGGTCTTGTCATTTGAGTAAAAATCTGATATCTTTAATGATTATTATAATCATTGCAGTTAAAAATGAAACAGAGCATTATCAGTTATACGCACCTGCATTTAACATAGATATAAAAAGAGGAACTGTACACACAATAGGTAAGATTTAAAAATCAACAGTTGACAAGGATATTATGTTTGCTTACTTAATATTCGTTATACTAGTAAGAATTGTTTTAGATTTTTTTATAAATTGAAGATTTATTTTATTATTTACTCTCTACATTTCTCTCGCACGTAAGAGATTAATTACCCTAACTAAGCAACAAGAGATTAGTAGTCACTTACAAAAGATGAATGTCAGGTGGTCCTGAATTTCGGTGGATATATATGATATTTAGGGCAGTCAAAACAAAAAACCTTCAATCTGTTACTTTACAAATGAACTTGAATATTTTATTTTCAATCAGCTAATTGTTTGCCGAACATGTATATATGAAGCGTATTGGTATGACACACATATGATATGATGTTTGTGTGCAACACATATGGTATTAACTGTCATTAGTACTTTTCAATCAGCGTAAGTGAGATGTGGATGAATGGAAGTCTGAATTGTACGTCTTGGAAGGATGAGATAGTGTCATGTCCTCCGTTTTTTTTAATATAGGCCGCTATGAATAATAATTTTATAGTTATACAGGGTGGTTGAAGTACGATAAAACAAAATGGCAATACGCTTTGCATTTGGCGAAAAAGGAAACCAATATATTTGATACATTTATCAGAATCTAAATGAATACAAGTGTGGTGACACAATATACACCACGATCGATACATAAAACTGTTTATCTGTTTTATATTGTTTTTTTTTTTGTTTTGTTTTTTTTTTTGGGGGGGGGGGGGTGATTTTTATTCTTGTATTTTTTTTTTTCAAAAGGTACTTGTTTATTCCAAAAATTTCCTGTTTACAATTTCCTCATTTGCCCAGGAAGCAGACTAAGGATTCCCGTTTACAATTAAACCAACAGCCCGGGAAGCAAGAGGCTAAAAAAAATTCCACTTTGTTCTTTCAGATTCAACAATTCCAGTATTTATTACCAGAAAAAAATAGTGTAATAATAATAATAATTATAAATATTCTTTTATATGACAATAAATGAAAAAGAACATCTTTCTAGAATGTATTACTTAATAATACAACATTATAACATAATCGAGTGCAACTCTGAACAATGGATTACCTAATACAAATTACAGAGACATAAAAGGCAAAACAAATAACACCGTGACTGTTCTCTCCTATACGGTTTGTTATTATCATATATAATTAATTAATGTGTTTATTTTTTTCTGTGTCTATTGTATTATTAGCTAACTAGCTGGTTACAGATTTCAGATTGGTTATCTTGTATTATTTCCAAAGATTCAAAATATATGTAGATGATATTTTTGTCCCATCATATTTAATTTTGTTTCGTATTTTCCACAAGGACCATTTTTTCAAAATAAAAAAGAGATTTACAAGTAAGTTTGGTTCGAATGACCACTGTTATCTCCCAAAAGCATAAACTGTTCTAGATTTTCATAATTTTATTGAACATTCCATAATATGAAAATATCTTTAACTTTACTAATGATTAGTTTGCTTGTACTGCAATCGAAAAAAAAATGTTGCAAATTGTCAGTATTATTTACCGTTTGGCAAATATGACATTTTCCGTTTGACATTCTCATTTTTTAAAGCCTACTTTCAGTATTTATAATATTGTTAATGCATTTCCATTGGAATTCTTTTATTTTATTGCCAATGTTAGTTTTTTTTTCAGATTGTTCCATACTATTTTCCAATTAAAGTCGTACCCAAAAATTTCTTGCCATTGATTTTGACATTTTGGAACTATATCTTTATTAATTATGTTTCGAATATATTTGAGTTTCAATTCTTTAGGTTTGATTTTTTGTGTCGTTTATATCTAATATGCACATTTTATCAGAAAGTTTTTATTCTATGTTTGTTTTTCATTAATATGTTTACCAGTTTCTAAAATTTGTATGAAATCGATTGGTATCGAACTTTTGACTCGTGAAAATTCGGATATACAGTTTCTTTTATCCGCAAGTTTTTCAAATATAGAACTACAACTGTAATATTCTTTGGTTTCTTCATTCCATATATCTTTGATATATTTCATTTTACTTTTAAGAAAGGAAGAAAAAAACAATGGCTTATTTTGGAATGAAAGTTTTGAATTACCAAATATTCTCATATTAAGTACCTCTGTCTTTGTTTGTGGATTATCGCAAGTCTTTAGAAAAAAGGACTATGTATAGATCATTTCCTGATAAAATAAAGGAATATTTTCAAGATTTAGTCCGGTAACGTTTAAGCACTTACATACACAATATTGATCATAATACTTATCAAATTGTTGAAGCCTATACTTGCCAATCGCATTCCAGCTTTCTAACGGTTCATGAAGAATGCGATAAAGAGACTTTATTTGTTTACTTCAAATGAATAAATCAATACTTATCATTCCCATTCCACCCTTTGTTATATTAATACAACAAACCTCTCTTTCTATTTGGTTATCTTTCCCATCCCAGATAAAATTCCAAATAATATTGTTTATTTCTTTTGAATATTTTTCAGGAATTCCCCGCATTTCAATTTCATATGAGCACATAGGCAATATGATTTTTTTTTACTATTAAAGTTGTACCACTAAATGAAAGTTTCCTGCTTTTTCACATTTGGACACAGTTTTTAATCTGTTCTATAATGCTTTGCCATATATCATCATTATCAATTCCATAACTGTGATTTACTCCAAGGGTTTTTACATTACCTGTAATCCATTTAATCTTGTTAAATTTTATCTTTTTACTTTTAAGACATCCTTTAAGTAAACCGTTTGTTTTATCGAAATTTATTTTAGATCCCGAAGCTTTTTTATATAGTGTTAGAGCATCAAAAGATTTTCTACTGATTTCTCATTTTTAATAACAAGTTGAGTGTCATCAGCAAACATGCATAATTTAGTTCCGATACTTATACCCCCCTCACCAGGTATCTGAATCCTGAATCCCTTCAATTTCCTTGTTACCTCGTATTGCACATGCCAATTGTTCTGCATGCAGAATGTACATAAGGGGTGCTACTGGACAGCTCCGTCTGGCCAAACGAGTTATCGAAAAATATTTTGTAACATTTTCATTCGTTTTTTTGCAAGTTATAGCATCATAAAGTAACATTTTGATCCATTGTCTAAATGTTTTCCCAAAATTAAACTTTTCTAGTACAAAATCCACCCAATCCCATTCAATCCTATCAAAGGCTTTTTGTTGGTCAAGAAATATTGTTATTCCATCTTTGTTTTCGTTGTCTATATAGTCTATTATATCTTGAATCAATCTGTTAGCATCACTGATGTTTCTTCCTTTAACAAATCCTTTTTGGTCTGGATGAATTATTTTCGGTCAGACTTTTTTCAATCTTATTGCAAGAAGTTTTGCTTTGATTTTATAATCGGTGTTAAGTAAGGTTAGAGGTCTCCAGTTTTTAATATTTCCTCTTTCACCACCCTTATGTAAAAATGTAAGAACCCCTTTATGTTGAGATTTACTTAAAACATTTTGTCTAAATATTTCTTGAAGGAGTATAAAAAAATTGTATTTTATTATATCCCAATACAAAATGTAAAATTCAGATATAATGCCATCCTCACCTGGCGATTTGTTGGTCTTTAGAACTTTGAGCACTTTTTCCAATTCTTTCATACTTATATTACTTTCAAGCATCTCTTTATCGTCGGAACGTAACTTATTTTCAATAAATTGGCACAGCTTTTGACCACACTGTTTGTCCCACCCTTCAGAAGTAAAACGTGTGGAATAAAATTGTACGTGTTCTTTTAATATCGAACCAATATCATATTTATACGTACCCGTTTTTGTTTTTATACGATTCCACAGTTTGTTTTGACCATCTTTCTTTTCTAAATTAGAAAAATATTTTCATCTTCTTCTGCCCATTTAACTTTTGCTCTAATTTACGCAGCTTCTGTCAAATTTGTATAAATATCCTTTATTTAGCGTTCCATCTCAGTTATTCTAAAATTGATAATATTTTTTTTTTTCTTTACCAATTTTAATGCTTCAAGTCGTTTTTCTAGTTGTTTAATGTGATTTTTATTAGATAAGCGATTTAGTGTTTTACTTACATCAATAATATCATGTCCACTTTTTTTAACAAATTATTCGTATGTATATTTTATTTATGAGTATTTCATTTATATGCTTAAAATTGAGAATGGAAATGGGTAATGTGTCAAAGAGACAACAACCCCACCATAGAGCAGACAACAGCCGAAGGCCACCAATGGGTCTTCAATGCAGCAAGAAACTCCCGCACCCGGAGGCGTCCTTCAGCTGGCCCCTAAACACATATGTATACTAGTTCAGTGATAATGGACGTCATACTAAACTCCAAATTATACACAAGAAACTAAAATTAAAATTGATACAAGACTAACAAAGGCCAGAGGCTCCAGACTTGGGACAGGCGCAAAAATGCGGCGGGGTTAAACATGTTTTTGAGATCTCAATCCTCTCCCTATACCTCCCTATACCTCCCTATGTTATGGTTTATTTTGAATTGGGTAGATATCCTTTGATATATTTTAGAATGTACAAAATAGTGAAGTACTGGTTAAAATTGTTATCCGCAAGCAACTGTATTCTTAAAAACTGCTACAGGGAACAACTGTATAATTTCTGTAATATTAGAAGCAGTTGGATTTATCAACTACAACAATTATTATTTAACTTAGGTTTAAATGAGATCTGGTATAACCAAGACAATTTGATTATTGATACAAATTTATTATTATTTGTAAAAACAAGGATATATGATCAAGCAAAACAGACTTTGAATGATTAACTGAACGTTTCATCTAATAGTTATTTATATAAATATATTGTCAATAATGTATGTTTACAGAATTATCTAACCAAACATATGAATTTTAGAGTGTATTTAACTCGCCTTAGATTGTCATCTCATAATTTGTTTGTTGAAGTAGGCCGTTATCATGGAGTAAATAGGTTGGATAGAAAGTGTACTCTTTGTACTTTGAATATCACTGAAGATGAATTCCATTTTGTTTTATAATGTGAATGCTATAGAGACTTAAGGAGACAGTTTATTAAACCTTATTATTATAGACGTCCATCGTCGTTCAAATTAGTGCAACTTCTCAGCACTGAAAATGTAAAAGATTTGCGTAATTTGTGTAAATTCTTGTTTAATGCATTTAATCATAGGACCAAACTGTTATTGGTCAATACTTGATATTTATTTGCTTCTCTGATGTATTATGTCATGTTGTGTTATAGAAATGTATTTGTATTTATTGAACTGATAAGCATAATGTGCTTAAAGTAATAAAGAATTGAATTGAATTGAATACCTCTAGCCAATGTAGAAAAAACAAACGCACAACAGTACGCACAGTAAAACTCAGTTTAAGAGAAGTCCGAGTCCGATGTCAGAATAGGAGACAAAAGAAAATAAACAAAATGACAATAATACATAAATAACAACAGACTACTCGCAGTTACTGACATGTATATATCGCCAAAAGTTCAAAAATTGCAAAGATGTATCTAATTGTGATGTTATATATGGGAAACATGTATATGTATCGGTTTATTAGACCTATTACGGTTTTAAAACGACACACAATAATTAAAGTTCTACCTTATTTGTTTACACACAGGTATACACATGATCGATCATTGAAGTGTAATTGTCTTGATAGATATAACCAGGTTCAAAGCATTCAAGTGAAACATTTAAATGACGAAAGAAAAAAAAAACTATACGAACTAAATATGTCAATTGCTTCAATAAATGTAAATGGTTTACGAAACAATAGAAAAAGGGATGTGATTTTTAATTGGTTGGTTTCAAAAACGTTTGATATCATTTGTATACAAGAAACACACTGTACGAAATCTGATATTGATAATTGGGGTAATGACTGGAAAAAATTTCGGGGAGGCGAATCCGTTTGGAATTGTGGAACTTCTGATTCAAGGGGAGTGGGGTTCCTTTTACAAAAAAAATTCGCCAAATATGTAACCTTTATAAATCACGATGATAATGGAAGATGTCAAATGTGTGACTTAAAAAGAGATAACGTTGTATATCATATTGCTAATGTATATACACCAAATAACGGTTCCGATAGAAAGATTTTTTACGACAATTTGCATAATTTAAGTAAAATGTATGACGATGGTAGCATTGAACACTACACCGTATTATTAGAAGACTTCAATTGTACTTATGATAAAAAAAACTAGACAGGTTACCATCACATCAAAATAATGACGTTAATACAACAGAATTAAGAAATCTTTTGTTGAGATATGAATTAGATGATGTATGGAGATCTCGCTTTCCATATACCAAACGTTATACGTTTCAGAGAGGACACTATAAGTCTGGTATTGATTTTATTTTCTGCAGCAAATCTTTGAATAGTAAAATATTTAACACTCGTATAACTCATTTCCCGTTTAGTGATCACGAAATAGTTACATTAAATATTAAGCTAGATGATATAGAAAGAGGGCCGGGTATGTGGATTATGAATTTAAACACAATTAAATCTGAACAGTTTTCAAATGCTTTTAAAATCTTTTGGGAAGGATGGAAAAATAGTAAAGACAAATTTAACAATTATCAAGAATGGTGGGATATAACCAAAAGTAAAATAAAATTTCTAACAATTGATGTATGTATTGTTTTATTATTTATAATAGGTGACACGTATGTTTATCAGATATGCGACTTCGTCCATCTTATTTTCAAATAAGTTGATTATCTGAAAATTATCAACTGTAAAATAATTCCAATGTATATTTTTATCACCATCAGGATATTCACCTTTCTTATCAAATGAAAATAATGTATATGTAACGGAAATATGTTCCTTGGGAATATTATCTGTATTATCTACGAGCAACGCTTTTTAAATATATCATTGATAGAAAATTGGAGTTGTCAACAAATTTGATACTATTAAAACGAATGAAACCTAATGAACATGTCCTCTTATGTCCGATTTCGATGTAGAAATATACAAAAAAAGTTCATTTGCTATTAATGCTATTTCAGAGAGTTATACTTCTGTTTTACTGTCATTAGGCAATCGTATATTAATATTTTGATAGCTGTCTACAAGAACCGATGGTAACATTGCATGTTGAGGAAAATCAGTTTTCAAATCAATTACGTAATCTTTTAAAAAAATTAATGAGGAAACACTAGATAAAATTTTGATAAATACATTTTTCAGACCAGTTTAAATGTTTAAAATTTCTTCAACGTGCTCACTTGATCTATTGCAAAATAAATCGAAAATATAAAATCGAAGCAAGTTATGGATATCAGTACATAGTAATATTGCTGTGTCATTATAACAACTATGCTTTGATAGACAACGAAGGGACATTCCTTATGTGGTCTTGCTGTAAAGGAGTGCATCAAACATGTTTGATTAAAAATGTGGACAATACGTAAATTAAGCATCACTATAAACGTAAAAAACATGTATCCCAGGTTTCAAGCATGTTTTTAAAAATAATAAGAATAAGCAGTGTAAAATATTACATCTAAAAAAGTGATACGATCTTTCATTTCTAATATTAACTCATAATGGTATACAATGTCCATGTTTTCACATTTGTGTCATACTTGTGTCTCATAGGATAAGTTCCCTTTATTCGCACTTTATCGAAAGTGGAGCAGGATCTACAACATTTCGAACAACTCAATTTGCTTCAACAGCCTGCGCGGTGCTTATATTTATCAGGTTACTATATTCCTATGTTTGTCTGCCTTCATTTATATGAGTATTTTCTTTATGTATTTATGTTTCTATGTTCATTACGTACTTATATATTGTCAATTATCATGCTAATAGCATGCTCATATTATAATCGAGATGTATTTGAATATACACTACATATTTTATTAGTAATTACAACAAATCGTGTGTGCTCACATACACTGTTAGTGAGAATATTCAATTGGGAAAAGCAAGACACTATCTTGATAAAAAAAAAAAAATAATCATAAATGAATACAACATTAATTAAAATTGCAATACAAACTGGAGTTACGTGCTTCCCATTCTGGTTTTCTTCTGTTTTATTGGTGAAAATGCCTCATAAGATTGTAAATATTAATTCGCTGGAGCTCACAAGTAGATAGAATTAAGATACAGTTTTGCGTATTAGTTGCAAAGATTAGTCATTGCGCATTATTTGCTCTCATTTTATACACGAGTCTTTACTCGTTTTACGACTAAATTACCTAAAATTATATGATTTTTTAACAGATAATATAGTATATGCTATTTACGTTTTATTGTCATTATATGTCTTAATCCTTAATCAGATCAAAACATGTCTTTGAGGGCAATATGAGATAGAAAATATCGTTTATTCAGCTTAATGTTTAATTTATAAATGCAAACAATTCCAGGATACAATGTTACCACGACAACCTCAAAGAAATGTTTTTTAAACACGTCGTTTAAATACACTGTTTACGTTGAATACTGATTTGTGATTTCACGAATCTTTCTTCAGGATTTCGATAACTTTTGTTATTTCCTTTTTAAATACATACTTTGTGTTTTTACCAATCTTTCTCAATGACTGTTCAGTTGACTTTAATTCAACTTTATGAAACTTTTTTTGTATTGAAATTGATATCCCCTGTCATAAAAATAGAAGTCTGCACTTTAGCTTTTATAGCTATAACCTTACATATTTCTAAAGACTCTTCATATTGTTTACGTCAAACATACCTTCTTAGAGCACGTCAAATTGAATATATTAACACTCACAAAGGAAATTCCATGCAACATTTCATTTCGCAAGTATATAATCGTATGTTATAAAGTTAAAGGCTTCACTACGGTTTTTTGGAATCAGTGTCGAAAGGTTCTTTAGAGACCAACCTTGTTGAACCTCACTACATAAATCAATAAAGAGATTATAAAAATCACCCAGGAGGACTTACCCAGTATCTTCAAATTGTGCAAACCGTTATATCTGATTGGTATCATAGTAAATAAAAAGTGATTTTCCTACAAATCAGATGACTAAGTAATGTATACACTTGAAGTGTGCCCTTTATCTTCCAACCGTCCGTAGTTTATAAGGACTAAGTACATACTTGTATTTGTACCTATTGACTTATTTTATGTTTTGTAACATATTTATACTTTCTAATATCATATTACCTTGTTCATGTCGTTGCGTTATATTTACATGTAAACATTCATATACTTATATAAATAAATAAATGACGTCTGGATTGTTAAATCTTTTCTCTTTTTTTTTCTTTTCATAACATAATAAACTCTAGCCTACAGGCAAGCAATAATGATTTTCAAAGATAATCAGACGCACTCGCAAAATTGGTTGCCAGTAACGAAAATATATAACGTTTTAATATCAATCGTGCCTGTGTCAACGGTAGCATTTTATTTTTAAACCGAGGCTGTCTGTACTTGATTAATATTTGTTTTATGATCTGTATATGGAATTAGACTGTTTGAAAGTAAAGCACTGTCACAAGCAATTTGCAGACAAAACCGTTCAATGTGGCAATAGGTAGGATTTATTGAATTATATTATACAGATAGTGATACTAAACAATGTATTCTTAACACTGAATGTTTTAATTTACTTTTTGTTTTTGATGATATATGAAAAAAATATGTTGCTGACATTTATTTAAATGAACAAACATATATAATTCTGTGGTGTGTTTATCTCTTTGGATATATTCATCTTGTTTTTTTTTTCTCTCATTTAGATATTCACTTATAACTGTTTTACTATGTAAAATGACTGCAAATCGTTCTGTGTAGACAATTATAATTTCCTATTGACCATAAGGTTCATTGTGTCAAAGACTGACAAACGCTTTGACAATGACTTGGAAAAAACGAATGTCCTAGTTCAATTTATTTATATGTCGATAGAATGATGATATTGTGATCTCCATTAGCAGTAGAACTCGTTCATTATCACCTTTAAATCTTGTTAACATCGAAGTTGATATCAGATCAATTTAGGTATAAACTGAATGCAAAACACTACCAATTATTTGAAATAACTGTAAGTTTAATTTGAACTTAACTGATCACCCTAAATTGTTACTAAATATACTAGTAATTACGATTGACATCATTTAATATATTTTTATTAACCCTTAAATACCTAATAAACGTATACCTAACACTTATTTCATCATGTGTGGTATATGTTTTTTATGAATGTCCGGTGCTTAACTAGACTTATATGTCATTTGACTGCACTTTCAAGTGTTAACATCATGTTGAAATCTTAATTACCATTACAATATTTACAATGAACCGTCATTTGGTATATCTCAGAAAGAGAAATAAGGTTGCTTGATGGTTTTAGCATTTGTTTTAATAATGCATCGACAATCGTATCTGAAAATATTAATGACGGAATTACAGGAAAGAGTGCTTTTCACTACGTCATTACATATATTGCCTGACATTTGAGTTGTATTGTTTACTCCTTCGTTTACCAGTGCATACTTAAATCTGTGAAATTAAACCTCGATAGACTCCCTGTTAATATTTTGCTATAGTAGTTTAAAATATTTTCAAATGTATAAAATGTCTCTCCCTCTATCAAAAAAAAAAAAAAAAAAAACTATCAGTTTATGCATCGAACATCTCGTTATTACAAATTAGATGCAATTGATAGTTTGCATGTCTCAACATTCCAGATAAAATATCGAAGACGCCAAATTCAGAATATGATCATTGGGACATGTCTCAGGAATTGAGCTTAGTTGCTTCAATTATTCATAAAATGTATTTGATTTGCAGAGGTTACGTTAAGCATGTTTCCGTTCGCATGTTCAATCCAATACGGAATTTCTTCCCGCTTAATACTTTAATACATTTAGAATTGAACTAATAGCGTTAACGATACCAATTGTACTGCACCATATGAGCAGTTCGACAACTAATGTTTCAGTTTTGTTTACAGTGGGAGTCGAACATACCAAATTATATTTCGCATGTAATCTTAAACTAGTATCATACTGGTTTAATTTTGAATTGATGTTGTCATTGTTCATGATGCAGCTGGTGTTCTTCTTCGTCGTCTTCAATAAACTTATGTCATGGAAATCAAACGTTTATGAAGCACTTACTAACTAGAAAAATACAACAGATACTAAGTTAAGGAAATAAATTCAAGAGGACAATACGAAAGCAACACAGCTTTAATTGAACTAAGGAGATGTTCCTTATGTTGGCAACTGTATCATGCAATGTGTATATAAATCAATATTACTATCAATGTGAATATAAAGAAATCTCTCCAAATGTCTGATAACGTTTTTCATGTATCAACATATTATTTTAGAACAATTTTAAAATGTATACCTACACATCGACGATGAAGATAGAATTTCAATCTTATTAAGTAAAAAAATCCGTGTTGTCTTTAACCATGCTTTCATTTCGTTTACTGATATTCCCATATAATTTATTTGGTAGGTAATCTACCGCTACTATATTAATGTTGAAAGTAAGATCCAGAAAACAAACGCATATCAACACTTGACAATTCATCGACAGTGTGAACGTATATGCACTGATATAACAGAAATGACTTGCATTGTTATTACATTAATTAGGACACAGTTAATTAAAACTGTATCATTCAAATTATGTTAGTGCCAAATACAAAGACGATACTTGTTATGCTTGAACACTAATGCGGATTCGTAATTGACAATTCGATTGCAGTACAGTATGCCTGTCTGAGTTTACGAGATATGTGCATCTTAAGAACCAAGAAAACGTTTTCATTTGCATTAGCGCTTGAGTATGACTTCTCTATTCTGATTTACTATAACAAAATGAAGATACGTATTAATAACGATTTCTTTTAAAATAACAACCCAAACAGCAACCATACAATATTACATCAAGGTAAATCTCTGTGGGTTTATTCTTCGGTTCGAAATGCAGAAGTTTTGTTAGATTTGTTTTACATTTGAGTAATACCCAACACATACATACACATATTTATATTCTAAGCAACTTATTAACTATGTTACAAATAAAATAAAACGCATATATAATTAAATGAATATTTAACGTTTATTAATTAACAATGGAATCGTTTTCTGAACTAAGCACATTCAAAGATTTCCGATGGTTTTCAAAGCAATTGGATAAATTATTAAACCAAGAGTAAGACAATGGTTGTTTATAGAGACAATTATAGTACATTATTTGTTTGCCAACTGCGATCTATTTGATGCTAGGTCGCAGGAATAATTAGACTGAACGTGGCGGTCTTATACATACCACGTCATATTTCTGAAGCGTCCATCCCTATATTCGATAATGTCTTCTTTCAGACTCTTTTCAACTTAACTAAATAAAAGCAAGAGTAGTATACCGCTGTTCAATAGTCATAATTCGATTAAACAAAAACAAATCCGGGTAACAAGCTTAAACCGAGGGAAACACATCAATTATGAGAGGAAAACAACGGAACAACAGAAGTACTTAACTACAACAAAAGCAAACACCAACATACATAGAAACAGACTGTAGATAACAACTACCATATTCCTGACTTGGTACAGGACATTTTAAGGAAAACGCTTTAATGCACATTGCGTATGCGTTGTGTGCATACCAATGAGGAGTCAATTAACTGTCTTGAATATTTCTGTTATATTTCCTTCTAGACGTAAGAAGTAGACCCACTTAATACATTTTTTTTCCCAATGATTATTTACGTCATATTCATCTCATTTCGAACAGTGGGGCATAATCTGCTGAAAACTAACAAGTTTGACTCATGATTTAGATATTATCAACAAACACACACACACACACACACACACACACACACACACACATAATTTGATGCGTCAACTATGGACACATGTACACATTTTATCATTGGAATGTAGAGTATAGCCAGGTTAGTGAATACTTAAACAATATTCGAAAGATTTTTTTATCATAAAATGTTCTACGTTTACGGTAAACTGAATTATTGTTTTACTTTGTATGCTTAGCCGTGCTATAATTTGATTTCAATAATTAGAAGATTCCGTGTTTACCTATTATCACTATCCAAACTACACCGAATTAGATTTATCACCGGTTTTGTACTAAAATGACCAACACGACTGGTGCCGCTGCTTACCCTTCCGGAGCGTCTGAGATCAACATGATTAAAACGATATATAAATATGTCACTAAAGACATTTCATTGCATACAATGTACAGCAGTCCAAGGCCTAATAATTAGTTGTTAGTCAAATGGAATTAGTGTGGTTATTAAATACAGCAAACTTGTCTAATCTTGACAAAATAGACTGACTTTGTATGTAAGATAAATGTTTGGAGATGTGATCGACATACCTTATATTAAGATAGGTTAAAGTCATTTCATGATTTTTTGTACAAATAAAGCAAATAGACGGCTCAATTAATTATCTTAAGGATACTATGTTTTCCGGCGCAAACTCATGACCAACTTTACGTAGTGTCAAATCAGCTGCCTGATGTCTGCGTAATAACACATCTATTTTTTAGATTTTGTTCCATCAGCTTGCAACCGTAGTAGAGACAGGGGTATAGATAAATGCTAATCTGGATTTCTTTTGATCGACAGTTTATTCCTTGCCAAATAAGAACGTCTGTTTCGTGTGTGCGGTGTATGAAGACATATCCGGTAACACTGAAGACGTTAAAACAGATACCATGTGTGCGGAAAAGTCCTATGTTTCTGTACATTAAATATGCCTTGTGACAATCCTTAGAGTTGACAAGTTGCATTGACAAACTATGCTCATTTCCAAAATACCCACTTGAAGTTTAGGTCCATAATGCTGTTTAGCTTCTCACTTTATTTGACCCTTTTATTATTTTTTTATTCGAGCGTCACTGGTGCGTTATTTCAAAACGAAACGTGCGTCTAGCATTCAAAATGTTGATCTTGGTATACATAGTAATTATTCTTCAATGGGCTGCCAGTTCTTCGTCCCATCGGCATACCCACGCAAAACCTACCTATTGTTCTGTTGCAAAATGTTTCTAGTCATGAATATAATACAATAATTAGTATTGTATGTCATCAAGCGATAACAAAATAGTTATGAATACGTTAAAATCCCTCTAAAAACATCTATTGTATTCCCACGTTTTTGTCGTAATTCTGTACATAAGTATGCGTTTGTTCTCGTGTCGTTCTGATATATGAGTTCAATCATGTTTGAAGTCTATGTGAGTAATGTATTTGATATTTGGGAATCTATTACTATTACCGGTTTTACTTCTGTTTATTAAAATCAGTAACAAAAACTAAACTTGATACAACAGTACCGTAGATGAAAAAGTAATTGAATTTTTCAAAGACTTTGCTAATAGTAATGTCTTATAATGATATCATATATATTTACAATGAGATAGTGTAAAACATGATTTTATTGAAAAAAGAAATAATAGAACTAGACATATATTATTTTGCTGACTTGAAATAGTAATTCAAATTAGTCAGATCGTTTACATTAACAGAAAGAGAAAGGAAAGTGTTTATTTCTTTCCAACGGATGGATTGCTTGAAACAATTCATGAGTTGTTTATTAACCTCACATCTTAATAAAACCGATGAGCTGTATTTTCAACACTGTCATTTATTCAAATCCGGTTGTGTCATATTTTTACTTATAATATAAATAATCTTCCGATGAAACAGTGCCTATACATATCTAGATATTGTTTTCCTTATTGAAAACAAATTTTCCCAGGTAAATGATTTTATCTTTGTCATTTATTACTATGGTGAATTTCCGGCGGCTTAATCACAAGTATTGAGATTTGAAAGGTCGTACTGGCAGAAAATGTCAACGACATCGATGTTTTTTTTTATAAAATATCAAGGAATTATCTTAGAATTTCCAATAGATTCTGAAACAGTATAATGATGCATTATCTTAATGCAGGTAAACAAAGAGGGGCGTTTTTGTTGAAATTATCATCTTCTGGAAATTATAAAAGCTTATTTATATTTGATAAAGAAAATAAATCACAATTGAATAGAATTATTTTCAATAAATCGTGTTGTTATATTATAAACCAGTTCCGACCTGCACGTTGATAAATCCTTGTTTTTTAGGGGTCCATAATGTATATGTCTGCCATTTGAGATCTTAAAAATCATCCCCAATGGCAGTTAAAATATACCTTTGATCCACCGCCGATCTGGCTCGCATGACTTAGCTCATGTATCTCTTGTATTTATTTGCCGTTGTCCTAGGTGTTCGGTTTATATCCCAACGGAATTATAGGCACATATAGATCAATTAATATTATCGCATTTAGACTATAAACCAAGTGAAGATTTAAGTAGAACTATTTATTATATATTTTTAAAGACAGTTGGCGTTGTACTTGCCTAATTTAGTATATTTCGACTTTCGTTCGCCATTAACTTTGGTATCACACGTAAATAATGTTACCTATACCTGATTTACGGGAAGGTTTCTATGGGGATATAATGTCCAAGTCTAAAATAAGGATACTCATCTTTAAGAACAATCAGATCAAACCGAACCTAGTATGCTAGGCGCGATATTTTGGGGGTATGTTTGGTTGGTGTGGCTGTCGTCTATGATGCAGTTGTATTTCCTATTCTTTATCGTCATTCAAAAAACTTTTAGAGGTGTATGCTCTTCTGTATTTTTTAAAGCTATGGTGTATTTCTTTTTGAGATAACTTCTCTTATGTGTGCCACATCATTCTCTCAATTCTAGGACAGTTTTTGTACTAAAATTTTCATAAGACGCATATCACCTATTATTGGCCACCATTCCTATTCACGTTGAAATTTTCACTTTCAAAATTGTATGGGAGGGAACGGGATCAATACACCGTTATTGACACATCAGACCGTACTGGTTACCGGAATTTTGGATATATCAAACCAGGTACATCATATCTGAGAAAGGATGAATATACATGTATACCCTCAATATACTTCATATCCTTTGTTTTCTTCTATTGATCAGGGGTACCAAATGTTTGGGTCAAGTGTCAATCTGCCTAAGAATCAGGCAGATGCGAAATCATGACAAACAAGAACCCACTCAAGTTTACATTAATTTATGTTCAAAATGTATAATAATGCTCGGATATAACACTCGTTTTCTTTTCCTGTTCTTGTATTTCCAAGATATAATTTTGTTGAAATGCACTAGAAATTTACAATTAAGGGAAGGTAACTCCGTACTTGGCTATAATTCTGTGCAAAAGCAAAGTAGAGACTTTTCGAATTTACAGACACGCAGAAGCGAAAGACCTAATAATCTAACTCTGGAGGAGGATAACTTCAAACTATGGTAGTTAAGGTTTTGTTCGGCCATGTTTTGAAATTCTTCTAATTTTCTTGATTCTTACAAAGACAGTCACTTAAGTAGAATAATACCGTAAAAACTAAGTTAAATCAAACCACGAGGAAAATACGCAAGCAGCACAACTAAAGCTGAACTAGGTGGACAATTCCGATGTTTAAAATTTAGTATGCAGTATATATGTAAATAAATGTTATTATCAATGTGAACAAGGAAATAATTTAATATTTTTCCTGTATCAAAATATAGGTTTATGAAACGATAATAGTTTATACTACTAAAGAAGAACATATTTCAATCTTCGTCGTGTTATAAACCTGCGACTACCTAAACCTATAATTTTATTTCGGTCAATGAAAAAAAATATATACTTGTATATTCCAAGTAATCGACTTCTACTATTAAGTGTTGAACGGAAAGTCATATACCAAAAACCGATAAATTGTTTGGCTGTTCAGAAGTATATGCACTGAAAAAGAAATGAGTTGCATTATATCTACTAAAACTAGGACACTATCATTTAAAAAATTGGAAACAACACGTTTAATAATTCCATGCGTCCGAAGCGCTTTTCTGGATTTACCTTCATCAGGAAACATGCATCATTTGACGTATGTTAGGGCCAATAATACTGACCATGCTTTTAGTGATATATCTTCAACTTCGTTCTTTATTTGACCTTTTTAACTTGTTTTGATTCGAGCGTCACTGATAAGTCTTTTGTAAACGAAACGCGCGTCTGGCGCAAATACAAAATTTAAATCCTGGTATCTATGGCGTAATAACAAGATATAATGTCGATCAAAATACCGTTATAAACAGAAAACATGTCTTCCTTTCGTCCTTTTTGGCATACCCATACAAAACCTACCTATTGTTTTAATTGAAAAATGTTTTTCATCACGAGTACGATGCAATAATGGTCACTGTTCGGTCACAAAGCGATTAAAAAAAGTTACGAATACTTTAATTTTCCTGTATAAGACATCAACCATCAATTGTATTCCCACATTTTTGTTTGATTTATTTTTCTGTGTCTAGTTATTTTTTTGTTCTTGTTTTGTTGCGATATATGAGTTTATTGATGTTCGCTCTTCTTGTTTTTTTAATTTTTGCCAGATATTTGGAATCATCTGGTTTTATTCGTAAAGTGCCATTACAAATTCTGCCCACTGACCCCTTTTTTTCTTTTTATAATTCGAATACATATAGTTTAAAATGCCATCTTTGAAAATCTTAAAAACTCCTAGTTGTTTTTTCATAGCTTTTGTAAGAAAAAGATGCCTATGTTAAATGCATTGAAAATCTAGAGAGAGAATCATTTTCCGCCAAATTTTCAATGGCTTATATCCCAAAACAAGCACGGACCCTTCAATTTTTTTTTATTTTTAGTTCATTTGTCATGTTTATTTATATACTATAAATTTATAACAGTCTTATTAAAAAGCTTGTTATCTTGAAACAAAGTAGCGAACATCCTAAATCTCATTTGAAGTAGATATAAGTAATATAATTGATAATTAGAAATCCGCTATAATTGTAACTTGTCTGCTTTTGACTTTCATAATCGGGAAAATGAAATGAAATTTTATATGATAGTACTGTAAATGGAATTTTTTTTTCAAAGACTCTGCCAATAGTTTTGCCTGATAAAGCGTTTGTATGATATACAAAATGAGATGGCCACGGATAGTTTGAAACATGATATAATTTAAGATAGAAATAAAAAAACAAGATAAATATAGCATGTTACTTGCAACAGTACTTCAAAATAGTAATATTTTTACCATATTAAGAAAGGGTCTTTTTCATTTCCAGCGGTTGGATTTCTTTGACGAAAATTCATGATGTCTTGTCATTTACATGTAAGCTGTGTGTATTTGGTGAGTCATATCATAAATTAAACATTGCAATTATTAAACAGAGCATTATCAATTGTGTAGATCAATGGGTCATGTAGACAATGTATTACGTTTGCTTACATTTATATTGATGACGCTACGAAGAATCCTTTTTGAACTTTATATGAATTGAAAATGTAGTTAAAGATTTCCTAGTATATGTTTTTCACTCGTATGCAAGAGTTACTTCCAGTATGCAATGCGAAGTTAGTTTTCACATGGAAAAGGTAATTGATAATAAGTATTTTTCCCTAACATTGACGTATATCAATGTATATAGTGCAATCATAGACGAAATTAGTACATCTGGTAACATTTAAAGATCGTTTTAAAAAATCCGTTATTAAATCAGATGCATATTTTTTTAGAACATGGATATATGCAACATATGATATAATAACGCGTGTACTACACGTGGTATTTGCTGCTATACATACTGCCCAATAACGTAAGAGAGACCTGCACGAGTTAAAGTCAGAATTGTACGTCTTAGAAGGATGATATATTTGCATGTCCTCAGTTTGTGTTAGAAATAGGAGGATACCAATCACACTGATAGTCTGGGCGTGGTTCTAAGCAATCAGGATACTTCATTATAAATTTCTAATGCTCGTTTTCAATATGGATTATTTTTTTGGCGCTGCATGTCAAATTCAATTAATTATTTACATCATTGCTAACATTAGATTATAAGAACAAAAGGAAAACATGAATTTTGGTTAAAGTTAGATAATGTTTTAAGGATTTTATAAGGTTGGTTTCCGATGAGTAAGATACAAATTCAATTCAAGGTTGAATTGCTATCTATATGATTCATCGATATTTCAAAGTTTTTAAACATGTGTTTTATTTAGAGTGCTGTTTTCATCGCAGATGTAACTGCATTCTAAAACAACTAATTGCAATTTCTTTGAAATTTGAAAGTGAAAATGTTATATAAGCTGATGGTTTTAAGCCGGCAAGTTCAATTAGGATCAGTCAATGTATAAAGAAACAATTTGATCATTTTTTATTTATACGGGTTTGAACTACGATACAAAAAAGTAATACGCTTTGCATTTTTCAAAAAAGGAAACCAATATATATGATACCTTCTTCAAAGTCTAAATGAAGAAAATTGTACTAATACAGCGTGAACCACTATCGACACATCAATCTGTTCATCTGCTTTGCATTCCGTTATCATATATAATGTGTGACAAACTGTGTGTGTGTGTGTGTGTATGATACATCTGTGTGTATCAGATCATTTATCTAATTGTCAGATTAGTTGATTACTTTAGTAACTTAGAATTTTCAACTTTTCCAGCTCAAATTGATATTTGATACATGTACTTTTCATTTACTTCTTTTCTAATTGTTTCTAATCTTATGTGTGCAAATTCACTTAGCAATCAATTTATTTACATAATGGGTGAAACATCTATGAAACATTTTATATTGTAACACCAACCTATTAGAGAAAGATATCCACCTTGCATATACAATGAAAATCATTCATATTTAACGGATAGTATTCACATTGGAACATCATCTGTGTTAACAACGTCACAACTATCTATCTTTTTTGTAAATGTTTTTTAAACTGTCATTTCATATAAAATTGACAGGAATATTAAAAAAAAATATCAATTAACATTGTTTTAAAAAAAATGCAAATGTGAAAGTGAGAATAATAAACAATTATGAAATACAATTCGAAATAGATATTAGTGCAAAACGTTGACTTACCAAACGATATTTTTGTTTATGAAATTTGAACATTGAAACAACATAACATTGATTTAAAAATACATGAGAAAGAATTTACATGGATACTAGTAATTCAAATCTCGATTGTTATATTTGATATAAAAGGAATTAACTGAAGCCTGTTTAAATATCAGCGGTCCTTATAAAAAGAGGCAAATCTTATATTAAAGAAAAATCTTAATCGTGTAAGGCCAGGGATGTTTCAATGTTTCTTGTTTAAATTTTGGAACATAATGTTCCTTACCTCATCAACAAGAGAAAACAGGAACATGTATAGCACCAATTTAAGTGGTTCGTATCCAATAACGCTTTGTGCATGATACATGTTTTACAAACATATAGATATAACACTTATAAAGACAATTGTAACAAAAAAAACATCGGACACTTCATTCCAATGTAAATTAAAATTCTAACTTCAATTTAAAATTGCAATTTTGGTGGACTCAAATATGTCTCTCATCTATGAGATCAATGAGTACATACATTAGTTTCTAGAAACGTATACTTGATATAAAAATATTCCCGAATTTATTACAGTAATTATTTGTATCAATATATAAATCAAAAATTAATGTGCATGCTCATGCTTCCACGTTTAAAACAGAAAACTGAGAAAATATATATTTCTACACGATTTGCATAAGTGTAAGCAAACGCTTCCTAAATTCTAATAGTAAATTAACAAGGCTGTTTATAGATCCAATAGGCTTGTTTTAAAATACTTGGTTGTTATATCACAAACATTCTTTCGACTTTGTACAATGAAGACATCAGTCAGTATACAAAAGAAAACAAGAAACTTATAATCCTTTGATTGGGGTGAAATATTTTGACTTGCATAGAGAAGAATTATCTTTATAGTAGACACTAACGACAAAATTTTTTTAAGGAATAGCCTCTTACTGACTAAGTGATTGCAATTAAGTAATCACGAGAAGAGTGCTAAGCCTTGTAAAAAAAAATAATTGCGATAAAAGTGATGGAAAAAAAAACAAATACTTACAACAATAGTGCTTGCAACACTCCTTGTAGGCGACGACTGAGGAAATTGAAATTCTTGTTTTTTGACAGCAATTACTCGCGGAGATTCTGGCATTTCCGATGTTTGTTTTTGTTGATTCCTTGTTATGGATCCGCTTCCATGTCTCCGAAAGGACTGTCGTTTTAAAGAGCCTCGGTTCTTACGAACCATCGTTCCCTTCCTGGTCAACATTGACATCTCCTAGTTCATTACAAAAATATAAAATGTCGTTTTTTGACTCATCAATGTGCTTCACTTGTTTGTTTAACAACCCCACATCTTTATAAACATTATCTGTTACATTTAGAACACTGTCATTTCATATTTTCCAGTTGTGACATAATTGGACGCATGTTACTGAATTAAACTTCTAATGAAACAATTCCACTACATATCCCGATAGTGTTTTCCTTATTGAAAACAAATTTTCCCAGGTTAATGAGTTTAACTTTGTCATTTATTACTATGATAAATATCCGGTGGCTTAATCACATATACTGAGATTTTAACGATCTTACTGGCAGAAAAATGTCAACGGAATACATGTCTTTTCATTTAACTTCAAGGAATTATCTTAGAATTTCCGATAAATTCTGATACAGTAAAATGATGCATTACCTTGAGCTCGTAAACACTGAGTGACCTTTTTTTTTTGAAATTATCCTCTTCTGGACATTATAAAAGCTAATTCATATACACCACAGAAACAAATCATAATTAAATAGAATTATGTCCAATAAGTCGTTTTGTAATATTATGAGCAAGTATCAACCAGCTAGTGTTACCGGAACAGTCATGTAGATACAAAATGATCTAAGACGTATTTTAGCTGACTAGTTAATCCAAGCCTATTATCCAGTCTATCTTCATTTGGCGACATTTTCGAACCTCAAATAAAAAAAAATGTCAATGTTCAGTAAAGTACGTGTGATCGATAGCACGAAGCAATTATACAGCATCATTTCAAATAATTGCCAATACATTCAAATACCAACTTAACTTGATTCAATAAAACTGTGTCTTACGGCTTCCTATATATATATATATATATATATATATATATATATATATATATGTATATATATATATATTGTTCCATTAAAGTTAAAACAGCATTTGCCTTATGCTTCTATCTATTTCGCATCTCGTTATTTGTCGTCATGGTGGGATGAATATATGCATTTTAAAGTGTTTGTGTGTGACCCATGAACTGATGCTGTGAGACCATTTGAAATATATGTATATATAAAAAAAAAAGCATCGAGTTATATATGGAGTAGCGTGTGCTTGGTATATATATTCATTATTTTTTACTTTAAAAGGAAACACATGTATGTTTGCGTGCAATAGCTATATTTCAATTGTATCATACATTTGCAAAATAACAACTTGTAGAGTATACAGCATGGAAATAGTCATAACTAGCATAAAAATATGAAATGATTTTTAAATGTTTAACAAGCATTCAAAACTGGAATGCTGCCAACGTTATGAAACAGCTAGTATCATTCACATTTATTAGAAATTATTTGCAGTTTTTTTTCTTAATTAAGACATTTTGTAAGATGTGATTTGATTGCCATTGGGGTCAATTATGTTGCTGTTAAAAACTACATTATAGGGGTGTACGTATGGTCCTACAATTTGAACACACATTAAACTGTATAACAAACTTTCACGAACAGGGGCTCGACCAAATATGAAACATTCAGTGGAGAAAAATCACTGCCTGTTTTACGTACACACCAATACACGAAAACAAACAAGTATGACATACTGTAAAATACGACAACCACTAAATTACAGGATCCTAACTCGAAATACGAGAATGCAGAGGGATTGAACATATGTTAAATGCTCAACCCTCCCCTAACATTCAGGGGTTTATCTCATAGAATTTATAAAAAAAAAACAATTTACGTTTTGAAGTAATCTTGGGTCAACTAAACCTTCCTCCCTTTCAAAAGCTTATATAAATCTAACTCCTATAGATAAAGTTAATAATAACCTTTTTTTTTCAACCCCAAGTTGTGATTTGTTTTTTAGCTTTTCATAACAATCATGTTATGCCTGTTAAGAAATAAAATAAAATAATTAGCTGTACCACACTTTTTTGATAATGTTTTAAAATCTAATAAGTCACCGCAGAACATTGTCTTTACCAAATGCGTTTTATATTCAGACGCATAAGGATGTAGTCTAGTGAAATTAAATAGATCTAGAATATAAAATTAATACTATAAGTCAGAAGGACATTAGGTAAGTAATAAAATAAGCGAAAAATATTGATAGGTTATGGAACTCCTTTTCGAGACATTTGATTAAAAAAAATGGCAGAAAATGGCTGACTCAGACTTTTACCTTATACTTAACATTGGCATAATTTGGGTCTCAAATCGTAAGAAAACAGTTTGGCATTTCATGTTTACTTTCAAGTGAAACTTAATGATGTCGACTCCTATTATTTACCCGCGGTTAACAAACCGTTCGTATATGTCCATCCAACAAAGTAGATATGAGCATGTTCAACACGACGGGTGCTACATGTGGAGCAGGGTCTTACCCTTCCGGAGCACCTGCGATCACCCCCAGTTTTTGGTGGGGTTCGTGTTGCTTAGTCTTTAATTTTCTATGTTGTGTTTTGTGTACTATTGTTTGTCTGTTTGTCTTTCTTAGCCATGGCGTTGTCAGTCTATTTTCGATTAATGAGTTTGAATGTCCCTCTGGTATCTTTCGCCCCTCTTTTATACCGTGTGATGCATTTTTACTTCCATCGCTCAACAATTTCAAATAAATTTAAGATATGTAAATTGTCATACATGTTAAAAATATTTTGAGGTATCGTTGCATATTTCGTCAAGCCAATCTACCTAACTCTGATACCGAGCTTCAATATGCTATACCATTTGATTGAAATCGAAGAATGTTTGCTCGCCATGAGTAAAGTAAGATCTGCAAACTCTGCACAATTTTTAGTCTTCAATGTAGTGTTGACCTAACGGGTTGATTTTGGTTTTTTTGTCTTATTGTCATTATATGTTGTTTGCCACGTCATCGACTTTATAATGCTTTAATGTCCCCTTAGTGTTGTCCGTTTCTTTTTTTTATAAATAATGTGGTGTACTTAAAAAAAAATTTGAACCTCATCTGCATTATACTGACAATGCTAAGAATTGTCAGGCAAATGATTACATTCGCGGTTAATAAATTTAGAATTTATGAAGTGTCTAATGCAATCATACAATGTAATGAAATTATGCAATGCCATGCAATCTAACAGTTACATGTAGTAATTAATTTCTAAACTGATAGACACTTTATCCCTATATTAGAAATTGTTTTACAATCATATTCATCTTTGACTTACACAGTTTTTATTGAGCGCCCCTAAACCCAAGAAAAATGTCATTCAGAGTTAACAGATTTATGAACTTTTATTTTCGTTAAATGACTCCGTGTTCGGCACATTCGTACTAAAATGAAAATTATGCTTTGGTAATAATCGTGATGCATTTTTAGAACAAACAACTTTTAATCAATGTATTTTTCAGGATTCGACATAATATATCTGTTCCTTGTTTCTGTATCGACTAAGCAAATATATTAACAAAAGTATTAACCTCTTTCTGTGTAAAAAAAACTTTGTTAATGATGATACATATCTGATATAGATCATACATATTTCAGCCTGTACATATTGTCGATAATTTTTGTTTAGATAACAGTAAAAGTGTTGTTGACATTTCTATTGAATTGAAGATATGATGCGCCAAGGTAAATGATGTTATGACATGAACTCATTACTATCATTTCGTCTTTATCACAACATGTCTGACTTGATAGTACGAGTGTGGTGAAGTGTAATCCTTTGGGTTTTATGTGATTTGATCTCTGGAATAGCAGTTACATAATTCGTACAGATAATCAGATTGAAAAGATGTATTATTGTATTAGCTCTTCGTAGATAAACTAGTATTGCTGTATAATATTTGACTTGATACATTACAGATTACCTCAACATTCCACATTTGTATATGTTGAAATAATAATTGATAAAGTTGATAATATTATCATTAGTGCTTTGTAACTGACTTGTTTACATCATACTTTAATAAGTTATCCGTTGATTTTTAAAATGGCATGAACACGACTCTTGGAACCTTCTAACAGGAAAAAAAATGCTGAATGATTGTTATTCTCTACTAAGGAGAGTCTTGCAGGCTTGATATTGGAATTGTTACAAATGACAATTGAGGAAAATATTGATATGAATATAATAAATAATATTTCAGTCTATTAACTATTCTGTACAATAATATGTTGGAATGAATATGTTCGATCACGATACGCACAGGTTTGTCCTGGTGAAAGCCTCCTCCATCGTTAAATCGTTATCCATTGGGCATCCCTTGGTAACATTATAACACGAAATGTTTCAACATCTTCAGTCAAAGGTCATATCATATAATCTTGGCAATCCAGTAAATTCGTTTCTTAACGCCATTTAACTCATCGCGTATTACGCATGTTCAAGCAATTGTACACCCTCATCTTTCGATCGTGATAATTGGAGCGTTCCTAATGAACTAAAATACAGATGAATAGTTTCGAATGTACCCAACTTATGATGTGTTCTTTTCAGTTTTTAACCGTAAATTATCTAAAACTGTTCAGTCAGTTATAATTTGAACTTTGGTGGATAGTCGGAATTCAGAAATATGCATTCAACGCAGAAATTACTGTTTTATTGCTTTCTAGTATCTTTTTTACTGTACATCCATATCTTGTAACTGTATCTGTTGAAAGATAGGTGTGTTGTCTTCTTAATGAAACCCAAACATGTTTATGCTTCTATGAAGTTTTCTGTTTGATGATTTGTAAACGTTTGTTTGATAACATCGTCTTACACGTCTTACACGTAATACCATATGTTTATTGCCTGCTCCTCTTTTTCGTGTTTAGCATAATTCGATAATATCTAATGGACATGGCTTATAAAATGTTTGAAACACATTAGACCAGTACTAAAATGTTGTCTGTTTTTTACTCAAAGTCTTATGATAACTTCATAATTCAAGGTCATCATGCTATAAGTAACAGAAATTGCGACATGTGCCTAATTCTATGAAATAAACGTTATTTGAGAATTTGAGAGTTCGTTTGTTTATTGTGATATTAGAAGTATCCTTAACAAAAAGTGCATCACCGAAGATGTATATTGTCAGGACTTTGATGAAGGGGACACTTTTGTTTTGATCAAAATGGTCTCCAAACGTTATGTCTTAACAATCAACTTTTTCATATAATTTAGTACAGGTTAATGGCGATAATTTGAAAGCACCGACGACATTTCTTAACTAAAACATGATGACACTATATAGTCCTTTATCTTCATGGCAATATATAACACACCCATTGGCATTGTCTATCGACCGATCTATGATTATAATTTTTATCCAAAACATTTTTATAACTAAAATCTGATTACAAAAATTGCGTCATGTCATTTGTTAAACAATCAGTTTGGAATAATGCATGATGAAAGAAGATTTCAACATTCAAAAAAGGTTTAATTCAAAACAATCATTTAGCATAACTCTTTCAAAACGATTAACATCGCTCTGTAAGCTAGATTAAGAACAATCAATGTTTTGAATATTAGTAGTAATAAAATTTCATAATTTGGAATGAAGCGTGATTTTACATTTCCAGTACATTTGTTTATGCTGTGCAGCTGAATGATTGTATTGATGTACCCTGATGTTTTATGTTGGCTATTTTTTTTGTTCATTCCGTTTCTTTTTTTTTTTTTAAATTCCTAATATCATTTTCAGTATTTAATAAAGTTGGAGGATTGGTACCTTAACTACATAAAATATCTTTTAAATGGTTTTCCTGTAATGCATCGACAAGTAAATAAACTTTAGTCTTAAACTATCAAGTTATTGTTATCATTATCTGAAAATATTTTTAAAATCAAAAACATAAAGAGTTTTGAAAAGTTTACCTTATTTTCAGATATTTTTTTGAAATTGAATTATGTTCAGTGTAGACAATTCGATTGTTCATGGTTCAGTTTTATTTTATTATTTTTGGTAAAAGCTGTTCAGTGCAAAATGACTGTTTCATTTCTAAATTGATCAACTAGTGCCCGCACAGTATGTTCGATAATCAATATAAATGATGGTTTACTTGATTGAGTATTTGGTCAACCAAGGTATTTCATATGGTGAAAATATGTCGATAATGAATCAGTCATATATGAATAATAGGAAAAACAGGTACGAAATGTACAAAATGTACAAAAAATCCAAAAGATATTTTGAGAACAACGAACATTCATCAGTAAAAAAGGTTCCGCCACAAAAATAACACGAAAATAGATAAACGACTTAAAATACACCAAGTAATAAAAACATGCGATTACGAATGGAGAGACGTGCTCTAAACATATGTTTTTTCCATTCCATATGTATACCATTGAAAAGTGCCGATTCGTATTTCTGAAATGTGATTGAAATTTAGAGATAAAAAATGTACATAAATAGTATAAACGTATTCTAGGGAGATAACCTTCTTGTTAAATATCACATTAACAACAACTTGATACTTGTCTTCACAGTTAAAATGGTATACTACCACCAAATCATAGTACGTGACATCCGGTTTCATACGAAGAAGGGTCGAAAAAAAATTCCATTGATTTTGACAGTATTAGGAATTTAACCCTGCATTTTATTCCAGAATAAACATTTCCGAGTCATTCAAATACATCTTGGGTGTTTCATAGCAGCATTCTTTTTTATTTGGTGTTTCTATAAAATATTTTGTAACTTGATGCTACATGGTAACTAAAGCTTATAAAAATGAAGAAAAGGGGCAACAATTTGATTGGTTAACTTCCAGTGATGGTTATTATCTTATATTAAACAAAAAATGTTTGTCTGTAGTACTGGACAGGATAAAACTTTACTCATGCCAAGCAATTCTTAATTTGAAAAAACGATAAATTCTACACAATTTATTGAAAAGTGTAAATTTAACAAAGACTTATAGAAAAACATAATAGTGGTATTACTCCTAATTGAGGCAAAACTAGATTTCCTATGCTCAAATCCGTCCATTAGGAAAGGAAATCGCATTAACCCCAAAAGGTATGAGACGGAGTGCATCAACAATGTAATCGTTAACTGCGCACCACCTATCACGCAAATATAGATGATATATTGCTTATAAGTTATTGACATGCGTTATATATGTTAACTGCACAATGACTAATTCGTAACTCGGAGACAATAGCTTTGTCTCTGAAGTAATTTGTGTTATGGTCAATGATGTTGTTCTTTTACGTTTAAGAGATTTTTTTTATATTCGACAAAGTCTGTCAACATTGAGGAGACTTCATGTTTTTTAAATGTGATGGTTTGTTTGTAAATGTTACTTTGCAAATGTAAGAACCATTAATTTCACACAAACAGCTCTGATACTGTGGATTTAAGTAGACCATAGGAATCATAAAAAATGCACAGTTGTAAAATGTAATTAAAGGTAATTGGCCTCATTCTTTCACAGATTGACTCTGGGATTTTTTTTTGTCTTGTTTTATCTCAATCATGTTTATATTGATCTCAGTTAAGATCGAATTTATGAGAAGAAATGTTTTGACTAATTCACTACAAGTGATATTATCGAAATTAAATCCCTCGTAAACCAATGTTGTTCTAATCTAAACCGATCCTTAAAGGAATACACTAGTACGAAATTGTAACTCGTTCAGTATACGTTAAGGTCAATCAAATCCACCAAAGTGTAAGTGCAGTTGTCACACTTCAATTTTCTTCAATTAAGATCTTAATATAAAGTAAATGTCATGTATCCGTATTAAATGAAATACACTGCATGCTGCTATTAGTTTTGGAACACTATCTTATCGACTGCATGCATAATATTTATGATAAATATCGGATTTTTGTTAGTGCAGAAAACAAGAACTGGAAAAATAACTGCAATATTAGCTTCATCTCATAGCAAGACAGGACATTCCTTGTGTGTGAAAAGAAGTTATACATGTTTTATCAACGTTTTCGTTTCTAACTCGTGTGGTGTATTATCCAAATATAATTTGGTTAACAGCCCAAATGCACAAGTTAAAAAGAAACTGTTAAGACATATTTGTAAACGCCAGTTTATATATCACACTGTTGCAAAAGATACGATAATTAAGTAACACTAAATTATTGTAGCCTCTAATCTCCGTTTAAAAACAATTATTATTTATAAACAAGAAGGAAACATTTTACTGAACAATTCTATCATGCCATCTATGAAGGAAGCAATGGGAATAATAGTTCTGTGTATTAATTCATAACAATAAACTTTGAATACACTTAGCGTTTTCATCACTGTTTCTGATTGTAATTCCATGGTAAGGTCTTTAAACTATATTCGATGATCAATTCAAGTGCAAGACGAAAATAACCAACACCTTGAAAATACTTCATTGATAGATACTGGGAAAAGAAAACAAATCGAATTCTATAAAAATGAAAGAAACATAAAAATACTGTCCAATTATACCCGATCAACATATAGGTATTAACTATAAAACATCATTTGTCATTATTGAAAATTGAATTGTGTCTACTTCTTTTTTTCTGACATTCAGGAATCTAATAAACAATTTCAATAGCTGCTTAAAAGTACCCATATTAATGTTGCGATTTTAGAAAAGTTCAATAGTATTAAAGCATTTGACTTTTCTACACTTTACACAAGTATTCCCCGTTCCAAACTAAAAGACAAATTGAAAGAGTTTGTATTGCTGTGTTTCATAAAAAAGAATGGTGAACGTAGATACAAGTATCTTGTCTTGGGGAGGGATAAATCCTACTTTGTAAAGAATCACTATGATTCAAACAAAAAATTCTCTGAAACTGACATTATCAAGATGCTTGATTTCTTGATTGACAACATATTTGTTACGTTTAGAGGACGTGTTTTTCAACAGACGGTCGGCATTCCAATGGAAACCAATTGTGCCCCTCTTCTTGCCGACTTGTTACTTTTTTATTATGAGGCTGACTTCATACAGGAACTTCTTAGGAAGAAAGACAAGAAGTTAGCAATATCCTTTAACTTTATTTTCCGCTATATAGATGATGTTCTCTCACTAAATAATTCAAAAATTGGTGACTATGTTGAACGCATCTATCCCATCAAAGAGATAAAAGATACAACAGATACGGTTAAGTCTGCCTCATAACTTGACTTACATCTAGAAGTTCACAATGAGGGTCGGTTGAAAACAAAACTTTACGACACAAAAGATGATTTCAGCTTCCCAATTGTGAACTTTCCATTTCTCTGTAGCAACATTCCAGCAGCGCCTGCATACGGAGTGTATATCTCCCAATTGATACGATATTCCCGGGCTTGTATTTCCTATCATGATTTTCTTGATACAGGGTTGCTGCTCACAAGGAAGCTATTAAACCAAGAGTTCCAAATGGTGAAGATGAAATCATTCATACGTAAATGTTACAAACGCCATCACGAGTTGGTTGACCGTTATGGAATAAGCGTTTCACAGATTATATCTGATATGTTCCTTATGTCGTAATTACAATCCATTTCCTTTTTCACCACGAATGTGACCTAACGAATTAGACTATTCACCGGGTTTGTAATAACACGAGCAACAAGACGGGTGCCACATGTGTAGCAGGATCTGCTTACCCACTCCGGAGCACCATAGATCATCCCTAGTTTTTGGTGGGGTTCGTGTTGGTAAGTCTTTAGTTTTTTATGTTGTGTCTTGTGTACTATTACTTGTCTGTTTGTCTTTTTATTTTTTGACTATCCCGTTGTCAGTTTGCTTTGATCTGTGAGTTTGACTGTCCCTCTGGTATCTTTCGTCCCACTTTTTCAAATTTTTAAAAACAAATCGTATAATTTATTTATGGTATTCAAGTTCAGGTTGAGACTAAAGGCTTTCGTTTCGTCCTCCATGTATTTTAATTCAAACTTTTAAAATTTATAAGTTTATGTAGACCCCCCAAAAATGAACTGATATTGTGTAATGACAGAATTCAAAAAAAAAGAAGAAAAAGACAAAAGATATTTCCTTTTTTTTTTGATTCGGTGAAAGGTTTGAATCTGAAAATGCACAGCCAAGTGGTGTTCAAATATCAACGTTAACAAGAAAAGTATCGCTCCACTAATGCATACACAATGCTTAACCAATTATGGATGTTACATAACTGCGACGGTTTTGGTACGTTTTTTTTTTTTTTCGCTCTGGAACATTGATACAAACTCTAAATATTTCCGTGCATTAATACATAAATGCAAAATGCAGGCAAACGTAAACTATTTATATGTATATATAAGTCAAATTTTGTTTGACATAAGTTACTTTTACAACAATGCAGTTATGATTGTATTAAATTCGTGTTTAAATAATTATCAGATAGACTATTCCTGTATATACCATGACATTGTTTCATCATTGAAAATAAATTTTCCCAATTCATTGATAAACAATATCAACAAATTATTTTAGTTAGTCCGAGAAAATCACCACCTTTTTTATGAGGTTCTAGACGTTAAAAAGCTAATTAATATAAGGCAAATACAATATATTGCAATTAAATCGAATTATTTCCGATAATTCGTTTGTAATGTTACAAGCCAGTTCTATGCAGCAGGTGCTACCGCAACATTTATGTTGATACGAAATGGTTTTAAATATATAATTAATGACCAGTAAATATAAGTCTATTATCAAGTTTACCGTCGTAAGGTGACATTTCCTCACCTCAAGCAAAATATATCAATGTTCAGAACACCGCTTGTGATCGATACAATGAGGCAATTACACGGCATTATTTCAAATAAAGTTCAATGTATTCAAAAACTAATTTCACTTTATTTAATAGAACTTAGACTTACGGTTTTCTATGTATATCTTGTTTTGTTGAAGCTAAACTATACTAGTTTTCACATCCAATCTTTTATGGTAATATTCTTTACAAAGCACAAAAAATGTCAGTATTCACCTCAAAAGCTAACAAAACCTTTAAACAGACTTATTAAGAAGGGATATAGTTACGATACTGTTGTCAGGTAATTAAAGATTGCATATTTTGGCTTTAATATTGATTCACTTATAGTGTGTTTGCATCGGAATTAAACATATTTATTATAAAACCAGTTGTTGGCATGACACGGGTTATGTTCTTCTCATATATTTTATGATGGTATAATACTAAACCCCTAACAGGAGGGATTGTGCCTGATATTCATATAATGAAGACATAATCTTTTAATCAGTTTAATTGAGGTCTGGAGCTGGCATGTCAGTAACTGCTAGTAGTCTGTTGTTATTTATGTATTATTGTCATTTTGTTTATTTTCTTTTGTTTCCTATTCTGACATCGGACTCGGACTTCTCTTAAACTGAGTTTTACTGTGCGTACTGTTGTACGTTTGTTTTTTCTACATTGTCTGGAGGTATAAGGGGAGGGTTGAGATCTCAAAAAACATGTTTAAATCCCGCCGCATTTTTGCGCCTGTCCAAAGTCAGGAGCCTCTGGCCTTTGTTAGTCTTGTATCATTTTTAATTTTAGTTTCTTGTGTATAACTTGGAGTTTAGTATGACGTCCATTATCACTGAACTAGTATACATATTTGTTTAGGGGCCAGCTGAAGGACGCTTCCGGGTGCGGGAGTTTCTCGCTGCATTGAAGACCCATTGGTCTGCTCTATGGTCGGGTTGTTGTCTCTTTGACAAATTCCCCATTTCCATTCTCAATTTTAGTACTTCTATTTGATTCGTAATTTGTTTACACGGTTAAAAAATCTATGAATTCTCGATAGTATGTTGTAGTTCATTACCTGATCCTGCGAAAACATCCGTTCTTTTTTTTTCAAATCAGCGAGTTACATATTGTTTATAAATTAAAATCTTACTTGTTTTTTTTTTACTTGAAATTGAAACAAATAAATATTTATGTGAACAGAAGCGTTATCTTGTTTATTTTGTGTGAACCATCCATTTGCAACATAAACCATTGTCACTGAAAACAGTGTGTAGCACAGTTTTGCATTACATATTAATTTTCGATTTTCTTCGAGAAAAACTAAATCACTATTATTGAACCACGTTTATCAGTCCGTTCGCATATTACTACTTCACCAATTTGTGATCTGAAACTGTTATTTTGATCTGAACAGTCCTCCTCTGAAAATACCGCACAATACATTAGTACGTCATTTCAGTTTTTCATCAATTTTCAGACTTATCCACTGCGGTACTTTCAATGCTGTTCAGACATTTTGTTTGCAGTCAAAAAAGATCTGTTTTGTCTGTTCAAAGCTGCCATTTACCTGTACACATCATCATCATACTGAATTGTCTGATATGCTACTGAACAGTACTGAATTGACAACAAGCGAATAATTTTAACAGTACTGAATTCCCAGCAGTCTGAAAATTGACTGAAATGCTGGACAAGACAGACTAATTTATTGTTCGGACTTTTCAGATGATGTTTATATCAAACTTAAAGTTAAAGACGATTTTAATGAACGTGTGGCTTAATTAATGGATATGATTATAGATGTCATAAGGAATGAAAAGTTGATATCGCTTGATATCAGCTCGAGTTTTTTTATTTCAATATGATAATGAACGAGCTTTCCGAAGGGTTAATATCACTATTTAAGTTGATTAACGAGAGTTGATATCAAGCGATATCTAATTCACTAGAGTTGTTAAACCTTTTTCTCATATCGTCGACACTCTCATTGTGTTAAATTAAAAATTTGACATTAGTCATTTTAAACTGTTTGTGCGCTTTACAATGTAATACAATTTGATAAAAAGAAGATCTTATGGGGAAAATCAAACGGAAATGTCGTAATATTGTCTCATACTAATGGAAAAGCTAATCAAATCAACTCAGTTTTCGTATCAGTATCCATGAAGTCTCTTCATGCACGAACAAAAAATCAACAGGCCACAACCACAAGAGAAAGCAATTTTAAAATAAAATTGTTAACAACATCATCAATATTTTTTTTCTTCAGGATTTGACAATGTATCCGTTCGAATTTATTAAGTATATATATAATTGACTAAGTATTTACATCTTTGTTTGTAAAGAGCTTTTTCGATGATGATGTGCATCAGATATATTTCAGCGTCTACAAACTGTCGTTATATTCCGCTAAGATGGCTTTTACTAAACATATTATTGACATGTTTATTGAATTGAAGGTTAACGCTGTAATGACATGCACGCAATACTATCTTTTCGTCTTTACTATCACAAGTCTGAGATACAAGTACGCTTGTGGCAAAGTGTAATCTACTGGTTTGCATACGATTTTATCTCTAGCGTGGAACTTACATAATTCGCTTTGATAATCAGACAAGTATAACTTCACAATATTTGCCTTTGAACGTGAAAAATGTCACAACAAATTAAAATTTGTATACATGTATGTGGACTCATTCAGACAAAAATGAAGTCATTAAGCTTGACTGTTCTCTGGTCCAAATCTCTTTACACCATTTATCCCGTCGTATATTCTGCATTATCAAGAAGTTTATACATCCTCAGTTTTCATAATTTTTAATTTTAGCGTTCCTTATGAAGTTAAATTCAATAAAAGAGCTGCGGATGCACTCAATCATACCACATCTATTTTTTTATATTTTATTTTATTGAACAAACCGATTGTTACATTGTTATCCCGTGACTTTCATCTTCAACTTCATTAGTCACATTTGTCTTTTTGGTTTTATACTACAGATCAACTGAAATGTTTATTGAAACACCAGTGATTTCAGATAATGCATCGAATGTGCAAATGAAAATATTTCAAGTTATTTTCTTGAAAACAAAGCTCTAAACTGGTTAATTGTAATGTTCTATTTTTCCCAGACCAGTTGTCTATGTGATGACTTGTAGACTGTTTTTTTTATATTTTCGTCATGTCCATTTTTTTTTCTTCCTGTATTTTTTACTTTCAATTATTACCTAATTCAAATTTCGATGAACTTTTAATGTATTGTTGGTAGTTGTAGCCTCTTTCTTAAAACTTCTTGTTTATGAGCCTAATACAACAAATGTCCCATAATCATGTTTTATAGTAACTGTTGAATGTCTTACTATAGTTTGTTGCTCTTTGCTTGTTTACGAATATGACTTAAACATGTTAAACATGTATTACACTTTTTATCTAAACATTTCGAAAATCGTGCTGTTAGCATGATTAGCAAATTTGAGATAGTTATCACTTTTGGTCATCGTGATAATGTCAATTCTAGGAAACAATTATTTGAAAATAGAGACAATTGAATATAAATTAGGGAATTAATTTTGAAATAATGATATGAAGTTAATGTTTTTAATTATTTTCTCAAATTTGAATTACGTAGTGTGTATACTTGCTTAAAATTGGAGGTTTATGCTGCCATTTATTTTTATCAAAGCCAAGTTTTGTGTTCAATATTTGTTCAACCTTCAAGTTTCAGCAAATACAAATATTTGCTTAACAGAAGGTCCATTCGTATGAACCGTCATTGTACATGGCAAGGCATATTGATCGATTTAACGAAGCAATGTGTTAATTCCATGTGTATTTGCTGACCATGTAACTTAATGCTATGTCTATTTCAAACATTAACGGCTACACAACTCGAATTCCATTCAATTTGTGGTCAAACGTATAGCTATATCCAATGTAATAAAATCAGTATGTTGCCTCATCGATCCCTTCTCCCCTTAGTTCTATGCTGGAAACGTATTTGAATTGTTCTGAATTTTCGTCTTTAAATATATGTTTATTGTCAGGAAGTCTTATGATGACGTCATAATTCTAGGTCATCATTCCAACCTGAAATGGTATGTTCGTATGTTATTACTACCATATGTAAAAAAAAACTTCTACTAGTGGACTGATAATTCCAAAGGTTATCATCAGGAAATTAGCGGAGTAATTCTATACTAGCAGACGAAAACGAACATAATGTGTGTTAATTTTTCAGTGATAACACATAGCAATGTTTTTTGAAATTACAAAATGTTTTACTTTCATTGGTGCCTTCGATTCCAGGTTCAGTTTAAGCTTTAAGTTTGGTCCTTTTTGGTTAACGTAGGGATGTGTTATCCTGTCCAGCTAATTTGGTATATTTTTATTCTAATCAGTTTTGCGTCTGTTTTGTCTATTACAAAGCTCGACATGTTCATGTCTTCTTGTTCATGTTGTTTGTAGCTTCAGGGTTTTTGTTTTATGTCTTAATTTCCATAACAAAAACGCTGTCAGTAACGAAAAGTAAAAAAACAAAAACGCTTTGAAATACCAAATGTTATCTGATTTCAAAAGCGAAGACCAACAGATTGATATTGTCTGCATATTGTTGAAATGTGTCACCTAATTCAATACAAGAATGCTAATGAATATACATGGAAAACAATAACGTCATATCCATTTACGTTAATGATAAATATAATCGTTTTATAACATTTAACGATTCGACCATTTCGTCACTTTTAAAGGATAATTTCATGGCTTTCCTCCGGCAAAAATCATTTTAACTCGGCCTCTTGCAAAATTTTATAAAAATGCACTTCAATTTAAAAGAATGCTTGTATAAGCAAAATATAATTTATATAAGAATGTTTGGGAAAAAACGCTAACCAATGTAAACAAAAGTTTCAATATGACTTCTCTTTCACATGATGTATCACAGAACAGTAGATTTTAAGATTTTCAGATGTGGTTCTTAAATAGATTTAAGAAGATGTGGTATGAGTGCCTATGAGACAACTCTCCATCTAAGTCAAAATTTATAAAAGTAAACCATTATAGGTCAAAGTACGGTCTTCAACACGGAGCCTTGGCTCACACCGAACAGCAAGCAATAAAGGGCCCCACAAATTACTAGTGTAAAACCATTCAAACGGGAAAACCAGCGGTCTAATCTATATAAAAAACGAGAAAAACTTAAAGTATGGTTGATAACCTTTTGGCTTGAATTGTTGGAAACCATGTACACCAAGTTGTATTGAATTGTTTTCCTGACAACAATCATTATGATACACCAATCTCCTTCTTACAAATGAACAACATTAGGCAGGTGATCATGCATTATTTAATAAAGATTATCTCTAAAAGCTTTGTAAAAAATGCATGTTCAATTAATAAAGTGTATACAGTATTGTGTACAGGTTGTCATTCAATTGCTATGTGATTTTAATACTTTTCGAATACTGTATGTTATAACCGAAGTATGCATAAGCCTCCTATGATACATATTAGATCAATCTAATATTCTCGTGTTACTATTTATTTTATCACACTCTGTTATGGGTTTCATATTTTATTATTATGTCATTTACTTCTATGCTACTGTGCTGAAAATCTGTTCACAAATATAAAATGTGATGATGCAATCGCATTATGTTAGTCTGATAGAAAATTCGTTTGAATCTCCAATGATAAAGGAACATTTCAACATTTAAAAGCGTTGATTCCAGCAAAATCAGTTTGCAATATCCTTTGAAAAACAAAATTAAAACGCATTGTATGCTAGATTAACTGAACATTTAAATATTTATAGTTATAAAAATGTCGTAATGTGTTATTAAGCGCGATTCTATTTTTCCAGTACATTTGTTCAAGCTGTGTAGCTGTATAGTTGTACTTAAATACCCTCGGGTATGCATTATTTCTTTCGTTCTTTCCTTTTTTTTTCTTTTTTTTTTCTTTTTTTTTTCATTGTGTTCATCCTTTTTTTTTATTTTCAATTTGTTTGATTATGATCCATTATAACGCACAGGACTGAATAACTGTACTCTATAACAGTATTCTACGTGATCCTATACTGCCACGATAAATAAATGATATTTAATCTTAAGCAATCAGTTTGATCTTATCGTCAGCAAATTCTGAATTTAAAAACAATTAGCAATCTAATGAGCCTAAGTTGCTTTCAGAAATGTGTTTGCAGTTCAGTTTGGACACTTCGCTTGTTCATTGTTTTGAGTTTACAAGACCTGGTCAGTACAAACTGACCGCGCCAGATCACGATTGATTTTAGTGCACACACGGTGCGTGTATGTTCGAAAATCAATTTTGAATTGGAATACAATGCTAAAGGTTCACGCGAGACCAATATTTGCAAACTAATTGCATGAAATATTCGATATGAAATACACCACCGTGTAAGTCTTGATATAATCATTCACATTGTCTAGACAATTAGTACATTTAATTGGTGAAAATAATAATAATAAAAAAAAACAAATATTTGATTATATAAAAGTAAGAAGATATGGTATGATTGCTAATGAGACAACTCTTTACAACAGATCAAATGACACAGAAATTAACAAATGTATGCCATTGTACGGTCTTTAACAACGAGCAAAACCCATACCGCACATTAAGCTTTAAAAGGCCCCTACATGACAAATTTAAAAACTATGCCTTGTAAGAATGTTATTATTTATTCAAAGTATAACGAGCAGACACGTTTTATTTAAAGATATAAGCAGTTCTCTAACAAAATTTAAACAGTATTTTTCACTGAAAAAGCATGTTTACATACCACATCGATTGAATTATCATTGAGACAAAAATCATTATTTCCTTTAAACGAGGTTGTTGAATATATTGGAAAAATAATGTTTTTTGCTTCTTTCGATTCTTTTTGTCTCGAGAATACCCAAATGGAAGTTAGATAAAGTGTATCTAACGGAAATTGAATCAAATTAGGATAAATTTCAAAATGTCAAATTGTCTGTAATTATGAGCATTACACAAATCAAAAACATTGTGTTCAACTAAAGTATTCGAGATTAGATAAAAACAAATAAGCAAACTATTCATTGGCTTTTTCATCGTTCTGTTTTTACAAACAATATGATTTTGAGGAGGCTTCATTAGTCAGGAGTATGGAAAGATTACTATTTCCATAATGTACTACAAATGCTATAGAAACAGTATTTGCGAAAGAATATACAAAAATAAAAATACAAAAGCCTTGAACGAGAACAGTAAAATTAAATCGAGATACAAACGCTAAGAAACCCTTTGTAAGAGTTAATGACAAACGGAAATTGAAGATACATTGTTTAAACAGTTTTTCAAAACTTTGACCATTACTTCCTGTGAAATATGCCTTAATACATATGTATTTCTTTATATTCTGATTAAGTATATGTTTACTCTTTTTAATTCGATCATATTATTCATATAGTCGCGTTATAAATGCATTAATTGACCAATATATGAATACAAAAGAAGTCTTGGCTGTGTAATCTAAATTTCTATCAAAACCAAAAGCATATGCAATTCTGCCTAAAAGCAAGCAGAGATGATTTTTGCCTACGATCAGAAGCATCCAATAACTTGTTTGCCTCTTCAAAAGATTTATTGGTTGATTTTGTTTTAATATTAAACGTGTCTAGGTCAAATACAACTCCTTTCAATCCTAGACTGTCTGAAACTAATTTACTTTTCTTGGATGATCTGTTAAGAAATTAGATCGTTAAAAAGTTCTGCACTGAAAGAAGCAATTTGCAAACAGAATCGGTCAATAATGTAATTTATTTAAAGATTTGTAGAATGTTTATTTTTTTCAAGAAAGTGAAACAACACAAAGAATTCTTAAAATTTACCCCCATGAGATACATTTTATAAAGAGAAGGGGGAGCAAAATAAACATTACATATTCGTAAGTCAAGGAAACTGACAACACCATGGCAAAAAAACTACAGTCGACTAAAAAATGTAGTCTACATTGCCGTTTTTTTTTTCTTCACATTTGTTAGATTTATCTGTATGTTTGTTTGTATTTTTTAGTCAGTTGTGTTGTATGTCTGTGATGTATGTTTACATGTAACAGTTTCGGCTGTTGGGTCCTAATAAACGTCTTATTAGTCTATTGTGTCTGTTTGGGTTGCTCAATCAATTGTGTTAATATAAAAATCCAAAATGTATTAAAAAAACAAAAACAACAACAAAGAGTATGGTCAAACCCGGGGAAGAAATCAGAGCTATGCATGAGGGAAATATATCTCTTATTTGAAAGCAATTTCTAAAATTGTATAGACACAACGTTTATCAATTGAATACAAAACCCATGTTTTCATGCAAGTACAACTGATATAATAAATTTTATCCATGTTAGGCGATAATGCAAACTGGTCAGCAAACAGATTAGCAGAACAACGGTCAAGATTGATTCCAATCATCATGAATAAGCTATTACTTCATGTCCATTAAGGCTTAAGTTATCAAAAGTAAGTCGTTAAATTTATCAATAAACTCCAGACGCGGACCCTTGAATTAAAGATTATTTATTTAGAGTATTTATCCGAGAAAACCTACTAATATAGGTAGTGAAAATGGATGATATTAAGAATGCCTCGCCTGTCGACAGCAATGTCAAATTATATTGCGGCCTATTTATTGAAACAATATGAAATGTCCATTTGTTAAAATAAAGCATAAGGTCTTAAGTACCAATTTGATTTATGATTTCTTAAATTTCATAATCAACCAGACAAAATACATCGATGATATATTCAAAATGAATACATTTATTTCATCAATGTTGTTTGGAGTCTAGAAATAAACCGATTTGTGTTTGAACATTCCAAAATCTTTGATAACCATTATGATTTAACTTTACCTATGCACAAATATCTGTTACTGTATGTATTATACTAAGGAACAACGTAACCTAATAAAAAGCATTTCTGCTTTGTATCGAAATATCATGTAATGAGGTTAAACACGCTTTGTATGAAGAAAACGTTTCATACGAAAGTGTTGCATGATCTGCTGAGCCTTCCGTGGCACCTGAGATTATTATTATGTTTCTTTTTAGTTTGGTTAGTGTTGCTATAAAATGCATAATTTCATACTTTATTATCGATGGAAATTATAAATGTGCATGCCATTACTATGCCGATCACCGAAACTTTCAACCTCCTTGAACTATTATTAATTAGATATAAGAAGATGTGGTATGAGTGCCAATGAGCCAACTCTCCATCCAAGTCATAATTTGTAAAAGTAAACCATTATAGGTCAAAGTACGGCCTTCAACACGGCGCCTTGGCTTACACCGAACAGCAACCTATAAAGGGCCCCAAAAAGACTAGTGTAAAACCATTCAAACAGGAAAACCAACAGTCTAATCTATATAAAAAACGAGAAATCGAGAAACACTTATGAACCACATCAACAAACGAAAACCACTGAACATCAGGTTCCTGACTTAGAACAGGTGCAAACAAATGCAGCGTGTATACACGTTTAGATAGAAGCCAACCTTCACCCTACCTGAATCAATAGTGTAACATCACAACATAGAAAGACAAAAATTGCTCGATCAATGACGTTTGTATATCTTAATTATGTTCCACTGATGATGTTAATACATAACGGACTTAATAAGAAATGATACCTCACACAGATTGACAACATATTTGTTTCGTTGGAGGACGTGTTTGTCAACAAACAATCAGGATTCCAATGGGAACTAACTGTACAACTTTTCTTGCCGACTTGTTCCTTTATTCATATGAGGCTGACTCCATACAGGAACTTCTTGGGAAGAAAGAAACGAAGTTAGCAGTATCCTTAACTTTACTTTCCGCTACATAGATGATGTTCTCTCACAAAAATAGTTCAAAATTTGGTGACTATGTTGAACGCGTCTATCCCATCGAACTTGAGATAAAGGATACAACAGATACAATTAAGTCAGCATAATATCTTGACTTACATCTAGAAATTGACAATCAGGATCGGTTGAAAACAAAACTCTATAACACAAGAGATGATTTCAGATTTCCTATTGTGAACTTTTCATTTTTATGTAGCAACATTCCAGCTGCGCCTGCATACGAAGAATATATCTCCCAGTTGATACGACAATCCTGGGCCTGTATTTCCTATCATGATTTCCTTGATAGAGGGTTGCTGCTCACAAGGTACTATTAAACCAAGAGTTCCAAGTGGTGAAGAAATCATCCCTTCAGTAAGTTTACGGACGCCATCACGAGTTGAATGACCGTTACGGAATATCTGTTTCACAGATGATAGCGGATATGTTCCTAATGCCGTAACTACAATCCCTTCTCCTTTTTTTCCCGAATGTGACCTACCGAATTATACTCATTACCTGGTTTGTACAAACATGAGCAGCACGACAGGTGCCACAGTAGAGCATGATCTGTTTACCCCTCCGGAGCACTTGAGATCACTCCCAGTTTTTTTTTGTTTTCTGTGTTGTGTTTTGTGTACTATTGTTTGTATGTTGGTCTCTTTGTTTTTTAGCCATGGTGTTTTCAGTTTATTTTCTACTTATGAGTTTGAATGTCCCCTTGGTATTTTTGCCTCTCTTTTGTACTATCACTATCACCAATTGGTTGACAGGATGTTGTCTGTGTCTCAAATCACTAGTGAAATGCATTCTAAAACTATATGATTAAACACATTTTTTCTAGAGGTTATTGATCTGTAAACTGGGGCGATTTACTCACAAACTGAAAATTTTGTGTAAAGTTTGTGAGTCAGCGACCCAGTTAACACATCAATAACCTCTAGAAAAAATGTGTTTAATCATTATAATTCTTAACCTTAACATTTGCAATTTTTAATTAACAATTTTTGGTACATTGGCTACTATTTACCATCAAATGCACAATTGACATTTCGTAACTAAGGAGTAAGCCGCCATATTGACTTTCTTAAATCCATTGATGTTCGATTAATGCAATGAAATCTAAAATGAAATAACACCTACCTCAAAAACGTCATTTCAATGAAAAATTATCTTAATTTAAAGCGTACAAGAAACGGAATAATCTTCATCATGATAGTTTTCATTCGTATGACGTCACGCTTTCCGATCGGACGTGAATGCGCCATGCTCATTCATGAAATATCGTGGAATTTTATTTGTATTGTAAATTTATACCTTTTCCAAGCTTTAATGCATTATTTCTTTTGATTATTCACAGTTATGTATTTGTTTTTTTCAATCTCAATTTGCGTGAACCCCTTGACCCCATGCATCTGCCATGCATCTGTATCGCACATGAATAGATCACAATGAAGGTTACAAAATATAGTTTCGGCAACATGGTCTATGGAAGTGTAAACCAATGGAAAAAATGTTAACGGACCAATCCAATTCAAGTATTTGTAGATATGCAAATCATATAAGAATTATTTATGTATAAATTGTAATTGTAAGAAAGAAGTCTAATTTTTGATTTTCCCGCTTTTGTAGAATTCTTAAAAATGACATATAAGACTGAGTTGTGATTTTTGCATGGCATGGGATGCCAACATAGCTTGCAAAGCTTTCTTTGTCAACGCAGCCGGTCTTGCTCCTTTTGCAGTATATATGATGTCACCAGTTTTTGTTTTTTACCTTGAGTTTTGTATTCTTGTTATGAGATGGAAACCTTTGTTAAGATATGTTCGCTATTGTCGGTGAGTTTTGTATTCTTGTTATGAGATGGAAACCTTTGTTAAGATATGTTCGCTATTGTCGGCCTCACAGCATGCTGTATCCGGTTCCAAGTCCGACTATTCGACCTGTTTATTGTTCGTTGTTGTTTTATTTTATTATCTATTAGTTCTGCAGAATTATATTTTTCGCTTCAGTTTTTCATATTAGTTAGTGTTGTATAACTGTAGTTATTTTTGCATTGTTTTAAAGTCTCCATGTACGTTGTTCATTGTATTATTCTTCTTCTTTAACATTTTTTTTTTATTCTTTTCGCATAGAAGATTTATGATAAAATTTCATCAAGCACTATATAATGTGTAGGATGTGCTGACATTAAAACAGGATCATCATTTTTAAAAAAATATACTTTTGTAAAACGACACACAAACTTCAATTATAAGCTTTGCATGATAACTTGAAACTTTTTGTAGCAAAAACATATTTCTGTTGATTCATTGTTAAATAAACAAGGAAACATACAATGCTACTCTGTTTCAAAATAACAATAAAGTATATAAATAAAGGAACAAAAAAAGCAGAAAAAAATGAAGGGTTTAGTGTCTTTTTTTTAGATATAAGTCATTGAAAATTTGGCTGGAAATGATTTTCTCTAGATTGTTCATACTTTTAACATTGTCCGTTTTTTTTCTTTTAAAACTATGAAAAAATAACAAGGATTATATAAGATTTTCAAATAAGGCTTTTAAAACTATATGAGATAAAATTATGAAAAGAAAAGTAGGGGTTAGTGGACATAATTATTTAATGACAAAACATGGATAAAATCCGAAAATCTGGCAACAAATTCAAGAACAAGAAGAGCGAACATCCTTAAATACCGATAGATAGTTTTGTTTGCTTTCACTTTACACACTAAGTAGGTTGAAAGTTGTACCAAAATAAACACCAGATTCATTAAAAATATTGATGTTTATTGACTATAGTATTGTTACAATGAGATACTGGAACACACACCTTATTTCCCATTTTTTTTGTTGTTGAGTAGTTTTTTGTTTTTAATATATACAAATCTATGGTGTTTTATTTGCAATTCTAAACAATTATGTTGTGTTCAGAATGATATTTAGAAACATACCAGTTAAGGGGAAGTTAAAATGTCCAAAGATGTTATTTAATATCACGAGGGAATTCTAAGTAAATCACGTGCTAGCGGGTAGTTACATAGCAAGACATTAATATATATCACATTATAGTTGACGTGGATGTTATCACTGACACTTCATTTAATTGTATTTCAAAGATTGCGGAAAACTGCCCAATTAAGTATGTATTAACTACATCTTAGAGACAGGCTCAGCGTGAATTTTAATGGCATTTTTCTGGGTACATTTATCCACTTTAACCGCACCATTAAGTAACATCTTTACAATCTTCTAAAGTTTCAACAAATGTACTTTAACTATTTCAAAGAGCTCTCTAGTGATTTATTTCGTTTTAAGACTCTGGTGTTGTCAGTTTCAGAAAACTATCAATTTATTTGTCATTTTGAGGTCACACAATTACATAAACATGCACGTTGGTTAGTTACGATGTAAGCAGATATTGCGGCAAATCTAAATGATCTTAAGCAATCTACTACTACTACGGGTGATATGTAACGACCATGACTGTCTGCAAAGTCCCCACACGGTCTGTTAAATCAATTTTAATTTGACAAATGCACTTTTTAATTTGAAGGTAGCTTTAATTTTCAAACATTAAAATAACATGAATACTTAATAAAATATTAATCAAAGTATATAGATAAAGATAAGAGCATGTATATGTTAAAAAGGATCAGTTTAATTGTATGTTTGTGTAATTTAACAAGATATATTTAACGACAAGGATCCCATATACTATATCATCTAAAGAGATAACGTCTGTGTTCGTTTTTCTTTAAAAATAAGTATTTTCTACTTTTCAATTCTTAATGTAATTTAAATATTGAAAGTTGGTACAAATAAAAAAAAAGAAAACAATACACATATAGATAACACACACTGTTCAATTTGCATTTTTGCATTTTCTTTTATATAAAAAAAATTGTCTATGATGTCATTGCCAATGAAATAGAGATGAAAGATGCGGATGCAACTAATCATCAGTCAGCGAACGGCTTTTACCATTTTAAAAATATGTATCGTATAGTCTACCATACAAGGCCCCGCAATGTAAAAATGTTGTTACAATTGAAACATTGTGAGAAGGGACAATTGATATAAGACTACTTGTACAAATTTCAAACAATAGATAAACAAAATTTTCCAGATTTCGACACAAATAATGTCCTTATTGTAAATAGGAGATTTCGAAAACGTTACAGGTCACTTCTAGTACATAAAAAGACCTCGGAATCATGTCTCTAGTGATTTGAAACACAGACACATCATATCAGTCAACCAAATTACCAAATACATATAAAGTTCATGCAAACGTACGCTGAAATGTGTCCATGCCGTGATTTTTAAACTCTTTGCGACCGTACTGCTATTTTGAACTTTAGTTTACAAATGGCTATTTATTTTTTCTCAAAATTCATAATTATCTCAATATCAAGAAAAACTAAAATGATATTTGTTTGTTAGTTATCACCTTTTATTCTACTCTTTCAACAACATTAAAACATTTGATTTTTCCAACCGTTTCACTAGTATTCTTCATTCCAAACACAAAGACTTGTGATCTTGAATATCCTGTTGGCATCGTTAGCCTCTCTTTTTAACTAGAACTCACTAATTTTTTTATAACCGCTCTATCAGTGTCATTCATATTGTTGACCCGAAACACCTATATTTCAATTTGTTTGGTTTCAATTACACTTTTGGTAATATATCCTTTGTTTCCGTACTAAAAAGTTCAATAATATAATTATTTTATTTTATGTTATTTTCGAATACATTTCATATAGAAAATTCCAGTGACAACCTTCTGCTTCAATACAAATCCTAGATTACAGACATATATCTATTCGTTAATTATTTGAAGTATTTTGCAATATGTATTGCTCAAGACATAACAAATTGAACTTATCTTAAATCGCAATAACAAACATCCAGGCTGTAATAAAGCATTAACATGGTAATATAGAGATACGTCTAGTCATTCCCCTTTTTAACTATGCAAATACAAAATAAATGTCTATTTCAAATTCAGATAAGATATTAAATAGCTGACAAATTTCAATCTTAAATTTGTTGATAGATTTAGAATGTCTGTAGTATTAAAAATTGAAGGATCGGCTTATTTATTAATGGAATAATGTTATAGGTTGAGACGAGTGGTATTTATTCATACCCTTTGGGTGACATGTATTATATCACGAAGACAAATAAATGATAGTTAAACAATCATGTTGTAATAAGCAAGGACACAGAGATCAAAAGAAAAGAACTACAACAGCCATTTCTTTATTTAATTTAATCGGAAATGCAAGTAGCCAAGTGGTGTTCAAATATAAATATTAACATCAAGTGTACCAAAGAACAGTATTCTAAAACGGCAGCATTGTTATATTCCAACTTAAACCTGTATTGCATTTTCATTGTTTTTATAGAAACAGTTATTGTTGGTAAGATACGATTAACAGTTGATTCAGATTTAGTGTATTTTGCAATTCGCAACCTAATTGGAAAATAGTTTGATAACGCAATGTAGGCATATGCCAACTTAAGAACGGTATCACCTGATGTAGTTTTTTTTTTGCTGTCTTTTCATTTCTAAATTTTATGTCATATCGCAAATGTTTTTCTATTATGGTAAGAGAAAAACTATTGCTTGAATTTTCTTATGTAAATATTATAATATGACGCAGTCCTTTGCATTTGATAAAAAACAACGATTTTCAGATCCATTTACATTCAGAATATTGCATTTGCATTTTCACATATTTTGTTTACGACTTTGGATATTAAAATGGACATTTCCGTGTGGTTTAAAAAAAATCGTTCAAGTAGGTGGATATGTAGTTGTGCGTTTTAAATTATGACACCTATTTTTTCCCTCACCAAATCAAAACTACTGCCTTCAAATGTATTTGTTTAGTAGTCCGATTAAAAAATAAACGTTCTGAATTGTCATATTAGGATTGGAATGATACTTGTAAGTTGTGGTGTATTCTTAGTTTTACTTGGGTATGTATCATATTTGTCGATATGTTACACCTCTCTTCCGCTCTTAGATTTTCTCTGATAATTGTGTGTTCAGGACAATTGCTTCCCTTTTATATACAATGAATGGTAGAGTATCCCTGAACGAGACAGCAACCAGGCAATAGTACTTAGCATGTTTGTCCACTTTGATGTGATCATAAAGCATTTAGTTAAAGAAATATTTCTAACTTGTCATATTTATATCAACCCCAAAACAGCCAATACTAATAGTATCGTATCGTATGTTTGTTTGGAACTTAAATGTATGGAACATTATACTAGTACCAATATACAACATGCATAAAAACTAGTAATACAGACGGCCTTGACACTCTTTCAACATGAACATACTGGCGGATGAATGCAAACGTTCAGTAGCTCACGAGTTTCACAGTAGTGATGGTAGCATCAGTGTTAAGACTAGATATTATGCTCTGCTTATACGGAACAAAACAAGTAGTTTTTCTGGGACTGATAGTCACTTGTAAGATTAGGCTGGGTGAAGCGCGCGATGTGGAGACTGCAAAATACCAGCAGCTTGAGAGGATTTCTAGTTTCGGGGATTGAGGACATAGTGGGTGAAAACGAAAGTAGATTGCTGGTGGTGTTATTGGACAGACAGGTTGGCACGCTCTTAAACATATTGGGTGCTTGGAGCATCAATCAGGAAGCTTATTTCATAAACGCATCGCAAGGCAGAAGTGTTATATCAAAATATAAGGAGGAAAAGGAATGACATATTACAGAAAACAGTGACCTAGCATCTCCATAATGAATATTAAGAAACGTTCATGGGTAAATCATGATACTAACATAATATATAAACTACGTATACAACAGAATTGCTGTTAAAATCTCCATCCGGTGCATAGACCAGTACAACCATTTCGATCTGAAACGACCATTTTGATCTGAACAGATCTTAAGAGAATGAACAAACAACGTAAGTTATTTTCAGTCTTTCACGTAATTTGCAGACTTAGGCACTGCGATAAATTTAGTACTTTTCAGACACTTTGTTTCGAGTCAGTTACGATCTGTTCAGTCTCTGTTCAGATTGTTTAGTAGTTGTAATGTATCTATACACATCAACATTAGACTGAATTGTCTGAAAAGCTACTAAGCAGTACTGAATTGACTGCAAATGAATTGAATAAACAGTACTGAATCTACCACATTGGATAAATCTGCATATTGATTGAAAGACTAAACATGACTTAATAATTTATTCTTCAGTCGCTTCATATGATATCAAGATCAAGGTCAAAATGACAACGTCAGACTAAATTGTGTTAACTAGCAATAGCTGTGTATTACCTGAGTACAGTTAATGTAATTATGGATAGAGGTATATACAGCTACTTGTTACGAGTAGACTTGTTTTTTTTTCTATTCTGTGTACTGAAATATAAACCAATCTTCTTCAGTTTGCATATCTCTCTTCAAGATCAGGACAGCGTTTACCATTTACGACTGTTTTTTCTTTGATACGCATACATTACATGTATATGTAAAAAATTGATTGGAGCTGATACTACATTGGTAATACATATACACATTGTTCTATAGATCTTTGATTTCATGCTTATATTGTCAAAACAAGTGCACGTAGTTTAATGTCAGAGCGAAAGCAATCACTAGATGTCGAGATAAGTTGATTACTTTATTTCCTGGAATTGATAAAGTAGTCAGTTTAAACACAGGAAGTTTATACGACTTTTTTAACCGAATTCGACTACAATCCGAAAGGAAGCATGTGTCTTGCTTTTTTTAGCTTTGATGGCGAAAGGGAAATAAAAAGACAGTGCAGTTACTACCTAAAGATAAATTGGTTCCTAATCAAACCAATTAAGTTATCTCGTATTTGTAGTCTGAGATGTTGAATGGGAGTACTTTAATGCATTCGATATTTAAGATTATAATCAAGATGGTATTGTAAAAACACATCCGAAATCAAAGTATTTAAAAGAAACACTGATGATGAAAATATTACTTATAAAGAAACATTCCAACACTCTCTCTCTCTCTCTCTCTCTCTCTCTCTCTCTCTCTCTCTCTCTCTCTTTATATCAAGAAAAACAAAGGCTTGAGGAATTTTTTTTAATTCGCGTGTAATGTTGAATGGAATTATAAATAAATAGAATAATTTAAACTCGCCATTGTAAAATCTAAATTGCTTAATTCATTGATCGCATGCAAAAATGACAATGCCACGTCGTTTGTAAAGCTTCTATTGTTTTGCTAGTGACGTTTTGAACAAATTGCAACTATTGATTTGCTTTACATTCAAGACTTTACCCGGAATGCTTACGAATTTCAAATAAAGAAATGCCTTGAATATCGATCAACAATGTTATAAATTAATACGTTTTTTTTTTCTAGAGACACAAAACCCTTCTCCAATGATTGCATTGTCTTAGGAAACGAATTTAAATTGAAATGATAAGTATTTTAGATTGAAAACAATGTATTTTATATCAAATTGTCTAAATGTATAAACGAAATGTCTGTTATAATCAATAATTTAAAGGTGCTAATGATTGGAACCATCGTACACTAAAATAATGAAAATCTTAACATTTGAAGACTTGAAAAACAATTGTTTATTTGACCTTATTCGTCAACAGGGTAAGTGTGCCCTGTTATGCATGCATTGTACTAAGTCAGGAATCTGATGTACAGTAGTTGTCGTCTGTTTGTGTAGTTCGAACGTGTTTCTCGTTTCTCGTTTTTATATAGATTAGACCGTTGGTTTTTCCGTTTGAATGGTTTTACACTAGTAATTTTTTGGGGCCCTTTATAGCTTGCTGTTCGGTGTGAGCCAATGCTCCGTGTTGAAGGCCGTACCTTGACCTATAATGGTTTACTTTTATAAATTGTAACCTGGATGGAGAGTTGTCTCATTGGCACTCATACCACATCTTCCTATATCTAATTACCCACCATCAGGTCAGTATGTCACTTTGAGCGAATAGGACGCAATCGTGTACATTACAGATCAGACGACCATAGAAGTATCTGAAGATCTAAGACCGAGAAAACATATCGTTAGTGAGTTCAGACAGCGACACATTATATCGGTCAACCAATGTGATGGTGACCGTGCACAGCAGGTAGTGTCGATTACGGTCTTTTCTCTTCATAACTCTGTTGTAGCAGCTCTCAGGTAAGAGGCACACCTCAGTTGATATAAATCGTGAAGCCAGAAGTTGAACGGGCGTGCCATATTGAATCAATTCTAACCTCTTACTGATTATGCCAGGAACTGTCCGGAAAGTAGTTCATGAACAACCTGGCGGTAGCTGTTCTTTAGAATGTTAAAACAGTTTTAGACAGTGTATCTCCATACATTTGTTTCTATTTAAATTATGCAATTTATAAATTTCTTTCATTCAATGTTTTGCTTTTTTTCCCTTTATTATTTATACATTGTCTTCCGTCTTTTATTCTTGCATCTCACATACACTGATTAGTTTGTAACAATTAATAAATAATGTCTTTATGCTATTTCAACTTGGAAAATGTTAGTGCATTTAATGGCTGTATGTGTTTCCTGTATTCATACCAACAGGTCAGTGCATTTTTGAATAAGAACTTACCAATCACATTAAGTATACTATATTTAAATAATAGTCTCCAGTAGCAGTTTCTGTTAAGTCGCCTTCAACAGTTTTGGTTATATAAATAAAATAAAAAACAAAAAAACATATATCTAAAGTTTAACAATAGAATCGTAAACTGTCAGTTATTATCAAATTTCATTTAAATGTCTTATAAAGTTTATTTTAGTTAATGCATACACATTGTATATATCTAATTTTAATGAGGAGATCTATATTGTTACATCTTGTGATCCGTTTTTTTGGCAATCTCTCTGGCAGTCAGCAGGGTTTAAGAACATCCGTTGTTCGAACTGCTAGTCAAATGCGTTTTGTTAAAATATACTTTTTCACTTTTTTGGTCTTTCGGAAAATGTTGTTTGTGCTGTATTTAGACCAAGAAATTTGTTTTGCATGCACACGTATAAAAATTGCGCAATCATATGTTTGAACGTTGTTTTCAGTTTAGACGTGTTTTAATTTTAATTAGGTATACACATTTAAAATATGTTAAAATCCTAACGATGTAATTCCGGTAACATTGGTAAGTACTTGCCGAGTAATTACAACTTTATTTAAGCCATGGTACATCAACAACAGACAAGTTTGTTTGTATTCATGCAGTATGTTACAGGCATACCAAATCCATCATGTGATCAATTCCCTTTGTCTAAATTTTTGACTGAGAAGTAATTGGTTTTGCTTGCTTAATATATTTCCAAATGTCATATAACCAAGGGCATGCAATAGATCATCGGTCTATATGGTTTAATTTAATTGAAGACGTCTAGTAGTAAATGGCATTAGTATGTATATACATAATGCATCAATATTATTCAATAATGGTAACGAATAAATGCACACACTAATGTACAGGACAAAAATTATTGCTGCATAACAATACGTGTTACGTTTTCTCTCTAAATAAGTTTTCTTATCCTTAGTACACTGATTGAAAGTTTTAATTTGGTATAAACTGTATACTTTTTATATAAAAGTTTTCACACTAGGTTACTGTAAATAATAAGTGTGGCATTTGTATCTAGTATATACATATAATTTACATTACCAAATGTGACGAGGAAAAAAATAGGCGTATCATCAATATAAAAAATAATTTTAAAAGATCTTAAAAAGAACCCCTTAACTAATAAGTTTGTTTTATTGTAGGGGACTTGCTAAGTATAATGTAGATTGATAAAGAACTGTATTTTAAATTCAAGCATTCTTTTCACAAAATTGTAAAACACTTTATTTATAAAAAAACAAAAAACAATGTCATTGAAACTATCTGTATTCGTTAGTAGTAGTTTTACATTAAAGCTTATAATTGATATTAAGATATAATTGGTATTGAATTGAAACCTGTACCTGCAGTATAGGAACAAAGAAATGTTGTAACATTGTCGATGAGACAACTATCTACACGACACAGTAAGACGAAGATGGTAATAACTACTTGTCAAGGTACGGCCTTTACAATATTCATCACGCAAACTGTATATTGCAATATAACGAGAACGTAACTTTATTCATGACTTATAAAGGAGACATTTGCAATCATGAAAAATAAACTTCACTATGGCAGCAAAATCATAAAAAGACAAACTAAAAAGTTCTAAATACGATCATCCATCATAGAATAAACACACACATTGTAATACACACAGTAAAACTCAGTTTAAAAGAAGCCCGAGTCCGATGTCAGATAGGTAACAAAAGAAGCTAAGCAGAATGACAATGATACACAAATTAACAAAGGACTACTCGCAGTTACTGACATGCCAGCTCCAGACCTCAATTAAAATGATTGAAAGATTATGTCTTCATCATATGAGAATCAAACACAATCCCTCCCTTTAGGGGTTTAGTATCATAAAAATTTACTTGACAATAGGAGATCAGCCTTGGTTTTTTTGTGTACTCGGGTTTCAGGTTTTTTCATCTATATTGTGTTTTGTAGACTGTTAGTCTTTTAATCGTTTTTATTCTTGACTACTTGTGAGTTTAAATATCTCTTTTGAATATTCCGCATATCTTACATTATCTATTCTATCTTTACCGGATAGTTGTCTCATCAATAATCATACTATGTCCACCTATATAAAATTAAAACAAACGGGATAACGGAATTTCATCTCATTTGATATCCTTTACATTTCCTTTAAATGTGGCCCTGAAATCCTCAGGCGTAACTGTTTTAAACTCAAAATACCTGAATTAAGTGTTGTATCAGTTTTGGAATCCAACTGCAAATATATGGTAATTTATATATGAATCAAACACGAGGGTTTATTTATTGGACATATTCCACAAATACTTTAATGAAATTGAGAATACAAATATTGAGCAAAAGTTAGAAAAATGTTACAATTATAATTACAAATATTCAAATATATAAAACATTGTATGGCACGTAAAATCGTTATAAACTAGAGTTTATGTAAACAAATTAAATCAAAATCATAGAATCAATTTTAAAATTAGCATTTCATTAGATTTGTTTCCGACATGTGGTATTTACACGTAAAATTTCATGCGTACTTTGACCTATAATGGTTTACTTTTATAAATTTTGACTCGGATGTAGAGTTGTCTCATTGGCACTCATACCACATCTTCTTATATCTATATTCAACACATTCCTTTTATAACCTATCTTTGTAATTACATCAAATGTATCTATGTTTAAATTCAATCTGTCTCTTTAAACCGCTCGGTCTGTAGTACTAATATAGATTATTTATTTTCGTGGATTAAAAAAATAAACAGTAAAATTTGACTAGTTTCTTTTAATTGGGTCGGTTCTTTCGGGCTTCGGACATTAAACTTGAGTCATACCTGAACTTGAGCTCGATTATGGTTTTGATTGCGTTTAATACTAACATACTATCTCATAGTAATAAAACACTCATGTGCCAAATGCGTTGAATTCTTAGTACCAATACTGTAAAGATATTTTTAAAGGCTATCGTATGATATTAATGAGTTATTGACCAGCAAGATTCGTTGTACTTTCGTGATGTTACGACAATATTTTGCAATGCACTGCCACTAAACTTTAGCCAAAAACATCAACATTTTGTGTATGTGCATATTTTGCGCATCATGCGCATGTTCAAAACAAAAATGCAGTTGAGAATGACATCTGCTAATTCATTAAAAAGATTGCGAACAAATTGTATTTCAATTAATTTGACAAACGTTCATTAATGTTGTTTGGACCTGTCTTAATTGTGCACAAAATCGTCAGTATTGTGACGTAATTAAAAAAGTTTTTTGCATGCAAGTTCTTATAATGAAATCACATTCAATATAACTTTAATGGTTACAGCAAATTAAAAAAAAAACAAGCCAATTTATTTGAAGTGTTTAGGTTTGAAAAATACAGCGCATGCATCAACATTGTCATCTTATAGCACTATGATTGGTATTACAGATATTATATTTGATTTTTTGGCGAAAACTGTGCTCTATATTGCTTCCTGGGCGTAAATGTAATTGTGATTGAAATCCCATGGATATTGCCAAATATCTACGTTTCGCATGCGTATGTCTATTTTGTGTGTACATTTGTTTTTTTTTTTCGTAAGAAAATTACACCAAAACGCTTTGCATTTCACATTCTCACGTTTTTTTTTTCTGCCGTCCGATTCTTTGTATCGTTTTTCTTTCGTGGTATTGACCATTTTCCCATAATGATATCACTTTTCAACACACTATTGAGATTGACCACGTGTCTGGCAAATGGCTCCCAAATAATTGACAGCCTGAATTTTTTCTATCTTTGCATTAAGTATTATCAGTGTATCAATTAAAATGTGAGGTCCCTTGGTAGGATCAAATTGTACCCTTCATGAAAAAAAACAACATGAAAATATCGGTGCCTCTCTGTTTAATAATCAAATTAAGTATTATCAGTGTATCAATTAAAATGTGAGGTCCCTTGGTAGGATCAAATTTTACCCTTCATGCAAAAAACAACATGAAAATATCGGTGCCTCTCTGTTTAATAATCAAATATATGAATCAATTTTATATCAGTATCTTATTTGATCTTATTTGATAAATTATAAGAAATGGTTTTTGAAAATATCTGCAATTTAATTCAGTATATCAATCTCTTATGTATCCATTTTAAACATAAACAAATACAATTGGCTTGATCATTAACCAAGATACGATATATTGTTGTCTCAGCATTGTCGGCAATGATTTCTCAATGGATAGTATAAGTCTATATTTTTTTCTAAATTAGTGTCATAATACAATTTGTGGGTGTCGAATTTCCCTGCAAAAGTTTTGTCAATCATATAGAAGCCCAAACGTTTTATCAGATAGCTATAGGTTCATCATGCAAGGCATAACATTCCAGTGTTTGATCATAACACAATTATCTCAGAAATTGACGCAGATCAGTCTGAGATCTACTTAGGTAAACACAATGAATGAGATTTAATGCAGGACTAGTCTGTTATAGTGTTTAAAAACTTTAAAAGATATATTCGGAAAATTCCGCGTATTTATTGAAGAATTTAGTGTTTGTTTTGTTTTTATTTTGTTATTTTTTATACAGAACTAAAAGACTTTACTCGCAAAAAAAAATCATGAAGACTGGTGTAAGTACAAATATTTTAACAGATTGATTTTTGACATTTCGTCGTTTTTCATTTGTTGTCTTCCTTTTTTCGACTGATGATTAGTATTTCCCAAGAGTGAATCTCTTCATTTGTTTATAGATACCACTTTTCTTTTTGTATACAGAACACAAAAGTTCATCTAGTAGGAATATGAGGAAGGAGACTGCATTCAACATTGTTTTATATTTAACGATTGCCATCATGAATACGTTGATGGAAACGATGTCATTGTGTCTATAACCACGAGAAACACAAATACGCGGCATAAAGACCTCACAATAATCTTCTCATCTGCAATTATAGCGTATGATTTTCTATTGCAGATTTGCATGATGTTTATGTATAAAAGGAGATGTGATGTATATGTTAAAGCATTTATATCAGGATCCGTTAGCCATTTACCTGATTCCATTTTGTTCGGAATCAACTTTGTATATTTATGTATTTTTTCCTTTTGTATGTATATCATAATAGAAATACGAGTTTAACAAATATATATGTATTTGCAATTCGTTGTTTATAATGTTGAAGCCAAGTTACTAACATTTAACAAGTTTAAAATAAGAAAAAAATGTATGTCTTTTACATTTTTCATGGTAATTGACAAACGACTTGCTTAAGTTGAAAACATAGATATGCACATAAAGATAATATAAATATACACAAACACAAAACAACATTATTTGAGAGAAATATGAATTTTTAATAAAAAAAATGTCTTTATTGCCTCTTTGAAATAGATGTAAGTGTAATATCTTAACACGACAAATATCTCATTTCTACCAAAAATTGTCAAAAACTATCATAAGGACCAAAGAGCTACGGTTCTGCAGCTACATTACCATATGAACCTTTTAACAACATTGGTATAATCTAATCTTGCATATTCCATCGATATCTTTCATTTAACTTACATTTGGCTAGGAATTTAATTAACATTCAGATAATTGTTCAGTTATATGTGATCAATCATGAGCAGAAATGTCATGTATCAAAATCAATCGGGTCCAGGACCAATCCAGTATATCTTATTATAAGCCTTCGTAATTAATTCCATTTTCTATGTGCATTAGAGCAATTTAGAGCTGGTAAACTCAGTGTATGATAAATATTTCTGGTTATGGAATACATTCTCCTGCATTTATTTTCATATTTTTCTAGAAATTCACACTTGCATGTTTGTAGTATAATTATTGTGTGTGTATTTTTAGAATGGGAAACCAGATCAGGTCTGGGTTTCTAATACTAAAAAAAGTGTTTCGGTTATGGTCATGTAGACCTAGGCCTATCCTCATCAGGTATCCCTAGCCTATATGTTTCCTTTCTTGTAATATGTAGAATAGTTTCAATTTGATTTCTCTTATGGGGATACGACACCTGTTTATACAATTGTTTTTTATCTTTTTTCTTCTTTCTGTTGTTTTTTTTTGGTATTTTTTCCTCTTTTTTTTAAGCTCTTCAATTGGTTTATTGTGCGTGACATTTTTATCTTTTGTTTGATTTCGTCTGTTTATATAATTTTTCTTCTTTGAATTCGCTAAATACTCTATTAGATTTTTATGTCTTTTGTATGTAAAACGTTTGTTCATTGCTTTTATACTCTAATTTAGAGTTTAAATATCTTTTTTTGTTATTCTATTTGAGAACAAATCAGTTATTAAAGCAGTCTCTATTTGAGAGATTACTTAATTTTTGCTATTCTATTAAAGCAGTCTCTATTTGAGAGGTTACTTTATTTTTGCTATTCTATTAATAGCAGTCTCTATTTGAGAGATCATTATATGTTGTTATTCTATTTGAGAATTTTTGCAAGAAAAAAAATCAATGAAAAATATCGCTAATGAATATAATAACCAAAAGCAAGAAAGAAGGAAGTAAAACATTAACAAGACTCTCAATCAATCATTTGCTTTGCAGAACTTTCTTAAATGTTTTTAAGTGTATTGCATTCATGTTATCACTTGCATTTCATGGCGTAGGGCGTAAACTATGAAGAAATATCTGTAAATGGCGAAGGGTTTGGCATGATGCATATGTAAATAAAAAAGGGTAAAAGTAGTGCAAATGTTGTAACATTAAATTTTACTTTAAAATCTTTATAATGACCAAATTTCTCCAAGCGAGTGTGTTAATGTGTAGGTGTGTATAGGTGTGCTGTTGTTTTAGATGGGGAAAAATCACAGTTTTGCCCCTCTTCTCTTTTCTAAGTATGTTGAGATACAAACAACATATAAGTCAATGGAAGTCACACTGATTAGGAGACAATCCTGACCAAAACAAGAAAAGCAATGTAATTGCACTTGTTTCCAATTCATTATGTTATATGTTTTTTCTATGCTTACATTAGTATTGTGCACATACGTTACGTAAGGCCTTTCTTTTATTCATAGTAATTTGGTTTTCATTTTCATTATAATATAAATGAAAAACAATATCTCTTTCCCTAATTATCTGTTTGTATTCATTGAAAGTAGTTATCTCTGTATCAATATATTTAGTTGACGTTCATACATATGTTCGTTTATCCTACGTATATGGCACCGTCGATTTAGCTAAAAGATTGTCAACATAAAACATACACACCGTTGAATTACCATAAGCACTCAGATGTCGTTCAACCGTATTATGCTATTATTAAACAAATAATTACTGTGAAAAATCTCGTTAAAAGAAATTGCTAGAAATATATATTATGAGTTATAAAATAATGATTGATTTTTTTTTATCGTAATGTTAATAGCCTATCAATGTAATTAGTATGTTGCATGATCAATTAAAGCAGTAAATTACATATAATGGTTTGTTTATTATTTTTGAATAACCGAACAATGGTGCGTTAATTAAATTTATATCTTAAATCGGCTTCAAGCGTTTTTCCCTTTACTTTGTTTTAAACGTACATACATCTTTTTTAAGATAACAATTGAGACTTTTCATGTTTTACATAATATGTAAATCTCATGAAAATTTTAATGGAATTTTAAATGAAAAACGCAAAATGTTTTCAACAATTTGCAAAAACACTTGCAGCCTCTTTTTGGATAGACACATTTCTCACAATGTTATGTTTGCTGAAATGAAAATTTTTGAAGTATGAGGATTTTCATATTCCCGTCGTAAAATGTTATTATAATCTGTTCTAAAAACTTGCATGTAAGAACCCAGTTTTGTGTTCTACTTTTTGTCACATAATATAAAAAATGTAGACAACTTCATCAGCGCCAACTCAGAATATGGACAATTTAATGTTAAGGATGTCTTGGATTCCATTTGTCAGCTTCGGAAATACTATTTGTTTACCTTTTTAAACTGGTCTAAATGACTACCTAATTTTGAAATGCATGACCCAAATTTGTTTACAGTGGCAAAACATTCCCGACTTACTATTTGAGGCCTTAAAACACAAGGTAATAACTGGGAAAGAGTATGAAAAAATGTGCAGGTAATGCAATGTACACACTAGCGACACTCGCAGATAGATGACTCTGTTTCCGGGCCAAAGTCCGTACGTTGAATTTCCACATGTGCAGATTATGCGCCAAAGAAATGGAATGCCACTTCCAATTTACATGTCTAATTAATATGTTTTTTTTAATTTTGGGACACCTTATTTACTAGATAGTAAATACATTTTATGGATAAGTCTAATTTACTTTACCTGATTATTCACTAGCTTCATGTGTTACATACTTTTGTAACATTCTACGTTAAAAACAAAAGTACAACAACAATCAATGATAAATGAGAGAAAATATTTATATTAATAAATTTAATGCAGTAATAGTTCCATTAGCATTTGATATTCGGGAATGGGTTTCATCACTTATTTGGTTACTTAGTAATGATATATGTAAAAAGATAAAGATTATTGGGGATAATCATGAGTTTACAAAGGAAAAGGAAACCTCCTTAACCATTAGAAGAAAACACACATAGAAACTGACCCCCTTTTGAGAAACAGTATTTTTTTTCACTTCCAAGTGCTTGACATCATATCATATTGTATACATGGTATAGTGCAGTTGTAAAAAGAAAATATCGAAGTGTGATAAGCTCCATCGAAAGTGCAACACGTGTTTCCGAACATCTGGTGCAATTGAATGCACAACTCTTTTGAAAGGGTTTTATGTCAGTGTATGTATGAAATAAGACTACAGTTTATTGCACAATGTTGATCACGCATGATAAAATTACTCATACAGGACTACATTTGGGCCAGTGAATTCACCAAATCTGCAATATACAATAACTTTTTTCCACGTATGCATTGGTTAATTTAAGGATTATCATAATTTGTGCATTTGTGTTGACATCTTGTTTATCAATTATGTGTTGGATTACTTTGTAACTTTCAAAAGCAATTTTATGGGGAAACTTTTTAAAGGAGAAGCATATGGACAGATATAACCTTGAATAGCAATAAAGACATTTGCCTTTATCAACGTAACCAAGATAAGACATGTAAATTGTGATGTTTTCATATTCAAATATACACCAAAGAAATACATATTGGTATTTCTTATAAAGTACAGTAATGAAAAATAATAACAACGAAGATACTCGTTTCATAATTATGCGAATGGGACATTACCCTTTGATAATAAAAATACTCTGATTTAACCGTACTAGACATGCAATGCCCTGACAATGAATAAATAAGGGGGAAAACTAAGAATTTAATTTTGATTTTGAATTAAATGGTTATTATATAATTTGATATCTCCAATAAGAAAATATTTGTAGTTTCTAAGCACCATATGTAAATGAAAAGATTGCTAGTTACACAAAACTTCTAAAACAACAGCATCTCATCAGGTCGTTATTTACAGTTAGATATATTTATGAGATATTGATAAACACGTACCAAAAATGCTGAGGAGTGCTTACATTTTGTTTATTCAATTACATTGTAATCGTGACAGTGGTGATACTACTAACACCGGAAGTTCTGCTTAAAACTGAAATCGAATGACCGTTTCAAACAATGATTTGTGATAAACGTGACGATTACGGTGTTATCATTCTCAACTTCCAATAGCATAGTGGTACCGTATCCCCTATCCTACCATTCGGCATTTCACCATCACAAAGGACAACTTACTTGCATGCAAATATTGTATATAAATCTAGATTCGTTTGCTTTCGATAAAGGCACTTATGTGCATGGAATAAAGTAAAACATCATTTTCGTGAATATCTGATTTCGTGGTTTTGTCTTAGTTTGCATACAATCAAATTTGTTATGCAATAAACCCCGAATTGGTGCTTGATGAATTATATTGACCCCACATAATGTGAAATTATTGTTGTATTAAGTTTGGTAAAAATGGTCTCTTTTTAATAATCGAAACCGCGAGTCAAAGCCGTTTGAATTGATTTTTCTCCAACGTCCATGTAAGTGAAATTTCTCCATCTTTATTAGTTGCCTATTCAAAACAAAAAACACTGTTATCTATTATCATAAACAGGTATGACATCATAACCAAAACTTGGTAATTAAGGTACTGAGAAAGGTCGTGTGAAATCAACATTGCCAAAGTTTAAAGTTTACCTAAGGACATCGTTATCAATTATAATGTGTCCTTATGTAGTATCCACTTCTGAGATACAAAATATAACTCGCAATACTAGATCTTACGATAGCATTGCAGTCATTTGATATGAAAATGTAAGTATTGTGTCGATTGCCCTATTGTGAAAGTCTGGCTGAGTATGAATTCGCTTGATGGTTGGTACATCTATACGAGGTGTCGGTAACCATATCGACACACCCGGTCCCGATCCGCTTAAATGTCATGCGAATTCCTTGTTTAAGTGTACCTTGGTTATGTTTTCTATCAATTTACACATCTAATATTGGAACACAATCACTACAAAATTTTACCCGCATAAACTTAGAGTGCCAGCATGTCCTCCTTTTGTTCAATATATTGATACGTAACAAAATTTCAGTATTTTTGATACCCCAGGCTGACTCGTTTAGCAAAATTATTTGACCGTATCAACCAAAACTGACCAAACTTGCACTTTATCATGTAAATCTATATAGCCGCATAATAATTCAGTAATATTTTATGTCAGGATGTATTGTATAATACAAATGACAGCAATATTGGAACATAATGTGAAAACAAAATTTTGTCAGTATAAATCTAGATTGCCAGCATGTCCTCTTTTTAATCAAAATATTGTCTCACAACAAAATTTCAGTAGTTTTGATACCTCAAGCTGACTCCTATAACAAAATAATTTGACCACATTAACCAAAACTGACCATATTTGCACTTTATTATGTAAATCTATATAGCCGCATAATAATTCAGTAATATTTTTATGTCAGGATTTAATGTATAATACAAATGACAGCAATATTGGAACACAACAACTACAAATTTTTGTCCGCATAAATTGAGAGTGCCAGCATGTCCTCCTTTTGTTCAATATATTGATATGTAACAAAATTTCAGTAGTTTTGATACCCCAGGCTGACTCCTATAACAAAATTATTTGACCGTATCAACCAAAACTGACCATATTTGCACTTTATTTTGTAAATCTATATAGCCACATAGTAAATCAGCAACTATGTTTATGTCAGGATTTAATGTATAATACAAAGACAGCAATATTGGAACACAACAACTACAAAATTTTATCCGCATAAATTTAGAGTGCCAACATGTCCTCCTTTTGTTCAATATACATGATATATTGATACATAACTAAATTTCAGTAATTTTGATACCTCAGGCTGACTTATATAGCAAAATTATTTGACCGAATTAACCAAAACTGACCATACTTGCACTTTATTTTTTAAATCTATATAGCCGCATAGTGAATCAGCAACTATTTTTATGTCAGGATTTAATGTATAATACAAATGACAGCAATATTGGAACACAACAACTACAAATTTTTGTCCGCATAAATTTAGAGTGCCAACATGTCCTCCTTTTGTTCAATATACAGATATATTGATACAGAACTAAATTTCAGTAGTTTTGATACCTCAGGCTGACTTGTATAGCAAAATTATTTGACCGCATTAACCAGAACTGACCATATTTGCACTTTATTTTATAAATCTATATAGCCACATAGTAAATCAGCAACTATTTTTATGTCAGGATTTAATGTATAATACAAATGACAGCAATATTGGAACACAACAGCTACAAATTTGTGTCCGCATAAATTTAGAGTGCCAGCATCTCCTCCTTTTGGTCAATATATTGATATGTAACAAATTTCAGTAGTTTTGATACCCCAGGCTGACTCCTCTAACAAAATTATTTGACCGTATCAACCAAAACTGACCATATTTGCACTTTATTTTGTAAATCTATATAGCCACATAGTAAATCAGCAACTATTTTTATGTCAGGATTTAATGTATAATAGAAATGACAGCAATATTGGAACACAACAACTACAAATTTTTGTTCGCATAAATTTAGAGTGCCAGCATGTCCTCCTTTTGTTCAATATATTGATACGTAACAAAATTTCAGTAGTTTTGATACTCAAGCTGACTCCTATAACAAAATTATTTGACCGTATCAACCAAAACTGACCATATTTGCACTTTATTTTGTAAATCTATATAGCCGCATAGTATATCAGCAACTATTTTTATGTCAGGATTTAATGTATAATACAAATGACAGCAATATTGGAACACAACAACTAAAAATTGTTGTTGGCATAAATTTAGAGTGCCAGCATGTCCTCCTTTTGTTCAATATATTGATACGTAACAAAATTTCAGTAGTTTTGATACCCGAGGCTGACTCCTATAACAAAATTATACTTTTATTTTGCAGAATTTGCCATCAACAAATTCAACTTTAAGGACAGCGAGTTCAATAGGACACTGAACGCAAAGATACACACATGTAACAGGACTACCTATAGACGACAGAGAACAAATATTGTTTTATTAAATCACAGAAAATGCCATAAATGGAAATATTTTCTAAAGACATTCTCCTTACTCATCCATCAAATTCCATCTGATGGTCAATTCTCCATCAAATTTCCATGCATTTTACATGTAATGGAAATATTCCATTGGTTTTCCATCTGATAGCAAAATTACCATCAGTTTTCCATCAGATGGCAAAAATACCATCAATTATCCATCAGATGGCAAAAATACCATCAATTATTCATCAGATGGAAATTATGCCATCAATTTTCCATCATCATGAACACAAAGTCCATCAAACCTTTTCCGTCAACCATTTTCCAGCATTGATGGAAAGTTGATGGAAAGTTGTTCCAATACTCTATCAACATGATGGAATGTGATGGCATTTTTTCCATCACAAAATTCCATCATGTTTGATGGAAAATCTAGGGAAGGGTTATATTTAATCAGAAGTTTTTTTTATGTCAGGATGTATTGTATTATAATACAAATGACAGCAATATTGGAAAACAATGGATGCAATATCTTTTCCGCATCAATTTAGATTGTCAGCATTTCATCTTTGTATTAATAATATTAGACCATCATTAAAGTTAGTAGTTCAGGATGGTGTGTATAACAAAACTATTTGACTGCATCATCCAACACTGACATGTCTGATTTCATTTTTACTTTATAATGAAAAGTATAAGAAGTTCTCCTCTGGGAATAGTATACTGTTGGTACATTATGTCGGTTGATTGATTTTGTTTGTAGTTAAACCTCAAGTGGCAACTATTTCATTCATGTGCACAACGAGTATATTGTCATCATCATCATTTTTAATCCGTAAAGACAAATCTGACGAAATTGACGAGATTGTTCATAATTATTCAACACTTTATGTATCCGGACACTGTACAATTTTCGTTAGAATATTTTGTCGAAAACAGAATCGTAAATCCAAGGCAAACAAGGTGAATTACGATGAAATATCCATGTAATGCATAAAGTTTAATTTAGGAAGAGACTGTAAAAATTGGGGAACGAAGCAACGTCGACAATGATGTTGATATCCCATGACATAAAAATATTGTTTCGATGCGTTGGATAACCTTTCTATCCGCCTTCTGATTAAATAAAAACTTTCCTTTCTTTAATGATAGCTGTATGTGATCACAAGTGTGTAATTTTATAGCCATTGCTTAATGTATATAAGAATACATGAAATGAAAAAAAGAATTTTTTTTAATGTGTAAAATATCGAGTCTAACGAGTTTAGAAATTTGCTTTACAGGGAAAAAAGAACGATGCGATTATTGTTTACATATTAAAAGCTCAGGTCTGATATCAAAAGTCATAAACACGGTAATCTGTCATAAGCAGACCTGTTCCCAGGTCTGGTCAATAGCAGACTTGTCCACAGGTCTGGTCAGGAGCAGACCTGTCCACAGGTCTGGTCTGGAGCAGACCTGTCCACAGGTCTGGTCTGGGGCAGACCTGTCCTCAGGACTGGTCAAAAGCAGACTTGTCCACAGGTCTGGACTGGAGCAGACCTGTCAATAGCTCTGCAGCAGCCCTAAAAAGCAGACCGTAGGTCTGGTCTACCAACGACAAAGTTCACTTGCTTGTCTGCTTAAAATTTCCCAAGTTAACCTGAAAAGCAGTCAAGAAGTCTACTCAAAGTTAACTTTTGTACAGGTTAGGACCGCACCCATCTGTACACAAAATGAAGAGCTGATAAAAACAAAAAAGGTAAAGCCAAACTCGGGAAAGTAACCAAAGGTATGCTAGAGGGCACATTTAAATTAAATTTAGCAGTGTCCGTATTTCCATGCCAATATAAAATAGCTGGCAAAATGACTTGGGATGCCCCCCCCCCAAAAAAAAACTGTCCACTGACAGAGGCAAAGACGTTGAGATACACTAACTAAAACGTACGATTCAAGTAACTCTTCCATTGTTAAGGGAATATAGTGTTATCAGTGCCAGTCAATCTACATCTATTTGTTATGGCTACACATACATTCACCATGCATATTGACTTTAACTTTTATTCATTATGCTAATATGTTGACAAACTGGTAGACTTTTGTACGAATACCTTCTTTTGAACAAACACAATACACTGAACAATGTACATGTTTAGAATCATGCAAGTGCACCTTTTGGAGATAAGACGGAAGATTGAGGCCAGATTCGTTTTGTCTCACCTGCTAAGTATTAGAATTATATGATGTCTTATAAGTCATTCTTGGTTTTGCACTTGCACAAGCTTTCGGTAGTTTGCGAATACTCTAAGCTCGGTACTTTGTTCATTTTCTCTTTATGTGAGTAATGATTTCTTCTTGGTGCCGATCTGACGAATATCGCTATTTCAATCTGATTGTTTATATTGTGTTCTAAGGATGTATGGTTACATCATGAGGTAAGAATGATGATTGAGAACTCACACACATGTTTACAACGCCATGTTACATATATATAAAGGTAAGAAGATACTGTATGATTGACAATGAGACAACTCTCCATCAGGCAGGGAAAATTAGCATAAATCACCGTAGGTCTTTGTCCCAAGTCAAAATCATTTTTTGTTTTCAGTTATTTTATGATATCCGGCCATCTTATAGTTGACTATACATTATGGACAAATGAGAAATACTCCGTATAAAAAAAAACGTAAGCAAATTATAAAAAAAAACACAAGACGCATAGTGCATAATTATTTTTTATATAACCTGTGTAGTTGCCAAACCTGTCTAATCAGAAAAAAAGTTTTCATTATAAAGACATCCAGTTTATACAGGGCTATAAATATTGTTTGTACAGTGGTGTTGTCTCTGTATGCATTCTATATATTTGTGATACCAACCTGTTCTGTGTATTTAAAGATGCTTAATTCTAAATTGCTGCAACGTGTTTTCAATTGAGATAGGACATACTTAGTATACCGAAATTATATTTACAAATGTTCATAAACTGGAGAGAATGTAATTTAGTGTGTTATATCGAATACCCTGCCAATTGCAGCTAGATCTAGTTTCATCATGATATATGTGTGTACTTACTTTCATTATACAAGGGGATTAGAGGATACATGTTGCTAACTTTTCTAGAATCATAATCATTTTAAACGGGTTTATTGTATTCTGGAAAGTTATAAACAATATATTCTAGAAACAATTATGTATGATGATAAGATAAAAAATAATATAAAAACAGAATATCTTGCGTCTTTGACTCATTACATAATGTTCTATAAATAACTGTTTAGGCAATGGTTTGGAAGAGAAGAAGTCAATTGCCTTACACTATGTCCGATATTGATTAGTTATATTATCTTGTTCCTTTTAATTCGGACACTTTAGACATTTTCTTTATATTGTGTAATCTAAAAACATGTTCAATCGGACCAAACTTGTCAATTCGGATTGGGTCCTCTGTACGTTGATGAATATAGGGAGAATAAACAATGTAGTACCTGTTTTTTTTTTAGAGTTTTGTGACAAGATTTGCAATATGAATCTTTTTTTTTCTAGAATAAGAGTGTCAATGTTTTAACATGGTTTGTTTTGAATTTATACAACTATTCTAGTTTTGTATGAAAATTGTCGTCGTGATCAATTGAACAGATGCGTAAAGGTTTTCAGATTGTCACTTACGGTGTTTGAAGTCAATTATAATCTGTAATTGATACATTTCTATACTATCTTGCGTAATATGGACGATGTTTAAGAGGAATATTATTCAGTTTAATTCCATTTGCTATAAAATATTCAAAAGTGTGTATTATTTTCAAAAATGTTACATAACAGGAAGATCCTTCAGGAAAATATCAATTATGTTTGATATAATAAAGTTTTTCCCTGTAGGACATTTCAAACTGCTTGATATTTGTAATTATTCGAGGAAAAGTAAAACGAATATTGAATATGACCTGATCAAGCGGGATCTCAAAGTTTTTGGGGAAAATAATCAAATAATTTTCCATATATACATTATCCTAAACAAGTAAGAACAACATTTCAAAGTATATTAACTAAAGGGGGAAGTCCATAAAACCTGACAATATCAAACGTAACAGTTTATTATTCAACGGAACGAATGGAAAACAACTGTCATATTTCTGAACTCTAACAGGCATTTTCGGTAAAAAATGGATTAAAACCTGGTTTTAAAGGTAGTTAAATTTCTTACTTGTATGGCATTTTGTTGTTTAAACAGTTGTTTAAAACCTTTAAATTATTGTTTATTACACAACTCAAGAGGACTTATTCTGCTTGAATCATATGAACTAAAAATGGAATGAAACAGAGAAAGTCTAAATAATAAGCGCCATTTGTGTCATGTATGCTGGGATCACATAGTGCACATCCACATTCAGAAAAAAAAATTCCAAAATAAATATGAAATACATGACATAATAAAATTTACAGACACGACACTTATCATAAATACAGTCCTATAAATTATAAAAAAGCAGAGGTCAAAGGGGGGTGGTTGTCATCACAAGCCAACTTGCCAGCCATTTTATACTGGCATCGAAATACGGACACTGCTCAATTAAAATGTGCACTCGAGCTCTTCATTGTGTGTATTAGATCTTGAAATTTGAATATTCAAATGAACAACCAATATGCGATCATGGAATGTGTCAACCACAATTCCCGATCGTGCCGTCATTACACTAATGATGTAAAAAGACATTATATGCCTTGATATAATAATTTTCATCATCATCTCATTTTAACTAATATACCGAGTGTTCAAATATCATTGTCTGATTATAAAGTGTTCAGTGTTCAGTGTTCTTGGTGATGCTGTTTCTAAAAACAAAATAATCGAATTTCCATGTACATCACTTTTATACAGAATGATACGCAGGTTTACGACATACTGGTTATTATGGAGCATGTCCAATCGGAAATCATTCAATCATACACAGAGAATATAAGGACTACAATGTATATTTGCCAAAAAAAACCCGCAGCAATTTAAAATCATACTTCATTGTGACAAAAATAACGTCATCGTCCTTCTTCAGGCTAACCAATTTTTAACTAAAAACATCCTATAACCCAACAACAAACTTAGTGTGTGTTAAAGGAAACTACTCAACGTTATCGAAAATGGTTATAGTGGCGATATATAACAGCCACAAATGTTCAATGTAATAGACCGATGGATGGAATTCTTTAATATCCATGTGACTCATTCATAAAAACAAGGTCCCAATGGATTTCCCATTCCTGAACATATTGTAATTGTCCTTAAAATTGTGTAATTTAAACTGAAAAACACATGTTTGGGAATAAATCACTTGCGCAAATCCAAGCCTCCACAATTGGATCAACGAAGTCAAGCATTGCAATACAAATGACAAAAACATTTCAGGTCTGAATACAAAATTTGATTGGGCCATTCCACATAGATGCAAAAAAGTGTTATTCGCACAATGTGGTCACAATATTAATTGATACTTTAAGATGACTGGATATTGGCCTATTCTGTCATTTGTGACTGTTAATTTCAATTCGATGTACATTATCCTAGATGATTTTTTTTTAAATGCATTTACGTAACTTATTGATTGCAGAGTTTAGTTGTGCTGATCGGTAAATGTATACATATTTCTCAGTGCCATTTGTATATGCGATGTATGCAAGGGAATTGTGGAATTGAAGGATTGCATTGATTGAAATTGCAAATCACTTCACTATTCTCTTCATACGACCAACTTGGTAACACACAGTGAAATAATTGAGAATTCTAAAAATCCATTATAAATTATAAATCTGTGTGCTTTATAAATGTACATTATATATGTACGAATTGAAAATGCTGTGTTTATTACAATGAGTACTGCCCTTGTAGTATTGATAACCTTAATGGACATCTTTCAAATATGGCAGCATACTTTTTTTTTTATTTTAGATTATTATATATGCACTATTTCAAAGAGTTTTCTAAAAATCAAAATCATGTGACTTTGTATTCAAACAGCAATGCAACTCACACTTATCTATGAACCGCTTAAGGTAGTGATATAATCCTGTGATAATATTAAACTGACCGTACAACTATACATCTATGGAAATTAACAATTGCAATATGTTATTTGCGAATCGTATCATATCTTTTCATTTTGCACCCATTTGATAAAACATTAACATTCTTTTATAAGATAGGCAATAGATATTGGTAAAAATAAAGCTTAGCTAAAAATATGTACTGTCATAATAACCGGACCATCACACTTAAGCGTTCAAAAATAAAAAAAAAGTTCATTACTTGATTGAATCTGTAATTATGCCAATAAAAACAATCTTTTCACTGATGTTTGCTATCATAAGAAATGGTAAACATTAACTTGATACACATATAACTCCAAAACATCGAAACTTATTTAAAATAGGAAGAAATTAGTACAAAGACTCAAAATGACATATACATTCCCTTCGATTGATGCAATATAAAGGAAAACATATACAGTGTATACACACCCAAAGTTTTTTAAATAAAAAGTAAAATAAACTTTGCCACAGGCAGTAGAAACTGCAAGTTTATTTAAATATATAATATAAGGTAAATGTAAGAAAAACATACAATTAACTATTTTGTATGAGGCTGCGAAACTTGGGAAGGACGAGTTTTTATCGAGCCCTTCCCCAGTTTTGTGTCAAATACAAAAAAGTTATTATTTTGTTCCGTCATTACCTAATATTGTTTTTTATACTTCAACTTAAATTTATACATTGGTAGCAATTTAAAATGCAACACAAATTTTAAACTTATTTGCATCCCTAAATGAACCCCTTACTGTGGAAAAAGTGCCCCATGATGAAATTGAAATGCACAAAATATAGCTTTGTTACTATATTTAGGGAATAAACACAACTAGTTGCAGTATAAAATATATCAACATGTAAATCAATCACTTTGTATGGTATAATCATAGAAATTGCTCAATGCATGCCTTCTTACAGGTTTTACGAAAATGCAAAAGTGTTGCAAACATATTTTATGATCAACTATAGACTGAAAACAACTAATAAGTCAATTGACCATACCGACGACATGTATGACGTCAACACTTTCAGAATCTATAACAGTTCTGATGACGTGTTTTAGTGCTTTTAATTTCCTTTACTTTATACAAGATATACTTATATATTTGAGAGATTAAATATCAAGCTCACGATTAAATACCATTTTTCATTACTTCCATTCAAGATAAAGAAAATAAAAGTTTGTAGTATTGTTCTCTCGTTTCTTGTGTTTGTGTGTGTGTGTATGCTTTTTGAAGATTACATATACTGTAAACAGGAACATTTTCATGGCAGTTTTATTTTCGCTATTTCGCGAAAACAGTTGGTAAGCAAATATTAAACTACGGCAATATATTTAATTAGAAATTGATAGGACCAAGACCGTACAAAATAAATACCACTATGAAATCGCGAATTTATAGTCAGTCGATAAATCACGAATGAAAGACGCGCGAAAAGTTCCAGGTTTACAGTATGCAGGTTTGTGGAAATGAGCAATACATCAATATGCCATAAATTTTCATTCAATTACAACTGATGAACATTTTAACATCTTTGATTACGATTATGAAAATTCCTGCTTTGGAAATTTCATTCAAAAACTAATAAATTGAGAACAGGACCACAAAACGGAAACGTGATTTCTTTGAAATTTGAAATGACATTACCATGATTATTTTGATTTTCTAGTAACATGGCAAAATGCATTGAGCTTAATCTGAACTTGAAGAACTGAAGATTACAGAGTTGGAAATAAAATAAATTTCTATTTAAATTTCCACTGAGTTTAATACATATCATTGTTTTTGAAAATCAAGAGTTATTTTAAATGATTGAAGTTGTTATATATTGATTAATTTTCAATTATGTTCAACTTCAAAAGTTTTTTTTTTGTTGTTGTCTTCGAAGCAATATATAATATAGATTATGACACGCTTCTTGTACACAACCAAAAAATGTATGCAGATACAGTGCCAGTTACGCGACGATATTTCAGCAAGGTAGCTACTGAAATTAGAACTAACAGTATTTTTTTTTTACAAATGACGTAGATTTATTATTATTCAATGTATTAAAATCACGGGCAAACATACGATACACTTCAGGCAGCCGCAGTACGAATCTCATGAATACATTAAGAAGATACAAATCAATGTAAAAACTAAGCAAATAGCATGAAGGAGCGATATCTGGTACACATACTTGTTAAGTGTCTCCTGCTTACAATACAGTTACAGAGGATATAATAACGTTGCCAACGTAAAATGTTATTTTTCGCGCCGTCAAACTGTGACATATCGAGGAAAGATGTTTTTTTTAACTGATTTTAATCATAAGCACGAAAACAAGTAGATGAACCCCATTTAAAAAAAAGACATTTAGTTTAATTATGTATGAAGATTATTTGTACCAATCTGTATGAACAAATCACCACTGTATTTTTTTTAAAATTATATAAATACATGAAATATACCGCAAAATTTTTTCGTTTTTTCTAAAACTATCACAATTTAATTTGAACTAATTATTTGCAAATGACTGACGCAAAAATCTAAAGCATACTTGTGCAAACAGATATCCCAAATGTTTTTACATCAATCCACAAGTGTTTATCTTTTGAAACAAAAAAGTTAGGTATGTCTGTTCAAAGGATAGAAATTTCCAAGAAAATGAAAGTTTTAACAAATGTCTAACATTTCGACTCCAACATGTCCAATTATCTCTTAGAATAGCACATACAGATATATGATTTATTACATATATGAATTGACTAGGTGAAAAATAGTTTGTGTTCAAATTGTCGTTAAAAATGACAGTGGGATCAAAACTGTATCGTATGTCCTTAAACAAATGAGTGATTGTTTTAACAGGAGAGAGACGGCTCTGCATTTGTAATGTGAAATTGAATATTTTATAAGTGGGAAAATGATGAACTAAACAGAAAAATTTTTAATTACTTCGTGTTCTATCTAGCGAAACTCTTTGATATTTTAGCAAAAATAGGGACAATTAAACCCTACTGTTACACTATACATTCTTGATTGGAATGCTTGCATGGTTTTCTTTTCAGCGTATGTACTCTTTATGTATCCTTTTAACCAAATTTGAATTGGACATTTCCTAATAAAGGAGTTTTTAACGTTATGAACAAGAGAATTATTGATTTGCACGTAAATCAGATATTATTATGCAATCTTTTTTTCAATTTTGTGTTATTATTTTATAGTATAATGGATTTCAAGACAACGATCTGAATATCAGTGTAGTTAACTTGACTGTACAATAATATATTAGTACAAGCTAAATTTCATTATCTTTAATGCCACAATATGTTTTCGTTCTGATGCAATGTTGTGATCAACGTTTAGTTTGTTTTAGAATACCCATACATTTTTGCATACATTTTCACGATTAAGCAAGAAAAAATTCTTAAAAATTCTAAAGAACCTCTGGACAATTTTAAATCTCGGTCTATTTCTGAAATTAATTCTAACATAACTTTTGATTTTTTAACCCTGTATAGCAACATTCCACATGTGAAATTATAAAATTGTTTTGAATAAACATTGAATGACAAAATTTCTTCTTATTTGACGTTTACATTTTCTGACGTCAGACACGCGAAGCAATGAATGTGGTTTTTAATTTGATAGATGCTTTTGTTCTTTTTTGTAAATAATTGTTTGTTTTGATATTGTAACACAGTGATGACTGCTGTACCCATATTTTGACTATTTTATTTATAATGTCTGTTTTGTTCACGCATCGTTGTAAATATAACGGAATTTGATAAGACTGTCGTACAAATGAGAGGTTTAGCGCTATAAAACCAGGTTCAATCAACCATTTTCTACATTTGAAAATGCCTGTACCAAGTCAGGAATATGACAGTTGTTGTCCATTCGTTTGATGTGTTTTGTCATTTGATTTTGCCATGTGATTAGGGACTTTCCGATGGAATTTTCCTCGGAGTTCAGTATTTTTGTGATTTTACTTTTTATTAAAAAAAAGAAAATTTGATAATGTTCGAACTCACTGGTTTGGTTTGCACTTTCTGTAAGATATTCAAAATCTGATTCTATCCATTAAGTGACAGTAAAAGTGTTGCTCACTAACTTTTGGTTTTCTTTTGAAAATTTTATTTCATAACGTTTCAATAGCCTTTGTTCTTTTTTTAAACTGTAATATAAGCCTCGTTATTTTTCTTCATATTTTTTTTAAAGATGATTGATTAATTAGTTGTTGGTTTGTTAAACGTTCACTGGCAAACATGGCATGCAGATTCATTACGAGAACATTACAAGCAATAGGTAGGTCCTGTAATGGAGGTCTCTCGGGAAGAAGTTCGAAGAAGTTTGGACTGCCGCTGGCAAAAATAAGGTTAACTGGATAAGGACAGTCATTGTGCCTTCCTTGGTCACTTCCGGATCCCTCAATTAGTTGTTGCATGGGTCTTTTACAAACCTTGTTATTCCGAAAAAGCGCAGCTCACATCCTCAGTTATGATTTCCTTCATTTTAATATTATGAAGATGAAATTATTACGATTGATTGATTATATTCTGTCTTTTTTTTTGGAAATTTTGCATTTCTTAATGTTTTTACTTGTAAGTTGACATTTTACTCAATCAAGTCGACAATGGTTACTTCCATGTTAATATTTCTCACTTGAAAGGCGAAATGTGTGTGTAATAACTTATCATTTCTCACTTCAAACTTCGCTAAAAAAATATTTGAAATACATTTTTCAGAAAAGTGCTTCGAACGCATGAAAGTGTTGTTTTATTTTTATTTATTTTTTTTTTTATTTGTAGGTTTGTTTGATTTTTTTGTCAATTGTGCTGTACGTCTGTGATGCGTGTTTACACAGTTTGGGATGTTGGATTCAATTATTGTACCATTAACTTATTATGTTTGTTTGAGTTGCCATTACAAGTTTGTCAACATAAAGATACTATAACTAATTGTTATACAAATGAGAGGTTTATATAGCTATAAAACCAGGTTTAGCCCACCATGTTTTCGGAAAATGCCTGTAATTAGTCAGGAATATGAGAGTTGTTTGACTCGTTTAGGTTGTTGATAACGTTTGATTTGTTATTTTTTATTCACTACCCCTTTTAATTAAACATGGAGTTCGGGATTGTGCTTTTGTATGCCCGGTGACTATTTTATCCTCAGTATAATTTATAACCCTACTTCCCTACAAGAAAAAAAAAACCAGGTTTAGCCCACCATGTGTTTGGAAAATGCCTGTACTGAGTCAGGAATATGAGAGTTGTTTGACTCGTTTAGTTGGTTGATAACGTTTGATTTGTTATTTTTTATTCACTACCCCTTTTAATTAAACATGGAGTTCGGGATTGTGCTTTTGTATGCCCGGTGACTATTTTATCCTCAGTATAATTTATAACCCTACTTCCCTACAAGAAAAAAAAACATCAAAACACAAAAAAATACAAACTAAACACCGAATTGATAAAACATTACAGTGACAAATTATACTTCTGAATTACTTGCATTGCAAATACGTTTGGAAATATCTTTGGCCGCATTTAAAGTGTTGACTCCATGTTGAGATTTTAATTACCATTTCGATATTTAAAATGAAACGCCATTCGAAATTTCTAAAAAAAAAAAAAGGAAGGAAATAAGGCAGCTTTCTGGTGTATGCATCGACAGTCTTATCTTAAAATATCAATAACAAATTCAGAAAGGAGTGCTTAGCAATAGTCATGCGATACATTTTCTCACGTTTGGTTTTGAATGTTAAGCCCTTTACTCGCTAGTGCATTTTAAGTATTTGAAATTAAAATGTTCATTAACCACTGTTTATATTTCATTTCAATAAATTAAAATATTTTCAAGTGGGTTATATTTCCTTTTCTCATACAATATGCATTTATCGGTTAATGCATTGAACATGTTCTTATTACAAATTGAATGTAATTCATATTTTAGATGTATAAAATTATCAGTTTTAATATCAGAGACGCCAAGATATGTTGTTCATTTAAATACTTCTCAGGAGTTGAGCCTCGTTATTGTTTCAATTATTGATTGAAATAGTTTGACTTGCAGCGGATATGTGTATGCTTGTTTCTGTTCAAATGTCCAAGTCAGTTTTTAATTAATCACGATGTCTCTATAATTATTTTTCAGCAAGACCTGCAAATTATTTCCGCAAATATATTCGAAAAAGCAAAATTATTTTCATTGAATTAGAAAACCGTATATTTATCAATACATAATGCACTCTGTCCTTTAAACAATAATTTTTGAAGTCATAGGTTAACATTACATGGTTATATAAACAAAAGTAATACTGTAATTTCAAATAAGTGCAAAGGAAAAGAACATGAATACCGAACTCCAAGAAAAGTTCAAAACGTGAAGTCCTTTATCAAATAACAAAATGAAAGCGTGAGTGAATCAAAATAACTGATCAATTGACGGGTTTTGCGGAAGTATATGTACTGATACAAAACAAAAATAAATAAAAAAAATGGTATCATTAGCTTTTTGCTAGTACTAATTACACTGATAATACCAGTTATGTTATATCTGTAGCCCAAAACAGTATTTTTTCCGATAGTTCCTAATTGACAATCCGTTAACAGTGAATTATAGTGAACAACTTTTCAGAAATAAGAAAACGAACACATAACAAATATTATGTCTATCACTATAAGACAAGTAATGTGTTCGATACTTTATGTAACGATATTCTTTTTGAGAAGACGTTACTAAGTTGAAAAACTTGTATCTTATCGATTTGTCATTTTGAACAATAAGATAAGTCTAAACTAAAACACTAATTGCTTTAAGATTCCTTTTTGTCTCTGATAATCAACATTCAAAAGTACAAGCGTCTATAAATCATGGAAACATTCAATAATGAATTTGATTCATTACAATCAGTTAAAAATCAGTCACAACGTGAAAAAGCAAGACGTCCAATTACTTCTGGGTAGTATTTTAGTAGTTCTTGATTCCATTTCATTTGTGAATGTGACAATTTAAGGATATGTATGTGAACTAATCTATCCAAACCAACATGTGTTGCATACAATGCACAGTAAACCTGTAAAATTAGGAGGACTGATCATATAAGAAAGTCAGTTAGAAATAAAATTGCAATGTTGCAATAAGTTGGTTACTTTATGTTCTAATATAATTCTGTAAAAAATAATAGAAGATAACGAGAGAAAAAAGAAAAGACTTTTGGAATAGACTATTATCAACTTCTAGTACCTGACCTATTTTATATAGTAACAACACAACCTGATGTGGTTTGCTTGATAACATGATTATTTTCTGTTATAGAACTTTTTAGACGATCTTCGAAGAACTAAAAGTTGTTGTGACAGGAAATATGTTCACCTACACTTCATCCAACCGGTAGCAAAACCTCATCAACGTTGAGTGTCTGGTTGGTGTTTCCAGGATGTATATATATGCAGCCATATCCGGTAAACATGTAGACTTTAAATCAGCTGTGTCTTTTGGAAGAGATATTAAAACTCCTATATCATGTATATCAAAAGCAAACTAATATAGTCATGAAAAAACGACCTAATCGCAAACATCAGGTTACAAAATTCATGATAAAAAAACTAAAAACCAAGAAACACAAATCCCTATCAAAAAAAAAACAGTGGTATAAATTCCAGTTTCTATTGGTGAGCTGAGGTTTGTATCGATCTTTCTCACATGATATGTCAACGGCATCAAACTGTTTTATAAAATATCAAGGAATTATCTAAGGATTTCCGATATATTCTTGAACAGTATTATGCCGGTAAATGCAGCGCAACACTTTGATTGCAGTTACCATCTTTAAGACATTATAGAAGCTATTTCACATAAGGCAAATTAAAAAGATATAAATATGACAATTAAATAGAATTATTTCTATTAACTCGTCTTGTAATATAAGAAGTCAGTTCCACCATTTGGTGTTACCGTAAGATTAATCTGTATGCACAATAATTTAAGACGTTTAATAACTGACCAGTAAATCCAAGCATAATATCAAGTCTATCCTCGTTAAACGACATCTGCTCATATTAAATAAAACTATACCAGTGTTCAGTACAGCGCTTTTAAACGACACCGTGAAGCAATAACACAACATTTCTTTCACAAAATTGTCATTGTATTCAAATACCGGTTAAATGGATTTGATAACATTGTATCTTACGGTTTTGTAAACGTTCAAAATAATTTGTTCTGACTTTTAAAATAGAATTTTCCTTCTGCATATGTGGGGATTGACTACTCGTTATTTGTAGACACGGTTGTGTTAATTGTTTGTATTATCGTGTGACGTAATCTCTTAACTAATACTGTGTTGACATTTAAGACACAAAAACAGTGTTAACCAGAAATTCACATGTGAATTATCTACTTAAAATGCATTTGATATTGTTACAATTTACCACTTTGATTAAAGATTTATCAGATAAATTATTATAGATTATTTTTATTTGGCATCACTTCAAGCATGCTCATTGTTGAAGTCAACACGTTGACTTATATTTGTTACCTTCTACGTCATTAGGTCTCTTGCGGAGAGTTGTATCATTAGAATATTTACATCATCTTCTTATTTTTATATGAATTGTTTTCAGATCCGTTCGTATCACCTTCCTTTCAATGAAATATTTTTAAGCACAATGGCCATGCACGACTTTTTTTTACAAATTAAACATATAGGGTGTATCTATCAATAGTTGGTGTCGTATTATACATAATTATGGACTACAAGTAATCAAAATGTTGTCAACATGGCTAGTTTATTATATATTTAATGATTTTAAGAGATTTTCTGCCAAACGGATTATACCCTATGTATACATTCTATTTTTTATTATGAATACACATATAAAAAACAACACATCATACGAAAGCCAGTATCTGTAATGAGAGATATTTTTTAGATAAAAATAACAACAACACAAATTCAGTAAAGAAAAAAAAATCAACTGTCACATTATTAGACCCCATTACCCATTAGCATTTGGAAACAAATGAATTTAGAACGAGCTAGCTCAACCAGTATGACTTAAAATGTACTTTACATATATGTCCTCAAAATATATCTACTACAATGCACACTTACATCAACAATACAGTATACTTTCTGAAATAATAACTTCTAACGGTGATAAATGAGCATAGGTGCAACATACTGTGCTGTTGGTAATTGATGGTCATTCATATATGTCGTGCAATCATTTTATTTTTGTAATGAAGAATAGTGGTTAAGAAACTGAGGGTTTGAACGGTCTGTTAAACAATTTTTAAATAATTTTGAATCAAGGTGTATATTCCCTTCATGCAAACTCTGAGTCCTTGTCTTTATAAAGCTACGTAAGATCTAATTTGGTTGTATCAGCTCGTCATAGTGTGCATTTGATTTCAAGTATTTAAAACGTTTGGCCTCGAGCATCACTGAAGAGATATTGATTATCGAAAAGCACATCTAGTAAAATTGGTAATGTTAATGCAATAAAATAAGTTTTACTACTTTTGCATCCATATAGTATATTTCGAAATTATATATTTTGATTTTTAACAGATCAGAAACAATGACAAGTAAAACGCTAAAAATGATTCCATTCATCATCACCTTAGAAATCTAGAAATTGACACTAAGTGAACGTGATTAAAGTAATGAACAATGACTTTCACATATACATGTGTGACTTGATGGTGATAAAAGTAATATGAATGGACGACAAAAGCCTTGTTTCTACATTCTCTGCTACATTTATCAATATAATTTGTATATCAATTGAATCTTAGCGACAGACACATTGAGATCATACCAGGTGATTTTCAAAGGGACCAGAACGTTAGTACCCATTTCGATGAGATGAGAACTATCTCGTTAATTATCAGAATGTTTGAATGCTTGCCATTGGAACCACCAACATATGTCCCTCTTGAATAAAAAGATATAGTACTGTAATGTAATATACAATTGCTACCAGGTGAACGAAAACAAATGATATACCTGTATTGCTGTTTTTTTATAGACAAACATATTTAGAAATTATGATAAACTGATTGGTGCGAACAAGTGCTGAATTCTTTTATTTGATTCATGTCTTGAATACATCTCATATTCCTCAATGGCATTTAGAAAAAAACTAGAGCCGTTGAAACAGAATAAAGTGGATTATATATGCTTATTGCATACATTTCTCAAATTTTTGTTGGTGATTTGATCAATTCAAAAGAAAATCAGTGTTAAAGCACCCTCAGGTAAATCTGTCATTAGATGGATTTGGTTATTCTTTTTTATTGCCGTAATGGTAACATAGTATTCACGGGATCAATTTACCATACAGTATTGGCTTTCAAAGAAAAGGGTCAGGAAATGTTAATCTTTGCCTAAAATTTGGAGCACATCGGATGAATATTTTTGACATTTTTTAAACTCTTAAGTGTTTACTTCAGTCGAGTCAATTAGTTTGTGAATAATATTTGAACTAATTTGGTCAGTAAACATTAAAAAGACGCTCAAAGTCAAGCTTGAATATACAAATCTATCAATTATGACACAAAACGTCACCATTCAGATGGTGTTTGTCCAAAATGGAAGTGGCTCGCATTCGTGTTCAGTCTCAAACTGTATATATGTTATGCATTATCATCAAATACAACATATGTTTAAACGTTGAGACTGAACAAAAGTGCGGCCACTTCCATTTGTGTTATTGTTCATTTTATTTCCATATTTTTTTATTATCTGAAGTTACAAAGAAATGTTGTATTCCTACGTCACAAAAATATGGTTCGTGTTGTTTTATGCTGTGTTTTATTTTTTTGAAATGTTGTTTTTTTTATTTTTATTTTTTTTTTTTTGCATGGTTTTGTCGGTTGCTCTTATCTTTATCTTTCGACTTATGAAGTGCGATTTCCTTTTGATTTCGTCAGCCTCTTGCGTGATTCTGAAAATAACTGCGTAGAATTGCATTCTTTCTGTTGAATGTGTAATTTTAGTTCATTACTATTTAGTTGTTTTCGAATATGACATGACAATTAGTGTCAACTTTCATTAATAAGATGGTGATGGCTGGTTGCTTAACGTCCATCAAATTAATATGCATATTCAGGACGCGAAAATTTTAATGTATTAATCCTGCTTTGTACTAGACCGACACGTGGATTTATAACGTGCTAAATTACAAAGTGACAGTCCGCAGGAAGACATGTTAATTTACCCTGACACATTATTCTTACTCCGAGCCGACCAGTCTTTGCTCTTACTCCTTAATGCCGGGTGCTTAGCAGAGAAGCAACAAATACAAATTTTAAAGTTTTAAATTTGAACCGGCCGGGGGTTCGAACCTACGACCTCAAGCACTCGAGGCTTACTCGCTACTTCCAGACCACCGAGGTGGTTAATTTCATTAATTCATTTCGATAATCGGGATATTAGAAGTATATTAGCAAATACGTTTATCAGCGGTGATAATTACAAATCTAGGAAACATTTATTTGCTGGTAGCGACAATTTTTATGCCAATTCTAAAACATTTTGTGAAACGATGACATGAAATTGTATGCAAAATATAAAATATCAACTGCAGTGTACTTTATGGTTGTTTCAATGACAAAAAAGGAAGCTTTACCATGAAAATTAAACATTATTGGTAGTATAGTTATAGTTCTTTTGTATTTTCATCTAAAAAATGGCAGAACATGTTCATATTTATTAATATTAAATTTAATGTGTACACTGGTGTCTTATCAGCCGGAACGCAATCATCTGATTTGTCCGTTAAAACCCCGGATATGCGACAAGAGAATCAAGTGGAGATAATTTGAGGAAAAGCTGTCAACAGATGTCGCTCCGCGGTAAAAAGAAAATTGGCCGTGAACGACGCATCGACAAATCGCAAATTTCATTTAAAATAAACGGAATTATAGACCTATCTAGAACATATTTCATCTAAAGTATTAAAGCAAAATAAATTTATAAAAAAGCGAGATTACATAAGCCATTTAAATAAATTCAAGCGATTATTTCCATTTTGTGAAACGGACATTTTTTCACATCGACTGCCTTGGTTAATTTTTCAGCTCAAAACGAATCATCACACAGACGGTTTACCTAGTGAAAATAAATATGACTGGTATATTTTGATACATTGAGGCATAGAGAATAGCTATAGTATGGTCACATGACGTTACCAGGCGATTTAAAATACTTAAGCGGCCTGTCAACCCCAAAGCATAATTGTAGGTAGCGGGGAAAAATCCTCTCCTTATTTTTGAAATACGTCCACATTTTGAATCAAATAAAACTTAATACTTCTAATTTTTTATAATCCTTAATCTGCATCTGGTTTAATTGAAATTGATAGGAAGGGAGCTAACTGCCTATTACCCCTATTTCTCAGAATCCTATGTCATTCAATAAACTTTATTGTTTCTATTTTGCTAATTTCAAGAAAAATAAAATATGCACATATTTGTATAGGACTGGTGATATAATTTCACTTTTTCTCCAATTTTAAGGTCACTTGTTTTCTACATTTAGTGTTGACCAACAGACTTACATACTTACAGACAAATGGATATATTCGTGCATGTATAACATTTGTATAGGTGTCCAGCATACTCATTTTGGGGCTCTTCTAAAGCAATTTATTGACATGACATTAATTCTTACTGTTACCTTTCCTCTAAACGATGAGCTCAGATAATTTCATATGCAGCATTTACGGCTGGTATGTCATGTTCCATGTAAATGTTTCAATGTTACAATGTTTATGTAGATTCTAAATTGATGATTATAGTCCACTACCAACAAAGTTGAAGGGGACTTTAGGATTGTACCCTGTCCGTCAGTCCATGTGTCAAGTAATCCGTCCGGCAAATCAGTTATCCACACTTTTTTTGTCATGCTTGAAGATATTGGTTTGATATTTGGTATATTATAGTATAACCATGACAAGTTACAGACCAAGTTCTAATTTTGTTCCAGTCTGATGAGGTTTTGCATAATTATTGTCCTTGGACTCAGAAAAATCACATAAGTGATCTGCTTTCTGCATATATAGTTTTTTTAGTCATGCCAGACTACCATTATATTCATTTGATATTTGGTATCTATAGTTTTAACATGACAATTTACATATCAAGTTCAAATTTTGTTTTTGGGAACAAATAATTTCAACTGGTAGGGGATGGCAATACTCTCAGAATGCTGGATACTATCCATGCTGGTCTGCGTCCACACTTGTTAACCATTTTTATAATTAATACTATATATGCTGTTTCTCGCATTTCACTTTAAGTGCCAGTCTGCCTAAGGATCAGGCAGTGACCAAAACATGATAGTCTCAGATTTTGATGAAAACTTGCACCAATCATCTCAATAACAAGTTTTAAAGAAAAAATACTTTTTGGACCATTAATATATGGTTGCTATGGTAACCAAGCCATTTGATTTTTCCAAAGCAAGAGTTATTGAGATTAGCATAAAACTCACAATTTTTTTAACTATTTCAGTCTCATGAAAACTGCTGATAATGTCAAATCTAGTATTTCTCCATTGTACTGCAACTTTTTCAACTATTGAATATTCTTGAAGAACAGCTGTTATGATGAAATTCTATTTCATTCTAGAAATTTTGGGGTACGGATGGTCTCCATGGACCATAATGTCCAAAATAGCCAAAAAAGGCCAGAAATCAAGTTCAAATATTTTCTATTACCAGAACAGCACATACATGGTGTTACTTAATATGGAACAAGTAGTGGTCATACTATCATTATTTTATAAAAGCTCGGTGGGTTTTTTCCAAATATTGAGTATCCATAGCAACAAAGTTAACCCTATAGCAAAAAAGCTAAAAAACAAATTGTAACAAATGTATTCAATATTAAAGTCTAAATGCATATATATGGACTAAATATGATTTATTTAAGCTAGTAACATTCGAGTGTTGTCAATTGTTCCCATTTTTGACCAGAAAGTATTACATAGCAACCAAAAAATGTCCTTAGCAACCAAAATGAACAAACTTAAAATTTAGTTTTTTTTTAAACAAAAATATTCTCTAGTGCAAAAAGTGACGTTTTTGTGATCAGATATCAATCATTTCTATATAGAATAACTAAATTAAACAATATCTACATTACATTAGCAACAACTTAAACCTCCTAGTAACAAAATAGGTTCTTTCCATGCCAATAATTAAGATAAAAAAGATAATAAAAAATACTATCAACATGTATTTTTTTTTATCTAAATAGCTGTTTTTTAATAAAAATCTAGGAAAAGCCATTATAAATATTGTGATGGGTTCTCATTACCCTCTTACTTATAACTGATAAACAGTTGTATGCATACATGTATAACTATAAAGGAGGATATTTTCAAAGGTTTCCCATTTTTGGTGTGAGCTTACTTCTTATACCAGATTCATATTGGTTTGAGACCTATCATTATAGTCACCGACATTATCATGCTTTAATTTTTTTATTACAACCTGGTTGTTGTTTTTTTTTAAACAAGGGATCTGCATAACAACCATGAATACTCCTTAGCAACAGTTAAGTATGCATATTCCACCTTCACTTTATCAAAATTATAGGCTATTATTAAAATTATGCAATGTTTTATGTTAAATGCTTCAATTTTGAATTGCTATTAATACTTGAAAACTGACCGGAACTAAAAAAAAAACCTTAACGTTGACCTTTGAATCGTAAAAATGAGGTAAAGGTCAGATAACACCGACTTCTTAGACACCTTGCAATCGTTCTATACACCAAATATAGTTTAAGCTATTGCTTACAGTACTTGAAAAACAGACCAAAACACACTAAAAAAAAGTTGACCAATGAATCCTGAAAATGAGGTCAATGTCATATGAAACCTGCCAGACTGACATGTTTTTTATAATTATTCCATGAACCAAATAAAGTTAACCTATTGCTTAAAGTACTTGTAAGATGGACCAAAACACAAAAACTTAACATTGACTAATGAACCATGAAAATGGGGTCAAGGTCAGGTGGAACCTGCCAGATCTAGACTGACATCTATCCCTTACAATCATTCAATACACCACACATAGTTTACCTGCTTATAGTATAAGAGAAATGAACCTATTCATACATGCATGTAACTTTGACTTTGATCACTGATCCATGAAATGAGGTTGAGGTCAGGTGAACCCTGTCTGACCGACATGTAGACATAGCCAGTAACCCATATACCAAATATAGTTATCCTAATATTACTCATAATAAGTGAGAAATCCACATGACCAAAAAACTAAAAAAAAAATCAAGCAGTCGCTGAACCATGAAAATGAGGTCCAGGAAATTGAACATATGACAGACGGAAACTTTGTAACATAAGGTATCTGCAAACAAGCTCTTCTTATTTATATAAACAAGCATTCTGAGAGTATTGCATGGCAATACATAGTCCCCTACCGGTTAAAAATTAATTGCACTGGAACAAAATGCTAACTTGATCTATAACTTGTCATGGTGTAAACTATAGAACAAATATCAAGTCAATATCGTCAAGCATGACGAAAAAAAGTGCGGAAAACTGATAATTTAAGTGAATTTTCTAAGTCCAAGGACCATAACTCTGCAAAAAATCATCAAACCGAAACAAAATTCAAACTTGGTCTGTAACTTGTCATGATAAAACTATATACCAATTATCAAATCAATATCTTTAAGCATGACGAAAAAAAGTGCGGAAAACTGATTATTTGAGTGAATTTTCTAAGTCCAAGGACCATTACTCTGCACAAAATCATCAGACCGGAACAAAATTCGAACTTGATCTGTAACTTGTCATGATAAAACAATGTACCAATTATTAAATCAATATCTTCAAGAATGACGAAGAAAAGTACGGAAAACTGAATATTTGAGTGAATTTTCCAAGTCCAAGGACCATAACTCTGCACAAAATTATCAGACCGGAACAAAATTCGAACTTGATCTGTAACTTGTCATGATAAAACAATATACCAAATATCAAATCAATATCTTAAAGCATGAAGAAAAAAAGTGTGGAAAACTGATTTGCAGGACTGACAGAAGGACAGACAGACGGACAGACAGACGGACGGAGTGCAAACCTAAAGTCCCCTTCGACTTCGTCGGTAGGGGACTAAAAATGCAGGTCTTCTACCATCTAAAATAGAATACATATAGTTGGCCCTGCAACTGTCAGATAGTAATGCCTTTGTGTAGCATACTACGAGACAAAAATGTATGTCATAATAAACATGCAACATTTTTCAAAAAGAAAACAATAAATTGCACAAATTATTGCATTCATTTATTATAATGTTTTAAAAAATAACTGACCAAAATTAGAGATTAATTTATGCTAGTACAGGAAAAGCTCATCCAAATTCTGATTTCAGAATGCAAGTTCTTATCATCGAGATACTCAACCAATCTCAACATTCAAATGTTTTTAAATAAAATGCTCCGCTGGGGGCAGCTCGATACGACCGCAAAGGTCGAACCCTGAACAGTTGGGGCAAGTATGGACACAACATTAAAGCTTGATACAGCTCTGAATTTGGATTGTGATTAAATATTTGACACAGCATAGGTTTCTGACACAGGATGAATGTGGTCTAAGAACTTAAAATTTTTTAATTTACCTATTATGGTCCAATATCCAAAATCTAAATACATGGTTAGATTCAGCATATCAAAGAATCCAAAGAATTCAATTTTTGTTGAAATCAAACAAAGTTCAATTTTGGACCCTTTTGACCTCAATGTGGACCAATTTGATAACAGGGCCCAAAAATCAAAATACATGGTTAGATTCAGCATATCAAAGAACCCCATATATTCAATTTTTGTTGAAATCAAACAAAGTTTAATTTTGGACCCCAACTTGGACCAACTTGAAAACTGGACCCATAATCAAAAATCTAAACACATGTTTAGATTCAGCATATCAAAGAACCCCAAGAATTCAATTTTTGTTAAAATCAAACTAAGTTTAATTTTGGACCCTTTGGACCTTAATGTAGACCAATTTAAAAAACGAGACCCAAAATTAAAAATCTAAATACACGGTTAGATTTGGCATATCAAAGAACCCCAATAATTCAATTTTTTATGAAATAAAACAAAGTTTAATTTTGGACCCTTTTGACCTCAATATCAACCAATTTGATAGCGGGGCCCACAAATAAAAAATCTAAATACATAGTTAGATTCAGCATATCAAAGAACCCCATATATTCAATTTTTGTTGAAATCAAACAAAAAAGTTTAATTTTGGACCCCAATTTGAACCAACTTGAAAACTGGGCCCAAAATCAAAAATCTAAATACATGTTCAGATTCAGCATATCAAAGAACCCCATATATTCAATTTTTGTTAAAATCAAACTAAGTTTAATTTTGGACCCTTTGGACCTTAATGTAGACCAATTTGAAAACTGGACCCAAAATTAAAAATCTAAATACAGGGTCAGATTTGGCATAACAAATAAATAAATGTGGTCAAAGATTTTACAAATCTAATGCACCATACTGTGCAATTAAAGATTACTTCTTGAAATGTTTCAATATTTGAAATTTGAAAAAAAAAATATATTTGAAGAATAATTCTTTTTAATTTCTGAAATCTGAAATGAGAAAAAAATTGACCCCCCACAATTTCTTTCCCTCAAAATATGGTCATAATCTCAATTCAAATTTCCAATGGAATTTGCAACCATAATTACCCCTTAAAATTTACCATAGTGCTAACTTAATTTATTTTATAATAGAATTTAAAATATGGTATCAAATCTTTCATATGGATTTTTTTGTAAAAAAAAAGGTGCAACATTTGCAGATATTTTTACTGGTCTTCCTTTATAAATATGCATTTCTTTAAACATAATTTAAAAGCAGTGAATGGGAAGTAATCAAAGTGTTGTATGTGGATTACCTCCCTTACACTGTTTTAAATTGTCTTAATTGTTCATTAACCATTACTTTATACATAGTTTAAAAGCAGTGTAAGAGAGTTAATTATAATGATGTATTTGATTTATCTCCCTTACACTGCTTTAAATTATGTTTTGTACATAAGTATTTGTCAATATAAAAATGCTTGTTTTTTGCACCTTTTATGGCCCCTAATTCCTACAATTTTGAGGCAATTACCCCCAAAATCAATCCCAGCATTCCCTTTGTGATATGAAACCTTGTGGTACAATGTCAGAGAGATCCATACACTAACACACAAGTTATGTCTGGAAGTTACAAAAATGCTTATTTTTGGCCCCTTTTTGGCCCCTCATTCCTTAACTGTTGGTACCATAACTCCCAAAATCAATCCCAACCTTCCTTTTGTGGTATTGAACCTTATGTTAAAATTTCATAGAGATCCATTCACTTAAACTAAAGTTAGAGTGCGAAAACCAGTGTGTCTTCGGACGACGCCGACGACATACCAATTTTTGCGGTCGTATAAAAATTTACAGTATTCAGATTGTTCAGAGTCTTCTTATATTTATCATGCCTTATTTTTTTATCTGTCATTCAGATTTGGTATATCTGTTCTTTAGGTTCAAACATGGCTATGCAATCTCCATGAATAGATGCTATAAGTTGTCATCCTTCACTTCAGAAATGTTGGTCAATTTGAAGGCATGCTGTTTCCTTATGTCCATTCGCAACAAACATTTTGATCTTCCTACTCCAGTGCGCAATATTGGCATCACAATATGATGAGCCTCATTGAACTTTGCTGTAGTCGAATCTTTTAATCATCAATCCTGCAATCATATGAAATTTCAGTAAAAATCCAAATAAATATATTAGCAATTTATTTACAGTTCATATTGATAATTTCAAGTTCAATGGATCATTTTGGTTGAATGAAATGATTGAAGTTTAAAAAACGAACACTCAGGAAAGGGCCATGAATTTTGGTACATGTATGTGGACAATGGGACCAATATATAAATCTATATGCAAGACCCAGGTGGAAGATTGTTTTTTCTTGCTTACCAGTGATTTCGCAATCACTTGTCATTTTTCCCATTATAAATATCAAAAGTATTTCTTCATTTTTTGTCACTAAAATATGTAAAAGTTAGTTAAAAAATAAACTTGACACAGTCTGTATGTTAATTTGATAGAAAAATTCAAATGATGAAATCAACTAGTTATACTCTGAAATGTAAAAATATGCCAAATATTAAAAGTGAATGAACCATTACTGAAAGTAAAGGACCTAAAAATGTTTGTAGAACTAAGAAATGCCATTAATGCTAAATACAACTGCATACCAAATAAGAGGGTGGTAATGGGGGTACCATCATGACAAAAAACGATAAAAATTCTTGCCAAATGACGTTAACGGTAATTTTAGGTCCATGACAATAAAATGTACACTTTCTTTTAGACGATAAAAAAATCTACTGATTTTGACGAATCACGCTAAATTTTTTCCAAAATTAACAGTAACAATAATTGTTTGAGGCCTCTGACAAATCACGATAAGGATATTTTGATGAATCACGGTACAATTTTAACCAATTTGACGCTAAAGGTAGCCGAAAATGACCGTTTGACGCCTGATGGTAAAAGGCATTCCTACCTTCAAAGAAAACATGTAAAACTAACGTATCATAAGTGGTTCTTTGCTAACTAATCTATACATGTAATCACAAACTTTAAAATGTAAACTTTGCTAAAATGACAAGATCAATAGACCATGACTTGGGGCTGCGGTAAGGGGACAGGGCCAAATAATCTCCATGGATAGAAGATGCATCAAATTGAATGATAATACAACTTTATATCAGATAATATTTATTTATAATTAGTAGTTTCACTTAAACTTTGACCTAATCAAATTTTTTTAAACACCAATATGTTTTGAGTAGGGAAAGGAAATGCATGATTTTTGTACATGCAAAAAAAACTCTCGATGTTGTTGACAATATATGTGTAGGTGATCTCGGCTAAACTCTTAGCATTGTCAAAATTTTACCCAAGTAGCTCCAGCAGAAAATGTAGGTCATGTTGACCTAGTTCTTGTTGTAACATATATATATATATACATGTATATCTTATATCATAAGATGAATTCACCACTTGCTCAACACTGAACCAATATGCAAAAATCAATTTGTAAATCAGCATTTGCATAACGACGGGGAAATCTATGAGCTGTCCCGTTGTGGATGGGGATCATCCCGATGCAAAAAATATCTTGTAGCTAAAGCAGTTCTTATCTATTTCTAAAATCACAAAATAATGTATAAAAAGATATTTCACCTAAAAATATGGACCCAGTGGGGATGGGTTGAAGTAAACAATTAATTACTGGAATTTACTGATATATACAATATTTGAATTCAAATAATTTTTACCTCTTCAGTGCAGCATGTGCAATAGTCTTTTCAAATATTAAAAGTACATTTGTATGTGTCTTTACAAATCACCTCTGCAATTCAGCAAATCCTGAAGAAAAAGTTTCAAATTTGTTAAGTCTGATAAAAATATATACATGTATATGAATGAATGATATAATTTATTAAGACAATACAAATTTCTTTGAAGCTCTTACTTTAGACCAATTTAATAAGTTGCAAATAATATTAACTGAGAAAAATCATTTCCCTAAGTACAGGTTATGCAGAATACAATGCATGTTTTAACCCCTGAGAGCTAGAGTTTCAAGGACTGGGTTCATTTTTTTTTATACATTCAAAAATTATAAATATGGTAATGGGCCTAAGGCAAACCAAAAATGTGTACATGTGTGTTTCAAGTACTAAAAATACTGACCTTTATTTTATGATTAAAATCGCCCACAGTACAGTACACCGGAAAGATTTTCTTGTCATTTTTTAATAACACCGATAAAAACAATATATTCCTCCCATTAAGCCAATAAGGTACGGTTTAATAAATCATGAAATAAAAAATATTTCTGTAATTTGTTGGCCTATTTAAAAAAGAATAGTTGTTCCTTCGATAACCTAACCAAGTATAAACATTTCTGTAAGCTTTGACATGTTTGAAAAAGCTCTATTTATATTGCGTCAAATAATTTCTTTTTAAACCAGTCAAAACTTTTAAAAACAATCATTTTCCTACATGTACATATCTAACCTAATTCCTTTCAGCTGTTGTGGAAACACTGGTGCTATCTTTTTAGGCCTAAATGCATCATAATGTATGAAACCTTAAACATTTGCTAAAGAATTGCATGTGAACCTTCCTTTGGAAGGGCAATAATTCATTTTTCAGGGGTCTCCTTCAGTTTAGTACACACTCATATTTTTGGCTAGCTGCGGAACCGTAGCTCTTAGGTCCTTATGTTATTTTTTACTATTTGCGGATGGTCCGCAAATAAGTCAAAAAATAACATAAGGACCGAAGAGCTACGGTTCCGCAGCTAATGTTTGGCAATATCACCATATTTTCTGAACATTCTTTATAAAATATGAGAAAAAAAAACCAGCTTACATGTCAATCTACCAGAAAAAAACAGCCAAAAAACAAAATATGAGTCTGATAATGAGCCCCCCTTTTTTTTATATTCATGTTGAACCTAGACCATTTTCAATACAATATATAATGGGGGAGGAGAATGGTGTATGACCAAAATAATCTTTTGAATATATATGTAAATAGTGTACCTTGTGTTTCTGTAGAACAGAGAAAAAAGGCCCTGCTCATCTGGATGGGCACTGCTCTGTCTGGCTTTGATCCTTCCTTTGTGAGACAGTTGTGCACAACCAACATTCCTTCTAATAATCTCATGCATATTCCTAGGGTTTGTTGGTGTTTTAGACAAACAAAGTATGAATGTACATGTAATTGGGAAAAGGTCCCAATATTGTAAAAAATCAAATGTCCCTCCGACTTGATTTTTGCATATTTTAATCCAAGGGAAGTGGTTCAACAGTTCTATTACATTGTCCAATTGGCGTGTTGTCTGTTAATCCTTAGAATATTGTGAATTCCCACATTCATCGTCAGAAAAGATTGAAAAACTACAGTTCAACATTGTCTGCCACATGCATGATATCAGTGTTGTTTACATCAAAAGAGTTCTGCTAGGGGAAGTAACTCTGTAAATTGTGTTCTTACATGAACAAAGCAACAGAATCTTTGGAATGGAATTTTGACAAGCAGACGAAAAAACCCACGAGACGAAGGCTTAGACCTGAAATTTCTATTTGCTTAGTATTTATATTTGCAATTATTGTGATTGTACGGTTCTGGTAATAAAAATTATTTTGAATTGAAATTGCCTGAATTTACATAGGATAATAGTAAAACATATAGAACTTCGAAGTGCTAATACATAATACTGCAATTGATTTTCTAAAATTTGATTATACAGTTCTATTTTGATTGACTAAAGGTAACATATTTTGTGGAAGAGATGAATATTTGAAATATGCCATGCTTTGAAATTTTTCGAATTTGCCTGATTCTTAGGCAGACTGGCACTTAATTCTATTTGTATGTATTTACTCAGGTTCATATGAAATTGAAGATGTATGATACATGTATACAATGTACAATATTGTGTAATTGTCTGACTTTTGGTATGAATTTCAGGTTTTTTAAAACATAAATAAGAAGTTGAGAGCTTCATAATATGGCCACTGAAATGTTTATTTTATTGTGAAATTTTCTGTGAATTCTGCCAAAAAGGAGTGTCTGAATTTCACTAAAATTTTCATTAATTATATGAGAGGTAACTCTGGTTGCCTTAAATAAAGAGCTGTAAATTAAGTAAAAAAGTGCACTAAGGAAGACAACTTTCATATTTTTTTTAGATTCATTTTGAACACAAGAGTTTTTTTGGGGATTTGAAACAATTCGCATGGATTCGATTTAAGATAACTTATATTTAAATATTTAGTTATATTCTTCTAATCATGCTAATTGCACTTTCATGTTTTCAAGTTCTAAAAATTGAGAAATTTAGTATGTCAATGCTAAGCTGCTACTGGACAAGACAAAATCATCCCAACTGTGTATTTTTTTCAACCATGTGATCAAGTAGCAAGTTGTTATATTTCTTTCAAGAACTGACAATATTTGCGGTCGTATATTGGTATCACATTGTCGTCGTACGAAGACAGATGGTTTCCGGATAATAACTTTAGTATAAGTAAATAGAAAGGGGGATGTAAAAAAGTGTGGGGGGGGGGGTCAATAAGAATTTGTAGGGGGGGACAATTTTTCTCATTCAGATTTCAGAAATTAAAAAGAAAATTTCTTCAAATATTTTTTTTTGTGGGGTTTATATTCAACAGTATAGTGTATTGCACAAAAGCAAAAAAACTAAAAAAAAAATTTTTGGAGGGGGTTCAATTCGCAACAGCATAGTGTATTGCACAAAAGCAAAAAATTGAATATAAATTCAAATCATATAACCAATGTAAAGTTCTTTGACTACAGTTATTCTGTGTCAGAAACCTATAATGAGTCAAATAATTAATTACAATCCATACTAAGACCTGTATCAAGCGTGAATATTGTGTCCATTTTGGCCCCAACTTTTCAGGGTTTGACATCTGCCGTCGTATCCAGCTGCGTTCAGCGAAGCAATTTATTTTACTAATTAATTCACTTCTGTTTTTTTTATTTTTAGTATTACTTATTCATAATTTCACTTTTTAAATTTGATTGTTATTATTGCTTTATTTCCTTTATTTATATTTTTACTTTTTAGTTTTCAACATTATCTTTTGTTTTATAGTTGCATAAGACAGGTCACATAACATTTCATAGTCAATTATAAAACTTATAATTATGAAATTTCAGATTACCAAGCATTTGTAAGTTTCCCTCTTTTAGAGGTTGGTTATATTATGCTGATTAAATAGGTGGTGGAGGTTATACTAATATTTTTTTTTTGTAAATTTTGTATAGCTTTATAGTTTGTTATAATGCTTTCTTTTAAAAAATAATGAAATTGCAAAGTTTACTTCTTTTGAAAAAGATTGAAAAGTCTAATTTTTAAAAGACACAATCATGCAATCAGTTAAAATAACTTATACAATCCTATTAGAAAAGAACCAAAATAGCAATACCAACTTTTTTCAAGGAACTGGTTAACTAATAAAAGGTTACTTTTTTTATAAATGGCCCTGGTTTTTCTTTAAAATAATTTACCTAATTTCAATAATTGGTGCCGTGGGTTAAGGTTAAGAATTAAATACTGTCAGGTTGAATGTTAGTATGTTTACATTGTTTATATTAAAGTTGTTTTGTTTATAAATAGTTTGCAAATACCCCTCTCTGGCTTTGCTGGTTATTATGTTGTACATGTAAATGTTAAAGCCAGGAGTAGAACTCTATGTTATATTTAGGTATAAAGGATTTTTTTTCTGAGACAAGTGCCTGTGTGCTCAACACAACAATTATGTTTTTATTGAAAAAGGAATAAAACGGCAACATAAAATTTACCACATATTTGTTGACAATATTTAAATCATAAAATGTACTTTTTATTCCAATCAAAATCTTGAAATCCTTTTGAATGAATTTATTAGGTTTAAAAATAATGTTTTCATAATAATTTCTTTTTTTAATTTTAAGAAACTAAGTTTAGTATGGCGTCCATTATCACTGAACTAGTATAAATATTTGTTTAGGGGCCAGCTGAAGGAGGCCGCCGGGTGCGGGAGTTTCTCCATGCATTGAAGACCCATTGGTGGACTTCGGCTGTTGTCTGCTCTATGGTCGATTTTTTGTCTCTTTGACAGACTCCCCATTTCCAATCTCAATTTTAAACATGTGAATAGTAGGTTTTTTTACATTTTAGGAATTAAAAGTAAAATAAAAATTTGTAAATTAATTGTATTGTTTCAAATTGTAAAATAAAAGACTTAGTGATCTTAAATTACTAATTACAGTTAAAAGGTTCAGAAATAAATGATATATAATTTGGATAAAAGTAAGCATGCACAAATATATAGATTCATATTTTTACTATTCATATTATTTTGGCATTGGCTAAATTTATTCCTATAAGTACTTTTAAAATTCATTTAGATTAATTTGCAAATAACAAATGAATTTTATTGAAATGTATTTTTTTTTTTTTTTTTTCCTTTTTTAAAATTTGGTTATAGTTTTAATTCAGCTGTAAAACCAATAATTAAAGACCAAATTACATTTTTCAAATGCATATTTTGCCTTTTAATGATTGAAGAAGGGTTTTTGAATTATTAATGAAGGGATAATGAACAAAAGTTCTGCTCATGATTAAGTTCAAAGGAACTGGTTATTTTTTATTGAAAAATTTAATATAAAATTTATTACATGTAAATGCACTTTGCAGAATATTCTGTATGCCAGATATAATCTAGTAACTTTAATTTATTTCATCTGGATTTTTTTTTAAAGGAAGATGAAGATCATTAATATATTTTTTTAATTAATTTTTTCTAGTTAAATTATCCGAATAAAATATCCTCTTAATATCGTTAGAACAGTATGGACAAAAAATATATTTCTGTTGTTTCAATTTTAGTTAAAATAAATAGATATAAAAACAATGTTGTTTTTCATTGACATTTATTCAGAAACAATTATTTAAACTGAGATATGTGGTTTAATATGTCTCTGATTAACATGATTAATTCAATTAAGAATCACAACTATGAACTTTTCCTGAAAAAATAAGGATGACATTTTTTATGAGAAGAGTAAATGGCAAATTTTCTAATGTAAAATTGTGAACACATCAAGTGTACACGATAATATATAGAAAATCAAGAGCAAACAGTTTACGCCGTTGCCTCTCAAACATTTCTGTTTTTATGTTCTGTGTGGAAAGTTTAAGTTAAAAATGGTTTCATTTTCCAAGAGATTGTGTGATGAACAGAAAGATGGAATCAATTTTCGAACTCTGGAGTCACCCTAGTGCGTCAAAGACAAACAGCAAATGAAAATAAATGACTAATCTTCAATAGCAGACGTCTGACTTTTAAAGTGTATCAAACCGTCTGTGACATTAAAATACCTACTTGTATGTTTACGCCGTAATTTTATTTTTTGTTACAGCATATCTATACTTATGTAATATTTGATGACCATGTTGGTGCGCTATAAAACCTCAAATATATAGATTTATCAGATTACCAAATAAGAAAAGACGTCTGGAATTTTTAATAATCTAATTTTCTTTCAATAAAATGATCAAATGTCATGAAACCTTCAAGCATGCTTATCGATGAAGATAAGTAATCGCTGACTTGATTGTCCTTTGATAAGATTTATTACTTTTTTAATATAAGTTCAGTCTGTGTCAATGGTTAATTGGTCAACATTTTAGTTATGGCTGTTTCCTGAATTTTAGGTTCACAGTAATATAAATAGAGAATAGCATACGGCTTTTTTCAACATCACACCTGTATCACCCCCGAGACACCGATACAATCCCAAGAGCTCTGCTCGAGGAATCATATTGGTTGAGGGTTGATACGGTGTGTAACATTGAATATGCCATATCATATACACTTTATTATATACATTTACCTCAAATACAGCTAATCTTTCTTATGTATTTTTCACGAGACATAACGTAATGCATCAAAGGGGTTAATTAAAGCTTTCGTAACAGTGACTGATGTCGATTACGTGACGTCATACAGATAAGAGGTGTGAAAATCCTTTGCAACCGTGACCGATGTCGATATCATCACGAATGGCTGATACAGCACGATTGTCATCAATTGTATTACACATACAATTGACCTGTATTTGCTGCTAAGTATATAATAAAAGATGCAAACACTCACTTAGTGCGGGTTATCGAGTGACAGGATAGTATCAATATTACTGAGAGTGAAATTGAAGGACATTACAATACAATGTTTTGTCATGTCATTGGAAATCTTTCGTATGAATTATATAGCACCAGGAAGTTTATCATAAGAGGTTCACAATTGCTACCTTTTGAAATAAAGACTGTCTGGTGAAATATCAATCAAATAAACTGAACAAATAACACGTTCATTTGTTGATTGCAAACTACAATTGATTCCTCATAGGCTACAAAAAAAAAACGTGTCTCTTCACAGATTACATAGGACTTCTTATGGCTTTTAGGGCAAAGGAAAATGTAAGTTTTGCCTTTGGAGTGCATGAAGTGTCTAGTAGTACAAAATATCGGTTGCACACTGAGAACAGTTATGATGAGCCATACTCTTAACTCTAAATAAAATGTTATCGATAACAATTGGTTATGCCATTAGATATGTATGGTTTAATATAATCTTAAATTGGCAATAGAAAATTGTTCAAATTGGATTATTTCCCCTTCACCGGAATGAATCTTTATTAAGAAATAACTTAGCAATGACATTGATTCCAGTGACGTTACACGACGTTCCCTATAAAAAAAATTTGCCATTGTCCCAACGAACGTTTTAAGCGTGCAAGCTTATGTTTTATTAGATGTAACAGTTCACAATGGTTTACTTGTGCAACTTAAAGTAGTTGTATCGGTATTTCTTTACTGATTTGTCATTTACAGAAATTGTCAGCTTTTCAGAATCATAATGCTTTTGTTTTTTTTATTCTTTTGCCAGCGGTGCGCAATGATAATAAATGCATGCATTCATTTGTTTTCACTCAATTGTTTTGGCTTGTAACTAGCTGTCAGTAACTGCGAGTACTCTCAAATCGTACTTTCTTTTTAATTTGACCTGTTGATACTATTTGTAATGCTTTTTTGTTTTTTAATGTTAACATGGATCTTGTCTATTTACCAGCTTTGATTATTTGGTATTACTACAAAAAGATTTGGAAAACATTTTTATTATCTTAAAATGAATCACTTTTACTTCATATATGGAAAAATACAAAAACTTTCAATATATCATAACAAAGGATTTTCAATAGATAAAAACAATTGCAGGTCTAAATCAATTTAACATATAATTTAACGTTGTGAAAAAAGTTTTTACTTAACATGCTTAAAGAAATAAGTGTGGTAAACATTCGATATGATTATATTATCAACTGTAAAAAGGGAAAGTATTTTCAAAAGTGTCCATTACGTATAGATATTCTAACCGAGGGAAGAAACACAATTGAGAGGTTTAGCTAGCTATACAACCAGATTTAATCCACAATTTTCTAAATTAAGAAATGCCTGTACCACGTCAGGAATATAACAGTTGTTTTCCATTCGATTGATGTGTTTGAGCATTTGATGTTGTCATTTGTTAAAGAAAGGACTTGGCCTTTTGATTTTTCCATGGATTTTAGTAACTTTGTTATTGTACTTCTTTTGACATCATACATGAAGGAAAATTCAAAACGATTTCAGAATGATGAGCAGTATTGGATTCCATTTTGAAAGACAGTTAAACGTTTTACTTCATAAATTATTAGTAAGATTGAATTTTAACAAATGCAATATGTTTTATCTTCTAATTCTATTTTAAAAAAACACTTAACATGATACGACAAATCAATGACGAATCAAGAACATAAAAGATTACCCAAAAATCAATTATAGTTCCCAAACAGAACAAAGAGTCGCATCAAAGCAAAGCAAAGCCTTTTCTTTAGGCGACTTGACTGTTATTGAATGCTATGACGGTTCTGTCTGCTTTACAAATATGTTTGATGTCGATGTCTTGTGGGTTTGGATTTACAACTGTGTGCCATAAGAATAACTTAGACTGTTGGAAACAAAATATAAGGCAACCGGGTATTTTACAGTTTGAAAGATGCCAATCTGCTGATATACTCCGAAGATTGAGTCGTATAAGTATCTTGGAATGTGTGAAAGAATGTATGGTAACCTCACATTGTACAGGCATAAATTATAGACATTTCTGGCTGATGTGTGATATACTTGGGGATTCAAAAGATCTGACTTCTGAGATCAACTGTGTTTATAGCGCAATCAAAACATGGGACCAGGTAGTCTTAAATAATTTTAGATGAAGGTCATACTTAAAGAGGTCAAATCACATTAAATTGTCGATGCCTCCGAAGTGAATAGAAATCATTTGTGCAGCATTTATCTTTTTTAATATATTTGTTCTTTTTTTTCGTTTAACCCTTTTTTATTTGAAAAAGTATTTGTAGTTGTATTATTTGTATTGTAATTGGTGTTTCTTTTGTGTATTCTGATGTTTTGTTTTTTTTTCAATTTAAACACGAATGGCCTTTAAGTCAGTTAAAATTTAAATAACTTTTAGTTTGATTCATTACATAAAAAGGGGTAGGAAGCTACCAATGATTCAAAACTAAAAACGATAGATTAGCAAACGACAGTTAACAAACCATGGTCAATTTTGAGTTCTTGTCTTTCATTTTTGCTTATCCACTTTGTCTTTATGCCATTTTGTGTTTCTTCGTTGAAATAGTCATTTGTTTTTAAAGTGATTAAGATTATATTACAATGTTGACTGCTGTACCCCAATTTTTAACATGTTTAACTATTATTTCTGTTTGTTTTGCTCACATATTCTAGTCAATACATATTGGTATTCTATGCGACTGTCATACAGGTGAGAAGTTTAGCAAGCTATAAAATCAGGTCTAATCCACCATGTTCTACATACGGAAATGTCTGGAATATGAAAGTTGTTTTCCATTCGTTAGATGTGTTTGAGCTTTTGACTTTGCCATTTTATTAAGGACTTTCCGTTTCAGATTTCTCTTGGAGTTCGGTATTTTTGTTATTTTACTTTTTACATAAACACTATAAACTGTACAATTCGAACTAAAAAAAGACAAAGGAATGAAGGGTGCTTCACATGGTCAATTCAATTAGCTTCATGTTTTTTTGCATGCTTCTTAAACTTATTTGGCTGATTACATTTATCAATCTAAAAAGAATTAAACAAGAGTTCTTAGTATACTTATCGAACTTTTTGAAATTAATGTAAAATATAAATATTCATAACTGTTCATGTTACAAAATATAGAATGCAACGTAACAGTTCAAGATTTTAATCAGATTAGTGCCACAATGGATTATATTTTTTTCTCAATTGACATTGAAACTTCAAATGCAAAAATTTTTAATTTGCAGTAGACATGACAAATAAAATCAGATATTGCAAAGCCTGATGTGTCTGTGTCTCGAAGTAAAAGCGACACGTCTTTGCGGTATTCTACCTTTTTTCTACGATTCATTCGTGTTTTTTTTTATATTCTTTTGAATCAATATTATAAGTGGAACAAAAGAACTTTTGACACAAAGTATTAATACTAAATGCATGTGCATAAAGAACAATGAAGAACAGACTAATGAAATAAGAAATGTTTTAAAAAGTTATATTACAAATGAAAAGGGGTCTGCGATTTGAGGTAGACAAATGTTGTTGTGGTTGTTATGAACATCAGGAAGGGTTCCAATAGTAAAGTAGGATCTGCTTATAGTAACAAGCACCGGTTGTCTCCCTCGGGCATCTATATCATTCATTATTTTTTTCATTATTTTGTGTCTTGTGCAGTGTTCAGCTGTTTTTTTTTTTGTTTGTTTTTTTTTTTTTCTTTTTTTAGGGGGTGGGTATGTAAATGTATTTGTTTTTTTTTATTTTTTGGCTTTTATTTTCATCCGACAACATATCATCATTTTGATAAATATCAATTGTGTCAAATGTACTGAAAGGGAAACATGTACTTTGTTATGAAGTTATCGAAAACACTTCAAACTAATATATTCAGTATTGCTACATTGTATCTTGTTTTCATTTTTAATTAGGTCCTTCAAGTTCCGTCTTTTTCCTTTGATCGATCGACTCTGCGTTAATACGGTATATTATTGTCGACTTCGAATATTGTATCAGTTTGTGACTAAAACAGGTTGTAAATACAATAATCGGCATTTCTTTGACATATAATGTGCAAAGTCTCGTTACAGGCAGTACATATAAAGTAACATGATTGTCTTATCTTTTGTTGAAAACATACTCGTGTTTTGTTACCATTGTCAGATACGCTTTTATATACTGGATACTCTGCTTACCCTTCCGGAGCACCTGTCTTCTTCAAACGATGCTTATTTCACTAACAATATTTAATCACGTGATCTGTCTTTTGTTCTCCAAGGTTGTGTTAAATCTAAACCAAGTTTTGTTTGAATATTGATAAGTATTTAACGCCTTCTTCAGCACTATTGGCTAGTTTGTGGCAATCAGTTTTGCATTGGTAGAGGAAGCATGAGTGCCCAGAGAGAACCATCAATCGATGACATTGGCAGAAAAAACTGACAATCCTGGTCAATTAAGATTGGAGTCGAACACACCTGTTTTGTGCGGAGTTTGATCTTACAACCTTAGTGTTGACAGGCTAGTAATACAGTTGTTGACACACTTAGAACCACTCGGCCACCGAGGCACTGATTGATTAAGGAATCACCTGTTTTCTTGAATAGCATATATATCATTATTCAACTATGATTAAAAGACAATGAAACTTTTTAGGGATTTGCAGGTGAATGTGAATTTCATACCTGTAACAACGGAGAGAAATGTTTTTTTGACGGTGAAATTCCGAAATGTGAACCTGTTTGTAAGTAGCATACCTTCACGTTAATATTTAAAAAACATAGAACATAATTATAAAAATACATAATGGATTCTAAAAAACCTACATGATCATTTTCATTTACACTAGTGTTGCAGATCTTTTTTACGTTAAGGTGTACAGAAGAGAAGAAGAAATATTCATTTTTGCATTATCGACCCTGATTTTTTTTTCTTTCATTAAAATCAGGTACAACATACAAAATTTCAAGTATGTCATGAAAGTTTCACCTGTATTTGAAAACATTCAATATGCGTATGATAGCAAATCTATGAAAGATCATGTATAAATATCCCTTTACAGAAAAAAAAACAAAACATCATAAATGGCACTGTCTCAAATGTTTCAATTTGTTATGTATGTCAATAATATAAAATTGAAATTAAATTATAACAAGCCTGTTATATGTTAATGATTTTGCATAAAAACACATATGTATTGACTCCCGTTGACAACTACTTCTGAAAACAAAATTAATGTTTAAGTTAATTTGGGACGATGATTGAACAGGACGCGTTTAACATGTGGAGCAGGATCTGCTAACCATTCCGGAGCACCTGAAATCACCCCCAGTTTTTGGCGGGGTTCGTTTTGCTCAGTCTTTCGTTTTCTATGTTGGTTTTTGTGTACTATTGTTTGTCTGTTGGTCTTTTTCTCTTTTTTAGCCATGGCGCTGTCAGTTTATTTTCGACTTGTGAGTTTGAATGTCCCTCTGGTATCTTTTGCCTCTCTTGAAAGCATGTGATATAAAAGTTATGGTGTGGATAAATACAGATATTTTCACTACCAATAAAACATAAATCCTTTCTAGTCTAGTTTTTTTTTTAAAAGATGTATCTCTACATTCACACGCTTTGTGTCTATTAAACGAGCCTTTAGATATTGTTGTCATTTAAAAAAACATTTTAATGATAAGCTATCCTAAAAAAACAGTTATTAAAGCGAGTGAATTGCTACATAAATGAAAAAGGGGAGGTAACATGTATTTACATGATTGTTTTAATAAATATTTTCTTATTTGAAAAATGTTTTTATTTTTATTAACGAGTTGTCTTGTTTGCTTAATCAAAATCAAGCGTTTTACCATTTTATAGAGGCATATTGTTTCTATTCAGAAGATGGGACTAACAATGTTAATAGTGTATTAACATAGACACCATATAATAAGGTTTATAGTAATTTTCTGTTTTGTATTAATGTTAAAATTGTGGCATTACTATAAACTTGTGTATACTTAATTTTACTTAATTTTACATTATATATAGTTTGCGTAGACAGTCCATATGCCCCAAATGCAGTTAGTTCTGAAAGATTTGGTACATATAGAAATATTGGAGCCGCAGTTAAATTCAAATGTGAAAATGGTTATGAACTGAAGGGACAACCGTACTCAGAATGTCAGCCTACAGGGCAATGGGAAAACTGGTTTTCATGCGTGAAGAAAGGTAACATTGTAATGCAAATTTACTAGGCTAAAATCCAAATCTTTTTATGTTAAAAAGGAGAAGAGCTAGAAACCTCAATATACGGCCCTGCAAAGGTGTTTTGACTTCAATAAAGGCAATGGTAGTATACCCTGTTCAAAAGTCATAAATCGATTGAGAGAAAACAAATCCGGGTTACAAACTAAAACCGAGGGAAACCTATCAATCATAAGAGGAACACAACGGAACAACAAACACTGAAGTGCTACAAAAACAAACGTCAACATACATAGAAACGAACTATTTGATAACAACTGCCATATTTCTGTTTTGGTACAGGACATTTTAGGAAAAAATGGGAGATTGAACCTGGTTTTATGGCTAGCCAAACCACCCGCTTATATGACAATGTTAAAAAGTATCGCTAAAATGACAACACTACGTTACAGAAATACATCACAAACAAACGCAAGAACAGTCAGCACAGAGAAACGCACAAATAAATAATATAATAGTCGTTACAACATGTAAACAGCAGAATAACAACGAACATCTTCCATTAACGACAGCACAAACAGTGACGTATTTTTGTAACGAATATATAATCTTGAAATTCATACAATTATTTTCTCAAAAATAGTCCTAAAATTTGTCATGACTATGACGGTATTGAAAGACTATGTTAAATAAGTGCTGTGACGACGTTATAAATATTTGGACTAGCACAATACTTTATCCATGGAAAATGAAAATTAACTCGACTATACTGAAAAATAAGACATATGTGAATTATATCGAAAATACAGAATTCAAACCACAAACGATAAGACAGAACACAATATCTAACCGAAACAACAGCAGAAACATCATAAATAAATACATGAATGATGGGTGTATAAATACCGAGACACGTCGTAAAGCAATGCACATTCACACTCGGGAAAACAGTCATATTCGGGAATAGGTCACGTTTGGTACTTATACCAGACGACATAGATGTTAAACCTATTCATACAGTAAATATAACGTGTATGTATTGCTAACCGTATGAAATTTAAAAGTATAATTAGAAAAATTGTATATCTGCTTCATATTTATAAAGATGTCAGCCTAAAATAGAAAAAAAATATTTTCGTCCATTTTCCTAAAAATGTTCAACTTTTTCCACCTTTTTTCATGTCCTTATATGTGGCGCAACTCATCCCCCATTATTTCTTGTTTTTTTTATAAGGAATATTGTATATAAAGCAAATTTTATTTGTGGGCAAAGGGTGGCGCCGCAGTTAATTTTTCAGAAAACTGTCATAAATTTTACAGAATTCTGCAAACAATCAGGATTTGACCAAATGCACCTACATTATGGCGTCACAGATACGTTATGTATGACGCAATTGGTGAAAAAAAAAACTTCGCACCAAAACTATTGGACATTTTAGCATATGTTTTCAATAATTTTCACCGAATTTTCGGAGTGAATTTTTTTTTACATTTTTATGGCCAACATTTTGAGTTAGTGAACCAACTCCTTTGAGATGGCAATAAGAGGCCATCGATAATCACACTAAGCCTTAGAACCCAATATCGTGATAAAAAGGGGAAACTAGCAATACAAATGATAATCAACAACACAAAAATACAACAAAAATTGTAATTTTATTTATTTAAATTCTACTGAATATTCTCCATGGATATTTAGTAGTAAATTTAGCAGGGATACTTGATGGAATGCTGTACACCAAGTTTTATTGTTAAAACAGCAATATGTGCAATATAGAGTCAATTTGAGTGTTAAAAAAAAGAGGAAAATTGTAATGTAAAATTGGACATATTTACGCAAGACCAGGCCAATAGATAACGACAATAACAATGCAAATAATAATTAACAAGACATAAATTCAGAAAATTTAAAAATTAAGCTAGTATCATAAACAGATTGAAAGGTCACAAACTGTTTGAACCATTACCAAAAAGAATTATGTTTTGAACATGCATTGCGGCTGATGCTTTAAACTAGATTGGTCCTTATGATTTTAGGGGAAGTTTGTGATTTACGAAAGATATTTGGTAGTCTTGAAAATATATTCCCAACTTTAAAACACAGGACAGTTAGAAGAGCAACGTATTATGCATACATTTCTCTACTGTTAGAAATTGTGTGTATCTTATTTTAATTCTATGTCATGTTGACCCGTCGTATGCATGTATACATTGCATATAATGCCACATTTCCTTAATTTGGGTACACGGAAAAAACATAAAAGAGAAGCAAAAAATACCAAAATAATATTTAAACTCACAAGTCGAAAACTGATAGCGTCATGGCAAAATACTAAAAACGACCAAAAAGCAAATGTTATGCAAAACATATCACAGGTGAAAATATGTTAAAGTGTATATCATGCAATAATAACTCATCTACAAACGTCGTTTCGTGGTTTTTCACATGTTGATATGATATGTAAATATCATTGATTGATCATGATTACTGTATGTAAGAATTTACCCAAATTATCTTTTTTTTCTAAATCGAACTAATTACTTTTTCAGAAAAATGTTCTGATAAATGGATCAGAGTTTCAGACAAATTCTTTCTGATTGAATATGAAAAGGTTGAATGGAAACAAGCTGTGGTATGTTGTTTTATTCGGTTATGCCGTATCTATAGAAAGTATTGTATATTATCGATGATCTCATTCTTGAATTTGTTTGTCTGTGTTCATCATTCTCAACATAAACATGAATAAAAAGAAGAGTGTATTATAAATAACTGATTAGTTTTAAGAGCTGATACTCGATGTTTAAATTTAAGTTAGAAAGTATAAGTGAATTTAGTAAAATTTAAAATGTGCAAGTCAAGGAGCCATTGCAATGTAAGTGTTTTCTGTTCTGAAATACATCTCCAACTATGCATATCGGACAGCAAATCTGAAATGAAACAGTCACCAAACGACGACAAAGACGACAAACTAGAAAAAAAGAAAACATGGAAAATTGTCTACACACTATTTGAGATTGATTTTTGTTGTTGAAAACATTTAAGTTCTTAAAACTCATACGTTAATCACCGTAAATTATCAATATAATATAGCATGAGCTACTTAATATTAAATAATATATTTGTGACATACATTCGAAAGCTTTCAATTTGTCAATTTCCCATTTCTAAGCAGTAACATATCCGCTGCTCCTTGTATGACGTTATTTTAAATACAGGTGAAGGTGTTCCTTACACACTAAAAACTGTACCTGCATAGTAACGGGGAAGAACAACTTAAATTTATACTACATTAGTTTTAAATCCAATCTGTTTGACATATACGATGAGTTGGAGTCTCAACAAACTAGAGATACATGTTGCAGTTTTAGATCTTTAGATACTAGTAGAGTCGATTGATATGGATTTTAACCACGCAATGGTTTTTTTTTTTTTTTATCTTTTTACTTTTGGAGTCCTAACGATTCTCTCATGTTTTATTTTTTTGTTTTACATTTCTTTTTGATGGATGTAGGACATTTGACCATCACTAAATTACTGTCGTCTTAATCTACAGACGAACAATATAAATAAAGATCGATGTTTTTAAATTATAACTAAAGAACATTCAATTAATTTTCATCTGACTTGATTTTGTCTTCACTGGACATTTTGATATATCATTTGAATCAATGTTTAATGCTTTACTTTTGGAGAAAAAAAAAAGCAATGCCTAAGTTATTGTACAAATATTACGGTAAAAATTCAGGTCTCTTTTTGAGCTTTTTCTAATGATTTGTTTTCCTACAAACAAATATTGAATACAAAACATGTTAGCTTCAACAAATTAACACGTTCAATATTCCTTAATTTAGCATGTTATTACAATTTTGTATACGCAAGTTCAGATAAGCTAGATTTAAAGCATTTATAAATATTGGTTTTGTTTTTGTTTGTTTGTTTTTTTTTTTTGTTTATTATTATTTGTTTTGTGTTAATAATCAAGAGCTTTGCTTTGCCACATTCACAGACATATTTAATTTAATTCACCGTGAAGGAACAAATTTAAACTAGAAAATCCCTCCATGAGCTGCAGCTTTATTTTCACAGATGAAATGTAAAGAATGTGGTGGACATTTGGCAAAGATTGAGAATGAGTTCGAAGACTCGTGGTTGATTTCTCAATTAACAGGTACAACCCTCTCGTAACTGAATTATACACATCTAATTCTTTATTTATAGTAAGCTATTGACCAGTTTAACAAATGGCATATAATGTGTATGTTTTATTGTGTGTAGAAGAAATATGAAGTAAACATAATGAAATATATTATTAAGGCAGTAACACAAATACCATGCTAGTACAGCCCTTGGAAGGTGTAAACTTCCCCAAAAAACGTGTATGGTGTAATGGTATATGGCATATCGTGCAATAGTAGAAGATGTATGGTGCTATGGTGTATGGTGTAAGGGGAATGGTGTAATGGTGTAACGTGCAATCGGGAATGGTGTGAATAAATGTGTACGACATTTAAAACTATGCAACATATTGATAAGAACTGATTTTTAATTTTATACATTAATTTACAATATTGTGATCAAAATTCGTTTTTTAAATAAATAAATAATTTTGTAGTCGCACGCTTTCTTTGAAATTAAATTGCATTATGGTGTAATGTGTAAGGTGTATCGTGAAAAGGTATAGCGTGTATGGTGTAATGGTGTATGGTGAATGATGTAATGGTGTATTGTATTAGTGGGAGGTTTACACCATCCAAGGACTGTAGACATACACATTCTGGGATTTTTGTTTACGGCAATACCAAAACGTGTATGTACAACAATAATGCATACAAACCACATTTTTAATTCCTGATAAATATGTATAATGCATTATACTGAATCACACAAATTTCCACAGAATCTTTTAAACATTAATTGATAAAGTAAAATATGACACGGCTGCCACATGATGTGTTGTCGTTGGTTTTTGTAGCAGTTCATTGTTTATATTGATCCGTTGTTTCCTCTTACAGTTGATGTGTTTCCCTCGAATTTGGTTTGTGACCCGGATTTGTTTCAGTTAAATCGATTTATGACTTTTGATCAGCGGTATACTAATGTTGCCTTTTTTACCTAATGTAACATTCATGACATTATAACAAAGTGTCCGTCTGAACAACTTTCAGATAAAGATGTCATTGATACGTGTGATAATGTTGAATAAAAATTGCAAAAATCAATAATGAATTTCCGATCAATTAAGTTATTGTTACAACTGCAATCGACTGTGCCTAATTTCGAAGAAAATGAGGGTTTATAAGATATCTAGACCAATATAACTTGTCTACTTTATAGCGCTACCTTACTTTCGAAATCGGATATATCTTATTTCTTGAAAGCAATTGTCCAAGAAAACAAAGTACATTTCACACCGATTTAAATGATCCGTTTTCACTTAAAACAGCGTGTGTCAAGCGTGTAACTTTTTGTTTTCAGATGGTGCATGGATTGGACTAAATGATATTGAAAATGATCGCCAATGGCGTTGGATTTCAGACAGTTCCGGACTTAACTATACCAACTGGTTACCGGCTGAACCTAACGGTGGGACAACGGAAAATTGTGCTAATTACTGTAAAGACTATTGTGGAAAGGCATTTTATGGATGGAATGATACAAGGTGTAAAATGCTGCTAGGATATGTATGCCAACGTAATTCCAATTAACGTTCGTCTGTTGACTATCTTTAGAAAAAAAAAATTACTCATTTTAAGACAAGGAGAGTCATTTAAGAAAAAAACTGTGGAGCAGTATTTTGCATATAAACATTATGCTTTTAAGGAGGACCGTTTGAATATTCTATTGTAATCAGAATATACAGCTATAAATACAAATGATAAGTCATTATCTAGTTCATTTCCATTAAACGAAAATAACGCTTAATAAATCTGGGGCACCTGACACAGGTCATTATTTAATGCCTTGAAGTATATTTCATTGAAACTTGGTATCGTCCAGGTTATTGATTCTTTGAAAGAATGACTATCGTTCTTAAAGATAATAACTCCATATAGGTATCTAATAATTATTATATCCATCTGTTATATGAAAAATATATATAACCTAATATAATCTATGTAGGCCGTATTAATCCTGTAAACCTGTAAATTTGAGTGTGTTCTTGACTTGAGATTTACTTGTTTTATAAATTCTGAAACTAACATGATCATAATGCCTTGCATTATCATATTGGCGGATAATGTTATATAATGAATTGTTTTGGGCCAATTAAAATTAACATTATTAAGTATTTAAAAAAATCTGACATCAGTATGGCTAAATAGTTAACATTGATTCTCTGTAAATCTCTTTTGTCTTCATTGTCCAATGTAAGTTCGAGGTAAAATTCCGGCGTCTTGGCTAAAAACAAACATTAACAGACATACACATTGTCATTCTGTTTGATTTGACTATCTCCATGACATCACGTTAATATAATGTCGTTATAGCGTCATTATCGCTATTACTATTCCCTCGCGTAATATGAATATTTATTTTTCATGAAATGTTTGAGATTCTCAAATTACTTAATACATGGTAAGATCCATGTGTTTGCCTATCTTTTTTTGTTCGTTCAGTATAGGTTGCATTTTGTAAATACAGCTGTGTCATAAACCACGCCTCTTTTGGGAAGATAAATAATATTCATAGATATTTTGTTTTGTTTACGTAATGGTTCCCAGATATGATCTCTATGTTTCATCTCATAGAGACATAACTTGGGAATGTTACCAGTATATATGCACATGGTAGGCGGTGGAATTGAACTCTGAGTAAAAAAATAAAGTGAAAGAAGGGGTAGTGCAGAATTTTAGTATAAGTTTAAACTCATAGAAGCTCGGGGCTTATAAATGTTGAAAATATGCCGCAAAGCCTTATGTTTTGACCTTTGAATAAAATAAAGTAGTGCATATTAACTTTCCATTCTAGGATCTAATTTTTACGAAAATTCATAGTAAAAGTGGCACAGTTTTAACCGTACAGGGAGTTCCTATGGGAAATTGCATTGTCTATATTTACAGAAATGTAACCTATATTTGGTGAAAAAAGAGAACATATAGACTTTTACCAAGTTTGGTTTATCTCAGAGATTTTTATGAAATTAACTCAAATATAAAGTTTTATAAACATTTCATGAAGATTGAGAAAACCCTGGGCCTTAACTATAATGACTCAGCATAAATTCACAGTTTACAGTATGCATAGTTTACTTAAAGCCTTGAATGCAAAGTAAAATGGATAATTTAACCTGTAAATGCTATGATTTTATTATTATAAAGGTCTTTTGTAAAGAAAACAATAACTGTGCTTGTAAAGTATACAAACAAACAGATGTAAGCAGTCCATTTCATAAAACTTTTAGTGAAGGCATACATTAGACTGGTAACGTCATACATACAACTTTTGCAAATATGGCATTGTTTAAACACTTCTAGTTCATATATTAGCTTAATTATGTTAGATATATGGTTAGAGATGATATTGTTGTGACACAATTTCTAAAGTGACCATTTGATGCAGAAATAGTGAACTTTTATTGATAAATAGGCATAACGTAAGATGTGGACTAGAGACAGAGGCAGGATTAGATATTTTATATAATCTTGAATGTTGTAATGATTAACTACTAAACTTTACATTTATAGTATTCTGAAATGCTTTCAATTTGTTATCAGAATGGTTTCAAGCAGGATCTATACATTTCATGTCAGAAAACATGCACATAGGGTAAGCTGACAATAATTAAAGACTTGTTTTCAAATTCGTTAAAAATGGAAACAGGGTTGGTGGTATAAAATGTGGTGTAAAAGACAAGTTAGAGAATATACAGTGATTTCTTTAAAGCTATGATTCTGATAAATAAGTATTGTTGTGAGAAAAAGTGTTTTTCACGAGTTTTCTATTTGAATAAATGTTAGTATAGGTTGCACTTTGTAAATACAGCTGATTCATAAACCATGCCTCTTTTAGGGAGATATATAATATTCATAGATATTTTGTTTTGTTTACGTAATGGTTCCCAGATATGATCTCTATGTTTCATCTCATAGAGACATAACTTTGGAATGTTACCAGTATAAATGCACATGGTAGGCGGTGGAATTAAATTCTGAGTTAGACATAAAGTGAAGGGAGGAGTAGTGTATAATTTTATTATAAGTTTAAACTCATAGAAGTTCAGGGCATGTAAATGTTGAAAATATGCCGCACAGCCCTTTGTTTTTACCTTTGAATAAAAAAGTTGTGCATATCAACCTTCCATTCTAGGATATATTTTTTTACGAAACTTCATAGTAAAAGTGGCACAGTTTTATCCGAAAAGGGAGTTCCTATGGAAATTACATTTTCTATATTTGCAGAAATGCAACCGATATGTACTGCGTGGGTTTTGTCATTAGTATTCACATGTATGTCGATAATTACATGTAAACATTGTAGTAACAGAAATATGTCATTCATGGATCGATGAGAGATTAGCCTTATGTTATTTGACAGCATGTGGCATTTAATCTTCACTTGGTACATGCTTAGGTTAAATTTGATTTAAACATGTCATACAATGATACATGTACACTTTCATTGTATTGGTTGTATTAAGATATAACAGAGCCAGTTTATAAACCTTTAGACAGACATGTACTTTGCTCCTATACTTTTTCCAAATAAAAAAGTTAAATAGATAAGAGTTATAGCGCTGTGTACACCGTATAATCTATGAATTTACATGTTGTTATTTGTGTACTCTTATTAGTATTGTGTTATGTCATGTTCAATAAACATCTGTAAACTAAACGAATTACTTTAATGAATTCCGTCAACGAACCCAATTACATCAACGGAATTTTCATGGTATAAAAATTGGAGAAAAAAGGAAGTTGTAAGACTCATCATGCTCATTGAAACTATGTTTACGGAATATCATGAATATCTCGATTTGAAATATCTTTGTTTACTTTTTTTTTTAATTCTTCCCATGTCTTTAAATAACTTTAAAAAGGCCCTCACAAACGCAAGAAAAGACCTAATCAGTCACAGGTAGTCATGTTTTTTCAAGAAATGTATTGATTTTGGTGATTGATTGACTTATTTTCTGAGTACACTAAACGAACATAGCCAAGAGTAAATTGATCAAATTATTCGTAGGGTTGTTAATTGGGAAACAAAACATTTATTAAAAATAATTGGCAACCAATCGACTTCTTTTGTGTTAAAACGAGCACATGCCTTTATGTTTTGGCACCGAACTGATGGGTACCATTTAAAAACAGACTAATTGTGTGTTGTTCATTAAGTACCAAAAGGGACATTTTATTGTAAGGCTCTGGTTCCAAAAACTGAGGTTTGAAAAGCTGCTAAAATTAACGGATTAAAGACTTTTTGCTTTGAGTTAAGAATATCTCATATTTGATATAATGTTTACATACTATTGTATTGACAAGATTCATGATCGGGATAAAAAGCTAGGTAGTAACACATGCTTATGAAAATAATCTGTCGGGTTTGAACTGGCATTATATTCATAAGCAATGTGAAGCTGGTAACAGATTAGTTTTCCATTCTTTTAGTTTACTCGAAGTGTAAAGTACCAAAAAGATCCAAGAACAATTATAGAGTTGCCTTTGTAGTCCACATAGTCAGATATGCAAAAGAAGAACAATATGAAAATTCCCTCCATGATCCATTACCTATGGCTCGACTCAGACGTTGTACAACGTAATAGGTATCTGATACAGGGTTTTGTAGAAGATCGTCTCAAAGTGTCCATTGCAAAGAATCAAGAACTTAAAGATAATTCAGTGTCAACGTGACAAATAATATTGGATGGTCCTTGGTTGTCCCCAATAGTGACTAAGGGAATAGAAATATAGTCACTTTGGTGTCCTTCCGACTGGCAGTAAAACGCTTGCCAAACTTTGGCGTCCGTTTGGCTGTGCAGCATGTGCAAGTGTTATCATCAAATGCCTCGTGTAAAGGGAGTTCCATGTTTTCTGCACGTTACGAACCCTTGTAAAGCTCTTTGAGGGGTCCGTATTTGTATTGCGACACGATTCACTCGTAGTTAAACTAAATATCAACGTCTGGAGTATTAATTGACTGGTATCCCCTTATTCCCTCCTTACACTGTCAGTCGAAAAAGTTCCATGTACCACAATATTATCTTGTGTAGAATACTAATCCAAGTATCTCTTAGCTGCCTTTTAGAGAAAATACCAACATATTCACTTATAATTAAAACCTTTGATAGTCGACACACTAAACAACAAACTTATAAAGTTTATATTGATAAAAAGTAAAACATTAATTTAAGCTTGACAAGAAACCCAAATGCACGACCAAAATGAGAAATAGATTAAAACGCAAACTATAAATATTTCCATCGTATAACTCAATGATCGTCACGGCATTGTTGTTAATCACGTTAAACTGTTAAGATAATGGTGGTGACCAAATCCTCGGTTTCAGTGTGCAATAGTTTGCTATCTCATCATTTGGAAACTTCTGGGAACCAGAGAGCTCTAATATGCAATTGAAGGTATGTTTATGTTTGTCAGTACAAGTCAGACCAATGTGAAGTTTTCACATGGACTTACTGTCATTTTATTTGAACTTTAGACAAAATAGCTTTTAAAGCTTGAAGTTGCAGATTTGAATATAGGTAGCCAACGGGGAAATGCATTAGTGGTGATAATACTATACGTAGCAATGTCATCAAGGGTTGAACGAAAGAGTGATCGAAATTCTCCCAGGCTTTTTGTACAATTCTATATAAAACAAAGACAACCAATACGTGTGTATGGCATTTAACATATCCCAAAAAACTTCTTCTTTGTAAATTGTAGTCGATCTTATTCTGACTATGTTTTGCTTCTCAACTATTTGTTTTTGTGACTTTCCGTTCACAATGTTATACAATATTCAATTATCTTTATTGAGATAACACTGGACGGAATTTTGTATCTTGATTATTCCAGATATAATGGTCACTTGATACGGTGTTACTCGGTTATAATCTTTAATCAGCGTATTTAACAAAAAAAAACCTAACGTTGACAACAAACCTTGAAAATGAGGTTAAGGTCAATTGTATCCTGCCAACATGGACATAAACAACTTACAGTCACTATTTAGATCAAACATTGATTACCTCTTCCTCCTTATATCTAAGAAATTGAAATTCTCAGAAAACATCATGTTGTAACCTGTCCCATGAAATGATGTCATTTAGAAGGACCGTTTCTGACGGACATGTGTATCATGTATGGATTAAAATTACATTTGTCAAACTATAGTTGGCATACAACTCATAATATCACAAAACTGGCCAATGCATGAAAGACACTGCGGACCATAAAGTATATGTATATCGAAAAAACATTTGTTTGCTTCCATGTGACCTGAAGGATGAACAAAATATTAGACCAAGACAAACATTTTCACATATTTGTTTATTTGTTAGAATACTTTATGTCTTACAGAAAGCCAATCACTCTCTTTTGTTTTACCACTACTTTTCATTTTTCGGAAGAAAATACAGTAGTGAACGAGATTATGTTTCCACATGAGTTTCAGGTAAATCTTAAATGTCACCATTATCTTGAAATACAAAAACAACATTTCTAATTCGTTGTACATGCTATATTAAAACTGAAGGTTAAACTTTGTAAATACAGCTGTTTCACAATCCACGCCCTTTTTGGGGAGAAATATAATATTCATAAATATTTTGATTTGTCTACATGTTGGTTCCCAGATATGATATCTATGTTTCATCTCATAGAGACACAACTTGGAAATTTTACCAGAACAAGTAAACATTGATAGCGGCAAAATTGAATAACAAGGAGAGAGGAAGTACATAATTTTAGTATAAATTTAAAATCTTAAAAACTCAAGGCATATAAATGTTAAAAATATGCCACACAGCTCTATATTGTAACCTTTGACAAAATAAAATAGTGCATATGCAGTTTCCATTTAAGGATATTGTGTTTTACGAAATTTCAAACCAAAAGTGGCACAGTTTTAGCCGGAAAAGGAGTGCCTATGTGAAATTGCATTGTCCATATTTACAGAAGTGCAACCAAAAGAAGAACAAGAAACATATAGGACAATAAAACATAAGATATTACCCACAAATACCCGACTCCCTTGAAGAAACAGATTCGTAAAGAAAGACGAACAAATGCAAACAGCACATGAAAAATTTGATGAATGCACTTACAGCATTTATAAATATATCTCTTACAGTCCTTGGATGGTGTAAACTTCCCACTCACACCATACACCATTACACCATTCACCATACACCATTACACCATACACCTTGTGCCATTACACCATACACGTTATTCCTTTGCACCATACACCTTACACATTACACCATACACCATTCCCCATTCTATCTACACGATCCGAAATTACCCATAATGCAATTAAATTTCAAAGAAAGCGTGCGACTACAAAATTATTTATTTGATTTAAAAAACGAATTTTTATCACAATATTGTAAATTAATGTATAAAATTAAAATCTCCGTGGTCATGCCTATGATGGTTATATAAACAATACAGATTAAATATATATACATGTATTTGTAAATAAAGTACGCATAAAACTTTGCTTGTAATGCAAATTTATCCGCGATCTGCCTATCTATAAATTAAAAACGATATTGGTTACAATGCTATTATTATCGGTTTTAACATGTATCGTAAATCTTATAAACTTGGTTTTCAGATAAAATCGACAAACAATGCCAAAAATGAATACTTCAGGATGACTGGTACATGTACAACATGTACAACAAAATTATTTTAAGCATCAACCAAAACTGACCATATTTGCACTTATAATTATAAAATTGAGAATGGAAATGGGGAGTGTGTCAATCTGTTAATTTATATAGGGTTAAAAAATTTGGTATATTTTTTCCCTCCTTTTATTAAAAATATTGTCTCGCTACAAAATTTCAGTAATTTTGATACCTCAGGCCAGAGACATATATATGTCTCTGCTCAGGCTGACCTGGACACAGTATATCTAATATATCAATATATATGTTCCTGGGCTGACTCATATAACAAAACTATTTTAAAGTATCAACCAAAACTGACCATAATATTTTCACTTTATTATATAGATCTATATAGCCGCATAGTAAATCAGCAATATTTTGATGTCAGGGTGGATTGTATAATACAAATGACAGCAACATTGCAAAACAACAAGTACAATGACAAAAATTTGTCCCCATCAATCTAGATTGCCAGCATGTCCTCTTTTTATTCAATATATTGTCTCGCAACAAAATTTCAGTAGTTTTGATACCTCAGGTTGACTCGTATAACAAAATTATTTTAACGCATCAACAAAAACTGACCATATTTGCACTTTATTATGTATATCTATAAAGCCACATAGTAAATCAGCAATATCTTGTTGTCAGGATGGATTGTATAACACAAATGACAGCAACAGTGCAATACAATGACAACAAAAATTTGTCCTGATCAATCTAGATAGCCAGCATGACCTCTTTTATTCAAAATATTGTCTCGCAAGAAAAGTTCAGTAGTTTTGATACCTCAGGCTGACTCGTATAACAAAATTATTTTAAAGCATCAACCAAAACTGACCATATTTGCACTTTATCATGTAAATCTATATAGCCGCATAGTAAATCAGCAATATTTTGATGTCAGAATGGATTGTATAATACAAATGACAGCAACATTGCAACACAATGACGACAAAAAATATACCCATCAATTTAGATAGCCAGCATGTCCTCTTTTTAATTAAAATATGGTCTCGCAATAATTTTTCAGTAATTTTGATACCTAAGGGTGACTAGTATAACACAATTATTTAAACGCATCAACAAAAACTGACCATATTTGCACTTTATTATGTATATCTATATAGCTGCATAGTAAATCAGCAATATTTTGATGTCAGGATGGATTGTATAATACAAATGACAGCAACATTGCAATACAATGGCAACAAAAATTTGTCCCCATCAATCTAGATAGCCAGCATGTCCTCTTTTTATTCAAAATATTGTCTCGTAAGAAAATTTCAGTAGTTTTGATACTTCAGGCTGACTTGTATAACAAAATTATTTTAAAGCATCAACCAAAACTGACCATATTTGCACTTTTAATATTATGTATATCTATATAGCCACATAGTAAAGCAGCTATATTTTATTGTCAGAATGGGTTGCATTATACAAATGACAGCAACATTGCAACACAATGACAACAAAAATTATCCCCATCAATTAAGATTGCCACCATGTCCTCTTTTTATTCAAAATATTGTCTCGCAACAAAATTTCAGTAATTTTGATACCTAAGGCTGACTAGTATAACAAAATTATTTAAACGCATCAACAAAAACTGACCATATTTGCACATTATTATGTATATCTATATAGCCACATAGTAAATCAGCAATATTTTGATGTCAGGATGGATTGTATAATACAAATGACAGCAACATTGCAATACAATGACAACAAAAATTTATTCCCATCAATCTAGATAGCCAGCATGTCCTCTTTTTATTCAAAATATTGTCACGCAACAAAATTTCAGTAGTTTTGATACCTCAGGCTGACTCATATAACAAAATTATTTAAACTAATCAACCAAAACTGACCATATTTGCATTTCATTATTATGTAAATCTATATAGCCGCATAGTAAATCAGCAATATTTTGTTGTCAGAATGGATTGCATTATACAAATGACAGCAACATTGCAACACAATGACAACAAAAATTTGTCCCCATCAATCTAGATTGCCAGCATGTCCTCTTTTTATTCAAAATATTGTGTCACAAGAAAATTTCAGTAGTTTTGATACCTCAGGCTGACTCATATAACAAAACTATTTTAAAGTATCAACTAAAACTGACCATATTTGCACTTTATTATGTAAATCTATATAGCCGCATAGTAAATCAGCAATATTTTGATGTCAGGATGGATTGTATAATACAAATGACAGCAACATTGCAATACAATGACAACAAAAATTTGTCCCCATCAATCTAGACAGCCAGCATGTCCTCTTTTTATTCAAAATATTGTCTCGTAAGAAAATTTCAGTAGTTTTGATACCTCAGGCTGACTTGTATAACAAAATTATTTTACAGCATCAACCAAAACTGACCATATTTGCACTTTTAATATTATGTATATCTATATAGCCACATAGTAAAGCAGCTATATTTTATTGTCAGAATGGATTGTATAATACAAATGACAGCAACATTGCAACACAATGACATCAAAAATTATCCCCATCAATTTAGATTGCCAGCATGTCCTCTTTTTATTCAAAATATTGTCTCGCAACAAAATTTCAGTAATTTTGATACCTAAGGCTGACTAGTATAACAAAATTATTTAAACGCATCAACAAAAACTGACCATATTTGCACATTATTATGTATATCTATATAGCCACATAGTAAATCAGCAATATTTTGATGTCAGGATGGATTGTATAATACAAATGACAGCAACATTGCAATACAATGACAACAAAAATTTATTCCCATCAATCTAGATAGCCAGCATGTCCTCTTTTTATTCAAAATATTGTCACGCAACAAAATTTCAGTAGTTTTGATACCTCAGGCTGACTCGTATAACAAAATTATTTAAACAAATCAACCAAAACTGACCATATTTGCATTTTATTATGTAAATCTATATAGCCGCATAGTAAATCAGCAATATTTTGTTGTCAGAATGGATTGCATAATACAAATGACAGCAACATTGCAACACAATGACAACAAAAATTTGTCCCCATCAATCTAGATTGCCAGCATGTCCTCTTTTTATTCAAAATATTGTGTCGCAAGAAAATTTCAGTAGTTTTGATACCTCAGGCTGACTCATATAACAAAACTATTTTAAAGTATCAACCAAAACTGACCATATTTGCACTTTATTATGTAAATCTATATAGCCGCATAGTAAATCAGCAATATTTTGATGTCGGGATGGATTGTATAATACAAATGACAGCAACATTGCAATACAATGACAACAAAAATTTGTCCCCATCAATCTAGATAGCCAGCATGTCCTCTTTTTATTCAAAATATTGTCTCTTAAGAAAATTTCAGTAGTTTTGATACCTCAGGCTGACTTGTATAACAAAATTATTTTACAGCATCAACCAAAACTGACCATATTTGCACTTTTAATATGATGTATATCTTCATAGCCACATAGTAAAGCAGCTATATTTTATTGTCAGAATGGATTGTTTAATACAAATGACAGCAACATTGCAACACAATGACAACAAAAATTATCCCCATCAATTTAGATTGCCAGCATGTCCTCTTTTTATTCAAAATATTGTCTCGCAACAAAATTTCAGTAATTTTAATACCTAAGGCTGACTAGTATAACAAAATTATTTAAACGCATCAACAAAAACTGACCATATTTGCACATTATTATGTATATCTATATAGCCACATAGTAAATCAGCAATATTTTGATGTCAGGATGGATTGTATAATACAAATGACAGCAACATTGTAATACAATGACAACAACAATTTGTTCCCATCAATCAAAATAGCCAGCATGTCCTCTTTTTATTCAAAATATTGTCTCGCAACAAAATTTCAGTAGTTTTGATACGTCAGGCTGACTCGTATAACAAAGTTATTTAAACGAATCAACCAAAACTGACCATATTTTCACTTTATTATGTAAATCTATATAGCCGCATAGTAAACAACAATATTTTGATGTCAGAATGGATTGCATTATACAAATTAAATGACAGCAACATTGCAACACAATGACAACAAAAATTTGAGCCCATCAATCTACATGTAGATAGCCAGCATGTCCTCTTTTTATTCAAAATATTGTCTCGCATGAAAATTTTAGTAGTTTTGATACCTCAGGCTGACTTGTATAACAAAATTATTTTAAAGCATCAGCCAAAACTGATCATATTAGCACTTTATTATGTCATGTATGTAAATCTATATAGCCGCATAGTAAATCAGCATATAGCCGCAAAGTAAATCAGCAATATTTTGATGTGAGGATGGATTGTATAATACAAATGACAGCAACATTGCAATACAATGACAACAAAAAATTGTGCCCATCAATCTAGATAGCCAGCATGTCCTCTTTTTATTAAAAATATTGTCTCGCAAGAAAATTTCAGTAGTTTTGATACCTCAGGCTGACTCGTATAACAAAACTATTTTTAAGTATCAAACAAAACTGACCATATTTGCACTTTATTATGTAAATCTATATAGCGGCAGCCGCATAGTAAATCAGCAATATTTTGATGTCAGGATGGATTGTATAATACAAATGACAGCAACATTGCAATACAATGATAACAAAATCTTGTCTGCTTTAATTTAGAGTGCCAGCATTTCATCTCTGTATTCGTTATATAAAAAGTCAGTATCAGTATCTGTATTTCCCACTTCCATGACTTCTGAATATGGACGGGTACTTCTTCTTCTTCTTCTTCTTCTTCTTCTTCTTCCGAATACGGGAGTAGACTCCTAGGTAGGAGTGTAAAACTTCCCGGAACTTGTGTGCTATGTACATATGGACTTAATTTAAAAATAATATGACAAAGAAAAATCATTAACAATAACATATATACATTATGTACAGTGGCTTTGTAGTTTAATAAGTTGTTGTGGCTCCTTCAAATGTTAGAGTGGATATGCCACTTTTGAAGGATTCCAGGGTGTCAGACATACCTATTGCTTCAGGTAGTGAGTTCCAGTCCGAAATAGTGCGAGGATAAAAAGAAAATTTATAGAAATCTTTATTTGTTGATATTTGCCTAAATTTATGTTTCCCCCTAGTACGTCTATCAGATATTGTTAAATTGTCCTTAGGAACTTCCACTAACCCCCAATTTATTTTATATAGCATAGTTAATCTAGCTTTTTTCCTTCTTATTTCTAAATTTTCCCATTCCAATGATTTAATTAAATTTGAAACTGCTCCAGGTGATCTGTCTTTATAATCATTGAAGACAAACCTGGCTGCCTTACGCTGTACCTGCTCAACCTGAGTGATGTGTTGCTTTTTGTACGGATCCCATACAGGGGAAGAGTATTCGACGACTGGACGGACAAGTGATGTGTACGTAAGGTTTTTAACCTTACGTGTGCAGTTTTTTAAGTTCCTACGAAGAAAACCTAAGGTTTTATTTGCCTTACAGGTAATATTGTTTATATGTGTTCCCCAATCAAGATCATGACTTATAGTTACGCCTAAATATTTACTATCTTTTACTGCTTCTAAAACATGATTGTGTAATATATAATCAAAAGTGGAAGGTTTACTTTTTTTAGAAATATGAATAACATAACACTTCTCAGGATTAAAATTCATTTGCCAGTCCTCACAGATTCCTTTTGGGCTATTGTGTGATGGGTTGGTCTGCGCATAAATTAGTCGTGCTTGCTGAGGTGTGATGATTTAAACTCAGTAGTTCAGGATGGTTTGTATAATAAAACTATTCCACCTCATCATCCAACAGTGTGACTGACATGACAGATTTCATTTGTACTTTATAATGAAAAGTATGAGAAGTTCTCTTCTAGGAAAAGTATACTGTTAGTATATTATGTCGGTTGGTTGATTTTGTTGGTGGCTAAATATCAAGTGGCAAATATTTCATTCCGTTTCATATAACTTCATAAGTATATTTTTTCGGACGTTCAAGATATCATTTATAATCCGTAAAGACAAATCTAACGAAATTGACGAGATTGTTCATAATTATACAACACCTTATGTGCAATAACACTGTACAATTTTCCTTTGAACATTTTTTGGTAAACAGAATCGTAAATCCAAGGCAAACATAGGTGAATGACGATAAGATATTTATAAAGAGACTGTCAAAAGTGGGGAACGAAGCAACTTTAAAAATGATGTTGATAACCCGTGATATAAAAATACTGTTCCGATGCGTGGATAACCTTTCTATCCGCCTTCTAGTTTAAATAAAATCCTTTCTTTTATGACAACTGCATGTGATCACAAGTGTGTAATTTTAAAGCCATTGTTTAATGTAAATAAGAATATGAAAAAAAAAGATTTTTTAATATGTGTATATTAAATATATATGATATAGAGTCTAACGAGTAAAGTAATTTGCTTTACTGGGAAAAAAGAACAATAGGATTATTATTATTGTTTATGTTTACAATCCGAAAAATTAAAATAAAATGAACTTCGGTTTCAACCAATGAAATGTCGTACACCATTCATTCACACCATTCCCGATCGCACGTTACACAATCACACCATTCCTCATACACCATTACACCATTCCCCTTACACCATACACCATAGCACCATACACCTTCTACCATTGCACCATATGCCATACACCATTACACCATACACGTTATTTTGGGAAGTTTACACCATCCAAGGGCTGTATATGCAACATTTATAATCAAAGTATTACTCCAGGTGTGATTGAATAAAAACATCCAGCTTTGTGTATTCATTTGTTTTCCCAAATATGGAATGTTTCAATTGCTTGAATTTGAAATACAATTGTGTTAGTGAAATACTTGCACTTCCTATTTTGCTTTTCTTTTGTCACGGTAAATGAACGATGAAATAAGGTCATGAAAAACTCAAAACCAAGAAAAAGCGCATGTCATGTGCACTTTTTATGATAATGTAGCAAGTAATCAAGATGTTTGCTAATACATTAAAAAAGTTACTACATATTTGATGTTTCTGTCAAAAAACATTTCATTACATTATTTGCAACATCTAAAACAAATATCACAACATAACATAATATAGGAAAGCACACACACTTTTCGTTTTAGATCCAATAAAAGCCTTTACCGCTTGCAGTCAAATCCTCTTTACAATATATACGCATTTCTTCTCCTGGTTGCATCGGATATAATGGCATTTCAACGTAGGATGTGGGGACAATTAACTCGTCATAAGGTGCTGCTAGTTTTGTTTTAATGACAATCACCTTTGTCAGATGTAGCATTGGTCTTTGAATTTAAGCTCGAGTGACTGACTGGTTTGTTTTTCATATTCATCAACACGACTCATTTGTGTTTAACTTTAAACTTAGCACTCAACTGTATTGCTTATATCAATCCACTCACGCTGGCTTCATTTTCTGTTCCAGTTTCCTGCGTTTCGTTCAAGCTAGTCATTGTCACCACTTGTGTTCCTATCGTTCCTTATTAACTACGAGGGTAATTGTAACGAAATTGAAACTTGGAGAAAGCATTTACAACCGTTACAACATAATCTATTAAGATAATACTCATGTAGTGCGTCTGGTTCTGTTTTTGTTTTCTTGAAAAGTGATCGTTACCGCTCTTCTTTTCGGTATTTTCATAATGAGATCCACGCTGAAACCAAGTACTAGATAGTTATCTTGCGACTTACCACTCTCTTAGTAGCGGTTGCTGTCGTAATCTTTTATCAAAACTCGATAGTCGGTGTCATTTTTAGGGTGCATTCATTGCATAAAGGCGTATTGTTGTATTCTGTAAGGAAAAGTTATTTGCAAGTTAATTACATTTGATATTATATATATATACACAGTCATCTAGCAACACATAGTAACCCGGTAAAAAAAAATACAGATGTATTCACAACACGGTGGTGCTCAATTACTCTCTTTATCTTGATTAGTTAACAAAAACATGCGCAATCTATTTAACAACAAATTCAGTTGGCTGACGATTATCGCCATACAGACCATTAAAAGGTTCATCGTTCTTTAACTATGGAGTTGTGTAGATCCTTGAAAGAAAAACTTCATGTATTTCAAGGACTAAAAATTGTCAAACTTGGTCTAAAACTGTAATAGAATTAACAAGAATGAATTCAACGAGATAAAATCTGTTTTTAAAGAATTCACTTGAAAAGCCAGTGTAAAGGTATGTTAGCCATTTAGGATATAATTAAATGTAAGATCAAGGGTAAGGAAAGTGGAATGCAGTGTAACATTCAGAATGTTTAGATATTGACATAGTTTATCATACGAAATTATGCATCAGTTGCATAATCCGGTTCATGTCCTTGACTTCTTGCCGAAAATATATATTGTTTTAATTACGAATGTCACGAGCAACACGAGTGCTGTTACTTTCAAAACAACAAAATATATAAGATAAGAGAGAAAGAGATAGATAGAGGGCTGGCGGGCTGGCGGGCTGGCTGACTGGATGGCTGGCTGGCTCGCTAGATAGATGGATAGATGTATGGATGGATGGATGGATGGATGATTTAATAGATAGATAGATAGATAGATAGATAGATAGATAGATAGGTAGGTAGGTAGGTAAGTAGGTAGGTATGCAGGCAGGCAAGTAGATAGGCAGGTAGGTAGGTAGGTAGGTAGGTATGCAGGCAGGCAAGTAGATAGGCAGGTAGACAGACATACAGAAAGACAGATAGACAGGCATGCATGCAGGCAGGCAGACAGACAGACAGACAGACAGACAAGCAGACAGAGAGACAGACAGACAGACAGGCAGGCAGGCAGGCAGGCTGACAGACAGGCAGACAGACAGAGAGGCAGGCAGGCAGGCAGGCAGAAAGGCAGGAAGGCAGACAGACAGGCAGGCAGGCAGACAGACAGACAGACAAGCAGACAGAGAGACACAGACAGACAGACAACCAGGCAGGCAGGCAGGCAGACTGACAGACATGCAGGCAGGCAGGCAGGCAGGTAGAAAGGCAGGCAGGCAGGCAGGCAAGCTAGCAGGCAGGCAGTCAGACATTGGTTGAATGATAAAAACATTGCAGTTTTCGACATCTCGATCCCACAACTTTTTTTATTTCCTGGATTTAAATCGTTCCATGGAGGAAAAAACGATGGCATGGATCATCCAAAATGATGAATTGAAGGGAGACAATATTCGTCGTGTGTCAGTTCTTTGCAGATCTTAAGAGAGGTTCTAACTGATGATAACTGTATGTTGACAATGTTTCCGTGGCATAGGTAAACTAGTTGAGTTTCGGTAATATAAATATAACAACATAGTGATCAGTTTTTAATGTAATCATAAAAAGACAGGATCTGTTTAGCTAAACGTTAGGTCCAAGGTCAGCAAAAGTTTCCTTCATTTTTTCTTCAGAATTTCGCAGAGGCTCAATTAAGTTGTATAGCCTTATATAAGATCAACAAACTTTATATTTAAATAAACATGTTCATTGAAAATGAAAAGTACAGAGTTTGATTATCACCCTTTTACCGCAATACAATAAAAATGAACTTAGCAGTACAATTACATCAAAGTGTAAGTTTGTTTTTCCTCTGTCATTCAAAATATGTAATGTAAAAGGAATTTACACCCCAATATGATTACTAAAAAAAGAATTCAATGTTTAACGAAATAATAAAACCGTAATTGATGCAACCATATCAAAGTTCATAAAACTAAAATGTAAAACACTACATAATAACGGTTGTAATTTGTATATTGTATATTGTGTATACTTTTTATATGACAAAAGCATCTTATCAATATTCGTAAATAACAAAAACATTTATCTATTTGTCTATATTAATGCACTGAATCTGCCATTTTATTACTTAATTGTATATATCCAACGAAACAAATAAGAATAAGAATATTTTTTTCTATTAAAAGACTTCTGAAAAATCGATCCTTCTCGTTATTTTAAATGTGTTTTTCAAATTATGATGTACAAACATCGACACAGTTTTGAACCAGACGGAGATTTAAAATCGTTTATATTGTATCATGTTTATCATAACTAACTACATCTTAATATATAAAACTTTATACAAGATTGTTCTTGTATTGTACTAAAACTCTAAATTTGCCATCAATAGTTACTAAAATAATCATGTATAAACAAAAGAACAGTATATGCTGTATAGTTGTGTTGATTGAAATTTTTTGTCCTTTGAATTCGACATTTTGATTTGTTTTTATTTTACCTTTTTTCTTTTACATCAAATATCAAGGCAAATTCAAAAAGAATAAAGAAAAAAGAACAGTATTATTTTCTATTTTGAAAGAGGACTAAATGCTTTACTTCATTATTATTAGTAAGATTGATTAACAACCATTTTGATATGTTTTGTCTTCTATTCTTATTTTACAAACACTGAACATGATATCACAAATCAAGGAGAAATGAGAAACATCAAAGCTTACCAAAAATCAGTTATATTTCCTAAGCAGAATAAACAGTCGAACCAAAGCAAAGCAAAGTTTTTCACTTAGACGTCTTGATTGTTAGTGAATGCTATCAAAGTTCTTTCTGTTTCTTGTCTGATGTCCATTTCTGGGTTTGGATTAAAACATGTGTGCCATAATAATAACTTAGACTGTTGGAAACAAAATATAAGGCAACCTGGTATTTTACAGTTTGAAAGATGCCAATCTACTGATATACTTCGACGATTGTTTCGTATAAGTATGCTAGAATGTGTAATAGAATGTATGGTGACGTCACATTGTACGGGAATAAATAATAGACATTTGTGGCTGATGTGTGACATACTTGGGGATACAAAAGATATGACTGCTGAAATGAACTGCGTGTGCAGTGCAATCAAAACATAGGACAAGGTAAGCTTAAATAATTTCAGATACCTATTTATTCGTTTTTTTTTTTTCTCTATTCTGCCAAATTAATGTAGTAAGTGGAACAACATCACTGTTAATACAAAGAATAAAACTACATACATGTACATTGAGAACAAGATTAAAGAAATATTAAATGTTTTAGAACGTTATATTACATAATATGAAACAGTGTCTATGATTCGAGTTGAAAATTTATTGTTTTGATTGTTATAAACATCAGGACGGGGTGTCACCGGTTAAGCAGGATCTGCTTATAGCTAATAAAAGTAAAATAACAAAAAAAACAAACCGAACTCCAAAGAAAAATAAAATCGGAAAGTCCCTTATCAAATGGTAAAATCAAAAGCTCAAACACATCAGCAGCGGTTATCTTCCCCGGAATTCTATCGCATTATTTTTGTTCAGTCTTTGGTGTCTTGTGTAGTGAGCAGTTGTCTCGTTTTTGTTTTTATATTTTGGATTTCTTTATCCGACAACATATTATCATTTTGATTTATGTCCTGAGTGTTAAGGATGTTCGTTACTCTGTTTCAAAATAACAAGCTTTTTAAAAGATAGTTGTTCATTAAAAGTATACGAATAAAGGAACTAAAAAAGCAGAAAAAATTGAAGGGTTCATGTGGTTGTTTTCGAGGTATAATCCATTGAAAATTTGGCGGAAAATGATTCTCTCTAGATGTTTGATTCATTTAACATTGGCTCCTTTTTTCTTTCAAAAGCAATACAAAAATAACAAGGATTTTATAAGATTTTCAAATAAGGTTTTTTAAAGTATATGTAATAAGATTATGAATGAAAAGTAGCGGGCAAAATGTTTAATGGCTCTACATAAATAAAACTAGAGGATTCTGAATATTTGGCAAAAATATCAAAAACAAGAGGAGCGAATATCCTTAGGTGTATTGAAGTGGAAGCATATACTTTGGTATTAAGTTATCTAGAAGAATGCAAAATAATATATTCAGTTCTGCTACAGTTTTTTTATTTTTTTTTATTCGTTAGTTTAAGTTCACACATTTTCCTTTGATAGACAGACTCAGCGTTTATACGAAATGTTCTTTTCGAAGTTCGAATATCGTATCAGTATGCAACTTTAAAAAGTTTGTTTGTATAACAATCGGTATTTCTTTTACGTATAATTTGCAAAGTCACGTTACAAGCATGACATATACCGTAACATGATTTTTTTTTTATCTTTTGTTGATAACATAATCTTGTTTTCTTACCATTATCCGAAACGGAATATTTGTAAAGTGGAATATAGTAATATCTTTTGTTGATAACATAATTTTGTTTTCTTACCATTATCCGATACGGAATATTTGTAAATTGAATATAGTAATATCTTTTGTTGATAACATAATCTTGTTTTCTTACCATTATCCGATACGTAATATTTGTAAAGTGGAATATAGTAATATCTTTTGTAGATAACATAATCTTGTTTTCTTACCACTATCCGATACGGAATAAATGTAAAGTGGAATATAGTAAATATGTTCATGCTGGACATTAATCCATTTAACATCTGTCACTTGACGTTTGGAGTATGAAATGGGCTTTGGCATGGGCTTTTACTGTTGATTTTTTATGTTTCCAAAGGCTTGAAATAAAAGTTGCACATAATGTTGTCCTTTGACGAATCATTAAACGAATTGCTAGACTTGTTTGGAAGCTGAGGGTTAAACAATAATGATTATTATGTTATTCACAAATGCCGTATTTCATGAGTTAAAGTTAATTGTTTCATATAAATAGAATTACGGATTCTAAATTTAAAGTTCGTGAAGTTAAAATGATTGATTTGATGTTTTTTTTATTTAGGTCAATAACTATGGAAAATACAAAAAAAAAAATTATTTAACATGTTTTTCATCAATCACTTTGAACCAAAGGAGAGTATTAAGTCAATACAAAATACATCATCTCTCGGTCGGTATAAACATAAACAATAGACGAACATCTCCTGTTTTTGGATGCTGGATACCAACACTTGACAACAATCAGTAATAGGAACGATATATAACCGTCTCGTCCACATAGTAATCTTCAAACCTACTGAAGTCCAGTATATGCATTAATATCAATGACAAATGTGATGATTTATTCTTATTTGTCAGCATTTACATACCCTCAGGCCAATTGCATGAAGTTTTTAATATTTTAGTTGATACATTACTCTCACTTAAATCTATGTCTTACGAACCTCATTACCAGGTTCATTGTATTGACACAAAATATGATCTCACAGATTTAACACAGGAGTAACGACTTAAATGAGCACTACATGCTACGTTTACCAATGCGATGTCTCAAAATGAAAATTATTGCAAGAGATATAGTTCCATATAGTTTTTATTTTGTATGCTATGCGCCGATAATTACATTATTGTAATTAACATGCTTAAGCTTCTGGTATTAAAAAAGGAAGGAGGTTAATTTTAGAGTCAACGTAATTACAAATAATGAATGCATAAATTCAATTATCGAAATATATTCAACACTTGACAGAAAAAACACTGATACATTACAATTCGTCGGATACTTTTTGAATATTTAAAATATTTAATTTTCTTTTATTAGTTATTCTATAGTATTGATATGTTTTTTGTTTAATACATTAAGTAACTGTTTTCTCATTGACGCAGGGCCTCGGTGACCAAGTGGTCTAAGTAGTCGAACTTCTGTATCACTAGCCTGGTAACGTAATTGACTAGGATTGTCAGTATTCCTACAGAAGGTCGGTGGTTCTCTCCGGGCACTCAAACTTCCTCCACCAACAAAAACTGACCACCTCGAAATAGCACAATAGTTCTGAAAGTGGCGTTAAACACCAATCAATCAATCAATCAATTCTCTTGACTCTCACTCTGCAGAATATCTGTGTGTATATTAATAAGAACACATCAAAAACGGTAATGCGCGTCCGTTTCTAGATAGCACAATTGATAACTTTTCAGACACTCTGTGTTTATGTTAAAGTTGTTTCATCGGGAACGCTCAAAACCAAATATTTGAAAGTCAACATATATAAGAACCGAAACAGTTGAAGAGTTTTATCAGTAGATGACATACAAATAATAGCCATATCAATCCAAGGTCGAATTTGCCATTGAAATCATTGAATAAGTCATATTGGTTCCTGTGTGTTTTAAAAGTGCATTACCAAAGGAAAGAGATGATATGATTTTCTGGTTTTAATTCAAAGACACAAAATTATATAACATGTTTTCTTCGAACGATGCTTATTTTACTATTATTAATTGCGCATGCTTTGTCTTTTGTAATCCAAGGTTGCGGATAATCTAAACATAGTTTTGATTGAATAATAATTGATTGATTGATAAGTATCTTACGCCAATTTCAACAGTATTGGGTATTTCGTGGCGGTCAGTTTGTATTGGTTGAGGAAGCTGTGGTGTCTGGAGAAAACCATCGATCGTTGGCATCGACAAGAAAACTGACAATCCTTGTCAAATAAGATTGGAGTCAGAGCACTCTTGTCACGTAAGGGTTTCGAACTCACAACCTCGTTGTTTACAGGCTAGTGATACAGTAGTTGACCAACTTATGACCAATCCACCACAAAGCCACCGATTGATTAAGGAAGGTAATTACCTGTTAACCCCAATATCATGTGCATCATTATTTAACTATGATTAAATGGCAATGAAACATTACAGGGCATGGCAGGTGAGTGGGAATATCATGCCTGTATAAATGGAGAGAAATGTTTTTTCGACGGTAAACATCGGAAATGTGAACCTGCATGTAAGTATCATATCTTCCAGTAAATATTTAAAAAAAAGGTTATGTATAACTAAACAAATACATGATAAATTTATGAAACCTTACACGATCTTTTTTATTGAAACAGGTGTGACAAATCGTCTTTACGTCAAAGTGTACAGAAGCTGATATAATTCCTATTCATTCTTGGCATTTTTGACCCTGCATTATTTTTTTTTTTATTAAAGTCAGGTACAACATTCAAAATCTACAGCATGTCACGAAAGTTTCACTTTTTTTTAAAAACCTAATATATGTGTATGATGGCGAACCTGTGAGAGATCGTGTATTAGTATTCTTTTAAATCAGAAAAGAACTTGGACATATGCATAGCACTGCCTCGATTTGATTTAGTTTGTTTGAGAAATGTCAATATTCTAATAGAAATTAAATTTAAACATGCCTAATAATATATAAATGATATTGCATTAAAACACGTATGTACTGACTACCGTTGATAAATTCTTCTGGAAAAAACAATGTAATGATACTTAGCATGCTTAGGGACGATGTTTGAAAGCATGAGATATAAAGGTTATGGTGTGGATTCATAATGAAAATGTTTTCACTTTCTAGAAAAAAAAATAAAAAAATTCCGTGCATATCTAGTTTTTTTTCGTGCTTGAGTTATCTCTAAACTCACAAGTTTAATATTTATTAAACGAGCCTTTACATATTGTTGTCATTCAAAACACGCCAATAATATGTTTCCCTTGAAATATAGTATTCAAAGCAAGTGAATTGATACCTTGCCTAAGATGTAAATGGTGAGGTAACATGTATCACCTCAAACGGATTAACATATCTGTTTTAATGAACAATCTTTTTTTTGTTAATTATTTTTATTATCATTAACGAGTTGTCTTGTTTGATTTATCTAAAAATTAACCGTTACACGATTTCAGAGATATCTTCGCGAGAAAGACTGTTTCCTATCAAAAGATGGGACGAACTAAAGACACTGATGCAGTATATTGATAACAGTGTAATGCCTATAGTACTGTTTTATCTTATACACTTGTTAAAATTGTAGTATTAGTATAGCAATGTTTATACTAATCTTTACAACTTTATATTAAGTCTGTGTGCACAGTCCATATGCCAAAAATGCAGTCAGTGCTGAGAGATTTGGTACATATAGAAACATTGGAGCCGCAGTTAGATTCAAATGTGAACATGATTATGAGATTAAGGGGCAACCATACTCAGAATGTCTGCCTTCAATGCAGTGGGAAAACTGGTTTTCATGCGTGGAGAAAGGTAAATTGTAATGTTATGGTATAGAACCACTAATTTAGGCATGGTCGGAAAGAACATACAAGAAAGTAGTAAATATTCTGAACAAAATAGTACCTACGCATAGCTGTATCTTTGTCAATAGGTGAAATATTTTGGTATTAAATGAAAGATTGGGGACTTGGGATCAATGTAGAACCCTTGTTGAAAGTTTATTTTGAATAATAAAGAAGTATATAAAATTGTAATAGGAGGGCACATTTGTCCTGTTGTTCAGGTAAGAAATACCGGTTTTTGTACTATCCAACTTCCGGGAACCAGTACGCTCTAATATGCAATTAAAAGTTTGTTGAATTTTTCGCCACAATTCAGGATAAGGTATACATGGTATAGTTTTGACATGAAATGACTGCCACTTTATTTGAATTTAAGACAAAGTAGCCATTAATGCTTGAAATTGCAGAATTTAACATAGAAAGCAATGGGCTATGAATTAATGGTTTCATACCTTATGTGTAGAGAAATGTAAAATTGTTATAGTATGTGTGGAGAAAGATATGAATGTAATGTTATGTGTGGAGAAAGGTAAAATTGTAAAGAAAATCTATTTAGGTTAAATATTTGAAATACTAACAATAACGCACTTAGGGGCCAATAAATATTGATACTAATAAGCATATACAACGAGGAGAAATATCAATGCATATGAAAATCAACAAAACATAAATACAGAACATTTTTAAAAAAAGTTAGTATCATAAACAATTGAAAGGTCCTACATTTACTGAATCAACAGAACATGCACTACTTTTGAACACGAAGTGTTTTTGATGGTTTGATTTGGATTGAATTTGTCGTAATGTTTAGGGGACATTTGTGGTTTGCGGAGGATCTGAGATATACTTGTTAAGGTATTAACAAAGAACAGTAAGGAGAGCGACATATTGTGTAGTCATTCGTCAATTGTTGAAGACGTGTGGTTGCTTTTAATTTTCCGCCATAAGTTCTCGTTAAGACAAAATGGCCGCAAGTCGATGTTAATCTTCACATGAAAATAACTTCAATCATCGAACAACTTACACAATTGATATTCAATCCATAATACTTCGCAATGTCTTCTTTACTTTTCATTTCTCATAAAATCCTCCTAGGAATGCTGTTATACAACGATTTCAAGTACATTACAGTCAAATTGTCCCATATGTCACGGATTTCACGTTCTATATCTTTGGTATTGTTTATGTTTTGAGCACGTTTCTAAAGTTCCCTTTTTTTATCGCCACCAACAGTTCTCAATAATATTGATGAGCTGGCCTATTCATGGTTTTAAAACCCGTTCTCTACGATACCCCTGAACAGATAGAGCCCAATGGACGTGGGCATTTTCATAGTGAAAAACGTAGTCTTCATTGGGAAAATGACAAACAACCACTGGCCACATCTTATTGACAATAATGACAATGGACAGAGATTTACGGCGATGTTTTTACACAACGGGAACATTTTCTCATGTCCCGGTCATGCAAAGATTGTTTTGGTCTGCTTGATCTCTGAATGTTTTCAATATCACCCCGATGTTCATACTTTAAAAAAAAACAGAAGACTATAATCTGTTTGATGCCTGTCAATTCGATAATACTACATCATTTAATGCAGTGAGGTGACTTTTCTTATCACATTTCAGTTGTTGTCTATTGTCACCAATTTTTTGTTGACAAAAACTACAGTTTGAATTCAGACGACTTTGACGTCATTACGCACTTGACACATGACAAGCACATGTTTTTCTTAAGGTCCATTGTCATCCCGGTTTGCCATGGAGTCGACGGAAAAATATGTTAACCTTTCCGTGACGTGACCGACATTGTTATTTTTAAGAATACTAATGGCGGAGTACTGTAGATCGGTATACAACAGAAACCGATACCTTACTTGTTCGAAAGCAAAAACCTGTCTCGTTCATTATTACTGGACTAAAAGATTTTCATATGGGTATACTTATAATAAATTTTAGGCAAACATTTAGTACGTTAGCCATACGTTTTGTCTAGATAAGATTCATCAATGGCGCTTAATCTGCTACACCATATAGTTGCAATGACATAATTGATGGTATAAATACTCTAACTATCCCTTCCTGGTAGATGAACGTGATGAACATTTTCAACTCTACTCCTTGACATAGACGCAGTCATGGTCATCGTCATTACACATTACCTACTGTTCATGATGTCTCTATTAATTACCTACTGCCATTTATCATGTTTATACAAAAACTGTTAGGTATTCATCACATGCGCACGAAGCTATTTTTATTCATTACCCCTTCCAAACTTCATTCTCTGTACAATTTATGTATGGAAACCACTGTTACAAACCCCTATTCAAACCAATGCAAACTTACAGATATCATGTCGGATATTTCCAGTCACAGACTCATGAGACTGTTCAAACCAGTCGGCATTCGAAAAGATGAAAAAGAGCAAAGATCCTTTCTGAAAAATTCCTTTGCCAACAGAGGTCTGGATGCCACGAACTTAGGCAATGTCCTTCAGTAAAATCCTCCCTATTTTAAAGATCAGTATACTACTATCATTTCTGATACCTATACCAATCCAATTGTAACTAAAATTTACAATTACTAACACGTGCTGCAAGATCTCAATATTGACGAGTTTAAGTCTAAACCTCCTAATTGCCCCTGTGCTAGTTCCCAATTCATATATAATCCGATTGCCACGTTATTATTGCTAACCTAAAAAGGCCCAAATGTTGCAAAACACCTGTCATACCCTCATGGCACATATGTTGTTGTCCCCGCAGATAAAGCCGCAAACAACATCGTTTTGGTGTATAAATCACATTGCATAAACTGCTTGATAGATGAATTAGGTATTGACAACTCACTTGGAAACTCAACATATACCCCCATGACACTTTTCAACCGAGGATGCAGAACTGGATCTTTCTTCACTGTATTGGATACCTGAATTTTTTGCGACTGACATACAAGTGTGAGGTTTAGCTAGCTATAAAACCCGGTTTAATCCACCATTTTCTACATAAGAAAATGCCTGTACCAAGTCAGGAATATGACAGTTGTTTTTCATTCGTTTGATGTGTTTGAGCTTTTGTTTTTGCCATTTGATAAGATACTTTTTGATTTGAATTTTCCTTAGAGCTCGGTATTTTGTTATATTACTTTCTACATTGGTATCCCTACAAACAACGTTATATTGCTTGGTCTTCAAAGTACTCCACGAAATTTCTTTCTAAATTATTAACATCAATTTTATCAGCAAGCAATGTCGGGTTTCACAGTTATTGTGAAACTAGCTATTCCATTGGGATGGTTACTTAAAAATCCCTTAGATCTAATAGAGTACATACAATCTTAGACTCTTTCATCTTGCAATAGTATTAAAACATTAACTTTTGGCTTTTCTTCAGTTTACACAAGCATTCCCCATTCCAAACTAAAAGAAAAATTGAAAGAGTTGATCCTGCTTTGTTTCATTAAAAAGAATGGCCAACGTAGATACAAGTATCTTGTCTTAGGGAGGAATAAATCGTACTTTGTTAAAAATCATAATGATTCCAATAAGAAATTCTCTGAAACTGACATTATCAAAATGCTAGATTTCTTGATAGACATATTTGTAACGTTTGGAGGACGTGTTTTTCAACAAACAATCGACATTCCCAAGGGAACCAACTGTACTCTTCTTTTTGACGACTTGTTTTTTATTCATATGAGGCTGACTTTATACAAGGGAACCTTATGAAGAAATAAAAGAAATTAGTAGTATCCTGAAACTTCAATTTCCACTACACAGATGATTTTCTCTTATTAAATAATTCGGAATTTGGAGACTATGTTCACCGCATCAATCCCACCAAACTTTAGATGAAGGCTACAGCAGATACAGTTAAGTCTACCTAATATATTGACTTACATCAAGAAATTGTTAATGAGGGTCGATTGAAAACAAAACTTTAAGACAAAAGAGATGATTTCAGCTTCCCAGTTGTGAACTTTCCATTTCTATGTAGCAACATTCCAGCAGCGCCTACATACTGTGTATATATATCTCCCTACAGTTGATACGATATTCGAGGGCTGATATTTTCTATCATCATTTCCTTGATAGAGAGTTGCTGCTCACAAGGAAGCTACTAAACCAAGAGTTCCAAATGGTGAAGTTGAAGTCACCCCTTCGTAAATTTACGGACGACATCGTGAGTTGTTTAAACGTTATGGAATATCTGTTTCATAGATGACGACGGAAAGGATCCAATTGAACTACAATCCGCTCCTTTCCCCGAATGTGACCTACGAAATTTACTAGAATTATAACCGGGTTTGTACTTACATGAGCAACATGACGGGTGCCATGTTGTTTGTCTTTTTCTTTTTTAGCCATGGCGTTGTCAGTTTATCTTCGACCCATGAGTTTGATTATCCCTTTGGTATCTTTCACCTCTCTTTTTTTTAAAACTCTAATCAGCTGGAAATAAAAAATTTGATATACATGCTGCTGGAATGTGCACAATATATAATTTTCTAGACTTACATCGTTCAGATTGTAAAATTATAGACATGAAAATAAGCCTATTTCAAACTTTATTCCTAGAAGGAGAGCTGTATCAACTATAATAAAATAAATTAAGATGTAACTTAAATATATCGATCAACAACAGTATTCTTCAAACATTGTCCAAATATATTTGTGACGAACCAGTAAACATCTGTATCACCTGCAAACAAAAGAAATAACATTCACAATATATTTAAACTGTTTACATACTGGCTATGAACGTGACTTAAGTTTATTCACTGTCCAGTTTGAAATAAAACACATACAATTCAACCAGCTCACAAAAGTTCTATAAACCTTAGAAGTAGTTTGATTGTTTTGTTTTTTTTTTTAAATTGTTTTTTTTACATTAAGAAAGTCTTTCAAGTTACTTTCATACAATACATGATAATAGGAGTCATAGGATTGACATTTCCTAACATAATCTAATCCTAACATTAACTGGTTGCAAAGGTAATCTACTGTAGGATTAAGATTACCTTTGATATACCCTCCGGACTTAAAACTTACATCATTTTAATCAAAACATTTTATTTCTATTGAGTTTCCAATACATCTGAAAATATAGCAGATCGATATTCACACAATAAACTATTTTCTGCAATTTCTTGGGGAAAAAAAACAGATATTCACACAATAGACTACTTTCTGTCAATTCTGTGGAAAAAAAAAACATGTTTTTTTTTTAAATTAGTAATAACTAATAACCTTTTGGATATCTGTGCATGTATAAATTGATAAATAAGGCAATGAATGAAATCGACAAAATGTTCACCTCAATGCACTTTGTTGTGTGTAATCACAACAGTTTGAAATAAAAAGATAATCTGGGTCCGGTTCTCCACTAGCACGTTCGCCCTTAATCTTGTTAGTCCTCACGCAGGTTCGTCCATAGTCATGTTCGTCCTCATGCAGGTTTGCCCGGTTCTTTTATCCTGAGAATTACATTTGCCACTAGTTTACATAACTGCAAACTTTTGAAAAAACCTATTGGGGTTTAGTGCGCAACATCATATTCAAAAGTTATTATTTTTCGATGAGTTTTTTGTCTGATGGTATACTGATGTTTGCTCAATCTTTAGTTATCCTTGCTGACTTGTTCATCTTTTCGTGTTTTTTTTTTTGTTGCGAAGGCGTTGTCAGTTTTTTTTATTGACATACAAGTGTTGATGGTCCTTTTGGTAACCACCTTTCTTTCTTTCTTAGAAAATGAAGAAAAAAATTGCTTTTACAATGTATTTTATATTTGTATATCTTTACAATGGTACCACGCTTTCAATCATTGGGTAATCAACATGGCATTTTTAAATAAAGAAATATGCATTGACAAAGAAGTGTGTGGTGACACTGATACCGTGTCGATTTGTGCTAAATATAAACGACCATACTGTCATGGATAGATTCCCCCGTATCCTTTGTTTGCCTTAATATTATACTGATATTTTGGTTAGATCATGATAAGCGCATGAAGTTAATTTGCCATACCTGTTCGATTTCATTCATCGTCTTTGAACATTTCGTGTAGCAATCCTGCAGCTACCGCGATCCCTCCAACTACTGAAACCACAGTTAAAGCCTTGTCAACCTGAAACCATACTATCATATGTGAACATGGTGATTACAGGCTAGATTCATTGAAAATTCAAGTAGATTTGATAACGTCCTTACTACGAAGGTAATAAGCAAACAAGAGTTTAGATATTCATATAATACATCGTCCTTATCAAGTAAATAAGAACGCAACATGCGCAACGTGTAATACCAATGACAATAAGTATAGATATACCTTTTTTCATATACCTACACATATTTTTAAAATGAAGAAAAAAAGAGGCGTTTTCAAGTTGCCATTTAAACGATTTTGACATGAAAATCTTGTTAACCATAAACAGATTTAGATTGTCAAAAGTCAATGACTTTTTGAAAAAAAGATAGAGGCGACTGATCGGAAATGATAAGTTTTAGTTTTTTCCTCACTAAATAAATCAAAATCAAAATCTCAAACACATCAAACGAATGGAAAACAACTGTCACATTCCCGACTTGGCAAAGACATTTAGGCATGTTCTTATGTAGAAAATGTCGGATTAAACCTGGTTTTATAGCTAGCTAAACCTCTCGGCCGTATGACAGTCGCATAAATTTCCATTATATCGACAACAATGTGTGACAAAACAAACAGACACAATAGACAAAAACTTAAAAAATTAGGGTACATCCGTTAACATTGTGTTATATCTTAATCACTATAAGAAGAAACAACAATGTCAACAAAGAAAATCAAAATGGCATGTAGGCATGTGCCAGTTGTTGAAAACATTATGCTGTCCACTTTATCGTATATCCTTCTGGTTGCATTGTGTATGAAGGTGAATAACTAGACATGGACGAGAACTTACCGATACTGACGCTTACACCTATACCTAGGACGAGAAGTAACCTTTTGAGAGGAATCATCCCAACATGCTCAAAATTTACATTGAACACAGGCATTCATAAAATATTTATCTAATTTTCATTTTGAACACTATAAACAATTCTTTATCAATGATTTGTTAACCTATTGGCTCTGTTTAGACACTATGAATTGGCCGATCATCATACTATAATTTGTGGAAAAAGGGGGAGCCTACTACGTCAAAATTATCTCCCAAAACGCCGACCCACGTACTCTTGAAAACCGATAAACTTAGCACATGGGCATGGCTATATTTCAGAAGACAAATGTACTTACAGACTATAAAGCATCATTTAATGTACTTTTAGGCCTTTTGTCAACTAGAAGCTATTGGCTGATTGGTTGTCAGGTGGAATGTTCGAAAATAAAAAAAAAACAATAAAAAATCTATTTAAATATTTTGTGGAAGGGCAGACTAAACATTTACCGAGGTTATTCATGCAGTATATTTCGACAATTTGATACGTTCCCTCTATTTTTGTAGTCAGTGTAGGTATCGGTATCGGTATAAGTGTCCGTGTAGATGACTTTTCGAAAATGGCTAGAACTAAGCGTTACCTTGTATCTTTTATTACCTATATACATAAATTAGCATACGTTACCTGATCGGATTTTTTTTTATCATATCGACACCAAGTGGCAAAATGTTCACAGTTGTTGCACAATAAATTGTATGCATTTGGACCTATCATACTGAGTGCTCTTTTAACGATGTCCTTGCCTCTGAATGGCCTAAAATATACCAATTTACAACTTAAATCAATCCAACAGTATGATGACAATACGTCAATAACAATTGTTGTCTATCGATTCATTATATTTTGCTTTAAACAAATAGATAAGGCATAACTAGGGAAGATTTTGAAAATTTTGATTTACGGGAAGTGGCAAAGTAGAGTAGAGTAAAAACAAGAATCATTTGGTTTTTTTTACTTTTTTAAAGCTGAAGTACCGGTATAATGATTCTTCGGCTTTAAAATGAATGATTTTGAATTAAAAAAATGAATATGGAATTCTCAGAATAATACAAAGATTTTTGGGGTAAAAACAAAAAGGGGTTTTGAATTTCAATCTAGTGAGGTAGCTATTTCGATGCTTGGGTAGCAATTTGAATAAAGAGTACATAATTATAATAATAAAAAATCTTCAATTTATACTTTTATTTAAATATGGTGGCTTGTTATGATCTGACCAAAGCTTACACAATGCTCAAACGAGCGCTTTCTTTGGAAGTATATTCAAATTTGGCTATACTAACAGGGTTAATTTTTGTTATTTTCTTCGGTATAACTTCAATTTAGTCAACTTTCTTTGTGATACATATATAAATACATGCAGTCTTCTCGCTCAACCACAGGATCACCAGTTCAGGCTTGTAAAAATGCTGTTGGCCTGTAAACATGATATCTACAGGCCAATAGAATCGCAATAACATTTTCGTAAAATTCATCATCAGGCCTGTAGATTCAAAAGTTTATCGTGAAGACCAACATGTATTCTTCTGCTCATTATTGTGCCATGATATATGCTGAACACTCAAGCAATTTACTTTGCAAAACGTACAAAGGGTGATAAATGTTAATATATACAGCCTCCTCCATCTATAACAGCTGCTTCCCTTGAAACTTAAATAAAGAATGAGATAAAACAAATGTTTGCGTTATTTGGCAAACGTTTGCGTTATTTTGCAGAGATTGCAAACATAAAAAGAAATATAAAAAAAAATATGTGTTGCGCTAATACGCTTCCGTAGAAACCTTTATGTACTTTAGGCAGAGATCATTTTTAAACGTCAAAACCTGTTTGTGAGGTTTTGATTCACATATTTGAATATATATATATATATATATATATATAATGATCTGTACACATGTAGGAATAGCTCCATAATCAAATCGATTTCTCCACATCTACCACTTAGCGTAGACACCCCGAAGTAGGTCTAATATAAAATTTATAGGGAATTTTATTTGACAATTTCAAGTTTTTTCTGGTATCAAATGATCCTGACCGAAAATAAAACTCAACGATTAAAAGAACATGTTTATATTTCTCAGTTTATATCTTTTTATGTAGTGTTTTGTTAATTGGTTTGTCGTTTCGTCATCTTCTGTTTTGTCAGTCCGATTTGTTCAGTTTCTCACAACGTATGAGTTTTGATTGATTGATTGATTGATTGTTGGTTGCTTAACGTCCAGTGGCAAATATTTCATGCATATTCAGGACGAGAACAAATTAACAATAAATACAATAGGTAGGTTCTGTAACAGGGGCTTCCGGGATTAAGGTCAGAGAAATTTAGACTGCCACAGAAAATGAGGGTATATTGGATAGGGACAGAAATTTAGCCTTGCAACAGGTCACTCACGGACCCCTCAAAGAGTTGTTGCAAGGGTTCTTAACGTGCAAAGAGCGTGGCACTCTCTTTACACGAGGCATCGGATTTAACGTCCCCATTCTGACCGGACGTGACTGCGAATTTGTACATCCCGCACAGCCAAACGGACGCCCAACTTTAGCGAGGGTTTTACCGCCGGTCGGAGGAAGACCAATGGTGATCATATTTCTATTCCCCAGTCACCCTTGGGGGCGTATGAGTTTTGAATATATCCCTTTTATTTCTCCAGCCTCATATAAATCATTTCGTTATGTCATGTTCTGTCTTACTTGGCTCGCCTTAAAACTACTTCGCCCCACTTTGTCCCACACCACTCTTTAATAATTGTGCCTTGAGACCAATTAAAATTATATTTTTGTATTACAATTATGTCATATTTCATATGAGTGAACTACCATTAAATATTCTGGGGAGAGGACCGGATGTTTCTTTGTTGTCCTCTTATAATTATTCATTGCATTCAGACACGATGTCATTCCTATTGCTGATAAATAAATGTAACTTGGATGCTTGGTTGTCTCCCTTGCAATATACGGGGATGTAAGTCACCCTTGTTGCCATAGCTAACGAATGCAGGACAGGGAACTAGTCTACGTTCTTTTGTCACTATGGACACTCTACATACGTTCTTTCCTTGTCTTTCTTGTTGTTCTTCTTAGCCTTTTTATTGCCAACAACCTTCCAAAAGTTTTCTAATTTTACGAAAGCAAATTCTGAAGAAACATCATCCTTTCCAGATAAATGAACTACCTTGTCATCTCCTGTTCAAATAAAATTATGTTCTATATATTCATTTATGTATTTCAGACATTTTGGTCAGTAAAAATAAGCAGCTACACCAAGAGCGCATGATACGTCCCTGTATACACAATTAAATAGAATAGTCAAAAACTATGGTATGAGAAGTTATATAAAAAAATAGATGTGTAGCAAAATTTTCATGAGGATTTTAAGCGATGTATGAATATTGCCTTTAAAATGAGACTGTTTGAAATACCCATAACTCTAAAACAATATACTAAAAAAGTTTTAAAATATTTTTACCAAGCCTACATTAACTAATCCCAAGAAGATTGAAAAGAGTGAGGTTATCCAAGTATGTACTGCATGTCTAATTAATCATGTTAATACATGTAAGCTAGTGTGATATTTAAGCAATTGCTTTGAATATGTCTGAGGATCAGGATCAATTAAGTGTAAAAAGGAAAGCCCTAACATTTTTCTGTGCGCTATAATTTGTGCAGATTTATTTAGAAAAAGATCTATGTTGGCCCTTTATGCTGTCTGTAAAAATATTACCTAACATTTAACTTTTGATTACTGTAAACTATTATGTCTAATTTAACCCTACAATTGTTCAGGAACTTTAAAATATTGATTTTTAAAACTTGTTTAGAAATATTGCAGTTAGACTGAGACATGATGGATATTTCAAAAGACGGCAAAGTCACAATACTTTGGAATAACAAATGAAAATTTAAAAAAAAAAATCAAAACTCATCTTACATGTACTTGTCATGACATTGATTCAAGCATTCTCAAGTTACGGTATACAATTTTACATGTTAAAAATTTTCATAATCTGACATTTAAAGTCCAATAACTTTGGACTGATAAACTACAAAAACCATATCCGAAACTTCCGAAAAAGATTTTCATTTTATAAAATCAATTCATTTGGAGTAATATGGAAACACAGTTCAATTTTAATGAATTAAGCTCCATATTAACTCAGGAATGATAATTTTAGCAACAATCATATAAAAGGAAATGATGCACCACTCAGAAACAGTTAAAATAAATCATCAAAGTTGTTAACTAAAGGTAATTAATATAAGTTAGCGTCTTTATGTTGACGCATTGACGAACTACATTTTACCATAATACTTGTACGTCCGGTCTTATATTATCAGTTCTTTACTTTTTCCTAAACCTCAGCAGATTAAGATTATTTATTATTTTTTTGTTTGTTTTTAAACTGTTATGACTATCCTATGAATTAATAATAATATTGGCTTTATTCATTTATTTGTCCATAAGTTTATATGTTCCCTTATGTTTTAAGGTGTATATAGTTGTTACAATAGACCATTTTCATATTATCGATTTTTGACTTCGGAATTTATATTTTTTCGACAGGTTACCTTCTCTGTGGTTGGACATCCTGTTACTCGGTCAAGCAAGAGTAACATAAATAAGTATATTGAAGATTTTAATCGGTACAATTTTAGGGAAGTTTACTGTTTAATGCTTTCTATACATGACTAAATCATCAGAAAGCAGTTAACTTTCCCCCAAAATTGCACCGTTTATATATTTGATTTTACTTCTTTTGGTTGCTCATAATTGACAGAGTACCAGGATGTATTACCACAGAGTAGGTAACCTGTCGAAAAAATATAGAACCCGGAGTCAAAAGTCGGTAATATGAAAAGAGACTATTATACCCAAGGGTAGTGCTCCATAACTAATGGAGGAACATACAAGAAACTGAACTGAACTGAACTTATAAGGGTATGTGAAATTAAGGATAGTCTTACAAACGTTTTACAGACAAAAAAACAAAAAAAACCAATAACAACAACTTGATATCTAACTCGATTTCAAAAAGAGGAAAGTCAATTGCAATTATATATCATCATTTTTTTTTTTTTCTTTATAAATACATTGGCGGTCATCCTTACTGTAATTGCATGAAATACAATTGTATATCTCTCATTTAGCAAAAATAAAAAAACAAAAAACAAACAACAAACAAACACAAAACATATAATAAAATCCTGAATCGTTTAAAGGATAGTGACTAGTTTTCGGACATATACACACTCCTATACAGCGGGCATGTTTGATCACGGCACATTTTGTGTGACTTTTATAGTTGGTTATGAGGTATGGGTTTTGCTCATTGTCGAATACCGCACGATGACCCATAGTTGCTTACTTCTACGTGATTTGGTCTCTAGTGGAAAGTTTTTTTGCAGAGACACCACAGATAATACCAAATTCTTATATTTCCCAAAATTGTAAAACAAATTAACTGTTTTCACAACTGAAGGTATGTGATATGCCAGTCATTCATATTACAATTTACTATGTAAGTAATATCTTGTGTAAATATTGGGACAGGGTATACATAACAATTGTTAGATAAGCAACCCAACTATACAAAAATCAAAGCACTGTAAGCGCTGCAGGCAGTTAACCAAAAACCAAGGCAAACGTAATTATGAAAACTGTGGCAGTGTTGCTTCAAATTTTTTTTTCAGATTTGAAAGAACAAACATTAAACATTCGTATATTGTACATTTATGTTTATTTAATGAATTGATTATTAAGGCAAATTAATTAATATTTTATAAAGCAACGCATATATCAATGTATATTTTAATGGTGAGTCTGCAGTGGTACACGTTCGCAATGATTGCAGGTGTTCTAGTTGGTAGTTAACGTTGGTACCAGTTGACTTTTAGTGGTACAAGTTGACGTAATTGTATGAATGGACTTGCTTCCCTGGAAGGAACACTGTTTTTGGGTTCTACAGTACAAAAGTTATGAGACACAAATCAGACAAATGTTTACTACTACAGGGATCAAAGGTGAGGTCTGACTGCCCTGACCATAGTAAATGTAAATGACCCCCACCTTCACCCCAAGTCCGTGATATCACTCCATACCAAGTTTGGAATAAAATGACAGGTGATTATAAAAGAGGGACGAAAGATACCAGAGGGACAGTCAAACTCATAGATCGAAAACAAACTGACAACGCCATGGCCAAAAATAAAAAGACAAACAGACAAATAATAGTACAGATGACACAACATAGAAAACTGAAGACTAAGCAACACGAACCCCACCAAAAACTGGGGGTGATCTCAGGTTCTCCGGTCAAATAAAACAATTGGTCAAACATTCTTGGGCTTTACACTGCTTGAAAGATTTATATGTTTTCTTCAAAATGAGCCATAAATGAAAATTTTTATAGGCCCAGAAATAATTCAAAAAATAATTAAAGTAAATTCAATTTACCTAGACTCATTTTTTGCATCAATAAAATTTTATAATAAACAAGAAATAATTGTAACAGGATGCTGTTACGAAGTCTCCCAAACAAAGCTCCCATAATTCGTCATTCCAATGGTCGCCTGACATTGGGCAAAGTCCAGTACACATTGGTTTGGTCTAGTAAAGTGATATGCATATGTCACATAATGTGACGCCTAGGAGATTGACCCTGTATATCATTCAAATTATTTTGAAATGACAAACAGGAATAAATATGGTTTAGGAGTGGGGACCGTTTACTAGTTCTCAAACAGGAGGGGGTGGGTTGACCCCAGGGACTCCCCCTATATTTCATTTGATTTGTTATATTGTCCCATACATGAATATATATGGTTTAGGAGTGGGGATTTCAACCGTTTACAAGTTCTCAAACAATAGGGGGTGGGGTGACCCCAGGAACTCCCCCTATATTTCATTTGATTTGTTATATTGTCCCATACATTAATATATATGGTTTAGGGGTGGGGATCTCGACCGTTTCCAAGTTCTCAAACAGGAGGGGGTGGGGCGACCCCAGGGACTCCCCCTATATTTCATTTGATTTGTTATATTGTCCCATATATTAATATATATGGTTTAGAGGTGGGGATCTCGACCGTTTCCAAGTTCTCAAACAGGAGGGGGCGGGGTGACCCCAGGGACTCCCCCTATATTTCATTTAATTTGTTATATTGTCCCATACATGAATATATATGGTTTAGGGGTGGGGATATCGACCGTTTACAAGTTCTGAAACAGAAGGGGGTGGGGTGACGCCAAGGATTCCCCCAAATTTTCATTTGATTTGTTTTATTGTCCCATACAAGTATATATATGGTTTAGGGGTGGGGATCGCGACCGTTTACAAGATAAAAGAACATTTTCAAATTGAAGGGGGGTGGGATGAACCCCAGGGACTCACCCTATATTTTATTTGATTTGTTTCATTGTCCTGTTCTCATTACTGAAGACCACGCGTGTCTATCACTTACTGTTTTCGAGTATAAATAGTCATTTGAAAATAAAATCCCATAGGGTTCTACAGTAAACCCCTCCCTTCTTTAGGCCCCTCAAAATACCCCTAAATAGTTCCCAATGCACAAACGAAAGAGTGATAGCTCCGCTAGACATATTAGTCTTACATTTTATGAAACCCTAAGTTAATCTGACAAGGGGTCCGAGTTGTTTTCTTAGACGGTCCGAGTGGACTCGGTCCGACTTGTCTCTGGGACGAGTTATTCCGCATTTCTTAAAACATCGACCTGATTGGTCGACATTGATTACGTCGATTTCCGGTTTTTCATTCATAAAATAACAACAAGTTCAGTGATAAACGGAATAATTTAATAAAAGAAAGGAATTTAAATGTGCATACATTTAATTGAAATCAATTAAATAATCACAATCTTCTTAAACTAAAAGAATATCATGATTAAGAGTACTTTCGCTTAATCGGACTTTATATCATCAGAATCAAACGAACTTACGTTTCGTGTAAGTTAAAATTACCGCCAACTTAGACTACATGTGACGATGATGTGTACTATATATAACTTTATTCCATCTATCATAGAGATTTGGTGTACATGAATAATATTCCTGCGCATTTTGCCATTTGGGAAATATAAACGACTTGTAATTACAGATTTTCGGCGATGAAATATTTCATACAATTGTTCTTTGCCATCTTAGCCAAAAGCACAGGGGATAATAAACTACGTACGGATTTCTATTGAGCACTATTTCCTATGTGCAACTTCAAATATTATGCGTCGTTCGACGATCATTTAAGGTTATTCTGGTCATATTTTTTGTATTCCAGAATTAAAAGAATGAAAAAAATGTCCAATTAGTTATAAATAACATATTAGCCTGCTAGATTACAACAATGGCACTTTTTTCAGCATTCATTAGGAAGAACACAAATCTAGGGTGCTAGCATAAGGCAGCTTAACTGCCTAAAAACCTTAAGATATTCAGTTGTCACCTAGAGAGAGGATTAAGACATGCAACTCATATGTATTACATTGATTTTTACTGGGTGTAAATAAATTCAACGCAAAATAATTTGTTCTGGTTCCCGGTACCAAATACAAAGAAGGAAAAAAATATTGGTACTTGAAAATTGGTTGTCTTTTATAAATTTCTTTTATTGCTTTAATCTGATAAGTCTGACAGTGTTAATGTTATGCAGATCCAAGGATGTAAGTATCAAACTTAAAAGCAGAAATTATTAATATTCCAAACTCTGTGTCATTTAGGCTCTGGTATATATATTTCAAGATTTGTATAGTTTAATCTAAGTAGACTGATATATGATTCATTCAACATCACAATCATATTTACTGATGAAGGATATCTGTTATCCGAAATATTTATAAATAATTACATTTATAGTTCCTTTTTTTGTTATTGGTGTTGTTGTGTACACTTTTTAGGCGTTTATATAATTTATTTATTGTGTACGTGTATCGTTACTCGTAACGATCCAGCGCCCTCGTGGGAAAAATCGTTGACTATTATTCAGACGTTTTATATATATATATTTATATATATATTAGGTCACAGGTGTCAGATAGCTTTAATGCTGTATTAGGAAATCATAAGTTTTGCATAATTAATAAGGGGAATATTAGATTCTATATATTTAATGCTCAAAGTGACATGTCATAGACAGTAAATATATTGTATTTCGCTGTCTCTTATCAGGTGTAAGTGTTTTATTTTTCATTTAATTTTTTTTTTTTGGGGGGGGGGGGGGGGGGGGGATGTAACAAAATCAGAGACATATACCCTGACAAAATTAAATAAAAGAGGTAAATTCCAAATTTTATTTCAAGAAATATTTTGAAAAAACATGGGACCGGTGTTGTTTAAGAAATTTCAATTCCAAATTTAAAAGTCCAAGTGTTTTAGTAAGTTCAGATAATAATTTAAATAAATCCTAAAAGTATCTGGTCACTGGTGTAAAACGTATGCAACTATAAATAAATCATCAAAATTCCAATGATAGAAAAGTGAAAGTAAACATTTTATATTCAGACTTCTAGAAAATCAAGAGACCGTTTCTATTTAATTTCCTCAAAAAAAAATCAGGTGATTTTTATGCGGAAATATGGACAAGACCTGCTTTTTACGCTACTTATTGTTGTGTTTAGAAACGTGACCTATTTATATAAATAACTCGGGGAAAGCCGATTCCAAATCGAGTCAAGGTCAACAATTCTTTATAAAGATACTTCTCCATTAAAAAGTTCCGTTTTTGACGAATTCACTTAATTTTTCCATAGATTTACTCAAATTAAATATGTATTTGATATGTATAAACGGAAAAAAATACAACAGAACAGTTACTGTAGTATTAGTAATATGCACTTATCGGTGTTTAATCAACAATCGCACGCCAGCTCCAGGAAAAGCATCAACATGTCGGTTTACGAAATATCAGAAATGACAACAAAATAAACAGCTGCGCCATGAGTGCATGATACGCCCGTCGTCTTATGTGTGAATTTTTATGCAATAATCATAAATAGTTTCTGACATACGGCGCGACATGCGAACCCCCCCCCCCCCTCTTTTTTTTAACAAAAAACTCAATATCTCTAAAAGAAAATTATGAATCAAAACCAAAAAATACACAGATCTTTAGATTAATATAACTAGAAAGTGTGTAAAATTTTAAGCAATAATCATAAATCGTTTTTGAGATACGGCGCGACATGTGAAAACCCCCCTTTTTTAAAAAAAAATAAAAATCAATATCTCTAAAATAAAATTTTGAATCAAAACCAAAAAGTATACAAATCTTTTGATTAATATAACTAAGAAGTGTGTAAAATTTAAAGCAATAATCATAAATCGTTTTTGAGATACGGTGCGACATGTGAAAAACCCCTCCCCCTTTAAAAAAAAAATCAATATCTCTAAAATAAAATTTTGAATCAAACCAAAAAGTATACAGATCTTAAGATTAATATAAATATGAAGTGTGTAAAATTTTAAGCAATAATCATATATCGTTTTTGAGATACGGCGCGACATGTGAAAAACCCCTCCCCCTTTAAAAAAAAATCAATATCTCTAAAATAAAATTTTGAATCAAACCAAAAAGTATACAGATCTTTAGATTAATATAACTAAGAAGTGTGTAAAGTTTAAAGCAATAATCATAAATTGTTTTTGAGATACGGCGCGACATGTGAAAAAAACCCACCTGTTTTAGTTACTAAGTCCCGTAACTCAAAAGGTTTTAATCTTATTTTCACCAAAAAGTATACAGATCGTTTGACCATAATTAAAAACAACTATGTAAAGTTTCATGAAATTTGGATAAGTCGTTCTCAAGTTACGGTGCGGCATGTTTACGCCGGACAGACAGACGTACACACGGACAGACGACATTTGTATACCATAATACTTTCCGTCAAAATTTTGACGGGCGTATAAAAGCACGCATTTTAATTGAAATCAATTCGGGCGGGTGACGGTCGCGTCCAATTTCTTTAACATCATAGAGACGCTCAATCCAGTTCAATCCGGTAAAGAAAGTGTTAACTTCATCAAAAACTACCTTAACAAAATCGTTAACTAAAACTTTAACCTGAAGCGGGACGGACGGACGGAAGAACGAACGGACGCACACACCAATTAAACACAATGCCACTAGGTGGGGCATAAAAACAATTGCAATATATGTAACTTACCAGCGTATACTGCCCAATGAGAATATAATATGTTTTCCTTTATCGATATCAAATCACCTTCTTCCAAATTATCCAACACAAATTTATTATGGCGATAGTTCTTCACAAGACACTGTGCCATTTTCTGCATGAAATGAATAGAACGATCGAATAATTGATATATTTATACAAATATTCAACACCATGTAAATATACAATAATATAACACAAAAATATTCAAAAAACAATGATCAAAATTTATATATATTGTCATATATCATCACAATGATTGAAAAAAAATAATCAGCAAGTTACTATTTTATTTTTTTACATGTAATATTACATGTATGTATTATTGTTGAATGCAGTTCCTGCAATTGCATAAAATAAATCATTTGTTAAATATAACGCAGTGTTATCTTACTATGCTTTCATTTTTTTTTTTTGTGTATTTGCTATCTACTTTTAAACGCCAACACTTCTAGCGGTTAGGACATTTTCGTTAATTAAGATAATCATTCGGGAAATGCGGTATGCGGTTTGTTTTTATAATTTAAAAACCAGTAATTACTCGGCTGAAATTCGTCCGCTAATTTGACAGGAAAGGTAAAAGAACATAATATATAAATTTGTAAGACGTGAGTGAAATCTACTCACACTATTATGTTGTTCTTTTATTATTAGGTCTTTCCACTTTTCTGTGGAAAGACCTATTGGTTTTCTTCTGATTATTAGGTCTTTCCACTTTTCTGTGGAAAGACCTATTGGTTTTCTTCTGATTATTATTAGGTCTTTCCACCTTTCTGTGGAAAGACCTATTGGTTTTCTTCTGATTATTATTTTTTTCTTCTTCCGCCACTCTTTTCTGACGGTGCTTTTTTGTTTCGCAAGATGTCGCTTAGATTTTTTGTGTATGATATCGAACAGTTATTGCGATTTTGAAACTGACCCTGTTTAGCCGAATACTTTTTATTGTAAGAGTTATCTCCCCAAACACTGTTGTTCTTGTGTACGCATCTCCTTCGCAACCGTAAAAGATTATGACAATCGATGTCTCCAATTTGTTCGTTATATCCTCAGGATCTTAAGAATAATTTTAACCGAAGCGGTCCAGAAACTCCATATGAGAGTTATTTCCCCTTCTGTATTTAAAATAAGTAAAATGTAATTGTAATTGGTAAACCATAAGTGATAGGGACCTAGGGTCTTCTGATTTGAGGTCCTTGGTCCAAAAAAAAAGAAAATAGGGTCAAGGTCAAAGGTCAAGGTCATTTTTAAATTTGGATTTTGGCTTATTTTCACCTCTTTTCAAACACGATATAAGATATCGACAACATATTTTTACTTAATTGTTAGTTGCGACATGTCGTAACACATACATATCGGTTTAAAGGCTACGCTTACATCAAATTAGAGTTTTCTCCCCTCTTTTATTTAAAAATATGCAGATGGTGATATATTTCATCAGCAAATATAATTAAGATCTAGGGTCTTTTGATTTGAGGTCCTTGGTTGATGACCTTGAAATTGAGCCCAAGGTCATAGATAAAATTGACGTTCTAGATTTTGACCTTTGCTTTTACCTCATTTGTATACATGATAAAGCCATGGGACTTTTTGCATTTAGTTGCAAGCCATATAACCTTGAAAAAGGAACCGGAAGTGACCCTGTGTAAACCGGAAGTAGCTATTTTTTGTACTTTTTAAATGTAAAAGTATATAGAACCATATATTTTTGGAACCAGTGTCGATTAAACAGTTAAATAATACCGGAAGTAACCTTTTTCAAACCGGAAGTAATTAATTATTTCCCTGATTTAAAAAATATTGTATAGAAACCATATATTTTTGGAATCAGCGTACTATAAGCTATCATTTGACCCTGTTAATGACATTTTAAACCGAATTTTTACTATTTTCATATCAAAATACTTGTCTAATACGATTTTGAAACTGACCCTGTTAAGCCGAACACTTTTTATTGTAAGAATTATCTCCCCAAACACTGTTTTTCTTCTGTACAAATCTCCTTCGCAACCGTAAAAGATTATGACAAAATTAGTTCACCAATTTGCTCGTTATGTCCTCAGGATCTTAAGAATAATTTTGACCGAAGCGGTCCGGAGACTCCATATGAGAGTTATTTCCCCTTCTGTATTTAAAATAAGTAAAATGTAATTGTAATTGGTAAACCATAAGTGATAGAGACCTAGGGTCTTTTGATTTGAGGTCCTTGGTCCAAAAAAAAGAAAATAGGGTCAAGGTCAAAGGTCAAGGTCATTTCTAAATATAGATTTTGGCTTATTTTCACCACTTTTCAAACAAGATATAAGATATCGACAACATATTTTTACAGAATTGTTAGTTTCTACACGTCGTAACACGTAAATTTTAGTTGAAAGGGTATGAAGACATTTAATGGGAGTTTTTGCCCCTTTTATATCTTATATTAGCTGTATGGTAATATAACTCATTTACAATATATAGTAGAGACCTAGAGTGTTTTGATTTGAGGCCCTTGATTCATGACCTTGAAATTGGGGTCAAGGTCAAAGGTCAAGGTAATGTACAAAGAGGCAAATTATGTTTTTTTGGCACTATTTAAAGAGTTTGATAGTGTTTTAATGCTTTTGTAGGTTGACATTGACCTTTAACCTTACTACTTGTCAAGTGATCTCTCAAAAGATAAATCCCATGTGTTTAGATATAATATCTAGGCTTTCAATTCCGTTTTTGCAGGATCCAAGTGGATCCGTTCTCTGTGTTAATCAACTAACCAACCAACCAACCAACCAATCAACCAACTAATTAATCAATCAATCAATCAATCAATCAATCAATCAATCAATCAATCAATCAGTCAGTCAATCAGTCAGTCAGTTAATCATTCATTGCATGAATGTTTCTGTCTCATGTGTTTAACCAGACTTAACTTATGGTTGAAACTATCAAGAGTTGGTATAACAGGCAAATTACTGTCTGTTTTAAAATCAATGTATTCTACAGTTAAAGTATGTGTGAAAGTTGATGGTTTTTATTCTGAGCAGTTTACAAGTTCAGTTGGTCTTATGCAAGGGGAAGTTCTTTCTCCTATACTATTTTCGTTATATGTAAATGACTTTGAAATGGAATTTCTACGTAATAGTAATATACCATATGAAGTGCAAGACTTGTCATTGTTTTTACTTATGTATGCTGATGATATGATTTTATTTTCTGATTCAGTTATTGGCTTGCAAGATATGTTAGACACATTATTATCATATACTTGTAAATGGGGTTTGACTGTAAATATTGCCAAAACAAAAATTATGGTATTTAGAAACGGAGGTTTTGTAAAAGACGAAGAAATTTGGTATTATGATGGCAATACTATTGACATAGTGGATGAATTTTGTTACCTTGGTGTACTGTTAAATTTTAACGGTAAATTTGTTAAAGCTCAAAAACATTTAGCTGAGCAAAGTAGAAAAGCTGTTTTTGGTTTAAAGTCGAAGGTTTCGTCATTGTATTTGAATGTTTTTACATATTTGAATTTATTTGATACTTATATTAGCAGTATTTTATGTTATGGTTGTGAAATATGGGGCTTCCATAAAGCTCCAAATATTGAAAAAATACAACTTGATTTTTGCAAAAACATATTAGGTGTCAAACAATGTACAACAAATGTTATGGTTTATTTTGAATTGGGTAGATATCCTTTGATATATTTTAGAATGTACAAAATAGTGAAGTACTGGTTAAAATTGTTATCCACAAGCAACTGTATTCTTAAAAACTGCTACAGGGAACAACTGTATAATTTCTGTAATATTAGAAGCAGTTGGATTTATCAACTACAACAATTATTATTTAACTTAGGTTTAAATGAGATCTGGTATAACCAAGACAATTTGATTATTGATACAAATTTATTATTATTTGTAAAAACAAGGATATATGATCAAGCAAAACAGACTTTGAATGATCAACTGAACGTTTCATCTAAGTGTTATTTATATAAATATATTGTCAATAATGTATGTTTACAGAATTATCTAACCAAACATATGAATTTTAGAGTGTATTTAACTCGCCTTAGATTGTCATCTCATAATTTGTTTGTTGAAGTAGGCCGTTATCATGGAGTAAATAGGTTAGATAGAAAGTGTACGCTTTGTACTTTGAATATCACTGAAGATGAATTCCATTTTGTTTTACAATGTGAATGCTATAGAGACTTAAGGAGACAGTTTATTAAACCTTATTATTATAGACGTCCATCGTCGTTCAAATTAGTGCAGCTTCTCAGCACTGAAAATGTAAAAGATTTGCGTAATTTGTGTAAATTCTTGTTTAATGTATTTAATCATAGGACCAAACTGTTATTGGTCAATACTTGATATTTATTTGCTTCTCTGATGTATTATGTCATGTTGTGTTATAGAAATGTATTTGTATTTATTGAACTGATAAGCATAATGTGCTTAAAGTAATAAAGAATTGAATTGAATTGAATATGGGGTCCAAGATCGCATTTGTTTCTATTTCGCTTGTTTCAAGGGACCATATCCCACGTGTTTAATTAATTAATTAATTGATCAATCAATCAATCAATTAATCAACCAACTAACTAACCAACCAATTAAACAATCAATCAACCAACCAACCAATCAATCAATCATTTCATGCATGCATGTTTCCGTCTCATGTGTTTAATATGGGGTCAAAGATCTCATTTGTTTTTTTTTCGCTTCTTTCAAGAGACCATATCCCACATGTTAAATTCATTAACCAAACAACCAACCAACAAATCAATCAACCAATCAATCAATAAACCAACAAACCAATTAACCAATCAATCATTCATTGTATACATGTTTCCGTCTTATGTGTTTAATACGGGGTCCAAGATCTCCTTTGTTTCTTTTTCGCTTGTTTCAAGAGACCCTATCCCACGTGTTTATTTAATTAATTCATCAATCAATCAATCAATCAATCAATCAACCAACCAACCAACCAATCAATCATTGCATGCCTGCATGTTTCCGTCTCATGTGTTTAATATGGGGTCCAAGATCTTTTCGCTTGTTTCAAGAGACCATATCCCACATGTTAAATTAATCAACCAACCAACCAACCAACAAACAAACAAACCAACCAATCAATCAACCAACCAATCAATCCATAAAGCAACCAACCAACCAATCATTCATTGTATGCATGTTTTCGTCTCATGTGTTTAATACGGTGTCCAAGATTTCCTTTGTTTCTTTTTTTCGCTTGTTTCAAGAGACCCTATCCCACGTGTTTATAATCAACCAACCAACCAATCAACAAATAAATCAACCAACCAATTAATTGATTAATTAATCAATCAATCAATCAATCAATAAACCAACCAACCAACTAATCAATCTACATGTCCAATTGACCTAAAATTTTGCAGTCAGCAGGGTATACATGTATTAAATCTTCATAAAACAACGTGGTGCAGATATCTCTCAAGAATTTTCCTAGAGAAAAGAAATTGCAATGCCGTAAAAATCGCTTGCTAGTTCCGTAAATATCAGTGAAATCCTACAATAAAATGTCCGCTCCTAGATTGAAATACAAATCTGTTTTACAAACTGCTGCTGAAAAATGTACATTGTATGAAAATAATCGATAAACGTGTTTTAAAGTTACATTGGATCAATTAAATCCAAAGCATGCACTGCTCGTGAACTGTGATCGAAACGTCAATTACCTACAATGACAAAAGAAATACATTGTGTGTATTCCGTCGCTATACATGTTGTCTGTCCAACGTCTCCACCTAAAAAGAAATAAAAATGCTAAGTTTTCGCTATTATGAAGCGTCGTCACGTGACGCCACAATCTGGCGAAAGACAAAGACGCGCGCGGGACCTAAAATATAATAAAAACTTTCCAAACTAAATATAGAAACTTAACCAACACAATAGTATGGACTCTTGTCTGAAAATGAGGACTTGGGTCCCTCCCCTCTTTTTATTTAGGGGGGGGGGCTATTAAATCGGTTTCTTTCTATTACTTGTGGTTTTTTTTTTCTTTCTCTCTCCTTGTAATGTGAACAATTGACTGGTTGACGTGAAAACATGCATTGAACAAACAAACAAACAAACAAACAAACAAACAAACAAACAAACAAATCAAACCAACCAACCACCCAACCAACCAACCAACCAACCAACCAATCATGTTTTCAGAGGGGAAAGACCGTTTACAATTGCTTTTTTAAAGCAATTGATTTATATTTTGATTTGAAATTGTTCGAGTTAGACGTAAACATTTTCAGGAAATCCCGAAATGAGTACTTGCAAATGTGTCTGAGAGAGATCTGTTTCTAATGTGCAATATCAGAATTCGAGGTTCGAGCATGTCATATGCCCAGAAGTGATAATTGAATCAGTGATAATTTGTCTCGTTGGCATTTGTCTGATATGCATCGAACACGGTTTCCTCGAATTTAGATGAATTTGAAGTTGAAAACAGTCTATTTACTTTTAGTCACAGTTGGTGATTCATATGTAAATTTCATAATTCATTTTTTTTCAGATTTTCAGTTTAAACAGTTAGAGAGAGATGTTCAAAGGTCTACTAAGTCTTCGTTTGCAGTAGGAACTAAGAAAAAATCAGTTTCAAAATGGAGAGCCTTTTTGCTTTTTTTGTATTTATTTTGACGTTGCTCCTATTCCTGCCACTTTTAAAACTATTAGCTGTTATGCGCAATTTTTAAGTCGATCATTCAAATCGACTGATTTCAATCAGAAATTATATTAATGGTGTAAAAATCATTTTTATTTAGATCTTCCATTTCCCCTTTTAGATAATTTGAATTTAAATTGTTAATGGCGGGAATTTCTAGAATCAAACAACACTGTCCTAGACAAGCTAGGCCTATTACTCCCGATTTGCCGATGTTAACTGAAGCTGCCTAAATCAAACTATATTACTGGTTTATATCTTCTTTATTTGAAAGCCCCCGTACTTCTGATCTGATATATGTCTTATTCTATCATAAACCATTTCATAATACAGTACATCTTAAATCTAGCCTCATTATGTATACATGGTATATGTCTGTCCTAAATCAGGAGCCTGTGATTCAGTGGTTGTAGCTTGTTGCTATATCTCATATTTTTTTTTCTCGTTTATTGTATTGTACGTACATAAATTAGATCAGTCCGAATCGTTTGACATTTGTCATTTCGGGGCCTTTTATATTTTACTCTACGGTATCTAGGTTTTGTTAATTATTGAAGGCCGTACGTTGATCTACATACACATGTAGTTATAACTTCTCGACACGTTGGTCTCTGAGGGAGAGTTGTCTCGATCATTGGCAATCATACCACATCATTATCATCTGACTTTTATATTCCAAGACATCACGATATTTGGATTAAAGATTTTCAGCAATTGCATCTGATCTGATTACACCAAAAATGAGCATTGTATATGACGAAATTTGAAAACGTGGACCTCCGTATTTGCCGATGTTTCTAGATAGAATGAGGCTTGCTTAACTCAACTTAACTTTGAGCTAAGTATTCGAATATAATTTCTTGTTAAACTAATCTTGAACAAAAGACAATAAATAAGACACGCGATTTAGAATCAAGAGGTTATTAAAGAGGTCATCGTCAAAAATTATCAGTAGATCATCTAGATGACATCACATGTCAATATATGAATGCAACGGGGAAAATTTGTAAAATTAAGGAAAAATATGATTTTAAACAGTTTTTACAATTTTGTTTTAATCGAGTAATTTGTTCACACGACAAAAAATTATGGTGGATATACTTGGAAGGCTTTTCATTTTTAAAGCAATCTCACAGATTCTTGTTAGTGTTAAAGTGGCAGGTATGTTGAAAACGTTGACTTCTTTTCTTCAAATTCTTGATTTTTTTTTTACACACACTGACACAGCAGACTACTCAAATCCCCACGATTAACTACGTATAGGCCCTATGACCCGGGCCAGTTAAATGTTCCTGACCTTGGCATCAAAAGTCAAACAAAAGAATTTCTATAGACTATGAAAGACTGGCTTTCGGAAAATCTTGTAGGTCAAAATGCTCTTCGTAAAGTTTAAACTAATGACTGGAAATAACTCTCTCATCTCCACAACGATCTGTATATATATCAAATTTAACGTTTACAAAATGATATTTTGATTTTTTAATGTGGACTTTGACATCGAATATATGTTATTTAGAATACTTTGAAAAAGTTACCTGCTCATGTGCTGAACACTGTTTCTAACAGTAGGACAACCGGAAGCGCCTGAAGAAGGATTTCGGTGCTCAGTGAAACGGTTCACTAGACGACGTTGTCAACACGTAATGGCGGCCAGAACTTGACGTTGATTTTGGGATTCCAGGCTGATAAGTTAAATCATGTCATAACTTGATGCTTTAACATTATATATGCTACACGATAACTTAAAAGATAAATGCTATATTTTTACCTTAAGGTTCATCATAATAAATGGACAAACATGGCTGTGTTTAGACCTCAAAAACTACTCTGAGACTGAGTACAGACTAACCTGTGCAGTTGGAAAAGTTTTAAGGCCTGGCATCCACTAGATATATAAAAGTTAAATGCTTTTTTTGTTTCAGAAAGATAAAATCTTTTTTGGATTTTGATGAGCATTTTTTTTCGTTCCTGCAGAAGGTGTAAAAATAAACTAAGTTGGGATACAACTTTGAGATGCTCCCTCTCAGGTAAAAACTGTATTGTATTGTATTGATTGTCCTTGATTGGCATGGACAATAGACAGACAATAGATATCTACACAACTATAGGTGAGTTAAAGGGTGTAACTGAGTGGACAGTATCAAAAGCAACTCAGGTGTTTGTTTATTTTTACACCTTCTGCAGGAACGAAAAAAAAAATGCCCATCAAAATCATAAAAAGATTTTATCTTTCTGAAACACAAAATACATTTAACTTTTATATATCTAGTGGATGCCAGGCCTTAAAACTTTTCCAACTGCACAGGTGAGTCTGTACTCAGAGTAGTTTTTGAGATGTAAATATACAGCTATTTTTGTCCATTTGTTATGATGAACCTTAAATACTTTACAAATAAAAGTGCGTTCATGAATATTTAGACGGCACAAATGAAGTGATCTGAACTAACGTGTAAAAGATTTGATGCAGGAAATCACATTCATTTCATTTTAATTCATTAACCACTAACATAAAAGAAGATAAAATTCGGATTGAACTCAAGCTATCCGCCTTTGACTCCGGTGATAACCCAATTCACAAGACATCCGTTTTCCAGATAGTTGACATTTTTTACAGACACATGGCACACAGATAAAAGATCATAAAAGCATGTTTTTTAAGTCTTGGAAGATAAACATCAAATACTGACCAAAGTGAGTAAAATTAAAATGCACATGCGGTCAGGTCATACCGACTATTAGTTCTGAACTTCTGGTACCACTGCACTTTCAAATTGTCTTTGTGCAATGATATGATTACGATAATGTCATTTATCAGGTTGGGAACAACACCGCTACTGAGGGGTAACCCCTCTATGTAATGACTATCCCGTTTATGAGGGGCACATTTCAAGTGTTAGCTTTTGTTTGTTTGTAAAACCACTTTTTATTACAAATGAGCACATATCTATATTATTTGAAGAAACTTTTCACAAAAGAACTATAAATCTATCTTATTTTATATGGTCAAAACATGTCCAAGAATTTTGCAATATTCCTGGGCTCATATCTTCTTTATTATTAAAAATAATTGGACCCCTCTTTTAGAAGAATTTTTCCAAATATAATGAATTTTCCCCCTTTCAAGTTCAAAAATCTAAGTCTTTCTTTTTTCTTTTCTACAACAGTAAAATGACCCCTGGTATGATTGACAGTCCCTCATTTAAGTGATGTCCCTCATTTGGGGGGTTGTTCCCAACCTGTTTATTATAATATTAATGAGCAATCAGCTATAATTTGTTCTCATGGTTTTCTGTTGTCCATGTTGTCTGTTTGTTCTGAACTGGCAAAAAATGCTAAAAAACAGCATTAAAAGGGAAAATTAGAAGGAAAGGACCAGATATTTAGGAAATTTGTTCAATTTGTGACATTTTGGTGCATGGTAAATGATTAGTCAAAATAATTATTACGTCTTGAAAGGCTATTAAACTTTTTTCCTTATACGCCTTACATCGCCACTGTAAGGCGTCAATGCAAAAAAGTATAATAGCCTTTCAAGGCGTCATAATAATTGGGAAGGTAAATGATATATGAGTGGGAAATTGTTGGAAATTATGATTTTGAAAATTGGTGGTAAGAAACTTGTTTATTGCCTTTTGGTGTTTTATATAGGATAACAACCAACATTGACAGTCAAACCTCGTCTGACCCACTAAACAAGCCCTATGATATAATATGCTCCAAAAAAAACCTATGATATTATAACATTATTTTCTACCCAGAACTTACATGTTCATTGAAACAACTCGTAACTTAAGGTAAGAAATATATTTCACATTAGCAGTTGACTAAACTTCATACATGTATATACAAAAAATGTTATAAATAGTTTCCAACACTGGCAACATGTAAGTCAAATAAAATGGAATGAGTTACATTTTGTACCTTAATTTATTACCAAGATATTGTCAAAAATGCTACTCATGCTTGATGATATAGTATATTTTCCCTTGTAAGAATTTATATTCATTTCTGATACCAATCTAACAAAGTCTCCAGTGATATTGTTTGCCTCAAATTACAGCCGAAATTCGGCTTTTTCCCCTAGAGAAAATTCCCAATTACTAAAAAAAATGGCTTAAAATTCCTCCCAAAAAGTTTTACATTTTCCCCAAACATTGATGGCATTGGACCATTGGTAGTATTGATTGTAAATATCGTATTCATGTTATTATTTTGATATTAGAAAGCACTTTTGAGATCTGGTTTTCTGATCAGAATTATCATGGTGTTTGTAACACATGTGGTTTTCAATGCATTAAGTACCATCATTGCTTCTGTTTCTTTCCCCTCTTAGAAAAGTATCTTTCAGGTTGAAAATGTCTGACAACCAAAATATACATGAAAAAACAGTGCAAAAAAGACTGCAAAGGTTGGCAAAAAATCGGAAATGTGTTTAGAATAAAATATACAAATTTCCCAATTTCAATAAAAAACATGCATTTTTCCCAATAAAAAACGGAAGTGGTAGTTTTGAAAAAAGACAACAATATCACTGGTCTCCATTCAATAAGTATTCAATGTTTTCAGCTAACATTATTATTTTAAATTTGACAGTGTTCAGCGGAAAGTATTACAATGAGATTTGTATGGCAGAGATCAAACACAATATATCTAGAAGAACATATACTGACACATGGAATATAAAGAAGAAGGTAAGATGGTGAAAAACAGGATATATTTGAAAGGGAAAACATTTCTTATTTTAAACTTATAGACTGATTATGACCTATATAAATTAGATTTCATTACTGTGATAAAAATATGTTAATTTCCATCAGGAAATTGGTATACCTTATTTCCTATTAATTGGTACAAAATATGCTTTACAACCAAAAATAGTATATAAAATTTCAGAAAAATAGTGTTTAAAGTAAACAATGTAAAAAAATATCATGTTCTGCAATTGAGTAAAAAAAGTCATTTCATATAAGGAAGAGGGATGTATAAGTACTCTCCCACACATTGGGCTTACTAAGATTTGTCAACTGTCTAGCAAATAATATTTTACAATTATAATAAAATGAGTACTTGTGGCATGGTTGCCAATGAGATAACTTTGTACCAGAGACCAAAGGACATATGGACGAGTACTGAAAATTGTCTCTTGTCTTCTACAACAGGAATACTGATGTAAGCATTTTTTATCGTAAAATTCTTACTTACAGATTGTGGTTTGAAAGTATATTTCTTTCCTAGTAAAAATTTATATCAATTTCTGGTACCTTTCTAACAAACTTTTGATATGTCTTCATTCATTTTATTTTGAATGTTTTGCAGCTAGAGTTATTATTTCAAATTAGTCCGTGTTCAGCGGCAAGTATTACAATGTGATTTGGATGAGAACAAAAGATGTATATCTTGAGGCACATACTGACCCATAGAAAAAAGAGAATAAGGAAAGACAGTGAAAAACCGGAAATATTTGAAAGGGTAAACATTTCTTTTTTAAATATAATAGACTGATTTATAATGATCTAATTAGATTTCATTACCGTGATAAAAATTTATGTTAATTTCCATCAGGAAATTGGTATATCTTATTTCATATTAATTGGTACAAAATATGCTTTACAACCAAAAATAGTGTATAAAATTTCAGAAAAATAGTGTGTAAAGTAAACAATGTAAAAAAAATATCATGTTCTGCAATTGAGTAAAAAGAGTCATTTCATATAAGGAAGAGGGATGTATAAGTACTCTCCCACACATGGGCTTACTAAGATTTGTCAACTGTCTAACAAATAATATTTTACAATAATAAAATGAGTACTTGTGGCATGGTTGCCAATGAGATAACTTTGTACCAGAGACCAAAGGACATATGGACGAGTACTGAAAATTGTCTCTTGTCTTCTACAACAGGAATACTGATGTAAGCATTTTTTATCGTAAAATTCTTACTTACAGATTGTGGTTTGAAAGTATATTTCTTTCCTAGTAAAAATTTATATCAATTTCTGGTACCTTTCTAACAAACTTTTGATATGTCTTCATTCATTTTATTTTTAATGTTTTGCAGCTAGAGTTATTATTTCAAATTAGTCCGTGTTCAGCGGCAAGTATTACAATGTGATTTGGATGAGAACAAAAGATGTATATTTTGAGGCACATACTGACCCATAGAATAAAGAGAATAAGGAAAGACAGTGAAAAACCGGAAATATTTGAAAGGGTAAACATTTCTTTTTTTAAATATAATAGACTGATTTATAATGATCTAATTAGATTTCATTACCGTGATAAAAATTTATGTTAATTTCCATCAGGAAATTGGTATATCTTATTTCATATTAATTGGTACAAAATATGCTTTACAACCAAAAATAGTGTATAAAATTTCAGAAAAATAGTGTGTAAAGTAAACAATGTAAAAATATATCATGTTCTGCAATTGAGTAAAAAGAGTCATTTCATATAAGGAAGAGGGATGTATAAGTACTCTCCCACACATTGGGCTTACTAAGATTTGTCAACTGTCTAACAAATAATATTTTACAATAATAAAATGAGTACTTGTGGCATGGTTGCCAATGAGATAACTTTGTACCAGAGACCGAAGGACATATGGACGAGTACTGAAAATTGTCTCTTGTCTTCTACAACAGGAATACTGATGTAAGCATTTTTTATCGTAAAATTCTTACTTACAGATTGTGGTTTGAAAGTATATTTCTTTCCTAGTAAAAATTTATATCAATTTCTGGTACCTTTCTAACAAACTTTTGATATGTCTTCATTCATTTTATTTTTAATGTTTTGCAGCTAGAGTTATTATTTCAAATTGGACAGTGTTCAGCGTCAAGTATTACAATGTGATTTGGATGAGAACAAAAGATATATATCTTGAGGCACATACTGACACATGAAATATTCAAGAATTATGTACAGAGAATTATGAAAGATAGTGAAAAGCTGGAAATATTTGATAAGGTTAATATTTTTTATAGAATAGGCAGATTGTGACCTAATTAAGATTTATAAACCTAGATTAAGATTTATATGAAAATAAGATGTGGTATTATTTCCAATAATACAGCTTTTTCCATACTAATTCTTACATATTTAAATAGTGTTAAAGGCTAAACAGATATTTAAAAGATAGGGAAATGCAGTCCAAAATAGTATTATCATTGTATGTTTCACAAATTATGTCTTATTTAATTATCTATGCTGGTAAAATTATAAAATTTTAACTGGTTAGAGTCTTAACAAGTGGTGATTGTGTACTTTTATCAATTTTACTCCCTATTAAAGATATTTCAGAAATAAGATGCATTATTTTTAAGATGTATATCAGGGAAATGTAAAGTAATTAAATATGAGGTTAAAACAATTCACCTATGTCCTTAAAAAATATGTCAGATTTCAGGTAAAGGGGAAATAACTCTTACAATATCAAAACATTTAAAATGAGTACTCTAAGAATATTACATTATTTTAACATGTATATCAGGGATATTTAAATTATTACAATATGACAAATTGACACCATCAAATCATTCAGGGAAGTTGCCAAAGTACAGATTCTATATTTCCTGATTTGACCTCTTAGGTCCGAGTACACAGTTATTTCGTAGTGCATTTCTTTTAGACAATAAATGAAAATTAAATAAATCCCACCTGCGCTTTCTCAATAATATTTTTACAGTGTGTTGTACTACTTTTGGGACAAATTATAGAAAACTTCATCGGCTCTAACTCAAAATATGGACAATTTTATGTTAAGGGGGTCTTGAAATCTTTTGACAGCTTCCGAAGTGCTAATTTTTAACCTTTTTCAGCTGGACCAAATCACTACTTTGCTTTAAAATTCATGACCCAAATTTTTTTACAGTGTCATTTCACCCCCTTACTTGCTATTTGAGGCATAAAACATGGAGAAATAAATTTGGAAGGGGTATAAAAAAAATTGGCAAGTAACACACTGTCCACACTAAGGACTATATTCGTGGACAACGAAAATCAAAGGACGATAACTGTGTACTCGGACCTAATACTTACAATTTCAAAATATTTAATTGAGTAATATAAGAGTATTATATTGTTTTTAACCTCAACAAAATGTTTTTGCATACAGTATGTTTATTTTTTTTATATCGAGAATAAATAATTAGATGTTTATATTTTTTATATTCTCAGCTTAAACAGAATATCTATCCAGCACTTGAAACTATTTTTTTCATCAAATTAGCATGAAGTTTTATACTTTACAGAAGTTTCATTCATTACTGTGCAGTCAAGTACTTGGATTTATTCTGAACATGAATTGAAATTGATCAAGAACCAGATTTCAGATTGTGGTAATGGTAAGTAAATGTGCCCAACTATGTTTTTAATATACACATACATTAAAATGAATATATGTTAAAACTTTCATCAAGCAGTTAACAATTGTTTTCATTCAGAAAAAGAAAAGTGCAAAAAAGAATAAGTTTGGGATTGAAACACATGAAAAGTAAGTAGCATAAATATCATGTAAATTATAATATATTGATTCTCACATTTTGCTCTGTTATTTAGAAATTTAATTCCTTCAAGCACTGACTCAACATAGGACTTGAGAAAATGGTCAACTTAAAACACATAAACTATTTGAAAAAAAAAACTGTCAACATGGGGCACACAAACTATTTGAAAAAAAAATGTCAGCATGAAGCACACAAACTATTTGAAAAAAAACTGTCAACATGAAGCACACAAACTATTTGAAAAAACCTGTCAACATGAAGCACACAAACTAATTGGAAAAAAAACCTGTCAACATGAAGCACATAAACTATATGAGAACACTGTCAACCTGAAGCACATAAGCTATTTGAGAACACTGTCAACCTGAAGCACACAAACTATTTGAGAACACTGTAAACCTGAAGCACATAAACTATTTGAGAACACTGTCAACCTGAAGCACACAAACTGTTTGAGAACACTGTCAACCTGAAGCACACAAACTATTTGAAAAAAAAAACTGTCAACTTGAAGCACATAAACTATTTGAGAACACTCAACATGAAACACATAAACTATTTGAGGAAACTGTCAACATGAAGCACACAAACTATTTGGCAACACTGTCAACCTGAAGCACACAAACTATTTGAAAAAAAAACTGTCAACTTGAAGCACATAAACTATTTGAGAACACTCAACATGAAACACATAAACTATTTGAGAAAACTGTCAACATGAAGCACACAAACTATTTGACAACACTGTCAACCTGAAGCACGCAAACTATTTGAAAAAAAAACCTGTCAACTTGAAGCATATAAACTATTTGAGAAAACTGTCAACATGAAGCACATATAGTATTTTAGAAAACTGTCAACATGAAGCACATATAGTATTTTAGAAAACTGTCAACATGAAGCATAAACTCTACTTGAGAAAACTGTCAACATGAAGCACATAAAAAGCCCACATGAAATTAAATTTGGCCTTGTCACCTTGGCCACTTTACTGAGTAAAGAGTTTCCAGTTGATACCGCGTGGAGGTGTGACTTGGTCAAAATAACCCATTCATCAACCTTTTTTTTTTTTTTTTTTTCTTCATAATGAAAGAAGTTTTTTTTTTTTTTATTAAAAAAGTGGAATTAAAGATTACAGTGTAATTGTAAATATGAGCACACAATACAACATTACTTATTAATACTGACACATACTGTATCTATATTTTTTTTATACGATTCTCACCAACTCTGCTAGTACAACAGATATTGTTATTTATCAGTTAAGTCGGAACTGTTATGTAAATGAAATCATTCTCGCCAAAAATAAAATGGGAATGTTCTGCTTTCAGAATGTGAAAACAGATGAATTAAAGTGTATAGCTACAACCTGCTGAAAGATGTTTTGCTGATACATGTGATATGGGATATTTGGAAATAAAATTGTTTTTGTAAAAATATCATTATTTGAATGGAATTATTTCAAACAAGTGTATTGAAATCTGTGATAACAGTTTGTAAATCTGATTCATCCAGTTCAACTAAATTAATGCCAAGATTCTCAAATTCAAGAAAAATGTCATTAAATGTCATGTTGTCAGAGTCATTGTCTGATTCAGAGTCGTAAAGGTGTTCAACTTGGGTTTTCTCGTTGGGTTGTTGGATATTTGCATCACCTGAAGGTAACATTGTAGGGCCATTTGAATTTAAACAAGACTGTCCACATTTACATCCAGGACCACATGACTTTCTTTGCTTTCTACATCCACACTGATTGCCACTACAATTAGATTTTAAACACCCACACCCAGCTGTCCATAATTTTATATTGTTTGATATTTTTTCTAAATTTTCATCAGAGTCCCAAACAATGCTTAGTACATTTTTTTCAATCTTCCATCCATGGTCATTCAAAATTGGATAATGCACAAAATTTTGATTAGCTTGCTGCGATACAAGTAAAACCCAACAAGATCTTTTCCAGTGTAAGAATAAGGCATCATTTGATGGCAGGAAAAATTCTTCAGATGGAACTCGACAGTACAGTGCATCTCTAATTTTTGAAAGCCAAATAAAGTGATTTTCTAACAGGCTTAATGTTTCTACAAAAACAGATTGAAATGAATAATGAGGAGATTCGATCCTATCCTTTAAGAAGGCAGAGGAACATTTCCTCCAATATTCACACCCAACTAAACGTAAAAAAGCAAGAAATCCTGCATTTTCTGTGTTATCACTATCACTTAATATTCCTAACCACCCCTTTACAATATTATTAGAAGTAATAAAATCTGGATATTTGAAAAACATCTGATAGAAAGAAGTTTTACAATGGTCCCTAAAAAAAGATACATAATCACATCCAGTAACAATATATACAACATCTGAAAAATTGATGGTATATTGTCATGAATGTCGTTTGAAATTCATTGTAAATCTGGATCATTTTTCATGGAATGAATAAGCTTATTCATGTTTAAATATATGACATCCTTCTTAAAAGTAAGTTTAACAAAAACCTGTTTGTCTAAAGTTTGTATAAATGGTAAACCAATGTTGTATGTGTCATTGTCTGCCGAATAAATAAGCACAGTATCACACAGAGTTTTTTCAGCGTGTAACCATACTCGACTGTCCCCCTCTGATATATTTGTTTGAAAATTCTTGATTATTCTTATCTCATTTTGGACAACACATTTTGATATAGACGAATTGTCAAAACCACCACCAACTACAAATGTTTGACTTAATTTGATTGCATTTTGTGAAAGTAATAAAAACTGTTCACTTATTAATAAAACCAGTTGTTTTTTGTTGTTTCTATTTGTCAAAAACTTCACCCAGTCCTAGGGTAGTTTGGAAGATTCGGTAAAAGAAACACCAGATGTATTTTCATTTTTTAAATCACGTCTGTTTCGCTCAATGTCCTTTGGGGAAAGCTGAGGGGACTGATCATCAAAAACTAGATGCACTTCAACTGTATTATTATTATCAAAATAGGGTAATATGTATTTTTTGTAAAGGTAAATAATATAATCAGTAAAAGTTTTATGTGAAGATAACAAGGGTTTGGTATGTAAAATAAACATCCCATCTATAACTACACATTGAGGAGTTTCATTTAGATTATTTGTGAAAGAATCTGGGTATCGTGAACGGAAAATTTTTAAAGTTTTTGATTTGTCACCTTTATATGGTAAGCCATCAGCGTCAACAATGGCTTTCGGTAAAGCAATAAATTGTTGAAGATCTGAAACTGGTATGTTTTGATTTTTTGACCAGGAAATTTGTTTCCTTAGTAACGAATTTTCTAAACGTTGATCTTTTAATTCTTTTTTAACATAAGAAACAGTTTGTGGTTTAAATGAAAATCCAGTAATTTTTTTGGTTTTATTATATCTAAATTTAAAGTCAGTCATACAAGATTTTATGTATGTCATCAAAGGAGTAGTGGCTACATTTTCATATGATAACAGGTCATCTTTTTGTAATTTTGTTAGAATTATTTTATCATTGAAAATATGTGATAAAGTTTTGTGCTCAAATTGCACTAAATGGCTTTGCCTGAGATTCTGTATATACAAAAGTATGTTTTCTTCTTCAAAAGTTGTCCTAGTAACTGCAGTTTTGTGAATGTCTGGCTTATTGAATGAAATTTCTTTTTTTAAGTTTGTTAACACTTTAGCTCTATGTGGAAGATAATGAACCAGTTTTGACAATGCAGCAGAGGAAAAAGTTCTCATTGCACCCTTAACTTCACGATTTATACAACTCTCGTGTGCTTCATCCAACCCCTGACTATGAATGTTTCTGCCAGATATGTTCACAACAAAAGCACCTTCTTCAAACTTTTTTATTATGCCATCTGGAAAATTTTTCAAGTCGGCTATATGATATGGTAAAAGTCGGGCATAATATTTGCTTTCAGTAATTTGGGTAATTTTGGTCACTTCTTTAATACAAAAGTTACGAAGTTCCCAGTTACCAGAACGTATAGCAAGGAAATACGAAATGTAAGTAAAGCAGTGCTTACTTAAAAATGTATTCCAAAATCTCCAGTTTTCATTTTCCTCACAAAGCTGACCCAATAATTCTTTATATTCAAATGAAAAATTTTGGAAAAATTGCATTTCTTTCTGTATTTTCTCTAGAGGGAAAAGTGTATCATCTGATAAAATGTCAGATACTCTTTTAATATGAATAAAATTGTCACTTTGTTCATGATTAAAATGAAAATATTTAATAACAGTTTCTAATTGAAAACGAAAAAGTGATTCCCAGAACTGCAACAAAAATTTATGCGTTTTATCAAAGTTCACAGCCTGTATAACAGAATTTGCAGTTGCACCTTGATGGAAAATTTCAATGAAATCTTTGAGACCAGCATCAAGATACAACTTCATAAGCATCCTCTGATAATTTTTTAGTATGTGCCAGTCCCCTGGAAAAGGGAGGACCCAATCAAGTTCCGATCCATATTCCCCTTTGAGCTTTACTAAGAGGTCATAGGTCTTTCCATCACCAACAACAACTAAATGGTTGATATCCTGACCGACATTTAAATTTTGATGAAGTATCTCTAATGAATGTTTGACAGTATCTTTATTGTCACATTGTTCATCTAACAAGGACAGATACTTTACCTCAGATTTTTCAATTGGAGTATTGTTAGTTTTTTTACTTATAAAATCTTGAATACCAGGGGATTGTGAATGGCTATTTGGACAGGGCAGTTTACAAAAACAATATTCGAAAACAGTAGAAGCAAAGCTTTGGGCAACTGCAATTTCATTTTCTGATTTTTCAAAATCATTTTCATTGAAAGTTTTTTTTAAATTAGATTCCTGTCTGTTATTATTGGAATGTTCTAGAGTAACTTTATTAACAACATTTTCTAAATTAATTATAGACTGATTAAAGAAATGAAGATCTTCTGGTTTTCTTTTTCTGTTTCGAGCAAATTGCTGAATTTCAGAATCTTTCATTACTTCAGCGCAAATGGCTGAAATACTGGACAATTTTTTATGAAAACAATTATACTTTCTGAAATCTGAAACATCAGTTATATTCTTTGACATGAGAAAAATAACACTGTCAAAGTATAACCTATGATTTATTAAAGGACAATATTTTCCATCAACTTCCACAATGTGGAAAGAATGATTGGTTAAAAACATGGGATTTATTTTCTTCTTGAGGTGTAAGTGATTTTGGTTTAAGGGATTGTTTGTGTTCATTTCATAGATATAAATACAGCAACCTGTAGCAAATGATACAGCAGCTAAATCTACTAAATCTGCCTCTCTTCTGATATTAAAAAGATACAATTCATGGTTTATGTGCTCATCTTGAGAATATTTTTAAACTTTAGAAAAGTTTTCATCACTTAAGTAAAAAGGATCTGATAATATTTCTCTCAGAGATTGATCCATTACTGTATTTGTTAGGCAGTTTTCCATAATTTTTTCAATATCAGAAGTGCAAATACCATCATTATCTCTTTCAGATGTAAGTATACCATAATTCATCAAAATGGCAATTGATTTGTAAAGGGAAATAACTTTGGAATCATTATCTTGAAATAAATTGATGGAACAATACTCATCTTTACCATACAAATAAATATTTCCTTTTAAATACTGTTGCTTTTCCTCAGGCAATAATTCTATTGAAGGCTTCGGTATAACCAATTGTATTGAGGTTCCATCAAAACCATGATGTGCATCTGTAGACTTAACAGCAGAATAAGATGATCTTTTATTAATATTATCTACAGATGCTATTTGGAACTGACATTTTGAGGAATTTACTGAATTGGATTTCCTTTCTTCAACAATTTGAGTTTGATATCTCTCATAAGTCTGTTTAGAAACACATATACCAAATTTATTTAAAAGGTTGAAGCAATCAGTAGAAGAATTGGTAAACTTGTCAATGATGTCAGCTATTAACATTTGAAATTTGTTACATTTAGAATCTCTGTTGTAGATTAAACAACAACAAATATTAAAAATTTGAGAAAACTGAACAGAATCATCACTTATTGAATTCTCCCCAAAAGGAAGCTGTAATTCTGTTTCTTGTCCTATTAAGGCACACAAGAAATTCCACAATATTGGGTCAATAGTATTTTCTATGAAGTTGTGGAATTTAAAATTTGACAAGTTTCTATTTGAACTATTTGTAATATTTTTACAAGATGTTTGTATTTTTAATTTGATAATTTCTGCAGCATTTTTCAAAACATTTGCATCATGAATTTGTACTTTTTCTTCAAGTGTATTTTCATCATGTGAAGTACATGTTTTAAATTTCTTCAATTCAGCTAATGAATCAATAAGACAGGAAACAATATTAAGTCCTTTCATTAGTATTATAGTACCTTGTCGGTCATATTTACAGTTGATGGAATCACCGAATAATGTGTTTAATTTGTTACATAATAAACGGTTTTGATTTCTCAACTGATCTGAGACAAAATTCCCCCCAAAATCTTTATAACACTGCACAATGTCTGAAATAAGAAGTGCTTTTCTCTCCAGAAGATCATTGCAAATTTTAATAAGTTTTTCAAAACATTTAGTACTATTATTATCAAAATAGATTGGAAGGGAGCTGTTACTGGCTTTTGTCAAAATGTCTATGATCTTTTCACGGCTTAATATCTCAACAAAAGCATCACTATCAAAAAAGTTTGTTATAGAAGAAAAACATTGTTTGCATATATCTGAATTTTTAGATAAATCAACAGGGGTCAAATTTTTGTCTTGAAAGTAGTAAAGTAATTTGTCCATCTTGTCAAACCTCAATTTGTATTTTCTCTTTAAAATAGAGTTACAGATTGTGCATTTGTCATGTGAGGATTCAAACCTTGTAGCCTTCATAAAATGGGAATCACAAAGAAAAATCTCAAATCCTTCATAATCAGTCATATTTGTGTCAAAAACAGAATTTATTTTATCCAGAGAAATGGGCGAGGGACGTAAATGAGATATGTCAGGGGAGCACATCTTTAGAGAATGTAATGTACATTGAACCTTTTTCTTTTTGATAATTGGTACATCTTGCTCATTTCTCTTGCTACTAGCTACTCTCTCTGACTTAAGAAAACAAGCCTTGCAAATACAGTCATTTTCAACAAGTCCATATTTTTGTTGTATATAATTTATAGCTATGTCAGATTGTTCATTTTTTAACAAATGGCGATAAGAATAAATGCTGTGTTTTGGCATATTCTGCATGGACCACATTCTCTTTCAGGGTGAAAATTTGAACCTTTAACACCCCCCAATCCAGGTTGATATAAATCAATTTTCAGACCATCTTCACAAATGACTGGCTTCATGGTGGATAATGTGAGACCATTTTTTAACCTAAAATGTTTTTTTGTTTTTTTTATTCCAGTGTGTTTTTCAACAAATGATTTGAGGCTTGTTATTGATATAGTTTTATGGAATGTATTAAATGTTAGAGATTTACCAAAGGCTTGGATATGAAGACGTTTTCTTTTATCATTTATATTATGAAGTCTGTGATTAGCTGGAATTATGTTTTTCTTTTCATGAGGAATTTCTCCTGGTTCATGCATTTTATCATAATAACAGTTTTCTTTCATGTCAGAGATTGATAATAAATCAAAGAAATTTTTTGTAGAAACTGTGTAAAAGTCAGACACAGTACTACAAGTATTCATGTTGATTTTGGGAACATATTTTAAGCTGCTACCAATATTAGAAACTGGACACAGCTTTGCAGTAGTACAATTTTTAACCTTTGGTCTCAAAATTTGTTTGGAATTTCTGTTAGTTTCTGTTTTAGCAATTGGATTATTTACTGTTACAGCGAGTTTAGTATCAACAAAATTTTTTGGTAACTTATTGGAGAATTTAAAATTATAAAGAGATTTTTGGATGCCCATTTTGTCAACTGGGTTAATGAGGGGTGGGAAATCTTCCACGCTGAACTGAAAGCTCATTTTAATTATATGTATTTTTTATAGCAAAAAAAATAGTATTTCAAAAGTATCCAATTTATCTTTTTAATATAGAATAGAATAGAATATTTTATTTACCAAATTACATGAATTACAGGACCCATATAAATCAAGTAGAATGATTGAAGTAATTAAGTCAACAATGAGACATTACAATATAAAATATATATCATTATATCATAATAAGCCTCAGTCAGAATACACCTTATCGCTATTTATCCGCCATTACTGGACATCACACAAGTTCCCGTAAAATGTTGACGTCATAATAGAAAATATCTGACGCCACAATGGAAAAGTGATTGTTCTATGACGTCAAAAGTTCGAGCGGGACAGATTCTCGGGTCAAGCGGGAATAGCGATAAGGTGTATCAGAGCCAAAACAAAATTAAAATATTACCACACACACATTGTATCAAAACCTGTTCTTCTTAAGTCAAAGGAACTACCAATCAAATCACCAATATATATAAGATCAGATTTTCAATAAGTGTTAACCTGATTTCTAAGTGTAAACGTGTTCTATTATTAAAAAAACAGTTGAAAGGTAAAGAGAAAATGAGCGCCGATTAAATATTACAACTACAAGTTTGAAGAACAACCACTTGTTGGACCAGCAGATAAAATTACTGACAAGAACGCTAAATTGACAAATTACGTGTAGCGTTATTTTTACTGAGGAAGTTCAGGTTAGTGCGATCGATTGGGTTGTTACTGAGGAAGTTCAGGATAGTGCGATCGATTGGCGTTTTGATTCTAAAAAGATTATCGGAAAAATTTTACAGCCACCAACAATTTTTTTCTACCGGAAACGAAGGAAATATAATATGTACAATTCAGTTCTCTTGCGGTACGAATACCAAATAATTCCGGTTTAATTAAAGCGGTACGATTTATTATGGTTTTGAAAGGGAAAGATAATAATTTTTTGAACATTTGGAAAAGAAACAAAATAGTTACAGCTGGAATGTAATAGCAGTCTTAGTGTTTTATGTCCGACCGCCGCCCCTTTCTGACGTTATGTTGTGACTGGTCGGAACCCAAAATTCATTTTGTCATTACATTTTTTCTGCTCCGTAGAATTAGACAAATTTTATACCAGATATGCTTTATATATTCAGGATCATAAGAATTAAATTTGAAAAAAATTGAGGCGAAGAATTTCATAAAAAAAAATATTTTTAAATGAAAAGGTGAAAAACCAAGTCACCCCTCCGTGATTTATACTCTTAAAATCAATATTGTTTTTCTCCATATCTAATCGATAGAATTGTCTAAAATTCTAAAAAAGCATACAATATTTACCCAGGATTATTGCAGAAATGTATGAAAAAATTTGAGGCGACCAATTTTTGGAATTAGCTACTTATTGAGGCTGAGCCGTAACGTTAGCGAGAAAAGGACAAAAAAATATTCCACAACTATTTCTAGAATTTTTGTTTTTAAATTAATTTTTTCATTACATATGGTTTTATTTCAAGGAATATAGGTACCAAGGATTCATCATTTCACTTCAGTGCAGTTAATACTTCATATTTACACTAAAACGCTAACAATTTCTAAATCTACCGCACTTGCTATGAAAAACTTAGAAAAAATGAGACTCCTGCATTAAAATGGGAACAAATTTTTGCCTTGGCTTGAACACTCCTGTTCTTTACGAATTTCGATGCCAAAAACTAGCGAGAATAGGATGTAAAAATTTTTAGAAAATCGAAGGATAGGTATTTTTTTGTTCCCATTTTTAATATAGCCATTTTATCCTACAGTGCAGAAAATCAATATCCGAAATTCTATGTTCAGATATAAAAAAATGAGATGTCCATTTATTTTAATGTTCAAAAATGAAAATAATATGTAAATTCATATATTTTTCTCATATAAATGTGCTTACAATCAACAGTATTTATCGTCGGTACTTTGCCGCAAACAAACGAAAAAAATTTACAAAAGCGCGCCATTTTTCTTTTGACGTCCAAAATAGTCCAATTTTCGGCGTAGGACTACTGAGCGCCGCCGAATCACATTTTGGCCAAAAAGGCACATCCGGTTGTCCTACTGTAAGTACTATTTACGAAGATGTCAGAGAGATCCATACACTTACACACAAGTTATGTCTGGAAGTTACAAAAATGCTTATTTTTGGCCCCTTTTTGGCCCCTAATTCCTTAACTGTTGGTACCATAACCCCCAAAATCAATCCCCACCTTCCTTTTGTGGTATTGAACCTTATGGTAAAATTTCATTGAGATCCATTCACTTAAACTAAAGTGTCTTCGGACGACGACGCGGGACGATGACGACGACGCCAACGTCATACCAATATACGACCACAAAAATTTTTTTGCGGTCGTATAAAAACTGGACATTTTTACCTCGGAATAGTGATGTCATGGACTAGGAAAATTAGTCTGGGGACATAAATTACTGACATCGGACTAAATATACTAGTAAATTCTGTATCCATGGACTTTTAATACTAGTTATATTTGTCTGCATGACCAGACAATTTTCATTATTTTTACCAGGACTAAATTATCTCTTACACTAGTTCTCTGAGAGACATGTCACCTTACCTTGACACATTATTCTGACTCTGAACAAACCAGTATTTGCTCTTACACCTTAATAATACAGCGTGCTTAAGGGAGAAGCAGCAAATACCAACTTTAAAGTCTTTGGTTTTACCCGGTTGGGTTCAAAATAAACAACCTTCTGCACTTGAGGTGAACACGCTACCACCAGACCAGGCAGTATAATATAAGGAGTTTACCCAAGATCTAAAATGGACAGTAGATTTTTTTTTCAACATTCTGGACATTTCTACCCTTGTCATCTATTTTGGCCTTTTGTAGCTTATTACGCAGTTTGCCTTTTTAGCCCATTGTTGAAATCTGTACGGTGACCTATATAGTTGTTAACTTCTACGTCTTTAGTTTCTGTTGAAGAGCCGTCACATTGTCATGATACCATATTTGTATATATTTTTGCCATGTAGGTGTAAGGAGACAACCTTTTGATATTCTGGTGGGATAAAAAGGGGAGACAGATTTTTTATCACCTGGCCTGGTTAGTTTATCAGGATTCGTAAGGATAGAAAACCCGGTAAATTGTAACAAACCCCTGTGGTACGACCATATTTGCCAAAAGGTTAGTCCAAATAATTATGACGTCTTGCAAGGCTATTTTAACTTTTTTCTGGGCACGTAATAGTCAAAGTTGTGACTGAGTGCGGAAATATGAAGATAGATAGATAGATAGAAAAAAAATTAAAATAGCCTTGCAAGACGTCATAATTATTTGGACTACCAAAAGATTAACCTAATTCTTACTTGTTTGGGGAAGAGGGGATTAACCGAACCACTATTCAATCTAAATCAGTGAACTGAATTATTGTCTTTTGCAGTAGTCCGAGTCGACATCTGTAACTTATCGTGAAAATTGATAGTCAACAGTATACCTTTTTTCAGAATGTCAGCTTACAACAAAGAATCACTGGTGATAGGGGAGTGTAACCGATAAATTGATCCTGATTCAGATAAGATTTTCCCAGTAACGGAGAACCCCTTTCTTTGAGTGAATATAAATAGTGACGGGGGTCTCACAAATAAATATAAATCTGAATTACAGGAACATCGATTAGCAAAGTAAACTTCCTATATACAAGATGATACAAGATGATAGGACGTGCCGCTGGAATAGGTCACTTTTTCCTGCTTGAAAATATGGAAATAGGTGCAGGGGAAAACTATCAGAAATATATGATAAGGTCGATAAAGTTCCAATTACTTGTATATGAAAAGCCCTGTCATTTTTTCACAGCCGAAAGTCTCGCCGTAAGTAAACATTACACACATAATCTTAGCCTTAAATATTCCACTTTTCCAACACACCCCACGAAGCCCAATCAATATGGGAAAAGGTTACAATTTTACCCACGCAATATATGAAAAGGTATACATTTTTAAGATCTAAATTATATGAAAAGGGTGGGGTAACAGAACCCCAGCGACACCCCCTATCAATTAAATATTAAAATGTGACCTTGTGACCCTATTCGGAATTCTCCATTCGTCGGTGTGGCTAAAAAGGGGGCATCTTTATTAAAAAAATACCAAGACCAATCATAAACTTTTTTTTCAAAACTCAGTGTCGTATTTTATTGTCTTCCCAACAATTTTTAATAAAAACTTAAAATGTTTGTTTCACTTCCCTCTGACTTCCCTCCTGATTTTTTTTTTCTCAAGAAATTATAGAATCAGTAAATGTATATATATATAACTTACCCAGACTTTTAACAGTCACTCCACTGGTACAGAATACACCATATTTTGCAATGTTAATTGCAAGACTACAAATGTTGTGTATCTCCTACAGTGTAAATGTGGTAAACAGTATGTTGGCGAGTCAGAACAGCCGTTTCACAAACGAATGAACGGTCATCGTAGCGACTACCAATGCAAGCCAGACCTCCCTCTCAGTCGACATTTGAGATCCCCTGGCCACACTAAGGCAGATCTCAATCGACTGACCATTACAATCATTGACCACAACTCTGCTTGGTCTAGGGAGGATAGACTCACTCGGGAAAGATTTTGGATAAGAAAATTAACAACTTTGGCACCAAATGGGATAAATGAAAAGATGTAGTTCGACTCCATGCAGTGCTTCACATTTGGGTTGTATTATTTTTTATTACAGTCTCTGTTTCTATTTCTTTACCTTACTCATCTCTAAAATAAATCTGTTGAATATACAATTTAAATTGCTTAATTTTTTGAGGGATGTAAAAGTACCAAGCCACGTTCAACTAGTTAACCTTAGTCAAAATTTATTATTATATTTTAACGGCCGTTTGTTTGCGATGTTTAAATACACAGACTCTGTTGCAACTACTCTACCGTTGTCAAATTTGAAATATTTACAAATTTAGATCGTTCAGTGCTGTTTATTTGGAATTCTTATTGACGCAATCGTTCTTGTAACATCATAACTGTCGTCACCGTTAAAGCTTTAGAATTGTGCTAGTTCATATCGCACATTATTATTTTTATTTAAAGCATATATTTGAACTCTCTGTTGTAATTAGTCATATAACCTATGTCGTGTTTAACACATATTTAGAATTGTGCAAGCGTCTTACCTGATGTTCGGTTTGACATTTTTATTGTATAAATTTCAAGATTTGTATAGTTTAATCTAAGTAGACTGATAAATGATTCATTCAACATCACAATCATATTTACTGATGAAGGATATCTGTTATCCGAAATATTTATAAATAATTACATTTATAGTTCCTTTTTTTGTTATTGGTGTTGTTGTGTACACTTTTTAGGCGTTTATATATATATATATATATATATATATATATATATATATATGTCTGTGGTCACCGTCATGCATTTAGATAAGAAATTCCAGCATGCATCATCAAATAATTCATGTGTATTTGTGACATCAACATAACTGAAACATTATATTATTTCCCAGTAATTAGGTAAATCATTTTGATTTACAATTATATATGTCTGGGACTTATGCATGTATATGTCTCACAGGCACTTGTCTCAGAAAAAAAATCCTATATACTTTAATAAAAGGTATATAGGAAATAAAATTCTGAGACAAGTGCATGTGATATATCTGTCAGTCCCAGAATAATAAATATAATTGTATCTTAATCTTTGGAAAAATCCGATTAGTCAATTGTTAAATTCTTTTACTTCATAATTATGTCAAAGTATACTTTTAAAGTTTTAAATTTTAAAGTTTAAATGAGTATTCCGTTTTGATCTGAGGAAAAACTTTTTAAACTGTAATGACATGGTCAGTCAACTGATTTGTTACATGGCTGATTACAGGTAATTAAAGCATGCAGTAATTTTCCATTACGACAGTGCGTGTACCCTGGGGTGTGTATAACGTATTAGAAATACCATAGTTATCTAGAGAACATCCTGTCTATGTGTAATACAGATTGATGACATTACACAAAATTTCTTTCGTTAAATGTAGTTAAGTATCTGTGTCCATTCCCTATTGCAACACTACAAATTTTTCGTAGAAAAAAATGTTAAAATTCAAAAAAAAAAATCATTTATATAAGATAAAGAAGAAAAAAAAAGCAAATAAACTTATGTAACTACGCATTTAGTAAACATAATTTCACTTTACATGTACAAACCCTTGAGAAAACGTGTATATAGTTGTGTTTAAAAAGGCCAATTCCCAGTGGATTTATTTCACACTAGGACCACAGGCACTTGTCTCAGAAGTATATAGGAAATTTTTTTTCTGAGAAAAGTGCCTGTGACTAGGACCTAAGATAACTAGAACTAAGTTCTTTGGAAAGTTTTTTGTCTGATACATGTATACCTATAGATAATGTACATAATTAAGAACAGCTTCAAATATATGCCTATAAATTAACGGTACGTCTGAAACCCGCTCAGGATCTCCTGAGTGCAGACAGGACATAAAAAGTCACTCAGGACATGTATATATGTTTTACATCTAGTAATGGACTTCTGGTTTTAGTGAGCGTTGTTTTATTTTAGAGATATTGAGTTTTTTGTAAAAAAAAAAAGGGGGTTTTCGCATGTCACGCCGTATGTCAGAAACTATTTATGCTTATTGCATAAAAATTCACACACAAGACGACGGGCGTATCATGCGCTCATGGCGCATGCTGTTTATTGATCTTATAATTTTGGTTTTGATAAAATCAAACTAACATTAAAGAAGTTATTTGGGATACGTCATGCATAACCGATGATCATATTCAATACCAATCATCATTTTGATTAGGTCGTTTGATCTTTAATAATTAGGACTGATTGGTGATGGTTATAAACACATACAAGTAAACTTTGCAAAAAAAAAGAAAAGAAAGCGTTTCCTTGGAAAAATTATAATAATACATGAATATTGTTTTTACAAAAAAAAGTTTTTTTTTTCGTTTTGTATGTAATAATTGAAGCCATTTAGAAATATAAGAAATCTTCACATAGTCGGGAATTTTTAATTCAAGTTATTTCATTTGAAAACGTTAAAAAATATAGATCTTATTCGATGTAAAATGTGGGGTCCTTGGAGATCAAAACCCCGTTTAAATAGGGTTAGTCTACTTTCGTCTATTGCCGAACATTCTATAATCAAGGATTTGTACAAAAACTTGCTATAATATAATGAATCGCGTCTCCAATATCACCACCATTACATAAAGTACAAATACAATCTTCTCCTAAATATTTGGAATCTAACAATTTCATTAGGAAATTTTGAGTCACGATTTAGTTTTGGGATATTTTTTTCTTTGAATAAACTTAATTTTAAAAACGTTTCAGTATTTTTCTGAAGCATTTTTAAAAGGAAACGGACTTGTAAACAAAATTTATTTTTGAATATTAATATTGAACAATGATTGTTAAGAAAACAATCTGCCAAAGTGGTTTGGTAATTAACTGGCTTCATGCTGTCAAACATGTCTCCTTTTTATAAGTTAATGATAAAAAAAAATATTTGAAAGCGAATTAATCATTTCCTCAACTAAATACCATCTATAAATAAAGTCAATTCGTCAAGAACATTCTCTTATATATTTAAACAATTGTAAAATAATTAATTTAAACTTTTGTACTGCGACTTTCTGTCCGTTTACCGATACTTATTCCTTGTTAAGTTTTTTCATATCCATTTACGAATACTTATAATGTGATAATTTTTCCGGATGCTTTTTATCCTATTTTCATATCAAACAACCATGTTACCCGTAGAACGGAGTTAAGTACAAATTTAGGAATTTAGTACTTAAAATTTTCAACAACAAAATTTTACACTTTCATTTACCTGGATTTTTTTCTACGCTTCGAAGCCGCCACCCTGTATCAAACATAGCCAACACCTCGCATGGCGTATTCACGATGTTGCGGGATTGACAATATACAGCAAGTAAGTAATTGGATGTTGAATGCCAGTAGATCTGAATTTGTAAATTTGTAAATTGAATTTAACCTGTTTAGAACGTGTATTGTTGAATTGTTTAATAAAATTACACACACAATCTGGGCTGATATGCATAAAACCACTAAGTTCAAGGTATCAATGAAACTGGGTCTGCATGAAAAAATGACTTATCACATAGTACCAGAACCTATGTTTACTGTTAGATGATAAGAAAATATAGCTGTAGGCCTAGTTGAAAATCTTTACAAATTATTTATTCTTTAAATTTCTATTTGACTGTCTGGGTGCTTCTTATGTGTTTTAAATGTTTGCGTTTTGTATGCTATAGTTAAGTTTTTTAGACTGTTGTGCGTCATTTGGTCGTTTTTAAGTTTTTGCCATGGCGTTGTCAGTATGGCTTCGACTTATAAGTTTTATATAATCTGCATCTCTTGTGCTGTATGTTAAAATGTATCTACACAATTGCTGCATCTTTACACATTCATCAATACACCTAAAAATATGAATAAAGCTTTCGTATATATAAAAAATAAGGAGATGTGGTATGATTGGTAATGAAACAACTATCCGCCAGTTCAATTCAAAAACCTGATATAAGCAAATGTGACTTACTTACTTACTTTAATCAGAGAGATCTTGAATCTGAATTCAATGATACGAAGTGGGAAGGGGTAGAGGTGGATTAAGGTGAGGACATAGGGGCCCGTCCCTTTTTTGGAAAAAATTGGTTGATTATTTAGAGAATCACTGAAGCGGGCCCCCTCTTTATGCATGACAGTTAGTGCCTCTTTATGACATTTTTTTGGATCCGCAACTGGTGAGGACTTCATAAAAAAATATTTAGTAAGTTTTTGTTTTGTGATAAATAAAGTATTTACATTCACATAGACAGAAATAGGATAAAATAAACTACCGAAAGCTTAAGTCCACATAAGAGGGTATGGATGGGGTTAACAGAATAGAGAATAACGGGCAAACAATAAAGATTAAAGAATAATGAAATGCTAAAATATGAGGAAAGAGAGTAATGATCAAAAAGTGTAAGTTTGTAGAAATATAGCTAAAAAAAAAAAAATAACACAGAAAAAGAAGACCCCCCCCCCCCCCTCCCAAGATCCTGACTTCAACTTTAACGCTGCCGGGATATTTTGAGACAAAGTGCACGTATTAGTAGTCAGCCGAAACCACTACTGAAGCGTTTTGCATCCATACGTTTTTTTTTCGGGATACTGACTGCATAGTAAATTATCAATGTACTAGTTAATGTTCTCGAGAGATGACCCTATTACAGAGACATATATACACATATGTGTATATATGTCTCTGCCCTATTACGTGCCAGTAACCTCCTCGACACGGTTCATTTTACGGCGGCTCATTTTTGTCTTAAGAATAAACATAATTGATAAGTTTCTTCACCTGCATTCCTCGATCGCACTTGTAAATAACACATTGGTCTCAAGACATTGGTACACTATACGTTACAACACTTGCCGTCAGTACTCAAAATTGGAAAAATATTAAATAAGAAGGTATAGAAAATTAATGCACACACACTACTATCAACCACAGACATGATGTTTTTCTCAATTTGCCTAAATCGTTATTCCGCAATACAACGAGGGTGATGAAAACACGGGCACCGGCATGCTGTGAATTTGAAAGTTTCCCAAATGAGTAACTTTCCCTTACTTTTCTAGTGTAAAGTTTTATTAATACACATTTGATTTGAAATGGGATATCAGAGAGATATATAAACACATATATCATAGGCTGATCCAGGGGGGAGGTTGGGGGCCCGGGCCCCCCTTTCTTTGGAAAAAAATTGGTTGATTATTTAGGGAATCACTAAAGCATGACTGGAGCCGGCCCTCCCTTATGAAAAGTTCTGGATCCACTAAATGAGAAACTCAAGAAATTGTTTTCAATTAAGATAAATACATGCAGTTTATAATGGTTTCAGTTGTTTTTTAAAGGAGAGGCGGATTTAGTGGGCAGGGGGGGGGACAGGAGTTTGGGGCCCCCTTTTCTTGAAAAAATTTGGTTGATTATATAGGGAATCACTGAAGCATGACAGGAGCCGGCCCCCTGTTAGGCAATCACTGATGAAATTTTCTGGATCCGCCACTGTAAAATCGTCTTCAGTTGTATTATATTAAAAATGTTATACCTGTATTCTATAGTACAAATCAAAGGAAAATAATGTAAATTATCTGGTAGTAGCAATACAATATAAATATTGAGCAAAATTTCTACAAACTTTACCATACTCTATTCAAAAATAAACATTATACATCAAGATAACAAAATAAAATTTAAAATCAGGGCGGATGGACCCAGGGCAAACAGATATTAACTTATTCAGACTAACAAGTAATTAAGGTTGAATGTGAATCAGGGCGAATGGACCTAGATCCAAACTCCAGTAGGGTAACTCCTATAGTTCAAAAGTTCATGTTTATAAATTTCGTCAGGTCACCAGTACCTCACTAATAAAAATGAAACAACATGTTACAGACAATTTACATCTTTAATTTCAGCATAATTTTGGTTTTGGTTATGAATATCTTCTACATTTTTGGATAAATACTCATTATCCGGCAAATTCCAAGTTGAACCTTCTTCAGTAGGCCTATCCCCACCAGAGACCAAAGGATGCACAAGTTAGGTATAGGTAACAATATAAATGCAACAATGAGCAAAAGCTATACCATCTAGCTAGCTATAAAAGGCTTTGAATAATATAAAATAAATCAAACAAGGAATTTAATGGTTTTGGGCAACTGTTTTGAATTTAAAAAAAAAGCTTTAACAATGTTAATTTTTGTGTGCATTAATTTTTGCTAATTTTGAATAATGGACAAAAATGTGAGATTGATTATTGTGATTTAAGAAAAATCTGCATACATAAAATTGAAAATGGAAATAGGGAATATGTCAAAGAGACAACAACCCAACCAAAGAGCAGACAACAGCGGAAGGCCACTTACGGGTCTTCAACGCGGCGAGAAAGTCACGCACCCGGAGGTAGTCTTCAGCTCATAAATATGTATTAGATATAAGAATGCAATACAGCTGTCAGTCGCATTAATAAAAACCTCACAATAAGTTCTGAAAATCAGAATAAAAAGTATTGTAAGATTCTCAAAGTGTACACATGGAGTTATGAAACTTAAATTAATCATGCTAATTAAACATGTTAAAGATTGGCATACAACTTGGAGTAGCCTTATGGCATTGTATAGTGTAATGAATTCAGGGGATAATGGCACTACGTCTTTGATTTTAAAGTCCTCAGAATCAATCTTTAATATTAATATGCATACTCTTGTACAAAGGAATATAAGTATGCAATAGACATATGGTCTTCAAAAATAAGAGGTATCCATGCTATACATTTATGACAAGATCTTAATCAAGTATTACTTTTGGTTTGTTTGAATATTTCGGAGGTTAGTATGACGTCCTTTCTAATGATGATGTTTTCGTTTAAAGTTGGAAAAAATTGTTTGTACCATTCAACAAAAATAAATACACGAAGTTTATCCAGAATTATGTGTTTATTATTTTTTTTATGTTTAGGTTGCCAGCAAGATGAAAAGAACAATGCAGTTCAAAAGTCAAAATGTGGATAAGCTGAGATACAAGGTCCTACTTTTGCAGATTTTCATATTTTGCATGAATGAATTTGAAGTTTATATCATGGAGGGCAGAGAAAGAAAAGAAACACTTCAATTTTCCTGCTTCTGAAGAATAAATGTAAAACATCTTGTTCGGTAAGTTTTATGCTCTGTTTTGATAGTGTTTGTGCATTCATCTGTCTTTCTCTAAATTGTATTCACTTAAAGTTTTTGGTTACAGTTCACCATGAACTTCAGTAAGTAACTTGTGGTTTTACATGTATATACTCAAAATTTAGTACTTTAAAATGTTCATGTATTTTTGTCGAGCCTGCGACTTTTGTCGCAGAAAGCTCGACATAGGGATAGTGATCCGGCGGTGGCATAAGCTAACTTCCTAAAAGCTTTATATTTTAGAAGGTGGAAGACCTGGATGCTTCATACTTTGTATATAGATGCCTCATGATACGAATTCTGTCTGTCACATGTCTATTGTCCTTGAACTCATTTTCATGGTTCAGTGACTACTTGAAAAAAAGTTCAGTTTTTTTGTAATGTTAATTTCTCTCTTATTATGAGTAATAGGATAACTATATTTGGTATGTGCGTACCTTGCAAGGTCCTCATGCTCGTCAGAGAGTTTTCACTTGACCTAGACCTCATTTCATGGATCAGTAAACAAGAACAGTCTTAGATGCATGATTTTTTTTATTAGTTGTTAGTGGTTTTGAACTAGCTGTCAGTAACTGCGAGTACTCTCAGATCTGTACTTAGTGTCTTTTTGTTGTTTGGATGTACAAGTACCCGGCCACGTCCACTTGTATTTGTAGTATTTGTATCTATCTGATGAGTTAAGCCTCTTTCATCTGATTTTAATACGACTGCAAAAATTTTTTTTTGGGTTCGTATAATGCTATGATGTTGTCGTCGTCGTCTGCGTTGTCGTCGTCGTCTGCGTTGTCGTCGTCCGAAGACACATTTGGTTTCCGGACAATAACTTTAGTTTAAGTGAATGGATCTCTATGAAATTTTACAAGAAGATTCAATACCACAAAAGGAATGTTGTGATTAGTTTTGGGGGTTATGGTATTAACAGTTTAGGAATTAGGGGCCAAAAAGAAGCATTTTTGTAGTTTCCGGACAATAACTTGTGTGTAAGTGTATGGATCTCACTGAAATTGTACCATAAGGTTCCATATCACAAAGGGAAGGCTGGGATTGAGTTTGGGGTTAATTGCCCCAAACATGCAGGAATTAGGGGCAAAAAGGGGCCAAAAACAAGCATTTTTCTAGTTTCTAGACAATAACTTGTGTTTAAGTGTATGGATCTCTCTAAAATTGTACTACAAGGTTCCATACCTCAAAGGAAAGGCTTGGATTGAGTTTGGGGGTAATTACTCCAAAGGGGGGGGGATTTTTTTTTCTTCAATATTTTTGAAAAGTTTCAATAAGAAATCTTCAATTGAAAGTATTGCGCAATAGATTTTTAAGATCTTTGACCACATTTATTTTGTGTCAGAAACCTATATTATGTCAAAAATTTGATCACAATCCAAATTCAGACAGTATCAAGCTTGAATATTGTGTCCAAATTGCCCCAACTGTTCAGGGATCGACCTCTGCGGTAGTATCAGGCTGCGCTCAGCAAAGCATTTTATTATAGTTCGTTCTTATGTTGTACTGTTACACCACTGTCCCAGGTTAGGAGGAGGGTTGGGATCACGCTAACATGTTTAACCCCGCCACATTCTGTATGTATGTGCCTGTCCCAAGTCAGGAGCCTGTAATTCAGTGGTTGTCATTTGTTTATGTGTTACATATTTGTTTTTGGTTCTTTTTTTGTACATAAATTAGGCCGTTAGTTTTCTCGTTTGAATTGTTTTACATTGTCATTTCTGGGCCTTTTATAGCTGACTGTGCGGTATGGGCTTTGCTCATTGTTGAAGGCCGTACAGTGACCTATAGTTGTTAATTTCTGTGTCATTTGGTCTCTTGTGGAGAGTTGTCTCATTGGCAATCATACCACATCTTCTTTTTTATATTTTTAAAGGTTAAGTTTTGGTGGTCAAGTCCATATCTCAGATACTATAAGCAATAGGTCTAGTATATTCGGTGTATGGAAGGACTGTAAGATGTACATGACCACCTGGCAGGTGTCATCTGACCTTGACCTCATTTTCATGGTTCAGTGGTTATAGTTAAGTTTTTGTGTTTTGGTCTGTTTTTCTTATACTGTATGCAATAGGTCTACTATATTTGGTGTATGGAATGATTGTAAGGTGTACATGTCTAGCTGGCAGGTGTCATCTGACCTTGACCTCATTTTAATGGTTCAGTAGTCAAAGTTAATTTTTTGAGTTTTGGTCTTTTTTTCTATTACTAAATGCAATAGGTCAACTATATTTGGTGTATGGAAACATTTTATGATGTACATGTCAGTCTCGCAGGTTTTATTTGACATTTTCACAGTTCATTGCTCAGTGTTAAGGTTTTGTGTTTTGGTCTGTTTTTCTTAATCTATAAGCAATAGGTCAACTAAATGTGTTGTATGGAAGGATTGTAAGCTGTACATGTCTGCCTAGAATGGTTCATCAGATTTTCACCTCATTTCCATGGTTCATTGGTCAATGTTTAGTTTTCTTGATTAAATCTGCTTCTTAGAAACTATAAGCAATAGGTCAACTGTATTTAGTATATTGAATGATTGTAAGGTGTACATGTATTTCTTGTCGGGTTTATATGACCTTGAATTCATTTTCTTGGATCATGTTGAGTTTATGTGATAGTTGTAGTAAAGCTTTATATTTAGGACTATCAACATGATATCAATGATTAGTAAAGAAGGCGCAACATTTCAGCGTGTGCACTCTTGTTTATACATTATTCACCACAATTACTGTTTTTACCCTGATTTTATGGATCACTGAACATAGAAATGTCATAATGTGAAATTATAGTACATTCTTAGGTTAAAGTTTTAGGTTAAGGTACATAGCTTACCATGAAGTTGAATTTCATACACATGTTCATTATGTGGTGAACTTTCAAATTCAGTGCCAAACTAAGATTTTGAGCCTGATTACATGATTGACTAGACATTGACACATGCTAGTGTTTGCCAGGCATGGTGTCCTGTACTAGGAATTTGTCCTGTACTAAGAACTTTAATAGTACTCGCTGAGTATGGAGTTTTTGTGAAAGTTTAATATTAGTGAGATTTTTGCATGACATCCTGTCAACTGCTTGTTGATCATGTTTATACACGTCTTAAAATTAATATCTGACATATTGGTGTTTTGTGAACTTGGAAATAAGTTATTTGATAGAATAATAATGTTTTGAGATTATCAAAATAAAAAATATCCCATTTTTAACTATTAATAATTAAGTGTTAACAAAAAGAAGATTTAGTATATATGTATAACCATATATGAAAATGAGACAGCAACCGAACAACACAAAAAAAAACAAAAAAAAAACAATATAATTTTTTGTATCAATGTTATAATTTCCAACATGTCAAAAGAGTTCAAGGTATTTTCTCATTGAAATAAAACACAAGTGGAACTCTTTCAGAACTTCAGAAGCTTAAAGAAGTGCTGTTTCTATTGTTGGCGTTTTGTATAATATATTGCAAATTCTTGTGAAAAATGGAATGTTATTGTAATTGCCTAAAGTTTTAACATTGATCTATATATATATATATATATATAACTGGGGAAAATACCTAAATGTTATAAAGAAGAATACATAAATTGATTGTTATATAATATTAGAATAGGAAGATGTGGTATATTGCTAATTTGACAACTCTCCATCAGAAACCAAAGGATGTAGGAGGTTAGCAACTGATGACACTGGACAACCTTCAACAATCAGTAAAATCCATACCGCATAGCTATTTTTATTGAAAATCATATGTTATTGCTACATGTATGCAAACAATTTTTTATAATGCATAACTTCGGATTTTATTGGTTCTTTTTCAGAAGGATTAAAATTCATCACTTAAAATAAAAGGAGAAAACACAGAAACAAGACCAGAATAAATTCAAAGACAAATGTCAGATCAGTTATTATTTTCATCACTCAGTCAATGAATCGAAGTTCTATTAAATATCTAAAGATATTAAAACCACAATAATGACAATGTTCTGTGCTGAATGGCCAAAAAGTGGACTATACACTAAGATCACACAATGCTGGATGATAAGAAACTATTAATTTTTTGGATGGAGGGATATCCTGAAAAAAAATTAGATTTATGTAAAAAGCTACTAGTATGTTAAGCCTAATAATAGAGTTTTCATTGATTCCAAATGGGAAAAAATTGTGTTTCAAAAAAGTATTCTAGAATTCATAAATAAACATATATTGATACTTACATTATCTGCTTTGTTGTTTAAAAGTTTAGTTTTGAACAATTATAGAACAATATGATTGCATTAACATTTACAAGGAAAAAAAGATATTCAACTAAAAAGATTCATCTTAAAACAATTTACTACCAAACAGAATTCATTGTAACATACACATTACTGTATATTTATAATTTGAATCCCATAGGATTAATTGGATTTTATTTTGTCCCATGGGATATTAAAAATCCCATGGGATAATTATAGTCCCATGGGATTTCCATGGGACTACAATTATAATTATCCCATGGGACCCAAAAAAATCCTATGGAATTTAACCAAAATCCCATGGGATAATGGTCAATCCCATGGGATTTGCATTATCCCATGGGATATTGAAAATCCCATGTTTTTCTAAATCAAATAAAAAAATATATATAATAATGACAGCAGAAAAGCAATGAATTTATTGAATCCCATGTAATTCCACACATTTTGGTTATATACACGACACTGTAGCTCTAAGGAGAGGCGGCGGCGGATTTGCAAATGAGTGTTTTGCAAATTAAAAGTGTCCAGTGTTTAATAACGGGTGTAGAGTTTTAAACCGGTGTGGAAAAATCATTCACCCTTAGGCGCATTGTATGCATTTTCAATACCGGTGTAAAACTCCGTAGATCCCTGATTACGTCAAGATAACGAATTTATTTCTTACAAACAATTCCTTAAAAGTTTACTCATTTATAAACCGGGATGTAAAATTGAAAAAATACTAAAATTTCAGTGTAACATTTTTTCAACGTTGATGTTGCTGCACATTGTCATATACTTTTTTTTCTTTATTTTTTAGAAATTTAGAAATATTTTGTTCTTTTTAAATTTTGGAAAACATTTTTTTTGTTAAATTTATTTAAATCTTTTTGTAAATGGTTTGTCCTCAAAAATTTATTTTTCTATTTTTAATTTTTTTAATTTTTTTTTTACATTTAATTTTTTTTTCTTTATTATGGCGAAGTTTTATTCTTAAGAATCTTTGCCAAAATTTATTTATCCCAGGGTGAACAAGAATGGGGTGCTATTTACACCGGGGACAATTAACCAATCAGATTGCAAGATGTTAGCTGCATAAGAAATAAAACTTTTTATCATTCAATAACTACAAAACCTATATACTGTATAGTATGCTACAAAAGGCCCAAACATGAAATAATTTAAACAAGAAAATACGCAGCCTGATTTGTGTTAAAAAAAAACAATTTCAATAACAACCAAAGTTAGTATACCCAAATTGCACCTTTCTTGACAGTTTTTCTTCTTCATTCATTTAAGAAACAGACAAAAGTTGTTATTCTGTATTTATTTCTGTAGATCGATCTTTATTTACTATATAGTTCCAAATTTTTACTTTCGAATCAATACTGATCATAGAAAAATTGGTTGGAGACGACCTCTGAACGATCAAAGATTCTGTAATGAGGAGTACCTATAGCTAAATGCACCCACGCTTAAAAAAACATCTGTTCAATTTGAATAACCAATTTCTTTCTCCGCATCTTTTATTTAAGAATTGAATGCTTCTTTTTGTAAATTCATTGGGGGGGGGGGGGGGGGGGGAACGTTGACCGAAGTACATTTTGTATGAAGCGCTTCATTCTTAAAATGTGCGTACGGTCAACGCTTTTACAACCCTATGAAATTACTAAAAGAAGCCTTCAATACTTATAATTACATTTTTTCGCTATGATAATGAAAACACGATTACTATCAAGTTTTTCTTTTATTTAACTGCGCACTATATTGCGGAAACGTGTATCGTCATGAATGTTACTATTCATTTTGAAATGAATGTTAATTTCAGAATGACGCGAGATTGTTGTTAGCCAATCAAAATAACGTATTATATTGAAACATGCATCTAATGTAATTATAACAGTTTGATAAAATTTCATGCATGTTATGTATTATGTCTGTGACATCTTTTAATAGTTCTTATCTTTAAAGGTTGACTTAATGTAGACGTCGCATGCAACTTTTCCGTAAATACCTTTGTCAATTGATACTTCATCTGTTGATACATGTATATATATAATATTATATGTATGTATTATGTTAATGTATCTTTAAAATTGTTTTGTTGTGATGAAAGACATGCATAACTATAAAGTTATAAAACTACGAATTTGTTTAGTCTCTAAGAAAACCTATAGGATATGCGTCGCTTTTTATACAAAATGGATGCAAATTTGTTCTTGGAGCAATTTGGGTACTTTAACGTTATATCAACATCAATTCGTGGTTGGACGTAGATGAGGCTTCACGTACCACACCCTTTTCAGATATTTTGAAAAAAAAATTACATGGCTTTGTGCTATCATATATTTTTTTTTCAAAATATCGGTAAAAAGACAATTTACTCATATAGCTATAGCTATCATTACAACGTCATTTCATCGACAGATAACTTAATTTAACAAATATCGGATGCATTTACTACATAACAGTAGATTTTTCTATTGCATCTGTGAAAAAATGTCATCTTCACTATTTGTCTAGTATTTATTTTTCGGTTACTTTGCCATATATTACTTCTTAATTTCCATCCCTTATCATATGTCATGAAGCTAAATTAGTGACCTTTTCCGGTGGGCCATCCCTATCACTCATCGCTTAGTAAGCTGTCCCCCTAGCGGGGCTCTTAGTAATCAGACTCGACACAAAGCCACCATGTTACAAGCACAAAAAATACTTTTTTTTTGGTAAACTGGAATTATTCTTTTTGTTCGTGCCTAAATTGAAAAGACAATGACTGTTAAACTTAATTACCTTTTTGTAAGAACTTCTTCCTCTTTCACAAGAAAAAACTTATATCATATTCTGTCACAGTATGTATTTATCTTGAATAAATGTATATTTACCTGATATATTAGATCTAGAGTGCTAAATGTATTTATTTATAAATATTTCATTGACTGCCAACCCCAAGTTGCATCTGGTGTCAGTGTATATGTTAGCGGCAATAAGTGAAATTAGGCGTTAAGATTAAATCCTAGGCAATAAGCTAACATCTAGGCAATAAGTCTATTGCCTAAATAATGTTAGGCATTACTCTTAAATCCTGAAAATTATGTCCAGGCATTAATGTTAATGCCTAAAATGAAAATGTGAGTAAATAAAAAGAAATTTATTCAAAGTTAAAGTAAATTTTGTACATAATGAAAAACTGAAGTTTGAATGACATGAAATAAAATATTGATGTTAAAACTCATTGAATAAACCTCTTAAAATATATGTGTTGGATAGTTGTCTCATGAGTAATCGTACTACACCTCCTTATTCTTATATTGATAGAAAATTGTATTGGAATTTATTTGTTACCAATTGGTGCGGAGCTATGTCACAGACTATATTTCACAGTTTTAATTTGTGCTGTTACTTGTATTGTCTATCCTGTTACTTGTATAAAGTATATCTTGTTAGTTGTACTGCCTATCATGTTACTTGTATATAGTCTATCTTGTTACATGTATTGCTTATCTTGTTACTTGTATATAGTCTATCCATTTACTTATGTAGTCTATCCTGTTACTTGTATTGTCTGTCCTGTTACTTCTATATTGCCTATCTTGTTTCTTGTATTTCCTATCCTGTTACTTGTATAGTCTATCCTGTTGCTTGTATTGCCTATCCATGATCCTGTTGCTTGTATTGCGTATCCTGTCACATATATTGCGTATCCTGTCACATGTATTGCCTATCCTGTTACTTGTATTGCCTATCCTGTTACTTGTATTGCCTATCCTGTTACTTGTATTGCCTATCCTGTTACTTGTATTGCTTATAATGTTACATGTTTTACCTATCCTGTTACTTGTATTGCCTATCCTATTACTTGTATTGCCTATCCTGTTACTTGTATTGCCTATCCTGTTACTTGTATTGCTTATACTGTTACATGTTTTGCCTATCCTGTTACTTGTATTGCCTATCCTGTTACTTGTATTGCCTATCCTGTTACTTGTATTACCTATACTGTTACATGTATTGCCTATCCTGTCACTTGTATTACCTATCCTGTTACTTGTATTGTCATCCTGTTACTTCTATAGTCTATCTTGTAACTTGTATTTTGTATTCTTTTACTTGTATTACCTATCCATGATCCTGTTACTTGTATTGCCTATCCTGTTACTTGTATTGCTTATAATGTTACATGTTTTGCCTATCCTGTTACTTGTATTGCCTATCCTATTACTTTTATTGCCTATCCTGTTACTTGTATTGCCTATCCTGTTACTTGTATTGCTTATACTGTTACATGTTTTGCCTATCCTGTTACTTGTATTGCCTATCCTGTTACTTGTATTGCCTATCCTGTTACGTGTATTGCTTATACTGTTACATGTTTTGCCTATCCTGTCACTTGTATTGCCTATCCTGTTACTTGTATTGCCTATCCTGTTACTTGTATTGTCTATCTTTTTACTTGTATCGTGTATCCTTTTACTTGTATTGTCTGTCTTGTTACTTGTATTGCCTAACTTGTGACTTGTATTACCTATCCTGTTACTTGTATTGTCTATTTTGTTACTTGTATACAGCCTATCTTGTTACTTGCATTGTGTTTCCTGTTATTTGTATACAGTCTATCATATTACTTGAATTGTATATCCTGTTACTTGTATTGCCTATCTTGTTACTTATATTGCCTATCATGTTACTTGTATTGCCTATCCTGGTACTTGTATTGTCATCCTGTTACTTCTATAGTCTATTTTGTTACTTGTATTGTCTATCTCGTTACTTGTATTGTCTATTCTGTTACTTGTATAAAGTATATCTTGTTACTTGTATATAGTCTATCCTGTTACATGTATTGTCTATCTTGTTATTTGTATTGTTTATCCTGTTACTTGTATATAGTCTGTCTTGTTACTCGTATATAGTCTATCTTGTTACTTGTATTGTCTATCTTGTTATTTTTATTGTCTATCTTATTTATTGTAATGTCTATCCTGTTACAAGTATTGTCTATCTTGATATTCGTATTGTTTCTCCAGTTACTTGTATTATCTATTATGTTACTTGTATTGTCTTTCCTGTTTCTAAATATGTATTGTCAACATCTTATGGTGTTTATATATCTCAACTTGTTCGATTCGCTCGTGTATGTAACAACGTATTTGATTTTAACGAAAGAAATCTCTGTATTACTGAAAAATTATTACACCAGGGTTTTCGATATCACAAACTAGTCAAAACATTTACTAAATTTTATCATCGATACAAGGACATCATTCGTAAAAATGAATCAACATGCAGACACCTTATACGTTCAAGTATTTCACATCCAATTTTTTATGGTAATATTCTATACAAAGCACAAAAATGTCGACATTCACCTCAAAAGCTAACTAAACCTTTAAACAGACTTATTCAGAAGGGATATTGTAATGATACTGTTTTCAGTTCATTAAAGATGGCATATTTTGGTATTAATATTGATTCACTCAAAGGGTCTTTGCATCGGAAATACACACATTTATTCTAAAACCAGTTGTTGGCATGATACGGGTTATGTTCTTCTCATATAGTTCATGATGGTATGATTCTAAACACCTAACGGGAGGGATTGTGCTTAATTTTCATATGATGAAGGCATAATCTTTCAATCAGTTTAATCGAGGTCTGGAGCTGGCATGTCAGTAACTGCTAGTAGTCCCTTGTAAATTTATGTGTCATTGTCATTTTGCTTAGTTTCTTAAGTTACCTTTTACAAAGTGACAGAAAATTCGAGATGTTTCATAAGCTGAGTGTGACAGAAAATTGTGTGTAAAGAAAGGGGTGAGTTCGGGGTGGTTAAGAAAAATGTATCTTTGAATATTGGTCAAAGATAATTCAAAGCAATGGATGCTTTTTTGTTCGTAGGTAACGTATAATGCGTCTATTCAAACCTTTTAGAAGAAAATATACATCCTTTAAAAACGTATACAGTAATGAGTTACATGAACATTTCTATAATAACCCTTTAGCGTACATGTAACTCTGATTGCTGCTTATTTATCATTCTTCAGACTAATGATATTGAAATGCTTTTCTCAAAATATTCCTATTCCAAACTCTGTCAGAATATATAATACAGTATTGAGAACATTGAAACACATTTTCAGAAAACAAACAGGGAAGAGACTATAAAAATATCTGGCAATTTTTAATGTCTTCTACTGAAACAAGGCAAAATGAAAAAAATGTGTGAAGTTTGTTTTGATGCCCATTGTTTGTCTTTGTAAAGGATGTTTTATATAATAAAAATTAGTGAAATTCGCATATGTTTCCGGAAAAAATCACTATTTTAATAAACGAATATACATTTCTATATATTTATGTTAACTAAGTTTAAAGTGTTCACAGAAATTTTTAAGTTATTTTTTGTTTGATTGCGGGTAACAGCAAATACATGATAAAAGAGTACGCACTGATTTATTCATTCTTCATTCTTCATTACTTTAATTTTCGTTTTCTTCATTGACACAAAAGAACCGTGTCAAGTACAATTCAAATGACTTATGCTTCTTAAATCTACGCAAACATATTTTCATATGCAAAGGTAGAACGAATTTTATCGTTGATTTAGTATCGGTCTGTAGCCACTGGTGTCATTCGGTTTATCGAGAGAAATGATCGTGAAAGAATACCTAACGGTGGTCAAGCATTGCGATTTGATCGTGAAAGATCTGATATCGGATCGTGAATGTAATTAAATGTAAATTCTAATTGAAAATCTGTGAAAAAATCGCTGAATTTTCAAAACGCTGAACAAATCCGAAAAAATTTAATATGTCTGTCAAATGATTCAACTTTCTCAACAATACAGTGTAATAAGATAAAGAAAATATGCAGTACTGTATGAGGAAACACAAAAGGCGCAATACATGTCTATGGGATTCATTAAAAAACACGCTTTTTGTACCTATAATGGTCTCATTCCAATATACCATGATATATTTGAAACTTAATCTTTGGTTTGTCCGATAGAACAGTAAAATAAAAGTATGCTCTTCCCTTGAAACCGTTCACTTGTTTATGAAAACCTTGAATATTGTTGATTTTTCATCAAACTTGATCGTGAAAGATTAGGCAACGCATTATTTTGATCGTGAAAGATAAGGCGTGACCAGACTTAATAATCAGAAAATAATATTTCTTTTACCAATTGATATACTTGCAGCTGATGGAAGCGTGTAACTTTTTTGATAAGAACCAACATTAAAGCTTTCATTTTCAATAACAAATATAAATTATCATATAATGATTTGAACGTCTTCGTAGCATCAGATCTCTCACGATCCTTTTCACGATCTTTAAAAAGCGGTACGTGATCTTTCACGTTCCGAAATATCAATTTTGTGTAAATATTTCTAGTTTTACAAATTTTCTGATTATGCTTTCACAAACTAACTTTGAGAACCATTTGATTCATTCAAATGAATTGACCTTTTTTGTAGAAAAGTAGTTTAGTCATTCGAATTATGAACAAAATCATGTTTGTTTTCATTTTTAAACTCATTGAAATGTCGAGGAGCAATCTGCCTTTTGTAGTTTTGTAAACACGATGTACTTTTAAACCTGGATTTTCTCACATACTGATCATAATGTTGAACCATTTTGACAGACAATTTTATTTTGTTGTAAATTTGTCCGTCTAATTAATTAGATTAGATTAATAATTGACCTTGTATATGTCTACTCGATAAGATGGAATTCACGATCCTATGCAAGAGCTTTCACGATCCAATCGCAATACTTGACCACCGTTAGGTATTCTTTCACGATCATTTCTCTCGATAAACCGAAATGACACCCGTGGTAGCAGGATATACAAATAACGGCGTTTTTCATTGAGAATAAAAAAAAAACAACATATATAGTGATAGAAAACTCGTGATTTAGCTGAGTATGAAGAACATCGGGTGTAAAAAAGGGGGGAGTTGGGGGTCGCGAAGAAGAATGTATGATAATTAATGATATTAAATTATATGATTTCTAAAACTACAAAATCATTCAAAATCGTGTTCTTTTTATTGAAAAAGCAAAAAATACTGACCTTTCAACTATTGAGGGGAACTCTTTTTTTGGGGGGAGGGGAGGGGGAGGGGGGGGGGGGGGAGGGTATCATGGAATATTGGACAACGATAATACAAATCAATGGATTTTTTTTTTTTGTGCGTAGATAACGTAAAACTGCGTTTATTCAAACCTTCAGAATAAAATATACATCTTTTCAAGATATTCGTATTACAAACTCATTCAGAATATATAATGCCGTAGTGAAAACTTAAGAACACATTTTCAGAAAACAAACATTGATGAGAAATAAAAATATAAGTATCGGATAATTTTGATGCCTTCTACTGAAAGAAGGCAAACAGAAATACACTGTGTTAACTTTGTTTTGGTGATATTTGCTTGTCTTTGTAAAGGACGTTTTGTTGTTAAAATAGTTTATCTAAATAAGGAGATAATAAACATTTGTAAAATTCGCATTTGTTAAAATTTCCCAAAAAATCCTCGAACGAATATACATTCTATATAGTTATATTGACCGAGTGTTATGTGTTTAAAGGTATCTTTAATGTATTATTTTCTTTTATTAAGACCACTGGTATTTGAAGCTTGTGGTATACAACAACGGGGAGTGCTTCCATATGTCCATCCGTATGTCCATCCGTTCGTCCTCAAGTCTCCCTCTTGTACCCACAACTGCAGGCTACAGAATCGCTTGACACCATTTTGTGAAACATTCTTAAAATCTTACTGACTTTATGTACATTTGTACATCCTATTTCTATTTTCATCTGACTAATTTTGGGGGCTTATTTATTATATCGGGCCACTTTAATATACACGTATTCATCCCCTTCCCCGTCTTAACCACTTATCATAGTTTAAAGAAACCTTCTCAGAAACTTTACTATATAAAGCCATTGTGCATCGACATTTGTTTTCGGTCCGAATCTTTATTTTTGTCAAAGAATGAACTTTTGCCATTGTATTATTTTTTTAGGGGAAAAGGAGGGGGTGTTGTTATCAAGTTTGTATCAGCAACTCTTTCTGAATAAATTTGGTTAAAAATATAACAACCAATGACTTCTTGTCATTCTTGTCCATGTGGTTTAGACAGATGTAACCAATGCCATTTGCATGGTGCAATAAAAACAATTGTTCAAACGTATGTGTGTAAGAAGGAACAACTCAGTTTGTTCGTCACTAGGGACACCATCCGTATGGCGTATTATCAATGTTAATGCTGATTATTGTCAATGTCACTTTTCAATACTATATGATTAAGGTCAATTTTTCTTAAAATTCATTGCGTTCACCAAGTTTTTCTTGAAAGGAAAAGTAAACCATCGCTTTTGTTGCTTAGAACTATTTTTAGTAACTCGTTAATAGTTATTTTATTCGTGTTTTTTTTTTTTTTTTTTTTGATTAATTGCTATTTGAGCTTCGTGCCGATAAATTGTCTAGAAGTTTGTTCTGACTTGTTACTTTATGTTGTTCTATTACATCACGGATCAAGGTTACGGAGAAGATTACGCTTTTGCAAACATGTTTAGCACAGCTACATGTATTTGAATGTGTCTGTCCAAGTCAGGAAAAAATATATTTTATTTATTATTGACCTGTCGATGTTTCATAGTCTTGTCCTTTAGTCTTTTGGATGGTTGTTGTCTTATTGGAAATACTATCGTATTATTTATCTCTAAAACTGGGAGCAGAATAAAAAACTTTAAAGGAAAAAAACAATTTTCCTCTTTTTTCCCTCTAATTTCTGACAAGTGCAATTAGGAGCTAAATTTGGACCAGAATGTAATAAATTTATTCAATAACCTATGTATTTGAGTAAAAAAGATGAAAAACGAAGACAATTCTGTTATATTAGTATTTATTTGTTACATTTCAAAATAAATTTATACTGAATTCTACACTTAGCTGTACATTTTCATTTAACTATCTGTAGAGGATACAAAATAGAATAAATTTTTCCTAAATGCATGGTGCTTTCTGTATATGATACATGTAATCTATAAAATAAATTTATTTTATAGAGCCCTAATATCTATTATTAGTTCGAGAAAAACAGAATAAGTTTATTCTACATTCAATGTGATGCATGACTATAATAATATATAACATAAATTTATTTTGAAAGTAAAATTATCTGTATGGTGAGGCTGAAATACAAAATAAATTTATTCTACATTCAATGTGATTTATGATTATAATGATATAAGAAATACATTTATTTTATAGAGCCGTAACATCTATTATAAGTTCGAGAAAAACATAGAATAAATTTATTCTACATTCAAAGGGATTTATGATTATAATAATATATAAAATAAATTTATTTTGAAAGTCCAGTAATCTATATGGTGAGGCTGAGACACAGAATAAATGTATTCTACACTCTAAGTGATTTAAAATTTATGATTATGATAATATATAAAATAAATTTATTTTGAAAGTAAAGTTTTATCTGTATGGTGAGGCTGAGACACATAATAAATTTATTCTACATTCAATGTGATTTTTTGTATATAATAATATATAAAATAAATTTATTATGAAAGTACAGTAATTATGTTAAGGTTGAGACACGGAATACATTTATTCTGCATTCAAAATGCTTTATGACTATTATGATATAAATGAAATAAACTTTATTTTGAAAATCCTTTGAAATATTTATCTTTTTTGCAACATTGGATGTTTTGATAATTGTGAATTTTGATAATATTAAATATATTCACAAGATAATTAAATAAGTACATTTAGGAAACAGAAAATAATTACTCCATCAGTATTTCAACCATGATAAAAAAAAACAGGATGGTATAGTCATTTATAAAAGTACTCGATATGATTAAATTTTAAAAAATTAAAAGAAAATTCCAACGGTCTTATTTATTACAGTCATGACAGTCAAACTGATAAAGAATGTTTTGTTCATGAATTATACCTTTTTCCTCTGTCAGTTTCTATACTATTAAATATTGCAAAATTATTGCAATTATGATTATGTCCAATTTATCTTATCACAAATATTCTAGAGGAACAGTTCAGAAAGCATGTAAAACAAAAGTAATGCTATATGGCCAAAAATCAATTTCCTTATTGTTTCGATTTATCATGTGATGGCATACAAACATTTTGAAAAATACATCAAAGTCATTTTTGTTTGCTTATATAATCCTGAACATTTTGTTTAATGTTTTGTCAATGGTCATCTGTTAGAATAATTCTGGGGTTTTTTTCACACAATTCTGTCTTCGTTATAATGTATTTGGTATCAATCGTTTGGACATCTGATCTTTTAATGATATAGCTGGAATTTTTCATCTTAAAACTCTTCTTAAATTTTCCAACAATTGTCTTTGTAAATGTCAGCTTTGTATCTTCTAATATTCCCAAATACATGTTTCCATTATTTCGTTCAACCAAAGCTATCTGATAGATTAAATAAAGAAAAAACAGTTCATATAAAAAAATAATCTATGGGCCACAAATGCCCCCGCTTGTAATATGCACGAGTCAACTTCCACATTAAGATACAGGATTCACGTAGTTAAGACTGTTTTGTGATTATAACATTCGGTTGAGAGAACGGAAATGAATAATTCGGCGATTTTTATGTTTATAAAGGGGCATAACTCAATAACAATAAAAGTGATGCGAGTAAATTTCGAGCTTGACTTGTTTTTGTGATAATAAGCATTGTGTATGAGTTTTATAACATTTGGTTGAGGCAAACTAAAGTTAGAGAACGGAAACGAAAAATTCAGCAATGTTTTATGTTTATGAAGGGGCTTAACTCAAGAACGGTAGAAGTGACGCCACCCAATTTCTATTAGATCTGTTTTTTTATGGTAATACGTATGTATTGTGCATACGAGTTTTTATTTTTGCTTGAGGCAAACTAAAATTAGAGAACAGAAGCGAACAATCCAAAAAATTTTATGTTTATAAAGGGGCATAACTCAAGAATGGTAAAAGTAATGCCACCCAATTTCAAATGTAGAATAAATTTATTCTGTGTATTAACCTCACCATACAGATAACTTTACTTTCGAAATAAATTTATTTTATAAATCATTAAAATCATAAATTTTTAATAACTTAAGAGTGTAGAATAAATTAATTATGTGTCTCAGCCTCACCATATAGATTACTGGACTTTCAAAATAAATTTATTTTATATATTATTATAATCATAAATCACTTTGAATGTAGAATACATTTATTCTGTATCTCAGCCTCACCATACAGATAACTTTACTTTCAAAATAAATTTATTTTATATATTATTATAGTCATGCATCACATTGAATGTAGAATAAACTTATTCTATGTTTTTCTGGAACTAATAATAGATAGTTAGGCTTTGTAAAATAAATTTAATTTTTATGAATAATCATAAATACAGAAAAGCGCCATGTGCATTCAGAATAAATTTATTTTATGTTGCATCCTTTACAGAGAGTTGACTGAAACGGACAGCTAAGTGTAGAATTCAGTATAAATTTATTTTGAAATGTAACAAATAAATACTTATATAACAAAATTGTCTTCGTTTTTCATCCTTTTTACTCAAATACATGGGTTATAGAATAAATTTATTACATTCTGGTCCAAATTTAGCCCCTCATTGCACTTGTCAGAAATTAGAGGGAAAAAAGAGGAAAATTGTTTTTTTCCTTTTTTATTCTGCTCCCAGTTCTAAGTAAACAGCCAATGCGCGCCAAACGAACAAGAATGTCATTGATTTGGTCATCATACTTGAAGCTAACGAATGATGCAAAACACTCAAATTATGCATTTTGACCAAGTCGGTCGTTTACGTCCTTGAGAAAGAATCTTCATCGCTACATGTAAATGTGGTATTAAAAAAAATCTTGTTGACTTGAACTTTTGATCGGAAGAAGGAATGACGAACTAACATGAGTATGAATTGAAAACTGTCATTTATTGTGAGGATGATGAAAGAATCGACGAAAATAGACAGATGTGTAATTAAATCAATAAATCATATATGAATAAACAACATTGATGTTTATAACAAACAAACAAAAATCCTCAGGAAGAAGGAATGACGAACTAACATGAGTATGAATTGAAAACTGTCATTTATTGTGAGGATGATGAAAAAATCAACGAAAATAGACATATGTGTAATTAAATCAATAAATCATATATGAATAAACAACATTGATGTATATAACAAACAAACAAAAATCCTCAGTGACCCATCTGATCAAAGATAGGATTACATTCGCAATATAATAATTGCATACATCATATAAAATTCCCAATATAGTTATACCTATCCATCATGTCTATGTACTGTACATGCATATACATATATTATAGAACTCAATTTAAACAGAGTAAAAAAAAATGTCAGTCAAATTAATTTTAAATTATCTCTGATGATTTTTTCAACTGAGCCATCGTGGTTGGGGTGGTGGGAAGACATTCAGTTTCGAAAGTTTTCTAACACTTTCAAGCTGAAACCGAAGCGCCTTCTGTCCGCCCTAATCAATAGTCTAAGGGGTAATAACTGATGTATTTTTCAATTTCCAACGTTTATACCGCTTTACTGCTAAGTTTGCCAACAAAATTAATATTTTTTTAATAATAAAAAAATGACCTTCAACATGGTAACCTTGGCCTTTTTTTTTTATGTTAAAAACAACAAAAAACTACACAATTGTAAGTAAGCTTGTTGTTCACTTTAAAAAAAAAGACAGGACTTTTTTGTACGATTTAAATTTGTTTTAATAGTACTAGTTATCATAGCTTGTTAGAAGTATAGTAAAAGAAATAAACACGTTGACAACATTGTCAGTGATTTGTACAGGCAATTTCATTTCGGTAAAGGATACCATTAAGAAATAAAGATAAGATAATTAAAAAAACAAGTCATGTTCTATAAATATAACAGCATAGCAGGTTTTAAATGTTCGTGATATAGACAATAGACCTTAGACTCACAGTCCGATTGTTTTAGCCATACACCCGAGAATAGTAAGTTTTAAATTATCACCTGCCCCTTACTTGTCCAAAAGTACCAATGTTATTCTACTATTAATTAAACCCCAAAAAATTGAAATTAGAAAAAGGAAATTAGATATATTTCTGAACAATCAAGACTACGATTTTTAACGTTGAGTTGATGTTATTCTCAAAATGAAAATGACACGAGAAATTGGTGGCCATTACTTATGAAACATGGAAAGCATATACGCTAGTAGCACACTATGCAGATTGCAAAGAAAAATCAACGTATCTCAAATTTCTAATTCAAAAATGTATTCTCCTAGTGGTTATCACATGAAATAGAAAAAAAAATAAAAAAAAAGATGTCTTATAAATGTATGATTATTCAGTTCTGTATCACTTTTCTCCAAACATTTTTCCAAATATTTAAAGATGAATCAGGAAACATCTGTATCATCTGGAAGATACAAAAAAATTACACATATTGCGTTTTAAGTTTGATAACATCAAATACTAGTATCATAATACAATAATACAATAACAAAAATCCATGTTATTCAAGTCTGGTCTTTTATAACTGACTATGTTATATGGATTTTGCTCATTGTTGAGTGTCGTACGGCGACCTTTAGTTGTAGACTTCTATGTCATAGTATTTCTGGTGAAGTGTTATCATAGTGGAAGTTAAACCACGTTATTTCATTTGTATATATATCAAAATGAATTGCCTAATTTTACATGTATTTGACAAAGCATAAAATTAAAAAGGATGTGCAGTCTGTGTTCGATTGGTAGATAGTTTTGTTAGTTTTTATGATATGTTGATCATGCATTAATTTGATTTACAATGTGATGCCAAAAGTATTGCTTTTTATCAAGTCATTATATATATATAGAGTGATAATACATTTGGAGTCAGCCAGAGTTCTTAATATTTCGAAATTGTTTCTCAAGTACGCATTGCTCTTTCAAAAGAGAAATATTTACGTTCAGATAAATCTTATATATTTAGCTACATCACATAAAGAATATTGATCTTTGATCGTATCTGAGATATAATGAATATAAACCATCTCTACCTTCTTAAATCGACAAAGGATCATATAAATTTGTAAATTTGACATGAGAGTTTTTAATACATGTATACGAAAGACAAACAGAAATTCCAATATCTACATGTAGTAAATTTAACAACTCTGACAGACTTGAAATATTGTACATAATATGCTTATCTAGATTATATACAGTTCATTTAACTAAAACTAATTTAAAGTAACAACGAACGTGTTAGACAGACAACGCTTATGATAACTGTATTGACAAATCTGACTGGATCAGATTTGAGTGCACAAAACAATGGACATTTTGTATAGGTGTGCTTCTTGTGTGATCTTTTCTTCTTTGTTTTAACCACATAGATTTGCTCAAGTTAGATTTCCATCTAAATCCAATGTTTTAAATTAAAATTCCTTCTGAGTTATCTCCCCTAGACAAGTTAGAGTGAATATCCTACACAACAACAGTGAATATCTCCGAGTGCAGATTTTATATTTGATTTTAATGTTGGACTCTGTCTCGCTATTGGATTTTATGTTTTTATATATATGCACGTATTGTACATTACAAATGTGTCTTAAGATGTCACAGATCTTGAAAAATGATACAGTTTTAAAGGAAGTTCCTTGATTCTATAAATATCATGGTATATTCATGTATTTTCACTCATCATTAGAGTAATAAATATTGATACAGATAAACACATGTATAAGGGGTGATAAACTTAAGATAATTTCTTTTAATTGTCAAGGTTTTATACAAAGGAGAAACGGAGAAACGTTTTGAATTATTTAAAGTAAGAATTTTAATATTTACTGTCCTCAGGACACTCATTTTACAGAACAAGACGAATAAACATTAAAAATCAGTGGAAGGGGGAATGCCTTCTCAAATCATTGAAATTCAATCAGAGAGGTGTGGCCATTTTTTTTTTAATGAAAACTTTGATCTTTAAAATCACAAAGTTAAAAAAGATGAGGGTGGAAACCTTCTTGGATTGGATATTACAATTGAAGAACAAAGAATTAACTTAGTTAATATTTATGGGCCAAATGTAGACACTCTTTGCTTTTATCAAAAGGTGGCAGACATTGCTGAGGAATTTGATAACCAATTTAGTATTCTTTGTGGTGATTTTAACCTAATTCAAAGTTTCAATCTTGATCAACAACCCGAAGTCTAGAGAAAAAAGTATTACAGTAATGGAAGACTTTAATCTAGTTGATGCATTTAGAGAATTATACCCCAAAACGAAAAGGTTTACTTGGAGAAAAAAAAACCCTCTCATTTACCCTTTTTTCTGATTCTGATAATATTTTTCACTTTGTTAGTGATGTAAAATTGATAATAGTTACAGGTCTGATCATTCACCGGTGATATTTTCTTTCAATTCAAGATTAATGTATTTATAAAAGGCAGAGGCCTTTGGAAGTTTTATAATTCCCTTCTTCATGATAATGGCTATGTTAAAGAGATGAAAAAACTCATAAGTACAGTAAAAGAACAGTATGTCGTCAAGATATATAGAAATAAAATTTTACAAAATATTGACAACTCTTAAATTGAATTTACCGTAGATGACCAGTTGATTTTTGAAACTTTACTCACAGACATACGTGGTAAAACTGTTTCATATGCATCTTATAAAAAAAGGAGGGTATACTATTTGAAAATGAGATTATTTTAAAACAATTAGAGGAAAATGCACTATACCAGAAGAAAATATGGAAGAGATTGATCAGAAAAAAAGCAGAACTTAAAATGTATAGACAAAAGAAGGTTTATGGACAATATGTTAGGTCAAGAAGTCAGTGGATTGAAGAAGAAGAAAACCCACAATTTTTTTGTAAATCTAGAGACTAGAAATTACATTAATAAGACTGTTCAAAAACTTACTTTAGAAAATGGGGTTGTAGTGGAAGAACATAAAGAAATCTTAAGTCAGACAAATGTGTTTTATGAGAAACTTTATAAAAAACAAGATTGTTTGAAAAGGGTTGATTTAACGCGGGACAATTTTTATGATGATAAACTGAACCTGAGCGAGGATGAAAAGCAGTTATTTGAGGGAAATATTAGTTTTTCTGAATTAACTGCAGCATTAAAGAGAATGAACATGATGAAGAATGTTATACTGCAGAATTTTCTTAAATTGTTTTGGGTTGATATTGGTAAATTTGTTCTTAGATCTATACATTTTGAATATGGGAAGGGTCAAATGTCTGTCACCAAGAGGCAGAGAGTGATTACATGTATTCCAAAAGAAGGTAAACAAAAACAATTTCTTAAAAATAGGATGCCCATTACTCTTCTAAATTCTACATATAAATTGGCATCCAGCTGTATAGCAGAGAGAATACAATCTGTTTTGTCAAAATTAATAAGTTCTGATCAAACTGGTTTTATTCCAGGTAGGTATATAGGCGAAAATTGTCGATTGATAAATGATATTTTACATTTTACTGAAGAAAATAATATTCCAGAAATTTTCTTGCTGATTGGGAATTCTCTTGCTGATTGATTTTGAGAAGGCATTTGATTCCATATCTTGATCCTTTATTTATGATACATTGAGAAATTTAAATTTTGGTGATTCAGTTATATCCTAGGTTAAACCTTCTATAATAATATAATAACAGCTGCAGTGACACAAAACTGTTTTCTGTCAGAATTCTTCACTGTAGAAAGAAACTGTAGACAGGGAGATCCTTTATCCCCTTATATTTTCTTGCCATGTGCAGATATATTAGGCATTTTAGTAAGAAAAAGGAAGGAGATAAAGGGTATTACTATAGATGATTATTTTGATCGTGAAAGATAATGCGTGACCAGACTTAATAATCAGAAATCAATATTTCTTTTACCACTTGATATACCTGCAACTGGTCGAAGCCTGTAACTTTTTTGATAAGAACGAACATAAAAGTTATCATTTGTTTTTTTTAAATTCAACACTTTACCTCTAAAGTTAAAAAAAATAGCTTAAAACGTGTCTAAATCAGTGTGAAAAATTCAGCTATGAGAATCGGACTAGTACAATTCAGGCTGACCGCCACTATTTAGCCAATAATATGGGTATGCAACGTCTAAACCAAAAAGTCAACCATCAACCAAAAACTTATAGCAAAAACAGCATCTTTCATGAAAAATTTGAGATTGAACGATAACCAACATTTTGTGCAACAATACTTAAGTTATATGTATCTTTGTATACAACGTAGCAGATGTGGATTGATTTCCAATGAGATAAATATATATTACAGACTAAAGAATACCAGCGAGCAAATGCTGAAATGTCTCGTCTGCTTTACTTATGATAGTATATTTGTTGAACTTCTGTAATATTAAGGGTTTTACTAGAAGTGTCACATACACTTAAAAGTGTCAATGATTCATAAAAAGAGGTCAAGGTCAGATGAACCATGCCATACAGATCTCTACAAAAATCCCGTACACCAAATATAGGTGTTCCGATGCTTATAGTAACTTAGAAACTGACAAATGTAAAAGTTATATTTGGCCAATTAATTCGGAACATGAGGTCGAAAGTATATGAACCCTGACCGACAGTCAGACACAGACATCTTACTATCATTCAATATATCAAATACAATTGACGTCATATATGAAACATGCAGACAGACATGTAAACCATACACCGAATACCGTGGCCCTATAGCATACAGGTATGTAAGCTTTATAAATATAATGGGCATAAACATGAGAATAGAATTCAAAGTTATAAATACAAAATAAAACATCTTAATGTATAAAAAACAAAAACTTATGAAGGACGGACAAATGGACTGGTATTGATACAATTTACCAAGTCTGTGTGGTATTTTAAGATATTAGATCCAATGGCATTGCACGATTATAGCCCTATTCACCAAAAAAAGAGACCCGGGTCAGTCATGCCAATCTAGTTTTTTTTTAAAACAATAACAAATATTAATTATCATATAATTGAAGAATAATTTGAACGTCTTCGTAGCATCAGATCTTTCACGATCTTTTTCACGATCTTCAAAACCCGGTACGTGATCTTTCACGATCCGAAATATCAATTTTGTGTAAGTATTTCTTTTTTTACCAAGTTTCAGATTATGTTTATACAAAATAACTATGAGAACCATTTGATGCATTCAAATAGAATGCCCTTTTTTGAAGAAAAATAGTTTATTTTATTCGAATTTGTTTACATTTTTGATGTCACTGAAATGTCGAGGAGCAATATGCCTTTTGTTGTTTTGTAAAAACTATGTACTTTTATAAACTGGATTTTCTCACATACTGATCATAATATTGAACCATTTTGACAGACATTTTTATTTTGTTGTAAATTTGTCCGTGTAATTAATTAAATTAGATTATTTACTGACTTTTCATATGTCTTCTCGATTAAATTTCTTTCACGATCCGGTACCAGAGCTGTCACGATCGTCTCGCAATACTTGATCTCCGTTAGATATTCGTTTACGATCATTTCTCTCGATAAACCGAATGACACCCGTGTAAGCGAGTACACACACACTTTGTATTTCAGACAATGTACATTTATTGTTTATATCCTTCAATTAATAACTGGCGCTTTAAGGTTCGTGGCATATAAACTCTTATGTATTTAATTATTTTGAAAACAAAATGAAAATTATGTCTTTTGAATAACCATGATGAAATAATTGTTTTTGCCGTAATTGAATTGTGCATTATTTGTGTATTGGATTACTTAGTTGTCTTCTTTCTAGTGTTATCTTTTTTGTTTACTGACAAATGACGAAATAATGCAATAGTTAAAATTAAATAGTTTACAAAACTTTGTCACGATTAGAAAATTAAAAACAACTGAATAAAATATGAGAATTCATTGATTATCGATGTCGAAATTAGCCGTCGGTAATAAACAGTCAGTTTGAGTAAAAGAAATAGCTACCAAATTTGTTTATTATGTATGTACAAAGTATATGTATATTGTATATAATCAGCCCTTCTGTATATTACTTGTTTTTATAATTGATTCAACAAATTTCGCTTGTCCAGGTTTCAATAACGGTGATGTTCACACCACGAGTAGTGATAAATGACACAATAACACAGCGATCGATCAATAATATAAGTAAAAATTGCGTGCCGTGTGCTGAATGTCGCCCCTCCTCTGAAAAAGGACGCTAATTTTACAGAATATCTCGCAAAATTATGACCCATATTTTGGCACATCCCCGTTCACCCAATAATAGGAAGTGAATTCGTCACCATCAAGGTTTCAAAGAGAAAGTCAAACGTTAAACGCCGGATTGTCGTCCAATTAAAACACTCGTTACATTGTTCTTTTGTATATTTTGAATCCGAGATAAACCTAGATTTTCTCGAGAAATGAGATAATTCATTATCTGAAATTGAGAACATTAATTATTTGGAGATAAATTAGGATTATCTGAAAATCGCTCAGAAAAACCTAGATTTTCTTAATATTTTGAGATAAACCGGGATTTTCTCCAGATAATGAATTTTCTGTATTTTCTGAGATAAACTAGGATTTTTTCGAATTTGAATTAAGCTGAGATAATCTTAGTTTATCTGAGATAAACCGGGATTTTCTGAGATAATCCTAGTTTATCTGAGATAATCCTAGTTTATCTGAGATAATCTAAGATTAATTAATAAAAGTGGTTAAGGCGTGCCATAGATGATACAGAATTTGTACTTTCTCAATATGCAGATAATACATCATTGGTATTAGAAGGCTCACCAGAATCACTCGATGCTTCTCTTCGTGTTCTCTAATTTTATGCTGAAATCTCGGGACTTAAGATTAACACAGAAAAAAAAGATGTTATTTGGATAGGTAGCAAAAAACATACATTGTAGCCAATGTCAAATTTGTGTTAAAAGGGGATTGAAATTGGGCTCCAGTACATTTAAGCTCCTTGGAATTACCTTTTCAGTTGACCTAGATAGAATGATTAATTTAAATTATAGGCCAGTGTTATATAATATAGACAACACTTTGAACAAATGGTTAAAACAGTATCCCCCCTTTGGAAAGATTACCATTTTAAACTATGAGGTCATATCTAAATTAAATCATCTGTTTCTTTCTATCCCTAGTCCAGAGGAGAATATGTTAAGTAATTAAACAAATAAAATGTATGCTTTTATCTGGGGTAATAAACCAGATAAGGTCAAGCGAGATCTTTTATGTCAGGATTATTATATTGGTGGTTTAAAAATGCTAAATTTAAAAGCATTTATACAGGGACTGAAACTTATATGGGTAAGAAGGCTGTATAACTCGAATTCAAAGTGAGTGAGGTTAACCTCTATTGTGGAGCAAAACAATTTTATTGAACTAAGTTATACTGGGCCCATTAAAAGGTCATCAAGTACATTTTGGCAAGAGGTTGTTGATGCTTGTTAAACAATTCATCAAATTAGAAAACCAAGATGCATTGATGAAGTTCTATCTTATCCTTTATGGGAGGGAGAAAACATTAAAATTGGTGGTTCAAGTGTCTACTATAAAAACTGAGCTAAAGCTGGAAGTTGGACACTGCAGATTATCTTGGCAAAATTATGTTATTTTAAAATTTCCAACAATTATATCAATTTAGGCCAAATGTTTTACATTATTGTGGAATAGCACTCTCGCTTATTGAGTGGTTTAACACCATCAATATTGAAGTAAAGGAGAAAAAAATCAAACAATACTACCTTTTAATATAAATATTTTCTTTGATTAAAAAAAGGGTTCAAAGGACATGTACAAAGTATTGAATGAGAAATATATTACTTTTGCTGCGAAAGAAAAATGGGAGAACCATCTTAATATGACTGGCATTAACTGGAAAAAATACACACTTCGTGTACAAAATATACTAGTAGCACTAAACTTTGGTGGTTCCAATATAGAATTACCCATAGAATTTCAGCAACTAATTCACTACTTTACGAGATGAAAATAAATAGAAGCAACATATGTAAATTTTGCAAAGAAGAACTAGAGACCATTGAACATCTATTCTGTAGCTATCCGATGGTCGCCAGTCTCTGGCATGCACTAAACAACTGGACTTTTGAAATGAAAAATATTAAACTGCATTTGAATATTAAGATTATACTATTTGGTAACAACGAAAAAGGTAAATTTAATTTTGTAAAAAAAATAAGATAATTCTGCTTACAAGATACTTTATTTACCGCACAAAATTACAAGAAGTATTGCCAAATTTAAATGCTTTAAACATTATTTAAAGGAACACTTGAACTTAAAAAAATACATTTCATTTGATAGCCTCTCTATAGAGGAATATAATAAATACTGGAGTCCCTGGGCCCCTATCATAGAATAATTAATAAATGTTGAGTTTTGATTTAAACACCACACAAATAGATATTACAAAAATGAATTAGATTCCATTGTTATTAGATAATTATTTATGTTCAACCTATTGTTGCACCATTATATATTCAATTGTTTTTTTTTTATTTTATACTAAAAGTCTTCCTTTATATAAATATGCCTTTCTGTATACCTTTGTTTATACATGTTGTGCTAGTCTATTTATTACAATAAAAATTAGAGGTTCTAAGGAGCCTATGTCGCTCACCTGATATTTTTATTTACAATTGATGCATAAAATATTGCAACCGTTTCAAAGATATAAGTAAAAACTGCATTTTTCCCCTATGTTCTATTTTTAGCCATGTCTACCATGTTGTTTGGCAGGCAGGGTGATCAGATACATTTTAAAACTAGATACCCTAATGCTGATTGTGGCCAAGTTTGATTAAATTTGTCTTAGTTGTTTTAGGAGAAGACTTTTGTAAAAGATTACAAAAATGTACGAAAAATTGTTAAATTTGACTTTAAAGGGCAATAAACCCTTATGGGGTCAATTGACCATTTTGGTCATGTTTGACTTATTTGTAGATCTTACTTTGCTGAACATTATTGCTGTTTACAGTTTATCTCAATCTATAATAATATTCAAGATAATAACATGAATAATCAAAAACTGAAAAATTTCCTTAAAATTACCAATTCAGAGGCAACAACCCAACAACAGGTTGTCCGATTTGTCTGAAAATTTCAGGGCAAATATATTTTGACCTGATAAACAATTTCACCACATGTCAGATTTGCTCTAAATGCTTTGGTTTCAGAGATAAAAGCCAACATATACATTTTACCCCTATGTTCAATTTTTAGCAATGGCGGCCATTTTAGTTTGTTGGCCGGGTCATCGGACACATTTTGCAAACTTGATACCTTAATGATGATTGTGGCCAAGTTTGGTTAAATTTGGCCTAGTAGTTTCAGAGGAGAAGACTTTTGTAAAAGTTAACGGACGACGACGGACGATGGACAACGGACGACGGACGCCAAGTGATGAGAAAAGCTCACATGGCCCATTGGGCAGTGACTATTTTGCTGACTCTGATTAATATATCTTATTTCAAGCCGGCAAAATAGCCTATTTCGATAGGGCTATTTTACCGGCACTAACAATATAGTGAAATTGTTGCCGGCTCTTGAAAAATAGAAAATGTTATTTTGCTGGCATTAGGCAAACGGAAGCCAAGTTAAAACATATTTTGGTTTACACATATGTAATTTATTTAACTGACTATCATTTCAAAAGCAAGTTAAAAAAAAACATTTTTGATTTTTGAAGCTATGTGATTGACTATGTTATATTGTATAATGTTTTAAGATGCAATGAGGTTTTTAGATTATTTTTTTTTTATAGCATACTAGTTAAAAAATTTAAGATTTTATACTTATGCATACACGTCCACATCCTCATTTTTACGGAAATGTTGTTTACCGTGCCCGGAAATTAATAAACGATCCTGGTAAACTTATCGATCCTTTAAAAAAAAACTTATTCTTAAAGGTTACCAATTTAGCACTGTAATTAGATCATAGAATATTGTTTTTTTTTGGTATTGATATTGATTTTGTTATCAAAAAATTAAAAGCAAATTAAATATTATTGTTATATACATATACACATTCATGGATGTCGATACCTGTATTTTGGCATTGCACAAGGTCATGTTTTTCTCTGACTGTTTATGACGTCTTTACACTAAATCCATTGGATGTTGGATGTGTATGGCTTGATAATTTAGTCTTAGATGCATGATTTTTTTATTAGTTGTTAGTGACTTTGAACTAGCTGTCAGTAACTGCGAGTACTCTGAGATCAGTACTTAGTGTCTTTTTGTTGTTGGGATATACAAGTACCTTCTGTGTTTTTGTGTTTTTGTTAGATGTAATTCTATATGCATCCATCTGATGAGTTAAGCCTTTTTCAACTGATTTTTGTAGTTCGTTCTTATGTTGTACTGTTACACCACTGTCCCAGGTTAGGGGGAGGGTGGGGATCCAGCTAACATGTTTAACTATCGCCACATTCTGTATGTATGTGCCTGTCCCTAGTCAGGAGCCTGTAATTCAGTGGTTGTCGTTTGTTGATGTGTTACTTATTTGTTTTTCGTTCATTTCTGTACATAAATTAGGCCGTTAGTTTTATCGTTTGAATTGTTTTACATTTGTCATTACGGGGCCTTTATAGCTTACTATGCTGTATGGGCTTTGATCATTGTTGAAGGCCGTACGGTGACCTATAGTTGTTAATTTCTGTGTCAATTGGTTTTCTTGTGGAGAGTTGTCTCATTGGCAATCATAGCACATCTTCTTTTTTATAAGTATCATTAGACTGACTGATTTTAGAAATAATTTCAACTTCATGTTTTGATATGATTTCCTTGCAACAAATGGATGCTCAATATTTTTATTTTGTTTTGTTCTTGTTATAAATTCTTAATAGTTATTAACACTCTGCCTCATAAATGTTTTTAAACGATTATATCTGTTTCAAATATTGTTAGCTGTTTTCTTATTTAACTTACTGGTATATCAGTAATTATTTGATTCTTTTATGTTTTATGTTGACAGTGCACATTTTCATAGTTCTTTTCAAAAGTAAATATTAAATTTCACTCATTACAAAGAACAGGCCAAATAACAAATTCACTATATTGCTGGTGCCGGCAAAATAGCCATTTCTATAGAAATATGCTATTTTAGCGGGCTCAAATTAAGATACTTTTTATCAGAGCCGGCTTAAACAGCCAATGCCTTAAAAAATTAAAATAAAAAAGGAAATAAAAATAAATCTCACCTATCGTCATAAACCCAAGAGAACACAAAAATAAGGTTAAATCTGCACATTGTGTTGGTTTGGATGTGCATATTTTTATTAACCTTAATCTACACTTAATGTCATGCCATACCGTACTATGGACAACGCCGTTGTCATTCCTTTCAGGATTATCTTTAAGTCTTGAATTGTCGCTTTTACACGGGAGGAACGATTTAGGTAACTGTCATGAAATTTGAAACAAAAGAATCCAGGCTTTGGACGTGACTTGTGTAATGTAATATGTTTCCAGTATGTATATGAAATTGTATTTTTAATCGTGCGTTCATTTTTATTTCCTAAGTACATGTATAAGCTGTCAATAAATACAAGCTCCATAATAAGTGTTTACCTTAATATAAAATCGTACGTCATATTGAAGAAGAATTTTACCGACTTTATTTAAATATTCGTAGAGGTTAAAAAAGAAGAAACACGATGACAAAACATTAAACTCAAATACGACAGCATGTTACTGTTCAAATGGTCATGCAAATTACATGAACAGGATGTTTAAAATCCTTTTCGTGATTTATGATAAAAGTAAAAATGTGAAAAAGCCTCAGGTGTTGGAAAATTAAAGGTAAATGACTAGAAAATTGTTTTATCAGAATCGGAAAGAGTATAGTTTACTAAAATCAATTCGGTCTTTGAATTTGTAGATACAGCTTAGAAATAGAAAACACACAGATACCAGGACTCGTTCACAAAAAAAAGAAAATCTTCATAAATATATACATGCACTTCATCTTTTCTGGTGCTGTTTTATATAATGAATAGAAAAAATAGATGTGCCAATTCATCTTTGTAACTAAGAGGTATATTATTAAGAGAATTATACAAAAAACTAGCCTTTACTATATCAAGTCAACTATTTTGCTTTGGGGAAATATACTAAGTTTTATAAAAAAAAAAAGAAAGCTTTTAAAGAAGCACTAGCTACGAGATATATAAAAAAATCTGAAATATGATTTTTTTTTGTTCAATCATTAATGAAAGTGAAATAGTGAAATAATTATTCGCTTTTAGTAGCCAGTATGGTATAATTTTGTCAAAATAAGCTAAGAAACATTGCTGATGAATTATTCACTTGCAAGTGAATAATTCGACCTCATTGAATCCGTATACATGAGAACTTCAATTTAACCCCTTAGCTAGAGATGGATGACTCATGAATTGTCCGTGTAAATTTATTTAAAGGAAAAGGATGTCAACATTGAAAGAGAAACAAAGATAAATCATTTGATTAACTAATTCGATCCACAAAAAAATCATTCTTATACAGGTAAAACGATGATAAACATATATTTGCAATCTATCATATGAAATTATAAAAGACATGGAAAAATCTAATTGCCTTGATTTGCTTAATCTATTTATATCTATATTTATGTTTATATCGCTTATATGGTCATGGGAGGTGTTTGGAGGTCAACTCGATAGTTAATTAGATGGCAACTAGACTAAAATACACACGAAACGAAGCTACATTTTATCGATCTCATGACCTGTAAATATGAGAATTTGAGTCATATCGGTGAACATGAATTTGACAGCTAGTGTCCTATTAATTGAAGACTGTATTAGCCACTAAATGACTAGTACCGACGTTAAATGCTTAAGTAAAATAAAAATAAAAATTTCGATACAAAATCAGCGATACTATTTCACGAACATTTCAACGACGTCACAAGAGAATTTGTCCACTTCATTAACACATTGTACCATCTGACGAACATTTCAAAGACGTCGCAAGCGAATTTGCCCATTTTGTAGAGAAGTATTAAAACCAAATGTTATTTGAAAATGTATATAAAATATTTAATTTGTAATACACATTCATGCATTTGTGTCAAACTGAATGTGCTATTGCGTATTATTGACGACTGTAAATATACACTTATTTTCTTTTCTTTAAGATAATTAAAAGGTAAACATAGCTAATTAATTTCCTTAGGCTCATACCTTTTTTAGATTTATCATCTGCAAAGTATTTAAACAACCATATTCCCCCAACTACAGCGACAGCTCCAACTCCAAAACAAACCGCTATTGTGCCAGCTTTCTCAATCTGTAACGACACATAAAATGTGATACTATTATTCCAGGCATCGTTTAATATAAGTATAAGAAACAATTAATATCAAATATTTCAGGTAGATATCCTTTAAAAAAAGAAATCCAATATGTTTTTACTGGTCTACCTTCATAAATATACATAACAAAGAAGGTAATTTCAGATGAGTTTAGGTCCCCGTCACACTAGACCACGATCGCACTACGCTCATCGCGATCTAAAATAAATTGAGATCGTGGTGAGGTCGCGGTATGAGCGGTATGAAAATGTAAAATGTTCGTTGTTTCACGACTGCAGGTTGATAAAAGATCCGCTGATATAGGACCTCCGGTAATAGGTACCCCAGGTAGCTAGGGGAATTTGTCATCGATTTTTTCGCTCGAACATATAGTTTCCTATTTGGATCGATCTTAATACCAATCATGTAATCATGTACAGTAATAAAGTGGTAAGAGTGGTGGATCCAGAACTTTTTATAGGGATCACTGACTTCCATAAGAGGCCCGGTACAGTCATGCTTAAGTGATTCCCTATATAATCAACTAAATTTTTTCCTGACCATGTACAGTATTACAATGGTGACCTGAGGTAACCTGATCATGTACAGTAATGCAATGCTGACCTGAGGTAACCTGAAAAAATTTGTGTTTTATAAAGCTGGCCTGGAGTAATATGACTATGTGCAGTAATACAATGGTGACCTGAGGTAACCTGACCATGTACAGTAATGCAATGGTGACCTGAGGTAACCTGAAAATATTTGTGTTTTGTCAAGCTGACCTGGGTTAATATGACTCTGTACAGTAATACAATGTTGACCTGAGGTAACCTGACCATATACAGTATTGCAATAGTGACCTGAGTTATCCTGCCCATGTACAGTTTTGCAATGATGACCCGAGGTTACCTGACCATGTACAGTAATACGGTGGTGATCTGAGGTAACCTGAAATTATTTGTTTTGTGTAAAGTTTACCTGGGGTATCCTGACCATGTACAGTAATACGGAGATGACCTGAGGTAACCTGACCATGTTTAAACATACAGAGGTGACCTGAGGTAACCCGACCATGTACAGTAATAGAGAATTGACTTGAGGTTAGCTGGAAAAATATATGCTTTGTAGCTGACGTATGGTAACCTGACCATGTACTGTATTGCAGTAGTGACCTGGGATAACCTGAAAATATATAATGTTTTCAGATTACCAAATGTCACCTTAGCAATACACATATCTATTCAGGTCACCCCAAGTCATCACTGCTATACCATGCATGGTCAGGTTTTACCAGGTCATGACTGCATGGTCAGGTTTACATAGATCAGCTTTACAAAGCAAAGATATTTCCAGCCAAATCTCAGGTCACCTCTGTATTACTGTACATGATTAGGTTACCTCAGGTCACCTCTGTATCACTGAACATGGTCAGGTTACCTAAGATCACCTCTGTAGTAATGTACATGGTCATGATACCCCAGGTCAGCTTTACAAACCATAGATATTTTCATGTTACCCCAGGTCACATCTATATGACTGAACATGGTCAGGTTACCTCCTATCACCTCTGTATAACTGTACATGGTCATGTTACCCCAGGTCAGCTTTACAAAACAATAATATTTTCAGGTTACCTCAGGTCAGCAATGTATTACTGCACATGGTTATGTTACCTCGGGTCACTGCCACAAGACTGTACATGGTCATAAAATTGAGAATGGAAATGAGGAATATGTCAAAGAGACAACAACCCGACCAAAGAGCAGACAACAGCCGAAGGCCACCAATGGGTCTTCAATGCAGCGAGAAAATCCCGCACCCGAAGGTGGTCCTCAGCTGGCCCCTAAATAAAACTATGTGCTAGTTCAGTGAAAATGGACGTCACCCTAAACTCCATAACATATGGATGAACTAAAATTAAACATAATCGACTAACAAAGGCCAGAGGCTCCTGACTTGGGATAGGCGCAAAAATGCGGCGGGGTTAAACATGTTTTGTGTGATCTCAACCCTCCCCCTATATCTCTAGCCAATGTAGAATAAAGAAACACATAGCAATATGCACAGTAAAACTCAGTTTAAAAGAAGTCCGAGTCCGATGTCAGAATAGGTAACAAAAGAAACTAAGCAAAATGACAATGATACATAAATGAACAAAGGACTACTAGCAGTTACTGACATGCCAACTCCAGACCTCAATTAAACTGATTGAAAGATTGTCTTCGTCATATGAAAATCAAGTTCAATCCCTCCCGTTAGGGGTTTAGTATCATACCATCATAATATATATGAGAAGAACATAACCCGTATCATGCCAACAACTTGTTTTAGAATAAATGTGTTTATTTCTGATGCAAGGACCCTATGAGTGAATCAATATTAATACCATGTTACCCCAGGTCAGCTCTACAAAACACAAAAATTTCCAGGTTACTCCAGGCCATCTCTGTATTACTGTACATGGTAAAGTTACCTAAGGCCATCACTACGATACTGTACATGATGATGTTACCCCAGATAAGCTTTACAAAACATAAATATGTTCAGGTTACCTCAGGTCACCTGTGCATTACTGTACATGGTCATGTTACCCTAGGTCAGCTTTACCAAACACTGATATTTTCATGTTACCCAAGGTCATCTCTGTAATACTCTACATGATCTGGTTACATCGGGTCACCACTACAATACTGTACATGGCCATGTGACTCCAGGTCAGCTTTTCAAAACACAAATAATTTCAGGTTACCTGAGGTCACCACTGTATTACTGTACCTGTCAGGTTACCTCAGGTCAGCATTGCATTAATGTACATGGTCAGGTTACCTCAGGTCACCATTGCAATACTGTACAGGGACATGTAACATCAGGTTATTTTTACAATACACATGCATTTTGAGATAACCTCCGGTCACCACTGCAAAACCATATATTTGCATTGTCAGGTTACCTTATGTCACATTTACGAAAAACAAAAATAGTATCTGTAATACAATATTTGATCATGGTACCCAGTTTACTTTTACCATGAAAAATTAGATCAGGTTACTTAATGTCACCATTACAATATCATTGCAATTCAGGTAACCCTAAGCAACATTTGTAATTACAGTATAAAATTTAGAATGGAAATGCGGAATATGTCAAAGAGACAACAACCCGACCAAAATGCAGATAACAGCCGAAGGCCATCACATGGTCAGTTTATCTAAAGGTCACCATTAGTACAAAAAAAACGGTGCCTAAGGTATGAAAATAATTAAATAACCTGGCAAGTTGGTTAACATCTTTGGTATTTAGTCACATTCAAATTTGGTAATTATACCGGAATCAGATAGAGAACTATATTTCGTGCGAATTAATTGATGACAAATTTTCCCAGTTACCTGGGGTAGATATCACCTGAGGTCCTATATCAGCGGAACTTTTATCCACTTGCTTTTCACGATGATACTATATCCTAATTACGCTTCTTCAACGATTCCGCTACGATTATACAACGTTCTCACCACGCTTATTCTGCGACCTGTCAACGATTATCACGATCTTACTACGCTCATTACGTTCTCATTACGATCACAATCTATCCGATTGCAACACAATCTTACATCGCTTCTACTGCAATAATTGCACGCACTTACCACGACCATACCACGTTCATACCGCGGTCTAACCACGATCTCAGCAATAACGTCAACATTGTGTTCCATATAAATACTGTTCGATTCCTTCTATTTCTCATTTAAGAAACGTATATTTCTCGGAAACAACACAGTCATGACACCAAAATCTACCAGAACTCACAGACGAACTCAACAGGACCTACGCCGTCTAAAAGTGTTCTTATTCTTTGCTTTGCTCTCTCAAAAACGATATCATGGCCTGATCGTTAAGATTTTGTATCTGTTTTAATGATTGTCAAAGCATCGAGCTTATTTTATGTGACAATGACAATGATCATGACTAGAACTCGAAATGGTCGTAGTATGAACGTAGTCAAGTTGTAAGAAGAGCGTGATGAGGACGGCATAGTTGTGCTAGAATCATACTATGGCCTTGAACAGCGTGGTATTGACGTGGTATAGTCGTAGTAGAAGCGTGTTTTGGTCGCGGTGAGAACGTTATGTTCGTAGTGATGTTGTAGTAACGTCGCTGTGAGATCGTAGCGCACATATATTTTATTTTCTATTTTTGATTACCTTTTATTATAATACATTGCGTATATATTGAATTCTTTCTAGTTTAACATGTTAAAGAATGCACACCTCTGAGGAGCTAAAATATAGATTAAACCTGAGTTTTGGTTTTATATGACTGTAAAAACATAATTGGTGAAGGAAAACTCCCATATTTCGTCAATTTTTACACATTTTTGGTCTATTATCATGAAAAAAATCACAGTTTCACAATACACTTTTGTCCATTTTTTCAATACTAGTAAATAGATGAACTGGACCAATCTGATTAAATTTAACTTAAAAAAACTAAAGGTAGGTGTTAATTTAAGAATTTTTTATACAGTTTGTTGCTTTATCGTAGTAAATGTTTTATGCTGTCAATTTTGTAAATTTGGTATTTTCTCTTTTTTTGGGAAAAAAAAACAATAGTCTTTTAGCTCCTTTTTATAATTGATTGAAAAAATACATATGTAAGAAATTTGAAAAGAAAAACAATTGATATGGGATGTACATGTTTCTGGTAAAATCATTTCTTTTACCCCATTACATTTTCTCAATTTTTTGGCTAATGAGACTTACTTGTAATTGTTTATAAAATTTGAAAATTTTATTACTCAAAACTGCTTATTGTAAATATACAATTTTGTTACAGAGTTAAGTTTAAAAATAATATTTTTTGAATTCATTGCTTTTTCCACTTGTATCACTAGTTTGGAAATAATTCTAGAACGAGATGTAAACAAGACTGAAACGTCAGAAGAATACATCCTTGATTTGAATCAATAATACTGTTTTTTCATACTTCATAGTGTCTTTCTCTACTCTATTATGATATAATACCTGCTCAGATATTTTGGAATCATATCGGCACCAAGAGGCAAAATGTTCGCAATTATACCGGAATAGATTATATGCGACAGGACCTGTCATGCTGAGTGCTCTTTTGAGGATGTCTTCGGCACTTAGGGGTCTAAAAAATACCAATAAACATCCTTAACACATTTACTCCTAGTTTGAAATGTCAATACATTATTGCATTTTAAGTTTAAATAAACTCGGACACTTTGTAGCTCACCTTTCCTAAAAGGCTAAGTGAGCTTTTCTCATCACTTGGCGTCCGTTGTCCCTCGTCGTCGTCGTCCGTCGTCGTGGTTAACTTTTACAAAAATCTTCTCCTCTAAACTACTAGACCAAGTCTAACCAAACTTGACCACAATCATCATTTAAGTATCTTGTTTAAAAAAATTGTTTGATGACCCGACCCGCCAACCGAGATGGCCACTAGGACTAAAAAGAGAACATAGGGGTAAAATGTAGATTTTGGCTTATCACTGAAACAAAAGCATTTAGAGCATATCATGTCATTAATAAAATTGTTCATCCGGTCAAGATCTATCTATCCTGAAAATTTCAGACAAATCAGACAACCTGTTGTTGGGTTGCTGCCCCTCAATTGGAAATTTTAAGAAAATTTTGCACTTTTTGTTTATTATCTTGAATATTAATATTACAGATAAAGATATAATAACCTGTAAACAGCAATAATGTTCAGCAAAGTAAGATCTACAAATCAGTCATAATGACTAAAATAGTCAATTGATCCCTTAAGGCGTTATAATTGCCCTTTATAGTCCATTTCGTTTGGTAAAACTTTTGTAATCTTTTACAAAAAGATTCTCAAAAGCACTGAGACAAATTAAACTAAACTTAGCCACAATCATCATTAGGGTTACTAGATTAAAAATGTGTCCAACGACCCCACCTACCAACAAAAATGACCGGCATGGTTTAAAATAGAACATAGGGGTAAGATTTTGGCTTATTTCAGAAGCTAAAGCATATCATATTATTAATAACAATGATCATCAGGTAAGGATCTATCTGCCATGAAATTTTCAGACAAATCAGACAGGCCGCAGTTGGATTGCTGCTTTAAATTGGTAATTTCAAGGAAATTTAGCAGTTTTCGGTTATTTTCTTAAATATTATTATAGATAGAGATAAATTGTAAACAGCAACAATGATCAGCAAACTAAGATCTACAAATAACTAAAAAGACCAAAATGGTCAATTGACCCCTTTAGAAGTAAATGCCCTTTATAGTCACTTTTTAATGTTTTTTTGTAAATTTAGAAAAATCTTCTCTGAAACCAATGAGACAAATTTAACCAACTTGACCACAATCATCATTCGAGTATCTAGTTTAAAATATGTGTCAGATGACTCCGCCTTCCAACTAACACCCATGGCTGTCATGGCTAAAATAGAACATAGGGCAAAATGCAAGTTTCTTTAATTAGTTTTTGAACCGTTATAAATAGCGAAAATCTGAAAGGAGCAAACATGTGCAGGATAATGAGCTCTACTAATTGCCCACATACGTCAAAACGGTTAGACAAATTTTTATTGGAGTTACTGCACATAAATGACAAATTTTTGTTTTCATTTTTGCCTATTATCATGAAAACTATGATATTTAGAGAGAAAAATGTTTAACGTTATGCCTTACATGATTTAAATTATAATAGATAAATAAACACTTTAAATCACGAAAATGGTCAGCAAGGCAAGACTTATTCATAAGTAGAATTTTGCTAATATAGTTAGTAGACTGTCACTCTTCATAGGAGTGATTGTCCTTGAATGAGGATTTTTTTACCCTCTTTTGTATATTGAGCAAACACTATAGAAGATAGAGAGAAACTAAACAGACTAAAAGATCAGTAATACAAGATCAACAAAATAGAGATTTTTGTCAGGAAGTTTATTCTTGTCTTCAATGTTGGAGAGTGTCCTTTTGTTTGATATGCACATAAACCAAGGTGAGCGACACAGGTTCTTTAGAGCCTCTAGTTTTATAAAATCAGACTCTGATGTTAAAAGTTGAAACAAGTACAATGATAAACGTTATCTAAACAAAAATTAGTTTAACATGCTTACATGACATCAGTTCCGAGATATCATCAATTAAAATGAAAAAAAAGAAACCTAAACAATTAGGAAATAAAGAAATAAGCTGCTAAATGAAGTAATCCCTTGTAATAACGACAACATTCAAATTGCTCTTATAACAGAGAACTCAAATAAAATGTAATTATATTTTCAATATTCATTTTAATATCAATAAGAAGCATGGCGGTGATTGGTGTATTACTGTTGATACTACAAGCGATACCTGTATTTTCTGTCCTTACTGTTGTTTATCCAAGCTTTACTGTCGCCCACAATATCCCAAAATTCGTCTTGCTTCACAGAACATCCGTCATAAGGAACATCACATAAAGAAAATGCGAGGGTTCGATTAAAAACAATGGGCCCCTGATTTCCAGTTAAATGAAATACTTTGTTATTTCCTGTTAAAAAATCAAATGTTTTGTGAATATTACAGGTTTAATAAACATGTTAGATAATTGGTTTATTTAAGCCATTCGGATCAATAACTAAAATTACATTTTGAAATGAGTACTGTGTCTTTTTTATATGAGTAATTGGCTACTAAATAAGTAATAAGTTGGTCTTGCTCAACGATGTTGATCGAAAATGTTTTGCTGTTTGTAGAACATATACTGTACGATATGTCCAGTTTAATAATAGCAACTCTTCATTCGATAATCTTGAAAGTTGGTACATTGTAGACAGTGTATCTGTCGATTGTGCCAAACGTTTAAGAATTTTTGATATTTTGATGTTAGAATACATTGGCGGAAATATATCGTAATATCAATAGTGAACTTTTAACTAAGCATAACGATTTGATACTCGAATCGCAAGTCAGGATACATATACAAACGTGAATAATGGCATGCACATGTATAAATTAGAATTTAGGACTACAAACGTTAGCATTCATCCTCTTATTCCATCATGGTGATCAGTATGGAACTAAAACCATACAAATTGATAGTTCAGTGCTGAAGTTTCTGAATTTGGACAGACGGTAGGATATGCATCATTGCTATATATTTTTCTTTTAGTTATTGATTTTAACTGGTAAACGTGACAGTTCTTGTACTAATTCTAAATAAATTTTCCCCTTATTTTGTATATAGATATTTAGATTTTTATGACTTTTGACCTACTGACCGTAATCAGTGATACACAATCCATTTTGCTGTATACGGCAAATATCTTCTCCATTGACGACAGAACTTCGTGACTGTGTTCGTTTGCGCTCAGGTAATCAAATAATGTCACACACCAATAAAATATGTTAATTTTTGTACCTAATCTTTGCTGATCGTTTTTTAAGGATGATTTTGTTGTTTAAATTTTGTCAACAGCTAATAAATCGATTCAAAGGTACAGTTAGCCATGGTAAAACACAAAAAGTAAAGGAATCGCATAAACTCTAAATCACTAAGAGCGGGGTCGCCGATACGGAATTCCACCCCTACTATGCTTATATTACCTGCCATACGATTAATCATGTTAATGAGGTAACATAATGATGCATCCTGTCTGCTTTATAGACAGACAGGTTCACCTTACTTTTAATCCATACACAAATATACCTGACTAAGGTTAATATCAAGTGAACGGTACCTGAAGAACTTTTAGACCTTGCAATAATCTATATACCAAATATTGTTATCCAATCACTCATAATAGTTAAGAAATTAATGTGAAAAGAGAGAAATATCAGCCACTGACAACGGACATATACCACACGGAAACTTAAGAATATAAAGCATGACTGTATATTCCATACACGAAATAATCAAGTCTTCTACCTTAAAGTAAATATCATTATTCCAATGGTTAACGCTGTCGACATCGTTTTTACGCCACCGTTGTCAGATAAGTACCCCTACCTCATAAAGGGCGAAACAACCACAGCAACTTTTAAATTTCATATCTTATACTAAATAAACGAATTAGCTGGATTATTGATAAAAACACGTGGTTCCTACCAACAAAGGTACACTTTTAGTTTTGATTGTACAACTGTTCTCGCACTGCAATAACAATACACTAAACCGTAGAATGATTTGGAATCCTTTACATCTCAAAACTCATACTAAGTACTAATACTTAATTGTAATAAATATTCAATTGTGATGTATCGTGTTTTAGTCTGAAAATATCAGTCATCTAGATCTTTTTGGTTCATGTGTAGTCTATTATAAAACATGTTAAAAAATGATAATTAATAAAATCAGGTATATTTCGAAATGCTTAGTTATTTGACACCACCCTTTGCAATGACCATGATTCCTTCCCCTCGGCACACATATATATTATAGATGAAGTCATGATTACTTTATCATAAGCTTAGTTCAGCTTAATATGTTTTTATTTATTTTTTGCAACGATAAAGTAGATGCTACTGTTGCTTGGCTTTTCAATCCGAAAGTATCGCCAGCACAGTGGTCACTACTACATTTCTTCAATATTTTAACACACTGAAGATTTTTATAATTCAGAAACAATTCCTTCTTGTCATGCTCTTTGTTCATTTTAACACGAGTGGGCATTACATTTGTCGACCGCTCAGTGTATTGACTAATATAATGCCTACCCATGTTAAAATGAGCATAGAGCATGACATGACGGAATTATTTCGATTCTTATACTAGTAGGTCAAAATTAGTATTTTTACATCTCATAGCTATAGAGTGTGTGACTTAGATGGAGAGTTTTCTCATTGACACCCATACCATATCTTTTTATATCTACTTACAAATGTTGGCTATTCCTTTTTCCTCCCCATAAAGTATGTTCATTGCATTTAATAGGCGTAGATATTACATTTAGGGTAAATACATGTTGTTTGAGTAATAATTATAGATTATCGTTGGTCATCTCAAGGAGATTGATTTTCTCGCTTGAGCCGGTACGGCGAACGTAAGAAAAGCAATCTAGTTGAGATGACTAATGATAGTCTGTTTATCGCTATTTTACCTAAGAAGACGTTGTTAATTTCATTGACAACGCACGTGCTCCCTTAGTTTCTAGCGACAATTTTTTCATATCACTCGACTCCGCTGAGAAAGGAAATCATCAGTCAGTAAGATTAAAGGAAAATTTCGTAAAAATAGCGATAATATACGATACATTTTGTGTAAGCAGCTAATATATATATATATATATATATATCTATAAATGTCTAAGGATATAACTTAAACACGCTAATTAATACATAAAAAAGTTCTATTAGATTTTAAATAGAAATACGCAATATTTCGCTAAACAAATTAGCTTCATCAGGCGTGTGCATCTCTCAAGGTGAAATCGGATGCATGACAAAAAGATATTTTTGTAGCTTGAACTACACAAAATTTAAGTAAAAGTTTAACATATTTATTGATGTTCTATAAAAAATATATATGTTTGTAGCTACAACTACATAAAGTTGGAGTAAAAGTTTAACATATTTCTTGATGTTCAATAAATTGTATGAATGTCTATTAATTATTTGTATGATTTCAAGATTGTTATTTAGATTTGTTTTTAAATCTTTTTTCGTCTCTCTCATTGAGTCCATCAGGTTCAAGAGTTCGTAACTGGTGCATCCGAAGAGTTGTCACCCAAAACACTGTTCCCGGAGCATCCTGTACAGCCAAGCCATCAGGTTAAAACGGATTTGTTCATCGAAATCAAAATTAAACCACCGTTTGGGACAACTCAGACAGCAACTCAAATCAAGAGGTTATAAGAACAATAATATTTCAGAAGCTTTCTGTAAAGCAAAAGAAAAAGATCGAACAAACCTGCTTGAATATAAAGAGAAGACGGCCCAGACAAATAAAATTCCATTTGTTGTCAGCTTTCATCTTGACCTGACAAATCTTTCATCTATTGTCCACAAACACTTGCGTCTTATTGAAAATTATCTTTCCTTAAAAGAGATTTTTCCATCACCTCCCGTCATGGCGTACCGTAGACCAAAAAAACTCAAAGATATTCTAGTAACATCTAAATTATCTAAACAGGAGATATCGACAATAGATGGTTATAAACCATGCGGAAGGGGCAATTGTAAGTGCTGCAAAGTCGCCAACATCGAAACCCAATTCGTCAGCACAGTCACAAAGAAAAATTACAACATATTTATAACATCAAATTGCAAAACGCAAAATTGCATTTATGTTCTAACGTGTTGAACTTGCAAGTTGCAATATGTTGGTGAAACAGAAACATCATTTAACATCCGACTAAATAACCATCGGTCATTTTATACAAAAGAAAGAAACTGCCCAATCACAAGACATCTTTTAAGAGCAGGGCATGATTTTGAAAACGTCACATTTCAAATCATTGAGAAAAACCAAAATTGGGATACACAAGGAAGACAAAAGAGAGAGGAATTTTGGATGCACCAGTTACGAACTCTTGAACCTGATGGACTCAATGAGAAAGACGAAAAAAGATTTAAAAACAAATCTAAATAACAATCTTGAAATCATACAAATTAATTTATAGAAATTCATACAATTTATTGAACATCAAGAAATATGTTAAACTTTTACTCCAACTTTATGTAATTGTAGCTACAAACATATATATTTTTTATAGAACATCAATAAATATGTTAAACTTTTACTTAAATTTTGTGTAGTTCAAGCTACAAAAATATTTTTTGTCATGCATCCGATTTCACCTTGCGAGATGCACACGCCTGATGAAGCTAATTTGTTTAGCGAAATATTGCGTATTTCTATTTAAAATCTAATAGAACTTTTTTATGTATTAATTAGAGTGTTTAAGTTATATCCTTAGACATTTATATATTTTTTATTCAGTAACTGTATCAGTTTATTTTTACAAACTGATCCACGCCTAAATATATTGAATGTTGATTGTTGCTATTTTTAGACATTATATATATATATATATAAATTATTATTAGGAAATAAATGAAAATAACAAGAATGTAAACAGACAGTGTGTATTGTGTGCATGTGTCAAATATATTTTGTGCTAATTAGAACACGGCTTTGTTTACAAGGCGAAATATGGACGTCATATTAGAATCTTGGTAATTCCACACGATTCAGGCAGTCCTCATAGCTCTCTATGTAGTGCAAATTCAGACAAACTATAACTCTTTGAATATTGTGTTGCGATATTATTTTCATTTTCTACCTGTTCTTTCAAAATACTCGAAGTTACTGTTAATAATCATTATAAGAAAAGCATATGACACATACCGGCGTACACTGCCCAATGTTTATAATATATTCGATCGAACTCTATCAAATCTCCTACTGTCAAAGTGTCCAACAACGACTGATTATGATCCGTCACAGTTTTTTCATCCATTACCTATAGGCAGTGTATACAAGAATTACCATGCTTTCACTTCTATTTCTACATTGATGCATTTATCAAACTGGTACGAAAAAAATATAAATCGTATGCTAATAATTTCATAAATATAGAGAAATGCATATGATTTGACTGGAATCGAATCGCAATTATTGATATACGGTGTTCTCTTATCTTGAAATATTTGATGCTTTATTTGTTGTGGTGTTTTTATTGTTAGTTATTCAAAACTACTAGTATTGTTCAGTTTGAATAACTTGAATTTAATCAGATATGCGTTGTCATAATATCAGCATAAGAACACACTGTAAAATTCATTTACAATTAGATAAACTCAATGGATCGGTACGAAAAACATTAAACAAAAACAAAAAACAAAAACAAGACAAAAACAAAACAAAAGTAACCCCCAAAAATAACAAAGAATATAAACTGCAGCTGTTTTCATTCATATAAATCCGTGGCTTTCAATTATTTGGCTTTGGGCGTTCCTGATTGAGTTTAAACCAGAGAACGCCTCGGACGCATGATTTGTATAAAGTGCTGTTTTCATTTTTCAAAAAATTAGTACACAGAAAATAGATGTGTTAGAGATCCGAAACGTTTTTACAGTTCATACCTGTCTAGATGCTAATCAAAGATGAAAATTTTTAAACAGGAATAACAGTTTACATGTATAGATATTGTCTCAGGATCTGAAAAGTAATAATAGTGTAAGAATCATAACTACAAGGGTGCTGGTCACTTATACGAAGTCATTCAATTATCAGACTTTCCTGAGAAAAGTGTGACTGAAATAGTTATTAGAGGAACGGAAGAACGAAGAAAATAACGAATAGACGAATAAAAAGAGAATGTGAATAAGATAAAACACCCTTTTATAGAGCCCAAACTGAAAAAAAAAATATCGATATTTGAACAGATCAAATACAAACACAAATATTGCAATTACCTTAATCTTTTCTTCTTTCTAAACGAAAATGAAAGTAGAATAGTTAAAATTTCCAAAGTTGATAACCGTTTTTTTAAAAGATTTGATCGCAGTTTATAATCCCTTATCAAAGTAGTAATAATACAAGGTTATACATGTTGTACTGCACATAATCTGACATCAAAACGTTCAAATATCTCTTTGATTTTTGTCACGGGATAACAATTTCTTTTTATCCTTTACTGTGCTCATTAAGCATCGTGTAACAACATTTTAACAATCGATACATTGTTTCACATTTATTTCAAATCTCTAGTTAAGCATGTTAAATATCAATAATCTTAGATCGTCAACACATTTTTCAAATGAAAACACACATATATACCTTAATTTAATGACAGCAGCATACGTGGACGTTGGAACCTTATTTTGTGGTTGGCATATAATATAGAAAGCTATTTTACAGACGTTATGTTGATCTCTTTAATTTGCTGTCTTATAGTAATTTATTCCGTCTGTTTGTACTCTTATACTAAATGCAACCTAAGTTGCTATTTCAAAGGTTAATAATACTATTACATGCAATAATTTTCACATGTCTTTAAATCAACTGTTGGTAAATAAATATGTAGATTAGTTTGTTAAGGCAAGTTTAATTTCGAAGTTATACATGCTATAATCAATTTATGATATCGTACATGTTATGAGAAGTCAGCAAACAGCTTTGGTATTTTTTCTAACTTTCTTGTTTGTACTGTTTTCACATTTTCTTTTGATAAAAACTTTAACTGTTATATTAGATCGTGTTTACATTAATTTTTCTGCGTTTGATAATTTGAAAAAAAACTTGAAAAAAAGGAAATAACAAATTCAAAAGAGTACTTATACCATGTTCATGACACTTAAAATGAAGAAAAGAAAAACTTTTTTATAATTTCATATCTCTTAAATATGTTTATTTTCAGATATTTTGATATCTTGAGACGCAAACACAATGAAATAGATAAATTTATCAAATTTGAAATAAATTATGTATGTTTATAGGTCAAATATGTTCATAGGTCAGTTGTCATATGAATTTAATGTTGTTATCCTACAGAAAAAATATAATAGATATACATGTAAGAAAAGGGGCGAAAGATACCAGAGGGATATTCAAACTAATCAATTCAAACTAAAATACTGACAACGACATGGCTAAAAAGGGAAAAGGCAAACATACAAACAATAGTACACAAGACACAGCATAAAAAAACTAAAGAATAAGCAACAGGTTCCCCACCAAAATTGGGGGTGATCTCAGGTGCTCTAAAAGGTTAAGCAGATCCTACTCCACATCACATGTGCCACCCGTCGTGTTTCTCATGTTGGTATTAACCCGGTTAAATTTCTAATTTGATAGGTCACATTCGTGAAAAGGAGACCGGATTGTAGTTACGACATTAGGTACATATCTTCTATCATCTGTGAAGCGGAATTTCCATAACGGTTATACATGTAAGTAGAATAATCGAATAATATGTCCGGATAATTATGTATCTATCTTTGGTTGTCATTCTTTTGGTTTGCTACACAAGAATTATTATACATACAAGGATGTCTATGTAATTGTGCTCTGTTTTGCTAAGACTTTAGTTTTCAATGATGCGTTTTGTAAATTTTTGTTTGTCTTTGGTAATTTTTTTCTTTTATTTTGTCAACAACATGAACAACTAATAAATTAAGATATCCATACGGTAACTTCCTCATTGTCTTTGCAGACTATAAACTTAAACCATAAGTTTTGGAAACAGGGGAATACAAATATAAATCCAGGAAAAATGTTTATAAAACAACACGCAAAGACTTATACAACAAGTAAACTTTTCAAGCTTAATCTGTTGAATGAATCAATATGAATACGAAAGTATCTTTTATTCTAAGGTAAAATATATTATGATTTGTATTTTCCACATATTTTCGTTGTTGCGTAAATGAGACATTAGTTAATATTCAGCAATCACCTATGCCATAATATCCAAGTGAATAATTATCATGACATGTTAACTAGTAGTTGGTATATCAACATAACATCTTCAACATATATGACCGAACGTACTTTATCTCAGCTGTTAAACGGTATCGGTAAATTGCAATCTGATTGTTCTACAATAAGCAGTCTTATGATGTCCTAGTATTATTATTCTATATGGTCAGATTCATTGGTCTTTTCAATTGTTTGATTAGAGCGTCAATGTTGCGTCTTTTGAAGACAAAACGCGCGTATACTGTACATCATTAAAAAACTGCTACTGTATCTTGGTGATCTATTGTAATTTAAAGTCGAACATTTCTAAACGGTCACATTGTTTCAGCGGTCACCTGCATCTAGGTGCAATACCACCTAATCAAAGTATATCATATCCGGTTGCATACGAAAAAGGGTCGAAAAAATATTCCCTTGAATTTGACAGTTGAAGGAAATAAATCCTACATTTCACTGCAGTAAAACATTTCTGGGTCATAAACGTGCGTGCTTCAAATCACGATTATTTTTTTTTTTTTTTTTTTGTGTTTCTGTAGAACATTTTGGAAACTTGAGGTTACATGGTTACTAAAGCTTGTACACAGATATAAAAAAGGTGAAAATTTGATTGGTTGACTTCCAGTGATGGTTATTTTCTTATATGCAATGAAATGTTATGTGAAATATTGTATATAGTACTGGACAAGATAAAACTTTACTCATGCAAAGTTTTTCTTTATTTGAAACAAAGATAAATTCTGCTCAATTTTTTTGAAAAATGCAAATTTAACAAAGATTAATTGAAGAAATGGTGGTATTACAAAAAATTTTTACTCGTTTCATCGGTCAGATGTCTAACCCGCTCCGCCACCACATAGTTTTTGCTCAAAATCATCATTTCATCATTTAACAACGGCCATTTTAATGTTTATAACTACAAAAAAAAATTAGAAATAAACTCATCATAGATACCAGTATTGAAATTTCATATTTGCGTCAGACGCGCGTTTCGTCTACAAAAGACTCATCAGTGACGTTCGAATAAAATTTTTTTAAAAAGGCCAAATAAAGTACGAAGTTGAAGAGCATTGACTAATTTCTCCATGAATGGTAAAATATTTCGAATTTTCCTTAAATTATTACAACGGAAACCGCCATTTTTTTTCACTCCTCGCAAATACGATAACTCAACCGATTGAAAACGGACCACTGACGATTACGGATTTGGAATGTTTTGGAACCTGGTTTTAAAGGTCACATCTCTTGAGCGGTCACTTGTGATACTTCACTAGAGTCATGAAATATTCTTTAATTTTGTTTTATTTTTGATTTTGTTATGGTAAGTTTGGCTGACAATCTATGTTTCATATCGGTATTCTTAGTGTTCAATTTTAGATGTAAAGCCAAAATAATTTAGTATACCATATTTATCGAGACTCGTACTCAGTCCAGTAATTCGATTTTCAGATTTCATTGATTTTCCTGTTATATTTCACTGTTTTTTGTTTCCCTTGAGAAATATTTTTATTGGCATGCAATGTGATATCATATTCGGAGCGTAACTTGCAAAATGAAAATGGATCCCAGAGTTTTATTTTACCATTAAACAAATAGGGTTATCAATTGTGAATAAGATATATCAACTTAAGATATGTATTTTCAATTAAAAAGAATAAACTGACACCAAGATAGTTGATCATTGAATTGTCAGTATAAATAACTCTTTTTGATATCAAGCGATATCCAATTATCACGCGTGATGAAACCTATCAATACATTTGAGTATACTTCACATTAACATTTTATGTCTGTTTTGGTTGCAAGCCAAATATTGTCAATAAAATGGAACTATTACATGTATTAACAACAGTTGCACATCTACATGCAGGAGATTTAGCTAGCTAAAAACCATGTTTAAAGTTCAAAGTTGGATATGGCTATTATTATTGATCCATTTTGTTCATATAGCTCTTCAACTGTTTCATGTCTTATATTTCTGAGGCTCATAAATATTCAACTTTGGGCGTTCCTGATGAAGGTGAATCATAAAAAAGAACTTTACGGGCACGATCCTTATGAAGTGTTGTTTTAATTTTCAAAGACTCGGTACACAGGAAATAGATAAATAAGAGATTCAAAAAGTGTTCAAACTAACTATTTACAAAACTTTGAATTGTTCAAATTTATAAGGATATCTTACCCAGTTATTCATACCCTAAGCTGTATCTGGCAATTGAAATTTCTTCTTGAAAAAACTCGAGCGTCAATGATGAGTCTTTTGTAGACGAAATGTACGTCTAGAATCTGGCGTACTAAATTATGATAAAATAGAAAATAGAATATTTGATGAGCTTTTGTCACAACTGTCAGACTTTTGAACAAATATGAAAATTGTGCAGTTGTTTAGTACAAAAAATAAGTGTGACGAACGTTTCATTTCATCCAAAGTATTTAGAAACTCAAAATATCGGTAACAAGAAGAACAAAAGAACCAATGGACAGATAAACAAAGAAGGTGAATGCAATATAGCACCCGACCTTAGATTATGGGTAAAAAAAAACCAAAAAGATACTTAAAAAATAAAATAAGACACAAATATAGCAAATTACCTCAGTCTTTTCTTCTTTCTTTACGAAAGTGAAAGCAGAAAAGTTAAAATTTCCGTATTTGATAACGTCTTTTTTCTTTATAGATTCTCTTATTGATCCCAATGTTTATAAGAACCTACATTTATGATTAAAACGTTCAAAATCCATTTAAATTTTGATGTCCGGAAACAATAATGAAATTTATCCTAAATTGTGTTTATTTAACCTTGTTTAAAATGTTTAACAAATTTAAAAAAAAAAGAATTTTCACATTTATTTTAAAACTAATAAAAGAAGCACATCAACACATTTTCATAATGACAACACACGTTGGTATATTCTAATGACATCAATGCGCTTGCTCCTTATTTTGCAGTTTGCATTTATCTAATAGACAATATTTTTGTCACAACTGTCTAGCTGCTGATCAAATATGAAAGTTCATAAATTTTTTTGAAATATCAGTGTGACGATCTTTTCTTTTTCAAATGTCAATAACAAGGTAAGAATAACTAAACGTGTACATGCACGATGTGCATGACAACAGAAATGAATCATCCGTCATCTGATTTTTATATTTCTTAAAATAGATGTTTATTTTAAGATATTTTGAAACCTTGATTTACAAAATCCCCAAGGAAAATAGATAACGTTGGCAAATTTATTATTCATGAGACAAATATCAAATAATGTTGAAAGGTTAATAAGATATAAAAGTTAACGTTGTAAAAGAAGAGAAAACATGCAGTCGATACCCATAAAGAAATAAGAAGATGTGGTATGAGTTCCAATGAGACAACTCTCCATCAAAGTCACATGTACAGAAAACATTATGGGTTATGGGAAATAATCAATTGATATGTTTGTAGAATTATGAATACTCCTTATACTTTTTCTTTTTTATTCTTTCACTTCTATATGATTTTTAAACATACAATGGTGTATATGTCTTCAACATGTGACAAACAAAGTTTCTGGTAGAACTTCGTTCTGCTCAATCTTTAGTTTTTGATAATGTGTTTTAAAAATTATTATTTGTCTTTTGGTCATTTTCCTTTTTAGTGATGGCGTTGTCAGTTGTTTATAAAGAAACACCAAAAAGACGTATACGATAACTAAACATACCAAGGTGAATCTGTTTCTAATATTAAACCAAGTACTTTATATACAAACGTGACATATATTTGAACTTGTATGTTCCACATATATTTGCGTTTGCAGAGAAAATTAAGGTAAATTAAGAAAAAGTGAAGACCATAAAAACTGACAAAAATGAAACGTTATCAACCAACGGAATTTGTGAAAAAAAGGTTTTTCTGACTTGATTTATCGTTTGAGAAAACCACAACCGACTTTAACTTATGTGACCGAACCTACTTTGACTCAGCAGGTATCAAAATATAATCTTGATAGTTTGTATCCTGAAATGTAAGCTAAAGTCTCAGTTCTTCATGTTTCAAAGTACACATATAACATAGCCATTGTTTACATCTTACAATGATCAATGAACGACGGTTGCCAATCATTTATATGGAACTTTATTTGAAGTCTGGAGCACCTGAGCTCATCCAATGTTTTGATTTTGTCAGAAACCTGCACCCGTTGTTGTATAATATTGGTGATCCTTGATTGAATTACATATTAGACATCACATATTTATTTTTTAAGAAGAAAATTCTAATTTTAAGTAACTATTTGCAAGTGTCTTTGAAATCAATGTTAAAAAACTTACAATAATATATTTGTCAACAAAAGAAACGATAGAAGACAATGAATTTTCCATATATAACGAAATTGGATACACTGTAACAAGATAAATAATTGCCCAATTGGTCTTATATTTACAAAGTTTTATTTTCTTATCAAAACCATTAATTTAAGGTAAATATGCGATTTTTGATATTAAAAAAGAATATCGTGTTTTCGCCAAAAAAAAGAAAAAATCGATATTTGAACTGAGACCTTTAAACTTAAACATGGTTTGCTAAAAATTTTGAATGCCTTTGCAGATATTCGAATACCCAATTCCGATCTTCGAAATTAAGTGCCGACTTTTGTCATCATTTTCCGCAAAATAAATTTGACCCCTATGTTCAATAACACGGTATTTTTTCAACATCCATTTTGGTCAGATTCTTTAAAAGAGGGGCGAAAGATACTAGAGAGACATTCAAACTCATAGATCGAAAATAGACTGACAACGTCATGGCTAAAAAATGGAAAGACAGATATACAGTCCGTATGCAGGCGCTGCTGGAATGTTGCTACATAAAAATAGAAAGTTCACAATTGGGAAGCTAAAATCATCTCTTTTGTCGTAAAGTTTTGTTTTCAACCGACCCTCATTGTCAATTTATAGATGTATGTCAAGATATGAAGCAGACTTAACTGTTTCTGTTGTATCCTTTATCTCTAGTTCGATGGGATAGATGCGTTCAACATAGTCACCAAATTTTGAATTATTTAGTGGGAGAACATCATCTATATAGCGGAAAGTAAAGTTAAAGGATATTGCTAACTTCTTTTTCTTTTCTACCTAAGAAATTCAGGTATGAAGTCAACCTCATAAAAATAAAGGAACAAGTTGGCAACAAGAGGGGTACAATTGGTTCCCATGGGAAAGCCGATAGTTTGTTGAAAAAAACGTCCTCCAAACATAAAAATATGTTGTCAATCAAGAAATCAAGCATCTTGATAATGTCAGTTTCAGAAAATTTTTTGTTTGAATCAGAGTGATTTTTTAAAATGTAGGATTTATCCCTCCCTAAGACAAGATACTTGTATCTACGTTGGCCATTCTTAATGAAACAAGGCAGTACCAACTCTTTCAATTTGTCTTTAAGTTTGAAATGGGGAACACTTGTGTAAAGTGTAGAAAAGTCAAATGTTTTAATACTATTGCAAGATGAAAGTGTCTTAGATTGTATGTACTCTAAAAGATCTTTTGAATTTTTTAGTATCCACATCTGATTCACGCCACCTCTAGAATAGGCAGTTTCACAATAACTTTGAAGCCTGGCTTTGATTGCTGATAAAATTGATGTTAATAATTTAGAAAGAGGTTTCGTGGAGCACTTGGAAGACCCAGCAATATACCGTTGTTTGTAAGGACACTTATGTAGTTTAGGTATCCAATACAGTGATGGAAGATTAGTTTGGTATAGGTATAGGTACAGACTGATCTTTAAAATAGGAAGGTATTTTCGATTGAACTAATTTATGATGAAGGATATTGCCCACGTTGACGCCATCGAGACCTTTGTTGGCAAATGAAAGTTTAAAAAAAGATCTGTTATCTTTTTCATCTTTTCCAATGCAAACTTGTTTGAAAAGTCTGTGACTTGCAATATCCGAAATGATAGCTATAAGTTTGTATTGGTTTGAATGAGGGTTTGTAACAGTGGTTTCCAAACATAAATTGAACAGAGAATGAAGTTTTTAAAGGGTTAATGAATAAATTTTAGTGCGAATGTGATGGATACCTAACGGATTTTGTATAAGTGGCAGCAAGTCATTAATAGAGACATCATGAAGAGTTGGTGATGTATAATGACGATGACCATGACTGCGTCTACGTCGAGGAGTAGAATTGAAAACATTCATCACATTCACCGAGCTGCAGGAAGGACTAGATAGAATACCTATACCATCAATTTAGTCATTGCAACCATATGGTGTCGCAGTTCCAAATTGTCGAATCCAGTAGTCCTCTTTTTGTCTACGTAGAGGCGTTGCAAGAGGAGGATTGTTAGTCCTGTGGTATATTTTTCGATAATGCGAACTTTTATAGAAACGATGGAATGCTCAGGCTGATTAAAATGCTGGTAAAGAATGTCGCTTGCATTGTGGTTGATGTCTAGTCTATGGCCGATAAATCATATGCATTCGGTATTATATTTATGATAAATTGGAGTTCAAACTCGGGTATCGTTAATTTTGTTGACTAGTATATAACAAATATAGTTCATTGTTTTAATAACTTGTTGAAAAATAATAGAATGATGGTCATTTTTGTGAGTTGCTATTTTATTGAAGTTTTCCTTTTTCCTTTCAATTTTGCACATGTATGTTCATCTATTATAGGTATCTTTGACTTTGAAAGTTGTCATTTTTTGGGAGGTTGTGTTAAAGGTTTTTTTTTTTCAATTTAAGCTACATATTGTAAATTATTTTATACGTAAGAAATTTACTGTCAAGAAAAAATAAAACTTTATTTTACAGCATGTTAAAAATGAACATTCAATAACAGATGTCCCGATTACGTTACGTGACTTTACAACGACATTTTCTCATTATGACTTTTACCGCCATAAACCTGAAAAGTTATGGCGAGTCACATATTTGATTGTCAGGTGACTCGTAAATCCGGATTACACAATGAACGACAGAAAAATAACTTCTAATCAATTGAAGATTTAGGAACATCTATCAATATTATTCCAAATGATATAGAGTCACAACTGCTATTAAGGTGCCGTTTGAAAGGCAAATCCTGATTTTTCAGGTGATACTCGTCTTATTCAGCTGCAAGTTATAACACCTTTTCAGGTTTTACCTCAATTTAAAGTCATCTTTCTTATCAATTAAATTTTTCTCTGGCCCTGAGACTAACTTTTATATACAGGTTTGACTGGATAGAAGCTACCGAACAGAACATTACGAAACGAATTATATTGTGTTAACTTAGTGCATTGTAAGGGAAAGTTGTTCATCAATATCAAACATTCACTAAACAAGTGTATTCAAACCACATGTTTCAGATGACACATTTAGGAACTATAAAAAACTGTCATGCAAGTGAGAGGTTAAACTAGCTATAGAACCAGGTCTCACCCATCATTGTCTTCGGAATTATGATGGTTGTTTCGCTTGTTCCGTTGATTGATAGCGTCCGATATTGTCAGGTTTATGAACTCCCCATTTTTGAATTTGCCTCGGAGCTCGGTATTTTTGTTATGCTTTTTTATCCATTTTCTCTCGAGTTGATTTTTAAGCTTCCTAATATAAATTTCAAAATAATGTCATTGACTTAAAGAAGTTTCCAATAAGGTCAAGTAGTCCCATAACACCAGCATTGTGTTGTGCTAGTGGTCAGTCAACGCCTGTTGAGTCTAATTTCAGAATGAGAATCAAACATATACAATGTTTGTTTGTCACATGTAAATGTGTTAAACTAATAAGGAAAAAAAAAAGATAATGAACAGTTTTTTAAGCTATTAAAGATATTTAACAGATTGCTCTTTGCTGTAAGTGACATAACAACACTATCGGTTTTTAGATATTTCAGAAGGTGTTCATAACAAAATTCAGAAAAGATAGGATCGCAAAAAAGATACTAAAGATACCAAGGTGCAATCAAAGATATCAATATGAGTTCAGGTCAAAATAGTTCTTTAAATCAAATGTATACTGACCTGTTTCGGATATAGAGAACCGAATAATTATTATATCTAATTTAATACATCAAATCACTTGTATAAGAATGCAATGGCTGGATTTCTATATTTCATTAAAATCAGCTGTTAGTTTTCGCAACGTTACTATCCGCAATCACAACATCGAATGTTGTGCAAATTATTGACTATTTTTTAAAATGATATTTTACAAGAACTAGATTGTGTGTTCCTTCTCATCTCTTACAAACGGTCGATTGACTAATTTTTGTGCAGCTTATATTTCACTAAATTTTATGTGAAAAAAATCAAAATTTTTAATCACTTTAATAAAGAAGTTTAACTGTATCGTCTAGGCTAATCTGATAAGAATAATTCAACATTACAGAACTTGGAAAATGAGCGGCATTTTAACATTGTGTTTAAGCTTGTATTCTCTTTTAGTTACTGAATGTTTAGTAAATAAACTGATCATATACACCAGGTTTAAAACTCTGTACGACAGACAAGTGACGCTCGAATAAAAATTATAAAGAGCCAAATATAGTACGAAGTTGAAGAGCATTTAGAACCCAAAATACCAAACGGTTTCGACAAATACAGCTAAGATTTTCTACAGTGTTCTATTTTGAAGTTGAAAATCTCTCCTTTTTGGATGTGTTATAGTTAATTTATAATCGTGATCATATAAATGATAATCCATGATAACACAGAAGGAAGTGAGAACTGGTGAAACAATAAAAACCTCCACCATCAGTGATTATGTACATAAGAATTGACAAGTTTTTTTTCGATTATAATATGACATCATTAATTACTTGAAAATACTACCATTTAATATTTCCTGCGGGTCTGGGTTCTGATTGAATATTTATTTTCCTATTTTACTAGTTGTTGGCCTATTAATTTCGCTTATTCAAATTCTTGTGCATAACATAATCAATTCCATCATTTTTCCCCTATTTTATTAGACAGAATACTCATTTTACTGATTATCTTGGTCAAAATGTTGTGATTTCAGTTATTTCCATGCAAACATATTCATTTTGGAAATCACCCCTTACTCCCGTCAAGAATATCAAATGGGCATCCCCTAAGTACGATTCCTGAATATAATGATCATCCCACAAGTATACTTAAAGATAAGCATTACTGACGAATAAGATATATCTATAAAATATGTATTACGTAAGTTCATAACTAGTGAACAACTTTTCAACAAGTCAGTACGCAATTATTTCAATCTCCTAATTGAATGTTTTATATATGATATGTTAAACAGTTGTAAATGTGTTATAAATGGGAGTTACTTCTTCAGAGTAAAAATGTCACCTAATGGTTTCGTATATTTAGAACAATGTTAAATATATTAATATTACAAAGAGGAACAAAAAATTTTAAACGATAGTTTAGAATAAAAAAGTTTTCAAATTGTTTTAACTGTATGGCATTATTCCATTTTTACACCGTTACAGTTCATTGTTTATCTTTAAACAAAAAAATTCAACTTGTATACACGGAAAAGCTTCGTTTAGACAGATGTATGCACTCCTGAAAAAACCCCAAACACATATAAAAAATATGTTTATAAAATGGACTTCAAATTCAGCAAGGTAAAATTGAGTCTACATGTATGTAAATAAACTCATGTTAAACAAAGCCCTGGGTAATCGCACAAACAGAATTTCATAACTGTCACCCAAATTGTGATGGCGTCCTTACAATAACGACGTGACAACTTCAACTTTACCATTTTTTAACACTTGGTCTAATACCTCCTCCTCTATCAAGGAAATCATGGTAGGAAATGCAAGCTTAGTGATATCTAATGAATTGGGAGATATACACTTCATATGACGTTGCTAGAATTTTATTACATAGAAATGGAAATTTTCAAATCGGTTAGCTGAAATCATATCTTTTGTCTTTTCGTACAGTATTTATTTTTCTCAACCGACCTTCATTGTCAATTTCTAGATGTAGGTCAAGATAAAAACTGTCTGAAATGTATCTGTTGCATCCTTTATCTAAAGTATATTGGGGTAGATGCGCTTAACATAGTCCCCAGATTTTGCGTTATACTGCTGGAGGACATCATCTATATAGCGGAACAGGAAGTTAAAGGATAATCCCAGCTTTTTCAATGCTTCATTACAAGCCACTATATGAAGTAGGTCATATGAATGATGAAACAAGTCGTGAGAGAGATGAACACAGTCAGTTCAAATAGAAATGCCGATTATTGTTGGAAAAACACTTATATCTAACAAATATGTTGTCAAAAAAGAAATCAAGCATCTTGATAACGCCAGTTTCAGATATGTGTTTTTTTCTTTGAATCAGAATGGTACTTTGAAAAGAACGATTTCTTTTTCATTAAAACAAGATATTTGTATCAATATTGGTCATTCTTTTTTATGAAACAAAGCAGGACCAATTGTATCAACTGTCTTTATCCTGAAATGGGAAACACATGAATATGGTAGAAAAGTCAAATGTTTTAATACTATGAAAAGAGGAAAGACACTTAGACTTAGATTGTGTGCTGTCCATCATATAATTTAAAAGTGTTAGGCATCCACATCGCATTCACACCATTTTAGAGTGTGTACATTGTTATTCAAAATGCCTCTGATACCTTGCTTTGGTTGCTGAAAACATTGCATTTTATAATTCAGAAGATGTTTCGGGGACCACTTAGAAGACTCAGCAATATAACGTTGTTTGTTATAACATTTATTAATCAGATATTCAATATAATGAACGGAGAATCAACGCTCAATCTTCTGCTGGAATTCAAAAGAAGCTAGAACAAATAGTTCTATTTAGCAGTTGTCCTAGGGGTATGTGTTGAGTTTTCATTGTTGAAGGCCGTACGATTGCCTATAATTGCTAACATCCACTTCATTTGATTTCTGGTGGATAGTCGTCTCATACCACATCATAAGAAAATATATACCCATGGCAAATGTTTTACAGTCTGAAATACAAGAAAGGAATATAAAAACATGTATGAAATATTTTCGTTTCAAAACATCTAAAACAAATTATTATGGAGTTGATATCACACCTGGATATTGGAAGTGTTGCATAGTCATCTTTTAATGTGTTATGTTTTGCATGGTGTTGTTTTTCGTACGGTCGTTTTTCATTTCTGCCATGACATTGTCAGTTCGTTGTCGAGTGAGATAAAATATCCCTTTGTAATCCTTTACCATGTTTCAAAAACTTAATCCAATAAATCGTCAAACGAATGTTGCATGTTAAGTTATTTTAAAAGAAGTATTTTTAAAACAAAAATGACACTTATAATAAGTTATTATTCCCTAGGGTAAAGTTGATTTTATAAGTTAAAATCCAATTTGTAGGTAAAAAACACACAAAATTATTCCTTTATTCCGGCCTGTCACTTCCGAGAATGATGCATATGGAAGTATGTTTGCATACATTTAAGTTGCAATTTAAAACACCAGTGTAACATTTTATAGCACAGTTATTGTGGTTTTTGTTGATCGTAGATTGAAATATCTATCAGAAAATAATTGTTACAGTAAGAAACATCAAGCAAATAGTACTCAAATGTTTTGAATTGATTTTTTTTTCAATTTTATTTTGAAAAACATGCATTTATTGACCAGATAAGTGCAAATAAAAAATAACCTTGACACATTTCGATGGGAAAAAACCTTTCTTGCCATTTATCTCTCCGATAAGCCACCCAATTGACTTTTCTCCAACCACGGTAAATTTATCTTTCTTTTGTGGAAACTTATCTGTGATGAGCTTTTTGCTTTATATGATTTTGTCGCTATGACAACATATGTTGACTGTCTTATTGTGTCTGTTAAAGACAGATACTATAGTTTATCCTATTATCGCATTTCTTTATATATTGCAGTCAATTCTTGCATATCATATAATAAGCATGAAATATATTATAGGCTACCTAAGGGAACACAAATGGCTATGGGGTTTATACAACCAATATAAATAAAGTACTACTAGACCTTCAACGACATTGGGGTGGTAAAAATCCATCTTAATTGTCGAACGTCATCGGTTTCTTTCTTTAAACATCAAAAATAAATATACGATTTCCTGCAAATTTATACATGTATGTCTGATAACAAAAAAATGTTATAATTAATATCACATTTTTAACGTGTGTCGTATAAAACATTATGTCTCATAGTTTTTGTTGAGAAACTATTTAGATTTAATTCTATCTATTTATCTTTATAATGTGTGTGCTATTTAGGTCAAAAGTGTTTGGTCTTTCATAATGTTCATTTACAGGACATAATACTTTCAATTAACTTTTCTAATCTTTTCACAAAAGATCAATTATGTCCGTTGCATTCGACTATATAGATTTGGTTTCCTTTTTCTATCTACTACAAATACTTACCCTTGCTATCCCGTCGTTTTGTTTTCCTAACAGTTTTGGATGAAACTATTTGGCATTTCTACAAAGATTTTCTAGTCAAGATTAATTATTGAACTCGAATATACTTGTATGATGTACAAGCTCATCCATTAGAGGATATAAATGAGTTAAAATATATAAGATAACACTAAAAACTAATTGAATGATAGCACGGAAATAATAAATAATAAGACATAGAATTAAATGCGATTCAAAAGACATCAATTAATACTTTAGGATTGAAAATGGAAATGGGGAATGTTTCAAAGAGACAACTACCCGACCAAAGAGCAGAAAACAGCCGAAGGCCACCAATGGGTGTTCACCACAGCTAGAAAATCATGCACCACCAAGAGGTGGGCGTCAGCTGGCCCTTAAACAAAATGTGTACTAGTTAAATGAAAATGAACGTCACTCTAAACTCCAAAACAAATACATGAGCTAAAAGTAAAATAAAAAAACATACAAGACTAACAAAGGCCAGTGAATGTTTGTTGATTTGTCTTTTAATTTCATATGAACGTTTTATTCTTTTTCAATCATTGTGAAATGTCTTTTGGGTCGATATTTGTTACCGGTTTGCTAATCATGTTATTTTCTAAATATTGGTTTAATCTTGTTGTTATCCATTCGTTTGAAGTGTTTGAGCTTTGGATTTTTCGTTTAGAATTTTCCTCGGAGCTCGGTATATTTGTTATATATATTTTATTTTTTGCATATTTAATACATGTATATTTTTTACAAAGAAGTAGATATGGCATATACTTTTTAAAATGTATTTCAAATTTATAGAAACTGAACTGTACATATAAAAAAAACAATTGTTGAATTTCATAACTTGTTTCATACGACCGTAAATGAGAAGGCACGACGGAAGCCAAACTGACCATGACTTTAAGGAATACAAAACTGATCCTGATTTGCATATCTAGATATTTAATCTTGATATATTTACAACATCTTGCAGATTAGATGAAAAGTACACGCTCTACAGTCATATAATAAATTTATAGAAATGCCAGAGTATTTAATGAATGGCTATTATTTATTTTGAATTAATTGAACCATAAAATTAATTTTGACTCTTCACATTGAATAATCCGCGAAGCGGATTATGTAAAATGTGAAGAGTTAAAAATTAATTTTATGGTTCAATAAATTCAAAATAAATTATTGTCATTCATTATAAATAAATTTCTATCAAAAATAAGTCTCAAAGAGCTTTTTATATTATTTATATTAACAATAACAACGTACACACATGTTGGCGTATGAATACACAACGTCAGAGTGGGCGTGTCGCCATAAAAATTGACAACATTGAAAAAGTAATACTTTTAATCAATCAGAAGACAGAAAATACACCAAATTCATTTATTTACTATTTTCTCATAAGTGTTTTCAAAAGTTAATTTGTAAGCACTACAATCATAATAGGAAAACAAGCAAATAAGGCAAAAGTTTGTTTATATATAAAAACTTTTATGTACTGATACAATGTAACGGTATTTTAATGTATTGTTATGACGAAATGTTACAGAGGTCTATAGGATAAATTTAATGAAAAGTACAACTTGGGATGTGAGATATTTTTGTACCAAATTTTACTGATATTGTTGTTGGGAAAAATTAAGGTATAATTAAACTATACATGTACATGAACTCAGACAAATAGTGAAGGACAATTGTATACCCTTAATAAACGCCCTTTTTTTGAAAAATCATCGAAATATTCTCTTTTTAAGTTATAGTACATACACCTGTCAATGAATGTTTAGTCTGAAAAGGTCATGTCGGTATTTACATCATATGAAGAGTCTAAGCAATAAATTATTCAGTCATGTTCAGTCTTAAAGTCAATTGCTTGACTTATCAACACCGGTAAACGCAGACATGTTCAGACAATTTTCTTACAGTCAATTCAGTACTGTTCAGTAGCTTATCAGACATTTCAGTATGGTGCATATAAGAACATATATCATTTAATGCGTTGAGCGCTCATGATCATACTGAAGGACCGCGCTCTTTACACTAATGCTGCTCCAACTGAATTTTGAGAAATAACGACTGAAGCAAACAATACACAAATGTACGGTTATATTGACCAATTCAATGATTCTGTATCTCAACTCACTAGCGAATGTTTTTGCAGTCATTCCGTCAGCTATCAGAATAGTCGTCTGATCTGTAAAGAAACTGATTTGACCTATCCCCGAATCCGATAATTCGATTGGCTGCGTATCAATTATCTTCTGACACAATCTAGTCCTCATTCTCTTGGTTGGGAGATAGTTAAATGAGACCAATAAGCGAATGTGTACTTACCATGATACTAGATGTGAAAAAGGATCAGTCGTTTAGGTCGGAGCATCTGATACCACATTCATTAGGTATGAGTCATGTTGTTCAGTCGTCGATAATGTGTTTTTTTTTTTTTTTTTGCATTGGAACACTAGTGTTATCTTTTCTTTTTTTAAATTCTACCATAGTATTTCGGTTATTTCTTCGACATATGATATTTGATTTGTACTTCTCCTACATCCTTTGTATGCATTTGCCTTCCAGACAGAAGTGCATGTTTGGTATACAGTTGAATAATTATGAAAGTAATGTGATAGTAGTAGACGCTGAATTCCTTATTCTATAATTTCAAAATCAGCATTTAAGATTCGATAGTAAATTTTAAAATCTTATCTCTACACATATTTTCGCAAGATAGATGAACCACAGCTGGGCACGTTTCTGAATGAACTAAAACTGTCGGTCATGCATACAGAAGCTCATTCAAAATATACGATTTACAATGAGCACAAGGATTTAATCCTTTTAAGAAGCCCTAGGTTGTTAGTTGTAACACCACTAATTCGGGTCCGATTAGAAAGCACATACCAGAAAGTAGTACATATTATACTCTAAAATCTTAAGTCACAAAGTGTCAAATATGTAAAAACCACAAAATAAACATTGCTAATTGACAATTTGTATTTACCAGGCACTGAAACTTTTTACCGTATATAATCGAAATAATTAATTTAGCAGGCAACTGAGTTCTCTGAAACCAACAAAAAAGTTTATAACAAATAATGGCTTTACGTATAATAGGGATTATGTGTTTACAATTGAAGATGTTTTCATTAGTTGACATTTAACATAACTTGCAGTTGGGTTCAGCTCAAATCTCTATTTCAGCATAACCTGTCATAAAAAAAACTCTTTGAAAGATACCAGGCTAATATTTTTGTACACCAGACGCTCGTTTCGTTTACAAAATTCATCAGTGACGCTCGAAACAGGAAGAATAAAAGACCGAATAAAGCACAAAGTTGAAGAGCATTTAGGGCCATTATTTACGAAAGATTTATCTAATACAGCTAAGGTAATCTATTCATGCTATTACTGAGGTTGAAAATCCTTAGTTTTTCGAACAATGCAATGTTTTATAAACAGTTGACTAAATTACAAATGACAATACCAAAGATTGTTCATGTAAACACAGATATGTTTGGCTGCTATTAACCTCGGGGAAGAAATATCCACTTGCAGTGGAAACGACCCACTGGTTGTAAACAATCTCATCCAAATTAGTAAGCTAATCAATGTTCTGATTTGTTCTAGAACAATCTATTCTAAATATGTTCTTGTGGATTCATTAATATTCGGGGGATACCAGTTTTGGAGGATTTGATTGGCATAAGGGATCCAGAGATTTAAATATTCAACGAAGTATAGACTTTATGTAGGTTTGTATGCAGACTTTGGCAATTGTACAAAATCAGATATCCACGAAAAAAAAAGAAATTATCCTCACTCCACAAATATTGGTATCAACGAAAATAAATGAATCCTCAGTACATGTTTCAATATTTGTCGAAACGTGTTTAAAACTGCTGTAGGGTACATTAATCAACTCTGTTATGAAATAAAACTGTCAAAATCAATTTTAAGTACCATGTGACTCTGGTTTGGATAAGTGCTAGTCATTGATGATATCTGGCGTTGTTAGGCCGATTTTTGATAGAAAGGATAAAAAATTATTAAAAGAAACAAAAACAAAAACAAAAACAAAAAAAGACCTCATTTATTCATGGTTTTACCTTTTTTTTATAGACGCTTAAACACCTGGCTGGTCTTAAATCACATTCAACAGCAAACGAAAACAAAAACAGACAATAATAATGAAACATCCGTAAAAAGTAACTAGCTAAATATATCAAATTTAAATCAATATTTGAAATAGAATAAATACAACAAACATACGGCAAAAAGTGCCCTATGTATGTTTAGAGATTAAACTGTCAGAACTGTAGAAATATTACTGAAGGTAGACATGTCAAAACAACTTCAAGAGTAGAGCCGTTTAAAGGTTTTCTATGGTAGAACTGTCCATATAGGATAGAACTGTCAAATATTATCAAGGGTAAAGCTGTCTAAACGTTTTAGGGTAGAACGGTCCAAATAGAGTACACATGTTTAAATCCACTCAAGGGTAAATAAATAAAGGCAACAGTAGTATACCGGTGTTCAAAAGTCATCAGTTGATTTGGAGAAAACAAATCCGGGTTACAAACCAAAACCGAGGGAAACACATCATCTATAAGAGGAAAACAAGGGAAAAACAGGAACACCGAAGTGCAACGAAAACAAACGACGATTAATGTCTCTCCAGTGATCTTTGAGGTCGTAAATCCAAGACCTAACAAAAATGTTGGAAGAAGTGATCAATACAATAAAGACTTTAAATATAATCAAAATCTAGACAAGCAATTAAATATAAACAAAATCTAGACAAGCAATTAAATATAATCAAAATCTAGACAAGCAATTAGAGCATTGCCTTAGGGAGAATATCTATACTACAAAAGGAAGAGACCGATTTCATAGAGCCGTTGCGGCTCACTGAAATCGATCTCTTCATTAAGTAGTATACTCTCTGAAACCATACAAAGTTGGAAATATTTGTTATATGACGTATAAATGTAGTGTTTTTTACTTCCTAAATGTGTCTTTTAAACAATCTTTTTTCCACAGAAAACGCCAATTTTTGAGAAATATCCAAATTTGGAGACCGTTATCGATCCATGTCTTATACGCTTTCACGCATGCTCAGTCAACGTACTGCCGCGAAATTTAAAACTTTTTGTTTCAACACTTGCCCAATTGTACCGCGATTTCGCGGAATCTTCTAGTTCTTCCTTAATTTAAAACGATTCCGAAAATTATAAAACAGCAGATTTTGAATTTTAGAACAAAAAATGTAAATACAAACACAAAATTTTAATAATAATATACGTTTGCACTCCGTGTAGAATAATTATTTTATATCTATCTAAACCGTAGGTTAACAACTTATAATTTTTACCTCGTCTACTCTGAACATTGTCTGTTTTGACTGCATCTTTACATCTAAATCTTCATTCAATTTTTTTTTTTTTATTTCTAATCTTATTCCATTGTTAACTTTTTTTTAATCAAAACCTTTATTTGGATTAAGTTTTTTTTTTTCGAAATCAGAGTCTATATTGGATGTTTCCCTTAAATGTTTTAGTTTATGTCAGGTAAAGGGGGACGAAAGATACCAGAGGGACAGTCAAACTCATAGATCGAAAACAAACTGACAACGCCATGGCCAAAAAGGTGATGTGAAATAAGATAAACACATGATCATATTACCTTAACATACTCTGCAAGAAAAAATCCTTTCTTTTTTCCTATTTCTCCAATTAGCCACCGATTAGTTTCTTGACCAACGACGGCAAATTTTACTTCTTTTGGGAAATCCAATTCGTCGCTCGTCATTGCTTTGTACGGCTTAATGGAGATGACACTTTAACGTGATTCTTGAGACAGCTCTATATTTCCTATATGATAAAAGGCAGCTATGATTTTATAACTAGTACTCGAAATTAATAACCATGCACAATGTAAATTAAATAATTCGTATATAGATGTTTTTTATTTGAATTATCAAACATTATTTACGTTTCAAATACATAACATTAACACGTGGTTTGTTTAAGAGGAAAGCAGTCAGATGTAGATAAACAAGAACTTTTTTTTTTAAATTCCTATCTATAGCTGCATATCTTATTTACGTTCAGTTTTATAGTGAAGATTAGTGACAAAAACACTGTACTTTTGTGATCACAACTTATTTCAAGGATAAATCAACGTTTCGTGTCTGCATGAATCAAATGTTTTAAATGTTCTAAAATACTGAATCAAAGAAAAACGATTGTTTTTTTTTTTTTTTTTTTTTTTGAAGGTTAAACTTCATAAATAACCGAATGTGTCTTTAAAGGTCAATTAGGAGTGGTAGCAATATTTGAAGTAAAGGAAGGAAAATATATTTGAATGTAACAAAATATACATGCTTCTTATAAGAATTAAGTATTCGCTTTGCATTGTGATACTTTGAGATGGTTGTATACGCACCTAGAGTCCTTCTTTTTGTTTTCCTTCGGAAATTTCTTTTAGGTACCGGTTCTTTACCCTCCGAGCTCACTGAAATAAATTTAAGCAATTCATCACTGTTTATATTGTCGCAAAATATATGTTGTATTAAAGTTCTGTTAATGCATTAAGTGTAGGAAATTTATGAACTTAACAAATTTGCAACGGAAATATTTGCAAGTTGTAAAATTTCGTAACAACTTCTAATTTTGTTCTCTTTGAAATGAGTGTCAAAAACTATATTTGGTTTGTTTAAACATTGAGTTAATTATTTAGTGGGGTTATTTTTATTTAGTGGAGTGATATTTTAGTGTTTAGTAGACTGTTCGTTGTTTGAGTATTTTGTCATGGCTTTGTCAGATTTCTTCTTCTTATGAGTTTTAAATGTCACCTCAGTAACTGAGTTTTAAAAAATCTAGGGGTTGAACATGTCTTCATTTTGCGACCAATGAAAATATATCTTACCTCCTGCACATTCGTCATACAAGTCACTTGTGTCACCTGACACATTGTAGTATTGTACACATTGTTTTCATAGATACAATAACCTTCAGATGAATCATCATTATCATCCTCAAATTCACTGCTTGATTCTGTTGGAGAAAAAAAGCAAATGTTCCAATTTTGTTTCAAAATTAATGTTCTGTTTGTCTACCCATTTCAACTGTATATGTACATCCTGCTGAACTTTCTTATCAAGGTGAATGCAAATGAATTGTTAAATCTGGGAGTGTTAAATTACTGTTGTTTGTAGCATAGGAAATTCATGTACAAAACAAATATCAACAAACTATCTTAATCCAAACCAGTAAAATATCTTGCTTATAAAAATGTGTGACCTTTACTAAATTTGTAAAATACATGAAGTCAAAGAAATTCAATACACGCTTGTATAAATTTATTGTAATGGAATTTATACCATCTATCGCATTTAATTTCCGTATAACATTGTTCACTTGATAAACATGAAAAACTTACCAGATTCAATTGGTTGATTTTCTAACCCTACAAATATTAAAAATTTTCCGCTTTTCCTCACATTTTAATAAAACATTGGTAATTCATAATTAAGTGCATTGAAATTGTTAGCTCGGTGCGTTAAAAATTTGACTTATAAAGTTAACGTTGTTTTGCGGCGATTTTCAGTATTTCGTTTGTGTATTTACTAAATACTATAGTAATTGAAATTAACACTTTATAAATGTAGTGCGATCGTATCTATTTACTGGATTTATCAACTTCAGCAACGAAAATCGTAACAGTTGAAAACTTGTGATGTACAAATAAACAAATGCACGAGGAGTAAAATAAACAATCGGACCTGCATGAACAGCTATATTCATCTATAGTTAAATTTGACTCAACATGCTCAAGGAGAGTTTGCACTTTAGTTCCTAAATAATTTCTTATATTATCAACGTAGAAATAAACTCATCATAGATACCAGGACTAAAATTGTGTACACCAGACGCATTTATCGTCTACAAAAGACTCACCAGTGAAGCTAGAAAAAAAAGGTAAGGGCCAAAGATTTTTTGAAAAGTGTGTTAAAAATCATGTCAGTACCAAGCTCTGACTACTTATCTGATAAAACCAAAAGGAACCAATTTTTTATCAACAGCAGTATCAACCAATCGCTAGAAAATGACAATCAAACGTATAAAGTTTGTGCGTTCGAAGCGTTCTTTGCGTCTGAATTTGCCTTTATTTAGAACACTGTAACTTTTTTCAACAGTTGTTAAATATTCTTCGCATATGATAACAATGCTTCAGATGGTCTTTTAAAACCGATGTAATTAAAATGCAATACAGTTTTTGTTATTTATTCCAACTATTGTGTCTTAATGTATTACAATTGTCTCTTACACTTTTTATGATATTTGATTACAAAGAATGGACCTTCTCAGATAATGTTGCCATAGTCAATGAATAGCCAATCAGGTTTTCTGCATATTGATTTCGTAAAATACTTGGTCATCTTTTTGAAGTCAAGTAGTTTTAAATGCGAAATGGTTCTAAGTTTGAACAGTAGCATTGATGTAGATTATAAGAACTTAGAATGTACAGTGCGTCTTAGTACAAGACGTTAAACATGTTACAATCCTTTTTGTTCATTAAGGATCTGAATTTAAAAAATTACATTTGTATTCCTTTCAAAAACCGCAAGTACATATAAAATTCCATATCACCAAATAGATATGTATGTCTAACTTTTATACTAATAAGAAATGTCGAATGATGTTTGATCCCTTTTAGTTTGAATTATATTATCATAGATTAATAAAACACATTCTAAGATCGTCATAATAACGTGCAGTGGGGTTTTATAAGTTTTTGATGATACACTATAAAGTTAATATTCATATCATTAAAAGAGGCCATTATGTTTAAACATAAACAAAAAATATCAAATAAAATAATTTCCACACAAGAATGTATACACCGTAAAATGAATGTTTAGCATACTTATATGTCAATATTAAGTTACTTAAGTAATTATTTGGCGTCCTGTTTTCCTTTTTTGGTCGCGGAGGTAACATAGGTGGACGTTCTAATGGAGCAGCGCCTTACTTGTTCACATCTAAAATAAAGTAAAACTTAATCAACTTCAAATCAATAGTTCTTCTTGGAGTTTGCTCTCATAATAAAGGACATTTGTTTTTGTGTATGACTTCAACTACCGGTATTTTAATGTTTCACATTAACAAATTTCTTGAATCCAAATCACATTTAAGGAATATTTCAAGGAAGATATTAATTGGTATATATATGTATAAACATACCCTCTCTCTGTCTATAATTCTATATATCTAATATGTTGTTTTATTCATATTTATTGAGCTTACCTTCATAAATATCTAAATTAATATTGCTAGGACCAATGTTCATCTTTGAATATGACTGCGTTATTGATTGCCCGTTATGTACTGATAGTCCTTCATACATATAACGACCCAAAATGATATTGAGATCTTTTTTATTGAATTTATCAAGACATTTTTTGTTCATCTTAAATAGAAAGTATAAAAGTTTAACTCACTCATATATGAAATAATTTGGTGAAATAAAGCACGAGACTTAAATCTTAAATCCTCTTTCAAATACCATTCTGGTATTATTTCTTTAACCTTTCATAAATTTTATCTCAACATTAAAATAAAATAAAGATATGTTAAATGACACAATTATTGCATCAAAAAAGTAAATACCGAACTCCAAGGAAAGGAGATTTATTTTTACACAAATCCATGACAACTCAAGGAAAAATTGTTCTTCGCCAATCCGATGGAAAATGCGAATCAGCATGAAAACATAAAACATATCTGTTATTTTCAATGAGCCTAAGTGTATCGACAGTGTAAACACGTACTTTATGATATACTTAGTAGTTCATATTGTTTAAGTATAATTTCACATTTAATTTGAAGCGTATTTCGATCAATAGCCTGTCAACATGAAATTGTGAGTTTTAAGGTGTAACACCACAAATTCGGGCCCGGTCAGAAAGCTAATACCAGAAAGTAGTACATATTTAACCTAAAATAGTTCCTACGCATGGGTGTTACTTTCAAAATATGTAGTATATTAAGGTAATTTTGGTACCAAATGACAGCTGAATGACTGTGGATTATTGTAGAAAACTTTTTGACTTATAATTTTCAATAATAAAAAAGTTGCATGAAATTGTAAAATGAGGGTACAATTTGCCTGTTTGTCAGATCTGAAGTACCTGTTTTGGTATATCTGAAGTTCCGTGAACCAGTTCTTTCCTATATGCCATTAAAGGTATGTTGATGTTTTTAGTACAAGACACCATAAAGTATTGCTGTCACATGCAATAATTGTCACATAATTTGAACTCAAAACAAAAGAGCTGTGTCTGTTTGAAATTGAAGAATTTAACATAGAAAGCAATAGGGCCATGAATTAGTGGTGTACTTCCTTAAGCTCGATTGTTCCAAGGGACGTTTAACTCCGATCTTAATTTACCAGGATTGATGATATAGCATAATGTACTGACAGTGGCTGACAATCATGCAAAACATCATACATTAAAGAAGTGTTCAACGTTATCTTTGTTTTGATATATATGAATACTGTAAGAATTATATTTATTCTTATTTTTATTTTTGAATATCTGGTAGAAGATACATTTATTTTTACACTAATAGTGTATAATACATTGTCACCTATCTGCCGTTATTTAATTTATAGGCAAGCTTTTTGTAAAAGCTACAGTTTTCTATACAATTATTGACGTTTACGACAACTATATTTGCCGTCTTTGCCGCCCGTCTTTATGAAGTTAATTTTTCTATGATGATGTTATTTCAATTTGTTTACGGCAGTTTATCATTTGGATTGTATTTGGACACACAAGATGTGTCTGATTGCTATTTTGACATGACTGAGGATTTTATTTTGTTAATTCTTTATGTAATGTTTTCCTAAAATTATTGTGAGTATTCAATGCATGCAGTATAGACAGGAAATCCAACGGATGATCATTCTCGGACAATTGCCTTTACAATACAGCAATAGCTTATAATTACCATGCCATTATCTTTGATTTTCTCTCACGGAAGGGAAAGAAAGGAAGATTATGCGAGACAATTTTATATATTAAGGATACGTTCTATTCATCTTTAAATTTATAATGCTTTCAAATTACTACTGAAAAAAGAAGAAACCGGTATGAGTTTTTAACAATCTGATAAACTTACAATTATGTTATATTTATACATTTCATCATATGCTGACTTTTTGGAACAGACAGATGTAAAAAATATCTTTTCTTGACAACAGAAGAGGACTAAATAAATGAAAGAAGAAAACATGTTTTGTTGTGCTTTTCTATCTCCTTTGATATTTTTGCACATTGAAGATTAGATTTAAGCGACGAAATAAAAGTGAAATTCAATATGAAATTCGTATATGTATAAATCATTAATAGTTTCTCACGTTGAGTGTACAGTAAATCGTGAACTGAACATCTTTTGGTGGAATTAGGAAAATGGCTCGCTATGCATGAGGCATAGTTGAGTTTTTCATCACAAGTGCATTAACAATGATAATGAAAAGAAATTATAATAAAAAAAAATGAAATTATTATTCAATTATTTCCATATACATTGAAATCTTTATATGTTTTGGGAACTGTATTTTATTTATATTTCTAAACCGACGTTGTTTTGTTCTAAATTTAGATTACCTTGCATATTCCTGAACTGTTTTAGGATCTTGCCAATGACTAACACAGGATAGTGACTATTTTGGAAGAACATTTGATAAAAACATCGGCTTTATACTCTCTTCTTTTATCTAAATATCAATAACATCTATATAAAAGATGTTTTTCTTCTGTTTATTGGCACACAAGCACATATATACGTTCGTGTAACTCAATTTCCGAAGACGTGGCAAAACATTTCGACTTAGCATCATCTGCATGAACTAGTTTAAAAACCCATAAAACTTCATTTTCTATAAGTATTGGTAGCTGAACACTGTAAAAAAAGTAGTCATAGGATCTTTTATTTGCAATGTAAAAAATCTTCTAATCAAATTAATTTACGATTTTACTAACCCTCGACTACTATCACAAGGCAAGCAACAGTATACAAAAAACAACACAGAATACTACAGACTGAGCAACAGGAACCCCACAAAACCGGGGGTGATAAAAGCCAATAATAAGATAAGTAAAAAAAAAATGCTTTTACATAGTGACAACTTTGACGTTAATACATTTTTTGCAAGATAATACGATTTTCATTTATCCAAGCAAGTTAAGGAAATACAAAGTTTAATCCATTTCGACTGAAAAATTTGTAAAGGATAATCCTACTCCTTTTGAATTGCAATATAGCATTTAATATGTCTTAAACAACAATGAACAGCACTTATCATCTTTTGTTGTTGAGTTTAAAAATACTATAGTTTTTTCAAACGTGACTGAGTAGCACTGTTTCATGTATAGATAAGATAATACTTCGTCATGGTTTAAGAGGGAAGAAATACATGGACATAAGCCTTAAATTTTGGTTTAATTGAAAGGCAGAACACATACAACTTATTTCTAATGAAAAACTCATAATTTAAAAAGATTACCTTTTATATCCATACAATGAAAAGGAAGTTTATTTAAAGTGATTTGTACTGTTCTCATTCTTGAAGATATAAACATGGCCTTTGTATAACACTGCAAATTTATCGGGAAAAAAAATGTAGGAATTAAAAATTTAGTGCACATTTTTTGGGAAGCATTGATATGAATTTTTCAGATTTTGCATTATAAAGTGACAAAAAACCTCATATACAGTTCTATGTTATACTTTTATTTGCAGGCTAGTTACAGATATGAATTACGTTGATTCAATGTATGCCATTCACCTGTCTATTGTTTAATATTGATAATCTCTAAATTATTTTGGTTTTCTATGTTTTTATGGGTGCTCGTTGATTTTTGCGACATACACTTGTACTCAGTTCTTTTCTTTTTTGTTTTGTTTGAGTTTTTGTTATTATGAACTTTAATTGTCATTAATAAAATCATTTGTATTTGCTTTAAATATACTTCAATTATTCATAATGTTCTGACTTCTTAGCCAGGCAAAGAAATTCACACCTAAATCAATGCAATTAGGCTTTGATAATCTGGAAAATATCACTTTTAATGTTACAGGGAGACATATTAAATCAAAACCTCAAACAAGAACGCAGTACATTTTCTAAAAAAATGTATAAATGTTTATAGAAAAATAATGTGAATTTGCAAATCCTTCTCTCTTTAATTGTTAGAGATCAGTTGTTCTTTATTACTGAAACTTGGAATGGTATAGTTAAACAACACTTTATTTCTCTTTGTCTCTATAACTTTTAAATATGTTAATTGCATCCGTTTTAAAATATGAATGTTCAGATAGATTGATAAAGACAGACAGACAAATAGAAAGATAGATTTGCTCTTTGGTGTCCGTTATTTTTAACTAATTAGTATGTCATTTAGGTATTTTAATAACTTATTTGGTCTTATTTGATTCATTGTCAAACCGGAGCAGAGGTGAAAAAAATCGGTAAGAAGCTACTTTCAGTAAAAAAAGATAATTTAATTAGTAAATGACAGTAAAAAGAGAAAAAAAGGTCATTGTTTTGCGTGAAGAAATATAAATGTAAGTTATTAAAGCTAATAATAATAATAATAATAATAATAATAATAATAATAATAATAATGATAAAAAATAATAATAATAACAATTGTTTTGAAGTAATGAAAATAATAAAACGTCCTAGATTTGAGAACAGGAATTAAACTAATTTCTGCAGATTTTTAATTTTCATATTCATTTTCAATAAAAGTCTTGTTTCGAATTATTGAGGAAAATCTGTTTATAATTTGGAACGTTCTAGTACAATAGAACTATAAATAGATCCAACAATCCGAAAAAAAACAACCCCAAATTCCACGTCAGCACATATAGATATAAGAAGATGTGGTATGAGTGCCAATGAGACAACTCTCCATCCAAGTCACCATTTGTAAAAGTAAACGATTATAGGTCAAAGTACGGTCTTCAACACAGAACCTTGGCTCACACCAAACAGCAAGCTATAAAGGACCCAAAAAATAACTAGTGTAACACCATTCAAATGGGAAAATCAACGGTTTAATCTATTGTAAAAAAACGAGAAACGAGAAACACTTTTGAACCACATCAACAAACGACAACCACTGAACATCAGGTTCCTGAATTAGGACAGATGCAAACACATGCAGGTGGTTTAAACAATTTAATAGGTACCAATCTTCACCCTTATCTGAAACAATGGTGTAACATCACAACATAGAAAGACACACTATAAAATATCAATTGAAATGGCTTAACTCAATCAAAAGACATATTAACAAAAACAAGTAAACATACACTGAACGAATACATTTGATCTATGACACAATGTAAATAGCACGTACAACTTCACATTCAAGCATTACAAATAAGTGTTTTAAATTTAAATTCGAGAGAGTTTAATATAAAATGATTCATCAATTTAAGTGTCGATTTTAAAAAATAAGTAAGTCATGATCATTTATGATCAATGATTTATTGCAATCATTGAGATTTTCCAGTATCTAAAAATATGTATGAAACTTTTACATGTTTTATATGTCAAATTTTAAAATGTACTTTGCTTAAGTAAACAAGTGTATCGAAAAAGGACAATAAGACAAAGAGAAGCGTACACAACAAATACAAAAACCACTAAGAGTATTCTTTAAATACGTTGTATTTTTTTCATTACACATATAATAACGAGAAAAAAACATAAATCTCTAGAAAAAAGGGATTTTTCACGATGTAAAACAACTTTAAAGAATAAATAAAAACATACAGTAGTCTGAAACATCATTTTCGTAAAGAAAATATCTTATTGAAAAGTGAAAAGCATATTTATCAAATTTGTTTCGAACTATTCGAAATTATTGTTCAAACATCAACGTTAACTGAATTTTCCTTAGGAATAAAATAAAATGTACAGTTGCACTTTTTGAAAATCAGAAATTTGATAAAATGCGAAAAACTATAAAGTAAAAACTGGTATCTATATGGATTCCAGGACATGCATGCAGATAAAAATTGATTAAATGTTTCAATGTTAGGAGAATTTGTATAATAAATACACTTAAAGTTGAGCTAAAAATTATTAAAATTTGCCTTTCTGATATTTATACTTAGTCTAGTAATGTATAATACTAAAATATGGAAACATTGTTTAACATGTTTAAGGGCCAGTCGAAGCCGGCCTATACGTGCGGAATTTCTCGCTGCATTGTAAACCTATTGGAGGCCGTTGTCTGTTTCCCTCTTTTTGGTCGGGTTGTTGTCTCTTTCGCATATTTTTATTTACAGTGGTGGTTCATGATTATCATATTTTTTCGTTATTGTTTCTATTTTGTCTATGTCAATGTTTTTTATTGTTGTTAATTACAATTCTAAATAAAACAAGGTATTGTGGTTACTGCGAATAGGACATGTAGGATAACTATCTAACCGAGTTCAAATTAAGCGGATTTATGCAATTATAGGTTACTTAATGGTCTTTTATAAGCAAAAACAATTCAAACGAAATGACTTGACAAACATATCAATATTGTTTTGCATAGGTCATCATTCTCTTTTTGCTTTCATAACATGATTTTTCTTAACAAATTTCTGCATCTTTTCGTATAATTGGTAAAATTCAGAGTAGGATAGCAAATGACATAGATTTAAATTGTCATTTGTGCGTGTAACCGCATCATTGGTTGTCTCTGGTTTTTGTTATCTGAAAAATACTTGATGTAATGACTGATCTATGATAGTTTATGTATATTTTTTTCAAACCCCATATAACGCTGGCTAATTTGAAAATGTTATGTATCTATTAATCAGGATTCTGCGACTTGTTTTCAAATATATTCCATATATTAGTTAATTCATGATTATCTAACTATATATGCGCATTTCTTTGCCTAATCGTATCACATTCGATTCGGGTTCGGTAAAAGGACAGTGAGATTTTGGGTACGTCCCACTCAGTTCAGTACAGGTTGGACTCGACTAAATACAATATAGATTGAATCGAGTTTAGTTTGAATGCGATCAATTGCGAATGCTTTTCATATAGATTCTTTAGGTTTAGTTCAAAAATGTTTAAATACAGATCTAATATGTCGAGGAACATCCCCAAAACTTTACTCGTCATCATTTTATAACTTCTAGATAAATTCATAATAAATACCAGGATTGAAATTCTGTACGTCAGACCGCGTTTCTTCTATAAAAGACTCACTTATCGTTGACGCTCGAATCAAAAATGTAAAAGAGGACAAATAAAGTAAGAAGTTGAAATGCATGAAGGACACAACAGTGCTAAAAGTTTTGCTAAATACAGCTAAAAGCAATCTATTTCTGGGGTAAAATATCCTTAGTGTTTTGACAAATCTAAAGTTTTGTAAACAGTTATTCTACAATTATGACCATATCATTTATAATTCATGTGAACACAGAAGTGCTGACTACTGGGCTGGTGATAATGTAGAAGAAAATGACACAGCCTAAACGTCGCACCTCCAAAGTTTTCAATGCAGCTGATTTCAAATAAACGCATTACTTCATTTACTATTATAATAGTGATTTTATGCGAAGGATTTTATCTACAAATAATCACCCATATTGGTACACGCAAGTATTTTATCAACATTAAACAAATATAATAAACTTTTGTCGGCTTCTTTTCCCTTTGTTTGTCTGGTACAAATGCATGTATATGATATTCAAACAAGTATTATATTTCTACAATTATGTACTGTTGAAGATTATACTGAAACACAGTCACTTACACTTCTTTAATTGTCCTCTTTGTTTATTGCTCTTCCGTTTTCTCCTATGTTCGTACTGCAATACGTATATGTCACTCAAATGCAGTGCTCTAAATAAATTTAGATAAAATTAAAAACTTACATCGAAACCAAACGTGATTATCTCAGGTAGTTAAACTATCTAATTTTAAATTATAGATAAATTGTGTCATTTAAAAACTAAAATTTTATTGTACTTAATATGTTACTTCTTAAAATAGATTGATAAAAGTGAATCAACAGGCAGATATTCATAAATCCGTACAAGGCGACACAAAAATGGTATCTTAAATAAATTCAAAAGTTTCATCTACCTAAAGTTAACTATTGGTTTACACTATTCTAGTGAAAAACAGTAAATTTAATTTATAAATTAACTCAGTTAAAAATTCCAGAATTGCAGAACGTAAAATGTTAACTCTCAAAACGTGTAAACAGATTTTTGTTTTGATTTGCACCATTATATTTATAATTAAAGTATTAGGTTCTTGTATATCATTGTCCTAAGTTGATTTCAGTAGATTCATAAACATACATATTGTATCGAAACAGTTGTAGGAAAATATCACGTAAGATACATGTAAACATATATACATTTATTTGATTACGTCATACATTAGTTCTGTTTACACGATACTCATCAGTTAATCTAAATTCGATTGAGTCAGAAGGCAAACTTTAATAGCATTCATAGATTTTCAAAAATCCAAAAAGTATGGCTAGGAGTATCATTGTATGAAAAGTAAATTATCATAGAGTTTTGTTGCGCAACCTTAGGTATCAAAATTTGATTACTCTAATATATAACCGCTAAGGTAATACGTGCGCATTCCATGAGTAATGTCAATGCCTAACCCGAGGGTATCTGCAGCTCCGTAGTCAGTACTTCACGAAGTACTGGCATTGAAATACAGATGTTGTTTTAATTAAATTTGATGAAAGTTTGTAAATTGTACTGAATTAAGGATAATGCCTCTCTCATGCATAGCTGAGATTCCTTTTTTAGAATTTGGGTTTAGTGTATTAGCTTTTCAGCGTGTGTTTTCTGGTGAGGATTTTAAAATACTTTGGAATGACGCATCATTGAATAGAAACAGTTGTTGAAATGCACCTCCGGTACCGTTTGTGTTATTTGTTCCTTTTCTATTTTAAAGTAAGAATTCATTATTGCCAATGCCAACGTAAGTTTCAATATTTATAATTGTGTATTATTCTAATGTGAAAACAAAAACCATTTACGCTGTTTTAGGTTTGTTATACTTAAAATTACTTAAAAGTCGAAGGACTGCAAAAGGGCAAAATGTCCTTTATCATCAATGTTATTTAATTTTTGTCTGAACCAGGAGCAGAACGTGTTTTTCAATCTCTACTAAGCTTCAGGAAACATGAGGAGCATTTTCTTACAATGGATAGTCATGATAATTATTCAATTTACAAGCTTCATCCGCGGTAAAGATATATCTTAACAAAACGTTGATAATCTTAATAATTAATTTGCCAATGTTTTAAAACTATTCAGTTTTCTATGCATTTAGCTGGTTACATTGTGTAAAAGAAACCAATAAAATTAAACAAAGCTGTAAAATCATTAAAGGTCATATCTTGCAACTGTAACGAAAATAGATGGGTGGGTTTAATCTATATTTACAAAAATATATCAATAAAACATCTTTTTTTAGGTGAACATTTCTCCTATGGGAATTTCCAATAGTTGACTTGTTATCAATGTAAAAGTAAAGTGTGTATGCATTCATTATATTTATAAATGGATTGATACTGTATAATGCCTTTAAGTGGCAACCACGCACCATAACCATAACCTTGTCGACTTTTTGAGAGCTATCGATGAGAAAAAACTTTAAAATCTGTTTTATCTAAGTGAATAGTTGATATCAACATTAAACATTATTTACATCCGGTAATTTTCAAAAAATAGGATTCAGTCACTTATTGCATCACTGTTACCAATCCCCGAAAGGAAATTTTCACGTTCATGTTTTCATCTCAAAAAGTGCAGGGGACAGTAAATATGGTTGATCTTTTTAAGAGATAGAATCGACATAGATGCCTTTAATGGTGTGTCAGACGTTACAATCTTCACACAAAATAAGATATTTGTTCATTAAATAAAACAATTAATCTTAAAAACGAGTATAGGTGTAATACCACCATTGATTTTCCCCAATTAGTCTTTGTTAAATTCGCACTTTTCCAAAAAATGTGCAGAATTTATCTTTGTTTCAAATAGGAAATACTTGGCATGAGTAAAATGTTTTATCCTGTCCAGTACTATAGACAAAATTTCACACATTTCATTGCATTTAAGAAAATAACCATCACTGAAAGTTAACCAATCAAATTTTCACCTCTTTTTTACTTGTGTACAAGCTTTAGTAAACATGTAACCTCAAGTTTCCAAAATAGTTTATAGAAGCATCATATAGAAAAAAAGGTGCTTTGAAACACTCAAGATATGTGCTTATGACTCAAATTTTTTTTATTGCAATGAAATGTAGGATTAATTACCTACAATTGTCAATTTCAAGGCAATACTTTTTTCGACCCTTTTTCGTATGCAACCGGATATGACGTACTATGATTTGGTGGTATTACACATATATGTTCATAAAAACAAAAGATGTATTAAAAAAATAAAAATATGTGTTCATGAAATAAAAAAAATGTATGCATAAAACATAAATAATTGTTCTTAAAAAATTTGTTTGTTTTTAAAAAAAAATATAAATGTTCAGAAAACAGAATAATTTTCATAAAAAAAATAATTGTTGAAAAAACAAATAATTGTTCATAAAAAAGAAATATTTGTTCATAGAAATAATTAATTATTCATAAAAGTTAAATATATTTTCATAAAAACTTAAGTATATATACATAACTTTGCCAGAACGACTAACGTGAAGCTTCAACATATCAATATTCCAAACCGTAATTTAAAAAGGGTTCCAAAATGCTTTATTTAGCTATGGATCCTATGCAAAGTGAAATAACAAAAAATACCAAACTTCAAGGGAAATTCAAAACGGAAAGTCTTTTATTAAATTGCAAAATCAACACACGAAACACATCTAACGAAAGGAAAACAACTGACTCGACAAAGGCATTTCCTTATGCAGAAAATAGTAGATTAAACCTAATTTAATAGCTAGCTAAACTTCTCAATTTCTTTAATGTGTGGAGTTATGTACTTTTCTATCAATATTTATCTTCTATGTATGTCCATTGTTCAACAATCACATTAGTAAATGCATGCACACACTTTGAGTTTATAGTTTTGGGTTGTATATCGATGCAGTTCACAAATAACTACATGTCTTCTCAGCATTTATATTTTTAGAAATACATAAAAAATAATTTTCGAACCTATGTATACATAAACCTCTTTCCAGCACATTCATTTTTGTTAAAAAGATGCTAAGGGTGACTATAAAAGGTAAGTTTGAAGAATTTGTTTAAGCTGAACTACAAAATAACAAAAAATATAACTAAAATAAAAAATATCTCCATTATTTATATAGAATTAATGGATATAACCCACACGATTGGTCTCTTCTAGAGTTCCAACCAATGAACAAAAATGTGCGGATAATGTTTAACTCCCATTTATTGAAATGAATACTCATTCTGATCCTTCATTTAAAGTATAGTAAATAGGAAATGCACTTCCCATTTTCTTCCATTCTTTTATAAAACTGTCTATAACACTATTTTAAATTAGATGAACAGTTTTCATTAGACAGTTTATTATAGTCATTTATCCGGTTCATGGGACATTTTTCCTAAACTACTTAAGCTATCTAAACTATTTATGACTTGAGACTTCTATAACACTGTGTCGTCGTAGTCTCCGTTCTGACTTTGTATTGTTGGTCTAAATGGATTTGTCACTTGATATCTGTCTCATTGACGACTGTATATATCATAGATAATGGGTATGTTAAGGTTTTTCCTGTCTTATCACACACAGAGGTGTACAGGATTTTTAAAAATGAAAAACCGACTGAAGCGAGGATAATGAGATGATGCGTTCTATCCAATATAACGAAAATCAATGAACTTTCATAGTATTGTACAGTTTTAGTACTGAAAACGTATCTAAATATATATAGTACTTGTTCAGTACTTCAAAATAACTGTTTTTTATTTCCGTACCATAGTTTCACAGTTCTGGACTTGTATGTAAAATTGGAAGCAACATCTGATTTGAGGTTTACACAGTATTTTTTGTTCCAGTTCAGTACTTTAAAAATTTTATACTTTCAATAAAGTGTCAGATCAAATAGTACAAATCGAGCTCTGTAAAATTCTTACACTAAAATGTACAAAAGCGTTGCAGTACAACATTATAACTATATCATTTAGGCGATAGGAATAAACTCTTCTTTTTAGTACTTAAGCAAGTTCGGGAAGACTATATTAACTACGAATTGAGTTCGAATGATTTTGCAAATCTCTTTAACACATATAATTTGAAAATTTATGTGAAGAAAACAAATCCTTTTGATAAACACTAATATACCAAAAAAACAATAACACAATTGAACTAACAAATATAAATACATTGTTTACGCCTGCAAGTGTTAATTCCTTTAATTGACCCTTCCGGAACACATTTTGTATTCCGCGGCTTTCTGGTTTTCTGTTTTGTGCTAAATCATTAGATGTCTGTGTAATGTTTTGTAGACTTTTGTTTGCTTTTTTTGTGGTTTTCCTTGTAGCCATGGTGTTGTCAACTTGTATCATGCTGATTGTTTTGATTGCCATTATGGTATCTATGGTCGTATTGTATAGCATCATCACGCTTCCGCAGATATCCATAAACAACAGATAACCATATAAAAACTCTCAAAGTTTATTTAATCATTTTTCAAATTACAAATACACGTTTAAAGTTCATATACTTTGATATTACGAAACTATATCAAAACGGAAATAAAGGAAACTAATATTGACTTCCGAATATCTATCAGATAGTTTAAAGTAGTGTTTATGCTCGCATCAAGTTTAAGTTTAGTTTAATATAAGAATATGTTGTAAGCACTACCACTGACATAGATCAGATGACAAAAAATCGCGTTACACTCTTATTAAGTAAAAATAATGGTGTCTGTACAAACACTTGAGAAGTCAAACAAAACAACTACACTGCCATCCATTACATATGTTACAAATGTTTACAGTCACCTTTTCTTGTAAATATGCAGTGATATGGAGTTTCTTATGCTGCCATCAGCTCCTATCATACAAAGTGCTCTGGACTATTTCTAGAATACAAAAGAGTGAAAACATTTATTGTGGTATTGTTATTTCTGTTATCGAATACATATCTATGCGTTATCTTAATGCATGAACTTTTCAAGATTTCTTTTGATATGCATGGGTATTTCCTTTTGATGCTAGAAAGGGCGTATGAACTCTTTAAAAATGTTGTTTTATCTTGACTAAAAGTATCCAGTCATTCATTCATCTTTAATAACTTTTAGATCATTTATTCGGGATTGGTTTAACATGCAATCATAAACATCAGCATTTAAAAAAAATGTATTTTCAAATTTTACGCATTGAATTTTACAGTTATACATTTGTAGTTTCCTTTCACTCAGCTTGAAACTTCCAATACATATTTTCATAATTAAGGATGAACTTAGGTGAAATTGAAAAAAATCTAGAATTCTAAATTGATACTATAAGTCATAAGATCATTAGTTAAGGAACAAAATAAGCTAAAACTATTAATAGGTTATGGAGCTCCTTTTCGAGATATTTAATTTTTGAAAAATGGCAGGAAAAGAATTACTCGGACTTTTACTTTATAATTGCATTGGTATTACTTAGGTCTCAAATCGAAAGAAAACACATTTATAATTTGCTTAAACTTTTGTAAATGACCTTTAATGAGCTATTAAGATCTTATATGAAAAGAAAAATGGGTATTATGGGGCAAAATATTTGACCCTGTATCGTAGGAAAAAAACCAAGAAGTCCGAACATCTGACAAAAATTCCTAAACCTGACCTAAGTACATCCTTAAATAACTATAACAGTACTAAAACTATCTTGGCTAACAGTTACAATAACTTGCCTGAAATGCACAATTTAGGTAATACTTCCGTACAAGTCTACTTTTAACTACCCTTATAAATCACTATATCAAGGCAAAAAGTCGGTTTAGCTAGCTATAAAACCAGGTTTAATCCACTATTTTCTACATACGGAAACAGGAATATGACAGTTGTTTTCGGTTCGTTAGATGTGTTTGAGTTTTTGATTTTTATAAAGGACTTTCCGTTTTGAAATTCCCTTAGAGTTCGATATTTTTGTTATTTTACTTTTTATGGTGGCTAACATATTTTGTTTATAGATTCGTTATTGATACAATTGAAAATAATAGATAACCATATTGTGTGTATGATAATTGATTCTTATGTTAAAGTGATAGTGTGAAAATCAACTTTTATTCTCATATGGAGAATGATTTGACACTGAACGTCGTTCATGCGCATTTTTGGCAGTTTACTCGTATTGAAATGAATCCACTGAAATCTAAAATGAATGGCAACAACAAAATCATGAAGGTAATGCAAATAGAAGCCCGAAATGAAAATTCGAACATAACTCAATGTTTAAAATCATATCTGAACATCACCATCATTCCTTCCTAAAAACACTATGGATTTTTGCACGCATTTGTAAAGTAAATGATCCAAATTAGCAATATATCCCACCCATTCCACCGAATCTTTCTATGCTTACAGTATTTACCGATAGATATACGTATTACGATTCACGAGAATCGCTTTTAAATGAAATGTCGCGTATAACATGTATACTATGTATAATATTGAGAATAAATATTGCTTTTACCATTTTGTATTCCTCTTTTCTGTTCTTCGAACTGTATGTTACTTATCTCTTGTTGCAAAATATCTTTAACATCATTTGTATAGTCTGTACTTTTGTTATTGTTAAGTTCCATTCGTTTTGCAACATTTCGGACAAGTCTGCATAATTCCTTGAATCTAGAATTGTCAATCGCAAACGCAGACAGATGTTGAATTTCAATTCGTATAAGTCTAATTCTTTCAATATCATCTCCAATTTTCTTGTCCGTTTCTTTGATATCTTTTAAAAACCCTCCCCAGGAACCTTTTGTAGGCATGTGTCGATTTTGCCGTCTGAGTTCAGCATACAAATAAGAAATATCACATTCTGTTCTCGATCGGACAGGGGACGAATCAACAGCAAGTCGATCATAAAGAGCATCAGTCAACACTGTAAGTGTGATAATAGACATTCGCGATGCATTGATCTGTTCTTTGGTCAGGGTTGGCTGCAAAATATATACATTGACAACATCTTTATCAAATAATTGTTTAAAAGAATACAATACAATCAATATATGAAATTATTTGCAATGTTTTAGATTTTTGTGGTGAAGGTTACTTGAACATAAATTCCCGCCATGGTTTCAAATCACGGGCACAGCGATATATGGTATTATACCCTCTCCAATTGTGACAGCTTTTATCTCGTAACTATTGTAATATTTTAAAAGAAGAACTTATACTTTTTAAGTATTAATCATAACATATTACTCATATCTTCTCTCATACAAGTAAGCATGACAAGGACTTTTTGTTACAACTAATCTGTGTTCGCCTTATGGATAGCGTTCGTTTTGGGATCGTATCTAAAATTCTCATTTCCCGTTTGAGTATGTTAAAATTAATGTCAACAACTCAACGTTATTTCACGTGGTTATCCTTTCATGTTTAATTTATACAACCATTATAACATAATTATTGAATTGATTTAAAAGAATATTTGGAGTGACTTTGAGGGATATGTACTTTTATATATTTACACGTCAAGTACTGTAGATTTCATCAGCTGAAAGCGTTTAAACTTTAGTAGATGATTTGAAATTTTTTCACATGAATACAAGGAGCGCGTTATAACATTTCTTCTGTTTCTAAGAGACATCTTTCAAATTTATCTGATAAAAATAGAAAGAGGACAGATACTCCAAAATATGATTGTGATATATTTTGTGTTTAGCTGGTTCATATAATTGTTCTTTCTAACATGAATACAATGATTAGATTTGTCCAAGTTACATAGTTTTAGAATCGATCCGTTCCCAGTTTTTGATTGAGCTGGATTAAGCTCGGTCATTGATTTTTATGTAGTTTTGTTGTCTTTTTGTCGTCTTTCGGTTTTGCTATGATGTAATTTTTTTTCTTTTTTTTCTGCTTTTGAATAACAAACATGAAAGAAATAACACTTTATAAATTACATGCGTCCGTAGGCTTTCAGTTTTGAATGTCCCCTAATTGCATTGTTTGATTTTTGTCATTATAAAGCATGTTTGGAATTTGAGATATAAATGTATTGTATATTTATAAATGTCTAAGAATCTAGCTTTAATACGCTAATTAGTGTTTTAAAAGTGAAACCGTCTTGTTATATCTTAAATATATTCATGCACTATGTCGCGAGATTATTATCTGGGTGAAATTGGATGCTGATATAAAATTTGTAGCTTATCGTACAGCTCGTATAAGCATATCTAATAATGCTATTTAAATTGTAAATGCCCAAGACATATTCGATGTTTCTTGCTCTTTTTACTTTTGATAGGATAAAGAAAAGACAACTCGTACAAACACAATTCCGTTTGCCGTTGCCTTTTATTCAGCTCTGATAAATTTTTAATCTATTGCCCACAAGCTGTGGCGTCTGATTGATAATAACCCTTCCTTTAAAGATATTTTTTCATCACCTCCTGTTATCGCCTTCCACAGACCCTAAAGTCTCAAAGATATGCTTGGTAATCAAAAGAGATCTAGAAAACTGTGTGTTAAAAATTTTGCTGATGTAGATTAGTAAAAACTCAAATATACCAGCCTTATAATTTGTTACACCAGACACGCGTTTGGTATACAAGAAACTCATCAGTGATGCTCGAAACAAAACAGTTTGAAGACAAAATCAAATATACAGCGGAAGAGCACAAACAATAAAAAGTTGTGCCAAAAAGTTCAAAGCAATCAAAGCCCTGGAGAAAAACACCTTAGTGTTTCAAATAGTTAAACAGTTGATAAACTGTAAATTTACAGAAAAAAGATACAGAAATAATATTCTATGTCAACACAAAAGTGTTGATTACTGGGCTGGGTGACGAAAAGTCTACAAGCAGTAACTTCGACCCAGTGGTTGTAAAAACAAATGAAATATACTAGATGTAAGATCTGTTAAACTTCCAACAAAAAAAAAACAAACAACAAAAAAATTAGTCAGTACTGTACAGTAACAAAGGAGCAGTAGAACATCTACATGTATGCAATATCAAACTGTAAAAAACGGACAACTGTATTTAAGTTCTTACTTGTGGAACTTGAAAGCTGTGAAACAAAACTAAATTTTACATCAAATTGAGCAATCATCAGTCATTTCATACCACAGGAAAAAACTGAACAACTACGACACACATAGCCAAAGCTAAAACAAAATAAACAACCGAAAGACATACTTTGGGTATATCAGCCACGTTCTCTTAAGAGCTTACGATACTGTTACAAGGGAGATAATGACGTTGCTAACGTAAACTGTTTTTTTTTTCGCGACCTCAAACTGTAATATATGGGGAAAAGATTCATTTTTCGACCCTTTTTTTATCATGTGAAAACGAATGCATTGACCCTTATTTTTTAAAATGACATTTGGCTTGATTATGTATGAAGATTATTTTTACCAATTTTTATGAACACATGATCGATGGAATATTTTGAATTAGATAATTATACCACAAAAAATAATTATTTTTTTGTCTAAAATTAAAAAAAAATAATAAAAATTAATTATTTCTAAAGAATTATTGCAAATTTAGAGCATACTTATATTAAGACGATATTCTAAATGATTTTAAAAAAATCCTTTTGTTTTTATCTATGCAACAAAAAAGTTAGGTATGTCTAAAATGACAATCTTTTAGATATATTGAATGTTGATTAGCCTTTGTCAGTGTCAATTTTTTTTTATCAAATGTAAAGGAATACTAGTTATTTATGTTCACAAAATATCTCAGTGATACCGGTTGAGATTTAACCGTTGTTTTAATACGAAAGCCGGAACCTCATAAAACAAAACAAAACCTAATTCATACTAACTACCCATCTCTGAAAACAGCTTCAGTGTAATTTGTGAGCATTGGAAGTTATTTACAAAATATCCCAAATATCCGAGATCTTTCCCGAGTCTACCCCCACCCCTCCATGATAGATCTAAGGCAATCCGAAAGTCTGGAGAACCTGTTGATACCGGCCTAAGTGTTGTCGACGAGAATTACTTATGGAGAATACCGTTTGTGTTGTAACAAACGTTACAAATGTTGCCTAAAGATGCATCGCTCATCAAAATTCCACAGTAAGGCCACCAAAAATAACTATAGAATATTTTGCAATGTGATCTGCAAAAGTTTGAATGTTATTCATTCTAGAATGTTTGGTTTGTGACGTCCAATATGTGGGATAGTCACAGCCTTTCCACAAATACCTCAATGGCCATAGAAGTGGTGTATTTGAGAAGCCACTTCTCCCAGTTAGCCATTTCAAGACAGTCGGATCATAGTTTAATGAATTTAACCGCATGAAAGTCCTAGTGATTAAACAAAACATTCACTGAAGTGATGCTAGCGACACGTTCCAGAAAGCGTCTAGATCAAGAAATTAAATGTACTTCGTCCAATGGCATCCACACGCAGTGCCAGTTTGATAGAGATGTTTATCTATTATTTAATAGATATTTACACTAACTATTACTTTTTGACAATTTTGTATGTAAAGGTACGCAGCCACGTTTATATTGTATTGCGTTTTGTTATGTTTGATGAAGTTTAAGATTTCGGGTTAAATCAATGGTTAAAAATGTATCTGTATAACAGAACTATTATTTTTAAACATAAACAACTATTATTGCTTTACATTTCATAAGATAATATTGACATTGACGAAGGCTATTTGTTCAGTCGAAAGATTTGTCAGCAAGATATAATAACATTCTCGTCGTATATAAACATCTTATATAAGCAAATCTTAAGACTTTTGTATTACCTTTAATGTATTTTCGATCCATTCAGCAGAAATCTCATTTGTACAATGGAACTCAGAATGCATTTTGCAAAAGTACTGTGTTTTCTCTTCAATCTGATCGACATCTTCCATTCCAACACAGCACGGCAATGCTGAAGCTGAACATTTAAGCTTCGTCTTGTAACACAATTTCATCTGAAAGAGTCTGCCTAGTCGTTGAAGAAATGAATCGAGTTCTTTTCTTAAGGCACTGTAAGACCGCTTTATGTGTCCCCATTTCCAAACTTGCATCTGTATAATATTTTTGTGAGCCGCTATTAAAAGCATCTCATCTTCAGCATCTTTTAGATAAAACAATGCAAAATTGCTGTATAACACTAGCTCGCTATCACCTGTTAAATGACTAACTGAGGCAACTGCAAGTTCTCGACTGTATGCAAGAAGAAGACTGGTTGTCAACGGCGGTGGTAAGAATTCAAATTCGAGACATAACCATGAAGATTTTGATTCACATTTAAAGAGAACAATCACTTCATCAAGATCCTTTGTCCTTTTCATACAAGGAACAAAGTAATTTGATTCCTGTACAATTTCGTTTGATGCCTGCTTAATTTTAGGACGAACTATTATATCAAATTTCTCCATCATCGCTAGAATGTGATCGCGATGATCTTTAATTTCTGAAGATTGGCATGAAAATAAATGATCTAAAAGCTTTTCGCTTAGTCGTCCCGTTGTTCGGAACTGATTCCATTCAGTTATAATTGATACCTCAACCTGAAATATATCTGCAAATACTATACATTTGAATGCATTTGCAAGCCACTGTGGAAACAAAACAACATAATCAGGTAAATCTTTGAAGTATGTGTACGTACCAATGCCATGGTGATAAACGAGAAAAGCTTCAACTTCATCAGGATCGGAAATTGGTTGATTTGTGTTTGATGCAATTTCTAAAATTTCCGCTTTAGATAAGATAAATTGGCCGCTATTTATCTCTTCCAGCAGTGACTTTTCGAGGTTAACCCACCGGACGGGTCTACTTTCATTCCAGGAAGTTGTTGATTGCGCAGTAACCAGTAACTGCTTTCTCATTTGTTCAAAATCCTCATCTATATCATCTGTGTTAGAAACTAAATAGTAATTTCTCACATGTTTCAGGGTTTCCTCATTTTCTACAGCATTCTTAACCTCTGTTGTTAATTTATCCTTACATTGCTGCAGGCTTCCCTAAAAAAAAAGGGTTAACATGGAAAAAAAACCAACATTATGGTTTTCAGATACAATTGAATCACCCAAAGTAGTATGAATAAGGAAAGTTCTTATAAGTTTGATTAAAATTAATTTTTGTGAAATTATATTACCTGAATAATATCTCCCAATTTTTAAATAAAACCGACTTCCATGAGAGCGACGCTTGATATATATATATGATATTATAGATAGTTTAAATCAATAATAACGTAAAAAAAATGTAACACAATTATTTAAATTAATTTAACCTCATAGAGGGAGTTGAATGAGACTGAGGAATGAGAAGGCATGAGAGTCCTCTTTTGAATTGAAAGTCTTTAGTCCTACATAAGTCTTTTTAGCCTTCACAATTTTCGTCATATTTTAAAATAAATTGATTTGTTTAGGTAAAACGACTGACTTTTGTAAACAGTTAAAGGACAACTTTAAAATTTGACACACATGTTTTACCTTAAAAACAAATCTTAATCGTAAAAATTTAAAAACAAAATGACTTTATTTACTCTTTAAATCATGATTGTGTTTGGTGCAAATAGGTCTTTTTTTTTAAAGATGTTTCAATCATTTATGCTGAATGAATCTGTTCAAGAAAAAAAAACCGTGATTATTTTATGTTTTCTAGTCGCACTATCAAAAGTGCATGCATATAGTTAAAATGTTAAAAGCATGTTTTTGAGTTTTAATTTTTTTTGTTATAATCTAAAAAAAAAAAACAGTCTTCAAAGTAGTTTATATTTTCTCCTCTTTGCAGTTTAAGGATGTGCAGAACACTTAAGAATTAGGAATTTAACTCATAAACAATCAACAGCACGTTTTAATCACAAACTATTAGTACAGAGAAATCAAGCTTCTCAATGATCAAAAGAAGTATTTGACAAACGTCTATATATTCAATGAAATTATTTTTGTAAATTGTGTGGTTCAAATTTCTTGAAATTTTGATATTTTTGTCAAGTTGTGTGGTCAAATTCAATATTTTCACAAAAAATATTTTTTTTTTGTCAAAATGTTAGGAACCAATTCAAATTCCATCCACTTGAAATCAAATTATCAGTCTAACCTTAAATTTGTCTTTATGAGTCCCGACAATAAAAACTGATGGGTCTTTATGTGGTTTATCTTCGTCATTAGAATGATCTGTTCCATTACATCGGATTGCTTCTAGCCAAAACTTTAAATCATCTGAAAAAAAAAATGAAATGCATATTATGATAATGCACGTTAAGATTTTCGTCAACAGCGTAATTAAATTTAATGAACATGACTTCAATTAGGTAAACACAATATATACACTTTCACAGACAAATCGAGAAAAAAGAGACCATATAGGTGGATGATTTAAGGTAGGAAAATTAAAGGCGTTTTATTTTACTATAGACATGCTTACATTTGGGATACTAACTAGTTGTTTTAGTTATCACTCCGAAATTATCTTGATTATTGAAAAATTTGTTTTTGGCGAAGAGTCGTTTAGGAAGATAATGTGTAATAATTAGTTTACTTGGGTATGCAGGAAAATGATATTTTGCTAATATTGCCTCACTCAGCCTATACCCATATTGACAATTGAACTGTTTATCATAATATATATGTATCAAACAAATAATATACATGATATAAGCTTTGTTAACATAAAAAAAAAAAAAAAATACTAAAAACAAAAATGAACCCTACCGATGCATATTTTTTTAAAAAGTGAATAAAATATTTCCTTTTTTGGTTACTTTTCGTTTGTATTTGAACTAATTTAGGTCATTATCACAAATTGGAAAATAAACTAAGCAATATGTACTAAAATAACATTCAAGAGTAGGAAATATATATTACAATGTATTATAAACTCATTTATTAGGCTTTTATGGAGAGGACCACACACAACATAAATGCATGATAGCCAATTTAGAATGAAAACATTTTATTTTTCTGTTATCAAGAAGATATACCGTTGTCATGTTACTGATACAATTTATTTGTATCGTCAAAATTTATTTAAATCTAGATTAGTGCTTAATATCAAATCAGTGTATTCATAACATTTGTGTAAGATATCAACTTAATAACCCAATAGACCAATTTTCATACGTATTTTTTAATTGGTTTGCCAAATAAATGCAAACTAAAAAAATATCACTTTGTGCTTTCTCTATAAGATTGTAACTGTGTTGTGTACAACTTTGAGAACAAAACCATACTATGAAAAACTTAATCAGCTCTAAATGAAAGTATGGGGTTCTTGAATACAGTTTAACAGCTTCTGGCGTACTTTTCTTTTTTACATTTTTCAACTGGATTCGAATCAATACTTTACCTTAAAATTAATGATCAAAATAGATTTTACAGTATAATTTCATCCCCCTACTTGCTATTGTATGAATAAAACACGCAAAAAATTAATTGATAAGGTATAAAAACGAATTATACTGTCCACACTAGGGACTTCATTCTTTAACAATGAAAATCAAATAACATTTACTGCGTTCCGAGACCTACTAATAACTATTGCATAGTGATATCATAGTTTAATTGGTTGTCATCAAACTTAACAAATTTCAACTACATCATCATACTTTAGGCTATAATTAATATCTAGAGCACTACATATTCACACGACAAATGTGCTTACATCTAAAATCCTCAACAGACATATCCTGGGTAAATTTGGAGACATCAAAAGTCACAATATAGATAGCATCTTTTGACAGGAAGGCCTTGTGTGTATTATAATATATCTCGTCGCCAGCAAAGTCCCAGAAATCAATGTGTGCAAATTCCTCCTCGTCTACGGGTGCTTTCAGTATTTCACATAAATCATGCAGATCTTCACTGATATTTTCGTACTCACTGCTTTTACTATCATGTGTACTGGTTGCATACACTGTATCGTACGTTGGCTCCCATTTGTCGGTTTCAATTGAAGATAGACCATCTTCAGAAAAAGGATCATCAGTGTCTTCTTTATTCTTGTTATGTTCGTCGGCCTTACCACTTTTAGAGTCTATTACTTTGTATGTGTCTATTATTGACTTTAAAAGCCTTGAGTTTACGTCCTCTTCAATTGATGATTCTGAAATGTTTTTATACTATATTTTGTATTTGCAAACCCACCAACATTGTCGACCATATGATCGAGAGACTTATGTACGACTTTGAAATGCTTTAAATGGTTTAGTTTGGGATAATTTTTATAAACGTTCATTTGCTAGTCTAAACACACAGATTTAGCCCAGGAAAACCGCTATATAAATAAATTAAATGTTTAGACTTGAGCGTAACTGATGCAAGAAATTCAAAAGGCGCTCCGAACGCGCGAAATTCATAAAGTTTTATTTTCATCAAGTGTAAATGCTACCATCTCATTCGTTTTTAAGGAAATTGGGAAAAAGCCTAACAGTAGTAATAATGTTTGAAAATTATATAAATCATACCTTCTTGACAAATCCATTTCATATCACCCAACTTTGCTTTACATTTTGAGAAATGTATTTCTACTCCATTAGTACTATTGACATCTTTAATTGCTTTCCTTAATAATCTTCTCACCAAACACGTTTTTCCTGACTTTTTGGGTCCGACTACAATTATGCGAACCTTATTTCGTCTTTCCGTGCCTAATTTCAAACATTCTTTATATATTTCTACTGCTTTTTCATTCTTTTCTAGTAATTCATGTGGTATTAAATGATCTGATGTATGCAAGTTGCTGCTCTTTCTGGATACATTGCGAATGTTGTCATATATGGTCTCTTAAATAAGAAAATACTTTAGTAATGATCATTTAAACAAAAAACATGACAAATCTAACTGTAATAAAATTATTTTAAATTTTACAGGTTATAATGACTAAAGATACTATTTATGCAGTTTGAGCTGATTAATATCAGTGTTGATTACAAAGTTACTGTTTTATTGGTAAGACTATGATGTAATACTGTATTTCAATTGTCAAAATATGTTTATATCTGAGGTCACAAAAATTTCTTTCATTTTCTCAGTTGTTAATATCTAGGCATTTAGACCATTTTCCCAAAAAAAAAAAAAAAAAAAAAAATCAACGATATGGAACTTATTATGGTAAAAGAAATTTTATTTGTATTCTGAAATATTGATGTGGAATTCCTTTAATAAAAGTAATTTAAATATTTAATAAAAAAAAAAATAAAAAAAAATCACTTCAACACTGGGACATGTGGAATGTGATATGTGTAGATAATTCTCTATCTTTATTTGAAAAAAAAAGATATGTACTAAATATGAATTTCATCTACAACCTCTTGATACAGTAAATTGCGCTTGTTTATATTTTAGAGAGAAATGTCATGTCAAAGTTAATGGTAATGAATACTAAGAGACATCATACAAAAGAATCTAGTTAATGTAACCAATACTGTTGCTGCAATGGAAAGAAAATAATCATACCATTCAATTTTGAATTTGGAACAAGTCTACGGATTAGAGTGTAACCTTTGCGGATTGGTTTACGTCCGTGAAACGAAAGGAAGGCTAAACAAACGTATGTGCGGCGATCAGATATCAACCTCAATGCAAACGACATTCTGTACCAGCATTTTAATCAGCCTGATCATTCCATCGTTTCTATGACAGTTCGTATTATCGAAAAAAATATACCACAAGACTAACAATCCTCAACTTGCAGCGCCTCTCCGTAGACAAAAAGAGGACTACTGGATTCAACAATTGGGAACTGCGACATCATATGGTTGCAATAACAAAATAGATGGTATAGGTATTCTATCTAGTCCTTCCTGTAGCTCGGTGAATGTGATGAAAATTTTCAACTCTACTCCTCGACGTAGACGCAGTCATGGTCATCGTCATTATACATCACCTACTTTGCATGATGTCTCTATTAATGACTTGCTGCCATTTATACAAAAGCCGTTAGGTATTCATCACATTCGCACGAAACTTTATTCATTACCCCTTTCAAAACGTCATTCTCTGTTCAATTTATGTTTGGAAACCACTGTTATAAACCCTCATTCAAACCAATACAAACTTACAGCTATCATTTCGGACAACAAAGGTCGATGGCGTCAACTTAGGCAATATCCATCATCATAAATTAGTTCAGTCGAAAATACCTCCTTATTTTATAGATAAGTATGTACCAATAATTTCTTATACCTTTACCAAACCAATTGCAACTAAAATTTTCAATTACAAACACGTTTTGCAGGATCTCAACATTGACGACTTCAAGTCTAAACCTCCTGATTGCACCTGTGCTAGTTCCCAATTCACATATAATCCGACTGGCCTCGTTATTACCGGATACCTCAACATTGTCAATAACACTTCCTTGCGAAATTTGTTATCTATAGGTCCGAAATATCGTGAATCAGATGTGGATACTAAAAACTTCCAAAGATCTTTTAGAGTACATACAATCTAAAACTCTCTCATCTTGCAATAATATTAAAACATTTGACTTTTCTACACTTTACACAAGTATTTCCCATTCCAAACTAAAAGACAAATTGAAAGAGTTGGTATTACTTTGTTTCATTAAAAAGAATGGCGAACGTAGATACAAGTATCTTGTCTTGGGGAGGGATAAAGCCTACTTTGTAAAGAATCCCTCTGATTTTAACACAAAATTCTCTGAAACTGACATTATCAAGATGCTTGATTTCTTGATTGACAACATATTTGTTACGTTTGGAGGACGTGATTTTCAACAGAGTGTCGGAATTCCAATGGGAACTAATTGTGCCCCTCTTCTTGCCGACTTGTTCCTTTATTATTAACTTTACATTCCCGCTATATAGATGATGTTCTCTCACTAAATAATACAAAATTTGGTAACTATGTTGAACGAATCTATCCCATCTAACTAGAGATAAAGGATACTACAGATACAGTTAAGTCTGCCTCATATCTTGACTTACATCTAGGAATTGACAATCAGGGTCGGTTGAAAACAAAAATTTACGACAAAAGAGATGATTTCAGCTTCCCAATTGTGAACTTTCCATTTTTATGTAGCAACATTCCAGCAGCGCCTCCATACGGAGTATATATCTCCCAATTGATACGATATTCCCGGGATTGTATTTCCTATCATGATTTCCTTGATAGAGGATTGCTACTTACAAGGAAGCTATTAAACTAAGAGTTCCAAATGGTGAAGTTGAAATCATCCCTTCGTAAATTTTACGGACGCCATCACGAGTTGGTTGACCGTCATGGAATAAACGTTTCACAAATGATATCGGATATGTTCCTTATGTCGTAACTACAATATCCTTCCCTTTTCACGAATGTGACCTACCGAATTAGACTATTTACCGGATTTGTAATAACATAAGCAACACTACGGGTGCCACAAGTGCAGCAGGATCTGCTTACCCTTCTGGAGCACCTGAGATCACCCCCCAGTTTTTGGTGGGGTTCGTGTTGATTAGTCTTTAGTTTTCTATGTTTTGTCATCTGTATTATTATTTGTCAATTTGTCTTTTTATTTTGGCCATGGCGTTGTCAGTTTGTTTTCGATCTATGAGTTTGACTGTCCCTCTGGTATCTTTTGTCCCTCTTTTGTACCTGTAAGATTTATACAATCACTTTGCAATCAGACAATACATTTTCAGCTGTTGTTTTAAGCACTCAGAATTATACATAGAATTGCTTAAAACAATATATTGTTAATTAAAAACATTAACTTTTATCAAAGACATAACATTTTGAATCTTTGCCAGGGCAAAGTGGACTCTGCATCTAAGTTTAATATATATCGACGTCATTAAAAATAGTGTTAACATAAAGTGAAGTAACAGAATTACATACAATAAAACACCAATATCGTTTCCATGACTTTTCCTAGTAAAACATTTAACATTAACACAATGATTTAGAAACTAAGTTTCCAAATCCAGAATCATATGCATACTCTTGCATTTGAACATAATTGTTTTTTTTCTACAAACAGTACCTCTTCTTTCTTTTCTTTGTACTTTTGTCGGGTCTGAAGCTGCATCCGCATATATCTAAAATAACATATAAGATACCGTTTATACCTTTAACTGACAATTTTAAATACTTTCAAATTAGGAAACTAACATAATATTAATCTACTTTTAAGATATACGTAAACAATAACCAATTGTATATACTTAATAGTAACTAATCACAAATTACAAACTGACAAATATCTTTGATGTTTTGATCATCTAAGATAACATTTTCTGTTAGTTCCCAAAGACCGAATACTAAATAAAACATACGTGGAATTGCAAGACTGAAACAGCCCACTCCAACATCTAATACCTTGATATTTGTACAAACAAATGCAAAAAGCATTAACCAACGTATAGTTCGCATAGACATTTTTCGAAAAAAAAAACAAACAAAAAACAGGCCAAGCTCACCTTCCTTCACGACAAGGAAACAACGAAATGCCATAGTATAATTCATAAAAAGAAATAACTACAGGAACTTTCCAGAGTACAGCGCACAACAACAAATTATCCCCACCAGCAACATCTTACTCACACACAAAAAAAAACAACAACAACATCCAAACAGAGATAAACCATACCTTTTTGGCATTGTGCATTCCAGATGAAGGTAAATGCAGAAAAGGGCTTTATACAATTTTTAATTGTTTTTTAATCTTGTTTCATTGATGAAAGTAAAATCAGGAAAGTTTACTATAATATCAGTGTCACAGGTAAGGGGAGTGCTGGGTGCAAGCTTACAACCCCACCACATTAAGCATGTGCTTGTCCCAAGTCAGCAGCCTTTCAGTCAGGGGTTGGCGTTTATTGCTTTATATCATATTTGTTTTTCGTTCGTTGTTGTTATCAAATCCGGCTTTGGATTTTTCATATGAAGTGCTTGACATTTTGGTATGTTGGGTCCTTATATAACTTGCTATGCGTAATCGTTTTGCTCATTGCTAAAGTTCGTATGGCGATCTATAGTTATTTATATTTATGCCACTTAATCACTGGTGGAAAGGTGTCTCATTGGCAATCATACTACATTTCCTCATTTTATATAACTGACTTTCAAGTATAATTTACCCAACGTTGCTGATGAAGCTAAATTCATAAAAGCGCGTCGGGGCGCATACAATTTATAAAGTGTTATTTTCATAATGGTTTTTCGTTTTTGTATATCATATTTGTTTTTCGCTTGTTGCTTTATATCATATTTTTTTTCGTTTATTGCTTTTTTTTTTATCAAATCCGGCTTTGGCTTTCTCATTTGAAGGTCTTGACATTTTGGTATGTTTGGTCCTTATATAACTTGCTATGAGTAATCGTTTTGCTCAATGTTAAAGTTCGTATGGCGATTTATAGTTATTTATATTTACGTCACTTAATCTCTGGTGGAAAGGTGTCCCATCGGCAATCATACTACATTTCCCAACGTTGCTGATGAAGCTAAATCCATAAAAGCGCGTCGGGCGCATACAATTTATAAAGTGTTATTTTCATCATGTTTCGCTTTACACCGACCTGATCCTTAAATAAAAAATGAATGTGAAAAAAATATGAAAACAAAATTACCGAACTCCAAGGTAAATTGAAAAAGGGAATGCCGATAAAACTGCCATTACCAAACGCCAGACTTTATCAACCAATGGAAAAAGTGGAAAAAAACTGTCATATTCCTGACTTATAATTAATACACACATTTTCGGAACACAATTGTGATACACAAATACAAATGTACAAACAGATTGTTTATGAAGAAAAAGGAAGACAATATGATATATATCTATTAACTCCACGTCCCATTATACAGATTATGTCCAACCATTGCTTAATATATAACTTATCAATTGCATGTGTTTTCATGCATAGGCTATATCACCAGACCAGAAGGAACGGCCTTGGTGGACACATACGACGTCAATTGAAATCCGAAACACCCGAGTATGAAGAAAAATGATATACATGTATTTGATGCGTGCATAGCAGGAAATGATTCCTCTTTCGACGAATCCGGTCTCGTTCCTTTTGAACCTAATGCGATTCCTCATGTTGTTTGTTACTACATTTACCTTTTTGATCGATTGACCAAATTTGAACTTCGGTAAACTACTGTCGCCTTAATTTACAGACACATACGAAAAAACAAAACAATCAGGCAAATAATGCATGTCAGGAAAAATAGCATGTTTGTTATTATATCTTAAACTAAGACTTACTGCAGAAAGAGCAAGTTGATCATAAGGTTTTTTAGATTCACCTCTAGGAGGACTACACAACGGCCTGTAGCCTTCTGAAAATTAAATAAATGAATTAATAGATATGTGAATATTTCACAAATATGTGTAGATTTGTTTTGGCTATCTAATCCACGCCTTTGTTATAGGCAGTTATGCAAAACACAGAAACATATAAACAAACGATGATACTAATTTGTTGACGGGCCGATATTTCTTATATAAAAATCAGATTTATTATACCAAAGCTCAGTAAATGTAATAAGTAACTTATTATTTACACAAATATGTACCGTTGAGTGCCAGCTCAATTGAAAATTAGAACACTAAACAAAATGGAAGGAGAGAGTTTTAAAATTATGACCCACATACAACATTACAAACCTCATAAACTCATATAGTGGGAAAAATCAATTGTAAATAAGTATTTCATTAATTTTTATCTCGCCTTTTACGTGAACAAATACATGTATTTCACTTACGGTAATTTAATGGGTCTTTAATTTATGTTGTTTTTGCACGGCTTACATTTTATGTCGATATTTATATCTTTTTGCATAAAGGGTCAACTACATTCCAGCTCCAATGAATCATTTCTTAACTTGCAATTCCTTCTTATATAAATCGTACAATATATTTATTATTTGGTGGCAAATTGCTTTCAGTTTGTACAGGATGAAGAGCTAATGAATGGGTCAATATCGAACACTAGTCCAATGTCTTTTGTTTTATCGTTGAAAAGATTACCATAATAAAACAACGAATAAACCGTTTATACGACAACAGTTTGTAGTAAATTCGAACTTATATACTTGAATATAAGACAAAACGTGCATTTAATAATGTTCGTTGGCATACAATTTTCGGTTTCTGTATTTAGTAGAATATTTGAGCTGGCGATTTCCATCAACTCATCGATATCATCGTAAATACGCGTTTCAAATGGATTAACAAAAAACGTGTTATTTGTCGTGTATAAAGCTGAATACCGTTTTGGCTTTTGATGTATTTATTTGATTTGTTTAGCAGCCCAATTACCGACATAATTCTTATTGCGAATATGTGACAACATAGTTTGTTTTCTGGTAGGAAAAAAACAATTTCGCTTGAAATAGTTTGTCATACTTTTTTTAGTCTATTTTTCGGACTTTAGAATACAGATTGTTCTCATATAATTATACTAACTGTGTCCTGGAAACTAGAACAGCCATTTTCACATATCATAAAATTGGTTTGAATGTACAGATAATAGTTTTCGTTATACATTAACCAGCGGTCAATTCATGTTTCAATCAGTTTTAATTGTGCTTACCTTGAATATTTTCCATGATTTCATATCCCGCTGTTAACGATTCTAGTATAAAAAATGATAGAAAAATAGAGAATTAAGCTATATAGCTAAGAAGCTTCAACTAAAGTTATGAATTAGAAATTGAACTTAATCTGAACGTAGCACCAAATACAAAAGTCATCCCCTTAACGTAGAAATAAGAAGATGTGGTATAATTGCCAATGCAACCGAATAAAGAAAAAGTAAACAACTATAGGTCAACGGCTTTCAAAAAGTTACAAAAAGCCCCGAAATTACAAATGTAAAACAATTCAAACGAGAAATAAAACGCCATAATTTATGTACAAAACAATAAACGAAAAACACATCAGATATACAGCAAAATACAGCAATCACTGAGTTATATTTTTGGGACGTGGTCGTTTCTGTGAAGGTATTGAAAATTTCTTTTGGTTCGAAGAACGTTTTTATATGTAAAATATGTACATTATGGAAGAGTTCAACTCTGAAAACGACTATGTCGAGGAATGCCTAATTCTGTATAATCAATAAATGTAGCAAGAAAACTATTAATGATAGTTTAAAATAAAAGATAATCTATAGTTTGATCTAAATTTAAAAAACGCTGCTTGATATTAAGATTGATGTGTGAATTGTCATAACGTTATAAAACATTGCTCTTGACTGACATTGTTAGTTAAGTATTCATCGTGGTGATATAAAAGACTTACCTTTTACGTTATGAAACGTGATAGAAAGTTTAAAAAAAGTGTATTTCATTGGAATATTAAGCCGAGCCTGTTACATACTGTATATAGCTCCGTCATTACAATAATTCGTATCGAGGAGGGGTTTGTTTTAATTTGGTTGTTGATATTTTGTTTCCATCTTAAACATGCATTTATAAAGATCATTTACTTCAGAAATAAAACAACGACTGGCCATCATTTGGCATTCATTTTCGTTTTTCTCAAATAGTATCTTTGATGACCTTCTATTTGTTATGGCCTACCTGTATTCTATTTTTCTATCATTTATCATATATATAATAATAATAACACAAATTCTGTTAATCGTGACGATACTAAACTAAAAGTAAATTTTTGAAATAATGGCGTCATATCGCATGTTTTTCTTGACTTAAAAAAAAAATCGACTCCTCATCATGGAACAGATATTTTTGTCTTCAGAAATGTCTATGATCTACAGTCCAATAAAAGAAGGGTCCATTGTACATAATTTTACAGTAGTCTTGTTTTAGATATAAGCATGTGAATAGGCATGTTAGATAAATCTTTAGAAATGAAAAGTGAGAGTCGATAGTTTAGAGTTGAGACATTTAGATAAGAGGTCATGTCAAACATATTTTAATCAACACCCTATGACAATTGTCTAACATTGCTTCCAATAAATATTTTAAAAAAAACAAACATTGAGAGTGAAGATCTTTCTACCTTTAAGAACATATTTATTTATTTGTCGGTTGGTTGGTTGATGAATTGGTTGCATTACATCAAGAGATACATTTTTATAAAGGATTGTTGGTAGGTAGGTTTGCTGATTGACATTTTGCATACTATCAAATTTGACTAATTTCATATTCATTAATCAATTTAATGGCTTGGTCCGTTTGTCTGATTAACTTATTTATTGATTGACAGTTTCGATATGTGAAGAGACGCATATTTCAGATTGAATAATGTATTGATTGATTGTAACTGTAACGTCCAGTGACAAATATGTAACGCAAATTTTCTAGTCATGGAATGATAAATGCACCGGCCTCCACATAAAGAGGTATGTTGGGAAGTAGTTCCTTTATTCAAAATAAACGGAATTTGGTCTCTAGGAACACACGGAATAAAACGGCAGAGCCTAGATCACCTTGAATTACACGTTTTCGAGAAAGTTTAACATGTTAATGTGTATTTAGATCATGGTATTTATAGGAACATGCAAGGATTTAACACCCTTCTCCTTTTCTTCTTGCAAAAAAATAATCTTGTATTTCCCTTTTTCAATTCCAATTGGAACATGGAAGGATTAACACCCCCGCAAAAATATATAATTGGGAACCTCGAAATTTATGTTTGATTTAATGGTTGTGTGTGCATTTTGTTTTCACTGTAATTAAAATTGAATCTAGAGCTTGACTTTTTTTTATTAATTATACGTGAATCTTGATATTCCCTCATAATTTTTTTTTTACGTTTATCTTCGGACCCGTTATCGTGTATCTAAATGAGAAAATAGTCCTAATTCTATCTCTGTTTCTTTACTCCAATAAAAGAATGTTCGTTACAATTAGCTACTGGACGTTAACAAACAATCAATCAATGAAATGGTGAATTATGCGTCTCTTTACGTTATGCAAACTGTTTATAAATCAATCAGTAAATTATTTAATCAATAAATCATCCAATCAATCAATCAATCAATCAATCAATACACATACTGACCAACCTACCCATGAAAATGAAGAACTTGCTCCTTGATATATAAGCAGTGTATCAACCAATCAACCAGAAAGCATATTTACCTTAAAAAAATATGGATCAACTTTCCTTATCAATTCTTTGCATAAACAGCTATTTGCTTAAACAATTACATTTATTAGTAGCAATGATATAAAAGTAAATCAATTATAAAGTCAACACTTTGTAAATGATCCCTTATTTGAATGTCTCAACTGTAGACTCTCGACTGTCAATTGTCAATTGTAAACATTTATCTAACATGTCTAATGATAAATTAAATTTATCACATTTAATAAAAAAAATATAATGAGATACAAAGATTGTCGACAGTTCAAAATTCACTTCCTTCCTTGAACGGTTAGACCATTAAATAAATTTGATCATTTTTTGTTTTTTTTTAAAGTCAAAACAAAAACGTTACAACTGTTCAACAGCAAACGGAATAAACATTTACATATGCTTTGGAACAATAAAAATAGATCAATATCATATTTATTTGATAATTTTATTACAGTGCATTAAGACAATAACACAATGCTGACTGCTGTACCCCTATTTTTGACATTTTTACCTATTGTGTCTGTTTGTTTTGTTCACGCATCTTTGTCAATATAATGGAATTTGATACGACTGTAATACAAGTGAGAGGTTTAGCTAGCTATAAAACCAGGTTCAATCCACCATTTTCTACATGGGAAAATGCCTGTACCAAGTCAGAATTATGACAGTTGTTATCCATTATCCATTCGTTTGATGTGTTTGAGCTTTTGATTTTTGCTATTTGTTTAGGAACTTTCCTTTTTTAATTTTCCTCGGAGTTTAGTATTTTTCTGATTTTATTGTTTATACATTTGTAAGCTCAAACTGTCGAATGTCCTAAGAAGATGGAATCGTTATATTGACGAATAGTTAACAAGCGTACTCAACGTTCCATCCACACCAGAGAAACGTTTTTATTTACCTATATTGTAGTGGGTTTCACCATCATCTGAACTGTCATCACCATGAAGATAAAATTTTGCAGAATCTTGTCTATCGTTTTTAGTCCCTGGTCAATTAGAAATAAATAAAAGAATTTGACATTGATTATTTAATTTATGAAACCATTGTTATACCCTGGTTTCAGTTTGTCCTAATTACTCCATTACCAAATATAAAAACCTACAATTACGCAGGGAGATCATATATTGTTTGATTACCATATCAAATTTGACTAAAACGTTTTTATCCTTTTCTCCCAAACTATTTTTTCTGGTGAACCTGATAGCGGGTATACTGTTAAGCTCAAGGAAGCATCATTTAAACAATTATTCTGCATTTGGTCAAGGCTAATTTTCGAGGACTGTCAGTTCATATCTTTATAATAAGTCAGTCGCATGATTATCCAGTACACCATTATGAAAATGTTCTGTTCCTAATATACAAATAAGGAGATGAGGTATGATTGCCAATGAGACAGCTATCCACCAAAATTCAAATAAAGTGGATGAAATCATAGTTTTTCATCTGTGGGCCTTTTATAATTGAAGCATACCAACAGCCGTACGTTATCTGATACAATAGTGTTTTTTCGAATACATCTTTTTGTTGAAAGTAGATTTACATTTTATTATTAAACTAACACGAATTTCTTACATTAATGCACATCAAGCGCTATATAAAGGTTTAAAATAGATGAATATGAATTTTTCTTCGTGTCAGTTCGAACTCATGTTGGACATCTGTAATTAAGGCAGCAATATTTTTCACTGCCTATTTGATTGAACCAAATTGTAAATGTTAATTAAAGTACTCCCCAACAACAATAGTTCAATTAGATTATAAGACATGTTAAACGCTTCCTTCAAAGTAGACCTTATTTGTGATATGGCTATTAAATTTACATACTTTTTAGAAATAAATGAAAAGCGATGAGAGGATATCAATAACACTGTAGTAGTTACTGAGTCATTTTATAATATTTGGAATCACTGGAATCAGTTCTTGAAGCCCTATTTAATTTTGTATCATGTTTAAATTTAAGTTTGTTGTTTTCATTTTTTAGGTGACCTCTGGAGTTGCCATACTTGTAAAAGACTGTCAGTACATTTATCTAAAACATTTAAAGACTGTTGCCAATTTTTCTTATTGTGTTTCTGTAAATATCATAGCTTGCATAGCCTAGTTATAAATAAGTGCAACAACCTGTCCGAAATTTTGAAGAAGTGAAAGTATTTCCAGCATTTAAAGATCTATTTCTTGTTTGAGTTCGTTTTCTTTCATTTTCATTTTAAAACATGTAACATTAAATTTCCGATATTTGTCGGAAGAAACGGATGTTCTATTTTAATTATTCTATTGAAAATGTAGCCATAGAAAAATATACTTACTTATATTACCTTGTTGGCTTTCCTTCGTCTCTCTTCGTCTTGGAGGAAGAGGTGGGCCTGGTAACGCTCTTCTGCCTAAAAAAAGAACATGACATCAAAACGAATACGAAGACGAATTCAAGAGATAACATTATGCATTGCAGCTTGCATGTGTGTTAAAATCATCGATTGAAATCTCATCAGAAAGTAAAATAACAAAACTACCAAACTCCAGATCAAAACGGAAAGTCCCTTAACAAATAGCAAAATTGAAAGCCGAAACACACCAAACGAATGGAAAACAAGTGTTATATTCCTGACTTTTTTATAGGCATTTCTTCATGCAGAAAAGGGTTGATTGGACCTGGTTTTATAGCTGGTTCATTTTGCAGTGAAAGACAAGTTTCGTCACCAGAAACAAGTATCGATAACTATAAATTCGAGTCTTAACGTTAACATACATTTCTTAAAAAACACAAATAAATTAAGTTAAAATGCCGGTAAAAAATCTGACAGAACTATACAGAACAACACAAGGCGCAATTACATACATTAACATGATAATTTATTGATTTGAGGCGTTGGACGAATCTTTAATAGTTAAAATATGTATGTTCATCTACTTCTATTGGACGCTTATGCTTATCATTATTTGATTTCTCGAAAAATTAGCCATTATTAATACAATAATAAGTTGTATTGTAGTATATGCATGACTGACATATGCATATTCCTAAACAAGAAATTGAATGAATGTGATGAATTATATTCGAATACCATGTTTGTGTTAGGTCCCGTTAAAATAATTGCGAAGATAATTATCTGATAAGAAATACCACTCTGCTGTATTAACGTATCCTTACATTCTCGTGAATAATCAATCAAACTGTTTATGTAACTGTAATGGTTTCATATCAGCATCAAACATTCGACTCACCTTTGTATATATTTGAACTGCTAGAAGAACAATCACTTGGAGGGCTCGTCCTTGTATGTGCAAATAATGCAGGCAATGATTGTGTACTTACAAAACATGCAGATGATAATAACCGTCTCTCTTCTAAAATTGGAAACAGATGTAGGTACTATTAAATTTTCAGAAATTATTTTTTTTGCTGTTTTCACTGACCTGAAGATTAACATTTGCCGTAAGTTTACATAATACTGAACATGGCATAAATGTAGATATTCATTGTTTGATTCGGTTCAAAATATTTGTATAGTTGATAATTAAGAATAAAGGGGGAAGATACCAACGAGGTATTCAAACTCACAATTTGAAGACAAAGTGACAACGCCTTGGCAAAAAAAAAAAAAAAATAACAAACCGAAAAATGATCAAATTATAAATAGGATAGAATCTTAGAACTTAGCATCATTACACCACCAACAATCTCATGTGCTCCAGAAGGATAAGCAGATCTTGCTCAAAATACGGAACCCGTCGAGTTGCTCATGCAATCAAAAATTTAGTGATCAGTCTTATTCGGTGATGTCACCTAGGAATTTACAGTCACCTGACTTTACATGTACGTGTTGTTATCTTGAAAACTAATCTACAGTTAAAACTATAAACTGACAATAGAGTAATCAGTTAAAATATGATATAAGCATAAAACGGAAAATGTGGTTTAATTGCCAGAAACCAAATGACATAGAAGTAAACAACTATATGTCACTTATGACCTTCAACAATGAGCAAAATCCATACCGCATAGTCAGCTATAAAAGGTCCCGAAATGGCAAATGTAAAACAATTCAAACGAGAAAACTAAATGTCCGTGTTAAAATTTTGATAATAGTTCTAAGATGTAAATATATCTAATGTTGTAAATATTCAATCTAAACATTAAGCTTCGGAAGGAAAGTTTTACATTTCATGATTGAATATAGCATTAGCATATATAATGCTCATCATTTAAAACACGTTAATGTATGGTATCGTGGAGTGATTCCAAAACAGTAAACCTTTGAAGTTATTTCATTTTTTTTATTAATCGAAAAAGAATCTTTAAATCAGATTCAATTAAGTTAAATGTGTTTTTGAAGACCGTATATACTATGTATTAAGCTACTACGAATGTAATGCGATACCTCGTTCTGTATACTGCCCAACCTCATCGTACAAACTCAATTCACTCTCACTTCTATTAGGCGACAACTGTGCCATTCCACTGTGCATGCTGTAATTTGAACAGTCATGAATCAATGAATCACATAGGTGTTTCGTAAAGACAAAATAATAATGAACATGCCAAAAAGCTTCTACTATAAGTTTCATTTTAGAAACTCTTACTATATGACACCTTGAAAGGTTATGCTTTATGCAAATACTGTCCAACGTGTATCGTATCAATTACCTGGACCATATGAGTATATATGCATATGGTCATGACCATACGCGTACGGTCCAAATACTTATATGGACCGGAAAATATAATAAAATAAAATATGAACACATATAAAAAATATATGCTCTAATTTTTCAGTTACTTACCAAATTGTAGTTAATAAGCATTACTTTGTTGGTTAGTCCATGTATTCATTTTAAAGATAAATTTTCCGAGGTATTACCATAAAATACTCCGAATTTACAGAGCTAATTTACATTGTAGCAGAACGTATTTTTCATTGTTTGTGACAAAAACATAGGGAAATATTAATCGCCTGTCATTTGTGTATCCACAAGATTTTTATCATAAATAATGTATTCCGGCAAAATAGCAATAAATATATACTGCTGAAGTACTTTCTTTTATCTTCATGAAAGATTTTGATAACATTTTGGTACATACTTCCTTCTTGTGTATTCCTCGTCGTTTGCCAAAAGAAGTTCTTTTAGAAATCGTTCAGCCCACATCTACAATTATATGAAGTTATTTTGAAACCTTTCAGCAATGAGCTTATATCAAGCATACAAATGTTTTACCTTTGGACATTTCATTGTTGTTTTTAAGAAAATAATATACCTTTTTTCTTTGTCCTATATTTGGTACTATATATTTTATTCGAACAAAGGAAGATGTATGATCCGAGCCATCTTTTGACTTCTGATATTGCAAACATGGTAAAACTATACAAGCTTTTCAAAGTTTTGTACATTTTATCAATAAACGAACAGGTAGATATGAACAGGACAATTAAGTGATGAAAGGTCACTTGTGAGGTCGCTAAAACGTCGAAATTGATATATTTGACCTAAAATGGACATGTGTGTAACATTTGCATACATTGTAAAAATATCTTGTAGCAAAACAACTGTTTGTGTAAATTACTCAATAGTAATGACAATATCTGAATTTTTTGTGAAGGTCTACACATCATGCAAGGAGCTCTAACTAAAATATGGAAGACAAAATATAATGATGTATATACTGATAATTGATGAATATGTACAGAAAGAGGACAGTCAAACTAAATCGTGTTCTGGAAAATATAAAAGACAGAAGATACCTGATAAAATAAATCTACTTACATGTAGATCTTTTTCAGATGGCAAGGCAAAATGTTTCGATTTGTTTGGACTACCTGGAGCTGGTAGAATCTTGATGACCCAGAGTTGTTCTTTGTCTTCTATTTCTAGCTCTCTTTCTACACTAAAGATCACAAATGCAAAAAAAAAAAAAAACTAAATTCAGTGGTTGTCGTTTATTGCTTCATATCATTTTTTTTTTCAACTATTGTTTTGTACATTTAAATGCATTTGAATTGTTTTAATCTATTATGTCGGGGACTTTTATAGCTTGCTATACGATATTTGTTTTACTCCTTGTTGAAGGCCGTGCAATGACTTATAGTTGCTTACCTTCTACATGTTATATGTCATTTGGTCACTAGTGGAGATTTGTCACATTGTCAATCATACATCATCTTGTATTGCGGCCTGATATTTGCTTTACGTCCAATGTCAATTATTTCATGCATATTCAAGACAAGAACAAATTAACAATAAAAGAAATATTTCAATTTGTAACATAATATTTATTAAATAACAAATGACATTTGACATTTGGCTTATTGAGAGGATCTACTTAACGCATGTTATAACAATATTGACTATTGTTTTATTTAACAACTTTTTTTTTTCGTATTCTATACCAAAATATTTGACGTATGATATTGAATGAAGCCTCAGTGGGCGAAAGGTCTAAGTAGTTGAACAACTGTATCATTAGCCTTTCAGGAATGACGTTGTGAGTTCGAATCTGGCACGTAACAGTTGCGTTCTACTCCAATCTTAAATAACTAGGATTGTAAGTTGTCCTACCGAAAGTCTGTGGTTCTCTCTGAGCGATTCGGCTTCCTCCACCAATAAAAACTGACCGCCACAAAATAACGCAATAAAGCTGAAAGTGGCGTTAAACACTAACCAATGAATCACTTGTATCATAATGTGATTAACTATTGATTCGGCATTTCAACTATTTATTCGATCTCCATTTGTGAGTCATAAGTGACCCAAATATAAGCCTTATATCTCGATGGACCCTTCCTGTACATTACCTGTTATTTTTCCATCCCTTAAGTCGAGCATTGTATCTTAAATCCTTTCACATTTTGTGTTTTTAATTTATCCAAATTAATCCGATGTATTTATGTAGTCTCTACGTATCCAAAAAATGATACCAATACATATGTTTATGTTCGCTTAAACTATCTAGTATACTAACCATACACAAGACATTATTACGAAATCTTGAAATAAAACAACGCCAATACCCATGTAAAACGTTTCTACATATAGCAAATCAGTATATGAATCATAAGAACAATATATTACACTCAAGCTCATGGAGAAAATAATTTTAAACATTCTTAAATGTAATATTAAATCACCTCATATATCCATACAGCGAGAAGAAACCTGTTTGTTTAGCAGACGTTTCATTTTTATAAGTATAAACATGTCCACTGTATAAAACTGTAAATTTCTTGGTCCCTACAACGAAATATTTATTTTCAGTTCCTTTGAGAAAATTTTAACATGTTTACTAACAAAAAAAATCAAACAATTAATAGTACATTTTAGCAAAATACTGTGCAGAAGTTTATTTAGTGAATAATTCTATGTTATAGTATTTTCATGATTTTGTCTTTGCTTACGTAAGATTATTTTATGTCTGAAGTTTGTTCATTTTCCCTATGATCCGGCTGTTTAATAGTTTTTAGGTAAACCTTTATTTCAATAATTTACAGTTTGAAACAGTATTGAAAAATGTTTACTAATGTTTTCATGCATATTTTGTTTTTGTTCTTGCGCAATGTCTGTTTCCTTGTATTGATTAAGACGTTTCTATGTTGAATTCAAGGAAGAACAGACACTGATAATAAGTGTAGTATGACATGATTTACACCAACAATGCTTGTACTTTTAACTTGGTTTCAGTAACTGTTTGTATTCCTGACAAAGGTACAATTATTACATTTTTTCATCAACCTATCGTAATAAAAATGTAGTAGGAATGAGACCTCAACAATAGTTTGATTCCACCAAAGATGTATTTGCGGTTAACCGTTTATATTCGTAAATTGTTTTACTGACTTCAGTTGACTAACATAGCTATTCTGAATTAAGAACTAATCCTGAAGTAGAACATGTATGTAAGCATGATATAATACCTAGAAAATATCTAATTCTACTAGTTTTCCTCGAGATTTTGAGACAAAGAATAGTGTAATTTTACATCTGTTCTATTCATAAGATATCTTTTTTTAAACCGGTTAACTATTATATTGCATGGTATTTTGCACTGATATATGATGTAATATAGTGGTAGTTTGTATTCAATTGAATTTGTATTTACTGGTTAATTTTTGTAACTTACATTTTTTCAATTTCAAAGCTTCCCTTCTTCTTAACCATCCTGATACTGCACCGGGAAGCGCTAAAAGACTTTGACAGTCTGTAAAAATACAACATAGTTATATATGTAAATGGAAGTATAATAAAAATATTCCTCATTACACAAGTAGATCTGAGACCACCTATTAATGTTTGATCCATTTGTAATTAGAACATATAAAAAAAGGTTAAATAGCATTTTTAACAAAACCCAGTTGCTACTATAATTGCATTATATAGTACTAGAAAACTTACCGACATTCAATTAGCTTGGGTTGTTCCATTACAATCCCCTCCACTTAGTACCATTTTTTTGTATACGTAAAATCGATATAAAGCAGAGGGAGGGTTGATATTTCTAAATATGTTTTGTTATCACCACCTTTCTCGTATTTAATTTTGATGTTATATTTGTTGTTCTCGTCGGATTTTGTCAAATGTCTTAACGTATTTTCTGTTATATTCGTGTGTTATGGTATAGATAATCAATCATCCCCTTCATTTATTTATAGAATAACTAATCGAAGAATTCAAATAGAGAAAAATATTCAACGAGTGACCGAACAACACATTAATTCACGAATGCGCGTAGCGCATGAGTTAATTATCAGTGTTGTTCGGTCACGAGTTGAATATTTTTCGATATTTGAATTCTTTGATTAGTTATTCTTTTTATTGCATTGGCAAATGGCTTTTTTTATGAAATTAAAGTAGAAAATGTAAGGAACTATATCGTTTTCTACGCATTCACAATTTGTTTTGATCCGACGTTTTCGACGTCTTGACAACGCCTATTGTTGTATGACATCAGAGGAGTGAAATAACCACGTTTATTTCACATGTGAAATTATCGGTTTTTATTTCACTGGGAAATCAATGTAATTCATTGCAACCAATGTAATAATAGATTTTAGTTTGGTTCAGCGAAATGTATACGATATATTTGGTTTACAGTTTGATTCAGAAGAAACACCGACATAGCTAGATAATACAATTAATTATCTAATTACTACCACAATTTGATATTAATAAGTATTGTAATTTTTATTGTTATTAATAAATGTAATGGCAGTATTACAAATCTACTCTTGAATCAATCCTAATCCTATCTTATTTTTAGGAAATATTTTTACAAATTCATATATGACGTCACGTTGTGTGTTTTTTTTAGAATTTCAAATGTGACGTCACTTTGTGCGTTGAGGCTTTAGCTAGCTCGGCTGTGTTTTTTTATATGTTGGATTAAGTTGTTTTATGTGATGTATCCGTTTTTATTCTGTAGTTAGTCCCCACTTTGGTTTTATCATGTATATCTATTATATAGTCATTTTATAAAATTTACTGTTTGCAAAATTATAAATTATTCTAAATAATAAGGATGTTCTTGTCCCAGGCGGAAAATACTGTCCGTGTTAGGCGCAACTTTTTGGAAGTTTTGGTCCTCGGTGCTCTTCAGCTTTGTACTTGTTTTGGCTTTCAAACATTTTTTATCTGAGCGTCACTGGTTGGTCTTGTGTGGACGAGACGCACGTCTGGCGTATTGAATTTTAAGCCTAGTACCTTCTGCTAGCTATTATTCGTGTGTTTCTTTGTCATATATGTTCTCCCATTTATTTGTATTGTAGTCGTGTCATGTGATGTTGTCGTTTTGGTGTTGTGTTTGACGTTGCCATAAAAGCGGGAGGTTTGGCATGCCACAAAACCAGGTTCAACCCACCATTTTTTTCTTAAAATGTCCTGTACCAAGTCAGGAAAATGGCTATTGTTATATTATAGTTCGTTTCTGTGTGTGTTACATTTTAATGTTGTGTTTTTGTTGTGTCGTTGTTCTCCTCTCATATTTGATGAGTTTCCCTCAGTTTTAGTTTGTAACCCGGATTTGTTTTTATCTCTATCGATTTATGAGTTTCGAACAGCGGTATACTACTGTTGCCTTTATTTATCTCAAACCCCTTACATTAATTTCAATAAAATTATTTTAAAATTTTGTTTCAAGGAATATACATGAAATATTATTCGTCATCAAGTATTTGCAATTAGGTTTAATATAGCGTGTATCGTGATATAACTATTATATTCATCCATAAAAATGATAGTTTTGACATTTTTAATTGTCAATATAACAATTTTTAATATTTATCGTTCAAGCAGAATCTGTTCTTTCAAGGATTTTCATTTTCTCATTCTGTGTGATAGGAAGATATGTGATGTTGCGAGTTGTATTATATTAGAAGGACGAATTCGTCCTAGAAGGAATTAATTGAAAATGTACTGTCTGTTGCCTTACAATTTTGAACAGTATCCCGTTTGTTTGGATGTTTGGTGAAATAATGGATATTGTGTTGATTTGTACGATTTCATTGATTTTTTTAGTTTCAATATCTCGTTGGTATATTTTGACTCTCTTATACTGCATACCGATTGTATGGTAATAATATGTAAACGTCTTGCTTTGTACTTTTCTAACAAGATGTTGCAATGTGAATATAAAATCAACGTATTTCTTTCTGCTTTATCACATTTTGATTATATAAAGTGTGTATGCGTTACATGGAGTGCCTTATGAAAGATTGTATACGCGTTTCCTTGAGAAGCACCAGGGATTATTATATTATTGTAAAAGGCCCTCTGTGTTGTATTCAGAATATATATTTATCTTTCCATTTGGTTAATATTCAGTTCGTGAACTATTTTTGGTTCAAATGTTTAGTGTCCTTAATCTTTCAGTTAGTTACCTGTTTTCCGTTTGGCTATGCTTAAAAATAAGACGATGTGGTATGATTGCCAATGAGACAACTCTACACAAGAGACCAAATGACACAGAAATTAAAAACTATAGGTCACCATACAGCCTTCAACAATGAACAAAGCTCATACCGCATAGTCAGCTATAAAAGGCCCCAAAGTGACCTAATGGCCTGATTAATGTACAAAATAATGAACGAAACACAAATATGATATACAGCAACAAACGACAACCACTGAATAACAGGCTCTTGACTTCCGAAAGGCACATTCAGACTGTGGCGGTGTTAAACATGTGAGCGGGCGCCTAACCTTCCCCTTAACCTGGGACAGTGGTGTAACAATACAACATATGAACAAACTATAAAAATCAGTTGAAAAGGGCTTAACTCATGAGATAGATACAAAGCACAAAAACAAGTAACAAAAACACAGAGTGGACGTGGCAGGGTACTTATGCATCCCCACAACAAAAAGACACTAAGAACAGATCTGAGAGTACTCGCAGTTACTGACAGCTAGTTGAAAGCCAAGAACAACTTATAAAAAAAATCATGCATCTAAGACTAAAATATCAATCAGTACGCATCCAACATCCAATGGATTTAGTGTAAAGACATCATTAACAGTCAGAGAAAAACATGAACGTGTGCAATGCCCAGATACAGGTAATGAAAGATTGTAGAGTCATAAATATGCATATGCATATAAAAATAATATTTAGTTTGATTTTAATTTACTGACAAGAAAATCAATATTAATACCCATACAAACAACATGAACAATATTCAAAGATCTAATTACAGTGTTGAATTGGTAACCTTTTAGAATAAGTTTATCTAAAGGATCGATAAGATTACCCGGACCGTTTCTAAATTTCCGAGCTCGGTAAACAACACCTCCGTTAAAATTAGGATGTGCTATCACGTTTGAAATAAGTTTTATAAAGGTACAGCCAAACTTCAAAACCAAATCTTTATATCTATGGAAGAATTCAGTAAATGTTTTAAGTAATTTGTGGTAACGAAATCCCTGACTTAATTATTTAACAGTAATACATAGATAACATTCATTGAAATCCAAAACGTCACAACAAAAATGGACATAGCGAACAAGTTGTGATATATAAACACTGGAAGATGGTGCTAAAGGAACATCACCGTCCAAAAAAGAAAATCAACAATAGGGAACGAAAAATTGTCACTTTTGTGTTAAATTTTAGTGTGAAACTGAAGTATCCAAATCTAAGAAAGGACATTTATTACCATTTATATTTGATTTATTGAAAGTTAGTTCCTTTGGGTAAATTTCGGAAGTATATTTAGAAAATTCTTGATTATTTAACGAAAAAATATCATCAAAATAACGGTGAGTGTTGTTGATTTTATCAATTAAATGCAATTAAGACGGGTCTTTGTTGAGTTTGGTCTTAAAGTGTATTTCATAACAGTACAAGAACAAGTCTGCTATTAAAAGGGCGCAATTGGTGCCCATAGGAATACCTACATCCTGCTTATAATTTCTATTGCCAAAACGTACATAAATATTATCAAGGAGAAAATTAACAGCTCCAATCATCTCATCACACCTCAAGTAAGTATATCTAGCATATTTACCTTTCTCATTAGAGAATTCGAGAAGGCTTTAAATGAGTTGCAGCAAATACATTTGAATTCAGATTTACCAAACGACCATTTAACTAAATAGGAAACAGTTTGCTTAATAAGAATGTGTGGAAGTGTAGTGTAAAGAGTTGGAAAGCCAAAACTGCCAACAGAATCAAAAGAACCATCAAAAGCACGTAATGTATCTTAAACCTCCAAGATTATTTTTTTACACTTCAAAAATAGATAATTTCACTATTTTCCTATATTTTATTACTAAAGTTAATGATAAGTTCTTTGATAGTAGTTAAGGAACTAGTTAAAAGCACTAAAAGCTTAGTTTTAGAACACTTACTAGAGGCCGAGATGAAACGATATTTTACTGGTTTTTGTGTAGTTTAGGTAATTAATGCATAGTAGGGGCCTTCAAATGTTCTGAAGATAGTATTGATTATAATGAAAACAAACTTTTGTCTGTCTACTTTTTTCATACCAATATTTTGAAAAGGAGCACGAACGTTGCGTGGTCTGCTAGTGGGCTGATCATAAAACTGTGTAGAGGTCATTTTAGCTTGATCTATTCCATGATTTTTCTAGCAAACGTTGATACACTAACATCTGTAAACATAAATTGAAATTAAACAGCTTGACTCATGGTATTAATAATACAAACAAATATACTGATTGTCAGACAAAATTTAGTTACCGTTTTGACCCTAACAAATGTGAATGTGTTCTGATCGATAGATTCTTATTGCAAAAGTAAACTTGTTTCTTAACTTTTCGATATGAATCATTGTAGTCAATTGTAATGGAAAAATATCTGTGCAATATTAGTTGACATTAAAGGAAGAATCTATCCTTGATCATCAATTATTTTAGGAAAATATACATTAGAGGTATAGGGGGAGGGTTCAGATCTCACAAAACATGTTTAACCCCGCCGCATTTTTGCGCCTGTCCCAAGTCAGGAGCCTCTTGTATGTTTTTTTTATTTTAGTTCATTTATATGTTTTGGAGTTAAGTGTGACGTCCATTTTCACTGAACTAGCACACAATTTTATTTAGGGGCCAGCTGATGACCACCTCCGGGTGCGGGATTTTCTCGCTGCATTGAAGACCCATTGGTGGCCTTCGGCTGTTGTATGCTCTTTGGTCGGGTTGTTGTCCCTTTGACATATTCCCCATTTCCATTCTCAATTTTATTAGTAAGGAAATAAGATTGATCGTTTTCAGGATATAAAATTTAAGATGGGATATACTTGTACGCATTACTGTATAAGTTCTGTTAAAAAGATTGTATTTCGGTACTTTGCAGTAGCATTTCATTTGAATGATCTACCCCTGCCTGAAAAACTGTAAGGCAAGCACTATCATTACTGTCAAAATTACAAGATCATAAATGTTTGATAAACAATCACGGTAGTTTTTTTTTCATATATGTAAAAATAAGTAATGCTTCAAGCAAACACTAGTTTAGTAAAGTATCAGACCGCCATTAAGATCTTAACATCATCTGAAAAGTTTGCACCTAATAAAGTTAAGAATTGTGAAGAGTTTAAGCAACTTTTACGATGTTTTCTTGTTTTGAATTCAGTACTGTTTAGTAGTCAATATAGTTACTTTCATTGTCGTGTCAAAAGTATTGAAAAGATACTAAAAAAGGTACCTAGCTTGTATTATTATTTACAGAACTAAAGACACATGCAACATAAGTCATGACGTTTGCCACAATTTGAATCTGTTCGATGCACATTTAAGCATGGAGAAACTACCATGTTTTATCGAACAATACCTGTCACATATACCAAAAGTATCTTTAATATCGTTGCGACATGAATATATATATACTGTAAGGTAACAGGATATCCTAAGATCGTACAGTTCACATTTGCACAATGTTATGAACAAAATTATATTCTTTCTGTAAAATGATGTATTATTAAAATCATCGAAACAATATAAAAGACACAGTTGCATTAGTGTGATTTCAGTACTTACATATAATAAACCGTGTTTTATTCTCTTTTGCAACAAAGTGTATGTATTTAACGGGTGCACGTGTGTCTTCAAACGTTGGTAGAAGATATATGTTAAAGTTTAGATTTCATTTTAATAATCTCCTAAGTGACACATTATTTATATTTTAACTTCAAAGATTTTCTTATCGGTACAAGTTTCTGTTGTCACATAAACTACTTATAGGTTGTCTATATGCATCAAGTGCACCATAACTTACGTTTTTAGATTTAATCAATTTTAGTTATCGACAAGTGTAAGTAAAGGCGAAATGGGGGACGAACTTAATTTTTAATCGAAATCTATATGTACATAGTATTTAAAATATTTCTAGCAGGTAATTTAATTATTCATAGAAATTTCATAAGATAGATAATTAGATAATAAAGATATTAAACTACTGTAAGTACAGGGAAAGGATACAAAGGGTAACATATACATGTTTAATTTCCTATATCTTTACGTTTTAACGAAACCCACTGAATATGACGTCACATTGTGCCCATTGTCGTTACAACATACACCTTTTAGATTTGAAAAAGAGTAGCAATGTGACATCCTTACGTGTTGGTTAAATTAATGAATTATTCAAATTATCAAAATTAAACTCTTCACAGTGATCCTGGTTCAGATTTAATTTCTTATTTTGTTAGTGTTAATTTGTATTCAGTTAAAAAAAATATAGCTGGAACAATTACTAATATGTCATACTGCTTTAAATTATTGAATATTACTGCAAGGACGGTTTGTTAATATAATTTCATTTAATCTACAAAATGTATCAATGTATCTATTTTTGAGTGTATCATTTGCTTGGAGGTTAAAAATAAGTTTGTTCTATGGAAAACGGCTTTTTTCTGTTATCATGTCATATTTCTGTTCCAATATATTATTAAAATAAGGAGATGTTGTATGATTGCAATGAGACAACAATCAACAATGTTAAAAAAGTGGTAGTAAGCAAGTATAGATCACCGTACGACCTTCACCAATGAAAACAAACCTGATCGTATAGTTGGCTTTAAAAGACCCCAACATGAGACATGTGAAAATATTCAAAGGAAAACCACAACAGTTTAAAGCAAAACAATTACGAAAAACAAATATGACAAACATGAACGATAACCACTGTGCGACAGGCTTGTGACTTGGGACATGTGGCGATGGGGGAAATTTAACATGTTTGTAACCCCCCCCCCCCCCCCCCCCCCAATTCCTATGTATGCGTAACCTGCAACAGTCGCGTAAAAATACAAAAAAAGAAAACTGTAAAAATCAGTTGCAAGTGGCTTTACTCAAAAGATCGGTCCGAGAAACAAAAAAAAAAAACAAAAAAAACATTAACATGAATACAATAGACACAAAACACCGAAATACGAGTACACTCAATTACTTAAAGCTGGTTCAACTACAATTACAACTAATTTGTAAATCATGTTCTGCTAGACTAAAGTATACGAAGGAACAATCAATTCACATCCGACTGATTTAGTGTAAAGACGTCATTAACTGTTACAGTCTGAGAAACGTATGTTCTTCTGAAATGTCAAAATATAAGTGCACAGTATAGACAGGATGTAGGATCATGAGTTCGCATAACTTTTACATATAAAGCAATATATTCTAGATATATTTTAAGTAAAAAAAAATCAATGTTAGTACCTGTAAACTAAAAACAATGTTCAAATATTTTATCGATTTAGGACTGTTGAACAGCGGTATACTACTGTTGCCTTTATTTATTTAAGAACTCCACATGTAAATCCAAACTTTCTATTCAAATCTATGTATGTAAGAAAAAATTAAAATTGGTAAACGTTTTAAATAGTTTGTGGTAACGAAATCCCTGATTTAATTATGTACCAGTCATACATAAAATACTTTAATTGAAATTTAAAACGCGAATATAGATACGCACATAACGAACAAGTTGTGAAATATACACACCGTACGAAGGGCTAAAGGAAATTCCCATCCAAATAACAATCGGAAACGAAAAATGTAATGAACTTTAGTAAAGAGTTTCCCGTGTGAAAATAAAATATCTAATTCTAGAAAAAGACACTTAATGTTGTTTGTATTAGTTTTATTCAAAAGCAGTTCCTTTTGGAAAATTTCAGAATAAAGAATATTCTTGATTATTTAAAGCAAAATATCATCAAAGTAATGGTAGGTGTTTTTTGTTTTTTTTTAGATTTATCAATTAAATGTAATTTAGACGGGTATTTACTGAGTTTAGCCTTACATTTTGTTTTATACCAATACGGGAAAACAGGAAATAGAACTAATATTATAATAAAAAGTAAAATAAAAATAAAGTCCTTTATAAAATTGCAAAATCAAGATTTCAAACACATCAAACGAATGGAAAACAACTGTCATATTCCTGACTTGGTACAGGCATTTCCTAATGTAGAAAATGGGTGATCAAACCTGTTTTTAAAGCTTGCTAAACCTCTCACTTGTATGACAGTCGCATCCAATTCCATTATGTTGACATATATATTCATTTTATATCATATTGTTAATTGTCCTTTTTTAATTTTTGATATTGAAACTTTTTGTCTGTATCATTCCTCTCAGCTCATCATAAAATAGCATACATTAGAAAATCCTAGTGACATCAAATTATTGACTATGTCTCATTCATTATCAATAAAATCATAATAACTGGACCGACATTGATACTTTATGAAGTCCTCTTAAGAATTTGAGTTGAATTAATGAAAAACCGAATTTAATCCAACCACACCAATACAATCTGATAACTCGATTACCAGATACATATATTACATCGGTAGAGTTAATCGTAATCTGCGCAATTCAATATGCAGCTTTACATATTTTGGAAAAAAAAATGTTGATGTTCTGACTTGCAGTTGATATTGCATGAATTGTACAGCACCAATTTAAAAGAAAAAAACCCATGATACTCGGTACGGCTTTTCTCTTGTATTTCATAATTCTTACTTGGATTATAAGCGCATGTTTGCATGCAGTGACGTTTTCTATGTTACACTTTTTCATTTAACGGCAAATGGTAAGTACTTCATGAAATTTACAGACGAAAAAAGATAAATAATTATTTTCCAAAGATTATTCTGCCAAATCATGAAGGCCAGACTTCAAGGCGAAAAAAAAATGATTTGCCCTTTAGAATGTGTTATATACAAATATGCATATTTTTATTTCCGGTCAGATGTTTTCTTTTCACAGGTTCAGTAATATTACCTATTTTACTATGCTAAATTACGTTGACAATTAAAATCTATAATGAAGAAATGTGGATTAAATGTTTGTTAACAACACTGACGAGTAAAAGCTATTGTGTTTCGCATACAATATTTTAAATTAAAATTATACTTACAAGTGGTTGTGCAAATAGAATAACTACCTTTTGAAATAGTTTAAAGATCTACAATGCAATATTGATGTATAAATTTTACAGAAGAACACCACGCAGAGATATTTTATTTACTTAACGTTATGTAATCCATGATTTAATGAAAAAAGTTAAGATGTTACATAACGGGAACGCACAAACACGACATACCTATTGGTGCATAATTTAATTTTGATATTGATTTGCAATTCCTACTGATGACAGAAAAAACACTTATCAGGGATTTAAAACGTTCTTCACCTCTCTGGTAAACTCAATATTTTACTTCTCTTTGCATTCAATAAATACTAGGGTTGTCCTTTGAAAGATTTAACACTTTAGTTTGGTCAAATCACAATGTTTTGCCTTGAAGGACGTTAATAAATGATGACGACATAACAGTTTAATCTATAGAATACTATGTTGGCAAGGAAGTACATGTAATAGGTTTTAAAATAATTTTAAGCATTTAGCTAAAGTCGTCCGAGGATTCAGATACATTGGTAGACACAGACATGATGTTGAATCGCACTATTTTAAAAACTTGATATAGCTGCCAGCGGACTATCAGTACCCGAGAGTATCATTAGCTCAGTAGTCAGTACTTCAGTACTAACATGATTTATAACAAATCTTTTAAACATTATCCGTTTATAAATTTACAAATTGTATGTAAACTAAGTAGTTTTGTGCAATCTTTGTTTCTTAGAAAAAGCCTTTAATAAAATGAAAATTTCTCTTCAAATGTTCACGCATTTAAATTTGTTAATTAGATAACCTGCGTACTAGATGTCATTTGCAGTATCACTCTTTAACAATATAAATATAAACATGTTTCCTCTAAGATTTTGCTCTGTAGCATGTTTGATTTAATTGGATCTGGATTTTTTGGCGGAGGTAATCTTTGTACTTGTGTTGGCTTTCGAACTTTTTTTATCTGGGCGTCACTGGTTAGTCTTGTGTGGACAAAACGCGCGTCTTGCGTATTAAATTTTAAACCTGGTACCTTTTGTTAGCTATTATTCGTATGTTTCTCTGTCCTATATGTTCTTCCATTTATTTGTATTGTAGTCCTGTCATGTAATGTTGTCATTTTAATGTTATATTTAACATTGCCATAAAAGCGGGAGGTTTGGCTAGCCACAAAACCAGGTTCAACCCACAATTTTTTTCTTAAAATGTCCTGTACCAAGTCAGGAAAATGGCCATGGTTATATTATAGTTCTTTTCTGTGTGTGTAACATTTTAATGTTGTGTTTCTGTTGTGTCGTAGTTCTCCTCTTATATTTGATGTGTTTCCCTCAGTTTTAGTTTGTAACCCGGATTTGTTTTTTTTCTCAATCGATTTATGAATTTCGAATAGCGGTATACTACTGTTGCCTTTATTTACCCATAAAATGTATCTTTTATCAAATGTTAAATTTTCATTCCAACTCTGTCAAACTAAATTGGTTGATACATGTGTAATAAGGTATAACGTCCATGGGTAACGACGTAGCATTAATTTTACATTTTTTCCATCAAAGCAAAAAGAGAGAAAATAAAAACAACGTACGGAGTGTAAGAAACAGTTCAGCTTTTCGAACAAAAAAATAACATTAACTAAAGATAAAATTTACAGAAAATGACCGTAAAATAATAATTCAGATCGACACATTTTCTTGAGTGTTAACAACTTGTCAGTTGATACCCTAGTCCAACAGCAGTGACTTCGACCCAGTGGTTTTGAATACTCATCAGGAACCAGGCTTATGATTTTATACACTACACGCTACCTTCATCTACACAAGAGTGGTCAGAACGCTCCAATCAAGAAAAATAGAAGGTAAATCAAATAAACAGTTGAAAAGCATTGCCAAAAGAAATTATAAAAAAATTGGCGCAAAAATACACCCGAGATCATCATAGTATAGGGATTTATACCATTGTTGTAAGAATAATGCATCATTTTATAAGGTACATTTTCAGAAAATTACCGTATAAAAGATTTTGCATGCCAACGCAGGAGTGATGACTTTTTCTAGAAGGTTGTTGATACTCTCGATGGTAACGAATCATTTTCTATCTCGTCATTACAATGTAATTATTAGAATTCGTGCCTCTCTCTGAATGTACGTGACAAATGTACACAAAATCCAAAGGATGTGTACTGTTTTCTAATTTAAATTTGATTGATTGATTGATTGATTGATGGATTATTGATGTTTAACGCCAGTTTCAACTCGTTGGTAATATCTAAGCTGTCAATGTTTATAGCCGGAGGAAGCTGGAGTGTCTGAGAAACACCGACCTTCGGGAGGAACACTGACAATGCTAGTCAATATAGATTGGATTCAAACGCACCAGACACATGCTTGGTTTGAACTCACAACTGCAGTGTTGACAAGCTATAGCTATTGTAAAGTGTGTGGGTCACATTATTAGGTTCATTTATTCTTTTCATTCATAATTAGTAATTTTTAATTGTTTTCTCAGAAAGATTGATTATTATCATTTTATTACTAATTTTTCATTCATTAGATTTTTTATGACGTAACAAATCTCGCATTAGCATTCAAAATATGTTCTCCTTCTCAACCAATCAGAAAGCTCGATCAAAATCCCGAGGGAATTTAGCTCGTGCAGTGATTGTCATCTGGAAATCATTCCCAGGTCATAAGAGGGAACTTTCCACTATGTGCGCGATTTTTTTTAAGTGGTCTCGGTGAGGAATTTCGCGCTATTGTGTTACATTTAGTTTATTGAAGACAATTTGTCTTTGGCATTTTCTAGGCAAGAAGTCCCCCCTCTTATTTGATGTATATTTTGATTGACTAAAACTGGTTAGTTTTGGTCATGCTTTTCATTGAATATTTAAGCAGAAATGTTGAAGATGTACGTATTGAGACGTTGTTTGTTTATTTAGAATTGGTTCGCGGGTTAACTGAGTTAAATTATGAGCTGGGTTTTGAATAGTTTTTTGAACTGAACAAAAGTTGTCAGTTTGCGAATATCGAGATTCGATAAACTGTTCAGCTTGTCAGTTGTTTAGATTAAAGTTATTTATAGATTGCTTGAAAAAGATTAAACTTGGGGGTCGTTATTTGTTGACATTTTCGTAGGTGTCTCAAATCTATGACTTGAACTTAAAGACAGAAATTTAAAGTATAAAAACGTAAAGCGAGTTTTACATGCAAACCTTGGGCATAATGGCAGTGTGAGTCTTTAGATAAAAACATTTACATATGTGGTCCGAAAAATATAGAGCAAGGCTGAATTAGATACCATTGAATTACAAAATCATACATGTACTTGAGACGCAGCTGAATAATTTTGTCTTACAACAATTGTGTGTTGTTTAATAAAAGTTGTATTTCACTGAATTATTGTATTACAGATAAAAGCCTTGTCCCTGGCCTGAGTTAAGTTTTGTGATTAAAATTACTCCTTGTTACTCCCCTTTGTATAGGAAATTACCTAGACATCAACCTATTCCCCTTGAATATTAACTTTCATGGTTTGATAATTGGTACCTGTCTATTCTGTAATTTTTGTATGAAAGTTTGGGTTGCTGAAATGTGTTTTAGTCTTTCCTGTCTACAGACCGTTAATGCGTAAGCATTTTCAGAGACTTATTTTGTTTCAAATTTTCTTCAGTGACTTACCCGCTGTTATTATTTGAATATTTTGTATTCTTGTTATTTCACTGGCCTTGAAATTGAGAAGTAGTTTTCGAAAAGTCGGACTTTACGTTTGTTGTCCCATGCTTGAAACGACCACTATTATCAGGGCGGGCTAGTTACATTTAGTCCGTCGGTCTGTTCCACCTTTATTCATTGTTTAACCCCAAACTTATTTACATGTAGTAACTTTTACTCTGAGACTTACTATAAAGATAGATCGGGATTGTTCTTCATATTTGAGTTAGAAATAAATATACTGAGAGATATTCCATTTGAGATGCAGCTTGAAAATCCCGCACCCGGAGGTGGGCCTCAGCTGGCACATAAAAACGCAATATATATTTTTATGTAAAAAAATGTCAACATCTAGCTGCATTTTAAAATCGTCATGAATAATCAAATGAAACACATAATTCTCTTCCTGAGAATGAAAACAGATAATTAAAGATCTTTAAACGATAAAGCACTTTTTTCTCCAATAAATCTACGTTATTGTAGATGGTTAAGTTACTAAAGGAACGCCACATCATTTAAGTTTGTTGTATGCAACTGTTTTTCAATGCCACGGCCGAAGTTTTCTTTTTTTGGCTTTGAAAATAAAACTGTTAGAAGCCAATTGACTATAAAATATTTTTTGACCTGATATGTATCCGTGCAATATAACGAATACCCATGAGTAATCGAGTGGATTTGAATCTGTTTTATGCAAATAGTAACATTTGAAGCACAAACAGAATTTTTAAACCGTTGCTGAATATTTTTGCTTGCTTTACGTAGTCATCATTTTCTTTACCATGTTTACTACAAACGGTTGTATACTATATTGATAGGTTCCTACCCGTCTTCTGGTGAAATTGCAAATGTAAAGGCATGTGTAGGAAATTATAATGGAGGATGTTGTACTAGTTCTTATGACATCCAGGTTAAAAACTGTGACGATTTTTACATATACAACTTGAAACCTACTAGTGGATGCTACCACGCATACTGTTTCGGTGAGATAATGTTATTTTAGTTCTTTTAATCTAACTATTGTTCAAATAGTGTTTTAATAAAATTCTTTTCAGTAAATTTTGAACACCGAACAACAATAAAAAAGAAAATAAATATTAAAGCAATACACGTGGAAGACTTTGAAATAATTTAAGTCGACACCTGTTTAATAACGATGGTATCACCTCGGTAATCAATTTGAAATATACCATAGCAGTTATGAATCCTTAGAGGAAGGTATGAATTAACAACGAGTGCATCGACAGAGTAAGCGGTGTCTGCTTTGCATTAACTCAATATAAAAGGTCACGACGGGGAATTTGAGACAGCTGATTCATTTTCATGAGTAACGGGTAAATGTGAAAACACGATGTATTGCTAAAACTCATACTGACACAGCAATGCTATTTGAATCAATAGATTGATAATCAATCAGTAGCTAGCTCAGCATACATTTATCGTTATTCCTTGCACGATTTAATTCAGGAAACTCCTTCAACTACCATCCACATATACAACATGTACAATGTTGTTTGAATTTATTACAAAATTTGATAGTTCTACTGAAATCTATATTTATTTGTAACTTGTACAACGACTAGATAATGCTATTATTCATTTTCTTAGGTACTGAGGTGAAATGTCCAGTGGGAGAAACTTCGGATAATGGAGGGTTTACACCAGGATGTGAATGTACGTATAAAGTTTCTATGTGCTCCAATAAGTTCAATTTCCCTCTCTTTCATAAATATAACGAATAATGTGTATACGTGTACACATTAAAGTAATTTTTGTACAATCCAAATACTTTGAAAAAAATCAATAATACCAAGCTTATAAGTGTGCAAGCCAGACGCGTTTCGTCTACAAAAACCTTACTAGTGACGCTCGAATAAAAAAAGAAAAAAGGCCAATAACATACGAAGTTGAAATTCATTATGATCCCAAATTCCAAAAGGTTTTGTCAAATACATATAAAGTTATCAAGGTCTACCTAAGAAAAAGACTGAATATTAACAAAACAATAGCGATTAGAGTGTAATACTATACTTTAACCTTCTTCAGTCTGTGAGTTGTTCAATTGTCCGTCCGTCCGTTTGTCTGTCTCGTATTATCGAGTATAGTTAAAGTAGTTGACCATGAATTTTTGGTATCGCTAACTTGAAATTCAGTAAAAAGTAAAATTACAAAAATACCCTTATCAAATGGCATAATCAAAAGCTCAAACACACCAAACGAACGGAAAACAATTGTGATATTCCTGACTTAGTAAATGCAATGTTTATTATTGATAATAAAGAGCTGGTAAATCCGAAAAGTACAAACATTTTATCCGAAGTCTGACAAGGAATCAGAGCTTTGCATGATTGGGATATATTCCTTAATGGAAAAAAACAGCATATGTGGAAATGTACCATATTAAATGCTTAGTTTTAGGTTTCTTACATTGACGTTTTAGTCACTGGAAACTTGGTATATACATGTATTTTCATTTTGATTGGAACTTTAAAAACATATGTCAAATTACATTGTCAAACAAGATTTCGTGATTCATTGAATATGCTTATGTGTTAGTGAGGTAGTCATTGTGGCATATCGAAAAATAATGTTGCTTGAAATTTATCTTGTCTGACTTTACAAACTATCACAATGAGCTATGCGACAGCAATGCATTATAAAAGGATAATAGATTTGGTCAATGAAGGTAAAATTATAGAAAATTGAAATTAAACAATTTTTGTGCAACTTTAATAACAAAGAACAATTATATTCACATAATAATTCAGAATTAGAAAAGTTGAATAAAAAAGTTATATATTATTGTTTCAGTCGACCCATGTCATAACAGTAACTACGGGATACTCGTAGGGGAAATGAAACGGTCATCGAACTATACACTACAGACGAGTGACGTAGCGATAGAGGACAGTCGATTAACAACAGGATGGTACAGAATTGATAGTGTGACGGGAAATGACATAGTCAATGAAAGCGTTGGTATGATGCAGTGTGGAACTTTATATCCGCTTTGGATGGAAGGTGAATATTTTTGATACAATACTTGCGTCTGCCGACCGTTGTGTATACTTTTTTTAGCTATATAAATTATTTTCGACGTAGTTATATATTACGAAGAGAGAGTTTAAAATACATCTTAATTATTATTTTCATGTGAAGTTATGAAAATTTTAAAATCTTTATGACAAACTGGTATCTTATAACTATTCAGATTTAAGCTGGATCAACTTTGAAGCTCTTATATTTTAGGAACCCTACCAGATGTTTCTGACAAAACCGTTGACAGAAAAGTATGTCAATCAGGATTACACAGCAAATGTGATCAGAAGTATGATATTAAAGTTAGAAATTGTGGTAACTACAGGACCTATTATTTGACACAGTTGAATGTTGATAAATCGGCCTACTGCTTTGGTAAGATTGGTTTTTGTATACATGTATGGACTTTTTTTAATTTCTAATTTTCAATATCTAATTCAGCAGAAATCAATCGTCATGTTAGTTTATACAATGTTCAGGTTCAGAATACTAGTCAGTATATTTCAAACACACTAACGGGTACATACACATGCTAAAATATGTTGTGGAAGGATTTCCAACAATTGTAAATTTCTTATTCTTGTTTCAAAATTCAATCAGCAAATCAAAGCTTTATTGCATATAGTAGTTGTTTATGTAGTCTTTTGATTTTATGAGAGGTTTTACCTGCTAAGTTATTGTTCAATCACATCTCTAAGATGGTAATAAGTTTGGTCAAACATTAAAATCTGTTTTAACAAGTGTTCTTTTAGCCGTATTCTTAACATTGACATATAAAAGGGAGATTTAGCAAGCAATAAATCGAGTTCAACCCACCATATTCTTTCTTGAAATGACATGTATCAAGTCAGAAATATGGCAGTTATTATCTACAGTCCGTTTCTTTGTATGTTGACGTTTGTTTTTGTTGAAGTTCAATGTTCACGTATCAAGTAATTATCACTTTTATGATGTTACCTGGTATGACAAATTGTATTTTCTACCACGCATGTTACTACATTTTACTTCCAAAAATGTGTCGATGTTTCAGGCATTTGAAATAAAACGTTTGTTGAATTCTCCATTAAAAATAGTTGATGCGTTTAATATCATTTTTGATATTACACATTATTAATTAGAAATGTTACGGGAGAACATTACAATATTCCTTACAATGGAGTGCGGGTTAGAACAATTACTTTTGTTAATCCAGTTAAGATATAATGCAAAGCAAATAATCAGAAGAAATACATTATTATTAGTAATTTGTTATTGTCCAGTTTATTACGCCCAGAGGGCCGTCGACAGAGTTTCATATAAAAGGAGGACATGATGGGTGTAATCAAATTATTTTGTTATTCATCTGATATTTAAGGTACATTCCCTGATCCTGATCCTACAACCACCACACGAAGACCACCACCAGGAGACCACAATTCATCAAAAGGTATCGACATTTTATCATTGTTATTTTATATATCTTCGTGCCATTCAAATGAATTGTCTTGAATATGCTCTTAGAATGTAAAGTATTGATTTTTGGACCTTGATCAAAAAAGGTTTTATTCAAATCAATTCATGTTTGTTTAAGTAATTTAATCATATTTTTGTCAAATTGTCGCAAAATCTAGTCATTATTCTGACAAAGAAATACATTTACAATGCAAAAGACGAATATCGCAGGTTCAATGATGGCAAATTATCGGCATGCGGTCAACATGGATGTCCTTTAAAGCTATTGTGTCTCAGATTGGCAATCACTATACTGTAACCAGCCTGTGTGTGTGTAAAACACACCCACGTTTACTCCATGAAAACCAAGATCTGGTAGACAACCCGTAACATCGCAGCGTGAAAATATGTTTCAGTGTAATAACTGCGCTTGTGATAATCTATCCATTAAAAATCATTTCTCTTAATATTTTTTGTGTTTTCATAAAGCTAATGTTATGTCTTACTAGAGATTTCCAATAAAATGACATACGTACGTAACTCGACGTACGAACCTAAAAGGACTGGTTATTGGCAACCATTGAATTTGACTAAATACGTTGCTCAATTTCAAACAAAGTATTCCAAGACTTTCAAAATCACACACTGGAATATTCGTCCACATAATATAATTTTATAATGACAAAAAATGATAGAAATCTAGCATTTTTATTTATCACGTGGTTTTCTAGATTCCCGCCTTTATTTTCACTGACATAAGATCACGTATAAACACACGTATCCCATACCTATCATACGTACGATTTGAGTTATCTTTCATGGTTTTGAATATGACAGTTATTTTTTAATATTCTTTCCAGGTGAACACCCCTTTATACCTTTTTTCTGTCTTTCTTTATAGTTCTTCTATATAATATTCTTTTTATTATATTTGTTGCGGGGAAAATATTTAGAAGGATATTTTTCTGACAATTTCACAAATATCAAAACACAAGTTTGTCAGAATCTGTCTCTCTATAAAAGGAGAAAATTGAGATAAAACCATCGCTTCCGTTTAATTACTTAACAAAAGTATATTTCATTTATTACTTTATTTTTTTTTTCAAATTAAAATTCTGTATTTCCTAATCACAGGGCCCTTTTGGGCATTATAAAGTTTAACACGATCATTCACACTTTCATACTAATCTTTCTCACTCCGCTCGCTCTGATTATGTTAATCAGATACAGTACATTAGAACATACATATTATAAAATGTATTTATAAAAAAATCTCTATATACACAGTTTTTTTTTAGAACTAAGGTGTGTTCGATTAGGGATTGTTCTGTACTAATTTGTTAAACGGGAATGTTATCTCGGAGTCAAAATACATAAGACATTTCCAGACAATTTTTTTATGTATCTCTTAAAGTAAATTTACTTATAGTATTTTATTCATTTCATTGTTAAACAATTAAAAGGGGTTCATTGTACTGAATAAATCATTAACATGGACAACATAATAAAATAAGATATCGTTGCCAGACGTTGATCCAGGATTGTGATAAGGGGGGGGGGGTATAGGAGACGTTAAAAGTGGAACAAACAATTGAAGTATTAAAAGGATGTAAGACCATATATTTAAGGTTCGTTGCTTATGTATTTTACATATCCATATTCAGGACGAGAAGATGAATATTTACCAGACTTTGTACTATACCGCAGGAAGACATGTCATCCTACCCGGACAAATAAATTTGACCCCGGACCGACCAATCAGTGCTCTTAATCATAAATATTGCATGCTTGGCAGATAGGCAGCCAATCTTCGATTTGAAACGGGCGAGGATCGCGCCAAAGACTTCCAGCGCTCGAGCAGTGGTATAGCTTTGATTGACACAATGAGGCAACCGTCTCACCAAATGTTTTAGCATAAAACAAGAGAGATACAGAGAATTGTATACCATATAGATCATAGTAAAAGTATACTGAGTGACCACTGTTCAAAACGTTGACTGCTTTATTCTTTACTCAATCATTCATCATTATTAACGTCTTGAAAAATTTCTTTCATAAAATGAACAAGGTAGATGCAAATATATTTTTTTAAGTAAAAGACAAAGCTTACTTCGCAAAAAACTGATTCAAACAAGAGGTCATAACTATGAAACTGATATGACGCTTGATTTTTTTATAAACGAACTTGTTACTTTTGGTGGACAAAGTTTTCAACAGACACTTAGCATTCCTACATTTTATGTAGTAATCTTCTACCTTGGGATATATTAGCAAGACTTCATAGTTTACCCCGTTATTATCATCCATACATTTTGACAAGATATAAACGTATAAAGTTAAAAGACAAGGTGTATCTTAAACTTAATATCCCTAAATCTGTACAAAAGCATTATAGAGGAGCCCATACATATAATTCTGTCAATTATTTTTGTTTTTATCAGGACCTGAATGCTGAAAATTAAATCTTTAATCAGCAGTTTTATTGAAATATACTTATTAAATGCGCACTAGGAATTTTATTTTAGGATGAAGTTGCAGATATCTGGATTTTTCATAGACAGGATCATTTTGCCAGTGTGTGACCAATAAAGAGTATGATCACCTACACCTTTTTTCCGATTCGTATTTACAATTAACCGTCCACTCCCTATTGGCATTGACGTCTTTTAACCAAGCGAGGCTTTGACTGCCAAGATTCAGAAATAAGATTCAAGTTACGCTACTATCGATTGATTAATAATTGATTGCTTAACGTCCAGTGGCAAATATTTCATGCATAATAAAACGTGCAGTGAGCTTGGCATTCTCTCAACTAGACGCAAGTGATTAAACGTCCCCCCTTTGCTTTGACCGGACGGGACTGAGTACTTGTACATCCTGCACAATCAAACAAACTCTCCACTTTTGCAACGATTAAACTATACCGAAAGGAACAAGACCAATATAGTGACCATATTTCTATTCCCCCGATCACCTTTGAGGGGTTTAATACTGTCGAGGCGAGCGCGCGACAAAAGAAACAAATATGAATATGGAAGATACATATACATGTACGTGTATTAATTTAAACATTTGCAACAAGAATGTGTGGCCTTTAGATACCGTGCCCCTATACATGATCACATTTCCATGCCATGGTCAGTGCACTAATTAATCCGGTTAAACTCTAATTTGGTACATAAGTTTTAACGTTTTACAATGTTTTATATTTTGAACATAAAACTAAAATTATCATCCTACTTAACAAAACTTCAAGCAAATATTCCGTTCATATCCGTTTTTCATACGTATTTGTATAAGTTAAACGCCATACATTTTAGAAAAACAATTTAAGAGCAATGACGTTAAATTACGTATACTTTTGTATGGGATCTTCTTATAATCCATGCTTCATTATAATTAAAGACAAGCTATAAAAAAAACTGATTCAGTAAAGTGTAATCATATTTTTTCTTGAGGAAGCGTCCTCATAAATTCGATTTGATAAAATTCTACGGAAAGGTGAAAAAGCGCTATCAGAAAAATGCATCAGAGATCTGAATTTTACTTTTGGAAAAAGTATCTTGAAATAAAATATAGAAGTATGCAGAAAAAGAAGCAAGTCGTGCACACCTTTTACTTTCCGGCGTGTTTGAAACTCTTGTTTAATCTTATAACTTTTAAATCAAAAATTAGAATATGATCTCGCTTCAGATTCCATTATTTTTATTTTTTTAAACTTAATTTTGATTTAGAAGCTTTAAGAATTCATCGGTTAGGAGATAAATACATGGGTCAAGTGAAATGACGAAGTAATGATCGGTGCATTTGATTACCGGTTACTGACCTATATATTCCTTTTAAAGGTTGTTGTATAAGAAATCATCTCAAATATAATAAAAAAATATGTAAAAAATTAAAATAGTAGTTTGTGCTAATTTTTAAATAGCATCTATTCCAACCAAGTATTGTATTCAACGAGCCAAAAATTCGTGCAGTGCATGCTCCCCTCCAACGTCCTTCACTGCAATAGGCCGAGATACGGTCAGATAGGTTGGTTATGTCGAGTAATGTCATTTTATTGGAAATCTCTAACAGGCCAAATGTATACCTTTGCGAAGGTTTGATCCTTTATCTCACGATACTTATCGTAGCATTAGGCATTTTACAAAAACTTGGGGATGATAAACTTTTTTCTTTACGTATTGTACAAATAGTTTTTACTTTGATTTAATTTGATTTGGAAATGAATACTGTATCTTTTGGAATGATATTTTTAACATGAATTTCCCTGTGCTTTATTAGATGATGAGAATGACAAAGATGACAAGCCCTACATATGGGTCATTGTTGCTTTGCTTGCAGTACTTTCCACAATATTGCAGGCTATACTTCTTGTAAAGTGAGTGTTAGATAAATATAGAAAAGGCCATATCCCAAAACACATTAATAAACCAGTGTAACATAGATGTAAAAAAAAAAACACACAAATTTTTAAAGTTAACGCTATGAGTCAAACAGATTAAGTAAGTGCGAAGTATGAATTTATATACTAGAATTTTCATCCATCAGTTCGCTATATAATAGTTGTATTAATACTTTAAAGATATTTTAATGTTCTGATAGCTTGTGACGTTAGTTGTTTTCATTCAATAATATACGTATGACATAAAAGTGAAGTTTATGCCATGAAAATGAGCTAACAGCTCTGTGTATAGATGTACAATTTCAAAATTTGTTTTTGAATGTTTACATGAGCAGTCACTGGATTCCCTCCAATGTAATATATATCGGAATGTATTGAACATTTCTTTGTCACAGATTTGTACATTTATATTTCCCTCAGGCAAACAGATTTGTACCTTTATTTTCTCCTCATACAAAGTTTACCTTTGATTGATATAGCTATCATTTTAGGTCAAATTTGGTCATATAGTTCTTCAACTGTTTCATTTCTTATACATCCTTTTTTTTTGAATATTCGGCTTAAAGTGTTCCTGATTAAGGTAAATCAACAAAAGTGCTTCGAATGTATGATCTAATAAAGTGTTGTTTTCATTTTGTAAATACAAAACGTTGTGCCATTTTATACAAACTGATTGTGATTGATATCTATTCTACTTAAATCACATATCGCTTTCGGTCTTGGTCATGTACAACAATGCATTTCTGTTTGTGTCGTTGTGAAATATTGTACTATGTCCACATCAAAGAATAAAATGCAGACATGTTAATATAGAAGTAAATATCAACAAATTCCTGTAACTTAAATTAATATGTATTTTTTCAGATTCAATTAGATGTTAGGCTTTTTATAAATAGTCAGTGTGATATATAAGTTATTATTAAGGAAATTGACCAAATGAAATTTAGAATTAATGCAGAATTTTATTGCCATTAAATATGGATTGACACACATTCATTCCTGGTAGTCAAACAATGAAGTCTGGTATAACTTAAAAAAACAGTTTGTAATTTAGATAAAGTTATTAAAATTTAGTATTAAAGAAATAATTGGGAGAAGCTTCTATTCTCTTCTGTGATGCACTGAAAACGCGATATTTAGTTTTCCTAGTTCTGTTATGTTCCTGCATTTTCATTAGAATTTAAATAAAAGTGTATCGACATACCAAAGTTGAAAAACTCGTAGTTATTTTGACAGAGTTAAAAACCTTAAAGGGTATATTCAGTTTTAGTATTTATATAAAATATCATATACAACAAAACGTTTCAATCCAAGTGGATTGAACCACATTTTTAGTAGCATCTAGCCCAATACACATAGTTCAACGACCGTAAATAGGATGGAACATCTTGACAATATAAACATGTTTTTATTTATGGAAATGCCTGTCACATACAGAAACGGAGAGCGTAACTTTGTCTTTGAATCATGTGCTCTGTATGCACAATTAAACATTCGATAACAGCTGAACAAAATAAAATCCCTGCTTAAATGCACATGTTTGTTAAAGTAAGCAAATATCCTGTTCAATCAAAAAACAAATGGTTCTTTTTTTACTGAAGAAACTAATTAGACGACTTAACCGGGTTTCATTAATGATGACTGTCAAATAGGAGTCAAGCAATATATTCCAATGTAGACTGACATATTATCGCAGGATCATAAAAAGTTACACGAAAAAAGTAAAAATTTCTCTGCATAGAAAGGGAAGTCATTACCATTATCCAGATCAGACAAACAAGTAATATATATGTAGTACTGCTATTTTCACTTTATGGTCATCATTAAAAAGATGTACATGTATAAGCTTATACAGGTTTGAAAGCATGACTGGGTTATTTTAATAAACATTTTGTTAAACTGTTTTGTTTATTTAGTTATCAGATTGTTAAAATATTTGCATATCTGTAATGATAGACATACACAGATGATATATATATCGCTTAAAATGTACAGTTTACATTCATCTTTAAAGATGGACATACAACATGTATTATAAACATTTTACCAGATGTAGAGTCAGTTTATATGGATCTCAACAGATGTACAGTTTATATACATCTTTACACAAGAAAAATGTATATATATCTTTACAAATGTACAGTTTATATGATACTGGTTATGTTCTTCTCATATATTTTATGATGGTATGATACTATACCCCTTACGGGAGGGATTGTACTTGATTTTCATATGATGAAGACATAATCTTTCAATCAGTTTAATTGAGGTCTGGAGCTGGCATGTCAGTAACTGCTAGTAGTCCTTTGTTCATTTATGTATCATTGTCATTTTGCTTAGTTTCTTTTGTTACCTATTCTGACATCGGACTCGTACTTCTTTTTAACTGAGTTTTACTGTGCGTATTGCTATGTGTTTCTTTATTCTACATTGGCTAGAGGTATAGAGGGAGGGTTGAGATCTCACAAAACATGTTAAACCCCGCCGCATTTTTGCGCCTGTCCTAAGTCAGGAGCCTCTGGCCTTTGTTAGTCTTGTATGTTTTTTTAATTTTAGTTCATTTATATGTTTTTGAGTTTGGTGTGACGTCCATTTTCACTGAACTAGTACACAATTTTGTTAAGGGGCAAGCTGAGGACCACCTCCGGGTGCGGGATTTTCTCGCTGCGTTGAAGACCCATTGATGGCCTTCGGCTGTTGTCTGCTCTTTGGTCGGGTTGTTGTCTCTTTGACATATTCCCTATTTCCATTCTCAACTATATAGTTTATATGCATCTTTAAAAATGTACAGTTTATATACATCTTTACACATGTACAGTTTATATACATCTTTACAAATGTACAGTTTATATACATCTTTACAAATATACCGTTTATATACATCTTTACAAATGTACAGTTTATATACATCTTTACAAATGTATTATCCTATTATAAGCTGTGCTCCTGAACTGTCTGCATGCTTTGTATCGATCTGATGAGTTACGCCCTTTTCAAATAATTTTTATAGTTTGTTCTGTTTGTACTGTTACACCACTCCTAGGTTAAGGGAGGGTTTGGCGCCAGTAAACTAGTTTAACCCCGCCACATTCTTTATGTGCCTGTCCCAAGTCAGGAGCCTATAGTTCAGTGGTTGTCGTTGCATGGTTCATGTCGGTCATGTTTATTTTTCGTTAATTGTTTTGTTATAAATAGTGCCGTTAGTTTTCTCAATTGAATTGTTTCATATTTTTCATGTCGGGGCCTTATGTAACCGACTATACGGTATGGATTTTTCTCATTGTTGAAGGTCGTTGCCTATAATTTCTTACATCCACTTTGAACTTTGGTGGATAGTTGTCTCATTGGCAATCATACTACATCTCCTTTTTTTTATATACAGGTGACATACTAATCTCCGGTTGGTTGCAAACACTTACTGTAAAATCAGTGCGTGTCATTTAGTTTACATACCATGAACAACTTAATTTAGCGAAAACGTGACAGATCTCTTTCATACGTATAAATGTTTATTTACCCTTTAAATGACTGGTATTACTATGAACTATATGCGATAATCGAAAGACAATGAAAAAGTTATTGACAATATTCTAATCTGTTGTGTGGTGCGATTAAATACTCTGAGCCATTAGAGGGTTCACATTACCGCTCTACATGTATCATTCCAATCCAAGTATCTGTGTTTAGTAAGTTTATAAGAATCTTATTATTAAACACCCTATATAATGCAATAATGCAATAATGCAGTTCGTTTAACGAAAATTGATTTTTAAATCTATTTCAGTTATTTGGTGAATAATATAAAAATTGAATCAATTTAAAACATTCCCAAAATAGCAAATGATTATCTTGAAAATATTTAAGATCTCCCCCATCCCTGGAAGCTCAACCAAATACTATATGTCCAGGTTCGGCCATGTTTCATGCATACTTAATACTTAATACATTTGTAAAAAATAATAAAAAATCCATAACTAAATGAGCATAACACTGAACCTAGATATAATGCAATATCATTTGAACTGAAGACGAACAGAGGTAAAAAACCTAAATACTTTGTGATGTAATCGTAACCATTGTAACAATCAGTCCAATGAATTTCCGCTCTATTTCCTCCTAATGTAAATAATGATATATCAATTGTAGCCTTTGCAAGAGGTAAATACGAGGATAGATCGACCTAATAGAAGTATATTAATTTCATGGAGGCTAGCATGTCCCTTACTGTATATATGACTGGTATATTGGACGAGCAAAGATCAGTATTGTATTGGTTGGAGAATGATGTATGGCAATACCTTTATCATTTGGAAGAGACTTAAATGTCCCTTATCACTAGCATCTTGGATGATTTTGGAAAGAGACCTGCATGCCCTTGCTAGTGGCATGTTAGTTGAGTAAAAATGGTTTAGATTAGAGACGATAATGGCCGTTAAAACAAGCAAATAAGATGTAAAAAATAGCCTACCTAGAGCAAAAAGGATATGCCAAAATATTATTCTTGGTTAGAGACTGGTATCTCCCCTACTGGCACTCTGAATGATATATTGTTGTTTTAAAAGACTAATATATCCATACCATTAGCAATTCGACATAGAAAATATTTGTTTTGGTAAGGGATTAGAATATCTTTTTGTGATAAAACTGAAATTTTTACAATTATAAAACTGGTATCATTCTTTTAAATTATCTAAATCAGTAATCTAAGATCATGAAGATGAAAAGGTCTTTTCTATATTTATTTTCATCTTGAAGGTCAGTCTTCCCCCTTTTGTAGGATTTCAGTGAAATTTCTAAATGAATATTTAAGAAAAATGTTTCAGTCGGCAAATATTGATTTCTGTTTATCCCAGTATCTTTAGCTCTAGTCGTAAGAGTGTCATGACATTATCTTCCTGTTTAACTAAATAGCATTATGCCATTATGTACCCAATTTCCTTAGCTGTACATAATTGTCAATTGTCATTAAAATGAAATCATGAATTCAAACTTTGTTACTCAGTATCATTTATATATACATAAAATTGAGAATGGAAATGGGGAATGTGTCAAAGAGACAACAACCCGACCATAGAACAGACAACAGCAGAAGGTCACCAACAGGTCTTCAATGCAGCGAGAAATTCCCGCACCCGGAGGCGTCCTTCAGCTGGCCCCTAAACAAATATATATACTAGTTCAGTGATAATGAACGCCATACTAAATTCCAAATTGTACACAAGAAACTAAAATTAAAAATAATACAAGACTGACAAAGGCTAGAGGCTCCTGACTTGGGACAGGCGCAAAAATGCGGCGGGGTTAAACATGTTTATGAGATCTCAACCCTCCCCCTATACCTCTAGCCAATGTAGAAAAGTAAACGCATAACAATACGCACATTAAAATTCAGTTCAAGAGAAGTCCGAGTCTGATGTCAGAAGATGTAACCAAAGAAAATAAACAAAATGACAATAATACATAAATAACAACAGACTACTAGCAGTTAACTGACATGCCAGCTCCAGACTTCAATTAAACTGATTGAAAGATTATGTCTTCATCATATGAATATCAGGCACAATCCTTCCCGTTAGGGGTTTAGTATCATACCATCATAACATATATGAGAAGAACATAACCCGTGTCATGCCAACAACTGGTTTTTAAATAAATGTGTTTAGTGCCGATGCAAAGACCCTATAAGTGAATGTATATATATATATATATATATGTATTTATATCTAAATTCAAACCTGTCAAATGTGGAAAAAATTTCACTACATTGTTTACAAATTGCAGAAAGGATATATTTTAAAAGTTAAAATGTATCAAGTCCAGTCTAACTTATAAAGGGAGCAACCATTTAACTTCAAGGGGAGGGCTGGGGGTGGGGGGTATGGTTTTTTTCAAAATTTAACGCTATAAGGTATGGGGAAAATCTGGATTCAGAATATTTTTTATGTCATCTACTTGACCACAATATTTTTTTTCATCAAAATGGGGATCAGAATATTTTTTTTGGAAAAAACCATATCCCCTCCCCCCTTTTGAAGTTAAATGGTCGTTCCTTGAATAAGCAACGTTGAAGTTTGAGTAAAATTGTATGTTCTAAGGCGCCAACTGTATTCACTTCCTCTACCTGTAGAGGGGGGGAGGGAGACTTTTTATGTTTTATATTTTTGAGGATTGACTTAGGAATTTATTATCATGTAAGGTATTTTATTGAACTTTTCGAGATTTGATCTCTCGTTTCTTTGACTTTTAGGTTCTTGTCTAATAAACTACGGTTTTTTTTTGTAATCATATTGCTAGCAGAGGCATATGATGTGCAAAGTTATAAGAATGATGCAATAGGAAGTACAGCATATTGTCGTCAGGATTACAAATAACGTAAAAATATTTTGACGAATAAACCCTGACACACAAAAAAACAGCTAAAGAAATCATTGTATATTTAAACAAAAGATATTCAAAGATGCTTTGTATGATTTTATTTTTTTTTGAAAAAAAAAAAACATGTAAAATCAATACCTGTTTTAAAGTACTATTACAGTATATACAATGAACATGTATTTAATGTAGAATTAAGTCAGCTGATCAAGTGCAACAAGGAAGTTACAAAAGCGTTCATGCATAATGATTTAAAATGAAGTCGGAATTGCTCTCATAACTGTTTACAAAATGAAAATAAAATTCTGTCTATCGATTTTATGCTTTGGAATACTGACAATTTCGGTAAAAGGTGAGAGCTTATACCTGATATATTTGTAAATGTAGAACAACAATTTTCCTGATCAAGGTAAAACCGGAAAGGCGCTTCTGACGCACAAAATTTAGATGTGGCTCATTTTTCAATATAGTTTATTCACTTAAATAAAAAAAAAGATATATAGAAGGTATTTTTGAATGAGATAGCATCCAAACTTCGTACAAATAATGAACCCACTATTCAGCCCAATTACAGAACTCTAACACAAGGTTCAAAAGTGCATTTACCTTCGATGGAGGTCTTTTATAAAAGAAAGTTTCCTGTGGAAATTTAACTAAAAATCTTTTATTTTCTTAAAGTCTTATTTTCAATACTGAATATTAGATATATCAATATTATAAAAAAGAAAGATATGTACGTGAGCTTATTTGTGAAATTGAACAGGAAAAAGAAGTCGCGAAATCTTTTTTGTCAATGTATGACAAAAATTGAATTCTAAAATGTACAAAGAATATACGAAAATAAACAAAATTCCATAATATTTTGCCAGAAGTATATTTGAAATGTTATTTTTCTGAAACAATAATGAAAACAAACCCCTGATTTGGAAATATGAATTTAAATGCATAGCCTAGGAAATAGCAAGAGGGGTCACGAAATATTAACGGAAAGTTGAAAGGGAAAAAACGACCAAATAGTATCCTACCTTCGATCATATTTGTCGTATTTAAAGCTTTATACAAAAATTTGACTTTTCCATTGTAAACATTATATCAAAGTATATGTATTTTTATGGTTATTGTGAAGAGTGAAATATGAAGAAATCATGGTATTTTTGCTGTCATTCCATGTTCAATGGCTTATGTATTTTTTACCAAAATTATTCCTGAAACTAAAAACACAGAGATTGGCTTTGTTTAATAACTTATTTGATATGGTACTCTGCCTTTGTGCAAGGGTTTCTTACGAGAAAAAAAGATGTTAGGATTATTCTCGAAATTTATATTTCACTATACAAATGATGTTCTTTCACTGAGAAAAGCAAAATTTTGGCTACTCTGTTGATCTTGTTTATACCTACGACAACCGTAATAAGTTTTACGACCAACTTTCCCGTTGCATATATTCTTTTTTTTTCGAGGCACATTCTAGCTGCACTTCCATACGAATAGAAATTGATAATGGAAATGGGGAATGTGTTTAAGAGACAGCAACCCGACTAAAGAGCAGAAAACAGCCCCATTCCATCAATGGGTTTTCAACGCAGCGAGAAAATCCAGCACAGCTTCAGCTGACCTCTAAACAATAACGTATAATTAAGCCTTAGATGCATGATTGTTTTATTAGTTGTTATTGGCATTGAACTAGTTGCCAGTAACTGCAAGTACTCTAAGATCTGTATTTATTGTCTTTTTGTTATGAGGATGCGTAATTACCCTGCCATGTCCTGCCTGCGTTTCTTTTTCCTGCTTTGTATTGATCTGATGAGTTAAGCCCTTTTCAACTGATTTTTATAGTTTGTTCTTATGTTGTACTTTTACACCACTGTCCCAGGTAAGGGGGAGGGTTCGGCGCCAACAAACTAGTTTAACCCCGCCACATTCTGTATGTGCCTGTTTCAAGTCAGGAGCCTGTAATTCATTGGTTGTCATTTGTTGCTGTATATTATATTAGTTTTTCGTCATTGTTTTGTACATAAATCAGGCCGTTAGTTTTCTCGTTTGAGTTGTTTTACATTTGTCATTTCAGACTTTTATAGCTGATTTTGTGGTATGGGTTTTGCTCATTGTTGAATGCCGTACGGTGACGTATAGTTGTAAACCTCTATGTCATTTGGTCTGTGGTGGAGAGTTGTCTCAATGGCAATCATACCACATCTTCTCATTATTATAGTTCACCGAAATGGACGCCACACTAAACTCCGAAACATATAATGAACAAAAATTCAAGAAAAAAAAGAAAAAAATACGAGACTCACAAAGGCCAGAGGTTCCTGACTTGGGACAGGCGCAAAAATGCAGCGGGGTTAAACCTGTTGTGTGAGATCTCAAACTTCTCCCTTTAACTCTATCCAATGTTGAATAAACAAATACACAGCAATACACACAGTAAAACCCAGTTTAAAAGAAGTCTATATCTTCCTATTGATACATTTGTTTGGCCGTGTGTTTCCTCTCAGTATCTCCTACAAAGTATGTTACTACTTAAAAGTAGGCCACTAAAAAGGAACTCCTTTGTTAAGATTGCAGTCCTCTTCGAACACTATATAAAAAACACCATGACTTTTTTGTTCATTCCGGAAAATTTGTGTCAGAGATGATAACATATAGGTTCTGTTTGTGATTTCTTTCTATACAAATATGTGTATTTTTTTTAGTGAATCAAACTCGCTTATATTTGCATTTACAGGTGATCCATGTATGAATTATAAAGTTTTAGATTCATTGGATGAATCCAGACGATCTGCTGCAAAAAGTTCCGGACATTTATGTGATAATACGCTGGAGTCAGGATGGTACAGAATTATCAGCAACGCAGGCGAAAGAATGCCAACAGAATGTATAGTTGGCGGTTTCCGTTGTGGGACAATTTCATCTATATGGATGAATGGTAAAACCTAACGTGAAGATTGTATGGTTAATGTTCAATTATATGTTAGGGCGATGAAAACACTAACAGTCTACTATACGTCTCACTCAGAAGAATTATGAAATACAAATTTCTGTAAACAGTGCCGTTTGTTCAAAATTATTTTTGTTTTATAGATATTTTAAGCTTATATATTTCAGTAAGGTAGATACTCTTCTGAAAAAACAATATTTTAGCACATTTTAATCATTTTTCTCTCACTTTTTTTAAAAATTTAACATGCTATTATGTTTGAACAACTCATGTTTGAAAGACTTTTTTTAAATTTAAGACTTCATAAAAGATTTCAAGCTGCTAACATAATAAAGGGGAGAAAAAAGGCCACCTGCGTCAGATATTTAAATGTGTTATTATAATGTTAAATATATCAAAACATCTATACAATTTGAAAATCATAAATGTTAATGCTCCAGTAATTTATTTTAGATAAAGTATTTATGTACTTTGTATCAATGTCAAACATATACACTAGTTAATAGTTATGATTTAAAGCTATAATTTAATTACTTAATTTGAAACCTGCTTATAAATATTCATGATCGTGAGAAAATAAAAACGCCTTTAAATGTATTATTAATGTTATAGGATCCTACCCGGTAACAAATGAGACAAGATCAGTTACAGCATGTGCCGCGAACTACAATGGAAATTGCTGTGCCTATTCACATCAGATAAAAGTGAAAAATTGCACCAATTATCTTGTCTACAGTTTGGTTCCTGTAACCCCATGCTATCAGGCTTATTGCTTTGGTGAGTTATACATTGGGCAACGAATAAACAACATGAAAAATATTTTACCCGCGTTCTTCTTCATCAGTGGAGATAGATTCCAGTAGATCACAACATGAGTTGATGTCCTAAACAACGTAGACAACAATGACCATAAATATCATAATATCATGCTGTTAATCCTGTACAGCGATATCGGCTAAACCTTATTTTACAAGAAATTTAAGAAAAAACTGTTTTGTAAGAGTTTTTCATTATGATAAACGTCATACCCAATATATTCTAAATGCATCTACAACATTTGCAATGATGCTTGTTTTTAAAATCAAAACTAGCATATCATAATATAATTTAAAAATTCCAAAATGCTATTTAGTTCAATTTCATATGTTCAGGTATTTTAAAAACGAACGAATGCAGGAGTTATACATGTACAAATTGTATATATATTTCAGGGTCAGAGCTTCCCTGTCCGACCGGAGAAACGTCTGATAATGGTTTTAGTCCTGGATGTGAACGTAAGTATTGAGGATCACCCTAGTGTGTTAATTGTATTCTTTATTTGTAAAAACAAAATGTTATGTATTATGCTTTTTTTCTTCCTTCTTCCCTGTTTTTTTTAAAACATTTGGTAATATCTGACAATTGTGTACTAAAAATCTTTAAAAATAAATCGGTATTTGACAATATCTATAATTAGACATTTGGAACGTTTCTGTTTAATCAACAGTTAAATTATGTAGTTTTAAACTTACAATTTCTTGTCTGAAAACTAATCCCAGGTAAAATATGAATGATACCGATTTGTTACGTATTTCTCTCCTACTCGTATATTATTCGCTCATGATAAATTTTGGGCGAATTGTGTAACAGGTTTGAGGATAATTTTTTATTAAAAGAAACGAAAACGGACTGTTCATGTCGTGTCCTTTTATAGCCGACCATACGGTATGGGTTTTTCTCATTGTTGAAGGCCGTACGGTTGCCAATAATTGTTTACATCCACTTCATTTGAACTTTGGTGGATATTTGTCTCATTGGCAATCATACCACATCTCCTTATTTTTATATTGAGTATAGCAGTTGAAACTCTGTAATGTGAATTGTAGTCAACATATTATTATAGCATAACTTATAAACTACAATGCAAATATTTATAAGAAAAATCTAGTTCTCTAAGTTCTAAATCAGTGGCTACTTGATTGATCAAAGTCTGTGACCCCAAAGCAGCGCTACAGCCTCAAAAAGGGACAGCACCTGAGATCACCCCCAGTTTTTTTGGTGGGGTTCGTGTTGCTTAGTCTTTAGTTTTCTATGTTGTGTCATCTGTACTTTTATTTGTCTGTTTGTCTTTTTATTTTTGGCCATGGCGTTGTCAGTTTGTTTTCGATCTATGAGTGTGACTGTCCCTCTGTTATCTTTCGTCCCTCTTTTAAAGTAAAACGCCGAACAAAGTGTTTATTGTGATTGATAATGTGTTGACTGGGATATGGGAATATAATTACAGCTAGACTTCTCCCGCTTCGACTGTAAATCTGTAGCCACAATAGGAGGGTTCGTTTGGTTTGACTGTGTGTGATGTATACAAACGCAGCCCCGTCTGGTCGAAATGGGGACTTTAAATTGACCTCGTGTAAGGAGAATGCCACTCTGACCACTGTTAAGAACCCCTGCAACATTTCTGAGAAGTCCGTAGGTGTCCTGTTGCAAGGCGAACTTTCTACCCCTATCGAACACCGTATCCACTTTTTTCGGGGGGAATGGGTTTGGGGGGGGGGGGGGGGGTTACATATCCCGTGCTACATTCAGTTCGACCTATCTAATAGGTCTGCTATATTGTATTACATATTTATCTGTTCTCGTCCGGAAAATGCATGAAATATTTGCCACTGTAGTTTAACAAAAAACAATCAATCAATCCAAGAATATATACAATTATTATATTTAAATTTACCTGTGTACGTTACTTTATTTAACGCCATTTTGTCCTAGGTTAAAGTTGTCTTTTTGACATTGATACATCTTTTTTATTTATATTGTGTCATAGATCAAACTTATTCGTTCAGTGTATATTTACTTGTTTTTGTGTATTGTCTTTTTGATCGAGCTAAGCCATTTCAATTGATATTTAATTGTGAGTCTTTTTATGTTGTAATGTTATACCACGGTTTCAGATTAGGGTGAAGGTTGGCGCCTGTTAAAACGTATAAACCCGCTGCATTTTTATGCACATGTCCTAAGTCAGGAGCCTGTTGTTCAGTGGTTGTCGTTTGTTGGTGTCGTTCATAAATTTTTCTCGTTTCTCGTTTTTTATATTGATTAGACCGTTGGTTTTCCTGTTTGAATTGTTTTACACTAGTCTTTTTGGTGCCCTTTATGGCTTGCTGTTCGGTGTGAGCCAAGGCTCCGTATTGAAGGCCGTACTTTGATCTATAATTGTTTACTTTTTACACATTGTGACTTGGATGGATAGTTGTCTCATTGGCACTCATACCACATCTACTTATTTATACTTACACGTATTAAGATTACAAGGCTTTTGTATTGCCTTGAAACAATTTTCAGTTCACAGTCTTTTGTAAATTTTATGGTTTTCCTCCTAAAGCACAGTGGATCCTCATTTTGTCCTGGCGTAGGTTTTGGTTTGTTCTCATTTTACGTCTCTTCAAAAGTGGGTGCTTTGGAATTGTCATTATCTGCCTTTGGGCACAAATGGCTAAACTAGAATTTAAAAAAAAATGCTTATATGGTGCTTCAAATGTACAGCGATAACTTATAATTAAGATAGTATATTATGACATTATACAAATATTACTAAAGAAGAAACCGTCTAGGTGTTCTATTGGTACCGTCTTTGCCTCGAGTGCAGATGGTTGAACCCCGATAGGGTAAAAACAAAACCTTTAAAATTGCTGTTTCTCCGCTATCCGCTAAGTACGTGGCAATTTCTAACTACGAAAGGCCTAAATAAATTTTACTATAATTTTGCAATAATTTCACAGGTCAAATAATGGCCCTCATCAAATATACTCTTTCTCGATGATTTACACTCTCCCTAACCCATTACTTTGATATCATTTTTATTTATGGCATGCATTTTGTGTAGTCAAAGTGTAAGGCCAAAAAACATTAAATTTAAGTGTTCAAGTGCATACAAGTATTCTTTAGGCTTGTAGATGTCGGAATAGATTGCCTCAACCAGACTTGACAGTACTTTGTTGAACATTTTAGTTTTCAATGCTCTTTTTATTGATTTGACACATTCCAACTATTTTAATTCGAGATGCACTGTTGAGACTTATGAAGACGAAAAGCGCATTTCTTGTCCTAAATTATAAGCTTAGTATCTTTGGTGAGTCTGTATTATACTTATCTTTTTAATATAATAGAGGATTCTAAATGAATACGACATTGTGTTCACAATTAATCCACATAATTGATAATTATTTTTCAGTGGACCCTTGTCATAGTAGTAATTATGATATACTGAAAGGTGAATTGAAAAGATCCTCCAATTATACGCTGACTGTAAATGACGTTGCTATAGAAGATAGTCGACTCAGAACAGGATGGTATAGAATAGATAGTGTGACCGGAAATGACATTGTCAATTACAGTGTTCCCATGATGCAGTGCGGCACTCTCTATCCTCTCTGGATGAAAGGTTAATGTAATATATATTTTATAGATATGTCCAACTACGCTATTGTTAGATGAACATCCACACTTAAAATTTAGAAAAAAACATATATCTTTGTAGATTGCAATGTGTTAACAGAAGGTAAAGTGTCGTGTTATGTTATTTCTTTTATTGAGCAATTATATATTATTATTTTTTTTTGCGCAGTATGATGTTAAATGTGATATATTGATGCACTAAACGTTTGAAAAATAATTGGAAGTGTCAAAATGAGAACTTTTCAAAATACAGATTCAAAGTACGTACAACACGATTGTTTTTAAAAGAGATTGAAAATGCTATTTTTTAACAATTTCATCAAAATGCGTGGTGCTTAGGTTTTCTGTCTCTTTTTAGCATGTGTGTGTGTTCTTTGTGGCAGAAAACTAATTCTTGATGCTTTCATTTAAATTTACTTCTTTGCTAGATAGTTAAAATCATGGTTCACTGGTCAAAGAAGGATCTATTATGGATGTACTATATCCCTTTCACCGGTTAAGCAGATGTTCTACTTTTAAAGCATAACAGTAAATTGCATATTTAACATTGAATATGTATACCTACGAAATTTGTCAAAAACATTCACCTAACTAAACAAATGGACAAATAGTCTCGTCTGACCAGCCTTGGGAACTGGTAAGACATGATTGCTCACATTAGTTTGGGCCGATACATTGTGCTCAATGTCCTCCTTTAACCGTATGCCATGGTCGTGCTCTTTAGAAAGGAAGCTTATACAGAACATACATAAACCCCTAGTGATTATACTGCTAGGTTATGTTGAAATGTATTCAGAATAGAAAATTAACATTCAATTGAAAACTGATAAACTTTAATTTGATCAAAAGTGAGTTTGACTATCACGAATAAAACTTACATCCCAACTATTTTGTTCTAACAGGGGTGATCTGAGTCGGATCACCCCTACCAGATCACCCTACCTTGAGTTTCTTTGTTCTGCATGCTTTCTTTTGTTCTGTAACATTTTGGCAGGAATGTTGAACACACAATAAAACTAAGAAATATTTATTCGGAATAAAGACTAACCTTCAAAATTTATGTAGAAAAAAACCACGAAATTTCCAGTGTATATGCGGGTAGTCGAACTCAAAACCTTTAGCATATGAAGCCACGATTCATACCCCTACACCAGGACGACTGGATACAAACTCACTGTTAATTAAACATATTTAAACATTGCATCCGGGGCTCATAAAGGGTATATACTATATAGTAATATATAAAGTATATTATAATTAATGTATGGCATTCTGAACTAGATGTTATGAAGCGTAAATGTTTTTTTTATATAGTCTAGAAGAGCTGGGATGTAAAATAGTTATCCCACTCGGACTTGGTGTGTCAGTGTAAAATCACCCTCTGGCCTCCGGCCATCGGGATGATCTTACACTGACATACCGCGTCCTCATGGGATAACTATTACTGACATACTCGTGAAATCAGAGTCAATCGAACTGATCGCATGTAATTTTACTCGAAATGAAAACTAATTTGCGCTCGAAAACAAAAGGACCGATTCACAGGAAAACAAAATGCGATCATAACATGACACTGTACCTATTGTATTTTTTTCATGCTTAGTAATGTGTACAGGTTATAATTAGACGATACCTCGACTGTGACGTCACCGAATGAGACTTATTGCCGAATTTACACATTTGTTTTTTTGTCATTTCGTTGTCTTCCATCTTTTTGTTGTTGTTGTTGCCATGGTGTTGTCAGTCTCTCTTCGACTTATGAATTTTGCTTGTTCTCTTGATATCTTCCGCCTCTTTTTAAAGGGAAGATTATACTCTGTTCATCATTAAAAGGTTGATTTTAAAAGCAAACGGTCGTGCCTTTTTATGTAAAGTATTTTCAATGCAAAAACAATTAACTTTCAATCTGTACATAATTTAGGAAGTATACCAGACGAAAGAGAAAGAGATAAAACTGTAAATAGAAAAGTCTGCAGATCAGGACTGACTGGTACCTGTGTACAAGAATATAATATAAAAGTACGAAACTGTGGCACGTACAGAACATATTATCTGACACAATTAAATGTTGACAAATCAGCATACTGTTTCGGTAAGAGCTTAATGTTCTTTGAATATTGCTTATCTATGGACTCCTGTAAACGAAGTGATACGCATTATCATGGTTATTATCTAATGTAATAGTTTATTGACAAATGAAATTTACATGATTTTTTGCAATCCACTATAAAAAAGAACTGAAAAGACAATTTGTTTGTTGTATAAATCAAATTGATCATTAGATATATTTATTACAAAAGTACTGAGTAAAAATGGTCGAGTATTGTTTTCTAAAACGCCGTGTTAAGCAAAATATTCAAATTACCTATTGAAAATAAAATGGACCATAGAAGTAGAGGAAGAAAAAAAAAGGAACTAGCATAGACCAAAATCTTTCAAATTTACGTCAATTGAAAGTACTTTTAAACACAAAAAGGTGATGCATTGACTATTTAATCCTTTTATCATAACTATGTAAGCTAGGTTAAAAAGAGAAAAAAATAGAAAACGACCAGTAATATATCATTACCAACATTTTATAAAATTTTCAATGCCCAGGAATGTTGCCAGTACCGAAACCAACAACATTAACGACAACGACAACAACAAAACCAACGACAACAACAAAACCAACGACAACAACACCAAGATCAACAACAACTACTACAGTAACATCTACGAAGACATCTACAATGTTGGAAACAGCACGGGTAACCAGAGCAAAACCCATTTCATTCATATCTACGAAAACTTCAGGAGAGATTTCTACTACTTCATCACTGATTAAAAAAACAACATCACATCTTCCTCAAAAAGGTACAGAAAATTACATTTCTTTATTATATTAATACTTAAATTTTGTGTGATATATGATGATTTTTCTTCAATGAATATTTTGTTAAGAATGTACATGTTAGTGTCATTCGTGAATTTATCAAAGGAATAAAACAATTAACAACGTTTTGCATTGAAATAAAGAAGATACATGTTTTATGTAATAAACCACTGGCAGATGGAAGCGATTTTAAGTAAGACACTCAACAGAAGCGATTGTATGTACAGTTTTAAGACACCCGATAGAAACGATTGTCTGTATATTTTTAAGACACCCGAAAGATGCGATTGTATGAAATGTTTAAGACATTCGATAGTAGCGATTGTATACACATTTTTAAGATACTTGATAGAAGCGATTGTATGTACATTTTTAAGACATCCGATAGAAGCGATTGTATATACATTTATAAGACATCCGAAAGTAGCGATTGTATAGTCATCTTTAAAACACCCGATAGTAGCGATTGTATATTCATTTTTAAGACACCCGATAGTAGCGATTGTATATACATTTTTAGGACACTTGATAGAAGCGATTGTATATCTATTTATAAGACATCCGATAGAAACGATTGTATATACATTTTTTACACCCGATAGAAGCAGTTGTATGTACATATTTAAGACACCCGATAGAATTAAGCGATTGCATATACGTTTTTAAGACACCAAATAGAATCGATTGAATTTACATTTTAAGACATCTGATGGAAGCGATTGTATGTACATTTTTAAGACATCCGATAGAAGCGATTGTATATATAATTATAAAACACTCGATAGTAGCGGTTGTATAGTCATTTTTAAGATACCCATTAGTAACGATTGTATAAACATTTTTAAGACACCCGATAGAAGCGACTGTATATCCATTTATAAGATACCCGATAGTAGTGATTGTATACACATTTTTAAGACACCCGATAGAAGCTATTGTGTGTACATTTTTAAGACATCCGATAGAAGCGATTGTATGTACTTTTTTAAGACACCCGATAGAAGCGATTGTATGTACATTTTTAAGACACCCGATAGAAGCGATAGTATGTACATTTTTAAGACATCCGATAGACGCGATTGTATGTACATTTTTAAGACACCCGATATAAGCGATTGTATAGAAATTTATAAGACACCCGTTGTAACGATTGTATTTGCATTTTTAAGACACCCGGTAGAAGCGATTATATGAACATTTTTAAGACACCCGATAGAAGTGATGGTATGAACATTTTAAAACACCCAATAGAAGCGATTGTATGAACATTTTAAGACACCCGATAGATGTTTATATGAACATTTTTAAGACACCCGATAGAAGTGATGGTATAAACATTTTAAGACACCCGATAGAAGTGATGGTATGAACATTTTAAGACATCCGATAGTAGCGATTGTATATACATTTATAAGACACATGATAGTAGCGATTGTATAGTAATTTTAAGACACCCGAAAGAAGCGATAATATGAATATTTTTAAGACACCCGATAAAATTGATGGTATGAACATTTTAAGACACCCGATAGAAGCGATTGTATGAACATTTTAAGACACCCGATAGAAGTGATGGTATGAACATTTTAAGACACCCGATAGAAGTGATGGTATGAACATTTTAAGACACCCAATAGAAGTGATGATATGAACATTTTTAAGACACATGATAGAAGCGATTGTATGTACATTTTTAAGACCACCGATAGAAGCGATTGTTCGTAAGAGATCAGATAGAAGGGATTTTATGTGAGAAACCAGGTACATGTAGAAGCGATTATGAACTGAATTCAATTTCTAATATTGAAACTTTTAAATCAGTGTATTAACGTGATGTTTTCGTACATATGGCTGACAAATGATAACTTCAAAGGCCTGTTGAAGACAATTACAATACCGAAGATATACACAATAATTAATCCTTCATTACACGTCGTGTCTTTGGTGTATGTAGAAATGAAAGCCTGTGATTTTTTGTCTATCCTTTTTTTTTTTGTAATTCGTTTTGTCAATTTCAGATGAAAAAGACGAATCGTTTGACTTCCTTTCAATAGTTGGAGCTCTGGTTGTACTTGTTTTTGTCCTGCTGATTGTTATAATCGCAATTTTTATGTAAGTATGTTTAGTTAATATCTAGATGACTCATGAACTACATCCCGAAAGCAATAGACGATGAGCTACATACCTACATCGATTTTTGTTTTGTCCCACTTAATGAGTGAAAATAACACTTAACAGCATCATTGTACAACTTTGCATGTCCTAGTATGTCGTCCTAAACGACAAACACTTGACTTCCTAGACGAATACAAATACTTATAAAAAGTTCAATCAAAGGTCCGATACAGAGCATGTACATGTATATACATTACAGTATTAATTGAGAAAAATTTTCAAGATGATTTTAACAACTGAGTATAATAAATAAATATTCTCTATGCAAGAAGGTGCATAAATGATTATCTTTATCGAAGTCATTTAGTTCAGTCTGATGAAAACTGAGATCATTGATCATGATCAGCATGTTCAGGAATGTGAGATTCGAGTATTATAAGGAGCAACAAAGGGATGATTTTTAGTACGTTGGATTGATGCCAGACATATGTTACATATATTATATATGTTAAAATTTGATCAAAATTAGTTTCCTTTTTGTGTTTGCTTACATCATGTTCATTGTTTGTAAATTTACCAGAAAAGGTGATGGAAGTAATAGAAAAGTCTTATGTAATATTATTGATAATGTATCGATACCTTTATGTATGAGAAAAATGTTGTCCTGTTCGAATTATCACGCGTGGATTCGTTTACTGCTGTGTATAATTGATTTCGTATTCCTAACAAATCCTACATACAAGCTTATTAGAAATTTCTATTTCAATGAACACCTGTTTTCTTGGAAAATCCACAGTAATGAAATCCACGATAATTATTACCCCCGGATAATAAATAATTCACAGTAAAGAAATCCACGATAATTAGTACCCCTGGAAAATAAATAATCCACAGTAATGAAATCCACGATAATTAGTACCCCCAGATAATAAATAATCCACAGTAATGAAATCCACGATAATTAGTACCCCTGGATCATAAATAATCCACAGTATGATAGGAATATGGTAAGGAATAACGAATATACACCTCACTTTTATTAGATAAACATAACATCTAATTTGCTACTTACTTCTTTTTTGAAAATTTTCAAAAAACATTAATAAACCAACTTTTTAAGTATCAATTATTTATTTCAGATTGTTTAGACTGAAACCTCGCTGTCTGAAAGATATAATGAGATCATCACCACCAACTTATGAAGATACGGTGAAGACTGACAAAATGACTAATCTATATACACAACTGGAAGATACCAATCATTACTCTTGTATAAAGGACAATAATTACAACGAAGGCTACGAGGAGATTCCATATGACAAAAACCAGACTGTGCCGGAAAATAAACTATACTTTCAAAATATTGCTACAATGGCAATTTCAACTCAGATCGTACAGGAAAATAGGCTATATCTTCAAAATCCTATTACAGTGCCACTAGACAGTCCCGAAAAATCGAAGATTTGACAATGAATGTTATATGCAGTATAACATGTATGATTTTCTGTTTACATAGAATTTCTGAACTTGACGAAAGGGTAATACTAACATTACATTATCATGATTATATTGTTAAGGAAATGCAAATGACAGCAGACATTATTATTTTACACATATTTTGTATTATATTCATTCCTTCTTGCAAACTAATATGTGATATTAATAAATTATATGTAACAGAAGAGGGACTCACACATGTAGCATTTATAATATGTTTCTTGATATCTGTATCATACATTATTATGTGTGTTATTGTATGAATCAGCGTTGAAGATGAAATACATTGCATTCTTAAACGCACTGTAAAACAAAATACAAATTGAAGAAACTCACAAGTATCCAGTTTCGAGCAGGTTTATTATGTTGTGTTATTTTGGTAAATTTATACGTAGAGCTTTCAAATTTGTAGCGTGTTAGCAACTATATATTTGGTGGTTTCATAGCCGTTCTTTACTTTTCGACAACCATGCTTATGATATCCCTTTGACATTGATACTTTAGAAATATTGGGTTAGATGATATGTAATATATGCTATATGATAATATTTTGTTTCACGTGTTTTCTTAAGCTGGTTCTGTGTCTTTTGTGTTATTTTCAGGCAAATGCTTATTGACAATGTCTAATTTTCCCTGAAAATACTTAAAAAGACACAGAACCAGCTTAAGAAAACACGTGAGGGTTACTGGGGATTACAAATATGGTCATTTTTGGTCTTCTTCCTAGCGGCAGTAAAATATTTGTCACAGATGAGCGTCGGTTTGGCTGTGCGGGATGTATAAAAACGCAGCCACGTCCGATCAGTACGGGGACGTGTAAATCCAATGCCTCCTGTATAGAGAGTTCCATAATGTAAATAACAAATAATTTGTAAGAGTTTTCACTCATTCTGTTTACTCTGAAAAAAGACGAATCTAGCGTTCATGTTCATGCACGAAAAGGATGAAAATAGTGCTAGGATGTTGATTACTTATAACTTATAACTTATTAAAAGACCACTGATATTTTATCAGAGTTTCAATGTAAACAACTTTGGAGGATAGTATAGCATTCATAGAAAAATTATTCAAAATTTGTTATGAACTTCTATATTAGGTATTATCATTGTTAATATTCATTTCTTTCAATGTCTTAACCTAACACAAAACTTATACATGATGTGCATTTACAAGCTAGTTATGAGTGTTCATATATTCTGCATTAACATCGTTCCATTTCACTGTATAGTCAAATGAAATATCTTAAATAAACTGTATTACTGTAAGTTGTTATTAGTCATTTAGTTCTCTGAGAGTACATGTACTCTCATATATAGACATGAATTCTATGAAAGTACATGATCTGACATATATTGGCATTAGTTCTATGAGAGTATACATGATCTGACATTGTATCTCATAGATTGACAGGCAAATAAACGTTGCCAAAATCATGCCACCAACACTATCTACAAGGGTTGATTATAATATACGAAGATTGATAAAATGATAACAGTCTGTACATCTTGGAATATGATTCTTTGTTTTTGTTTTTCAAATTGTTAGAATTCATCAAATTAAACGGCTAATGCAATATCACTTTTCCATTAGCGATTTTCAGTCCATATCTCTGAATTTTCCAAATACAATTGAGTATGAAAATGGTTCAGAACGTTACAATATACAAAATAACAATATAGAATAATATTAGAAATATGTTACTAGCATGGACAGTGTTATTTTGAAACGTAATTTAACAGAACATATTACAATTTGCAGTTAATGATTAAGGATGTTCGCTACTCTTGCTTTTGACTCTTTGTCAGATATTCGGAATCATCTAGTTTTGTCTATGTAGTGCCAACAAAAAATTTGCCCGCTAATCCCCTGCTGTTCTTTTCATAATTTTACAAAGCCATTTTTGAAAATCTTATAAAATCCTTGTTATTTTTTCATACGTTTTAAGAAAAAGGGTGCCAATGTAAAATGTATGGAAAGTCTAGAGAGAATCATTTCCCGCCAATTTTTCAGTTGATCATATCTCAAAAATAAGGACACGGACCTGTCTTTTTCTACTTTTTAAGTTCCGTCATTTCTTAACTATCAATTTATCACATTCTTTTAAAAAGCTTGTTTTTTTTAACAGAGGAGCAAAAATCCTTAAAAATGAAACAAGTGGTTGGTAAATGCAGTTACATAGCATTCATACATTACATTACATAACATAACATAACTTAGCATAACATAGCATAGCATACATTTATTACATAACATAAGATAACTTTGTTATCAGCAATTATCTAAGTTTGTTTTTTATAATTCATTATTCAAAGTGTTTTGGACTTGTGTACTTTTAGCATCAGGAAATCAGAAAATGCAAATTATATCCATGATTTAAATTCTGATTGATCTAACAGTTTGCTTTATCAATACTACTTCAAACAAGTATAATTTAACGTTTACATTACCATTAATTGTCAGACATGGTGTGTCAACTTGTACTTTTATAAGCAGATGACTAGTTGTTGTGGAATTCTAAATGAATGAAAAAAGATGCGGGGTATATGTCAAAGAGACAGAGTACTGGAAAACGGATGCATTCTGCAGGACATTAAAACCTTTACATATAATGAATATATTTATATTAACGAAAATATCTTTTACGATTGGTTGTTGTGTTTAGAGTTCAGTGGCAAATAGTTCATGCTTAAATAGGCTCTGTAAAGTGTCGACGGGGTGACGAGATGAAATGTTTGACTGCCGCTGTATGTTGGACACTGATATAATCGATTCGTTTCGACTAGAATTGACTGTGTTTTACTATATCCCACACAGCCGAACTAACGCCCCTTATGGTGTAATAGGAGTTTTACTTGCATAAAGTCTACGGTTAGAGAAGTATATTTCTTTTCCCAGACGTGGACATTTTTCACATACATTAGTTAAAATTTTTATAGTAAAGGCAGATATATATATATATATTTTCTGATTTTTGATATGCTGTTTCTTTCTTTCCTGGTAAAATTTCACCCCTAAACTTCCTTATAAAATAATGATATTGTGAATTTGTTTTTAAATACGAATTATAAAAGATACGCAAATTTTATCTTTAAACAAATGGGTATACATTATCATTATCAGGGGAAAAATCAAGACTGCACTTTCTGTTACATATATTATTTTATGGAATTTTGAAACTTTTACTCGTGCAAAATACAATTTCCAAAATCACACGTAGACATTATAAATGCAGTGATTACTTTTTTTTTTATGTTAGTTACGTCATTCTGACCTACTTCGCTTTTTCATCTTGTAAAATTATTTAGAGTGAAAAGAATTTGGCAGTACTGACACTATTAACACCTGACTTTAACTAAGGATACAAAGGATAAATAAAATGTATCTTGTAATCGACCTTTCTTCTGTACAAATACAGGTCGACTGTCACAGATAACTCGAAGCGATAAACATACCCTATAAGGCTTGTACCTTACTTCTGTTGCGAGCGAACTGTTATGTTCAAGAAAAAGAGAGGCGAAAGATACTTAAGGGATATTCAAACTCATAAATCGATAATAAACTGACAAAACAAAAAAAAAAAGAAAAAGATCAAAAGATACACAGCATTATTCAAAACACAAAATAGTAACAATTCAATTTGGGGTCCTCATCGCGGTCTCGTTTATTAATTCAGAAACAAATTCAACGATTTAGATGGGAAACAAAATATACGTTGAGTTCAATGTTAAATTGCAGGATAAAATCAGTATTCGTACAGTGTCCGAAAATATAAAATTTATTTGTACTTGCTACGATACTGAAGTAAAAGGTCAGCGAGCCCCGATTTTATCTCTGTTTCTAAAGGTCGTCAAATAAATTTTATATTTTCCTACACTGTACGAATATTGTATGTTTAGGATAGGGTTTTTAAGGTGGAAAATGAATTACATGTATATCAAATTATGGAACTTTTTTGACAATACCTACGCTAAAAACAATTCTAAAAATGCGCACTTCTACTTGCCGGATATTCATCAGTTTGCGATATGTCGATTAGACATGTACACCAGTTGCATTCACCTTTTTTCGATATAAAAATGCATTTCCATTTATTTGCATGAAATAAACCCACTAAAACATTAATGGTAAAAATGTATCCCAGTTCTCAGATCTTCGAATATTTTTCTAAATCAGTGCGAATGTCATTACAAACACTTAGTCTATTCAGGAACGATTGATTCTTTTTTCTAGGAAAAGTTACTATTTTTATATAAAACTCGTTAGACACGCAACATGAACGAGAATTAAATATTCCAGAACCATTGATTGTTAAATGTAAAATTCTTAGTTGCTTAATAGGTTAAAAGTAACGTACAAAATGTAATTGTAGTTATTTCTAGTTATTTCTAGTATACTACATCAGTACAAGATACCATACCAGGCATTTTAAATATGGAATGTTTATTTGGTATATTGTTTCTGATTTCGTCTTCTGGTAAGATTTCTATTTTATTATAACAAAAAATGCAAGTTGTGTGAAAGGTAAAGCGGCGCAAAGCAGACCTTTTTCTCGAAAATTATTTTTACGAAAATCATGTGATTCAAACAATAAGTGATATTTGATGCGCGGATTTTTAACTGTATTGTCATGCAATTATTTTTCTGCGAGGTTTTGAAAAGATTGCTTATATTTTATTGATCGTGGAAAGTGAGAAAAAAATGTACATTGTAATACCTTAACACATATTTAGGCACGAGGAATATCAAATGTATATAAGAACCAGGTAAGTTCTTACTATATCGGTATTGCTTTCTTAGACAAGCATTGTAGTGATATATTTATAGATGGCTCTTGTATTTGCCTTACGCAGGTCAGAAACCACCTTTAAAATGGACAAAAATCTACGTATTTTCTCTAAAACGCTTTTAACTGGCTTTCTAGGAATTGTATTTTTTTATTGGTTCTCGGAATGAACTCTAAGTGCTATGATTTTATTTTGTATTATCTCAACTTAATAAAAAAAAAATTGTGAATGAAAATCTAAAAAAAAAAATCAATTTCAACGAAATAAATTAACCAAATAAACTGTTAACACAGAGATATGTCTCGCCTTTTTGTACTTTTGATAAAAAAAATGCAAATGTTGAAATTAAAATAGCAATACTTTAACATGTAGGTTATGCAAATATTCAAAGTCAATGAACCATGACTGAAAGTACATGGCAAAACAATCTCCATGGAAATCAGATGTGCCAATGCTTATACAACTGCATACCAAATACCATAGACTTATCATAAGTCGTTCCCTTTCAACATACCTAAACACAAACATTGACTTGTAAACTATGTAAAAGTTCCAAAGTCAATGAACCATGATATGGGGTGCGGCTATATAATCTCCATGGAAACAAGGCTTGCAAATGCCAATAAATTTGCATACCAATTATCATTGATTTAACATTAGCAGTTCATCTTAAACTGATCAAATCACAAACTAATACATGTAAACTAAGCAAAAGTTTCAAAGTCAATAGACCATGACTGAGGGGGCGGCACCAAATATTCTCCATGGAAATGAGATGTGCTAATGCTTATACAATTGCATACCAATTAATATTGGCCTACCACTAATGGTTCCCCTTGAACTGACCTAATCACAAACTTCCAACCACCACTATATTTCATCAGAAGGTGTATTGGGGGTGGGGGACTATTGCCAAACAAACTGTCTAGTCAGACGATGCGGTGATGACTTATTTTGCCAAAATCATCGCATTTTAACCAAAACTTATGCTAATTTACATGATACATGTAATTGACCTTTTGACGACAATATCGACATCAAAACAACAGTAAATTAAAGCAGCATCAATCTTAAAAAGCTTGAGAACCTTATGATATTTTATCCCAACGTTTGCATAAAGTTTGGTTTAGGTTCAATTATATTTTAGGGACTAATTTAGGCTTTACAGGTTTACTCTTTGAATCAAAATTGTAAATTTAGTTACAGTGGCGGAGATATTTGTGACAACTGACAAAGCTACCAACAACATACTTCTGGCAGATATCGGAGCATTTCAAAATGAGGATAAATATCTTATATTTAGTGTAAAAGGTTGTCGGGACGCCATGTTTATACTGTCCTCCCACACAAAAGTAGCACCTCCATATTATCATATTATCATTGGTGGATATGGAAACACACGGTCTACCCAAGCCAGACGGATAAATGCATACATACCTTTGAAGGAATACTTTTCTTCTGAAATGGATTGTTATATTTACAAGCCATTTTGGATAAGTTGGGAACGTGGTATTATTGAAGTAGGGAGAGGAAATGTAATTGGTGATAACGTTTTCCTGTCTGCAGTTGACCACTGTCCTTTCGCTATAAAGAACATTGAAATAAGCACTGGTAAAGATGGCGCAACAGTGGATTGGACTATTGTTCCTAACAGTACTAGTAAGTAATTGTTTATTTCAACACCATAGAACTATCATGCGGGTCTTGAAAAGGGGTAGGGGTCTTCATTTCCGTATCCTTTAATTTTGGGCCGTTTTTTCTCTATTCAATATTTATTCTGCCCATTTTTCTCTATTATTTATATTTTAGCAGCTCATTATATTATATTCTTTATTTTTTGGCCTATTTTTCTTTAGTCTTATATTTTGTTTGTCTAGATTTCTGCGGTCCTGGCCCAATATTCCCTATTCGGAAAACCCAATCCAGACCCTCTATCACGTCAATTCCAACTGGTGTTCCACTCATTGTCCAATGTCTAATTCATTCTGCAGTTAAGGTTGACTAGTGTTAATATGAGTGTACTAGCTTGATGTTTTTTTACATTTTGTCATTTCGAGGCCTTTTATAGCGGATTAAATACGTCATCCCGTTTCCGGGACCAGATGAGATGTTCGTGCGCATGTGTAGCTTCAGTTCGTAGCTTTATTTCATAGAAGGCAGACGTGGTCTGTATTTGTAGCTTCTATAATGAAATATTTTATTACTATAACTACGAGGTAGTTATTATTTATTGTTTAATCGAGTAAATAAACTCGAGAGGTTTATTGTTTATTTTAATTTTATTTATTTTTCTCTGTTGTAAATTTATGGTAATTAGACCGATTTACGGCAGTTGATATTTTTTAGTTACAATGGCGGACGCCATGCTCTCTAAAACTGATGCAAAATCTTTGAAGAAAGGTTCTAGTGCTTCAAATGAGGCAAAAGGAAAACACTCTAAAAGAAAAGCATCCGGTGATGATTCTCGTTCCAAGAATGACGATACAAGTAGTAGTAATGGGGCGAAGATTGTCAGCTCTGGCGAGGCCGGAACTGTTACTTCACGACAAAAAAAGGTTTTAGTCAAAATACTAGCGAAGCTAGCAAAGAGCCCACTTTAGCTGATGTTTTTTTCAGTCCTGAAAAATATACAGCAAGAACAGAGTTCAGAAAAAACTGATTTCGTGTCTCTCAAGCCTATGGTAGACGAGTTGTATTTTGCTGAGCCTGAGGGTTACGATGAGAGCCAGGGTGCAGACCCTGAAGGAGCTTATGATGAAAATAATAATCATGAAATAATGATCATGTTGTAGATGCTGAGGTTGCAGAACCTCCAGCTAAAAAACAAAAAAAAAACTGTTGACAAAGAGGGTGACAATGTTTTTAAAGCTGCTGCACAAGCTTACAGGTCTAAAGATAATGTAGATACAAGTGTAGATGACACATATAATTAGCTGATACTGTTAATGAATTTTCCCGTGAGGGAACTTCTGATGAAAAATACAATGAACTGATGAAATCAGTGGCTAGACCAGAGAATTGTGTTTCTCTTACAAGAACTAGAGTTAATCAGCTTATTTGGGATTTACTCTCTCCTCAAACTAGATCCTTTGACTCAGTTATACGACAGCATGAAGAAACTGTTGTAAAAGCATCTTGTAACATTACAAAATTGTTAAACATGTTGTGTAAGCTAACACAGAGGTTCTGATGATTGTACCATTATGGGAATCTGTCCTTAGCTTTCTTATCCAAAACCTTTCCCGAGCAAGTCTGTCGGCCCTTGACCAACCCTCGTTGTGGTCTATGATTGTGATTGTAAGGTTTTTGAGATCAGCTTTGGCGTGCCCAGGTGATCTCAAATGACGACTTACAGGGAGGTCGGGCTCGTCCAATTATTTAACCTTAGCCCAAATTTATTATTATTTTTTCTTTTCATTATAAAACAGCTATTTATTTGGGATGATAAATACGCAGCCTCTGTTTGACATATTTTACCAGCTTATATCGATCAGTGCTGTTTTTTTTGGGAATGTATTTACACGCAGTTGTTGTAACATCTTAACTGACGTCATTTTGGAATTTTAGAGTTGTGCCAGTTCATATCTCTAATTACTATTTTCATTTTAGGCATGTCTTTGAGTCGTTTTTTTGGAAATTTTAAAAATTTATTAGCGTCTCTACATATGATGTTCGGGTGAAACTGTTTCACTTTTTTTATTGTATAGAATTCAAGATTGCTATAGTTAAATAATCAGAACAGATTGATCTGATTCATTTTACATCGTGCTCATACTGATGAAGGATATCTGTTATCCGAAATATTTAAAGTTACATTTGTTCGTTTATTGTCATTTTTTGGTGATGTTGTACCCTTTTATACATGTTAAGATACATCTTTTAGTTTTTACTTTGAAATAAAAAAAAAAAAACAGAAACCCTAGAATCGTTTTCCTAACAACCTAGACAACCGAAAAACTTTTGTTGGTAATAATACTGAATAATTTACCTTTAACTTGTTTGCCATCGGCTATCGATAACAATGATTTTAATATGCTCACTCGAGTCTATCAGAGGCCTTCCAGTGGGGATTTAAATAATGATATTTTGTTACACATTTCGATACATAAAATGAAACTTTCTTTTCACAAAACATTAAAAGATTTATTTTAAATATTTTTTTATACCATCGCAGTTTCATTTTAAAGAATAATAATGTTCAGAGCTGATATCATTAAATAATCTAAAAATACGTTTATTCATTGTAATTAGGTTGATAGGGTTAATTCACAAAATATCTTATTGATTACGAGAATAAGTACTTCTACGTTGTAATCATTTTAAAAGAGTGGCCTACTATTTATTCAATGCATACATGTAGGTTTTGTTTGTAAAGAGTTTCGGATAATTAAAGAATCATTTTATTCTTTTGTTTAATACCTTGATTTTTTTTTTACATAAATCGATTCATTCATTCAGATATTTATCAGTTTGTCTTGGCTATTCAAGTCCTACACAACGTCAAACGAATTTGGTCTTTTTCTTACAAAACTTATATTCTTGTGATGTATTCTTTTGTTGAAGAATGAATGTTGCCCCTTTTTTTATATTTTGTCGTTTTTTTGTGTCTCAATGACGTACAAGACAACCGGACTACCCCTTTCTTCATGGTTTAAAAACATACGAGATGACATCAATACCAATTCACAAATTAAAAACCAATTCTTCAGAGAACAATTAGAGGTCTTTCCACCTCGATAATAAGAATGGAATTTAAAAAACAGTGTTGGAAAATGTCACTCCTGGTTGATGGTATTTTTTACTTCAAACTGATATAAAAAAAATAAGATTTATAGGTTCTTTTTCATGGGATTAGCCTGAAATAGGCAACTTCCGGTTAAAATACGGTCATTTCCGGTTGACCTGATAAATGATGAAATGCCTACAACCAAATGCAGACGACTTAATTGTTTTATAATGAACCAGTAAGAATTTTTAGCAAAGGTCAAAATCTAGAAAGTCAAATTGACTTTTGACATTGGCCTCAATTTTAAGGTCATAGATCAGTGATCTCAAATTGAAAGAACCCAGGTCAATCACTTGTATGGTTCTGGAGTAATACTGATTTCAAATACATAAGGGGAGAAAACTCCTATAAGGGTTGACCGAAACACTTTTACTTAAATAGGTCGAAGTTGCGCCCTATCGTAAATAGTTATTTGGCAAACACATCATATCATTAACTGTTACGGTTTCTTTTGAATAAAGATAACAAGCAAAATTCAAAATTTAGAACGACCTTGACCTTTGACCTTGACCTCAATTTCCTCCAAATGGACCAAGGACTTCATATCAAAAGACTTTAGGCCTCTTCGACTTTTAATGTATGAATTTATCCAACATATCACCTTTTTTAAATTTTCAAAGGGAAATAACTCCCATAAGATGTCATTCAATCACATCAGTTTAACTTAACTAAACCATTCTTAGGAGTAGACAAACAATTTGGTGGAAACATTTTGTTGAAATCTTTTACGGTTTCAGAGAAATAAAGATAACAAGAAAAAGGGGACCATGGAGATAACTCCTACAAGAATTAGTGTTCGGTTACACAGGGGGGGTTTTGAAATCCTCATCACTGTACAAAATCATTGGGAAAAAATCCTTTCGATATGTTGTAAAACAAAAAAGCATCTCAGACTGCAGAAGAAAAAAAAAAATATCAGAAGAAAAGCAAATAAATTTTGTATTGTTTAATGCCAAATATGGTCAAGACAGACAAAAAAAAGTTGGAAGGTTACATGTCAAAATAGAGAATGGAAATGAGGAATGTTTCAAAGAGACAACAACCCGACCAAAGAGTAAACAAAACAGCCGAAGGCCACCAATGGGTCTTCAACACAGCGAGAAAATCCCGCACCCGAATGCGCACTTCAGCTGGCCCCTTAACAAAAATGTGTACTAGTTCAGTGAAAATGGACGTTATACTAAACTCCTGAAAAAATAAATGAACTAAAATTAAAAAAACATACAACTAGAAGACTAACAAAGGCCAGAGGCTCCTGACTTGGGACAGGGGCAAAAAAAGCGGCGGGGTTAAACATGTTTAGTGAGATCTCAACCCTCCCCCTATACCTCTAGCCAATGTAGATTAAACAAACACACAGCAATACACCGCTACGTATTGTGCCAAAGTCGGGCTTGGGAGGGTGCATGTTATACTGATTTAACCCACTGGATTGTGTGCCTGCACCAAGTCTGGCCAGGGAGGGATTGCATGTTAAACTGGATAAGCCCCACTAAATTTTGAGCCTAACGTCCGGCTATCAGGGTTTTGTGTTGTTCCTTGTTGATTAAACGTCTATTTTTACTATTTATGGACAGGACTCGATGGTCTTTGTTGTTGTGGTTTCTTTTAATTTTCCTACCTTTTATCTTTTTATGTATTATTGTCGTATAACAGATCTAAAGTCGTTTAATTACGAAACTATCTGCAATATATTTAATAGTCCTAAACGTGCATGACAAATTTGACACTAGACGTAAAGCAAACAAAAATCAATATACCAATGTATCTAAAGTCACAACTGATACAACTTTATATAAAAATAAGGAGACGTGGTATGCATGATTGCTAATAAGACAACTATCCACCAAAGTTCAAATGAAGTGGATGTAAGCAATTATAGGCAACCGTACGGCCTTCAACAATGAGAAAAAACCATACCGTATAGTCGGCTACAACAGTCCCCGACATGAAAAATATGAAACAATTCAATTGAGAAAACCAACGGCCAAATCTACAACAAAACAATTAACGAAAAACACATTTTCTGCTCTTTGACACATTCCCCGTTTCAACTCTCAATTTTATTATAGATATAACTGCATATAAAAATAAGAATATGTGGTGTGATAGACAATCAGACAAATCCCGAACAGTCACCAACAGACGTTAGCAATATAGGTCACCGTACGACCTTCAACAATAAGCAAAACACACACTGTATAGCATGGAAGCTTCAAATGGCCTTGTTATGACAAACACGAAAGTTGAGTGGATGCAGAACAGAGCGAGAGAAAAAAACACTGATACCGCATGGAAACTGGCAAATGGTCCGCAATATTACTTTGGTCAACTCACTAACTTGAAATTAAAGACCTGGCGAATTTAAGTCCTTATCTATGGCTGAGATGTATGTTTAAAAAAAAAGGAAAATCAAGGTTTGTTTGGGCATTTTTATAATGCAAGTCTTGGTTTTAAATTATTTGCGAGTAAGCTTAGGTAGTCAATAACAAATAATCACTCACAGAAAGACGGGCAAATCCATTAACAAAAGAAAAATGAATATACGAACTACAGTGCACAGTATATCATATACATATTTTATTTGCGATCATGAAATGTACGAAGTCGTCCATTACTTTGTAAATTGGGTCGATTAAAAAAAAAGCTGAATACGTTTCTATTGCCAGGGGTTTTTCACAAGTATAGTAGTTAGCAGAAAAGTTCACCAAACTATACATTTTACCTATTATTGTAAATGCAAATTGCACAAGGCTTGATCCAAATAGTTTTTTTACTGTCTAATACATGTAACTTGCAAGTACGAAAAAGACAGGACAGAAGTATATTTTGTCTATATGTTTTGTATTTGCACACTTTTTAAAGTTGATCATGCATTCGTTCTAAAATAAAATTTTGACCAGATAAAAGTTAAAAGATGACATAATTGGACAACCGCAATTGTTAAATCGCTTTGACGTCCGAAAAAGATAATAATCAACACGTGCATTGTAACTTTAAAAGCCAGTTAAATCCTTTTTTTTGCTGAAAGAACGTGCGATATCATAAAAATTGATTATCAAAACATAACAAAAACACAAGTAAAGAACGTTTAAGTATTTAATATAAATCAAAACACAAAGGTTATTCCTGATTAGTTTTTCGAATTATTTTATTTAGGCGTTGAGATCCTTTGGTGACCCCACAGTTTAAATGTCTATAATAAGTACGTCGTGCGCAGTGGGCGTTACAGACGAACGTGCACCTAATCTGACCCAGTTAAGGGGATATTTTAGCGCGCCAATCAATGGTCTCGTCTACACTGTTATGCACATGATTCTATCTTTGATCTATTGGTTATTGCCTTTTAATGACTATCTATGGGGACATACCAGGGGCAGACACAGCCATTTTTAAAAGGGGGGGGGTTCCAACCCAGGACAAAAGGGGGGGGGGGGGGAGATGTTCCAACCATATGTTCCCATCCAAAAGCATTTATCGAACAACAATGGGGTTTTCCAACCCCCGACCCCCCCCCCCCCCCCCCCCCTGGATCCGCCACTGCATACTATCTATGTTGAAATTGAAAAATGTAAAGCTTCCACTGCAATTTAATTATGTCCTGCTTTTGGTCAATTTTTTTGTCATCTTACCATGTAAAGAAGTACATGTATAGTAAAATACCGCTTTATACCAATAAACATATTTACACCAGCAGCTACCATCTTTTCATTCTGGAGTCAAAGGCCTTTTGAAATCACATATTTTACAATGATACTAGTGAGTGATTTACAAAACTTCGTTAATGAGCTCCGTTTTACAAACACCTGTGATACAAGTAGTCAGCCAAAATAAACTATCAATTATAGATCAATTAAAAGGTTATTCGAGTTGTAAATATGTGTTAAATTGGATAGTCTATGAAAAGGTATATACTATGAAATTAAGAGCTCGGGGCAAGCCCCTCGCTCTAAATTTCATAGTATATACCTTTTCATAGACTAACCTAGACTTAAATTAATTCCATTAGTGAACAAAAATCAGTAAATTAGCCATTTCAAACTTAAAGAAATTAGGCACACAAAGGAAACAATTGAATATAATTTGGTGAGTCCATTTCAGCGACAGATTTAGGAAGCGTTAGTTCTAGAAAAAGAATCCACGGTAAATGAATAGCCTGACGTCACGACAATGGTTTAATCACATTGATTGTCTTTTAATTTAACTTAGAGTGGTAATACAACCTTTAACTCGACACATTTATGGGCCTTTTATAGCTTACTTTGAGGTATGGGTTTTGCTCATAGCTGAAGACCGCACGATGATCTAAAGTTTTTGATTTCTCGTTTGGTTTTTCGTGGAAAGTTGTCTCATTGGCAATTTTACCACGTCTTCTTATTTTTATACAAAACACTACTATAATTTGACGACAGTTAATAATATGCACACTACATATTATTAAACAGTAAACTAGTATATAGAATAACGGGAATTACTAAGAACATTCGACAGCACAACAGACGCCACCAATCCTCGTCACCCAGCTCCTCCTACACAAAACATTCGACAGCACAACAGACGCCACCAACCATCTACTCCCAGCTCCTCCTCCTACGTAAAACAGTCGACAGCACAACAGACGCCACCAATCATCTACTCCCAGCTCCTCCTACTTAAAATATTCGACAGCACAACAGACGCCACCAATCCTCTACTCCCGGCTCCTCCTACTAAAAACACTCGACAGCACAACAGACGCCACCAATCATCTACTCCCAGCTCCTTCTACTTAAAATATTCGACAGCACAACAGACGCCACCAATCATCTACTCCCAGCTCCTCCTACTTAAAATATTCGACAGCACAACAGACGCCACCAATCCTCTACTCCCTGCTCCTCCTACTAAAAACACTCGACAGCACAACAGACGCCACCAATCATCTACTCCCAGCTCCTCCTACTAAAAACACTCGACAGCACACCAGACGCCTAAATTATCTACTCCCGTCTCCTCCTCCTACTTAAAACAGTCGACAGCACAACAGACCCCACCAATTATCTACTCCCGTCTCCACCTCCTACTTAAAACAGTCGACAGCACAACAGACCCCACCAATTATCTACTCCCGGCTCCTCCTCCTACTTAAAACAGTCGACAGCACAACAGACCCCACCAATTATCTACTCCCGTCTCCACCTCCTACTTAAAACAGTCGACAGCACAACAGACGCCACAAATTATCTACTCCCGGCTCCTCCTCCTACTTAAAACATTCGATAGCACAACAGATGCCACCAATTATCTACTCCCGGCTCCTCCTCCTACTTAAATAACACTAAAAAAACAAACGCACAAACTTAGACAAACAACACACAAAACACACGTTGTTTCATTTTTTGTCAATGTCACAAATAATAAATGAAATTAAAGATTTTATTATTTCTTATTTCAGATCAGACGATTACCTCTTTGCAGAATAGTCCCATTATGTCCAGGAAACTCTACAGGTTGGCAAAAGACTGTCCTACTTTTGAACAGATACGGTCCATGAAAAAATATTCGATTGTTGAATGTGGATTGGAATGTCTCGCAGAGAAGGACTGCTGTGGATTTCGGTATTACAAAACAAGTGGACTGTGTGGAATTGTATCTGATATCGCTACTGCTAATATTGTTACTTCTTATCATAAAAAGCAACTGTAGATGGCGCTACGATTGTTGTACATATATACTGTGAACATAGACTATTGAATATATTTAACATTTGATGTAATTTTAATACTTCATTTATTTCTATAAAAACGTTTAACGCAGTACATTTCAAAATCCTCGTCTTTATACAATTCTTTCGCGTGATTATATCAGTTATTCCAATTACTGTTTTGACGCAATGTTTTCTAATTAACAAAGGTTTTGCGTTTAATTTCTTATTCTATTACTAAAACAAAGTAAAAAAAAATTTAAAAAAATTGTGGATCTCATGAGATATCTAAGCATGCTAATGAAGATTTGTCCCAGTGTGAATCTAATAGCAATTCTGTTATGTATAACAAAAATGGTTGTTAAAAAATTGCATAATTTTCAAAAGTGTGAAGAATAAATAGTTCGATATTGGAATCATTTATCCGTCTGATCCGCATTTCTTGACCGCTAAGTTACTTTCCCCGTGTATTATCCTCAGTGGGAAAGAATTTGGAACGTATAATGTTTAAATTTTTCGAAATTCTAATAACTTTTAACTCCAGAAATAGATTACCTTAGCTGAATTTGGCAAAACCTTTCTGAATTTTGGGTCCGCAATGCTCTTCAACTTCGAACTTTGTTTTGCCTTTTTAAATTATTTGATTCGAGCGTCACTGATGAGTCTTTAATAGACGAACGCCAGTCTGTCGTACAAAATTTTAATCCTGGTATCTACGATGAGTTTATATACTAGGCACACTCTTGCACTAAATGCATGTTCGGACACAGAAATGATGAATGTACAGGTTTCCAATAAATGGATAATGTGACGAGTTTAAAATACTAGTATTCATATAACATGTTCAGGACGAGAACAATTCAATGTCATATGGCTCTTTATAGTTGCTTAAATCTAAATCATTTGGACTCGTAATAATTTACTTATTGGCAATCATAAATGTACCACATATATATCCTAATGTTTATCTTGGTTTAATAGTGTCGTTGGATTGTTGTTTCATTGACAAATATATAACCATTTTTTTTTATAACTATGTGGAAATTAATATTAAATTATATTGTGTGAATGATCAAAATAAAATCGTGTTAACAGTGCTAGGTTCTAGCTAGGGAGCCTTTCTAAATTAACATTCATTAGTAAAGCTCCAGTCAAACTCTCCGGTAGTTGTATGGGTCTGGCTCAAGGCTAACAGATGATGAAAAAGTTTGGAAGTGCTAGACTTCAAAAAGTTTTTATATCTCTGTGATTTGGAAAGCACTTTTGACTCTTCGAAGGCAGTATAAAGTATTTGATTGAGACGCGTACGGCAACTCAAAACACAGCACAAAATATAATAAAAGACATGTAGATGTAAACACACGCTCTAAAGAGTTTGGGATCCAAATGCATGACTCATGTATGAACGTTTTGTATGTATGCCGCAACGTTAAGGCATGTCTAACGGCCAAAAATAGCACGACACTAGATAGACAACTGTAACAGATAATGTAAAGTAGCATGTTTTTAATGAGATTGATTGATCGTTGTTTTCTAAGCGTTGTAACTTGACAACAAAGATATCGAGAAAGCAAGCTTGGATAGTGCTTGTTCTGTTGTTGTAGACATAATGCTTTTTACACCCCAACATCGACCGCTGTATTACTAAGTATATTTCGGTATGCAATATACCAAAAGTAAGATTGTAAACAGAATTTCACTGTCGAAAATGAAACAAAAGAAATAATTTTGGTTGATCTTCAAACTGTAAAATAACAAATCAAATATATTTATAATAAAATTAAACATGTTAAATACAAGATACAACGGTTTTAATTTACGGTGTCGTGTGACAAAGAACAACTTATGTTACTAATTGTTTTTCCTTCATTTGTTGGGGTGTTCTATAAAAAGTCTTTTTTATTAACATCAGATTTGTGAAATTGTTAATTGTAATGCTTATGATTTATTTAAGGAGTTAATCATTAATAATTATCATCAAACAGCATGCTCTAGTTTTGTTCTGAGTCATCTTGTAAACTGGTGAAACGTCAAGCTATTCGAAATTAAAAGTAAAAAGTTTAATCGACTTCAATTTCCTGTACGTTACTGTAGTCTCCAATAGTATGTGTCGCTAATTAAACAAAAATGTCACTGCGTCATACGATCCACAATCTATAACCTACTTTGTGTCACAATAGGTCTTTCATAGAGAGCTTTGCCTTTATGGCTATAGGTTCCTTCTGGTAATTTTGACGTACCTATGTTTATCATAGCATGGTCAATAAGGTCTATATCCTCATTACATCGAACATCAATCGTAAACACATCAGTAACATGTTCCAAAACAATCCGTAAATGCAGTTTCATATGTTCTAATACAGTGCTTCCGATTTTACCATATATATCAAGCTTACAAAAAGTTTCACCGTTCAGTAAACGAAAGTAACTGCAAAAAGTTAAAAGTGTTTTATCGTAAACTTCTGGGTATGATATAACAGCGCTCGTTCTTTCCATCAGTATCAATGGTACGTTTTCCTGATAAATGTGGTACAATACTGAATCAACTGCAAGTCGGCCATCTTTGAATACATTTGGATATTTTTCCTTCGCTGCAATAACTTTTCGGAAATTTTTTTCGTCTAATAGTGTTGTAGAGGAACAGTCGTTTTGAGACGTTTGAATACTTTTCTGCACAGCAGTTTTTGAACCAGCATAAAATGTACATTTCTAAAATAAAAAAGATATGTATACATTGAAACCTTCGAAGGCAATCAATATAAAATTCAGGCACAACACTATACATAAATGAAACTGCATGTTTTATGTGCTTCATAAACCCTAAAAATTAACATACTAATGAATCATCGACAATCAGTTCTAGTTCAAAACATGACGGTAAATAAATCGTTGAAAGAACTCAATGAGTGTTTTTATGTGACGTGGTCGCCTCGAATGCAGGAGATAGTCATCCATAACCTAGCGTCTTGATCTAAATTAAGCCTTTAAAATTGGTAAGTGCCTCTTCTCAATCTAGCACATGACATTTTGGAGCGGAACTAAACGCTGGTTGAAAAGTTGTCCGGGTAGGAAGACTTGACTGTCTGGAGAATGTTACTTTGCGAGATACAACGTTGAAATCTGATTTATTTGGTTAGTATAGTACAACAAACGGTATATATTTCTCTCATAAACATATCATAGTCCTAAATATTAATGCAATATTTGCCGCTGGACGATAGGCAGTCATTAATCAATGAATGCCTCACACAATCAATCAAATAGGTCAAATAGTTTTGTCTGTGTAACACAATTTCTAATCCTTGTTTCCGTAATCAGATGCTGTTTTATGAGTAGGGGAGATAACCTCCAACCTGGTGGACCAGAGATATTTGTTTATGGTTTTCCTTCCAATAGATAGATGCCTTTCAAGACTAACGAGTCTGATCTACCTGATGATTTTGATTTCAGAGCTTTCTTCTCTAAAGAAAATTGCCTTTTCCTGGTTGCGACACTCTCCTTGCCATATGTGCCTCTGCGCATAACAAGGACTAGCCTACGGTAGGTGGGTAACATGATTTATTTTAGGGAGAGTTGTGCGCTCGCAAACATGTTTAAGGATCATACTTAGGTCAGGTTTAGGAATTTTTGTCAGATGTTCGGACTCCTTGTTTTTTTTCCTATGATACAGGGAAAAATATTTTTCCCCATAGCACCCATTTTTCTTTTCATATAAGACTTCAATAGCTCATAAAAGGTCATTTACCAAAATTTAAGATTTCCTTTCTTTCGATTTGAGACCCAAATAATACCAATGCAAATATAAGGTAAAAGTCTGAGTCAGCCTTTTCCCGCCATTTTAAAAAAAATTAAATATCTCGAAAAGGAGCTCCATAACCTATCAATATTTTTAGCTTATTTTGTTTCTTAACTAATGCTCTTTTGGGCTGATATGCATAAAACCACTTAAGTGAAGATTTCCAATCGTAGTACTAATTTATCGTAGGACATGTAGAAAAATCCGTCCGTTCGGAACAAATGTTAACTTAAGTAGCTTTATGCATACGGGCCCTGACTTATAGTATCAATTTTAAATTCTATATTTTTTTTAATTTCACCTAAGTACATCCTTAACACCGACACAATGTATGTGCATGTCCCAAGGCAATAGCCTGTTATTCAGTGGTTGTCGTTTGTTGTTGAATATCATATTTTTTTCCGTTTATTGTTTTGTACATAAAGCAAGCCTTTGGTTTTCTCCTTTGAATTATGTTACATTTTTTCATGTCAGGACTTTTATAGCTTACTTTACGATATGTGTTTACTCTTTGTTAAAGGGTTAATGGTGACCTATTATAATAGTTGCTTACATCTACGTCATGTTTTCTGTGTTGGATAGTTGTCTCATTTGCAATCACACCAAATCTACTTATTTGTATATAAAACATTAAAGCTTTACACATGGCACCAAACCTTAAGCATGTCGAATATGGAAGGCTGGCCAAGTGTATATTATAGAGCGGGTGGAAAAACTATTAGAGTTAATCCTACTATCGCGCTTGACACATTATGTCAATGTGTTGTTACAGCATTTAGTTAAATAAAACAGTGTACTTATTATCTCGGTAACGGAAAGAACTAATTGCCATTTCTAGAATTTCAAATTGCAATGAGTTATAAAAAAAATATAAATATGTAGTATTAGAACATTATTGCCATTTAAACAGATGGTTTACTAATAAGGCCATGTAAAATAGATGCTATATTAAAGAGGCCAGTTTTAAACTTTAATCAGTAATAAAGGGGCAAAGAAACCATAATTTCGCCGAAAAATTAAGCAAAACATTTGACCCCCCTAAACATATTTTTTTTTGGTTTTATAGTCATCTTATTTCAATATTACAAATGATTATAAGGGCAGGGTTTTATACAGTAAAACATTATTTTTTCTTGGCCTTATACATTACATACACGTGCTGTGATAAAGGTATACCCTCCTCGTTCCAGTCTTTGGTAAACATCTTTGAACTGCATTCCTGTTTCAAAAACTATACGTTTAAGGCCTCTTGTTCTCTTTTTGAGATCCTCCAGAGTGAAGTCGGTAAATTGGTCATGAAGATTTAAACCTCTAAAATCTCTTCTCACTCGCCCTGACCGATAAGATGCAGTTTCTCCATTGTCTATTATGACAATTTGAACAAATGCTATCTACAATAGTAAATGTAAATTATTTTCAGCGCCCTTGCTTTCAACATTTTTTTTTCATTTTTGTACACAACTGTTTCATGACTTTTGAGTTAGCGCTTACCAGGCCAGGATATTCATTTTCAAAATCTTCCGCCCCACCTCCTCCCCCTCCAGAAAATCAAATGGTAGTCCCATAAGTATAGTATTCATGGCAGTATACGATACAGATTTTGCATTAAACGAGACTAGACATGTAAGAGGACAGCAACACAATAATACATGACACAAATATATGTAAGCTTAAATTAGAAAATCCGTCGTCATTTTCAGGTAATACATGTATAACTCGTATGAGTACAAAGATTAATTTTTAGACTCTTTAATCACCCTTGAAAAGTATCTACCAAAGCGAAATGCGATTTGATTGTTTAAGAATTTTTTAGGGTAAATATAAACTGATAGCAAATCAACCTACACGATGGCATTAAATTGTAATTGTATTTTCCTGATGAAATTTCGAGAGAACAATGTATATCCTGCATGAACTGTACATTTATCACCTTTCTATAAAAGGCCAATTTTCAATCAACTCAATTTATTGTAGTGACACATGCCATTCTGGAATATACCTACTACTAAAATGGTTTTCTGAAAATCTCAATAAGCATATACTATGTACATGTACCATTGTATTATAAATTCAGGCACAAATAAATTTGGGCTCAGAATTGTTAAACTATATTTTTTCATTCAGCAAAAGTTTTATTCGTGTATCATCATTTGTTAGTTTAAGTAAAGGATAGGGCCTCTTTTACATATATTCTAAATGTGAGTGGGTAAATTGGTGGTTTGACACCTCCTGAGTTACCTACTTCGCAGAATCTACCTAATTGATTAATTGCTGAATGTGTACCCATCCTGAATATGCATGAAATATTTGCCAGTGGTGGTCAACTTAATTATTTCAACTCACTATTTTATCATCGACTAAACAGACGTATGGATAACAAAGTGGACTCTTTATAAGTATATGAAAATAATCAGACAAGTAGTCTCCTTGGTATTCCCCGTCTTGTAGAATAGATATGACGTCATCATAGTCATCAGCTGATGCTCGTCTCACCCACCAATTTACTCCTGACATATCTTGCTACTACAACTGAAAAGAAGATGAAAGTAAATGGAAATGCGGAAAATATGTAAATGAGACAGCAACCCAACGACACAATCATGCTTAACTAGTAAGACAACTGTATGTCAATATACATGTACAGTATTGAATAATTAACAAGTGACTATAAACATGATAGAATTTAGTCTGGGAGAACATGAATTATTTATTAGTTATAATACACCTTATCGCTATTTGTCCGCCATTACTGCACATCACAAAGGTCTCGTAAAATTTTATAATAGGAAATGTCTGACGCCATAAAGGAAAAGTGATTGTTGTATGACGTCAAAAGTTCAAGTGGCGCACATTCTCGGGTCAAGTGGCGCAGATTTCCAAATAGCGATAAGGTCTATTGGCTCTGAACTAGCTTTCAGTAACTGCGAGTACTCTATTTTCGGTGCTTTGTTTCTGTTGTTTGTATGTTAGTTTTTTTTTTTTTTGCCTCGTACCGATCTTTTGAGTTAAGCCAATTGCTACTGATTTTTACAGTTTGTTCTTTTGTTGTGCTGTTACACAACTGTCCCAGGTTAGGAGAAGGGCTGCATGAACACTCACAAACATTCTTAACCCCGCCACGTACCTATGTGTATGCCCAAAGTCAGGAGCCTGTAGTTCAGTGGTTGTCGTTGATTCATTTCTGTCATATTTGTTTTTCGTTAATTGTTTTGTTGTAAATTAGGCCGTTGGTTTTCTCGGTTAAACTGTTGCATATTTGTTCATCATTGAATGTATTTTTCTTATTGTTGAAGGTTGTACGATTGCCTATAATTGCTTACATTCACTTCATTTGAACTCTGGTGGATAGTTGTCTCATTGACAATTAAAGCCCATCTCCGTATTTTTATATACGTATATACTCCATCGTGTACAAAATCGCCCCTAGTTGAAACAAATTGTAAATAAATCAAACAAAGACAGTTGACATGATCAATGGTCTCCAATTCTAAACAGTGCTGAAATATTTCTGGATAAAAAAGACCACACCTCAGTCATGCCAATGGTCATGATAGTTACTTAGTTGAATATAATCATCTTTTTATTAATTACGTCCCTTGTATATATAATCCGTAAATTCTTTTCTTGCCCGAATCAAATAAAGAATATTAATTTCTTAAATTTTCATTATCATACAAACAGTTGGAAAATTATGTCCTATCCTTAACCTAGATACTACAGATATCCTGATCTCACCGTTTTGATTTTTTTGTTTTTCTTGACTGTTTCGAATTAAGGTTGTACCAAACACCGTGACTAACATTAATTTGGCTCGTTTAATTTTCATAAAATTTTGACATAATATTTACTTTGACCCTTTGACAAAAGTATAAAAATTTCAAAAAACTTGAACCACACACTTGATCGGAAAAATTTCATTGGATATATAGCAGTTTGACAAACGCTAATTTTGCTCATTGAGAAGCTTAATATCTCCTCAACAATAGAACGTGATTAAAACGTTCAGTTGATTTTTACAGAGTTATCTCCCTGTAGTGTTATGTACCAATTTAAATAATATATCTCCCTCATGCAAAGGTCTGATTCTTTGCCCAGGTTTGTCTATACTTTCTGACCTTTTTGGTTTTACCAGATCTTCAATTTCTGAATAAGTTTTGGATTTTCAAAAATTTTCGCCTCGAATATACGTATCACTGAAGAGACATTAATTGTCGAAATGCGCATCTGGTGCGTAAAATTGGTATCGTTAATGTTATTACTATCACTGGGTTGATATCTCTGCTATTGGACTGTTAGTCCCCTAGGGTATCACCAACCCCGTATAGCCAGTACTTCGGTACTTGCATAAAAATACGAATATTGTGTTATTGAAATTTGCTGTAAAGAAATTTCTGAATTTATTCTAAATTACTGAATTATATATTTCCATCATCATCATTCAAAGCTCTGATTTCTTGCCCGACTCTGGCTATACTTATACCTTTTGGTTTTATCAGCTCTTTAATTTCTGAACAAGTTTTGGATTTTCAAATATTTTGGCCTCGAGCATCGCTGATGAGACATTAATTGTCAAAATGCGAGTCTGGTGAGGTAAGATTTGTATCGTTAATGTTGTTATGATATTTCTAACTAGACTGCCATGATATTTTGGTCTTGACTGGAACAGTTCCAGCAAACAATGCTTTAATTATTTAATATATGACGTTAGTATACGCTTATAGAATCGACCTAAATGCTAATATAGTAAGAATCGAATTTTAGAGCTTTTTTATTTATTTAAATCGTTACATGATCTCACATGCCGCCAGTGACAAGTAGTTGAAGTACAAACCACAATTTTACATTTAACACACATTTGTATGACGCCTTTAAGTACCACAGTGTTTGAGGTACAAGTTCTTGCACTCGAAGTTAATACCTGTATAGCACCTAGACAACTACTGATATTATTATACTTCACGTCAAAATGCCAGATTTTGATTGGTTAATACGAGATAGACAATTTACTCTATCCCATGGCAAATACTATATTACCCTTCACAGAGACGCTTGCTCAAGTTTGCGCTTTAATAAATACGGATGATTGTTATGTACAAGACGACATAGTTTATTACTTTGAATTTGAAATTTAATAGACAGTAATAACAGAACATTCAGTATAATGAATTAAATAACACATATCTGAGAGGGTGATAGAGCAGATTGTTACCCATCGAAAAGACATTGTCAACCTTGGCTTCGCCTCAGTTGACAATGTTTTCTCGGGGTAACAATCTGCTCTATCACCCTCTCAGCTATGTGTTATTTATATAATATTCCTCACTGCAGGTAAAAATTTTAACATCATTCATTTATGATCGATTAAACTAATTTTCTTGTAATTCAATCCCGTTTCAATTAATATCTCGATCGTTTTTCCCTCTCTCGGTCATACATGAATTAAGCCCAATTTGGCACATCTTTTTGGCATTTTTTGCTTTCAATTCTCTCCAACTTCCTAACTCGTTTACTGTTCTTTTTCCTCATTCTCTGTCTTTTGATTTGAGCGCCTCTATTCATAAGTCGTAGTCATAAAGACGAAACTAGACGCGTTGATCAGGGACGGATTCAGGATTTTTGAAAGGGGCGGGGGCGTATTTACCGAACTGTTTTTGACAATTTTATGCTAAAAGATGATTATATTTAAAATTTCCAATCAAAGAGGTCTAAGTATGTCTACACCCCACCTGAATCCGCCACTGTTTTAATATGACCTTTTAAATACAAACTATGTCAACTTGCATCAATAATATTCGTGCTACAATTTTTATTTGAAGAAGTGTATGCAGTGAATATAATATAGCAATAATTCCAACCTTCAACTACATATAATTATGTGATGTTACATGGTAAAAGGGCCTTTATCTATAGTTCATGGTGTCGGGAGAAAAGAACTTTTAAAGAATTGAATCAAACATTACATAGGCCTACTCGCTATTTCGTTGAAATATCGATCTATGTGAATAGCTAATGCAAGTTTTTTGGGTAGATACAATGTGTTATTGCAAGCCTGGTATTTAATAAAAGTGATAAATCGTCGTGTGAATCTTAAAGTGTTATATGTCCACTTTTGATAAAAATGGAGACAGCTATATATTTGAGATCCAAGTGCAATGGTCTATGATCTCCCTATACAACTATAAAACGAGATTTCTTCACTCTTCGAGTTTTTGTCAGAGCTACACTGTTCTATTTCCACACTCCCATTGGATTATAATGGCTTATTCATCTATTTAGTTAAGAGAAAAATATTTTTATATTGTTGTATCTCCACTATTTCTCATGTATTTTTGTTGTTAAACGTGTTAAATAATTGTTATCAAAATTATCTTAATAGTACTATGATTAAATGGTTTGCATGGTTTGATCTCAATCTATGAGCAATTCTCATCAAATCCAGCAGTGCAGAATTGGGGATATTACGAAGTTAAAAAAATCCATGGTCTATCTCCAATTGAAATATAGGGATAAGTTTTTTTGAAACTACATTATTTGTAGTGAAATGATCTTTCTCTTAAAAAGGGGATGCTTTATTTATCTAAAAGAGGGACGAAAGATACCAGAGGGACAGTCAAACTCATAGATCGAAAACAAACTGACAACGCCATGGCCAAAAATAGAAAGACAAACAGACAAATAATAGTACAGATGGCACAACATAGAAAACTAAAGACTAAGCAACACGAACCCCACCAAAAACTGGGGGTGATCTCAGGTGCTCCGGAAGGGTAAGCAGATCCTGCTCCACATGTTGCACCCGTCGTGTTGCTTATGTTATTACAAATCCGGTAAATAGTCTAATTCGGTAAGTCACATTCGTGAAAAGGGAAGGGTATTGTAGTTACGACATAAGGAACATATCCGATATCATCTGTGAAACGGTTATTCCATAACGGTCAACCAACTCGTGATGGCGTCCGTAAAATTTATATTGTCTGAAAACTAGAAAAATGTTTGTTTTAGACCCGTTTTGGCCCCTAATTCCTGAACGGTTTGGGCAATAACCCCAAAAACGAATCCCAACCGTCTACTTGTGGTATTGAACCTTGTGGTACAATTTCAGAGCAATCAAAATACTTGTACACAAGTTATTGTCCTGAAACTAGAAAAAAATGCTTGTTTTGGCCCCTTTTTGGCCCCTAATTCCTAAACGTTTGGGACCATCACCCTCAAAAACAATCCCAACCTTCCTTTTGTGGTATTGAACCTTTTGGATAAATTTCATAGAGATCCATACACTTTAACTAAAGTTATTGTCCGGAAACCAAATGTCTTCGGACGACGCTCACGCTGACGCCGACGACGACGACGTGATACCAATATACAACCGCAAAAAATTAACCGCAAAAAATTTTTGCGGTCGTATGAAAATTTGATATTTCGGATTGAGAAAGATCGGGTACCACTTTTTGATGATTATGAAAAGGATCGTGAAAGATCTGTTGCCGCTCATTCGTTATTGAAAAATTTCACGAAAACGATCAAATCATTCTTTAATGGGGTGACATGATAATTAGGTCTTTCCACTTTTCTGTGGAAAGACCTATTGTATGTGTTCTGATTATTATTAGGTCTTTCCACTTTTCTGTGGAAAGACCTATTGTATTTGTTCTGATTATTAGGTCTTTCCACTTTTCTGTGGAAAGACCTATTGTATTTGTTCTGATTATTATTATTATTATTATTTTTTTTTCTTCCGCCTAATTTTGTTCTTGCGATAAATATTTGTTTCGCAATATGTCGCTTAGATATTTCTCATATTGTATCGTATAGTTTATGCGCTTTTAAATTTCACCCTGCTAAGCCGAACAATTATCTTTGTAAGAGTTATCTCCCTATTCACTGTTTATCAAGTGTGTGCATCTCCTTCGTAACAAAAAAAGATATCGACAAAATTCTTTTTCTAAATTGTTCGTTACATCCTCAGGAATTTTTGGCTAATTTGGATCGAAGCGATTCGATGAAATTTTATAGGAGTTATCTACCTTTATCAAATAATTTTGTCGTTATGTTTTTGTTACTCATAAACTGTAAGCCGTATAAACCTATAGTCTTTTTATTTAAGGTCCTTGGATCCCAACTTCGAAAATGAGGTCAAGGTCAAAGGTCAAGGTCATGTTCTGAATTTTGTCTTTAGCTTGTTTTTGCATTTTCTCCGATATTTTTAATGTTATATATTAAAGAACAAGTGCAAAATGTTTGTTATATTGTGATGAAGATATGATACATTTGGTCTGACACAATCCAGCGACATCTTATTGGAGTTATTGCCCCTGAAATGTTTTATTTTAAGGTAAATTGATTATTACTTCATATTGGTACATGATAATGCCATAAGATCTTTTGCAAAATGTTTGGTGACATATGACCTTGAAAAATGTCAACCGGAAGTGACCTTAAGTGAACCGGAAGTAGTCATTTTTGCACTTATTTCATGTAGAAGTACATAGAAACCATATATTTTTTGAATGGTCATACATTAATCTATCATTTAAGACCGGAAGTGATATTTTATAAACCGGAAGTAGCATATTATCTCCCTTATTACAGGCATAAGTATATATAAACCATATATTTTTGGAATCAGTGTAAATAAAGCTATCATATGAGACCGAAAGTGACATTTGCTAAACCGGAAGTAGCCAATTATCCCCATTTTTACAGGCAAAAGTATATATAAACCATATATTTTTGGAATCAGTGTAAATAAATCTATCATATGAGACCGGAAGTGACATTTTCTAAACCGGAAGTAGCCAATTATCTCCCTTTTTACAGGCAAAAGTATATATAAACCATATATTTTTGGAATCAGTGTAAATAAAGCTATCATATGAGACCGGAAGTGACATTTTCTAAACCGGAAGTTGAAAATAATCTCCCTTATTTCAGGCAAAATTCTATAGAAACCATATGTTTATTGAATCAGTATGAAGAAACCTATGATTGGACACCAATAGTAGCTTTGAGTAAACCAGAATTAGCTTCTCATGAATTATTTAGAAAATTGATGTGGAAAGACCTTCAATTGTTCTCTGAACAATTGGTTTTTTAATTATTATTTTTTTTTTTTTTTTTTTTTTCTTCCGCCTAATTTTGTTCTTGCGATAAATGTTTGTTTCGCAATATGTAGCTTAGATATTTCTCATATTGTATCGTATAGTTTATGCGCTTTTAAATTTCACCCTGCTAAGCCGAACCATTTTCTTTGTAAAAGTTATCTCCCTATTCACTGTTTATCATCTGTGTGCATCTCCTTCGTAACAAAAAAAGATATCGACAAAATTCTTTTTACAAATTGTTCGTTACATCCTCAGGAATTTTTGGCTAATTTGGATCGAAGCGATTCGATGAAATTTTATAGGAGTTACCTACCTTTATCAAATAAATGTGTCGTTATGTTTTTGTTACTCATAAACTGTAAGCCGTATAAACCTATAGTCTTTTTATTTAAGGTCTTTGGATCCTAACTTCAAAAATGAGGTCAAGGTCAAAGGTCAAGGTCATGTTCTGAATTTTGTCTTTTCCTTGTTTTTGCATTTTCTCCGATATTTTTAATGTTATATATTAAAGAACAAGTGCAAAATGTTTGTTATATTGTGATGAAGATATGATACATTTGGTCTGAGACAATCCAGCGACATCTTATTGGAGTTATTCCCCCTGAAATGTTTTATTTTAAGGTAAATTGATTATTACTTCATATTGGTACATGATAAAGCCATAAGATCTTTTGTAAAATGTTGGGTGACATATGACCTTGAAAAATGTCAACCGGAAGTGACCTTGAGTGCATCGGAAGTAGTCATTTTTGGCACTTATTTCATGTAGAAGTACATAGAAATTATATATTTTTTGAATGGTCATACATTAATCTATCATTTGAGACCGGAAGTGATATTTTATAAACCGGAAGTAGCATATTATCTCCCTTTTTACAGGCAAAAGTATATATAAACCATATATTTTTGGAATCAGTGTAAATAAAGCTATTATATGAGACCGAAAGTGACATTTTCTAAACCGGAAGTAGCCAATTATCTCCCTTTTTACAGGCAAAAGTATATATAAACCATATATTTTTGGAATCAGTGTAAATAATCAATCATATGAGACCGGAAGTGACATTTTCTAAACCGGAAGTAGCCAATTATCTCCCTTTTTACAGGCAAAAGTATATTTAAACCATATATATTTGGAATCAGTGTAAATAAAGCTATCAAATGAGACCGAAAGTGACATTTTCTAAACCGGAAGTAGCCAATTATCTCCCTTTTTACAGGCAAAAGTATATATAAACCATATATTTTTGGAATCAGTGTAAATAAATCTATCATATGAGACCGAAAGTGACATTTTCTAAACCGGAAGTAGCCAATTATCTCCCTTTTTACAGGCAAAAGTATATATAAACCATATATTTTTGGAATCAGTGTAAATAAAGCTATCATATGAGACCGGAAGTGACATTTTCTAAACCGGATGTTGACAATCATCTCCCTTATTTCAGGCAAAAGTCTATAGAAACCATGTTTATTGAATCAGTATGAAGAAACCTATGATTGGACGCTAATAGTAGCTTTGAGTAAACCAGAATTATCTTCTCATCAATTATTTAGAAAATTGATGTGGAAAGACCTTCAATTGTTCTTTGAACAATTGGTTTTTAATTATTATTATTATTATTTTTTTCTTCCGCCTAATTTTGTTCTCGCGTAAAATTTTTGTTTCGCAAGATGTCGCTTAGATATTTCTTATATAGTATCATACAGTTTATGCGCTTTTTATTTTCACCCATTCTAAGCCGAACAATTTTCTTTGTAGGAGTTATCTTCCTGAACACTGTTTTCCTTGTTATTGCATCTCCTTCGTAACAAATAAAGATATCGACAAAATTCTTTTTCTAAATTATTTGTTACATCCTCAGGAATTTTTGCCTAATTTGGATCGAAGCGATCCAGTGAGATTTTAAAGGAGTTATCTGCCTTTACCAAATTAATTTGTCGTTATGTTTTTGTAACACGTAAACCGTAAGCCGTATAAAAAAAATTTGACCAAAATTTTAGTCGCGACATGATATAACTGGAAAGTTTTTGTCAAAATGGTACGCGTCATTGTTTTAGGGGTTCCATGCCACTGAAATAGCAAAATGAACAAAATGAAATAATTATAGCCTCAAACTTTGCAGCTATCATGATGTATACATGCATCCTATCTTAATTTATCAACCAAGTTCCACCATTCTCCACCACCCCCCCCCCCCCCCCCCATTTTTTTTCTTCTACTTTGAGGAATCCCATTTCGCCTTGAAGTTCAGTCCTGTACATTTTACTGTAAAAATGCAATCCTTCTGATGTACAAACTTCTTATATAGAAAGTCATTCCTGCAAAAAATCGGCTCCAATTCATGTTCCCGTTAGACGCGGTCCGCTTGTTTGAGAAATAAAATTCAATGACGTAGAAAAATCGTAAATATTGCTGAAATCCTACAATCAAATTTTTTAATCATGCATTAAAATACAAAACTGTGCTCCCGTAAACATGTGAACGTAAGATGCATGCATGATCCGTCATCAATGACCTGTAAATAATAAAACCAATAGTGGTCATGTTTGTCCGATCAGTACACATGTGCTCTGTTCAACGGTCTCCACTGTCACCCTGTCCCCGGTCACTCCAGACATATATATTCGAGCGTCACGTGACTTCAAAACATCATCACGAACGCGGACCTAAAATTAGAATAAAACATTCGAGATCCATATCCAAATATGGAAAGTGAAACTTCCAAGACAAAATGTTACTCATTTTTTTTCTTCCTACAAGTTGAAACAAAATGTACACACAACACATAAAAGAAACCATGAAGTATCAGTTCTCGTAGCAAATAGAGAAAATTAGAAAAAAAAGAAGATGTAAGGATTTTTATTTATTAGGAAATCCTGAAGCTGTCCGTTTGGGAGTGCGGGATATACAAGTACGCAGCCTCGTCAGAATATGAACGTCAAGTCCGATGCCTTGCATAGAGAGAGTGTCATGCAAACTTTCAATCAATCAATCAATCAATCAATCAATCAATCAATCAATCAATCGATCGACCAACCAACCAACCAACCAACCAACCGACCAATCATGTTTCGGAGAGGAAAGACCGTTTAACAATTGTTTTTAAAACAATTGATTTATATTGTAAATGTGCACTTTTAACCATTCTAATTTACCATATATATCATAAAATGTCTCACTGGCACACACCCACCTCTTTTCTTTCCTCTTCTCTCCATTTATTAGGTCTTTCCACTTTTCTGTGGAAAGACCTATTGTATTTGTTCTGATTATTATTATTATTATTATTATTATTATTATTATTATTATTTTTTTTTTTTTTTCTTCCGCCTAATTTTGTTCTCATGTAAAATTTTTGTTTCGCAAGATGTCGCTTAGATATTTTTTATATAATATCATACAGTTTATGCACTTTTTATTTTCACCCATTCTAAGCCGAACAATTTTCTTTGTAGGAGTTATCTCCCTGAACACTGTTTTCCTTGTTACTGCATCTCCTCCGTAACCGTAAAAGAAATCGACAAATTTATTTTACCAAATTACTCGTTATATCCTAAGGATGTTTTGTCCAATTTTGACCGAGGCGATACGTAAACTCCACATGAGAGTTATTTTCCCTTCTGTATTTGACATAAGGGATATATAAATGTATGGCATGAATTGTAAGTAATAGAGACCTAAGGTATATTGATTTGAGTTCCTTGGTTCATTTAAATGAAATTGAGGCCAAGGTCAAAGGTCAAGGTCATTTTCTAAATTTTGACTTTTCCTTGTTATTTGATCTCCTCTGTCACATTTAAAGATACAAATTAAAGAACAAGTGCAAAATGTTTGCCTAATTGTGATGAAGATATGATACATTTGGTCTGAAACAATCCAATGACATCTTATAGGAGTTATTGTCCCTGAAATGATTCAATTTAAGGTTAATTGATTATTACTCCAACTTGTTACATGATAAAGCCATAGGGTCTTTTGCAAACTGTTGGTTGACATATGACCTTGAGAAATGTCAACCGGAAGCGACCTTGAGTGAACCGGAAGTAGTATTTTTGGCACTTATTTCATGGAAAAGTACCTAGAAACCATATATTTTTTGAATGACCATAGGTTAACCTATCTTTTGAGACCAAAAGTAACATTTTATAAACCGGAAGTAGCATATTATCTTCCTTATTACAGGCATATGTAAATACAAACTATATATTTCTGGAATCAGTGTGAATAAAGCTATCATATAAGACCGGAAGTGACATTTTCTAAACCGGAAGTAGCTAATTATCTCCCTTTTTACATGCAAAAGTATATATAAACCATATATTTTTGGAATCAGTATAAATAAAGCTATCATATGAGACCGGAAGTGACATTTTCTAAACCGGAAGTTGGCAATTATCTTCCTTATTTCAGGCAAAAGTATATAGAAACCATATATAAATTGAATCAGTATGAAGAAACCAAAGCTTGGACGCCAATAGTAATTTTGAGTAAACTGGATGTAGCTTCTCATCAATAATTTAGAATTTTTTTTATTAGTTGTTATTGGCTTTGGACTAGCTGTCAGTAACTGCGAGTACTTTCAGATCTGTACTTAGTGTCTTTTTGTTGTGGGGATGTATAATTAAGTACCCGTCCACTTCCACTCTGTGTTTTTGTTAGATGTATTTCTATTTGTATCCATCTGTTGAGTTAAGCCATTTTCAATTGATTTTTATAGTTTGATCTTATGTTGTACCGATACACCACTATCCCAGGTTGCTGTTAAACATATTTGTTTTTCTTTCATTATTTTGTGCATAAATTAGGCCGTTAGTTTTCTCGTTTGACTTACTTAACATTTGTCACTTCTGGGGCTTTTATAGCTGACTATGCGGTATGGGACTTTGCTCATTATTGAAGGCCGTACGGTGACCTATAATTTCTGTGACATTTGGTCTCTTGTAGAGAGTTGTCTCATTGGCAATCATGCCACACCTTCTTTTTATATTAGACATTTGGTATAGTTTATTTAAGAATGTGTTAGATAAACATGCTCCAATTATTGTTAAGCGCGTAAAAAAGAAATCATAAACCAGATTGCAATGATGATATTCGACAACTAAGTTAGAATTAACAGAGATAATTTCAAAAAGTTTAATGATATGGGAAACTACAAAACCTACAGAAATTTCACCTCTTCAAAAATAACGTCATCTAAAAAAGCATACTTTGAAAATGCGATTAAAACCGATCGCAACTGCAAACAGATATGGAAACACCTCAAATATATAAATCACTCGGGCAAAAATAATATCACCAGTCTTAAAACAGATTATATTACGAATTTGACAGATATTGTTGACCATCTTAATGATCACATTAGTTCTATAGGTCATAAATTAGTGCCTAATCCCAAAACCACTTTCTCTTCAGATAGTTTAGCATCGTTTGTGAAGAGCAAGATAAGCGAAAATGTCTCATTTTCCCTCTATTCTGTTTCAATATATGAAGTATTAACTTGTTAAGCTAGATGTAAACAAGTCAACAGGGCTTGATGAATTTGGACCGCGTATCCTTAAACTATCTTCACCAATTGTATCTGAGTCGCTTGCACATATTGATAACTTAAGTCTCTGTACAGGTATTTTTCCTGATAAGCTAAAGGAAGCTATGGTTATATCTCTCCACAAGGGTGGAGATGCAACTGATATGAACAATTATAGACCCATATCCATACTCCCAGCCGTTTCCAAATTTTTTGAAAAATTGGTATTTAAGGCCACACCAAATTAATTCTAGTTCTTCGGACTCTTTCCGAAAAAAGGGTAGCGAGCGAGCGAAACTTTAAATGCAGGTTTTGATATATCTCTTCATCATTTATGTTTAAAAAGTTAGGATGGCTTACCATTTATAGTAGAATTAAATATTTTATGATAGTGGTGGTTTATAAGTGTATGAATAATCTAGCACCTGAATATTTATCTGAACTATTTTCATGTTGTTCAGTTGTTAATAAATATGCATTAAGATCATCTTCTCAAAATAATATATTTGTTCAACGATATGAAACTAATTATGGTAAAAGAACATTTATGTATTCTGGAACTTTGTTGTGGAATTCCTTGCCTTTGACTTCGAAAGAAAGTAAAAGTATAAAATTAATGTTTTTAAAACAAAATGTCAATCTCTTGAAAATACAATAAGAGAACTTTTCGCAGTTTAAATGTAACAATTTTACTAAGTAAATTGTAATTCTTTACTTGTACTATATGTGCTCTTGTATACAGCGAAGTATGTGTTTGCTTTATTACCCTTTTGTTTATGTAATATCTTTTAAAAATGGTGTATTCTTATATTCAAATTAGAAGGCCATCGGGCGGATTAACTGTTTTGTTAACTGTGTAACTTTCTGAAATCGGTCTATAAATTTAAGATCATTTAAATTATTTGGCATACAATGTGTTATTGTATAAAAGTATGGTATTCAATAAAAGGAATAAATGTTTGCATTATAAAACTTGGAAAGAGCATGCATTCAGCATGTTCAGTGATTTTACCGTACTCTGTACTCGAACACCAAGTACTAAATTTTTGTACAACATGTACAAAGGGAAATAACAAATTTTTGGTTTTAAGATCACAAGTGAAATTAAATCGTAATATTTTTCTCTATGATGTATCGACTTATTGTAATTGGTTAATCAATATATTATCATGTTTTGTGATCTCAAAACTGACTAAATATTCTATTGTCTTCAGTGGCGGATCCAGAACTTTTCATCAAGGGGGGTGGGGGGGGGGGGGGGGGGGGGGGGGGGGGGGGGGGGGGGGTGGGGGGGTGGGGGGCGGGCGCTCTAGTCATGCTTCAGTGATTCCCTATAAAATCAACCAATGGATCCGCCTATGGTCTTGTATATGAATTTTACCAAATCAAAATTTTCATTTGTTTTAATCTATATTTATCACGTGATATTTATAAGCGGGTACAGTAAAAGTTTTCCCTATTAACAATACAAATCAAGCTGCCAAAACTACATAGGTACAAACTAGTTACAGAAAACTTAAACGGTGTACTTACTTATGTGATACTCATAAACGGTCACCTTACATCAAATACAATAGATACTGTGAAACATCCAACAGTTATATAAATCTTTATTTAGGCTTCCGGAACAAACCTATCTGATAAGGTCATAATATGGTCATAATATGGGTCTAATATAGAACAACAGTCACTGTAGAAACGCGTGGAGTATGAAATTAAATTATCATCGGGAGATCATTTATTTCCCTGCGTGATAAACCTGTATGGAATTAGATTTCTTTTTCATATGTTTTTTGTCTATGTTTATATGTGCATATGTTTAGACAGAGACATATAAATCTACTATATATATATATATAACAAGTCTAAATTGAAAACAACGTTCAAACCTATGATTGCGTTGGATACAAACCGCAATTTTTATACGTGTGCATGTAACAAATTTCGTTGTAGAAGGGTCTAAATACAGCACAAACAACATTTTCCAAAAGACCAAAAGAGTGAAAAAATATATTTTAACAAAACGCATTTGACTAGCAGGTCGAACAACTGATGTTCTTAAACCCTGCAGACTGCCATTGGCGATTGCCAAATAAATTGATCACAAGGTGTAACAAAATGGATCTCTTTATTAACTTTATACCAAGTAGAAAACAATAAACTTGCGGCAAAGATGGTAAACCACAACATGAGGTGCTAAATTTTTTACACCATATCCGGATTTCGACAATTAATGTCTCTTCAGTAATGTTAGGGATCGAAAAGTATTTGGAAGGCCATTTAATTTACCTCAATTTAGGATAGACTCTTGAATTTTATATGTATATGTCTCTGGTTAAGATTATGACTTCTTTTTAGATACGGCACTACAAATGCTGAAATTCCAATTTTGCTTCTACTTGACTTTTTTCAATTATTTAACAGGATTGGATGTTTTAACATCCACATTACTCCACTACTTTGTATAATACGAGAGAATGAGTTTTAAAAATAATTTTATCAGTTGAGCTGCGTCGGATAGAAATCCACCTTATGCAAATGAATATCAATACATCTATTATCCTATTTCGGGTTAAACAAATCTCTAAGCAAAGCCTGTAACTGTTTGAAAATTCGATTGTTTTAAGAACCCTACAAAACAGACCAAAATTCATCTTTCATTTCTTATTTGAATGTTCCAAAATCAATCAAAGTCTTATACATGTACATGTATATGTTCACTTGCATAAGGTCGATTTCTATCCGACGCAGCTCAGTTCATAAGTACAGTGTAAGTGGAAGAGAGATATATTTACAAATTTATTCTTTGACGCCTGTATATCATATAACACTGTCAATATATATTTGTGCTTCCTAACAGAAGTTTCTCTGGAAACTTTATTATAGACAATGCTGTAGTATCTGTTCTTGAAAGGACACATTAAATTTTCTATACCAATTAAACCGTTATAGAAACAAATACAGTAACATTTCCAGTGGAAATAATATACCAGATAATTTCTTAAGTTGGAAGTTTTATGTTAAGTAGGAACTTCTATTGCATGACACCATACGTAGAAATATGATACTTTCTTTAGGCATTCTCATTAGGATGGTAGACATAACAAGCTGATAACAAGACTGCAACTGTCCTTTCAAATCCAAGGAGCCACTTCAGTAAATTTGCATTCTAGGCTAATCCCTAATGGAACTAGTCAGCAGCTGGTATAACCGATACATGATTATTTACCAATCTAGTCCAAACTAATGAAAATTAGGTGATCTTATTTCGAGTTAACTAGTTCAATCTCTTTTAAGCAGTCAATGTCAAAACCATCAAAATCCAGTTTGACCTGTATTTTATGGTCCATGTCATTGTTGTAAAATTTCAAACATTTGTTCAAGCGATTCTTTAATTAGCATCCTGAAACCAAACTTGTAACAGACGGATGACACAGCAAACGGACATCATTATAATCCTCCATCTTTGAGGCGAGGTATACATATATCTGTGTAACCGCTATGCCTATGACTTCGAAAAAGGATACAAAAAAGATTGAACTAGCATCGTAACCAAATTTGGTCCTTCTCTATTTCAATCTTGCCTCGAACTATAAATTGGCGTATTGATGTTCATCTAAGAATATTCTAATCGTAATAAATGAACACGAACTGTATATTCGTAACAGTTATCCTTACGTTTTAGTCTATTAATACAAAATGAAATTATTTACGGACCATCAGGTTTCTACATAAAAGGGCGTCATTCGGTTTATTGAGAACTAATTCCATTGATCTTCTTTTGTATGGGGTTATATGGGAGCATTCTCCGGACCCTAGAAAACAACAAGAAAACATCTTAAGAAAAATGTGCTAGATTGGGGATATGACTTTTGAATTATCTCCACAAAAAAGCTCCATATTTGATTTGCAACTGATATTTTACAATATATTGTAATATATTTTACTTACTTTTAAATGCTTTATATGGTAAACACGGTTTATTTTTTCCTCTTTTTTGATGATATGACTTAAATCGCCCAAATACAATACAAAGTGTAGCCATAAAGTGAAGGAGTTTTTCTAATTTTGAAATATTCATCGCTCGGGTCCGACTTTTTATGAGAACAAAATTAAACTTAGTTTATACTCTTTGTTTCAATATATTCATTACTTCAACCGGAAACTCATGTGACTTTCTGGTAGTTATCCCCGTCACATCCAGGCTTGGAAACTGGGTAGGCAAATACTCACATCAAATCTGTACTGATACAGTGTGCTAAATGTTCTCCTTGATACCATAACCCATGGTGGTGCTCCTAATAGAGGTGGAAGATACAGAACAAACAAACAACAACATATACTAATTCGACCCGGAACTTGTTAATTATTGGTAATACAAGTAATAGCTTTTCCAAAAAGCTTGTCGGTTTTTAGCTTTTTATGTTGAAAATTGTTGGGTTTTTTTTTTGCTTTGTATTTTCATCAATTCAGAATATTGCTCTGCATATAAATTGTAATGGTTTCCTGCCTCACTTACGGATACGCTCACAAATAATAGATGTACCCCAATATTACCTAATCAGACGTTAAGACTTTTTTTAAGCCTTTACTTCATACGGAATAAGCTAATATTTACCAATGAGAATCCATTAACAGATTTACCCCATTGTGACGTGAAGCATATGACTAATTAGACCTGTTCTCAAGTGACCCGGTAATTAATCATGTGGAAAACAAAAGGACCTGGAATGGTGAAATATTTAATCAACACCATTGTCCTATATTAGTTATATATAAAGTTGAATTCTTTGATTCGTCGTTTTTACGTCACACCAGCTAACAAACTGGACCTCGTTATTTTAGTAGTATATATAGATTTCGAAGATTTCTAAGAATATCATGCATTATCGACATTTTGTTTGCAATTTTCAAAGCTTTATAAAGTTGAGATCATCACGTTCACAACCTTGAATTTAACATTTATATCCAAAAAATCATTTTTTTGCATTTTGTATGGCAAATTTAAACCATAGTGAACCCTTCTTGCAAAGAAATAGTTTATCAATTGCCTTTTACATTTTGCACAGCGTAGTCACATTTGAGGGGAGTTTTTCTCTTGACCTCTACCAAATCCATCACAAGTTTTGAAATTGAAAAAGTCGACACGAGACCAGATTTAATCAAAGTAACTTGTAGACTTATGGTGTTTATAAATCTCAACTTTGTTATCAAAATAATCATTCGTAATTATAAATCAACGTGTAGACATTTTAAACGTTCAGTTAATTCACATTCCATCTTTTATGGTAATATTCTATATACAAAGCACAAAAATGACGGCATTCACCTCAAAAGCTAACCAAACCTTTAAACAGATTAAATTACAAAATATATAGTTACGATACTGCTGTCAAGTCATTAGGATGGCATTTTTTGTAATTAATATTGATTCACTCATAGGGTCTTCGGGAATAAACACATTTATTATAAAACCATTTGTTGGCATGACACGGGTTATGTTCTTCTCGTACAGTTTATGAAGGCATAATACTTAAACCTTAACGGGATTGTGGTTATTTTTCAAATGATGAAGACATATTCTTTTAATCAGTTTAATTGAGGTCTGGAGCTGGCATGTCAGCAACTGCTGCGTAGTCCTTTGTCAATTCATGTTGTAACATGAATGGTAATTTTTCCTTTGGTCTTTGAGTAAGTTAACTTCTGTTATTTCTAAAGGAGTGCGTTAACTGAACGATATTTTAGTTATTGCACTCTCCAATCCCGCTGTTGACTGCTTCTCGTTGGAATAGCTAAGAATGGGAGGAGCTTAAACCTGAGTGCTCTAACTTACACATCAGAAGTTGTTATTGCACAGTCTGGTTCCGCCTCCTTGGAGTAGTAAATAATGAAAGAACTGAAAAAATGTAACAAAAATGACCATAATTTTTTCTACTGTCATCTTGGTTGGATACTTGTTTTTATCATGTCGGAAATAATATTCAAAAAAAATATTCGACACTGGATGCACTACAAAAGTCAAAAAGTCTGAAAAGACCAGTTTTTGTCTGAATTTGCATGAATTTTTACTCGACATTCTTAATTTGTCTGAATAATTTTAAAAAATTCTTGACATAGTATGAATTTGTCTAATAAGGTTCTTGATTTTTCTTGACAAGTGTCTTAACAGTATGAACATTGTCTTAAAATTTCTCGACACTTCCTGTATCATCTGATAAGAGTCTGGATTAGTCTCGACCAATTCTTGACTGTCTTAAATTTGTCTCGATCTGTCTTGACATTCTTAATAATGTCTGAATATGTCTCGACATATTCTTGACATTCTAAATAATGTCTGAATATGTCTCGACACATTCTTGACAGTCTTAAATATGTCTTGACACTATCTCAACAGTATAAATTTCGCCTGAAATGTGAACAGACTTATTCTGCACTGTTTATGACATTCTATTGCTGTTATATACTCCTTTTTATTATGGCTAAACTAAACTTTGAAGAATCAAGGATTAATTTGGTAGTAAGATACCCTTTTGGTGCAACTAAGTTGGAATACCCTGAATAATCCCCCATGTAGTTTAATTTTGATTTATTTTTATTAAATATTTAAGTAATTGTTTTCACTTGGAATATAAGTCGAAGGTATTGACAAACAGCATTTAGATTTTTGCCGTTCGCAAAACTGCCAGTCAAATTTGCTTTACTAAAATAGGTGTCTTGTATCTCTTTTGGACCCCACAATTCATCTTTTGGGTTTGTGTGGCTAAAAAAAGAGGGGGGGGGGGGGGGGCTTTCGTTTAGGTCAAAGAATTTGTTCCCATCTTGATTCAAAAACCTTATTCATTTTTTAGAACAACCCCAAAACATTTTTTATTCAAATTTGAGTGTTGAATTTTATAATTATTTATAAAAAATAAATACTTTTGATAACTCCTTCCTGAAAAGAAAAAATTTTTTAGATCTATATTATGCATGTCTGTTTGAGAACCATTTCATAAGACCGATGATTTCTATAGAAATCATTGATGGGACCCATTATAAATACATTTTTTTTTATTATTCCTGGAGTAGATAATAATTTTCTTTTAATCTTTGGGAATTATTCAATTTGTTTTTATGTTAAAATAATTAACTTCATAATTTTGATGAAGAAAATCCATTTCAATTCAATTTTTTTTCATCAAAATGATGATTTTCATTTTCATCTATCAACAAACTTTTAAAATTGTAGTGGCATGGTCGGTCAACTGATAAGTTGTATGGCTGATTACAGGTAAAGCAATAACTTCTATTTGGCAGTTGCGTGTACTCTGGGTGTGGAATACCTTAATTTTATGGGGAACATCCTGTCCATGTGTAATACTTAATATATTCCAACAGATGACATTACACAAATTTTTCTTCTGTTAAATGAATGATTTGTATATCATCATAATTTGCTATTTATATAAACCACATTTTGGTATAATAATTATTTACCATATCAACATTGAATATTATGAATGTAGAATGAAGTATGTCTAACAGTATGATTGGTTTGAATCATTTAATTTATAAGATTTAGGAATCAAAATTTGTAATTATTTAAAAACCACATTGAAATTGTTTTATATCAACACACCCACATTTGAATTATTTTATACTTTAGATTTCATAGCCATATTTGCATTTGTAAAAATATTTATATACCCAAATTTTCAATTATTTTACATGCCCAACTTTTATTTTTGTTGTAAAGAAGTGTAACTTGATACAACAGTATATCATATAAAGAGAAATAAAGATTAAAGTTACATCATGAATATTGGTCATGATTTGTAAAACTCAGAACTGTCAAGTAAATGTTAGACACGATTCAAAATGTTCAGAATATGTCAAGCCATACTGAGAAAAAATAAGAATGTCGAGAATATGTCGAGAAATTTCAAGACAGTATTCAAATGTCAAGAATTTGTCAAGAAATTTTAAGACCATATTCAGAATGTCGAGAATATGTCGAGTAAATTTCATACAAATTCAATATAAATGAAAATTTGTCAAGAAAAATTAAGACACAAGTCATACTTTTGGAGAATGTCGATTAAAAGTTCATGCAAATTAAGACAAAAACTGGTCTTTTCAGACTTTTAGACTTTTGTAGTGATGCATATGTTTAGTAGTTTTTTCCATTTTATAAAGGTCTATCTCCGTGACTTGAGCATTCTTCAAATATTTGTCCCTGAACCTTACACGCAATCAACAACCACTCAATTAACCGATCTTTTTTTCCTGTTGTTGGGATTGCAAGAATAGTATTACCTTCGTATACGTAATTGGTAATGAAAAATGTTTCCTTCTTATCACAACGTTAGATCTCCTTTGAAACTATTCGGATTTGAAAGCAAATAAACATCGAATAAATTGATAAATCAAGTAGACAACCATCATTTTATTATCATATACAAGCATATAATGTATATGCTCGTATTCACACATCACCGTAAACATGTCGCAGATGGAGTATCTCAGGTGCATTGTGAATACACGTTTTCTTTGTCTACTACTGTGCTAAACATATACTGGGTTTACACAAATCATCGGCAGAAGTAATACAAGTATTGGGTGGATGTGCAAATGCAACAATACTTAACTCAGCATATAATTTATGTGTATGTAAAATATCGTTTCATCTCGGCCTCTATCAAGTGTTCTACAACTAATCTTTCAGTGCTTTTAACTAGTTCCTTAACTACTATCAAAGAACTTATCATTAACTTTTGTAATAAAACATATTAAAATAGTGGAATTAACTATTTTTGGGGTGTAAAAAAAATCTTTGGATAGTAACGTGCTTCTGATTCTGCTGACAGTTTTGACTCTAACTCTTTCCGCTACATTTTCACATAATCTTATCAAACAAAAGTTTCCCTATTTAATCAAATGGTCGTTTGAAAAATCGGATAGCAAATATATTTGCTGCTACTTATTTAAAGCATTGTTCTCTAATGAATGAGAAAGGTAAATATGCTAGATACACTTATGAATACCTACAACCTGTCGATACACTTTATTGCCGAAACGTACTTAGTTGTTGTCTCTTTGACACATTCCCCATTTCCATTCTCAATTTTATTTTATTATTATAGTTTTCTAGTTTGAATTGTTTTTCATTTATCATTTCGGGGCCTTTCATAGCTGAATATGCGGTATGCAAGGGTTTTGCTCATTGTTGAAGTCCGTAAGGTGACCTATAGTTGTTAAGTTTGATGTTAGTTAGTCTCTGGTGGAAAGTTGTCTCATTGGCAATCATACCACATTTTTCTATGCTGTATTTGTATTCAAATAATACATAACAAAAAGTGAAATTGAATAGATTGTGTGTAGTTCATTCATAAGATGAATACTGCAGCGTGTTTTAAATATTTATTGTAATCCTCTTGTATGTCATCAAGGTTTTAAAAGAGATTAAGCAACATACATTTTGTTAGCTTAGTCCACTATAGCTGTTTCTAATTGTTAATTTTAACCGGCGGTCGCATATGATCGCATAGCACTAACTTATTAAAGAACAAAATGAAGACATTTTCAAATAATTGTATATGCATGAAATGTGTAAAAGAGAGGTGGGAGATTTCAAAGGGACATTCAAACTCATAAGTTGAAGACAAAGTGACAACTTCATGGCAAAAAAAAAAACAAAAAAAAAAACAAACAAACAACATAAACATAAAAAACTAAAGACTTAGCAACACGAATCCCATCAAAATTTGGCAAAAACAGGGGTGAACTCAGGTTATCCGGAAGGGTTAGCAGATTCTACTCTACTTGTGTCGCCTCTCGTGTTGTTCATGTAAGTACACATTCGGTGATAAGTCTAATATCGATGATGTTACATTCGAAGTAAAGAGGACGGGATAGTGGTTGCGATAATTGGAACACATCCGATGTCATATGTGAAAGAGATATTCCATAACGGTCAACCAGCTCGTGATAGCGTCGTCAAAATTTTAGAAAGGATGATTTCAACCTCACCACTTGGAATTCTTGGTTTAATATCAAGGAAATTATAAAAGAATTAAAAAAAATCACATTCTATATTGTACAGACTACAGGTGTGATTTTTATCGGTATTTGGGGTGCACCATATTTAACAAAATTATACCCGTATGTTGAGAACCTTAGACTTATAAATCTTGATTAAACGTGATCAAAAGGTATTATTATTTTATTGTCCGTGATAGCCATTGCACTTTCATACAACACAACTAGCATCACTTAATACTAGTCTTATTTATACACATGCATGCAGAGTGTTGCTTGTGTGTATTGAAAACAAAATGATGAATGCAGAAATGCATAATAATTATGATAATAATCACATTAAAAAAACCCAATTATAATAATAAATTCTTTATTGAAAAAGAGTAAATGAATTGTAATTTGTCTAACTTTTCTTGAGTCCCTCAAACAAAAACATGCATACAGTACATATTAAAAAGCAAATTACTATAAGCTTAAATCCATGTTATATCAAAATAGCTATATGTTACTCTGGCTATATGTACAATAATGAAACATCTCAATTTCTAACAAAAATAAAAGGCAGTAAAATTAATAGTTTAATAATGTCTTGCATACATGATATATAAAGACAAATAGTTTTACCATGTTCTTAAATTTATACTACAATACGACAATGTATTGTGATGGTAAAACAAATGAATCCTGAACTTGATTGCACAATAATGAAAAAATTTCTTGTAAATATTAGTATATGATCTTGGAAAATATAGATCATTATTAGAGACAAAGTTCAAATTGAAATGTTGAACATCTACATTAATTAGTATTGACAAGTAATCAGGTGCAAGTTTATTATTTACAATCTTATAAGTAATAACTATATGTAATAGTATAGAATTTGGAATTTTACTCTTACTATAATGGATAACATTCTCAAACTATTGTTATTGTGTTATTGTTAAAGCATGATTGTACTTCATTCAAATAATTTTACAAGGTGTTGTTGATGTTTAACGTATAGATTCTCACATTGGTACCAGTGGCTTATCGGATTTATCCAATCGAGATAGTTATATTATCGAATTTTAAAGTCCGAGCCTCAAGTACGAAAATCCCTTAGAGTGCCTTCCACATTCCTGATTTCAACGTCACACACTTAAAATAAATTGATGCGTAGAATCCTTGGATCAAATGAAAGCAAGTATAAAATTATTTTGTTTCATCCAGAGAGCTGATAACGATTATGACCTTTTATCTTGTAGCCAGTATTCTGCTGAGATCATTGACAACCACACGTTGATTATTTTTTTTTAAACAATGGGTCCAGAAAGGAGTAAATTGCCAAATAATTTGAGAGATGTTCTTATCATGAAAATGCAATGTTTAATCATCAGCATATGCTGATGATTTAGCGCTTCACGTAAAGCAATCCAATGTTGATTTATATAAGTTAACATTTGGTTGCTTTAAATGAAGCGGTTATGATATCACTCATACAAGTAAGAAATAATAGAGAACCGAAAATGGAACCTTGAGGTATTCCATATTTGAAAAACATTCTATAAGATTTTTATTTGGTTTTTGAACTTATTGCTGTTCATTCAATACGTATGATTTCAGCCAATGTATCAATTGTCAATACTTAATTGATAAGGGGTGCCGCTGGGGTTCTGTTACCCCACCCTTTTCATATAATTTAGATTTTAAAAATGTATACCTTTTCATATATTGTGTAGAATGTAACCTTTTCCCATATTGGTTGGGTTTCGTGAAATCGAGAAAATATCACTTTTGCTCGGAGCTCAGATCTGAGGCTCAGATTCCTTATGTAATGTTTACTTACGGCGAGACTTTCGGCTGTGAAAAAAATGTAGAGCTTTTCATATAACAAATAATTGGAACTTTACCTTATCATATATTTCTTATAGTTATCCCCACCTATTCACATATTTTCAAACTGGAAAATGTTACCTATTCCAGCGGCACGTCCTATCACCTTGTATATAGGAAGTGCCCACCCCGATGTTCTCCAATCTGATAAAAAGTAAGCTTTTCTAAAAGTATGCATAGTTTTGAGGTCAAAAGCCTTACTAAAATTCAAAAATAAAACACTTTTACCTATGATTTCTCCATATCAGGAAACAGGAAAATACATTATGAAAAATGGACAAGAATTTATACGATATATGCATTGTTTTCAAAGTTTAGAAGCTTTTGTATGGCCCATAAAAGTGCTGCAAAGTTCAACTTCCTTATATTTCAGCAATTAAGGTCTGTCCTAATTGTTTCACGGTGAAATATTTCTAAATATAATTAAATAAATTAAACTATCCATGTTAATGTTGTTGTTGACTTGTAGTATAAATTGCATAATTGAGATTGATATTAAAAAAACATTATCCACTAATGATATTTTTCCAAGTGAAATAATAATCATAACATGACTGACATTTTTTCATATAGGATGTCTGATGAGCCCCCGGTCGATATCTTAACCTAGGGTTGATGATACATCCGATATGAAAACTGTCATGTAAATTACTCTGATATTATTTGATATTAATGTTTTAAATTAAGTTTGTAAACCTTTTTGCCAATGACAAATATATAAAAAGTACATTGTAAAATTAAGAAATTATTAATATTTCAAAATTCATGTAATTATTTCAGTTGACACTAAGATTCAATGTGGCATACTTAAAAAAATTCAACAAGTCTATTCCTTACTAATTTTTTAACTAGATAAAGCGTTATGAAAATCATCTTTCTTTGCATTTAATATTTAAAATCATGTTGTTTTAGTTCGCAGTTTTAAAAACCGTGATTTTTTTCATGATAGACATTTATTCATTAAACTTTTCTGCTTGTTCAAATGTGAATCGCTCTTTGATTAAATTGACTACAAATGTACGCTTATCAATAACATGTCTAAAAAGTAAAAAAAAACATTTTTGTCTAACAGTAAAACCCACAAAGTACCAATCTAACAGTACTCTCAGTTACTGAAACCTGTTCAAAGCAGATTACAACTAATAGATAAATCATGTTTTCGTAGACTAAATGTCATTATATATAAACCAGTACACACCCAAAGGATTTAGTTAAAAGACTTCATAACTAATCTAAGCACAACCTTGTATAAGTATTGACATGATGTGGGACCATAAGTGTTCATAACTGTATATATGTAGCAATGCATATTTAGGAATTTTGTTTTAATTACTAGGTAAAACAAAATCGAGTTTAGGTCCCATAAAGAAAGACAAGATTCAAAGATCTTACTCACGGTGTTAAATTGACAATCATTTAAGAATACGTTTGTTTAAAGAATGAATAAGTTACAGAACGTGGCTTACGGAATCTAAAAACAAGAAGCATAATTTATATTACATTTAAAAGCGTTGCATGCAAGCTATATGTTAATATATTTAAAGTTTCTATGTCACCCACGAATATTTAGTACACATTGTACCAAAAGTCTAGCTTTATAAAATAAATCTAAGTTGACTTTCAGCTAAGTAATTCTGAAAATAAATACAGAGAGAGAGAGAGAGAGAGAGAGAGAGAGAGAGAGAGAGAGAGAGGGAAATTTAAAAGAGCCCATCACTTTGATCTTGTGCAGGTATATTTCCCTCTTCCGGCTCTGCATAGAATCGCTTGTTTTTGTCTTCCAAACTACACGTTGGGTCAACAGTATTTTCAATTGCGTGTTCTTGACCACTTTCATTGAAATTTGTAGGTGATCCATCCTTTATTTCCATGGATTCAAAACCACTGGTGGTTGGTATTTTGATAGGTATTTGAAGATGATCGTACGGATTTTGGAGCAGTTCATTAGACCGTAGATCTGTTGCACTATGATGCTCATGCAAAACGAAGTTGGCCTTCATTTTTAATTGTACCAAAGAATGATACGGATGGAGATATCCTTCATCGTCTTCTGTTGGGGAAATTGTAGAACCGCTATTCGAGTCCGTCTCGCTTTCATGTTGGGTGTTATCGATGTTCAGGCTTGCATTAATCATATTTGTTTCATCTATTTCCTCGTAGTCATGATCTAACATATTCATTTCAACAACGTCTTCGTCGGGTACAGTAGCAGACTGTGATGGATTTTGACCAGCTAGCGGCATGTTTTCCATCATGGACATTCCTTTCCTCTTTCTATAAAAAGTGTACACAAAGCTAATACATGTTATGAATACCAAGGTCATAGCGCCACCAATCACTATGTAAAAAATCCTTTGTCGATCAAAACCTATTGAAAATGAAATAAAATTTGGCATACCGCTGCTGATCTTAAGTCAGTCTATACATTTTGTTATTGTATGTATATCTAACCCTATATTAGATATTAAAAAAAGCACAAACAAAATCAGATTTAGTTTATGACTGGTGCACATATTATAGCAAAATTTCGAAATTCTTATACAGGTGTGTGGGTGTATTTGTTAACACAAAAAAGAAGATGTTAACAGTTGATTTATGACAAAAAGGCAACACAACAACATTTGGTCTCTAACACTGAAAATTGTTTTTACGCTTTGTCAATCTCTAAATCGGTCCAAGTCTAGAAAAGTTGTGAACAAATAAATTAAAAACTATATATGATCATATTAAATTATAGATTTGTCATTTACACAAAGTTTTGTCATGTGCTATAATTGATCTTTTATCATGAATTTCTACACCTCATTCTCACGTCTTTTCCAACAAAATCCCTAAACGACAAATCTTCAAAAACCACTACAGAGGTCCAAGAAATCTAGGACAGGTACATGCCAATGTGACATACAGCAGTAGTTTTTTGTATTTTTCTATATTTCACCCCCTATTAATCTCGATCGAAGGTATAACAAAAGTTAAATAAAAAAACGAAAAAATAAATACAAAAATTAAGGGACTTAACCTCATTAAAAGCATTGTGCAATGACAGAAGAAAGTCTGTACAGTTATCAACTACCAAGCTATCTTTATATTTATTATTTTAATTTTCATAAATTTGTTTATGCTTAAGTATTTAAAAGTTCCACCCAATAGTCTTGAAAGGTAAATTTGAAATAATAAGAGTGAAGTCGAAGTAATTCAGGTGTAAATAAAGTAAACAACAATGCATCAAAATATGACACAATTAGGTTTATTTCATACACGAGGGTGTTGTAAAGGGTCCTTTTATACGCCTCTTTATATGATAAACATAGTTAATATATATGTTAGCATCAAACCTGTGTCCAGCCAAAAGTCTGTGTCTGACGTCATGATACTCAAATCTATGGTCCTTTGTTCAACTTCAAATCGGTGTCCTTTCCTCAAATCTATGTCCCGTTACTTTTTGACATTCAAATCTGTGGCCCTTTGTTTATTAAAAAAACTTGTCCTTTTAAAAAGGAAGACGTTATGTAATGAGACTTGACTTTGGATAGGCACATGCATATATAATATGGAGGGTTGAAGCGCACAACCCTCGACCTAACCTTGAGTTGAGGTGAAACAAAACAACATAAAAAAACCCTGTTAAAATCAGTTGTGAAGGGCTTGACTCATCAGATCGACACAAGCACAAAATTCGGCTAACAAAATGAGAAAAAGACAAAATACAGAAAATATCGATCTATTACATGTAACTAAGAGTACTCGAATCATTTTCATGGTTTAGCATTCTAGGCTTCGTGACATATATGAATAACCTCACAAAAACATTCATATTGAGCGAAAAAAATATTTTGTTATGTTATGATAGATTAGTTGTTGTTTGCATTACGTCCAGTGGCAAATATTTTATACATGCTTGTTCTGGTCAAAGACAAATTAACAATATGTATAATAATTAGTTCCTGTAATACGGGTCGACTGGGATGACAAACGGGATATTTGGAATGCCACTGGAAAATGAGGATATTTTAAAAATTGTTTAGGGAAAGAAATTAAGCATTGTAACATTAGAAAATGCCACCCATGAACCCCTCAAAGAGTTGTTGCAATGTTTCTTAACGTACAGAGAGCATGGTACGCTCCCTACATAAGGCATTGGATTTAACGTTCCCGTTCTGATCGGACGAATCTATACATCCTGCACAACCAAACGGATGCCCCTCTTTAGCAAGATTTTTCTAATACCCAGTCATTGATTTTTTTGTATATATACAGACTGTTTTCACTATCAATCTATTCTATAGAATGTTCAACATTCATTAACTTTTTAAATTGTCTTCACATCTATATCAATAGACAACTTTCGAGTTCGATGCATTTCCGTCAAAAACTTTGGTTTTAGTGAACATCATTCGTGCGTTTAGGGGCGTCGTCACTTCCGTTCCAATGTTGAGCAAGTGGGTGGAGAACTATGATGCTATATTGCACGAATTATTCGGCAAATTGAATTCTCATAATTGACAATCAGCACTGCTGTCATTAGGGAAGTATGATTAAGTACCTACGGAACAAACATTATTTCTAGTTTATCCTGCACAATGACGATCACTAAGACGCTTGATGAACGTAAATAGTGCAGGGATACAGGCGATCCCCTCTATCTGGCAAATGACGTCATAAAGGCGCGCATAATTGACGAGTTTTTTCCGGTGAAGGACAAACTCGAAAGTGGTCTATTGATTTGGATGATAAAAGTCGTTTCGATGTCTTTGACAACAAAAATATTTCCTCAATGGCGTTCTGGTAATTTGACGGAAACAATAGAGGATAGCTTGCTGAAAAGGACGCATATTTGAGAAAAGAAAGAATATAGTCTTAGATTTGTGACGTCTTTGATGCAATATAGAATAGGACACATATCTGTTGTAGGGACACATATTTAAGGTTGGACATAGATTTAACTCTCACATACATAAAGACCTTATTTCTAAGTTTTGAAAAAATATATAAAATGTACAGGGATACGGGTACTATGTTATGTTTTAAAATGAGCAATTTATTTTACTGAAATAGTTATGTTACCTGTGGATTCCTTTATACTTGCTGTTACAGTCGGTTCGATACTATTGGTGTCCGTCAATTCTGAAACTAATATTTAGAAATGCACAGACAAATTTGATGAACACATGCGTGTCTTTAAACGGGTTGTGTTGTCCATAAAGAAATAAAAATAGAAAGCATCTACATTGTAAAAATGGCGTTAAGATCATAAACACAGTCCTAAGCACATTCATGTCCCATTTTTTGAAATACCAAACATTAGCTAAACACGTTAAATTTCTAAATATGGTTAGCTTTGTTAAACATAATGTGCTTAGGAATTTAGGCGTCTAGACTTTTAGTGCATAAGAAATTTAAGCACATCATTACAATTTTTTTTGATTTCAAGTGTCCCTTTTGATAATCCATTTCGAGTCTGTTTGTGATGAATTGTATCCGTTTGCACCTAACAAATCTCTAGTGTTAAAATGTATTATAACATTAATCCATAGATTTTGGACTAGCGCTCTTCATATGAATGCATCGCCAGTGAGTATAAGAGTAACTGATTATGACGATTTATATTGTATCACTCCTTCTGTTTATATTACAAAGAAAACAAATGGTATTTAAAGTACGAGTTGATTGTCAATTGTCAGTTTACTACCGAAATAAACCAATTCAATCAATATTTGGCAACAGGAACTATTTTCCCTTTGGTTGATTTCAAATATTATTTATTAGCAGCGCCACCTGTTCAAGGTAGATGAATCATGGGTAAAATCCTAAACACAATAAACATTACACGTTTAGGATCTAAGCACAAAAGACATTACACAATTAGGATCTAAACACAATTGACATTACATGTTTAGGACCTAAACACAATAGGCATTACACATTTAGAAACTAAACATGTAATGATCAAAAATTTAAAATCTATCCGAATAGATATAAGAAGATGTGGTATGAGTGCCAATGAGACAACTCTCCATCCAAGTCAAAATTTATAAAATGTTTAGACCTAAACATGTTTCACTGACGTTTAGATTATCAGCGTCATTTTTAAAGTGTAGAAGCCAACATACAATCTTACTAGCAAATTCTGTATATCATATGTCAATTCTGGAATCGACACAATCTAAGGGAAGTCAGGGATAAAACTGTCCTTCTTTATAATAAAGGATTTGTCTTAAACGCCAAATTCTCTATATGAAAAAATAAAATATATAACTATATATAACTATAATACATGTATAAACGACCCCATTGTTTTCAGGACTGAACCCGACATGTTCAGTTATAGTTTCGATGAGTGCATTAAATGACAAAATATACAAAAATGTGTGAAATATTTTGAACATTTGATCTAAAACTATCTTAATATCAATTGTTTCACTTGGTAAACTATTCCTTTTGTAAACTTATGTCGTAAATTCGGTTGAATTCGAACTCCATTTGTGCAGTCATCTACGTCTGCATATTGCTTTGTGTCATACGCATTCGACCTGTTCTTAGACTACCTCAATCCTTATTTGCACCCTACAAATGACTCAGTTGTTGTCACAATCCATTTGAACAAGGTTGCAAACGTGAATAATCTATTTACGATTATTTAAAGTTTTGCCAATCAACTTGACATTTTTATTGATTAAAAAGTGAATGTCTGTGAATAAACGAAATGTTCACCAACAACTGCAACCCAAAGACAAAATTAACGAAAAATACATCTAGAGGGCAATATTAATCTGCATTCTTTAAATCATCCTGGGGGTTGTTTATCGAAGCTGTCCTATGATCTGTCCTACGACCTATCTTAGGAATAAATAAGGATAATGTTAGGACCGACTAACGACTTGTATAAACATGCACATTTCATCGAAGCTATCTTAGGACGATTTTAGCTAGGATTTCTTAATCGCTGTCCTAAGTGTTATAGTGTAAAGGAACAAATGATATTGTGCATTAATAGTGTAGAAAGGAGGATTCTACACTACCTCCCATTTTATAGTAGAAGCATCTTGCCTCTAAAATTCAACATAAATGGTAAACGAACAGCGTTTGAATGAGTTACTAAGTAAATATAAGACATGATGGTATTTTTTGAACAAACATGAAATCATTTAAAAAACTTCAAACAAAAGAATGGCAACTAATAATAATAATAATAATAATGTGGTATGCCTTTCTTACAAAAGTGTGAAGTTGAAAAGATGGAACGACAACGCCTTCGAAGAATAGGTACAGGAGCAAAATCAGGAATCTCTTAAATGGAAAGAACTCCCCACCGGAGTGATTCATAAAATTTTGGAGGTAATAGAGGTAGATAGTAAATTTGGAAAAAGTAAAATACTTCTTATAAAAAATAGAGAAGGGTAAATGATTAAGGTGTGGGCCTGTAGTGGACTAAACAAAGAAAAGGAACCTTTGGAAGGAGCCTGAGTAAACAAAAATACAGGTTTTAAAATAATTAAGTAAAAAGACCAAAATGAGTATTTCTCATACGATCTTGTTAGAAAGTAAAAAAAAAAAAATAATAACATTTAATTTCTGATCCAGTGTTTGCTGGATTAAAAATTATTTAATAGTGGTGTTTGTGTAAACGTTCCATCACCTAACGGAGCATAATTACGAAGCGTAGCGGAGTGATGTGTGTAGTGGTGATGGAACGTTTTCCCTTACGGCGCATCCACCGTAAGGTCTTTCCTAGTTTGTCGTAGGTGTTGTTTTTCATCGCAGTAAAAGCCCAAGCATTTGACAATACCTGTAAACTCTATGTCACTAATGTCATCATCATCCAAAGCCTTACTGATTGCATCTTTGATCTTGGATTTGGAGGTTCTGATAAGATGTACTATATCTTTATGTTTTTTTCGTTTTTTGTTGATACATTTGGATAATACCGTTAACACCATCATTCTCAACGAAATAATAACCGCTAGTGAACTCAAAGGAATGCAAGCAATAGCTCCAATTCCTGTTGCAGCTGTGCTGAGTGCACTGGTTGTACAAATAACGTTAAGAACAGAACAGGTTCCTAATGCGACGGAAAGCACCATGTGTAGTCTGTTGTATGTTTTTTTTTTAGAAATTTGATGTATTTATACATCTCTACCTCTAACTTTTGTTCAACAGATCGAATTTTAACTTTTCGAAACGTTTGCTTGTCTACTTCATCCATCTATTTATACAAGCATTTGAAGGGACTTAGGACCTAGAATTAACCCCTGACCATCATTGAACTGTTAACCATGTTTCAACATTTGTTCAAGTACAGACCATTTCTACAGGTAGAAGGTTATTGTCCTGGGGAGAGATGTAGACCTTTACCGCGAGCTTTCACACATCACAAATTACCTCTGCGTTTCAGGTAGAGACCAGAACCAATGGCTTTGCCCACGGCAGCACTACCTATACCGCTCAATGCACCAACTCCCAAAGCAGGTAGTACACTCTTTTTTAACATGGGAAGAGCTCTCATAGCCAAAACGGCCAACATGGGTAAGATCCCACCCTCTTATTCCATATTTTGTTTTATCTGTTTTATACTTAACTCTAAGACCATACTTCCCTTACTTTCCTGCAGGAGCTTGGTAATCTTTTGAGTCTGCCGGGTGGTGAGTAGCATTTTGTGTTCACCTTTCAGGTTTGTTGTGGGACAAACGAATGTCGACCGGACAAACATTCTTTCCTGCTTTCTGTAATTTATTCACTTGACCTTGTGTCAAATTCAAATCATATGTATGATTACTCATTTATTCATACCTCACGAAGATGAAAACGTATGGTTAAATGTTCACCTCTCAGATCGATGGGAGTTCCGTCTTGATCCGTCAGAGTAGTACTCGTACGATTGATGCTTCTAGCGTGACTGGTAAATATAACAAGCTTTTAGTGTTTTGAATGATTTTCATACCAGGTGAAACATAAAGAAAACAGAAGAAACTGTAGATGGTGGGTTGTTGTGATCCATTGACATATGAGAATGCTGTTGGTGCTGATGATATCTACAATAGTCTCACCCTCTGTGTAACCGTTTCTGGCTCGGTCGTGTGTGTAGATTCTTTTGTCGAAGATCAATACTGTATTGATGCTATTGTCAACATTGAAATCCACTTGATAGTTTTGGGCTAAGGATAGTGTTGCTCTTAGTTTACTGTGATTTGCGCCGATGTGGATTTTGATAGGGTGTTTTTTGAGTTACAGATGTCTTTGTAACAAGTCGGTGATGTTTGATAGAGTAAGAGCCAGTGTTCTGTGTAATATATTGTACTAAACAAGGTGCTACCATTATCATTAGAATAACGAAATGTGTTGTTTTCTGCATGACTAATTTGGAAAGAGTAGTAAGTCTCTATGTTTACCAGAGCCATTTCATAACTCTTTCCATCCTTCAACATGTTTAAGGAAATTCGTGGCTTGAACCGGATATCGATTTTGCTGTTATAAGCAGACACAATGAAAGAGAACCCATGTTTAGGCGCTGTATTGTTGACGATGAGTTGCAACAAGTTTTTATCCATTTACTCATACTTTAGAAAACAACGTTCATTTCGGTTCCATCAGAATCGAACTGCAGAACTCTATCTGAGATAATCATTGCAAAGGCTTCGGTGTTTGCTGGAACATTGCGCTCGAATTATGCCTGATTTTAATGTCAACTACTGACTCTTTTAGCTTTTCAGATTGGTGACTCACATCGATGATGAACAAAGGGTACAGGTCTGAAAAGTCGAAGGGTTGATGTTACTATAGTTAATGAGATGATTCATGTTGAAGAGATTTTTACGAAAGTCGGCGGTTTCCTTGTATAATCTAGATACTAGTATCTTACACTGTGTGAAAATGGTGTTGAAGTCTACGCCTGGATAACGTTGTGTAACCAGGGTGGCATGAATATTTCGCAATTGGCAGTGATCAAACACGGCTGCGTCATGAGTTTGATCGTTACTTTTGTCGGGTTGGAAGGCAACGATAATGTATCTGGGCTTCTCCCGTCCACTCTTGGCAGATAATCGCCAAGTGAATTCTCTACTCTGGGGAACGGATATGGAATCGCACTGCCTCATGCGGAAACCGCAGTCGAGTTTAGTCTTGCTTTGGTTTGTTTAATATAGTTTCATCTTGTTTTCATCGGAGGGGACCACATGAGGAATGAACCAGGATAGTTAAAATAATACAATTTTTGCTGGATCATTGACTGCCGCTGCTCTTAACACTGCGTTTACATCAGAGTCGCGCACGAGTGTGAGTTCGTGTTTGTCATAATCCTCCGCGTAACCACAAAATACGTTTTAAAGGTATTGTGAATGAGAACTTTCCTTTGGTTGTAGGCTTTGCGATGATGTAACCATGTCTTGGTGCAAAACCAGTGTTTTCAGCTTCGACGTCAGTCATAGATTCTTTATACCACAATTAATTGAGAACTCGCTATTTTCTAAAGTCGTCGGGATAAGTCAACAAACCCCAAGATAGTTGTAGCTATACCTGAATCATTTAGGTATTCAATCTGCTGACTGGACTGTTTATAACCGATGCTTTTGAAGAGATACATGATACCATTGTTTAAAAGGGATACCAGATCTGCATCGGCATGAGCCGTTTTTTTCATTTTTCAGAAGTCGTCCTTCCACCAAAAGATAACTTTCAGCCGGATGGACAAACAGATCTTGGGTTTCGATGTTGATTCTTTTTTCAGTACCGGGACTGTTCAATGATGCTCCAGTTTGGGCTCGTATTCATGGACTTGGTAATCCTTAATATTGTCATCAAAAGATAAACTTTTTGAGATTTGAAGTTATTCAGACATTGTATATCTATTTAAAGCAATTGACGAAGTCGTGAATGTTTGCAATACCACTGCCGATGATGCTGTTCAAACGGGGTTGTTTCTGAAAATCTTTTTTGCTTTTTTATTAGGTGAGATGATGTTGTTCAAACGGGGTTGCTGCTGAAAAGTCTTTTTGCTTTTATATTAGTGAGATGATGCTGTTCAAACTGCTGCTGAGGATTCTTTGTTTTCCTACTAACCACATGATCCACAGTTTTGGTACCTCCTTTTTCAACACATATAAGAGCTGCATTTGTGGCAGCGGTCATGGCTTTACTCTCCAATGTCTTTGCGGTAGAAGAGGTAAACATATGTCCAGCTAAATTGGCGATAGTGTCAGAGAGACCTCTACCACCATACACATACTTTCGACAGTATCCTTTATTTTAATTTGCAACATTTATTTATAGGATTCGACGATGAATCTGCTTGTACTCCTCACTGTTGATGAAACCACTCTTTTTCATGGCGTTGAGGATGGCTACGATTTAATCGCGTACACAACTGTTCCCAGCATAATTCATGTAATTGGAGGCAGTGCACAGCTCCAATCGAAATAGGAGCTGAGTAAAATCTGAGAGTAGAAACACCTCCCCACTACCATATTAATCTAGCTTGTAAATGCGTGAGACGATATTTTTCCCACTTGTAGCTCTTATTCACTTCAGGGGTATTGGAGAGGTTCGAGTTGTCATGGTACATAACACGGGTGCTTTTCAAGATCTCGTGATAGTGGTCAAAATCATCAGACTCGTAGGTGTCTGGTTTCTTAATCCCCATGAGTTCTCATAAGCCGGGGTTCCTTTGTACCTCACTCCATTGCCGAAGACATCATTTCCATTTAACGTCACCGGTGAATTCCCGATGAAAATACCATTGCCTATGAAACGTAATCCAAAGGCGTGGTCAGGCGAAGGGGTTCCCTAAAGATTTTTAAATACTTGTGCTAGAGGACCAAGGGTTGTGTCGGTGGATGGTTCAAAAGGAAGTGGATCTGCAAACTCAGGAGGTGGAGGAGGTAATGCAGGTAGTGGTAGGATCGCTCGGAGATGTCCAATTGTCTTGGTTATTTTATAAGCCGTTTTCTCTTGTGCATCTACGACTGGTTTAAAAAAAACTTGTTAAGATCACGACTTAACCCTTGAACGAACGCTATCGAACGCCCTATAGCGATGGAACGAACGCTCTAAAGCGATGGAACGAACGCTATCGAACGACCTATAACGATGAAACGAACGCTCTATAGCGATGAAGCGATGAAACAAATGCTTTATAGGGATGGATCGAACGCTCTATAGCTATAGTGATGGATCGATGAAAAGAACGCTCTATAGCGATGGAGCGAATGCTTTATATCGTTATAGACCATCATCGATGGAACAGTTGATGGAACAACGGGGTAACTTTTCATCTTTGAAAATCCGATAGGTAGAGGCAAAGGTCTCGGTTTGGGTAACATGGATTCACACACTGATCTTCTCTAGTTATAGCACTGGAACATATAAAGTTTGTGTTTTCCCGGATCGACTGGCGTGGGAATTTGAAGTAGTTTTGAAACAGCTAGAAACAGTCCACATTGTTGTGTCGACCTCGAATATAGTAGTCTTCGCATTTGTTCTGTTTGCTCAACATCAAATCATCAAAAACTATAAAGTTTTTACGATGGGTGCCGAGATGCTGCGTTGTGAGGGTGGGGGTAGACCATCAACAACATCGATCAGGAATAGGAGACACTTTCCTTTGACGGATAAGAGATTACGTTTGTCATCTTTTGAGAACCCTTTTCCCAATATTTTTTGCAAGATAGATGGGTTGGTGAAGAGATTTCCAAAAGACATACAAACAATCATAATCTAACCACTACGACTAGAGGAGAAGGTTGTTGAGCAGTGTCGTCTTACCACAGTCTGAATTTCCAATAATTAGTCCTCCTATCGACCGCTGCGGAAGGAGGAATTGATTACTTCTGTTTGCAGTAGTTTCATTGTATGAGCTATCTTCAACGTCCATTTATTTAAATAAAATTACAATATATTGTTTAAAATGTAAGAGGAATACAGAGACGAAAAGTCGCTTTGAAGTGACGACTAGCAACGGACGATGACGGAGGGGTGGAACCTGCGCCGTGTGTGAATCAACGGAATCTCAGTTTGTGCGTTCTACCGGTGGTAGCTTCTTGAACAAACTGATTAACAACCTACCGGTGGAAATGCATCTTCAGGGGCACAACTTCACAGGACCTGAATTTAAAAATAGGAGAACGAAGAAAAGTCGAGTGTGGTTGAACGCTGGAACCGCACCATGAAGGAGCAAATGTTTAAATACTTTTCAGCCACGCGCACCTACATAGATGTGTTTGATGATCTTGTTAACCAGTATAACATTTCCGAATACAGATCCATCAAAATGATTCCCGTGGTCGCAAGTCAGGAAGAACATGAGAGCGAAGTGTACTGGAACTTGTATGGTGGCATTCCTCCTATGCATCAGGCTAGGTTTACTGTAGGTGATAAGGTTCGAATCATCAAAAAGAAAAGTACAAGGTGGACCGAAAAAGAATTTCGGTGTTCCACGTGTTAAACACTCAACCAAAAACCTACCGTATCAAGGATTTTAATGACGAGGGGATACAAGGTTCCTTCTACAAGCCCGAACTCCAAAAGACTGATCGAGAATTGTACCGCATCGAAAAGGTCTTGCGAAAGCGAACCAATGGTGGTGTGAAAGAGGTCTTTGTCTAATGCAGAGGATACCTATATCATTTAATTAATGAATCAAACATCAGACATGCGATAGATGTGTAAGCTTTTCGTTCTTAGGTCATTCTCCAAGAACAAATAGGTTAACACTGGCATGTTTCATTTGAATTATCCTTAAAGGGAAAATTCGCGATTTTTTACTTTTCATCTTATTATGTTCATAATACCATAAAAAACATATTTACCAAGTTTTATCTGGATATGAACACTAATAAAGAAGAAAATTGGGAATTAATAATTTAATTTATTCCAACTTCCTGACTTATGTGACGTAGTTTAAGTCTTTTTGCATGCCGGGAGTGAATAAATCTCGTTGTAAATCTTGTTCGTTAATCATCTAATAACGCGATTTAAAGCGCATCGACGACTTTTGGCGTAGCTATTAACCAACTAATAATTAAGAAAGTAAAGTGATCCGCCGTGCAACTTTCGAAATTAAAATGTACAATTTATATTTAAAGGATTTCTGATATGATTATAGTAATAAAAGTAAATCATACAATAGAATATATTTTCATGAATTTTTTTTCCGACGGATATTTTGAACAAACATATATAACTGATATTGTTTTACAAATGCATGTTTGTATTCTCACCTGAAGGCTTTTACTTCAATCAGTCTAGTACTGTGTAAATACAATGTGTATTGTACTGTGACACTAAGTGACCGCCTGTTGAATGCGTTCTTAAATTCAAGGTAATTAAAAGATTAGCATTCTGTAATTCTATTCTTTTGATCTTCACTCAGTGAATTTTAGCCAACACGGTTCACCGTTACAGGTGTGAACAACATTTCGTATGAATGATAAAAACATTAATTATTTGGGGAGGAATATGGTGGCAAAATACCTGAATCGCCGTTATATACATGTATATCTTTTATATTTTGCGTAAGCTTAATTTTAAAATAGATAGGTGAATATTTTGTTGTAACCTCGAAATTCTGAATTACTTTCAATTAAATAATTTTACAAATAAAAATGGCCCACGAAAACGAGCGTATAAACCAAACACTGTACATACTTTTTCAAATTATCATGGGTATTAACCGTGAATATTTCAATGTTTAGAGAAAATTATCGCGGTTACATGATTAATATAGGTTGGTCCGTCCACAGCGATCTACATTTACCTAATCGGGAATGCCCTTATTAAAATATTTAAAATCTCACAACGTATACATACTTTAGCTATTTGACCAACGATGTTTAAAAAAAATAACAGAATCAATCTAACGTCAACTTTCCTTTTTTGAATGGAGACAGACCGGAGGAATCAATTTTCAATGTGCTTTATATCTTGTACCTTTGCAAGACTTATCATTCATTCATAAACCCACTTTATACCAGAGACATATATGTCAGTCTTAACTGACAAGAATACACCTAAAGCGGACAAGCAGTATTTTCTTTAAGTTTCTGTGATTTAATACCAAGAAAGAAAAAAATCCCGAAATTAATTTGATACTTTGATACTCAATATTTTTCCTGGAAAATATTCATATCCTCGTTTGGTCTGAAAATAAGATAAGAATTTGGTATACAGAACATGCAGAAGTGTGAATGTCATAAAACCTTGTTATATCAGAAACCATTATAAATGTGAACCTGTATACGTAAGACCTCATGGGACGTCACCTAACCACATACAGGTAATATACAAGTAGCTCTGTTATACCCGGAAATGTCAAGGTAAATCACTACCGATACAGAATGTACCAATGCAAAGAAAATTCTGATGATTGTGAAGCATGACCACTCATGATTTTAGAGGAGTCTTAGGTGGAAATTGCCGGTACGATTTAAAATCTGACTATATTTTTTTCTCTCAATTTAAATCACTGAACTTAAAAAAAAAAAGAAACATACGCCCAAGATCAGAATTCTTCATGTAAATTCATAAATACAACGTTCTTATTTTGTAACTTTCGATATACTTCACCCCCCCCCCCCCCCCCCCCAGATATGCGACTTTTCGTATTTATATTTTCTCTTATATTACTCTCATTTAATATTTTATGCATAAGTGCAACATTAGGAATGGTTTATCCCCACTCCCTTTTAAGCTAACTAAATAAATTAATCAACCTTCTAGCTGACCAGACGTTAACACATCTACTATCAGTCAATTCGGAGTGAAGTTTCTTTATTTCTTCAAATAAGCTTTTTGGGGATCATTAGTGTACGTCCAGTGGCATATATATTACATGCATGTCGGAACAGGAAAATTGACATGAGGTATAATAGAACCATGTTCACATTATTACATTATTATATATAATACACAACCATTGAGATGATGACGACTTTCTTAAACTGTTCAAAATAATCTTTAATCTTATGGAAATAAAAATCTGTGATTTTACTATGTGCATAACTTTGATGAACCAAAGCAAGTTAGATATAAATAAATAAAATAAATAAAATAAATAAAATAAATAAAATAAATAAAATAAATAAAATAAATATTTCATTATAGTGTCACATATTTGATCAAACAATATATATATATACAACAATTCATAATAAAAACAGAGATCAAATATCCAGCCTTAGAATAGACTTATGAGACACTTAGATATCGACCTGTATTTAAATCAGATTGGTTTTGGATGTTTCTCTCGTATATTCAATATACATGTATATATTCTAAATTGCGACTATCTATAGTTCCGTAACCTTCTATCTAGGCGTATAATCCAATGATCGACAAGTGCGTACATTTTGTTAAATCAATATTTGTACGTTTCAAAATGTCCATAATTATTGACAACGAGTAATTACTTACATTTTCCCCAATTTACGTTTGGAAAATATGTAAATATATTTTTATGTTATCAAATCTTTTTTTGGAATTATTTAGATTTTCATAAATGTTCTTTACACCATAAATGTTATTTATAAACAAGCGTATGAGTTTAGTCATATATATAATGGCTATTATATCTATGGTTTAGTAAAGACTAGCATATCACTATCGGACACCCAAGACAAAGATGTATATTCACCTGATAGTTTCAAAATGGAAAGTTACAAGTTATCGGCCGTGTACACTTCTCAATACCCTCAGAGGTGAAGTGATGCACGAACTTGCTTTATGTAATTGTGTAATAAGAGTTTTAAAGCCCGACAAGAAATCGCTTGAATACCTGGACGTGTCAACTCACAATACCTCTGGGAACAATTCCTTTAGCAATGCTGGTGATCAGATAAGGGAAGGTCCGAATTTATTTAAATAAGATTATTATATAAATGAATTATGAACACACTAGATTTTCGAAAACATTTTTACACGGAACACTTAATTTATCACTTTGAACTTTTTAACTAATTTCCATTAACATTTCTTGTTTCAAAAACTTAGTAAAAAAAACAGTTTCAAAACGACAGACCATAGTACTAGTTATTCAAAAAAAATTATATATAATTACATTTTCCGTATCAAGTTAGTTAGGAAAGGTTGCATGCACAACCATGTCTATTATAATCTTTTTTTGTGACCCGGGAAACTGTTTAGGCTTTCCTTGTCGGGTAAAACAACCGTACGCTTGACAAGATATCAACACTCAATTACGGCTACGTTAGGTTACTGCTTGTTTTGGTCCTTTGTGGTTTATAGATATATCGTGGTTTCTATTCAGGGATGATGTCAAAATGGCCGCACGCGGAGAAGTGATACTCTAAATTTAAAATCGATGGTGATCTCTTATCTAGCAGAATTAAACTTTAATATTTATGAATTTGTGGTTTTTTATACATAATCAACATAATATCAATTTTTCATTTTTTTGCGAAGTTTCCCTTTAAACTGTCCAATCTTTCCTTAATTTCCTCTTCCATTGCCAACGAGTGTTCCACCAGTGTATCAATTTTTTGTTGCATCGAGTCTTTAATCTTATTAACTTTTTCTCCGAGTTCTTGTTGCAGGGTGGTTTCAGACTTTTTCACTTTTTTCTCGAGTACTTTGTTGAATAATATTCTTTCTCTATTCGTTTTATATCCGTCTTCATCTGGATACACTCGGATGGTAATTGTAATTCTAATTGTCTCGTATTGTCTTTCACTTGTTGCATGACCCATTGTTCTGCTGCAGCATTCATACCGTGACTCAGATATTTCAGGTTGGTGATACGAGTGTCGTTCATGTTCAAGTCTTCAAGCAAACTACTCATGCTCAATCCTCTTTTTCCCTCATAAAATCCAAATTGATCTACTATTTTATTTATAGCTACAATGAAAACACGACTTCATTCAAAGGTTGACCTTCCGACAACAATTTCAACACATACAAACAAAAGTGTCCACAGACCTCTGTTCCTCTCTCTTGTAGTTCATCGGTGTTGTAGTAGATCTCAGGCTAGGTAGTCAACCATCTTTTTGGGTGGTGGGAGCCCATAAGAATCAAAGTACACCTTTGTGAATTTTTTCTATAACCAACACGTCCTACTTGTTCCTGGACTCATCGATGTGTCATGGTTTAAAATACCACACTCTTCACTGTGTGGTTTGGAAGGTAAGAAGTCTCGCATAAACACTCATCTAAAATGAGGTATCTCAAGAGCGTCGACAGCTTTCTCCAACTCTCTGTTTGATACGAATGTGTTGGGAAGAATTATATTGTGTACTTGTATTTTCTTCATTTATTTTAAGTCCTTTCTCCAAACGAATAAAAAAGGGCTTGAAATCATCTTTCGCTAGCATCCTGCAATTGTTTATCGTCGTTCTTAACATATTTTCTTTGACCTGTCATTTATTTATTTATTCAACACCTCCCTTTAAGATGTTTTTAATCAATTTCCACACTTTTAGATGCAGATATTATCATGTTAACACAAACAATATGATGTACTAGTAGTCTATATGATAACTTTTCATTACTCTTATCCTGTAGGGGTCTTGTGTAAAGTTCTTCTGTCATATACTCTAGAAACTCATAGTCGGCATAATTAAGTCTGTACTGAAGTACATAAACAATACGTATTAGGCGTGGTGTGCGCATGTCTAGTAGTTGTATGTATGTATGGTTGTGTAAATCTACCGCCATCAAATCGCGGGTCCAAACATAAGATTCTTCATGTGTCAAAGAAACTTCTATGACGTCTCCTTCTTCATATCATATCATATTCGAAAATTTCGTAAAATTGTCGCACCTGTATGTAGTCGATGTGATTAAATATTAAATACTGTTGAAAGTAGTTAATTTCCTTTTGTAATAGTTGATGTAGACCGTTATTTGGAATCCTAGCCTCAAGAATCTTTCTGATACACAACTGTTGTAATTTCATCATCATCGTTAATTATAATTTATCAATTGAAAATCTTTAAGATCTTTTCAATTTTGTAATGCCCATGAACCAGAGTGCTGATTCTATCAGGTAGAATGTAACGCTTGTCATCCTTGGCTTAGAGTGTGATCTCGTTTGATCTCATCGGTGTACATCCGATGAAGATGGCTGCGAATGATCTTCATGGGTCTGTATATCTGCTACTGCGTTTTGAGACATCTCTTGTAATCCGCAAAGGCGATGTTACGCTTGATAACATTTTGTTTAACTCCTTTTGCTTTCTTGGTGACATCTTCATCTACCTTATAGGCGTACATTTTTGCTAGAAGACCTACAATTTCCTTTATGATTTTACCTTAATTTGGCAATGATTTTCTTATTCACACCGGTTGTAATTCCTGAAGAGTTTTCGCCTGCACAATTGAAAGTATCAAACTTGTCTTGAACATGTGGTGTAATGTCTTTATAAAAATCGGTGGTTTCAATCTCATAAGCCAAGCTGTTAGTATCGGTTAATAAGAGCTTTGCGTTGTTACATTTCATCTTCCGGATAAAGTTGTAAAGAAAGTCATACATCAAGGTTTTTGATAAATCCAAGATGCAACTTCCTAAGTAGACGGGTTTATTAAATTCGAGTTTGGTCTTTTTCATGTGGATCGCTACTAAGTTGATAGTACAGACAACCCGACGATCAAAGTTAGGTTTGGCTACAAGCTGCAATGCCTGGTTTTCTGATGTTACCAGTTTAACATCAACTCTCTTGCGAATATTCTTCATGGTCTTACCAAACACTGAGTTATTCATCAGTTTATAAAATTCCTTCTTAGAGCCCAGCCTTGGCACGAAGATTGGTGTTTAAGTTAATATACTTTTTGAGCCATGGAGACTGTTCGAACCTAATAATGCGGTGTACCTTTGTTATTTTCATCCCAAATGATGGGTATTGTTTAAGATTTCTACCATGAAGTGTATACTTGATTCGCCTCTTCAAATGTGGCACTAGTTTACACACTTGATTGATCTCTACATTCTCAGGTGCCAACGGATAGTTATTATGGTCATCATGCAGTTCCTGAGAATACCCGAGATCGCATTTTAGCATACATCCAAAACTCGTCATTGGATGGTACTTCTGTTTCCCTCATCTTTGCTAAGGTTTCTAAGGAATTTGGCATAAACCTTATTGAATCGATGAATCTCATCTCCAAGTCTCTATCCACTTTCTTAGAGAGGCTAATGTATATTTCATTTGTGTTTGGAATACAGTTGATATGTCCTTCCCCGAATCCTAATTCCTTCACGAACAGATGAGCGTCATACCCACTTAAATTGTTGAAAACAATAGAAACACATTTTGGAAGTCGATTCTCCGAGGTGCAATTATTGTGTGCTGCGTAAGGTGATCGTGATCTTGGACCTTGTCCTCACCCAATGCGCAGTGTGTCCTTGCTGCAAAGCTCGTCTTAGCTTCCTTCGTCAGCATAATTTCTTTCTTGTCTTTGAAAGTTTTAGAAATCTCCCTCACGTCCTGCTCTATTTGTTGAACAAACTGTTTGGCTACATCTTCCCCACAGTAGACCTCTGATTTTTTGTAGTCTCCGTGAGCGTACCGAACACGATGATAAATACCTGATGGTCGTGGTCGTTGACACGCCTTCGTGTAGGCATTGACGAATCGGGCTGGCAGGTGTGTATATTTTCATTGAAACATTTAAAATCTGCATACATCGTGAATGGAACTCTCATTTTACGTTTTTAGTTTTGAAAACTTAAAAAGGTCCCTTCATCCGGCGTCCTAATTCTAACTGCATCCTTCTGATTGCAACATTCCATGTGTTCGTCTAAAATGTCTTATCTAGAAAAGAGATTCAAATACCTTCGACAAAAGTATACTGATTCTTTGTGATTTGTCACTTGAGAAGTCAAAAGCGTGGTAAGCTCTTAATCCAACAGTAATGTTCTTTGCCGCTGGAGTTTTTTTCCAAAAGCAAGAGGTCTACATGTCTCGCACCGGTGTTTTTCGAAGTCTTAGGGAATATACTTGGACATCCTCTTTTTCATCCTCACCCTTCTTAATGCCATCAAAACCAAAAACAATGATGTTATTGTCCGTATTCTGTCTTTCAAATTTATCGATCGCCCTGAGTGACACTGGAAATGCAATACCGTCGAACTCGAGCTCATCCTCCCACTGTGTGTATTGACTTAGTCGGTAAGCATGATTCTAATCCACTTGATGTAGTGCTGCTCTCACCGCTCATCCTCGTTTCTCACGTTAACAATCGCTTTCTTTTTGGGAAGTGCTGATGAAGTTCCTATGTAAGAGCCCCCTTAAATAGATTTTATTTTGTTAAAATGCATTTCTAATTTCTCAATGTGACCAAATGTCTATCCACTACCTTCACGTATAGACTTTGCCATATGTTATTTTACCTTCTTCGTTATAACTGCAATCTTCAATTCAAGGTCCGTTGATTTGGTAATAGTTACAACGGAATATATAAAGATGAGAGTAACGTAGGTACTCTCTCCAGTTGCGGGGTTCGATTTCGTCAACTTCTCTAGAAGCACTAGTTGCACCTTCAAACATTTCTTTTTGGTAAGTGCATCTGACATTTTACTGGAAATGGTGCTTCCACTTACCTTAAACAACGTATGTAAATCGTGTTGGTTTAAAGGCTCAATGGTCACCATACCAAATACACCATTCAGCGCTTAACGTCTATCAGTTACTTTGATCCCATCTTCAACCGGTGCATTTTCAATCTCATTTCTTACCAATTGAAGTATATTGTCTCTCCTTAGCCGAGAGTACTTGGTAATGTTGCGTCTCTTTGCGAGTGTTTTCAGATCCTTCTTGGGAAAAACCTATTCGCAGGTAAATATTTGGTTGATTTTCTCTTCAACGAGCGTTATCAACTTCACCTTTTAAATTTTGCTGTACCTCGCCTCAAACCCTCATCCTTAGCTATTTGACGGAGTTTCTACATGTTTTTTTTTTACCTGCATCTTTCCTCCAATATCAAAATTTTCATCATCCTGATTGAATGGTTGTTTTCTATGTCACTAGCACAGTCCGTCTGTTCCAGGTTTATTCTTACAAAACCCATTGTTCCTCTGTAGTTCTGCGCCGCAAAACATTTTATCAAATTTAGCACCGCCGCTTTCATGTAGTATAAATTAGATGTCAGCCCAGATGGACCAGGCATCTCTTTGTCGTCAATTATATTTGAATTCATATTCGTTGTTTTACTAGCCCCACTTTTCTTTAAGGTGTTTAAATCCAAATTATTAATATCAGTTGTCATTCTTTTATTACAAGTTTGGATTCCATATTACTTTTATCAACAATTCCTTTTAAGGTGTGTCTAGCATTGTTTAAAAAAGCCATATTATTTTTATCAGTTGTCATTCTTTTATTTCAATTTTGGATTCTATATTACTATTATCAACACCTCCTTTTAAAGTGTTTCTAATATTGTTGAAAAAAGCCATACTATTATAATCAGTTGTCTGTCATTCTTTTATTTCAATTTTTTTCAGTATTGTTTTAAAAATGCCGTCATGTTGTGAATTTACTTAGCTGTTTGTTTACCATCTTATGTTGCATTTTAGAGGTAAGATAATTAATTTCTACTATGAAATTGGAAGTGCCGTAGAACCGACACTAAAGTAGTGTTAAAAGATGCTGTCAGTAAGGCGTTGGATGAAGATGACATTAGTGTCATAGAGTTTAAAGGTATTATTAAATGCTTGGACTTTTACTACGATGACAAACAACACCTACGACAACATAGGAAAAACCTTACGGCGCATGCGGCACTAAGGGGACTCTTTCTACAAAAAATACATGGACTCCTCCATAAATAAACATATACATTTATTTTTGGCATTGCACAAGTCATGTCTTCTTTGACGTTAAAATACTAAATCCCTGGGATGTGTTTTAGTTGATTTCAGTCTTTGATGCATGATGTTTTATTATTAATTGTTTTGGCTTTTAGCTAGCTGTCAGTAACTGCGAGTACTCTCAAATCGTACTTTCTTTTTAATTTGACATGTTGATACTATTTGTAATGCTTTTTTGTTATTTAATGTTAACATGGATCTTGTCTATATACCAGCTTTGATTATTTGGTATTACTACAAATTTTCAATTCTTCGTACTATGAACATCAAAAGTATTTCATTTCTCCTTTAAAACTGTTCTTGCACCTGTACAGGAAGTTTTATCTAGCACTAATTGTATAGTTTTATTGTTGATATTCACCCCATATGTACCAAATGTTAGATTAGTTTTATTGATATTAAAGAAATTTCTTGGTATTCCTGAACGGAAGATTTTATACACACAGAAGAAGAAGTATACTTAACAACAAACTTATTTTCATTTACCTGTGTATAATATGATGCAGGTTTTTTCAAAAGGGATGATTTTCTAAAAATTGTTTAACATTTCACAGTGGTACCATACTTTAACTTTGTTTAAACCTGTTTATTTACTTTTGACCTTAATTATTTATCCCTTATAATTTTTATTAACTATGTATTTACCGTCAGGTATCACAGATCAAATTTATTCGTTAATTGTGTGTTATTTTACGTTTTTTGATTGAGTTAAGCCTTCCAATTGATATTTTATAGTGTGTCTTTCTATGTTGTGATGTTATACTATTGTTGCAGAAAAGGGAGAAGGTTTGATACCATTAAAACGTTTAATCCTGCTGCAAATGTTTGCACCTGTCCAAAGTCAGGAATTTGATGTACAGTAGTTGTCGTCTGTGTATGTAGTTCATACGTGTTTCTCGTTTCTCGTTTTTATATAGATTAGACCGTTGGTTTTCCCATTTGAATGGTTTTAGACTAGTAATTTTTGGGGCCCTTTATAGCTTGCTGTTCGGTGTGAGCCAATGCTCCGTGTTGAAGGCCGTACTTTGACCTATAATGGTTTACTTTTATACATTGCTACTTGGATGGAGAGTTGTCTCATTGGCACTCATACCACATCTTCCTATATCTATATACATGTATAGGTGGCGGTCTTATTTGTTTACAAATTAACCATTTTAGAATATATTCAAAAGTTTGGGCCATCTTAAGACACCTAAATAGGTGTCCTTAGCTTAGGACGATTCCTATGACTTATCCTAAGTTACGACATGTTTCATAATCCCACTTAGGACAAAGATGTGTCCTAAGTTGATCTTATGACATGTCCTACTCCTAAGAGCGCTTCGATAAACAAGCCCATGATTGATTAAAAGTAGAATATACTAAGGAGCTATGAAATAAAAAGTTGAAGAAAAAACAGACACCATCTTGCCAAAACGAAAACGTCTATGTAATACAAACAACACTAAATTGATCGTCATATGACAATTATTGACGAGGTTCCGGAATTTTCTGGGATAGAGTTGATCTCGTTTTGAAGATTTTATCCCACCACATCTAGATCAGTAAATCAATCAACCGTGCGAGACCCCCATGGGTACCCAAGGCTGTTAAACACCCTCTAGAACATAGTTGTAAATTAACGTACATACATGTACAAGTACATCTTAATATAGTTATAAGCATTACAACTGAATTCGGAATGTTACTAAAATTGCCAATAAAACGAAAAAAAGATGTATTAGTTCTTGTAAATCTTAGATGTCACACTTCTTTTCATATGTTTGTCAAATCTAAATTAAATGAATTTTCATACTCGGCAAATAATTAAATATATATTTAATTTCTGTATATGATTGGAGGTAACTCTAGTTCATTTGTCAGACTGTATTTGGATAACTCTATACTATAGTTGTAACTTAGGGTTACAAGAGCGCAATTAATTGTTTACATTTTTGTCGAGCCTGCGACTTTTGTTGCAAAAGCGAGACAAAGCGATCCTACATTCCGTCGTGGTCGTCGGCGGCGGCGTCCACAAATATTCACTCTGTGGTTAAAGTTTTTGAAATTCTTAAAATATCCTGGATTTTTACCAAACTTGGACAGAAGATAGTATCTAGAAGGAAATTTTGTAAAAATTTATGTTCTGTTTTTCCGTATATTACTTATAAATAGACTTAGTTTTTCTTCTAGTTAACATTACATACAGTCTGCAGTTAAAGTTTTTAAAACACTTGTTAGATTCATAAACCATCCTGGATTTTTACCAAACTTGGACAGAAGCTTCTTACAATCAAAAGATAGTATCTAGAAGAAAATGTAAAAATTATCTTCTTTATCATTCAATAAATTTATGTTTCAACTCTTTTATAAATCTATAGATTTGATTGCATACTGTATTCATTTTTTACAAGCATAACTTTCATACATTTCAAACGTTTTATTTCATTAACTGTAAATCTATTATGTTCATTCCCCTTTCACACTGAAAACATAGATAACAGCAAAAGTAGGCGAAACACTGGGTTCCGCGGAACCCTTACGATTTTTTAATCCAAGTTGGGACTTGAAATGAAAATGAAAATGAAAAAACACAACAAAACAAAAACTTTGGGGCTCAAGATTGGATGATGTAGGGTTGGCATTATTTTGCATTTGACAGCTTATCCATTTCGGTTTGAAAATAGGTAAAAATAAAATTGAATGTCACACTTTACAAAGTGTAGAAGATATTTTTTCTATTAACTACAAGGAGCCATTCAAAAGTATTTTTTTACATTTAGTGCAGAATTTGAAAGCTTCCATAATAACTGCATTTAGGGTCAACTTTTGTTAGCTTTATCTAACATGGGGTAAGATAGAACAGCCACAAACACGGCATACCCACCCTCGCTTCAGTTTTTTAAATAACCGTATTTGTCCTATTAGAATCGAAATAATACATAATATGGTATAAGTTAGAAAGCATCATCATGGTGTAGTATGAGATACAAAAAAAAAAAACAAACAAACAAACAAACAAAAACAAACAGAAAAACAAATAAAAAGAAAAAAAAACACAAAAAAAACATGGTAATGTGGTCTAGCCACGAGGACCGATTTTCTCCTTTGTTGGTAGTCAAGTATTGCGACAGGATCATGAAAGTTTTGGTATGTAATCTTGACGGAAATCATGCATGCAAGATCAATAGATAATCTAATTTATTGAATTAGGAGGGCAAATTTTAAGAAAAATAAAATTATCTGTCAAAATGGTTCAACATTATGATCAGTATCGTAGAAAATCAGAGTTTGAAATATTACTGTTTTAACAAAACGACATAAGGCAGATTGCTCTTCAACATTTCATTGAATTAAAAAACAATGTAAACAAACATATTTTCTTCTTCTTATATGAATGACTAAATCACTGTTCTCTGAATAATGTCGATCTATATTAATGTTTCAAGTGGCTCTCAAAATTATTTGAAGTAGCTTAATCTAAAAGTGAGTCAACATTGGAATGTTTGTATAAATTAGATATTTATGATCGCGAAAGGTTTTGAGATCGTTAAAAGGATCGTGAAAGATCCGGTGTCGCTTATTTGCCATTGCACATATAATTGAAAGTGGTCTTGCTAGATTTAAAACACGGTTTCATTCACAATTTTCTACACAAGAAAACGCCTGTACCAAGTCAGGAATATGACAGTTGTTTTCCATTTGTTTGATGTGTTTGAGCTTTTGATTTTTACATTCGTTAAGAGACTTTCCGTTTTGAATTTTCCTTGAAGTTCGATTTTCATTACTTTTTCCGGTTTTCTTTTTGTTAGGAAATAATCTGTTAGGCTACGATGATGGTTCAATGACATTTGGTGTGTTTGTTTACTAAGACCATGCCAACTAGTCGGTGGTGTCCTAAAGCATTTACTGTATGTCTGATCGTCCGTCAACATTTTTATGTCGTTATTATAAGTTAAGAATGCCTCACCTGATATCAATAATGTTTGTGAATAGCATTTATATTGATAAGAGGAAAATCCTTGTCGATTAGTTATTAAACAAGAGGTGTGAACATGTTTGGAAAAAGTCATACTCTTTGTTTAAAAATTCACAAATTTTGAGAACTATCTTTTTGAGCTAGAATTTTGATGGAAAATGATAATTGATTCCGGGGAAATCAAATTTGCGATATGTGCAAATTAGGAGGTTAACGTGGAAAAAACAACAATTTATGTTCAGGTATATTATGCGTGAATCAGATGTGGATGCTAAAAAACAAACAATCAATCGGTATTCCAATGGGAACAAACTGTGCCCCTCTTCTTGCCGACTTGTTCCTTTATTCATATGAGGCTGACTTCGTCATGTTCATACAGGAACTACATAGGAAAAAAATAAAGTTAGCAGTATCCCTAATTTTACTTTCCGCTATATAGATAATGTTCTCTCACTAAATTATTCAAAATTTGGTGACTATGTTGAACGCATCTATCCCATCGAACTTGTGATAAAGGATACAACAGATACAGTTGAGTTTGCCTCATATCTTGATTTACATCTAGAAATTGACAACGAGGGTCGATTGAAAACAAAACTTTAAAAATTAGACAAAAGAGATGATTTTAGCTTCCCAATTGTTAACTTTCCATTTCTATGTAGCAACATTCCAGCAGCGCCTGCATATTGAGTAAATATCTCCCAGTTGATACGATATTCCAGGGCTTATATTTCCTATCATGATCTTGATAGAGGGTTGCTGCTCACAAGGAAGCTATTAAATCAAGAGTTCCAGGTAGTGAAGTTGAAATCATCCCTTTGTAAGTTTTACGGACGCCATCACGAGTTGGTTGACCGTTATGGAATATCTGTTTCACAGATGATTAAGGATATGTTCCTAATGTCGTTATATACATTCCTGTCCCCCTTTTCCCGAATATGACCTACCGAATTTGACTTATTACCGGGTTTGTACTAACATGAGCAACACGACGGGTGCCACATGTGGAGCAGGATCTGCTTACCCTTCCGGAGCACCTGCGATCACCCCCAGTTATTGGTGGGATTCGTGTTGCTAAGTCTTTAGTTTTCCATGTTGTGTTTTGTGTAATACTGTTTGTCTGTTGGTCTTTTTTTTTAGCCATGGCGATGTCAGTTTATTTTCGACATATGAGTTTGAATGTTCCTCTGGTATCTTTCGCCTCTCTTTTATTGAATTCCAAGAGTCTTTCGATTAGAAATACATGTAGTTCACAAAATCACAAATTTGAAAAATACTCTTAATCGAAATGAAATTGAGTGTTTTATGCTAGAATATAAATTGATTGTTAGTGTCAAAACTGCTGGTAAAAACTGAGCTTTTATCAAAAAATATCACCGAATTTTAGAAAAATCTCTTAGTGTTAGAACTTATATGCCATTCTGATTTAGTTCTCGATGTCGAAAATTATCCATTGGCTGATAGTTTCGAAATAACCGTGAAAATGTATAATGAACAATTTCATACAAGAAATTTATATGTAATTATAACTTATCCCGAAATAATTCTTGGTTTAAATTTTTGGGTTTAAAACTTTCAATGCTATGCAATGTCTAAACAGTGGTACACATGTAGTGGAAACAATGATGGATACGATTAAAAGAAAGTCATGCCTGTATTATATAAGTTACTCCGAGCTAAAGTATCTAAGTTCGAGCTGAACAAAATGTGTTGTAAGATCACTACGTCCGGACATAAAGCATGATTTTGACTTAGAGTTGGACAATGTTAGTTGTTATTATAAGTGATGCTTGCATAGCGTAAACAAAATAACTATTCCTTTAGATTAAAAACGGATGTGTACGCAAGAAAAATGTCTTCTGTTATGCATGCATCACTAGGGAAGAGTATTATTATCTTGGATGTCAAGTTAATTTTTACACATAAGTGAAAACATGTCTTTATTTAAGTATATATATATATATATATATATATATAAACAAATCTAAATTGAAAACAACGTTCAAACCTATGATTGCGTTGGATAAAAACCGCAATTTTTATACGTATGCATGCAAAACAAATGTCTTGGTAGAGGGGTCTAAATACAGCACAAACAACATTTTCCAAAAGACCAAAAAAGTGAAAAAGTATATTTTAACAAAACGCATTTGACTAGCAGGTCGAACAACTGATGTCCTTAAACCCTGCTGACTGCCATCGGCGATTGCCAAATAAACGGATCACCAGATGTAACAAAATGGATCTTATAAGAATTTATATATATATGTATGTAGGGAAAAAAAATTAAGACTGAGAATGTACCAAATATTTTATAAATATTTGGTGCATTTTCAGCCTTATTTTTTTTTTTAATATTTTATGCACAGCGTGGACAAAATTTAAAACTTTTTAATATATATATATGTATATATATATATATAAACAAACCTGTTTTTCCTGAATTATAAACAGAAAGCGCTATATATTTAACATAAATTTGTTTCCTCCTCTGTGAATGACCATCAAATTATTACTTTTTTTACTAGTTTTTCTTAACAGAGGTTCTGTAGAAAATGATGTAGTTGTCAATAACACCCCTAAAATTTATGTTCTTATCTTAAAAAGATATCACACGCTTCCAATTTATTGAAGTTAAATAATGATAAAAGAAATTTTATTTTGTGATGATGAATATAAGAAATAAAATGTGTTATAATTGCCTATGAGACAACCCTTCGAAAATTTTACGGACACCATCACGAGTTGGTTGACCTTTACAGAATATCTGTTTCATAGATGACGACGGATATTTTCCAATCGTCGTAATCACAATCCCGCCCTCCTGTTCCCCAAATGTGACCTACCCAATTATACTTATCACCAGGATTGTACCTACACGAGGAACACGACGGATGCCACATGTGGAGTAGGATATGATTAAACTTCCGGAGCACCTGCTATCACCCCCGATTTTGGTGGGGTTCGTGTTGTTTGGACTTTAGTTGTCTTTGTTGTAATTTGTATACTGTTGTTTGTATTTTGGTCTTTTTTTTTTTGTCATGGCGTTGACAGTTTATTTTTGACTTATGAGTTTGAATTTCCCTTTGGTATCTTTCGCCTCTCTATCAATGACCGAATGACGTAGATGTAAGCATATATAGGTCAACGAACGGCCTTCCAACGACGAGAAAACCCTATACAGTCTTGTCTGGTCACACATTGCTTCCAAGATCAAAATTACGCGTTGCCTGATCTTTCACGATCAATTTTGATTTAAAAATCAACAAAATACATTTTTTTCTAAATAATCAAAACCTTCTTAGGGAAAATCATCACTTCGATTTAACAGTACTATCTGGCAAACAAAAGATTTAGTTTTAAATATATCATTATTATTGGAATGTGACCATTGTAGACCTTTTGAGTTTTCTTCAGAGGTACTGCATAATATAGTGGAGATTTTGCAGTTGAATTGTATAAAAAAAAAATGCTTTCACAATCCGATCGCAATGCTTGACCACCGTTGCTTATTCTTTCACGACCATTTTCCTCGTTATACCGAATTATAGCCGTGAACATGTTCTAACTTGAGATAAGAGGAAATATTTATAAACTTTAAGGTTTTCCCATATATTTATAATATATTATATATTTCCTCTTAACCCAAATTTGTGTATTACATCATTTGAAATGTTTCCGTGGATACTTGTACAGGAACATATTTCTGCCAAAATACATTGTAACATCATAATGTAATTAAATATGTTTGTCATATCAAATATGTTTGTCATATCTAATGCATATTCATACTTTGATTCGTTACATTAATTTTTGTATATGACGGGAGGTACTTCTCCTTCGTTTATAAGGTTTTATTTTGATAACTTTATACTAGTTGTAATTTACGGTTACACGAGCGTAATTACTTGTTTATATTTTTTACCCACAGATGGTACTCAAAATGAAAAATGAAAATTAGGCACTTGATTGGATGATTTGTATTACGTTTGCCTGATGACCATACACCTTTTTGTTGTTGTTATAAATTGCTGATTTCTCTAGTCTCTTTAACTGCTACCCACTTATTAGTTTGTTTATACATCAAGATGGAAACTTTTAAACACCATTCGAATGCTCTTTGAAATGCATTGCAAACAACCGCCCTCTTGTGACCTTAAATTATTTGTTTGTTTCATAAAAATTAATAAGTATGACAACACATTTTTCTGAGTCGTCGAAAGGTTCACTTTTTGCTGTCGTATTATAAAACAGCAATTTGATTTCTACTACACGGTAAAGAAAGTTAAGTCTGCACCAGATCAACTTAAAGGCGGAGAACCCTAACTGCACATACATCATTATTTTTCTTTCGAGACATATTGGTCGTTTTCCGACAATTTCATTCTATATTGGGAATATGCTTCAAGCTATCAATTTTTATTGTCACAAATACCAGACGCATCGAATGTACAAAAATATTTAATTATTTTGAATACAGTATTTACTCATATTTACTCTTACATCAATTCTTGAAGCAAAAATGGTGTTAAAGCTTTTTCAATTCTGTTTGGATTTTAATATGTTATACTCAATTTGTAAATCTAAATAGCATTCAATACAATTTATATATTTACATGCAAAGTTTTCCGTTTTGACTTAAACAATTTTGATAATTAAAACAGAAAATATTTAATGTTTCCCCGTGACCCATAATGAAGTATATAAATATTGTGTTCAGTTTGCAATAACATAAGAGGAAATATTTATTACGGTTTTCCCATTTGGCTTTAGGTATTGTTATTTTTGTCATTAAAACGGTGAACGAATATTTCCACTTAACCCACATTTTTGTATTGAATCAATTGAATTATTTCCGTTCATACTTGAACCGGGTAATATTCATTTCAACAAAACATTGTTATATGATAATGTTATCAAATATAATCGTGAACAAATCCTATCAATGATAATTGCTCAGTATTTTATTTTCTGTGTAGATTATTGTAGACTGTTGTTTGTCTTTCGTCGTTTTTCCTTTTGGCCATGGTAGAAAAACAAAGGATATGGAGTATCAATCCATGACAAAAGACAAGTACATGCACAGCAAAAAAAAAACACACAAAAATCAAAGGAACAGCGCTATGATTTAAAATAAAAGTTATTACTCACAAAAAAAAAAAAGGAACAGCGCTTTTATTGCTGTTCTTCCTCTCAAAATCATAATGAGGCCTTCAACACAAAGCGAAAAAACTCACCCTACTGCCAGTTCAAGAAATCCCTTAGCACGAATTGATCGGATATTCTTCGCAAAATATTTCGGATAGACTTTGTAAGATGTAACACCACCAAATCGGGCCAGGTCAAAAAGAAAATAGTACATATTTTAAAACAAAATAGTTTTTCGAATAGGTGTGAATATCGAATTAGGTAGAATTTATTTTGGTAATTTATGTATCAAATGAAAGGTGAATGACTGGTCATCTTTGTAGAACACATTTTGACCGATAATCTTCAATACTACAACAATGTATGAATGAATTCTAAAATAAAGGGCATATATTGCCTGTTTCTCAGATATGATGTCTGTTTTTACCTATTTTTTTTCGATTTTCCCCTCCTGATCTTCTGACGTTTTTGTATAAATGACATACAAGAGTAACTTTTTGTTCAAAGATAGGCTATAATATAGAAATAAAGAGATGTGAAATGATTGCCAATTAGACAACTACCCATAAGAGATCAAATGACTTGGATGTTAGCGACTAGTTACTATTCACCATTCACTGCAGTTTTGCTTAATGGCAAATTTTTGCATCCGCGCTTCATTCAAAATGTGCTTCGGGCAACGCTTTTACCTAATGAAACATTCAATTTCTAACGACAGTTTCATATATGAAAACACAGATCAGTTGATATAAAAGCTTGCCTCTAGTAGACTATTATAGCAGTAACGCAGGACATGACTTATGGTTACTGAGGCCAACAAACACTATTGTTAGCATATATTTTTTTTTATTTGCAAGCAACTGTCATTTTGATATTTCCATTTTTGATTTACTTTTGACTGTTTACAAATAAAGCGTAATCAATATTATGTTATCATGCATTGCTTTTATTATTTTTATCATTTTTATTTGTATCATTATTATTATTATTATTGTTGTTTATTATTATTATTATTATTATTATTATTATTATTATTATTATTATTATTATTATAAATATTATTATTATTATTATTTATTATTATTATTATTATTATTATTATTTATTATCATTATAATTATTTTTATTGTATTTGATTGTCATATATTGAGATGCATATTACTTAATTACTTATAACACAATTAAAACGAAGATCAATATATATCCATCATATAAAGGCTTTTGAGACGGTATCTAAAACGTCCAAGGTTTTCTATTGAAACAGGTAGATGACTTAATATTCCCTCAAAAATAATGTTTTTGTTGCCACTGTCAAAATTTGATTGGAGATGGAATGCACTTCTTATGTCTTTGTAACCAAACTGAATAGAGTTCGGCTTTGTGGCAAATACATTCCACCTTATTACACTACTAACCCTGATGTTTACATGATATGTACGGTCTATTATCAATATGATCACCATGCAACGTTCCCTTAATATCAGAACCATTTACATACAGTAATTGTATAAAGGAATTAATATAACTATTTATAATTTGTATGTACGAATGCAGTGACAAATGAAGAAACACAAATGAAAAGTCGCTTATCATAAGAGTTTATGAGGCCGACTTACCTCACGATTGAAAATCAGAATAAGGATACAGTAAACATTATACTATTATTTTAGCCCTGGAGGTGTATTTTGTTTTAATAAAATCACCGACTTAAATTGTGTTATGTCTTAATTTTTGTAAAAAATATATAGATTTGTGTATTCATTTTTGTGTCTAGATGTTTGACATTTGCTATTTTTAGTAGCATCTGAAATATGTTATTCTTGAATTTTTCGGAATGATTTATTCTATGACACATCGGAAAGTAAATGAGTTAACCTAGATAATAATATGCATTCAACTGTTAAATTTCAAAGAAAAGGCACTGTATCTTGAGTAATTGAGTCTAAGCATGCTGCTGCTTTTAAAGGCTAACAGGAAAGGTTTGTAAAGGTAAAAAAGAAAACTATTAGTATCTTAAAGGAAATGACATTTATCAGATTAAATTTGTCTAATGTTTGAGCTATAATACATTGTTATGAAAATGTCATTTACACGAATATATTCCAATCATCAATCAATATTAATATGAATCGTCATAGTGACCTGACATATTATACGATATTACTTAATAATGTTTATTTTATTTGTTTTGACAATCTATAGGGTTTTTAGCATATTCTTGTTGTGTCATTTCATCATGAAAGGTTGATGGTTCATTTCCTTAGAAAATAATTAATTGAGGCATATTTACGTTAAACGGATGCATAGAGGCAAATACTATAAGTATAAATCTACTATTGAAAGAAATATGCACATTTTGAATATTTGAAATGGTTTCCGATAACTCATTCATTTTCATTGACTATTGCGTTCGTGGTAAAAGTGGCTTTTTTCCTCACAAGAACATAAAAAGAATGTCACTCAAAGACAGAATTCATATTACGAGATGTAATTTGTCTAATTTGCCACCATCTTGTCCTGGCTGTGGTTTTTTTATAAGTCAAATCATATTTTGTTCTTCAATGATATCGTACACGTTTCCATTTTCCTGGACGTTAATCATATTATTTCGTTGTTGTACATTTTGCATGGGTGTTTGCCTTCGTTTCTTTGTTTTAATTTGTGATTTGTCCAGCATTGGAAGCTTTCGTCGGCACGCAACTGCAACTGTTATCAAAAGTGCTAAACCACCAGTAGAAGCAATATACACCATTACATAGTCGTGTTCTACAATGAATTCAAGCAGAATATATATTATGTACTCACAACTTCGAAAGGCGAGTAAATTAAAAAGAAAGCAAAAACCAAAAAAGTACAAACATAATCACCCATGTTTTCATGATTTATAACAATCATCCACGATATTTGAAAAAAAAAAATCAATTATACTGGACTATTAATTTGGTACGTTTCGTCTGCACAATACTCACCAGTGGCACTCGAACGAAAACAAATAGAAGGCAAAAAAGAGGTGGAGAGTTTTATGTTATTTTAAAACAAATTAATACGAACATGACTAGGAAACTAAACATTTTACGAGACGAGAAAAACAGGTTTTGCAAATTTGTAAAGGCGAACTGTCCGAAGGGAAGATGCAGTTAACAACCATATGCATTAGGCATGACATGGAAACTTAGCAGAGGAAGCCTATTGCATAAAAAATGAGACCCATTCGACAGTGGTTATTTAAATAAAAAGTCGCCTAAATAAGAAAATGAGAAAGAATATAATGCAGAGACGATAAGAATCTGGAATCTGAGTTGTAAATAGGCTAAGTGATCACGAAGAAAAGAGATGACTTGAAAAAAACAGGCGAAAGAGAACAGAGGGACTGTCAAACTTATAAGTCGAAAATAAACTGGCAACGCCATGGCTTAAAAAGAAAAAGACCAACAGACAAACAATAGTACACAGCACGCAACATCGAAAACTAAAGACTGAGCAACACAAACCCCACAAAACACTGGGGATAGTCTCAGATACAAGCTTTTGATATAAATTGATATCTTCTTTTTCCAGCTCAAGTCAACTGCAGTCACAGCTAGATCGAGTGCTCAAAGATTAATTGGGCTTACAGTGATTTCAACAAGATTCACAAGATTTTAAGTATCCCATTTTGGCGCTATGCAAAGGCCAAAGTGAAAAAACAATGAAACTCTGTTTGAAGCTATTCATTGCTTTCAAGGAAGAAGGGAGATATTTAAAAACTCAAGTTTAGTAGTAGATTTCTTTACCTATTAATCCAACAATTGTGAAGGGAAATCGTTTAAAATGGGCCTCTCAAGGAAAGATCCAGTGAAAAAAATGGTGTTGAACTTCACCATTCATAATGGGGACACGAAATAGCCGTTGAATGCAGTTCGAAATTGTTAGAAAGGAGGCATTCGTGTAAGGATGACAGAAGATTCAACATAAGAGAAAAATAGTATTAATAGTTAAGAAGGCAGAGAGTGATAAACAGAAAAACTGACAGGTGGGTCAGGAAATTGAATAATTGACAGGCTAACGAGAGTCAGAAGAACATGCAGGAGAATATCCTTAAAGTCACCATTGGGTCGCCCCAGGCATATAATATGAACACTGATATGACTTTTCTTCGTTATTTTGGAATATCTAACATGGATGAGGTACTTGATCTTCCTTCAATTAACGGATACAAAAATAACGTACTTACAAACAACGTTGTATTGCTCGGTGAGTAAAGTGCTCTAGGAAACCTTTTAAAAGCTCTAGATCTGTAGCAGTTAATTAGTTTTGAAATTTAAAATAGTTTGGACTCGAAAATCACCGAAGATATATTTATTATCGAAATGCGTATCTGGCTGAGTAAAATCAGTATCGTTTTTTTTATTCCAGACTATTTAGATTGATTAGATCAACAATAAAAAAGGTATCAGAGTAACTTTATAACTACATGTCCTTAATCTAGGGGCAATGTTAACTAGATTGTTGCAATAATAGGAAAACTTTTGACTAATCTTCCCGTTTACACTATTATATAGTTGTACTATATAACTTGGTCGTCAAGGTTTTCGACTAAGCATTTTTCTAAAGTTCTTACCACCTTTCGTTTTGAGTACAACAAAAAAAGTCTTCAAAATATTGTGATGAGGTATGGTCAACCAGTTGTGTCAAATTGATGTGGATTCTTAGATTAACGGTGATCATCACGAGTTGGTTGATCGGTACGATGTGTCGGTGTCTAAACTCACTAGCGACATATTTTTGCTGTATTAGATCTTATATATACAGAATGATCGGCTTTCCCTTCCGGAGCACCTGAAATCAACTCCAATTTTATTTTTGATGGGGTTCAGGTTGCTCAGTCTTTAGTTTTCTATATTGTTTTGGTATACTGTTGATTGTAAGGTTGCCATCGACTTATGAGTTTATAAATCCCTTTTATATCATCCTGATTGTGACATTTTGAAAAGGTGTGGCAGGTGACGCATGCATAGGATAAAACGTAACCGGTGTCACTTTTTTTTTTAGTTTACGCGATTCCTTTAGATTTAGTTTGTTCACTTTATTTGTCTATTTTTCTTATCGACTAACAAGTTATTAACATCGGTTAACAACTGCCTTAATTTTTACCACACTTAACTGAAATGCAGATTGAAAGCTGTTTTTCATAAAAAAAAAAAGCCATCTTCTATACAAATATATATAAGGAAGCCTGGATAAATTATACTTTGTAAAACACCAATATAACAGAAAAAATTCTCTGAAACTGATGTCACTAAGATATTCGATTGTGTGAGTCGCCATATATTTGTTACGTTTGAAGGGCGTGATTTCCAAACAGCAATAGGCATTCCTTTGGGAACTAATTGTGCCCTTTTTCATGCTGACTTGTTTTTCTATTAATATAAGACAGACATCAAATAGTGGCTTCTCAGGATGAATGATAAAATAGATATAGGAAGATGTGGTATGAGTGCCAATGAGACAACTCTCCATCCAAGTTACAATTTATAAAAGTAAACCATTATAGGTCAAGGTACGGCCTTCAACACGGAGCATTGGCTCACACCAAACAGCAAGCTATAAAGGGCCCCAAAAAATTACTAGTGTAAAACCATTCAAACGGAAAAGCCAGCATTATCTTTTAACTTACTGTTTCGCTAAACAGATAATGATCCATCACATAATATCTCAAATAAAATTGAGAATGGAAATGGAGAATGTGTCAAAGAGACAACAACCCGACCTAAGAGCAGACAACAGCCGTAGGCCACCAATGGGTCTTCAATGCAGCGAGAAACTCCCGCACCCGGAGGCGTCCTTCAGCTGGCCCCTAAACAAATATGTATACTAGTTCAGTGATAATGGACGTCATACTAAACTCCAAATTATACACAAAAACTAAAATTAAAAATGATACAAGACTAACAAAGGCCAGAGGCTCCTGACTTGGGACAGGCGCAAAAATGCGGCGGGGTTAAGCATGTTTGTTGAGATCTCAACCCTCCCCCTATACCTCTAGCCAATGTAGAAAAAACAAACGTACAACAGTACGCATAGTAAAACTCAGTTTAAGAGAAGTCCGAGTCCGATGTCAGAATAGGAAACAAAAGAAAATAAACAAAATGACAATAATACATAAATAACAACAGACTACTAGCTGTTACTGACATGCCAGCTCCAGACCTCAATTAAACAGATTGAAAGATTATGTCTTCATCATATGAATTTCAGGCACAACCCCTCCTGTTAGGGGTTTAGTATTATACCGTCATAAAATATATGAGAAGAACATAACCCGTGTCATGCCAACAACTGGTTTTAGAATAAATATGTTTAATTCCGATGCAAAGACCCTATAAGTGAATCAATATTAAAGCCAAAATATGCAATCTTTAATGACCTGACAACAGTATCGTAACTATATCCCTTCTTAATAAGTCTGTTTAAAGGTTTTGTTAGCTTTTGAGGTGAATACTGACATGTTTGTGCTTTGTAAAGAATATTACCATAAAAGATTGGATATGAAATACCCGAACGTATAAGATGTCTGCATGTTGAGTTATATTAACGAATGATGTCCTTATACCGATGATAAAATTTAGTAAATGTTTTGACTAGTTTATGATATCGAAAACCCTGGTGTAATAATTTTTCAGTAATACATAAATTTCTCTCGCTAAAATCTAATACGTTGTTACATAAACGAGCGAATCGTACAAGTTGAGATATATAAACACCATCTAAAAATGGATAATTAACGATAGGAAATGAAAAATCATCTCTTTTATCATAAATTTTTGTATTAAGCTTCCCGTTAATGATATAGATATCAAGATCGAAGAAAGGACAGTGGTCATTGTTAGTATTAGCTTTATTTAAAGTAAGTTCAACAGGATAAATTTCTTTAGTATACATACAAGTCGTCATTATTGAGAGCCAATATATCATCCAAATATCTAAAAGTATTGTTAAATTTTTGTATCAGATGTTGTTTCGATGGGTCTTTGCAAAGTCTATATTAAACGCATATATCCTATCGAACTTGAAATAAAGGATACGACGGAAATAGAAAAAAAAACCTGCCTCATATATTGATTTATATCTAAAAATTGACACTGCAGATCGGTTGAAAAAAACACTTAACGACCAAGAAGATGATTTCAGCTTCCAAGTATTGAAAATTCTGTGTGTGTATGTAGCAACATTCTAACAGCATGCAATGTATAACTATGACGTATATATCTCCCCATTGACACGACATTCCAGAACTTGCATTTCCTATTATTATTTCATATATAAAGGGTTGCTGCTTGCAAGGAAACTAGTGAGAATATGGTTTAAGTAGTAGAAATGAAATCATTCTTTCGAAACGCCAACACGATTTGATTGATCGTCATGAAAAATTTGTATCCCAGATGATCATGGATAGGTACCAATTGTCGTAACCAAACTCCCTTGCATTTTTCATCGATTGTGAAGTCTGCGAGTGAGACTATTCTTTAGATTTGTACTTGCTTGATTAACACGAAAGTTTTATGGTGCTCCATCTAACATATGTCTAATATGTCTACAACTTTCGATGTAGTGGCTTTGTTAATTTGATTATCATTTCGTCGTGTTTTTGTTTGCCATGGCTATGTCAGTTTTTTTCACCAAATGCCCCCTTGGTATGCCCCTTGGTATCCCCCTGTTCATATTAACTCAGTCTATTCCGGAAGGTATAAATGATATAATCTAAAAATGTCCATACTTAGCAAATTACGTGCCAACACACAGATACAAGAGCCCTTTTCGCGTTTTTTGTGTTTTTTTTTCCAATCCACATGTCTTTACCAAGAATTTTCTTACACCTTGTCGGATAAGACATCGCTATAATAGACCAAATTATCTGCTGTCTCGAAAACATTTATAGAGATTTCGAAAAATTTAAGTCATACAAATTTGGTAGGGTAGGACTTGTGTATTCTCTTCTAAATGGATGTACCTATGGGTAGTATGGATTCATTTGGTCTTGTCATAGCTATCTGTGCAAGTAATACAAGTTTTCCTATTAGAGCTCTTCAGATCAAAATAGCTTAGCGATTAATTACATAAATGTTTAAAGACAGTCAAGTTGAAAAGTAAAATAACAAAAATACCGAACCCCAAGAGAAAATCAAAATGGAGAGTCCTTTATATCATGGCGAAATCAAAAGCTCAAACACATCTAACGAAAGGAAAACATCTGTCATAATCCTGACTTGCTACAGGCATTTGCTTATTTAGAAAATGGTGGATTAAACCTTGATTTGTCGCTAGATATACCTCTTACTTGTATGACAGTCACATTGATTTCCATTATATTGACAACAATGTGTGAGCAAAACAAACAGACATAATTAGTTAAAAAGTTTGGGGTACAGCAGTCAACATTGTAATATAATCTTAATCACTATAAAAAACAAATAACTGTTTCTGCAAAGAACACAAAATGGCATAAAGACAAAGTACATAAGCAAAAAGGTAGACATGAATTCAAAATTGACCATATCACAATAACACAATGACGGGATGGATGGGCACCGAGCCAAGTCATACATTTATAATCAATAATAGACTAAAAAGTAAAGGTTAAAAATATACTAGGGCAAACAATGGGAACTTAAACACGTAATTAAGATGATAGACAACGTCAGTACCTAGAATCTTTACTTTAAGACCATCATGTCCTATTTGTGTAGTTGATGCGCAATACTTATCAACTAGGTCTTGGTATCTTACAATGAACAGGACGAGACGATCTTTGACCTTTGCTCATCAACTTTTTGCCCAGACACTCAGGTAAGTGTTTGAGTCAATTTTCAGACTATGCACAGTGATATTGTAGTCCGTTTCAAACATTCACTTAAGATTAATCTAAATGAAAATATCTTCAGTCTGTTCAGTATTTATTATTTACACAAATTATGGAGACGACTACTAACCCATGCTGTACATTAGTTAAGTAGTTCTTTAGATTAGGTATATTTTTTTTTCTTTTTCGACTGCTCCTGGTAAGTTATATATACATTAAAAAAAACATTCAGTAAAGAGAGCTTTTCATATTTAAAATGTCCAAAATCCAAGCAACTCGAAAAGTCAATGACGTAATGGTTGTCCAATGAAAAAAGTAAAATGATTATGGAAAGTACGGGAAATATAATTACAAAATCAGTTAAACTATACGAAACTATTGTCTGGCAAAACGTTTGTGGAATGAAATATCGCAAATATTTCTTTTATTTGTATGAAAAAGAAACATACTGAGGCATAAACAAGTAACTACTGATTTTATCTAACCGTTAGTGTTGGTGTAGAATATGGCGGAGATAAGCATCATGTTATTTTCAGGTAAACATGAAGATCAGTAATATCATGCTACATTTTGTTATATTGTCGTATATTAAAATCATAATTGCGTCGAAAAGGGAGCAATCAAAATAAAAGGACTGTCATCTACAAACAAGTTGGCAAGTTGGTAATGGAAGACACACACATCTGTAAGAGGGAACACACTTTTAAAATAATTTTGCAGTTGTATTGATTTATCGATTATTTGATTGGTTTTTAACGCAACTTTCAGCACTATCGTGTCATTTTTCGGCGGTCAGTTTTGATTTATGGAGGAAGCTAGAGTGCCACGAAAATAACCACCGACCTTCGGTAGAAAAAACTAACAATCCTAATTAATTGTTTTTTTTTAAAGACTGGAGTCGAGCTCACCTGTCATTATCCGGATTCAAACTTGCAACCTCAGTGTTGACAGCTGGATACAGTAATGCGACTACATTGACACCTCTGTCATCGAGGCCCCCAGTTGCTTTAAGAATTACAGATAAACGTAGTTTGTCTTGTAGTATGACAATGCAGCTTTATATGCGAAATGAATATGTTGAGTTCCGAAACAATGATTTATGACATAGTGCACATCTGAATTAGTCAAATGAATGTTAAACACCAATAATCGTTTTTTAATTATTGTTAATGATATTATGGTAGATATGATTAGGTCTTTCCACTTTTCTGTTGAAAAACCGATTGATTTTCTTCTGATTATTAGGTCTTTCCACTTTTCTGTGGAAAGACCTATTGTATTTGTTCTGATTATTATTATTATTAGGTCTTTCCACTTTTCCGTGGAAAGACCTATTGTATTTGTTCTGATTATTATTATTTTCTTCCGCCAAATTTTGTTCTCGCGTAAAATTTTTGTTTCGCAAGATGTCGCTTAGATATTTCTTATATAGTATCATACAGTTTATGCGCTTTTTATTTTCACCCATTCTAAGCCGAACAATTTTCTTTGTAGGAGTTATTTCCCCGAACACTGTTTTCCTTGTGACTGCATCTCCTCCGTAACCGTTAAAGAAAGCGACAAATTTATTTTATAAAATTGCTCGTTATAACCTTTGCATGATTTGTCCTATTTTGACCGAAGCGATATGAATATTCCATATGAGAGTTATTTCCCCTTATGCATTTGATATAAGTGATATGCATTTCTATCTTGTAAACCATAAGTGATAGAGACCTAGGATCTTTTGATTTGAGGTCCTTGATCCAAAAATAAGACAATTAGGTCAAGGTCCGAGGTCAAGGTCAAATTTTAAATTTTGATTTTGGCTTATTTTCAATTCTTTTCAAAAACCGTATAAGATATCAACAACATATTTTTAATAAATTGTAAGTTGCGACATGTCGTAACACATAAATTTTGGTTAAAAGGGTACGCTAACATTAAATTGGAGTTTTCTCCCCTCTTTTATTAAAAGTTAAGCATATAGTGATATAACTCATTAACCATATATAATTAAGACCTATAGTCTTTTGATTTGAAGCCCTTGGTTTATGACCTTGAAATTGAGCTCAAGGTCATAGGTAAAATTGGCGTTCTAGATTTTGACCTTTGCTTTTACCGCATATGTATACCTGATAAAGCCAATAGACTTTTTGCATTACGTGGCAAGCCACTTGACTATGAAAAAGCCAACCGGAAGTAGCTATTTTTTGTACTTATTTAATGTTAAAGTATATATTGAACCATATACTTTTGGAATCAGTATCAAGTAAACTATCAAATAAAACCGGAAGTGACATTTTTCAAACCGGAAGTAACAATTTATCTCCCTTATTTAGAAAAAAATGTATAGAAACCATATATTTTTGGAATCAGTGTCAATAAGCTATCATTTGACGCTGGATATGATATATCTAACTGAGTTTTAATATTTCAATATCAAAATTGATCTTTATGGGTGGAAAGACCTTCAATTGTTCTCTGAACAATTGGTTTTTAATTATTATTATTATTTTTTTTTCTTCCGCCAAATTTTGTTCTCGCGTAAAATTTTTGTTTCACAATATGTCGCTAAGATATTTCTTAAATAGTATCATACAGTCTATGCGCTATTTATTTCCACCCATTCTAAGCCGAACCAGTTTCTTTGTAAGAGCTATCTCCCTTTTCACTGTTTATCATGTGATTACATCTCCTTCGTAACAAAAAAAGATATCGACGAAATTCTTTTTCTAAATTGTTAATTACATCCTCAGGAATTTTTGGCTCATTTGGATCGATATGTAGGTATGTTTTTTTAACTCATAAACCTTTAACCGTATAACCCTGGAATCTTTTTAGTTGAGGCCCCTAGGTCCTTACTTAGAAAATGAGGTCAAGGTCAAAGGTCAAGGTCAAGTTCTCAATTGTGACTTTTCCTTGTTTTGGCATTTTCTCCAACACTTTTAAAGATATATATAAAAGAACAAGTGCAAAATGTTTGCTTTATTGTAATGAAGATTTGTTACATTTGGTCTGATACAATCTTATGGCATCTTATAGGAGTTAGTGCCCCTGGAATGTCTAATTATAAGGTTAATTGAATATAACTTCAACTTGGTTCATTATAAAGCCATATGACCTTTTTCAAAAGGTTAGGTGACATATGACCTTGAAAATTGACAACCGGAATTGACCTTGAGAAAACCGGAAGTAGCTATTTTTGCACTTTTTTCATGGAAAAGTACTCAGAATCCGTATTTTTTGTAATAAAAATACATAAACTTCTCACTAATGATCACAAGTGACTTTCGATAAACCGGAAGTGGCCAATTATATCCTGTTTTACATGCAAAATTATATAGAAACTATATATTTTTGGAATCAGTGTGAAAGAAGCTGTCTGGTGAGACCAGAAGTAACATTTACTTCACCGGAAGTAGCATATTATCTCCCTTAAAACTAAAAAATAAATAGAAACCACTTATTTATCGCATCAGTATGAAGAAACTTATGATTAGATGCCAATATAAACTTTGAGTACACAGGAACTAGCTTCTTTTCAATAACTTTGAAAATTGATGTGGAAAGACCTTCAATTGTTCTCTGAACAATTGGTTTTTAATTATTATTTTTTTTTTTCTTCCGCCACTTTTATTTCTTGCGTATAAATTTTGTTTCGCAAGTTGTCGCTTAGATGTTTGGTATATGATATCGAAGAGTATATGCGCCTTTGAAATTAACCCCGCCTAACCGAATATTTTTCTTTGTAGGAGTTATCTCCCTGAACACTGTTTTGCTTGTGAGTGCATCTCCTCCGTAACCGTAAAATAAAGCGACAAATTTATTTTACCGAATTGCTCGTTATATCCTCAGGATGTTTTGTCCAATTTTGACCGAAGCAATACGAAAACTCAATATGAGAGTTATTTCCCCTTCTGTATTTGACATAAGGGATATACAAATGTATAGCATGAATGGTTAGTGATAGAGACCTAAAGTATATTGATTTGAGGTCCGTGGTTCAGTTAAAGAAATTGAGGCTAAGTTCAAAGGTCAAGATCATATTCTAAATTTTGACTTTTCCTTGTTATTTGATCTACTCGGTCGCTTGTAAAGATATATATAAAAGAACTAGTGCAAAATGTTTGCCTAATTGTGATTAAGATATGATACATTTGGTCTGAAACAAGCCAATGACATCTTATAGGAATTGAAATGATTCAATTTAAGGCTAATTTGATTATTGCTCCAACTTGGTACATGATAAAGCCACAGGGTCTTTTGCAAACTGTTAGTTGACATATGACCTTGAATAATACCAACCGGAAGTAACCTTGAGTAAACAGGAAGTAACCTTTTTTGCACTTATTTCATGGAAAAGTACCTAGAAACTATATATTTTTTAAATATGCAAACACAAACCTATCATTTGAGACCGAAAGTGACCTTCACTAAACCGGAAGTACCTAATATATCTCTTATTACAGGCAAACGTATATAGAAACCATATATTTTTGAAATCAGTGTATATAAAGCTATCATGTGGGACCGGAAGTGACACTTTTAAACCGGAAGTTGACAATTATCTCCCTTAGTTCAGGCAAACATATATAGCAACATTTATTTATTGAATAAGTATGAAGAAACCTATGCTAGGACGCCAATAGTAACTTTGTGTAAACCGGAAGTAGCGTCTCATAAATAATTTAGAAAATTGATGTGGAAAGACCTTCAATTGTTCTCTGAACAATTGTTTTTTAATTTTTTTTTCTTCTTCCGCCAAACCCTTTTCTTGCGGTAAAAAGTTGTTTCGCAAGATGTCGCTTAGATATTTTGGATATTATATCGAACAGTCATTGCGCTTTCAAAACTCATCTTTTTTAGCCGAAGACTTTTTTTATTGTAAGAGTTATCTCCCTTAACACTGTTTTTCTAGTGAGTGTATCTCCTCCATAAGCAAAAAAGATAACAACAAAATTCTTTGTCCTATTTGTTCGTTATATGTTCAGAAATTTTTGGCTGATTTGGATCGAAATGATGCGGTGAAATCTTATACGGGTTATCTATCTTTACCAAATAAATTTGTCGTAATGTTTTTGTAACTCAAAAACCGTTAGCCGTATAAACCTAGTCTTTTTATTTGAGGTCCTTGGACCTTAACTAAGAAAATGAGGTCCATGTCATATTATCAATTTTGACATTTGCTTGTTTCTGCATTCTCTCTGACACTTTTTAAGATATATATGGAAAAAAACAAGTGCAAAATGATTGCTTTATTGTGATGAAGATATGATACTTAAGGTCTGAAACAATCCAATGACATCTTATATGAGTTATTGCCCCTGAAATGTTTTATTTTAGGGTAAATTGATTATTACTTCAAATTGGTACATGATAAAGCCATAAGATCTTTTGCAAAATGTTAAATGACATATGGCCTTGAAAAATGTCAACCGGAAGTGACCTAAAATGAACCGGAAGTAGTCATTTTTTCACTTATTTCATTGAAAAGAACTTAGAAACCATATATTTTTTGAATGGGCAGACATTAACCTATCATTTGAGACCGGAAGTGACATTTTATAAACCAGAAGTAGCATATTATCTCCCTTATTACAGGCATCAGTATATACAAACTATATATTTTTGGAATCAGTTTGAAGAAACCTATGATCAATAGTAACTTTGAGTAAACAAGAAGTAGCCTCATATCAATTATGTAGAAAATTGATGTGGAAAGACCTTCAATTGTTCTTTGAACAATTGGTTTTTAAATTTTAAATTTTATTATTTTTTTTCTTCTTATTGTTATTATTATTATTATTATTATTATTATTATTATTATTATTATTAAGACCTTCGAAAATCACACTGCTTAACCGAATACTTTTTCTTGAAAATGTTATCTCCCCAAATAAAATTGAGAATGGAAACGGGGAATGTTTCAATGAGACAACATCGCGACCAAAGAGCAGAAAATGCTGTTTTCCTTCTGAGTGCATCTCCTCCATAATCGTAAAAGAAATCCACAAATTTATTTTACAAATGCTCGTTTTATCTTCACGAAGATTTGTTCATTTTGACCGATGCGATACGAAGAACCCATATGAGAGTTATTTCCCCTTCTGTATTTTACATTAGTGATATATTTACATAATTAATGTATTGCATGATTAGAAAGTAATACAGATCTAAGGTATTTTAATTTCAGGTCCTTGGTTCAGAAAAATGAGTTTAAGTTCAAGGTCCAAGGTCAAAGTCATGTTATAAATTTCGACTTTTGCTTGTTTTATGATCTCCTCTGTTACTTTTAAAGATATAATTTAAAAAAAAACAAGTGTAAAATGTTCGTGTTATTGTGATAAATATGGGATATATTTAGTGTGAAACAATCCAATAACATCTTATAAAAGTAGTTGCTCCTGAAATTTTTTGATTGAAGGTTAATTGATTATTACTTCAACATAGTACATAATTGCGCCATAGGGTCTTTCGCAAAACGTTAGGTGAAGTATGACCTTAGGTAATGACAACTGGGAGTGACCTTGTATAAACCGGAAGACGCCTTTTTCACACTAGTTTCATGGAAAATTACGAGGAAAAACCATATATTTTTGAATAGGCATACACCAAGCAAGAAGTAGCTAATTATCTTCCTAATTTCAGGCAAAAGAAACATTATATTTTTGGAATCAGTATAAATACAGCTATCATTTGCGACCAGAAGTGACAATTTCTAAACCGGAAGTTGGCAATTGTCTCCCCTATTTTAGGTAAAAGTATATAGAAACCATATAATTTTGGAATCAGTTTGAAAGAAGCTATCATAGGAGACCGGAATTGACATTTACTTAACCGGAAGTAGTGTTTGTTTATTGGTGTTTACCGCCACTCGCAGCGACATTTACTATTAAATGAAGCAGTTTTAGTTGATTAATGATGCCTCGGGCGGGGTTCCAAATCTCAATCAATTTTTGACAAGCTAGTGATAATTACAGATGAGCTCCTTATACCATCCGGCCAACTAGGTCCATCAACCAAATGAAACTCGTTTTTTATCTGCAACTTATGATTATACAACTAACTATTAACACTTATCGCTACCTACAAAGAAATCTGAAAACAGAAACCATCGAAAGTATAGCCGTAAATGGATCAAGAAGTAGATCAACTGTTTTAAAAAAATCTCTGTTACTACGGTTGATTTTTTGTGACCATTTGAAAAATAAGGATTAAACGCGAGTTGAAGTATCCACGAAAATAAGTTGTTTTACAATATTTATCACATCACTATAAACTAAAATGATTAAATATTTACAACGTTATTCATAAAAAACTACTTTAATGTTACTGGTTCCATTCCTATATTCTATTTGATTGTTCAGTCCCTAGATGGATTACAAATAATAGAAAAATATGCTGTGTTCAAAATTAATATCCAACTTAATATAAAACATAAATAAACATAGAAACACCAATTATCAAATCACGATTTGTAAATAAAAATTAAGGAGAAAACCTTTTGTTTTACCATATTAATAAGTGAAAATCGGTTTAGTTTAAGTCTCATCAAAATACGAGGAGGGAGGGAGGATCAAGTAACAAAAGAACATTACAAACCATTCATTTACATCATCTATACGAATATATGTATGAATCATGCTCATCCTCTACCTTAATAAGACGACAACACTCCTAAAGAGTTACACAAGATAGTATAATCAACCTAAGAAGGGAGGTTAATAATAGAACAAAAATAAGGAAATTGCGAGTGACAGTATTTATTAAGTGCATATTTGTAATATTTATCATCATGATACGTTTCGGTAATTAGATTACCAATTTATGGAAAATGCTAAACTTCAAATGTATCGCACATGTATGATTTTTGACGGAACGATACGAAAAGAACGAAAACCTGTCGTGATGATGAAGGTCTCACAGTGTGTAAAGGATATTATGAGTTACATATGTTACACAGTGTGCTAGTGACCTAATACGATATATATGGGATCGGTAATTCCATACAGGGTGAGAGCGAAGCTCGAATTCCCATGTGGAATTCACTGTCCATGTATGTATCGTTTTAGGTCACTAGCACTATGTGTAACGAATTTATCTTACTGACTATCTTAACATGTGGACTAATGGCCTATCAAAGTGATCAGGTCTTCAAAACTTAGTACACATGTTCAAAAACTATTCGATACCGACGCTTACATCTACACCTATGCCTACAGGTAACCTTTTTGAGAAGGGGTCATCTCAACATGTACAACAAATATATAATTGAAAAATTCATTATGAAGAATTCACATGAATTCTACACTGGTGTTGCTTTGCGTTGTCAAATATAATTTTGATATACATATATTTTTTTTTGTAAAAAAAAGGGGGGGGGGGGCGGGGGGTCAACATTTTATTTTTATGTTTAGTATTGGGGAATTTCGGCGAACATTTTTTTTTTATTTTGGCGAAACTTAGCTATTTTGTAATATTTTAATTGTTTAATTACTTTTTGCATTGCGTGGTTTGTTTTTTGCATTTATTTTTTACTTTTTTCATTTTTTTTTTGGTGGAATTCTATACTACTACCATTTTTATTTTATACTTGAGTCACTGAAACGTCCATTACAAATCCTAAAACCTGTTGATTTACCTTGTTTATGTGCGTGAACTTTTACCTCATCGGGGTTAGTGACATACATGAAATTAACAAAATAATGTAAACAAAATGCATCATAATATTAAGAAAAGTACAAGGCATGTTGTACATACTATAGTTATACGAATCATGCTATTGTTACGTCTTCTGGTTCATTCCTCCTATTCCCACTTTTTATAAATCTGGTAAGAAAAGTGAAAAATTCATTTGGGAATAGGGGGAAACCTTGTGTAAACAAAGGATTATACTGTATAAACATTGTTTAATCAACTTTTAATTGACAAGTGTTTTAGGACAGGTAATAGGTTACTTTTGTATGTGTATGAATTCTGTGTTTTTAATTAAAATAAATATGAAAGAAATGGAAACAAATATATGTAAATTAATTTATTTCTTTTATAACACAAATTCAACAGTAAATTCAAACAAACATTATAATATGAAACAAACAATACAACAGCACTAAAACAAATCACTCATTGTTGCACACACATTAGAAATTTACTGTATATAAGTCTATTAAAGTTTATTAATCTATTTCACGTGAAGAAGGTTGGAGGCTGCATCACCAAACTGTACTGTTGTGACTTCCTGGTTGCGGGGTCTAACCTTAAGCTCTTCTAATCTAGATCTGTTGTTGATTTCGACATACTTTCGTTTTTTTGGCCACTCTCTTCCCACCGGCTGCATACTGGATCATGGTCAAGGCGTTGAAAGCTTCCTCATGTTTCAGTAGTTTTTTGAGTTTAAAGATGTTTGGATGTGGGTGCTTGACATGTTTCTTCAGCTTGCTGTACCATCTCTCTAGATGATTTGTAGTCCTCGGTCCCTGTATTGTGTAATGGTTCCAAAGGTGACTGTTCTGTTCAACTCAGTATGTTATAACATAGTCTGTAAAGGGCGTGTAGTTGATGTTAGTATCAATCTGATCTATGTTGGTAAGGGCATTAAACCACACATCTTCGACCTCAGCAGTAGGTACAAGTAGAAGGACAGCGGCATGGCGTACTAGTTGATGAATGTTGTTGTCTTCCTTGTATGGAACTTAAAGACCTGTTTTTTAGCCTGGAACTTAAACCCACTGTGTACAAGGTTTTGGTTCCCGAGTCTGTTTGTAACGATATTTACTTGTAGTTGTGCTTTAGCCATTGAAACTGATTAATGACATGACTGATTGATTGATGTCGGGTTTTATCGTCCGGTTATCTTAGTAGATATTGCAAACTACAATAACCTATTCTTGCAGTGATGGATCTGCTGTTCTTTTCCCTTTAATCTTGCTCCAACCTGGTGGTTGAGGTTGGTACGGAGTGTCTGGCCGTTCTTGTAAGGCAAAGGCAGTTTGAATGACCTCTGGATCTGGCAAGGATATCGGAGAAGTATGAGATGATGTGCGAAGTAGGTCGGGGCCATCGATGTCAAATCCCTCTGTAAAATCTATCCTACAACGCTTACTTCTAGGTTTGGATGGAGTGTAGAAGTACATGTAACGGCGATGGCATGCCTTCTGGGAGTTTTACGGACAAGTGACAATGTCCGTCTTGATGTTGATTCCCTCTGGTTCTCCACGATACTTTGTTGGTGTTAATGGTATACCAATGACTGTATCCCTGGCTTGCGTCTGACAGATGTTATCTACGCTAGTACTGGTGGTAGGTACAGGGGTAGCAACGGAAGCAACGGCTTTTTAGGGTCCATCCACTGGGTGAAACGCTCGGCATTTCGTCTCCTGATAGATGGAGGCTTCTGTTTCCTTTGCAGGGCCGGCTAAGGGTACCTGGATGTAGTGTCCGGGTACTTGGCCTCGATCAAGGTGAGTTGGACTGTAACCTGGTTAGAACTGGCAGTAAATGTCCACTCAGGTTCTTTTCCTTCTAACTTCATGGTGGCTAAAAGCGCTTTCAAATCATTCGGTAATTCCATAATAATTGTTCACGAAGTTGACGGTTCAGAATACAGATCACACTAATGACATGACTGATTGATCTTTGATTTTATAGTCCGACTATCCGAGGGGATATCGCGGACATTCATCTACCTATCGTTACAGATCGGGTTGGTCTGTTGTGCGTTTCGCTTTCATCTTGCATCGACTTGGTTGAGGAGTCTGGTATGGTACCACCGGTGTATCTGGCCGTTCCAAGATAGACATGACTGGAGAAGGACCACAATTTATATCAATGTTTTAGCTTGGAGCTCATTAAGCTTGGGGTTCTCAGTTGAGTAAGTATTTGTAAGCTAAGTTCTTAGCTTTCAAAAACTGTTCTGATTTTTTCAGCTTGGATAACTCAGTCAGTTAAAATTAATCAAATCTGATTGCTGTCCGTTTATTATTCATGCTTAGAAGTAAAGTGAACAGTTTTCACCCATTATTTCACATTATTGATTATTGGTCCATGTAATATTATTATTAGAGTATACTTTTATTTCACAGCTTAAGATTATATTTAGTTATACTATTATCTATCATCAATTTATTTGTTTGGATGACAATTTTTTAAGTTTACAAATTCAATGATTTTTTAATCTTACTTCTATTTATCTGAATTATTTTTTATTTTTAAGTATTTCTTTGACGAAAATAAAAGCATAACAAATAAACAGTGTAAGAAATATGTTTTCTTTTAAAAATTACAGGTAAATCTTACGTGATGTTTTTAATTAACCTTGATTGTTATAAAAACAAATTATTTATCAAAACATCTATTGTTATTTGCATGTGGGAATAGAAGGAATAGTGATTTTTAAAAAGTTGGAATAGGAGGAAGACACCCGTCTTCTCACGAAAGAAATAAAGCCAATTTATCAAAATTATCTAAATCATCTTTAATAGCCAAGCTCACCTATTGTTTGTTAAAAAATGGAAGTAGTGATTAACACCTGTAAAAACATATGGATATGTCAATTATATCCCCACAGACAATAAAACTATACTTAATTGATTTTTCCATTTTTGTTAACTGGGCAGTTGGCTAATTTTTTTAGAAAAAACAATGTTATATCTTTTACACAGAAAAGGACACTTGTCTATGCTATCAATCTTTACACATGTTACACTGCTCCTAGTCGTCTGAATTCCAAAAAAGCTGAATTCTAAAAAAGAGGAATAGATTAAGGATATATATAAACAAAATCATGAGGATAAAAAGTTTATAAAAAACCCTTTAATATTACAATATACAATGTAATCATAAGTAATCCAAAGTAATCATGATTACTTTAAAGAAAAGTAATCTAATGGAATCGATTACATTTGAAATTAGGTGTAATTGTAATGTAATCGATTACATTAAATAAGCAAAATAATTGTAACTTAATCGATTACATTCTAAAGTAATCGACCTCATCCCTGACAGGCAGTCGATCAGGAACAAATTAAAGTGGAAAACTACTTGCACAATTTGAAAAAAAATTTAATAGTCGTCAACTTTTAATAAAATTCCGTATAAATGACCATAAATTGGAAATTGAAATAGGTTGACATAAGAAAATTGAAAGAGAAAATAGAGTGTGTAAAGTATTCTAAATTTTAGATGATGCGGAACACTTTTTCCTTCATTGCCAAATCAGTAGTAATATTAGATATTCCATGTTAAAGGCAATTTTTTAAACACATCATCCTAATTCTAACAAGCTTGACTCAAAATCTGAACTTAAAACTATTTTAGTTCACAATAAAGATATTTTGTCTAGTGTTATGGGCTGAATAAAGCAATCCATGGAGTTGCGAAAATAAGGTTCACATTGGTCAATTATCTATATACTTATATATTATTAATATTAACTTTACTCGTTTAGAACTTTTTTTTCATGTAATGTATGTTTCTTGTATACATGTCTATTATGTTTGCATTTTTACCCGTCAGGGTTTTACTTTTTTGCAATAAAGTTGTAAACTAAACTAAAACATGTCTGAAATATTTGCTATTGGGCGTTTATAAAGCAACAATCAATCAATGACAAAAAAGATATTAATTATTGTTTCAATTAAATTCATTGAAGAGCGGTTAAGCAATAAACCTTTTTAACCTAATTTTAATATCGCAATTGAAAACACAAAATCATTTATTTCTTTATCTGATGATCAAATCACAGCCCAATAACTGTACAAACAACGTTGATTTCATGTGTGATTTATTACCTGTCAATCACCTGAGTAAAGATAATGTAGATAATTGACGGCCGATGTTTATACAAGAATTTAAATTTTTACACGGGACATATATGAGGGTCCGTAAGGATTCTTTCATTTTTTGTCGAGCCTGCGACTTTTGTCGCAGAAATCTCGACATAGGGATAGTGATCCAGCGGCGGCGGCGACGTTAGCTAACTTCTTAAAAGCTTTATATTTTAGAAGCTAGAAGACCTGGATGCTTCATGCTTTGTATATAGATGCCTTTTGTTACGAAGTTTCCGCCTGTCATATGTCCATTGTCCTTGACCTCATTTTCATGGTTCAGTGACTACTTGAAAAAAAAGTCAACATTTTTTGTAGTATTTATTTCTTTCTTATTATGAGTAATAGGATAACTATATTTAGTATGTGCGTACCTTGCAAGATCCTCATGCCCGTCAGACAATTTTCATTTGACCTCGACCTCATTTCATTGATCAGTGAACAAGTTAAGTTTTCGTGGTCAAGTCCATATATCAGATACTATAAGCAGTAGGTCTACTATATTTGGTGTATGGAATGATTGTAAGGTGTACATGTCCAACTGGTAGGTGTCATCTGACCTTGACCTCATTTTCATGGTTCAGTGGTCAAAGTTAAGTTTTTGAGTTTTGGTCTTTTTTTTCTAATACTATATGCAATAGGTCAACTATATTTGGTGTATGGAAATATTTTATGATGTACATATCAGTCTCGCAGGTTTAATTTGACATTGACCTCATTTTCACGGTTCATTTCTCAGTGTTAATTTTTTGTGTTTTGGTCTGTTTTTCTTCAACTATAAGCAATAGATCAACTATATTTGTTGTATGGAATGATTGTAAGGTGTATATGTCTGTCTGGCAGGTATCATCTGACCTTGACCTCATTTTCATGGTTCATTGGTCAATGTTAAGTTTTCATGGTTAAGTTTGTTTCTTAGAAACTATAAGCAATAGGTCAACTATATTTAATGCATACATTGATTGTAAGGTGTACATGTCTGTCTGGCATGGTTCATCTGATCTTGACCTCATTTTCATGGTTCATTGGTCAATGTTAAGTTTTCTTGGTTAAGACTGTTTCTTAGAAACTATAAGCAATAGGTCAACTATGTTTGGTTTATTGAATGATTGTAAGGTGTACATGTATTTCTCTTTTGGTTTATCTGACCTTGACCTCATTTTCTTGGATCATGTTAAGTTCATGTGTTACTTGTAGTAAAGCTTTATATTTAGGACTATCAACATAAAATCAATGGTTAGTAAAGAAGGCGAGACATTTCAGCGTGTGCACTCTTGTGTAGTCTTTGAAATTTATAGCATTTCTCTTTGTCTATGAAAATAACGCGCATTCTGTAAATTTCTCTTGAACATTATATTACTATTACACTTAATGCAATTATATTTCTTTTATTCTGTACTACATTTATTTCGGTAATCAGCATTGTTTCATCTAATTCTTTAATGTTCCATTATTATTCTTTCTACTAGTGCACCTAATTATTCTATATTTTTCGCATGTTTTTCTCTATTCATTATTGATGGCCATTATTCTCTGTTTTGTATACTCCATGCACACACTTATATATAGGCCCTATTGCGTTAACTATTAACTCTTGTAATTTCAATTATATACGAAAGATGCTTGATTTCTTTGTTAGTCTGAACGTTGTAAATCTACTATATGGAATAGAATATACTATTTTTTTCCAAATTGATGGACATTTGTAAGGTTTTAGCAATAAAACATTAAACGAATACAACAGAAAAACACTGAGGGAAAGAATAAGTTGATTGATAGAATATAAATAAAACGAATAAATATATGTCAGGATGTTCCGAGATAACAGGGGAAAAAACAGTTGATCGTAAAATCAATACAAATTGAACTTCAGATAAACAATTAAGCAAAGGCACAATAATTCATTTACAAAATATTGCAAACAATTCTTTATTCAGATGGGTACATGAAACGTAACACTGCTAATAGTGCATATTAATACATTAACAACTCTAATTCACCGTAGTATAACGTTAATTAAACGACTTCTGCCTACCCGATCTTCCGTGAACAGCAGTGGGCGTGGAACCCACGCCATACCGTGGTATTTCATTTATGTCGGTAATCCGCATTGTATTATAGTTATTATATGTTATAGTTCCATAGTTATTCTTTCTCCTAGTGTGCCAAATTATTCTATTATATATGTTTTTAATTTTCTTCTATATTCATTCTTTTTTTGCCAATTCTATCTTTTCTGTAATCTTCATCCACACCCTCATATGTAGGCCCAAATATACGTCAGAAGTGTCCGAGAAAACAGATAAAAATTGTCGTATCTACATTCGAAGCCCCGTTTTGCTCGAAAGGGCGATAGTATGAGGTGTATACATGTGCACACAATAAAGTTGGAAAAATCCAGAATAGGAGTTTCCTACCACTTTGCACACAAGAAGAAATGTAATCTATCACATAACACGATTGTAGTTCTGTCATTTATGACTATTCGTTTGAATAGATAAACACTTTATTGTTATCAAAGTTACAAAATCACAAAATAGTCGAAGTATCGTTAACTTCTGCATTGGGACAAAACATGTAAACTTAAACGTAAAGCACCGTGGTTCATTGGCCTTTAAATTAACAAACGCTAATTTAAAAAGCACTATACATTAACGTTCTGAATGTCGAATAAAAGAAATTTCATGGCAGAATGTTTGTATAATAAAAATTAATTTCTTTCGATAATTTACAAGGTCTTTCCATTACTTTTTTATTACATTTAAATGTGTTCGAGTTGAATCAGTTATATGTGACACATGGAGCATATAATTATGATCACAAGGATATAGTGACCAACTTAAGCATGTGGCAAGAATCGCCTATAATCAGCACATGTTATTTTATTGGCTTTACAGTCTATTGACATAAATCTCGTATATACACGTCAATCACCGGTCAGTATTTCCGACAACAATTTTAAATTAACAACTGGACATAATTTCAATTAAAGTAAACCCATTGATGTAAAATTAATACAAACTGAACTTTATATAAATAATTAAGCTAAGGCACCATAATTCACTCACAAAACAATGCAAAGAATTTCCCAATATTTTATTATCAGTTAAGGTACATGAAGTGTAAAATCTTCTACGAGTGCATATCAATACATTTACAAATCAATAAACATATGGCAGCAAATTCACCGTAATATAACGTTGATTGAACGACTTCCGCCCAACCGATCTTCCATGGACAGCAGTGGGCGTGGATCCCACGCTATTCCGTGGACCCGTCGGTGGGCGTGGACCAAAGATGTCCTCCCAATGCACACACCATACCGTGGATAAGTGGACCCGTGGGCGGGAGTGGACCAAAATGTCCCCTCAATGCCGACGACCACCGTGGGCGCGTGATTAAAAGACAAAGTCCACGTGTGCTGTAGTGTATGTGCTTGCTTCATAAGAAACAAGATACTTTATTAATGTTCCGATTGCTTTCTTTGCCAATTGTATATTCTACCACAATACTGTATTCCGTTTGAATGATTGAAAAAGAAAATAAAAATAAAAAACAAATGAAATAATTTATCACAAATTCATACTTAACATAATTCACGACTAATTAGAGCATTCGGTGTTTCTAGCGCCGATTTCGAAAAGATATTAAATAAGAAAAAATACAGAAATTATATTTTTTATATCTGCAATTAAGTTTTGCGGGGTCATTCATTCAATCTGTTTCGACATTTTGATACGGTCCCTATATTTTGTAGTGAGTGTAAGTATCGGTGTCGGTGTAAGTGTCTGTGTAAACGACTTTTCGAAAATGTATATTAAGAATCTACTTCCATTGGTCTATACAAAAACAAATGCCAACAATAACAACTTGTTAACTTTAAATGTGTTTTATGAATTTATTTCAATCGTTTATCATCAATTTCTTCGTCTGTTGAAACCTGTCAGATTTTTTCTCAACACCGTGTTGATTTTAAGAAGGAACGTGACACTACTACTAACCGTGTATTGAAATAGACCACGCCTATTTATCCCCTTATGAAATATACATGGTCTCAACGTGGTTGCATTTAACCAATCATATTACTAGAAATGTATAGGTGGTGAGATAAATAACCTTATTCGACCCTGGAACAACCACAAAACAGGTACCAACGATATTTTAAGAATGTACTCACAATTTATCGAATACAGTACTATATGTCAAATGTCAAATAACAAAAATACCGAACTCCAAGGAAATGTAACTCGACGATTCGGAAACAAGTGGACTGTATTACGCTCATTGCGAAAACATCAGATGCCAGGGTTCCAAGATGAATAATACTAAAACTTTGAATGAGTTGAGATCAAAATAATTGGCTGCCAATGCCAAGCATTGCTTTATTTTATCTTGATTCTTCATTGTGACTGGAAACGTATCACCGCCACATCAAGAATGTAATCGGACAGTGGATAAATACGATTAAGTCCCCGTTTTGACCCGAAATCAATCGGAAGCGAGCGATTACTAAAACTATTCTGCATGTAGTCCGCAATACTTAAAAGCATTGGTTTTGCAATGAGACATTATTAATGACATTTCTACGAAAGAGTGTAACAACAGTTCATTGTCGCAGCTTTACACTTAAACGGATTGTTAAAACAATGTTTCTCTGAACTAATGTATAATTAATGCATTGATCATAATACGGTATGGGTTTTGCTGATTTTGAGGCTTTACAGTGCCGTATATTTGTTGGTTTATCTTAGTGGTCAAGCAATACTGTTTTTTTTTAGGCGCACTTGGTATTTAAAGTGAAGAGCTTTGCGAGAGTATGGACAATTTTAAAGGAGATATGGTATATGAAATGTCGAAAAGTACTTGCCTTTTCTAAATTAAAACATGAATGTAACTTTTCTTCGGTTTTGATGTGGCCAATCCGCCCACATTGAACAAATGATTTAAAGACTAGTTCATTCGTGTGGCAATATATTTTGATGAAAATAGGACGAATGACTACTTAGGAAAAGTATGACTTCAAACAAATGTTATTTTAAATGTCAAATCCTTCTTCAAATTGTACCATTATATCAATAATGGATTCCTGTATATTTGATTTGAAAACAAAACACAATGTAAACATGAGTGCATGAAAACCCTACATATCACATACATGTAGTTAACGAAAATACGCTAAATATTTTTTATGCAGATGTAAAACAAACGGAGGTATCAGCGTACCTGCGTGCGCTAATGAGCCTTTCCCAAGAGCTCCTCGAGCGACCCGGGTTTACAATCCTTTATCTAGGGGTTCCCGTGCTCCCTATTGAGTTCCACTTCCGGTTGTTGATTATATATTCAAGTACAAATTAATTTAATTAAATTTTCAGGTGAATATAAGAAATATGGACGGAATAAGTTAAGAAACACATGAAGGGGTCCAAAAGAAAATTCTCAATAAAAAATTCACTGTCACTTGGTGGGACAATGTAAATGCTGTTTGTAGTATGTCTAAAAATAAGTAATTTCCCAACCACTTTTGGAGTTATCTGAACCGAATAACATCAATGCTGAGAGTAAAACTAAGTTAGAAATCAACATCGAGACATTTAGAAATAATCATATTTTGCTTCTTATGTTAGCCAAACTAGTATTAAAGTGAGTGATTGGTCTAACGATTTGAATATTAACAATTTGTTATGATGTTTTGGTTAGATACTAGTTTGGTAACTTAAATAGTTTAAATAAGATTTAATATAAATTTTTCCTTTTCGTTTTTCACCATATTCATGATATTAGCAAAATACCTTTTCATACCCGTGAATGATAAGGTTCCACGTAAGAAACCTGTTGAAACCTTTTTTACTGAAGTTTCAAAAGGTATTTATTGTTGCTTTACTGATAAATTAAAAAAATTCGTATAATAATCATTATGATTTAAAAATATCTATTCATATATTTTGTACAGTTCGACAATCTTACAAACGTTAGATGCTTTTTTTATGCCATAGTGAAATTTGAAATTGTTATATTATACATGTATTTCGTTCACACTTGTTTCTTTGTTAATGCCCGTAGATCGTGCTACCAATTAAATGAATTATGAAGAAATACATATCTTAATCATTCTTGGTAAAGCGAAATAATTTCGTAAAATATTAAGCACACTCACTTAAAATCCTAACAAATAAAATAAAATCTCCAAAGTAAAATACGGAAAAGAAAGACTTTCAGTTCACGCATGTTAACATACACACTTGTCTTACCTTGTAAAATTGTTGAAACTGTAACATGTGTAATTGTTACAGTTTTCTTGTCGGTTGATGTTGTTGAATTATCTAGAAAAAATAAAGCCATACATATTGATATAAGAATAAGAAGATGTGGTATGATTGCCAATAAGACAATAGCAAGTAACCACAAGAGTACACATGACGTGCATGTCAGAAATGTTCAGTATGGTGAAAGACTACTTATTCGACAATATGAAAGACTAGTTCGTCAAGATGATTAAAACATCAGAATGTATCGAATGATTCGTTGTTTTGTGATTTATAAATTCTTGAAAGTAAAATATAGTATTTTGTTGCAGTTATTTTTGTTTTTAGTTTAAATGGATGCTATTTTCAAATCATATAATTATATAAATACCGAGAAATTAACCAATAGTTATAACATTTCATTAGCAAAGCTTGATATTTACGACTTCAGTTAGATTAAATGAAAACGATAATATTTTATAATGTATACTATTTCGATACATGAAAAACTCATCAAAAAAGTCAATACAAACACAAACAAATATTATCAGAAAATTGCTCAGTCTGATAGCTGAATTTAAAAAAAAACGATAGCATGTACATGTAGTGATTACTTTGGAAAGGAAGCATGTAGTCAGAGTTTATTCTTTACCGATGTTCAATTAAATACTCACAAGTCGGGGTATAAAATAGACCTTGAAAGGACTTTGCATAAAGAGGATTGAAAAACTCAATATAAAAGGATTTGAGCCCTTGAGTTTGACTCATCGTCAAATGAAAAGAGTTTAAACCAGATCAGATCTTAATGTTCTGTAATTTCACGCTTATAACGAAAAAAAAAAATTTCTATTATCGTGGCAATTTTCAGCAATGAAGAATTCCTAGAAGAACGGTTTCAACAAATGTATGATCTTTTCAGTTGATATAGTGTAATGACATTTGAATAATACAATGTTAAATTTGTTTTTGACCAAGATCGTATGCCTCGCATCTTGTAAAATACCAGACGACGTACAAGGAGACGTATGCTAGAGGCTTACATATCGTCATTAAAGAAGGAATCAATACATGTCATAAGAATGGTCTTTTTTAATATCTTTCCAAGTTGAAATAACGTCTTGTCGATCTTTTTTATTGTATATAATCCACGTCTTCAGTTAAGATTGATATTCTGTTTTGTGTTTTAAAACAAAATATATGCACTTCTTGTATGTACACCTTGGATGATTATGTATGTATGCGTATGGACCTGTTTGCACAGTAAACACATACATGTAGTCTTTAGTTTATACATGTTGTAAATGACAACTGCGTTATTCAAGTTTAAACACTGAAATAAAAATAATGATAAAAATATTTAATCTAACAGCAGTAATTAATTAGAACAATGTTTCAAATTTTATTATCTGCACACAAACATAAAATAGTAATATTTGTGTCAAGCTATAGTTTGTTTATTCATAGAATACATTACCATCATATTCTGGCTGTGTGGATGATTTTGAAAATAATGTTGTATGTTCATCTACAATAAAGTTGCTTAAGATGTGAAAAAGAAAATTAAAAGGGACACAGGTTGTGATAACAAAATATATTAAATTGAGATGTAGTATGAATGTCATGAACGTGAACAATTTAATGCAACCATACGTCCACTCACAATGATCAAAAGTCTTACCGCATAGTAAGTAATAAAGGACCAGCTTCTGTAATAACCTACATCGGGTTCACTCAATAGAGAAAGTCGTGGCAGTCAAATACATTTAAGAAAATAAGACTAGTTTAGATATTTAATGTACCTTGCTTAGATATTATTTATACAATTGACATACTCAGATACTTTATCTATATAATATACCCAGAACTTGTTCATGTCATAGACAAAAGTTCTTCAGTCCAAATGTGCATGAACATTTATTTTCTTTTTTTAATATTCATATTACATTAACATGTTCTCGTCCTGAATATGCATATTAATTTCCGCTGGACGTTAAGCAGGCATCCATCATCATCATCACCATTTTTTTCTACCTCAAAATATTTGTGAGATCGTCACCCATACTATGGTAGCAATGGTATTAAAAAAGAAAATTATCATTGCTGCTATCTTCGAATCAGAAATAAGAGAGAGGGTTAACAAAAACTTGAAAATAAATAGTCTGAAATTTGTAGAAAATCAAAATCTCTGATAAGATACATGCATACAACACAAAAACCAGAGACAAGTACACGTTGTATAGTACTGATGAAAATTTTAAAACCCCCTTTGCAAAAACAATGACTACAGGTCATCCATTTATGTATACCAATGTAGAAGATACTCATCTTATTAGTTTAGCATGCATAACAGGAGTCACTTACCATGTTCTGTCAACGCAACCGGTCTTACTTCTATTTGATTTCATGAGAATCCCTCAGGGATTTTCTTTACATTTATTTGTATCTTTTGTATTTGTATTAAATTTGAACATTTATGAACAACTGTTGACTGTAATTTAACACAAACAATACAAGTATTACAAAATGAATTCAAGTTATTAACCTGTGTTGTACGGTTGTATAGGATGAGTATAAAACAATTAAATGTGGTTGTCTTTGTCGTCTTTCCTTGTATATTTATATAGAATATATGACCTGAGCTCAGCTTCCTCTGATTGAATGAGTATATTTATATTTATACATGTACGCCGTATATGATTTTTCTTTACCAGGTTGGAAACGCGTCCCATATGACCAAAACAGCGGGTTTTGTACATCTACTTATTTTAGACGTGGATGACCTCAGAACATTGTGGTCGTCATTCAGATACAAAGCGATGACAGCGATTATTTTGTTAAACAGTATTATACAAAAGGGACAGGTATTAGTTTTTTGTCTTACACATATCATATTATGGATTTTTTATTTACTATTTGATTAAAACTATACCCCTTCTACAAGGAAATAAGCGCTATAAAAGGCACCAGCATGACAGAATGTGATACAAGTCAAACGAGATAACCAACTGCCTGATATATGTCAAAATATAAACTAAAAAAAATATGACAGACAGTAAACAAGGAAAATCAATGACTCGGGCCGGTCACATAATTATTGTAATGATTTTGCACAAGTTTATAAGCGCTAAATCCTCCTTTTTGTCACCACAAAATTAGAACGAACTGTGAAAATCAATCGAAGATGGCTTCACTCCATGGTCTACTTTGATTGGGGTTGGAACCAAAATTCCAAATATTTTCCTAGTTCATCTACAAACGATTTATAAAACACGTCAGTACTGAGCTGATGGTACCTGAGGGAACTAACTGTCTACTACGGTTGTGTCGAACTAGTTTTAGTAATTTAAAATAACACTTTATAACTTTAGTGCGTCCGCGACTCTCGATTTACCTTCCTCCTTGACCCTGAATTTCAGATATTTATAAGATCAAGATGTATAAATACGTAAAACGTAAGTAGCTTTATGTACAAGACCAAAAACGATATAAAAAGTATAACCAAATAACTGTAAGGTCAATTTTGCCTGATTAGGACCCTCAGTTTCTTTATAATTTCCTAATCTTTTAAATGACAAAAAATCATTTACGGTAATATTTTCCTAGGGAGTTTTGTACAAGGAACTTTCACTTTTGATGGTTGTTAATGTGTATTAAGTAGCTTGACCACCCAATTCTTTGGTAACGATTTTTACCTGCTGAAAGTAAAGAAAAAGGTTCGCATTTGTCTATATTACCATTCAGAAGGTGTGCGATTTTGTGTCCACATAAAGGCCCCATCGGTACTGTCAACATCTAGTAGTCAATGCTTCCGTAGTTGTACAAATGAATTGATAACTTCGATTGTAATCATACTTAAAATTGGAAAAATTAGATTCTCGAATATTAGTTTCTGAAGACAATGTCGACTGTTTTATCTTGTCTGTTTTGGTTTCAAATAAACGTTCTTTTTTTTTACCTCAAAAATGGTTGGTGTCACATGATTTATCAAGTTGACATTATGATCTCAACCTTAGTATCCATGAAAAACGTTTTTAATAACAAAAAATAAATTAGGAAATGGTTCAGCTTTTGTCTGTGTTATCAACAATCGCAATAGAAATAAAAGTGTACCATTCATCTATTTCTATGCACATTTTGCAACCTTAGATTTCAACGTCAAGTGCCAATGATCGAGTTGAATAAGTAGAATGAAGTACACTAGTAGGACTATAACTCCATTATGAAATTAATCGGACCTTGTTTAAACAAATTTCAGTAAAGTGTTTTTTTAAATCTTTCTCCAAGAAATTTCAAACGACCTTATAAAAATGAAAATAAAAATAACAAGGAATCTTAAAATCTAATATCCGGCTGCATCCGGAAATTATAGAACATTTCTTAAAAATGAAAGATGGTCTGAAATGAAAATTTAACAATATGGAAAAACAAAATGACAAAACAAAAAGGAGAATCATATTTGATTATATATTGGTAACATTTTCTGAAATATTTCTTGACGAAACTGTTCCAAAATTTGAAAAAGTAGAAACAGAATTTCTCAAGGTATTTCAAAATATCTATGCACAACTTCAAAGGCTGTTCAATCTTTCTGTGAAGTTTCAGGGATAAGTGTTGAAAACTGTAAGAGGAGTTGATTGTACATACACAAGATATCGTTTTTGTTCATTATATTAAAAAGATTAAGTTCACAAGCAAGAAAATGTGGCAAAATCAACCAATTCAATAAAAGCAGGTAAACTAAACAACTTCTAAATATGTACAACTTTTCTGTGAACTTGCAAGGATCTGAGTTGAAAACCGTCGAGAAAGTTGATAACAAAAAACGTACTGGCATGTATAAAATTTCCTGAAAAAATGTCTGGGCAATTGAAAAAGTTTTAAAAACAATATCATAAAGCAGGTACATCACGTCTATACGTAAAACGTCATTCCGTGAAGTTTCAAAGATCTGTTTTTTAAACTGTAGGAAAAATTACTAACCAAACTTGGTATTCAATTTTACACGCAAACAAAAAAGATTGATTTTCCCATACTATAAACCGCTTTTGCTTTTGTTGTAACCCGATAAGGTAGAAAATTAGTTGGAAATGGATTGTCTTATCAGATTTGTATGAAGCCTAAAACTATAATATCAAGACAAAACGACACAAAGCGCCGACCTAATAGTGCTATGTTTACAATAAATGTAAATGCAGTACTAACCGTTTGCTACATGTTCCAAAAAACATCCCGTGATTCTGTTACATCTGCAAAAAACACTTTATTATCTGAATCTGTTTTAAACACTAATATAACGTTGATTGTAATATTAAAATCAATTTGATAATTCTATATACATATCAATGTACAGAGCTGCCTATTTGTGTAAGTTGGAAATTCAGAAAAGCAATTACTATTTAAGGGCAAATAACAGAAATAAATGATTCCTGATGTTAATTTGTACATTCTTTTTTAACAAAAAAAAAATAATTCAAGACGTAATGTACTGTATTGAAATTCTAATTAATTGCAGGAAACGCTGATATGTAACCTGTCGATGCACTGGTCTTGCTTGTCTCACGTGTTTTCTGATGTTTGCATATTTAAAATGATTTTCAAACAGGATTAACAGATGGTTTATTCATTAACATACTCAATCTTGTTACATCACAATTTGGAACATTATAAAAAGTATGCATACATGAATGAAACGTTTGAAGCATAACTTACGTAATGTACATTTCTCAAACTAGAAACTGGATTTGATATATACTGAAAAAACATGTTTGTAGTTATTTCAGAGTAAGCTAATCGTAGATATCCGGATTTGAATTGGGAACGCCAGACGCGAGATTTGGCTACAAAAGACTCACCAGTGGCGCCTTTTTACTTTGACCAGAAACTTTTATAATGGTCGAACATCTTTTACATACATACATACGGTTTTTCTAGTCACACTCAGATAGAGTATAACATTAGGAACTAATGTCGAGATTCATTTTAAAACTGTCGGGAATGAGGTACAACAATGTCAGGTTATCTTAAGATTATGAATTAATTATCTCTCTTTATTTTATAGGCATATGGTGAGCTATAATAGGTATGTTTTAGAATATCATATATCATGTTTGTATTAATTCAGATACTGAAGTCGAAGATTACATCGACCACCGAAAGCTATATATTAATGTAGTCTAGGTGGTCGAGTGGTCTAGAGCGCTGGACACGGTGCAGGCGGTGTTGCTACGATAACACAGAAGGGAGGGTTCAAATCCCGCTGAGGGAAGAACAAAAAATTGCTAACGCAAATTTGAAGATTTAACATTGTTGGGCTCAATTTGAGACGAATTATATATATATTATGGTGTTACCCTGTATAACCACGTGTTATCCGATGGAGAATGTCTGTCACAAAGTTTTCACATGTTTAGACGTGTATAATAAAATTAAAATTTGATTTTGCGGCATGGAAATTAACATTATCATCCTTTACGACAGAAAAAATAGCTGATCTGAAAGTAACACCATCTACTTGCCACTATACATCATGTACTGTGTTACAACCCTAGATAAATCCGACGAGGAAAGGCACTTCATCAACCACCAAAAGCTATATTTTTATGTAGCCTTTGTGGTCGAGTGGTCTAGGGCCTAGACATGGTACAGGCTGTATTGCCACGATGTCACAGAAGGAAGGGTTTGAATTCCGCTGAGGCAAGAACAAAAATTTCCTAACGCAAAATTGAAGATCGAACATTGTTGGGCTAAATTTGAGACGAAATATATACCATCATAACTCACCAGAAAACGTTTAGTATTTGAACTTGAATATAACACTTTGTTGAGTTTTTATAAAAGGTTTAGAACAGAAAAGTAGAGAGAATTAAATGAAAGGTGAAAAAATAAAATAAAAAAAATAAATCGAGCAAATAGAGAAAAAAAAATTGCTTTGTCTGAAAAAAAAAATCTCCTGTCTGTAATTTGTTTTTACCGCTAATCCATCAAATTATCATGGTAAATTTGCCAAGCTTGGTTTAACTTGTCAATATATGAAATAAAAGAAGATACTAGTTTTAACATATGTTATTGTTCAAAATGACAAACGGATCAGACACAAGTTTTACAACTTATCTAAAAAACTTCTCCAAGGAGATACTAATCTATAATATCCCTTATTATTATATTTGGATGTCTTAGTTAACATAGAAATTATACTATTATATTTCATTATGTCAACATTTATCAGAAAAACCTCCAGAAACTAATACAAATTTGGAAAAATAACCATTCTCCCCAACAATATCATTTATATGTAGAATATCTTTACTATGCCAGTCTTTGAAAAAAAAAACTTTTGTTTCAATTTGAAAAAGATTATTCGTCCAAATTGGACAGAAAAGAAAAAAAAAATTCCCAGTTGTTTTAAATTCATTTCCTATTAATTACCATTTACCATGAACCCAATACATGAACAATTTTCCAAAATTGTGTTTTATACTTTGCTGTAGTTGCTTTGTATAGGTATCACCATAACTAAAAAATCTATCTATAACAACATATGACAGAAATATATTTCGCCATTTACAATTTTTAAAAAAAATTCTTCTGATCCAAGTTCATTTCTATGCATTTATGATAGCCTTTTCCTTTCATAAAAAATTACTATTTTCATGTTATATTTTCTTGAATACATACTGGTTGTCATAATTGCTGCTTATATGAGCCTGTTTTTGAAAGTCTTCTTGTTTCATTGAGTTCTCTTCTTATTGTATATTTGAAGACTGTATAGCTTGTATCTAATTTTTGAGGTCTTTTTTTTCTATAGCTAAACCATCCAATTTTTCCTGCATTTCATATTTACATTCTTCAACCTTTTTCTTCAATTCATTATAATGTTATTGTGTACAGGTGAATAACACCTACTGAACAAAGATTGACAGATTCAAATTGACTACAGTCGAAATGTCTGAAATGTACTGAATTCACCGTAGTGGACAAATCTGACAATTGATTGACGGGCTGAACATGACTGAACACACTTAAGAGCTTCAGTACCCTTTTCAGCTCTAAACAAGCTAACTAGCGGATATAAAGTAATTTATGTAGACAAACATTTGTTATTTGTGCAAGATACAAATCAAGATATTTAACTAAAACTGAGGAATCGAATGATCTCAAAATGAAACAGAACAACATGCGTCGACCGGGTAAGCGTCTATTGTGATCCAAATTCAATTTGACTGTCAGAAACTGAAATAGGGCACAATGGGTAATTTATCAGATCAGACGACTTTTCTGATATCTAAAGATATAAGACCGCGGAAACATATCGCTAGTAAGTTTAGAAATAGACACATGGCATCAGTCAGCAATTTCGTGATGGTAACCGTACAACTTATACAGTATTGATTCTAGCGGTGACTCCTTACAACTTTGTTTGAACAGTTTTTATGTTAGGAAAAATTCCTGCAATGAAGTTCTTAAAGTTGGAATAAGCCCGCACGAGCGGAACGTGCCAATTGAGATATGTAAACGCCATACGATGAAGCAAAGAGTATGGTTCTGCTGAGAAACATGACTAGACATTAAAAACGTTAAAATTATCTCGTTATGTTCCATATTCTAGAATGAAGTCGACCTTCTTTGCCAATATTAAGGAAAGGATCAGTGTATATATTTTGTTTTGCAGGGTGGTACTCTACACAGTAGCTTATTAATTAAAATAGGAATTTGTATCAACCCATTTGTATAGACAAAGCCCTGTTTATTGAGACGATATAGTTGATCTTTCAATCGAGCATGGGGAATAATAGTGTAAAGTATAGCTAATAAAAAGATTTTATATTGCTGAAAAATTGTTAAGATTGTGATTGAAATTGTGCAGTAGATCAACAATTATTTTCAAACCTTTTTCTACTTTCTACATGAATGCTCTTCCAGATATGTTTTTTATTTCGGGGGATTTTTTGGGATGTTTCCTTGTTTAGATTTTTTGCCATTCATGATGATCCTTGAATGCCCCTGTATACCTCCCTTAGTTTTATTTTGATTAATCACACTGGCTTTAAGTATTTGTGACGAGACAACATTTGTTTGCACTATTTTCTATTTTCTAGTGTCAGTATATTATGATATAATACAAACTTCTTAGCATTCATGTATTCCCTTCCATCTCGAATGTTCACTTATCGTTTATCATTAAAGTACTACCTTCTCGTTTCATATCAATATAATTGTAGCCACTAGTGTTGGTTTTCGGTTTACATACCTTTCATTTTTCTCACAGTTGCAAGAATACGCACATTTTGGACCATAAAATTCTTCCTCACAAGGAATGCATTTCTCTAGGTCCCGATCGCCTGGTCTAACAAAACCAATGTTGCATTCTACAATATTTCAGTTGAAATTGTATACATGTATACTGAAAGTTTATAACGTTTTCAAATAAGATGTTTATTCAATATTTTTAAAGAGATGTTGACTGGTGGTATCGCTGTTAGTCCAAACAGCACCTTCAAATCGTTGCTTAATTAAACTATTTATTGACAAAAATTAAGTATACAAATCCATTAGGCATAATTACCATAAGATGATTATGACCATTATGTTGAAGTTTGTATTGCATAGCTCCGCAGGTATAATGAATTATGTTAAACCCCAGATACTTTAAATTATGACGGCATCACTACAGAGTATAAACATTTCTTTATTTAATTGAGAAAAAACAACAAGTATCGGTATTGTAATTCAGAACTTTTTTACTTCACGATGAATTGTTTTATATTGAATGTGAGCAGCCATTACTTTCTGTGGTTTGTAAACATCTGTTGATCTTACTAAAAAGTGCAAATAGATCTTTTTTCAATGAAAATCATGCACCAGTATTTGAAAGCAGTACCTCAAATTGTTGCAAACAACAGGTATCAGCGCTGGAAATTCTGCTGGATTTTATTTAGTGTGCTTATTTGTCTCTTCTATTTAAAGATCACGTACCGTCGTATACATAGGACTATAATATCAGTATCTAGTTACTACTTTTTTGTCGGCATTTATCAGATGTGTCAAAGTTACTCCTTTTGTCGAACATCATGCAATATGTTTATGATATTTTAAGTGCATAAAAAATAATTGAACGTGTTCCAAAAATATGAGCGATAAAAATCTATATTTGCTTTTAGCTTCTATCAGCATAAAGTAAACGTATTCGATCATCAATCGATAAGAAAATCGGTACCCAATTTACCTCGGGAAAGATTGATTTATTGCAATATAAATCTAAAATTGCTAGAATTTTTCTTATTATTTTCACCGAATTTTCGAAATAATGCTACAGCTGGGGGTTTTCCATGTTTATCTACATATGTCAAAAAGCTTTCTATATTCTTTTACGTACAGAATGTACATAAATAAATATATGTATATATTTGCCTTCGGGTTTATATGATCCGTTCATCCTATTTCGACTCTTCAAAATTCAAGAGTCAATCCAAAATTGAGGTAAATTACATGGCCTTCCAAATACCGTTTCGATTCCTAACATCACTGAAGAGACATTAATTGTCGAAATCCGGATATGGTGTACAAAAACCTTTGCACCTTTTGTTTGCGGTATACCATCTTTTCCGCAAGTTTATTGTTTTCTGTTTAGTATTAAATTTATAATTAAGATCCATTTATTACATCGGTGATCCGTTTATTTGGCAATCGCGAAGGCAGTCAGCAGGGTTTAAGAACATCCGTTGTTCGACCTGCTAGTCAAATGCGTTTTGTTAAAATATACTTTTTCACTTTTTTAGTCTTTTGAAAAAATGTTGTTTGTGCTGTATTTAGACCCCTCTACAAAGAAATTTGTTTTGCATGCACACGTATAAAAATTGCTGTTTTTATCCAACGCAATCATATGTTTGAACGTTGTTTTCAATTTAGGCTTGTATATAGAACATTTGTTGGTCGACCTGTTAGTCAAATGCGTTTTGTGAAAATATACTTTTTCACTTTTTTTGGTCTTTTGGAAAATGTTGTTTGTGCTGTATTTAGACCCCTCTACCAAGAAATTTGTTTTGCATGCACACGTATAAAATTGGGCTTTTTATCCAACGCAAGCATAGGTTTAAACGTTGTTTTTAATTTAGCCTTGTATTTTTTTTTTCGTTTGGGCTTGTATTATATATGCCTTCGGGTTTATATGATCCGTTCATCCTATTTTGACTCCTCAAAATTCAAGAGTCTATCCTAAATTCAGGTAAATTGTATGGCTTTCCAAATACCGTTTCGATTCGTAACATCACTGAAGAGACATTAATTGTCGAAATCCGGATATGGTGTAAAAAACCTTTGCACCTTTTGTTTGCGATTTACCATCTTTTCCGCAAGTTTATTGTTTTCTGTTTAGTATTAAATCTATGTTTAAGATCCATTTATTACATCAGTCATCCGTTTATTTGGCAATCGCCAATGGCAGTCAGCAGGGTTAAAGGACATTTGTTGTTCGACCTGTTAGTCAAATGCGTTTTGTTAAAATATTCTTTTTCACTTTTTTAGTCTTTTGGAAAATGTTGTTTGTGCTGTATTTGGACCCCTCTAACAAGAAATTTGTTTTGCATGCACAAGTATAAAAATTGCGGTTTTTATCCAACGCAATCATAGGTTTGAACGTTGTTTTCAATTTAGACTTGTTTATATTTTTTCGTTTGGTCTTGTATTATACTTGCCTTCGGGTTTATATGATCCGTTCATCCTATTTTGACTCCTCAAAATTCAAGAGTCAATCCTAAATTAAGGTAAATTATATAGCTTTCCAAATACCGTTTCGATTCCTAACATCACTGAAGAGACATTAATTGTCGAAATCCGGATATGGTGTACAAAAACCTTTGCACCTTTTGTTTGCGGTATACCATCTTTTTCGCAAGTTTTTTGTTTTCTGTTTAGTATTAAATTTATAATTAAGATCCATTCATTACATCGGTGATCCGTTTATTTAGGCAATCGCCAATGACAGTCAGCAGGGTTTAAGAAGATTTGTTGTTCGACTTGTTAGTCAAATGCGTTTTGTTAAAATATACTTTTTCACTTTTTTTGGTCTTTTGGAAAATGTTGTTTGTACTGTATTTAGGCCCCTCTAACAAGACATTTGTTTTGCATGCACACGTATAAAAATTGCGGTTTTTATCCAACGCAATCATAGGTTTGAACGTTGATTTCAATTAAGACTTGTATATATATTTATAATTTTAAAAGATCCATTTTGTAACATCTTGTGATCCGTTTATTTGGCAATCGCCAATGGCAGTCAGCAGGGTTTAAGAACATCTGTTGTTCGACCTGTTAGTCAAATGCAATTTGTTAAAATATACTTTTTCACTTTTTTGGTCTTTCTTTGCATGCAAAACAAATTTCTTGGTATAGGGGTCTAAATACAGCACAAAAAAAAATAATAAAAAGTATATTTTAACAAAACGCATTTGACTAACAGGTCGAACAACAGATGTTCTTAAACCCTGCCGACTGCCATGGCGATTGCCAAATAAACGGATCACCAGATGTAACAAAATGGATCTTTATTATTTATTTAGTAACAAACAGAAAACAATAAACTTGCGGAAAAAATGGTATACCGCAAACATAAGGTGCAAACATTGGTACACCATATCCTGATTTCGACAATTAATGTCTCTTCAGTGATGTTAGGAATCGAAACGATATTTGGAAGGCCATATAATTTACCTCAATTTAAGACTGACTCTTGAATTATGAAGAGGCGAAATAGGGTGAACGGATTATATAAACCCGAAGGCAAATATAATACAAGACCAAACGAAAAATATAAACAAGTCTAAATTGAAAACTACATTCAAACTTATGATTGCGTTGTATAAAAACCGCAATTTTTATACTTGTGCATTGCAAAACAATTTTCTTGGTAGAGGGGTCTAAATGAAGGACAAACAACATTTTCCAAAAGTGAAAAAGTATATTTTAACAAAACTCATTTGACTAGCGGATCGAACAGCAGATGTTATTAAACCCTGCTGACTACCATAGCGATTGCCAAAAAAACAGATCACCATATCTAACAAAATGGATCTTAATTATTATTTTAATACCAAACAGAAAACAATAAACTTGCGGAAAAGATGGTATACCACAAACATCAGGTGCAAAAATTGGTACACCATATCCGGATTTCTATAATTAATGTCTCCTCAGTGATGTTAGGAATCGAAACAGTATTTGGAAGGCCATATAATTTACCTTATTTTAGGATTGACTCTTGAATTTTGAAGAGTCGATATATGATGAACGGATTATATAATCCCGAAGGCAAATATAATACAAGCCCAATCGATAAAATATAAACAAGTCTAAAGTGAAAACAACGTTCAAACCTATGATTGCGTTGGATAAAAACCGCAATTTTTATACGTGTGCATGCAAACCAAATTTCTTGGTAGAAGGGTCTAAATACAGCACAAACAACAATTTCCAAAAGATAAAAAAAAAGTGAAAAAGTATATTTTAACAAAACGCATTTGACTAGCAGGTCGAACAACAGATCTTATGAAGCGGGGGGTAAGTGTATGAGAATACATTTTTTCAACTAAATCTGTTTGTTCTAATTTGATTCACAGAATAAAACGAAAAGTAATTTTAACAAGTGAGTCCAACGACTTGTTAAAACACACAAATCTTTACACATTCATTTGTTTTCATACCTACACATGTATTGGCTATCAGTTCGTAATTATCACAGCACGCTGTCTCGTTGTAGAACACATCAGCCCCATTGACCTTAAAACTGGAAAATATGTTTAGTTAAAAATAGATTTTCAATTAAAAATTATATTAGATGAAATATTAATATAACATGCGCTTGAAATGAAGTTATGTTTTCTTTTTATATAGAATATACCGAAATGGGTCCCTGAAAGTGAGGTGTGGTCACATGACTTGCAGATGAACGAATACGTGTATGTGTGATTTAGAGTGGTGCGGAAGGCACATGCTTGAAATGGATAATTCATCAGTTTCTTCTGCGCAGAACAGTATTTGGTTCTATCAACCTGCGGCATATTTCAAGTCTACTAGCGATAGATTAACCATTCTTGACTGTTTTAAATTATCAAGTTATCAAATTTATGATTTTTTAAGATCATAACATTGTTTTACACAAAATGCAATTAATATATGTGTACAGTTCCTGGAATTTTGTTGAAATTTGTTAGAGATGTCAACAGTTCTCCTTTTTCTTGACGTTTAGATAATAGTCTACAAATTAATTACAATGGCACTGGATCGTCACGAAGAACGATACAGTACACAATAAAAACATATACATATATGCGCCAAAAAAGTGTACAAAACAACTTCAATATTAAAAAAGGGAACAGTTAATACAAGTATTAATAAATATTTCGGATTACAGATATCCGTTATCAGTATGATGTTAAATGCCTTTTATCAATCTGGTCTGAATTTACTAAATCCATCTTGAACGTTATACAAATTAAAACCGAAACACGATGGTATAATACTAAAATTTCACGAAAATTCAATAACTACAATATAGGCTGCGTATTTATGTATCCCACATGAACCTAACACATCCAGCTGCGGTGGTAAGTACTTTGGTATTTGAACTACACCTCCCCATTTATCCCATTTAATGCCAACATTTTTCAACTTCTTATTCAAAATCTTTCCCGATTGATAGTCGCCTCCCTAAACTAGGCAGTGTTGCGGTCGATGATGGTAGCAGTCAGTCGATTGAGATCTGCCGTAGTGTGGTCAGAGAATCTCGAATGTCGACTGAGATCAAGGTGTGCATACATTCATGGCCACTCTGATGTTCATATATTCGTGAAATAGCAGTTTTGACACATTTACATATTGTTTACCACATTTACAATGTAGAAGATACACGGTATTTGTTGTCTCTTGCAAGTAAACATTGCAAAATATGGTGTATTTCGTACCAGTGGAGTGACTGTTAAACGTATGGGTATTCAGTATTTGCTTACAAGTCAGACATCGTTTGTTCTCAAAAACCCTGCAAGAGCCCGCAAGTCTTAAGTCTTAAGGCCTTTGGACTTACGGAAAGCCAGTATGGGTGGTTCGAAAAAGATCTTGGATAGTTTGGGATGTTTTTCTATTTCTTACCAATAGGGGATAACAATTTCTCAAATAAGATGTCGACTTCTATCTCTTGATATCGTAATAGTTCATCTAAGTCGATTTTGTAGGTGACCACGAAGCTCTTGTATTCGCTTTTTCATAGTATCAAGCGAGAGGTTGATAAAGAGAAGTATTGAAAATTAGTTTTTTCTAATTTGCTCTTTATTATATTGGCATACGACGGGACCATCTTTGTTCCCGTTGCTGTTTTATTAACCTGAAGATAGTGTTCACTATGGAATGTGTAGTTATTGCATTATAATACCAAAGTTAAAAGCTAGACTAAACATTTAATTGGTGGGAATAAGGTGCTGCGAGAGGTCCAGACTTCCCTAAAGGCTTACATAATATCTTTATGAGGAATGTTAGAATATTGAAAATTAAAATCAAGCGAGACAAGGATCGTTTAGATGGGAGAGGTTTCAAGGATTATATCTTCTTAAGATAGTGTGTTGCATCTTGTTTGTATGATGGTATATTTTCTACATGTGGTCTTAAATAAGCGTCAATAAATTCTGATATTTTCTCTGTACAAAATAATTCAATCTATTGACTAATAGACAACAGTTAGTACTACATTCAAAATCACAATAAAAAGCAAATACTCATCGCTAACGTTTTTGTACCTCTTGGCAATCCTCGGCATAGTTGGAAAATATGTTTTTCTATTATAGCTTTATCGATTGTGTACGTTTAGATTACAAAATCATGACTCTATTCGGGTCTTAAAGTAGGATAATATAACGAAGAACATTCACATCAAACAAATCTGTTTTGAATTATTCAAACACCGATGAATAGATATACAATGAGAACAATAAGAAGTAGCTGTACCGGTCCTCTAATCCATAATTAATTTAAAGTCGGTAATAGCTATTTCTTGAAATGGACTTTTGTATTTTTGCATATATCTATTGATTTTATGACAACAAAACAAATCCACCAAACAAAATATACAAATGTAAGATTAAGACACTCAAGTGTCTCGATTTATAACCGAAGGACTGCTCATATGAGGTAGCTATTAAAGCTAAAGACAAGGATGTGGGGTTGTCATCGTATATTCCCGTTCTTACCTTTTCGTCAGTGGACAAACTGAATCTTCTGTAAAGGATAAATTCACAAAAAGAGTGGTGTATATCCAAAACAAAACACAAAGCTGCAAACCAGTTTCCATTTGTTTATTATCTTTTTTTAGAACTGAGCTTTTAAGCAGGAAATATTAATTTAAATGAATGACAAAATGTACATCAATTGTTAGATTTCCTGTTACTTGACATGTATGTTTAAATTTAAATGATATACGCTGTGTATCTTTATCGTTTAGCCTGTAATTCCTACTTTCACATGACCGAATATGTAACTTTTAATTGTATACATTAACACTAAATAAAAAATAATGTGTTATAACAAACAATGACCTGAACAACAATTAGACTATTCTCAATTATGTCACAGTCTCGTCTTTTGCAGAGTTTTAATTCATTATGTTTTTTTTTCAGTCATAAGTGAAAACTATAAAGATATAATATCACGTTAACAAGGTAGAGGATACCAATAGAATACCCTTTTTTAATTACATTAATAGTACATTTAACTGACTAATAGATCAGCTGAAGTTAAAATTGCATTCATATATGAAGGGTTTTTTATTCAAAATAATTGTGCAATAACATTGGATGATTATTTTAACTGTGACAACATGTGATGATTTAACACTTCTGACTATATGATTAGACTAAGTATAATTGTTTTTCTCTCTCATTAAATCAAATTATATATATTGACCAATTGTATTATTGATTATTATTATAATGACAATTCTTATAAAAATCCTACTTCTGATTATCTGGACTGTCGATTAAAATTTTAACAACACTTGATAACTAAGCATGATAATTTTGGTGAGAGTTTTTTTTGCATTTTTTATTCGGCGTCTAGAAAACAAAAATCGGACTAAAGCCAAAATATCACAATTAACGGAACCTGCTAAGAAATGTATTTGAGAAATTAAATGATAATTCTATTTTGTAAATGATTTGTGATAACCAATATACCCTATATTGTAAAGAAAGGACAATTACAAAGTGGTGTAAAAAGTAAAATAACAAAAATACCGAACTCCAAGGAAAATTCAAAACGGAAAGTCCCATATAAAATGGCAAAATTAAAAGCTCCAACACATCAAACGAATGGAAAACAACTGTCATATTCCTGACTTGGTACAGGCATTTCCTTTGTAGAAAATGGTGGATAAAACCTGGTTTTATAGACAGCTAAACCTCTCACTTGTATGAGAGTCGCATAAAATTTCATTATATTGACAACAATGGAATCCATAATTATTTTGAAATTATGGTTCCAATTGATGTGTTGGGGTTCTCTGAACTTAGAACCATGAGATATCACCTTTCGGGGATGTTTATGTTGAATTATGTTTGGATCCCCAGTAATAACATGGCCAGAGGGGCTGTAAATATAAGGCGAGTGGGCGCAGTAAGCTAATTATATACAGGTATAACTGCTGATTGTCGTATGTGCGGTAACAAAAGGAATCATCTACGTTGGCAAGACACAATATATTTGTATTTCTATAGTTAGATGCAATCGATCGTTCTCTCTTATTATAGTACAGAGTAAAACCGTTTGTCTCATTAAATTTTATTACATTACAAAAGGCCAATCATATGAAACAGAAACGAAAAAATAACCTAGGTTAAGCCAATTAGTCGAAGTGATTTAACATGATGTATCCTGATATTAGACGTTTTACCTTTGATCTGATCTCGAGCCTATGAAGGTCAAACATGATTTGTGTCTCCTAGAATATAGACAACAGTATTGTTTTAAAACAAAAAAAAAAATCCTCTTTTCGTTTCATTCCATTTTTTACACACTTAAGAAATTTTCTCTGAAACTGTTTAAACAGAAATTCGCTCAATGCTAAAGTATGAAGGCTGTTGATTTCAAATACTGTTATTTAATTATAGATTAGAAAAAGACCCATTGCAAGCTTAATGCAGAAAAAAAACCAATTGCAATTGCATGATTATAATGGATTGGTGTGTAGTGTCATTTCGCAACTATGCAAGGTATATCAATACAAAAGTCTGTCAATGTGATTTGAATAAGAACTTTGCAATGTACTTAACTGTACCTTAGGCTGGATTTATTTACACAATTTGAGAGCTATATTCATCTACGGTAACTTAAACGTCTACCGACAATAATAATAAGTGCCACTCATTTATCTTTGTTTTGTAATATGCATGTCCTAGCCTAATAATTGAATACTTTTCAGACCTCAGAATGATTGGTTGACATAAAAAGGAACCAATTTGAATTTAATATTCCAAAAATGAGTTATCGGCATCTTTAAAACAAGTATAAGGTGTCAATATTTCGCCTTTTTCTGAAATGTTATGTACTAAAAGTAAAACTTGTTCTCTTGCTACATCTAGATGAATAGTTTTCACAAATTGAGAGCTCTATCAGTCTTAGGTTACTAATACTAAGTCTTGTTTGTGCTGAAAATAATAAAAATTTTCAATATTTCTTCTTTTTAATAATATGCATGTACTGGCCTGATTATTGAGTACTATTTATACTTTATAATGAATTGTTTGACATGAAAGGGACAACATTTAAGTTTAAAATTGCTAAATTTGTTGTCGTTATCTATATAATGTGCCTATAATTTCCATTTTTCTAGAATATCGTGTACGTACTGCAGCATTAATTTCGTTTATTTTTGTGGTACCTGAAGACAAATAGTTTTACACAAATCGAGAGCTACGGTCACTAAAACTTATTGCTACAGCAATAACAAGTGTGAACATTTCTTCCTTTTATAATATACATGTACTAGTCTGGTAATTGAATGATTTTATTATTTTACTGTTTTACAGGTTTTTGTTTTTGTAATGGAATAATTATTTTTATATTGACTGTTTGCAGTGACTGAAATTATGATATGGAAAATCAACGATAAAAACATGGCAAAAATCATGAAAATCGCATAGAAAACACATTCATTGAAGTGTGGTCGCTTTGAAATTTATCAATTTAAACTCGCAGTTTCTAGTTTAAAATACAGTTTACCTACATATGATCCATTTCAAATGCTGTATGTGCATTTATTTAATTATTTCGACTGCAATTCTATTTTTTTTTTCGTTTTTTTTTTATTAAAAAGCAATTGTTATGGTCTGCAAGTATAACAGATGTATTAGTACTGAGCCGAAGATTTTGAAACGAGGGTATTGTCTAAAAGAAAATTCCAAGACTACATTGTTTTATATGTCGTCTGTCTTATTTTCAAGTCTTGAAACATTATCTAGTTAAATCTTCTATTATGAATAGTGTTTACCATAGATAAAGTTTTGGCCGTATTTAATTATCACATAATTTCGGAGAAAAAAAATATTTTGAAGCGATGCTTTGATTATTAAACATTTGCAATATATAAATAATTCATGAAAAATAAAGAAAATCAAACGTTTGAATGTTAGGAAAACTGAATTGCTATAATTAAGATCCACAATTCACAATAATCGAATTGAAATTACTTTTAAAATCTTATAGTTTAATATGCAAACTATAAATTTAATTAAAAGTAATTTTAAAAATAAAATGAGAATTATTTCAAATTTTCACAAAGAGTTGAATCGTTTACCTTTAACTGAGCGTACATGTAATGGTTAAAAATATGTAGCAAAAGCCCGTTAACTACTGGCTAAACGAACACACAGTAAACCCGATTGGTCTCCATCCAACTGTATATACGTCAAAGATATTCTTTTACCTGTTTTTTTTCGTTTTTAAAGAACTCACCAAGTGCTTTGTTCAACATTTTTATCTCTGTGTATCATTTCAATAAAACAGTTGCACGCCTATTTCCTGTATTCAGTATACAACTACGCAACACGGTCATTGATTGAAAGAAAAGTTATTTTAAATACTCTAAATATAGAAAATAGTTTCAGATAATGTCATTTAAAATTCTATACATTGCGAACCTTTACATTGTTCTACATTCTTTCGTGATTGCATACAGTGAACACGGTTAGGAAGATATATTTAGAAATAAGGTAAACCTTAATGTTTTATAATCATTTTAGATTAAACATCGTACAGATCTTTTTACAAGTTAAATGTGTTTTCGAAACATTTATATCTATAGTCTTAATTTCTGTTCTAAAACCGTATGATTGACAATGTTACGTTATAATTCTTATTTAGTTTCCTTCATAAAATTTACATTTTAAAGTCCGCTTTTAATAAGTTATAGCAATACAAAGGAACAATTGTAACTTCTTAAACACAATTATTGTAAACTATTGTGTATACATCAGATATATAACATTGATTCAAAGATTAAGCTGATCTTACAAAGTATTAACAATCCACTAGTGTTGTTAAAATAAAGGTTATGATCTATATATATATATATAAATATGCATTTCTTGCTGAGATGTTCCGGTCTTTCTGACTTTAAACAGGAAAGATTTTTAGAATATATTCAACTAGTTATTGCAATTACATTTATGTTCGATAGACGTAGGCAACATGACAGAAGTAATCATGAAGATGATCTCTCCAGGCAATATAGCTTATCGTACATTTTTTATTTGAGTTTTGTAACTACTGTTGGTTCATTGGGATACCAACTATCGTGGATTTTGTTGGTAAACGTGAACTACAAGTATAATGTTAAACAACGGATCATTTTCTAAAAGCATGGATTTAGACTTTGGCAAAACCCCGCAATCAAATATCCACATACACACAATTGTTTTTTATTTCAATTATTAAAACTGATACCAACGAAATTTAACAATTCCTTATATCCTTAATATAGAACAATCCTTTCTTCATGATAATCATAGACAATTTGGAAGATCAGATTGTGTGTCAGTTTAATGTACACATTTTGTGGAATATTCTGGGTTTTTTGTCTGTACAGTTTACATTGTAAGTGGCACGTACTTCTCTATATTTCATCACCGTCAAATTATGATATTTTTATTTAACTTGAAACTTTGGTTTAGTGAATATGAGAGTTAGTACAAAGAAATAATGGACACTCGATATAGCTGAATTTAATATTTATAATCAATATAACTTCTATGGGAAGAAAACAATGAACAATTTTATGTCTGATGCAATGTATGAATAGAAGAAGAACAATTTATAAACTAGGAAGTATATTTGAATATACAAAATAATTGTATGCAGGGGACATATACAGAAATACCTTTTAAATCTCATATTTGTTTTTCAATTACAACACTGCATGCAGAATTGGAGAGTATACCTACTTGTATTATTTGAATCCTGCATATGGCGGAATGAAATATCTACATAATATTTGTTTAAATACAAATCAAACAAGTCAAATTAACCCACATTAGTAGTAGCGTTTTATAAGCAAATGTAGGCGTACCTATATTATAAATTTCCGTATATTTCCTTTTAATAAAAAAAAATCCAACTTTCACTACAGCCCAGTGGACAATTGTATTCGAAAAAACAAGCTGGAGTTATGCCGGAAGTAATAATTAGATTCATTAACTATATAAGATTGATACCAGTTATTATTTTGGGTTGTTTGTGTTATTTTGTATTTTAATATTCAATAAACATTTCTGTTCCAATGAACTTTTATTTTTCATATATGGTGTGGTTGCATGTGTGTTTATTTATGTGTGTGTATGTGTGTGTATGACAGTGTGCATTTAGGTTTGTGTGAAGAGGCAGTATTCGACTGTATGGCTTAATCATTGCATGTAAGGTTAATGCAAATATATGTGGAATGTGGAGTGTAATGAAAAAGAAATCAAATCAATGGAAAACATTTATGTCAATATACAGTGATCGCAATTAGACAATACAATGGTTCATGTCTGTCATATTTGTTTTTCGTGAATTGTTTTGTTATAAATTAGGCCGTTAGTTTTCGCAATTGAATAGTTTCATATTTTTCATGTCGGAGCCTTTTATGGCCGACTATCCCGTATGGGTTTTTCTCATTGTTTTAGGCCGTACGGTTGCCTATAATTACTTACATCCACTTCATTTAACTTTGGTGGATAGTTGTCTCATTGACAATCATACCACATCCACTTATTTTTATATTAAGTGTATTCACCTTTTTTCTAGCTACTATAATTATGAACGGAGGTCTTCGAAAGTTGTGGAAAATTTCCTGAGGGGACATGAGGTCAGCCATTAACCAAAATATTAAAAGAAAATAAGTTATGACAAGAAATGACGATGTTCCTGACTTAATGACACCTATTTGATTGAGATAGTTTTAACATCGTCTGTGCATTTAACCGTCTCTAAAATAAGATGTAAGGAAAAACATATTACGACCATGACTCACACAACAAATATGTTGATATGAAATCATATTGTCCTTCACTCTTACATCGACAGGTTTATCTCAGGTTTATTTCCTGTTTATCTCATTAACATGCACTTTATGCTAGTATCTTTGTGATAGTTTACATTCGGGCCTTCACTGGTAAGTATAATGTTCATGTTCATGATTGGAAAGGTTTAACTGCAAATTGTAATGGAAGCTTAAGAATGACGAAATCTATAATGTTTAACATAGTGTATGTTTTTGTTATCAATATCACTTCTAAAGCATACAGCATTGTCTTTCATATTTTATTCGTACTAAATTTATATACTGTTCTACATGTTGACAGGAATATTTGTGTTTTTGTAACCTGAAATTTACTGTTTATAAAATATTGAATTATTCGTAACACTAAGTAAACGTTGTTTTACCCCTCCAGGCAATGATTGCCATATTTTTTTTGCCTAACCGGGTCTGTAACTACACATTGTAACATTTTTACTGCTCATCGGCTTCGTATTTGATTTCTCTATCAAAATCGATTTTGGCGCCATTGATGAGTCCTAAAAGAAACGAAACGCACAGCTGACAAACCAAATTATAAAGTATAATATATATCTTTGATGAGATTTTGTTTATAACAAAGGAAATGACTTTACTTCTTTACTTTTAAACTACCAACAAAGCTACGTGTATGAAAATGGCGAAGATCTTATATAATTGTGTTTATTTAACGAGTATAGTATTCGTGCTAATGACTCAAAAAATGCAATGATTTATCAAACTTTAAACTGGGGATGACATGAAAGTGATCTTGGGACAAAGACATTTGTATTCATGCATGTTATATAGAATATAATGAATAAACTATTTTAATTAATTAAATGTAAGTTTTTCCTTTTTTAACACTTCAATATATAGCATGCACTGAAGCGCCTCCTGCTACATGTACAAAAAATAAATGTACTATGCATGCATCGAGATATACCGAGTCAAAATGTCTAAATCGGTCAAAGGACTGGTCACAATCGCTAAAATTACAGATGAGACGATTAAACTGATATCTAAGGATCTAAGACAGTGACAAAATATGGCGTAAACTTCCGTTTAGATTATGATATGATTGGTCTCCACTCAGTTGTATTTTCGTCTAAGAGACTTCTTTCACATGTTTTTGAAAAGATCTCACCAAGCGTTTTGTTAAATATTTGTGTCAGTGTCTATCCTTTTAATCAAATAATTGCACGCCCATTTCCTATACGCATTATACAACTACGTAAATGGGTCAAAGATAAAAAAAAAACGATTATTTACAATACTTTAGTTATAACATATGATTTGAGATAATGCCATATATTATTCTATGCATTGTGAACCTTTATATTAGCTGTCAAATTCATCTTCACCGATTTGACTCAAATTCTCATATTTGATTTTTTATATACTAAAACGTATATCAAAATTATAAAAAGTCTAAATATAAACAATTTACGATGCATGGACCAAATTGGCTGCTCAAAGCGAATTATTATTTTACTATTTTACTTTTATTAATGAATGAACATATATCATGTATATATCTCGTAGCTAATGCCCCTTTTAATTATATAATATGTTTTGTTAATTATATAATATTCTTTCTTGATTGCCTATGGTGGACACCCCGAGGAAGGAATGTTTAAGAAATATTTCGAAATAAGGTAAACAAGATTGTTTTAAAATTATTTTAGATTTAACATCGTAGAGATCTTTTTCATGTTCAATGCGTTTTTGAAACATTTATATCAATGGTGTGAATTTCTGTTCTAAAACCGTACAAATGACATTGTCATGTAATAATTTATTTCAAGTCATTTCATTAAATTTACATTTTAAACTACAGTTTTCAGAGGTGATAGTAATACAAGGAAACAATGGTAACTTCATGAACCCATTTGTAAACTATTGTGTATACATAAGGTATAACATTGATTCAAAAGTAAGGCTGGTCAATTAAAATATTCACAAAAATCAACTGGTTTTCTTAAGACGAAGGTTATGCTCTCTATATGATATAATATATATGTCTAAATTGAAAACAACGTTCAAAGCTATGATTGCGTTGGATAAAAACCGCAATTTTTATACGTGTGCATGCAAAACAAATTTCTTGGTAGAGGGGTCTAAATACAGCACAAACAACATTTTCCAAAAGACCAAAAATAGTGAAAAAGTATATTTAAACAAAACGCATTTGACTAACAGGTTTAAAGTCCAGTTTTCAGAGGTGATAGCTATACAAGGAAACAATGGTAACTTCATGAACCCCATTGTTAACTATTGTGTATACATAAGGTATAACATTGATTAAAAAATAAGGCTGGTCAATTAAAATATTCACAATAATCAACTGGTTTTATTAAAACGAAGGTTATGATCTCTATATGATATAATATATAAGTCTAAATTGAAAACAACGTTCAAACCTATGATTGTGTGGATAAAAGTCGCAATTTTTATACGTGTGCATGCAAAACAAATTTCTTGGTAGAGGGGTCTAAATACAGCACAAACAACATTTTCCAAAAGACCAAAAATAGTGAAAAAGTATATTCAAACAAAACGCATTTGACTAACTAGTCGAACAACGGATGTTCCTAAACCCTGCTGACTGCCATTGGCGATTGCCAAATAAACGAATCACAAGATGTAACAAAATGGATCTTCATTATTAATTTAACACCAAACAGAAAACAATAAACTTGCGGAAAGATGGTCTACCGCAAACATGAGGTGCAAAAATTTGTACACCATATCCGGATTTCGACAATTAATGTCTCTTTAGTGATGTTAGGAATCGAAACAGTATTTGGAAGGTCATATAATTTACCTCAATTAAGAATAGACTCTTGAATTTTGAAGAGTCAAAATATAATGAACGGATGATATAAACCCGAAGACAAATATAATACAAGCCCAAACGAAAAAAATATAAATAAGTCTAAATTGAAAACAACGTTCAAACCTATGATTGCGTTGGATAAAAACCGCAATTTTTATACGTGTGCAAGCAAAACAAATTTCTTGGTAGAGGGGTCTAAATACAGCACAAACAACATTTTCCAAAAGACCAAAAATAGTGAAAAAGTATATTCAAACAAAACGCATTAGACTAACTGGTCGAACAACGTATGTTCTTAAACCCTGCTGACTGCCATTGGCGATTGCCAAATAAACGAATCACAAGATGTAACAAAATGGATCTTTATTATTCATTTAACACCAAACAGAAAACAATAAACTTGCGGAAAAGATGGTATACCGGAAACATGAGGTGCAAAATTTTGTACACCATATCCGGATTTCGACAATTAATGTCTCTTCAGTGATGTTAGGAATCGAAACAGTATTTGGAAGGTCATATAATTTACCTCAATTTAGGATAGATTCTTGAATTTTGAAGAGTCAAAATATAATGAACGGATCATATAAACCCGAAGACAAATATAATACAAGCCCAAACGAAAAAAAAAATAAATAAGTCTAAATTGAAAACAACGTTCAAACCTATGATTGCTTTGGATAAAAACCGCAATTTTTATACGTGTGCATGCAAAATAAATTTCTTGGTAGAGGGCTGTGAATACAGCACAAACAACATTTTAGAAAAGACTAAAAAAAGTGAAAAAGTATATTTAAACAAAATGCATTTGACTAACAGATCGAACAACGGATGTTTTTAAACCCTGCTGACTGCCATTGGTGATTGCCAAATAAACGAATCACAAGATGTAACAAAATGGATCTTTATTATTAATTTAATACCAAACAGAAAACAGTAAACTTGCGGAAAAGATGGTATACCGCAAACATGAGGTGCAAAAATTAGTACACCATATCCGGATTTCGACAATTAATGTCTCTTCAGTGATTTTAGGAATCGAAACGGTATTTGGAAGGCCATATAATTTACCTCAGTTTAGGATAGACTCTTGAATTTTGGAGAGTCGGAATAGGATGAACGGATCATATAAACCCGAAGACAAATATAATACAAGCCCAAACGAAACAATATAAATAAGTCTTAATTGAAAAAAAACGTTCAAACCTATGATTGCTTTGGATAAAAACCGCAATTTTTATACGTGTGCATGCACAAAAATTTCTTTATAGAGGGGTCTTAATATAGCACAAACAACATTTTCCAAAAGACCAAAAAAAAGTGAAAAAGTATATTTAAACAAAACGCATTTGACTAACAGGTCGAACAACGGATGTTCTTAAACCCTGCTGACTGCCATTGGCGATTGCCAAATAAACGGATCACCAGATGTAACAAAATGGATCTTTATTATTAACTTAATACCAAACAGAAAATAATAAACTTGCGGAAAAGATGGTATACCGCAAACATGAGGTGTAACAATTTGTACACTATATCCGGATTTCGACAATTCATGTCTCTTCAGTGATGTTAAAAATCGTAGCGGTATTTGGAAGGCCATATAATTTACCTCAATTGTATATATATATATAAAGTGCCTAGAAAATCGACCTAACAATGTAAGAGTATATCTGATTCTTTACTTCATCCCCGAGTGGGGCTGGAACCTTTACTTTTCACTTCTCACTTCTACGACAACACCGCCTAGCATTGCGCAAATGCCTTATCCTCTCCTCTAACTATAGCTGATAACAATCAGCTTTCGTTTCGGGAGGTGTTACCTTCTCATAGGTATTAAACAAGGACATCTAACACAATACACGAAGTATATTTAATGTACAGGGATGATCATCTACTCATCTGTTCAGTATAATTACAGGATGCTATTCTATTTTTAGAAGCATACAATCACTATGAATCTATATGGAGATATGTCTGCCTATGTGTAGTGTCAACTGTAAATTATACCTTGTTCATCGGATTTCTTATGATTAACAAATACCAGGCCTTTGAATATTTATAAATTGCCTAGAAAATCAACCTAACAATGTTAAATATATAATTTTTTTTTAAATAACGAAAAAGCACAAAGAATAACATGGTAATACCTGTTGACGCTTTCAGCCATCGTATCGGCTCTTCATACAGTTTATGTATGTTACTATATAGTTTTACTGGTCTTACGAATATGTACAACTAGCCAATAAAAATATATTTATGTTCGATAGATGCTGGCTACATGAAGGAAGCAATCAGAGGTACAATGAAAAGATATTCATTGTAGGCAACATGGCTTATAGTACATGTGTTTATTTGATCTTTGTAACTACTGATGATTCATTGAGATATCATCTTTCGTGGATTTGTTTGGTAAATGTCACCGCTAATATAATGTTAAACAAAGACAATTGTCTGAAAGCATGTTATTGTTGACTCTGGTAAAACCACGCAATCAAATATCCACATACACAGAATTTGTTTCTCAATCATCCAAAATTAGCACCACCAAAGTTTTACAAATCTTTTTAATATAGGACAATCCTGTTTGAATTTGTATTATAGACAATTTGGTAGATCAGGTTGTGCGTCTTTTCAATGTATTCATTTTGTAGAACAATTGTTTATTTTTTATATAGCAAAAAAAAGGCACTTTCTTACAAATATTATGCTACTTATATGATATTTATACTTGACTTGAAATATTGGATTACTAGAAATGATTATTAGTGCAAAGAAATAAAGAAAACGCGAAATAGCTGAATTTATTATTTATAATCAATATAATTCCAAATGGAAGAAAATGAAGAACATTTTTATGTTTGATTCAAAGTATGAATATAATAAGTACAATTTATTAACAAAGAAGTCTTTATGATCATACAAAGTATTTGCATGCAGGGGACATATATAGAATTTAAAATCTCAAATTTCTTTTCAATCGCTTCGCTGCGTGCACTATTAGAGATTTATGTATACTTATATTTTATATCGGTATTATCTAAAGTCCTGTATAAGACGGAATATAAAACCTACATATAATAACTGTTTAAATACAAATCAAATACATTGCATTTTATTTGCAAATTTATAGTACTTTAATTACCTGGTAATTTCAAATCATGGGAAATAAAAATTATATAAATTTATAAACAATTGTCTATTCACATTGGCAATTTTAAATGTAAAAACATCTAAATACATCTTTATTTTATCCAAGAGTGTATCATATATACCCGTGAGATTGTTAGACAAATTAAGTTATTTTGATTTGCACATGATATGATGGTACCTGAAAATGATAGAATTATGAGGAGTCTTTTATCACTATATCCTTATTTTATGGCAAAACATAATGAATATTGAATATCCACTTACACTTATTAACAGCATCCAATAAAAACTAATATACGATGGCTATAATCTCAAAAGTAGTCTACAGTTATACTAAATGAAACGAACAGAAGATCATTCATTCATATCTATACACTTAGAATACTTTGTGTATTGTAAAAGTCGTCCTAGTTCAGTGTCAGCGAGAAGGTTAAACCTCCCGAAATTAAATATCATTGTTTGACAGCTAGTGGAAAATATGATAATGTATTATAGTTATAACCAGTACAAGTGCAAGTCCCTCAAGGGTGGATGTTCAAGTATATCTATGATAACATTGTTCGGTTGATTTTTAGACCAATAAATAACGTATGCTGAAATCAGCATCATGCAGGTATTTACCTTATTTTCACAGTAGGCAATTGCAAGCACAAGGATCATGAATTAATGTAGCATTCATGGCCTACATGCATTTATGACAAATAATTAAGGCAACATAGAATAATGAATGGAATTGCCCTATTGTATAGTTTTACTAGTTGCGATGATTAGATAACCATTGGCATTCTGTACATTTCAAATACATGAATCTAGGTAAATATATCTTGTTTAGTACCGACAATCAGGTGTCAAATCCCGAATATTCAGAATAACATTACTGTTCCAATGAACTTTTATTTTACTAGTATGTGTGTGTGTGTGTGTGTTTGTGTATGTTTGCATATTATACATTTATTTCCCGTGCCGGAGGGAGATATGAAGATTTGTTCACCCAAGAATATTCATATTTCACGAGGGCTCATATATCCCGAGGCAAAGGGAAATGAATGTTTTATTCCACTGCCTATGCTTTGTTTACTATCAATACATTTAATATTATTTTGCATACATTTTCTTTCTTATCCGCATGTTTTTGTAAGTCAAACTAAACACGACATACCCATTGATAAACAATAAGGATCAAAATTCAAGTATAAGTCTTTTTGTTTTATCGTCTCTAATAAATTTGAACATGATAATGATTTTTGCTATCGCTATTTTAAGAAGAATAAGAAGTTCAATATAGGATTAAACGCCTTTTTAAAGGAATTTATTGGTGTATAAACTCAACCAATTCACTCACAAACAAATAAAAGTCCGAAGGACTTTTATGATATGTTTGTGAGTGACTTGGTCCAGTTATAATTCTTTAACATTGGAGATAAAGAATTGATTTTTCCACATTCGTAACCTCTATCACGCGTATATTGTATTTTTGTGTTATTGAATTGGCCTGGTGCATGAATATATGTGTTGGTTAACGCAAAAATATGTACTCCGTGAAATTTGCTATCTGATAAAAAAAAACTACAAAAATAACTTGTTATCATTCAAATGAATAATTTTGTGTTTATTATTTAATTTTACGATTAGCGCGAAGTGAACATAAATATTTTCAACGTCGAGCCGGATTGTGTAATTATCGCAGCCATCTTGTTTACATTGGTTACAAAAAGTAGTTCAGTCAACGTCGTCTATCGAAAAAAAAACAACGTCAAGATCCACTACCGAAAGCCCTCTCGACCAATCATATTAAAGTATTCCCTAATATGCAAACCATATAAGAATTATAACGTTATGTACATTAACCGCGCGTAACGTCGCACGAAGTAATCCCGACATTTCAGAGGGAAATATGATCCTCAGAATGGAATATGAAGATTTGTTCAATGACACGTGGGATAGTCTCAACCAATCAAATATTGATTAAACTATCAATATGTTTAAACAGTGGAATAATAGGTTATACAAATATTTGTAGAATGTAATGAAAAAAAAATTCAATGTAAAAACAGGTATGTCAATATACAGTCCTCGAAATAAGACAATACAAATGTATTCACCTTTTGTGAGATACTTATGAACCGAAGTCTTCCAAAGTTGTGGGTAAAATTCCTGACAGGACATGAGAGTAGACATTAACCAACTTATTAAAAGATAATAAGTTACGACTTGAAATGACGATGTTCCTGACTTGATAACACCCCTTTAATTTAAATAGGTTAAACATCGTATGTGCATTTAACTGTCACTCCTAAATTCGTGATCTTCGCAATAATATCAACGGATTAATATGCAGTAAAAATAAATGTGAGGGAAATATATCATTCTGACGACCATGACACACACAACAAATATTTTGATTTGAAATCAAGTTGTCTATCACTATTAAATCGACAGGGTTATCTCCTGTTTATCTTTTTGAACATATATCATATTCATGCACGTTATGATAGTATCTTTGTGATAATTAACATTTGGTCCTTCACTGGTAAGTATAACATGTATAATGTTTTTTCAAAAGTGATGATTTTCTAAATATTGTGTAACATTTCACAGTGGAATCATACTTTAATTTTGTTTAAACCTGTTTATTTACTTTTGACCTTAATTATTTATCCCTTATAATTTTTATTAACTATGTATTTGCATTCAGGTATCACAGATTAAATTTATTCGTTCATTGTGTGTTAATTTACGTTTTTTGATTGAGTTAAGCCTTCCAATTGATATTTTATAGTGTCTTTCTATGTTGTGATGTTCTACTATTGTTTCAGAAAAGGGAGAAGGTTTGGTACCATTAAAACGTTTAAACCCGCTGCATTTGTTTGCACCTGTCCTAAGTCAGGAATCTGATGTTCAGTAGTTGTCGTTTGTTGATGTGGTTCATAAGTGTTTCTCGTTTCTCGTTTTTTATATAGATTAGACCGTTGGTTTTCTCGTTTGAATGGTTTTACACCAGTAATTTTGGGGGCCCTTTATAGCTTACTGTTCGATGTGAGCCAAGGCTCCGTGTTGAAGACCGTACCGTGACCTATAATGGTTTACTTTTATAAATTTTGACTTGGATGGAGAGCTGTCTCATTGGCACTCATACCACATCTTCCAATATCTAATTAAAGATTGGAAAGGTTTTATTTCAAATTGTAATGGAAATGTACGAAATTTAACATAGTCTATGCTTTTGTTATCAATATAACGTCTAAAGCATTAAGCCTAAGCTTTTCATCATTTATTCGTACTAAATACATATATACTGTCTTGTTGGCAGGTTGGCAGGAATATTTGTATTTCTGTATATTTACTGTTTATAAATATTGAATTATTCGTCACACGTAGGTTGTTTTGCCCCTCAAGGCATTGATTGACATAACTTTTTTTTGCAAAACGGTTCTGTACTTACATATTATATATCTAAATGCTCTTCAGCTTCGTATTTGAGTACGGGTTTGATTCGAACGCCATTGATGTGTCTTAAAAGAAACGAAACCCAAATCTAGCATACCAAATTATAACGTCTAAGATCTTTGATGAGATTTTATTTATAACACAAAAAAATGACTTTCCTTCTTTACTTTGAAATCTACCAACAAAGCTACTTGGATAAACAAGATGAAAATGTTGTATAATTATGTTTATTTTACGAGTATCATATGTGTATTCGTGCTATATATAATGACGTAAGAAATGCATTGACTTATCAAACTTGAATCTGAGGATAACATGATAGTGATTTGGATTGCGACAAAGACATTTGTAGTCATGCATGTGATATCACATATAACAAATAAACTATGATATGATTAATTGTTTTGCATTTGTTCACATTTCAATATATCGAAAGGAGAGTAAAATTCCACGTTCACAAATTAAGGAAATTTTAGAAAATAAGGTTTGATCTCTTTCACGCAACGTTGACCATAGATGAATTTGCATATTCTGTTTGTGTACTTTTGGTCATATAACTCCTTACGTTGCAGTGTATTTACCCATCCCTAGCTTTGGAATTTCTTGGTTTGAGTGTTCCTGACAACACACTGTTTAGTTCATTTGTTGTCATTAACGAGAATTTTGTGAGCTCTATGAAAAGAACCAAAATCGGTCTACTGTCGGTTGTCATGTCTTTAAGGATGTTCGCTCCTCTTGTTTTTGAAATTTTGCCAGATTTTCGGAATCCTCTGGTTTTATCCATGTTTTGCCATTAAAAAATTTTGTCCACTAACCCCTACTTTTCTTTTCATAATTTTATTACATATTGTTTTAAAAGCCATATTTGAAAATCTTACAAAATCATTGTTATTTTTTCTTAGTTTTTAAAAGAGAAAAGCGGACAATGTTAAAAGTATGAAAAATCTAGAGAGAATCATTTCCCGCCAAATTTTCAAAGGCTTATATGTCGAAAACAAGCACACGGACCCATCATTTTTTTTCTTATTTTTTAGTTCCTTAATTCATATTGTTTCAATAAATAACAATCTTTTAAAAAGCTTGTTATTTTGAAACAGAGTAGCGAACTTCCTAAAAATGCAACCTCAAATTCATTGAAAATTATACACACTGATGAAAAGATAAGGTTAAAGAAAGACGCATGCTGCAGAAAATAATAATTATAATACCTACCGACATGTGTTGTAGGTGAAAAAAAAAAAAAAAAAAAAACGATGCTGAGGAAAAGGAAATCGACTGAAAATGTCTATGTTGTGATCTTGAAAATCAATTGATCAACTTTTGATCAATTTCTGCTTTTAGTTTTATCGTGTTATATGCTCTTAAAGGCTAGAAATGTTTCATTGCTTTCGTTTCATACATGAATAGGTGGCGATACATTGTAATTTATATTACAGGTTGCACTTTGTAAATACATCTGTTTGTCAAACCACGCCTCTTTTAGGGATATAGAATATTCAGTAATAGTTATACATCGAGGGATAGGTGTGTCTGGATAAGAAACCCCGTCGGCCGGAGGCCGGAGGGGTTTCTTATCCAGACACACCGTATCCCGAGGTGTATAACTAACTTACACCCCATTCTAAACCCTATATTTGTTAACATTGATTATTAAATGAATAAAAAAAAAACGATAGCATATTTATTGACAATACCAAACCATGATTTATATGAATTTTTTTTATTACATGAAACCCCACTAGTAACCTTCTTTGGTTACCTTCGTTCAAACTTTGACAAGTGAGTATATTTTACAAATGTCAAGTTGTTTTGCATATTCCCGTTAAATCCTGTGCTAATAATGATCAGAGGGTCAAGGTTGACCGTTTCGTGTATTCTTATTACAAACAAACAATACATCATGTTCCTTGTATGCAGTTGTCAATATGGACGGGTATAAGACGGACGACATTTTGTGGCAAGCGTTGGATTTGGTAGAAGAGACTTAAGATAAAGGCAATATTATGACCCAAAGTACTGACCGGTATCAGTGTAATAAAGGTAATCATAACTGTATTTCATATCTTATGGTTTTATACCCCCCCCCCCTCTTCTCGAGAATAAACAAACATTCATATTCGGACATACTAAGGGATAGGTGTGACCCGACTACCAGAACCGCTGAACATACAAAGATACAGATTTAGTATTAAGGAACTCCCTTTTTGGGGGGCAAACAGGGGCTGATCCAGCTGGGGGTTCCCAACTCAACAGAAAAAGGGATCCAACCATTCAAATGCATTGATCTTTTTGGGTCCAAACCGCGGAAACCCACCCCAGATCGGCCAATGGGTAACCGGGGGTGGGGGGGGGGGGCGGATGTGTCCCAGGAGTTAGAATCCTCATTTTTTTAAAGACCAATGCTTTAGAATAGAGACATATGACTGGGATAACAAAAATTACTTCAAGCAAAGGAGTATTTAAAGGATAATTTTTGTATTCAAAATAGATGCTTAATTCTTTTTTTCGCTATTGGAATTTCCTGAAATGTGTTTTTTAATATCTTGAAACAATTTGTAGTGAACACTATTTGTAATTTCTTATGTTCATGCTATTTAAAAAATAATCAATTTCTATTGTTTCGAATAACAATGGACTTTGTTTGCGGGATGTAGAAACAGGGGTTTCCAGAAACCCCGCTCGTCACACCCTGTGGTCAAAATCCTTTGTTATTCGTAACAATAGATCTATTCAATTTACACTTGTTTCAGAAATAGAAACTATGAAGTATAACAATAGAACTGGGGTGTAATAGATAATTAATTGTGTTTACGTACTGAATCCCAGTTACGATCTCTATGTTTCATCTCTTAGAGACATAACTTGGGAATGTTACCAGTAAATATACATATGCATATTGTTTATATTGCAATCTGTGGTAATCCTTCAGTCAAGGTAGGTGTAGTTAAGAAATTTAGTGTTAGTTTAAACTCTTAGAAGTTCGGGCATATACACGTTGAAAATATGCCGCACAGCCCTATATTTTTTACCTTTGAAAAAAAAGTAGTGCATATGATCTTTCCATTCTAGGATATAATTTTTTTCAAAACTTCATAGTAAAAGAGGTACATTTTAAGCCGTAAAAGGAGCTCCTATGGGAAACTTCATTGTCGATATTTACAGAAACATGAGAAATGCAACCTATATTGGGTGAAAAAAAGAGAACATACAGAACTTAACCAAATTCGGTTTATCTCACAGATTTTAATGAAATTAACTCAAATATGAGGTTTATAAATGTTTTATGAAGATTGATAAAATCCTGGGCCTTAACTATGATGACTCAGCATATATTCACAGTTAACAGTTTGCATAGTTTACTTATAGCTCTGAATGCAAAATAAATTTATAATATATGCATATTTGAAAGTTAAATTGTTTAGAAGCGCTTATATTTACTCTTCGCAGTCATTGAAACTCATAGATCCTTCCTGAATATTATTGGTGGGGTGTTTTTGTCCTGTCGATAACCTAAAAGTAAGCCGTAACACCTAAATCTGCTTTTTTGTCACCGTGGCATAAAAAATACAAGTTATAAATGCTAAAATATCTCAACAAAACTTACAATATTGTGTTCTATCCTGAATATGTACTAAATATCCCATATTGCTAGAAACAGCAGAATAATTTAGGAAATTTGAGGCCCCAGGGGCAAAATACAGAGAAAATTTCCTACCCCCTGGGTCATAAAACAAAACATTTAACTTGTAAATGCTATGATTTTATGATTTTAAAGGTCTTTATATAGAAAACAATAACTGTGCTTGGAAATTTTGCAAAATCAGATGTTAGCAGTCATTTCTATAAAATTTTAAGTTATAGATAATGCATATTTTAAGGTTTTTCTTGTCGTATAACACACCTCGACAAGAAAAACCTTAAAATATGCATTATCTGACTTATACACCGTCGAAAATGTTATTGTCTGCAAAGATTTGTAGGATTTGCATCCTATTTTACCGACCACACTAAAGTGGGATATTCTTTTCTGTTGCGTTCAGGTTAAAATTCGCCCTATGGCTCATTTAGAATATGAAAATAAAACTCACTAATTAGTCTATATATAAACTCTAGAAGTCAGTATTCAGTTACAATAAAAATATTAGATGTTTTGTTAGTTATTTATTATATCAACTTAATGAAATAGGGATGCTATGTTTTGGGGTTTTTTTTCTTGATAATTTTATTGCGGAAAAACAGATTTTTTTCAACAATGTTTAACGAACTATTCAGAATAATAGTTTTCTCTCTTTTGTCTGGAAAACTTTTTTTTTCAAGCTGAGATTAAAAACTAAATATTATATTCCACCCACCCTTTTATAGAGTACGTGTCTGTTATTCTACAGAAAATAAGAATATTTGGTCATTTGGTCATTTGATAGAATAAATGGTATATATATAGATGTGAAAGGTTAATAACTGACACGAAGAGAACACGCAATTGTGATACATGTACATGTAACACGAAAAACGAATACCCATACGTCGAAGTATGATTTCCAATACAGTGTGAATCAATAAGATCAGAGGCTTATTTGGGGGGGGGGGGGGGGTATGTAGCTTCATTTATGATAAATGCATATACGTTTTATTAATATTAATCCGTACGTAGACTTGCTAAGGGCACCCCCTTTTCAAATTCCTACACACAAATGTGATAAATCTGGCTTATTTTATGATAAGTTTTGTATTATTAAATTCATCTCACATAATGTCCCTTTATTGTAGCAATAAATTATCAAACTTCACATTATTTGTTTCGAAAGTTAAAATGATCGTCAAGAACGATGTTTGGTATTTCAGTCTAATGAACGGAGAAAAGGATTGTTTATGCCTTAAACCTAAGTAAAAAGTAAAAACACAATTGACTAACAACACACGATAACTTTCAAACGAATTAAATGTTTAAGTAATTTATAGTTTGCATTTTAATCAGGCAAAATAATGACCTTACACAAGTCATTATTTTATGCCTTGAAGCAAATTTCATTGAAACTTGGTATCGTCCGGTTTGATTCTTCAAAAGAATGACCTATGGTTCTGAAAGAAAATAACTCCATATAGGTATATAAGTGAATTTATACATCAGACTGGTATCTGCATACATACAACTATTGCAAATATGGCTTTATTTGAACACTTCTAGTTCATATATTAGCTAAATTATGTCAGATATATAGTTAGAGATGATAGTGTTGTGGCAAGAATTCTAAACTGACCATTTGAGGCAGAAATTGTAAACTTCCATTGATAAATATGGACTGGAGACAGAGGCAGGATTGGATAATTTATATAATCTTTAATGTTGGAATGATTGGCTGCTAAACATTACATTTACAGTATTCTGAAATGCTTTCAATTTGTTATCAGAACAATTTTAAACAGGTTCTGGCATTTCATGTCAGAAAACATGCAAATAGGGTAAGCTGGCAATAATTAAAGTCTTGTTTTCAAATTCTTTAAAAAACTGAAACAGGGGAGGGGGTATAAAATGTGCAGTAAAAGAAAACTTAGAGTATATGTAGTGATTTTTTTAAAGCTATAATTCTGATAAATAAGTATTAATGTGAGAAAAAGTACTAGTGTTTTTAGGGAGTTTTCTATTTGAAAAAATGTTTGTATAGATTGCACTTTGTAAATACAGCTGTTTCTCAAACCACGCCTTTTTTGGAGAGATATAGAATATTCATAGATAATTAATTTTGTTTACGTACTGGTTCCCAGTTATGATCTCTATGTTTCATCTCTTAGAGACATAACTTGGGAATGTTACCAGTAAATATACATATGCATATTGTTGATATTGAAATCTGTGGTAATCCTACTGTCAAGGAAGATGTATTTAAGAAATTTATTGTTAGTTTAAACTCTTAGAAGTTCGGGGCATATAAACGTTGACAATATGACGCACAGCCATATATTTTGACCTTTGAAAAAAATAGTAGTGCATATTATCTTTCCATTCTAGGATACAATTTTTTTGAAAACTTCATAGTAAAAGTGGTAGTTTTAGCCGTAAAAGGAAAACTGCATTGTCGATATTTACAGAAATGCGACCTACAATGTTATGATGATTTATAATATAAATTCTTGTTCATTGTTTGTTTGTGTATTTTGTTGCTTTTTCCTTTGTGGCAAGAATTTTGAAGATAATAATTGAACACAGTTTCGAGGAAATGATAGAATGTTTTTCTTACTTAGAATGAAGGTGAAATATTTTTAATTTTATTTGATATCACATTGCGATGTATGTTTCTTAATAAAAGACATTTGATAATAATCATTACTAGTATGTATGATACATTTTTACAAATAAACTCTTAATTTTGAGCTTTTGTCACATGATTGCCAAAAATGTATTTCTATAAGTTCATTCATAATGACCTGCTATTTCATCATACATGAATTGTATTATGCAATCCGATACATGCATAGGTTTTTTTTTCTGACAGGCATACCCTTAATTTGAATTTCAGGTTTCAGTTACTTTATACTTATGTACATAAAAAACTTAATTGTTAGGCATAACTCAAGCTCAACACTATCTTCTTTTTAATGACATTTTGTAAGCAGAGGATTGAGTCATTTACTGAATAATACTGAACAGCTTTTTGAAATATTTGAAACCATAAAGAAAAATATAAGTCTGATCAATATTGACTTAATTGATTGAACAAATCTCACTCATATTATATAAAAAAAATACAATATACATTAATTGTTAATACCGTAAATAGGAATATTTTGGCAATTATTACAACAAATTAATTGAAACGTTTGACCTTTAAACGTTTTTGATTCGAACGTATCTGATGCATATCATGTAAAAGAGACGCGCAGCTTCCATACACACTTATCAGCCTGCAATCTTTGATTAAGCATTGTAAAGTTCTTTCTTTTTTTGGTTTTAACATTGATTTTATTATTAGTAATTTAAGGCATAGCAAAACATTATTGTTCACAGCTTTTACTACACCCTGCCGATACTTTTATTTTGACAATACATGTAAAAATGATCATGCTTTTCTCAAATTTCATTTGAAGATTCTACAATATATCCGTCGGAGGATTGTTCCTTTATACTCAAGTATGTGAGAATATGATTTGTGTAGCTACATCTGTAACTGTGGGAACCATATATACACAACTCTTGTGATCAAATATTAAACTAGAGAGACTTATAACTGTAATGTAAAATAGCTATTTTTTTAACTTTTTGCATAATTTAAAAAATATTTCAGGTAACTGCATGTATAAATTGTCCTGTTAATTGTGTTTGCTTTTGAAATCCGAAAGAACTATTTACTTAAAGGACCTTTGAAATTGAAAATGTACAACAGATGAAAATTCATTGAACTACAGATTCATTGGCGTATTTAAGGACGAAGATAAAGGAATAAATGTTAATCTCAGAAAGCAGTCGAAATAATGAATTATATGAAAACACATTTTTAGCAGTTATAGTATTCTAAATCTGTACCATTAAATATATTGCAAATTATGAATTTCTAAGGAAAAAAAAACCAATCTTTAAGACGTTTGCACAAAATTAAACACTGCTGAAGTACTGAGTTCGCCAGACAAAAACGTCAAAGTGTTTTAAATATTAAAGTATTCAAAACTGATAAACAATTTGATTGTTGCTTAAATATTAGTGATATGTATGTGCAAAGTATAAATTACATCGTCTTGATAAATATTATGGACATTAACCAAAAATTAGCGGTTCATTATTTGTACCGTTAATGTTATAACTATTACCTGGTATTTATTTCTGATGGGGGACTTTTAGTCCCTGAGGGTACAATAGGTCAGAAGCTAAGTATTTAATTACTTTTATATTGGCATGAATATATGGATATTGTGCGATTGGATTTTGCAGTTTTAAACCTAAAAAAAAACATTTTAAATAAAGGAATACACCGCCCTCGTGAGTAGGTTAGATTCCTTTCCTGGGTTAAGCTCCATGATTTGGTCTTTTATCGTTTATATCAGATTCGTTAAATATTAAAACTTAAAAATAGCGTTAACGTTTGACGTAAATTAAACAGTCTCTAAATCATCGACAATTTCGTAAACATACTTATATTTATTTTTATAATAGATCAAAGGTCAATTTTGACAAATAGTTCAGATCCTTCTAAACCGTATCCTTTAAATTAACTATTTTGATGATAACTTAAAATTGAATTGGGATGTATTTGGCTATTCTGTTTTATTATGATATTTTTGGCGTTTTGTCTCCGCAAGTAATAATTAATTTGTACATCCTTTGGGTTTGAGAGTTCCTGATGAAGTTAATTCAGATAATGTGGTAGGAAATGGTTCAATACGCGTATAATTGAGAACATAAATGTCTTCTGAAAGCCTTCGATAATAAGAAAAACCTTTACCGCATGGTCTGCTATAAAATTCCCCTACATGAGAAAATTTGAAACAACGCAATCGATAAAAACAACGGCCTGACTAATGACAAAACAATATATGAAAAACGAATGTAACAGACAGCAAGCAACAACACCTACTAAATTATAGGCTCCTGACTTGGGACAGGCACATAAATAGTGTTACGAGGTTCAACATGTCCGTGTGTGTTTAACCTTTAAAAACATGTAACAGTGAAATCACAGCACATGTTAAGTATAAACGATAAAAAATACCGACCTGAGAGTAATGAAGTTATAGAAATCAAGTCCAAGGCCAATAACAACTAATACATAAAACATGTCTCCCAGGCTAAGGTATCCACCAGTACACATCCAACGAATCAAGTGTTAAAACTTCATTAACAGTTTTTGAAAAGCATGACCTTGCGCTATGATTTAGTGGTTGGTTTTGTTCCTATTAACAACATAACCGTAAAACTTATCATTTGATGTCTCATTTTTTATTAGTACAGCCAAAATTCAAAACTAAATCTTTGCATGTATGAATGTAAAAGTTTTAAAAAATATATGGTAACGAAATATCTAGCTTAATACTTTACCAGTTTTACATAGATTACGTTCACTGATATTCAAACTATTTTAAGTACAGGCATGAGCTTATTTAACAAAATCGGACGTTAATTTACCGTAAGAAGGAACATCATCATACAAAAAAGTAAAAATTAACAATAGGAAACGAAAAATCGTTACTTTTGGCGTAAACTCTTGTTTTGATTTTCCTTTGTGAATTTGATATATTTCAATCTAGAAAAGACAAATACTGCTATTAAAATGTGGTGATAATGCATTGTTTAAAATTGAGATCACTTGGAGAAATTAATGTAGTCTAATTAGATGGTTCTTCATCATTTAAGGCAAATACATCATCAAGGTTACGGTACGTGTAATTAAAAATATCAATTAAATGTAATTACGACGAACGTTTTCTGAGTTAGGCCATACGCTCTGATTCATAACACATGTAACAAGTATGTTATTTCAGGGGTGCAATTGGTACCCATAGGGATACCTTCAATCTGTTGATCCAAATAAGGTATAATATTGGACACACAGAATTTATAACGGAATATTTTTTATCTAAATCCTCAAATGTTGTATCTTAGTTTCATTACGAAAAAAGGATATATATTTGATCGAGGAGTTTCATAGCTTGGTTGACAAATGAGCCTCTATAATTGTGATGGCTCGTTGCCTCTTCCAGGTTCAATTAAAACATTTAAATATTTTTCAACAACAGCCATTGTTTTGTCATTATCTAAAATGTGTTGTTTCTGGACAGTTATTAAATTAAAAGCACCGTCCCTTTGCTTTAATATGATGTATGTTAATATCGGCAGATTTGTCAACATTGCCTTTCCAAGTAAGTCACCATGTCAATTGTTCTCTTGGTAATATTATTATCTACATCTCTCTTCCAAAAACAGCTTTTGATTAAATTTCAACAGTTCATATTCTGTCATTATGATCGTGTATTATAGTAGGACTATTTACATAAATGTATATTAATGTTCGTAATCTATAGTTCATGTACATGTAATATAAATATAAGAAAATGTGGTTTGGCTGTCAAAGTGACTACTTTCCACAAGAGACACAACAGCTTAGTAGTAGGTTACTATAGGTCACCGTACGGTCTTAAACAAAAAGTAAAACCTATACCGTATAGAAGGCTATAAAAGTGAAAAACAGGTGGGACAGACACAAACAGCGTATGACTTGATGAAAAATGCTTATGGGTGCTTAACCATCCCATAACCTTAACAGTGATGGTACAACACAACATAAGAAAAAATTGTTAAAATCAGTTAAAAACGTTTTGACTCATCAGATCGACAAAACTATACACACCTTGAAAAAAGACTAGAGATGGAAAGAAGTTGATGTCCAAAAGGGACAAGTGCGCTAATGACAGGCATTCGTCTGTAGCGGAATCTAAGTTTTCATGGTCGTTGCATTGACTGTTCAAATGTGCATAGACAAATGTTATTTTCGGAACAAATGTTCTTTTGTACCATTTTATTTTTGCATCAACCTCCGTGCCCCCACTTTTCACCTCCGATGTAGAAGTTTGTAGTAGCATTATATGTTACCTTAACCTTTGGCAATTAATTATAGCATCCAAGTTTCTTTTAACGAACCATCGCTTATCCATTGACACTCGTACTTAAACTGTAGTGAAGACTTTTCCAAATGACAGTTCTTTCTTTATTAGACCCTGTTACGTATACTGACCACCAAATTCTTCTGAAGGATGCACTAACACTACTATACATTAGAAGTATACAGTCAGGTTGATGATTTTAATCGTGTACGAATGAATAAAAAATCGTATAATAGTTTAAAAATCGAAGAAAACTATTTGTTTACTCTCATTATTTTTTATGTATAGGTAAATATCTATATGCATTGGACATCTTCGCCTCTTTTTTGCGTGTAAGCTGTAAAGCCAATGTTTCATTTCTGTTTTGAATTTTTTAGTGTGATGCTTAATTTTTCCACCCTACATGAATGGTGCCTGAACCTAAAAGTAAGAAGTATTCGGTCATAAATGTTGTTTTAATTCCAGCTTACTTATGCAATTTCAATTAGCCTGTCATAATTGGATTGATTGATTGATTGATTGTTGGTTGCTTAACGTCCAGTGGCAGATATTGCATGCATATTCAGGACGAGAACAAATTTACAATAAATACAATAGGTAGGTTCTGTAATAGAGGCGTCAAGGATTAAAGTCGGGGAAATTTAGACTGCCACGGGAAATGAGGGTATATTGGATAGGGACAGAAATTTAGCCTTGCAACAGGTCACCTACGGACCCCTCGAAGAGTTGTTGCAAGGGTTAATTCCTAACGTGCAAAGGGCATGGCAGTCTCTTTACACGAGACATCGGATTTAACGTCCCCATTCTGAACGGACGTGGCTGCAAATTTATACATCTCGCACAGCCAAACGGACGCTCCACTTTGGCAAGGGTTTGCTGCCGGTCGGAGGAAAACCAATGGTAACCATACTTCTATTCCCCAGTCACCCTTGGGGTGTCATAATTGGAATAACGTCATATGTTGTTCTGTACAAATATGTACTACAAATGATTTATTTTGTAGCATGGAGTCATATTTATCACCTTAGGACATGCAAACCAGATGAAGAGAGTTCATTGCCTAAATACATACTCGGCACATTAACCTAATCCTATGGCTTATTAGTAATCACTTAGCAACATCAATGGTCGGACGAGGCAAATTTTGCAATCTGTCTTTTTTTCACCAACAATGCCTTATACTGTATGATATGCATGGATCTTGATTTCGGATGATGAGACTGATAACGACATTGATGTTTGTGTTGGTAAGTATATGACTTATCAATTCTAAATATTTATACATGTTAATTATACACTGAAAGAGTTGTTGTAGAACTAAAATGTAAAATATCTATTTATCTGTATATTGATATATTTGTCAAGCTAACACATACTTTTTTCTATTGACTTTGCTTGTTTCACATTTTTACATCAAACTTGTTGCAATACTGAGCACTCTGAGTACATGCACAATTGATTTCCATTTGCGGTCATATCGCATGTACATAAGCTATATGTAGCTTGCATATCGTGTCTCATGTGACTGTATTATTGAATCGCAAGACAAATATGGGGTCACACTGTGTTTTATAGGAGCGAATTAACAAAAACTTAAACACAAAAAAAAATTAAATAATGTTTCAACTGCTACCGTCAAAATCGTTGTACATGTACATTTCTAAATGCCTCTTTAAAGTACATATTAGTGGTAATTAACTTAATTTACCTAAATTGCACTTCGGTCGCATAAAAAAAATATAAACTGAAATACACGAGTCATGTATTCTTCATATCTCAAAGTCCAACGGCTTCCTTACGTGGTACCCAACACTTTGACTAAAATAGATTTGTCTCGTTTATTTTTTATAAAATTTTCACATTATATTTACTTTGACCTATTGACAAAATAAATAGATATGTCAAGACATTTTAACGACACAATTTGCAGAAATAGTTTCATTTGATATATTGAAGTTTGACAAACACCAACATTGATCATTGAGAAGCTTGATTTTTCTTTAAATATAGTATATAAAACTTTTAGCTGATTTGTTAAAGAGTAAACTTTTTTTCTGATCTGTACCGCTTTAAACAGACAGTGTCAAAGAGAATCATATTAATAAGTTTAATGTGTTTGAGCTTTTGACTTTACCATTTGATAAGGGATTTTCCGATTTGAATTTATCCTTTGAGTTTTGTATTTTTGTTATTTTACTTTTCAATACTGTAAATTCAGAAATTATTGCGATGTTTTTATTATTGCGAAAAATGCGACAGGGTTATAATTGCAATAATTTAAACTCGCATTTTGAAATTTTTTATATGAATTAAACAGGATTTTTTTCAATATCGCAAAAATTAAAATCACATTTTAGTCTAAAATGACAAAATCGCAATAATAAATGCACGCAATAATTTCTGAATTTACAGTAAGTACTTAACGTTTGATTATTGCCACTGTTTTATCATTTTAACACTATCGTCAGAATATGAGAGGCGAGACGAAACAAATGCAAACACTTTTTTTTAATGTTGACCAGTCGGAAATAGTTCTTTACTACACAAGTACAATACATGTCCTTTGTCAGTTTGTAGGGTCAATCAAAACAAAGTTTAGCTAGTGCATATCTATTAAATGATACATCATGGTTTACATAACATGTTCATTTACCATAAATCTTTTCTTTACATCGGTATATTTAATTGATATCATTTTTACGGAATCTATTCCCTCCTGTCCAACCATAGCATACACATTTGTGTATTATTTTGCTTGAACTACGTCTAGGCATTTGTTTTGTTTTAATTCACGTGTCAATCCTATAGGTTACAATCAACCATTAGAAATTATGGGGGCAGCCATTTTATGAAGAAACATGTCATTCAGAATTATGAGTATGGCTTATCCTGATTGGTCGATATGTGCACCCGTTATTTTTTTATTATTAGAGACTTCGTGCACTCTGCATTATACCAAAGGCAAAATAATGTATTTTCTTAGCCCTAATGGAACTGAGAAGTCTTTTCTACGCTACAATGGGACACGCGTTTTAAGTGCCAATTTGATAGGTAAGGGAGATAAGTACCAATTACATAAAAAAAAGCCACGGGAACCTATATTTTTTGGACCAAACAATACTGTCCTAATAATTTGTTTTATTAATTCTAGCAAGGTTTGGTTATTAAAATCAACTCTCTAAAGTCTGTATCTCGAAAAAGGCTACCATTGACGCCTATTTGAAAATTAATTGTTTTTTGCAATTGATTGCGTTACACGTTTAGCTGAAAGGTTGCACCGGAGAACATAATCTCGTGCTCAACACATGTAATTTGATAGGCGGGTTTAAAATTACGTTCAGAAGCTACAAAGGGTGTATTTAAAAGTAACATGCTCATCGTCAGATTGATCGACCATTTCTTAATTAAGCTATACGTATATTGGTTTTACAAGAAATCGTTTTAGAAATACTATCGTTTGTTTCTATAAAATTCAATAAACAATAATATGATATTTGCTCCTATATAATGATTTTTCATAAAAATCAGTGAATGTTTTTCAAGTTTTCAACACACTACTCGGTTAGAATTGAGAGAAGTATAGAAAGGGGGAAATATTTTAGTAAAAAAAAGGAGGAAAGAATAAAAAAACTATTTGAGCACTAATCGTTCCTATCTGACACTGCTGTTTGGTAGGGAACCCGTAGAGAGTGGTAAACGGATTGTACTGCCTTTATCGGTATATTTTATGCAAGGAAGGTTTTTTTTTCAGTTTGCATACATAACACTTTCCGAAATATCCTTGCTTATAATATCTGTACTTACTATTATCCAAACTAACCTCTCCCCTTAGCGTAAAATCTCCGACTCTCGGGGTTTTGGGGTATTTTGAATAAAACTCTAATAACATAAACGGTACCAATTTTTCTGCACCAGATGCACATTTCGACAATCAATGTCTCTTCAGTGATGCTCAAGGTCAAAATATTTGAAAATCCAAAGCTTATTAAAAAGATGAAGAGCTATAAGCCAAAAATGCAAAAACGTATAGCCAAAGCCGGGCAGGGTATCAGAGCTTTGTATGAGGGAGATACATTCCTTAATTTTAAATTGTTTCAAACATTTTGTAACAGGAAATTTCAATAACACTAAATCCGTATTTTCATGCCAGTACCGAAGTTCTGGCTACTGGGCTGGTGATACCCGCGGGGACTATCAGTCCACCAGCAGAGACATCGACCCAGTGGTCTATAAGTAGTCATAACATTTGAGTGTGTTCTTATTATTTAATTAGAAGTACAAAAGTACGCATACACATGTTCATTGTTGTCTCGGACAAGTTCGAAATTCTGTGCCAAATATTTGTTTGAAAGGAGTTATGCCACTTTAAATTTAAAATCTAAATTCTATAGAAATTACCCTGTAAGCGCTTTCAAGTATACAAATTGCCAGGCTTTTTATAAAATATCAAAGGTTCATTCAAACAATGTCTTTGAAAATTCGAACAATAGCGCTGATAAAATATATTACCTGGATATGCATCATTTAAAATCGATATTTTATTGAAAAAAAAAAACATTTTAATGCTTTCTATGTGGCATGACTTCACTTATTGTTGAAGGCCGTATTGATACTTGTGTTTGGTTACATCTACATCTTTTGACGATACACGCACATGTAGTTGTCTCATTGTTAATCATGCCGCATCTTCTTTTTTATATTGTTAACGATCTAATGCTTAAAATTCTGGCAACTTATTTCTGAAAAGTATAAAAGAACATCATATGATAGCACACTGATTATATGTTATCTGTTATCACAAGGTTGTTCTAGGACGGTTGTTAAGATCATATCTCCTAGAAAAATGTGGTGTGTATATATGTTTATGACATACAGTCAGATACAGCCTGACGCGTACCACTGAATCAGTATATCTTCAACGTTATAAAAGTAAGGAGACGTGGTAGGATTGCCAATAAGACAACTATCAACCACAGTTAAAACGAATTCGATGTAAGCAATTATAGGGAACCATATCGCCGTCAACAACGAGACAAATCCATACCGTATAGTCGGCTATAAAAGGCATCTACGTTAAATATATGAAACAATTCAATTGAGAAAACTAACGTTCTAATTTATAACAAAACAATTTACGAGAAAAAAATATGATACGCTTTATCCAACGCCAACCACTGAGCTACAGGCTCCTGACTTGGACAGACACACGAAGAAAATGGCAGTATTAAACATGTTTGAAGGCGCCAACCCTTCCCTAACCTAGACGATGATGCAACGGCACAACACACGAACAAACAATACAAACTAATAAACGAAAATCAAATATGAGAAACAGCAATAAACGACAACCACACAATTACAGGCCCTAACTTGGGACAGGAATACATAGAATACATATAATGTGGCGGGGTTAAACATGCTTGAAGGCGCCAACCCTTTCTTGAACTTTGGACATTGGTGCAACGGCCAAGCACATCACACAAACAAACTTTACAAAACCATAAACGAAAAACAAATATGAGAAACAGCAATAAACGCAATCACTCAATTGCTTGCTACTGATTTGGTACATGTACAGTATTCACCTTTTTAAAAAAAACTTCCAAGATTGTATCTACATGATGTCAATAGTCTTTCCAAAACTTATCAATACATAGTTTGTTTAGAAGGATGTTAATCTTTTTTTACATTTTAAGTTTTTGATTTTCGAATTTAGAAAAGAACAAATCATTCATTTAATGCTTTAAGGAATCAAACTTGGCCAATTTTCTCTCATGTTACTGCATAAAGCTTTGGCTAATGTTTCCATTACTGCTTGTTTAAAACGCAAAAGAGACTCCCAATACATTTGTTAGTGTTGTCTTCTATACTCCAGGTCTACCCCTTACTGTACAAGTGCACTGCCGGTTACCGGCAATGCGGGTTAATACAAACCAAGTTTGAGTAACATTACAACTAAGGTGTGTATGATACAAAATGCTTTCCTGATTACTTTCGCGGTTTGTATATACATCCTGTTCACCTTATTCAAACAGCGATATTTATCTTCCATTTTTTAATCTTTTGTGTCTTTTTATTACAGGAAACCGAAATCATCATCTTTTTTTATTGATTTTTAAAAGATGTCCACAGACAACTGATTAGACTGTATTCCAAATTTATATTTTTCAGGTGTTTCACCTTAGGTTCTCAATTATACAAAATAAATTTCTTGGAAAATAATTACCCGTGATATCATAAAGTTGTGTCTATCGGATAATGAGCTCTTGGTGATTTTTGTAACAGCAATAGATTTACTCTACAGTATAGTATAAGAATTAAAACCTAATCACACAAAACAGCTGAAGATATCTGAAAACTACAAATAAGAAAGATCAATTGTTTTTAGTATTTCAAGAAAACAGGAATAAGAAAAACATTATTTACAAGAACCAACTTACTATTTTGAAACAATCTCCGAGTATTATTTGAAATGCATAAAAAATCAGTTTGGTTGATGATGCCTTTCAACGCAAGATTTTAGAAAACAAGGAATTTTAAAATGTAAAATTTGCGATAGTGCTAACGAAAAAGTGTACGTAGCGGCTACATTTTGATACAAATGATGTTTACAAACCTGTTTGAAATTCTTTTGATCATACAGGAAAAGATTATTGTACATTATTGACTAAACAAACTTAGGTACCTTAAAAAAAATGCGTTTATCTAAAAGCTTTTGAAAAATGTATCTTTTTTACTGTAATTATTTCTTTTGTATTATTCATTTCAGGTTATTTACAAAACTGCACCATTTCGCATTATTTGCCCTCAACCTTCTGAAAGGTATTTGAGAAGTAAAGCTAAATGTACAGATTATCGCAATTACACATGCTTATTTGATGAAAATCAACATTGTTTTAGGGAGAGCTGTTCAGTTAAATTTGACTTTCAAAGACCAGGTAAGTAGATGAAGCTGATAATCTAATATTGAAGCACTGTGTCGTATTTATACTTTATTTCCATAATTTTTGGTATTATGCAGTATATTGTTGCATTTCCGTATTTTTTAAATCTTTATGCTGTTATTTGTTCATGGTTAATCAGCGACAAACATGTATTTTTAGTGAGTTTATTTATTTTTTTTTTTTTGATATGCAAGAATTAAAGAAGAACATTTTAGATTTTGCAACATTTATCTTACGTAAGAATAGTTGTCAAAGGAGAAGGTCCGGTAAGAGCTTGTTTTGGCCTAATATTCGAAGTACATCTAATGAAAGATTTTTGACAATTTTTAAACACGTAAGTGTCTACTGCAGTCGATTCAATTAGTGTATGTAAAAGATTTGGACTGGTTTGGTCATTAAAAACGCTCAATTGGAGGCTTAAATATGAAAAATCTATCAAATACGCCATAAAACGTCACTTTTCAGATGGTTTTCGTCTAAAAAGAAAGTGGGCGCATTCGTGTTCCGTCACAATCTTTATATATGTTATGTGTTATCGTCAAATACAACATATATTTAAATATTAAGACTGAACACAAATGCGGCCACTTCCATTTTAGACAAAACACCGCCTTCAAATAAGCACAAAAGCAAACATCAGTTTAATTGAAGTCTGGAGCTGGCATGTCAGTTAACTGCTAGTAGTCTGTTGTTATTTATGTATTATTGTCATTTTGTTTATTTTCTTTGGTTACATCTTCTGACATCAGACTCGGACTTCTCTTGAACTGAATTTTAATGTGCGTATTTGTTATACATGTTATAAAACTAAGATTTAACAAATGGAAAACTTTTACAATATCGTTACATTAAAAATCAATTCCATATATCTGATTCATTTTTTGTACCGGTCATGGTGAACTGTGAAATGCTTTATTTTAATATTTCATTAATTACATTTTCTTCTAAGTACAACCAAAGTACTCGGGGTATAATATAAAAAATAAACAAGTGATGAATTATCAGCTCTGGTTGCATCATGACCAGTTTCGAACATTACAATATGGTAAAATATAAGATACAACTGCTTATTGACTGCATATACCAAGAAAAGCAACCATCTAGTAGTTAATATAATAATTGGATTCAGACAGTGAAAATACCTGTACCAAACCAGGAATATGACAGTTGTTTCCCATTCGTTTGATGTGTTTGAGCTTTTGACTTTTCCTTTGAGTTTTTGTAATTTCATTTTTAATTCATAGTGTTTTTTTCAGTAAAAACTCACGAGCAAGAAATAGACCCTTTTTCTAAATATTTTCAATAACATACCTAACCAATACAATTGTAAATAAGTATTTTCAAGATTTCACCTGTTTCTTGAACATATTTCAAGATAATTATAAAAATGTCAGTTCAATGAAACCGTATCGACTCTCCTTGAATTTTTTTCTTATAAAATTGGGGACTGACCTTACCTAAATCTTATTTACAAGTTCAGCGTCTTCAGTGAACTGCTGATAATTTAAGTTACTTTTGGATTATCTTTAGTAAAAGGAAGCACCATTACAAGCATTCAATGACCAAAATGTTTTGAAAGAAAACTACAGAAATGAATTACGTCAAATACAAAAGCGAGCAATTTTTCACAATGAACTTGTACCATATATAGTACGTTTCAGACTTTGAAAAGGGGAAAATCAATAGAAACATTTACCTTAAAAATGTACTTAAAATGCGTTCAGAGATTTTAAATATTGCCATAAAGATATACGTAATGCTTGCTTGATTAGATTTATAATGAATTATGATTATAACTATTTTGTGCATTTTTCCTTTGATCTTTTTTGGTGATAATTTTTCATGTCATGCTACTCGATTGAGATGGAAAATTATCGTCAGAAACTAAGGGCGCATGTGACGTTATCAATGTAAACATGAACGACCTCATTGGCCAAATAGCGATAAACAGGTTATCAGTGGTCTTTGAAACTCGAGGATGTTTCTTAGCCACATCTCATCTCTGGGCTGTCGCCTTTCGATAAGATTGTAGCTTAGAAAACCATCAATAATCTATAAATATCAAATAAGACAAGTATTCAAGAAATATGTAGGTTCATATTATTAATTAAATCGATGAACAACAAAATCTGGATAAGTTCTTTTTTTGTTGCAAATGCAAATTTGTCATGGTAATTTAATTTTCTTCAAACAAATTACATATTTTGTCAACAATGTACAACATACGCTGAAGAGCATATATCAGTCAATGTATAATAATGAGAAACAAAAGTCAGATTTATCTCCTCAGCATCACAGGTGGCGCACCAGCTACTGCGGTCCTTATCATCAGTTTCCGGCTTATCAGACATATGATCAATTTGCAATGTTTATCTACATTAAACATGTGTGTTTGTCCATGTATATGATATAAATAAATGAATCTAATTATTCTGTCATTACACTCTTGCTAAACAACTATAAGAAAGTGTGTAGATTACATTAAGCTAAGTTTTAATATAAAGTATGGCCAGTAATTATGGATCTTGGAGCTTACCACAGTTAAAAGTAGAATTGAAGAAAAGAAAAGCAAAACTATTAGGGATGAAGAGAGAACTTATTGAAAGGTAATACATATTTTCATATTCTTATAAGTAAACAATATGTTGAAAAATAGTATGTATTAAGTAAATGTTTTATGAAATAAGTCCATGATTTCAACTTTTTTTACTTTTCATTGGCATGAAAATGTTAAAGCTTTATTTACTGTACAGTGTGGTTATATACATTTATATGCTGAAATAATGGATAAATTCTTTTTCAATACTTTTCAGATTGGAAGCTTATGATAGAAACCAAGATTTTGAGGGACAGGAAGACCTTGGCGAGGTTTTTTTAATGATCTTGCCCGAATTGTCTAAGTATAAAGACATGAAACTGAATTTGTGGACTTCAAAATGGGTGCAGTTGAAACATACTTGGAACAAATGGATAAGTCGTTAGATTGTGTTGCAACCAGTTTATACAAGGAAACATTTCTAAAGTATATTCGTCTAGCAACTGAAAACAGTATTTTTTATGTAAAACGTGAATGCCGTGCCCAGTTGAAAAGTCAGTAACATATAATGTAGACGTATCAATTGATTGTGATGGTAGTATTTTTTAAAGTCAATGTGAATGCGCTGCAGGAATGGGTCCAAATGCTCACTGCAAGCATGTATGTTGTGTATAAATAGCTTTATACTACTTCTCTAGTAATGGTGAAATTGTGACAGAAGAAACTTGCACTCAGCGATTACAAACTTTTCATAAAAGCAAGCGTTTTAAAGGATCCTCTATAAAGGCATGTGACTTATCAGTAAGTGCAGTTAGGGCTAGCAATGTAAACTTTGACCCAAGACCAAGAGATTCCCGGAATACCTCAAATTATCAGGACTATTTCCGAAATATCTGTTTAAATCACAAATATGGTTAAACCTTGCCTATTGTTCAACTTTATCCACCAGCAAACATTTATGGAGTTGTTACAGACCATGAATATTTTTAATTTCACCCAGAGGACAAGTGGTTGTCAGAAAATTGTATTAGTACAATAACTGATGAAGAAATTTCTAAGATAAATCTGTTTCATCAGGTTAAGCAAAAAATCCAAAGTGGAAGGAAGAGAGATGCAAACGATTGCAATCCTCATCTTTTGGAAGAATTTGTAAAGCTACAGAAAGAACAGATTTCGAAAAAATGGCTCGATCAATGACAGAAATTGTAGATTTAAAAACTGCACCCATATTACATGGGCAAAAGTATGTAAAGTCTGCTTTGTAAAAGTATGATCAGGATTTTGGACGTTTTCCAGTAAACTGTGGAATATATGTCAGTAAGTCGCATCCATTCATTGCAGCAACCCCCAATGGGATTATCAACGACACAGTGATGGAAGTTAAATGTCCATTTGTACCAAAGACAAGATGATATCACCTAAAACTATGCCATTTCTTTGATACAATGATGGGAAGCTTATGCTTAATGAATCTCATAATTATTATTATCAAGTGCAAGGACAGATGTTTTGTACAAATCTTTAAAAAAAACTGTCACTTTGTAGTTTTTACATTGCAAGAAGTACAATATATACACATCAAACGAGATGACATTTTTATTCAAAACATGGTTGAAAACTGGAAGATTTTTATAAAACATATTTTCGAAAGGCTATTCTTCAAAAATTCCTTTATAAAGATTATGATAAATATTCATTTGAATGAAAAATGTTAATTGATAATATTGTCTTTAAACTATAACCACATGTTGACAACAATACGTTTGTTATGAATTTAAGATGTTAATGTATGTAGCAAGATTATATGGAGATAATCACTGCAGATTATTTTTTGATAAATAATCTTTGATTATTTTGTTATTTCTAGATCTAAATCATATTAGAAAGTATGTATGATAAATTTGATTTATTGATTTGTTTTTTTATTATAATTAGAGGTGGTTTAAAAAAACAAAAACAAATAGACTTTAGAATGCATTAATATCATGAATATGGACAAGATGTTATCACCAATGAAGCAGTTACCCAATAACACATATGAAAATAAGAAGATGTAGTTTGATTTCCAATGAGACAATTCTCAACATGAAACCAATTGACATAGAAATTAACAACCGTAGGTCACCGTACATCCTTCAACAATGATTCAAACATATACCATATAGTCAGTTATACAAGTTCATAAATAATTTCAATGTATGAACATAGTTACTGTTGTAAATTCAATATATGCTTTAACTATTTAAAAATGTAAATAAGAAAACTATTCATTCAATAAATGGAAAAAAAGATTGACATATATACAGTGTTTATTAATCTCTATATTGAAAATACATCGGTTTTAAACCAAATAAAAAAAATATGTTTTCTCATGCATTGGCTGGAACGATACAGTTCTTAAAATTGCACAACATGAAACAAACAAATTTTATTTCTATATCAAGCTTTGTCTCAGCAATGTTAAGTGGCTCCTTCAGAATTTTGAAAGTCTTAGCTAGCCCTATAATGCGTTCTATGTGCACTCCCTTGCTTGAAAATTTCCGATCCTTCATAACAGATTTACATGTCATTCTATTTTTTTACGAATAAAAGTTGGTATGTTGATTGAAACATCGTATGGGGCAAACAAGTCTTGAACATTGAAACCTTTGTCAGCCATGATTGAATCCCTATGATCAAATTTTGTCATTAAACGGCTACGTTCGCAAATCTGCCTACCGCTTGTGGAACCTCCATAAGAAGGGGATACATATGACACAAGTCCTCCTGGTGTTGCTCCCAGTAATATTTTGTTTGTGTTTCGGTTTTTATGTGTAGAAAAGGTTGACTACTGTGCAATAGGTGATCTAGGTTTTCTAATCGGACACTCAGTTCCATCTATTATTATTCTGGTTGTTGGAAATTGACGTCTAAAGTTGTAAGGACTGAAGAATCTGACTAAATCTCTTTCTGGCCATATATAAATTTCTTTCCACTGATTATACATGAAGTTAATCCATGTAATCCATATGTTAATAACAGCAGTTTCTGAAATATTGAACAACCTGCTTAACTCGAAATTTGTTTTGTGTTGGCGTAATTTAACAAGGATAAGAAAAAAACTGATTCTCTACAGAAAGCTGTTCACTTCTAAAATAAAGATAGTTCAGGTTATTTGCAACGTCTCCTCAAGACGCTAATACGAATGTAAAATCATAATGGGACTGTAATCCAGTATAAAACTTCATACCAGCAGGGTCATCTTCAAACTTTTCAACACACAATGCTGACCATGTTCGTGTTTGTGAATCTGAGTCAATAACTGGATTTTGGGAAGTTTCTGTTTGATTATTTTCAAAATTTGATTCACTGTCCTCAATTTTTGTCTGCAGTGTAATAAATTTCACTTCCAACTTCTCAGGAATCCAACTCTTCATTCCATTCAGTGATATTATTTTCTTCAGAGCTAGTGTCACTATCAGTGTCAAAACCACCACTTTTATTTTCTTCTCTTCTTGTTTTGCGTGTAGCTCTTTGAAGACTTGATGGAGATGCAAAAGTATTTGTCAACGGAAAGACACTTGGAACTGCCTCCTTGTTAAGCCTTTTGACCAGTGTTTCTGTACCTATAATATATTTATAAACATTATCAGTATACTGCTATTTAATTTTTTTTTGCTTTTTTTTTTAAATATTAAACTTTTAAGATCTATAAAGTATTTTGATAGCTCTTTTTTTTTATTTTGATAACGAAAATATTAAGATTTAAATTTTTAGAAAGAATAATGTTATCACTTTTCTTAATATAATAAGTTTAATACTTGCAGTGTATTTTTGTTTATCAGTTACAATTCATGTTTAGTTAATATGATTAAATCATGCAAATAAAAATAACTTTCTTTATCTCAAAATGTCATCAATAATGTAAACAAAATATAATACTTTCCACGGCCTGTTTCCAATATGAAATCTGTTGGTTTGAAGTGGGATCTACAAACAACACTTGTTTTTGATGGTTTCCAATATTTATTCTTGTCAGAATTTCTTCTAATTGCTTTTATCCATTTTTTTTTAATTTTTCATCTTTTAGGAAAACATGACCCCCACGATTAGAACATTGAGAAACAGAACAACATGTTGATGGCAATATTTATCTATCTTTCTCTATGTGTATTTCTTATCAGTAGGAATTTGATAGGACCGTCAGCTGAAGCTGTAAATATCGATAACTTCAGCCATCTCAATAACCGATTAAATTCAAGGAAAGTTCTGTCATGTTTTTATGATCTGCCAACAATGTACATGATTGGAATGTCTTAAAAACTGTAACCTGTAAAATAAAAAAAATTAAATAAAAAAAAAAAAATATTTTCAGAGGAGAATGGGAAGATTATCCGGCCAAAATGTCGTGATGATTTATCAACGACTTACAATATGGTACATTCAATCGGCTTTTCATAACCATTTGAATCTAAAAGAAAGAAACTCGTTCTAGCATTTAGCGCGAAATTAAACGGCATTGTATAAATTGTAGACATTGTCTGTATAAGTTTTACCTGTATATAACTTAAGGTAGCACAATACAAATGCTAAAATTTTATAAAAATTTCATTTTCAGCTGTTTTTGTTACTTCTTAATATTATAAAACCACAGAAGAAAAATAAGTTTCCATATCTTGCACTTTTAATGAGTTTTGATGATAATTAGTTTTATAAACAAATGCACGTGTCTGACTGATACAAATAAGAAAATGTGGGCAGTACTTTGTGGTTAATCAATAGAATCATTTGATAGCTTTATGACCACTGACCAGCTATAAAAATAACAGTCATAGAAAAGAGATTGAATTTGGGGTTTATAGAAAAAAGCAGATAATGAAATCCAGATAAAAAGAAATTTCTATATTGGAGCTTCCAGGAGAAAAAAATGGTTTGGAGCTATAGAGGGAATCAAATATAAATGTACAGATATTTAACAAATATAATTGTACAACAATTAATGTTGCTGATGTTAATGCTGGTGATTATATCAGATTTTCTTGAGGGGAATGTGTAAATATGAAATTTTTATAAAAGAAAACAAAAAATCAAATATTTTATTTTCAAACTACAAAAATAAGAACATTTTACTTTGTTTTAAAACACAATATTTTCATTGTATACAATTATAATTCTAGAAATCCCCCATAAGAATCCCCTAGACTGACCAACTGATGATTTTATGTACACATGCATAACTTACTTTTTGGGAAAATGTTAAAAACAAAATATATTGTTTCATGTACTATTTGAATAAAAAATCCATATTGAAAAAAAGCAAATGCAATGTGTAATTAAACTTCTCAGATCAATAATGGTTGATGTTTATCCAGGTGTGCGGAGTTTTGACCATATAAGTAGCAGCTAACTTACAGCAAGGTCAATAATGATATAACTTCTCCCGCCAGATCTGGTTTTTGATGCATAGGGTGTGCATTTACTTTATATATTTAGAATTGCTAAAATAGAATTCTTTCTTACTGGTCAAAACCTAATTGATTTATGATTAAAGGCCAATCCTGATGTATTCCCCTGTGTGAATCAGATTGAAATTAATGAGGTTCAAATAGGAAAATCCTTATTTATTCAATTGTGACACATACATTTTTGTCATGAAAATGTAGTTTTAAATGAAATTAGCTCCTAGACAGGTGCCCCTATATGCCTGATATTACCACATGATGTTCCTTGACCAGTTATCTTAAAAACCGTGTCTCAGATTTCCAAAAACTTCAATAGAACAAATTTTATACCTTATTAAATTGATTGATTTCTTATGAAAGAAGGTTGCAAACTTAATTGAAAGGTTATGAGAGAATGAGATACAATAGGAAAAATATGGGACATTGTTTTTGAGGTCACACTGTATTGCACAAGAATCTATCAAAAATGTTGGGATTCTATGAATAACGAAGAAGCTAATTTCATTCTAATGTGGACATCAGAATTTAGCAAATAACTACATAATAATCAACTACATAATAATTATGTAACAATGAAATTATCACCATTTAAAAGATTAATCTTTCTTCTGTCTTTTGGTTCCTCATTTATGAATTTTAGAACTGGATGAAAGAAATCACGTCCGTTTAAAGTTGTCTGATTGGGGGTGAACGAATCTTTGTATTGTGCTACCTTAATATAGCAATTTCTAACAATTGTTCTTGCTGAGATTAAACAAATAACACAACAAATCAATTTAATAAATAATTGATATAATCATGTGATAATTGCATTATTTTTGTATGCATGTAAAATATGACAATCGATTCGTTGATTCTATCTATATTTTCATTATATTATATTGGCCACTATACATTTAATGACTACATTTATTTCGAAGCAAAAAAGAAATACATTTCAACCATGTTCTGAGGGTGTAACAAAATACATTCACTATACCACACGGTATCTACTTATGGTGTATTTTAAAACGTAATCTATCATTGTATTTATGACCTTTTCAACTACCTTTAGGTTATAGAGTTACTCTGCGAACGAATCTTCATGGCGGGCCTTGCCCAGATGGTCTATATCAACCTTTCACCTTTTTCACCAACATATCCAGTAATTGTGAGTTGAAGCGGTCGTTTTGCAGCGCACAGGGTCAAATAGTATCAAGTAATGGTACAACAAGAACGGATAGGCAATGCCGGTGTAATTATGCCAACGGATATTCGTATGTGATCAAACCAAAAAATATATGCTCTTGCATTCCATCAGAAGAAGATTGTTCCTGCTATCGCAAAATATGTTTAAAAAACCACATTCTTTCTCCTGGTATGTTTAAAATCATAGCTTTATATAAAAGTACATTTTAAGGTGTTGCTAGATTTTACATGTATAATCAAAACGTGCAAATGCTAATTATTAATAGGAAACTTTTTTCCGGAATTATCTATAGCTAAAATTCGATATAGTAAACTGACTTGGAGCTGATTTTTCAAAAGAAAAAAATATAACAGAGGCATTTTGTTATTTACACACGCTTACTTGTTCAACTATAGAACTTATTTGGTTATTTTTCAGATTATCAATGTATCAACCAATTAAGTTGGTCCGGTAAATTTCTTTGTTCCCAAATTTCAGATTTACGGTAAGACATTATAGTCGTCTATTTAGAAATGAAAGTTAGATAGCGTATAACCTGTAGTTTCTACGGTAGTAAACTTTTTTGCTATATTTGGTGGTCAACAGCAGATCGCAAAAATTAAAATCCGCAAAACGTTATGTCCAAAACAGCATGTGATTTAGATCGATCGGTTTTCTGAAGTTTAAAAAGAAATCACTTACACTGACACTTACACCAGAGGTTTTTTGTCAACTATAGTGTGTTTCATGTTTTATGTGTTAAAATAAATTCAGACTTTTTATATATGTATCTAATCTCTCTTCATATTTATAAAGTTTCTAGCTGTCCAAATTTCTTATTTAATTTTTTTGACATGAATTGCAAATCAGAATTATTAAAATTCGCAGAAAAAAGATACACACTCTTGCAGGCCAAATATCACAAAATGTTTCGATCATACGGTATGACATCATAACAAAAACAAAACAAATCCCGAAAAAAACTTAAAAATATTTTCAGTTGTCATTATTCTTTTATTGTATAGGGTATGATTTTTCGCTCTTTATGCTGGCAATTTTCGGCAATCACATCCCACGTTCGTATTTGAATTTAATAAAAGCAACACTAGTATACCGGTGTTCAAAAGTCATAAATCGATTTAGAGAAAACAAATCCGGGTTACAAACTAAAACCAAGGGAAACCAATCAACTATAAGAGGAAAACAAAGGAACAACAGGAACACTGAAGTGCAACAAAAGCAAAAGCTAACACACATAGAAACGAACTATTTGATAACAACTGCCACATTCCTGACTTTTAAGAAAAAATGGTGGGTTGAACCTTGTTTAATGGCTAGCCAAACCTCCCACTTTATGACAATGTTAAAAAAATATCGCTAAAAGGACAACACTACGTGAAAGAAATACAGCACATACCCAGCAAACACACAACATTTTAAAAACATTTTTTAAATGTCATATGGACGTCTCTCACATAATATTTCAATAAGATATCATTTAAACATAAAAAAAAATGTTTATTTTATTGTTTTTGAAATGTTTTATTTCTAACATTTAAGTAAAATGCTTTTACAACATTAACAAAATATTATTTGCTAATATCTTTTATTCATGTTCTCAAACATTGTTCTAAAATATCCCGTAGATATTTTATAATATAAAAAAATAATATTTTCTTCAATTGGTATTTTATATTTTAACAACATTTAAAGTAAATATTTTCCAAATATCCAAAACACATTCTGCAAAAAAATGTTTTACAGAAAATATAGTTTTGCTATTTGCATAAAATGTTTTATAACGTAAAATTAAAATGTTTTACATAAAACATCTGAAAAATATCAGCTAAATGTTTTCTATAAAATATTCTGACATACACATTACTTAATAGTCTTACTGATATTTTATTCAACATTTTACGGATATAAAATAACATTTTATTTAAACTTTATTCAAAACCCCACAAACAACGTTTTGTGGAATTAGCTCGTTTTTTTCAGGATAAGATATAGTACTACATTTCATCAACATCATGACAAGCAAGATACTATGGTTGAAATCCTTTATTGATATATTGAAGATCCTTGAAGTCAGATTTTATTCCTTCTTATATTAAAATTCAAAAGAGTCAACATTAAATTAAGCAATAATGTATTAATAAACAATTACCTTTCTTAAATGTTTATAAATTTCGTTCGTGTATATTTTAGAAATTAAGAAATGAAAACTGTAACTGTACTAAGTTCAATTTTCGTATCGTTTATATGCCTTACGGAAAACCGACCTTTTCCGGAATCGACTTTTGTTTTATCACCGGAAATGATTTTGAAATTTGAATTTCGAAACGAAGACAGGATATCAACAAAGAGAGCCAAGAAAATTGTTTGTTACGCGATATATACTCACTTGGTAAGAATAATTAATCTGTTAAGATGAAACTTGTGCATTCATTGTGTGTGTTCAATCATAATCGGAACCAAATTACATCTGTTTCTGGAGGTGCGGATCAAGGTTTTGAAAAAAGGGGGCCCTGCCCAAGGTAAGCAAACGTTTGGAGTGATACTTGTAAATAGTCTATACATTTATCTTATAAGTAGCTCCATAAGGGGGTCGGGGCCCCTAAATCCGCCACTGTTCAAACATCTACGTACACCAATTATGAATTTGTTCATTGATATAAAAAAATTATAAGAATATGTGGCTTGTGTATGTGTTTGATTGCCAATACACCTTATAGCTATTTGTCCGCCATTACTGGCCATGGACATAAAAAAAGTTCCCGTAAAAAGTTGACGTCATATTAGAAAATATTTGACACCACAATTGAAAGTAATACACCTTATCGCTATTTGTCCGCCATTACTGGACATCACACAACTGTCACAAGTTGCCTTAAAATTTTGACGTCATCATAAAAAATATCTGATACCACAATGGAAAAGTGATTGTTTTTTGACGTCAAAAGTTCAAGCAGGAGAGATTCTCAGGTCAAGCGGGAATAGCGATAAGGTGTATTATTGTATGACGTATGCTGACGTAAAAAGTTCAAGCAGGACAGATTTCCAAATACTGATAAAGAAATTATAGGTCACTGTACGGCTTTCAAAACTGAGAAAACCAATGCCATATAGTCCACTTTGAAGCCTTGACAAACAAATGTTAAATTTTTCTCAACACAGTTGAAACAAAACAACTAACTGCCTACATTAAATACACATTATGAAAAAGAAATTTGACAGACTTAAACCAACAACAACTATTGCAATAAGCATGACTCAATACCTTGTTTCCGAGGCACACAAACAAGCAAGTTACAATAACACTTATATAAGCACCATGTGAATAAGGAGATTTATCTTCTAGTAAAATCAGTGTATGTATGTATTTGCAAAACAGTAAATTAAATTTCCCTTAACAGCTTAATGAACATTACAAAGACTATGTAAGACTTCAGTACAAGCAAGATAATATAAACTGTTGCTTAAAATTATATTAATTGCTTCATACACAATGTACATACAGTGTATCTTTTATTTTTGAACAGGAGCTAAAAGAAAAGCCACAAAGGACAAGTTAAATATGCAGGTTTACAATTTGGAAGTGGCGCAGGTTCTTTGGAATGTCTACAACCTTTCAGGAGAATTTTTTTTTGAAGTAAGATTTTCAATCAGAATTACTGTTATTCCATATTTAATTCAAATATTTAGCATAAACAATGCATTACATTCAAGATTAAGGGCATACAATACAGAAAAGATATCTGGATATTTGAATAAATTATTTTTTTTGTGACAAAATAGAAACAAGTTGTTTATTTAAATCAATCTTTTAGTCCAACAGTGTGCTTTCATAAACATCATATTTGTTTTCCTTTGAAGTATTTCAAATACATATAAACAACTCATTTAATGACATCTGTGTGTTTCTCGGAAGTTAAGTTATATTATTATCATCATTGCGAAAACAATGCGTTACACTTCGATAAGTTATTATATGACTATAGTATACTTCTAGGACTGTATCATATGCCCTTAGATACAAATGACAAGTTATAAACTATGTCACTCTACAGAGTTTAACACTTAAAAAGGACAATAAGATGGATAATGACATTATGTAGCAGGGCTTTTAAAGGCCCCTACATGATACAATGCATTTAATGAAAACTAAAAAAAAACAAGAAAAACAACAGCCTGATTTATACAAAACAATAAAAGAAAAAAATATGATAGACAACAATCAACGAGTATAATGAAATAAGACTCTTGACTGGACACATATCTAGTCTAAAGATTTTTATGTGTTTTTTTTTTAATAACTAAATGCTATTGCTCTCTCTTAACACCGTCAGCCATTTATCGTCCCCTTCCGACAGACTATCATGGTTATTTGTTTCAAAACTTAAAAGGGGAGGGGATGTATATCCTTCAGGCAACGTGACTCGTTCTATAATAAAGGAATGTGCAAGAAGTTTATATATGAATGTAAGATTTTTTTTTTCAGAAGCATGGCACAGTAGGAAAAAGATATAAGACACTACAAGACATTCCAAGTGATTTTGAATAAGACAATTGATTGACTTTTTCAATGTATTCTTAAATAAATCAAATAGTTGATGTAAAATGGTGTTTTGTTCTCATCTCTTCAGCCAATTATCAATGATTATTGACTTAAGATGTAACCCTATTAGAAGTGTAGCGTTTTAGTTTAGAAAGAGAAGTTGTATTGATAAATCTGAATTTGGGACACAAGTTTTAGTCAATGTAACTTGAACTTAAAAATGTGTATAATGTTTGCATAATGTCCAATGGCATATATGTCATGTATGTTCAGGTTGACATATGCATGATGTGTATAAGATAGGTAATAAAAGTTGAGAGGAGTGAAAAACTAAACATTATACCATTGTGGTTGGAATGTGGGCTTTCTTGCACTGTCTGTCGTCTGTCCACCTATATTTGTCGGATTTTGTCCAACAAATATTTTCATCACTGTTTTTCCCAAAACTGCTGATAAAGATGAGTTAATATTTAATGAGCTGCTTGATAGTGATGAACTGGGATGTGTGAACATTTTTGTATCTGGCACCTGTTTCCTGTTTGCTTATACATTGTATTTCAAAATGTTGAATGTTCTCAAATTTTTCATTACTTTAATTAGTAATGCTGATGAACAGAATGACTTCATATTTGGTAAGTGGCTTGACCATGATGAGTTGTGTCACATTTTGGATGTGTCAAAATTTGTAGATACTTTTTGTTTTTTGAGACTTTGAATTGTGAATTTCATATATGCTTAGCAAAACAACTGATTTATTCTTGTTTGTATATAGAATTAATCACTGTGTATAAATTAATTTAACTAATGATTTGTTATTTAAAAAAGCAGGAAACTCAATCAAAAGTACAGACATTTTTATATTGATATGATCTAGATATCAACCAAAAACATCTTCTTAAAACATTTTGAAAACATTTTTTAGGCACAGTCTCACTTGCAAGAAAACATCCAAAATACATTTTTATAACATAATTTGTTGTTCATGATGTTTTTCAAACGTTCAGAAAATATTTCTTGAAAATATTTTTTAAAAGATTATCAAAATGTTTTATACACCATTGTTTTTCAAATTATCATGATATTTCTTTACAACATTTTAATTATATTATGCAAATATTTTAGAAAATATATTAGAAAACGTTTTAGAGATATATATTCTACCATACATTTAATGTTTTTCTCACGTTTTTTTGTGATATTTTCATGACATTAGACACAACATTTTAAAGATGTTTTTGTGTTTGCTGGGTATACACGTAAGAACATTTATCACAGAGAAACGCACAAACAAATAATATAATAGTCGAAACAACATGCAAACCGCAGAACAACAACGAACATATTCCATCAACGACAGACACCACAGGATATCGAAAACAGTGATGCGCTTACGTAACTAACATGCAATCTAGAACTTCATTAACCTTATTCAAGAGAGCAGGTCGAAGAATGTGAAATTCGAGTGCTGCATGTGAAAAAGTATTTTCCTTACCTTCCGGAACACGTGAGATCAAACCCGGACTTCGATTGAATTCATGTGGCAAATTCATTAGTTTTCTTTGTAGAGTTTTGTGGACTTTCGTTGTTTTTTGAAATTCGTAGTTTTTTTTTGTTTTTTTTTGCTATAGAATTGTCTGTTACTTTTCGACTTAGGAATTGTGAGTGTCTCTATGGTACATTTTATCGGCTACCTATTTTCCAATGATTTATGAAACGTATAAAATTACCAAGGATAATCTATATTTTTATTATTAAAAATGAATAATGCATTCTGGAAGTAAGAGATTTAATATATTGATTATCTGTGTATCTTTCACATGTTTCAGTATTACCCCCTGAGATCAAGACCAAAGCCGATATGTTACAAGCAAATTATGCCGAATTGTTTGCGATAGCAAACTTGACCCTTTTCCATTCATATCCGTTCTTATAGTCTGTTTTGCTACGAACAAAAAGAGCTGTTGGTAAACATAAAAAACAATCCCACACTAAACGAAAAAATAATGCAAAAAACAATTCGAGGTTTAATTACACAATTCTGTCAGGTGTGTATTTTATATTTATGCTCAAAATCGTCCTGGTCTAAGATGTCGATTTAATTCCACAGAGACTATCAACAATCATCAATGCAATCAACCTCAAAGTTTCTTTAGCATGGAAGACTTTAAGATGCGATGAAAGATAATCACTGACGAATTTTATGACTTGAGACAAGCACATGAATCTGGGCGAATTACGATTATCTTGTATTTAAGATCCCATCCTCCCTCTTTAAATTCCGATTGCTGGACAAAGTCGTAAAAAGAATATACAATATAATGAGGAACATTGCGTTTTGCAATTTACAGTATAGGAACAAACAAAAAGAACAAACAGAAATATTAATAAGAAACAATTTTATTTTGAGTCTTTCGTCAAAATTTCGGATGTTCATTTAAAAAAGGCATAACGCAATTTGTTGAAAGACGTAAACATTTCCATATATCTACTAGTAGATTTTTTATTTCATTCTTAAATTTTGATCGAGTATGACGTTCATGTTTTTAATATAATTACAGTGTGCCTAAAGTGACTGTATCGAGTAATGAGATACGTAGGACAGAAGAACGAAGAGGCAAGTATATTTTTGAATTTTCGTACTCCAATCAATGCTTTATACAATCATGTTTTTTATATTACTCATTCAAATCCACTAATGCCTAAATAGGTAACATGTTTATAAGGGATATCTGGAAGTAACAACATTAACAATATTAATTTTACTGTAACAGCTGAACATTTTGACAACTACATCTCTTCAGTGATACTTGTGGCCAAATGATGAAAGTTCCTTAACCTAATTAATACGACAAAAAGCCGATAAAACCAAGCATGAACAAACGTATGGCCAAACCCGGATAGCTATACAAGGTAGATACATTCAAAAATACAAAATGATTTCATAAATTTTGATAAAACAGTATCGATATTTACATGCTAGTTCCGAAGTTTTGGTTACTGAGATGGTAATACTCTATGGGACTAACAGTCCACCAGTAGAGATATCGATCCATTGGAAATAATAACATCAACAGTACCATGGTGCGCATTCGTCTATCTCTTCCGTGATGCTCGAGGTTAAAATTATTTGAAATTCCAAGAACTAGTGCAAACTATGAAAATCTAATTTAACCACAAAAAACCCAAAGGTATAGCCAAACAATGAATCAGAGATTGTATGGATGAGGAAAATACATTCTTGATTTAAATCGATTTCCGAAATTTTATAGATTGAACGTACCAATGCTTTGACCACCTTAAAGAAAGTCACATAGCCTACAATAAGATGATTTAATGGTAAAATCATAGAACAATTTTATCTTCCTAGCAGCAGCGTCCTAAATATTAGTTAATTCAAACGCAAAAAACAATATATTCTTGCCGCTTTCGACAAAGATCTCTGTATTGCTGTTGATGAGAGCAACCGCATAAAACTCCGTATTACTAGTTTGCCATATCTGTTTGCTAACGATAATTGAGCCAGAACATGACGTTTACCCACACACGTTTTAATGGCAAACTGCATAGGCCATGTTGACTGTTGTGAACAATACTGCAATGTACTGGTTAGCCAAACCGGTAAGCTACAGAGATGGGAAAGGCCATTACTATAAAAAATCGGGTATAGAACCAAATACCTGCCTAGTTCCAACACTTGGCGTGAACATGCTACCACTGACTAGACCATTGAGGTGATTTCGTGACATTATAGTGTCAAAGCACACAGCATACTTTTAACCAGTAAGTTAAAACGAAATATTTTTAGATATAAACGCACCCATCAACCCCAATCTTTGATTATCCCGCAATGGTGGTAAGTCGTGCACTTAAGGCCATTTTTTATTTTATTTTTCTGTAGACTTAGCTTTGTTTTTTTATTACTGTGTATTGTCAAGCTTGGTTACTCATAATTGTTTCTCAGTCACTGAATGTACGATGTTGTTCCATACTGCAGCAGCTGACCCGATTTGTTTACATTCAAATTCTAATGGCTTCAAAACCACGTGACACATTGAATCGTTATATCCAATCAAATTGCTCTACTGTCAATTAGGTGATTTTTTTGTACAAGGCAATTATATTATTTGTTTGTATGATATTGCTTTGAAATAGTTTGCAATAAATTGGGGGTTTATTCAATAGCAAAACCTCATGCAATTTGATATCAATGGAATTTTATATGAATATTAACTTATGGTCAGAATATCGATCTCTTTATATTGAACCAATTTTTTCTTTAAGAAAAATATATGTATATTGTTTTTTATTAGCCTACAATGTACTCTATATTCCTGAACAAAAATATGGCATGATTATCGTTTGTTTCCCAAGGATTTTCTTTCAATTTGGATGTTTTTTTTCGCGGGAAAATCGCATAAGACGTAATGTGCTTGCCATTATGAAATTCTTAAAAATACAATTTGCTTGGCCTGTTTGGTCTGCCATTAAGATTGATGACGCTTAATGGAATGTAAACAAAGCAAACGAGGCCGGAAGAGGGGATTTCAGAAGTTCTGAAATGTTTATACGCATTCGGAAGTCGGGTTTGAAACGGCCATTAGAAAATTGGCTTTTTTGTACAATACTTTAAAATAACAATGAAAACATATCTTTAGAAATGTTTGTTTATTTAGAAGAGTAGAAAAAATGTATTCTGCACTAATTTTGTACGCTGGTATTAGCGTAGTGACGTCAATGCGGAGTTTTCCCGTGTGATAAGTACAATAACAAAATCCGAACGAACCAACATTATGACCGATTATAGACTACGGTAGGATACAGATAATTGCAAAGAAGAATTTATTTTATCAATGTACCCCTGATCGTTTATGTAAATCTACATATAATGTCAAAAGGTAATCTCGTGTGATTCAGCATATTCTATTTAATTTACAATAATTAGACACAAGGGTTAGATTAGTTAAACTAAGTAGCTATTATAACATTGATTCAAAATTCAAACGACTTTTATTAGTCATAAATTTTAGTCCGTGTTGAAACCTGTTAAACCGATATTGTCACTGTTATGGTGCAGAGACGAAATAGTAAAACAAGATGGACTATCACGGTGTCAGTCTTTTTCAAATCATTTTTAAAAGTTACATGGACATTATATGATGAAGAGTCACAGTGTTAAATATATTTGGTAATAAATTTGCACTGTAAAAAAGAATAAAAACAGTTTAATAGTTTCCATATTATATGGAATAACCGTCAGTTTGCAAGCTTTTATAAACAAATCATACGTTTGCCATCTATGAGAACAACCAATGACAATCAAGGTATTAATCTCATAAATCGACGAAGGAAAGAAATTAAGGTAACAAACAAATCAAAGGGAGTCAAGACCGGGTGCGTTTACAAGGTAAGCGGCTTCTGCTAAGCATGCATCACCCGCCTTTAAAATCCGCACTTAGTCAAAATATCCCAATTAAAAACTTATAAAATCAGCCAAATTATAGATAAAGAGATTATTTTGGTATATAAAGATTTGAGACTGCACAAACTTGTCGCTAGTCAGTTGACCAATTGCAATTCGTGATGTTGACAGTTGAAGTGTAGATTTCGGTCGTCGTTTCTCATAACTCTGTTGAGACAGTTTTTGTGAAAGGAGTACATTCCTGCTTATAAAATGAACACGGACAAGCATGGCGTATCAATTTACATATATGCTTGACGTCGTCCACATGTTCTAAATTGAAAGAGCTAAACAAAATAAATTTGCACATATTAAACGTCATATCATTACCTTTAATGAATAGCTTACATTAAAGAAAACGGTACGGGTTTTGTTCGTTTGCTCTTTTAAATAGTTGGATCGCTCTGATTTTACTCAAAATCTGTTTTGTTCAGCATCACTTTCTATTAGATTTGGCAATAATGAAAAGCGCACATGATTACAAAATGAAATAACCAATTCTGATACAATTAGTCTAAAGAAACCAAACACGGAAAACTATGTACACAGATATAGATGTATAAACGTAATCTTTGATTACGTATTGTCTCTCATTTTTTAAATTCATAACCTTTTTGTCCCCCGCAAACGTTTTCTCTGTCAAAGTTTATCAATATACTTAATAATTTTAAATTCATTATCTTAACATATTCTTGAACACATACTGTTATAATAATTTAGTCTTTCCACTCTTCCGAGGAAAGACCTTTTGATTTGTTTATGCTTATAAGGATTTTCTGTGGAAAGACCTTTTCATATTGTTATGAATATAATTATGAAGTCTTTCTTTTTCCAAAAGTAAAAGACTTTAAGTTCAAGACCATTTGCGAACTCACCCCATGATTCGTAATATATTGTCGGTCCAAAGTAATCTACCAAAGACCAAACAACCTTGCTACGGGATAAAACCCGTAACCGCGTAAGGTAAACAAAAAGCAAATGGTGGAATTTGTTCAGGACCATAACCTAGTTCTTCATTATGTTTGGACCGAAAAGATTTAAAGACTCATTGGTAGGGTCATACCCCTTTGAAAATTAACCAATGTCGGTTTACCACTAAAATATGAAACCTTGTGTCACCAAGGATCTTCACTAATGATCATCATTTAATGTGACCTTGAAAATGTTAATATTGACCTTTGACCTTTATACCTTGTTATGGGATAATATGAGAAACCATTATACGTAACGTCGTACTATGTCTTGAATGGTGGAAAAAGATAAAGAGATAGATTTTTTTTTTTTTTTTTTACGATAACAGATATTTTTATTCAATCATTTCCTGATACATAAATACCTAAGTAGCCCAGGTCGCATACTTAGGGACCACTGTATTTTTAACAGCCTCACTTGACCAGGGAAAAAATCAAATAAGTTTAAACTCCCATAGTTTTACATACATATTTAAATAACCAATACAATTGATTTTACCTGATAAGCATCACTGTAATACATAATTATTATCGTATATCCGGTTCACTGACTACCATGTGTTGATTTAAACTTGAAAACTATATATTTGATTGGGAAAAATGAGAGTTATAATTTGAATTGGAAATAATTGGTGTGATTGAATAAACATTGAAATTATTCTGTAATATACGTATGGATTATAAAAGGATAAAGCACACGTGGTAAGTACTAATGTAGTTATGTAGTTAGAAGCATGATATATGTGGTAATTTACTAATATACATAATATGCACAGACATAGATTCAAATATCGGTTACAGTAAAAATATTAGTTTTCTTTCTGTAAAAATAACATATTGTTCACTAAGTTCTAAGACTTCCTAAGATACTATAACATTATTATATATGTAATCGAACACACCTTTAGTTTAGAACAGTAGAACTAAGTAAATCTTCTTATATTTTTTCGATAAAGAGTTCAACTTTTGCTCTGCATATATACTTTATATCCGAGCGCAGCAAGAGTAGTTTAAATTCGTTTTTATGTGCAATTTCAGCAAAGCCTGTATAGACTGCATATTCAGTTTAATTTTATCAAATTTGCATTTATTACGTATTTTCCAAATAGCCCATTTAAAATAAAGTATTATTGCGTTAACAATTGTATTATTCGAATTATCTGTACAGATCAGATTCCTAATAAAATATCTTGTTCAACAAGTGCCTTGTTATTTATTAAGTTACAAAATTGTAAATTTCTGACAACTGTTTCTATCAATGGTTTATTATTGTTACATTGATAAAATAAATGCTCAAGAGTTTCAATATTATTATTTTCATCACACAAGTGACATTTTCCGTTTGACATATGCATTATTTGCAGTCTGTTTTCAGAGTATATAATCCTGTGTATACATTTCCATTGAAATTCTTTAACTTTTCTATTAATATCCATTTTACTGAGATTAAGTCAAATTTTTTCCCCATTTTGGTTTACACTTAGGGTTCTCAGTATTGTTAATGTTCAACTGAAGATATTTTTATGTCAAATCTTTAATTTTAATGATTTTATTATCTGGATTTAGAAATTCAAACTTTTCAGAAATTTTGATTTTGTGGCTTTTTAAAGTGCGTTGAACTTTGTTTTTTAAAATCTGCATCAATGTTTGTGGTATGGAACTTTTAATTCCCGAGTATTCCGAAACACCATTACGTTTATCTATTAGTTGTTGACATATTTCATTGCACGATTTAAAATCTTTGGTATTTTCGTCCCATATATCACCAATAGTTTTTATTTGACTTTTTGAAAAAGAAGAATAAAATAAAGATTTGCCCTAAAATAAAATACTTGAGTTTCCACATAATCGCTGTTTCTTTACATCCATTTCCTGTGTTACCCCTGTCAACTTTGACCACGATTGTAAAGCGCTTTTGCAATAATGTGGTAGGGTTTTGATATCAAGACATGAAAGGTCAGAACATCTACACAGAAAAAGTTTATCGGCAAATTTCTTATCAAATGTTTTTAACCAAAATTTACCTATTGCATTCCAACTAGATAACGGCTTTAGTAATATCGAATATAACGATTTGATATATTTACTTTCTATCCAACTATCCAAATTTACCATCTCACTGGCCCCTTCTTAACATCTAAACAACAAACCTTACGGTCTGCTTGATTCACTTTACCATCCCAAATAAAATCCCATATTATCTTAATCAAATCTGGTTTGTATTTTTCAGGTATACATCTTATTTCAAACTCATAACCACACACTGAAATATTTATTTTTTTTAAAATAAGGACTAATTCCAGAGTATGTCAATTTTCTACTTTTCCAGACGTGTATACAACTTTGTACATTTTCTAATATTGATTTCCAAATGTTGTCATTATCAATGTTATAACCATGGTGAATACATAGTGTTTTTATGTTATCTGTCATGTCTGTTGTCCAGTTTATCTTTTTAAAAGTAGGCCGTCTGCGTTTTTTTGCGGCAATTTTTATTCCCTTAGTCTTTACGTAATCAATTTTAGAACCCGAGGCCTTTTCATATTTGTCTAATATTTCAAAAGATTTTCTAACAGAAATTTCATTTTTATTAAATAATTGTGTGTCGTCTGCAAATAATGGCAACAGTAGTATATCGGTGTTCAAAAGTCATAAATCGATTGAGAGAAAACAAATCCGGGTTACAAACTAAAACCGAGGGAAACACATCAACTATAAGAGGAAAACAAAGGAACAACAGGACTAATGAAGTGCAACCAAAACAAACGCCAACATACATAGAAACGAACTATTTGATAACAACTGCCATATTCCTGACTTGGAACAGGACGTTTTAAGAAAAAATGGTGGGTTGAACCTGGTTTTATGGCTTGCTAAACCTCCCGCAAACATATTTAATTTGGTTTCTAGTAGCACCCCATTTTCTTCCCCAGGCAATATAATGCCTTGAATGTATTTTTCTGCCCTTATTGCACAGGCCAAGGGCTCCGCCTGTAATATATATAAAAAAGGGGCTATATGAAAAATATTTTGAGACGTAGCCATTTGTTTTAATACAACTTTTGGCACGTTTTAATAGCATTTGAACCCAACTACGAAAATTGCCCCCCAGCATTAAATTACTTCATAACGAAGTCTAGCCATCCCCATTCCATCCTATCAAAGGCTTTTTGTTGGTCTAAAAAGACAATTATACCCTTTTTATCTTCATCATCAATATATTCTATGATATCCTGTATCATTCTATTCGCTTCCGTTATATATCTGCCTTTTACAAACCCTTTTTGGTCGGGGTGATTAAGTTTTGGAAGGACTAGTTTTAATCTTTCTGCTAGTATTTTTGCTATAATTTTGTAATCGCAATTCAGTAGTGAAAGAGGGCGCCAATTTCGTATATTTTATCGTTCCCCGCCCTGTAATAGTAATGTTAAATCTCCCTTATATTGTGAGTCCGACAATATCTTTTTATATTAAATATTTCTTGCAATAACGTACAAAATTCTTCTTGTATGATATTCCAAAACAATAAAAAAAAAATTCAGAAATGATCTCGTCCTCCCCTTGGGATTTATTTGTTTTTATAAGTTTTAAAACTTTTATGATTTCCTCCGCGGTAAAATCACGGTCTAGTAACTTTTTGTCGTCGTCATTTAGTTTGTTATCGATGTGGCTTGTTAAATCTTGAGCACTTTTCAAATGTCATCCCTAAATAAGTTTGAGTAAAATTTAACTTGTTCATTTAGTATTTCGTCTATATTGTATTTATAATGCCCATTTTCTGTTTTTATTCGACTCCATAATTTATTTTTTCCGTTTTGCTTTTCGAGATTGAAAAAGTAGCTTGACGATTGTTCTCCTTCTTCCGCCCAATTAACACGTACCCCTATTTTTGACGCCTCTATATTTGTTCTCATAGTAGTTTTTAATTAGTGATTCTATTTCTGATATCTTATTTTCTACCTCCCCAGGCGTGATACTATTTAATTTGAGTTTTTCTAATTTTTGTTCAAGGTTAATAATATAACTTTTTTTGAGAATTTTTGTTTAAGGTTTTACTTACTTCCATTGTTAACTTTTTAATTTGTGATTTTGTGACATCCCACCACTCTTGAATTTTTTCGAACCTATTTTTTTCATTTTTCAAGGTTTCCCACCAAATTTCAAATGCATTCTTAAATTCTTCACTTTTTATTGTATTTATATTCATTATCCATATACCCGGACCTCTTTGTATTTCATCATTAAGTTGAACGACACAAGATCATGATCGCTAAAAGGACAATATGAGATACAAACATTGTAAACTTTATTTGTAAAACTTTTATCACAAAAGATATAGTCGATTCTAGACTTAGAGTCTCCTCTCTGAAACGTATACCTTTTATCCTTATCTGTTAGATCATATTGTGAAAATAAAAAAAGTAATTCCTTTGTACCAATATCTTCAAGAGAATGAGAAGGATTCCTATCATTTGTTTTGTCAAGTGTACTGTTAAAATCCCCTACCAAGATATTGTAATGATCTACACTATCATCTGTAAAATTACCAAAAAATTTATGAAACGATTCAAAAAGCCGTTTCTTCTCGATGCCACTATTGTTGGCATATATATATTTGATATATGATAAATCGCACTTTCCGTTTTGATTCTGTATTTTATTATTCGACCGTTTTGCGAGTTAGTATTATCCAACATAACTTCGCCGGGACAATTTTTGGTTTGTAAAATAGAGACACAGCGAGAATCACTGATTCCGCAATTCCAAACACTTTTATCGCCGTCATTTATCTTCCATTCAGTTTGCCACTGTATTATATCATTTACTGTGTAATGTGTTTCTTGTAGACAAATTAAATCATATTTTTGTTAGCTAACCAATTAAAAACTAAATTGTGTTTCTTTTTATCACGTAAGCCGTTTACATCCAGAGTTATGATTTTGATCGACATTCTTTAGTAGTTTAAAGTACACGATTTGGTTAACATTTCAACACCGCTATGCCTCGTTGATTTAATTTGAAAGAAACAGTATTAACATTCACGATCAACGCCACCGTTTTATGTTTACTTTCAATTTTACGAGTCATTGACCAATTATAACAATACACTATTAGTGACACATTTCAAATTGTCTATTTAAATATTTAACAATACAAATACATCGATTAAGTTTGAAGTACAATAGATTGAAAAATAATATGTAATAATCATTCAAAAACTCCAATTCAGAAAAATAAAATCATATGTACAAATAACACTTTTGGATTTTTTTGTATAGTTGTACATAAAAAGTAACAAATACGATAGTAATTTTGGTTTGTGAATTATCACTCAGATTCATCTGCAGAACCTTGTTTGCTTTGTTTACTCTCTCATTTTCTCTGCAGACGTTGGTTTCAGCGATATGTCACTAAGTTTGCGCTTGGTGTCACCAGGACGAGGAGTGTGCTGAATTTGTGACAGCTTAGGGTGAAGAAATTCACGTAGTTTGACTCGAATTGTTTTAAACCCTTCAATTGTGATATGAACTCCACTAGTATCAGTTTTTTTCATAAAGCGCCTTAATCACGTTGCATTTTTTGTGAAAATGCATTCTACATCAATATAGGTCAGCACTTCATCTTTGAGACATTATTTTTCAAAAAACTTATTCACATTTGTAGCTGTTTCATTTACTGTGTGAATATGGTTACTGTTCCCTTTTCTCGGAATGATACCACAAAGTCTATTATCCGCATTCGGAAATGCTTGTTTGGCTTTAGCTATAGCTTGTGTTGCAAGAAACATTCACCTGATCACTGTCGTGTTTCTTTTTACTCAAGTCATTAGTACCCAAGCTTATGATGACCTTGCCTACATTTGAACCATTGCTTTTCACACGCTGGTTTTCAACAGTCGTACCCAAACACTGATCTATTTTTTCTAGGGAGGCACCATTGATAGAGGCATTGATTAAATTGTCCTCACATCGACCAACTCTCAAACAATTTAAAGCTCCTAACATTACGTGTGTCTCTTTTGATTTCGTGTAGTATTTACCAGGTGTCTGTAGATGGTTGGTGGCCACTTGTAAGGGATCGATGGACTGGCTTTCATTTTTTGTCGTTTTCCTGTGCTTCGCTACCTTCTAGAATTTCACTGGCATAATTATTTACCATAAGACTTTATCATTGAATGGTGTTTAAAGTCAACGCAGTCATTACGGACATGCCCGTTTTTTTTTTACAGAAGGAACATTTAGCTTCGTTAAGACAGTTTCTTGCAAAATGCCCAATTTCTGAACAGTTATACCAGCGTTACTATGATCTGGTTTATCTTTGCAATCATAGGAAGGGTGACCACTCTGTTTACAATGTATACATTCTGTAAGACCATTGTCGACAAACATTCGGACATCATATCTCACAAATGTTGTTTTGTTTGGTATTGTCGGAATTATTAATTATTTGAATGTATCTTGAACCATTTTCTATATTTTTTCCTCGAATAAATCCCCGCTTTATTGAACCTGGGACGACATTGCCATACTGAAGCATTTGTGTAGCTACATAGCAGTCATTTAGTTTATTTGGAAGGTCTTTGATTGTTTTGTTTGTTATTGTGTTGTCTTCATCAATAAATTTGACGCTTCTACTTTTAATTGTTTTATCACACTGTACTTACCTTTCTTTGGCATCTAGGTCGCTAAACGTAACAACACAACTTTTTTCAGTTAATTGGAGGGATTTAACACTCTCTAATTTTATTTGTTTTTCAAGGTTCTTTATTATTTCATCGTGTGTTATCTCCTTAAAGCCACGAGTATAAAAATGAACCGATAGTGTTCTTTGTATATTGACCATTTTGGAAAACTGGTGAGTTGAATTCAGATGTCGCACACATAAAAATGTCAATAGAATCGCACTATCTCCTGTCTGAAAAAGTCTATAAACAGAGGAAACATATAGCAAAGTCCTCTATACATACGAACATCCAAAAAAATTTAGACTCCAAGACTATATGAAATAGAAAATCGAAAATTTATCGGAGTTAAAAAAAAAAACACTTACTCTGCAAATAAGGGAGACAACATTTAGAAATGTTCTTAAGCGGCATAACTCCCACTGACGGTGTGCGAAAAGACATTATCAGCTTACACTTTGAAACCAAAGGTCCTAGAACCTTAAGGTCTTTCGCAATGACATCGGGTAATTACTTTGATAAATTTCATAAGGTCAAAGGTCAAAGTCAAGTCCTAACTATTAAAATTGTGTTTCTGACCATAATTTATGTCTGTTTTTAAGCTTTTCATTGCAACGTTTGTCTTTTTACGATATGAAATGGAAACCCCTCTCACATGTCTCTATTGTTCACGTACAAATGACATTTAAGTTATTATAAATCTTTGTCCGCCAGACTTTGCCAAACTTTCCATCCGTAACCGTTTACGTAAGACATGTCGTTTTCAGGTTCACACTTTGTATTGTTGTCAGAAATACCTATTTGGAACTCACCCTTTAAGTCGTTAACTTTTTGCGGTTCGTATTTATATGCCCTAAACGTATGAATTGGGTTATGGAATGAACACTGCAACCATCAACGGTAGAAACAAATCGAGGGTAGAATGTGTTCAGGCCCATACCTTGGTTCTTCATTACTTTGGATAGAAAAGATTCAAAGACTCCTTTGTACAGTTATGCACCTATGAAAATTAACCGAAGTCGGTTGGCCACCTAAACTCAGAAGACACCTGAGATCTTCACAACTGATCAGCAATTCATGTGACATTGAACATTTATTGAACTATATAATTGACCTTAACCTTTGATCCTGTACCATATTGGCGGATGATCTCTGAAAACATTATACATACAAAAGTCTTGATTAAGGGAAAATGTTTGGGTCATTAAGGGGAATCTTTATTATATATTGACCACAGAGATTTCAACTTGTTTAAGGGGCATTACTCCTATTGACGGTTTACAAAATGTTATTATTAGATTTAACTATGTCCCCAATAATCCTAGACCCATGGGATTTTTAGCAATGACACCGGGCTCCAATGATCTTGACAAAGGAAATAAGGTCAAAGGTCAAGGTCAAGTCATGATGTGCAAATTTACGATTTTGACCATATTTAAAGGATTTCATGTGTTTTAACACTTTTCACAAATCAACATCGTTTTAAACTCACATTTTACAATATGAAAAGGAAAGACCTCTCAATGGTTCATGGCTCATTAACATTTTAATTTGTATAAGTATCATTAGGTCTTTCAACTTCTGTAGGAAGACCCTTTGGTATTGTTCTGATTATTATCATTATTATAAGGTCATTCCACTTTTACTGTGACCTTTTGATTTTGTACTGTTTTATTTCTCCCTCCACTTTTATATCTTATTAATTTTGATTTCGCAAGCTGTTGTTTAGATATTTGCTATATGATATTGAACAGTTTGTACGCTTTTGCAACTGACACCGTTTAATGGAACACTTTTCACTGTTAGAGTGACCTCCCAAAACACTGTTATACTTGTTATCTCTACTACTTCGCAACTGTAAAAAAAAGCAACACATCAGTTTTTCCAACTTGCTTGTTATATCCTTAGCCCTATAAACAGATACATGTACGTGCGGTCCGCCTGGACTGAGAATTTGAAATCAATGACATAGAATCAGAATTCGTAAATATAAATGCAATCCTACAAATTTCAATACGAATCAGTGTTACAGTAAAACCTGTTGAAATATGTAACATTTACTGAAATCATTCGATAAAATGTGTTGTAACAGATGGGTGCGGTCCTAACCTGTTCAAAAGTTAACTTGGAGCAGACTTGTTGACTGCTTTCGAAGTTAACTTGAGAAATTTTAAGCAGACAAGCAAGTTAACTTCGTCGTTGGTAGACCAGACCTATGGTCTGCATTTTTAGGACTGCTGCAGACCTATTGACAGGTCTGCTTTTAAGTATCAATATTTTGAAACAAAAGGACATGCTGGCACTCTAAATTTATGAGGACAAAATGTTGTAGTCATTGTGTTCTAATATTGCTGTCATTTGTATTATACATGCTATCCTGACATTAAAATATTGCTGATTTACTATGCGGCTATATAGATTTACATAGTAAAGTGCAAATATGGTTAGTTTAGGTTGATGCGGTCAAATAATTTTGCTATACAAAGTAGCCTGAGGTATCAAAACTACTGAAATTTTGTTACGTATCAACATTTTGAACAAAATGAGGACATGCTGGCACTCTAAATTTATGCGGACAGAATTTTGTAGTCAATGTCATTTGTATTATACATTCTATCCTGACATGAAAATATTGCTACATGTATATAGGTTTACATAATAAAGTGCAAACCTGGTTTTCTACGATTTAAAGAATATGATATGTATTGGAATATATATTCAAGGCCCGTTACCATTGTAACCAATGTCGGTTTTTTTTAAATAATAGAAAGGCAAATCACGGATAAATTTCGATAACAAGCAAAGTTTTATACGCACTTTATTTACAAATACATGTATTTTATCGCGTTTATATCACGAAAGTATTAATTTTACTTTATTTTTCTATGTTTATACCAAGAAACAAAGACATTGAAAAATATTTTTAAAAAAATCGATGTAGAGCGGTCCTGGTTACAAGTTAACTTAGTGTTGAGCAGACCAGCCAAAACTTAACTTGAGAACAGGTCTGGTGCGATCGGAGTTGTCAAATCAAAGTTAACTTATGTTAACTTATGGCAGGACTGGTTTCGAAGTTAACTTATGTTAACTTATGGCAGGACTGGTTCGAAGTTAACTTATATCAGTAGCGGATCTGTTTCCAAGCTGACTTTTTCGGCAGACACAAAAACAGTCCTAGGACCCAGTCCGCTTTTCAAGTTAACTAGATTCTGGTCCTAGAACTGGTCAGAGCAGTCCTAAATCCGGTCACAGGTTAACTTTTACCAGTCCAAATGACTGGTTATCAAGTTAACTTGCTATGCAGGTTAGGACTGCACCCATCTGTAAACAAGTTAAATCCACAAAACACAACAAAAGCATGCAAGATCAAACATCAATTCCCTATGAAAATCATAATCTATCAATACACATGAGGTCTGTTCAACGACTTTCCCTAGAAAGACTAATCTTTTTGATTGAGTTAAGCCGTTTCAAATGATATTTTCTAGTGTGGGTTTCTATGTTGTTATGTTACACTACTATTTAAGGTTAGGGTGAAGGTTGGCGCCTGTTAAAACGGTTTAACCCGTTGCATTTGTTTGCAACTTTCCTAAGTCAGGAACCTTTTGGTCAGTGGTTGTCGTTTGTTGATGTGGTTCATAAGTGTTTCTCGTTTCTCGTTTTTATATAGATTAGACCGTTGGTTTTCCTGTTTGAATTGTTTTACACTAGTCATGTTTGGGTTCTTTACAGCTTGCTGTTCGGTGTGAGCCAAGGCTCCGTGTTGAAGGCCGTACTTCGACCTATGGTTGTTTACTTTTTACACATTGTGAATGTTGATTTTTGCCTGTTTTATGATCTTGCAGTCCCACTATCTAAGCCAAAAATGAATAGTTTATCATTGAGGGTTCTGAATAGTTTAATTGATGACGCATCAAACGAAACCCTGTCATTTAATATCACGTTTGATAACATCATATATAAACGAATTCTTTCAAAACATGTATTATAGCAATATGATAAATTTACGTAAATTTTGTATTTACAAAAAGTTAACCAAACAGCTGTAAAATAAGTCACAGTTTTGAAATATAACAAAATGCACAATTACACTCTATCAAAATATTACTTACTGTGATTTCCAAAACAAAATTCAACTTGTCAAAAAACTGAATAGAAATATTGTTTCTCATTTAGCTGTTTAATTTGACATTATACTATACGAGCCATTAAAACTATGAGCAAGTAGTTGAAAAACGAAATAATGCCGAAAACGAAAAGCAGATTACTAATAAAGCTATGCTAATATAAAGCAACAGTAATTAGCTTGTACAATAATAAGCAAATACATTTATTCTTACCTCGTATGAGGTACACAGGTTAAACCCAAATGACCACATCATATACAGAACCCTTTCATAATACCTGAGATAATTGTGAAATCCCTCCAATACATATACGGAATATGAAACATTATTTACAGCAAATAAAGACTGACGAAAACACATACCGTTTGCATATTCTATATTTTTGTAACCGGTCAATCTTGATATCGTGTACAATAAACGTTACATCCCTTCAGTCTGTAACCAAGACATCAATAATGTCATCAAATTCTGTGCAGTTTTCTACGTATCTTGCAGTTTGTCATTGTCTTTATCAAAACTTTCATTTTGTGCATCCATAGTATCGTTTACTGTCACGTTATCTTCTTTAATATCATTGCATTTCTCTTTAATAAACACACATATTTCTGAAAACACCTTACCGCTGTTGCCGTATTTTGACAAATTTTTGGCTGGCATGTTGATATAAAATTTAAAAAAATGATTTACAGTCACTAATAACAGCAATCAATTGTCCACAAAAAGTTGTCGTAGTATCGGCTACATAGAAGCTTAAAAATATAAGCCTTTACACATTATAAGCCTCTATGATTTTAATAGATTTTCCATTTAAAAAAATCGTTCGTGCATTCATTAATCGATTCTGTCCATTTGTTAAAAGAGTGCGTTGACATTCAATGGGAGTTTTTGCCCATCTTATGTTTGAAATGAGATAAAATATCTTTATAAACTGTTGATAACGACAAAACATTTTCACTTAACTGTTAGTTGTGACATGTCGTAACATATAATATTTGGTTAAAAGGGTAGCTTTGACTTTAAAATGGAGTTTTCTCTCCTCTTATGTTTGAAATAAGCTGCATTGTGGTATATCTCATCAACCATGTATAATACAGACTTAGAATCTTTTGATTAAAGAACCTTGCTTTTTTAACTTGAAATTAAGGTCAAGGTCAAAGGTAAATATAATGTTCTAGATTATGAATTTTGCTACAAGTTATTATTTATACATATAGCCATGGGGTGTTTTGCAGTAGGTAGTTAGAAATATGACCCTGAAAAGGTCAACTGGAAGTGACCGTATGTAAACAGAATGTAGCCTTTCCTGTACTGATTTTATTTTAAAGTACCTAGAACCATATATTTTTTTAATCAGTGAGCAGTAACTTATCAGTTCATAACGAAAGTGATATTTTGTTAACCGGAAGTAGCATTTTTATCATCCTAATTTCAAGCAAAAAGACATAAAAACATATAGTTTTTAAATCAGCGTAAAGTTAGCTGATATTTGACAATATTTTAAATTCAAAACGTGTAGATGTCAATAACAGAATGAATTTGCTATAATAGTAACACCTTTTTTGCTCTTTATAAAATATATAAAAGTTTTGAGCAAAGCACTGATACAGATAAAACACTACATTTGTTAAATGTTTGTTTATTCTTCTGCATTTACACATGTTAAAGTTTTGGTGATTTCAATTCAATAAAAGACTCATTAAAAGTTTATTACTTAAAAGGTAACAATATAAAAAAGGAGACGTGATGTGATTGCCATTAAAACAACTATCCACTGTAGTTCAAACATAATATCAGCAATTATAGATCAGCATTCGGTCTTCTACAATGACGAAAACCCTTTCGTATATTTGGCCTTAAAGGGTACAAATAATTTGCAAAAATCAAATATGCAGACATGAACCAATGACAACCACTGAACTGCCAGTTTCTGACTTAAGACTGACACATAGGTAATGTTTGTGAGCTCTTAACCCTCTCCCTGACCTGGGACAGAGACGAAACAGCACAACATAGGACACACTTCAAAAATCAGTTGCAATTGGCATAACTAAAAGAATCGGTACAAAGCATAGTACCAACTAACATAAAACAATACACTCAAAGCAACGATATAAGAGAACTCGTAGTTACTGGAAGCCAATTCATAGCCAATTACAACTAATAAATAAATCATGTTCTCCGAGACTAAATTATCATTTTTCAACAATCCAACGGATTAAGTGTAATGACTGTGTAAATAGTTTGAAAAGTGCATTACCTTGTGCAATGCTAAAATATAAGTAAACAGCATCAACATTATGTACGATCGTGAGTTAACAAAACTGTATATATTTATATATCGAAAAATATATAACGTTATGTTTTAATTTATAAAAAAAAATCAATGTTAGTACCGATAAAAACATTACTTTTGAAATGTTACGACTGTGTTAAAAAAATAACCTTTTGTCGTAATATTTTGTATGGAGTTTCACTTCCGAAATTGAAATATCCAAATCTAAAAAGAACAGTTGGCCTGGAGCATCACCCACCGAAGAGACATGTATTATCGAAAAAAAATCAGGCACAGAAACATTCGTACCGTTAAATTGTAATGTTATAAATACCTTTGGACAGATACTTCTGCTGATTGACTGTTATTCCTCAAGGAAATTACCTACCGTACTGGCATGACAATATATATATTGTATTATTTAGAATGGTTGCCTCATTAGTTTGAAAATTATTTTAAATTAAGAAATGTATCTCTCTCATGCAAAACTCTTAATCGTTGTCCGTCGTCGGCTCTACATTGGTCTTTTTCTAGTTTATAAGCTCTTCGTTTTTAATAAGTTTTGGAATTTCAAATATTTTGGTCTCGAGCATCCAAGTCTATTCAAATTTAGAAAAGAATAATTGGCATCGATAGTCATTAATGTCGAAATGCACATCTGGTGCGGAACAATTGAATCCGTTTATGTTAATAGGACTGCATGTGTTAAAGAAAGTTTCTTTTTGTAAATTTCAACAGTAAACTTAGAAAATTCTTGATTATGTTTCGTTACTTTTTAAAAGAATATTTGCCAATATATTTGGTTTTATCACTTTTGAAACTGTGTTAGATTGTTAGGAAATGTGTGACAGTGTGTCTGTGGAACATGTGGAGACATGTCTGCACATAGGTGTCGAATTTTAGTGTAATCAACAAAGGTCGAGGCAAATGGATGTTAGTAGTAAAGGACAGGAAGTTTATCTATTCAAAAGTGCTAAGAAAAGAATCTCAATATGAAGTACCACATCTTCTTTTATTCGTACGTTTTATGCACACGAAATGCTCGTTTGGCGTACCAATATATTGCCTGTTATCTGCATTGAGCTGTTTTCATATAGTTTATTTGTCAATTGTTTTTATTATTACTGTATATTTTTTTAGCTCATCGTTCCAAAGGAAATGTGAGCTTTTGCCATCACTTGGCGTCCGTCGTCGTCCGTCAGGTGTAAACTATTTCAAACATCTTCTCCTCTGAGACTAAAAAAACAATTCCAACCAAACTTTAGCTGAATGATTCTTAGGGTATCTCAAATAAAGTTTGTGTTTTATTTTCAGTTTCGTGAAAAAAACATGGCAGCCATGGCTAACAATAGAACATAGGGGTAAAATGCAGTTTAAGGCTTATATCTCAAAAACTAAATAAAGCATTTAGAGCAAATCTGACATGGGGTAAAAAAGGTCGTTAAGTCAAGTTCTATTAACCCTGACATTTTCAGATGAATCTAACAACCCATTGTTGGGTTGCTGCCACCAAATTGGTAATTGTAAGGAAATTTTGCAGTTTTTGATCTTGAATATTATTATAGATAAAGTTAAACTGTTTACATCAAATATGTTCAGCAAAGTAAGATCTTCTCATAAGTTTTATATGACCAAAATTGTCAATTGACCCCTTAAGGAGTTATTGCCCTTTAAGGACAATTTTACACATTTTTTTTATCATGTTTTCTAACCTTAAAAAATCTTCTCCTCTGAAACTAATGAACCAAATTAAATCTAGAATTAAGTTTATGTTCTATTTTCTGTTTTCTCAGAAAACATGGCCTCCATGGCTAAAAATAGAAATAGGGTAAAATGCTGTTTTTGACTTGCATCTCAAAAATTATAGCATTTAGAGCAAATCAGACATTAAGTTAAAGTATTCTTTAGGTCAAGGTCTACCTGCCCTGAAATTGTCAGCCAAATCGGGTATCTGATTTTTTTATTATTGCCCCTGAATTGATGATTTTAAGGACATTTTGCCGTTTTCGGTTATTATCTTGAATATCATTACAGATAAAGATAAACTGTAAACAGTAAAAATGTTGAGCAAAGTAAGATCTACAAATAAGTTAATATGACCAAAACTGTCAATTGACCCCTTAAGGAGTTATTGCCCTTTAAAGACAATTTTTCACAATTTTGTCATCTAGTTTGCTTACTTTAAAAAATATTCTCCTTTGAAACTGTTGAATCAATTTTAGCCAAACTTGGGCTGAATGAGTTTCAGAGTATCTAGTATATTTTATTTTCTTGTACGTCAAGAAACATAGCCACTATGGCTAAAATGGAACAAAGGGTTAAAATGCATTTTTTTTTTTTTTTTTAAAGAAAATATGACAGATACAAAGAACATTTAAATGGCATTTTTAAGCCACTCATTAATATATCTTATGTATATTGAAAGGCAAAAATAATCATTGATGAAAGATTTAAGCAAAAAATTACAGGTGAGCGATTCATGCTCTTGAGAGCCTCTTGTTTAATTTCAAACGTATCACTATACCTATATATTTATATGCAGCAGGTACATTGATAATGCACTGTGTTAAACATTTTTGTTTTATGCACGTAATCATTGTTTTCTTCTATTTTAGATGTTTTAGAAATAAAACGAACAACTGTCCTACTAGTGATCATAAGTATTACAATTATCATGCTTTTGACATCGTCAATTACTTTCACGCTGATACATGGAAACAATACAGGTACATAATGTTTTCTCTTTCAGCTAGAATATTGAGGGGGGAGACAAAGTAAAATAGAATGAAAAAAAAGCAGATCGAACAAAAGTTGAATATATCCTTTTTATTGTAAAAATAATCTGATTATTGCCTTTTTTGTGGTGTAATCGTATATGGTGATCACATGCCCATGTTTTTTAATCGAAATATATCAACTGCTGAAGTAATCAAGAAGAATTCTGTTTCAAAAGAGAGGCGACAAAATACCAGAGGGACATTCAAACTCATAAGTAAAAAATAAACTGACAACGCCATGGCTTAAAAGAAAAAGACCAACAGACAAACAAGAATACACAAAACACAACACAGAAAACTTAAGACTGAGCAACACGAAACTCACCAAAAACTGGGGGTTATCTCAAGTGCTCTGAAAGGGTATGCAGATCCTGCTCAACATGTGGCACCCGTCGTGTTGCTCATGTTAGTACAAACCCGGTAATAAGTCTAAATCGGTAGGTCAAATTTGTGAAAAGGGGACGGGATTGTAGTTACGACAGTATGAACATATCTGCTATCATCTGTGAAACGGATATTCCATAAAGGTCAACTAACTCGTGATGGCGACCGTACAAACACGTCCTCCAAATGTAACAAATATGTTGTCAATCAAGAAATCAAGCATCTTGAAAACATGCGTTTCAGAGATATTTTTGCTTGGATCAGAGTGATTTTTTTACAAAAAAAAGATTGATCCCTCTTTAAGAAAAGATATGTGTATCTACGTTGACCATTCTTTTTCATGAAACAAAACAGGACCAACTCTTTCAATTTTTCTTTCAGTTTGAAATGGGGAATACTTGTGTAAAGTGTAGAAAAGTGAAATGTTTTAATAATATTGCAAGATGAAAGAGTCCTAGATTGTACGTACTCTTCGGAATTTTTTAGTATCCTCATTTGATTCACGCCACTTCTAAAATAGGTATTTTCACAATATTTTTGAAGCCCGGCTCTGATTGCTGATGTTGATGTCGATTATTTAGAAAGAATTTTTGTCAACAACAGGAACATTAAAAATAAGTTAATACAAATATAAAAAAATGAATAACAGATATTCTTCATCAGGTTAAGGTAAAATATAGTCTTATTAATATATTCTGACTTTTATAAACAATCTTGGACATAGTACAGTTTAAAACCAAATTAAAAAATGATAACGCTTGTACAGATCGAGGCTGCAATCAAAATTAATACATCCAGCTGCTGTCATTAGATGTACATATTTTTTTATATTTTTTGTTTTTATCTGAAATCTATCCGGAGTGATTCTATCCTTACACCAAGTAGTTTGTGTGTCAATAATGGTAATTTTCAATTGATGAGAAATATTGGCATCTTTATATTTAAATGTAATTACCTTTTTTTTTAAATTTTGGTGTTGTACACTTTTGGTCCGATTTATTTATTGTCTACAGTATTATTTTTTCATAATGATCTGTCGAGAGTGGAAAAATATCGTATTGCACGAGATTTGTTGACAAAATTTGCTGCTCTAATGATTTCTAGACAATATGCATACAAACTTAATCCTTCTTCAGAGGAAAGCAATAAAATTAGACGTCATCATTGAATTTTGACCAATGAAGAACTGAGATCAAACGATCCACGCATTTTTTTTAATAAAGATAATCAACTGATCAAAAGAGGATGAATTGGCTACGAATTAATGAAATATATAAACATATAAACATGTGACAACTTAAGGACATAAATCCCTCATCGGATAACTCATGGTTATACAGGGCTAGCACCTTAATTTATATATCCTTTGTCTCAAATTTAGCCCAACAATGTTAGATCTGCAACTTTGCATGTTCAAATGTTTGCTTGGTTCTTCCCTCAGCGAGATCCAAACCACCTACTCCTGAGACATCGTGGCAACACCTACTGCACTGTTGCAAACGCCCTAGACCATTCGACCAACAAAAATAAACGTTCGTAAATCAGTTAATAACATTCATACTTATGCAGGTCACATTGCAAAATAATTTATATTTATTTTTGATGGCCTTACTGTGGAATGTTGATGAGGGATGCATTGTAGGTAACATTTGCATTATTTGTCAACATACGAATAGATTTCTCGAGGAATACTTGACTTAGACACTTCTGCAAACACAAACAGGTTCCGCAGAATTTGGAGTTGCTTGAAAGCTATCAAAAGAGGGGAGGGCTCAGGAAAAATCAGGGGCACTTTTTTCTACTGGTTTCAAATGACACCGAAGCTAATTTGTACAGATTGTTGGTCAGTAAAAATACAGGTCCTTTGATTTATTATTCTTTTTGTTGTTGTATTCTAGCAGTTTGGATAATGTTCGCTCTTTTTTTAATAGTCGTGTGTTAATAGCCCTGTCTCTTCAAGCGGGTTTCGAGGTGACTCAGTCGTGTTTTAGTTGTTTCAGTGTTGGAAAATATTGTCTTGGCGATGAGTTCCTGACTGTCTAAATACCATGAGTGAATTTGATACATTGATGAGTGTTATTGGTAGAAGTGATAAATGCATCTAAATCCTCGTAATTTTTATTTTATTTATTTATTTCATATCTTCAGCATCTAAACCGGGACGAAGATTTAAGAATTTGTTTTCCTAATTTGCCCATAAATATGTAAGAATACGATGGAGACATTTTGGTACCAATAGCAGTAGCAGTATTTTGTAGATAATGATCTCCATCAAATGTGAATTTGTTGTTCTTGAGTAACAAATAGGATTTATTTGAACATTCTATTTAAGTGTTTTATTGTAAATAAATACCTCTCAACGTTGCAGCGTAGGTTTGAACGTTCCTGGTGACTAGTAAATCCATAAAATTGCTTCGGACGCACGAAACTGTAATCATTTTATTTTGAACACATAATTTTGGAAACTCGCGTGCCCTTTTCACCTAATTTTCTCTTTATTGGCTTAGTGTAAGTAATATTTTATTTTGAAAATAATAACGTAAACATTACAATATGACAGTTTTATTAGGTTTGGAAAACAAGTGAATTTTCAATTTTACAAATTCCTCTCCCATGATAACTTTATTGGCTTGATAAGTGTTCTGCTTGTTAATATATATTCGCTTATAGTATTGCCACATCCTGAAGATTTTTCATTGTTTGAAGACTGCATACAATTTAAAGAACGTATTCTTTAAATATGGATTCTTGTTTTCTATATACTACATGTACTATGTATTTTCCTTTGCTGACTGTTTTAATGAGATCTTTCATGTTTAAAAGTTTGTTTTTTGTCTAAAGTAAGGGTTTGAGTAACACGGTTTTTTACTAAATTTAAAAATTTCTGTAAAAATTGCTTTGATGAGTTTGAACAAATTGTTGGCTTCTTTGTCTGCCGATACGAACACTAAACGCTTTACGAGTACTTGAGTATTGTTTTAATCCGTGCGACGGCCAAACTACTTACAGTTTTGATTTCTAAATCATTTTCGAAACGTTATATGCAAACATCAACAATATTGAGAAATTTATTTAAATATAGGAATCAAGTAACTTGTTGTAAGATTTCTCCTGTTTATATTATTTTTACAATATAACGAGAGAGCAACTTTAATGACCTGACGAAACTCTTTGCAATTTATTTTCGACGGTGAACGGTATTTTGGTCTTTTTAATGATAATTGAAAACCTCTCGGTCTTGATCTCTATTTCCATGGCCATATACTACTATATGAATTCGATGTTTCAGAGTCTCATGTTGAAGGAGCATTTTTATCTATATTGACGTCTGACGTAACTCGCGTATACTTAAAATTAAACTTCTACTGTCCTTTTATACGTGTTAGAAATTACAGGTGGTTCTATGTATAAAATGGGAGGTATGAAGTTTTGTATGGTAAGGTCATTTAAAATACTGGACAAACTGATAAAATCAATGCAACTGTTAATGCATTCGATTTTTAGAAAATGCCTTTTATGATATCTAGGTTTGTCAATCCGAGAGAACAGTCTATGGCAAAAATGCTGTAATGAAACGTGTACACTCATATTTTGGACTGAAAAAAAAAACGACATTGTATTACGCTCGGAATAGATATTATATAATTTACAAATTAATATTTGACCCAGTTTGTATAATAATTGATTTCTACTTTTGTTTTTGAATATAGACAAAACGATTATTTGAAAAGTGTAAAATTATTTTGCTGTTTATTTCGTTGTTTTATGTTCTGTTCATTGCGATTGTCATGCCACCTATGATAACCCTGTCTGTTATAAAAAAAAAAGTCATAATATCAATAGAGGATGCTTTAGATTTGTTTGCTTGTCCCACGATATTTTCATATCGGCCAGGGGATAAGCAGTCTCCAGTCATTTAATCAAAGACAGATCGCAAATTGTACGGTAATCTACAAATTGTTTATGTGATTGTCCTTGTTGTTTTTGGCGGTTTGAAGTGGTTGGAATTTATAAATTGAATATTGTGTTTGAGTTTTTTAAATGGTACATAACATCTTGATGTTTTAGGTCTGCGAAAGAGGTAAATATGTTTTTGCATTCATGTGAAAAATGCATGTCCTACATTTTGAATACCGCATTTCAGTTATGTCATTTTCCAAAATATATTAGGCTTTGAGTTTTTTTAAGTGATGCCATAGGACATATATAGAATAAAATGCCTTTCGTTCACTGATTTCCAAACAGTATTACCTCAAGATTATCTGGAGCAGGTTTGTTATTTTCTGGCATGGCAAGGGGATATGTGTGGATATCATCATGCATTTTTGTTCTAGGCGGAGACGCATTGCCTCCTTTAACACAATTTGGGAAAGTGCTAAATTATGAAGGTCAATTTAGATTAGTGACAATTGAACTGATGTTAGTAGCGCAGTTTTTACGCACTTCGATATTCAAAGAGGGGAGAGTATTTTGAATATAGTCCATTCCGTAGTTTCATAATCATTTTTTTATAAAACAATTGAATAAGTAAAAGAGGCCGAAAGTTAAACATTGAATTAGATTATAAAAACAGAATTTAAGACAATGGATAGTGCAGTCCAATAATTCTTATAACAACTGTAAATACAAAATGTAACTGCCCGACGTTAAAGACATGAGTAAGATATAACAGACATTAATAAACAATAAGGGCAAATTAAAGAAATCATAAGAATACTTAGTAAAATCATGATAAGGGGATACATGATGAACTTATAGATGTAAGGGCATAGGACAAATGTAGCAATACACGCTTACGGTAGAAAGCTGTCTCATCAGAAAATAAACCCATAACAGTAAAATGTAAGTGCATTTACCACATGTACGGGGACAAGTTCTTATCTAGACTTGTTCCTGTACTTTAAAAAATTAATGGTTAAACTCAGTCACGTTCCGTTTACATTCTAGTTAATTGATCAATTTAAACACTTTCCCTTACTTTGGCAATGTATTTGCTTTAAGAATAGACTCATTTAAGGATTTAGGAATTTTTGTCATATGTTCGGACTCCTTGGGTTTGTCCTACTATACAGGGTAAAATATTTTGCCCCATATCACCCTCATGTCTTTTCATAGAAGTCTTCAATATGTCTTTGAAGGTCGTTATCAAAATTAAAGCAGATTTTAAATTTCATTTCCTACGATTTGAGACCAAAAAAAAATACAATGCTTAATATTAGGTGACATTCCGAGTCAGCCTTTTCTCGCCATTTAAAAAGAATCAAACATTTCGAAAAGGAAGTCAACAACCTATCAATATTTTTAGTTTATTTGTTCCTTAACTAATCTATTCCAATTGTTTGTATCAAATTGCAGTTCCAGATATTTTTAATTTCACCTGACGACACCCTTAAATAACAAGGACATTTTTAATCATACTGTGGCAATTTACCATAGGGAATGTAATTAAAATAAATATAATCCATTGTTAAAAGAAATAACTGTCTTTCTCTTGATGATGGTTTTTAAGTTGCACACGGGGTCTCTTTATACACATTTCCGACAAAAAAAAAAAGACGACTTGTTGAACAATATTTTTAATTTTCTATTTCATTAACTTATTGTTCGTTTTGCCCTACCTCATGAATTTATACATTTCAAAACCTGTTTGCTTTGTCCGTGGTTGTAATAATAATGACGTCTTGGATCTCAATGAAAGTTATACATGAAAGATGAGTAAATATAGGATTCGTAACCACAAATAGTATGAAACCTTAACTAAATTATTTTATAAATTCTAAGATTTGGTTAACTTTGAACACAATAATACGGTCTTAGATTGCTTTAAACCAACCATTTTTTCGAGAGTGAGTGAAAATTCTACGAATACAAATCGTTTGAATATTTCAAACTATATTCCTCTTGCATAAAAAATATAAATAAATCAAAAAGTTGGAAAATCATGATAATAAATCGTCGAGAAGTCGGCTGAAAAATGGAAAAGTATTCGCGATAATAAGTTGTGTAACATAAGTGTCTGTTACGGTTCTAACATTGATTATGTTATTGATAGATCAAAACATAACTAGAGCTGTATATAAAGATTTGAACACGTATGGCCCTATATTCTAACGAAACTTATACGTGGCATTGTACATGTTGTACAAAGTAAGGCTTTTCACAGACTGTTTAAAAGGAATTTACACGTAATCAGTTTGACATGTTTGATATAATCTGATTATTTTTTCATTCAACAAATCATGATTAATTCATTAGTTGTAATTGGCTCTGAAATAGCCTGCAGTAACTGCATCTACTCTTAGATCGGTTATGACTCTTGCCTATAAAGTTTTTATTTTACGATAAAGCAGGCTGTTGGTGTTTTGTTTGAATTGTTATACACTCTATAAGCATTGAATAGCTCACTATACATGCTATACGATATGGGATTTGCTCATTTATGCAGCCATACATTGCTTACACTCAGGTCATTTGGTCTCTTGTACAAAAATTGTGGCTTTAATACCATTTTAATACAATATTCTTACGTCACGTGCACTTCCTACTAGTTGTTTATCTGATTTTCCTCTTGATTTTATCAAAGTCAATTATAGGCATATTAATCAAACTAATTTATGAACATTTTTATAGGGTATCAAGTGCGAAAATGTGATTATCAAGATGATAAACAATGTGTCAACAATATTGAAACAGAACAGTTGGAGGCGCCTTCACCAAAAGGTAAGTAAATTGTTATAAATAAACATAATATTACATCAGAAATATCAAGTGCAATAGTTTTCAGTATTTATACATTTCGTTAAAAGAAGTGTTTTTTTTTCAAATATATTTATATTAGTAAATCGACTGAAAACTCCTTCCTGGGGTAACTCATGATGATTACATTATCACGTACCTCGGGTTAATGTAGTATTATTCAATAAACAACATATTTGAATATGTCGTGAAATTATAAGGCCATGCATGTTAAACTTTCACCTTAAAACCGATCGTTACATCTTTAAAATTTATTGTTTTCTTGTCTAAAGTCTAGCCTTTCTGAATTTGAAAGAAAGCATTGTTTGTAATAAGAGAAATTTGTATTGATTGTACAATCGCTTTGCCAAATGTATAGCACCCCTAGAATGTAAATGAAATCATTTGTTCTTTATTTGCACTGTAATTATGATCCAGATAAATAAAAAAAAATGAATAGAAATTTAAATGTAATATTTTTAGCGATTAAGCTACTATCAAGTTTACATAGTGAAAGACAAATATAGATTGTATATATCAGAGGCATTTTTCCCTTGAACGTCCAAACAAATTATCGTAGTTCAACCTAATTTAAATGTATAGAGTAATCTCGATATTGAATCCCGACGTTTGGAGAATTATGTAAAAAGAAAGTCCCGAATGACATGAGAAATACCAAGAACAGTATGTTTCACCATATGCACATTGTATTAAAATAGGTGTTACTGTTTGTTTGTTTTTTTTGTTTTTTTTTGTTGTTTTTTGTTGTTTTTTTTTTTATATAATTATATTAAACATAATTGAACTTGATAAAAACTCCAACCTGATTAACTGATGATAATTATAGAATAACTAATCCAGGAATATATTCAGTGAAGGACAGCACAATACATTAATTCACGAATGTGCGTAGTTAATTTTCAGTGTTGTGCGGTCAGGAGATGAATATTTTTCAATATTGCAATTCTCCAATTAGTTATTCTTTGTATTACGTTGTCCTTTGACTTTTAAATGGAGATAAAGTAAAATAAAAGAAGAAATGAATTATATCTTTTTCTATGCATTCTCAATTGTATTGATGCAGCGTCATCGATAAAAGTCATGGCAACACCTATAGTTGTATGATTTTAGATGAGTGAAATCATTAGATTTATATCATGCAATAATTGCAGTTGAATTGACTTCGGGTTTCACAATACTATTATATTAATCAATGCACTACACATATGAATAGTTCGTGTGAACTTTAACACCAACTAATTTTTGTTCTGCATAAATAATTGATTAATTTTAACAACAGTCTTTTTTAAGACTATGTATACTTGTAGAAGTATGTTATCACTATGTACAAACTAGATGGTCATTTATTCAAGTTATTACCATTTAAATATATTGCAAGTGCTGTGTCACTAGTGTCTTATTAAAGGATATGCCTGTCTATTTGCTCGTCAATAAAGCACAAATTTTATAGATGGACTGTACATCAAGAGAACTACATTTATTATGTTAAAAATAATGAAAATTCCTGTTGCACTGTGATAAGTAGACGTGTTACTAACTTAAATGTGTATACTCGACGCTGAGGATGACAAATTAGGCTTTAAATGTTGGGACTTTGTCAGCACATAGATTATCAGTTAAAACTGGTAAAAGCTAATTTGTGTGATGTTCAACAGATATTCAACACACTTTTTGATTCATAAGTGGTGTAAGGAATCAAACACTGTAGATACATCTATTCTCGCTCGCCTGGCCGCAGGCCAGACTTTCATCAAATCATATAGCAAAGTATTTTGGTATGTATTGTGTGTAAGACATCTGAAAGTTCTCATCTTGAGTAAATACCTCTTTGAGTGAAACAGTCGGTCACTATTGATTTTGAAAACTCAAAAAAAAAAAAATATGAAGGACATACAGTTTTAATATATTTAATATATAAGGATTGGCAAGAGGTTAATTTTTCTCATTCATAACTTTTTTCTCGGCTTCTCTTCTCTCCTTTCTTCTAGATTTGATTCCTTTCTGTCACCCCCTTGACTTCTACAGTACTTGCAACTTTAGGCGTTACTGTTTGACGTAGAGGTGGGACGACAGTCTATGTGCCGTCTATTTCAGCTTCCGTTTGGCAATTTTAAATATTGTAAAAGATCGATTTGTACGTGTTTTAAAATCAAATGTACTCTACTGCATTCATGGAAAATATAGCAAGTTTTCACAGAGGAATATTTATTGATGATCGAAAATCAGTTTTACATAAAAAAAATTAAGGTATTCTTTACTTCGCTTTTGGTAAATTGTATCTTTGAAGATTATTTTCCGTAATGGCGGGAATTTTATTCGATGTCTATAAAAATACAAGGCACAAGTTTTTGTTAATATTTCGTTAGTGCGCCAGTAGAAATCATTGCAATTTTTAACAGTTAAAGAATATTGTTTATACAGCCTAACACGTAAAAGGTCTACTTAAGTCTCCATTCTTTGCTGCATAGTACGACGCTAAAAAACGACGATTTTCAAATAAAATGTCCAAATATATTTGTCAAAAACGTAAGTGAATACGTAACCCTTAGGCATAAAAACTACTTTTTTGTGTATTTTGATTATATTCAAGATAGAATGAAAATGTTTTACCCGAAAAAACCATGTAATAAAATAGCTTTTTAAAATTGTGTGTAATTTGTGTATTGGCCAGCTTCGTCTTCTAATTGTGTATTTTCGTTTTTTATTTTAGTACAGATAAATGAAGTTCGAATGAGTACAATATTTATAATTTTTGTAATGAATAAATAAAACCTTAAAATCAATCAAATGAATGCCCTTAATGTCCATATCGTATGAAATGAGCCCTTGGGGATAAGCAGTGTTATACGTAATTAATTATGACAAGTATGTTTATATTCCCGACAAATAATGACAATTACCAAATTCGTTTATTATTTGAACAAATAATGACAATTACCAAATTCGTTTATTATTTGAACAAATAATGACAATTACCAAATTCGTTTATTATTTGAACATGAATGTATATTGTATTACCAATACAAGTGTATATATAACTGATCATATTTATAATCTCAGTCAACAAATTTCGAATGTCCAGGTGCACCATGTAGAACGCCATATGCGGGGTGTCGGCTATGTTTGACACGGGGTGGCGGTTTTGAAGCGGAGAAAAACGATCAAGGTAACTTGCATCTGAAGCCTCAAAATCTACAACACAGAAAACTACGGAGAGGTGTTTGAGAAAACAGAGCACTGAAGAAGTCTGCTTCTGCTTGCTGGAAATAGATTATGGTTCGGTTCCTTCCGTGCAATACATTATGTGGTACTAACAATTTTAAAAAAAGAAATTTTGATACTTGAACTTACCTTGATCGGTTTTTCTTCTCTTCAAAACCTCCACCCCGTGTCAAACATAGCCGACACCCCGGATGTGGCGTTCTACACGGTGAGGTTATGTTCACGCCACGAACTGCTTATAATAAATGACACGTTACCAATGAGACCGATTGATTATATAAGACAAATCTGCGTGCCGTGTGCAGAGTGTCGTCCCTCCTCTGTGTTTGACGGGAACTTGACTGATCGGTGAATGATCGGTGACGGATGTTTGACTGATCGATGAATGATCGGTGATCGATGAGCCATATAATCCGTCAGATACGTAAAATAAGCTATGTGAGAGTAACAGTGACAACGGTCTGCGATCGATCAGTAAATTAATTGTATGCACGGATTGGACGGATACGTATATAATTAAAATTCTTATGTAAAACGAACTCCACAGTATTTACATGCGATAAACGTGGACCTCTACGAAGACACCTTTACTCGTTAATTTGTAATCAACTTGTTCGCAATTATACATAAAAAATTATAAATAAATTACTTTTCACGCATTATATATGCATTTTTTCATTATTAGTTCTCTTATTTTATTGCAAAATAAATTAAATAATTGCAGAATAATGTCATGTTCAGAATGTTTCTGTATCACTAAAAAGAAATAAGTTATAATTTGAAATAAGTACCCTATTTAGCATTTTGATGTCACTAGATGATGAAAATAAAAATAATATAACCGTAAAGATACTGAAAGCTTTGTTTGTGTTGATTAATAGTGCAATTATTTCTTTATTTTAATAGAAATCATGAACCACCATTGGAATTTATTAGTTTTTGTACTTCAGGATCAGTCGTATTTTACAAATAATGATAAATATCATAATAAAGCTACTAAAATTGTGTTTGTATTGTTTGAATATGTCAATATTTCTTCTTTTTATCTAAAATAATGCAATGTTTTTTACCAAATTATGAACTGTCATTTGATTTTAGTACTTTTTGTACATCAGAATTGGTTGTTTTTCATAAAATATACTGAATTTCAGGGAAAAATGCTAAAATTTTGTTCGCATCGCTTTGATAATTTATGCAAATATTTCTTCTTTTATATTAGAAATAATGCAACGTCATTTGTACTCAGTCATTATGAATTGCTTTAGATAATTAATTTTGTATAAGATAATGGAAATTATGAACTGCCATTGGAACTTAAAACTTTTTGTACATGAGGATTGGTTGTTTTTCATAAAGTATGCTGAATTTCAGGGAAAAAAATGCTAAATATTTTTTCTTTTTATCAAATATAATGCAATGTTATTTGCCAAATTATGATACGCCATTTGATTTGAGTACTTTTTGTACATCAAGATTGGTTGTTTTTCACAAAATATGCTGAATTTCAGGGAAAAAATGCTAAAAAAAATTTCGCATCGCTTTAAAATGCAAATATTTCTTTTTTTATATCAAAATTAATGCAACGTCATTTCTACTCAGTCATTATCAATACCTTTAGATAATTAATTTTGTATAAGATGTGAATAATATAAGGATAAAGATACTTAAACTTTGTTTGTGCTGAATACATGTAATACTGCATTTATTTCTTTCTTTTAATGGAAATTATGAACTGCTATTGGGATAAAAAATTTGTGTAACAGGATTGGGCATTTTTCATAAAATATGCTGAATTTCAAGGAAAAGATACTAAAATTTTGTTCACATTGCTTACAAATGCCAGTATTTCTTTTTTTATATCAGAAATAATGCAACGTCATTCGCAATCAGTCTTTATAAATGCCTTTAATCAATTTTGTATAAGATGTGAATAATATAATGATAAAGATACTGAAACTTTTGTTTGTGTTGATTAAGAACTCATTTATTTCTTTATTTAAATGGAAATCATGAACCGTCATTGCAATTTAGTACTTATAGCTCATCAGGATAGGTTGTTTGTTTACCAATAATGATACATATCAGAGAAAAGATAGTTTAATTTGTTCGAATTGTTTAAATATGCCAATATTTCTTCTTTTTATCCAAAATAATGCAATGTTATTTGTCAAATTATGAACCGCCATTTGATGTTAGTATTTTTTGTACATCAGAATTGGTTGTATTTCATAAAATATGCTGAATATCAGGAAAAAAATGCTTAAATTTGTTTGCATAGCTTAAAAATGTAAATATTTCTTTCTTTTGTAACAGAAATAAGGCAACATCATTTCCATCAGTCAATATAAATGCCTTTAGATAGGTTATTGTGTATAAGATGTGAAAGATACTTAGGGTTTTGTTTGTGTTGAATAAGAATGTATTTATTTTTTTATTTTATGAAAATCATGAACCGCCATTGGAATTTAGTACACTTTGTACATCAGGATTGTTTTTGGGTTTTTTTTACAAAAAATGATATATATCAGAGAAAAGATAGCAAAATTGTGTTCGCATTGTTTAGATTATAATTCTTCTTTTTATCCAAAATGATGCAATGTTAATGTTTCTTATGATGATTATCAGAGAAAAGATGTTAAAATTTTCTTTGCATTATTTCAAAAGGCCAAAATTTCTTCTTTTTATTATCAATAATGCACTCATGTTAACAATCAGTAATTTCAAAAGTTATTTTTTATAAAATATGAAGAAAATAAGTATGAAGGTATTTAATCTTTTGTTTGTGTTGAATAAAAATTCAATCATTTCTATATTTTAATAGAAATTATGAACTGCCATTGGATTTTAGTATTTTTGTACATCAGGATGGGTTGTTTTTCATAAAATTGAATGAATATCAGAGAACGATACTAGAATGCTGTTCACATTCTTTAAAATTACCCAATATTTCTTCTTTATCAAAAACAATTAAATGATGATAAAAAAATGTTAAAAGACACTGTTAAATCACCACAAGCAGCCATTATAAGTGCAAATTACAATGAACAATATTCAAGAAAAAATAATATCAAGGTTATGAATTTTCAAAGATGTGAAAAACAAGACTTACGATCAGATTTCATTGAGAAAGTAAGGAGAGATTTGAATGTGCAGTTACAAGAGCGAGATGTAGAAGCTATCCATCGCCTGCCCTCAGAACAACCGTGGCCAAACCCTGTGATTGTTAGCATTTTTAATGGTGATGTCAAAAGGAGCATAATAAGAGTGAGAAAAGACTTAAAGGACCATGTACGATTCTCTGATGATGTCACAAGGAGAAATATGAAACAGATAACCCAACTTAGGGACATGGAATGCTTTGAATTAGTGTGGTACCATAATTGTGTGGTTTTTGGAAGAACTGAAGATGGAATGCAACTCAAATTTAGACTCTTTGATGACGTTCGAAGAAGACTGCAGGAAAGAAAATAAACACTTGATTTTCTAAATTGAACTTAAGTGATAGTTTTTGTCTATACATATGTTAACATAGAAATTTGAAAACAAATTATATTAATATATTCAATCATTGTGAATACTATTAAATAAATGTTTAAAAACATTAGGATAGCAAAATTATGTTTAAAAATATTAATTCCGCAACACTGAAAAGTTTGACATAAAAAGTATAGAATGGTACTTTTGTTTTGCCATATTGAATCATTTTGAATATGATTTTAATCTTTTTTCATTACAATTTCTTCAATTTTACTGTCGTTAATTTCTGCGAATTATCCTGTTTGATATTTATATGTCCTGTTACTGTCTGCAATGTTGTGTTGTTTTTGAAAAAAATAATTATGTTCTATATTGATACAAAGCTATTACTAATATGGGTTCTTTAAAAATTATGTCTGTTATAATTGTCAGGGACTGATCATGAGAGACAAAGAAAAAAGAAACGATGTCTTTAATATGCTGAAGTTAAAAGCATATACTATTTACTGTATCCAGGATACACATTTTACAAGTGATTTAGAAAATAGCTTTAGATCTATGTGGGGATATGAAAGTTATTTTCTTCTATAAGTTCAAATTCTAGAGGAGTTGCTATATCATGCAACAATAATTTTGAGTTTAAAAGTGTTAAAAGAAAAAAAAAAGATATAAATGGTAACTATTTAATTTTAGAAGTTTTTGTAGAAAATCAAAAGAAATATTTCAGTGTGCTTATATGGACCAAATATGGATAGTCCTGAATGTTTTGATAATATCATGAGCATTGTTGATGATTTTGAAAAGGAAAGTTACATAATTTTTGGTGATTTCAATCTTGTACAGAACCCTTATATAGATTATTGTAACTACAAACATACTAATAACCCTAAGGTTAGAGAAAGTATTTTAGAATACATCGAAGAAAGAAGTTTAATAGATCCATTTAGGGAGCTTTATCCCAATGTACAAAGGTATACTTGGAGAAAAGGAACTCCATTTTAACAGGCTAGATTAGACTTCTTTCTTCTTACAGATTATATGTTAAATAGTCTCAAAAACTGCGAAGTACATCCAAGCTATCGTTCAGATCATGCTATGGTATTACTTAAACTGGAATTTAATCCTTTTATTAGAGGAAAAGGTTGATGGAAGTTCAACAACTCCTTACGGTATGATATGGAATATATAAATACAGTAAAACAACAGATTAGTGAAATCAAAGCGCAATATTGTGCACTTGTTTATAGTTTCGATAATATTGATGAGATTGATAATGAAGATATTCAATTGAAAATTAATCCCCAACTTTTTCTTGAAACTTTATTGATGGAAATCAGGGAAAAAGGTATTTCTTATTCCAGTTAATAAAAGAGGGAATCTGAAAAAAGGGAAACAACTTTACGAAATTAAATTATACAGTTAGAGGATAATGTTGACGAACTTTCAATAACTTAACTTGAGAGCAAAAAAATGAACTTACGTATTAAGAAGTTAAATTGTAAAATAGTAAGATCACGTGTTCAATGAATAGAAGAAGGAGTCAAACCAACCAACTATTTTTGTGGACTGGAGTCAAAACATTTTATGAGTAAAATTATATCAAAAATTTAAAGAGATAATCGGGTAATACTTACTAATCAGAACAATATTTTAAAAGAAGTAAAGCTTGTCTATGAAAATTTATATAAGAAGAGAGATAACTCAATTTCAGTAGCTCATCTGAAAGAAGATCTCAAAAATGTAAATGTTCCAATACTTTCAAGTGATGAGAAGTAGAGCTTGGAGGGTAGAATTACAGTCAAAGAGGCCGGACAAGCATTAAAAAATATAAAAATAATAAAACTCCTGGCTCTGAAGGCTGTCAACTGAATTTTTCAATTTTTTTCGCAAGGATCTCCAGTTTTTTGTGGTTGAATCTTTAAATTATGATTCAGAACAAGGGTGTATTGTCAGTAACATAAGAGTAAGGAATTATTACTTGTCTTCCAAAAGGAAATAAACCTCGTCATTTTTTGAAAAATTGGCGTCCTATTTCACTTTTAAACACTGCCTATAAAATTGGGTCAGCAGTAATTGCAAACAGATTTAAAAGTGTCCTTGTCAAACGTATTAATCTAGATCAGACCGGTTTTATTAGTGGCAGGTACATAGAAAATATAAGGCTTTTATATGATATCATGCAATACACAGAAGATCATGAAATACCTGGGCTCTTGTTGTTTATTGATTTCGAAAAAGCTTTTGCTTTGGATTTTATACTAAATGTTTTAAAGTTCTTTAATTTTGGGATATCAATTGTCAACTGGATAAAAGCGTTTTATAATAATATCAAGTCTGCAGTTATACAGGGGGAAATCTTTCTGATTCTTTAACATAGGTTGGGGCTGCCGACAAGGTGATGCGCTTTCACCTTATCTCTTCATCTTACATGCTGAAATTCTTGCACTCAAGATAAGAGGAAATAAGGAAATTTGTGGTATTAAAGTTACTCAAGTTGAGCATAAGTTGTCAGAGTTTGCTGATGACACTTCATTGATTTTAGATGGTAGTGAAAAATCTTTATATGAATACTTATCTAAATTAGACTGGTTTGTAAAAATATCTGGTTTAAATATAAATTTTGCAAAAACACAAGTTATTTGGATTGGAAGTAAAAAGTATAGCAAGGACATTTTATCTCTCTGTAAACCTTTCGTGGAGAGAGACAACTTTTAAATTATTTGTGGATTTAGATACTTATTGTCAAAACTGACATAATATATTAGTTTATCTTACAACACAATTTATTATGTACTAAATTCTTACAGGATATTTTTTTACCTCTTCCTTTTTCATAAAATACTTCACCCTTCTCATGTGGTACATACACATTTTACTCAAATTATCTTTCTTTCCGTAATTATATTCTCTTTTCATATATATATATATATATATATATTTAAAAATGAATATTTAACAATGTTTATTGTAATAAATGAATAGATATTCAAAAGTATAGCTAATATGACTGTATGTATTTTGATGTGTTGTATTTGTTGTAACTCTTGAAAATAATAAAAACTGAAAAAAAGAAAAAAAGTTCAATATTATTTGTATTATTGATTTCAATGTCCTATAGATAAGTTTTTGTGTATAAAATTTTAAAAATACAAGGATGAGAATCCTTACATTTTTGTTTGTGTTGAATAAGAATCGAATAACTTCTTTATTTTAATAATGAACCGCCGTTTGATTTTTGTATATCAGGGTCAGTTGTTTTTCATAAAATATACTGAGTTTAAGGGAAAAAATACCAAAATATTGTTCGCATTGCTTAGAAATGCAAATTTTTCTTCTTTTATATCAGAAATAATGCAACGTCATTTGCAATCAGCCATTATACATTCCTTTACATAAGTAATTTTGTATAAGATGTGAATAATATAAGGATAAATATACTTAAGCATTTGTTTGTGTTAATTAAGAATGCAATTAATTCTTTATTATAATGGAAATCATTAACCGCCATTGGAATTTAGTACTTTTTGTTCATCAAGATATGTTGTTTTTCTTAAAATATGAATATCAGATAAAAGATGCTAACATTTTGTTTGCATTTTTTAAAAATGCCAATACTTCTTCTTTTTATAAAATAAAATGCACTGTTGTTAACAATCAGTTATTTTAAATTCCTCAGGCTAAACATTTTTTTTTTTATTAAACGTGAATAAAATAAGGATAAACATGATAGCGATACTAAATCTTTTGTTTGTGTTGAATAAGAATTTAATCATTTCTTTTTTTAATAGATATCATGAATTGCCATTGGATTTTAGTATTTTTGTACATCAGGATGGGTTGTTTTTCATAAAATTGAATGAATATCAGAGAACGATACTAGAATGTTGTTCACATTCTTTAAATTTTAGTACTTTTTGTACATCATGATGGGTTGTTTTTCATAAAACTAAATGAATATCAGAGAAATTATACTAAAATGTTGTGCGCATTGTTTAAAACTATCAATATTTCTTCTTTTTATAAAAAATGATGCAATTTTATTGGTAATCATTTTCTTCAAAGCCCATAAGTCTTTTTTTTGATAAAATTTTAGTATTGTAAGGATGAAAATACTAAAACTTTTGTTTGTGTTGAATAAGAATGTAACAATTTCTTTATTTTAATAGAAATTATGAACTGCCATTGTAGTACTAATTGTTAATCAGAATTGGTTGTTTTTCATAAAATTAAATAAAATTAAAAAAAATATCAGAGAAAATATACTTAAAAGTTGTTTGCATTCTTCATAATTACCAATTTTTATTCTTTTTATTAAAAATGTCTCCAGGTAAGTTTTTTGATAATTTTTAAACTTTTGTTTGTGTTGAATAAGAATGAAATATTTTTTTAGCTCACCTGGCCCAAACGGGCCAAGAGAGCTTTTCTCATCACTTGGTGTCCGTCGTCCGTCGTCGTCGTCATCCGTTAACTTTTACAAAAATCTTCTCCTCTGAAACTACTGGGCTAAATTAAACCACACTTGGCCTAAATCATCCTTCGGGTATCTAGTTTAAAAAATCTATCCGATGACCCGCCCATCAACCAAGATGGCCGCCATGGTTAAAAATAGAACATGGGGTGAATGCAGTTTTTGGCTTATATCTCTGAAACCAAAGCATTTAGAGCAAATCTGACACGGAATAAAAATGTTTATCAGGTCAAGATCTATCTGCCCTGAAATTTTCAGACGAATCAGACAACCCGTTGTTGGGTTACTGCCCCTGAATTGGTAATTTTAAGGAAATTTTGCGGTTTTTGGTTATTATCTTGAATATTAGAATAGATCGAGATAAACTGTAAACAGCAAAATTGTTCAGCAAACTAAGATCTACCCCATAAGGAGTCATTGCCCTTTAAAGTCAATTTTTCACAATGTTTTGTAAATTTTTGTAATCTTTTACAAAAATCTTCTTCTCTGAAACTACTGGGCCAAATTAAACCAAACTTGGCCTAAATCATTCTTAGGGTATTTAATTTAAAAAAATGTATCCGAAGAACTCGTCCATCAACCAAGATAGCCACCATGGCTAAAAATAGAACATGGGGGTAAAATGCAATTATTCTTATATATCTGAAACTAAAGCATTTAGAGCAAATCTGAAACGAGGTAAAAATGTTTGTCAGGTCAAGATCTATCTGTCCAGAAATTTTCACACGTATCAGAAAACCTGTTGTTGGGTCGATGCCCCTGAATTGGTAATTTAAGGAAATTTTGCAGTTTTTGATTAGTATCTTGAATATTATAATAGATAAAGATAAACTGTAAACAGCAAAAATGTCCAACAAAGTAAGGTCTACAAATAAGTCAACATGATCAAAATTGTCAATTGACCCCTTCAGGAGTTATTGCCCTTTAAAGTCAATTTTTCACAATTTTCGTAAATGTTTAATATTTTACAAAAATCTTTTCCTTTGAAACTACTGGGCCAAGTTCATTATAGATAGAGATAACTGTAAACAACAAGAATGTTCAGTAAAGTAAGATCTACAAACAAGTCGCCTTCACCAAAATTGTAAATTTACCTCTTAAGGGGTTATTGCCGTTTAAAGTCAATTTTTCACATTTTTTTTTAAATCTTTGTTATTTTTTACAGAAAATCTTCTCTTCTTAATCTACTGGGCCAAATTGAATTAATAGCATATACTTATAGTGGGTAAATGCCCTTCTCTTTAGCATATACTTATTGTGGGTGAATGCGCTTTTCTTTCAGCATACTTATATTGGGAGAATGCCCCCCAGACCTGGCGAATTAGCCGGGGTTAGAGGAACCCCTGCCCAAATGTTTTTTAAAGGGTGCTCCAAAAAAAAATTTTAAGGCATTTTCAACTTAATACTGGCCTTGGTGGATTCAATAAAGCTTCAGTTTTAGACTTTTAACAGTATTTTTCTTTTCGTCATGTTACAGACCTGGGTATACACCAAAGCCATTTTTTTTTCTTTTGACAGTATTTTATTACTGTATGTGTGCTATTAACCTACCTTCATTATATGTTCTTTTAGCATAATTAATTGGGGCCCATCTCCCAAGACCCATCAGGGTAATCCAGATAAGGGGGACCCATATCATTTTTTTTTAGTTTGACTGTGTTACCTTTAGATATGTTCATTTTATATTGACTTTAGGGATTACAAATCTTGAAAAATAGAATAAATTCAATGTATAAAATATTTTCATATTTTAAATTTTTTTATATAAACATGTCTGATAAAATTAGATATATTATAGGCCTTGAATAAGAAATATTTGAACCATGCTTTTAAATTTATTAGTATGAAGACTATATTATAAAAGTCCAATTTTTTATGGTATTTATTGGACTTTGTTGTGATATATTTTTTGCGGTATTAAGATAAAGCGGAACTCTTCAATGAAAAGGCATATATACTGCTTTTGAATTTTTACCAGAGTAAGAACAAATGAAATACTATTTTGGGAACAAAAACAATTGTTCAGCATTTCAAGGACGTAAAATTTATCAAATGAAATGTTTCAGATTGGAATAAAATAAGCAAAGAATGTGTATAACATTATCTGAGGAAATATATTGTTACCAGTATAAATCTTTAAAAAATAATAACGTTACCCTATTAATTTGTAATGTATAGTTTGAAAATATCAAATATTATATAATAGGAAAAATATCTCCTTGCAAACAGAAAAAGGAATTGGACTTTTGCATGTTCTCAGTAAGTGAGTCAGGACAAAAAAGAAACTAGTCTCTGAAATAACATTGATAATGATGTTTAAAAAAAACAACAAATGAATAATCCCATCTCAAAAGGGATTACCATGATCAGAGACATATATGCCATGATTGAGATTAACCTCTGAATAAATATAATTGTGTATATTTTAATGAAAAGTTATAACAAGTATTGTTTGTTTATATGTTGCTTAGTTTGCATCAAGACAAGTGTCATATATTTCATTCAAAAAATTCACTCATACTGCTTTTGTATTATCCTACAAAATTGTCCCAACTAGATCTTTTTTGTCTATTGACCTAGGACTTTGATATTTGATATGTGGATGTATGATTATGAAGCTGTTTGTTGAGTATCATGATGATCTTCATTTGACCTTTGAAATGAAGGTCAACAATGTATTTTTGGCAATAACACTAGACCGAGCCTTAATTCTTTTGTCTTGACCTAGGCCTTAGATGTTTGGCATGTGGTTGTATCTTAATGAGACTTTGTGTCCCATATCATGATGACCTTGCACTTTGACCTCAAGGTATAACTTTTAAGTCATATGACCTAAGCCTTAAATATTTGATATGTTGATGTATCATCATAAGGCGATGTGTCACAAACCATAATGACCTTTATGTGACCTTGACACATGACAAGACCATGCATTTTATACGACCGCAAAAAATTTGCGTTCGTATATTGCTATCACGTCGTCCGTCGTCGTCCGGAGACATTTGGTTTCGGGACAAAAGCTTTAGTATAAGTGAATGGATCTCTTTTGAATTCAAACACAAGGTGCAATATCACAAAAGGAAGGTTGGGATTGATTTTGGGGTTATGGTCCCAACTGTTTAGGAATAAGGGTCAAAAAGGGGGAAAAAAGCATATTTTTAGTTTCCAGACAATAAATTGTGTATAAGTGTATGGATTCCTCTGAAATTGTACCACAAGGTTCTATATCACAACGGGGAAGTTGGAATTGACTATTGGGGTTATGGCCCAAACCGTTCAGGAATTAGGGGCAAAAAAAGGAGGAAAACAAGGTTTTTCTTGTTAATTGACAAATTCTTAAATATTAGCCTATGGATCTCTATGAAATTGAACCACACGGTTCCATACAACAAAGGGAAGGTTGGGTTTGACTTTGGGGGTTATGGCTCAAACTGTTCAGGAATAAGGGGTAAAAAAAAGGGGGGAAAAAGGTTTTTCTGGTTTCTGGACAAATACTTAAGTATTAGTCTATGGATCTCTATCAATTGTACCTCAAGGTTTCATAACACACACAGAATGATGGGGTCGATTTTGGGGGTTATGGCTTTAATGATTAAGAAACAAGAGGCCAAATAGGGTCCAAAAACAAGACTTTTCTAATACTGGCTAAGCTGGTTCTAACATAAATTATTTCTGATCTATATATAAAGAAACAACAAATACTGATATGGCAGGAGATACACACGAAAGAGGGTGTGTAAATTTTTATATATAGTCTGTAAACAGATTTACCAAGTATTGCGCAATAGCAAAATATTGAGCAACAGCTAGAAATCTTCAACTGAAAATAAATACAAATTTTTAACCAATTTCAATGAGGATTTATTTAAAGTCTTGAATTGTTGGGGGTTCTTACCATGTATCACTATATTGGATATTTGGGCCCCATTTTCAAATAGGTCTACTTTGGGGTCAAAAGGATCCAAAATTATACTGTTTGATTTCATCAGAAACTGAATTCTTGTGGTTCTATGATATGCTGAATCTAACTGTGCATTCCAATTTTTAATTTTGGGCCCTGTTTTCAAATAAGTCCATATTAAGGTCCAAAGGGTCCAAAATTAAACTTTGTTTGATTTCATAAAAAACTGAATTCATGGGTTTTTTTATATGCTGAATCTAACCATGGAATTAGATTTTGGATATTGGACAATTAAGTAAATTAAATGTCCCATTTCAGATTTTTAAGTTCTCTGACCACAATTATTCTGTGTCAGAAATCTATAATGTGTCAAATATTTAATTACTATCCAAATTCAGAGCTGTATCAAGCTTGAATATTGTGTCCATACTTGCCCCTACTGTTCAGAGTTCGACCTTTGCGGTCGTATCCAGCTGCGATCTGCGAAGTACATTTTTTCTTTTGACCGAGGCCTTGTATTACCTCTAGGCATGTGGATATATCATCATAAGATTGTGTGTTATGTATTATGTGACCTTGGACCTTTGACCCCAAAACTGCTCCAAAAGTCAAAATATTTTAATAATTTTTACATTCTTTGTGCCTTGAACACAACTATTATTCTATGACATACGCTTTTCATATTTTAAGCATGATTGCAACATCTAAAGAATATGACCTTTGACCTTCAAATTTTTATGAAGAGGAGAAATGTGTTTTAGTCAACTAAAACATTTCCAACTAGTTCTTAATTTTTTTATATTAATCAGATTTTTGGTTTTTGTTTTATTTTATTTTTTCAGTGGTCATATTTCATATCGCTGTAGCTTGCTATGCAGTGTGGGCCAAAGCTCAGTGTTGAAAGCCTTTTTGATAACCTGCATTTGGTCTAGGGTGGAAAGTTGTCTCATTGGCAATCATACCATTTCTTATTTTATAAAGACCTTTGACGTCAAGGTTAAAATACATGTTCTTAATTTTTTGCATTTTATATCCAGAACACATTTGTTTGCATTTCACATATGCTTTTGATATTTGGCGAACATATTGGACTTTGCTATTGTTCTATATGGGAGTACCCATATTGTATCTGCAACTCTTCCTAAACCACTTATTTTTATTCAATGAACTTAAACAAATTCTTAATAATATTATGCCATTGTATACCTATTTGGTTTTTGGCCTAACTCATTATCAGTGTTTCTTTTTTTCAAAACACACAATTTGTCATTGCCTTACAATGAAAAGGGGGAGGGGTGTACCCATTTTGTATTCGTAGCTGAACCACTGATTATGATTTAATGAAACTTTCTCAGAATCTTTATCAAATAAATAACATTCATTTACACACTAGACTGTTCCCAGCATTATTTATTTATGTAATTATAGATATATGAAGATGCCAAGGAGAAAAAATGGAGAGCAACAGAGGCTTAACGTGGTGAGAACTATGCAAAAAAACGGAAAAGGACAAACTTGATTGGGGATACTGGCCCCTCAAACAGTAACAAACTTGACCTGGACATGGGTGATACTGACATCCTTAACAACAGTAACTCAAATATTATGGGGGATACTGACCTCCACTCAAATATAAACTACAGTAACTCAAATGATATGGGGGATACTGACCTCCACCCAAATGCAAACAACAGTAACAAATATAATGCTCAGAGAGCTCATATTCACTTCAAAACAAATTTGCTGAAAAACCAAACTGAACAATCTCATATTAATTATGCAAAGAAACATTCTCGTACTAATATTCAAACTAATCTAGTGCAGAGCCAAAATGAACAAACAAAAAATAATCCAGAACAAGCAGTGTCAAAAGATTTCATCTCTTTAAATGCAAAATTCTCAAATTTGGAACATTTGACCAGTATGACCTTAACTTTCTAGATATAAGCAGAGGTAAACAATGTACTTGCAATTGTTTAGTTTTCTTATTACTAACTCCTATAAATTTTGATCCAAACACACTGAACCTTGAATACATTTTGAATACCGGAGATGAAATTTACAGAAAGCATGTTCAAAAATTGAAATTGCAGGGTTTATTTCAAAATATGCTTTTAAATTTTGAAGAAATTCCTGACATGATAGAAATTCCTGAAGGTAATTTTAAAATTGATAAACAAAATATTCTATTTGGTATAGCTTTACAGTACAAGCAGCTGACTGGATGTCTTACCTTACAAGAAGCAATTCAAAATTGTATAAAACAGTCCAACACATTTCTCATTATGATTGGAGCTATATGTTCAGCAGTTTATTGTTATAATCATGTATACTATTTTTTTGACACTCTGAATCTGTGCTCAATAATACATTTGAAATCTCAGGAAGAAGTATTTTAATTGGATTTACAGACTTGCATGACTTTGTCAGTTACTTGTATGCATTTTACACAAGTTTACAAATTGATTTAGATTCACAATATGAAATTTTACCTGTATGCATCAGTTCTAAGGATACAGTGGTAGTTCTGAACAAGGAGATCAAAAACATTTTGTAGATCAAGTAGTCAGGTACATCAAACAAAAAGAACTTGCTAATATAAAATCTTTTGGTCAGGACCTTTCTGTTAGAAATGAAAAAGATGATAATGAACTTCTGTTGAAGAGTCAAGTTTTTCTGAAGGTACCAAAATTGGAATATATGAAAAACTACATGCAAAATAAAAGAAAGAATCAAACATTCAGGGAAAAAGAAAGGCAAAAAGAATTGATTAGTAAAAGAAATTCAAGAAAGGAGGAAGAATTCAAAAAAAGAGAACTTATTGCTAAAAGAGAGACTAGAAAGAATGAAGACTTCAAAAAAGGAGAACTTATTGCTAAAAGAGAAACCAGAAAGAATGAAGATTTTAAAAAAAGAGAACTTATTGCTAAAAGAAATGTTAGAAAGGATGAAGATTACAAAAAATCTGAGGCAGAATTCAAGAAGTATAAAAGAGATAATATTGATTTCAGACAGAAAGAGAGACAACAAGAGCTTGCTTCTAAAAGAGAGACTATAAAAAATGAAGACTTCAAAAAAAGAGAACTTATTGCTAAACATGCTAAAACAGAGACTAAAACGAATGATGTTTTTAAAAGAAATGAAGCAAAGAGGGGAAAAAATCAAGACAAGATAAAGAGTTCACAAAACAAGAATCCAAACGAGATTTCCACAGAAAGTCATTATATAGGTCAAATCCAGAAAATTATGAGAATGAGCGTTAGGCAAAACAGAAATCTAGACATTTTTTTTAAGGAAAAGACAGAAAGTATAATCAGTTGGTCAAAAGTAGTAAAAGAAAAAACACTGATTTCACTGACCATCAAAAAGAATTAAAAAAAAAAAAAAGAACTCAAGGTATAACCCTTGATGCTTGCATAAGAAATTTTGAAACCAACATTAATGGAGGTCCTACATATATATGTACTTCATGTCATCAAACTTGGTTCTGTGCTTCTGTAGTAAATGCTAAATCTGTAAAAATGCATACTCCTGCTAACATGTCTCATTGCTTTACCAATTTTAAATCTGTACAACACATAGAATGGATATGCCACACTTGTCTCAATGCAATTAAAAAACAAAAAATTCCTCGATTTTCAATAGCAAATAAAATGGGATTTCCTCAAAAACCAAAAGAATTAAATGTGTATCAGTTAGAAGAGAGACTGTTATCATTAAGATATTTTTTTATTCAGATTCGACAGTTATCAGTTAAAGGCAATGTTGTAAATGTGCCTGTTGAAGTTCAACATACAATAAATTCACTTCCACATACATTAGAGAAATCGGGTACAATAACAGTTAAACTGAAGAAGAAACTGGTATTCAAAAAGTGTGATTTTAGTGAAAATGTCAGATCATTTGCTGTTATTTGTGCATTACATTATTTGATGAGAACAAGTGACTTGTACAAGTCTTCTGAAATAGAAATAAATGAGGATTGGATTACAGAAGTAGCAAAAATAAATGAGGAAGAAACACAAAATGAAAAAAAAATAGTACAAAACAAGAGGATAATCAGAATAAAAATGATACAGATGATGACTCCGATCATTTCAGTGAAGTAGATGAAAATGAAACACATGCTGGTAATACAGATATATTGTCCCAGACGACAATCCACCATGTGATATAGGTTTAACTTTTGCTCCTGGTGAAGGTCAACGACCAATTAGACTCTACAGTGATCCTGATGCAGAGTACTTATCTTTTCCAACTATATTTTGTGGTCAAAGAAGGCCAGATAACAAAGAGAGATTCGTTTCGGATCTAAGGTCCATGGATAGGAGAGTAGCTTAGTCTGTACCAAACATATTTTTCAAGTTAAAGAAAATTCAGTTAAAAACATAAGTGATAAGGTCAATTTTGCTCTAAGAAGGTGTCAAGCAGATGGAAAAAAAATGGACAGCAAAAGATGTACTGAATCCTAGCACTGTAAATGATATTGTAAAATTGGATGAAGGTTGTTATATCTTTATAAGTTTAAGAAACTCTCCAGTATACCTTGAAAAGAGGAAGAAAGATTTGTTTGCAATGATCAGACAGTTGGGTCTTCCAACATGGTTTGGCTCTCTTTCATTTGCAGACACTAACTGGAAAGATTTATTACGAATTCTAGGCAAATTGAATGATGGCTAAGAGTATACTAACATTGAATTGGATGAAATGGATTTGAATCAGAAATCTAAACTTGTTCAGAAAAACCTTGTGACATGCTCTAGATATTATGATTATCGTGTCCAATAGTTTATCAACTTGGTGTTGAAAAGTGATCACAATCTAATTGGGAAATTTACAGATTCTTTTTGGGGGTTGAATTTCAACAAAAAGGCTCACCACACATTCATATCTTGATCTGGATTGAAAATGCACCGGAATATGGGTGTGATTCAAATGAAGATGTAGTAAAATTTATTGATGAATATGTCTCCTGTTCATTCTTGGAAAAAGACAATAGTTTAGTCAAATTGCAAGTCCATACTCATTCAAAAACCTACAGAAAAAAGGATCATCCAATCTGTCGTTTTGGTTTTCCCCTTCCAACTATGAAAGACACAGTTAAATTAGAGCCATTGAAAGAAAATGATGAAATTGAAAAGTACAAGGCTATATATAAAGAGATACAAAATGAAATTAATTCACTTCACATTACTGAAGATATAAACCAGATGACATATAAGATGTTTTCGGATGATGTGTTACAAATGAATGATGAAGAGTATATAAAAGCCATTAGAAGCAACTTGAGTGGTCCAAAAGTTATTCTCAAACGAAAACCATCTGAAGTCCGTGTTAATGGTTACATAAAAACTGTGTTGGTAGCTTGGCAAGCAAATCATGATTTACAGTTTGTTATAGATGCATTTGCCTGTGCAGTGTCTTATACATAAGTAAGTCACAAAAAGGTATGAGTGCATTACTAGACCAGGCAGCAAAAGAAGCACTACAGGAAAATCTAGACTTGAAGCATCAAGTAAGACACATTGGGAATTACTTTTCAAATTCTGTTGAAACACGCGCACAAGAAGCAACAAACTTAACACTACGATGCCTTTAACAAAAGCTACACGACAAGTTGTTTTCATTAATACATCTCCACGACACAAAAGAACCTTTCTCCTGAAGCAATCATCAGCCCTAGAAAAACTAGGCCCAGAATCTACTGAAATTGAATCAGATAATGAAATTAAGCGATACTCGCCTAGACCAAAACAACTTGAGAACTGGTGTCTAGCAGACTATGTATCTCAGCTTGAATTACAGTATCCTAAAACATCCGAGTCCTCATACCATGAAAATGAAACAGAACATCAAGAAAATGAATCTGAAAAAGAAAATGAAAATGAAGAAGCAATACAGGAAAACAGTAACAAAATCAACATAACCTTGAAAAATGGTATAAGAATATATCAAAGAAAAACACCCAAGGTAATAAGTTATGTTAAATACAATTACAAGACTGACTCTGAAAACTTCTACAGAGAACGCTTAATGTTATTTTATCCATGGAAAAATGAAGTCTTAGATTTGCAATGTGGGCATGAAACATATGAGACAATGTACTTAACTGTTTCAAGACTGTTAGAAAAGAAAGTTAAGCAATATGAAGGAAAAGTAATAAATCTAGAGAAAGCTATAGAAGAGACAGAACATGATTGTAATGAGAATGATCAAATAGCACCTACCAACCGGCAAGTAGAAATGGAAGATGCTGAAATAGGCCCAACAGAATTTGAACAGTATGTTCATTTCAATTCAGATAGACCAACAGAGCATAGACTGTATGATATGTCCCGTGAAGTTGGAATAGAAGGAAGAATAGTAGAATTGACAAATCATGCTAACAGAATAAGTGAGAGCGGTTATTTTGCATTGATTAGATCCCTGAATAGGAAACAGTGGGAATTTTTCCAACATGTTGACACATGAGTTAAAACAAAACATGAACCATTTTATACATTTCTGACTGGTGGAGCAGGATGTGGGAAATCTGTTGTTGTCAAAGCATTTTTTCAAGCTTTACACAGACACTTATGTTCTACTGAAGGTGAGGACCCTGACGATATTAGTATTCTTCTTTGTGCTCCTACTGGAAGGCAGCTATCAATATAAATGGTCTGACCATTCACAATGCTTTCCAGATACAACCAAATAAAGGACTTGACCAGTCACTGTCGTGTGATGTCCTCAATACACTCCGAATGAAATACAGAAATTTGTCTCTGATTTTGATTGATGAAATTGCAATGGTTGGTAACAAAATGTTCTCTTTGCTTGAGACGAGGTTGAAAAAAAATCAAGGGTAGCAACTGTTCATTTGGTGGCGTTAGTATCATAGCTATTGGTGACTTTTTCGAACTCCAACCTGTATTTGACAGTTGGATTTTCAATGCTTAGCAAAGGATTAACAGCATTAGCACCTAATTACTGGAAAGTATTATTTCTTTTTCATGAACGTACTGAAATAGTGAGACAAAACGATGATTTAGAATTTGCTCAATTATTAAATAGGTTGAGACAAAATCAGCTGACTGAAAATGATTTTGCAGTTTTAAATACCAGAACTGTTTCAGTCAATGATCCAACATACAGAACTTTTTCTTTACCAGAAAAACAGTCTGATACAGCCAATCATGCAAAAGAAGTAGTATTAGCAATTGAGATGAAATATGATCTTACAGCTAATATTGAAATCACTGATGGTCTCACAAATGGTTCAACTTATGGACTTAAATTGATTGACTGCAAAACTAAATCTTTAAGACCAAGTATCATATGGCTTAAGTTTGAGGATACCAGAATTAGCGCTAACAATAGAAGAAAATATTCACACTTGTATGGAAAAGATGTTGATAAAACATGGACTCCAATGTTTGACATTAAAAGATCATTTACGTTTAAATATAAGACCTTTAAAAGAATTCAGTTTCCTCTTCGTCCAGCAGCCGGAAAAACAATTCATAAATCGCAAGGAGATACATTACACGAAGTTGTTGTTTGTCTGAAATCAAAACGTTAAGGGAAAATACCACATATTCACTATGTTGCAGTAAGCAGAGTAACATCTTTAACTGGATAACAGATATTAAATCTCAATCAAGAAGCAATAGCTGTAGCAGTGTGTTTTCGACAAGAATTACACAGGCTAAGGACAGATGCAACTCTACAGTTGTTCCTTAGGCCATTGTATAACTTATCAAGTAACTATTTTAAAGTAGTTTTCAACAACTCAAGGTCATTGCATGCTTATTGTAATGATCTAAAATCAGATTCTAACATCTTGGATGCTGATGTTATTGGTATTGCTGAATCGAGACTTATTTCAACAGATGAAAATGATGATTTTTATGTACCTGGTTTTGAACCACCAGTTCGCTTAGACTAAAAGCAAAAAAATTTAATACAAGACCACCTCATGGATTGGTTTTATATTATCGAACTGATTGTATTCTTCACAATACATTCACTTACTCAACTCCAACTTTAGAGTTTGTAATAGCAGACATATTATCATCTAGCAAAGGTATTTTTCATGTTGTCTTTGTTTACAAAGCACCAAACTGCAAATTGCAACAACTGAATATATTTTCCTTGCAGACCTTCTTCCTGATGTGTATTTAAGACATCCAAAAATTATCATAATAGAGGTTTCTCAACATCTTACGAACGGACGAAACTCTACGAACGTATTGTTAAGGAGCAGTAATTTTGTAATACTAAAATCCACGATACATTTTTACCAATATTGCAGTGTGATTAAAGAGAACAGTTAACAAATTCATAGTCTTTTTGCAACCTTGCATTTTATTTTTGTGGTTAAACATCAGTGTACTAATTCATTTCCTGTTGTTGAATGTTACGTATTCTTAAGTTGAGTTTCGTTTGTTTACATATCGTATATGCGTTCGATTTATCTCCCTTACCAATTTAAAATAAGTATTGTTTTGTAATGTTGTTGTTACAAACAATCGGCGCGTCTGGTTTGCATTTGATTGATTGGTTGTTGGCAAGTATTCCATGCATTTCTCGACGAGATTAGCGCTTGATAAAGGATTGAAAAGTGATTCAGATGACACAAGTTTAGTATTGATCATTTATTATATCCAAACATACTTTTAATTATATATACAATGTATTTTTATGGAACGAATAAAAGAGGAGTGTTTGGGTAAATGCTGTCTTCTAGAATAAAGCATCCAACAGGAAAGTCTTATAGTGGGTCAGGTCCAATTGGTCCGACTTCCTGTTATGCATGAGCGTCATTTTCGTGTTCGAGAGTATCTTAAATAAATATGTCGTTTACAACGCTATTTATTTATTCAAAAGAAAATTATTTATGGGGAACAAGTTACAGAAATATAAAGGTGCACTCGATCTTGTTGAAAGTATGAGTGCTACAGCACCATCAAAACTGATAGTTACATATCTTTAAAGGCACATTTAAAAACAAATTCTATTCCCAAAGTAAAAAGACAAATGAGAAAAATATAAACAGAAGAAAATATAAACAGCAAACCATAAAAACTCCACGAAAACAAGAAAACAAAATTAATTATATATATACTAAAATGTGTACGATAATAAAACATACACAACAAGAATAAGAACGGCCATGAAAACAAAACAAACAAAAAAAAACTAAATAAATTACAGAACATCTTTTTAAAGTTTTTAATAACTTTTTTTTTTTTTTTTTTTCAAATATTTATTTCAATGTTTCCGTTAAGTTAGCTTCTTAAGTTTACCAGTTTAGCTAGGATATAAATCAGTAATAATCATTTAACATGTTTAAGGTGAAGACGTGATCATTTGGATTTTAGAGTTCGGGCAACGAAATGACCCCGGATCCCAGGATGTTTTTTCTTCAAATTAAAAACTAAGGCGTTCACGCCTAGATTTTTGTTAACTCCTGTTTGCGAAAGACCTTCTACTATTGATTTGATCCTTGATAAGATTCATATAGATTCCTATCCCCTTCCATTCCAAAGTTCTATATTTACCCTTTTTCACATATATGTACTAAAAAATTCGAAATGATGTTGTCATGTTTATCAAAGATTGCTCTCCTTGGTCTAAATATTTTATATTCTTCGCCAAAGTTTATTGATCAATTAGATTTTCAACTGTGTTGATTGAACCGTAAATTGTATATCATGTATTATATATATCAAGTCAATATATTTAATATGTCTACGACTCAAAATGGTCTTTAAAAATCCAGCATGTATATATTGTTTATATAAAAGACATTTCAAAGGGAAGAAGAGCATAGCCGATAATCCAATATTTAAGGAATGACTGTAATATTTTTTCTGTCCATGAAGAAATAAGATAAAACATGTGGTGCACACTGAATAACCCGCGTAGCGAGTTATTTTAAAGTGTGCACCACATTGTGTATGTTACTTCGTATAGACAGAAAAAAACATGTTACAGTCATTCTTTATAATTTAATTCTAAATTCCATTTCAAGCCGGAGAAATCATGAAAAAACGTTGATGACGTCACGGTCACATGACAAAATTATGTCTATATGAGCTGATAGATAAAACACTGTCAGCCAATCAGAAGACGCGTTACATTCAAAATTAAATTATTTTCAAATAAATTAATGCTCCCTCTTTTCTCGTTTCGGCAAGTTACGTCAAGTTAGGGCAAATTTCGTTCGTTCGTAAGATGTTGAGAAACCTCTAATGGGAGACTTTAGTTTTGATTTAAACACTGGAAACACTTCTTTTTTAAAGTTCATGAGAGATACATTTTGCTGTTCACAAATTGTGTCTAAAGCTACTACATCTCATGGCACATTGTTGGACTTAATTTTCCTAAATTTTGATAGTAAGGTAAATTTTGAAACAGATGTTCTTGATTCCTTTTCGACAGATCATAAAGTAATATATGTGGCCTTTGAAACACAATGATTCAGTGTAATGATTATTTTATATACCGAAACCAGCTTTGTTTGAAAAGATGAAAATTAAACCCGCTGAAAAAATATGGCACATTTAAGGTTGCTGAAAATGCAACCTCAAATGTGCATGGAGTGGTTTTAAAGGAAAAATGGGTTTCCACTCCAACAGATTTGCCTTTTCATAAGTAGCGAATAGAAATGAGTTCTTTAAAATAGTGGGCCTTAAGACTCCTGATCTCCAGTATTACCTGTATAGGAGAACGCTTCTTTACAAAGATTTCTTCTTTATAGGTACACTGGATTAAGGGTAGCAGAGGTAAAGAAATTTGAAAGTCTGTTACTTTGACTTCCATAAAGTAGTAAGATCCTTGCTGATTGGTCAACCATTATGATATGGAAGAGGAGTACGAATCCATTCATTTCAAGTTAGTAATGATTGGATACATTAAATGTTAATACCTCTACTACCTGAATGACCATTGTATCAGTGGAGAGTGCCGTGCACTTTGCATGTGAACACTCCTGATATTTACTACAATTATTGTTATTATATATATATATATATATATGCTTGAAATATTTGTTTTTGAACACAATAAAAAAACATCTCTTTAATATAGATGTAAAATAAAGGAGTTTTGAAGACCACAAGTTCCATGTTTCATTTCTCTTCCTACAAAATTATTAATTTTAACTTGCTGTTTGATGATTTATGATTAGAAATGATTATAATTTGTTAAAATCCTTGCTCTCACTTCTATCAATTGTATAATACACACTAATTATGTGCATATATTCAATGTAATTTTTTATATAGATTACTTGATACTTATTTCAATTCTTTTGTTCACTGTATATATATATCCGTTTATTTGGCAATCGCCATGGCAGTTGGCAGGGTTTAAGAACATCCGTTGTTCGACCTGCTAGTCAAATGCGTTTTGTTGAAATATACTTTTTCACTTTTTTGTCTTTTGGAAAATGTTGTGTGTGCTGTATGTAGACCCCTCTACAAGAAATTTGTTTTGAATGCACACGTATAAAAATTGCGGTTGTTATCCAACGCCATTATAGGTTTGAACGTTGTTTTCAATTTAGACTTGTATATATTTCTAATCATAAATCATCAAACAGCAAGTTAAAATTAATAATTTTGTTGGAAGAGAAATGAGACATGGAACTTGTGGTCTTCAAAACTCCTTTATTTTACATCTATATTAAAGAGATGTATTATATATAAATATATAAAATGACTGAATAATAGCCAACGATAAATCTTACGGGGCGATGGATCATATAATTATGATACAATACACTACAACATATAATATACATTGTATAACCAGTCTAAAAGGGTACAACATCACTAAAAAATAGCAATAAAATGAACAAATGTAACTATAAATATTTCGGATAACAGATATCTTTCATCAGTATGATCATGATGTAAAATGAATCTTATTAACCTATTCTGATTATAAAACTATAGCAATCTTGAATTCTATACAAAAAGACAGTTTTACCAGAACAGAGACGCTAGTACAATTCTAAAATTTCCAAACACGGCGCAACGACATACCTAAAATAAAAATAGTAATAATTTGCGATATGAGCTTCCACAACTTTAAAATTCCAGAGGTGACGACAGTTAAGATGTTTGGAAATACATTCCCAATAAACAGCAATGACCGATCTAAGCTTGTATAATATTTCAAATTGTACAACGGTAGAGTAATTAAAACAGAGGCTGAGATCAGCCAAGCCTTGGATGTGTTCAATAATCAGACCGATTAACAATTTTTACAGGAGCTATGCCCCTTTGAAATAGATTTTCTATAGTGCTCACTATACAACATGGGTTTTGTTCATTGTTGAAGCTGTACGATGACCTTTATTTCCTTACATCCAGGTCATATTGTCTCTGGTTGATGAGAAATCAACATTGTATTCTATGAGGGTGCTACCTTTACGTGCACTACATATTCGTTATGTATTAGATGTTCCTTAACATGTTATCAAAGTCTGCTATTTAAGTCGATACTAATCAAACTTATTTATGAATATATACTATAAAATAACCGTTCGATACTGACCCATCCTTACATCCAAAACAGTAACGACAGACTCTAATTTGGATATAAAAAATGCAAATTGCTTGTATGTAGTATGTGACTGTGTGAATTTGTTTCATGCTTTATTTTCAAAATATTGCCTAAAATCTAATTAGACCATATATGTTTGTACTTGTAGTATTCAGGTTAAAACTAATATCAAATGGTGCTAATAAATTATCTTCACAAATACAACTTTAAAGTAGGGATCTTAATGATACAATGTGTATCGATGAATGTTGAACAAGAGCTTCCATGACAGAATATCACATCTACAACGGCTGCTGTTTGTATGATTGAATAATATCAATATGCATACAGTGGAAATTTGCCTGGTATTAGCTAATACGACAACTTCAATTATAGTGTTTCCAGGACAAATATGTTGGTATCAAGAGGTTGATCAATGTGTCAACGACGTTGGCACTGTACAGTTGCAGGCGAAATCAACAAGAGGTAAGTACATTGTTATAAATAAACATAATACTAACAAAATCGTTCGATCTAGAGCATGTCATTCAAACGTAATAACTTAAGTAAAAGATTTCAATCAAATCATATAATTCAAATTAGTCGATAACATCAGAAATATCAAGAACAGTAGTTTTCAACATATATGGCCCAAGAATACAGTTATTTCGTAGTGCATTTTTTGTAGGCAAAAACACACATTCAATAAAACGTGCCTGTTCTATTCAAAAAGATTTTTACAGTGTAGTGTACTACCCATGGGACAAATTATGTCAACATTATAGAAAAGGCTAACAGCTATAACTCAAAATATGGACAATTTGAATTTCATTGGGTCTATAGTTCAGTTTGACAGCTTAACACATACTAATTTTAGACCTTTTTAAACTGGACAAAATCATTACTTCACCTAAAAATTCATGCCCCATTTTTTTCACATGTAATTGCATCCCCCTTCTTAATATTCATGCATAAAATATAACGAAATACTTTTGAAAGGTGTATGAAAAAAATTGCAAGTTATGCACAGTCCACACTAGGGACTATGTAGACAAAGAAAATCAAATGACAATAACTGTGTCCCCGGACCATAAACATCTCATTAAAAGTGTTTCTTTTCTTTAATTATTAATATTTTAGTGAAAAAAGGGCGACAGATACAGAAGTTACATTCGGACTCAGTCGAAAATAAACTGGCAACACCATGGCTAGAAAAAAAAAACAACCCAACAGACAAACAACAGTACATGAACACAACATAGAAAAGCAAAGACTAATCTGAAATTGAACGAAAGCATTGATTGTTATGTCAGAAACTTGCATAGATTGTACAATCGCTTTGCCAAATTCATAAAATCCTAGCATGTATATTACATTATTTGTTCTTTGTGTTCTATTTTATAAACAACCAGCTGAAACCAATTGTCTTAGATAATGAAAATGTCTTCTGCACCACTACCAAAAGGAACTTCTGAAACCTTTGTTATCCTCCAAAGTCTGTATACAAATAAAGTCTGCATGTTGTACAAAACATGCACGATGTACAGTTTTGTACAACATCACGTTTTGTAGTCTACGTGGAAATAGATCAGCAGATATCATTGTGATATGATAAATGGCACGATTGAGTACATTGACATTACTTTAAGTAACTGACAGAGTACTTAATTGTTTGACAAAACATTATATTCAAGAAGTAATTCAAGGAATTATGTCCTTCAAAATAGGAATAAAATGGAAAATTCCATTATAATCTCTTAGGCCTATATTTCTAAGGTTGTTTTATGAAATATATTTTGAAAATGTATACCTGCAATGTCTACAACAAGTTCGAGAATCAGCTTCGACCATCTTTTTGAAGGAACTAAGTCCCTATGAAATGTAGATTATATGAAATGTTGCATTGTTACCACTCTCACGTATACTTTTGTATATTATTTATATTAAAGATTTAGATCAGCAAGGCATTGGGCGAATTTTATAATCAGGCCGATTAAAAATATTTTAACAGAAGTTAAACCCCTCATAAATAGATATTATAAAAGTTGCATTAGTCAAAAGGTTGGCACCGTTGAGTTGTAATCTTTGAGTGCTTTCATAATCTGTCAACACCAACCTTCTATTTCCCGAAACTTTCCTTTACGAGTAGGGCGATGCGTAACACAACAAGGTGTGTGTTTTTTTTTTTTTTTTTTAAATTTCAGATTTGGTATATATCAAATGCTATTGGTTGGGGACATTGGAACACTGTTCCTCTATCTTTGTTTCAATTGTTGTTGTAAATATATCTTAAAACCGTTTCAATTACATGAATTACTGCAATTTAAGAAAAATGACTGAATCGATGAAATTCCATGGGGGGAGGGTTTTCGTTCAAGAACTTGTTTGAAATGTTATACGTTTTGATTTTCTATCAAAATGTATAATACTTTTTTTCCAAAATCATAAGCTATGTGATATTTTGTAGAAGAAAGCTCGATTGACCCGCATAGCACAGTTTCGTTAAAATATGTTAAAGAAAACATGACCGAGGTCCAGATAATAACCAGAGCACAAATGGCAATTGGAAAGAGAGAAAAAAAGAATGAAACATTAGAAAAGATTGGTTAGTTTTATTTTAACACTATACGGACTTAATTAACAGGTTTGTGTCTATGACAAAATAACTGCTTTAACAGAGTTAATGAGAAAAACGACTGAAACTGACATAACGTATGTGCACGGTCTAATTCAGTTAGTATAAATATTACAGTCAAATTAGATGGTCTTTTCTTTGACCAGGTCTGATTCCGAACAACCAACATCTTACTATTACAAATTAATAATTGACTTCAAGATTTAAAGAGTTTAAAAAAGTCATTCATTATCATTTAGAAAAATATTCAGCAATCAATCGTTAAACATGGACATGTGTAATTCAGATTTATTATTATGATCTGCAGGTGAAATATACAATTATGAAGTAAACCACACGAACCATGAAGATTTGTGGTTCAGCATGGTTGTTCTTCTTCTCTTTTTTCCGTTTTTCTCATAATATTGTTCGTGACAGTCTTTTGAAATAAATGGTCTTCTTGTCCCTTATTGTTTTTTTCTGTTCATCAACAGACTGCGTTCACGTACAACATTTACAAAGAATAAAACTACGTATGTTCCCTTAATATACATTTTTGAATGGCATTTAAATTATCGCATACTCGTCTCAATTATTGAAGTTGAATAAACATATGTTTATTAAGAATTACATTTTTTTTTAATTACACTTGCACACATTTTATTCAAGTACTTCCGCCGATGGGTGATACGTCATTGAATTTCATTGGAGGCATGCCTTTACAAGTACAACTACAACTTATCAATTCTCAGCTATGTAACGAATATTATAAAATTCATCATATATTGCACAAAACGTAACGACAGAAGACAAACCATGGTCTTAAAAAGACTTCACTAAAAGACAGAACAAAACAAATCCTACCAAAACATTGTTCAAATTTGGCCGAATCTTGTATTCCCTGTGGAAAAAATATTTCATTGTTTCAAATGATTTTAACATTTTATGCACAGTTAATTTACAGAAGATAGAAGTTGCACGATTTGTCATGTTGAACATACCTCAACTCGTTTTTTTAATAATAGGTAAAAAATGAGTAGGTTTCTTACAGATCCTAAAAGTGATCGAATTAACTAATCACTTCGATGAGGTGGTTCTTACGAAAATGTGACGGAACGTGTGTTTTCATTCAAATGGATCATTTAAAGATTCTTTCAAACATTAATTAGTGTCTGTTATATTCGAAAAGCACCCATACTGTCTCGTTGCTGAGAATGAAAGTTACGAATAAGAACAAACAAATACATTGGGTTGCACCCAATCTTGCATTGGCGACTGTTTTAGTCTTGGTTCCATTCGATAACTCTGCATTGTACTGGTTTACGATTTTGAATTTTTGATTTACACCAATTTGATCATTTAAGCTAAAAAAATAAGAATTAAAATACATCAGAAAATAATGTATATCTATTTTATAACAAGGCCAGATTTTATAAATGATATCAAGGAAACTGAACTAAAACAAAAATCATGTAAATGTTCCTCTGTAATCTCATACACGAGGTAAATTTGTTTTTCTCAGTTTAGTAATTTTTCAATGACACTTGCTTGTTATACTTAATTGTTATGCAAAATGGTTGTACAAATCAGGTGTCGGATAATTACCTGTGTTTCAATAGTTGAAAGTTTAAGATAACCATTTTTATAATGACTTCTAAATTTAATTCAAAGCATTTTTTTGGGAAAATACTTTTGATTCAAAATATTAATGTTTTTCATTTTAACGTTTTTCAAGGACCTACTGTCAAAGTACATAATGCAGGTGATATTTAAAGTATAATATTAACGACTGTTTCTTATTCTATATTAAACAAATTTAAGTAAACAATCAATACAAACCTGTTTTGATAGATACACAACTGACTCTTTGGTGCAGTTTTAAGTTGTCACAATCTGAGTTTCAGTTGGATCAAGATTAAAAACTCGTTTGCATTTCCTTTAAGGACTTTGTTCATATCGTGAAGTTTTATATGCAAGACGATTCGTATTGAAACAGACACAATTTCACATGTGTGGTTAAACTTTTGCTGTACGAAATCTGACTCATTTTACCGCAATTTTGCATACCCCGAAACGCCCTTTTCGGTGTGGCTTCCCGAAGGAAAACATCATTAGTTATGGTCCTCTATTCTTCAACTCCGCAAAAATGGTTATGCACAATCACAAAGATTTTTTGATTACAGATTACATTTTAATACATTTTGAATATTAACCCAGTTCTGGATTTATTCAGAATTGTCAATTGATAAGTGCATATAATGGGACAAGACCTGCTATAATAAAATCACATTAGAAACAGGTTTCATCTATTCGCTGAGAGTTCTCACTGTTCCTAAAATAAACTCATATAGACTGTCAATGTTATAGCAAATAATTTTGAATAAAATTAAAAAAAAACAAAAACAATGAGAGTCCCTTACCTACTAGGAATATTTGCATTATACTACCTTGAAATTTGTGCTCTTATTGTTGCTGATATCACCAATTATATCAATTTGATCATATTTTCAAATTGACAAATTTCCTGTGATCAATATTCACGAATCATATTGTGATCATTATATAAGGATTGGTTTAAACTGTGAAAATATAACTTTTCAGGATCTAATACTCAATCAATGGAGAGAACAGAATGGGAAATTAGAACAAAATCATTTGTAGAAACGCCTGTCATTAGAGAGATCAAAGCAAATGTGGCTACCATAAATACCGTTGTGTTGTGGGGACCACCAGGGTGTGGTAAAACAGCTTCGATTCATTACATTGCCTTGTACTTACAAAATCATGAAGGATATAAACCTATACACTGCCTTAAGCCTTCTGACATATTTAACCAAAAATATCAAACGGGGAAACGTACGTTTGTGATTGACGACATCTGCGGTAGATTTGTATTTTCCCATGTACGATTTCTTACATGGGAACGACGTATGAAACATATAGAAGAACTTCTTCAAGATGATAGTGTAAAACTATTAATGACATGCTCCTCTGCAGTGTTCATTACTAATATTGTACAACATTGCACGTTATTTACTGATAACGCATTTGAATTAACTATACCTACCATATTGACTAACAATCTTTATACGGTTGCAAAAGACGTCCCAATAAATTCAAAACATGTACTACCTTCTATCATCAAACAAAATGTATTTGATAAAGTTTCATTACCCATGATACAATGTGAAGTATCTTTACCTTTGCGTGGTACATTTGACTGTTTTATTAATTCATCAGAAGATGTTGATAGTAAGGTAGAACAACTCCGCAAATCAAATATTTCGGCATTTTATAGTTTGTTTATATGTATACTCAAAACAGGAAGTATTGATGAAGCTGTTTTGACTAGTGATGACAACTCTTTGTTCACTGAACTTAGTATCAATGTTTGTTATACATTAGATATTGATATTTCACGAAGGCAATTTTTGGACAATTTATACTTTTTAATGGATGACTTTATTTTTAAAGATAATGGTTTATTTTTAATTAAACACACTGCTCTTTATGAAGTTCTAGCTGTATATTTTGGAGACAAATTACAGAAAGTGTTTATAAGTTATGCCGATTCGGAAATTATAACACAACACTGCAGCCTCAAAGCATTTAAGAATATTGCAGGTTATGCAAGATTTAGTATACAGGTAGATGAAGAAAATGAAGATCTCTATTTTCAACGAATAACAGAACAATTATTGAGCAGAAATATCTTCGAAGTATTTTCAGTCCGTCAAATGAGTATAGTTTTATATCGAAAAAAGTTGGCAGATTTTTTGAAAAAGCAAGGCCCAGTTGTTGTTAAACAAATCTCTCACTCAAAATGCAAAATTAAAAATGAAACTTGTTCGTCAATGGCAATGCGTAACGGATATGTTAATCTTGTCAAGTTATTTTTAGATTGCAACGAAGATTTAAATCCTGAGAATAACGAATATCTCGAAGTCGCATGCAAAACAGGAAACCTGAACTTTGTGAAGTTACTACTTAGCAAGCAAATCAACATCAATAAACCTATATCAGACGGCTGCACACCCTTACATATTGCATGTAAATATGGAATTCTCAGATTAATGTTTTACCTTGTAAAAAATAAAGCTGAAGTAAATTGTACAGACATGCATGGTAATACGCCACTGATTGAAGCATGCGAAAATGAAAACAAAGCAATAATTTCCTTTCTCTTGGAAAATGGAGCAGATATTAACAAGGCAAATTCGGAAGGGCAGTTTCCTCTGATAATAGCTATAAGGAAAGGAAGAATGCGAATAGTCGATGTACTTATTTCATATCGTGGTGGCGGAAATATTGCTGACGTGAATTGTACAGATATGCACGGTAATACGCCATTGATTGAAGCGTGCGAAAAAGGAAACGAAGCAATGGTTTCCTTACTCTTGAAAAATAGAGCTGAAATTAACAAGTCAAATTCTGAAGGACAATTTCCTTTGATGATAGCTGCAAGGAAAGGAAGAAAACGAATACTCGATTTACTAATTTTAAAAGGAGCTGATGTAACAAAAGTTGATGTGTTAGGGTATACATGTTTGATGCATTCAATTCAGTTGGAAACGCAAAAGATTCAAACAGTTTTGGCTCTTTTAAATGCAGGTGTAGATGTTAGTTGCTCATCTGCAGACGGGAAAACAGCATTACTTATTGCTATACAGGAGCAGCGAAAAGATATTGTTAAAATTCTAACTAATGACGAAGCCGACGCAAAGACTTTGGGACATAAACACTTCTTTAGGAGAAGCACGATTGAAAATATTGTTACTAAATCTGACAATCATGGCATGACTCCTTTGATACACGCATGCGAATTAAGAAATGATAAATTTGATGTTGTAGAACATCTTTTGTCGAAAGGAGCAATCGTTAATTTTTGTGATGATAATGATATGACACCACTTATTGTAGCCTTACAAAATGATGATAACAAACTTGTTAAATGTTTGATCAACAACGGAGCACTAGTCAACTTACCCGGAAATAAAAGGACGACACCCTTACATGAAATGTGTAAATCCGGTCAGTATAATAATGTTTTGCTACTTATATCAGAAGGAAGTGAAGTTGATATCGTGGATAGACAACAGATGACACCGCTCATGCTTGCAAGTAAATGCGGCTATTTAAAAATAGCCCAAGTTCTTATTAAGAGAAATGCTACAAAAGACGCTGTAGACCATAATGGGACGACTGCCTTAATGTTCGCCTGCATGGGTGGATTTATTGATGTAATTCGTTTCCTAGTAGAAATGAGAGCCGATGTTAATAAAGCAGATAAAAATAACTGGACAGCTCTTTTAGCATATGCAAACTCTATTAATGATAACGCTGAAATTGTCAATGTTCTTATTGAGGGAGGAGCTGATTTAAACTCTTCGACGAAAGATAAAGTGTCAAGTCTTATGATGGCTTGTTTTCATGGGCATCAAGAAATCGTGAAATGTTTGCTACAACATAATGTAGACGTGAATCATAAAGATATTTATGGAAAGACTCCAATAGTTTCGGCATGTTTGAGTGGAAATGTTGATATAGTGCGGGTTTTATTAGAAAACGGAGCTGACACTGGAGTTATTGATAAAAATGGCGATACTCTTGAATCCCTTGCAAGAAAAAACAACTTAACTGAAATGGTTGATTTTTTTGGTAAATCATGCCGACGTGTATAAACTACTTGAATTTAGATTGAATTGATACTATAGCTAATACCCTGGTTACAGGCAAAAAATAAAAATACCCTTGAATCCTTCGATAGGGAAAAAATCTAACAATATTAACTTTTTGTCAGTATGATTAGGGATTTGGTTTTAACACGAAATATACCTTTTTGGTCTGTATATATAATGTCAGAACTAATATATGTTTGGCTTTCCATACTTTTTTTCCAATAGCGTACTTGATGAAGGTGATTCTAGAAACACGTACTCATCAACCAGATTCATCACCGTATATCATGGTTTGTTACATTAACTACCGACAAGATGTTTCTAATCCATTATTCTTGTACATTCACACTAAATGGTGAACTACAGTACGGATTTCTCATTAAAGTGTATGTCATGTATATAGAATATTCATGGTATGTTATCACTCAACTTTTCTGTTTAAATTGTAGATTATCATCATAGACTTTCTTGTTAACATTAACAATTTATTTTTATATAATGAATTACACACATGGAGGATATTGCTGTATATATAATTGTAGTGTAAAATAGTTGTTTTATCCTGTAATCAGTCAACTATTGTACAAATAACATGTACACAAATGAATTTTATATTTATTTGTACCTTTACAGATACAATATCATGTTACCCCTCTTCCATGTTGAGCAAACGGTTATGTGAATATTTCTTTGTGGACAACAGTTCATTTTGGGTTCTCCTCGCAGTCCGCGTTTATTAAACTATGTCGATTTCCTTGAAAAATCAGAGACAACTAATTGGATTTAAACAACTAAACCTTGAAGTGCCGGTGTGAATTACAAGATAAATGTCCATTATCGGAAATATAGAATTCATTTGTACTCGCTACGAAACAGGAGAAAAACTTGGCTCTCACGCTTTTCGTCCTGTTTCTAAAACCCAAACAAATAAATTATACATTTTCCAATAACTTACATATATTATAAGCAAACATTCAGGTATAAGCTGATTGTTGTGGTAGTACTCTCCAATGTGTTTGTCACTTAATGCCTTGTATCCATTATTTGCATTTTTCTCGATTAACTATTGCACACATGCATGACATGTATTTGTAGCGGAATACTCAGTAAAGTTGAGCATAATTATGACTAAAAGAGATCTACAAATTTACCATAGTCTTAGTAACACATTATATTTTAAGCTTTATAGATCACGAAAGGCTTGTTTTTCTGTTTCCAATTGACATATGTCATACGTGTAGTCAAGATACAAAAAAAAACTTTTTTGTGAATTGTGAACACCATTTGATCATTTATTGTTCTCTGTGTACTCAATTGGACTTTCAGTTGGAAAAAATAGTTGTTTTTTTTTCAGAGATTCGTTCTTGATTTCCTTGCAACATAGTTGTATGTTTTGTTCATTCAAAACAAATTGTTCATTCAATATCCGTATTGACATTGCAATCGAATTCAAATATTTTAAGCAAATGATTTGATTTGTTTATTTTTTTCAAAACGTTACAGGACACCAAATAGGTTTTAGAAATCAACAATCACATAAGAACATCAACTTTACAAATAATTTACAGCAGGAATACAACCAAACAAAAAAACGTGAAGAATTGCAAGTGTTTGAGATGAGCAACAGATATTGCTCCAGCAATGGCTAATTCTATAAAGCCCTCTCTTAGTCATATCTAGCAAACACATTCAATAGATATTTATCAATACCCTTTTAATGGGAAACTATGATCTTATCGTATAAAAATGTGCAAATTGCTTGTTAGAATGTCTTGCATTTTTCACAACGCTTTACAATTCAATAACATAAAATGAATGTGAAAGTATAATAAGAACAACAAATTGGTTTGAAACAATTTGATGATTTTGAAATACAATATTGAGCAATGTTTTCATATATTGTAGCACAAACAACTTTTACATTTGATCGTTAATTTGACATTTCCATAAAGTTAACAAAGATACTGTGAACATTATCTTTTAATATGCGACAGATAAGACAAAAACATGTTACATTCGAACAGAAACAAATTCAACTACTAGTATTACATCTTTATCGAGACATGATTCATGTATTTATCACTCTTAAATGTAAGCGATAAGTATATGCTTTGAATTCATCATTATTTGTTGGACACTAATTTTCGGTGAACCATGTATTCAAATTTTCAACGAAGTAAACATTTTTTAAAGGCTAATATGTAAACTTTGTCAATAGCTAGAAAACAAATATTGCCAAAAATGCGCTTTTCCTCCATCCACGAAAATTGGTAACTACAATAATAATTGAATACACAGTATCTTAAAAAATAGGCGATCTTATCTGTCTTGATTTAAAAAATACTTTTTCATGTCATGATAAAACATGTAGTTATTGATATGGTCGAATTACAAAGAATAAAAAAAAAGCTTTATATTTGGTGTGTCCGAAATATGTTTCTGGATTAAGGCTAATCTGGATCACTCAAATTAATTCTAAGACTGTATAAGTACTAGAATTTGTGAAGAAAATTAAGATCAAAAGGGATTTAAAAGATATCCTAATCCATCTAAAGACAAATTTGCCTGTGGGATTTGGAACCTTGTTTCCTGAATATTTTGTAGATTTAGTCTACTGAGCATGCTGAGCCGATGATACCATTGATACCGAGTAGTCAACTCGCAGGTGCTTTGAACCAATGCTGTAAAAAACACACATACATTTGTTGTGTCTTCCAGATTTATATTCATCAAAAACGTACAAGTAAAGAAAGAGTTACATTAGAAGAACCATGCATTAAGCCGGATGGTGTCACACAGTTTTCAGACCTCAATGTATTTTTCTGTTTCTGTCGATTGTTTTGTATGTCGTCCTTACTCCCATTTGAAATGATTGAAAAAACTCTTTATTTTAAATTTCTCTGACGAAATTTATTTCCTAATATCCCAATTTTATTCCGTTGCAGTTTACCAGCTTGTTCCATATACCATACACTCTCGAAATGTCTTTGATAATCACCTTTCACACAAGTTATTCTTTTTAACAGCTATTTCGTCATGAAAAAAGGAAAACAACACTTTATAAATCTCATTCATGCTCTTCTGGATTTATCTTCATCAGGAAAAGTATATCAAAAGAATCAGACTATGCAAATCATGTCGCAATTGTAGTACATTTGTTCTTTCGATAACGTAGGTTTTCTGGCGATGGTTTGGAAATGCTAGATGTATAAAGAGTCATCTTTGTGCGGTCAAAAAGAGAACGGACATTAACTTCGATGTGTACATATTGATATTGCCAAATTCTGTGTACATTGGAAGAAGTTTAAGGTTTACAAAGGTGGGCTGTTGCAATTCAAAATTCGGCTCAATCCAACGCATTCCACTGGTGCATGTTATTACAATTCCCACCCTCCACGATCTACCAATTGTTACAGAACCTGGTTATTGAATTAATTGTAAATTTGTTTTTGGCATGAAAATGCTAAATTTATTTTACTTCGAACGTTAAGCAATCAAAAATCAATCAATCTACGTCATTGTTATAGTATTACTTAAAACAAGTTCTACATCCCTTCCCTAACTACGACTTGCTGGTGAACTCGTGCATCATGTATTAGATACACTGCCTACACAAAACACACGTCAAATATTGTTCATCGCGGATTCTATTAAGTGATTTTCTACTTATCTAGTTCTCTTACTCAAACGAAAGAGCGTTTTATTAATTTTAGTTATAAGGCAAATGAACATAGTTAAATTATTTTACAGTGTAAAACAAAACCTTTGCATGTTTTAATTAAATTGCGTATGTTTGATGGTCTTTTCAATTTGGTTAACATTCATAATATTTCGACACTCTACACCACCCTTCCTTACAATCTTCTCAACCATAAGTTTTCTTATGTAATTAAATGGTTCTTTGAAAATCTGGTTGCAGATTTTGTGCTGCAAATAATTTAAAGCCTTCTTCTGTAATGAAAAAAAAGTATCATGAATTTATATAATAATATCATTTAGTTGTTTGTAAGAAATTAGTCTGTCAGACATCAGTATTTATCTATATATTTCTTGCATATTTGCATTTCGGTTTCAAATGTTTTGTTATTGAGTGCAAAACTACATAAACTACCAAAAATAGGCCAGTTTTGATATATTGTCTTAAAAATCTAGATGTGTAAGGAGCAACTTTACAATAAAAATATATTATGCTACAAGATGTAATTTACACATATGATAATGTGTGTAAAATATCTTTTTGCTGAGGCTGTTGTTCACATAGAATTGTCATTTAAGCTTATCCAGTATGTCAATGTTAACCTGTTTATGATATGAAAGTGACATCACAAGTGACATTTCTGCGCTAAAGTGTCTGTATTATATTAACCTGTTCATTTATTAATATAATAACATTGTCTTGTAAGGCTTGATTAATTAAAACAAATTTGCAATTTCAGGGCCATATAATTGCTCTTATTATACCTCCTCCTTTTCTCCTAGACATCATTTATGTATGTGTGGGCAAAAACGTTTATCGTTGGTATTCCTTTGGGCACCAATTGAATATCAACTCATCATAAACACTAGGCTTAAGATTTTGTATGCCAGACGCGCGTTTCGTCTACAACAGACTCATCAGTGACGCTCGAATAAAAAAGTTCAAAAGACCAAATAAGGTACGAAGCTGAAGAGAATTGAGAACCCAAAATTCTGAAAGGATTGCCAAATAGGGCTGGGTAATCTATTCCTAGTATAGACAATCCTTAGTATTTCGAAAATTCAAAGTTTTGTAAACAGTTCATAAACAATTATGACTATATCAATGATAATCCATGCCAACACAGAACAGACTTGTTCCTGTATTGTTATGAATAACAGCGTATGTCTAAACTCAGTAGAGATCCTCAGTACAGATCCGTCTAAATACCATTTAATTGATATATTTAATAAGAATTATTGTTACTTTGATTAGATGTTTGCTGTAGATAATGAAGAATTTTCTGATCATATTGCGGAGATATACTTAGAGGAATTTACTTTAGATAAATATGATATTAACAACAACAATAGTCCCTTTCTACATCATATATTTCAGTTTTACACGAGAATATTTCGTCCCTTATTGATAATTTCCTTTTTTGGACGAGCCCTTCTTATGGTGTGAATATTTCGCTTTGATCGTGTCTGTAGTGGCTTTTTAGATTTCAAAGAACGTAATGTATGTAAAACTGGTATACTATTAGGTCAGTTACTAAACATTACTGAATTTTTATTAAATTCTTTAATAAATACAAAGATAAGGTTTTGAATTTTGGCTGTACCTGTTTAACGGTAATGTTGTTTCTACAACCCCATAAGTTAATTTAGATACTATTCATCTAAACTCATTTATCCTTTGAATCAACTAATTCTATAAGATATATCAATTTAACACCGTAGTAAGATCTTTAAATGTTGATTGATTGTTGATTGTTGGTTGCTTTACGTCCAGTGGCAAATATTTCATGCATATTCAGGACGAGAACAAATTAACAATAAATACAATAGGTAGGTTCTGTAAGAGGGACGTACGGGTTTAAGGTAGGAAATATTTAAACATCCACGGGAAATGAGGGTATATCGGATAGGGACAGAAATTTAGCCTTGCAACAGGTCACCTACGGACCCCTCAAAGAGTTGTTGCAATGGTACTTAACGTGCAAAGAGCGTGGTACTCTCTTTACACGAGGCATCGGATTTAACGTCCCAATTCTGACCGGACGTGGCTGCAAATTTGTACATCCCGCACTGATCAATTAAAATGTACTGTACTATTATATTGCTAAACATTTATGCAAATTGGTCCTATCTACATTTATGTCGTCCTTACACTTCACCGGTTGAATATGTATGAGAATGTGGAATGTGAATGAGTACATAGTCTGGTAGAACATGAATTATTAATTAGATGTAACTATTGGCTTTGAAGTAGCTTTTAGTAACTGCGAGTACTCGTACATGTGAAAATCAGTGCTATGTGTCTATTATCTCTTTGTTACCATAATCTTTGCATCTTGCCGATCTGATGAGTCATTTCCAACTGATCTTTACATTTTTTTCTCATGTTCTGCTGTTCACCACTGTCCCAAGCTTAAGACTGGAGGACTGAACGCTTACAAACATGTTTAATCCCGCCGCATTCTATATGTTCCTGTCTCAAGTCAGGAGTCTGTAATCAGTAGTTTTCGTTTGTTGGAGTTTGTTTATCGTTGATTTTTTGTACATACATCAAGCTGCTGGTCTTTTCATTTGAATGGTTTTGCATTGTGTCATGTCAGGCCCTTGATAGCTGATTATACAGTATGGGTTTGTCTCATTGTTGCAGCCGTATGTTGACCTACTGCTGCTCAAATCGCTTCATGTGGACTCTGTTGGATAGGTGTATGATTGGTAATAACCCTACATCATCTTATTGTATATTAAACATCTTTACTTTCAAAATCACCATACTTTTTTTACTCATGATCACCCAAGTGAACGCGATTAAAATGGTGTTACAACAGCTCAAATGTTGTGTGCAATCGTCGGTTTTCGGTGTGTGGTTGAATTAATTTGAGATTCGGTGTCAACGGTGTTTTATTTCTATCTAAATATAATTATAACAATGTACTTTTAAATTCACAATTCTTGACATATTGTTAAGCTTGTTTATAAAATATACATACAAACAATGTACTGATCAACTTATACTGTTTTGAATTGTGTTTAATTAGCAATTTTACAATATTTAGTTTCCACAATCTTAACTTTACAGTTTCATTTACAAAACATATGTTTGAACGAAAAGTATTTGAGATATATAAAGGGAAAAGGCAATTATAATACAATCCTTGTGTAACAAGGTTTCTCATTAGCTTTGGTCAAGCATCAAATGTACAATATACCAGTCGGAATCGCTTCACAAAATTCCGGGCGTATGAATCTTGTGCATAATAAAAACAATGAATACAGGTGACGATTTTGACATGTCAGATCTTAATGACCTGGATCTATTGGGACCATTAATACTAAATTTTAACATAGAAACAGATGTACTGGAAGGTTTGAAGTTGAGTGATATGTGATAAATATGATACTAAATAGCATGGAATGTTTCGATGCTGATAGACAATCGACGTCAGTGGAATTTACAGCAAACGACGTCAACACACCAACTTAGCTGGTCATTAGTGTTTAAGAGGATACTTTAACTGATAGAGCTGCTTGTAGGTGTAAACTTTACAATTCCTTAGCAGTTTTAATCTGCACAGCTGATCCCTTTGCCCATTCATGTTTCGCCATTTTGTTTTCGTTCGGTTCACACACAAAGTCACATGTGTAAGGCAAACAAAAACAACAAACAACAAAATGTATGTAACTGCATAGGAATTTCCTTCTTAATTTCGGCCTCCCTGAAATAAACCTATAAATGGCCGTTCGTGTCATTGGCGGTATGAACATACTGTATGAATTTTTCAACACGTTGGTTTTTACTTTCAACGCGTTGGTTTTTACTTTCAATGCGTTGGTTTTTTCTTCCAATGCGTTGGTTTTTACTTCAACGCGTTGGTTTCACTTTCAACGCGTTGGTTTTCACTTTCAACGCGTTGGTTTTCACTTTCAACGCGTTGGTTATTACTTTCAACGCGTTGATTCGTAATTTATACGGTATGAAAAACCAACGCGGTGGTTTTCAATTCCATACCGTAAGTTTTTCATTCCAAACCGTAAGTTTTGCACTTTTGTCAACCAATCAAAATATTTGTTACAGAGTATTTTCTACAAATATCCTGTCGTCATTAGTGTATCCCTCTAACTATTCGGACAGCCTCCGGATTTTTCTTGAGATTGGCGGTAAAGTATAAATATGACGATGATTCCTTGTCTGGGTAAGGTCCGGTAAAAGATTTTTGATAATCAAAATTTACGTCAAACAATATGTCTTTTATTTATATTTATACACGTCCATGTTTAATGTTGATATTATTTTATTGATGTGGTGTTGTACCTTGTATCAAAGGGGCTTGTCTAGTTGGTCAGACGAGTTTCAATTGAATATTTTTATAGAACATGTGTACCTTCCTCGACCATTTTCTGATGTATCATCGTCCATTGTATCTGAAGTGCTAATCCGGCTGCAGTAATTCACCATTTCCTTGAATCGATCTAAAAATCGCTCCCGGTCTCCCCTACTTGTAGCCATGTAGCAAGTCAGTTAGTATCTTCACCAACGGAGAATATATTTTCCCGCCAAAGTTATCAACAATCTGGAGTCCGTCCGAACAGTTAGATTGTACTCTGTTAGAAAGATTTTGATTGGTAGACATAAGTGGAAAACTTACGATATGAAATGAAAAACTTACGGAATGGAATTGAAACCATACGCGTTGGTTTTTCATACCGTATGAATTACGAATCAACGAGTTGAAAGTGAAAACCAACGCCTTGAAAGTGACAACCAACGCGTTGAAAGTAAAACTAAGGCTTTGAAAGTAAAAACAAACGCGTTGAAAGTAAAAACCAACGCGTTGAAAAATTCATACGGTATGTTCATATCGCCAATGACAAGAACGGCCACTCATATAAACCAGTCATGTGTCTATTCGGTATACGCAGGACCAAAATTCACTTGAAAGATAACTTGTTGTACTTCAAAGCTTGGCCTACAATATGTATGAAAAATTAGAAGAGAACTGTACAATATTTTAATCATGGCCTACGAAAGAAATCTTAAGTTTGACAGTCGCAAATTGGGTGTACCTCAATAGCGGAGCAATGTAAACTGATATGTATGCACCATTCAGATCACAGTCACGTCTCAGTCCTTACAGCTGAAAGGACGTGCTGGATCAGCTCCTGATTATCCGTTAGCTTCAACATGTTACGCTGCTCAGATGGTTCAAAGACAAACTAGTTTATGAGGCTCCCTTACAGTAAACCCGCGTCAGCGACACTCTGAAACCCATTGTGGATGGGTGAGTGTCACCTGCTGCCCAGACGTCCGAGGGCTATGTGTATCATAGTTTTAGTGCAATTTGCAGTCATCTACTACTGAATCAATGATTCATCTACCAGCAACACATCGTCGTGGTTAGCGGGCTGCCCAGCTGATCACCCTGGCCCTGAAAGCAGTGGAGTCCAGACTGCAAAGAAACATCAAAAATAGTAAAAAACAAAACCAAAACAGCTCACGTAAACCAATATGGCCGCCTACCAAAATGGCGCCTTCCACCTGTTCCTGACCAAATGCGACAGAAAATATTTAATGCATAACAATCGCCTCCGGGCACGAGCCGACCATGCGAGGGCTTTATAGCCAGTCAAGTCGTTAATAACCCCCATCATCATTATATTTATGACAGAAATTCTACTTCGTTTTTTTTTTACTAAAAAAGTTTTACTAAGCCATGCTTAAAATGCAATACGGTTACGGTTATTTACAATCGAATGTAACTTAACCAAAATTTTCCACTTAAATATTGTTTTGGCTTATAATTGTCTCATAAAAGTTTGCAAGACTTTATTCTCTTCTTTGGTATCCCAAGAAATTGAAGTTGTAAATAGATATAAGAAGATGTGGTATAAGTGTCAATGAGACAACTCTCTATCCAAGTCACAATTTGTAAAAGTAAACCATTATAGGTCAAAGTACGACCTTCAACACGGAGCATTGGCTCACACCGAACAGCAAGCTATAAAGGGCCCCAAAATTGTTGTAAGTACACTCACAGCATCAGATGTATCAACCAAACATTTTTAGACTATACGTTCGCTCCAGAATGATATACTGGTAAAATTGTGACCAAAAACAGTTTTTCGGGTAATACATGTGACATTTTTCTTTACTTTTGAAGACATCACATCTCAAAATATTTCTGAATACAAAATGACAGCTACCTTAGTTACAGACTAGTAGAATGTTGAAGTTACAACTAAAAATAATCAACATGATTTGGACACCAATTGATAGTAATTTCATTAGCAATCATACCACATGGCCTTATTTTTCTATGATTGCTTTTCTGATTTAATAGGATTTAAAGACATTAGACACTGTTTAAGCAATCGATCAGTTCATGATAATCGGTGTTTATCACAGGTTATATCATGAATGCTGCATGAACCGCATATCTGAATCGCTACAAATGTCTGCACATTAAATAAAATTTTTCACGAATTTGTTAATTAAGATTATAAAAAGCAAGAGTCCAAAGATCGACCCTTTGGTAACTGTACCTAAATTATTGTGCATTTTAAGAAAGCTGTATTATAACCTCTCTTGTTAAGTTTTGTTCCTCAAGTAATTGTTATACCATTCATACCGTTAATATAAAAATAAGGAGATGTGGTATGATTGCCAATGAAACAACTTTCCATCAAAGTTCAAATGAAGTGACTGTAAGCAATTATAGACATCAGAACGGCCTTCAACAATGAGAAAAACCCATACCGTATAGTCGGCTGTAAAAAGCCCCGACATGTACATACACAATGATGCCATATCTATACATCCCACAACAACAAAAGACACTAAGTAAAGATCTGAACGTACTCGCAGTAACTGACAGCTAGTTCAAAGCTAATAACAACTAATAAAACATCATGTATCTTAGACTTAAATATCAATAAGTACGCATCCAACATCAAATGGATTTGGTGTAAAAACTTCATTAACAGGCAGAGGAAAACATGACCTTGTACAATGCCAAATTATAGGTATCGACATATTGTAGTACCATGAATGTGCATATGTGTATAATAATAATATTTAGTGTGGTTTTAATTTACTGATAACGAAAACTTGTGTTTGATAAGATTGTGTGGAAGTGTAGTGTAAAGAGTGGAAAAGTCAAAACTCTCAACTGAATAAAAAGGATCACCAAAAGCACGTAATTTATCTAAAACACCCAAAGAATTCTTTACAATCCAAAAATAGTAAATTCCACTATTTTCATATGTTTTATTACAAAAGTTAATGATAAGTTATTTAATAGTAGTAAAGGAATTCGTTAAAAGCATTGACAGATTAGTAGTAGAACACTTACTACAGACCAAGGTGAAACGAGATGTTACGGGTAAAATTTTTTTAGTTTAGGTAACCAATACATAGTGGGGACCTTCAAAAGTTAAGAGGAGGCCTCAAGCTGAGCTGTGGTAGTGACATGGTTATTTCCTATTTGACTCTCTGTGGAGCGTACGGCCTTGAATGTAGTTGAATGTTGTTGAATGTATAATTTAAATCTTTTAAAAAAACTTCCGTGTAGTCATACCACCAACTGCGTAGCCTTTATTTAATGTAATAAACGATTACTAGTATGTCAACCTGTATCAAAAGCTTTAAGACAAATTCATAAACCACAAAGCATTTATGGTTTTTTCTAGAAATTCTAACTTCAAGGATTTTCCTTACTCAGAAGCCAAATTTGAATGCACTTCAACACTTTTTTTTCAAATTTAGTAGAGAGTAGTTATAATTTCTATTGTACAAAGAGTATAAAATGGACACTCATACGTTGTTATGTTAGCTATTTTTTTGTTTTTGTTTTTATATTTTTCTTTGACGAATTGTTTCTTTCTTCTATCCAAGTTTTTATGTTTGTTTGGATTTTTAGTCAATTGTGTTTTATGTCTGTGATGTATGTTTTCACAGTTTTTGGATGCTGGATCCAAATAATTGTCCCTTTAACCTATTATGTCTGTTTGGTTTGTTACCCAATTTTGTCAATATGACGGAACTTTACACAACTGTCATACAAGTGGGAGGCCTAGCTAGATAAAACCAGGTTTCACCCACCATTTACTTCGGAAAATGCCTGTACGAAGACAGGAATATGGCAGTCGTTTTTCACTTGTTCCGTTGATTGATATCATTTGATTTTGTCTGGTTTTATGGACTTCCTCTTTTTGAATTTGCCTTGAAGTTCGGTATTTTTGTTACACTTTTTAATGTAGAAATTATATTAAATATATGCATGCTTCAACTATTCTCTATACATCATTGCATGGATCCAAGAACAGCGTTAAGGTTCAATCAAATTTCAAAGTGATGTAAGAACTGTTATATTTGGTTCAAGAACAAGAAGGTCAGGTAATAGAAACTGGATCCGGTAGTGATAAGTAATGTAAGTTTGATTACAAGAGAGTCCAAAATAAAAAAGGAAAATCCAAGATTATCCTTTTTAGAGGTCGAAATTTGCTGTTATTGTGAATATACCTAATTTTGCAATTTCATATGCTAATATTCTGCTTTTGGTTGGCATTTTTTGTAAAAAATATAGTGTTAGAAGAAATTTCTTCTTTGGCAAAGGGAACACATGGAGAAAAAACACCATTAATATGACCATTTTATTGGATATATATATTAAATTTACATTCATATTTTACAAAACATTCAAATCACAATGAAATGAAATGAAGAAACAGTAACCTATAAATTAATAAAATGGAAAGCAATAATTTGTTCACTACATTTTGTTCATAAAAAAATTCCTGTCTCCTTGGAAGAAATTTCTTCCAACAAAAACTTCTTACATAAAACAATAATGCAAAACACCAAATACATGTAACTGACCTAATATTTCAGAAGAGGGAGGCAATAAAGAGGGGGAAATATAAAGAATTAGTTATTTGCACTATTTTAATGTGCGGTAAGCTGAAAGGCCCTATGTAGAAGGGGTGAACATACGTCCTCGATTCCTATCCCCCTACTCCCAGACTAAAATTTGGTCAAAGAAATTTTTCAAGGACATCTATTCTTAACTTCCTCTCTACTCCATGTTCCCAAATATTTCCTACAAGACTTTTTGCTAATTCTGACACCAACAGTGCATGACTTTTTGTAAAAAGACAGGACATAGATTTCTGAAGTCTAGGACACAGTACAATATGGAAAACAGATTAGAGGCTGGCCATAGATTTGAGGCTTACATATTTGTTGGACTTTTTTTTAACATAGAGGGTTGAAAACTAAGAGAAAGTGATTTCACAAAATAGGTACTATAATTGTTACCTTATGCACTACAACCACTAACCAGAATGCTTAACATCACAATACTATTAGCTGGTTTTGCATATTGTGCAACACAGCCATTCATTTCTCCGATAATAACAGTCGTAATGGGACTATGTAAAGTCACTCCAAGATGAAATACGATCAATTAATTGAACACAAATACTAAGTCTACAACAGATAAATGCATTGCAATACAATATTCACAAAAAAAAAGGTCAAAAATCAAAAGTAGTTCTATGAAATTTCTTAAAATTGAGAATGGAAATGGGGAATGTGTCAAAGAGACAACAACCCGACCATAGAACAGACAACAGCAGAAGGTCACCAACAGGTCTTCAATGCAGCGAGAAATTCCCGCATCCGGAGGCGTCCTTCAGCTGGCCCCTAAACAAATATATATACTAGTTCAGTGATATTGAACGCCATACTAAACTCCAAATTGTACACAAGAAACTAAAATTAAAAATAATACAAGACTAACAAAGGCTAGAGGCTCCTGACTTGGGACAGGCGCAAAAATGCGGCGGGGTTAAACATGTTTATGAGATCTCAACCCTCCCCCTATACCTCTAGCCAATGTAGAAAAGTAAACGCATAACAATACGCACATTAAAATTCAGTTCAAGAGAAGTCCGAGTCTGATGTTAGAAGATGTAACCAAAGAAAATAAACAAAATGACAATAATACATAAATAACAACAGACTACTAGCAGTTAACTGACATGCCAGCTCCAGACTTCAATTAAACTGATTGAAAGATTATGTCTTCATCATATGAATATCAGGCACAATCCTTCCCGTTAGGGGTTTAGTATCATACCATCATAACATATATGAGAAGAACATAACCCGTGTCATGTTTGTCTCTTCCTGCAGTTCTCTGGTAATAGTACACATAAGAATGTACTTTGTTTCTGTTTCTTTGTTGCGTTTTCTTTTTATCTGAAAAAAGTAAAGTACCACATAATTATTTTCTCTGTCTAAAACATAAAGATGTATCAAAAGCATGAACTTAACTAAAATAATACACCAATATTCATAAAAACAAAATAAAAATTTTAAAACTTATATAATCTGTCCTCTTTTCTAGCTAAGGGATGTGATCAAGTCCCCTCCTCTCCACCCTTGGAAGTTTAAGATAGAATTTTGGATCTGTGAGGTAATGCTTTTATTGGTCCCAGTTGTAACTTGCAGCATTCAATTAAAAAGGGCCTTTAAGGTGATCATGTGTAAATGTAGAAAAAGTTAATAAACAATTGCCATGTGGTGATTGTACTGATAACGAAATCAATATTTATACCAATAAAACAATATTCAAACTCGGTAAACAACATAACCGTAATATAAGAATGTGCTATCCCGTTTGAAATAAGTTTCTACAGGTACAACCCACCTTGCAAACCAAATCTTTGCAACTACGGAAGAATTTGGTAAGGGCTTTAAGTATTTTGGGATAACGAAATCCTTGACTTAATAATTTACCAGTAATACACAGATAATGATCATTTTAATCCAAAACGTCACAACAGACACGGGTATAGCGAATGATTTGTGATATAAATTCACCTTAAGACGGTGTCAAAGGAACATCACCGTCCAAAAAAGGAAAATTAACAATAGGGAAAGAGAAATCGTCCCTTTTGTCGTAAATGTTAGTTTATATTTTATCGTGTAAAACTGAAATATCTAAATCTAGAAAAGGGCTTTTAATGCTGTTAGTATTTGATTTATTAAAAGTAAGTTCTTTTGGATAAATTACGGCAGTATATTTAGAGCATTCTTGTTTATTAAACGAAAAATTATCATAAAGATAACGGTAAGTGTAACGTTTTTGAATTTATCAGTTAAATCGGCTTTAGACGGGTCTCTACTGAGTTTGGCTATAAACTGTTATTCATAACAGTACAGAAACAAGTCTGATATTAAAGGGACACAATTGGTGCCCATAGGAATACCTACAACCAGTCGATAAACTTTATTGCCGAAACGTTTATAAATGTTGTCGTGGTGAAAATTTACAACTTTAACCGATAAGTATATCTAGCCTATTTACCTTTCTCATTAGAGAAAAAGACTTTATATGAGTTGCAGCAAACAAATTTGCACTCAGATCAATCCAACTACCATTTAATTAAACAGGAAAACTTGTGTTTGATAAGATTGTGTGGAAGTGTAGTGTAAAGAGTGGAAAAGTCAAAACTCTCAACTGAATAAAAAGGATCACCAATAGCACGTAATTTATCTAAAACACCCAAACAATTTTTTACAATTCAAAAAAAGTAAATTCCACTATTTTCATATGTTTTATTACAAAAGTTAATGATAAGTTATTTAATAGTAGTAAAGGAATTCGTTAAAAGCACTGATAGATTAGTAGTAGAACACTTACTACAGACCAAGGTGAAACGAGATGTTACGGGTAAATTTTTTTTAGTTTAGGTAACCAATACATAGTGGGGACCTTCAAATGTTAAGAGGAGGCCTCAAGCTGAGCTGTGGTAGTGACATAGATATAAGAAGATGTGGTATGGTTATTTCCTATTTGACTATCTGTGGAGCGTACGGCCTTGAATGTAGTTGAATGTAGTTGAATGTAGTTGAATGTAGTTGAATGTATAATTTCAATCTTTTAAAAAAACTTCCGTGTAGTCATACCACCAACTGCGTAGCCTTTATTTAATGTAATAAACGATTACTAGTATGTCAAACTGTATCAAAAGCTTTAAGACAAATTCATATACCACAAAGCATTTATGGTTTTTTCTAGAAATTCTAACTTCAAGGATTTTCCTTACTCAGAAGCCAAATTTGAATGCACTTCAACACTTTTTTTTCAAATTTAGTAGAGAGTAGTTATAATTTCTATTGTACAAAGAGTATAAAATGGACACTCATACGTTGTTATGTTAGCTATTTTTTTGTTTTTGTTTTTATATTTTTCTTTGACGAATTGTTTCTTTCTTCTATCCAAGTTTTTATGTTTGTTTGGATTTTTAGTCAATTGTGTTTTATGTCTGTGATGTATGTTTTCACAGTTTTTGGATGCTGGATCCAAATAATTGTCCCTTTAACCTATTATGTCTGTTTGGTTTGTTACCCAATTTTGTCAATATGACGAAACTTTACACAACTGTCATACAAGTGGGAGGCCTAGCTAGATAAAACCAGGTTTCACCCACCATTTACTTCGGAAAATGCCTGTACGAAGACAGGAATATGGCAGTTGTTTTTCACTTGTTCCGTTGATTGATATCATTTGATTTTTTTGAATTTGCCTTGAAGTTCGGTATTTTTGTTACACTTTTTAATGTAGAAATTATATTAAATATATGCATGCTTCAACTATTCTCTATACATCATTGCATGGATCCAAGAACAGCGTTAAGGTTCAATCAAATTTCAAAGTGATGTAAGAACTGTTATATTTGGTTCAAGAACAAGAAGGTCAGGTAATAGAAACTGGATCCGGTAGTGATAAGTAATGTAAGTTTGATTACAAGAGAGTCCAAAATAAAAAAGGAAAATCCAAGATTATCCTTTTTAGAGGTCGAAATTTGCTGTTATTGTGAATATACCTAATTTTGCAATTTCATATGCTAATATTCTGCTTTTGGTTGGCATTTTTTGTAAAAAATATAGTGTTAGAAGAAATTTCTTCTTTGGCAAAGGGAACACATGGAGAAAAAACACCATTAATATGACCATTTTATTGGATATATATATTAAATTTACATTCATATTTTACAAAACATTCAAATCACAATGAAATGAAATGAAGAAACAGTAACCTATAAATTAATAAAATGGAAAGCAATAATTTGTTCACTACATTTTGTTCATAAAAAATTCCTGTCTCCTTGGAAGAAATTTCTTTCAATAAATTAGAAAATGTATTTCATTTCCAATAAAGTATACAAATATAGTTAATAAACTCAACTTGTTCACTTCATTTTCTATCCTCTCTCAAGTTGGAAGAAATTTCTTCCAAATAATATTAAATCATTCAAAATTTCCTCCAACAAATATAGAAACATGTAATATATTTACAAATTATTTTCCATTTGTTCAACACAGATAGTTCGCTTATTTAATGTTTCTTCTTGAAAATATTTCTTCAAGTTACTTTTACAACAGTAAGAAATTTCTTTAAAGATTTTGAAAGAAATATTTTTTCTTTCCACTGCAGAAATTTCAATTGAATTTAGCAAAAGTAAAATTGCCAATACATTATTATAATCTGTTATACAACTTAATTAATTCATATATTTTTTCATATAATGGAAAAAAGTAATATATTTACATTTGGTATTTATATTATAACACAAATAAGTCACTCCATTTCAACAACTCAATCTTGGAAGAAATTTCTTCCAAGAACTTTTACAGCAGAAAGAAAAAGTTCATTTCATTCTGTATAAAGGCTCCACCATTGCTTGGAAGGAATTTCTTCCAAGTGCATTTACACCCGTAAGAAAAACATTCATTTTATTTTGTTCTACTAAATGTTTGTCAGTGATACTGATTGGAAGAAATTTCTTCCAAGTGCATTTACAGCCATGTGGAAAAAATAACTTTATTTGTCAAAAAAAATGTCATTTCGATTCCTATAAAGGCTCCATCATTTCTTGGAATAAATTTTTATTTAGTTGAAGTTTTTTTCCCACAGCTAATTTTATTCCTTTACATTTATAAAAAAAAAAGTAAGTCATTTTAAATTGTTTATACAAAAATTTCTATCCCTTTTAAGAAATTTAGAAAAAATGCAGTACATTTCAAACACGTATTACATGATACTAGGTTTCTGTGAACTCATGTTAGACTTGAACGCTGAAGTAAATTCACTTAATTATAAATGGCTAGCACATACATCTTACATAAAACAATAATGCAAAACACCAAATGCATGTAACTGACCTAATATTTCAGAAGAGGGAGGCAATAAAGAGGGGGAAATATAAAGAATTAGTTATTTGCACTTTTTTAATGTGCGGTAAGCTGAAAGGTCCTATGTAGAAGGGGTGAACATACGTCCTCGATTCCTATCCCCCTACTCCCAGACTAAAATTTGGTCAAAGAAATTTTTCAAGCATATCTATTCTTAACTTCCTCTCTACTCCTTGTTCCCAAATATTTCCTACAAGACTTTTTGCTAATTCTGACACCAACAGTGCATGACTTTTTGTAAAAAGACAGGACATAGATTTCTGACGTCTAGGACACAGTACAATATGGAAAACAGATTAGAGGTTGGCCATAGATTTGAGGCTTACATATTTGTTGGACTTTTTTTTAACATAGAGGGTTGAAAACTAAGAGAAAGTGATTTCACAAAATAGGTACTATAATTGTTACCTTATGCACTACAACCACTAACCAGAATGCTTAACATCACAATACTATTAGCTGGTTTTGCATATTGTGCAACACAGCCATTCATTTCTCCGATAATAACAGTCGTAATGGGACTATGTAAAGTCACTTCAAGATGAAATATGATCAATTAATTGAACACAAATACTAAGTCTACAACAGATAAATGCATTGCAATACAATATCCACAAAAAAATAAGGTCAAAAATCAAAAGTAGTTCTAAGAAATTTCTTAGTTTGTCTCTTCCTGCAGTTCTCTGGTAATAGTACACATAAGAATGTACTTTGTTTCTGTTTCTTTGTTGCGTTTTCTTTTTATCTGAAAAAAGTAAAGTACCACATAATTATTTTCTCTGTCTAAAACATAAAGATGTATCAAAAGCATGAACTTAACTAAAGTAATACACCAATATTCATAAAAACAAAATAAAAATTTTAAAACTTATATAATCTGTCCTCTTTTCTAGCTAAGGGATGTGATCAAGTCTCCTCCTATCCACCCTTGGAAGTTTAAGATAGAATTTTGGATCTGTGAGGTAATGCTTTTATTGGTCCCAGTTGTAACTTACAGCATTCAATTAAAAAGGGCCTTTAAGGTGATCATGTGTAAATGTAGAAAAAGTTAATAAACAATTGCCATGTGGTGATTGTGCATCAAGTCTCAAAACATTATAGGACAACATTGAGGTACAATTTAAAAGTTCTTAATCAACTAATTGAAGTTCCTGTGTGTTACTTTCTTGCGCAAATGTTTGAATATCAACGTATCTTTCTGGTTCGTGCTTCCAGGAATTTGTAAACAATGCATTTATGTATAATAGACAAAATCATTTTTTCACCTCCACACTGAAGAGAATGCAAGTGCTGCCGTTGGTCAAGAATGTTACAAAAGAACAATTATTCTTATAATGCAATTCCCATAGGGTACCAGTGATGTTCCATATTTTATTCATCGAAGACTACACAAACTAGGAAAAAATGGGTAGCAGTTCCTGTTACTAGAAATGTCAAAAACATATACAGGGTCATGCAGCAAAAATGGATAGTGTCTTTTTGTTGTTGGGATATACAAGTACCCGGCCACGTCCACTCTGTGTTTTTGTTATATGTATTTCTATTCATCACCTGATGAGTTAAGCCTTTTTCAACTGAATTTTATAGTTCGTTCCTATGTTGTACTGTTACGCCACTTTCCCAGGTTAGGGGAGGGTTTGGATCCCGCTAACATGTTTAACCTCGCCACATTCTGTATGTATGTACCTGTCCCAAGTCAGGAGCCTGTAATTCAGTGGTTGTCGTTTGTTGATGCGTTACATATTTTTTTTCGTTAATTTTTTTGTACATGAATTAGGCCGTTGGTTTTCTCGTTTGAATTGTTTTACATTTGTCATTTCGGGGCCTTTTATAGCTTATGGGGTATGGGGTTTGCTCATTGTTGAAGGCCGTACGGTGACCTATAGTTGTTAATTTCTGTGTCATTTGGTCTCTTGTGGAGAGTTGTCTCATAGGCAATCATACCACATCTTCTTTTTTTTTATATTAAAATGCAGTTGAAAACATCGTCTTCTTTTTCGCTGAACGAAAAAGGCAAATTTTAATGACCTTGAGGTGCAGATTTTGAACATATTTTCTATAATTTGAAAAATGTGAATTTTATTTTCTGGATTTTTTACACCAAATTGGATAAGCTTTCAATTAGGAGTAATTGCAATCCTGTATCGTCCAATCAGAACCCATACAAGATTCTATTCTGAGTACCATCTTAAAAAAAATTGCTGGTAAAATTTAAGCAAATAATTGCGATCTTGTATGTAGTTGAAATGGGCATGACATCGTAACCATTGGCAAGCGAAGATGATAAACTGTAAGAAACAATTACACAAAAAGTTCAAACTGTGCATCAATCGAATCATTAATAACACAGTCATGTAAAATGTTAAATCTGAATAAAAACATGTATAACTTTGTTAATAACAACAACTGTTTACTGTGGATTTCTTGGGGTATCAATTTACATGAATTTTGTTTGTAGAAATGTACGTATTGGGTAATACAGCATTTAATGTGTTCAATGAAGTGTGAATTTCCGTTACGGACCTGTTTCTTTGAAGTATCATTCCAAATTTTTTCAATGTTGAGTAAATATTGCTAAAACAGACAGTATAGAGGACATCTATTGAGGAATCAAACTCAACCAGATGGCTGCGGTTCAGTCTCTCGGAACACCTAGTAAAAGTTGGTCGTAAGATACAACAAGATGCTCCAAGGAGCCTGTTTCGCTCACCTGATATTTTTTATTTACAATTGATGCATGAAATAATGCAACCGTTATTACTTTTGCTTAAGTTTCAGAGATACAAGTCAAGACCTGCATTTCCCCCTATGGTCTATTTTTGGCCATGTCTGCCATGTTGGTTGGCAAGCAGGGTCATCGGACACATTTTTTAACCTAGATATCCTAATGCTGATTGTGGCCAAGTTTGGTTAAATTTGTCTCAGTTGTTTCAAGAGAAGACTTTTGTAAAAGATTACAAAAAATTACGAAAAATTGTTAAATATAATTTTAAAGGCAATAACTCCTTATGGGATCAATTGATCATTTGACTTATTTGTAGATCTTACTTTGCTGAACATTATTGCGGTTTACAGTTTATCTCTATCTATAATAATATTCAAAATAATAACCAAAAACTGCAAAATTTCTTTAAAATTACTAATTCAGGGGCAGTAAAACAACAACGGCTTGTCTGATCGTCTGAAAATTTCAGAACAGATAGATCGTAAACTGATGAACATTTTTACCAATTGTCAAATTTGCTCTAAATGCTTTAGTTTCAGAGATATAAGCCAAAAAGTACATTTTACCCCATGTTCTATTTTTAGCCATGTCGGCCATGTTGGTTATCAGGCGGGATCATCGGACACATTTTTAAACTAAATACCCTAATAACGATTGTGACCAAGTTTGGTTAAATTTATTTCAGTAGTTTGAAAGAAGAAGATGTTTGTAGGATTACAAAAAATTGTTAAAAATTTACTATAAAGGACAATAACTCCTTAAGGAGCCAATTGACCATTTTGGTGATGACAACTTATTTGTAGATCTTACTTTGCTGAACATTATTAACTGCAAAATCTCCTTAAAATTACCAATTCAGGGGCAACAACCCAACAACGGGTTGTCCGATTTGTCTGACAATTTCAGGGCAGATAGATCTAGACCTGATAACCAATTGTTTCATGTGAGATTTGCTCTAAATGCTTTGGATTCAGAGATATCAGCCAAAATCTACATTTTACCCCTATGTTCTATTTTTAGCCATGACGGCCATCTTGGTTGGTTGTCCGGGTCATCGGACACATTTTTTTAAACTAGATACCCAAATAATGACTGTGGCCAAGTTTAGTTAAATTTGGCCCAGTAGTTTCATCAGAAAAGATTTTTGTAAAGGTTAACGGACGATGGACGACAGACGCCGGACAACGAACGCCTAGTGATGAGAAAGGCTGACTTGGTCCATTGGGCCAGGTGAGCTAAAAATCAGGTCATTACATAAAATAAAAGAAAGAATATTCCTACCAGAATATTTTGAATTAACATTTGTCTTTTCTTGAGCTGCTCTGGTTTTTCCACTTCTTTTTGATTTAGAAACTTTTTTCCTATGCTGAAGTGTTGGTTTCTTTTTACCATCTTGTTAAATTTAACAGTACTGTTTTGCTTGGTTTTATTCTGTGAGGAGTTTTTTGTGTTTTTTCTCTTTCCAGATGAGCATGATGGGCCATTTTTGGAGGCTGGTTTCCGTTTTCCTTGTGAATTTGCATTTCTCTTTGTGTCTTTTTTCTTTCTTTTGGCATTTCCACCTAACACGAAAAAGAAGAAACATTTTTGTTTTATGTATTAGAGAGACAAAATATTCTATTTAATTTATTTTCAAACACCATCTAGTATGGAGTCTAGTTATTTAATTGATCATTTTTATTTTATGTAATATATCTCTTTATAATTACTGTATAATTAATATTATATATATATATATATGTATGCTCGGAAACGGGCCCTTTAATTGGATTCAATAAATATTCTATTTATTATAATATACAATGAAGCATCACACAATCATTGCCTATTTCAAAATCCTGACCCCCAAATGCATATGTTCACACAGGTGAATGAAACAAAGGTCTGGATGGGATTTACAGATGAAGAATGGGCCAAATCTGGGACATAATATATAGTATTAGTATAATAGTACCAGGCCAAATAATACAGAATATAGAAAAGGGAGGGGGAAAAATACAACACAGAACTGAACAACTGAGAAAAATTACCGATCCAGATCCTCATTTATATTCACTGCATTTTGTGTCTCAGAAAGATAAAGTCCGTTTTGGATTTCGAACCTTAAATAGAACCCTTTAGAACTATTCGATCATACCTTTCTATGTTAACCCCATCACCCATATATGCTGACCCAGCTGTCGTTTACAGACGATGTGTATCAGAAGTAAACCGGTGAGATTTTATGTGTTCATTACATGTAAATAATTGTACATGTTCTGACGTTATTATGTGACTACGTGTATAAAATGAAATCGGAAACGTAGAGACAGACTATGTCGGCAGAAGTCGCTTTCTCAGCGAACTTCAAAAACAATAATTCTGGACGATATTATCTACATGAATATTGACGTAAATACATACAGGAATAACATCAACAGCGCCTTCTTATAGCTTACTGTTTCAACTGTGACAATTCCCACTATATGTTGATGTATAATATATAGAAATTAGTTTTTACTGAAATTTTATTTAAAACCAGCAATAATCAGTTTCAATCCCTTTAATTAAGAAATGTTTCGAAGTTTTCATAGAATAACACCAGAAAATTTAGATGTTTATAACTGTCTGAGAATATTTATCTAAATATTTAGAGGTAAGGAGAAGTTCGTAGAAAAAAAAAGGATTTGAACCGACCTCCCAACGATCCAAGATTCAGCAATGAGGACTTCCTAAATTGCATCAGGCCTTAAATTCACACTAATAAAAATCGAATAACTAATGTTTGTTTAATTTCTTCACATTTTTAGAATAATTTGTCAATAGTCCATACTCACTACATATATGGGTCATTTTCAAAAAATGTCGAATCTTGAAATTGCAAAATTGATTTAATGTTACTTATTCAAACAACCCTCGTCATAAGCAAATCAAAACAAACAGTACTTATAGACCAACATATAAAAAGATGCAATCTTGATAATGTTATACAAGAATATATTGAAACATTTTTTGATAGGTGGTGCAATATTTTGTCTCTCCTGTTACCATGTTCAAAAGAAATTTCGGGTTATTTAGAAAAGGTTTCGGTAAAATTTTAAGCTTGCGTTTCGTAGCCAATAAGATGGTTTTCAAGAGTAAAAACTTCTATATATATAGTCATTCTGTGAAATAATAGATTATTTGCCAATTTTCCATGTTGTACTGAAAAATGCCTCTAAAAATTGGTTTTCAAAGGTTATAAAAATAATCACCAGTAATGCAAGTCTAAGATAGCAATTCATAATGTTCAGCAATTGTTCTCTCTTTCAAATAAACCCAACATCAAGTAAATCCCTCGCACGTTGGTTTACTTTTGTCTTTATTTTATTGGTAACAGGAACGTACGTTAATGATATATCACTATATAAAGTTCTATCCTGTTACCTTTTTGTCTATCCTGTTACCGATAGCAGTATTGCACTTGCAAATGCTAAATTGCATAGATTAAGACGTTATAACCTTTAAATTAGTTCAAACAACGAAACATTTCATTATGTGTGCAACTATATATTATTATAAACTTTTTAAAGACGTTTCTGTCTACTATTGTCTATCCTGTTACTGTAACCATAGCAACCATAGTAACAGGATAGACATAACAGGATAGACAAATTTCTTCATTTTTGAATGCTGTTATGAAATAACTACTCCCTTTGATGAAGTGATAATGTTTTTCTGTTGTGATTTTGGTTTCCAACACATTATTGCACTTTTTGCAAGTATAATATTTGACAATGTGTAATTAATCAATATGTTGGTAACAGCATAGACATGACAAAAAAGTACCCACCATTTTTTTCACTTAATGTCTTGAAATTTCTTTTCTCTACACTGTTATACAAGAAACGTTCTGTGTTAAATGTTTAGGTTACTTTGCGCTTTTGAAATCAACACAGACTAGTTCAATATTCATAGGGAGAAAAATTTAACGGCTGATTTAAGTAGCGGTAACAGGATGGACATGAACTTCATGTACGCTGATTGAATTTAGTTTATAGAAAAAATGTTACTTATACTGATAAAGAAGCTACGATTTTTCGTTAGAGTTATTATTTACGTTCTAAAAAAGTCCCTTTTGCAGATATCAAGGCGATCAGAAAATAGGGAAAAAAATCATTTGAAATGTGTTACTCGGACACTGTACGCACGTAAATTACGCAAAAATCGAACTTAAATATATTTTAATCTTATCAAAATAGATCTAAATCGTGTTTACTATTAATGTTCTGACTCATAAATCCTACAAACTTTCATTTAAACACTTACAACTGCATTTTCCATTAGAAATAAAAATGTAAGCATGGGTGTACTGAAAATTCGACATTTTTTGAAAATGACCCATATAGAAATAGAAGCATAAAATTTGACTATTTGTGGACGTCGCATGCGACATTACGTTCCGTAAATTTTACTATATTATCTCGGGATACTTCTGTTGATATGTATACAATGTGACCGTTTTGTGGATATTTATAGACATAGTTAGCTATGTTTAAAGATATGCAGGATGGCAAATTATAAATCAAAATATAAATTAGTAAGTCTCTAAGTAAGAAAACTCCCGTTTTTATTCAAATGTACATGCACATACTGCAGTATGAGAATAACGGGACTGACAAACAGGCAGTTTGTGTATGTATATACAGAGACATATATATACACATGTATATATGCCTCTGGTATATATCAGTCAAATGAATATATTACAGAACTAATTAAAGTATATTTTAATAAAGGTTTCTTATTTGAACGCATGCAAGATGTCGTATGCTCCAAGACTAGTCTAACTGGAATTTTCTTAATTTCTTAATTCGCCGAAAACCGCATGGGAACAATGTCGTCATTTGGCAAATATACTAGTAAACAAAAGTTTGAAGCCCAATATATCATGAAATATAATTAAAAGTAAAAACTGTTAAATTATCCAATAAAAAAACATACATTTGCAAAGCAAATGCATATGATTAAAAGAATCTGACCAAATTGGAAAGTGAAACAGTACCGTGTTATTGCACACAATTAGGGTCAAATTTATTTTGCGGAAAATGATGACAACCTTCGGCACTTAATTTGCAGATGAGAATTAAGTATTCAAATATTTGCAAAGGCATTCAGAATTTTAAGCAGACATAGTTTAAGTTTAAAGTGTTAAGTTTTTATATCTATCTTTGAATTTTGGGGTGAAAGGAAGATTTTTTGAAATAACAAAAATTGAAAAAACAAATTGCGTATTTACTTCAAATCAATAGTTTTGATGAGATAATAACAACAATATTTGACCAATTGGGCACTTATTAACCTTGGTACAGTGTATTCAATTTCACTATATGTAGAAAATACATTAACTTGTATCGTTTCTTTTGTTTACTAGTATAGTTTCTAAAACCCTATACAATTTCTTAAAGTGGGTACATATATATTAGATATACTTTTCACGGCTTTAGCAGACAAAGTTGAAACACGGAAATCTGACTTTCAACTTCGAAGTGAAAATTATCTGAATACATAGTATATATAGGAAATAATCAAATTTCAAATGAAACCACGGTATACTTATAATAGTTCAAATGAAGTGGATGTATGCAAGCCACCTTCATTAATGAAAAAAACCATACCGTATATTCGACTATACATGTATAAAAAGCTCAGACATGAATAATCGGACTGATGCTTTTCAGACGAGAATTAAAACTAACGACCATATCAAATTCAAATTTGTTAAAAGTTACGTACACAAACAAGATAAACATTACTTTAAATATGTGTATCAAATTGTTTTTGAAATTTTTACTCACCGAGTCAGTATATGGTGCAACCACAAGTGCATCATGGACACACCCAGGAAAAGCAGTTTCATTTTTTCAATTTATTCTTCTCAATGAAAACACATCCGATTTTTAACACGAATTTTAAATTTCAAATACTTCTGTTCAAAAACTACATATGATGTGTTAATAATTTAATTGCTTACAAATCGGACTGTTCCATACCACCCGTCTATTAAATGAAACACAGTCAGGACGCATGTTGTGCACCCAGTGTGATGTGTTTTGCGCACTGTGTGATGCGTTTGATGATAAGATTTAGGGTCAATTAACATATTAGTTTTGTTAATATGTAACAAAAAGGGCATGAATTTTTCCATCGTTAATAAACTAATTATTAAGTATATATGTACCGCTTCCTCATATCCTTGCCCTAATTTAGAGATCCAAAAGTACTATTATGTCAGTAATCTGACAGAGCTAACTATTATACATTTTCATACTAAATTTATCAAATCACTATCATCGAAGTAAAACTGTCCATAAGGCATAAACAAACTTAATAATTTCATTTATACACATTACGTTGTAGTTTTCCGTTGAATAAACGAATTAAAATCTGACTATATGACAATATAGTACGGTGACAAACAAGGTAAATTTGATATTTAATGGACCGAAATACCTCACGGCTAATTTTGGTCTTATTTTGTAGATAAATACAATACCCTTTGATTAGGGCATGTCGTAGAGTGCCAAAGTGGTGCAGATTTTTGAAAACTGCGGTCAAAGGTCAAGAGGGGGGATTTTAAAAAATCGCAAATTTTAGACATTTTGGACAATTTCTCGGTAGTCTCTCATGTTAACTGAGAAATTTTTTTTACGGAAGCATGCTCTATGAATACTCCACGAATGCAGCTAGTCATATTTATGTCTGATTGCCAGAGATTAGTGATACATGCCCTCGCTCGCAACATGTAAGAAAATGAAAACAATATCTTTATCTACGGAAATTATCGATAAAAAATAATCATAATTAAAATGTCAATTGTTCTTGAACAATTGAGAGCTCTTTCCTTTTCGTAATGTAAAATACATGTTCCAATAGGGGTAGAATGCATTGAAAAGCTCTTAAATACACATAAAGCCGTTAATATATGACAAAAAACAACAAAGTCGCTATTTGGGACATGGCCTTGACTTTTGACCTTGTGACCCTTGTGAAGGGCATCGGTCCACGATGTCATTATAAAAGACCTCATGGGTCTAGGACCTTTGGTTCAAAAGTTAAAGCTAATTTTGCTTTTTTCAGAAACCGTTAACGGGGGTTATGCCCCTCAAGGGTAGGTCGAATCTCTTTGGTCCAAATATAAAAAAGTTGCGCCTTAGTCACCTAAACATTTTTCACTATTTACTATTTTTGTAAGTATAATCGTTTTTTAGATATCGAATATAAGATCAAAGGTCAAGGTCAACCTTAAAAAGCTTGAAAACACACTAAAAATCCTTTATGTAAGGTTGAATACACTTATTCGCTACCTGGGACATGACCTTGACCTTTGACCTTGTGACCTTTGTCAAGGTCATTGGTCTCTTATGTCATTGCTGAAAACCTTAGGGGTCTAGGACCTTTGGTTCAATAGTTAAAGCTAATTTTGTCTTTTCAGAAAGCGTTAATGGGGGTTATGCCCCTTAATTATATGTCAAAACTATTCGGTCATAATGTAAAAAAGTTGTGCCTTAGTCACCTAAACATTTTTCACTATTTACTATTTCTGTAAGTATAATTGTTTTTGAGATATCCAATAAAATGTTGTAAGGTCAAAGGTCAAGGTCAACCTTAAAAAGATTTAAAACACACTAAAAATCCTTTAAATAAGGTCAAAAACACATAATTCGCTATCTGGGACATGACCTTGACCTTTGACCTTGTGACCTTTGTCAAGGTCATTGGTCCCAAATATCATTGTTGAAGACCCCATGGGTCTAGAACCTTTGATTTAACAGTAAAAGCTGATTTTGTCTTTTTAGAAACATAAACTAGGGGTTATGCCCCTTATAGAAAGGTCAAATCTTTTCGGTCAAAATGTAACGAAGTTGCGACTTAATGACCCAAACATTTCCCACTATTCAAAACTTCTGTAAGTATAATGGTTTCTGAGATTATCCCATAACAAGGTGTTAGGTCAAAGGTCAAGGTCAACATACAAATTTGACCTTGAGATATTTTTCTGAGTCACATCAATGGATGATGATTGGTGAAGATCGTAGTTGTCTACGACTTACGGTTTCTGAGTTTTGGGGGCCAACCGACTGCGGTTAATTTTCATAAGGGCATAATCCTACCAATGAGTCGTTGAATCTTTTCAATCCAAATGTAACGAAGAACCAGGGTCTGGTCCTGAACAAATTTCACCCTTCGATTTTTTTCTACCTATTACGGTTACGGTGTTGGAACGATAACAAGGTTTTTGGGTTTCGGAGGGATTACTCCGAACCGACAAAATTTTTCGACCCACAGGGTGAGTTCCTGATAGGTATTCATGACACCAATACAAAGTGTGAACATGAAAGCGACACGTCTAACGGTTAAGGCTGCTAACTGCGTCAAAGTTTGGCGGAAAAAGAATAATAATAATAATTAAAATGTCAATTGTTCTTGAACAATTGAGAGGTCTTTCCTTTTCATTATGTAAAATATATGTTTAAATAAGCGTATAATGCATTGAAAAGCTCTAAAACACACACAAAACCCTTAAAATATGGTCAAAAACACATAATTCGGAATTTGGGACATGACCTTGACTTTTGACCTTATGACCTTTGTCAAGGTCATTGGTCCACAATGTCATAACAAAAGACCCCATAAGTCTAGGACCTTTGGTTCATGAGTAAAAGCTTATTTTTGTCTTTTCTAAAATAGTTAACAGGGGTTATGCCCCTTACGGATAGGTCAAATCTCTTCGGTCAAAATATAAAAAAAATTGCGCTTTTATGTCCCAATTATTTTTCACTATTTACTATTTCTGTAAGTATTATCGTTTTGGAGATATCGAATAAATAAGTTTTAGGGTCAAAGGTCAAGGTCAACCACAAAAAGCTTTAAAACACACTAAAAATCCTTTAAATAAGGTCGAAAACAAATATTTCGCTATCTGGGACATGACATTGACCTTTGACCTTCTGACCTTTGTCAAGGTCATTAGTCCGCAATGTCATTGCTGAAGACCCCATGGGTCTAGGACCTTTGGTTTAACAGTAAAACCTGATTTTGTCTTTTTAGAAACCTAAACTAGGGGTTATGCCCCTTATAGAAAGGTCAAATCTTTTCGGTCAAAATGTAACGAAGTTGCGCCTTAATGACCCAAACATTTCCAACTATTCAAAACTTCTGTAAGTATAATGGTTTCTGAGATTATCCCATAACAAGGTGTTGGGTCAAAGGTCAAGGTCAACATACAAATTTGACCTTGAGATATTTTTCAGAGTCACATCAATGGATGATGATTGTTGAAGATCCTAGGTGTCTACGACTTACGGTTTCTGAGTTTTGGGGGCCAACCGACTGCGGTTAATTTTCATAGGGGCATAACCCTACCAATGAGTCGTTGAATCTTTTCAATCCAAATGTAACGAAGAACCAGGGTCTGGTCCTGAACAAATTTCACCCTTCGGTTTTTTCTACCTATTACGGTTACGGTGTTTAAATGATAACAAGGTTTTTAGGTTTCGGAGGGATTACTCCGAACCGACAAAATTTTTCGACTCACAGGGTGAGTTCCTGATAGGTATTCATGACACCGATACAATGTATGAACATGAAAGCGACACGTCTTACGGTTAAGGCTGCTAACTTCGTCAAAGTTTGGCGGAAAAAGAATAATAATAATAATAATAATAAACAGAAGAAATACAGTAAGGTCTTTCCCTTTTGAAAAAGGAAAGACCTTAATAAACAAAAGAAATACAGTAAGGTCTTTCCCTTTTGAAAAAGGAAAGACCTTAATTAAGATTTAGCTATGCAATAATATATGGCCACATATAAAAATATTTTTGGGAAAGTTGTGTTTAAATGCTATAAAGAAAAAAGGAGAAATAAGAACTGTAAAGTTAACACCCAGTCCATGATGTAATGAAAAAAAAATGATGAAATTCTTGTCTGATTATTTAAACTTAAAAGGATGTTAGAACTATAAAAATTAGTCGTCATGTTCAAACGTTGTGCACGATGTTCCTACAACACGACGTTACACTAAAAATGCGGCGTCAAAGAGGGTTTTTGACTTCGATTAATTTTTGCAAGTTTTATTCGTTTTTTTATATGTTGTTGGTTGATTCTGTTTCTGTTCTTTTTGTGATGTCATTTTATCATAAATTACCTCAAGTTGTGGAAATTGATTTACTAATGTTTACCCTTTAAGTTATTTCGCCGAAAAATGCAGTACTGTCGCAAGTAATGTAGGAAGGAAAAATGGGACGGAAGTACATGTATACGGTTTTCCATAAATAAATTTATTTTTTTAGATGTACAAAACTTTTATCATAGGATGTTTAATTTCATGGTGCAAATCATCTGTCATTTTAAAATTTCTATATCTTAATTCAACCCAAATACAAATATATCTGATACTCTGCAAGTAAATCGAAACATTTTTACCCTTGGTTAATTTGAATAGAATTGTATTTTCCCTGGTACATAATTTGTCGAAATACACCGCTTCAATTACTTGAACCTTGGCTTGAGAATTATTTCCCAAGTCATCTAAAGTTGCTTGCTTAAATTGTTTAACTTCTGATATACATTTTGAATATAGTAATCTACTCCTGGATCGTCCGTAAAAAAATATTACAATCCCGGGTTTTATTAATTCAATGACACGGTTTTCGTCGCTGTTTGTCTTTCAATTACCTCCATTTCATGCACAAGTTTATATTGGCGAAAAGTTCCGGCTTCGCTAGTGCAGGAATTACTTTCATCACGACAGTTATAACATGAATAGCAGGACAAATCGCGAAGTAAAACATTCCGTGGACTTGTATTAAGTCTTTTAATATTGCATGGTGAATTCCCCTTACTGAAGTGACGACTTTAAGTGATCTATTTCGGAGTACTAAGGTCTTCTGCAACATAAATTAAAATTCGCATTTTACATTTAGAGAACGGTCTTGGTGTCTCCAATTTGTCTTTGCAAAAGTTGAACGAAGTTCATGTATTCGTTCATGTAATGAGATTTTTTTTCCATTTCACCATTCTTTTAAATAAATCGTTAAAAGCTATAAACGATTAATAAAAATTGCAAAATTTAACCCGTGTCGAGTCTATGTCCCCGGCCGGAGTCTATAGCAACATGCAATATTCTCCTTTTTTCGGCAGCCATCATCATCTTTTTTTAAATTTCACCACACGATTTGTTTTAATTATCATGAGCATTTAATTGAAAATTTAGCACATGTAACGTCGGAAATAAGCGTTTTTCGGATTTTTCGACGTTTTCAGACTTTTGGACAAATTTACTACCGTTTTGTAATGTGTGGAAGCATTTTATTCCTTTTACACCCAAACATGTAGTTAATAAGAAAAGAATTTTGGCATTTTGTACTCTTCGTGTATCTAACTTTTGTTTTGATCAATTATAAATAACTTATTGAAATATCAGTTAAAAAATACGCGTTAACTGCTTTGAAAAATGAAATATCAACTTGGACAAAATGGCTACCGCTTGAAAAACGACTGTGTAGAGAAGATTTTATAGAATCTGCAATATTTGAACTCACGAACAATGAGGCAAATATTTGTACTTTTGATAGATGTTATTATTGTGTTACTCTTTTTATTCATTTTCTGCTATATCTACTTATAAAATTCACTTTCAGTCGTTGAGTTAACGAAAAACGTCGTTGGACATTTTTCTTATTCAAGCTTAATATGCAGCCACCAAGTCAAATGAAATTTGGCAAAATAACGGCTTTAACGCCACAGAGAACCGACACATGTCGTTGTGCCTGTCATGTTTCAGGAAGATTAGAGAATAAGAAATAGGATTACTATATATAAGAGTTAAAACAGTTTTTCATAAATGTAACGTTGGACATCCGTTTTTTTTCACATAGCTTTGTTATTTTAATCCTCAAATATACTAGATAATACTTAGTATATGATCAAGAGCTATAAAAACATAATTTAAAACATATACTGAATTTGTTTTAATAGTGGTTCGTGTTTGCTAACATTTTTATTTGTTTTGCGGAGGAAATTTCGAAGATTCTGTTTTAAATCCTAGGGGTTGTAGGAACAGCGTGCGTAACGTTTCATGACACTATAGTATATGAAGTTTGTTTTTATGTTATTAAAAAAATCAGTACTAGAGCAATAGCACATTGAGAAAATGTTTCCCCCTTTTTTTATAAAACAAACGTTTGTTGATGTGGTTCATAAATGTTTCTCGTTTCTAGTTTTTTATATAGATTAGACCGTTGCAATGGTCTTCCCATTTTGAACGGTTTTACACAAGTCATTTTTTGGGGCCCTTTATAACTTACTGTTCGGTGTGAGCCTAGGCCGTTGAAGACCGTACTTTGACCGAAGGCTATAATGGTTAACTTCTACAAATTATGACCTGGATTAAGAGATGTCTCATTGGCACTCATACCACATCTTCTTATTTCTATAAACAATGGAATATATAGCAGACTTAAAAGCCCGATATATATGTGAACTATAAACAAACACGATTCACAGAGATATTACGCTTCAAAAGAACTCTAACACTAGACATCAATATGCACATCAATTTGAAAAGGTAACGCAATCCTAGAAAAAAAGGGGATGTCATTGTATGGCGCCGACAATACTCATGAGTTTATTCAGATCAACATGTACTGATTGACCATTGCTTCTAGGGTCATTTTGATTTTCACTGCAACAGATGTGTCAATATAAGAACCAGCTAGATAGACAAATTATGATACATGCATGTTTTTTTCCGACCCTTTGTAAAAGAGGGACGAAAGATACCAGAGGGACAGTCAAACTCATAGATCGAAAACTAACTGACAACGCCATGGCCAAAAATAAAAAGACAAACAGACAAATAATAGTACAGATGACACAACAAAGAAAACCAAAGACTAAGCAACACGAACCCGACCAAAAACTGGGGGTGATCTCAGGTGTAATTGTCTTCTTTTGCCAATTTCGATTAGAGAAGACGTGTCCCATCTTGTAAGAGCGCGAGCTGCTGTTGGTGTGCCAGACATCAGGGGTCCAATAACTTTATAAAAAAAGTTAGATTATGTCAGTAATAGGTAAAAACTGTCTTGTGGTTTTGGTTGAAGAAACGCCTCCAGTCTGAAATCACAATTCATCATGGTTGACATCTGAGGAAAAGACCTTATTCGAAATATAACATAACGGTCTTGATTTTAATATGATGCAACCCCTGGAATAACTTTTCAATATCTGTTCATTGGCAAACAGAGGCGGCAGAATAATTCTTATATCTGCATCTTCAGTCACTTACATAACCTGCACAAAATTGCTTCACATTCTATAGATTTTGAAAAGATCCCGCTAGAAATATTTCGTCATGTTCTTGCAAATCAAAATCATTGTAGTGCAATAGTGCATAGTTATCTACAAATCTTATCAACCCATGTTTATTGTCAGATGCTCAAAGAAATTTCTTACAATCTCTAAATTAATGATATGCATTCAATGACTTGAAGAACAATTTAGATCACTACCATTTGAAATAAACTTTATTGTCCATTTGACGCATTCCCTGTTTCGGGGCCTTTTATAGCTGACTATGTGGTATGGGATTTGTTCATTGTTGAAGGTCGTACGGTAATCTATAGTTGTTAATTTCTGTGTCATTCGGTCTCTTGTGAAGCGTTGTCCCATTGGCAATCATACCACATCTTATTTTTATAAACACACTGTCCCATGTTAGGGTAGGGTTGGACGCCCGCTGACATGTTTAACCTCGCCACATTCTGTATGGGCCTGTCCCAAGTCAGGAGACTGTTATTCAGTAGTTGTCATTTGTTGCTGTGTTACATTTTTTGTTGTTTATTTATTATTTTGTACATTAATGGGCCGTTGTTTTTCTCAATTCGTGACCTTTTATTGGTGACTATGCGGTAAGGGCTTTGCTTATTATTTGAAGGCCGTACGGTGACCTATAGTAGTAAATGTATATGCAATTTTTGGTCTCTTGTAGAGATTTGTCTTATTGGCAATCATACCACATATTTTTTAGATCATGGTTTAAAAGCCGTCTTAGGCCAAATCTCAATTACTGTTGTACCTTTTTACATAAAGACTTTGGACAATACCAATACCATCTATTTGATCAGGGGTGAACTGGTTTTTGATAAAGGGATATCACACACTCAGCTTAAATATACATTTCCGTTCAGTATCACATGAGAGTGCATTGTAATCATTGTCCATAGGAAAATAATTGTCATCTACTATAAACAAGGCAAAATATTTATCAGAGAGGTTGGAATACATTGTAAAGATAGAAATAGTTTGAAATTTCAGCTTTGACCATTTTTTCGCAACATGAAAGATCTGTAAACAAATGTAACTATACGACAATGAAAAGGGTTTTTCTTTCTTTCGCAAACAGATCATCATGTAGACTTTCTATTAGTTTCTGAAAAGCAACATAATGGACCGACTAATTTGAAGCATCAGAAGCAAATTATTTTTTATTTCATCAAGTAGTTAACAAGGCATGCTGATTGCTGAAGCGGCTAAAGTTGTCCTTGAAGTTATTTTTGAAGAGTAAACTCACCACTGGATGGCCTGCCTGATAATTCGCGTCATTTAAAACAATATCGGCACGCTCGAATGACCCGACATGCCTTAATTGCTTAGCTTGTTGTATGCATGACTTTTGTCTCCAGAATAGACATTTTTACCAGTCATGGTAATGCCATGGAGCGTGTTTTAACGAAAGTTGATTCATCATCACACGCATTGTTTTTCCTCTAATTCAAATGCATCATTCAAAATGTTTTCTTCTTGTACATGTAAAGGCTTTATAACACGACCTAAGCAATTTCAGTCGTTCTTATTTAATGGAATTAACACTGCCAATAATTTTCCGGAATTTTTAGGATGTGTTCCAATGTGGTTTAAAATTAGTCTTTTCGAAAAACTTAACAAGAATAAAGCACCTCAAAAGTTATTAAAACTTAGCATCTGTACTTATTCAAGCACACAGCCTAGACACAACTATTGATACACATTTATATTCTTATTTATGAAACTTTAGAAAATGCATATTAAGTTCATTGCGAAAAACACAGCATTTCATATGACAGGGAAAAATAGGAAAAGGGAGCGTTACATGACTTATTAAGGTGAAAATTTAATAGTAATACTGCGATGTGATGAGTATTACTAAAAGGCTTGTAAAAGATGATTTGTATGTTCTATCAAACTTTTATATATCAAAACTTCTTAAGTATTGGTTGTTCCACTATTTTTTGTGAATATTTACTATTAGTGATATATATATAAGAAATGTAATATACTTTGACAGACGGTAAGATTGAATAAAATGTTACATATATATGAAAATCGTCCAATTCACTCAATTTATATGTTTATATGATTTTAAAGTTTGATTAAATAAAAGCTGATACATCACTCTTTCGTCTGATACCAATTTTGTTATGATATCTTCATTCGGGAATTTATTATAAGTGTTCCCGTGTTTGAAAATGAAAAAGAAAAAAAATCCGAAAGTAACACTTTAACGCGATTTTACAAAAAACTGCACCGTGGGAAATCTCTACGACAGGGCTAAAATGAAAGTATAATGTTTACTCTATCTATGTGGATTTTCAGCCGTGAGGTATTTCGGTCCATTAAACTCTTTAATTAAGCGACTTTTACCGATTTGTCACTACACTAATTAATTGATATAAAGAAACTTGCAGATATAAATCAAACATGCTCGTATAAGTCTCATGCACGGTGAACGTATTAACATTAACAACGAATTCCGGATCTCTTGTCTACATATATATTCAAAAATAATTCATTTACTTAATGGATTTGCCAAAAGTAAATCATATTTATGAGTTTGTTACGATCATCTATTTCATATAAAATTAATATCACATGTCTATAAATTATAGATAAGGCCACACCAATTTAATTTCTTGTTCTACGAATTTTTCTACTCCAAAAATTGGGGCGAGTGAACGAGCGATTTGAAATAAGAAAAGGCGAGCGATTTATTTTTTCTAAAAGAATACTTTTGCTATCAGACATTTGGAATTGTAATAAAAGCTTGTCAGCGGCTTGACCGCACGTATTTATGTATCCGGTATCTGTTTATTTTAACCATGTGCAATATGAGTATGTCAGCAATCCACAGTTGTAATCTTGCACGTGTTGTCATGCATACTGTAGTTCAGTTATATGATATTTGACTTGAATAGTGAACATGAATCAAATGTAGTCTCTTTACAAATTCTGCATGGATTATTTAGGTTCCGTATGGAACCACAGTTGTACTCAAGTTACAACCCGTCAAAAGGTGCCACGCAATCAAACAGTCTATAAAAAATCATTTATATGAGCATGCAGTATTATGACATATACAATACTGTTTTTGTAATGGCGGACCTTTTATATTATAAATTACTACACGGTATGGGTTTTGCTCATTCGAGAAATTATGTCGTACGGTGATCGAAATGAGGAGACGTCCATTTGATTTTCTTATTTATTAAAAAATCATGTTTATACAACATGATCATGATTTCAACAATTTGCGTTGACACTTTAGTTTCTTAATATTTCTCTGGTTCATCACACTGGCTACAGGGTGTCAACATGGCTTGAGGCTATTTTGTCTAGCATTAGGACAAAACGTAATCTAAAGTATTTGTAACATTTTGTAACAGGGATTTCTTTATCAATGAAGGAAAAATACTTATTTGGCGTATCGTGGTGTCTGAGTGAACGGATATAAACTACAAAAAAAAGTTGAAAAACCAAATTTCTGACTGAAATTAAAGGTAAAACAAGATCTCGATTTATCTTTCAAGTTTGTAATTCCTTTATCCTCAATTACTATTTTTTTCTTAAGTACTACAGTTATGTTATTAAAATTCAGAGAGTTATACTGTTCACGAGCAATCTAGGACCAGTCAAAATTGGACTAGTCCAAAACAGCATACAACGTAAAAAAAAACCCTTTTTTTTAATCTGGTGGCATTATAATGATGGACTATATTAAATGAACACAAAGTCACATTTACATCGTGAAAAAAACCGGGGGGAAATGGAAATATCATTTCCCCCCTCATAATCAGAATTAATCAATTTAAAAAAAATATATATTTAAATATTTAATTCAATTCAATGTCTTTTAAAGCATGAATGGTGCTAATTTTCTGTCGATTTTTTTTTTTATCATTTTCTACAAAAACATGAGCACTGCCATTAATCTGAATTGATGTGTGGTAAAACTTTCGTACAATTTCACAAATAGCAGGTATACAAATACATTTTATTTTGTACAAATGAAGTATCCTGTTACTCTATACACATCTGGCGCAATTCAATAAGTCACGTTTGTTTTATTGAGCCAGCGGTAATGTGGATATTTTATTTTGCGTGACAGTTCATTTCAGGGTCCTCTTCGCGGACCGCGTTTAAAACTTTGTCGATTTCGTTGAAAATTATTGTGTACAGTGTTGTTTTTTTCATAAAGATCCGACGACCTCGAAAGAATGCATTTTGGCTATTATCTAGACTTTCTCTCATTATATGTTTATATCTATTATTTTTAGCAAAAAAACTAGGGTACTAATTATGTAAAGGAAATACATCGTTGCTTCCAAGTCCAAGCACTATTTTTGCAATATTATTGTATGATTTGTTTTATTTACTGCTATTTAAAGATTTTGTCGGAATGAATTCTGTTTCAAAATAAATTCTTAACACCGAATTTTGTTGAAATCTACTGAAAGCAAATAAAACGTACAACCCTTATAAATATCAACAGCAGTTTGCATTAAACAACAAATAAATTAACTTACCCGAGACCCCGCAATTCTATTTTATCTTTTTGCTTTTCTGATCTCCGTACTGTTTCAATTAGAACATAGGTGTATAAAAAACTGTGTACACCCATGATTAGAACATGTACACCAAAGTCGCATATTGACATGTCGTAATTTATAAAATATAAAATCTAAGAGTCAGGCTAGTGATATCTCCGAGGCTTGGCCACAGGATTTGGTGTTTTGAATAATTGATTTATAAGGCTTTAGTCAGTTGCGTTATCTGATCAGTCACAAGAACTTAGAAAATTTACAATTATTATATGGTTTTGTGGAAAATTGAAGGAACCCAATTGGTGAAAAAAGAAAAGTCTGAAGATAGCAATAGTATACGATGTTTGAAGGATTCTTCGAAACTTAGACATGTAGAGATATGTAAACACACGTAGCTTTAGTATATATAGTCAAACAAATAGTCGTTAAATCAATTATTTAAATAGATGGGTAAATTATTTAATGACGATAGGAGTCAAGCTCCGAGGGATCAATGATGCCGTTTTCCATATTAAACATTCACATAACAGAAAAAAAAATTACGACATGCTTATAATGTGTTTTTGTCTTATTTTGACATGAGAACTTATTAAGCAAGCTAATGATTTTGAAAAGAGAAGTAAAGGATAATAAAAAAACGTTGTTTACTTGTCAACCGGCAACTAAATTATTGGAGTAAGCAAAATCCCTAGCTTAGAATCTTAGACCTGGAACTTACAATAGATAAATGTATCAGTCCAAGCTTGGACATTCAGAATGATTTACTTATATAAATATTAAAGTCATATTTTCATCTTTCCGTGCATTTTTCTTGATTACCATGACAACATTGCACTGATCGCTGATACTGTTTAATATCTAATTTATGTCTTTATTAATCATAACATTTTTTCATGGACACTGTATATCTCATTTGTCTGTTATCTTCATAATACTGCCTATATATATATATATGTTTAGAAAATATCAAAAACACTGAACTTCAATTTCTAGGAACAATGCATGAGGGTGTTAGGAAGTTTCTGTCTGTCGTATGTGCATCATCCTTGGTCTCATTTTATAGGACTGAGACATGGACTAACGTCAGGGATTTCGTTTCTACAAACTTCATTAAAACCTTTACTAAATTCTTCCATAAATAGAAAGATTTGGTTTTGAAGTGTAGAAAACTTATTTCAAACGTTATAACACATCCTCATGTTTTCGGAGATGTTGTTTACCGTGCCCAGAAATTTAGAAACAATCCTGGAGCCGGTAACAAGAAGCTCTCTTAGCACTTAGTATCTTAATACTGTCTAAGTGACTAAGAGAGTTACAAGAAGCAATCTTATGTCAATCTTAGAATGATCGACAGCCCTTAAGACATAATTTTTTTTTCAATTTCTTACGGATTAAAGGGAATTCTTTGCATTCCCTTATCAAAAACTTATCAATTCGCCGGGTAACTCGAAAACATCTTATTATTTTTGTCCTTTAGAAAGAACTCTTTGCATCAACTTAACCATTTACGAGCGTAACACGTTTAAATGTAAGTGTGGCTCTACCCATCCCTAAACTACTCTTTGAATGAAAATGGCGCTTGTTTTACATATGATTTATAATAAGCAGGCGAAGAAATGAAGATAACTTTCAATCATATTTTTGGAACTTCGTGATTGATCGTAATTACGGAACATACCGAAATAACCGGATGTGTGCTTTATTGTCAAGGAAATGACATTTAACGACCATGTCACTAAATGACGATATGTCAGTTTTTACGAGTGTTTCTGCGTTAAAAGAAATAAAAACATTATTAACATTATTAATTGTTTACAGAAGTCCAATGGCAAATATTTCATACAATTCAACAAGAAACAATTAATTCCCCAAAACAATCTATCAGACGTCAGATCGAGCAATCTCGGAATAAAGTTGAAGGTTGAAAGTGGGTTTTAACTTTTAAATTTTTATTATAACAGGTGTAACAATTCATCTGTCTCGTAACCTGATACACGCTATGTAGAGGTCATCACATGCATATAATATTATCAACCTTTTTAAATCTTTGAATACGTTTATAACATTTTTCCACATTTAGACGATAGAGATAACCATATAAAATATTCTTGTATTAAATTTACAACCTTTAACTCAGCGATCCTTCGCGATTCTGCACACTATACGCGCCTCACATTATTTTCCACAAACACCCAACTTCAGGAACATAACATGTCACCGTACATCCTTTAAAAAATTAAAATATTTAAATATTCCATTGTCTATATTTATTTTTTTTGTGAAGTTTTCCTCGGAGCATTGGGGCATTTGTGATAGAGGCTGCATCCAAATCCGCATAATTTTTGCATTACGTTTTTACATTTCATATTAAAATATCTTTTCAGCATCTGCCCTTGGTGAATCCTGCATTTGGATAATTTCTTAGTATTATTGTCCATGTGAATCAGTCATGAGGAGGACCAGATAATAATTAATTTTTGGAACGTTTAATTTGTTCATAGATGCATTGTAAAGTGCTTAAATTATATAGAAATAAGAAGATGTGACCACGACCTATGAGTGCCAATGAGACAACGCTCTATTCAAGTCACAACGTGTAAAAAGTAAACAATTATAGGTCAAAGTACGGCCTTCAACACGGAGCCTTGGCTCAAACCAAACAGCAAGCTATAAAGGGCCCCAAAATGACTAGTGTCATATAATCTATGTAAAAAACGTTTATTTGCTCGAGTGTCCTTTAAGCACATGCCCTTGGTTTATCATGCATTTGGATAACTATAACACTTGTTCATATGCATCAGCCACAAGGAGAACTTAAATCATAAAAGCTAATGTAATAATGGATATGATGCAGCTTCTGGCATGGGATTACTATAACAGTTCTGGCGCATGGTCAACAAACACTGAAGATTATGGTTTATATGGTAATATTATTTAACTCATATTATATTCCATGTTTGAGCTGGGTTTTTCTTTTCTTTTGTATTATCTATAATGTAATTGTTAATACACTTACATGTATCATTGTACTGATTTTGCCCATAATGGGTCCTTTTTTGGAAATATTGGAAATAAAAATGAAAAAAATGTTATACTAATATGTCAAACATTTACTGTTAACACTACTGATGGACTGCTACTCTCCGATGGTGTCGTCAGCTCAGTTGTCAGTGTGTTAGCACAGACATAATTAATAACATACTTTTCTTTATTGCTCCGTTAATGAATTAGAAATTATCCTAAAAAAGGTTTCAACTCCCTTGTCGACTTTTCATTGATTTGGCTATTTAATATGTCCATTTTGTCATTTAGCTCCCCTAGAATTTAATGAGTATAACAATGTGCCACCAATCTCAAATTGTCTAAGTCACCATCCCAAACAATTTAGAATCAAACAATTCATTTGAAAATTAACTCTCCCCCACCGACCAAATGAATGGTCTGTGCCTTAATGAATATCTTTTTAATAATACAAATAAGAGATGTGGTTAAATTATCCTATAGATAAATTGCACCAATTTCTGATATAACTAAGGACAACCACAGTTGAGGTTCCTGATTTAGTAACGTGCAATAAAATTCAGTTAAGCCAAATACCAATTTAGATAACTGTTATAACATAAAACAAACAGAGGTGTACTGTAACAGTTTAATGAATATTAAAGATAGTAGAGAAAAACAATCTAAAATAAAACAAGTTACTATAATCTTGCTTCTAAATTTTACTTTACAATATCTTGTACAGTGATGATGTTTTTAATGCATTGTTTTTGTGTGAATAATGATTGCGTACCAAATTTTAGTTTTCAAATTGTTTAAATATTGCTACTGAATACACGAAAGACCCCATCGACACCCCAAAACAACACTGATTACAGAAATGAACGATGTACAGAATAGATAAGGTATATAATTGCAGACAAGATTAATAGTAACATTATTTTCATGAGTATTCTACAGAATAAGCGCTACTTTTAAAGATACAGAAAAATGCCATAAGAATACAGAGATCAATGACCCCTCATTCAGACCGTCAAGTATGAACCTGATACAAAACTTTATACGACATAACAGATCATTTGTCATGTTTTCTTTGTTTTTCGTCAATAGGAAGACCAAATACGCTGTAGATATTAAGTCTCTATTTCGGACTTTTCATAATTTTGTAACAACAACCCAAATGCACCTTCATATGGAAATAAATGAAAGGAGGTATGGTGTATATTCAATGAGACAACAACCAACCGATAGAAAATAACCAAAAGACAGTCTACGACAATAAACAGATGTCTTTACAATATGCCAAGACTTTGAATCGTCACAATTCCATAACAGTTGTGAATAAATCTAAAAGAAACGATCAAAAACCTGATACTCCAAATAACGAAATTCATGAAGATAGATAAGTTAAAAAAACATTCCAAGGTTTGAATTTTCATGAGTTATCGCTAACAAGAAAGCTATTGAACCAAGGTTTCTCAGTGGAAAACTTTGAAATTTTCTCTTCGACGGTTTTATGGAAACATATTGATATGGCTGACTATTTTGAAAAATAGCTAAGATAACCTGGAATATGTTCAACTTGAAGTAAACATTCCATTTATGACCGGCAACTTACTAACCAAGAACAAAACGATTGGTGTTACAGTAACCGCTTACACTTCCAGGGAATCTGCATTCGGATTTTGATCGGGGTCATTGCGTTTAATCTTTTAAGTTTTCTAATATGTTGTTTTTTTGTTAACCTCTATTTGTATAATTTCTTCTGTTGATCAAGGTATTATTTGCCTTTCTTCGACTTACGTTTTTTATAGGCCTAATATTGATATTTTATTCCTATTTGTAATGGCTGGCAGTTCGGCAAAACATATATAGTTGCAATTGTCATTAATGCGGCCAATAAATGTAAAATAACATGCACAAATAACGACTAAAATAACTAAGCAATAAAACAGACTCTGTATATAAACGCCATAACAACAACAGATATGAAGTTTTATTAACAATGTGTAACGAGGTAAGTCATTAAAAAAGACAGTTTTCAACAAAATTTGCACAATTGAAAAAAAAACAACAACATTTAAAGTGTAAAGGCAATCAAAGAAGATATTTCTGTCATAAAAGGAGAAGACTCATAACATAATAAACAGAACCTAGCTGTGTTTATTAATGTGTGTTTTATACTCAGTATACTGGTTATTTAAATACTAAATAGTTCTTCTGTTTACAGTGGTGCGTTTACTAAAATGCTCTGAGGTTTTCACAACTGTACCATGGCTCATTGATTTTTCAGTTAGGTAACCGATAGATTTCGCCAAATTCAGACAATCGTACTGATTGTGATCAGAATACGGTGAACCACCCTTTCTTGATGGATTTACAGTTCTGAATTCACATTTCCTGTGAGGATGCACTAACGAGTGATAGGGATTTAGATAACCTTCGGCGTCTTCGCTCGGTTTGCAATGGGAACCTTCTGTCGAATCGCTATCACTTTTTTCCAATTGAATATTTTGAAAATCTGGAATGTCATTCATAGCTGTCTCGTCTATTTCTTCATAATCATGATTCAAAAGATGTAGTGCGACTGCTTCAACTGCTTGGTTGGACACAGGATTATTTAATGCATTCACAGGTGGTATGATTATCACAGCGTCGGACATTCGAGACCGTCTTTTAAATAATACGAAAGAAGCACAAATACTTATTATATTACCAGACTGACACAACCAGCAGCCACGTACATGTAATTAAGTCTTGGCCAACTTTTATTTGTAAATGTTTGTTTGCTGTCAACTACAAAAGAGTAAATAGCATATAGGACCAAGCTTACTATCAGTAGAGTGTGTAAACAAGAAGTAGTTATTTTTTTAATATTTTCCGAAACAAATATGCAACCCGATTGTGTGAAATGTTCGCTTTTGTGAAAATTAAGCACTTTTATATAGCATTTAACAAAAAATATACAATTAAATTAATAATGGTGCAGCTAACTGGTTTTCAGCAGGCCAGTAACTACCTTGGAGACAGTTGACTTAGTTGCCGCATTTGATTTTAAATGTCATGTGCATGTAATTTTTGTTTCTAAATTTTGTAAAATAAGAATTGATTGCTATTTTTTTTTATATTTATACGAAATGAAAGCAAGACAGGATAACATTTTTAGCAAGAAGCGCAGTGCTTTTATTCAAGATAAAAAAATAATTGATTACACAAGCAGTTAATTGGCACCTAAATGAAACAACTAAAATTATATATATACGCTAACTTCTGGTTCAATGCGACTGAGTTTTGTAGTTTAGGCAGTATTTTGAATTGAAATACACAAGAAAACATGCTGTGACACGTTTGTAATAAAATATCTTTAAATCAATTTATGATACAATTCTTTATCAGTTGCAAAACAGCTTAGACGGCGTGATTCGTTGAGTCATTCATTTGAGGTGGTACGCGTAATGTTTAGAGCACGTGCTAAGAGAAAATGCAATGTATTCTCACGCTGATTTAAATGGCGATTTAAACCTGCGCATGGTGAACAATACAATGACTACAATATAAAAATGAATTGTGGTATGATTGAAAATGAGACAGCTCTCCACCGGAGACCAAATGACGTAAACGTTAACAACTATAGGTCCCCGTACGGCCTTCAATGATGAGCAAAATCCATACCGCATAGTAAGCTATAAAAGTCCCAACAATGACAAATTCAAAAAAATAACGACCTGGTTTATGTATAAAGCAATAAACGAAAAAACATGATAGTTAGTAACAAAACGGCAACAACTAAATTACAGGTTGTTGCCTTGGGACAGGCACATACAGAATGTGGCAGGGTCAAACATGTTTCCTGGGGCCAAACCCTCCCTCTAACCTAGGACAGTATTGCAACAATACAGCATAAAACAAACTATAAAAAACAGTTGAAAAGGGCACAACTCATCAGATGGATACACAGCACATATGACAAAAATCACAAAAGACACAAAGTACAGATCTGAGAGTACTCGTAATTTCTGAAAGCTAGATCAAAGCAAATAAGAACTAATAAAAACAGTCATCTATCTAAGACAAAAATATCAATCAGTACATATCCAACATCCGATGGATTTAGTGTAAAGACTTTATTAACACAGGGAAAAACATGACCTTGTACAATGAAAAAATATAGGTATCAAAAGAAATACACATTACTGGACATTTTAATTTATTATCACGGGTCACAAAATTGAACAAAAGTAATGAAAAGAAAATTGGGTAATAGACAAGACAATTTTATTCTTCAAAACATTTTATGAACTTTGATACAAAAAATGAAAGTATAAAACATAACATACATAAAATATAATACATGGAATACTAAAGGAATGACTGTAATATTTTTTCTATGAAAAAATAACATAAAAAATGTGGTGCACACTGAATAACCCGCGTAACGTGTTATTTAAAAGTGTGCACCACATTTTTGAAGTTATTTCGAATAAACAGAAAAAAATATTACAGTAATTTCTTATAATTTAAATTCCTTTTTTGAGGAGTAAATCCAGAAAAAAAAGTTGAAGACGTCACGTTCACATGACAAAATTATGTTTATGAGCTGATAGACAAAAAACTTCCAGTCAATCAGAAGATGTGTTACATTCAAAATTAAATTATTAATGTATCTTCTAAAGTTCATAAGTTAATAGACATTTTAAAATTATTTCTTTGTGTCATTTGTAATGATTTACAAAATAGAATTGCATTTACCCTGTTCAAGTAAGTCAAAAACTGTTTTCCTTAGTCGTCTAATAATCTAAAGAACTCAAAAGAAAAAAATAATAATAATAATATTTATTGTCATATAAACATAATTAGTTTGTGACAAAAAAAAACAAACAAAACCATAATATAGCAAAGAAATAACAGTTCTAAAAGAAATGAACACATGGAAAAAAATTATAAGACTTCTGCCCTCAGTTCTATTGACTGTTTTATAAAGGAGCCAATATTTTTAACATGTTCGACGATAGAGGGGTTTAGCATTTCTTTTACTTTATGTTCTTGGGTAAGAGCCATACAATTATGAGAAGGTTAACAATTTTAAAATAAATTATCCCTTAGTTTTTTGTTAATTTTACATTCAAGGAGGAAGTGTTTTTCATCCTCCAGCAAGTGGCACAGTTTAAATATTCTATCCTTTCTTGGAATTTTATAATTGCAACCCTTTTCTATTTCTAAGTTATGGTCACTAATTCTCAACTTAGTGAAGAATTTTCTTATAGAAAAGTCGTTCGAAGCTAAATAAAATGCCCTATCCGAGTTAAGTTTTAATTTTTTATAAAGTAACAGTTTACTATTTTCATCATAACTATTTATTCTAATTTCAAAAAAAAATAATATTTTTCTTTAAATTCATTTTTAATCAAGGGCTTTAAAGACTTTATTTCATTCAAGTCCCTACACTTATTAACTTTATCTAAAAGGTCTGGGTTGGATGAAATATTCTTTGCATATGTATACCAAGAATAAGAACCATGAGAGTCCAGCAGTTTTGGCAATGCTTCATTAAGTAAAGGATTTATATTTTCAGAATTCAGTCTTGCTAGGTAAGATAGATACTGTGAAAAAATAAAATGTTCAAGGGGGAGTCTTCCTAGTTCTGCTCGGAATGCTATGTTTGATGCAGTTTTTTCTGGTGCCCAGCAAAAATTTATAAAAATTAATGTGAACCTTTTCAAACGGAGTTTTATCAATAAATGAAATTTTACCAAACTTTTTATTATTTCGATCAGCTCTTACCTAAGCTCTGTATCGTGTTAAATAGCTATCCATAGAGGATATCTCAGAGTTATAAGTTAAAACTGGTTGAACTAATTTATCAAAAAGATTACTAGAAATTTCTATTGGAAGATTTCCCAATGAAGCTACCTTGGCTTTAACCAAAAGCATGACTGTTCTTGCTTTTTTCGATAGGTCTTCTAAACTTGAAATCAGGTTACCATTGCTCTTTATAAGAGTTTCTAGGAATTTATATTCTAATACATTTTTTATCATATTTCCATTGTTGAAATGAAACTACACTTTTGGCAGTATGTAGCTGTAAAATCATGGTTTTAGTTTTATTTATATTTTAGAGTAAGTTGCCAATTTTCACAGAAACTACTAAATTTATTTATACTGTTCTGTAGACCGTCTTTACTCTCTGATATCAAAAGTAGATCATCCGCAAAAGATAGTGATCCAAGGGTTGAATCTACTAGTTTTGGTGGCATGGAGTCTTCAGAACAGAAGATATTTTCCAGGTCATTTATAAAAATATTAAAAAGAGTGGTGCTAATGAAGTCCCCCTGTTTTACTCCTCGAAAGGTTTCAAATAAATTGGAACAAGTATTATTCCATTTCAAGGAAGTTTCAGTTTTCAAATACTGGTTTTTTAATATTAAATATATTTTTGCCCACTCCAAGTTTTGCTAATTTATACAGTAAACCAGGCTCTTCGGCTCTTCTCCACATTGAGTCAAATGCCTAATAATCGTACCCTTAATCTGCAATATTTCAAGTTTGCCTGTTTAAACCCAACCTGTTCTAGTTATAATTAATTATTTGTGATAACCAGATCTAAATCTATAAATCATAGCACTCTCTCCTAATTTGGTAATATCTAAATGTTTTTCAAACTTAAGGCTTTCTTAAAAGTTCACATAATTTGTTTGAAACGCCTATTAATGATTTACACATATCTAAGCGACACTTAGGTTTTTGTGCCAAAGTTAGTTCGTGACAACCATATATTATGATAATCACAAGCATCGAGAAAAGTTTTTTAATGAAATTTAATAAATTAAATTATATAACAATCTAATTAAAAAATTAGTTCACCGCACTTGCTCCATATTTTCGTTCGGTTGTTGATCCAACTTGGGAGGGGGATTGTGGCACCGTTAAAGTCCACAATTCCTCTAAAGTCCACAACACCGCTAAAGTCCACAACAATTTTCCGCTAAAGTCCACAACGCCGTTAAAGTCCACAAACTTTCCGCTAAAGTCCACAAAATGACCTCCGCTAAAGTCCACAAAAAAACACCGTTAAAGTCCACAATAACAAATTCCGCTAAAGTCCACAAAAAGCACCGTTAAAGTCCACACATTTTTTTTTATTATCAAAAGATCAATTCGCTTTTTTTTTACTCCCGATAGTAAATATAGATCTAATAAAAAGCATGGACTTTTGTTCTTGGAAAGTATTTCTTATCAGCTTGAATTATATTTTTGATAAATGAAAAGATTATAGTATCTGCTTTTGATCCCCATAAATTTGATCTTTGTATTGCGATTTTCTATCAATCAAACAGACAACATTTCTGAAAGTTATCTAGCTATGGTGCTCCTTTTTATTCTTTAGTAAACATTTGTTCATCCACAAGAAACTCCAACATAGCGTTCTCTTTATGTATATGCTGGAGACACTGACATAATTTGGAGCCTACATTTGACATTTAAATTTCCTTTGCAAATATCTATAAAACATAAGAATGGTTTCCATTCAGTGTCTGTTAGGCTCCACAGCAGCCAAAACGGTCCGTAAATCTTAAAAATAGACTTTGAACCATGATGTTCTTGTTTGAAATCAAAATAATGATAAAGAATTCCACACAAACACCCATTTAAGATTTACATTGTACACAAAATATTATAAAATAGATATTTTTTTTAATTTTATGGAATCAAGTTCCATCCCATTCAAAATCCAGGGTCCGCCTTAGCTGTGCATTATCCATATTATAGCACAGTAAGAACAAAGAGATTTTACCCATGTCATGTGTTAACGAAAATAGTACACAGAACACAGTACGGAATAAGTAAACAGTCATTATAAAATATAAGGAGATGTGGTATGATTGCCAATGGGACAACTCTTCATCAAAGTTCAAATGAAGTGAGTGTAAGGAATAAGACAACAATATGTTGTTTTAGATAAAGGAGTAATAAAGAAGTAGTTAATAAGGATTGGAGTCGAACCCTCTTGTTTCGAGCGGGGTTCATCGAATTTACAACCTCGGTGTTGACATCCTAGTGATTACTGTAGATATAATACTTCTTAGATCGAGCGGCAAACCAGGCCTCGGAAATTATTTAACTGATAGAAAAATATGTGGTAAGATTGCCGATGAGATTATTTTCTACCAGAGAATTTAACAACAATTATAGATCACCGTACGGCCCTCAATAATGAGCACAATCGATACCTCACGGTAAGCTTTTAAAGGCTCGAAATAAACGAAAAAAAGGTTAAACAATTCAAACGAAAAAAGTAAAGGCCTGATTTTTTTCCATAACAATAAACGGGAAAATAATATGATATACAGCAACAAACGACAGCCAACGAGTTACAGGTCCATAACTTGGGACAGGCACATACAGAATGTGGCGAAGTTAAACACTTTGCTGGCGCCAAACCCTTCCCTAACCTGGAACAGTGATGAAACAGTACAACACATACACTTTTGTGCGAAATTTTGTGTAAATTCATTTTAGGTCAAAAACTAATCAATATTCTATTTACTGATATTAATGTTATACAAGTATGATGCAAGTAATATTTAAATTTCCAATTTGGTTTCCGGAAGAGTGGTGTAAAAATGTATTACATTTATTGTTGAGTTGCTGGCTCATTGAAATGTACTCAAATCAGGTTTTATTGTGACATTTTGGAAGACACCCATTCAACGCATCGATATCCTATACTAATCGATAAAAATATAATTTATAGCATAGAATTTTTTTTTTATTTCGAATTTATCATACTGGCTTCATTTTTCCGTTCTGAAAATCATAACACATTATTTTTCGTTGTTTTCTATAACCAACACCGAAATTAGTAACGTTTTAAACGTTGGTTAAAAGTTTTGTGACAGGAGACCTTTGGGTATTCATATACTTAGTATTTTTGTTGTTTATAATCATAATCAAGATTGTTGTCCGAATGAATGCCGTTCAAATGTTATAGATTAGGAGGCACGTTTGCTTTGTACAATAGTTACGTCAAAAAGTGATTATATGCAAAGAATAAGAAAAAAAAAACAGTACTTGAAGAATGCAGTAATAATGTAATAAGTTAATAACTAACGAATTTACGAACTTTTTAGAAATGATGTCCAAATTGGCCATCATCATCTGATCATAATACAAAGATCAAAATTAATGGAACAAAATCATCTACAGATACTGTACTTTTCTCATTTATCAAACTGATAAACAAATAACTACCGGGAAGAAAGGCCCATGCTTTGTATTGTACTAACGGGATAAAAAAAAAAAAATTGATGTTTTTAATAATAAAAAAAAATGTGATGACTTTAACGGTGCTTTTTTGTGGACTTTAGCGGAACTTGTTATTGTGGACTTTAACGGCGTTTTCTTGTGGACTTTAGCGGAGGTCATTTTGGGGACTTTAGCGGCGTTGTGGACTTTAGCGAAAATTTGTTGTGGACTTTAATAGCGGTGTTGTGGACTTTAGAGGAATTATGGACTTTAACGGTGCCACAGGGATAACAGTTTTCCGATGGTTTTGTCGTGTATAGAAAACATAAAACTTTATTTTTTATCAAAATTGCGACTATTGTAAACTTGATTTTACTTCTTTTAGTTACTCTTACCTGACTGAGTTCACGAAAGTCCTACCATAGATAACCTGTCGAACAATTTTATACTCCGAAGTCAAAAGTGGATCATATGAAAATAGTCTATTTATTCGATGTAAACTATTATAGGATGCAGACACGGATCCAGAATTCGAAAGGGGAAGGACCGTACGGTGACCTTTAGTTGCTTACATAAATGTCCTATGATTTCTGGTGGATAACTGTCTCAATGGTAATCATACCACATCTCCTCTGTATTTTTTTATATTGAATTTTGTTATAAACTTCCAAGCATTATGCCAAGTTCCCCACAAAACAACTACAACCAAAGAAATACCTAGTATTGCAATAATATTTACAAGGTAAATAAGTAAACCTACTGCCCATGGGATTATTAGATATTTTACTAACACTTACTAGATAGAAAGTAAACTTCCCAGAAAGACTAGTAAATAAACCAGAAAGATCAGTAACTTGAACTATAAAGACTAGTAAATTAACAAATATACCAGTTAGAATGTTTCCTTTCCTACACTGTAAAAAATGGTATTTAGATCTTTTAAAAACACAAATTTCGTTTTTCTGTTTCAATGTGTTGAGATGGAAGAAAGTTTTTAGGATTGTGTTAAGGATCATGTTTAGTTTAGAAATTAGTGTTTTAATCCTAAACATTTTAATTCTAAAACACATTTAACAGTGTTTATATTCCAGGCATGTGTACATTTGATATGATGTGCTTACATAGAAATGTGTTGAGATATTAAACATAACCCCAAACACGACTAGAACCAAACATGTAATACATGTAAAAGTGTTTATTTTCTAAGTACAATTTTAAAGTGCTTGTTTGCTAGTGCATTTACTGATATTTCTGTCAGTAAACATTGTTTTTGATTTTATTTAGTTTTGTTTTGTCACGGAAATATGAGACTTAAATTTGATTAAAATTGAGAATGGAAATGGGGAATGTGTCAAAGGGACAACAACCCGACCAAAGAGCAGAACACAGCCCAAGGCAAACAATGGCTCTTCAACACAGCGAGAAAATCCCGCACCCGGAGTCGGGCATCAGCTGGCTCCTAAACAAAAATGTGTACTAGTTCAGTGAAAATGGACGTCACACTAAACTCCGAAACATTTAATAGAACTAAAATTCAAAAAAAACATACAAGACTAACAAAGGTTGGTTATTTGTTTCGTTGGGATGCTGTCTCATTGACGTATACGTCAAATTTTCTTTTCTTTTATTCATATTCTATAGCCATCAAAACATTATTTATATTTCAAACAATGTATAGGTATTGTTACAATGTAACTCATTGAAATGTGTGAGCTAATGTAAATTTCGCACATGAATGACCCTATTCGTAAGATGAAAGGATGATAATATTTATTCGTGAAACTTGTTTACCAACGATTTCTAATGGCAGAGCATTTACTAGCCACTGACAAGAGTTCAATGAAAACATGATGAGAGCCACAAATAGTTTTGCCGTACCTTATGTCTGATAAGGAAGCAACCAGCCAGGGTCAACTGCAGTGAGGACAAAACCCAAATTATATGAAAAAAAATTTCAAGTGTCTAAACTTTTGGTGATATATGTTATAATTGTTAAATCCTATATATCATCTGAGTATCATAATAAATGACCATTGAAAATATAAAGTTTTAACTTTTTTGTTTTAAATGAAAGTATTCTTACACTGCTAAAATATTTTTCCTTTCCATGTATAAGAAAACATAGTATACCCAAAAAAAAAAAAAAATAAACAGCAAAATATAGGTTTCTATTTATGTTCTTTATCGTAATTAATAATGAACAAATTTTCTTAGTTTGAAAAATGCTCATTTGACTAGCTTAAAAAATAAAACAACAAAAATATGAACAATAATAATTGATATTACTATCATTTGTATTATTCTATTACTATTTATAAATTCACAAATATAAGCTATAACATAACCAGGACCGAACCGGTACCGATCATTAAATCAAATCGTACATATTGAAAATCCCTATTTTTATAATAATTTTTTTGTAAACATTTTTTCTTTAGAAATAATATTATTTCTTTGCAAAAAGGGGATTTTAAGGATGTTCGCTTCTCCTGTTTTTGAATTTTTGTCAGATATTCGGAATCCTCTAGTTTTATCCATGGAGTGCTAATAAAAAATATTGCCCGCAACCTCTACTTTTCTTTTCATAATTTTAGTACATATAGTTTGAAAAGCCATATTTTATAAAATCCTTGTCATTTTTTCATAGTTTTTGAAAGAAAAAAGGTGCCTATGATAAATGGAAGAAAAATCTAGAGAGAATACTTACCCACCAAATTTTCAAATGCTTATATCTCAAAATCAAGCACACAGACCCTTAGTTTTTTTCTGCTTTTTTAGTTCCTTTAATCATATACTGTCAGTTTATAACAGTCTTTTCTGTCCCAAGTCAGGAGCCTGTAATTCAGTGGTTGTCGTTTGTTTATGTGTTATATATTTGTTTTTCGTTCATTTTTTGTACATAAATTAGGCCGTTAGTTTTCTCGTTTGAATTGTTTTACATTGTCATTTCGGGGCTTTTTATAGCTGACTGTGCGGTATGGGCTTTGCTCATTGTTGAAGGCCGTACGGTGACCTATAGTTGTTAATCTTTGTGTCATTTGGTCTCTTGTGGGGAGGTGTCTCATTGGCAATCATACCACATCTTCTTTTTATATTCTAAACAGCTTGTTATTTTGAAACAGAGGAGCGAACATCATTTAGGTCATTTGTGCTCGTATTTAACTCCTTGGTGATCCTTTGTGCTTCTGATGTGTTTGAGAGACCCCATTAGTACATGTAGTACATGCAGTAGCTTTAAAGGTATTTACATTGTGATAGATTTTGACATAAATTTTCGACGTATGGGATATTACAATTATTAATAAGTTTTATGTTCTTAAACAAGGTAAACATTTCGTTATCGGTATTAATTGTATACCTTGAGCTACTTCAAATATTTTTCCGGAAAATTATTAAGTATCGAGATTGCCAAAGTGACATCTGTAACATTTAGGACACTTACTTACACAATATTTTTACCCTTTTTTTGGACAGTTCCCATAATTGGTAATTTCTAATTTTACGCTAAACCAAGGACGTTACGTTGCCATAACATCGATTAAGTAGATTGCTGTATAAGTAAAATATTCTGCCTGAGATTTAAGATTTATAGGTAAGTCATGTTATCAAAATGAATAACATTTTAAACTAAATATTCTTAAACAAGTTAAACTTAAATCAAAGTTAGTTAACATTTCACTTAAAAACAGTTTCATGTAAATTGATGTCATTTTTTTTTTTTTTTTTTTTTGCTAATTAGAAATAATTGAAAATATTTGTTTTAGTTTATTATTGATTGATATTTTTTTTTTTTATTCAAACTTTTTTTTTCTTTTTAACTTATTTTTATTAAAAGGATTGAATTTAAAATGTACATATGTGTCAGTCGATCCTAGTCTGCATCTACACCAGCCATATAACATCCTACATAGGGAAATTTCACTCACATCAATTTCACACGAATTAAAATTCATGTGAATCTCTCGTGAAATTCACATCAAACGAGCTTATACGTGAAACTCACGTAAAATCAGTGCATGTGAATTTCACGTGAATCTCATGTGAAACTCACATGATTTTTTTTTCACGTGAAATTATGAAAAATATCATTTTTTTTTTTTTGGAAAAGTTCATGTGAAAAAGTTCACTTGATATTCATGTGAATCTCAATTCACATGAAATTCACATGACAATTTTAACATGAGTTTCATGTATAAGCTCGTTTGAGGTGAATCTCATGTGAAATTTTTCATGCAAGATTCGTGTGAAATTCGTGTGAGCAAACTTTGCCTGTAGATATTGTCAACAGCTAGTTTCTCCATAATGTATATGTCAAGTGACAGCTCTTTCAGAAGTCGTTCTTCTGTTGAGAGTTGGCTGAGAATCAATGGAACATACAATTCATATATCAATTTTTTATCTTTATTACAGTTAATGGTGTCCTTTTTTACACAGTAATTAATCTTTACTTACAAAAATTAGGTTTTTAAAAAATGAGTAAAAAAAATGCATAATGATGAATGATTAAAACAAATATTTTCTAAATTTGGTATTATCATAATTTTGTAGTTCAAGAACAAAAACGTGATCGTCCTCGTTGATCATCATTAAGTAGTAATTTCAAATGCAGAATATATACAAGCCAGCATTTATAAAGGTAATGAATAAATCGATGTAATAGTCAAAGTGCTTCTAGCAAATAATTGTGAGACTTTAATTTTCATGTATATTGCAATGCAGAAATCACATATCGCATTGTGTAAATATACAATTGCATCATGTCAGAGCAATGCTATTGTATTTTGAGTTTTAAAAATTTAGAAGGTTTGCGTCATCAATTAATTCATATACGCTTTCATTATCGTGTAGTTCAATAAACACATTCGGCTGCATTGGTCGTGGTGGAATTGGCGGAATATCTGAACCTCTTTCTCCATATTTGATAGTACCTTGCGGTACATTCTTTACATTCTTTTGGTATTTGTAAAACGCTGCAACTGCACATAAAACCAGTATGATGAAACCAGCGCAGATCATGTAGATGAGTATTGCATAGTTTTTAGTGGCTGTACGAAAAAGAAGGAAAACATATATTTCTTGGATAAATATTAATAAAGTAATGAACATTACAATTTTTATTATCTTAAGAAATCTAAGTGCATGTACAGAAGATAAAACTATAGTATGACTTTATCAAGTTATTATGTTAAATGTCGCAATTTACTTAGAAAATCAGCGGCCGATGTTTTATGCTGAGACAGCAAAAATTCGTTGTCAACAAACGCTATATTTGCTATGCATTTTTGATGTTCTAATTTGTTTAGCCAAGTTAAATGTGGATATGCATTTATAAGACAAGCCTTAGGGTCAGTTGTTGTTGCTATCTCTTTTCGGGTTTTTTGCCTGATATTAGATCATCTTTTGAAACATTGAATCAAGCTTGCCATATGGTCTACTTGTAACATAAAAATGGCATTTTGGAAACGTTTGTTAATGCGTTCCAAGTTTATTAACATTCATCAAAGTCCATCTTTTTAAATATATTTACAATTATCTGAAATCATGTTTATCAGTAGAGGATTCATTTAAGAATTGAATGCTTCTTTTTGTAACTTCATTGGGGTGTAAAAGCGTTGACCGAAGTACATTTTGTATGAAGCGCGGAAGCGCTTCATTCTAAAAATGTGCGCACGGTCAACGCTTTTACAACCCTATGAAGTTACAAAAAGAAGCATTCAATACTTATAATTACATTTTTTAGCTAGGATAATGAAAACACGATTTTTATCAAGTTTTTATTTAATTTACCTGTGCACTTTATTGTGGGACCTCGTGTCATCATGAATGATAAATTGTATTGTGTAATGAAGTTGATTAAGGAATAACGCGAGATTGCAGTGTAGCCAATAAGAATAACTTAATTGAAACATACATCTAATGTAATTATATTAAAATGATTGGCTTTCAAGATTGAATATTTGCAGTAGGTGTTCAATTCATACATCCAATGATTTTGTTTTAGGTTGAAAGATAAATCAATTGATTCAGTCATAGGTTTTCAATTTGTATGAATAAAACCATGAAAGCAACTAAAACGATATAAGCCAATCAATACTATTTTTACACATTGTTCGTGTACTTCTGTAAACCGCTTCGTTTTTTTTAAATTCACAAGCTTTTTATTATTAATTTAAAACTTAAAGAAGTTGACATTATTTTAAATTGTTGCGACATTCCCTTTTTGATCAGTTCTTTGGTTGAGATGATTTAAATTGATGATTTTATCCTATTTTGTGATGTGCTGTTTCATCATGTAAAATGGAATAATTAATATTACATTTATATTTTGGGCTTGGTTTCTTTTATTGAAGCAGTTTTGCCACTGAAATTCATTTATATATAGATATACGAATTAATTCAGAAAATCCGGTCCATTTTAACTCAAGTCATAAAAATGGAACAAGTGATTATACATGTGTTTCGGAAAGAAAGTCCAATATTCATCCGTCTCGATTTCGCGATAACTAAATAGGGTTTCTTTGAACTACCATATTAAAAATGAAAATTTAACGCATGCCATCACGAGTTGGTTGACCGTTATGGAATATCTGTTTTAAAAAGAACGACGGATATGTTCCAATTATTGTAACATGCACAATCCTGTTCCCTTTTCCTCGATTTTTACATAATCGAACGAGATTTATTAATTATCAAATTTGTACTTACATTAGCAACACGACGGATGTGATATAGTTGTATTTTGCATGTTAGAAACAAGTGTTTTTCTTTGTTTTACCAGCAAACCGGAAGGTGACTTGTTAAATTCGGGTAAAATTTGTCAACGTCGGTTCATTCATTATAACTTCGGTGATATGTCCGTCTCAAAGTTATTAGGACCGGGTCAACGTATTTGACGTCACAAAGCCGTGATATGCAATTTTAGGAAGAGCTGAGCAGAGTGATATAGACAGTGAGACGACTGAAAACAACGATAAGGAGTATCATCTGCTTTCCTTTCCGGAGCACCAGGAATTATCCCTGGTTTTCGATGGGGTTCGTGTTGCTCAGTCTTTAACCTTTTCTATGTTGTGCTTTGTAGACTGTTTGTCTTTTCGTCGTTTTTTTTTTGCCATGGCGTTGACAATTTGTTATCGAGTTTCGAGTCTGAATATCCTTTTGATTTCTTTGACCTCTTAATACAACATGTACACTGTTGCTATTTTAAAGGGAAATTATTACAAAATGCATTCATTGTTATCAAATCTCCGTTACACATGAACTCGTGTTAAATGTTATTTCGAAAACATGTTGTTATTCAAAAGTGAAATTAGGACATAGTAAATAACTATTGACTTCTCATCGATTGCAATAGTATTCCGGCGTCTTCTGTTTTACCCCAACCTTATAGACTTTTGATGAATTTGCCTCTCTTCTTCATTTGTCTTTTAATCTCAAACTCATTCGAATCAACGACCTGACTGACCCTACATTTCAATACTGATGAATTTCGATTCATAGTGCACTCTCCGCTTATGTCAATGTGTGGTCTGTATTGACAAGTGTGGTTATTTCTGACCATAATACAGAAAAAAATAGACTTTAGACTCAATAGTGGATAGTTAACCCCGGCATTGTTTAGGATCATCGTTGCTCACAATACAAGATAACCAAAAGAGATCTTCTTCAAAATTTCAACAAAAACGAATAGTAAAATCCTAACAGTTAAATAGTAGCGAGAAAAAAAGTAGGTAAGTAGTAATTCTATAGAAATATGTAACAATTAATCATTATCCTTGATATGAAAGCAAATATTGAAAAATGATAATTATTTTATATTAATTTAAATCGACATCTTCATAATGCAAATTCCAGCTATATAACGTAAATTTATTGATTTCACGTCATATAATATTTCGAATGTCTCACTAGACTATAGTATATTTTTTTTAATTATCGCTTTGATTATGTTATTACACTCTTTTAACACAAGTTGTTCCCTTGTATGGCAAGCCATTCTCGTTAAAACTATGTTTAAACCATTTTTTCGAAAAATTACACACTGAGAATTAAAAAAAAACACACTGAGTTTTAAAAACCTAAAATAACACACTGAGAAATCGAAATTACACACAGAGATTTTAAAATTACACACTGAGATTTAAAAAAATTCGTAAGGGTTCCGCGGAACCCAGTGTCTCGCCTACTTTTGCTGTTAGTCGCAGGCTCAACAAAAATGGAGAAACAATTAATAAAAATTTTCCTCTAGATACTATCTTTTGATTGTAAGAAGTTCTGTTCAAGTTTGGTAAAAATCCAAGAAGGTTATGAATCTATAGCTAATAAATGTTTTAAAAACTTTAACTGCAGACTGTACGTAATGTTAACTGGAAGTTCATTTATAAGTAATTTACGGAAAAACAGGAACTATGATAATTTTTTACAAAATTTCCTTCTAGATACTAGCTTTTGATCATAAACAAGCTTCTGTCCAAGTTTGGTACAAATCCAGGATAGTTTAAAAAAGTTATTAAAATTTTGAAAGCTTGAACCACAGAGTGAATGTAATGTTAACTGGCAGAAAAACTAAGTCCATATATGAGTAAAATACGGATAAACAGGATTTTTTTTTACAAAATTTTCTTCTGGATGATATCATTATTATGATTAAAAGCAAGCTTCTGTCCAAGTTTGGTACAAATCTAGGATAGTTTAAGAAAGTTATTAAAATTTCAAAAACTTTAACCACAGAGTGAATATTTGTGGACGCCGCCGACGACGCCGGACGACGACGACGACGACAACAACGACGCCGAGGGAATGTAGAATCGCTATGTCTCGCTTTTACGACAAAAGTTGCAGACTCGACATAAATGAAAAACACACCCTTGAGAATTTTAAATTACACACTGAGATTTTCAAAAGACACACTGAGATGAAATAAACTGAAAAACACACACTTGTTAATTAACACACTGAGATTTCAGAGATCAACATGCACATTACTAATGAATGTTCATGAGATGAATAATTCAACAGATTAATATCTCGGTCTCCCGAACTCTTGTCATTATAATGAAATGCGGTTCCTTCAACCAACATTCGTAATAAATTTCAAGACTTAACATCGCTTTTTGCTAACTCGTATTCATAAGTTTGTTGCCTATAAAAGAGGGACGAAAGATACCAGAGGGACAGTCAAACTCATAGATCGAAAACAAACTGACAACGCCATGGCCAAAAAAAAAAGAGAAACAGACAAATAATAGTGCAGATGACATATAATTCATCTTAATATTATCAACAGTGTATCGGGATTTTTTGCTTAAAACTGATTAAGAATGGGTCCCTTCATAAAAGTTTTTCAACTGTTACCCTGATTTCGCAAAGTAATCCTTTATATTTTTGTTACTTTATATGCTATAATAGGCACTTAGGTAAAAATTTTACTGCCGCGATTGTTTGTCTTATTGCAGATTGTTCCAATGTTTGCTTATAATTTTGGTAAAGTTTTTCACCATTTGGTTATATTTTGAAATAAGAGTAAGTAGGGATTTTTCTTGTTCTATTGGTCTTTAATAACGCAGTTTTTCTATACGTTGTATTTCTAATGTTTTTTTTTTTAATAAAACATTTGGCGCCAAATTGAAGGACTAACGAGTTATATCCCCTAGGTGTTTAAGCTTGTAATAGATTTAGATTACGTATGCTAATTAGATATGTGCGCATAAAAAGTGCGCACAATATCTCAGTGTGTAATTTTAAATTCTCAGTGTGTAATTTCGAATTCTCAGTGTGTCTTTTTCAAATATCAGTGTGTAATTTTCGATTCAGAGTGTGTAATTTTCAATTCTCAGTGTGTGTTTTTCATTTTTTGTAATCTTAGTGCGTCTTTATGAAATCTCAGTGTGTAATTTTAAATTCTCAGTGTGTGTTTTTAGGTTTTTAATCTCTGTGTGTTTTTTTTTTAATTTTCAGTGTGTACATTTTTCAAAAAATGGTTTAAACATAGTTTTGACGAGAACGGCTTGCCATACCCTTGGTCAATTGGGACAGAATCAATTTGTGAGAGAAGTGAGCAGGAAGGAATATGTGTCTGTTCTCCGTTACAAATACCAGCCTTTGGTTTAATGTTTAACAGAGACATATTATAGTTTAAACTCTATATCATATGAGTGAACGTTTAAATTCAGCATATTTTTTGTATCAAAATCATAATTCAAGAAACTGTCGGTCCCAAGCCCTGATGAAGGAGGAGGGATGTCAATCATTTAGTTGATATATATCAGTAAAAATAAATACATTCATAAAATTGGCACAATCAGATGATTTTTATTGGCGCAAATGATACCTATAGTTTTTATATGAAGTGGCACAGAAGTAACATTGGCGCAAATAATAAGTTGTGGCGCAAATTAGTTCATTTTTGACGCAAAAAGATATCGCTCGCCAATTGTAGACTGGTTCTATACCGGACAAAATGGGATGCTTCCCAAGCAAATAATGACAAGGCAAACATGATATATATAGGCGTTTGATCTATGTTTAATGACAAATAATAAAATTGATGATTCAGCATAAATTCGGTGTTTAAAAAAAATTATACATTGTGTAGACCTTTCCGAAATCGGGACTCCTGTGGTATAATTAAAGTTAGTATCTGGCATGGTTCGTGGGGAACTTTTTTCAGAATATAAGTGTTTCATGGCAAAATTAATTTTCACGTTTTATTTTATCTCATATCAACGCATAACACCGATCTGCAATACATATCACCTCTGAAGGTCACAGCTTGATACACATGTTCAAAATTATTATTTTTTATTTGGTAATGTATATACTACATCGAAAAATTATTAGCTGTCTGCTTCATGACATATTCTTTAATAAAGATTATTTTTATCATTATAGGTGTAATTTAATAAATTACTAGCTTTACATAAACTTAATATTTCATTCATGACAGAAGAATATTTAGTCTTGAAATATGCGTTACAGGTGACCACGTATAATTGTTCCGGTTGTCGTGACCACAATATCGCCCCCTTTTCCTTGATTGCAACCTCATTTAACGAAAAGTATCTATGGATTTATATTTGCATGAGCAACACGACATGTGCCACATATGGAACAGGATCTGCTTACCCTTCCGGAGCAGGTGAGTACAGCCTAGTGTTGCTCATTCATTAGTTTTCTAAGTAGTGTTTTGTTGACTTGTTCGTCTTTTCGTCGTTTTACGTTTTTTTTTGCCATGGCTTTTCAGCTTTTCTTCCACTTATGACTTTTAATTTGAATGACCCCTTGGTATCTGCCATCTCTATTCCCATGCATTTTCAGAGGTTACTAGTTGACAGATTCTTTTTTTATAGTACAAAGCAATATTCTGTATTTATTCAAATATATTCTTTTTGTTTTTATCACTAGGAAAAATAAAACAGGGTCAACAATATGACCTGAAACACACTTCAAAAACTGCAGCGTTAAAAGCATCAAAAAGACAAAAGGAATTACAAACTCAACCTGTTCAAGTACCGGGATCTTACAGTGACTGTTCCTAAAATCCAAGAGTATCAGTGTTGGTAACTTTATTTGTTACAATTAAGCAACCATGCAGTCAATTAGTCTAGCTGATTGAAATTTCATGATACACCTAATTAATCTCCTATCCTCGACAATGCTGAACTGTACATGCAAGTCAGAGAAAAAAATCAAAGGGGTGAATATTTCGACTTGGCTCTTCTTTTGCATAACTCGTTAAGTGACAATGACAACAAGCAAAACAATACATGAGCAAGACAACTGGTCGTTAACCCAGTAATGCTTCAAACAAAGATTCTAGACATACAAATGTGGCCCGATGCATTTCTTATTGTTAACACATGACATAGGCAAACTCTCTTTGTTTTAACTGTGCTATAATCTGGATAATGCACAGCTAAGATGTGCATTAACTATACCTCAAATATAATGCACAGTTCAAATGTACTTTAATCTTTAGTGGCGGATCCAGCATTTTTCAAAAGCATAACGGCGTAATTCTATAAGAAAAAGTTAGATTTTAGGACTATACATTATATATTTTCCAATCAAAAGGGGGGCACGAGCCCTTTTCGCCCCTCTTTGAAATCCGCCATTGACCCTGCAATTACATTATAAGAGATCAATTATCAAAAATTTTGTATACACTTTGTCGTTTCAAATTATGAGATGGAAAGTGCTTCTCATTCCTTAGAACACTTTATGATATTATGTGTAGATTTAAATCTTAAATCAGTTTTTCAAAGTCAAACAAGATATGTTTTTATTTTTTTGTGTTTGTAATTTCTTAAAATATCCAAAATAGCTGAAACCTGATTTGGATTAGTTTTGTTCCAAATGGAATTCATTACGACTTTTTAGATATATATTCCATTTAAGTGACTATTTTGGATCGAATCTAATGAGGTACATGTATATATTCAAGTATATAATTAGTAATTTGGAGGTCAATCAGACTTCGTTTGGATAGGACATGTCTTCTGAATGAATAAAGTTGAAAAAAATAAGGGCGAAGGGGAGAAGTTTAAGATTGAAAAGTGAAACTATTTTTTCTTTTGTTGTTTACTTTGCACCATAAATTTAAGTACATCTCTTTTCGATTAATCTTCTTCTGAGCATATTCCTTAGGGAAAGAAAGCCAATTAATCAATACTCAATACCTTTTTATTTATAATTTGTCATACACCAATTGAAGTACATCAAACAAAACTAAAACTGTAGGAGGTGTGGGTTATACGCTAATGAGACAGCAATCAAACGACAAAACCACTAAACACATCTAGAGGGCAACATATTGTCGACGACGAGGTTTTTTAAAATGACCTTGACTACCCATGAGGGACTTGCACGGTCGGAAAACATTATACATTTATTTCCCGTGCCGGAGGGAGATATGAAGATTTGTTCACCCAAGAATATTAATATTTCACGAGGGCTCTGCCCGAGGGAAATATGATTTTTCGAGGGTGAGCAAATCTTCATACCTCCCGAGGCAAAGGGAAATGAATGTTTTATTCCACTGCCTATGCTTTGTTTACTATCAATACATTAAATATTATTTTGCATACATTTTTTTTCTTATCCGCTTGTTTTGTCAAACTAAACACGACATACCCATTGATAAACAGTAAGGATCAAAATTTAATTATAAGTCTTTTTGTTTTATCGTCTGAAATAAATTTGAACATGATAATGATTTTTGCTATCGCTATTTTAAGAAGAATAAGACGTTCAACTATAGACAGTAATATGTCAAGTTCTTAATTCTTTATGTCAGTTCAAATGATCACTCAGCACTTATGTTGTATTGAATTTTTAACTTGTCGACCTTAAAGAAAACTTATGTGATTTGATTGATCGTCACGAATTTACATAAAAATTGCGAATAAATTTAACAGAAAGAATCAAAGATCTGCCATTAAAACGCAATTCTCCAAATACTGTAACAACTTAGGAAAAAGTCTGAATATCAAAAAAGTTAATAATTAAAAAGTTACCAACATTTTACTACTTAAATACGTATTATTCCCTTTCTTTACCTACAAGAAATCTAAAGATTGAATATCGTCCGAATATTTCCAAAATGTTCATGTAAATTGATGGCATCATGTGTTGAAAACAAGTTATTGATCAATCAAATCGGTACATATCATTTAATTTGTACGGTCGGAATGACCCATTAACCCGGATTCCTAGCCGTGTAGATTAAATTACATATACCAACTTGCTTGGTCAATAACTATAATATATGAGCATCTTTTAATTCCTTCAATGTATACATAAAAATTGCACAAACTAGTAAAACACGTGGTGCCTGTTCAAAAAGAAAAATAATCACAGATGTCACAAGCTTTTATAGCTTATCAAAAGATTAAAGGTAAATTAAAAGATTCGAAAAACTTAAGGAATAATTTACCTAGTTCCATACAGATAAATTTACTCTGTCTGTATATATAATAGCTCTTTCTTGTCAATGAAAATGTATGTCCATTTTAAGGGAAATTAGTCGTACAAATGGATCTCTACAGGGTGAATTACGGAATAGGGAAATAGACTATTTCTGCCGAATTGCTGTGTCAAAATTTTACTTTCAGATTCAGGGTGTTTTGAAATAACTTGACATTTTAATTTCGAGGATTTGTACAAAAAACATGTATAAGAATTAAATGCAGTTTTTTTTATAGATTTAAACGTAATGCAAACAACCTCTTCTTTTTTTAGCAAAGAAGTGTTTCCGCGCATCAGGCAATATGTGAAGGTCACTTGCTTTCATTTGGCATAAAAAAAACCAAAAAATATAAAGAATGCAGAACTACTTCCGAATCGTATACTTTGTCTTCTTTACGGCATTATCAAATGGTTGGCCATACCGATAGCTACCATGTGTAAATAGTTTATATTAAAAGTTTACAGATACTCTTCCTTTAATGGAGATACAAATAAATAATATTATAACAGATTTGTGTGACTCACCTTTGTGTTTTGTTAGATTTACATCAACTGTAATTCGTCTATCGCTTTCTTCTGTAGATTGCGTTTGATATCCTATGAAACAATGTACCAGCAGTATATTTAACAGAAGACAAACTTCTTAAATAGTTAAAATATGTTTTCATGGACATACCGAAATTTCAGTATATGAAAAAATACACATAACACTGAGACAAATATATATATATATATATGGAACGAATCGACATTAGAGGCAAACAAAACTTATTTGATATACAATCGTACCAAAAGATCTAGCTCTTATGTTATATGCATGCACAATCATCGGTTATACATGAAAAAAAAATATTTTCAGACAATAGTCATGAAGGCCATCCTTTTATCTTCTAGACATGAATCACATACATTCAATAGGAAAACTTGTGTTGCAGACAATAAGCCCATGTATCCTTTCCATCAGTAGAATTGTTTGGCACTTTTTCCACGTTGACGCTATTATTTGAAAATCCTTGTGATAGCTGTACAGTAACAAAAATTTACATTTATGAAAGATTTTCACTTTGCCAAATCCAAAAGCCATTATTTTTACATACACAATATTAAACTGTGGAAATCATTAAAAATACCGTTTCTTTCAGCGCAATCAATTTAGTCGAGATTTCCGAAACAAGTTGCTATTTAACGAGTTAGTAAGTTTTGTTAAAGTTTTAAAACATAATCCCTATGTATACATTGTATTCATAAAACGAACAAAAGGAGTTACTAAAACTACCCGGACTGGGTGTGTCAATGGGATAACTATTACTCAAAAACTATGTTGTTAATATGATACGATTCGTGAAAATGTACCATTTTGGTGTATGATAAAATTGAGAATGGAAATGGGGAATATGTCAAAGAGACAACAACCCGACCAAAGAGCAGACAACAGCCGAAGGCCACCAATGGGTCTTCAATGCAGCGAAAAAATCCCGCACCCGGAGATGGTCCTCAGCTGGCCCCTAAATAAAACAGTGTGCTAGTTCAGTGAAAATGACCACAAGATTCTATATGTAAGCAATTTTCCAATGTAAGATTTTAATTGGGTCATATACGTCTTTCAATTATATGTAAATAACGCTTACTTGTGTAATTCCAATATTCAGTATATGTTCTGAATGTGGTCCATGGAATACACCTCCCATTTTTATTGTCACAACTGAAATAAATAAAAATTAATGCAAAAGTAGCATGTATAAATATGTACAATCCAAGATAACAAATGATTTTGTTTCATTTAATAACAAATTAAGGCATTCTAGGCCGTTGAATTCTCATTTGGTCATACTTTGGCTGTTAATATAAAAATAAGATGTGGTATGATTTTCAATGAGGCACCTCTCCACCAAAGACAAAATGATACCGTACAGCCTTCAAAAATGACCAAAACTAATACCTCAACATGCGCAAAGTAAGCTATAAATGGCCCCGAAATTACAAATGTAAAAGAAATGTCAAACAAAAAAAGAACGGCCTGATTTATGAACAAAACAATAAACGAAAAATAAATAAAATATACAACAACACACGACAACCACTGAATCACAGGCTCCTGACCTGCGACAAGCACGTACAGAATGTGGCGGGGTTATAGTTTACTACATATACGTTATGGATCTTGCCCATTGTTGAATGCCGATCGGTGCCCTATAGTTGATTACATCCACATCATTTCGTCACTGATGGATTTAAGTACAGCGAAAATTTTGGTGAAAACTTAGGTCAACTTCGTCATTTCTGTGTACAAAAATCGTTTTCGCCCTCTAGCTTCCAAACCTTTTAAAAGTTAGATGATTATTATTCTACTAACGTGACTTTTTTGTGTGTCGGGTATACGGAAGAAACTGTATGTAGTAAATAAATGAAAAATGTGTCCATGGGATATAGATGCTCCGCTTGTAAATATAAGTCAAATTCTGCAATTGTTCAATTTAAGAAGAGACACAACTCGAGAACGACAAAAGTGTTGCCATCCAAATTCTAAAAATCGATCAGGTTTGGTAAAAAAAACATATAATGAGCATTGTGTAGAAATTTTATAACATTTGGTTGAGGCAAACTAAAGTTAAAGTGCGGAAACGGCAAATTTATGAATTTTTCCATTTACAAACGGCACAACTCAAGAACGACAAAAGTGCCGCCACCCAAATTCGAACTTGATCTGTGTTTGGTGGTAATAAGCATTGTGTAAAAGTTTCATAACATTTGGTTGAGGCAAACTAAAGTAAGAATGCGGAAACGGCAAATTTATAATTTTTTGCCTTTTATTAACTTTAAGGGACATAACTCGAGACCGGTGAAAGTGACGCCACCCAAATTCAAACTTGATCTGAGTTTGGTGGTAATAAGCATTGTGTATAAGTTTCATAAATTTTAGTTGAGGCGAAACAAATTTAGATTACGGAAACTGCAATTTGCCAATTTTCCTATTTATAAAAGGACATAACCAGAGAACAAGTGACGCAACCCAAATTCAAACTTGATCTGTGTTTAGTGGTAATAAGCATTTTGTAACAAATTTCATAATATTTGGTTGATGCAAACTTTAGTTAGAGAACGGACACTAATTTTGGGACGTTCGTACGGATGTACGAACGGACCGACGTACGGACGGACAAGGGTAAAACTTAATGCTCCTCTCGGGCGGGGCGGGGGCATTAAAAACATATTTCGCTCAATTCAGCCATTTCTTATTCATAAGTTCAAAACCTGTTACAGCTCTAACTTTAAAATCCCATGGAGTTTGGAAAAGAATTGGTGGTTCTTTAGAATATATCTGCCATTCGTATTTATAATATACGAGTGTCTCTTACAATCCTGATGACTTTTATTACTATATATCAACATAAAATCAATCAAGGCCAGTAAAGTAAAGCAGGCGTGACATATCAGCATGGCACTCTTGTTTTATATAAAAGGTGCAAGCCCTACATGTATGCATCCGTTGTACTGATGAATATCATATATTTTCAAACGAATTTATGTTCATAAAATGTTGGCCGGCGATATACATTTGAATTCATCCTAAAATATAAATGTGCACGCAATGGTCAAAGTGATTTATCATATTGATAGAAAACTGTATAATATATAAAATATACATTGTGATGTCAACAAATTGGAAGCCGATAGGTATGATATTGTTTAGAACCATTTATTTGAGCCCGGTTAGAAAGAACATACATGTAGTTAGAAAAGTAGTATATATTCTAAAAAGAAATAGTTCAACGCATAGGTGTAACTTTGTCAATAAGTGAAATATTTGGAAAATCAAAGTTTGGTTTCAAATAAGAGATCACTGAAGATGAAGAACCCTTGAAAAAAGTTTCTTTTGAATAATAACAAAACAGTATGTATGAAATTAAAACAGGAGGGCATATTTGTCAAGTTGCTCAGATCAGAAGAACATGCTTTCGTCCTACCAAAATTCCAGAAAACAGCGGGCTCTTGTATGCAGTTAAGGTACGTGAATCTAAACAGGTAATGGATAATTTTAAGCTTTTGCCTTTGATGAAAGCTTATTTTTCAGGTGCCGACAACATTGTACCTTCGTGTACATTTGTAACTGCACATTGTTACCTTTCATTTGCTTTACAGATGCAATTATTACCACATTTTTTTCCGTATTTGTGTGGAGGACAAGGTTTACACTTCTCTCTACCTGCCTCTATTGTATGATATCCCACTCCACATGCTGTTAAAAGTGATAAATATATTACGATTGTATTCAAAACAAAACATTAAAAAGTAAATTGATAGAGTTTTTACCAATTTAAATGATTACAAAGTAACTAGAATTCTATTTATTATATATATTTTATCGAATATACGATTCAAATTAGTACTCGTAGATCTCGTTTCATATAACCATATCCATATGTGTACAGAAAGATTGATAAGGTGTTGTTTTCTTAATGTCCAGTGAAAAATATTTCATGCACATCCAGTACGATGTTTACAGAAAAAAAGCCCAAGAACGAAGGAACAATGATAACAGACGTATACGAAAAAGGTAACATTCGTAATGAATCTTTCATGTATAATAATACATCGTGTTTATTGCTGCTATAACCCAAATCAAACACTACATTTAAGATTACTTTGATTTGAGTTAGGAACGGTACCTTTATTTACAAATTATATACACTCTACATACAGAAAAAGCTAATACTAGTTTCCCCTTATATGTTTCAAACACAGGCTCAAGCTATGACAATTGTAAAAAGCTAATGTATTCGATTATATCCCCGAACGTTTCATCGTATTTAAAATTTCCTGATTTTCAATTGTTTTGGTTTAAGCATCCCTGATAAAAGTTAATTTGGGCGTCCCTGATAAAAGTTAATTTGGGCGTCCCTGATAAAAGTTAATTTGGGCATCCCTGATAAAAGTTAATTTGGGCGTCCCTGATACAAGTTAATAAAAGAAAGCGCTAATTCGTACTAACAAAATTTAAGTGTCATTTGCAGTATAAGGGAATCAATATTCTCATATAATGTATTTTGATTAAATAAAAAGGTTATGCATTGTAATATAATACCGCTGAAGATAATTTCGCAATTTTACACGGTTTTGTAAATTTTGCGTCGAGGACGTCTTTAAACAAACTTAATTAAATTGTATTCCAAATACATTTTCATAGTATTTTCTTTCCTACATAAATGTACTTTGATCTGGGTTAAGGATGCCCTTTTTAGATATGTTTTGGATAACCAGTCGAAATTTGCCAAAATCAGTCAAAATTGCAGTTATGGGCAATCTGTAGGCACTCAAAACTTTGTCTTGAAAATTATAAAATATAGCAGACTGTTGTTAAAACCTTAAAGGGACATTAGCCGACAAATTCATGTTCACCGATTTGACTCAAATTCTCATATTGAACTTATAACGTACTAAAACGTACATCCAAATTATAAAAAGCATAAAATATACGATTTACGATGCATGGACTCGATAATATGCATCATCATTTCGTGTGTATTTTAGCATAGACGCCATCTAATTAACCATCGAGGTGACCGATATAAACATAAATATAGATATAAATAGATTGTTCTAGGTCTGTTTGACTTCATATTATAGGTAAAAAAAAAATATGTTAATCATTGTTTTTACCCATATAAAATGAGTTTTTGTGGATCGAATCAGTTAACCAAATGGTTTATCCTTGTTTCACTTCCAATGTTGACATTCTTTTCCTTTTAATAGCTCAACACGCCTAAATCATGCGTAACCCATCTCTACCTAAGGGGTTAAATAGATGAATGTGAAGTAAGCAGCCGGTTCGTTATTCGATATTCGATATTCAATATCCAACCGGCTGCTAGCAGTCGGTTCGATATTCAAATTTGGTCGAAAATTATAAAAGTTAAAATATTCGATAACATTAAAAGCATGATAGTCATAGTTAAAAGGAGTAAAAAGATATGTAGGAAATCGTTTTATGACCCCTTCAACCTGTCGTAAATTCTCGAATATAAACCCTTATGTAAATCGCACATTTGTCTTTATGAAATATAGATTTTTATCAATAAAACGACATCAAAGATGTACTTTTATGTATGATATTTCTAGAATCAAAAACAAAAAACAATCACTCTAGTAACGTTTAAAAATATAAATAGAAATAATTAAGGAAAAGAAGAGATATATAGTAATAAACCTAGCGGAGACCGCTAACATGAAGGTGAGACCCCCCCCCCCCCCCCCCCCCCCCCCCCCCCCCCCGATCTCTCAATCTTCCTAATATTATGCAGATAGTAAGTTAATATAAAGATACAAACGAGACCAAAAGGAATTTGGATAAACTACTTGTCTTCTATGTTTACGGAGGGCTCAAAGTGCCAGTTTGATATTCAAAATATATAGTGAAAACCTACCGGAGACCGCTTAAATGACGGTGAGACCCCCCTGGTCGTTCAATGTCCATAAAATTCGATGATCTTTTAGGCTGTGTATATAAACAGATGGTATCAAAAGGATTTCCCAGAATAATGTCATCATCGATATCTACGGGGGGTTTAAATTGTCACTTTTCAACTAAAAAACGTCAAAAATTCGGGTCAAAGGGCACAGGGAGATGTCTAGACCCCCTGATCTCTCAATCTTCCTAATACTATGCAGATAGTAAGTTAATATAAAGATACAAACGAGACCAAAAGGAATTTGGGTAAACTACTTGTCTTCTATGTCTACGGATGGCTCAAAGTGCCAGTTTGATATTCAAAATATATAATGAAAACCTACCGGAGACCGCTAAAATGACGGTGAGACCCCCCTGGTCTTTCAATGTCCATAAAATTCGATGATCTTTTAGACTATGTATATATACAGATAATGTCAAAAGGATTTCCCAGAATAGTGTCATCTTCGATATCTACCGGGGGTTTAAATTGTCACTTTTCAACTAAAAATCGTCGAAAATTCAGGTCAAAGGGCACAGGGGGTTGTCTAGACCCCCTGAACTCTCAATCTTCCTAATATTATGCAGATAGTTAGTTAATATTAAGATATAAACGAGACCAAAAGGAATTTGGACAAACTACTTGTCTTCTATGTTTACTGAGGGCTCAAAGTGCCAGTTTGATATTCAAACCGGTAGGTTTTCACTGTAAATTTTGAATATCAAACTGGCACTTTGAGCCCTCCGATTTACATAAGGGTTTATATTTGACAACGAGAATTTACAACAGGTTGAAGAGGTCATAAAACGATTTCCTACATATCTTTTAACTATGACTATCATGCTTTTAATGTTATCGATTATTTTAACTTTTATAATTTTCAACTAAATTTGAATATCGAACCGACTGCTAGCTCATTCATGTTAAATTGAAGTTCACATGAATACGGATTCAATGAGATCGAATTATTTACTTACAAGTGAATAATTCATCAACGATGTTTCTTAGCTCAGTTATTTTGACAAAATTGAACCAAACTGGCTGCTAAAAGATAATTATTATTTCACTATTTCCCTTTCATTAATGATTGAACCAAAAAAATCTTTTTTTATTATCTTTTTTTTTATATCTCGTAGCTTATGCCCCTTTAAAGTGCACATACAAATTGTGGACTTTTAGTAAATTGCCAATGAGTGAAACACATTTAGGGGAAATTAGTCCTACTTCGTCCTAGGATCGTTTTTACCAGTATGTGCATGCGACAGAATTAATCGTTATATTTTCAGGTTCGTAATTAGCACAAAGGCCTCAATTTATGTACCAAGTGGTGTATTTCTCTTGTTCTTGCTTAAAAAAGATAGAGTGGTCTTTTGAAACAAACTTCTGATAGTGTTTTGCCAAATTAGATAATTGCCTACTTGCAGGATTCCGACACTTTTTTATTAAGAGTTTTCTAGATGTTACATGTATATTGAAGCCGTGAATATTTTCATTGTAAGAAAATCTCTCTATTTCTGAGACTCGGAAATCTTTTTTTTCTCTTAACTTAATGGTTGTAAAGGGTGATTTTGAATAATTTCATTAGCAGAAATTATTGTGGGTACTAGTGTTTGAAAATTTCAATGAAATTTTGTCCAATCTATCAATACTGTTTTTTTTTGTTTTTTTTTTGGCAATCTTTTATGACAATCAATCATTGCTTATCTTGTTTCATTTCAATGAGTTTTGTGATTTTATCTTCATAACACTACATATTTTAATTTACCATTTTCTGATACAGTGTAAAAAAATAGCTGACACATATATTAAGAAATCAACGTAAGGCTATACATGAAATACGATAAACTACTTGCCTTTGCACCCATCGTCAATAAATTCGTAATTCCGGCAACATACTAAGGTATAATGCAAACTAGTTCTGAAAAAAACCAAAGTTGTATATTGTTCAGAGTTTAGAAAAGGAGGTCCTTACATTATACATTGTTATGCAACTATATAACTATCAGTATTTCCCCTAAATCATTGATGATGATGATGAGGAGGAGGAGGAGAACAGCTGTACGTGGTCGATATAATTTACAACTTCCACTTAAAATCAAATTCGTTTCAATTTAGTTTCGGCCCCTTTTGTTCACGTGTTCAATTCTTATACATCATCGACTTGAAAACATTTAGGTTTGAGAGTTCCTAATGAAGGTACACCCAGAAAAGCGCTTCGGACGTACGAAATGAATGAAGAATTACTGTCATTTACCTGTTATCATAACAAATTCCATCTGACTTCTCTGAAATTCCAATTATATTTCCAAATCTAGGCAATAAAAGCAGAGTTATTATTAATATGTTAAATGTCATGCTGAGTACATCAATTAATTTACTCTTTTGTTGTAGCTGTTACACAAGGAAATATTTTAATTTGTTATTTTCTATATCAATCTATTCATCGGAAATAATAAAACTGGGAACAAAAAGCACAGGAAACCGATACAAATTTTGTGTTTGTGTTTTTCTGTCAATTTTGATCAATATCAGACCTAATTAACGACTAGTTTACCAAATATACAAGTGGAAAAAAGCCGTTCAACGTTTTATTCTGCGTATTCTGAACTCTATCACAACCTCCGTTTTTGCATAGAGGCAGAAGACGTTTTGATCTTAAATCTTTCTTTCAAAAGAAAAGGCATATAATTGATATATTTAATTGTCATATGGACATGCGAATGCAAAAAACCTGTGATAACTATTCCGCCCTGTTAAATACCCTAAGAAAATAATTGCACCTTCACAATCTCTCAATTCCGTAAAATCCATGATGTCTTAAATTAATCATTTCCCCTGACAAATACTCCTTCCCTTAACAAACCCTTTTTGACCTGTGCTGATGCGGCAATACAAATTTAAGACTTTTCGCCAATACTGGAGATAAAGTTTGTAATTTGTATTCAGAAGAGTGATCGGTCTCCATTATGAATATATTCTACTTCCCCTGATTTAGACAATTGAACATGTCACATAGTAAATTTGATAAAAAAATTCATCAGCCACTGAGGCAAAGTAATTTCCAATTCGATAAAAGTAAATTTGGAAGAAAAAAACACGCATTTTTCAGATTTTAAAACTTTCACTGCTGTAATTAGTACTCCAAAATCACAAGAAGATTAACCTTCTGCTCGCAGAATTAAATCTAAACATTTAAAAGGCTTTCTGCTGCATCCTTATCCCACACGGAAGATGTAAAACGCTTCTCATAAAATTCTAATTATTCTCCTAAATGGACTATATATCTTCTGTATGTGAGATCATGTAACCCTGACTGTTTTTTTTTTTATTCAAGTCCGTGTTTTTTTTTAGTTTTTAGATAAGGTCAGATAATTTAAAAGCATTTTATATTATCCTGCCTTTGTTAACTCGGCCCTGTGTCTCCTTTGGTAGTTTTATAACGAACCTTAAAGGGGCACTAGCTGTACATGTCAAATCATGTTCACCGATTTGACTCAAATTCTCATATTTGATTCATAGCAATGTAAAACATTTATCCAAAGTATAAAAAGTCTAAAATAAACAATTTACAGGACATGGGCTCGAGAATATGTAACTTCGTTTCGTGGCGCCATCTAATTAACTATCGAGTTGACCTCCGAAGACCTCCGATGGTCATATAAGCGATATAAAAATAGATATAGATATAAATAGAAAGTGAACTCGTGCAATTGGATTTTTCTAGGTCTTTTTAATTGCATATTATAGATTAAAAATATATGATAATCATCGGTTTTACCTGTATAAGAATGATGTTTTGTGGATCGAATCAGTCAATCAAATGATTTACCTTTGTTTCACTTTCAATGTTGACATTCTTTTCCTTTAAATAACTCAACACGCACAATTCATGCGTTATCCATCTCTAGCTAAGGGGTTAAATTGAAGTTCACATGTATACGGATTCAATGAGGTCGAATTATTCACTTGCAAGTGAATAATTCATCATCAATGTTTCTTAGCTTATTTTGAAAAAAATTAAACCATAATGATTCTGGCCGCTAAAAGCGAATTATTATTTCCCTTTTTCACTTTCATTAATGATTGAACAAAAAAAAAAATCATAATTTAGATTTTGTTATATATCTCGTAGCTAGTGCCACTTTAAAGAAATCTTATTATATATTGGCGAGTTTTGGAAGTGTCTATGGGCCACTCGATATCCTCGGAATCACGATTCTCGGACCGTCTCGAAAATTTTCCATCATTTATATAGGTAGTTATTTATGTCTTTGATACGGTCCCTCTATGGATAGGCTACAACGTGACATTGTATGTTTCAACAATCCGCCAAACGGTTCATTTGTAGATTTGAAAGTAAAACAATAAAGACTAGGTTGCATTCTTAAAATCATTTATATGTTAGAACCTATTTGCCTTTTGACAAAACATATATGTTTTTAATAATGTGAATGTTTATTAAATATCAAGTATAATGATAACGCAATTATATAATTCATGCTTTGAGACGGTCCCTCTACGCGTTGTGTGTGTTGTATTTAATAAACCCGGGAATAGTTTATTGATATACAATGACCCAGAATAAACTGATTATTTCTTAACGTTTATCATTTGATATTTAGTATTTCAATCATAGCATGAGAAAATGTTGGAAAGAATGAAGAAAATTAAGAAAACGATATTTCTGTTAAAATTATTTATCTAAGGTCGGAAACACAGTAGTCGGAAAGCAGAAAGATAATCAAACAAAAGGATTTTTCTGTAAAAAAATATCTTATTTCATTAATAGATTCTACCAGACTAAAAGATTATTCATTGTTAAGGTAAAACTGAGACTGAATTTATTCCTAATTATTATAGAATATAATAAAAATTGTAATGTATACGTGAATTATGTCTCACATGTTTGATCAGTCATTACATTTATGAAAATTATTTGTACATTTTTTGTAACGTATGAGCACCAATGAGCAGGGATGCGTACCCAAAGTTAGCTTAATATCTAAATTTTAAACGGTCCGACGTGAATGAAAAAATACTTGCGTGGTTTCAATTCACAAGGATTTTAAATCCTTGCATCTCACAAAAAACGTAATTAATATTTTACAATAATCATAACAAAATGTAATTACTATCATAATGTTAATTATTTTTTTTTATTTTTTTTTATTAGTTCAACCTTGTAGCATCTAAATATTTGTACTATGGTACGGTTTTGAAAATTGTATTCATTGTGTTGATCTGCTATCCTACACGTCTTGATTCATTCACATTATACATCACCCTTTTCACACGCACACTATCGGTTTGCGTTCACAAAATTCTGGATAAAATGTCAATGAATCCGTAGTCAAAACACTTGAGGTAGGTAGTTTTCAACAAATGCGTATTCTTATCCAGAGTATCAGTGCGTATGCTTTCTATTTACTTTTTCTTGCGCAAAAATACCACGTTCATGCATAAATATTAATTTCACTCGCGAATGCGAATTTTCGCTTTTCTTATCTAAATTCAGGACATGGCAATACGAGCTTGCCATGTGACTTTTCAAGCACGGTCGTCATTGCTCACGGTATTCTGACCTCTAGCTGTTTCTCTTTCATTTACTTTTTTGAACCACTGTCCTTTTATAAACTCTGACATTTTCGAAATACCAAGGATTTTCTACCCAAGGAATAGATTATTTAACTTCGTACTTTATTTGGCCTTTTTAACTATTTTTATTCGAGCGTCACTGATGATTCTTTGTAGACTTAACTCGCGTCTGGCATACAACATGTTAATCCTGGTATTTGTTTTATATCTTCATGTCTTTTTATATAAATTGGTTCTTTTGAGAGTATGTTCAGGTATTCATAAACCTGAAGAAAATCAGTAAGATATTCTTCAAAACCAAGTTTCCCTGTAAAATATTTGGATTGATTTAAGTAAAATCAGGAAATCCTTAAAATTTGAGATATTTTATGAGACCAAAATAAGTCTTTCTATAAGAAGTCCAAATGAAGCTGGTGTGTTACTCTCAAGAAAAATATACGAAACCTTCTTATAAGTTGCATGCCACAGGGTTTCACTTCACATGGAAAATGGACTTTTAATTTATCTGTACAACATCTACCATGAGTACAGACAACTTCAATAACGAGTTGAGAATATGAAGGCATCCATGCAAGAAACAAAATATAAAGATGTGATAGATAAAATAAATGCATCCAGATTATAAAGCAAACTGAGTGCTTAAGTTTATATTGCGATTGGTTTGTGCAATTTGCATTATACATCCGGTTTGTAGAAACTGGGATTTGCAATAGGATTATAAAAAATGATGTACAATCCCAAGTAATAAATGAAATAGTCGAACTTTAAAATGTATATTCAAATAGTAGCTGTATATACACTTTTCTATTCACACCTATCCAACATTGCTTTCAACTGACTTGTGCAAGAATGTACACACTATTACATATTTTTAATAAAGGTAGTTTAACTTCATCATTATCTCCTTCTATTCACAGTCAATTATTTCAATTCGAAAGCAAACAAAAAAATTCAGCAACAATCTTTTTGGTGACCAGTCAGCGGTCTTAGGTTCACGTATTGCTTTTCTTTTTTTAAAGAACGCAACTTGTATTTAGGGACTTATCATTTTTTACCTGAGAGGTGGGGCTGGTCATTTTGAAATCAAAAATACAAAATTTCTTGATCCCCCACATTATATTTCACTATTTTTATTTGATCCTCCCTGTGAAAACATTTAAAAAATGTGATTCCCCCTCTATTAAACATGCCAAAATTTTAACATGCAAAACACTTATCATTTTATTTCACGAACATATTGAAAATGAAATATTCTCAGTGGATTGAGTCCAAAGACATATTTGAGGGAAAATTGCCTTGAAATAGGGCTCTTCCATGAATATTAGAAGTTGAGCAAGCCAGTGCTTTGAGTAGCTTATTCTGACTTTTTTTTCTAATTTCATATATTGGGCTATTAAAGAAAACTTGATCCTAAGTAACTCTGTAAAAATTTACATTAAAAAGTTAACTTTTCGAAACAGTAACTACACACTATTTACTAAGAGGGGTCTATTATATGTCCCTCTCTTGAACGCTGCTTAAACTTGAGGCCTTATTAAAACCTCCATTGAGTCGCTAAACTTTTATATGGATAGTTCATTTCAGCTTGAACAATAGACTATTTTCTTATTACCGACTTTTGACTCCGGATTATATTATTTGTCGACTGGTTACCTTGGACATCATGGTACTCGGTCAAGTAAGAGCAACCAAAATAAGTAAAATCAAACATATAATCGGTGTAATTTGAGGGGAAAGTTTACTGTTTTCCGATTATTTTGTAGTGAAAAAAAATGTGAAGCAGGTAATTTTCGGTAAGCGGAAGAAGGGATCCCGTAGACCGCCCTACGTCACGATTCATGAATTATGCATATTCTATTTATAGGCTATTTATAAACGATTCTGAAAATACTAATGCTAAAAATAGAATATTCTCAACATGTGAAACTATCTAAAAAAACGATGCAAACTCATTAACTTTCATGTAACACTCAGGTGAATTTGCTTTATTTATTTCTTTATCACATGAAAAATAGGAAAATGTACCGCATTACAGTAGCATATATCATTGTGCCCTCTTTAAGCAAATACAGATTCCTTTTTAAAATACATGATATTTCATATATATATGACCAGTGGCGGATCCAGAGGGGGGCGTAGAGGGCGTACGCCCCCCTTTTGCTTGCACTTTTTTTTTTACAAAATGATTAATCAGACTAGACTTCGTGAACTTTGCAATTTCCCGTGTATTTAATTTTTATGCGACAATTGTCTGAAAAAAAAAGTTCCACAGCAATATTATTTACCTACGAAAGCATGTTTAACCCCACACGCCCCAGTCTATTAATAACATAGCTGAATAATGATCCTCAGTCAGTAAGCTCTAGATCGATTTAAAGTCTAAGGTACGGACCATTTGATTTGAGGGGGCAGTCTGAGATATTTGAGAGAAAAAATTCTGACCCTGATTTTTGCCTTAAACAAAAATTCTGGCCGTATCTGGATTGAAAACAATAATCTTGTCCACTTTTTTGCTATTAGAAACAAAAAAAATCCAACAGAATTATTTAGCCTTAAATGAACATGATGAATAAAAAACGGGCGTAATTTTTTTGGGTGTGGCCTTTATGTCTCCATTTTTCGACCGTCATTCATAAATTCGTTGTCATTTCAGACTCATTCGTGGCCTTTGGTTGATTTGGAACCCCTCACTTCCCTTGTTGGGTGAAACATTTCAACCAAACATTTGGATAACAATTGCTTGTTTGTCTTAACTCGTGTTGGTCGTATTGTAAATTTCATTGAATAGCCAGGCGTATATCCTGTTTACAACAAGAAATCTGTGAGGTAATGCTAACTAGACATACAACAATAAACGAGAATTCTCCATGTCCATTTTTTACTGACAAGTCCCTCATCAAATATATTAGTACGTAGCTTTGGATCCATCCAATCATTTGATAATAGACAATTAAGGGGGAGAATACGGCATCAAAAATGTCCAACCCTTACACTGTAACTACAAAATATACATGCCACACGTCAGGAACCGTTAAAAAGTGCATTTTACACTTATTTTATGTTTTTTAGCCAAAAAAAGGTCCAAAAATTTGTTCGCCTCGCTCCGTTCGGCCAACTTTACATACTTCGCCCCCCCCCCCCCCCCCTTTTTCCAAAATCCTGGATCCGCCCCTGATGACAAACAGTAGTGGTGCCTTAATTATGTTGTAAAGACCTGCAAATGTCCCATGCACGTGGTCCCATGGCTTTGAATATACTATGGAGTTATTAATATTTTTATTATCCGCTTAAAAGAGTACTTTGATGTAGGCAAATTGAAAAAAATGTAGCTTACACGTACTAAGGCACGAGAAATTTTCTTTACGGGAGTGTGAGGGGGTGGTGGGGAGGCTGGTCTGCGTTTAATTAATCTAACGAATAAATCTGACCTTCATTTTGATAATTAAAAAAATCGGGCCTAGTATACAGTTGCTCAAAGACAATTCTGAATTCGTCTTCAATAAGCATGTATGAAGTTGAATAATAAATTCTGGCTTTGGATTGATTGAAAAAAAAATTGCTAGGTTTGCATTTGAATAAAAAAAAAATCTGTCTCGATATAAAACATCTACTAAAGGATGTTCAAAGGATCCCCTTGACCGTCTACAGGACCCCCTGTTGTCTGAACATTCTACTATAGGGCGTTCTATAGGAACCCTTGTTAATTGTTTATAATGAAGCTACTATTAGGGCGTTCTACAGGATCCCCTGGGCGGTCTACGTGATCCCCTGTTGTCTGAACATTATATATCTAATATAGAACGTTCTATAGGATCCCTTGTTGTTTGTTTTTCATGTATATACTATAGGGCGTACTACAGGATCCCCTGCGCGGTCTACAAGATCCCCTATTGTCTGAACATTATATATCTACTATAGAACGTTCTATAGGTTCCCCTATTGATTGTTTTTCATTTTTATACTATAGGGCGTTCTACAGGATCCCATGTTGTTTGAAAATTATGCATCTAAAATAGGACCTTCTATAGGTTCCCCTGTTGTTTGTTTTTTCATGTATATAAGGCTTTCTATAGGATCCCTTGGGCGGTCTGCAGGATCCCTTGGTCGGTCTGCAGGATCCCCTGTTTTCTCAACATTATATATCTACTATAGGATGTTCTATAGGATCCCCTGTTGTTTGTTTTTCATGTATATACTATAGGGCGTTCTACAGGATCCCCTGGGCGGTCTACAGATTCCTCTTTTGTTAAAAAATTATGCATCAGAGATAGGAAATGCTATAGATTCCCCTGTTGTTTGTTTATCATGTATATACTATGGGGTTTTCTACAGGATCCCCTGGGCGGCCTACAGGATACCTTGTTGTCTGAACATTATATATCTACTATAGGACGTTCTATAGGATCTTCTGTTGTTTGTGTTTCATTTATATACTACAGTGCGTTCTACAGGATCCCCTGTTGTTTGAAAATTATGCATCTTAGATAGAACCTTCTATAGGTTCCCCTGTTGTTTGTTTATAATGTATATACTAAAGGGCTTTCTATAGGATCCCTTGGGTGGTCTGCAGGATCCCCTGTTTTCTCAACATTATATATCTACTCTAAGACGTTCTATAAGACCCCCTGTTGATTGTTTTTTCATGTTTATACTATAAGGCTTTCTATAGGACCCCTTTCAGGATCTCTTGGGCGGTCGGCAGGATCTCCTGTTTTCTCAACATTATATATCTACTATAAGACGTTCTATAGGATCGACTGTTGATTGTTTTTCATGTTTATACTACAGGGCGTTCTACAGGATCCCCTGGACGGTCTACAGGATCCCCTGTTGTTTAGAAATTATGCATCTGAGATAAGACCTTCTATAGGTTCCCCTGTTGTTTGTTTATCATGTATATACTATAGGGCTTTTAGGATCCCTTGGGCGGTCTGCAGGATCCCCTGTTTTCTCAACATTATATATTTACTATAAGACGTTCTTTAGAATCCCCTGTTGTTTGTTTTTCATGTATATACTATAGGGCGTACTACAGGATCTCCTGGGCGGTCTACAGGATCCCCTGTTGTCTTAACATTATATATCTACTAAAGGACGTTCTGTAAGATCCCCTGTTGATTGCTTTTCATTTTTATACTATAGGGCGTTCTACAGGATCCCATTGGACGGCCTACAGGATCCCTTGTTGTTTGAAATTTATGCATCTAAGATAGGACCTTCTATAGGTTCCCCTGTTGTTTGTTTATCATGTATATATGGCGTTCTATAGGATCACTTGGGCGGTCTGCAGGATCCCCTGTTTTCTCAACATTATATATCTACTATAAGACGTTCTATAAGACCCCCTGTTGATTGTTTTTTCATGTTTATACTATAAGGCTTTCTATAGGACCCCTTGGTCGGTCTGCAGGATGCCCTGTTTTCTCAACATTATATATCTACTATAGGCCGTTCTATAGGATCCCCTGTTGTTTGTTTTTCATGTATATACTATAGGGCGTTCTACAGGATCCCCTGGGCGGTCTACAGGATCCCCTGTTGTCTTAACATTATATATCTACTATTGGACGATCTATAAATCCCTCTGTTGATTGTTTTTACATGTTTATACTATAAGGCTTTCTATAGGACCACTTGGTCGGTCTGCAGGATCCCCTGTTTTCTCAACATTATATATCTACTATAGGAAATTCTATAGGATCCCCTGTTGTTTGTTTTTCATGTATATACTATAGGGCGTTCTACAGGGTCCCCTGGGCGGTCTACAGGATCTCCTTTTGTTAAGAAATTATGCATCAGAGATAGGAAATTCTATAGGTTCCCCTGTTGTTTGTTTATCATTTATATACTATAGGGTTTTCTACAGGATCCCCTGGTTGGCCTACAGGATACCCTGTTGTCTGAATATTATATATCTACTATAGGACATTCTATAGGATGTTCTGTTGTTTGTTTTTGATGTATATACTACAGTGCGTTCTACAGGATCCCCTGAACGGTCTACAGGATCCCCTGTTGTTTGAAAATTATGCATCTAAGATAGGACCTGCTATAGGTTCCCCTGTTGTTTGTTTATAATGTATATACTATAGAGTTTTCAGGATCCCTTGGGCGGTCGGCAGGATCCCCTGTTTTTCAACATTATATATCTACTATAAGCCATTCAATAGGATCCCCTGTTGTTTGTTTTTCATGTATATACTATAGGACGTACTACAGGATCCCCAGGGTGGTCTACAGGATCCCTTGTTGTGTTAGCATTATATATCTACTATAGGACGTTCTATAAGACCCCCTGTTGATTTTTTTTTCATGTTTATACTATAGGGCGTTCTACAGGATCCCCTGGACGGTCTACAGGATCCCCTGTTGTTTGAAAATTATGCATCTAAGATAGGACCTTCTATAGGTTCCCCTGTTGTTTGTTTATCATGTATATACTATTAGGCTTTCTATAGGATCCCTTGGTCGGTCCGCAGGATCCCCTGTTTTCTCAACATTATATATCTACTATAGGACGTTCTATATGATCCCCTGTTGGTTGTTTTTCATGTATATACTATAAGACGTTCTACAGGATCCCCTGGGCGGTCTACAGGATCTCCTTTTGTTAAGAAATTATGCATCAGAGATAGGAAATTCGATAGGTTTCCCTGTTGTTTGTTTATCATGTATATACTATAGGGTTTTCTACAGGATCCCGTGGTTGGCCTACAGGATACCCTGTTGTCTGAACATAATATATTTACTATAGGACGTTCTAAAGGATCTTCTGTTGTTTGTTGTTCATGTATATACTACAGTGCGTTCTACAGGATCCCTGGGCGGTCTACAGGATCCCCTGTTGTTTGAAAATTATGCATCTAAAATAAGACCTTCTATAGGATCCCCTGTTCTTTGTTTATGATGTATCTACTATTTACCGTTCTATAGGATGCTCTGTTGTTTGTTTTTGATGTATCTACTATAGAACGTTCTTTATGATCCCCTGTTGTTTGTTTGTCATGTAAATACTATAGGGCTTTCTAAGGAATCCCCTGGCCGGTCTACAGGATCCCATGTTGTCTGAACATTATTTATCTACTATAGGACATTGTATAGGACCCCCCTAATGTTTGATTTTCATGTATATACTATAGGGCGTTCTACATGATCCCCTGGGCAGTCTACATGATCCCCTGTTGTCTGAACATTATATATCTACTATAGTACGTTCTATAGGATCCCCTGTTGCGTGTTTATAATATATCTACTACAGGGCGTTCTATAGGATCTCATGGGCGGTCTACAGGGTCCCCTTTTATCTTTACATTATGAATTTGTTGTAGGGCGTTCTACAGGATCTCTTGCTGTTGGTATATGATATAGCTATTACAGGACGTTCTATAGGATCCGATAGGACAATCTGCCGAGAAATTGAGTAAAATCATCTGGAATTGCAATTTTAACTCACTTTGCTTTCTGGTTTCACATTAGCATCGGTAATTGTATTCTTAGAATGACATGTTTAAGCATGTACTTTTCAGGAATCCCTGGTGCTTTTGTCTGAAGAATCTTTGTACACGAGCATCGCACAAGTTGCCACTACGAGGTGGGTGGGGAGCAAGAAGGTGAACTGTGTTTTTTTATCAAAAGTACTGCTTAAGTGGACGCTAGGGGCCGTCTTGAACTCATTGTAGGAGTTAATGAATGATTCGTTCATTGTTGAAGACCATAAATCGACTGTCAAGATGAAGAACAGGAATTAAAAAAAACCTGATTATTGATAATTTGTATCCTTTCTATGTATTTTGTGAGATTTTACTCCATATCCTTTTGTTTTACTATGAAAAGTTGTCCCTTTGTGAAACTAATCAACTACAATTTGTATCAATACTTTATTAAAGTAAAATAAAGATAGCACCTTCGTTTGAATAGATTACTCATTTGTAACTGAATTGCAAAATACATGACATAATTCTACTATTTAGTGAAAAACATACTGCAACCACAACCTATTGGGATATAAAGCTTTGATCCAATATTCATGTATTTATTCTATTTCTAAAACACTGCATGATACACGACAAAAACAAAAGGTTTTAATTTGAAAAAAAAACCAATCTGATTAAATTATTTTTAATTATAAAGTGAGTCACTGAAATTGATACAGCTTATATCTACTAATATGATTCGTACTTTTATTACATATTTCATAATATTTTATCATACAAACTCGGCCGGTTGAGAGAAATCATTGACAAAGGTTACATGTTTTACTTCATACACCTTATTTTGTATTTGTGTATCAGAGTATTTTCGTGAAAATCCTAAAAATTACAATATGGTTGAAATTTGAATCAGTAGTTCTATTTAACGAATATTCTAAAAACAAATAAACAACATAAAAAACATCACATGTTTCATTGTGTTCATCATTAAGTATCCATCAGTTAATTAGCAGTTATAGGAATTATAGCGCTTCAAACTCGGCAAAGGATGAAGTAGCCTGTCAGCTTCAGGTACAGTTATCTTCTTGATGTGAGAAACAACTAAGATTTCAGCTTCCACAAACAAAACATCTTTGAAATATCTTGTACCACTGTTCATATTCTGAGACATCCTATAAAAATGTGAAAATGATAATTGGTATTTCGCAAAACTTCAAAACTGCAAGTTTGCTATATATATATATATATGCATATATGTAACTAGGTTAATCGTTCGTCGGATGGCCCCATGTACAGGGACATGTCACGCCATGTGCATGTAAAAAGTAGATAACAAAAATACCTAACTCCAAGAAATATTCATGAGACCCCTTCTGCAGATTTCGTTTAGAGTAGGTTCTTTTGGGGCGCTGCAGAGGCAAAAATTGTTAGGGACCCCATAATTTATTCTATGGAAGTGACACTCAAAAATTGCAGACGTTGTAGCTATATATGTCTACATTGGCTAAAGGTTAAGTGGGAAGGTTGAGATCGCACAAAACATGTCTAACCCACCGCTTTTTGCGCCTATCCCAAGTCATGAGCCTCTGGTCTTTGTAAGTCTTGTATGTTTTTAACATTTTAGTTCATTTATATGTTTCAGAATTTAGGGTGACGTCCATTTTAAATGAACTGGTACACATTTTTGCTTAGGGGGCTGCTGAAGCCCGCCTCCGGGGGCGGGATTTTATCGCTGTGTTGAAGATCCATTAGTGGCCTTGGGCTGTTTTATGCTCGTTGGTCGGGTTGTTGTCTCTTTGACGCATTCCCCATTTCCATTCTCAATTTAAATGATTATGTGGTAACATCCTCATCAATATATTTGAAAGTTCAGACATTTCATACTGTAAATGATGCTTCAAATATATTAAAATCTTACATTATATTACATTTTATTTTAATATGATAAAAAATAACCTTTTTAAAGTATTTGAGATATTTATCATTTTGGTCGCCTCTCAAACATTACTATTAATTGGCTCATCTTTTTATTACCTCTTTAAGTAATATGGACTTGTTTTTTGTGTAAGTATTAAGTGGGACATTTAAAAAATATTGTATAGGATGAAACGCCTTTTCTAAGGAATTTATTGGTGTATAAACTGGACCAACTCACTCACAAACTAATAATAGTCCGAAAGACTTTTGTGATATGTTTGTGAGTGACTTGGTCCAGTTTATACACCAAAAAATTCCTTTTAAAAGGCGTTTTATTGGTGTATAAACTGGACCAATTAACTCACAAACTAATAAAAGTCCGAAGGACTTTTGTGATATGTTTGTGAGTGACTTGGTCTAGTCTATACACCAATAAATTCCTTTTAAAAAGCGTTTAATCCTTATAATTCTTTAAAATGGGAGATAAGTGCAAATAGGTATTTTTGACGTCGAGCCGGTCTGTCTTATTTTCGCTGCCATCTTGTTTCCATTGATTACAAAAAAGTAGTTCTGTCATCGTCGTTTATCGAAAAGTAAAAAACTTCAAGAGTGACTACCGGAAGCCTTCTCGACCATTCATATGAACGTATTCCCTAATATGCATATCATTTAAGAATTATAATGGAATAATATCAAGTTCTAAATTATCATTCTCAAGATGTTTGACACATAATACCTTAACGACATGAGGGAATAGATGTATATAAAATGTAACTAACACCAAGTCCATTTATCAAATTAAATTCCAATTTTGTCATAAATAAATTGATATAGATCATATTTTAATATCATCAATGTCCAAGCACCCTACAATATTGCTTCACTTTGAAATATATCTTCATAAAACTAGCTTTCTAGCCAATTAGAATACAAAGATAATTCCTTACAATAAAACTTAAAGGAAACACTTTCTAACTGATAAATCAATAGTAGACTTTAATTCTTAATATTATTAAAATCACTTACATTTTGTCTAGTGTTGTCTGTAGCTTGGAATTATTGATACTGTCTTTGACTGTCAAATAGTGTCTATGTGTAAATCCCAATCGCCTAAAAATATAACACAGAAAAACAATGCAACTGCTGAAAAGGACTTAAAATGACCGGGAGGATATTTACCTTATCTACTTTAATCATGAATTGTTATAGACTATAAACTTGATTGAAATATACACGAGTTTTAAAATTTAAAAAAACTGTTCATACTTACTGTATTGATTTAATTTTCCATTCCGAAAACTCGGCGAGAACCAAGGCATACAACTCTTTGCCTGCCTGAAAGCATTATGTAAAATGATCAGTTATATTTTGAAAACAGGGTAAGAACATCATTAAAGTGGATTCATTTTAGTTCCATTGTCTATTTGAAAGAGAAAATGATACATGTATAAGAGAAGTATTGCTACGATGTTGAATGGTTTTAATATCAGGATAATATTTTGACCCATTTGTCCTCAATAGGAAGAAAGGCATGAAGAAAGGGTCATCAGTGATTGACTCTCATACACCTTACTTGTAATAGTAGTTTACAGACATACAACACAAATAATTGCAAATCAGTTTAAACTTAAAAAAAATAAAAACCCAAGTTAATTAGACCTGTGGCCATAAAATTGACACAATTCTAGTCATCTTCAACATATTTTCTATCATAAACATTGCAGATCATTTAACATGTTTAAAGGATTAAATTGTCCTTCTTGCAGTGTCAGCATATAGATAGAAGATCAATTACATCATTGAATGAATTACGTATTAAAAAACTAAAAAGTATTGAACCAATAGTTAAGATTAGACATATTTATATTTACAGTATTTCCAAAAATGTTCTGTCTTTCGCATATCCCAGCTGTGGTTTTCCTCATTTCCATATGCTTTGCTGATGAAATACCGGTAATCCACCGTATATGCCTCCAATGTGCACTGTAATAGCTGTATGTAGTGTTTATATAAATAAATTGATAAGATAAGATAATATAAGATAAGATATTTTCATTAAAAGTAAAAATGTGGTATGAGTGCCAATGAGATAACGCTCCATCCAAGTCACAATGTATTTAAAGTACGGCATTTCTTTGGATATTTGTGCTAGCTGTTATTCATTCTATTTATAGTTGAAAAGTATATGATACATAACGATAATATAAAGTTTTTATTTGAAAAGCTATTAAACCTTTTTTCATTCGTATATGATCTACCAATATTGTGTTAAAGTGGTATAATGTCGCATCATTTTTTAAACAAAGCAAGCATTCAATAGTGTGAAACGTTTGAAAATTTAAATTATGAAAAGCTCACCTAGCACTTCCTTGAAGTTCAGTCATTTCTATGACCTCTTTCAGTTTGTGTTTGACGTGGACATCAAACTGTATAAGAAAAAAATACATAAGTAAAACAAATGATATTTCATTATAAAATCACAAACATAAATTCTCAAAAAATGTCTCAATTATCTTAAAATCTTATCAATGTCCCTACCTCAGACAATCTTTTCCAGTACTAATGCCCTTAAAGGAAGACATTAACTATCAAAACAAAGAAGTTAACAAAGACTCATAAAACCAAAAGACATTCACAACAACTATAAATAAATAGGAACAAACACGAACTCAACTAAAACCGGGAGTGTTATAAGGTGCTCGGGAAGGGTAAACATTCCCTGCACTGTATACGACACCCTGTTCAGTCCGGTAATAATGAATGGTTGTTATGACTGCGGAAGAATATCAGATATGAATTCCGACACACTTTTGGTATTTAACCTATCATCAGTAGTCAATTCAAGAAAAAGGTGTAAATATAAAACAGATTTATCTGTGTCGGAAGTATCTTTATTTTCAATAGTTTTGATATATCAAATGTAAGTGATCACTACGGCAAGCCGTTTTACTATTTATTCTAACTTCAAGATCTCTAATTAACTTTATAAGATATCTAGTTTATGAGATATCTTATATAGTTTATGAGAAATCTTATATAGTTTATGAGATATCTTATATAGTTTATAAGATATCTTATATATTTTTCTAATAAGATATCTTATAAACTATATAAGATAGCTTATCTATATTTTTTTATAAGATATCATATTTATATTTTTTTAATAAGATATCTTATAAACTATACGAGATATCTTATAAACTATATGAGATATCTTATAAACTATATAAGATATCTTATAAACTGTTTGAGATATCTTATCAAGTATATAATATATCTTATTTCAAAATTGTTTATAAGATATCTTATAAACTTTATCAGATATCTTATATATACTTTATAAGATATCTTATATATTGGCTGTGTTTGGATATACGCCAGAGGTGGCCTATGGTTATCCATAGGTACCTTTGGTTTGATATTCTATATATCAAAATATCAAACCATTGTTACCTAAAGATACCCATGGGTAACCATAGGCTGCCTTAGGCGTATATCCAAACACAGCCATACTTTATAAGATATCTTCTTCAGTTTATAAGATATCTACTATAATTTTCTTTATAATATATCTTATATACTTTATAAGATATCATCCAAAGTTTATAAGATATCTTCTAAAGTATATAATATATCTTATAAAATTAATAAGATATTTTATAAAGTATATAAGCTATCTTTTTAAGTTTATAAGATATCTTATAAAAACTAGATTATATAAGATATCTTTTATATTATATGAGATATCTTATATATTATATTAGATATCTCATATATTATACGAGACAGATATCTTATATATCATATGAAATATCTTATATATTATATGAGATATCATGAAGTTAGAATAAATAGTAAAACGGCTTGCCATAGATCACTGAATCTATTATCATTAAGAGACAGTACATCATCAATATATCGGAAAGTGATATTAAAAGACGGGGTCAATTTCTTTTCTCCTTTCTGTACAAATCCATAAGAATACGAAAACAACTATAATTGCCATTGCGAGCAATGGCGGATGTCATACTGTTGTCAAGTTGCCAGACGACCTTGTCATTGCTAGGTTTACGTCAGCAATTTTGAAAAAAAAAATCCATACTAAAAAAACACAACTTCCTACTGCTATGTAGTTCTGAGGACCATACAAATTGTTGACACCTACTTTGTATATTGAATATCATGGTTCTATGCTCAGGCATACTAGAATTATATACAAAAAACATAAAAAATACTGTTGACCAGAGTTTATAGTAATCGCGACCATCTTGGACCATCCCCTTATTAAAAATCAAAACTTTATATGGTGGTTTACATTACGCCATAATTCCATAAAGATGAATGTGTCTATCCTTTTCCGAGAACTTACCGGGACAATAAAGTTATGGGGAAAAAGAAGATGATAAAAAAAAAAGAAACTAACAATAACAATATCCCCCCCCCTTTTTGAAAGGGATAACATAATTAAACTTACTGACTTTAGAATCATTTGGTTTCTTTAATGTCACTTTAACTACTAACAGTGAAAGTTTTATTTAAACCCATGAGGAAAAATTATCTTAATTTTGTAAACTATTAGATTATGATTATGAAATGAGTTAAAGGAAATAATGAATTAACCGGACATAAATATATCGTATCCTAGGTATATATGTTGCTCTCCAAGTATGCCACATTTGTAGCACAAATTGTATAGCAAAAACATAAGGATTACCAATGTTGCTAAGTTCTGTCCTTTCACAGACGAGAATCCTCTGGTGATAGTCATTGGCATTGTATCAAAATCATCACACATGGCACTAGTCAGACTTTGACACTGTAAACATGTCTGTAATAAGTAAAATAACAAATATACCGAACATCAAGGAAAATTTAAAATGGAAAATCCTTACTCAAATGGCAAAACAAAAAGCTCAAACTTATCAAACGAATGGAAACAACTGTCATAGTCCTGACTTAGTACAGGCATTCAATTGCAGAAAATGATGGGTTAAACCTGGTTGTAAAGCTAGCTTAACCTCTAACTTGTATTACAGCCGCTTATAAAATCAGTTATATTTTTAACAAATTATATACATATGCATAAAACAGAAATATAGGTCTTCCAAATTAAAAGGAGATATCTGTCAAGATTATGAAAGCCACAAGCTAAACTCGATATGGTCTAAATAATAAATAACGGGTATCCCTAAAAAGCAATGTTTGATAGGTAAATATAAAATATGTTTCCAATTACTATTATAAACCATATAAAAAAATGTATCCCTGAAGAACTGAATACAGTTATATATATAATCATGAGATAAACTCACCTTTGCTGACACCGATATAAATAGCCAATGGATGTCCTGTGTGCATGATGATGAAGCTGTTTCAATGCCCCTTTTCCTTAATTTAAATGTGTAAGGAATACATGAAAAATCTAATTGAAAATCTATTCATAAGGTTTAAAGGTACAAAGATACAGAAATACAGTATAACAGGTGTAATTGAGAATCATTTACTGTTCAATAATCTGGATCAACCCCAATGAATTTCATGCTGTTTGTTGCCATGTGTACATTTATGTTTATTTGTATTTTGTGTACCTTGTTTATTGTCAATTGTCATGATATCTCCAAAAAAATAACCAATGTTATTTTATCACAAGACCACATTCTATCGTTCTTCAATGTAAATGTTATTCAACTTAAATTTATACTTTATTTGGACCTAGAATTATTTTGATTTGAGTGTCACTGATGAGTCTTGTAAACATGGCGTAGATTTTTAAAATTTTTAATTCAGATACTCTATGATAAATAATATCAGTATTAATTAGACAATATCCCACTGAAAGTCAATAACCATTACATTTATCTGTACATTTTTATTGTATTATGAATCCTTTTACCTTTAATTTCGGTTTCCTGAGTTTAGGACTTGAAGGCATAGCCTTGGGTTGCTGTTGTTGTAATAATCCTTTAACTAGAATAAGAACGTTTCATTTATTACGACAATTTAATAAATCTCATGATAGTTGCCTGCAAATCAGTGATTAACATCAAGTAAAGGAATCTCTTAGATGTTCAACTTTAACTTTAAATTGCTATATCGATATTTTTACATTAGTTGTGGACATATGAATACAATAATTCATGACCGTAGACGAACATTTGAAATTTATGACATATAAATGAATTATTTCATATGGTATGGAAGTCTTTTTCTTATCATGAATTAAAAATGAAACTCTTTTCTCAATGGGTATAAAGTAAAATAACCATACTGAACTTAAAGGAAAAAATCTAAATGAAAATGTAATCAAATGGCAAAACAAAATATTGAAACATATCAAACGAATGGAAAGCAATTGTCACATTCCTGACTTTATAATGCATTTTAATATAATTATGCCGAGAAAATACAACACTTACCACTGTTATCAACAAGAACTTGTCCAATGATGTGTCTTGATGCTCTTATAGCCCTTTTTGATGAGTCAAACATAAAGTCATTATCTGTAAGAACATGTTCTGCAAACTGAAAAATATATAAATCGAGAATATTCAATTCAAAGAGGATGATGTTGACACCAAAACTTGTAAGCAGAGCTATAAAGCATGTTCCTCAGACGAGATTTATAAAGGTGTACATATTCTACGGGTTAAATCAACCAAACATTTTTTTGAAATTAATTTCTGAAGAAATTGCAATACATGTATTAATGTTTAAATATTTGGCCGATACCAAAATAAGAATAATTGGTCTTAGTACACCGTGAATAAAAGTAACGGAATCTGACTTTCAAACGAATGTAAGGATTGTTTTTTTTCTTCTAATATTCGTGATGTTTTTGTATTTTTACATTTTCCGACCGGTGTGAGAAAAATATTTCTAGTCTCTACAGAGAGAAATTTATTCTCGGCAAATGATTGGTCGAATTTCTATGGCATCAAAATCTTGCTTTCTTCCAAATTTTCTATTACTGTGGATTCATTTATTTTCGTGGGTACCAATTTTCGTGAAACTTACATGTTCGTGGATATTTAATTTCGTGGTTTAGCCATATTGTGTATACAAGTCTATAGGAAATTTGTAATTCGTTGAATAATTAATTTCGTGGTTCATCTGTACCCACGAAATACACGAAAATTGGTATCCAACGAATAATAATGAATCCACAGAATGACGTAATGAAAACAGGCACATATAAAGAACATTTCTTTTTGCTGATCTTTGGAAAGAAAGGTCATACTTTGTTTAAATTTCTTTTAAAAATCATTCGAGAAACAGATTCTGCCACTGTATATCGTATTTGAAAATTTAACTGTTTCGAGTAGAGAAATATCGTAATACACTTGATGCAGTGTTGGAATCATCTATATTTCTATATCCCTTTAATGTAGACAACAGTGGTGAATACCACTGTTCTATGTCCATAATTCGATTAAGAGAAAAACTAGTCCAGGCGATAAACTTAAACCAAAGTAAACACAAAAACTACAAGAGGAAAACAACGGGGCAACAGAAACACAGAACTAAAAGTCAAGCAGATGCCAACCAACATACGTCTGATTCCTGACTTTAAAACTGAAATAGATGTAGTATATTACCTTCAACGTAAAAACTCCGCATGATGAGGAATCTAATTGTTTTCTGTGTTTCCTGGTAACAATACTCCATTCCAAACTGAAAGATGGATTGCGTCTGATTCCCCTATTGTGTCTTTCAGATATAAATAACCTAAGATTTGGAAAAATAAAAATGTTATCATCGCTCGTATTTCACTGTAAATTGTTTTAAAATTGATAAATACTCCTAAACTTAACATAAAAATTACAATTTTGGAGAATTAATTGTTTTGGTTTAAAAACAACATTGCCACTGTCAGACGTTTTTGTATAAATTGTATCCGTTGCTTGTAAGTAAATATCTGGTTGTAAAACCTCTTTTTTTTCGTCGAAATGCACAAAATTATATACACTACATACAACCAGTTCTGTAAATATTGGTCCTGGTGTGTCTTTTGCTCGCCTAAAGGATTTAAATAAAGAAGCTCTCTAGATTGTGGATAAATGACCTACAATGTAAACATCAACGTAAGTTTAATATGAAAACCAGAGCTATATGCACTTTACTTTGCTTCACTCAAAATTTTACGTTTAATCAATAATAAGAAAAACAACTTCACAAGAAGGTAGCGTTCTATTTGGAAAACAAGTTCAATCACACAGATGCTGTCACTTTTTCGCAATAACTTTTTCAAAAATGTTTTACTTATGTAGGGGGCCTACTTCAATATTTGCTGAACAACGATTTAATAATAACAAACATCTTCATGTCACAATGCTTCTGATGCAATAACATAAAAAGCTAGATTTCTTACCATTAAACACCAATGATTGTTGTTCTCACATAAAGCTCCTAACAAAATGTCATAATCTTCTATATTCACCTAAAAAGGGTAGTGTAATTAGTTAAATCACGAATAAACTTTCAATAATTATAAATTAACGTTAAGAACTTATCCTGCAGCAAAAAATATTATATGTTTATAAAGATTACCTTTGTAACAGATGCCTTTGAAATTGTGTCTGATGACAAAAAAAGAAGGTACTGCTAGCTTCTGATTTCTCAGAAATATACATCTCATCACTGTCATCTTGTTCTATTTCCTCTATGTTTTCTAGGCAAACTCCATTTTTACCAGAGTGAATTTCGGCTGCTGGCATAAAGTCAAAGTTATCAGCTGGATTTTGTTGTTGCCATTCTGCAACCAACTGTAACATATTTTCTTGATCAATTTTCGAATATCTATTGAAAAAAAGGTACGAAATTGAAGGTGGAAGAGGGCATAAATCAAACCAAAAAGGAACTTCAAATACAAGAAATAGAGGTATTGTGAGTAGAGCTCACGAAATTATAGCCCGCCTCTCGCAAAATCTATGATTCTGGATTGAAAACCTAAATTTATTTTTACTTAAATAAAATCGAAGGTGCACAATGGCATTACATGATTAGGAATCTGAGAAAGTTTCATTTCATTCTGATAAGTGGTAAATGAGAAGTTGCGGATATAAGGCAATGTTTGCGGATTCAAAGTGAAACATAGTGTACCATCCAGACGGAAGGACGAACGAACGGACAGAATGACGGACTTCCCCATCAGTATATATCCCAGCTTTAAAAAGCGGGGTATAATAAACTTCTTGTCAGGAAAGGTGAAAAATGTTTAACATGATTTTATTTCACATACCAAATTTCACAACAAAATATTCAAAGGTATAAAGAATGAAAGCGGTGAATTTCATGAGGAAAATGACGCGACCAAAATGTACAAGACAATCCAAGTCCAACAATCCCTACTGCTGTATTTAAGTGAAACCTATTAACGGGTTTGATAGGGATTATCGATTGTTGTAAGTCGTTTGCAGACTCTTGGTTTTGCTGATAATTTGCTACTGTTTCAAATACATGTACATAATTCTCATATAATTTTCAAATAATTTATACAAATTATTATAAACTTCTTACTTTAACTTCGTTTGTGCCATATACATGTGCTTTCTAATGATGGTGTCTGTGGGATAATATGCAACATCATTGATGGATGGCAAAGTCTTCCCTGAAAACAATGTCTCATTGACAAAAACTTTGAGATGACGTCGCATCTCACTGACACTGGATACACCGTGGCCTACTAACTCGTCAATTTTAGCACTGACATCTTTATTTATACGGTTCATAAATCCAATAAGCTAAAATTATACATTGAAAGTTAGTTAAAGTAGATAAAGGATTGAAATGAATAATGATAAAAATTCCAACTGTTGCAGAAGGCGTATGGTTATTTACATGGCAACGGCGGCCGTTTTGATAATTCCATAGTCAGATTGCACATTCACACATACCCATCAACCATCCTATTAAATTTGATAGATGTAGGACTAATAGAACCTGTTCTAGAATTTTTCAAAATAAGGTTATACTACTAACATGCAACAATACAACAAAGTTTTATTGAGCTTGTTCTAATAATAAAAGACAAAATTTCTTTTTTTTTTAACATTTTTGCAGTTTAAATGACAACCGTGGCCGTCATGCACCTCCCAATGTTTGAGCACAACTTGGCGGGTAACATTATGTTACAGTTTCAACAATATCGGTCCATCCAAACTATAAGATGTGCTGCAGACAAACATTGGAGGATGTTTAGAAATGGAAAAATAGGCAAAATTTTCGAAATCATAAGTCAGAAGGCTCATCTACACATTCCAGTTAACATTACTTTTTAATTTCAGCTAATTTTGAGCATTTTGGAAATTTTCGCAATTCCATGGCAACGGTGGACATTTTGAAAATTTCTAAAGCAGACAGCACATTTTTACATGCCAGGTTACAATTTTTTTAAAGTTTCAGTTAATTTCGAACATTATGAAATATTTTTTTTTACATTGTCATGAAAACGGCTATATAATTCCAAGATAAAAAAAGTTACCCAAAACCTGCTAATATCGAAATGGGAAATTTTGCATTCCTTTTCTGTTCCCATGGTAACGGTGTCCATTTTGAAAATTCTGGCTTCGAGTAGCACAACTCGCTAAAAGCAAAACTGGTTATTTTGCTTGCTAAACTTGTTCCAGGATAGCTGCTGCCATTTAGATCCGAGTACCATACAAATTGACATTATCCTTTATATAGTTGACACCTACTTTGTATAAGAATATCATGATCCTAATGTAATACTGTAACATAACCCTGAAAACATTGTTTTACATCTAAAAAGTGTCCATGGTAATCGTGGCCATCTTGAAAGTGGCACACCCCGATAGAACAACTCAACATAGTGGTTCACATTTAGCAATAGTTCCATCAAGATTGGTCCTTCCATTTCCGAGAAATATCTTGGACCAAAAAGTGTGTGTGGGGGTGGGTGGGTGGTTGAAAAAAGAAAGGTACAATAGCAATATTAATCGTAGAAAAACAGAAAAAGAGGAATCGCAATATGTCACCCCACTTTGTTGGGGGTGACATAAAATAGAAACGTACAATAATGATATGTCCCCCCTGTTTTCAAAACAAATGTATATTTATTAACACCTCTCCTAGTTGATGGGTATTTTGGTGGTACTGGTCTGTTGGAAACTTCATATATATTCGATACTCCATCTTTATTTTATCATCACCATTAATTAAGTCTCGTATCTTCACTAACTACTCTTTTCCTTTTTTCTGTGTTCTCTGTTACCTAAAAGATACCTGATCTTTAAAAAAAATATGGTACTGACTTATGTAAAAACAAAATCAAATTAAACATTTTTTTCCAATGATGGACAAAGATGAAAATTCAAAAAATAATAATGATGATAATTATACATGTACTATCGTTCGTAATTAATCAAAAATATAATAAAATTAAGCTAAAAAACATATATATATCTCTAATAACTACTTAACCGACCCAAAGACTTATTATCAAATCAATTAGTTATAAAAAGGCAGACATGACTCATAATATTCATTTTTTTAGATGTGCACTGGACTGGTACATGATAGTAAGGGGGAAATCGCTTAGCAGCGTAGATAACAATTCTAAGACATTATATATCGCTTAATATGATTATACCTTAAAATCCGGAAAGCAAATCCTTTCTTTTATTATAATGCTTGCCGGACAGTTTTTCTTTTTACTGGTTTGGACCATAACTTTTTCTTTAACAGGAATTGGATGATCTTTCTAAAAAAGTGAAATTCAACATTAAGTTAAATAACAACACAAATCATAAAGACCATCATCTGGCATATGTTCTTATAGTCCTTTAAACTTACTGTTCGGTGTGAGCTAATGCTCCGTGTTGAAGGCCGTACTTTGACCTATAGACCGCCCAGTGGATCCTTTAGAACGCCCTGTTTTAGATACATGACAAACAACCGACAAGGGATCCTATATGACGCCCCGGGGATCCTATAGCAGATACACGATTATAAACAACGGGTGATCCTATAGACCCCACAGGAGATCTTATAGGACGCCTTTTAGTAGAAACATCTAGTAGATACATAATTACCAAACAACGGGATCCTATAGACCGACCCGGGGATCCTTTAGAACGCACTATAGCAGATTCACGATTTTTTAACAATACGGGATCCTATAGACCGCCCAGGAGATCCTATAGAACGCCCTGTTTTAGATACATGATGAACAACCAACAGGGGATCCTATAGACCGCCCCGGGGATCCTACAAAACGCTCTATAGCAGATACAAGATAATTAAACAACAGGTGATCCTATAGACCCCACAAGAGATCCTTTAGGACGCCTTCTAGTAGATACATCTAGTAAATACATGATCACCAAACAACGGAATCCTATAGACCGCCCCGGGGATCCTATAGAACGCCCTATAGCAGATACACAATTATGAAACCACAGGGGATCCTATAGACCGCCCCGAGGATCCTATAGAACGCCCTGTTATAGATACATGATGAATAAACAACAGGGGATCCTATAGACCGCCCAGAGGATCCTATAGAACGCCCTATAGCAGATACACGATTATTACACAACAGGTGATCCTATAGACCTAACAGGGGATCCCATAGAAAGCTCTCTAGTAGATACATCTAGTAGATACATGATTACCAAACAACGGGATCCTATAGACCGCCCCGGGGATCCTATAGAACGCCCTATAGCAGATACACAATTATTAAACAATACAGGATCCTATAGACCGCCCCGAGTATCCTATAGAACGCCCTGTAATAGATACATGATGAATAAACAACAGGGGATCCTATAGACCACCCAGAGGATCCTATAGAACGCCCTATAGTAGATACACGATTATTACACAACAGGTGATCCTATAGACCCAACAGGGGATCCCATAGAACGCTCTCTAGTAGATACATCTAGTAGATACATGATTACCAAACAACGAGATCCTATAGACCGCCCCGGAGAACGCCCTATAGCAGATACACACTTATCAAACCACAGGGATCCTATATACCGCCCAGGGGATCCTATATAACGCCCTTTAATACATACATGATGAACAAACAACAGGGGCTCCTATAGACCGACCCTTGGATTTTATAGAACACCCTCTAGAAGATACATGTTGAACAAACAACATGGGATCCTATAGAACGACCCGGGGATCCTAAAGAACGCCCTATAGCAGATGCACGATTATTAAACAATAGGGGATATTATAGACCGACCCGGGGATCCTATAGAAAGCTCTATAGCAGATGCACGATTATTAAACAACAGGGGATCCTATAGACCACACAGGGGATCCTATAAAACACCCTGTTTTAGATACATGATGAACAATCAACAGGGGATCCTGTAGACCGCCCAGGGGATCCTATAAAACGCTCTATAGCAGATACACGATAATTAAACAACAGGTGATCCTATAGGACGCCTTCTAGTAGATACATCTAGTAAATACATGATCACCAAACAACGGAATCCTATAGACCGCCCCGGGGATCCTATAGAACGCCCTATAGCAGATACACAATTATTAAACAATACGGGATCCTATAGACCGCCCCGAGGTTCCTATAGAACGCCCTGTTATAGATACATGATGAATAAACAACAGGGGATCCCATAGACCGCCCAATGGATCCTATAGAACGCCCTATAGCAGATACACGATTATTACACAACAGGTGATCCTATAGACCCAACAGGGGATCCCATAGAACGCTCTCTAGTAGATACATCAAGTAGATACATGATTACCAAACAACGGGATCCTATAGACCGCCCCGGGGATCCTATAGAACGCCCTATAGCAGATACACACTTATTAAACCACAGGGATCCTATATACAACCCAGGGGATCGTATATAACGCCCTCTAATAGGTACATGATGAACAAATAGAAGGGGCTCCTATAGACCGACCCTTGGATTTTATAGAACACCCTCTAGAAGATACATGTTGAACAAACAACAGGGGATCCTATAGAACGACCCGGGGATCCTATAGAACGCCCTATAGCAGATGCACGATTATTAAACAATAGGGGATATTATAGACCGATCCGGGGATCCTATAAAAAGCCCTATAGCAGATGCACGATTATTTAACAACAGGGGATCATATAGACCACACAGGGGATCCTATAAAACGCCCTGTTATAGATACATGATGAACAACGAACAGGGGATCCTATAGACGGTCCAGAGGATCTTATAGAACGCCTTATACTAGAAACATAATGACAAAAATCAGGGGATCCTATACACCACCCTCTAGTATATACGTCAAAAAGATACATGTTAAAAAAACAACGGGATCCTATACACCGCCCCGGGGATCCTATAGAATGCTCTATAGCAGATACACAACTATTAGACAATACGGGATCCCATAGACCGCCCCGAGGATCCTATAGAACACCCTGTTATAGATACATGATGAATAAACAACAGGGGATCCTGTAGACCGTCAAGAGGATCCTATAGAACGCCCTATAGCAGATACACGATTATTACACAACAGGTGATCCTATAGACCCAACAGGGGATCCCATAGAACGCTCTCTAGTAGATACATCTAGTAGATACATGATTATCAAACAACGGGATCCTATAGACCGCCCCGGGGATCCTTTAGAACGACCTATAGCAGATACACAACTATTAAACCACAGGGGATCCTATAGACCGCCCAGGGGATCCTATATAACGCCCTCTAATAGATACATGATGAACTAACAACAGGGTTTCTATAGACCGACCCTGGAACGCCCTCTAGTAGATACATCAAGTAGATACATGATTACCAAACAACGGGATCATATAGAAAGCCATATAGCAGATATACATTTATTAAACCACAGGGGATCCTATAGACCGCCCAGGGGATCCTATATAGCGCCCTCTAATAGATACTTGATGAACAAACAACAGGGGCTCCTATAGACCGACCCTGGGATTGTATAGAGCACCCTCTAAAAGATACATGTTGAACAAACAACAGGGGATCCTATGGACCGACCCGGGTATCTTAAAGAACGCCCTATAGCAGATGCACGATTATTAAACAATACGGGATCCTATAGACCGCCCAGGGGATCCTATAGAACGCCTTATATACATAATAAACAAACAACAGGGGAAGCTTATAGAAGGTCCTATCTTAGATGCATAATTTTCAAACAACAGGGGATCCTGTAGACCGTCCAGAGGATCCTGTAGAACGCCCTATAGTATAAAAATGAAAAACAATCAACAGGGGATCTTATAGAACGTCATATAGTAGATATATAATGTTCATACAACAGGGGATCCTGTACACCGCCCAGGGGATCCTGTAGAACGCCCTATAGTATATACATGAAAAACAAACAACAAGGGATCCTATAGAACGTCTTATAGTAGATATATAATGTAGAGAAAACAGGGGATCCTGCAGACCGCCCAAGGGATCCTGAAAGCCCTATAGTATATACACGATGAATAAACAACAGGGGAACCTAAAGAAGGTCCTATCTCAGATACATAATTTTTGAACAACAGGGGATCCTTTAGACCGACCAGGGGATCCTGTAGAACGCCCTGTAGTATATACATGAAAAACAAACAACAGTCGATCCTATAAAACGTCCTATAGTAGATATATAATGTTCAGACAACAGGGGATCCTGTAGACCGCCAAGGGGATCCTGTAGAACGCCCTATAGTATATACATGAAAAACAAACAGGGGATCCTATATAACGATTATAGTAGATATATAATGTTGAGAAAACAGGGGATCCTGCCGACCGCCCAAGGGATCCTGAAAGCCCTATAGTATATGCATGATAAACAAACAACAGGGGAACCTATAGAAGGTCATATCTCAGATGCATAATTTTTAAACAACAGGGGATCCTGTAGACCGTCCAGGGGATCCTGTAGAACACCCTGTAGTATATACATGAAAACCAAACCATAGCGGTTCCTATACAACGTCCTATAGTAGATATATAATGTTCAGACAACAGGGGATCCTGTACACCGCCCAGGGGATCCTGTAGAACGCCCTATAGTATATACATGAAAAACAAACAACAAGGGATCCTATAGAACGTCTTATAGTAGATATATAATGTAGAGAAAAAAGGGGATCCTGCAGACCGCCCAAGGGATCTTGAAAGCCCTATAGTATATACATGATAAACAAACAACAGGGGAACCTATAGAAGGTCCTATCTTAGATGCATAATTTTCAAACAACAGGGGATCCTGTAGAACGCCTTATAGTAAAAAAATGAAAAACAATCAACAGGGGATCTTATAGAACGTTCTATAGTAGATATATAATGTTCAGACAACAGGGGATCCTGTACACCGCCCAGGGGATCCTGTAGAACGCCCTATAGTATAAACATGAAAAACAATCAACAGGGGGTCTTATAGAACGCCCTATAGTATAAACATGAAAAACAATCAATAGGGGGTCTTATAGAACGTCCTATAGTAGATATATAATGTTAAGACAACAGGGGATCCTGTAGACCGCCCATGGGATCCTGTAGAACGCCCTATAGTATATACATGAAAAACAATCAACAGGGGGTCTTATAGAACGTCCTGTAGTAGATATATAATGTTCAGACAACAGGGGATCCTGTAGACCGCCCAGGGGATCCTGTAGAACGCCGTATAGTATAAACATGAAAAACAATCAACAGGGGATCCTATAGAACGTCTTATAGTAGATATATAATGTTGAGAAAACAAGGGATCCTGTCGACCGCCCAAGGGATCCTCTAGAACGCCTTATATACATGATAAACAAACAACAGGAAACCTATAGAAGGTCCTATCTTAGATGCATAATTTTCAAACAACAGGGGATCCTGTAGACCATCCAGGGGATCCTGTAGAACGCTCTATAGTATAAAAATGAAAAACAATCAACTGGGGATATTATAGAACATCCTTTAGTAGATATATAATGTTCAGACAACAGGGGATCCTGTAGTACGCCCTATAGTATATACATGAAAAACAAACAACAGGGGATCTTATAGAACGTCTTATAGTAGATATATAATGTTGAGAAAACAAGGGATCCTGCCGACCGCCCAAGGGATCCTATAGAACGCCTTATATACATGATAAACAAACAACAGAGGATCCTATAGACCGTCCAGGGGATCCTGTAGAACGCCCTATAGTAAAAAAATGAAAAACAATCAACAGGGGATCTTATAGAACGTTCTATAGTAGATATATAATGTTGAGAAAACAGGGGATCATGTAGACAGCCTAGGTGGTCCTTTAGAACGCCTTCTATAGTATATACATGAAAAACAAACAACAGGGGATCCTATAGAACGTCTTATAGTAAATATATAATGTTGAGAAAACAGGGGATCCTGCAGACCGCCCAAGGGATAATTTTTAAACAACAGAGGATCCTGTAGACCGTCCAGGGGATCCTGTAGAACGCACTGTAGTATATAAATGAAAAACAAACAACAGAAGATCCTATAGAACGTCCTACAGTAGATATATAATGTTCAGACAACAGGGTATCCAGTAGGCAGCCCAGGTGATCCTGTTGAAAACCCTATAGTATATACATGAAAAACAAACAACAGGGGATCCTATAGAACGTCTTATAGTAAATATATAATGTTGAGAAAACAGGGGATCCTGCAGACCGCCCAAGGGATTCTAAAAGCCCTATAGTATATACATGAAAAACAAACAACAGGGGAACCTATAGAAGGTCCTATCTTTGATGCATAATTTTCAAACAACAGGGGATCCTGTAGAACGCTATATAGTATAAAAATGAAAAAACAAGCATCAGGGGATCTTATAGAACGTCTTATAGTAGATATATAATGTTCAGACAACAGGGGATCCTGTAGACAGTCTAGGGGATCCTGTATACAGTCTAGGGGATCCTGTAGTACGTCCTATAGTATATACATGAAAACCAAACCATAGCGGTTCCTATACAACGTCCTATAGTAGATATATAATGTTCAGACAACAGGGGATCCTGTAGACCGCCCAGGGGATCCTGTAAAACGCCCTATAGTATATTCATTAAAAACAAACAACAGGGGATCCTATACAACGTTCTATAGTAGATATATATTGTTGAGAAAACAGGGGATCCTGCAGACCGACCAAGGGATCCTATAGAAAGCCTTATAGTATATACATATAAACAAACAACAGGGGAACCTATAGAAGGTCCTATCTCAGATGCATCATTTTTAAACAACAGGGGATTCTGTAGACCGTCCAGGGGATCCTATACAACGCACTGTAGTATATACATGAAAAACAAACAACAGAAGATCCTATACAACGTCCTGTAGTAGATATATAATGTTCAGACAACAGGGTATCCTGTAGGCCGCCCAGGGGATCCTGTAGAAAACCCTATAGTATATACATGATAAACAAACAACAGGGGAACCTATAGAATTTCCTATCTCTGATTCATAATTTTTTAACAAAAGGGGATTCTGTAGACCGCCCAGGGGATCCTGTAGAACGCCCTATAGTATATACATGAAAATCAAACAACAGGAATCCTATTCAACGTCCTATAGTAGACATACAATGTTGAGAAAACAGGGGATCCTGCAAACCGACCAAGGGATCCTATAGAAAGCCTTATAGTATATTCATGATAAACAAACAACAGGGGAACCTATAGAAGGTCCTATCTTTGAAGCATAATTTTCAAACAACAGGGGATCCTGTAGAACGCCCTATAGTATAAACATCAAAAACAATCAACAGTGGGTCTTATAGAACGTCCTATAGTAGATATATAATGTTAAGACAACAGGGGATCCTATAGAAAGCCTTATAGTATATACATGATAAACAAACAACAGGGGAACCTATAGAAGGTCCTATCTTTGATGCATAATTTACAAACAACAGGGGATCCTGTAGAACGCTTTATAGTATAAAAATGAAAAAACAATCATCAGGGGATCTTATAGAACGTCTTATAGTAGATATATAATGTTCAGACAACAGGGGATCCTGTAGACAGTCTAGGGGATCCGGTATACAGTCTAGGGGATCCTGTAGTACGTCCTATAGTATATACATGAAAAACAAACAACAGGGGATCCTATAGAACGTCTTATCGTAAATATATAATGTTGAGAAAACAGGGGATCCTGCAGACCGCCCAAGGGATCCTATAGAAAGCCCTATAGTATATACACGATGAACAAACAACAGGGGAACTTAAAGAAGGTCCTATCTCAGATGCATAATTTTTGAACAACAGGGGATCCTTTAGACCGTCAAGGGGATCCTGTAGAACGCCCTGTAGTATATACATGAAAAACAAACAACAGTCGATCCTATAAAACGTCCTATAGTAGATATATAATGTTCAGACAACAGGGGATCCTGTAGACCGCCCAGGGGATCCTGTAGAACGCCCTATAGTATATACATGAAAAACAAACAGGGGATCCTATATAACGATTATAGTAGATATATAATGTTAAGAAAACAGGGGATCCTGCCGACCGCCCAAGGGATCCTAAAAGCCCTATAGTATATGCATGATAAACAAACAACAGGCTAGGGGAACCTATCGAAGGTCATATCTCAGATGCATAATTTTTAAACAACAGGGGATCCTGTAGACCGTCCAGGGGATCCTGTAGAACACCCTGTAGTATATATACATGAAACTCAAACCATAGCGGTTCCTATACAACGTCCTATAGTAGATATATAATGTTCAGACAACAGGGGATCCTGTAGAGCGCCCAAGGGATCCTGTAGAACGCCCTATAGTATATCCATTAAAAACAAACAACAGGGGATCCTATACAACGTTCTATAGTAGATATATAATGTTGAGAAATCAGGGGATCCTGCAGTCCGACCAAGGGATCCTATAGAAAGCCTTCTAGTATATACATGATAAACAAACAACAGTGGAACCTATAGAAGGTCCTATCTCAGATGCATCATTTCTAAACAACAGGGGATCCTGTAGACCGTCCAGGGGATCCTATACAACGCACTGTAGTATATACATGAAAAACAAACAACAGAAGATCCTATACAACGTCCTGTAGTAGATATATAATGTTCAGACAACAGGGTATCCTGTAGGCCGCCCAGGGGATCCTGTAGAAAACCCTATAGTATATACATGATAAACAAACAACAGGGGAACCTATAGAATTTCCTATCTCCGATGCATAATTTTTTAACAAAAGGGGATCCTGTAGACCGCCCAGGGGATCCTGTAGAACGCCCTATAGTATATACATGAAAAACAAACAACAGGGGATCCTATACAACGTCCTATAGTAGATATATAATGTTGAGAAAATAGGGGATCCTGCAAACCGACCAAGGGATCCTATAGAAAGCCTTATAGTATATTCATGATAAACAAACAACAGGGGAACCTATAGAAGGTCCTATCTTTGATGCATAATTTTCAAACAACAGGGGATCTTGTAGACAATCCAGGGGATCCTGTAGAACGCCCTATGGTATAAACATCAAAAACAATCAATAGGGGGTCTTATAGAACGTCCTATTGTAGATATATAATGTTAAGAAAACAGGGGATCCTGTAGACCGCCCATGGGATCCTGTAGAACGCCCTATAGTATATACATGAAAAACAAACAACATGAGATCTTATACAACGTCCTATAGTAGATATATAATTTTCAGACAACAGGGTATCCTGTAGGCCGCCCAGGGGACCCTGTAGAAAACCCTATGGTATATACAGGATAAACAAACGACAGGGGAACCTATAGAGGATCCTATCTTAGATGCATAATTTTCAAACAACAGGGATCCTGTAGACCGTCCAGGTGATCCTGTAGTACGCCCTATAGTATATACATGAAAAACAAACAACAGGGGATCCTATAGAACGTCTTATAGTAGATATATAATGTTAAGACAACAGGGGATCCTGTAGACCGCCCAGGTGATCCTGTAGTACGCCCTATAGTATATACATGAAAAACAAACAACAGGGGATCCTATAAAACGTCTTATAATAGATATATAATGTTGAGAAAACAAGGGATCCTGTCGACAGCCTGAGGGATCCTATAGAACGTCTTATATACATGATAAACAAACAACAGGAAACCTATAGAAGGTCCTATCTTAGATGCATAATTTTCAAACAACAGGGGATCCTGTAGACCATCCAAGGGATCCTGTAGAACGCTCTATAGTATAAAAATGAAAAACAATCAACTGGGGATATTATAGAACGTCCATTAATAGATATATAATGTTCAGACAACAGGGGATCCTGTAGACCGCCCAAAGGATCCTGTAGTACGCCCTATAGTATATACATGAAAAACAAACAACAGGGGATCTTATAGAACGTCTTATAGTAGATATAAAATGTTGAGAAAACAAGGGATCCTGGCGACCGCCAAAGGGATCCTATAGAACGCCTTATATACATGATAAACAAACAACAGGGGAACCTATAGAAGGTCCTATCTTAGATGCATAATTTTCAAACAACAGAGGATCCTGTAGACCGTCCAAGGGATCCTGTAGAACGCCCTATAGTATAAACATGAAAAACAATCAACAGTGGGTCTTATAGAACGTCCTATAGTAGATATATAATGTTCAGACAACAGGGGATCAGGTAGACAGCCTAGGGGGTCCTGTAGTACGCCCTATAGTGTATACATGAAAAACAAACAGCAAGGGATCCTATAGAACGTCTTATGGTAAATATATAATGTTGAGAAAACAGGGGATCCTTCAGACCGCCCAAGGGATCCTGAAAGACCTATAGTATATGCATGATAAACAAACAACAGGGGAACCTATAGAAGGTCATATCTCAGATGCATAATTTTTAAACAACAGGGGATCCTGTAGACCGTCCAGGTGATCCTGTAGAACACCCTGTAGTATATACATGAAAACCAAACCATAGCGGTTCCTATACAACGTCCTATAGTAGATATATAATGTTCAGACAACAGGGGGTCCTGTAGACCGCCCAGGGGATCCTGTAGAACGCCCTATAGAATATCCATTAAAAACAAACAACAGGGGATCCTATACAACGTTCTATAGTAGATATATAATGTTGAGAAAACAGGGGATCCTGCAGACCGACCAAGGGATCCTATAGAAAGCCTTATAGTATATACATGATAAACAAACAACAGGGGAACCTATAGAAGGTCCTATCTCAGATGCATCAGTTTTAAACAACAGGGGATCCTGTAGACCGTCCAGGGGATCCTATACAACGTACTGTAGTATATACATGAAAAACAAACAACAGAAGATCCTTTACAACGTCCTGTAGTAGATATATAATGTTCAGACAACAGGGTATCCTGTAGGCCGCCCATGGGATCCTGTAGAAAACCTTATAGTATATACATGATAAACAAACAACAGGGGAACCTATAGAATTTCCTATCTCTGATGCATAATTTTTTAACAAAAGGGGATCCTGTAGACCGCCCAGGGGATCCTGTAGAACGCCCTATAGTATATACATGAAAAACAAACAACAGGGGATCCTATACAACGTTCTATAGTAGATATATAATGTTGAGAAAACAGAGGATCCTGCAAACCGACCAAGGGATCCTATAGAAAGCCTTATAGTATATTCATGATAAACAAACAACAGGGGAACCTATAGAAGGTCCTATCTTTGATGCATAATTTTCAAACAACAGGGGATCTTGTAGACAATCCAGGGGATCCTGTAGAACGCCCTATGGTATAAACATCAAAAACAATCAACAGTGGGTCTTATAGAACGTCCTATAGTAGATATATAATGTTAAGACAACAGGGGATCCTATAGAAAGCCTTATAGTATATGCATCATAAACAAACAACAGGGGAACCTATAAAAGGTCCTATCTTTGATGCATAATTTACAAAGAACAGGGGATCCTGTAGAACGCTATATAGTATAAAAATGAAAAAACAATCATCAGGGGATCTTTTAGAACGTCTTATAGTAGATATATAATGTTCAGACAACAGGGGATCCTGTAGACAGTCTAGGGGATCCTGTATACAGTCTAGGGGATCCTGTAGTACGTCCTATAGTATATACATGAAAAACAAACAACAGGGGATCCTATAGAACGTCTTATAGTAAATATATAATGTTGAGAAAACAGGGGATCCTGCAGACCGCCCAAGGGATCCCAAAAGCCCTATAGTATATACACGATGAACAAACAACAGGGGAACCTATAGAAGGTCCTATCTCAGATGCATAATTTTTGAACAACAGGGGATCCTTTAGACCGTCCAGGGGATCCTGTAGAACGCCCTGTAGTATATACATAAAAAACAAACAACAGTCGATACTATAAAACGTCCTACAGTAGATATATAATGTTCAGACAACAGGGGATCCTGTAGACCGCCCAGGGGATCCTGTAGAACGCCCTATAGTATATACATGAAAAACAAACAGGGGATCCTATATAACGATTATAATAGATATATAATGTTGAGAAAACAGGGGATCCTGCCGACCGCCCAATGGATCCTGAAAGCCCTATAGTATATGCATGATAAACAAACAACAGGGGAACCTATAGAAGGTCATATCTCAGATGCATAATTTTTAAACAACAGGGGATCCTGTAGACCGTCCAGGGGATCCTGTAGAACACCCTGTAGTATATATATGAAACCCAAACCATAGCGGTTCCTATACAACGTCCTATAGTAGATATATAATGTTCAGACAACAGGGGATCCTGTAGACCGCCCAGGGGATCCTGTAGAACGCCCTATAGGTTGCACTTTGTAAATACAGTTGTTTCTCAAACCACGCCTCTTTTGGGGAGATATAGAATATTCATAGATAATTAATTTTGTTTACATACTGGTTCCCAGTTATGATCTCTATGTTTCATCTCATAGAGACATAACTTGGGAATGTTACCAGTAAATATACATATGCATATTGTCTATATAGAAATCTATGGTAATCCCACAGTCAAGGTAGGGATAGTTAAGAAATTTAGTGTTAGTTTAAACTCTTATATTTTGACCTTTGAAAAAAATTGTAGTGCATATGAACTTTCCATTCTAGGATATGATTTTTTTCAAAACTTCATAGTAAAAGTGGTACAGTTTTAGCCGTAAAAGGAGTTCCTATGGGAAATTGCATTGTCAATATTTACAGAAATGCAACCTATATTGGGTGAAAAAAAGAGAACATACAGAATTTAACCAAATTTGGTTTATCTCACAGATTTTAAAGAAATTAACTCAAATATGGAGTTTTATAAATATTTCATGAAGATTGAGAAAATCCTGGGCCTTAACTATGATGACTCAGCATAAATTCAGTTTACAGTATGCATAGTTTACTTAAAGCCCTGAATGCAAAAATAAATTCATAATATATGCATATTTGTAAATTAAATTGTTTATTAGTGCTTATATTTACTCTTCGCAGTCATTGAAACTCATAGATCCTTCCTGAATATTATTGGTGGAGTGTTTTTGTCCTGTCAATAACCCAAAAGTAAGCTCTAACGCCTAAATCTGCTTTTTTGTCACCGTGGCATAAAAAATACAAGCTTAAAATACAAAAATATCTCAACAAAACTTACAATAGTGTGTTCTATCCTGAATATGTACTAAATATTCCATATTGCTAGAAACAGCAGAATAATGTAGGAAATTCGATGCCCCAGGGGCAAAAAACAGAGAAAATTGTCTACCCCCTGGATCATAAAAAAAAATAATTTAAATTGTAAATGCTATGATTTTATGATTTTAAAGGTCTTTATATAGAAAACAATAACTGTGCTTGGAAGTTATGCAAAAATTAGATGTTAGCAGTCATTTCTATCAAATTTTAAGTGAATTTATACATCAGACTGGTATCTGCATACTTACAACTTTTGCAAATATGGCTTTGTTTTAACACTTCTAGCTCATATTTTAGCTAAATTATGTCAGATATATGGTTAGAGATGATACTGTTGTGACAAGAATTCTAAACTGACCATTTGAGGCAGAAATTGTGAACTTTCATTGACAAATAGGCATACAGTAAAATGTGGACTGGAGACACATGCAGGATTTGATACTTTATATAATCTTGAATGTTGGAATGATTGACTGCTAAACATTACATTTACAGTATTCTGAAATACTTTCAATATGTTATCAGAACAGTTTTAAACAGGTTCTAGGCATTTTATGTCAGAAAACATGCAAATAGGGTAAGCTGGCAATAATTAAAGTCTTGTTTTCAAATTCTTTAAAAAATTGAAACAGGGGAGGGGGTATCAAATGAACAGTAAAAGAAAACTTAGAGTTTATGCAGTGATTTCTTTAAGGCTATAATTCTGATAAATAAGTATTAACGTGAGAAAAAGTGTTTTTAGGGAGTTTTCTATTGGAATAAATGTTTGTATAGTATATCCATTAAAAACAAACAACAGAGGATCCTATACAACGTTCTATAGTAGATATATAATGTTGAGAAAACAGGGGATCCTGCAGACCGACCAAGGGATCCTATAGAAAGCCTTATAGTATATACATGATAAACAAACAACAGTGGAACCTATAGAAGGTCCTATCTCAGATGCATCATTTCTAAACAACAGGGGATCCTGTAGACCGTCCAGGGGATCCTGTAGACAGTCCAGGGGATCCTATACAACGCACTGTAGTATATACATGAAAAACAAACAACAGAAGATCCTATACAACGTCCTGTAGTAGATATATAATGTTCAGACAACAGGGTATCCTGTAGGCCGCCCAGGGGATCCTGTAGAAAACCCAATAGTATATGCATGATAAACAAACAACAGGGGAACCTATAGAATTTCCTATCTCTGATGCATAATTTTTTACCAAAAGGGGATCCTGTAGACCGCCCAGGGGATCCTGTAGAACGACCTATAGTATATACATGAAAAACAAACAACAGGGGATCCTATACAACGTCCTATAGTAGATATATAATGTTGAGAAAATAGGGGATCCTGCAAACTAACCAAGGGATCCTATAGAAAGCCTTATAGTATATTCATGATAAACAAACAACAGGGGAACCTATAGAAGGTCCTATCTTTGATGCATAATTTTCAAACAACAGGGGATCTTGTAGACCGTCCAGGGGATCCTGTAGAACGCCCTATAGTATAAACATCAAAAACAATCAATAGGGGGTCTTATAGAACGTCCTATAGTAGATATATAATGTTAAGAAAACAGGGGATCCTGTAGACCGCCCATGGGATCCTGTAGAACGCCCTATAGTATATACATGAAAAACAAACAACATGAGATCTTATACATGTACAACGTCCTATAGTAGATATATAATGTTCAGACAACAGGGTATCCTGTAGGCCGCCCAGGGGATCCTGTAGAAAACCCTATAGTATATACATGATAAAAAAACGACAGGGGAACCTATAGAGGACCCTATCTTAGATGCATAATTGTCAAACAACAGGGATCCTGTAGACCGTCCAGGGGATCCTGTAGAACGCCGTATAGTATAAACATGAAAAACAATCAACAGGGGAACCTATAGAACGTCTTATAGTAGATATATAATGTTAAGACAACAGGGGATCCTGCAGACCGCCCAGGTGATCCTGTAGTACGCCCTATAGTATATACATGAAAAACAAACAACAGGGGATCCTATAGAACGTCTTATAATAGATATATAATGTTGAGAAAACAAGGGATCCTGCCGACCGCCCAAGGGATCATATAGAACGTCTTATATACATGATAAACAAACAACAGGAAACCTATAGAAGGTCCTATCTTAGATGCATAATTTTCAAACAACAGGGGATCCTGTAGACCATCCAAGGAATCCTGTAGAACGCTCTATAGTACAAAAATGAAAAACAATCAACAGGGGATATTATAGAACGTCCATTAGTAGATATATAATGTTCAGACAACAGGGGATCCTGTAGACCGCCCAGGGGATCCTGTAGTACGCCCTATAGTATATACATGAAAAACAAACAACAGGGGATCTTATAGAACGTCTTATAGTAGATATAAAATGTTGAGAAAACAAGGGATCCTGCCGACCGCCAAAGGGATCCTATAGAACGCCTTATATACATGATAAACAAACAACAGGGGAACCTATAGAAGGTCCTATCTTAGATGCATAATTTTCAAACAACAGAGGATCCTGTAGACCGTCAAAGGGATCCTGTAGAACGCTCTATAGTACAAAAATGAAAAACAATCAACAGGGGATCTTATAGAACGTTCTATAGTAGATATATAATGTTCAGACAACAGGGGATCATGTAGACCGTCCAGGGGATCCTGTAGAACGCCATATAGTATAAACATGAAAAACAATCAACAGGGGGTCTTATAGAACGTCCTATAGTAGATATATCATGTTCAGACAACAGGGGATCAGGTAGACAGCCTAGGGAGTCCTGTAGTACGCCCTATAGTGTTTACATGAAAAACAAACAGCAAGGGATCCTATAGAACGTCTTATGGTAAATATATAATGTTGAGAAAACAGGGGATCCTGCAGACCGCCCAAGGGATCCTGAAAGACCTATAGTATATACATGATAAACAAACAACAGGGGAACCTATAGAAGGTCCTATCTCAGAGGCATAATTTTTAAACAACAGAGGATCCTGTAGACCGTCAAGGGGATCCTGTAGAACGCACTGTAGTATATAAATGAAAAACAAACAACAGAAGATCCTATAGAACGTCCTATAGTAGATATATAATGTTTAGACAACAGGGTATCCTGTAGGCAGCCCAGGTGATCCTGTAGAAAACCCTATAGTATATGCATGAAAAACAAACAACAGGGGAACCTATAGAAGGTCCTATCTTAGATGCATAATTTTCAAACAACAGGGGATCCTGTAGACCATCCATGGGATCCTGTAGAACGCCCTATAGTAAAGAAATGAAAAACAAACAACAGAAGATCCTATACAACGTCCTATAGTAGATATATAATGTTCAGACAACAGGGTATCCTGTAGGCCGCCCACGGGATCCTGTAGAAAACCCTATAGTATATACATGATAAACAAACAACAGGGGAAATTATAGAATTTCCTATCTCTGATGCATAATTTTTTAACAAAAGAGGATCCTGTAGACCACCCAGGGGATCCTGTAGAACGCCCTATAGTATATACATGAATAGCAAACAACAGGGAATCCTATACAACGTCCTATAGTAGATATATAATGTTGAGAAAACAGGGGATCCTGCAGACAGACCAAGGGATCCTATAGAAAGCCTTATAGTATATACATGATAAACAAACAACAGGGGAACCTATAGAAGGTCCTATCTTAGATGCATAATTTTCAAACAACAGGGGATCTTGTAGACCGTCCAGGGGATCCTGTAGAACGCCCTATAGTATAAACATCAAAACCAATCAACAGGGGGTCTTATAGAACGTCCTTTAATAGACATATAATGATCAGACAACAGGGGATCCTGTAGAACGCCCAGGGGATCCTGTAAAACGCCCTATAGTATATACATGAAAAACAAGCAACAGGGGATCCTATAGAACGTCTTATAGTAAATATATAATGTTGAGAAAACAGGGGATCCTGCAGACCGCCCAAGGGATCCTAAAAGCCCTATAGTATATACATGAAGAACAAACAACAGGGGAACCTATAGAAGGTCCTATCTTTGATGCATAATTTTCAAACAACAGGGGATCCTGTAGAACGCTATATAGTATAAAAATGAAAAAACAATCATCAGGGGATCTTATAGAACGTCTTATAGTAGATATATAATGTTCAGACAACACGGGATCCTGTAGACAGTCTAGAGGATCCTGTATACAGTCTAGGGGATCCTGTAGTACGTCCTATAGCATATACATGAAAAACAAACAAAAGGGGATCCTATAGAACGTCTTATAGTAGATATATAATGTTGAGAAAACAGGGGATCCTGCAGACCGCCCAAGGGATCCTGAAAGCCCTATAGTATATACATGATAAACAAACAACAGGGGAACCTATTGAAGGTCCTATCTCAGATGCATAATTTTTAAACAACAGAGGATCCTGTAGACCGTCCAGGGGATCCTGTAGAACGCACTGTAGTATATACATGAAGAACAAACAACAGGGGAACCTATAGAAGGTCCTATCTTTGATGCATAATTTTCAAACAACAGGGGATCCTGTAGAACGCTATATAGTATAAAAATGAAAAAACAATCATCAGGGGATCTTATAGAACGTCTTATAGTAGATATATAATGTTCAGACAACAGGGGATCCTGTAGACAGTCTAGAGGATCCTGTATACAGTCTAGGGGATCCTGTAGTACGTCCTATAGTATATACATGAAAAACAAACAAAAGGGGATCCTATAGAACGTCTTATAGTAGATATATAATGTTTAGAAAACAGGGGATCCTGCAGACCGTCCAAGGGATCCTGAAAGCCCTATAGTATATACATGATAAACAAACAACAGGGGAACCTATTGAAGGTCCTATTTCAGATGCATAATTTTTAAACAACAGAGGATCCTGTAGACCGGCCAGGGGATCCTGTAGAACGCACTGTAGTATATACATGAAAAACAAACAACAGAAGATCCTTTACAACGTCCTATAGTAAATATAATGTTCAGACAACAGGGTATCCTATAGGCCGCCCAGGGGATCCTGTAGAAAACCCTATAGTATATACATAATAAACAAACATTAGGGGAACCTATAGAATTTCCTATCTTTGATGCATAATTTTTTACCAAAAGGGGATCCTCTAGAACGCCCTATAGTATATACATGAAAAACAAACAACAGGGGATCCTATATAACGATTATAGTAGATATATAATGTTGAGAAAACAGGGGATCCTGCCGACCGCCCAAGGAATCCTGAAAGCCCTATAGTATATGCATGAAAAACAAACAACAGGGGAACCTATAGAAGGTCCTATCTCAGATGCATAATTTTTAAACAACAGGGGATCCTGAAGACCGTCCAGGGGATCCTGTAGAACACCCATTAGTATATACATGAAAATCAAACCATAGCGGATCTTATAGAACGTTCTATAGTAGATATATAATGTTCAGACAACAGGGGATCCTGTAGACCGCCCAGGGGATCCTGTAGAACGCACTATAGTATATACATGATAAACAAACAACAGGGGATCCTATATAACGTCTTATAGTAAATATATAATGTTGAGAAAACAGGGGATCCTGCCGACCGCCCGAGGGATCCTGAAAGCCCTATAGTATATACATGAAAAACAAACAACAAGGGATCCTATAGAACGTCTTATAGTAAATATATAATGTTGAGAAAACAGGGGATCCTGCAGACCGCCCAAGGGATCCTAAAAGCCCTATAGTATATACATGAAGAACAAACAACAGGGGAACCTATAGAAGGTCCTATCTTTGATGCATAATTTTCAAACAACAGGGGATCCTGTAGAACGCTATATAGTATAAAAATGAAAATACAATCATCAGGGGATCTTATAGAACGTCTTATAGTAGATATATAATGTTGAGAAAACAAGGGATCCTGCCGACCGCCCAAGGGATCCTATAGAACGTCTTATATACATGATAAACAAACAACAGGAAACCTATAGAAGGTCCTATCTTAGATGCATAATTTTCAAACAACAGGGGATCCTGTAGACCATCCAAGGAATCCTGTAGAACGCTCTATAGTACAAAAATGAAAAACAATCAACAGGAGATATTATAGAACGTCCATTAGTAGATATATAATGTTCAGACAACAGGGGATCCTGTAGACCGCCCAGGGGATCCTGTAGTACGTCCTATAGCATATACATGAAAAACAAACAAAAGGGGATCCTATAGAACGTCTTATAGTAGATATATAATGTTGAGAAAACAGGGGATCCTGCAGACCGCCCAAGGGATCCTGAAAGCCCTATAGTATATACATGATAAACAAACAACAGGGGAACCTATTGAAGGTCCTATCTCAGATGCATAATTTTTAAACAACAGAGGATCCTGTAGACCGTCATGGGGATCCTGTAGAACGCACTGTAGTATATACATGAAGAACAAACAACAGGGGAACCTATAGAAGGTCCTATCTTTGATGCATAATTTTCAAACAACAGGGGATCCTGTAGAACATTATATAGTATAAAAATGAAAAAACAATCATCAGGGGATCTTATAGAACGTCTTATAGTAGATATATAATGTTCAGACAACAGGGGATCCTGTAGACAGTCTAGAGGATCCTGTATACAGTCTAGAGGATCCTGTAGTACGTCCTATAGTATATACATGAAAAACAAACAAAAGGGGATCCTATAGAACGTCTTATAGTAGATATATAATGTTTAGAAAACAGGGGATCCTGCAGACCGTCCAAGGGATCCTGAAAGCCCTATAGTATATACATGATAAACAAACAACAGGGGAACCTATTGAAGGTCCTATTTCAGATGCATAATTTTTAAACAACAGAGGATCCTGTAAACCGGCCAGGGGATCCTGTAGAACGCACTGTAGTATATACATGAAAAACAAACAACAGAAGATCCTTTACAACGTCCTATAGTAAATATAATGTTCAGACAACAGGGTATCCTATAGGCCGCCCAGGGGATCCTGTAGAAAACCCTATAGTATATACATAATAAACAAACATTAGGGGAACCTATAGAATTTCCTATCTTTGATGCATAATTTTTTACCAAAAGGGGATCCTCTAGAACGCCCTATAGTATATACATGAAAAACAAACAACAGGGGATCCTATATAACGATTATAGTAGATATATAATGTTGAGAAAACAGGGGATCCTGCCGACCGCCCAAGGAATCCTGAAAGCCCTATAGTATATGCATGAAAAACAAACAACAGGGGAACCTATAGAAGGTCCTATCTCAGATGCATAATTTTTAAACAACAGGGGATCCTGAAGACCGTCCAGGGGATCCTGTAGAACACCCATTAGTATATACATGAAAATCAAACCATAGCGGATCTTATAGAACGTTCTATAGTAGATATATAATGTTCAGACAACAGGGGATCCTGTAGACCGCCCAGGGGATCCTGTAGAACGCACTATAGTATATACATGATAAACAAACAACAGGGGATCCTATATAACGTCTTATAGTAAATATATAATGTTGAGAAAACAGGGGATCCTGCCGACCGCCCGAGGGATCCTGAAAGCCCTATAGTATATACATGAAAAACAAACAACAAGGGATCCTATAGAACGTCTTATAGCAAATATATAATGTTGAGAAAACAGGGGATCCTGCAGACCGCCCAAGGGATCCTAAAAGCCCTATAGTATATACATGAAGAACAAACAACAGGGGAACCTATAGAAGGTCCTATCTTTGATGCATAATTTTCAAACAACAGGGGATCCTGTAGAACGCTATATAGTATAAAAATGAAAAAACAATCATCAGGGGATCTTATAGAACGTCTTATAGTAGATATATAATGTTGAGAAAACAAGGGATCCTGCCGACCGCCCAAGGGATCCTATAGAACGTCTTATATACATGATAAACAAACAACAGGAAACCTATAGAAGGTCCTATCTTAGATGCATAATTTTCAAACAACAGGGGATCCTGTAGACCATCCAAGGAATCCTGTAGAACGCTCTATAGTACAAAAATGAAAAACAATCAACAGGGGATATTATAGAACGTCCATTAGTAGATATATAATGTTCAGACAACAGGGGATCCTGTAGACCGCCCAGGGGATCCTGTAGTACGTCCTATAGCATATACATGAAAAACAAACAAAAGGGGATCCTATAGAACGTCTTATAGTAGATATATAATGTTGAGAAAACAGGGGATCCTGCAGACCGCCCAAGGGATCCTGAAAGCCCTATAGTATATACATGATAAACAAACAACAGGGGAACCTATTGAAGGTCCTATCTCAGATGCATAATTTTTAAACAACAGAGGATCCTGTAGACCGTCATGGGGATCCTGTAGAACGCACTGTAGTATATACATGAAGAACAAACAACAGGGGAACCTATAGAAGGTCCTATCTTTGATGCATAATTTTCAAACAACAGGGGATCCTGTAGAACATTATATAGTATAAAAATGAAAAAACAATCATCAGGGGATCTTATAGAACGTCTTATAGTAGATATATAATTTTCAGACAACAGGGGATCCTGTAGACAGTCTAGGGGATCATGTATACAGTCTAGGGGATCCTGTAGTACGTCCTATAGTATATAAATGAAAAACAAACAAATGGGGATCCTATAGAACGTCTTATAGTAGATATATAATGTTTAGAAAACAGGGGATCCTGCAGACCGCCCAAGGGATCCTGAAAGCCCTATAGTATATACATGATAAACAAACAACAGGGGAACCTATTGAAGGTCCTATTTCAGATGCATAATTTTTAAACAACAGAGGATCCTGTAGACCGGCCAGGGGATCCTGTAGAACGCACTGTAGTATATACATGAAAAACAAACAACAGAAGATCCTTTACAACGTCCTATAGTAAATATAATGTACAGACAACAGGGTATCCTATAGGCCGCATAGGGGATCCTGTAGAAAACCCTATAGTATATACATAATAAACAAACATTAGGGGAACCTATAGAATTTCCTATCTCTGATGCATAATTTTTTACCAAAAGGGGATCCTGTAGAACGACCTATAGCATATACATGAAAAACAAACAACAGGGTATCCTATATAACGATTATAGTAGATATATAATGTTGAGAAAACAGGGGATCCTGCAGACCGCCCAAGGAATCCTGAAATCCCTATAGTATATGCATGAAAAACAAACAACAGGGGAACCTATAGAAGGTCCTAACTCAGATGCATAATTTTTAAACAACAGGGGATCCTGAAGACCGTCCAGGGGATCCTGTAGAACACCCATTAGTATATTCATGAAAACCAAACCATAGCGGATCCTATACAACGTCCTTTAGTAGATATATAATGTTCAGACAACAGGGGATCCTGTAGACCGCCCAGGGGATCCTGTAGAACGCACTATAGTATATACATGATAAACACACAACAGGGGATCCTATATAACGTCTTATAGTAAATATATAATGTTGAGAAAACAGGGGATCCTGCCGACCGCCCGAGGGATCCTGAAAACCCTATAGTATATACATGAAAAACAAACAACAGTCGATCCTATAAAACGTCCTATTGTAGATATATAATGTTCAGACAACAGGGGATCCTATAGACTTCCCTGGGGATCCTGTAGAAAGCCTTATAGTATATACATGATAGAAAAACAATAGGGGAACCTATAGAAGTTCCTATCCCAGATGCATAATTTTAAAACAAACGGTGATCCTGCAGACCGCCCAGGGGATCCTATAGAAAGCCCTATAGTATATACATGATAAAAAAACAACGGGATCCTATAGAACGTCCTATAGTAAATATATAATGTTAAAAAAACAGGGGATCCTGCAGACCGCCCAAGGGATCCTATAGAACGCTTTATATACATTATAAACAAACAACAGGGGAACCTATAGAAGGTCCTATCGTTGATGCATAATTTTCAAACAACAGGGGATCCTGTTGAACGCCATATAGTATAAAAATGAAAAACAATAATCAGGGGATCTTATAGAACGTCCTAAAGTAGATATATAATGTTCAGACAACAGGGGATCCTGTAGACATTCTAGGGGATCCTGTAGTACGCCCTATAGTATATACATGAAAAACAAACAACAGAGGATCCTATAGAACGTCTTATAGTAAATATATAATGTTGAGAAAACAGGGGATCTTGCAGACCGCACAAGGGATCCTAAAAGCCCTATAGTATATACACGTTGAATAAACAACAGGGGAACCTATAGAAGGTCCTATCTCAGATGCATAATTCTTAAACAACAGAGGATCCTGTAGACCGTCCAGGGGATCCTGTAGAACGCACTGTAGTATATACATGAAAAACAAACAACAGAAGATCCTTTACAACGTCCTATAGTAAATATAATGTTCAGACAACAGGGTATCCTGTAGGCCGCCCAGGGGATCCTGTAGAAAACCCTATAGTATATACATAATAAACAAACAACAGGGGAACCTATAGAATTTCCTATCTCTGATGCATAATTTTTTAACAAAAGGGGATCCTGTACACCGCCCAGGGGATCCTGTAGAACGCCCTATAGTATATACATGAAAAACAAACAACAGGGGATCCTATACAACGTCCTATAGTAGATATATAATGTTGAAAAAACAGGGGATCCTGCAGACCGACCAAGGGATCCTATAGAAAGCCTTATAGTATATACATGATAAACAAACAACAGGGGAACCTATAGAAGGTCCTATCTTAGATGCATAATTTTCAAACAACAGGGGATCTTGTAGACCGTCCAGGTGATCCTGTAGAACGCCCTATAGTATATACATCAAAAAAAAATCAACAGGGGGTCTTATAGAACGTTCTATAGTAGATATATAATGTTAAGACAACAGGGGATCCTGTAGACCGCCCATGGGATCCTGTAGCACGCCCTATAGTATATACATGAAAAACAAATAACAGGAGATCCTATAGAACGTCTTATAGTAGATATATAATGTTGAGAAAACAGGGGATCCTGCAGACCGCCCAAGGGATCCTATAGAACGCCTTATATACATGATAAACAAACAACAGGGGAACCTATAGAAGGTCCTATCTTTGATGCATAATTTTCAAACAATAGGGGATCCTGTAGAACGCCATATAGTATAAAAATGAAAAACAATCATCAGGGGATCTTATAGAACGTCCTATAGTAGATATATAATGTTCAGATAACAGGGGATCCTGTAGACAGTCTAGGGGATCCTGTAGTACGCCCTATAGTATATACATGAAAAACAAACAACAGAGGATCCTATAGAATGTCTTATAGTAAATATATAATGTTGAGAAAACAGGGGATCTTGCAGACCGCACAAGGGATCCTAAAAGCCCTATAGTATATACACGTTGAATAAACAACAGGGGAACCTATAGAAGGTCCTATCTCAGATGCATAATTCTTAAACAACAGGGGATCCTGTAGACCGTCCATGGGATCCTGTAGAACGCACTGTAGTATATACATGAAAAACAAACAACAGTCCATCCTATAAAACGTCCTATAGTAGATATATAATGTTCAGACAACAGGGTATCCTGTAGACCGCCCAGGGGATCCTGTAGAACGCCCTATAGTATATACATGAAAAACAAATAACAGGGGATCCTATATAACGTCTTATAGTAGATATATAATGTTGAGAAAACAGGGGATCCTGCCGACCGCCCAAGGGATCCTGAAAGCTCTATAGTATATGCATGATAAACAAACAACAGGGGAACCTATAGAAGGTCCTATCTCAGATGCATAATTTTTAAACAACAGGGGATCCTGTAGACCGTCCAGGGGATCCTGTAGAACACCCTGTAGTATATACATGAAAACCAAACAACAGCGGATCCTATATACAACGTCCTATAGTAGATATATAATGTTGAGAAACAGGGGATCCTGCAGACCGCCCAAGGGATCCTGCAGACCACCCAAGGGATCCTATAGAAAGCCCTATAGTATATACATGATAAACAAACTACAGGGGAACCTATAGAAGGTTCTATCTAAGATGCATAATTTTCAAACAACAGGGGATCCTGTAGACCGCCCAGGGGATCCTGTAGAACGCACTGTAGTATATACCTGAAAAACAAACAACAGAAGATCATATAGAACGTCCTATAGTAGATATATAATGTTAAAACAACAGGGTATCCTGTAGGCCGCCCAGGGGATCCTGTAGAAAACCCTATAGTATATACATAATAAACAAACAACAGCGGAACCTATAGAATTTCCTATCTTTGATGCATAATTTTTTAACAAAAGGGGACCCAGTAGACCGCCCAGGGGATCCTGTAGAACGCCCTATAGTATATACATGAAAAACAAACAACAGGGGATCCTATAGAACATCCTATATATATAGTAGATATATAATGTTGAAAAAACAGGGGATCCTGCAGACCGCCCAAGGGATCCTATAGAACGCCTTATATACATGATAAACAAACAACAGGGGAACCTATAGAAGGTCCTATCTTAGATGCATAATTTTCAAACAACATTGGATCCTGTAGAACGACCCTATAGTATAAAAATGAAAAACAATCAACAGGGGATCTTATAGAACGTCCTATAGTATATATATAATGTTTAGACAACAGGGGATCTTGTAGACCGCCCAGGGGATCCTGTAGTACGCCCTATAGTATATACATGACAAACAAACAACAAGGGATCCTATAGAACGTTCTATAGTAGATATATAATGTTCAGACAACAGGGGATCATGTAGACCGCCCAGGGGATCCTGTAGAACGCCCTAATAGTAGCTTCATTATAAACAATTAACAAGGGTTCCTATAGAACGCCCTATAGTAGAATGTTCAGACAACAGGGGGTCCTGTAGACGGCCCAGGGGATCCTTTGAACGTCCTTTAGTAGATGTTTTATATCGAGACAGATTTATTTTTTATTCAAATGCAAACCTAGCAATTTTTTTTTTTCAATCAATCCAAAGCCAGAATTTATTATTCAACATCATACATGCCTATTGAAGATGAATTCAGAATTGTCTTTGAGCAACTGTATACTAGGCCCGATTTTTTTAATTGTCAAAATGAAGGCCAGATTAATTCGTTTCTTTAAACGCAGACCAGACCCCCACCACCCCCTCACACTCCCGTAAAGAAAATTTCTCGTGCCTTAGTACATGTACGTGTAAGCTACATTTTTTTTTCAATTTGCCTACATCAAAGTACTCTTTTAAGCGGATAATAAAAATATTATTAACTCCATAGTATATTCAAAGCCATGGGACCACGTGCATGGGACATTTGCAGGTCTTTACAACATAATTAAGGCACCACTACTGTTTGTCATATATATATGAAATATCATGTATTTTAAAAAGGAATCTGTATTTGCTTAAAGAGGGCACAATGTAATGCGGTACGTTTTCTTATTTTTCATGTGATAAAAAAAATAAATAAAGCAAATTCACCTGAGTGTTACATGAAAGTTAATGATTTTGCATCGTTTTTTTTTAGATAGTTTTACATGTTGAGAATATTCTATTTTTAGCATTAGTATTTTCAGAATCGTTTATAAAAAGCCTATAAATAGAATATGCATAATTCATGATTCGTGACGTAGGGCGGTCTACGGGATCCCTTCTTCCGCTTACCGTAATTTTCCCCCAAAATTGTACCGATTGAAAGCTTGGTTTTACTTCTTTAGCTTGCTCTTACCTGACTTGGTACCATGATGTCCAAGGTAACCAGTCGACAAATTATATAATCCAGAGTCAAAAGTCGGTAATATGAAAATAGTCTATTTAATTACTCATTTATTGTCACATTTCATTCATAAATGTGTGATAGTAACCTCAAAATTTAGATATATTAGCCTCATAAGTACAAATTTTGAGGGAGTATAAATGGAGTCAAAGGGATCTTGTAATGAAAACAAAAAGATACATAAGGGTTGTTCATCATCTCAGAATCATCTTTTGTATCAATATTCAACTGTTTGTATGCAATATTTAATAATTTATTGGAGAAGATATTGCTCTACACTATATTCTTTCATGATGTAGCGTGATTTGTATTTTTGGACAAAATTTTGCACGAATCGCTGCATGCAGATTTCGTTTTAATTTATACTTAATTTCTCTCAAACTATTAAGCTGATTATAACAAAACTTGGCAGTAATGCTTGTCAATTTAGTGATCGAAGTGAGTGAAATATAACGACTGAATAATTCGGACTATGAAGCACCTATGCATTTTATATGGGACAAAATGGCAGCTTCCTACATCACCAACGTCTTGTGATGTCTTACTTAATTGTATATGAATGGTGTTAAAGATATATTTTCGATTTGACTGTTTTATAATGTTCTTCTTGATATTTTGTCTCTTGAACTACTAATTTCCATGTGCAAAAAATATTGATCCCCCACTTTGAATTTATAAAAAATTTGAACCCCCCTTTTCCACATACAGAAAAAAACTTGATCCCCCCTGCATTTTGACCAGCCCCCCCCCCCCCCCCCCCCCCCCTTCCCAGATAAAAAATGATAAGTCCCTTATATATGCCGACAATAATCAGCTGTTTATCCTGTAAAGGAACTAATCATAGCTTACTTCCACTCCAACTGGAAATATAAATATTTGGTTATTATTTACTTTTATTCAATGGAGAAGCCTCTTGTTTTTACCGAGTTTAATTCACTCAAGTATGAGGTAAATTCCTTACCGGAAGGTCTAAGGAGAAGACGAATGTATAGACTGGTTCCTGATCGCAATATTCAGTCCAACAGCGTATGGCTATTAGCTAATACCTGGAACGTAGTACCGGGAACCAGGATAACGAATGTACTATTTTTGATCGCGTAGAGACATATATGTATCTTCTGTAATCTCTGGTCACGGATCAGCAGATCTTTTTCCGCCATTGTTTATTATTGTTTATTGAGGTAAGACAACTTATTTTGAATTGGATCTTGTCAAATAACGGTCACATATTAAGACACACATCCATTTAATTATGAATAACTAGGTTGTTACAAGACGTATCGAATGATTGACATCAAAAATTTAAATAAACGTTGACCTGTTTTTTTTATCAGTCAACATAATAAAGGTGAAATAGAATTTTGGCATTTAATTATATATAACGATAAAATATTCGTCATTGTCAGACTGGTTTATAATGTCTTTCTATTTATACTATCAATGAATGTGTTTACATAAATGATGTATGAATATTTATCATATAATATAATCATGTGATACATTTCTTTTGGCAATATGTTCTGAACAAATACAAGAATACATTGTTATTGAGAAGCAAATTAAGGTTACACATGTTAAAGACAGTTATTCTGTATATATTTTATGAACAAGGACATTCTACATAGGCGGATTTAGAGGGTTTTTCAGGGCCCCCTCTTTTGTGGCAAAAATTTGCTTGATTATATAGGGAATCACTGAAGCATGACTGGAGCGGGCCCCCTCTTAGGCAGTCAGTGGGCCCCCACTTATGAAAATTTCTGGATCCGCCACTGTTCTATTCGTAATATTGATTAGACAAAAAACAATATGCACACATCACATATAATTATATATATGTTTCAAAAATGGTAGATGTGCAAAAGGCATGAAAGGTACATGTACGTAATAAAATCACGTGGAAACCGTTCTTGTCTGTCTTTTTCTTCTATCATCTTGTTAGTTTTTGACAGAACAAAATAATACAAATAAAAAACAAAAAACTACACGGTATGTTCCTATAAAAGTCAGGGGACTTATTGAAATAAGTGATTTTTAAATCACTTATTTAAGTAACAAATTCGAAGTTTTGTCACAAATTGTGATTTTGTAGTTTTACCAAAATTTTAAACACATAGGTTTAGATAATATCTTTTCATTAGTAAAATTGAAAAAAATGAACTTTTTGCTTCTTTTAAGCAGCAAGGTTTATGCCTTTGATGCAATCATTTAGCTGCAAATTCTATTTTAGTTGAAACAATGCTATAAAAATGGCTTTACATAATGAACTGATACTTTCTTAACAGATTTTTCCTAGCAGTGGGAGTATTTTTCCTGTAAAATTCAAGGTTTCATCTTATAGATTATGTAATAAAATTCTACTGTTCGCGATCAAAATTTCACTGTTCGGGGATGTTGAAATTAGTGGGGGTTATTAAAATAATGATACTTAAAGAAATGATTTTTTGGAAGGAAATTGAGGTACATGTATGATACTTAAACAAGTGATTTTTATGTCATTATCCTAGATTTAGTACAAGGTCATCACCTGACATGACCCGGTCATCCTATCAACACAGATGTTGGTTCTGATAATTTTAGCAACATAATTAGTCCCTGGATCATTAGTATTCTATATTTAAAACTACAATAAAATTAAATCACTTAGTCTAGTGATTAATTTGTACTACTTAAATAGGTGATTATTAAAGAAAGACAACTCTTACTTCCAACCTTTTATGGACATAATGTTACTTGAATCAGTGATTTAGAAAATTACTCATTTAAGTAAGTCCCCTGACTGTATAGTTAAACATTATAAAAACTTTAATAATTAGATTTCAAGTGTTTGGCTTTCTTCTATAGGTCACTCAGTTATTTTTGGCATTGCCGTCCGATCGATATTTAGTCAACATAGGGTCCCTATATAAAGTATGCAACGAAAAGAAAAGGAACAAAACGAAAAGAAAAGAAACAAAAGATAATGACAGTAACGGAGCAACCATTTAAGTTAAAAAAAAAGGGGGGGGGGGTATGGTTTTAAGTCTAAGTCAGCAATTTTTTTTGGCGCAAAGCGCAAACAATTTTATTCAGTTTTTCAACGCTGTCAATTAATTTAAGTTTAACACTATAAGGTATGAGAAAAATCTGGATTTAGAATATATTTTTTTTGTCATGATTGTGCTTGAACAGAAGATTTATTTTTATCAAATTGGGGATCAGAATATATTTTTAGGAAATATAGGAATAGGAATATATTATAATAACGAAACAAAATATATGTATTATCTCGTTTTTGCATTTACAACCTTTAAATTGGCCGTAGAATGGATGTTGATAAAAAGTATTTTGGGGATGGTGTTGAATTAGTGTTTAACGTCCAGTACGTGTAAATATTACAGTTGCATATCTGAATGAGTACATTTTATGGTGTTTGTTAAGTAAAATCAATTTGATTCATAAAATTGAGAATGGAAATGGGGAATGTGTCAAAGAGACAACAACCCGACCATAAAGCAGACAACAGCCGAAGGCCCCCAATGGGTCTTCAATGCAGCGAGAAACTCCCGCACCCGAAGGCGTCCTTCAGCTGGCCCCTAAACAAATATGTACATGTATACTACATGTACTAGTTCAGTGATAATGGACGTCATACTAAACTCAAAATTATACACAGGAAACTAAAATTAAAAACGATACAAGACTAACAAAGGCCAGAGGCTCCTGACTTGGGACAGGCGCAAAAATGCGGCGGGGTTAAACATGTTTTTTTAGATCTCAACCCTCCCCCTATACCTCTATATTTGATTCATAAGGGTTCAATGGCACCCTTCCGAGATGTAATTGCTTATATGGCCAAAAAGGTCACCATTACTTTCCATCTGTCTGTTCAGTCATATTTAACACATTTTCATCTCTGGAAATGTGGACCAAAATATAGCCAAACTCGCAAGAATTCTTGCTCGTTCAGGGAAGGTCCTTAACAGCAATTTTCAATTATTCAAGATCAATTTGAAAATATGGCCTGGTAGACAGATGTATACTTTGATTCTAATTGTCAAATCCCCCTCAAAAACTACACAGCGAATTTAATAAAGCTTGTTTATTGCAAGGCATACTTCTTTATCTTATTAAGAGAGCAAGAATAAAATACATTTAATTAAAGTTAATCGTTTTGGGATATCTGTTTCAAAGATGACGACAGATATGTTCCAAATGTTAAACACAATTCCGTTCTCTTTCCCTTGAACGTGACATCACCGAATTGGACGTATCACTCACTGATTTTTCACTTGTATAACCAACACAAATGATGCCACATGTTGAGTCAGATCTGCTTACCCGTCCGGAGTACTATATTGAGCATGAGATTACCCCTGTTTTTGTGCTTTAATTCACATGAAGTTCATATTGCTCAGTCCAGAGTTTTAAATGTGTTTTATGGACAGCTGTTTGTCTTTTCATCGTCTTTCATTTTTTTGCAACGTTATTGCCAATCTGTCTTCCGTAAATTACAAGTTTTAATATTTTTATGGTGTCTTCCGCCTTTCTTAAAAAGAAAATAATTTGCTATCGAACAATTATGGTTCAAACCGATTGAGTGGTCACGTAGTGGTTTGCTCACCTCAATTGAAGCACTGATGTGGACTGAGGTACCTGTTTTGATACTTGGCTATGCCCAAACCAAAACTTGAAAATCATTATTTTTTGCTTCCTCACTATTAGTGATTTAAAGGAGGAAGATCAATAACTTTTCTGCTCAGAGTTGGAATAATGTGTCCTGGTAGGGTAGAATTTCATTTTGCAGACTGTTGCCTGGTGTAGTAACGCGTATAAAATCCAACTCATCATCTCCGTCTTGCACAAAACAGGTGATTATTCAGAACACCAAAAGTGTGTTCTCGTATGCTCGTTCCGATAAACACTGTAGTATTTGTAACTGGACGTTAAACGCTAATTTTTCACTGTCATCCAAATGATTCTTATTAAAAATCTATTTCTAAGTCTTTAAATGCTAAAGGAGAGAACCATGATTGTTCGATAACAAATTATTATCTTTTTAAGAAAGGCAAAAGACACATATATATATATATATATATATATATATATGTATAAACAAGTCTAAATTGAAAACAACGTTCAAACCTATGATTGTGTTGGATAAAAACCGCAATTTTTATACGTGTGCATGCAAAACAAATTTCTTGTTAGAGGGAGCTAGCAGAAACAACATTTTCCAAAAGACCAAAAAAGTGAAAAAGTATATTTTAATAAAACGCATTTGACTAACAGGTCGAACAACAAATGTTCTTAAACCCTGCTGACTGCCATTGGCGATTGCCAAATAAACGGATCACCGATGTAATAAATGGATCTTAATTATAAATTTAATACCAAACAGAAAACAATAAACTTGCGGAAAAGAAGGTATACCTCAAACAAAAAGTGCAAAGGTTTTTGTACACCATATACGGATTTCGACAATTAATGTCACTTCAGTGATGTTAGGAATCGAAACGGTATTTGGAAAGCCAAATAATTTACCTCAATTTAGGATAGACTCTTGAATTTTGAGGAGTCAAAATAGGATGAACAGATCATATAAACCCGAAGGCAAATATAATACAAGCCCAAACGAAAAAATATAAACAAGTCTAAATTGAAAACAACGTTCAAACCTATGATTGCGTTGGATAAAAACCGCAATTTTTATACGTGCATGTGCATGCAAAACACATTTCTTGTTAGAACGGTCTAAATACAGCACAAACAACATTTTCCAAAAGACCAAAAAAGTGAAAAAGTATATTTTAACAAAACGCATTTGAATAACAGGTCGAACAACAAATGTTCTTAAACCCTGCTGACTGCCATTGGCGATTGACAAATAAACGGATCACCGATGTAATAAATGGATCTTAATTATAAATTTAATACCAAACAGAAAACAATAAACTTGCGGAAAAGATGGTATACCGCAAACAAAAGGTGCAAAGGTTTGTGTACACCATATCCGGATTTCGACAATTAATGTCTCTTCAGTGATGTTAGGAATCGAAACGGTATTTGGAAAGCCAAATAATTTACCTCAGTTTAGGATAGACTCTTGAATTTTGAGGAGTCAAAATAGGATGAACAGATCATATAAACCCGAAGGCAAATATAATACAAGCCCAAACGAAAAAATATAAACAAGTCTAAATTGAAAACAACGTTCAAACCTATGATTGCCTTGGATAAAAACCGCAATTTTTATACGTGTGCATGCAAAACAGATTTCTTGTTAGAGGGGTCTAAATACAGCACAATTAACATTTTCCAAAAGACCAAAAAAGTGAAAAAGTATATTTTAACAAAACGCAATGACTTACAGGTCGAACAACAAATGTTCTTAAACCCTGCTGACTGCCATTGGCGATTGTTATTGGCGATATATATATATATAAAAATTGCGGTTTTTATCCAACGCAATCATACTTTTGAACGTTGTTTTCAATTAAGACTTGTTTATATATATATATATATATATATATATATGTGTGTGTGTATGTGTATGTCGTGTACAAGTTGCGATTTTGTACATGTTATAACATATACAAAAATATTGTACATGGTATTATCATGATTATAACAACAGATAATAAATTGTACAATGCAAATATACAAGTTATACCATGTACAAAAGTATACCTCACAAAATATTGCTTAAAAATGGTTTTAACTTGTACAAGTTTTGAAAATAAAGATATGTTTCTATTATTGCAACATATGTTATGAACCTCAATAATGTTTCCATATTTTTTTTATTTTTCATTCATGTTAGTGTGTTTTGTCCTTTTTGATACAGTTGATGACCAGATGAATAGTTTATACAATTTATTTATATCTTTTAAAACACACATGCATGCAGTCAACAAACACTATTCAGTATTCTAATCTGATGAATTATAATTGAGAGTGTTCACTCCTTGATATGTCGAGGAAAATATCTCTACAAACAATACCCTGTTTTCTAAGTAGAGGATAGATATTTAAAACATCAAAACAACATTCGCCTCATGCAATAATCTTATTAGTTATCAAAAAAAATAATAATTTGAAGTATAATATTTACATCAGTTATGCAGTTAGGCCAAAAATGTTGAAGAGCAGATTCAATAACTCCAAATATATTTATAATTAAACGTGGTCCAATGAAATCAATTTTCTCTCTCTGGCTTTTATAGAGCATGCATAGGTCAGGATACATTGCTTTAATTTTTGCATGCTTAAAAAAGAGGGGGAGGGGTACTACCCAAAATTTTAATACATTGTTCTTAAAAATATCAAGATGAACCAGTTATCTACTTTATTGTCATTGAGGAAATGTATGCTACATGTATTATTAAACAGTGTCACACTGCCATAGGCCATGGTGGACTGCATATTACATACTAATACATACAATTACATGAAAACACAATATAGCAACATAAGCCAGGAAGCAATAAAAAACATTTCTGAAACTTTCACTGTCCTCTAAAGAAAAAACGTTCTGGCCTTTTGATTATTGTTCTTTATTAATATTCAATAAATTTCAAATGTATATTCTGATTTATTTAAATTTTTTTTATAATAAAATATTGTACAAGTTAAACCCATTTTTAAGCAATATTTTGTACATGTTATAACATGTACGAGGTACTTATGTACATGTTATAACTTGTATTTTTGCATCATACAAGTTATAACATGTACAAAATCGCAACATGTACACGACATATATATATTGTGTCGTTATTATAATTTTGATTAATCATGTTGATTATAATTTTTTTTTTTCGTTTTGTTTGATGCTATTTCGTTTTTTTTTTTTTTGGTTGATTTTTGTTAGGTTTCGACTCATTATTTTCCTTTCATTTCGTTTCTATTTCTTTTCGCTTTTTATAGACACTCGTCAACAAATCTCGGTTAAAACTTTTAATATCTTTTTAAAACAGATTTTTGTTACATTTCTTTATAACCTTTGACAATTTGATAGAGCTTAATATAGTTTTTGTTTGTTGTTTTTTTAAACATGCTGAATCGAAGTGTCTGTAATAGTAGCTACTCCGTATAATTGTGTTGTATTTAACATACAAACAGTGCTTGGACAAATACACAAAAAAATGAAAACAAACTTGGGGTAACCGTTTTAGATTTTAAGATACTGGATATCCAAACTAACAACATTACAACAACAACAAAAAGAATATATATGGACAGTTATGAAAAGTAGGAGAAAATTTTGTATTTTCATTATTTCTAATTTATAAGTACACATACTTTTTTGTCTTGCCTGCGACGAAATGGGTAGTATACGAGACATAGGGATTACTATCATGACTATCCGGTGGCGTAAACTATTTGTATAATACTTTATATTTTTGAAGGTAGAAGATCTGGATGCTCCATTCCTTGTATGCAGATACCTTATGTTACGATGTTTCCGTCTTTCATATGTCCATTTTCATCGACCTCGTTTTCATGGTTCAGCAACTACTTGAAAAAAATATAGTTTGTTTGTCATGTGAATTTCTCAGTTATTATGAACAATTGGATAACTATATTTGGTTTAATGGGTAACCGTTCCTTGCAACGTCTGCATATTCGTCAGACAGGATTCACCTGACCTCAACCTCATTCCATGGATCAGTGATCAAGGTTAAAGTTACATGATTAGGTCCATTTCTCAAATACAATAAGCAGTAGGTCAACTATATGTGGTGTATGATACATGTATGATTGTAAGGGGTATATGTCAGTCACACAGGTTTTGTCTGACCTTGACCTCATTTTCATGATTAATGTGAAGTTTAAGAGTTTTGGTTTGTTTTTCAAGTACTATAAGCAGTAGGTGAACTATATTTGGCATATGGAATATAGATGTACATGTCGATATGACCTTGACCTCATTTTAATGGTTTAGTGGCTTTTATGTTTAAGTCTGTTTTTCTTACATAATTATAAGCAATAGCTCAACCATATTTGTTGCACGGAATAATTGTAAGGTGCATATAAAATTATGTCTGTCTCGATGTTTTCATCTAACCTTGACCTCATTCTCATGGTTCATTGAATTAGTCAATGTTAAGTTTTTGTGTTTTGGTCTGTTTTTCTACTTTTATATACAATGGGTCATTTCTATTTTGTGTATGCCTATGGAATTATTGCAAGGTGTACTTGTCTGTCTGGCAGGTATCATCTGACAATGACATTTAACCTCATTTTCATGGTTCATTGTTAAATGTTAAGATTTTGTGTTTTGACCTGTTTTTCAATTACCACAAGCTATAGGTCAACTATATTTGCTGTATGGAATAATTGTAAGGTGTATATGTCTGTCTGACAGGATTTATCATGTTTATCTGACCTTGACCTTAGTGTCATGGATCTTTAAAAAATGTAAATTTTCTGTGATACTTCAAGTAGTCTTGTAGTAAAACCTTTATCTTTTACACTTTCAAGATAAAATCAATGGTCATGTAAAGCAGGTCAGACATTTCAGCATGTGCACCCTTGTTGTAAATTGGTATGCAATTCAGAAACTAATCATAAATAAAAAATCGATTAGTGCTTTTTTTTATCATATTTTGGAAAAAAACATGATAGAGACAAGTCCACCTTCATCTTAAAATCATATATGTCTAAATTTGTATACAATTTAAATATATACATATAGACTTGGGGCCTGATTAAGATGAAAGCTAAAATCTGCAAGATTCAACACATCGAAAATGTATTTTATAAAACCTGATATTAAATTTTTTTAATAAAAGATTATGTTTCCAGCTTGATTTCTTAAAGAACATCGTATATAGGCAAAACAAAAGTTTTCTGCACGATATTACTTAAAAAAAAGACGAGCAAAGGAACAGTTATTTAGTCCTTTTAAATGAGAGACATTGGTGAAGATTATTCCCACTTAATTACAGGTGGCGCTGTGGTAGATCAGGTCCAGCAACATCTGTTTGCATGAAAAGGAAGCCAGCATGCTTTTTATTGGCACATGATACACAAATATGTGTATGCTGATACTTAAGCCTTAATTATAATAAATTCTTTTGTTTCATTTTTATCTTATTCACTATTTAATATAATTAGTGACACATTTTACATCAAAATCAATAGAGGTATCATCTGGAATCAATGGGTGTAAATACCGGCCAATATACAGCCAGTCAGCAATTGTACAATAGATTTCTGAAATACTTGCGACTGGGGACCGAAATTGAATCATTTCTTGGTCAAATTAAAGAGTCATACCGAAATGAAGCTGCGGAACCGTAACTCTCATGGTCCTTATTATATCTTTTTGAGTTTTCAGACCTCTTTGGTCAGCAAATTGTCAAAAAATATCAGAAGGACCTAAATGCTATGGTTCCGCAGCTAACTGAAATGAAAAGAGAAATCATCTACAAAGTTAATGTTTACAAAAAGATCTTGTTGTTATAGAGTCCCAGTGTAACTGTGTTGCAGGTATATTGGCCCAACAGTTCATTGTAAACAATTTAGCATATTTGTGCAGTTCTCTTTGACATGACACAGTTTTCTTGTTTAAGGTATAATACCACCACATCATAGTACGTCACATCCGGTTGCATACGGAAATAGATCGAAAAAAAATATACCCTTGAATTTGACAGTTGTAGGTAATTGATCCTACATTTCATTGCAATAAAACATTTCTGAGTCATAAACATATATCTTGGGTATTTCAAAGCACCATTATTTCTTTATTTGGAGTTTCTATAGAATATTTTGGAAACTTGAGGTTACATGGTTACTAAAGCTTGTACACAGGTTAAAAAAAGGGGAAAATTTGATTGGTTAACTTCCAGTGATGGTTATTTTCTTATATGCAATGAAATGTTATGTGAAATTTTTTCTATAGTACTGGACAGGATAAGTCTTTACTCATGCCAAGTATTTCTTTATTTGAAACAAAGATAAATTCTGCACAATTTTTTGAAAAGTGCAAATTTAACAAAGACTAATAGGGGAAAATCAATGGTGGTATTACACCTTAAAGGAGTTGAGTCAGTAAGCATGGTAAGAAAGCAAGAAACCATTAAATGTGGAATATTTGTGTCAAAGTCACTTCCTTTTCTTGCTGCTTCATCAGCTAGGTGGATTAATGGAAAACAATTTTAGCAATCAAATGCCCATATATGTAACATCCCGAAATGAACTATTAACACCTAAATCTGTTCTTTACTCATGTGTTACGTGTCTGAGGTAAATGGGGGAGTTAGTGTTTAACCAAAAACATGATTATTACTTTTAAGTATAATGACAAATGTTTTGCACTGGAAAACAAACACATGACTTCTTTGTTTACACATTTTAAGATCACAAATTATTACTGTAATACATGTAATTCGAAGAAATTAAAAATTCATTGCTGGAATGAATTTTTACTGAAAATATTTTAAACAGGTAGTTCTTGACAAATATCATAAAATCTAAGATTGTTTATTTAATTATAATTATTTATAAATACGAATTATTGAATATTTCACTTCAATTTTCAATTGTCAAAACTTGAAATTGATTGATGATCACTCATAACAAAATAAAGACCATAGCTAGCTGTCCAATATTTAGTCCAATAATATATGCAATTCAGTTATATCATGTATATTGTCGTTATTTAACATTTTTTTGCTGAAATTTTCATTTTTCTTAATGCGAAGCTCGGGTGGCACATTGAAAGTAGATATAATAAATAATAATTAGCAAAATAAGTGAAAAGAAAATATCAGAGATAAACAGAAATAAAAAATAATTCACTCAGGTTAAATGTTATAGTATTCATTCTAGACTATGTGAATTCCTTTTTTTTTTTTTGTTTCCTTATTATTGCAATTGTCCATTTCTTTTTTTAAATTCCCATCCCTCAGAAACATATGTTCACCTCTATTAGAACATCCAGGTTCACAACAGGCTAAAGACATTTAGTAAAAAAAAACTTATTATAATTTGTAAATAAATATCACCACACTAATTATACGCCTGTTTACGGGACGTATTATGGTATACCGTTGTCCGTCCGTCTGTCCGTCCGTCCGTCGTCAACATGTCGGACATTAATTCAAAAACGCTTTAACCAATATGCATGAAACTTTGGTAAATTGTTTACATCTATTAATGTGAGCTCCCTTTCGTTTTTTATCAATTTCGGAATTACCGTTTCCGAGTTTTGGGGTTTTATTCATTAAAAAAGGGGGGATTTTGCAGTTTTCGGACAATAACTCGAAAACAATTTCACCAATTTGCATGAAACTTTTGTGAATTGTTTATATCTATTTACATGAGCTCCCTTTCATTTTTTATAAATTTCAGATGTACCGTTTCCGAGTTTTGGGGTTTCATTCATTAAAAAAAGGGGGATTTTCCAGTTTTCGGACAATAACTCAAAAACAATTTCACCAATTTGCAAGAAACTTTGGTGAATTGTTTATTCCTATCGACAAGAGCTCCCTTTTGATTTTTATAAATTTTAGACTATACGTTTCCGATTTATGGTTTTTTTTTCATTACAAAAAGGGGGATTTTCCAGTTTTCAGACAATAACTCAAAAATGCTGAAAGCATTTTTTATGAAACTTTGGTAAATTGTTTATATCTATTGATGTAAGCTCCCTTTTGATTGTTATAAATTTTCGATTTTACGTTTCCGTGTTATAAGATTTTATTTGTTTATAGTATGACAACAGATTTACTAAGTATTGCGCAAAAGCACAGTGTATTGCACAACAACACAGTGTATTGTACAACAGCAAGAAATCTTTAATTGAATATAAATTCAATTCATATAACCAATTTCAAGTTCTTTGACTACATTTATTCAGAAACCTATAATATATCAAATATTTAATTACAATCCAAATTCAGACCTGTATCAAGCTTGAATATTGTGTCCATTTTTGCCCCAACTGTTCAGGGTTGGACCTCTGCGGGCGTATCCAGCTGCGCTCATCGAAGCAGTTTTTTTATATAGGTAATAGATAAGAGATACTGTGTGTGTTGGACCTGAACTACAGCACTGCCACCTGTAATCATTAAAGGGGAATCATTGACCAATGTCTCTCATTAGAATAAAACTTTATAAATGTCGTGCAATCAAAGCGCTTTTCTAAATTTTAACCCTATCTTTAACGCTAAATCTAAAACATTTCAATGCAAGGAATGTAAAAATAAATAGGAACGTTTGGATCTTTATACGTACCTCAAAAGGTCAAAGAAATAAGTGTCAAAATCATCTATGGTCAGTTTAGTGTCAGGGTGGAGTTTTAATTTTAAGTCGGTATAACGACTTAGCTAACTTGTTATAATGACTTAGCTAACTTGTTATAGCAATTTGGCTTATCTTATTCGTAATAACAATTTATCTAACTCTTTATAACAACTTAGCTAACTTGTAATAACGACTTAGCTAACTCGTTTAAACGACTTAGCTAACTCGTTTAAACAACTTAGCTCAGTTGTTTAAACGAGTTAGCTAAGTCGTAAAACAATTAAGCTAAGTTGCTTTAACGAGTTAGATAAGTTAAGCCATTATAACGAGTTCACTTAGTCGTTTAAACAAGTTAGCTAAGTCGTTTTAACGAATTAACTAAGTCGTTTATAGGAGTTAGCTCAATTGCTTAAACGAGTAAGCTAATTCGTTTAAACAAGTTAGCTTAGTCATTTTAACGAGTTAGCTAAGTCGATTAATCTTGTCTTTGACAATCGAAACTCATAGTATCATTTAATCAGAGCAACGGTTTTTAATGGTAACCCCTACATATTTACCCATCAGATGTTCGTTTACAATTATTTCGGTCTAATTTATATCAGCCTGATTTTTTTGGTTATTTTGGCTTAATGCTCTGTTTGTTCCAGTTGAATTGTTGGGCAATGCAGTAGAGTAGAATACCAGTTTTGACAATTCCTAGAACATTGTGCAATGTTGTAGAATCTTTGTTTCTCAAATAATAACTTTTTTTCTTTCTATTTCATAGAAAATGGCATTTAAGAAGTGTATCACACTAATGGTTAGTATACAATACATGCATGTATGTACTTTATGATCATTACTTAGAATACTAATGTGTCCAATCAAACAAATATTAATGGCTCAATTGTTATGTAGACAACATATATTTATATATGTATATGCAGTAATAGCTTTTGATCTGAAGAGAAAACAAATTACTAACAATATACAAAGAGTTTCAATATACCGTGCAATGGGCATCTTCATCTTATTTTTTTTATCTAAATCTAGGATAGTTTTTGTCACCAATCTTAGAAATCGGACAATGGCAATGATTGGTGCAGAAGCAAACGTTGATGCAGGAATGTAATTCATTCGTCATGTTCGTGAGACTTTCTTTTAAATGAAAATGAACAATATTAAACAGGAAAGGTGAGCAAAGAAATAATGACAGCTGTTCAGGATAAAATGGAACTTTCTCTTAACTTAAAATGTATATCTAAATGTAAACACAGGTCTACTGTTGATTGATTGATTGTTGGCTGCTTAACGTCCAGTGGCAATGGTCTACTGTTGAAGAAGGACGCTTAGAAAACTCAAATATCTAAACAATTCAGCTCTCTAGCGCACATGACATGGAATAGAAAGGATTGTTTGTATAGATGAATGACCCTGAAATATAACAAACTTACGGTTCCAATTGTACAACACAGGATGCGCATTTCGACAATTATTGTCTCTTCCGTTATGCTCGAGGTCAACCTAATACTAGCGTGGAAGATATAACATGCACTTTACAAAATTCAAAGTATAAGACCTGATCTTTCTTTCTAGTCTTCAATACACCTCATGCATTGGGAAACTTTCTACGGAATATATACACCGCACGAGATAAACACTATGTCAATGTAATGAAAAACAAGAATACGGTGCATTAGTAATTCATAACAAAACATTCTGTTTATGAAGTACTTTTAAAATAAAAAAAAAAAGAAACAACACTGTTCACAGAGGGGACTTCAACAAGATACAATTAAGTTCACATACATCACTATAAGTTTTAATTGCACTGTGCTACAATGTATACACCTTACATGTACAATGTATACTGTTTAATTAAAAAGAACTTTACAAAATAGAAAAAAAAAAAAATTAGATTGAGAATTTGGGAATAACCCCCTGGATTGAAAACGATTTTTAACAACTTTTATTTCAATTGTAAATCCAATCCGGTTACCCAGAAAGGGGTTCATTTTTAAGATGTTTTGAATGAAATTCGTAGCATTCAATTTGACTGTATGTAAAATCTATGTAAATGAATTAGTGTGTAGTTTCAGGTTCTTATATACGCATGTTTATACAAATCATATGAGATCCAGTGTCCCCATCCGTCGCAGTGGAAGTTGAAAGCGAACACAGTTTGCAATGTCACATCACAATATCATTGTTTGTTTGATGAATACAGCGTCATGTACACAGAGTTTTGTAGACAAAACCCAGATTTTGAAATACCAGGTAAATATATTCCTCCATTTGTATGCCACACATTTTTAGTCCCGACCGACGAAGTCGAAGGGGACTTTAGGTTTGCACTCAGTCCGTCTGTCCATCTTTCCGTCTGTCCGTCTGTCCTTCTGTCCGTCTGTCCATCCGTCAGTCCACACTTTTTTTTCTTCGTTCTTGAAGATATTGATTTGATATTTGGTATATAGTTTTATCATGACAAGTTATAGATCAGGTTCGAATTTTGTTCCAGTCTGATGATTTAGTCCAGAGTTATGGACCATAACTCTGGACCATATCTAATGTATGAGTACTATGTTAAACCATATTTCTGTACAAAGGGAGATAACTCATTTTTTAAAAGACATTCTTTGTTAAATTATTTGAAGAATTTTTTGGCAGGTTTGTTTGTTATTTAGTATAAACTTATTTTCTGAATGCTATATATACAATGTATAAAAAAAAATATGAAGAGAAATCCTTTAATTAGATAATAATCTATTTTTATTAATGTATATATTTCAATACATTACATTGTGTAGATAAAAGTTGTTGACATTTTATAGATAAGTTACAAATCTATATTAGTTTGTGACAAATGAAAGAAAAAATATTTGGAACTATTAATTATATTTAATTATAATTTGAAAATAGATATACACTGTATTACATCATATCTAATTTTAAAGAACTATTAATCATATATATCTAATGTTTTATTCACTCATATAATCAGTTTTCCACACTGTTTTTAGTCATGCTTGAAGATATTGACATGATATTTACTTTTTGTTTACACCATGACAAGTTATAGAACAAGTTAGCATTTTGTTCTAGTAAAATGAATTTTTACCCGGTAGGGGACTATGTATTGCCATGCAATACTCTCAGAATGCTTGTTATTTTTATTTTTGTCAATTCTCTAGTCATTCCGTCATTCTGAAATCGCACAGTTGTCCGATTTACGTTGCTTATGCCTGTAGATCTTGTGCTGAATTCTGATACCTAAGTGCACAATGACAATGATGATATTTTATGGATTGAGTATGCCTTCTTTTGATGGATATTTTGCAGGAAAATAAACCTTTGGTTCTAGAAGTTGATATAAATTATAATTGCTTGGATTGTTTTGACAATGTCTACAGAAGTGGAGCTACAATTGGTACATCCGTGTATACTGATGATCTACATACCGAGAGTGCGTTTGGTTACTCTCGGTTTGCCGAATTTTGCAAAATTATGATTCATGTTTTAAAAATATTTCACAAAGATTATGCATGTTCGGTCCTTTTTGTAATGCCTACTTTTCTGGAGCTGGCATGTAGTATATGAGTTTATGATAACTTACACTTTAAGTTATAGTATTATGTTTCGTAATTTAAATCGAAACTTGCCGCTGGTAATTAGTTTCTATATATTATAGTATGAAAAGTACATTTTAAAATATTTATAAGATTTATTTTTATATCAATTATAAATATAGAACTTTCATCTGATGTACATGAAATATGAAAAATAAACAATGGCATAATTTCCGTCAAATCAGAGAACAGATTGACTAAGCTGTTACCATGGTTTAGCATCATTAAGGTAAAAAGTACAAATCATAACTAAAACGAGTGTGTGAAAAAATCAGCTCAATTGGTATACAGGTACATTGTTATATAAAAGTTGAAGTCAGCATGAAATTTTTGATCCTAGAATTTCAGATACATCAGTTCCAAATGTGAGCAAACGGAAAGCAAGAACCATATTATGCATTAACAACGACTGAAAATAAAAGTGAAGGAAAAGATTGAATTGTTATTACAAATATCTGATATCCCAATATATTTCTCATTGTATATACCGACTTCTCAAGTAAAGTCGTTATATTTCAGGATATAAGATGGTAATTTTGGGTGGTTTGAATGGGAAATTGTGCGCGTCTATCCGATATCAGCCGTTCATATTTTGGACAAACGGAAGCAGTCAATGTACATTTCAGAAGTCATTATGCAGAGAAGAGGGTCAAATGATTTCGACTGAAAGGTCTACGAGTAAAGATGCTACTTGCCGGTGTGATTATACCAGGGGGTATTCCTTTGTTTTGAAACCTACGCATATCACTTATTGTTTGCCATCTGAAGAAGACTGTTCATGTTACATCAAACCATGTCCTAATGGATATATACTAAATACAGGTACAGCACTAGTTGCATAGTATAGTATAGTACTTTATAGACAAGATCAGTTTTTATACGACCGCAAAAAAAATTGTGTGGTCGTATATTGGTATGACGTTGGCGTCGTCGTCGTCGTCGTCGTCCGAAGACACATTAGTTTTCGCACTCTGACTTTAGTTTTAGTGAATGGATCTCAATGAAATTTTACCATAAGGTTCAATACCACAAAAGGAAGGTGGGGATTGATTTTGGGGGTTATGGTACCCACAGTTAAGGAATTAGGGGCCAAAAAGGCGCCAAAAATAAGCATTTTTGCAACTTCCAGACATAACTTGTGTGTAAGTGTATGGATCTCTCTGACATTGTACAACAAGGTTCCATATCACAAAGGGAATGCTGGGATTGATTTTAGGGGGTAATTGCCTCCAAATTTTAGGAATAAGGGGCAAAAAACAAGCATTTTTCTAGTTTCATGACAATAACTTGTGTGTAATTGTACGGATCTCTCTGACATTGTATCACAAGGTTCCATATCACAAAGGGAATGCGTGGATTGATTTTGGGGGTAATTGCCTCCAAGTTTTAGGAATTAGGGGCCAAAAAGGGGCAAAAAACAAGCATTTTTCTAGTTTCATGACAATAACTTGTGTGTAAGTGTATGGATCTTTATGAAATTGTACTACAAGGTTTCATATCACAAAGGGAAAGCTGGAATTTTGGAAGTTTGGGGGTAATTGCCCAAAAAGTTAAGGAATAAGGGGCCAAAAAGGGGCCAAAAATAAGCATTTTTCTAGTTTCCAGACAATAACTTGTGTTCAAATGTATGGATCTCTCTGAAATTGTACTGCAAGGTACCATACCACAAAGGGAAGGCTGGGATTGATTTTGGGGGTAATTCCCTCAAAATTTTAGTAATTAGGGGCCATAAATGGGCAAAAAAACAAGCATTTTTCTAGTTTCAGGACAATAACTTGTGTGTAAGTGTATGGATCTTTATGAAATTGTACTGCAAGGTTCCATATCACAAAGGGAAAGCTGGGTTTGAGTTTTGGGGTAATTGCCCGTTTAGGAATTTGGGGCCAAAAAGGGGCCAAAAACAAGCATTTTTCTAGTTTCCAGACAATAACTTGTGTTCAAGTGTATGGATCTCTCTGAAATTGTCCTGCAAGGTACCATACCACAAAGGGAAGACTGGGATTGAGTTTGGGGGTGATGAATCATAAGGGGGTTCAAAAAATTGGGGGGGATTTTTTTTTTCTTTTTTTTCTTTAAAATTTTCCATTTTAAATTGGTTATTTCTGATTTATATATAAAAGCAAATAATAATGATATGGTTTGAATAGGTAAATTAAAAAATTTTAAGTTCTTAAACCACTTTCATTCTGTGTGGGAAACCTATGCTGTGTCAAATATTTAATTACAATCCAAATTCAGTGCTGTATCAAGCTTGAATGTTGTGTCCATACTTGCCCCAACTGTTCAGGGTTCGACCTCTGCGGTCGTATCAAGCTGCGCCCCAGCGGAGCATTTTATTTATCCTGTAAACATGACAAACAATTTTTTTGGTTTTATTTGATTAAATCATTGAAGTATGTGCTATATCTCATTTTTGAGTCTTAGACATCTAAATATTTACAACTTACTGAGTTGTCTTCATGAGATATTTTCTCATATGGTTCTACTGCTTCGCCAAATCTGTGTATTATAATTTATTGAGATGGTGCTTATGATTATTAAAGCCATGTTTCCTTATCCCTGTTAATTTTGAGAGAGGTCAATGGCTTCATAAAGGTACTCAATTTTTGTGCCCCACTTGTGACTTCCGCTGTTATCATGGTTATACTCGTGTTAGAACTTGAAAATTTCAGTAACATGTTATTTATACTAACATAAAAATTTGACGAAAAAGTAACATTTGTATTATACAATATAACATGCAGCAAATTAAATGGACTATGTCCCGTTTACCAGCAAAAAAAGTTTAACAAATGTAGTATAATAGTAAAATGAAACCTACGTCAAATGTACATTATCTCGCATTTTCTGGACATGTCTTTTTATTATACACTATTGTCTAGCTGATTAGTAAATATTTTCTCGAATATTTAAACGTTATCCAATTAATATAACCTCAGTTTATATAAAAAAAAATCACTAATTCCAAGCCAACTCTCAATATATACATGTATTATAATTTTTTTGTGGTCACTTTTGTCCCTATCTGTAGTTGATTCAAACTAGTAAATTTTATTAATAGGTTATCAATGCATAGAAGGTAACCCAAGTAACAACGAATGCACCACAAGTGACCCATCCATGCCTTCAAAGTAAGCTTATTGTTACGTAAAATAAGTATTATTAATCTGGTTACTGTAACAATTTTTTAGAAGCACTATGGGCTGTCATTAAATAGTTCAAAATTTCACCTTGATATTTTTATATTCTGCATTTTGTATGAAAGGTATATACTTACAATGTAATTAGATAATAAGGAACCTTTGTGGAGAAATTTTAGGAGCATTTTGTTGTTATGTATTTCTTTACCTCTAAATCCTTTGTTCTCTGGTAGATATATACAAGCTTTTTTTTGTAGAGTACTCATTGGCAAATCATCCAACATCAAATGTTTATACATAACAGGAGAAATCTAAAAAAAAATATTTGTGTAAAAATATACAGTGTAAAACAATAAATCGTTTCCTGTTCATCATCTAATTGCATGTAAGTTTAATGGACTTTTACCATATCTTTACTCCAAAGACTTGGGGCTTCTTTGATGCATGGCTTCTACAAAAAAACTATTAATATCATAAGCTATTTTATTTACCATTTCATTCTAAAATATGTAAAAAGGAACACAAGAAAAGATAAAAAAAGATTTAAAAAACTGTAGTGGTAGCCTTTAAGCCACCTGACGAGTACCTTTGGCAGGGACGAAACAGTTTGTGTATCGCCTGACAGGAAGGCACGAAAAGCGAGATACAGGAAAGCTGATACGGCATCGGCGGCAACGGTCTTAGCTATTTCTGTAAAGCTTATTTTTATGGTGCTGTTGTTTTATATAGAGCTGTAAATTCATAAAGATACAATTAGTGTATGATTATAAATCCTTTAAATAAACTTATTCTGAAACATGTGAAAAGCTTTCAATTTAATACTGTAATAAGATCTTTGAATTTTATTTGTATCAGTACAAATATTTATTTTGTTATCAATAGATTAAAACATTAAGTTCTTAATTTTATTGCTATATTTATTAACATATACGGTGCTACATTTTGTCAATAACTATATTTTGGCATCGCAAAAGCTCATGTTTTTTCTCTCTGACCGTTAATAACATATTTATCTTAATCTTTTTGAAGTGTACTGAATGATAATTTTGTCTTAGTGATTTTTTTATAAGCTGTTATTAGCTTTGAACTAGCTTTAGTAACTGCCAGTACTGTCAATTCTGTCCTTTGTGGCTTGACTCCTTTTGTTAGATTTTTTTTGTGTGTTTTGTTACGATCTTAGGGGTCGAGCCTTTTTCAACTGATTTGTATACGACCGCAAAAAAATTTTTGTGGTCGTATATTGGTATGACGTTGGCGTCGTCGTCGTCGTCGTCGTCTGGCGTCGTCCGAAGACACATTGGTTTTCGCACTCTAACTTTAGTTTAAGTGAATGGATCTCTATGAAATTTTACCACAAGGTTCAATACCACAAAAGGAAGGTTGGGATTGATTTTGGGGGTTATGGTACCAACAGTAAAGGAATTAGGGGCCAAAAAGGGGCCAAAAATAAGCATTTTTGTAACTTCCAGACATAAAAGAGGGACGAAAGATACCAGAGGGACAGTCAAACTCATAGATCGAAAACAAACTGACAACGTCATGGCCAAAAATAAAAAGACAAACAGACAAATAATAGTACAGGTGACACAACATAACTTGTGTGTTAGTGTATGGATCTCTCTGACATTGTACCACAAGGTTCCATATCACAAAAGGAATGCTGGGATTGATTTTGGGGGTAATTGCCTCAAAATTTTAGGAATTAGGGGCCAAAAAAGGGGCAAAAAACAAGCATTTTTCTAGTTTCATGACAATAACTTGTGTGTAAGTGTATGGATCTTTCTGAAATTGTACTACAAGGTTCCATATCACAAAGGGAAAGCTGGAATTGAGTTTGGGGGTAATTGCCTCCAAATTTTAGGAATTAGGGGCCAAAAAGGGGCAAAAAAAAGCATTTTTCTAGTTTCCAGACAATAACTTGTGTTCAAGTGTATGGATCTCTCTGAAATTGTACTGCAAGGTACCATACCACAAAGGGAAGGCTGGGATTGAGTTTGGGGGTGATGAATCATAAGGGGGTTCAAAAAATGTGGGGGGGGATTTTTTTATTTTTTCCTTTTTTTTCTTTTTTTCCTTTTTTTTTTCTTTTAAAATTTTCCATTTTAAGTTGGTTATTACTGATTTATATTTAAAAGCAAATAATAATGATATGGTAGGAGATACACACCAAACAGGATGTGTAAATTATTATATAATAAGTATTGTGCAATAGCAAGAAATTTTCAATTGCACAGTATTGCACAATAGGAAGAAATCTTCAATTGCACAGTATTGCGCAATAGCAAGAAATATCCAATAGCACAATATTGCGCAATAGCAAGAAATTGTCAATTGTACAGTATTGCGCAATAGCAAGAAATATTTAATGGCACAGTATTGTGCAAAAGAAGATACTTCGTATAAATTGCTTATTTCTTGACCAATTTCAATGGGGTTTTATTCTTGAATTCTTGGGGTTCTTTAATATGCTGAATCTAACCGTGTATTAAGTTTTTGGATTTTGGGCCCCGTTTTTAAATTGGTCCACATTGAGGTCCAAAGGGTCCAAAATTAAACTTTGTTTGATTTCATCAAAAATTGAATTATTGGGGTTCTTTGATATGCCGAATCTAACCGTGTAGTTAGATTCTTAATTTTTGGTTCCGTTTTCAAATTGGTCTACATTAAGGTCCAAAGGGTCCAAAATTAAACTTAGTTTGATTTTAACAAAAATTGAATTCTTAGGGTTCTTTGATATGCTGAATCTAACCATGTATTTAGATTTTGGATATTGGACCATAATAGGTGAATGTCCAATTTAAAATTTTTAAGTTCTTAGACCACATTCATTCTGTGTCAGAAACCTATGCTGTGTCAAATATTTAACCACAATCCAAATGCAAAGCTGTATCAAGCTTGAATGTTGTGTCCATACTTGCCCCAACTGTTCAGGGTTCGACCTCTGCGGTCGTATCAAGCTGCGCCCTGCGGAGCATTTTGTTACAGCTTGTTCTAATTTTGTGCTGGAACACCATTGTCCCATTTCAGGGGAGGGTTTGGGACCAAAAACATTGTTTAATACTTCCACATTACATGTATATGTCTGCCTGTCCGAAGGCAGGATCCTGTAATTCAGTGGTTGTAATTTGTAGCTATATACCATCTTTGTTTTTCGTTTATTGTTTTGTACATAAATCATGCCCTTAGTTTTGAATTGTTGAATATATTTTATGTCAGAATCTTTTATAGCTTGCTATGCTGTATAGGTTTTGCTCGTTGTTGAAGGCTGTATGGTAATATGTAGGTGCATGCTAACTTCTACGTCATTTGGTCTCTGGTGGGCAATTGTTTCAATGGTAAACATACCACATATTCTTACACTTATCGGTCTTTAAACATGTTAAACAATTTTTATTTTGGTAAACAGATAACCCATATTCAATCAATTTGATTATAATTGCTTTGCAATTCATTTCATAATAATGGCGTTTTATTTTTTTCAGAAATAAATCAACTGCAATGAAGGTCCTAAATGGTGAGTGTTTCCTATACGAACATAGATAAGTCATGTTTATGGTACATTCAGTATATATAGTATAATGAAAATTAATAGTTTATTACTATTATAATATCTATATAAGAAGAAGTTGAGAGGCGAAGGATACCAAAGGGACATTCAAACTCATTAGTCGAAAATAAACTGACAACACCATGGCTGAAAAAGAAAAATACAAACAGACAAACAACAGTACGCAAAACAACATAGAAAACCAAAGACTGAGCAACACGAACCCCACCAAAAACTGGGGGTGATCTCAGGTGCTCCAGAAGGGTAAACAAATCCTGCTCTACACGTGGCATCAGTATTGTTACTCATGAAAGTAGAAACCCAGTGATATGTCTAATTCGGTAGGTCACATCCGGGGAAAGGGGACAAGATTGTAGTTACCACAATTAGAACATACATTGTATTCCGTAACGTAGTCATTCTTGATTTATTCTTCAAAATTGTAGCTTCCAATATTATTGGACCAAGTAATAACAGTTATCCTTTTTATGTATATGATAAAGAAAACAATAAATATATAGTTGGAGTATTACATAACATGTGAAACAATAAGAGCCAACATGATTAAATTTGTAATAGAACTGTTTGTTCATGCTTTAAGTTTGTTTTCATTCATTTTCAGTCAATACAGAAAGTCGAAATGGACTCACAAGAGAAAAAATAGCATTTGCCTTAACAGTACCAATTCTGTCAGGTAAATTTCAGCCAAATCAATTATTTAAAACTTTCATTGAAAATATATGAGGATATTAAAGAATAAAGAAATATAACAGCGTTATGCTGGTTACTTTTAGCTACTATACTTAAAAGGATTGTGACATATTTGTACATTTTTTTATGAAATTAAAGTAATTAAAAATGAAAGTAAATACCCTTATATAAATTGATAGTAAAAAGAAACGCTGCGTTTACGTGAACTGGATAGTATCCTAGAAACACAATAAAACCAGGAAGACGTGCATGGGTCATCACATGGTATTCAACATGTTCAATTATCTTTAATATTTTTTTGTTTTTGTTTTTGTAATACAACATGTCAAGCTCGGAATTGTTCATAGTTAATATAAATATGCTAAAATAGGTAACATAACGAGTGAGAATTGGAATTGCTTGATATCAACTAGAGTTATTATATATAACTTCTATATACTAATAGACGTGATAGAAAAGTCAATACGATTCTGGGGCTGATCTTGAGTATGAATACTACAACAGGCTATATCTTATCTTTATCTTATCTTATAGTGCTGACCATCTAAAAAGGTAAAGATAATAATACATTAATTTATTGAATATAGGTCCGTATATATTTGCGTCCATTCGTTTTTTATTTTGAGATATCAAAAACAAAAAACGAATAACAAAAGTGTTTTCATTTTTTTGTTTTTGATTTCTCAAAAACCAAAATGAAAAACAAAAGTGTTCCTTTTTTGTTTTTGATTTCACTAAACAAGATAGAAAATCGACATTTGGATTCAATTTCTGTATTTTGTTCTATTAATTTCTCGTTTTATATTGTAAAATGTTTTCCTTTCTTGTTATAAAGCCATCGATATTATAATATGCCAACGTAGTTCGATTTCATTCTTGTAATTACCCCGGTGTTCTCACTAATTAATGTAGACAAAATAGGCCACCTGACTTATGCATTGAAATAAGGTGATTAATGAAACAGAATCAAAGACTTTCAACTTTCCTTGTTTTTATCTTTAATAAAAAATAAAATCATTATATTTAAATATTAAATGAATCACAAATTTGAATTATACAATGAAATATTATATAAAGATGTTAAAAATATATAGATTGATTACAATATCATATAAAACAAGGGAGGTTAATACTTAACTGATAAGAAAACTAGCCCGGTCGTTAAAGTATACACAGCGGTTATCAGATCAATAGTATTAAAATCGGAGATAATGTCGACGAATGGAAAAGACTTTATCAATCTAAACAATAAGGGTGCATGATCTTTACTTTTAAGTTTTGAAAGGTTGGTAATCTAAGATTATTATAACTGATGACCATGGTCCATCTGCCAATATTACACGAACATTCAGGACGATAATCTGTTTTGCTTATTAAGATCATATGATTGAAAAACAAACTTCCGCAAGTTCACAATTCAAATCGGGGATAAGCATTCAATCATTTTGCCATTCGGGGCCTATTCGGGATGAGTTTTACTCATTTGTGAAGGCTATATGGTGACCTATAGTAAAAGGTGTTGATGGGGGTTTACGGAATAGAGAATAATGGGCAAACAATATAAAGAATAGAGAAAATGGACCAAAAGATAAAGAACAGAGAATGATGAGGTGTTAAAATATAAAGAATAGAGAATAATGGATAAAAAGTACTATAAAGTATAGTGAAAAATGGCCTAACACATTAAGGAATACAGAAATGAAGGACCCCCCCATCCAGACCCTCATACTAGTTGCCTATACCAACGTTATTTTGTCTCTGATAGATTTTTATTGGCAATCATACGTTTTCTCTTTATTTTTATGCCTATCAATTAAGACGTGAGCTTCAATAATTTGCCAGCGTATGTTTTCTTAACTTCTTTTGCTTCTTGGTAACAAAATGGGAAAACTTTATTAATTTATTGCGTCCGAGGCACTTTTCGGGTTTAATCTTTATCAGGAGGGTCAAACGGGGGAAAACAACAGTACATTTTACCTGTTGGTACTCTAGCGTCACTATTCTTTCATTTTCTTGTGCGTCTTTTTTTTTATTTAGAGCAGGTTAGACTTTTCATTTTCAAAACCTGTCTATCTGTCTATCCCCCCCCCCCCCCCCCCCCCCCCGTGCAAAATATCAACATTTTATTAATGGTCGCCCCTTTATGATGAACAATAATTGAACAAACATATATGGCATACAGCTAGCGACGACAACAACAGAATCAAAGGCTACTGACTTCGAACAGGACAATATATTCGATTGATACTCCCCCACTCACACCTGGGTGGTGTAAAATCAGTTCATAAGAACAGAGTTGTTTTTCACATGAAACCACGTAAAACATTGATAAAATTGTTTTATTCTGTATTAATGATCGAGAAAGTAAGAAGGTAAAAAACAAAACAAATATCAAAATTAAGACAGTATTCATGCCATAACTACAACGTGGATACAGTAAAATTATGACAGAACAGTCATTGATTGATTGATTGATTGATTGATTGAAAAGGGATTTGCTCATGTAACTCCGAACGAAAGTCATGACCATTTGAGAATCCTTTGTTTGTTGTTGTTGTTATTATAATAATTATTCGTATTGCCGTCTTAATTTCACCAATGAAACTTTACATTAAGTTTTGCCTTTGTATGAAATTAATTTGTAAACTTCTTGGAACTCTATAATGGCCATCTGATTACAATTGGACCCTCAAGAATGTGGAAAATGAAAATTTATTTGGCCTTCAATGCCTCAACTCTTTTAATGTGGGTATCCACTTTGTCAACTACCATAAATTTCCGATAATTGTTCGGCATAAAACCCTATGGGAAAGCACATTGACATAATTTTCGAAACGTTTAATGGAACCCAATGACATTGTATAGTGTTGTAACCTGTAATGTGAAGATGTGAATGAAATTGCGGAGATTGTGGGTTGGAACTTCGGTCGGGTCAAACCAAAGATTTTAAAATTGGTTATTTCTGCTTCTCTGCAAGTTCGCGGCATTAATAAGTAAAAGCAGAGACTGATCGGCTCGAAGTCAAAATAATGAATCCGCGTAGGATGACATGTCTTCCTGTGAACTGTTACATCGTGAACAAGCACGTCCGGCTCAGCGTGTCGGTCTAATACAAAGCAGCCCGCAGTGACGGATCCCGAAATTTTCATAAGTGGGGGCCCAATGACTGTGTAAGAGGGGGCCCGGTCTAGTCATGCTTCAGTGATTCCCTATATAATTAACCAAATTTTCCCACAAAATGGGGGGCCCCTCTAAGTCCGCCTCTGGCAGGGTTAATAATTCATATTACAATAACATGTTCTCGTCCTGATTATGTATTTAATTTGCCGCTGGACATTAAAAATCCTTCCATCATTACCATCTCAGGCACAACCTTCGTATAATGGTATAACGTTATCTTCGTCTTCCGAAGACATTAGGGTTCCAGAAAATAACTTGAGTATACATGTAAGTTTATGGATCTTTATAAAATTAATTGTGCCACAAGGTTTCATATCACAAAAGGAAGGTTGGGATTGATTTTGAGGGTTATTGTCCTAACTGTGTAGGAATTAAGGGCCAAAAACAAGCATTTTTCTTGTTTCAGGACAATAACTTGTGTATAAGTATGGATCTCTATAAAATTGTCCCACAAGGTTCCATACCTCAAAAGGAATGTTGTAATTGATTTTGAGGGTTATGGCCAAAAACGTTCAAGAATTATGGACTAAAAAGCGAAAAAAAAACTAGAATTTCTGGTTTCCGGACAACAACTTAATTATAAGTCTATAATGAATCGTTTTAGGAAAAAGGGCCCAAAACAATACTTTTCTAATACTTTGCACATTTGCTTATTTCTTAACCAATTTCAATGGGGTTTAATTCAAAGCCTTGAATTCTTAGGGTTCTTTGATATGCAGATTCAAACCTTGTATTTAGATCCTTATTTTGGGCCCGTTTTCAATTTGGTCCACATTAAGGTCCAACGGGTCCAAAATTAAACTTTGCTTGACTTCACCAAAATTATATCATTAGGTTTTTTTTGCTATGGTGAATCTAACTGTGTATTTAGATTTTAAATTTTGGGCCCGGTTTTCAAATTGGTTCACATTAAGGTCCAAAGGGTCCATAATTAAACTTTTTTTATTTTAACAAAAATTGAATTCAAGGTTTTTTTAACTGCTTAATCTACGCATGTATTTATATGTTGGGTATTGGATCATAACAGGCAAATATCCAATTTCATTTTTTTAAGTTCTTAGAACACATTCATTCTATGTCAGAAACCTATAATATGTCAAATATTTTTAAATCACAATCCAAATTCAGAGCTGTATAGCACAATTTATAGAAATTGTAAGTAGATTCATAGTTGAAAATAGATACAGCATAAAATTCTAATTTTATAGAAGAAATTATGTATGAATATAGTTCGAAATTATTGTTCAATATTAGACATTTTGAAAAATAACCAATTTAAGGTAAGTTTTATAGATTTTTTTAAAGATATATTGTATTAATGACGAGGGCATTGTTATAGCTGACTATACGGTATGGGTGTTGCTCATTGTTGAAGGGAGTACGTTGACCTATAGTTGTTGATTTCTGTGTCATTTTGTCTCTTGTGGAAAGTTGTCTCATTGGCAATCATATCACATTTTCTTATTTTTTATATTAACAATAATTTTGAAGTTTTTTTTATTTAGCAAAAATGATTAAATTTATATCTGAAAGACGGGACATGTTACCTATACTTCCCCCATAACTTTGGTTGTGTCCATTTTATTCATTTCTCAAATTTCTAACAGATACCGAAATGACAATTTTAAGGCACATTTAGTAAATATTTAGAAATCCCACTCAATGTTGAAGAAACCTCAAAGGTTAGTCGCCATTAGCGTTATTAAGCAACTAAGACGAGGTCCATATACGTTTCGATATATACTTGCTGTCAATATGTTCTTAACACGTATCTACTGTACAAAAAGAACGCATTAAATAATTGTAAATAACTTTAAAAAGGAAAACTAAGGGCCAATTTCCCCCTGAAATTATTTCACACCATGGCCATTTTTTAAAATTTAATCAAATTAAATCTTAAACTAAATTCTTAGTACATGAATCGCAATCTAATGTATGTTCTCTAAGGTTCTAACAATATAATTGGTCTTTTCTGAACAGATCACAAAATTATAAATGCCCAAAGAGTCTGCAGATAGTCAAAACCGGAAATTTTTTAAAAAGATTTTGGCAACGTTTGAATATTTATCGTCAAAATGAATAAAAATAAATAGTGAACCAAACCAAAATTCTGTAAAAAAATATGAATATAGTGAAGCTATTATATGTATTGTTTTTCGGATACAAATTAATTCATTTTGGTTAGCGTCACCCGGCGATGTAAAAGTGAAAAACATTTAAAAAGGATAGAGCCGATTACCCTTGATTTATTTCAAACCAGGGCCATTTGCAAAAAGTCTATCAATCTTAAAAGTTTACTTAGATTCATAGTACCACATACAAAAGTGTACACTCTAAGGTTCTTACAGTATAATCACTTAATTTTAAACGTATCACCAAATGTATCACCAACTTATATACGCCTAAAGATATCTCAAAATCGCGATTTTTGCTTGTTAGTATTTATTTCTAAAATGTATAAGAAGGTCATGAATTATTTAATGTTGAAATTTAAAAAAAAAAGGGAAGACACATTAATTTGTCCTGTTGATTTCTATTATCTCTATTTCCATTTATTAAGAAATATCACGCTGGCAACTTACTGTAATTGTGAAAGAGGACAAACCTGCGACGAAAGTTGCAAAATGCTAGACATAGGGATTACTATCAGGTTGCGGCGGGTGCTTAAACTATTTGTATAAAGCTTTATATTTCAGAAGGTGGAAGACCTGGGTGCAGATACCTTATGTTACGATGTTTCCATCTGTCATATGTCCATTGTCCTTGACTTGAATTTTGTGATTCAGCAACTGCTTAAAAAAAATAAAGTCTTTTTGTCATGTGAATGTTTCACTTATTTTGAGTGATAGGATACCGTAACTATATCTGGTATATGGATTCCTTGCAACGTCTGCATATTCGTCAGACATGGGTTCACCTGACCTCGATCGCATTTCATATCAGTGATCAAAATTAAAGTTACGTCATTAAGGATGTTCGCTACTCTGTTTCAAAATAACAAGCCTTTTCAAAGACAGTTATAAAATGATAGTATATAAATAAAGGAACTAAAAATCTGAAAAAAATGAAGGGTCCGTGTGCTTGTTTTCGACATATAAGCCACTGAAAATTTGGCGGGAAATAATTCCCTCTAGATTGTTCGAACTTTTAACATTGTCCACTTTTCTCTTTCAAAAACTATGAAAAAATAACCAGGATTTTGTAAAATTTTCAAATATGGCTTTTAAAACTATATGTAATAGAATTATGAAAAGAAAAAAAGTAGGGGTTAGTGGACAATTTTTTTTAATGGCAAAACATGGATAAAACCAGAGGATTCCGAAAATCTGGCAAAAATTCAAAAACAAGAGGAGCGAACATCCTTAATTTCGTTTCTCAGATACTATCAGCAGTAGGTCAACTATATGTTGTGTATGGAAAAACTAGAAGATGTAAATGTCAGTCTGGTAGGTTTCATCTGAACTTGACCTCATTTTCATGGCTCATTGGTCAATGTTAAGTTTTCGTGTTTTGGCCACGGTCTGTTTTTCAAATACCATCAGCAATTATAGGTCATTCACATTTGATAGATGGAATAATTATAAAGTTTACATGTCTGTCTGGCAGATATCTTTTGTCCTTGACCTTTTTTTCATTGTTCATTGGACAATGTTTAGTTTCTGTAGTTTGGTCTTTTTCTATACGATACTTTAAGTAATTATTATAGGCAGAGACATATATACACACATATATGTCTCTGTTATAGGTAAACTATTTTTGGTGTATGGAATGATTGTAAGGGTTCATCTCTTTATGGCAGGGTTCATCTGACCTCTACATCACTTTCATGGTTTATTGGTAAATATTTAGTTTTCCTGGTTAAGTCTGTTTCTCAAATATTATAAACGATAGTTCAGCTAAATTTGGTGTATTTAATTATTGCAAGGTAAACATGTCTGTTTGGCATGTTTCATTTGAACTTAATCTCATTTTCATAGTTCATTGGTTAATGTTGAGTTTTCCTGGTTAAGTCTTTTTTCGATATATGCTTTCTGTGCTTATGTGACTTAAAGAAATCGTCAATCAATCAATCAATCCCGGTTAAGTCTGTTTCGTAAAATGTAGATTCTACAAGCAATAGGTTAATTTTATGTGGTGCAAGGACTTATTGTAAGGTGTACATGTATGTTTTTAATGCATCATCTGACCATGACCTCATTGCGATGTTCATACATATGGTTCATCGATCAATGTTAAGTTATCATGGTTTGATTTGTTCTTTTGATACCATAAACAAAAAGGTCAACTATATTTGTATACCAAGGTTTACCTGATCTTGTCATTGATCATTGATAAAGTAAAGTGTATGTGATACCTATAGTAAAACTTTTATTTTAAAGATTTTCAACATTAAATAATTCATGGTCAGAAAAGCAGGAAAGAAATTTCAGCGTGTGCACTCTTGCTTTTCTTGATATTACGGTTTCCTCCATAAATAGTACTGAACACCACGATATATCTAAGATATTGGTGAAAGTGTCAATAAGCTTTATAAGTAGTAGTTTATTTTATTATCTTTGGGTCAGGGGGGATATCTTGAATGTATTGTCTTTGGATCAGGGGGATATCTTGAATGTATTGGCTTTGGATCAGGGGATATCTTGAATGTATTGTCTTTGGATCAGGGGGATATTTTGAAAACGGAAACTTCATATTCTATTATGAAATTGAAAATGGAAACGGAATGTGTCGAAGAGACAATAACCCGACCAAAGAGCAGAACACAGCCCAAGGCCACCAATGGGTCTTCAACACAGCGAGGAAATCCTACATCCAAAGGCGGGGTTGCTCACTCAATTTTGTTAATGTTACCCAACTATAAAAACTGTCATACAAGTGGAGGTTTAGCAAGGTATAGACCAGTTTTGACCCACCATTTTCTTCGGAAATGCCTGTTCAAAGTCAGGAATATGGTAGTTGTTTTTCACTTGTTCCGTTGATTGATAGTGTTCGATTTTTTCAGATTTGATGGACTTCCCATTTTAGCTCACCTGGCCTAAAAGGCCAAGTGAGCTTTTCTCATCACTTGGCGTCTGTAGTCCGTCATTTTCGTATGTTAACTTTTACAAAAACCTCCTCCTCTGAAACTACTAGGCCAAATTTAACCAAACTTTGCCACAATCATCATTGGGGTATCTAGTTAAAACAATGTATTAACCAAGATGACCAACATGTCTAAAAATAGAACATGGGATGAAATGCAAGTTTTGCCTATTATTTTGAAAACCGCTATAAATAGAGTAAATCTGACATAAGCATAAGTGTTCAGCATAGGCACTTATCTTAGAAAAAAGGTTCCAATATACCTTAATATAACACGTGTTATATTAAGGTATATAAGAAAAAGTTTTCTGAGACAAGTGCCTGTGGTGTTCAGAATGTTGAGATCTACCTATTGTTCATTAAATCAAAACTGTCAGATGACGTCTTATAGGAGTCATGCCCTTGAATGATGAATTTTACCATTTTAAAATATTTTGCCTATTATCTCCTTAATAATAATAGATAGACAGAAACTTCAAATAGCAACAATGATCAAAATAAATTATCTACAAAGAAGTCAACATTGCCGAAATCTTCAGACGACTCCTTATTAGAGTTATTGCCCTATAATGACCATTTTTAACAATTTTTTACGTGTTTGCCTACTATATTAAAAACTATAATAGATAAACAGAAACTTTAAAAAGGAAAAATGATTAGCAAGACAAGATCTACAAATAAGTCACACAAAACCGAAATCGTAAGTCGACTCCTTATTGAAGTAATTGCCCTTTAATGACGATTTTCCGCATTTTTACCTATTATCTTGACTGAAATTGTCAGTAAACTCTTAATAGAGATATTTTCCTTTGATGGTGTTTTTACTAAAAGGTTGCCATTGCATGCCTCGAAAAAGATGTCTCACATATGGAGAACACCACGAGCGGAGATTACCGCATATACGCTCAATTAGTTGATAGGAAGTAGATCTTTTCTGAGGCTGAAGCTCCTGACTGTCGATCACACTGATCATATCGTAATGTCATGTCTAAGAGCCTTGCTATTACATTCTCAATGCCGGAGTCAGAACGAATAAGCCGTGGTACTCCGTTGCATTTTGTACATAATCTTTCTATAATTAAGCAATAAGTTTAGGATTCCTGCTAGAAGAACTTGCCATGCCTATTGGATCGAACGCTTTAGGTACTCTCCTCACAATTTCTTGTGGCATTTTTATTCCACAATAAATGTTCAACAGCTTCCACATTGCTTTGTAACCGATATTTTTGAAACCGGATTGGTGTTGTTGATTGATGTTATGGACAATTGTCTCGATGGGGCGATTGACACGTTGCAGATTGCTCATTCTTTTTATCCTTCTAGAATGATGTTTGCTTAGTTGAATACCATGAGTAGACAGCAATATATGACATATCATTTTGGCTGTGTACGACTGTTTAAAGCAATATTTTATTACGACAACCCTGGATGCATTTTGATGAATTTAACAAAACCATTCAGGCACCGACTATATTGTTATTGAAGGAGGGGAAGGGGCTGTGATTATTATTATTTTTTTTTTTTTTGTGAGAACATGTGTTCATGCAAGGGAGAAAGTTAAAACACTTTTACCAGTGCTAAGTTGAAGTTAAATTATCTTATTCCACAAACCAGCCTAAATACCAAAGACCAATTGAAAACAACAATATGCAGAACAAACCAATCTGATGTGACCCCTGTCGATAAGGGCTGAAAAAGTAGGTAGTCCTGACCCATACATGTATACCCGTGTAAATGTATCCAAAGTTGAGAACATAACTTCAGACCAACCGTTCCATTAATTAAATAGAGTATTTGAATATGTATCATTTCATCGTGCATTATTTTTGAACATAATTGCTGTAAATCTATTATAAATGATCAACATAGTTATTAAGCATTTTCCTTATTAGAATAAATGTAAATCGTACAATAACACAACAAATTAAATTTATCATATCAATTCTTTTGGGAAAAATAAGACAGATTGTACATTACTTTGCAATTTACCCATAAGAGTAAGGAGTTTATTTGACTAGAAAAAAAACTATTTTAATGATTAAAAAAAAAACATGTTATGCGATTTATAACGAGTCTAAAAAATAAATCGCAATATCGGAGAGCCGACAACCTTGCTTCGGAAGTTGAGGCCCTAGATTTGAAATTTGAACGAAAAACGTCATAAAAGAAGCGTAACAATGCACAACGTCATGCAATTGTTTTCGTATAGAAGCAGTTCTGTTTCGACATTCGGCGTATGTCAATTAGATTTCTTTAGGTAACGGGTACGTAAATGGGCAATCAAACGGATTTTTATGAATTTTTGCAGGCAATTTGATCCATTAGAGCCGCAAATAAATATTCAAAAATTATGCAAGTTCATTTTAGACTTTCGGAAACAAAAGCAATCTGCAGATTCTATAAAATGAAGTAGAAATATATATGTATTAGGATTATAGTAAATACCACAAACACTAAAATAATTAGGTAATTTGACTTTGAATAGACTTTTCTCAAAAACGTTCAACTTTAAAAATTATATTTCATTGTCACTAAAATTTCCGTTTTATTGATATAAAAATTACAGGGCTACCGAATTTATTTTTGTTGTACAAATCCTTCAAATGTAAACGTTTTTTGCCATAGCGCTGTCCGTTTCTCTTTGACTTATATGTTTTGGGTTTTCCTTTTTGATATCTTCTGCATCTTTTTCAAAGTCAAAGTTGCTGAACTTTTTTTGCGATATTTACATGTATTCTATTCTTTCGTGTACCTCAGATTTCCGGATATTTAATTTGCTACACATATCGGAGAGTAAAAAGATATAAGAAGATGTGGTATGAGTGCCAATGAGACAACTTTCCATCCAAGTCACAATTTGTAAAAGTAAACCATTATAGGTCAAAGTACGGCCTTCAACACGGAGCCTTGGCTCACATCGAACAGCAAGCTATAGAGGGCCCCACAAATGACTAGTGTAAAACCATTCAAACAGAAAAACCAACGGTCTAATCTAATATACAAAAAACGAGAAACGAGAAACACTTATGAACCACATCAACAAACAACCACTGAACATAAGGTTCCTGACTTATTAGGACAGGTGCAAACAAATGCTGCGGGTTTAAACGTTTTATCTGGCGCCAACCTTCACCACATATATCATTTTTCGATAATGATCAAATCTCTGCAAGTTGACTCAGACCTAGTGCATCTTATCAACATGTTACCTTACTGAATAATGTATTTGCCGCTGTACACTTAGATACAAATAAAGTAGCTAATCCATAATTTCACAAACGTGTGTACTTTGTTTAGACTTTTAATTATGCACTTTCGTCTTATGTTTAAATTTTCCGTTCTTTTGTTTCCGATTGATTTGTTTTGTTTGATTTATTGTTTTAAACGCTAGACACCGATATAAGAATTATATTTGCAACTTTAAGTTTTAATAATTATTCAAACTTTTTTTTAAAGTTTGACCGAAAATCATTGCAGTCAAGTCGTCATTATGTTTGTTTAGCCCACACGGTTGTCACATTTTTTTAGGTTCAGTCTTTTACAATAAGTATTCGTAAAATCTTTCAATTGATAACACATCAAAAACATTTATTTTGAACGCATGTATGGTTGGATTTTAACAAACTATGAGTTGAAAAAAAATCTTGTTAGCTCACCGGGGCCCGAAGGTCCCCATGTGAGCTTATGCCATCACTTGGCGTCCGTCGTCGTCCATCGTCTGTCGTCGTCGTCTGTCGTCGTAAACTATTTCAAAAATCTTTTCCTCTGAAACTACTGGGCCAAATACCTTCAAACTTTAATTAAATGTTCCTTAGGGTATCTAGTTTATAAATTGTATCCGAAGTTTTTATCCATCGACAAACATGGCCGCCATGGCTAAAAATAGAACATAGGGGTCAAATGCAGTTTTTGGCTTATATCTCAAAAACTAAATCTTTTAGAGCAAATGTGACATGGGGTAAAATTGTTTAATTAGTCAAGATCTATCGGCCCTGAAATTATCAGACGAATCGAACAACCCATTGTTGGGTTGCTGCCACCGAATTGGTAGTTTTAACAAAATTTGCAGTTTTTTGTTATTATTTTGAATATTATTATAGATATATATAAACTGTAAGCAGCAATAATGTTCAGCAAAGTAAGATCTACAAAAAAGTTAATATGACCAAAATTGTTGCCCTTTAAAGACAATTTTACACAATTTGTTCATCAAGTTTGCTAACATTTAAAAATCTTCTCCTCTGAAATACAGGTGAGCGATTCAGGCTCTTGAGAGCCTCTTGTTTGAATGTATTTGTCTATTTCCTCTTTGTCTTCTTTTGTTTCTTGTTTTATTCTATCCTGATGTTATCATGTATAATTATTTTTTATAATTCAATTTGGTTGAAATATATAGCAAATTCTCTGACAAAAGTAATATTTGTGTTTATATCATAAGAAGAAGAAAACGCTTCTCATAAAGAATTTAACCAAGTAAACAAAAAAAATCTATGACAATTATGTTTCTATTGGTACCAAGTTGATTAGAATTCCTGTCAGAATTGATCTGCCAATATTTTTTTTAAGATACGTAGCTTTATGGGAAATATATGACAAAAAAGGGGGACGAATAATCATTGCATAACTCTGTAAACGTTGTCGAAACATGATTTTGCTTCTATTTGTCTTTGTGCTACTTTGTCTGTAAATACATTTGTTTTGTTTATCTGATGAGAGTTTTTATATAGCTTCATATGCATTCAGTAAATTTGCAGTGAAAAAACAAACACCGAAGAAATTTATCGAGTTCAAGTTAAGTCATTGAACACTACTTTTCAACAGTTGATACTGGTAAATTTTCAAAAGTTACTAACATGCTAATAATAATTTTAGTATGAATTTAAAAAAAAAAAAAAAAAAAAAAAATCGTCAACAAAAGATAAACACATCATTTTTTTATTAACTGAACATAAAGAATTTCATATATGCATGTACCAAGCTACCAGGTTCCCTCGCTTGCCTAAAGCTAACTTAAAATAAAAACAGAAGTTCTTCTTAAAGTGTAGGTCTAAAGGGAAAGAAAGTCTTCCCTTTTCGTTTCCTTTTTCGTTCGAATAACTTTTTGAATACAGATAAAGTAGTCTATTTAATGATGAACATAAGTGATATTAGAACAAAGTTGCAACATGTTTGTTCGTCGCGTAAATACTTTCATCATATCTAAAGAGAACAGTAAATAAAAATAAACTATTGGCAACGAGTGTATATCTAGCATTCTTATTGGTCCTCTCTGGTTGATATTTAATTATGGTTCTTCTTCATTTTCTGGTTGCAAAACCCAAAACCACGGAGTTGGAATAGAGTTACGCCGGCCATCTTCCAAATCCCGCAATCTAGCATTATGACGTATTGTTTATTATTACGTAACGTCAAAATACCGTTGGCCTTTGGGCCTATGCCGTGGCACTCAAAGGTAGTGTTTTTGAATAGGCCGGATAGGCCGTATGGCAGAAAAAAGGTTAATATCAATTTGTGGTTCTTCCCCATCTTCTGGCGGCAAAACTCAAAATCACGGAGTTGGATTAGAGTTGACGCCGGTCATCTTCCAAATCCCGCACTAGAGCATTGTGACGTTTTGTTCATTATTACGTTACGTCAAAATACCGTTGGTCTGGATATTTTCCCGATATGTCACAGTTTGACGTCGTGACAAAATTTTTACGTTGGCAACGTCATTACATCCCCTGTAACTGTATCGTATAAAATTGAGAATGGAAATAGGGAATGTGTCAAAGAGACAACAACCCGACCAAAGAGCAGAAAACAGCCGAATGCCGTATGCCCTTAAATGTCACCCTCTTGTGCAGACCAACCAAAAATCGATAATTTAAAGGCCAGTGAATAGAATGTACATCAATAAATTAAAAACAACGCTCAAGTTTTACGTTTTGGCCTCACAACTCTTTCATAACATTTCATAAACTATCAAAATAAAAAATATATTTCCCCACTTCTGTTCTTTTTCTAATAACTGTAACGTTGTTATGTACGTTACGTCATAATTACTACTTTCAATTTGAAATTAACCTTGTGCTGCCGAGTTTATTTCTTGCTTTGTTGCGCCAAAAGCATCTTGACGTTTCATATTTGTGACGTTGCAAAACTTGTGCCTCTCTGTAGAACAGCGCATTCCCGCCGTCCATTATTTTTCCCGCGTCTATTTAGCCATAAGTAGGAAAAGCGATGTAAAAGTAATTTTATAAAAATTATTGTTCTAAGATTGTTATAAACGATGGTTTTAATACAACATTATTAAAAATATAACTTTTAACCTTGCAATATAGATTTTTTTTTTAATTTCTTATCTTTAAAAAAATGAAGATAATATACTCATTGATAATAATCTTTCAAGAGCTTTTGTTTTATCTTTGTCAAGTGAAATGCATAACTGATTCTCTGAACCACGTCTGAAATACTAGAAAATACTTATCCTTGTTATCCGATTAGCTTAGTAAACCTTATTATAATTGATAAATACCATAAAGAATCTCTCAAATAATTATATAAACAAAACAACGGCCCCAAATAAAAATAAAAATAAAAACAATGCATGTACAAATAAAAATTAAAAAAAAACTCCGAGCAGCCGATTCTATGAACTACTTCGTGTTGTAAAGTATTATATGTGTCAAATTAAATTTTTCATTCCAAGCATTGTTTCGGTAGGCGAGGAAAGAATTTTTAAACGTTGTTATCCATATTCATTTTTGTTATTTCTTAATCATGTTTATTAATATTTTGTTGACCACTTATTGCACAAAATTTTAGAGAAATGTTTGAAATATGAATTTGAAAAACAGAAAAAAAACGAGGGAAGAAATTCTAAAATTAATTTCTATTGTCTACATGTGAACCTGAATCAATCATTATTGATGACTTGAAAATATCATGTTTTTATATTCATTTTCTATGATGAAATACACATTGTAATTGGCATACATGAAATATCTTTTAAAATTCGTTGATTGATAAATTGTTGTTTGCTCAACGTTCAGTGGCAGGTATTTCATGCAATATTAAGGACGATTGAGATTTAATGAACAATAAATCTGTTGCTCAGTAGGTCCTACAAAGTAAAAGATCTGAGATGAATGGCTGAAAATTGAGATTGCCACTGGGAAAGGATGATATGTTGGATAGGAAGAGAAATCATTGGGTCACGTACTAATTTAATATCCCCATTTCGAATGAAAATAAATATTTTTATATTATTGCTGGCATAAAATGTATTGAAATATCATATCGCTATACAAGTATATCGTGTTACATTTGTGTACCTTTACAAAAAATAATAAAAGAAGTCAATCGCGGCATTTGAGCCCAACAAATATTTTTCAGTTCTCCTAAATAAAGCGTGTATTGTGAATATTGATATTTCGCGTAATCAAGTATAACAGTTACCTTTTCTGTGATTGTTTATTAGGAATGCGATTATTAATTAAGATATTCTGATTAAAAGATATATGGAAAAAACTTTAAACAAATTTTTCGAAAGTATGCGACATTTTGCATGAAAATGACGAACTACATAATTAGTAAACACGTTAAATAAGTTGGTATTATAGTACTAACAAGCTTATGATCCTGAATCATTTGTCGACATCCGTTTTAAGTATAACAATAATGTATTTAATTCAGTTTGCTTCATTCCCGCAACAATCGCCCTTTTGGCGCAGTCTTTTGACGTTGTCAGTGCCCCTCTGTATTGTGACGTTACCATGGACCATTGACGTTCTACACAAAAAAACAAGTTTTGTGTGTAGAAGCCATAAATATCCCTTTGGCAGCAAGAGGGTTAAACAGTTAAAGACACATTGATAGAACATTCAGTATAGTAAATTAAATAACACATAGCTGAGAGGGTTATAGAGCAGATTGGTACCCCTCGAAAAAACATTGTCAATCTCGGCTCTGGGTAACAATCTGCTCTACATTGTATCACCGTCTCCGCTATGCGTTATTTACTAGTATATAAAGGTACATTGACATTTAGCTGTCAAAATCACCTGTTTACACCTGAATCATTCCTTCAAGCAACAGACACAGCTCATTTTTTTTCTGGCGAATCTAAGATCAGTTGGATCCAATAATTATGTCGATATAGTGGGTCTATTTAGCCATAAGTAGGAAAAGCGATGTAAAAGTAATTTTATAAAAAATATTGTTCTAAGATTGTTATAAACGATGGTTTTAATACAACATTATTAAAAATACAACTTTTAACCTTGCAATATAGATTTTTTAGTTTTTATCAAAATAATAAAATCGACAAATATTTCTGTGTGCAAAATTTCGATAGTTTTTTGTCGAAAAAATCTTGCAATCGTATTAAATTTTGTCAATATCGTGATTTATTTCGCATGTTATCGACATCCATGATATCTGTAATATCGACATCTTTACTTGTTCTATAACAAGCCAAAAAAGAATAGTGATCATATTTCTTTATTTCCATACTACTGATGAAGAACCACAACCAGTAAATTTCCCAAATAAGTTTCCATACATATGATGTCAGTAAAAGGTGTGTTATTCATGATGTTGATGACTGTGTAAAGCTTCGATGTAAACTTTTATTGGCTAGTAAAACCGTAAAATATGTACACATACTAAACTAAATTGTTAAAGGCCGTACGGTGACCTAATGTTGTTAATTTTTATGTCATTTGGTCTCTTGTGGAGAGTTGTTTCATTGGCAATGAATCATACCACATCTTCTTATTCTTATATATCCCTCTTGCTGCCAGTTGTTTTTCAAGGTTGCATTTCGTGTGCCAGAAAATATGACACCTCGACGTTTGTGACGTCAGATGTCCAACAATGACGTCATTCAATATGTGACGTCACACCAACATGACCGTTACATTTGGGACCCATTGAAGAAAAATATTACACAGTTTAATATTTGGTCTTTTACTTGATAAAGACACAGAAATGAGGAGAAGCTTGCATAAATTAAAACATGGACACACGTGTCCCATCGGCACAGTCGGTGTGGACACATGTGTCCCTCCGGCAGCAATAGGGTTTAAAAGCATACGTTTAGAGTTCGGATAAAAATAAGCAGGATATACGATTTTTTATATCATCTGTTAACTCGTTATTGCGTTGTAAGGGCAGATAAAGTCGCTCAAAAATTGTATATTTTCTACATGTTCATCACTAAAGGATCATACCGGATGACAGTTGTGTCTACATAAGTTGCATCAACTTGAACTAAAACAGTAGGAGCCAAAAAGCCACGAGTTAAAAAGCATTGAAAACGAAAAATTACGGAAAAGAAAAGCAAATTCGGAAAATAAAAAATGCAAGATACAAGCACATTTGCAAGCCTGTACATGTTCTGATCAGTTATTTTTTAATTAACATCATAGAGATGCAAACTTTATGAAGTTGACCTTTGACCATAGTTTGAAAAAATTGGGACCATTTCTGATCCTTAGTACAGGCATATTCTTGTATTACAATTTTTCTTCTTTCCAATGTTATATAATCTAGGGATCTGTAGGCTGTGAAAATAAACCCAAAGTATTATGTCATTGGTCACCGCACTAAAAACAGCCAATGAAACTGTCGCAATTTCGTATTACATTGAAGGACAGGTCAGCTGAAAAGAAAGAATTTTTTGTATCACTTTCTCATATCTCTCACCTTTCAGTTTGAAACGAAATAAATCGTTTCATGCGGGAAAAGATTACAGGCCATTAACAAAAGGGAAAAAACTTTTAACAGCTACTACCATGTAACTGCCATTAAATAGGCAGTTACAGTGTTGCGGTTGGATTTTTCTACGCAAAATGACCTTTCACTATGAACAATTTGAACTGATATTTACATGTAAGTCTTTTTTAGAAATTCTTTTATAATTACTTTTCAAAACTCAACTTAAAAACTAGACAATAAGTCAGCCATCTATCTCACTTCTATGTTGTAATGGCTAATCGGAGTGTTTTCAACTTTGTTTTTAAGATAACATATATATTGTTTGTTGGATACGACGGAATATCTCTTTATCTATAAAATAGTGCTATAAAAATAGTGTAAAATATATGATTAATATACTGTTTTGTATATTGTAGTTATAGTTGCCACTCTATTGATATGTTACAATTTAGTTACAGTAGATAATAGTAAGTATAAATAGTGAAATATAGTAGGTATTGAAATGCATTACGTTTAATTTTGAAGCTTTGTTTGTAGGTACTATGTACAGGTAGAGAACACGAATTAACTAGAAACAAAATTGTTTTCCAAGGTATGATGCAATCCTAATTTGAAAAGGAATAGTATCGCATCACGTACAGAGGCAAATAATTAAGTCATAGTCGGGACTAGTCGACAAAAAATATTTATCCATCTGATGGGAAGACTCTTCGAAAAAAAAATTTTAAGCATATAAACATTCATTTAAACCCAAGTTTAGGAAGCTAATGTATAAACGTTTGAGAAGGAATATAAAACAAAAATAAAAGTAAAAGTGATTGAGCTAGTAAAAACACGGGCAACTTTCATGTTGCATGCAGTTAAGAATTTGTTGTCTTTGTTTTATTCCTTATACTAAAAGAGACCAAACAATGTTTTGCTTCAATGACTAATAGACAAATGATTAACATTTATACATGTGTTATTTTATTTGACAAAATAGAGTTACAGCACACCCGAGGAATTTTTATTGAAGAAGTCCATACACCACATTTTGAAAAGCCAGTCGTTAAAAGTAAGTAAGGTGGAACTTCATTTGTACGCTTAGTGAATCCACAAAACGGGATAATATAATAGTAAAATTTTTGTTCTACCGTCTGAATTCAACATTGCCTAGTTGTCAATGCCATTATCAGAGAATTGAATGGTATTTAATGGCAATGTATATTATTTTATCAAAATGGCTTTGAAAGCAGAAAAAGAATTTTGTACAACACGTGTTTTTGTAACTTTAAACGATCCTCTTACTTTGATTTCAGTGACAACTTATCAAAATATATTGCTACTGTTCACCTGCTCCTTTAATTTGTTATTCGGTGTTTGTGGTGTCCTTGCATCTACAGATCTGCAAAAGCAGATTTCCTACTTAAATACATCTACATTGCAGTATAAGGGAACTGGTTAAGCAACCAATATCGTCAAATGTGAAGAGTGTGCGCATGTTAAGTCAATTAAGTCGTATCAAATGGTCTGCCTTTTCAGTTTAGTTACCGTGTCTTATTCGTTGTTGTTATTTTTTTTTTATCTTAGTATGCATATGCATGTATATCTTCAACCGGGTTTTTTAAAGTAAAATTCCGGTTGTTGAAATTGTGAAGTACTGCAGTTGGGCGATCGAGTAGGCGGCTGCCAACAGTTTCCATGCAATAACTGTTCAACTAATGATTTAGTGTTGTGACTGATGACAAAATGCAACTCAAATTCAGGAACCAAGGGTCTTTGATAGATTGAAATGAAAATAGCGTTTTATGTCATTTTCCGTGCAACAACTTATGAACCGTTATAATTCTATTATGAAGTCACTGATCGATGACAAAATGGAGGCCACATTCGATATAGACAATTTCCATCTTTCCCGGTCAGAAATTAAGGTCCTTAATAGGCTGGAAAATGGAACTTCGTGTCATTTCCGTGCAATTACTCGGAAAATAGCGTTCTATGACATTTCCTTTTAATAGCTTTGAACTTTTCAATCAGTTCTTTTCCTATGTAATATGTTTTTACTGATGACAACATGGATGTCGAATTCAATATTGACGATTTTCATGTTTACTTCAGGAGTTTCAAAATGTTTGGTCCTTAAGGATGTATTCTTCTGACGTTTCAGTCTCGTTGAAATCTCGTTCTGGAATTATTTCCAAAACATGTGATACAAGTGGAAAATATCAATGAAATTTAAAAATGTTATAATTAAACTTAACTCTGTAAAACATTGTGTATTTACAATTAGTAGCTTTTGAGTAATAAATTTTTCAAATTTTACGACCAATCAAGTCAGTCTTTTTAGCCAAAAATTTGAGAAAATGAGTGAGGGGTACAAAAAATGATTTTACCAGAATCATGTACATCCCATATCATTCTTTTCTTTTCAAATTTCTTAGATATGTATTTCTTCAATCATTTATAACAAAAAGGTTGAAATAATATGCATTTTGTTCTTAAAACTGAGAAAAATCACAAACTTACAAAATTGACAGCATGGTAAATTTGACACAAACAAGCATCAAAATATGATAAAACTTTCTTATATTAACACCTACCTATAGTTTTTTTTAGTTAAATTTATTCAGATTGGTCCACTTCATCTTTATTGAAAGTGTGAAAAAAAGTTTAATTGTGATACTGTGAATTTTTTTTACGATAACAGCCCAAAAATAGGTAAAAATTGATGAAAAATGGGAAAATCATAAAAATTGGGTACTTTCATACGGCCGTAGCAAAAAAAGAAGTGCACCACCATAAGATTTTTCTTACCAATTATTTTTTTACAGTCATATAAACCCAAAAATCAGGTTAAGAAAATACACCCTTAATGTATTGGAATGAAAACAGCACGTTATAAATTTCATGCATCTGAAGTGCTTTTTCTGGATGTACGTTCATCAGGAACGCTCAAAGCCAAATATTTGAAAGCTAAGGATGTATAAGAACCGACACAGTTGAAGAATTATATGACCAAAAAGGACCTAAAAAATAGCAAAATCCATCTAAGATCAACTTTGACTGAGGGAGATTAAACATTAGTTTCTTTATAATTTCAAAAGTAATTAACGGACAATTTTAGAAAGTTTTGTTATAAATCATGTCAGTACCAAAGTACTGACTACTGAGATGATGATACTCTCTGGGACTGATAGGCCAACATAAATTGCATTTTATGTTGTTTACGGGTAATAACTTATGAACTGTTGCTTTTCAAATTTTAAAATGTATGTACACAAGGATGCACATAATGAAATATTTACAAACTTTACTGAGTATAGCTAAATGTAAATCATAATTTTTTCGTATACTTTCAGAACAGCAAATTCATTTAGATCATGTAGAAGAAGGGACACAAACAGATATCATTATAAATACAAAAGTACTTTTGTGCATTTATATAACTCTAAGAGACGCTAAGATAACAGTTATTTCAGGACCACCAGGGTGCGGGAAAACATCATTTTTATATCACGCTGTCATGAAACTTGGAGAAGCAGACAACTATAATATATGTTTTGTATCAAATCCAGTGAAACTTATTGAGTCTATAAATATAAAAGAAAAACAAATATTCGTGATAGATGATATCGTAGGGAAGAATTCTTTAAACGAAGATAGTTTGCAGACTTGGAGAGCAAATGCAGATTTAATCTATCAAATTGTAAGCCAGAGTTTGAAAACGAAATTGATATTGACATGTAGATCATATATCTACAGGAATGAAAAATTCAGTTTACTGAAACTTCCTCATATGCACTGCGATATGTTGACAAATGAAAGGTTTTTGACAACAGTAGAGATGCGACGACTGTAAATATGTATTTGTTATGTTTCTGAAGAAGAAACCAAGTCACTTCATGATAAGTTATAAGGTTTTGTAAATTACCTTCTATTGATTTTTGTACAATATTGGAGTTCAATGCAAGAAAAACCCACATAATGATTATTTTATATATCCTTGTGAAATCATCGAGAAAGAAATGAATGAACTTAGGGTCTCGTTATATCTTTGTTTTATAGATTTTGGATTACTAGTTATCTATAACAGCAAAGAAAAAAGTCCGTCATATTGTTCGACCATAAGCAAACTAAGTCCAAAAAGGACCGACCGAAATTCGTTGCACGTTACATTACTTTTTGAATACAATAATTTCTAATTCTTTTTTCTTTAAAAAATTATAAGTCACAGGTAAATTCTTAAGACAACACTGGTAAAACTCCTTTTCATATTACTTGTTCGAATGGCAATGCAGTTGTTGCTAAATAATAAATCAAATTTAATGCCGAAGTTAATCAAATGAATACCAATAAAGTAACACCACTTATGTAAGTTTGTTCTTCAGGTTACATCGAGCTGATACAGTTTCTTCTCACAAGGACGTTAACATCAACGTTTTAAATGCATTCGAATCCTCTCTGATTCTTGAGTCTTGTGTTAAAAACAACGTCATAGTGTTTTCTCTTTTACTTGACAATAAAGCCAACGTGTATTGTTTTTTTTTTTTTTTTTATATAAAACGGTAATACTCCGTTTCATTTTGCATGTCAGTCTGGACAGATTGAATCCTTGAACCTGTCAACATAATATAGATACCAAGTCAGGAAAATGGCCATTGTTATATTATAGTTCGTTTCTGTGTGTGTTACATTTTAATGTTGTGTTTCTGTTGTGTCGTAGTTCTCCTCTTATATTTAATATGTTTCCCTCAGTTTTAGTTTGTAACCCGGATTTTTTTTTTTTCAATCGATTTATGAATTTCGAACAGCGGTATACTACTGTTGCCTTTATAGATACATGTATAAATAAGCTAAATGTCAAGTGTTACACTCCGTGTTATTTAGCTATAAGTAATGGTCATAACGAAATTGCAAAAGAAATAATAAAATATGACGCTAGTCCAAATCATCAAAACGAAGATGGATCAACTCCTTTACACATCGCATGAATGACAAAACAATTTACTAGAACAATATCATGTAAAAATAAATAAGCGAGATAATAAAGGTAGAACTTCTCCTGATATTTCAGAAATTCACGAACTTAAAGATATATCTGAATTACTAATTGAAAGAGAACAAATAGTCATTGTTTCGATTGCAATTTAAAAGTACACCAACTTGTTGAAAGAATTGAGATGCCCAAAATAGATTTACTTTTTGATGTATTCACTCTTATTCACATACTAGTTACTGTGATTTTGATAATTAACGATTTCACGACTTTTTTTTAGTATAATAGGTATCTGAAATACAAATGGTAGTTTATGGGTAGTAATGTACGTTCTCAATAATTTAAGATGGTCGAAGCCATTTTATCAAGTTTAGGAAAACATTACATGATACAAAAGATAATAAAACATGATTGCTGATTCAATTGCATGCCAACTTTGATCATCGTTTTTAATAAATCGTGTGTAGACGCATCTTTTATCGTGATTGATATTATGATGAATTTAAACTGATATATATTAACTCTAGGTCTAAAAAAAAATCAAATGATCAACAGGCCTTGTATTTGAAAAGTTGCGTTTGAGTACCAAGGAACAACGAGTGTGGAAAATATCGTATATCAGTTGATAGAATGATATTGATAAGTAAATATGTATATTATTACTTTTTTCGTATAAATAGTATAAATCCTTTTTATGTCAAACAGGATATTAAAATGTATGTTTGAAGGCATTTCATTTAAATTTTAACTTATTTTTAATTTTAATTTTGTGAGGAGTATTTTATCACATACATTGGATGTTGTTCGCAAAAAGAAGCCTTATTCGTGATAAATATTATATCTTGTCCCAACAGCATTTTGGGTTTTATAAACATAACATTGTTGTTGTTATAGCGGCTGAAATTGTGTGTTTTGTCCTTGATGGTTAATATTAGTTGTTGCAAGTGATGACCGCATGGTATTTTCTTATACTATAGTTCTTGACAAATGTATTATGTGTTACTGATAACAAAAAAAAAAGAGAATCAAAAACAAAAAGTAAGTTCTTTAATGATATTTGTAATATCTTTAAAGGAACAAATATAACTACTTAAATAGTCTTTTTCAAATTGATAGTTTTTATCCAATCAGGTATTTCATACCACAATTCTTTATTCTCTATTAAACTTTGGATTTTAAATGGATTGTCTTTTTTGTATCTAGTCATATTTTAATGTATCTAGTAATATGTTAATGTATTTAGTCATATTTTAATGTATCTAGTCAATATTTATCAATTATGGACTTTTGACGAGGTCAATAAGTTATATATGAACCTGTTAGATTATATTGACACTCGGACGAGATCAATACGTTATATATGGACTTGTTCAGATTATATTGACCGAGGACGAATTACGAGTGTCATTATAATCTAACAGGTCCATATATAACGTATTGACCTCGCCAAAAGTCCTTAAGGTATTTTTAACATATGTAAATAATGTATGAGAAAAATGGACTTCTATGTTCCTTCTGTGTATTTTTAAATTGTATTTTGCAAGAGTTTCAACATGTAGTTGAAAATATCAATTTTCTTTGAACAACTTCACAGCTTGATGCGTTAGCTTTCTTGTATTTTTAGCATCTGTATTTAATATCAAATTCTTGATATCTCCTTCTGATAAACTTGCATTTTTTTTTCGTCTGCTGCGGCGCTTCTTCAATGGTTGTTATGTGTGACGTCATGACGTAGAGTAATTCTGGGCAGGAACGCCTTACCCAGCAAACACAATTACGTCAGTACAACGTAATTTGAAAGTATTTTTTAGTCTCGTTTACGTCACTAACTAACGTAATTTTTACGTAGAAATGGATGGTATCAAATACGTCTTCCTGACATAATTTTCGACGTCACTACGACCTATTACTGACCTTAAAATTGCATACTTTACCTAACATTACATAAAAAGACGTAACAGCGACGTCATTATGACGTATTTTCAGTCAAATGAAATGACGTCTAACTGTCTTAAAAAAAGGGGGGGGGGTTAATTCGGTGAATCTTTAGCTTTCTGTGTCTCGTCTATTAATGTTGGCAATGGTGCTGTCTGTTTGTCTACGAATTATGGCTTGCGATTGCCACCTTTTCCGTTCCTTATTTTTGGTTATGTTGATGGCACATTCAAGTAAAAGCTTTATGCACTAAGACAACATGAGATATTTCCGTCAGGCTTTTTCAGAATTAAAATCAGATCAACCTTCAATGATTTAATTTAACTGTTTCATTGATTGAACAACTTTACAAATGATAGCGTATTAGTCTATCATTGTTCACTACTCTCAGCATGGGTCTATTTCCTACACTGAAGCTTGATGTCGTTCCTACACTGAAGCTTGCTGTCGTCCCTACACTGAAGCATAATGTCGCTGTGGAATTTGGCGTTGAATCTGCACATAGATATGATAACAAAAAATCAGTATTGCTTTCTAAATCAGCCTTTCAAAATTCTTTAGTTAGGGAATACTAGATTTATTCAAATTCTACTCCCGATGAGGCATGTTTAACAGAATACGCGCTTACTTTTCTGTTGAATAGATAAACCTACTTTCTGTCTTCATTCACATTTCAGAACAAAACATGTATCGTTGTATTGTTATGAGAAATAAATTGAACTTTGTATTGCACAATTCTATTTTATCTTGTAAATAACGTGATTCATTTGTTAATGCATATTGATATGACATAAAGTAATGTTAAAGTTATTAGAATTAGACTTAAAAACGAGCATACCTTTTATATCCCGCATCCCTTTGCTTAGGATGAGTGTTTTTAAGTTTCTCTAAAAAGTCTTCAAGGTCCACCGTCTTTGATCTTGGGATATTTCTATCATGAGATTCGAAATTGATCTAAAATATAATGCATGTAATAAAATTTTATGCACGATAGTTAAAACTTTGCATAACAGCTCTTATATGACTCTTATATGAGTACTGGTTGTGGCTATTTTATTTGATAAACTTTATACTGATGTCTTTATTGTCAAATGTATGGTTAAATGTAAGTCATATAAAAATAGGATATATAATAAAAAGATCATGAATTACTTAAACATGTTAAACTTTATCCGGGATATCTTTGTATATATATATATATATATATATATCTTTGATAGCTTTTTACACTAGACTGCAGAATTGTTTTTTTTTATATACATTTTGCTGTATTCTCATGATTTGATACTTTTTTCTCACTTGCAGGCATTAAAAGATTTCAATTATGCAATACCAGTTTGTTATATTTTTACACATATATTATGTGTATCTCAGTTGCATGAGCATTTGTCATTGTTTTTTCATAACTATTTCTATATGAACATGCAATAGAGTATACATTGTACTTTCAGTTGTTATACACGTGATACATATCAAATAATGATCATTTCGTTGTATGATTTCGTGTATATTTTGTTGTGTAATTTATATATCATTCAATGTTTTAATATCAAACAGCACCAAAATTCCATCGAAAAGAGAATAAGAATTCATTAATTGTCCTTTAAACATAAGTAATACACGGCTAATTATAAAAATGTAATAGCTTAATTAATTTATAAACATACCTCAGCTTCTTTATGTTTTTTCCGTGTGTATAAAGTTTTGTGTGTTGATAATGGTATTTTGAATTTTATTTATGACCTATTTCCTCTGGCAGGCGTTCCCATTATTTCAAAACAGAGCGCGGTCAAGTGATATACATAATTGTCAATTATATTGTGTGTTAGTGTATATATAAAAGAAGAATTGCTTATTCTAAAGATAGAATATTTGCAACGCACAAGAATGTGCATAAGATTAAAATAAATATCAGAGATAATGTATGATATATTAATGAATATCGGATAAACATGCACTGACCACAATTCATCAATTGAAAGAACATTGTTTTTGAGAGTGAATAATCTATCAATTAAAACTATGTACAGTTATAATGTTAAAATTTGCTCACTAAGGGGACGACCATTTGATATTCTGGGGGGGGGGGGGGCAGGAGGATTTTGAAAATAAATAACTCAGCCTTGATAATCACAAAAATAAATGGTTTGTTCTGTGGTAGTTTGAAAATAAATAACCTGACTTGCAATGTATTAAAAATAAATAACTCGGCAGGTCTATTTGAGAGCATGAGATTGCACCAGATTCTTCATAAAATTCAACTTTTTTTTTCAAAAAAAATCGGGAATCACTTCCCAAATCTTTGAATAATAAAAGTATAAATATTATTTAAAATACTTGAAATGTCTGAAAAATGGGTTTCATTTAACTTGAGGTATATTGTCTCAGGAACACTTGACTCACTTTTATTACATATGGCAGTAACTACATTCAGGCAAATGCCTCATGTAGGAAATTTCAAAACCAAAAGCTTGTCTTCATATCAAATTGTTTTCACATCAAGTGTCTCGCAAGAAGCAAGTTCTGTTCTCCCTCAGACGTAGATCCTGTTTTTTGGGGATCAATGTTTCTTATTTATTTGTCTTTTGTTCATTGATTGCCCTTCTGTATTCTGTTAGTGTTGCATTCCTTTTGTAATTTAGTAATTTTGTTATTAACTTGATCAAGAGTTTAAAAAAAAAACAGCAGCCACATACCTAACTATGTGAATTAAATTTTTGCTTTATCTTTGTTTTTTGATGTTGTTCCTAAAAACTTAAGTCTTACACTGAATCTATACATGTTGCTTTGAGACCAAAATATTGTCAAAAAATGATTAAAACAGAACTTTCATTTTCAGATTAAGAAAGGGTATGGGAAACACATTTTGCATCATTAGTTCTATAGCAACTTGGGGGCTTCAGCGGCTCCAAAACCCTTCAAATTTTTTTAGCCTCGCTCCGCTCGGCATAAATGATTTGCAATACTTTTAAAAGACACTAATTACAGCCAAACTTTGATATCTTGTATGTATGCAATACATGTATATGCAGTTGGGAATTCAGAAGATTCATTTCTACAGATGATGATGATTAATTCTGATTAAATGGTACATAATGATTGGACTATTCATGTATTATTTATAATAAAAAATAAATTTAAAAATTGTATGTTTTCAAATATTTTAAATATAGTTGTGAAAATAAATAATCAGTCCCTTGCTTTAATGAAAATGAAAAATCTTGCTTCAACAGTGCAGAAAATAGATAATCTGTCCTCTTAGTTTACAAAAATAAAAAACCGATCAAAAACAAATCCTCCTGCCCCCCCCCCCCCCCCCCAGAATATCAAATGGTCGTCCCCTAACAACCAAATAGTACGTAAATTTTACAACAGAATTACGATACACAATATTAGAAAACGTATGACTAAGGTCAGTTAGACGTTACAAAAACAGTATTACTTGCATACGTTGAAATGACGTTTTAATTACGGAATAATTTACGTAAAAAAATGCCGTCAGAACAACGTCATTTTAACGTATCTGTAAAATTCAACTACGTAAATGTAACGTGTATTATACGTCGTGATATACGTAAAAGTTCGACGTTATAAAAACGTCATTACAACGTATTTTCAAAAGCTTATTACGTAAATATTACGTAAAAATACGTTATGTTTAACGTTACCAAACCTCGACGTCACAATGACGTCAAACTAAGGTAACGTCAGCAGTTACTTATATAAGACCAAATTATTACGTCGTGCTTACGTTGTGTGTTTCCTGGGTATATACGGATCTAAATTTAGCAAGAATTTTTATATTGACCGTCAATATACATTAAAATAGAAACATAGCGTCAATATACTTAAAAATAGAAACAAGGCTTCGGATACATAAAATAACTTTTGAAACATGTGATTGTAATATCCAATGAAGACAGGAGAATGCTACACCATAATGTAATATTACCTTATATGTAAATTTCGCATCAGTCAATTTTTACGTAGTATGATATGTTAAAAAACATCTTATAAAGACTTAATTTCTGTGTTTTTCCTCAATATAGCCAACTCACCTACAATTTTATAAAGTAAGAAACAAAAGGATGTGCTATTATTATAAAAAGAGAATGCTTTGTAAATACTAGTGTATGATGATGCAGCAAATCTGTTTTCTGATATTACAATGTTACAGGTTAATCTTTCAGTATCTTATTGAAAAAGTATAACAAAAATACCGAACTCCAAGGTAAATTGAAAAAGGGAATGTCCATCAACACTGACAAAATCAAACAAAAGACTATATTAACCAACAAAACGACTGGAAAACAAAGGAAAGTCTGTCATATTCTTGATTTGGAGAAAGTATTGTCCGAAGAAAATGGTGGGATAAACCTGGTTTTAAAGCTAGCTAAACCTTTCATTTGTATAACAGTTGTTTATAGAACCTTCATATTGACAAAATTGGGTGAGGATCCAAACAGACATTATAGATAAACGTGACAATAATTGGAAGCCAGCAGCCAAAACTATGTAAATATACATCAAAAACATACAGTACAACTGACTAAAAATTAAAACAAGCATACACACATAGAAACAGACTTTAAAGCGATTGTCAATAGCTATGCGATTCAAGGGGTCATAATATACCGTCACATTTTTTCGTGAAATGTCGCCTGAATGAACGATATTAGTTTTAACCCATATTGGAATTGAGTGATTGAATCCCGAGCCAGACATAGAAAAAGGAAAAAGGAACACGTTGATAACAATCAAAATGAAATCTGGTGAAATTAATAAAACGTTATGATAATATTCACCCAACATGACAAGGAAAGCATTGCCATATCTAGCTTGTTTAGATATTTTCAAAGAAGTCATATCTATACACTCAAATTAAATAAGATACAGCAGTTGTGTATTCAGATAAACAACAAAGAAAATAATCTTCTGATTTCAAAACAATTTTTTAATTAATCTAAAAATAAGGAGATGTGGTATGATTGTCAATGAAACAACTAATCATCAAATTCAAATGAAGTTGGTGTTAGCAATTTTGGGCAACCGCACGGCCTTCAAAATTGAAAAAACCCATACCGTATAGTCAGCTCCAAAAGGCTCCGACATGAAAAATATGAAACGATTAATTTGAGAAAACTAACAGCCTAATTTATACCAAAACAATTCACGCAAAAACCAAATAGGACTGCTTTTTAAAAATAATAAATCTATTTTCGATGTGACTTGACGGACACATCCGAATTTCGTATACTCATCGATTGCGTTCTGGAACATCTTTGCCTTCATATATCGTAAACTGGCTTTCAACATTTAAGAACAAAGGTCCTTGAGAAGTTTGATCATTTACTACCCAAAATTTGTATAACATTCGTCTATATTTTATTTAATATTTCATAAATGAGCTAACTGTGTCGTTCTTATTAATTTCTTATCAATGTTAACAATGAAATTGACGTACACTGTCAGGGTTTTCGTGTGACTTCTATTCAGTAGCAGCTAAACCCCCATCCCCTTTATTGTTAAGCCCGGTGGATATAACATGTGAATCGTGACAAAAAGTACAGCAAAAAATATGTTGATCTGTTGAAATTGCCAGTTCGCTGTGGGAACATATATCGTGTACCAAGCATTATATTTCCTTGTTATTCTTACACGACTGGTCTGCATCAAAATCAAACACATTTGCGGAGAGTATTGAACATCTATATTCTATTCTGAAAGACAACTGTAAAACATGAAATCGCAGTACCAGTACTCTCTCCCTTGGTTTAGCAGTTGAATAATAATTATATGATTACGTTGTACATTGTACTGTTTTATTGATATTGCCCATCGTAAATTTTTGTCACTTGTGACTATTTGTCTCCTCGTCATAAACTACTTCCAGTGCCTTGGGTGAAAATTTCAAGAGTCCTGCACTTGTTTTCTTGCACATATATTGTTGGCACTCTAGAAGATGTTAAATGTTCATCTTATTAACGCTTCCAAACTACTGTTCTTTTAAAAACCCTTAAAATTATTATGGTAATTAATATTTTATTAAGTTAAATTTAAGACATCCAGCGATATATTTATCTAGCTGGTTCTCTTCCTTAAATTTGTTATAGCTTAATAGATCTTACTATTCTAAAGAACGATTGAAATCCAACGACCTATCAAGAAAAAACAACATGAACAGAAGAGCGTATATGACGTAAACATATACAGTTATGAGGAGAAAAGTTTGCAAATTTGCTTTTATTGACTATCGCCAGTTAAAGACAACAAAGAAAGAAACCAGTTAATTTTACATATTTATTTAATTGTTCTTTAAATTTTTTTTTAGTAATATCAGTTATCAATTATATTGATATTTTGCCTGTAAAATATTAAACCACCTGTTCCTCTATTTGTTGAACTTTAAGTTTATGATCAATTAAAAACTATTTGATACAACTCCTTGGTTTTTATGTAATGGTTAGACCCGCACTGAAATTGAATAAACGATTGCATATAATAGTGAAATATAAATAAATGGTTTACGTACTTTTTGCCTAAACGAAGCGGTTTATTAACATCGCAGATGAATAGAAGGAAGAGTTGATTATACGTCTATGAGACAACAACCCAACAGCAAAGATTATCAAATGATATCTAGAGGACAACGTTCCGACTTCAACAATATACAGATGTCTACACATACAAAGCTTTAAATCGCCCCTAGTCTTTACAAGTTGTAAATTAATTCAACAGAAATATTTAAAGAACTGCCGTAAAAACATTATTCTCCAAATTAAGAAAAACGCTTACATGCATGATTGTCTATTTAATTTTTCTAAACACCGTTTTCAGTACACCAATAAATATGTACATTAATTTTGTAATTTTTTATATACATAAATAAACAGAGATATGGAAATATTACCAATGAGACAGCTGGTTAATTATATTTATAACTGAAGTTTACAGTCCAAATAAACATGTATATGGGGTTTTAAATAAGTCACTGCTTGTAAGACAAGAGCTGACTTAGGAATAGACTGACATATTGGTCTGTTTATCGAAGCATTCTTAGGACTCGGATAAATCCTTAGATCATCTTAGGACATATGTTTGTCCTAACTGGGTTTATCAAACATGCCGTAACATAGGAAAAGTCACAGGAATCGTTAGTTTATGACATCTATATAGGTGTCTGAAGATGATTTTAACTTTAGGATATGGTCTATGATGGAAACAAATACGGCTGCGGCCTATGTATGTTCATTTTGGGAAGCAGAAAACATATTTGTTTTGTAGAAATAGACAGCTGATTGACTATAATAGTCTACTGAACTATGTGAGTGACACATATATTATACACAAGTCAAGATTATCACGTCCGTAACACAGACGCTTTTGATCCCCCTTCTATTTTATTTGTTTGCATTTCAAATTTTTTTGGTTATTTTCCTTAATACTTTAACATTTTTTATCTAATGTGTTCTTGCTCTTTTTCAAAAGATATTACAATAACAGTAGTATTTATAAGATGCCGCTCTAGTCTTATTTTCCAAAAAAATAAAAGAAAAGGCTAACAGTTTAAACACACAATAAAAGACTCGGAAATAGGGAAACAATTCCTCAAGCGTCTGTGATCTGTAAAGAATTAATCTATATACCCCATACTTATATGGCTGGGTTGTAACATTCTGATGAAGATTCTAAGAAGACAACAAGCAAAGTGTGTCCCACAACATTTTTGGTTATAGACGACGAAAGCAAAGTGTGCGGATAAGACCATTTCAGGTTATAGACGACGAAAGCAAAGAGAGCTGACAAGAACATTTTAGGTATTAAATAGACGACGATGGCAAAGTGTGCAGCCAAGACCATTACCTTATATACCGTTAAGGCGGATATAAAAGGCCCCGACATGAAAAATACGAAACAATTCAATTGAGAAAACTAACAGCCTAATGTATAACAAAACAATTTACAAAAGAAATATATGACAGACATGAACCAACGACAGCATCTGAACTACAGGCTCCTGATTAGGGGCAGGCACATAACGGAAGTGGCGGGATTAAACATGTTTGAAGGCGCCAAATCCTCCCCTATTCTTGGACAGTATTGTAACAGTACACCATAAGAAAAAAATTTTAAAAATCAGTTGAAACAGGCTTTACTCATCAGATCGGTACAAAGCAGAAAAACTTCTAACAAACACACAGACCGTTCGTGGCAGGGTATTTAATAACACAGCCATCACAACACAACACAAAAGACACAAAGTGGAGATCTGAGAGTACGCACAGTAACTGACAAATAGTTCAAAGCCAATAATAACTTATAAACAAATCATGTATCTAAGACTAAAATATAAATCAGTACACATCCAACATCCAATATATTTAGTGTAAAAACATCATTAAAAGTCAGAGAAAAACATGACCTTGTGCAATGCCAACATATAGGTATCGATTAATTGTAGTACTGTGAATGTACATATGTGTGTAACAATAATATTTAGTATGGTATTGATTTACTTATAAAACAATCAATATTTAAACAAACAAAAAATACAGCTTCCATTTTGTGATGAGCGAATGCATCAATTAGATATGCAGCTAAAAATAGTCACATTTATTATAAAATTCAACACAAGAAATTGCGCATATAAGCTATGGTATAATTTTTTTATCACCTTCTAAAAGTTTTTTAAAATTAATTAAAAAATAACAAAAATGTGGTTTGGGAGCAATTGCGGATACAAGATAGTTTTCCTTTATTAAGAAATGTCAAATTCCATGTTATTCTACGTGATGTCCTTAATATCAATTTGAAAAATTTGTGTGTAACGAATAAAAAGTTAAATAAAATATTTGTTTTGGATACAAAGTACATACAGCCAAAAGAACAGACAAAGAACGAACGGATAGCCAGTCAAGGTCGTTAAAAACCCCCATCATCATCCCGTTTCACTAAAATCAAATAGGAAATATTGAGATGTTAATTTTTAACAAGTCGTACTACAGAAATTGTCAATTTATTATTTACTCAGTGCCAAAAAAACCACAAAAAAATAAAAACACAGAACATGGGTATTTTATTTTTTTTTAATTAAAACAAAATGCATATCAAAAGACTCTATTTGATTTATGAAGATTTCGAAGAATTTTCTAATGTCGAAATTATATCGTTCACAACCTTGAATTTAACATTTAGAACAACAACAACACAATTGTACTTTTATGAAAAAATAAACCGTAATAAACTCTTCTTGCTAAGGTTTAAAAATTATAAAAAAATATACAATTTAACAACTGCACTTTTCACAGCGTAATCACATTTGAGCGTAAGTTCAATTTATTGTTTTGTAATTCGCATGGCTACACTTCTCATTGAACTTTGGGGCTGTCCTATTCATTATTTTTGCAAAAGGTTTTAAAATTGATGATCGACTTATATGTCATTTTTTTTGTTTCACCGGCGACACAAGATGGAAACTAGCCAGAATGATACATGTATACGACGTTTTGAAGGAATGATTTTCATCAGACATGGATTTCCATTTTGGATAAGTTGAGAGTGTGGTATGATAGAAGTTTGCAAAGAAAAAATAGTATTGGTGATTACTGTCTGTAATTTCTCATTGAAAATTGAATTGGCACTGGTAAACTTGGTGTAAAAATGAATTAGAATGTTTAACATGACAGTACTTTTCAGCAGTTATCAAATACGTTTTTTGGGGTTCAATTACCTCATGGGTTCGTCTTCCGACCGACACTAAACCCATGCAGAAGTAGGGTGTCCGTTTGGGTGTGTGGGATGTTTAAATTCGCAACCATTTCCCGTCATATTAATGACGTTTAAACCAATGCATCGTGTAGAGAGGGTGCCATGCTTTTCAAATGGCATTCCCATTCCCTGACTTTCAACCAGGTCGACCCTTACCGAGAATCTATATATTGTATTAGTCATGGATTTATTTCGTCATTTGTCACTGGACTTAATGCAAACAACAAATAATAATTCTGACATGATCATGAGTACTATAATACTACTATTTTATGTTCCTATCCACAGTCTCCAATTTTATCTAATTGATGTATGGAAGGAAAATAGTTCCTGAACGGAATTGATCAATATACTGAGTTTGATATTCAACTCACAACTCGTTATAAATGTAACCCCTGTCGATTTTATTCTAGAAACAACGATGGCTATTGTCAATATTAGTTGAATATCCGTGTATAAGTAAAACTTTTGTAATTGATGTATTGATATTTTTGTTATTTTGTCAATGAAAGCAATTTAAAAAGTAAAATAACAAAAATTCCGAACTCTGAGGAAAATTCAAAACGGAAAGTCCCTAATCAAATGGCAAAATCAAAAGTTCAAACACATCAAACGAATGGATAACAACTGTCATATTCCTGACTTGCTATAGACATTTCCTTATATAGAAAATGGTGGATTAAACCTGGTTTTATAGCTAGCTAAACCTCTCACTTGTATGACAGTCGCATAAAATTCCATTATATTGACAACGATGTGCGAACAAAACAAACAGACATAATAGGTAAAAATGTCAAAAATAGTGGTACAGCAGTCAACATTGTGTTATAATCTTAATCACTTTAAAAACAAACAAATATGTCAACAAAGAAACACAAAAAGGCATATAGAAAAAGCACATTAGCAAAAATTAAAGACAAGAATACAAACACTATCAATCACCAATGTGAAATGTTACTCAAAAGGTTTTGCGAATGCTATAGCAGCATGGCGAATTACAGAATGAATGTAGGTGTTTTTGGAAAAGAATCGGGACATGAATTGCAAAATGTTATCGTTTGCCTAGAGAGGATTTAATTCGACAAACGAAAAAAAAAGGAAAAAAAATCTAAGGAATAAGTTTTACTTTTTTTAAGTAAGGTAAGAATCTGTATTGTACTGGAAATAAACTTAATATTCAGCAAAACTTTTAACGTAACAATATCTTTATTGCATATTTGCTTTAACAATTTACTAAGTTTACATCTTTTAACTTAGTATCCCTCGTGTTAGTTTAACTACTAGTTAAGGGAAACACTATTTGGTAAGATATAACTTCTTCATGATATTAGTGTTTATAATACAATTCATTCCATAAATGTATTTGATAAATTATTGTGATTACACATGCATATCTTTGTTAATTTTTCTTTTTCTTTTGTTTTTTTTTTTTTATATAACTTAGTTTTCCTGAATCAACTATTCAGCAGAACTTGTTCTGGAATCGTTGTATGAAAAGGTAGTTTCGCTGGTAAATTACTACTTCCAACAAATTAACGCCAGTGTTGGGCCGGGTTTGTCGCAGACATATATCCTTTCTGTTGTAGTTCCAAAATTTTTGCTACATAAAGAGCCCGGTAATAAATCCCGAATAACTGCGTAATAAAACTGTTACAACCCATGGTTGCAGGATACCAGAAAACTATCGTCTACATGTATATCCCCTAAATTAGATTTTTATATGGGTCGGCGAGACAACAAATAAAAAACAAAACAAATTAGCTCAGGGTAGTCATACATAATATGGATAGAGTTTGAAATGGATGAGGATAACGAAAACAGAATCTATCAGAGATCTGTGATCGGATGAGACCTACCGAATTAGACTGATCACCTGGTTTTTACTTCTGTGAGCAACATACATGTGTCACATATGCAAGATGAGCAGGATCTGTTTACCCTTCCAGAACACCAGAGACCACCGCCGGTTTTCGGTTGGGTTCGTGTTACTTACTATAAAAATCCCTAGTTTTCTATATTGTGTTTTGTGTACTGTTTGTCTCTTCGTTGATTTTTGTTTGTTTCTTGGTGTGGCATTGTAAGCTTGTTTTAGAATAAAGAGTTTAAACATCCCGTTGGTATCTGTAGCCTCTTTTTTAAGTTATCCACAAAACAAAATCACTACGTTATGACAACTTTTGAAGACGTTCTTTTACCTTGTATTATATAGAAAGGTCGAATAAGAAGAATCTTAACATACTATACAATTAATACCTGGAAAAACACTCTGAGTCAAATATCTGTAAAAATAAAAGTATCTACAAAACAAAATTAAACAAAGTTATATGGTTTAAAAAATACTGACATTTACTGAAGCAATCTCAAAGTTTTAAACTTTATTAGATAGTCTAACCCTCTAAAGTGACTTTCTGCACTTAAAAAAAGCCATGCAGATTTGCAAAAAACAGAACGGGAGGACATGATACTGTGAAAAGCACAGAACAAACAGTATGGCATGTTAATGTAGTACAACAGACATAAAAAGAGAACAGTTTGAACTTGTCATGGTTCAAACAAGTTGATTAAAAAATTGATGTTCATCCCCAACAATATTATGCCAGATGCAGTAATAGAACGGTTGTTGAATGCATTGTTGTGTGTGCTGATTATGATGGCTTGTATAAAGTTATTTAAAGCTTGCAATAACTTTTCAATTTTCAGATATCATGAATTCAGAAGAGATACATATTGTTCTAGTTTGCAAGCTAAGGAATACTCCAAAAAGTTGTTGAGAAATAATCAGTCGTCATTGTAATGCGTTTCGTGCATTATAGGAATTCATGTTTCTGTCAAGCGTTCTTATTCTGTTAATTTGGATATTTGGTTTCAAATCGGTAAATCCAAAGTTTTCCAAACTAGACAAAGACATACAAAGCCGCAATTTCTATCATTCTGTTCACCCAAACAATCCAGTCCCAGTCCAGTTAATAGTCATAGGCGCTTTAAACATTAGATCGGGCGAATGCGCGAAGTTCATAAAACTACCGTTTTCAGAAATGAACCTGATTGAACCTATAAATAAAGGCAATAGTAGAATACCGCTGATCAATAGTCATAAATCGATTTAACTGAAACCAATCCAGGCCGGGTCTCAAACCAAAACTGAGGGAAACACATCAACTATAAGAGGAAACAAAACGGAACAACAGAAACAGTGAACTGCTACAAAAACAAACGCCAACATAAATAGAAACGGACTATGTGATAACAACTGACATATTCCTGACTTGGTACAGGACATTTTAAGAAAAAATGGTGGGTTGAACCTGGTTTTATGGCTAGCCAAAACTCCCGCTTATATAGTACAGTACAAATAAATGCAAGAACATTAAGAACAGAGAAATACATAAATAAATAATAGAATAGTCTATTTCAACATGTAAACCACAGAATAACAACGAACACCTAAAATTAATTTACGACAGAACACAAATACAGCACAATAGAATAATGAACTGTACGTCAAACGATTGTATCAACGCCAAAAAAAGTGACGTCACAGATAAATTACTAAAAATACAATATGAAATTGGGATTAAGTTTGTAATGGTGTTATTTGATGTATTTTCTAAACATTACAAGAATATAAATATAGAATTGTGTAAGTAATGGTGTAATTATTTGTAATTTATTACCATGTCGGTTTTTCTTCTAATTCAAACTGTGTAAAAAAACAAATAAATCCTGTGCATATAGATGCTTTAAACTAAAAATCATATAAATGAACTAGATGATTAGTATCTTTACTTTTACATACATATAGAAAATAAAAATAGAATAAAACCCAGAAACGATAAGACATAAAACAACATCCAACCAGAATTGTAAATGGAACATCATAACTAAATACATGAATGTTAGATGTACAAATACCGAGACACGTCTAATAGCAATGCGAATTTACACTCAGCAAAACAGTCATATTCGGTACTTAGAAGACCATACAACGTAGATGATAAACCACAATCTAAGACATGGTAAACATATCGTTAGTTAGTTTAGACACAGAGACATCGTATAGATCAACCAATTCTTGATGGTGTCCATAAAATTTACGGAGTGTCATTTTTAATCTTTCCTCCTCATAACTCTGTTGGAGCAGTTTCTGCGTAAGGAGCACACTCCTGTTTATGAAGTCCGTATAGTGTGAACATGCTTAGCATAACGTATCAACTTAGATATTTAAACACCATACGATGGGGCAGAGGGTATTTTACTGCTGAGAAATAGGAAATTGATAATTGTGAAGTTGAAATCATCCCGTTTGTCATAGATTTTAGTGTAAAGTCGTCCATATATGTCAATATTGAGGAAAAGATCAAGATATGAAGCAGTCCTTCTAGTTTCAGTAGTATCCTTAATTTCATGTTCACTGGGATATATGAGGTGTAAGTACTGACTGAAATACGGGTTATTCAATGATAGGACATCATCAATATATCTAAAAGTAAAATTAAAGAATTTCGCAAGGTGCTTTTTCTTCTTGTCTTTTAGACCAGAATAAGTTCATTTCTCCCACTTTCATTGTTTTTCCTAAAATTTATGACCAGGAATACAGAAAACACAATTTACATAATGCAGAATACGTTGATGATTTTACTTTCTCAATTTATAACTTTTCATTGTAGTTTTCATTGTAGTAGTGCAACATTCCAACTGTACCTTCGAATAATTTAAATAAAACAAATATATGATATATCGTCAATGCGACAACAACCAAACGATACAACATAACCAGAAGATAGTCTTCGACAATAAACAGATGTCTCTACGATATCTCAAGCTCTAAATCATCACGATTCTACAAAAGTTGTGAATAAACTTAAAGAAAACTATCAAATATTTGCAATTAACACCCATGTTCCAATTAACAAATTCTCGAAGATAAGTGAAAAATATATACCTCAAAGTTTATAACATATTCCAAGGCTTATCCTTTCATGATTTCCTAGAATAACGAGAAAGCTTTTGATCCATTGTTTTAGTGGAAAAAATTGAAACGATAACCTCGACGATTTTACGGACTCATTTTGATTTGGCTAACGATTATGAAAAAATGTCTAAGATGACCAACAATATGTTTCACGTCCTGAGTACCAATTTCGTGACAATATCAAATATCATTTATCAGCTGTTATGTGCAAAAAACACAAAGTAGGGTGTTGAAGTAACTACTCACCTCTTCCAGAGTATCTGGGCTTTTGATAGGGGTCATTGTGCACAAACTTGAGTTTTCTCTGTGGTTGTTTTTTTTTTTACCTCTGTTGGTATAAATACTTATGTTGGTCAAGGTGTAATCTGCTTTTCTTTGACTTACAATATGTATAGGCCACATTGATATTTGATTCCTATTTTTAATGGCCACAAGTCTGGCACAATATATAATTAGTTGCAATATCCAATAATGCGGCAGGTAAATGTAAAGTGACATGCAAAAAATCCGCATCTGTATAAAAACGCAATAACCACGACAAATGTGAAGTTTTTCTTACAATGTTTTACAAGTCAAATCATTAAAGAATGACAGTTTGCAAGAGTTTGCACAATTGATAAAATAACATTTCAAGTAAAATGTCAAAATAAAATCAAAGAAAGTTTAAAAAGGAGAAGTATCAAAACTTAAAAAACTAGCTGTATTCATTTATATGGGAATACACGTGCTCAGTATACTGGTTTTCAAATTGTTACTCTGTTGACAGCGGTGTGTTTATTACAATTCTCTGTGGTCTTCACAATTGTACCATGGCTCATTGATTTTGTAGTGAGGCAACCAATACGTTTTGACAAAATCAGACAATCGTATGGATTTTTATCTGAATACGGTGAACCACTCTTTCTTACTGATTTAACAGTAATGAATTTACATTTTCTACGAGGATGAACTAACGAGTGATATGGATTAAGATATCCTTCGACGTCTTCGCTCTGTTTGCCATGGGAACCATCTGTCGAATCGCTATCACTTTCTTCAAATTGAATATTTCGAAATTCTGGGATGTCATTCAAAACTGTCTCGTCTATTTCATCATAATCATGATACAAAAGATTGAGTGCGACTGCTTCAACTGCTTGGTTCGACACAGGATTATTTAATGCATTCACTGGTGGTATGATTATCACAGCTGTGGACATTCGGGACCGTTTTTTAACCAAAACGAAAGAAGTACACATACAAATTATAATCAGACTGACTCCACCAGCTGTTACGTACAGGTAATTAAGTCTTGGCCAACTGTTATTTGTAAATCTTTGTTTGTTGTCAACTACAAAATAGTAAAAAATATATACGGCAAAGCTTACAACCTGTAGGGTATAAGCAATACGTGGTTATGTTAATTCGATTTCCTGAAAACATATTTGAAAACCGATTGTATAAAATGTTAGCTTTTTCGCTAACTAAATACCTTAATATAGCATTTAGCAAAAATTGTACAACTTTATCAATTCAGGTGCACATTTTAAAAGTAATTAAGAATCATGAGGTACAACTAACTGGTTTCCTGTAAGCCGGCGACTACCTTGGAAACAGTTGACACAGTTTCCTCACCTGAATTTTAATGTCATAAAATTATACAAGTATATTTTTGTTTTAAAATTTTGTGAAATATTAGTATTGATAGCTATTTTAGTTTTTAATTTAAATGAAATGAAAGCAAGTGAGTATATCATTTTTGGCAAGAAGCGCAGCTTAGACAACGTTAATCGTTGGATCATTCATTCGAGTTGGTACGTGCAATGTTTGGGGCACATGTAATGTATAAGGGGTAGATATTCTCAAGCTGATTTAAATGGCTATTTAAACCTGTGAATGTTAAATAGTAAAATGACTAGAAAATAAAAATGAGAAGATGTGTTATGATTGCAAAACACCTTAATGGGAATTACGGAATGTTGGCTCAAAATTCAACGCAAATAAAGAAAACAAAATAACTTAAAAATGAAACAAGTTTATTCTTTAATACATTGTATGAATATTGATACAAAGAATAAAAGTATTAAACATTAGATAAATAATAAATAATACATGGAATTCTTGTCAATAATATAATGTTACAATATATGACTTGTAGTGTAGGTCATTACAAAAACAAACAAAAAAACGGGTAGGAAAAGGTCAGCCAACGGCTACGTAATAAGGGAGACCTGCTATAAATGTTCATGAAAAGTTCATAAATGAATATGTTTTTAACTTACTGAAGTGTTTCGTTTGTAATAATTTACAAATATAGGTGCATTAACTTTGTTCATAGAAAATTTGTCAAAAATGTACTTTCGGGAATCGTCTAGAGATCTAAATAATGCAAAAGGAAAGAAAAGCCGTACCCTTAATCTTGATATTTCAACTTTGCCTATTAAAACCCATTCATGCACAAGTTATAATTTGTAATATGTGTTACATGTAACCAGATCTATTATTCATAGCACTCTCTATCTAGTTATATATTTGAATATTTTTACATAATCTGTATGACAAGCCTTATGACGATTAACATGGTCTGAGCGACACTTAGGTTGAAATTGGTCATATACATTTTGTTTTACACAAACACTAAGCCGCTTAATGCTAAGTGAGTATGTGACAACCAAAATTTTCAGGAAACTAACCTTTTCAGACATGAATTATTCTGTATTTCTTTTTCAAACTGATACAAGATGTTTGATACATTTTTCTTGTCATGAATAATTATAGACCAATAGTTTACCATCCGCATTATCATATAAACTAATAAAGGATAGACACAAAGCTCACAATATACATATGCAATGCAGTTGGATTTACCACAAAACACATCATTAGTTACCAGTATCTCAAAAAGAACACCTTGTATTTGTATTTATTTAGTTGTTGTGTTTTTTTGTTAATTATTTCGTTTTGATGCTGTTTCAATGACGTTTACAGATACAACACTGTTTTTCTACATGTAGCGTATATCCAAGACAATTAAATCATCATAGATCCCAGGATAAAAGTTTTGTACGCCAGAAGTCTACAAAAGACTCATCGGTGACGCTCGATTCATTAAAAAAGTTAAAGAATCCAAATAAAGTAATATCTTATCGCTGGACTTGACCCTGTGGGTGCATGATTCAAAGTTTGATCAGTCCGCAAAATCAACAATCTAGAGGGAGAAAATGAGCTTTAAACACGGTAAGAAGTTTTATAAATATACAGACAATGGTTTTCATAGCGTGCAAAATTTTTTTCTCGCAAGATTATTTTGTGATAAATTGCAATGCTTAATCTTTTATAAAAAGAAAACATCGATATGTGCATGCATCTTTTCGATTATTTGAACATTTGCTATCTTTTAAAATGAAATGTTGGATATACTTATATAACAGAATATGTTATATTAAAAGCAAATCATTTTAAACTTTAATAAGAGAAACTAAAATGACATGTGAGAAAATCTGTGTATAGTGATTATTGATAATCCCGATGAAGAAGAAAAGACAACAACCGACCAAAGTCATAAGTTTCAAGAAATGTTTGTCTTTATATACGGTTCGATTTTATCGTGTTCCTATAATAAATTAAATCAGTATCGTTTCACAAAACTTTAGCCTTATGTTTTTTTTTCCGTGAGTGTAGCATTGTAATTCCAAACTTATCTATAACATTGCTGATTGTTTTTTTTTTAATATTGTTGATATGGTAGTAAGAAATGGTCGGAATTTGTCATAAAGACAACAAACAAACAAACAAAATCAACAATTACATGTATGACCATATGGAATTTGTCACAACACTAAATAATACTAATTTAAAAAAAAAAAAAAAAAGTGAATAAACAAATACTGGCATTACTGTAGAAAACAAAATGTCAGCCACAAGCAATCAACACTGCACAATTCCAATCCATCATCTTTTACGTTGATCATCGTTAATCTATTCATCAATTTCAAATACAAAATGTACATATATACAAGTTAAAATGCGTACAATTAATGAAAGAATCTATTCATCTGTATTGTTTTTGCACATCTAAGGTAGGTGCACGTAGCAACAATTGTATGCATAAAATCTTTGCCGTTTAGTTTAGTCCATTTCTTTTTCATGCCATGTCATTGTGTTAGTATACAATTGCATTATGACAGTGGATTTCTTTTAATTTCCGAGGTTAAGAACGTTGTTGTCATCAATTAATTCATATGCGCCTCCACTGTTGTCTACTTCAATAAACACACTAGGCTGCATTGATCGTGCAATAATTGGCGGAGGAGTAGAATCTATTGCCCCATGTTTTGAAAAACTTTGTGCTATATTCTTTTGCTTATATTGGTATTTATAAACTGCAGTAACTGTGCATAACACCATTATGATGAGACCGGCGAAGATCATGTAGATAAGTATTGCATAGGTTGTAGTTGCTGTACGAAGTAAAATAGTAATTTGTTTTGAATAGATATTAATAAGATGAACACTTGATAACGTATTACATAATTGCTCATTATATCTTATTTCATCTGATCATTGTATAGTGTGAACAAAATACATTTAGTGTAGGAATTTTACAAGATATTTAGAGTGAATGTTTTAATTTAAAAAACTAAATTTTACAAGCACGGGCATTTGTCTCTGTTAAATAAATAGAACAATATATATCTTTACTTTACACAAATTTCTTATTTCATCACTTTTAGTTACGACACAATTTTTTCAATCCCATTGGCGTCTATAGCTAACTGGTACTTGTTGTGTCATACATCTACTCCTATTTGTCAACAAAATGCTAAACAACATGTCTACCTTTAATTGCGGAACTTATTTCTAGCAGACCTGTATACACAAGGCAGATGCAGATATGTATGTATTAAGTCAGACATGTTGTCTTTAATTGTTGCTGGCTCTTATTAATCAGCTGTTTGATCTATGTATTATTTATCTATGTAACTTGATTCGACTTATCGAAATTGAGCGTGTCATTTGATGTTTATACTTTTATCATGGCTGTATGCATAACCGTGACATTAAGTAGACCTGTCTTGTTGCCTTATACTGTCTCAATACTCTCATCTAATGAAATACATGTATGATCATAACAGATATTTATCAGTTAATATTTGAATTGAAATAGTTGGCTTTCAACATAGACAGTCAGGGGCGCATTACTTAAACAAGTAACTTTTAAAATTACCTATACACGTAATGTTGAAAACGAGGCTATTTTAAAAATTACTCATATAAGTAACTTTTCTAAATATTATTTTTATAGGTGTCCAATTATACAGATTTTACTAGTTTTAACAAATTTTTACAGTCATCTGGTTATTTTTCCCATGAAATATAAAATCTAATCCATCTGAAACACTAATTGCCTTTCTGACGCACTTATCTTTCAAATCGACGCTTCTGGGTCAAAGATTGGCCTCTTGGGACTATTAAAATATCGTTTTCCTCGAAAATCTTGAAGGTAGACAGATATAGATAGATAGAAACTTGTGATTTAATTAAGACTTGAAGTTATTTATAATTTGTAACCAAAAACAATTACATATGTGCCTTAAATAAGTGTTATTACTAATTCTTTCAAAGATGTATAAAATAACTTATTCAAGTAACATTTTTGTCATTATTTTTAAAGTAACCTTGTATGTCTATACTCCTCTCAAATCTAATAAATTCTTAATTATTTTATGATATAAAATGGTGTAAAAAATCATGAAAACTACATTTAGTCCATGCTTCTATTGGAATTTAAAATAACTCTAGTGAGTAATTTTATATTTTTAAAAACAAATATTTCCTATATAAGTAACTTAAAAAGTTACTTGTTTAAGTAGCATGCCTGACTGATAGAGGGGATACAAAAGTCTTCCACGTGTGTTTCAATTTGCCCAGTATGACGTCATTTTTAATTGTCGGACTTAAGCATGAACCAGTGTAAAGGAATTAAGTCAATATCCACTGATAACTATCCTTTATTTATAGGTTAGACAATACTTGGTCATGTTTTATGAAGATTGAAAGCCCAAGCGTAGCCGAGGGTTTTAAATCTTCATTAAACATGACCAAGTATTGTCTGACCAATTTAGAACATATTCACACTTTCGAGTGATCTTACAAAATTATCCTTTCCCATTGTAATATTCAAAACTAAATAAGAATTCACTTTTTTATAATGAAGTGAGTATATAACAGGTAATGACTATTAAAATGGATGGAATGAGATAGCACTGACATAGTTTGTGAGGACAAAAAGGATAAATTGTTCAAACATTTGTCTAATGAGTTTTTCTTCTACATCAGGTAAAAATTTAATACTTATATACCTTAAATTTCTTGATTTTAATTAGCACACAATGTTATATCAATCCGCTTTCTGAAATTTGAATATTTTTTGATAATTATAAAATTTACTCTATAAATATTTGAATTACGACCATTCAACATTAGATGTTTTCTTTTTATTGATGAATGTACATGTATTGTGCGTTTTTTTCTCTCCAAAAAATCCTTTGCTTTATATATCAGCAGTCGGCTGACATTGTTTTCTTGAAAAAAAATAATCGACTCGAATGTCTGGTATAAAAATTATATGAAGGATAATTTTACCTACATCTTTGGTCCCATTTTATTTTATTTTTTGTTTGTTATATATATGTACCATTAATATAAAGATTTGCAATGTTCAAAATGTTTTTTATAATTCTTTTCTCTTTCATCTTTAACCAGTAGGCTATTTTCCTAAGGAAAATGCCTTAGGGGATTGTACAATTCGTTAGTGAAGTTATTAAGGGTTCACTTTCATAATTAACCTAGAATGAAAAGTCATTCATGTATAGCATTTTATAGTGCATGGAAAGCCATGTACTATGAAAATTAGAAGGGAAAAAACTGACTTTTCATTGGACGAGAAGGGGTGAGTATGTTCATAAGACATTGATTAGTATTGTTAAATATTTGTTGTGGTTCTCACCTATAGATATTGTCTGGTTTGCACCAAATCTCTCGTTTTCTCCTGTTGACTGATTTTGGTACTCTATTGAAAATCATCTAGTATATTTAAACAAAGTTATCGGACTACCACATAACATACACAACACAAATCTTACAAACTTAATATATTCTTCCTGGACATAAATTATCAACTTTCAGCAGATAAATGTAACTGCGAGTACACTCAGATCTGTACTTAGTGTCTTTTTGTTGTTTGGATGTACAAGTACCCGGCCACGTCCACTTGTATTTGTATTATTTGTATTTTTATCCATCTGATGAGTTAAGCCTCTTTCAACTGACTTTTATAGTTCGTTCTTATGTTGTACTGTTACACCACTGTCCTAGGTTAGGGGGAGGGTTGGGATCACGCTAACGTGTTTAACCCCGCCACATTCTGTATGTATGTGCCTGTCCCAAGTCAGGAGCCTGTAATTCAGTGGTTGTCGTTTGTTTATGTGTTACATATTTGTTTTTCGTTCATTTTTTGTACATAAATTAGGCTGTTAGTTTTCTCGTTTGAATTGTTTTACATTGTCATTTCGGGGCCTTTTATAGCTGACTGTGCGGTATGGGCTTTGCTCATTGTTGAAGGCCGTACGGTGACCTATAGTTGTAAATTTCTGTGTCATTTGGTCTCTTGTGAAGAGTTGTCTCATTGGCAATCATACCACATCTTCTTTTTTATAATGGCATAGAAAATATTGGGCCTTTTTTATATTTTTTATTCAAACAAGGAATATCTATATATGATAACATTACATGAATAAAGAGCTGAAGTCAGCAGTCTATAAAAAGAGAATGTTATATAACAAGGTACAAATATACAACAACAACAAAAACTGGGAAGCTTATAGAGCTCAGAGAAATTTTGTAACCAAATTAAAAAAACAATCTGTAAACACCTACTTCAGTGAAAGATGTTCAAACGGCCCTAAGGCAAAAGATTTTTGGCCTACAGTTAACCCCTTTCTTACGAATAAAGGGTGTACCAACACCAAAGACATCATTCTACAAGAAATCATGGCTATAGAAACAAACCAGGAAAAAATTTGTGAGACATTTAACAATTTCTTTGTTAATGTAGCGAAGAACATCGGAGATAACGACATCGTTATCGATGAAAACCATCCAAGTATTGATGCAATTATAAACAAAATATACAGATTTGTCATCATCAGCACTAAATTTTCAACCAGTCAACGAAAATTTAGTTTTGAAACGAATAAATAAAATAAATGTCAAGAAAGGAAATATCACCAAAATTGTTACACCTGTAGTTACGAAGCCAATAACTGATCTTGTAAATTTGTCATTGTCTACCTCAGTCTTTCAAGACTCACTCAAAATTGCCAAGGTGGCATCGATTCATAAAAAAACAGTGTACTTAAAAAGGGTAATTACAGACCAGTGAGTGTACTTCCTTCAATATCCAAAATTTTTGAGACAGCCATAGAGACGCAACTTTCGGAACATTTCAAAAATATTTTTAATTCATTTCTTGCAGCATTTAGAGCAGGTTTTGGCTGTCAGTCCACTTTAATAAGGATAATCGAGGACTGGAAGAAACCCTTAAACAATGACAAATACCTACAGCAACTTTAATGGACCTTAGTCAAGCTTTCGACTGCTTACCTCATGATTTGTTACTCATGAAGTTGAAACACTATGGTCTGAGTGAATCTGCGCTCCAATTACTAGATAGTTACCTGACTGGTAGAAAACAATGTGTCAAAATTGGTCAAAGTATTAGTCAAATGCTTGACATTTATTAAGGGGTACCACAGGGCTCTATACTAGGCCCAATTTTATTTAATATTTTTATAAACGATATTTTTCTCTTTGTAAAAAACTGTGACTTGTATAATTATGCAGATGACAATACTCGTTCAAAATCTGGTTCTTCTTTGGCATTAGTTATTAAATCCTTGGAGGAAGACAGTGGTTCACTAATTTCATGGTTCTCACAAAATAAAATGCAGGCTAATCCAGAAAAATTTCAAGCCATAGCGATTGGTAACAAAACACATAAAAACAACATAGTCTTCAACTTAAATGGAAACAACATCAAATGCGATGATGAAGTAAAGATAATTGGAGTAACCATTGATTTTAAGCTCAACTTTAATCAACACATATCTAACATCTGCAAAAAAGCAGCCAGACAGTTAAACGTTCTGAAAAGAATTGGATCACACTTGAACAAACTGGCAAAAATGACAATTTACCATTCTTTCATCATGTCAAACCTAAGTTACTGTCCACTCACATGGCATTTTTGTAGCGAGCGCAACACCAAAAAAATTGAAAAACTGCAAGAACGAGCGCTCAGATTCATCAACAATGACTACAATAACTCAATTACTAGAACAATCTAAACTACCAACGCTTAAAATCAGACACATGAGAACCATGGCATTAGAAACCTACAAAATTTTGACAAAATCCAGTCCAGAGTTCTTACACAATATATAAAATTTTAAAGATAACTCATATAATTTTAGATATAAACTCACTGTTGATTTACCACAACCTAGAACTACAAGGTATGGCAAAAGGAGTTGTAGCTTTGAGGCAGCAATATTGTGGAACTCCCTGCCTAACCATGCAAGGAGCCTCTCAACTTTGAAACAGTTCAAACATTTTATTTTAGCATGGTGTTTTTTCAGAAAACTGCTTCTGTAGCTCATGTAGGCAATAACTTTGCTGTCTCACAGCTGGAATCTTCTGGCCCTGTGTTCTGTTTATTGTTTATTGTTTGCTTTTGTTTTATTTATTTGCTTAGCTTTTGTCTTTGCGACAGTTAAAGCAAAAAGTGCTTTTCTTTTCTTTTTAGCTTGCTTGCTTTGATTTATGCATGTTTGCTTAGCTATTATATTATGCATGTGTTTGTATTTGTATGTGTAGTTTGTCAAAGGTGCTTATAATTTGTTATTTGATTTTAAATATCAAATCGTTTAAGAGATCTACAGAGCTCATGTTTACCTTGTTGAGTTGTACATATCATGCCCGACTCTAAATAAAATTTACTTACTTACTTACTTACTTACATGTATGATTCATTAGAATCCGTAAATTCGATTGGCCAACCACTATCGCGAGGCACTCCAATATCATATTTTATTTCTGTATAAAATACACGTGCTGTACCTTCGCGTGTTAAAATAATGCATTGAAAACCAAACGAAAAGCTTGACATAACTCTTAATTTCATGGTTGTAGCATAAAGCTGTAATTATAGGAATTAATTGTTTCTTTTTATAATTTTACAGGGTTGTAAAAGCGTTGATCGCGAGCACATTTTTAATATGAAGCGCTTTTAAAACCCTATAAAATTATAAAAAAAAAAGCAATCACTTCTTTAATATCTGCATCTGGTATCAACTCTGGTAAATCTACTTTGAATAATTAGAAATGACGACTAGCAACTATAAAATTACAAGATGAAAGTGACGAATGTCAACATTTAACTGAGAAATATCAACTTGAAAGTAAGTAAAGTCATGTTTGAAATGCATAATTCTAACAGGAAAATGTCCCCACCAGTCTTTTTTTAGATATTTTATTTATTCGCCCTCTGATTATAGGTGTCAATTAACACACTAAAATGCAGTCGTTATCTGCTTAGGACATCTCAAAGGATCATTCCCATTTTAGATTTATTGTACGCTGTAAAAATGAAACAATGCACATTTTAACATTAGAAACTACGGTGCAACTTATTACTGCTCATTATCATAGCTTGCATAAACATTCCAAAAACTGATATTTGAAAAGACTTTTTAGACAGTGTGTATTTATTATTTATCTACTGAGTCATATGTAAATACTGCTTACGCATAACAGTCGAAGGTTCACTGAATGTTCCAATTGTTGAGGTCAATGGAATACAGGTCCCATTTATACTGTCACATCTGAAATTAACCCAACTAAATACTGTAATTGTACTTATTTTCGCGGGTATCTATTTTCGGGAATTGTGTATTTCAAACAAGTTCGCGGGTATTTATTTTCCCGATTTTTTTCCGAAAATAAAATTAAAAAAAAATGGATCAACAGTTATAACTGTATTAAAAGTAAATGCGTGAATAGTGGTCGGGTTAACTTTTTGAAGTAAGAGTACCGGCATTACTCATTTGTTACTGAACTGATTTCAGTTTTAATTCATTCGTTTGTCATTCTTCATTTGTTATTCAATATGTTAAAACGTTGGTTAATTCAGGAGAAGGAGTAGCCTCCTGTACGTTGCTTCTTTAGTGCAATGCCTCGTTATTTATTAACAAACTAATGTTAAGTAATGAGATAGATAAATCATAGTGAAACCAATCAGAAATTACTGTTGTTAAGTATTAATTTCTAGATGGCGTATATAGCGTATGCAAATTTGTTCGACTTTGCCCCCAGCAGAGCTATAGAAAAACAGTACATTAACGGGTGTTACACGGACACTTTTTAGATGATACACGGACACTTTTTAGTTGTTACACGGACACTTTTTATGAATAGAATCATTCGTGCATGATCGATGAGTTCATGGGCACTTTAAATTTCAATTAGATTTGAACTTTTTGTTTCACCGACATATTTCCTGTCTTTTTAATTAAAATATTTACGCTAGCATCAATAACGATATTTTTTTTTCAAACAATTCCAGTAACTATTCATATTAGTACACTAAGGGATTGACCATTTAACTTCAAAAGGTGGGTTATGGTTTTTTCCTAAAAAAAAAACATTTTGATCCCCAATTTTATGAGAAAAAATATATAATATATTATATAGTTGAAAAACCAAATAATTTTCTTACTCAGAAAAGAACACACCCCCTTTTGAAGCTAAATGGTCGGTCCGTAAATGTTTTTTTTTTCAATATATAGACATGAATAGTATTCTGGACAATGCTGAAAGAAATGCTGGTACCAACGTTTATGTTTCAATAAAAAAGACAGGAAATATATATAAAAAAATCAAATCTAATCAAAAGATAAAATCCCTATCAACTCACCAATGTACGATTGATCCTATAAATAAAAAGTGTCCGTGTAATACATGTTCAAATAGGCAGCAAATCTTGAAGAAAATCATTCAACTTATGTCATCAATTTTGGACGGTAAGCTCTGATTGGATCATATAATGACACGTGTTTAATCCTGATCAACACTATCAGAGACATTTCAAAACCTATAAGCATGAACATTTTTTTAATCCAAAATATATGCCTATATATGTATATCTAATAACAAGACAAAATTCATTTTTTCATAACATTTCATTCACTAATGAGATATGAAATTCATTCTTCTGATACACTTATATTTTTATTGAATTCATATACAATGTATATTGAATTCACATATTTGGCGGCAAACGTACGATTTTTACGATTTTTTTAGGGGGAATGGGGGGGGGGGGGGGCCTCGAATGACACATCCTGCATTCTTTCAACAAAAAAAGGATGAAGCCTGTTTATTTCAAATTTATTTTAACCCCCCCCCCCCCCCTTTTTCCCCAAATAAAAATCAAATGGTAGCTTGCTTAACTCTGAAATCTTTTTTTATACATTACTTACTTGCGAAGTTGCATCTCGAAAAGTCTCAAATGTGTATAACATTTACCTTTAACTTGAAATGGTTCTTTTTATAAAGTTATTAGATTCTTGAATTTTTTGAGAAAAAACTTACGGCTGAAGGGAAGTGATAAAAAAAATTGAGTTCAAACTGTAACTTACATTAACTGGTATATGGCCATTTAAGTTTCTAATATCTTTAGTTTTGCTACCTCTTCTTAATGCAAAATGTACTCCTTCCTTCTTGAAACGTCGTACAAGTCAGATACAAAACAAAGGTAACTAAAAACAGGCCGGAAACAACCTGCCGTATAGTTTGTCTGCACTTGTAGTCAGGTCAAGATCCTCGGCTATCGCCTCGGACCTTGACCTGACTACTCGTGCAGAAAAACTATCCGGCAACGGTTGTTACCGGCCTGTTTCTTTGTTACCTTTGTATTGTATCTAATACATAAATAGCTACGAATCGTGATGTGGAGAAATTAAAGAGCTATAGGCATAAAGAAATAAAACAAGCATCAACATTAACCGTTACGGTTGTTTTTGTTTAAATTGGGTACCCATTAAACCATTGAACAATATAACACTGGAGCACGATTTTCCTCCCAAAATTTGATCACAAGTGTTTGAGCGTTTTTGATACGTCAAAATCAGTAGCATACCTTGAACATTTATATTATCAAGTATAGTCTCTTTTTCCTTATTAAAACATTGCATCTAAAGTAAACTTAAGGTGGCTCGGCCCTTTAACAGTGCGCATATTTTAACGCATGTTACTAACGGCGAGCGCCTTGGAAACGGTCGCCTTGAGGGGTTTTCTCAAAAATAGTTTTGACGACATTGGAACGCGGGCGTGTATGAAAGCACCCTTTCCCGATGTCAACAAACCATGCAAAACGTTCTACAAAAGCCACAAAACAGGGAAATACGTACGGTCAGGACTACAGAGTGGTTTGTTCATTTTTCACGTAAAAAGGACAGAATTATACATGATATATTAAAGCATAACATTAAAAAAAAAGAAAATATAAATATTGACTTGTACGACGGTATCTGGTGCGTTCGCTCCAAAAACACATTCTCACCCTACACGTTCGCCCCTTGGATCCGTTCGCACCCTATTTTCATTTAAATACTGGTTGAATATATCAAAAGATGTCTTTTAGATGTATTAGTATGATATATGAAAATATTTTGCCAATGACGCAATGTTTAACCGTAAACAAAGGATAGCGATGTAAACTGCATGTCACCTTTCGGCTTTCAAAAACAAGTAAAACCCGTATAGTATGCTCTAGTATAACGGCATCGGGGTTCATCTGCACGCTATATAAAATAACAGGGCCGTAACTAGCCTCTTTTAAAAGTGAGGCAAAATATATTCGCCGAGCAAAGGGAGGCGAAAAATTATCGGCGAGGGGTCTGGGGGCTGAAGGCCCCCAGAGGCTCTGAAAAAAATGACGCAAAATCGTGCATTCTGAACGTTTCCCGGACTCTTTCTTACTCTGAAACGCAATTAATTTTTAGCTATTTTTTTCGACAATATTCTGGTCTCAAAGCAAAATATATAGATTCATTGTAATTTAAGACTTTTAGGTTTAAGGGACAACATCAAAAGACCGATATGTAGGATAAAGCAAAAATCGTAATTCTTATAATCATTAATACCGGATCTGTCTGTTCTTGTCTTGTATTGTGTTTAGACTTTTTTATGACTGAATTTAAATATAGTGACAGTGCAGTATTATACTTTAAGTACCGCTTAAGTCAACACTAGGTACCATCTTGACCTTGTTTTATGGTATTAATGATTCTTTCATAGTTGAAGACCCTCCAGCGACTATCAAGATGAAGAACAGGAATAAAAACCCTGACAATTTATAATTTGTATTTTTTCTATGTATTGACTTTTTGTGCGATTAAGTCCTGTGCACGTTTACTCCATATTCCTTTATTTTCTATAAATGGGTCTGAACACGACTTAATGCAAGTATAACCCTTTAATGTAAAAGGTCATATGGTAATACATTGTTGTTTTTTTCTCAAATGTTTTGATACCGGGAGATTGGTGGTCTCACTTTAATTTAACCCATGTCAGCTATCTAGTTTTATCTACAAAAAAGAGAGCCAGTTCTGTATTCTTTAATATTAAGTTCAATTCTCCAGGAAGAAACGACCAATTTTTCTGTGTCCAGTGGTATCGTATCTTCTTAAAATATTTTCTCGCACAATATCTGGACATCGGTGGACATGCAACATTGCCAAACCACACAACCGTTCACCCGTCATCGTAGATCTAATTTCAAATATTCTTACAATTTAATGTAGTTTTTTTAATTAGACAAAGGTCCTTCAGTATAAGAAAACTAAGTTTAAAACAAAATTACTAGATTTACAAAAGAAAATCAACACTTAGACTATAGTCATAAAGTAGGACAATAAATGAACAAACGACAAACCCGGGTACAGATAAGACACATAACTACAAACAATAGACCATCAACACTGAAAACTAAAAGTAAATTAGAAACATGGATCACGAAAAACATGCAGGGGCGACATCAGAGAGTGAAGAGAACTCAGTTGCTTCTTGCAAGACACTCGCCGTGAAAACAATTTGATATGAGGACAAGCTTTTGTTTCGAATTTTTTTTTTTGAAATTTCGAACATGAGGCATTTGCCTCATTTGCCTCCATGTAGTTACGGCCCTGAATAATAAATAAATGAAAAATAATAAATAAGCTTTATTTAGAGTCGGCAAAGTATACAAACAGAGTCAACATAAGCTCTAATGAGCTTTTAACCGTTTTATCCGTTTGGCGTTTTATAACATTTTGTTACTGTCATAAATCTCTTTTTTACTTGAAATATCTTCATTTCCAAGTATTGCTGGGATCTTATTCCGGAGTATGTGAAATATTTTCCCACTGCAAAATTTTGATAATATATATAGTTACGTATTTTTTATTTGCCAAAAATTTTTGAACATAACAATTCCGGAGTATGGGAAATATTTTAACACTGCAAAATTTTGATAATAGTTAACTTAAGTATTTTTTATTTTCCAAAATTTTTTTTTCGACATTACAATTTTCAAACAAAGACTAAATACTTGACAGTCACACATAACATTTTAATTTAAAGATTTATATACTTTATCAAATAATGGGCACGAAAATATCTAACAAATTTTCTCGTATCATGATTCTATGAAATTTGGAACTCTAGTACTATAACATGAGACCTCGGGGCCAATGTTTTCTATTTATAATATTTTCCTTTTACTTATTTTGCTATTTGTTAATTTTCTATTTTCTGTTGTATCTATCAAAATGCCAACAGAGTTCGCATTAAAAAAAGAAAGAGGAAATATCAGCGTAAAAACTAAAATAATTGATTAAGAATGAGTTATTATAATAGACTAACGGAACTCGAGCAACACATTTTTTGTTTTACGCAGACAAAAAACCGGACATTTCAATAATTTGCAGTTTTCAACCTTTGATCATGTGGATGAAAATTGGTCAATAGCAACCGGGACCTTACTAGTATTCCGGCCTTATATATCGGTATATGCTATTATCCCTCAATACCACATGCTTTGCGGCGCAAAATATTTGGCTTGACCAAGTCGGGATTTTGCCTAGGACACACATCCGCAGTCTACCGGGCAGTTCCAAACACTACCAGTTAAAGACATTATATACACACAAAATCTATACTACTTACTAGGTTCAGGAAAAGTTGGGATTGTAATTTTAAAACTCCGCCCAGTACACATGGACGCTATAATAGTCGGTGATATTGGCAAACTTTAACTTCTGTCTTACTTTTTGACATGCGTTTTTTTCAAAAGGGAAGCTAATAAGGAAAGTTCTTGATTTAAAAAAATTAAAGTGGAGTGTGTCATTGCGGCAAGAAATATGCATGACAACTTTTTTAATGATGTGTGAACACTGGTTTGACCCACCTGCTAGCTGCAAAGAAACGTAATTATCGGCCTATGATGATAATATGGAGATGCAATTTTTTTTAATATTGACTTTTAAATTTGAACTTTGGTGGATAGTTGTCTCATTGGCAATCATACCACTGTGACATCTCCTTATTTTTATATCGTAGGGTATAGAAATATGACTTCCCTAATCTGACAGATAATCCCTTGCTATGGCAGGGTGTTCATACAGCTGGATGTATAAATACCTCCGGGGGGGGGGGGGGGGGGGGGGGGGGTGGTAGGAGGGGGCACTTCAATACTTAATTGATAAGGGGTGCCGCTGGGGCCCACCTTTTTCAAAAATTTAGATTTCAAAAATGTTTACCTTTTCATATATTGCCTAGGTAAAAATGTAACCTTTTCCCTATAATGCTTGGGTTTCATGTAGTGTAATGTAAGACTAGAATATCAAAGTGTTAAAAGAGAAAATTTGGTTGATAAAATCACACCCGGGAACACCAAGAAAGATGACAGACGAAGAAGTTATGGAAACTTTATTGACCTTATCATATATTTTTGATAGTTTTCCCCGACCTTTTCACATATTTTCAAGCTTGAAAAGGTGACATATTCCAGCGGCACATCCCATCACCTTGAATATAGGAAGTGCCCCTTCCCCCACCCCCACCCGAGATAAATACGCAGCCTCGTATGGTAAAAAGGAGGAATTTTGTCCATACCAAGCATGCATTGTCCATTCATTTTCTAGCGAGTCCATATAATTTTTGTGTTAACAAGAGTGCACAAGCTGAAATGTCTCACCTGCTTTACTAATCATCATTCATGATTGGTTTTATGTTGATATTCCTAAAGATAAAGTTTCACTACAAGTATCAGAAAAAATTAATATTATCAATGATCATGAAAATGATCAGATAAACCAATCCAAGCCAGCCTTGCACAGTGGCGGAGCCAGAATTTTTCATGAAAAAGGGGGGGGAGGGGGGGGGGGGGGTTGACTGCCTAAGAGAGGCCTGCTCCAGTCATGCTTCAGTGATTCCCTATATAATCAACCAATGGGCCCTCCCCCTAAATCCGCCTCTGTTACAATCACCCCATCAACCAAATATTTTAAACATATATATAGTATGCCAGTAACAGACAGAGTTTTCTCATTTGATTTGTTTTAAATTGTACATTTGTCATTGTGGAGGTCGTATGGTGACATTTAGTTGTTTATTTCTGTGTCATTTGGTCTTTTGTGGAGTGTCTCATTTACAATCATATCACATCTTTTTACTTAATATTTCAATATATACATTTAATAATCATACCATACACCAAATATAATAACCCATTGATTACACAATGTAGCATGTTAAAAGAGGACTTACCATTGACCAATGAACCATGCAAATGTGGTCAATGACAATTGCCAGACAGACATGTACTCCTTACATTTGTGAATCATTGCATACATATAGTTTATCTACTACATGTACTTTTAGTATTAGAAAAAACAGACAAAAACACAAAAACATGACATTGACAAATGAACTATTGCTAACAGTATCTGATAAACAACCCTAATCAGGTAACTTTAACCTTGAAATGTGCTTGAGATTTTTGTAGCAATCTGTATTAATTTGAGTGCATATCTAAATTTACAAAACAAAATTAATCTGGATTATTGTGATACTGTAAATTTAGAAATTATTGTGAGGTTATTATTAATGCAAATAATGCGACAGGGTGAATATCGCAATAATAAGAACTTGCATTCTGATAACTGAATTATAGATCTTTATGCAGATTATTTTTGTAATCGCAATAATTAAACTCGCAATTTAGTCCATTCGTCAAAAATCGCAATAATAAATGCATGCAATAATTTCTGAATTTAAAGTAGGTAAAAATGTTGTCATTTAATATAGTGAGACACAAGTTTTCCCAGACAATATATAATTCTTTTGGTTGTTTTGTTTGGTTGCTGTCTCATTGAACAAAACTGTATTTTATTTCTCCTTTTATCCAGAAAATATAACTTTTGAAATAGAAACTGAATAGCATATGGATGGAAAACAAATGCCAAATGATGTAAAATAATTCAAGTGGCCATTTAGGTCAGGGGTTGGTGAGGTAAAAGATGAGGCAAAGGCATGTGCATTTACCACAACTGCCACTTGGTATTATGATTTCCAAAATTTCCAAATCTCATAGCTACCTTCTGTATTAAAGACAACTGCATATATTGCAGTTTGCATATCATGAATTGTGTTTGCAGCAAAATTCACTACAGAAAGCAAAAAAAGCTCTATTAAAATTCATTTTTTGAAAATTTTTGATTTTTATTCCTAAAATGTCTATGAGATCAAATTTATAAAACATTTATTAGCATTGTAAATTTCAATATACTAGTAATTGTTGACATGTATACATCATGTACATGTACAATCATTAGCTGATCAGCTCTATATTTTCATTATTTTTATATCAATATTCTTCATCAGTGTTTTTTATAAGACTCAATAATCTGTATTCATCATTGGGACAGGTAGGTAAAGTAGGTCCTTTTGATCTTGGATTTTTTTTTATGGATTTTGACAGCACTAAAGCATATAGTTCCAAATTATAGTTGATCTTGGCTTCTTAAGTGGATTCTGACAACACTTTGCATATAGACACCAAGTGTAGATGATCTTGGGTTCTCTCATATGGATTCTGACAGTACTTTGATTATACATGTAGTTCCAAGTATTGTTGATCTTGGCTTCTAATGTTGTTCTTAAGTTTCTGCACTTTACATATAGTTCCCAATTGCAAGACAAGATGATACTGGCTTCTCGTGTAAATTCTGTCAGTTCTTTGCCAATAGTTTACAAGTAAAGTTGAACATTCCAGGATCTTTCACAACAAATCACTCCTTTCTCTTACATGTACTTGAAGCCTGAAATTAAATGTCAGAGTAATTCTGTCAGAAAATCAACCATGATTGACATTTAAAAGCATAATGCAGTTCATATTTTAAATAAATGGGGAATGTGTCCATGGGACACAGATGATGCCCCCACGTGCATATAAAGTTATAAAGGAGCATAACTAAAGAACGGTAATAGTGACACTACCCAAAGTTTTACTTGATCTGAATTTTGTTGTAATAAGTAATGTGTATAAGTTTCATAACATTTGGATGAGGCAAACTAAAGTTAGAGAACAGAAACAAAAAATTCAGCAATTTTTCCATTTGTAAAGGGGCATAACTCTAGAACAGTAAAAGTGACACCACCAAAAAAAAATTCAAACTTGATCTGTGTTTGTTGGTAATAAGCATTGTGTATAAGTTTCATAACATTTGGTTGAGGCAAACTGAAGTTTGAGAACGGACACCAATTTTGGGACATACGTACAGACAGACAAGGGTAAAACTTAATGCCCACTCCACTACGGCGTAAAAAAATGAAGAATTTGTGGCAACAATAATGAGCAAACAAAATAAAATTACATGCACAGCAAGTGTAAATAGTGATTTTGTTTTTATACATATGTTGAATACAGACTTCTCAGGGCATGCTGTTTCGATGCCAGGGACAAGTTATTTCTATGCCTAAAAATTCTAAAATGCAGCTGAGCTACATTTGTACTCCTTGTCAACCAAATTATGCTGAGGTGTCTTGTAACCTGTTTGGAATATGGGATATACAAATTTTGTGTTTAAAAATACTAAGCACAAAACAATAATGAATTTTTCAACTCAAATGTATGTGTTATTTGGTAAACAAGATAAGCCCTACGTGTATGTTTAAACCTGAAACTTGACGTTATGAAATTTTTTATACAAAAGAGAGACAGGGGGGGGGGGGGGGGGGGGGTGTTTAATTGTAAACAAATTGTGATCAAGACGAATCCATCAATAAAATGTATTGCCTCGTACTGTCGTGGTTATAATTTACAAATCAGGCCATTTATATATTCTCAAGAAAACAAACGAAACAATCGAACCCCTTGAGCGGGTAGTCCTATAATATATGCCTTCGCATTATATATATTCACTATTTAACGTTTTCATGCTGATATTTTCATTTTTTTTTTGGAGGCACATTGACAATAAAAAAAAAGAAGAAAAATAGCAAAATCAGTAAAAAGAAAACAGAAATAGAAAATAATGCCCCCGAGTTCATATATTATAGGACTACTTGAGCGGGTGGACAGGGATAAGGGAACATGGGAATGAGGGATCAGGAAGCGAGAAGAGGGGGTATCATGTCACAGAATATAAGTTCCACCATAATATTTATTCCAAAGATAATTTATTATGTAACAAAAGTTCCAATTGGAATAAATGTTATGTGATATTTATTCCATAAGCATAATAAAAGGACCGATGCCTCGGAATTTTTATCACATAAAATAAATTCCAATAGGAAGTTTTATTACATAATAAATTATCTTTGGAATAAATATTATGGTGGAAAATATTCAATAAGCATAATAAAAGGACCGATGCCTCAGAATTTTTATCACATAAAATAAATTCCAATAGGAAATTGTATTACATAGTAAGTTATCTTTGGAATAAATATTATGGTGGAAATTTTAAGACTGGTATAACATTTTTACTATGATCATTTTGACAATTTGACATATATCATTCATTAAAATGAAAGTAATCAGAAATTACGGTTAAATTGCTTTATTAACATATATACAAATAAGTAATAATTATTCCAATTGTAAAAAGTATTATGTAATATTTATTCCAATTGGCAAAAGTATTATGTAATATTTATTCCAATTGGAAAAAGTATTATGTAATATTTATTCCAATCGAAAAAAGTATTATGTAATATTTATACAGATTGGAAAAAGTATTATGTAATATTTATTCCGATTGGAAAAAGTATTATGTAATATCTTTTCCGACCCAAAAATATTATTATGTTCTATCTATTACGAATGCCGGAATGATAAATTGGTATTTACAATTATTATTCTGATATACTATAGTAGAAATAATACTGGTAAAAGAACATGTATCGTGAATATGGGAAATAATTATTCCCAATGTTGTAGACATTAAATAATCATTTCAAATTATCCACAACTACTGGCATGCAAATTTTACATTTAAATGATATTTGTCTCATTAGAATTAACATTTATCATGTTTATATTTCACAGCAGTACTTGTTAAAATATTTACTTACCATCAACATCAGTTCCATCATTTAAGAATATAAATATTTTCTCATACTCATCAGCCTCCATGTTTATACATTCAGGGGTTGTGTACAGATGAATATATCTAACTCACTAACACTTTTCTATTTACATAATAATCATATAATCAGCATTTAAAACCTGTTTTGATTTAGATATTAATCACTCAGGTGTAAACTTTAAACTTCAGCATACTAGGAACATTTGTTATACTCATCAACATATGATATAAGTTCCTGATATCAGTGGAACAAATATAATACAGTTGGAAGAAGTATTCCATAACCGAATTTCCGCAGAACAAATATAATTATAATATTGTTTCCCTCAGGAACAAATATTATTAGGAACAAATATACGTTGACAATCATGTGCAGGTCCGTTACCGTTAATTAGCCTGGTCTGAGTGAAAATAAAAGTAACCAATTTGGTAAAAGTAAATCTTATGAAGATTATAAATAGAAAAAAAACCTTAGATCTCGTGTGAGTGACTTTATATTTAAACAATAAAAATAAACTTAATATATCTTTATTTTATTGTTAGGCCAAAATAAATAAATGGTGTGTTTCCGGTTTCCCGACCCTACCTCCGTTTCCGACGCCGACCCTAAACATTTTATTGACAAAAATAAAATAAAATAAAAATTCAAAATCCGGATTTGTCAGTCTGTCCGGATACGATTATTCGTTTAGAATACTATAGATCTTCAAAGCGTTTGATATTATAACGACCAATATTGATAAGTAAAGCGTTTCAAGGACCAAGATTTTAAATAAACAAGCATGGCTTTTCGGCAACCGTGTAGCGTATTAGCTGTCAAATATGCGAAATGTGATCACATGCACGCAAAATATAATGACATCGAATCCGGATAATTACGATATGATGAATCTTTTTGAAGAACATCAAGCGGACCTATAGACGAAAAAATACGAAGTTGACGCACTTTGTTCAACTTCTTTGAACAGCCTTTACAAGCGAGATTTTTTAAATATTTGTATATATAATGAAGTGTATTCAGTATATATACATATATTAACTAAATCTCGTCTTGTACCTGTGCTTCTTTGGACCAGCGGCAACAGTCAGAATCGTTTCAGGTTGGACAGACTGTAACTGTCGGTAAATTGACTTAACAATTTTATAGTAAAAACTGCTAAAATCAATCCAGCTTTTGTTGTAAAACATGCTCTTACGAATGTTGTACAGAATTGTGCCCAGGACGCAACATAAACGGCTGTTAATGCTTTTTAGTTTATGAAGACAAGGGAACAGACAATGTGGAACGAGAAAGATGAAACTTTCGAAGCTTTCCCCAGTAGGCAGACATGGTGTATGATTCATATTCATTTATAAATGAATCTGCCCCGGCACCATGTCTCCTTTTATTCTTTTTTATTTCTCTGGCTGGTCCCATAACAATTTATACAAGAAAAGGGAAAAAATCCTGTCATATTTATATCTGCAATTTATTTGACCAGTAGATTAATGAGGTACCTTCACGACGAATTGTCACGAAATAGAAGTTCCAAATGGAAAAAGTGTTCTGGAATATTATTTCCACTGGAATAAATATTACAGTATATGTTCCTAACGGAATGAATGGTATAGAATATTTGTTCCAACAGGAACAGATATTATGACATTGGTTATAACAAAGTTTCCAGTGGAACTTCTGTTAGGCAGAACAATCATATGTAGACAGAATAACGCTAAAAAATCTTGCCAAACGACGTTAACGGTAATTTTTGGTGCATGACGATAAAATGTACACTTTCTTTTAGACGGTAAAAAAATCGACTGATTTTGACGAATCACGTAAATTTTTTTCCAAAAAAACGGTAACGATAATTATCTGAGACCTATAGTATACAAATCCTTGCTCTGAAGAATCAGGATAAGGATATTTTGATGAATTAAGGTAAAATTTTAACCAATTTGACGCTAACGGTAGCCAAAAATGACCATTTGACGCCTGACGGTAACAGGCATTACTACCATCATTAATAAGACAAAGATTTCACATTCTCACTCTTCTCAAAACCTGGAATTTTAATATTGTCAGAACCACCCAATCTTCAATCACCATCACATTTTGTCAAACATCAAAACACATCTGTATATTAAATAAAGAGGGTGCAAGGGCAGAGTATTAACCCTAAAAAAATCATAATTATCTGCTGCTTAGCATCGGTTCACAGTTTTTTCAAGGGGTACGAATTTGCTTCCATATGTATACCCTGTGTGACATTTACATTTTTAGGTTCAACGAGGATCAACATAATAACATACCATGCCAGATTTTTCACTGCCATTTTTGGTTTAAGATAATTAATCGTGAAGAACATACACTTTTCTTTTTACGACCAATGAAATGCATAAAATTTTCATTAAAGTTTATTTTCATATTTCTGACGCAGAATTAAAACAGAAAATTAAAAAAGCTGTAGATTTAATTACTTTTCTAAATATCAGAGAAGCCCGCACATCAAACTATTTGATTTGGAACTTTTTTCTGCTGTCGACCCATCAATAAAAAAAAAATAAAATGTTTTCATAAAATAAAATGTTTTACCTACCTACCCTACCTAATTTTTTTGAAGATGAAATAGGAAACACACTATTAATTTATTTTGGCCTTATAGAACTATACTAACAAAAGCATGATTTAGATAAAAGGAAGGGTACAAACAGACTCAGGGTGGGAATGTAAGTGGGATGAACGTGAATTGGAGCGAACATGATTTTGGGTGAAAGGACAAGAATTCGAAAAGAGGGGGATGAATAATCTGGGAAATATATTTTGCAATTTTTTTGTCTGGGAGCAAGGGGATGGAAGTAGAAGTTAGGGGAGAAAATTTTAGAGTAAAAGGGAAGAGAAATGGGAGTTGGGGATAGGGAGTGGTAATCATGAACCCCTGAACCCCTGTCCGAGGGAAGTTATGGGGTACCCCGTTTTACAGGTTGGGACCAAACCCTCTATATGGTTTTCAGGGGTGGATCCAGCCATTTATAAAAGGGGGGGGTCCTAACCCAGGATAAAGGGGGAGTTCCAACTATATGTCCCCATTCAAATGCATTGAACATCAAAAAAAAAGGGGGGGTTCCAACCCCCTGAACCCCCCCTGGATCCGCCACTGGTGTTTAAATCTGTATAGAGGAATAATCCTTCTATAGAGGGGAATTTTTGTTTAGACTGGATTTAAAGCAAAATAGGGCAGAATGGCATTTTCTACTTATTATGGCAGTAACCTGCTACATTTGATGCACCAATTGATGTACTTAATTTCATTTCACATGCCCAGTTTACTGCTAAACTGACTGAATATACAATCTATTGTACACCATAATTGAAAGCTGTGATGATCAGGTAAATTCCACTCAGTTATGTCTCACTGAACAGAATTTCTATTGTTAGATTTAACATAAAATTTAAAGGTCAACTGCATGTCCCTTTTGTTGTTGATCAGGTGTTCAGATAGGTATACAATAGATTGCAAGTTCTGTCACTTTAGCAGAAAACTGGGCATCCCAGGCCATTTTTTGGTAAAGAAATACAGAATACAGTAAAGTGCAATAATTGATGCATATACATGTATAGTGCTATAGATTATAGCAAATATAACTAGAAAATGCCATTCTGCCCTATTTTGCTTTAAATCCAGTCTAAACAAAAATACCCCTCTTTTATCCCTCTATAGAAGGATTATTCCTCTATACAGGTATAAACACCATGTAGAGGGTTTGTTCCCAACCTGTTTTACTTGTCATTATAGACGCTAACAATAAATATTTAACTTCATTTGACCCTAAGGGAGCTACCATTTGATTTTTAAGGGGGGGGGGGGGGGATAGGATGAAATTTGAAAAAATAGGCAGGACAGGAGTTTGGAGTAAAAAAAAAAGGCAGGATGAGCAACACGGGTAAAAAAAAAAAGGCAGTATGACAATTTCTGTAAAAAAATTCAGGATAAACTAGTAAAAAAATAGGCAGGACCGAATAGAGTAAAAAAATAAAAAGGCAGGACAGAGATTACAACTAAAAAAAAAGCAGGACAACATTTTTCATCCTAGCCCCCCCTCCCCCCCCCCCCCCCCCCCCCCCCCCCCCATAAAAATCAAATGGTAGCTCCCTAACGTGGCTACGAAATTAGATTTTACGAATGACGATATAAAATCAAGACTTATTTGACGCTAACGATAGCGCTGATCATGAGATGCTGAAAATGACCATCCCTCCTCTTTGACTGTTTGACACGGATATTTTTTCAAAACAGGCTATACATGTTCACAACTTGCCAGTTAACAGGTTAAGGGTCAAGTAAACACATAAATAAGATACCAGCCATAACGATTATACATAGAACAGAAATTTAGCTCATGCAAGGTTTCAGCCGCAGTGATTTTCTACAGTATCGAGTATTTTGAGATAACCCCCCACTTTGTATTTTTCGCGATACTGATAACATTTGGCTGTCTAATATATATAAATCTATGTTTTCTTATGTAATGACTCTACCTTCATCGTTGTCTATTCGCCACTATGTCTGTTATTCATGCACATGGTCGTATTTATCAGTGCAGTATGCTGCTCAGCAATGGCGACCCTGAAATTTCTGTTGTCCGATTATGGCGCCAGATTAGAGGGAAGCAACTCGCGCCAGACAAAATTACCGTATTTCACCAAAATAATCAAAATTTCGCTTTTTTATAACAAACAGTAAAATGTTCATCACATTTATATTCAGCTTTCGTCCATTGATATAATTACAAACATTATTTATTTAAAGACATTAATAAAAAAAATCACAATCAAGTAATTAATGGAGTGCATTGAAATCAGACCTCATGGGGTAGAGGGGTTAAACAAAAGCTCGTAACTTTTTTAAAAGCCTGGTGACCTCCATTTTATTTTACCTTAAAATGCTCGAAAAGTTCATAGCTTTGACATATCCGTTTTTTAAAAAAAATCTACCGGGGAAATTTTACGAAAAATCGATTTAACCAATATTTTTAGCCTTAAACTGAAATTAAAAAATGCCAAATTTAGACATAAATCTGAAAATAAAGGGATTTTTAAGTCTAAAACAACCAATGGGAACGTTTGAATTTCAAATTTAATTGTTTTTTCACATAATAATCATACTGACATGGTTCTAAAAGTCTTTGAATTTGATGTAGTCGTTATTGTTGAAAGGGTGTAAAAGTTTGGAAATAGGGTCAAAATCGCACATTCGCTTCCATTTGAGGGGAAAACGAGCCTGGTGACCCCCTTTTTTCTTTGCATTTTTGGATTCAGCATAAAAAAATTCTACCGGGGGTCCTTATTGGGGTGAGCCACCTTAAGTTTGATAATTACCTTTCATTTTCTTTACACTTGCAAACAGAAGCACATTTTTTTCCGTACAGGTTTGAAGGCATGGTTCACACTTCTTTCCCGTTGTAATCTGATAATATCCTACTTCACACTCTGTAAAACAAAATTAATGTACTTTACAAAATCTCGATCGTAACATAGACTAAGCATATTATCATTTGGAATTCTTTTAGTAAAGGGGGAATATTATACATATTATCAAAATATTTAATAAAAATCGATAATATCAGCTATTTCTTAAAAGGAGGATTTGCATACATATGCAAACATATTTATAAATTTGTTTGCTTAATGTTCAGTGACAAATGTTTCAAGTACATTCAGAACGATGTACGATACTAGTCACGCTTAACGTATGTTTACAGATTTCTATCCTTGTTTCAAAATTCCAATAGGGAAGACATATTAAATTATTGAAGTAAATAACACATTTTTTAAAGACGGTTCGGCCACTGGCATTCTACAGTTTCTTTATTATCCTTCTTAACTACATGGTAGACATTTTACTTTCACAATCATTAAGATGTTATACGTTTCGGCCACTGGCCTTCTTCAGATTCTTTATTATCTTTCTTAACTATATGGTAGACATTTTACCTTCACAATCATTTCTATCCGTCAAAAAAAGAATGATATGCATTTTTTTAAATGAAAAACCACTTTGATTCATACAAAAATTAACTACGCCAATATGGCATGGTATTGGTTGCAAAAATTAAATATTTTTCATTCATATGCAATATTTTTAATTTAATTGGTATATTTCTTCATTTAAATGCAATATTTTTTTATTTGAATGGTATATTTTTTATTTAAATGCAATACTTTTATTCAAATGGTATAGTTTGTCATTCAAATGCAATATTTTTTATTCAAATGGTATAGTAGCTTTTTTAATTTATATGCAATAATTGCATTATGGGAAATTTTTTGACGTCACAAGGTCAAACTTGCAACAACGTTTGTGATTGGTCGGTAATTGTTTGGATTTCTCCCCTTTCTTTCTAAACATGAGTGACCAAGAATTAAATAAACGCGTCGGAATATCGCCCCATCTAACTAAATTTGGCGTTCATGCGAGTTCGTGCACTGGCTGTTAATGCCAATAATAATTATTAATTTGACACACAACCTGTTCATGGATAGAAAGAGATGCCTGCGTGCATGGCAAAAACGCCTCAAATGAAAACCCTTTCTGAAGAAACTTCCCTCAGTCTACACATTGAAATAAAAAAAAAACAGCTAGCCCCCCCCCCCATCCCCCCTTTCCCCTCTAAGTCCAGATACATTAAATCATGACGTTCTCTGATGCTATATCATTTTCAGTTACTTTTCTTGATCCTCAGAGACGTTGCAGGAAGGCAAACATGAAAAAGAATAAAAAGCCTTCCAGGACGTTATATTTATTTGACTAAGCCCCGTCTTTTTTTGCTACATGTAGAAAGAAAATCTCATAATTACGACAGCAGAACCAGAGACCCACAAGAAGAGACCTGAGCTGTGATACTCCGGAACTAATTCTTTAATAAAGACAATTTGGGATAAATTGGAACCAGTTACTAACCCATGTTACAACAATAGTCCTATGACATAGGACGTACACTGTATAAGGCGTGAACTTCATATTTTGGACTATCTATAATATGTGCTCTCATGTCATATGCCGCAAATCATTTTACGTTTAGGATTCGTTGCTGAGCTTTTTTTACTGTTCCCATCTCCGAATTCCTTAAATAGATTTTTTTTCAAGCCCCACAGTAGTTCAATAATTACTATATGTCTTTGCATAAATAAGTATGCAGGGCATATTTCAAAACATATGTTTTCTTCAGGACTTTTATTTGATTTACTTTTCAATACTGCATTTGGAAAAGGGGGGGGGGGGGTTATACAAGTTTATTTTTGTGACACAGTATATAATATAATTATAGAATTGAACGTTTAGCTATTATCTAGACCCGTACAAAATGTATATAATAAGATACATTTAACAGGGGCGGATCCAGAACCTCTGTGTCTAGGGGGGGGGGGGGGGGGGGGTCAGTTTAGATATTTGTATAGAGATGTATACATGCGAGTATTGGCAGTAATGGTTATGGTGTGTGTGTGAGGGGAGGGGGAGGGGTGTTGAGATCAAAGATAGTTTCTATAATTCTATATCTTTTAGTTTTTACCATTTCACTCTTTTCTCTATCCTTTGATCTCTATTATATTTGTCCTAAACATGCGTGAAATATTTGCCACTGGATATAAGGCAACCAAAAAACAATCAACGTATTCTTCATATTTCATCATTTTTTTATATGTTATCTATAGGTTTGGTCCCGCCCCTTATCTATTTTTTGCACATTATTCTCTCTATGTAAACCCAATTCCTGTACTGATAAATGGTGACTCATGCATAGCATCATATGTGGTTATTAAAACAAGAAACATATTCATATTATAATAATTTACTGTATGCTTGGACTTATAGTTAGATGTCATTAGTCCCAGATCATGTAATAAAGTAGGTCCTTTAAAAATATAATAGCATTTTAATGATGATTATATATATGTATATATATTTAACAATGCCAATTTTTTGGAAAAAAGGGTAGGGGCAAGGCGTTTTTAGAACATATTAATAGGGCGCGTTTGTTTGTTCTTCGGTAGTGAGCCAGAAGAAGTCCATTTCTGTTTTTTTTGCATTGGGAAGATCTTTTTGCTCTCTTCCATCTCTTCTTTTTTTTATAGGTTGTTTAGACGGCAGAGGCACATAACAAATATGGCGTCGTTTAGGCTAAATGGCATTAATAAATTTATGAATGCAGATATATTAGAATGTGAGCTGTGTTATAAACGTTTTTATGGTATGCCAGCCTTAGTAGGACATCCCTGTAGGACGATAAGCTGGATAAATATAAGAACTACACGGACAATAACAGTTAAGGGACTATTATTTGATATTCTAGGGATAGGATTTTGATTGATTGGTGTTTAACGCTACTTTCAACACTATTGGGCTACACCGTGGTGGTCAGTTTAATTTATAGATGAAGGATGGGGAAGGGAAGAGAGGGCATAATTATTCATTTTAATCTGTGGCTAATCATGCCTATTTTTCAGCTCTTATACCAGGCAACCATATTCATATATGAAATCCTTCTGTCCCCCACCCCAACAAATAAATAAATATCAAATGGATTTCCTCTTATTTAACACAAGTTTAAATTGATTGATTGTTTGTTGCTAATTTTTAACGCCCAGTGACAAATATTTCATGCTTGTTCAGGAAAACACGAGTTTAGAAGTTAGGTAATAATATAAAAACGAAGAGATGGGATATGATTGCTAATAAGGTAACTATCCACCGGAGTTCAAATATGAAGTGGATGTAAGCAATTATAGACAATCGTAATGCCTTCAACAATGACAAAAACCTATTACTGTAAAGTCGTCTTTAAAAAGCCCGACATGAAAAGTGTGAACAATTTAAACGAAAAACTAAAGGCCTAATTAAACATAACAAAACAATTTATAAAATATCAAATATGAGTCGAGACATGAACTAAAGACAACCACTAAACTACAGGCTCCTGACCTGGGACAGGCAAATAAAGAATATGGCAGGGTTAATATAAAAACGAAGATGTGGTATGATTGCATATGAGACAACTCTCCAAATTACACAGAAATCAACAGCTATAAGTCACCGTACGGCCTTCGACAATAAGCAAAGCCTACACCGCATAGTCAGCTACAAAAGGCCCAGAAATCACAAATGTAAAACAATGCAAACGAGAAAACTAACGGCCGAATTAATGTACAATAAAATGAACGAAACTCAAATATGTATACCACAGCGACAAACGGCAACCACTGAATTACAGGCTCCTGACTTGGGACAAGCACATACATACTGTATGTGGCGGGGTTAAACATGTTAGCGGGATCCCAATCATCCCCCTAACCTGGGACAGTAGTGTAACAGTACAACAACATGTTTGTGAGCACTCAACCCATCCCGAAGCTCTGACGGTGGTGGTGTAACAGTCCAATAAAAGAACAACCTGCACTAATCAGTTGCAATTAGATTAACTCAAAAGATCGGTAGGAGACACACAAAAAAAAAAACCCTAATATTAAGACAATGGACTTAAAGCACCGACATAAGAGTATTTGCAATTACTGGAAGTTTGCTCAAAGCTAATTACAACTAGTACTGAAATAAATCTTGTTCTCCAAGACTGAAGTATCAATAAGTACACAACGCGCGGCAAAGGATTTATTAAAAAAAGAAAACAGTCTGAGAAACGTCTGGTTTACGTTGTATATAGATATAAGAAGATGTGGCATGAGTGCTAATGAGACAACTCTCAATCCAAGTCATAATTTGTACATGTAAACCATTATAGGTCAAAGTACGGTCTTCAACACGTAGTCTTTGCTCACACCGAACAACAAGATATAAAGGGCCCCCAAAAAATGACTAGTGTAAAACCATTTAAACGGGAAAACCAACGGTGTCTAATCTATTTAAAAAAAAAAAACGTTATACATGCATATAGATCCATACATAATGAATTTTTTTGAAAAGTGGTGGTCCGAACGTTTTGACCATCGAAATTTTGAAATAGAAATAATAGTTAGGACCAGAAGATTTTAACAGCCAGTGCAGAACTCGCACGAACGCCAGATTTAGTTTGAGTGGCGATATTCTGACGCGTTTTTTAATTCTTGGTCACTCATGTTTAGAAAGAAAGGGGAGAAATCCAAACAATTACAGACCAATCACAAACGTTGTTGCAAATTTGACCTTATGACGTCAAAGAATTTCCCATAATACAATTATTGCATATAAATAAAAAAAACTACTTTACCAATTGAATAAAAAATATTGCATTTGAATGACAAATTATACCATTTGAATAAAAAATATTGCATTTAAATGAAAAAAATATACCATATCAAATAAAAAAAATGCATTTGAATGACAAATTATACCATTTGAATAAAAAATATTGCATTTAAATGAAAAAATATACCATTCAAATAAAAAAATATTGCATTTAAATGAAGAAATATACCAATTAAAATAAAAATATTGCATTTAAATGAAAAATATCAAATTTTTGCAACCAATACCATGCCATACGCCAAAGACGATATATAAAAAAAAGTTATTTTTTCGATCATACATGTATTCAGAACAGAATCAATAACCATGATGGTCTAAGGTCACAAATGTTTCTAAGCCTTTGACATGTTTGAAGATACACGAGGTTGTAGATGATTTATGTTTTCCTCACGACAAACATGTTGCAAGGCATACAGACAAGGCATCAAATAATATATATTTTTAAATGCAAAAACATTAAGGTAGCACTACAGTTTAATGAAATTGTTTTAGTAACAAAATATTTATCACATTATTTTAAAGTATTAATCCATCTGAACATTTTGTAAATGAATAATTACATTATGTAAATAAAAGCACATGGTAAATACTGTATATATAAGAGCATATGGGAGAAGCTTACCATTCAATCATCTGTTGGTACCAAGTGTCCACCTGTTAGTTAATCTCTGACCACAAAAACATAATATGGTCCTATCTTATTATTGCAATCAAACCGAATTTACATAATAATGTAGGTACACAAAGAAAATTTAAAAGAGAAAAAAATGTAGGGGGAATAACATCTAAAGTGAAGATATATATAGATAGATATAAATGTGCAAAAGAAGCTTAATAAAAAAAAATTTGAAAGCCTCTGACAAATGTTCTTACTAAGGCGAAATAATGTGTATCTGAATCTGACACCAGCAACAATCCTTATTTTAGACAAATCGCCTGGATATTTTTTTTGTTAACTTGTACTATAAGAAGTATCAGTTCTATTTTGTAGAGGACAGTAGGTAGTATGCAAATATTTTTAATTGCAAAGTTTTAAGTTTCTAGTTAATTTCCCAGTACCATGTACATCTTTTTGAATATGAATAATGATTATTATTTCATAGTGAGAATTATGTAATATATTGATTATATGCAACTGATCACTATTAATATTCTCTTATCTTATACAGTCTGGATATAGGAGGCGCTTTGGCCATATTTAATTACTTTATTACAATATGTGACGGCAAACTCCCGCCATATGCTTAATTAGTGTTGTTGAGGGATTGACAGTGAACAAATAATGCTAAATAACAGTTTAAATGTATAAAAGACACAAACTGTGTGGTTCTAATGATGAAATAATGGTGTCAGAACATTCCTGGGGTGTCCCCAGAGGAATGTTTAAATCTATGTTGCATTTATAGGGGTTCAAAGGGGGATATTCAGTTTTGAGGTGATTTCTCAAAACAATTTCTCATGGGAATTGTCCTAAAAAAATGACAATAGAATCTCTGTGGGTGCCCTCTTTGGTTTGGCTTTGATATATGTGATTAAAGGGAGTATTTTCTACAAAACTGTGTCCCAGTTTTTGAATAATTTGTTTCTGAATGAATTGATAGGTCTCCAAAGATGAAAGGTGAAAGGAAGTTTGGCACCCAGCAGTTGAATCAATATATCTTCTAATTGAAGGCATATATAAAAAATCTGAGACACAGTTTTGGTGCTTGTTCATGGTCAATTAATGGGATGAAAACAAATTTTCACTATCATTTGAAATGAATGTGCTATTTTCATCCAAGTTGCGAGAGCACCTTTTTGGCAGTTAATGAGCTCTATTTTTTAATTGATCATACACAAAAACAAAATTATCCTTAAATTAAGAACGAATTATAATTCAGCTTTAAAATGAGTTAAAAATTATAAAAATCCATTGAGTCGTTTAGGAGCAAATAATAAAGACTGTTGGTAGGAGTCAGAAAAGTCTGACTGTAGTGCTACCTTAAGTAGATTGCCTGAACTCACAGCAAATCACGAAATTTCACTACTTGGCTTTACCCCCACGACTGACAAAATTTTCGAAAATCACAAAATTAATACTTTCCTTTCTCCTTATGATATAAATACAAAATGGGAACGCAATCACTTTCTTAATATTCGATACCTAAATTTTACATAAATACTTGTAAGGAAGGTATACAACTCGCGTCCTGTTGTTCAATTCAGTATCTGTTTTTAAAATTCTTAGTAAACTTCTTTCTACAGTATCAAAGCCATCAAATTAATTCCGATGAGGTTGATGTGTATATATGTTGTGTACAAGTTATCATTTTGTACAAATTATAATTTGTTCAAAAAAATTGTACAAATTACAATTTGTATTTTGACTTTGTACAAATTGTAATTTGTACAAAAAGTGCTTGTACAAATTACAATTTGTACAAAATTTGACTTAAATTAACTTATAACTTGTACAACATTTTATAGTATGGATTTTGTTATAAAAAAGCACTGATACACACTATAGAATTTTTATTAAATGACCTCACAATAACCTCTATTTACAAATTACAAAAGTACCCGGATGGAGACAGGAAATGTAATTGACACATGCATGTCAGTTAATTCTGATAGTACAATAGACATTGGCCCCCGTGACAATTCTGATAGAATAACAAAAGTTGGCCCCAGTGACAATTCTAAAAGTATAATAGAAATTTGCCCCAGTGACAATGTGATAGTACAATAGAAATTGGCCCCAGTGACAATCAGGACGACGCTGACGTTAAAACACCAATCAAACATGCAAGGAAGCGTGCGCTGTCTGGTGAAACAGATCCAAGCCGAAAATCTAACCAAGAAAAAAAACAGAAATAATCTGAACTTGCAGTGGGGGATAATGTCATTATACCAGTTCCTCAGTATAATCGTGTCCCAACTGATCCTCGAAATATCTTAGGTGTAATTATTGAATCTGGAGAACTTTGGTACCGCATTGAAACAGCTCTAGAAATTTTAACAGGATATTTGTCGAGAAATCAAATTGGAGCTGTTAAAGACACATCTTTATTCGCCGCAACGGTTTCTGAGCTTCAACTTTCGTTACGTGAAGCAGTTAAGAAGCTTTCAAAAACTGGTGGTCAGGGGTTTCTTTCATGTAAATACAAAGGGGATGCACCACTTCTAAATGTAAATGCAAAAAGCAAAATATGTTGTGCAATTCCCGATGCCATAATTCACTCACATGCTCAAACAAATGATTCAAAACTATTTTTGTATTTTGTAAATAAGGATAATTGTGTGGTCATTGAATAAAAATTCTATAGTGTGTATCAATGCTTTTTTATAATAAAATACATACTATAAATTATTGTACAAGTTATAAGTGAATTTTAGTCAAATTTTGTACAAATTACAATTTGTACAAGCACCTTTTGTACAAATTACAATTTGTACAAAGTCAAAATACAAATTATAATTTGTACAGTTTTTTTGTACAAATTACAATTTGTACAAAATGATCACTTGTACACAACATATACATACATCAGTGGCCATTACATGAGATGTGGATTCTAAAAAAGTATCTAAAGATCTACTCCAAAATCTTTTAACATAAATAATACAATTTCGAAGTGTTGAAACGTAAAATAACAAAGATACCGAACTCCGAGGGAAATTCTAAACGGAAAGTTCCTAAGCAAATGGCAAAACCAAAAGCTCAAACACATCAAACGAATGGATAACAACTGTCATATTCCTGACTTGGTCCAGGCATTTTCGTATGTAGAAAATGGTGGATTTAACCTGTTTTATAGCTAGCTAATAAAACCTCACACTTGTATGACAGTCGCATAAAATGTCATTATATTGACAACGATGTGTGAACAAAATAAACAGATATGTGGGTAAATATGTCAAAAAAAGGGTTCCAGCAGTCAACATTGTGTTTTAATCTTAATCACTATAAAACAAACTAATATGTCAACAAAGAAAAACAAAAAGGCATATAGACAAAGCAAAAATCACAATGACACAATGACCGGATGTATAAATACCGAGCCACGTCAAATGGATATTACCAAAAATAGATTAAACAGTAAAAGTAATACTATAACACGTTATTACGATGATAAACAACGTTATCACCTAGAATCTATACTTCAAGACCATCGTGTATAATTTGTGAAGTTGATAAGGAATATTTATCAACAAGGTCTTGGTATCTTCCGATGAACTGTTTTAGAAAAAGGACGAGACGTTCTTTGACATACCCCTGGTTCATCAGGAAAGTTTGTATTTTTTTCTACAAACCACACTTTTATTCCCAAGGTGATTTGATAGAGCCACTACATCTTCGCATTGAACAAGTATTTTTTTTTTTCTATGAATTCAAATCGATGATACAAACTTTTTGATTTAACAAACTTGATAAGCAATTCTTTTTTTATGAAAAACCATACTGATACCTACAACAAATTAATTACGCCACAGACGATAAAAAAGCTTCTTTTTCGATCAACAACAGTTTTGGCGAATGTAGTGCATGGCTTGATATTTGAGCAAACTGCGGATTTACCAATTGGTACTATATGTTGAGGGGGAAAACGATGTATGGGAATCAGTTTTAGCATTCATAACAAATTAGAAATAGTTTATTCTCAACATAAGATACAGAGAAACACTCATAATTTGGTTACGTCTATTACGTTTGTGAGCACTCAATCCACACTCTACCCTGAAATAGAAGAGTGATAACAAAACATAGAACGATTTATGAAATTTGGTCGAAAAGTAGCCACTCAAAAAATGAAATAAAACAAGACCTCTGACTCTTCTTAGGGCACTAATTTGATACTTGCCTTTGCATATATTGTCAATCAGTTCGAAATGCAAGCAACACATTTCATATCCAACCCTATCACTGTAAATACAAAATAATATATAATTTAAAAGTTAAGTAAATTAGGGATCAATAAATGCATTGACATGTACATACAATAAGTTGGGTGAATTAGGGGACAATACATGCCATGACTCATATCAATGATTGATATGTAAATACAATTATTTATAAGTTGATTAAATTAGGAATCAATACATGATAAGTCGGCATATAGCTATCTAAAAAAAGCAGACACTAATTGCTCTAGATCTTTCTTGTAAAATGCCGTTTGCACAACCTATATCTTGAAAAAAAGTCTGTGACCCGTAACTTTTTATAACATTTAGAGTTTTTAAAAAAAGCATGGTATCTACATTACATTTTGGCAAAATATTACAGAATCCCATCCACCATAAAATAAAATACGTACAGGTGATTTCAAATCAAATACAGTACCATACAAGAAATGTGTGTATACAAATTACCTATAACAAATTCCATTTGACTTTTGCGAAAATCCAGCTCTATTTCCAAATATTATCAAAAGTTGTGTTAGTAGTAATATGTACAATTTCATGTTGCATACATGGTTTACATCCTTGTTGTAGTTGAAAAACAAGGAAACATTTGACTTTGTAATGTTCTATATAAATCAGAGTACCGGAAACGAAACATTATGGAATAAAATTTCCGGAAATATATAATGGGTTTTAAAAGGCAAAGTTTTTTTTTTATGTTGAGAGTGATTTCCTTATTTCAGATAATTAATATGTCACTTGGTGTCAATACAAAACAAATGGTTTATTAGAGGTTTCTCAACATTTTACGAACGGACGAAACTCTACGAACGTATTGTTAAGGAGCAGTGATTTTGTTCAGTAACAAATTTCTACCGATATTGCAGTGTGTTTAAAGACAAAGGAAACAATTTGATATTCTTTTTGCAACCTTGCATTTCATTGTTGTGGTTAAACATTAGTGTTCCGATTTATTTTGTGTTGATGAATTTTGGGTAATCTTACGCTGAGTTTCGTTTGTTTACATGTCATAAATGCGTTCGATTTATCTCCTTTATCCATTAAAAATTAAAAAAAAACTGATTGTTTTGTGATGTCGTTGTTAAAAAAAATCCGCGCATCTGGTTTGCATTTGATTGATTGATTGTTGGATGTTTAACGTTCAGTAGCAAGTATTCTATGCGTATCACGACGAGATAAGCATTTGATATGGTGTAACAGCCACTATGTTCCGTCAGTTACTTTGTTCCGGCGGAACTTTTCAACTAGTTATTTTGTTCCGATGGAACTTTCCAACTAGTTGTTTTATTCCGAGTGCAGTCGAAAAGTTCCCCAAAAAAGTAGCTAGTTGAAAAGTCCCGGAACAATGTAGCTAGTTGAATAGTTCTGGCGGAACAGAACAACTAGTTACATCGTTCCGAATATACCATATTTCGTCCTTTTTGTAGAAAGAGGGGGAAGAATGAGTATCAGTATATATAAGAGCAAATCATTAATTTACAAGAATACCCAACGCACTGAAAGGGGTTTCTTTGGGGACAAATATGCAAAATTTAAGTTGTATTTCATAGCTCACATAAAACGGAATAAGTTGCATTATCATGCAAATTTAGTATTCATAGTACCCTCAAGAGAGGGAAGAATACCCCCCTCCTCATGTGGTTCTTCGCATCAATTCTCCAAATGTAACTTTGTGACTGGTTGATAAGTTCCGTTGGAACTTTTGGGCTAGTTTGTTAGTTCCGTTTTTGACTTATTTGCCAAAGAGGAACTTTGTGGCTAGTTGATAAGTTCCTTTTGACTTTTGTAATCAGTATCTTGGTTTCCCTTTGAAAGGTTCTAATATAATATGTTGCGCTTTTACTTTGCATCATTTCTCCAAATGGAACTTTCTGCCTGGTTGATAAGTTCCGTTGGAACTTTTGGGCTAGTTTGTTAGTTCCGGTTTTGACTAATTTGGCAAAAAGGAACTTTCTAACTAGTTGATATGTTCCGTTGGAACCTTTCAGCTAGTCACTTTGTTCTGGGGGAACTTTTAAACCAGAGGAAGAACAAAGTAACTAGTTAATAAATTCCTCCGGAACTTTTCGGCTAGTTAGTTATTTCCGCCTGGAACTTTCCAACGTCGGAACAAAAGAGCATTTACAAAAGCATTGACAAGTGATTGAGATGACAGAACTTTAATATGTTTCATTTATTATATCCACACGTCTTTTTGATAACCCGGCACAAAGTTCTACAACACGAGAAAATGGCCAACTTGGGTGACGGTACAACGAACCAATGACTCTAAATGTTTTCATTTCTTTTATTACATGTTCTAGGTACACACGCCTGCTCTTGTGCAGTCTGTTACTTTTTTCGCAAGTGCCTTCCTTCTATTGCATCTGCCCGGAAAAACTCGGCGGCCTTATATGAAACGACTAGAGGAGGAGTGTTTGGGTAAATGCTGTCTCCTAAAATAAAGCACCCAGCCGGAAAGTCTAAAGGTGCGCCAGGTCCAATTGCACGAGGATAAAAGCTTATGTGAAGGGTTACTGCCAGTCACCACTTAAAATTCTCTAAAACTGACATTATTAAGATGCTTGATTTCTTGATTGACAACATATTTGTTACGTTTGGAGGACGTGTTTTTCAACAGACTGTCGGAATTCCAATGGGAACCAATTGTGCCCCTCTTCTTGCCGACTTGTTTCTTTATTATTATTAGGCTGACTTCATACAGGAACTTCTAAGGAAGAAAGATAAGACGTTAGCAATATCCTTTAACTCTACGTTCCGCTATATAGATGATGTTCTCTCACTAAATAATACAAAATTTGATGACTATGTTGAACGAATCTATCCCATCGAACTAGAGATAAAGGATACTACAGATACAGTCAAGTCTGCCTCATATCTTGACTTACATCTAGAAATTGACAATGACAAAACTTTACGACAAAAGAGATGATTTCAGCTTCCCAATTGTGAACTTTCCATTTCTATGTAGCAACATTCCTGCAGCGCCTGCATACGGAGTATTCATCTCCAAATTGATACGATATTCCCGGGCTTCTGTTTCCTATCATGATTTCCTTGATAGAGGATTGCTGCTCACAAGGAAGCTATTAAGCCAAGAGTTCCAAATGGTGAAGTTGAGATCATCCCTTCGTAAATTTCACGGACGCCATCACGAGTTGGTTGACCGTTATGGAATAACCGTTTTACAGATGATATCGGATATGTTCCTTATGTCGTATCTACAATACCCTTCCTTTTTCACGAATGTGACTTACCGAATTAAGACTATTTACCGGATTTGTAATAACATAAGCAACACGACGGGTGCCACATGTGGAGCAGGATCTGCTTACCCTTCCCGAGCACCTGAAATCACCCCCAGTTTTTGGTGGGGTTCGTGTTGCTTAGTCTTTAGTTTTCTTTGTTGTGTCATCTGTACTATTATTTGTCTGTTTGTCTTTTTATTTTTGGCCATGGCGTTGTCTTTTTGTTTTCGATCTATGAGTTTGACTGTCCCTCTGGTATCTTTCGTCCCTCTTTTATAAAAAAGTAGTGCTGCATATACCTACGCGTATTATCCTAACCCATTTAGATCTTCATATCTTATATTTAAACACTTTATATTCATGTTTGTTGTTTTAAACATTTGTTTATTTGTCTCAGGCTTGCTCACATTGCTACCGGTAATTATCTGTACCATCGCCTAGCATAGATGCCTGCTAGTTACACCACTCTAGATCCCTACCATATTCTATTAAAGGTGCCTACAGGTCACACTGCTATTTGTCTGTAAAATAGGTGCCTGCAGGTCACACTGCTATTTATCTGTACCAAAGCCTATAATAGCAGCCTTATATAAGTAAATTTAAAAAATAGCAATATTTCCATATTACAGAGTTGGTGCTTGGCTCGATAAACAATACAATAGGTGCCTGCAGGTCACACCAAATTTTATTTGTATCAATTGTGTCTGCAGTTCACACCAAAATGTATCTGGTGCCTGCAGGTCACATCACTATAGATCTGTAACATAGCCTATCATTCATTGGGGGGGGGGGGGGGTCACTTCGATATTTTATTGGTAGGAGTGTGCCATTTTTGTCTCAAAAAAACGTACCCATTTTAATATAAAATTCACTGAAATTCAGTACCTATAGTTATATAAATATTTAAGAAATAATGGCCTATACTTACATACAATTTTTAAAATATGACCCATGATTATATAAGCACTAAATCGTTATCATCACTCATAATTTATAAATATACAGCTATCCTTAAGTTTTTATATATGAATTGACATCCGGGGTTCATATTGGTAACTTATTTGAAAGATGAACTTTCAAATCAATTGATTTAAACTCATATAATAATTGACCGTTAATAAAGCAAGATTCTCAATAGCATATGTATATATGATATGTAGATGATACCCCGAATCAATATACAGTTATCTAAACGTAAATGCATTTTAATATAGGATCTCATTAAAAAGGAGGGTCGTTTTTATATAAAATCTTGCAAAATTATGACTCATTTTTTTGGGCACATCCCTGTATACCCAATATTAGGAAGTACCCTCCATACCCCCCTCCCCCCCCCCCCCCCCCCGATATCATTTGAGTCTGCAGGTCACACAGCTAATTATCTATTCCATAGCCTATAATGTGTGCCTGCAGGTCATATCTCCATAGATATGCAGCATATGCTATTAAAGGTACCTGCAGGTCACACTTTCATTTATCTGTATGGTAGTTGCCTGCAGGGCACATCACTATAGATCTACATCATATATATAAAAACAAAAGATGGGGTATGATTGCCAATGAGACAACTCTCCACAATCGACCCAATGACACAGAAATTAGCAACTATATAGGTCACCTATAAAAGGCCACGAAATGACAAATGTAAAACAATTTAAACTAGAAAACTAACGGCCTAATTTATGTACAATATAATTAACAAAAATCAAATACGTAACACAGCAACAAATGACAACCACTGAATTACAGGTTCCTGATTTGGGGCAGGCACATACAGAATGTGGTGCGGTTAAACTAGTTTGAAGGCGCCAACCCTCCCCTAACATGGGACAGTGGTGTAACAGTACACCATAAAAAAAGCTATAAAAATCAGTTGAAAAAAGCTTAACTCATCAAATGGATACAAATAGAAATACATCTAACAAAAACACAAAGTGGACGTAGACGGGTACGTACATGTACATGCGAATTATAGCTACCTGCATAGGTGCATGCATGTCGTATCTTCATAGATCTTTACCAGAGCCCATCATAGGAGCCTGCAGGTCACACCTTTATGTATTAGTAACATAGCCTATAAACGGTGCCTGCAGGTCACACAGCTTTTTATCTATACCATAGCCTATCATATGTGCCTGCAGGTCACACTGATATTTATCTATACTTTAGTGCATCATAGGAGCCTGCAGATCACATCACCATATAGATCTGCATGAAGGTAGAATCCTGTAATATGATATGGATAAATAACATGGTGATCTACAGGCACCTATGAAAGGATATGTAAAATAACAGGGTGACCTACAGGCACCTATGAAAGGATATGTAAAATAACACGGTGCCCTACAGGCACCTATGATAGGATAAGGAAAATAACAAGGTGACCTACGGGCATCTATAATATGATATGGATAAATACCATGGTCACCTACAGGCACCTATGAAAGGATATGTAAAATAACACGGTGACTTACAGACACCTATAATATTTCTACTTCTACCATATAGTGACCGCCTTCAACAAATTGAAGATTATGTCACAGGAAAAATGAAAAATGCAATGTATAATTAGTTTGATGTAATAGTTGAGTTTAATATTGATGCTTTGCAATTGAAGATTTGAAAGAGTCTACTGATCTGCAATTTATAATGATATCAGATAGTTTATTCCAGTCGGTTATAGTTCTTGAAAAAAAGGATTCTTTTCTGTATTGTGTTTTGCAGGATGGAATTTGGAAGCTATTGGAATTTGAATGTCTTGTTTGTCTTTCTTGTGGAATTAATTTATTATTTTTAGGTATTGCAACCTTTTCGTGTTCTATTTTGTATAACATTACCAATATTGAATTTTTTCTTCTGTTAGAGAGGCTGCGCCATTCAAGGTGTTGAAACATGTTACCAACGCTTGAGGTGTTTCTGTATTTGTTGGTAACAAAACGGGCAAGCCCTCCTTTGAACTTTTTCGATGCTATCTATGTCTTGTTGTAAGTATGGATCCCAAACAGAGCAAGCATACTCTAGTGATGGTCTTACTAGGGACTTGTATACTTGCTCTTTAATGGATGTTGAGCTTATATTCAGGTTCCTCGTTAGAAAGCCTAGGGTGCTATTAGCTTTCTTGCATATGCTGTTAATGTGTACACCCCATTTAAGATTTGAGCTGATGGTTACCCCCAGATATTTTGCTGCTGTTACATGTTCTAAAGAGTAATTGTGTAATGTGTAGTTAAATGTGATTGTTTTTTTTTTATTTCTGGTGACTGAAATAACATTTCACTTATCTGGGTGGAATGCCATTTTCCACGTTTCCAATTATGCCAATTTGTCAAGATCTTGTTGTAAAGTGGATGCATTAGAAGTTGATTTTATTGCCAAATAAACTATTGTGCCATCAGCAAATAAACGCACTGTAGATGTTAGACCAGTTGGAATATAATATGTTATGGATAAATACCATGGTGACCTACAGGTACCTATGATAGGATATGTAAAATAACACGGTGACCTCCAGAAAGCTATGATATGATATGAAAATAACAAGGTGACCGTTGAAATGATTGGTAAAGGTCAAAAGCAGTGTGACATACAGGCACCTAGGATATGATATGGTACAGATCAATAACAGGGTGACCTACAGGCACTTTTGATAATTATGATAGGATATGGTAACGATAAACTGGAATATAATCTTCAGCAGCTACGAAAGGATATGGTAGAGACTAATAGTACCTTTGATAGGTTATGGTACAGATCAACAACAAGATGACCTACAAGCACTTCTGAAAGGGTATGATACAGATCAATAACAATGTGACCTCTTGCACCTTTGAAATGAGATGGTACACATCAATAGTTGGCTGACCTACAGGCACCTTTGAAATGATATGGTATAGTTCAATAGCAGGGTGACCTACAGTCACCTTTGAAATGATATGGTACAGATCAATAGCAGGGTGACCTACAGGCACCTCAGATAATTATGGTATAGATCAATAACAGGGTGACCTACAGGCACCTCATATAATTATGGTACAGATCAATAGCAGGGTGACCTACAGGCACATCAGATAATTATGGTACAGATCAGTAACAAAATGACCTACAGGCATCTCAGATAATAATGGTATAGATCAATAGCAGGGTGACCTACATACACCTCAGATAGTTATGGTACAGATCAATAGCAGGGTGACCTACAGGCACCTCAGATAATTATGGTACAGATTCATAGCAGGGTGACCTACAGGCAACTCAGATAATTATGGTATAGATCAATAGCAGGGTGATCTACAGGCACCTCAGATAATTATGGTACAGATCCATAGCAGGGTGACCTACAGGCAACTCATGCATCACATAATAATGGTACAGATCAATAACAGGGTGACCTACAGGCAACTCAGATAATTATGGTACAGATCAATAACAGGATGACGTACATTCAAAATCCAACGAAATTCATATGATATACGGAATGGCCAGCAGTAGCTAATATGTTATCAGGAGTAACCTGTCCTTACCAATACGTTTTTTGTGTGACCTGCAGCTACACATGTATTATTTGGTATGGCTAGCAGTAAATCAAGTGTTATTGAGTCTGACTAGCAATAACTCATTTTTTATTTTGTATGACTAGCAGTAAATCTTGTGTTGCAGGGTAGTATTAGTAGCATCACCTGTGTTATTGGGTAAAACTAGCAGTAATTCTAGTCTATGTGTGGCCTGCATAACCAGTAAACTGTCATTTGACGAACAGAAAGACATCTGCATTTTAGTGCGACTTATGCAATAAACAAAGTAATTCTTGTATTTAATGTCAACAGCATTATGCCTGGGCCGATGCTACAAAATTAAATATGTTCCACATTTATTAAGATGCAGGTACTGTGAAGGTGCTATCTGGACGCTTCATCAATGTGCCTGGAAGTAACCCTGGTGGTACATGTTAACCTTACATGTTTACCAGTATACAGCACAGAGCAGAACAGTTGTTTGCAGCGGGCAATACAAGAGCCTTTATATGTAGTAATTGTACAAATGCAAATGTAGTTCAAAACATATAGATGTAAAATTATAGAAAATTAGATTGGTTGTAAACCAAAATCTAATTATAACTATTAATTAAAAAATAAAAGATCTGACACCCCGCCGTACTAGTCATGCCACAAACAGTTCAATCAAAACCTTGGTGGACCTCCTACGACACCCATCAGTAGTTAAATATTCAACAAATTAATTTATGACCTGCATGTACGTGTCGCTTAGACTCCTGCCATGTACCAAATGGTCAAAATATATCATCCGTGTAATTTGCTCCATGGGATGTTTTCAAAATTGTAACGGAGGAAATATCTTGGCACGACTACTTATCTACCTGAAAGAATAGTGATGCCACCAATAAATTCCACTGAACACATATATGTGCCCTTTTAAGTGAAACTCCTGTGCGTTTGTGATAGATCTTCTATGTAGAGTAAAACGGTCAGAAATAACATTTAATTAGATTTAAAAGTTCTTTAACACGACACCACTCTTTGACATCATCAATAACCAAAAAAAGGGAAAAAACACTCAAGGAAGGAAATGGAAACTAGACTCCACTAAAACAACATTTGAACTAAGACGAAGTTCACCTGTTGATTCAGTTAACGTCCTAGATATGCCCCTGTAGATTTTTTGTTGATTCCAAATTCGGTTGCTGTACAGTAAATACTTATGTTTTCACGAACTTAATAAGTAGGCATTTGATTTTGTTGATTTTTTTAAATTCCAGGGGCTGGTTTTCGAAAGATATGTCATAAGATACATCTTAGGAAAATTTTTTGACCATCTTAATTATGACTATTATATGATATGTCATAGAATGTAAATCATAACTGTCATAAGATAGTCATACCTATGATGCTCTTACATGTATGACAGTCAAAAGTGAAAATATATAAGTATGAAAATAATAACTATTACTATTCTTATCTTATACGAATATTTCATATTTTTCATTATAATGAACACGATGAACATGAAATTATATATGAAAAGGAGTTAAAATCTGAGTTGATAATTTGTTTAAATTTAGTTAAAACTTCGCGTTCATGTATTATTATAAAGAAGCGTTATCTAATTGGGAATACTTTTAAGATTTGGTACATCGAGTACCCGCTTAAAATGAAATGCCCGTGCAAATACTTTAATGAACTACTATATAAATATAAAGAAAAAAATATTATAAATATTTATCAAAAATAGTCATGACTAAGAAAAGGATTCCAAATTTTAAGTCGCAGGAGATTCAAATTTTAAATGACGAAGTGGAGAAGAATAAATCTTAAACTATTTTGCAGATTAAACAACATAATAAACAGTGCCAAAAAGAGAGCAAGGGAGGCTGCATGCAGAAACGGACTTAGTAGGAGGGGGTAGGGCCTCTACCCTATGGAACTAAATATATGGTTTATGTATAGACTTTTAGAATATGCCACTACAAACGTTGCCTGGTTTGGGCCCCCTTTTTTCAAAATCCTGGATCTGCATGTTGCATGTGCAAATAAAAATGCAGTAAATGACACTTATCATCTTAGAAACAACTATGTGATGTCGTAACATTCATGACAATCATAAGATCATCATAAGTCATGTCGCGAGGTGTCTTAAGAGTACGATAAAAGTTATGACATATCATAACTTGAGACCCTTTCGAATACATATCTTACGACTATGACATGTCCTAAAACCATCGCAAGACATGTCTTAGTCATATTAAGATATTTTCGAATACAAAGCTTAAGAGAATAATCAAAAGATAAAAACGGAATATCTGAAACCTTAAGTTAAAATTAAAACACAAAAAATGCATATGATAGAGTCTGACAGAATTTATGATGTTAAGCACCAGCTGAGTCACATGGCTTGTAAGAACATCGTCGATTTTAATCTCAATTTTTTGCCGGAACTAATCTTTCTTGTAAATCAAAGGCTATTCTATTGAATTTGATAATCAAGAAACATTGCATTTCAATGTACTGAATTTATAGCAGATTATTTTACCGCACACACATGCTCAATTACAATGTTTCCTGTTAGGTATTTAGATCTACCTTTTTGGTTGGGACTACATTAACTTGCGTAAACACTACCCGTAGTGCTACGGTTTTGACGTTGGGTGACTGGCAGTAACCCTTCACCTAAGCTTTTATCCTCATGCGGTCCAATTGGTCCGAGTTGCTGATACGCATGAGCGTCATTTTCGTGTCCGAGAACATGACTGCAAAGATTTTGCATGGATTTATAGGCCAAGCAAGACTAATATATCAGCATTACACATAGTCTTAGCTAGTTCTGAAAGTTCATACAAAGTAGAGTAATCATCTTCTATCATATTTTGTGGACGAATAACACAAATTTAATTTTGAAAGTCACATAAAAATGAAATTTTGTCACTTCATAAACAAAGGTAGTAAGAAAGGTCTAATACAAAAAGTCGGTAACAATAAATAAATTTTCATATTTACCGATTCAGGTTAATACATATATACATTGTAAGTGTATAGCAACTTTGATGAAAATTTATATTAACAAAAACGGGTTCGGAGATAATGTACCAAAACATCTTGTTCTAAAGACTCTTTGAGAAGGCACGAACGAAAAGTACATCAGGTAATTATTACTAGTATTTGGTACAAAATCTTAAAGCATTATTTAAAATGAGTCAAGATGTCGTTTACGACATTTCAGTTTCTTCATTCATCCCCACATTTATTCGATAGTATTCAATAATACATTTTAGGAACCACTTTTTATAGAACGATAAGACGGCAAGTTTTATGCTTTCTTGAATATATGTGTCGTTAACACCGCTATTTATTTATTTTTTAAAAAACATTTTTGGGAATCAGCTACAGAGATATAAAGGTGCACTCGATCTATTGTAAAGTAATATAGTTTTGTGTATTCTAGTTGAAAGTATGAGTGCTACAGCACCAACAAAACTGATAGTCACATAGTTATTAAAAGGTTCATTATTTTTTAAAATTACATCCCTAAAATAAAAAAGAAACAAATAGGAAATATAAAAACAGAGGAAAATATAAAAAACATTCCATAAAAGCTCGACGAAGAGAAGAAAACAATAAACAAGAAAACAAAATAAAACAATTTTAATCTATAACGTATTACTGACAAATAATATGTCATTCAGTGGTTGTTGATGGCCAGCTAATTAACTTTCGAGTGTGTTGCCGAAGTTACCGGACCGCAACACTGATAAACATAAAAAATAGAGCACATGAACAGCATGACAGATAATTGAATTGAAAGAGCCATGCCATATGTTTTTGTATTTTCCATGCGTTCCCATTTGTTAATTAAACTATTCCTTGACAGTTGTTAATGATTTGTTGTATTAAATTTGTTCTTTAAGAATCTGTTATTTCTATTTATCTTCAAGAGCACGCGTGTTTACATTCTTTCATCACGGTTTTCCCCTCGCAGTTGCGTTGTGTTGTGACCGAAGTTATAACGATGGGTCTCGTAGTTAAGGTCACTGCAAACGCGAAAATATCGGCGAATTAGTGTCTGGGAAGTAGGAATAGTAACGAGTACTCGAGTACAGTACTCGAGTACCCGCTCGGAAGGCCGAGTACTCGAGTACAATTTTAATACTCGGATACTCGTTTGCCTTTTATAAATCTAGAGATGTTTCCCCTCACTTTAGTTTCATTTGAAACATCCCTTCCGTAATACAAATCATTATCTATCAACAAGTTGAACGTAAATACGCTTATCCTGAGACTAAAATTGAGAATGGAAATGGGGAATGTGTCAAAGAGACAACAACCCAACCATAGAGCAGACAACAGCCGAAGGCCACCAATGGGTCTTCAATGCAGCGAGAAACTCCCGCACCCGGAGGCGTCCTTCAGCTGGCCCCTAAACAAATATGTATACTAGTTCAATGATAATGGACGTCATACTAAACTTCAAATTATACACAACAAACTAAAATTAAAAATGATACAAGACTAACAAAGGCCAGAGGCTCCTGACTTGGGACAGGCGCAAAAATGCGGCGGGGTTAAACATGTTTTTTGAGATCTCAACCCTCCCCCTATACCTCTAGCCAATGTAGAAAAAACAAATGCACAACAGTACGCACAGTAAAACCCAGTTTAAGAGAAGTCCGAGTCAGTCCGATGTCAGAATAGGAAACAAAAGAAAATCAACAAAATGACAATAATACATAAATAACAACAGACTACTAGCAGTTACTGACATGCCAGCTCCAGATTATGTCTTCATCATATGAATATCAGGCACAATCCCTCCTGTTAGGAGTTTAGTATTATACCATCATAAAATATATGAGAAGAACATAACTCGTGTCATGCCTACTATGTGTTGTAGTAGAAAAGGTTTTTTTTCATGTGCAGGACTTATCGTAACAAAACATAGAAACAGACTTTCATCATTCTGAAGTTGTGGATCAGATCATATTTCTGAACAAGAACAAAATCAAAGTTGCCCTCAGTTTTTCATTGTTCAATTAACCAAACGGGACTAGCGATAAACAATAACCAAGGATCAAGTTATATTTTGTAGTCATACAGATTGAGTTCTGCAATAATACGTATGTCTTTCGTTAAAATCAAACGATGTTATCATATTATAATTAGGATTATGAAAGGTAATAACAAAAATACGGCATCCCAAAAAACATCAAAACTTTTCACAAGACGTTAAAGATTTATCCGAATACTCGAGTACTCGCGAGTATCATGACCGAGTACTCGAGTATTCAATTTCAGATCTTTTGACATCCCTACTGGGAAGTCAATAATTCAATATAAGTACATTGAAGAATATTTTGGTAATATAAAGGATATTCTTTGAAAAAAAGTTCACGTTCACTTCTTTTAGAGTAAAACTTAGCCATTCAAGTATATAAAACATGTTCAACTTTTTTTTCAATTTTGGAGTTTCATAAGACTTTTAACATGCCAAAAACAGAACTGATTTTTGCCAGGTTATAATACCATAAGTGTAACATAAATATTGCGTGTTTGGAATAATTTTGATTGTTGATCCATATTCAAATGATATACAGTTACTATCACGCATGTCCAGCATTGGTGTTTACTATAAATTACTGTCATCGTAGTTAGAATATTTTTTTTTTAAGTACATGCAGGTTCTACGTCGGGAATGTGACGGCCAATCATCTATTGCCTCAATGAGGACCGGTTACATATATTTGTGGTCTTTTCAATTTATAAGCATAACGTCCTTTTTTTCAAACCACGTGTGACCTTTGTAAGTAAAGAAGTCGGTGTGAAATAGATTGCTCTATAGACTAAAGTTTTAAAAACTTAATCTTAACGATGCTTAAGAGTAATTTTATCAAATGCGTTATCTCGGTCTTAAGAATAGTACTTCTAATCTTAAAATAATGGCTGTGTATCTTCTACAACTGAATGTAAACGTGGTATGAAGTATGTTGGTGAGTTAAAACAGACTCTACAAATGCATTTAGGTTCATTGTAGTGACTATGGCTGTAAACCAGATCTTCCACTTAGTAAATATTTGAAATATCATGCAGAAAAAGGTTGACTATTATTTACAGACTATGTGCTTGGTCAAGGGAAGATAGAATTTCTCAGGATAGATTTTATGGAAGGAAACTTAAGAATATTTGTATCAGATTGGATCGATGTAAGAAAGAAGTTGGCATGAGCTTTATTGCCTCCGATGTTGAAGGTTGCACTTCTGTAAATATAGACAATGCAATTTCCCATAGGAACTCCTTTTTCGACTAATTCTGTGCCACTTTTACTATGAAGTTTCGTAAAAAAATCTGTCCTAGAATAGAAAGCTGATATGCACTACTATTTTATTCAAAGGTTAAAACTTAGGGTAGTGTGGCATATTTTCAACATTTATAAGGTGGATAGTAGTCTCATTGGCAATCATAAATCATCTCCTTATTTTTATATAGGTGTTAATGAATACACTCTACACATATTTGTCATCATTTATATCCTAATTTTATATATTTATACAGCCACGCATGATTTTCCATCGTTAATCTGGAACGAGTAGCGTTTGTAGTCTGGGCCTTCTGTCGTCTGAAACTTGGAACACGCATCATATGTAGTTACTGTGTGAAACAAGCAATAAAGCTCTCAAACAATTTTGTGCAAGAGATAGCCAATATTAGAAACCTGGAATTAAGTCGTGTATTTTGGAAAAAATATGTATATTACTTTATATTAATCGATAATACGTCCGTTGATGGAATATTCTACTACGGTGTGGTCACCATATTTTAAAAAAAAAATATAAGGAAACTTGAAAAGATATAGCACCGTGCTACCAAACTGGTACCAAGTATTAGAAATTTAAGTTAAGTAGACAGATTAATAACCGTAGTTCTAACAACACTTGAATGCAGAAGAGATCGTTATGATATATTAGAAATGTATAAGGCTTTACACGGGTTAGATTATATTAAATGACAAAATTTGTTTGAGTTGTCTACAACTTCTACTGGAAGTTATCCTTGGAAATTAATTAACAGAGTTGTAATTCAACTCAACGTCTTCATACTTTTTCACGAACTTTTTTAGGGTCAATGACCAATGGAATAGTCTTTCAACAGAAACAGTTAGTGCGAAATACGTCAATATATTTAAAAATCGTGTGAACGAGGAATACTGGAATGGAAAGAAGTTTAATCCAACATAGATGATAAATAGTTGTTATTTTAACTTTTTTGTGAATCCGTACTTGACACAATTTAATTTCCATTGTTTACCAGAATGGGAAAATAAGGTATCCTTACTAAGAGCACAGCTCATAGGTTAATAGTATAAGTTTATTATAAAGTTTGATTATGAAGCGGCTAAAGAAGTTTTCAACTTGAAAATCGCCGCAGTAATCCATGTAGAATCTAGGTAGAATATTAGCTACCATATTAATATTGCCTCAACTGATGACCTACAAATGTAACACCATTCTCGCCCCAGTGTTATATTCCTAATTTGGGTCTTCTGGTTATCGGGACTGCCTCACACAATTTGTCTCTTATGTCGGAAAAGATGGAACATGTTTTTAGCTATTATATAATTTGTTATTTAATTATTAAGTTAGTTGTCGTCTGCCAGTGCAGTAGCATGGCCTTGTATTAAAAATTGAAAGAAGTAAAGTGTGAAGTACAGTTTATTTGTCGACTCGTAACTTGGTTCTTACCATAGTCCCCCAGCCAAGTACACGATATGGTGGAGGATTTTAAGTGAAGAGAAGCTCTTTTAAAGACATTGTTACGTTTCATTAAATTTTGGTGAGATGAGCAAGTAACAATTGATTGACAATTCGTTTTTTTAACCGCACTTCGTGCGTGGTTAACATTTTACAAGTGAGATTGAAACTACTTAATATTTACTGCATTGTTTTTGCTTTGTTGACATTTAATGAGATATAGATGAGTTTTTCAAAGTTGGAAAAAGAAATCGACAAACTAAGGACTGTCTCCCGTGTTGCATTATCTAAAACACCAATAGTATTATCAGACAGTAAGGCCAACTATTTGTCGAACGAAATTCAGAGAGGTTTCGAACTAGATATAGTTTGGTGGAGTGAGGCCGGCGCTTTAACGAGACAACAATACAACTGGCTTAGAGACAACCTTGAACGTGAACTGCGACAGTTTAGGTCAGTTGTATTGTATGTTTGGCTGGGCACTTGCGACCTGACGGTCAAAGATACAGACAGTCCATTTATTAAATTGAAATCTAGCGATTCTTCTGCAGCAAGGGAACTGATTAACTGTTTTCGAGATCTTTATTCATTTGTCAGATGCTTTCATAGTGTGAACTTAGTATTTTTAGAGATTCCACCATACTCAGTTTATCATTGGAATAAATCCCATCAACGCAGACATCATATTTTGACACAGTCCGATCTTGCTGGGTTTAAAAGGGACGATTTTACTTTGTGTGGTCAGATCGAGACAGTAAACCAGTTTATCAGAGAAACAAACAGAGTTTTACAAAAACATTCCCCTCGTTTTACTTTAGATTTGCAAAATTCTCAACGGGACAGATATATTGACTATTCACACCATCGATACAGAACTGTGGCATCATCAATATATACGTACAGATTTGGTGCTCTATACAAAGATGGAATTCACCCTTGTCGGGTTCTAGCTCGTTACTGGTTGCTACGAATTTGCAAGTTTATAGCAAAAGACTGTGCTTAGACTGATTGATATGTTCATATAAAATTAAGAAATAGCTTTTCAATTTGTGTTATGTCAGTGTCATTTATCATTGTCAACTGATATATTGATGATATTTATTGGTGAGGACTGCCTCGCCACTCCTAGTATTGTATACCAAGTCAGCGAAATATAAGTCCGTTTGGTGAGAACTGCCTCGCCACATATTCTTGGGTCATAATTCGTATAGAAATACGTGTGAATATATCTATATATATATACATAAAGGTAGGATTACATAGTATTGGTAAGGGTTGTCTCGCCACACGGGCCTATCATGTGAAATGAATATAAGTTTTACAGTTCCTTTTAACAGTAATCTTGATGACGATACTTCCTCCGTTTTGAATGATAGTTTTATTGAGGAAAACGAATTTCCAGACCTTGATCAATCCGAGTCCTCTGTTATTGCACCAATAAATGATACAGTTTCCACGCCGAGTAGCGAAGGCGAAACTACCCCTCAACCGTTTAACATAGCTACAGTCCCAGATACGCCTGTACCATTACCAAAATTTCCTAAATTGTTAACTATGGATAAATTGGCAAAATGTAGCACATTTTGGGGGTACCCACAGGATAATGCTAAGCGGTTTTTATGCCTTACTTCACGACTTAGCCGAGGAGGACAAACGCCGAATAGCGGCTTTTCACTTACATCTAAAAGAACCCGCACTTACATAGTTCAATTTTTTAAGCGATGAGTCAAAACAATCTTGGCAGAATATTTATGTTTTAAAAAAAAATACATAAATTTTAATTTACATAGCGCCACTGTAATCATGGAAAGCGAATTATTTCAATGTTTGATTTTGTCTCCTGTTCAGTCGCTCGAGGATTATTATAGTCAGATACTAGAAAAAGCACAAATTTTGCAAAAGCCAGATCATGAGGTAGTAGCTAAATTTATTAGTGGGCTTCCAGATAAGATGTCATTTTTTGTCCGTGCTGGACAACCGATTGACATTCAAAGTTCTTTAACAGCAGCTAAAATGGCCGAGGCATGTGGCTATCGCCAACATAATGATGTTGTTAATGCAATAAAACATAAGCAACAACATCAGCATGTAGAACCACCCGAGAAAGCTTCAGAGCTAAGCGAAATGAAGGAGCAAATAAAGTTGCTTACAGATTTTGTTTCTAAAATGAATACTGGTCAGCAACCACATACACGAAATGAAATGCCTCCAAACAATGCCCTTCCCCGTCAGTCTAGGTTTGATAACGCAGAATGCAGAAAATGTAAAGGGTTGGGTCATTTTCAACGAGTGTGTAACTGGAACAGTGCCGGTCCATCACAGCCGAACGCTCAATGTCAGCTATATCATAAGTTTGGGCACACCGCTGCCTCTTTTTTTACGCTTAGCGCTATAGCTCAGGGAAACCAATTGAACCCGGTCGACAGACACAGCCGTCCGGGGTTTCCGCAGTAAGTGCCGACGTGACTGCTAACTCTCAATTTTTGTATATGCAAGTTGTTTTTGATCAGTTGAATGTAGCTGCACTTACAGATACAGGTAGCTCCATCAATGTTATTTCAAAGAACCTTTTTGATTCAATTTCTGATAAACTGAAAATTTCATTTGAGCAATTATCCGATCCTGAAATTAGACTAGCTAATAACGAAAAGATTAAAGTGTTCGGAACCGCAAAATTAAAAGCTATCATTTATGACCAGGAGCAAATTATTGATATTTACATTCTCCCAACTGTTTCACATCCGCTTATTTTGGGAACTGAATATTTACGGACTCATAAAGTATTGTTAGACTTCAGTGACTTTTCTTATGGTGTTAAGAACATACATGTCCAGACTACAAAGAAAATTTTTATTGAGCCAAACACTGAGCTTTTGACTTATGGCAAAGTGTCAAATTTTGTAATGGTAGGTTTGCAAGGGGTGTGCTCGAATAGTCAATTTGCGTTACATCAGGGACTTATGATAGCGAAATCATTTGTCGTTGTACCACCTAATCACAGGGTTCCTATAAAGATATTGAATGCAAGTAACGTTCGTATTACACTGCCCAAAGGCAAAAATATTGCAGAATTCACTGTTTTATCAAATGATAGTTCATATGTTAGGATGAGTGACAATACAGAAAGTTTTAAAGTACAAAATATAGAACTTGTTACTGAAAGCATTGAGATTGTTGAAGGACAGGACGTTCCTTTCAACCCGAGTAAATTAGAAAATTCAAGTCTGAATATTGTTGCCGAATTTTGCAAAGAATTTCATTTGTCCGACGATTTGACCGAAACACAACTGCTACAATTACAGCGATGTATCTATGAAAATCGAGATTTGTTTGTCACGAAAGATAATCCAGATCTCGGATTTACAACTCTAATTGAACACAAAATAAATCTCAAACCAAATGCGGTATCGAAACATCAGAATCCATATAGGTTACCCCCGTATAAGCGTGAAATATTACGGGAACAATTGGACGATTTACTACGACAAGGTATCATTACACCCGTTAGTGAATCAGAGGAATTGCCAATCACCAGCCCCGTCGTTTTAGTAACAAAGCGTAGTGCAAATGCCGATAAAAAGGAATCGCAAAATTTTAGGTTCTGCTGCGATTTTCGTCATTTGAACGCTCAAACAGAGGATTTCAAGTATTTTATTCCAAATTTGCAAGAATTAACTGAATCTATGTCGGATTTGGTACCAAATTTTATAACATCAATTGATCTCTCCAGTGGATTTTTCCAAATGGGAATATCACCCGATTCACCTCGTTACACGACTTTTAACACATGCTTCGGCACATACAAATTTCGGAGATAACCGATGGATCTGAAAACTGCCCCAAATACTTTTCAGCTTTTAATGGACAAGGTGCTCCATGGTTTGAAATTTAGGACATGCCTGTGTTACTTGGATGACGTCCTGCTCCGCTCGGAAACATTTGAGAAACACTTAAACGACTTGAATGAGATTTTCGAAAGATTTCGATCAGCAGGGTTAAAGTTAGGTGCAAAGAAGTGTTACTTTACAAACAAGAAGTGCGTTTTTCTAGGTCATGAGCTATCAAAGGACGGTATACGCCCTCCCAAAGACCGTATTCAGGCTATAACAGATTACCCGGAACCGAAAAATATTAAACAGCTCCGTCGTCTAATCGGCATGTTCAACTGGATTAGGAAATGTATTCCAAATTTCAGTGCCCTGATTTATCCACTTAATAGACTTTTGAAAAAAAATCAACGTTTTGAATGGAAAGCTGAGCAAAGAATGGCATTAAATGATTTGAAAACACGTCTCGTTAACTCTGAAATTTTAAGTTTTCCGTCTTTTGACCTACCTTTTCGATTGACAGTAGACACGTCTTCTCGAGGCATTGGATATATGCTTTACCAAAAAGATTCACAAATGAGTAAACCGAAAATAATCAGCTTTGGTTCAAAATCTCTAAAGCCATGGCAACAATCATATGGACCGACAAAGTTGGAACTTTTAGGTATGGTGACGAGCGTATTAGATTGTGCCGATTATTTAAGGAGTATTAAATTTATAGTCGAATGTGACCACCAGGCGCTTCAACCTCTTTTTCAGAAACAATTTAAAGGGGCCATATATGAAAGATGGCTTGCGGTTCTAAAACAATGTTCATTTGTAATTGAGTACAAGCCTGCTGAGCAGATGCAGGTTGCGGACGCTTTGTCTCGCTGTGAAAACCCACATAGTTTACAAGCTGAAAGTCCAACGGAAGAAGATCCTTATTTTCCGTATTTAACTGATAAAGTCGGAGAAATTGAATTACCAGGGAGTCAAAACTTTGCGGAATTATTTCGACCTCGGAAATCTACGTCTAATGATATGTCCGACAACGATATTGTACATACTGGAAAGGAATTACCGATAGTTCAAGTAATATTTTGTGACAAAAATCAGGACCCATATGACGACACTGATGAGCCTACGGCCACGGAAAACAAAAAGAACGTTACAAGGAAACGCAATATCAAAAATAAGACTACAAGTGACAGTGCTAAAAGTGCAAATTCTGCGGAGTCAACAAATGAGGAAAAAACTTACGATCAGAATCATATTGATTTGTGTAACGGCGTAAAGGACATGGCAAAAGTCAAAAATGAACAACGAAATGATTTTGAATATAAGCATATTATTACTTATTTGGAGGACAACCAACTCCCTCTGTCTCAAAAATATGCTCGGCGACAAATAATTACAAATTTTGATTCCTTAATCTTAAAAATTAAATGATTCAAACCAATCATACTGTAGACATATTTCATTCTACATTCATAATATTCAATGTTGATATGGTAAATAATTATTATACCAAAATGTGGTTTATATAAATAGCAAATTATGATGATATACAAATCATTCATTTAACAGAAGAAAAATTTGTGTAATGTCATCTTTTGGAATATATTAAGTATTACACATGGACAGGATGTTCCCAATTAAGATAAGGTATTCCACATCCCAGAGTACACGCAACTGTCAAATAGAAGTTATTGCTTTACCTGTAATCAGCCATACAACTTATCAGTTGACCGACCATGCCACTACAATTTAAAAAGTTTGTTGATAGATGAAAATGAAAATCATCATTTTGATGAAAAAAAAATGAATTGAAATGGATTTTCTTCATCAAAATTATGAAGTTAATTATTTTAACTTAAAAAAAAATTGAATAATTCCCAAAGATTAAAAGAAAATTATTATCTACTCCAGGAATAATAACAAAAATGTATTTATAATGGGTCCCATCAATGATTTCTATAGAAATCATCGGTCTTATGAAATGGTTCTCACACAGACTTGCATAATATAGATCTAAACATTTTTTTCTTTTCAGGAAGGAGTTATCACAAATATTTATTTTTGATAAAAATTAAAAAATTCAACACTCAAATTTGAATAAAAAATGTTTTTGGGTTGTTCTAAAAAATGAATAAGGTTTTTGAATCAAGATGGGAACAAATTCTTTGACCTAAACGAAAGCCCCCCCCCCCCCCCTCTTTTTTTAGCCACACAAACCCAAAAGATGAATTGTGGGTTCCAAAAGAAATACAAGACACCTATTTTAGTAAAGCAAATTTGACTGGCAGTTTTGCGAACTGCAAAAATCTAAATGCTGTTTGTCAATACCTTTGACTTATATTCCAAGTGAAAACAATTACTTAAATGTTTAATAAAAATAAATCAAAATTAAACTACATGGGAGATTATTCAGGGTATTCCAACTTAGTTGCATCAAAAGGGTATCTTACTATACCAAATTAATCCTTGATTCTTCAAAGTTTAGTTTAGCCATAATAAAAAGGAGTATACAACAGCAATAGAATGTCATAAACAGTGCAGAATAAGTCTGTTTACATTTCAGGTGAAATTTATACTGTTGAGATTGTGTCAAGACATATTTAAGACTGTTAAGAATGTGTCGAGACATATTCAGACATTATTTAGAATGTCAAGAATATGTCGAGACATATTCAGACATTATTAAGAATGTCAAGAATATGTCAAGACAGATCGAGACAAATTTAAGACAGTCAAGAATTGGTCGAGACTAATCCAGACTCTTATCAGATGATACAGGAAGTGTCGAGAAATTTTAAGACAATGTTCATACTGTCAAGACACTTGTCAAGAAAAATCAAGAACCTTATTAGACAAATTCATACTATGTCAAGAATTTTTAAAAATTATTCAGACAAATTAAGATTGTCGAGTAAATATTCATGCAAATTCAGACAAAAACTGGTCTTTTCAGACTTTTTGACTTTTGTAGTGAGAGCAGTCAGGGATTGATTTATGTAAAGTTATTAACGGCAATATTATCATTTCATTTAAATTTTCTTTTTTTATTATTTTCTTTTTCTTTTTTTTCTTTTTTTTTTAACATTGTTTTATTCAAATTTCGTATTCAACTAAATGTTTTTTATAGGAAATGAAATAAATAAAAAGACGTGTATTTCCATTACCGATCAACAAACATTTAAGTTAATACATTCCTTATTGAGTTTCCCCAAAATGTCTTCTTCCTGTTTCCTGATTTTTTCTTAGTTCTTTTGAAATTAAGTCGACATAATGCCCCAAGACCCCCATTCCCCAAACCATACTAAAAAAAGGTGTATGGTCGGTGCCGTTCTTGAGGTGCCGTATCCCCTGACATTCAATCAGAGCACTCAAAAATTGATTTGTGTAAATTGAGGATAGATGGTTACACAAAGAAGCGACGTAAAAACTATTTTCCCTGTAGTGTACAGCAAAACGCACCTACATTTAATTTATTAATTTTCTAACGTTACTATCGTTCCCCTCAATGGCCTCCTTTTGTTATCAAATATATCCTGTTCATGAAGTTGTATGGTATTTAAAAATTAGTTTTTAAATGTGTGTATCGTATCAAAACACAAAAGAAAATTTAAAAATTCTTGTGTATCTATTGAATCTTTTGCTTAAACGGCATACTACTATTCTCAATGTACATATAACTTTTCGAAACATTATAACAGGCAATGTTATAATGATTATTTCTCATGGAAGGAATATTTCATAACATGCATACATATTTTAAATTCCATATTATTTCTTAATTACATTTAGAACATTTAAATGGGGCATGGGGGTTGCAGAAAGAAAATGAATTCAAAAGAAAGGAGAGAAGTAAAGCCGTACGTGAAAAGAAGTCGGGAAGAGAGAAAGAAATCACCTGACCGACCTGCTTATATATGAAAGCTTTAATTGTATACTTGTTTTTTTTCAAAATCAATAGCGACGGACCTTAAACGTTAAAGGGGTTAACTCGAGATCATAACTTTTGACCGGTTGTACACAATGCAAAACAGACTTATAATATGATATGATGAAAGTCGGGTTTACGAGCGGGTAGAAGAACAGGCGAGCGGAAAAAAAAACAAATCCCATGCATTTTGAGTAATAAATTCATCTTAGCGAGGGACACATGTTTTAAGAGCTTTCAAACTTTGCACAATGTGTGTCTCGATAATGTGCACCTCCCTTTATGTATGGATTATTGATATATTTTGCAGCTTTTCAGGAGATTGATATTTCGTGAAATTTCGGTAAAAATGTTTTTCAGGATTTCTGCGTTTTAAAATATGTTCATTTTGCATGTTACTAATGTTTTCGACCGTTTTTTAGAGTACCCCAAAATTGGTCCTATTCAATATACCATAAACATAAAATGCAGCGATAAATTCCAACAACACTTAAGTAGGTGATGCATGGAGCCCTATCCTTTCAATGGATCAAACGAGAGGAAAATTTTAAGGTTACCAAGGCCAGTTCAGATAACATTTATTTTTCAAACTTTGCCACATTTTTTTTGATAAAAACTTGTAAATTGTAAAACAGTTTTTTAAGTAAATGATATAACATACCAATGTCTTGAGTTTTCAACAAAAAAAATCGGTATTTAACCTAATTTGTAATACCATCATTTTTTTTTCAACAGATGTTTCAGTTGAAATATTCATATTTAAATCACTTAACACACACAAGGCATACATTGTCTATACGACTGCATGTAATCAAAGCCTATTTAAAACTACAGCACAATAAGATAAGTTACACTACACCGAGATTAGCTTAATGTGAACATGTAAATGAACAAAAGCGTGTGTTGGATACCTGGTTAAAATCGGTAAATATGTTTTGACACAGTCCCTTGTACGGGTTAAAGTTAGCGTCGTGTATACATGTATATATACCTTTTCCTATTTAAAGACAACTAATCGAATTCGAAGTGAGGTAAGATTTATTAATACATATTATGTATAATATAAAATATTATATAACACATTTATATAAAAATCATGTGACATCAAAAGTTCGATATGATTAATGTTTCTTTTGTTTATTCAAAAGACAAAAACATAGTTTCATTGTTCAGAAACTGTTACCAAGATCAAGATATTGTGAATGTCTCAATATTGAAGATCATTGAACTGGTTAAATAGCAGTTAAAATTCCGCACATTTAGGTTATATTGAACTATTCAAATTACGAATACACCGTGTTTTTAAAAGAAATATGTACAGAGAAAATAAGGGACTAGTTGTTTTCTTTCATTTAGGATACCTGGGCAAAAATAGTGGAGTTTATCTGACTTATTATTTTTAAATCCCCACACCTTGAAAACATTAAATAAATTCAAAACCCCATTAAACGACAAAAAAAAATCCCACACCCCTTTTCAAAAAACGTTCCTCAATGCCAATATAGCTTTTACAACAAAAAATGCTTTCACATAATGTCTATTTTTAAGTGATAACTAATAAAAATAAATATTGCATCTGTAGTTGACGTAGAACATTAGTTAGGGGGTTGTTTGTGATCTCATCGAACTTTGTGTAGATATAACAATCTTGTTCTAACTGACTTTTACCAGAGACAAGTAAAATACTATACATGTTTCTGCATTTTCTCCACATTGCGTTCATTCAATTTCAGTACGCGTATGTTCTATTATCCTATGCTTTATTTAAGATGTTATTAAATAAACTTCAGATACAATAATCCCTTGGGAGAAAATTTGTTAAATTGAAATTTTAATAAGTTGTATTTGAGCTTATTAATGACAAATAATTGAAGGTCTTTGTGCCAAAAAAAAATGTTTGGATTGTTAATGCTGTTAGGGAAGCGTCGTATGTGCCACGCCTTACTTCGCCTCTGCAGGTCATAAAGGAAAATAATTCACATAAAGACACTTTATAAATGCTATGTGTAACACATATATATATATCATCTTAAACCTAAAGGTTTAGATATATAGTTCATAATAGATTTCTCGATGAATTTTACAATGAAACAGTTATAAGTATCATCGGTCTTAATCTGAAAAAACCAACGACTCTAAGTGTACCTAGCATGCAGTGGCTCTTGTTCTCTTGGAGATGGGTACACATTTCCCCTAAGAAAATAGAGTATTTATCTATCGAAAAGCTATATGGTAAAACCTGCGAAAACCAAGACATAAAATCTGTATACTTAAAATGTGGTTCTTCATGACCAACAAACAGAAGACGGCCATAACTCACATGGAACACACATTGAAATGAATTTTGAAGACATTAATGATGACACTGTGACAATAGATAAAGATAAGACAACATGCCTTGCGGTCATAAAACTTTCGATAACGATTATTGTACTTAGACTCAGAAATCAACCAATCAAAATACTGGATTTGGTGTTTCGAGCACAAATTTTGTACTCCGTATACTGAGTAGTTTTATGACCGAGGGGCCTGGAACAAGTAATTCGAGACGGTCTATATCACCCATCTGCTGATACGGCACCTGCTGATTTTGAACCATTAATCTGCCAATTTTGCCTCTTTGTAGAACAAATAAAGTTGCTTCCCTTTGTAAATGTTCCGATTTTAAATTTAAAATTAATGTCATGTTACTTTATTAAATATATTAAGATAATCAACAGCTAGAAATTAATCATTTAAGATGGCAGGAAAGTATAATTTAAATGGTTTATGAAATTTTGATTTTTTTTTTTAAGTTCTGTCTTTTTTAAGGATTACAATATACGTCGTCTGTTAACGTTTACAAAAATCTTCTCCTCTGAAATTACTCAGCCAAATTTAACCAGACTTAGCCACAATCATCATTGGGGTATCTAGTTCTCGATCTAGTTTTAAAATGGTTCCGATAACTCTGCCTGCCAACCACAATGGACGACATGGCTAAAAATAGAACATAGGGGGTAAAAGGTTTTGCCTATTATTTTGAAAACTGCTATAAATAGAGTAACTCTGACAGGGGCTAAAATGTTCCGAATGTTGAGCTTTACCTATCGTATAATTAATACTATAAATATAGGGGAGGAAGTAAAAAGAATCAGATCTACTCTAACATTGTTAGGTTGATTTTCTAGGCACTTTATAAATATTCTAACGCCTGGTATTTCTTAATCATAAGAAATCCGATGGACAAGGTATACAGTTGTCACTACACATAGGCAGACATATATATATATATATATATATATATATATAAATTTACAGTGATTGTATGCTTCTAAAAATAGAATAGCATCCTGTAATTATACCGAAGAGATGAGTAGATTATCATTTCTGTACACTTAAAAATACTTTGTTTATTGCGTTTAAGATGTCCTTGTTTAATTCCTACGAGAGGGTAACACCTCCCGAAACGAAAGCTGATTTTTATCAGCTATAGTTAGAGGAGGGGATAAGGCGTTTTGTTAAAATATACTTTTTCACTTTTTTGGTCTTTTGGAAAATGTTGTTTGTGCTGTATTTATAGAACCCTCTACTAAGACATTTGTTTTGCATGCACAGTGACACGTATAAAAATTGCGGTTTTTACCCAACGCAATCATAGGTTTGAACGTTGTTTTCAATTTAGACTTGTTATATTTTTTCGTTTGGGCTTGTATTATATTTGCCTTCGGGTTTATATGATCCGTTCATTCTATTTCAACTCTTCAAGATTCGAGTCTATCCTAAATTGAGGTAAATTATATGGCCTTCCAAATACCGTTTCGATTCCTAACATCACTGAAGAGACATTAATTGTCGAAATCCGGATATGGTGTACTAATTTTTGCACCTTTTGTTTGCGGTATACCATCTTTTCCGCAAGTTTATTGTTTTCTGTTTGGTATTAAATTAATAGTTAAGATCCATTTTGTTACATCTGGTGATCCGTTTATTTGGCAATCGCCAATGGCAGTCAGCAGGGTTTAAGAACATCTGTTGTTCGACCTGCTATTCAAATGCCTTTTGTTAAAATATACTTTTTCACTTTCTTAGTCTTTTGGAAAATGTTGTTTGTGCTGTATTTAGACCAATCTACCAAGAAATTTGTTTTGCATGCACACGTATAAAAATTGCGGTCTTTATCCAAAGCAATCATAGGTTTGAGCGTTGTTTTCAATTTAGACTTGTATATATATATATGTATAATTATGCTCAAAAACGGGCCCTTTAATTGGATTCAATAAATATTCTTATTCTTCTCATCTTTCTTTTTAGTGAAAACTGTCAGGCGATTTTTTATAAGGAGTTACATTTTTATTGCCCTTAAATGATTATACCGTTTATAATTTTTGTGTGTGTCTATTTTCAAAATTATAATAGATAGACAGAAACTTTAGATAGGAAAAATGATCAGCAAGACAAGATCTACAAATAAGTCTCTTTGTCGAAATATTCAGTCGATTCCTTATTAGAGTTAGTGTCCTTTAATGACAATTTATTTCTATTTTTTTGCGTTTTTTCGTCATATCTAAAATATTTTTTTAGATAGATAGAGAATTTTCATAGGAAAATTTATCAGAAAGACAAGATCTACAAATAAGTCAGCTTGACCGAAATTGTTAGTCGACTCCTTATTGAAGCTATTGCCCTTTAATGACGATTTTCCCCATTTTTGCCTATTATCTTGAAAACTGTAATATTAGATAGATAGAAACTTTAACTAGCACGTCAAATGATCAGCAAGACAAGATCTACCAATAAGCCATTATGATGTGAAAATGGCCAAAAGTTATTGCCTTTTGATGATAATTTTTAAAAATTTTTGCATTTGTTGCCTATTATCTTGAACACTATTATAGAAAGATGTGAACTTTTAAAAGGAATGATTATCAGCAGGATAAGATCAACAAATATGTTAACACGACTGAAATTGTCAGTTTACTCTTATTAGATATCAGAGTAATTCCCCATTAATAATGATTTTTACTAAAAAGTGGCCATTGTTGAAAGTAAGGTAAGTGACACATGTTCTTTAGAGCATTTAGTTGCATTCCCCAAAATGTCGCCCCTTTAATTTTCCTAACCACCCATTCAGATAACAAATGACCACTCCACAAAAGATGATGACAGTTTTAAACGCCTACACTATCTGTACCTGATAATTTATATCTAGAATACGATTTCGACATTACATCATATTTTATGTAGATGTCTTTCTCTGTTTTCTCTCTAAAAACGACACCAGCTGTCAAGTTCAGGTTCACCGATTTGACTCAAACTCTCACATTTGATTTATAACATACTACAAATGTGAAACGTATATTTAAATTAAAAACAGCTAGCCACAAAGGAACAGCATGGATCATTTAAAATGTATCACCATTTCGTTTGTATTTTAAATTGACCATCGAGATGATCCCCGATTAGATTTTTTATAACTTGGTAGCTAATGCCCCTTTAACACAAAATGATTGATGAATTTAAAGTGAATCATTGCATATTGAAGAATATGCAAGAAACATGTGAGGAGTATATACACGTACAATCATGTATAAATGGTATGTTTTGTTGCTACTTTTAAACACACACGCGAGCTTTTATCTAATTTGAGATTAATTCAGTGTGGAATTAAAATTATTTTTATTGTTTTCTAAATATAAAACACATCGTGCGTCCGTGTGTTGTCAACAAAAACAGAGTTTGAATAGATCATTCTGTTTTTTTTTTAATGGCTCTTGATTTCTAAATTTTATGATTGACAGCATGTGCCTTAGAAATTAATTTCGATTGATTCATACATGTTATAGGTGAAATAGATCAACTTTTGTTGAACTTAAGTTAAAACTTTTTTCGAGAACAGTTTTTATCTGTTTGTACCAATTATAAAAAATAATGATTTACAAAATGAATAAAAGACTCAATCAAATTTATTCACTCACAATTTGCTTTTTAATTGTTTTACTTTACTATCGTTGATGTTTACATTTTTAGTTAACAAGGTTTTGAGTTTTTGTCATCATGCACATGGTTTACGTCGTCGCCCGTCGTCTGGTGTTTGTTGTTTTCAGAGATATTCCCTGATGAATATTCTAAACCAATTTCGACCAAACATAGGATGAATGATCCTAACACTACAAAAGTCTAAAAGTCTGAAAAGACCAGTTTTTGTCTTAATTTGCATGAACTTTTACTCGACATTCTCCAAAAGTATGACTTGTGTCTTAATTTTTCTTGACAAATTCTCATTTATATTAAATTTGTATGAAATTTACTCGACATATTCTCGACATTCTGAATATGGTCTTAAAATTTCTTGACAAATTCTTGACATTTGAATACTGTCTTGAAATTTCTCGACATATTCTCGACATTCTTATTTTTTCTCAGTATGGCTTTACATATTCTGAACATTTTTAATCGTGTCTTAAATTTACAGTTCTGAGTTTTACAAATCATGACCAATATTAATGATATAACTTTAATCTTTATTTCTCTTTATATGATATACTGTTGTTTCAAGTTACACTTCTTTACAACAAAAATAAAAGTTGGGCATGTAAAACAATTGAAAATTTGGGTATATAAATATTTTTACAAATGCAAATATGGCTATGAAATCTAAAGTATAAAATAATTCAAATGTGGGTGTGTTGATATAAAACAATTTCAATGAGGGTTTATAAATAATTACAAATTTTGATTCCTAAATCTTATAAATTAAATGATTCAAACCAATCATACTGTAGACATATTTCATTCTATATTCATAATATTCAATGTTGATATGGTAAATAATTATTATACCAAAATGTGGTTTATATAAATAGCAAATTATGATGATATACAAATTATTCATTTAACAGAAGAAAAATTTGTGTAATGTCATCTGTTGGAATATACTAAGTATTACACATGGACAGGATGTTCCCCATAAAATTAAGGTATTCCACACCCATGAGTACACGCAACTGTCAAATAGAAGTTATTGCTTTACCTGTAATCAGCCATACAACTTATCAGTTGACCGACCATGCCACTACAATTTAAAAAGTTTGTTGATAGATGAAAATGAAAATCATCATTTTGATGAAAAAAAATTGAATTGAAATGGATTTTCTTCATCAAAATTATGAAGTTAATTATTTTAACATAAAAACAAATTGAATAATTCCCAAAGATTAAAAGAAAATTATTATCTACTCCAGGAATAATAACAAAAATGTATTTATAATGGGTCCCATCAATGATTTCTATAGAAATTATAGAAATCATCGGTCTTATGAAATGGTTCTCAAACAGACATGCATAATATAGATCTAAACATTTTTTTCTTTTCAGGAAGGAGTTATCACAAATATTTATTTTTGATAAAAAATTATAAAATTCAACACTCAAATTTGAATAAAAAATGTTTTTGGGTTGTTCTAAAAAATGAATAAGGTTTTTGAATCATGATGGGAACAAATTCTTTGACCTAAACGAAAGCCCCCCCCCCCCCCCCCCTCTTTTTTTAGCCACACAAACCCAAAAGATATATGTGGGGTCCAAAAGAGATACAAAACACCTATTTTAGTAAAGCAAATTTGACTGGCAGTTTTGCGAACGGCAAAAATCTAAATGCTGTTTGTCAATACCTTCGACTTATATTCCAAGTGAAAACAATTACTTAAATGTTTAATAAAAATAAATCAAAATTAAACTACATGGGGGATTATTCTTACTATACCAAATTAATCCTTGATTCTTCAAAGTTTAGTTTAGCCATAATAAAAAGGAGTATATAACAGCAATAGAATGTCATAAACAGTGCAGTATAAGTCTGTTCACATTTCAGGCGAAATTTATACTGTTGAGATAGTGTCAAGACATATTTAAGACTGTCAAGAATGTGTCGAGACATATTCAGACATTATTTAAAATGTCAAGAATATGTCGAGACATATTCAGACATTATTAAGAATGTCAAGAATATGTCAAGACAGATCGAGACAAATTTAAGACAGTCAAGAATTGGTCGAGACTAATCCAGACTCTTATCAGATGATACAGGAAGTGTCGAGAAATTTTAAGACAATGTTCATACTGTCAAGAGACTTGTCAAGAAAAATCAAGAACCTTATTAGACAAATTCATACTATGTCAAGAATTTTTTAAAATTATTCAGACAAATTAAGAATGTCGAGTAAAGATTCATGCAAATTCAGACAAAAACTGGTCTTTTCAAACTTTTTGACTTTTGTAGTGTAAGGTATATTCGATAAAGAAAATCTAATTCGTGATTAAAATGCACGGAATGTGAAGATTGACCTACTTTCTATTTTCACCAAAATGTTCATGAGTCTTTGAGTGATTGAATGCGGGAATATGACGATTTCTGAATACCTTTAGTGTTTTTGTCTATTTACTTGAAAATTTTAGTTACAAATGCTATTATTAGGTGAAAACTGTAAACACAAAACACAGAGAAACACAAGATCTACAAAAATGCCGAGACCGAAACAATTGTATGACTCCTGAGGATGTTAAAGTATTTTACTACGATTTTTGACTAATTTTCGTGTCCGTCTCCTCTTAAACTACTTAACCAATTTCAGCAAAAGTTTGTGTGAATGGTCGTAAGGGTGTCCAAAATAAAATTGTTAATTTTTTATCCTACCAACCAACCAATTTGTCTTAAATGGATCATTTGGGTAAAATATAAATTTTGTCTTTTATCTTGAAACCGTTTTAGATTGAGGAATATCAAACAGGAGAAGAAATGTGAATAATGTCAAGATATATTAATTTTACTCTCTGTTTTGAAAAAAAAAAACATTGTCAGGCGACTCCTTATTGAATGAGACCAAATAACACAGAAATTAACAACTATAGGTAATCATACGGACTTCAACAATGAACAAAGCCCATACCAGTCAGCTATAAAAGGCCCCGAAATAACAAATGTATAACAATCAAACGAGAAAACTAACGGCCTAATTTATGTATAAAATAATGAACGAAAAACAAATATGTTACACAGCAAAACACGACAACCACTGAATTACAGGCTCCCATATTGGGACAGGCACATACAGAATGTGGCGGGGTTAAACTCGATTGAAGTCGCCAACACTCTCCTAACCTGGGACATTGGTGTAACTGTACAACATAAGAACGTTAACAAACTATAAACAGCAGTTGAAAAAGGCTTAACTCATCAGATTGATACAAATAGAAATACATCCCTCAAAAACACAGAGTTGACGTGGACGGGTACTTATACATCCATACAACAGAGAGACACTAAGTACAAATCTGAGAGTACTCGCAGTACTGACAGCTACAGTAAATCAAAGCCAATAACAACTAATGAAAAAAAATCTTGTCTATAATGTTGGAGAGTGGCCATTGTTGAAGATGCATATAGATTCAAGTGAGCGGCACGGGCTCTTCATAGCCTCTAGCTATTCTGTTTATCATATTGTCTGTTTATGCCGACTTGAACAATTTAAGTGGTATTTGTTAAGTTTTCTCTCTTAATCTGTACACTATTCATTCAGTATAATTTACTCATTTTTGATGAAGTGTGTTGTGGGCCTATTTATTTTTTCATTGCTATTCCGTTTTTAACCGGATTTTCGAAGGAAATATCGGTTATTGATTTGGGGATGTACGGCGGGCGGGCGGGCGGGCGGGCGGGCGGGCGGGCGGGCGGGCGGGCTGCTGCCAAACAGTGTCTCTTCAATAACATGAAAACGCTGTGATGATTTTTTTTCAAATTTAGATATGTTGTTTCTTGTGACTAAATTTCACTATTTTAGTATTTATCCTTTTTGAGTTATCGCCATTTTTAATATCCAAAAGTGGTATTTTTAAATATTTTTCTCTTGTTATCATATTATGACTAAGCGTAGTAAATGTCAAAATTAAAATTGGAGTGACAGATTTATTTGAAATTTTTCTATTTCCTAAGTGGTGATGATTATAAGCTATATTATTAGACATTTTGAAGTTAATTACATTATTAATTATTATATATGTAATGTTAGAGTACTATGTTCAACCATAGTTCTGTTCAAAAGAATAACCCTTCAGATTTGGAAGTATGATTTTCATTATTAATTAGATCTGGGAAATATCTTAGCATGTGATAATCATTGGAGTGACAGATTTATTTGAAAATTTTCTGTTTCCTGATAAGATCTGTAGGACTGTATATATAAAGTTTGAAATTTACTAGAAGGACTGTATAAATGAAGTTTGAAATTTACTGTTCATTATTAGACATTTTGTAGATAATTAAGTCTCCCTAGACCATATAGATTCTTACCCCCACCCCCCTTCAATTTGAGAATGTGCTTTTATCTTGTAAACGGTCGAGATCCCCACCCCAAACCATATATATTCTTGCATGGGACAATAAAACAAATCAAATTAAAAATATTGGGGGAGTCCCCGGGTTCACACCCACCTCCCTTCTTTTTGAAAACTTGTAAACTGTCAAGATCCCCACCTGAAACCATTAATATTCTTGTATGGGACAATAAAAAAAAAATCAAATGAAATAAAAGGCGAGTCCCCTGGGGTCACCCCCATCTCCTTCTGTTTGAGAACTTGTAAACGGTCGAGATCCCCACCCCTAAACCATATATATTCTTGTATGGGACAATAAAACAAATCAAAAGAAATATAGGGGAAGTTCAGAGGGTCACCCCCACCCCCTTCTGTTTGAAAACTTGTAAACGGTCAAGATCCCCACCCGAAACAATATATATTCTTGTATGGGACAATAAAACAAATCAAATGAAATAAAAGGCAAGTCCCCTGGGGTCACCCCACCCCCTCCTGTTTGAGTACTTGTAAACGGTCGAGACCCCCACCCCTAAACCATATATATTCTTGTATGGGACATTAAAACTAATCAAATGAAATATAGGGGAAGTCCATGGGGGTAACCTCCACCCACCTTCTTTTTGATAACTTAATTGTAAACGGTCAAGATCCCCACCCCGAAACCATATATATTCTTGTATGGGATAATAAAACAAATCAAATGAAATATAGGGGAAGTCCATGGGGGTAACCCCCACCCCACTTTTTTTTGAAAACTTGTAAACGGTCGAGATCCTCACCCCAAAACCATATATATTCTTGTATGGAACAATAAAACAAATCAAATGAAATAAAAGGCGAGTCCACTGGGGTCACCCACCCCCTCCTGTTTAAGAACTTGTAAACGATCGCGATCCCCACCCTGAAACCATATATATTCTTGTATGGGACAATAAAACAAATCAAATGAAATAAAAGGCGAGTCCCCTGGGGTCTCCCCCACCCCCTCCTGTTTGAGAACTTGTAAACGGTCGAGATCCCCACTCCTAAATCATATATATTCTTGTATGGGACATTAAAACAAATCAAATGAAATATAGGGGAAGTCCATGGGGGTAACCCCCACCCCCTTCTTTTTGATAACTTGTAAACGGTCAAGATCCCCACCCCGAAACCATATATATTCTTGTATGGGATAATAAAACAAATCAAATGAAATATAGGGGAAGTCCATGGGGGTAACCCCCACCCCACTTTTTTTTGAAAACTTGTAAACGGTCGAGATCCTCACCCCAAAACCATATATATTCTTGTATGGAACAATAAAACAAATCAAATGAAATAAAAGGCGAGTCCACTGGGGTCACCCACCCCCTCCTGTTTAAGAACTTGTAAACGATCGCGATCCCCACCCTGAAACCATATATATTCTTGTATGGGACAATAAAACAAATCAAATGAAATAAAAGGCGAGTCCCCTGGGGTCTCCCCCACCCCCTCCTGTTTGAGAACTTGTAAACGGTCGAGATCCCCACTCCTAAATCATATATATTCTTGTATGGGACATTAAAACAAATCAAATGAAATATAGGGGAAGTCCATCGGGGTAACCCCCACCCCCCTTCTTTTTGATAACTTGTAAACGGTCAAGATCCCCACCCCGAAACCATATATATTCTTGTATGGGATAATAAAACAAATCAAATCAAATATAGGGGAAGTCCATGGGGGTAACTCCCACCCCACTTCTTTTTGAAAACTTGTAAACGGTGGAGATCCCCACCCCAAAACCATATATATTCTCCTATGGGACAATAAAACAAATCAAATGAAATTTAGGGGAAGTCCCCTAGGGTAACCTTCACCCCCTTCTTTTTGAAAACTTGTAAACGGTCGAGATCCCCACCCCGAAACCATATATATTCTTGTATGGAACAATAAAACAAATCAAATGAAATAAAAGGCGAGTCCACTGGGGTCACCCCACCCCCTCCTGTTTAAGAACTTGTAAACGATCGCGATCCCCACCCTGAAACCATATATATTCTTGTATGGGACAAAAAAACAAATCATATGAAATAAAGGGCGAGTCCACTGGGGATCACTCCCCCCCTTTTGAGAACTTGTAAACGGTCGAGATCTCCACCCCTTAACAACCATATATATTCCTGTTCGTCATTTCAAGAAGATTTGAATGACATACAGGGTCAATCCATAGGCGTCACTTATGCATATCACAAATCAGTTTGTACTGGACTTTGCCCAAATGTCAGGCGACCATGGGAATGACGAATTATTGGAGCTTTGTTTGGGAGACTTCGTAACAGCATCCTGTTACAATTATTTCTTGTTACTGATAAGTTTTATAGATTTTGAAAAGACATTGTATTAATGATAAATAAAATTTTGGATTTTTTTCTTCTTTTCTTTGGTAAATTGTTTAAAGAATTTTGTGGCATGTTTGTTTGTTATTCTGTAAAAACTAATTTTCTGAATGCTATATATTTTTTTTTATGAAGTGAACTCCTTTAAAAACTAAGCTTATATTGTTTATTAACAAACATATATTTAGATTTCTGATCTTGGGCCCAGTTTACAAGATGGTCCAAATCGGGGTCCAACATTAAACTGTGTTTGATTTCAACATAAATTGAATAACTATAGGGTTCTTTGAAATGCTTAATCTAAACCTGTATTTCTTTTCATTATTAATAAGATAATACAACATTGAGGCCCAAAGGGTCCTAAATTAAACTTTTGTTTAATTTCATCAAAAATTGAATTCTTTGGTTCTTTGATATACTGATCCTAACAATGTTGAGTGTTAAATAATATCTAATTTTAGAGAACTTATTCATCACTGGTTGTTGTAATTATATTATTGATTATTATTTGAAAAATTGCATCATATCTTATTTTAGAAAAATTTTATCCAGTTTGAGTTATTTCCCTTTGCACAGAAAATATTATGGATAAATTTAACCTGTGTTTCATTTCAACATAAATATAATATATATAGGGTTCTTTCAAATGCTGAATCTAAACCTGTATTTTAAATGTTAGATTTTTGGGCCCAGTTTTCAAGTTAGTTCAAATCAGGGTCCAAAATTAAACTTTGTTTGATTCAACAAAAATTGAATTTATGGGGTTCTTTGAAATGCTGAATCTAACCATGTATTGAGAGATTTTGGATTGTGGGCTCCTTTATCAAATTGGTCCACATTGAGGTCCAAAGGGTCCTAAATTAAACTTTTGTCTGATTTCATAAAAAAATGAATTCTTGTGTTTCTTTGATATGCTGATTCTAATATGTACTTAGATTTTGGATATTGGACCATAATAGGTATTTAAATGTCCAATTTCAAATATTTCAGTTCTTTGACCACATTCATTTTGTGTCACAAACCTATGCTGTGTCAAATATTCAATCACAATCCAAATTCAGAAATATTTTAAGCTTAAATGTAGTGTCCATACTTGCTCAACTGTTCAGGGTTCGACCTCTGCAGGAAAATCTGGTTTGCTGTCACTCTGACAGCCTCTTGTTAGTTTCATTTATGATTTTTGAATGTTCCCTTGGTATCTTACATTTTTTTTATTTAGTACTTCCATCTAGTGTGTAAAATAACTCATAGGAAGTCTCTCTTACGATTGCTCCTAGTAACTGTGAGTACTGTCAAATCTGTCTTTGTAAGTTAAGTTTGTGAGTTTTTTTTGTGGAGATTCCGTATATCGTCAAGTTATCGGAACCCCAATGGGGACTTACTGTGCCCCACTTATTGCGGACCTGTTTCTATATTGTTATGAGTTACAATTTATGACTACAATCAGCAAAAACCCATCGAAACAACATCTGATACAAAAATTTAACAACACTTTTAGATATTTGGATGACATATTGGCTCTCAATAATGACGACTTCAGTATGTACACTAAAGAGATTTATCCGGCTGAACTGACATTAAATAAAGCTAATACTAACAATGAACACTGCCCTTTCCTGGATCTTGATATCTATATCTTTAACGGGAAGCTTAATACCATAATTTATGATAAAAGAGATAATTTTTCATTTCTTATTGTTAATTATCCAGTTTTAGATGGTGACGTTCCCTTGTCACCATCTTATGGTGTTTACATATCTCAACTTGTTCGATTCGCGCTTGTATGTAACAACATATTTGATTTTAACGAAAGAAATCTCTGTATTACTGAAAAATCATTACACCAGGGTTTTCGATATCACAAACTAGTTAGTCAAAACATTTACTAAATTTTATCATCGTACAAGGACATCATTCTTTAATATAAATCAACATGCAGACATCTTATACGTTCAGGTATTTCACATCCAATCTTGTATGGTAATAATCTTTACAAAGCACAAAAATGTCGACACTCAGTTCAAAGGCTAACCAAACCTTTAAACAGACTTATTCAGAAGGGATATAGTTACGATACTGTTGTCAGGTCATTAAAGATGGCATATTTTGGTATTAATATTGATTCACTCATAGGGTTTTTGCATCGGAAATAAACACATTTATTCTAAAACCAGTTGTTGGCATGATACGGGTTATGTTATTTATCGTAGATAAAACTTAATTCAGTTTTGTTAATATCTAAGCATTACATATTTTGTCGGCCATTTCATAAATTTATGTTTTTACTATTTTGATATGGGAGGATCAGTTTGAAAAACATATCATACCTTTGTATCAAATTTTGGTAAAAGACTTTTATGGTAATATTCTTTACAAAGCACAAAAATGTCGGCATTCACCTCAAAAGCTAACCAAACCTTTAAACAGACTTATTCAGAAGGGATATAGTTACGATACTGCTGTCAGGTCATTGAAGATGGCATATTTTGGTATTAATATTGATTCACTCATAGGGTCTTTGCATCGAAAATAAACACATTTATTCTAAAACCAGTTGTTGGCATGATACGGTTATGTTCTTCTCGTATATTTTATGATGGTATGGTACTTAACCCTAACGGGAGGGATTGTGCTTGATTTTCATATGATGAAGACATAATCTTTCAATCAGTTTAATTAAGGTCTGTAGCTGGCATGTTCGTAACTGCTAGTAGTCCTTTGTTAATTTATATATCATTGTCATTTTGCTTAGTTTCTATTGTTACCTATTCTGACATCGGACTCGGACCTCTTTTAAACTGAGTTTTACTGTGCGTATTGCTGTGTGTTAGGTTTTTCTACATTGACAAGAGGTATAGGGGGAGGGTTGAGATCTCACTAAACATGTTTAACCCCGCCGCATTTTTGCTCCTGTCCCAAGTCAGAAGCCTCTGGCCTTTGTTAGTCTTGTATGATTTTTAATTTTAGTTCATTTATATGTTTTGAAGTTTAGTATGACGTCCATTTTCACTTAACTAGTACACATTTTTGTTTAGCGGGATTTTCTCGCTGTGTTGAAGACCAATTGGTGGACTTCGCTATTTTCTGCTCTTTGGTTGGGTTGTTGTCTCTTTGACATATTCCCCATTTCCATTCTCAATTTTATTCTACGCCATTCGGTCTCGGTGAAGAGTTGTTTCGTTGCAACCATACCACATCTTCGTAGATTTAAAGTATTATTAAAGTAATTTAGAAATATCAAATATTTATAACTTTTAATTCCAGTTGCACGATAGAAAATGTCAGTCAAGCACTGTTTTACACAAATGGTGAGTATATGAATTAGTTTGACTAATATTGTAGTATACATGTATACATTTGCTTAAATTATTGTTGAATTTTTAAAACATTGTTCATCGCCTCTTCTGAAACTACAAAGCCAATCAACTGCATGTGTCCTATATTCTGTAAACTCAATGCGAAGTCCAAATCTGAATCTAAAATTACAATGGAATTCGAAATTATTCCCTTATGGGTAAGTTGATTAATATAAAAACTGGTTCGTGCAGTGCATAGCAAAGGCGGTGAGAAGTAAAATAGAAAATTGTTTTTTAATTTACAAATTTTTCAGCTTTATAATCTAGTTTGAATACTTTTAGAGGTAAAAGACCACTTTTATACGACCGCAAATTTATTAGCGGTAGTATAATGTTACGGTGTTGTCTGCGTCTGCGTTTGAAGACATTTTGGTTCGAAGACAATAACTTGAGTATAAGTTCATGGATCTCTATGAAATTCTAGCCCAAGGTTCAATATCACTAAAGAATCATGAGAATGGTTGGAATTGTTTTTGGGAGCTATTGTCCTTGTGGTTTTGTAATTAAGGACCAAAAAAGGTCAGTTTTACTGGTTCATGGAAAATAAATTGGTTCGCAGACAATAACTTTAGTATGTATGAAATTTTAGTACAAGGTTCCATTCCACAATAGGAGGTTGGGATTGATTTTGGGAGTTATTGTCTTAGCGGTTTTGTAATTAAGGGCCAGAAAGGAGCCAAAAACAATTATTTGTCTGGTTTTAAGACAATTACTTAAGTATAAGAGATATTTATTTGGTCAATATTTTAGCACAAGGTTCCACACCACAATAGGAAGGTTTGGATTAATTTTGGGGGTTATTGACATAGAAGTTAAGGAATTAGGGGCCAAAAAGGGTCTACCAAGAACAATTTTTTGTCAGGTTCAAAGACAATAACTTGAGTATAAGTGTATGGATCTCTTTTTAATTTTAGTATAAGGTTCTATGCCACAATAGGAAGGTTTGGATTTATTGTGAGGGTTATTGTCGTAGCTGTTTAGGAATAAGGGGACAAAGCAAGCATTTTTCATGTTTCAGGACAATAATTGGTGTATAAGAGTATAGATTTCTATGAAATTTTACCGCAAGGTTCCATACTTCAAAAGGAATGTTTGGAATGATTTTTGGAGGGTCAAGGCCTATATCGTTTAATAATTAGAGGTCGAAAAGGGGCAGAAATCCACTATTTTTCTGGTTTGCAGGCAATAACTTGAGTATAAGTGTATGGATCTCTATTCAATTTTAGCTCAAGGAAGGTTGGGGTTTATTTTGGGGGGTTATTATAGTAGCTGTTTAGGAATTACATGTAGGGGCCAAAAAGGGCATAACAAAAACAATTATTTGTCTAGTTCACAGACAATAACTTGAGTATAACTTATATATCTCTTTTAAATGTAAGCACAAGGTTCCTTACAACAATAGAAAGGTTGTGATTTATTTTGTGTTTTTTTGTTGTAGCTGTTTAGTAAGTAAGGGCCAAAAAGGGTCAAAAACAAGCATTTTTCATGTTTCAGGACACTAATTTGTGCTTGGAGTATGGATTTTTATGAAATTTTACTATAAGGTTTCGTACTTCAAAAGTTAGGATTGATTTTAGGGGTCATGGTCCAAACTGTTTAATAATAAGGGGCTGAAAAGGGGCCAACACATTTGTACTTTCTGATTTGTAGACAATAACTTGAGTATAAGTCTATTTGTTGCTATCTAATTGTGCCAAAAGGTGTTATACCATAAAATAAAGTATGGGATTGATTTTAGGGGTTATGACCCTATTGGTTTAGTTAAAAGTGGCCTAAGCCAATACTTTGTATAAATTGCTTAATTTTTTTAGCAATATCAATGGGGTTTAATTCAAAAGTCTTGAATTCTTGGCAGTCTTTGATATGCTGAATCTAATTGTGTGTTTATATTTTTTTTTAATTTTGAGGCCTGTCTTCAAATTGGTCCACAATAAGGTCCAGGGGGTTCAAAATACAACTATTTCTTTATTTAAAAAAAAATTGAATTATTGGGGTTCTTTGATATGCTGAATCTAAGCGTGTATTTAGATTTTTTTATTTGGGGGATGGTCGGCCCACATTTAGGCCCAAAGGGTCCTAAATTATACTTTCTTTGATTAAGAAAAAAGAATGGTTGGAGTTCTTTGATATGCAGAATCTAAGCCTGTATTTGGATTTTTTATTTTGGGCACAGTATTCAAGATAGTCCAAATTGGGGTCCAAAATTGAACATTGTTTATTCAAAAAATTTTTTTTTTGTATTATTTGATATCGCCAATCCAGCAGTGTTTTCGATTTTTTTATGTTGTGCTTAGTTTTCAAAGTTGGTGGAAAAATTTGGTCCAAAATTAAACTTTTGTTTGATTTCTTCAAAAATTAAATCATTGGTGTTCTTTAATGTGTGCAATCTAAAAGTGTTTTAAATTTTTGATTTTGGGTCTCTTTTTTCAAATTTGACCCAATAAAGGTCCAAAATATCCAAAATAAAACTTAGTTTGATTTTAATATAAAAACAAGAGGCTGTCAGAGTGACAGCAAACCGGATTTTCCTGCAGAGTTGGAACCCTGAACAGTTGAGCAAGTATTGACACTACATTTAAGCTTAAAACAGCTCTGAATTTGGATTGTGATTGAATATTTGACACAGCATAGGTTTGTGACACAGAATGAATGTGGTCAAAGAACTGAAATATTTGAAATTGGACATTTAAATACCTATTATGGTCCAATATCCAAAATCTAAGTAGATATTAGAATCAACATATCAAAGAACCCCAAGAATTCAAATTTTGATGAAATCTGACAAAAGTTTAGTTTAGGACCCTTTGGACCTCAGTGTGGACCAATTTGATAAAGGAGCCCACAATCCAAAATCTCTCAATACATGGTTAGATTCAGCATTTCAAAGAACCCCATACATTCAATTTTTGTTGAATCAAACAAAGTTTTATTTTGGACCCTGATATTTTGGACCAACTTGAAAACTTGGCCCAAAAATCTAATATTTAAATACAAGTTTAGATTCAGCATTTGAAAGAACCCTATATATATTTAATTAATGTTGAAATGAAACACAGGTTAAATTTATCCATAATATTTTCTGTGCAAAGGGAAATAACTCAAACTGGATAAATAAAATATGATGTTATTTTTCAAATTATAATTAATAATATAATATAACAACCAGTGATGACTAAGTTCTCTAAAATTAGATATGATTTAACACTCGAACATTGTTAGAATCAGCATATCAAAGAACCAAATAATTCAATTTTTGATGAAATTAAACAAAAGTTTAATTTAGAACCCTTTGGACCTCAATGTGGTATTATCTTATTAATAATGAAAAGAAATACAGGTTAAGATTAAGCATTTCAAAGAACCCTATATGTATTCAATTTATGTTGAAATCAAACACAGTTTAATTTTGGACCCCGATTTGGACCAACTTGAAAACTGGGCCCAAAATCAGAAATCTAAATATATGTTTTTTAATAGACAATATAACCTTAGTTTTTAAAGGAGTTCACTTCATAAAAAAAAAGATATATAGCATTCAGAAAATTACAAAATTCTTCAAACAATTTACCAAAGAAAAGAAAAAAATCCAAAATTTTATTTATCATTAATACAACGTATTTTCAAAATCTATAAAACTTATCAGTAACAAGAAATAATTGTAACAGGATGCTGTTACGAAGGCTCCAAAACAAAGCTCCAATAATTCGTCATTCCCATGGTCGCGTGACATTGGGCAAAGTCCAGTACAAATTTTTTTGTGATATGCATAAGTGACGCCTATGGATTGACCATGTATGTCATTCAAATCTTCTTGAAATTACGAACAGGAATATATGGTTTAGGGGTGGAGATCTCAACCGTTTACAAGTTCTCAAAAGGGGGGGGGGTGACCCGAGGGGACTCGCCTTATATTTCATTTGATTTGTTTTATTGTCCCATACAAGAATATATATGGTTTCGGGGTCGGGATCTTGACCTTTTACAAATTTTCAAACAGAAGGGGGAAGGTGGGGTTAGCCCAGGGGACTTCTCAATTTCATTTGGTTTGTTTTATTGTTCCATCCAAGAATATATATGGTTTAGGGGTGGGGATCTCGACCGTTTACAAGTTATCAAAAAGAAGGGGGTGGGGGATACCCCCCATGGATTTCCCTATATTTCATTTGATTTGTTATATTGTCCCATACAAGAATATATATGGTTTAGGGGTGGGGATCTCGACCGTTTACAAGTTCTTAAACAGGTCAGGGATGGGGGTGACCCCACGGGACTCGTCTTATATCTCATTTGATTTGTGTTACTGTCCCATACAAGAATATATATGGTTTCGGGGTGGGGATCTTGACCGTTTACAAGGTTTCAAAAAAGGGGATGAGGGTTAGCCCAGGGGACATCCCCCAATTTCATTTGATTTGTTTTAGTGTCCCATTCAAGAATATATATGGTTTAGGGGTGGGGATCTGGATCGTTTACAAGTTATCAAAAAGAAGGGAGTGGGAGTTACCGTTATGGACTTCCCCTATAATTCATTTGATTTGTTTTATTGTCCCAAACAAGAATATATACGGTTTAGGGGTGAAGATCTCGATGGTTTACAAGTTCTTAAACAGGAGGAGGGGGGGGGGGGGGGGTGGGGGTGACCCCAGGAGACTCGCTTTATATTTCAATTGATTTGTTTTATTGTCCGATACAAGAATATATATGGTTTCGGGGTGGAGATCTTGACCGTTTACAAGTTTTCAAAAAAAGGGGGTGGGGGTTACCCCAGGGGACTTGCCCTCAATTTCATTTGATTTGTTTTATTGTCCCATTCAAGAATATATATGGTTTAGGGGTGGGGTTCTCGACCGTTTACAAGTTATCAAAAAGAAGGGGTTGGGGGTTACCCCCATGGACTTTCCCTATATTTCGTTTGATTTGTTTTATTGTCCCATACAAGAATATATATGGTTTAGGGGTGGGGATCTCGACCGTTTACAAGTTCTTAAAAATAAAGGGGGGTTGGGGTGACCCCAGGGGATTCGCCTTCTTTTTCATTTGATTTTTTTATTGTCCCATACAAGAATATATATGGTTTCAGGGTGGGGATCTTGACCGTTTACAAGTTTTCAAAAAAAAAAGGGGGGGTGGGGGTTACCCCAGGGGACTTGCCCTCAATTTCATTTAAAATGTTTATTGTGCCATACAACAATATATATGGTTTAGGGGTGGGGATCTGGACCGTTTACAAGTCGTCAAAAAGAAGGGGGGTGGGGGTTACCCCCACGGACTTCCCCTATATTTCATTTGATTTGTTTTATTGTCCCATACAAGAATGAATATGGTTTAGGAGTGGGGATCTCGACCGTTTCCAAGTTCTCAAACAGAAGGGGGTGGGGTGACCCCAGGGGACTCGCCTTTTATTTCATTTGATTTGTTTTATTGTCCCATACAAGAATATATATGGTTTAGGGGTGGGGATCTTGACCGTTTACAAGGTTTCAAAAAAGGGGGTGGGGGTTAACCCAGGGGACTTCTCCCAATTTCATTTGATTTGTTTTATTGTCCCATTCAAGAATATATATGGTTTAGGGTGGGGATCTGGACCGTTTACAAGTTTTAAAAGAGAAGGGAAGTGGGGATTACCCCATGGACTTCCCCTATATTTCATTTGATTTGTTTTATTGTCCCATACCAGAATATATATGGTTTAGGGATGGGGATCTCGACGGTTTACAAGTTCTTAAACAGGAGGGGGGTGGGGGTGACCCCAGGAGACTCGCTTTATATTTCAATTGATTTGTTTTATTGTCCCATACAAGAATATATATGGTTTTGGTGTGGGGATCTTGACCGTTTACAAGTTTTCAAAAAAAGGGGGTTGGCGATTATCCCAGGGGACTTCCCCTCAATTTCATTTGATTTTATTTATTGTCCCATTCAGGAATATATATGGTTTAAGGGTGGGGATCTCGACCGTTTACAAGTTATCAAAAAGAAGGGGGTGGGGGTTACCCCCATGGACTTCCCTTATATTTCATTTGATTTGTTTTATTGTCCCATACATGAATATATATGGTTGAGGGATGGGGATCTCGACCGTTTACAAGTTCTCAAACAGGAGGGGATGGGGTGACCCCAGGGACTCGCCTTTTATTTCATTTGATTTGTTTTATTGTCCCATACAAGAATATATATAGTTTCGGAGTGGGAATCTCGACCGTTTACAAGTTTTCAAAAAGAAGGAGGTGGGGGTGACCCCCATGGACTTCATCTATATTTTATTTGATTTGTGTTATTGTCCCATACAAGAATATATATGGTTTAGGGGTTTGGATTTCGACCATTTACAAGTTCTCAAACAGGAGGGGGTGGTGGTGACCCCAGGCGACTTCCCCTCAATTTCATTTGATTTGTTTTATTGTCCCATACAAGAATATATATGGTTTAGGGGTGGGGATCTCGACCGTTTACAAGATAAAAGCACATTCTCAAATTGAAGGGGGTGGGGGTAAGAATATATATGGTTTAGGAGACTTAATTATCTACAAAATGTCTAATAATGAACAGTAAATTTCAAACTTCATTTATACAGTCCTACTAGTAAATTTCAAACTTTATATATACAGTCCTACAGATCTTATCAGGAAACAGAAAATTTTCAAATAAATCTGTCACTGTTTATCATATGCTAAGATATAACCCAGATCTAATTAATAATTTATAATGTAATTAACTTCAATATGTCTAATGATATAGCTTATAATCATCGCCACTTAGGAAATAGAAAATTTTCAAATAAATCTGTCACTCCAATTTTTATTGTGAGATAAGACAAGTGATAATATGATGACAAGAGAAAAATATTTAAGAATTCCACTTTTGGATATTAAAAATGGCGATAACTCAAAAAGGAGAAATACTAAAATCTTGAAAATTGAACTAGACCTTCATTAAGTCCCAATAAACAACATATTTTAATTTGAAAAAAAATTGTTAAAGCGTTTTCATGTTATTGTGGAGACACTGTTTGGTAGCCGCCCGTCCGCCCGCCCGCCCGCCGTACATCCCCAATTTAATAACCAATATTTCCTTCGAAATTCCGGTTAATGAAACAATGTGGTTATTTGATATGCTGAATCCAACCATGTATTTAGAATTTGAATATTGGACCATAATTGGTAAATGTCTAATTTAAAATTATTTAAGAAATTATACCACATTCATTCTTAGTCAGAAACTATGTTATTATTACATATTTGCTCAGAATCTAAATTCAGAGATGTTATTGGACAATTAACAGAACTTTTAATTTGGGTCATAGTTGAAAATAGATATTGTTGTTGAAGGCCGTACGCCGACCTATAGTTGTAATTTCTGTGTCATTTGGTCTCGTTTGGAGAGTTGTCTAATTGGCAATCATACCACATCTTCTTTTGTATAACATCATATCTAATTTTAGAGAACTATGTTTGTGGTTTACATCAATGGTATTAAATGTCTGATAAGCTAGTATTATCTAAGTTCTTGTCACTTTCAATTAAATATTTTATTGTTTCAACTTTTATCTGTAAAAAGTTAAAGGTATAATATGACTTCAAACAATGTATTAAACACTTCCTGACTACAGGTTTTGTCATAGATGGAGATTTCACTTTAAGAAAAATGAATTAAGAAAGAAAGTAAAAAGGTAATTATTTTCAAGCTTATAAATTGTTATCTTTTACAAACAGATTGTTTATTTAACACTGACATCTTAATTATGGAATTTAGAATCTGGACGTTGTGATTCAAATAGGGTAGGAGGTTGCTGGTCCTAAGTCAAGACAAAATAAGATTGGTATTTGCTGCTTCTCCGCAAAGCATTACACATTAACGAGTAACCGCAAAGACTGGTCAGCACAGAATTATAATGTTGTTTCTAATATGACTAAATAATAAATTAACAATAATTATTACATTTGTCCTGAAATATTAATAAGAGGTGTGTGTGTGTGGAGGGGGAGAGATTCTGATAGAGCCTCATTAAAATTTATTAAAAGAATAAATTGTGAATGCTAAAATTTTTATATATTTGTAAAATCTAAATGAAAATTTTATTCTATTTTCTACTCCTTTTTCATGTTTTTTACCAGAAATTATATTTAATATTTTGAACAAAAACAATGCCGGAATTTTTATTCATTTGTAAAATTTTAAATGAAAAATTTATTTTAATTTTTCGACCCCCTCTTTTTTGTTCTTTATTTTAGTAACTTGAATCTGTGATAAATGTAAGTGCAAAATAAATGAAAAGATGACCTTCATATCTGTATGACAATTGGCATTTTCAAATTATATATTGCTTTTATAATGTTGTTATTGATTTAAACTAGTTGTAATGTTATACCAAAAAGTTATTTTCTGTTGATTTTTTTTTCATCCAAAACAAAAAGTCATGAAATTGTTTATTCTTTTATGTATATTGGTATTCATATTGATTCACTAAAGGGTCTTTGCATCGGAAATAAACACATTTCTTCTAAGACCAGTTGTTGGCATGATACGGGTTATGTTCTTCTCATATATTTTATGATGGTATGATACTAAACCCCTAACGGGAGGGATTGTACTTGATTTTCATATGATGAAGACATAATCTTTCAATCAGTTTAATTGAGGTCTGGAGCTGGCATGTCAGTAACTGCTAGTAGCTAGTCCTTTGTTAATTTATGTATCATTGTCATTTTGCTTAGTTTCTTTTGTTACCTATTCTGACATCGGACTCGGACTTCTTTTAAACTGAGTTTTACTGTGCGTATTGCTATGTGTTTCTTTATTCTATATTGGCTAGAAGTATAGGGGGAGGGTTGAGATGTCACAATTTTAGGTCATTTATATATTTTGGAGTTAAGTGTGACGTCCATTTTCACTGAACTAGCACACAATTTTATTTAGGGGTCAGCTGAGGATCACCTCCGGGTGTGGGATTTTCTCGCTGCATTGAAGACCCATTGGTGGCCTTCGGCTGTTGTCTGCTCTTTGTTCGGGTTGTTGTCTCTTTGACATATTCCCCATTTCCATTCTCAATTTTATTATGTGTATCATACATACACCTGAAATTATATTTCGTGTTTTGAACAAAACAATGCCATCTAGTTTTATCACAAAGGATGCAGAAATTCTGTGGCTAGTAAGATAACTGAACCAACCTGTGTAATGTTAATTTTACTGATAAATAACAAATTTGACAAATTTCATTTAATGAATGTTGACAGCCACTTCAAAGTTTTATGTTGTTTTTACCTCAACAGTAGTTGTGTAAAACTTTTCAACTTGAGGGCTGTGTGTAGGACTGGTAATTATCAATAACACAATTATAATTGGAGTGTCAGATTTATTTGAACATTTTGTGTTTCCTAAGTGTTGTTGATGATAAACTCTGAATATAGTTTGAAATTTTCTGTTCATTATTTTAAAGATGTTTTGAAGATAATTACAGATAAGTTTTGTAGATTTTTTTAAAGACATTGTATTAATGATAACTGATATTTTGGAAATTATTTTATTCTTTTCTTTGGTAAGTTGTTTGACGAATTTTGTGGTAGGTTTGTTTGTTATTCTGTACAAGCTAATTAAGCCCCCTTGTCCGTCTGTAAGCCCGTTCGTCCGTACGTCCTGAAATTGGTTTCTGCTCTCTAACGTGAGTTCGTCTCATCTAAATGTTATGAAACTGATACACAATGCTTATTACCACAAAACACAGATCACGTTTGAATTTTGGTGGCGTCACTTTTTCCGTTCTAAAGTTATGTCCTTTACAAATGGAGAAATTGCTGAGTTTTTCGTTTCCGTTCTCTAACTTTAGTTTGAAAAACCCTCCTAAAGTTATATCCAATTACAAATTAAAAACTTCTGAATTATTCGTTTCCGTTCTCTAACTTAAGTTTGCCTCAACCAAATATTATAAAACTTATACACAATGCTTATTACCACACAACTCAGTTCAAGTACGAATTTTGGTTTAATTGAGGTCTGGAGCTGGCATGTCAGTAACTGCTAGTAGCTAGTCCTTTGTTAATTTATGTATCATTGTCATTTTGCTTAGTTTCTTTTGTTACCTATTCTGACATCGGACTCGGACTTCTTTTAAACTGAGTTTTACTGTGCGTATTGCTATGTGTTTCTTTATTCTATATTGGCTAGAAGTATAGGGGGAGGGTTGAGATGTCACAATTTTAGGTCATTTATATATTTTGGAGTTAAGTGTGACGTCCATTTTCACTGAACTAGCACACAATTTTATTTAGGGGTCAGCTGAGGATCACCTCCGGGTGTGGGATTTTCTCGCTGCATTGAAGACCCATTGGTGGCCTTCGGCTGTTGTCTGCTCTTTGTTCGGGTTGTTGTCTCTTTGACATATTCCCCATTTCCATTCTCAATTTTATTATGTGTATCATACATACACCTGAAATTATATTTCGTGTTTTGAACAAAACAATGCCATCTAGTTTTATCACAAAGGATGCAGAAATTCTGTGGCTAGTAAGATAACTGAACCAACCTGTGTAATGTTAATTTTACTGATAAATAACAAATTTGACAAATTTCATTTAATGAATGTTGACAGCCACTTCAAAGTTTTATGTTGTTTTTACCTCAACAGTAGTTGTGTAAAACTTTTCAACTTGAGGGCTGTGTGTAGGACTGGTAATTATCAATAACACAATTATAATTGGAGTGTCAGATTTATTTGAACATTTTGTGTTTCCTAAGTGTTGTTGATGATAAACTCTGAATATAGTTTGAAATTTTCTGTTCATTATTTTAAAGATGTTTTGAAGATAATTACAGATAAGTTTTGTAGATTTTTTTAAAGACATTGTATTAATGATAACTGATATTTTGGAAATTATTTTATTCTTTTCTTTGGTAAGTTGTTTGACGAATTTTGTGGTAGGTTTGTTTGTTATTCTGTACAAGCTAATTAAGCCCCCTTGTCCGTCTGTAAGCCCGTTCGTCCGTACGTCCTGAAATTGGTTTCTGCTCTCTAACGTGAGTTCGTCTCATCTAAATGTTATGAAACTGATACACAATGCTTATTACCACAAAACACAGATCACGTTTGAATTTTGGTGGCGTCACTTTTTCCGTTCTAAAGTTATGTCCTTTACAAATGGAGAAATTGCTGAGTTTTTCGTTTCCGTTCTCTAACTTTAGTTTGAAAAACCCTCCTAAAGTTATATCCAATTACAAATTAAAAACTTCTGAATTATTCGTTTCCGTTCTCTAACTTAAGTTTGCCTCAACCAAATATTATAAAACTTATACACAATGCTTATTACCACACAACTCAGTTCAAGTACGAATTTTGGTGGCGTCACTTTTACGGTTTTTGAGTCCCTTTATAACTTTATGTGCAAGCGGGGACATCATCTGTGTCCCATGGACACATTCCCCATTTATTTTCTAAATATTATATAATTTTTTTTTGATGAAGCAAACTCCTTAAAAAACTAAGTTTATATTGTCTATTAATAAACATGTATTTAGATTTTTGATTTTGGGCCCAGTTTTCAAGGTTTTCCAAATCGGGGTCCAAAATTAAACTGTGTTTGATTTCAACAAAAATTGAATTTATGGGGTTCTTTGAAATACTGAATCTAACCATGTGTTTTGTTTTTGGGTTTGGGCTCCGTTATCAAATTGGTCCACATTGTGGTCAAAAGGGTCCTAAATTAAACTTTTGCTTGAGTTCATCAAAAATTGATTTCTTGGGGTTCTTTGGTATGCTGATTCTAACCATGTACTTAGATTTTGGATATTAGACCATAATAGGTAAATGTCCAATTTTAAATTTTTCAGTTCTTTGACCACATTCATTTTGTGTCACAAACCTAGCTATGCTGTGTCAAATATGCAATCACAATCAAATTTCAGAGCTGTTTTTTTAGCTTAAATGTTGTGTCCATACTTGCCCCAACTGTTCAGGGTTCGACCTCTGCGGTCGTATCAAGCTGCGCCTAGCGGAGCATTTTATTATGTTGATGCCCCACCTAGGGGCATTATTATTTTATCGTTCTGTGCGTCTGTTCGTTTGTCAGTCTGTCCCGCTTCAGGTTAAAGTTTTTGGTCAAGGTAGTTTTTGATGAAGTTAAAGTCTAATCAACTTGAAACTTAGTACACATGTTCCCTATGATATGATCTTTCTAATGTTAATACCAAATTAGAGTTTTGACCCCAATTTCACGGTCCACTGAACATAGAAAATGATAGTGCGAGTGGGACATCCGTGTTATATAGACACATTCTTGTTTATATTTATATAAACCGAAATCGACAGGTATTAAAATCCGCTTATCATTGACTCTTCATTGAGCTCCATTGCCGCTAAGCAGTTCTACTTCCATCCAATGGAAATAACCTACTTTTTGTTCAAATTCGTGATTTCTGAAATGAGTTTCGGAAAAGGGCTATTACTGCAGTACTTTTTCTTTGCTAAAATTAATCACACTTTATAGTCAAACGGAATAAAGACATAGCAAAATCCCACTTGATACATATTTCTAAACATCACAAAAAAAATAGATAATATTTGTTCTGTAAACAATCAAAAGTAAACAAAATGACATGTAGCTATTCCAACTAATTTAACAAAAGTTTAAAAAGAAATAGCAATAGGTGTTACTACATGACGTTTCAATCCGTAGTAACAAATGAAAGCTACTATGATTATTGTTTAAGAACAATAATCAATATTTTCATACAATTTAAATACCATCGTTTAACATAATGGGAAAAAAAGATTATCCTTACTAAGCGCACAGTCCATAGTTTTAAAATGGTTAGTATAGAGTTCAAAGATAATTACAAGGCGGCTAAAGAAGTTTTCAACTTTCAGATCGCCGCGGTAATTCCGGTAGATAGAAATTGGGTTGAGTTATGTAGCGTTTTCCTAAGAACATCACTTTGTTCAACTAAATCTGATTGAAATGGATAAATCACAAAAAAAAAAAAATCGCATCGAAAACAAGACTGAAAAAAAAAACACTAGCTTTTATTACATGCTTCAAAATAACATGCAAAATGGCTTTGTATTCTTGCAACCAACATGCAAATGAAAACCATAAAACTTACACAAAACATGGATATTGGAAAACAAGTAAAATACACTATTTCAACTGGAACGATAACAACAAATGAAATTGATCTACATGATCAATTGTTTGAGTCTAAACTTCTTGAAAAAAAGAAATTTGTTTCAAAAAAGAAGTGTAAAATTATATTATATTTGTTTGCACTGAAAATAAGGGACAAACATATTTTCAATACTGCGTTTTACATTTTTTGTTCTTGTTTCTGTAATGTATACTTGTGCTGAAAAAATACTATTTTTTTAATTAAAAAAAATGTTAGTCCCGAGTAAAACAGTCTTCAACCTCAAAATTAGGCTACAAATATCATAGTATAATACAGAAACAACACACTAATTTAAGCAAATGCTGGGCACACCAAATTGTTAGCAAATAGTGCAGGAACAGAGAAAATGATTCGGATGGGCTACACAATAATTTCGATAAACAGGAGATGATCGAAACACGTGCGTTTTAGAGGAGTAGTCTCAAAATAAATATAGCATATCTATATTACTAAATGAATAGAGTTGAAATTGGGTGTCGCGTTTTCTTCTTTCACATAACATCCACGAATATTGTTTTATACCACAAAGGGGTAATGACCAGCGTAGTTTATTATGTGTTCATTTTAAGATCTTTTGGGGGGTAAATGGGGGTTAAAATCGGAAAAAAGCCAGTTCGGATCGACCGTCCTTCACGACGTTCGGCTCTGAAATTTACCTGCCGTCATCATTTCCGTCATTGCACGTCTGCCCGGCAAAATTAAATTTTATTTCTTAGCAGATACGGTAAATATTGACTTTACACTGAAACACTTTGTGATACACATTCCCTTGACGCTCTCGGCAATTTAACAACATATTTACGCGTCAAGAGCTTATCCTTCCGGGGAACCGCATCAATTCAACATGAAAAGGATGGGGGGATTACTTCAGTTTTCGGTTAAAAATGGGTACCGAAGTGCGGCTGGAAAGTGACCCACCCCCATTCATATATTAATGCATAAAATTTTCAGCCCACTCATATATGGGGGTGGTTCTGAGCACGGAAACACCAGAAATCAGGTGCTTATCCAGGATTTAATGTTAGGGAAAGGGGAACGGGGGGGGGGGGGGGGGGGGAGGGGGGGGGGGGGGGGAGTGCAAAAAATATTGTTCTGCGGATCGGAGCATGTTGCGAAATATTTTTGGGTAAATTAGCAAAAATTAACGTGCCGTCATCATTTCCGCTTTGTTTGCAAGTATTATGGTCTGCTCAGCAAAAAGTATACCCTAAAGGGTGGGGAGATTACTTCGGTTTTCGGTTAAAAATGGGTACAGAAGTGCGGCTGGAATGTGACCCCCATTCATATATTAATGCATAAAATTTTTAGCCCACTCATAAATGGGGGTGGTTATGAGCACGAAAACACCTGAAATCAGATGCGGATTGACATCTTCAAATTATGAACCAAAGTATATTTCGCGGGTATTTTCTAGTATGAATAAGATAAGAGCATACATATCAGGTACAGGAACTCTGTATATGCCCTCCACACAGCATGCTAGAAAAACTATGTCAATGTAAAAGAAGGGATACGCATTAAATTCATGACACACATTTTGTTTAAAGAAACGTAAGACCAGGAATGTAAAACATACCAATTTTGAAAACGCATAATGAATATTACCATTTAAAGAATTTCGAATCCTACTTTTATTGCAATGTCTTAAAGAGAACATTAACATTGAAAAAATAATGAAATTAAACCTCAAGGGTGAGTTAAAGGCGTAATGAGCAAGCTAATTTCAGTGAAAATGGTATATTCTTATGTATTGGTGGTCCGTTTTTAATACTAAACTTTTCCTTACAAGTATTACCGAATTTAGATGAATTATATGATTGGAATTCATAACACTGTTAGTTTTTCTATGTTTTCTTGGGCGGCAAATTTTGATTTTTATTTCCATATTTGGGGTGTTTTATTCCCTATTATAAATATTAAATAATAAATGTGCTTTCAGATTTTAATATACATATGTTTACACAAATCATATGATATCCAGTGTCCCCATACTTCACATTGGAACTTGAGGGCATATCAAGATTGTAAGGAGAGATCACAGTATTACTGTTTGTTCGACGAAAACACCCTTATGTACACAGAATTTTGTAGGCGACAACCAGATTTTGAAGGACCAGGTATTTATTTTCTCTACGTCTAATTTCAGAATTATCATTCAATGAACATGAATTTTATATGTTACTGTTGTTTGACATGTTGTATATATGTTAAAGCTATTTCCATCAAGGGCGCATTGCCTTTGCGTCATTTTTTGAAAAGACGTAGCATTTTATTTGTGCCAAATAAATACTGTTTTTGCGCCAATTTACAGGTAAGATATAACGGAAACGTTTAAATATAAGATGTATCTTGAATACGAGGCTCGTATACAAATGTTGTACAGTATCCCCCTTTTAGAAAGTGAGTCACTTTGGGTCAGCCGTCTTATTTTCAAAATCCTATTTCAAACTACAAGTGTAATCGAATACCACTGCATAACTAACTGGTAACTCTAATAACATTCTCTAAAACGATGCTTTATAAAATAGGGAGATTGGGTATGATTGCTATACCAATCACATTAACACTGATAAGTCTAGTTTAACAATGCGTTGTTATAGATAACATGTTATTTTAACATTTTTAATAAAGGTTATGTAACGTATAGTTCTCATTTTATGAGTTCTAATTGTTAAAGGTCATTCTTGGTATTTATTTTTATTCTTTGAAAGAACTAAAAAAGATGATTTGAAAAATATTTATGACAATAAAAGTGATGTTTCGTTAATAAAGAATTATACATTTGATGTTGCATTAAAGGGTGAATAAATTCATTACATATTTATTTAATATTATGTATGTTTTAGTGCAATAATAAATAAAAGAGGTGGTTTTGAGTCAACTAATAGAACATCGGCATATTCGAAGCCTTCCATTACAAATGTGTGGTAGATGTGCTACAGAGTAGACTTGTTATATGTTTTCCCAAATCCAGGGCGCAATTTTTAGTAGTAAGTGATTTTCGGAACATCAATTGACATAGTTTTTAAATTGCATAAAGAAAGGCGACAAATGCACAGGATATGTATGAACCTGAAGGTAAAATCTTTTTGGCTGTGAAACTTGCACAGACTATAGAGTTTTTGTAGATATGATGCTTCACCTAGAGAGCCGGAGTAGAGCAACATCACTTTTATAATACAATTCCTTGCTTAAATTGTCACTTTAAATTCAAAATGTTACATTTTAATGTTGTTGTTTTTTTGTTGTTGCAAAAAGTACCAAGAAGGCCATGTTTGGTCTTATGCGTCAATATCAACATGTTTGTGACACCATAACTACTTCACATTTGACGTTTCTGAATAGAAGTGTCCAGATTATATCATATATCACCATATTTATCGTAGTAAAATTAACATTATTTCGTAGGATCTTAGGAGAATAGTGGTTTTTTTTGTAAATTAAGGGGCCAAAATCATGTGTTACCTTTTCTTTTCGTGATCAGATTTGCAATATCAGTGTTCGTAGGTAGAGTGACTTCAATTAAATATGACCAATCAAAAGTTTTTATGATTTGATTACATCTGCTGTTCTGAAATCAAACATCCTGAATAATGTCATTGAACAATTTGTTCTTGATGTGACATAATTACTTAAGCAATGTGACATAGGAAATGCACGAATTTGAAAGTCCTCTATAAATAAATATGTTGATATGATTAGTTTTCCAGATATGAACAGTAACGTTTTACTGCTGTTGTAGTTACATTTTTGACTACTTATAATTTGATCTCAATTCTAAAGTCAAGTTGTTTGTTATTTTAATTTGATTTGGAAAACGGTACAAATTTCAGTGTTTTACTAGTATATTCATGTCTAGAAAACTAATTATATCAACATATTGATTTATAGAGGCATCTCAAATTTGTGCATTTTCTATGTCACAATGCTTTTTATGTAATTCATTCAGGCAAACAATTTGGCCAAATGGTGTATTGACTTCTATTGACTTGAATAGTAACTCTAAGCATCAGATCGCTTATTTGTAGTGCCTAGGAAAAAAAGTTACAAATTCATCCTGGAATGTGATTATCATTTTGTAGCATTTTGAAACAGCATGCGTACATTGAGTGATCGTTAGAAGTTGATGGATTCATATAATTATGTCAACTCAAACGTTCTTTTGGCAATATGTAACGCAGTTTGTCGTGCATAGGATATCATCAAAGCGCATATATTAGACATGGAAGAGAAAACACCACTATAGGTTGCACTTCTGTAAATATAGACAATGCAATTGTCCATAGGAACTCCCTTTGCGGCTAAAACTGTGCCACTTCTATTATGAAGTTTCGTAAAAAATTATATTCTAGAACTGAAAGTTGATATGCACTACTTTGTTTTTCAAAGGTCAAAACATAGGGCTGTATGGCATACTTTCAACATTTATATGCCACGAACTTCTAAGTGTTTAAACTTATACTAAAATTCTGTACTACCCCTACCTTTACTTTGGGCCTTCCTCAGAATTCAATTATCGCCGCTACCATGTGTTTTTATACTGGTAACATTTCCAAGTTATGTCTCTATGAGATGAAACATAGAGATCAAATCTGGAAACCAGTACGTAAACAAAACAAAATATCCATGAATAACATATATCTCCCCAAAAGAGGCGTGGCATGTGAAACAGATGTATTTACAAAGTGCAACCTATATTAAAATTTATTCAAAGAGAAAACTGTCGAAAAACACTTGTTCTCACAACAATACTTATTTATCAGAATTACAGCCTAAAAAAAATCACTGCATATACTCTAACTTTTCTTTTACAGTACATTTTATACCCCAACCCCTGTTTCAATGTTTAAAGAATTTGAAAACAAGACTTTAATTATTGTCAGCTTACCCTATGTGCATGTTTTCTGACATGAAATGTTTAGAACCTGTTTGAAACTATTCTGATAACAAATTGAAAGCATTTCAGAATACTATAAATGTAAAGTTTAGTAGTTAATCATTCCAACATTCAAGATTATATAAAGTATCCAATCCTGCCTCTGTCTCCAGTCCACATCTCACTGTATGCCTATTTGTCAATAAAAGTTCACAATTTCTGCCTCAAATGGTCAGTTTAGAAATCTTGTCACAACAATATCATCTCTAACCATATATCTAACACAATTTAGTTTATATATGAACTAGAAGTATTTAAACAAAGCCATATTTGCAAGAGTTGTATGTATGAAGTTACCAGTCTGATGTATGAATTCACTAAAAGTTTTATAGAACTGACTGCTAACATCTGTGTTTTGCATAACTTCCAAGCACAGTTACTGTTTTCTATACAAAAGACCTTTAAAATAAAATTATTATAGCATTTACAGGTTAAATTATCTGTTTTATGACCCAGGGGGTAGCAATTTTCTCTGTTTTTGCCACTGGGGCCTCAAATTTGCTAAATTATTCTACTGTTACTGTGAATATGGAATATTAAGTACATATTTAGGATAGAACACACTATTGTTAGTTTTATTGAGGTATTTTTGTATTTCTAGCTTGTATTTTTTATGCCGTGGTCACAAAAAAGCACATTCAGGTGTTACGGCTTACTTTTGGGTTATCGACAGGACAAAAACACCCCAACAACCATATTCATCAAGGATCTTTGAGTTTCAATGACTGCAACCTTCAGAAATATCCTTTATAACTACGATGTATATGTTCGTCGAAACTGAGAGATTATAAGTTATTCTACGTGTCATTTTATTTGCTACATCATCTCTTCACCTTAGTCAACAAAATGATAAAACATTGCTTTCCCACTAATTCCGGTACTTACAGTATCAGAAATACATATAATGAAAGTGAATTATAGTACAAATTTCAACGTGTATCATTCCCAAGTAATTTCTATAAAACCTCAGTCAAACAGCAGGATTTTCACTGCCGTCGCTGATATGACCTTTCACGTTTTTTTTAAGTCAAAAGTCAGATCAAACCCTGTGATTCATGGCTGCTCTTCCAACATTATGTAACAAATATTTAATCACGACAACACACAGATATTCATCCCCAGAAGTTCTGTTAATAATCCGATTTTTATTCGATCTGTATGCGTGGTTAAGTTGTAAATGAGTGATATGGGTTATAATAATTCCAAACGAATCCGAACGCCGAAGCTATAAGCCTGATCTAGTCTTGAAGGTCACTTCAAAATTTGACAAATTTTCAGTTTCAACCGTATCAAATATATAATGATTGGATTTTACATAAATTATACGGGAAACAAAGGTGTGAATTGTTATTTCGTTTATAGGATGTTTCATTTCAAGTGTTTCTACTATATACTTGAATGTTAGTTAAGTATATAACATATTTTTTTCAGGATTTAAAGTGGTATTTTTGGGTAGTTTAAATGGGAAAATGTGTGCCTTTAACCGATACCAGCCATTTATGTTTTGGACAAACGGAAGCAGTGATTGTACATTTCAAAAATCATTGTGCAGTGGAGAGGGTCAGATGATTGTGACTGACAAATTAACCAGGAAAGATACTACTTGCCGTTGTGATTACAGGAGAGGGTACTCCTTTGTTATACAACCAAAGCATATCACTTATTGCGTGCCATCTGAAGAAGACTGTTCATGTTACAATAAACAATGTCTTGGTGGATATATACTAAATGCAGGTACATCAATATGAACATACAAGTAGTTAATACTGGTAACGTTAATGATAGAAACGTAAATCAAAAAAATAAAAAAGTTAAAATCTATGTATGCATTATATATCCTGTTTTTGATTCTTTAGTGAAAGCATCGTATTATTAATCAAGCGTTGTTGTGTATTCATGAGATGTCTCCCGTTGCTCAAAGAAGCATTACGCCGTTTAAAAAAAAAACAAAAGAAAAAGAGAAAAAAGAAAACCTCTATGTGTATTGGATGACTCGTTACATTATACGTCCTTCTCGAACTGTGTGTGTTACCAAATTAATACAACATTGATATATTTTCAATCTCCATCCTTAAGCCAATTTCAAAATGTTATGCATTCTTTTTGTTAATTTTTGTCCTAATCTGCATTTGATAAAATTTAGTTATTTTCTTCACAGGTTATCAATGTGTAACAGGTAGTTTAAGTCCCAATGGAAGCACAAACATCGACACACACCTCCCTTTAAAGTAAGTTGAAAAATTATAATTGTTAGACCATTTCATTTAGTCGAAGAATGGACTGTCGTTCTAATTATTTCACTTTATTGATTTTGTTTTATCATATATATATATATATATATATATAGTTTTGTTATGTGAGGGTTCGTTTAAAAAACCCACAATATATCATTCTGATATTCAATATTAAACATGATATAAAGTAAATATAAAATGGTTAATTAATCTTTGACAAAATTGCAGATATGCATGATACCGAACAAACAGCAAATGAACAGCCCCTTTATTACAGCTATTCGTGCATCTTTAAGTCAAAGTGAGGCCTACAACGCAGAAAAAAATGTCACAACTCACTTCAAGAGCAAACAAGCTTCAGGCATGGTGTTTGTTTTGGTTGAAATTTTTCGCTAGATGTCGATAACACTTCATCTCTAAATTGAAACTCGGATGCAGGTAATATCAACAAGTTACATATACATCCCATCACGAGGAAAGTAATCAACAATTTTAAAACATTCTTAATATTTCTTTCCGCTAGTTTCTGTGTTGACATTCCTTCTCTGCAGATTATATGGAAAACAAAGTTCATATTTCTTTTTCAATGATCTGCAAAAACATTTGTTTTATACGACCTCAAATTTATTTGCGGTAGTATTATGTTATGGGTTGTCTGCGTCTGAAGACTTTTTTTATTCGCAGACAATAACTTGAGTAAAAGTTCATGGATTTCTATGAAATTTTAGCATAAGGTTCCATACTACTAACAGATGCTTGGGATTGTTTTGGGGGCTATTGTCCTTGCGGTTTTGTAATTAGGGACCAACAAAGGTCAGTTTTACTGGTTCATGGAAAATAAATTGGTTTGCAGACAATAACTTTAGTTTATGTATATGGATGTAAAGAAATTTTAGTACAAGGTTCCATTCCATAATAGGAATTTTAGGATTAATTTTGGGGGTTATTGTCTTAGCGGTTTTGTAATTAAGGGCCATAAAGGGGCCAAAAACAATTATTTGTCTGGTTTTAAGATAATAACTTTAGTATAAGAAATATTAATTTGGTCAATATTTTAGCACAATGTTCCACACCACAATAAGAAGGTTTGCATTGATTTTAGGGGTTATTGTCATATCTGTTAAGGATTAAGGAAACAAAAAGGGTCTAACAAAAACACTTTTGTGTCAGGTTCACAGACAATAACTTGAGTATAAGTGTATGGATCGCTATTAAATTTTAGCACAAGGTTTCATACTACATTAGAAAGGTTGGGATTTTTTTGGGGGGTTATTGTCGTAGCTGTTTAGGAATTAAGGGCCAAAAAGGGGCCTAAAACAAGCATTTTCATGTTTCAGGACAATAATTGGTGTTTAAGAGTATAGATTTCTATGCAATTTCACCACAAGGTTCTATACCTCAACAGCACAGTTTGGAATGATTTATGGAGGGTCATGGTCCATATCCTTTAATGATTATGTGTCCAAAAGGGACAGAAAACAACGATGTTTCTGGTTTGCAGGCAATAACTTGAGTATAAGTGTATGGATCTCTATTCAATTTTAGCACAAGGTTACATCCCGCAATAGAAAGGTTGGGGTTTATTATAGGGATATTTTATAGTAGCTGTTTAGGATTTAGGGGTCATAAAGGGCCTAACGAAAACAGTTATTTGTCTGGTTCACAGACAATTTCAATTTTTTCAGTTCTTTGAACACATTTATTTTGTGTCACAAACCTATGCTGTGTCAAATATTCAATCACAATCCAAATTCAGAGCTGTTTTAAGCTTAAATGTTGTGTCCATAATTGCCTCAACTGTTCAGGATTCAACCTCTGCGGTCGTATCAAGCTTGAGCATAGCGGAACATTTTATTGGTTTTGTAGTTCAAAAAGTTTTTATTGTATTTTTTCAGAAATAAATCAACAGAAATAGCATTTCAACCCGGTAAGTTATTCATAAGTGTCTCTATTCAAAAATACTTGTTTTACATTAAAAAAAATACATACGCGAGAATCTGTTTTACAGAATGATACAGAATGTTAATTAAACAAACCACTGAGAGATCATACTCTTCATAAATAATTTATAATTATTGGCCCTATCAAATGTTGGAGGTCTTTCTATCCATTATTGTTCTAAATATCTTTGACCGCTTAAATAGCTGACGTAGTTCTGCGATATTTATGTATTTTGAACGATAGTCTCCCTTTTTGTCCAATACATGCTATATGAAATATTTAATATATAGATAAAAGTATTCACAATTGAACACTGTATAGACATTTCTTGCATGATTGCGGACGTTTATTCGGAGACAATTCAGCTACATAACCAGCAGGTTTAATACGCATTTTAGAGACGACAATAGTTTACCGATGTTCAAATATCAGTTATCGACTTGAGAAAATATAAATGAAGATAATAAAAAAAACGAAAATAACACAAAACTCAACAATATACAAAATTCGAAATAAAGGTATAACTTGAACACATAGTTACGTCATACAAGGTTATAACAAAACCATTGGAAATTATCGATTGGCCATGTCTAAGTGATTTATTCTCAATTTATTCTGACCGATCCATTTTTAACCGGATTTCCGAAGGAAATATCGGTTATTAAATTTGGGATGTACGGCGGGCGGACGGGAGGCCTAGTGGGAGGGGGACGGGCGGCTGCCAAGCAGTGTCTCCACAATAACATGAAAACGCTTTAACAATTTTTTTTCAAATTTAAATATGTTGTTTTCTTGGACTTAATGAAGGTCTAGTTCAATTTTTAAGATTTTAGTATTTCTCCTTTTTGAGTTATCGCCATTTTTAATATCCATAGTTGGTATTTTTAAATATTTTTCTCTCTTGTTATCATATTATGACTAAGCATAATGTCTTATCTCACAATATGACAGATTTATTTGAAAATTTTCTGTTTCCTGATAAGATCTGTAGGACTGTATATGTAAAGTTTAGTAGGACTGTATAAATGAAGTTTGAAATTTACTGTTCATTATTAGACATTTTGTAGATAATTAAGTCTCCCTAAGCCATTGTGTAAACCATATATATTCTTACCCCCCCCCCCCCCCCCTTCAACTTGAGAATGTGCTTTTATCTTGTAAACGGTCGAGATCCCCACCCCTAAACCATATATATTATTGTATGGGACAAGAAAACAAATCAAATGAAATATTGGGGGAGTCCTGGGTTCAATTAACCTGTGTTTCATGCCAACATAAATTAGATATATGTAGGGTTCTTTCAAATGCTGAATCTAAATCTATATTTAAATATTACATTTTTGGGCCCAGTTTTTAAGTTGGTCCAAATCAGGGTCCAAAATTAAACTTTGTTTGATTCAACAAAAATTGAATTTATGGGGTTCTTTGAAATGCTGAATCTAACCATACATTGAGAGATTTGGGATTGTGGGCTCCTTTATCAAATTGGTCCACATTGATGTCCAAAGGGTCCTAAATTAAACTTTTGTCTGATTTCATCAAAAATTGAATTCTTGGAGTTCTGTGATATGCTGATTCTAATATGTACTTAGATTTTAGATATTGGACCATAATAGGTATTTAAATGTCCAATTTCAAATATTTCAGTTCTTTGACCACATTCATTCTGTGTCACAAACCTATGCTGTGTCAAATATTCAATCACAATCCAAATTCAGAGCTGTTTTAAGCTCAAATCTAGTGTCCATACTTGCTCAACTGTTCAGGGTTCGACCTCTGCAGCTAAATCCGGTTTGCTGTCACTCTGACAGCCTCTTGTGTCAGCTCATTCAACATTTTTGGCCGACTCGGTATATGATTAGTATTCTTAAAATATAAAATTTTGTTCAAAAGCAAAATTTGTAATTTAGTATTTTCCGCCTCTCTCTTGTATGCATGCACTTTTCTTTAGTGCCATGATTACAATCTGTATTTGCCTAAACATAAGCATGAACAGTCCTATTTCAAAATATTGGCCTTCATTTTTCTAAAATAAACGACAGATTAAGTTTATTTAGGTTTTTTTTTCATTTAAAGATTACAAAAGGATAGAAATATAGAGCATTTTTCATTCTTGATATGGCAATTAAAATGTTTTGATCCGAGCGCAGCTGGTACGTATTATGGAGACTTAGACCGCAACTGCCGTACTTAACTATAAACCTTGTTATTGTGTGGACTTTTTTGACTTAATATTAAGTTATTGTTTTCAAGATATGTTATAAAATTGATAGAATTTTAAACACATCAAATTGTACTGGGTATTTTGGAGTCAATTATATGTACACACAAACAGTAATTGATCATATTAGTACAAACTGATTAATGAGAAAAACCGCATAACTTTGTGCGCGCACAACATCATCAGCTACTTTAGAGACAAACAATTTGAATAGCAACACTTAAAATTCCTGATGTAGATACATCCAAAAAAGAGCTTCTGATGCATTAATCAATAAATTTTTCTTTTCAATCAAAGCATAACACCCAAACTTACTTAAACAGCAAAATCCGTTTGTTTGTAGACAGTTTTATTTTCGATACATAATGCTGGTAATTTACAGTAAAAATGTATCATTCAATTTGGAGTTGAGATAGAAGAAGCTTTTCAGTATAGTTTGCATATGTATCATTTTCGTAAATCAAGCTATTTTTTTTCTTCAGCAAATCCCAAACCAGGTCAAATGAGACTCATGAACATAAAACAAGTTTTGACTAGTATTTCTACACTGATCACAGGTAAAATACGAAACAAAGATGATTTTAAAACAATATCCAGGCTAAATTAAACAACAATATCGCTGGGTAGATCAATCAACTTTGAAGTACTTTTAAAAAAAAACAATAGAGAATTTTTCAAATACATATAAGTGAAAATGAATTGAACTTCACAAACACATATGACCTCATATCTGTTCGGTGTACGCAACTGAGAAAAAACAAATCCGAAACACAATTAAACCAGACAAAACGTTAAATGTCAAGCTTTAATTCGTCTGAGGATTAGAATATGTGTGAATAACCGTACCAAAAAGTTGCAATTTTATAGTTATCAACACAAAAGTGTGCAACAAAACAGATAAATAACAAAATATAAACAGAGTAAACCATTCACTATGTACCAGACTTGGGACGGGCAAATTGCATAACGTAAAAACTAAAATTTCTTCATTGCAGCTGATATGACTGCATAACCCAAATGCTACCGAAAATATCTCAGCGTTATTTGTATTAGATTTTAGATGAGCAACTCGTTATGCTTAATAATTTCACCTTTAAATAAAAATGATTGCTTGGGGATCTCAATTTAAGGGTAATTATCCTTGCTATTACTTTGGTGTTTTGTATATTGTCATGCTAAACGAAGAACAACTGCGTATAGTCTCCATTTTCCGCTTTTCCTGGTATGATAGTATTTCAGAACGTTATCTGTAATGCCTGCAACCAACATTTTCTCTTTGGTAAAAGTGGCATCGGGAATTTTGCGCGGGGCGAGTAATCCCCCCCCCCCCCCCCATGCACATTACAGCCAGAAGGGTAAATTGTATAGAACATACTTTACCTTTTGAATGTTTATTTTACTATACCAGTATAAATGAAAGTTTGTTTAAGATACTATGTATACATGTAACAGCAAAATTTACACATATCTTTTCAAAGAGAATGTGATAGGTTATAATAGAAGGTCATCAAATAAATGTATTTTTTTCATATGAATCAGAATTTTGCTAAGACACGCAGACCGTAGTTTGGCTTCTATTTTTGTTTCCCCATTCGAAGGTCTCATTACCATCTACGTCGTCTGTTCTGCGAAGTACCGCATGTGACCCATTCCCGAATATAACTGTTTTGTCGAGTGTGAATTCGCATTGCTTTTAGACGTGTCTCGGTATTTATACATCCAACATTTATGTATTCAGTTATGATGTTTCTTTTGTAAGTCTGGTTGGATATTGTGTTATGTCTGATCGTTTGTGGTTTGAATTCTTTCTTATTTTTTATATGCATGTAAAAGTTAAGATAATTGATTAGCTTGTCCATTTATATGATTTTTAGTTTAAAGCAACTTTATGTACAGGATTTATTTGTTTTACACAGTTTTGATTTAGAACAAAAAGTATGGTTAGAAAATTAAAATAATTACACCATTAAAGTTAATCCCACATTTATATTCTATTTTTAGAAATTTACCTGTGACGTCACTTTTTGTGGCGTTGATACATTCGTGTGACGCACATTAAATAATTCTCTTGTGATGTACTGGTGTACGGTCGTAAGTTAATGGAAGTTTGTCCGTTGTTATTCTGTGGTTTACATGTTGTTATGTACTATTATATTATTTATTGATGTATTTCTCTGTCCTGAGTGTTCTTGCGTTTATATGTAATGTATTCCTGTCACGTAATGTTGTCCTTTCTAGCGGTATTTTTAACATTGCCATATAAGCGGGAGGTTTGGGTAGCCGTAAAACCTGGTTCAACCCACCATTGTTTTCTTAAAATGACCTGTACCAAGTGAGGAATATGGCAGTTGTTATCAAATTGTCCGTTTCAATGTATGTTGGCGTTTGTTTTTGTAGCAGTTCATTGTTTCTGTTGTTCCGATGTTTTCCTGTTATGGTTGATGTGTTTCCCACGGTTTTAGTTTGCAACCCGGATTTGTCGCTTAATCGATTTATGACTATTGAACAGCGGTATACTACTGTTGCCTTTATTCATTGATGCTCAAATGCCGTTTCTCTTGTGGTGAGGTCAGAATAATTTATTTATCCATTTATATAATAATAGTTTTCAAAGTATTAAATGAAATTTGAATGTTTTGTTTATTGTAGTTTTCATAATTATCATTCTGTTGATGTGTTTCTATACAGTGAAAATAGAAAAGAGTGAGTAATATTATTGCTATTAAAAAGACTTCAGAAATGACTGTGTGTGCTATCATTAAATAAAAGCATATGTATTGAAAGATCCATAATTAGTTTCTATTTATATATAACTAGTGTGCTGACGTACCTAGGTTTAAAATAGAAACCTTTGTTTGAATAACATATACATATGTAAACGTTACCAATTTTAATGCACAAGGAACGCATTCCGAAAATTAATGTCTTAGCAGTGAGGCTCGAGGCCAAAATAGATCATTATCCAAAATATAATACAAACATTGAATGTTATGTAAGACACAAGTTTCCTTGAATAAGGAATAGTAAAACAAACCGGAAAAACAAGATTTAAACTAACAGCTGCGATGTTTCTGTCCAAGAGGACCATCATCATGTTTTTCTACCTGAAGTTAATTTAAAGTATTATAGATTCTTAAAATTACACTTAGGTTTTGCAAACAAAGAATTTCCAAACATTTCGGCACATACCATTCACTCAGCGATTGCTCGAAATTGTAATCAAAACAGAATTCAGTAATGTTTTTAATATTCATATGAATAATGGAAAAAGGAATTTCCTTAACAAAAACCAATGTTTTACATATATTCTATCATAACTTTAAGAGACACATTAATTCATGTGGCTAAAAATTTCTTTTGATATACATTTTTGCAAATGCAAGACGTTAGATACCGAACAAGTTTCATATATCTTGCGAAGCGTACTGAAGTGTTATTTCTTAGGTATTTTAACCACCGATGGAACAACAAAACGTTTTACAATATATTTCAAATCGCATTACAACAGTTAATTGAATATCATTTACCATGTACTGTAGATATTAAAATGATTACAATACATAAAATTTAGAACCGTGAAGAATATAAAACCAAATGGTATAACCAAAGTGTGTTCAGCAAAAAAGTCTGTTGTCAGCTTTGTCCAGGCAGCATCAACTTTATCTTTAATACAAATACACAATTTATGAACAATATACTTACACAGAATGTATGGAATCAATCATGTCGATTTTAAAGAGCTGGCTCCTTGAACACGAGACCACGTTTGGGAAGCCAATATGAAATATTTAACGTTTTTTAAGGGGCATTAGCAAGTATTGTGATTAGAACATATAATACATGTTTTTTTGGCATCATGTCGATTTTAAAGAGCTGGCTCCTTGAACACGAGACCACGTTTGGGAAGCCAATATGAAATATTTAACGTTTTTAAAGGGGCATTAGCAAGTATTGTGATTAGAACATATAATACATGTTTTTTTGGCATCAAACATTTGTAAAAGCGGAATATTGAAACAACATTTTTCTATTACATGTCATATTAGTTCAGTTTTGTCAAATTAAGCACAAAAACATCGTTAATGTATTATTGGCTTGATGTGTTTGAGCTTTTGATTTTGTCATTTGATTAGGGACTTTCCGTTTTGAATTTTCCTCCTCGGAGTTCGGTAATTTTGTTATTTTACTTTTTGCAAGTCAATACACCAACTCATTTGAATTCGTATTCATGCATCATTTAATTTGAGGTCGGGTACGCCTTTGATAACCATGTTCAGTTATTAAAAAGAACAGATTTTTACATTGAAAAGTAAAACAACGTAGCCACCAGGAACAACTCAATCATATACAGCTAAAACGATAATTTGCAATTCTTTTAAATATATAACATGAAATCAAACAGACCATAAAACGTTGTCATAACACTATTGCAAATGGTTGTCTGTCTACTTTTGTTTATGTTTATATCAGATCGTTAGATCGTCGGCAGTCTTCAGAGATCATTTCGATATAAAAGTTGATAGCGTCAAGTCTAAATACATACAAACTGCCGATACATCATAACGAGTTCATTCATAGTTTATTATTTTTGAACTTTTTGTTATTTGAATTAAATATTGGTTATCATGTTGTACATATTATTTAAATTAGAAACAAGTAACTGTACTGATGAAGTAAAGCTACAGCACATCCAAGCAGATTTGTATGAAGAAACAGCTGTATTACAACCATTTGTTGAAGGTTAGTTTAATTCTCAAATTACTGAAACCACTTTAGGGATTATATGTATACGAGTATTTTGTTTCATCAGTGCTTAAAATTATCCTTACCAGTTACCTGAGTGTAACCTCGGTTTGTGGTTGTGTTTGCGTTTCTGAATTTTGGGTTTCCGAACGGTTTGTGTATTTGACAATGGTGTTGTCTGGTGTTTTGTTTTTTGCCTATGGAGTTATATTGCCCCTTACTTTCTATTTAATCTTGTAAACCAGTAGAACATTGACATTAAATCCACAAATTGTGTGTTTGCAATCTCTTTGAAACTACTCACTGAATTTCAGTAAAACTTACACAAAAACATTATTATTATCAAAAACATTGCATAATTATTCAATAGAATTTTCTTGAATCAACTATAAGTGCAAACAGTGATATGCGTATTCACAACTCCTCAAAAAACATAACCTTTATCCCAACTTAACTATTAAAGAACAACATTGGAAAATGATTTATAAGTTATTATAAAAATAACGATTGAAGTCAGTAGTGGAACAGGTACCCTTTCCCAACATTACACTTGGTGTCTGATGGGGTTTTCTGTGAGATTTTTTATGTTGTGTTTCTAAGCAATCCATATTTAAGAAATATTCAAATCTATTCATTTACCCGATTTCACTCATACTAACAATACATAACGTAAATATAATCACTGCCCTTTTTCTTGACTTTATTTTTGAATTTCTCAAGGAAATTGTTTGATCGAAATTGGTAGCAACGTAAAAAGAGCAAATGTATGACATACTTAAAACAATGCATTGAAAAAAAAACGGTTAATTCAAGTCTTCAAATATTTAATTAGCAAACTTGAGTGAATTTAACTGTATATCGTATTGAAAATTTCAATTATGCTTTTTACTTTCAGAACAGCAAATGCATTTAAAATATATAAAAGGAGGAACAGTTCAAGATAGATTTATTCTTACAAAAGCATTTACGTGCATATATAAAACTATAAGAGAAAATAAAGTAACAATTATTGCAGGTCCACCAGGCTGCGGAAAGACATTATTGTCCCATCAAGCTGCTTTGAAATTGAATGACACAGATAACTATACGATAGTTGTTATATCAAATCCATTAAAACTCACTGAGTCTCTAAATGCAAAAACAAAACAAGTTTTCGTGATAGACGATATCGTAGGAAAGTATTGTTTAAACGAAAATAGTTTACAAACCTGGGGAACAGAGACACATTTCATTAATCATTTTCTAGGTCAAGGTTGGGATACTAAATTGATAGTTACATGTAGATCATATATTTATAGGAATGAAAAATTCAGTTTATTGAAACTTCCTCATATACATTGTGATATGTTAGCAGATGAAATGCATTTAACAATAGAAGAGAGGCGACTGATATGCAGCTGTTTTGTTTCTGCAGAAGAAATGAAGCCACTTCATGATGATATTATAATGTTATATAATTTTTTTCCAATGATTTGTATGCGATATATAGAGCAAGACAAGAAGAAAATAGCTGATTACTTTTTATATCCAAATGATATCATCGAAAATGAAGTAAACAAACTAAGGCTTTCCTCAGATCCTTGCTTCATAGCCTTGGGATTATTAGTGATCTATAACAACAGCATCGATAAACGGTCACTCATGTTATACGACCATACGGAAACATCCGAATTCAGAATTAACGACGTTTTGAATGACATGCTACAAGATATTGATTATGGATGTTTTATATCATCGAAAGGAATCTCTTCCAGCCTGTCACATTTGGAAAATATATATATCAAAGAAACGTTTTTAACGTTTACCTCTATCAATAAGTCCATGTTTGATATGCTAGTGGGAGCTGTTGGTAGACATTTCATTCCATGTATACTGAAGCACAGTAATAGTGAATTCATTAAAGACTACATTGAACTTTTGCAATTTACCACTGATCGAAATTCTAATACCATTAAAATTGAAAGTAAATATGAAAAATTGTATTTTAGGCGAATTAGAGATGATATAAGTAATGGCCTAAACTGGGATGTTTTTGACACTAGTCAAATGAAAAGTAAAGAATATCGATTATTGTTTTTAGAAAACATTTTGAAAACTGAAAAGCCTTCATTCTGTAAGTCAAAAAGAGACGGATCAACACCACTGCACGTTACAGCACTCCTTGGATACACTGATTTCTCATTCTTTTTTGTTGAAAGTGATAAGTCACAGGTAAATTCTAGAGACAACACCGGTAAAACTCCTTTGCATATGGCATGTTCGAAGGGCAATACAGCTGTGGCTAAACTATTGATTATATATAATGCCGAAGTTAATCAAATGGATACCAATAAAGTGACACCCTTTATGTTAGCTTGTTCATCTGGTAACATCGAGCTTGTAAAGTTTCTTCTCACAAAGGACGTTCATATCAATGCGTTTAATTCATTAGGATCCACTCCACTTCTTGAGGCATGCATTAAAAACAACGTCAAAGTGATTTCTGTTTTACTTCAAAATAAAGCTAAGGTTGATTGTTTTAATAAAAATGGGGATACTCCGTTACATTTAGCATGTCAGTCTGGACACACTGCAATCGTCAACCTGTTAATACAATATGATATAAATTCGTGTATAAATAAGCCGAATGTCAAAGGTTACACCCCGTTTTATTTAGCTATCAGAAATGGACAAAACAAAATTGCTAAATCTTTAATTAAGTATGGAGCTGATCCAAATTATCAAAACGAAGATGGATCAACCCCTTTACATATTGCATGTGAGACAAATAAATTCGAAATTGTGAAAACTTTACTAGAACAATATCATGTAGATTTCAATAAAGAAGATAAGAAAGACAGAACTCCACTTGATGTTGCTAAAATCCACAAACTCAAAGATATATCCGAAGTACTAATTGAAAAAGAACAAATAGACAAAAACATACTAGTTAGTATTCCGATTACGAGTACATCAACCTGTTGAAAGAATTGAAATGTGCAAAATAGATATATAGGCTAGTTACTGAAAGCGTTAATCAATAACAATTTCACGACTGTTAAGTATAATGTGTATCTTAAATATACAAATTAGGAAATAAGTCATTGAAGCCATAGATTTGTTGCAAATGTACACATGGCCTTGGCCGTGATATTCGAATTTTATCCTGAGTTTTAAGGAAGAATAACATTAACGGGTATCAAGGCTCAGGTCATGTGTAAATTTTTAACAAATCTATAGCTTCCATAAATTATTTCAATTCTAATAAGACAAATACATTCATTTAAAAAACCTGAAGCGAGGATGGGTATGCCGTGTGTGTGGCTGTTCTATTTTACCCCCTGTTAGAGTAAAGCTACAAATTTCAAATAAATCTATAGCCTGCATGAATTATTTCTTAAATAACCACTGTTTAAAAGATGTTTAATTCTTTTAATTCTCAACCCAAACATTTGCCATTTTAATTTACATTTTTTTTCTCGTAAGATACCGTCAAATGACATTTCGTAACTAAGGAGCCGCCATGTTGACTTGCTGAAACCAGCCAATGAGCGAATAATGCAATAAAATATAAAATAAAACAATACCTATCTCAAAACTTCATTTTAATGCAATAGCATCCGAATTTAGAGAGTTCACGCCACCGAAAAACCTCCAGCTTTCGTGTTTTTCATTCGTATGACGTCATGTTTTGAAATGACTTTAATGCGCCAAAAGCATTAATGCAAGTTCGCGGAATTTTATTTTATTTTGATTTTGTACAGTTTACCGAGCTCTAATGCATTAATTCTTTTTGTTATGCATTAGCATAAGAATAAAGGTTCTGGAATTTTTTTCAATTGCAATTTTTAACACCACGAAATCGGCATAGCGTTTTGAACATAGGTAACGATACATGAGGAATTACGTGAGCGATATATTGTAACAGCCATTATTATGTACATTCTGAATCTGCGCTAAGTATAGTTATATCGAGAATTTTATTACAGTGTTGTTTACAAAGCGAAAGAAACACGTCATATCAGAATAATAGTTAATGAATGGTGACGTTCTGAATTTAAATAAGAATGGCGAAGTTACCTTGTTTACTTTTAAAAAGAAAGCATAACAAAATTCGAGAGATAACAAAAAGTCGGTTTCTTCAGCAGTTGCATTTCACCCTTTAACCATCATGTTCAATTAATTATTTGGTAGACGCTTTTCTTTATCGTGTTTGACATTAGGCAATTTGGAACTGATATATAATCACTCTAGATATTCAAATTAAGAAAAAATCAAATGACCAATAGTCCTTGTGTTTGCAAATTTACGTTTGAGTATTAAGTTGAAAACGAGTGTAGAACATAGTGTATCTCAATTGATAGAATGATATTGATATATTAATATGTATATTATAACTTTTTTCATATCAATAAAAATAAATCCTTTTTATGACAAACAGGATATTAGATATGTATGCTTGAAGGAATTCCATTTAAATGTTAAATTAACCCTGTATACCAACATTCCCCATGTGAAATTATAAAATTGTTTTGAATAAACATTGAACGACAAAATTTCTTCTTATGTGACGTTTACATTTTCTGACGTCAGACACGCGAAGCAATGAATGTGGTTTTTAATTTGATAGATGCTTTTGTGCTTTTTTGTAAATGATTGTTTGTATTGATATTGTAACACAATGATGACTGCTGTACCCATATTTTGACTATTTTATTTATTATGTCTGTTTTGTTCACGCATCGTTGTAAATATAACGGAATTTGATGAGACTGTCGTACAAGTGAGAGGTTCAATCCACCATTTTCTACATTTGAAAATGCCTGTACCAAGTCAGGAATATGACAGTTGTTGTCCATTCGTTTGATGTGTTTTGTCATTTGATTTTGTCATGTGATTAGGGACTTTCCGATTGAATTTTCCTCGGAGTTTAGTATTTTTGTGATTTTACTTTTTATTTTTATTTGTTAGGAGTATTTTTATTTTCCTATATTGTTTGCAAATTATCTTAGGTTTTGGGAGCATGTGGTAGGTGTTGGTATAGCAGCTGAAATTGAGTGATTTTTCCTTGACGGTAAATATCGTTTGTCGAAACTGGTGACAGTCGGACAAATTAAAGCCATATAATGGTATTGTTCGATACTATTTCTTGAAAATGTACAATGTGTTACTTGTAACCAAAGCAAAAAGTGAATCAAAAATAAAAAGTGAGTTTTTTTGATGATATTTCATTTTGAATCTCTTTGAAGGAACAAATAGCACGACTTGAAAAGTCATTTTCAAATTGATTTGTTTTGTATTTCTTACCACAATTAATATTCTCTTTTGAAACTTTAGAAAATTTGAATGTAATGACCTTTTTTTGTATCTAGTCTTATAAATATGTAGTTATACTATCTAGTCTGATATCTAGTAACTATTGCTTAATATGTTAATGTCGCATCTGTCAATTGTTCCTTTACATGATATATGCAAAAAATAAAATTCATGTAAATACTGAATATTTGATTTTGTTCACCCTCGATACTACCAATCGCTCCTACAATCTGCTAAAGTAAGACACAGGAGTATGCTTTTATTCAAAAAGAGAGAGAATGCTATGTAAATTAAAGTGTATGATCAGCAAACCAGTTTTCTTATGTTACAAGAGTGGAAGACATATATTTTTGCATCTTATAGAAAAAAATATAACTCCACGTTACACATGTTACATTCAAAATGAAAAATCCAACAAACTGACAAAATTGAACGTTAGACCTATACATTTACCATCGAAACGACTGAAAAACGAAGTTCTGTCATATTCCTCACTTGGTACAGGCAATTTCGTAATTAAATGATGGGTTACATCTAGTTTTATAGCTACCTAAACGTTCTACTTGTATGACAGTTATCTATAGTTCCGTTATATTGACAAAATTGGGTGAACAACCGAAACAGATATAATGGGTCAATGTGGCCATAATTCGGATACAGCAGCTAAAACTGTGTTAACATACATCATAGACATTCACCACAACTGACTGGAAGATTAAAACAAAAACATGCAAATGAATCGGGCAAAGACGCCACGAAAAAAAGATAATGTAGTTGATAGTACGTATACAAACAGTATAACAAATAAAACTCACAAAGACGCCATTAAAAGAGATTGGTAGTTTATAGTTCATACAGTAAATCCAATCATAATAACATACTAGTATTGATAAAGTGTAAACTAAGTGAAGGACAAGTGTCGCCAAAATTTACGTTTTCTTACAAAAATTACCAAAAAACAAAAAAGGTGACCCCAATTTTTTATTTCATTTTCCGATGTAACTCGAATCAAAGTACAAATGTGCCAAAAAATTTAAAAATCAGGAGACATGTTTACACTACCAGGAATTTATACAGCATGTACATGTAATTTAAATGCCACTACAAATACAGTACTGGTATAAAAAGTCACCAATCAGTACATTTCTTACTCATATGTATTCAGTACAATTAATTGTATTTGTGTTTTCAGTTATGTTGGGAAAAAGTTTGTTTTCAGTACTGAAAATTTCAGTCATTTTTCACTTCTGAAAATTTCGGTCATTTTTCACTACAGAAAATTGCAGTCATTTTTCATTACAGAAAATTTCAGTCATTTTTCAGTACATAAAATTTCAGTTATTTTTCAGTACTGTAAATTTCAGTCATTTTTCAGTACTGAAAATTTCAGTAATTTTACTGTACTGAAAATTTCAGGCATTTTTAAGTACTGTAAATTTCAGTCATATTTCAGTACTAAAAATTTCAGTCATTTTACAATACTGAAAATTCTGTCATTTTTAAGTACTGAAAGTTGTAGTCATATTCAAGACCTAATAAAAAAGTTCTCGGCTATGCTATCACAAATATCATAACCCCCAAGGGTGAGTGGGGAATAGAAATATGGTCACTTGGTCCTCTTCCGACCGGCGATAAAACGCTTGCCAAAGTGGGGCGTCCGTTTGGCTGTGCGGGATGTATCAAGTTTGCAGCTACGTCCTGTCAGAATGGTGAGGTTAAATCCGATGCCTCGTATAAAGAGAGTGCCAAGCTCTTTACACGTTAAGAACCCTTGCAACAACTCTCGGAGGGATCCGTAGGTGGCCAGTTGCAAGGCAAAATTTCTGTCCTTATCCAATATAATTTATCCTCATTTTCCAGTGGCAGTCCAAATTCCCCCGACCATCATCCCGGTGGGCCTCTATTATTGCAAGACCTACCTGTTGTATTTATTGTTTACTTTTTCTCGTCCTGAACATGCATGAATTATTTGTCACTGGACGTTTAGCAACCAACAATCAATCAATCATCAACAAATATCATAAGTTGGTTTGGGATAAATACAAGTACTTTATTTTAAAACTCCATCGCTGTATGTATTCTTTCATTTCAACCCATTAATGCATTGAATATGATTCTTTTGATGAACTATATGGCCACATTCTTTATGTGCCTGTTTCAAGCCATGACTTCTCATTTTGATTGTCGTTGTTTTGTGTATGTCATAAATGGTGTTATTCAATGTTTCAAACGTAGATCAGTGCGGGGTGTTTTTCTTACGATTAGTTTCGCTAGTTATCAAGTAGACTTTTACAGCTTTTCATGCGCTATGATTTTTTCATTGTTGATTTGTGTGGAAGACGGAAAAGGAGCTGTCATAAAGACAGTCAAGTTCGATCACATAAGCAACAAATACAAAACCATCAGACAGAAGTCACCAATACAGTTCTTCAATGTTTAGCAGTCCACACCATACAAGAAGCTCTGAATGGCTCCGACAAAAAAAATAGATGTTATCTAGCTGTACAGCACAATGTCAGAATATCGTTTATTAAACTAAATGTATAACTACACAAATATGTATCTATGACATGACCTTGTCCGACTTAGGACAGAGGTGCATATAAATGTGGCGGGTTAAACCGATTTTGTCGACGTCTGACGTTGGACATTATGGTTATATATAGTATACTTGTTCTGTTGTTGATAGTTGGCAAAAATACCACATCTCCTTGTTTTTATAACACAAATAAATATGTAGATTATATATGCAGTCGTTCATATTAAAACTGTTGCTCTTTAAGCAACAATGCATGGTCATAGCTATTTTTAACTAGGTACTTTCTTGGAGCACTTAAATTGCAATGAAGTCTTTAATATAGTTCACGTTTCTCCTGTAGATAGAAAACATTCTTCTGATACCATGACAGTTTGTTATCAGTAATAATTTCAAAGTAATTTAAAAGAATATGAACACATTTCAAGGTCTTTTTATAACATAAACCTTGGACCATGTCAGGAGCCTGTAGTCTAGTGGTTGTGGTTGGTTAATTTCGGTCATATTTGTTGTTTGTAAATTGTTTTATTATAAATAAGGCAGTTATTTTTCTCATATGAATTGTTTCATATTCATATTTTACATGTTTAAACCTTTTATAGCGACTTTACGGTATGGGTTTTTACTCACTTTATCAATGCCGTACAGTTGACAATAATTGCTTATATCTACTTAATTGAACTTTGGCGAATAGTTGTCTCATTGGCAATTATAACCACATTTCCTTATATTTTTTTATTGTAATAGACCTATTTGGCATGTTTGGGAGTTTCAACTTCTGCAAATATAATGCTTTAGTTTGAAATTGTATTTCAGATAGCTCGCTATCGGTTTAAACCAGAAACCAGCAATACAAACATTGATATTTTCTATTCAACGGCAAGAAATTAGAACCTGAACTTTGCTTCTTTTTGTTCTTTGTGTGGGTTTAATATTGCATAAGAAGTTTGACAGCAGAAGAATTTGAATGAAAAGCTGGACTGATTTTTAGGGTAGTAAGGCAGAATCCAATTAAAATACATAATCTAAATATAAAAGGAAATATTAGTTAAATCCCCATGAAACAGTAACCCTTCTACCTAAGATATTTCAGTCTATTACTATAAGAAGTCTAATTCGGTTTTCTTCATCTTTAACGTCACAACTAAAAGAGTGTTCAATTGCAAAAAACGGCATTTTTTTTGTCCTTGACCTAAAGCACATAAATCCAAAGCGGTTGGTGTAAAAGAATTATTTAAAATACAGACAAATTTTCTACCTATGAAATTAATTAAGGTGAATCGAGCTATCACATGATTTTTTTTAATGTGAAATGAACACAAATCGAGCCTTCACATGAATTTTACAGTAACTGAACATATTTTAGAGAATATTAATGCTTATCTAGCATACCTTCTATCTTTTATAATACATAAAATTAGAAAATAGATATGTCTTCTTTTTGGTAGTGAGCATGTGTTCATACTACCATTCCATATTTCTTTCTTGTTGTTCAAATTGCTTGGTCCTCAACAATACAAGTCAGACCTGTAAACTCTAACCAATAATGTCTCAAATACAACATATAAGATGCAACAAGAATGCTCAAGCTGAAATGTCTCGCCTGTTTTTCTATTCATGAATTATTTTATGCTGATAGTCCTAAGGATAAAGTTTTAGTACAAGTGTCACATAAACCTCACATTGTCAAAGATCCATGAAAATGAAGTCAAGGTGAGATAAACCAATTTAAGCAAGAAAGACATGTATAATAGCTGACAATCATTACACACGCCTTATATAGTTTTACTATTGCTTATCTTATACAACAAACAGACAACACCATGAAAATTAAATATTGACCAATGAACCATGAAAAAATAAGGTCAAGGTAACTCGTCAGATGAACCCTGCCAGACAGACATGTACACCTTAAAATCATTTCATACACTAGATATTATTGATCTATTGCTTATGGTAATAGACAAAAACAAAATTTTAACATTGACCAATGAACTATGCAAATTAGACAAATAATAGTACACAAGACACAACATAGAAAACTAATTACTTATCAACACGAACCCCACCAAAAATTGGGTTTGATCTCAAGTGCTCCGGAAGGGTAGGCAGATCCTGCTCCACATGTAACACCCATCGTGTTGCTCATGTTATTACAAACCCGGTAAATAGTCTAATTCGGTATGTCACATAATAGGTAAGTGAGAAATTCACATAACAAAAATAGAAACTTGTATTCAAGCAGTCGCTTGACCATGAAAATGAGGTCAAGGCCAACAGACATATGACAGACCTTCGTAATATAAGCCATCTGTACACAAGGTACGAAGCCTCCAGTTCAAGTCAATTACAATCTAAAATATAAAGATCAATACAAATAGTTTTAAAAAAATATGCTATTTGGAAAATTCTTTGTTGATTTAGTTTTTATTTATTTTATTCACAATGGAGAGCATGCTACATTATGAAGTGTACAAACTGCATGTTTCCCTTTTAACACTGTGCGGGACAAATTTGCCATTCCAGAATTGGCAAATCTGACTTTGTTGTTTTACAAGATAATAAAAATATTTTTGGCCAAGTGATAGATAATTAAAAAAAATTAAATTTCCCCATGTCAATGTTGTCACCGTTGTCACCACAGCTGATTAAAAGTACATTTCCAATGGGAAATTTAAAAATTCCCATGGGAATATTCGAAGTTCCCAAGGGAATTTTTGTTCCCAAGGGAACTAATTTTTCTTCCCATGGGAACACCTTTTTCCCTTGGGAACAATTATTCTTCCCATGGGAAGATATTTTTTTCCCATGGGAACATTAATTTTTCCTTTATGATTATTTTTCAGAATTTGTAAAAGAGCTATGAAATAGCGCAATGGACTGACGGTTACTAATAATCATGTCTGGAGCAGTTTAACAAAAATTTTATTTGATAAAAAAATATGTAATTACAATAAATTAAAGGTATTTCTATCGTACTTTTACATTCAAAGGTCTTTTATTATTATTGAATGATTGATAGAAACTCTAACGTCCAGTGGCTGATTTTACAATTTGAATCTCTCACCTTTGTTTTCGATCAATAGCATCGTGCGTTTCATGTAATATTGTTCGCTGAACTGCGAAGTATCAGAGCCATGCCTTTGTATTTCAGAATTTAATTTAAGAATAGAAATAGTAAATCTGTTTTAATCTATATACATAGGAAATCACGAATCGTGTTTGAGATTGTTTTCTTGTTATAATCCTTGAATTTATGAAATTGAAATCATAATCATTATTGATATACTTATTCTTTTTCATCTACGTAACTCGATAAGCGTGTTTTTCGCCAGTAGAAAGATGTGCACTGATTTTTTTTGAAGTTTATTACATTTATTCGGTCAAATTTCCTACTTCCTACTTCAATGTGTTACTCGTCCACAAAAAAAATCTGTAATTTCGTTTCATTTTTCGGAAACACCTTTGAAAGACTTGTTAGATTTGTCTTTTTATGATCTTTCAGGTAAATATCAAAGAGAATCCAGAGTTTTGCATTTGCAAGGACTGATGAGAATTAAATACTTTATGGTATTATAAACACTTATATTTTACCCGTAGGCTGTCTTCGTGTAATTTATAGTTTAAAAGAATACGAATACTTTATTTCTCATAAAACTTCAGTTACTATATAGTTATTAGAGAACATACATAAACATAAGTATAAGGTACAATTATTCGGTGCTTTGCTTTTGCGCCAATTGGCATTTCATCTGCGCCAAAAAAATCTTTCATTTGCGCCACAAACCATATTTAATTTGCGCCAAAAATAAAACCTTTCATTTGCGCCAATATTACAGGTAAAAAGTATAAAAAATAGTTTGTTTTTTAAAAAAAAAAAAGACTTAATAATAAAGGCAGTTTTTGTTTGCATAATTAAACATATTCCTCAGAAATCATTCGACATAAAACCATACAAGTAATTTCAAAACCTTGATAAAACACTCTAATAAAACACAGTTCTGTTATAAATAAACGTGATCATAAAACCTAAAAAAACAAACATAAAAGAAAGCACTATAAACTGGAGTAAAACTTGTCAGCGACGGTCCTGATGTAGTCAGGTCTGGAAATTTCGCGTCTTATGTGCATAGATAGTCCTTATTTTTTTTCATGTTTCCGTCCTTCTATTTTTAATAAATACCAGCTTTGATGTTACACTATTGTTCCAGGTAAGGTTGAACGTTGGTACCTATTAAAACGTTAAAACCCGCGGATTTGGTTGCACCTGTCATAAGTCAGGAATCTGATATTCAGTGCATGGTTGACGTTTGTTGATGTGGTTCATAAATGTTTCTTGTTTCTCGTTTTTATATAGATTAATAGACCGTTGGTTTTCCCGTTTGAATGGTTATACACTATTCATTTTTTGGGGGCCCTTTAAAGCTTGCTGCTCGTTGTGAGTCAAGATTCCGTTTTGAAGACCGTACTTTGACCTTTAATGGTTTACTTTTACAAATTGTGACTTTGATAGAGAGTTGACTCATTGGCACTGACTTTCACATTTATAACTTTGATAAATTTACATAGTTCTTCTAATATTACAATATTTGACGAGTTGAACAGTTGATCAAATTTGTAGATGTTAGGGTTTGACCCAACAGCAGTTCGGTAAACATTTCTTTCTTTCTAGTTTAAATGTTCCACAATTCATTATGTAAAGATACTCGTCACCAATGTCGTGTGAGTCACAGGGACGGCAGATTATGTCTTCTCTCTGTAAATCCTGCCATCTTCCATACTCAATCGGCAAGTGGTTACTAACCACATCTATATTTGCATAATATATAAATGATGTGTAAGGTAATAAAAATATTTTTCAAGTTGTAAATTCTTTTTAAAAATACGCTAAAATTTTATTAAAAATTTTTTTTTTCCTCACTAGGTAGGTGAAAATGATGTATAAAATTTATTGTAAAATTGCGAAACTTGCATTACAGGCATATTCAATACTTCTAAGTTTGAATAAAGAGTCTAAACTTTTTTAAATATTGAATACACAACCAAATCTCTGTAATCTTATCCATGTTTTATGTATGTTCTGTCAAATGCGGTTGATTGGGTATTAGTTTAAGGTAGGCGTGGTTTTCGGTAACTTTCCTCCAATCAACTGGCCTATTCAACAAACCTGTGTGCGCTGATGCGGACATTGTAACGGCACGTGGGTTACATCGGAATATGTCGTGCGTGACCAATGTTTATTGTAGTATTTCTTGTCATGTGGTCAAATTTATCTGATATACAAGTTATTAAAGATGGAAATTTAAATTTGCTTTTTGAAATATTATTTTTGGCAGTGTCCCCGAGATACTGTCCTTTAGTGTTTAATAAAAACAAAACTTTCTTTAAAAGAAAGATGCATATTAACAGAGACATATAATCTCAGCATATAATACATGTATTATATGTCTCTGATATTGACTATAACGTGTTTTGGAAAAAAATTAAGTGTCCGAAAATTTGAAAGACGCAATTAGCGCATCTCGATCACTTTTGTATTAATGTTACATCGTTGATTTTTAATATTTAGAAGTGATTCATAAGCAAAGACATCTATACGCACTCTGGTTTAAGTTTACTATGAGCACACTATAAATCTTTCTTTGAAATATCAATCATTTTTGGGCAGACTTTTAAATTAAAAGTTGTTTGTGTTCTTACTTTTTTTACATTTCATTTATTTCGGCTTTCATTCACCGGGTTTATTTTCTTTATGCGGTTTTGATCTGTTTATTTTGTTCAATAAATAATAGTAAAATTTACTTTCCATAATATATATTTGAAGTCCGAAATAACACTTGGAAATAAATTTTGAACAATGAATTTGTCACCATTTCACTTTTGTCGTCTGCCCAACTTAGTTTGGTCTTGAATATGCATGAAATACTTGCCACTGAACGTTAAACGGCAACTAACCACCAAATTCATCTGCAATTGAGATACCTAGATGTTACATACCCGTGATTTTGTCACATACTTGGTACTATTCTGTGAACAAATTTCGTGTTGTAAGCCAATTTTGTCCTACATTTAAATTGTTCTTGTCCAGTAATGCATTCCTTGAACAGGTTTAAATGTAAAACCAAATCCTATAAAATTAACTTGGTGCATTGGTTCTCTGAAACACAATTTTGCAAAATTTGAAAAAAAAATAATTATTTTTATATGACCAGATGTGTATTTTTAAGTAACTGCTAAATAAACACCTGGGGCCTGTTTATCGAAGCAGTCTTAGGATTAGGACGTGTCCTAAGACCAACTTAGGACATATCTTAGTCCTGAGTGGGTTTATCAAACATGTCGTAACTTAGAAAAATCCTAGGAATTGTCCTAACTTTAGGATACCAATTTAGGTGTCTTAAGATAGTCTTAGGATGGTCCTAACTTTAGGATATATTTAGGATGTTTTTTTTATAAACAAATATGGCCAGTATTGGTTGCATTTACTTTAGGGAACTACCATTTGATTTTTATGACAGGGGATGGGGGGGCATAGGATGAAAAATGTTGTTCTGCTTTTTTTTTTTGTAATCTCTGTCCTTCTTTTTTTATTTTTCACTCTATTCGGTCCTGCCTTTTCTTTTATTAGTTTATCTTGCTTTTTTTTGCAAAGTTCCTCATCCTGCATTTTTTATTTTACTCCCAAACTGCTGTCCTGCCTTTTTTTCAAATTTCATCATAGTTAACCCGCCCACCCCCCCCCCCCCCCTATAAAAATCAAATGGTAGTTCCCTTAGGGCATATAAATCCTATCCCTCTTTTCAGCACCATTTGTTGCAACATTTGACAATTTACCAAAAAGCAAAGTGTTACTCTTGTCCACGTCGTCCAGGAGAGTCTGTAGTTTTGCATCGGTAGAATTCGAATTTCGTCTCTTATATTCACACATATCATCGCATGTTATTTGCAGTAATAACATAGTTGAAAAACTCAGTATTTATATGAAAGATGCACGAGATTTGCATTTGAACTTTGAAGTATGAAACCGTGACACTTCGAATTCAGCTCACTCAAAGCATATAATGATTTTACCGATTATATATTTTATTTTAACTATTTACAATTTGTTTGTTTCAATTCTTGTATAAAACGTAGTAATATTTTTTGTCTTATGTTTTGTTTTATGAGTTTAAATGTACAGTTATAATATAAAAAGTATTTATCACCTTTAATTTAAAACTAATAACTATTTTCTAATTAGTTATCTTTTTTCAAAATTATAGTTATTGGTTACATTTGATACAATATTTTCATTTTTTCATTTTTAATTTGTTATTTTCTTTTACGCCAATACTTAGGACAGCGGTTAGGACATCCTAGCTAAGATAATCCTAAGATAGCTTCGATGTGCATGCTGAGACATGTCGTAAGTCGGTCCTAACTTTATCCTAATTTCTGTCCTAAGAAATTCTTAGTACCGATCTTAGGACAGTTTCGATAAACAGGCCCCAGGATCAATATTTTCTGAATCGAACAACCATGGACCAGGAATGCATTTCATGCACTTTTTATAATATAAATTATTTTTGATTTAGCGCTACCGTTTTCAACATATGAATGGGGACTTTTTTCGAAAGAGTTTGGAGTGTCTGTAAATTAATACAGTGGAGCCTGCTACATATTTGTGTGTAATTCATCATATTTGTCGGACAACTGCTCTCTCTCTTTCTTTCTCTCTCTCTCAAATTAACGTAAAAGACAAGTTTCAATCTTATTATACTAGTCTCATCGCATGCCTATGTAGCAGGCAATTCTGTTGGAGTTTCGAGAAAATAAACTCCATTCTGCCACACTAGATGTAATAAACCTTCTTTTTCATATACATGTTGCTAGGTAGATGACTAGAGTTGGTTCTACCCACAGCAAATAAAAAAAATGATCGTAAGCTATACTGAAATGTTCATGACATACGAGTATTTCTCTGATAAAACTGTTTGTTAAATGAGTCGCTGTGACAAAATTGATTGAAAGTTATACTGAAATGTTCATGAATAAGGAGTACTTTTTCTGATTAGCTTTTTTGAGATTTTTTATTCGTGTGTATTATAGCTTCGAATCTTTTAATAGCAACGCAAGGAATTAGGGATTGGCTGTATAGCTTGATTTGATATAGTTTATAATCTAGCTAAGGGGGATAATTAAGATGAGCTCACTTTTGGTCGCATTTTCATTTTCAATGTATCTTGCTTTTCTAAAAGCGAGAGTGTGATCATATGTAAAGTTGTCTCATTGTTATGGCCCCGGAGCCTTATATTTATGAAGTATACGAGTTAAATATTTCGACATGTTAAATACTTGATAAAATGCAGATCTATATTTTAATGCACATCAAACGATAAATTTATTTTATATATTTTACGACCATTTCATGAAATTATTTTATGCCAAATATGCAAGAATACTCATATACAGTAACAGTTTAGCGTTATTATATCGCGAACGTCAAAATACGGATATGGAGACATGCCATTGGACATCTTAGATCGTTTCGGATTTTCTATCTGCAGCTCAAACAAAAGTACATATCATATCATTTTAGAGGAAATTAAATGTATTTTCCATTCATATCAGTTAACAGATGTTAAAAAATTGAGATCTAGTTAGATTTCGTTTAATAAAAGCCTCCGAATTATTCTTTGTGTTATTTCGTCCATCGGGACATTTTATTGGACACGAGAAAACTGACGATGTTTTTAAAGTAAGACTGCAGTTACATAATGATTACTTCATATAGTTTCTTTAGAACACGTATAAATTTTTCTGATATTATTAAAATCCATTTTCACCCGTTATATCTTATTAATGTGAAGACAGAAAGTTTTTGTATAGGTTGAGCAGCTAATTGGGACATTTTTTCTCTACCCTTTCTAAACTATTCTGACGATCTTCCTTCTCTCACAGTTAAAAACGTCTAGAACGCCATTTAACGTTAAAGGTATATAATACAGTTGTAAAATTATATAACATTCTACTAACTAATTGATCCGCACTGGGATTTCAAAGACGCCCACAAAACAAAATTGTAACAACGGGACATCCTTAAAATGACGTTATAGGCATCGAAATGCGCAAAGTTTTTCATTACATAATATACAAAGCACAAACTCATCTATATTATTGATTTCTTTGGTTTATTTCCTTTCAAATGATATGCAGAACATGGATATTTATTGAAAAGGAAAAGAACTTGAATCGGAATAACCGGCTATCTATCGCATTTTTCAAAAGAGGGGCGAAAGATACCAGAGGGACAGTCAAACTCATAGATCGAAAATAAACTGACAACGCCATGGCTAAAAAATAAAAAGACAAACAGACAAATAATAGTACACAAAAGAGACATCAAGACACCAATACCGTGCGCAACGTCTAACAATCCATGCAAAATAGTAAGATGTATGTTCCTGGGTATAATGTTAAAAGGGTTGTTTTTTTACTTTTGAACTTACTAACTATTAAAGGTAGTATGGTTACCATATATACACCTTTCTGTTATAACAGATATGATCCACGTGCACCTCAGCGGAATTACGGTTTCAGTTGTTATAGTACACACAAAAATGAATTGGGCTTATTTGGTCTCTGCGTCCAGTGACATATATTACAATGCATGTTGAAACAAAACTTAAAATTGACAATGGGCATTAATAGAACCGTCGCTTTTCCAAAGTATTCACGCTTAGTTGGAATTTCATGTGCTATTTCAGAAGGTTCGCATCATAATTATACATGTACAATATAACTAACAATTGTGATGACGAATTTCTCAAACTGCTCTAGAACGTTCTCATTGAAATATAAATCTGTGATTATTCTATATTCATAACTTCGACGAAGCAAAGCAAGTTAGATATTGATCTGGACTGATACGCATACATATACAATATATGTACATTGTCGGAAAATATAAAATTTATTTGTACGAGCTTTAGAAACAGGAAGAAAGGCGAGACTCGCCGAGCTTTCCTCCTGTTTCGCAGCGAGTACAAATAAATTTCATATTTTCCGACAATGTACATATATTGTTTTTATCCTGCAATTTACACCCGATACTCGGGCGTTTGCTGTTTAAATCCAAATCATTGCGTCTGATTTTTGCAATGAAATCGACATAGTTAAACGCGGACCGCGAAGAGGACACTTAAATGAAATGTTACCAAGAAAGAAACATCCGTATTACCGCTTGCTCAACATCGAAGCGGGTAACAGGAGACTTTATTTGTACATGTACCAATAAAGCAAAAAGTTATTTGTATTCATGTTATTTGTACAATAGTAGTCTGATTGCAGGATAAAATGATATCCAATCGTATAGTATTAATTTATCGTAGAACATGTAGAAAAATCTTAACTTAAGTACCTTTATGCATATACGGGCCCTGAATTTAAATCAGATCGGTTATGGAAGTTTTTGACTTTTTTCAAAATACATATTTTAAATTATGACTATCTTTAGTTCCGTATCTTTCTATCTGTATAAACCAACGATCGACAAGTGCGTACATTTTTGTGAAATGAATACTTAAATGTTTTAAAATGTCAATAATTATTGACAAGTAGTACAGACTTACATTTTCAAATTTTACCGATGGAAAATATCTCAATAGATTGTTACTTCCTCAAATCTTTGGTTGGAATTAAATGTCATTCATTACACGAGAAATGTGTTTCATAAAAAAGTGGTAGTAAAATTGACTACACGTATGAGTTTAGAAATGTATAGTATATCACTGTCGGACTCAGGATACAAAAAAAATGTACACATGATGTATATTATAACAGATAATTTTTAAACATAATATTCCAAATCTCTGTCCGCGCATCACTGCTCAGCAGGCGTTCCGTGAACCTGCATTACATGTAATCAGAGTTTTTAAGCCTGACAGGACATCCCTTGAATACCTGGAAGTGTCACCTCACAGTACTGGCAATAAGTCCTTTAGCCATGCTGATGGTCAAGTTAGGGAATTACATAAAGGTATTATATAAAGGCTGGGTGGGACAAAAAAAAAGATTTTATATTGTATAATAGTCCCAGATAAAAAAAGTTATGAACAAGTTGTATTATTGGAAACAATTTTTGAACACCGCTAGTTAATTATGGCTTTAAACTATGAGAGAATCCATCAAAGAAATTGCTCTAAATTAATTCCCCTATATTTACTTGTTTCATAAAGTTAGTAAAAAAAGTTTAAAAATGACAGATTATAGTTATTCAGAATGTAGAGAATTGATGATATTTTGAATTTAAAATTGATGGTGATATGTTATCTAGGAGAATAAAACGTTAATATGTATGAATTTGTGCTGTTTTATACAAAATGAACATAATATCAATTTTTCTTCTTTTTTTTTTTGCGGAGTTTCCCTTTAACTTTTTAGACTTTTATTGCTGTATTTTTTTGTTTTATTGTGCTATCCTGATACTATATCAACATTCATTATTATACAACGAATGAAATAATATTCTCTAAAATGGCATTGATCATTTTCGGTATAAATGTACTGTTTTTTGGCGCTAAATCTTCAGACTGTTTTTTTACCAAATGTCCTATCTATGCGCTAAAATATTCTCCGCCGTTGATAGTGATACACTTTTGGTGAATGAATTGAATATGTCTAATAATATGTCAATTTACTATTTTCTGTTCGGGTAATTCATCTGCATAAACTGCCTATACAGAATATAATACGGAAGGAATCAAAATGTTGAAATATCGCAAATGACCATCTAAATATTACGCACTAGGGATATAGTTGGCATAAAGGACATGAAATATAAAAGCAGACTATGTTGTTATAAATAAATAAATAATTCCAAATTATATAATCATATCTTTAGAAATTACCATGATAACAGTGTTATTAAATGTTTTATCGACAAGTGTTACACTCTATTGATTGTCATCTGCGTGTAATCGATTGAAATTCATGTCCATTCAACCAGAACCCGTTAATTACGCACGTGTATACAGATTGTAAATGAATATATTATTTCAGCATGTAAGTGTTTTTGTTTTATGGGTCTTGTATTTTGTAAAAAAAAAATTTCAAAATTTGTGATATTTCTACGCACTGGAAAAAAAATTGATTTAAACATTTTTTTTTAATCAATTTTTCAATAAGTTCAATAATAATAGAAAAAAGAATACTTTGTTATCACAACACACACGCGCAACCTCATTTAAAAACTTACTTGTCATTCCTTCATATTTTACTGGATAATCAGAGTTTTATGGAAGTTGCATGTTGAGTGCAACTTTAGATACGTAACCATATTGACATTTTGTAGAAAACCTGCATACTCCAATAATTTAACATAAATCCTGCATTTTCAACAAATTTCAATTTTTCTAAGAGAAGAACAATTAAAAGGAAAACATGTTCCATACATAAAATAGCTGTTTCATTGGGAAGAAAAATTGTTCCCATAGGTAGACAAATTTTCCCATCGGAAAAATAAATGTTCCCATGGGAAGAAAAATCGTTCCCACGGGAAGAAAAATTGTTCCCATGGGAAGAAAAATTGTTCCCATGGGAAGATAAATTGTTCCCATGGGAAAAGTTAAATTCCCATGGGAACTTTTTGTATTCTTCTTTTCTCATGGGAACTGTAAATTTCCGATGGGAACTTTAAAATTTGAAAATGTGTTTCATAAAAAAGTGGTAGTAAAATTGACTACACGTATGAGTTTAGAAATGTATAGTATATCACTGTCGGACTCAGGATACAAAAAAAATGTACACATGATGTATATTATAACAGATAATTTTTAAACATAATATTCCAAATCTCTGTCCGCGCATCACTGCTCAGCAGGCGTTCCGTGAACCTGCATTACATGTAATCAGAGTTTTTAAGCCTGACAGGACATCCCTTGAATACCTGGAAGTGTCACCTCACAGTACTGGCAATAAGTCCTTTAGCCATGCTGATGGTCAAGTTAGGGAATTACATAAAGGTATTATATAAAGGCTGGGTGGGACAAAAAAAAAGATTTTATATTGTATAATAGTCCCAGATAAAAAAAGTTATGAACAAGTTGTATTATTGGAAACAATTTTTGAACACCGCTAGTTAATTATGGCTTTAAACTATGAGAGAATCCATCAAAGAAATTGCTCTAAATTAATTCCCCTATATTTACTTGTTTCATAAAGTTAGTAAAAAAAGTTTAAAAATGACAGATTATAGTTATTCAGAATGTAGAGAATTGATGATATTTTGAATTTAAAATTGATGGTGATATGTTATCTAGGAGAATAAAACGTTAATATGTATGAATTTGTGCTGTTTTATACAAAATGAACATAATATCAATTTTTCTTCTTTTTTTTTTTGCGGAGTTTCCCTTTAACTTTTTAGACTTTTATTGCTGTATTTTTTTGTTTTATTGTGCTATCCTGATACTATATCAACATTCATTATTATACAACGAATGAAATAATATTCTCTAAAATGGCATTGATCATTTTCGGTATAAATGTACTGTTTTTTGGCGCTAAATCTTCAGACTGTTTTTTTACCAAATGTCCTATCTATGCGCTAAAATATTCTCCGCCGTTGATAGTGATACACTTTTGGTGAATGAATTGAATATGTCTAATAATATGTCAATTTACTATTTTCTGTTCGGGTAATTCATCTGCATAAACTGCCTATACAGAATATAATACGGAAGGAATCAAAATGTTGAAATATCGCAAATGACCATCTAAATATTACGCACTAGGGATATAGTTGGCATAAAGGACATGAAATATAAAAGCAGACTATGTTGTTATAAATAAATAAATAATTCCAAATTATATAATCATATCTTTAGAAATTACCATGATAACAGTGTTATTAAATGTTTTATCGACAAGTGTTACACTCTATTGATTGTCATCTGCGTGTAATCGATTGAAATTCATGTCCATTCAACCAGAACCCGTTAATTACGCACGTGTATACAGATTGTAAATGAATATATTATTTCAGCATGTAAGTGTTTTTGTTTTATGGGTCTTGTATTTTGTAAAAAAAAAATTTCAAAATTTGTGATATTTCTACGCACTGGAAAAAAAATTGATTTAAACATTTTTTTTTAATCAATTTTTCAATAAGTTCAATAATAATAGAAAAAAGAATACTTTGTTATCACAACACACACGCGCAACCTCATTTAAAAACTTACTTGTCATTCCTTCATATTTTACTGGATAATCAGAGTTTTATGGAAGTTGCATGTTGAGTGCAACTTTAGATACGTAACCATATTGACATTTTGTAGAAAACCTGCATACTCCAATAATTTAACATAAATCCTGCATTTTCAACAAATTTCAATTTTTCTAAGAGAAGAACAATTAAAAGGAAAACATGTTCCATACATAAAATAGCTGTTTCATTGGGAAGAAAAATTGTTCCCATAGGTAGACAAATTTTCCCATCGGAAAAATAAATGTTCCCATGGGAAGAAAAATCGTTCCCACGGGAAGAAAAATTGTTCCCATGGGAAGAAAAATTGTTCCCATGGGAAGATAAATTGTTCCCATGGGAAAAGTTAAATTCCCATGGGAACTTTTTGTATTCTTCTTTTCTCATGGGAACTGTAAATTTCCGATGGGAACTTTAAAATTCCCATGGGAAAAGTACTTTTCCGATGGGAACTTTAAATTTTCCCATGGGAACTTCTAATATTCCCATGGGAATTTTTAAATTTCCCATGGGAAATGTACTTTTGATCAGCTGTGGTGACAACAGTGACAACAGTGACATGTTGGGACATATGGGGAAATTTAATTTTTTTAATTATCTTTCACTTGGCAAAAAAATATTTTTGATATCTTGTAAAACAACAAAGTCAGATTTGCCAATTCTGGAATGGCAAATTTGTCCCGCACAGTGTTGGCAAATCTGACTTTGTCGGTTTACAAGATACCAAAAATATTTTTTGCCCAAGTGATAGATAATCAAAAAAATAAAATTTTCCCATATGTCCCAACATGTCACCGTTGTCACTGTTGTCACGACAGCTGATTAAAAGTACATTTCCCATGGGAAATTTAAAAAGTACATTTCCCATGGGAATTTTAAAGTTCCCATCGGAACTTTACAGTTCCCATGGGAAAAGACGAATACAGAGAGTTCCCATGGGAAAAGTACTTTTCCGATGGGAACTTTAAATTTTCCCATGGGAACTTCTAATATTCCCATGGGAATTTTTAAATTTCCCATGGGAAATGTACTTTTGATCAGCTGTGGTGACAACAGTGACAACAGTGACATGTTGGGACATATGGGGAAATTTAATTTTTTTAATTATCTTTCACTTGGCAAAAAAATATTTTTGATATCTTGTAAAACAACAAAGTCAGATTTGCCAATTCTGGAATGGCAAATTTGTCCCGCACAGTGTTGGCAAATCTGACTTTGTCGGTTTACAAGATACCAAAAATATTTTTTGCCCAAGTGATAGATAATCAAAAAAATAAAATTTTCCCATATGTCCCAACATGTCACCGTTGTCACTGTTGTCACGACAGCTGATTAAAAGTACATTTCCCATGGGAAATTTAAAAAGTACATTTCCCATGGGAATTTTAAAGTTCCCATCGGAACTTTACAGTTCCCATGGGAAAAGACGAATACAGAGAGTTCCCATGGGAATTTAACTTTTCCGATGGGAACAGTTTATCTTTCCATGGGAACAATTTTTCTTCCCATGGGAAAATTTGTCTACCTATGGGAACAATTTTTCTTCTCATTGAAACAGATATTTTATGTATGGAACATGTTTTCCGTTTGATTGTTTTTCTCCTAGAAAAATAAAAATTTGTTGAAAATGCAGGATTTATGTTGAATTATTGCAGTATACAGGTTTTCTACAAAATGTCAATATGATTTCATATCTAAAGCTGCTCTCAACATGCAACTTCCATAAAAACTCTGATTATCCAGTTAAATATGACAATGGCAAGTAAGTTTTTAAATAAGTTATGCGTGTGTGTTGTGAATACAAATTTCTATTATTGAACTTATTGGAAAATAGATAATAAATGTTTAACAACTTTTTTCCGGTGCTTAGAAAAACCCCATTTAAAAATTATTCTTTTTGCAAAATACAAGACCCATAAAACAAAAACACTATAACCATGATAACATGCTGAGATAATATATTCAGTTACAATCTGTATACACGTGCGTAATTAACGGGTTCTGGTTGAATGAACATGAATTTCGATCGATTACGTAATAGTTATACATCGAGGGATAGGTGTGTCTGGATAAGAAACCCCGTCGGCCGGAGGCCGTAGGGGTTTCTTATCCAGACACGCCGTATCCCGAGGTGTATAACTAACTTACACCCCATTCTAAACCCTATATTTGTTAACATTGATTACTAAATGGAAAAAAAAAAAAAAAAAACTGATAGCATATTTATTGACAATATCAAACCATGATTTAAAATCATGGTTTGATATTGTCAATAAAAATATAAGAATATTTTTTTATTACACGAAACCCACTAGTAACCTTTCTTTGGCTATCTTCGTTCAAACTTTGACAAGTGAGTATATTTTACAAATGTTAAAGTTGTTGTTTTGCATATTCCCGTTAAATCCTGTGCTAATATGGATCAGCGGGTCAAGGTTGACCGTTTCGTGTATTCTTATTACAAACAAAAAATATATCATGCTCCTTGTATGCAGTTGTCAATATGGACGGGTATAAGACGGGCGACATTTTGTGGCAAGCGTTGGATTTGGTAGAAGAGACTTAGGATTAAGGCAATATTATAACCCAAAGTACTTACCTGTATCAGTATAATAAAGGTAATCATAACTGTATTTTATATCTTACGGTTTTATACCCCCCCCCCCCCCCCATCTTCTCGAGATTAAACAAACATTCATATTCGGGCGTACTAAGGGATAGGTGTGACCCGACTACCAGACACGCTCAACATACAAAGATACAGATTTAATATTTAGGAACTCCCTTTTTGGGGGCAAACAGGGGCTGGATCAGCTGGGGGTTACCAACTCAAGAGAAAAGGGGGGGGGGGGTCCAACCATTCAAATGCATTGATCTTTTAAATAAAAGTCGGGTCCAAACCGCGGAACCCCCACCCCCAGATTGGCCAATGGGTAACCGGGGGGGGGGAGTCCCGGGAGTTAGAATCCCCATTTTTTTTAAAAGACCAATGCTTTAGAATAGAGACATATGACTGGGATAAAAAAAAATACATTCAAGCAAAGGAGTATTTAAAGGATTATTTTTGTATTCAAAATAGATGCTTAATTTTTTTTCGCTATTGGAATTTCCTAAAATGTTTTTTTTAATATCTTGAAACAATTTGTAGTGACCACTATTAGTAATTTCTTATGTTCATGCTTTTTAAAAAATAATCAATTTCTATTGTTACGAATAACAATGGACTTTGTTTGCGGGATGTAGAAGCAGGGGTTTCCAGAAACCCCGCTCGTCACACCCTGTGGTCAAAATCCTTTGTTATTCGTAATAATAGATCTATTCAATTTACACTTGTTTCAGAAATAGAAACTATGAAGTATAACAATAGAACTGGGGTGTAAACACAGATGACGATCAATAGAGTGTGGCACGTGTCGTTAAAACATTTACATGGTAATTACTAAAGATGTGATTATATAATTTGGAATTATTTTTTTATTTTTTTAATTTAAAATAACATAGCCTACTTTTATATTTCATGTCCTTTGTGGCAACTGTATCATCACATCAAGTCCCTAGTGCATATTATTGAGGTGGTCATTTGTGGTATTTCTACGGACGTCTTTATTTCAATATTTTGATTCCTTTCGTATTATATTTTGTATAGGCAGTTTATGTAGATGAATTACAAGAACAGAAAAAAAGTAAATTGAAGTCATATTTTTAGTCTCCGTTGTATTGTTTTAAAAACTTAACATTGACATGGATTAGTGATTTCTGTGACATATACATGTACATGTACCAAATGTACAAGTTTGTTACTTTGAGGTTTTTTTTGTGTGACTTATCTTCGTTTTTGTTTTGTTTTTGTTTAAACACATTTTATTTTCAAAAGTAGCATATGGGATTGAACACTAAATACATAAGAGAATAACAAAAAACAAAATAGAAATAGATGTAATACAAACTATAAACGAAAACGAAAACGCAATATAATATTTTTGTAATATGAACTGGCGTGAAAAGTAGGAAGTCAGAATTTTAATTGTATGCAAAGTTCTGAATCTTTGTGTAATTCTGATATAAGATTGCACAGATTCAAAAGTTGCTTTACTTTGCTGAAATGTATAAAGGTCACCGTGAACAGCTCAATTGGTATAACATATCTTTTTAAAATCAAAAACAATATTTCTCTTGCTTCATTGTGAAATGGGCACTCGAAAAAATTGTAAAAACAATCCTCAACAGCATGGCTACAGCTGCATGCGGGATTTAGTTTAATATTAACACAGATCTGCATTTAAGGAGCTTCGCATACTTCTGAACCATTAATGATATTAAGTTTTCTAACACCACAACTAAAGAAATCGAAGAAGGGTGGATGCTTTTAGATTTCAGAAAGTCCATATGTCGGGGTTTAAAATTCCATTCAATAGAAGTAGATGGGAAAAAAAGATGTTTTGGTTATATCTAGTCTTTGACACGGGGTACTACATAGTTGTTACTAATTCGTAAATCATAATTTGAATTTGACCAATAATTAGGAGCATTAAATCGCAGAGATGATCAAGGGCAGTCTCTTTATGTAAAGAATATATTACAAAGAACTTTCTTGACTTTCTTCTGTCTACTAGCAATTTCCGGCCTATTTCGAGGTGTCAGACCACCAATTAAAAATCCCATCTGTTCAACCAAATTTTTCAATTTTCACAGCTTTCTAAATATTTTACCTTAAGTATAACTTCAAAGAAACCAGGTATATCCTGAATTGTACATGTATCACCTTTCTACATGCCAATTTGCAACCCATGTTTAAAGTCTTATAAGAACATTCTGATCTTGAAAACACAGGTACTACCAAAATAACTCCCGGTTTTGTGGAAATCTTAAATTAGTATACTATGTAGCGCATTAATCCTGAATTTTTAATGCAAACTCGTAGACAAGTGAATTTTGGCTCAAAATGGTCTAAATCTGGGACTATTATACTAACGTAAAGTCGCGTTCTAACGACAGTGATGTGAGTTTTATTACACTGATTGGTGTAACGGTTTCCAATCCCGTTAGTATAATAGTCCCAGTCTAAATATATTTCCCTTTCACCAAAAGTTTCAGTTCTGCAAATTTGTTGGTTAGTTGAAGTAAACAATGACATCAAAAGCACTATTTTGTGTCAGAGTAGGGCTACTTTTACATACGTTCTAAATTGGAGGGAGTAATTGGTGGTCTGACACCTAAACGAAATATGTCACAGTAGCTTAACGATTGACATATGTAAAACTATGCATATTCTATGATTAGTATAATAAGGGTTAAGTTTATGCGATCAAGTTTATTTCTTTATAATGCATATTTCAAGTTTTCAAGTAAATATAGGGGAATTAATTGAGAGCAATTTCTTTTATGGATTCTCTCATATATAGTTAGAAACCCTAATTAACTAGCGGTGTTCCGTGTAAAATTGTTTCCAATATTTTTTTTATCTGGGACTAATATACATTTATAAAATCTTTTTATGTCACAGTATTTATATAATAAAATTGAGAATGGAAATGGGGAATGTGTCAAAGAGACAACAACCCGACCATAGAGCAGACAACAGCCGAAGGCCACCAATGGGTCTTCAATGCAGCGAGAAACTCCCGCACCCGGAGGCGTCCTTCAGCTGGCCCCTAAACAAATATGTATACTAGTTCAATAATACCTTTATTTAATTCCTTAACTTGACCATCAGCATGGCTAAAGAAATTATTGCCAGAGGTACTGTGAGGTGACACTTCCAGGTATTCAAGCGATTTCCTGTCGGGCTTAAAAATTCTTATTACACGTAATGCAGGTTTACGCACCGCTGAGCAGTGTACGCGCGGACGGTAATTTGGAACTTTATTTTAAAAAATCATCTGTTATAATATATATACATCATGTGTTACAGTACATTGATATACTATATATTACTAAACTCATACGTGTAGTCAATTTTACTACCAGTTGTTTATGGTTACAGTTCTCGTGCAATGAATGACATTTAATTCCAACCAAAGATTTGAGGAATTAACAATTTATTGAGATATTTTCCATCGGTAAAATTTAAAAAAAGAAAGTTTGTATTTCTTGACAATAATAATGGATTTTTCAAAATATTTAAATATTAATTCACAAAAATGAACGCACTTGCCGATCGTTGGTTTAGAAAGATAGAAATATTCGGAACTAAAGATAGTCACAATTAAACTATAAAGTTTTAAAATATGTATTTTGAAAAAAAGACAAAAACCGCCAGAACAGATCTGATTTAAATCCAGGGTCCGTATATGCATATGGTACTTAAGTTAAGATTTGACCCGAACGGACGGATTTTTCTACATGTTCTACAATAAATTTATACCTCGATTGGATATTGTTTTATGCATATATGTCCAGATCTATATAGAACTTACTTTACTTCGTCGAAAGTACGAATATAGAAAAATCACAGATTTTTATTTCAACTAGAACGTTCTAGAACAGTTAAAGAAATCATTACAATTGTTAGTTATTTTGTACATGTACAACTATAATGCGAACCTTGTGAAATAGCACGTGAAATCCCAACTAAGCGTGAATTCTTTGGAAAAGCGACGGTTCTATTAATACCTATTGTCAATTTCAAGTTCTGTTTCGACATACATTGTAATATATGTCACTGGACGTTAAAATTCCATCATTAATTTCGTCTTCGTCAAATATTGCTGTTGGTTTCTTTTTTTTTTTTTTATTACATATACATGAATACACCACAAGTTATTCCTATGTAATCTCATTTAGATATTTAATGCAAAGTAAATTTAAAGATGAAAGTCGTATTAGTTCGATAGTGCTTCAAACTAAATATAAACTGAGAATATATGTATAACTGCCATATTCCGAATCCCGGACATTCATTTGTATAAATGAAGAAAAGATAACAATGATCGGTATCTGAGTGAATCTACGTCTCAATCAAGCTTCATAAAGATATTACAGAATATTCAAGATTTACAACTTTTCTTGAATATGATTGCCAATGAAATAAACTATGCAGGAGATTTCAAATTAGCCCAATTAATTTGTGTGTGTACTTTAACAACTGAAATCGTAATTCTGCTGTAGTGCACGTCGACCGTATCTGTAACAGGAAGGCTTATGGTAACCATACTACCTTGCTAAGTTCAAAAGTACATAACAACCCTTTCTTTGTGCATTATACGCTCAGGAACATACATCTTACTATTTTGCATGGATTGGTAGCAAATGTTACTTTTCAAATGTAGTCCTTAACCAAAAGCGTTGATTTTTTTCCCATCTGACAAGCTTAATTTTGGATCAAGTGATCATACAAGTACGGAGGCTAGGATTTATAATTCGGCTAGTCTGGATGACTTCGTGCAATACCCCCGCTCCGTATTCATTATAGTTTTTATATAAATCATTTAAATTTTAGATCCTTCAGTTTGCATATAAATATGATATTTAAATGTCGTATGGCTTAGTACAACCTGCAAAACATTTTATTTGATGTCACCAATAGTAAACATATAAAATGAAACAATAACTTACTACTAGTATACCAATATAGACTTTTGTTGTATGATTATACAAACCGAAATCACTACTAGACGAGGGGTTGACACGCTCAAATTAACAAAATTGTGTTTCAAAGAACCAATGCACCAAATTGATTTTATAGGATTTAGTTTAACATTTCAACCTGTTCAAGGAATGTATTACTGTAAATTCAGAAATTATTGCGATGTTTTTATTTTTGCGAAAAATGCAAGGTTATTATCGCAATAATTTAAACTCGCATTTTGAATTTTTTTATATGAAATGAACAGGATATTTCTAAATATCGCAAAAATTAAATCGCATTTTAATCTAAAATGACAAAATCGCAATAATAAATGCACGCAATAATTTCTGAATTTATAGTACTTGACAAGAACAATTTAAATGTAGGACAAAATCGGCTTACAACACGAAATTTGTTCAAAGAATAGTACCAAGCATGTGACAAAATGATGGGTATGTAACAGAGGTATCGCAATTGCAGATGGATTGGTAGATAGTTACTGTTTGTTCAACGTTCAGTGACAAGTATCTCATGCATATGCAAGACCAAACTAAGTTGGGCAGACGACAAAAGCGAAATTGTGACAAATTCGTTGTTCAAAATTTATTGACCCTAAAACATAACAACAATACAGGCTTATAGTATTTTGAAGCATTTTTGAAGCATTCAAATATAATGAAACGTATGATAAGGCAAGTCGGCCCAAAAATGATTGATATTTCAAAGAAAAATGTATAGTGTGTTCTAGAGAGTGTGTTCATTGTAAACTTAAACCAGAATGCGTATAAATGTTTCTATTATAACAGTCACAAACCACTTCTAGAATTAAAAATCAGCGATTTACCATTCATGCAATAATATTTTGTAGAAAATCTTATTAGGTTATTCAAATTCTCGGACACTTAATTTTTTTCCAGAACACGTTATACATGTAGTTAATATCAGAGCCATATAATACATGTATTATATCTTGGACTATAATACTAAGTATAATAGTCCCATAATATATTATCTGTTAATATGCATCCTTCTTTTAAAGTCTTGTTTTTCTTAAACACTTTAGGACCGTATATCGGGGGCACTGCCGAAAATAATCTTTCAAAAAGCAAATTTAAGTTTTAACCTTTAAAACTTGTATGTCAGATAATTTGACCACATGACAAGAAATTCTACAATAAACATTGGTCACGCACGACAGATTCCGATGTAACACACGTGCCGTTACAATAGCCAGTTTACACGCATCAGCGCACACAGGTTTGTCGAATTGGCCAGTTGATTGGAGGAAAATTACCGAAAACCACGCCTACCTTAAACTAATACCCAATCAAACGCCTTTGACAGAAACATAAATAATACATGGATAAGATTACAGAGATTTGGTTGCGTATTCAATATTTGGAAAAGTTTAGACTCTTAATTCAAACTTAGAAGTATAGAATATGCCCGTAATGCAAGTTTCGCAATTTTACAATAAATTTTATACATAATTTCACCTACCTAGTGAGGAAAAAATACAAATTTAAAAAAATTTGCAAATTAAAACTATTTCGAATGTTCTCTATGTGTTATAGCAGTCTCAGTCTATTCGTACAAAAAATCATCACCAATTAAAAAATCAAATATTTCTTTCACCTGTATCCAATCGGAAAAATAATTCATTTTAGTCTTTGATCTAGATGCAAAAGACGACAATGCTCCTTACAGTTAAAACAGTCTACTCCAAATTTCATAGCGTATGCAGAGCTTGACAGATACCCATTACTGTCCTATGTAAAGTTGCGAATGATACATTTCTAGAGTATATTCTTAATGGAAAAGAAAGTAAAATTTGTGTTGAATTATACAAACTTGTGTTTTTATATTATGCTAATAACGGAATAGAAACTAAGTGGATATCATATATGAAAAATATTTTTGATAATTACGGTATGATCTGCGGTATGATTATGTCCAATATTATAATGCACAGTTTGTGATAAATGTGTGTCAAAATTTATTAAACAAAAACCCAAAGACCAGTTTCAACAAGAATGCTTTGCTTTTATTGCAGAATCGCATAAAACCTAATGTTATCGTATTTTTAAAAAGAATTAACAATTTGAAAAAAATACTTTTCATTTTTACCTTACTAAATTCATTTTGTATATTATGCAAATATAGATGTGGTAGTCACCACTTGCCGATTGAGTCTGGAAGGTGGCAGGATTTACAGAGAGAAAACATAATCTGCCGTCTCTGTGACACAAACAACATTGGTGACGAGTACCATTACATTATGAATTGTAGAACATTTAAACTATAGAAAGAAGGAAATTTTTACGGAACTGCTGTTAGTCAAACCCTAATATCTTTAAAGTTGATCAACAGTTTAACTCATCAAATATTGTAATATTAGAAAAACTATGTAAAAGTTATAAATGTAAAAGTTAATTTAATTGTATCGTTTACACATGCATGTAATAATTTTACCTTATAGTTATGTTTATGTATGTTCTCGATAACTAGTAATTGAAGTTTTATGAGAAATAAAGTATTCGTATTCCTTTAAACCATAAATTACACGAAGACAGCCTACCGGTAAAGTACAAGTGAATATATCATAAAGTATATATTAAATCCTCATCCGTCCTTGTAAATGCAAAACTCTGGATTCTCTTTGATATTTACCTGAGAGATCATAAAAGACAAATCTAACAAGACTTTCAAAGTTGTTTGCCAAAAATGAATTGAAATAAAAGATTTTTGTGTAGACGAGTAACAATATTGCATTAGAATGATTAGAAAATTTGACCAAATGAATGAAATAAACTTTAAAAAGTGCACATCTTTCTAGTGGCGAAAACCACGCATATCGAGTTACGTCGACGAAAAAGAATAAGTACATTAATTTAATAATAATTATGAAGTCAATTTCATGAAATTATAGGATTATAATTAGAAAACAATCTTAAAGGGAAATCACACTATTGTTTATACGCATCGTTCTCGGCGCCGCTATAGTGTCGTGTCCGTATTATGACGTCGCCGTTTCGAGTCCGTCGTAAAGGTTGCTAATTTCTAAAATGGCTGCCCGCTCAAAGGGACGTTCACGAAAGCAAGAGAAAGCAAATGACGTTTTGATTTAAGTGCAAAAAATGAAAATGCTACTCGAAACGCACAAAATGTATGGCAAAAAAATAGCCGAAAGTGGTCTTGATATGGTCTTGAATTACCTTACGATTGGGTTTAATTCAAATGAGTTACTCTCTTTAAATAAAGATATTATTATTATTATTATTATTATTATTATTGAGTTATTTACATACAATACCATTTATACAATTATTTTTCTTAAAGGTTTATTAATTTCACCGAAAAATATTGTTAGATATGAGAAATATCAACATTTTTTGTTGATCTGGTCTTTATTATTTGTAGCGAAATCCGTCAGCTCAACTTTTTTTTGTAGAAAAACTTTTTTTATTTACTGTAAAGTTTATATTTTCATATATTAACAATTTTTTTTATCTCGCAGATTTCTTAGTTTCACGAAGAAAAAAAATATTTAAAAACAAAAGAGATATTTATAACACTTTTTGTCGATCATTTCAGTATAATCAAAGCGTACATCGGCGAATGTGAAATCCGTCCGTTCAACTTTTTTTTTTTTAGAAAAACATTTTGTTTTACTATGAAGTTTAAATTTTCATATAAGAAAACTATTAATCTCGCAGATTTCTTAGTTGTATGAAAAAATATTGTAAAACAAAAGAGATATTACTAGTAACACTTTTTGTCGATCAGTTCAATATTGTAAAGCGTACATCAGTGAGTGTGAAATCCGTCCGGTCAACTGTTTTTTTGTTAGATTTTCATAAAATATAGTCTAATATTTCTAAGGTCTTCAAATATTAAAATAATCTATCAAATAACAAAAAAGTTCTGACTATTTATATCTCATCCGGTCAATACGGGCAATTGTCCTGTCATTAGTGTAACCCAACTGTTGACAGCGTATTGTCGCGATGCGGTATGTGGGAATATACTGGAAAAAATAACAATATACCAAGAGTAACAGCATGTAAGCGTACAGCTTCCGGAATTTGTAGTTTTCTGTCCAACAGAGGGATGTAAATAATAACAATGAGTTTCGATGTTCCGTTGGTATCAAACGCCTCTCTCTCTCTCTCTCTCTGTTTCTTTTTTTTGTGGGGGGGGGGGGGGGGGGGGAGTGGGGTATGGGGGGAACAAACACATGAACACGAGTGATTCGTAGAGTTATCATATTTGTTGAAATATCAAACGTTATTTAAGAATAACGCCAGTAAACATCACTGTAAAAGAAGCATACAAAATTTTACATCGGTTGCTTGCTGTCGACATCAAAGAAAATTTAGCACCGTATTATATAGTACATTATACGCAATCTTCCTTTAATGCTTTGTACAGGCTTACATAATTTGGGCACAAAAAAAAATCATATTTTGTAGTATTTCTTCAAACTGTCAATTATAGCGAAGTGTACGACCAGCAAGTTAAAAAATAAGGCCGCTAGACGTCAGAGCAATCTGGGAATATCAAACACTATGCCTAGTTATTTTTGTACTTTTGGTGACCGTGCTACCTACAACAACAACAAAAAATCCACAGTGTATATTTGGCTTTACAAGACTCCAACTAGAGAAATATTTAACACACACACATGTATTTATGTATAGAGTAACATGTCTTTCAGAGTGCTAATCTGTAACCATCACATTAAGGTCCGTCTTGTGAAAGAGTATGCATCTCATATAGAAAAAAAATTTGTGCTGATATTCATGTAATATTTGCCACTGAAAGTTTTGCAAAAATCAAGAAAAAAACGAAAACAAAAACAAAACAAAAACTAGTAATTCAGATGTAGGTTCGTGTTCAGATCACTTAATGTGATCACTTGCCTGTCAACAAACAGTGATATAGGGAGATTGTCAGATTCCGATCATGACTGTAAAGGACAACCATTTGTTTAATACAAAGGTAGCTGATTTACTCTTGATACCTTGGTTCTTTAGAAAAAAAACGGCCAACATGATATAGCAGAGTGCTGAAAGTGGCACACACAATCAATCAGTTATTTTCAAATTACCTATCATTAATCAGTTTTGGCAAAAAAAGTATAAAGGCTATACCATACTGAAACATAAATGTGATAAAAGAATATACAATTCAAGAAAGAGAGGTGCACCAACAGAAAATAGAAACTGCAATCTTTCTTTTAATTTCATCCGATCTCAGATCTCAAAATTTTAACTCTTACCAGAATTTATTCTATCTTACAGTATAACTCTGAAGTTTCTAAGTGGAACTCGAGCTTTAACTAGAACTCTTTACTCGAATAAACATTCGAACTAAAAATAAAACTGGAACTTTAACTCTAAATTTAGCTGGAACTCGAATTCTTATTCTACATCAAAGGTTATCCACACTCTCATTTGTCATCTGATAAAAAAATTCGTAAGGGTTCCACGGAACCCAGTGTCTCGCCTACTTTTGCTGTTAATCGCAGGCTCAACAAAAATGAGGAAAAAAATCAATAAAAATATTCCTCTCGATACTATCTTTTGATTATAAGAAGCTTCTGTCCAAGTTTGGTATAAATCTAGGATAGTTTATGGATCTAATAAATGTTTAAAAACTTTAACTGCATACTGTATGTAATGTTAACTGGAAGAAAAACTAAGTCCATTTATAAGTAAAATACGGATAAACAGGTACAAAATTTTGACAAAATTTCCTTCGAGATACAAGCTTTTGATCATAAACAAGCTTCTGTCCAAGTTTGGTACATATCCAGGATAGTTTAAGAAAGTTATTTAAATCTTAAAAACTCTAACAACAGAGTGAATGTATTGTTTCCTGGCAGAAAAACTAAGTCAATTTATATGTAAAATACGGAAAAAAAAGATTTTTTTTTTTACAAAATTTACTTCTGGATACTATCTTATGATCATAAACAAGTTTCTGACAAAGTTTGGTACAAATCCAGGATAGTTTAAGAAAGTTATTAAAAATTTAAAAACTCTAACCACAGAGTAAATGTATTGTTTCCTGGCAGAAAAACTAAGTCCATTTATAAGTCAAATATGGAAAAACAGGAATTTTATTTTTACAAAATTTGCTTCTGGATACTATCTTATGATCATAAACAAGCTTCGGTCCAAGTTTGGTAGAAATCCAGGATAGTTTAAGAAAGTTATTGAAACTTCAAAAACTTTAACCACATAGTGAATATTTGTGGACGCCGCCGCTGCCTCCGCCGACGACGACGACGACGACGACGACGACGGAATGTAGGATCGCTATGTCTCGCTTTTTCGACTAAAGTCGAAGGCTCGACAAAAAACTAGAGTTAGATAAAATATATCGATATTTCCACAGAAACACGGATAGATGTAGCAGAACAAGAAAAAAAAACTAGATCCGTTTATTACAAATTAAAAGATTTTTTTAAATACATCAACTGGGAACATTATATGTTCCTGATATCAATATGGCGATGTGTATTTCATTGTCAATTAACTCTAAATTATCAGATCAAGGATTTGTATAGTGAGAAGGATTGGAATCTCGTGAACTATTTGCATTGCCTGTATTGAAATAAGCTGCGTATGATGAGATTTTGCGAGATTTACCGTGATGCATCTCGTTAGTCGTTTTTCGTCCACCATTACAAGTTGAATTTATGTCGTTTCCAGATAAACTCGACGTTTTGTAAGTATACCTTAACAAAATTACATGATGTGATACTTTTAAGTGTAAGTTTATGACAGTTCTGATTCAAAAAACAGTTTATATCTTTACAAAACACATTGTCTGCATCTAAATATACTATGCATTTTATCTATTGGTCATCGTAATAATCCCGCCCAAATAGGCGGTCCAAACCACAACTTTAATCTCAATCTCCTCCTTCATAATACGGAATTGTGTTCAGAAACTTGAATTATATGAAATAAATGTGTGTGGTGCGTGTATATTATAAACTATATAGTGTAAGGAGCTTTCGTTGTTGTTATTTTAATGGTTATTTCAGACCAACCGTCAAAAATCGTCCCGCGTCAGTGCAAAAAGGGGTGGACTGATAAAATACCAATAAAGTGCCGCATTCGGTCGATTTCAACACTAAAACGTAATTATATCAATTTATCATAGTTTATTTGTTGTACTTTCTAAAACATTTGGCTTGCAAAATGATAACGTGTGATATTATCATATTTTCAAAATACCGCTACGGTTACTAGATGCATCCAAAAGTCGTTATAATGGGCGGGACTAAATTAACATAAATAAACTTCCTGTAGTCCCTCGAACGTGATGAAAAATGTTTACAGTAGAATACATAGTTTGCATCTGTCGTTTCATGGACATTTACACCAAAAGGTATTGTTTTTTCCTTTAGAATTGATATGAAAATGTACTGGGAAATACCTTTATGCCTTCAAGGGTTAACAGAACCCTGCTTACGTTCACCACATCAACTGAGTATATCATACAGTCATACTGCACATAGGCTACTGTCATAGGTGATGGCATATTTTGGCAGTAGTATAAAGTGAAAATATAGGGACACTATTAATTTACAAGTTAAAGGCGTGTTCTTACTATCATATATTAAGACTGTCTATCTCTCCAATTTTTTGGTATACCTCAGGCCTGTACCAAAGATAACAGGAGATAGTTACATTTGTATATGTGTATATATGTGCTTAAAAGTGTGGGGGATAAGGGTACGATTTCAGTGCGACTAATTCAGTTAATGAAATAAAAAATATATATTGCCGTCTTCAGGATAAATCACAAGCGCTCGTCCCAGACCAGTATAATTTTTCTAACTGCCCAAATGAATAAAAAGAAATTTTATGAAAGACTATTTTTCAGGCTTTGTTGTCAAAAAGTGTTCCACAAAACACAAAATTTCTTAACACTCATAAACAAAAACCAAAAAGAAAAGAACGGTCCATTCACTTGTACATGTATCATGTGTATGGAGAATTTGAAAGTAAAATTAGGCACTTCATCAAGGAGCAGTTATAAACTCTCAGCTCACTACTAAAAACTCTTCATACATGTATTGTCAGGACTCTTGGGCGTCTGGGTTCATCATTTGAAATATAAAGAAATACCAAAATAGTCAAAAATTTTATGTTGTCATTGTCAAACATTTGATATTCCTGGGATGGATACATGTCTACTAAAGTACATAATTAATCCTTGTTACCCCAATACAATCAACCGGTTATGTACTTGTATAGGATGCATAATGTGCCAATGCGAATTTCAAATTCTGAACTTTTTCTGACCAGACTCCATATTCTACATAAATTCATGTCTTGTATTTTATTATTTTTGTGATGTATTATGAACTGTACACATGTTACTTTGTTAATGTTCACATATATATATATATATGTATACCATAAAACCCACGATAACTGGATTAATTTCAATAAAATACATATCCCAGCATTATTATAGTGAACATGTAAATTACATCTGTTTACATGGTTTAAACAGTAACAGATTATACATAACCCAGCAGTGACGAGTGCCCAATTATTCGTTTTTAAATAACTGCAAAATTCTCTAAATGTTATTTGATAAAAAATAATTATTTAACTTTTATATATGGACAGCTAGGAGAGTAGCTTACTCTTGATACATAAGTAATAAAATTTCAGTTACTGTGTATAATTGTTTAACATCATATTTGCATTAAGTTTTTTACTTTCAGATGTAAAAGATATTTTGTGTTCTAATAGTACTTCTCTCTGAAGACAATAGTTGATTATGGCTGTGGATAATAATCAGGTAACTACATTATTATATATATAAAATAATACTGATACCAGAATTACTTTAAAATCATTATATTCAGAATTTGTGCAAGAATCATACCAGTGTGCCACATCTCTTAATATTTTTTACAGAAATTCTTAGTTGAATTCTAGCCAGCTCTGACAGCTTTCAGCACTAGTACTACATGTAGTACTGCCACAAAATGTAATTTTTAGATTCTTATTCGTAGGCAGGTGTATTTTGTTTTACATGTAATGTTTTATTTTTTTTTGCTTTGAAATTAAATGGATTAATATTATAATTTTACAATATGGAAAATGTCAGGGAAACCCTAATTATATTTTATGTATTTTAGTCTTACAAAAAAAACTGTTTGTTATTTTCAGGATACCAAAGTTAAAGAAAGGAGATATCTTTCTTTGTGGTGAAAGTGCAAGAAATAACACCATATTCTGACTTACAAAATGATCACTCATACTGCATGCAATACAGGGAAAGGCATCAAACCAACAGAGCTCCAGATAAGCTGCGTATTTGCGTGATCACGCAATACAAATTATAAAAAACCCAATGCAATTGACCATTGCAGGGTTCAATAACCCAATTGATTCAAAGGAAAACCCAATTATATGCCAAAACCATGAGTTCTCAACCCTTTTTTTGGCTACCGTTTGCGTTATTTACCCTTATCTGTTTACAATCGTCGCGTAAATCTATTTTTATAATAATTGGAAATTTTCTTTCGTTCTTAAAATAGATCTCTGCATCAAGAAGCTGAAATGGGTCCCTGTTTAAATTTTCCGTTGCTCAAAAGGTACACGTGGTTTTGAAAACATTTCGATCTTCTCGGCGTTTATCCAATTAGTGTGTGTCATGTTATCATATTTTTTTTCGAATTGCTCGGGATTTATCATAACATACATTGAATTAAAACAAAAGTGAAAGTCCGGTAGAAATATTGAATAGAAGCATGTTTTCAGCTTCTTTTGAATAGCTAAGTGAAATTTATGATGATAACAAGAATCAGCCATTGTTATTAGGAAGCCTCCATAGAACGCACGGGTGTTTATGCGTACCTTATCGAGAACATTGCTAATTAACACGGGGTTTCGTCAAAAACAAAATCAGTTGGAAAAAGTGAAAGGCCAATATTGTAGTTGGAAAACATCGGAAACCAAAAGTTCTAATGAGGGACAGCTTGACCCAGATTTATATAAATTAAATTAAACAAAAACATTCAAGTATACAGTTTATATCATATATTTCTTCCATTTTACATTTAATGAGTGAGTACACACACATGCATTCGTCTCAGAATTTTTTATATAAAGGTATATAGAGGGGGGGGGGGGGGGGGGGAATCTGAGACGAGTGTCTGTGAATACACATATCCGTTTTTTACAGTTTATATAAGTTGTGACAAAATACACTGACTGGCAGACGTTTGAAACAGGACACAAATTAAACCTACAATCGCTCGTCAGTGAATAAACCTAATGAAACATATATATAGCACATATACAAAGAAAGGAACATACACATGTATTTAAGATTGAAAAACATCTGGGGTTGATATTGCTTAAATATTCAATATTGTGTGGATGAAAAAACCCAATACAATAATGAGCTTGGTGGTGAAAAACCCAATTTGATATCAACTTGAGGGGTGAATTGAAATTGATAATGCAATTAAAAAACTTTATCACCCAATTAAATAAGAAAATGGTGGGTAAACACCCCAAATTGTGAATTCTTATCTGGAGCTCTGAAACCAAGCCTCTAGAAGACATACATTTGTAGAATGTATTTTCTATGATGTACACGTCGCAGAGGATACTTTATGTTCCAAAAATTCAAATACAAATTGTGTCAGCTCCTGTGACCAACTTAAGACGGAAGTTAACCAGAGTATGAAATCACCATTATCAATATGTAAAATCCAACCAGTGACTATATATTTATTCAAATAGTGTCATGAATGGAATTAAAAAAGGACTTGGAAAATTAACATGTTTTAATATTGCTTTGTGTGTTAATAAAATTTGTTAGCAAGAACAAACTTCTTTTATTACAAGACATCCAGAATACATGTCTTCATACATGTCATAGCGGGTACCAGCATTTCTGTGGTTGGGTGTTCCCAGATAGTTTAGTTTGTAACAATGTTCCATTTTTTGGTCTTTCATGCTTGGTTCATAAGGAATGTAAAAAAATATTTCATGTGGGTATAAAAATAAGGAGATGTGGTACGATTGCTATTAAGACAACTATCAGGAGATCAAAGGACAAGGATGTAAACGAAGACAGGTCAGTGTTCACTAAGATAGGTTTTCTAGGTACAATGTAGGTACTTTTTGAAAGTGGATAACCAATGGATTTATTGGGTCAATGGGATGAAGGTGGGGTGATGTGGGAATGAATATTTTAGCTTGGTGAGAATAAGTAGAAGAAATAATGTTGCCCGTTCAAGATGAAAATGAATAAGCTGCTGCATTTCTGCCTCACATTAAGCATGAAAAATTATGTAAAAAAGTGAAAATGAAGCTATGTGACATAAACAATCTGAGCAACAGATAAAAATGAAATAATATTGACTATTTGTGAATAATCTGTCCAAGAGAAATCCTCCTGCCTTACCCCCTAAAAATGAAATGATTGTCCACTTATATATGCTCTTATTTAATGCTAATAAAAAATGTCAAATCTTTACCAATATAAAAATAAGGAGATGTATGAATGCCAATGAGACAACTATCCATCAAATTCAAATGAAGTGGATGTAAGCAATTATAGGCAACTGTACAGCCTTCAACAATGAGAAAAACCCATATTGTATAGTTGTCTCTAAAAGGCCACAACGTGAAAAATGTGAAACAAATTATCAATATGAGTAGGGTGTATGACACAATAAGCAGATAACCCATCAAAGTTATTCGTAAAATGCTATTAGTTGCTTGTGTTACTAATGTTTTTCACAAGGGAAATTTACTTGTACTTGCCATGGGTACAACCATTGATTTTAGGATATGAATGATACATTCATTGTTGAAGACCCTACATCAACTGTCAAGATGAAGAACAGGAATAAAAGCCATGTTCATTGATAATTTTCTATGTTTTCTATGTATTGGGTGCGATTTAGTTCTATGTACATTTACTCCATATCATTTCAGTTTCTATTTTACTGTTGTTTATAATCATGAACTTATTTTTAACAACCTGCCAGTCCTTCAATGAACTCAAACCTCTATAGTTCCAGTTACAACTCATGTATTTGCAGTTTGAACAGACGAGAATTCTTGAAAATCAATGAATTCATTTAATTTCTCATTTGTTGCGGACCTTACATTTGTACATGTATATTGATTCTGTTAAATTTATTCATAACTTAACTATGATAAAAAATCAACATACAGATATTGTATGGAGACTGACTATTCTTGAAGACTGTATGATTTCCTCTTAACTGTCAACATGGTCAATGCTCTTGTGGTAGTTGGGTCAGTTTCATATACTAGAAGAAAGGACAAAGACAAGCTGCGAAAATAAATAATTGTTTTGACCTTCTCTTTGGGGTTATCTTAAACAGCTATTACTAGTATCATAAAGATGTGTTGGGCTACTCAAATTAAGATCACAAGAAAAACAACAACATAATTACGATAATTTTCGGCAACTGCCAAATGTAAACGACTATCAAAGTTTATTTTCCAGCTTGAGAGAGGTCCTCAATATGACATACTCAGAAGGAATCGTGATATCTTTGCGAATTAAAACAAAATATTGATCAAAGATGCTAAAACAAACTAAACCTAACAACAAACAAGTCAGAAATGATTATCTTGCAATACACGCTGTTCGACCGGATATTTACTAACAGGCGCGTATAAATTTATAGTGGCGAGTACGCAACATCTCACGATACGCGAGAAGTGTCGATATACCGCGAGATTCCAATCCTTCTCACTATACAAATCCTTGATCAGATGCATTGTATTTCTCATAACATACCAACGTTGAGCGATTAATCGAACGGTAATAAAATATACGTAATACATAAAGTTTTAATATCCAGGCGATGAACATTGAACATATTATGTACAATGAACATGCAACGAGATATGAAAAATGGGTGCGTAATGATAGAACTCAGAAAAAAATTTGGTTTCCACAGTTCGAATAATTTATGAAGCGTTGTGTAATTACGGAACCAATTTTAAATTCCTACCGAAAATAGGTTTCTTTTAACGTGCTGAGTTTGTGGCATTTTTAACACGGCATTTCAGGTTTCATCTTCCCGGTGCGAATGGACAAGCTAGTGAAATTATGGTAACGAAATTATTCTGCCTGCAGTCTAAAAGGAACGTTTTACTTTTCAGCCCGGATACCCTCAGTCTTCCGAGGTAGAAGATTCTTTATCTGGAAGCCGAAAATTATTTCTATAATACGGCATGAGGCAAACATTCGTTTTCCCCATACAACAAATGCAATTTAAAAAATGAGATGACTTCAACTTTGACAATTACTTTATAATAAACTGTTCAGTATTGTATCTATGTTTAACGATTCGATAGATTGATAAAGATATCAATGAATAATCAAAATACCTTAAAAAATGTTCAAAATGATATTATATTTTGTAGTGAAAAGGTTTAATTGCAAGAAATGCTGTTATGCCAGCAACGTCGTTCTATAACGTTAAAAGGTTATAGTTCCCGCCAAAATTCAATAATAAAGATTATTTCCGTTTTAGCGGATTTAAAACATCGGTGACCCCCCTTTTTTATTTATGCTTTTAAAATCTTCCCTGAAGCTGCAACTTATGTAGAAGTTTGAAGGGAAAAACATTAGTAGATTTTTTTTATTTCAAGAAAAATCTATAATAAATAGCAATTAAAAATGGCGGGACATGTTCAAATGCCTTCAAAAATAAGGAAACCGAGACAAATAAATGTTCATAAGGTATAAGTTACATTTGACTGTTTTTGTTATTCCAGTTAAACTTGGTTTTTCAATAAGTTTGTCTTTTTCTAACAATTTAGAGCGGTATTTCTATATTTCGTTATAACGCGATTCTTTAAGTTTTGATGACGTCATATCTCGAAAACAACATCGGTGACCCCAATTTTTTTTTCGCCTAAAATATCTTAATAAGTATGATCTGTCTACATGCAAAATTTCAATGAATTATTATTAGTAGTATAAATAGTGTGATTTCCCTTTAAACACGATTCGTGATTTCCCATGTATATAGATTAAAACAGATTTATAATTTTTATTCTTAAACTAAATTCTGAAATACAAAGGCATGGCTCTGATACTTGACAGTTCAGCGAACACTATTACATGAAATGCACGATGCTATTGATCGAAAACAAAGGTGAGAGATTCAAATTGTAAAATCAGCCGCTGGACGGTAGAATTTCTATCAATCATTCAACGGTAATAAAAGACTTTTGAGTGTAAAAGTATGATAGAAATACTTTTAATTTATTGAAATTACATTTTTTTATCAAATGGAATGCTTGTTAAACTGTTCCAGTCATGGTTACTAGTAACTGTCAGTCCATTGCGATATTTCATAGCTCTTTTACAAATTCTGAAAAAAAAAGAAAAATAATGTTCCCATGGGAAGAATAAATGTTCCCAAGGGAAAAAGGTGTTCCCATGGGAAGAAAAATTAGTTCCCATGGGAACAAAAATTCCCTTGGGAAATTTAGAATTTCCCATGGGAAGAAACTATCTACTAATGTTCCCATGGGAAATTGTAGTTCCGAAGGGAACTTCAAAATTCCCATGGGAAAAGTACTTTTTCCGATGGGAACTTTAACTTTTCCCATGGGAACTTCGAATATTCCCATGGGAATTTTTAAATTCCCATGGGAAATGTACTTTTAATCAGCTGTGGTGACAACAGTGACAACGGTGACATTTTGGGACATATAGGGAAATTTAATTTTTTTGATTATCTATCACTTGGGCAAAAAATATTTTTTAATATCTTGTAAACCGACAAAGTCAGATTTGCCAATTCTGGAATGGCAAATTTGTCCCGCACAGTGTTAAAGCATGTACATATATACAATACATAAATATTGTCTGTTGCAGTTGACCGAAAATAAAAGGGCTTAAAATCAGAAGTCAGATTTTCTTTGCCTATGTTTCTTCATAGCATTTTTCTTTTTTACTGCTCTTATTAACATAACAATTTGCATGTTAATTTGGGGGAGAGGCATGTAGTCTATGGTGTTAGAAAAGAATTAAAGAATAAAATGAAAAAAAAAATAAAAAAAACGAGATTTTTTAAAATTAATTTTTCACGTTAAACTTTGTAAATGCTACATATTTGTAATGTTTATTGTATATTTGTGTTATTTTGTAGCAGTCCAATTGATTGGATTTTATACTTATATATATCTTATATCGTATTTGAGACCCAGGACCCAACCAGAACCTCCATCCCTTTTTATGCTATATGTATTTATAAATTCACCCATCTGAAATTGTTTTTGTATGAATGAATTACAACGATTATAAATGACATACTTGAACAATCAGGTTTTTTTTTTCTGTGATATAACAACATAAGCATTATGACATAAGAATTATATGGGGAAGTGTACTAATTCCAAAGTTGTTCATATCCTGGCCTCGTTGGTACACAGTGGAATCTCAACCTAAAAAGTTGGGTACAGAGTTGAGACGTCCGGTTGGAGTTTGAATAACACCTCCCGTTCATATATTGATTAATGTGAAAGTCCCTACTCATTTACATATATATTAAATAAGAAAATCAAAACCCATTTATACACATGTATATTTCCAAGCTACCTGTTTAAATTAGGTAATCAAATAAGTTTTCATTTTTTTAATTAACTTTAATAAAGTCTATTTCTACTCGCTGCTAAATGACATTGATGCCCCCTCCCCCTTTTTCCGTGGGCTGATAAGAGTTGAAAGAAATGATTTTGCCCAACATGCCCAGAGCATGAGGAAAATTAATTCTCTGCAACTCAAAATGCAGGAACTAAATTGTGTACAAAGTAAAAATGAAGCTTTGCTGCAGTAAAATATAAGCATGCGTAGCAACAGATCAAAATGAATAGATCTATTCGTCAAAAATTCCCCCACTCCCTAAAAAAATCATATAGTTGTCCCCTTAAAAGTAAACAACCCTGACCATGGCAACCATAAAAGAACCCTTGTAGTAAAGTTACAAAATGCATGACAATTGACTTGGAAACAAGTCTAAAAAGACAACTCCGATCGTCAATAAGACAATTCGGACCACCAATAAGTAAACTCGGACCATCTATAAAGACAACTCAAAGATAAATTATTCAAAGTGGATTTGAACTATACAAATTATTAAATGATATATACAGTCCGCCAAAAGTTAAGCACCACCTATTTTTATTAATTTCATCGGATTTTTTTTTTATTTAAAAAAATCAGTTAATCCTCGAAAATGAGAAAATATTCATGTAGCAATTTTGTCAACATATACCATAAACAAACCGTAGACTTAAGTTTGTTCACGTATGCAGGTTCTATGCATTTGAAATTTGCGTTCATAGAAATAGTGAAAATTACACAAATCAGAAACGGAATTTAAGTTTCACTGTGAATTTATTTTTTTACAACAATTAATCACCCAATATCATTTAAAGTCTCTACAAATAATCTTTGGTATGTTCGGCAAATTTAATGTCAATATTTGAGTCAATAGGATGTGTAACACCCTCTCTTTCGGTACAGTTCCATAACACGGAGTCTCATACTCTGTACAAGCCTTTTGAACTTTAGTTGAGCAAATTTATTCCATTCAGCAACAATTGCGCGTCTTAAATCGCTAAGATTTTGCAAAGGTGGATCTCTGCGATTGAGATTTCTGCCAATGGCATCCCAGACATGTTCGATAGGGTTCATGTCTGGAGACATGGAAGGCCAAAAGATAGTGTCAATGGCTTCTTGATCTTTGTACCCTTTGTACTCGGTTACAATCCTTGCCCTGTGTGGTCTATCATTATCGTACATGCACAAGGGTCTTGAAGCAAGTGGAGGATTATCAAAATGAGGGACTACAATGTTTCTAAGCACCAAATCCCTGTATGTCTGTCCGTTCATGTTACCCTGCAGAATATGCATACCCACCTTACAATAGTATGAGAAGAAACCCCATACTGTAACAGTACCAGCAACGTATGCAGTCGTTGGGCAAATGTTGTTTTGGTCATTAGCAGTTTTATTTCCACGACAAACTCGTATTCTGCCGTCTATTGGTCGTAACAGAAACTGACTCTCATTTGACCAATGCACATTTTGCCAGCTTCTCATGTTCCAGCGTCGATGGTCATTAGCCCTTTGAAACCTGATTATACAGTGCCTGGCTGTTTGGGCCGGTCTCTTGACAACACGACGTGCTCTTAGGTAGCCTCTATGAAGTCGACGGACCAATGTTCGAACACTAACATGAGCACCTTGACGCCGGTGGTGTCTAAGTTGTGGGGCAGGAGTAACTGGGTTGGCTTTAGCACAACCAATAAGGAGTCTGTCATCACGATCGGTAGTTAAACGGGGTCTTCCGGACCTTGGTCTACCATTTACAGTTCCTGTGTCAACATGACGTTATAAAAATCTGACAATGACGGTGTGTTTAACATTGAAATGGTTACCTATGCAACTAGTGCGCCTACCGGCATTTGACATGTCAATTGCTTGTCAAGGTTCAGTCACATATAACTTACCCCTTGCCATATTTCACAGTGACTTGGTGAAGGTCAATTTCACATGTAAGCGGGACAGTAGGAAGATGATGTAAAGGCATCGAAACAGTGTATTCGAAAAAGTGCAGATGACCTATGATAAAAAATAGCTTGGCGTGTTTATCGGAGTTTATTTTTTTTTGTCGTAATGCATTTTCTTAGTGTATGTTATAGGCAATTTATAACACCAAAAATAAATATTTTTTTCGCAATAGTTGAAAAAATATTGCCAGTTATATTAAGGTGGTGCTTAACTTTTGGCGGACTGTATATTTTAAATGGCAACAACATTTCGGCATAATACTGAATTCACAAAACATAAGAAAATAAATATTGTATTACGTGGATACAATTTTTTGTTATTTTTGTTATTAATTTATTACTGATGCATAAAATAAGTCTAGGGGTTAAATTAGCTTTATTTTATGTCCCCGCCATAGTTTTACCCTTGTCCGTCTGTTCGTTCGTCCGTACGTCCCGAAGTTGGTTTCCATTCTCTAACTTAAGTTTGCCTCAACCAAATGTTATGAAACTTATTCACAATGCTAATTACTACACAACACATACCAAGTTAGAATTTTGGTGGCGTCACTTTAACCGTTCTGGAGTTATGCCTCTTTACAATTGGAAAAAATGCTGAATTTTTCGTTTCTCTTACTTTAGTTTACTTCAACCAAATGTTATGAAACTTATACACAATGCTTATTAACACAAAACACAGATTAAGATCGAATTTTGGTGGGGTCACTTTAACCGTTCAAGTGTAGTGCCCCTTTAAAAATTAAAAAAATGCTGATTTTTTTCGTTTCTGTTCTCTAACTTTTAAATTAGTTTACCTCAACCAAATGTTATGAAACGTATACACAATGCTAAATACAACAAAACACAGACCAAGTTTGAATTTTAGTGGCGTCATTCTACCCATTTTAGAGTTATGCCCCTTTCAAAGGAAACAAAAATGAGAATTTCTTGTTTCCATTCTTTAACTTAAGTTTAAATTGCCTAAACCAAATGTTATGTAACTTATACTTAATACTTATTACGACATAACTCGGATCAAGTACAAATTTAGGTAGTATCACTTTTACTGTTCCTCAGTAATGTCCTTTTATAACTTTATATGATATGCAAGCGGGGGCATCATCTATGTCCCATGGACACATTACCTATTTATCTAAATTCTTTCGAGTAACAGAAAGAATTTATAGAACAGACAAGGGGTAGTGGCAAATATTTCATGTATATTTTGAACACAGAGAAGATTGCCCCGGCACCCTTTGCCAAAAAAAAACCCTTCTTTTTCTTCTATGTGCCCGCCTTCAGACTTTATGTTGTTCCTCAGGGATTCTTTTTATCTTATGAACTCCATATAAGAAAGGTTTATTATTTTTTTTATTTAATTAAAACAGAGAAAACAAATGTTAGTAAACTTGTGAATGGTCTTTCTTCCTTTCTCCCATGCCAAGTAATCCTCGCTAAAAATTCTGGTGGACCTCCTACGGCACCCATTAGTAGTTAAAGATTTGATTTCATTTAACAAAATAATTTATGACCTGCATGTACGTGTCGCTCAGAACACGGTCACATACCAAATGGTCAATATTAATCATCCATGTTATTTGCTCTATAGGATGTTTGCATACTTCAACGGAGGCAGTTTCATGACAAAATTGTACTATACTGGCTGTTTAAAGCGAATAATTATTTCACTATTTCACTTTCATTAATGATTGATAGAAAAACATCATATATTAGATTTTTCATATATATGGTAGCTAGTGCCCCTTTCATTAATCTGTTAATTAAAGTATTCATTTTGTCATAATAATTAAATTGAATCAACAATCAGTAATGTAACAAAACAAAAAAAGAGAATCTATCAAAATATTACAAAAAATATTTTCCCATACAGCTTTCAAACAACAGAAATAACAAGCATTATGTGAGTATTTCATGGCAATATATAGTCGCCTACGGGTTAAAAACTTGATCTTTAAACTACATTGAATATAACAAATATCAAGTCAATATCTTCAAGCATAACGAAAAAGTGAGGAAATTATTTAAGTGAATTTTCTGTCCAAGGACCATAACTCTGCACAAAATCATTCGACCGGAACAAAATTCAAACTTGACTTGATCTGTAAAAGAGGGACGAAAGATACCAGAGGGACAGTCAAACTCATAGATCGAAAACAAACTGACAACGCCATGGCCAAACTTGTCATGATACAACAATACACCAAATATCAAATTAATATATTGAAGAATGAAGAAAAAAGAGTGCTGGACAGACAGACAGACAGACAGACTTTGGAACAACACTAGTACTCCACTGTTGATATAGACCTCTCTTCATGTACGGACCTAGGGCGTGTTTTATTGGTCTCTTCTGTATATCTCCAGAATGTATTCTGGTGAATAGTCCAAAAAAAATGAATCAGGACCTCTTCAGGAGATACTCTGATGAAGAAGTTACAAAACAACAATACAATTTGCCGTCAAATATAGCACATTTCTTATGTTGGATTACATAAACGAAGTTTACGATAATTTATTAGAAAATTTAGTTACGCCAGTTCATTTGGTAAACATGACTTTAATAGTGTTCTCTGTTTTGGCATTGATGTAATTATATAAGTGTAAAGACAAAAAAATGGTTGGAAGAGATTGCTGTGTACATGATATGTTTTCTTTATGCTTTTCTAACTTAATTAAGATAAACAAATACGGCTTAAAGCTCAGACTATTTATCTTTTTAAAATAATCTGAACCTATACAAAAAAATGTCAATATTTTACTGGTATATATATATGACCGAAAAGGACATTTTTTCTTTAGAAATTGTATATAAAAGATATTGGCGAGTTCTCAGAATCTTTATTCCTTGTTGGTCTTTGAAGAAAAATCTACTGGTCAAAACCTTCGGACCACCACTTTTTCAGAACCTTAATCGTACAAATGTATATGTTTTCAAGGTACAAGTATACAAGGCAATGGAGTTTTTCAGACTGTTTATGACTAAATCCGTTTGTTGTGTAATGATTGACAGAGGCGGATATAGGGGGCGGGGTGCCCAACCCCCTTCTGTGGGAAAAATTTTGTTGATTATATTGGGAATTACTGAAACATGATTAGAGCAAGTTTCCTCTTGCCCCACCCCTCTTGTGAACATATCTTGATCCGCCACTGATTGATACTTTAGTCTGGAAAAGCATGATTTATATGTTGGTTTTAATTGGCTTTTAACAAGTTTTCAGTTACTGCAAATACTCTTATTTCGGTGCTTCACGTTTATCATCTTTAGTTAATGTTACTTGTTTTTGTGTCTCGTACCGATCCAAATGCAACGGACTTTTACACGTTGTTTTTATGTTGTACTGTTACACCACTGTCTAAGTTTAGGGGTGGGTTGAGCGCTCACAAACATGTTGATTTTTTTAGAATGGGTTTGTTATATATCGTTAAGCCGTTAGTTTATTTCGTTTTAGTTGTTTCACATTTTTTATGTCGGGGCCTTTTATAACTGATATACAGTATGGGTATTTAGATATAAGAAGATGTGGTATGAGTGCCAATGAGACAACTCTCCATCCAAGTCAAAATTTATAAAAGTAAACCATTATAGGTCACAGTACGGTCTTCAACACGGAGCCTTGGCTCACACCGAAAATTAAGCTCCAAAAATTACTAGTGTGAAACCATTCAAACGGGAAAACTAACGGTCTAATCTATATAAAAAACGAGAAACGAGAAACACTTATGAACCACATCAACAAACGACAACTACTGAACATCAGATTCCTGACTTATAGGACAGGTGCAAACAAATGCAGCGGGTTTAAACGGTTTTGAAGGCCGCACGGTTGGTTATAATTGCTAACACTACTTCGTTGAACTCCGGTTGATAGTTGCCTAATTGGCAATCATACCACATCTCCTTACTTGTTTTGATATTCTATACATGACTTTTAATTTCGCGTTTTGTCTAGACATGTATGAAATATTAGTCGCTCGACGTTAAAAACAAACAACCGACAATCAATCAATTCAAACTCGTGTTAAATAAGGAGAAAATCATTTGAATTTTTGGGGAAAAGGGGGGGGGCGGGGGGGGGGGGGGGGGGCAGGAGGATTTTGAATATGAATATGGTGGCCTGGTAAGAGCTGGAAAAATAGGCATGCTTAGCGACAAGTTAAAAATTTAAAATGAATAAAAAATTCCGCAAAAGATCCTTCTCCTTAGAATATCAAAAGGTCGTACCCTTACTGTTATTATCCGTGTGTTTTTATTATTAATCCAGCTAGTTGTCCTTATAGTGTCCTACTAAGGTTGCCATACCATAAACACGTTTATCACACAGCTCATATTTTATTATTTCTGCATTTATAAATCTATTAATGTCATTTAAACCATTGTGGTGACGTCAGCCTATTCATTTACCCTGGATTCTTTTTCTAGAATCAACGCTTCCTAAATCTGCCGCTGAAATTGACTCACCAAATTATATTCAATTGTTTCCTTTGTGCGCCTAATTTCATTAAGTTTGAATAGGCTAATTTACTGATGTCTGTTCACTAATTGAATTAATTTAAAAACTTACCTTTATTTTTTGTAATTTTTATATGCCTTCACTGGGAATCGAACCCTTCCTTGAAATCTGTTATGTGTGACTGACATCAACACACCGACGAAACCTCTTCTCTACCAATGGGTTACACTATAGATGTTTATTATATATATTTAAATGAACATCTGATATACATCGGTTCATCGGACACACAGGGCTTGTACCTTTATATAGACACAATAGGCAGTCGTATAGTATGAGTTGGTAGCCGCGAGGTTAGCATGGTTAAAATCAATGAGTTAAAGATCGGGATTTGTCGGTTTAGGTTCGAATCCCTGTATTCTCTTTGTTGTACCAATTCTTAAGTTATCCTAGTTTTTTTTCTAATTTTGCAAGTTATAGTGGATATTTTTGTAATAATAGCGAGTTTTACCGGTTTTTTTTTTATTATTATTGGCTATTTAACATGTTTGAAACAAAAATGATTACATTCTATTTGTCAATTTTTGTTTCATAAATATAGTATGATTTCATTTGTTTTACTACATAATTTTACAAAGGTCTGTTCGCAAATTCCTATGCGAGAAAATCGTGATGTGCCTAGAGTGCTAGAAAAATTTCGATAACATACTTATTATATATACTTTATATATGATTTTTGGTCGGGTTGTTGTCTCTTTGGCACGTTCCCCATTTCCATTTTCAATTTTATTAGAAATAATTTCGAATATGTCTTATTTTGTATAAACAGATAATATTCATATGCCTGGTAATATAAAATTCTTTAAAGGTAGAAGTGTTATATTTGTATTTTGTTAACCAATTAATTGTGATCTGAGATTTATCAATGCATCGTTGGACACGATAACATGGTTATTTAAACTCACTTACAATACCTCCTAATTAAGAAAAGGCTTTAATTTTGAAAAGAAATTAACACAATAGTTTAAGTTATAGATACAATGGATAAGCGTAGATTCATGAAAAACAAACCATTCGCCCTCCGGGCTCATGGTTTCTTTTTCAAGAATCCACGCTTATCCATTGTATCTATATAACTTAGACTAAGCGACGCGATGTTTGTTATGTGTCTCTGCCGTCTAAACTACCTATTAAAAAAGAAGAGGTAGACGAGAGCCAGGAGATCTTTCCAATGCAAAATAAAACAGAAATGGACCTCTTCTGGCTCACTACCGAAGAACAAAAAAACACGCCCCTAGTTAACGTTATAATTTTATATGTGCTCAACATGCTCAAAATTATAATAAAAAAAGTATCAATTTAGATACTTCTCTTCAGACTCGTTATTTTTCCTAAAATCATTTATTTCTTCCAAAGTCTAATTCTATACTTTAACTTAGTCTGAGTTGTCATTATAGCTGGTCCGAGTTGTCTTTTTTGAGACGGTCCGAGTTGTCCCAGGGCGGACTTGTCTTGCACCCAACTAAAATGCCCCAAATTTGAACACCATATTCAATTTCATTACCACCATACCATACTAACCAAATGAAATGTGAACTACTTTGATATAATTCGTAACTTTTTACTTTAAAGAATCCTGGTCCTGAGTAGATTTTGTCAGCAAAAGATTAAAACACCGTTCTCATTGCGGGCTTCCGTTGTCGTTGATTTCTATATTTTGTGCAATGTCAATTTCATCATGGAACACTTTCTCCACAATCAGGGGTTCATGAGGGGATAAAAATAAGTTTGAGATTTATGCTATTAATATATAATAGTTACGATTTAAAAAGCTATCAATGTATTAATTTAAGTTGCAGTATAAAAACAATATTAGGTTAATGTCATAAAGATATAAACTTTTTTGTATTCTTTTTGTATTCGGCACAAAACTGAGGAAGGGCTCAGTAGAACCTCGCCCTTCCCCAGTTTCTCAGCCTCGTACAAATATTTTATATTTCTCTGACATTGACCTAATATTGTATATGTAGAAGTACTTAAAGATGACAAAAAGTTTAAGTACTGAAAAATGACTAAAATATTCAGTACTGTGAAATGACTGATTTTTACAGTTCTGCAAAATGACTGAAATTTTCAGTACTGTGAAATGACTGATTTTTACAGTACTGTAAAATGACTGAAATTTTCAGGACTGAAAAATGACTGAAATTTTCAGTACTGAAAAATGATTAAAATTTCTGGTACTGAAAACAACTTTTTCTCAACATTACTGAAAACATGCATTTAATTATATGTACTGAAAAGGTATGGGTAAGAAATATACTGATTGATGATTTTTTTGCCAGTACTGTATATGTAGTGACATTAAAAGTACATGAAAACGCTGTATAAGATCCTGGTAGTGTACCATTTGGTATCGTGTTACATTAAAGTGTACGATAATTTTTGTTTAGAAATAGGTTTTGACCAGTATCGTCACCGGCATTGTTTTATAGTAAATGTTGATTTTCTCTACTTTTTCATAACATGCATAAGAGGAATACATTTTCTATTGTTATCGGTCATCGGTTTTGCCACTGGCAAGTATCACGGTAGGTATAATGTCCGGCTAGGATCGTGGTTTTTCGAGTGAATCGGTCCACTTTTTTCGAGTGTAGATCGGGTTTTTTTCGAGTGATAAAACATGCGATAAGGTCAATTAACTGCTATTTCGTAATTATAATAGTTTTTTACATTACTACCCATCTTATTTTGAATACTATACATGTTTTGAGCAACAAAGAAGCATAATTTCCTTGTATTTAACCAAAACAAATCATTTTTTTCGAGAGCAACAGTGAAACCGTCCGGGTTTTTCAACAAATGGTCCGGGTTTTTTTAAAGAAAAATTGAATAAGAAAAAAGGTATTCTTGACTTTAAAAAATTACTTTTTCTAGTTTATAACTGTTATTAAGTGAAGGACAATATCATATATTTCCAATAAATCACCAAAACATATTACTACGTTGATCAAAATGAACCTTTTTCAATTTAATGCAAATTTTCTGTTCAGAAAACGTTTTACCACAACTTTCCAATGTTAAATTAGAAATAACTAGATCTTTTATAAAACGGCCTTAAAAACATAGTGCAGGGGACATATATTCTTTTCAACTTCATTTCATGCTACTTTTGATTTTACAGTTAATAATATTTCTTGAGGTGAACCCTGGAGTTTTTAAAAAAAGTAGTAAAAAACCTACTGGACAGCAGTGAAGAATCAGAAAAATGCTATGTAATAAAAAAAATATTCTTCTAAAAGAGGCCTGCCTCGCCCCCACAAAACAAAATCCATTAATAAAAAAAACCACACACACACTTAATCCGCCCCATTTTTATTCCCATTGACAATAAAATTTGAATTAAATTTCATATATAATTAACAATGAAATGAATAGTTGATCAGCTTAACACACTATATGTATGTACGTCTCAATCCAAATTGTCTATGCTTACATTAGATTGTTGACATCACAAATATATACTGTACATGCACAGGCACTTGTCTCAGAAAAAAAAATCCTATATACCTATTAAGGTATATAGGAAATTTTTTTCTGAAACAGGTGCCTGTGTGTACGTGTAATTTATAAGATGTGACAAACAACAATATATACAAATGAACGATACTTGTTTATAAAATGTAAGTGTTAGTACACCATTATCAAACTGATGAATGCATTGGTTTCGCGCCTTGAAAAGTACTTAATTTGAACCTTTTTTATTGTTTTTAAACGTATAAATACACTGACACATAACATTTTAAGCTATAGGAAATTTATATAATCATAAAAAACCCGAAATATAGAAATGAATTTAGTCTCAAAATGTCGTTTTCAATGTAATAACAAGAATTTTTGTAAAGTTTCCGTATATCTAAGGATATATAGATTCCATGTATGCATTTCCTTCGACATTTGCATTGGTATGTGTATAAAAATGGCTTTATTCTGTATTTTTGAATAAAAGCAATGTGAGGCTAAATTTAACTTTTTTTAACGAAAAATAATGTCAGATTGATAATATCTTTGTATCTCAAATACTAACATACCTTGTATAACCTTGTATATTAAACTCAAGCTTCTATATCACATCTTGTCAGAAAGGAAGTCTGTTTGTTTACATTTTTGATCATATTCACTCGAAAAAAAACCGATCAAATCACTCGGAAAACCACGATCCTAGCCGGACACTATACCTACCGTGAGTATACAGTCTATAAACGTTGAGTCATTGGTTAGCTATTAAAACAAACTATGTCATGTATGTAGCTTGCATCGATCATTCGCGTGCTACAATTTTATTCGAAGAATTGTATGCAGTAAATAGTAATAATTCCAACTTTCAACTGCATTTATTTGTTATTACATTGTTAAAGGACCTCCATCTATAGTTCATGTGTTCGGCAGAAAACAACTTCCGTACAAGCCTTGCGTCATACATTTATCTTAAATACAAGTTTGCAATCAATCTATAGATTTAAGATCCTTTAAATTATTATTTGGTAGATACAATGTGTTTTTGTATAAAAGTATGGTATTCAATAAAAGTAATAAATGTTTGCACTATAAAACTTGACAAGAGCATGCATTTAGTGATTTTAACCGTACTCTACTGAAACACCAAGACTTGGTGTTTCAGTGAGTACGGTTATTGGTGTTTCAGTGAGTACGGTTAAAATCACTGAATGCATGCTCTTTTCAAGTGAAGTGCTAAATAATTGTACAAAGGGAGATAACAATTTTTTGGTTAAGATCACAAGTGAAATTTTCTCTATGATGTATCGACTTATAGTAATTGGTTAATCAACATATTATCATGTTTTGTGATCTCAAAAACTGAATAAATATTCTATTGTTTTGTATATTGATTTAACCAAATCAAACTTTTTATTTGTTTTAATCTATTTATCCGGTTCTCCCTATTTAACAATACAAATCAAGCTGTCAAAACTACATAGGTACAAACCAGTTACAGAAAACTTAAGCTGTGTACTTACTTAAGTGATACTCATAAATGGTCACCTTACATCAAATACAATAGATTCTGTGAAACAGGCTTCCGGTACAACCCTATCTGATAAGGTCATAATAAAGAATAACAGTCACTGTAGAAACGCGTGGAGTATGACGGAAGATCATATATTTCCCTGCGTTATAAACGTGTATGCAAGGACGGTAAATGTCCCTTTCAATGTTTATGGAGGATGTTAAATGTTTTTGTCGATGTTTATATGTGTATATGTTTAGACAGAGACATACAAATGTACTATATATATGTATCTGGTTAAAATTATGACTTCTTTTTAGATACGGCAATACAAATGCTGAAATTCCAATTTTTCTTCTACTTGACCTTTTTTTCAGTATTTAACAGGATTGGATTTTTTTCACATCCACATTACTCCATTACTTTGTACAATACGAGAGATTGGGTTTTAAAAATAATTGTATCAGTTCATTAGTATTTTGTAAGTGGAAGAGAGATATATTTACAAATTTATTCTTGGACGCCTGTATATCATATAACACTGTCAATTATATATTTGTTCTTCCTAACAGAAGTTTCTCTGGAAACTTTATTATAACAATGCTGTAGTATCTGTTCTTGAATGGACAAATTAGATATTCTATATCATTTAAACCGTTATAGAAACAATACAGAAATATTTCCAGTGGAAATAATATACCAGATAATTTCTTATATTTGGAAGTTTTATGTAAAATAGGAACTTCTATTGCATGACACCATACGTAGAAATATGATACTTTCTTTAGGTATTCTCATAAGAATGGTAGGTATAACCAGCTGATCATGACGAGGCTGCAACTGTCCTTTTAAATGCAAGGAACCACTTCAGTAAATTTGCATAGGTTAATTCCTGATGGAAATAGTCAGTAGCTGGTGTAGTCGAAACATGATTATTTACCAATCTAGTCCAAACTAATGAAAATTAGGTGATCTTTAGTTTAATCTCTTTTAAACAATAAATATCAAAACCATCAAAATCCAGTTTGACCTGTGGTTTATGGTCCATGTCATTGTTGTAAAATTTCAAACATTTGGTCAAGCTTTTCTTTAATTAGCATCCTGAAACCAAACTTGTAACGGACGGCTGACACAAAAAAAGGACATCACTATAAACCTCCATCTTTGAGGCGAGGTAAAAATATATTTATTATACCTCAGTTATCATTTTCTATATAAAATAAGTACCCATATTTTTCACTATTTTTTTCTAATTGCAAGCGTTGAACTATTTGACCGGTCGATAGTTTCTAACTATTTGCCCTCGATGAAACTATTTGACCGCAAGCGTCATTATATTTCGCAGAATTTCAACTGCAGCTACGGGATTGGAGGATGTTGAAAATACCGCTAGAGTTACGCGTTTTACCTATTGTATCTAGTCAGAGTTGCCGTCAGTGCGAACGTCGCCTTATCATTTCAGAATATTTATTAAGTAAACGTTAAACAGTTTAGTTGGGTTTCTGCTTTTTATATTACGATATAGTTGATTTACCCCCGACATTTAGTGTCTGTTGTCTCTTTCGGTATAATAAAACACTTATTGACTGGGTATGAGTGGAATAGTAAGTTTATTGTCGCCCGAGGTACAAATCTTGCTTCAAACTATACATTGGCGTATTGATGTTCATCCAAGAATATTCTAGTCGTAATGAATGACCACGAACTGTATATTCATAACAGTTATCCTTACGTTTTAGTCTATTAATTGAGAAATGAATGCTTCTTTTTGTAATTTTATTGGGGTGTAAAAGTGTTGACCGAAGCACATTTTGTATGAAGCGCGGAAACTACATGTGACTTTCTGGTAGTTAGACCCGTCACGGCCAGGCTTGGAAACTGGGTAGGCAAATGCTCACATCAAATCTGTACCGATACAGTGTGTTAAATGTTATCCTTTTATACACCATAACCCATGGTGGTGCTCCTAATAAAGGAGGAAGATACAGAACAAACAAACAACAGTATACACCTATTGACTGGTTATGAGGGTAATAGCAAGTTTGTCGTCCCTGAGATACCAACTATTGCTTGAGGCGAAAGCGAGGACAATGGTTAGTATCAAAGGGACAACAAACTTGCTATTATTCTCATAACCAGTCATTAAGTGTTTTATTATACCGCGCAAAACAACTTTCTAAAAAGTTTACATACACCAATTGGAAAAAAATCAAATAGTCACATAAACATGCACAAGATGAACTATCAGTTGTTTTTTTTTTTGCCCGTGTGGTATTTGTCAATAGTTTATTTGCTGTAATGAAAACCAGGAATCCTTGTGTAAAAATTCCCGTGCATTTATAAACGCTAGCTAAAATAAATTACCGTACACCAAAGCAATCCCAGATTATAAAGACGACGACAGTCCCATACCGTACATTTGTTATTAAAATATGTCACGTAGATTTTCTTTTTCTTTTTTATTTGCTTCTGGTAAGTAATATTATAATACTAATTTGAAATTACAACGACAGACACATACAGATTATAACGTTGCAAAGCACAAATCCCAGCAGAATAGTCAAAGACGTCATAGTTGTCCAATGAAAAATTAGTATGAAAAAAAGTACGGGAAATATGTTTATAAATCTTTTGACCGGGGTAATAGTCTTTGAAGCTATTGACTGGCAAATAGTCTATGGAAGGAAATAGCACAAATATTTCATTCCTTTTTATATAGAAAAAACATACTGAGGTATAACTATTGGTATCGGTATCGGATTCGACCTGGAACTTGTTAATTATTGGTAATATTAATTATTTGGAAAACAAAAGGGCCTGGAATGGTGTAATATTTAATCAACGCTATTGTCCTATATTAGTTATATATAAAGTTGAATTCTTTAATTCGTCGTTTTTACGTCACACCGGCTAACAAATTGGACCTCGTTATTTTAGTAGTATATATAGATATATAAGAAGATTTCGAAGATTTCTTAGAATATCCATCTTCGCTAGCCAAGGGTTACGATCCAGTCCCCTCCTCTCCACCTTTGGCGGATTAAGCTAGAATTTCGGATCCACGAGGTAATGATTTCGATTGGTCGTTGATGAACTGGCTGCATCCAAATAAAAGCACCTTTAAGATCATCACGTGTAAATGTGGAAAATGTAAATAAACAATTGCCACGTGCTGATTGTGCAACATGTCTTTCCCCCCAAAACATACGACGACATTTAGTGACAATTTTAAAGTTCTCAATCAACTAATAGAAGTTATTGGGTATGTTTCTTGAGCACATATTGGAATGTCAACGTATATTTTCGGTTCCAGCTTTACGAAGTTTGTGAATACTAGACGTACGCAACCATTTTTACACCTCCACACTGAAGAGAGTTCAAGTGCTGCCATTGGTGAAGAGTGATGTACTAGGAATGGGCGTAATTTTTATCTACTGGTAGATGGCGCAACATTGTTATCACAAATGTTGGCTTTATCTGCCAAGGGTGAAGAGGAGGTGACTGGATCGTAACCCTTGGCTAGCGAAGATGTAGAATATCATGCATTATCGAATTTTATTTGCAATTTTCAAAACTATATAAAGTTGAGATCATAACGTTCACAACCTTGAATTTAACATTTATATTACAAAAATAATTTGCATTTTGTATGGCAAATTTAAACCATAGTGAACCCTTCTTGCAAAGGTTTACAAAAGTGAAAATTTATTAATTGTCTTTTACATCATGCACAGCGTAGTCACATTTGAGGGGAGTTTTTCTTCTGACCTCTACCAGATCCATCACAAGTTTCGAAAATGAAAAAGTCGATACGAGACCAGATTTAATGAAAGTAACATGTAGACTTATGGTGTTTATAGATCTCAACTTGTTCGATTTGCCCGTGTATGTAACAACGTATTTGATTTGACGAAATCTCTATTACTGAAAAATTAATACAACAGGGTTTTCGATATCACTAACTTGTAAAAACGTTTACTAAATGTTATCATAGTAAATCATTCGTAAATATAAATGAACGTGCAGACATCTTTAACGTTCAGTTATTTCATATTCCATCTTTTTATGGTAATATTCTATATACAAAGCACAAAAATGTCGTCATTCACCTCAAAATCTAACCAAACCTTAAAACAGATTTATTTACAAAAGGCATAGTTGCGATACTGCTGTCAAGTCATTGGAGATTGCATTTTTGTAATTTATATTGATTCACTCATAGGGTCTTTGCATCGGAAATAAACACATTTATTATAAAACCAGTTGTTGGCATGATACGGGTTATGTTCTTCTCGTATACCTTATGATGGCATGATACTAGTAGTCCTTTGTTAATTTTATTGATCATTGTCATTTTGCGTAGTTTCTTCTGTTACCTATTCAAACATCGGACTCGGATTTCTTTTGAACTGAGTTTTACTGTGCGTTTTGCTGTGTGTTTGTTTATTCCACATTGGCTAGAGGTATTGGGAGAGGGTTGAGATCTCACAAAACATGTTTGTCTCTTTAACACCTTCCCCGTTTGTATTCTATATAACTATGTGTTTTGAATACCGTAAACTAGATATTTATTATTGTTATTAAAAAATTCCTAGAGTGGCTTGAAATATGACGTGTTTTTTTGTATTGGCACTCAGTATATAAATGCATCTTACCTAATTATTTCCAAACGGGACCGTCTGGCTTCGATCATTAAAGTTGCTTTGTAGGACGGTTAATACCCCAACTGACTGGTATGAACACAGGATGAACCGCCCCATTAGTATCGTTGGAGAATGCGCGCATCCGGAGTTCAAAAATTCAATGTTATGTCAGGTTAAACCAAAGACTTGAAAATTGTTACATGTATGATGTGCCTCTCCGCCGAGCATGCGTCATTAAGGATTAGAGTGAGAAAGACTGATCGAAGTGAGATAAGTGTGTCTAGGTAGGATGACATGTCTTCCCGTCGAGTGACATGTCATGTTTCAAATCCGACACAAAGCATGGTTTAGATTCATATCACATTAACACGTTCCCGTCCTAAATATGCTCGTAACAGTTGCCACTGGACGTTAAGTAGCCATCCATCATTTTATTATCATATACAAGCATATAATGAATACGCTCGTTTTCACACATTACCGTAAACATGTCGCAGATGGAGTATCTAAGGTGCATTGTGAATACACGTTTTCTTTGTCGAGACAGAACCTCTTTGTATACGCTACTGATTACTACTGTGCTAAACACATATAATGGGTTTACACAAATCATCGGCAGAAGTAATACAAGTATTGGGTGTATTGTGCAAACGCAACAATAATCAACTCAGCATATAATTTATGTGTATGTGAAATATCGTCTCATCTCGGTCTCTAGCAAGTGTTCTATAACTTATCTTTCAGTGATTTAACTAGTTCCTTAACTACTATCAAAGAACAGTTTACTTATCATTAAAGATTGTAATAAAACATATGAAAATAGTGGAATTAACTATTTTTGGAGTGTACAAAATTCTTTTGGATGTTTTGGATAATAACGTGCTTTTGAATCTGCTGACAGTTTTGACTTTAACTCTTTCCACTACACTTCCACATAATCTTATCAAACAAAAGTTTTCCTATTTAATTAAATGATCGTTTGAAAAATCGGATTGCAAATATATTTGCTGCAACTAATTTAAACCCGTCTTCTCTAATGAGAAAGGTAAATATGCTAGATACACTTATGATACACTTGTGAATACCTACAACCTGTCGATACACTGTATTGCCTAAATGTACGTAGTTTTCTCGTTTGAATTGTTTTACAATTGTCATTTTGGGGCCTTTTATAGCTGACTATGCGGTATGGGTTTTGCTTATTGTTATAGGCCGTACGGTGACCTATTATAGTTCTTTAGTTCTATGTCATTTGATCTCTTGTTGTATTTGCATTCAAATAATGCATAACAACAAGTGAAATCGAATAGATTATGTGTTGTTTATTCATTAGATAAATACTGCAGCGTGTTTTTAATGTTTATTGTTAATCCGGTGTCGTCAAGGTTTTTAAAGATTTAGCAACATAAATTTCGTTAGCTAATTCCACTATAGCTGCTTTTATTTGTTAATTTTAACTTGCAGTCGCATATCACTAACTAATTGAAAAACAAAATGAAGACATTTTTGTAATACTAGTAAGTGTATGCACAAAATGTTTAAAAGAGAGACGGGAGATACCAAAGGGGCATTCAAACTCGTAAGTTAAAGAAAAACTTACAACTTCATGGCACCTATGTCATGATAGTCAAGAGAAAAAAAATTCTAACTATAAAATTTGATTTTAGGCTATTTTTAGATTTGCAGCGCCATCTATTGGAAAAGGCTTAATTTCTCAAAATTTCCTCAAAAATGTCACAATTTTGTCACTCTGAATATGCTAGATATGGTTATGTTTAGCTGAAACTTTGAATGGATTTTTATAACAAGCATCATTCGTCCTTCGAAACTTGACAAAATGTTTTTGCTTGAGTATAGCTATATTTTGGGGCTGACCGGTCTAAAAAGGCCATTTTGGACATTTTTTGGATACTTGCTAAAAAGATCAACAAAAAGACATGAAATCTTATAAAGTACTATGATTTGTTTAATGTTTTAGATATTTCTATAAAGGTTTACATGTGTGCTACAAGTTTTACGATTTTTGAGCTGGGTTATCCTACACCGTTACCATGGCAACGGAATAAAAATGTGTACTTTTCACGTATTTTTCACAATAATCTGTGTATTTAATCATGAAAACTTATTTATCTTTTGACACTGGCTTATGATATTTGGCATGAAGGTGTATTACAATAAGACAGTGTATCTCGTAAAGATTAAAACCGTCAAATGACCTTGACCTTTGACCTCAAGGTAAAAATACTTGATTTTTTTACATTAACTTATCTAGAGCACACATTTTCCTCTCCCTTGACACACAAGTGCAGCACCTCAATATGATGTGTCGCACCATAGATGATGACCTTAATCTTTGAACTTCAAGGTCAAATAAAAAGTCAAGGTCAAATATCTAATTTTATATGTCACCCTAAAACCAAACATATTCTTTCTTGCCATGTCAATATGAAAATGAGGAGATGTGGACTGATTGCTTATGAGACAACTATCCACCGGAGTCTAAATGAAGTGGTAGTAAGCAATTTATAGGCCACAGAACGTGCAAGACCTTTGCAGTGCAGCTAAGGGTTTGTCCCTGGGGTGATGCCCCGCCCTCTCATATAATAATCCTGTTATTTAGATTTATCTAAGAAGGGTTCAGAACCCCACCCTTAACCCATATTTAATCTTAATTGCCTTTCTTAAGAAATAAGAAGATGTTGTATGAATGCCAATGAGACAACTCTCCATCCAAGTCACAATGTGTAAAAAGTAAACAATTATAGGTCAAAGTACGGCCTTTTCTAGTTGATCATGGAGCCATGCCCTGCCCCCTACATACCATTGATGGTAAAATAGCTTGAAATATGTTCATATATCTACCTCTAAATCATATATTAATTCTCAATCAGCATGACAACACCGTTGAGTACATCATATATGTGTTTGCTGTGGTTCGTGCCCCTTATATACACTGTTCGGATACCCACCCCTAAATCATACTCTAATAAATATATCATGACTAGACCAATTAAGTGGAACATATATTTTGTCCCTTATGCCCTACCCCCTCGTTTCATAAATTGGTAAATATATTAAAAACAGTGCATATTTCCACACATTAACCATATATTCAGACTTGCAATGACAATTTCTTTTTTACCAGAGTGACTTCTACAGGGGAGACATTAGATTTAATTCACTAAAACGGTTCTACCTAGTTGTAATTAAATTCATAGACAATTTGGTAGAATTCTGACTTTATGCAGAACAATTTGAAATACTATGAATTCAGAGCTTAATGTGTGTAATAATATTATCATATATTCATGGTGACCGTCAGAAATGTTAGATTAATTAAAGCAAATTTAAATTATATTGACTTTTGTACAAAAAATGATCGTGTGGCGACCTCTGGATGTACATTTTTGGTTAGTTAACTTCTGAGATGAAATGTTGTCTCTTTGACGTCACATATACCCCATATCTGTTCTTGTTGTCCCCTCAGCATCACGATGCGGCCGGGAATATATAAATGCTGTTCGTTCGTCTGTCCGTCCGAGCATCGGTCCAGATTGTAAACTTTCTAGCATAATTAATTGTTATCTAATTTGGATAAAATTTATGCAGAAGCTTTACAGATACATGGTAAATTTTGAAAATGAGCCCTGTTCAAATATTTAGTAGGCGGGTGATATTGAAAATCTATTCATATTGCAATAATTTTTGAATTTACAGAAATACATTTAGAAGGTCTAGATCAGAAAGTTTCGACATACATTGTACATGTAAAAGTCAGTTTGTTAAATTTCCCAAATAAACTAAGAAAACCATGAAGATTTGATAAATAAAGGCTGGGTTTTGAAAAGGCCCAAGAAAGTTTTAAAATTTCCCCAAAATTGATAGAGAAATTATTATAATACCACATCTTCTTATTTTTATATTGTATGCTTTTTTGAGCAAGGAGAAAAACATTGAAAAAGACCTCGTTATGGAGGCATTTGTGATCGCCTTAAAACAACTCCATGTAAAATATTTCCACCAAAAGAATGGTTATCATCAAATTAGGCCAGAAGCTTATTTGGAAACTTTACCTTAAGGAAAACAAATGAATTGGTGGACAATTCTAATAAAGTGGAAACAATTGATGAAGCAGATGTAGTATATGATTCAGACTTCAATGAAGTACTACTTTCAAATATTGAATATATTGAACTCAAGATCAGTTGACGACATTATAACGAGAAATTTTTGCTTCTTCTTCTATCTATTATATGTGTTTATATAACAGAAATATTTGTGAATGTATTATGACATGCATCTTTTGCATCACAATTTGGTAGTAACATGATTCTTTTGAGTGTTTGGTCCTTGGATCCAGCATGAACTGTACATTCAAGTCCGGCAGTTGAATTCCAAGTTTGACTACATTTTGACAGTCTAAGAATCATGTCTAGTTATTTTTGTAAACACCAGCTTTTTATCTAATGGAACACATTGCCCAACAATAAAAATACAGTCTCTGAAATTATTTTCAAAGTACAATCAAGAACAAAGGGCCAGTGTGAGCTTTTCCCATCAATTGGCGTCAGTTGTCAGTTGTGGTCGTCCGTTAACTTTTGCAAAAATCTTCCCCTCTGAAACTGTTAGGGTAAATTTAATCAAACTTGGCCACAATCACCATTGGGGTATCGAGTTTTAGAAATTGTGTGCGATGACCACCCCCCTTTTTTCCCAACCAACATGGCCTACACGGCTAAAAATAGAGCTTACGGGGTAAAAATGCTAGTTTTGTCTATTATCTTGACAACTGCTATAAATAGAGAAAATCTGACAGGGGTCGGAATTTTCAAAATGTTGAGATCTCCCTACCATCTTTTTACGTCAAAACTGTCAGACGAGCTCGTGTTGGAGTTTTTGCCCTTAAATGACATATTTTTTGCCTATTATTTTAAACTCTGCAATAGATAGATACTTTACAATACAAAATTCGTAAGGGGTTCCTCGGAACCCTGTGTCTCGCCTGTGATTGCTGTTGTCAGTGTAAAAGTGTAATGTTGACCTAAAAGGTGAGTCCATTTATCAGTAAATACAGAATAAAAAAAAACAATTTTTTTCTTAGATGCTATTTCTTGGTCTTGAAGATTAGCGTCTGTCCAAGTTTCATAACAATCCATGAAGGTTTACAAATTAATCATGTCAAAAAAATTCAATCCAAGATTGTCTGTAAATGTAAACTGTAAAAAACTAAGTCCATCTTTCAGAAAAATAATGAAATGAAAAAAAATATTTTTTCAAAAGTTTGCTTCAGACATTAACTCTTAATCATAAAAAAGCTTCTGCAAAAAAGGATAAAATTGTATGTAGGTTTGCCAAAGTAATTGATGTGTAACAAATTTTAACCCCAGACTGTAACTCTTGTTAACTGTAAAAAGAACTAAGTCCATTTATCAGTAAAATACGTAAAATGAAAATAAATATTCAATTATTGAAGATTTTTAACAATTTTTTGCATTTTTGCCTTGTATCTTGAAAACTACAATCTATAGATAGAAACTTTAAAAAGCAAAAAAAAATAAATTTATAATTATTTCATAGAAAGAAACATTAAAGTACATGAGATGAGTTTAATTTTGACAAGTTAACTGTAGTAAAAATATGACAGCACAAATTATTTTAGAAGTCTGTTTTTATAATTGGATTTCTTTGTATTATCTCCTTGGTTATATAAAAATCAATGTTATGGTGACTGTAATTTGTTAGGTATCTACACCTTGTTAGATTATTGCTCTTTTTAAAAAATACACTTTAAAACTACATGGATATACAGATTTGTATTTTAAATTTTGACATTTTTCAACAGAATCATAGAAAAAAATCACAATCAGTTTTTTGGTCTAAACATTCTCTTATTACACCTTGGTATGCTTTGTTTTATATTTTAATTTATGAAAAGAAAGGAAATATCGAAACACTTATGATGTATCAAGAGCAGAATGCTTAATTTGAAGAAAAAATAGATACTTTTTAAAGATATTAGAAAATGCATTTTTCACTGAATTATCTCCCTTTGTACAATAGAAAATCAATACTTATGGCATCCTTTATTGTAATTGTATTATTTTCATTGTTAGTTTAACTTACATTGTTAAGTATAACAGGAGGTTCTCAAGAGCCTGAATCGCTCACCTGGAACGTTTTGCTTAAATCTATCATCAATGATTATTTTTGCTTTTCAATATATATTAATGAGTGGCTTAAAATGCCATTTAAATGTTCTTTGTATCTGTCATATTTTCTTCAAAAGCAAAAAATGCATTTTACCCCTATGTTCCATTTTAGCCATAGTGGCTATGTTTCTTGACGTACAAGGAAGTGAAATTCTAAATTTATACTAGATACTCTGAAACTCATTCAGCCCAAGTTTGGCTGAAATTGATTCAGCAGTTTCAAAGGAGAAGGTTTTTTTAAAGTAAGCAAACTAGATGAACAAATTGTGAAAATTTTTCTTTAAAGGACAGTAACTCCTTAAGGGGTCAATTGACAATTTTGGTCATAAAACTTATTTGTAGATCTTACTTTGCTGAACATTTTTGCTATTTACAGTTTATCTTTATCTATAATAATATTCAAGATAATAACCAAAAACTGCAAAATTTCCTTAAAATCATCAATTCAGGGGCAATAACCTAAAAATCAGATACCCGATTTGGCTGCTAATTTCAGGGAAAGTAGACCTTGACCTAATGAATATTTTAACATCTTGTCTGATTTGCTCAAAATGCTTTAGTTTTTGAGATATAAGTCAAAAACTGCATTTTACCCCATGTTCTATTTTTAGCCTTGAAGGCCATGTTTTCTGAGGAAACAGAAAATAAAACACAAACTTTATTCTAGATAGCCTAAGAATCAGCTTAAGTTTGGTTTAATTTGGTTCAGCAGTTTCAGAGGAGAAGATTTTTAAAGTTAGAAAACATGATAAACAAATTGTGTAAAATTGTCCTTAAAGGGCAATTACTCCTTAAGGGGTCAATTGACAATTTTGGTCATATAAAAACTTATTTGTAGATCTTACTTTGCTGAACATTTTTGCTGTTTACAGTTTATCTTTATCTATAATAATATTCAAGATAATAACCAAAAACTGCAAAATTTCCTTAAAATTACCAATTCATCTGAAAATTTCAGGGCTAATAGAATTTGACCTAATGAACATTTTTACCCCTGTCAGATTTGCTCTAAATGCTTTAGTTTTTGAGATATAAGCCAAAAACTCATTTTACCCTTATGTTCTATTTTAAGCCATGGCGGCCACGTTTTTTTGACGAAATAGAAAATAAAACACAAACTTTATTCTAGATACCCTAAGAATCATTCAGCTTAAGTTTGGTTGGAATTGGTTTAAGTAGTTTCAGAGAAGATGTTTGAAATAGTTTACACCGGACGGACGACGACCGACGACGACGAACGCCAAGTGATGGCAAAAGCTCACATTTCCTTTGGAATGGTGAGCTAAAAATGCTTTTAAAAATGTAAAATTTATATATTATCTACAGATTGATATCTAAAATTCATTGATTCTGTAAGAGAAATTGTAAATTTTGACATTATTCAAGGAGAATTCTAGAAAGTACTAAAACAAGAGCCCACCAATCGTATATGCTAAAATGCGTTATCAACTCTGTCACTTAAAATAACCAAATAGAGATATGTTTATATTTTTAATGGACCGAAGGCTGTAAGTTTAAAAAAATGTAATTTTAAGATTTAAAAAAAAGCATTTTTACTGGATTATCTCCCTTTGTACTATATACATTAAATATTTATGGCATCTTAAATTGTAATTGAACTATTGTCATTGTTACTTTGACTTATTTTGTTAAATATTATAGTGCTGTTGAAAAAGAAACACTTACATTTCCAAAATTATCTACAGAATACTATTTTAAAGGCATTGATTTATTGAGAGAAAATGTAATTTTAGGCATTTTTCGAGTAGAAATCTAGAATGTACTGCAATGAGACCCCAGCAAGTTTACTACCTAAAATGCATAATTATGTATTCCAATTAATAAATCATATGGAGTTATCTTTATATTTTTAATGGACCAAAGGCTGAATAGTTTTAAAAAGTTGTACTTATTATGATTTTCTGAAAATACTTTTTTACTGGATTATCTCCCTTGGAATAATCCACAAACTGTTTCTTGTAAATTTAAGTACTGATGAGTTACTAAAGCTTCAACACATGATTATTCAATAAATCATCATTCTTCATCTCGTTGTTTCTGCATTCATAAGTTTCAGGGTGTTAAAATTTGCCATTTTCACAGAAAAATACTGCCTCCAACATGGGGAAACTGGTTCCCGGTACATTACAGCATCTCCTAACTGAAAGGCATGGGAACCAGATGATATATTTGTTTTATGGAATTCTTTCATAATGTTGTTTAAGCATACAAAGTTTCAATCAAATCTGATGACCCCCATTGTGGACTGTTTTGCATGGTTTTATGGAAGACTGGGTGTTAATATCATCTTAAGATCATCTTATCTGCTAAGAGTGTATCTTGAAGTAATCTTAGAATGATTGACAGCCCTTAAATTTCATGTTGCACTCGCAACCCTAAGAGTACTCTTTATCCTTCTCGGAATGCTCTCTTAGTTTTAATCTTAACGACTGGGTATCTCGATCGTCGATAATCAACTTAAGATCGTCTTTGATTACTCTTAGCAAATTTTAAGTGTATCAGCATTCGTTTTTTACTGAAAACTTAACTAAGAGTGGTTATGGGCACCCCTATCTCTCTCTTAATTGATAAAATGTTGCTTGCAATGTTCTTGCTTGTGCGTTCATGAGAGCAAAATAAAATATCCATAAGGATCTTCAGAGATCGAACAAATCCATTGGATTTCCTAGACGACAGTATGATTGTCCGTGAAAATAGGAAAATGCCCCGAGTACATGTAACAGAATTTTTTTCATCATAATAACTGTCAGCATTGTTTCCGATTCGTATTTGTTAAAGTTGGCTTTTCTTATAATAATAAGATGTGGTATGATTGCCAATGAGACAACTACAATCGTACGGCCTTCAGCAATGACAAAAAACTATATCATATAATCGGCTATTAAAGGCCCCGACATGAAAAATTTGAACAATTCAATTGAGAAAATCAACGGCCTAATCTATAACAAAACAATTTACGAAAATCAATAATGACAGACATGAACCATCGTCAACCACTGAACTACAGACTTCTGACTTGGAACAGGCATATAAAGAGTGTTGCGGGGGTAAACATGTTCCAGAGCGCTCATCCCTCCCCTAACCTGGGACAGTGGAGTTACAGCACAACATAAGAGCAAACTCTGAAAATCAGTTGAAAAAGGCTTAACCATCAGATCGACACAAAGCAGAAAAACAGCTAAAAAAAACACAAACCAGACGTGGCAGGGTATTTATACATCCCTAACTACAAAAAAAGACACCAAGTTCAGATCTAAGTGTACATGTTGTTATTGAAAGCTAGTTCAAAGCCAATAACGACTACTTTAAAAAACCATTTATCTAAGACTAAAATATCAGTCAGTATAATCCAACATTCAATGAATTTAGTGTAAAGACGTCATAAACAGTCTGAGAAACATATCACCTTTTGCAATGCCAAAATATAGGTATCGACAGATTCTAGTGAAAGTGCATACGTGTATAACAAATATATTTAGTATGGTTTAATTCACTGATAAAATATTTCAATATAAATCAATATTTATACCAATTAAAACAATATTAAAGGTATAATAACTACAGTGTTTAATTGTAACCTTTTACATGTTTTAGAATAAGTTCATTTAAAGGAGTAATAAGTAAATTTTCAGGCTCGGTAAACAAGAGGGTAGGAATGTCCTTTACTGTCAAGAGGTCATTTTCAGCTATCGTTAACGTCAAAAATCGTGATTTGTCAAAATATCCTTATAGTGATTCGTCACAGGTCTCAAATAATCATCTGTTAACGTTTTATTTTCGGAAAGAATTTATCGTGACTTTTCAAAATCAGCCTTGTTTTTATCGTCATAAAGAAAATGTATATTATATTGTCATGCATTAAAAATTATCGTTAACGTCATTTGGCAAGATATTTTTACCGTTATTCGTCATAAAGGTACCCCCATTACAACCCTTAAACTACATCACCGTAAAAATTAGGATGTGCCATTCTGTTTGAAATAAGTTTTCTACAGGTACAGCCAAACTCACAAACCAAATCTGTGTATCTAAGGACAATTTAGTAAAGGCTTTAAGTAACTTGTGGTAACGAAACCCTCGACTCAATAATAATTTACCAGTAATACATACATCAAGTTCATTGAAATCTAAAACCTCACTACATTCAAGGACAAAGCGAACGAGTTGAGAAATATATAGGTTGGTTCCCTCCGTAAAATATTCAATATGCCTTCGGAATATACAAATATTATATATATTGTCAAGATTGTCAATAACGGCCTGGTACCAGTCTAAAAAATCAAAACATCACAAGACGATGCCAAAGGAACACCACCGTCAAAAAATGGAAAATTAACAATAGAAAAAGAAGAATCGTCTCTTGTTTTCTTCTGAACTTTTGGAGCACCTCTTTCTGCGATTTTTGTTTTTTATTCAATGTTTGAAAAAATTCTTTCATATACAAATAAAGAGATATGGTATGATTGCCAATGAGACAACTATCCACCAAAGTTCAAATGAAGTGGGTGTAAGCAATTATAGGCAATAGTAGGGTTTTCAACAATCATAAAAAGGCTATAAAAGGAATAGACATGACAAATATGAAACTATTCAATTGAGAAAACTAACGGCCTAATTAGTAACAAAACAATATGACAGACATGTACATGTACCAACGACAACCATATGAGCAAACTAGAGGCTCTCAAGAGCCTGTGTCGCTCACCTGAATTTACTGATGCTTTGGAAATCATGTAAAATAAGGTTAAAATCATGATTAATAGTATTAGATATGAGATATTATAATGATATCTAAGATAATAACAAAAAACTGCAAAATTTCTGTAAAATTACTAACTCAGGGGCAGAAACCCAACAACGGGTTGTCAGATTTATTTGAAAATTTCAGGGCAGATAGATCTTGACCTGATAATCAGTATTATCCCATGTCAGATTTACTCTAAATGCTTTGGTTTCAGAAATATAAGCCAAAATCTACATTTTACCCCTATGTTCTATTTTTAGCCATGGCGGCCATCTTGGTTGGTAAGCGGGGTCATCGGACACATTTTTTAAACTAGATACCCTAATGATGATTGTGGCTAAGTTTGGTTAAATTTGGCCCAGTGGTTTCAGAGGAGAAGATTTTTGTAAAAGTTAACGGACGACGGACCGCGGACGACGGACGACGGACGACGGACGCCAAGTGATGAGAAAAGCTCACTTGGCCCTTTGGGCCAGGTGAGCTAAAAACGATAACCACTCAATAACACTCAATGCTCAATAATCAACTAAAGACTTTGGACAGGCACATATAGGATCATATAGAATATGACGGGATTAAACATGTTTGTAGGCCCCAAGCCTCCCCTAACCTGGGACAGTGGTTTAACAGTACAATATAAGAACACACAATAAAAACAAGTATTGAATTTAAGTATGTTTTTCGACCGTTCTATTAAACGGACAAATGACTTTTACTATCGATTTTGCCTCAAATTCTAATATTCTCTTCAAAAAACAAAGACGGTCACTTCGGAAAAGTCGATAAGAGTTATATCTTAACTCGCCGTCAGTATCATGAAAACCTATCTTAAGTTTCATTTGAGATAAAACTTACAAACGCTATACGAAAACATTCCGATGTTGCTAAGAGCGTATCTCTAATCCCCTCGTGGGTTACTCTTAACAATATTATAGCTATCTGAGGATACACTTACGACTGTGAGATATATATAAGATGGCACTCTTATCGACTTTTCCGAAGTAACCGTCTTTGATTTTTAAGAGAATATTGGAATCCGCGGCAAAATCTGTAGTAAAAGTCATGTGTGTGTTTAATAGAATGTTAGAATATAGATTAAGAATCATTTTCAAACATTGAATACATACAAAAATACCAGAAGGAGGTGCTCCAAACGGTCCAAAGAAAACAAGAAAAGCCAACTTTAACAAAGATGAATTGGAAATAATGCTGACAGTTATTCGGTTGTTGTGGTTATTTTTGAGGCCAAAATATGAATCAATGTCTAGAAATAAGATATATTTGTGAGAATTAAGTATTTATTACAACATAAGCCAATGGAGTGAATTATGTCTCCCAAGTGTAGCTTAATAATTTGATAATACAGAAAAATATAACGGTAAATCCCAACAAGTTGGACATGAAACAGCAAATGACAGTTTTCAACAAAAACCACTCTAACGAATATTAACATTGTTAATACTTGCTTCCCATAGTTAGAGGAGAAACCTCATTGATTTTAAAATTCAGGGGCATTGAAAAGAATTATTATACCGGTACAACTATGGCCACGTCAGGATTGTTCAGATGTTTAAAGTTCAGTTTCGATCATAAACATATCAGTATACCAGCATACAAGCCTTTAATTCAGTCGTAGGCGTTTGTTGCTGTAGTTCATATTTGTTTTTCATTTAGTGTATTTGTATATAAATCAGGCCGTTGTTTTATCGTTTAAGTTGCTTTACACTTGTCATTTTGGAACCAGTTATAGCTTGCTATGCGATGCTAGCCAAGACTCCGCAATAAAGGCTGTACAGTAACCTTTATATATACAATTGCTTACATCAACGATATTTGGTCTTAGATGTAGAGTTGTCTCATAGGTTTTCATACCACATGGTATTTGTGGATGGAAGATTTGTTCAAAATATGGTACATTTGAAGTTTGGTTGACATCTTATCATAAAGAATAATATAAATAGGAACCTTTTTACATCAGCGACGAAAGACTTGAAAATTGGTATTTGCTGCTTCTCCGCTAAGCACACAACATTAAGGAGTTAGAGCAAAGACTGGTCGGCCCGGAGTAGGAATAATGTGTCCGCGTAGGTTGTCATGTCTTCCTGCGAACTGTTACCTTGTGAGCTAGCCAATGAAATTCTGGCTCAGCGTGTCTGTCAAGTACAAAGCAGGTTCAGTATTCATTTCTCTCTATCATGTTCTCGTCCTGAATATACATCTGACCTGCCGCTGGACTTTAAAATCATCCATCCATATTTTACATAAGGGACCTCACTTTGAATGTTAAGTCGTTTATGTTTGAACTATAATAGACACTTGTGTTTTATCTTTCGCAAAAACTATCAGTGAATATCATATTGACACCTATTGCACAAAATGTTTTATTTTGTAAATAAACAACTAGTTTACATGTTTACAAACACATTTTCGATGAGATAGTTTCTCTGAATACGTCTCTCTGCGTTGTCAACAGATAATTCCTCATCCATATTGAGTTCATTGTCACATTCTTCAGGGTCCAAATGAGAATCATCTAATGGAATTCTTCTTTCTACACAACGGTTATGGAGAACAACAGTTGAAAATATGATAATGATATTTTAGTCTGGTGTGAAAGTCATTTTTTGTTAACAAAGATTTGAATCTCATTTTTGCAGATGCCGTAGGTGCGTTGCGTTCAATAACGGATTTTGTTGACGTTGTTTCTGGTGAAAGATTTGGTGTTAACAGCCACGATTTTTAACCATTTGCGCTGTCGCCAAGGATCAATCCATTTTCGATTACGTTACTTTTAAAATGCATCTGAAAAAGAACATGTATTCCATATGTGTGGATCGTGTGTTGATCCAGGCTATTTTGTTACCACATTAAGGAATCGATTTTCTGATCGCAAACACATTGGATATTCAAGGCATGATAACCTTTTCAGCAAACGTAAACATATTCATCAAACTTGGAGCTTTGATTGGTACTAATGTACCATCAATGGCTCCGAAAACCTGTGGAAATTGTTTTATATAAAAAAAAACCCTTATACACTGACAGCTGTTCCTCTTGCCCCATTGGGAATTTAATGAGCCGATGGGCATTTTCGGCAAATTATGCTGATTGTTGTGGAAGCCACCGTGGAGCAGACATCTTACAAACCCAATGTGCATCGCCAATAACTGACAAATAGCTTCCGGATTCGTAATACCTCAGTGCTATCATAACCTGACACAAAACGGGCATTGAGCACGATATTTTAGTCGGTATAAATTATTTTAAAAATAGCTTGCCTAGCTAGAATCATGGACGATCCTGTGGTCGTCTAGGAAATCCAATGGATATTTTCGATCTCTGAAGATCTTTTTTGATATCCTACTTTTTTCTCTTGAAGGCACTTGCAAGAACATTTCAAGCGTTATTTTATCCACTAAGAGAGAGATAGGGGTGCCCTGATCACACTTAGAGTTTTCAGTAAAAACAAAACAATGCTGATACACTTAAAATTTGCTAAGAGTAATCAAAGACGATCTTAAGTTGATTATCGACGTTCGGGATACCCAGTTGATAATATTAAAACTAAGAGAGCGTTCCAAGAAGGATAAAGAGTACTCTTATGATTCGAGTGCAACATGAATTTTAAGGTCTGTCAATCATTCTAAGATTAATTCTAGATACACTCTTAACATATAAGACGATCTTATCAGATGATCTTAAGCACTGAGATTGCTTCATGATACTGGCCCCAGATATTTTAACTGTGTGTATTGAAAACAAAATGATGAAGGCAGAGATGCATAATAATTATGATCATAATCACATTAAAAATAACTATTATAATAACAAGTTCTTTATCATGTTTACGACTTTGAGTAAATGAATTGTAATTTGTCTATTTTTTATTGAGTCCCTCAAACAAAGACATGCATACAGTACATATTAAAAAGCAAATTACTATAAACATACGTAAATCCATTTTACACCAAAATATCTTTATGTACAGTAAGTAAACATTTCATATTATAACGCAAAACAGTAATATTAATAGATTTAGATAATGTCTTACATACATACTATTTAAAGAAAATTAGTTTTACTATGATTCTTGAACTTTTATTACATTAAGACAATTTATTGTGATGGTAAAACAATACAGAACTTGACTGCAAAATAATGAAGAAGATTCTTGTAAAAATAAGTATATGGTCTTAGAAAATATACATCGTTATTAGAGACTGATCTCAAATTGAAGTGTTGAACATCTCCATTAGTTAGTATTGATAAGTAATCCGGTGTAAGTTTATCTACAATTTTATACGTGTATGCATAGAATTTGGAATTGTAATCTTTTTGTAATTGTTAACATTATCATACTATATTGTTAATGTGTTATTGTTAAACCAAGATTGTATTTCATTCAAATTATTTAAAGGTGTTATTGATGTTTTTAAATATATATTCTTAAATTTGTATCCGTGGCTTATAGGATTTATCCAATCGAGATAGTTAAATTATCGAATTTTAAAATTCGAGCTTTGGCGAGGACATTAGAATTCGACGGTTTAACTATCGAGACTGGGTAATGAAAAGCTATCAACCCACAGGTTAATATTTAAGAATAAATTTTTATTTTTGATAAACGAAAATCCCCGTCGAATGCCTTCCACATTCCTAATTTCAACGTCAAAAACACGTTGATTTTTTTTAAACAACGGGTCCAGAAAGAGTTAAATTGCCAAAGAATTAGAGAAATGTTTTTATTATGAAAATGCAATGTATAATCTGCATAATTTATGATTTACATTGAATTACTTTACATGAAGAGATATATCACTCATACAAAATCGAAATAATTGAGAGCCTCGGCGAGGACATTAAAATTCGATGATTTTACTATCGAGACTGGGTAGTTTAAAAAAAGCTAACAATCCACGAGTTAATATGTAAGAATCTGTTTCTCTAATGATGATCAAATAATTTTCATTTCTGATAAACGAAAACCCCCTTTGAGTGCCTTCCACGTTCCTGATTTCAACGTCACACGCTTAATTAATTGATTCGCAGAAACTTCATCTATATCTCTGGAAGCAAGTACATTTTGTTTAATCCAGAGAGCTGATAACGGTTATGACCTTTTAACTTGTATTCAATACTCTACTAAGATCATCCTCAACCACACGTTGATTTTTTTAAACAACGGTTCCAAAAAGGGTTAAATTGCCAAAGAATAAGATAAATGTTCTTATCATGAAAATGCAAAGTTTAATCATCAGCATATGATTTACCACTTGATGTAAAGCAACCCAATACCGATCTGTATAAATTAGTATTTGATTACATCACATGAAGCGGTAATGATATCACTCATACAAGTTAGAAAAAATAGAGAACCGAAAATGGAACCTTGGGACAAGCTTTCTATAAGTTATTTATTTGATTATTAAACTTCTTGCTAATCATCCAATACATATGATTTTAGCCAATGTATCACATGTTCTCCAATTTGATAAAAAGCAAGCGTTCCTAAAAGTATGCATAGTTAATAAGGTCAAAGGCCTTACTAAAATCTCAAAAACAAAACACTTTACCTATTATTTCTCCATATCAGGAAACAGGAAAATACATTTTAAAATTTTGTCAAGTATTTATACGATATATGCATAGTTTTCAAAGTTTTAAAGCTTTGGTATTTTTGAAGTGCTGCAAGGTTCAAACTATTTATATTTTAGCCATGAAGGTCTGTCTTAAATGTTTCACCATGAAATATTTCTTGAATATAATGAAATTAGTTGAATTAAGTAATTGTTGACTTGAAGTTACTGTATAAATTGCATAATTGAGATTGATATAAAACAAAAACACTATTATACACAAGTTATGTTTCCAAGTGGAAAAATAATCATAACATGACTTTTTTTCATATCGGATGTCTGATCAGCCCCCGGTCGATATCTTAACCAGGGTTGATGAATTGACAATCATTTGCGAATACTTTTGTTTAAAGAATAAATAAGTTTACAGTACGTGGCTTGCATCTACATGAGTGAAATTTAAGAAAGCCTGTCTATTGGGTCTTGTTGTGCAGGTAGATTTTTCCTTTCCACCTCTGCATAGATTCGTATGTTCGTGTCTTCCAGACTACACGATATGTCAACAGTACTTTCAATTGCGTGTTCTTGACCACTTTTATTTGAATTTGTCGGTGACCCATCCGTTATTTCCATGGATTCAAAACCACTGGTGGTTGGTATTTTGATAGGTATTTGAAGATGATCGTACGGATTTTGGAGCAGTGTATTAGACCGTAGATCTGTTGCACTATGATGCGCATCTAAAACGAAGTTGGTCATCATTTTTAGATGTACCAAAGAATGGTACGGATGGAGATATCCTTCATCGTCTTCTGTTGGAGATATCGTAGAACCGCTATTTGAATCCGTCTCGCTTTCATGTGGGGTGTTATCGATGTTCAGGCTAGCATTAATCATATTTGTTTCAGCTATTTCCTCGTAGTCATGATCTAACATATTCATTTCAATAACGTCTACGTCGGGTACAGTTGCAGACTGTGGTGGATTTTGACCAGCTATTGGCATGATTTCGATCATTGACATTCCTTTCCTCTTTCTATAAAAAGCGTACAAAAAACTAATACACGTTATGAAGAACACGGTCATAGCGCCACCAATTACTATGTAAATAATTCTTTGCCTTTCAAAACCTAATGAAAATTCAAAATACAATCAGTCTATAAATGTCGTTTTTGTATGTATATCAAACTCTAAATTAAACATTAGAAAAACGCAAATAAAATCAGATTTATTTGATGACTGTTGTGCAAATTGTGGCAAAATTTTAAAATACTTATCATGTGTGTGTGTGTGTTGGTGTATTTGTGAATAAAAAAATGTTAAACAGCTGATTTATGACACAAAGGCAACATACAATTTGGTCAAGTTATTTTATTGATCGTTTATTATGAATTTCTACACCGTATTCCTTCTTTTCCACCAATTTCGCTAAACGACAATAACATCAGGATGTATCTTCAGAAAACCACTAACGAGGTCGTAGACATCTAGGACAGGTACATGTTAATGAGACATACAACAGTAGTGTCTTTTTTTTTATTTCAACCTTCCCCTTTCAATCTCGATCATAGGAATAACAAAAGTTAGATAAAAGAACGCATACAAACTAAGGGATTAAAACTCTTGATGATAAATTCGTTCGTCTAATATTGTAATATTTGCTGTTGTTCTTCGCTGTAAATTTCATATAAACGCGTCATTAAAATCATTTTGCAATTTCCAGAGGAAATCTGTACATTTATAAACTATCAGGCTATCTAATAGTATCTATTTATCATCTTTTTTTTCCTTAATGTGTTTATGCCTAAATAATAAATAAAAATTCCACCCAATAGATTTTAGTATTTAAAAATACATTTGGAATGTGAGTATCTTAAGATTAAGTCGAAGTAATTCAGGTATAAAAAAGTAAATAATAAGCATCAAAACATGACTATGGAGGTTTATTTCATCCAAGAAGTTGTTACAAACAGTCCTTTTATACGCTAATTTATGAGATAAATATAGTTTCATAAAAATGTGTTCACGAACATCAATATATTAAAAGACCGCATTTCTAAGTTTTGAAAAAAAAAAGATGTCTGGTATATAGGTGCTGTATTATGGTGTATTGGAAATGAGCAATTTATTTGTCTGAAATAGTAATCATCATTGATTTCTTTTTTTATTACAATACACATTAAAAATTGCGGCAAGATGACAATTAAACTTTCAGTACCACATGGTAGTGGATAACTTTGATTGATTTAATAGAAAAACAAAAGGAACATGGGGTATCCATCCATGACAAAAAATCAGTACATGCACAGCAAAATACACACAAAAAGCAAAGAAACGGCGCTTTTATTGCTGTTCTTCATCTCAAAGTCACAATAAGGCCTTCAACAAGGAGCAAAAAAAGAAAAACTCTTACCTCACTGCAAGTTTAAGACTACACCTAGCATTCTTTGCAAACATAGTTTGGATAGACTTTGAAAGATGTAACACCAATAAATCGGGCTTGGTCAAAAAGAGCATACTGGAAAGTAGTACATATTTATAAGAAACTACTTCCTATGCATATGTATAAATATAAAACTATGTAGAATATGTATTATTAATTTTAATGTATCAGATGAAAGGTGAAGGACTTGTGATCCTTGTAGAACACATATTGACTGATAATTTTGAATAATACAAAAATGCATGAATGAATTCTTGAATTGGGGGCATATCTTGCCTGTTTCTCAGATATGAAGTACCTGGTTTAGTCTTCAATGGTACCGACTTGTACATTTTATGTTACCTGTGGATTCCTTTGCACTTGCTGTTTCAGTCGGTTCGATACTATTGGTGTCCGTCAATTCTGAAACTAAAAGTTTGAAATGGACAGACAATGAACACTGCATGTCTAATTGGATGTATAGTCCATAGAAATGAAGTAAGTAGAAAAACATGTAGAAGACAACATATAATCTTACTAGATAAAAAGTATTATACGCTCTCACCCCATATGGAATTTACTGACCCAATATATATCGTATTAGGTCACTTACACACTATGTAAATAATAATATCATTTGTCATGCTTTGAATCGACAAAGTTTAAGGGACGCGAGTGGTAAAAATATCTGTCTTTATATTAAAGGATCTCTCCTCAACGACAAATTATCTATATAAATTAATCAAAGATATAACTAAAGACAAACACGACTTCAGGACTCAGCCTGATCCGTTTTATTTTCGATCAATGTTATAACAAACTATGAATGGCGAAGATACAGTACTTTTCAGACTAATCTGAACTCTGTAATACCTACCAGGGTAAAATAACGGATCAGGATATTTCCTGAAGTTTTGGATCCAACCAAAGAGTTGTTAGTGGTGTTCACAAAATAGAGTATGTTTTAGTTCTTGACATTTTACATCTTCCTGAGATAGATTACGCGTTATCAAAAAAACTAGATTTTCGGAAACATGAATAACTCATTTGTTCTATTCCGCTGCTTTATGATTGCTACAATAACTTAGTAAGAATGGTAGATATCGATCACAAGGAGGGTCTGAATTATTCAGTTAAGATTTAAAATTAACTGGATTAGTTGTCTTTTTTTCTTTTTTTGTGTTACTTATATCTCATGTATATGTTTGATGCTGCAAGATTTTAAGCATTCAGGGCACCAATGCAAATTATTTTCGAAAAAAATACACTTAGTGTCTAGTAGTTGTATTTTATAACCCCTTGTTCCATAGGGAAATGCGTATACATGTATGTAGAATGACAACATATTTTATTGTCCATGGACTTTAATTTATGTCAGTTTTTAAACAAGGAGACACAGGTAAGCCGTACACTACAGTAAAATCTGTAAATGAAACATATATAAAATCATTAACTAAATTTTGACTAGTTTTGATAGTTGCATTTATTTGACTTCAAGATTGAATGATTTTATACTTGAGAGGTGTTCTTTTTAATATTTTAATCAAGTAAAAGACTGGTATTTTACTTATCACATTATAATATAACTTTTAAAAAATTGAGTCTGATGTTTAAATTTAATTAACATAAAATTGTGTTTACTAGCATACGTCACAAAATCAAACTTGTAAGTCTGAAATATCAAAAACTTCAGAATCATAACCGATGATACTCTAATACGGTACTTTGTATCTTTTGTCTTTTTATTAGATTTTTTTTTGCTTCGTATCGATCTGATTTTTAACTAATTTTTACAGTTTATTCTGATTTTGTGCTGTTACATATTTGTCCAAATTCAACGGATGGTTCAGCGCTCACAAGCATATTCATTTTCTATGTGCCTGTCACAAGTCAGGACCCTGTATTTCAATGGTTGTCGTTGGTTGCTGTCCATCATATTTGTTTTTTATTTGTTTCAGTATAAATCAGGCCGCTAGTTGCCTCGTTTGAAAAGTTTCACAAATTGTAATGTCTTGACTGTTACAGAATACAATATGGGCTTTTGCTCATTTTTAAAGGTCATACGGTGTCCCATTTTAACATGTTATAGTTACTTACATCAATGTACTTTTTTATGAAAAAGTGCCGCATAAGCAATCAAACAACAATCTTTTTGTATCATGATTTTTTTTTTATAAACTTAAAAGCAATTGTACCAATTGGATTTATCACAAAAGCACTACATTGATTTTGTGAGAAGGGACACTTTGCATTATTTATTTATTTTTTTTTTTGTCGTGGAAATATGAGACGTCTTTTGGTTACTTTAGTCGCAATAATGCTGTCTCGTTGACGTAAACTGCACTTCTCTTCTTATTCATATTCTCGTGTATTCTATAGCAATACATATCTTACTTATATTTCATAGATTGTATAGTTAATTTTTTAAAGTAACTCATGAAAATTTGTGAGTCAATGAACTTCAAGGTAGATTTTGCACCCAAACGACCTGATTCGTAAGATAAAGAATGTTTTTCCACGCATATGGCGATGCTTGTATATCCAAGGAAATTTTATCATTGGAGTCGTCCTTAAGACTGAATGATTCAAAGTTTGTTCCATGCAAAAGATTCACAAACTAGATGAAGAAAAATGAATTTCAAACAAGGTTCGGAGTTTTATAAATCTAGAATTCATAGCGTGGAAATCTTTTTTCTCGTAAGAATGCTTTGTGATAGACCCGCAGAGTTTGAAGTTTGGAGCAAAGAAAAAATCGAAACGTTAATGCATCTTATTGCAAAACAATTATGTGTAATGAAAGGAAATGGGTATATAGTGATTTTCGATATTCTCGATGAAACGCTCCTGTGAACTACTACCGGATGGGAAATGTCCATAGATTACCATATTTGTATACCCCAGTCAACTCTTGGGGTCGATTTCATTTAAAAGAAAAGAACAAAAACCGACAGAGGTCATTAGGTTCTATAAACGTTTGTCTTTATATACGGTAAAATTTTATCGTTTTCTTTCAATCTCATATCGGTATAACTACGCAAATATTTCAACTTGTCAGGTTTTTCCCGTTTGTGCAGCATTGTAATCTTAAACAGATCTTTATTCATTGCTGATTAGTTTCTTGATGTTTAAGTTGGAAATGATCGGTATATTGCCAGGTAAACAACAACCAAACATCACATTATCAACAATTACATGTATGAACATACGAAGTTGGAGACAACAATAATGCATATTTCTAAATAATAAAGCATTTTTTTTTATTAACAAATTTTGTTATTACTGTGAGAGAAAACAAATATTAGCCACAGGAAGGCAATATTGCACTATCATGACTATGTCTAGTCCATCATCTTTTACGTAGATCATCCTTAATTTATTCATCAATTTACATATGTATACAAGTCAAAATGTGTAAAATTAATGACAGAATCAATACATTTATAAAATACTCTACAAATCAAGCAACATTTGTTTACACATAATCTTCGTCATTTGGTCTAATTCATTTCATTTTTACGCATATTGTAATTAGAAAGTGTAAATCTGATTACAATACAGATCCTGTATGTCCAAGCTTTGATAACAAGGATCTGAAAGCACCCCATTCTACTTACTGTTTCAAAGACCTTTCTGGATCCCCCTTTTTTTAATGAATACTCTCCTTTAAAGATTTCATTGCTTGAAGTATTATTTACCAGAACAGAAGGTAAAACATAGTGTTGTCAGATCCTTGTCAACAAAGCTTAGAGACAGGATCTGTATTCTAATCAGATTGACGTTGCATCATGATAGTGGATTTCTCTTTAATTTCCAAGGCTAAGAACGTGTTCGTCGTCAATTAATTCATATCCATTTCCACTCTTGTCTACTTCAATAAACAAACGAGGCTGCACTGGTGGTGCTAGAATTGGCGGAATAGACGAATTGTTTACCCCATGTTCAGGTGAACTGTGTGGTACATTCTTTTGGTTATTTTGATATTTATAAACCGCAGCAACTGAGCATAAAACTAGTATGATGAGACCAGCACAGATCATGTATATGAGTATTGCATAGTTTGTAGTTGCTGTATAAAGAAAACATTCTTATACTTATGGATGAACATTAAGCAAATGAACATATACATAATAATTATTGTTAACTTATCTTATTTTATCACTGTAGTTTGTGAACTAAATCAATTGACTTTGTATATATATATATATATATATATTGTACAAGATATAATTTTTCTACTATTTGCGACGTGATGATGTCTCTTTACAATCAACATTAAATTAAACATTAGGTTAATAAAGTATGAATTAATTTTAATATTTTTTTCTGCTGACCTAGAGGATAAAATAAATGACTGAAATAAACCAAAATAGGGTATTTTTATCCGTTATCGTCACTCCCACTTCATCTTCTACGTTTATTTATCTTTACTATGGTTCACTACACTCCTTCTGTATCAAGGCAGGATTTTCAACTATTTTTGCTGATGGCTTGTTTTACTGTTTGTTGTTTGCATTATTCACAACTTCATTCGACACACAGAAATTCACATTGCCATATTATTTTAAATGTTTACAGTCGCCTCATTTTTAATTTGGCCTTTTTAACTTGTTTGATTCGAGCGTCACTGTTAAGTCCTTTGTAGTCGAAACGCGCGTCTGGCGTACACAATTTCAATTCAAGTATATACGAGGATACAAATAAGGAGATGTGGTTTGATTGACTAGTTTATTCGTGCTTACTTTTAACCTAAACTAAACCTTTGATGTTAGCAGTAAGTCTTACACGTCTTAAAACATATGACTGTAAGATGAGTAATTTTTTTGGAAAAGATTTGCATTAAAATTCGTGACTTTCAGCATTGGTATACAACATTCCCGTTGATGTGTTGCCGTTATGTTCGATATTTTCAAATATTCAATATAATGAAAATTACTACATGTAATATCTGTTGTGTGACTCACCTACAGCTACATATTTTGCTTGATTGGCATCAAATCCCCTCTGGCTTTGTTCTGTAGTTGATTGGTTTTGGTATTCTATGGAAACATTTCAACTACAGTTGTAGTCTTTGAAAGTAATATAACATAACCAGCATGTCAAAAACGTGCACAATTGATTTCTTTTTTCTGATTATTATTAACATCCAGACGAAACGTGAAATCAAAAACAGGGATTCACAATCATTTTGGAAAACTTGTTTGATTTCGATACATCATACATAGAAAATGATGTGAAAAAAAAACTAATCATAAAAAATAGATTAAGATTATGCCATGAAATTTTCAGTTGATTTGTGACTAATAAGTTTGACTATCTCAGGAATTGTCCGTCTCTCGCTTAAGCAAAGGGAATGGAAAAAAAAATAAATACATTAATTATGACCAATAGTGTTTTTAACAATATGTGATCATATAGCAACATTTTCATTGATCGGGTTTTGAAGACACATACTGTAATTAAATTAGATCCGGATTCTGATCATCTGTATATAATTGTTTCTCCCCTTCCTGATGTGTTCCCAATTTTATTAATCATTCAAGCCAATATAATATAAGTCATATTGTTGAGTTAAAATTTAAAGATGACGTATTTATCATCTGAATCTAATAGTTTTGAATCGTGGTACTAAGCACACACAAGCGCTACAACGTCCAGTTTGCCTAAGGTCTTTCCCAATTCACCTCTTGTACGATGATATACCTCCCATGAGACCGCATGGATCAGTTTGTTTAAAACAAATATTTTTTTTTTGGCATTTGGGAGTGAAATCTAGTTCATTACGGGTCATGGCGTTAGCGATACATCTATGCGAGAAACATGATATCCTCACTCCCTCTTTCCAATAAGGGTAGTTGTATTAATCGGCTGCTAATTCATCTCTTCCCTTTGAAAATGGTATTGTTCTCGTCTTTGTACTTCTGTTTTTTTGATACGAATAATGAGACAGCATCCAACACCGCGAATATTCTTGCGAAAAAATCTTCCGCATGCATAGATATTATCCGTTTTCAGTGAATTTTTCCGTTTGAATAATCTAATTAAGATATAATATTCATAACGTTGGAAAAACAATGTCACAGTACTTCGAATTAGCATGTATTTATTTAGGTTATAATCGTTATGAGATCTTATGACTCTACATGGCTGCTACATATGTGGCAGTATCTGCTTACCCTGTCGCCTTGCCTCATATTACACTCGCTTTGAGTGTTTTATTTATTGATCAGTCTTTATATGTGGTCTATGTAAAGATTTGTTTCTAATGTCCTGGTTGTTTGTTTTATTGCCATGGCGTTGTCAGTTTCTCTCTAATTTTAGAACTTTGATTGTCCCTATGGTATCATCCAACTCGTTTTTTAAACATTTATGACAGTGATTGACTAAATTAATTGAAACTCAATCGAACAACCTCATGTATGTTTTAAACATATGACAAAATCGCAACAGTTTCAAAGTCTGAAGACTGCACAATTCAACTTCGTATTCCGTCTCCCATGACTATGACATCTTTAGAAATATTTCAAGCTTAGTTTCATTTTACATTTCGAGAAACAACGATCAAAAATGCAAAACATAATCCAAGGAACTGTTTTATTTTCTGAAACGGAAACTCAATTTACTTTTTATCAGGACTAATAACAAAAATCGAGTTGTAAACTTACCCACTATTTGTGAAATGCGTCTTATAAAGACCGTTATTATTATGATTTTTTCATAAACACTAAAAACTCGTGTAGGAAAGACATTACGAAACTACATGTACTTGTATGATTGAGTTATTATTTATCTACCGAGTCACATGCATATAAATATTGCTTACGTTTGACGGTCGAATGTTCACTCAATGTTATGACTGATGTGGTTAATGGAATACAAGACCCATTTTTATTGTCACATCTGGAAATAAACAAGTTAAATACTTATTAAGTGCAATGTATGTAAATAAAATCATGTCAAAAATTACTAATTCTTAGTAACGTTACTTTATATAAATGGACAGTTTAACATGTATTAGAAAACAAAATTACAAAGGTGTTTGAAAACAGATACAAAAGTTTGACTAGTAGGAAACACTTATGCCCATATTTTAGTACACGTATGTGTCGTAATGTCAGGCCATTCAAGAATTTTTATGGTCAAGCCGCTGTCAAGGAAAGCACCCGTACTCTTTCATCATAGTGAAACTATCAAACACCCGACCCTGAATCCTTAAATCTGTATTTAACCTTAGTATCTCATAAAATAAATCACAACATTATTGCCTTCGAACTCGAGACCAAGATAAAGTCAGGTTGGGACAGGGCTGAACATGTACTTCCCCAACTCAACAGATTATAACTGGCTAAGTATCTAGGAGTCTACTTATAGCGGTTAATATCCATCATCACAACACCAAGAGTCACTATGACATTTCAGTGGCAGATTTCAACTTCGTTAGAATTGTTTTTCTTTTTTATTATTGAATCTTTAAGTCAATAAAAGGGGTGTCATTGGTCGCAGTTAACACTCAATGATTTAATTCACATTATAGCGATTCGTACATGACACTTGTATATTAAATGACAATTTTTCTTCTTCTAACCAATTACTACCATTTAATATGTGTTTATAGCTGTATATCCATTAGATAATTGCTTGAGTGATTGTAAGGGCGTGGTTTCGAAAGATATTTAAAAGAGAAAACTATTTGAAAAGATATGTATAAGATAATTGATTCGGCCTAATTTTGCTTTGAATATTATAATGTATCAAAAAAATCACATTCATTTAGTAATACGTGTAAGTTCCGACTTTTTGTAGTAGTAGAAGGTGTTTTTGTTATTCAAACGCAACTGATTAAATGACTCGTTACAAAGGAATTTGACTTGACCTATGTATTGTGGTATTTAAGCATCGTTATCACGATATGGCTACCCTTCAATCAATGAGTAAAATCAATATACATAGATCATTCTAGCGAAATATAAATATGTCCAATTATAACTTTTCATATTACAAATTATTTGCCTGGAAAGACCTCACTTATATATCAGTTTGCACCACGATGCTTTTTTGGTTTATGGGTTTCATAACGAGTGTTAAATTGATATCGTTTGATATCAACTCGTGTTATTTAATTTTAATATACTAATAAACGATATCCATTTTTCAAGAGCTGTTAAATCATTTCTCTTATGGTCAACACTCTTATTGTGTCGAATTAAAAATTCCGCAAATCGTTGATCTGTTCTTTTTCACATGTACCAGTATGACGTCATATGTCCTTTTCCAGCGTCGAACTTTTAAAACTTTTTGTACGCTTCAGACATGAGCATGTAACAAAATTTTATTAAAAAAGAAGATTTCCATGTAAAAAGTGTGAGTGTTTTTTGAATATTAATGAAGAAATCAGATATGTCCGTTGCCATTGACGAAATGTATATCATCTTAACCCTTGAAAGTCATCAACGACCTAACAAATAGCCAGTGGAAATGTCGTAATATCGTCTCATGATGCTGGATAAGCCAATCAAATAAAAAACAGTTTTCGTTTCATTTTTTCATTTCACACTCCGTGCAGTGTGATACGAGATGTATCTTTTTGTGCAAGAAATAGATAACAGGCCAGAACCATAAGAGAATTATATTTTATATCACATAACCAGAGGGTCTTGAAACGACCTTATTGCAAGTAATTTTATTTATTGTAGGTGTACAATTCATACTCATGCTGGTCGTTTCTGGCTGAAAGGCGAATCGTTTGATTACGTCAATATATGTTTTCATTTCGTATGAAAACAATCCATGCAGTATGAAAGTAACCCATAGCGTATCAATGCAACCCACACATATAGAATTGTTTGCCTTGCCTACATAACTGTTCAAAACTGATTTTTGCATTTTTCGTGTACTTCGTTCATACAATTATGCCTTGAAAAAAATCTCAAATGTAATTCCTTAAAAAAAAGTTGTTCACAATATATCCTCAAAAATGAATAATTATTATATACAAAACTAAAACATTAATATATATTTTTATCCTATTCAATAGTAATGATTGGAATTTTCTAAATATTTCACGAGCATTAAACTCGACATCTTCATAATATACCAATTTCAGTGAAATATTATAATAGATTTCACTTCGAATGGTACTGCCTTCATCTCTCTGGAGAATTTCTGCCAAAGTTTAGTTTTTAAATTCTTTCTTTGGTTCTCAAAATTTGAATAACCGATATTTATTTATTTCGAAAATCGATTGATATCATAATTGGTAGCTGTATTTTTGAACATTTGTACCTAATGAAAGCAAATGACCATCATAGGTTTAACCAGAGGCGCTTCGGCATTCAATTCTATAATGAATTGCATATGTCATGCACTAAATATCCTGGGATCTAGATACATGTAGGTTGTAAATAAGTTATATGCTACCTAAGATATCCTTTGAAGGGACAAAAAACCTTAATTTAATGCCACGCATTAACTAGATTCCCTGACTTTGCCTTTTTATTATGTAATATATGCCTTGTGTGCTAATGTTCTAATTTTTATTGGTTGGTTATAAATAGTTGAGAGGACAGTTTCAAACATTTCTATTTGATGCAGGTTATGTCAGAAACACCATTCGTGCACTTGGATATCCAAATTATATTACTTAGTATCATTGGGTGTTTTTTTACCTTCATTACTACATGTAGTATGACTACATTGCATTTGAAGCAACAAAAGATTCAATACCTGTCATTTTCTTTACAGTTGCAAATATAAGCACATTTCTGTCCATACAGGTTTTGAGGGCAGGATTCACACTTAGTTCCTGCTTTAAACGTATGATATCCTACTTCACATTCTATAAAACAAATTGAATGTACTGTGAAAAATCTGTAGTGAAATAAAGAAAAAGAGTATTAATAGGGACGTATTATAAAATAAAGTAAATACTTTACACATTGGTAAATATATCCTTTGAATACACTTATTTTAATATGTTATAACTGCGAGCACTATCAGATCTGTACTGTGCGTCTTATGTGCTTCTTGTTAGGTTATATTTTTTGCTTTGTATTGATCTGATGAGTTAAGTCCCTTTCAACTGATTTTTATTGTTTTTTCTTATGTTATACTGTTACACTGTCTGAAGGTTACCCCTTCGTTATTCAAAAGTCCAAGTTCTTTTTCGAATTTACAAAAGGCTGAAGACTCCATCGATGATACTCGTTTGAAATAATGCTATTGCTACCCTCGATTGACATAATTATATATATATATAATTTAAAGTATGTATATGTAAATGTCCATAGTAAGAATTGTGCTTGAATACTAAGATATATTAAATAATCTATTCTTATTTTTTATATTTCAAATCTTAAATAATCGAGTTCAAAGTATTACAAGTTTCCATTTATACAAAATAATCATGTGATGCTGTATGATAACCAAAAAGATCGCTATTCACCCGAGACTAAAGAACTAATAGTCATTTTGTGGCCTTCAATAAAGAGCAAAATCCATACTAATAGGTAAGCTATATGTATGCCAATATGTTGAATGCATGCATGTTACATTGTGTATTTTCAAAACGTTTGTACCGCACATAGGTCATATTTATGATACCCGCTTAGTCAGCAGTGGTTTGATTTGAAAATAATTCCTTTACCAAAATACTCCTGAACTGATAAGATTGTTTTGGCAATGTTTTAAGAAGCGAGTTGTCTATGCTCATGATGATCTCATGTACACTTTATGAACACAGAAAAAATAAACAATGCATGTGTGAAAGATTATCATGAAAATGTTATTTATGATGATCATAAATATTTATCTATGTTATTGATCAGTTGGTAAAGCAAGAAATGAATTTTGAAAATCTGCAATGTTCTTCCAACATGATTCATCACTATTACTAGTCGTTGTTATTGACTCTTAAGCAATTCAATTGGGATACGCTTTTATTTTTTAACTACAAACTGCTGAAAATTCCGTTCATGTTAAAAACTGTAATCGCTTATTGATGCATGAAAAAAAAATATTATCTGGTTTTATAAAAAATATTTTTAATTTCTAAATACATTCAAATGGGAAAAACGTGGTGGCACTCGATTATTGCATTTGTCATACCTTGTAGCAGATGCAATGCATTCGACTGCAGACATTACCGATTTTTCCAAGCCTGAAAAACTGACATTGGAAAAGTCCAAAAAGGAAACTTAATACGAGTAAGAATAAGATCTAATCACTCTAAAGAACAGTCAGAATGGTATGTCAAAGAACATCACCTAACTGTTTTAGAACAGTTTTAACATAAAACTGTTCTCGGGTAGAACTGTCAAAATCTAATATGTGGTAGAACTGTCCAGATTTGTTCCCAGATATAAATTGTATTATTTGTTGTAGTAGAATAGTCATGGACTGTTAGAATTCTTATGGAAATGGGATAGGATTGCCTGTTAGCCTAGTAACCATCAAAAGTGTGAACAATTAAAAGTCACAGTGCCTCACCTTTTTATAATCTATAGTTGGCTTCTGGATGACAAATAGATTACAATTTAAAAACCAGAAAATCAACGGCCTGATTTACGATAAAGATCATAAACGAAAAAAAAAAACCAACAAATAAATAAAGCAAAAAGTAACCAGCAACTACCCGGATTTCATGCTCACGACATGCACACAAAGGATGTGTCTGATTTTATTATGTACGTTAGAGCTCAGTCCACCCTCAACAATGGAGGAGTGCTGTAGTAGTACAACAATCGAACCAACTGAAAATTAGTTTAAAAGTGGCTATAATCTTCAAATCGGTAGTTAGCCCCAACTATGTAGTTTTTAATATGTAAACGTTTCTACAGCTACTGAAACGATACTTACCTATGCAACTATTGTCAACAAATTCGAAATGGCGGCAACATATGATATTTGACAAATTACCACTGTAAATACAAAAAATATATTATTTAAAAGTTGAGTAAATCAAGGCCAATTAGGAGATAACTGAATAATGTTTAAGCTCCGACGGCATCAATTGGCGACGCGTTATCGGAGCCAGTAAACGGGTATTTCCGATCATCAAATCACCAATTGATGCCATCGGAACTTAAAATGCAATACTGTTATCTCCATTCTAATGAAACTGACAGAAAACAACGTCATACATTTAAAATTTCTCATACGTCGTCTGCGCTTGCGCGTACGTTTTCATAGCATCAATTGTGAATTCATGCCATGAAAATTGGTGACGTTATCCAATCAAAATGAATGTTACAAAGATGTTGCATTAGAATACATGTTGTATAAGAATTTAGCATTTAATGTTGTCCGTTTAAATATTATTGAAGACAACAATCTTTTTACACTACATGACATGATTGATTTTTGGTGGGGATTGTAGTAGAGTGAAAATATTTTTCGATATTTGCTATTGAGGGCATAACTATAAAGATCCGTGATCGAAAACTCAAAATAAAATGATACAATTAACATATCAAAAGGCAACACATGCACGTTGATTTCGAATCAATAACTGTATAACATGTATAATATATGGAAATGTGCAGTTTACCTATGACAGATTCCTTTTATCGTTTGCGAAAGTCCTGTTATATTTCCAAATATTAACAAAAGCTTTGTAAGTAATAATAAGAACAATTGCATCTTGCATGCATACGTTATTCCATCGTTGTAGTTGATATAAAACAAGGAAACGTTTGACTTTTTTTATGTTTTATGTAAATTAGACCACCGGAAACGATTATAAATGGAACAGAATTACCGGAAATATAGAATTGTGTTTATTGTTAATGTGCCAAGGGTAATTCAAGTAAAATGTTGTTCCCGAATAAATTATCACATTTTGCTTGGATTGGTGCGAGTACGAAACGAAAGGCTTATTCGGCGCAGATGTATAAGATGTATAAGAAGCGAGACAGTTGAAGAGCTAAATTACCAAATAGGACCTAGAAAAGAGGGAGTCGAAACTTTAGTTTCTTTATTAATTCTAAATCTATAAACGGACAATTATAGAAAGGTTTGTTATAAATCAAAATCTGTTACTTATAGTCATGGATAAAATTGATCTTTCCGGAACAACTTAAATAACAGACATAACTCTGAAAAAACAACACACGGGTTTTCTACTTAATTGAAGATATTTCAAAATGCTTCCTAATACCTTAGAAAGTAACAATATTGATGTGTGCCTGCTTGCCAGCGTTGATTGCTAAACATATATATCATAAGCTAAGTTAACGTTTAAAAAAATCACAATGCAACATTAAAAAAGTATTATATGAAATACAGATTGTCAAGGTAAATTTAAAAAGGGGAAGTCCATAAATCCATCCTGACACAATCAAACGTTAGACAATATCAAACAACGTAACGAATGGAAAACAACTGTCATATTCTTGACCTGGTACAGGCATTTTCCGAAGAAACTGGTGGGTAAAACCTTGTTTTAAAGCTAGCTAGACCTCCCATTTACATGACAGTTGTTTATAGTTATGTTATATTAACAAAAATGGATGCGAAACCCAAACAGACACAATTGGTGAATGTGACAATAATTGGGACCCAGCAGCCAAAACTGTGTAAACATATATATCTAGGACAAGCAAAACAACAAATCTAAAAATTAAAATGGACACACAATTAAATTTTGCAATAGTTGATTGTAGACCTAACAATGCCGCCAACAAAAAACAATTATTTTGTATGGTTGATAGTACATACAGAATAATAATAAAACATAATACTATGGTAGAATGCACTTTCCCGATAAAGCAAAATTTAGTAAAATATAAATATACTTAGGTAAACAAAATGAAAACAACCCTATAAAACCTCAAGCGTACAAATAACACTTTTGATGCACCTGCACCAGGAACTTTAAAATCCCAGAAACCTAAAAGTTAGATGTAACTAGATGTGTCGGAACGACACGAATGGCCCCGCTCGCGAAAAACAAACCTGGAACCCGTTTTAGGAGTCGAAATTTCAAAGTCCAAAGCCTGTAATTTTGGCAAAAATCAGCGGAGCAGAACCAAACGTTAATTCGATCTGTAACTCATCATAGAAGACTTACATAATTAAAATCAACTCAATATGTGAAGGTGTTTAGAAAAAAGTCCGTCCGACTGTTATTTTCACAAAAATTTCAAAGTCCAAAAACCAGTAACTTTGGCAAAAATCAGCGGAGCTGAACCAAATGTAAACTTGACCTATAATGGTTTACTTTTATAAATTTTGACTTGGATGGAGGGTTGTCTCATTGGCACTCATACCACATCTTCTTATATTTATTGATCTGTAACTCATCATAGTAGACTCACATACTAAAAATCAGCGTAATGTGTGAAGGCGTTTAGAAAAAACGTCCGTATAACTGTTATTTTCACAAAATCATCAACAGTGAAAAGCCCGTAATTTCAGCAAAAATCAACAGAGCGGAATCAAACGTTAACTCGATCTGTAACTCATTATTGTAGACAAACATACTAAAAATCAGCTCAATATGGAAGGGCGTTCAGAAAAAAAAAGATTGTATGACTGTTATTTTCAAAAATAATACAAAAGTCCAAAGCACGTAATTTCGGTAAAAATCAGTGGAGAGGAACCAAACGTAAATTCAATCTGTAACTTAATAGACTCACATACTAAAAATTAGATTAATATGTGAAGGCGTTTAGAAAAAAAATCGGTATTACTGTGAATTTTATAAAATTTAAAAGTCCAAAGCCAGAAATTTTAGCAGTTAGGTGTTCAGAAAAAAAAATCCGTATAAATGTATGTTGTGGAATGACGGAATGACGGAATGACAGATAAGGGTAACAGCCACGTCAAGATTCGTGCGCCAAAAAGGAACAAAAAAGTACAAAAAAGTTAACACTGAATATTTGTCTATAAAGTCTTGCTACTTTTCGATGAACTTTTTGAGACATAAAGACAAAAACCTGGCTGATTGATTTTTGCGTAGACAACTATGACGTTTAACAAAGTCTGAGCTACAGCTGCAAGCTCTTGAATATCGTATGAATTTAGAAATATATACGCCACAAAGAGGTGAAATATGTATACTGCTGCTTACGTGAGCATCGTCTCGTTTGTTATAGATTCTAATACTGCGATGACCGTTGTAGTGAAATTCGAGTTATATGTATAGAAATACGGCGGAGGCGGCTGTATCTGTGTTACAATAAAGTAATGTTGTTTAATGCTGAAAATATGCAATAATAAATAAATACACATGTAGCCAGTATTAAAGCCACATGACTTATTTATTACAATTTCCAACTATAACATTAACGACACAAGTTCCACAATTCGACAATAAATGTCTCTTCAGTGATGGCCTAGGCCAAAATAATTGAAAATGAAAAAAATAATTAAAAAAATAAAGAGCTTATTAACCAAAGAGTACAAAAAGTATAGCCAAAGCCTGCTGAAGAATCGGGGGTTGCATGAAGGAGATATATTACTTAATTTTAGATAATTTCTAACATTTTGTAACAACACATTTTTATAACACAATATCTGTATTTGCATGTCCTGTACAGAAGTACTAGCTACTGGGCTTGTGATATCGTCGGGGACTATCAGTTCACCAGCAGAGGTAACAATACAGTAGTATTAATGACATTAACGTTATCAATTTTGCAGCACTAGATGCACATTTCGACAACAAATGTCTCTTCATTGAAGCCCGATGCCAAAATGTTTCAAAATCCCAAAAGATATTTTCTTGAACCAAAGTATGTATATGAATAGACCTTTCTGTTTTTACTACAATTGATGTCACGTATGCAGTAGCTGATATATCCAGCAGGTACATAAATTTCATTAGATTTATTGTGCTGTTGTTTCCCACATCCTTCCAGCTCTTTTTGTTACATATTTTCAGAATTTGAAAATTTCATCCTTCAATTTGGTCTCTGTTATTTCTGTAATTTTCATAACATGTCATGACAACAACAACAAAAAAACAACAACAAAAAATAACGACACAAACCCCATTACAGGATATGGTTATTATATAATGATGCACAGATACTTGAACTTTTATACTTTGTAAAGATAGATAAACACATTATTTAAAATTATGTTAGATTCAAAAGAATCTAAGGTTAAACAATTATATATAAGCCCAGAGTTGTTTTTTATAAATTACTTGGTATACAGAACCGCTAACCCGATTTGTTAAAGTTTTTAGAAAAAAATAAATATTAAAGGGTCATGTTGGGGTTTTTTTTTTCGCTGACCACAAAAAATATTTTTCTCTCATATAAAACATTTCTTCATTACTGCTTTTTATTGTTAATTATGTTTATTTTATAAAGAAATAATGTATCTATAGTATTTGTATCCTATAGAAAACGTTTGTCTTGAAAGCAAGCTATTTGTTTGTTTGATAGTCTCAATGACTCAATGAAATGTTCTGTTTCATGGGTTGAACGAAAACAAATTTTGTCCATATGGATATCAAAAGAGTGTTGATATTTTACCCGGCAAAAGATTAAAGCAATATTACCCATCTCAAACACTGAGATTTTTTTAGGTTTCTGCTTGGTTTCTGCTCCCAATGTGGGGCTCTGTATATAGTTTGTTATTTTGTAAATTTGCTACGTTTTAAAATAAATAAGGACAAGAAAGCTATTGATGATAACATTACTTTATTAGAGTTTATAACATTTCAGAGAAGGAGAACAGAACCATAAAATTATACGTATAGACCTTGTTTATAGTATCTATAGCAACCGACATTTTGAATAAAATTTTATTAAATAAAGAACGCAATTTAAAGAATTTTTATAAAGTATTTCCATGTCTTTCAAAATTGGTACTGTAAATATGTACACTGCAGATATTGATTAATAAATGAAAATATATCTTATGCTAAAACATCCAATAACAACGCTCCAAAGTTGACTTCCGTCACTTTAGTAGGGTTCACAAAAGAAAAATTTAATGCTATAACAGTGGAACACATCATTTTCCCTATGATGGTCTCCCTTTGTTAATATGAACGCGTACTTCCGTATCCTATTGGAAATTGATTGTTAGTTCATGTAGGTAAGATATATTTATATCATGTATTGGCAAAAAGCCATTGAGGTGATTTTGTGGGGTTATGTAAATATTCGTGTTTATTAATAGACAAATGAAGAATTCTATATGAATAAAATTATATGGCCTTGTATTGATTGTTTGTACACACGATTAGTTTCATTGTTCATAGATTGTTACCTTGATCTAGAATTATTGCATGTTTCAACATTGACTGATAGGGTTTAAATAACTGATAACATTGTTTAGCACACTACAACAATGTGTCTTTTTATAATATTGATTTGTTTAACTACACAATGATGTACACAGTGTTTTTAAAGGTCGGGAACACTACCTTATATGGATATGCATAAATTAACATACTTATGTCCTCGCACATGTAATTGTTTATTTACGTATGACGCAAATTTATTTTACCTGGGTTTTTGACCAATCCATTAAATGAGTAACAATGCATGAAGGACTACGTATTTACGATCAGCCGAGAACACGTGTTATTTATTGAAATACAACACATTTTTTCATGCATTGCGGGATTTAAAATTTCCCTTACTTTTTCATTTTTTGTATCCATATTTATAGTCCGTGATATAAAGTATTCGTTTCATGCTCAGATTAACGAAGAGTTGTTTCTATGCTAAGAAAAGAGTGTTTGAATTACCCGAAATATAGCCATTAATATGATAAATGATTACACAAAGATTTCAGGTATTCGTCCACAAGACAGCAACGAAACAATAGTGAAAAATACAATTACCCATAAGACAAACTTTCATTCAGATAGTTAAAAAATAAGGTATCCTTGAAGTTTGGGTTCGTAAAAAGGGGGAAGACTTAGAGTGTGTCAAATATCTGTTGGGGTCACTAGAATTTCCCAATTTTAATAAAATTGATGTTATGATATTGTACCTTCTTTTATGATTAAAACGTGATTTAAATCGAGGAAGGGCATGTATTTTTTAATTCGTCTTTACAAAAAAACACGTGTAATCGTCAATCGGGGACATTTATACCCGACTATAAGTTATGGGCTTTTCTCACTGTAGAAGGCCTTACGGTTGCCTATAATTGCTTACATCCACTTCATTTGAACTTTGGTGGATAGTTGTCTCATTGGCAATCATAACTCATCTTCTTATTTCTTATTTGGGGCGGCTTAGTACCGAAATTTGACAAAATCATGCAAATGGTGATACAAGCATAGGATTTGGCACATACGTTCTTTAGGGTGTACTTTATCATATAAGAGGGGTAGCTAACATATTTTAGATTTTTTTTTTCGCGGCGGCCATCTTGAATTTAAAATTGACATAATTTTGCTCAATAGTGGAGATTGAAAACAAATCCACACCTTTTTTAACGTGATATAGGTGATGAAAACTATTTGAAATACAACAAAATGGCCTGGAAATATGCCAAACAGACAAGAATTGTAAAAATAAATCACCACTTCAGGTTAAGGTTGTAAAAGTTCATACAATCGAGTGAAATAATGGGGGTAAGGATATCCGATAAAAATATCCGTTTGATATATAGGTAATTATTTAAGATATGCAGGAAGGTCGATTAATTTATTATCCTACGATATTTTCCGATGTGTTTCATACTAGCAGCTACAGGAACACAATGTTGTACAAGTCAAACCAGCTTTATAACACTTGCATCTACCAGAACAAGTTTTCTTGCATCCACATTTGTGTAACTCCTGGCAAGACGCTGCCATGGCTGCTAATTGTGTCCAATTGGGAATCCATAACCCATCTGCGGTCTCCTTAATCCATCCCCAATCGCCCGAACTAGGTAGATGTTGTTCATGTGTGACTGCCTGTCCCCATACATGACCACCTTGATATGCAGCTCGTTTGGTATGCTCAAGTAGTGCAACTATGGTGAGCGGAATTGTGTCATACTGTCTTTGTTTGCGTGCAAACAATTCAAGCCTGGATTCATTGATGTCAAATGTTGTTGTAGTTCTTTCGTACATAACTACAACAAATGCCTCTATCAACTCCATATCAGCTTCACTGACCAATGCAGGTTTCTTACTCAATCGCCCAAAACACCTCGGTTACGTCATCAAATATTCTCCACGTCTGCTATGTCGACTTCTTTCCCTTTCCATGAAAAGCGCAGACAGTCACATTCAGTGAAAGCATGAACAAATGGCAAAGCCTGTGATCTAGGACCAAGAACACGATCAATTTCCAAATGCAACCCTACGTTTTTCTACTTGTAGTGTCTTGAAAAGAGACACTGCTAAAACCACTACATCAGTGTCGACTTACATCCCCTTTCAGCTGTACTTTTGATATGAACAAATATCCTTATGTCTGCTTCCTTGTGATTACAAGGACTGAGACCATCATGGTCATCATAGGAATTTGTCATAACATCTTTGCCTTTTGTCACAAAAATCATTTTGTCAGATTGAATCGAGCAAATTTGATCGGCAAGGAAATAAAACAATTCAGTTTTGTTTTCGCCTCGACCGAGCTTTTGGAGTCTTACTGTTGACACAACATCTCTGACCTTATCCATCGAATGTTTTATGGTAGCAACTGAATAAGCCTGTTCCTGAAATAATGGCATTAAGCAGGTAAGACTCACTTCAACAGTCGGTTCTCGCTTCTCTGAAGAATAAAATAATGACCATGAAATATTTTCTGATGTAATAGTTTCACCCAACAACCTAACCGTATTTAAGCATTCATACTCATTCTGTATAAAACTCATGAATAGATAGTCATGGTTTAGAATGCCAGTTACATCCTCGGGCAGAATAAGGGGTTCTGGTTTTGTTTTAAGATATGCAGGTTTCATATTCATGTACTAGTAAGCTTCAGGGAGTTCAGGTGCCTTTTTTGATTTTGGTTTACTTGTAGGTTATATTATCTGATCCCTTCTAACACCAACATTTTCTTACATTGGATGTTGAAAAATAGAGATTACGGTCCCATGAAAAGATGATTTCGATGTTGTTGAGCTTGGGTTGTGCTCTATGTTGTCGACTGCAGCTGTGGTAAACACTTCGCCCTTTAATAAAAGCGGACTACCACAACCTCATTCAAATAACTTTCAACTACAGCTTCACCTAGTTGAGTTGATATTTCCAGTACCCGATCATACGAGATGCATTACCCATGTTGAAATAATGTATCTATAAGCTGTCTCTTCCTGATTTTTGCAAAGAGTAATAGTCCAAGTTACGCTCAAAATCGTGTCTCACGATAAGCTGAATGTCTGTGTTGGACAGGAACCTCCTGGGTATTTGAATGGTAATTAAACATTAATAGTTGGGCCAGAGGTAAGTCGGACTTTGTAGAAACGTTGTCGAAATGCGATTTAATATCAGATCCATGCTCTAACATTTTCACCAACTGTAACAAAGGAGGTTGTAAGCTGTCATCGATATCTTCAGATATTAAGAATCCAGAAAATGTTGTCTTCTTAGTAGCTATCTGGCAGCGAATCATTTCGGCCGTCTTTTCCATATGCATGGTGTCAATGTAATCACAAGCAAACGCAATAGCTGGTCCTATATCTTTTTCAAACATCAAAAGGACATCTCTGCCTTTTGTGTGTGCTTCTAGTTCTGGCATTTTCTGCAAAAGCTTGACCTTCAGGCGCGTAGAATGTACCTGTGCAGAAGAGGAACCAAGTTCTGTCAATCTTTCTTCGTATAGGACTCTTTATCACAAATGAAACATTTTTATGAAAATAAGGAGATGTGGTATGATTGCCAATGAAACAACTATCCACCAAAGTTCAAATGAAGTGGATGTAAGCAATTATAGGCAACCGTACGCATTTTCAACGGGATTTGGTTGTTGGTCTATCGAACGAGAAGCACTTCTAAGAAGTTTAGGGAACTTACATTCACTCGAACTTCCAGATGGTATTGGTGACATATGGCGTTTCTGGGCTCTCTCAAGTTTTGTATTGTTAAACTTTATTCTGCATAAATTATAGTACTTAGCATTTTTCTTTTTCATTGTGCTTTCTATTCCCTCTCCGTCGTTTAATCGCCGAATATCTAGAGGGATAGGTAATAAATTTACTTCATGAAAAAGAGGGATAATTTTGCCCAACATTTTATATCCTTCATCTGACGATTTCATAGGGTACGTTGTGTCTTCCTGACACAAACAACATTTTGTTCAATCTGTTTCCCAACTATCTGTTGAGGAAGATGACAAGCGAATTCTTTTCGCCATTTCAGAAATAAACTATTATATAAATAAACTAAAATGATCAACAATGTAACGATAGAACAATAACGCAAATATTGTCTGAGTAAAATATCTTTACACTTCTGATATTCAGGCCGAGGGGTTATCCTTTTACCACCTGTTTAGCACTTTGTTGTATGGGATATAACTGAATTCGGTTAACTCAATTACAAGTTTGCCTTCATTCAGCCCGATCGTTCATCCAGTACCATTTAACCCTCGTGCAATCTGTACACCATCCAGAGGAATAAGCCCCTCCTCCTTAGCTCGGATTTCCCGCGTTAGCACATCCTGTCGATTCAGGTACCACTCCATGACTTAATAATTGGGGCAGTCATGGAATATTTGGGAGCACTTTAATCTTATAAAGCTGATACTGACCCCATGCCGAGATTACCGGCAGTGGTTTATACCAGAGTGCCATGGTAGTGCAAATAAATCACTCTCTGACTAATAACTGGTAATGATCACATTTGACGTAGTCAAGCAACATCACAATGGACGGATACCAAACAATGGTTAAGGACGTTAAGTAAAGACTAAACATTAAGAACTAATTATAAATAAGGTTCGAAGACGAATCCCAAACGATGATTCAAATAAATAACTATCAAAGTACTTTGATTTAAACATTAGCGTGTGGTAGTTTGGGTCAAATGTAAGATATTTATAAAACAGGAAGTGAGTTATCGACCGATATTTGACCGGAAGTGATGTTTTATTACTACAATAAAACAAATTAACCTAGTAACATTTTGTATGAAAATTAAGCAATATGTATGCAAAAGGGAACATACATTTGATGTGTTTTACCTGGATGGACGCCATTTTGAAAATCATAGATGGCCGCCGTGATTGGATGGATTTATTTCGTGGCTACCCCCTTAATATGATTAAATACACCTTAAGGCATGTTCTGACAAAATTTCATGCTTGTTTCACCAAATGCATGATTTTTGGGGTAAGCTGCTCAACTGTATATATACAAATCACGTTTTAGAAAACCTAAATGGGTAACATGGCACCCACTTTGATCCGGAGGATTTAAATGATTGAAGATATTGCACGTATAAAGTCAATAGGACAGCAGCCGAACGATAAAAATACCTCTCAGGTATATTTTGGGATAAAATTAGCAACAGACGGACTTCACTGATGGACAAAAGTATACAAAACATTATGTTAAGCTATTACCGTCCCCACTTTTTATACCACAAATTTTTGAGAATACTGAATATGATGTACCTACTTTTAGATCAGGTCCTGAAGATTATTTATATCAATTTTTATGAAAAAGTTACCGATGAAATAAATGTTTTAAAATTAGATAAATATACAACAAAAAAACCGTTTTTTCGAGAATCCTGAAACTTTGACAAACATTAATTATTTCCAAACAATTGTTATACCAATTTAGAACATACTTATGTAAAGAAGATTTTCCAAATGTTTTTACAAAAATCTGCTTGTGTTTATCTTTTGAAACAAAAATGTTAGGTATGTCTATCCAAAGGATAGAAATGTCCACAAAACTGAAATTTTCCGTAAATGTCGAAAACTTTGACCTCATTTATATCTTAAGGATGTTCGCTCCTTTTGTTTTAGATTTTTTGCCAGATATTCGGCATCCTCTGGTTTTATCCATGTAGTGCCATTAAAAATTTTGCCCTCTAATCCATACTTTTCTTTTCATACTTTTATTACATAAAATTTAAAAAGCCATATTTGAAAATCTTATAGAATCCTTGTTATATTTTCATTGTTTTTGAAAGAATTAGGTGACAATATTAAATGTATGAAAAATCTAGAGAGAATCATTTCCCGTCAAATTTTCAATGCCTTATATCTCGAAAACAAGCACATGGACCCTTCATTTTTTTCTGCTTTTTTAGTTCCTTCATTTATATACTATCAATTTATAACAGTTTTTTAAAAAGCTTGTTATTTTGAAACAGAGTAGCGAACATCCTTAAAGTAGCACATGAAGGTATATTTTTTATTACATATTTGAATTGACTAGGTTACAAATAGCTTGTATGCAACTTTTCGTAAAAAAATCACCGTGGGATCAAAACTGTATCGTATACCCTTATATAGGATACGAAAAATCCGATAGCATATATATAGATAGACGTGTAACCCATTCCTTCCAAACTTTTTGACAGGTTTTCAAAGAGCTCAAATGATTTTTATACTGGACAGTGGTCACTTCACATAGGAAAGTTCACTGTTTCACGTGAAATTAATCCACAGATACAATGCATAACAATGGACAAAACCTGATCAACTACTTTTACAAGGCGAAAAAGAGAGTCGAATCGTGAAGCCAGTAAACAATATTTTTTTTAATCTGAGCATGCAAATTGAAGATTATGCTATATATTTTACATTAAACCTATTTGCTGAACAAAAACATTTATCATGAGTGTCCCAGACATTATAAAAGTTGAAAGTTTTCCCACTAATTCCAGGTGTTTTTAAGTGGTAGTAAACTCGTAGTAGCCCACAATGCATTGTAGTTCATTGAGTCGATTGGTCAGTTTTTTCAAGGCCATGTATACCTTCTATTTTGGAAGTTACTATGCAAATATATTCTGACGTCAAGAAATCTAGAGTTCCCGACCTGTTTTAAGATAAAATGAATAAAGTAAACATAACTAAAACAAGGAAAAATCGATAGGGAATATGAATAATGAAGGAAATTAAACGCAGACCATACACTACCTGTAGCTGATCATTTACTTTATTATGTAAAATACATTTATCATATACGTGTAGAAAATAATGGTATATTTGTACCTCTTGATAAAACTAGTATGTACATATATATGTAAACCTCAGATTTATGTAGGCCTCAAACCCGTGTCCGTTTCTCAAATCTATGACCAATCGTGACGTCAATCGCTAATCCATGTCCGTTAAAAAAGATACGGCCCCAAATCTGTGTCCTATTTTCAAATTTGTTTTCAATCGTGACGTCATTCGCAAATCTATGATCTTTTAAAAGATACGGCCTCAAATCTGTGTTCTTTTCTTAAATCTTTTTCCATTTTGTTTCGCCATGCGCAAATTTATGCCAGTCTAATAAGTACGGCCTTATAGGATTTTTGTTTTATTAAGTCATTTTCCATAATGCAATGTTAAGTTAGGATGTGTTCTCCATGTGTGTGCTTAAAAATTTTACATGCGTGTGTAATTATTGTATGATTTCATGTTATTGTAAAACTACAACATTTTCAAATTGTTTGCTTTTCTTGATCCCTTGTTTAATTGTTCTGTAGTAATTATCGTTACTTCCCTTTACTCATTACGTCTTGATAACAAATACGAAATATAAGTTAATAAACAACCTGAGACAAAATGACATCTGTATACAACTAACTGAAGATACATGTATGGCCTTCAACAATGAATTGAACCTATTCTGTATCGTAATCTGTAAACACATACATCTATTTCTTCAATGTTTCAATGTATAGGTACCACATAAAAATGTTTAGGGTATAATTTATTGCCGGTTTAACAACGACATTTTGTGCCACTATCTTATTAAAAAAGGTTTTTTTCTGGTGAAACTATTCCGGTTTCGAATCTTTGTATTTTTAAAAATCCATTGTGTACCATGACATCAACATTCAACAACCACAACATAATTATGTGTACAAATTATTGGCATAACGAGCATACATGATACTTTATTAATGTGCCTTCAAGAATGAAACTACACATATTTATTTACTTGATTACGTCTTGCTATGTCTTACGTCACCACATTTCGATAAAGGACATAGATTTGTGACAAAAACGGCCATAGATTTGTGACAAAAATGGCCATAGATTTTTGACAAAATTGGTCATAGATTTGAGTTAATAAAGGACATAGATTTGAGACAATATAGGACATAGATTTGAGACAATAAAAGACATAGATTTGAAACAATAAAGGACATAAATTTGGAACGTCTATGACGCAATATTTAAAAGGACATAGATTTGCGGAAAAGACATAGATTTGAGGCTGGACATAGATTTGAGGCTTTAATATTTATTCATTAAATTTGAAGAATTGTCTTAGCCGTGTGATATGACTTTCGTTATCAACTGCTTCCGGTTTATATCAACTGCTTCCGGTTATTATCGCATGCCTTTATTTAACGTTATCGCAAAGCATTTCGACGTCATTCTGCAAATTCCGGAAAATAAACCTCAGTGGTACATTTTGTGAAAAACATAACTAAGTAGAATAAAAGAATGAATATAAGGAAACATGAAAATATATAATTTAAAAAAGGCAAAACAAATAATACAATAAATGAATTTTATAATGTTTTAAAATAGTTTTTCTTGTCTGTATGGCTTCCGCTAAAGTATATGATAAAAAGAACATAACATGTCATTTTTCATATCAGACCCCTTATCAGCCCATGGTCAAAATCATCCCTAGAGCCTGTCGGCTCTCGGGCTGATATCATGACCTAGGGCTGATAAGGGGTCTGATATGAAAAATGCCGTGTTATAATCTATATTTATCATATACTTAGAGTAAATAACTTATAATTTTTACAGTATGATAATATCCTTAAACTAATGTAAATTCCATATTTTCCGAAATAGTGTTTAGCGGGCTGATATGACAAATTTATCACATGCTTCCAGCTAATATCACATGCCTTTCCGTAACGTTATCGCATGGCCTTCCGGCGTTACTCTGCAAATTCCGGAAAATACACCTTAATGGTACGTTTTCAGTGAAAAAACATAACAAAGGAGGGTACAAAATAATTATTAGGAATTCAATGTTTTGTTGAAATTTTTTTTATCGTCAATATAGAAATATATTATACTGTTGTTTTTCTCCTCTGTTGAAGCATTTGATAGAAAGATTTCATATCGGATGTATTACATTTGGCGTCCGACATCCGTAAACTTTTCACTTTTGAAGTTCAACTTGAGAAGCACTAAGTGGATCGATATATTAAACTGGTATTTTTTCTCCATTGTTGAAGCATATGATAAAATGATCATAATATGTCATTTTTCATATCAGATGTATTATCAGCCCTAGGTTCAATATCAGTCCAAGAGCCGAAGGCTCGAGGGCTGATATTGAACCTTGGACTGATAATATATATGATATGAAAAATACCATGAAATAATCTGATATTACGACAGGAAAGCGTAGTTAATATGTATTACTGTATGTATTTCTCTAGAATCTACCATCAGACAGTACAATGGCAAAAACGAAACAATCGAAAGTTGCTACAGTGTCTGACGACAATAATCAGCTATTTGTGTTGGAAAAAATAAATCTTGATTTTTTTCTTACATGATTATCTTTGTAGTAATTATTAAAATTAAGATAAAGGATACATAATATTTTTGATAAAGATTATGGCTTAGCTTAAAGACCCAAAAAGAAACACAACGTAGCTGTTTTATGTCAACATCACCTGAAGATATCAAAACGACATATTGTTTCTTAATAATCCAGAGTGTTAAAGGGTAGCCCAGGTGAAAAGGGCAAGATGAGGTATTGCCATAAATTGACGTCCTACGTCGTTTTCGTTTGGGAAAAATCCTCTGAATTCAACAGCGCAATTGGGACCACACTTTGCCGCAATCATCATTATGTTCCTACTAAACAATGTGTGCCAACTTATGCCACCCATGCAAAATAAAGCAACTTGGCCACTGTGGCTAAAAGTAAAACAAAAGGGTGAATGCATGTGATTATCATCAAACCTGTTACATAAATAAAAAATCGTACGCGAAAAATGATAAATTAGCCAAATCTATTAAATTCATTATTAATAGACTCAGAGCTTCAAGAACAAATTAAAAATACTTTGCGAGATACGATACATTGAGAATATTTTGTTGACATTCCTGGTAGGAGATGACTTCTGTTAAATTTTATTATATTTTTTTTATTTGTTTAAAGACAAAAAAATCCGATTTAGAACATCATAGCTTTACATTAAGTTAAGCCTATCATCCTTTGATGATATACCCTTTATGATATGTTACAAATATAAACTCATTAAGGATAGAGGTTTAACCCAAAAGTCAATACAATTGTAACATGTGTATCTTTTAGTTTAGAATATATAGCAAAGTCATCTTGAACAATGAAACTGTAGGATTATGTTTCTTAATTGGGAAGAATGTATGTAAAAACAATGTTCTTAATAGGATAGTTATATTGTTAACTTACAGTTCAAAACACCAAAACAATTGATAAATCAGTAGCAGCTGCCCCGAAGCACATTATCATCTTGATATGATTTATGATTGCAACTGATTAAACATTAAATTTTGAAAAACAAAATCAATCAGTGCAGTTTACTGGTGCAGTACAATAGGCACCGTTAATGTTAGGAGAATATTAATGACTTCAAAATTGAAAAAATTGAAACAATAGAAATTCATTACAAAAAAAAGAAAATATCTCATAATTCAAATGTCCTAAATCGTTTTCTTATATGCTTACCAAAATTTAAATTATTGAATCCGTGGTTGTTAATAATAGCCTTTTCAAATGCTTCGATACAATTTAAACCGAAAGTTGAATTATCGTTTGCATATCAAATAAATTGCAGAATATTTCTTTGCATTTTAAAAGAACATTTACATTTTGGTTAATTGTCCTATTGAACCATACAAATGGACAATCATTCCTTTAAAAAAAACATATACGATAACTTCGCTATATATAAGTAATATTTGATGAAAAGAGGAGCATTATAATTGTAGCTGTGAAATAAAATGTAATGGTAGCTTATATTTTTAAATGCGTTGCTTTTGAACTGTAAATACACAAAAAAGATAATTCCTTTCTCAAAGATTATATGTTCTACATACATACTCACAATAAGGAAACGTTAACAATTCCAACCATTTACTGTTATGTCATGTATTATCTAAAAAATGTAATAAACCATTAAAATCATTAAGACTTATTCAAAAATGCAAAGCCTACAGAGGAGGTCATGAATCTAATATAAGCATTTCACTCACAATGAAACCATTTTTAATAGACCTTTTCAATAAATGTCTTCACTTGACGCTGACAGGTTTGATGTAAGGGGTCGTCTCAAAAATAGACACGATCGCATATGACTATTACTCGTAGTATAAAGACTTGAGAAATGTTTGGTTGTATGTCTGATAAACTTACCTCAATGGTATTGTTCCCATCTATGTCCAGTCCACAATATAAAACAATATTGTCGACATCGTGATATTTACAATGTTTACACGATACCGAGTCAACATCGTTAACATTGTAAGAACTCTTATATACTGTTTACATTGTTGACATCGTTAGCATCGCGATGTATACAATGTAGTTACGATATCTTGTTTACATAGTTTACATAGAGATTTTAACAATGTTAACACGATATTGTGTCAACATCGTTAACATAATATACTGTTTACATCGTTGACATAGTTAACATCGATGTTTACAACGGAGTAACGATTTAATGTTTACATCGTTTACATCACGATATTAACAATGTTTACACGATATTGTATTAACGTCGTTTACATTGTAAGAACTCCTATATACTGTTTACATCGTTGACATTGTTCACATTGCGATGTTTACAATGTAGTAACCGTATCGTGTTTACATAGCAATATTAACAGTATTTACACGAAATCGTGTCAACATTGTAAACATTTTAACAAATCTAATATACTGTTTACATCGTTGATATAGTTAACATCGCGATGTATACAATGTATTATCAATATCGTGTTTACATCGTTTACATTGCAGTGTTAATCATATCGTGTCAACATCATTTATATTGTATGAACTCTTGTATACTGTTTACATCGTTTAAATTGTTAACATCGAGATATTTACAATGTATTAACGATATCGTCTTTACATCGTGTACATTTGTGACTAAATATAGGAGTTATTGCCAATTAAAGACGACTCGTTATTTTTTTAATTATCAAACAATTATATCAAAGTGTAAACAAAAATTTATCATTTCTGGCAATAATATGGTGGTAAAAATGCCCGACGAACATAACTATCTCATGAATATGAGTATTTTAATTAAACGAATTTCCTTTTTTAAAAGCTTTTTTTTTTTTTTTTTAAGTTTCTTATGCACAAAACTTTTACAGATAACTAGCAAATTAACACAATCAAATTCATAAGTATAACATAATAAACAAAATTATTATAATTTAAACTATTGAATTAATCATTATTGAAGGTAGTGTCATTAACATAAGCTTATCTAGAGGACTAACACAAAGGTAGTGAATCGGTAAACAATAAAAACACGATGATGACACACTATTTTCATCATCGCGATGTTGAGGATGTGAACGATATAAACACAAATGTAAAGACTCAGTACACAATATAAACACGATGATGACACGATATTGTTAACATCGCGACATCTACGATGTAAACGATGTAAACAGAAAGGTAGGGACTCGGTATACAATATAAACACGATGTTGACTAAATATTGTCAACGTCGCGATGTCGACGATGTGCACGATGTATACACAAACGTAAAGACTCGGTATACAAAATAAACACGGTGTTGACTCGCTATTGTCAACATCGCGATGTCTACGATGTGAACGATGTTAACACGAATGAATAGACTTTGTATTCACTATAAACATGATGTTGACTCGTAATTGTAATCATCGCAATGTTACTATGTAAACAATGTAAACACTAGGTATAAATACGATTCAATGTAAACACAATAATGACACGACACAGTAGACATCGCGATGTTGACAATATTAATAAAACATCGTTCATTGGACATACTTCTTTGTTCCTTGTTTTGGTTGTTAAGCATTTGTTACTTAAATTCATAAACTTTGGATTGAGTATATGGAAAGGAAAAAGGCCGTAATATTTTATTCCATCTTCTAAAACGATGAGCGTCTAGCTTTCTTTGTGAAATTGGAAAAATTAAAAGAAATACAGTGAAATATCTCTATCAATTTGCTACTTCAATTTGAATTGTTAGGTAACATTCTTGTCCATAGAACTTACGAGGCGATACCATCAATCATGGGACAACATAATACTGCTTGAGTTAGCAGGGTGGCCCTATCCAAAAAACTCTGTAATAGCAACATACTTTCAATTAACCTATGAGTAGTTGAGAAATATAGGATATATTTTTGAATATGCTTCATACGAACGGAAAGTCGATTCCGACTTGTTTCAAATCCATAAAGAATATGCTTAGTCAATAACAAGGGAAGTTTGAAGTGCATCAGTCCTTTGCAACTAAAAATAGCGATGTGACCTTTTTCATTGACCTTGAAAATCAACTAGATTCTTTTCATCCCTAAATTGAAGCTTTACCTGAATTAAGTTCTTACAACGACAATTTCAATGTAGAATATTAATACAAAGATTTTAATTGCTTCTTATTTGCTATTTGGAAAGATCCGAGACAACTATTCGGGGTTAGGGTGGTAGGATTGTGAGTGTGGAGTGAATTAACGCAGTCATGACCAACAGCACCATAACAAAACAAAGTCATTGTACTGAACGTATCTACATATAACAATGTTACTAACTTTGAACATGAGTCCTCCTTAGTACATGTATCTTTCGATATGATTTTGTTTTTATTCTTAATCTAAAACGACTCATTCAGTACAATATACTAATAGTCCGTCTGTCATTGGGTTCAAATACATGATATCTTTCTAAAAAACCAATTAAGCTTTGAATTCTCATCGATATTTTCCAAAATAATTTGTTTGATATATATTAGTATCATTGTTTTGGCATTGCTTTTGTTTTTTCAGTTGCATAGAAAATGTCACTCAAGTATTGTATTACACAAATGGTGAGTATACACATCAGTATGACTAATATTCTAATACATGTCATTTGTCGAATCGGCTTATCTGGTAGATGAGACATTAGAGTTGATTTGGCCAATATGGTCCATGTAAGCTATTGTTAACACTTCGCGTCCGTCTTCTGGACTTGTTTGAATCAGTTGTATTAGTAACGGAACACACTGCAATAAGAGGAGCACGTTAAGATCATTTGGTTAGATGATGAACAAAATACAAGATTTTCTAGTTTTACATATAAAGACATTGCAACTAACACTTAATTCCAACAAGAAATACATGTTTCTACTGCATAAACAATTACAAATTACCATTCATTCCAACCAAAGTATTTTCTTACTCTTCAGTGGTCAATCGTATCATTAAAACATCCTTATATACTTTCTGGGAGGGATCGACTCGTTTGGGGTTGTGTGGACAGTTCTACTGCCCAATATTTTTGGTATTTCCTCTTATCTCTTTTTCGTTTTTTTTTTTTGTATATTGACCAATTTACATTCAGTTTCAGGTTCTTATATACGTATGTTCATACAAATCATATGATATCAAGTGTCCTCATATTTCACATTGGAACTTACGAGCATACCATGATTGCAATGATACATCACAATATTATTGTTTGTTTGACGAAAACAGCTGCATGTACACTGAGTTTTGTAGACGAACACCAGATTTTGAAGGACCAGGTATTATTTTCATTACCATGTAGTAATTTCTTTCAAGATAATCATGCAATTACTTTTATTTGAACATGTTACTGTTGCGTAACATTTTGTATACATTAGATTATCCATGTCTACCATCTCTTTGTCAGTTGTTCGTCGTACTCATTTTTAGAGATTTCGTCTAAGCCATATACATTGGTATTTGAAATCAGCTATCCTTCGAGTTATCTTTAAAATATTTCAAACTCGTGTTCTCGAATATCACTAACCATTGTGAAAAACCCTAATAACAATCATAACAAAGGTATATGTCAATCAAAATAACCTGCCCACTATCTTTGCAAACATAATGTCTAGTCAAAGTACACTTTTAAGTAACAAGCTTTATTGTAGATTATAAGCAGTTGTTTTCACCTAGTCATAACTATTTCAATAACGGCAATGTTACGTTCTGTTATTGCCTAGAGGAGTTTCAGTAATGAGACTTTATTTCAGATTTGAATTAAGAAAGAGTACTTCCACCTTAAAATTTTAATTTTTGGAATTAAAAAAACAATAATTGCAATCATGTTTGAACCCTAAATATGAATAATGCATTACACATTGATTATATTTTATAGTTTAATCGTTTATAAATTTGAAACATATAAATTTGATGTTACATTAAGTGGTGAATAGATGCATACAAAGATTTATGTTAAGCTTATAATTGTATGTTTTAGTGCGGAAAGCAAAAAATTATTAACGTGGAGATTTTGAGCCATCTATAAGCCATACTCGAATCAAAAGTGTCTGAAGATGTGCAACAGAGTATTATTTTCTAAAACAGTCCCACAATTTTGAGTAGAAGGTGATTTCCTAAAGGTCACCGGTCACATCAAGCTTTTAAACGTAGGTTGAGGTTTAAACATGGCATTGACGTTAAACTTAAGGTAAAAGCGTATAACTCTATCGCTGTGAAAGTTGATTAACTTGGTGGAACATATAGTATCTTTGATAGTATGACACCTTAAATGGAGAGAGCAAACACATGTTGCAGAAAGCATTGGCAATCTGTTGCTTTAATAGTCGTGATCAATGCAAATAGTCACATTCAATCGTTTTATTTGGACAGAAAGTATCAATTTGCCAGTTTTCAACCGAACTTTATTTTTCTGCTATTTTCTATACTATGTACCAAATAAAAAAGAAAGTATGACTAGATTAGTTTTTTCACCCCTTGAATCGAGAATCAAAAGGTATTTCGAATCTATTAAATAACATCGATCAGATGCTTATAAGAAGTAAGTCTGTCAAATACCACAAATGTAATATATAACTTTGAATTGTCCCTTACGCAAACTTTCTCTGTTTTTAGCATTTTATGGAAAATTGCAAATTCTGCCTCATTTTGAAATTTTCTCATTTATATTTAGATATGAACCAAGGTTTATCCAAACATATATATTTTGCTATGTGTGTCACAGATGTTATTCTGGGTTAAGTATTATTTGATATGGCCTTGGTCAATAACTTAATTCATGTATAGCAAAACTTTTGTGTAATATGAACTCTTTATGTTAAAATGGCCAAATTCAATAGAAAAATAAGAATATGTGGTACATTATATGATTGCCAATAGAGACAACTATTCACCAGAGATCAAATGACATAGATGTTTTTAACCATAGATCAACGTACTGCCTTCAACAATGAAAAAAACCCATACCGCATAGAAAGCTATAAAAGGTCAAAATATGACAAAAAATGTGAAATATAAAAATGTTTAGGGCGTCAAAGTGACATCACCTCTGACTTATCTGTCACTTTGTTTGTAACGTGCATTTAGATTGCGTATCGCTACATATTTCAGGTCATCACTTCTAAGATTGATGGTCTAAAATTTATGTGCAAACGTTGTGTGGTTAACAGCTGTTTCCTTTTAGTTAAGTTTGAATCAAATCGGAGATACTCGTATTCTATCCGAAGATATCCGAGCATAAAGTTGTGATTTGATGGTTTTAAATATCGTATACTTACTCTCTCTTCGCCAGTAAATCAAATTTCGACCAAAGTAGCGCAATTGAACCCTGCATAACTTTAAATACAATAATAAGAATAGTTAGTTAATTGAAGGAAAATTGAGGACAGTACGTTGGCTTTTGTATAATGACAGCTAATAGTTGATATAAAAAAGAGGAAATGTTTTATAATTGAAAATGAGACCACTATCCACCAGAGTTTAAAGGAAGTGGTATTAAACAATAATAGGCCACCATACGGCCGCATTTTTAAGTAGATTTTTTTTTAAATGGCTTTAGTTTTAGTGCCATTGAGTTGGTTCATCAATGACGTATACGCATGTATCCACTTTTTAATAGAGACAATAAGGCATGTTAAAAAAAGGGCACACTCCTACCATCTTTTTCTACATTATTGATAGCAGATATTTATTATAGATTTCGAAATATATAGATTTTGTTTTCTAATCTGTTTCACGGACGGAAGATATATATATAATTCCTAAGATTTCATTATGTTAAGATCAAAGGGGTGTATCAGCAATGTCTCAGAGAAGTTAAAAGATCAGTGCCAATTACCTAGTTTAAAAAAAAATACCCCTTGAAACATGTGAAAGTATTAATGATATGAAAAACTGTACTGTAAATGCTCTTAAGTCCACATTTCTTAAACGATTGTATTGAAATTTATATTGGAGTTTTATTTCAGCAATGTCTGTGTCAGTGCTGATCAATTAATTTTGCAGGAGTTATGTCCATTAATAATGTTAATTCTATAGAAAATTGCCTTGTAATGGCGCTCTAGTATACAATATTGCCAGATATTAATGAAATTTATATCAAAGATTTATTACAGCAATGTCCGGGACATGTTTGAAAAACAGTGTCGATCAACTATTTTGAAAAGAGTTATGCCCTTGGAAAAATTAAATTTATGTACGATTGCATTGTAAGCGCTGTCAAGCTTACATTTTTGTGACATTTATAAAAAGTTTTAAAGAATCAAAAACGTTTTTGTTTAGCTATATTCCTTGGACAGATAAAATATGTGCAACGCGTGGGACATTGAAACTCTGTTCTTTTATTCTTTTTGGAAAAGCTTATTTGTAGTTTTAAGCATAACTAACATGTTTCTGATATTTTTTGCCTGTATTGAAATCCTGTACAACTTTATTATGGTAATTGCAAAAGGTTTTGTCCTCCTTACTGGGAGGTTAATTACAATTCTATATAAAATAGTCTCTGTTGGGCAGCCCGGATATTAGCGTTTAGGAAGACACGTTTCTGTGTAGGCATGCTAAATAATTTACTACAGGCATTCTTTAACATGATATTGTTTTTTGTTATGTATTTTTGTTATTTTTCTACTGTTCGTCTACAATTGAGTTAACTTTACATTATTATGTATTCTTATGTCATCCCATTGTTCGATATTAGATAAAACATTTTTTAACCCGCAATACATGTATGCACACGAATAAGCGTAATTCAGGACACGTGTCAGTGCCTGCCATTTGTAATCTCTTTAATGTTTTCTTGTTTAAAGAATTTAGTGTTGATAGCAGATCTGATATTGTGTCTTTACATTATTGTCGGTTTCATTTTAACTCCTGCTTGACACATATGTCTATTGTTGAAGACCGCATGTCTTCTTTTTGAAAGAAACACTTTGCAAATAAGAACAGTTTGCTTACACATTTTGTTGTCCCCGACCACATTCGAATGTTGATTGATTGATTCACGTTCAGTGGCAAATGTTTTACCAAAATTCAGGACGAACACAAATAAACAATTCAAAGGAGGGTGGAAAAATTGAACTGTCATTGGAACAAGAGGGTATGTTAGATAATAAGAAATGGCAACAGGCCATCTAATGAGTTGTTGCAGGATTCTTTAACGTACATAGAGCCGTGGCATTCTCCCAACAAGATGCATCAACTTATCCTACTTCTATAAGCAGTCAAACCCTGTGATTTATTGTCTTTTAAAGGCGGCATAAAAACATATATTCAGGAAATGTTGAGTAAAGGAACTACAATATATTTGTAAGTAGAAAAAAAGAGTGAGTTGTGTTATCAGACGACAGATTATTCAATATAATTGTTCTTTTATACTAAAATCGGAAGTAACGTACACACCATGTTTTTTTCAGGATTGAAGGTGGTAATTTTAGGAGGTTTAAATGGGAAAATGTGCTCCTCTAACCGATATCAACCATTTATGTTTTGGACAAACGGAAGCAGTGAATGTATTTTCCAAAAATCTGTATGCAGTGAAGAGGGGCAGATAATTGAGACTGACGAATTAACGAGGAAAGATATCAGTTGCCGTTGTGATAACACAAGAGGCTATTCATTTGTTTTACAACCCAAGGATATCACTTTTTGCGTACCGTCCCAAGAAGACTGTTCGTGTTACATAGAACAATGTCCTGCTGGACATATTCTTAATGCAGGTACCCTATCACTTGAATATAAGTTAATAATATTCCTGATATAAACGGGGAGAGGACATTTTGTTTAAAAATAAAAAGAAGACATTGAAAATGTCTCCAAGGTATCTTCCGTCTCTCGTTTTTTTAAACATTGTGCATTCAATATTAAAGAAAAACACACAAGCGACTTAACCTATACATAATGTATACTTAGCGTAAGTATCAGACTTATAATGCATTTGAAATTGGTACAATGATACATGTGTAAAAGACAATTCGTAAAATCCTATTTAGAAGAGTTAGATGAAAGAGGCGGAAGATAGCAAACGAGTATTCAAATTCAAGTCGATGGCAAACTGACAACGCAATGGCAAAAAACAAAAATCGACAAAAAGACAAACAACAAGATACAACACACAACATAGAAGGAGCAACACGAACCTCACAGAACCGGCGGCGATCTCGGGTGCTTAGGAAGGGTGAGCAGATCCTGCTCCAGATGTAACACTTGTCTTGTTACTCATATGCAATACGTTGATAAGCTAATCAAGTGAGTATGCTTCACATGATAGCGGATTGGTTATTGACTTTTATCATATACTTAGCATTAATATGATAGCTTTTGCATATGTGTAATGAACGGAAGTACACAAGCCATAATTTCCCACCCGGGCTGATAACCCATATCAGGGGCGTCTCGTGCAAAAAACCCATAACAGTGCCTTTCGTGCAAGTTACTTCCGGTATTTCCGGTATGGTATGTTTACTTTTCCATTGTGACGTCAGATATTTTTTATTTTGACGTCAAAATTTTACGGGAACTTTTGGGATGTCCAGTAATGGCGGACAAAAAGCGATAAGGTTTATTGGATCCAGTGGTAAATCTGTTTGTACAGAACCAGCTGTTATTGAAAAAAAGATGTTAACATGGCTAAATCCGATGATATAGATTTTCAAAATGATGCTAGTTTACAATTAGTACTTGCTAATAAATGCCATTGACAATTATGAATCATATCATATAGTACAACATGTAGTAATAATGATAATAAAACTGTAAATACTTCCTCCATGCTTCCAGCTTCCAAATTTTTAATGTTTCAAAATGCCTCTATAGGAAATGGTACCATAATATATATGGAGGTAGTGATGCTATTGTTGGACATTTATAGTGTATTTGTTGGATTCATGATTTAACTTCTTTAAATAGTTTTTGACTGTTTTAGTTATTTCATTTGTTTATTTGCCTTACATAAAACAATTGTCGGAAGTATATGATATGGAGATTAATACATTGTCTTTTCCATATCGGCCCGGGTATCATCCCTCGACCCATATCAGCACCTCGAATGTATTAATCTCTATTTATCTAACCCCAAACCATCACTAAATTCGTCAACAATCGGTCATGTACATTATGAACCATTGGCCATCAAGGAATGTGAATTCTCCGACCCTATGACAATTCAGTTTCAATAAACAACATATCCTAAATGTTTGAGTTTATCTTTTTCTGCTCTAAATAACATTTGGTTTTTATACAGGATATTTGTGTACAGCAGGTAGTCTTGGTCACAACAGAAACACTACCAGTGAATCACACACGCATTCAAAGTAAGCTTAAACGTAAATGTATCATTATGTAGTCATTTGTTATATTTCTTTAATTGAAGTGTAGGCTGTCTTTAAATATAGTTCAACCTTTCATAGGAATAATTGTAATTGGATCGGAGCATACTACTCACTGCAAATTCAATGAATCCTCGACGTTGGTTTCGGTGGAATGCGCGATCGTAACTAGATATCGATTTAAAACTACCTCTTTGTATTGAACACTAAAATTCGGTTTGTATAAAAAAAAAAAAAATACTTTGGTCGATGCATACCTTTGATAGAGATAACGTGTATACTGAAGCATAACTAATCATTCTCTTACACCGCAGCAAAGAAACTTTTGATTAAAATTTAAAACTAACGACAAAGAGGATGTGGTGACATGGCAATTGTAAAAATTGCTTTCCCGCTACAACTCAACATTATGAGAATGAAGACCAAATATAGAATCATTCCCTTCAATATAAGCAAAGAAAAATTTGACAAATATTTTCTACTCAAGTTCTGTCGGACAGACGGACGGACGGAGTCGAACAGCAACCAGGTCTGCTTTAGCCGTGGTGATGCACTCAAAAGTGTGGCATCCTATATTGGGAAAGTAATCTCCCAAATTATGAAATAACGTTTGTCTGAAATTTTAAAGTAAACTACAAAATTATGACATACATTGTACATTAAGAAAATCACAAAGCGTTCAATTAAGGGCATACGATACAGTAGAGATCCCTTGTTGATTTTTTTCTTGAAATTTTGGTAGAAGGTCAATTTTAATGTGTACTTTTGAAATGTGCAAAGAAAAATATACCTTCATGACTTACTTTTTGTGATAATTTGGTTCGAAATTTGCATATTGAAGGAAAAACACTGAACTTGCATAAATAAGGACTTTTAAGGAAAGTAACAATACTTTTGAACGAACAGTCATAATTTAACCGGTGTTTTTTTTTGGTAAAATGTTCCTTTGAACCACGGCATCAAAATGCTGTAACAAGTTTAAGGTTTAACTTAATTTTTGTTTTTTTTTAAATTATATTACTATTAGTGAAATAAAGAAATTGACAATATTTTTGAGTTTATTCAGAGGTGCAGAAAAAAATTGATCGTTGATTTTTTCTTAGAATTTTGGCGGAGCGTCCCTGAAACATTCCTTGATTGATTGCAAAGAAAAAAATGGGGGTTCATGTGCTTGTTTTTTCAATAAAAGCAATAAACCATGATTTTTAATGGCAAACGGGACGTTTGCTAATAAGGCGCTAAATTACGTTGAAATAAGTTTTAATCGCAACAACGTCGTGAAATCTTTCCCGTCCTTCACAACTACGCTGTCAAGTTCATTAGTATAGCCAAGGTTTTTTTTCGAAATCAATGATATTTATCATCAATATTTATAAAGATAGTTACTCGTAAAGTAGCATAAACTATTTGCCAAACCTTTATGAATTGTTACGAAACTTGGATAGAAAAAGTATTTTAGTAAATTACTTTTAGAAAAGAAATGACCGGAAACAAAAAGAAAATAAATCTAATAAAAAAAAATAATTTGCATCTCTGTCCGAAATTAGTCCTACATTTCATGTAGACAATACAGCTTGAGCATAGTTTCAATTATTCAAAAGGCCCCGACGTGACAAACAATTATAAATTACAAAAAAAAGGTAAATGGGATAATATAAAAATAAGGACATTTGGTATGAGACAACTTTATCAATCATAGTTCAAATGACGAAGATAAACACAATTAAAGGTCACTATACGGCCTTCAACACACAAAAAAGCCACATTTATTTCGTAATTGTCTCAATATATATAGTCCATTGCGGTGTAGTATAACATTTCATAGGAAGTACAGCAGTCGATATTAGAGCACACCATTGCATGATTCTGTATCAATAGATAGGTTACCTTAGCTTGTATTCAGGCAGGGTATTTTTTATTACGGTACATATTTGTCTATATATTGTACCTCCAATCTAGGATTGGGTGCAACACCATTGTTTGTCCGTCCGTCCGGTGGTCCAACAAATTTTTGTTTCTTATCTGATAAACTACCTTACGGAAAGACTTCGTATTTGGTCAGTAACTTAACGACAATGAGTTGCAACTTGTAAACACTTTTCTTGTTTGTCAGATACCTAATTCCGGTGAGCCGATACTTCGATTGTTTTCTCTCAATATGTACATAGGGGTTAAGCTAAGCGCACGAACGGGTGCGTTTTTGTTTTGGTCTGTAATACGTACGGGGCTCATAACTGTGTTTACTTAACTGAGAGTTATTCTTCATACACATATAAATATTCCACTGGGTTAGTTCTCAAAATGCCGTTTAACTTTTTAATGTACCTATTCAAAGTCAGGAACAGTATATATCCGTATAATTGTCATACGATTTAGAGCTTGCCAAATGGTGTATATATAGATACTATATTATGGTCAAGACAGTACGTTGAATTATTTATTGGGCTTTTTGTGAAGTTGGGTTTCTGTCTCCTCGACGTATTATTTTATTTACATATCTTTTATTCATTTCCTATATGAAATAAAACACATACAAAACTATGACTGTGGATTTGATTTTTTTTTTACATTTCAAGTAAATACTGTTGACTTCATTACTAATGAATAAATATTACAATTTTCGTGATATGGTCAATTTTTTTAGCAGGTACCTTTTTCAAATTCGAGCAGATGATGATACATTGGTATGGGTATAATGTTCTGCAATATCCCGGTTTATATAGCATGCACGGGACAATGATACAAAACGATTAAAGATCTACAAACTTAAATAAGTTCTAACTAGTAAACAAAAATAGTCTAATGTAAACTGTCCAAAATGAGTTATAATATCATATTTAAAGCAATTAGATATTTTGATTAAGCATGGAGTTAGAATTTATCGGCTATCCAGCTGTTTTTAATAATTTTGGAAAAATTAACATTTTCATTTCTGTTTCATTATACTTTCATTGTATTTGCAGCAATAAATCAACTGAAATGAAATTTCAACCTGGTGAGTTGTCAAAAAAAATTACAGTATATATCTATAAGTTTTGAATAAGAAAATACATATCAGACATCTTTTTTAGAGCATAAAAGCCAGAGGTGCATATAGAGGACATATAGTTGCTTACATCTACGTCATGTGGTATCTGGTGGATAGGCAATCATACCAAATCTCCTTATTTTATGTAAACATAAAACCCAAACAGTTTTATGTCATTTTAGTGAGAATGAGTATAAAACTTTATAGTGTACAAGTAAACGGAAGAGAATGGTCATGGTGTTACGGTGTTTCTAATTTTAGATGCAGTAAAATATATGTACCTTAATTACTTAAAAGTTTTACTGTTTGATTGTTTTTATACTGAAAACATTGACCACACCAAAATATGTTTTTTAATGTCTTTTGCTTTAGCTTCCTTATATTGTGGATACTAAGACACAATAGAATTCGTCCACAATACACTAAAGCAAATTATACATACACGATACGACAACTTAATAGTGTGGCAGCGTCAAGTTTTAAGTTCTAGTGAACGTAAAGAAAGTCTTATTAAAGAAACCATCTTCGATACACTTTAGCTATATTATTCGTCAAACAAAATTGTGAATTAAAGCTGTTTATAATTTGTTAATACATTTTGCGGCACTTACATGTATTACTGTTTCCAATAACAACGTTTTTCATATATTGTTTGAATGTAAGTGTTACATCTGCAATCATCAAGCTTGTATTTGTTAATTTTCAGTAAACCCGGAACCAGGTCGAAAAAGATTCACATACAGAACACCAATCGTAACGGCTTCAGTTGAAATTGCAGGTGAAGTGTAACCTAATGATTAGTTTAAAAATGATATATCGCTTTTATCATGTTTATTATTAGGTAAATTTGCAGGACTTTTAAGATTTTAAGAGCAGAGTTTTTAAAAGAAAACAAAGTATGAAGGAAGTTAATTGCACACATTTAAATGAATAACAAGATGTGTAAATTGTTCGTTAATGCTTCTAGACGTTATTTGTTAAGCTTTGATTCGAGTTAAGGACACGATACCATTAATTTTAACAGAAATTACCATAGAAATCTGTAATCAACACCGAAGAGTTCAAAATAAACAAATATAACAGTTAAAACACCAAGATATATAACAAAGAATTCCGCGTATTACACGTACATGAGGAGATTTTTGAAAATCACAGATCCGTCCATCTTTCCTTTAATATTAACATTCAAAAGGACGATAAAATTCTCGGATATTTATACTGTATACCTAAATGTCACAAAAATCCTTATAAAACGATGTTTATCCGGGTCGTCAAATATTGATTCTAAAAAATTCGAAAGATCTATTCCAAAATCTTCAATCACCATCTTTACGATTTTGCAGTAATATCTAAATTTATTAAGGCCTTTGATTTCTCTACGTAAATGCCTGTACCAGGTCAGGAATATGACAGTTGTTATCCATTCGTTTGATGTGTTTGAGCTTTTGATTTTGCCATTTGATTAGGGACTTTCCTTTTTGAATTTTCCTCTGAGTTCAGTATTTTTGTGATTTTACTTTTTTTTTCACACTATAATTCTCCATGATCAATCGAAAGATCGACTACATCGTCTTAATCAACAGACCTTAATTTCTACAAATTCATGTTTTAAGTCATGCACAATCTTACTTTCTAAATAATCACACTGATTTTAACAACAAATACACCGAGACAAATATCCTGAGCGAAATTTTATTTTATTTTGATTTTGGACATTTTTCCGAGTTCTAATGCATTAACTCTTTTTGTTGTGCATCAGAATAATAATAAAAGTTCTGTATATTTTTTTTCTAATTGCAATTTTTTAACCCAGCGAAATCGGCATAGCGTTTGAACATAGGTTCCAATACATGTGGATTTACGTGGGAGGTATATTATAACAGCCATTATTATGTACATCTCTGAGTCTGCGCTAGAAATAAATGAGAAGATGTGGTATGAGTGCCAATGAGACAACTCTCCATCCAAGTCACAATGTATAAAAAGTTAACAATTATAGGTCAAAGTACGGCCTTCAACACGGAGCCTTGCCTCACACCGAACAGCAAGCTATAAAGGGCCCCAAAATGACTAGTGTAAAATAATTCAAACAGGAAAACCACCGGTCTAATCTATATAAAAAAAACGAGAAACGAGAAACACCTATGAACCACACCAACAAACGACAAACACTGAACAACAGGCTCCTGACCTAAGCATAGATGACCTATTTATAGATATATCGAGAATTTTATCACGGTATTGTTAACAAAGCGAAAGAAGCACGTCATATTAGAATAGTGCATCACTACTGGCGTACTTGTATTTGTATTCATATGCATAAGAATTCATACAGAAATTTCTAAAAGAAAAAAAATCAATTGGCTATAGGTTTCTCCTTATTTCACTTTCTGGTATACTAATACCCATCACTCACTCAATACCCCACATTTCAATGAGTGCTTACATCTGAGATTACGGATACTAACGAAAGTAGTCTTGAATTTTTCCTGGATATTGACACTTACGGTCCCATTTTCAACAGAAACAAACCCTCTGCTGTATCTTAGGGCGTCTGCATATTTCAGTTCATAAGTTACGCTCTTGCATTTTTTCACTTTACGGACTACATTAACAGGGTTGTTGCTCCTTAATTACACAAAAACTGCCCTAACAATTGTTATGTGGATGAACCACTGAAGTCGACATGTCATACATTTTCAAGTTACGATCACGAATTGTTTGACCGATACGGTGTGTCGATGTCTCAACTCACTAGAGACATGCTTGCACGGTCTTTAGGTACCAGTCGTTTGATCTGAAATTTTACTTATTGTGTCATTTTACTGAGTGCGGATTTGCATAGCTGGTGATGCATCAATCTTGCTCCTTTTGGACTTCATGTGCGAACCTCTCGGTTTTGGTTTGTTTCCTTGATTTGTCTTTTCTTAATCAATTTACGAGATTTGAACATCTTTAACATGCTTAAAGTACAGCTGCTTTAATGTATTTTCTTACAATTTCTTTTGCAGTCAGAAAATTGTTGTTATGACTTACATGAAGGCATTAGGGTAGAACAAAACAGCTACTATCCGATTATTTTATCTATTCCTGCTTGGATATAGATTGTATATTTTTTTAACAAGAAGATGCCTGCATTTGCGACTTGGCGTTTTTTTCCTATTACATGTTTTGCAATCAGGTGTTCAGCAGAACAAAGGTATTACTTTGATAGTAAATCATCGTCACTCATTTTAAATTATGACATCTCATCTTTTATTCATCTTCAAAATTGAATTGTTCATTATTGTATTTGTAATTCACACATACATATATATAAGAGGGAGAAGAAACCAGTAAAGCGAAGAACAACCATGAATCAACTTAAAAAATACCCCACCCCCCGAAAAAAAAAGTCCAACAAAGATCGAGTGTTTACTCAGGTGCTTCGAAAGGGTCAGCATTGCGTACCGTTCGTGTTTATTATAAAACGATTTCAGTAATGTATGTTTTCGTGTAGTAGTAACATTAACGGTATCAATTACGAGTTCTCAGCGATGCTCGAGGCAAAAACATATGAAAATCAAAAACCTAATGGAAACACTTACATGACTTATGAGCTGATAAAATAAAAAAAAAAAAACGAACTTATAAAAATAAGGAGATGTGGTATGATTTCCAATGAGACAACTATCATTCAAAGTTCAAATGAAGTACCTGTATCTTGGCATTGCACAAGGTCATCTTTTTCTCTGACTGTTTATGACGTCTTTACACTAAATCCTTTGGAGGTTGGATGTGTACTGATTGATATTTTAGTCTTAGATGCATGAATTTTTTTATTAGTTGTTATTGGCTTTGAACTAGCTGTCAGTAACTGCGAGTACTCTAAGGTCTGTATTTAGTATCTTTCTGTCGTGCGGATGTATAAGTACCCGTCCACGTTCACTTTGTGTGTTTTTTTTTTAGATGTATTTCTATTTGTATCCATCTGATGAGTTAAGCTTTTCAACTGATTTTTATAGTTTGTTCTTATGTTGTACTGTTACACCCCTGTCCCAGGTTAGGGGAGGGTTGGCGCCTTCAAATGAGTTTAACTCTGCCACATTCTCTATGTGCCTGCCCCAAGTCAGGAGCCTGTAATTCAGTGGTTTTCGTTTGTTGCTGTGTAACATATTTGTTTTTCGTTCGTTATTTTGTACATAAATTAGGCCGTTAGTTTTCTCGTTTGAATTGTTTTACATTTGTCATTTTGGCGCCTTTTATTGCTGACTATGCGGTATGGGCTTGGCTCATTGTTGAAGGCCGTACGGTGAACTATAGTTGTTAATTTCTGTGCCATTTGGTCTCTTGTGGGTAGTTGTCTCTTTGGCAATCATACCACATCTTCTTATTTTTATAGATGTAAGCACTTTAAAGTTTGGCCAAATCCGGAAAGGAAAACAGGTTTTTGCATGAAGGAGATATATTTCGTAATTTAAAATGATTCCCAAAATTAAACCAGCAAATTGTAATCAAACGATATCCGTATTTTCATGCCATCACTTAAGAACTGGGTTCGTAGCTAGTGATTACCTCGGGAACAAGCAGTCCACCAGCAGAGGTTTCGACCCAGTGGTAGTAATAACAGTAACAATGCTTATTGTACTTCACCAGATGAGCATTTCAGCAATTAATGTCTCTTCAGTAATGATCGAAGCCAAACTATTTGAAAAATTCAAAACCTTATTACAACGCTGAAGAGCTGATACAATAAAAAATGACACAAATACAGTAACATCCCAACAAGGAATCACAGCATTTGCATGAGAGAGATATGTTCCTTAATTCAAAATATTTCCACATTTTAATCAAACAATATTCGTATTTTTATGTCAGCACAGAAGTACTGGAAAGTGGGCTAGTAATATCAGTCCACCAGCAGAAGTATCGACCCAGTGGTAGTAATAAAATTAACGATAGTAATAATAAAAAAATACAAAAAATGTAGCGGATTGAAGAATATTTCTTTCTTACCCGTAGATATTTCAACAAATTCAATTAAGATTGCTATTATATATTGTAATGCCGGCCTTTCCCCCTTTTTATAGTAAATCTATGTCTGTATAGTTTCTGGAAATTATTGAGGATAAATGATAGATGTTAGTGAGATGTCTAATGTTGCAAGTAATGTCAGACTTATAATTTGTTATTTTGGCGGTTGTTTCAATGATACGAGCGATTTGTGTATGTTTAACTTAGTTTGTTAAGAAGTTTTATTTCACGTACTGATTCCATATTTTCGCGGTAGTTACCTTATTAGAATATAAACTCAAATAAAACTCTTCTAATGATCTACTAATGTATTTAAAATCAAAACCCATCTTTATTGATGAAGATCAATCCATGTTAACAAATGATATCAACATTACGGGAATTTCCCTTGTGTGATCCATGGTTGCCGATTGGTAAACAATATGTAACAAGCTCTGCCATTGGTCAGTCGGAAGTATAAAAGCAAAAGCAACAACAGAACCGAGGGATTGTTGGGTTGGAAAAGTTAGAGAGCGGCAAATTCAAATAGAGATGTCTGATAATTATAATCAAGCGTTGAAAGTTAGTAAAGACGGTATATAATAATATTTAATTTTGTTTTTATTTAAGGTTGTCGGTGCCGGTGCTAAATCAGGTTGCCGGTGACGGTGCTAAGGTTGTGGGTGACGGTGCTAAATAATTAAGGTTGTCGGTGACGGTGCTAAGGTTGTGGGTGACGGTGCTAAATAATTAAGGTTGTCGGTGACGGTGCTAAGGTTGCCGGTGACGGTGCTAAGGTTGTGGGTGGTGGTGTTAATTAATATTGCCATTGACAGTGATTAAGTTTGTTAGTGATAGGAATTATTTTATGAATGACGAGAATAAATAATATTGTCGGTGAGGGGGCTATTGTTGTTAGTGATAACAATAATTAAAGTTGTGGAGGAAGGTGCTAAGGTGGTTATTGACAGTCCTAAGTAAGGTTGTTAGTGACGGGAGTAAAATTGTTGCTTTCTGTATTTAATTTTTGTTTTAGATATTTTATGATGATAAGTCGATGTTGAATACTGTGAAATTGTGATAATATCCTTAAATTGGGATTATTGAAAGAGTCCAAATAAGGGACCACCGGGTTGAATTATATATTATTAGCTGGTTATTATCAAAAGTTTGTTTGTATACTGTAATACCAACCATTACCGGGGACCCGAACAGACCAGTGACAGAGCCTGCAAGACCCATTCTCTCCGTCGTGGATTATTTTTGATATTAATAAAAAATGAAACTTTATTTTATTCAGATATTCTATTTAACAACTGAGTATATATATATATATAACCACAAGTATACGATTTCCCTTTCTGTAACGTGTTTTGGTTCGGCGGTAAACAGTGGACGTCGAACCTTACACTTTATAGAACCTTTTACTCTCTCTTTCTTTGTGACCCTGTGTTCTCTGGTGGCCGACTCTAGCACCAGGGAGGCAGCGTTTCAATATTCCCTAACATTAACATTTGACGTATGCGAAAGTTTGAATTGTCAACAAAGCTTTACTCTTTATAAGACTATTACCGATATAAACATTACAGATATTATAGAATAAAAAAATACCAAAATATAATACTATAAATTAGACCTCAAGCAATACGAACTCCTTTGAAATCAAACAAGGAATGAACCCAAGTTAACGTCTGGTCCATAAGTAGCAGCCGTCATAATGCACACGGCAAGAAAAAAAAACGTTGATGCACAGTCGAGGACACATTGCTGGGACTGTGTTTACTACACGGGGATAATATAAAGTAAAACTATATATAACAATCCCTTTTCCGATCGGGATTATTTTTACTAAATATTAGTCCTTGTTTAGTCATATATTCTCTTATTTAGTCTGAGCTTTACATGGCGATGACATTTTGCAGTTTACTTTTTCGCTACATTGTATGTTGTTCATGTTGTTTGTATCCTGGTTTTAAGATAACATGGACACATTTTGTATATTGAGGGGGGTTTGAATATTATATAAACAAGTTGCTAGATTTATTGCAAGTATTCTATTATTATATTGTAGTTGTCATTGTTATTTTGTTGGTGATAAGTTACATAATAATGATAGCAGATAAAGGTTAGTATTGTTATTAAGATAATGTAACCAATATGTGTCCTCATAATAAGAAATTCAAATTCAAAGTTAGTTCTGTAAAATAATTCTAAATGGCTAGAGTACATGTATTGATGTTACTTGATTCCAAATACTACACTTTCAATGGACGAAGCAATCCTTTTGTACAAAGGAAGAGCATTTCAAAAGACAAAAACATGAAAAGTATAAAAAGAGTATATACATATGGTATTCCAGAAAAACAATTAGGAGAAATGTAATCTATAAAGGGTTATTTTCATTTACTAGATAAACATTCTATAAAGAATTTTTTTTATTTATAAGTTATCATTGATTGTCTTTTCTTTTTTTATCTTTGTCATTGTATATTCTGTATTTGTTTGACTTATGATTTTTAAATATCCCTTTGATATAAATATGTTTCGAGTATTTGTTTCAAAGTAATAGCATGATTCAACATGTTTTGTAATAGCCTCTGGGTTTTGCAATCAACTAACACTGCATCAACCCAGTGGTCGGTATCAAGTTTCACGAGTTGTCATTAATATTGGTAATAGAACTATTCATACAAGCAGATACAAAATTTAAACGTGTTACTCCATTTGATTCTCAACAAAACCAATGAATTACAAAAAAAAATAAATCAGAAAAAATAATTGAATGTTTCCATAATATAATTTTTTTGATCCAACTGCGTCCCTTTTTATTTGCTCTATTAATGTTACGGAAATTAAAACAAAAACCAATGAAATAAACAATCACTAACAATTGTTTTATTGTACTCCATAACAAACAGAAACAAGCAACTGTATTGACGAAAAAAAGTTACAACAGACCCCTGGAAATTTGCATGAAAAGGTACTTGGATTACAACCAATTATTCAAGGTAGGGTGGCTTTTGTATCTACGGTTTGTGATACGATTAAACGGGGTAATTAATTGATCGTTCAGGACTTTCATTCATATTAAAAAGTGTTTACATTTCAAATAAATTTTCGTCATCATAAAATATTGCATATATTTACTTTGATTTAAATATTACATTGAAACCATTTTTTTAATGCAATTGCCATCTCCATTGTTTTTCAAATAATTATAAATAATTTTTTTGAATTTTTGGCTATTTACAACTTTATAAAAAACTGTATGGTCAATTGTAAAGATGGTGTGTTGACATAAAAATATATTTTTTTTTGGTTATTTGTTATTTGGATTGCTGTATCAATGAAGTTGAACCTACATCTATGTTTATCAACTCACCTGCTCTTAAAGACAAGATGAGTTTTTTCCATCACTTGGCATCCGTCTTCAGTCATTTGTTCGTAATCTGTCCATCTGTCGTTCATAATCCGTCCGTCCGTCGTGCCAAATTTAAAAAAGAATCGCCTTTAAAACTTCTTCGCCATAGCTTACGACACTTCACTTGAATGCTCCTTAAGAAATCTTTTTTAAATATTATCCAAGGATAATATTCAGCAACAAACATGGTTGATATTGCTAAAAAAAAAAGAACAAGGCAAAATGGAAGAGGAGTTATGGTTCTTGAAAGATTGAAAAATGGTCTTTCTAGACGTGTCCGTGTTTTAACTCATGAACCGTTCAACGAAAGCTTTTCAAATTTTAATATGTTGTTACTGATGACAAAATGGATGGCAAGTTCAATATTGATGATTGTCACTTTTACCGTTCAGAAGTTATATTGAAAAATGCCAGGACACAAATAAATGTTAAAATATCCGGTTTGCTGTCGCTCTGACAGTCTTTTGTTTGCTTCTGTGTTGTGTCTATAGAGTGTCTATATGCCATTTTTTTATTTTCTTTGTTGGCATAAATGTTTGTTTGGTTTTATAGTGATTAGAATTACAACACAATGTTGACTGCTGTACTCCAATTTTCTACATTTGTACCTATTATGTCTATTTGTTTTGCTCACACATTGTTTTCATATAATGGAATTCTATGCGACTGTGATAGAAGTTAGAGGTTTAGCTAGCTATAAAACCAGGTTTTATCCACCATTTTTTACATAGGGAAATGCTTGTACCAAGGCAGGAAAATAAAAGTTGTTTTCCATTCATTTGATGTGTTTGAGCATTAAATTTTGCCATTTGATAAGGGACTTTCCGATTTTTTATTTTACTTCTTGTTAACATGTTCAGCATTAAAAGATCAACAAAATATTCAACTAAGATTAAATCGTTAAAAAGCCCATTATAGGAGTTGGTGCCCTTGAAAGTCGCTTTTTACCCTTTTTGCAGAAACTGTAATGGATAGAGAGGAACTTGAAATACCAAAAGTAATCAGCACAATAAGATTTACAAATGAGTCAACATGGATGAAATTTTCAATCGAAACCTTGATGAGTGGTGAGTTTTAACCATTTTGTTTTTAAAAAGTTATAGTAGATATAGAGAAACTTCAAATACATTCAGGACCAGGAAAATATGATCCAAAAGGTAATTCTTGGACTCGGTATAAGACGCATTGATCTCAAATGACGATGTTTTACTGATTTTGAAATGTTGCCAACTATTTCAAAATCTTTAAAAGAAATGTATCAAACGTAAACGATAAAAAATATTATCAATACAAGACCTACACAAATATCACTAAATGAGATTTCCAAATAAGCAAAATAACTGATTGCAATAAAAGAAAAAAACAATATCAAATTAACATACTCTTACCAGGTGAGCGATTCAAGAACTTGATATATTGTTCATATCATTGAATAAAGTGAGAAGCAACTTACATACAAAGCTCTTGTTATATTGTTATGAATGCTATGGTAATACATTTCAATTTAAGACTTCAAAATCAAATGATCTGTTTAATTTTGTTCCCTTTTCAGTCTTCAGTGAAGATATTCATGATAGTTACCTATATATCTTGATGAAATTTTAATCTTCGTACTTTCAGAACGCCACGTGAAAGAGAAAGATGCTAATGATTTTATAAATACAAAAGCACTAATATTCATGCATGAAACTGTCAGAGACAATACAGTAACAATTATTTCTGGTCCACCAGGCTGTGGTAAGACATCAATGTCTTATCGAGCTGCTTTGCAATTGAAAGAAACCGACAATTACAGTATGATTGTAGTTTCAAATCCATTGAAGCTTATAAAGTCTATAAATGTAGAAACAAAACAAGTATTTGTAATAGACGATATCGTAGGAAAATATTCATTAAACGGAAATAGTTTACAGACATGGGGAGCAGAGGCAAATTTTATTACAAAAATTCTAAGTCAAAATTTGAATACTAAATTGATTGTTACATGTAGATCATATATCTATAGGAATGAAAAATTCAGTTTATTGAAAATTCCTCATATTCATTATGATATGTTAGCAGATGAAATGTTTTTGACAAAAGAAGAGAGGCGACTGATATGCAGCTGTTATACTTCTGCAGAAGAAATGAAGTCACTTCATGATAATACTATAATGTTATATAATTTTTTTCCATTGATTTGTATGCAGTATAGAGCTCAAGACAAGAAAAGTATAAATGATTACTTTATACATCCGATTGATATTATTGAGACTGAAATGAATGAACTGAGGCTTTCGTCAGACCCTTGCTTTATTGCTTTGGGGTTATTAGTTATTTTTAACAACACCATTGATAAGCAATCTTTGATGTTGCACGTCCATAAGATACAAACAGAAAGTAAGGTTGCTGACATTTTAAATGATATGCTACAAGATTTAGATTTTGGATATTTTGTTTCATTAAAAGCAATCATTGCAAGCCTTTCATATATGGAAAATATATACATTAAAGAAACGTCTTTAACATTTACCTGTATAAGTACATCTTTGTTTAGTATGTTAGTGCGAACTGTTGGGCGACATTTTGTACCATGTATTTTGAAGCATAGTAATAGCGAATTCATTAAAGACTACATTGAAGTAGCTCCATTTTCTAAAGAGCATAGCCTTCATACCATTAATATTGAAAGTAAGTATGAACAACTTTATCTTAAGCGAATATTAAAGGATATTAATGATGGCTTAAACTGGGAGGTTTTCTCAAGTGTTCAAATTGAACATGAGAATCGCCGTCTTTTATTCATAGATATTTTGAAAACAGAAAAGCCAACCTTCTGTAAATCCAAAAAAGACGGAACAACACCGTTGCACGTTACTTCACTTTTTGGATACCATGATCTGTCAGTTTTTCTAATTGAACATGATAGATCACTGGTCAATGCTAGAGACAACGCAGGTCAAATACCATTACATATGGCTTGTTCAAAAGGCAATGTAGGTGTAGCTAAATTGTTAATTAAATCGAATGCCAAAGTTAATCAATTCGATACTAATAAAGTAACACCATTTACGCTAGCTTGTACATCTGGTAAAATCGAGCTGATAAAGTTTCTTCTCACAAAGAATGTTGATATCAATGCTATAAATTCATTCGGATCCTGTCCTCTTCTTGATGCATGCACTAAAAACAATGTTAAAGTATTTTCTCTTTTACTCGAACATAAAGCCAAGGTAAATTGTTTAAATAAAAATGGTGACACTCCTTTACATTTGGCATGTCAGACCGGACTGACTAAAATAGTCAATTTGTTGATTAATTATGATGCAGATATAAATAAACAAAATTTCAAAGGTTACAACCCATTTCAGTTAGCTCTCATCAATGGCCATACAGAAATAGCTGATATGATCCGAAACCCCAAAACGAAGATAGATTAGCTCTATTAATCATTGCGTGTAAAAAAAAATAAAGTAAACATGTTGTATATTTTAAAAGAATAAAATAGCGTATATTCAAAAAGAAATTAAGAAAAATACGCTACAAGAATCCTCAGATGAAAAATAAATTTAATTCTAAGCAGCCTTACGCTTCGTCATTTTTGTAACAGTAAGTCGTTTATGGATTCAATACGTTTGTAGTAACATTCGAACCATAAATATATATGCAATTGAAAATAAGTAGTAACGTACACAGTAGCTTTGAACTGGTTTAATCCTCTTGTTAAGGGAAGATCACAAGAAGATAAAATTAATTGGTCAAAAAGATATGGAATTTCGATTACAAAACAACAACCCTCTTGTTTGAAATCTGGACTTTACAGCTAATGTTTATCGTGATTATCATTGTCTATCGATAACAAGGGTTAGTAAACAAAAACTGAAGTGGGTATTAAATTAGAGTGCAAAACAGAGTACAATGACATTTAAAAAAAAAAAAGAAACAAAAATGTTTTTGTATGATTATTATCAAAATTTTAAGTATCTAATTAAAGCTAAACAGGCATCTAACTACGGTTGCAAAATACTCACGTCAACTTGTTAACTATTCAATAACGTAAATAACCAGAAGAAAACGATTTAAAATCTGATTGGTTTGGTAATACATCAAGTCCATTCACAGAAACACATTTGTAAAACTACATTGACTTATGCATTATTTGCGTAGGCCTAAGAGTTTATGTACGCTGATGGTCAATATAACTAAGACACTGACTTAAAGTTTTTATTTTTATTTTGTCATACCTTTTTACTGATTTTAAACAGGTTTTGTGACAAAAAATAGAAAACGAAATACTTTTTTTATTAAAAGTTTGGTCACCTACCATAACAAATGAAATACCACTTTTTCCGAATATCACAGCGATGACCTCTTCTCTGAGTTGCGATTAAATCAAGTTATAAGCTTTACGTTTTAATTGCGTGTTACACATCAATGCATAACACATACTTTTGTTTTATCTCAATGTTCAAACGTGAATAGAACACGAACACATCTACTTATTTTTCTGTATTTCTTGAAATTAATCAATGCTAGGAATTGAGGTCTTTTTAAACTTTACGTCAGCAGTGATAAGCAAAGCTTAGACTTTATCCTTCTATGCTCACATCTCTTGTCAAGATAGTTATCCCATTATAAAAAGCATGTTTTCTGCATCGACGTGACCTTTATAGTTGATGTTTCAATATAACATAGTAACGTACAATCTACTGATAGTCATGTGGATCTGTTTAACATTTTCATACTAGTTTTATAGATTGATAATGATTATTTGATACACCCTTTATTGGCCGTTGATTATTACGTCAAAATTTATACCATTTTAAGGTTGAATTTTGAAAAAAAAGTTTTGAGAACATTATGTTTTATAAACGCATGTAAATAAATTTGAGATATATATGCATATGTTTTTTTATACTGCAGCTAGAACAGAGTGATAATTGTTTACAATGTAAATTTCATGTAACGTCACTTTTCTTAACAGTCGTGACCTCATGTGCGAGTTGAAAATATGTTGATTTTTGTGTTACCGTTTCAATGACTTTCGACGTTAGCAACAGTTTAACTCAATATCAGATCAATGTCAGAAAAATAGAAATGTTTTGTAACAGGCAAATGAGTGAAATAAGCCTTTTAATTTGGCCTTTTTTAAGTTTTTAAGCCTCATTTGTTTTTTTGTTTTTTGTAATTGACTGCATATTGTTTATCTTATATTAAATCTAGTCGAAGTTGTATGTATCTATCATGTCTATGTACTTTTGCTTATTCATACAAATATTGAATTTAGTTAAATGTAAGTTTACATTATATACACGTAATAAAATTTATATAAATATCGTTAAGTTGTTTCGATTCTTCAGATAAAGCAAAATGAACTACTGGGTGATAAGGTTACATATAAAACCTGAGCAGGATGTGCTTTTCTTAAAAAGAAGACCTTGTGTAGATCAACACACCGATGTCCTAGTACAACTGTTCTGTTATAGCTTGTTAACGTTCTAAAATATAAAGGTTGCAATTTGCTATGCAAGGTTCAGTAGTACCATGCTGCATTTACTTCAGTGAAAGCTATTATTAACAACCAATAGAAATTTTGTGGTTTAAGTCAATGGTACATTAAAAAAAATAATCAACACACCACTATCAATATAAAATAAATTCTGCTTCAATTCATACAAATGAAAATGAAATCTGAAGATACCACCAGACGCAATCAATGCCAAAGGGGGATAGATAAAAGGTTTACCAAAAAATGGCTGTTGTTTCGGAAAGCATCGCTATGATTAGTTAAGTCATTCATTCGAATGTTTAAAGGACGCTACCAATATTTAGTTCTCCGTTATGAAACTTCTGCGTCACATTATCGTAACCACAACACGTCCTCATTTCGTTGTTTATGACATATCGTCGAATTAAACTTTTCCAAGGATGTGCACAAATAATGAGCAACGAGGCGGGTGCCACATATGCAGCAGGATATGTTTTACCTTTTCGGATCAAGCGAGATCACCCTGGTTTTTGTGTGGTTCGTGTAGCTCAGTCCTTATCCCTAAAGTGTAGATTTTTTTAGAATCTGTCGTTTGTCTCTTCGTCGTTATTTGTTTTCTTTGCCATGGCGTTGTCAGTTTCTCTTCGACTAATGAGTTTTTAAAAGTCCCTTGGTATCTTCCACCTTTCTTGTATGCAGAAATTGTTGGAAAATAAATCAATGGAGTTTTTTCAAGAATAGTCAACGTCATCAAACTTTGTCAGAATGAATTACAAAAATGAAAGAGGTTTCACAGGGAGAATAAAAAATCAGTTATCAAACAGAGAAAAATAAAATTACTTTCTTGAAAAAGAAACAAAATACACACAGCAGTAAGCAAAAGACTACACTGAAATCTAAAGATTTAGCATGCAAACCAATCAATACTTGACGCTGTATGCACGTGTTACTGAAGGGTCAACAATACCTGCTTCAGTAGTTATTCCCTGTGTGTTATATTATAAGATCCGTTCACACAATTTCTATTGGTTGTAAACCATTCAAATTCTCAAAACCCGTACGGTCTTCAACAATGAGCAAAACCCACACCGCATAGTCAGCTATAAAAGGCCCCGAAATGACACATGTAAAATCATTCAAACGAGAAAACTAACGACCTGATTTATGTACAAAATAATGAACGGAAAACAAATATGGTATACAGTAACAAACGACAACCACTGAATTACAGGCTCCTGACTTGAGACAGGCACATACAGTATGTGGAGGGGTTTAACTAGTTTAAAGGCGCCCCCCCCCCCCCACCTTTATTCTGGGACATTGGTGTAGCAGTACAACATAAGAACAAACTATAAAAATCAGTTGAAAATGGCTTAACTCATCAGATCGATACAAAGAAGACATGACAGGGTAATTATACATCCCAAAAACAACAAAAACACTACCAAAGGGGGATAGAAGGTTTGAGGTTAACTGTTGTACAGATCTGAGAGTACTTACAGTTACTGACAGCTAGTTTAAAGCCAATAACAACTTATAAAAAAATCATACATCTAAGACTACTGCATAGCAACACAATTTACCAAATGCTACACATCTTTTAAACATGCTAAATATTGCTGAAAGTCATAACAAATGTCGAATAAATTAAGCAGGACATTAATGCAAATAATTGTTGACTGAGTAAAACAAAGGAGCATGTGATGGCATTAATCAGTAATCATCCTTCCCAAGTAGACGAACGTTGTACAAACTCATTTTAAACCATCTTTGCTCCTTTGTATTTTATCGTGCGAAAGCTGCTAGAGCGTAACACACCAACAAGGAAACATCAACAACATTTCAAACAAAGGAATTCTGTTCAACAGCTTTTAACATTTTTTTCTTATGTTATGATGTTACATTACTGTCCTATCTCAGGGAAAGGTTGAGCGCTCACAACCATGTTATACGTCGCCAGTTTCTGTATATGCATGTCCCAAGTCAGGATAGTATTTTCGGTATTAGCCCTTGGTTGCATTCTATCATAATTGTTTTGTATGTCCCCGTCACAACAAAGGGAGGCTATTAAAGTTCACCCTTGTCCGTTTGTAAGTACATGCACGTCCGTACGTACGTCTGAAATTGGTTTTTACTTTTCTAACGTTCTTTGCTTCAACCAATTTGAAGATGTAAATTGACATGACGTATATCTAAAATTAAAACTTTCTATTACCATTGTTTTGAACAGAGATAGCAAGTGAATTTACAACCATAAGTTTATCATCAGTACATACAATAATAAGTCCTCTAATCAAAAGATCTTCAATAGCTTCTAAAAACAAAATCACTGTGTGTAATAGCAGAACAATTGTTTTGTAAACAAACGGAAAGCCGTGTAGTATAAAAATGTATTTTATATGCGTGTAAAATGGTATCAGTAATGAAAATCATAACAACCAATGTGATACCAAAAATCAATATGTCTCTTTAATCTACCTCTGACGATAATTTTAGACTGACCTTGTTCATATTCAAAATTGTCGTGTGTAAGAAAGTGTGCACTCGATTGAAATAGAAATATTTAAATACTCATCTTATATGAAATAATTCCGTTTTTTTGGCCTATCGACTGCTTTCGGGTTAAATGGGCATCTATTCCTCAAATGTTGGTTAGATCCACAACCATAGCAGGCTCCTTGCTGAAACAAAGCTGACTTCCGCTCGTGCTGGCCATGTTGGAATATAACGGGAAACCGGCATACCAACCGGGATGAGGTTCTCGAAAGGGCTGCTGTTGGAATTTTATTTGTTGTTTAACAGCTCTGAAAATGTCCTGTTGTGAAACATCAGGAGATTCCTCAAGTGATGTTGGAGAATCCGGGTCCATTGTCAAATTCATGATAGGCAGCGTACCAAGAAAATTCGACTGCTCAGATTGACGGTGTCGTGCTGAATGATTACATAGGCAATAAAATACCGCGAAAATAGTTTTGAAGCGGGAAAACCTAACGCCCTCTATGCTACATATGATGAAAACACCCAAGAGAAATTAATTTCATTCTAATGCACTGCCCGTTTAAACGAATGAAACTACAATAAATGGAACACGAACACATCTACTTATTTTTCTCTATTTCTTAAAATTAATCAATGCTAGGAGTTGAGGCCTTTTTAAACTGTACGTCAGCAGTGATAAGCAAAGCTTAGACTTTATACTTCTGTGCTCACATCTCTTGTCAAGATAGTTATCCCATTATAAAAAGCATGTTTTCTGCATCGACGTGACTTTTATAGTTGATGTTTCATTATAACATAGTAACGTGCAATCTACTGATAGTCATGTGGATCTGTTTAACATTTTCATACTAGTTTTATAGATTGATAATGATTATTTGATACACCCTTTATTGGCCGTTGATTATTACGTCAAAATTTATACCATTTTAAGGTTGAATTTTGAAAAAAAAATTTGAGATTATTATGTTTTATATACACATTTAAATACATTCATTTGAAATATATATGCATATGTTTTTTATACTGCAGCTAGAACAGAGTGATAATTGTTTACAATGTAAATTTCATGTAACGTCACTTTTCGTAACAGTCGTGGCCTCATGTGTGAATTGAAAATATGTTGATTTTTGTGTTACCGTTTTAAAAACTTTTGACGTTAGCAACAGTTTAACTCAATATCAGATCAATGTCAGAAAAATAGAAATGTTTTGTAATAGGAAAATGAGTGAAATAAGCCTGTTAAGCTCGCCTTTTTTAAGTTTCTAAGCCTCATTTGTTTTTTTGTTTCTGTAATTGACTGCGTATTGTTTATCTTATATTAAATCTAGTCGAAGTTGTATGTATCTAGTATGTACTTTTGCTTATCTATATAAATACTGAGTTGAGTTAAATGTAAGTTTACATTACATACCCGCAATAAAATTTATATAAATACCGAACAGTTTTCAGATAAAGCAAAATCAACTACTAGGTGATAAGGTTAAATATAAAACCTGATCCATGGATGTGCATTTTTGTAAAACATTACCTTGTGTAGATCAATTCATCAATGTCCTAGAACAAATTTTCTTTTATATGAAAAAAGGAGATGTGGTTAGATAGCTTGTTAACATTCTAATATATAAAGGTTGTAATTTGCTATGCCAGGTTTAGTAATACAATGCTGCATTTCTTTCAGTGAGAGCTCATAGTGTAAACCAGTAGCATTTTGGATTGTAGTCAACTGTAGATAACAAAAATAATCTCAAACACATCAATATAAATAATAACTCAATTGTGTTACAATGCATACAGATGAAAATAAAATCTGAAGATACCACAAGATGCTAACAATACCAAAGGGGGAATAGAAGCTTTGCAAAAAAATACTGCTGTTTAGGAAAGCAATGGTATGATTAGTTAAAGTCATTCATTCGAATGGTTTAAGGACGCCATCCAGACTGAAAGTGTGTTATCCGTCATCAGATGACCACAGGTCAGTTCCAAATGTCATAGCCATAACCTCGTCCTCATTTTCTCGATTATGACATCATCTAAATTGACCCCGAATGTGAACTAACAATGACCACATGGTATATATAGAACAGGGTTTATAAAAAAGAAGATGTGGTATGATTGCCAATGTGACAGCTCTCCACAAGAGACCAAATAACACAGAAATTATCAACTATAGGTCACCGTACGGCCTTCAACAATGAGCAAAGCCCATACCACGTAGTCAGATATCAAAGGCCTCGAAATGACAAATGTAAAACAATTCAAACCGGAAAACTAATGGCCTAATTTATGTACAAAATAATTAACAAAAAAACAAATATGTAACACAGCAACAAACGACAACATCGAATTACAGGCTTCTGACTTGAGACAGGCATATACAGATGTTGGCGGGGTTAAACTAGTTTGTTGGTGCATACTCTTTCAGAGCATCTGGAGATCGCCCTGGTTTGGTAGGGTTCGTGTTGGTCATTCTCTAATTTTCTATGTAGAGTTTTACAATTTGTCTTTTGTCTTTTGTCTGTTCGTTTTTTTTTGTTTTTTTTTTTGCCACGACTTTCTCAGTTTGTCTTCGACCAAAAATTTTCTAATGTCCCTTTGGTATCTACCGCCTTTCTTATAAGCAGACACTTTTTGGAAAATAAATAACTGGATTGTTTTAGAAAGAGCCAAAGTATACAAAACTTGTCCGAAAAAATAAAAAAAAATATGAGATACGACAGGGAGAATTAAAAAGCTGATTTCAATAAATAATGAAAAATTACATCAAGGAAAAAAAACCCAAAGATAGACAACCATAAACAAACACTACACAAGGGATTAAAAATACACACTAAACCAACACACGTTATATTACAAACTATATGGATGAAAACAATCACGCAATAGCAAAATTGGTATTTTTGTACTATTGAGCTCAATGTCGTACAAACAAAATTCTAAAACAAAAGATGCATTTAAATAATTCAACTTGATACACTGTCTTCAGTAAAACAAAGAGGTAAAAAATTGTTTTACATAGGATAGACAAGACTGCAACAAAAGAATATAAAGAACACACTAATACTCTCAAATCTGTGTCCTTTCCTTAGATATATGTCCTGTTTTATATTGCGTCATAGATGTCACAAATATGTCTTTTTTTTCACAAATCAGTGACCTTTTCAACAAGGTATGCACTCTCCCATGTGTTGACATCATAATTGTCAAAACGTCGTCAAGGTAATACGGTATATTTGTTGTCAAAGACACCAATACGACTTACATAATCGAAATAAATCTACATTAGTTAATGCCACTGAAAAGTTCATGTGTTTTGAATTGTGGACATAGAAAGGATCGACAGAGATAAGCGAACCTGGAAATGAGGGACTGGAAACAAATGGAAAATGGGGAAGAAACCGGGAGATGAGGAGGTAAAAATTAGGCATATGCTAGAATTGCTTCTTCGACCGATTTCCGTCTGGGAGTAAGGGGGAGGGGAGTGTGAACCAACTTTTCATATATTGTGACTTAGATGGAGAGTTGTCTCATTGGCACTCATACCACATCTTTTTATTCCTATTGAACAGTCCTAGATTATGATATGGTTGACTCCGTTGCATCCTCCATGTGCCTATTCCAAGTCACGTTATCATTTGATATACACGGAATTGAATATGAAATTAGTGTCATAACGTCAAAAAACCCCAAGAAATAACTAATAAAAATATTCCGTTTCAATGTATGCCTTGCACATTGCAATACTTATCGTAGTGCATTTAAACACATACAAATAATGATTACTTTCTTCAATACAATTATTTTTGTGTCATAAGATAATTTCACTTATTTTTAAGTCGGGCGTCGCATTACAAAAACCATATGCAACATGTTACTTCTCGGAGCACCTGATGTATTTGCTGAAGTAGACGTAAGACAGTATTTCTTTTAGTTTAAAATTTTTGACGTTACGACATTACATCATAATAAACAAAAACATCTTTCAAACATGTTTTATGTCATTTGGTCCCTGGTGCTTTGTTGTATCATTGGCAATCATACCACATCTTCTTACTTATATATAAATCGTCCAAAGTCATAACAAGTGTAGATTAAAATAATCAGAACATAAGTGATATCCTGTTAAGAGCATTATCACGGTAGGTATAATGCACGGATGAGATCGTGTTTTTCAAGTGTATCGGTCCACTTTTTAGCTCACCTGGCCCAAAGGGCCAAGTGGGCTTTCCTAATCACTTGGCGTCCGTCGTCCGTCGTCGTCGTTAACTTTTTACATTTTGAACTTCTTCTAGAGAACCATTAAATGGAAAGAAACCAAACATGGCATGAATGTTCCTTATGAGATGCTGACCAAGTGTTGTTACTTTGTAGCCGATCCATCATCCAAGATGGCTGCCAGCGGGGGACTTAGTTTAACATAGGACCCTATGGCAAATACATACAAATGTCCTCTTTTAGAGAACCACTGAATGAAATGAAACCAAACATGGCATGAATGTTCCTTATGAGATGTTGACCAAGTGTTGTTACTTTGCAGTCTGTCCATCATCCAAGATGGCCGTCAGCGGGGGACTTAGTTTAACATAGGATCCTATTGGAAATACATACAAATGTCTTCTTTTAGAGAACCACTGAATGGAATGAAATAAAACATGGCATTATTGTTCCTTATGAGGTGCTGACCAAGTGTTGTTTCTTTGCAGTCGGTCCATCATCCAAGATGGCCGCCAGTGGATGTCTTAGTCTATCATAGGAGCCTATGGGAAATACATACAAATGTCTTCTTTTAGAGAACCACTGAATGGAATGGAACCAAACATGGCATGAATGTTCCGTATAAGGTACTGACCAAATGTTGTTACTTTGCAGTTGGTCCATCATCCAAGATGGCTGCCAGCGGGGGACTTAGTTTAACATAGAACCCTATGGGAAATACATACAAATGTCTTCTTTTAGAGAACCACTGAATGGAATGAAACCAAACATGGCATGAATGTTCCTTATGAGGTGTTGACCAAGTGTTGTTTCTTTGCAGCCGATCCATCATCCAAGATGGCCGCCAGTGGATGTCTTAGTCTAACATAGGAGCCTATGGGAAATACATACAAATGTCTTCTTTTAGAGAACCACTGAATGGAATGGAACCAAACATGGCACGAATGTTCCTTATGAGGTGCTGACCAAATGTTTGTTACTTTGCAGTTGGTCCATCATCCAAGATGGCTGCCAGTGGGTGACTTAGTTTAACATAGGACCCTATGGGAAATACATACAAATGTCTTCTTTTAGAGAACCACTGAATGGAATGGAACCAAACATGGCATGAATGTTCCTTATGAGGTGCTGACCAAGTGTTGTTTCTTTGCAGCCGATCCATCATCCAAGATGGCCGCCAGGGGGGGGGCTTAGTTTATCATAGGACCCTATGGGAAATACATACAAATGTCTTCTTTTAGAGTACCACTGAATGGAATGAAACCAAACATGGCATGAATGTTCCTTATGAGGTGCTGACCAAGTGTTGCTACTTTGTTGTCGATTCACTGTTCAAGATGGCCACCAGGATATTTTATTAAATAACGGGACCAATATTAAACCAAATTTGGCCTCAATCATTATTTGGATATATGTTATGATTTTTATCTATCTTTACATGATTTCGAAAACCAAAGTAGAGTCAGGTGAGCGACACAGGCTCTTGAGCGCCTGTAGTTTATTGTAGATCAGTTTGTTTTTTTAGTGATATAACATGACTTTTGTGATTAGCTCGATTTACTGCTATTTGGGAAGTATAATAGTTTTATTCGTGGCTGTTCATCTTTTGAGCTCGGACTACGCACAAGTTCCTTGAATGTCACAAGAAAAAAGACATTCTTTGCATTTGAAACTGGTTTTCTATAATAAAATTTTATAACTACAATCTAGTGAAAAACAATATCATATATTCCCGATAAGTCACACAAATATATTTTACACTGTTAATCAATTTTACCCATTTTCGTTTCAATGCTAACTTTCTGATCTAAAAACTTTTTACAATAACTTTTTAATATTACGATATATAAGAAACCACTGGGTCCTTCTTAAAACAGTCGTTAGAACCGAGTACAGGGGACTCATAATCTTTTATATTTCATGTTATGTTACCTTTGTTTTTGCAGTCATGTAAATGCACGGACATGTTACTTTTTAGTCATGGAAAGGTTTTTTTTTTCACACGAGAAAACATCGTATGTCATTTAGACCCCGTTCACACTAGGACATTTATATCGATTTAAACTAGATCGGTTCACTTTAGATCGGTTTAAGGGCTAATGTGAACGCTTTGAATCGATCTTCAATCGGTCTAAACTAAAACACCAAAAGAGGTAGTTTAGTTTGAATCGATCTAAAGTGAACCGATCTAACTTTAAATGTAAACGCAAAGATCGGTTTAAACTAGTACGATTGAATCGAAAATGATCTATGCGCATGTATAGCGACACAACTACAAGTGTAATAACATAACACCCCAGTATATATCGGTGGTTCGTTGTTTAACCAATATTTCTCTCTTTAAAAACAGACCTTTGTGTACATGCAAGTAAAAACAAACGGAAAAAAGTTGTCTTCGCCGCACCATAAATTTGTGTGTCTTCTTTTCTTCTGTTGTTTTTGTTTTGTTTTGTTTTTTTCAGAACCGGAGCATTTCTTCCTTGCTACAGTTTTTTGTTTCAAAATTAATGAAAACTACAAGAACACTAGTATCAAAATTTGAACTTGTGATTCAAGAGAAACAATAACTTCATCCATTTTTTATAAGAGTGTTTTTCAGTGTACCAACACATAAATTTGATTAATTATTTCTATTTATACACAATGTTTACAGTTTTACGGGTAATTAGGTCAGATCGATTGCATTTTTAATTGTAGTGTGAACGCAGTGGTTCAGATTAGACCGATAGAGATCGGTATGGTTAAAGATAATGTGAACGCTAACTGGTTTTATTTAGATCGATTCAAATTAGATCGATAAAAAAAAAATGCTAGACTGAGTGTGAACGGGGTCTAATTCTTATCGACAATCATACTATATCTACTTATTTCTATAATACAGACAACTTTCAAAAATTGAAATATAGATTTATTTAATTTAGAAATATAATCTTGGAAAACATCAGCATTCCTAGAGTATATAAGAATCAGAGGTGATTGGTCTATAAAACTGTATTAATAGTATTATAATATATTATATCAAATGGCAGCGAACTCCAATTCAGCAACTTTATCTAGAAAATCCATACAAGGACGTTTGTCAGGCATTATTTTTCGGTAGATTTTGAGTCTAAGGAATAAATAATACCAAAGACAAACCTGTGTTCATTAGTAGCCTTTCAACATGAGATTCCTGAGCCAATCATGCACAAAAATTTCACAAGATTGGAAATCGTGCAACTCATGTTTTTAGAATTGGGGATCGTGTTTTATATTTAATGATGTCCTAACGAAAATAAGAGAAAATGTGGTTGTTTTAAAAATAAATCTCTATAGGACAGTCCCGAGAACAAGAGCCCGTAAAATCAGTAATAAAGCGTGAAATCAAACGGAAATTGCTGATTTACCCAATTATCTTTACTGTACCTGTATAAATGGAGGCAAAAAGCATAAAAACAATTTACAGGAAAACAACTAAATCAAATATACATGGCTGCATGATTCGGAAGTTCTACTACAGCATGTCCTGATATGCATGGGCTGTAGATAGTATACCAGGCTTGGGGTACAAATCCCCCTTTTTATTTTGTTCTGTTTTATTTATTTCTCAAACAAAAACGTTTTGGCTTTACACACATAATCTTACATCGGGGGAAGTTTACCCGAGTTTTTGGTGGGGTTCGTGTTGCTTAGTCTTTAGTTTTCTATGTTGTGTCTTGTGTACTATTATTTGTCTGTTTGTCTTTTTCCATGGCTTTGTCAGTTTATTTTCGATTTATGAGTTTGACTGTCCCTCTGGTATCTTTCGCCCCTCTTTTACACGTGCCTACTCTTTTCTCTCATGTTTTATGTGTTAAAAATAATCGAACATTTTGAATAAAACCATGCAAAATTATTTGAGACTTCATTTGAACCAAACTTCAAGGAAAATTGAATAACAAATTCAAGATCTTTTTTAGGAATCACAGATGGCATAAATCACTGGCCCGACTCCTAAACCTTGCAGGAAATTCATTGGTAGAACATAAGAGAAGAAGAGAGATATTGTTGGTCCTCATTCCCTTAGAAGAAGCAAGAAAAAAGTATAAATATGCTGTGCATCAATCGATGTTGTTGATATTAATCTTCGTTGATCCCTCTTAACAAGCTCTTTATATTTACCGAGAATCGGCGTATTCTAAAGAACAGTCAGTAGAAAAATAAATTGAAGTTTGCACTGGGGAATTCTGTTTTTTTTTTTTTTTTTAGTTTTTATTATTGCTATTTGCCAGAACGTTTAACCTTGAGTTTATAATCAGTAACGTCCTTGCGGAGAACGTGCAAAAATGAATAGTCCGAATTCTCAGCGTTTGCACGGAAGGAAATAGTTTGCTTCTACATTCTCCACTGACTGCTACAATAACCACTTAACCAAACACATATTTATTATCCATTGTTATATTTGGCCGGAAGATAGCATAATAGCAGTGAACAGTTATTCTTCTGGGTGGTCGGAAGAATATTTATTTTTTGCTATTTTCCCGGGTAGCCGGAAGAATAGGCACTGCCTTTAAAGAAAGGCTGCTCTTAGCCTATGTTATTCACTTGCGTGTGTGTATGTTTATGTGTGTCAACTTGACGGAAACGTTAACTTCATATGTTATTGATAATTCCTTGAACTACTTGCCTTTCACATCGAACACTGCGAATATACTAAATCCAAATCTACCCAAAATGTTGGTATGAGTAACAAGTATTGGAATTGTCAATTTCCTAATTGATCAAACTTTGTCTTATATATACTAGTAATTATCTATATTGAGCAAAATGTGACGTACAATGACAAGAATTTTGTGTACAATATGTTCCACAGCTGCTGTAGCATGTGTAGCATCCCTCCTAAATTTTTAGCCCGTCGAATGAAAAATATGAATAAACTAGAACGACCAGAAAGTCCGTTGTGACCTTTGAAAGTAAGCAGTAGCCAATTGGAATGTTGCAACTTCGTATCACATTGCAGGATAAACCCACTAAATGATTCATATCACAAATTCAGTGTGAATACGATACATTTGTTTTTTGTTCCTCAGGGAATAGATAAGAAGCCACATCATAAGAGAATCATATTTATATATTTTAGTATGTTAAAATTATATTGTAAGCAAATTATCCCATAGATAACTAAACACTAATGCTTCGTAAAATACTGAAATTGTACAGAAGCTGTGATACTAGTACCGGTATTGTATTTCAGTAAAATATATCATTGATAGTTCGGCACTCGGAGACGAATACAGAATAACAAGCGTCTTTCTTATTTCTTGTTATGAAATTGAATTTGATTCATCACCGAGAGTTATATTTGCCAGAGGCAAAACGACAGGTTTTACATAAACCACACACCCTTCTAGAGCAGCTGCACTCACCCTAGGTTTTTGAATGGGATCATATTGCGCATTCTTCAGTGATAGATTTTTTTTTACCGTTGTTTGTTTACTCTTTTTGTTGGTCAAGGTGTTACTTACGGTTGTCTTATTTACCCATTTGATATGTTATTTTTATTTGTAAAGACCAGCAGTTCGTCAAAATCTATCTAATTGCAACATCCAATAATGCGGCCTACAAATGTAAAGTGTGGACGTCATGCACATGAAAAACGCAACGAACTTGCTATATAGACAAAAAATCCTTATCTCTATATCAACGCTACAATTTCAAAACATAGGTAGTTTAATTTACATTGTTCAACGATGAAAGACATTCAAAAAAGACTTTTTTAAAGACAATTTGTATATTTCAGATAATTGTTTCTAAAGTAAAAAAATCGTAAGGGATTCCACGGAACCCTGTGTCTCGCCTACAATGTACGATTGCTGCTGTCAGTGTAAAAGTGTAATAATGACTTAAAAAAATAGTCCATTTATCAGTAAAATACAGAATTAAAAAAAGAAAATCAAACTTTTTCTTTAGATGCTATTTCTTGCTCTTGGAAATTAGCTTCTGTCCAAGTTTCATAACAATCCATGACGGTTTACAAACTTATCATGTCAAAAAAGTTTTTAATCCCAGACTGTCTGTAAATGTTAACTGTAAAAAACTATTTAGTCCATCTATCAGGAAAATATGGAAAATGAAAATATATTTTCAAAACTTTGCATCAGACACTATCTCTTAATCATAAAAAGCTTCTTCTAAAGTTTCATAAATTCCATTAAGGTTTGACAAAGTTATTGGTGTCTAAAAAAACTTTAACCACAGACTGAACCTACATGTTGACGTCGCCGACGCCGACGACGGAATCTAGGATCGCCATGTATCGCTTTCGCGAAATAAATTTCGCAGGCTCGACAAAAAGGGCAATAGTTTTACAATATCATTTTAGCATACAAATAATCGTTATATAAAGAACCTCAATGTGTTTATTTTCTGTTAAATATAAAAAGAAGGAGATGTGGTATGATTGCCAATGAAACAACTATCCACCAAAGTTCAAATGAAGTGGATGTAAGTAATTATAGACAACCGTACGGTCTTCAATAATGAGAAACACCCATACCGTATGGTCGGCTACAAAAGGCCCAGAAATGAAAAATATGAAACAATTCAATAGAGAAAACTAACGGCCTAATTTATAACAATTTACGAAAAACAAATATGACAGACATGAACCAACGACAGTCACTGAACTCAGGCTCCTGACTTAGGACAGGCACATAAAGAATGTGGCGGGGTTAAACATGTTTGTGTTTAACACTGTGCCCTGGTTTTCAAATTGTTTTTCTATAAACAGTGGTGCATTCACTACGATCCCCTGTTGTATTTAAAATTGTATCGAGGCTAATTGTTTTCTTTGAGTGGTTGCCAGTAAGTATCGACAGATTCAGACTATCGTACGGATTAGGAAACCAGTATGAAGAACCATATTTTCTTGTGACATTTACAGTACTGTTGTTATATTTCCTCTGAGGATGAATAAAGGAGTGGTATGGATGGAGGTATCCTCCGTCGTCATCGGTTGGTTCGCTCTGGGAACCTTCTTTCGAGTCGCTATCATTTTGAAATTGAACATTTTGAAAACATGGTATGTCATTCACATTGGCCTCGTCTATCTCCTCATAATCATGATATAAAGAATGTAATGCAGCTGCTTCATTTACTTGGTTTGCTTGGTTTGACACAAGACTGTTGGGATTGATTGGACTCACTGATGGTATGTTTATCACAGCTTCAGATCTTTGAGACCGTTTTTTAACAAATACGAAAGAAGCACATAAACAGATTACAATAAGAACGACACCCCCACCTGCCGCATAAGTAAATTTCTGCCAGCTGTCATATCTCAATATGATATAATTATGTTTGTTGTCGTCTACAAAAGATATAATAACCTCCTTTATTTGTAATCCGATGGTTTAAATTTTCATTATTTGCGCAAATTAAGCACTTTAACGTAACATTGAGCAAAACGTATACAATGTGATCACTGCATGTGCACATATGTAAATATCCATCAGGAACACGACGCACAACTACTTGTATAGTTTCGTACAGGCCGGCTACTGTTGGTGCAGTATATGCAGACTTCTTTTGAACTGAGTTTTACTTTCGCTGTGTTGAAGACCCATTGGTGGCCTTCGGCTGTTTTCTGTCCTTTGGTCGGGTTGTTGTCTCTTTGACACATTCCCCATTTTCATTCTTAATTTTATTATCATACTTTTTAAAGAGATATGTTTGCTGAAACAATCAATCATGTATGCAAATTCTTAAGGAATCACGATCTGGAAGTTCATTTTAATAATTTGGGGTGTAAAGCCGTCCCCGGAAGTTCAAAATAACAGCAACGACTCCCCACTTCCCAAAAAAGACCTACACAACAACGAAATATTCCTACTTAACATTTGCGGAAACTAAGTCTATACCTAGGTTTACACTTAGACTTACGATTATAGTTGACTAAAAACAAGGGTCGTCTCAAAATCAAAAAAACATAATAGAAATACATAGTAAAACCAATTGATTTTTTTTTGTATTGTAAATAGGTCTTTTCGACGATGCAGCGCATATGGTCACAACAGATTCAAATCGCTGTATTGCATGTCACCAAAATTCCCTATAACTTTGTATATTTATTTTAATTCTCCAAAAAGCGTGTTCAACCTTTACTTTATAGTGTGTAACAAGTCTATTTAATTTTCTACACTTACTCTACATATTCTGGGGGTTTCGAACAATCTATTGTCTTCTATATGTCTTTAGTATATATATATAAAAATGCATCAATCTCGTTCAGAGGGTACTCTACAAATGGTGCACTTGAAAATGCGATAAACAAGTTACACAATATAATGATTTAACCCACCGCAGCGCCAGGCTTTTGAAATACATTTGTATCCATGTCCTTTGTTTTCACGATTACACTTTTGTATCCGGAACGGCTCCCTAATCGACTTTAATAGTGTGTGATTTTTTTTAACAACTTTTTCTCGCCTGATAAACCTTTGCACCTTTTATCCCTTTTAATTAAAGGAATACTTTTGAAGATAAAATTTGTGTTAAAATGAACACAGTCTCATAAGTGCACTCGTGTCTCTGGTCATGTTTCGAGCAGAACAGATCCACCCATGTTCATGGGAGCGAATTATCTATACGATGAAAAAATCCGTCCATACTTCAAATGATTCACAATAGATATAAGAAGATGTGGTATGAGTGCCAATGAGACAACTCTCCATCCAAGTCACAATTTGTAAAAGTAAACAATTATAGGTCAAAGTACGACCTTCAACACGGAGCCTTGGCTCACACCGAACAGCAAGCTATAAAGGGCCCCCAAAATGACTAGTGTGAAACCATTCAAACGGGAAAACCAACGGTCTAATCTATATAAAAAACGAGAAACGAGAAACGAGAAACACTTATGAACCACATTAACAAATGACAACCACTGAACATCAGGTTCCTGACTTAGGACAGGTGCAAACAGATGCAGCGGGTTTAAACGTTTCAATAGGCGCCATCCTTCACCCTACCTGAAACAATAGTGTAACATCACAACCTAGAAAGACACACTATAAAATATCAACTAAAATGGCTTAACTCAATCAAAAAACATATTAACAAAAACAAGTGAACATACACTGAACGAATAAATTGTTCTATGACACAATGTAAATACAAACTTAATAAAACAAGGGGGTTAGATATAAAACAATATAAGAAAGACAACCATAACCCTGGACAAAATGCCGCCAAATAAAATAACGTACTACACAGGTATATAAAAATAATTTTGTTGAGTACGGGAATGATTTTTACAAAATAAATATTTTTTTTGTTCCTAGAACGAGAACAAAAGTGAAAAATTATCGTCATACTAAACACTTATCGAAGGTGGTACATGTATATATTAAAATTGTGAGACTAGATATAACACTGAATAAGTAAACATTAAATAATAAAAATACATTACAAGATCGCTATAAAATTTGCACAAAAACAAACAACTCAGAACATTGCAGTCATTTTTTCCTGCGTCGAAAGTAGGTTTAGCAACCACTCGACTCTGTCCGTCCGTCTGTCCGTTCATCTCTCAAAATGACCTTGGGTAGAAAACTTTCCACAAAGTTTGCTGGGCTTTTTTTGAAGGGAATTATTTGATATTTCGTTATTATCATGAGTTGCAGCGTGTAGGTAATTTCTACATCAGCCGTACAGCCACTTCCTGTTTGGCGATAGTTTGACATTTTACAAGACTCATTCAACAAGAAAAATTTTCGTCAAGGTTTTCCTGGCTTGATGGAAGGGAATGATCATTTTTGCTTCTGAATCAGTATAATCCAACCCAAATCAATTACATGCAGCGACGCAGGTCAATACCCGGTATTGGTATTGGTTAATTTGAAAAGACAGATATTAACTATTTGAGTACACCTATTTCACGTTTCAACAGAGTCTGACGAATAGTTTAAATTGTATATTCGACACAAAGATATTCATTGATAACGGTGGTTTTTTTTCCGTATTTTTTTATTTTTATTTATACCAAAAACGTGGACACAAGTGTTTGCCTAATTTAGAAAAAAAAAGATAATAAAAATGTTTAGAACGGCAAGAACAATGCAACGAAGAATAAATATTTCGTAAACACCCACCCGCTGATCCCCTCATTCTCTTAAAAAAAGGAAAATGTATGTCTATGCATAAACATTAAATATTGTCAACGTGCTTCTTAGTTGATCGCCCTTTCTTAACACTAAGTCTTGCTGAAATTAATTTCTAATTGTCCCAACCTAGCCAACGACAATTGCGATTTTTTTTCACGTCTCGTGTAAAATTTATTAAATAATGTTTTACCATTCTATCATACTCCGTACATTTGCATCATGCACAACCTTGATAACACCATGTATAATAATTATTATTATACCTCAGTTATCATTTTCTATATAAAATAAGTACACAATATTTTGACTATTTTTCAAATTGCAAGCGTTGAACTATTTGACCAGTCAATAGTTTCCAACTATTGGACCTCGATGAAACTATTTGACCGCAAGCGTCATTATATTTCGCGGTATTTCAAATGCAGCTACGGGATTGGAGATTTTTCAAAATAAAACGGGAGTTACGACGTCGCCTTTTACCTATTATATCTAGGATTGACGCAGGACGTAGCCTGAGCATATTAGAATATTTATGAAGTAAACATAAAACAGTATGGTTAGGTTTCTGCTTTTTATATACGATAGTTGATTTATCCACGCCATTCATTGTCTGTTGTCTTTTTCTATATAATAAAACACTTACTGACTGGATATTCGTGGAACAGTAAGTTTATTGTCCCCTCGGATACAACTATTGCCCTCGGCTACGCCTCAGGGCAATAGTTGCACCTCGGGAACAATAAACCTGCTATTCCACTCATACCCAGTCAATAAGTATACAATGTATACGCATTACTACATACATTTTTTTCAAAAACCCCGTTGTTCAACTATAGAAAAACTTCATAGGTGTTATACTTTGTTTTGGAACGACGTTTTGTATTTACACGAGACGACCCAAGATTTAAATGCTACCTGTTAAGTGTAATTGTAATGTATGACAGTTTCCGCAAATGTCTACTACTTACACAATGATATGTGTTTAAATTGTCCATGTACACAGATGTGGCTAAAACCGAGTTATAACAAATTGATAAAAATGCTAGAAGGTATCATAACTTATATCAAGACAGTCAGGAACTCTGAAAACTAGTGTTTTGATAAACTTCAGTTCATGTATGTATGAACTATTTCCATATAAGGAATTTAATTTAGTCATATAGGTGTGTTTATGTATAAACTATTTCCATTTAACGAATTTAATTTGGTCCTATAGGTTTTTAATAATATATAAATAACGCTTACTCATGTAAGTCCAATTTTCACTGAATGTTGTGAATGTTGTTGTCCATGGTGGAATACAGGTTCCGTCTTTATTGTCACATCTGAAAAGAACCAAAAATAAGAACACTGTAATAACTATACAATTTAGATGTATTAACTTATAAAATACTTTTTGCTATAAAAAGGGCCTGCTAGAAGATATTTTATCTAGTCTTCATTTAGTTAACTGTTACAAAAATACATGCGTATGAATTGTGAGTACATTTAGTATACATTTTGAATTCAAGCAATGAAATAATAATATTAAAGAATGAAATAAGACTGCATGAAATAAAAAGCATTAGACGACATTAGATAAGTAAGACAATGCTTAGGATTATGCATACCCGCCTAAAAAAAGAACAAAAAACAAAAAAACAAAACAAACAGACTTTTTACTTTTATAAATTGTAACTTGGATGGAGAGTTGTGTCATTGGCACTCATACCACATCTTCCTATATCTACGAACACCTAAATATAAAAAAAATAAGAATATGTGATATGATTGCCAATGCAAGACAACTCTACAAAAGAGACCACCAAATGAAATAGAATTTAACAACTATAGGATATCATACGATCTTCAACAATGAGCAAAACCCATACCACATAGTTAGCTATAAAAGGCCCCGAAATGACAAATGTAAAACAATTTAAACGAGAAAACTAACGGCCTGATTTATGTACAAAATAATGAACGAACAAATATGATATACAGCAACAAACGACAACCAACATCCAATGGAATTAGTGTAAAGACGTCATTAGCAGTAAGAGAAAAACATAAACTTGTGCAATGCCAAGATACAGGTTTCAACAGATTGCAGAGCCATGAATGTGCATATGTATATAAAAATAATTTAGTTTGATTTTAATTTACTGATAACAAAATTAATATTAATACCAATAAAGACAATATTCAAAGATATAAATACAGTATTGAATTGGTTACCCTTTAGAAGTCAGATATAGACAAAATAAATTATTACCAAAATAAAAAGGAAGAAAGACAACTGTCCCCAAATACAGTAAATGGAAACCAAAATATTGAGAAGCACAAACCTCACCGTCGGTTGAGATTTTTTTTTTTTCAACTTTGACAGATCAGTTTGAAACTTTTAGTTCAGACATCACTGTCTTTGACTTTGGAAGTGTTCATTTTTGTTGATGCCATGCAATAATTTTGTAATACATAATTCTAAATAATTTAATTTGACAAATTAAGAAAAACTTTCAGATCTTTGAATGATAATTTTGATATTTCTAGCTTTTTTTATTTTGATTGTTATAATATTTTAATTGATTTCGACAAATTGATATTCATCTTTTAGGTGAGAATTTATATGTGTAGTTATTTTTTTTCCAATCTTTCGTACCCAATTTCTTAATAGTTCAGACAAATAAAGTCAGTATTCAGAAATCCATGACATGTCAAAACATCTTTCTGGACCCTGGGCGTCTTAAGTATTAAGACAAAATTCAAAATTGTATTTTCAAAAATTGTGGTTAAAGAGGGGGTTACAGATGGTACTTAAAAGACATGATGTACCGTTACTTCGCTTTCTGCTGCATATTAAGAGCCATTGCTACAACCAGAGACATATAATACAACTTTCTAAGAGGTCCGAAGGTTGACAATTTATAAAAAAGAAATTGAACACAATAAGAAAGATACTATCCACCTTACAGATAAATACATATTACTAGTCTTTGCCATGTTTTTTTAATTGTATAAAGTTTAACTACATTTTGTACATTGTAGTTGTATTAAGAAATTCAAAAGAAAATATATATACTTTGGACTACAAAACGTTTGTAAATTCTAACAACTACCTACCTATTGTATTTGTTGTTAACTTGGCATTCTTGTCCTGAACATGCATGAAATATTTGTCACTGGACGTTAAGCAAACGACAAACACATATTACTTTAAAGTACACCCTGTGTTGTTAGTATTCAGGAGAGATGCACAGTGTGCGTTTTATGAATAAAAGATGCACCTTTTGCAGATGAAGAAAATGTATCTTGTGTGTTTGTTAAAGATGCACCTTGTGCAATTGTGCGATAAATATACACCCTATGCAACTGTTACTAGCTTTACACTTAAAGTGAAATAACGTCGAATTGCGGCACTATGATTAAAAATTAAGGAATACGGAAGGAGATATAAAATATAATACAAATGGCGGTGAATAGGGACTTTATGAGTTCCCTATTCACTGGCGGTTCAGGGAGACAATAAATAGAATTGGAACTGTCCCCCTTTGGCACATATCTCTACCCTACCGGTTCTATGTTGGGGGGTATTAAATTATTTCCTACAGTTCACTCTAGCCATCGAGAGGAATCCCTTCCACTTCTGGTAATCAAAAGGAGGTGTTATCTCCGCAGTACACGTAATTCAGTTTTTTTGCTGATGAAAAAATCGGAGGGACTGTTGTTTTTGCAGTGTTTCGTGTAAACAGAGGGGGGTTCGCCGTCCAGTCCATTCTTGTACATAGGAAGGATATTTTTTACTCTTATTTTATCATAGGGTCCCCGATATGCTCTTTTCAATTTATTGGCTATCGGGTTGTTTGCACTACAAAAGTCAAAAAGTCTGAAAAGACCAGTTTTTGTCTGAATTTGCATGAATTTTTACTCGACATTCTTAATTTGTCTGAATAATTTTTAAAAATTCTTGACATAGTATGAATTTGTCTAATAAGGTTCTTGATTTTTCTTGACAAGTGTCTTGACAGTATGAACATTGTCTTAAAATTTCTCGAAACTTCCTGTATCATCTGATAAGAGTTTGGATTTATGTGACAGGGGAAAAAGCAGCTTCGTTTATTATTTTGGACTTTAATATAAAATTCTCAATTTTGATATTTTGGACTTTAATTCTCTGTCTTTCATAATTCTTTTTAATTTATGTTTTCGTTTCTATTTACATTTCATATCCATTCTCAGTTTGGACATTGAGTGACATGTTTTACTATGTTAACTAATTAGTGACAGTTTACCTTTTTCATAATTATATATTTTTAAATATCATAATCAGATTAGTAAATTAACTTTATTCTTCAAGTTCTAAAAATAGTTTAATCTTTGTCAGTGAACAATATTACTCAAATTAATTGTTATTTGTTATGTTTATTCTTGTCATTTCAATTGTGTATAAATACTTGTTTATAATTTTGATAAGCAAGATTTGGACTCAGGACTTTACACTGAACACAGTCCATCTGTAATAAAAGTATTAGTATTCCATGCTGAATTATTGGTTTATTCATCGCTAGTTCCAGAGTCTCAAGAGTTAGTTTTCACCAGAGTTTCAGTCTCAGAAGTGTCATTGCTTTTCAGAGCAATCGTTCGTTGTGTGATTAGGTGCATCACACAGTTTCAGTAACAAGAGGCCATTCAGTCAGGCTCTTGTCACACAACCCTACAAGTCACCCAGTTTCCCCGGTGACAGATTGGTGGACGACGACGGCGTGCTGACTTCTATGCTCAGCACACGATCCAGAGACCTCAAGCAGCCAAGCGAGTTCCCCAGACAAGTAGCGTAAACAATATTCAGTGATGGAGTACAGCTTTCGACCACAATGGAAACCATGGAACGTCCAGTCAGGTTATAGTCCAGCATGTGGAAGATGCGGTAAATTTCATAAACACTATATATGTAATTCCATCAATCAGAGATGCTTTTCTTGTGGAAAATTCGGACTTTATTCGAGTAAGTGTTTTTCAAAAGCAGCAAAGAACAGACAAAGTACACTAGTTCATGTAAAATCTCGAAAGCAAAAGGAGCGTGATACAGCTAGAATGACCAGCTACATTGAGCGCAAAAATATTATCCGAGCCTTACCGTTCTCTGGTATGAGAAATTCAGCTTTCGTTCAATATTTGGATATTGCAAATGTGCTTAAAACAGAACTAAATGGTGTTAAGCTGAAATTATCAGAGGAAAAACGTAAAAATTCAGAACAACAAAAGTGCATCCAGGAATTAAAATTTCAATTGAACAATATAGAGAGTGTTAAATCCGAGAGAGACCAGTTAAAACACGAACTTGAAAACATTCGCCAACACAAAGAACAAAATGCTTCGCCTATAAACGTACAAGAATATGTACATCAAATTCAGGAATTGGAAGACCAGGTTATTGAAAAAGACAAGACTGTGAAAATGGTCCAGGATCTTTACTATTTACGTTCCACCGAATTTACCGATGAAATACAAACATTGAAAAATGAAAAATCAGACCTTCATTCAAAACTGCAATTTCATGAACATTCTATCAAACAGCTGACAGAAGAACTTCAAAGCCTTCGTCATGAAAACTACATGTTGTCTTCCAACCAAAACCAACAGCGACCCAACTATAACAACAGACACTATAACAACCGCAGAGGAGGCCGATTTAGATAGTGCTAAGTCCGAGGACGGACTTAATTGGGAGGAGAGGCATATGTGACAGGGGAAAAAGCAGCTTCGTTTATTATTTTGGACTTTAATATAAAATTCTCAATTTTGATATTTTGGACTTTAATTCTCTGTCTTTCATAATTTTTTTTAATTTATGTTTTCGTTTCTATTTACATTTCATATCCATTCTCAGTTTGGACATTGAGTGACATGTTTTACTATGTTAACTAATTAGTGACAGTTTACCTTTTTCATAATTATATATTTTTAAATATCATAATCAGATTAGTAAATTAACTTTATTCTTCAAGTTCTAAAAATAGTTTAATCTTTGTCAGTGAACAATATTACTCAAATTAATTGTTATTTGTTATGTTTATTCTTGTCATTTCAATTGTGTATAAATACTTGTTTATAATTTTGATAAGCAAGATTTGGACTCAGGACTTTACACTGAACACAGTCCATCTGTAATAAAAGTATTAGTATTCCATGCTGAATTATTGGTTTATTCATCGCTAGTTCCAGAGTCTCAAGAGTTAGTTTTCACCAGAGTTTCAGTCTCAGAAGTGTCATTGCTTTTCAGAGCAATCGTTCGTTGTGTGATTAGGTGCATCACACAGTTTCAGTAACAAGAGGCCATTCAGTCAGGCTCTTGTCACACAACCCTACAAGTCACCCAGTTTCCCCGGTGACATTAGTCTCGACCAATTCTTGACTGTCTTAAATTTGTCTCGATCTGTCTTGACATATTCTTGACATTCTTAATAATGTCTGAATATGTCTCGACATATTCTTGAAATTCTAAATAATGTCTGAATATGTCTCGACACATTCTTGACGGTCTTAAATATGTCTTGACACTATATCAACAGTATAAATTTCGCCTGAAATGTGAACAGACTTATTCTGCACTGTTTATGACATTCTATTGCTGTTATATACTCCTTTTTATTATGGCTAAACTAAACTTTGAAGAATCAAGGATTAATTTGGTATATATAGTAAGATACCCTTTTGGTACAACTAAGTTGTAATACCCTGAATAATCCCCCATGTAGTTTAATTTTGATTTATTTTTATTAAACATTTAATTAATTGTTTTCACTTGGAATATAAGTAGAAGGTATTGACAAACAGCATTTAGATTTTAGCCTTTCGCAAAACTGCCAGTCAAATTTGCTTTACTAATTAAAAATAGGTGTCTTGTATCTCTTTTGGACCCCACAATTCAGCTTTCGGGGGGGGGGGGGGGGGGGGGGGGGGCTTTCGTTTAGGTCAAAGCATTTGTTCCCATCTTGATTCAAAAACCCTATTCATTTTTTAGAACAACCCAAAAACATTTTTTATTCAAATTTGAGTGTTGAATTTTATAATTTTTTATCAAAAATAAATATTAATAAATAATAAAAAAACTCCTTCCTGAAAAGAAAAAAATGTTTAGATCTATATTATGCATGTCTGTTTGAGAACCATTTCTATAGAAATCATTGATGGGACCCATTATAAATACATTTTTTTTATTATTCCTGGAGTAGATAATACTTTTCTTTTAATCTTTGGGAATTATTCAATTTGTTTTTTATGTTAAAATAATTAACTTCATAATTTTTATGAAGAAAATCCATTTCAATTCAATTTTTTTTCATCAAAATGATGATTTTCATTTTCATCTATAAACAAACTTTTGTAGTGGCATGGTCGGTCAACTGATAAGTTGTATGGCTGATTACAGGTAAAGCAATAACTTCTATTTGACAGTTGTGTGTACTCTGGGGTGTGGAATACCTTAATTTTATGGGGAACATCCTGTCCATGTGTAATACTTAATATATTCCAACAGATGACATTACACAAATTTTTCTTCTGTTAAATGAATGATTTGTATATCATCATAATTTGCTATTTATATAAATCACATTTTGGTATAATAATTATTTACCATATCAACATTGAATATTATGAATGTAGAATGAAATATGTCTACAGTATGATTGGTTTGAATCATTTAATTTATAAGATTTAGGAATCAAATTTTGTAATTATTTAAAAACCCACATTGAAATTGTTTTATATCAACACAACCACATTTGAATTATTTTATACTTTAGATTTCATAGCCATATTTGCATTTGTAAAAATATTTATATACCCAAATTTTTAATTATTTTACATGCCTAACTTTTATTTTTGTTGTAAAGAAGTGTAACTTAAAACAACAGTATATCATATAAAAGGAAATAAAGATTAATTTATAAAATAAAAGTTATATCATGAATATTGGTCATGATTTGTAAAACTCAGAACTGTCAAGTAAATTTAAGACACGATTCAAAATGTTCAGAATATGTCAAGCCATACTGAGAAAAAATAAGAATGTCGAGAATATGTCGAGAAATTTCAAGACAGTATTCAAATGTCAAGAATTTGTCAAGAAATTTTAAGACCATATTCAGAATGTCGAGAATATGTCGAGTAAATTTCATACAAATTTAATATAAATGAGAAGTTGTCAAGAAACATTAAGACACAAGTCATACTTTTGGAGAATGTCGAGTAAAAGTTCATGCAAATTAAGACAAAAACTGGTCTTTTCAGACTTTTAGACTTTTGTAGTGTTGTCTCCCTGGAACTGGCGAAACATTTTTATCTGCGGCCTATAAAAAATCCACAAACACATGATGTTGTACATGTATATATATATATATGTATATATATATATATTCAAGAGTCTATCCTAAATTGAGGTTTATCATATGGCCTTCCAAATACCGTTTCGATTCCTAACATCACTGAAGAGACCTTAATTGTCGAAATCCGGATATGGTGTACTAATTTTTGCACCTTTTGTTTGCGGTATACCATCTGTTCCGCAAGTTTATTGTTTTCTGTTTGGTATTAAATTAATAGTTAAGATCCATTTTGTTACATCTGGTGATCCGTTATTTGGCAATCGCCAACGGCAGTCAGCAGGGTTTAAGAACATCCGTTGTTCGACCTTCTAGTTAAATGCGTTTTGTTAAAATATACCTTTTCACTTTTTTGGTCTTTTGGAAAATGTTGTTTGTGCTTTAGACCCCTCTACCAAGAATTTTTTTTTGCATGCACACGTATAAAAATTGCGGTTTATATCCAACGCAATCATAGGTTTGAACGCTGTTTTCAATTTAGACTTGTTTATATATATATATGGATAATTACAAGCTAGTGTCGTTAGTTTCGTTTATGTTTGATTATTACAGGTCAGTACATCAGGGAGGAAAATTTCTCATGTTTAAAATGAATCAACAATTAACCGGTTGTCAACAAAGCATAATCAATATTGTAAAGAGCAGTAAAGCATCGTCTGAAAAAAAAAACCATTGTCTTTGGTGTATGACTTGGCTATAGGATATGATAACTTTATATTCGAAATAATTTAAAGGAGAGGTGCAAGGTGTTTACATTTTTGTACCTTAACGGGACACCAAACCACCAAAACATTTTGAAGATGTCTAGATGTCAAATTAGTTTAACGCTCTTCCACAAGTACCTACCATATTTCAGGCTTTGGCACTTCGGTCCCTCCGGTCTTAAACATGCTGCATTCAAAGGGATTTTATATTTAGTTCTATTGACACATTGTTAACCATTATGGAATATCTGTTTCACAGATGAAGACGGATATGTTCCAACTGTCTTAAACACAATTCCGTCCTATTTTCCTCGAATGTGCCCTACCGAATAAGACTTATCACCGGATTTACTCTCAACTGCGCAATATGACGGGTCACATGTGGAGCAGGATCTGCTTACCCGTCCGGAGCAACCGAGATCACCTCATGTTTTGGTGGGGTTCGTGTTGCTCAGTCTTTAATTTTCTTTGTTGTATTTTGTGAACTGTTTTTTTTTTTCGTCGTTTTTCGTTTTTTGCCATGGCATTGTCCGTTTGTTTTCGACTTATGAGTTTGAATATCTCTTATTGAAATATTCATTTGGTATCCTTCGCCTCTTGTTTAAGTATCTGTTAATCTTTCTGGCATATCAGAAACGCTCTTCTAGATTTACAAATCTACTGTACCTTCATATACAATATGAACATATTATGATACATGATTCTTTTGAAATTATCCTGAATATTACGGTCAGACGTACGTACGTGGAACAGCTACAATGCAATTCTTAACATTTATAATTCAGATAACAACTGAAGACGCCGTTTGACAAAGACCCAGGCTTGAGGTTTTAAAACATGTGTCAAAATGTACATGCAAGTTAATATCCAGCCTTTGCATTTACGTAAAGTTTGTGTCTGGATGTGAATACGTTTGACCTTCATATACTTTGTTATGTTAACTTCACTTATCAATGAATACCTTTCATTTGCTTTACAGATGCAAGGATAGGCACATTTCTTTCCGTATTTGTTTGGAGGACAAAGTTGACATTTCTTTCTACCTTCTTCTATCGTATAATATCCTACTTCACACGCTATTATAAAATAAAATTAAAAAGTTTTATAGATGTATACAATAATCTTGAGTCTTTAAGACATGGAAAGGCATATTAAAACAGTTTCACCAATTAAAATTATTACAAAGTAACAAGAATACTGTACATACATGTACTTTCGTGTTAATTTGACCTGTTGACACAATTTGTAATGCATTTTTGTTATTCAATGTTAACCTTTTTTGTGTTATATCCCGTCTCACTAATTTTAATATGTACAACCTTTAATAAGTTTTTAGTATGTCGATAAATTTTCCCTTCTGTTCTCGTACTATGAACAACAAATTAATTTATTTTGTAAAAAAAATATTTCCGTACTCCTAACAACAAAATTATTATATTTAAATTTACCTGCGTACGTTATTTTATTTAGCGCCATTTTGTCCACGGTTATAGTTGTCTTTTTGACATTGTTTTACATCTCCCCCTTTTTTTATTTAATATTGTATTTATATTGTGTCATAGATCAAATTTATTCGTTCAATGTACGTTTACTTGTTTTTGTTAATATGCCTTTTTGATTGAGTTCAGCCATTACAATTGATACTTTATAGTGTGTCTTTCTATGTTGTAATGTTACACTTCTATTTCAGGTTAAGGTGAAGGTTGGCGCCTCAACTGTTAAAACGTTTAAACCCGCTGTATTTGTTTGCACCTGTCCTAAGTCAGAAACTTGTTGTTCAGTGGTTGTCGTTTGTTGATGTGGTTCATAAGTGTTTCTCGTTTCTCGTTTTTTATATAGATTAGACCGTTGGTTTTCCTGTTTGAATTGTTTTACGCTAGTCGTTTTTAAGTAGTTTATTGCTTGCTGTTCGGTGTGAGCCAAGGCTCCGTGTTGATGGCCGTACTTTGACCTATAATGGTTTACTTTTTATATATTGTGACTTGGACGGAGAGTTGTCTCATTGGCACTCATACCACATCTTCTTATTTCTATGTTATCAAATATACGATCCCAATTTGGACTGATAGCTCTTGTGTCTGGACTATTATACCCAATTTAAACAAAATGTTGAAAACTATTTTGATTTAAACTATGAACGATACCTCTATTTATAAATTATATATATACTCTGCATTGAAATATGTAGGATCGTTCAGAATGGGCATGCGACAGAATTCACCTGGATACTTTCAGGTTTATTAACCATTATATTAAGCATATACCTGTAGGTCCTAATTAAAGTACAGTAAAACTAAACCAAATAGCGTACTGTCCTCTTTTCTTGCTTTTTGAAAAAAGTATCCTGTCCGTAAAGGACCTTTTGAGCAAACAACATGAATACCTTTCTTGTCATATGAGACATTTGCCTTCTAACAAAAGTCCGGTTATTTCCAAACAGGATACTTTTAAAGAGTTATTTTAAAAGTTAATCCAACCTTCTGTTTATGCACAAATTTCTTAGTGTACTTTTATGAATATTACGTACTCACAAGTTAAATAAAAAAGACAAAATCATGGACAAAACAAAAACGCCGAAGAGACAAAGCATCACCACAAAATTAAAACAAAATAGCGACACGACGCCCATCAAAAACCAGATCCGACCTCAAATGCTCTGGAAGGCTCGGCAACGCATGCTCCACTAGTGACACAAGTCTAGAAAATCATCATGCTAAGAATTATTACTAGGCAAGATGTTCATAATACGTCAATTGAATTGCTTGTATGTATAGGCACGCGCAAGTTGGGATGTAGCTCGCTTCCCATGTGTCTTTAGACCAATATGACATTTTCAGAAGTTCTTATTAACATACAGTATACATGTATAAGATACATGTATAGTATAAGATACATGTATATTTTGTCAATAATGGACATTGTATAACGCGTTCATTTGGAACAAACACTTACGAGAAAAAAACAAGTGATAGTATTGTTAAGGAACTGACGAATTCGTGCATACAACAGTGTTCCAACGAAAGTAAGTGTGATGATGACTTGGTTTAAGGACAGATGAATAGACTTCTTTAATGCAAGCATTTGACGTCTTTTAATTGTTATGAACATCAAGTAATCTGTCATCCTTAACTAAACTTTGGGTAACGTCTTATGGTCCATTATATCAAAGTAACACAGAAAAAACTGTTATTTTAGACGATAAGCCAACTCATATACTGCCGATATTTACCCAAAAATTAACAGCAATAACTGTCCTTTCCTAGATTAAGATATATGAGTTTTACACGAGAAAAATTAACGACAAAAGGGACGATTTTTCTTTCCCTATTGTTAATTTTCCTTTCTTGGACGTGATGTTCTATTGGCACCGTTTTACGGTATATCACAACTCGTTTGCTATGACCGTGTCTGTAGTAACGTTTTGGATTTCAATGAGCGTGATTTATGTTTTACTGGTAAATTCGGGTAAACTTATCAGTCTTCTAAATAAACTTATTCTAAAAGGTTACTAATTCAACATTGTAATTAGATCTGTGAATATTGTTTTATTTGTATAAATATTGATCAGTAAATTAAACCCATACTTATTATTATTGTTATACACATATGCACTTTCACAGTACTACAATCTGTTCATATCTATATATTGGCATTGCACAAGGTCATGTATTTCTCGTAATGTTAATGACGCCTTTACGCTAAATCCATTGGAAGTTGGATGTGTACTGATTGATATTTTAGTCTTAGATAAATTATCTTTTTTTATTAGGTGTTGTTGGCTTTAAACTAGCGGTTAGTAACTGCGAGTACTCTCATGGCTGTACTTTGTGTCTTTCTTGTTGTTAGGGATGTATTAATACCCTGCCACGTCCGATCTGAGTTTTTGTTTGATATGTTTATGCTTTGTATCAAACTGATCAGTTAAGTTCTTTTCAACTGATTTTTATGGTTTATTCTAATGTTGTGCTGTAAAACCACTGTCCCTGGTTAGGGGAGGGTTGTGCGCTCACAAATATGTTTAACCACGCCACATTCTTTATGTGCCTGTCCCAAGTCAGGAGCCTGTATTTCAGTAGTTGTCGCTGGTTCATGTCTGTCATATTTGCTTTTTTTGTTTTGGAATTTGTTATATTATTAATTAGGCTGTTGGTTTTCTCAATTGAATGTTACATATTTTTCAAGTCGGGGACTTTTATAGCTGACTATACGGTATGGGTTTTTCTCATGGTTGAAGACCGTACGGTTGCCTTGTTTTCATATCAGAATTAATAGGTCGCGAGACTTATTGGACGAAGTGACTTCTAAGATGAATTGACAAGACTCGATAGCCAAATGAATGATAGTATACTATTTCAATATCAACAACAAATAAGGGATAGTTAGTTTATTTGACTCCGTATCTTACAAAACTTCTTGCTTTCATTTCATAATTATTATCTTGTAAGTCGAAACATGTATAAAAAAAATCTTAAAGGAATAATACGATACTTGCCTCTGCATCTATTGTGAACAAATTCGTAATGCCGGCAACACATGAGATATCGCGAATCAGCTCTGTCAAAACAAAATATAATATTATTATTTACAAGTGTTATATTTATATGATGATTACATCATAATGATGATGATCCATTTCTAGTTCATTTTTCAGTCAAAAACCGAAATGAAAATTTACCCATTAAAGTTCATACTGCAAGGAATTGTTATGTCAATTTGTTTACCTTTCCTTCTGACTTCTGTGAAAATCCAATTATATTTCCATATACCTGCAACGATAGCAGCGTTAGTATTAATATGTCAAACATGTTGTTTACATCACTAGTTTTGTTATAGCTGTTTCACACGGAAACGTTTGAATTTTTAATGTTATATTAATCTATTTGTGACAGAGGAAACAAAAAAAGCACCGGAAATTGATACACTATAATATTTATTGTTTGCGTTTTTAATGTCAATGCTAATTACACAATGTAGTATTCGACCTAATTTCCGACTTATCTTTCAAATATACCGTACTGTACCATATATTAATATATGAACAACGTTAAACGCTTTATTCTGCTCATTTTCAATTCTACACTAAGTCACATTATATTATTGCGAAGAATTAGAACAAATTTAGCCCTTAAAACATCCCATAGAAAATGCAGTTGCTACAGTAAAGCTTTCTTTAATCGTTCAAAGTTAAATATTAAGTAATAACTGACATTTCTTGTCATATTCACTGACAAGTGAAGGTGAAATCGTTTGATCAAAATATAAACAAATGCAGAAACATCTGTCCTATGTACATTGCATAATTTTTTTATTTGTTTACCAATTAATCTCTTTTCTGTATACCCTATCCAGACCATCGCCAATGATTACATTTTTAGTTCAAACATTGTGATAAAAGAGGGACGAAAGATACCAGAGGGACAGTCAAACTCATAGATCGAAAACAAACTGACAACGCCATGGCCAAAAATAAAAGGACAGACAGACAAAAAAAGTTCAAATGACACAACATAGAAAACTAAAGACTAAGCAACACGAACCACACCAAAAACTGGGGGTGATCTCAGGTGCTCCGGAAGGGTAAGCAGATCCTGCTCCACATGCGGCACCCGTCGGGTTGCTTATGTTATTACAAATCCGGTAAATAGTCTAATTCGGTAAGTCACATTCGTGAAAAGGGAAAGGTATTATAGTTACGACATAAGGAACATATCCGATATCATCTGTGAAACGGTTATTCCATAACGGTCAACCAACTCGTGATGGCGTTCTGAGTATCAGAAAAAGAAATAATTAAATTAAATTACGAGATATCTTGGTTCAAGAATAACGATATTTTTTAGTCTAAACATTACTGACAACTACATGTATAAACAATTGTCTAGAGTATCTAGTTTTGGGTTTTTTGTAAGAGTTAATTGTAAATTAGCCAGGAAAAATATAGTGATGAAATTTATATGGGTAAAAAACAAATAAAATGTGATGTTAATATCAGTGACAATACACCTACCTCATGAAATTGCAGTAATTCCGAATACATTTATGGCCCCAGTTCCCATGTTATAACAGGAGACCTTAACATTGTTCCTGACCGAGAGTTGAAATCATTCCTCAGTAAAGGACCTAAATATCATCCCCCGCCAATTATTAATTGGAATGAGTGTCGTAACATCATCCACGACTCACTCCGTACTTACTGCTCTAAATGGATAAAACAAGCAAAAGCTGACAAGAAATCATTAGATTCTTTTTTTAATTCGGTAATGAACATAGTTGATATACGTATTCAACATTTTAAATATCATGTTACTCCTAACAACAACCATAATAGCCATATTTCTGGTATCAAACATAAGCTAAAAGAACTCGCCAAGGAATATGTTTTTGTCCCGGCTGATAAAGCTGCTAACAATATCATTATTGTTTGACGTAAATTTTACATTGAAGTTCTACAAAAGGAAATCACGAATTCACCAACATTCCAACTGACTCCATTTTCGGAAAATGACATCTGTAACAAACATAAACTTTTAGCTACCTCTTTACAAGCAGAACCAAATACAATGAAAGTTCCAACTATGTACTGGCTTCCGAAGCTGCACAAAACTCCTTACAAATATAGATTTATTTCGTCTTCAAGCCATTGTTCCACTACTAAACTATCTATTATACCTACAAGTACACTTGGTACAATAAAAAACCTGGTAATACATTGTTCAAATAAGGCCTTTCAAAATAGTGGAATTAATTACTTTAGGAATGTCAAAAATTCGTTGGAAGTACTTGATAAATTGCATGCTTATTTTGGTGATTTCACCACTTTGCCTCATAATCTTATTATGAAAAAATTCTCACACCTGATTAATTAGCATTTAAAAAGTCGGAATGCGAATATATATGTTCAAACTCTTTTAGATCATTTTTTAGTAACAACAAATAAAAGAACTATGTCAATTGGACCTGCTTTGATACTATAACTGCTCTTGAATTTTTACTAGATAACATTTTTGTTCGCTATGGAGATTCCGTATATCGTCAGGTTATCGGAATTCTCATGGGGACTAACTGTGCACCACTTATTGCGGACCGGTTTCTGTATTGTTTTGAATTACAATTTATGACTTAAATCAGCAAAGACTCATCGAAACAACATCTGATTCAAAAATTGAATAACACTTTTAGATATTTAGTTGATATATTGGCTCTCAATAATGACGACTTCAGTATGTACACTAAAGAGATTTATCCTGCCGAACTGACTTTAAATAAAGCTAATACTAACAACGAACACTGCCCTTTCCTGGATCTTGATATCTATATCTTTAACAGAAAGCTTAATACCAAAATTTATGATAAAAGAGATGATTTTTCATTTCCTATTGTTAATTGTCCATTTTTAGATGGTGAGGTTCCTTTGTCACCATCTTATGGTGTTTATATATCTCAACTTGTTCGATTCGCTCGTGTATGTAACAACGTATTTGATTTCAACGAAAGAAATCTCTGTATTACTGAAAAATTATTACACCAGGGTTTTCGATATCACAAACTAGTCAAAACATTTACTTAATTTTATCATCGGTACAAGGACATCATTCGTAAATATAAATCAACATGCAGACATCTTATACGTTCAGGTATTTCACATCCAAAATTTTATGGTAATATTCTTTACTAAGCACAAAAATGTCGGCATTCACCTCAAAAGCTAATCAAACCTTTAAATAGACTTATTCGGAAAGGATATATTAACGATACTGTTGTCAAGTCATTAAGGATTGCATATTGTGGTATTAATATTAATTCACTCATAGGGTCTTTGCATCGGAAATAAACACATTTATTCTAAAACCAGTTATTGACATGATACGGGTTATGTTCTTCTCATATATTTTATGATGGTATGATACTAAACCCCTTACGGGAGGGATTGTACTTGATTTTCATATGATGAAGACATAATCTTTCAATCAGTTTAATTGAGGTCTGGAGCTGGCATGTCAGTAACTGCTAGTAGTCCTTTGTTAATTTATGTATCATTGTCATTTTGCTTACTTTCTTTTGTTACCTAGTCTGACAACGGACTCGGACTTCTTTTGAACTGAGTTTTACTGTGCTTATTGTTATGTGTTTCTTTATTCTACATTGGCTAGAGGTATGGGGGAGGGTTGAGATCTCACAAAACATGTTTAACCCCGCCGCATTTTTGCGCCTGTCCCAAGTCAGGAGCCTCTGGCCTTTGTTAGTCTCCTATGTTTTTTTTAATTTTAGTTCATTTGTATGTTTTGGAGTTTAGTGTGACGTCCATTTTCACTGAACTAGTACACAATTTTAATTAGGGGCCAGCTGAGGACCACCTCCGGGTGCGGGATTTTCTCGCTGCGTTGAAAACCCATTGGTGGCCTTCGGCTGTTGTCTGCTCTTTGGTTGGGTTGTTGTCTCTTTGACATTTTCCCCATTTCCATTCTCAATTTTATTGTTATTCATATAAAATGTATAAAAACTAAAGAGTTCAAATCATGATTTAGCAATGTTACTAAAACTCAGCTGATTCTATCGGAATAATTCATCTTATCATATACTTAGAGTAAATAACTTATACTTTTTATAGTATGATAATAGCATTAAATTTACGTAAGTTCCATATTTTCTAAAATGGTGTTTAGCGGGCTGATATGAAAAATTTATCACAAAAAGACATGCTTCTAGCTATTTATCACATGCCTTTCCGTAACGTTATCGCATGGTATTCCGGCGTTACTCGGCAAATTCCTGAAAATTAATACACCTCGACGGTACGTTTTAAGTGAAAAACATAACAAAGTAGGGTACAAGACAATTATTAGGAAACAGGAAAATATATTATGTAAGTTGCAAATGATACAATAAATGCATTTGTTTTTCAAATTTTCAAGCATAATTTAGAAAGTTACTTTACAAATGTTGACTTTTCTAAACAGTTCTCATTATGTTTGTTGAATTTTTGTTTATCGTCAATATAAAAATATATTAAACTGTTGTTTTCTCCTCTGTTGAGTCATATAATAGAAAGATTTCATATCGGATGTATTACATTTGTCGGCCGACGTCCGTAAACATTTCAGTTTTTGAACTTCTACTTGAGAACCACTTAAAAGGATCAATATATTAAACTGTTATTTTTCTCCATTGTTGAAGCATATGATAAAAAGATCATAACATGTAATTTTTCATATCAGAACCATGGGCTGATAATACATCTGATATGAAAAATGCCATGTAATAATCTGATAATATCAGAGGGATACACAGAACTAAATATTATAACTAACTGGAAGTAAGTAATAGACACGTTTGAAAAATAAACAGAACAACTTCTTTGTTGTTGAGAAAATGTATGATTTCCAAAAGGAATGTGTTTTATGTAGGAACCAATAGAAATTCGACTTTCCTCCATATACATGTGCAATGCAAAAAATATGCAGAGATTTCTAAACATGATTCAATATTACTTCTTGAAATCATCTTCACTTTACAAATTTATTTTCAGAGGATTAAGGATTACATTAACGATCAGTGATAGAAAAAAGAAATATCTCAAAAAAATAGTCGAAAAAATTTTTTTTCTCAAAGAAAATGAATAATCAATGGGAAACAGACAACAAAAATATTTCTCCGAGAAAGTAACTAGACTCAAGCTGGCAGCCACTTTTAGCAGCCAATCAAGATAGCAGCCACTTTTTTCCAACAGCCAATTTTGATGATATGTCTAAAAACCCAAAAACTATATCAGAGTCAAACGTTCCAAAAATCTCAAAATCTAAGATAAACGTAATTTAACAGCGGAATTCGACAATTTCACGGCTTTTAGTGATTCTCAAAGGATTTCAGTCCGTTTTAAATACAAATAATGATAGCAGCCACTTTTTTTTCGAAATTCTAGCTACCAATACGATATGTATTATTTCACAGAGATGTTCAGCCGTAGAAGTGAACGTTAAATAAACCAACACAAATGACGTCAGTAAATGAAAGCACTCACTAGCTTGACTTCTAAATGCCGGCATATTGGTATCAATGTATATAGAAATATCTAGTTTCTACATAACTGATATATGTGCAGTTAGCGACCGGTTCGATATTCAATCTATTCAACTAGCTGTTAGCAGTCGGTTCAATATTCAAATTTATTTGAAAAATATGAAAAATTGAGAGTTAAGAGGAATGAAAAGATACGTAGGAAATCGTTTTATGACCACTTCAAGATATCGTAAATTCTCGTTGTCCTCGAATATAAACCCTTATGTAAGTTGCATAATTGTCTTTATGTATAATATAGTTTTTATCAATAAAACAACATTAAAGATGTATTTTACATAAAATATTTCTTAAAACAATAGAAATATAACCTTAATGCTCGAAACATTTAAAAAATATAAATAGAAATATTTATGGAAAGCCCCCTCCTTTCCCAAAAAATGTATAGTGAGAACTTACCATCTTTGAAACCCAACAATTTCCGAATGGGCCTAACTCCCAAAAATTCATTTCAGCGTGGCCTTCCCCAAGTTATTACCTTTCATTTGAGCCATATCCGGTGGGGAACTTTACCGTACAGCGCTGGTGAGGCTTACCGAAAGAATGTAGGGTGTATTCATATTTTTTTCCTTAACAGCAACTTTGAACCCCAACAATTTCCGAATGGGTCTAACTCCCAAAAATTCATTTCAGCGTGGCCTTCTCCAAGTTATTACCTTTCATTTGAGCCATGTCCGGTGGAGAACTTTACCGTACAGCGCTGGCGAGGCTTACCGAAAGAATGTAGGGTGTATTCATATTTTTTTCCTTAACAGCAACTTTGAACCACAACAATTTCCGAATGGGCCTAACTCCCAAAAATTCATTTCAGTGCGGCCTTTCCCAAGTTATTACCTTTTATTTGAGCTAAGTCCGGTGGCGAACTTTACCGTACGGAGCTGGCGAGGTTTACCGAAAGAATGTAGGGTGTATTCATATTTTTTTCCTTAACAGCAACTTTGAACCCAAACAATTTCCGAATGGGCCTAACTCCCAAAAATTCCTTTCCCTGTGGCCTCCCCCAAGTTATTACCTTTCATTTGAGCCATGTCCGGTGGTGAACTTTACCATACAGCGCTGGCGAGGCTTACCGAAAGAATGTAGGGTGTATTCATATTTTTTCCTTAACAGCAACTTTGAACCCCAACAATTTCCGAATGGGCCTAACTCCCAAAAATTTCTTTCACTGTGGCCTCTCCCAAGTTATTACCTTTCATTTGAGCTATAGTCGGTGGCGAACTTTACCGTACAGCGCTAGCGAGGCTTACCGAAAGAATGTAGGGTGTATTCATATTTTTTTCCTTAACAGCAAATTTGAACCCCAACAATTTCCAAATGGGCCTAACTCCCAAAAATTCATTTCAGTGTGGCCTTTCCCAAGTTATTACCTTTCATTTGAGCCATATCCGGTGGGGAACTTTACCGTACAGCACTGGCGAGGCTTACCGAAAGAATGTAGGGTGTATTCATATTTTTTTCCTTAACAGCAACTTTGAAACCCAACAATCCAAATGGGCCTAACTCCCAAAAATTCCTTTCACTGTGGCCTCCCCCAAGTTATTACCTTTCATTTGAGCCATGTCCGTTGGGGAACTTTACCGTACAGCGCTGGCGAGGCTTACCGAAAGAATGTGGGGTGTATTCATATTTTTTTCCTTAACAGCAACTTTGAAACCCAACAATTTCTAAATGGGCCTAACTCCCAAAAATTCCTTTCACTGTGGCCTCCCCCAATTTATTACCTTTCATTTCAGCCATGTCCGGTGGCGAACTTTACAGTACAGCGCTGGCGAGGCTTACCGAAAGAATGTAGGGTGTATTCATATTTGTTTCCTTAACAGCAACTTTGAACCCCAACAATTTCCGAAATTCATTTCAGTGTGGCCTTTCCCAAGTTATAACCTTTCATTTGAGCCGAACTTGTAGCGAACTTTGCCGTACGAAGCTGGCGAGGCTAACCGTAAGAGTGTAAGCTGGAGACGTATTTTTTTCTATAACAACAACTTTGAAAATCTACAAATACCGAATGGGCCTAACTCCCAAAAAAACCTTCCAGTGGGCCCTTCCCTAAGTTATTACCTTTCATTTGAGCCATGTCCGGTAGCGAACTTTGCCTTATGAAGCTGGCGAGGCTTACCGAAATAGTGTAAGGTGGAGACGTATTTTTTTCTATAACAACAACTTTGAAAATCTACAAATACCGAATGGGCCTAACTCCCAAAAAAACCTTCCAGTGGGCCCTTTCCAAATTTATTACCTTTCATTTGAGTCATGTCCGGTAGCGAACTTTGCCGTACGAAGCTGGCGAGGCTTACCGAAAGAGTGTAAGGTGGAGACGTATTTTTTTCTATAACAACAACTTTGAAAATCTACAAATACCGAATGGGCCTGACTCCCAAAAAAACAGAACGTTATCAATTTCAAAGGCGCAACACGGTTTTATGCAATAATAAGTGTCGACACTGTCCCTTTACTCAAGTTAACAGAAGCTCTATATGCTTTTTGATATGCATAAAAAAATGTGTAGACTAGATTCGCTGGTTTCCTCGTCATGGTTTGCAAAATAGTATCTCTGTTATTTAGGTTTTGAAGTTATCTATAAAATGTCATTCTCTACATCGTCCATGAGTTTTCAATTTCTTTCGGTAGTGTCTCGTCCCATGCATATCCTTTTCCCCAAGTTTCTTGAATAAGTATTTTTGCTCTAATAGTGATCGGTACGAGTAGTCCTAATCACAAATAGCGGAAGACTGTCGCAAAAGTACACGTTTTGTCAATTGTGTGTCCTTGTTTAATTTTTTCGTTTCAGCAAAACTGAGTGTATCTGATACTGTATTCCAGTGCATACTTAATATTTTCTTCTCCTTGTCTGTGTCTAGTACTTTTCAGATGGGGCAAAATCTCTGAATTTTTTACGCTGTTTGACATCCATGACTGTAAGTTAAAGCCTCCCTTTTTATGTAATTTTCTCGATTCATTGAAGTAGAATCATTTTCATAACAGCGTGGACAATTGCAATACTTATGTTGGAAATACAACTGAATCATTTTCTTTTAACTGGTTTGTCATCGGCTATCGATAACAGTGATTTTACGCTCACTCAGTCTGTCAGAGGCCTTTATGTGGGGATATAAATTGAATAAAAGAGTAAAGTACAAACAGGTGCACGAGAAGGAAAAAAAGTTTAAGTATTCCACATTTTAATCAGCACACAAGATTTAGTCCTCTAGTTATTTGTATAATTTGATTTAGGCGTTTACAACCTTTGGCGACCTACAGTTTAAATGTGTATAACACGTACGATATGACAACTGGGCGTTACAGTCGAACGTTCACCTAATCACACCCAGTCAGTTGATAACCCTGAGCGCGCCAAAAAATGGTCATGTCCACGCTGTTATGAAAATGATTCTATTTAACTGCTGCTTATTCGGAGTACATGCTGGTAAGTTCATTATCAACATAAAAGTCTTCTTGTAGAGTTGTGTAGTGGCGATAAGAGATATATATAAATACAGCCGTTCTAGTCAACAATCAAATAACATATAGTTTCGACTTCCGCCCATGCCGACGTTCCGACGTAGACAAACAAAAGTACATTAACATATGAACGTAATCTACGACATTCTCCGGGCGCGGAAAATAAACACAATTTATAAAAAATCTATTTTCCTGTTACCAATTAATTGCTTTTAGAAATGAAATAATTCTCAACAATGTTTATGTGTAGTTGCGGTTGAAAGTGAAATTAACTTTAAACTGTCAATATTAGATTTCACTAAAATTTAACTTTAACTTTCACAAATTACAACCTGGTGAATTCTTTCATTCGCTCGCACTGATGCTTCTCTTTTTGATAAAGAACGACATGAGTTTTCGTGAGATTTAACGTGATCGTTAGAATCGTTTGTTCGTACAAAGTCAGTTTTTAGATTCACTTCAATTGGATAGAGTTAAACAATGGGCTGCGTTGTGTGTCCTGTGCTAGTTCTCACTGCGGCAGAGCTGACTTGCTAGTTTCAATTTGCTTCTTGATAACATGTCTTCATGAATATGCACGACATCTCCAGTGTTGATTGCTCTTTCGTTGTCTCCTGTAGTCCGATGGAATTCTTGTATGACGTGAGATATTCCCTTTTCCAACGGTTCAAAAAAAAATTGTCCAGTATGTTACTCTGTTGTGCACGTTTCAAGATATCCAATGTTCCACTGCAAATATTTGCTATATCTTGATTGTCTGTTTGTGGATACGGGGTTGCAGTTATTTCCCTCCCATTTAGCAGGTGTGTGGTGTCAAAGGCTCTTCGTCTGCGATGTTTGAAGAAACATATGTTAGGGGTCGGTCATTGATAATCGCATCAATTTCTGTGATGGTAGTTTGAAGTGTCTCCATACTGACGTATAACCTACCAAGTGTCCTTCTCAAACTCGTTTTTGTCAAACCAATAAGACGCTCCCAAAAGCCTATATTCGAAGGTGCGCGTCGTGGTATGAACTTCCATGTAGTTCCATTTTTTGCAAGCCGCCTGTCCTTCAAAGTTGATGAATTTGTGAATTTCTCTATTGTGTTGGCTGCTGCTAAGTATGTAGACGCATTATCCAGATCATTGTACGAGGAAGAGATTTACGGCTAGTCAATCTTCTAAATGACTGTATAAATGATTCTTCTGTTAGGTCAGGTACTACTTCAAGATAACTGTTACGTGTTGAAGCACTCGTAAACAGGCAGATGAATACTGTCGTCTCATTTCAATGTCTGTCCTTAACGTACAGGGGTCCTGCAAAGTCCACTTCAGTGTCTGTAAAAGGCGGAGCTTCTGTCAATCTGATATTCGTCAATGGCCGCAGATCAGGTACTATGTATGGTTTTCCGCTGAGTTTTAGGCAAGTTACGCGTTTGTGTAGAACCTTCTTCACGTACTGGCGAATGCACGGAATCCAGTATGTTTTTCACATCTGAGTTACTGTAGCTAATACTCCAGAATGCTTCAATCTTTCATGTACACCCAGAACAACCAATCGAGTAAGTGGGTGGTCTCTAATTAATAAATAAGGGAATCTAGCAGTCTCTGTCAATGGTGCGTTGTGAATCCTTCTCCCGAAACGAATAGTTCCAGTTGTATAAAGAAATAGTCTTAACTGTTTCACGATCGACAATCTTTTGCTGTACTATAACTTAAAGTTTGCAATTTCCTCCGAGTATTGTCTCTGCTGACATTTCATTATTCATAGTTCCATGGCATGTTGTATATGTTTGTAATTCACTAGTTGTAAGCTGGTTGGGTTTTCTCTGTGATTTTGGAATTTTACAGTTGGCTACAAACCTTAGAATAAAGGCGGTCACTCGGATAGTTTTGAATAAAGTGCTGTACCGAGTAATGTCAATAATAATGTCAATTCCAGATTCATTTAGACTGTTACTTTCTTTTTTTGTTGTTGGGTCGACGTTGATATCGTGTTCTTCGAAGGATGGTTATACGGTACTATCTGTGAGTGTTGACATCCATGTCGGCCATTCTTCCTCATCGGTTTGCAATTCATGTCCGTTAAACCAGAGTGCGTTCTGTAAAAAACTGTTCAGCAGTCAATCCTCGAGTCAGTTAATCCGCTGGATTCTCTTTAGTTGGACAATATCTCCATTTATCCTGTGCAGTCAAATTTCGGATCCCATCAATTCTGTTTTGAACAAACCGTTTTAACTGTCTTGACGTATTCAACCAGTGTAGAACAATTTTACTGTCTGACCAAAATACCACTCTGTTGATAGGTAGAGTAGTTCTGATGTTAGTAGCGAGGCGAGCGCCAATAAATGCGGCCATAAGTTCTAATTGTGGTAGAGTCACCTTCTTTAGTGGTGCTACACGGTTCTTCGCCATTACTACTGCTGAATGTCTTCCATTACAAATATATGATAATGCTCAATATGCGTCCATACTTGCATTGACTAAATATGTAATTCATTGTGGTCCATAATAACTAACGAGCTTGTGAAATATTGCCTTTCAATTTCTGCAGTTGATGTTATCTTTAAATCTTTGACAAGTTTTATACATTGATGTTGTAGTTCTGCCGAGTGTATAGGTTTGTCCCAGTCTATTTGTCTCAATAAATCTTGCATTAATGTTTTAGCACTCACAGTTATGGGGCTTAACAGTACTAACGGATCGTACATCCTTGATGACTGGCCTCAAATCTCCCGCTTTGTGATATTCCCGATTTCCTAGTTCAATTTTTACTTCCGGAAAAGAAAGTTTGTATGTAATTGTATCCCAACGTAGTCCAAATATTTTCGTTTTGGTGTCTTTGTCAAGTACATTTTCAGATTGTGCAAGTTCTCGTAGATGGCTACTATTTGATATCCAAGAGCGTAGATCAAACCCAGCTTCTGACATTAACGATGTTGCTTCACAGAAATATGTAAGAGCATTCTTCTCATTTTCAAGGCTTGACAAAACATTATCAACATACAAATCATTCTTCATGGTGGATGCAGTTTCCGTTTTGTATTTATCTAAGTGTTTCAGTAATGCTGCATTTAAGATAAATGGAGAAATGTGGCGCCAAATAATACAGATTTAAACCTGTAAGTAGTCAGCTTGTTTGTTTGATCGTTCGGATCGCTCAACCATAGGAAGCGTGTTACATCTCTGTCACTGGTGTCTATGCCAACATGTAGAAAGGCTTTCTCGATATCTGTGCTTACTCAAATTTTGTTGAGTCGGAATCTCATCAGAATTTTGTTAGATCATTAAGTACTGGTGGTATTGGCATTAAACAGTCGTTTAAGCTGGCATTGTATGGCGATCGTCTGCAGCTCCAATCGTATACTATTCTAATGGCGGTGGTAGCTGAGACTTTTTTACAGCATGGTGAGGAATGTAATGAGTTTTGACTGGATTTGTGTTTTCATTTACCTTTTCTATGAATCCTCTTTTCTTTTGCTCTTTAATAATATCCCCATATTTATCTAGTAACTATGGTTCTCAAAAAAAATCTTCTGGCTGTACTCTCTGTTCTCGATTTAGCGATATAAAAATTTGATGGCAAGTCAGGGTGGTCCTGTTTCCATGGCAAATTGGCGTGGTACTGTTCATTTTCAAATATCAGTGAAGTCTGCTGATATGTATGTAGGTACTTTAAATATTCATCTGTTTCACCTGGATTTATCCCAAGTGGTTCTAGCTTCCAGAAGTTTTCAAAACTGTTCTCCTCCATATGATGACTTGAAATAATATTTAAAAGGACGGGAGAAATTGATGAAGTTCTGTTATCCTTAACTGGTCCTGACAATGAATTGCCAATTTTCGAGCATACTGCTGTAGGTCCATCATCTCGTATCACCTTATCCTCCACTATCTTCCTTCACAAAAAACGCAAGTATGTGTCCCTTTTGTCTGTTTATGGTCATAATGAGGTTGTTGTCTCAACTTTGCTCTGGCGAAAAAGGTAGCGGTCATGTGATTATTTCCGTAATCTGTAGTCTGGCATACTTCTAGAATTTCGATTTCTTTTACAATCGATTTGCATAATTCAATCAAAGAAATGTTGTCGCTGTCATGTTCTCGTGCGATATTTATGCGAATTTCAGCTGGGAGTTTTCCAAGTACTACCGAAATTAACAGTGCTCCGTACATCTCTTGCGTCAGACCTAATAGTTGTAGTTCCCGGACATATACTTCAAGTTTTTAAACTGTTGCTACGCTCTGCGTTTCCATTAACGCTTTCAAGTAAGAATAAATTATCTTGAGGGGCGATCCAAAACGCTCTTTGAGCAAATTACGGCTGTGGTGTAATTGGCATTTGTAAGTGCAAAACCTTCAATAATTTAAGCGGGATGACCATGGAGTTGGGCCTTCAAGAAACTAAATTTCTGTATCACTGTCAAATTACTGTTAAAATGAATATTTGATTCATACGAATCCAAAAGGTTTGCCATTATTAAATTTCTCCGTCAAATTGCGGTAAATTTAGTTTAGTTAATCTGTCGTTTTGACTACTATTTGATACCGAAGAAAGGCCTCGGTTGTGCAAATTCTTTGTAGAATGCAAATCACGATGTGTATTTTGCACGGACTGGAATTTATCAAAATGGGTTTGCTGTACATTAATTTCCGTTTTATTGCTGTGTATAACATTGTCGTTGGTAAGCGATGAATTTGTGGGGTAAGATGACGTAAAACTGTTTGCGTTTGGATCTAGAGACCTTGATGCGACATTTTGAGAAAGTGATTCAGTATATTTTTCTAATTTTCCGAAGCTTGGACTCGAAATTAAACATAATTATACTCATCAGACTCTTGATTTTCTACCGCTACATCTTCCTCCGACGTCTAATCCAGTATATTTTCATTCAAATCTACTTTAGTCCTTTGTTTCTGTTCAATTGCATCCGATTTTACATCGTCTTTGTCTAAGTCCGAATTCTTTTCAATTTCATCAAATTTCTTTAATAAATTTGTAACTTGCCCTCTGTGTCCTGCCCGTACGGCTTTTAACTTTGATTCCAATGTTTCCGAGAGTCACGGCACCAAAAAGTAGTGGCGATACGAGATATATAGAAATACAGCCGTTCTAGTCAACAATTTGATAATATATACATGTAATTACGACATCCGCCCACGCCGAAGTCATTGACGTTCCGACGTAGACAAACAAAAGTACATTAACATAGGAACGTAATTCGCGCTATCTTCACGACAAGTTGTAGCTACTTTGCTCGGATTTATCGATATATATTTTAGGAATGTCGCGTTTAAAATGAACGGCGAACACGTCGCTCCAAAAAGTGCAACTTTAAATCTGTACATTGTCAAGTCACGTGTTGATTCAGTTGAATCGGACAACCAAAAGAATCGTGTAGCGTTTCGGTCTTTATTGTCAAGTTTGTCTTGTAAAAATTCCTTTTTTATGTCTGTTGGGATTCCATATTTTTCATATCTAAATCTTGAGAATGTTTGATAATTTATTCAAAACAGGTGGTGTTGAAGATGTCAGTCATTAAGGCTGGGTAAATCTAGATTTCCATGGCAAATTCAGTCATATAAAATTCTAATTGGGGTCGTGTTTGATTCCTTCTTAGTAGGATCATGCGGTATGTAGTGGATTCGTTCATTTTCGCGATCGACTTCTGTAGAGGGTACATATTCTATAAAGTCTTTAAAATCTCCTGATCTTTGATTATCTTTTTGTATAAATGTAATATATACGGGTCTTTGGCTAACCCAGCTGTAATATTCTTGGTCCTCATTCTTGATTTATATTCATTTGTAAGTAACTCTGGGTGATTTGGTTTCCATGGAAGTTTGGCGACATATTTATTTTCCTTAAAAGTTATGCTAATTTTTGGTACTCAAGCATTGGGTTTTGTACATTTTTTATATAGTCAACAGAATCCGCCTCTTAACAGTTCGAATCAATCTCCCCAAATTTCTGTAAAGCGCACTCCTTCGGTTTGTGTGCCACTAAATCATTCATCACCGTAGAGGTCCATTATCTAGTATTAATACCTGTGTTCAGCGGTCCTGACAGCATATAGGATATTTTGGATTTAACCGCTGTTGGTCCGTTACCTCGGATAATTTCATCTTCTACTAAAGTCTAAAGACCAGTAGTAATCTGCTCCAACGAGTAGTGAAATGTTGAACCTTTCATCGTGTGTGACGGTGTGGGCAAGTTGTTATCTTCGTAAATAGGACAAGCTGTTGATGTTTACAGGTTTCTTCATAGGTATCGGTTGGGCAATTTATTGAACAATTATTACTTCCATTGGAATTTTTTCTTTTCTTTCGGTCTCAATCGATAATGTCGCTTTCTCCAATTTGCGTTCCTTATCTTCTTTCCCGACAAATGCAGAAATTTTATTGCTTACTATACCACTCGGTATGATGTGAAGTTTTCTTAAACTTCTTCAGAAATAAATGAGTTTTGTGTGTCTTCCATGAGTAGAATGTTAGTCAAAGCACTTTCGTCATGGTATCACTCGGGCGCTTAGGAAGTTTTTGATAGAATTTCGGTAGGTGCTGTATCGGCAGAATGAATAGCGATGCTCTTTGTTTCTGTAGTACTTAGAAAATCTTCATTAGCAGGTTTTGTTAGGCTTTATTATGCTTTATCTTCATTCGAAGTGGAATTTCTATTTTGTAAATTATTACGGCAAATGCTACTATGATGTGTGTAACTCATCAGCAACTATATTGTGACTTACATTCCGAAACTTTATGATTACCGAAACTGTTAAAGCAAACCCTTTTTTCTGGACAATTTTTGTGTGGCCGTTTATATCAGTGATATTTACATTCATTTTGGTAATACGTGGTGTGACAAAACAAACACGGTCTTTTAGTCTTAAATGTACATTTGTCGTTACTATCTTTAGACCATGTTGACCTTCATCTTGTATTTGTAGTTTCTGTTTCCGACGATCGATGTGGTTGAGATAGTGTCGGTTTGAATGTGATTGGCATTAGCGGCCTCTTGTATACAAATTTCTTACTTTATTGCTTTGCGTAAACCTGAGATATCCCAATCATCATCACCGTGGTCTCGAGTAATGTTTTGTCTGACTAAATTTGGAAAATTTGTTGAGTATTAGTGGTATTAATTGGCTTCGAGACGATTCTTGATATTGACCGATTCCTTCTAGTTCACGTTTATAACTTTCCATCGTATCAATGAACGATTTTAGTCCTTTAATTCTGTGCGTTGGTGCAGGCAAATTTATTAAGTTTTGCATGTATGCGTATACAGTTTTGCATGTATGCGTATACAGTTTTGTGTTGTTGGCCACAATCTCGTGTAGAATTTGTATTGCTTGGTTATAATTTGTACTAGTAATTTGCATTCCCGATATACACTGGCTAGTTTCTCCGTAAAGTTGCGATTTCAGATAGTTAAATCTCTGTACGTCACTCAGTGAAGGATTTTCATGTACGGCCGAATTATATGTATCCCAAAAAGTTGACCATTCTAGTTTATTTCCGCAAAAAGTAGGTAGGTTGATTTTAGGCAATTTGTTCTGAGTTGAAATTTATTGGATTTTAATGTTCTTGCACGCTGGGGTTAGTGCATATGAAGTTTGGTGCTTGAGGGTTTAATGCGGATTGGTTTTTTGACAGACTTTCTTCTTTGAGATGTACTTCTCAATTTTCGTGATTACCATCTGTATCTCTAACTCGTATATGTCAACTTCTTCAATTTCTTCGTCGATGTCTTAATCTTGTATAATAATTTCCGTAGTCTTCTCATAAAGATCGGACAATGTGTTTTGCTTTGTTTTGATTAGTTCCATGATGGATTTCAGGTTAACAACATCTTGTTGCAGTACTTCTGTCTGGTCTCCTTTTTTCGAGGCTTTATTACAGCTCGTCGATGTGCTGCTTGTACTGTTTTGAGTTGCGAACCACCTCTATTTGTTTTATTTATCTATTAACTTTGTTATACTTGTGAAAGAAAATATCGCCTTGCTAGTTGAGATGCTTTATGATTCTAAGATGCGTAGATACTATAAGTAGTATGGTTCGCTACTGACCCCCTACGGATCCATAAAGGGTTAGTAATTTTAATCAACCTCTATGGTCCGTAGGGGGTCAGTAGTGAACCGTATAACGAATTTATCTCACGCGAGACTTTTTCTGCAGGATTTTGTAGAAAAATAAACAATGAAATACAACAACATCAATAGATGACGTCACCATTAACAGTAGACGTGACGTCATGAACCCACTGTAAAATTTACTAACCCCCTACGGATCTAAAGGGGGTCACCACGTGACGGTGTTGAACCAATCACAACGTAATAAATTACCCGCGGTGCGTTACATTACAATAGTGCTGGAAAGTATGGGAAACAACTACATAACATAATGTTCTAAAGTCTTTTGGCCCATTTTCACGACACCCAGAAGGTTCTAACCCCCGAAAAAGAATTTCATTTGGCCCTGCTCTGATTTATTACATTTTATTTCCTTTTGAAGATTGCCGAAAAATGAACGGTCGACACATGAAAAATAAATTTAACACCAACTTTGAACCACATCAATTTCCCAGAAGGTTCTAACCCCCAAAAAATACATTTCTTGCTCTGATTTATTACCTTTCAGTTGTGCCGTGTACGGTGACTTAATTTGCCGTACAGTTCTGGTCATGCTTGCAGAGATAATGCGGGAAATGAACACTAACTTAGAAACTACTAGGGATTGGAGGGGTTCAAAGTTTATGTTTCTTTTTTTATTCTTTCTTAATAGTTGAAATGTCCACCGTACATTCGTCTCACTATTTTCAGTCTTTGTATACAGTGTCCTACTGGTAAGATTAACATACAGCTAGTTGAATTGAAAGCTTGTCCAAGCCTCTTTTATTCATAATAATGCCTGGGTGGGAAAGTGCACCAGAAACTCACAACAATATAACCAATTTTTCATTTTGCAGCACAGCGGTGGTGGCAGGAATCGCTATCCTCCCATTTCGATACTGCAAAGTTTTTCACCACAGGTGGTTAGATTGAAAACTACTTTCCATATCTTCAACACATATGAAGACCTGGGTTGGAAAATGCACATGTTGACTTCACTGGTCGCCCAAAGTATGAATTAACTATCAATTATGGGTATAGCCACATTTTTCAGTTTTTATGTACAGTTCCCTACGGCAAAGTTCGCCACCGGAATGGCTCAAATGAAAGTTAACAGCTTGGGGAAGGCCCCATTAAATGTGTTTTGGGGAATTAAGCCCATCCAGTATTTGTAGATTTTCAAAGTTGTTGTTATAGAAAAAAAATACGTCTCCACCTTACACTTTTTCGGTAAGCCCGGCCAGCTTCGTACGGCAAAGTTCGCTACCGGACATGGCTCAAATGAAAGGTAATAACTTAGGGAAGGGCCCACTGGAAGGTTTTTTGGGAGTTAGACCCATTCGGTATTTGTAGATTTTCAAAGTTGTTGTTATAGAAAAAAAATACGCCCCTATCTTACACTCTTACGGTAAGCCTCGCCAGCTTCGTACGGCAAAGTTCGTTTCCGGACATGGCTCAAATGAAAGGTAATAACTTGGGGATGGCCACACTGGAATAATCTTTTGGGAGTTAGGCCCATTCGAAAATTGTTGGCGTTCAAAGTTGCTGTTAAGGAAAAAATACGTATACAGCCTACATTCTTTCGGTAAGCCTCGCCAGCTCCGTACGGTAAAGTTCGCCACCGGACATGTCTCAAATGAAAAGTAAAAACTTGGGGATGGCCACACTGGAATGATATTTTGGGAGTTAGGCCCATTCGAAAATTGTTGGCATTCAAAGTTGCTGTTAAGGAAAAAAATACGTATGCAACCTACATTCTTTCGGTAAGCCTCTCCAGGTCCGTATGATAAAGTTCGCCACCGGACATGGCTCAAATGAAAGGTAATAACTTGGGGATGGCCACACTGAAATGATTTTTTGGGAGTTAGGCCCATTCGAAAATTGTTGGCGTTCAAAGTTGGTATGTTTTCACTATACATTTTTTGGGGGAGGAGGGGGGCTTTCCATTAATATTTTTATTTATATTTTTCAAATGTTTCTAGCCATAAGGATATTTGTTTTATTGATTTAAGAAATATTGCATATAAAATACATCTTAAATGTTGTTTTATTGATAACACTATATTTTACATATAGAATTATGCAACTGACATAAGGGTTTATATTCGAGAACAACGAGAATTTACGACAGCTTAAAGGGGTCATAAAACGATTTCCGGGATTTAGAAATCAGGTTAGTAAGTGCTTTCAGTTACTGACGTCATTGGAGTTGGTTTGTCCAACGTTCACTTCTAAGGCTGAACATCTCTGGTCATTTAGACGTTAAAAAACAATATATATCGTATTGGTAGCTAGAATTTCGAAAAAAAGTGGCTGCTATCATTATTGGTATTTAAAACGGACTGAAATCCTTTGAGAATCACTACAAGCCGTGAAATTGTCGTATTCCGCTGTTAAATTACAGTTAACTTAGATTTTGAGATTTTTGGAACGTTTGACTCTGATATAGTTTTTGGGTTTTTAGACATATCATCAAAATTGGCTGCTGGAAAAAAGTAGCTGCTATCTTGATTGACTGCTAAAAGTGGCTGCTAGCTTGAGTCTAGTACGTGTACATCAAAATTTGCTTCATGAACTTTCAATAGCCGAGAATCAAATTGAAAGTTTGCGTACAAACTATTCCCACAATACGCATCAACGCCAACGACAAGAAGGATACCCACGAAGATAACCGAAGTGAAATAGTCTCAATTCAGCAAACTCAGAGACCGAGTTTAGGTGGAGTAGTGGCGAATATAACCCGGAAGATTTGGAAAAATGTGAATTAGAAATAAAGCAAATTCAGACAATATATTTTAAGTGCTAAAGTGACGATTTGTTAATCCGTTTATCTCACCTTTTACCTTTATTTGTGTTTAATTAATTCTATTGTTAAATATATATTTGTCGTAATGGAAATCACTTTGACGATGACAAGTTAATCCGTTGGACACTAATCCTTTTCTATAGATACTGTTTTTTAAATATGCTTTTGTATGATTTTTTGAAGTCAGTTTAGGTCTTAGGTCTGGTACTGTCCGGACCTTGCTAATAAAGTTTAAAGTATTGGTATTCCGTCTTTGAATTACTATAGCCGGAAAACCCCCGGTTATATATTGGTGGAGGACCCGGTCACGATCCTGAGCAAGTTCCCCCAAACTAGCAAATTAATACCTTCAGAAGCAACAATATGGAAGGACCTTGGAATTACCAGCCTTGCAGAAATGGACATCCGTTTCCGATAAGAAAATCAGATACCTGTTTGCAATTTCTGAGCAAATATTGCGGTAAGACATTGAATGTTTTCACATACCATCGGTGTAATGCATTAAACGCTTATTGTTACAAATGCAGACATCATGGACATTTTACACGCATGTGTAATTTTCACGTGAAGTCATTTGTCAGCAACCCAAAACCAAAGAAGAAATCGAAATAAAAAAATCAAAGAGACAGCGACAGAATGAGAAAGTTTATAGAGAAGAAACAAATGTCTCAATTCCGTTTCAAGGACTCGAGGACAAGGAACTCTCTACTTTTACATGCTCCATACAGGACGAATCCGCGAAACAGCACCTAAACAAGTTAAAAGCGACTCATCGAAACTCACCGAAAGAAATTGCTGTCCTCAAATGTGAAAATTCGAAATTAGATACCGTTATTAAGGACAATGTGATGTTAAGGAACAGTTTTGACAAATTAAATTTGGAACGTTTACAACATGTTCGGCTAATCCAAACGATCGAGCGGAGGTTGGCTGAGCATACAAGTAGAACTGAAAATTTTGAAAAGGAAATAGTGCGTTTGAAAGAGGAAAACCTTAATTTTACAAACACTAGATACCGTTTAACCATGGATTTGAAAAATGCTGAGATGCAAGACAGTCATTTTATCAATACACTTAAAGACGAAATTCAGAAACTCAAGGTACTAAATTCCGACAATATACGTGAACATCAAAATTTGCTTCATGAACTTTCAATAGCCGAGAATCAAATTGAAAGTTTGCGTACAAACTATTCCCACAATTCGCATCGACGCCAACGACAAGGAGGATACCCACGAAGATAACCGAAGTGAAATAGTCTCAATTCAGCAAACTCGGAGACCGAGTTTAGGTGGAGTAGTGGCGAATATAACCCGGAAGATTTGGAAAAATGTGAATTAGAAATAAAGCAAATTCAGACAATATATTTTAAGTGCTAAAGTGACAATTTGTTAATCCGTTTATCTCACCTTTTACCTTTATTTGTGTTTAATTAATTCTATTGTTAAATATATATTTGTCGTAATGGAAATCACTTTGACGATGACAAGTTAATCCGTTGCACACTAATCCTTTTCTATAGATACTGTTTTTTATATATGCTTTTGTATGATTTTTTGAAGTCAGTTTAGGTCTTAGGTCTGGTACTGTCCGGACCTTGCTAATAAAGTTTAAAGTATTGGTATTCCGTCTTTGAATTACAATAGGCGGAAAACCCCCGGTTATATATTGGTGGAGGACCTGGTCACGATCCTGAGCAAGTTCCTCCAAACTAGCAAATTAATAGCTTCAGAAGCAACAATATGGAAGGACCTTGGAATTACCAGCCTTGCAGAAATGGACATCCGTTTCCGATAAGAAAATCAGATACCTGTTTGGAATTTCTGTGCAAATATTGCGGTAAGACATTGAATGTTTTCACATACCATCGGTGTAATGCATTAAACGCTTATTGTTACGAATGAAGACATCATGGAAATTTTGCCCGCATGTGTAATTTTCACGTGAAGTCATTTGTCAGCAACCCAAAACCAAAGAAGAAATCGAAAAAAAAATTCAAAAAGACAGCGACAGAATGAGAAAGTTTATAGAGAAGAAACAAATGTCTCAATTTCCGTTTCAAGAACTCGAGGACAAGGAACTCTCTACTTTTACATGCTCCATACAGGACGAATCTGCGAAACAGCACCTAAACAAGATAAAAGCGACTCATCGAAACTCACTGAAGGAAATTGCTGTCCTCAAATGTGAAAATTCGAAATTGGTTACCGTTATTAAGGACAATGTGATGTTAAGGAACAGTTTTGACAAATTAAATTTGGAACGTTTACAACATCTTCGGCTAATCCAAACGATCGAGCGGGAGTTATCTGAGCAAACAAGTAGAACTGAAAATTTCTAAAAGGAAATAGTGCGTTTGAAAGAGGAAAACCTTAATTTTACAAACACTAGATACCGTTTAACCATGGATAGAAACATGCTGAGATGCAAGACTGTCATTTTATCAAAACACTTAAAGACGAAATTCAGAAACTCAAGGTACTAAATTCCGACAATATACGTGAACATCAAAATTTGCTTCATGAACTTTCAATAGCCGAGAATCAAATTGAAAGTTTGCGTACAAACTATTCCCACAATTCGCATCAACGCCAACGACAAGCAGGATACCCAGGAAGATAACCGAAGTGAAATAGTCTCAATTCAGCAAACTCAGAGACCGAGTTTAGGTGGAGTAGTGGCGAATATAACCCGGAAGATTTGGAAACATGTGAATTAGAAATAAAGCAAATTCAGACAATATATTTTAAGTGCTAAAGTGACAATTTGTTAATCCGTTTATCTCACCTTTTACCTTTATTTGTGTTTAATTAATTCTATTGTTGAATATATATTTGTCGTAATGGAAATCACTTTGACGATGACAAGTTAATCCGTTGCATTCTAATCCTTTTCTATAGATACTGTTTTTTATATATGCTTTTGTATGATATTTTGAAGTCAGTTTAGGTCTTAGGTCTGGTACTGTCCGGACCTTGCTATGAAGTTAAAAGTATTGGTATTCTGTCTTTGAATTACTATAGTCGGAAAACCCCCGATTATAAATTATATATATAGCACGCCTTTTACGAATTAACATCTTTAATTCACGAAAAGGTAGCTTTGAGTGGATTAAATATGTTAATGAGTAAGGCGTGGCTATATATGATTTGTAACATTAATGGACTATGATATATGTCAAAGCTAAATGCTGACCAATAAAACTTTATTGCACTTTTCAATATGTCAATCAAATAGGGATACTATATCTGATTTCCAGAAAATTAGCACATGCAGCAGATGTCAGTTGGAATTGTATGTCAGATACAGGTACATTTAAATGAAATGTTGCCGTGGGATTCAGGATCGATAGCCATTTACGTGTTATTGAATATTTTTTCTCCCCGAAAGGGAGGGGGAGGGGGAGGGAAGAAGCAAAATTTTATTCGATGTTTATCTGCCCTCTCTAACTCGAAAATGACGTGTAGTTTCAAAGGAGTTTAACGTTGTGATAAGAAGGAAACATTTTATATTAGCAATTATGAACTTCACGGTAATTAATACTATTTTTCCATTCCCAAGAGCTGGACAAAGATCGGTTAATTGATTGCAATGGTTGCATGTTGATTGCGTGTAATGTCCAGGGACAAATATTTGAAGCATGATCAATTCACGGAGATAGACCTTTATAAAATGAAGAAAATTACTAAACGTCCAGTGACATATAAATTTCAACACGATAAAAACAGGTATCCAACCAAAAAAACAGTAGGAAAATTTATAGTCATTTCTTTTACATCTTGTTTTATTCTTTCATTAAGTGGAGGAAATTAAACGACTAAAATTCCAGTGACAATTTTTCTTGGAATATTAATATTGTCACGATAAAAACAAGTATCGACCAATTTATCAATACCGCCTATTCGTTTAATTACCACGTTATTCCTTTTTGTAGCTCTCCTCGAGCATTCATTTAATGCAAAAACAATGTATAGGAAACCATCTTTAATTTAGGGTTAACAAGTTTGGCTAGTGTTAGGGTCAGCCCCCTCATCCCCCTCCCCCCCCCCCATTTTCCTGATTTGTTTTGGATATGTTGTTGTGTATGCATTTTGTTTAAATTTATTAGGACATTTTATAGTCATTGATTTCATAGTTTACTAGGCCAAGGAGGCCGAGCTAGACAGTGAAATAACAACTTTTGAGAAGGAAGTTAGAGCACTGGTCTAAGCTCCTCCCATTCTTTGCTTTTCCTATGACACACTGCGGGACTGGAGAGTGCAATAACTAAAAAATCGTTCAGTTAACGCACTCCTCTAAAAATAAACGAAATTAACTCACTCGAAGATCAAAGGAAAAATTGCCATACATGTTACAAAACCATAGTATAGTTCTGTTAAACAAATTTGACATATGAATTCTTTATATAAAAAATGGACTATACGACATTGAACGATCGACTTTTCAGGGCAATTAAACGAAATACCATTCAAAGCAGATATGATATGTGATTTCACACACAGTTATTATAATGTATGATATGCTAAGTAATTTTGTTTACTTTTAAGTCAATGGCTGTCTAAAAGGTTCGGTAACACTCAACAGTTGACAATAAGATTTACCTCCTGTAAATATTTAACTGCAGAAAACAAATCATTTCAAGACTGACATTGCGAATTGTAAAAATTGTAAAAAGGGGACCAAGTTATCAGAGTGGCACTCAAAAACCAACAGTAGAATTTAATTTTCTATTATTTTTATATATTCCTAAGGTGCAAACTAATTTTTACTTTTGAATAACCTTTTTCCTGGTAATAAAATTTTGTTATAAAACAACACCCACCCACCTACCTGCTCACCAAACAAACATCTGTTCAATTTGTTTTGTAGGCATTCGATAAATAAACATTTTATAAAATGTAGGCATCCCAATAAGAAATTTTAAAATATTAAATTACTAAGAAGCCAAACTTGATTTTATTTGAAGGTTTTTTTGTTGATACATGTACAAGTATTTTTATTGTTATATTTCAAATGAATACATGGGATATTACACGACAAATATAATCATAGCCATGAAGACTTTGTGGTGATTTCAAAGTATTTTAACACATTTCTTGTCATTACATTTAATCTATAACTATGTCAAGGTGAATTAAAAATAAATACATGTAAAACGGTTAACACTATAGACCTTTAAATATATATTAAATTCGTTTACATTGAGTATATATGCATGCCAGGTGTTTAAATTACACAAAATAAATACACAAACAGATAAGTTATTGAGAAGCTAATAAAAGTAAATCAATCATGTAAAAAGGAAGTTAGTCAGAAATTAGTTAACAGTACGTGCATTGTAAGAACAAGGAATGTGATTTCATAAAACATTGTGCCAAAAACATTGTTATTCTGCAATCGTCAAATCTGATTTTACTGGTAAGAAGTATTAAAATAATTCTTTTGACATTACCACAGAAGGTTCAGTGTACCGTTATAAAAAGGGATTTTTCCATTGTATATTTAGGAATTCCCATGGAAAAATAAAATGTAACCATGGAAATAGTTAAAGTTGTCACGGAAACATTTACAGTTTCATTTGAAAGAGTAAACTTTTAATGGAAAAAGCAAAGTTTCCATGAATGAATGAATTAGGTTCCTATAGAATGAATTCCAAAATCAAATTCATCAATGATACCAAGCTTATTACTTTGTATGCCAAACGATAGTTTCGTATATACGTAAACGCGTGGTAGCTTTTCTGTCTTGAAGAGTATGGATTCTGGTGGTGAATGAATTCCTTCCTACCCACGTAATATAATTTTTCTTCCTTGTCTGTACAAAGCTATTAATTTGCTGCAGGATACATGTACATATATCAGCGTAATTGGAGTACTTGAAGTAATACATGTGCGAATGTCAATTTGATTGTTTAACATGTAAAGTGTATAAATGAAGTACACATTTGTCTGTATGTATTATCTGGAGTATTGTTGGAATCCAAACGGTGTTACATATTAAGGACGATGCCACACTATTAACTTAATGTTTTCTGTACATTGTTTTATCCTTTTTGATTAAACCATTATGTTTTAATTTCTGGAGTTTGGAGATCAAATAATGATTTTCTTCTCCATCTTGACGGGTTATCAGATTTTTGGTCCACTCTTATGATCTTGAAACCGACGTTCTCAAATTAATGTTCCACTGAGCGAAGATGTCATATGAGGGGACAATGTTTGTAAGTTTTGTACGGTATAAGATGGTTGCTAGTATTCAGCCAGATGCTACAATGTTCAATTGTTCTTTCGACGTACTGAATACCACAGCTGTTACATTTTATTATTGAAGTATTGCTGATACTGGAAGTTTAGATTATGAAAAATTTCTTCACCCACATTGTGTAAAGTAACCAGCATGGGGAGAAGGTTGATTTGATATTACAGCTGTTATTAATTTTTCATGGGTTGTGTTTTTTTTTCTGAAGGCTATGACTGGTGGTAACAGAAGTACTGTGTTTTCAAATTCTCTTTAATTGCAAATGCTTTTGAACAACGAATTGCATGTTTTTGAAATTTGGATGATTCATGCACCTTATCGGTTTAGCTCATAGAATAATATCATCTTTGTACTCCAGAATTTCTTTGCGGTCAATTTCTTTTGCTTTTCAAAATCTGTTTATGTGTTGTTAATGTTATATCCTTTTCACGTGGTTGTCCAATGACTATGTTGTTTTTTTTATATAAAGTTAAACATATTCTCATTATTTTCAAAAAATGACTGCAAGCGGATCAATGTTTGGGTTGTCAACTTTCATATGTGACTTTTGGGAGAGAGGAATTGAAGTTTGTTAGGTTTCTTCGGCTAGAGATCTGTTAGCATGGTTTCGTTATCGATGTAACTCGTATGATCAAGGAAAGAAACATTTCCATTAGTTGTTCGTGTATAATTTTTACTGTGTGTTTATATGGTGTGTTACACATTAATTACATATCGGACAGTCTAACGACTGTACAACACAGAGAAATATTTGAAATTATGATGATGCATGTATCTTATCCTTTTGGCTAATTCATTATAATCTTTGTACTCCAGAATTTCTTTGCTGTCAATACCTTTTGATTTTTTAAAGTCTGTGTATGTGTTGTAATTATTGTATCCTATTATAGATTATAACACAATGTTGTCTGTTGTACCCCTATTTTTGACCATTTTTACCTATTATATCTGTTTGATTTTTGTTCACACATCGTTGTCAATATAAGGAATTTTATGCGACTGTCATACAAGTGAGAGGTTTAGCTAGCTATAAAACCAGGTTTAATGCACCATTTTCTACGTAAGAAAATGCTTGTACCAAGTCAGGAATATGACAGTTGTTATCCATTCGTTTGATGTGTTTGAGCTTTTGATTTTGCCATTTGCCTAGGGACATTCCGTTTAGAATTTTCCTCGGAGTTCGGTATTTTTGTTATTTTACTTTTTAGCAACTAGATATTCACGTGAATGTCTAATGCTTATGTTTTTTTTAGATTTAGTTAAACATATTCTCATTATTTTCAAAGAATGCAAGCGATACCATGGATCAATGTTTGAGTTGTCAATTTTCATATATGAAGGGTAAACCTTATTGCCCTCTTCGCCTACTGGCGTATAAGCATTGTTGGAATTTTCTCTTTTAAAGTAATATTTGTCATAGATGCAGCTATTTCGAATTTCTAACAATCTTTTGAACAATATTATCGTTTTGAATTTGAAAAAAAACCCACTCAATACTGTAAAGTTATCGTTATACCGACGAACTATTGATAAAATATACACAAGAATGAAAGTAATTTTAACCAGCGAATTTAAATATTTAGTGTAAAAATAACAAGATAAATGTTAGATTCACAGGTGATGAATTACAAATATATATAAATAATCATGGTCCTTCTAAAATTCACATTAAAGAAAATTGAAAAGAGAACCCAAAAGTTCAACAAAATGTTAATGATATTAAACCTGCTCTACCAAAGTGTATATTATGAACTTTTAATTATTGTTATATTCAATATATACATTGATAAATAAGAGGACAGTTACGCAAAGCCGATACACATGTCCGATAAAACATGCTATCTAAACCTAGTAAGACTACTTTTCTATCATAGTTTTTTATTGTTGGAAGATGTTGTAAAAATATAACTGAGCAATGTTACTAATAATATAGCATTACTGTATGATAAATAAGGAAATAGTCATTATGTGAAACCAGTCGATCCATTTAAAATATGTTATTCGATCCATTCAAACACGTTTTTATCAATATTAGATTAGACTTTTTTAAATGTGGGGACCGTGTCAAAACATTGATTATCGAATTAAACCGATAGAATAAAAATATGCACGTTGTTGAGTAGCTATCCTTTCAACGTCTTGGTTCATTTCTATTATAATGATTTAGTAACGTCTTAGTGTACATGAAAATCAGAAATGTTATTTATCTTATGATATAATTGCTTGTGATTATAGGACGGGGCATGTGTACGCGGAGGAAAGGGGGAGGGACGTATAGATGGTTAAGCAATTATTCACTTCTAGATTAATAACATAAACATACAAAGACAGTTTAAAGTTTAATACAGTTCTTGTAAAAGTTCAATTATGTCGCATCACTACACCCTCAAAAAGCCTACAGTCTGGTTGATGTATCTCTTGGATTTCTCCTTTGGCTTCCAATGACTTTTTAAAATGTGGATCTATATTTGCTTAAATCCGCTTCATTTGGACTATTAATAATTATCTCATAGGAAATAATTCCACCTCTCATTGCTTTATATAAGAGAAATTACGATTTGCCGTAAAGCTTTTCTTTTTTCTTAGAAAAAAATAATTTATAGGCAAACAAGAAATGAAAATAACAGGGTATGGTTTCTTCAACGATCAAAATCAATGCACTACTCTACACTGTTGGTATAGAGATAAATGATAAACACGGAGCCCGTAACAACTAGGGTGGACATTCTGTGAAACTGTAATGCAAAATGTTTCAAGTTGAAATTGATAAAAATGTTATGCAAGGTCCTTTACATTTAAACAAGTCCCAGTTGAAGGGGTCGTATTTGTCAAATGTAAATTTTTGCTGAAAAATAAGAAAGTTTCAACGACTGGAAAAGCTACAAAATACATCGTATATCCGAGATGAATACACAAAAGAAGGTGCATATGTTCTTTTTTTTTATATCGTACATGTAAATAAATTGTGCAAAGTTGGATAGCTCTTAGATCAAAAACTGTGGAAGGAGTTGATTATACAATAGGGGTATCCTCTTTTCCTGCATAATTTAGGTTTACAAAGATCGGCAGGGCATTGGTTTCTGTCATCCCAAACTCCTTTCCATCGGCTTCCCTTCTCTCCTTTCTTTAGGGTCCCTTTCATTTCCTCCCTTCCCTTTCGCTTGTCAGTGTTCCAAATGGAAAAAAAAAAATATTTGGAAATTTTTACTTTTTATATTTCATGGAATAGATGCAATAGAATATTCTTTCCATAAGAAATATTAAAATGAAATCGTCTATATGAGTGTTTCGAAAGGGACAACCGTTATAATTAACCTTTCTTACAATTTGACGAAATATGTTCGCTTGAAGAATTATACGTACGACCTGTTTGAGGGATCCTTTATTTTGATTTTGGACTTCTTGTTAATTTGCACTATAAACTTACGTCACAGTTGATTGAATTTGGCATAGTCATTACAGCTCTCTGAGAATGCAGTTGAGGAAAACATTGCCCGAACAAATGTCCGATCAATAAAGTACAGGTTTATCTTCATTTAAAGCACACGCGTGTTTATCATGTTTGAAGCACAAATGTCCTTTTGTGTTACAACTTTGCACAACTTATGTACTATATACACAATCAAAGTTTCTCACAATTCATCAAAACAAAATGTTTCAAAATAAATAAGGACAAGGGAATATATATATATGGAAAGTCATAAAACGAATGCAAAGAGCACATGCAGTTCCACGTTAACATCTTCTTAACAAATCTAAACGAAGAAAAGACATCTATGACACTAGGGGTAAACTGATTACAGTTACAGTGTGCACGATCCAGTCTGGTGTCGAAACGAGACTTGAAAAGGAGGTATCCTAAAATAACGACGTTATACTCGGGATAATGTTTGATCACCCAAAAATAAGTCTTAAAAAATAATAATGAAATCATAAAAAAATCCAAAACTCAAACAATTGTTTGCTTCCCCGTTTGAATGGTTTGAAATTTTATACATAAAAGTGTGCAAAGCCGCAATTGCATTTATTTCATTCAAGCATAGACACTTTGAGTCAGTGCTCAATTTACCTTGTTCGTCGTCATTTTTATTTTACCTTTGCGACTTGAAAATCCAAGTTGTCTTCCTTGTACTGATTTGATGGCAAAATAACTTGGCTATGCAATCAGTATGCTGGCGAGTTTCAGCGAATTTTTAAATTTTAAGCGACTGTTATTTCGTCATTCCGCCGGTAAGATTTATCAAGCACAATTTCATAACTATTCATATACTTATTTTTAGCTCACCTCGCCCGAAGAGCCATGTGAAATTTTCTTATAGTCTGTCGTCGTGCGTCAACTTTTACAAAGATCATCTATGAATCTACAGGGCCAAAATTAACTAAACTTGGCAACAATCATCAATGGGGTATCTACTTTAAAACACGTGTCCAATGACCCCGCCTGCTGACAAAAATGGCCAACATGGCTAACAATAGAAAGTAAGGTTAAACTGTATTGTTGTCTATTATCTTGCAAACCGCTATAGATAGTGACAATTTGACAGTTGTAAAATGAAGTTAAGAATGATGAAATCGAACTAATGACATTGATATCAAAACTGTTAGATGACTTCGTATAAGAGTTATTGCCCTTTAACGACACATTTTACATTTTTTTTCATTTTTGTCTATTTTATTAAAAATTTATTGCAAATATGACTAACAAGACAAGATCAGTTTTTCCTTTTAGCTTGAAAACTATTATAGACAGATAGAAATTCTAAATAGATAAAAAAAAGCAAAAACAACATCTACAAACAGCTTAAATCGTCAGTCGACTCATTATTGGAGTTATTGCCTTTTATGATAATATTTTCCCTTTTTTTTGGGGTTTGTTTTGCGTTTTTTTTTTTGTGTGTGCCTATTATCTTTAAAACTATTATAGATAAATAGAAACTTTAAACGGGAAATGATCAGCAGGATAGGACCTATATAAAATACGTCAACATCACTGAAATCGTATAATAGTAATTCTTACTAAATAGTGACCATTGTTGAAGATGTAGGTGAACGACACGCGCTATTTAGATCCTCGAGTTATATTTTGCTTAATTTTAAGTTTCGAGATTAACAAATTTCCATAACATAATACTTACATGAAACTCGTTTCTTTTGACTTGAAGGATAAACACAATGTTGCTTCTACCACCGCCAGTTGTTAAAAATCCTTTTCGAAGTACAGTGGTCGAATATGATGGAGTAAGATTAATAGTCATAAAATGTTCATGATTTTCGAAAAAAATACCATTTTTCTGCATATTTATCTATCAAAAAATATCAGTGATAGTTTCTTGCAATTCCGATATTACATTCCTGAAGCATTACATAATCGATCTGAAAAAAAATTACAATGTCCTTGAGCTAATAGTGTTGCTCGATCGTACGTTTTTCTATTTAGTGTTTTGTGCACTGTTGTTTGTCTTTTTGTGTGTTTTCATTTGTTTTCTATTTTGATCTAATTCTACTTCTTACAGTATTTGACAACAATATGGATTAAAAAGAGTATTTTCTGAAAACCAGTAAATAAATCATATGTTTGTGGTAAAGCAGTTTTGAATATTTAATTTCCAATTTACTTTTAAAAGTTAATTTTGCCAATACGATCAGTGGCCATATACCTCTTAGAGGGCCTAATCCTAATTTAGAACATTGTTAAATATGTTTGGATGTCAATATTAATGCTCTTCAACTTCATTAATAATTTTGATTTCCAACTGTTTTAATTGTAGCGAAAAAGATGAATTTCATGTAGGCTAAATGATCGTCTTGCGTACTATATTATAAACGTAGTATCTTTTATAAAGTCTTCCAAACTTATTGTTTAACTGTATTATTCTTCCTCATCAGCCGCCGCGTTTACGAACTTGAACTCTACCACAGTAGTTCTCAAAAACCGGTAGTCAGAATTTCACATATCAGCATATGTTAGACTAACAGTTCTAGTGGTACAATCAGGGTTATTTTGTTTGTGCATTAGGGGTCTATTATAGGTACTTTGAAGGGAGAAAAAAGATAGGGGTTTAATAGAACCGTAAGTCTTTTTTTAAAATTAAATCGAACTTTGGTTAAGTTTGAATGATTGTAACAGTTTGTGATAGAGATATGGGGTCTTCAGTAAGGAGCAAGGTACCGTATGACCTACTTTAATACTAAAAGGTCAATGATCACTAACGTCTTTGACATTTGATCTTGAACATAATTTTTCAATTAACACAAACATTCAACAATCAATGGATAATTTAATTCTGAATTACAAATTATACAAGACACAACACGTCAATTGATATAAAGACTTAGTCCCAAGGAGCATACCCACTTTCTTTTCTGTAAGTGATGTCAAAATGATTTGCAAGATATATAGACTCATGTCACTTGATAATGTGCAGTTACCTGGTAAGTGGCCAAGATACTTTCCTCTAATCCATATATTTGCTGGTTTGTCATGCAAAGATACATTACATGATGTATAAAAAAAATCCACATGGTCATACCCACCCTGTCATATTAGAAAATTCCTATATCTTAAAGATGGTTGAGACTTCCACCCGTAAATCATATAATTTCCGCAAGATGAATTAAAAACATAATATTGAGAGTCCGATGGGTTTATACTAATGAAGACTTCGTAACACAATCCTGCTAAAATCATTTCATGTTAGTTTAATTTTTTCTAGTTGATGTTTTTTTTTCTAGTAATCATGATGAATGTACTTACATCATTTATTGTGCAAATAAACCTTCAAGCTTGTGGTATGATTTCATGGAATCATATTTTTTCCATTATTATCTTCTACATATTTATCTTCAATTAGTATGACTCGGTAACACATGTAACAATCTTTCAACTTCTCCTTTTTAAATAAATTGTTTGTATGACTGGTTCAAAGTAGAACACCAATTTTGTCATTTCCTATTATAAATAAAGATGTGGTATAATTTCCAATGACACAACTATATGTACAGGAAACGGCATATCAACGATGGGCAAAAAGCATACCACATAGCAAGCAATGATATAGAGGAACAAACGGGACCCTGAATTATAGGTTCATGACTTGGGACAGGCACATACAGAATTTGGTGGAATTTAAAATGTGTGTGCACGCCAAACCCTCCCCCGACCTTGTTCAAGGATGTATCCGCACAAACTATAAAAGTCATTTGAAAAACTTGACTCGTCAAATCAACAAGTACACAAAAAACAAATACCAGTAACAAATTAAGACTCAAGGCACAAAGTACTAATCTAAAAGTACTTGCAGTAACTAAAAGCTAATATAAAGCTAACAACTAATGCAAAGTTATTTATCATTCATTTGACTAAATAATGAGTCAGTATACAGCCAATTGATAAGTGCAAAGACGCCATCTAGAGTCAGAGAAAGACCGTTAATTTTCGTAGCTGTATGACTATAATATTAAGTTTTGTTTTAATTTTTTGAAAACAATATCGATGTTTGTACCGATTTCAACAATATTAAATAAATCGTATTATAGTGGTTAATGGATATCCTTTTTGACAATTGTATTTAAAGAATCAATAAGTTGGTACGAATCGTATCTAAATTTAACAACAGCGTAAAATATCCAGTTAGAAGTGAGTTCGTTAAAATCCTCAACGTTACTACACACACGGGCATAGCAAACGAGATGGGATAAATCAACACCGTGTGATGGGTCAAAAGAAACATCACCGTCCAAAAAAGGAAAATTAACCATGTTAACAATAGAATACAAAAAATCATTCTTGTGTCGTAAATGTTTGCTTAAATTTTCCCTTCGTGAATTGAAATCCCTGTAACTTTGTAAGGACACATAATTCTGTCTATATTAGTTTCAGTCTATCTGTAATAATTACTTAATTTCAATTTCAGTTGCACAGAAAATGTTATTAAAGAACTGTACCATACAAATGGTTAGTATGATAAACAAAATATATATACTAGTTTATATACACATCAATGTCATGAAGTTCTCAATTGACAGTATATACATGTAGATACAAAGTTATAATAGTTTTTGATTGTACAAGAAAACAAAGTATTTACATGACACATTACAATGTGTCAGTACTATGGAAAGCACCATCTTGTCAACTTGAAAGAACACACCCTACCACTACTACTTACAACATTAATTTGAAATGTACATAAAATTGAGAATGGAAATGGGGAATGTGTCAAAGGGACAACAACCCGACCGAAGAGCAGAAAACAGCCAAAGGCCACCATGGGTCTTCAACACAGCGAGAAAATCCCGCAGCAGGAGGCGGGCTTCATCTGGCCCCTAAACAAAAAATGTGTACTAGTTCAGTGAAAATGGACGTCATATGTATATATCATTGATTGATAGATTGGTATATAATCGTTCGACCGTCTACAAAAAAATAAATTATATAATTAAAGTATGCTAAAATAATTCGTGTCTTCCAACGAATAATCGGCAATCCCACGGAAACCAACTGTGCTCCTCTTCATGCCGACTTGTTCCTTTATTCATATAAGGCAGAATTCATACAGAAATTTCTTTGAAAGAAAGAAATAAGCAAGTATTTTCCTTTAACTTCACGTTCCGCTATTTAGATGGTGGCCTTTCAACTAATAATATACATGTATATACACATAACTGTAAAGTTTTGTGAGTATGTCGAACGCATCTGTCCCATCCAACTTGAAAAAAGGATACAACAGATACAGTTCAGTCTGCCTCATATCTTGACTTACGCCTAGACATTGACAATGAAGGCCGTTTAAGAACAAAACTTTACGACAAAAGAGATGATTTCATCTTCCATTCCTATGTACAAACTTTTTAGCAGCGCCTGATTATGTCGTATTTATATCATAAGTAATACAATATGTCAGACCTACCATTTCCTCTTTTGATTTCCGTGATAAAGAGTTACTACTTACAGGGAAGTTATTCGACCAAGGGTTATAAGTGTTGCAGTTGAAGACTTTGTCCTTCAATATTTTTTTTGGACGCCATTAAAAGTTGGTTTACCGTTATTGAATGACGACGATTTTGATTCAATTATCGCTGCAACAATGCCGTCTTTGTTTCTTACAATTTGACATCATCAAATTAAACTTATCACTAAGTTTATACTTACATATTGAGTAACACGACAGATGCGCATATTGAAAAGCTTCAGCTTACCCTATCGAAGCACTTGAAGTCACCCTCTGATTTTGGTAAGGTTTATTTCTTTTGTTGTATTTTGTATACTATTGTTTGTCCTTTGGTCAATTATTGCCATGGTGGTGTCAGTTTGTCATCGACTTTATGAGTTTGCATATCTGTTCAGTGACATTCGCCTCTCTTTCACATCCACTTGGTTGATGTCTCTGCTGCATGGAGGACACCCTGGAGCATACCATGTATTAAACGACAAAGATCTAAAAGAAATACTGGCTAGGACAGCGTTAAGTACTAAAAAGGTCTGAAAGAGACGACACCACGTCCTTTTATCACCAAACATGACAAATGCTTTCAATACGACACATACAGATCATCATACTTATAACAATTACAATAATCTTTGCCCCGACCGTGTAGGTTGCATTTCTGTAAATATAGACAATGCAATTTCCCATAGGAATTCCCTTTACGGCTAAAACTGAGCCACTTTTACCTTGAAGTTTTGTAAAAGAGTATGTCCTAGAATGGAAAGTTGATATGCACTACTTTTTTTATTCAAATGTCAAAACATAGGGCTGTGCGACATATTCTCAACATTTATATGCCCCGAAATTCTAAGAGTTTAAACTTATACTAAAATTCTGCACTTCCCTCCCTTCACTTTATGTCTTACTTAGAATTCAACTCCACCACCTGCCATGTACAATTATACTGGTAACATTCCCAAGTTAGGTCTCTATGAGATGAAACATAGAGATCATATCTGGGAACCAGTACGTAAACAAAACAAAAAAAATCTATGAATATTATATATCTCTCCAAAAGAGGCGTGGTTTATGAAACAGCTGTATTTACAAAGTGTAAACTATACTTACATTTATTCAAATAGAAAACTCTTGTAAAACTTTTTTTCTCACAAAAATACTTATTTATCAGAATCTTAGCCTTAAAAAAAATCACTGTTTATACTCTAACTTTTCTTTTACAGTACAATTTATACCCCAACCCCTGTTTCCATTTTTAAAGAATTTGAAAACACGACTTTAATTATTGTCAGCTGACCCTATGTGCATGTTTTCTGACATTTAATGTATAGAACCTGTTTTAAACTTTTCTGATAACAAATTAAAAGCCTTTTAGAATACTATAGATGTAAAGTTTAGTAGTTAATCATTCCAACATTCAATATTATATAAAATATCCAATCCTGCCTCTGTCTCCAGTCCACATCTTACTGTATGCCTATTTATCAATAATAAATCACTATTTCTGCATCAAAAGGTTAGTTTAGAAATTTTGTCACAACAATATCATCTTTAACCATATATCTAACATAATTTAGCTAATGTATGAACTAGAAGTGTTTAAACAAAGCCATATCTGCAAAAGTTGTATGTATGAAGTTACTAGTCTGATGTATGCATTCACTAAAAGTTTATAATTTGACTGCTTACATCTGTTTTTTGCATACTTTCCAAGCACAGTTATTGTTTTCTTTACAAAAGACCTTTATAATAATAAAATCATAGCATTTACAGGTTAAATTATCTGTTTTATGACCAAGGGGTAGGCATTATTCTATATTTTTGGCCCCTGGGGCCTCAAATTTGCTAAATAATTCTGCTGTTTCTGTGAATAGGGAATATTTAGTACATATTTAGGATAGAACACACTATTGTTAGTTTTATTGAGGTATTTTTGTATTTCTAGCTTGTATTTTTTTATGCCGTGGTCACAAAAAAAGCACATTCAGGTGTTACGGCTTTCTTTTGGGTTATCGACAGTACAAAAACTCCCCAGCAACAATATTCGTCAAGGATCAATGAGTTTTAATTACTGCGAAGAGTAAATATAAGCACTTCTAAACAATTTAGATTACAAATGTGCATATAGTATGAATTTACTTTGCATTCAGGGCTTTAAGTAAACAGCGCATACTGTAAACTGTGAATTTATGCTGAGTCATCATAGTTAAGACCCAGGGTTTTCTTAATCTTCACGAAATATTTATATAACTTTATATTTTCATTAAAATATCTGAGATAAACCAAATTTGGTGATATTCTATATGTCCTCTTTAATTTATTCACACAATATAGGTTGCATTTCTGTAAATATAGACAATGTAATTTCCCATAGGAACCCATTTTACGGCTTAAGCTGTGCCATTTTTACTATGAAATTTCGTAAAAGATTATGTCCTAGAATGGAAAGTTGATATACACTACTGTTTTATTCAAATGTCAAAACATAGGGCTGTGCGACATATTTTCAACATGTATATGCCCCGAACTTCTAAGAGTTTAAACTTATACTAAAATTCTGCACTTCCCTCCCTTCACTTTATGTCTTACCCAGAATTCAATTCCACCGCCTACCATGTGAATTTATACTGGTAACATTCCCCAGTTAGGTCTCTATGAGATGAAACATAGAGATCATATCTGGGAAACAGTACATAAATAAAACAAAATATCTATAAATATTATATATCTCCCCAAAAGAGGCGTGGTTTATGAAACAGCTGTATTTACAAAGTGTAACCTGTACAATTTTACAAGACGTTTGAAGATTAATGACTCTTAAAAACACTGTCTCTTTTCTAATTGAAATCCAAAAGCTTCAAAATTTCTGAAACTTGTGAAAGTCTAATAACAGATGCTCAATTTACCAGGAGGTATGATGATCTGCATTGTAATTCAATAAGTCTCATCTACGGATTAGAGTTAACCTTGGCGCCTTGGTATATGTCGGTGAAACGAAAGACAGGTTTGATAAACCTATGTGTGTCCTAAAACATGAACAACAATGCAATGACATTATTTATCAATATCTAATCAGTGTTATCATTCAATCATTTCCATGTGAGTTTGCATCATAAACAAATAAAGCATAGGATTAACAATCCTCATCTTGCAACACCTCTCCGTAAACAAATTGAAGACTATCAGATCCGACACCATATGGTTACAATGCTATTAACTTATCCCCATCATTTCCTTCTGCCATTTATACAGAAGCCGTTAGTTATTGATCACATACGCACGAAGCTTTCTTTATTACCCGTTCAAACTTCATTCTCTATACTATTTATCATGTTTATGTTTGGACACCACTATTACAAATCATCATTAAACCGATACAAAATTATAACTATCGTTTTGGATACTAGGACTAGATTTTTAGGCTGGTTTGCATTGGAAAAGACGAACAAGAAAAAATGCTTTGTTAAAATTTTGCTTTACCAACAAAGGTATCGATGCAATAAACTTAGGCAATTTCATTCATGATAAAACAGTTAAATCAAAAACACCTCCTTACTTTAAAGAAACATAAGTATGAAACTAACAATAGAACATTCTGGTCTTTGGTAGTGTACACTCGTTTAGAAGAAATTAACAAGTGCACTTTGTGAAAGTCAGAAAATTAAAAAAATAGCCCAACAGATAAACAAAATAATGTGTACAAGTTTAATTGCAATGCAACTATTTAACTATAGTTATATATTACAAGTGAACAAAGACTTGTTGGAATTTCAACATGTACCACCGCGACACTTACCGAAGAGGACACCTTCTGAATAATCCTTGATATGTTGTAAGTTCCTATGGAAGTTAAACCAAAACAAAAGAACTGGATCTACCATCACTTTTATATTGGAATACTAAATTACATAGTGTCCTTACCTTCAACGTTATATGATTGGGTCTTCTGAGTGTTCACGGAAACCTTGATCTCAAATATTACCATCAATTTTATAGAAAATTAAAGCCGGACTTTATATTCATTGTAAAACTACCTACAATACGGGCATTGGGATTGGATATGGACATTTCTAGAAAAAAATATAGATATGTTAAAGTACAAAAACAAAGTCTATTTCCTCCCGGAATTGTATGAAACATTTTTAGCTCACCTGGCCCGAAGGGCCAAGTGAGCTTTTCACATCACTTGGCGTCCGTCGTCCGTCGTCGTCGTCGTCATTTTGAACTTCTTCTAGAGAAGCACTGAATGGAATGAAACCAAACATTGCATAAATGTTCATTATGATATGCTGACCAAGTGTTGTTACTTTGAAGCCGATCCATCTTCCAATATGGCCGCCAGCGGGGGACTTAGTTTAACATAGGACCCTAAGGGAAATACATACAAATGTCTTCTTTTAGAGAACCACTGAATGGAATGAAACCAAACATTGCATGAATGTTCCTTATGAGGTGTTGACCAAGTGTTGTTAATTTGAAGCAGATCCATCATCCAAGATGGCCGCAAGCTAGGGACTTAATTTAACATAGGACCCCATGGGAAATACATACAAATGTCTTTATTAGAGAACAACTGAATGGAATGAGACCAAACATGGCATGAATGTTCCTTATGAGGTGTTAACCAAGTGTTGTTACTTTGAGGCAGATCCAATATCCAAGATTGCCGCCAGCGGGGGACTTAGTTGAACATAGGACCCTATGGGAAATACACACAAATGTCTTCTTTAAGAGAACCACTGAATGGAATGAAACCAAACATGGCATGAATGTTCCTTATGAGGTGCTGACCGAGTGTTGTTACTTTGAAGCCGATCCATCATCCAAGATAGCCGCCAGCGGGGGACTTAGTTTAACATAGGACCCTTTGGGAAATACATACAAATGTCTCCTTTTAGAGAACCACTGAATGGAATAAAACCAAACATGGCATGAATGTTTCTGACCAAGTGCTGACCAAGTGTTGTAACTTTGAAGCCGATCCATTATCCAAGATGGCCGCCAGCTGGGGACAATGTTTAACAAAGGACCCGATGGACAATACATACAAATGTCTTCTTTTAGAGAACCACTGAATTGATTGAAACTAAACATGGCATGAATATTCCTTATGTTGTGCTGACTAAGTCTTGTTACTTTAAAGCTGATCCTTCATCCACGATGGCCGCCTGCGGGGGGGACTTCCTTTAACATAAGATCCTATGGGAAATACATACAAGTGCTTCTTCTAGAGGTGCACTGAATGGAATGAAACCAAACATGGCATGAATGTTTCTTATGAGGTGCTGATAAAGTGTTGCTACTTTGTTGCTGATTTACTGTTCAAGATGGCCACCAGGATTTTTTATTAATTTAAAGGGCCAATATTAAACCAAATTTGGCCTCACTCATTATTAGGGTATCTGTTATGATTTTAATCTATTTTTACATGATTTCCGAAACCAAAGTGGAAACAGGTGAGCGACACAGGCTCTTGAGAGCCTCTAGTAATTTTCTATCATTTACGTAGTAGAGAATTGATAAGAAGTAGTGGATTCGTAAACGATAATCAACGAGCAACTTTAGTTGCAAGTTGAATATCGTTTCCGAATCCACTACTTCTTATCAATTCTCTAGCTTAACCCATTTCTAGTTAAACGACTGTCTGTTTTACGTTTTGACAATGAATCAACGATATTTCATAAAAATAGTTTCGTATTTTTTCTTTTTTATTCTATAATAGCTGGAAATGAGTATATCCACAAGGTTCGCATCTATATTTAGACATTTGACAAGTTAACATAAGTTTAAGATAACTTAAATGGGGTGTTAGCTCCCCTTTTTAACACCAGATTTTATTTTTGTATAATATACATATTTTATTTGATGTTTAATCATTACAAATTATTCAAATACCTTTGATAACTATTTACACCACTGGATCGATGCCACTGCTGGTGGACGTTTCGTCCCCGATGGTATCACCAGCCCAGTAGTCACCACTTCGGTGTTGACATGAATATCAATTATATGGTAATTTTTATAAATTTCCTGTTACAAAACTTTGAATTTTTCGAACAAAACTAAGGATTTTCTTATCCCAGGAATAGATTACCTTGGCCGTATTTGACACAATTTTTGGGAATTTTGGGTCCTCAATGCTCTTCAACTTTGTACTTGTTTGGCTTTATAACTATTTTGATCTGAGCGTCACTGATGAGTCTTATGTAGACGAAACGCGCGTCTGGCGTATTAAATTATAATCCTGGTACCTTTGATAACTATTTACACCACTGGGTCGATGCCACTGCTGGTGAACGTTTCGTCCCCGAGGGTATCACCACCCCAGTAGTCAGCACTTCGGTGTTGACATGAATATTAATTATATGCATTGGTCTTTTTTTATAAATTTCCTGTTAAAAAACTTTGAATTGTTCGAAAAACTAAGGATTTTCTTATCCCAGGAATAGATTACCTTAGCCGAATTTGGCACAACATTTTAGAATTTTGGGTCCTCAATGCTCTTCAACTTTGTTCTTGTTTGGCTTTATAACTATTTTGATCTGAGCGTCACTAATGAGTCTTATGTAAACGATACGCGCGTCTGGTGTATTGAATTATAATCCTGGTACATTTGATAACTATTGAATAGATTTTGGTATATTTAATTTATTCAAAAAGACATATATTAATATACAGAATTTATTTATCTTGTTTTGAAAAGTTAAAAAATTTTTATTACCAAAATTTAGAACCTTCAAAATTTATATATATAATATTTAACAACATGATTTGGTATATTGAAGACTAAACACCGTTAAGCCGTTCTTAGTAAAATAAATATTATTAGCGTAGGTGCCATAAATCTACCATTGCATAATGCCCAAATTCATGTTGCTTTCCTAAAGTATTAAAATTAATGTGCTTACGATTTAAATTGAACAAGTATATCTAAATTTTGTTTAAACTGTTTCCGTTTCATTAAGTTAAGATTATTTCAACGTTATTACATTTGGCAAATATCGTTCACCGTTCAATAAACTAGTTTTATCTGTGGTACGCATTCTGAATCCCCATCAGAATTGCTATTGCTACGGATGTACAATGAATAATTATGTTGATTCCATAAACTTACCATCAAGCTATTCATAGCCGTGATCGTCTAGTCGTTGGTAACGAATGTCATAAGGGTGATATTAACAGTGCAAATTTCGAACCTTTTACCCGGAATGAAATTTTTTCATTGTAATTTTTTTTCTGGACCAAAATATTGTTTTAATCTTAGAACACGTAGAAGTATTATATATTTCATTTTCATATAATGACGATGATTTTGTATCTGTTTTTACTGTCAAAGAAGTAGTTTTAACCCATGTCTTTAAAAAAAATAATAACACCCAAAATAAAACAAATTCAATAAACATGAACAAACCAAGATATATATATTTCATTAGATTACAAGAGCGAATTATCAATGAGACAGAAAAACAGTTAAATGACGTGTATTGACAGTTAAGCGCTTTAAGAGTACTATTCATGTAATGATTGATGTCAGCCATTGTGGTTTAGTGGTATGATGCATAGACTGAAGACTCGAATGATTATGAAAAAAAAAACGCGCGGGTTCGAATCCTACACATGCTACTCGTTTTTGAGAGGATAAAAGATCGTAAGTCAAAAGTTTAAAATTATAATATAAGTTCTCTTATAATACTGTGGTCAGTGGATGCTTGAAAAAAAATCTACAGTAAGAACAATAGACTAACATCAGATAAATGGGTTAAACAGGTATTCCTCTTTCCGCAATGAAAGACAAATTGAATAAAATTGGTCTTACTTTGTTTCATAAAAAAGATGGCCAACGTTGATACAAATATCTTGTCTTGTATGTCTTCGGGATGCACAAATCATAACAAAAACACACAATAACTTACATTATCAAGATGTTTGGTTTCCTGATTGACAACATATTTGATTTTTAACAAACAATCCTCATTCCAATGGAAACCAACTGTGGTCCTCTTTTTGCCAACCAGTTCCTTTATTCGTATGAACAAGACTTCATTACCTGAACTTTTAATATCAACAACTTACAGATTATCAAGAACAAAGAATTATTAATAGTTGCTGTCATAAATTGCCCGTCAATCAATAAACGTACGCGTTCAAAAACAACTGGATTCATTCAGATTTTTCTAATCCTGTAGGAAATAATGTGTGACTAGGAAAAATAATTTAGTTGAACGAATAGCAATTTTGATACACATACAGACCAATGGAAACTCGGGTAAAAGTACATCTTAGAGAAGTCGTTCTGTTAAGAATAAAAATAAAACGTCAAATCTGAGAGCATACACCTTTGGCAAGCAACTAGAAACTTTCTAAGTCATACAAATAGCGAAATATGGGTAATATACATCATGTACATGTAATAAAAAGAAATAATTGTATGTATTGAAAAGTATTTATGACACGATAATACTTTACAAAACCAAACAATGGCAACATGCCTTTATTTTTTTTGGCCTTCATCTCAAACTTAAACGAGGCCTTCGGCACAGCAAAATTGCTCATATATAAGTTAAAGTTACAATGCAATCATATAGTTTCATTAATTTGAATTATGTAAGTTTTTCATTGTAAAAAATTTGAAAGTAATGAATGAAGAACGGGAATGTTAGTGGAGAACCAGGAAGATACCTCTTTCGTTTGATTACTTAAAAAAATGTTTTTGCTTAATACCGATTGAATCTATTATAACTCATTTTTCAAATTGTTTGAGAAAACTGGTTTTAAACTGGACACACTGGTTTGTTGCCAATCCAATAACTGCTTAGTTAAAAGTGATAGCTATTGATTGAAAAAGGTTTTAGTTAAACAAAAGATTAGTATGTAATTAAGAGATAAGACAAATTAAATTTGATCCGACTGTCATACAAGTGAGAGTTTTAGCTAGCGATAAAACCAGGTTCAATCCACCATTGTCTACATAAGAAAATGTCTGTACCAGGACAGGTATATGACAGTTGTTATCCATTCGTTCGATGTGTTTGAGCTTTGGATTTTGCCATTTGATTAGGGACTTTTCGTTTTGAATTTTCCTCGGAGTCCAGTTTTTTTGTGATTTTACTTTTTAATACATGTGCTATTTCCTCTTGCGCTTCATTAGCAATGGACATTGATGTCCCTCCTAAATGAAATTACCTGTACACATAATCTATAACTGAAGAATCAATAACTGAGTAAGCAAATAGACTATTGGTAATCGAATGTACACAAATTTTTAAATTTTTTGTTTCAGGGTCTTATTTACATTTGTTTCTGCAAATCATATAATATCCAGTGTCCTCATCCTTCACAATGGAATTTGAGAGCGCACAATGGTTGCAATGCCAAACTACAATATTACTGTTTGTTTGATGAAAACAGCTTCATGTTCACAGAATTTTGTAAACAAACACCAGATTTTGAAGGATCAGGTATTATATTCTTTTTTTTTTGTTAGTCCCGGAATGGCCGGGGAATATACTTTATCTATGTTCAAAATATCGTCAATTTTTCATTCATCAAACAGCTTGCCGATATTTATACGTTATACATCTTATACAAGCATAACTTTGATACACTATCTTATAATGTTGATTAGTTGATAGTCATTCGTTCCAGCTGATTAATTATCGGAGAACATACCTCTTATAACTATTGAATTTCATATGAGTTGTCCTTAGCCTGTATTTTGTTAACGTAGAAATAACTCAAATCTGATTTTGAAATTTTAGTGTAGTACAGTAATGACTAACAAATCGATTTTGCGTTTCACAATGTTTCATTAAATCCGACGTTTTACAGAAGTATTGCTCCAATGTTTATATTCTTTTGCGGAAAATATAAAATTAAACATGTTGGGCCTCTTGTGCAATAGTTCAACATATTTAGCTGACACGTGATATATATTTGTATGCTGACGTAAATATCTAGTTTATGCTTCTTTCTGGCTGAACGACATTTACCGGATTTGTGATGGAATTTGTGTTGTTGTGACCAATATTTTTCATGCGTACAACTCATGATCTTCCAATTAGTACAATTTTTCTTATGGGTACTACATCACAAAGCAAATACCTTTACGTCATAATGTCCAATAAAACAAATATTGGAAAGATGTCTATTCTTTTTCTTATCAATGTCCCTGAGTTTTTTCAAATCATATACATGATATAGTTTCAAAATTCTAAAGTTCATTTTGATCAAGCATTCGTATGTGTTCATGTATGAATTTAATAAATTATCACATTTGTGTTAGCCACAAAATGAGAATAACTTGTATCCAAGCTCAGACATTCACCGTTTAAATCAAAGCACTACCATCGAAATTTCAATGTCAAACAAAAATTCAGGATATAATTAAGTACAAAACTGAAAATAAATGTTTGTGCCAAATAAAAACACACCGGACTAGGCAAGGGTGAAAATGAATATTAAGAAAAATCAATTAGTCGTCCCCTACGACTGGAATTCATGGTATTCTGTGCGCTAAGAAGGAAAGCGGCAAATGCTAACTTTCAAGTTTGTGGTTCGACCTGCTGGGGATCGAACATACGAACCCCCGTATTCGAGGCGTGTATTTAACAATTACTGTTTATAATGACTAGATAGTGTCATCATAGAAAAGAAGAAAGGTACAATGAATGAGTCAAGCTATTATCTGTTTTTAATTGTCATTTGATAATTGAAGTATATCCAATTTTTAACAAATGCAATGTTATGAACGGTGTGCAACTTTCGAGAAAGTCGTTAGAGCGGAAATCATTAACTTATTAAATGACATATTCTTGACTTGAAAAACGCACTTTGCAAATGACATCATTGTGCAGAAACAGGATTTCCGCCATGTCATAATTTTTTGTTTTCGGATTTTAATCAAACAATGACTCAGAACTCAGAATGAAAGCTGCAAATTTCTAGTCTGTTTTTAATTCATTTTTATATAAACGCTCTTTATCATTAATTCAAATAACTATCTAATTGTACTGTTATTTGTATATGTTCATTTTGAATAAATATTTTAGCTCCATTTCGGCTAAGCATTTTGAACAATATTGAAACAAACAGTAATGCAATATTGTGTAAACTGAAAGAAGAAGACGAACATATGTTGGTACATTGTTCATTTTAATATTATTTGCAATAAGCATATATATAAATGCAGACATTTGCAATCCCACTTTTTCAGATACACCTGTACATCTATGGGCAAACTGAAAGCAAGCACCGTACATTAACAATAACTTCCAATAGAAATAAAAAAACAAGACTGAATGGTTATTTCAAATAACAGATATTCCAATATAATATATATTTAAAACTATTATTTTGTTTTAGGGTTTAAGATGGTAGTTTTGGGCGATTTAAATGGAAGAAAATGCGCCCATGGCCGATATCAGCCGTTTATGTTTTGGACGAACGGAAGTAGCCAATGTACCTTCCAGAAGTCACTATGCAGAGAAGAGGGTCAGATGATTTTGAATGAACATTCAACGAGAAAAGATGCCACTTGCAGTTGTGATTATACCAGAGGGTATTCCTTTGTTTTTCAACCTAAACATATGACCTATTGTGTGCCATCCTCAGAAGACTGTTCATGTTACATACACCAATGTCTCGATGGATATATACTAAATTCAGGTAGATCATTATTTTGCATAGTATTTAATAATATTATAGTATACATGATTTATTAAGTCTCCCAAACGAAGTTTGGGAAGACTTATTGTTTTTGCTCAGTTCTTATTCTTCTTCTTCTTCTTCTTCTTCTTCTTCTTCTTCTTCTTCTTCTTCCGCCGCTTTTAAATTTGAACTTGTCCGCACCCGTTCTCCAAAACCGCTTGTCAGATTAACTTAGGGTTTCACAATATGTTAGACTAACATGTCTAGTGGTGCAATCAGGGTTTTATTTGTGCAATGGGGTTTATAAAGGGGTACTTTGAGGGGCAAAAAGAAAAGAGGGTTTTACTATAGAACCCTATGGGATTTTATTTTTTTAAATTTTCAAATGATTATAAATTGAAAACCGTTTGTAATAGACACAATCTTTTTAATTGAAAATGTTCTAAATGATAAAGCCCATTAAATGAAATACAGGGTTAGTCCCCAGGGGTCACCCCCACCCCCTGCCATTTAAGAAAGTTATAATACCTTGTAAGTGGTCAAGATCCCCACCCCTAAACCATATATATTTTGGTTTGTCATGCTAAGATGGTTTGAATGATATACAGGGTTAGTCCCCAGGGGTCATCCCGACCCCTGCCATTTGAGAAAGTTCTAATATCTTGTAAATGGTCGAGATCCCCACCCCTAAACCATATATATTCTGGTTTGTCATGATAAAGCACATGAAATGTAATACAGGGTTAGTCCCCAGGGGTCACCCCCACCCCATGCCATTTAAGAAAGTTCTAATATCTTCTAAGTGGTCAAGATCCCCACCCCTAAACCATATATATTCTGGTTTGTCATGCCAAGATGGTTTGAATGATATACAGGGTTAGTCCCCAGGGGTCATCCCGACCCCCTGCCATTTGAGAAAGTTCTAATATCTTGTAAATGGTTGAGATCCCCACCCCTAAACCATATATATTCTGGTTTGTCATGATAAAGCACATCAAATAAAATACAGGGTTAGTCCCCAGGGGTCACCCCCACCCCCTTCCATTTAAGAAGTTTTAATATCTTGTAAATGGTTGAGATCCTCACCCCTAAACCATATATATTCTGGTTTGTCATGCTAAGATGGTTTGAATGATATACAGGGTTAGTCCCCAGGGGTCATCCCGACACCCTGCCATTTGAGAAAGTTCTTATATCTTGTAAATGGTCGAGATCCCCACCCCTAAACCATATATATTCTGGTTTGTCATGATAAAGCACATCAAATGAAATACAGGGTTAGTCCCCAGGGGTCACCCCCACCCCCTGCCATTTAAGAAAGTTCTAATATCTTGTAAGTGGTCAAGATCCCCACCCCTAAACCATATATATTCTGGTTTGTCATGCGAAGATGGTTTGAATGATATACAGGGTTAGTCCCAAGGGGTCATCCCGACCCCCTGCCATTTGAGAAAGTTCTAATATCTTGTAAATGGTTGAGATCCCCACCCCTAAACCATATATTTTCCTATTTGTCATGTCTGGAACATTTGAATGACGTATACGGTCAGTCCCCAGGGGTTCCCCCCACCCCTAATGTTCTAGTATCTTGTAAATGGTCGAGATCCCCACTCCTAAACCATATATATTCTGGTTTGTCATGCCAAGATGATTTGAATGATATACAAGGTTAGTCCCCAGGCATCACTAATGCATATAACTTTACTGGACCAAACCAATTTTCACTGGACGTTGCCCAATGTCAGGCGACCCTGGGAATTACGAATTATGGGAGCTTCGTTTGGGAGACTTCGTAACAGCATCCTGTTACAATCATTTCTTGTTATTATTATTTGTTGTTGGCTTTTAACTAGCTTTCAGTAACTGCAATTACTCCCAAATCGTACTTTCCAGTTGATTTGACCTGTTGACACACTTTGTAATGCATTTTTGTTATTCAGTGTTTCCTTGTTTTTGTGTTGTATCTCGTCTCCCTATTCTTTATATGTACCACCTGGCAAAGGTTTAGTATTACAATAAATTTTCACTTCTGTTCTTGTACTATGAACAACTAAAGAATATGTAAAAAACATTTCCGTACTCCTATCAACAAAATGATGAAATTTACAGTTACCTGTAAACTTTTTTCAATTGAACACTAATTTCTCACAGGTTATAGTTGTCTTTTGACATTGTTTTACATATTGTATTGATATTGTGTCATAGATCAAATTTATTCGTTCAGTGTATGTTAATATGTTTTGTTAATAGTTCTTTTTGATCAAGTTTAGCCATTTCAATTGATATTTTAAAGGGTGTCTTACTATGTTGTAATGTTATACTACTGTTTCAGGTTAGGGTGAATGTTGGCACCTGTTAAAACGTTTAAACCCGCTGCATTTGTTTGCACCTGTCCGAAGTCGGGAACCTGTTGTTCAGGGGTTGTCGTTTGTTGATGTGGTTCATAAGTTTTTCACATTTTTCGTTTTTTTATATAGATTAGACCATTGGTTTCCCTGTTTGAATGGTTTTACACTAGTCATTTTTAGGGCTCTTTATAGCTTGCTGTTTGGTGTGAGCCAAGGCTCGGTGTTGAAGGCCATTCTTTGACCTTTAATGGTTTACTTTTTACACATTGTGACTTGGATGGAGTGATGTCTCATTGGCACTCATACCATATCGTCATATATCTATAAACAAGAACATTGATAAACTGAGTAAATAGAATATAATTTAAACATTCTAAAAGTAGTAAGTTACCGCTTCAGGCTCTATTGTGTAGGGTTTCGGTATCATGAACGTAAATGCCATATATCCTATTGTTCTTGATGCTTATTTACAACTTAATTGGTTGCATCAACAAAATCCATGTTGTATAATTTATTACCTTAAGGTAGTGGCTTAGTTTTCATTTATTTTGTTTTGCATTTTTTTTCTTTTTTAAGTTTTATTAAACATATTGAAATTCCCTTTAAAAGTGTGTGTTTTTTCGTGTAAAAAAGCAATTTTCATAAAAATAGAAAAGATCTGACGGAAATTAAGTGATTCATACTGCAACCACTAAATCATCAGAATTTGTATGATTGAATAGCGACTTGAAATATATATATATATATAAACATGTCTAAATTGAAAACAACGTTCAAACCTATGATTGCGTTGGATAAAAACCGCAATTTTTATACGTGTGCATGCAAAACAAATTTCTTGGTAGAGGGGTCTAAATACATATATATATATATATAGTAAGGTGATACATGGCTGTTAACACATGTTATATTCATAATTACTCTAAATATCAGCACAACAATGTTAAATCTGCAAATTTGCGTAAGCTAATATTTTTCTTCCCTCACCGGGATTCGAACTTATGTTATTGGGATATCGAGATAACACCGCCTGCACTGTGTCTAGCGCTCTAGACCACTAGGACACCTAGACTTAACTAGTTATTCAGCTTCCGTTGGCCTAGTGTTACATTTCCTCGCCAGCAAAATCTTGAGTTGTGAAAGTTACTGATAACCTGAAAATGAAAAATGTCAAGCAGAAATTATAAGAACCCCCCTGAAAAATTGCACCCTCCCATTGAAATCAAGAGTGTACACGCTTAAATGCCTCGCTTTCTTTACTATCCATTGATATTAGGCTGATGGTCTTAAATATAAAGCTTTACTACAACTATCACATAAACTTAACATGATCCAAGAAAATGAGGTCAGATAAACCAAACTGAAAATAAATGTACACCTTACAATCATTTCATACACCAGATATGCTCTAAATTTAGTTGACCTATTACACATCTAAGAAACAAACTTAACCGGGAATACTTAACATTGATCAATGAACGATGAAAATGAGGCCAAGGTCAGATGAACTCTGTCAAACAGACATGTACTCTTTACAATCATTGCATGCCTTAAATATAGTTGACCTTTTGCATATAGTATTTAAGAAACAAACTAATCTATTTTTATATAGATTATACCGTTGGTTTTTCCGTTTGAATGGTTTTACACTAGTAATTTTTTGGGGGCCCTTTATAGCTTGCTGTTCGGTGTGAGCCAATGCTTCGTGTTGAAGGCCGTACCTTGACCTATAATGGTTTACTTTTATAAATTGTAACTTGGATGGAGAGATGTCTCATTGGCACTCATACAACATCTTCCAATATCTATAAACAAGGAAAACGTAATATTGACCAATGAACCATGAAAATGAGGTCATGGTGAGATGATAATTGCCAGACAGACATTTACACTTTACAATCATTCCATAAATTACTAAATTACATACACTTGCTAATAGTATTAGAAAAACAGACCAAAAAACAACAAATTAACATTGAGCAATGAATTATAAAAATGAGATCAAGGTCAAATAAAACATGCCACACTGACATGTACATCGTAAAATATTTTTATACACCAAATGTAGTTGACCTATTGCATGCAGTATTAGACCAAACAGACCAAAACACAAAAACTATAACCATTGAACCCTGAAAATGAGGTCAAGGTCAAATAAAACATGCCAAACTGACATGTACACCTTTCAATCATTCCATTCACCAAATATAGTAGACCTATTGCATACAGTATTAGAAAAACAGACCAACACACAAGACTTAACTATAACCACTAAACCATGAAAATAAAGTCAAGGTCAGGTGACATCTCCCTGTTGGACATGTACACCTTACAATCATTCCATACACCAAATATAGAAGACCTAGTGCTTATAGTATCTGAGATATGCACTTGTCTACGAAAACTTAACCTTGTTCACTGATGCATGAAATGAGGTCGAGGTCAAGTGAAAACTGTCTGTCGGGGCATGAGGATCTTGCTAGGTACGCACATACTAAATATAGTTATCCTATTACTCAAAATAAGAGTAAAATAAGGAATACCAAAAATCTTTACTTTTTTCAAGTAGTCCCTGAACCAGGGAAATGAGTTCAAGGACAGTGGACATATGACAGACGGAAACTTCATAACATAAAGCATCTATGTACAAAGTATGAAGGACCCAGGCCAAAATCAAGTCATCCCATTGTGGTCTTACAATAATTACTGAAGACTCCTTATCATTATCAATATTAGTTTTCAAGTTATGACCATTTGAAAATGTTTTTTTTTACAAATTTCCTGTAGACTTCTAAAGTAAACCACTATGTTCTATTTTGAGTCATATTGGTTGGATGGCAAGGTCATCGGATACATTTTTCAATCAAGATACCAGTATGTGGCTAAGTTTAATTCTATTTGGCCCAGTTGATTAAGTGGAGAAGACTTTTGCAAAAGAATACAAAAATTTACGAAAAATTGTGAAAAATTTACTATAAAGGGCAATAACTCATTAAGGGGTCAATTGCCATTTTATGTCATTTTTATTTATTTGTAGATCTGACTTTGATGAACATTATTGCTGTTTAGAGTTTATCTCTATCTATAATAATATAAAAGATAAAAACAAAAAAACTGCAAAATTTCCTTAAAATCACCAATTCAGGGGCAGCAACCCAACAAAGGGTTGTCTGATTCGGAGCACATAGATCTTAACCTGATGAACATTTCTGTTCCATGTCAGATTTGCCCTAAATGCTTTAGTTTCAAAGATATAAGCCAAAAACTGCATTTTACACCTATATTCTATTTTTAGCCATGTTGGCCATGTTGGTTGGCAGGCGGGGTCATCGGACACATTGTTTAAACTAGATACCATAATGATGATGGGGCCAGGTTTGATTAAATTTCGCCTAGTAGTTTCAGAGGAAAAGATCTTTGTAAAAGTTAACGGACGACGACGACGGACGACGGACGCCAAGTGATGAGAAAACCTTACTTTGCCCATTTGGCCAAATGTTCTGTTGCCTTTCCGAACATCTCTTATCTTGTCTATAATCGGACAAACGGTCTCTTGTGGAGAGTTGTATAATTGGCAAACATATCACATCTTCTTATCTTTACTGCAGGGTTTGTTATTTATGCTGTGTGGAGTTTATTATACAATTAGGTTTTTTTGGTTGTGAGAGAGTTGTCTATACATTTCATTCTGTGTCATTTGCTATATTGTGGAGAGTTGCCTCATTGACAATCATAACACATCTTCTTAGTTTTATATAACACTTGAACAGCTGATTCGTAAATTTCCTTTCTCGAACCATTGAATGTTGTTCAATTAATGTACTATCATTTTTATTCAACCAAAATAATGACCAACTCTCAACTTTCAATTTAGTTTGGATAGTATTATAATGATTTTCTATGTGTTCACTATAATTATTTATATTCCAATTCAATTAAAGTGTTACATTGTATTAATAGGTTATCAGTGCATTGTAAGAAGTCTCGACAACAAGGGAAGCACAACCACTGACCCTAACAAGCAATCAAGGTTAGTTGAAACTTAGATGATTCTTAATGTGGTTACGGTTACAATTATTTAAGTAGTTTGTAAATATCATTTATATTAATTTCCAAAACAAAAATGATGTTTTTTTCTTTAAAACAATCACCTTGATATAAATAATATTCTGAACATCTTGTTTCATGTATACTAAATCAAAACAAGGCATGCATTAGCTGTCGACTGGATGTAATCGAACCCTGTGTCAAACAACATGTAAATTATCATTGATTTTTTACATTGAAACGTAAAAGATTAACTTGAAGTGTTAAGACAGGAATATCTAACCTAGTTTAGCTCAATGTGAACACTGTAAATGTAACAAAAAAGGGATATGAATGTTTTTCATAGTGCCATCATCAGGGGTCCTACTGTCAATTTTATATTGAAGTCTTTATCTTTGATCTACTAAGCATATCTCTAACACTTTAATGTTTGCTATACGCAACTATAGGTGAAGCATGTAATGATGTTGGCAGATCTTTCATAATAACCTGATCTATTGATGAAGAATTTAAATATAAATATATCAATATACACATGAATAATTTTCATATTTGATTTGTTAAAATAATGCATCTTAAAATGACCATCTCAAGCTTAACTGCCGAAACACTAAAATAGTGTCGGGTCCTATCATGCAATATGGGATGCGTGGTCGCATGGGTGTTTTATAATAACAAAGTGCATTTCGTCCACAATAGACTCATCAGTGGAACTCGAATCAAATCAGCTAAAAGTCCAAATCAAATGAGAAGATAACAAGGATCAAATACAAAAATTTCCAAAACATTGTTCCAATTACGGCTAAGGTAATCTATGCCCTGGGTAAAACACACCTTAGTGTTTCGAATGATTTAACATTTCATGAACAGTATAAACAGAAACTTAACATTTCAATGACATTTCATGTCAACAAAAAAAAGAAGAAAGTAATTTGCACTCTTCTTTATCACATTTATATCCCTTCAGTACTGATAAAGAGTACTTCTTTTGCTCAAGATACTTTATTATTTATTAATACTGACCTTCAGCGGTATGCTCAATGTCGATAACATAATCCTTTCCGTGTGATTATTTTCTGATGACAATTAATTAATAATTTGTAAACATGGTGTTGCTGTTTGCCTCTAAATCTAGATCCAACCGTTTTGAAGCAAAATCGTTGGCGGGAAATGCAGAAATAACTTCCGCACAATTAGAGGCAATGTTGTGAAGCCTTAAGTTTCCACAATTTGCTAATGCTCGTTTGGTGTCTTTAATGAGTGTGGCTGCTTCCTCTTTCGAAGGACAGGGGGTAAAACCATCTTTGACCGAATTTTCTTGTTACAAAGTTTATCACGTAACTCCTGTTCTGATGCGTGATCTGCTTTCTAAGTGTATTAACAGCAGGTGACGGACTTTTTTCCTGAAAACATGAACCCTCATGCGGTATTCAACAAGGCTCTCTTTTATATCGTTGCCTTTATTACATAAGAATATCAGATAATTTTGGTGGTATATCTCTAAATAAAACAGTGAAACGTTAAACGTCAGCAGTTACTGTAAACATATCTTTCCCGAAACGCAGGAATACTCCCAAAAGATCGTTAGTCAAGTCAGGGCATGTTAGCTAGACACTGTTAAGTGAGGTTCCGTTCTATTTGTCGGAAGAATTGAACACATCACTGATCAGATCGGATTTATAAAGGTGATAAAACCAAATAATCGTAAATCCCAGCACTCTCTATCGGTGGAGCAAGCTCTGCGTGATTGTTGTAAAGAATCTTACTTATAGATGTGTTGCTTGGTAACTGTCTTAGGACTCGAAACTGTTATGATGCTACACAACTTCCGTTTGAATTTGTCATTAATTCGTTTTCTAATTCCTTTTTTTTCAAGTGACTACGAAACGTCTGATGAGTTAAGCCTTTTAAAATTTGTTTTCATAGTTTGTTCTAATGCTGTACTGTTACGACTCTGTCCCAAGTTAAATAGAGGATTGAGCGCTCACAAACATGTTTAACCCCGCCACGTTCTTTGTGTGCCTGTACCAAGTTGCGAGCATGTGGTTCAGTGGTTGTCGTTGGTACATGTCTGTCATATTCGTTCTTCGTGGGTTGTTTTTTATAAATGAGGCCGCTAGTTTTCTCAATTGAATTGTTTAATATTTTTCATGACGGGGCCTTCATAGCTGACCATACAGTTTGGGGTTTTCTCATTGTTGTATGCCGTAAAGTTGAATATAATTGCTTATATCAACTTTATTTAAACTCTGGTGGATAGCTGTCCCATTGGCAATCATGGAGTGGAAATTGTAAATCTTTTATTATGGGATCAGTGAAACGTTCCCGGATGTCAAATTAGTTTGTACATGGTTGTTTGCACCTGTCCTAAGTCAGGAATCTGATTACAGTAGTTGTCGTCTGTTTATGTAGTTCATACGTGTTTCTCGTTTCTCGTTTTTATATAGATTAGACCGTTGGTTTTTCCGTTTGAATGGTTTTACACTAGTAATTTTTTGGGGCCCTTTATAGCTTGCTGTTCGGTGTGAGCCAATGCTCTGTGTTGAAGGCCGTACCTTGACCTATAATGGTTTACTTTTATAAATTGTAACTTGGATGGAGAGTTGTCTCATTGGCACTCATACCACATCTTCCTTTATCTATTGGAATGTTCATTGGTGTCCGGTAGGCAAACTGCTGGTTATGTTTATATTTAATCCGAGAAGAACGTAATGCTTGTTAATGCAAGTCGGTCCTATTATTACCCAACCTAGTTTTAACTGTTTTGGTGTGGTGCTCTGGTAGGTCATATGCGCTGGTTAAGGATGTGGTGTGCATCTATTAGGTCTATTAGAATCAAAAGTAGAATTTTCGATGCTTCTCAATCGGTGAAATCCTTCCATTTCTTTTAAGTGATGATAATGCATTGTGACTGAAGGAGTTCCTATTTTTTGGAAACGGTGTTCGCATTCTATAAATACAGGTAGATCAAATTTTATATTATCATGCATTGATTCCATGACGAAAACTCTTTCGCTTGTCAGGTAAGTGACTACTTTGTGGGAGCATGTTGATAATGTATAGTTCTCTAGTTTTCGTGTAAGTCAAAATGACTGAAGAATTCGGGTGATGCAAGAGATCGGTTGGTTTGATCGTCAATGATGACATACATCTATATAGCTTGGTTCCGGTTGTCCTAATGGTACAGATCCCCAGGTAGTATTTTTGTTTCGCAATATTCATGATATTTCCCGCTATAGTGATCCTTGCAGATATCTGAGCAGGGAGAAATAACCGACGTTGACTTAGTTTCAACTGATTCTGTCGGCTTCCCGCCGAAAGCTGTTCTTGGCGACCTAGAACTTGTATGTGGTTACGGAGATGTGTGGTTTACTCTCACATTCCGTATAGCTTATGCGTGCATTTTATACAATTCTCGACTTATGCGCGTTTTGGACTCGCTGCACTTGTAACTAATACTGTTTTCCTTCAATAGTCCTTTGCGTTTCATTTAAGGAATGATTGGTATTATGCAGGATACAAAGACTTTGTGTTTTTAGAGTCTCAACCGCTGTTTTTATGAACACTGACTTTATCCTCATGACAACTGTGGATTCAATTATTTTGGTGGATACCAATTTTTGTGGATTGAGGAAAACTTGCATTTGCGTGGATATTTAATATCGTTGTTTTGGCATAGTCTGCATATATTCTTTTAGATAATTTGTAATTCGTTCGTGGTTCCACTGTTACCACAAAATCGATACTTGACCACCGAATGACACCCGTGAATAAGTACTAGTCTTGACACTGAAATGCTATATATAGGTACGTTAACGAGGCCGGGATAAGGTATCGGCACTTTGTGTTACTGTTATAAATATAAATTTCAAAAAAGATTATAAACCATTAAAACATATAATTTAGAAATGACATAACCCGAAATAACCAACCTTAATAAAAAATGAACGTAAATCAACCTATTGCATTTACGCAAGACGAAGAGGAGAATAGGTTACATGAATATTTTGCTTTTTGAATACAAACACTTTGTTGGAAAAGATGCTATTTGAAAGTTATCCCAATCTGCCATCTTAAATCTTTACATATTTTGTTATTAAATTCCGAATGATTTTATTGACAACCTTTTAAGAGAATAATTATTCTAGTAACAGGTAATCAAATACACCGATCATACTTGGTAATTTCAGTTGACCCATATATTTAGTGTTCAAAGAATGAATTTTTAAAACTGCTGTATCAAAGTCAAGTTTGAAAAAATGAAAATAATGAAGTCTTAAGCGAGATGATATTCTCATTTTTCATTTATAACCTATAAGGTTATTTATGTCAGAGGCAAAATTCAGTTTACTAGTGCATCTTACCTTGTCAATTTTCGGAAGAATTTTATCAAAAGTAACTGATGAAGATGCATATTCCAGAAAAAAATTATTACACTTTTCTAAATCAGATTTTTTTAATCATTTCATGGATTCTAGGAAGAATTTGTATATGTAATTTAACGTCATCGCTCGCACATTGTTATTATGAAGTGTTTATACGATTGCATGTCTGTAAAGTGAGATCCTTTTAGTCTTATGATCAATTAATGATAGCAAAGGGATATTAAATTTTCTAGCGTGTGCGTCCATCTGTAAGCCTGACCCGTTTCAAATTTAAAACTTTTAAAATTATATACCAATTGGGGTTTAACCTGGAGAAATTGTTTTACTGAATATGTTAGGGGGCACGGTGTCTTATGGACCCTTACTCTTTCTTCAAATGTTTTGAATATACATGTACATTACGTTATTATTACAGCCTTTTGTCATCACAGGCTGTTTCCTAGTATCAATAAACCTGAAAATCATAAACGGCATTTTCTTAAATTAAAATATATAAATAGAGGTATTGATTTTATTAACTTATCTAGTATATTCAATGACTCTACCATCCATAGCCAAATACCTCCATATTTTAATTATAAAGAACCACCTATTATTTCGTATTCTTATAAAAAAATTCCAGCAGAATTTTGATTTCTAAATATACCTCAGTTACATCAGACGTCAATATAGAAAATAATGTTCCTTCCACTAGAGACTGTGAAACATCTTGTTTTAGATATGTTCCCTATGGACATTTCATTACAGGAGACCTCAACATCGTCGAAGACCGTGAGGTCAAACTTTTCTTAAGAAAGGACCTAAATATCGTCCTCCATCTATAAAAGATTGGAAACAGTGTCGTCAGGTCATTAGAGACGCTCTGTCTGCCTACTGTAAAAATTGGTGTAAACGTGGAAAATCTGATAAAAAATCTGTTGACAGTTATTTGAATAAAATTATGAATACTGTTGATATTCGTATATCTCATTTTGAAAACAATTCTGAAATTGATAATAGGGTCCATGCTATACCCATTTCTAGAATAAGAAAATAGACTCCAAGTACTCGCAAAGCGGTTTGTGTTCGTACCGGCAGACAAAGCAGCCAATAATGTAGTGGTGGTGTAACGCATATACTACACGGATGTCTCTAAAACGAAATTAATAATTCTTCTACATTCTGGTCCGTACGCTCCACAGAGAGTCAAATTGTAAACAAGCATATCACTGCCACTACCCAGTTTAAAGCCTCTTCCGAACATTTGAATGTCCCTACTATGTACTGGTTACATTAATTGCACAAACAACCATTTAATTTCCGTTTCATCTCCGCATCTAGTAAGTGTTCTACTGCTAATATATCAGTGCTTCTTACTACCTCCCTTACTACAATCAAAGAACTTGTTATTAACTTTTGTAATAAAGCTTATGAAAATAATGGTATTAATTCTGTTTGGAGTGTTAAAAATTCTTTAGAGGTTTTAGATAAAATATATGCTTTTGATGGTCCTTTTAATTCTGTTGACAGTTATGATTTTTCTACTCTCTACACTACACTTCCACACAATCTTATCAAGAAAAAGTTTTCATATTTTAATAAATGGTCTTTTGAAAAATCTCATTGCAAATTTAACTCAATTAAAACCTTTTTCTGTAACGAAAAAGGAAAATATGCTAGATACACTTACTGGAATTGTGAAGATATGATTGAAGCTTTAAATTTTCTCCTAGACAACATATATGTACGTTTATGCAATAAAGTGCATCGACAAGAAGTAGGTATTCCTATGGGCACTAACTGCGCTCCTTTAATGGCAGATTTATTCATGTATTGCTATGAATCTCAGTTTATGACCAAACTCAGTAAAGACACGTCATTGTTACATTTGGTTGATACATTCAACAATATCTACCGTTATCTTGATATTTTTTCGTTAAATAATCCAGAGTTCTCTAAACATACTACCGAAATTTACCGAAAGGAACTTACTTTAAAATCTAACATAAACAGCAGTGGTTGTCCTTTTCTAGATTTAGACATTTTCAATTTCTAAAGGGGAAACTCCATTAAAATTTACGACAAAAGAGACGATTTTTCATTCCCTATTGTTAATTTTCCTTTTTTAGACGGCGATGTTCCTTTGGCTCCATCATACGGTGTTTATATATCCCAACTCGTTCGTTATGACCGTTTTTGTAGTGATGTCATAAATTTTAAAGAACGTAATCAATGCATCACTGGTAAATTATTCAGTCAGGGATTTCGTTACCATAAATTATTTAAAACTTTTACTAAATTCTTTCATAGATACAAAGATTTGATAAGAATTGGCTGTACCTGTAGAAAACTTATTAAGAACGGTATGTCACATCCTAAATTTTACGGTAATATTGTACTAAAAGCGCGGAAATCACTATGTGATCCGTGTAAACTCTTCGAACCTTTAAACAAACTTATTAGTAAAGGTCATCTTACCAATGCTGTAATCAGATCTTTGAATATAGTGTACATTGGCACAAATATCGATTTTGTCATCAGCAAATTTAAACATAACTAAATTTGTATTTTTTTCAAACGGGATGTATAAATACACATCCACGTTCATTTTTTTTTCTATATAGAGGTTAACTCTTTACTATCCTACTGCCTGTCGATACTATTTTTTTTATTTTTTGCATTGCACAAGTCATGTCTTCTTTGACTGTCCATGACGTTAAAATACTAAATCCCTGGGATGTGTTTTAGTTGATTTTAGTCTCTGATGCATAATTGTTTATTATTAATTGTTTTTGGTTTTTAACTAGCTTTCAATAACTGTGAGTACTCTAAAATCGTACTTTCTTGTTAATTTGACCTTTTGTCACAATTTGTTATGCTTTTTTTTATTTCATGTTTACTTATTTAATGTTATATCTCGTCTCTCTATTTTTAATATATACCAGCTTTGATAAGTATTTGGTATAACTATAAATTTTCACTTCTGTTCTCATACTATGAACAACAAAATCATTTATTTTGTAAAAATATTTCCGTTCTCCATTTATACTGTATACCTTACAACACAATTATTTTCATTTACCTGTGTACATTATTCTATTCAGATGTTTTTAATCATTTCATGGATTGTAGGAAGAATTTGTATATGTAATTTAACGTCATCGCTCACACATTGTTATTATGAAGTGTTTATACGATTGCATGTTTGTAAAGTGAGAACCTTTTAGTCTTATGATCAATTAATGATAGCAAAGGGATATTATATTTTCTAGCGTGTGCGTCCATCTGTAACCCTGACCCGTTTCAAATTTAAAACTTTTAAAATTATATACCAATTGGGGATTAACCTGGAGAAAGTGTTTTACTGAATATGTTAGGGGGCACGGTGTCTTATGGACCCTTACTCTTTCTTCAAATGTTTTGAATATACATGTACATTACGTTATTATTACAGCCTTTTTTCATCACAGGCTGTTTCCTAGTATCAATAAACCTGAAAATCATAAACGGCATTTTCTTAAATTAAAATATATAAATAGAGGTATTGATTTTACTAACTTATCTAGTATATTCAATGACTCTACCATCCATAGCCAAATACCTCCATATCTTAATTATAAAGAACCACCTATTATTTCGTATTCTTATAAAAAATTCCAGCAGAAGTTTGATTTCTAATTATACGTCAGTTACATCAGACGTCAATATAGAAAATAATGTTCCTTCCACTAGAGACCGTGAAACATCTTGTTTTAGATATGTTCCCTATTGACATGTCATTACAGGAGACCTCAACATCGTCGAAGAACGTGAGGTCAAAACTTTTCTTAAGAAAGGACCTAAATATCGTCCTCCATTTATAAAAGATTGGAAACAGTGTCGTCAGGTCATTAGAGACGCTCTGTCTGCCTACTGCAAAAATTGGTGTAAACAGGGAAAATCTGATAAAAAATCTGTAGACAGTTATTTGAATAAAATTATGAATACTGTTGATATTTGTATATCTCATTTTGAAAACAATTCTGAAATTGATAATAGGATCCATGCTATACCCATTTCTAGAATAAAAGAATAGACTCCGAGTACTCGCAAAGCGGTTTGTGTTCGTACCGGCAGACAAAGCAGCCAATAATGTAGTGGTGCTGTGACGCATATACTACACGGAAGTTCTCTAAAACGAAATAATAATTCTTCTACATTCTGGTCCGTACGCTCCACAGAGAGTCAAATTGTAAACAAGCATATCACTGCCACTACCCAGTTTATAGCCTCTTCCGAACATTTGTAAGTCCCTACTATGTACTGGTTACCTAATTTGCACAAACAACCATTTAATTTCCGTTTCATATCCGCATCTTGTAAGTGTTCTACTACTAATCTATCAGTGCTTCTTACTACCTCCCTTACTACTATTAAAGAACTTGTTATTAACTTTTGTAATAAAGCTTATGAAAATAATGGTATTAATTCTGTTTGGAGTGTTAAAAATTCTTTAGAGGTTTTAGATAAAATATATGCTTTTGATGGTCCTTTTAATTCTGTTGACAGTTATGATTTTTCTACTCTCTACACTACACTTCCACACAATCTTATCAAAAAAAAGTTTTCATATTTTATTAAATGGTCTTTTGAAAAATCTCATTGCAAATTTAACTCGATTAAAGCCTTTTTCTGTAACGAAAAAGGAAAGTATGCTAGATACACTTACTGGAATTGTGAAGATATGATTGAAGCTTTAAATTTTCTCCTGGACAACATATATGTACGTTTCGGCGATAAAGTGTATCGACAAGAAGTAGATATTCCTATGGGCACTAACTGCGCCCCTTTAATAGCAGATTTATTCCTGTATTGCTATGAATGTCAGTTTATGACCAAACTCAGTAAAGACACCTCATTGTTACATTTGGATGATACATTCAACAATATCTACCGTTATCTTGATGATATTTTTTCGTTAAATAATCCAGAGTTCTCTGAATATACTACCGAAATTTACCCAAAGGAACTTACTTTAACTAAATCTAACATAAACAGCAGTGGTTGTCCTTTTCTAGATTTAGACATTTTCAATTTCTAAAGGGAAACTCCATTACAATTTACGACAAAAGAGACGATTTTTCATTCCCTATTGTTAATTTTCCTTTTTTAGACGGCGATGTTCCTTTGGCTCCATCATACGGTGTTTATATATCCCAACTCGTTCGTTATGACCGTTTTTGTAGTGATGTCATAAATTTTAAAGAACGTAATCAATGCATCACTGGTAAATTATTCAGTCAGGGATTTCGTTACCATAAATTACTTAAAACTTTTACTAAATTCTTTCATAGATACAAATATTTGATAAGAATTTGGCTGTACCTGAAGAAAAATTATTAAAAACGGTATTTCACATCCTTAATTTTACGGTAATATTGTACTAAAAGCGCGGAAATCAGTATGTGATCCGTGTAAACTCTTCGAACCTTTAAACAAACTTATTAGTAAAGGTCATCTTACCAATGCTGTAATCAGATCTTTGAATATAGTTTACATTGGCACAAATATCGATTTTGTCATCAGCAAATTTAAACATAACTTAATTTGTATTTTTTTCAAACGGGATGTATAAATACACATCCACGTTCATTTTTTTCTATATAGAGGTTAACTCTTAACTATCCTACTGCCTGTCGATACTATTATTTTTTTTATTTTTGGCATTGCACAAGTCATGTCTTCTTTGACTGTCCATGACGTTAAAATACTAAATCCCTGGGATGTGTTTTAGTTGATTTTAGTTTCTGATGCATGATTTTTTATTATTAATTGTTTTTTGGCTTTTTACTAGATTTTAATAACTGCGAGTACTCTCAAATCGTACTTTCTTGTTAATTTGACCTTTTGTCACAATTTGTAATGCTTTTTTGTTATTTAATGTATACTTATTTAACGTTATATCTCGTCTCTCTATTTTTAATATATACCAGCTTTGATAAGTGTTTGGTATTACTATAAATTTTCACTTCTGTTCTCATACTATGAACAACAAAATTATTTATTTTGTAAAAATATTTCCGTTCTACATTTATACTGTATACCTTACAACAAAATTATTTCATTTACCTGTGTACATTATTCTATTTGGAGGCATTTGTTTTCAAGGTTATGGTTGTTTTTCTGAAATTGTTTAACATCAACCCTCTTATTTTATTGATTTTGTATTTACATTGTGTCATAGATCAAACTGATTCGTTCAGTGTATGTTCACTTGTGTTAATATGTCTTTTGATTGAGTTAAGCCATTTCAATTGATATTTTATAGTGCGTCTTTCTATGTTGTGATGTTACACTATTGTTTCAGATAAAGGTGAAGGTTGGTACCTATTTACACGCTTAAACCCGCTGCATTTGTTTGCACCTGTTCTAAGTCAGGAATCTGTTGTTCAGTAGTTGTTGTTTGTTGATGTGGTTCATAAAAAGTAAAATCACAAAAATACTAAACTCCGAGGAAAATTCAAAAAGGAAAGTCCCTAATCAAATGGCAAAATCAAAAGCTCAAACACATCAAAAGAATGGATAACAACTGTCATATTCCTGACTTGGTACAGGCATTTTCTTATGTAGAAAATGGTGGATTGAACCTGGTTTTGTAGCTAGCTAAACCTCTCACTTGTATGACAGACACATCAAATTCCATTATATTGACAACGATGCGTGAACAAAACAAACAGACACAGTAGGTAAAAATGTCAAAAATAGAGTTACAGCAGACAACATTGTGTTATCATCTTAATTAATATAAAAACAAACAAATGTAACGAAGAAGCACACAAAGGCATACATCAAATTTAACATCCTCAGTTTGCTTTATTATTATACGATTTTATTTATATATATAAAATCCACTCATAGAGGATGGAAGGTTTTAAGTACTGGCGTAAAATCGCGCGTTTGAAATTCGCACAGGTAGACATAAAATAATTTTGTCGTTCAAAGTATGATGGGATACGTAAGTACAGAGTCACGTAAAATGGATATCACAAAAAACTTACTTAACAGTAAAAGTCATATTAATAAATAAAATAATTTTGTCGTTCAAAGTATGACGAGATACATAAGTACAGAGTCACGTCAAATGGATATCTTAAAAACAGACTTAACAGTAACAGTAATATTAATAAAGACAAATAAAAGAATACTATAACACGTTATTAAGATGATAAACAACGTCAGTACGCAGAATCTATACTTCAAGGCCATCGAGTATTATTTGGGAAGTTGATACGGAATATTTATCAACAAGGTCTTGGTACCTTCCGATGAACTTTTTTAGAAAAAGGACGAGACGTTCTTTGACAAACCCCTGGTTCATCAACTTTCTGCTCAGACACTGGTGACGTTTTACAAATTCTGAGTAGGAGCTGCAAGCTCTTGAATACCGAATAAGTTGGGAAATGTATATCCCATATGCAGGTGAAGTTGGTATATTGCTACTTAGGTGGGGGAAATTGATAATTTCAAAATTAAAATCGTCTCGTTTGTCATAGATTCTGGTACTCAGATGACTGTGTATGTCAAATTCGAGGTATAAGTCTAAAAATGAGGCGGAGGAAGCCGTGTCTGTTGTTTCTTTAATTTCAAGTTCTGGTGGATATATTAATGGAACCCAATCAGAAAAGTTCGGATTGTTAATGGAAAGAACATCATCAATATATCTGAAAGTGAAATTAAATAACCTGGCTTCTTTGATCTTCTTGTTTTTGACAAGTGTCTGAAGGAACTTCGAAGTGTTTCTCGTTTCTCGTTTTTTTGTGTAGATTAGACCGTTGGTTTTCCCGTTTGAATGGTTTTACACTAGTCATATTTGGGGCCCTTTATAGCTTGCTGTTCGGTGTGAGCCAAGGCTCCGTGTTGAAGACCGGACTTTGACCAGTAATGGTTTACTTTTACAAATTGTGACTTGAATGGAGAGTTGTCTCATTGGCACTCATACCACATCTTCTTATATCTATGTACGTGTGTCTTCGAAATTCATAACCGCCTCAGTGGTATAGTGGTAGCGTTTTCACCTCGATTTGCTGCCAGTTCAAATAAAAAAATGGCTGCCTCTATGCTGCCCATGCGATATTATATAATTTAAGATAAATAAAAAGATGTGGTATGATTGCCAATAAAACAACTCTCCAACAAAAGAATAAGAAGATAAGGAAGGATAACAGGCTGCCTAAATGTTGAGTGCAAAGGTTTTTTAGGTCACGTAGTACGAATTCAGCTTCCGTTTGACAATTTTGAATATTGAAAAAGATCGATTTGTTGATTTTTTTATATCAAGTATACTCCATTGCATTCAGAAGAAAAATATAGCATGCTTTCTCATAGAAAGATTTATTGATGATCGAAAATGATTTTTACATAAAATACTTAATGATTTTTTACTTCTTTTTGATAAATTATATCATTAAAGATTATGTCATATGATGACGGGAATTTGTATTCGATCTCTGTACAAAATTCAAGACACACTTTTTTTTATTAATTTTTCGTTAGTTTGTATGTAAAAACACATTGAAATTTATACGAGTTAAAGTATATTGTTCATACAACCCTGAACATAAAAGGTTTCCTTAAGTCTCTATCCGTTGCTGCATAGTAACTCGATAAAAACGATAATTTTCAAATAAAATATCCAACTATTATTGTCAAATCCGTAAATAAAGACGTAAACCTCAGGACAAAAAACATTGTTTTTTTTTTTAAATATTAGTAACAGAAAAACCAGGAAAACATTGTAAATAGAGCTCTGCCATGTAACATGGCTTTTTATTTTTTTTTAATTTTGTATTTTTTGTTATATCGGTCGTCTCTATGACTTATTATTGTCCCTTGTAGATTGTGTTTTCTGGTTTTTTGGTAGTAGTTTTTTTTCTGATAAATGGAGAAATTTCAATATTGATAATTTCATATTTAATAAAATTTTGTCCAGAACAAATACTGAAAAAAATCAAATACATGAATTAAATTAATGAGTATTCAATTTATCTACATGTCGTACAAAATAAGTCCACCGGATTTAGAAGTTTAATAACGGGATAAATATTTATATTCCCAGCAAAACTGACAATAACCATATTCGTTTTATAATATATACATTTAGGAATATTGTATAATAATTACAACTTATAATTACAGCTTATGTTTATAATAACATTCAACAAATTTCAAGTGTCCAGTTGATGTTCACACCATGACAGGCTTGTATCAAATGACATATTATCCCTGTTACCGATCGATAAAAAACAAAATTGCGTGCCATGTGAAGATTGTCGTCTCCCTCTGAAAAACAGGTTAATAACTATTGGTCACCGTACGGCCTTCAACAATGAGCAAAAACCAATATCACATAGAAAGCTATTTAAGGACCCAAAATGACAAATGTCAACAAAGTCAAAAGGGAAAACTAACTGTGTTCTCGGGCCTAAGAGATGAATTCAGGAAATGTAGATTCTGTACTTTGGCAACGTCCAAGAATGGTTTGCTGGTTTAAATTTTTCAAACTCAATAAAAGTAAAAGATTTACATCTTTATTTGAAAGAAGTTCTGTTAAAATGTCCCATTTTGACATTCTACGGATAAAATAAGCATTTTAAAGCAGTTTCCATTTTTAAGCCTAAGAGGCATACTGACTTTCTAACTGACAGCTTTTTATGCTTTGATATTTGTGTTTCATGATAAATTCAAATTCTATGAACCAGTTGTGAACTCTGAATATAGAGAAAATTAGATTATCACCGAAAAAAATGTGCAAAATATGGTGTATTTAGGCCCTGGTCGAACGGCCCGTTTAATGTATGTGAAATGTGAAGAGCTTTGTACATATAATGAGTCGTCCATCATAAATATTTCACTAAATATATAAAAAAAAAAAAGCACTTGACAATGATCTGTGCACCTTATCCATTTCACTACCTTTATTTTCTTCTGTAGGATAGTATGTGGTTCAAATATATGCCAGTTGAGAATAAAACTACATGCAAGTTTTCCATTGAAAAGTTTAAAAAAAAACTGTGCATCAGACCATACAAAAAAAAGTTGAATGCAAGAGTCCTTTTGCAATTAGACTTCTTGTATCATGACATCTTAGCATAGAAATGAGCAAAACGTAACAAATTTCTATTTCTTATAGCTTCTGTATTCATTTTTTATAGGTAAATATGTGCTACGGCCTAAATTGACTCTAAATAATGTTCAGTCTTACATAGCCTAAGACCATTTTATACTCATTTGGTATGCTTTTTTGTAACTTTTCATTCCATTTAAAGTACATTTAATACATATGGATATATAATTTATGGTAAAAAAACTTCAAAAACTGCAAATTGGTTGAAAAAAATGCATGTTTATGTAAGGATCCCCTTAATTCGAAAATCTCTATTTTCAGGCACAGGCTCATATAAATTTGACTTTTGAATAATTGTAATTAATCTGATAAATCAAATGAGTGTTCAGTTGCTTTTAATACTTACTATATTATATTTAAGAGCATTTAAAAGGCAAATTTTTGCAATATTTAAATTTTTTAAGCTTGATAGTTGAAATTATTTGATTTAAACGTCAAAATTAAACATTCAATTTTCAATATTAAAATGGCCATAGTTTCTATAATGTATATCCTATGGCCATGAAACTTGGCCAACAATCTTATAATTCCCTAAGCGTAGGTCATGCAAAGTTTTATTAGAATTGGTCAAGTATTTCTATACTATTAGGTCCGAGGACACAGTTATCGTCCTTAGATTTTCGTTGTCTACAATGTCCCTAGTGTGGACAGTATAACTTGCAAATTTTTTTCATACATTTTCCAATTTTATTTCTTTATATTTTATGCATGAAATATTAAGTAAGGGGATGAAATTACATGTTGAAAAAATGGGGTTGCTGAATCTTTATGTTAAGTAGTGATTTGGTCCAGTTAAAAAAGGTCTAAAAAATTAGTATGTCTGAAGCTGCCAAACTGAATTTTAGACCACCTTAACATAGAATTGTCAATATTTTGAGTTAGAGCTGGTAGACTTTTCTATAATTTTGATTTTATTTGTCCCAATAGTAGCACAATACACTGTAAAAATCTTTTTGAGATTGAGCAGGTGCGATTTTTTTAATTTAACTTTATTGTCTAAAAGAAATCCTACGCAATAACTGTGTTCTCGGGCCAAGTGACAATCAAATCACTGCATGCTTCTTATTTAATATGTTTCTTAATAGATAAAAACAACTCAATAACAATGATTGGCGTAGAATGTTTTTAACACTTGAGACTTTCGTGTTTGGTGAACGTTGATACAAAATATGTTCTACATGCACGAAATGTAGTTTTATAGTTTAATGGACATACACATTAAACACTTGTTGCTCTGTGATGCATGGCTTCAAACCAAAACAAAATGTTTCTAGAATACCTTTGGTGATCACTTAGACTTAATACCATAAGGGAATTATAAAAAGAACTAAGTTAAAAAAAAGGCCTGAAGAGGTCAGCAAAATGTTTGAAATAAAATTGAGAATGGAAATGGGGAATGTGTCAAAGAGACAACAACCCGACCATAGAGCAGACAACAGCCGAAGGTCACCAATGGGTCTTCAATGCAGCGAGAAACTCCCGCACCCGGAGGCGTCCTTCAGCTGGCCCCTGAACAAATATGTATACTAGTTCAGTGATAATGGACGTCATACTAAACTCAAAATTATACACAAGAAACTAAAATTAAAAATGATACAAGACTAACAAAGGCCAGAGGCTCCTGACTTGGGACAGACGCAAAAATGTGGCGGGGTTAAACATGTTTTTTGATATCTCAACCATCTCCCTATACCTCTAGCCAATGTAGAAAAAACAAACGTACAACAGTACGCACAGTAAAACTCAGTTAAAGAAAAGTCCGAGTCCGATGTCAGAATAGGAAACAAAAGAAAATAAACAAAATGACAATAATACATAAATAACAACAGACTACTAGCAGTTACTGACATGCCATCTCCAGACCTCAATTAAACTGATTGAAAGATTATGTCTTCATCATATGAATATCAGGCACAATCCCTCCTGTTAGGGGTTTAGTATTATACCATCATAAAATATATGAGAAGAACATAACCCGTGTCTTTTCTTAGGAGTGAAACCTTAACTCTTACCCAAGACAAAAAGTAAAAGATATGCTAAACCCCTCCATCTTGGAACAGGTTTTAAATATTGGCTCCTTTTTAAAACAGTCATAAAAACTGAGGGCAGAAGTCTTATATTTTTTTTTCTTTATTTGTTCACTTATTATAGAATTGTTATTTTTGCTATATTATGTTTTGTTTTGTTTTGTCACCAACAACATCACTTCAACATGTCTATACATGTTATATGATAATAAAGATATTAATAATAGAATAAAATATTTGATAAGATAAATGTTTCCATCAAAGGCATTGGAGCAATTATCGGTCTCTCGACTGTTTTAGTAGGTAAGAAAAATAGTTAGAAGAAATCCTACTTTTTGATTCAATGTTAATGAAAACTTTTTTGTGATTCATTTCATAATATTGGCATTATATTTTGCAGAACCATATCACCTGAAATGGAACTACCAACTGGTGAGTTATTCCTAAGTATGTCTTTATAAGAAATTTGATATGACACATTCGGTTTATCAAGAAAATTATTATTTTATTCCATAAATATTCTACCTATAATGCACGAAGCTCTTATTTTTAAAACTGTATATCAAACTCTACAGTTTTTATAGCAGACTCTTTTGATAACTTACTTTAGATAATGTTTTGATGAAGCGATATTTGAAAGCACATGCACATGTTGATTCTTTGAAAAATGATATTTCAATAACAAGTTTACTTACACATCAACATAGATCGCAATCAACATAATTAACATATACATGTAGGTTAGAAATAAGAAGATGTGGTATGAGTGCCAATAATGAAAATATACTCATGCATTTAATTGTGCACATGTTCTAATAACATTAAGTAAGTGGGACATTGATGAAACACAACAACACCAAATCATTAAAAACAGACTGGTGTTTGCATAGGGTTACATATAATTGTATTTTCCAATCACGATTTCCGTTGAAAGCCAGATAAATTACAATTCAATTATCTATAGCACAATCAACAAACTAAATATAAACTAACATACATATTCGTATTAGATTAAAAAGCATAGGAGACATTTTTCGCTATTATCCCGTAAAGTTTATTGTTACAATCAAGAAACCAATTTCCTCTCCCTTATTTCAGTCTTTTTATGGTAACCATGACCTAGCCCATGTGTACTGTGATTTCCTAATACATTTTGATCTACCTTCATACTGTATTGATGATTGGTTCATAGTCTCGAGTAAATTTTAAGAGTAATAGTCCAGTTGATCCTTTCCTGCAATAGCTTTAGTTTATTTAACTACAATGACCCAATTCAAGATGTCACGATCGAGACATATCTTCATTTCATTTTTGACCATATATACAAGTAAAGTTGTTGTGCATCCAATTTATTTCGCATATGTTCATATTATTATTTATGCCAGCAGCTATTCATTACTGTGTCTCTATAAAACAAAACATCGAAAACAATATAGTGTAATTGTTTCTTCAATTGTTATTAATATCCAATATAACTCATCAGGGAGAAAGATCATACATTGCATGCCATAATTGTATAGCATTGTGATGTGCTGTATATACTGCCAAATGAAATGTAAGAATCAGCCGGACAGCAAATCTCTGAATGACGTCGCGTTTTTATAATATGGTCACGTGGTTTCCAGTTAAAAAAAACATTTTTTCAGCATCGGCAATGGCTCTACGAAAACGACGGCGTAATGATATTTTATGTTTTTCCAATGATTAAAACCAAATATACTATTTGAAACTGTAGGTTTCAAACTTTCACAAAATCATTGTTTTAAGACTGAATATACAGTTTTTTGATAATTCGATTGGCAAAGATAAATAAACGTGCCGCAGCAGTGATACTTGAAAGTATATAAATGTTAATTGAAATGACACACGTAATGGTTATGTATTTCCTCAAGAGGGATGCTACCTCATGGGAAGGTGTACAGGAAATGCTTATTGTTATCAATACTCACCAGGTAAATCGGCCGTGTGTTAATTTAACAGTTTCTAAATTGGCGACCAAACAAAGGTAGATAATTTGAATGTTACATCGTTCAAGGAGCAGTTAATCAATAAAAAGTGAAAATAAGTACTTTGTTCAATTGTTTAATAATGGGAACAGTGCTTTTGAGGCAAAATATTCAATAAGTATTCTTGAAATTGTAAATAATTATTGACATGAGGACACATGTCAAGTTTGAGAAACTACACAGTGATGATGACATATTATAGAATGTATGTCTATAAATGTCTGTGTTGTTTCTTGTTTTGTCACTATTTAACATTCGTATGTTTCTGATGATCTTCATGATATAATAGATATTGCTGGGTAAATTGCCAATTATCACATAAAGACTTCTTAAGTTTCTAAAAACAATTATAGTGGTTCTTTTTTACTATAATATTAAAAACCATGAGTTTTAAAACAAATATAAAAGAAGCATGTGGCAAAAAACAATATTTCTACACAGTGAGGGGTTTTAAGGCAGTAAATTATTAGAACAAAATATAAATACTAGATTAAAAGAAATCATTCCAACAATACAGGAGGAAAAGCACTTTCCCTGATCGCATGTTTGCATCTTTTTTGTAATACATTGTCAGAAAAAATTGTTTAATATATCCTATTCTATAGTTTTATTTTATATAATGTCTATTGAAACTCATTGTCAGTTTTATCTATGAGCTAAAATTTGTTTAATCATTATAAATGGATGTTATAAAACTTTATATGCAATCGTTAAATAATGTTATTACCTACCACATCACCTTTAAAGAAATCTTGAATATACTAGGTTGAACAAAATTATGTCAACATTTTTCTTTGAAATTGTTTTCTTTGCAAGGGTTTTTCGTCGGCCTGACAGTGATCACACTCCTGCCATCTGTCTTGTTGTCTCATTTCACATTATGTTTTAGAGAAGGTCGATTAAAATAACATATTATTAGTTCAGTTTCTATTCATTCACTGAGAACTTGACTTAATTGATATAACGCTTGACATATGAAATGGATACCAAATTCCAAATCCACCATTTACCGTCTACCTTGTCATGTCTGTATTTAACAAGATATATTGAAGTTTTAATAGAAAATAAAAACTTCAGTTCTTATTGTTATCCGAAACCATCAGTCCCTCAATTGTTGAAAGCCAACTAATATGATACAAGTTTTTTGCACTTTTATGCTGAACAAATATGTCAAATAACTTTATAGAACATATATACATAAATATGCAATAACAGTTATCGTTAATGCCAAGAGTATTATGATTTATTCTGGATATGACAGATTCCACGTATCTTTCAACTTAAACGCAATCCCCAATCGTGAATATCATATCTAAATACCTTCATGCTAACCGTGCAATAAAGTAAAATGTCAATATATTGTAAACAAACTAGACAAATAGATTTCACTAATAATATGTAATTGTGTATCTTTCAATGGAAAAAAATGTAAGTTAACAAATTAATAAAAAAATCACAACATATGAAACAAAGCCATGGAGTGTGAAAAATAATGATACAATTGGTATATAAGAAAATGTCTGTACCAAGTCAGGAATATGACAGTTGTTATCCATTCGTTTGATGTGTTTGAGCTTTTGATTTTGCCATTTGATTGGGGGACTTCCCTTTTTGAATTTTCCTCGGATTTCAGTATTTTTGTGATTTTACTTTTTTGTAACATCAGGAACAAATAAAACTATCTCTGAAATAGATACATTAAAAATGAAGAATTATCAATTAGAAAAAAAATTACCATGTTGACCCGATATATACATGATATAATTCCTCGCAAAATAATCGCAGCTAATCAATTGTCAACATAAACATGATAAAAAGCCAATAGCAAACACAGAAAGGAATAATTCATCATACGTAAGGGTTAAGTTATGTAAACTGAATGTAGATTGCACTTGTGATGAGATCTATGAAGGATTGCTTACAGAAGACGAACAGGAAATTAGAACAAACAATTATATTGAAATGTGATATAATGTTCATTATTTAGCAATACCATATGTCATGCCACAAGATAAAGATCTGACTCTGTCCAAATGGTTTTCCTCTGTTTTTTATCTATGATATCGTAAATTAGATCTCAGGATGTTTACACTGGAGTCATGTCATCCAGGTACTGTCCTGAAATCCTTACAGATTAAAATAATTTACAATAGGCTTTCCAAAAAGATTGCTGACACGCCTAGTTAACTAATTTAGAACACCTGCCACATGCTGGATTCGAACTCACAACCTCAGTGCTGACAGGCTAGTGATATAGTTGTTCGATTACTTAGACAACTCGGCTACCGAGGCCCAAAAGTTTATATATATAATCTTATAATTCTATATTGATAATTTGGGATGAATCCAGAATATCTGTGTGAAATTTGTGTTCACATGTGGACTGAAAAATATCCTTGATGTATGAAAAAGGAAAATAAATCACAAACAATAGCAGATTTTATTTATTTTAAATATATATTGACAGCTATCCTTTCTTCTATGACAAATTTGTCATAATTCTGAGCTTTTTTTATCAAGAGCAGAAATTTTAAGAAAAATAACAGTTATTAAGCCGCCTCACCAAATTATTATGTATTTTGAAAATTTGCTCGTGTGTAGACAACGTTTAGTAACGTCATGTGAACATTCCATTTCTGTTTTTCATGTCCAAGTTTATCAAAATAAACCAGTCACATTTATTTTTCCTTGGTAAACCATGCTAATGTGAATTCGTCCAGAGCTGAAAATTTGTCAATGGCAGCCGAAGACTGATAACTTATGGCTTAGATTTCTTTTCCAACGATATATTAATTACTATGAATGTTTTATGTTTTTTTTTATAGAATTGTAAAAACTTATGATATTATGTATACCGCTCATGATATACAATTAGCTTCTTGAAATTCTACTTATTCACGATTGTCCTTCGCGGGAATTCTTTTCCTGCGCAGCGAATCATTTGAATGTTTTATTTTTTTTTTAATTATCTCTATTTGATGTTCGAATTATAATTCCGTGTTTTTAACAGACAAAAATCGGGGATTGATGTACGGCTGCACATTTATTTAGAGGCATCAAACGAGTTCAACCAAAAAAAAAAAAAGAATTAAAACTTACATATTTTGAAACGAACAATCAAACAACAGATATACTGAAAGAAACCAAATATTACATGTACATGATATTTTTTGTTCATAGCCAGGTCATTTGGGCCATGTCTTGTTCTTTGTTTTTGTTTGTTACTTTTTGGGGAGGTGGAGTTCGGTGTTGGTGGTTGTTGTGGTCTGGTGAACTGTCCGACAGTTTTAGTAATTCATGATATTTATGTAACAAAAATGAAAATTAAAACAAGAAATATATAATTGGAGTATTAAGTAACACGTGAAACAATAAGAACCTACTTTATTAAAATCGTTATTTAACTGCTTATTCATGCTAAAAGTTTTATCTCATTCGTTTTCAGTGAATACAGAATTGATACAAGAGGAATTCGAAAGAAAAATACTTAAATTTGCCTTAACAATACTGTGTATATCAGGTAAAGTACAGTCTAATTATCTATTTAAACACTTTTATTGAATATATTGGAGGAAAAAATGTAGAAGTATAACATCATTATGGCTAGATTCTATCAGCTACTACACTTGGTAGGATTATGCAATGTTTGGACAAAAGAAAATTATAAAATTAAAGCAAGTAAAATGAATGTAATTTCACCAAAACAATATTAAAAACTAGATGTTGCAACCTTGAAGCACATCTGAACCAGAAAAAAAAAAAAAAATTTCCAAAGGTCATCACACAGTATTCAATGGTATATTTTAGTAGCACATGTCACCTCATAGATAAGTGTAAAATATCCTATATTGAAAACTTTAACGAATATTGAGAATTAGATATTGTACATCTTTTATCTTTTGATGAGATAAATATGTAGTTTTATTAATCAATGACTTAAAATTCACAATAAATTTCGTTTATTAACATTCGATATGTCTGAGAATTGGTCATTAATACGTTGTCTTCTGGCTATGCCTACATTTTGTATTTTACTATTTTGGCTATTCCTAAATGGGAGATTATGGGAAGAACAATAGGTGTTGTTATTGCAAAATATGTCTTTTTAGTCATTAGTGTCTAATTTGGTCACAGGTAAATTTACTTGTGGAAATTAAATAAAAATAATTAATTATATGAAAATCATGTAAAAAAATGTTTGTTTCTTTTTGGTTTGAAAACATGTATCAAGTGTTTCTAATATGGAATTGCTTGAGAAAAAACAATATCTAAAATAAAAAGTAATTTAAGCATTTAGTAGTCTGGAAAATAAAATTATTTAAAAGAAAAAGTAGTAAAAGCAATATAAAAGTCTGGAATAAGAGTATATAAAAAAAAAGGTAGTTAAAACTTTTAAGAGTAACCAACATTTTTAACTGTAGCTTCAAAGAATTAATTAATCTCATTATTTGAATAAATTATGATTTACAACAAATAGATTAGGCAACTAGAACTTACTACACAATTCCTACAAGTTCCAGATAAAGTCAAGACGCGGAGACAGATGTTATTGGAAATGATCTACCCGTAACTGCCTGTCCGCTATCAACCAAACAACAACATACCAACCAAAATAGATGCTAACCACAATCATTACAGAATGCAACTCAGAGTGACGATTTACTATGTTTGCTCATTGTTGAAGACTGTACGGTGACCTATAGCTGTTAATTTCTGTGTCGTTTGGTCTCTTGTGGAGAGTTCGCTCATTGGGAATCATACTATATCATCTTATTTTATATAAATGTTTTTTTAACTACACTCTGTGTATCCGAAGAAATGCATAGAATAAAATTGAGAATGGAAATGGGGAATGTGTCAAAGAGACAACAACCCGACCATAGAGCAGACAACAGCCGAAGGCCACCAATGGGTCTGCAATACAGCGAGAAACTCCCGCACCCGGAAGCGTCCTTTAGCTGGCCCCTAAACAAATATGTATACTAGTTCAGTGATAATGGACGCCATACTAAACTCCAAATTATACACAAGAAACTAAAATTAAAAATGATACAAGACTACCAAAGGCCAGAGGCTCCTGACTTGGGACAGGCGCAAAAATGCGGCGGGGTTAAACATGGTTTTTGAGATCTCAACCCTCCCCTTATACCTATAGCCAATGTAGAAAAAACAAACGTACAACAGTACGCACAGTAAAACTCAGTTTAAGAGAAGTCCGAGTCCGATGTCAGAATAGGAAACAAAAGAAAATAAACAAAATGACAATAATACATAAATAACAACAGACTACTAGCAGTTACTGACATGCCAGCTCCAGACCCCAATTAAACTGATTGAAAGATCATGTCTTCATCATATGAATATCACATGTATCAGGCACAATCCCTCCTATAAGGGGTTTAGAATTATACCATCATAAAATATATGAGAAGAACATAACCCGTGTCATGCCAACAACTGGTTTTAAAATAAATATGTTTAATTCTGATGCAAAGACCCTATAAATGAATCAATATTAAAGCCAAAATATGCAATGTTTAATGACAGAAGCACGGTTTGCAGACTGCATACAGTGAAAAAGGCGACATTCACAAACTTTTTCGAAAAGCTGCAGTTTTTCCAATTTTACCAGCCACTACAGTCGAAGATGTTTCAAATTGGTTTAACACACTGGAGGACATCGATACTGCAGATACTGATACACAAACTCTTAACTTCACAGACTATGTAACAAACTATTGAGTAGAATAACAAATCATTTCGAAGGTTGGCATAGTTAACTGAAGAAGTTAGTCAAGGCACCTCACCCAAACATGATCAAGTTGTTGAGAGAAGTAGAAGCACACTTATACAAGAACCGATGGAAACGTGTTCCAAGAAGAGAAAATACAGTGAAATAGATGACAGACTTCAAAGTCTGAAATCAAGGTTACAGAATGATGAAGTTACGACAGTACAGTATGGAGATGCTGCTTCTCATCTCCTGTACATTGATTAAGACTTCGTATTCTCTTGTGTGTTCAATTTAGTGCCATGTATTACTGTGTTAGTGCTCTGTTTTAATGTCAATTTAGTGTACGTTTTGGTGCTTTGCTACAATGAATATGTAGTGTAACTCAAAATTTAGTGCTTCGTTTCAAAGAATATTTACTACAATTTTAATATATCTATATTTCAATTGATATTATTTACTTGTACAATATGTATATATTAATGTTTTCACCTAAATAATTTCAATTGCTTGTGAATAAAATTGTGCCTATAAATTAATATTGTGCTTTTAAATATTACTTATTCAAAAAGTACTATGAAATTATTAAAAAATAATGATATGTAATATGAACTATTCTTTTTCTTTATATTCCACAAGATTTACCTGGATTTACCTTAGTTCATTAGTTTAGTGTTGTTACAACATAATCCTTCATAATCCCATTGTTTGCATAAAAAAATTCTGAGAAGTCCAACAGAAAATTTTATTATTTTACCTATAAAATTCAAAATATAGGAATAGCCAGAATAAACCATTAATACGATTCCAATACAAAACAAGAGGTCTTATACAGAATTTTCACTGGTATAATACACCATTTTAACTTTCTCGTAACCAGATGCATTCCGAAAAGTTGTTCTCTAATCACTTAACGGACTTGTAAAATGGCTGTTGCCATTTTGTTTACATACGTCAGTGACTTCATTTTTGAAGGAGATATTTCGTTTAACACTCGAAAGGTTGAAAAGGTAATTCACCGGTGAATAAAAAAGGTTATATTCATAGCTCATTATTAATTTAAGGGTTATTGGTCACTACTTGTTGTTAATTGAAATGAAGCCGATAGGTTTATATAGATCATGTATTGGTCTTCTTGGCTTTCGATTATATGTATTGGTTTCGGTTACACCTTCAGCCAATACAGCTTATTTCAATCTAATGCAACTGTACCCCGACATAGTACAGGAATTACATTAAAACACCAATATTATAATCCTATAAAACTATCAAACCATGTGTAAATAATTCATTATATAATGATAGTGTTTTTTTTTTAATTGTAGCAGCTGTATTTGTCATTTTGGTAATTTGTTTCACTATAGTGACATCAGACGATAGTAAGTATCATTATAACGGTACAGACAGTTGGCAATGTATGTGTATGGCATCATATTTGACTTTATGTAGCTAGGGTGTCTTCCTCCATCTAGGATTTTGAAGTAGCAGATCACCATCAGTCGAGATCTTTATTGAAATGTACAAATTTTTAGAGTTTTATGTAATTCATATGCAAGACTTTTCATGTTAATATAGAATATTATGTGTTTTATCATACATGTCATATTTATGGCTGTATTTTCTAAGAATAACACACTATTTTAATTGATTCATTTTTTGTCCATTTTGCCACAAAAAGGGAGATAACTCAGATAGTAGAGGGGATAACTCAGACAAATTTATCTTTATAATAGAAAGTGTTGTAAATTTACCTATTTTAAAATGTAGCAAGAAAACAAGTCTGGTGACCCAAATTTTTCTTTTTTTTTCTGAAAGCATTTTATAAGAGCTATCTTCTGCGCTCAAGGGTGACTGGGTAATAGAAGTATGGTCACTATTGGTCTTCCTCCGACCGGCAGTAAAATCCTTGCCAAAGTGGGGTGTCCGTTCGGCCTTGCGGGATGTATAAATTTGCAACCACGTCCGGTCAGAATGGGGACGTTTAATCCGATGTCTTGTGTAAATAGAGTACCACGCTCTTTGTACGTTAAGAACCCTTGCAACAACTCTTTGAAGGGTACGTAGGTGACCTGTTACAAGGCTTAATTTCTGTCCCTATCCAATATACCCTCATTTCCCGTGGCAGTCTAAATTTCCCCGACCTTAATCCTTGACGCTTCTATTACAGAACCTACCTATTATATTTATTGTTAATTTGTTCTCGTCCTGAATATGCATGAAATATTGGCCACTGGACGTTAAACAACCAACAATCAATCAATCAAGAGCTATCTTCTCATATTACATCTTAAAATTCTATGGCGTAGTTTTCTTTTTATCACACAAAATTGGATTAACCATGAATGCATAATCTATACAAAATCTGACAATTTTGCACAACTTGAAGCGTGAAAAAAAGTTCGGTGACCCACACTTTTATTATATTCAGGAAAATAGCATGATAAAAACTACATTTTGACAAATAATTAAAAAAAAATCTATTGATTTTAATTATGACACCTCCTCCCCCCCCCTTTTAATCCTAATCCACTTTAAAGATTTAATTTTAGATATTATTTACAGGTAGAACTTGAATTTGAGATGAAGAACAGCAATAAAAGCGCTGTTCCTTTGCTTTTTGTGTGGTTTGTTTTGTTCTGCATGTACTCATTTTGTGTCACGGATGGATACCTCATATCCTTTGTTTTTCTATTAGCGTACTAAATTAGCTAGATCATTTAAAATAGTATCCCTTTTCTGAATATATGATGCAATCCTCGTTTTAAATGTAATAATAATTTTTCCAAAAGTGAAAAAAGTAGAAAATTCAAATAAAAGAGTGATTGATTATTGGTCGTATCACATCCTGTAGTAAACATTTAAGTGATGATCAGGACTAAAGGTATCTTAACATCTCACTGGCACGCTCTTCAAAATAATTCATGGCCTAATTTTGTACATATCAAATGTTTAGATAAACTCATGGCGGCACCAAATTACTGGCTACCTGGAGGACGGTATCAGTAACGGTTACAACACAGTGACTTGTATAAACCTTCATGTTAACACTTGTTTAAAAAGCCAAAACATGATACTTTCTAATAAAGAACATAAAGAAATAATCTTTAGCTTCTCTCAAAAAAGAAGCAACTGGACAAATTACATGTTGCATTTGTTTTAGCTTCTTTGTTATTTCGTCAACTTTCAATAGACAAATCATCAACACTTTATTTTTGTTTGGTACACATTATTTTAAACAGAAACAAACAACTGTATTGATAAAACAGGGATAGAAGACCCCCATATTTGGTCATTGAAGAAATCCACTAAGAAAAAGGGACTACAAGCAGTTGATAAAAGAAATTAAAATGAATCTTAATGTATCTGCTAAGTGAATCAATTCAACAGGATTATAAAGAAAGCATTGTGTCCATTCCTTCATACTTCAACAATGACACTTTGATAGAATTGTCATTATGTACCTGCAAAATGTATTTTATGTGATCAAAACGGTCGTGGAGGCAACACGAAGCGTGTATCAGCAATTCTCTTAACTCCTATACATTTCTAGGAATACTATTGGTTAAAAACGAATACATTGAGACCTTGTATATATGATATCGGTTTAATGGGTGTGTTTTTTCTTAATACACGGTCAGTTACAGTATTACATCCCTTTTTTTAACAATCATTCATATGATATTGAAGAAAAAACTGAAACGTTTCGCTTAGACAACAGCGACTCTTTTCACAAAAAATCTTAAGAGTAAAAATACTCGTAAGTCATACACATTTCATTATAACTTACGATCAATTTTAATCGTAAGATTTTTTGTGAAAAGAGTCGCTGACGAAGAAAAAGATGATAAACGATAAAAAAATAAATGCAGAAATCACATAAAAAGCTGACAAATTGTTATTGTTAGGATTTGTTTTGATATAGACCAATGAAATTAGCTTCTTAATATTGAAGAAATAATAACTTTAATAGGCCACTAGTCTGAATTCCATATAGTCGGTTATATTAGGTCGTTACACAGTGTGCCAGTGTCCTAACTAGTACACTGTGTAACTAATATTGTTAACAAAGCCTTCTCTTGAATTTCAGTGACAAGTTCACAAAAGAATTGCTATTGTTCAACAGCTTATTTAATTTGTTTTTTATAATAGGGTTTTCTCGAATCTATGGTAGTTATCCACCGCAAACGGTAAAAAAACGTTTAAACCAATCACTGTCAAATAAACTTTCACAGATATCTTGGATGCTGCGTTCTTTATATACTTATACATATTTTTCAACATGAATGCTTATGTTTTAAAAAAAAACACATAATGCCTCTTCATCCATACAGATAGGGGAGCAATGATATAAAGTTGTCTTTTTTGCGCAAAGTTTTTAACCTGAAGAAATTCAAAAATGAAATAATTGGTCTACTTCTTGATACCTTTATGTACATTTGTATAAGGGTAACCTACAACTTACTTTTGATTCTTATCGTAGGGTTTGAAATATGGTAGATAATGTAGCGTCGCTTTTATTTTGAAATGACAGTCCAACGCCTAGCACAATGTCCATCACTCCTTTGTCAAAGAAACATGTGTTTCTCTTCCAAAGCGGTTTTCGATACAAATATTCTCTCCGAGAATAATAGCAGCTAAACGAGCAAGTTAAAATTGAAACAAGTCTAAGGTCTTCTTTGCCGGTAAAAGTTAGAAACTGAAGATTTTTCTTAAAAACTTAATCATTTGAAATCGTAGTCCTTGCTATAGCATAGGAAATAAGAAAATAAAACATAATACAACAGGATGTAGATTTTTAATTTTGAAAATATCTTACCGTTGCATAAGAGTGTAAATATTTTTAAAGTTTTTTTCATTCCTGTGGGTACCCCTGCAAACAAAATTTTTGATATACAGAAATCTCCTTGTCCGTACGTCCGTCTTCCTTCATGTCGTCCCTTTATAATTTGAACTGAGGTTGATCAAACATAGCATGCAGAAGCATCATTAAATGGGGTTATGTCATATACCAAAGCTAGTTTACTCTGACCTTGACTTTGACATTCGATCACTTTTGAAACAATCCTTGTCAAAGTTATGTCCGGCTCATAACGTTTGTACCTTAACACGCAGAATATGCATAATTAAAATGCATTTGCATCATGTGCTTGGGTGTGTCATATACTAAATGCAGGTCACTCTGAATTTGACTTTGACCATTGATCCCTATGATAGAAAAACATAGTCTTATTTGTGTACAAAGAACTTAGATTGACAAAACCTTGTATGCAGAAGCATAAAGGAATTAGGATGTGTCAAAAACAGAAATAAGGTCAATCTAATATTGACCTTTGACTCATTTGCTAAAAGACAAAAATCTTAAAAGTAATTGTCTCAACACGGACATGGCGGAATTTTATATCAGCAACTAAAGTGTATGTTAATTTATTTCAGGAAGCCCCAACATCACCTTTTTTTCACATTAACGACTTTCGGTGAATACAACTAGGATTATACCAGGCAATCGGGCCCATTAAATGGGCTAAACGCAATAAAAGGCGTTTCACTAAGAAACCAATTTATACTACCACGACACTTAATAGGAGAAAATCATGAATAATCATAGGTCTGTTTTATGTTCCTGCAAATTTCGAATTCCAACCAAATCAAATACTGGATTTTTCTTCACTATTGAATATCTATAAAACAAAAGTGTCATTACAAAAAAAAGTTTCATTGCTTGGTCTTCCAAGTGCACCAGGAAACATATTTCTAAATTCTTAAAATCAACTTTATCAGTAATCAAAGCCGGGATGCAAAGCTATTGCAAAACTACCTACCCCAGGATGGCGTGAATCAGATAAAGAAACTTTAAATTTTCAAAGATTTGTACAAACAATCTAAATCTCTTTCCTCTTGCAATAGTATAAAGGCATTTGACTTCTCTACCCTTTGCACAAGTATTACCCATTCAAAGCTTAAAGACAAATTGAAAGAATTAGTCCTGCTTTGTTTGATAAAAAAAAAAAGAAAGGCAAACGTAGATATTGCCTCGTTAGATTTATCGTTGGCTTTTATTCAGACATATATGTATAATAAGTCAGAAAATTGAACCCAACAGTGTAAGAGTAAGATTTGTATGCTGATAAATTTTTGTCCCTCCACCGGATTCGAAATCACATCTTTGATACACTACAGCACCAAAGCTATTGCAAAACTACCTACCCCAGGATGGCGTGAATCAGATAAAGAAACTTTAAATTTTCAAAGATTTGTACAAACAATCTAAATCTCTTTCCTCTTGCAATAGTATAAAGGCATTTGACTTTTCTACCCTTTGCACAAGCATTACCCATTCAAAGCTTAAAGACAAATTGAAAGAATTAGTCCTGCTTTGTTTGATAAAAAAAAAAAAAAGAAAGGCAAACGTAGATATTGCCTCGTTAGATTTATCGTTGGCTTTTATTCAGACATATATGTATAATAAGTCAGAAAATTGAACCCAACAGTGTAAGAGTAAGATTTGTATGCTGATAAATTTTTGTCCCTCCACCGGATTCGAAATCACATCTTTGATACACTACAGCACCAATCGCTAAGCCTCATGTCAATCGCTCTAGACCACTCGACCACATCCGGAGCGTCTTTTTACCACAGAACACCACAGAATACCATAGAACACCACAAAATACAATAAAACTACTAAAATATACCACAGATCATTGAATTACTTTACAAAATGCAAAACTAATAATTCAGAATTATATTATTTTTATAATTCGGGCTACACTAATGACAGGACAATTGACCGGATGAGATATAAATTTCTTTAATGATTATAAATTTTTTTGTTACTTGGTAGAATTATTTTATATTTGGAGACCTTTGAGATACTAAACTATATTTTATAGAAATCTTTTTTAAAAACAATTTATTGTAAAAAAAAAAAAGTTTTTCCATAAAAAAAATGATTTTCTATAAATAAATGTTTTTCTAAAAAAAAAAAAGAAAAAGATTTTTCTATAAAAAAGTGTTTTTCTATAAAAAAAAAAATGCTTTTTCTATAAAAAAAAAAATGCTTTTTCTATAAATAAAAGTTGACATGATGAATTTTACCGGCGCCAATTACACTATTACGATGAAGTTTGTTCTCCCATATCTGTTAATAAATTTCAAACTAATCAACTATTTACAAAATTGTCAATTGATTGAATTCTAATTGCCATCTGATTATGCAAGGTATAATTCAATTAAATGGTTTATTCCTCCTAAAATCTTGTATGTCATTTGTAAGAAATCCATGTAGGAATAGTTGAATAAACAAGGGATTCATCAATTTAGATTGTCAAAAAATAATGCTAATTAACTTCAGGTAAATATCCATAAAACCCAACGAGTTAGTTTTCATCAATGTACAGTTTGAAAATATTAATAGTAGAAAATATAAAAAAAAGTTATAACAAAAGCCTTTGGCACAGCTACGAATCATATTAACATCTGTAAATAAAAACACTAATTTCTGTTTACCATCAAAAGACATAAAATCACTATTAAAATGTGTTGCTTCATCAAATATTTTTTTTTCTAAAATCGTCATATAAAGGACATGATAAAATAACATGGGCTTCATCTTCTAAAATATCCTTACAACTATCACAGACTCGCTCCTCTAAAAGTAATTTTTGAAATCTCCCTGTTTTGATTCTTGGTGCATGGTGCTACACCACATCGAAATTTGACAAAAGAACTCCTTTATGAAAATGACATTGGAATGAATTGTACAATAAGTTTCCGTTTCAAGACTGTTCTTAAATAAATTGTGTGTTCGAAGTTTGTTACCACCTTTACCAGATAAAGCTTTCTCTGACTGTAAATTGCACTGCCACTGTTCAACATATTTACTAAACATTTTAGACATAACAGTATTGACAACTGAAGTACTATGAACATATTCTGTAATGTTACACAAATGTTCTGCATTACACTCAGAAAATGTTTTCGTTACATAAAAATTCTAATTTTTTATACACTTGTGTTTTTTACTCATAATGTCTGCCCATATGAAAACTTTTCTGTTTAACCGATTAGAACTCATATTGTTCAAACGGCACCATAGTCGAATTAAGCATTGCCATTGTTTTTGAAAGACAGGAATAGAAAGAATATTTATTTTCAAAATGTAGGAATAGCAGGAAGACATCCAAAAAAATGTAATTGATGTCTCAGGTGTGAAAACTTAAATGACATGTTAATTGGCTTGATGACTTGGTGATTACGACGAGTGTCAAATTAGATAATCTAATTAAATTTTGGTACTTTTAATGTGCCGCTGAACTCGCTCAGGTCATCATTTTGGACTCAAAATATAGGATCTATATAGTAATGCTACATATGCCAGTTTTAAATTATTTAGATGCAGTTCAACTATTTCTAAATGCATACAAAATTTCCTAAAAAATCTGAAATATTGTCCAATTACTTTTATTTCATCTCAAGTAAAGTATGTGTATACAATGTTTCATCTGACTTGCCGACAGTATTTGGTTTTGAACTGCATCAAGTGTATCAAGAATCTATTCAGTGTTTCAAAAGCCAAGCTAATGTACTAGTTTGTGGTGTCCATCATATAATTACGTTATGCATCTAAACATTCTAAAAAATGGAAGAAAAAAAATAACAAGAAAAATTAAAATGTATTTAAAGAAAAAGTAAATGTCACAAATATACCCCAGAATTACAATTGTTGTGACTTTGAATATTTTTTGTATATTATGGTTTTAATACTGGTAGGTGTTTTTGGTATAAACCCAAATTATAAAAGGCCAATTCAGTTGGGGGCGTAGCGATAGAGAGTCGACCCTAAATAGAAAAATTAAATTTATTTGAATAATAAATGTCAAATTATAAAAAGAATTAACAATAACAATAATATAATGTCTGAAGTATTTATATTTCGAAGTTCTGTGGTATATTTTTGGTGTTCTGTGGTATTCTGGGGTGTTCTGTGGTATTCTGTGGTGTTCTGTGGTATTCTGTGGTGTTCTGTGGTAAAAAGACGCTCCCGACCACATCCGCTATATAAAAATATAAGTTCAATAGTCGTAGTGTTACCTTGTAACGTAAGGCGAATCTAGGAATAGATAAAAGACATGTGTTTTAAAGGTTTTAATACAAAATTGATACATTCATATATATATCAATTTTGTATTCCAAAATGTATGTTCAATGATTTTATCCTGCAATTGTGTGGTTTGTCATACATTAACAGCCCAACATATATCGCTAGCATGTATTTGTATACTATACAGATATCGCTTTAACACTCATCCCACAACCGGACAATTTTTGTGCAATGCTGTTGACGAGTGTTGTATGAACTTTCGTGATCTCAGAATCTGTATTGCAATCGCATTCCAATGACGTATTGCTCCGTCTGTGAATGTTCCAGTTTCCGATCCGCAACCCACTTAATGCTCATAAACACACATGACTAGCAGGATTAACTCCATTTTCTACGGCGCCAATCTTCAAGTTGAAAACTGAAATGTGTAAATGTGTAACACACAAAATCAACCATGTAACAGTGTCAATAATCAGTGAATGCACCCCATTCTCAATTTTACGGACAGTTCGAAAATTTCTACGCGGGACTCAAAGGATTTTAAATCGAAAATAAATTCACTAAATGTGACTTTTTCTGTCTTTCAAAGAAAAAACAATGTACAAAATTAATTTCAAGATAAAACAATAGCTGTTTAGTCTCTTTAGATATCAGCTGTATTTGTACTCGGCTGTAAACAGGAGTAATAGCTCGCATTACACCTGCTACTAAGCCTCGTACAAATATAGCTTATATTTAAAGACACTAAACAGTTATTGTCTATGTAACTTCAAAAGTGCGCATTGTTCAGACATAAAACTAATTGAGTCCCATTAAAGTATCTGTCTATACCAGTTCAGGCTATCATCATTTTGTTTTGTTCGCTTCTTGTTATCCATATACTATCATCAAAGATAACAGGATTAAAGATATTGTACGCCAGACGCGCGTTTCGCCTATAAAACACTTGTGACGCTCGAATAAAAAAGCAAAAAAGGCCAAATATAAAGGCAACTATATCACAATGCAAATTTTTGAAACACTATGTAATCCTTTCGTTAAATTGCACAGGTATTTGTCTCTACTGTGTAGTAATCTTATTTGGATTATTTGGGTGTTGGTGGTTGGTGTGGGCTGAAAATTTGTACGATTCAATATTTTTGGTAAGTCCTGTTTTCCTTTGTTTATACTTTAAAACACAAATACTTGTTTTTAATGCATATGCGGACTAAGGAAGTTGATTCAGTGCTTCATATATTCAATATATCATATTAACATTGATTACATTAAAAAAAAACTTTAGAGAGCATACCTGTATATCTTGAAGTAAATCATGATCATTATTTGTACTTTCAGAACAGCAAATGCATTTTGAAGAAGGGCCACATGAAGACAGTTTTAGGATTACAAATGCATTTCTATACGTATTTGAAACTGTACAAAGGGCTTAAATAACAGTTATTTCTGGACCACCAGGTTGCGGGAAAACATCAATGGCCCGTCTCGCTGCTGTGAAATTGGGAGAAACAGACAACTATAGAGTAATATTTGAATCAAATCCGACAAAACTTATTTTTTCAATAGATATATCAACGAAACAAATATTCGTGATAGACGATATCGTAGGGAAGTATTCTTTAAACGACTATAGTTTACAGACGTGGAGAGCAGAGGCTAATTCAATTAAACAAATTATAACTAAAAGTTTGAATACTAAATTGATTTTGACATGTAGATCATATATTTATAGGAATGAACAATTCAGTTTATTAAAACTTCCTCATATTCATTGCGATATGTTGGCAGATGAAATAATTTTGACAGAAGAAGAAAGGCGATTAATATGCAGGTGTTATCATTCTGCAGAAGAAATCCAGTTACTTCACGATGACGTTATAACGTTATATCATTTTCTTCCTTTGATTTGTATGCAGTATAGAATTCAAGACAAGAACACAATAAATGATTACTTTATATATCCCAAAGCTATTATTGAAAATGAAATGAATGAACTAAGGCTTTCGTCCGATCCTTGTTTCATCGCATTGGGTTTGCTAGTTATATTTAACAACAGTATAGATAAACAATCACTAACATTGTACGACAAGAATCAAACTACCAAAATCAGAATTACTGACGTTTTGAATGATATGCTTCAAGATATAGATTATAGATATGTTGTATCATTGAAAGCTATCTCTGCCAGCCTATCACTTTTGGAAAATATATATACAAAAGAAACAGCTTTAACGTTTACCTGCATAAACAAATCCATGTTTGATATGTTAGTGGAGACTGTTGGCAGACATTTTATACCATGTATACTGAAGTATAGTAACAGTGGATTCATTAAAGAATACGTTGAGGTTGTTCTATTTCCCACGGACGGAAAACGTCATACCATTAAAATTGAAAGTAGATATACAAAAATGTACTTCAGGCGAATTATAGATGACATTAATAATGGCTTTAACGAAGAAGTTTTTGGGACTGTTCAAATGAAATGTAAATATTACCAGGTATATCTTTTAGAAAACATTTTAGAAATTGAAAAGCCTACATTATGTAAATCAAAAAAGGACGGAACAACAGTGTTGCACGTTACAGTCCAACTTGGATACTATGATCTCTCATCCTTTTTTGTTAAAAATGATAAGTCACTGGTTAATTCTAAAGACAACACTGGTAAGACTCCTTTACATATGGCGTGTTTGAAGGGCAATGCAGTTTTAGCTAAATTTTTGATAAAATATAATGCCAAAGTTAACCAAATGGATACTGATAAAGTGACACCATTTATGTTAGCCTGTCGGTCTGGTGAAATCGAACTGATAAAGTTTCTTCTCACACAGCAAGTTCATATCAATGCATGTAATTCATTAGGATCCACTCCACTTCTAGAAGCATGCATTCAAAACAACGTCAAAGTGTTTTCTCTGTTACTCCAAAATAAAGCCAAGGTTGATTGTTTTAATAAAAATGGTGATACTCCGTTACATTTAGCATGTCAGTCTGGACAGACTGAAATCCTGAACCTGTTAATAAAATATGATATAGATACATGTATCAATAAGCCGAATGTCAAAGGTTACACCCCGTTTTATTTAGCTATAAGTAATGGACATAAAGAAATTGCTAATATTCTGTTCAAACATGGGGCTGATCCAAAACATACAAACAAAAATGAGGATACTCCGTTGCATTTATTATGTCAAAATGGACAGACTGAAATCGTCAACCTGTTAATGAAATTTAATGTAAATACCTGTTTAAATAAACCAAATGGGAAAGGTTTTACCCCGTTTTATTTAGCTTTGAGTAATAGATATTACAAAACCGCTAATATTCTAGTCAGGTATGGCGCAGATCCAAATATTCCAAACGCAGATGGATTTACGCCTTTACACATCGCATGTGAGACAAATGAATTAGATCTTGTTAAAACGTTACTAGAACAATATCATGTAGAATTCAATAAAGAAGATGATAAAGGCAGAACTCCACTTGTTGTTTCCGAAATTCATAAACACGAAGATATATCCGAATTACTAATTGAAAGAGAACAAAGAGACGAAAACATAGTCAGTATTCCGATTATAAGTACATCAACTTGTTAATAGGATTGAGATGTTTAAAGTATATTTACTTTTAATGTATAATCTATTTCGAATACTAGTTACTATAAGTGTTAATCAATAACAACATGAACAATTTCAAGACTTGTTTTTAGAATATTATGTTTCTTAAATACAAATGATTGTAAATGGGTAGTGACTTTCACAATTTAAAAAAGAAAGGAAGGAAGTAATCTTTGTTACTTAGAAAAAACAGAAATTTAGTTGCTTAAGCAATTGCATGACAACTTTAAGCATCATGTGTAATGAATTATGGGTAGACGTATCACTTTATCGTGTTTGACATTATGCTGAAAACGAACTAATATATATTCACTGCATGTCTACAAATTAGAAAGAAAAAACAAAAGATCAACGGTCCTTGTGTTTGAACATTTATGTTTGAGTATTTAGTTAAAAACGAGTGTGGAACAAAATTATTGTATCTCAATTGATAGAATCATATTGAAATATAAATATGTATATTATTACTTTTTTCGTATCAATAATCATAAATCCTTATTATGACTAATAGGGTATCAAATATGAAATAAAATTAAATTAAATTAAATATGTATGTTTGATGGCATTCTATTTAAATCTTAAGTTATTTTTTATTTTGTTAGTATTTTTATTGTCCTATGTTGTTTGCAAAAACAGGCCTTTTTCAATATAAATGTTATATCTTGTCCTAACAACATCTTGGGTATGGTAAACATATGATTTGCGTTATTATAGGGCTGACATTGTGTGATTTTTCCTTGAACGTTAATATGAGTTGTTGAAAATGATGACCGATGAACACAAATTAAGCCATAGCATGATATTTTTCGATACTATTGTTCTTGAGAAATGTACAAAAGTTACTGGTAATCAACAAAAAAAAAAAAACGAATCAAAAATAAAAATTATGTTTTTAATGACATTTGAAATATCTTTAAAGGAACAAATTGAACGACTTGATTCAATAGTCATTTTCAACTTGAATGTTTGTTTGCAAATAGGTATTTCTTAGCACTATTTTTTATTCTCATTTAAACTTTAAACAAATTGAATGGAATGACCTTTTTTATCTAGTCATATTAAAATGTATCTTCACTATAGCTTAACATGTAAATGTCACATATGTCCAATGTTACTTTACATGAAATGCAAAAAATAAAAATCATATAAATATGGAATATCTGTTTTTGTTTACCCTCGAAATAGCCAAATTTAAAACCTACAATGTAATAAGTAAGACACAGGATATGCTATTCTTAAGAAAAAGAAGAGGCTAAATTATGTAAATTATAGTGCATGATCAGCAAATTAGTTTTCTTATATTACAATGTTACAGACACAGGTTAATCTTTTAGCATCTTATAGAAAAAGATATAACTCCACGGTTAATTCAAAAAGAACAATCCATAAAAACTGACAAAATCAAACGTTAAACTATATCAACCAACGGAACGAATGGAAAACAGTGTTCTGTCATATTCCTTATTTGGTATAGGCACTTACCGAAGAAAAGGTTTAGGTTAAAACTTGTTTTATATCTAGTTTAACCTCCCATTTGTATGACAGATGTTTATAGTTCCATTACATTGACACAATTATGTAAGCAACCCAAACATACATAATAGCTGAACGGACTTTATTTAAAGAGGTTGTCATTAGCTATGCAATTAAAAGGGTCATAATAGACTGTTACATTTATTTTGCAATATACCAGAAATGAACCATATTAGTTTAAATCCAATGCAAGTGAGTCATTGAATTCCAAGTCAAATATTGAACAATGAAAAAAGAACAGTAACACGTCGATAACAATCATATGATATCTGGTAAAATTAATGAAACGTTATAGTCTAACATAATAATACTCACCCAACATGCCGAGGAAAGCAATGTACTAAATAGCCAGTTTTCATAGTTTCAACGTATTCATATTCACACACACACACACACACACACACACACACACACACACATAGTATTTAAGATGCAATCTTTGTTGAACAGCGGTGTTTTATGATAATAAGCAGAGTAAAAATCTTTCGATTTCAACACAATTTTCAATTAAGCCTTCTCATCATACGTGAACTATAAACTAATTCATTCAGGAGTGGGAGTATAACCTTATGATTTGGAAAGACAATACCCAATGAAATACATAATGCTGTATAATCTTATTTTATTTTTTCTGTTCAGCAAATTTTAGTTATATAAAGATTTATCTTTCAAATGTACAAAAGTGGAAATCGAAAAAAGTAAATTAACAAAAATACCTCACTACAATGAAAATTTGAATTAAAATGGCAATACTTAAGCTTTGCAAAATGACAAAAGCTGAAGGAGAAAATAATTTCTGTTGATATGCTAATACACCTGAATTCCAATAGACTCTTTTCTACTGCTTTTGTCATGCATATAATCTGCTTGAGCCAAGAATGAAAGGAAATATATGTATAATTTAGAGTAAAAACTTGAGATCAACTTCCCGAAGTTTAAAATGGAAGTGCATTACAAAATACACATAATGGGTTTATCTTGGAGTGAAAAACTCAAGGTGCTTGACATTGTTTTAAAATACATTGAAGATGAGGTAAAAGGGCGAAAACATAAATTTAGCAATCTTGTTTTCATAATTATTTGAATGGATTTGTCCTTTGTAGCTATAAAGATTTTGAAGCTTCTAAACCGAAAGCAGAAACAACTAACATTGTGGTTTTGGATTTCAATTTTCTGAGTCAAATGGACACACAGATTTCATAATTTAAAAAGGGGAATCACGAAATTATAACAATACGGAGATATGGTATGCTTGCCAATGAGATAACTATCCACCAAAGTCCAAATGAAGTGGTTGTAAGCAATTAAAGGCAACCGTACGTCCTTCGACAATGATAAAAACCCATACCGTATAGTCGACTATAAAAGGCTCCGACATAAAAAGTACGAAACAAATCAATTGAGAAAAGTAACTGCCTAATTTACAACAAAACAATTTACGCAAAAAAAAACATATATGACTGACATTTTAAAACGGAAAATTAAGTAAAAAATATCGGTTCGATGTGACTTGACGGACACATCCGAATATCGTACACTCATCGGTGGCGTTCTGGAACTTTTTGCCTTTCTATATATATCGTAAACTGTTACTTGCTTTCAAAATCACCAGACTCAAGCTTGCAGCCGCTTTTAGCAGCCAATCAAGATAGCAGCCAATCAAGATAGCAGCCACTTTTTTCCAGCAGCCAATTTTGATGATATGTCTTAAAACCAAAAAACTATATAAGATTCAAACGTTCCAAAAATCTCAAAATCTTCGTTAAATATAATTTAACAGCGGAATTCAACAATTTCACGGCTTGTGGTGATTCTCAAAAGATTTCAGTCCGTATTGTATACCAATAATGATAGGAGCCACTTTTTTCGGGGGACACTGTTTGTTTAATAAAAAATTGTACAATTTAAAATAGTTTTTTTCGTTCTTTTTCTCGTTTTTTGGTTCCTTATGATTAAGAGGTACAAAAACAATGTAGGAATAGAAAATAAAAAAAAATCAAAGAACAACTAATATTGTTAACAATGCATTTAAGTAAGATATGAGAAATCGTGATATTTATATTCCATGAACTGAATAAAAAAGATTTGCAATGTAAGAGAGAAAAATTACATACAAGCTTTCCATACACTCGGCATCCTCAAATATCCAGTATTTCAATTGAAACCATTTTCAATAACAACTTCTGTATATATAAAATGAAAAAAAGCGATATACATGCAATGTTAATCTTTTTTTGAATGTGAACAAGTATTTCCTATGAAAATCCTACGTGGACTATTTTGTACGGCATGCGACATTACTAATTTATTAATCTAATACTGAAATTTTCTTTATCAAATGTGCCATTACAAAAAATTGACATATAACTAAAACTGTGGTGGACAGACGGGCCCGGATCCCATAAAAATATTTAAGTGGCGAAAAGCCTGGGTCAATACCTTTGATTGAGCTATGTCCGGTTCGGAACTTTGCCGTTGGGATATGCCGAGGAGTACCGAATGTGTGGTTTGTAAGGAAAATACGTTACGGGGCAACTTTGAACCCCTGTAGTAGCAAGACGGGCCCGGATCCCAAAAAAATATTCAAGTGGCGAATAGCCTTTTTCAATACCTTTGAAATGACCTAGGTCTGGTTCGGAACTTTGCCGTAGGGATATGCCGAGGAGTACCGAATGTGTGGATTGTAAGGAAAATACGCTACGGGGCAACTTTGAACCCTTGTGGTGTCCAGACGGGCACGGATCCCAGAAAAATAAAACCAGACCTAGCTCATTTGAAAGGTGTTGACCGAGGCTATTCGCCACTCAAATATTTTTCTGTGATCCGGGCCCATCTGGACACCATGCACAGTTTTAGTTGTATGTCAATTATTTGTACTGGCACATTTGACAAGGAAAATTTCAGTTTTAGATTAATAAATGTGTAATGTCGCATGCCGTACAAAATAGTCCAAGTAGAATTTTCATAGAAAAATACTTGTCCACATTAAAAAACAGATTCATGTTACATGTTTATCGAAATGTTTTCATTTAATATAAACAGAAAAGATATTGAAAATGGTTTGAACTGAAATAATGGATATTTGAGGATGCCGAGTGTATGGAAAACCTGTATGTAGTTTTTCTGTCGTAAATTGCATCTTTTTTCTTCAGTTCAATGGAAATATATATATATAACACGATTCCTCACAACTTTCTTAAATCAATTATTAACAATGGTAGTTGTACTTTGATTTTTTTATTTTCTATTCCTATATTGTTCCTGTACCTCCTAATCATAAGGAATTAGAAAACGAGAAAAAGAACGGAAAAAAGGATTTCAAATTGTACAATAAAAATATTTTTTTATTAAACAAACAGTGTCCTTCGAAAACAGTGGCTGCTATCATCATTTGTATATAAAACGGAATGTCATCTTTTGAAAATCACGACCAGACGTGAAAATGTCGAATTCCACTGTCAAAGGAGGTGCTATTATAGTTGACTAAAGTAAGAATTTGGGATTTTGGAACGTTTTAGTCTTATACAGTTTTTTTTTTTGGTTTTTATACATATCATTAAAATTGGCTGCTGGAAAAAAAGTGGCTGCAATCTTGATTGGCTGCTAAAAGTGGCTGCCAGCTTGAGTCTGGTTTCAAAATGTAAGAACAAAGGTAAACGCAAAATTTTCCTTAGGAAGTGTGATAAATTTTTACCCAAACTGAGTATTTAAATAGTAAATCTTTTTATCTAATATTTCATCAATGAACACACTTATTTCTTATCCATATTAACCCTGAAATGACGTACAATGTTAAGACTTTTTTGTGACTTATTTTCCACAGCTGCTGTATTCCCTTAATCTCTAGCCAGGTGGATACAATAAGTTGATTGTGAAAGATAAGTGAGCAAAAAATATCTTGACCTATTAAAATCGTCAGTTTTTCTATGTGAACACTAGTATGATGTACCTAGCATTGAATTTCCCTGTACTCTTGTAAGACATGTCAGAATCAAAATCAACGTAATTTTTACTGACCATTGCACCTCTTAATTTTATTCAGAAAGTTCTGTCAAATCTGAAATCATAGCGCCAGCACTCTTTCTTTGTATAGCAGTTAGGCAATATATGATTACGTTGTACATTGTACAGTTGTAAAACTATTTAAATTTTTCATTTTCAATTTTTGTCACTTTGCTTCTCCATCATAAACTACTGCCTCTGATGAGAAGTTCCAGATTCATGAAATAAAATTATTGCACATGTGTTGCTGACATTCTAGACGATGTTTACCTTTCTTCTTAATTATTTCCTCCAAACAACTTTTGTTTAATTGATTGATTGATTGTTGGTTGCATAACGTCCAGTGGCAAATATTTCATGCATATTCAGGACGAGAACAAATTAACAATAAATACAATAGGTAGGTTTTGTAATGGGGGCCGTCCGGGATTAAGGTCGGAGAAATTTAGACTGCCACGGGAAAAGAGGGTACATTGGATAGGGACAGAAATTTAGCCTTGCAACAGGTCACCTACGGACCCCTCGAAGAGTTGTTGCAAGGGTTCTTAACGTGCAAAGAGCGTGGCACTCCCTTTACACGAGACATCGGATTTAACGTCCCCATTCTGACCGGACGTGGCTGCAAATTTGTACATCCCGCACAGCCAAACGGACGCCCCACTTTAGCAAGGGTTTTACTGCCGGTCGGAGGAAGACCAATGGTGACCATACTTCTATTCCCCAGTCACCCTTGGGGGATCTTTTGTTTAAAGAACCATTTAAATAAGTATGACAGTTGTTCTTTTATTAAGTGAGAAATAAGACATTCAGCTATTTATTGATTTAGCTGCTTATTTTCCATATCTCTGTAATGGCTAAATAACTTTTATTATTGTAAAAAACAAAGGAAATCAAACGATACATCAAGAAAAATCAACTGAACAAAAGAGCGCATATGACGTTAATAAACAAAATACAGTTATAAAGAGTCAAGTCTGCAAATTTGTTTAGACAATTGCTTGTTATTAGATATCATAAGTTAAAGACAACAACAACGACACTAATTGATATTCCTAATTAGTAATGGTTTTCTAATAAAAATAAAAAAATTACAACATTGGCAAATATCACGTGGCCCGAGAACACAGTTATTTCGTTGTGCATTTCTTTTAGACAATAAATGAAAATTAAAAAAATCCCACCTACGCTTTCTCAATAATATTTTTACAGTGTGGTGCACTACCTTTGGGACAAATTATATCAAAATTATAGAAAACTTCATCAGCTCTAACTCAAAATATGGACAATTTTATGTTAATGGTGTCTTGAAAACTTTTGACAGCTTCAGACTACTAATTTTTAACCTTTTTCAGCTGGTCAAAATCACTAATTTTCTTTAAAATTCATGACCCAAATTTTTTACAGTATAATTCCATCCCCCTATTTGCTTTTTGAGTCATAAAACACGAGGAAATAAGTTTGAAAGCGATATGAAAAAAAAATGCATCCAATACACTATCCCTAGTAGGAACTATATTTAGACAACGAAAATCAAAGGACAATAACTGTGTTCCAGAACCACTTGTTACACAAAAAATGGTTAAATTGTACCAAGCTGTCATACAAGTGAACGATATGATTGTATTTCAATAATACCAGTTAACAAATTTATGTATATCTTGAAAGGCATACGATACAAAATATTAAACTATTTCCACTCTCATTAGAACTGTTAGTTTATGATCAATTGCAAACCTTTCCGTGTATTTTTCATAGTGTCATGGTTTCATATGTTTGTCTATGAAAATATCTGTTCTACAAATCGTAAATATGTTTAAGGGGAGGAGCCATCTTGTACTACAAATTCCACTTGTTATTCAACGCAAAATAATTATCTAAGATACTTAAGACGATCTCATTTCATAAAGAATCTCTTTTGATTACTTATTGTACCTCGAACTTATTAACCAGGTGTAGGTCTGAAAGTTACTGGGGCATTAATAATTAGACCGTCCTCTTAGAATCCGGGGTTCAAAATTGCATCGGGAAAAATGGCCTGCGAAATACCTTAATTTACAATTTCAAGGATTAAAGTTCATTTAGTTGATTAACTCCGGTTAATATTCAGACAATATTAGAGTGGAAATCAAAATCTCTCCTAAACCGGAAAATTTTCCTGTAAAGGGAATTAAGGATGTTTGTTACACTGTTTCAAAATAACAAGCTTTTTAAAAGACTGTAATAAATTGATAGTGTATAAATGAAGGAACTAAAAAAGCAGAAAAAAATGAAGGGTCCGTGTGCTTGTTTTCGAGATATAAGCCATTGAAAATTTAGCGGGAAATGATTCTCTCTAGATTTTTCATACACTTTACATTGGCACCTTTTTTCTGTCAAAAAGTATGAAAAAATAACAAGGATTTAATAAGATTTTCAAAGATGCCATTTTAAACTATATGGAATCAAATTATGAAAAGAAAAGTAGGGGTTAGTGGGCAAAAATTTTTTATGGGACTACATGAATAAAAGCAGAGGATTCCGAATATCTGGCAAAAATTCAAAAACAAGAGGAGCGAACATCCTTAATGTATAAAATAAGTGCATTTCTCGTTTATTTGTAATGGCCGTTAGTGCCTGTTTATTCTTTATCATTTTTTTAAGGCATTCGAACTGTGGAGAAAAAAGGCGGTGGTTAATAGCTAACCTTACCTTACAATTATGATCATGATTCAACTTTATTCTAGTAAGGCGATACTGTTTGCCTCTAGCCAACGTTTCGTCTTATTCAAGTGTCACTCTATAAAGATTAACATTTATTTCAGGTCGACCCACTTTGCATCTCGTCATGAATATGCATGGCAAATTTGCCACTGGACGTTAAGAGAGCAATCAATAAATCAGCCCCATTAACGTAAAGTTTTCAGTGGATAATTGCCTCAATCAGATATCCAATTTTTAGACATTATAGCTTATATTTACAGGGATAGGTTTAGGGAACTATAAAAGGTGATCCTACATATGAACAATACGATGAATATTTTTTTTGTAAATTAAAATAAAAACCGGTTTTTTTTCCTGAAATAAGAGATATATAAGGGCAACTTAATTTTCACCCGAATATTACATCCAACTCAATTAAACGGTAACATTATTTCGGATTTTCAATTGTACAAATGCTGAAATAAAAATGTCAAAGCGTAAAAGGGCGACAGACAATGGGTTTAATTTATAATATTGTGTTTGAAGTTTAAGAATGTAATCATAATTAAATTGATTTTTAGATTTCAGCCTGTTTTCCTCATTTGTCTCAGGAAGATGCTAATGATTGATGTATGCTCAACGGGTCCAGCTGCAAATCAAATACATATTCAGGATGAGAACATGTTAATGTAATATGAATATAAACTCGGATTTGTATCAGACCTACATATTGTTTTTGAAATTTATGTGTTCTCATCAAGAACATACATGAAATATTTGCCACTGCACGTAAAGCAAACAATCAAAACGCAAACGAAGACAAGATCTTGAACAATGCTATAATGTAAAATGTCCATTGAATCACTCGATAATTATGCAAACTTGATTTTCTTGTTTTGTTATTTCTTTGCAAACCATTGATTGAACACTTATATATATTTTGTTATGGCCCTTTCCTCGCCGCTAAGCGAAGGGGGCTTTATGTGTGACCCTTGACCGTCCGTCCGTCCCTCCTTCGCTCTTCAGTCCGTCCCATTTTCGTTTCCGCACTCTAATTTAAGTTTTGCTCGTTCAAATTTTATGAAACTCACGCACAATGCGAAGAACCAACACTGGCAGAGTTTGAATTTGGGCAGTGAGTCACTAACCGCTCTAGAGCTATATTCCTGTATAACTTGGGAAATTGCAGTTTGTTTCGTTTTAGGGTCTGCAAGTGCTTGTTTGTGTACGTTTCTTACGTTTTTTACGGTTTGTAAGTCAGTAAAAGTTCAATGACAAGTTAATATTGACATTCAAAGACCTCCTTTTAAAAAGGGCATCGGGTTTGGGGATATCTCAACACCCCTTTTTGTTCAGTGGTCTTTTAATCTTTGGCATTGCACTTTTACTATTACTTAAACACTTTTTTGACAAGACTCCTTGTTTTTTTGTCACTTTGCTTCTCCATCATAAACTACTGTCTCTGATGAGAAGTTCCAGATTCATGAAATAAAATTATTGCACATGTGTTGCTGACATTCTAGACGATGTTTACCTTTCTTCTTAATTATTTCCTCCAAACAACTTTTGTTTAAAGAACCATTTAAATAAGTATGACAGTTGTTCTTTTATTAAGTGAGAAAAAGACATTCAGCTATTTATTGATCTAGCTGCTTATTTTCCATATCTCTGTAATGGCTGAATAACTTTTATTATTGTAAAGAACAAAGGAAATCAAACGATACATCAAGAAAAATCAACTGAACAAAAGAGCGCATATGACGTTATTAAACAAAATACAGTTATAAAGAGTCAAGTCTGCAAATTTGTTTAGACAATTGCTTGTTATTAGATATCATAAGTTAAAGACAACAACAACGACACTAATTGATATTCCTAATTAGTAATGGTTTTCTAATAAAAAAAAAAATTACAACATTGGCAAATATCACGTGACCCGAGAACACAGTTATTTCGTTGTGCATTTCTTTTAGACAATAAATGAAAATTAAAAAAATCCCACCTACGCTTTCTCAATAATATTTTTACAGTGTAGTGCACTACCTTTGGGACAAATTATATCAAAATTATAGAAAACTTCATCAGCTCTAACTCAAAATATGGACAATTTTATGTTAAGGGTGTCTTGAAAACTTTTGACAGCTTCGGACTACTAATTTTTAACCTTTTTCAGCTGGTCAAAATCAGTACTTTTCTTTAAAATTCATGACCCAAATTTTTTACAGTATAATTCCATCCCCCTATTTGCTTTTTGAGTCATAAAACACGAGGAAATAAGTTTGAAAGCGATATGGAAAAAAAATGCATCCAATACACTATCCCTAGTAGGAACTATATTTAGACAACGAAAATCAAAGGACAATAACTGTGTTCCAGAACCACTTGTTACACAAAAAATGTTAAATTGTACCAAGCTGTCATACAAGTGAACGATATGATTGTATTTCAATAATACCAGTTAACAAATTTATGTATATCTTGAAAGGCATACGATACAAAATATTAAACTAGTTCCACTCTCATTAGAACTGTTAGTTTATGATCAATTGCAAACCTTTCCGTGTATTTTGTATAGTGTCATGGTTTCATGGGTTTGTCTATGAAAATATCTGTTCTACAAATCGTAAATATGTTTAAGGGGAGGAGCCACAACTACAAATTCCACTTGTTATTCAACGCAAAATAATTATCTAAGATACTTAAGACGATCTCATTTCATAAAGAATCTCTTTTGATTACTTATTGTACCTCGAACTTATTAACCAGGTGTAGGTCTGAAAGTTACTGGGGCATTAATAATTAGACCGTCCCCTTAGAATCCGGGGTTCAAAATTGCATCGGAACAAATGGCCTGCGAAATACCTTAATTTACAATTTCAAGGATTAAAGTTCATTTAGTTGATTAATTCCGGTTAATATTCAGACAATATTAGAGTGGAAATCAAAATCTCTCCTAAACCGGAAAATTTTCCTGTAAAGGGAATTAAGGATGTTTGTTACACTGTTTCAAAATAACAAGCTTTTTAAAAGACTGTAATAAATTGATAGTGTATAAATGAAGGAACTAAAAAAGCAGAAAAAAATGAAGGGTCCGTGTGCTTGTTTTCGAGATATAAGCCATTGAAAATTTAGCGGGAAATGATTCTCTCTAGATTTTTCATACACTTTACATTGGCACCTTTTTTCTGTCAAAAAGTATGAAAAAATAACAAGGATTTAATAAGATTTTCAAAGATGCCATTTTAAACTATATGGAATCAAATTATGAAAAGAAAAGTAGGGGTTAGTGGGCAAAATTTTTTTATGGGACTACATGGATAAAAGCAGAGGATTCCGAATATCTGGCAAAAATTCAAAAACAAGAGGAGCGAACATCCTTAATGTATAAAATAAGTGCATTTCTCGTTTATTTGTAATGGCCGTTATTGCCTGTTTATTCTTTATCATTTTTTTAAGGCATTCGAACTGTGGAGAAAAAAGGCGGTGGTTAATAGCTAACCTTACCTTACAATTATGATCATGATTCAACTTTATTCTAGTAAGGCGATACTGTTTGCCTCTAGCCGACGTTTCGTCTTATTCAAGTGTCACTCTATAAAGATTAACATTTATTTCAGGTCGACCCACTTTGCATCTTGTCATGAATATGCATGGCAAATTTGCCACTGGACGTTAAGAGAGCAATCAATAAATCAGCCCCATTAACGTAAAGTTTTCAGTGGATAATTGCCTCAATCAGATATCCAATTTTTAGACATTTGAGCTTACATTTACATGGATAGGTTTAGGGAACTATAAAAGGTGATCCTACATATGAACAATACGATGAATATTTTTTTTGTAAATTAAAATAAAAACCGGTTTTTTTTCCTGAAATAAGAAATATATAAGGGTAACTTAATTTTCACCCGAATATTACATCCAACTCAATTAAACGGTAACATTATTTCGGATTTTCAATTGTACAAATGCTGAAATAAAAATGTCAAAGCGTAAAAGGGCGACAGACAATGGGTTTAATTTATAATATTGTGTTTGAAGTTTAAGAATGTAATCATAATTAAATTGATTTTTAGATTTCAGCCTGTTTTCCTCATTTGTCTCAGGAAGATGCTAATGATTGATGTATGCTCAACGGGTCCAGCTGCAAATCAAATACATATTCAGGATGAGAACATGTTAATGTAATATGAATATAAACTCGGATTTGTATCAGACCTACATATTGTTTTTGAAATTTATGTGTTCTCATCAAGAACATACATGAAATATTTGCCACTGCACGTAAAGCAAACAATCAAAACGCAAACGAAGACAAGATCTTGAACAATGCTATAATGTAAAATGTCCATTGAATCACTCGATAATTATGCAAACTTGATTTTCTTGTTTTGTTATTTCTTTGCAAACCATTGATTGAACACTTATATATATTTTGTTATGGCCCTTTCCTCGCCGCTAAGCGAAGGGGGCTTTATGTGTGACCCTTGACCGTCCGTCCGTCCCTCCTTCGCTCTTCAGTCCGTCCCATTTTCGTTTCCGCACTCTAATTTAAGTTTTGCTCGTTCAAATTTTATGAAACTCACGCACAATGCGAAGAACCAACACTGGCAGAGTTTGAATTTGGGCAGTGAGTCACTAACCGCTCTAGAGCTATATTCCTGTATAACTTGGGAAATTGCAGTTTGTTTCGTTTTAGGGTCTGCAAGTGCTTGTTTGTGTACGTTTCTTACGTTTTTTACGGTTTGTAAGTCAGTAAAAGTTCAATGACAAGTTAATATTGACATTCAAAGACCTCCTTTTAAAAAGGGCATCGGGTTTGGGGATATCTCAACACCCCTTTTTGTTCAGTGGTCTTTTAATCTTTGGCATTGCACTTTTACTATTACTTAAACACTTTTTTGACAAGACTCCTTGTTTTTTTGTCACTTTGCTTCTCCATCATAAACTACTGTCTCTGATGAGAAGTTCCAGATTCATGAAATAAAATTATTGCACATGTGTTGCTGACATTCTAGACGATGTTTACCTTTCTTCTTAATTATTTCCTCCAAACAACTTTTGTTTAAAGAACCATTTAAATAAGTATGACAGTTGTTCTTTTATTAAGTGAGAAAAAGACATTCAGCTATTTATTGATCTAGCTGCTTATTTTCCATATCTCTGTAATGGCTGAATAACTTTTATTATTGTAAAGAACAAAGGAAATCAAACGATACATCAAGAAAAATCAACTGAACAAAAGAGCGCATATGACGTTATTAAACAAAATACAGTTATAAAGAGTCAAGTCTGCAAATTTGTTTAGACAATTGCTTGTTATTAGATATCATAAGTTAAAGACAACAACAACGACACTAATTGATATTCCTAATTAGTAATGGTTTTCTAATAAAAAAAAAAATTACAACATTGGCAAATATCACGTGACCCGAGAACACAGTTATTTCGTTGTGCATTTCTTTTAGACAATAAATGAAAATTAAAAAAATCCCACCTACGCTTTCTCAATAATATTTTTACAGTGTGGTGCACTACCTTTGGGACAAATTATATCAAAATTATAGAAAACTTCATCAGCTCTAACTCAAAATATGGACAATTTTATGTTAAGGGTGTCTTGAAAACTTTTGACAGCTTCGGACTACTAATTTTTAACCTTTTTCAGCTGGTCAAAATCAGTACTTTTCTTTAAAATTCATGACCCAAATTTTTTACAGTATAATTCCATCCCCCTATTTGCTTTTTGAGTCATAAAACACGAGGAAATAAGTTTGAAAGCGATATGGAAAAAAAATGCATCCAATACACTATCCCTAGTAGGAACTATATTTAGACAACGAAAATCAAAGGACAATAACTGTGTTCCAGAACCACTTGTTACACAAAAAATGTTAAATTGTACCAAGCTGTCATACAAGTGAACGATATGATTGTATTTCAATAATACCAGTTAACAAATTTATGTATATCTTGAAAGGCATACGATACAAAATATTAAACTAGTTCCACTCTCATTAGAACTGTTAGTTTATGATCAATTGCAAACCTTTCCGTGTATTTTGTATAGTGTCATGGTTTCATGGGTTTGTCTATGAAAATATCTGTTCTACAAATCGTAAATATGTTTAAGGGGAGGAGCCACAACTACAAATTCCACTTGTTATTCAACGCAAAATAATTATCTAAGATACTTAAGACGATCTCATTTCATAAAGAATCTCTTTTGATTACTTATTGTACCTCGAACTTATTAACCAGGTGTAGGTCTGAAAGTTACTGGGGCATTAATAATTAGACCGTCCCCTTAGAATCCGGGGTTCAAAATTGCATCGGAACAAATGGCCTGCGAAATACCTTAATTTACAATTTCAAGGATTAAAGTTCATTTAGTTGATTAATTCCGGTTAATATTCAGACAATATTAGAGTGGAAATCAAAATCTCTCCTAAACCGGAAAATTTTCCTGTAAAGGGAATTAAGGATGTTTGTTACACTGTTTCAAAATAACAAGCTTTTTAAAAGACTGTAATAAATTGATAGTGTATAAATGAAGGAACTAAAAAAGCAGAAAAAAATGAAGGGTCCGTGTGCTTGTTTTCGAGATATAAGCCATTGAAAATTTAGCGGGAAATGATTCTCTCTAGATTTTTCATACACTTTACATTGGCACCTTTTTTCTGTCAAAAAGTATGAAAAAATAACAAGGATTTAATAAGATTTTCAAAGATGCCATTTTAAACTATATGGAATCAAATTATGAAAAGAAAAGTAGGGGTTAGTGGGCAAAATTTTTGTATGGGACTACATGGATAAAAGCAGAGGATTCCGAATATCTGGCAAAAATTCAAAAACAAGAGGAGCGAACATCCTTAATGTATAAAATAAGTGCATTTCTCGTTTATTTGTAATGGCCGTTATTGCCTGTTTATTCTTTATCATTTTTTTAAGGCATTCGAACTGTGGAGAAAAAAGGCGGTGGTTAATAGCTAACCTTACCTTACAATTATGATCATGATTCAACTTTATTCTAGTAAGGCGATACTGTTTGCCTCTAGCCGACGTTTCGTCTTATTCAAGTGTCACTCTATAAAGATTAACATTTATTTCAGGTCGACCCACTTTGCATCTTGTCATGAATATGCATGGCAAATTTGCCACTGGACGTTAAGAGAGCAATCAATAAATCAGCCCCATTAACGTAAAGTTTTCAGTGGATAATTGCCTCAATCAGATATCCAATTTTTAGACATTTGAGCTTACATTTACATGGATAGGTTTAGGGAACTATAAAAGGTGATCCTACATATGAACAATACGATGAATATTTTTTTTGTAAATTAAAATAAAAACCGGTTTTTTTTCCTGAAATAAGAAATATATAAGGGTAACTTAATTTTCACCCGAATATTACATCCAACTCAATTAAACGGTAACATTATTTCGGATTTTCAATTGTACAAATGCTGAAATAAAAATGTCAAAGCGTAAAAGGGCGACAGACAATGGGTTTAATTTATAATATTGTGTTTGAAGTTTAAGAATGTAATCATAATTAAATTGATTTTTAGATTTCAGCCTGTTTTCCTCATTTGTCTCAGGAAGATGCTAATGATTGATGTATGCTCAACGGGTCCAGCTGCAAATCAAATACATATTCAGGATGAGAACATGTTAATGTAATATGAATATAAACTCGGATTTGTATCAGACCTACATATTGTTTTTGAAATTTATGTGTTCTCATCAAGAACATACATGAAATATTTGCCACTGCACGTAAAGCAAACAATCAAAACGCAAACGAAGACAAGATCTTGAACAATGCTATAATGTAAAATGTCCATTGAATCACTCGATAATTATGCAAACTTGATTTTCTTGTTTTGTTATTTCTTTGCAAACCATTGATTGAACACTTATATATATTTTGTTATGCCCCTTTCCTCGCCGCTAAGCGAAGGGGGCTTTATGTGTGACCCTTGACCGTCCGTCCGTCCCTCCTTCGCTCTTCAGTCCGTCCCATTTTCGTTTCCGCACTCTAATTTAAGTTTTGCTCGTTCAAATTTTATGAAACTCACGCACAATGCGAAGAACCAACACTGGCAGAGTTTGAATTTAGGCAGTGAGTCACTAACCGCTCTAGAGCTATATTCCTGTATAACTTGGGAAATTGCAGTTTGTTTCGTTTTAGGGTCTGCAAGTGCTTGTTTGTGTACGTTTCTTACGTTTTTTACGGTTTGTAAGTCAGTAAAAGTTCAATGACAAGTTAATATTGACATTCAAAGACCTCCTTTTAAAAAGGGCATCGGGTTTGGGGATATCTCAACACCCCTTTTTGTTCAGTGGTCTTTTAGTCTTTGGCATTGCACTTTTACTATTACTTAAACACTTTTTTGACAAGACTCCTTGTTTTTTTGTCACTTTGCTTCTCCATCATAAACTACTGTCTCTGATGAGAAGTTCCAGATTCATGAAATAAAATTATTGCACATGTGTTGCTGACATTCTAGACGATGTTTACCTTTCTTCTTAATTATTTCCTCCAAACAACTTTTGTTTAAAGAACCATTTAAATAAGTATGACAGTTGTTCTTTTATTAAGTGAGAAAAAGACATTCAGCTATTTATTGATCTAGCTGCTTATTTTCCATATCTCTGTAATGGCTGAATAACTTTTATTATTGTAAAGAACAAAGGAAATCAAACGATACATCAAGAAAAATCAACTGAACAAAAGAGCGCATATGACGTTATTAAACAAAATACAGTTATAAAGAGTCAAGTCTGCAAATTTGTTTAGACAATTGCTTGTTATTAGATATCATAAGTTAAAGACAACAACAACGACACTAATTGATATTCCTAATTAGTAATGGTTTTCTAATAAAAAAAAAAATTACAACATTGGCAAATATCACGTGGCCCGAGAACACAGTTATTTCGTTGTGCATTTCTTTTAGACAATAAATGAAAATTAAAAAAATCCCACCTACGCTTTCTCAATAATATTTTTACAGTGTGGTGCACTACCTTTGGGACAAATTATATCAAAATTATAGAAAACTTCATCAGCTCTAACTCAAAATATGGACAATTTTATGTTAAGGGTGTCTTGAAAACTTTTGACAGCTTCGGACTACTAATTTTTAACCTTTTTCAGCTGGTCAAAATCACTACTTTTCTTTAAAATTCATGACCCAAATTTTTTACAGTATAATTCCATCCCCCTATTTGCTTTTTGAGTCATAAAACACGAGGAAATAAGTTTGAAAGCGATATGGGAAAAAAATGCATCCAATACACTATCCCTAGTAGGAACTATATTTAGACAACGAAAATCAAAGGACAATAACTGTGTTCCAGAACCACTTGTTACACAAAAAATGTTAAATTGTACCAAGCTGTCATACAAGTGAACGATATGATTGTATTTCAATAATACCAGTTAACAAATTTATGTATATCTTGAAAGGCATACGATACAAAATATTAAACTAGTTCCACTCTCATTAGAACTGTTAGTTTATGATCAATTGCAAACCTTTCCGTGTATTTTGTATAGTGTCATGGTTTCATGGGTTTGTCTATGAAAATATCTGTTCTACAAATCGTAAATATGTTTAAGGGGAGGAGCCATCTTGTACTACAAATTCCACTTGTTATTCAACGCAAAATAATTATCTAAGATACTTACTGTGGATTCATTATTATTCGTTGGATACCAATTTTCGTGTATTTCGTGGGTACAGGTGAACCACGAAATTAAATGTTCAGCGAATAACAAATTTTCCATAGGCTTGTATGCAGACTTCGTCAAAACCACGAAATTAAATATCAACGAAAATGTAAGTTTTCCTTAATCCACGAAATTTGGTACCCACGAAAATAAATGAATCCACAGTAAGACGATCTCATTTCATAAAGAATCTCTTTTGATTACTTATTGTACCTCGAACTTATTAACCAGGTGTAGGTCTGAAAGTTACTGGGGCATTAATAATTAGACCGTCCCCTTAGAATCCGGGGTTCAAAATTGCATCGGAAAAAATGGCCTGCGAAATACCTTAATTTACAATTTCAAGGATTAAAGTTCATTTAGTTGATTAATTCCGGTTAATATTCAGACAATATTAGAGTGGAAATCAAAATCTCTCCTAAACCGGAAAATTTTCCTGTAAAGGGAATTAAGGATGTTTGTTACACTGTTTCAAAATAACAAGCTTTTTAAAAGACTGTAATAAATTGATAGTGTATAAATGAAGGAACTAAAAAAGCAGAAAAAAATGAAGGGTCCGTGTGCTTGTTTTCGAGATATAAGCCATTGAAAATTTAGCGGGAAATGATTCTCTCTAGATTTTTCATACACTTTACATTGGCACCTTTTTTCTGTCAAAAAGTATGAAAAAATAACAAGGATTTAATAAGATTTTCAAAGATGCCATTTTAAACTATATGGAATCAAATTATGAAAAGAAAAGTAGGGGTTAGTGGGCAAAATTTTTTTATGGGACTACATGGATAAAAGCAGAGGATTCCGAATATCTGGCAAAAATTCAAAAACAAGAGGAGCGAACATCCTTAATGTATAAAATAAGTGCATTTCTCGTTTATTTGTAATGGCCGTTATTGCCTGTTTATTCTTTATCATTTTTTTAAGGCATTCGAACTGTGGAGAAAAAAGGCGGTGGTTAATAGCTAACCTTACCTTACAATTATGATCATGATTCAACTTTATTCTAGTAAGGCGATACTGTTTGCCTCTAGCCGACGTTTCGTCTTATTCAAGTGTCACTCTATAAAGATTAACATTTATTTCAGGTCGACCCACTTTGCATCTTGTCATGAATATGCATGGCAAATTTGCCACTGGACGTTAAGAGAGCAATCAATAAATCAGCCCCATTAACGTAAAGTTTTCAGTGGATAATTGCCTCAATCAGATATCCAATTTTTAGACATTTGAGCTTACATTTACATGGATAGGTTTAGGGAACTATAAAAGGTGATCCTACATATGAACAATACGATGAATATTTTTTTTGTAAATTAAAATAAAAACCGGTTTTTTTTCCTGAAATAAGAAATATATAAGGGTAACTTAATTTTCACCCGAATATTACATCCAACTCAATTAAACGGTAACATTATTTCGGATTTTCAATTGTACAAATGCTGAAATAAAAATGTCAAAGCGTAAAAGGGCGACAGACAATGGGTTTAATTTATAATATTGTGTTTGAAGTTTAAGAATGTAATCATAATTAAATTGATTTTTAGATTTCAGCCTGTTTTCCTCATTTGTCTCAGGAAGATGCTAATGATTGATGTCTGCTCAACGGGTCCAGCTGCAAATCAAATACATATTCAGGATGAGAACATGTTAATGTAATATGAATATAAACTCGGATTTGTATCAGACCTACATATTGTTTTTGAAATTTATGTGTTCTCATCAAGAACATACATGAAATATTTGCCACTGCACGTAAAGCAAACAATCAAAACGCAAACGAAGACAAGATCTTGAACAATGCTATAATGTAAAATGTCCATTGAATCACTCGATAATTATGCAAACTTGATTTTCTTGTTTTGTTATTTCTTTGCAAACCATTGATTGAACACTTATATATATTTTGTTATGGCCCTTTCCTCGCCGCTAAGCGAAGGGGGCTTTATGTGTGACCCTTGACCGTCCGTCCGTCCCTCCTTCGCTCTTCAGTCCGTCCCATTTTCGTTTCCGCACTCTAATTTAAGTTTTGCTCGTTCAAATTTTATGAAACTCACGCACAATGCGAAGAACCAACACTGGCAGAGTTTGAATTTGGGCAGTGAGTCACTAACCGCTCTAGAGCTATATTCCTGTATAACTTGGGAAATTGCAGTTTGTTTCGTTTTAGGGTCTGCAAGTGCTTGTTTGTGTACGTTTCTTACGTTTTTTACGGTTTGTAAGTCAGTAAAAGTTCAATGACAAGTTAATATTGACATTCAAAGACCTCCTTTTAAAAAGGGCATCGGGTTTGGGGATATCTCAACACCCCTTTTTGTTCAGTGGTCTTTTAATCTTTGGCATTGCACTTTTACTATTACTTAAACACTTTTTTGACAAGACTCCTTGTTTTTTTGTCACTTTGCTTCTCCATCATAAACTACTGTCTCTGATGAGAAGTTCCAGATTCATGAAATAAAATTATTGCACATGTGTTGCTGACATTCTAGACGATGTTTACCTTTCTTCTTAATTATTTCCTCCAAACAACTTTTGTTTAAAGAACCATTTAAATAAGTATGACAGTTGTTCTTTTATTAAGTGAGAAAAAGACATTCAGCTATTTATTGATCTAGCTGCTTATTTTCCATATCTCTGTAATGGCTGAATAACTTTTATTATTGTAAAGAACAAAGGAAATCAAACGATACATCAAGAAAAATCAACTGAACAAAAGAGCGCATATGACGTTATTAAACAAAATACAGTTATAAAGAGTCAAGTCTGCAAATTTGTTTAGACAATTGCTTGTTATTAGATATCATAAGTTAAAGACAACAACAACGACACTAATTGATATTCCTAATTAGTAATGGTTTTCTAATAAAAAAAAAAATTACAACATTGGCAAATATCACGTGACCCGAGAACACAGTTATTTCGTTGTGCATTTCTTTTAGACAATAAATGAAAATTAAAAAAATCCCACCTACGCTTTCTCAATAATATTTTTACAGTGTGGTGCACTACCTTTGGGACAAATTATATCAAAATTATAGAAAACTTCATCAGCTCTAACTCAAAATATGGACAATTTTATGTTAAGGGTGTCTTGAAAACTTTTGACAGCTTCGGACTACTAATTTTTAACCTTTTTCAGCTGGTCAAAATCAGTACTTTTCTTTAAAATTCATGACCCAAATTTTTTACAGTATAATTCCATCCCCCTATTTGCTTTTTGAGTCATAAAACACGAGGAAATAAGTTTGAAAGCGATATGGAAAAAAAATGCATCCAATACACTATCCCTAGTAGGAACTATATTTAGACAACGAAAATCAAAGGACAATAACTGTGTTCCAGAACCACTTGTTACACAAAAAATGTTAAATTGTACCAAGCTGTCATACAAGTGAACGATATGATTGTATTTCAATAATACCAGTTAACAAATTTATGTATATCTTGAAAGGCATACGATACAAAATATTAAACTAGTTCCACTCTCATTAGAACTGTTAGTTTATGATCAATTGCAAACCTTTCCGTGTATTTTGTATAGTGTCATGGTTTCATGGGTTTGTCTATGAAAATATCTGTTCTACAAATCGTAAATATGTTTAAGGGGAGGAGCCACAACTACAAATTCCACTTGTTATTCAACGCAAAATAATTATCTAAGATACTTAAGACGATCTCATTTCATAAAGAATCTCTTTTGATTACTTATTGTACCTCGAACTTATTAACCAGGTGTAGGTCTGAAAGTTACTGGGGCATTAATAATTAGACCGTCCCCTTAGAATCCGGGGTTCAAAATTGCATCGGAACAAATGGCCTGCGAAATACCTTAATTTACAATTTCAAGGATTAAAGTTCATTTAGTTGATTAATTCCGGTTAATATTCAGACAATATTAGAGTGGAAATCAAAATCTCTCCTAAACCGGAAAATTTTCCTGTAAAGGGAATTAAGGATGTTTGTTACACTGTTTCAAAATAACAAGCTTTTTAAAAGACTGTAATAAATTGATAGTGTATAAATGAAGGAACTAAAAAAGCAGAAAAAAATGAAGGGTCCGTGTGCTTGTTTTCGAGATATAAGCCATTGAAAATTTAGCGGGAAATGATTCTCTCTAGATTTTTCATACACTTTACATTGGCACCTTTTTTCTGTCAAAAAGTATGAAAAAATAACAAGGATTTAATAAGATTTTCAAAGATGCCATTTTAAACTATATGGAATCAAATTATGAAAAGAAAAGTAGGGGTTAGTGGGCAAAATTTTTGTATGGGACTACATGGATAAAAGCAGAGGATTCCGAATATCTGGCAAAAATTCAAAAACAAGAGGAGCGAACATCCTTAATGTATAAAATAAGTGCATTTCTCGTTTATTTGTAATGGCCGTTATTGCCTGTTTATTCTTTATCATTTTTTTAAGGCATTCGAACTGTGGAGAAAAAAGGCGGTGGTTAATAGCTAACCTTACCTTACAATTATGATCATGATTCAACTTTATTCTAGTAAGGCGATACTGTTTGCCTCTAGCCGACGTTTCGTCTTATTCAAGTGTCACTCTATAAAGATTAACATTTATTTCAGGTCGACCCACTTTGCATCTTGTCATGAATATGCATGGCAAATTTGCCACTGGACGTTAAGAGAGCAATCAATAAATCAGCCCCATTAACGTAAAGTTTTCAGTGGATAATTGCCTCAATCAGATATCCAATTTTTAGACATTTGAGCTTACATTTACATGGATAGGTTTAGGGAACTATAAAAGGTGATCCTACATATGAACAATACGATGAATATTTTTTTTGTAAATTAAAATAAAAACCGGTTTTTTTTCCTGAAATAAGAAATATATAAGGGTAACTTAATTTTCACCCGAATATTACATCCAACTCAATTAAACGGTAACATTATTTCGGATTTTCAATTGTACAAATGCTGAAATAAAAATGTCAAAGCGTAAAAGGGCGACAGACAATGGGTTTAATTTATAATATTGTGTTTGAAGTTTAAGAATGTAATCATAATTAAATTGATTTTTAGATTTCAGCCTGTTTTCCTCATTTGTCTCAGGAAGATGCTAATGATTGATGTATGCTCAACGGGTCCAGCTGCAAATCAAATACATATTCAGGATGAGAACATGTTAATGTAATATGAATATAAACTCGGATTTGTATCAGACCTACATATTGTTTTTGAAATTTATGTGTTCTCATCAAGAACATACATGAAATATTTGCCACTGCACGTAAAGCAAACAATCAAAACGCAAACGAAGACAAGATCTTGAACAATGCTATAATGTAAAATGTCCATTGAATCACTCGATAATTATGCAAACTTGATTTTCTTGTTTTGTTATTTCTTTGCAAACCATTGATTGAACACTTATATATATTTTGTTATGCCCCTTTCCTCGCCGCTAAGCGAAGGGGGCTTTATGTGTGACCCTTGACCGTCCGTCCGTCCCTCCTTCGCTCTTCAGTCCGTCCCATTTTCGTTTCCGCACTCTAATTTAAGTTTTGCTCGTTCAAATTTTATGAAACTCACGCACAATGCGAAGAACCAACACTGGCAGAGTTTGAATTTAGGCAGTGAGTCACTAACCGCTCTAGAGCTATATTCCTGTATAACTTGGGAAATTGCAGTTTGTTTCGTTTTAGGGTCTGCAAGTGCTTGTTTGTGTACGTTTCTTACGTTTTTTACGGTTTGTAAGTCAGTAAAAGTTCAATGACAAGTTAATATTGACATTCAAAGACCTCCTTTTAAAAAGGGCATCGGGTTTGGGGATATCTCAACACCCCTTTTTGTTCAGTGGTCTTTTAGTCTTTGGCATTGCACTTTTACTATTACTTAAACACTTTTTTGACAAGACTCCTTGTTTTTTTGTCACTTTGCTTCTCCATCATAAACTACTGTCTCTGATGAGAAGTTCCAGATTCATGAAATAAAATTATTGCACATGTGTTGCTGACATTCTAGACGATGTTTACCTTTCTTCTTAATTATTTCCTCCAAACAACTTTTGTTTAAAGAACCATTTAAATAAGTATGACAGTTGTTCTTTTATTAAGTGAGAAAAAGACATTCAGCTATTTATTGATCTAGCTGCTTATTTTCCATATCTCTGTAATGGCTGAATAACTTTTATTATTGTAAAGAACAAAGGAAATCAAACGATACATCAAGAAAAATCAACTGAACAAAAGAGCGCATATGACGTTATTAAACAAAATACAGTTATAAAGAGTCAAGTCTGCAAATTTGTTTAGACAATTGCTTGTTATTAGATATCATAAGTTAAAGACAACAACAACGACACTAATTGATATTCCTAATTAGTAATGGTTTTCTAATAAAAAAAAAAATTACAACATTGGCAAATATCACGTGGCCCGAGAACACAGTTATTTCGTTGTGCATTTCTTTTAGACAATAAATGAAAATTAAAAAAATCCCACCTACGCTTTCTCAATAATATTTTTACAGTGTGGTGCACTACCTTTGGGACAAATTATATCAAAATTATAGAAAACTTCATCAGCTCTAACTCAAAATATGGACAATTTTATGTTAAGGGTGTCTTGAAAACTTTTGACAGCTTCGGACTACTAATTTTTAACCTTTTTCAGCTGGTCAAAATCACTACTTTTCTTTAAAATTCATGACCCAAATTTTTTACAGTATAATTCCATCCCCCTATTTGCTTTTTGAGTCATAAAACACGAGGAAATAAGTTTGAAAGCGATATGGGAAAAAAATGCATCCAATACACTATCCCTAGTAGGAACTATATTTAGACAACGAAAATCAAAGGACAATAACTGTGTTCCAGAACCACTTGTTACACAAAAAATGTTAAATTGTACCAAGCTGTCATACAAGTGAACGATATGATTGTATTTCAATAATACCAGTTAACAAATTTATGTATATCTTGAAAGGCATACGATACAAAATATTAAACTAGTTCCACTCTCATTAGAACTGTTAGTTTATGATCAATTGCAAACCTTTCCGTGTATTTTGTATAGTGTCATGGTTTCATGGGTTTGTCTATGAAAATATCTGTTCTACAAATCGTAAATATGTTTAAGGGGAGGAGCCATCTTGTACTACAAATTCCACTTGTTATTCAACGCAAAATAATTATCTAAGATACTTACTGTGGATTCATTATTATTCGTTGGATACCAATTTTCGTGTATTTCGTGGGTACAGGTGAACCACGAAATTAAATGTTCAGCGAATAACAAATTTTCCATAGGCTTGTATGCAGACTTCGTCAAAACCACGAAATTAAATATCAACGAAAATGTAAGTTTTCCTTAATCCACGAAATTTGGTACCCACGAAAATAAATGAATCCACAGTAAGACGATCTCATTTCATAAAGAATCTCTTTTGATTACTTATTGTACCTCGAACTTATTAACCAGGTGTAGGTCTGAAAGTTACTGGGGCATTAATAATTAGACCGTCCCCTTAGAATCCGGGGTTCAAAATTGCATCGGAAAAAATGGCCTGCGAAATACCTTAATTTACAATTTCAAGGATTAAAGTTCATTTAGTTGATTAATTCCGGTTAATATTCAGACAATATTAGAGTGGAAATCAAAATCTCTCCTAAACCGGAAAATTTTCCTGTAAAGGGAATTAAGGATGTTTGTTACACTGTTTCAAAATAACAAGCTTTTTAAAAGACTGTAATAAATTGATAGTGTATAAATGAAGGAACTAAAAAAGCAGAAAAAAATGAAGGGTCCGTGTGCTTGTTTTCGAGATATAAGCCATTGAAAATTTAGCGGGAAATGATTCTCTCTAGATTTTTCATACACTTTACATTGGCACCTTTTTTCTGTCAAAAAGTATGAAAAAATAACAAGGATTTAATAAGATTTTCAAAGATGCCATTTTAAACTATATGGAATCAAATTATGAAAAGAAAAGTAGGGGTTAGTGGGCAAAATTTTTTTATGGGACTACATGGATAAAAGCAGAGGATTCCGAATATCTGGCAAAAATTCAAAAACAAGAGGAGCGAACATCCTTAATGTATAAAATAAGTGCATTTCTCGTTTATTTGTAATGGCCGTTATTGCCTGTTTATTCTTTATCATTTTTTTAAGGCATTCGAACTGTGGAGAAAAAAGGCGGTGGTTAATAGCTAACCTTACCTTACAATTATGATCATGATTCAACTTTATTCTAGTAAGGCGATACTGTTTGCCTCTAGCCGACGTTTCGTCTTATTCAAGTGTCACTCTATAAAGATTAACATTTATTTCAGGTCGACCCACTTTGCATCTTGTCATGAATATGCATGGCAAATTTGCCACTGGACGTTAAGAGAGCAATCAATAAATCAGCCCCATTAACGTAAAGTTTTCAGTGGATAATTGCCTCAATCAGATATCCAATTTTTAGACATTTGAGCTTACATTTACATGGATAGGTTTAGGTAACTATAAAAGGTGATCCTACATATGAACAATACGATGAATATTTTTTTTGTAAATTAAAATAAAAACCGGTTTTTTTTTCCTGAAATAAGAGATATATAAGGGTAACTTAATTTTCACCCGAATATTACATCCAACTCAATTAAACGGTAACATTATTTCGGATTTTCAATTGTACAAATGCTGAAATAAAAATGTCAAAGCGTAAAAGGGCGACAGACAATGGGTTTAATTTATAATATTGTGTTTGAAGTTTAAGAATGTAATCATAATTAAATTGATTTTTAGATTTCAGCCTGTTTTCCTCATTTGTCTCAGGAAGATGCTAATGATTGATGTCTGCTCAACGGGTCCAGCTGCAAATCAAATACATATTCAGGATGAGAACATGTTAATGTAATATGAATATAAACTCGGATTTGTATCAGACCTACATATTGTTTTTGAAATTTATGTGTTCTCATCAAGAACATACATGAAATATTTGCCACTGCACGTAAAGCAAACAATCAAAACGCAAACGAAGACAAGATCTTGAACAATGCTATAATGTAAAATGTCCATTGAATCACTCGATAATTATGCAAACTTGATTTTCTTGTTTTGTTATTTCTTTGCAAACCATTGATTGAACACTTATATATATTTTGTTATGGCCCTTTCCTCGCCGCTAAGCGAAGGGGGCTTTATGTGTGACCCTTGACCGTCCGTCCGTCCCTCCTTCGCTCTTCAGTCCGTCCCATTTTCGTTTCCGCACTCTAATTTAAGTTTTGCTCGTTCAAATTTTATGAAACTCACGCACAATGCGAAGAACCAACACTGGCAGAGTTTGAATTTGGGCAGTGAGTCACTAACCGCTCTAGAGCTATATTCCTGTATAACTTGGGAAATTGCAGTTTGTTTCGTTTTAGGGTCTGCAAGTGCTTGTTTGTGTACGTTTCTTACGTTTTTTACGGTTTGTAAGTCAGTAAAAGTTCAATGACAAGTTAATATTGACATTCAAAGACCTCCTTTTAAAAAGGGCATCGGGTTTGGGGATATCTCAACACCCCTTTTTGTTCAGTGGTCTTTTAGTCTTTGGCATTGCACTTTTACTATTACTTAAACACTTTTTTGACAAGACTCCTTGTTTTTTTGTCACTTTGCTTCTCCATCATAAACTACTGTCTCTGATGAGAAGTTCCAGATTCATGAAATAAAATTATTGCACATGTGTTGCTGACATTCTAGACGATGTTTACCTTTCTTCTTAATTATTTCCTCCAAACAACTTTTGTTTAAAGAACCATTTAAATAAGTATGACAGTTGTTCTTTTATTAAGTGAGAAAAAGACATTCAGCTATTTATTGATCTAGCTGCTTATTTTCCATATCTCTGTAATGGCTGAATAACTTTTATTATTGTAAAGAACAAAGGAAATCAAACGATACACTAAGAAAAATCAACTGAACAAAAGAGCGCATATGACGTTATTAAACAAAATACAGTTATAAAGAGTCAAGTCTGCAAATTTGTTTAGACAATTGCTTGTTATTAGATATCATAAGTTAAAGACAACAACAACGACACTAATTGATATTCCTAATTAGTAATGGTTTTCTAATAAAAAAAAAATTACAACATTGGCAAATATCACGTGGCCCGAGAACACAGTTATTTCGTTGTGCATTTCTTTTAGACAATAAATGCAAATTAAAAAAATCCCACCTACGCTTTCTCAATAATATTTTTACAGTGTGGTGCACTACCTTTGGGACAAATTATATCAAAATTATAGAAAACTTCATCAGCTCTAACTCAAAATATGGACAATTTTATGTTAAGGGTGTCTTGAAAACTTTTGACAGCTTCGGACTACTAATTTTTAACCTTTTTCAGCTGGTCAAAATCACTACTTTTCTTTAAAATTCATGACCCAAATTGTTTACAGTATAATTCCATCCCCCTTTTTGCTTTTTGAGTCATAAAACACGAGGAAATAAGTTTGAAAGCGATATGGAAAAAAAATGCATCCAATACACTATCCCTAGTAGGAACTATATTTAGACAACGAAAATCAAAGGACAATTACTGTGTTCCAGAACCACTTGTTACACAAAAAATGGTTAAATTGTACCAAGCTGTCATACAAGTGAACGATATGATTGTATTTCAATAATACCAGTTAACAAATTTATGTATATCTTGAAAGGCATACGATACAAAATATTAAACTAGTTCCACTCTCATTAGAACTGTTAGTTTATGATCAATTGCAAACCTTTCCGTGTATTTTGTATAGTGTCATGGTTTCATGGGTTTGTCTATGAAAATATCTGTTCTACAAATCGTAAATAGGTTTAAGGGGAGGAGCCATCTTGTACTACAAATTCCACTTGTTATTCAACGCAAAATAATTATCTAAGATACTTAAGACGATCTCATTTCATAAAGAATCTCTTTTGATTACTTATTGTACCTCGAACTTATTAACCAGGTGTAGGTCTGAAAGTTACTGGGGCATTAATAATTAGACCGTCCCCTTAGAATCCGGGGTTCAAAATTGCATCGGGAAAAATGGCCTGCGAAATACCTTAATTTACAATTTCAAGGATTAAAGTTCATTTAGTTGATTAATTCCGGTTAATATTCAGACAATATTAGAGTGGAAATCAAAATCTCTCCTAAACCGGAAAATTTTCCTGTAAAGGGAATTAAGGATGTTTGTTACACTGTTTCAAAATAACAAGCTTTTTAAAAGACTATAATAAATTGATAGTGTATAAATGAAGGAACTAAAAAAGCAGAAAAAAATGAAGGGTCCGTGTGCTTGTTTTCGAGATATAAGCCATTGAAAATTTAGCGGGAAATGATTCTCTCTAGATTTTTCATACACTTTACATTGGCACCTTTTTTCTGTCAAAAAGTATGAAAAAATAACAAGGATTTAATAAGATTTTCAAAGATGCCATTTAAAACTATATGGAATCAAATTATGAAAAGAAAAGTAGGGGTTAGTGGGCAAAATTTTTTTATGGGACTACATGGATAAAAGCAGAGGATTCCGAATATCTGGCAAAAATTCAAAAACAAGAGGAGCGAACATCCTTAATGTATAAAATAAGTGCATTTCTCGTTTATTTGTAATGGCCGTTATTGCCTGTTTATTCTTTATCATTTTTTTAAGGCATTCGAACTGTGGAGAAAAAAGGCGGTGGTTAATAGCTAACCTTACCTTACAATTATGATCATGATTCAACTTTATTCTAGTAAGGCGATACTGTTTGCCTCTAGCCAACGTTTCGTCTCATTCAAGTGTCACTCTATAAAGATTAACATTTATTTCAGGTCGACCCACTTTGCATCTCGTCATGAATATGCATGGCAAATTTGCCACTGGACGTTAAGAGAGCAATCAATAAATCAGCCCCATTAACGTAAAGTTTTCAGTGGATAATTGCGTCAATCAGATATCCAATTTTTAGACATTATAGCTTACATTTACAGGGATAGGTTTAGGGAACTATAAAAGGTGATCGTACATATGAAAAATACAATGAATATTTTTTTTGTAAATTAAGATAAAAACCATCGATTCTGGGTTTTTTTCTGAAATAAGAGATATATAAGGGTAACTTAATTTTCACCCGTTTATTACATACAACTCAATTAAACGGCAACATTATTTCGGATTTTCAATTGTACAAATGCTAAAATAAAAATGTCAAAGAGTAAAAGGGCGACAGACAATGGGTTTAATTTATAATATTGTGTTTGAAGTTTAAGAATGTAATCATAATTAAATTGTGTAAGGACTTTGGCTTTTTATGATTTTATTTTAGATTTTTAGATTTCAGCCTGTTTTCCTCATTTGTCTCAGGAAGATGCTAATGATTGATGTCTGCTCAACGGGTCCAGCTGCAAATCAAATGCATATTCAGGATGAGAACATGATATTGTAATACAGGCGCGGATCCAGAGCTTAAAGCGGGGGGGTTTTTGAGAAGCATTTTTGAACATTATAGAAGTGTTCTTAATTGTTATACAAAACCTTAATATGTTTTTTCAATAATTGGCACACTTTTTGTTCATCCGTCATATGGTTACTCAAAATTGAATTTTTAGATTAGTTTAATTATTTTAATTCCAGATAAAAATACTTCAATAAACATGATAAATGAAAATTGGCAAACATTGAATGTACAAAGTTATCCTAAAAAGTCTATTGTTGATAATTTCATCCTGATGTTATGGGCTCTAGCATACAGATCGATCACTGCACTTTTGACAATTTCCGTGCTGATATGAATATTCATTAAAGCAAGGCCATTGAGTCTCTCGCTTGTCATGGTTGATCGCAAATAGGTCTTTATGAATTTGAAAGAGCTGAAAGTCTTGTAATTCTCTTAATAAGGCTGTTTGGTGGTATTCTGTGTTTCCGTGAAATTTACATTCACCATTTACCTTTACCAAATTCTGAAAATGTCCGAGGTTGTGGGCAGTAGCGCACAAAACGCAAAATTTGCAGTAAATTCCGTCGGTGAAGTTAAATAGACAATCCATGGGTAATAGAGCATCTTTTAAACCCGTACATTTCTCGTTTAGGAAAAGGAAAAAAAAACTATGATAAGTGGTTTACAGTTTTCAATTAGAATGCTATACATATTAGCACTAGGTACAGATGTGGAAATAAAGTTTGCAATATCCTTATATTCAGCAGGTGTCGCAGCAGTTGCAGAATTTAAAAAAAATAATAACCCGAACCCCCCAAACCCCCCTAAATCCGCTAGTATGTAATATGAATATAAACTCGGATTTGTATCAGACCTACGTATTGTTTTTAAAAATTATGTGTTCTCATCATGAAAATACATGAAGTATTTGCCACTGCACATAAAGCAAACAATCAAAACGCAAACGAAGACAAGATCTTGTACAATGCTATAAATGTAAAATTTCCATTGAATCCCTCGCTAATTATGCAAACTTGATTTTCTTGTTTAGTTATTTCTTTTCAAACCATTGATTGAACACTTATATATTTTTTGTTATGCCCTTTCCCTCGCCGCTAAGCGAAGGGGGATTTATGTGTGACCCTTGACCGTCCGTCCGTCTTTCCGTCCGTCCGTCTTTCCGTCCGTCCGTCTTTCCGTCCGTCCCTTCTTCCGTCCTTCAGTCCGTCCTTTTTTCGTTTCCGCACTCTAATTTAAGTTTTTGTCGTTCAAATTTATGAAACTCACACACAATGCTAAGAACCAACTCTCGCAGAGTTTGAATTTGGGCAGTAAGTCACTAACCTTTATATTCCCGTATAACTTGGGAAATTGCAATTTGTTTCGTTTTAGGCTTCTGCAAGTGCTTGTTTGTGTACGTTTCTTACGTTTTTTACGGTTTGTAAGTCAGTAAAAGTTCAATGACAAGTTAATATTGACATTCAAAGACCTCCTTTTAAAAAGGGCATCAGGTTTGGGGATCTCAACATCCCTTTTTGTTCAGTGGTCTTTTAATCTCTAGCATTGAACTTTTACTATTACTTAAACACTTTTTTGACAAGACTCCTTGTTTTTCTTGAGATAAAATAATGTCTCCCTAATGAATTTAGATAAACAATTGGATGTAAGAGTAAAATGAATGGTTTTCTTCCTGTGTGTCAAATCGGAGCGGTTTATTTACATAGAAGAGTGGTTATACGTCAGTGAGACAACAACTTAACAGAAAATATGCTCAAAAGATATCTAGAAGGCAATGTTCCGACTTCAACAATAGACAGATGTATACACATACAAAGCTTTTAATCGTCCTGAGCTGTGAAGAAATTCAACAGAAATAATTAAAGAACTGCCACTTAAAACATTATTCTCCTCATAACGAAAAAGTATAAAGCATGATTGTAATTTTTCTATTCTTTTATACACTTGTTTTCAATACACCAATAAGTATGTACATTTGTAATTATTTATATGAACAAATAAACGGTAATTTTGGAATTATTACCAATAAGACAGCTGGTTAATAATATTTATAAATGATTTTAAAAGTAAAAATACCCAGTCATTGTCTACTACTCTTATTCCTATCTCCAAATAAAAAAAAGATATTCGTTTTTAAATTCGACACTGCTTGTAAAAACACGAGTAAACATGTTGTTCAAGCTAAAATTAGGGCAATATAAATATGTCCTAAGTCAGGAACCTGATGTTCAGTGGTTGTCGGTTGTTGATGTGGTTCATAAGTGTTTCTCGTTTTTATATAGATTAGACCGTTGTTTTTTCAGTTTGAATGGTTTTACACTAGTCATTTGTGGGGCCCTTTATAGCTTGCTGTTCGGTGTGAGCCAAGGCTCTGCGTTGAAGGCCGTACTTTGACCTATAATGGTTTACTTTTACAAATGGTGACCTGGATGGAGAGTTGTCTCATTGGCACTCATACCACATCTTCTTATATCTATATAAATAAATACACACATAAGGGCATCTTCAGATTAGAAATAAGGTCACTAAATGGTCATCTTCAAACCAGCAGTTAAACCCTTGCCAAAGTGTGGCGTCTGTTTTGCTGTGGTCGGAATGGAGCTTATAATGATTTTAGTAAGTGCATGTTGATAAAAGTATTCATTGACATGTTTGTTTATGAACTACTTACATTACAATATTTTCATGAGATACCATAATATTCATTTGACAGACGTGATTATATTTATTTAAACGGGATTACTATTTATTTTAGAACTACATGTAATACATTTAAAATATTTTATTGTTTTGCTATAATACTCATTAACAGTTGGATAAAGCATGTTTGTACAAGGTCTTTTAGAAAACATTTTGACCAATGTCTATTAAGTTTTTATTCAACCTTATTTCAATTAGAAAGTATACACATTTGTCATTCAGTATATCGCGAATATGATACTGAAAGAATAAGTAATGATCAGTGGCGTAGCTTCTAATGAGTCAGAGAGGCGACTGAGTTGCCTCAAGGCAGTTGCTTCACTGACGTTTAGGGCAAGAACAAAATGAGAGAAAGGAAGATAAATTGTACAACGTGTATTCCGTCCAGGACGTATTATAATATATATATAAACATTTTTATTTTCTCTTCCCTTTACATAAGTTTTTCACATCGTAGGCCTAAAGACAAATTGAAAGCATTACTCCAACTTTGTTATATGAAAAGACAAACGAAAGTACAAATTTCTTGCTTCAGGAACAGACATCCCATACTTCGTAAATAAACTGCACGATTCAAATAAGAAGTTCTGCGAAACTAACATGCATATACTCAATTTATTTTATTGAAAACGGAGCCACGTCCGGTCAGAATGGAAACGTTAAATCCGATGCCTCGTGTAAAGAGAATGTCACGCTCCTTGCACGTTAAGGACCCATTCAATAATTCTTTCAGGGGTCCGTAGGTGGCCTGTTGCAAGTCAAAATTTCCAAAATACTCTCATTTTCCAGTGGCAGTCCAAACATCCCCAACCTCAATCCCGGACGGCCTCTATTACAGGACCTACCTATTGTATTTTGTGTTAATATGTTCTCGTCCTGATCATGCATGAAATATTTGCCACTGGACATTTAGCATCCAACAATCAATCAATCAATTAGGCAATATAAGATCTGCATTACAAAAAAAGTAAAATCACAAAAAAACTGAACTCCGAGGAAAATTCAAAAAGGAAAGTCCCCAATCAAATGGCAAAATCAAAAAAACAAACACATCAAACGAATGGATAACAACTGTCATATTCCTGACTTGGTACAAGCATCTTCTTATGTAGAAAATGGTGGAATGAACCTGGTTTTATAGCTAGATAAACCTCTCACTTGTATGACAGTCGCATCAAATTCCATTATATTGACAACGATGCGTGAACAAAACAAACAGACACAATAGGTAAAAATTTCAAAAATAGGGGTACAGCAGTCAACATTGTGTTATCATCTTAATCACTATAAAAACAAACAAATGTAACGAAGAAGCACAAAAAGGCATACATCAAATTTAACATCCTCAATTTGCTTATATTATACGATTTTATTTATCTATGTAAAATCCACCCATAAAGGATGGAAGGTTTTAAGTACTGGCGTAAAATCGCGCGTTTGAAATTCGCACAGGTAGACATAAAATAATTTTGTCGTTCAAAGTATGACAGGATACATAAATACAGAGTCACGTAAAATGGATATAACAAAAAAAGACTTACAAAAAATGTAACAGTAAAAGTAATATTAATAAATAAAATAAAATAATACATTACAAGTATGCATTTACAAGACATGCGCATTATTTAGTTAATATGAAAAAAGACTTAAAATGGTTATAACTAAAAAAATAGATTGCTTCGTTTGACCCAAAACTACTAAAAACTTTTGTTATTGAAAAAAATTAGAAAAAAAGGCTGTTGATTCTCATCACAGTAAAACAAAACCTACTGTATAAATGTATGCTTATGTCATCGAAACTGTTAAATAATACTGGTTCATGGTGTTCTCTCATTATTTATTTTTAATAAACATATACTGTAACAGTTTAATTTAAGCCCTGGGTTTTCGATAGGTCTTGATTAATTGATTGCGGTTTGTTGTACGTCCAGTGGAAAATAGCTCATGCACATTCAGGATGATTTTAACCTTAAATTTCACAATAATCACATATTGTTTACATAAATAAACACTGTAAATTAATTTTAATTTGCATCATGAATAAGTCATTCATCAATATTCTAAAATTGTACCATGTTTCTTTCGTTTATAACAGCATAAGAAGTATTTCGGTCATTTTCTTCCATATTAACTTCTGTTTCAATTTGTAAACCGTTGGACACGTTATTTTTTCTCACAATCAATTTTCTCCTACGTTGTAATTTTTTAAAGTGTAGAAGTTTGAATCTACATCTCCATACTGTCCAAATGATAATAACTATAATCCCTATGACAGCAATGGAAATCATGAATATGATTACACTGTTGAACTCAGTACCTAAAAGGAAAAACACAGAGTAGAGGCAACACGATTGTATGCTTTTGTTTTAGATGTACGTCCTTTCGATTTTTGAAGTAATTTGTGTGAGATGTGCATACAAATAGATAAAGATGAAATAAAAATATGATACACGGATTGAACATGCCCATGATATCAATATCAAAATAAGAAGATGTGGTATAATTGCCAGTGAGACAACTCTCCACAAGAGACCAAATGACACAGAAATTAACAACTATAGGTCATCGTACGGTCTTCAAAAAAGAGTAAAACCCATACCGCGTAGTCACCTATAAAAGGCTCCGAAATGACAAATGTAAAACAATTCAAACGAGAAAACTAACGGCCTGATTTATGTACAAAATAATGAACGAAAAACAAATATGATATATAGCAACAAACGACAACCACTGAATTACAGGCTCCTGACTTGGGACAGGCTCATACAGAATGTGGCGGGGTTAAACATGTTAGCGGACACCCAACCCTCCCCTAACCTGGGACAGTGGTGTAACAGTACATGTGAACAAACTATAAAACTCAGTTGAAAAGGGCTTATAAAAAAGAAGATGTGGTATGATTTCCAATGAGTCAACTCTCCACAAGAGACCAAATGACACAGAATTTAACAACTATAGGTTAACTCATCAAGTTTTATATTAAACATTGTTAAAAGTTATATTGATACGCTATATTTGCACACTTCACGTAGATGGGTCGTAGATAACCTTACGTTTCCTTTCCATACTGTATCCATACTACCAGGAAAACAAAAGATTCTTTATAGGGGTTAAACAGTCTATGTTTGTTTTAATGACTTAATTCGACGTTTTACAGTCCTTTAATCATAGAATGTTTATATTTAATTGTTTTTTTAGTTGACGGATTAAATGCTTTATTGGTAATTTCATTAGGGGTTTGAATCATTGATCGAAGCTAATGTCGCGCTTAATACTAAATATGTGCGTACGTTCAACGACTTGACAACTCTAAACAATTACAAAAACAAGCTTTCAATTTTTGTAATCAAATTTTTAATGCTTTTACAACCCTGACATTAAGAGTAAAGTTTAGCCTTTCGTTAAAAAAATATGAATTATTTACGTCGTCAAGGAGAGCATATACAAATGTATATGACAAATACAGAATTGTATCAAACTTATACATGTATGTAATTCAGTTATTGAATAGTTTGGCTCTGCTTTTGATACTTTTCTTTACTTTTGGTTTTTAACGTCTACATGTAACTATAAAAAGACCTGTCTGTTACTGGTACAAATGCCATGTAGATATTTAGTTTTTTTAATATTAAAACTTTTAAAAGATATTAATTTTGCTATTGTCATGTTACTAAAGTAATATTGTATTAAAACTTGCCGTCGTTTGCCAAATTGTGAACGGTAGTCAAAGTAGTACTACTTCCTGAAATTGGAGAAGGAAATACAGTTTAATTAATAATAAAAAAAAGGAATATTTAGTAAAAATAAAGTAACAATTAAAAAAAAAAACAACAAATAAAATTCATTCAATTGTAGTGTTATTTCAGAATGATGATCAAGGCATTTTAGTTAACAAAAGATTTGTTAGCAAAACAAAGGAGAAGGTCTGGTAAGGGCTAAATTTGGCCTAAAATTTGAGGTACATCTGGTGAAAGATTTTTTAAACTCTTAAGTATCAACTTCAGTCGATTTGGTCATTAAAGACGCACAAATTCAAGTTTAAATATGAAAAATCTATCAAATATGCCATAAAACGTCACTTTTCAGATGGTTTTTGTCTAAAATGTAAGTGGCCGCATTCGTGTTCAGTCTCAAACTTTATATATGTTATGTATTATCATCAAATACAACATATATTTAAATATGAGACTTTATAAAAGTGCGGTCACTTCTATTTTAGACCAAAACCGTCTAAAAATTAGTACAAATGCTAAAATTGTGAGGAATTCAGTTATTTTGCCTGAATTATTGATGCTAGTACCTGATACATGTGCATTGTATTGTAAAAAATCAGCCCATATCTATCTAACAAAAGTAGTCTACTTTCCTATAAATAGCTAAAAGTTTAAATGTTTAACAAATATGTAAAAATGATGTATTTTGGGGTCAAAAAGGGGTCTTACCGAGCCTACTCCTTTAATTTACTACTTCACTATTGACTCTTTATTTTGTGCAAAATAACCATATAATTATAACTTTTAATCCAGATAAAACGACATGACATGTCTTATGGACCATGAATTATACTTGATAATTTTCAACAACGTGTAAATTTAATAAAAAAACGACTTTCAATCGCATATGCAACGACATGTCTGGTTTTCGTATAATAATTATATATTTTTAAAATCAGAAATGCCTTTTTGTAATGGTTCCGTTTTAGTTCCAACAATAATGGTTACCCTTGGCAGTTGTTTAAACATTGCGACTAGGTCATGTTTGAGTATTTCGAAAGAATAAATAAAGTATCTGCATGCAGGAAAATGCAAATACATATAGTATTTGTTGCTTTGGGTAACTTATTACACAATTACAACTAATACATGTATGCTTACCAAACACAAGTTTTCCTTTTTTATTAGGGACGCAACCTGTTTTATGATGACACCTGCAAGAGAAAAAACATGTATATAATTAAGCATTATTAAATCACAGTTATATAAACTTATGTATTCCATCAAATCAATGGTCGCATCACGTTTTGCAGAAGTTAGCGATGCTTTTCATGTTAAAACAATCGCTAATGCAGTTGGTGTGTAGTTTGATTCTTTGATTTTTTGGCGTACTTGGTGAGGCTTGCTCTATACTAAATGCCATGTGTTCTAAAGTCAGTATCATACACTTATATTATTGCAATTTTGTCGTCGCCAATGTCAGTGTTTTTTTTTCATTTTAGCATCTATGATCTTGTCTAGCATTTTGTCGTCCAGGGCGATTCTTCCGTTCCGCACAACTTTCCATACAATTCTATGGATGTCGATTAGTTAAATCTTATAGTTGGTAAAGTGTTCGACATATCTTAGAGTTGGATTAGTTAAGATGATATTTTATTGATAACTGGTGAAAGAGAATATGTTCCCGTTACATTGAGTTGATTGCTTATATAACGACAAATTTTTTCATTTCCAAGTTTACGTTTATCAGTTCCAAGTTTACAAATTGGAGCAAAACACGTCAAAATAGAAATGAGAAATATTAAGTTGAATGGAACAAATGTAAACTTGGTAATTTAAAAAATAGAATGTCCAAATCAAATTGGATATAAAAGATGTTTTTTTCTTTTTGTTTGTTTTGAAGATAGATACAGACAGACTTACCTTTCACTATCGTTACAGGAACATGACCCTCCACATTTTGCACCATATTTGCCCCTAGGACAAGGTTCACATTTTAAGCCATCGGATGTAAATCCTAACTCACACCCTGAAAACATGTTGTTTTATATATGAAAAAAAAAAACCAATTGTTTATTTACGCGTTGTTGCCCTTTTAACAATTTGAAGATAAGAAAAGTCTAATATCTAAAGAGAATAGTCCATATATGCATACAAGCAAAGTTGAGGCGTGATCGTTAGTTTACACGGAATCCCGCCCAAACCGGTTCTAGGGCCGTCTTAAACTTGCAGTTAGGCGAGAGTTTTTGCTCCTTGTTGAAGGCCTCAATGTGACTTTGAGATGAAAAATAACAATAAAAGCGCTGTTCCCTTGGTTTTTTGTATTTTTTGCAGAGCATGTACTGATTTGGTGTCAAGGATCATGGATACCCCATATCCTTTCTTTTATATAACAGATAATTCAATAAGGAATACTACCGGATCAGTGACTGGAAACTGCATAAAGTCATTATTTGCTGAAAAAAATATAAGCCTTACTTAACTATTTTGTCGCTGTAGATGTAGATGTCAATCAACCGCTTTATGAACAGAACAGAAAACATAATAAGTTGCTGAATCCAAAGAAAATGTGTAATCAGAGGGTTTGGGAAATATTTAGTTTAATGTCATTGATGACTTGTAAGTATTAAAAGACATTTTTCAACAACATCTTAGACAATTGAAATTTGAGAACAAACATAAACTGAATAAATCATTACGAGTAAAGCAACTTTGTTGCAGCTATGCTTCAATATCCCGTTCTATGGTGATGTTTACACATTTTGGTGATATGTGATTTCTAACTCGTTCGTGTTAGAGAATAATTAACCTACCTTTGCATGTGTTATTTGTTCCTATGGGTTCAAAGTTGCGGCAACAGAAAATTGTTTTGACGGCAATGCTCACTCCATTAGAAGACGTACTGGAGGAAAAATAACAATTTATTCGACAAAACAATTTAATTAAAACATGCCTTAAATAACTACACACTTACAGTATAGTTATAAGTAATAAAACTACTAATTCATAGTCGTATGCTTTCTATATTAAATTCTGCAAATTTATGCATTCGTAGCACGTTTGTCCTTAGTTAAAATAAAGTGAAAATTATTCCATGTTAAAACAATATACATGTATAATTTTGGTTTGTGCTGTCAAATGGGACATATCTGTTATGAGCTCACTGGTTCCTGGAAGTTTGGTAGTACAAAAACAGGTACTGCTGAGCCGCACAACAGGCAAAAAGTCAGATTTATCTACCTGTTCATAAGGAATGTGGTCGTTCAAATGATCCATGGCTAATTTGTTATATTTATCTCTGTCAAGTATCACTGTTGATGAATTCTTGTCTTCTTTTTTAATTATGATATTCTTGTTATTCCTCAAAGTCGATAGTGCTATTTTTGTCATTGATGGACATGTTTGATTTGATTTTTTTAGTATTTAATTTTCCAATTTCAATCTTAGTAGCAAAAATGTAGTCTTCAATTGCATTATAAGGAAGAGTTGAATTATATCCTGTTTTCTGTTGAAATGGAGGAGGGACAACATTACTTGTTCCGTCGTCAAACTGATATTTGCATCTCATTTTTCGCGCTAGTTCTTAAAAATCAATGAAAAGATTTGCCTTTGCATTTTTTTATGCTTGGACTAGGAACGAATTTTAACCCCTTAGCAAGAACTGATATTTCGTTTTCGTTTAATTTTTGTTTGGTATACATATCAATATATTATAAGTTATTTATGCTTTTAGCAGTTTCTTTCAGTTTTCTTTTGTAAGATTTCCTACGTTTGTTGTTTCTGTTTTTCCTTTGTTTGTTTTTCAAAAGTTTACGGTTCTTATCCTGATTTCACAGGCGTCTTCTTTTATTATTAGGCATACGATTCTATTCTGTCTAACTGTGTATAATATAGCACAGATACACACAAGCCTTTCCCTTTTCAATCCCTTTTATTATGTATTTATCTATATGTACCATATCTGTATATTCAGTATATGTATTAGAATTGATAGTTAAAGGAAGGTTTATTCCTAAAATCACCGTTGTATTTTTTCTAATATTTCTTCTTATATATTGCTTTGGAAAACTTCTACAACTAGCTATTTATTTTGATAGATTATAGTGATTGTTTTCCTTTTAAAACACCTCTGTATACAATTTTTAGTCTTGGAATATGTTTACTGTAGCTCTATATCTTAGAAGATTAATGATTGTTTGAGGTGTTTTTCCTTTTAAAACATCTTTGTATGTATACAATTTATAGCTATGATGACAATCGAAGTGAGTTTTATCTATAGGGATTAGTAAAGACCGCTGTGCACGTGTTTTCCATTTATTGTGTATAGTTTTGATAGGTTGAAGTTAATTGATAGTACTTTGCTATTTGACTGGCTAAAAGCATTGAATGTTCCTATTGCGTAGTAGTAAGTGTACATATGCATCATATCAGTTGTGACGTTGTGCAATTAGTCGGCTACAAAGCGATTATTTTTCGTAGCAGGTGACAATTTTTTTTTATTATGTGATCGAACGTGTGTTATTTTTTCGTTTTGATTATTTGACTAAAAACATGTAAATATAGTTTTGCTCCTAAACTTCTGAGAATGTAATTTTTTGTAATATGTTTCATTTGTTTTTAGCAGACGATGCTTTTAGGTTACAAGGAAGTAATTATTTACATAGGCGACAATGGTAGCCTTTTTTGGTCCTGCGTTTTCACTATCAAAGATCCATAGAAAAAAATGTCGAATTCTGAATTATCAACACCTTTGGGTGTAATTGAAACTGCAAAACACATATGGTGCCGCAGCTTTTTTGATAGAAAAATTGCATTTTTTAAGGGTACTCAACGGTTCCGGAATTTTCGAAATAGTATAAACGAAGAACACCCCTTGCTAAATTTGGTACAGAAAATGTTGCTCGTCACAGAGAGTTTTCTCTAAATTTCTCGCTATTTCTACACCAATGGCCAACACTCATTTCTCACTATTTCAATTTTGATTTCTAATTACAAGGGCAGCAGAAAATAAATTTACTTCTACCTATTATCTTGGATGTAAAATCTAGGTGGCGCCAGTCATCTTTATTTACTTCCTTTTAACCTATACTGACATATATTGAAATAAAATCGGACAATCTTTACATTAAACGATTACTATATACTCCTGCTGCTAAAGTTCAAATTTTTGGATTAAAGGTACAATTTTTCACCTTTAAAAATGACTTTCTTTACAGGTGCCCCCCCCCCCCCCCCCCCCTTTGCAGAAAACGTTTTACAGACTTGGGGCCATTGGCCAGCTTATTTTGACTGTTTGGCTATGTTTAAAACAAGGTGTTTGATTAATGAAGTTCGATTTAGGCCTATTAAAGACTTTAGGCTGATGATTTGATAACTGTGTCCAACTTATATGTCTTTATCACGAATATATGAACACCGTTGCATAAGAGTCAAAGTATTTTATGAAATAGACTATAAAAGTGCTGAAACTAAGAATTTATCATTGCTGTTATGTGTTTTATATGAATCGTGTGCAGAATATTCAATTCGACGATACTAAGGAGAAACATGTATTGCCTTTGATTTTTTACCTAATTTTAATATTTTAGGGGCATTTTGGCACATTTTGGCCATTAAAAATACAAACATTTCGCTAACGTCAGCAAAAATAAGCCCCCCTTTTTTTAAATATGCATAAATGCATGCAGTGTTATCGAGGATGAGGAGAAATGATTAAAGACAGAGTCATTGACAGAAGTCTCGTTCTTACAGTAGGTTAATGAACCCTACCCCTTAGGCAGAAGAATAAAAAAACAGTAAAAATTTGATATAGACTATAGTTTCTTGGCGATCAGCAATTTTCTTCTGATACAGTTTATCACTTAGTACCTTATTAATTTTTCCGATCCAATTTCTAAAATATCTCGAAAAATACAGTGATGCGCCAGAAATCGTTATTTCGCTTTAGGTTACAAGGAAGTAATTATTTACATAGGCGACAATGGTAGCCTTTTTTGGTCCTGCGTTTTCACTATCAAAGATCCATAGAAAAAAATGTCGAATTCTGAATTATCAACACCTTTGGGTGTAATTGAAACTGCAAAACACATATGGTGCCGCAGCTTTTTTGATAGAAAAATTGCATTTTTTAAGGGTACTCAACGGTTCCGGAATTTTCGAAATGGTATAAACGAAGAACACCCCTTGCTAAATTTGGCACAGAAAATGTTGCTCGTCACAGAGAGTTTTCTCTAAATTTCTCGCTATTTCTACACCAATGGCCAACACTCATTTCTCACTATTTCAATTTTGATTTCTAATTACAAGGGCAGCAGAAAATAAATTTACTTCTACCTATTATCTTGGATGTAAAATCTAGGTGGCGCCAGTCATCTTTATTTACTTCCTTTTAACCTCTATTCTAACTAGCAGGAAATCTAGCCTTAACTTATTACAAAGATGTGTTCGCCCTTTGAATAGGTTTAAGATTATCAGACGATATCATTAAGTATGTGTAGATAATCACCGAACAGTGTTTGTTGACCTAAAATCATGGTATGATTTTATCTCGCTTGATTAGAGTGAGACCTATAATAAGATTGTGTATCATTTATAATATCTATTCCCATAAATTCATTTTACAAATATTAAATATGATTTATTTATTTAATAACAATCAGTAATATAAACAAACTTTACCTCGAATCTGCAAATAAAAAATAAATGTGTTTGCCAAGTAAGAATAATCCATTATTTATGTAGAGTCCTGTATAGATTTTAATTATGCCTCCGCTTTGAAAAAGTGGGGGTATACTGTTTTACCTCTGTCTGTCCTTCCGTCAGTCCATCCGCCCGTCCCATGAATATTTTCGTCGCATTTTTCTCAGGAACTACTTTACAAGGATTTCTGAAATTTGGTTTCAGGGTTTATATAAGTATGTTACACAATGTGATGCGTTTTCAGATTCATCACTCAACAACTTCCTGTTTACCGAACACTTGTATTATTTTACACATGATAGCCAAGTTGAAAATTTTCGTCACATTTTTCTCAGGAACTACTTGACAAGGATTTCTGAAATTTGGTTTCAGGGTTTATATAAGTCAGCTATACCGTGTGATGCGTTTTTTCAGATTCATCACTCAACAACTTCCTGTTTACCGAAATATTTCGGCGGGGGTATCATCAGTAAGCAGTAGCTCACAGTTTTACTTGTTTGAATTGTTTAACTGATGTTTGATCTGAGTTCATTATAAAAATTATTTATTGTAGCATTTCAGTTCACATATTTAAATTTTATCTTTGTCTTTAATAAGACGAGTGTCTGTATTGATGGTTGAACCGACGTCCTCTGTGTCCTCCTCTGTAGTTTTGATATCCTCTGTTTCTGTCCAGTTCTTTTCTTAGATCATCCAGTTCTCTTCTTAGTTCAGAGATTTAAGATTTATCCTTAGTTCCAGCTTTATGTTCTTGTCTTCTTAATCAAATTATTGCGCGTGTCTAAACCAATCCAAGGAGTAATCAAGCATTTCTATAATGTCTTTGTTTTTTTTTGAAAGACACTTTACAGTTTTCTGATTATAATAAGTTGTAATGAGGGTTTAATTTTGACACTCGTAGTTTGTTCCCTAGTGTATTAATGTCATACAATTATTTTAGTATTTTTTCTATTGTTTTGGATTAATTGTTCTATTATTTTTATTCCGCATGGTGTTTCGGATATCAATTTAGGTCACACTCGGACCAAGGACTCGCGTCTCGTTTATTTATTTATTTTTTCATTTAAAAGAAACTTTCAGTAAGAGTCCAACAATAGTCCCTAGTCCTTAGGCTTTTATTGGATACGAAAATTACCCAAACACTTTTTTTCACAAAATTAAAGCTATGCGTAGGAACTATTTTATATGTTCGTTAGATCGGGCCTGAATTAGTGGTTATATACTTAAAGCAGTTAGTGTAATAATTTCAATGTGTCATGCACATCGTACTACAATTAGAATAACATAGACAATATGACCTTACCTTTTGTTTCGGATGCATTGTCCGTCTGATGACAACTGACAATTGCAGATTCTGAAAAAAGAAACTAAAATCAAGCAAATGACGACTTTAGAATTTTCCATTACACATGTTAGAGATACCGAATATCCTGTTGTAATTGAATAAGGACGGAAGTGATTGAAGGCAAAATGTGAATGTTTTATTAAATCAATACGAAATAGTTAAAAATCCACTTTTGAATTAGATCATTAAAATCATTTATTCGTTTCCATATAAAGGCAAAAATATAGTGATGAACAATATACATGTCAACTAACAAGCCAAAATAAATGTGCATATAGTTTAAACAATATTCGGTGTATGGGTGGTGGCAAGTTTGGTGCACACAAATACATGGTAGACGTTTGCGTTGTTGGGTAAACTCAATTTGCGAAAAATAAAGTCATTGGAAATACATTTACGTATTTGGAATAATTTGTCCATTTGACCGTGCTTTATGTAATTAATGTAATTTTCCTTATTACTTCTAATGATATTGTCTGAAGTTATCGTATCTACACATGCATAAGTATTGTTAGTTTGATACATTTGGCACAAGGATTTGTCGGCTGGGAGTAAAAAAAAAATATGTTCGAGAAGCCATGTCTTCCTGCTGCCTTGTGAACTAACTGGTTAAAATACGTTTCGATATACAAAGCAAGGTTCATATTCATATAGCCTTAAAATAGTCTTCTCCTCAACATGCATTTAATTTGCCGCTTTATGTTTTACAGTCATCCATCATCATAATTATCAGCTTGATACTTTAAAACACATTTTATTTCGCACAGGCTTTCAACAAGAAACGCTCTTGCTTTCAACAGAGCTTTCTATTTGACCAAACGGCATTTGGGTCTGTATATGTATTTGAAAGTAGGTTGGAATAAAGGATGTGACAGGAGTAAACCTCAATGAGACAGTAAGTGGACAAACGTTATTAAAATACATGAAGAAGGCAGCATGCAGCATGCAGTCTACAACAAATAAATTAAATTGAAACTTTATTTAAAAACAGGATTTTTTAAAAAAGATTTCTTAATCATATGTTTTCGAATATTTAATAATTAGATGTTTAAACATGTGTATGCATTGAGATTAATTGTTCAAGGAGATTTTCGTATAAATAAAGGAACATGTTCGTCTAATTGATTCCCTTCTTCAGTGTATCATTAATTTGTATTTGTATTCATCGGATTATGCTTATAGACCTTCATTGCTACAAACAACGTAATGAAGAATTTGATCTCTTTTTTGTGCATGTTCAGTATTTATCTAGCTTAAATTTACTTAATCATTGGATGTCTCTACATGTATGCACTACATTATATTTATTATTTTTTTTTGTCATTTGTCTGTCATTTGTTTTGTTCTTAGTATTGATCTGATGAGTCAAGCCATTCCAAATAATTGATTCAACAGTTTGCTCTTATGTTGAATTGTTGCCCGCTATTTCAGCTTAGGGAAGTGTTGATCGCTCATAAACCTGGTGAACCTTGTCAAAATCTAAATGTGCGTGTTCCAAGACAGAAACCTCTTATCTATGGTTATCGATGGTTGAAGTCTGCCATACTTGTTTTGGTCCATTGTTGTATAAATCAGGTCGTCGTTGTTTCGCATTTAAATTGTTTCGTTTTTGGTCATTACGGTATTTGTATTTATTTACATCTTTGTCGTTTTGTCTATCTGGATAATTGTCTAATTGGTAATTATACCACATTTCCTTGTTTTATATACCATCTATTCATTGCCAGTCAATTAAGTTTGAATACTTACCAATACTGAATCAATTTATTTTTAAGAAATGACGCGGTACCAATAGTAACATGATACAGCTTAATTTGGATTTTTTGTGCCACTGTTACACTTTGTGTTTATTTAACTAGCCCATATCAAACACCGCTAAATTACAGGCTTACGACTTGAGACATTAACATACCTTTTAAATTTGCCAGCCGTCTCCTCCGCAGCTGGGCATGTGCAAGGTCTGCATGGGATAGACAATGTAGTTTTAAAGTAGAAGGTGTCTTCAAGTAACATAAGCGCTTGAATAAAGAACAGGTTGAGATGAGGCCCTAATTTGGCCTAACTTATTTTGGAATTTGAAAGTTGCATGTCCTAAATATCCCCCTCCCCAAAAAAATAATATTTGGAAAAATATACAAATTGTGTATTTTTTTGTTACAAAATGTGAATTTTGCTTTCTGAGTACTTTAAAATCTATATACATTCATGATATTTCAAAGATATAGCACCTTAAATTTTTGTCGTACCTAAAGGTACTAAATGTACCTAGTTTTGTAATACTTTATTTTTGTGTTCCGAAAAGGCCCTTAACGCACCTCCCCCATGATAATATTGTCACCGAAATGCTAGCGGATGCTTAAAATTTTAGAAAAGACCAATGATAATAGTCTACCATTGATCCTAAACTTACACGGAAGAGCTGAGTGCCTTAAATAATAATATGGCAGTTTCTGCATGTTCTAGTTGCAACTTTATTTTGATTTCTGCTACATGTAATATGGTAGGGTTCAGCGTTTGCAATATCGTCCAAAGCAATTATTCAAATCCTTTGGAAACATAATCAACCGATAAAGATGACTGCAACTAAAAGCTACCATTTCATGAACGATTAGGGAAGACTTATTTGAATTGTATTTTGTCTGATACCCAGTATTAAAGTTCACTGAAAGGACATGTATGGTTTTACAGAAGGCGTGTACCGAAAACTACAAACTCAAATATAATCAGGTATGTGTTAATTGATTTATTTTAAATGCATGTGTTATGTTGATCGACATCATAATCATAATGAATTGAGCTATTGTTTATGAGGTTTCACAAATAATAAAATTTCACATAATTAATAATAATGTAGTTGTACTTGTTGAATAAATTTCGCTTATACATTACTTAAATTTATATAGTCTTGTCTAGGAGTCATATATTCCCGCTCTGGTGTTTTTATAAACTATTAGTACATTAAGTAACTATATTGTCATAAAACATAACCTGGTTTTCTCTTAATTGAAATTGCTTCGATTTCTCTAAACGTACAGTAAGAGCATTACGATGATCTTTGTTTTATGTGGGGAAAATCCTCATTGATAAAAAATTGTTATGAACTTAACCGTCAATAAGCCAAAAAAATAGATGAGAAATTAAATACAAAACAACTACTTATCAAATAGAGGGCTTCATAACAAAATGTACATATCGTTTGCCAAAATATATACATGTACATACGGTCTGTGATTTTGTAAGATGTTTTTCTGCTTTGTATCGATCTGGTGAGTCAAGCCTTTTTCAACGGATTTTTATATGTCATATTTGTTTTTCGTAAATTGTTTTGTTATAAATAAGACCGTTATTTTTCTTAATTGAATTGTTTCATATTTTTCATATCGGGGGCCTTTTATAGCCGACTATTCGGTATGGGTTTTTCTCATTGTTGAAGGCTGTACAGTTGCCTATAACTGCTTACATCCACTTCATTTGAACTTTAATCGTCTTATTGGCAATCAAACCAGATCTCCTTATTTTTACATCACTGATTTTATATCAAAATCACAAATGTGATAAACCGTTCAATGTAAGGTCTACTAGACTACAGCTCTTTATCAATGCATCATGTGAATTCTTTTGTTCTCTTAAAAACATATGTTAATCATATATTGTCATTTATTCACAAAAGCGTAACGAGATGAACAGTGTTATTTTCCATGAGCAATACTCGTGGAATCTGATTGGTTAATTACCTAGGTGTTTACAACCATCCCCAGCTAAACTATTTATACCTGGGTATCAATTAAAAAATCATATATCAAAATTGATAAAAAATAACTGTTAAAGTTCCCCAAAATTAAATTTTGTCAAGAACCAAGAAATGAAAAAATAAAAAAGTTTTTACAAAATACAAAAAAAAATTCTCATGAAATTTACATGATTTACCCACCAAAATATACTAAATTTCAAACATAATCGTTTGCCTCTTAAAATTTCGCCCCCCCCCCCCCCCCCCCCCCCAAAAAAAATAAAAAAAAATGAATTATTTAATGAAAAAATTAAAATCATCAGTCCATTTATACAAACAAAAAACGATGTGATCGTTGTTTTTATTAGACGATTGATAATAATATTAACTGACGATTTAAATATATCCCAAAATTTGAAGGAGTTATAGCGTTTTTTCAAGAAATAGAAATTTCAATCATATCAAGTTTTTCACCTGTCCGACATGGGAAAGAATATAATTGATAAAACTAAAAAATCATAGTGTTTATTTTACATTTGTTATCTGAGCTAATCAGCATCATGATAATAAACCCAAATGCATATCGAAAAATACACAGGACACTATCTTAAAAACTGTAATGCAATTGTATAATATCAAATAATGCACGATTGAAATATAAATAATAAGCATTGTTAATTATATATGAAGACTGACTGTGTGTTTTAAAATTATATAGTTTTTCTCTTTGAAAACCATGTCGCGAATTTGGGATGCCGATTCACTGTTTCAAGGTAAATCGGATTATCTACAACATTGATTCTTCTTGTTTGATTTCTAACATCTTTCAACGTTAGTTTGTTATAGCTCATTGATCTACCGAAACCAATATAGGTAGATTCTTTGGAAATAGAAGACTCATTCTGTTTACCTGTAACAGTGTTATCGTTTGGTGACGAGATTCCTCGGTGTTCAAACATTATTTCAATTGACCGATGTTGTACAAAAGACGTTGGACGTATGTGTTCATCTGAATATTCACTTCCTACTGGACTGTGTTGGTCATTGGTGCGTTTTTTCAATTTATTTCGTTGTCTACGTAGAGTTTTTTGTTGCAGGGGTTGTGATTTAGAGCATACATGTGTGGAACAACTAATGTTTGGTGTGCTACTACCTTTTGTGTGCAGGTTGCTACTAAGACTATTTGTTATTTCTAAGTACGAGTGATGAAATGATCTTCTTGAAGTTAAAGTGTTCATTGCTAATTCGTCTATTTCGTTATACACACTTTCGATTCTCTCTTCATCTTGGGGTTGCCCATGTCTAATCTCATTTGTGTTTCTGTCATTGTCTTTAAACGGATTGATTGAGGTATTCCAACACTTATGCAACAAACCAAATAAAATAAAAAAAACTGAGAAGTATGATGATGACAGTTAGCGTCTGTTCCCGCGATGTTGTTGCTGAAAATTGATAAAAATATACATGTTATAATTCCTAAGGGAACCATACTTACAGTTATTGTTTTATTTGTTCAAATATAAAATGATATTCCATGCAGTCAGATTTTGTTTTTATTCTAAACTAGTTAAATATTCAGAGTTCCTATTGCTGCAAATTCTTAATATCAAAATTTAGTACTTCACATTAAAAGCGAACCATATTTATATTTTAGTCTAAAATGAAACGATACTTCATGACTTTTTTTGGCATATTCCTTTGTGATGAATTACCCTTAATTAGAATAAAGTTACTAGAAAATTTATAAGTATTCAAAAAGATTAAAATTGATATGAACTAAATTGGCCGAATAACCCCATTGCATTTAAATTAAGGCATTTGTTTTTTTTTTTTTGCATTTTATTAAAAAAGGCTAGTGTAAGATGTGTATGATAGTATGACAGGGTCTTTGTGTACATCTACGATGAATCAAATGCTTGTCGGCATACTATCAAATATGATACAATAAAGCTGATACCTCGAGACATGTTTTCCTACATGTTATATATACAGGAAACTGAGCGTGCAATGTGTTCAGCTGAATGTAACTGCGAGTATTCTCAGATCTGTACTTTGTGTCTTTTTTGTTGTTAGAGATTTATAAATACCCTGCCACGTCCGGTCTGTGTTTTTGTTAGATGTTTTTCTGCTTTGTATCAATCTGATGAGGTACGCCATTTTCAACGGATTTTTATAATTTGTTCTTATTTTGTGCTGAAATACCAGTGTCCAGGTTAGAGGGAGGGATGAGCGCTCACAAAAATGTTTAATCCCGCCACATTCTTTATGTGCCTGTCCAATGTCAGGAACCTGTTGTTCAGTGTTTCTCGTTGATTCATGTCTGTCATATTTGTTATTCGTAAATTGTCTTGTAATAAATTAGGCCGTTAGTTTCCACAAATGAATTATTTCATATTTTTCATGTCGGGGCCTTTTATAGCCGACTATACGGTATTGGTTTTACTCATTGTTGAAGGCCGTACGATTGCCTATAATTGCTTAAATCAACATATATATTTAGGTAGATAGTTGTCTTATTGGCAATCTAACCACATCTCCTTGTTTTTATATAGGAGCCTGTTGTTCAGTAGTTGTCGTTTGTTGGTGTGGTTCATAGGTGTTTCTCGTTTCTCGTTTTTTATATAGATTAGACTGTTGGTTTCCTGTTTGCATTTATTTACACTAGTCATTTTGGGGCCCTTTATAGCTTGCTGTTCGGTGTAAGCCAAGGCTCCGTGTTGAAGGCCGTACTTTGACCTATAATTGTTAACTTTTTATACATTGTGACTTGGATGGAGAGTTGTCTCATTGGCACCCATACCACATCTTCTTATTTATATAAGAATAGTATGTTCTATTTAATATTGTTCTGTATACTTGTAAAGATTTTTAGCTATTTCCCTCTCATATATAATCATTTTTCGTAAAGTAGCTATGCATCTGTTACAATTAATTTTTTTGTCCATTTAGTTTTTTAACATTTTCATTAGATCATACAATCAACGACCGTACATAAGTATCTTTACATGCGTCAAGCTCTGAAGCAAGGCTTTCGAGTTGACAAAAAAAAAAACATCATTAACAAAAACTATCAAAACAAAAGATCTATCATTACACCAATGTTGCCAACAGCATTAAATAAATACGATATGGTTTTCTACTGACGATCTTCCTAACTAAGGACAGACAAATGAACATGTTGTAACCAGATAACACTTTTTATAGGTGTCTGTTATCTCAACACTTTTTGAATGTACATCAATTGATGAATAGAAGGTACACAAAATGAAATACACTAAGATTCAATATAAAACAACATTCAATTCTAAAAAAATGGTATCATAAAAAACTAAAACAGAAGTTTACACAAAACATTGAGGCACACATTATGATACCCTAGCACAAAAAAAAAATGTCAAATCTACTGACAGCACGCTCAAAGTACTTGTTGAAATAGAAATTATATTTTTCGTCGTTTTACTATCGATAGCTAAACGTGAAAACAATGCAGAAGATACCAAAGAGCTATTAGGCATATAAGTCGAAGGAAATTTACAACACCATGGCAAAAAATGACAACGACAAAAGACAAACAACAGTATACAAAGCACAACATAAAAATTACAGATTTAGCACGAAAAAACGAATCGTAATCCGAGGGTGACCACAGGACCGACCAATAGTTGACAAGTTGATGTTAAGTGCATGTACCTTAATTGTTTTATTACAGTTGTGCCGGAATCTAATATACAATATGGTGTTACCATATTCTCCATTTTATATTCAATTGCAAAATATAGACTTTTAAATTAGTACTTTGCTTATCGATGATTTTTACTGTACTTTATAGATTTATTTCGCCTTTTCACTATGGGGGCGATTTAGTATAAAAGTGTCAAAACAAGTATAAAAGTATGAAAAAAAATACCGACTACAAGGTAAATTAAAAAAGTGGGAAGTCTTTACAAACTGAAAAATTAAACGCTCGACTATACCCACCAACAGCACGAATGAAAAACAGCTATCATATTTCTGACATAAAGAATGTAGAAACTATTATTTCTTACATTCACGTCATTTGAACCCTGGTGGATAGTGCCTGATTTACAATCATACCACATCTCCTTATTCTAAATATTATTTAAACAAAACTTATTTGTTAATAAATTTTACTGTTTACCATTATTATAACTCGTTGATAATCATTCGGTGTGTAGACATTTTCAAATTAAACTGTTCAGTTGTGTTGTCTTTTGGTGGTGTAAAATAAACTGATATTCCATTTTGAAAAAATACGATTTACAAATTTATACATCATTTATTTATTATTCAAGAATGTATTATACAAAATTTAAATTGATATCAAATCGACCTATCTGTTACTGGTACACACGTCGTTTATCTGTTTATTATGTTGATATTAAAACTTGTAAAAGATATTCATTTTGCTATAGCCATAATACTAAATAAATATTGTGTAAAAACTTGCCTTCTTTTGCCAAATTGTGAATGGTAGTCATAGTAGTGCTACTTCCTGAAATTGGAGAAAAACAATACAGTTAGAATAATAAAGATAAAGGAATGTTAAGTACAAATAAAGTAACAATTAAAAAAAAACAACAAAAAATAAAATCCATTTAATTGCTGTACTGTTATTTCAGTAAATGATCAACGCATTTTAGTGAACTAAAGTTTTTTCAACAAAACAAATTTAATTTACAACTTCATTATTGACGCTTTATTTTGTGCACAAAAACCATATAATCATAATTTTGAATCCAGATAAAATTACATGACATGTCTACTGGACCATGAATTATACTGAACAATTTTCAGCAACGTGTAAATTTAAATTGAAAGCCACTTTAAATCGCAAATGGAACGATATGTCCGGTTTTTGTATTATAACTTTATTTTGTTAAACCAAAAAATGCCTTTTTGTAATGGTTGCGTTTTAGTCCCAACAATAATGGTTACCCTTGGCAGTTGTTTAAACATTGCGACAAGGTCATACTTGAGTCTTTCGAAAGAATAAATAAAGTATTTATATGCAGGAAAATGCAAATACATGTAGTGTTTGCTGCTTTGGGTAGCCTATTACACAATTCCGACTAATATGCTTACCAAACACAAGTTTTCTTTTTTTTATCAGGGACGCAACCGTTTTTATGATGACACCTGCAAGAGAAAAAAAACATATAACAATGTAGATAATTAAACATTATTAAACTTATGTATTCCATCAAATCAAAGATCGCATCAAGTTTTGCAAAAGTTAGCGATGTTTTTGATGCTATAACAATCGCTAATGTAGTTGGCGTGTAGTTTTATTCTTTGGCGAACTTGGTGAGGCTTGCTCTGCACCAAATGGCATGTGTGCTTAAGTCAGCATCATACGTTTATATTATTGCAATTTTGTCGTCGCACATGCTTAAGTCAGCATCATACGCTTATAGTATTGCAATTTTGTCGTCGGCAATGTCAATAGGTTTTCTTTGTTTTCTTTTTTCTTTTTATTTAAGCATCTATTACTTTGTCTAGCATTTTGTCGTCTAGGGCGACTCTTCCGTTCTGCACAACTTGCCATACATTAGACCACTTTCGATTTATGTCTTTCACTGGAAAAGTTCGTCAATTATGCGGGCCTTGATGACGTCATTTACCAGATAGTGGAGACTGCATGTAAACCTATACTATTTAAGTTCACCAAGCGTCTTTGTGATCGTCAGTATGCAGAATAAACTAGAATTCCCTAATGACAGAAGTGCTGATTATCAATTATAAGAACTTAATTTGCCGAATAATTCGTGCAATATAGCATCATCTTTTTTCAATCGCTCGCTCCACATGGGAAGGAATTGGCAATGCCCCTAAAAACACGAATGATGTTCACTAAAACCAAAGTTTTTGACGGAAATGCAACGAACTCGAAACTGGTGTATTCTATGGATGATGTCCAAATTATACACTTTAGATTTGATTCTGTTATTTAAAGAATATTGGAAACTGCTGCCAGACAACCTTTTAGATACAATATAAGACAATATAAAACACTTTAAATCAATAGCTTACCATAAAAATCTTAATGATATATACAAAAGATTTAAAAAAGTATTTAAGATTGTGGAGTTATAGTTGTATATACTTTTGAACATTAAACCTGCCATTTACAGTAGAAAGCAACACCACTGACACCCATAGATGGTTGTTTGTGTCATGGTAAAATATTCGACATATGTTAAGAGTTCGATCATGTCGATTAGTTAAATCTTATGGATGGTAAAGTATTCGACATATGTTAGAGTTCGATCATGTCGATTAGTTAAATCTTATTGATAGTAAAGTATTCGACATATGTTAGAGTGATCATGCCGATTAGTTTCATCTTATAGATAGTAAAGTATTCGACATAGGTTAGAGTGATCATGACGATTAGTTAAATCTTATTGATAGTAAAGTATTCGACATATGTTGGGGTTTGATCATGCCGATTTGTTAAATCTTATTGATAGTAAAGTATTCGACATATGTTAGAGTTCGATTAGTTAAGATGATATCTTATTGATCATCGGTGAACTAGAATATGTTCCTGTTTCATTGAGTTGATTGCTTATTTAACGACAAACTTCTCATTTCCAAGTTTACATTTATCAGTTCTAAGTTTACAAAACAAACTGTCAAAATTAAAAATGAAAAATGTTAAGTTGAATGGAAGAAATGTAAACTTGGAATTGTTTTGTTTTTGTTTTTTTTTTTTTTTTGTTTGTTTCAAAAGATACAGGCAAACTTACCTTTCACTATCGTGCCAGAAACATGTCCCTCCACATTTTTCACCATATTTGCCGCTAGGACAAGGTTCACATTTTAAGCCATCGGATGTAAATCCTACCTCACACCCTGAAAACATGTATTTTATATATGAAAAAAAAAACAATTGTTTTATTTACTCCTTGTTGCCCTTTTTACAATTTAAAAATAAGAAAAGTCTAATATCTAAAGAGAATAGTCCATATATGTAGAAAAGCAAAGTTGTGGCGTGATCGTTAGTTTGCACAGAAGTCCGGCCTAACCGGTTCTAGGGCCATTTTAAACTTGCAGTGGGGCGAGAGTGTTTGCTCCGTGTTGAAGGGCTCACTGTGAATTTGAGATAAAGAACAACAATAAAAGCGCTGTTCCTTTGCTTTTTTTTTTCTTTTTTTTTGCTGTGCATGTACTGATTTGGCGTCACGGATCATGAATACCCCATTTCAATTCTTTTCTTTTCTAGATAAATCAATAAGGAATACTACCTCATCAGTGACTGGAAACTAAATAAATTCATTATTTGCTGAAACAAATATTGGCCTTTCTGAAGTCTTTTGTCGCTGTTTTAACTTCCATTTTGATGTAAAACAACAGCTTTATTACATAACAGAAAACATAACAAGTTGAACCTAAAGAAAAACCGAAGGTTTGGGAAATATTTCAGTTTAATATCATTGATGACTTGTAAATACTGTAAGACATTTTCCAACAATATCTTAGACAATTGAATTTTGCGAACAAAAATAAATTGATTAAATCAAGTTAAGCAACTTTGTTGCAATTATAATTCAATATTCTCTTCCATGATGATGTTTACTAAGTTTGGTGATATGTGATATCTAACTGTTGTTCGTGGTAGATAATAATTAACATACCTTTGCATGTGTTATTTGTCCCTATGGGTTCAAAGTTGCGACAACAGAAGATTGTTTTGACAGAAATGCTCTCTCCACTAGAAGACGTACTAAAGAAAAAAATAAAGATTTATTCAGCAAAACCATATTATTAAGTAAACATGCCTTATACAGCTAAACACGTACAGTCTAGTTATAAGTAATAACACAACTTATTCATAGCCCCATGCTTTCTATATTAAATTCTGCAATTTTAAGCATTCATAGCTAGTTTGTCTCTAGTTAAATAAAGTGATAATTATTTCATGTTAAAACTATACATAATCTTGGTTTGTGCTGACAAATTTGAATAGCTTTATATTGCATATATGAACTCACTGGTTCCTGGAATTTGAAGAATCAAAAACAGGTAATGATGATCTGCACAGCAGGCAAAATATAATAAAATGTATATATTTGTTATCATACAAAAGGAACTTTCAACAAGGGTTCTACTTTTAGGCTCACCGCGATATTGCCTTTTTGTGCTGATGTAGCGCAAAGCAATCAACAATCAATCAATCTACTTTTAGGAACGTTCATTCCTTTATCTTTCATTTGATGCCGTAATTAATACAACATATTTTTCTGATTTGCACAGTTTCATGTTTGCGTATAAATTAATTTGTCGGAAATATGTACTACTCCATTGTATGTTCTTTCTAGCAGGGCAAGAATTAGTGTATCTATTTCTGTTACAGAATCAGACTTTCTATATTGACTTTGCTTAAATCCATGAAACCACTTCTAGTATTTCTCTGTAATCCAGAGTTGCACTGGTAAATAAACTCATCATAAATAAAAACATACTTATGCGTTATACAAAGTAAACTGCATATGATTACTAATCGTAACCAAAATGAGAGTTTGCCCATTATAAACAGTTTTAGATTAATAATTTTATTACCTACACGTCTTTTATTTTACAGATTACTTATTAAATAAATATATAGTAGTCAAAACATAAAAAACAATTGAGAGTTTTATCCCACATTTGTTTCTGCAAGTCGGAAAATATGTGTGTTTTTGATAAAAAAAAATATGAAAACATAATAGTGAAATTACATAAATAAATGAAACAAAGTACATCAATGAATCACCCAGTTAAATAACTTGCAAAACTGGTAGAAAATTGCATTTAAGAGCGATGTTTAAATTCTATTATATATGTATATATTAGTTTCCTTTTTCATAAAATGATACAATAAGATACCAACTAAAAATTGTAAACTAAAAACGATAATTTCATCAACAGCTATCTTTTTGATATACACCATTTATAATAAATATGTATCATTGATTTCAATTCAAAATATTGTAAAAATTGAAACTTCAGTCCTATTTGTATGCATGTTAAATGACCAAATAAGGCTGACATGTCCTATTGTAGTTTTTTTGGGGGGAATGTAATTTGACAAAAGCATAGTTTTTCATCAAAGAATATTTATTAAACATTATTTTTAACAACCTATTTGAACAATTTTGATTCCAATAGGTATAATTTCTTAAATTTGAATTTTACATGCTTTTCAGCATTTTGCTACTCCATTGCTTTGCATGTTTAAGTTTGCAATTTTAAGCATTAATAGCTGTTTTGTCTTCATTTGATATAAAGTCAGGGTCATATCATGTCAAAACTATACCCATTCCTGGCTTGTGCTGCAAAAATTGAACACACCTGTAATTGCATATAAGAACTCAAAGATGAAAGTCACTCTAAAAAGTTCCCCTGGAAACCGGCAAGTATTATGTGTTCCCAAATGGAACATTTTACAAAATGATAAAATAGTAATGTACTAGTAGGTATACAAATACTTACATATCTCCTTGACAACGTTTTCGAGCGACTTTCATCTACGAGCAAAAACGAGCGCATGGGTTCCCGGAAGTTAATAGTATCAAAACGAGTGCTGCTGATCTGAGCAATTGGCAAAATATTGCAATTTCGTTTATTTATTTTTTTTTTTCATTTAAAAGATTCTTTCACTAAGAGTTCTACAATGGTCCCTAGTCCTTAGGCTTTTATTTGATACGACCATTATACTACTGTTGCCTCTATTTATTCTAACACTTTTTTCACAAAACTAAAGCTATGCGTAGGAACTATTTTGTATGCTCTTTAGATCGGGCCTAAATGAGTGGTTATATACCTAAAGCAGTTAGTGTAATAATGTCAATGTGTCATGCACATCGTACTACAATTAGAATAAAATAGACATTATGACCTTACCTTTTGTTTCGGATGCATTGTCCGTCTGATGACAACTGACAATTGCAGATTCTGATAAAAGAAACTAAAATTAAGCAAATGACGACTTTAGAATTAGACATGTTTGAGATACCGAATATCCTGTTGTAAGTGAATAAGGACGGAAGTGATTGAAGGCAAAATAGTGAATGTTTAACAAATCAATATGAAATAGTTAAAAATCCGCATTTGAATTAGGTCATTAAAACCATTTATTCGTTTCCATATAAAGACAAAATTATAGTGATGAACAATATTCGGTGTATGGGTGGTGGCTGCACACAAATACATGGTAGACGTTCCCGTTGTTGGGTAAACTCAATTTGCGAAAGTAAAACCATTGGAAATACATGTACATATTTGAAACAATTTGTCCATTTGACCGTGCTTTATGCAATTAATGTAATGTTCCTTATTACTTCTAATGATATTGTCTGAAGTTATCGTATCTACACATGCATAAGTATTGTTAGTTTGATACATTTGGCACAAGGATTTGTCGGCTGGGAGTAAAACAAATATGTTCAAGAAGACATGTCTTCCTCCTGCCTGTTGCCTTGTGAACTAACTCCTTAAAATACGTTTCGGTATACAAAGCAGGGTTCATATTCCTATAGCCTTAAAATTGTCTCCTCCTGAATATACATTCAAGTTGCCGCTTCATGTTTTATAGTCATCCATCATCATAATTATTAATTTGATACTTTAAAACACATTTTATTTCGCACAGACTTTCAGCAAGAAACGCATTTGCTTTCAATTGAGCTTTGTATTGAAACAAACGGCAGTTATGGGCTTCATACATGTCATATGTAAAAACTGTATTTGAAAATAAGATAGAATAAGGGGTGTGTCAGTAAACTGCATTGAGAATACACGAGACATAAGTTATTAAGATACATCAACAATGCAGCATGCAGTCTACACCAAATAAATTTAAACTATAACATTTAATTAAAAACAGGATTTTTTAAAAGATTTCTTAATCAAATGTTTTCATATATTTTGTAATTAGATATTTAAACATTTGTATGCACTGTGGCCTATATTTTAAGTTGATTTTCGTATAAATAAAGGAGCATGTTCGTCTCATTGATTCCCTTCTTTACTATAGGATTATTTTTTTATTTGTATTCATCAAATTGTGCTCATAGACCTTCATTGCTACACACAACGTAATAAAGAATTTGATCTCTTTTTTTGTGCATGTTCAGTATTTATCTAGCTTGAATTTGCTTTTTTTTTAATCATTTGATATTTCTCAATGAGTGTACTACATTATATTTATTTTTGTTTGACAATTGTTTTGTTTTGTTTTGTTTTGTTTTGTGCTTAGTATTGGTATTGATCTGATGATCCTTTTGTTTTCTACATAATTAATATTACCAATAAATAACAAGTTTGGGGTCTAATCAGATACCGATCCCAATAGTATATGTCACATGTTATTTCCGGTTGTAGTTATGTATGTATGTTATGTATCTTCCGCCTTTAATAGGAGCACCACCATGGGTAATGGTGTTAAGGTGGACATTTAACACACTGTATCGATACATATTTAATGTGAGCATTTGCCTTCCCAGTTTACCAGCCTGACCAGAAAGTTAACCTTCCCCCAAAACGATACGTAGAATGCAATAAAGCATACAAACATACAATCACCTGATTCACTCATCATCAAAATATAAAAATGAAAATATAAAAAAAAACAAGCAGAGAAACTGTGGACCTTATAATCAGCATGACTTTATCAGATGACAATAGGAATACTTAAAATTACTAAAATTTGGCGTGGGTACTTTAATGCAGTCAAGGACCCGCAATGTCGCGGCTATGTTCTAATATTTTGAAGAAGGCGAATTGGCTAAATATTTGTTAATTGTTATGTGATCAAAAAAAAATTTATTTTTGTTGATTTTTTCAGTGAACAAACATTTCAGGTCCCCAATGGTAGACTTACGACTTAACTGGATACGTTTTTTTTAAATCTACACTAACGATTACTAATTTTCAGCGTCCAAGCCTCCATTGACCAATGTAAATAGTTTGAGTAAATAATATTGGCTATTATCAATAATGGCACTTTAATCAATCTAATGACATTTTGGTCATGGACAAATACACAACATGCTAACGAATATTGAGATCCCACTCGTGGAAGTCAACTTGCAACCTTCATAGTGGAGCGGAACTTACCTGCCGAACAATATGCCAGCCGTCTCCTCTTCAGCCAGGCATGTGCAAGGTCTGCAGGGGAAAGCCAATGTAGTTTAAAAGTAGAAGGTGTCTTTAAGTAACAAAAGCGCAGAAATAAAGAGCAGGTTGGGATGAAGCCAGAATTTTTTTCTTACTTTTTTTTTTAATTTTGAAGTAGCATGTCCTAAATATCCCCCCCCCCAAAAAAAAAAAAAAAAAAAAAACATTTGGAAAAATATACAAATTTTGTACTTTTGGGGATTTTTCCTTTCTAAGGACAATCTCTGTAAATATTTATGATATTTCAAAGATATTACACCTTAAATTTTGTCGCAATAAAAGGATAATTTAAACTATATATACCTAGTCTTCGTTTCCGATTTTTCAGAAAACTAAAATCTACGCATTAAAAAACCAACGAACATGTAACTTTAGCTCAAACAACGAAAATTGATACCCACGAATTCAAGTACTTTCACAGTATGTTGGATTCGACACAAGCGTGAATTCAATAGCATTGTTATAATTTTTTCTTCAAAATACCTTACATAGTGCAATCGTGAATTTAAAATAAAACAAATTTTGGCGCTCGTAACAAAAACATTTCTTTTCATTTTGTCACAGCGGCGTCTTTTATATTTTATGATACTAAATTGGATTTACCACATCAGTAACGCTCAGTGCAAAATATTTGAAAGCAAAGGATGAAAAGGAACCAAAAACAATTGAAGAGCTATATGACGAAAAAAGGGCTATGAAAATAACTAGCCAATTACAGTTAAAGTCAACTTTGCCCGAGGGAGTTGATCTATAGATTAGACCATATTCAAAGTTACATGTGGACAAATACAAATGTCACTGTCTTATAGAGCGCAATTGACCAACAAAAGCAATATACTTACCAGTCACCAGTATTCAGTTTTTATTAGGGACACAGCCTTTTATATGAATGAGCACACCTACCAAATAGAATTATAATAATCGAATAATAACACACACACCCTTTTTCCCCATTATACCTATATTTTAATAAATTAGATATCGCTTTGTCTTACATTATTGAATGCATTATACATTGATTTTGCTAATTTCGGTAGATTACTTACATGAGTAACACGACGGGTGTATATATGTATATTGTCGTTAATTAATAAGATAACAACAGCAAGACGTACCATTCATTTGTTTGACAGTAACAAGTCTTTCCGCATTTGGGGCCATATTTGCCGCTAAAACAAGGTTCACATTTTGAGCTGCCGATTGTAAATCCGTTCTCACACTCTGAAAAATATGTCGTTGTTATTCGGGGAAAGAGAATTTGTTTAACTCCATATTGTCTTTCTACCAATTTTGGTGATAATATGTTTAGAAACACTGTTAAAACAACATGCAATTCAACTATATCATCGAATGTAACGTTTACTGAGAGCTGCACCGTGTCATCATTCTACTGAAAAAATACAGGTATATTTGTACTGTTTTATCGCTACTTGATCTTCAATTCAGAAAAAAGATGATTATCTACTGAGCCCAAAGACTATCGTTGGACAGCTAAATCACATTTCAATTTAATGGATATTTTTAAGTATTTTGACTCATTTTCCAAGTATATATTGGGCAGTTGAATATTCAAAAATTAAATTTAACAAATTAAGAAAAATAATTTTTAAATGAAATTTTGCAACTTCGTTGAAATATAACTGTTCATCTCTGAACATGATATGAACTTGCAATGTTGTTTGAGATAAAGACTAATAATCTGAAAGAAACGTACTTTTGCATCATTTTCTAAGTCCCAGCTGCAGGTTCAAAGTTCCGACAACAGACAATTTTGTTGGCAGTAATAATTAATTGTAAAAAAAAAAAAAAAAAAACATACATCAAGAAGAGACTGAAGTTGCTTACCTCCACGCCATAAACATTTTAGTTCGGAAGTTACCAAAGAAAGGAAAACGTTCCTAATCTTATGTTTCAAAAACAATGTCCGTCTGACAAAATATGGCAATTACAAAAAGTAAAAATAGATACTAAACAAATGGCAATTTCCGAATTTTCCATTATATATCTATACTTAGAACATTTTGAAAAACATTGCAAATTATAAGGACGGAAGTGATTTAAAGTGACAAGTATTTTTCAAATAAATACATAATTAAAACAAACCACTATTAAACAAGGTCATTACATTAATTTGTTACCAAATGAAGGCAAATTCATATAAATAAACAATTTACAGAGCTTGGTACATATTTAACAAGTAAAGTTATATGTGCTCATAAAACTTTGCTCGTTTTTGATGTACTTAGTTGTACATTTTGTGGAGGTATTCGTAAAGACATATGCTAGAGAAAGCGCTCGCCCTGTACAAACCTGTTTTGTAATTCTAATAATAAAACTAATAAAAAATAAAGCTCGTTTCAGTAACAAATTGCAATATAGACAATTTTCGTTGTTCTTCGTACAATGACAAATTGACAGCTATTAGTTATTCAATGCCAACATGTCATTATTGTAAAAGTTATTATTTTTTTTTTATTCAGCATGTAAGCAGGGTGTTCCGACCACCTTCTTTTGAAAGCCGATCATCTTTATATTTTAGGAGGTGGTCGGCTTTTTTTTCAAATTCCGGATTTTTTTTGGTTCCGTACCGTAAAAATTTAAATACTAATCGCGCCTCGCTGATTTGTTTTCATTGACAACAATGGCAGATTGTCAAATTTCAATGTTTTCTTTTATTAATCGGGGGAAGAGAAAGGTAGATGCCGATGGTGAAAAGGAAAATTCTAGGCCAAATAAATCAACTAAAACGGATAGTTGTATTGAAATTGTTGTAATTGAAAAAAAGCATCAAAACAACGGAAAAGGCACGCAAGCAAAGATAAATATGAGCAGGACTTTTAATGACTAATCGTTACAGAGGAAGGATATTTCTGTTTGTGTGCTAAAAAAAAACAGCAGTAAAGCGAGGAACAGGACAGAAACTTGGATCGATAGGCCATGCATTCGAAGGAGGAGGGAGTCCTGCAAAAGCCATCTGCTATCCGAGATGCACAAAACTAATTTTGTCATATGAAAGGCTAGCAGTGATAGCAGAAGAACAAGGACAAGGTAAGACCATATCTTACAAATCTCTTGAATATGTATTTTACATACTGTTTCCTTCTCAATATATAAGATTTTTTCAAAAAGTATAAAAATATAAACTTCTGTTCAGGTCTCATTCAAACAGCCTTCAAAATATTTGGTCCAATAGTTGCTCCAGCTGTGTCCTCTCAAGCTTTTATTAGTTATGGAGGTTCATCACTACAGGTTTGTTTGTTTTTTGTTCATGAAATAATTAATTCTTATTTTGTTGTTTATCAAAAAAAGTTACAAAAAAAATAAGTACATGAATTTAACTATTTTTTATTCTATTTTGTAGATACTTTCAGACCACTTTAGCAAGTGTCTTCCTGACAGCAAAGACCTGACTACAGAATGATTACAGTCTAAATCTGTAATTGCTAGAGACATGAAAGCAACAAAATCTCAAGTAGAAATCATGACTACCATGGCCATAAAGTTTAAAGATGCATTTCCAAATATTAGCTTACTGGCTTCTGTTGGTGCTGTTATACCTGTATCTAGTGCTGGTAAGTCTCCTTTATAGTAAACATTTGTTTGAGTAATTATTTGTATACTAATTTATATTCAGCTCATATGTGTTCTTGATAAATTATTTTTATCTTTTATTTGTAGGATGTGAGAGAGGATTTAGTACCATGGCTAGAATTAAAACATTACTCAGGAACAGACAAAGCAACAATGTTTTACAAGTATTAATTATGGTGTCCATGCATGGGCCTAAGGAAGTGTAATTTGAAGCACTTAAAATCTGGAGAAATTTAAGAAAGAGACATATTTTGATAAATAATATCAAAATGTGTAGACAAAGAAACAAAGAACTTAAGTATATTGTTGTTAAATCAATGCTGATGCATAAAATAGTGAATGAAAGAAGAGTAAAAAAGGGATAAATTATTGAAAAAAATCAAATCAAACTCAAAGAAGAATATTTGACAGTTTATGTGACTGAATCTATTTATTTTTGTTCAATTCCATTAAATGTGAATACAATACTAATCCTTCTTTTTGTGACCCCCACCCACAGTAAAAAAACGGTTGGAAACGTTTAAAAAAACAAAACATCCGGTTGCAAGTGGTTTTTTTCAAAACGCCCACCTTACCTAAGTGAACAAAGAAATTTTAGAACCTACACAATTCAAGTTCAGATGATCATTTAATAGTCATGGAGGTTCACTATTACTTGAAGTAGTTGTGAACGTCCGTAAATATCATAGGATATCCTGCAATTTAATTGTTGAAGTCCTGGAATATTGAAATATATATATATATAATTATGAACCTCCATCAATATTACGGATATCCAGAAAAATATAAGGACCTCTGTAAATACAATAATGTGTACTAGAGTCGCATCCTATACTTTAAAACACCAACTTTTCGTCGAAAACATTAGTATGCACACATATGCATGACCTTTAAAAGTAGTGTATTCAACCTGTTTATAATACATTTCATATAAACGCCAGGACAGGTAGAAAATTCAAAAGCGGACGTAGATAAAAAGGTATGGCGTTATCATGTCTATGTGTTATTTTTAAAGTTTATTGTAACTGATGTATTCATACATCCATATATCAAACAAATAATTCTATGGTTTGCAATCGTTTAAAAGTAGACTCAGTATATTGCTTTACAGATAAAATCAACATTAACTTGCTGTTTATAATCAAATTTGAAGTATGTCCTTTTCTTATTGTCTTACACTAGGTGCAAATAGGTGAGGCGACATCCTCTTCTGTATGTAATCTTTAATCTGAAATGATGGTTTTAGAAATTATTGACATTTTAACCAGAAAAACAATGTTCTCATTTGTTGATTGCACACTACAATACCAATTATCAGTTTTACCTGACTTCTTTAAATGAAAAATGTCGTTATTATTTACATTCTTCGTGTCCACAACAACATAATATGTTGTGTCGTCCCTATAAATCTACAAGAAGGTTCATTGTGCAACATGAATTGTTTCCATGCGCATTTTAGGTTACAAACTTTAGTTCTTTTAGAAGCTATTTTATTCAGCATGCGTGTAATTTCTTTTTTATTGACACACGGTGGAAACCAAAGCATTAATAATATTTTTAGAATATTTGGTTTAATCGGAAATAAGGTATGGAATACATATATGAAAAGAACGATATATTTGATATGCATCAATTACACAGAATTCCAACAACACAAGAAACAAAAAGATATCTAGATGATATCCTCAAATTCAAAAAGAGTCATGTTATCAGAGACTAAGACCTGAGCCTCATATTCTAGATCATTTAATACCATTTACAAGTGAACAAGACGCAACATTCAACATGACCATAGCCACAACCTGCTATCCTTAATTTTCTATTCAGTCAAAAAATGAAAAAAAGGGGAAGCGATTTTTCCCCTGCAAGCCCAACAGTAAATGCCTCTTAAGGGTGTATTCTTCTGACGTTACAGTTTCGTTGAAATCTCGTTCTGGAATAATTTCCAAAACATGTGATACAAGCGGAAACTATCAATGAATCCAAAAATTGTTATAATCAAACTTAACTCAATGAAAAAAAATGTGTATTTACAATGAGTAGTTTTTGAGTAATCAATTTTTCAAATTTTATTACCAATCAAATCAGTCTTTCTAGCCAAAATTTTGAGAAAATGGGTGAGGGGAACAAGAAATGATTTTACCCGAAACATGTACATCCAATATCACTTTCTTTCTTTTCAAATTTCTTTGATATGTATTTCTTCAATCATTTATAACAAAGAAGTTGAAATAATATGCATTTTGTTCTTAAAACAGAGAAAAATCACAAATTGACAAAACTGACTTTTTTTACCAATTTTTTTTACAGTCATATAAACCCAAAAATCAGGTTTAGAAAAAAAGTTTAATTCTAGAAATTTTTGGCTCCTCAGAGGTGTACATCCTTAAAACATCCCTTTCTTTGTATGAAGATGCTGTAATTTTTTCAAGCGCAGTATTTTCTTACACCCTCGAATTTTGTGTAAGTCATTTAAATGTTAGACTCTGAAATAACGTCTGGCATATTGCAGATGAAACTTAATGAACAAAGATTCATATTTCATTCAGAGGTAATGATTATAGTAACTCTTAAATCATTTGCCTTTCTCTGAAATCATTTTAATTCTAATTCTTATTACACTTCTCACATAAGAAAACCTCATCAAGGATATAAAGCTTAATGATTTGGTAAGCCAGCATAAAAGTTAAATTTAAGTTACTGTCAGTAACTGTCTCTTAAAATTGAGACTATTTAAGTAAGCCAGAATCTTTTGAAATACTTGCGACACGTCACACAATAAAACCAAATGATTTATATGTCGTTGGTTGTTGTCTGTCTATGTGTATTTTCGTAAGTATGTATTGCTTGGAGGGGTCGGATATATGTGGGGAATTGTGTGTTGTACCGAACCAAAATTTTGGGTGATTTCTGATATGCATTATATGTATTACACAGTTAATAATCCGGAAACAACAACACCAAAGGAAAACATAAACATGTCGACTGAAAAAAATGTGAAGAAAAAAGAAGATGCTGGCAAAAAATACATAAATGTTCATGCATCTAAAATATTACATAATTATAATTTCAACTTGTATAGAAACTGCTTTTATAACTATGTCGTCAATTTTTTTTTTATGATTATGAAGGAAAAATATCTAGTTCATGAATAGAAAGAAACAGAACGATATGTTAATTAATTACTATTTCAAACAGTTAATTCATTGGAAATCTTAAGAAAACGAAACATGAAAAGTAATCAACAATCTTGCAAGGTAATTTCATGAACTTCTGTCAAAATCACCTGAAATTGCAAATCAAATTCTTTAAATTTTTGAATTAACAAAAAAAGTGTCTATCCACGAATTAAAAGGGAACATGGTAGACACATATCACAACAAAGCACTATAATGCATTATTTGTTTGAAATCAAAGCGTGAATAATTGCTTTCTCAACCCATTATTTATTTTAAGAATATTTGTATCTCTTCTTGCAGCATGTCTTCAGGATTTTTGCAGACAGTTCTCTTGGTATGTTCATATGTTTTCGAGTTATATCATTATGTTTTACTTTTTAATTAAAATAATTAATATATACGTCAGAGGCTATAATCTTAAACACTTGGGTTTGTAGTTTGCATATGAAATAACATGTATTTTTGCCCAGAGTCTGCAATAATGAGACAAAACCAATGAGTATCATTATTTACGATTGTGAAGGAAACAAATGTGGTAACTGAGTTACACGCCTTTGTATCAAAAAAATACCATGCATTTATAAACGTAATTTGGGGAACTTGAAGTGTTAATTTCTCAATACTCAAAAGTATTGTCTAAGGACGACAAATAACAAAACACGAAGAATTATAAGTGTATAGGAATTATATCATATACTCACTTCATTAAGTACAAATGCACACAGTCACTGTGTCAGATACACAACAGATACTTCATAAAACAATCAATAGGCAAACCTTTGGTTATCTAATCATTTAGTCATGACGATACTATAAAAAACGTAAAAAAGAATGCAAGTCTATAGATGTTGGTAACGAATATGATGATATTGATATATATATAAGATAACAAAAAACAAAAACCAAAAACTATTGAATTAGACAACTTGTTGAGGGAACTATTAGTGAACTGTTGCAAGGAATAATATCTACCCCTTTACAACATTCTATCATTTGCCAGTTGCAACCCAAATGTTCCTGCAGAGCATATTGATTAATTAAACCGCTAATTTGTTCTCATCTTAATATGCATGCAAATTTTGTAATCGAATGTTTATCAAGGCAACAGTTATTCAATTGTAAATGGAATACACAAACAAATACAAAGTATTATGTTTTTTTGTTATCAAATATATTATCTAATCTAATTAGTAGGTAAAAGTTTGACGTATGATAAAGATTATTTGTTTATTGACTGCAGATGACTGTATTGCTGGAGTTACATTCATATAAGTTATATTGCCCAAGTGATATACAACGTAATATAAGAGAAAATACTTACTGCAATGGAAGTGATAGTTATCTTTGTTTGTTCGATGACAATACAAAGCAAAATAGAGAGTTCTGTAGAAATAAGCCCGAGTTTGAAATACCTGGTAAGTAAAGGGAAAGCATTTTATTTGTAAAATTGAACAGAGGAAAAAAATGAGATAGTTAAAATATCAGGAGGTTTTCTTGCATGATTATGCCATAATGATTGTCTGTTTAAAATGCGTTTATTCAATTGAGAGATTTAACGTTTTATTAATTTAACGAACATAATATCGCTTTTTAAACAAACATATACTTAATATTTCTTTAATTTTGTTGTCATCTGTAGCTATGTCCAGCTAATTTTATCTCATCAGGATACAAGTTTATAATTGTCGGTACTTTACAAGGAGTTCAATGTGGCAGCAATTGGTACCAACCGTTTAGATTTTGGACCAATGCTAGTTCCGAATGTGTGTTCAAAACGTCGAAATGCAATGGTATTGGACAACTTATATATGAAAAGGGTACCAGTATTGAAGACACTGCATGCAGGTGTGATTATACCAACGGCTATGATTTCGTCAATAAACCAAGAAATCCATGTATTTGTTCGCCACAGAAAGAGGATTGTACATGTTACTTAAAGAACTGTTCTGTTGGAGAGATTCTTACTCCAGGTAAGAAAGATTGTTCATACAACTGTCAAATATTTATGTTAAGCCTACTTGGAATTATGTTTATATTATTCCCTTATCGATTTATTTTGTTTGCCTGGAAAATCTTTTTTTTTTTTGGGGTGAGGGGGATGTGCTTCAAAACTTATATTGTTATTTTTAACTTCAACTCCGTCCCAGTTTGGCATTATGCACCTTATCTATATATTACAAAAATAAGGAGATGTAGTATGATTGACAATGAAACAACTACCAACCAATATTCAAATGAGGTGGATTTTAGCAATTATAGGCAACTGTATGACTTTCAACAGAGAGAAAAAAAAACGTACCATATTGTCGGTCTTAAAAAGGCCCCGAATGAAAAATTTCAAATGAGAAAACTAACGGCTTAATTTAAAATTAAACAATTTTCGAACACGAAATATGACAGACATGAACCTACGACAACCACTAAACTATAGGTTCCTGACATGGGACAGGCACATACATGATTAAAAAGGTTAGACATATTTAAAGGCGCCAATCCTTGCCTTAACCTTGGACATTTGTGCAGCAGCACAACACGTAAAAGAACAAATTATTCAAAAAAATAAACGAAAAACAAATATGAGAAACAGCAAAAAATGACAACCACTCATTCACAGATTCTTCATTCTATAACAAGATATTTTGCTGTGATATCAGATAAATCATGAAGACGAGATAAAACTTTTCATTTTTATTAGTTATTTGATATCAAATAGATTTCAAAATATATTAAAGATTTCTATACATTGTACCTTTAAGATATATTTCCATAAACGTTAGGTTGCTTTTCTTTTTATTTCTTTTACTTACCAATAAACATTAGTTTTTATATAATTAGTAAAATAATGATTTTTTTGTTATCCTGACTTAATATCAGTTTTATTGACATTTTAGTGTTGCTTATGATATGCTGTTATCACCTGTAGAAGTGTAGTTTTCTAGTATAACGTTTGTTAAGATGTTGTTGATTCTTGATTAAAGTTTCATACAATTTCCATATTAATAGTTTAACAACTTCACATTATTTTTGTAAAATCTATGTGTTGCTTGTTTTGATATGTTAAAATGATGTTTGCCTTTGAAAAAAAATGATATGAATCATATGTACATTATGAATGTTATTATTACCTGAAGCTTTGATTTTGAATTTAAACACATTAAAGTAGATGATAGTCCAACATGTCCAAGTAGTATACATATCTGCAATTTAAAAAAAAACAGTGTTACTTCAAGAGAAGGTATAATGACTAACATGTTAGTACTTCTGTACATAATACTTTGTCTTTGTATTGACAAATTTTTGTTATTTTGTAACCTGCATTTTATAATGGTATGTGTAAAAGGACATTAATAACATGCGTTTAAGAACATCACAAATAACTTTACAAATGACTTACCTTATATTTTGCACATTTTATTTCATAGATTATGATTGTGTTGCGCCTACAACCCAATGGAACTCATCGTTTAAATGCCGATTGAAAGACAACGTAGAGTACGTTCAGATTTGCCTTGAAATCTTTGAATACTGTATTCTTTTACGGTGTTTTAAGAAGAATTTGACAAGATTTGCAATGCAGTTTTAATTGATAAGTAGTTACGTATAAAAAGACAAATGAAGATACGTATACGAAGAGGGCTATCAAAATCAATTACAAAACAATGCCTTAAACAAAAACGACGAAATGACAATCAATTAAATTAAAATACACATACATATACAATAGGAAGTAAACGGAAAACTGGCAGTGATCCAAGTTGCTCCACGTTGATGTTGATAATCGTTATTTCAATATCGATGTTGATGATTATTATTACCCTTATGATAATGATAATACTTCTAGAAAATTGATAGCATTTATACATTTTAAACATTAAGGTAGATATATCTTTTACATAACAAGTAATATTTTTGTTTCCAGGTGTAATACCACCATTGATTTTCCCGTATAAGTCTTTGTTAAATTTTCACTTTTAAAAAAATTGTGCAGAGTTTATCTTTGTTTCAAAAAAAGAAATACTTGACATGAGTAAAGTTTTATCCTGTCCAGTACTATAGACAAAATTTCACATAACATTTCATTGCATGTAAGAAAAAAACCATCACTGGAAGTTTACCAATCAAATTTTCACCTCTTTTTTTTCCTGTGAACAAGCTTTAGTAACCATGTAATTTCAAATTATAACCTATAGAAACAGCAACTAAAAAACTAATGGTACTTTGAAACACCCAAGATATATGTTTATGACTCAGAAATTTTTTACTGCTGCAATGAAATGTAGGATTAATTTCCTATTACTGTCAAATTCAAGGGAATATTTTTTCGACCCTTTTTCGTATGCAACCAAATGTGACGTATTATGAATTGGTGGTAGTACACCTCCATACTCTTTAAGTTTAAGATACATTGCATTTTGACTGCTGTTCTTACTTTTCAGTTGATTATTCATAATATGCATCATTATTGTAGACTAATTGAAGATCAAATTCAAACAGTTACCATTGATGAGTCTGGTGCTACTACTACAGGTAGATAAATTGTTGTGTAATTAATGTAACATGAAAATTATTGACAACATTGGCAGTCATTTGAACAAACCGATTAAAAGTGTACCATGGTTAAACTCTATTGTACCTTGTATAGTCTTGAATACAATTACAAAACGTCAAACCTAGAAACTTCTAAAAGCTGTTTCGCTCACCTGTTTTTAGAATTAACACAATACGAAAATATTGATTCTGTTAATTTGAAATCGTGAGGATCTAAATCTTGTCTTTATCTTTAAAATGTCATTCTATCTATTATAGTTTACAAAATATTGGACACAACACAAACATTTTATTCTCGACTTCATCGTCACATGAAGTACACAACGATATTTATTTATAAAATGATGCTTTAAATTTACAATTTTTCCGAGGTACAGAGCTTGAATTTCCTAACAGTATTTTCTTGAAAGAGGATTATAGCTTATAATAAAGCTATTGAATCGAAAGTTCCAAGTGATGAAGTTATAAAATCATTACTTCGAAAATTTTACGAACGCCATCACAATCTCGTTGACAGATATATGATATCTGTTTCACAGAGGACGACTGATATGATCCAAATGTCGTAACCATGAACCCGATCTATATTTTCCGAACGTTGCCTACCGTATTAAACTTATCACCGGATTTGTTTTTACATGAGGAGTCGGATATCGTCCTTAGTTTATAATTTCTTATCCCTTTCATGAAGTGTCCCCTCATTTATAACTCATTCAAACCAATTATATCTTTGCATCAGCATTAAGCAACCAATCAAAAGGTACTGTTGGTTAGTAATTGTTGTGGGAAATCAGTTGGTTCAGCATGGCGATGTTGACAATCGATAAGGATTTTGTTCAATCGATAGCAATGTAATTTCCGGACTTTTTAGCATATCAACGATCCGTTTCCTGTGTGAGTATTACATGCGCAGTCAAACAAATTGTAACGAAAAATATCAGTTGATGACAATAACAATGTCAAACATCCTATAGTCAAAGACATAATCAATTTCTTTCTATAGAAATATGGTAAAAGCATTGATTATACAAATTGATCGTATGTTATTTAAAATAAATAACTTTTAATGAAATACTTTCTTTAAATCCTGGTACTTGTTACTCGAGAGCGTACATGAAATAATTCTGATTTTAGACAAATGATATTTTTGATACATTAGAACGTGGTGCAAATTGGCTTTTATTAATGTTTCATCCATTTGTTGCGTCAAGAACGTCATATTTCCTTCCAAATTGCATGTCAAACATCGTTTATTTTTATAAATTTTCCCAGTTTATCCTCCATTGAAATATATACAAATCACGGATCATGTACGGATCAACTATGTAAGAATTCCGCATTCTTGCAATTACAAGTACAGACGCAAGAATGACACAGCTTACAGGTTGCATTTCTGTAAATATCGACAATGCAATTTCCCATAGGAAATCCCTTTAAGGCTAAAACTGTGCCACTTTTACTATGAAGATTCATGAAATATTATATCATAGAATGGAAAGTTGATCTGCACTACTATTTTATTCAAAGGTCAAAACTTAGAGCTGTGCGGCATATTTTCAACATTTATATGCCCCGAACTTCTGAGAGTTTAAACTTATACTTAAGTTCTGCACTACCCCTACCTTCACTTTAGGTGACCCTCAGAATTCATAATTCCCTGCAACCATGTGTTAATATACCGATTACATACCCAAGTTATGTCTCTATGAGATGAAACATAGAGATCAAATCTGGGAACCAGTACATAAACAAACAAATATCTATGAATATTATATATCCCCCCAAAAGAGGCGTGGTTTATGAAACACCTTTGTTTACAAAGTGCAACCTATACTAACATTTATTCAAATAGAAAAATCTTTAAAAACACTTTTTCTGTAAACAATAATTATCTATCAGAATGTTAGCCCTAAAGAAATTACTGCATAACTTTTCTTTTACAGTACATTTTATATCCCCTACCCCCGTTTCAATTTTAAAAGAATTTGTAAACAAGACATTAGCTATTGCCAGCTAAACCTATGCGCATGTTTTCTGACATGTAATGTCTAGAACCTGTTCGAAACTGTTCTGATAACAAATTGAACGCATTTCAGAATACTATAAATGTAAAGTTTAGTAGCTAGTAGTTCCAACATTTAAGATCATATAAAGTATCCAATCCTGCAATTGTCTCCTGTCCACATCTTCCTGTATGTCTAGTTATCAATATTAGTTTACAGATTTTGCCTCGAATGGTCATTTTAGAAATCTTGTCACAAAAATATCATCTCTCACCATAAATCTAACATAATTGAGCTTATATATGAACTAGAAATGTTTAAACAAAGCCATATTTGCAAAAGTTTTATGTGTGAAATTACCAGTCTGATGTATGAATTCACTAAAAGTTTTATAGAACTGACTGCTTATATCTATTTTTCATAACTTCCAAGAACAGTTATTGTTTTCTATACAAAAGACCTTTAAAATGATAAAATCAAAGCATTTAAATGTTTAATTATCTGTTTTATGACACAGGGGGTAGGCATTTTTCTCTGTTTTTTGCCACTAGGGCCTCAAATTTGCTAAAACATTCTGCTGTTTCTGTGAATATGGTATACTTTAGTATTAAGTACATATTTAGGATAGAACACACTATTGTTAGTTTTATTGAGGTATTTTTGTATTTCTAGCACGTATTTTTTTTATGCCGCGGTCACAAGAAAGCTCATTCAGGTGTTACGGCTAACTTTTGGGTAATCAACAGGACAAAAACAACAATATTTATCAAGGATCTATGAGTTTCAATGACTGCGAAGAGTAAAGATAAGCACTTCTAAACAATTTAAATTACAAATATACATATATTATGAATTAACTTTGCATCCAGGGCTTAAGTAAACTATGTATATTGCAATCTGTGAATTTATCCTGAGTCATCAAATTTAAGGCCCAGGATTTTCTCAATCTTCTTGAAATATTTATAAAACTATATATTTGAGTTAATTTCAATAAAATCTCTAAGATAAACCAGATTTGGTGAAATTCTACATGTTCTCTTTTTTCACCAAATATAGGTTGCATTTCTGTAAATATAAACAATGCAATTTCCCATAGGAAATCCCTTTAAGGCTAAAACTGTGCCACTTTTACTATGAAGTTTCATGAAAAATTATATTCTAGAATGGAAAGTTGATATGCACTACTATTTTATTCAAAGGTCAAAACATAGAGCTGTGCAGCATATTTTCAACATTTATATAACCCGAACTTCTAAGAGTTTAAACTTATACTTAAGTTCTGTTACTACCCCTACCTTCACTTTAGGTGACCCTCAGAATCAAAATTCCCTGCAATCATGTGTAAATATACTGGTAGAATTCCCAAGTTATGTCTCTATGAGATGAAAGATAGAGATCATATCTTGGAACCAGTACGTAAACAAACAAAATATCTATGAATATTATATATTTCCCCAAAAGAGTCGTGGTTTGTGAAACAGCTGTATTTACAAAGTGCAACCTACAGAAGAATAATGATCACAAAAGTGAAAAAATAAGCATTTTACACGAATAAACAGACATTGGTTGGTTCCGCTTAGTTAAATGTATATATTTCAATGCAAACGCAGTGTTTTATTTTTTGATTAATTCTAAATTGCTTAAAATTAAATACTTTATATATCTTTTTTTAATGAGAAGCATTCAATTTTTTATACAGCTATGTATTTGAAATTATAATGTGAGTAATACCATTGAAATTTAGAAATTTTAGTGTCCTTTTTGGTGATAAATGTTGTAATTATAAAACAAAATATGTTCCATCTGAATCTGGATTCTGATTGATTCCTGTTTTAATTGCTTAATACAATATGAAAAAAAAAACAAAAGATCAAATATTCTGCAATGATATGGAATATACACATTAGACTTGTACAATGTGACTAAATGCATAATTTCATTTAAAAAAGGGCAAGGTCAACCGATAGTAATAGATATTCGGCTGGTAATTTCAACCGATTATCCAACACTAGTAATTGTTTCAAGATTGTGTGTATATCGACTGTCAGTAATGGCTATGCACAGTGATAAAAAATCAAAGGTAACATTTATTCAGTTCAATGTATACTTTGGAATTTGGAACATGAGTCTTCTAAGCTGAAATGTATGCACTAATATTATCATATTTATTTTCTTTTTGTCTTAATGATGTCTGTAATATTTTTACATTTATTATACATAATTTTGTCTATCTTTTAGGTCGAATCTACGTTTTATTTGTCATTGTATTTGGTGTGGCGTTTATAGGTAAGTATAACACTTGTATTTTGCCCCGCAAATATACATTCACATCAAAAATATTTTATTACAAAAAAGTAAGCTTGAAATTAGCATGCACTGGAATTATTATTTCAACTAGCAAATGAATTTTACGAAAGTTAAAAGTATGTGTATCATGAGTTATGGTGCTTATACGGGTGATGTGTGACGGAAGTGAAACGATATTGTGTATAGAAAAATCGTGAAAAGCACATGTAAAAACTAAGTGCAGTTAATTGACAGTTCTTTTATTGTAGTGCCTTATCTCAAATGATCAGTGAGATCTTCAACACGACACAAAAGCTCAAAACTAACTTCAGTAGGCGTTGAAAATAGAATTTCAAATAATACATGTATATGCTGAAATAAACCTTCAAAATTCGAATAAATGAAGACTCGATAAAGCTCCATTGTTGAAAGACAAAGTGAACAACATTACACAACAGTCATAGTGTGCCAATACAGATAAAAATCATAAACATTGTATAAGTTAAGATTAAGGATCAAATTAACACAATTATAGCAAATGTACCATCAAAACTAAGCCATTGAAAATGATGATAATGCATAAAACCATACACGACATACACGACATACTACGTGTGAATCTTTTTTCAAACTCAGTCCATATTTCTCTGTGCTATCCTAGAAATTAAAAAGATGCGTCACTGTTTGAAGTGATTAACTAAGTTGTCATGCATGAAATGTGTAAATACGAAAAACTGGATTGTTTATCTCTAAAATTTATATTTCATTTGTATTTCACTATTAATACGAATTTGTTTATATTCACAGGTATGCTGATCTTTGTGTTGGTTGTCTATTGCCCTCTATATCAGCGTAAGTACTTATACGAAATCTAAAGATTAATTGCATGCACAAACAATGTTATAAAATGCTTATTATGAGTCAAACATTTTACATTTTTCAATACATATTCAGTGCAATGTAATTGTTGTCGTGAATTGCTGTCAGTTATTTTTTGGGGGTTTTGATTGTAAATTGTTTTGTCAGAAATCAGATGGTTGTATTTTATATTTCAATTGTCACACATTTTTTTCATATCAGAGCCTAAATCAGACAATACGGTACAGGTGTTTCTCATTGTTAAGGAATTCCAATGACCTATTATTGTTTAAAACCACATTATTGAACTCTAGTGGATAGGTGTATCATTGGTAATCTTTCTAAATCTACTTATTGTATATAAAATTTCATGGTTCCTTGCCATTTTTCAATCAAAGTGGAACAATTGTTTGTACATACTGTGTCTTGTAAAATATAAGTCCACGCTTAAAGAATGTTTCCGTGTGTACCACACGAAAGGAGACTTGTGCACGACAGTTATTCCATGTTTTGAATTTAATAATAAATGTCGTATGCTGGCCAACAGGTATTAATGTTTCTTATTGGTCGCTTTTCAAAGAGTGTGTTTGTTTATCATCTACTTTGAATGTTTAAAAAAACAGTATTATAGTATTGGTCTTCTTTTTCTTTGTTTCCAAATTAACTTTTAATATATCTTTAAGACCTTCGAATACGGAGATCAGTTTCTTAAACCTTAATGCACGTAGTCATTTTTATATTTTGTTAGAGGGATTTTCGTTTCATCTCGATAAAATTAGTTTAATTTTATTTTGTAAGAAATGTACAAAAAGTATAAAAATGAAAACAAACATACATTGAAATAAGCAAAACATGTTAAATATGCATCGCAAACTTTAGCGTGCACTAGCCAATCAAATATTTTGATAAAAGAGGGACGAAAGATACCAGAGGGACTGTCAAATTCATAGATCGAAAACAAACTGACAACGCCATGGCCAAAAAGAAAAAGACAAACAGACAAATAATAGTACAGATGACACAACATAGAAAACTAAAGACTAAGCAACACGAACCCCACCAAAAACTGGGGGTGATCTCAGGTGCTCCGGAAGTTAAGCAGATCCTGCTCCACATGTGGCACCCTTCGTGTTGCTTATGTTATTACAAACCTGGTAAGTAGTCTAATTCGGTAGGTCACATTCGTGAAAAGGAAAGAGTATTGTAGCTACGACATAAGGAACATATCCGATATCATCTGTGAAACGGTTATTCCATAACGGTCAACCAACTCGTAATGGCGTCCGTACTTGATAAATGAAGTTCCAGTTTCTTCTTGTAATCCGAGAGAGAACGTTTTGTTATTAAGTCGTTTGTTAAGATCAAATGTGTTAATTTTGATCGACTTTCCTTGTATTGGTATAAGCAATACATTGTAGTTGGAAGAATGTTATACAATACTATTAAGGACCCCAATTATACGTCTTGAAACGGAAACATGGAGAAATTTCATTATGACAGATAATCGAGCATGCCCTTGTACGTCCATCTTTCAATGTGAAAAGATTTTACTGTTAAACATGAAATAGTCCCTACATTGCAAGTTCATTCACTTTACCTGATCGAATGCAGAAATAAAAGGCTGATTATATTTCATAAAATAGACACGGAAATCCTTGTCGTATAGAAAATAGGTTTACTGAATTCCAAAATACTTACTACCTAGCTATAGGCCCATGCTGATTTCATATTGATAATTGGAAATTAAAATATATAAACATGAGACTCAGTGCCTTATGATACGTTATTATAAATGAGAAGATGTAGTATGAGTGCCAATGAGACAACTCTCCATCCAAGTCACAATGTATAAAAAGTTAACAATTAAAGGTCAAAGTACAGCTTTCAACAAAGAGCCTTGGCTCATGCCGAATATGTTTTGTTATGTTTATATGTTAAGATATAATTTGCTGATTAAACTTTCAATGTATGCGTATTAGCTGTATTCAGATTTCTTTCATTTTATTTCTCGTTTTCAATCGAAACAGAGGCAACAAATGTAAAAAGGATAATCAAAATCATAGTCCCAAGTCAGGAGACTGTAATTCAGTGGTTGTGTTACATATTTGTTTTTCGTTGATTATTTTGTACATTAATTAGGCCGTTAGTTTTTTCGTTTGAATTGTCTTAAATTTGTCATTTTGGGGCCTTTTATAGCTGGCTTTGCAGTATGGGATTTGCTCATTGTTGAAGGCCGTATGGTGACCTATAGTTGTTAATTTCTGTATCAATTGGTCTCTTGCGAAAACATACTGACAAAACTGAAAAAAAAAGTCTGAACAGTACAGAATTTACCGCAGTGGATAAGTCTACAATTGATTGAATGACTGCAATTGAACTAATAAGTTATCGTTCGTCCTTATTCAGAAGCTGTTCATATCTAAAAGACCGTTGCAGATGATGAAGATGACTTGTGACATTTAAAACATATTTGTTTTTCTCAGTAAAAAAAATATCTTGTATGGCCAATTTTGTCAATCACTAAAAATCAAACAAGTCATTATTAGATTTATACTGTATAGTTAAGAATTGATTCCTAGTTGAACGAAGACGGTGTTAGTTATTATCAAATGTTTCAGAAGAATACACATATCAAACTTTGAATATACCACGAAACTTTTTTACATTGGCTTTTGTTAGTTTCTGTCTTCGTACCAATTAAACTTTTTTTTTAAAGTTTAGTTTTATTTTTTTTTAGAAATTGAACGTATACTTTAATCTTGAAATGGATTGATATTTTTCAGGCACTGCTGAAGAAGATTCATGGTTCAACACCGAAATTATTAACAGTTAGTATGTTAACATATATTACTGATTGGATCCAAATTTTGTTTTTTTTTTCTTTTTGATTCAAATGGGCTTAAAATTGAAAAATAAATTGGATGAATAGTTACAGTAAAGATCATTATAACATAAAAACACGCACATAAACATAAAAAACGTAAATTCCAATTCTATATATATTTGATTATCATAGATTATAAATAAATAGATACCAGAATTAAAACTTTCATCGCCAGATGCATGGTTCGTCTACAAAAGACACATGCATTGCACTTGAATTCACGCAATAAGATTAATAAATTTTGTATTCGCAGGTTAGATGTGCATGTCTCATTATTTAATCAACATTATCAATCCCTTCTTGATTTGAAAAAAAATCGCAGTATAATAAAGTTACCTATCCTGAAATAAATTAAATACTAGAAGATATTATTCTTTTGATTACAAATATGTTTGTTTTTTGGGGGACATGTGAATAAAAAATATGTTTCGTGCTATGGTATAAGTAATACAAAATGTATTGTGTATTAAATAACGTCCCAGAATGGGGACGTTAAATCTGATGCGCCTTGTTTTATTGTGAAATTGTTCTAGTCCGGCAAATGCATGACACATTTACCACTGACCTGATATCAATCAGTCAATCATTGATGAAAAAAATGTCATGCCAATAACCTTTACAACGTTTTTCGTTGTAATATATGACTCTGTTTATCAAATTAAAGATAACCGTACAGGTTCATTGTTAGTGTGTATTGCATAGTGCTTGTGTGGGCCAAATACTTGACTCTCAACAAATTATTGCCTTTTTCGCAGAACATGTAACAATTTCCTATAACTTATTTTTGTATTATGTGTTATTCTAATGATACAGTATTTCCATATTAGGCATGACGATAATGTTAAGTTGAATAGATTACCTTAGCAGTATTAGCAAAACCTTTCTGAATTGCAGGTCCTCATTGCTCTTCAAATTCGTACATGTACTTGATATTGCCTTTTTAACTTTTTTGATTCGAGTTTCACCTGTGAGTTTTCTGAAGATAACGAAACGCGCGTCTGGCATACAAACTCCTAAACCTGGTATCGTTGATGTGTTTATTGATAGATCTACAATTCTAGCAAATACATGTAGTATATGTGACCATTGTTTATTTCCAGATATACTTAATAAGGAAAAACTCAATTGGAAAGAGAAAACGGAAAAGTTTGTCAATACAAAAGCTACAAAAGTAATTTTGGAGAGAATCCAGAACAACAATTGTATATTGATAAGTGGGCCTCCAGGCGTTGGTAAAACGGCAAATGCATATTGTGTGGCCTTTATTTTAGAGAAAACTCATAAATATATGGTAATGGCAGTAGCTGCTAGTGATCTACATAAGTATGTCTTGTCAAGTATAAATCAAGTTTTTATAATTGATGACGTTTTTGGAAGGTATTGCTGTGACACAGATTTCAGCCTTATTTGTTCTTCTGTAAGAGCAGTTTTAGATTACCATGCTAACACAAAAATAATAATGACATGTAGATCACAGATATATCATTTGGTGCAGAATCAACTAGCTTTGGAGAATATATCGTTTGAACATTGTGATTTTCTCTTAGATCAACTTCAGTTATCAGTTGATGAAAGAAAGGAGATAGGCGAATCTTACATTGATAGTGGAATCATAAGTGAACTTAAAGATAATGTGTTCATGTTATACAGCTTTTTCCCATCTCTTTGCATAATTTTTGCAGCTAGTAAAGAAAATGAAAACTTTTTCACGTATCCTTTCAGCTATATAGGTTACGAAGTCAACAGCATTAAACTGAAATCAAATGAGACCTACTTAGTATTAGCTCTGCTCGTGGTTTTAGATAATTTTGTCGAAGAAAATGTACTAGACAATCATAACGTTAAGACTGGCGTCATGCTTAGAGATATATTTACCGAGTCAGGAATTTTGCAAACTCCTTCCAAAGGCTTAATGTTATCTACTCTGAGATCATTAGATGGTACATTCGTTAAAAAGTGTGATCAAGGATTTACATTTATGCATAAATACATGTTTAATATGATGGTTGGTTGTATTGGTCACCATTTTATAAGAAGTATACTAAAATATGGATCTATTGAATTTGTGCAGAAAAGAATCCAATTAGCTTGTTTATTAGAAAATGTTGACAGTTTCATGATAAATGTTACTCCAGATTTGTACAATGAATATTTTACTCGATTTATAAGCGACATTAGTCGTGGATATATATCTACCGTCTTTGCAAATAAGCAAATGTGTTCAGCTAAGTTTCGAATGGAAATGATGCCACACTTTGAAAAACATTTAAAGGCGAAAGATATTGTTGATGCAAAAGACAAATCGACTGTTATTCATAAAGTGTCATCATCGGGTTACACTGACTTATTAGCATATTTTGTGAAAAATGACATGCCAAGCATTGATAAACAAGACTTAGACGGGAAAACAGCTCTTCATTTGGCTGTATTGCATAGACATCAGCACATTGCTGAAATTCTTTTACAACAAAAAGCGGACGTGCATCTCCGAGACAGTGACAGTCGTAGTGCGATTCATATAGCTTGTAACAATGGTGACCTACACATGACAGATATGTTAATAAAACACAAAGCACACAAAAATAAGAAAGATAAACATGGATTCACCCCACTACATCTGGCATCCATAAGAGGTCATACTGAAGTGGTAGAACTTCTTGCACAGGAGAAGGCCAAAATGAATGAAGTTGATGACATTGGAAGAACACCATTGTATGTGGCTTGCGAAATGAATAATTTGGACACAGTTAAATTCCTCGTACAACACATTACACTGAAAGATATTCATATTGAAGAAAACAAAAACGGTTTTACACCACTTCATATTGCATGTCAACACGAAAATACAGATTTAGTAGATACATTGTTGAAATACGGTGCAAACGTAAATAGGCCTTCAAAAAATAATGACACACCAATGAAAATAGCAAAACGGCATGGAAATAAAATTATAATCAAACTTTTGCGGAAATTTGAAGAGATAAACACGTGACAAAAGTGATAGAAGTGTATTTATTTGATTATTAAGTAATGGAATAAGATCTCAAAGCAATAACTTGCAATTTTGAATTCACTTGCTTTGTCTTAAAGTTAGGTAAAACATACGTCTTTATACACTATATATTTATATATCTGGGAACAAATTCTGTGAACAATATTTAGACAGAATATACAAAAGGAACAAACAAAAATAAGAATATTTACTTAATATATTTGTAAAAGAAATAATTAATTCTCTTCCAAACTCGTCCAAATAATTTGATAAAACAAATATACAAAAATAACGAATTCCAAGGAAATCTCAAAAAGGGAAGTCTTAAAAAATGTCAAAATCAAACGTTATCAACAAATGGAACAAGTGAAAAACAACTGTCACTTTCTTGACTTAGTACAGGCATTTTCCGGAGAAAATTCTTCGATAAACTTGGTTTCATAGCTACCTATTCCTCCCACTTTTTATAGTTCCGTTTAATTGACAAAATTGGGTGAGTAACCCAAACATACATAATATGTTAATGTGACAATAATTTTGAACCAGCAGAAAATAGAGCTGGTAAAGTAATTTAATTGGCTTTTCATGAATGAAGTATTGAATATAATTCCGTGTTGGTGCGTGTACTGTATCGTTAATTATTATGTGTTTTCCTTTTACGAGATATGCAGCATATGGTCTAGATGGCAACGAGGAAGGTATATACGCACGTGAAACAGGATTAACCCCAACAACATTCTGTGACTGTATCAAACATATGTATTATGTGTTTTTATTGTTGTTTGTTTTTGGTCACTTCATTTACTTCATTAATTTGTTTTTCAGAGGAGTCTAGTGTTGGTTGTTGGTGTTATATTTTGGGTATTGTCTGTAATTTTGTTTATGTATTTTACACAAAAATTTAACTCTATGAGCAAATATACCGTTTTCATGGTATGGTACTAATTTTGAATTTGGAATTGACATTAGGAAACCCGAAGTCAGATCGTTTGTAGGGAATTTATTATAGGTATTTGAGTTATTTATTTAGCAGTTGATGTATTGCCAATTTTAATTTAAAAAAATGCCACTGACTTAAGCAGGAAATACAACAAAAACTAGTTGTTAATTATGGTGTTTATTTCTCACGAGGTCTATGAAGGTGCAAATTGATGTGAACTATTTTGCATCAATAGAATATTATTCAAAAGAAGTGCGGTTTGCGTCTTCGGGAATTAAATATTGCTGATCATCAAAATTATATTATAACCAGTAGACAAACCCAAGATCCAGATCGCGTTTTCCGAAATGAAATATTCCTTATCATCTAAATTTAATAACATACGAATCGCAACTAGTAGACAACCCATCTGTATACTGTTTAATTGAATTAATCAAAATCACCATATGATATGGTTCCAGTTATTTTTATTGCAGAAAAACAAACAATACATTTAAGAGTGTAATGAAAAATGAAATAAAAGACCAGTCATGTGGTCCTATACAAATGAAAAATAAATTTTACTGTTTGTTTTTGGTTTCTGTTTTTATCTTATTTTTGTTTATTGGAAAAGGGGGGGGGGTGATAGTCGTCACTGTTTGATTTATTGTGTTGATGTACAGTAAGGAATATATATCATCATGATTGAAATTTATGTTTTTTGGTGAAGTTAAATCCAAAAAAAGTCGCCAAAAGCTAATAAAAGCTTTGAATTTGATTTGTGACATAACACCTGGTTTATTGTGACACGAGGTTTAAATTGTACAATCACTAAAAAGCCGTGTGCTGCTTACTATTTCCTCGACGTTCCTACCTTTTTTATGTATCCGATGTTCCGACGTGAAATGCTTGTTCTATTATTACTTTGTCCCTTTGTATCCGCCGGAAATATCAAAATATAAACTATTTACCTTTTTAGAATTTACCCGATGCATAAATTCATCAAAGATACCACACTTAAAACTGTGTACGCCAGAGTCAGTTTAGTCTTCATATGACTCATCAATGGCGGTCAAATTAAAAAAAAATAGGAAGGCAAAATTTAATACAAATTTTCGAAATATTAACCTAAACACATGCATTGTGCCTTTTTATTGATAGGTATTTAATAGTGTTAAGATTTTTCACAATCGAGAGCAATAACATATTTTTCATATTTGTCAGTGTACAGTTCAAGCTTTATCTATAAAGAAGTCACTCCTAACTATCATACTACCTGTCGATACATTTATTTTTGGCATTGCACAAGTCATGTCTTCTTTGACTGTTCATGACGTTAAAATACTAAATCCCTGGGATGTGTTTTAGTTGATTTCAGTCTCTGATGCATGATTTTTTATTATTAATTGTGTTGGCTTTTAACTAGCTGTCAGTAACTGCGAGTACTCTCAAATCGTACTTTCTTTTTAATTTGACCTGTTGATACTATTTGTAATGCTTTTTTGTTATTTAATTTTAACATGAATCTTGTCTATATACATGATAAACCAGCTTTGATTGTTTGGTATTACTACAAATTTTCACTTCTTCGTACTATGAACATCACAATTATTTCATTTCTCCTTAAATACTGTTCTTCCACCTGTACAGGAAGTTTTATCTAGCACTTATTGTATAGTTTTATTGTTGATATTCACCCCATATGTACCAAGTGTTAGATTAGTTTTATTGATATTAAAGAAATTTCTTGGTATTCCTAAACGGAAGATTTTATACACACAGAAGAAGAAGTATACTTAACAACAAAATTATTTTCATTTACCTGTGTATAATATGACGCAGGTTTTTTCAAAAGTGATTATTTTCTAAATATTGTTTAACATTTCACAGTGGTATCATACTTTAACTTTGTTTAAACCTGTTTATTGACTTTTGACCTTAATTATTTATCCCTTATAATTTTTATTAACTATGTATTTGCATCCAGGTATCACAGATCAAATTTATTCGTTCATTGTGTGTTAATTTACGTTTTTTGATGGAGTTAAGCCTTCCAATTGATATTTTATAGTGTGTCTTTCAATGTTGTTATGTTATCCTATTGTTTCAGAAAACGGAGAAGGTTTGGTACCATTAAAACGTTTAATCCCGCTCCAAATGTTTGCACCTGTCCTTAGTCAGGAATCTGATGTACAGTAGTTGTCGTCTGTTTATGTAGTTCATACGTGTTTCTCGTTTCTCGTTTTTATATAGATTAGACCGTTGGTTTTCCCGTTTGAATGGTTTTACACTAGTAATAGTTTATAGCTTGCTGTTCGGTGTGAGCCAATACTCCGTGTTGAAGGCCGTACCTTGACCTATAATGGTTTACTTTTATAAATCGTTACTTGGATGGAGAGTTGTCTCATTAGCACTCAAACCACATCTTCCTATATCTATTTCACTTTTTATGTGGAACATTTTCATTCTTTTAAAACCGCGTTTGGGTTGCTTTCTTTTCATTATTTGATTAAAAATGATGGGTCTACAATATGCTTCCGTCCCTTTCACGAATAAACCATAGCTGAAAACTTAAGATTTCCAGCTACTAAGCAAGTCAACTTCTTAAAACCAAATAGAGGAATACGATTGGGTGCTCTCTGTGAAATATGAAATGTCTTGTGTGAACAAATCTACATACATGTATCTCGTAGGGCAAGGAAAACACATGTACGTTATCTAATTATTATATTGCTTTACTAGTCATAAAAGGACACATATAGAAACACATTCATATTATACACATGTCTGTTATTGGGTGTTACACTCTATCGAACCCTCTTTTGCAGTCGTATATCACATAATTTATGCAGTCATTTCTTAAAGGCGTACAAGTGGATTTGTTGCTACCTGCTTTAATTTATGATAACTCTCATTAAGTACTGTGAGATCGTCAATTGATAAAAAAAAGTAGTCTGCTGTACAGTTGAAATATTATTTTACGTACAAACAAATTCATTTCTTATACTAGTCAATGTGACTTCAACAACTAATTATGGATTAGTAGGTACATCCTTGAGGTCATAAACAATTAGCCATAACAAACTTAACACAAAATTCAGTATAATGACTTCAATGAATTCATAGAGTGTAAACACATAACGTATTAAAAATGTTAATATTTTGTCTCGACACTCTATATTCCGTTGATCCTTATGATAATTTAATTTGCGGTTCGATATTTTCATTATCAATTGGTAAATATTGTTTTATTTTCTTGATTTATAGGGTTTGACATATTTTAACAGTCTGTTGTTTCAATTGTTTCCAATGATAGGTATTCGTGCGTTTCGATGTTTTTAGAAATAATGGCTTCATAAGAATGTGAATATCCAGAAACGCTGTTACTGTTCTCGCTTATTGAATCTATTCCATGATCACGATTAGTTTTGTTTGTTACATTTTCTGTCTCTGATTCATTCTATTCACTAAATCAATCACATGTGTCATGATATTGGATAGAAACACTAATAATTTCGTTTTCCTGACTGATATTTTTTCCGACTGCCATATTTTTTCCTTGTACTTCGTCAGATATGTCGTCATACAAATAGGGCTCTTCCTGTACATCATATTTATGTGTAGTAACAGTTTTTTTCACTATGTCCGCAGATAAGTTGGACGTTGCATTAGTACTTGCGATATTACCTTGTTTCAGCTTTTGATAATATTTATAAGATAAAATAATTATGATCAGGATACCGATTGGGATGATCAAGACTATGAATATCTTGTTATCCTTGAGAGGCTTTACTACAATAAAAACAAAGCCATATTTTGTAATGTTTTCGCAATTTAACGATTATAAATTTGCATTCAATATCTATATTGAGTTTTTCAATTGTGTACTATTTGTCATTGTGGGTCCTTGTACAGCTTACTATGCCGTATGGGTTTTGCTCCTTGTTGAATGCCTTACGGTCACATATAGTTGTTAACTTCTACGTTAATTAGTCTCTGATGGAGATTTGACTCATTGGGAATAATACCACATTTCTTATTTGTATATATGACATAATTGTCATACCATACCATACCATACCATACCGGATAAACTATTGAATTGCAAAAAAAATATTTTAGTGTTTTGTTCACTGACAGTTTTGATATAATCCAATTCAAAATGTAAAGCCCAGTGATTCAGTTATAGTAACGATGGACATAACAGCAACATACAGTGGTGGGTTTTTCTGTTGATGATGGTTGTCGAATTGACTATCTTTTTTTCGTAAAATTAAATGAACCACATACACCAAAAATAGATCACCAAAATGGTAAGCCTAGTATCTGTGTTGATTCGTCAGAGTAATCATGCTCTTGTAATAGAATTAATTCTATTGCGTATTCCATGTCCGTCTGTAAAGTATAAATTCCTTTTTAATACAAACTATAGCACTCGTGTGTTTTTTAGCTGTGTGACTAGATTTATTGTTGTATGACACAATTACAGTATATAAATATTTCAATGCGACAATATACTGGGATTAATCTAACACTAAGGACTATATTTTGACTTTTCTATATGTATATAGTTTTTTATCAGGAAAGCTAGGCTTTTGCTAGAGCGCAAATGGAGCATTATAATATATATTATATGACAAAAGTTATGAGTAATTATAAATATTTATGTCATCACTAACCATCGCTAGTAACGCATTCAACTCTATGATCGCATCTGCATACAAAACAAAAACGATATAATTTCAAACAACACCTCACCACATGTTTTGTGGGTAAACTGGATCATTTTTAATACAGAATATTCAGTAATATATTTGAAGAAGGCAATGTATTTATAGAATATTCATGCTTCTAACACTTTACCAAACACCACGTTGTGAAATAAATATATAAAAGATTTATCATTAATGCCTATAGATACATACTTGCCATAATATATTATACATTTAACGTAAGCATATAACGCCAGCGCTTGTGCCATTCAAACCGTGAGTATTTTAAGATGAGGAGAAGATACATGTATGTAAAAGTCAATTGTGGCCCCTTATAATCAATCTGTCATATATCATTTATGAGCTTTTATTTCGTGTATTTCGTGGTTAAGTGTAGATTTATTAGATAGCCTTCTTTTAGCATCCTGTCGTTCATATATTTGGACATTACACATGTTAAAATCCGGAAAAACCCAACCAACGATTACTTAAAGATATAGACAATAACTGTTTAGTGTCTTTAAATATCAGCTGTATTTGAACGAGGCTAAGAAACAATTGTAATGCGAGCTTCAGCGAGCTATTACTCCTGTTTCGAGCCGAGTACAAATACAGCTGATATTTAAAGACACTAAACAGTTATTGTCTTTATCCTGCAACTATTGTGTAGATTTTTTTCCATCCCAATCGTTGAATTTGATTTTGAAAGAAATCGACAAGACTTAAATGCGGACCTCAATGAGGACCTCAAATTTAACTGTGACGTAAACAGTCATTTGACATAACCGTTCGCTCACAACAGAAGCAGGATACCAGGAGACTATCTACGTCTAGTATACGTATATCGCTTTGTGTTATCTGTACACCTGTATTAGTATAGTAGAAAGGTCCATTGTAGGATAAAGGGAATTATTGAATGAACTCCACACGGAGCGTGAACGGATACTTCGACAGGTTAAGCAGTCAGACCATTTTATTTGAAATAAACCCACAAAAAAGTGTATTTCTTGTGTTGGGTAATACAACCAATTGGTGATGATGACCGTAAATACTCGTGTGATCTTTCAGTCCAATTTATATCGCTATTGTCTTAAATTTTTCTTGCATTTTTTGTGAAAGCTATCAAGCTACACGATTCAGAATGGTTTTTCTCAGTTGATAAAATTGAGAACACGATGAAATTGACATTGACTAGGAAAAAATTCATAAAGAGACTTTCAATTCGTCGAAGTGTCTATGATTATAAGAACATGTACGCGCGTAACACATTTATTGACATATGTAAACGCCAAACGTGTTGAGTAAATGTTTACTCCATGGCAATAATTTGACTGACCATATTTTGGTAGAAAGTATATTACGGTTTAATTGCGTGTGTGTTTTAAGATTTTGGATTAATTCTTTAGAACTTACACACACTGATTGACACAAACGGTTGAGACTCATCACCGAATTTGTTCGTGCCATGAGCAACACGGGGGATGTCACATGTAGGGCAAGGTCTGCCACCTTTCTGCAAGGTCACCTTCGGGATTCTTGGGGTTAGTAATTATCAAAATGAGGAGATGTGGTAATGAGACAGCTATCCAAAAAGTTCCAATGAAGTGAATGTAAGCAATTACAGGCAACCGTATGGCCTTTAACAATGAGAAAAACCCATACCGTATGGTCGGCTATAAATGGCCCCGACATGGAAAATATAAAACAATTCAATTGAGAAAACAAACGGCTTAATTTATAACAAAACAATTAACGAAAAACAAATATGACCGACATGAACCAACGACAATCACTGAACTATAGGCTCCTGACTTGGGACAGGCACATAAAGAATATAGCGGGGTTAAACATGTTGTTCCTTTTTGCCTCGACTTTTGTTTTGGTTGCAGTACGTGTTATTGTTTGTCTATTTGTCGTTTTAAATTTTATGCCATGGTATTGTCAGTTTCTCTCTACAAGTAAATGTTGAATGTTCATTTCGATATCGTTCACCCCTATTTACTTTGTGTTTATTTTGTGTAAGAGAAGTTTACAGAGTTAGACGTGTATCAATACAATGTGAAAATTAAGCATTTATGTCAATTTTACGGCACGGTATAATTTAAGATCACAAAGGAACAATAATGAGCTTATTTATAAAATATGCATGTAAATGAATAAACAGGTTTCAAAGTAAATATATGTTTAACCCTTATTCATTCAGCAAGTTGCGTTATAATGGGATCCATAACGTTGGTTACAGATAACCTTGGACTTGGGTTTGGTGTTTTTCAATTTTAATCGAAATAAGCTTCATCCCTAAAATCTTTGTATAAAGAATATATAAAGAGATCTGATTTCATTAGCACGAGAAATGTCCAATTTTATCAATATCCATAATTTAATATTCGCCTTTTTTTGGTTTTGGTATTGGTTGAATCTTATCTGTATTACTTTTGACGAAATTGAAACCGATTTTAAATAAACAAGCAATGTCCAATATTTCTGCACAAAAAAAAACATGTGCAGAGTCTTAATGGCAAAAACATAAAAATTAATTGTCCAAAAATGCTACTGTCCTTGTCCTTTTTCTCAACTGATACTTACAACTGAAACGTACTTTAAAAACCTCAATTATGCATGTACACTGAGCAGTGAAAATAAATCTTTGAACTATTTTAACATTGATTGTCCTGTTTGGAACAAATGTCTCCGAATACTCGATATATGAATTATAATCCGTCACTAATCAACCTTCCGTTTTCTGATAGGTTTAGTCCCTCATTTCCATAAATAATGACAACTATCTTCCATCTTGATAGATTTTTTAAGTTTCCATTACCGTCTGACAGGATTTATAATAATAAGGTTTATAATATGTTAATGGCGTATTGGTCAACAATAAGATTTCGTGCTCGGATTCTGTATTGTTGTAAGCTTTACGATCTACATTTCTAGCTTAAATGAAATTTGTACGTTTAAAATAGAAAAATATTAGTGTTCAAAAATATTATAGTTATCGCCAATCGCAATTTGAAGCTAAATCATTTTTTTCGTTAACCCCCCTCCCCCCAAACAAAAAAATAAAAAAATGTATATTTAATAGTTGTTATAAGGATTTGCTTACACCTGCGGATCTTTTCAGATCACACCCGGTTTTTGTGGGGATCGTGTTGCTCAGTCTTTAGTTTTCTATGTTGTGTTGTTTTGTGAACAGTTGTTTGTCTTTTGTTGTTCTTTATGGCCCTGCCACAGCGGAGGGGGCATTAAGTGTTACCCTTGTCCGTCTGTACGTCCGTCCGTACGTACCAGAATTAGTTTGCCTCAAACAAATGTTATGAAACTTATGAAACACATTCATATTATACACTTGTCTGTTTTTGGGTGTTGCATTCTATTTGACCCTCTTTTGCAGTCTTGTATCACATATTCAGTCATTTCATAAAGGAGTACAAGTGGATTTGTTGCTAACTGTTTTAATTATTGATAACTCTCATTAAGTACTGTGAGATCGTCAATTGTTAAAAATAGTAGTCTGCTGTACAATTGAAATATTATTCTACATACAAACAAATTTATTTCTTATCCTAGTCTATGTGACTTAAAATTCATTATAATGACTTCAATGAATTAATAGAGTGTAAACACATAACGTATTGAAAATGTTAATATTTTGTCTCGACACTCTATATTCCGTTGATCCTTATGATATTTAAATTTGCAGTTCGATATTTTCGTTTTCAGTTGATAAATATTTTTTTATTATCTTGATTTATATGGTTTGACATATACAGTCCGTTGTTTCAATTGTTTCCAAGGATAGGTATTCGTGTGTTTCGATGTTTTTAGAATTAATGGCTTCATAAGAATGTGAATATCCAGAAACGCTGTTACTGTTCTCGCTTATTGAATCTATTCCATGATCACGATTAGTTTTGTTTGTTACATTTTCTCTCTCTGATTCATTCTCTTCACTAAAATAATCACATGTGTCATGATATTGGATAGGAACATTGATAATTTCGTTTTCCTGATTGACATTTTCTCCGACTGCCATATTTCTTCCTTGTACTCCTTCAGATATGTCGTCATACAAATGGGGCTCTTCCTGTACATCATATTTATTTGAAGTAACAGTTTTTTTTACGATGTCCGCAGATAAATTGGACGTTGCATTAGTACTTGCGATATTACCTTGTTTCTTCTTTTGATAATATTTATAAGTTAAAATAATTATGATCAGGATACCGATTGGGATGATCAAGACTATGAATATCTTTTTATCCTTGAGAGGCTTTACTACAATAAAAACAAAGTTATATTTTGTAATGGTTTCGCAATTGAACGATTATAAATTTGCATTCAATATCTATATTGAGTTTTTAAGTTGTGTACTATTTGTCATTTTTGGTCCTTTTACAGCTATGCCGTATGGGTTTCGCTCTTTGATGAATGCCTTACGATCCCCTATAGTTGTTAACTTCTACGTCATTTGGCATTTAGTTTCTGGTGGAGAGTTGTCTCATTGGGAATAATACCATATCTTCTTATTTGTATATATAACACCATACCATACCGGATAAACTATTGAATTGCAAAAAAAATATTTTAGTGTTTTGTTCAGTAACAGTTTTGATATAATCCAATTCAAAACGTAAAGCTCACACCTATTTTCTAGTGATTCAATTATAGTAACGATGGACATAATAGCAACAGACAGTGGTTGGTTTTTCTGTTTATGTTGGTTGTCGAGATGACTAATTATCCTTTTTGCGTAAAATTAAATGAACCACATACACCAAGAATAGATCAACAAAATTGTAAGCCTAGTATCTGTGATGATTCGTCAGAGTAATCTTGCTCTTGTAACAGAAATTATTCTATTGCGTACTAATGTTCGTCTGTAGTGTATAAATTCCTTTTTAATACAAACTACAGCACTCATATGTTTGTGAGCTGTGTGACTAGATTTATTGCTGTATGACACAATTATAGTATATAAATATTTCAATGCGACAATATACTGGGACTAACCTTATACTAAGGACTATATATTGACTTTTCTATATGTATATGGTTTGTTATCAGGAAAGCTAGGCTTTTGCTGGAGCGCAAATGGAGCATTGAAAATACAATTATTTTTTAATATGACAAAAGTTATGAGTAATTATAAATATTCATGTCATCACTTACCATCGCTAGTAACGCATCCAACTCTATGATCGCATCTGCATACAAAACAAAAACGATAAAATTTCAATCAAAACCTCACCACATGTTTTCTAAGTAAACTGGATCATTTTAATACAGAATTCAGTGATATATTTGAAGAAGGCAATGTATTTATAGAATATTCATGCTTCTAACACTTTACCAAACACCACGTTGTGAAATAAATATATAAAAGATTTATCATTAATGCCTATAGATACATACTTGCCATATTATATATATTATACATTTAACGTAAGCATATAACGCCAGCGCTTGTGCCATTCAAACCGTGAGTATTTCAAGATGAGGAGAAGATACATGTATGTAAAGCCAATTTTGGTCCCTTAGAGTAGTCATTCTATAATCAATCTGTCAGATATCATAATAATAATGTTGAACATAAAAGTTTTATGAGCTTTTATTTCGTGTTTTTCGTGGTAAAGTGTAAATTTATTAGATAGCCTTCTTTTAGCATCCTGTCGTTCATATATTTGGACATTATCGATGTTAAAATCCGGAAAACCCCAACCAACGATTAAAAAAAGATAGGGAATTATTGAATGAACTCCGCACGGAGCGTGAACGGATACTTCGACAGGATAAGCAGTCAGACCATTTTACTTGATTTAAACCCACAAAAAAGTGTATTTCTTGAGTTGGGTTATACAACCAATTGGTGATGATGACCGTAAAAACTCGTGTGATCTTAAATCAACTTGTCGTTTTTAATAAACCTTTCAAAACAATTTAAATTGCTATTGTCTTAAATTTTTCTTGCATTTTTTGTGAAAGCTATCAAGCTACACGATTCAGAATGGTTTTTCTCAGTTGATAAAATTGAGAACACGATGAAATTGACATTGACTAGTAAAACATTCATAAAGAGACTTTCAATTCGTCGAAGTGTCTATGATTATAAGAACATGTACGCGCGTAACATATTTATTGACATATGTAAACGCCAAACGTGTTGAGTAAATGTTTACTCCATGGCAATAATTTGACTGACCGTATTTTGGTAGAACGTATATTACGGTCTAATTGGGCATGTGTTTTAAGATTTTGGATTAAATCTTTAGAACTTACACGCATCCCCAACTGGTTGACACAAACGGTTGAAACTCGTCACCGAATTTGGTCGTGCCATGAGCAACACAGGGAATGTCACATATAGGGCAAGATCTGCAACCCTTCTGCAAGGTCACCTCCTGCATTATTGGGGTTAGTCATTATCAAAATAAGTAGAAGTGGTAATGCGACAACTATCCACCAAAGTTCAAATGAAGTGGATGTAAGCAATTATAGGCAACCGTATGGCCTTCAACAATAAGAAAAACCCATACCGTATGGTCGGCTATAAATGGCCCCGACTTTGCAAATATAAAACAATTCAATTGAAAAAACTAACGGCTTAATTTATAACAAAACAATTAACGAAAAACAAATATGACAGACATGAAACAACGACAATCACTGAACTACAGGCTCCTGACTTTGGACAGGCACATAAAGAATATAGCGGGGTTAAACATGTTGTTCCTTTTTGCCTCGACTTTTTTTTTGGTTGCAGCACGTGTTATTGTTTGTCTATTTGTCGTTTTAAGTTTTATGCCATGGTATTGTCAGTTTCTCTCTACAAGTCAATGTTGAATGTTCATTTCGGTATCGTTCACCCCTATTTATTTTGTGTTTATTTTTTTTAAGAGAAGTTTACAGAGTTAGACGTGTATCAATACAATGTGAAAATTAAGCATTTATGTCAATTTTACGGCAAGGTATAATTTAAGACCACAAAAGAACAATAATGAGCTTATTCATAAAATATGTATGTAAATGAATAAACAGGTTTCAAAGTAAATATATGTTTAACCCTTATTCATTCAGCAAGTTGCATTATAATGGGATCCATAACGTGAGTTACAGATAACCTTGAACTTGGGTTTGATGTTTTCCAATTTAAATCGAAATAAGCTTCATCCCTAAAATCTTTGTATACAGGATATATAAAGAGATCTGATTTCATTAGCACGAGAAATGTCCAATTTTATCAATATCCATAATTCAATATTCGCCTTTTTTTTTGGTTTTGGTATTGGTTGAATCTTATCTGTATTACTTTTGACGAAATTGAAACCGATTTTAAATAAACAAGCAATGTCCAATATTTCTGCACAAAAAAAAAAAAAAAAAAAAAAAACATGTGCAGAGTCCTAATCGCAAAAACATTAATATTAATTGTCCAAAAATGATACTGGCCTTGTCCTTTTTCTCAACGCATACTTACATGTACAACTGAAACGTACTTTAAAAACCTCAATTATACATGTACACTGAGCAGTGAAAATACATCTTTGAACTAGTTTAACATTGATTGTCCTGTTTGGAACAAATGTCTCCGAATACTCGACATATGAATTATATTCCGTCACTAATCAACCATCCGTTTTCTGATAGGTTTAGTCCCTCGATCATTTCCATAAATAATGACAACTATCTTCCATCTTGATAGATTTTTTAAGTTTCCATTGCCGTCTGACAGGATTTTTAATAATAAGGTTTATAATATGTTAATGGCGTATTGGAGCCCCTTAGATCACCCCATGTTTTAGATCGTGTTTCTCAATCTGTATTCTATGTTGTGTTGTTTTGTGTACAGTTGTACGTCTTTTGTTGTTTTTTTTTTATGGCCCGCCACAGCGGAGGGGGCATTAAGTGTTACCCTTGTCCGTCTGTTCGTCCGTCCGTACGTCCCAAAATTAGTTTGCCTCAACCAAATGTTATGAAACTTACACACAACGTTTATTACTATAAAATTTTGGGTGGCGTAACTTTTACCGTTCTCGAGTTATGTCCCTTTATAACGTTAAATGCAAGCGTGGGCATCATCTGTGTCCCATGGACACATTCTCCGTTTTTTCTCTTTTTTTTTTGCTATGGCGTTGTCAGTTTATTTTCGGCTTATGAGTTTAAATGTCCCTTGGTATCTTTCGGCTCTTTCTTTCATGAAAACTTGTCTATTGGTTTGGTTAAAAATAAAAAGTTAAATATCTTGAATGGCATCTGCACATTATGCATAGTGGTAATATGTAGTCCTAAGTTCATCAATCATAATTCGACAATTAAAAAATATCATATATATTTTTAAAATGTCTACTAATTATTTTCTTCAATGAAAGCAGTTACCTTTCCGATCTGCTACAACTACAGGTTTCTGCGCATTTACTTCCGAATTGTCCATGTCGGCATTTCGTACACTTGTTGCCTTTAGAATAGTGACCGATTGGACATCCTGAAATTATAAGTGTACAACTTAATAAGGGCTTCATTTATCATCGTTGGTAGAATAAAATGTACATTTTCATCTTTAGAAATATTTATTAGCTGTCAATGTTAGATTCGGTTGCATGACGTATGAGGATATAATTGAAGCTGGTATTTATTTTTTATTATACAATTGGTGTTATGTATTTATTTGCTTTAAAAATGACAAATTGAAATGTAAAACTTGATAAATGTGCGATACGTTTTGTACTTACCCAAACAAGTTCCATTCATCCTAAAGAAGTTATTACAACAGTTTCTCACTATTACATTCTTGTAAACGTTGCCATGCTTTATCCTGCAAAATATGCACTTATAAATAACCTCTTCTTCAATGTAAATGAACAGCCCTGTTATGAAATGTCGTATAAATTACTAATTTAAAGTAATAAACTATAATGTCTTGTACATAACAACCATCCGTATTCAATTAAGCGCACAATTGATCTAGCGTCTCTCTGAAGGGTAATAGAGTATTTGCCAAGGAATAGAGTAAATTTACGGATGATTGTTATGTACAAGACGTCATAGTTTATTGAATTTGAATGTTAATAGACAGTAATAACAGAACATTCAGTATAATAAATTAAATAACACATAGTTGAGAGGCTGATAGAGTAGATTGTTACCCCTCGGAAAAACATTGTCAACCTTGACTTCGCCTCAGTTGACAATGTTTTCACGGGGTAACAATCTGCTCCACCACCCTCTAAGCTATGTGTTATTCTATGTGTTATTTATATACACTCCTATGTAAGGAAGCGATAGAAAACATAAAAAAATCTTAAAAGTCTAATTGTCAAATCGATTGTTTTGTTTTTGCTTGAACAATGTGAAGTGTGAGGTATAATTCCAGACATAAATGGCGAACATATAAAAAGCATTAGTTGATCCTTTATATCAGACAGGCAAACAAACGAAATCGCAAGGACAGTGTGCTGTTTACCGGAAGAAAAGGGGGAGGGAGTTTCATAAGTTTAAGGGAATTCATTTAATTAGGTGACAAGCATGAACAGCATTTGAATTCAGAAATATTATAATATACGGAATGGAATAGGTAAATACTGATAAACTTCATTATACGAAACTATGATGTAGACTTATTTCTATGTTCTTGTTTGGACACTAGAGGTATTGGACAAAACAATGCATTACAGCTCACAATGATGGTTTTTTTTTGTAATATTTGTAAAAGTACAAGTAACTATGAAACAAATATGTAGATATAAACATAACAACAGAAAACACATAAAAAACAGAGATCTAACTAAACCATATAAAAATATAGAAGATGGATAGTTGTCTCATTGGCAATCATACCACATATCTTTATTTTTATAATGGTGATGTGGATAAGGTTAAAACAAATATGCAAAGTGAGGCTTAATTATGCAATACCTTATATAAAGTCAAATATGCCTTTTCCAGTCAATTTGACAGTTTGCTCGTATGTTGTATTATTCCCAAATATAAAGATAATAGTTGAGCAAACACAATCGTGGTTGAGCCCGCCACAGTCTGTACGAGCTTTTCACAAATCAGGACCCAGTTGTTCAGTAGTTACATTGGTTGATGTGTGCCATTTTTATTCCGAGTTTTAAGTATAATTCAGACTGTTGGTTTGCACTCTCGGATTGTTTGACATTTTGACAAGCTTAGACCTAATACATGTTATACACATACTATACGATATGGACTTTGCTCATTAATGAAGGTCCTACAGTAACCAATAGCTTTTACTAAGGCAAAATGAACAGCTAAAATACAAGTACAAGTAAAATAATATTTAATTAATCTATATCGAAAATACTCGCAGTTGTTGAAATCAAGATACAAGTTTTAACCAACTGATATACAAATTATGCAATCCGTTTGCGAGAGAAAGGTGTGCGCTCTCATGTTGGTGTAAATACATCTTTCATTCACATTGAGACAAATAATTCAATTGAAACTACATTTCAACATACCTTTTGTACTCAGTACAAACACCGAAATCAGTAGCTTTGACAAATACATTGAAATAACTAAATATACAAATGATATTGAGTAAATTCCATTCCATATTTTTGCGATGTATGATAGTTTTTTAAACTATATACATGAGGAAACGTAGAATTTTCACACGATTCATCGGATATGTTTCAGGAAACACTTAAAAATACATGTAAAGTTATACATTTCTGCAAAATGTGCATATTTTGTTTTTATGACAAAACGATATTTTCTACATTACATACTTAATATATATGGAAAGCCAAAAGTGTCATAATTCTATTTTTGGAATTCTTAAATTGTATGTACATGTATGTAACTCTGTAATTTTGAAGTTCTTAATTTGCAATTCTTAATTTGTAACAGTGCAACTCGACGATTGGACGTAGGTAATTGCAGCACGATCTAAGCAACTATGTTTTTCGAAATCCTATTTTTTATTTTTCCGTAATTGTTATATGGTATCATTTGTTTGTAATATGTACGTTTGTAGTTTGTATATTTGTGAGATGTATATTTGTGAGATGTATATTTGTGAGATGTATATTTGTGAGATGTATATTTGTAATTCGAAATTTGTAATATGTCTTGCATTTATGTTATTTAAATGTGTATTCTTTAAATCAATATTTGTTGATCGACATTTAGCTAAAGTGAATAAACCAGCAACATTTGTATACCGATCGTTATGTTATATTTTTTTATTCTGATTTCTCATTATGACAACAGATGGCGCCGCTGTCGGAACTTTCGCTGCTGGATAACTCGGCATTAAACAAACTCGGCCTACATGTATAACAAAGACGGACTAACACAAACTTGGACTATTAAAAGAATCTAGTATACTACTAAAGGAAGAGACCGATTTCATTGAGCCGCAACTCCTCTGAAACCATACAAAGTCGGAAATATTTGTGATACATGTATGACGTATAAATGTAGTGCTTCCTAAATTTGTCTTTGAAACAACCTTTTTTCCACAGAAAATGCAAATTTGTGAGAAAATATTAAAATTCGGAGATCGTTATCAATCCGTGTCTTATACGCTTTCGCGCATGCTCAGTCGACGTTCTGCAAGCAAAATCCAAGTGAAAGTAAGACGATCCTGTATTGTATTGTAAGTGCATTATTTTGCTAAATTAAACGACATCCACCCTTTTTACTCAGGTGCAGAACTGTTCAAAATGAAAAGGGCGTTGAACGTGTCGAAGTGATCCTCCCCCCGTTTTATGTGTAAACACAGGCTCGGGACGTCCGGATCATTCCCCCATTTTTATGTGTAAACACAGGCACCCGACGTCCGGACCCCTCCCCCTTTTTATGTGTAAACCCCCTACACAATGTTTTGACTAAAAGATGAACTTATTTAAACTTACGAATGTATTCGCAAAAAAAGGACTGGATCGTCGATTACAAACAAACAATGAACGACATATTCTGACTCTCCCCCTTTTTATGTGTAAACTCCAACCCACACCTCTACCCAGTGGTTTGACTAAATGATGAAACTATTTAATTTAAAAATTTACGACTTTATTAGCAAAAAAACGACTGGACTTCCCCAATTGTACCGCGATTTTGCGTGCATCTTCTAGTATGAGTAAGATAAACGATGTTATTTACTCCATTTGAAATTCATTATCAATTGAAATAGCAATATGTTTTATCTTTCGCCAGATATCAAAGAAATAAATATAGATGACGTTAACAAAGAAAAAGGAAGAACAGTTAGACTTATTTCCGTATATGTTTAAGAATTACCACTTATTTTTTTTTCCAACTTTTTCCATTATTTCTAATTTGACCACGCAATTTATTACAACTTATTCACGGGTGTGTAAATATTGACAACTATGTGTAATGTCAATTTTCAAAAGCTTTTATCAATTAAAAACAACTGTTTGTTGAAATCGACATAATTATGTCTAATGCAGTTACATATAACAAAACGCTCACCGTAATTTCAGAGAGAAGAATGATCTAAAACTGAAGCATGAGGAGACAAAGGTGGTAGTAAAACAATGTTTACAAGGAAAAATCTAAAAAAAGAATTTGCAGAATGACTTAGGCATCGACCTTTCATCTTTGTGATTGTTGGGTGGTGGTGTACTCGGGGCAATTTTCAATAACATACATGATCATTTTTTTTTTTCGTTTTAAACTCAATGTCGTTTTTAACTATGCCTAATTTTTAAAGGAAAATTCATTTAAAAAAAAAACATGCCCCTACCACAACAGACGAATGATATAAAAATGTCATTCATAACACGAAACGTTATAAAATTTCTTATACGATTGCCTAAATATAACTCATAGCTACATGACAAAGTATATGTTTCTTGTTACAATTGCCAAATCATCAAGGTATAGAGAATAAAGGAGTGCTACCACTTAAAGTCAAATAGATTAAAAAAAAAAGGGTAGCTAAAATTTATAAAAAATTACTACAAAGAAAAATAGCCTTCGAAAATAAATTTCTATGGTGCGCTCCCCTTTTTACCCCCAGGTCAAAGAGGTCCTGAACCGTACTGTTGACACCTTTTCAACCACAATTAAACTAAGTTCAGCGGAGGACATGGAATTTTATACTTTATACTAGAAAACTGACATGTCTTCAAGCTACCATATTTTTTTTATATTTTCTCACAAATTTTAATCTTTATCACGTCAATTTGTATATAAATTTTTAAAAATGTAAACAAAAATAATTAAAAAAAAAAAAAAAAAAATGAAAAACAGAATAGAAAATAAAATCTACAAAACATAAACAGAGTTTGTCTCTTTATTTCTATATATAAATATTTCCTGCTGAAGGTTGTTGTTTCTCTCCGGAAACTCCAGCTTCCTCCACAAATAACAACTGGTCGCCACGAGATAGCAAATAGTGCGGAAAGTGGCGTAAAGCACCAACAATCAATTAATCAATCAATATATATAAATAATAGTAGACCGAGTTTGTTAATGTCCGACTTTGTAAAAGGCCGAGTTATCCAGCAGCGAAAGATCGGACGGCGACGCAGTCTGTTGTCATTATTAGAAATGTTACCGGTTTATTAGCGTCAGCGTAATATCGATTTACAAGTATTCAACAGCAGTATGCAGTTTTCAAATGTGTCAATTAACATATTACAAATTCCGAATATCAAAATATACATATCACAAATGTATAAACTACAAAAGTACATTATCTCAAATGTACAATTTACAAATATACATGTTATTCCATGAAATAGTATAAATTCTTGATGATTGTATGCCAAACAATGATATTTTTGTCGATCAAAGAGGGAACCTCTACGCCCTCTCTGTCTGAATCCGCCACTGATACACAAAGAAACTCAATCAAAAAGATGAAAATGAATTCTTAAAGTTTGTTTTTATTGATATATGAAAATTTAATATAATAAAACTCAAGTGTTGATCCAGAGACCAAGAAAATATAGGTGTTATTGACCATAATCGTAAAAATTTTGCTGGATAAATTAAAAAAAACAACAATTTCTTTTATAGATGCCATGTGTCCGAAGCGCTTTCTGGAATTATCTGTAACGAGTGTATACCTTTTTAAATGAGGTGAGCGAACTTAATTGTGACCAGAATATTTCTTTCCAAAATCTGCCCTCATCAGAATCAAATAATCGTCCCCTTGATAATTGTACATGTATTACGTCCGTTAAAACCTGTAATGTTACACAGACACGGACATAGCGTGCCACGATGGCGAACGAGTTGGAATATATACAGATGGGACCAAAATAACATCCCCTTCCAGTAAAGGAAGATAACGGCAGGATTCGAAAAATCGTACCATGTGTCGTAAATTTTAAAATGAGTATATAATTTCAAATGTTCTATGTTGTAACACGTTTCTTGGTATAATTTCCATTCATGTTGTTTGAGAAGTCTCGAACAACAGTGCTGTCCTTGTTTTGGAAATTTTGTTTGTCATCTAAATTTAAGTACCGTTGTCTATGCATATTCTACATATATTGTACAGGCATATGCATAACTAAATGCTATTAAGGGTTTCATTTAAAGTATCTTACAAACCTGTTCGTGCATATTTCATTGTTATTCAACGCAAAATATTTATCTAAGATACCTTGGACGATCTCGTTTCATAAAGGATCTCTTTTGTTTACTTATTGTACCTCGAACTTATTAACCCAGTGTAGGTCTTTAAGTTGAGGTTCAATTTACTAAAAGTTAATCGGGCATGACTAGCTAGACACGCCCTCTTAGAATCAGGGGGTCCAAAATAGGATCGGGGAAAAAACAGCCAGCGAAATACCATAATTTACAATTTCAGGGAATCAAAGTGCTTTTGGTTGATTTATAATCACCGGTCAATAATCAGACGGTATTTGAATATCAATATTAACTTATCATTTAACTTTTACTATTACTAAAAGGATGAGCAGAATATGGTATCGAGTATTGTAAATTAAAAAAATAATGCACATTTTCAACAGCTGATGACATTTTAATGCGTACACATGTCGGTTTTTACATTTATACAATTTCAAATGCAGGTTTAGGGGAGGCAGGGGTCCACCCCCTCCTTGTGGAGCTTCATTTATAATAAATGCATAGACTTTTTACAAGTATCACTCCAAACGTTGGCTTTGACGTTAAGTTGTATAAACTTGATTATTATGTACAGAATGTTTTACAATGTCTGGGCTTTACTTATATGACTATTTGGTATATTTAGTGGTTAGGTCAAAAAGAGGGTATGCTGGCGGAAAACTGGTTTAACCCAATCACATATTGTACCTGTAGCATGTAAGGATATTTGAACCATGCTATGTTGTTGGTGGTTTTTGTCTTAGTTGTAAATCTTTTGTGCGGATGATCCTGGTGTTCGTGTGGTCTGCTGTACTGTCGAATAGTGTTGGTAATTCCTGCTATCCCGCTATATATTATATACAAAGAATTTAAGACACTCATTTAACGTTTTGGTATGTTTATACCAAAGAATTTGAGATTGATATTTTGAATACGGATAGTCCAGTTACAATAGCCCCACTTTGTAGCAAAGGGGAAATAAAATGTGGGCTATTAGAAAGGTTTCAAACTAGGCATTATAAAAATAAGAAGATGTGGTATGATTGCCAATGAGACAACTATCCACCAAAGTTCAAATGAAGTGGATGTAAGCAATTATAGGCAACCGTACGGCCTTCAACAATGAGAAAACCCCATAATGTATAGTCGGCTATAAAAGGCCCCGACATGAAAATTATGAAACAATTCAATTGAGAAAACTAACGGCCTAATTTATAACGAAACAATTAACGAAAACAAATATGACAGACATGAACCAACGACAACCACTGAACTACAGGCTCCTGACTTGGAACAGGCAAATACAGAATATGGCGGGGTTAAAGATGTTTGAAAACGCTCAAACCTCCCCTAACCTGGGACAGTGGTGTAACAGCACATCATAAGACCAAACTATAAAAATCAGTTGAAAAAGGCTTAACTCATCAGATCGATACATAGAAGAGAAACGTCAAACATAAACACAAACCGAACGTGGCAGGATATTTATCCATCCCTAAACCTAACAACAAAAAGAACACGATGTACAGATCTGAGGGTACTCGCAGTTACTGACAGCTAGTTCAAAGCCAATAACAACTAATAAAAAAAATCATGTATCTAAGACTAAAATTTCAATCAGTACACATCCAACATCTAATGGATTTTTTAGTGTAAAGACGTCATTAACAGTCAGAGAAAAACATGACCTTGTGCAATGCCAAAATAAAGGTATCGACATACTGTTGTACCGTTAAAGTGCATATGTGTATAACAAAACTATTTAGTATGATTTTAATTTACTGATAACAAAATCAATATTTATACCAATAAAAACAATATTTAAAGAATAATTACAGTGTTGAATTGGTTACTTTTGAGAATAAGTTTATTTAAAGGGGCATTAGCTACGAGATATGACAAAAATCAAAATATTATTTTTTGTTTTGTTCAATCATTAATGAAAGTGAAATGGTGAAATAATAATTCGCTTTTAGCAGGCAATTTGGTTCAATTTTGTCAAAATAAGCTAAAAACATCGCTGATGAATTATTCACTTTCAAGTGAATAATTTGACCTCATTGAATCCGTATTCATGTGACCTTCAATTTAACCCCTTAGCTGGACATGAGTAACGCATGCATTCATCTATTAAAAGGAAAAGTATGTCAACAATGAAAGTGAAACAAGGATGAACCATTTGGTTGACTGATTCGATCCACAAAAAAAATCATTCTTATACATGTTGTACAGGTAACAACGATGATAAACATACTTTTAAACCTACAACATGAAATCAAACAGACTAAGAAAAATTCCATTGCACATGGTCACTATCTGTTTAAATTCATATGATTGTATGTCTATATCGGGTTATATGACCGTCGGCAGTCTTCTGAGGTCATCTCGATGATTAATTAGATGACATCTAGACAAAAATTAACACGAAATATTGATACATATTATCAAGTCCATGCGTTGTTAATTGTTTATTTTAGACTTTTTGTAATTTGGATATACGTTTTAGTTATAAATCAAATATGAGAATTTGAGTCAAATCGGTGAACATGAATTTGACAGCTAATGCCCCTTTAATTTTCCGGGCTCGGTAAACAACATCACTATAAAATTTAGGATGTGCTATTCCGTCTGAAATACGTTTTTTACAGCTACAGTCAAACTTGCAACACAAATCTTTGTATCTATTGAAGAATTTAGTAAATGTTTTAAGTATTTTGTGGTAACGAAATCCCTGACTTAATAATTTACCAGTAATACATAGATTACGCTCATTGAAATCAAACACGACACTTCAGACACGGACATAACGAACGAGTTGGGATATATAAACACTGTAAGTTGGTGCAAGAGGAACATCACCGTCCATAAAAGGAAAATTACCAATAGTGAAAGAAAAATCATCCCTTTTGTCGTACATTTTCTGTAGAGTTTCTGGTGTAAAACTGAAATATCTAAATCTAGGAAAGGACATTTATTGCTGGTAATATTTGATTTATTTAAAGTAAGTTGCTGTGGGTAAATTTCGGCAGCATATTTAGAAAAAATCTTGATTATTTAACGAAAACATATCATCAAGATAACGGTAAGTATTGTTGAATTTATCAATTAAATGAAATTTAGACGGGTCTTTACTGAGTTTGGCCATTAACTGTAATTCACAACAGTACAGGAACAAGTCTGCTATTAAAGGGGCACAATTGATGCCCATAGGAATACCTACAATCTGTCGATAAACTTTATTGCAGAAACGTACATAGATGTTGTAAAGGAGAACATTTATTTCACATTCAGATATATTGATGATGTTTTTTTCTATTCACAATCAAAACTTTTTTGATTGGGTTCCTTTAATATATCCTCGAGAACTAAAAATTAAAGATACAACAGACACGGTTTCCTCCACCTCATTTTTAGACTGATACCTCGAATTTGACATAAGCGGTCACCTCAGTACCATAATCTGAAAAACGAGACGATTTTTATTTTGAAATTATCAATTTCCCCCACCTTAGTAGCAATATACCAACACAATGTTGACTGCTGTACACCTATTTTTGACATTTTTACCTATTATGTCTGTTTGTTTTGTTCACACATTGTTGTCAATATAATGGAATTTTATGCGACTGCCATACAAGTGAGAGATTATGCTAGCAATAAAACCAGATTTAGTCTAACATTTTCTACATAAGGAAATGCCTGTACCAATTCAGGAATATGACAGTTGCTTTCCTTTCGTTTGATGTGTTTGAGCTTTTGATTTTGCCATTTGATAAGGGACTTTCCGATTATAATTTCCCTTGGAGTTCGGTATTTTCGTTATTTTACTTTTTATTGCTGTAATAATCTCACCTCAAGTAAGTATATCTAGCATATTTACCTTTCTCGTTTGAGAAAAAGGCTTTGTAAGAGTTGAAGCAAATAAATTTGCAATTAGATTTATCGAACGACAATTTAATTAAACAGGAAAACTGTTGTTTGATAAGATTGTGAGGAAGTGTAGTGTAGAGAGTGGAAAAGTCAAAACTGTCAACTGAATCAAAAAGACCATCAAAAACACGTAATTTATCTAAAACATTCGAAGGATTTTTTACTCTCCAAAAATGGTTAATTCCACTATTCTATAAAAATTAATGATCAGTTCTTTAGTAGTTGAGGAACTCGTTAAAAGCACCGAAATTCTAGTATTAGAACACTTACTAGAGGCCGAGATGAAACGATATTTTACGGGTTTTTGTGTAGTTTAGGTAACAAATACATAGTGGGAACCTTCAACTGTTCAGAAGAGGCCTTAAGCTGTGCTGTGGTTGTGACATGATAATTTAATATATGACTCTATTTGGAGGAACACAAAACGCTTTGCGAGTACATGAATTTTGTTTTTAATCCTAGAAATGGGCGTATTACTAATTACTTTATTTATTTCTTAATTATTTTTGAAATGTGATATGTGAATATCAACAATATTCAGATATTTATTCAAATAGGAATCAAATGACTTTTTGTCAGATTTCTCCCGTTTACACCATTTTTTACAATTGGCTGAAAGAGCATCTTTAATAACCTTTTCTTCTTAATAGATTGAGAACCGTTCAAATATTGCTTTTGAAATGTTTAAATTGCATAAAATAGATGACCGATGTCAAGTTTTAGTATGACGATTGATGCGGGTTTGTATTTCGGCAGTCTCTTAGTTAGAGTCGCAATGAATGATATGTGCCGATCGGTGCTAACTTTCGTAAAGTGCAAAATATTAGAAAAAATGCATGTTTTCAAACGTATATATGTATGATTAATAAAGGTTCATTTTGAAATTATTTTTTTGCAGGTGACCGTTGTTCAGAGCAGAGATTAATTCGAAAGAATTTGCGCATGTGGATTATTTTTTCTTTGTTTTTTTTTTTCTTTCAATGAGTCACTTTTGGGGAACTAATAACTTCCCGTACTGTACATGGAAGTTAAGGTACGATATGACGCCATTGAATGAAAGTTGAAGTACAGCCTAGCTCCACCCATTCAGCATCTTTACGATTTGTAGAACAGATATTTTGATTGGCAAACACATGATACCATGACAAAAGAAGCAATATATATAGGATTATGGCATTTGTGATTTTGATACAAGAATATCAAACTATTCGAGCTGATGAAGTCAGTATCTAAAAATAAAACGCCATTATTCTTTTTATCTGCAATTTTGTCTTAACAACTTGTTGTTTGATGATTGGGATGATGGATGGCTACTTTACTTCCAGCGGCAAATTAATATTCATATTCAGGACGAGAACATGTTAAAGTAATATGACTATTAACCCTGCTTTGTACTAGACCGACAAGCTGAGCCGGAGTTTTAACGTGCAAGTTCACAAGGAAATAGTCCGCAGAAAGACATGTAACCTTACCCGGACACATTATTCTGACTCCGAGCCGACTAGTCTTTGCTCTTACTCCTTAATGCCGTGTGCTTAGCGGGGAAGCAGCAAATACCAATTTTAAAGTCTTTGGTTTGACCCGGCCGGGTTCGAACCCACCACCTCCTGCACTCGAGGCGAACACGCTACAACGAGACCACCGAGGCGGTTATGTGTTTGAGAATATGAAATAAGATGGAAGTAGTAAGTAAAAAAAATATTAAGCGTACAAAACGTTATGATAGTTATTAGTGGGGTTCGTGTTGCTCAATCAATAGTTTTCTGTTGTTTGTCTGTTGATCGTTTTCTTTTTTTAGGCATGGCATTGTCAATTTATTTTCTACTTATGAGTTTGAATGTCCCTTTGGTGTCTTTCGCCTCTCTTTTTTATTCGCTTGTATGAATGAAGTCGCGTGCATTCCATTGATAAATTTGTGCGGATGGACATGAACGCGTAACGTTGCTGCACTGTAACGTGACGTCGTTGTCTAATATTTTCGAGTATCAGATCCTGTCCATGATACAGAAAAATATGAGGCAGTAAGATCAAAGGGAAAATATACAAATTACAGATCAAAAACTATATTGCGTTCATGTTCATCATTTTAAACGTTTCTGTCTTCAATATTATCATAACGTCATAGCTGTGGTACATGGTATGATTTCCCCGATATATGTACATATAGGAATGCGAAAATACTTCTTTTGGTTCATATAATAATTCTTGAATACCCGAAGGAAATAGTTGAGCTCATACAGCAACATTTGTCAAGAGAACCTCTGGATAAATATTAAAACTTGAATAGATGACGCATTTAATGCTTGTTGTGGTTCTGAAAATCGACTTCGACGTTCGCAATATTTGGCTCAAAAGTCAAGTTTTCATTCATCTCGAATCTTTAGACGGAAAAATTATTGTTTCTTGTATATAATAAATTCTTTACTATATGTCTATAGAAAATCGAAAAGTACGTACATTGCGATTTAACAACCATAATTAGTTACCGACCGTGTAAGACCCTCATGGGTAGCAAAGGTCGTTAAACCCCCCCCCCCCCCCCCCCCCCCCTCGTCGTCGTCGTTGCCAGAACTAGGCATTATCTTACCTTTACTAGAAACGACTATGCAACTGTTATTTCGGGGTATTGGAAAGTATAAAAACACGACTACAAAAAGGCGTCACGTGCATTACGTGCAAATGCACAGTAATGGTTTTATAGAAGAAAAGAATGAAAGAACAATGATAAGCCTATTCCCAATTATGTGTAGTCGTCCCTTGAAACCTGACTTCTCCCTCACATATCAAGAGCATAATTTATCTACTAGATGATCGTTATACTAAACTGCAATTAATTTCGACATTTTGAATTGTTCCGTACTGCGTTGCAACTATTGTGTTTCTTTGTATGTCTTTCTATTACTATAGGGAAAACGGTACTATTTATTCTGCCATATGTGACAATACTAACATTTTCTAAATTTACCACTTTTTATAATAAAATCCCGGATAAAACAGTTATGTGTGGTGTTAGTACTTCATTATTCTGTTTTAAAAATTGAAGCCAAATAGTATCATGACCAACTTCCAACGGAGCTTGTTAATGTTATCCATGCCCACCGTCATTTTACACCAAATTTATGAAATTTTTTAAGTCTTTTCGAATAATTCTCTAGAAAATATTTCAATAGGTTTTAAAATTTATATTGTAAATATACACACTGCAGTTATTCATAGATAAATAAAAAAATATATTGTACCCTAACATCCAATCACAGCGCTCCTAAGTTGACTTCCTTCACCTGTCTTGGGTACACAAAAAGCCAACCTAATGCTGGGAAAATGTAATAGTACCGTTTTCCCTATACTGTGACATAAAGATATAAAGAATTCTTATGACACCATTAATGCAATACTGAGTTATTGTGAAAACCTTGGCTATAATAAATACTTGTATGTTCCCATTACTTAAAGAAACATGGATAATTTAATGTCCCCACCCCTACATGCTGGTTTACCTCTTTCTCTACTTCTTTCAGATAAGGCTTAATAAACAACCTGTATCCAATCATATCTTATCTTATTTAAAAAAGAATAATAAACAGTTCCGTTTAAACAGATAAAATGACAGTTCCATTCAATTTGTATTCATTTCATCCAAAATTTACAACATAAGCACAAACTCAAGATTTTTCATACCAATCTCCATTCCATGCTTTAGTATATGCCATATTGTGATTCAAAATTTCAGAGCTTGTTATGAAATCCATTATTCTGTCTTGAGATGATGAAAACAAAGATATTATACACTTTAAACATTAAATATGCAAAATACTCAGCTGTAAAGTTGCCATTGTTGCCTGTATTAATCTATGAAAAAGCTGAATTATGTCCCTTGGGAGTATTAATTTCCAACAAAAGTCCTTTCAAACAGTAGAAAATGAAAAATTAAATATGCCTGATATAATAAAAGATAGAAACTACAAAATGAAGCACTATTGAAATATTTGCTGCATGAATTGCCAAGAATATGACCAATTCTTTACACAGGAGAGTATAAATTCTATCTAAATTTAGCCTCAAGTGGGCCTCTTTTTTTCTTAGATGGACAATTTTAACACTGAAAATGCCTTACTCCATAAACAGTACAAACTTAACCAGACAATTTCCCATTTTAATAGATTATGTCTACAGAAATACCCAAGTGATACATTTAGGGAATTACACAGCAAAAAAGGCAAATATTTCAGTTAAAAATATTTGTCGCGACTTGAATTCTTGTGTTTCCAATTGAATTAATCATTGCGAAAGGTGAAAACAAATACAAAAGAACTATAGTTTGGTGCATTTTATACAATATAGTTAATATTGAAATTCTAGAATAAAGTTTTATATCAGCACCCATCAATTTGACTTATTATGATGACTCAGCACTTTTCTCAACACAGTATTGTTCTCAGTGAAAATTTGTTATTCTTTGTGATAAAAATCAAATGTACTAATCAAAAGCTTCAAAATAGTATACTTTAACTGAAGTCTGATTGATTTTGATTTCCCTTGCTATATTCAGTATAATTATCTACATTTCTATCATTTAAATTTTAATTTTCCGGATTTTATAACTCGCTGTTAATACATTTTTTTGCCATCAAATGACCAACTATCTGCTCGGAGGTTTGTTGAAGGTCGTCTTTTGACTTATTAATGCGCATCTGAAACGACGTGCAAAACGTTTTTTAACAATTTTAAAATATAACAGATTACCGAAGACAATGATGAAGTCTTGTATATACTAATTATGGAGTTACATAAATGCTTTATGCTTTGATCGTTTAATCTTTAATCTTAATCTTTAAGATTAATCTGAGAATTTACCACTAGTATTGTATGAATGGTAATTTTTCCTTTGATCTTCGAGTGAGTTAAGTTGTGTTATTTTTAGAAGAGTGCGTTAACTGAATGATTTTTTTGTTATTGCACTCTCCAGTCCCGTCATGTGTCGCTTGTCATAGGAAACACAAAGAATGGGAGGAGCTTAGACTAGTGCTTGGACGTCCATCTCAAGTTTGTTATTTCACTGTCTAGCTCCGCCTCTTTGGCCTAGTAAACAATGAAATCAATGACCATAAAATTTCCTAATAAATTTAAACAAAATGCATACACAACAGTAAATGAAAACAATATATGGAAAAAAAGAGGGGGGCAGGGGGTTACACCAAAAGCTAGGCAAACTTGTAAATCTAACCCTTAATTAAAAATGGTTTCCTATACTTGAAACAAATAAATGCCAGTGGAAAGCTACAAAAAGGAATACCGTGGTCTATAAAAAGAGGCGATATTGCTATATTGGTGGATACTTGTTTTCATCGTGTCAAAATGAATATTCCAAAAAATTGTCACTGGATTTTTAGTCGTTTCATTTCCTCCACTTTTTAAAGGTATATCTCCGTGAATTGAGCATGCTTAAAATATTTATCTCTGGATCTTACGCAGTCAACAGCCCATCTATTAATCGTTCATTTTCATGGTGTTGGGAAAGGCACAATATCTTCACAATAAGTTATAAAAATTCTCCTTCGTTTGACTCTTCTAAAACTACACGTCCTATTCGTTTTGAAAGCAGGCAGCATGGTTTACATCTAACAATATTTTGCATCTTTCCCCTCAAGAATTTTCGCCCGGGGAGGGGGGCCACTTCATTAACGCATAAATCGCTCTCTGGTCTTCAACCTATGATGAAAGTATCACGACAACAATTCATGTACATGTACATCTATCATTAAATCAAATCAAATCTAAAAAGTCTAATCCATGAGTTCATTTTCTGAAAATTAGAGACATTTTGTCATAGAAAGCGCCACTATTTGATTGACATATTTAATTCATGAAAAGTACAGTGTTAAGTTTAACTCCTAACATGTTTCATCGCCCATTAATGTTACAAATCATATATAGCCACGCCGTACTTATTGACATATTTAATCCACTCAAAGCTACGCTTTTCATGAATTAGATACGTTAACTCGTAAAAGGCGTGATATATAACATGACGTTCCCTTTTCATCGATGCTAGATTTTGTTGATGATTTAAAGAAAAAAAGATTTAAGGACAGCGCGGTAGTCATTAGAACTAACTTGAACCAAGGTTATGTATGGATTTTGTGTCACATCATAAAAAAGCAAATATGAAAACCATCTTGCTTTCGATGGAAATCTAATTTTATACAGTTCTAATTTAATAGTGTGTTAAGATTTTTATTAGATTATTATCTATATTGGATAATGTTAAAATTTTATTCATTCAATCAATTAATAAAATAAATATTAGAAGCAAATTAAAATCTAACCCCATAACCTACACACAGACGCATTAGAAGGTGTCTTGTAATTGACAAAATATATCTGGCAACGTTCTTAATTACTCCCCGTCGAAATTAATCATGTATTTCTCATTTATATCAGCAAACATGCTTTCTTTTTTCTCTTTCACATTTTCTTCTTCAAAGCTTAATGTTTGTCTCTTTCTCTTCCTAATTGCATTTTCCATGGCAATGCTGGTCGGTTTTCGTCTACAAACTGCTTCTCTGTTCTTCACGAGTATAGTACCACATATGACAATTAAAATGCCCCCAACTGCAACACAGGCCATGAAGATAACAACATTACTGCTACCATTTCCTGGAAATCATAAACATATATATTTTGTTTTCTTTTTATTTATAATGTTGTGAAATTCATAGATATTTAATTACAATTTACAATAATAAACAAACAAAAAACAACTGCCTATATATCAGTTTGTTTGTACTTTTTATTTCATAATTTGGTAAAATTCATAGAGGTTACACGCATTCGATACGGATGTAATGTTATTATATAGTCGACTGTTCATATAAAAAAATGCCTATATACACAATGTACATGTATCTGTCTGTCTGTTTTTATTGATACAATCAATGCTGCGAATCAGTTTTACAATTTCTCGTTGCCGTTGGCCTATGCTTCATTTAGGACATTTTTACTTTGAATCCCTGACATGTGATTTTGTCTCGTTTTTTGCACAGTTTAGTACGAACCATTGCTGCCTGCTTCTTATCATAAAAGACTAATTTTTACCGATAGAAAATGACTCTCTGTTAGACTTTAATTTAAAAGGCTAAAAGTAAGGAACCCACAATTTAACTAACTATTTAGCTGTATACATGTAACAGATAAACGATGTATCTTTCTTTGAAACTTGAGGAAATCTGCATTCATAAACACGACGTAAGTAGCAAGACATACATGTAGGCCTTATATCATACGATATCTCTTTTTTTTGCGTGCAAAAAGTGTTTACCGATAGAAAGTGCATTTCTATGAGACTAATTTAAGGTTCGTTTGCTTAAACAATCGTGAATCAAATCACGATATAAGTTATATGATTTGTTACTTACCCCATACAGATCCATAAAGGGGGTTAGTAAAATCACGTGACGGCGTTAAACCAATCACAATTTCACTTATTTACCCGCGGTGCGATAAATTTAAACAAATGTAGCAGCTTACCTGCAGTCTGACCGCCAGCATTTGAAATCGTCGCTGTGTCTAAATCATTATAAATGTAGTTTAATTTTGATGCATTATGTTATTAAATATGTTGTATTACATGAACTCATAACTCATACAGTTCTAATGTAGTAATACTTCAAATATCTCGCATTTGCTTAATAGACGTATGTACATATATACAGGTTATACATGTAATCATATTAGTTTTTCGGTCACTTTTAATTTTCTGATACCAGTAATTATGTAGAAAAGAATAGGTTAACTTAAGGCTAACTTATTGTCTAAAGCAATACTGAATGTTTTGTTTTAAATGCTGCACAAATTGTACTGGGTATTGAACAAGGTCTTTCTCCAAAATGCACTATCACATACCTGTTTGAAATTCTTAATCAAATTAAGTAATTATTAAAAAAATTAACAGGTTGTGTACTTTCAGCTTGCTTTTAGAAACTGCGAAATTCTTTGACATGGCATAATATGGTTTAAAATGTGTGTATTTGTTTTCTTTTGCTATCTTTTGTACCTTTATTTTCCTATTTCGTTTTTCCTCCTGTATTGATTTGTTATATATTGTACGAATACCTTTTTCAATCCTGTGATTGAGTTTAAAAGAGGGGATTGAGATCTCTACAATAATAAGTTGAAGCTCGCCACATATTCATGTGGCTGTCTAAATAGAACATCGTCAGATGTGATCTAATACTTAATTTTAATTTGTGGGTTTTTTTTAGTATAATTTACTAATGTGTACAAAATTACTTTGAAAATTCTAATTCCAATTAAGCCTCTGTCTATATATCATTTTCACACGCCGTACAACCGATCTGTATGATTTATTCAAAACCCGACAAATACGATCACCGCTACTTACTGGAGGTCGGGTTGTATTTAATTTTATTTCTCCTAATGAATGACTTGATCTGAATTCTATTTTCTCTAATTCTTCGTCAATTTATCCCTTTCTGCATCCATTGTATAAAAAAAATTTAATCAACGTGTGGTTCGTTTGATCTCAGTTCTTCATTGGTTAAAATCCGATTATGACGTAGAATTTTCTTGCTTTCCTCTGAATTTCCTATTGTGACGGCATGAAAAAAGGCGACCATGCCTGATTACGTCACATAGAAAGAACACATCTTTTTGCAGATCATTCAAAAAGAAGGAAGAAGTTTGCCTGCATATTGTTTGAAAATCATTAGACAAACAGATCCCACCACCAAATCTCGTGTAATACGATATTTATCCACTCTCGACAGTTAAATTTTAAATATTTAAAACGCTCGGCAAGCCTTGCGTTTTAAATTTGAAAATTTAACTGTCTGGAGTGGATAAATATCGTATCACACTCGATGCAGTGGTAGAATCTATATTTACATTGTAGTCTACATAAAAAGTGATAGCGATTCAATGTAACATTTTCTTCTTTTTAATCTGACTGTTACCATTTTATAAAATTGCCTATGGAAATTTACTACGATACATTATTTACCGTGGTTTTCACAGACAGCCCGTGATGTATCAATGTCATCAAAGGGTATGTCGTAAAATATTATTCGCCAAAATAACTGCTTCTATTTAAACATGAAAACTATCCATTGATTATTGTTCTGAGGTATATTTACCGGTATATCAATTAAATTGGCATATTAATACCTCATAGAAGATTGCGGAACTAAAACAAATACTATGATAGATATTTTTCGTTTAAAACCAGAAATAAACGGTATTGAACGGTAAATTTCTTTTATCAATAACTATATATTGATTTGTAACGATAATATTCATCATATAAAAAAAACCCAGCCTATTTCATTCAAGAAATAAACCAATAAAAAGGTAAATGCAAAAAATCATCCATGTGGTATATGACAACAGCGTGCATGATCGTATTTGTCATGTCTCGAAAAAAAAAGGATAAAGGTAGGTTGTACGGTATACGTTATTTACACTCATAAAACTATAGTCATGCAATACGCTTTTCAACGAACACTTACGTGTAGTACTACCATTTGCAGCATATCCTGGAATGCATCCATTCACATGGTCACACCTGTGTATGAAAACATACCAATTCAACAAATCTCCCTTACTTGCAATTATTTATAAGCAAACATAACACATTATACGTAGACACGTTATATCTCACATGTGTGTTCATTATACAACAATTTCAGGCAGCAAGACAAGGACACAAGAAACTAAACGTTTCATATCAACAGGTCTTAATTATAGTTTAGTCTATAACGGAAACATAACAAAACCGAGAAAACAAATAATAAACACACATGTACACATTAACTGTCAAAAAAAGAACACAGTGACAAATAAAAAAACACAAATCAAACTTAATATTTTGATTATCAGATTTTCTAAATCGCAAAAAATTGTTAAATCATATAACAACAAATAAATTAGTACAAGCAGAAGACTTGAATCGATGTACAGGAACAAAAAACGCGGTTTTTTCATCCCATAAACAGCTTCTCCTCTTAACGTAAACTTCTTAACACATATTTATAAGCTGTTTTATGTAAACAGACGTGCATAACCTAAGCTATTTTACAATTTGTTTGTTCTTGTGCTTCATTTCGTCCGTGTTGAAATTATCACTCTCACTTTCAAATGCAATGGAAGCAATAAAATCGTTATCTTTGTTCATATATTATCTAATGTTACTTAAACTATGGTTCAAAATCCCTCAGGCACATATCGTCTTGGTAGGAGCTGGCTGTTCTTTTAGATCCCTTTGGTTTAATGCTTGATCATGTTGATATTTTTTGCATTCGATGTTTTTTTTTTTGGTCATGAGCCTACATTTTCATGATAAAGTGGTTTTAGAAACTCATGTCGAGGAAATAATTATCATATGGTTTCCACCCGCACAGTAGCAATTTGTTCGGATACCTTTTGGATGTCTAAATTTTGGTTTTGAAATATAAATGAAGGTAGACGTAAAATGAAGTTAGATATAAAATAAAGCGAGATTTCCTTGCTTCAGGATTTTTGATGAAAACAATTTTTGAATGAAAGATTCTTAATTTGATATATTGCAGTCGTCTTTGGGAAGTATTTACGATTGCTATCACTATTTTGCAAACCATTATGAAATATTTGTGCAACAGAAGTCGACCATACGTACCATGTAGCAATATACCTTTTACATAACTCTCGACACCGAATGATGACACCTACAATTTTTTATTTGAAATGGAGGAGTCTACTAAAGATTAACAAAATTCAGATATTGCATCATGAGCATAACCATTAAGGTCCAAATCTATTTAACGGAAACGGATATTAAGCAAATGACTATGGGATTTTCCTGGTGTACCCTGTCTCTTATATTATACGTATTACATGTATTGATAAATTCATTTCAAATTTATTCTATAAACCTCCAAGTAAAAAAAAGTATAATATACTTTTTGTCTACAATTATTTGATTATAAATATTTAGATGTACGAGTCAACCTCATGATAGACTTCGCTGCCTGTCAATATCTTTATAGTTTGTTCTTATGTTGTGCTGTTACACCACTGTGCCAAGTAAGGAGGACGGTTGGGGTTTTTCTCATTGTTGAAGGCCGTACGGTTGCCTATAATTGCTTACATCCACTTCATTTGAACTTTGGTGGATAGTTGTCTCATTGGCAACCATACCACATCTCCCTATTTTTATAATGTCTAGTTTGAAACCTTTTTATAGCCCACATTTTATTTCCCCTTTGCTACAAAGTGGGGCTATTGTAACTGGACTATCCGTCCGTCCGTAACGCATCTGTTAACACTTGTGGACACTGTTGAGGTTGTGTTTCTCAAAAAATCTTCTTCGCACTTGCTGCACGTAATTTATATAGGAAGGACTAGAAACCTTGTATGTTTAAACGACAAGGTCACACGACTATTTTAAGTTGCTATGAAATGCTCCGTTCCATGGTATCCTTATAAATGTTGCGGTACTTCCTTAATAGATTGGAGTCGTTTGGAATCATCATCCGTTCCTGTCTAGCAATATTGCAGTAGCACCTATGTATGGAGTTTATATATCTCAAGTTATACGTTATAAGAGAGCAATTACGAAGTCTTTTTGGACACGGCCGAACTGTGTACTCGAACCGGGTGTGTTTTCCTTCGAGTGAGGTCACCGTGATTAAGTAATCTCGTTGTAAGTTGTATAGTCGATATCACGAACTCATTGGCCGTTATAAGTTATCTGTGTCCCGAATTACACTAAGCCTTGTTCCTTTGTGACTGATTCCTCCCCTCCAGTTAAAAATTGAGTTGGTGAATTAGAAAAACTATAAAATATAGAGTACATTATGGAGGCATCCGAGGCCAATATAATCAGACATATCAAGAAAAAGTTTTCATATTTAATTAAATGGTCGTTTGAAAAATCTCATTACAAATTTATTTGATGTAACTCGTTTAAAGCCTTTTTCTGTAACGAAAAAGGAAAGTATGCTAGATACACTTACTGGAAATGTGAAGATATGATTGACGCTTTAAATTTTCTCCTGGACAACATATATGTACGTTTCGGTGATAAGTGTATCGACAAGTAGTAGGTATTCCTATGGGCACTAACTGCGCCCCTTTAATAGCAGATTTATTCCTGTATTGCTATGAATCTCAGTGTACGACCAAACTCAGTAAAGACACGTCATTATCACCTTCCGTTATCTAGATGATATTTTTTCGTTAAATAATCCAGAGTTCTCTAAATATACTACCGAAATTTACCCAAAAGAACTTACTTTAACTAAATCTAACATAAACAGCAGTAGTCCTTTTCTAGATTTGGACATTTCAATCTCTAAAGGAAAACTCCATACTAAAATTTACGACAAAAGGGACGACTTTTCATTCCCTATTGTTAATTTTCCTTTTTTAGACAGCGATGTTCCTTTGGCTCCATCATACGGTGTTTATATATCCCAACTCGTTCGTTATGCCCGTGTGTGTAGTGATGTCATAGATTTTAATGAACGTAATCCATGCATCACTGGTAAATTATTAAGTCAGGGATTTCGTTACCATAAATTACGTAAAACTTTTACTAAATTCTTTCTTAGATACACAGATTTGATTAGTAAATTTGGCTGTACCTGTAGAAAACTGATTAAAAACGGTATTTCACATCCTAAATTTTACGGTAATATTGTACCTAAAGCGCGGAAATCACTATGTGATCCGTGTAAACTCATCGAACCTTTAAACACACTTATTAGTAAAGGTTATCTTACCAATGTTGTAATTAGATCTTTGAATATAGTTTACATTGGCACTAATATCGATTTTGTCATCAGCAAATTAAAACATAACTAAATTTGTATTCTTTTCAAACGGGATGTATAAAGACACACCCACGTTCATTTTGATCTATAAAGAGGTTAACTCTCAACTATCCTACTGCCAATACATTTATTTTGGCATTGCACAAGTCATGTCTTCTTTGACTGTCCATGACGTTAAATGACTAAATCCCTGGGATGTGTTTTAGTTGATTTTAGTCTCTGATGCATGATTTTTTATTATTAATTGTTTTTGGCTTTTAACTAGCTGTCAGTAACTGCGAGTATCTCTCAAATCGTACTTTCTTGTTTATTTGACCTGTTGATACTAATTGTAATGCTTTTTTGTTATTTAATGTTATTCAGGGTTATATCTGGTGTATATACCAGCTTTGATAAGTGTTTGGTATTACTATAAATTTTCACTTCTTCATACTATGAACATCAAAATTATTTATTTTGTAAAAATATTTCTTTTCTCTATTTGAACTGTACACGTATACCTTACAACAAAATTATTTTCATTTATCTGTGTTTAAAGTAATTGCAAATGGCTAATATTTTTGTTCAAGCATATTGTTTTTCTTAAATTGTTTAACATTTCACAGCGGTATACCATGTTACTTTAATTATTCTTCCCTTAGTTTATTTATTTTGTATTTACATTGTACATGTTGTATCATAGATCAAATTTATTTGTTCAGTGTATGTCCACTGGTGCTAATATGTCTTTTGATTGAGTTAAGCCATTTCAATTGATATTTTATTGTGTGTTTTTCTATGTTGTGATGTTACACTATTGTTTCAGATAAGGGTGAAAGTTTGGTACTATTAAAACGTTTAAATCCGCCGCAATTGTTTGAACCTGTCCTAAGTCAGGAATCTGATGTTCAGTAGTTGTCGTTTGTTGATGTGGTTCATAAGTGTTTCTCGTTGCTCGTTTTTTTATATAGATTAAACCATTGATTTTCCCGTTTGAATGGTTTTACACTACTATGTGGTATGAGCGCCAATGAGACAACCCTCCATCCAAGTCACAATTTATAAAAGTAAACCATTATAGTTCAAAGTACGGCCTTCAACACGGAGCCTTAGCTCACACTGAACAGCAAGCTATAAAGGGCCCCAAAAATGACTAATGTAAAACCATTCAAACAGGAAAACCAACGCTCTTATCTATATAAAAAACGAGAAACGAGAAACACTTATGAACCACATCAACAAACGACAACCACTGAACATCAGGTTCCTTGATCCTGAAAAATCAGCAATCAAAAATTAGAACAGAGGTATTATCGTCATTGAAATGGTATGAACGGACAAAATTTTTTCGATTCGAATAAAACTATTTTTTGTTGAAGTATAAATCAACTACTGGTACTGTATGTCAAATGAAAGAGTGGGCAAACTTCTTCAAAGATGAACAACTTAACAATTGCATGTTTTTGTTGATTTACAGATATTTTCAAAATCTCAACTTTTTTTATACTGTAATTTAATTCCTAAAATTTGTTGCAATATACTTATGTTTATATAATTTCATCTTATAATTTACAGTCAAACTTGTATATTAAGGTAACCCACGGGACTAGACAAACTGTAAATGACGAGACGAGATGAGTTTTCGCTTCATATAATGTGTCATTTATAGCAGTTTTGAATATAACAATTTATTATTTTGTTACCTTTTCGTTCTGAAACATCTGCATGTTTCTGCGCATTTTTTTCCATATTTCCCATATACGCATTGTTCACACGTTTTGCCCTTCGAAGTGTAGCCAATCGGACATTCTGAAAGAATAATTCACATGTTTAACGCATCATCTTTTTTTTAACGTGGCAAATACTGTCATATTTACTTGGTACTATTGATTGAATTTGTTTCTTTTTCGTTTCATTTCCTAATTTAGTAAGAACCATTTGTTTTGATATGTGGATAGGATCTGCTTACCCTTCCGGAGCACCTGAGATCACTCCCGTTTTTGTGATGAGGTTCGTGTTGCTCAGTCTTTAGTTTTTTATCTTGTAAAACACAAGATAAAAAACTAAAGACTGAGCAACACGAACCTCATGTTTGTCTTTTTGGTCTTTTATTTTTGCCTTGGCGTTATCAGTTTGTTTTGATTTGGATACTTTTTTCGGATAAGTCTATGAAGAGGTGAACAAAATCCTTCAAAACGGAAATAATATTGAATGAATACTCCGCTTTTTGTTGGGTTGCGATTTCTTAAACTTGGTTTTTAGTATAGCGTTTTGCTATTTTCTTTTCCTTCATTTCGACGGAATCTTACAGCACCCCCTCTGATAAGTGTGATTTTCTAAAAATGTGGAGATGATATATGTTCAGTTAGTGCATGATAATCATATTCATTCAAATCGGCATAAAGATATAAAAAGAAAATGTGCTGGATTACAACATATCGATCAAGTTTATATTTTTAACGCATTAAAATCTTGAATTTTGAAAAACAAATATGCATAAAGCGTAAACAAAATTATGTTCTCATAGGGCAATGATCTGAACTATACACAAAATTAGCATAAGAGAGTATAAATAATACATACTAGTTGTTATATTTTTTGTAATTTTTCAGACGTTTATTTATTTTTTTTTCTCAAATGCATTAAACTTACCAACACAGACTCCATCCATTTCGTAATAATGACGACAACAATGCAACACTGTCCTGTTCCTACCTTGTCTTGTCCTGAATTAAGAATGCTCTTAATTAATTCAATTATGTTTAATTATAAAACAAGTAACACGATTTTAGAAAAAGATTGCAACGTATAAAAAGCCCCTCCCTATGCCAAAAAAAAAAGTCCACGGATTGATACATGTATCATAAATCCTGAACAAACAAACTGAGATAAAAGCAACATATTAGACTTTACATCATAGGAACTTTGGTCAGAGGATGTTTGTAACCTGAACTTTTTATAGAATTATGAAACCCTATGTATACATTAAAAAAAATCTAAATTGAAAACTTTTTTTATTTTTCGAAAATTAGAAATACAATTATACCAAATCTTATGTCGATTATTTAATTACTAATTTAGACGTATATAAGACCAAATATACAAAAAGCAAAGATCAACTGATGTAGGCACTACGACTAAATTTTCAAAAGTCCAATTAAAATAGTAAAATGATGTAAACAAATGTATGTCTGCATAATAAAAAATGACTATTCAAACCGTCGTATTCTTAACCTTTTCGGTAATGTAAGTTATCAATAAGACATCATTTTTTTCATTTTGTTATTGACATTTTCTATTTTCTTTCCAATAAGAAAAAGCACAACCACCATAGAAATAACAACATAACCAGTTTCGTCTAGTAAGCTATTGGCCGGCAAGTCTGATTTTTTAAAATTAATAACGTGTCGGATAAACTAAATTTTACCAGGCACCTCGAGGTAACAGCAGCCGAAATTGACAAAATATTGCAAAACGGCATCATAAAAAATCTAGTAACTCCCCATAATATATCGGCCTCGATCGTACATATATGTAGATCTGGAAGTCGGATTCGACGACTCGATTCTGCGTGGACTATCCTGGGCTAAACTTAGTCACGTTAATGTAACTGTCCCAAATCTGGATTTTCGTTAGTGGCCGTCTCTTTTTAAATCTAAATCAGGAGTTTGGTGTTTACCATCTTTGTATATTTAATTCATTCCCTACTGTTCTTGAATCTTATACTTTTAGATCAACTTTGTCGGACTCTTGTGAAGACGTACCTTTCGGCATAGTTCACTCTCATAACCTTTTGGAAATCTTACATACCCTTCTGATCTGTTAATCCCAGTTTAACAAGACCACACTACATGCAGTTGACAATATGAGTTTTAGATTTTTTTCTGTTAAATTACGGTCCGACTGCCAAATATTACGATGCGATATTGAGTGTAAGCACTATTATTATCATTATTATTATTATTTTTTCATTCATACTATTTTTGCTGCGAAAAGGCGAAGACCGCAAGCAATCAATCAATATAATAATTGAACTTGTTCCCTGAAATTGGATGGGTTATACAAATGGGAAGAAACTTCTTCATATCCCGTAAGGTACATGTATTTTTTTTCTGAATGATCACATGTATTTAAGTTGGTTAGCATGATATGGTTATGTAATTAATATTGTTTTCGGGAATAATTTATTGTTGGTAACACGATTCAGTGGTTGTCGGTTGTGGCTATGTACCATATTCATTTTCCATTCATTGTTTTGTATATAAATCAGTCCGTTAGTTTTCTGGCTTGAATTGTTTTACATTTGTCATTTCGGGACCTTTGATACATATGTTTTAACAAACAATGTTCCATTTCAAAAGTAAATATGAGCGACACTTTTTATTTCCGAGACATCTTCTATCAAAATATTATGTCTGTGTAAGACAAAATTCCAAAAGATTAATGTGTCGTGAATATGTGAAAGATTTAATTGAAAGATTTATAGCATAATTATCTTGATTTTCGAATTTAAAGGATATAAAAAGTGGCCTCAACTTATTTTCCTATTGCCAGGCATATCATGCAACTGTTGCAGTGAGAAAAAATGACCTTTTTTGTGTTTTATTTAAGAAGAAAATGAATCAAAATATTACGGCATACGATTACATTACATTGAGGAGCAAAAAGTGTATACGAATTGCTTTACTTACAATTCTCATGAAAGGATATTAAGGTATAATATTACGAAGATACTAAAGTAAAAAAAAATCATCGTCCCAAAATCAATTTCCTGTACTAAGACCAATGACATACCTTTGGTATTCTGAACAAACTCCAGCTGGAAAACCTCTAACTTGTACAGTAGTGATCATGATAATAAAAATGCTTTTAAGTACTATCCATTCCATACTTTTGCATGTTTTGTAAAAAAATATAAATTGAATACAAAACTCAAGGAAATAAAAAAAGATACAACTTGTGAATCATTGGACGAACATAAGGAAACAGTTTAATATATCATCATGAGTATCAAGTGTACTTCAATAAAGGTCAGGTACTTCGGGTCATAGTAACTGTATGTCGACAACTCCATTTGTAATATTTTTTACACATGTGTAAGAGATAAATTAGTGCTGGTAAAAGGTGTCTGGGCGGACATAATTTATATTACTCGTACAAAAAGACCATGGTTACAAAATTTATACTAGTATTTTTAGTCCGTTTCAGTAATTTATGTCCCCAGACTAATTTTCCTAGGATTTCATGTCCATGTCATTAAAATTCTAAGGTAAAAACGTCCAAATCCTTTATTTTACTAGGAAGATTTGTAAGGACAGAAATCATTTACATGTAAACAATGGAAATTGTATTTGTTATGTTTTAATAATTTGTTTAACAGTTGTGCATTAATCTTTTGAATAAAATTTATGTCCCAGACTAAAAACGTCCATGTCTTTTACTATTAGGAAAAATAGTGACAGACATATTTAACTAGCTATTGACTTATTTTCCTGTGGAAATTTATCCTGGGACTAACATTCCTAGAACAATCATAGTCATGGACTTTATTACCTATTGGGAAAAGGGGGACAAATTTTACTACCGGACTAAATTTACTGTTACACATGTACCACATTTATAAAATGATATACTTAAATTTGTATTCAATAAACACTAGTACAAAAACAGATTTATAGGGATTGTCTTTGTAAGATAAAGTGTTTAAATTGAATAAAGGCAAGATGTGCATCTTTTTATTATTCTCCTGTTACAAATAACCACAATGACAAACGGATATAAAATACTTGTCAAATGAAATTACAAATAAGTGAGATGTGAGCAGACATTCTAAGCCGGATCTGCTAGATGCAATAACGGTATGCTACATGTACATGTATATCAAAAGGTGCATTTTATACAACAGCAACACATCAGGAGCATGTAACTATGTGATATGGAAAGGTGTTTTGAAACTTTTATAGCAAAATAACACCCCGAAATGTAATTTGAAAATATGTAGTTGTGTTTTTATTACCTCATACTGGTCCTACGCTTTTGTCATCACTTTGCGTCCGTCGTCTGATGTCGTCCGTTGACTTTTACTTAGGATAGACTCTTGAATTTTGAAGAGTCGAAATATTAGAAATAGGATGAACGGATAATATAAACCCGAAGGAAAATATCATACAAGCCCAAACGAAAAAATATAAACAAGTCTAAATTGAAAACAACGTTCAAACCTATGATTGCGTTGGATAAAAACCGCAATTTTTATACGTGTGCATGCAAAACAAATTTCTTGATAGAGGGGTCTAAATACAGCACAAACAACATTTTCCAAAAGACCAAAAAAGTGAAAAAGTATATTTTAACAAAACGCGTTTGACTAACAGGTCGAATAACAGATGTTCTTAAACTCTACTGACTGCCATTGGCGATTGCCAAATAAACATATCACAAGATGTTACAAAATGGATCTTAATTATTAATTTAAAATTAATACCAAACAGAAAATGTTATATATATATTGAAAACAACGTTCAAACCTATGATTGCGTTGGATAAAAACCGCAATTTTTATACGTGTGCATGCAAAACAAATTTCTTGGTAGGACTGCCATTGGCGATCGCTAAATAAACGGATCACAAGATGTAACAAAATAGATCTTAATATTATTAATTTATTACCAAACAGAAAACAATAAACTTGCGGAAAAGATGGTATACCGCAAACATGAGGTGCAAAAATGTGTACACCATATCCGGATTTCGACAATTAATGTCTCTTCAGTGATGTTAGGAATCGAAACGGTATTTGGAAGGCCATATAATTTACCTCAATTTAGGATAGACTCTTGAATTTTGAAAGAGTCAAAATAGGATGAACGGAACATATAAACCCGAAGGCAAATATAATACAAGCCCAAACGAAAAAATATAAACAAGTCTAAATTGAAAGCAACGTTCAAACCTATGATTGCGTTGGATAAAAACCGCAATTTTTATACGTGTGCATGCAAAACAAATTTCTTGGTAGAGGGGTCTAAATACAGCACAAACAACATTTTCCAAAAGACCAAATGAGTGAAAAAGTATATATATATATATATATATTTATATATATATATATATATATATATTTATATATATATATATTTATTTATATATATATATATATATATATATATATATAAAACGTCTGAATAATAGTCAACGATTTTTCCCACGAGGGCGCTGGATCGTTACGAGTAACGATACACGTACACAATAAATAAATTATATAAACGCCTAAAAAGTGTACACAACAACACCAATAACAAAAAAAGGAACTATAAATGTAATTATTTATAAATATTTCGGATAACAGATATCCTTCATCAGTAAATATGATTGTGATGTTGAATGAATCATATATCAGTCTACTTAGATTAAACTATACAAATCTTGAAATTTATACAATAAAAATGTCAAACCGAACATCAGGTAAGACGCTTGCACAATTCTTATTGACGCAATCGTTCTTGTAACATCATAACTGTCGTCACCGTTAAAGCTTTAGAATTGTGCTAGTTCATATCGCACATTATTATTTTTATTTAAAGCATATATTTGAACTCTCTGTTGTAATTAGTCATATAACCTATGTCGTGTTTAACACATATTTAGAATTGTGCAAGCGTCTTACCTGATGTTCGGTTTGACATTTTTATTGTATAAATTTCAAGATTTGTATAGTTTAATCTAAGTAGACTGATATATGATTCATTCAACATCACAATCATATTTACTGATGAAGGATATCTGTTATCCGAAATATTTATAAATAATTACATTTATAGTTCCTTTTTTTGTTATTGGTGTTGTTGTGTACACTTTTTAGGCGTTTATATATATATATATATATATACGGTTTATATAATCCTTCATCCTATTTTGACTCTTTAAAATTCAAGAGTCTATCCTATATTGAGGTACAAATGTAAATTAAATGGCCTTCCAAATACTTTTCGATCCCTAACATCACCGAAGAGACATTCATTGTCGAAATCCGGATATGGTGTAAAATATTTAGCACCTCATGTTGTGGTTTACCATCTTTGCTGCAAGTTTATTGTTTTCTACTTGGTATTAAATTAATATAGAGATCCATTTTGTTACACCTTGTGATCAATTTATTTGGCAATCGTCAATGGCAGTCAGCAGGGTTTAAGAACATCAGTTGTTCGACCTGCTAGTCAAATGCGTTTTGTTTAAATATATTTTTTCCCTCTTTTGGTCTATTGGAAAATGTTGTTTGTGCTGTATTTAGACCCTTCTACAACGAAATTTGTTACATGCACACGTATAAAATTACGGTTTTTATCCAACGCAATCATATAGGTTTGAACGTTGTTTTCAATTTAGACTTGTTTATATATTATATAAATATTTTATGAAGCGAACCCCTTTAAAAACTAAGCTTATATATTCAATTAATAAATAGATAAATTAAATTATTTGTGTACTTGGATATGCTGAATATAACCGTGTATTTACATTTTGAATATTACCATAATAGGTAAAAGTCCAATTTTAAATTATTCAGTTCTTTTACCACATTCACTTTGTTTCAGAAACTTATACTGTGTCAAATATTCAATCACATTCCAAATTCAGAGCTGTATCAAGCTTGAATGTAGTACATCTACTTAGTATCCATAAGTGCCCCAACTGTTCAGGGTTCGACTTCTGCGGTCGTATCAAGCTGCGTCCCGCAGATCATTTTATTAAATTATGTTTTTCTTTGAGTAACATTACACGGTGACCATAACTTTATTCTATTGACCCCAAAGTCAACAGGCTTACACAATTGTCATAGTTGTTTTAAAGAGGCATTGCCTCTACAGCAAGATTATTCAACAAAAAAGGCACGTAGACATCCACAAATATTCCCGTGCAATGCCAGAAAATGACAAACCTACTCCACATTTTCTTCAAATAATACTGTTCGGTCATCAGTGAACGGAAGAATTTTTCTGTCTCCTTTTCACATGATATTCCTTGAAAAACCCAAGCCTCATATATTTGTAATATGCACAGAACCGAAATGTGATATTCAATATGTGTGGCAAACTAGAATTGATTTTTTTAAACGGACACAAAAACATCTATAGCGCTTCCGCAGACCAAAAATTCAAAAGTTTAATTTACAAACATTTAGAAAAACACAAACACAAAATTAAATTATTAAAATTCCAACCACTTCAAAGCGTCCGGAAGCAACCAGACAATCACATTATCAATTTAAAGAAATCCATAAAATTTGCAAACTGTCTTGGACTAAACGACTATAGACATCGTATCCCCTAGGTGTTAATAACGAGTGTGGTACAACATCGTTTTTCAGTCCAAAATATGAGTTTACACGTATCATTACAGCTTTTTTGTCACCCATAGACTGTTCCCTCGAATTGACAAACCTGAAGATCATATAAGATATTTTCTAAAAATAAAATACATTATCATTAATTTGTCTAGTATTTTTATTGACTCTACCGTTCAAAACCTTCATATTTTGATAACATAGAACCACCTTTAATTTCTTATATGTATACAAAAACCAGTTAAAGTTTATTTACTAATTATATGGCAGTTACATAAGACATTAGAATAGAAAATAATGCTCCTTCAACACGAGGCTGTAAAACATCGAAGTTTAGATATCATCACTATGGCCATGTAATTAAAGGGGACCTTAACATCGTTCAAGACTGAGAGGTTATAAACTTTCTGAAAAAAATTACCAATATATCGTTCACCGTCGAAAATAAGTTGGAAAGTGTGTCATCAGGTCATTAGAGATGTTCTTTCATCCTATTGTAAAAATTGGTGTAAAATAGAGAAATCTGACAAAAAATCACTTGATTCCTATTTCAATATCAAAATGTCTGAATATTGTTGATATCCGCATATCACATTTCGAAAATAATTTAGAAATAAAAAAAAGTAAGTTATACACCCATTTCTAGGACTAAAAACAAAATTTAAGTACTCTTTTAGCGTTTTGTGTTCGTACCGGCCGAGAACTATCTGTCGATACCTATATATTGGCATTGCACAAGGTCATGTTTTTCTCTGACTGTTAATGACGTCTTTACACGAAATCCATTGGATGATAGATGTGTACTGATTGATATTTTAGATACATTTTTTTATTATTAGTTGTAATTGGCTTTGAACTAGCTGTCAGTAACTGCGAGTACTCTCAGATCTTTACTTAGTGTCTTTTTTGTTGTGGGACGTATAGATACGCTGCCACGTCCGGTATGTGTTTTCGTTAGATGTTTTCTGGTATGTATCGTTCTAATGAGTTAAGCCCTTTTCAACTGAATTTTTATAGTTTGTTCTTATGTTGTATTGTTACAGCACTGTCCCAGGGGTGGTTTGGCGCCAACAAACCAGTTTAACCCCGTTCTATATGTGCCTGTCCCAAATCAGGAGTCTGTAGTTCACTGGTTGTCGTTGGTTCATGTCTGTCATATTTGTTTTTCGTAAATTGTTTGGTTATAAATTAGGCCGCTCGTTTTCTCAATTGATTTGTTTTACATGCTTTATGTCGGTGCCTTTTATAGCAGACTATACGGTATGTTTTTTCTCATTGTTGAAGGCCGTACGGTTGCCTGTAATTGCTTAAATCCACTTCACTTGAACTTTGGTGGATAATTGTCTCATTGGCAATCATACCACATCTCCTTATTTTTATAAAGCAGCCAACAATGTGGTGGTGATATGACGTAAATACTACACGGAAGTCCTTATGAATGAATTTACTCATTCAACTTCATTCAAGGCCGTGCGCTCCACACAGAGTCAAATAGAAAATAATCATGTCACTACCACCGGTCAGCTTAAGGTCTCCTCTGAAAATTTGAAAGTTCCTACTATGTATTGGCATCCTAAACTACACAAAAAATAGTTTATATTTTTACAAAGAATTCCGCTCAAACCAGTGATAGGGGCCGTCTTAATCTTGCATTGAGGTGAGTTTTTTTTTTTTTTTTTTTCGTTTTGAATGCCTCACTGTGACTTTGAGATGAAGAACAGCAATAAAAGGGCTGTTCCTTTGCATTTTGTGCGTGTTTTTTTTTTTCTTTTTTTTTCTGTGCATGTACTGATTTTGTGTCATGGATGGATAACCTATAGCCTGTGTTTTTCTATTAGATATGCTTACTGGAACTGTGATGAGATGATTAAAGCTGAAAATTTACTTTTCTTCTTGACAACATATAATTATGTATATACGTTTCGGCAATACAGTTTATCGACAGGTTGTAGGTATTCCGATGGTTACCAATTGCGCCCTTTTAGTAGCAGACTTGTTATTGTACTGTTTGAATCACGGTTTAGGCCAAACTCCGTCTAAATTACATTTAATTGATAAATTTAAAAACCCTTACAGCAACATTGATGATATTTTAGCTTTAAATAATCAAAAATTTTCGAATTTTACGGCCGGAATATACTCAAAAGAAATTAGTTTAAATAAATCCAATACGGACAGCAATACTTTTCCTTTTCTAGATTTGGATATTTCAGTTTCACACGGGAAATTATACAAAAATTTCGACAAAAGAGACGATTTTTCGTTTCCGGTTGTTTATTTTCGCCTTTAGGACGGTGGTGTTCTTTCAGCCCCTTTTTACGGTGTGTACAATGTATATGTCACAACTTGTTCGCTGTGCCCGTGTCTGTAGTCGCGTTTTAGATGAACACAATTTATGTATAACTGATAAATTATTAAGTGAGGGATTTCGTTACCAAAAAAAAAAATAAAACTTTGACCAAATTCTTTCATTATAGATACAAATATCTAGTTTTGAAGTTTGACTGTACCTGTAGAGTATCTCCTAATTTTTACGGCGATGTTGTTTATGCAGCCCGTAAATTTAGATACGATCCATGTAAACTAATTGACCCGTTGAATAAATTCATTCTTAAACGTTATCAATTAACCGCAGTGGTAAAATGTTTAAATATTGATTTTATTGGTATTAACATTGATTTTGTTTTTGAAAAATTAAAACATAGATAAATATGTATTGCTGTTTATGATCCTACATCCAGTCGATACTGTTAACTTATATTTGGGCATTGTAGAAGGTCGTAGAATTGAGAATGGAAAAGAGGAATGCGTCAAAGAGACAACAACCCGACCAAAGAGCAGAAAATAGTCCAAGGTCACTAATGGGTCTTCACCAAAGCGAGAAAATCCCGCACCCGGAGGCGGATTTCAGCTGGCCCGTAAACAATAATGTATACATACATTTCTGAGACTGTTTATGATGTCTTTACACTAAATCTGTTAGATTAATGATTGATATTTTAGTCTGGGATAACATGATATATTTATAACTGGTAATTGGCTTTGAACTAGCTCTCAGTAACTGCGAGTACTCTTATTTCTTGTGCTTAATGTCTATTGTTTTTATGCAAGTTGGGTTTTTTTTTTGCCTCGTACCGATCTCTTTCATGAGGTCAGCCGATTGGAATTGATTTTTAAAGTTTGTTCTTATGTTGTTCTGTAACACCATTGTCCCGGGTTAGGGGGTTGAGCACTCACAAACATGTTTTACCAAGACTTCTTCCTTATGTGCCAGTACCAAGTCAGGGGCTTTTAATTCATTGTTTATCTTTTGTTCCTGGCTGTCATATTTGTTTTATCGTAAATTGTTTTGTTATATCTTTTGTTCATGTCTGTCATATTTGTTTTATCCTAAATTGTTTTGTTATAAATTAGGTCGTTTTTTTTCCCCAATTGATTTGTTTCTCATTTTTCATGTCGGGGCCTTTTAGAGCCGACTATACGGTATGGGTTTTTTCATTGTTGAAGGTCGTACGGTTGCCTATAATTTCTATCATCCATTTCCTTTGAACTTTGGTGGGTGGTTGCCTCATTGGCAAACATACCACATTTCCTTATTCATATATTACTTCTCCTCCCAATTCGATATCTCCAGGGAATCCCATATATGTAAATGATTCATTCAAATCATGCAAGACAAAAATCAAGTAACAATAATCCTACAACCATTTTTGGAAGACAAAAACAAACAATTTACTATATAGCTTTTGTTCCTCTATCCATCAGCTTTGAAATGGTGTATAAGGTTTTTTTTGTAACAAGGGGGTGAAGGTTCGTAGCAGTCCATTTCATTATTCAGTTTCAGCTAGTTCAAATGTTCACTCCTATTTTGGCATTTAGGTCCTCCAATTGCGGCACATATTGATTAACCATTTTGTTCCTCTGTCAATAAGCTTTCGAATGGTGTATAAGGTTTCTCTGTAATTAGGGGCTGAAGGGTCGTAGCAGTCTATTCCATTATTCAAAATAAGCTATTGCTTATTGATGACGCGTATTTTGACATGTAGGTCCTCCGAAACTCCTCTAATAGGCGTTGCGGAGTATTGATTATAACCACTTTGTTTCTCGGTAGATAAGCTTTTGAATGGTGTATAAGGTTTCTCTGTAATTAGGGGCTGAAGGGTCGTAGCAGTCCATTCCATTATTCAAAATAAGCTATTTCTTATTGTTGACGCGTATTTTGACATTTAGGTCCTCCGAAACTCCTCTATAATAGGTGTTGAGGAACATATTGACTATATACCTTTTGTTCCTCTATTAATAAGCTTTCGAATGAGGTATAAGGTATATCTTTAATTAGGGGCTAAAGGGTCGCAGCAGTCCATTCCATTATTCAAAATATCCTTTTCATTATTCAAAATTGGCTATTTCTTAATTTTCACGCGTATTTTGGCATTTATGTCCTCCGTAACCCCTCTAATGGTCATTGCGGCATATATCGTTTATACTCAGTGTATTTCTCTATCAATAAGCTTTAATGTGGTGTATAAATTTTTCCTTGATTAGGGGCTGACGGGTTGCAGCAGTCCATTCCATTATTCAAAATAAGCTATTTCTTAATGTTCACGCGTAATTCGATATTTAGGTCCTTCGTTTCTCCTCTAATATGCGTTGCGGAACATATTGACTATATACCTTTTGTTTTTCTCTTAATAAGCCTTTGAATGAGGTATAAGGTATATCGATAATTAGGGGCTAAAGGGTCGCAGCAGTCCATTCCATTATTCAAAATATACATTTCATTATTAAAAATTGGCTATTTCTTCATTTTCACGCGTACTTTGGCATTTAGGTCCTCCGTAACCCCTCTAATGGTCATTGCTGAACAATCGACTTGTTATATCTATAATTAGAGGATGAAGAATAGCAAAGGTCCAGTGAAAATAAAAAAAGACCACATGGAGCATTTTAATTTTAATTACACCTTATGTAAGAATCCTGGGTTTTGATTGGTTGATAGCCAGTGTATTATTCACCAATTTACTGTTATCAAATGAATATCGTTCATTTTTTAACGCCGCCGGGGTATATGCAAAAAGGATATGCCTTTTTTACCCTCTCTGCCGTGGTATTTTGAACAGATATATCATGTTAAGGAGGGGTATTTGCGAAAAATACCAGACGAGAGAATGTTAAATTTCGCGAGCCGTAAGGCGAGGGAAATTCATTCTCAAGACTGGTATTTTTCGCAAATACCCCTCAAGAACATGCTATATCTGTTTAATTACACCGAATGTTAACGTTCAAAAACGCATTGATGATCGTGACGTTACAAGCGTCCAGTCGGATAGAGTATGTTTTGGTATATATTTTGGTATTCAGGTCGTCCATACATTGAACCAAGGAATTTCTGTTAAAAATAGTTAGGAAAACCCACTAGTTTATCATCCGAAACTAGGAACCAGATAAATAAATCAAATTAAAATTTAAAGAGTGTTTTTATTTATTTTTTCTGATATCAATTTGAATATTTGTTAGATAACACCAAAAAGACTAATTTAGAAATTCGGGATATAGCTACATTGTATAGTGTCACAGTCAATTTTTTTAATTTTTATTTCACTATTCACCGCTTCAACTTGAATAATGAAACATAAACTATTTCATTATTCATTATTCATCACTTAACATTGAATAGTGAATAGTGAACTATTTCATTATTCATTATTGAATTTTGAATAATGAAAAATGAATAATGGACGTACTTCAGCGTGGTACATTCAAGGGCAGTTACTCCTATAAAGTGTCTACTAACGACTTCAGAAAAAATTGCCTTAAGTTTAATATATTTGTAGCTATTGTCTTGCTAATGAGTTTCGCTATATAAAGTGTCCATCTACAATGTATGTTATAACCAACCTTATAGTTTTCAAGATCATAGACAAAACTGCAAAAAAATGAGAAGAAATAAAAAGTCGTTAAAGAGCATGAACTCCAGTAAAGAGTCGACTGTTGATTTAGGCCTTTGACTTGTTTATAAATCATGTCTTGCTGTTCTGTACGTAAAATGTTTATCTTTTACATGTACCATTTTCTAGATACATGTGATAGGTAAAAAACACTAAAAATTGGTAAAATTTGTCATTAAAGAGCGATAACTCCAACAAGGAGTCGACTAACGATTTCGGTCGTTACACTTATTTATAGATCTTGACTTGCTGATCATTTTTTCTATCTATGTATTCATCTTTTTAAGATATAAGCCAACAACGCCAAAAAATGGTAAAATGGTCATATATTTAATATGGCAATAATTCCAATAAGGAGTCGTCTGAATACGTTCATGTTGACTAATTTGTAGATCTTGTCTTGCTGATCATATTCGCTATTTAAAGGTTTTCTCTATCTACTAGAGTTTTCAAGATAATAGGCTAAATGAAAAGAAAAAAAGAAGAAAAAAAAAACCAACAAAAGGGCAAAATCTCTTGTAGGAAGTCGCCGGACAGTTTTGATGTAAATAGACAGAAATAGACCTCAACATTCTGAACATTTCGGCCAGATGAGCTAACAAAAATATAAAACAAACCTATAAAGATAAAAAGTTGATAAAACAAACAAAAGTATAAAATTCAGCTTGCATTTGATGATCATTTGGCAATTGTTCAAAGTGTGCACCCATAAATAATATGAATACACACGATTATAATACCGAGTTTTCTTGTTGTCATTTACTCCACATCAAAGCCTTTCCAAATTTTTATCTCGATTGATTAATCGGTGATTGCTTTTAGTTCAGTGGCAAATGTATCATGCAAATTCAGAACAACAAGTTAACAAATAATGCAATAGGTAAGTTCTGAAAGAGGGTCGATTGGGAGGAAAGTCGAAAGTCTTAATTGCTAGTAGAACATGATGATGCATTGGATAGTGGGGTTTTAACGTGGATATAATGCCATAAACTGTCTACATTATTCACCGGATTAAACGTTGCAATTTCAACCTGACGTGGCTGCGTATTTGTGGTGTCTTCCTGCTATTTCTACATTTTAAAAATACATATTCCTTCTATTCCTACAAAGTACAATAGCTGTTGTTATAAGGTAATTTGTTGTTTTTGCAGTTGATTTAAATGATGTACAGGTAAATAAGTGCAAAAAATACAGTCTTTTTTTGAAGAATTATGATAATAACGGAAAAACATATATGCAATGTAGAGAATAACATAGAAAATTAAATATAGAAATTTTTTCGAATTTATATAAAAATCCGAAATATTTCAAATAATTAAGTAATGAGAAAGAAAAGGCTAAATACAGAAATATAAAAAATCAAATTGAATTATACATATTACAAAGAAAGTTTAAAATTTGAACTGTAATCTTTATTATAGACAGCCTTATGCTGGGATCAATGCTACAAAAGTATCAGGTTAAATAGGCAAAGCCAAATTTTAACTACACTTCACAACACTCAAAAGTGAAATGATCCACAGTATCCAGATCATTGAATGCATCGCACCTATGACCCATACATGTAGATAGGCCCGAGTCATGTATTAGTCCAAGATCACAATGACTTTATATAGACTGATATTTTGAAAAAATATTCGCCATTCTGTACATTTTCCTAATGATTCATGTAACATACTTCTTGTAGGACTTAAATTCTTGATTTATGTTGACTGATTGTATGATAAATATTCATATAGTAATTTTGGTATCTTTTTCTCTCACAGCAATACACCACTGCGGTAAATAAAAGTTTAAAAGAAGTCTAGAGTCCGATGATCGAATAGGTAACAGAAGAAACTAAGCAAAATGATCATGATCAATATACTTTAACAAAGGACTACTAGCAGTTACTGACATGCCAGCTGCGGTCTCAATTAAACTGATTGAAAGATAATGTCTTGCTACTTTTTAGACTGTTTATCTATATAGGCTTCAAGAACATATAAACCGATTTTTTTTAAGAACAAAAAATTCAAAACACAATAGTGATAATGTCAGATGTATGGGTATATATTAAAATCCAGTGGCAAATATGTAAAATATAAAAAATATGATATGCAGCAAAGAGGTATCGTATACTAATTATCAAGTCTTTGAATTAGACCAGTAAGGTATCAAATACACAATCTCCCGCTCTCACGTGAACACGACATAATTGGCTCTTTCCGGCTTGAACAGCGCTTAGAAATGGTTATAAAACATATAATAATATTGATGATCAACATTTATTAAGTTGCAGCCTATAACCAGAAAACAGTCTCTTTTATTTTCATATACATACCCTCTGGACATTAATAACAGTTACGAAGTTACCAATCGCCATCACCATGTGTATAATTCAACCATATCTTTTTTTTATATTTTTGTCGACTGTGCTCGCAGAAGCGATATATAGGTCACTATCCGTCGTCTTCTGTCGGTGTAACAATTTCATTTCGTCGCACTTTTCTTTACAACTAAATGGGACACACTTTGATATTTAGCTCAAAGCTTTATCCCATTGTGTCATACCGTGTGAAGTGATTTAATTGCCGTTTCTCATCAACTATCTGTTGATACTTATCGTTTCTTGGCGACATATGTCTTCCATGGAAGACACACATTTATATGACCTTAAATTGCCGTTATTCTCTTGAAAAACATTATTGACACTTTCCATACAGTGAAAATTACAAAATCCGGCATGACCCATGTTAGCAAATATTTTAACGATTCGCACTTTTCATACAGTGAACTGAACAACGGGTTTTGTGTGTGTATACTTGACTTTATTTGAATCTCTTATTAATAGATTTAAAAAAGAGATTATAATTAAAAGTATATGTATTGTTTATTTTCACTGTTTCACTATGTTTGTTTATATGCCATTGGCCCATATTGGCGTCAAGTGCTTTTTAGCTCACCTGACCAAAAGGGTCAAGTGAGTTTTCCTCAACACATGGCGTCCGTCGTCCGTCGTCGTCTTCGTACGTTAACTTTTACAAAAATCTTCTCCTCTGAAACTACTTGGCCAAATTAAACCAAACCTGGCCTAAATCATCCTTAGGGTATCTTGTTTACAAAATGTATCCGATGACCCGGCCCACAAACCAAGATGGCCGCCATGGCTAAAAATAGAACATAGGGGTAAAATGCAGTTTTTGGCTTATATATCTCTGAAACTAAAGCATTTACAGCAAATCTGACACGAGGTAAAAATATTCATGACTTCAAGATCTATCTGCCCTGAAATTTTGAGACGAATCAGACAACCCATTGATGGGTTGCTGCCTCTGAACTGGTAATTTTAAGGAAATTTTGCAGTTTTTGGTTATTATCTTGAATATTATAATAGATAGAGATAAACTGTAAAAAGCAAAAATGTTCAGCAATGTAAGATCTACAAATAAAAATAAGTCAAATAACCAAAATTGTAAATTGACCCCTTAAGGAGTTATTGTCCTTTAAAGTGAATTGTTCACAATTTTTCGTTTATTTTTGTAATCTTTTACAAAAATATTCTCCTCTTAATCTACTTGGCCAAATGGAATAAAACTTAACCACAATTATCATTGGAGTATCTTGATTGAAAAATATATCTAATGACCTGCCCTACAACCAACATGGCCGCCATGGCTTAAAATAGAACATAGGGGTTTACTATAGAAGTCTATGGGAAATTGTAAAAAACAATTTCAATTAATTCAATTGGTCACAACTTGAAAACTAATTTAAAAAATGAGAAGGGGTCTCCAGTAACTATTGTAACAATTTGGGGTCAAAAAGGGACCAAAAAGGCAATTTTCTAGTTTCCGGAACTCCAATAAAAATCATTCAATAGAGGCCTTCATTACAAGGGGTGCTCTATGAGGTCCGCGTTCTCCGATCCGGTTACGGAGCAGATCAGTCACATTTCAGGACTGAGCGCTTTCTATGAGATCCGCGTTCTCAAGTTTGGTTTCGGAGTGGCTAAGTATAATCTGTTGAGGGTTTTTGCTGCTGCCCTCCAGTAGCAGCAACAAAAACCCTTAAAAAAGTAAAATGAGCGCGATTACAGCGAAGAGCCTTCATTAAAACAGTTCTATGACTCTAAGGCGGCAGCTGCAGCAGCAGCAGCAAAAACCTCGAAATAGTGAATTGAGCACAATTTCCATCCGCAATGACTATTTTTCAGTCAATTTAGACAATCATTGCACATGAAATCTAGCTCAGCGTGTCGGTTTTATACAAGGCAGGGGCAATATTTATATCTCATGTCATGTTTTCTTCCTCAATGTGCGTTTGACTTGCCACTAACCTTTAAACAGTCATCCATCCCTGAAACATATTAACTATGATTTTTCTTTCTTATAGTTTCAAAGTACCACTACCTGTTAAGAAAAGACCAACTATATCGCTTGAGACAGAATCTTTGGAAGACATAGGTTTACCTTCATTCAGTAAAAAGGACTTTTTAGATATAATCATTATTGAAAGAGGTTCTTATGGAAACGTGTACAAAGCCGTAAAAAAGAAGAAAGAATTTGTAATAAAAGAATTATCAATAGCAGATAACTTTCCTTTATTTATAAAAGAAGCAAAAATGATGAAAACTGTACAAAGGCACAAGAATGTGCTACAAATTTATGGCTTTTCGTACAAAGACACAGCCATTCTTCTGGATTATATTTCCTTTAGTTTTGAGAAGATAGAAATAGAACAAGACACCGTGTTTAACTTAAAAGATGTTTAACATCAACGAATATTTAATTACCCGTGACGAAATTGCAGACTTTTCTGGTTTCGACATACGCCAGAACACTTGGCAAAAGATATAATAGAAGGGTTGCATTTTCTTCATAGTAAAGGAGTTGCTCATAAAGACTTAAAGCCAGAAAATGTACTAGTAACAAATAGTCACGTCACCACTACTGATGCTGGATATTGGTGGTCAGAAAAAAACAATTGTAGCTATATTAATTGACTTTGGTGAGACAAGGTCATCTCTCATCCAAACCAAGATCCTAGCAGAGACAAGAACACATCAATTGTTTCGCGGCTCGCCTGCCTACATGGCACCAGAAGCCCTTTTATGTGATTCTTCTCGAGGCACAATTCAAGACCTTTTGAAAATTGATATTTGGTCCCTTGGAAGAGTGTTATTCCATCTTATTTATCCAGACACTGTACATCCATATGCAGAGAAAAAAAATCAAAAGAGAATACAGCCAGACCGATCGAGGCTTTACAAAAGCTCGTATCAGAAAAAGCTCTACCAAAGCCATCGGAAAAGTACAGTTATTTGCAAAATGAACAGTACGTTCTATAAATGCGCTAAGTTTGACGCATCTTGTAGACCTACTGCTGAAATCTTGAAAAACTATTTTGATGTACCTTCAGTAAAACTTCTGCCTCTCGTTTCCCCTAAGATTACAATAGATAAGGCAGCAATTGCCGAGGTAGCCGGTGAAAATATTGAAAAAGGAACTCTGATAAAAAAATCACCGACAAAACTTAAAGGTAAATATCATGCGTCAATGAAAGTATAATATGTAGCAGCATTTGTATCATATAAACTGTTTAACGCCTATACATATGTCATTTTTAGACCGTCTATAGCTTGCAATGTCGTGTCGACTTTTGCTCCAAGTTGAAGACAGCACGGAAACTTTTAGATGCTTACATCAACGACATTTGTTCTGTGGCGTAGAAATGCCTCCTTGATAATCCAGACACATCTTATTATGTTAATGTTAGTCAGTAAAAAGGTTTCCAACAAAACGTATTCGACCATTTTCAATCTGACAGATTTGATATGGAAAAGGTTGTCCAGAATAAATAATATATGGTTGACCTTTTTTATACATTTTCCTGTGTATCACTCATTCAAGTTGTTCACACACACAAAAAAAAAAGAAGAATATAACGCGATTGTTTCTTTTCATAGTTGTGAAATTCGATAAATACACTTGATCAGATCCAAACCAACTTTGAACTTGATAGTAATGTATTATCCATATACTGACGAAGTGCATCTAAATAATAATATTCATTATGATTTAAGGTCGGATAGACAGCAGTTTTGATGAAGATTCACAATCCGATAATTTTGGTTAAAATCCAAGACGAAGTGGAAGAGAAGTCGTAATACGGAGTCCCTTCCAGAACTAAGACCTGTAATGGGACCTGACAATATCCTCAATAAGACAACAATTGCCGAACTAGCAGATGAAAACACTCACAGCACAACTAAGGTCTAAAAATCACCGACAAATTTTTTAAGTAAGTTTCGTGCGTCTATCAAAGTATAATGAGAAGTGAAAATTTCCTCGTATGAATTGTTTTACAATTTTCATTTTGGGACCCTTTAAAGCTAACAATGCGGGTTTTCTTTTGTTCCATATTGAAGACTGTACGGTAATCTGTAGTTGTTTACACCAGTGAGATTTGTTCTGTGGTGTAGAAATGTCTCATTGGCAATTAAACCACTGTGACATCGTCGGATATATTTAACATATTCGTGTAATAAATGAAAAAAACTTCCAATCAAAACTTAGTCTTGGACAGACATTTTTCATAAAATTTGCATTCAGCAGCGTAAAAAAACGTTTAAAATTAGTCCAGAATTAACTACCTACAATTGAAAATGTTCTTTTTCATGAATAAAGTGAAATTTACAGGGGGCAAAATAACTTCTCACAGAATGGGATATCTAGTATGTGCTCTCTCGTTATGTTCCCCGAAAAATAATCGTAATCCATTTGTCCTTTTCTTTGCCCGTGTTTCCGAAGCAAATTGTTTCCGGATGGTAAGTTGGACTTGAATGAGATTTACACAGATGCAGGTTAAAGAAAAGGAAAATACACATATTGAATTTTGGGTTGGTGAAAGGACTTCACTGTTACTGACTGTTACTGAAAATAAGATATGAGGAAAACAGAAAAATATGGTTTCCGAGTATTCTTCAAAAGTACTATGGTGTACAAATGCCCGTCTGTCCGTCCGTCAGTCCGTGTTAACATGTTGCACCATAACTTGAGAACCTCTTATCTGAATTACTCCAAACTTTACATAATTATTTATTATGATGGTCTTAAGGTCTAATTACTCTTTGCTGAAAATTCCATTTTCCGTTCCTGAAGTATGGAATTTTAACACTCGGAAAAGGTTTGGGGGCGGGGGAAGGGGTGTTCTACATGTCGCGTTTTATCTTTAAAAAAACTTGCTTCAAACTTTACACTTGACACAAGTGTTTGTTGTGATGGTCTTAAGGTTTATATACTTTTGAGTGAATATTCTTTTGTTCCAGATCGAGTTAGTGAACTGTCTTTTAAACAAAAGGGGTGTTTTTTTTCACATGTCACGCTGTGTCTTAAAAATACCTTGGCCCAATTGCTTCAAACTTTATATAGATGTTAATTATAATAATCTCAAGGTCTGTATACTTTTTGGTAAAAAATCGATTTTTTGTTTCCGAGTTATTGAGCTTTAACACTCTAAACAAGGGGGTATTTTTTCGCATGTCGCACCATAACTTGAAAACACCTCATCGGAATTGCTTCAAGCTTAACAAAGTTGTTAGATATGATGATCTCAAAGTCTGTATACTTTTGATGAAAATCGTTTTTTTTTTCAAGAGTTGTAGCACTTTCCTCTAAAAAGGGGGACATTTGTGCCGTATCTTGATACCTCCTTTGAATTGCTTCAAACTTTACACACCTTCTGCTGCGATACTTACAATATAAAACAAAAAAGACGAAATCGTAAGTTACAAATGTACTTCTTTTAACAATAATGGATAGGGAGAAACTGTTATAGTCATTATTAGCAGCAAGGCAAATTAATAGTAAACATTTTCAGCACGAAAAGGTCAATAAGGCAAAAATTTGAGAGAGAAAAATGAACGTGTTTAGGGTTCCTTGAATTGTCTATAATTATTTTAACACAGATTTCTTATATAGAAATATTTTCAACATACATGTATCAGTTATTGCAATTTGTTTCAAACGTCTACAGACATGGGCAATGACCAAAAACGTGGCAAGCAGCGTACCTTCGTCCGAACATCTATATGACTATATTCCAGAATGCATGCACTGCAAGACTGTAACTGATATCTAAACTCTTAGTTGTACTCTTAACTTGAAGATAGGTCATTCGTCATTATCTATTAACACACCTCGTGAATTTTAACTAATAATGTGCATAACTATTTTAGGTTTTATGAGCACCAGTATTGATGAAGATGATGATTTGAATCTTGCTTCGAAAGTTATAGCGGATAGGGAAGAAAAAGTCGTAAAATGTTTTGGGAAACATCGGAATATAGAATTTCTTCCTGAGCAGTGGAGTACTTGTACTTTTGATCATGTCTCTGCTTTACCAGTAGATATTGACGGCCTTGTAAAATATACAATAGCATGTGACATGAATGACATGATGAAATGTACAAAGGATGGGAGGCCGTGGGGTAGATGGCTTACAAGTTCTAGGATTGGCTTCAATGGCATTAGAAGACTAGCAAGGTGTAAGGGGTCCCCTGTTTGTAACTCAGAAACATGCCCTTTCAGATCAAAATACGGCGTAAAAAAGAGAACACAGTTTCAGAAGAAGTCTTCCGTACTGTGTTGTTTCACGTGCGGAACTATGGCTGACTGGCCAGAATGTCCTGCGGTTAAGGTTTGGGAGTACGAAACAGATAATAATAAGGTGACAGTCATGCACATGTATTACCATACATGCATTGTAAAAAAAAAAGAAAATATCATCTGACATTATTCAAAAAGAAATAATGAAAAATATGAACGCCAAACCATCAAAAATGGTTAATGATAAACTAGTTGATTTGATGTCTTCAGACAGTTTTGCATGGAGGGAAGTAGAGGAAGTTGCAGAAAACTTCGCTGACATGAAAAGAGTATACAATGCAAGGGATAACATGAAAAAGGAAATAAATCCATGTGGTCAAAACTTCGAGGCTTTAGCAATTTACAAGCAAAAATGTGACGAGAATGACAAATTTTTCATATATAAAGTGAACAATCGAGCACTGAATATGCAACCATCATATGTGTTCGACGAAGCAAGGCAATGGCAAACCTGTGCATTGAGATGGACTGCAACAAAAATGGAATCCTTAATGAGGAATTTGCATTCATAGATGCTTAGCATAATAGGTGTAAAAACTTCAAAACTGTCACGTTATGGACTTACCATGCAGTATTAAGGAAAACAATTTGTCTGGCTAAAATGGAAGCTGCGGCTGAAAGTTCAGAAAACTTTGAAATATTCTGGAAGCTGTTGAATGAACGGGGTACACATTTGATCCATATGGCTTCATAATGGATGAAAATAGTGCCAACTGGATTAGTGTTAAAAGGTTTTGGGAGAACATATAGTACAAAAATGTGCGTCCTGTGAATTTCATTACAAACAAAGTGTACATCGTCATGCAAAAAAGGTCAGTGAATGATCAGCCGATTTTATCAATCTTGCGGAAGGGTTACTACATGCTCTTAGCATATCAGACTTTAACGTCGCTTCTTCAGAGATAAAATATTTCATCGACAATAACGCATACCACCAACAACTTAACAGCTGGTATATGTGGTGGCTGCAAAGAAAATCGCACATTCTTCGTGCTTTCAAGGCAGAAGGTACACCTGCCTCAAATCTGGCCGAAATAGGCCATGCTAAAATTGCATCGGTAGGAAGACCGTTCATGTCTTTGCTCGAGACGGCTAGAGACGAGCTGAAATGCGTTTGTTTGATTCGGGATTATCAAGAGGTGGCAAGGGGCCGACAAGCATCCAGCGAAAGGCTAAAGAATATAACGCTGGTAGAAAAGGACTAAATCGTATGCAGCTGAGCTGGACAGAGAAGAAGAACCACCACGTAAGAATACACCATGGTTTGTGCCATCAAAGGGTAAACATCGTCCACCAGAAGGACCTCCATCGAAAAAAAAAAAGAAACAAAACGAAAAGCAAATGCCTGGACCATCATAACCAGATAGACCGCTACCTTTTTATGTTATTTTATGTGGAACAATATTCAATCTTAGAAAATGTTATGAATGCGGAAAGGACTTTAAGAACAAACACAAGGTGGAACCTAATTACTTAATCCTAAAACACTACTGTTACAGAAGATATGAAGATAAAAATGGAAATAACACTGTATCAAGGGTCTTGCAAGCTGCTTACTTTCATTTGAAACTTGATTGCACAAGGAAAGAAGTACCAACAATGGAAATTGGTGACGTTATTATTCACGAGGAAGTTGCTAATTCACTTTCAGACAGGCATAAAAACACTCTCAGGAAATTGAAATTACCATGTAAGATAATGAATGCTCTCTGTGGTAAATAATTCAATAAAATAATTTTCCCTGAAAACTCATGTGCTATTTTAACCAAACTGGAACCTATATTAGTGTGTATGATGGTATGGTAACATAGATTATTATTATTTTAAATTCTCCTCAAAATAGAGACCATAGACAAAAAGAACCAATCAAATTTTCCTCTCGACTAAATACTGAGAGCTGGTTCACAGCGAATCACAACCAATAACACAGATTATGATGGGTTTGTGATGTTGCCTTTTGTGAACAGCGGTTTGTCTTGTATTTTTTCGTGGTTTAATTTGGACATGGATTTGTCACTTTTTCTTTGACCAAAGAGTTTTAAATCCTCCTTTCGGTATGTTCCGTCTTTCTTTTATGGTAGAATGCACAACTCAGGATTTAGGGTTGCTGTCTACATGAAAACTACTTAACTAAGGGTTTCCAGTGGCATAATTTAAGATAACACGTAGGAAAAACTGTCTCCAAATACCAAATTGCCTTAAACCACAGCTTCGTCGTCTCCTCCGAATGTGATACCATCGGATAACTCATCACGGAATGCATTCTTTCATAAGCCATACGACAGGTGTCTCGTGTGGAGTAGTTTATGTTTTGCCTTTCGGGGGCACCTTGATTCTACCTCGGTTTTTGGTTTGTAAAATGTTGATAAGTCTAGTTGTCTCGCCTGCGATTTCTGTCGCAGATAGCGAGACTAAGGGTTAGTTATCCGGCGGCGGCGACGTTAGCTCTTGACTTAAAAGCTTAGTATTTCAGAAGTTAGAAAATCTGGATGGTTCATACTTTGTATATAGATGCCTTATCTTACGAACTTTCCATCTGTCATATGATCAATGACCTTGACCTCATTTTCATGGTTCAGTGACTATTTGAAAAGAAAGTTAATATTTTTTGTTATGTTAGTTTCTCTCTTATTATAAGTAATAGGATAACTATATTTGGTATTTGCGCATCTTGCAAGGTCCCCATGCCTGTCAGACAGTTTTCACTTGACCTTGACCTCATTTCATGGATCAGTGAACAAAGTTAAGTTTTCGTGGTCAAGTCCATATCACAGATACTTTAAGCAATAATGTCTTCTATATTTGGTATATGGAATGGTTGTAAGGTGTACACCTCCAACTGGATGGTGTCATCTGACCTTGACATCATTTTCATGGTTCAGCGGTCAAAGTTAACTTTTTGTGTTTTAGTCTATTTCGCAGATACTATAAGTATTTAATCAATTATATTTTGGTGTATGGAATGGTTGTAAGGTGTACATGTCTGTCTGACAGTAATCATCTAACCTTGACCTCATTTTCATGGTTCATTGGTCAATGCTATTTTTTTTCTTGTTTGGTCTGTTTTTCAGATACTATAAGAAATAGGTGAACTATATTTGGTTTGTGGAATGATTGTAAGGTGTAAATATATGTCTGGCATGTTTCATCTGACCTTGACCATATTTTCATGGTTCATTGGTTAATGTGGAATTTCTCTGAAATTTTCTGTTTTTAACTAACAACTCTTTAAAACTGCCCTTTTTTTCATATTGATGTAAAAATGTTTTGACGTTTTATATACAGACAGTTCAAACTTTATGTAATCAATTTCCCATCTACTGCACAATGAGTTTCGTGTAAAAAAAAAAGTAAAAAAGAGTTATATTTGTCAGCATGTTATTCCTAAATTTACTTGATTGATTTGGGTATGATTAACCCATTTTTTAGAAAGAAGTTACATATTCCAAAAATGCGTCTTTTGTCTCTTTTACAAAAGTATCTTTGACATTTACATGTATAGAATAAAGAATTGAAACGGGGAATGTGTCAAAGAGACAACAACCCAACCAAAATATACAAATCAACCCAAGGCCACCAATGGGTCTTCAGAACAGCGAGAGGCAGCCCCGAGCTGGCCCCGAAACACAATGTACACTAGATCAAGAAATTGGACGCCATTCTATGCTACGAAACATATAGATGAACCAAAATTAAAAAATACACAAGACCAACAAAGGCTAGAGGTTCCTGACTTAGGACAGACGCAAAAATGCGGCTGGGTTAAACAGGTTTTATGAGCGCTCAGCCTTCACCTTCATCTCAAGCTAATGTAGACATATATAACTTAAGCGTCCACAATTTTGTGTGTCACTGCCAAAGAATAGATTTTAGGGTCCCTAACAAATATTTCCTCTGCAGCTGCCCCAAAGAGCCCATTCTTAACGAAATCTGCAGAAGGGGTCTTTTACATATATGTACTACAGTTTAGTTGCTATCTCCCTTTACGTTTAATAGGACGGTGCTAGCTATGAAATTCATTAATAATTAAACTACAAGCCATCCCCTGTATTTCAAAAGGCTATCTGTTTCTTCAGAAAATACTTTGCGTAGTGATTATGTAAGCAATCCTTTCATTTTTTTACACGAGACTCAGATGAAGTCCAAACAACAAAAAGAATCTTTCATTTATTTAAATTCATGTATGATAATATATAGTATGTGTTTGGAAGCAGCGGAATAAAAATAGTTCGTTAACAAAGACTGTATTACTAATAGACATATACAGAATTTCATCAAGCATCATACATCTGACACACTGTCAGGCTTTATTAAGATGTTTTTGACTTTTTTCGAATTGTTGGCACGTTTCTTTTATAGAAACTATATATTTCTTTACTCCTTGATATCAATATGCCGGCATTTAGTAAGCAAGCTAGTCAAGCTAGCTACTTAGACCTATAATTGTTCACTTTTTATACATTGTGTTTGGATGGAGAGTTGTCTCATTGGCACTCATACCACATCTTCTTATTTATAGTCAGTGCATTCAGCAAAAGACGTCATTGGTGTTGTAATGTTCCACTTTCACTTCAAATGCTGGACATCTCTGGTCATTTAAACGTTAAAAAACAATATATACCGTACTGGTATCTAGAAGTTCTTGTTGTACATAAATGTGATTCCTATATATATATAACTTTTTATGTCTTAGTCAACTATTTATGATATTGCACTTTTAAACTTTAATTTTAATTTTTACCACTGTTACCAGATTGGAAATAAATAATTATAAGATTCACACGACGTAATGCTCAGATGAAAACGAATGAACGGAAAAACATACTTTACTTAGTCCAATTATATGCAGAAGAGAGGCGGAAGATACCGAAGCATTAATCAAACTCATAAGTCGAAAACAAACTGACAACGTTATGGCAAAAAATAACGATAACGTCCAAAAGACAAACAACAGTATACAAAACACAACATAGAAAACTAAAGACGTCGCAAAACGAACAATACAAAACACTGGGTTGATATCAAGTGCTCTGGAAGGGTAAGTGTAGCAGGCTCCCGGTTGGCACCCGTCGTGCTGCTCATGAAAGTACAAACTTGGTGATAAGTCTAATTTGGTGATGACACATTAGTGTTATAGTTCCTTGAAATCCGACTACTCACTTACATTACAAGAACATAGTTTATCTTAGATAAGCGTTATGTTTTACTGCAATTAATTTCGACATTTTAAATTGTCCCGTACTGTGTTGCAACTATTGTGTTTCATTGTTTGTCTTTGTATTAACACATGTACAAGTTTCTATATTTCTATCTTTTATTTTAAATTTCCGTTTATGAAACATCAGACAATATTGTAAAAACTATTTATTTTTTTATAACTATTTTCACATTTTTAAGACGATGGAACTCGCTGTTTATACATGTTTTGCTATCGAATGACCAGATGTTTGCTCAAAGCTTTGTTGAAGGTCGCCTTTTGGCTTACTAAGTGCGCATCTAAAACGCCGCGCAAAACTTTTTCTACCAACAGATTGACAAAGACAATGATGGATTCTATGAGAGACTGAGTACGGCGTTGAACAACATGGTTAATGTTCTAAAATGGGTTTGATGATTTACTAATGACGTCCTCTTTTGCTCGATTCTAGATTAAGATTTTGTTGATGATTAAAAAAGAAAGATCTAAGGACAGCGCTACAGTCATGAGAACTAACTTTAACCGATGCGAACCTAAAAAAGATCTTGATTGTGACATCATAAAAACAGTAAATAAGAAAACAATCTTGACTTTCGTTTGAAACACTATTTTTTAAAGTTCTAGTTTAAAAGTCTATTATGATAATATCAATTCAGGGTGACAACTTTTTAATAAAATTCGAAGATCATTATCTATATTTGATCATTTTAACATATTATTCATTCAATCAAAAAGTCAAGTACATAAGAAGCTAAATAAAATGGTATCCCCTACCCCTACACACAGACACATTATAAGTTGTCTTGTAATTGACAAAATATATCTTGCAACGTTCTGAACTACTCCCCGTCGAAATTAATCATGTATTTCTCATTTATATCATCATACATGCTTTCTTTTTTATTTTTCAAGTTTTCTTTTCCAAAGCTTAAATTTGGTTCCTTTCTCTTCCTCGTTGCATTTTCCATGGCAATGGTGGTTGGTTTTCGTCTACAAACTGCTTCTCTGTTCTTCACGAATATACCACAGATGACAATTAAAACACTTCCAGCTGCTACACAGATGACGTAGATAACAACAGTACTGTTACCATTTCCTAGAAATCATCAATATATTATAGGATTAAACACATTTTTCTTTAGGTTATTGAGGTGTAAACTGGGGCGATTACATGTAACTCACAAACTGAATAAATGTAAAGTTTGTGAGTCAGCGGCCAAGTTAACTTTAGGATTAAACATATTTTTTTCTAGAGGTTATTGATATGTAAACTGGGGCGATTAACTCACAAAGTGAATAAAAGTCCACAGGACTGTTATGTAAAGTTTGTGAGTCAGCGGTCCAGTTTACACATCAATAACCTCTAGAAAAAAAATGTTTTTATTCCTTATAATTCTTAACCCAAACATTTACAACTTTTAATAAACATTTTATTTTCATTGGCATCTATTAACCGTCAAATCCAGTCGTAACTATAAGGAGTTAGCCACCATACTGACTGGCTGGAATCCATAAATGTTCAATTAATGCAATAAAATCGAAAATGAAGTAACACCTACCTCAAAAACGCCATGTTAATGAGATATTATCTGAATTTAAAAGCGTACAAGTAACAGAATAACCTTCAGCTTGATAGTTTTCATTCGTATGAGTATTTTCTTTAATTATAATTTCATACATTTTTCCAAGCTCTTATATATATACATTATTTCTATGTGTGATGCATTAAAACAGGAATAACAGTTCTGTAGTGTTTTTGTTTCAATATTTCAATTTCCGTAGAACCCCAGGATCCCAAGAAAGAAAGAAGTTTCGGCAGCATCTTCTATCGAAGTGTAAACCAAGAGAACAAATTCTAACGGACCAATCCCATTTAAGTACACATGTATTTAAAGATATGCAAATCAAATAAGAATTATTTATATCTCTTATTTATAATATTGTGAAATTCATAGAAATTGTAATTTACATTAAAAAAAAAACGGCCAATGTACCCGGCTTTTGTACTATCTATTTATAATATTGTAAAATTCATAGAAGTTACACGACGTATTCATTAAGAATGTAATGTTATTATAATTTATATAAAAAAACGGCCTATAGTATATACAAATGTATATGATCCGTCTGTTTGAACTTATTTATTTAAACGATGTTGCGAATCAGTTTTACATTCCAGGTGCAGTCGGCCTATGTTTCATTTCGGAAAAATAACTCTGAATCCCTGCCGTGTGGTACTGTCTCGTGCTCTGAACAATTTAGTAAGTATTGCTGCTACTAACCAGAACAGATTAATTTGAACCGTGTAGATTGATACACTTAAAAATGTCCTTACCTTTCACAGAACACCCACATATTATTATGACAGTACAAATGTAACTGCCCGAATCATTTACTTTGTTTGTAATAAGATTTTTAGGCTAAAAGTAAGGAACCATAATTCAACTATCCATTTAACTGAATACCAAACAAACGATCTGTCTTTCTTTGAGACTTGAGAAAATCTGCATTAATATACACGACGTAAGTAGCAAGACATACATGTAGTCCTCATACATATCATACAAAGCTTGTTTTTTTTTTTGCGTGCAAAAAAAAAACAAGAAAACAAGGTTTACTGATAGAAAATTCCTCTCTGGGAGATTTTAATTTAAGCTTCGTTTGCTTAAACAATCGTGAATTAAATCATACAAATAAACAAATGATTAGCTTACCTGCAGTCTGACCGCCAGCATTTAAGCCCGTCACTGTCTTGTCTGAATCAATATAAATAAACTTTTATTTTGATGAATTATGTTACTCATAACTTAATATACAACCTAGAAACTACGTAATATACAGTACTAAATAAATGAAATAATCCTTGAAATATTTTGCTTTGGCTTAATAGACGTATTGATAAAGTTATAATCATAATGCATTTTTTCGATCAATTTTTCTGCTACTAGTATTTTTTGTAGAAACGAAAAGGTTAACTTCACGCTAACTTAAAGTCTAATACCTGTATCTTCGCATTGCACAAGGTCATGTTTTTCTTTGACTGTTATTGACGTCTGAATACTAAATCCATTGAATCTTGGATGTGTACTGATTGATAATTAAAAATTAGATGCATGATTTTTTTATTAGTTGTTATTGGCGTTGAACTAGCTGTCAGTAACTGCGAATACTCTCAGAACTGTACTTAGTGTCTTTTTGTTGTGGGGATGTATAAGTACCCTGCCACGCCTACTCGATGTTTTTGTTAAATGTATTTCTATTTGTAGTCCACCTGACGAGTTAAGCCTTTTTCAACTGATTTTTATAGTTTGTTCTTATGTTGTACTGTTACACCACTGTTCCAGGTTAGGGGGAGGGTTGGCGCCGTTAAACTAGCTGAACCCCGCCACATTCTGTATGTGCCTGTCCCAAGTCAGTAGCCTGTAATTCAATGGTTGTCGTTTGTTTCTGTATATCATATTTGTTTTTCGTTCATTATTTTATACATAAATCAGGCTGTTAGTTTTCCCGTTTTAATTGTTTTACATTTGTCATTTTGGGGCCTTTTATGGCTGACTATGCGGTATGGGTTTTACTCATTGTTGAAGGCCGTACGGTGACCTATAGTTGTTAATTGCTGTGTCATTTGGTCTCTTGTGGAAGTTGTCTTATTGGCAATCATACCAAATCTTCTTATTTTTATATAAAGCAATACTAAAACAATGTTTAGCTTTTAAAACTGCACACAAAGTGTACCGTGTATGGAACATGGAACATCTTATTTTAAAACTCAGACTTTATAAAAAAAAAAAGTTGTAACATAATCCAAGCAAATTAATCTACAATTAAGACAGCCACATATTTTGTTTAAATTAATTAGTATAAATGTACGGATTTCTTCTATTGTACACTATTTATCAAGGGAGTGTTTTGAAACTGGTGGTGAGTTTTTTAGCGTAGGTTCCGTGTTCTGAACCTTGGTTCATAACACACTAGATATTTTATAAACTGGGAAGTGCTATGAAACTCCTACACAACAGTAAAACCCTTGTCAAAGTGGGGCATCCGTTGGGCTGTGCGAGATGTAAAAATACGCAGCCAAGTCCGGTCAGAATGGAGATGTTAATTACAATGCCTCGTGTAGAGAGAGTGTCATGCTCTCTGTTCGTTAAAACACCTAGCAATAACTCGTTGAGGGGCCCGGAGGGGGCCTGTTACAAGGCTAAATTGCTGTCCCTATTCAAAATACACTTATTTTCCAGGCGCATTCCAAATTTCTGGCCCTTCAACTCGGTCGACCCATATTACAGGACCTACTTATTGTATTTATTGCTTATTTGTTCTAGTCCTTAAGATGCATGAGATATTTGCAACTGGACATTAAGCAAACAACAATCAATCAATCAAATCTGAGAAGACGCACACATGTAATTTCAGAGGAGTTGTGATAAAAAGGGAACGTCCATAGAAATGAAAGTATTCCCTCCTTTTCTAATAGCATGGACCATACTGAATAATTGTTTGATTGTTAATTGCGTAACGTCAAGTGATCAATTTGTAAAGCATAATCTGAAAGACCTCGTGTAAAGTAAATGGAAAGACTGAACATGTAGGGGCGTATATTTCTGAATGTGTATTCTGTACACGACGAAACTTTGAAATAAATACAGGTTCCCCACAAAAAGGATGGGCGGAAACCCAAAATCTAGATGTGTTTGTGATAAACTTCACGTTTCTCCTCTATACAGTTTTGAAAAATTTAAAATTCCGTGGAAATTTTATTATTGAAAGAGATTATAGCTAAACATTGTTTTATCATTTTACAACGCAGCCGACATCAAATATTATATTGACGAATGTTGGTACTGCTGTCGGGCATGCTAAATAGCTAAGGGATAATTTAACATTTCGTTTTCGTAAATTTTGATCTCGGATTTTCTAAAAAAAATCCTTTCAATCGTGTCTAAAATTCTGCACTCTAGTTTTATAAAGCATATCGTTCATCTTACAATTTTTAGCTGCATGTTCCACTGTACATCGGTATCAAGTGGCGATATATTAATTAGTTTCTGGTTTAAAACAGCTGTAAGGGAACGATCAATGGCTTTTGATTTTCTGTGCGGGGTGAAGGCCGGGCAGGAGAATTTTGAAAATGAACAACTTGACCTGGTAAGAACTAAAAACAAATAACTTTGCACAAGACAGGATGAAAATGTATATTCTGCAACAGAAAATGCAGGAAACACTGAGTGTACAAAAGTGAAAATAAATGCGTAGCAACAAATGTAACTAAATGACCAATCCGCAAAAAAATTACCCTGCCCCCTCCCAGAATTATAAAAAAAGATCGTTCCCTATGTAATTTCGATTTTATTGTTTGTAGCGCTGTTTTAGAAGATGAATACAAACAATACTCGTCTGCAACCTATAGAGTCGTGAATGTACACTATGTACAAAGGTACGGTCCAGGGTGGGGTAATATTTTATTCATTTTGGACTGTTGAAAATCAAATTGTGTATACTAGTATATAATTTATTGACCAAGGTCACGGCAAATTTGGTAAACAAACTAATGCAACAGAATCAGTGAACAGCGCAATATCATACTCCTCACTTTTGCATGGCAGCATAGCATCTACTCATAAAACTCATTCTGTGAAATATCAAAAGTTGCGTTCTATATTTTGAATGCATGATTTATTCATAATTTAAATTAACTTTGATTAATTTGATTTTTTCAATTTTTATTTGTTTTCTGTTGTTGCTATAAAATAAGAAGATGTGGTGTGATTGCCAATGAGACAACTCTCCACCAGAGACCAAATGGCATAAAAGTTAACTACTCTAGGTCACCGCACGGCCTTCAAATATGTGCAAAACCCATACCGCGTAGTATGTTATAACAGGTCCCGAAAGGAAAAGTGTAAAACAGTTCAAACGAGAAAACTAACGGACTGGTTAATGTAGAGAACAATAAACGTAAAACAAATATGATATACAGCAATAAACGACAAATACTGAATTACAGGCTCCTGACTTGCATGGGACAGACTCGTACAGAATGTGGCGCGGTTAAACATTTTAACTTTGCTATTCAGACAGAACTTTATACGTAGTATTTAAAATTCAATCGATTTTGGTTCAGGAAAGACTATGTATAATGTTTTGCTAAATTTATCTATTATAATTTACTAATGTGTACAAAAATATCATTTATTCAAAACACGACGGATACACATGTACTTGTAGATATCGTCAAGAGGTCAGATTGTATTTCGTTTTATTTTTCCTAATAAATTGATCGGTGTTCTGATTTACAATTTAGTCTACATGGACGATTGTAGCAATTCAATATTTATAACATTTTTCTTCTTTTTAATCTTATTTTATATTGTTTTTAAAGATAAAAGCATAGATCGTCTTATTTTTTAGAAATCATTTAAAGATGTAAGGTAACAAGTTACCGATTGATGAGTTTTGATTTACATGTCTAAAATCGATGTGAATCTCTGCCTGTTACCGTTCCGTATATTACTGTATCTGACAAAAGCGGTACAAGATCGTTTCCGTCGGGTTTACTACAAGATGATAAGGGTCGGTTGTACGGTGTTAGTTGTCTACACTCACTAAAGTATGATCATGCATGCGCATGCAACGAACACTTACATGTTGTACGTCCATCTACAGCATCTACAGGAATGCATCCCTTCACATTATCACACCTGCGCATGGAAAATAATAATGAAACAAATTCCTAACTTTCTATATTTTTATTTATAAGCAATAATATCTGTAAACACGTTCTTTCTGAAATACGTGTTCCGTATACCATATTTTTATGCAACCAAACGACAAAAAAAAATTAAAGATTCATATCAACAGGTAAAATGTACGGACAATAGGCTAGTATCCACAGTATATTTCAAGCTCTCAGATCTGTGATCAACACAAAATATCCAAACAAACCAAAGTAAACAAAAACAAAAAACAAAGAAAACGAAATAAACACACAAAAAACATGTATATGGTATAACTCGAGGGTATAACGTGCTTACAATACACTGAGGTATTCAGAATTGGGGTAACAACAAATTGAAGCAATTCCAGAGGCAGTCCTGACGTTTCCAGTTTGGGGTTAGCTTTATTTGCTTTGTGTTGAGGGTATCAATCTGCTTGTAGATGGAGAATAGCTAAAAAGCACCTTCTAGGTTTTGCCCAGCTCGTTTTAATATGATTGTACCTGGTATAATTTAATTTAAAGTGGTGTTTCACTTTGATATTTTATGTTGTATCATACATAATTAAACAATTTTTAGGATTTCTCCTTCAATTTTTTCTTTACATAATTTAAAAAATTGAAAACAACACGTTTTATAATTTCATGCGTCCGAAGCGCTTTTCTGGATTTACCTTCATCAGGAACGCTCAAAGTTAAACATTTGAAATCCGAGGGATGTATAAGTACCGAAACAGTTGAAGAGCTATATGACAAAAATACCTAAAACAAATAGCCAAATCCATCTAAGGTCAACTTTGCCTGAGGGAGTTGAAACCTTAGTTTCTTTATAATTTCAAAATTTATAAACGGGCAATTTTAGAAAAGTTTGTTATAAATCATGTCAGTACCGAAGTACTGACTACTGAGCTGATGATACCCTCGGGGACTGATAGTCCACCAGCAGAGGTATCGACCCAGTGATGTAAAAAATTGAAAACAACACGTTTTATAATTTCATGCGTCCGAAGCGCTTTTCTGGATTTACCTTCATTAAATGACACAAGTAAATTTTGCTATTTATTGTTTATTCGCCAAATACAACTTAAGAGTAGGTTGGAATTTCCTCAGACAAAGATGATCTTGGTTAGTTTGTGCTGTAGTTTTTTTATACGATTAGTTATAATGCTTTGTGTTTTTCCATTTCAAAATGTTGGAATGTGTTTCTAGAACAAATTCGGCAGGAACGTTAGTGCCCTAAATCAACTTCACTTCCTGTTTCAGGCGTATGGATATCAGTAACATAGTTTTCTGCTACAATTGGGCTGTTACTGCTGATGATGTAGTACCAGTCTTCGTAGTTACATTGTGCCATCAAGCCCGATAGCCAATGCGCTAGTCCTAATATGATTGATACATTTTTATCCTGCAATCGACCATTGTAAAATACAAATGCAGGTGTATCTAAAGGTGAAGCGCCAGAGTTAATAATGTTAAGTATCCGTATATAATCTCCTTTCATCTTGTTTCCTCTTACGAGCGCGACGAGCCTTGATTGTCTTCCTGTTCAAATAATAACAAATCAGAGGTTTGTTCTATAATGCTTGAACATTGTATTTGTCTCTCTTTCTTCCTGATTAACAAAGATCAGAATCAAAATAGTTTGCTTTACGGATATTTCCAATTGAAATAGTTCAAGCATTATTTACATAAAATCAATTTTGATATATATTTTTCCCGATCTACTATACGTTAATATCATAACAAATATATTTAATATTAATTATCTTGAGACCTTTCCGTGCTGTTACATCTGCATTGCTCTGCGCATTTGATACCATATCGTTCGTCAATGCATTTTGTACAGTTATCACCTTTCGAAAAGTGACCAATCGGACATTCTGAAAGAAGTATTTAAATTTTAAAGACACAATTTTCATTTGGTGATGCGGTATTATTTAAGAGAAAACAAAAAATTACGGTCTTATTATCTTCAGTGATATTGGTGGCAAGTGTTGTTTCATTTCTTATTTTAGTAAGAAACAAAGTCTTTTTTAAAAAGTTTCATTTGTATGACGTTACAGACTGTTCTAAAAATGCAAAATATTTTTCACGGAAAAATACAAACTTTTTTTCTTTTACAGTTTGCTTCATCACGACAATTAATAGAGCAAATTGCCCTCTTATATGTTCAATTTGCTATAATACAACATCTTCAAACTGATAACCATGTCTTATTAATCAACGGTAAATATGTAATAATAAATGGACTTCTGGCTTTATATTATAAGATCGAAAGTGTAAAGTCACAGAAATGTCTTATAGTATGTGATGTGTACATGTAATCGTAGATCAGTGGAATATAACGACTGAATTATTCGGGTTATTGAACGGTGTGAACTTACCACTTATACTATACACCGTTACCGCATACACAATTCCCCGAACACCATATATATATATACACTTTTCTTTTCCCCTTCCTTTGGAATCACACACGATTTGCATCATTCAAAATTATACACAGTTTAAAATGTTTGACGGAATCGTAAGATTCACTATATCTTTTATACAACGAACCTTTTTCAGATATCATAGCAAAACAACTAAGCATTATTAATAACTATAATCTTAGAATACAAATATTCCCGTCCCTATTTAGACTAGCGAGTGTAATTCCTTGTTTTTGGAAAAACTATAAAAGCAGACTGAACAATTATCGTTCAATATCTCTTCTGTCTAACATGAGTAAAGTTTTTGAACGATGTGTATCTAAACTTCATCATGACGTGTTTTGACTTTTGAGCACAAGTCTTGTTTCATGTCTAGCGATTCGACCAGAAATCTAATTTTATATTTATGTCTTATGGACTTAGTAAAGCTTTAGGCTAAAGAAGCCTTAAAACACGATATTCGATTTGAGTTTGTTTATATCAGGAAACCTTTCGACTGTGACACTATGATCGCTCTATAACCTGCAAAGGATGGGCATTGTTGATGACCTTCTCCTAAAATGGCTAAATGATTACTTATCAAACAGAAAACAGACGGTTGTTATAAATGGTTAGCATCTTCCTAGGCTGATGTGAATGCTTGAGTACCACAGGGTCCAAAAAGTGGCCCCTTTCTGTTCCCCATTTACCATTCACCAACAGCATAACGAAGTCAGCTGTAATTATTAATTTGTTCGCTGAAGATAAAGGTAATTATGCATATTTAGATAATCCACTATTTTTGTCGATATCTCTTCATAGCAAAATCAAAAGTCGTCGGATAAATGGTTGGTAAACTTAAATCCATCCAATTTCCAAATTGTGTGTGTTCTACAGGAAGAGCGAACGAGATTTTAATTCAGAACTTAATTTGAATGACGTCATAATAAAAAAAATTGTCCAGATAAATAAGCACGCATGATTAACTTTCTCAAGTGATGGTACATAGAATCATCACATTGAAAAAAAATAGACTAAAGACGTTACCACCACTAATATTTCTGATTCGCCTAATTAAAAATTGAATCTTGAACAAATAGATATATTGGGTGCGTACGCCCATTACTAGCATATGGTGATTTGGTGATTTTGTATTTAACAATTGTAATGGTTATTAAAAAAACAGGTTGGATATATAAATAACAGTTGCTGCGTGCATCGTTAACAAATCTCATCAATCTACGTTTATTTTTGGAAGAATGTGGATTGGACAATCCCAAAATACGAAGAGACAATCATAATCTACTACAGTAACTTGTTAATTGAAAAACCCCATGTTGCTTAACCGATATTCTTCCTTTTCAGTTTAAAACCATACACCAATATAGACTTCGTAACGCTATTCATTTCTAGTCCGTTCCTTCTTGAACTGCAGTAACTTATTATTTAAATAGCTTTCTTCCATTAAAAGTTCGACTCAGAATAACCATCGATCAAATTTAAATGATTTCCCTCTCAATAAAAATTCGCAATTATTGAACAAAACAAGTTAAGTTTTCACAGGGCAACGAAATGATAATAATTTGAACTATCATCTAATATCAAAACTTATATGTACCAAAGGTATAAATATACGGACATATTTTTAGATGTTTATATTTTCTCTCTAATACATTTTAAACTTACCAACACATCTTTCGTCTATTTGGTAATAATTGTTGCAGCAATGCTTTACTATAACAGTCGTGTTAATCATACCTTGTTGTACTCTGAATTAAGAGGGATCTTTTTTAGTTCATAAATATTTAATTGTAATAAAAAAAAACAATTAAGAATTGAATGCTTCTTTTTGTAAATTTATTGGGGTGTAAAAGCCTTGACCGAAGTACATTTTGTATGAAGCGCGGAAGCGCTTCATTCTAAAAATGTACGCACGGTCAACGCTTTTACAACCCTATAAAATTACAAAAAAAAGCATTCAATACTTATAATTACATTTGTTTGCTAGGATCATGAATACACGATTTCTATCAAGTTTTTCTTTTATTTACCTGTGCACTTTAATGTGGAAGCTCGTGTCATTATGAATGTTACATTTCATTTTTAAATGAAGGTTAATTTGAGGAATGACGTGAAATTGCTGTTAGCCAATTAAAATAACGTATTGTAATGAAACATACTTGGCCGTACGGTGACCTATAGTTGTTAATTTCTGTGTCATTTGGTATCTTGTGGAGAGTTGTCTCATTGGCAATCATACCACATCTTTGGCAATCATACCACATCTTCTTTTTTATATTGTAATGTAATTATTAGATTTTGACACAAACGATATAGCAACAGTGGCGGATTAACCGGGGGCATAGGGGGAACGTGCCCCCAGTCCAGGTCACCAAAAAAATTTCTAACAATTTTATTGCTACTTAATCTGCTTATCTTGAGCGGCAATTAATCACAGCTTGATTTGACTTCTTTAATTTAAACTGGCTATTAATTAATCCCAGCTTCAACATGCGTGATTTATGACAACTTATCGGTGAGTGTGTAAATATTGACACCTGTGCGTAATGTCTCTTTACAATAGATTTTATGTAAACATGTTAGGATGAAGGTGGGTGCCTATTAAAACGTTTAAACCCGCTGTATTTGTTTGCACCTATCCTAAGTCAGGAACCTGATGTTCAGTGGTTGTCGTTTGTTGATGTGGTTCATAAGTGTTTCTCGTTCCTCGTTTTTTTTTATATAGATTTGACCGTTGGTTATCCTGTTTGAATGGTTTTACACTAGTCATTTTTGGGCCTTTTATAACTTGCTGTTCGGTGTGAGCCAAGACTCCGTGTTGAAGGCCGTACTTTGACCTATAATGACTTACTTTTACAATTTGTGACTTGGATGGAGAGTTGTCTCATTGGCACTCATACCACATCTTTTTATATCTATGTACATGTTGATTGGAGTAGTACGAATATTTTTAATATCGATTAACAGGTGAAATCTTCTGATCAGGAAAAAAATTACTAACTTAAATCTGTGTTTTTAAAGAATATGTACAAACAAAAAAAGTAAAGAACAAAAATACCGAACTTCAAGGAAAATTCAAATCACAAAGTCCCTTATCAAAAGGCAAAATCAAAAGCTCAAACACATGAAACGAATTGAAAACAATTGTCATATTTCTGACTTGGTACAGGCATTTCCTCATGTAGAAAATGGTGGATTAAACCGGGTTTCATAGCTAGCTAAACCTCTCACTTGTATAACAGCATAAAATTCCATTATATTGACAACAACATGAACAATGTGTGAACAAAACAAACAGACATAATATATAAAAATGTCAAAAATAGGGGTACATCAGTCAACATTGTGTTATAAACTTAATCACTATAAAAACCAACAAATATGTCAACAAAGAAAAGCAAAATGGCATATAGACAAAGCACGTAGGCAAAAGTGAAAGACAAGAATACACAAAATGACCACAGCACAACAACACATTGGCGGGATGCATAAGTACCTAGCCATGCCAAAAGGATATAACCAAAAATGAACTAAACAGTAAAGGTTAATAATTTACAAAGACAAATAAAATAACACTATAACACTTAATTAAGATAAATAGACGTTAAGTGTCAAGAATGTTGGTATCGATATATGGGATATGTCTTCATGCACAACAAAATACTCACATTACCATATCTTGTGAATTAATTTTTTTCGAAACTGTCTTTTTTGTGACTTTATTCAACAACAAACTATTTTTTTTTCAATATCATACAATATTTTTTCTAAACAAAAGGAATAAAATTGAGAATGGAAATGGGGAATGTGTCAAAGAGACAACAACCCGACCATCGAGCAGACAACAGCCGAAGGCCACCAATGGGTCTTCAATGCAGCGAGAAACTCCCGCACCCGGAGGCGTCCTTCAGCTGGCCCCTAAACAAATATTTATACTAGTTCAGTGATAATGGACGTCATACTAAACTCAAAATTATACACAATAAACTAAAATTAAAAATGATACAAGACTAACAAAGGCCAGAGGCTCCTGACTTGGGACAGGCGCAAAAATGCGGCGGGGTTAAACATGTTTTTTGAGATCTCAACCCTCCCACTATACCTCTAGCCAATGAAGAAAAAACAAACGTACAACAGTACGCACAGTAAAACTCAGTTTAAGAGAAGTCCGAGTCCGATGTCAGAAAAGGAAACAAAAGAAAATAAACAAAATGACAATAATACATAAATAACAACAGACTACTAGCAGTTACTGACATGCCAGCTCCAGACCTCAATTAAACTGATTGAAAGATTATGTCTTCATCATATGAATATCAGGCACAATCCCTCCTGTTAGGGGTAACCAACAATTTGTTTTAACCCCCCCCCCCTTTTTTTCCACAAAAAAAATGGATAAGCATGGTCTTACATACTAAAAAGTAAAATAACAAAAATACCGAACTCCGAGGAAAATTCTAAACGGAAATTCTCTAAGCAAATGGCAAAATCAAAAGCTCAAACACATCAAACGAATGTATAACAACTGTCATATTCCTGACTTGGTACAGGCATTTTCTTATGTAGAAAATGGTGGATTAAACCTGGTTTTATAGCTAGCTAAACCTCTCACTTGTATGACAGTCGCATAAAATTCCATTATATTGACAACGATGTTTGAACAAAACAAACAGACATAATAGGTAAAAATGTCAAAAACAGGGGTACAGTAGTCAACATTGTGTTATAATCTTAATCACTACAAAAACAATCAAATATGTGAACAAAGACAAACAAAAAGGCATATAGACAAAGAACATTAGCAAAAACGAGAGACAAGAATACAAACATTTACCATAGCACAACAACACAATGACGGGATGTACAAGTACCGAGCCACGTCAAACGAATCACTACAATAACAAGCAAATATGTCAACAAAGACAAACAAAAAGGTATAAAGACAAAGATTAGCAAAAACGATAGACAAGAATACAAAAATTTACCATAGCACAACAACACAATAACGGGATGTACAAGTACCGAGCCACGTCAAATATAATCAATAATGAAATGCGCTATTGTATTTTATATTCAATTCAATATTTTATTTACGTCTCACCTTATGCATACAATTACACAATACAATTATAAAAGCTACATTTTTATACATAAGCCAATCGGTACAGATTTATGAGAGACGATAACAACTAAAACAACATGTATTTACATTAATAAATACTAAACATGAATGATAAAAATATACAGCATAATTATTTATTTATTATTTACAATATAAAGCATCTCGGCGTCTTTTGATTAAAATTGCAGGTTTTGGCACATAATCTAAAAATTATATCTTGATTCGAAAATAAAAATAACATTTTCTGACATTCTGTAAAACTATTAAAATGTTCATCAATTTTAAGAGATTCAGTACAAAGAATTTGTCTAAGATCATTATAAAAAGGACAATGTAAATTAACATGATATTCATCTTCAACAGTATTAAAACAATTAAAACAACATCTCTCTTCCAGTGGCAAATTTTTATACCTCCCGGTTTCCAGCCTAATAGGAGCCACCCCACATTTATATTTTGCAAAGGCACTTCTTTCACTAAAAGGCATCAACAGTTTACAGTCATTTTCAACGACATAATCCTGCCTAAAAATAGTATACGTTCTCAACTTGTTTACCCCGTCTGGAATAGGATGAATTAACAATGCTTTTCCATTCATCAATATATTTATCAAACATTCTTGACATGACTGTATCTTATAAGACATACTTAATAACATAATCCGTGACTAATACATTTATCTATTTGTCCAAGCATACAGTAATATATGTATATTTTTCCTCTTTCAATTACCATGTATGAGGCTATGAATGAGTCACCATTCATAAGGATATGAATGGGGTTTACAGATAAGAGAATAATGGACAATAAAAGAGTGTTATTGTTCCAGGTTACTTTTATTTTACTATTTTTGTCATTTGTCTATTATTAAAAACATTGACTGATGACGTCAGATAAAAAAAAATATATTATAGTTGTACATGTAGGTGCTGTTTTTCTTCTATTTGATATCTAAAAAATGAAAACTACAACTGTTTATGTAGTATCTCTCTCTTTCTCTCGTTTTTCTTTTTTTTTGAAGAGTAACATTTGTTATTAAATTCACATGTATACGACTAAATATGTAGAAAGTTAAAATCAACTAATGCAGAAACTACGACTAAGTTTAAAAAGTTCAACAATGAATATAAAAAGTATGCCAGCAAATATATTTCTGTATACCAAAATACCCAAAATTACTATGCAAATCAATTTATTTTTGTCTTTTTCGGTGATTATTGATATCATTGAAACATTCAATGCATACCGTAAAGATTCTCTCCCAAACTTTAAAATGGATACCAGTCACGCTTGGGTACACGACAGCTCGGCCATGACTGATGTAGTATTTGATCAATTTGAAGACATATATTGAAGACAACTTGTGCTGTCTTATGAGACAAGCGGGGTTGTCAATAGAGACAACTCATTCCGTACGGCCTTCAACAATGACAAAGCCCAAATGGTATCGTATAGTAAGCAATACAAGACATCGGCCTGACGAATTGTGAAACAGTTCTAACGAGAAATCAGCAGCCTGCTTAATGCTAAAACAATTAACCAAAAACAAATATAACCGCAGATAGCAATCAACATTTACAACAACGACTTACATTTGCAGAAAGACTGTATAATTATGCACATTTTTTTTATTAAGGCAGTCTTTCTGTACTGAATCGCAATTGGTGTGATGGTTGGTAGCTTTTATGTAATAGCAAATTTCTCAAAAAATATGAGCATTGATATCTTGCAGACTAATGCATTGCTTTATGTCCATTTTGGATTTTAGAAAAAAAAATGGTGGCCTGATATTTTTTTCTACTTTTTAGGCATTTAAATATGTACGTATGAATTAAAGTTGCTAAAATCTTTTCTAGTAGTTTCAGTTATCACAAAACAAAGAAAAAAACATAAAAGATTACAATATATTTGATAAATAATACACTAGAATTGTCACAGGATTGAATTTTATTAAATAATTGATAAGAATTAAAGATAGCCGCGTACGTAATAAAAATCAACAAACAAAAATTGACTTTCTTCTGTAAAAGAAAAAAAAAAAAACGGGAAATTATCTATTGCATTTATTGTAACTTTTATGTCAATTAAAACGAACTATGAAATATAATTTCATTGGGTTATAAGACTTATATCATTCTTATACTAATATCTTGTACTCAAAAGTATAACATACCTCTGTGTTTTTTCACAAACGCCTGAACCAGGCGGAAGACCTCTAACTTGTATAGTAGTAAAAATAATAAACAGACTTTTAACTAGTATCCATTCCATCCTTTAACATGTTATGATAAAAAAAACAATGCAAAACTCAAGGAAATGAAAAATAGAATACTTGTGCATCATTGAACGAACATAAGGAAATAGCTTTATGTATTAATACGAGTCATGATCAAGTGTTTTTATTTTAAGGGCAGGAACTTCCGGTCATTAAATCTTTATGACGCGAAAACTCAATTTGCACTAATTTTGTCACAAGTGCCCCATTTAACCACTAAATATATTATTTTTTTTCCAAATGCATTTTGTGTTTGAATAACACTTACATACATATATAGTCTATCCTAAATTGAGGTGAATTATATGGTCTTCCAAATACCGTTTCGATTCCTAACATCACTGAAGAGACATTAATTGTCGAAATCCGCATATTGTGTACTAATTTTTGCACCATTTGCTTGCGGTATACCATCTTTTCCGCAAGTTTATTGCTTTCTGTTTGGTATTAAACTAATAGTTAAGATCCATTTTGTTACATCTTGTGATCCATTTATTTGGCAATCGTCAATGGCAGTCACCAGGGTTTAAGAACATCCGTTGTTCGACCTGCTAGTCAAATGCGTTTTGTTAAATTATACTTTTTCACTTTTTTGGTCTTTTGGAAAATGTTGTTTGTGCTGTACTTAGACCCCTCTACCATAAAATTTGCTTTGCATGCACACGTATCAAAATTGCGGTTTTTATCCAACGCAATCATACTAGGTTTGAACGTTGTTTTTAATTTAGACTTGTTTAAATATATATATATATATATATATATATATATTTTTGGTCTGTTGGAAAATGTTGTTTGTGCTGTATTTAGACCCCTTTACCATGAAATTTGTTTTGCATGCACACGTATAAAAATTGCGGTTTTTACATCGCGATGACCGTGAGGTCATATCGATGTATTGCTATCGCCTAAATATCCATTATGCAAATTAGTTTTGGGTTTTCAACCGATCTATAAAAATTATAGATCCGCGGTCACTTATCTAGTGCAAAATAACATTACTTATCGCTTGTTTCAAATTCATTTTTTCAATGGATACTTCTATAAATATTTTTATTAAAACACAAATTAATAATATGAAAATGTGTTGTCGTTAGTTATATATATATAAAAGTAAAAAATCATTGATGATATAAATGCACACGTACCGAAAAATTGTGTTAAAGCTTACGGAAGAATATCTCAATAACGTTTTGCGACACTCCCGGCAAGGACCGATAACTCTGTTATTGTTTTGCGGGAAAATATGAATGGCTTCTCATATCCAATCTTTTAGAAAAATCGTTTTTTTTACAGAAGAGTGTCCACCATGCACTTGCACTGCACTATAATTAGAATAGTAGAATAGAATGATATATAAATAGATGAAAATTATATATACATGCAACCGTAATATTAATATAATATATAACAACAAACCAGATGTGTATACTCTGACACTATTATCATATTAGTATAATAGTCCCAGGTATACTGATTTGTATCACTACAATATAATAGTTATTACGGTGCGGTTGAATTTCCTGTCATTTATTCATCATCCATGCACGAACTTGTATCAGAAAAAAATATATCTCTGTAAATTAACCTCAGTTTCAGGTATAGAGATGTGATCTATTTCTGTTACATGTGCTTTTGACCATCCACAAGAACCTGCGGTCATCCGATGTTCAGTACTTCAGTACTTTGATTATCCAACGCAATCATAAGTTTGAACGTTGTTTTCAATTTAGACTTGTTTATATATATATATATATATATATATATATATATATATATATATATATCAACTTTTTTATATGAGGCCTAGAAACTGGAAAAGGGCGAGGCTTACTGAGCCCTTCAATAGTTTTGTGCAGATTACAAAAAAAAAACATTGATATTTTACTTACATTGATCTAATATTGTTTTTATACTTAAGCCAATAGGTCTACATTTTATCAAATTTCACTGTAAACACAAAACAAAAAAACTTACTTCCTACCCCTGCACGATCCCAAGATTGATGAGAAAGGAGATGCGATACGACATCGAAATTGCACGAAATATCACTTGGTTACTACATTTTGTTACATGTATTTAATCTATCTCATGGCTCAGCGAGAGACATTTTTTTTAAATGTCACCGTCTCGTGCAGACCAATCAAATTACACCCGACGGACGCCAAATGATGACGAGTGCTCTCACTGGCCCCATGTGCCAGGTGAGCTAAAACACAACTTGCTTCACTTTTTTTGTCAGAACTGTAACGTTGCTATACATGTACACATGACATCATAGTTTATTACTTTTAATTTACAATATAAAAGACGATTATGACAGAACAGTATAATCAATAAATAACACATAATTGAGAGGGTGATAAAGCAGATTGTTACCCCTTTGCCTTGGTTGTGAATGTTTTCTCGGGACAACAATCTGCTATATCACCCTCTCAGCTATGTGTTATTTATGTAGTGTGCAAGCTGCAGTTTATGTCATTTGAAAACCTGTATTTCACCTTTAACACCAAGCTTCAGCATTATCATGGAAATATTTAATAAAAGCTGTTGAATCAAGCTTTATATAGAAAAGGAACCCTATAATTGTGGTCTTTTGTGTGATATGCGAATGTATATCATGTCTGTCTTATATATTATATATATATATTCTTGGAAATGTTGCACCTTCTATATTCAAGATAGCCAGTTAATTGAATATGAAAAAGGTCATTATTCAGTCTGAAAATCGTTTCCTTCATGGGCATGATTCAAATAAGGTGAAGGTGAGACAAAATTAGACAGTCCATAAGTGTGCTCTTGTTATATAGAAAATCGTCTTCTACAGCAAGCAATATAGGATATGAGAAAGCTGTAACAGGTAGAAACTCAAAGTACACACATGTATAATTGCTGTTGTATTGTGAATGTTAGTGAAGACTGAAAGATGTTTTAAAGATAAACGGACAGAAAGTCACAGGACAATAAGTCACAGGACATAAAGTCACAAATTTGATGGGACAAAAAGTCACAGGATAAAAAGTCACAAATAATTTGTTGACAATTGTTCGAATATATAAGAGAAAGTACTTGAAATATTTTCTTTTTATTACATACATTCATTTTTAAGTTTAGGAAATTGTTCATAAGCCTTGATAAATGAAAATTTATTAAATTTTAATCATGCTAAGGATATATTTTTTTTTTGGCACCATGAAGCCATTTAAGTACCAAGCCACTTTGACATTTTGTTTTCATAACAATTATTTGACCATTATTGATATTAATTGCATAAATTTTAATAACAAAGTTGCTTTATATAAATTGTTAAAAATACAAAAACAAAAATTTTCAAATTAGAGTTTTCTTGTTCAAATAAAAATAATCTCAAAACTGAATTGTGACTTTTTGTCCTGTGACTTTTTGTCCGTGACTTTTTGTCTGTGACTTTTTTCCTTTGACTTTCTGTCCTTCATTCCTTGAAAATATGCCTCTAAGCGAAATGAATGAACTGTACATGCGCTATCTGTTTGAACACCCTTAATCTCTTCAGTTGCAAAACGTCAGGAATTGGTTTAGAAACATCAACACCAAGTCGGTTAGTTAGTCGCTGAAATTTTCCAGAAAAACAAACAAAAATATAAAATTTAGCTTGTATTAAAAAGTTGGATGATTTGACAAATGATCAAAGTCTACACGCATATAATTGATAGGGAAACAAACCATTATACATATGTAATACCTTGCTTTCTTCTTGTCATTTATTATACATCACAGCCTTTCCATATATTATCTTGATTGACTAATTATTATTTGTTTAAAGATCGGTGGCAAATATTGCATGCGTATTGAGGACAACCAATTAACAATTAATGCAAGAGGTGTGAAGGTCGATAATGTCGACTGCTAGTAGAAAATGAGGATACATTCGATAGTGGGTTTTAAACGTTTAGATAATTTGATACTCTGTAAACTAAAAGTTCCAATTTCAACCGGACGTGGCTTGCTGTGTATTATTATATTCATAATATTTATTACGAATTTACAAGGGATTTACTGCCGGACGCCGGTAAAAGTCCAAGAAATGGCAATATTTTTTAAATGTAGGTTGAACTCGGATATAAGCTATAAAATACATCAGTATGTAATTGCTTGGTGATAATACTATAATTATTGATAATTATAAAATTATCTTTTCATATAATTATATGATGCCTCATAGTATCATTTTGTGACGTTACGCACGGTGTTGGTACAATCTATTTTGATAAAAACTGTTTTTGGAATCAATGCGTTGACTGATTAGCTAAATAAAAGTAGAGTCATACAACAGTAAAAAATGAGATTGAAAAAATAAATATCTTAAATATGACATTGGCTTACACCATTTTAAAACAGAAAGGTCATGGTTTACACTTCATTTTAGAGTTTAGTAAAAAAGAATGTTGTATCTAAATTACGATTTTTTTTCAGAACGTCATAGAACTGACTAGAATATTGCTTTTGTTAAACTTTTCTGACGTTAAAGCAGAATCAACCTCGCTTTAACCCAAAACCGACCTGTGAAAATGTTTTAAAAAATTATTATGAATGAAAGCTCGGCAAATACCCGGTTTGTGCAATTATATGAGCCGAAAACAATATTTAATACGGTTATATCTTGCAGGAAACATTGTTGGACAAACCAAAGCAATTACTTGAAAAAGCAAAGCAATCTTGTCAAACGTTAACAACTGATATGGTGATTTTTTCAATCGCAGTTTGATCGGCTGTATATCAAATACGCATGTTTAGATAATATGCTCCCAATGGAAGCATACATTAAGAACTGTCGATTCGAGTCTATATACAGCTACAGATGTATATGGCCCTGAAAAAAAAATCAACAAAATAGCGACGATATCCATGTAACTTCATTCCGGTTTTCGTTATCTCGGGATCTTTCATAAAACATCATAAAGGAGCATCCGATATCCTGCTAATTTATATCTGATTATCCTTTCATATGATATTTATAAGGCCTAGATTACACCGAAAGGAAGCAATCTATTCACGTGTATAGTTTGGTTAAAAGGGTTTTAACAATTAACGCCATATTACACTAAAATTTACAAAATCAAAATTTATCAACTTCAACCTCACTTTTAGTTATCTTCGATCTTTTCTAAAATAAGTAGACATGGCGTCATTGAAAATAAGCAGCAAAGGAAGCAGTGATTTTTAAAGGTGACCGATTGGGGGGTAATGGTCGATATAATGGTCTAGTCAATATTTAATTTGAATAAAAAAAAAAACTTCTGTGTGACTTTAGATATTGAATGAAGCATTTTTTTATGCGAATATTTGATTGTAACGCTTTCTGGAATCAATGTTGTGCATCACGATGTACAACACCATTATTATAATGGGTTAAAGGGATGAACAAATATGTCCCTTTTCTGTCACAGTACATGTATTGCAATATGCGTCTTCACATTAGGTCCTAAAATTCTATCTACGGGTGTTTTCGAATGTCCATACATGCTGACTGGTATTAATGACATTAGTATATTGGGGGAAGTTCTTATGCAAGCAATATTTTTCTAATTCTATATTCAATATCAAACATTTGTAGGCTGCTGATATTTTCAACTCCTAATTTTGCTTCATAGTAAAAAAACCAGCAAGTTTCAAACAAAAGTATTATATAGCAATATAATCATAGAAAATGGAATAAAATGGAATAGTAAATACACATCGCCCCCTACGTCTTTTAATGTCATATATGACGTATGTTGTAGGAATACCCAGATAGCATAAGGAGACGACCATTTGATATTCAGGGAGGGGGTGGGGGGAGGGGGTGTACAGGAGGATATTTTGCAAGATTTAGTAGTAATTTTGATTGGTTGCTACACATGCTTATATTTTTCCGTGCGATCATTTATTTTCACTTCTGTTCACAATTCTTGCATTTCTAACTTATAAAAGTACACACACATAATACTACAAATAATTTAGCAATTATATTAGCCTGATAAATTTTATCCTCGCTACAGTTTTCTTCTTTTTTAAAATTAATTTAATTTAACTTTTTCAATTATTATTTAGTAGATATTGTAAAAGTTAGTCTCCATAGCCACGTGAACATCAGCATGGTTCTGACAATTTTGGTCACACTTAAATCTACATTTTGTGTTGCAGATTATTCATTTTCATCCTGTCTCGGGCAAAATCATTTATTTTTCGGCTCTTACCAGGCCAGGATAGTCATTTTGTTTTACAAGTCGTCCAACCGCCCCCAACTTTTTTAATGTTATGAGGTATTGTGTTATTTCCGCTGAAACAATCATTAACCAAGGTTACTTCATACGTTTTTCTTTAACGGACATGCATGGTTTCGTTTTACGTTTCTATACTGAGTCTATACTTTAAAATGATTTTCCGAAAATTTAAATGTCATTCTACACTTGACCCTATCGTATGGTTCTATTTTTAGGAAATATTTTAAAGTGTTTTATTTTTAAATTATACTTTCAAAAAATGTCTAAGTATATAGTTTAAGTTAACACATTCCTCTTGTATACATCTCACGTTTTAAGTTCAACCAGAATGTGTCTGCTTGTTAATATTTTGTAGACATACATTGCAGTAGAAATAAAACATGGCACAGATTGAGTCATATTACACTACTTTACGTCATACCATAATCAATAGATAACGAAATGTAAAAATAGCTGTCGTAAATCTGATTAAAATGGTCTTTCACTGTCACGGGAAAACCGCCTTTAGAACCTCATTTATTTGACACATATGTTTACTAAGTAAACATACCACCATGTTAGTTAGGCAGTACACTTTTACTATTTATATCACTTTGATAAGGTAAGTTTGTTGTACCTGCATGAATAGTTTTCCAACTTAAAGGACTTGCTTGAATTAGAAATGTTAAGAAATTGATTATCAACATACTTGTTAAAAGGGTGCGGTGTGTGTACACATCCATGCATGAAATATAATACCTCAAATGGCGGCAGCTCGAATGGAGCGGGTTTTCTAATTTACACCATGATTTTTAGGGTTAATTCAAATGATAGTTTTCAACATGGAAAGGATGTCTTTCAGGAACTTGACCTTCTTGAAGGATAAATAATCATAAAGGCTAGTATAGGTATAAATCATGATATTAAAATGCTAGGTATCCAATTACATTTAATTGCATCATAATATAAATTTGATATACATGAAGGGCAACGTTCACGACTAATTATAGCTTAAATGATAAATTATTTATAAACGGATACGCACGGATATATACTTCTCTATATTGAGGGCTCTAAGACGTAAATTTACATGTTGACATGCAGTTTGCGTAACAGCTATTATATGATATGTATTAAGGACTTTTCTCTGATCGCGATGGTAAAATTTAAGAAAAAAAGGAAGAGTTTTATAAAGTGAAAGCGAAAGTAGAAATGAATTGATTACAAGATCATCCTATTTTATACCTTCAAATCGCAAGTACATGTTCTCGTCTTACATACTTTTTATAACAAAAATTTTGCGGTCGTATAATGTTATGAAGGCGTCGTCGTCGTCGTAAAGTAAGGTTTGGATTAATGTTGGTGGTTATTGTCCTAAATGATTAGGAATTGGGGGGGGCCAAAAAAGGAGCCCAAAAAAAAAAGCATATTTCTTATTTCAGGACTATAACATGTATAACGTTAACTTGTGTATAAGTGAATGGATATCTATGAAATTGTACTACAAGGTTCCATATTTCAAAAGGGAAGGTTGGGATTGATTTTTGGAATTATGGCCCTAACAGTTTAGGAATTAGGGGCCAAAGAAATAGGATTGTTTTGGTTTCTGAACAATAATTTGGATATAAGTCTATGGGTCTCTATTAAATAGTACCACACGGTTTCATACCATCATAAATTGCTTATTGCTTGACCAATTTCAATGTAGTTTAATTCAAAGTCTTGAATTCTTGAGGTTCTTTAATATGCTGAACCTAACCGTGTATTTAGATTTTGGATTTTGGCCCCGTATTTGAATTGGTCCACATTGAGGTCCAAAGCGTCCAAAATTGAATTTTGTTTGAATTCACCAAAAATTGGATCGTTGATGTTCTTTGAAATGCCGAATCTAACCGTGTATTTAGATTTTTGATTTTGGGTCCCGTTATCTAATTAGTCCACATTGAGGTCCAAAGGGTCCAAAATTTTTTTTTTTTTATTTCACCAAAAATTGAATTCTTGGAGTTCTTTGATTTGCTGATTCTAACCATGTATTTAAATTTTGGATTTTAGACCATAATAGGTAAATGTCCAATTTCAAATTTTTAAGTTTTTACACCACATTCCTTCTGTTTCAGAAAATATGCTTTGTCAAATATTCAACGACAATCCAAATACAGATATGTATTGCACAATAAATAGAAATTGGAAGTAGTTAGAAAAAGATGCAACATCAAATCTGATTTTAGAGACGAAAATTATGTATAAACATAGTTAAAATTGACTCTTCATTATTAGATATTTTGAAAAATAATTACAGGAAAGTTTTATAGATGTTTTAAGGACATTGCATTATTTTAATGTGGAATAATATTTTGGAAATGATTTTTTTTTCTTTTTTTTGTAAATTTGTAAAACTTCGCTGTAGGTTTGTTTGTTATTCTGTATAGATTAATTTTCAGAATGCTATTTTATATATATCTATATATATATATATATACAACTCGTCTAAACATCAGCCCAACAATGTTAGATCTGTAAATTTGCTTTCGCAAATTTTTTGTTCTTCCCTCGCCGGGATTCGAACTCATGCAACTGAGATATCGTGACACCAAATCGCCTGCACTGTATCCGACGCGCTAGACATATATATATTGATGAAGCGAACCCCTTTAAAAAAATATCTTATATTGTCAATTAATAAATAAATAAATTAGATTATTGGTGTACTTGGATATGCTAACAGTGTAGTTAAATTTTGGATATTGGACCATAATAGTAAAAGTCCAATTTCAATTTTTTTAGTTCTTTGACCACATTCATTCTGTGTCAGAAACCTATGCTGTATCAAATATTTAATCACAATCCAAATTCAGAGCTGTATTAACTTGAATGGAGTCTCCAAATTTGCTACAACTGGTGAGAGTTTGACCTCTGCGGTCGTATCAAGCTGCGGCCAGCGGAGCATTTTATTGTAAGTGTATTGAAGCGTAAAAGTTTTGACAGAAGCTTCGCGCTTCATACTTTAAATTTGCACACGTTTAACGCTTTCACAACCTTATAAAAGTACATTGTTATGCTACAATCGTGAAATTACTATAAACAATGTAAATCAAGGCTTTCATTTATTTTTATACGACCGCAAAAATTAAAAATTTTTTGGTCGTATATTGGTATGACGTTGGCGTCGTCGTCGTCGTCGTCGTCGTCGTTGTCGTCGTCGTCGTCGTCGTCGTCGTCCGGCGTCGTCCGGCGTCGTCCGAAGACACATTGGTTTTCGCACTCTAACTTTAGTTTAAGTGAATGGATCTCCATGAAATTTCACCATAAGGTTCAATACCACAAAAGGAAGGTTGGGATTGATTTTGGGGGTTATGGTACCAAAGGTTAAGGAATTAGGGGCCAAAAAGGGGCCAAAAATAAGCATTTTTGTAACTTTCAGACAATAACTTGTGTGTAAGTGTATGGATCTCTCTGACATTGTACCACAAGGTTCCATATCACAAAGGGAAGGCTGTAATTGATTTTGGGGGTAATTACCTCAAAATTTTAGGAATTAGGGGCCAAAAAAGGGGCAAAAAACAAGCATTTTTCTAGTTTCATGACAATAACTTGTGTGTAAGTGTTTGGATATTTCTGAAATTGTACTACAAGGTTCCATATCACAAAGGGAAAGCTGGAATTGAGTTTGGGGGTAATTGCCCGAAACGTTTAGGAATTGGGGGCCAAAAAGGGGCCAAAAATAAGCATTTTTCTAGTTTACAGACAATGACTTGTGTTCAAGTGTATGGATCTCTCTGAAATTGTACTGCAAGGTACCATACCACAAAGGGAAGGCTGGGATTGAGTTTGGGGGTGATGAATCATAAGGGGGTTCAAAAAATTTGGGGGGGGGGATTTTTTTTTTTTTTTTTTTTCTTTTTTTCCTTTTTTTTTTCTTTTAAAATTTTCCATTTTAAGTTGGTTATTTCTGATTTATATTTAAAAGCAAATAATAATGATATGGTAGGAGATACACACCAAACAGGATGTGTAAATTATTATATAATAAGTATTGTGAAATAGCAAGAAATTTTCAATTGCACAGTATTGCACAATAGCAAGAAATCTTCAATTGCACAGTATTGCGCAATAGCAAGAAATCTTCAATTTAACAGTATTGCGCAATAGCAAGAAATATCCAATAGCACAATATTGCGCAATAGCAAGAAATTGTCAATTGTACAGTATTGCGCAATAGCAAGAAATATTCAATTGCACAGTATTGTGCAAAAGAAGATACTTCGTATAAATTGCTTATTTCTTGATCAATTTCAATGGGGTTTTATTCTTGAATTCTTGGGGTTCTTTAATATGCTGAATCTAACCGTGTATTAAGTTTTTGGATTTTGGGCCCCGTTTTTAAATTGGTCCACATTGAGGTCCAAAGGGTCCAAAATTAAACTTTGTTTGATTTCATCAAAAATTGAATTATTGGGGTTCTTTGATATGCCGAATCTAACCGTGTATTTAGATTTTTAATTTTGGGTCCCGTTTTTTAAATTTGTCTACATTAAGGTCTAAAGGGTCCAAAATTAAACTTAGTTTGATTTTAACAAAAATTGAATTCTTAGGGTTCTTTGATATGCTGAATCTAAACATGTGTTTAGATTTTTGATTATGGGCCCAGTTTTCAAGTTGGTCCAAGTTGGGGTCCAAAATTAAACTTTGTTTGATTTCAACAAAAATTGAATATATGGGGTTCTTTGATATGCTGAATCTAAACATGTATTTAGATTTTAGATTTTTGGCCCAGTTTTCAAGTTGGTCCAAATTGGGGTCCAAAATTAAACTTTGTTTGATTTCAACAAAAATTGAATATATGGGGTTCTTTGATATGCTGAATCTTACCATGTATTTAGATTTTTTATTTGTGGGCCCGCTATCAAATTGGTTCATATTGAGGTCAAAAGGGTCCAAAATTAAACTTTGTTTGATTTCATCAAAAATTGAATTATTGGGGTTCTTTGATATGCCAAATCTAACCGTGTATTTAGATTTTTAATTTTGGGTCCTGTTTTTTAAATTGCTCTACATTAAGGTCCAAAGGGTCCAAAATTAAACTTAGTTTGATTTTAACAAAAATTGAATTTTTGGGGTTCTTTGATATGCTGAATCTAAACATGTGTTTAGATTTTTGATTATGGGACCAGTTTTCAAGTTGGTCCAAGTTGGGGTCCAAAATTAAACTTTGTTTGATTTCAACAAAAATTGAATATATGGGGTTCTTTGATATGCTGAATCTAAACATGTATTTAGATTTTAGATTTTTGGCCCAGTTTTCAAGATGGTCCAAATTGGGGTCCAAAATTAAACTTTGTTTGATTTCAACAAAAATTGAATATATGGGGTTCTTTGATATGCTGAATCTTACCATGTATTTAGATTTTTTATTTGTGGGCCCGCTATCAGATTGGTTCATATTGAGGTCAAAAGGGTCCAAAATTAAACTTTGTTTGATTTCATCAAAAATTGAATTATTGGGGTTCTTTGATATGCCAAATCTAACTGTGTTTTTAGATTTTTAATTTAGGGTCCCGTTTTTTAAATTTGTCTACATTAAGGTCCAAAGGGTCCAAAATTAAACTTAGTTTGATTTTAACAAAAATTGAATTCTTCGGGTACTTTGATATGCTGAATCTAACACATGTTTAGATTTTTGATTATGGGACCAGTTTTCAAGTTTGTCCAAGTTGGGGTCCAAAATTAAACTTTGTTTGATTTCAACAAAAATTGAATATATGGGGTTCTTTGATATGCTGAATCTAACCATGTATTTTGATTTTGGACATTGGACCATAATAGGTAAATTAAAAAAATTGAAGTTCTAAGACCACATTCTTTCTGTGTCAGAAACCTATGCTGTGTCAAATATTTAATCACAATCCAAATTCAGAGCTGTATCAAGCTTGAATGTTGTGTCCATACTTGCCCCAACTGTTCAGGGTTCGACCTCTGCGGTCGTATCAAGCTGCGCCCAGCGAAGCATTTTATTATTCATTGTTTTAATGTTGTCATGGATATACACGTGCACACATAGATGTCGCATGTTAAACAGACATAAAGATAACCTCTGGAATGCCTCAGCCAATCAAAATTACGGAATCGTAATACACGAAACTTCTACGTAATTTATTTGTTTAGAAATATATAAATATTACGGTAACCATATCTAACATAGTTTACATATCCTCTTTTATGAGTGATTTCTAAAGACTAATATTGTCTACAGAAGCAATTGGAATATGTAAAAAAAATATATGGCATAGTACTTAAGAAATCCATATAGTAAGATTTGTGTACCAGCTGTGCAAGGTATGTACCTGTAAACATGTATACATTGTACATGTATATGTCCAATCTGTTAAATTATTTACACCGAAATACCATATTTCTTTAAGTTGAAAGATAGACACGACCGGTAACTACATACAGACAAAACAAGTTTACTACACGACTCATTTTTAGCTCACCTGACCCGAGTTAAATAATCGTAAAATGGTGAAATATGAATTTTTCGGACACAAAAACATCCTCCTGTCCTTATCCCCTTGAAAAAAATACTTTCTTTTACAAAATAAAATTATAGTATAATTAGTGACATGATAATGGACACCAAAATGAAACCAAAACACAATTATACATTTACCATTATATGTACAGCTTGAATAGCGAATAAAAAAAAAGTATTCATATTTTATTATTTATATTGAAAGTTTGAAAAAAGGATAATGAACTCTTCATTTCTTCATATTCTAATTCTGCATTGTATAAAAAAAAACCTGGACGTACATAAATACAATTTGATAAAAACCTGTTCGATTACTTGTACTGTCATCTATTTGTTGTTTGTTGGATAAATTCACATAAAATCAATATGGTAGCGAAATCCCGGCTTCCACTTTATTCTGTTTACAGAAACAACACTTTACGTATAACTAATAAACCGGGTAAACGTATTGTTTGTATGTCCTTGGCTGATATCATATTTCTAATATTTTCAGCATTTAGAATGCGTTAACAACTGTTAAACATGTATATATGCAGTCTTTGTCTGGTAAGTTTTTATCATAGTGTTAATAAGGACAATGGTTAACTTTATTGAAACTATAGTTGGAATCAATTCTATCTTCTCCTCAGTACAAATAAAATAATGTATCATATAACCCTAGCTTTCAGAGTCTCTTATATGGTAGAACGGTCAAAAACTGTCCTCCTCTCTCTCTCTCTCTCTCATATATATATATATAGTAATACAAGAATAAAAATCATATTAAATTTTATTAAGATATGAATGTATTTATTTAAATGCTTCAGCTGTAGAGGACACATATTTCAAGTCGAGTATCATAATAATTAAAATATTTTCTTTGCAACGACAACTTTACAGTTATAAAAACCATGTCAAATGTAAATAACATGTACAATATTTTGACTACACATTGACCCTATCATTTTCTCCCTGAGTGGTAATATGGCTTTTTTGATTGAATATAATGACATTACACAACAGTTTGTGATGATTCATGGGTTTTAATTGTTTTATGTTACACAAAAAACAACAGTTTATTAAACTAATTTAAAAAAAAAAACATAGCACAAAATGCTTACTAATAGATAGATGATTTTATTAAGTAATATTAAAAAACGAACAAAAATGAACTGTTCAATTTAACTACGATATCCTAGAATAGTTTGCATGGTATAATACAGTCAGATAGAATTTAATTATATTAGTAAATAAACAGATAAATCATAAAAACAGTGGCTAATCCAGGGGCGCAGAGGGCGTACGTCCCTTTTAATCGCAAAAAAAACCCAAAAAAACAAAAAAAACAAATCATGTTTTTTTTTCGCCTCGGTGTGCAAGGCGGTATAATTATATTAAATAATCGTTAATTACGCCCCATCCCCCTTTTCAAATACCCTGGTTCCACGCCTGAAAACCTAAAACAAATAGAAATGTCATAAACTGTTATAGAATCTGTTCTTGATATGAACTATAAAAAAAACTCTCCGAACCTTTTCGAAAGTAGAACTCAGTCTGTCCAAATTGTACTTTGGAAGAACTGTCCTAGAGTAGATTTGTCCAACAATTTTCTTTGCTAGAACTACTTCTGTCAGAAATTGTTTTTTTTTTTTTTTCACTGTTATATGTTTTATTTAGTACTTGCATTTAAATGAAAATATCCTCGTTTTACACCACTTACCAGACTCAAGCTAGCGAATAATAAGCCAGCGACCAATAAGGTGTTTTCCAAAATTATTATGTTAGATTAAATAAATAAAACTACTAATCATGTTTGTCTTCGTGCAAATTCATTGCATGTCTTGTTGCTACTGGAAATAATTGTCAATAGGTTTCAAAGGACGTTTCATGTTATTGTATTGTAGTGCGTGGTTTTTAGGCATGATCACTTTGGCGCGTTTTGTCTTATTGTTCGCTGACTTATTGTTCGTTAGCTTGATACATCTAATTTTTCGTGGCTTATCGTTTTCTAGCTTGTCTTTTTCTCTAACAATGTCTTACATAGACTTGCATAATATGTTTTAGGCGCTGCAAACTATTCATGCATGTCAAATTACATTTAACTACATTATTTTTTCAGATTATGTCATTATGGAAGCTAACTGAATCCGGTGTCAGCTTTCATTGTCCTGTTCAATCGCACTGGAAACATAGAGCAGAAACGTATTGTGGTTCTGTGGACGGTTACTTCTGCTTATTTAATCGGAATGAACATTATTTTACTGAATTTTGTAGAAAACACCAAGATTTCGAGGCACCAGGTAATACGATTTCTCACGTTTCTATGTTATATATGTAATATCACTGTATGATCTATTCACTTTTTCTTACAAAAAATAATTGTTCTATATCAATGCAATCTTTCCTTTTCTCAATACCGACATTTTGTGAGGTAGACGAACGCGGCCGTTAAATAATCAAGTTGACTATCGTACACAATTAACATACAAGTCTTATTTTGACTTAAAAGAGAGGCGAACAATACCAAAGGGACATTCATACTCATAAGTCGAAAATAAACTTACAACACAATGGCTAAAAAAGAAAAAGACAAACGGACAAACAAACAAACAACAGTACACAAAAGCCAACATAGAAAACTAAAGCCTGAGCAACAGGAACCCAACCAAACACTGGGTGTTATCTCAGGTGCTCCGGAACGGTAAGCAGATCGTGCTCCACATGTGGCACCCGTTGTGTTGCTCACGTACGTACAAACATATAAGTCTAATTCGGTAGGTTACATTCGGAGAAAATGGGACAGGATTGTAGTTACAACAATTGGAACAAACCCGTCGTCATCTGTGAAACAGATATAATCTCTAACAGTCAACCAACTCATGATGGCGTCCGTAAAATTTACTAGGGGAAGACAATGTACTCACTAACTGCATTCGTTTGAGATTAATTTGAATGATAACAGCATAATATTAGACTGACAAAGTTAATTTTATGTTGAGACACACAACTGCTTCACCTTGCGAAGACGTTTGTGAAACTTATTTCGATGTTTCTCTCCAAAATATATCATGTTTAAATGTTAAAATATATCGTCAAATCAGCTAGGTTTACTTTAATATAAAGAAGTGTTGGCATTGGCAACTGGATCATTTCTATCCTTGGTTTTACCTGCCTGTTACTAGTTGCTAGTTTTTGTATTCGAAAGGACAGAAACTCATAGTTGCTGGGTCATCTAATGGAACACTGCAAGGTGCTGATTGTGATAGTGAGTTCTACCAACCTTTCAAATTCCTGTCTTCTGGAAGCAGTCGATGTGTTTATGAGAAGTCTTACTGCAGTGGGGAGGGACTAGTCACTTCTAGGAATGGTACATTAGAAAAGGACAGATCATGCCGCTGTGATTATACGAGAGGATATGATTTTATAGATCAACCAAAACATCGATGTCATTGTGTACCGTCCGAGGAAGATTGTTCCTGTCATCTTAAGATATGTCCATCTAACTACATTTTATCACCAGGTATGCAAGTACATAAATTGTAAATTTTCTTAGAGCCTTCTTCTCCAAAAATCTCAGCCTATTTCGCCTTTGATTTTATCATAATTATATTTTTATTCCGTTCTTAATTTAATTTTTCCTATAAGTCGACTTTCCTTCGAAAAAATTTGAAACGATATAGCAAAATTTCATATAACGAACATTATTACTAGTATATGAAATTCTATATACATTGTACACGTAAAGAATACCTCTGTCAGTCCATTATACTGCACTGTCAAAAAGTCGATAAAAGTGGGGATATGAAACCTTTTGTTAATTTAAATAAATTGGAGATTTGGGGCATTTTAAAAGTTCGAATTGTTAATTATCCCACGATAACAAACACACCGCCAAAAAGTATTCATGTGCAACAGTAAAGATTAAATGTGAATTAAATTATCTTTAACTGATAGTGTTCCTTTTCATTTTGTTCTATGTAAATAGAGGTAGGGCCATTTATTGTGTATTGTTGAAATAGCAGTACACTGTACTAACATATTGTTCCATGCTTTTAACATTCTTCATAATCATGGTAATACAGTATTGATCAAACAACCATTTCTTACTACGAGGTAAACCAATTAAAGCATGACCATTTTCGAGAATAAGATTGAGAGTATAGTACAAGAGATTTATATCTTGCTTCAGACAATTTTGAATCTGGCTCTGTTATTTATATCTTATTAGTATAAAGCTTTTTTTCAAAAGGAAGAAGACCTGGATGATTTATACCTTGTAGAAAAATGCCTTATGTTACGAAGTTTCTGTTTGTCATATGCCAATTGTCTTAGACCTTTTTTTATTATTTTGTTCTGGCATATGCATTTCTTACTTATTATGAGTATAGGAAAATATTATTTAGTATATGGGATTCTTGCAAGAGTATCATCTACTATACGCAGCTACACTTGACCTCGACCTCATTTTATAGGTCAGTGATTAAGATAAAAGTAACGTGATTTGGTTCGTTTCTTGACTATAATAAGCATATAGGTCAACCATATTTTTGTATAGAATGAGTGCAAGGTGTACATGTCATCTGGCAGGTTTCATCTGACCTTGATATCATTTTTATGGATAATTTTCAATGTTCATTTTCTGTAGGTTTGTCCCTTTGTCAGCTTCTTTAAGCAATAGGTCAACTACATTTGGTGTATTGAATGATTGTTAGGTGTGTACATATCAATTTGGCAGGGTTCATCTGAGCTTTACCTCATTTTTATGTTAAAGTTGTCAATGTTAAATGATCCTGTTTAAATCCGTTTCTAAGATATTATAAGTAATGTGTCAACTATATTTTTGTTCTATGACATGAGTCCAAGGCGTACATGTCTTGTCTAGCAGTTATCATTTGACATTTATCTTATGTTCATAGTTCATTGGTCAATGTTTTAAGTTTTTCATGTTTTGGTCTGTTTCTCAGAGACTGTAAACAATAGGTCAATGTAAGTTAATGTATGAATAAATGCAAGGTGTACATATCTGTCTGGTTGGTATCATCTGACCTTGACCTCACTTTAATGGTTCTTTGGTTAATGTTACGTTTCCATGGATAGGTCTGCTCCTCAGATAATATACACAGTAGGTCAACTAAATTTGGTGTATGGAATTATTAAAAGCTGTACATGTCCGTCTGGCAGGTTTTGTCTAACCCTGACCTGAATTTCATTGGTAAATGGCCAATGCTAAGTTTTTATAGTTTGGTCTTTTTTTCAAAGATACTATAAGCAGTTACTGTAGATTAACTACAATAGGTGTATGGAATGATTTTTAGGTGTACATGTCTTTTTGGCATGGTTCATTGGAACTTGGACTCATTTTTATGGTTCATTAATTAATGTTGAGATTTCGTGGATATGCCTGTTCCTAAGATACTATAATCAGTAGGTTAATTAAATGTGGTACATGGAATGATTTAAAAGATAGACATAGAATAGCAAAGGGATAATCAAACGCATAAGTAGATGGCAAACCAAACGGACAACACCAAGAAATCCACCAAAAACCGTGATTGTTCTCAAGTGTTCCTGGAAGTTTAAGCGGATCCTGCACCACATGTGACACGCGTCATGTTGTTCATGTAAATACAAACTTGATAATAAGTGTAATTTGGTGATGCCACATTCGCGTCTGTGGTTACGACAATTTTAACATATCCGTCGTCATGTGTGGAATAGATATTTTATAGTGATCGACGAACTCGTTATGGCTTCCGTAAGATTTTCGGAAAGATGACTTTAACATGTTCAACTTTACCTCTTGGAACTCCTGGTTTAATAGCTTCTTTGAAAGAAAAATATTGTATCAAATAGGGGATATATACTGTATATGTAGGTGCTACTGGAATGTTGCTTCATAGAAATTTAAAAAAAAAAAATCGCCATTTGGAAGCTGAAATCATCTCTTTCGTTCTCAACCGATCCTTATTGTCAATTTATATAATTATGTAAGTCAAGATATGAGGCAAATTTATAATCAATTTCGATGGTATATACATGTATGCGTTCAAAATAGTCACTAAACTCTGCAATATTATGTGGGAAGACATCATCTATATATCGAAACGTAAATTTACAGAAAAATGCTAGCTTCTTTTCATCCTTCATTAAAACCTCCGGTATGAAGTCTGCCTCATATGAATTAAGGAACAAGTCAGCAAAAATAGGTGTAGTAAGGGAACTTTCAATTGCAAACCGGAAATTATTCATCACATTCACCGAGCTACGGGAAGGACTGTCTAGATAGAATACCTACACCATCAATTTTGTAATTACAACCAGATGGTGTCGCAGTTCCCAACTTTCGAGCTCTGTACACATCCTTTAGTCCTTTAGTCTACGGAGAGGTGTTGAAAGATGAGGTTTGTTAGTCCTGTGATATATTTTTCGAGGATGCGAACTTGCATAGACAAGATGGGATGATCAAACGGATTAAAATTTTGATAAACCATGTCATTTGCATTCGTAAAGGTTACACAATAATCAGTAGACGAGATTTGTTTATTCACAATTCTGATCATCGTAGCTCCTGATATAGTACGATACTTTATTTAATTGCTGCAAATTTAGCGCATTTTTATAAAATTCAAAGATTTTGCAGTTTTAGTATTTACATTTAGAAAAAAGAAAATAACAAAAATACCGAAACAGAAAGTCATTTATCACATGGCAAAATCAAAAGCCCGAACACACCAAACAAATGGAAAACAACTGTCATATTCCTGACTTGGCACAGGCATTTCCTTATGTAGAAAATGGTGGACTAAACCTGGTTTTATAGCTAGATAAACCTCCCACTTGTATGACTGTCGCATATAATTCCATAATATTGACAACAATGTATGAGCAAAACAAAGAGACATAATAGGTAAAAATGTTAAAAATTGGGGAACAGCAGTCAATAGTTTATTATAATCTTGATCACTATAAAACAAATAACTATTTCTACAAATAAAAAACAAAATGCATATAGATACTCTAAAGACAAAGTACATAAGCAAAAGTGAAAGACAAGAATAAAAAAAATGACCATAGCAAAATAACACAATAGCGAAATGTATAAATACCGAGCCACGCCAAAAGTATATTACGAAAAATAGACTAAAAAGTAACGATTAAAGATATACAAGACAATTAAAAAAAACACTACAACACGTAGTTAAGATGATAAAAAACGTCAGTACCTAGAATCAATACTTCAAGACCATCATGTATTATTTGTGAAGTTGATACGAAATATTTATTAACAAGGTCTTGGTATCTTCCGATGAACTTTTTAGAAATGAGACAGCGTTAGTCAGTAAAGTCCAAAATGTCTAATAGTAGACTTCTACACGGCAAGGTTCGAAGATCATTGTTATTGTCATAAGTTTGATGATTCGAATGTGTCGCATACGAGGTATTTGACATGTCTGGTGGCAATGAGATACCAGGCATTTCAGATGTACATGTCCGTTTAGCAGGGTTCAGCTGAATTTGACCTCATCTACATGGATCATGGTGATACTCAGCTTGTAGTGAAACCTTTATCTTTAAGAATAAAATCAATCATGACTATGAGGCATGCAAGAAATTTCGGCGTGTGCAATCTTGTTTTAAATTTCTAAGTAAGTAATAGTGTATTAAAAATGAAATTATTTTAATTTAACCGTTTTAGATTATGACTGTCTTAATGAGAATGAATGGAAACCGAGCTTTTACTGTGATTCAATATCAACGGGCATGTGAGTATTTCTTGTAGAATATCAAATAGAAGTGAATACATAGTGAACACTCTCCTTAACTGGTCTTCAGTTGACGTCATTACTTCAATGTCCCCTTCAGTCTTCCAGGAACACTCAACTGAAAGTGATTAAACTTTGCTCTTTAAGGTAACAGGTACGTAAATGGCTTGTCCAGCGATTTTTTTTTAAAAATTGTATACACGTAGAACTTTTTAAAATTCAAAGAAAAATCGAAAAATTTAAGTGGGTAACCGATTTACTTTCAAAGTTACAGCCATTTGAAAATGTTAGGAAAACACCATAAAGTACATAGACATAACGTCAAATTTACGCCTAAAATGAGAAATTTCAAGCTTAATTTAATTTGCAGTTAAAGTCATTCCTACGATTTTTCTATAAAAATTAAATGTTTTTATGAAAGAATTTTCCTTTCTTTTGATATATAATTTTCATATGGTTACCGAACTCCCTTTTTATATATCAGCCGTTGAAAGGATGTTGCCGACGGGAAAAGATAGAAATTGCATGACGTCGCCGAAAAGGATTACGCAACGTCAAGTCTCCATCAGCAGAATCGTCGTCTACCAACATAGAAATATTGTTACATAAAGACAACGACCGCTTCATCCAGGTGCCTTTTGGATTATAATTTGTTCCTAAACTAATGCGCTATAGCGCCTATGAAATAATTATCCTGTTTGAAAAAAGTATAACTTACCGCGGATTATTATTTTTTTACGGATTTTATGAGACCCTAGGCATGTATAACTTATTTCTTCAATCAGTGTGGGGTTTACGTCAATGAACAACAACTCAATGATTAAAAGATTAAAACTAATGATTAAAGGACATCTTTAACAATGGACTGGTGTATATGTCATATGTCGAGATCTAAATTGAACAGTCTATAAAAGTTATAAACAAACTTAACAGAAACAATCAAAGATCTGTCATAAATATTAAATTCTCCGAATGACGATATACATTCATTGTTTACATTTTCGACCCGAAAATGCATGAAATAATTGCTGCTGCACAACAAGGGTAACTAAACATGTAATACAATAACAAATATATAAGCTTTCAAACAATGTTTTACTAGTTTTTTAATGACATAATGTGTTTTGAAATCGAGTCCAGTATTTTCTGGTCTTTTGTAACTCGTGGCTTCCCTTCAAACTGTTCGGTGAGCAATTCGCGTACACCATCAACACCTCCTCTATTTCCTGCAAGGATTAGATGGCTTAACCGTAAACCAGATCTTGCAATTTTGTTCAACATTGTCTTTGAACAGACAGTAGACGGCTTGTTGCTAAATGTATCCAGTCTAGATTTTGTTTGCTGCAGTTTAATGATTATGCTTACTGTGTACTGAACAGAGAAGCTGTGTTTTTCTAGAATTCTTGGAGAGACTTTTAGCGTTTTGATAAGCTGTTGCAGGGATTGCACATCGCCAATTGCATTGTGTGCATCATAATTGATGCCAACAATATCTTTTACAAGTGATTCCTGGTTGTATGGCTGCTTATTTGTCTTTCTGTCTGGTAGTATTTCTTTCGTTAATGATAAGGTATCAATAAATCCACCGCATTTCATTTCAAAATCTTTCATGATATTATTATTTTGTAAAGCTTTTGTCAAAATTCTGGAATCAAAAAATGCTTTTTTTGGGAAGCCAAGAAATAAACTGTTTAAAAATTTCACTTTCTTCATCCGTCTGCATTATTTCCCCGTTTTTATATAAAATTAAACCACTTTTTGAAAATCCGGTAACTTTAGAAGCAGATGGCGAAATACGCTGAACGGGTACCATATATCGATTAAAATTTTGGTTGTCATATGCTGCAGCTATTTGTATAATATCACAATCAGTACCTGAAAAAAAAAAACAATTCAAAATAAGTCTTTGATATTAATACTGGAAAAATTGCCGTCCGAGTATTCATCTTACGATACACACGGTAACAAACTACTATCTTTTATACTACTTAGCAATACAAAGGGAAACGGATACAGTCCCATACAGAACAAAATAATTTGTTGTTTTCCGTGATACATGATAGCGATTCTGGTTGTGAAGGAGATATTTTTATCTTGCAGTGTCTACTGAATTCCTTTATTTCAGTTAATTTTTCTATTCATTCGGTGCTTTTAATTTTCAGTTAAAAATCTCAGTTATAATTTAAATTGATTTATTGATGAGATAATGGTTATTAAACGTGCAGTGGTGCATATATTTATGTATAATGTTAAAGACATGTGATATTATTACTATATTCAAACTACTAAGTATTGAGATATAGAAAACACCAAGAAATTTCATATACTGTAATACTATAAAGATTTCTGGTAATATACTCAGGTCCTACAGGAACGAAACACATTACATTATAAGTCGTCTTTTGTCCCTTTTTGAATGACAATATAAACTATTTTTTAATGCATCCCTAAAACATATGCGTACATGTTACTTTAACAGCCTGGTCCGGACTAAACGTTTCTTGTTTTGTTTGTTGGGGTCCAATCAAAGAAGATCTGTCGGTTTAATAAATAAGAAAATAACATGCAGCCAAGGCATGACGATTCTATTAGCATATAATAAAAGAAAGCTAATAACAAAATCAATTAATATCTTACCAAACCCTGTAGTTTCAAGATCAAAGTAAACAAATATTTCGTCTTTCAAAGACACAGGATCTTCCGTCACTTCTGGTTCAAGATCAGGAATGTGTGAAATATCATCGGCATTCTCACTCAATTTTGCTGGTGCAGATATAGATGAAGCATATGTTACGCCTTCTCGTATTTCTTTGGCCTTTAGATTCAAGTTGAATTTTCCCTTCTTGACAAGTCTTTTTCTCTTCGCCTCACGGGTACTTGCATTTACTTTGTCATGCTTGCGCTTTTTGTCTATTTTTGTCGTATGCATTAATGTAAATTTTCCAGGTGACAATTTGTGAGCTTCATATACTTGTGGTATATAGGAACGACCTTCATTTTTCTGAATTACTCCAACGCATACTCTGAAAGGAAGGGATTCACTGCTCCCAAAATGCTTTGCTTTTGGTGCCTTTGACGAGATGATTTGATTTAATGATTCGTTTTCTTGTGAGCTGCCACTGTAAGCTATTTTATCTGAATTCTTTGCGTAGGTATTAAACAATTTTGACAAATCGGCAAACATTTCCTGTCCGTTTAAATCTTTGCCATATGGAAGACTTTTATGTTTGTAATTATCGGGATCTTTATGGTAGTTACACCACGATAAATCACATGTAGAATCGTCACCAAAAAAATGGGGAATGATTGACTTAATATTTTGACTTAATTGTTCTGCACGGCTCTTGTTTTGGGCTATTGCATAGTCTAAATTTTTTGTCAAGTAGCTGATCGTACTGGTGGACAATTTACCCTTGTGTTTTTCATGTAAGTGGTATAAGTCACTAACAATATTTTTTCTTTGGTGATTTCTGTTTGATCTTTTAACAATGTCAGAACTAATGCTTTGTTTTAACCTTGCCAAAGTAGTTGTATCGTCATCCATTATTATACAAGAAACTTTGCACCCTTTGCACTGCAGCTCCTGCACCATTTCAAAGGCTAAGTTTGACTCCATCGACTTTGCGCTTCCAGTATGATTTTTCCTACAATCGTGATTTCCATCTCCCTTTTCATCCACATACATACATTTTCTGCAGTCTGCTGATTTAGTTCCTTGACTCACACATTTTCCAGTTTTTTCACCTATCATTGTAGCATGACCTACCAATATAATTTTAAGATTAATTTAAAATCGATGTGAATTTATAACGTCATTCATATTGAAAATTTCTAAAATAAAAAGAAGAATTTGTCTGAGGACACAAATGCCCCCGCCCAAGCTTCGCAATTTTCCCAGTTAAAAAGAGCATAATTCTAGAACGGTAAATGACTCAATAACCAAATTCGAACTCTGTTTACGTGTTGTGGTTCTCAGCATTGAGTATTAGATTCATAAAATTTACATGAGGCAAACTTTAGATAGAGTGGGGAAACGAAAACATTTGCAATTTTCCAAGTTAAAAGCGGGCATAACTCTATAACAGAAAGCGACTTACTGCCCAAATTTGATACCTGCATGTCTGCAAATTGTGGTTTTTGTCTCGCCTTGACGGAGTCATAAAGCGAGACATAGGTATGCTGTTTCCGGCGTCGGCGTCGGCGGCGTCAACAATGTATTAGTTTGTGATTAGGTCTAGTTCATGGTGAACCACTAGTGGTAGGTCAATGATATTTGGTATGCAGTTGTATTAGCATTGGCACATCTCATTACCATAGAGATTATTTTGCCCCGCCCCTTCAGTCAAGGTCTATTGACTTTGAAACTTTTCATAGTTTACATGTATTAGTTTGTGATTGGGTCAATTTATGGGGAACCACTAGTGGTAGGTCAATGATATTTGGTAAGCAGTTGTATAAGCATTGGCATATCTCATTTCCATGGAGATTATTTGGCTCCGCCCCCTTAGTCATGGTCTATAGACTTTGAAAATTTTGCTAAGTTAACATGTATTAGTTTGTGATTAGGTCAGTTCAAGGGGAACCATGAGTGGTAGGCCAATGTTAATTGGTGTTCAGTTGTATAAGCATTAGCACATCTCATTTCCATGGAGAATATTTGGCCCCGCCCCCTCAGTCATGGTCTATTTAATTTGAAACTTTTGCTTAGTTTACATGTATTAGTTTGTGATTAGATCAGTTTAAGATGAACTGCTAATGTTAAGTCAATGATATTTGGTATGCAAATTTATTGGCATTTGCAAGTATCGTTTCCATGGAGATTATATAGCCCCACCCCTGTTCATGGTTCATTGATTTTGAAACTTTTACATAGTTTACGAGTTAACGTTTGTGTTAAGGTTTGTTTAAAGGGAACGACTTATAATAAGTCAATGGTATTTGGTATGCAGTTGTATTACCATTGGCACATCTCATTCCATGGAGATTGTTTAGCCATGAACCTTCAGTCATGGTTCATCGACTTTGAATATTTGCAGAACTTACATGTTAAAGTATTGCTATTTTAATTTCAACATTTGCATTATCAAAATTACAAAAAGGCGAGACATATCTCTGTGATAACAGTTAATTAACATTGAAGATTAGTTTTATAAAATTTGGATGAGGAAAATTTAAGTAAGATTGTGAAAACAAAAATGGGACGGACGGAAGGACAGTCAAGGGTAACACTTAATTCCACCTTAGCCTATCGGCTGGGCATAAAAAATCACTAGCCCAAATAAGAAGCATTTAGATATACCTGTCAAGCTACTGTAGCTTCTTCCACTTCCTCTTTTCTGCCAAGCACCATCAAAAGAAACTGTTATTGAAGGTCTATTTGAATGATCATCTTCATCTCTAAAAATATATGCTTCGTGTTAATGGGTCGTTTAGGTCTATTTAATCTTGCAAGCTGGAAATCAGATTAACTTTGTTTTCAATATGCCTATAAATTATCATCCATAATATATATTATTGACTGTTAGGAGATGCCTGAATTTCGTTTGATTTTTTCATAATGCTGAACCCATCGATACTTCGAGATTTAATTTTAAATGTTCACCATTTGCAATGATTTATTTTTTCAGAAAGACATATTCTAAAATTTGTTAATTACTTACTAGATACATCACGATCCCAAATTATTGGTAGGGTTAGCGCCTTCAAACTAGTTTAACCCCGCCACATTTTGTATGTGCATGTCTTAAAGTCAGGAGCCTGTAATTCAGTGGTTGTCGTTTGTTGCTGCATATCATATTTGTTTTTCGTCTATTATTTTGTACATAAATCAGACCGTTTGTTTTTCTCGTTTGAATTGTTTTACAGTATTTCGGAGCCTTTTAAGCTGACTATGCGATATGGGTTTTGCTCATTATTGAAGGCCGTACGGTTTAATAGTTGTTAGTTTCTAGGTAATTATGTCTCTCGTTGAGAGTTGTCTTATTGCATGTCAATCATACCACATCTTCTTATTTTTTATAGATATAAAAATTTTGACTTACCTGCTTAAATCTATATTTCTTCTTGTAGAGCTTTCTGACAAGATATTTCAGCACACTTTTCTATGGTTTTGCCGATTTCTCTTTCTCTTATCTTTAAATTCTTAACTGATATTGGGGGGATGTTAATGCCAGCAAGGAAATTGACTGTCTGGTGTGGGCCCATTCCTGCATCTAAATAGGCTAAACAAAGATTTTTTCTCTCATAAATATTATGTTATAAAATTTAAGTTTATTGGAAAAGCATTTTAATACAATGTTCGTACTTAAGAAATACGTATCGTAAAAATAAAACCTCTAATTATAAATTCTAATTGCAACATTTGTATACAGTTTTTACTGAAATCGCAATAACTAGTGACATAATTTTGCCCATTTCAAAATAAATTAATTAATGCACGCACAAATTTCTAAATTTTCAGTATACTATACATGCTATATGAACTTTGCTAATCATTTTTTATTTCATTTTGAAGCGGCGGTAAAGGATAATTGTCGTGTAGCGGAATTGTAATTTTTCCTTCGCGTATGTTCATGCTTGAAACTCATTATTCACAATATTCTTTTCAAATTGACTAAAAAGAAAAGTGTAACCTTTTTTTTTTATAATTTTTCGTTCAATTTAGAAGACCATTTAATTTCCGTTTATTCGTGCAGAAGGTCCCATCCCCATTTCGATTCGCATTCATTTTTTTCTTTCTTCATTTTCTCTTGCTTGTACCCTTCTGAAGTAATTTCCAACATTACATTTCGCAAATTTTATGTCAAGCAACAATTTAAATTTCTTGTTCAATATCTTTATTAATTTTTTTTTTTTAATCCTTTATTTTTTACTCTCGGTACTAGCACTTTCCAATTCTATTTATAGACCATATTGCGGACGTGAAAGAAAGCACTGTAAACAACGGTTTTTTGTTTGTATGAACATCCAAATGTTTATATTTATGTGAGAAAATGATTATCTAACACGAAGATCAAATCAAGAATATCATTATGAAGCATATAAAAGTGTATTTCCTCTTTTTTGTCGAGAGTTGAATACCTCTTAGTGTTGACAGCTGTTTTGAGAAAGGAATTTATTTCTTTGTATGCAACTGTAACTTGTAAGTGTAAGTCTTCGTCTATAGTATAGGCTATTTGCTATGGAATTTCAAAAAATAAAATGAAAATAAAAAAGCCAACATTATAGTGTGAGCTTTAATTTGTTATTGTGTGTATATTCAAGTGTTTGTAATATTCTTACCCATGCTACATTTTGTATTCACGTCCCATATCAACATTCCCTTTTTTAGCTCACCTGGCCCGAAGGGCCAATTGAGCTTTTCTCATCACTTGGCGTCCGTCGTCCGTCGTCGTCGTCGTCCGTCGTCGTTAGCTTTTTACAAAAATCTTCTCCTCTGAAACCACTGGGCCAAATTTAACCAAACTTGGCCACAATCATCATTAGGGTATCTAGTTTTTAAAATGTGTCTGATGACCCCGCCCACCAACCAAGATGGCCGCCATGGCTAAAAATAGAACATAGGGGTAAAATGTAGATTTTGGCTTATATCTCTGAAACCAAAGCATTTAGAGTAAATCTGACACAGGGTAAAACTGATAATTAGGTCAATATCTATCTGCCCTGAAATTTTCAGACAAATCTGACAACCTGTTGTTGGGTTGCTGCCCCTGAATTGGTAATTTTAAGGAAATTTTGCAGTTTTTGGTATTATCTTGAATGTTATTATAGATAGAGATAAACTGTAAACAGCAATAATGTTCAGCAAAGTAAGATCTACACATAAGTTTTTCATGACCAAAATTGTCAGTCGACCCCTTTAGGAGTTATTGCCCTTAATAGTCAATTGTAACAATTTTTTGTAATTTTTTGTAATCTTTTACAAAAATCTTCTTCTCTGAAACTACTGAGACAAATTTAACCATACTTGGCCATAATCATTTTTAGGGTATATAGTTTAAAAAATTTGTCCGATGACCCTGCCTTCCAACCATCATGGCCGACTTGGTTGAAAATAGAACATAGGGGTAAATGCAGTTTTTGGTTTATAACCCGTTGTTGGATTGCTGCCCCTGAGTTAGTAATTTTACAAAAATTTTGCAGTTTTTTTATATTATCTTAGATATCATTATAATATCTAATATCTAATACTATTAATTATGATTTTAACCTTATTTAACATGATTTCCAAAGCATCAGTAAATACAGGTGAGCGACATAGGCTCTTGAGAGCCTCTAGTTGAAGTATCTGATCTGTGCCGTTTACCAGTGTTTATTAAGTTTGTGTAGGGACAGCTGTCACAAGGTATATACAAAATACTTCCGAGACCGTATCTTTGTTCTTTTAAACAGTTGTGTAGAAACAATGGTGCGTAGCAGTTCTTGCAAGCTTTCAGTTAGTCAGCTAGTAAACCCAACTCAACCACTCTTCGACCATCACGCCATGCCAAATTATTTTCATTTTCGTGGGAGGGAAGTAATGTTTCACTCGAACTAGACATTTCATTTACAATAACTGCACTTTTATATTTTGATGAGAAGCTTTCAATACTTTACCACCGAATTGACCATTTTTCCGACGAAGCGGTGTATCTTCCGACATCTTGAAAATATTTTTCTGGTGTAAGGGAGATAACTCGCATAACAACGAACGCAAATTTTCCCGTTTTCCGCTAGAGGCGTTCATTTACGTACCTCTCACCTTAAAATAGAGTTAAAGTTTTCATTTTCAATCAAATACGGTACGAATGGTTTTTGTTCATGATTTATACGAAATGACAAATTAAGAATATGCAGTAATGTTGGATACTGAATGACAAAGAAAAAAAAATGGTTTAGGTACAAATTACTATTAAATAAGAATGGGGGAATGCTCATCACGTCAGTGCATGCATTGTGTTAAGGTAAAGCTTTAGCTCATATCTAAATATTAATCAGAGGATCTGTTATCAAGACTATATTGGCAGATTTTGCTGTATTTCAGAAGCTTGGAGTACTAGTCCTTAAGCAAATACGTACAGTAAGACACAGTTATGTTTTAGACTGATGATACTTGTTGTTTTTTCGAGTTCAAGGGCGAAACGTGGCATACTCGTACCTTCTCCTTAAACAATACTAAGAGACAACTGTTCGGAAATAAAATTGTTTTCAACCCGATGCCAATTTACTTGTTATTGTCATATAATGAAGCATGATCCTACATCGACCCATGCACACTACAAAGTCACATTGATATACATTATTTCTTAAAAATGACAGCAGAGTCTAAGAAAGTTGTGAATAAATTTTCCATCGACTATAAAAGATCTGACATTGACGCCGCCGATTAACAAAAATGCATGATATTCTAATTGAAATTACGCCCCACTACAATCGAATATCGATCGCTAGGCTTTACAGTTAAGATAAGACAAACTTTTTTACTTTCTATTCTTTTTTGCAAAGTTATAAATGAACAATTTACTTAGCTCGCGCGCTACGTAATTACAGTAATAAAAAAATATATATAGATATAAGAAGATGTGGTATGAGTGCCAATGAGACAACTCTCCATCCGATTCACAATTTGTAAAAGTAAACCATTATAGGTCAAAGTACGGCCTTCAATGTAAACATGAAAACTAGTCGAACCATGACACATGTGATCATTCAGGACAGCTTGCAAGTCAAGTAACGAAGACCTTGCAGTTTAATTGAAATTTTAAACATGATTTATTGTCCATTCAACAGCTACAGTTACACCAAAAACATTAAAATGTAGGTTTTACTACAATGTTTTGTTCTAGACCCGGACGATTAAGAGCTTGCTAAATTGTATCAGCACACCTATTTGTTATTGAGGACCTCTAAATGTGTGTTGGTGTAATTTTTGTCGTCAGTATTCTCTCTCATTGTATCATATAATCCCTTAATCTATTATATAGTGTACATATTCTAATTCTATACTTGTATCCTTATTTGTCAGGTTGCCCCAAAATCCGGAAATACCATTATCAACTGAAAATTCATTGTTGGAGGATTATGTACTAGGTATGTAGATCGTATATTATTTTGTACTTTGAGTAGTAGGACTCTTTAATAAAAAAAAACTACTAAAACAGTAGCAAATAAGTATAAGGTTCCTTTTCTTGTATCTGGATGGCCGCATGTTCAACCAGTTATTAAAAGACTTTAACAAATCATTGTAAGAACATGCATTGTAACCTTTAATGCACCTGTTCTGACTGAATTATTGTATTAATGTGCATCACATTCTGAAAACCAATCAATGTCGAGTGCTGTTAGCTATATTTGCACCAACAATTAACTAGACAAATATACTAATGTTAGATCATAAGCAAAAGGACGGACTTCCGCCTATTTTTATACGACCGCAAAAAAATTTTTGTGGTCGTATATTGGTATGACGTCGTCGTCGTCGTCGTCGTCCGGCGTCGTCCGAAGACACATTGGTTTTCGCACTCTAACTTTAGTTTAAGTGAATGGATCTCTATGAAATTTTACCACAAGGTTCAATACTACAAAAGGAAGGTTGGGATTGATTTTGGGGGTTATGGTACCAACAGTAAAGGAATTAGGGGCCAAAAAGGGGCCATAAATAAGCATTTTTGTAACTTCCAGACATAACTTGTGTGTTAGTGTATGGATCTCTCTGACATTGTACCACAAGGTTCCATATCACAAAAGGAATGCTGGGATTGATTTTGGGGGTAATTGCCTCAAAATTGTAGGAATTAGGGGCCAAAAAAGGGGCAAAAAACAAGCATTTTTCTAGTTTCATGACAATAACTTGTGTGTAAGTGTATGGATCTTTCTGAAATTGTACTTCAAGGTTCCATATCACAAAGGGAAAGCTGGGTTTGAGTTTGGGGGGTAATTGCCCTAAACGTTTAGGAATTTGGGGCCAAAAAGGGGCCAAAAAACACATTTTTCTAGTTTCCAGACAATAACTTGTGTTCAAATGTATGGATCTCTCTGAAATTGTACTGCAAGGTACCATACCACAAAGGGAAGGCTGGGATTGAGTTTGGGGGTGATGAATTATAAGGGGGTTCAAAAAATTGGGGGGGGGGGATTTTTTTTTCTTCATTTTTTTTCTTTTTTTCCTTTTTTTTTTCTTTTAAAATTTTCCATTTTAAGTTGGTTAGTTCTAATTTATATTTAAAAGCAAATAATAATGATATGGTAGGAGATACACACCAAACAGGATGTGTAAATTATTATATAATAAGTACTGTGCAATAGCAAGAAATTTTCAATTGCACAGTATTGCACAATAGCAAGAAATCTTCAATTGCACAGTATTGCACAATAGCAAGAAATCTTCAATTGCACAGTATTGCGCAATAGCAAGAAATATCCAATAGCACAACATTGCGCAATAGCAAGAAATTGTCAATTGTACAGTATTGCGCAATAGCAAGAAATATTTAATTGCACAGTATTGTGCAAAAGAAGATACTTCATATAAATAGCTTATTTCTTGACCAATTTCAATGGGGTTTTATTCTTGAATTCTTGGGGTTCTTTAATATGCTGAATCGAACCGTGTATTTAGTTTTTGGATTTTGGGCCCCGTTTTTAAATTGGTCCACATTGAGGTCCAAAGGGTCCAAAATTAAACTTTGTTTGATTTCATCAAAAATTGAATTATTGGGGTACTTTGATATGCCGAATCTAACCGTGTATTTAGATTCTTAATTTTTGGTTCCGTTTTCAAATTGGTCTACATTAAGGTCCAAAGGGTCAAAAATTAAACTTAGTTTGATTTTAACAAAAATTGAATTCTTAGGGTTCTTTGATATGCTGAATCTAAACATGTATTTAGATTTTTGATTATGGGCACAGTTTTCAAGTTGGTCCAAATCGGGGTCCAAAATTAAACTTTGTTTGATTTCAACAAAAATTGAATATATGGGGTTTTTTGATATGCTGAATCTAACCATGTATTTAGATTTTGGATTTTTGGGCCCCGTTATCAACTTTGTCCACATTGAGGTCAAAAGGGTCCAAAATTAAACTTTGTTTGATTTCATCAAAAATTGAATTCTTGGGGTTCTTTGATATGCTGAATCTTACCATGTATTTAGATTTTGGATATTGGACCATAATAGGTGAATGTCCAATTTAAAATTTTTAAGTTCTTAGACCACATTCATTCGGTGTCAGAAACCTATGCTGTGTCAAATATTTAATCACAATCCAAATGCAAAGCTGTATCAAGCTTGAATGTTGTGTCCATACTTGCCCCAACTGTTCAGGGTTCGACCTCTGCGGTCGTATCAAGCTGCGCCCTGCGGAGCATTTTATTAAAAATAATGACGAGAAATTTCGCAGCCAATATTTCTGTTGTGAATGTCTAAATGTAGTGTGCAGTGGAAATTAAGTAAATTTGGAATTAATTGCAAGCATTTTTTTGCAGCTAATAGAAAGGCTGCATGTATTGCAGTTCTGGTAGTTTGTATACTGATGTTATCCGTTTCAAGTAAGTATTCATAAGTTGGCTTAATCTCAGATATGTCAGACATAAATGTAGGATGTTCATCTGTCGGCGACAGCGTTAACTGTTTTGTATAAAGCTTTAAATCTCTAAAAAGGTATTTGATACTTCATATTTTGTATACATATGTCTTATGTAACGAATTTGCTGTCTGTCAAATGTCCGTTGACTTTGAGAATATCTTCTTTGTTCAACGAGTGTTAAAAAGAACTGTATCTTCTTTATATCACTTATTGATAGTGAAGGACATTGCTTTTGAAACACTTAGTAATCACAGCAAAGTCTACATGTTCCTCATGCAAAATCCATCAGATATTGACCTCGTTTTATAGATAAGATATCGAGTTTAAGTCCGATTCTGGTATTAAATATGACCACCAAGTGTGACAGGGGTATAGCCATTCTTGGTCTTCTTCCGTCCGGCAGTAAAACCCTTCCTGAAGAGGGGCGTCTGTTTAGTTGTACTGGATGTACAATTACGTAGTCACGTCCGGTCAGAAGGGAAACGTATAATCCGATGCCTCGTGTAGGGAGAGTACCACGCTCTCTGCATGTTAAGAATCCTTGCAACGACTTTTTTTAGGGGTCTGTAGGTGGCCTGTTTCAAGGCAAACTGTCTATTTCTGTTTCTTTCCACTAGACCCTCATTTTCCAGTGGCAGTCTAAATTTTCCCGGCCTTCATCCCGGACAGCCTCTATTATGGATCTATCTACGGTATTTATTGTTAACTGAATTGTTCTCGTTCTGAACATGCATGACATATTTGCCTATGGATTTTAAGAAACAAACAATCAATCAATCAATTCTTGAAATCAAAATATATATATTTTTTTTTTATTTTGATAAAAAAAATCATTGTTGTTTTTTTCTATTGTATTTATGTCACTCTAATTTTTCAGGGTAATTTGTTTTTCTGTTTATCGGTTATATTTTGGTATATCCTTAGGTGCATCTTTTCTACTTGTCCACCTATCGAAATAAACCCGGTAGAGATATGAGCTGGGTACACTAGTTGAACCCTGTTGACATGAATTATCATTGATATGGCCATAATTATAAATTAACTGTTTACATAGTATTCAATTTGTCGAAAAACTAAGAACTTTATACCACAGGAATAGATTTTCATTAGCTGTATTTGGCAAAACATCTCTGAATTTCGGGTACTCAAAGCTCTTCAACTTCGTATTTTATTTGCCCTTTCTTACGTTTTTTGTTCGAGCTTCACTGATTAGTATTGTAGACAAAACCCGCGTCTAGCGTACATAATTTACATCCTGGTAACTATGATGACTTTATATACATAATTGTGTACCTCTCCCAAGTTGGTCACCAAGCCAGTAGCTGACATATGCAATTTATAAGTGTTTTTTTCTTTCTTATTTAAATAATTTCGTGTTTTAAGACAGAACTGTAAAGTTTCTGTTTAATGTATTCATAACTCTTTTTTGACCTCTAACTTCTCACGTATTTAAGTGGTCTGTTCTACTATGCGGTAATATTGGCAGTTCCTGTTTTGATGTATGATCTTGAAAATATTAATATTAAAACTTGCAATTTTGAATCTACTGACTACCAACTATATTTAAAGGCATGACTGGACTTAGTACATAACCATACAATTGATTCGGTTATATAATTAATTGTTTATTTAATTCATTGTGTTAATGATCAAAATGCACTTCTTTTATTTTCAGTAATATTTTTGGTATTGCCTATCATAGAAGATTGTTTATGCAGAATGAAACGCCAACGCACAGGTTTGAACTTTTATGAAATAGATAGAACCAATAATCTCAATTTTGTTTGATATCATATAACATGCTAAAACGTAGAGAAAATTCTTTTTGGTACTAAACCAACACAGTGCTTCATTGCTAGGCGCCTATACAAATAATTGTTACTTTAATTCAGTAAATTGTATGCTCCTATTCAATAAAATATCATTAATACGGTGTATTCGTTAATAATCTGCTCGTGTTATAGGCAATTATGAATCAACACTAAGTGTTTTCTACCGTCGGGCATAGATTAACCGAGCCAGATTCGGGACAACCTTTTGGAACTTTTGATTTCAATGCTCGTCCACTGCGTTACTGATTTGGTTTTCTAATTGTTACGCTCAAAGCGCCAACTACGAGTCTAAATTTAAAAAACATGAAAACCAAGGATCAATGATCAGCTTGTTCCGTTGATTGATAGCGTTTGATTTTGTCAGTTTTTATGCAGGCGGAAACCCAGTTGTAATTAAACAAAAGAAATGAAGCTCTTTGTTAGAGAAGGTAAAAAAGGCCAATGGTAAATTTGAATGGTTTACATCTATGGGCTTTAAAAGTTTAATGAATGTTCCTAATGTAGGATTTTATGCATCTTGTGTATGTGTTTTTATCAAATTATGATATAGAGCTTTGAGATATTTGTAAACTTTTAAATTATAGACACATTTTCACAAAACTGTTGAGTGTGGTAGGTGCAAATACATGTGGATCTTTTTTGTGCATAAGCATAAATTCCGCAAAAAAAATGTTCCAAAGAAAGATAATAGATTGATCTTTTTAGAGCATTAATATAATCTCTGCCCCAGGCGACAGTTTTTGGGGGAAATCGCCCAAAAATGGGCAATAATTTCATCGAAAAGAAAGTTGAGTACACCTTTTTATGTTCAGGCGTGTTTGAGTTGACTGTTCTGTCTTGAAAGAGTATAAAAGAAAAATATTTGATTATCATCTCGCTTCAGATTCTATTATTTTTATATATTTGGTCTCAAGGTTGATATAACATTTAAAATTTACAGTACTAAAAAATGAAATTGATGGGTCAAGTAAAATACCTTTCTAATGAGTCATAACAACAGAGTAGGTGTGTTCGAATAACAAATTTTTACTAAAAGTACTTGACGACAGACTTTTTAAGTTAATCTAAAAAATGCATAACTTCAAAAAACTTTCATTTTTTTGTGTGTGTTATCTAGGGTAATTAGTCTTCAACCTCTGAAAATTTTTAGTCTGCACTTCCACGAAATATTTAATAAGAAATTTTTTAAATATTTTTGAACTTTCGAAAATTCCTCTTGACAACCGATCAGACAATAGTTTTAAGTTGATCAAATGCATAAAAGTACATTAAATGATCGGTTTTCAAGAGCTAAATTGACAGCGCGTCATCACTACAATGGCTTCCATTTTTACGAAAATAAAAGTAAGGTGGCGTAATGGGGAGATATTTTGACGAAGTAGAATCCTGACTGTATGGACTTCCCCTTTTTAGTCCCCTACCGTCGAGGTCGAAGGGGACTTTAGGTTTGCACTCTGTCCGTCCGTCTGTCTGTCTGTCTGTCCATCCATCCGTCAGTCTGGCAAATCAGTTTTCCACACCTTTTTTCTTCGTTCTTGAAGATATTGATTTGATATTTCGTATATAGTTTTATCATGACTAGTTACAGATCAAGTTCGAATTTTGTTCCGGTTTGATGATTTTGTGCAGAGTTATCGTCCTTGGACTTAAAAAAATTCGGAAAGTAATCAGTTTTCCTCACTTTTTTTTCATCATGCTTGAAGACATTGATTTGATATTTGGTATATAGTTTTACCATGACAAGTTACAAATCAAGTTCAAATTTCGTTCGGTTCGGATGATTTTTTCAGCAGAGTTATGGTCCTTGGACTTAGAAAAATCCACTCAAATAATCAGTTTTCCACACTGTTTTTGTTATGTTGAAGATATTGATTTGATATTTGTTATAAAGTTTACACCATGACAAGTTATAGATCAAGTTAGCATTTTGTTCAAGTACAATGAATTTTTAACCGGTAGGGGACTATGTATTGCCATGCAATACTCTCGGAATGTTTGTTAAATTTGAGTTTGGTTTTTTGTTATAGTTTATTTTCTTAACTGGTTTGTATCTTTGTATCTTTGTATCCTTACATAAGTTTTTCCAACCAAAACATGCAAAACATTTTTCGCAAAAGGTGTCCAATATTTGATTTTAATATATATATTTTAAAAACATGATAAAAATAATATTTTACTATTTGGTTGATTCCGAAGTGCTTTTAAGTATTAACCTTAATCAAGAATGCTCGTATCCAAAAAGAGTTGAAAGCACAACATGTATACCCCCCTGAACAAGTGAAGAGCTAAATAATCAAAAGGGATATAAAAGAATAACAAAATCCATCTAAGGTCGACTTTGCCAGAGAGAGTTAGAACCTTACTTGTTTTTTTTTTAATAATTTATCTATTTATCAACGGGGAATTTTATTGAAAAGCAAGTTATAAATTATTTCGGTACTCAGCTGATTTACATTTACCTTCAACAGAAAATCCCATACCAAAACAAAAACAACAAAAGCCAAAGATTTATAACTGTCTAAACACACGATGAGCTAAAATTTCTATTAACAGTATTAAAACACATACATTTGTCAGGTTAGACGTAAGAATCACTATTATTATATAAATATTATAGTAGGTATGTGTTCTGTAAGTCAACTATTTTTTCTAAAAACGTCCATCGGAAGATACCAAGACCTTGTTGATAAATATTCCGTATCAACTTCACAAATAATGCATGATGGTCTTGAAGTAAAGATTCTAGGTACTGACGTTGTTTATCATCTTAATAACGTGTTATAGTGTTCTTTCATTTGTCTTTGTAAATTATTAACCTTTACTGTTTAGTCCATTTTTTTGTAATGTCCTTTTGGCGTGGCTCGATACTTATACATCCCGTCATTGTTTTATTGTGCTATGATCTTTTTATTCCCCTACCGACGAAGTCGAAGGGGACTTAAGGTTTGCACTCTGTCCGTCTGTCTGTCTGTATGTCTGTCTGCCAGTCCAGCAAATCAGTTTTCCACACTATTTTTCGTCATGCTGGAAGATATTGATTTAATAATTAGTATATAGTTTTATCTTATCAAGTTACAGATCAAGTTTGAATTTTGTTACGGTCTGATGATTTTGTCTAGAGTTATGGTCCTTGGACTTAGAAAATTCACTCAAATATTCAGTTTTCCACACTTTTTTTTGTCATGCTTGAAGATATTGATTTAATAATTGGGATTTAGTTGTATCTTATCAAGTTACAGATCAATTTCGAATTTTGTTCCAGTCTGTTGATTTTGTGCAGAATTATGGTCCTTGGACTTACAAACTTCACTCAAATAATCAGTTTTCCACACTTTTTTTCGTCATGCTGGAAGATATTGATTTAATCATTAGTATATAGTTTTATCTTATCAAGTTACTGATCAAGTCCGAATTTTGTTTAGGTCTGTTGATTTTGTGCAGAGTTATGGTCCTTGGACTTAGAAAATTCACTCAAATAATCAGTTTTCCACATTTTTTTCGATATGCTTCAAGATGTTTATTTAAAAATTGGTACGTAGTTTTATCTTATCAAGTTACAGATCAAGTTCGAATTTTGTTCCAGTCTGATGATTTTGTCCAGAGTTATGGTCCTTGGACTTAGAAAATGCACTCAAATAATCAGTTTCCACACTTTTTGTCATCATGCTTGAAGATATTGACTTGATATTTGTTATATAGTTTACACCATGACAAGTTATAGATCAAGTTAGCATTTTGTTCCAGTACAATAAATTCTTAACCGGTAGGGGACTATGTATTGCCATGCAATACTCTCAGAATGCTTGTTTTTTGTGTCTTTCGTTTTTGCTTATGTGCTTTGTCTATATGCCATGTTGTTTTTCTGTGTTGACATATTTGTTTATTTTTATAGTGATTAAGATTATAACACAATGTTGACTGCTGTACCCTTATTTTTGACATTTTTACCTATTATGTCTGTTTTTATCGTTCATTAATTTTTGTCAATATAATGGAATTTTATGCGACTGTCATACAAGTGAGAGGTTTAGCTAGCTATAAAACCAGGTTTAATCCAACATTTTCTACATAGCGAAATGCCTGTACCAAGGCAGGAATATAACACTTGTTTTCGATTCGTTTGATGTGTTTGAGCTTTTGATTTTGCCATTTGATAAGGGTCTTTCTGTTTTGAATTCTCCTTGGAGTTCTTTATTTTTGTTATTTTACTTTTTTTCATAGCTAGATGTATCAATGACAATTTCGTTTTTGTGAGTTGAGATTTGGTGAATCATAATAGGAGGTTGATTACTCGCGTTTTAAGTGACAGTAAGAAGACAATATAATTCATAACGTCAGATAGCTTTTAGTTATACATAGACTTCTACTTTAAATTGTACAAAACATGGAAATAAAGTTCAAAAGGTTTTATCGTTGGAACTTGGTGAGAGAATTAATAGCAAAAGGCATAGCAATAAGTAAAAAAAACCAAAAAAAAACGTAAAATAAACCGTATTATGTATATTTTATTTTGTAGAGATTGACGAAAAAATTGCTTCTCGGATAGCCATTGAAAAATCTAATTGGGAAAAACAATTTGATGCAATTGATTTTGAAAAAAAGGAGTTAAAGGGCAAAATATGGAAACTCGAAGATAGTATAGGAAAAGTTCCATGCCATGTACGAGGTAAAATTTGTTCAAACTAGATTGTACATGATTTTACAAACAACATAAATGATATTTATGTTTAGGCTCAAGTTAATGTGTACAGTACCTCTATACGTGAAGCGTTGTGTTGCATTATATAAGGTACGGATAAAGGGAACATATCAAAGTTTAAAGAATCAATTATTGTCAGTCTATTTGAATGTTCATGTGTGTTTTCTATTACCTAGGTAACATTTCATATTTGTTCATTTACATGTATATGAACTCATATGCAAAAATCCAGAAATTCAAACAGTTTGTCATAGAATTATGAGCATGCGATTAATGGTTATACAGTATACATTATAACAGATCAAAACATTTATATGGGTTAATTCAACCTAATTGTATGAATGATAGTATTTGCTGATCAATAGGGATGGGTGCTCTTTTTAGAAAATGTCGCCATTTTAGTATAAGAACCTTCAACGATACTCAAATTATTACTGTTATTCGAATATATAGAAATATGAGTAAAAGGACAATTATCAAAATTCGCTTTCTAGGCATCGGAAGCAGTGAATGTGAAAGTAAAACAAATCTCAAATAGTAATTCCCATTTGTATATTAAACTGGTTTATATCCTTAACCACTGAACCATTTTTGTCCCCCGCGCAATAGAAACATAGAAATACCGGGCGTCCGTCCGTCCGGTCTTGTTAGCGCTCTCACGTGTACACTTCTAGCAAGATTTTTCTAAAACTTATATCATAGGTTTATATCAGCAATGTCTTGGAAAGTTCGAAAATGAGTCCCTTTGGAAATATTATTTATATGGAAAATTGCCTTATGAGCGCTCTAATGTGTACAATTCTTGCCAGATTTTTATGAAATTTATATTATAGGTTTATATCAGCAATGTCTTTGACACTTTCGAAAATAAGTACTGATCAAATATTTTAACGAGTTATACCCCTTAGAAGTATTATTGGAACTCTGTTCTTTTTATTAAATTAGTATTAATCATTCAGTAGATGGTAAAGTTGTTGTGTAATCAGTTTGTTCAGTATATTGACCTGAGTAAGGTTCGTTGACATATATCCGAGTACCATAACAAGAAAATTTGACCATGCTAGCCGAAGGTTGTTAATAGAATTCAAACTTGGATACACAAAGAATTCGGCTGAGTAACATACATGTAAAAACAATAAATTCTTATCTTTACCTCATGTCCTTATGCATTGATATAACAAATCAATGTTATGAAAAAAAAAACACCAAAGATACCAGGCTTAACATGTTGTACGCAATACGCGTGTTTCGTCTACATATAACTCATCAGTGACGCTCGAATAAAAAAAGTTAAAAAGCCGGAAGATTTTGCAAAATAAAGCTAAGCAAATCAATACATTAAGGTGGTACCAAACACCTTGACTAAAATTAATTTGGCTAGTTTAATTTTCATAAAATTTTGACAAAATATTTGCTTGACGCTTTGACAAAAATATAAAAATTTCAAAAAACTTGAACCACACACGCTATCGGAAAAATTTCATTGGATATATACCAGTTTGACAAACACTAATTTTGATCATTGAGAAGCTTAATATGTCCTTAACAATAGAACGTGATTAAAGCGTTGAGCTGATTTTTACAGAGTTATCACCCTGTAGTGTTATGTACCACCTTAATCAGATAACATAAGCTGCAAATACAAAAATCCATATAATTTCGCATATTATGATACATACTTCTATACAAATATAAATAAGAAGATGTTGTATGAGTGCCAATGAGACAACTCTCCATCCAAGTCACAATGTGTAAAAAGTAAACAATTGAAGGTTAAAGTACGGCCTTCAACACGGAGCATTGGCTCACGCCGAACAGCAAGCTATAAAGGGCCCCAAAATGACGTGTAAAACAATTTAAACAGGAAAATCAACGGTCTAATCTATATGAGAAACACTTAATGAACCACACCAACAAACGACAACCACTGAACATTAGGATCCTGACTTAGTACAGGTGCATACAAATGCAGCGGGTTTTAACTTTTTAACAGGCGCCAACCTACATCCTAACCTAAAACAGTAGTGTAGTAACATTACAACATAAAAAGACACATTTTAAAATAGCAATTGAAATGGCTTAACTCGATCAAAAAGACAAATAAACAATAACAAGTAAACATACACTGAACGAATAATTTTGACACAATGTATATACAATATTAAGATATTATACAAATGCCTATCACAAGACATTTCTGGCAATGGAAATTCGGTGTTATGCCAATTAAGCTTTTTGGGTATGTTGTATTAAAAAAATACAATATTTACATTTGTTCGACATATTATTCTCATAAACACGTAAATTTTACTCTTACTTCACAGAACTGCAAAAGGAAACACTATTGAATTGGTCCAATGAACTTACTAAATTTGTTGTAACACAAGCCGCGCAATCAGTATATCAACGCATCCAGACAGAAAAACTAGTTGCTATTATAGGACCAACAGGGACGGGTAAATCCGCATGTGCTTATCACATAGCATTTAGATTAAAGAACGAATATGGTTATACAATTGTGCCTGCACGGCAGCCATTAGACATAACTCAATACTATTTACCAGGTACAAATCAAGTATTCATCATTGATGATTTCATCGGGAAGTATGCCTTTGATGAGGCTGAAGCAGTTTCATGGGAAAAAGAAGGTCCATACATTCATAAGGTTTTAAGTAACAACGATCAAACTAAAGTAATACTAACGTGTAGAAAGTCTATTTGGCATCCTGAAATATGCGAACGCTTTAGATTATCAGCTTTCGTTTGCGATTTACATACAGACGAGTTAAGATTAACTCTGTCAGAAAAACGAACCATCTGTGAGGCATATCTTGAAAAAAGTGACCTAAATGCCACAAATGACGAAATAATAACGATGTATCCTTTTCTGCCCTCGTTATGTTCGATCTTTTCATCAAAAGACGTTGGTACAGTAGAACACTTTTTTACCTTACCCGTTCAATTCATCGAAGAGGAAATAGACAATTACAAAATAAAATCACCAGTACTTTATATTTCTTTAGCTCTACTTGCTATCGAACAAAAAATTACAAAAAAATCATTTTTTGATAACATTGAAAATGAAGAGTTGATAAAAAACTTGTTTGCAGAATCTGGATCTCAAATACTTCCATCAAAAAGACTTATTATCAGTCAACTCGAGGCTTTGACTGACACATACGTAAAGGTTGATAAAGAGTGTTTCGAATTTATTCATCAGACTATGCAAAATATTGTTCTTTACTGCATTGCAAAAACATTTATAAACTCCGTACTAAAGTACAGTAAAAGCTATGTAATTAAAAATCAGGTAAAATTGGCATGCCTCAAGGAAGAGCAGAATGTTGCTGTAATAAAAGTTACACCAGAACATGAAGAGGCTTATTTTACACGTCTTTCAAGTGACCTTAGCGAAGGACAGTTTGCGGATGTTTTTGAAAATAATCAAAATGCCTTTCCAATATTCAGACAGAAGTTTTTAGTCTATTTGAACAACGGTAGAAAGATAAATAATTGGAAAACAAATTCAGACGGTTTAACTATCCTTCATGTTGTTTCATCATTGGGCTATGTAGATTTTGCTTCTTATTTTATGAATTTGGACAAAGGAATGATTAATAAGACCGATGCAAAGGGAAACACACCTTTGCATTTAGCATCCATGAATGGTCATCTTGATATTGTAAAATTGCTTGTTGAAATCGGTCGAAACGTTCACATTTTAAACACGGACAAATTATCGCCTTTTTTCTATGCATGTGAAAATAATATTATCTCTGTCGTGAATTATTTGATCAATTTACCGAACGACGTAGCTAAGATCAACGAAACATATATGATGAGAGAACACAAAAGTGTTCTTCACATAGCTTGTCTGAAAGGTTTTACAAAACTTATAACAATTCTGCTGGACCATCGCGCTACTGTTGACATACAAGATAAAGGTGGATTAACGCCGTTACATTTGGCATGCTTAGGTGGACAGTATGATACAGCTTCGTTGTTACTTAAAGCTGGAGCCAACGTTAATGCATTGGACAAACTAGAAATGACTCCTGTTTATTATGCATGTACAACGGATTATAAAGATATTGTGGAACTTCTAATTCAAAATAAGGCAGATATAAATAAAAGCTCATCAAACGGTTCCACACCTTTGCATGCGGCATGTGAGAAAGAGAGTATAGACGTTGTGAATACTTTATTAAAAACAGATTCAAAAGTAGATGTCAAAGACAAAACAGGGGAAACACCTCTTCATTTAGCATGTAGAAAGGGAAATGAAAAAATCGTAATATTGTTAATTGACAACGGTGCTTCCATTAATGGGAAAACAAAAAAAGATAAGATGAGACCCTTTCATGAAGCTTGCAGAAATGGGCATCGTAATGTTGTAGAAATTCTTTTGGAGAATAATGTCAAATACGACAAGCAAAATGAGCAGGGATGGACAGGCCTTTTCTTAAGTTGTGCAAACGGATACAATGATATAGTAAAGATGATACTGAATCGTAAGGCTGGTGTAAATCTTACTGATAAAGACGGTGTTACTGCTCTTCACGCCGCTTGTATGAACAGTCATAAAGACGTTGTTAACACATTGATCGAGAAAAAGGCGAATGTAAATGTAGCAGACGTTCATGGGGAAACTCCTCTTTATAAATCATGCGACAACGGTAACATTGAAATAGTTAAGATATTGCTCAGTAATGGTGCAAAGGTTAAAATATGTGGAACCTCTGGATTGTCTCCTGCAGACATTGCAAAGAAAAACGGGTTTAGCCACATTTTTACGCTATTGAACAAGGAAAGCAACTGATCAAAATAGTGTAAAAGCTGATGTAAATTGGTATCAGAAATATAAGACAATGTAAATATACATTTCCGATATCTCTATGAATTTTCGCTTTTGTTGTATGCGCAATAATGTCTTTTTTTGACACAGTTTTAAATTTACAAAATCAAAATAATTTTTATGTTAAAAACAAATGTTTTCTTCATAATGCCAATCATCGTTAACACGATTTGATTTGTGCAATTCTTCTATTATTTCTTTTACACATCGATTACATAAATCCATTCAAAAGGTTAGATTTTTTTATTTTTGATGAAATACATTTTATTTTATCTTCATTTAGAGAAAAAAATATAATTGAAGTAAATGTCAATAAGTAAACTCATCATAGATACCAGGATTAAAACTGTGTACGCCAGACGCGCGTTTCATCTACAAACGACTCGTCAGTGAGGCTCAAATAAAATAATTTCCAAAGGCCAAATAAAGTATGAAGTCGAAGAGCATTGAGGATCCAAAATTCCTAAAGGTTTTGCCAAATTCATTTAAGGTAGTCTCTATCCAATGATAAAATATTATCAGATATAAGTCCATCTGGAGGTCAGTATAAAGACTACACAAAGTACCTATACAATATGTCAAGCTCTAAATTGTTTCTACTTGGTAAGAAAAAATGTTGAATAAAATAGCTGCGTCTGATGGAAATCGACCTTTTACAAGTGCACATATACATATACATGCACATGTATACGTCTTTGAAAAAAAGTGGACTTTAATTGATTTTGGAACATTCAAATTCGAAATAAAAGATAAATTTTGGTCTGTTTTATAAGGTTCTTAAGTCAACTCAATGTTCAAAAAGTAACAAACTTTGCATAGAGATGTTTTCATCCCGAAATAGGTTAACAGAATAGGTTAACAGATGTATTGATATCTTTTTGCATAAAGTCGATTTCTACTCGACGAAGCTCATTAGTATCAATCAAAGATCTCACATACACACCCAGTTCTTCAAATAACGAATAACATTAGGGAGCAACCATTTAACTTCAAGGGGGGGGGGGGGAGGATACGGCTTTTTGTCTGAGTCATAATTTTTTTTTTAGTTTTTCAACGCTATCAATCAAATTATTTTTTTTTCAAAATTTAACACTATAAGGTATGGGAAAAATCTGGATTAAGAATATTTTTTTTTTGTCATCTGCTTGAGCACAATATTTTTTTAATCAGATTGAGGATCAGAATATTCTAGGATTACATTTTTTGAAATATTAATGTCCTTCGTTTTCACGATTACACTTTTTTTCCGCAACTGCTCCCTAACCGATTTAAATAGTGTGTGATTTTTTTAACAATTTTTCTCGCGTAATGTACCTGTGCACCTTTTTATTACTTTTAATCAACGGATTAATTTTGCGGATAAACGTTGCGTGACCGTCATAAGTGCACTCTATAGTCCTTTTAATCAACGGAATAATTTTGCGTATAAACGTTGTGTAACCGTCATAAGTGCGCTCTATAATACAATTTTCTTTAATTGTATCGGTCTCGGATCATGAGTTACCGCTTATGCTTCGAGCAGACAAGACACATCCGTGTTCATGGGACAGACTTTCGACACCGTAAAAATAAAACGTCAATACTCAAATGATTTCAAAAATCTCTAAGAAATTGCACAAAAACAAACACCTCACAACCCGATAGTCCTTTAACCTTCATTGCTGGAGGCGAAAGCAGGTCTATAACCGCTCGACCTTGTTTGTCCATCCGTCCATCTGTCCGATAGACCTTGGATAGAAAAAGTTTTCTTGTCTTCTAATGAAGTGAATGATTTTATATTTGGTCTGCAGCTAATTAATTATGATGTTGCAGCGTGTAAGCAACTTTTACATCTGCCGATATATTAAATTTTACAAGACTCATTGCACAAGGACAATTTTCGTCAAAGTTTTATTGGCTTGTATGGAAGGGAATGATTTTATATATCATTTTTGGTCTGCATCTTCATAATGATAATATGTAGCATATAAGCAATTTTCCCATCAGTCATGTAGCCACTCCCTGTTTTCTGATAGTTTGAAATTTTACAACACACACTCTTGCCTTCAATGAAAGGGAATGATTAGCTGTGCTGTGGTATATATCCAACCTCAATCAATAACTTTCAGCGACGCAGGTAAAGACCCGCTATTGGTCTTGTTTAGTTTGAAAGTAAAGATAGTAAAATAACTATATGAGTACACATATTTTACATTTAAACAGAGTCTGACGAATACTAAGTAGTCTAGATTATATATTCGACACAAAGATGTTCATTGATAATTGTGTTGTGTTTTTCGTATATTTTTGATTTGTTTTTAGTACCATAAACATGCCCAATTCAGGGGGAAAAATATTCCGAATGGCAAGTATAATGCCGTGATGATGACGATGGATGGCCGCTTAACGTCCAGCGGCAAATTAAGATGCATATTCAGGACGAAATAATTCCGTGAAGAATAAACAGTTCTTAAACAAAAACTCGCTGTATTCCCTCATTCTCTTTTTACAAAAAAAAAAAAAAAAATGGAAAATGTATGTCTTAACATAAACATTAAATATTGTCAACATGTTAATTAGTAGATCGCCTTTTCTTACCACAAGTCTTGCTGAAATTTATTTCTAATTGTCCCTAGTCAACGAAAATCGCCAATTTGTTTTTCATGTCATGTATACAATTATATTTGTTTATTCTATCAAAATCCGTACATTTACAGCATGTTCAACCTCGTGTATATTGTATAATTGTTAATTTAATGTGTACACATTACTACATATATTTTTATTTACATCATAGGACCTAAGCTTTGTTTTGGAACGACGGTTTATATTTTCACTTCGAGACGACCCAAGATTCAAATGCTACCTGTACATGTAATTGTAATCCTAATCGTAGGTGTATGACAGTTTCCGCAAATGTCTAATACCCGTACAAAAAAACCGCACTTAGCTGTAAATTCACGATACACATTATACGGCAGCCGTACTAAAGAATGCTCGCAGTTACTGGAAGCAAGCTCGAAGTACTTAACCTGTAGATACATGTATGATATCATCATGACATGGCATCATAGATTAAACATCGGTTGCATTATAGACTTTGGGGACCACGGTGGTCGAGAGATTTAAGTAGTTCATCTACAGTGATTAATAAAATTTAAACACTGAGGTTTTGAGTTTGAACCCCACTATGGCAAGGTGCGTTCGACTCAAATCTTAAGTGACCACGATTGCCTGTTTTCTTGCCCATTTACTTTGGTTCTCGACTGGGTACTCCTGTTTTCTCAACCAATAAAAAAACTGGCCACCATGATACAGAAAAGTGTGCTGAAAGAGGTGTTAAACATCAATCAATGATATCGTATAATGTTTCATACAGTGACTTAATAAACACATGAAGACATAAAACTGTGCAATGCCATAATTTAATAACACAGAGAAAGTAAAAAAGATCATTGAACTCAAGTATTGCTTCAAACTAGAAATTAAAGAATGAATGTTGTTCCAAAGCATATGAGAGGCAGTTATTGGACAACAACACTACAATTGTAATCTGTATTACCAAGTTTATTAAGCGAAAGGGGCAGACTTGAAGGAAAATGTCTAATTATGTTGGCTTCATACACTGTAAATAAAAGTGTTAAGAATCTGAACACTTTTTGAACGCCCTTTTGTAACACTTCTGGAACGTGTAAAAATGTTCTGAATATTAACATTAGTGTTCCAATATTTAGTATCAGGCGTGCAAATCTTGAACGCTATGTGTGTACTTCTGGAACATATATTGCGAATCTTTTAACACATAGTGTTCAATTCTGGAACAGGTAGTGTGCACCTCTTTGAAGATATAGTGTTCGATTCTGGAACAGATAGTGTTAATCTTTTTGAACATATAGTGTTCGATTCTGGAACAGATAGTGTTAATCTCTTTGAACATAAAGTGTTCGATTCTGGAACAGATAGTGTTAATCCCATTAACACATAGGGTTCCATTCTGGAACACGTCCTTGTGAGCAAAATTGTACGCCCTTACTTACATGTTCCAAGCCTCGTAACACTTCTGGAACGCTCGGACTGTGTTCCAGAAAAAATGTTCCAGAAAAAGTGTTCAATTTTTAAAACATTTTGGAGGTTTTAAAAACAAACAATAATTAAATTCTTAAATTATTTTATTCAATAACAATATAAGCGTGGTAGTACGATATTTTGGGATACAGTCAACTTCAAAATTACAAGACAGTTAGAAAATTTGCATTTGATAAGCAGAAACTCTGATAATATTTACCTCCACTATAAAAAAAGGCTTATAGGGTGCAGATTCTCTACCTCTCCTATACAACTTAACTTAATTGTTAACCTTAGTACCATTTCAAATCTTATTAGTCTTATGTAAAATAAGATAAAAAAAAATGACTGAAAACAAAAATTGACCCATTATTATTATAATATCTATAATTCCTTATATGTAAAGTACAATGCATGTTATGAAAGCGTTTCATTTTAGTCCATGTTTTTACTTTTTTTTCAAAATTGTCTATTAAATGAATTATCATTTCTATTCATCTACAATACTAATTTTGTTAACAGATAATCTGAACTGTTAGTTAAGCTATAATTTTTAGATTATTCAGGTTTTACTATCAACATTTATACAATAGTGGTAATATTTAAGAAACTATTGTGAAAAAACTTCATTATTTGAAAAGGTAAATATTTTTGGAATTTAACAGTATAATAAAGACAAAATAACAGTTTACCTCAAGAAAAGAATGTTTACATAATGTGAAACAGATATTATATATTTGCAATTATTCATAATAACAACATGCAAGATATAACTAATGTTTTATACAAAGTCAAATAAAAAACAAAATACATGTATAACATGTCAGAGAAATCTTGTACAGTTAATTCAGAAAGTGTTGGGTGGTTACATATATTGAGGTGAATGTGAGAAAATTAATATAATTGCACAGAAAAAAGAAATACCTTGCAATAGGATTAAAATGAGATTTCTTATAATAAATATATATAGTGGTATGTACATTGTTAATAAAATTGAGAATGGAAATGGGGAATGTGTCAAAGAGACAACAACCCGACCATAGAGCAGACAACAGCCGAAGGCCACCAATGGGTCTTCAATGCAGCGAGAAACTCCCGCACCCGGAGGCGTCCTTCAGCTGGCCCCTAAACAAATATGTATACTAGTTCAGTGATAATGGACGTCATACTAAACTCCAAATTACACACAAGAAACTAAAATTAAAAATGATACAAGACTAACGAAGGCCAGAGGCTCCTGAACTTGGGGCAGGCGCAAAAATGCGGCGGGGTTAAACATGTTTTTGATATCTCAACCCTCCCCCTATACCTCTAGTTAATGTAGAAAAAACAAACGTACAACAGTACGCACAGTAAAACTCAGTTTAAGAGAAGTCCGAGTCCGATGTCAGAATAGGAAACAAAAAAAATAAACAAAATGACAATAATACATAAATAACAACAGACTACTAGCAGTTACTGACATGCCAGCTCCAGACCTCAATTAAACTGATTGAAAGATTATGTCTTCATCATATGAATATCAAGCACAATCCCTCCTGTTAGGGGTTTAGTATTATACCGTCATAAAATATATGAGAAGAACATAACCCGTGTCATGCCAACAACTGGTTTTAGAATAAATATGTTTAATTCCGATGCAAAGACCCTATAAGTGAATCAATATTAAAGCCAACATATGCAATCTTTAATGACCTGACAACAGTATCGTAACTATATCCCTTCTTAATAAGTCTGTTTAAAGGTTTTGTTAGCTTTTGAGGTGAATACTGATATTTTTGTGCTTTGTTACACGTTTAGTAGTAAAGCTTGTAAATCTACAATATTTCAAAATAAACACATAAACACCAAACAAGCAGATTTAAAAAATATTCAAAAACGTGCTTTCTGGAAAATCTAACTGCTATTAAATGTAATAATTCAACAGAGAAAAAAAGATACATGCAAATGGTTTAATTTTCAATGTTATGCGAAAAATGTGTTATAACAAATCTTAAGCCCGACATGAACTCACTTAAATACATAGTCATATCACCTCACAATACCTCTGGCAATAATTTTGTTAGCAATGCTGATGATAAAATTAGGGATGGACTGAATTAAATAAATGAATCACATAAAAGCTTAATGAACAAAATCAGATTTTGAAATTTTGCTTGTAAAGGACACCGCATGTTTGACTTTGAACTATGAGACAATCTATAAAAGCAATCTTAACTATAATTCCCCTACATTTATTTGTTTTATAAATTTAGTAAAAAAAAAACAATTTAAAAACGACTGACTATAGTTATTTAAAAAAAAAACTTGTTCTATATCCCGTATGACGTTAATTAAAAATAATTTGCCGATAGGTAGAAACTATGTCTGGTAGGATTTATGAAACTGTGTTTGAGTTTGTCATTATCTTGTCGGGTAAAACAACCGTACAATTGACAGGAGATTTTAACACTTAATTACGACTACCTTATCTCTGTTTGTTTGGGTACTTTGTGGTTTATAGTTATCACATGGTTTTATTAACTGGGATGCCATCAAGATAACTACATGTCGAGAATTGATATTCTCAATTTAAAATAGAAGGTGATATATTATGAAGAAGAATAAAACTAATTTTTATGAATTTGTTCTTTTTTATACTTAAGCTGGCCTTAATTAAAATCCAAAGAATTTTTTATTATTTTGTCAAAAGGAAGTTTTTATTCAAAAATAAAATAAAAAGTAAGGGTCACCCGACTTTTTTCACGCTACAGGTTGTGCAAAATTGTCAGATTTTGTATAGATTATGCATGGAAAATCCAATTTTGTGTGATAAAAAGAAAACTACTCCATTGAATTTTAAGATAAAATATGAGGAGATAGCTCTTATAACATGCTTTCAGATGAGAAAAAGAAAAATAATGGGGTCACTGAACTTGTTTTCTTGCTACATATTAAAAAAGGGTAAATTCACAACACTTTCTATAATAAAATTACTTTATCTGAGTTATCTCCCCTACTATCTGAGTTATCTTCCCTTATTTGGCAAAGTTTTTTAAAAATGAATCGGACACAAATAAGGTGTTTTTTTAGAAATTACAGCCGTAAATATGATAAAACACATAAATTTCTATCTTTACATTTAAAGTCTTACACATGAATTACATACTACTTTAAAAATTTGCCCATTTCATCAAAGAACTAGACCAATTGTTATCTGCTACTTTAAAATCCAAGATGGAGGAAGACACCCGCGCCACCTTAATGAACATAATATCATTTTTTCATTTTTTGGCAAAGTTTCTTTTTAAATATTATTATAACCACAACAAAACACTCTAGTGAAAAAAAACAACTTTGAACAACTATACTGATAACTTGACACATAATTAATGTATAATAAAGCAAATTTTATATGGCTCCATAAATTAGTCTTCAAAATGGATATGTGGAAATAAAAATGTTCCAGGACACAATTCATGAATATCAATTAAAAGTAAAGTTATACAGCACTACTAAATGAAACTATTAGGCGCAAAAAAATTATGGTGAAGATCAGATCTTAAAATAACAAGTGAACTTGAATGAGTATAACAATTATAACAAATAACCCGTCAGCAGTAATAAAATGAGATGACTATACACATATAAAACAAATTGACTAGATTGAAACCATCAAAAATAAGTACACATTTGTGGCGAAGTCATGATGTCATGATAAAACAAGGTTTTGTCACAGTAAAATTATTGTTTCATACTACAAGTCACACAACGCCATTAATAAAATGTCAACAAATGTAAAACAAAAACAAAAATATAGTAAAGTATTTAATAATAATCATAAAGGATCAATAAGGGAATAGCATTTCAAAATTATGAATTTGGAAGAAATAAGAATAAGCATTTTTTCGTCAAGATAAAAAAAAGTACAAAATAACTATAAAAGTGCAACCTTCCATTAAATCCAAATTAACATAAATGGTCATTGATATACTAGAATTTAACAATAACAATAAAAATGAACTTTTCTTCTTCTTCTTAAAAAAAACAACATAAAATAGTTAAGTTAAACTACTTGCCAAAAATAAAATATTATGTTTCATATTCAACGAGAGTGAAATATATATGAAATATGATTCTAATGCTTAAAAATAAACATGTGTTTCCACCAACTAGCATGACAAGGCCTACCCTTATTTTTAGCGCCGAAAATTATATTTATTATTATTTGATTGATTGTAGTTCACTTAACATAGTCATTTTCATGGCTTCCAAAATATAATATTAATAATTTCAGTCTGTTTAACCCAGTTAAAAAAATTTGGGGAAAATTACTTAACTACTTACAGACCCAAATTTTCCAGACATGTTATTGGAAACATATAACAATTCTAGTCATCTTTGGCAAAGGAGTCAAAGACTGTCCTAAATTTCTTGGCAAAAAACTTAAATTTTTTGAGGTCTCATATGTGAAAGCTTCATTCATTACAAATATTTGCAACAATCCCAAGACCATTGCATAACACTTTGGATAATCTATATCAAAAACATAATATATAGCCAGCAACTGATTATTGCTGAAGTTACGCTACTTCCCTGACAGCTGATATGAATAGAGTCTCCAACAATGCATATGGCCAACTTCTTAGACTCTGATTTAAAGATGACGAGATGTGGTGGGGTCATTTCCTTGGACTTTAACTTGTTTTTAACATCATCATCTTCTATGTTTTGAAATGTCAAACACACATGTATCCAAGTTAATTAATACGATATATTGTGAATAGTACGCAAGAGTTAGAATTAAATTTCATATTAAAATATTTAAAGGTAGACAATTTCAAAATTACTTAAATAATTAATTTTAAAATAGCTACAACAGTTGAGTCCTCTATTCCTTTTTGTCAGAAAAATTTGTTACGGTTCCATGGAACCCAGTGTCTTGCCTACTTTAAGCTATAAAGGGCCCCAAAGTGACTAGCGTAAAACAATTCAAACAGAAAAACCAACAATTTAATCTATATACAAAATGTGTAAGGGTTCCGCGGAACGCAGTGTCTCGCCTACTTTCTGAAGCTAATAAATGTTTTAGGAACTCTAACTGCAGACTGTATGTAATTTTAACTGAGAGAAAAACTAAGCCCATTTATAAGTAATACACGGAAAAACAGGAAATAATTTTTAATTAAATTCCTTCTAGATACTAGATTTTTATCATAAACCAGCTTCTGTCCAAGTTTGGTAGAAATCCAGGATATTTTAAGATAGTTATAGGTTGCAATTCTGTAAATACAGACAATGCAATTTCCCATAGGAACTCCCTTTGCGGCTAAAACTGTGACACTTTTACTATGAAGTTTCGTGAAAAATAATATCCCAGAACGGAAAGTTTATATGCACTACTATTTTATTCAAAGGTCAAAATATAGGGCTGTGCGGCATATTTTCAACATTTATATGCCCTGAACTTCTAAGAGTTTAAACTTATACTAAAATTCTATACTACCCTTACCTCCATTTTTGGACCTCCTAAGAATTAAAATTTAGCCGCTACCATGTTTATCTATACTGGTTACATTCCCAAGTGATGTCTCTATGAGATGAAACACAGAGATCATCAATGGGAACCAGTACGTTAACAAATTAACATACCTATGAATATTAAATATCTCCCCAAAAGAGGCGTGGTTTGAGAAACAGCTGTATTTACAAAGTGCAACCTATACAAACATTTATTCAAATAGAAAACTCTCTAAAAACACTTTTTCTCACAACAATACTTATTTATCAGAATTATAGCCTTAAAGAAATCACTGCATATACTCTAAGTCTCCTTTTACAGTACATTTTATACCCCTACCCCTGTTTCAATTTTTTAAAGATTTTGAAAACAAGACTCTAATTATTGCCAGCTTACCCTATGTGCATGTTTTCTGACATGAACTGTCTAAAACCTGTTTGAAACTATTCTGATAACAAATTGAAAGCATTTTAGAATACTATAAATGCTTTGTTTAGTAGTTAAGCATTCCAACATTCAAGATTATACAAAGTATCCAATCCTGCCTGTGTCTCCAGTCCACATCTTACTGTATGCCTATTTGTCAATGAAAGTTCACAATTTCTGCCTCAAATGGTCAGTTTAGAATTCTTGTCACAACAGTATCATCCCTAACCATATATCTAACATAAGTTAGTTAATATATGTCCTAGAAGTGTTTAAACAAAGGCATATTTGCAAAAGTTGTATTTATGAAGATATCAGTCTGGTGCATAAATTCACTAAAAGTTTGATTGAAATGACTGCTTACATCTGATTTTTGCATAACTTCCTAGCACAGTTATTGTTTACTTTATAAAAGACCTTTAAAATAAAAAAATCATAGCATTTACAAGTTAAATTATCTGTTTTATGACTCAGGGGTAGGCATTTTCCTCTGTTTTTTGCCCCTGGGGCCTCACATTTCCTAATTTTTTTCCCTGTTTCTAGCAATGTGAAATATTTACTACATATTTAGGATAGAACACACTATTGTAAGTTTTACTGAGGTCTTTTTGTAATTCTAGCTTGTACTTTTTTATGCCGCAGTCACAAAAAAGCACATTTAGGCGTTACGGCTTACTTTTGGGTTATCGACAGGACAAAAACACCCCACCAGAAATATTTAGGAAGGATCAATGAGTTGCAATTACTGCGAAGAGTAAATATAAGCACTTCTAAACAATTTAAATTACAAATAGGCATATATTATGAATTTATTTTGAATTCAGGGCTTTAAGTAAACCATGCATACTGTAAACTGTGAATTTATGCTGAGTCATCATAGTTAAGGCCCAGGATTTTCTCAATCTTCATGAAATATTTATAAAACTTCATATTTGAGTTAAATTCTTTAAAATCTCTGAGATAAACCAGATTTTGTGAAATTCTGTATGTTCTATTTTTTAACCCTATATAGGTTGCAATTCTGTAAATACAGACAATGCAATTTCCCATAGGAACTCCCTTTGCGGCTAAAACTGTGACACTTTTACTATGAAGTTTCGTGAAAAATAATATCCCAGAACGGAAAGTTTATATGCACTACTATTTTATTCAAAGGTCAAAATATAGGGCTGTGCGGCATATTTTCAACATTTATATGCCCTGAACTTCTAAGAGTTTAAACTTATACTAAAATTCTATACTACCCTTACCTCCATTTTTGGACCTCCTAAGAATTAAAATTTAGCCGCTACCATGTTTATCTATACTGGTTACATTCCCAAGTGATGTCTCTATGAGATGAAACACAGAGATCATCAATGGGAACCAGTACGTTAACAAATTAACATACCTATGAATATTAAATATCTCCCCAAAAGAGGCGTGGTTTGAGAAACAGCTGTATTTACAAAGTGCAACCTATAAAAGAATTTTAAACTTTAACCAAAGAGTGAATTTTATGTTAACTGGCAGAAAAACTAAGTCCATTTATAAGTAAAATACAGATAAACAGGATTTTCTTTTTTACCAAATTTACTTCTGGATACTATTTTATGATCACAAACAAGCTTCTGTCCAAGTTTAATAGAAATCCAGGATAGTTTATGAAAGTTTTTAAAATTTTAAAAACTTTAACCACAGAGTGAATTTTATGTTAACTGGCAGATAAACTAAGTCCATTAATATAAGTAAAATATGGATAAACATGATTTTTTGTTTACAAAATTTACTTCTGCATACTATCTTATGACCATAAACAAGCTTCTGTCTAAGTTTGACAGAAATCCATGATAGTTTAAGAAAGTTATTAAAATTTCAAAAACTTTAACCACAGAGTGAATATTTGTGGACGCCACCTACGGAATTTAGGATTGCTATGTCTCGCTTTTGCGACAAATTAATCACAGGCTCGACAAACATGTTCGAAAATATCCTTTTTTGTTTGTTTTTAATTGTTTAATTTCAACACAAAATTATCAAAAGACTGCATCAAAAGGAAGCAATGTCGTTATGCAATTATTTTTACTTAATGTTGAGATATGGTAGTAATTTTATACCAACCCAAAGAGTTTTAAATGTGAAGTAATCCTTATATAAGATTCTTTTAATGGGTTGATATAGGTTCATAGTCTATGTTAAAAGGTCATAAAAATAAAATGATTTGATGATTTTCTGTCCATATTTGTTTAGAGCGCCAGCCTCAAAAGAATTAATAGAAAACATGCTAAACTATGCAACCTTGTTCATTGACAATGTGGAGCAGGATCTGCATTCCCTCTCAGACAGCTGAAATCAACCCATTTTTTGGGGTAAGGTTTGTGTTGCTCAGTCTTTAGTTTTCCGTGTTGTTTGGTATACAGTTGTTGTCTTTTGATCTTTTTCTTTTTCTGCCATTGCATTAACAGTGTTTTTTGGACTTATGAATTTGAATGTCCATTTGGTTGCTTTTGACTCTTTTTAAGGAAGATATAAACATACATTTTTTAGCCTCTAATACAATATCTTAACTCAAAGAAAGTTAAATGTCAAGGATTCCAAAAATCTTTTACTTACTTCATATATCTTAATAATGCTGGAAAAGTGTCCATCTCGTCCTTTCCCAGACCTGTCAAACTTAGTTGCCTCCTCTAAATACTTGATGACTTCAGTCATTGTTTCTGGTCCCTAAAGAGAAAAGAAAAAAAAACATGTACATTACTTGATCACAACATTATGAGTAGCACACCGTTAAAAATGAATGATTTATAGCTTGCAATTTAGTTTTTAAAGTAAAATGCTTATAATATGGTTACCTAAAATTTTCTGCGGTACTTTAGTAGAATATTGGACTGAGCATTGTTGTAATGCAACATCATTTGTAACATTCATTTTTATTGGATAACGTCACCAACTTTCATGGCATCAACTCACAATTGATGCTATGAAAACGTTCATGCAAGCGCAGAAGACGTACGACAGATTTTAAATGTATGTTTGTACGTTGTTTTCTATCAGTTTCATTAGAATGGAGATAACAATATTATATTTTAAGCTTCGACGACATCAATTGGTGATTTGAAGGTCGCAAATACCCGTTTACTGGTCCGGCTAACGTGTCGCCAGTAAACTTTATTTATGACCATCAATTCACCAATTAATGCCGTCGGAGCTTAAAACACAATACAGTTATCTCCTAAATGTATCAATACAATATATACCTCTGTTAACTGATCATTGGTACTAGTAATGCCCATCATCTTGAATGTGGTAGCAACAACTGTTTTTATAGACTGGCTCACTTCTTTGAGCTTCTTATCACCGAATCTTACAGCTAATTCAAAAAGAACCTAAAAATAAAAGTACTTGTTAAGGAGGCTCGCGGGTACAGACATTTCAGTAAAATTTCAAACATTTTTTTTTCGATTACAAATTTTATTTATTACACAATTAGTTCTAACTTTATGATATGGTACAAAAATACACCAACAAAATCGATTCGTTTTGGTCCCAGATGACTTTTAAAATGCTTATATCATTGAAAAAGATCCAAATTATCTTCCTTTGGTGCAAAAACGCCGTTTTTTTTGCATTAAAATTGAAATATCTTTTTTTAACTCATCGGTGACCTATATTTTTTACTATTTTTTTTCAAAAAAGCTGTACTTAAACTAAACAATTGTAAAATTTTAGCAATTTCTGTAATTTAGTTGAACTTCTTTTTTTTATTTCGATATTATCTCTATTTCTCCTATTAGTCCAACAGAAAAAAGTACATTAAAAAAATGCATGCTTCTTTCGGTGGCAGATTGTGAGCTTAAATGAACGGTGACCAAATTTTTTATTTTGTTTTTCTATTAAGTATATGATAAAGTTTATTGATAGAAACAAATAGCAAAATCCTATATTTAAAAAAAAATGGATTTATACCCTCGAGCCCCATTCACACATAATTCAGACTTTTTTTTAAATGCTCTGGTTATCATAATTGATAAATGTTGACAAAATACTGTAAATTTAGAAATTTAGCAATATATATGCAACGTATATATATACATGATATATGTAACAAAATCATTGCAACAAATTTATGAATCTATAGTACTAAAACAGAACAACAACTAACACAAAAAGAGTTTTATTGGAATTAAAGATTGTGCTTGTATTTTGTTGTGAGGGCTGCTCCAGAGAATAATATGTCCCCCCCCTCCTAGGGAAGGCATTTTTTTTTAATTTTATGTGGGTGGTCGTAGCTAAATATTGACTGTTGTGTAATATAGGTCAATTCATTTAAAAAATTGCAAAGTGTATTGATTACTTCTTCAATATACATGCTTAGAAGTTGTAAACACATAGTTTGGATAACTTACATAGAGAGCATCTGAAAAGCACGGAAATTCTTCAACCAAATCCTTCAAAAGGCTATTTGTGTGGGACTTTAGGAATTCATCACTGTAATCTAGTTTCCCGGAGTAGCATTTTTATGTGGCTGGAGTCTCTATTTCGGTGTAATTTTCTCCACTCCTCTTTAAGCTTGACTACGTGTGTAGTCGTTTCTTCCTTTGTTTTAGCTTTGTTGGGCGTCATTTCTCGTGGCACCTCGTTAAGCACTCTGAACTTTTTGGCTTGTGGTGAGGAATCAGTCTTATTAGATACATGTATATTCAATTGGCTTTTTGTCTTCATATTATGGCGCATATGTCTAACCTTTTGCGAAAGTGTTTTTGTGAAGAAGGTCTACAAAATATTATTTAATAGTTTATTAACATGTATTCTTGTAAGAACATCTGCTATCTATCATTACAATCCTTTCATTATACTTATAACAGTCCGCTACCTTGTAAACTTGCATGTTAAAAATCGTGTTCAGCGATCTTGCACAAAGAAGGATTCATATTTATATCACAATAACATGTTCTCGTTTGAAAAATTCTTGAATTTCCCACTGGAGATTTAACATCCGCCCAGTAGAAAAATTGCATGCATTAACGAAGATTTAACAGTCATCCAGCATCCTTATTTTATTTCTAAATATGTATATTCTTATTCATTATACTTCACTTATGTTTTAAATTTTTGAAAAGGATCCTAATTCAAACAAAACTGATCAGAAATTGAAATATATTTACCTATAACCACCAGATCATTTTGGGTCGCAGCTTGATCAGAGCTTAAGCTTAGTCAATGGAAAGTACTTCATATTCCATAAACTATGTATTATTGAATATTTGACTAACTATTTCTCCTCTTTAACATATTTATAAATTTATACATGTATAATGTTAAAAATTACTTTATTAAAGCTGTAATATTTGCATAACAAGAATGTGTCCATAGTACACAGATGCCCCACTTGCACTATCATTTTCTATGTTCAGTGGACCCTGAAATTGGGGTCAAAACTCTAATTTGGCATTAAGTTAAGAAAGATCATATAGTGAACATAATTACTAAATTACTAATTCCCATACCACCTTAAGCATAAAACTTAATATTAAAGATTGCTTAAATACTGATTCAAAGTCACTGAAAGATGTCCTAGATGTTCTGATAGTAATGCAACTTTATACAAAATATCATTGATCCATCACAAGTAGTTCTTATAAGACTGACTAAGTGACTTATGCACAAAACTTAGCATTGCAAATTACCAATTAATTAAGTCGATTAGGGCTCAGGGCCACAAAATAGTCGTTAAACCTGATTTGACTGATAGTAATGCAATTCTATATCAAATTTCAATGATCTATCATGAGTAGTTCCTATCAAATTAAAATAACAAGAAATTTAGCAATCACAGACAAAGAGAAAAATGAAATGGAAGATAAATAAAGGCTTTAACTTCATTCCCCATTTCCATACTCAATTATATTCTTGATAGATATACTCTGCAAAACAGTAATTAAGATACATACCCATGCATGAGATCCTCCCTCCATTCTTATACATGGATGAGCCATATACATTTTTTCTCCAATTGCTCTGTATATCTGTTGCTCCCCTCCCTCTGCGAGCTGAGACAAATAAAAGGAGACAGACTCAGCTACAAGCTGGTTCCATACAACTTCTGGTTTTTTGGTCTGCAAGACATTTTTCTACTACTGGTGAAAATTTTGGCAGCTGTATAGACGTTAAATAACATGAAACAGGAGCTGAAATAAATTAAGAAAAACAATGAGTGTCAGAGTCTCCAAGTCTGTTAAGAAAGTATCAGTTCATTATGTAAAGCCTTTATTATAGCATTTTTTCAATTAAAATAGAATTTACAGCTAAACTATTGCATCAAAGGCATAAACCTTTCTACTTAACTAAGCAAAAGGTTATTTTTTTTTCAATTTTACTAATGAAAAGATATTATCTAAACCTATGTGTTTAAAATTTTGGTAAAACTACAGAATCACAATTTGTGACAAAACTTAGAATTTGCTACTTAAATAAGTGATTTAAAAATCACTTATTTCAATAAGTTCCCTGACTAATAAAAACGGACTGAAGAACGGACAAGAGCAACACTTAATGCACTCTTCCCTGCAATGGGAGCATAAACAATGTTTTGGTAACTATTCCCAATATTTAAGTGAGTTGCCAAGCCTATGGACAAATGATGGAAACCCTACGTGTCAGTGTGTAATTCTTTACCACATATGAATACATAAACTAAAATAGGTAGAAAACTAACTATTCTTGACAGAAAATGACATAGGATGTATAAAGACACATCCACGTTCATTTTGATCTATAAAGAGGTTAAACTCTTAACTATCCTACTGCCTGTCGATACATTTATTTTTAGCATTGCACAAGTCATATCTTCTTTGACTGTCCATGACGTTAAAATACTAAATCCCTGGGATGTGTTTTAGTTGATTTTAGTCTCTGAAACATGATTTTTTATTATTAATTGTTTTTGGCTTTTAACTAGCTGTCAGTAACTGCGAGTACTCTCAAATCATACTTTCTTGTTTATTTGACCTGTTGATACTAATTGTAATGCTTTTTTGTTATTTAATGTTATTCAGGGTTATATTTGGTCTATATACCAGCTTTGATAAGTGTTTGGTATTAATTTAAATTTTCACTTCGTACTATGAACATCAAAATTATTTATTTTGTAAAAATATTTCCTTTCTCTATTTGAACTGTACACGTATACCTAACAACAAAATTATTTTCATTTACCTGTGTTTAAAGTAATTGTAAATGACTGATATTTTTGTTCGAGCACATTTTTTTCTTAAATTGTGTAACATTTCATAGCGGTATGACATGTTACTTTTATTATTCTTCCCTTAGTTTATTTATTTTGTATTTACATTGTATCATAGGTCAAATTTATTTGTTCAGTGTATGTTCACTGGTGTCAATATGTCCTTTGATTGAGTTAAGCTATTTCAATTGATATTTTATAGTATGTCTTTCTATGTTGTGATGTTACACTATTGTTTCAGAAAAAAGGTGAAGGTTTGGTACCATTAAAACGTTTAAACCCGCTGCATTTGTTTGCACCTGTCCTAAGTCAGGAATCTGATGTTCAGTAGTTGTCGTTTGTTGATGTGGTTCATAAGTGTTTCTCGTTTCTCGTTTTTTATATAGATAAGACCGTTGGTTTTCCCATTTGAATGGTTTTACACTAGTAATATTTGAGACCCTTTATAGCTTGCAGTTCGGTGTGAGCCAAGGCTCCGTGTTGAAGACCGTATTTTGGCCTATAATGGTTTACTTTTATAAATTTTGACTTGGATGGAGAGTTGCCTCATTGGCACTCATACCACATCTTCTTATATCTATATACACTTTTTGTTCAAGGACAATTTTTATGACTAATAGTGACTGGAATTTAAAACTGCAGATTATATGTACAGACTGTAAAAGTAAGCTCTGATAAAATATATAAACATACACAAAATCTTAAAGTCAGCTCCTTCCTGGTTATCAACATGATCAATGAGAATAGCAGATGGGTGTACTACAACATCACGGTCAGTATCAACATCAATGTTAATGGTTGAAAAACCTGGAGGTTTAATGGTTGATGAACTTGGAAGTACGTGTTTGTCTGTACATGTGTTACTGGTATTCTGAATGTTTGCTGAAGTAACAGATTTCTCTTGTGGAACCCATTCCTCATTTGGTCCAAGAAATACCATGGGCTCTTTTTCCATTAGAAGAATTTCATCGTCCTCCACTTCTGTACCATCTATATCAAGTACAACTGTTTGCAACCTAGACCTCTCCATTGACAGCTTTGAACAACCTTAAAATACAAAAATATTGGCAAAAACTTTTCAGGGAGTAGAGAGTATAATAGTTCCATTTTTCACAAAAATGTCTGATGAGGAGAAATTTACATTTATGTTTACATTTAATAGTTATGACATAACTAAAATTATTGTCAAGGGAGTTAGTGATTCATATGTATTAAGAAATAGCCTAGCTGATAAGAAAAACTAATTAATTTAACAAAGTTATGACTATTTTATATTTTTCTTATAGTAGTGGTTGTATTATATTTTATAACAATTGCATTATGAATATTGTACTTGTACTTTCAAATTTGCAAAAGTAACACCTCCTCTAAAACATCTAAATACAGTTTTATAGAAAATGAATGTTGTTTAAATTCAAATATTGTATGTTTGTGAATATTGTCATGTTTGTCTTTGATTTTTTTTGTAAATAAATTAGAGTTATAAAATTGAGAATGGAAATGGGGAATATGTCAAAGAGACAACAACCCGACCAAAGAGTAGACAACAGCCGAAGGCCACCAATGGGTCTTCAACGCAGCGAGAAAATCCCGCACCCGGAGGTGGTCCTCAGCTGACCCCTAAATAAAATTGTGTACTAGTTTAGTGAAAATGGACGTCATACTAAACTCCAAAACATATACATGAACTAAAATTAAAAAACATACAAGACTAACAAAGGCCAGAGGCCTTGGGACAGGCGCAAACAAAAATAGGAGTTTAGTATCATACCATCATAAAATATATGAGAAGAACATAACCCGTATCATGCCAACAACTGGATTTAGAATAAATGTGTTTATTTCCGATGCAAAGACCCTATGAGTGAATCAATATTAATACCAAAATATGCAATCCTTAATGACTTGACAACAGTATCGTAACTATATCCTTTCCGAATAAGTCTGTTTAAAGGTTTTATTAGCTTTTGAGGTGAATGCCGACATTTTTGTGCATTGTAAAGAATATTACCATAAAATATTGGATGTGAAATACCTGAACGTATAAGATGTCTTCATGTTGATTTATATTTACGAATGATGTCCTTGTACCGATGATAAAATTTAGTAAATGTTTTGACTAGTTTGTGATATCGAAAACCCTGGTGTAATAATTTTTCAGTAATACAGAGATTTCTTTCGTTGAAATCAAATACGTTGTTACATACACGAGCGAATCGAACACGTTGAGATATATAAACACCATAAGATGGCGACAAGGGAACTTCACCATCTAAACATGGATAATTAACAATAGGAAATGAAAAATCATCTCTTTTATCATAAATTTTGGTATTAAGCTTCCCGTTAAAGATAAAGATATCAAGATCCGGGAAAGAGCAGTGTTCATTGTTAGTATTAGCTTTATTTAAAGTCAGTTCGGCAGGATAAATCTCTTTAGTGTACATACTGACGTCGTCATTATTGAGAGCCAATATATCATCTAAATATCTAAAAGTGTTATCAAATTTTTGTTTCAGATGTTGTTTCGATGGGTCGTTGCTAATTTTAGTCATAAATTGTAACTCATAACAATACAGAAACAGGTCCGCAATAAGTGGTGCACAGTAAGTCCCCATGGGCATTCCGATATTCTGACGATATACGGAATCTCCATAGCGAACAAAAATGTTATCTAGTAAAAATTGAAGGGCAGTTATAGTATCAAAGCAGGTCCAATTGACATAGTTCTTTTGTTTGTTGTTACTAAAAAAAATGACCTTAAAGAGTTTGAACATATATATTCGCATTCCGACTTTTTAAATGCCCATTTAATCAGGTGTTTGAATTTTCTTTTAATAAGATTATGAGGCAACTTGGTATATAGGGTAGAAAAAATCAAAACTTTGAACAGATTCGAAATCACCAATATAAGCATGCAATTTACCAAGTACTTCCAATGAATTTTTGACACTCCAAAAGTAATTAATTCCACTTTTTTCAAAGGCCTTATTTGAACAATTTATTACCAGGTTTTTGATTGTACCAAGTTAGTTTAGTAGTGGAACAATGGCTTGAAGACGAAATAAATCTATATTTGTTAGGAGTTTTGTGCAGCTTTGGAAGCCAGTACATAGTTAGAACTTTCATTGTATTTGTTCTGCTTGTAAAGAGGTAGCTAAAAGTTTATGTTTGTTACAGATGTCATTTTCCGAAAATGGAGTCAGATGGAATATTGAAGAATTCGTGATTTCCTTTTGTAGAACATCAATATAAAATTTACGTCAAACAATAATGATATTGTTAGCAGCCTTATCAGCCGGGACAAAAATATATTCCTTGGCGAGTTCTTTAAGCTTATGTTTGATACGGGAAATTTGGCTATTATGGTTGTTGTTAGGAGTAAAATGATCTTTAAAATGTTGAATACGTATATCAACTATGTTCATTACCGAATTAAAAAAAGGAATCTAATGATTTCTTGTCAACTTTTTCTCGTTTTATCCATTTAGAGCAGTAAGTACGGAGTGAGTCGTGGATGATGTTACGATATTCATTCCAATAAATAATTGACGAGGGACAATATTTAGGTCCTTTACTGAGGAATGATTTCAACTCTCGGTCACGAACGATATTAAGGTGTCCTGTTATAACATGGAACTGGGGCCATAAATGTATTCGGATTTACTGCAATTTCATGCGGTAGGTGTATTGTCACTGATATTAACATCTTTACACACTTCGCTGTAATTAAACACATATTTCCGGGTAGATTTTTTGTAAACATAACAAATAAGTGTGAGTTCAGTATTATCAAAATAGCCAGGAATTTGTTCTTTAACAGAATGATCATTAAAAATACCGGCAATATTTACACAATCAAAACCTTTATTGACATATTTAATTTTAATAAAATGTTTTTTGTGATCTTCAGGGCGATCAATTTTGGGAAACAATTTAGATTAACAATATGCAATTATAATTTGGACGATTTCATACTTAGGACTGCAATATGGAATTGTGTTGCTTTCCTCCAAAATTTGATGTAATTTATTAACAGGCAAAGAACAGAGCTTGGTTAATAGATAGTGTCTACCGTTGTTTTTTGAAATAGAAACTAGGTCCGAAATATTTGTATTGTTATTACGAAATTTTCTTTTATTGCGATTTATTCTACGCCCATGAGAACGGTTTTCACGTACTGTTTTAGAAACTATATCCAAAATGTTAACAGAATCTGTTCTAGATATATTATCAATTCCCATGATGTTGTTGTTAAGACCGAGAGGATAGACTGTCTGTAATTTTTTAATCTAATTTAATTCAATTATTTTTTCGTGATCGTACAAATTTTGAATGAGATTCCCCAGACTGCTTATTAACTACTTCTAAAGGTTGAACTGTTAAATATTTAAAAGGATGATTGTGCTTCTTAAGGTGTTGATAAATGATACTTTTGAATGTATTGGGTCTTTTAAAACGATACAGGTGTTCTTGCGGGCGTTTAGATAAATATCGTCCAGTTTCATCTACGTACTGAATACCGCATTCCGGTTTGTTTCATGTGAGTAAATATATAATACTGTTAGTTTTTCAAGTTATATCACTTTCAAAATTTAGGGAAAATTGTCGACCATTAAACGTGGACCTTACCGTATTGTTGGTGGAAAGACGGGAACATGTAAGTCATTTTTTGGCATCATACTTATAGATAGAATGGTAACCACGATTGTTGTTATTAAAAATGTTAGCGATTGTAGTATTTTTAGATAAGCGATTTTGAAGATTGAGACGTGTAGATACCCTTTGAACGAGTTTGGTATTAAGTATTTTTCCTTTTCGAAGTTTTATGATTTGTTTTTTGTTATAAGTTTTACCAATTGAAAGGAGCAAAGAATGGCGTCCAGAATATGAACCAGCACATAGGAATATAAAAAAGTAAAAATGATAAGACTGTTCGGCTAACGGCGTAAAAGCCTATCCGTCATTCAGTACCCGACAAAATACGTTAAAAAACAAAATTTGAGGAGAAAAAACAAAAGACAGGGTATATCAGGGTAGCGTCTGACGTCTGACTTAATAGTAGAATGGGGCTGAATAGTGAAAACTGTGTTTTGAATAAATATTCCTAAAGTAATGAACATAGAGATGTTCTCGCTCGGACACACACTCTATTAACTAGTATATTATAAGAGCATAAACCTGAAGCACGGGGAGGCACTCTACTGTCTCAACACGGCACTAAAAACAAACTCTGTAAAAAATAAAATTGAGAATGGAAATGGGGAATATGTCAAAGAGACAACAACCCGACCAAAGAGTAGACAATAACCGAAGGCCACCAATGGTTCTTTAACGCAGCGAGAAAATACCGCACCCGGAGGTGGTCCTCAGCTGGCCCCTAAATAAAATTGTGTACTAGTTCAGTGAAAATGGACGTCATACTAAACTCCAAAACATATAAATGAACTAAAACTAGAAAACATACAAGACTAACGAAGGCCAGAGGCTCCTGACTTGGGACAGGCGCAAAAATGCGGCAGGGTTAAACATGTTTTGTGAGATCTCAACCCTCCCCCTATACCTCTAGCTAATGTAGAATAAAAAAACACATAGCAATACGCACAGTAAAACTCAGTTTAAAAGAAGTCCGAGTCCGATGTCAGAATAGTTAACAAAAGAAACTAAGCAAAATGACAATGATACATAAATGAACACAGGACTACTAGCAGTTACTGACATGTTAGCTCCAGACCTCAATTAAACTGATTGAAAGATTATGTCTTCATCATATGAAAATCAAGTACAATCCCTCCCGTTAGGGGTTTAGTATCATACCATCATAAAATATATAAGAAGAACATAACCCGTATCATGCCAACAACTGGATTTAGAATAAATGTGTTTATTTCCGATGCAAAGACCCTATTGGTAAATCAATATTTATACCAAAATATGCAATCCTTAATGACTTGACAACAGTATCGTAACAATATCCTTTCCGAATAAGTCTGTTTAAAGGTTTGGTTAGCTTTTGAGGTGAATGCCGACATTTTTGTGCTTTGTAAAGAATATTACCATAAAATATTGGATGTGAAATACCTGAACGTATAAGATGTTTTCATGTTGATTTATAATTACGAATGATGTCCTTGTACCGATGATAAAATTTAGTAAATGTTTTGACTAGTTTGTGATATCGAAAACCCTGGTGTAATAATTTTTCAGTAATACAGAGATTTCTTTCGTTGAAATCAAATACGTTGTTACATACACGAGCGAATCGAACAAGTTGAGATATATAAACACCATAAGATGGCGACAAGGGAACGTCACCATCTAAAAATGGATAATTAACAATAGGAAATGAAAAATCATCTCTTTTATCTTAAATTATTGGTATCTCTCTTTTTGCACAATATGAAAGTTATGTGGTCGGTCCTTGACCTGATACGTCATCGGAAGTTTGGAATAGTCTGCTTTGTTAACATTTCGTATAATCTTGAGAATAGGCTCAAAACGCAAGAAACTGTTATTGTCGGAGAAAAAAGCAATTGCAGCATTACATAAGGCTGGTATGAAAGGACCTGACATTGCACGGCAACCAAGACATCCACTTCCAACTATTTATTGGGTTTTAAATCGTTTGAATGGTCAAGGAAGTTTGTAAAACAAGGAGAGAACGGGAAGGCCAAATCTGCTAACACCACGGGATACTCGCAAACTTTGTACCACTGTCAAGTCGGATAGAAACGTCCACTGCATGAAATAACTGCTGTTTTAATGAATACAGGGAAGAACTAGTATTTAAGCGTACTGTTCAGCGAAAATTGTATGAAGAAGGGTTTAAAAAGCGTGTTGTAAAAAAATCCATCAGAATTCGTGCTGCTAATGTCAAAAAAGGCTGGCATTGTTTAAATTAAACAGGCACAAAACTGTGTAAGATTATTGGAGAAGGGTCATATAGAGTGATGAATGTAAGGTGGAAATTGGAATGGATAATCGTGTTTTAGTCTGGAGACGGCCCGGTGAGGAGTGGACTCCTTCTTTTTTAAATCCTGGCCGTGGGTCACGACTGAGTTTGATGATCTGTGGCTGCATTACCTGTGTTGGTGTTGGTACCATTACTGTTGTAACTGGTAATATTAGTGCTTTAAAGTATATTGAGATTGTTGACAATTTTGTTTGGCCTGTTTTTGCTCGTAATTTCCCTGGTGACATTTACATATACCAAGATGCCAATGCCCCAGTTCATAGAGCTAAAGTTGTGAAAGAATACCTAAAACAAAACCAACTTCATGGTATGGAATGGCCAGCACAAAGTCCAGACCTTAATATTATTGGAATATGTGGCGTAAAATTAAAATTGAACTGCAAAAACAGGCTCCTAACATCACTACAAAGGCTAAAATGGAGACAGCAATTCGCAACATATGGACAAATATATCCTTAGAATTCATAAGAAAACTCTATGATTCAATTCCAAGACGTGTGAGGCAAGTGATAAGGGCAAAAGGAAACATCACAAAGTATTAGGTGAATTCAGATCATTTCATTAATATAATTACAAAGGTTGAAAAGTGAGAGATACTTGATAACTGTATGTGGCAGCCATCTTGGAATTATCTTCACTTTTGACACAAGTCTGTATATTACTTTAGATTATATATAAGTTCACTTGTTATAAAATGCATAAATCTGCAAAAGTATCGTTCCAGCAACTCTAGGTCAAGTGTTGGTTAATAGACATGTCAAGTATAAACTTTGAAATCATAACGGTTCTCTAAATATAAAGCGGACACAATTTGTAACGGACGGACAGACTGATCACTATAGAATTATATTCTGCCTACATAGAATTAGAGAAAAGATATTGAATAATTAATCCTGTAGAAATGACTCTCATGGGTTATCTTGGATATCTGTATAAATGTATTTATCCTGCAATCAGGAAACTATTGTACAAATAACAGGTTACACACATAAATGTTTGCTTATTTGTACATGTACATGTACAAGTAAAGTATTCTTTTACCCGCTTCCATGATGAGCAAGCGGTTATGTGGATATGTTTATGCCCCCGCCGTAGCGGAGGAGGCATTAAGTTTTACCCTTGTCCGTCTGTACGTACGTACCGCCCAAAATTGGTTTCCGTTCTCTAACTTGAGTTTGCCTTAACCAAATGTTATGAAACTTATACATAATGCTTATTACTACAAAACACAGATCAAGTTTGAATTTTGATGGCGTCACTTTAACCATTCTAGAGTTATGCCCCTTTATACATGGAAAAATTGCAAAATTTTTAGTTTCCGTTCTCTAACTTAAATCTGCCTCAACCAAATGTTATGAAACTTATACACAATGCTTATTACCACAAAATACAGATCAAGTTTGAATTTAGGTAGCGACACTCTAACCGTTCTAGAGGTATGTCCCTTTATAAATGGAAATATTGCAAATGTTTAGTTTGCGTTCTCTGACTTAAGTTTGCCTCAACCAAATTATATGAAACTTAAACACAATGCTTATTACCACAAATTACAGATCAAGTTTGAATTTTGGTGGCATCACTGAAACCGTTCTAGAGTTATGCCCCTTTATAAATTGAAAAATTGTAAAATATTTAGTTTCCGTTCTTTAACTTAAGTTTGCCTCAACCAAATGTTATGAAACTTATACACAATGCTTATTACCTCAAAATACAGATCAAGTTTGAATTTTGGTGGCTTCCCTTAAACCATATATTCATTATCGAGTTATGCCCCTTTAAAAATGGAAAAATTGCAAAAAATTTAGTTTCCGTTCTGTAACTTAAGTTTGCCCCTACTAAACATTATGAAACCTATACACAATACTTATTACCACAAAACTCAGATCAAGTACAAATTTGAATGGAAAGTGTCACTTTTATTGTTCTTGAGTTATGTCCCTTTATAATTTTGTATGCAAGCGGGGGCATCATCTGTGTCCATGGGGACACATTCTCCATTTATTTTCTGGGTAACAGTTCATAAAGGGGTCCATGTTTCAACTATGTTGATTTCTTTGAAAAATCAGAGGAAATGGTTTGGGTTCAAACAACTAATGCTCGATTGCAAGTACCTGGTGTAAATTGCAGCATAAAATCAAATATTCATGTACAATGTCCAAAACTTAAAATGTATTTGTACTTGCTAGGAAACAGGAGAAAAGCTTGGCAAGTCTCACTTTTCCTCTTGTTTCTAAAGCTCATACAAATATATTCTATATTTTCAGACAATGTACATATATTGTATCTATATACATGTATATATTTAGCTATAAAACTGTGAAAATACAACAAGTCTTTACTATTCTGTGTAAAAATAAGCTGAAAAAAATCATATTGCCTTGTATTATGAATTTATCTGTTTCTTGGAGTATTGCCCAACTGGGAAATTAATTGCTGTTAAAACTTGTGTAGAAATTTCAACCAGAACACTTTTTCTTAACAGAGAGCTGGGACAAAGTACACATTTAATAGTACAATGCTGACTCAATAATAGTATACCTTTGTCCTTAAGCTCAGCAACTGTGCGAGCCATAACGATTTTCTTGACTTTTCTCATGGAATCCCACACTCTGAACACTGGCTTAGTCATGATACATGTACATGATGTAGTTCAAGTTTATATAATCATAGACTGTTAAAATGTAGTTGTAGATAGTTCTAATCCAAATAATTGCAAGTCACCTCAATCCGTTTTTTTTTTCTGTTTAGGAAAAAATGTAATTGTTTTATTTTGTTGTTTAATGTTAAACAATTTCACATACATGACAGTTGAAATTCATTGTCACTAATTTACCTTCATAGTTGTAGACACTTCAAGGCCACTTAAACTCAAGCGAGTGCTAACTATTCAGTGACATTACATTTGTGGCTTCTAAGATATAGTGTAAAATATGCTGGTCGAACAATGCTGGACCAGTTGTATTTTGGATAATGAAATATTTGTCTTTATCATATACAATGATATCCTTTATCAATCCAAATATAGGGATGTCAGATTCAGATCGAAGGACGACAGCGCATCCTACTTTGTAATGTAAGCCATGTTTAGTAACAGACTCTGTTTCATACATCGGCCACTCATCTTGAACATTTTTGTGGCTAACAGTGGCCATTTCAATGGTAAGATTTGGATATTCTGCAGTAAAATTTATTTTCCTTCCATTGACTACTACATCACCATCATACAAAAAAATACCTGAACGTTCACCCTTTGTCCCTGACTGTTTCATACACATGTATAGCTGGTGATGCTTACTTAAAGAGTTTGAAAGATTTTTAAAGTTGCGATTTTTTTTTAGCTTTAAAAAATCCGTGTTTTGCTTCAAAGCGCATGCAGCTATGATGTTTGATGGGTCCATACTTGAGCATTTGTTTTGGTAAATGCAGCATATAGTGCTTTTTGGGACAAACGAAGCTTTAGGATACAAGCGGCGACTAATTCGAAGATATAGACCAATTAGGATTCTAAGCACTAAAGCAGTTTCTCTATTACAATAGGAACTCAGACAAAGCAGAACTATTTGCACAAGCCTTAAAAAGTTAATCCAATGTTCATTGTCCATTTGAACTTTAGGACCCAATATCAGTGGTAATATCTGGTATAATGTGTGCAGAGCTGAAGAAGACTGCTTAATATGAGTACAATTCTCAACATCACCCTTCTCAAATGTTTCTTCTGGCTTATTTGTTATGTGCAAATATGAGTAATTAAAGCTTCTAATTTTCCCATTTAACCACTTCAGTGTGAAAAGTTTTTGATTGAAAACAAGGTGAAATAGGGGAGAGGATAACTCCTTCGGTAAAATACCCTCTAAAAATACATGCATAGGGTCTTGCACAAGTCCAGAGGTAATCGAAAAATTGGTTTATCAAATGGCACACATTCATTTAATTCATCAACATTCATGGGTTCATGTTGCTGCACATTCTGTCGAGGGCAGAGGTTATCTATCTTGTGCTTTCTATGCACGTGTACTTTAAAAGTGTTCCATCTGCGAGTTCACATGTATCAATTACACATGACACAATAAAATTGGGATCATTTTTGTGTTTTCTTACAAAGTACTTACTAAATTCCTCGAAATGACTTGAAGCGTAACAGCACAAGTTACAGACAAAATTTTCTGCTTCCATCTAGTTAAATTTTGTTCTTTCAAGGTGGAAGTAATCACTCAAATATCATTGAAATGTTTGAACTCCTTACTTGCTAAATATATGCATTAAACATAGTTATTATTACTTATAAATCAAGCTTTGTTGGAAAGTTTCTCCAGTGCTGTTTCTGATTTTCAAAAATGGCGCCGCAAAATACAAACTTCCGGTACAGTTTATGACGTTCCGCGATGTAAATTAACTCTGTTTGGAACATATTGTGTTCCGGAAAGGGGGTCATTAAGCACACATGATGTTTGAGACCAGAACGCTTTATAAATAGAAATGGTTTCATGAATAATAACTTGTTCTATTTGTATAAAAAAAGTCAACCCAAAGTAGTTATGTAATTAAGGAAAAGATGTGCATCAAATTTTCATCTTTTGTAAGAATTCAAACACCTCTCGGGGATAAGTTTCAAGGTTAATTTGCTAAAATTAAATACAGAATGTTGACGACACTAAATATACATGTATTGCCAATTCATGGAGATAGAAAGCTCTAATTAAATCCTTGAGTGATATTTAGATTGTGAAATACAGTTTTAATTCTGGTTCTAATTTTGGAACACTCGAGTGTTCACCGTCAGAACATTTTCCCCTAACATGTGCGTTAAAATACTGAACACAACGTGTTATATATCTTAACGCTGACGTTAAATGTTGAACACTGGTGTTATAAACCGAACATAGATGTTCAAAATTGGAACTCGTCCGGACGCGTCTGGCGTCCGCAATATTTACAGTGTAAACAATGTTGAAGTAAATATCTGGATCAGTAGGACATCCGGATGTGCCTTTTTGGCCAAAATGTGATTCGGCGGCGCCCAGTAGTCCTACGCCGAAAATTGGACTTTTTTGCGTCGGCCGACGTCAACTGAAAAATGGCGTGCTTTTGTAATTTTTTTTCATTCGCTTACGGAAAAGTACCGACGGTAAATACTGTTGATTGTAAGCATATCTATAAGAGAAAAATATATGAGTTTACATATTATTTTCATTTTCGAACATTAAAATAAAAGGAAATCTAATTTTTTTATATCTGAACATAGAATTTCGGATTTTGATTTTATGCACTGTAGAATTAAATAGCGATATTAAAAATGGGTACAAAAAAATACATATCCTTCGATTTTCTAAAAATTTTTACATCCTATTCTCGCTAGTTTTTGGCATCGAAATTCGTAAAAAACAGGGGTGTTCAAGCAAGGGCAAAAATTTGTACCCATTTTAAAGTAGGGGTCTCAATTTTTTATAGGTTTTTCCTTGCAAGGTCGATAGATTTAGAAATAGGAACAGTTTCTGTTTTTTAAAGTAAACATTCATTCAACTGGCATAAATTGTAAAATTATAGATTTTTTTCGAAATTGAAGAAGGCGCCATTTTCGTCTATTTTTCTATTACGTCTATTGGTCTGCTATAATTATTAGATGTTTCTAAAAAAATCTCTGCCTCGATTTTTTATACTTTCATATAATAATCTTTGGTACATAATGTATATGTTATGAAAAAATTAGGCATTTCTATCGAGCAGAAATGGAGAACGGTCATCTTTATTTTGTATGTCCCCACTATGGGGGCGTGGTCCTCCCTTAACCTTGTTTCTGAAGTACACGATAGCTATTCTTCTCTCGAAAATAATTATCAACTAAAAATTATTGAAACATAACAAATATATTTTAAGACATCAATAAGTTTTAAGTGCTAGGGATTTTTTGAAGCAGAATTGGCGGAATCGACCTCATCCGAAGTTGTGTCAATACATAGATCACCGTTGTCAACGTAAAATGTAATTAAAAGTTGGATTCTTCTTTTCTTTGTAGCAATTTTGTTTATCTTAATGTCAAGGAAGTCATGCGATATGTTGAATCCATATCAACGTTGTACCAAAAAAGGCCGAGCTTGGTTAAATAACAGCTTAAGGCCTACATAAACATGATAAACCATATATATCTTTGTCTTTGACATCGTACTTCGTGTATCCATATTTATTTCGTGAATTTTGTTACCGGCCGATGAGTCTTTTATGAATATCTACTATAAATAGGTTTATAGATAAGCTATCTTTTTTTCATAATTTTCCTTTCGTTATTGTTATGTGTTGTGTTTTGTTTCTTTTTTGAAAAAGGGGGGGGGGGGGGGGGGGTCTTTTAAATCTTAATTCAGGCTGAGACTAGTAGTCTTAGATTCAGGCAAAGGCGTGTGTCATTTTTAGGGGCTCGAAATACTTAATTTCTGGTTGACAGTGTAGGTTTTAAACTCTTCATGACTTTACTTTTTAAAAAATCCATGTGCAGTTTCTTAGGGCATGACTATTAATATATCTATGCATAAGGGGCACGACCATTTGCTATTCTAGGTAGGTGGTGGGAGGGGATTACTGGTCCGTTCGCACTAGTACCTGTTCGCCTTGGGTCCTTTTGCCCTTATACCCATTTGACCTGTTATTTTATTTTATTTTTGATGTCTTGTTTAATGTAAATTATTTGAATGAAGTGTGTAAAAGTTAGTTAACAATTTCGTGAATAAAACGCATAAGCCATAACGTTGGAGGTAGTAGGATTTTTTCTGGATAAACTATTATTTGCATCCATTACTACACATGCTTTATTTCGAAATATATTTTCATTTATTCTATTCATGTTATTTAGGGCTTTTATACATGTAGCTTACTATGCAGTATTGGTTCTGCTCATTGTTGAAGGCAGTCAGAGACCTATACTAATTAACCTTTTCGTCATTTGGTATCTGGTGGAGAATTGTCTCATTGGCAATCAAACCCAAATTTCTTATTTTTATATTGTATCATAACTTGTGATAGGATATAGTTATGCAGTGTTGAATGCTGGTCTGAATGTCACCCCCCAAATTGATAGGGATAAAATAATTAAATTCTTTCACTCAATCTCAACAACAGGGCAAAAGTCAAGGAAATTAATCTAAGCATACTAGATTTTATTTTATTATGTGATAAATACTCCAAAGTGAGCTTATTTGATCAAATCTAGCCTTGTGATACAATTTCTGGAAAAAGTATCAAAGCAAAGTTGAGTCCTTCTACAACATTTGGGTAAATGTCTAACTTTCCATTAATAAAGTCCAATAATTCTGGAATGACAAAACTTGAATTCGCCAAAAGCAAAAGGGAGCTTTCTTTTAATTACACTTATGCAAATAAAAGGGAAACACTTGAGGCCAGAGGGAAGATATATTCGGTAGTTAAAAGTATACAATAAAACATATGGAATCTTATTAATCATGTTGATTATATAAAAGTGATATTGCTTTGATAAAAAATTTCATGAAAACAACTGAGTTAATAATCTAATTTTTTTTACAAAATATTGTTACATTTCACTTATGCACATTTTAATGTTGATGAGTCTCACATACCGGTATTTAAAATTCCTCTATTTACAACACTTTGGAGCTCATAGTCGGCTACAGTTTCATTTATTAAATTTTGCATTAGTTCAACAAAAATGTCTGCTAATAATCACTTGAACCAAGTTCAACTGGGTTATCTGGTGGGGTTTTCCACTCTGTACGTGAATCTGGGAACAGTATATCAATATATATGTTCCTGCGTGAATATATCTCTCTTTACAAATTTCATATAAATTGCTGATTCCAGGTATCAAAATTTGTATCCTCCAGTAAAATTATTCTTCTGATGTGTTGTGTACTGAAATTGAGAAAATATTTTCGTATTAAATTAAGTTTGTTTATTCAATCAAAAATCATGAAGAATGATAATTATAATATACTGTATTTCATTATTATGGCCATCTACATTGATTACAACAATATGGTCTGCTCAAGTCATTCTCTTATCTTAAAAAAATGGTCAAATTTATTAAAACGCTTCATCAAGGAATATCAGGATATGATGCACGTCATGTAAGAGTTACTTCCCTTATATTATTTTTGATCATATAAATTAATTTTAAATTACTGTACCCTTCATTCTTGAAATTAGGTGTTAAATCCAAATGAAACAATATTGACATTTATACGGCATAGATTATAGAATAAAATCTTTAAACTATTAAAAGTATACAATTTGGCCTTACAGTCTGTGTAGGATTACTTGACCTATATCAATGTATATGTAACATAAAATATTGTCCCCCATGAAATATTGTCCATCGGACAAAATTCCATATAAAATATTGTCCGTGGACACTATTTCATAATGAGATACTGTCTAGGACAATATTTCATTATGAAATAGTGTCCCTGTCCATGAATTTTTTTCACGGGGACACACCTATTTGGACAATATTTCACTATGAAATTCTGTCCATGGCAATATTTCCCTATGAAATAGTGTCCACGGACAAAATTTTATATAGAATTTTGTCCGACCGACAATATTCCATGGAGGACAGTATGTTCACTATGAAATACTGTCCATGAAAACATTTCTCAATCAAATTATTATAAAATTAAAAACATTACACAGGCATGCAACGTGCTCATTTTTATACAACCGCAAAATTTTTTTTTGGTCGTATATTGGTATGACGTTGGCGTCGTCGTCGTCCGTAGACACATTGGTTTTCGCACAATAACTTTAGTTTAAGTGAATGGATCTCTATGAAATTTTACCATAAGGTTCAATATCACAAAAGGAAGGTTGGAATTGATTTTGGGGGTTATGGTACCAACAGTTAAGGAATAAAGGGCCAAAAAGGGGCCAAAAATAAGCATTTGTGTAACTTCCAGACAATAACTTGTGTTTAAGTGTATGGATCTCTCTGAAATTATACCACAAGTTTCCATACCACAAAGGGATGGTTAGGATTGGCTTTGGGGGTTATGGCTCAAACTGTTTAGGAATTAAGGGAAAAAAACAAGGGTTTCCTGGTTAATGGACAATTTAAAAGCAGTGTAAGGGAGGTAATCCAAAAACAAAATTGTACAATGTTGGATTACCTCCCTTACACTGCTTTTAAATTATCTATTTAAGACTTTTATGATGTATTTAAATTGGTAATTATGGTTGCAAACTCCATTGGAAATTTGAATTGAGATTATGACCATATCTTGAGGGAAAGAACTTTTTTTTTAGAAAAGGGGAGGAGGGGGGTAAAAAAGAAATTGTGGGGGTCAATTTTTTTTTTCATTTCAGATATCCATGATTTCAGAAATTAAAAAAAAATTTTCTTCAAATATTTTTTTTTAGCAAATAAAAAGGGGAAGGGGGATTAATACGCAACAGCATAGTGTATTTCACAAAGCCAAAAAAAAGGGGGGTAATTTTTTTTGTTGTTGTTGTTGGGGGGGGGGGGGGGTCAATTCGCAACAGCATAGTGTATATCACAAAAGCAAAAAATTGAATATAAATTCAAATCATATAACAAATTCTAAGTTCTTTGACTACAGTTATTCGGTGTCAGAAACTTATTACAATGTATGTGTCAAATATTTAATTACAATCCAAATTCAGACCTGTATCAAGCGCGTATATTGTGTCCATTTTCCCCCCAACTGTTCAGGGTTGGACATCTGCGGTTGTATCCAGCTGCGCTCAGCGAAGCATTTTATTAAATTTATATAACTGAAATTATTTTGTAAAGCAAGTACAGTACATGAGTGTAACTCTTTCAAGTTTATCTTCATAAATTTAATTACAAGGTTTTTTTGAAACATCATCTGTTTTCTTGTCAAAACATTTGGCATAAATATCATTATTTTGTAAACAAAAGGAATTAGCCTTTCTTCTGATTTATTTAGTACAATGAATGTAGTCTATTCTGATTTTCAGAAATTCCTTCCGGTACAACTTTATGACTGAGATATTCTAAAAGTGTTTTGTATTCCTTTAATACCATCCATGATAAGCAAAAATAGTTTTCTGTTAATAAATCAATACCTGTATCTATTTATTAATTTGTGTTTATTTGTAATTATCAATCAAATAAACCACTTTAATGATATCATTATCCAACATGATATATGTTGATAACCTCCCTTCATGAGACAAAATTTCATGACAAGCTGTCTATGAAATATTGTCTCAATACAACAAATATTACCTCCCTTTATTAGGACAACATTTCATAGTATGCATCTGTATATTTCATGTCTGACTGTTAAATGCAGAATATTTTCAGTCTGTTTCCTTATGAAAACAGTTTGAATACCATGTATATTATGTTTTGTTTCATATTTTGGGGATTGAAATCATAGCACACACTTTTGTAAATACCCTAAACTAACACTTTTGGATAAGTCACCCCTAATTAGTAATATATTGTAGTCCTATTGTTTTCTATTAACAAAAATAAGCTTTCAACATCACTCCATTAAAATGTGAGGTTGCAATCACATAGACATTCCATTTGATTACTGTCAAGGGCGTAGCTAGTTTAAAATGATGTGCCAGCTTATTAAGCGCCGAGAGGAGCGAGGCGAAAAATTTTTGGGACCATTTTATGGAGAAAATATATTTTTGTTGGTTTTCGGTAATAGGAATGTTGTGCTCATAGGACTTATAGACAATTCATTAATGCAAAACTATTCAGAATTCTTTTGAAGACGGTAAATCAGCACTGGGCTTACCGTATCGAGTGTCTCACACAGCGAAGTTGGCATCTGATCGCGAGGTGTTATACACCAGCGTGCTCTCCATCGATCAACCTCGCGATTGATGTGAATCATTATTTTTTTGTGATACATGACACCAAAGTAAGACAGCAAATAAAAGAAGAATGTGTCTGAGGGACTAGGATGCCCCTGCTGACCTAACTCGAAAACCATAAATTGGATCTAGCTGCAAATCGAACTTGATCTGTGTTTTATAGCACTTTGCATTGTGTATAAGTTTTAAAACATTTGGTTGAGGCAAACCGAAGTTAGAGAGCGGAAACCAATTTCAAATGGGTGCACTGACGTAAATGGATAAAGCTTAAGGCCCCGTTGCCGTTCGGCGGGGGCATAATAAAAAAATGCCATTAACACAAATGAACATCATTAAAGAAATATAAAACGCTTTCAAGTTTACAGACGGTTGGACCACAGGAGTTTGAAATCTTAGCAATAACGGTGAATAAATTTGTCAAATTCGAGAGATGCTCTACTGTGATAGTCGAGTTTGACATATTTATACACCATTATTGCTAAGATTTAAAAATCCTGTGGTTGGACGAACGACTGTCGTTTAGTGATGACAAATAGGTTAGGCCAGCTAAACCCGATCGATCAAATAGAAAAATAGAAATGTATTCCGTTTTATAAACTCTTTTAAAACATAGAATGCTGAAAATTGTAAATATTTTTTTTTTTGTTCACCCTGCCGATGTGCACGCACGTGCGTGTAGGCGTATAGGGAGCTACGCGCCTGACTGTTGTACAAGTATTTTTGTTTGTATATAAAAAGTCCTCTGTTTTGAATTTTTGATGCATAGTGAACATCTTTCTCCATCCTGTAAATATAAAGCAAATGTGCATACAATTACTAAATGTATAAAACCAAATTATTCAAAGCAAAATTAAACTTTGCATTGTTATCATCAACACATGAAAACAAATTTGCCAAATGAATAACCAAACAAATACATGTACATGTATTTATTAAGTATTATAAATAATTATGCCCCCAGGATTTTTGCTCAATACATAAAATTTACAGGCAAAGTAAACATTTCAGTCTTAAATAATAATTTTTAGGTTTAACATGGAGCAAATTCATGTTATACCAAACCTTTTGATAACATTTTTATATTTAATACCACTTACAACCCAGTTTTTTTTTTAAATCCTGGAACCACCGGTTACCATGTCGAGACCATATTGACAACTTGAATTTGACAATATTAATGTAGTTTGAAAAAGTAATATTGCCAATGGATTTTCATTTCTAATAAATTTGATTGTATATATAATTATTGGAAGAATATAACATGTCAGATATAAAGAAATTGTACAGACAACAGGCATTTTAAATTTGTTAGATTTGGGGGATACATTGTACATGTAATGCATGTGTAAGCTTTCAAATGAATGGGTGATTGGTTAATAGCAGGAGTCTTATGGTAAAATGAATATTCTGATCTGGTAGATGTCCATGTTATGATAAAACTGAAAATAAAATAAACATTACTCAAGATTGCTGACACAGTATGAAAATGAATATTCTGTCTTATAAAATGCGGGAAATAATTGTGTAAAGATTGAAAATAAAATATTATATATTAATAGTCATAATAGCAAAATAAGAAAATGAATAAAGGTGGCCTATGTCCCTTAAAAATTCCTCCTACCCACCCACATAAAAACTATTTTTTGTGTACGAGTATGAATATACTATTTTCATATTACCGACTGTTGACTCCGGATTATATAATTTGTCGACTGGTTACCTTGGACATCATGGTACTCGGTCAAGTTAGAGCAACCAAAATAAGTAAAATCAATCATATAATCGGTGTAATTTGAGGGGAAAGTTTACTGTTTTCCGATGATTTTGTAGTGAAAAAAAAATTTTCCCTCAAAATTGTACCGATTGAAAGCTTGGTTTTACTTCTTTAGCTTGCTCTTACCTGACTTGGTACCATGATGTCCAAGGTAACCAGTCGACAAATTATATAATCCGGAGTCAAAAGTCGGTATTATGAAAATAGTCTATTGCGAACATTGACAGAAACAACTGCCTGTGATAGCTTTTACTTTGTAAAAAAAAGCTAAGTTATAATGTGTCACTCAGAGAAACTACAGTACCTAGCTGAAACAAGCTAGCACAAAGAGACCAGTTGTGTCAAACTATATATTGATCAGGATCAGGATTGTATTTATGTTCATGGAAGTTTTTATAAATATCAAATTTTGGTGTACATGTATGAAACGGGACGAATATATTTTTATTAGACCAGGTATAAAGTAGCCAAGAGTTAAAGTGAATGTGTCTCACATGCTAATGATTTGGTACATGGACTTTTGATTTGAACCTGCCTTGAGACGTTCAGCAAATTTCATGTATAGTATTGTCCTTGCATTCAAATTTGATTCATTTTGTTCCGTATTTGCTGTTAAAGGTTTACAATGTTCCATTATCTGAGCATGAAGTGATGGCGTCAATATTTTCCACGGAGATTGTGAATAACACTTTATTTGAGTTTCACTTTTGAACAGTTTGAAAACGAATGTTGACAACTTGTTTGGGTATAATATTTTCGGAGACAAGGGCGGATACCTAAGACCGAAATCCGAATGTAATTCATCAGTGGTTGGTGTAAATAGTGGATTCAATATATGAATAGGAATTGTCAAATGATGAAAAATAGGATTTCAATTTTACACATACATATCATTTTACACTTAATTTTTGCCTTTTGAATCATTTCCTGGGATCACACTTATTTGAAAATTATTAACTGAATATCTGAAATTAGCGTTTACCTTTTATGTTGTGTGGCATAAAGTTTGAGCATCCAAGAATGTGATAAATGCAACATAACAACGTGGAATGCCAAATCCAACGTCAAACAATGGCCGCCATTACGTGTTGACAACGTCGTCTAGTGAACCGTATCACTGAGCACCGAAATCCTTACTCAGACGCTTCCGGTTGTCCTACTGGATGTGAAACGCGATTTTCTATTGTCGTGCCTCCATGACGTCGAAAAAGTGAGACGTAGGCGTGCTGTTTCCGGCGTCTGTGGTGTCGTCGTCAACAATTTGTTTAAGTTTGCGATTAGGTCAGTTTAAGGGAGAATAACTAATAGTATGTCAATGATATTTAGTATTTAGTTAAAGTAGCATTGACATCTTATTTAAATGGAGATTAGTGTTCACTGCCCCCTCATTTGTCATGTTTGTGGTGTATTTGCTTAATCTAAATGTTAAAGTTTCTGATTACGTGAGTTGACACAACAAATGGTCAGTCAATGATATAAGTTTTTGATGGAATCAGTATTTACACATCCCCTATCCATCATGGCCATGGAGATTTTTTGTGCCAGTGTTTAAAGTTTGTGATAAGGTCAGTTCGAAGGGAACCACAAATGGTAAGTTAAATAAATGATATTTTGTATGTAGTTTAATTAGTATTATCAGGTCTTATTTCCCTGGAGATTTCATGGCTCTACCCCTTTAGTCATGGTTCATTGACTTTGGAGTTCTTACAAAGTTAAGATGTTAACATTTGTGTGTTATGGTCAGTTTAAGTGGACCCACAGTGACTTATGACATGTATGATAAGTTAATGATATCCAGTATGCACTTGTATATCATTCAAAATTTTGCATATCTTATTTGTATGAAGATTATTTGGCCTGTCCTCTCAATCATGGTTCATTGATTTCGAATGTTTTGCATATTTAAAATGTTTTACTATTTTGCATTCAACATTTGCAGTATACTACTAGAACTACATAAAGACTAGACATATATCTTGCGTCAACAGCTTATTTCAATTCTTAACGTAGAATTACTTCCACGATAATATCTTTATGTAAAATTTTGTAACAGTTTTTACCAGTTTATGATGTGTTTACCCTCGCTGAATTAGTGTTGAGTAATGAAACACTCCATAACTTCACACGAAAATATTGAACCAGCTGACAAAGACTCACACCGTAGGAAGGACCTAAGGAAGTCGATTAACAAAACGCAGATACAAAATATTCCATTATGTGTTTTGTTCCTCAGTGAAACAATTTGAATACTGGTACATGTAGTGTATAACACACTGTCGTAAAATATCAGTTTCATTATTCAGATATTGAAGGGACTGATTACTCTTCTGGGTACATTAGTTTGTCACCATTTCTTAGTAGGTTATTTTTTTCTCAGACTTAAGTTTTACTTGGATTAAATGGACATTTTGTGTCCATTTATCTTTTGATTTTGTTATAATCTGTATAACCTTAACTTAAGCTTTTTATTATTACACCATCAGTATCTTCTTTATTTGTTTAAGTGTGTGCAGTGTAAAAGTACACAATCCGTCGAGTTGGAATTTAGACATTAAATCCGATGGGACGGGTAGAGCGAGTGAAATGTTCTCTGCACGCTAAAGAATCCTTAAGCTTGCCACTACTCTCCGATGAGTCTGTAGTTTAAACTTATTTTATTTACAAAATATCACAAAAAAGATTAGACACACGTTATTCCAACTCAGATCGTCTTCTCTTTAACTACAATTATAATCGATAGACTTTCATATTATTCAATATCAAATTCAGTATTACATGTACATAATTCTTATCAGACATTTGTTATCTGAAAGACACATTAGAAACAAACAATTTAGAAAAGAGAAAAATAGAAAGAAAGGGGGAAGAGAAAAACTATGCATGTGTGTGTGTTGGTTTGTGTGTGTCTGTGTAGATCAATACATTTAAATTATAAACATGATTGAACAAGAATTTGACGAAAATTTGTATATAAAGGATATTTAAAGACGAAATTATCATAATCTCCACGGAGACCTACAGCGACACGATGGATCTGATACTATATTTATTTGAAAGATATCAAAATTTAGGAATTTACTAGCTAAACATCTATCAATCATGTATTGAGGTTTCTTATACCAAAAGCTTAGTTACTATGTACCGTTTTATTTTCTACTCCAGAGGTCTGTTTTAATTTATTTTTAAATTTTGATTACGTTTCAGTTATTCGCACATATATGTCTATTATATTCCATCCCCTAACATACAATGGAATAACTGAGTCAGTACTTTTCGAAAGTCTACAAAAAGGCAACATCTGTCGACATTTATTTTTTGGCATTCCACAAGGTCATGTTTTTCTCTGACTATTTAAGACGTCCTTACACTAAATACATTGGCTGTAAGATGTGTATTGATTGATATTTTAGTCTTAGAAACATGCTTTTTTATTAGTTGTTATTGGCTTTGAAGTAGCTATCAGTAATTGCGAATACTCTCAGATCTGTACTTTGTGTCGTTTTTGTTGTGAGGGATGTATAAATACCCTACCACGTCCGGTCTGTGTTTTTGTAAGAAGTTTTCCTGCTTTGTCGATCTGATGAGTTAAGCCATTTTCAACTGATTTTTATAGTTTGTTCTTATGTTTTACTGTTACACGTGCACCAGTGCTGTCCCAGGTTAATGTAGGGTTAGCGCCTTCAAACACGTGTATCCCCGCCACACTCCATGTGTGCCTGTCCTAAGTCAGGAGCTTGCAATTGAGTCGTTGCCGTTTATTGCTGTTTTTCTTATTCGTTTTCGTATAGTTTTGTATAGTTTGTTCTTGATTTAGTCGTTGCACCAATGTCCCAGGTAAGGGGCGCGTTGGCGCCTTAAAATTGCGTTTAAACCCGCCACAATTTTTAAGTGCCTGTCCCAAATCAGGAGCCTGTAGTTAAGTGGTTTTCGTTTGATCATGTGTGTCATATTTGTTTTTCGTACATTGTTTTGTTATGAATTCGGTCGTTAGTTTTCTCAATTGAATTGTTTCATATTTTTCATTTTGGTGCCTGTTATCCCAGCAAACACAAAAATATTTTTAAAATGTTATTAAAATGTTATGTCGAATGTCATGACAAGATCGCCAAAAAACGTTAGAAAAATATGAAAGTGTATGGTTGGATATATATCGCAAAAACATTTTCTAAAATATTTCCTAAAATGTTGGCATAATATAATTAAAATATTGTCAAGAAATATCATGATAATGTGAAAAATAATGGCATATAAAACATTTTGATAATCTTTTTCTCGAAACTTTTTCTAAACGTTTGAAAAATATTATGATCATCAAATAATGTTATAAAAATGTTTTGGGGATATTTTCTTTCCAGTGCCTGAAAAATATTTTTAAAATGTTTATTTAGAAGATGTTTTTGGTTGATATCTATATCATATCATTATAAAATTCTCTGTACTTTAAATTATGTTTCCAGTTTTTTTAATATAACTAAATCATTAGTTTAATAGATACACAAAGATTCATTCTATATACGAACAAGTAGAATAAATCAGTTGTTTTACTTAACATATGACAATTCACAATTCAAAGTATCTGAAAACAGGAAGTAAATACACAAATTTTGACATATCCAAAATGGCAGACACAACTCATCATGGTTAAGCCATTAGCCAAATCTGAAGATATTCTGTTCTGCAGCATTACCAATAAAAGTCATTAAAATTTTGTGTTCATTCAACATACTGAAATATAAGCCAACAGGAAACACGTACATTTTGTATATGAGTGACAGATACAAAGGCTCACACATCACAGTTCATCACTATCAAACAGCTCACCATATATGAACTCATCCAGTTCAGCAGTATTTGGGAAAACAGTAATGAAAATATTTGTTGGACAAAGAAAGATGGACAGACAGGCATTGCAATAAAGCCCACATTCCTGCTGAATGCCAATGGTATAACGATTAGTTTTTCACTCTCAACCTTTATTACCTCTCTAATACACATCATACACATGTCATCCTGAACATGCATGAAATATTTGCCACTGGACATTAAGCAAACATCAACCAATTCATTATACACATTTTAAAGTTGAGGTTACATTAACTTGAACTTGTGTCACAAATTCAGATTTTTTTCAAAATAACTTCTCCATGTTCTCCATCTTAACAAAAAATGTTACACTACTGGTAGGATTATATCAAAAGTCAATAATTGGCTTAAGAGATAAGGAGCAAAACACTATTTTACATCAATAATTTGATTTATTTAAGAATACATTTGAAAAGTCCATCAATTGTCTTATTCCGAATCACTTAGAATGTCTTGTAGAGTCTTAAATCTTTTTCTTGTTGTGCCATGCTTCTGAAAAAAATTAATAAATTTTTTTTATTAATCTTACATTTATATATAAACTTCTTAAATATTCCTTTATAAGTGAACAAATCAAGATGCCTGAAGGACACACAGCCCGTCCCCCTAAAAGTTTTGAAACAAATAACAAGTAGTCTCACAATGAAGATATTGACAAATTCTAATATGGCATTTATGTTATCCTTTTAACGTATATAGCTTTAAACAGGATCAAATATACAATGTACAGTACAGATAAAAACCTTTTCATTCAATCCATAAAGGGCTTAATTGCCATTCATTAAAGCTGAACTTCATTTTGTTATAAGAAAACAAAAATAAAGAAAATTGGGACTTCAGGTGTGTTTAGTCAAGAGCCTGTTGTTTATTATACTCATTGATTGATGTCTATCATATTTGTTTGGTGTATTGTTTTAATATAAATTAGGCTTTTAATTTGGTTTTTTTGTTTGTTTCAATTAATTCGGAGAACACATTTTGTTTTTCATGGCCTTTAAAAGTGCACTATACAGAGTGGGTTTTCTTATTGTTGAAGGCCGTACGTCATGTACAGTGACCTATAATTTCTAAAATCCAAGTCATTTAAATTCTGGTGAATGGTGATTCTAATATGACGTCCTTGTCATGCTTATTACGCTTTGTAAGCAAAGGCGTGTTCTAACTAGCACAAAATATGTTTTACACATGTGCACAAATTTACTGTTTATATTCTCTGCATTTTCATATTTTGATAAAAAAAATATATACATTTTAGCAGCTAACATAAACTATTATTATATGTTTTTATCAAACAACATATATTTACCCTGTTTTTAGATTTCAAACTTATTGAATATGAAAATGTAATATGACAGACGAGAACAGCAAAACATTTTTAAGGTATTTCGTACGCTTTGACCTATAAAAATAGGTATTTGTCCTATTAGAATCGAAATAATTCCTTCATGTCATGCTCTACGCTCATTTTAACATGGGTACTATACCGGTGCAGGCATTATATTTGACTATATTTTACACCTCGCTTACGCTCAGTGTAAAATGTCGACAAATATAATGCCTACCAATGTTGAAATGAGCGTAGAGCATGACATGAAGAAATTATTTCTTAAATAGCTGCATCATTGACATTGACAATACACCTTATCGCTTTGTTGAAATCTGTCCCGCTTGAACTTCTAACATCATACAACAATCATTTTTTCATTGTGGCGTCAGATATTTTCTATTATGACATCAAAATTTGACGGGGACTTTTGAAATTGTGATGTCAAATAATGGCGGACAAATAGCGATAAGGTGTATCAAACGCAAGTCACATGGCACGTCTACTTATTTTTATATCAATGCCATGGACAAATTCATTATTGGTGTACGTGGATGCTGGAACGGTGGCAGATTTAGGGGGCCCCAACCCCCTTATAGAGCTACATTAGTCCAAATAATTATGACGTCTTGAAAGGCTATTTTATTTTTTTTCTATGACGCCTTCCTTCCGTCTTGAAACAAGGCTATTTTATTTTTTTCTGTGCTTCCTTCCGTCTTGAAACAAGGCTATTTTATTTTTTTCTGTGACGCCTTCCTTCCGTCTTGAAAGGCTATTTTATTTTTTTTCTGCGTCACAGAAAAAAAATAAAATCCTAGGAAGGCGTCACAGAAAAAAAATAAAATAGCCTTTCAAGACGTAATAATTATTTGGACTAGAGCTACATATAAGATAAATACATGAATACATAGACTTCACTATTTTACAAGTATCACTCCAAACATTGGCCTGCCAGGCACAGGGTTTTTTTTATAATTTGCCGGGTTTACTATCCATACGAACCCCGAAAAAATCACGGGTTCGTATGGATAGTAAACCCGGCAAGTTGTAATAAACTCATGTGAGCCAGGGCCGGGTCCCCCTTCTTTTTTCAAAATCCTCGATCCGCACTTGAACTGTTGTAACAGATGTATTGGTTCCGATTATGATTGAAACACAAATGGAATGCACAAGTATCATCTTAGGAGTTTAATCTTTCTAACCGAGTGAGTAACAAACAATTTTCTTCGCTCTTCTTGGTATAAATTCTAGCTATAAAACCAGGTTCAATCCACCATTTTCTACATAAGAAAATGCCTGTACCGAGTCAGGAATATTACACTTGTTATCCATTCGTTTGATGTGTTTGTTTTTTAAATTTTGCCATTTGATTGGGGACTTTCCTTTTTGAAATTTCCTCGGAGTTCAGTATTTTTGTGATTTTACTTTTTTCTTTATGTTTCAAATTTTAAACTTCGCATTTCCGCAAACTGGTTCCCGATATTTACATGTGATAAACAAAACAGTCGACTTGTGTCTTCTGCACCAATTCCGGAAAAGGTCGGTTTTCCGTAATGCATAACGAAACGAGGGCAGTTACATTTAATCGACAGTATTCAATTCTTAATTTCTTAAATATACATGAACGAATTAAATAAACATTAAAGAAAATTAATTGTTTATAAATACATTATTTTTAATTTAAAGTTGACTCTTTTGAATTTTGATATTAGAAGAAATATAATCAGCTGACTTCATGATTAAAGTATTGATAAGATGATGTATTGTGTCTAGTGTTATTTAACTTATACTGAAAAAAAACCAACTAACTAAATTCCATAAAACGTTGTCTGTGAGATATTGAACAAAGTTTTAATAAAATGTTATTTTCATATCCGTAAAATGTTGAATAAAATATCAGTAAAAAAATTAAATAAAGTGTATGTCAAAATATTTTATAGAAAACATTTAGCCGATATCTTTCAGATGTTAAATGTAAAACATTTTAATTAAACGTTATAAAACATTTTATGTAAAATAGCAAAACTATATTTTCTGCAAAACATTTTTAGCAGAACGTTTTTGGGATAAATGGTTTAGCATTACAAAATACCAATTGAAGAAAATATTATTTTTTTTATTTTATAGAAATATGTACGGGATATTTCAGAACAATGTTTGAGAACGTAAATAAAATATATTAGGAAATAATATTTTTTTGATGTTGTTAAAACATTTGACCTAAATGTTAGAATTAAAACATTTCAAAAACAATAAACATTTTGTTGATGTTCAAAGGACATTTTATTGCAATGTTTTCGGAAAGACATCTATATGACATTCGAAAAATGTTTCTAAAATGTTATGTGTTTGCTGGGATAGCCGACTATACGGTTTTGGTCATCATTGAAGGCCAAGATTGGGCGGTATTTTCCGTCCTTGGTATTTACCGGCGGTATCTACCGGTATTTACCGACCCGGACAATACTTCTCCAGTGGTCAATATTGTCAAGTACTGGTCATTTGAAATTTTCATGGTGGTTTATACTATTTATTGAAGTAAAAAGTAGGATACATTTAAACTTTTATCTTTTAGCATGTTTCAGCATAATGATTATTTCGACTTTTATAAATCCAGATATTATTTTATGAATTTTTTTTTAGAGGTAAATAAAACTACAGGTGTTTTATTATCTATCACGTGTCATTGATAGTTGTGAAAATTCAATTACTAAAACAACAGCCCCCAATAAATGAGGACAACACATGGGTTGAATGTAATAAAAGTGATATTTGAAAACACCCTTAAACAATAAAATATTTCCTGTCTATTCAACTGTAAGACAAAAATCATCTTCCTGCAGGAAATGGAAGGTATGAAGTACCCTTACTCTTATGGCTTCTGTAATTTATGGTTTAAATAAAAAAATATATAATGTGGTATAAATTTTACCTTTACATATAATCATTTTTTTTAATCGTTCAGTCACGCCTCAGTCATTACAGCTGAACGGAGTGCTTGGTCAGCTCATCCCTACCCGCTACGATGTTGATTTACTGATAGATGACTAAATGACGTACTACTTTCGATGATAGAAACCAATCCCACGCTGTACAGTCTACTTTTTGCTTGGTCTAAATAGCCACGTCAGCATACACCCCAAATCCCATTATGGATGTGGGAGTGTTATGCCCTGTATCCGTGGTGTTAGATAATGGGACGCCATTTCACTGTTTCACGACTTAAGTCCTGATAATGCTTCCTGTCATCGTTAATACTACGCCCGAGACTCATCGACCAGTACTACATCATCGTGGTTAGCGGGCTGCACAGCTGACCAACCAGCTGGCCCGGAAGCAGCCGTTGGGAAGACAGTAAACTAAACCAAAATATCATACCAAAACCAAAATGACGGCCGTCCTTTCCAATTTTTCCATATTTACGATAACAAAATATTTAAAGCTCACAAAACGCCTTCGGGTACCGAGCCTTACCAGCGAGTCAAATTCGTTTAACACCACCGGTTAGTTACAAGTTTTACATACATGTAAACAAAGTACAACCACCTTGACCTTAAGCACCAAACTGAAACATAAAGACCCTATTTGGAACTTTTATACAATATAAGAAGACAACAACAAAACCAGTGCAACATGTAATGATTGCAATACAATAGTCAGTGCAAAAGCCACCTGACAAGTTCCTTGGCAAGGACTAAACCGTTTTTACTTTTTGTACGTAGTCTAATAAATCATTGTAAATCACTGTTTATTAGGAATTTACAATGAAATAGAAATAAGAACATTTAAAATGACTAAAACACTTTCATTATTTCATTACTAACAGTAATTAATCAGGTAGACAGTTGTTTTTATAGTAATGTCCACTCAAAATTTCGATCGACCAGTATTTGCTAGTATTTGCCAGTATTTCCTGGTATTTACATGTACCGGTATTTACCGACGACATGGTCAATACTCGTATAGACCGCTTTTTTGCCAACCTTGTTGAAAGCCGCAGGGTTGCCTATAATTGCTTACATCCACTCCATTTGAAGTTTGGTGGATAGTTGTCTCATTTTCAATCATACCACATCTCCTTATTCGTATACAATTATATCTTCACCATTTCTTTAAACTATATGTAATTGTACTTTGTATTGATGGTGGAATAAAATCACAAAGATAGATGAGTCCGTAGTTGGCCTGTTTTAAGGCAAAAATTCGAACTTTATCCAGCATAGCTATGTACATTTTCCAGTAGCAGTTTAAAATTTCCCACTCTTCATCCGGTGGACCTATCTACAAACCATACCTACAATGTATCTATTGCATGCATATAGCTTACTGTTCGGTGTGAGCCAAGGCTCCGTGTTGAAGACCGTACTTTGACCTATAATGGTTTACTTTTTTAAATTTTGACTTGGATGGAGAGTTGTCTCATTGGCACTCATACCACATCTTCTTATATCTATATATGAAGGGCGATGATATGCATGAAATATTTGCTACTGGATAATAATCAAGCAACTACCAATCATCAAATGTTTTTTTTTTTAAACAACACAACTTCGAGCTTATTTTTGAAGATTAATTACAAATGCATCAGTTATGATATTTAATTTAAATGCAAGGAGATGTTGGGTATAAGGAAATTTGGAATGTCTATAAACTGCAGAGAATATCCTTCCATTATTAACTACAGTTACTGTAAATGGTTCATCCGAATTGTAGGTATTTAAATAAAGAATAATGTATAACATTTTTACTTGAATATATAACTTATTCTAACATTGCGACAACTTTATTTCAGGTTGTGTTGGAATAGTCTTTACAACATGGGTAATTTGACTTATTCTTGTTTTTATCCGCTTGGCAATACTACGGATGTTGTATGCAAAGATGGTAAGCCATACTTTCGGGAGCATCCCACTCAATGTAATCAATTAGACAATATACCGTGACCATCGAAAAAAAAAATACCAAAAGGGTAACATACAGACTCGTCTACGTCAAAGAGAGAGATTACAACGTCAGGCGGTCTTTTCTTCCGACTAGCGTTTAATCTCAATGCTGTGTGATAACTATCATCAGAGCACCACGAATGTATGCTAATTAATCACGACTTTGTTTTTGGTAAAATTTTATTCTCGTTAAGAGGTGGTATAATTACAAACAATTTGAGGCAACTGCTGACGGTATTATATTGAATAGATAGAATGCGTTTGCATCATCATTACTAAAAGGGGGGAAATGATAATGTATATTATTATACTTTATGCAGTTTTTTCCCCAATCATTTCATTGGACTTGTATGAAGGTGTTTGGGTGATGAACACACTCGCTGAAAAAAAATATCACCCGCGACTTCGTCTTGGGTGATAATTTTAACCCTCATATGTTAATCAACCCAAACACCTTCATCCAAGTGCAGTATGTTTATACAGCTAATGACAATAAACAACTGAACAATGTGTGAACCACTCACATCCAAATAATTTCGTTATCTGGCATTATGCAGGTCTTGTTTCAGTGTTTGACAATTGAAAAGTGTACAAAAAAGTGATTAGAGACGTTTTGCTGACTTATATTATGTCCCTTCTCAATTATTTCCGGTGCAACATAAAAGCACACCACAGTTCAATTTGCATCTATATGCTTTGGTTTTTGCAAAAAATAATAAAAGAGGAACATTCATTTTGTTATTTAAGGACAATAACTTCTACAGAGAGTCAAATAAGAATTCCGAAAAAAAAAAATGAATTACTAGTTATTCTTGTCTTAACGATCTGTATTGCTATATACAGTGTCTATCTGTCTTTAATAGTGTTCAAGTTAATAGGCAAAAACGCCAAAAAAAAAAATTGGTGAAATCGTCATTTAGGGACAACAACTATGAAAAGTTGTCTGACAGTTATAATGTAATTGGACAGTAAGTAGATCTTGACATTTCTCACCTTTTCTCTATCTATAGCGGTTTTCATGATAATATACCTCGATATTCTATGAAGCCATGCAGGCGAGTTGGTTGGCAGGCGGGGTCATTGGACATTTTTTAAAGATTTGATGCCCTAATGCTGATTGTGACTATGTTTGATTAAATTTGATCCAGTTAATTCATTTGAGAATATTTTCGTAAAAGTGAACAGACGACGTCGGGCGCCGACGCCGAGTGATGGGAAAAGCTCACGTAGCCCTTTGGGCCAGGGGAGCTATTTAAGAGATGTGGTATGATTGCTAAAGATACAATTACCTACAAGCATCCAAATGACGTGGAAATAAGCAACAACTGAAGGTAATACATTTAAATGAATAGAACAAATTTATTAATAACTGACGATAGACAAATCTGTCACAAGGAAAACATGTATAGCTGTACAATATAACAGTTTGTGCTCAACTTTCAAAAAAAAAACTTTATGTCATTTAAGTGAGAAATATGTTTGATGCAAAAAAAAAAGAATGCTATCTTTTTGAATCTACACAAGTAATAAAAATGTTAAATAAAAACTAAGGAAAACTAAAAAAAAAAAAATAATATATACACATATGTACACTAATTGTCTTGAAAAAGTCTTCCAATGTTATGATTCATTCCCCGTCGAGATTTAGCATGTCTTTCTCATTGATATCGGCATACAAACTTTCTTTTTTATCTTTCACATTTGCTTTTCCAAAACTGAAATTGGACCACTTTCTCTTCTTTATTTTAGTTTTGATGGCTTTGTTGCTTGGTTTTCGTCGACATATTGCCTCTCTGTTCTTTACAATTAGACCACATACGACAACTAAAACGCTTCCAACTGCAACACAGGTCATGTAGGTAACAACGTTGCTGTTTACTGGAAGTTAAAATTATAGCTTATGTTTATATTTGTAAAACTGTTAAATTATCCATTATAGTGTGTGATAACATTTTGTGAGGGAATTCGATGTTTGCTATACCACGTTTCATTTCATCGCACTTTATGACAATACCACTATACCAATCAGAATGAAATGTTTTGCAGTGTTTTAAGAAATGATTTTACTTTGTATCCATGTATTATTTGTGAAACATTAAATGTTTTGAAAGGACGAATTTTCTGTATAAAGCCAATAATTGTGTAGACTTTTGAAGCCCAGACTTTATATTGCCTTAAATACGCAAATGAAAGATCCGAAAACTATACCAATACAAAACGACATGATTTTGAAATTATAGCAAAACTTTTTGTTGACAAATTTCATTAGTTAATACAAAAAATAAACTGACAATATCTGTTATTTCCACCCTACCCAGTTTACCCCTATGTCTTATTATGATGTGGACTGATCATTGTTATTGAATCTATTTCAATTTGATTGGATTAAGTTATTATTAATTTTCTGCCTTCAAACTGTTTATTTTTTTCATACACGTAATTATATTGATTAAATCAGAACGTGCATGAATATGTACAGTAACGCAAACGACCTTTAAACTGGACACTGGACGAGTCCATAATATGTTTCATCAATGAGACTAAAGGTATGAAAGGTAAGAATTCAAATTTGCCAATTTTAATATTTTTACATAATTTTCTACATATAGATCGAGTAGATAGATTATTTTTTGATAGCCTGTTCTCGAGAAAAAAGAAAAAAGAGAAAATTTACAAATCAAACGTTTTATTCCATTAAACAAGTCATTTTTGGGAGAGAAATGCCGAAATGCATTTTCTGCACGGCTACGCTAGGTACACGTGTAAAGTTATTGTTTATCTTAACAAAAAAAAAGAAAAATATTTGTCAGTCTCATTATTACAATTAATCCCAAAAAAAAGTAGTCAGTCAAGAAAGTCGAAATATGTGGGTATAAAATAGAGAAACGAAACACTCAAATCAATATTTATCTGTAAACCTGAATTGATTCATTTAATCGATGTATCATTCAATTATTTCTCCTGTCAGGTTATACGAGAAAAAATAACTCAGAGTACCAGCTGGTATTGGATAATACATCTCTTTCTGCCAAAAAAAATAAGACCTGGCGCCACGTACAACTAATCAATTTATAAGCCAGTGCACATCTCATTAACTAACGTTTCCCGCCAACACATTATGTTGGTATGGCTCTGGGAATATACAAATAAGGAGACATGGTTATTCATGATAACCAATCACCAAGGAAAAAAAGAACAAATACATGTTTGTAAAAATCTATCGATCATCGTAAGATCTTTAAAAAATAACCAAAACCAATTGCGTAGTAAGTTATAAGAGGTTCCCCGATAAGCCGCTATAATCAAGCAATTCATCGAAGAAAACGGAGCGAGCCGGGTGCATCGACAGGATCAGTGTCATCTTCTATGTATGTTTTACCCGTATTGGGAATCAAATTCAGTCAAAATGTCAAAATCTGGAATCGGACAAAATTGGAAAAATTGCAAATAAGACGACTATACTGGCATCTGAACATGTTGCTCGTTTAGACACACGCATGTCGTATCGGCCAGCCATTTTACGTCAGACTGAATAACTTATTAAGTGTTGATTTCAGTCGTTCTTTCTCATAACTCTGTTAGACCAGTTTTATATAAGGAACAGACCCTGCTTATGCAGTTTGTATTACCAAATAAAAGATTCGTCTTTTAAACAAAAGTATTGTCCGACCAATAAGTATTTCATTGCCTATCATACTTCCATCATCCGACCACGCTATAAACTACTGAACATGGGTCATATTTGGTTGGCTTGGGTCATTAATTGTTAAACTCTATTAGAAGACATTTCGAAAACTTTACCGACGCTTACCGGTACATCTATACCTATGGGTAACCTTTTTAAGAAGGGGTCATCTCAATGTGTATAACGGCTACACGCATTTATATTATATTTTTTTTGTAATTTACATTTTCAAATCTGTATAAAACATATATTTTATTGGATTTTCTCCTTGATTGGTTTTGTTTAGGAGCTATTGACCGATCTTAAAATTGTACTTTGTAAAAAAAAGGGGGTGGGTGGGGGGCTTTGTGTAAATAAGCAAAACTTTAATCAGAAACGCGTGAAATATAACGTATGGATATATGGATGATATTATTAGTTATCTTGATGTAATCAGGGGTGTTCGGAATTTTACACCGGTGTTGAAAATGCATTGTAAAATTCCGTTCACCCCTGAGTACACCAAGGATTTGGATACACTATAAAAATCCTTGATTACATCAAGAAAACGAATTCATTTCTTATAAAACGTTCCTTTACTACTTTTATTTGGGTGTAAAATTTAAAACATCTTATGAAGAACTTCCACTTCAACATCTCAAATAGAACTTAAATATATTTCATCTATTTTTATGTATTTTTTGGTGAATTTTGTCAAAATGTACCTTTTTTTTTTGTTTTGGCAAAATTTCGTCTGATTGTATTTTTTTTTTTTTTTTTTAACTTTTGGCATTTTTAGTCTTGTGGAAATTTACACTACAACCATTATTTATTTTTTAATAGAATATTTTTACATGAGTCACCGAAACTTCTATTACAAATCCCAAGACCTGTTGATTTACACAATTTAATATATGCTTGCTTCATAAGAAATAAGATACTTTATTTAGGAGAACAGTGACATCGACGATAAACCAATCCTGCACAGATATCACCAATGGGAGATGATTTGTTCATTAGATGTCTCCGCAATGCTTTCTAGCAATTCATTTTGTTCATTGTATATTCTACCTTAACACTGTATACCGTTTGAATGGTTGCAAACAGAAACAATTGAAAAAAACAACAACGGATGGAATTTCACAAATTCATTACTTAAAAATAATCCAAAACTAATGAGAGCATTCGGTGTTTCCAGTTCCGATTCCGAATAAAAAGACTATATAAGAAAAATTACAGAATATATTTTTTTTCTGTGCATCGAATTGTTGCATGGCCAAATGCCTGTCTCTATCCAATATACTCTCATTTTCTATAGGCAGTCCGAATTTCCTACGTCTGCATCCCGGAAGGCCTCTATTACAGGACCTTCCTGTTATATTTATTGTTATTTTGTTCTCGGCCTGAACATGCATGAAATATTTGTTACTGGACGTTAAGCAACCATAAATCAATCATGCAATGAATCAAACATTTAAAACATACTTTTATCGTTTATTGTTACGCTATTTTAGCTTGCTTAATCGTGACATCTTTTGAACTCTGAAAGTTCTCCAAATCAATAGAATGATTTTTTTGAGATATCGATCATTCATCTTCGTGGGACAAACCATTTTTTTTTACTACTTTAATGAAACACAAACATTTTTTTTCTTTTAATAACATACAGGAACATTTCTCAAACTCTTCGTTGATTCCTTTGACCTTTAATCTTCGGTGGAATCATGCGATTTCTCTCATTTCCCTCCTGACACCAATGTATTTTTTCCTTAAAAAATCAACTCCCTCCCTCCCCCCTCCAAAAAAGAAAAAATATCATGATTGGTCTGCACCTAACTAATACAAAACTTTACATATCATCGTTTACTTTATCATTCAACTGTACATATGAATGATTTGTTGATTGGTGTTTAACGCCGCTTTCAACACTACTGTTCTATTATGTGGCAGTCAGTTTTTATTTGTGGCGGAAGCCGGAAAGCCCGGAGAGAACCATCGATCTTTGGTTGGAGAACTGACAATCCTAGTCAGTTAAGATTCGAGTCGAGCGCAACTGCCACGTGCGGGATTCGAACTCACAATCTTAGTGTTGACAGGCTATAGTTATACTTAAGTTCGACTACTTAGACCACTCGTCCAATGAGACCCCCCCCCCCCCCCCCCCCCCCCCCCCCCCACCCCATTCCCCCAGCTGTATAAATGACATACGATGTATTATGATATTATTACGTGAGTATTTCTGTATTGGCCTTGTTATTGGTTCGAGGCTTGCTGTATTGGCCTGAGGCGAAGCCGAAGGCCAATACAGCTGGCATAAGACCAATAACAAGGCCAATACAGAAATACTAACGTAATGATATCTTTATTAATTAACTACAGTGTTAACATATCTTTTATTTCATTTCACAGGAGATTAACATTTTTTACCTTGAAGTGGAACTATATAAGTCTGAGTTCCCTTTTTTAAGCTGCAATATCAAATGATCTGATGCTGTTTCCAAGTGTCTTCTACATTTCTGATGATTTTTTTACCCTTTCCAGTCACTATAAAGTGTTACAATTCATATTTAGACGCAACACATAAATAGTAATTGGAAAGGTACTGCCATTGCATGAGTAATGCAGAAACAAAAAGGATGATTTAAAAAACATAAAAGTAGGAGTTGAATATGATTGAAAAAGATACAACTATCCATAAAACAACTGACCGAAAAACGAATATTTGGACAATTACAGGTCACCCTTCAACAATTCATATGCCTGGTTCGGGTTGAAAGATAAATGACACTTACACAAAACATGAGAAGCGAAAATAAACAGTAAATTGATTTGTACCTCAAGAAATGAACTTTGTGATAATCTAATCGTTGCCCAAACCTGAAATAATTCAATTGTCTGCTTACAAAATGCTTTTTTAAATGAATACGACCGTCTCCCGTCTGAAATATATGCCAAACTGAATGTTTTCAACGTTTATGCATGTTTATGATTAGTAAAATAAAACTGCGTCTTCCAAACGACTGTGTACTTTACGTTTGTGTTTATCATGACTTTCGATCTAAAAACTAGAGACGTTCCGAAATCCTGTATTGGCCGGATCAGAACTCGGCCAATACGGAACAAAATCAATATTGGCCGAGTTATTCTGTATTGGCCGAGTTGACACTTTTGTATTGCATAGGCAGTTTTCATGATATTAAGTCCAATAACAGAGTAGTTAATTAATAATTGTATTTACTCACATAGATCAGGTATCCTAATAGTGTGTTACATTTTATACATTTGAGCATGCATATGGTACACTTGGTAGTATCTGCCGGGCAACACTTTTAAAAAGTAAAGTAATTTACAAAAACGCAGAGAGAAAATGAATTTACGGAAAGCCTAGTTTATCTTGATTAAGTTTAATACAATTCATGCTATCTTTTATCGATATTATTGTCTCACCTGCTTCCTGGACGTCATTGTGGGACCTTTTATCAGTAGGTACAACAGTTCCTGTCTTATCTACATTATGAATAAAAACAGATTTCAAATTGATTTTAAATGCATTCAAAATAGTTTTCATTTTATAACTTATATTCAAAATGCATTATCATTACTATACTTGATGAACATTTTTTTTTATCAGTATAAGCATCATGATGTCTTCGTGGTGATAGCTTCAAATATACTGCAAAATTGAAAAAAAAATCCACACGGTAACTACGGTGCTACTGATAATTTAATTTAGGTGGATACCCATGTATTACACAACTGCAAGTGAGACAAGTGGTTTCGTTATACAAATGTAGGTCGTTTTTTATGTTGTCTCGGAATAGTCTGAGGAACATATTGTAGTGCATCATTTCCGTACATTCTTTTTCATAGTGATGTTCTTCTATATATAGCACATAAGATTCCTGACACAAAACTATTGCCTTGTTCCTCGATTAAGACACCAAAGATTTTGAGACTGATTATTTTGTCAACATTAAATACTTTAATTTGGTAATATATGCTAATCATGTTTCTATTATATTTGTTTTGGCTGTTTTATTTTAGTTTCGTGTTATCTTTCGGTGATCTGTAAACACGGTAAACGTTTTGAAATTTAAAAAAAAAGATATATCCTGAGACTGGCCTTTCGGCTACGCTTATGTGATTATGATGTTTAGACACATAAAATGCCCATTAAAATCCAAATGTGCATATTAGAAGTATTGTACAACTCCAAGCTAATATTAACTCGACACCTTGCGCACTCGTAAAAGTTTATGTATCATACATGAATATGGCAATGAAGTCTTACCGTCTATCGAGACGCATCCCAACACATGATCACATCTATATAATAAGAGAAACAACGTTGTTTAAAAAAGACGGAAGATACCAAAGGGAAGTTAATTATGTGGTTGTCATAGATTGCTGTCAATCTTATTTGTTGTTGTTGGGGTTTTTTTTTAGCATAAATTCGGTCGTTGCTTTTCTTGTTTGAATTTTTTTCAAATTTTGTCATTCCGGGCCTTTTATAGCTTAATATATGTTATGGGTTTTGCTTAATCTTGAAGGTCATACTATGACTTTTAGATGCTTATATCCTAGTCATTTGACCTTTGTTGGGTAGTTGTCTCATTGTCAATACATCACACCTCCTTATTTTTAAAATGATAAAACAATAACCCTTTACCTGATCCATATGCAATTTATACTGCATGTTAATGTGTTCTTTTTGTAAATGAGTGTTAGTCATACATGTCATACAATTAGGCTGACATATTTGGCTACAGTAGCATATTATATATTTGGATGTAAGACCTAAACTATATGTGAATGACGTTTGATTTCAGTTAAGTATATTTGTTCAATTTATTTCAAATATTTAATATTTTCATATTTTACATGGAAACGCTCCCACTTGGCTTAACAACAATTTGCAATTATGATGCAGATTAATTGAACGTATTTTTCTAGTCGTCTTAAAACAACAATTCAAAAAATCTATCTAATGATGAGTCAAGTTTGAAATAAGTAATGTTTTCGACATTTCAAAGCAACGCTCCTATTTTTGTTTACATTCTTCCTTAAATTTGATTATTTGAATTCGCCTTGTCATTACGTAATGCAATTTAACGAATCAATTCGAAATAATTTGGTTTGGGTTTCTTAAAACAAATTAAGTTTTCAAATGGTAAATTATAACAATGTTCAGGTTAAGAGCTGCGCGACTTCCATAGAAGCATAATCAACAATATAAAGTAAAACGCCCCTAAAATCAAAGGACGCATGAATGAATCACTCCGGAAACATCGTTTTTTGTTGTTTATTTTTGTATCCGTAGTTAGCTACTCTACTTGATCAGAAGGACATTACAACAATCGGTAAGCTTTATTACAAGACAAACAAAAAATCAAAACCTTTTAAATTCATTTGTTTTATTGTACCTTTCCGTACTGTTACAGCTGCATATCGATGCGCACTTTTTACCATGATATCCATTTTCACATTTTTTACATCCTCCACCACCCTTTGAATGAGAGCCAATTGGACAGTCTGGAAAAAAAATAAAGAACAAAGAGAGTTTTGAAGACAATTCAATTCAACCTTCTATATGTTTATTTTTCATCAAACATATCAGATTTTTATTAAAAACATAGGACCTTTCAATGCTCTACATTAAAACATATGTCTGAGCACCCTGAATTTTAAAGAAGTTCATAAAGGATACGTTGTTAAAAATAACTATCAATTCAATAGGTCCAGTACACTATCTTTCATTTTACGGACATGCAAAACAACTCACCAGGGATACTTAAATTAGTATACTTATCACTACTATCATGACTATGCCCGCCAATACATTTCTTGTTTGCATAAAACGCACAATCATTATATTAAGTCTTGACAACGATTCATATGCAATGGCTAATACGTGTTGATAATTTACAAATGTACCAATAACTCATCTTTTTAGTGACATACACGTTAGATTGCCTGAAAGAGAGTTCATTTTATTTTTTTGTTCGTTTGTGTTAACATTTACAAACCATGCATGCTCAAATTTACGAATAACTCTTTCCGTCCCAAAAAAGAGTGCGATACGCGCACTTTACCTTATATTAATGGGGAACACATGGATATTTTTGGTATATGTCCAGGAGACATCAACCACATGAAACAAGAAAAAAGAAGACAGTCATCCTTTATAAAACTGTATTCTGCTATCAAGATTTTCGAAAAAGCATGAGTCAAATACCTGTGAAATGCTCAGAAAAAAACCCATAGTTGTGTGCACGGTATAAAATCAAACCTACTTCAATCATGCAAAAGTTAATTTGTTTTAAGACATATTATTACCTTTCTAAAACATGTATATATATTTTTTTTTTATTATGTCGTTGAAAAACAAACACCAACTCTTTACTTTTAAAAGACTACTTATAGGACATGTTTGATCAGCGCAAAATGTAGGAAAGAGAAACCATATTTTTGTATCTGAAAAATTGTTGTTTCTAATTGGAATATAGTCTTGGAATAAAGGTAGATCGAATAATGTCTGCTTAATTTCGAGTAACAACTATTGAATGCATATTCAGGTCGCTACCATGATGAATATATTTGAATATACCCTGCTTTGTACCAGACCAACACACTTAATCGGTGTGCTATTTCAGAAGAGAAGATGGACAGGGGATCCCTGATTCTCACTTCCCTCCCCAACACATAATTTTCTCCCCTACGTTTGACTCCTTTCCCCTTAATCCTAGACGAAAATTATTAAAAAAAAACCACTTTCTGCATATCCCTTTTTTTACTCCCAATTTTCTGGCTATTCTCAACCCCCTCTTCCATCGGTTCCAATCGGTTTTAGACTCCGAACTAACCAGTACATGCGGTTTAAGTACTCTGTAATACCACATGCTTGTAAGAGAAATAGCATATACAAATTTTAAAATCTTTGAATTGAGCCAGTCGGGAATAAAACCTACGATCTCTTGTACTTATCATTATTACACATGTAACACATATTAATACCACTTGTGATACCTCGCTTATCTAGTATACCATGAATGCAAGGGTTTGGAAATAGGATGACGTTTTATTAAAAAAAAACCTCCAAAAGTATAACGTAATCGGAGTTAATCAAATAGATTTTCTTGTGCATTTTACCTTGTTTCTCGACATATTGTCTATTGTAAAATAATCTATTAATTTATGAGAATTTAATTTTCTTTACTAAATATTTCCCCATTTTGCTTTTATTATGACTTGTTTTTCCTTCCGTCTCCTATGTGTCTTAAATGTCACTTTTTCTAATATGGCGGTACGATATTTGTTATTTGATATCGAACAATTATTGCGCTTTTGATACTCATTCTTTTTAACCGAACATTTTTTACATAAGGTATATACATAAGGTACATGTATGTACATACATATATGTACAACCACATTAGCTGTTTTTTTATTATTTCGCTTCTCTTCAGAGGCCGTGAAATCATATGTTTTTGGAATCAGTCAAAGATAAACAATAAGTTGACATCAGTAGTGCCTGTTTGATCGGAAGTAGATTATCATCTCTCTCATTAAAAAGAAAATATATTTTTGGAATCTGTGGAAAATAAGTTTTCTTCTGGCATTGCTTTTGCACATCTATATAAAGGTTCATGTAGGCTTTAAAATCAATATGTAAGGAAGAAAAACCTTCAATTGTCCTGTAAACATATAACTTTTAAATCAATTTGTTTTGCTACTCCTCGATTCGCAACATTTTTATATAAAAATAAGGAGATGTGGTATGATTGCCAATGAGACAACTATCCACCAAAGTTATAATGAAGTAGATGTAAGCAATTATAGGCAACCGTACGGCCTTCTACAATGAGAATATTGTCACATATGCAATACATGCACTGTAAATATACCTGACGCCTGACGCGTCCGGACGCGTTCAAAATTTTTACACCGAATGTTCAATATTTTAACGTCAAATGTTCATGCTTAGAGACGTGTTCAAAGTTTTAACGTTTGTGTTAAAAATATTAACATGTGTGTTCAGACGCAGTGAACACCGGTGTTCAAATTCTGATCTAAAAAAGAAGATAGTCGTTTGTCCGATTTTCTATCCTTCCAATTGGCAAATTCAAAAAGAAGTTCTTTAAAAAATATGAATGTAAACGCAGGATGATGATCTTGTGAATTTTTGGCTAATATTTTAGTAATTATGAAATATTAAACTTCCAAGCTGGCATATATGTATAGTTTATGAATTTATTTTATTATTTATTTATATATACTAGTTTTACTTATAAGTGACATAATTATGCATATCAATGAGGCCTGTTATGATAATATCGTAATAAAAATATGTCGATGTTTATCTTATTTCATGATCCGTTCATTTTATTAACATTACATGTTCAATCAGTGTTCAAATCGCTCGAAATTTTGAACACCTCGTGTTAAAAAAAATATACCAGGATACCAAATACCGGAAACAGATATCGGCTGGCGATTTAGGCGGTTAAACGAAGAATGGATACACATACGAAAGAGAACTGGAGAAGGGACTTCTATCCCATATGAACACGAAAGAAGTAAGTAACAAGTTAGAATAATCTCCATAGGTAGTTCGATGGCTTCCTTGTTATTTTCTCATGCCAGATATATATTTGTCAAATATTCATAACTGTTATATCCAAATTTTCAATATTCAACATAAAAGACGAATTAAAAAACGGGCTTTAGATATAAACGTAAATACCTGTCAGCTGTGTTGATGATTTCCTAAACTGATGAATAAACAGTCTGTATGTTATACAGAATAAATGATGATTTTCGACATCCACATACATAAGCTGAACACTAAGTGTTAAGAACTCTAACATCAAGTGTTAAAAAATGAAACACAAAGGCATTAAAAACTGAACACCATACATTCAATTGATGAACACTAAGTGTTAAGAACTCTAACATCAAGTGTTCAAAAATGAAACACAAAGGCATTAAAAACTGAACACCACATATTCAATTGATGAACAATAGTGCAAACATTTGGAACACCATTTTTGACTTAGAAAATGCATTTGTTTTTTTTTATTTGCAGGAATCGTTAGATTAAAATGTTTGAATTAGGAACCGGTAGCCAATAATCCCAAAAAGGTCATTCTGCATGCTATATAGTGGTGGAAAAAAGAAAGATGTCGAAAAAAGGTATGACAATATATGTATATTAATAGCTTATGTGGGTGTATCATTTCTATCTGTTCACCTTAGGTCAAGAAATCGACTTTTGTAATTTATAATGTCAAAACTTGCATTTCATTGCTATAGAATATCAATTTGTACACTAGTATATATCGACATTAAAGCATAACAAGCATTGCATAATTTGATGCTTTATGAAAAACTCTCTTCTATTAATTTTTAATTTTATTTTGCAGGATATATAGGCTCATAGACATTCATTGTTGTGGAGGATTTTGACATTGGAAGTTGATAACAACACATAAAATGCCACCCAGTTGATAGCTTTAAGTGAAGATGCACTGAAAAGTGGAGCGTACGTTGTATGTGATCGTACAAGAACTATTGGAATGTGCAAACTTTTAAACTTTCATTGTGACAAATACCTATATCATAAACTATCTAATTATCACATTGACATGCTTTTTTGGTTAGGATACAAATGATGTTGCAACTATCTAGTCATGTAGAGGAAAATCATTATTTGTGATACATATTAAGTCTGTTTAAAAACATTATGTATGTGATTTCACTGACTGTTACTTGTGATATCATAAGGTATCTGGTGTACTTTTCTTACATATAATATGCTCATTTGATTACATAAAGAATTACTTGTTAAAATATGTTTTATTGTTATATTTTGCCTGATTGAATATAGTTTTTATAACAGTTTATTTAAGTTGAGTACTTGTGGAAAATTATGTACGCTTGAAAATAGAACATGTTCCACATTTGAACACCATCACTTTGAACACTTATGTCAACTGTTCTGAAAGTTAACGTCTGGTGTTCTGAATCTTAACACTTTGGCTTTAAACATGTTCTATGTGTTCAAAAAGTGTTACATGGCTGTTGAACGCGTCGACGTATTAAGATTTTGAACATTCGGACACGTTAAATCGTTGAACACTAAGTGTTAAGAACTCTAACATCAAGTGTTCAAAAATGAAACACAAAGGCATTAAAAACTGAACACCACACATTCAATTGATGAACACTAGTGTAAACATTTGGAACACCATTACACGTTCAAAAAGTGTTACAAAAAAGCGTTCAAGCAGTGTTCTATTTATTAACACTTAGATTTACAGTGTGCATATGTATATATATAATTTGCAGATTTAACATTGTTGTGCTGATATTTAGAGTAATTATCAGCACAACAATCCTATCTTGGTTTAAATAATTCTCAAAAGTTTTATTCTCGGCTTTGAGCGTTATTGATGAAGGTAAATACAGGAAAACGCTTCACACGTAAGAAATTTATACAGACTGAGTGTTGTTTTCATTTTTTAGGTCACTTCATTGTTAAGTACATGTTTCAGGACACACTGGTACTATTCAAAACAAGAGGAAATTTGTCCAATGATATATGTTGGAGGTGGTTTACACTTTTTTTATCAGAGCATGCGAATTGAATAATATGCTAATTAAATCATGTGTATTCTAAAAATAAACAAAAATATTAAATACAAGATTCCGATAAATATTATTAAATGAAAACTGGAGAATCCTAAGTTCACGTGTTCCTAAGTTTTATAGTAAAATCGTAGTAATTCAATCATGCATTGTAGTCCATTGTACCGATTGGAAAACACAATCTAAGTAATGTTTATATTATATGGTTCGGAAAATGCTATGGAAATGTGGTTAGATCTGCTCGAGAATAAATTATACTAGTTTAATAAATTATATATACTCCTTCCGATACTCATTGAAAATAAGTCTTTTAGTTATCAGTATTCATATAATGGCCTTTAAAACTTTTGTGTTTAAGAAAAACAAATCCAAAATAATCTCATTTTTAGATTCTTTCTGTATGTTATGTCTATAAATAAAACATACTGTATGAAAAGCTACTGAGCAGTACTGAATAGACTGCAATTAAAACATCTAAATAGTACTGTATTTTCAAAAAGGAAATATCTAAAAAATATTAGTCGAACTCTTTAAAAGAGTTAACGTCTATGACTAAATCAAATGCCGACTCCAAATTGGACCTCGATTCTGATTCCAACTCTGTCCCGCTATCTACTGTTCCATACTTTTTTATTTGTGTGGAATCCATGAAGATTTAATTGACGTTGAGTTAAATCCACATATGACGCATATATGCATTTTATATAATATGCTCTTAACTCTTGAACTAATAATGAACCAACCTTTTATTAATCATTTTTTCAAAGTCAAATATATATGATAATTTTGGGTTCGTGATATTCTGAAATCCTCGCTGTGCTCTTATTTTATTCTCTTTATTTTCTGTGAAATTTTGTAGTAATTGAAATAGAATCAGCCATAAAATTGAGAAGGGAAATAGGGAATGCGTCAAAGAGACAACAACGCGACCAAAATGCAGCAAACAGCACAAGGCCACCAACGAGTCTTCAACACAGCGAGAAAATCCCAAACTCGGAGGCGGGCTTCAGTTATATATGGCATATCATTTAGACATACGGATTATTCGAGGAAATTTGAAAAGCTAATTGGTTTTTGCTTGAATGTCTTATATAGCATATTTTATCATCATAGAGTCCCCCGAACTATTCTTCTCCACCTTAGTTTCTTCTGTTGACACGTTTTGACGTAGTTGCCTCCGGTTGCTCCCAATATTGTTCCAGTTGATCCAATCTGCTCCCAATATTTTTAAAGATGCTCCACAGTGCTTCAGTTATTTTAAGAGAAGCTCCCAGCGGCTTCTGATTTTTTCAGAGATTTTCAAAACTGCTCCTCATATTTATTCGAGTAACCCAAGGCAGCTGTGTTTAATGTATAAGATGTTTAAGGTTTAATAATGAGCAGCGAAGAACTCAGATTGATTTAATCTTTTTGTGTTACTGATAGGGGACTACGTTTTCCCAGTTTTTCAACTGAACGAAAATGACGTCATACAACCACTTGACATAAAGTTACTTTTGAACAAGTCACGTCATCACCAACGTCTGATGAGTGTTATGCTTTTAACACAAACAAAATAAATAAATCTTATAAAAGTTAAACCATGACAACCCTTTCAAGTCCTTTCATGATTTCCATTTTCAAAGGTGAGATCTTGTTCCGTCACTGAACTTGAAAACATGGACTTTATTGAATGCACGAACGTCCGGAATTAAAACTAATTTGTTCAGACACAGAACTTGTTGACACGATTTTTAACTATTGTAACCAAGTATGCATACATACACATATCCTATTCAACCGAAGATTCCAAACGAAAACTTGGCAGGAAATTCTCACTCCACTCCTTTCCAACAAAATGCAGGAAACAAAATTTAAATTCCCGACGCCCTTCTAGAATCCGAGGTTTGGGCTTTCATACTTAATTCTGGTCATGCACATGCAAAAGTCCTACTTCCGATCCTTGATGGATCACTTCCTTTATGACGTCATTTCCTGTTGATAATGTAACATTGCAATGTCGTTACGAACTCATCCCTTAAACACGACATGAAAACCACATTATACACTACTATAACTATAAAGCCATCCCAGATAGCAGTGACAAAAAAAATTGTAGCATCTTCTATCAACTAAATTGATTTTTTAAAAGGATTGAAGAATGTATTTTTTTTTTGCTAAATTCATGGGCCAAACAGTTGCTTTTATTAGCATTCTTACCCTGTATTTAAAACTTTTGTTTTCTCCATTTTTTAATCGAGTCTATCTAAAGACTTTGACTGATCAAACTGTCCTAGTTTCCTTATACGTTTTTTCGGTAATGTTCAGTGTTGAAACAGGGTACCGATCTCAAAAGCGTATTTTCAAGTGTATTTCGTTCCTTCATTTTTAAACATCCACATTCAAGTTGAAGGGTTAGGCCGTGTTCACACCAAACCTCGCATACTCTAAACATGTTTACAATTAGTTGCATGTAATGAACACTGGTTTCACATTAAATTTGTTCTTATCTGTACATCGGTTTTAACTACCTGTACATTAAAATTGTTCACACCAGTAAACAACATGTACACGTAATTAACATGTACATTACATAGAAATGAATTAAAAATGTCTCTGTAAACCTTTGTATCAGTTAGGCACAGACCAATTCATATTATATTTTTTTCTATTTTGTTTGGAGGGGGAGTAGATAAATTGTTTAAATCCATCGTTTTTAAGAAAAAAAACATATTTGTTTCAGGAGAGAAGTGAGACAAATCTTTTGATTCCAATGAAAACGAAGGACGGGGAGATTCAACATGGAGTTTACAAAATGTTCCTGTATATTATTGAACTTTTTGTTTCATGAACGTATATAAAAAAATGGTTTGTCCCACGAAGATGTATGGTCGGTACCTTTAAGAAACTCGTTCTATTGAATTTAAGAACTTTAAGAGTCCTAAAAATGTCACGATTACGCAGGCTAAATGTAACAATAGGCGAAACAAGATATTAAATACTGATTGATCGATTGATTGATTGACTGTTGGTTGTTTCACGTTCAGTGGTTAATATTTCATGCATGTTCAGGACGCGAACAAATTCACAATAAATGCAAGTAGGTCCTGTAATGAAGGCCGTCCGAGATGAAGATCGGGGCAATTTTGGACTGCCATTGGAAAATGAGATTATATAGGATTGGGACAGAAATTTTAACTTGCAACAGGCCACCTACAGACCTCTCAAAGAGTTGATGCAAAGATTTTTAACGTGCAGAGTGCGTGGCACACTCTCTATACGAGGCATCGGATGTAACGTTCCTTTTATGACTGGACGTGGCTGCATACTTGTACATCCCGCACAGCCAAACGGACGCCCCACTCTAACAGAAATTCTAACTTGCAACAGGCCACCTACAGACCTCTCAAAGAGTTGATGCAAATGTTTTTAACGTGCAGAGTGCGTGGCACACTCTCTATACGAGGCATCGGATGTAACGTTCCTTTTATGAATGGACGTGGCTGCATACTTGTACATCCCGCACAGCCAAACGGACGCCCCACTCTGGCAAAGCTTTTGCGGCCAATCGGAAGAAGACATAAGTGATCATATTTCTATTCCCCAGTCACCAATGGGGACATTTTGGAAATGAATGGTCTGGACTGGTTCTAACTGTAAAAACAACCTTGTCCAAGACATGATGAAAATGAATATTTTGTCCTTCAAAATGCAGGACTTTGCATGAAATAGTTCTGCACAAAAAGTGTGAAAATAATTTTTCGCGCTAACTAAATAAGCCGTACTATCAACTGGTGTAAAATGAATATTCTATCAGCAAGAATCCCCCCTTTCACTGAAAATCAAATGGCCCACTAAGGCTATTAAAGAGGTAGGGCCAATTTCCCCTGAATTTTTTTCACAGAAGGGCCAATTTCAAAAAGTGCTGAAAGAATAAAATTTACGATAAAAACATGAAATAAAAATGTTTTTTGGTCAGTATCTCGATTTTTATGTATTATGTTATGACTGGAAAATAGTTAATTTAACCTCCAAAAAAGGATGAAAGTCAAATATGCGGAACTTACCGTGTTTTTAGGTTGGAAAAATAGGGAATCTCCCTAGAAGGACACTTCAAACCAAAACAAAGTTATGTTTTTTGTTGTTGTAATTTATACAACTTTTCCCCTCAAAAATGAAATTGGTTTAGTGTGTCCTTAATACCTAAAAAAACCAACTTTTTTAATAAAAAGTGGAACATCACTAAATTTTACCTATATAGATGCTTAATATCGACTATGTTTTCAAGAGTCGCCGTGGCTCCATCGGTAGCGCTTAAAACTGTAAATAATGGATTGTTTTTAAGATGGGGTTCAAATCTCACGCTAATTTTTCTGATTTTTTATGTTGAAATATTAAAATGTTATGTTTCTATCACATTTTTTCGGATGTTTGTTTAATTCAAAGAGTCACACTGAAGTAGGTGCTTGTACATAACCAATAACACGAGAATTGATTATATAGCAATGCAACCCAAATGTTGTGTGTGTTATACACATAACGAAAAAAGGCCATAGAAGAAAAATTTCAAAACAACAAAATTTTTTTTTATAAATCTTGAACAAGAACGTTTTAAAAAATGGTATGATATGTAACAAATGCAGACAGTAATTTTATCGCCAATCCACCAACTGTGTAGATACTAGTACTGGCATTGTTACATTGTCCCTACACCGGAACCTAAGTCACCAGAAAGTGAAAAAACACCACAGAAAAAACCAATTACACTACCAATCGTGACTGTAGGTAAAACATCAAGAAAGTGTTGAATCTGTATCACAACATCGGGTCGATCCATTTGGAACAATGCCATGCAGAAAAGACCAGATTGCGTGTGTTTGTTACGCAAGCCGTTCTATTACCAACTGGTGTAAGCTGTTGTCCGGTTCATATAGACGGTAAACCTTAAAAGCTGGAACAGTGTATAGATATAGATACATCCAGATTGAGGAAAACAACATCCCAGTTAAATGCGTCCGATATTTTTTGGCTTCTTGGCATTAAAACAGAGACCGATCTTGAATCAGATTAGCTGATTTATATCAGATATTAATTAGATTATTAAATGTTTCTTGTATTTATATTTAACCCCCTTTTTTATGCGCCACTTAGGGGCATTCAGTTTTTCGGTCTGTGCGTCCGTTCGTTCGTGTGTCCGTCCGTCCCTTCGTTCGTCCGTCTGTTCGTTCGTCCGTCTGTCCCGTTTCAGGTTAAAGTTTTTGGTCAAGGTAGTTTTTGATGAAGTGTAAGTCCAACCAACTTGAAACTTAGTACACATGATCCCTATGATATGATCTTTCTCATTTTAATGCTAAATTACAGTTTTTATCCCAATTTCATGGTTCACTGAACATAGAAAATGATAGTACGAGTGGGGCATCCGTTTACTATGGACACATTCTTGTTTAATATTTTGTTAGTTTTAAGTTAAACAAAGCCGTGAAATACATGTACGCTACAAATCACCTACTAACATCAACACGCTAACTGATGCACCATGTTTTTTTTAATACAAAACTAATTTTGAATATCTATTAGTTGATAATTCATATTTTACTGCTCCTCAGGGGCATTTACAAACAAAATCAGTATTGGTTTTGATAAACAAAAAAAATCAATAGTCTTGGCCTTGATTATTGTAGGAATACCTGTTGAAGGTATGAAAATAGATGATGTGACGTGTTTTCATATACTATAATTAGTATCTATCGGGCTATTTAAAAACATGATTTACCTAGCTAATCAAATGAAAAAAACTCACGGGAAATTGGCCCTACCTCTTTTATCATATGTTTAACTGAGCATTCTTTTAGTTTTTGTCATATAAATAGGTTAATAACTTAATTCATATTATTACTATAATAATTCTTATTCAATATATGTAACGTCTTTAAATGTTCATAATAAAATACACGTTCTTAATATCTAGTGTGATGTACACTTAACCCACACAAGGCCTACATTGACTTTACACCCCAGTTCTATTGTTATACTTCACAGTTTCTATTTCTGAAACAAGTGTAAATTGAATACATCTATTGTTACGAATAAAAATGGATTTTGACCACAGGGTGTGACGAGCGGGGTTTCTTGAAACCCCTGCTTCTACATCCCATAAACACAGTTCATTGCTATTCATAACAATAGAAATTGATTTTTTAATAAATAGCATGAACATAAGAAATTATAAATAGCTAGTGTTCACTACAAGTTGTTTCAAGATATTAAGAAAACACATCTATTAGCATACAACTGGTGTAAACTTAGCGGAACTTTTTATATCACGGGCATTGTTTAGAAAATACCAGCTACATAGTTGTTGGTACCAACACCATATTGTATACTCGCATTGAGTGCAAACAAAAAAATAATCTCTTTAGGGTTAACAAAAAAACTTGAAAATTATTATTTTCCGGTTCGCCCCAAAGCACACATCTTACTAGAAAGAAGACTCTTCTACTCGAAAAAAATATTTAGCATCTATTTTGAATAAAAACAAATCCTTTAAATACTCCTTTGCTTGAAGGTAGAATTTTTGATCCCAGTCATATATCTCTTAAAAAAACGGGGATTCTAACTCACGGACACCCCCCCACCCCTTGATTGCCCCCAAAAAGGGAGTTCCTTAATATTCAATTTGTATTTTTGTATGTTGTCGGGTTTCTAATCCAGACACACCTATCCCTCAGTATGTCCGAACATGAATGTTTGTTATAATTATTCTTGGGAAGAGGGGGGGGGGGGGGGGGGGGTCTTTTTTTTCAAACCGTAACATATACAATTTTATGATTACCTTCAATAAACTGATACAGATAAGTACTTTGGGTTCTAATATAGCCTTTATCTTTAGTCTCTTCTACCAAATCCAACGCTTGACTCAAAATGTCGTCCGTCTTATACCCGTCCATATTGACAACTGCATACAAGGAGCTATGCATTTGTTTTGTAATAAGAATCACGAAACGGTCAACCTTGACCTGCTGATCCATATTAGCACATGGATTTAACGGGAATATGCAAAACAGCAACTTTGACATTTGTAAAATCTACTCACTTGTCAGTTTGAACGATGATAGCCAAAGTAAGATTACTAGTGGGATTTCATGTAAAACAAAACAAAAATTCTTATAAATCATGGTTTCATTTAATAATCAATGTTAACAAATATAGGGTTTAGCACCGGGTGTAAGTTAGTTATACACACTCCGGCCGTCGTGGTTTCTTATCCAGACACACCTATCCCTCGGTGTATAACTATTACATCGACTGCATGTAGTCAAAACCTGTTTTAAACTACATGTAAACATTGATGTGTATCAATGGGAACGTAGTAAAGTAAATTTTAAGTGTTGAGTACACTTACACCACACAACACCAAGTTTAGCTCAATGTGAACACGGCCTAAGACTGTTTAAAGGAACCGACACGTTATGCATTTTGTTTTATTTCTAAGGATTGAAATAGGACAATCGTCCACTCCAATACTAAGTTGCTTTTTATGACTTTTATTACAGACTATCTCATTGTATCTTTCATAACATAATCTTAGAAACATACATACTATTATATGTTATTTCTTTACTTCAAGAAAGTTCATAATCAGAGGAAAGAGAGACTATATATGTTTTTGTAAATTACATTACGTTTGTCTTTTATGTGGAGGCAAATAAAATGGTATTGTATACCTGTTCATGTACAATGATACATTTTGTATTTCTTATGTTATTGTTATGTATACTGATTGACAAATAATTAGTCACACTCCATTGATGTGTGTTTATGCTTTTGTCACCTAATGTTAGGCTTGACCACATCTTGTTGATAAAGTTTTATAATGAACAATGAAAATAGAACTGTATAATTTCCACGAAGTATATTATTGCGATCATATGAGAACTTTCAAGATTATCTACAAAAATCATTCTAAAGCAATCTGTTTGGTCATGATATACCGGTATAGAGAGATTGAGAGGAAAACACCTTCTAGTTTTAAATATCGTTATAGGCAGTTTCTTAAAAGTATCAACTGTGGTATTTAATATAACTGTAGGAAAAACACCTGTGAATAAGTCGTCGTGTGAACTAATATTTGTTTTACGAATCGACCTGGGAACTTTGAAATATATTTAGATGACAATAATTGTAACGATTCATCAGGGGAAATACTTGGAATTATAAACTGGAAATTCATTTGTAAGTGACTTGATTAAGTAAGTGGTTATCCCGTTTGTCATCTGGATGGTAAACGTTATATGGTCCATAGAGACCAAGAGGAGTTTTGTGCATACTTCTCATTGACTTTACTAACCACATGTCGTGCCTTAAACGTGTATGCTGTTTGAATAATGTGTTGCTTGGAGTTGTTCGTCATTGTTGATAAGTCTTTTATTGGGGAATTGCGTAGTAGTTTTGTATGGTGTTATTAAATTGTTGTTCTTTCCGATATTTTTAAAATTCATATTATCCTTTTATCTACCACATAAAAATTGTACCAATGTTTATGCAGAGCTATAATGCCAATGTTTATTTTAACAACAACTTTGAACATGTATCGTATTAATGTAAAGAAAAACCCTATGAAATAAACAAAAACAAAAAACAAAAAAAACACACAGGCATTCATGTATGTTGACTGTCAAATATAGTTTTAACTTACCAACACAGACTCCATTCTTCTTGTAAAAATTGTTGCAACAGTTCCCTAGGATAACATTCATGTAAAGACCATTTCGATAAATTCTGAAAAAAAAACATAGACGAGTTCTTGGGAAAAGAAATTTGACATAAAAAATGTGTACTGAAATAATCAAACTAATATAACATATTAATACAAGGCAAAAAATTATATGAGCCATGGTCTTGTCGAAAATGAGGGTAAATATATCCTTTTGGATAAACCTTATCCATGTCTAATATATATAGTATTTCTTAAAATGGACGTTTGAAGTAAAATAAGTCAATACGACAAGTCAACGACAATAAAAAGACATCACAAATGACTTTCCAGAATAACAGTGTCAGGATTATATTATGTCATTCAACAACACTACCATTATTTGTATAGTTTAAGACTTGAAGCTTGATAAATTTGCAATTTCAGTGGTCATATGTTTTTTGTTTTGTTTAACATATTCCTTTGGATTTCAATTTCATTTTGTGATTGCTGGATAGTTATATGAATGAACATATTGTTACTAGTTGAATATGAAATTCAAATAAACAGACTTTTGTAAGTTCCAACTTTCTGGTTGTCTTGCGAACAAAATAATTTCTTCATTAGCACACAAAGTACATACACACATTCAAAGCTTCGATTTCCATAAGCTATAGCCTCCGATGTAGGATTAAAACTATCATTGTAACTATGACATTTTCATGCTTAGGTAGTTGTTCGGAGATATTATAATACATGTATTTGGTAGCATATTATTGTTATCAGACGTTGGCGTACTGTGGAAGATAGGCGAAGGATACCAAGGGACATTCAAACTCATAAGTCGAAAATAAACTGACAACGCCATGACTAAAAAAGAAAAAGACAAACAGACAAACAAAAGTACACAAAACAACATAGAAAACCAAAGACTGAGCAACACGAACCCTACCCTTGTGGCTATTACTTAGTATTGTTAACGTTATGTTCATAATGCCGGTATCATCTAGCGAAGTATTATTCGCGGAATTTTATTTTTATTGTCGAACTTATAGTATTGTCCAAAATCGGTTATGCACATTAAGGTAGATGGGGTGTCTAAATTATAATCCATAGAATTTTTTAATAATTTGCCAAAATGTAGTTTATATCATGCTTTTTTAAAAAAAATAATAAAAAGAATGGGTCACGGGGCTTATTTTCACGCTACAGGTTGTGCAAAATTGACAGACTTTGTATAGATTATGCATGGAAAACCCAATTTTCTGCCATAAAACGAAAACTACACCATAGAATTTTGAGATAAAATATGAGAAGATAGCTCAAATAATATGCTTTCAGATAAGAAAAAGAAAAAATGGGGTCACGGGACCCGTTTTCTTGCTACATAATAAAATAGGTAAATTCCTAACACATTCTATTGTAAAAGTAACTTTATCTGAATTATCTGCCCTTACATTTGAGTTGCCTCCCCTTATGTGGCAAAGTTGGAAAAAATTGAATCAAACAAAAGTATTCTGTTTTTTGTAAAATACAACCATAAATATGATAAAACATGTCACTTTCTATATTGAAATGAAAATTCTTACACATGAATTACCTACTAATTTCAAAGTTTGCACATTTTCTTAAAGATCTAGACCGATTGTTTTCTGGTATTTCAAAATCCAAGATGGAGGAAGACACCCTATATACCTTAAGTTATGCTATCGGAAATATATTACGGAATATAATTAATGCCATTGACTGAAATGAATAGGAGTTATTCAATAACATCATGTATCGACCATTTATCTTCGGGTTGGAAAAAGGGTGAAGGGGTTGGGGTGGTCAGAACAAACACTTATTTTGCTTTATACAATACAAACTGATTTCCTATAAAAAAAAATACAGGAGGAAGAAGCTTCTTTTAAACTTAATATTTTTGAAGAAATTTTGATTCAAACACTTTATTTATCAAATAAAAACATGCCTATATGTAAATTGAAAGGAATGGGTGGTGTTTTGGTGCCAAATGGAAGACATATTCTGGAATAATTTTTCTATTGGAATAAATGTCAAAGTATGTATTCCTGCCGAAAAAAAGGTATACAGTATAAGTTCCAATAAGAAAAGTTACTATAGATTAAGGCGACAATAGTTTACGGATGTTTGAATCTTTAAACTCGATTAGCAAGGTGACAAACAAAAAATAAACCTAGGGATTTGTATGAACTTGAAAAGACCTACACTGGGTGCTTAGGTAGGATAAGCGTCTACTGCTTTACATTATAGAAAGGTTTGCAACACAGTTTCCATCAGAATGAAATACATTTTGTATATTGAAATCATTGACGTTCGAAAATGGAAGACTACACTTCGTTGTAAAAAAATTGAAACAAACACTATTTCCGACTAATATGAAGAGCTCAAGCAGCTTTTTGAGCACATTGAAAACGTGAATTACGGACTATTAAAATTTATGAAAACTAGAACACCAAACAAAACCTTTAATAACAATCTAGTCTATGGTGCAATGAAATACTGCTGTGTTAATGGCACAAAGTCCACAAACCTTCATAATTACATGTACATTAATCTTCGTATTTATCTTGTACATTTTGTAACTATATACACTTACGAATGACGGCACGCATTTGAGATGACAAGCAGGAAGAAATTAACATTGTCTCCAAAAACCATAGACACCGGGACGAAAGTACTGTACATTTGTTCATTATCATGCAAATACAAGAATAGAAAACAATCTATTCATATCGTTAAGTCACAAGTATTTGTGTAAATTTTGTTTTTTTCTATTTATGTTTCTGTAATGTTAAGAACTTCACCCTCTTTAACGTGATAGCAAAGATTAATCACATAACCGCAATTAGAGTGATCAAAATTATTTTTGAATAACCTTTGCCCATCCTATATTATAATGGCAAGAACACATTTGTATTTTATGGGGAAATTGTACATAATTATTGGAATGATGAAAATGGGAAAGGAGCGAGTATGATTAGATAATAGAAATTTATTGTTTGGCAATTATATTGTTAGAGCTTTAAAACAAAAGATACAATAGTGTTGAATCAAGAAAGCGACGATAATACCTGGAGTTGTTTTCCGTTGATTGAATTTATAATGGATGTGAGATTTTTCTTCCATTATTTTATTGTGTTTTTGTTTATTTCTGGGAGTAATTGAAGATAACATACCTGCCGTATCCATAACAAACTCCAGGAGTATGAGTTGTTGTTTGTGCAGTACTGACTCCGTAAGAGGGAGTTTTTGCATGTATAGTACTGAAAATAAAAAACACAATATAGACTAAAATCCATGCCATATTTTCATGACCATTTATCATCAATGTAAACTCTACTCAAGGAAATAATAATAAAAAAGGGTCAAATGTGTTTTGTGTGAAAATCAGGAAATATTTATACAGAATATTATGTTTTTTAGAAGTCAAATACTTCCCGTCATTGTACTTTTCTATTAATGTCATAATAACAGTTTCGAATACAGAATGCTGGTCTGGTGCATTCACATAAATAAAAGTAATATCAATCAGTAGGATTACAACGGATTGAGTATAAGATCAAAAGAAAGACCTTGTATTACGTGTATTCCAAAATAAAATGTTCTATAAGCAATACAAATAATTTCTTCATAATTTTATACACTGTGATAATTACGTATAAATTATCAGACATTCGGCACATTGTTTTTTAATCTCGAAGCAAATTTGCGTTTTGGTTCTGGTTCTAGGCTTTTTTTTTGTGAATTTTCACATTGGTTGCTCAATTATAAGTTAACTATAGATCTTTACGTTCTGTCCTTACATGACAACGTCGCTGATAAGTCTTCTATCTTGGGTTTATCAAATTTACGTTTAATATCGTAGCAGATATTATAGCCACTAAGTCCTAGAAATTCGTTTCAAATTAAGCCAAACAATGTTAGATTTGCCAAATTTGCTAACATTGTGTTCCCTCAGCAGGATTTGATCCCTGCTTCTGTGACATTTTAATGGCAAAGCCGGGAAAGAAATGCAGTCAGCTCCATTTTGAAATATGACTTTTGCTGGAAAATATCAATGGCATTCCCTCGGAACGCACCTTACACACTACGAAAAAACCCCGGTGTCATTCGATTAATTCAAATAAGTACAGCTATTTGTTTGTGAGTACCAGCTGTCATCCTTAGGGCACTCGAGGGAACAACATACCTTCTTGTGGGTTCAAATAAGGAAAACTATGAAGGGAGTATAATTATTAAGTCGAAGAAAAAACGGCTACACCATTGCAAACAAAGTTGAAAAACGACAAAATGATAAACGACAGTCTGAAAAGCACTACACAGATAAGTAGAATGAGCAAGTTGATCGCCCAAAACCCTGGGGTTGATCTAATATGCTCCGGGAAAATAAGCAGTTCCTGATCATGATATGTCATCCTTCGTGTTGTTCATGTTAAGTACGGAATCGGGTGAAAATCATCGCATATTATATATCGTGTAGAAAAAATAAAGCCAATTTATGAGTACAGGAAATTATATCTTCTTTTTACAACAAACTTTGTTGTGGTAAAGAAAATCCTTTTTTGACCGCATTCTACGAGAGCAGAATAAGGCATGCAAGACTCTTTTTATCCGTACAGGATATTTTTTATGGGAACAAAATAATCTTTGTGTGGGAACAGGATATTATCTCGAGGGAACAATATACTATGTTGCGGGAACAAGACGACATCTTGTTGGAAAAAGACAACCATCTTGGGGTTACAGGATATTATCAAATTGAAACAAGAAACCTTCTTGTGGTAACAATATACTATCGAATGAAACAATATTCTATGTTGTGGAAACAAGACAACCATATTGTGGGTACAGGATATTATCATATGGAAACAAGAAAACCTTTTTGTGGAAACAATATGCCACGTGTGGGAAGAAGAAAACAATCTTGTTCGAATAACATACTCAACATGTGGTACCATGATATTCGCTTGTGGGAACAAAATACCCTGTTGTGGCAACGAGCTTGCATGGCCCCATTATGCAACCATACTTTCATTTATAATTTGTTTAAGTTGAAATAGACTATTTAATTTTTTAATATTCAAATTTCACTTATTTTTTTATTTTGATTATATGAATTAAAATTATACATAGTGAAATGACAATTTTTCTAACACCAACTAACAAAAAGAAAAAAAATAGTTTGCTGATAAAACAAATACAACTACAAATATTTACCGAAATAATGAGAAGGTAAAAATGTTGGCTTTTTAGAAATTAACCCCTTTTCAGTGTTTTAAGATCTCCAAGAAAAGAAAATATTCAACCTTAAACATTGTATTTGCATTTCCTCTTGTCCAGGTCCCTCTACATATTATATTCAAAGGATTTTTTAATAGAAGAAATAACAAGGCATAGGCAATGCTGCATATAATCAGCTACATGTCATTACGACGACAAGCTTTTTAAAACAGCTACATGTTTATAGTGTAAACCTCAATTATCAGTTGCATAAAAAGGTGAAAAATGTGTCGGATCAATGAACTATGGTCGTTACAGGTAAACACACCTACATATTTAAGCAAGACTTATTTTACTTGGTAAGTTTTTTGTTTGTTTGTTTTTTTTTGTATTTGATATGTTCGTATTAAAGGGGTACAGTATTGCTTACAATTGCAACCAATTAAAAAGTGAATCAATATAATTGACCTGTTGTATTTTTATTTTTTGCATAGATGCGAAAGAATGTTTGAAGTTGGAAAATGTGACAATTTTAACCATATTTATATTGTGAGTTTGGAATATATAGAATATTTTTAGACGCTCAAGCTTTATTGTTTAAAACGATGATCACTTCGAAAGAAGGGATTTAAAAAATGCAAAACAAATGTAGTTGGAAACTAACATACGTCCCAACTTGTTCCTTTATAATAAAATATGTAGTGGGTTTCACAAGTTTCATCTATAAATAAAGTAGTATTAGAGGTTTCTCAACATCTTACGAACGAACGAAAATTGACCTAACTTGACGTAACTTGCCTTAACGAAAAAAGAGGGAGCAGTAATTTATTCAATAATTTTTTACTATCGGTTGTGATCTTCTTCCCCTTGAAACTTCTTTTACATAAAAAATATATACATTTTGGAATTTGTAAGACCATTTTTAGTCGTAATGATATACAATTTACGGTTTAATCAAAACAGTTGTAAATCTAATTGATCAATAAATTATAGCGCAAACATGAGCTAAAACTAATCTACGCGTGAACGCCTCTAGTTTTTATAATTTGAAAAAAAAACATCCTCGGATCCGAGGTAACTTCGTTGCCCCAACTCTAAAATCCAAATGATCACTTCTTGACCTTAAATGATTATAACTGATTTATATTCTAGCTAAACTGATAAAGTCAAGAAGATAACTAAAGGGAAACATTGAAGTAAATATTTGAAAAAAAGCAAAAAAACAGTTAACACTTTAAAAAGATGTTCTGTAATGTATTTATGTTTATTGGTTTGTTTTCTTTTCATTGCAGCTCTTATTTTCTTTGTTAGTATATATAATTATTTTGTGGGTTTTTTTTTTTTTGCTTTCGTGGAGTTTATATGGAATGCTGTATATGTTTTTCTTCGGTTTTTATTATAGAATTTACAGAAAATGTACCATTAAAAAACTATGTAACTATCAGTTTTGTTAGTGTTGTAGCACTCATACTTTCAACAAGAATACACAAAACTCTATAACTTTACGATTGATCGAGTGCACCTTTATATTTCTGTAACTTATTCCCAAAAATGATTTAACAGCAAGTCGGACCAATTGGACCTAGTGCACATTGAGACTATCCTGTTGAGTGCTTTATTCTAGGAGACAGAATTTACCCAAACTCACTCTCCTTTATTCGTTCCATATTTATAAAGAATGTGTGAATACAGTGGCGGATCCAGAACTTTTCATAAGGGGGGCCCGCTGACTGACCTACGAGGGGGCACCCTCCAGTCATGCTACAGTGATTCCCTATATAATCAACAAATTTTTCCCACAAAAGGTGGCCCCCCCCACCCCTGGATCCGCCTATGCAAGGTTAAATAAATGAAAAATACTAAACTCGTGTCATATCATGATCAATCACTTTTCAATCCTTTTACAAACGCTAATCTCGTCGTGACAAGCATGGAATACTTGCAACAGAACGCTAAACACCCAACCATCAATCAAGTGAAATGCAAACAAGACGCGGGGATTTTTTTAACTGCATTACAAACTGACAATGTTCTGTTTAAATGGACAAGGGAGATAAATCGAACGCATATATTCGACATGTAAACAAACGAAACCCAACGTAAGAATACGTAACATTCAACAAAAGAAAATAAATTGGAACACCGATGTTTAACCGCAAAAATAAAATGCAAGGTGGCAAAAAGACTATGCAACTGTTAACTGTTGTCTTTAAACACACTGCACTATCGGTAGACATTTATCGTGGATTTTATTATAACAAAATTACTGCTCCTTAACGATACGTTCGTAGAGTTTCGTCCGTTCGTAAGATGTTGAGAAACCTCTATTACGCAACTAGTTTGTTAGAGACATAAACAGGTTTTTTTACATTGCCGTTTTGTTAAAAGACCACTTATTTGAGAGCATATTATTTATTACAAAATAAAAAGGTAGGGCCAGTTTTCCATAAATTAATATCACACTGAAGGCTTTTTTAAATGAGAACAAGGACATTGTTAGAACTGCACGATTTCCGTATTTGAAGATTAAATAAATCACACTTTTAGAATATTATTTGTGATTTCAAGCATGGCTTGTATCATATACTACATGTAATCAATCTAATTTGAATAACGATTTATTTCCCCCTTATTTTCACTTATCACAACTTCAAAATGAATCCAATGTTATTTATTTATGATGAAGAATACATACTTTTAAATTTTATTAACTTTGGATTAATTTTTTTCACAATTGTAGCAAAAGTACCCAAATTAAAGCCTCAATTTTCTCGAAAATTAGCACTTTAACCTCTATTTTATTAAGGTATTTTTCATAACAACTTGGCTAGACCTACAACATATTTCAATAATATAAAAATGACAATACAACATGAAAGTTTGTAAATAAAAAGATCGACGAAATAAATATCTCCGATATTGAATGTAGCATAACAAAATGTCAGGTAGTTCATATAGAAATTTTTGATTGGATTGTTGTTGCTTGTACGTTCAGTGCCAATCTGTCAAACATATTCATACTGTGCCATCAACATGATCAGCAAGATATAAGATTTACAAATACATTTTTTTGTAAATCAAATTCGGAAATTGTCAATCGACTCCTTAAGGTAGTTCAGGGGTATAGGAAAAAAAATGACAGAATTTTCTTATACTTTGTGGACTTAGACTTTGAAGCATGGTTATTGAAAAAATGCAAAAAAAAAATGGGGGTCACCGGCCATCAAAGAGATTTTTTGACCTCTGAAAATGAGTGCAAATAGGTTTCTCAATGGATATATAGGGAAAATGGACATAAAACCTCTTTGATTGAATTTTTACAGCAAAAAAAATTTCAGAAGTTGCTCATTTTTTCATACTGAAAAGCTTGATGTCTCTATTTTATGAAATTGTAATAAAATTTGGGGGTTACCGGCCACCCAAGAGATTTTTGACCTCTGAAAATGAGTGCAAAAAGGCTAAATATAGGGAAAATGGACATAAAACCTCTTTGATTGAATTTTCACAGCAAACAAAATGACAGAAGTTGCTCATTTTTTCATACTGAAAAGCTTGATGTCTCTATTTTATGACATTGGAATAAAATTTGGGGGTCACCGGTTGGTTGGGGGTCACCGGCCATCCAAGAGATTTTTTGACCTCTGAAAATGAGTGCAAAAAGGCTAAATATAGGGAAAATGGACATAAAACCTCTTTGATTGAGTTTTCACAGCAAACAAAATGACAGAAGTTGCTCATTTTTTCATACTGAAAAGCTTGATGTCACTATTTTATAAAATTGGAATAAAATTTGGGGGTCACCGGCCATCCAAGAGATTTTTTGACCTCTGACTTACCATGGAAACAGACTAAAAGTAACAGTTCAGAAAAAAAGCAATTTTTATGAATGGAGAAGTTTGATATCAACATATCTTTAAAAATTTCCAAGGGAATTTAATAAAATTTGGAAGGGTAATTAGGTACTATTTGCAAAAACAAAAGTTTATTTTAGGGGTTTCCCATGGTAAAACAGGGACTAAGCCATTACTCTATTTCAAATGTCATCAACATGTCGCTTTCAATTTCCATTTGTTAGAATTAATTAAAACTTCAAAGGATTATTTTAAGTATCATTTGTAGATATATAATACAAATAGCATATAGAATTTTTTTGTTACCAAACTGACTTGTGGTCAATTATGGTAAAACAAGGACTAAGCTATTTATGTGTACTCTATATGTCTCCTTTCTGAGGAGTAACACCATGCGATATGGTGTAAATAAGACATTTCGTACATGAAACAGGCATAGATTAGTGTTAGCATTTGCGTATCCAGTTTAGTAGCTAGGCTGTGATGGTTCTAACTACCAGATGGTTAACTACCTTCCAATTCTGTTTTTTGTATGTGTAGGGAGGGGGGCACTTTAATCATTTTTAGTAGGGATAAGCAGACGCAATATCAAGTTCCTGCTATTTTGATATATTTTGAATATTTAATTCAAAATAGAGCCTCCCACAAATTTTAAGATACAAGCCAAAAACTGCATTTTACCCCCTATGTTCTATTTTTAGCCATGGCGGCCATGTTATTTGACGAAACAAAAATAAAACACAAACGTTCTTCTAGATACCCAAAGGATCATTCAGCTTAAGTTTGGTTGGAATTGGTTCAGTAGTTTCAGAGGAGAAGATGTTTGAAATAGTTTACACCGGACGGACGACGACGACGGACGCTTAGTGATGGTAAAAGCTCACACTTCCTTCGGAACGGTGAGCTAAAAATGAACTACCAGTACCCAAAAAAAATCCCCCCCCCCCTTTCGAGTAATTACCCCCAAACTCAATCCCAGCCTTCCCTTTGTGGTATGGAACCTTGTAGTACAATTTTAGAGAGATCCATACACTCAAACACAAGTTATTGTCTGGAACTAGAAAAATGCTTGATTTTGGCCCCTTTTTGCCACTAATTCCTGAACGTTTGGGGGAATTACCCCCAAACCCAATCCCAGCTTTCCTTTGTGATATTGAACCTTGTGGTACAATTTCAGAGAAATCTATACACTTACACACAAGTTATTTCAGGAAACTACAACAATGCTTGTTTTTGGCCCTTTTTTCCTAAACTGTTGATACCATAACCCCAAAAATCAATCCCAACCTTCCTTTTGAGGTATTGAACCTTCTGTTAAAATTTCATAGAGATCCATTCACTAAAACTAAAGTTATTGTCCGGAAACCAAATGTGTTTTCGGACAACGCTGACGCGGACGACGACATCATAGCAATATACAACGCAAAAAATGTTTTTGTGGTCGTATAAAAACCTTTGCCATAGACATATGTGCATCAGTAATATCTCAGATGTTAAATTCTCCAAAAGAGTATACTTGTATATAAATGTGAATTTTTGATTCACTAGTAAAAAATAAGAGTACATTGCAGATATTAAGGTCCACTCAATGGGATATTTACATTGTGTAAGTGCGATTGTCAGATATTTTATTCAGGGGCGGATCCAGCCATTTTTTAAGGGGTGGTTCAAACCATATGTCCCCATTCAAAAGCATTGATCGTCAAATTAGTTGGGATTCCAACACCAGGAAGCACTAACTTTCACTTCCCATGATGTATCTTTGTATATAATTTTTTAAATTCTTATGAATCCTGTATAATGACCTTATTGACTGGTTTGCCACATAATTTCTCTGTTTAATGATACATGTACATGCATTTTTTTCATGTTAAAAGTACATTCATTGTGTGAAGAAAAAATTTGTGTATCAAATTACATTTTGCCATTAAGGATAAAAATATAACTTTTATTGTATGAGAACTATAATCATGACTATTTGTCAATCTGATTTTTTTGCATAGCCTGATTTTAATTAGATATAAGAGGATGTGGTATGAGTGCCAATGAGACAACTCTCCATCCAAGTCAAAATTGATAAAAGTAAACCATTATAGGTCAAAGTACGGTATTCAACACGGAGCCTTGGCTTACACCGAACAGTAAGCTATAAAGGGCCCCAAAAATTACTAATGTAAAACCATTCAACTGAGAAAACTGACGGCCTTACCCGCTAATTTATGTACAAAATAATGAAAAAAACAAATATGTAACACTTAAACAAAAAACAACCATTGAGTTACAGGTTCCTGACTTGGGACAGGAACATACAGAATGTGGTGGGGTTAATGTTTGAAGGTGTCAACCCTCCCCCTAACCTGGGACAGTGGTGTAATGGTACAGCATATGGAAGGCTTTTATCAAGTTGTATTATTCATTTGTGAACTCTGAATCTAGAGAAAAGTAGATAATCACAGAAAAAATGTGCAAAATGTGTTGTATGAATGGTGTCTAACAGCCGTTATGAAGCAAGTGAAATGTGAGGAGCTTTGTACATAAAAGTCCATCATAAAAATTTCATTAAATTTGCATTTTGCAATGTCTTTTGCAACTGCTGCATTTCACATACTATCTTTCTCTTCTACTGTAGGATAGTAAGTGGTTCAAATATATGCCTGTTGAGACTAGAAATACATGCAATAGAAATGAGCAAAAAAAACCAAATTTTTATAACTATAGCTTTAGTATGCATTTTTAAATGTAAATACAATGTATGTACATGTGATACAGCCTAAATTGACCCTGAATAATTTCCAGTGTTATTTGACCTAAGACCATTTAATACTAATATGATATGCTATTCGTAATTTTCTTTCTATTTAAAGTACATTTTGTATATATGGAAGGATTATTTACAGCAAAAACACTTCACAAATTTTAAATTGCTGGAAAATCTTACATCTTCATTCATGCAAGGCCCCCCTTCATTCGCAAACCTTAATTTTTAAGGCACATACTCACACATTTTTGTTATTTTGACTTTTGAATAATTTTTATACATCTGATACATCAAATGAGTATTCTTTTGCTTTAAATACATGACACATTTAATATTAAGGCATTTAAAAGGTATTTTTTTCGCAATATTTAAATGTTTAAATCCCCAAATATTGATAGTTAACATTTTTCAATTTTAACGTCAAAATTTAACACCCAAATTTGAATATAAAAGTAGTCATTTTGTCTATCATATATATCTTATTGCCATGAAACTTGGTCAACAGTCTTTTAATTAAGTAAGCTTTGGTCACACCAAGTTTTGTTAAGATCGGTTAAGTCTTTCTATCCTATCAGATAGGAACATAGTTATTGTCCTTTGATTTTTCGTTGTCTACAATTATAGTCTCTTGTGTGAACATTGTTTTACTTGCAATTTTTTTTTCATACACCTTTCAAAAAATTTATGCCTAATAAAGTGGAAGTAAGGGAATGAAATTACGCTGTAAAAAAACTTTGGGTCATGAATGGTCCAGCTGAAAAAGGTTAAAAATTAGGATGCCTGAAGCTGTCAAAAGATTTCAAGACCCGCTTAACATAAACTTGTCCATATTTTGAGTTAAAGCTGATGAAGTTTTCTAGAAATTTGATATAAATTGTCCCAAAAGTAGTAAATACACTGTAAAAATATTATTGAGAAAGCGCAGGTGCAATTTTTTTAATTTTCATTTATTGTCTTAAAGAAATGCACTACGAAATAACTGTTCTCAAGCCAATTGCTGACCATTCAACAGCAATATTAATTTATGACAGAGGCCTAATAAGCTTTAAAAATTAAAAAAAAAAATTGTTTATGACAAGACAGGTTTTCCTGTTAGCATGTTAGGAAGTAAACGTTTTGTGTTTCTAACATGAAGGTTCTGCAGGATCAAATAGGAGGGTCTGAATAATGCATGTAATGTGCACAATAAAAAAAGAAAATAAGAAAATAGACATAACAATGAGGAATAATAAGGTGTTAAATTATAAGAAATACAGAAAAATGGAAAAAACAAAATAAAATCATAGAGATAAATGGTATAAAGAATTAGAGAAGAAAGAAATGAAGGACCCTCCATCCAGACCATCAGTAAGGAAATGTTACTAAGTTTTGTGAAATCATTCATTTTTTAAAATAATTTATACAGCCTAGACGGGAAATGTTCTAAATTTTAACAGTGTGTATGCTTAACCTAAAATTTGACAACTGGAATCGGGGCAAAATCACCCGCATTCGAATATTCCAGATTTACAACAAGAAAATTCTGTTAAAAAAACTCCTACTTTCATGACCTTTTCTCCATGAAACCCAAATGGTCCTACTCCTATGGAGATGTATACACATCTGAACTCTAAGGTCCACAAATTTGAAAATAAATTACATGAGCGAAGTACCATGAGCTATGCCTATGAATACAAGTATATTTCAGTCTGAAAAAGAAGGGGGGGGGGGGGGGGGGGGGGGGTCATTGTTTTGTTGTTCACCATGTTTACTGATTTTGTTTTGATATAATTTCCGTTAATTTTACGCTTGCAAATAATTTTCAGGGGTCGTGATTCGCTCTTTGAACACTTGAATTCAATTCATTAGTACTTACTTAACCCTTACTATGCCAAAAGCCGATATATCGGCTTTCAGAGTTTCCTTCGTCGAGAGCAGATTTATCGGCTTTGTTATTTTCTCTTCTGTCGTTAATGGCATCACAAAGGCAATGGCATCACAATGCTCTGACGGCGAATTCATGGTGGCCGGCCACGCCCAATTAATCCGCGTTTTCATCACAGAACCAGAGCACAATTAGAGCAACAACAACATGAAAACGATGATGTTCAAGAAGTGAACAATATCTCAAAAAGAAATAAAATATCTATTTATAACTGTTATCTATTATATTCAAAACAAACCTTCTTAGAATTATAGAAACAAACAGGTAATTTGCTACAGTTATTACTACAGTTTTTTTTTAAGTTTTTTTGCAGAGTTTTCGTATTTCTTCACTAGCATGACAAACCTTCTTGTTTAATTAATTGAATAAATTAATTTGGTATATAATATTATGTTCAAGATGTCCGTCCTATATAGACACCGCGTTATTTGTGGTGTTCGACTGAAGGGCTAAAGTGTCCATACAGTGAAAGCAGCAACAAAATTTTAATACATTTTGTGATTAATTAAGCAAAGTTGCGATAGTATCTGGGACAATTTTAGATATGTGATGGTAGTTTTTGGAAATTAGAACTTTACAAGGAACTTGTATACTCCAATGAAGGTTCAAGAAGTGTGCAAAGTAAAATGTGTACGACTTAATGGAGAGTTCCACTAGATTTCATAAATGTCCGGAACTTTTACAAACTATTATTACAAATATAGATTTATTATGGAGGTATTTTTCCTACTGCAAAAATTTAAAAAAAAGCACATTTACAAGTACGATGCATCACACTTAATTGAAGGACAAAGTAGTAAGTCTTATTATTAAAAAGGGGAAATTATCTGGAATGAACTATTGATTTCAAAATTCTAAAAAGTTGAACAAGCACTTGCAATCCAAGCACCTGCTATTATAAAATGCTTGTTACGCTCGAACACGACTTGTGTATTCTTTTGAATTTAATAAGTAGTTACATTCAAGTGATATACTTCATCAAATTTTGACGAGGTGTTGTTTTTGTTTTTATTTTTTTCATGTAACTTTATATACATAAATGAGAACGCAAGGTTTTACAATAATTTTTTGGAGGTTTCCCGGCTAACGCTAGGAAAATTGCGTCTTGTGTTCGACCAGCGTAAAATATCAAAACTGGCTGCATTAAGTGCGAAAATTGAGTCTAAGGACTATGTGCACACAGGCACCGGTGTCGATTTGAATTCAATAAGATACAAAAAAGTTTCAGATTTAAGGAGATTAAGTAAAAAAAACTATATGTTATAAGGTAGTGTTCCGGTTGTTTTATGAAATTGTTTATGCATTTACAATTTGTTGATTAAGATCAAAGAAAATTATGTGTAGCATTTTACCTCAAGAAATAAACACCATTTACAATTTGTAAAGATCGAAGAAAATACTGTGTAGCATTTTACCTCAAGAAATACACAATCAATTAGAATTAGTGAAATAGATAGAAGTTTAAATCATTTATGTGGAATGCACTTAAAAAAACGACATAAAAGTATTTGTTTTCATTTTTAGAATTGCTAAATTCTGTCGTAATAATCTTGTCTAAAACTACATATATCTGTTATGGACACTTCTGTTTTAATGATATGAAACACGTTGTGATTTGAATGGGTATAATATGTTAGAATTATCTTAATTTCCTTAACAAAGGAGGTTATTGAACCAAGAGTTCAAAATGGTGAAGATGAAATGATCCATTCGAAAATTTAACTGACGCAATCACTAGTTCGTTGACCGTTATTGAATATCTGTTTCACAGATGACGACGGATATGTTTCAATCGTCGTAACCACAATCCCGTCCTCCTTTTCCTCGAATGTGATTTACCGAATTAAACTTATGACCGGAGTTGTACTTAAATGAGCAGAACGATGGGTGGCACATGTGGATCAGGATCTGGTTACCCTTCCGGAGCACCTGAGGTCACCCCCCGGTTTTTTTGTTTTGGTGGGATTCGTGTTGCTCAGTCTTTAGTTTTATGTTGTGTTTTGTAAACTGTTAAATGTATGTCATGGCGTTGTCAGTTTATCTTCGACTTATGAGTTTGAATATCCCGTTGGTATCTTTCGCCTCTCTTTTGTCCGATAAATAACGACGACCCTTCACTATAAGAGCTGCTTATTTTTGGAAGCAAAGGTTTGTGTTTCTTTCAAGGTATTCGAGCCCCTGCTTCTGTATCGTCTTGGAAACAGCGCTCGCATTGTGTCCAGTGCCGTAGACCACTCGATCAACTAGTCTTTTTAAACATAAAACGATATAAGACAAGTAATGCCTATTCCCGTTGTCTTTATCTGAAACTGTTACATGATGTATCGTGTCATGTAGATAGCATACATTGCAAATCAGGTGGTTTTGAATGTCGTAAACGATGATCATTTTAATTACCTTTCGGTCACATCAATTTTATTTTCTTATATAAATATGCGATGACTTTATAACATACGTAATCCATTGGTTAGCAATTAGTTATACAGGGCAAACACTACAATGTACATGTACTTCGTCCGAAAAGTAGTCAAAATGTTTGATCTGCATATTTGCATATGTGCGTTTTCTGGTAATCAAGGGTTTACTTTAATTACGCTAACGCGGTCTTTCCGTGTAAACGATCTTTCATTATGTGTCTGTGTTAACTTTCGACGTTAACTATTTGTGAAATCACAAATAGTTAACGTCGAAAACGATGATCATTTTAATTACCTTTCGGTCACATCAATTTTATTTTCTTATATAAATATGCGATGACTTTATAACATACGTAATCCATTGGTTAGCAATTAGTTATACAGGGCAAACACTACAATGTACATGTACTTCGTCCGAAAAGTAGTCAAAATGTTTGATCTGCATATTTGCATATGTGCGTTTTCTGGTAATCAAGGGTTTACTTTAATTACGCTAACGCGGTCTTTCCGTGTAAACGATCTTTCATTATGTGTCTGTGTTAACTTTCGACGTTAACTATTTGTGAAATCACAAATAGCTTACATTGTCTTGAAAAAATTACTTTTAATTTTATAATTTGAATACAAGCCCTTATCAATTTAAAAGTAATAATAATCCTATTAGCGGGTTTCCCTTATTAACAAAATTCAGTTTTCATAACATTAAATATATTTTCTTCATTGCTTTGAAGTGGCTTATTCGTATGTTGCAAAAAGGAGGGGAAAGATACCAAAGGGATATTCACACTGATAAGTCGAAACTAAACTGACAACGCCATGACAAAAAAAAAAAGAAAAAGACTAAAAGACAAACAACAGTTCACAAAACACAACATAGAAAATAATGATCAATAAATAAAATTTTGCCTCGAAAAAGTATTTAAACAAATATTCCAAAATAAATATTGTATACATGTATCCGTATGTAAAAAAAACTTTTTATGTTTTAAACATTTTTAACGTTAGATTTAACTTGGCAATGCTTCAAGATTTATTATATAACAGACGACATATGATAAACCTCTTTTTTTAACAAGACAATCTATTTTTAAATTCATACCGCAGTACATAGTTTATTGTATTTAAATTTTTCATTTTGGATCGATCAATTCAACCCAACATTTTCTACATAAGGAAATGCCTGTACCAAGTCAGGAATATGATAGTTGTTTTTCATTCGTTAGATATGTTTGAGCTTTTGATTTTGCCATTTTATAAAGGACTTTCCGTTTTGAATTTCCCTTGGAGTTCGGTATTTTTTTTATTTTGCTTTTTACATGTATGATTCACGTACGTATTATCAATATTGTTAAGCCTGTTTGTATGTGCAAACCAACAACAGCGTTTTATAAATATGCCATCAAAATAAAAACACACAAATGTACAATTGTAAAATGTATCTGAAGTCTTATTTTAAACTATTTTAAACTTGTGTGTTTAATCCGAGCGAATCAATACAAGATTTACATACCAATTTAAATTTTCAAATAATTTAAACTTTATGATATGATCTAAGTATTTTCTATGCGATTGGTGTGAATTTAAACATGTTTTTATCATTCAGTTCCATATAATTGAGCTTTGATCAATCTAAAGATACATTTGTATTTCAATAAATATTTATTTTGTTACTTTTACAATATATTAATGATCAAACCACTTAACCTATAACTAGAAAGTTAAATGTGGCCATTTTATTTTCACTTATAATGTGATCTGATTAATGTGATTGAACTCTGTTTATAGATTTGAGTGATTGTTATGTGCGGTATCATTATGAAATATCTTATTTCAACTTGATACTAAACAAAACTCGTAATACATAATAATATATCGAAACCGCTTGTATTTTAATGCAAATATTGTGGTTCACTTGCGTTACAAAAAAGAACCAAAATACCTTTATTTGGTGAGATAAAACGTTTACATCAGCTGTCATATTTAAGAGCATTTTTTAGAGCATTATGTGACATTTTTCAATCAATATACTGCAAACAAGAACACTGAAATGAGGCATACAATACGTAGAATAAATAGTACGATCGTAAGTAAACGACCTTAAGAAACAAATTTGCCGCTTCCGTAGACCTACGGAATTCTAATATAAACAAGAAGATGTGGTATGAGTGCCAATGGAACTACTTTCCATCCTAGTGTTTTTTTAGGCTCGGTCTAAATGCCAAAAAGCATGGGGCAAGGAAAATATCAAATCCCAAAATCTACAGTGATGTTGTATATAGAGCATGACATTTATATTATCGATCCTCTCAAAAAAGTTATTCTTAAAGTTTATCACTTTAACACAGTGACTGTCTTGTCGTTATCGATTCTAACATAGATTTTGTTATTAATGAATTTAAACGTAATAACTTAAAATAGCTCTGCTATACAGTTACAAACACGTATACATGTAGTCCTACATCCTGTCGATACTAATATTTTGACATTGAACTTGGTGTTGTTTTTCTCCGACTGTTTATAAAGACTCATATTAAATCGCGGATGTGTATGAATTTATAGTTATGTCTTAGTTATTTGCTATGATCTAGTTTTCAGTAATTGTGAGTACTCTTAGATCCATTCTATGTGCTTTTGATTTTTATTCATTTTTGCTTCGTGTATATCTTATGAGTCAAGCCCTTTTCGAATGATTTTTACAGTTTATTTTGCTTATGTTGTTCTGTTACATATGATAGTAAGATATTTAAGCGTTTTCAAACATGTTTAACACCACCCTAAGTTATGTATGCCTGACCCATGTCATGAGCTGTAATTCAGTTGTTGTCATTGATCGGTTTCTGTCATCTGTTTTTATTCTTTTTATAACATAAATTAGCACAGTGTTTTTTTTTTAGTTGTCATAGATTGTATCTTATCGAGGTCTTTTTGTAACTTACTATTCAACATGAGTTTGCTTATCGTCGGAAACTACACGGTGACTTGTAAATACTTACATCCACGTCATGTTGGTGTCTAGTAGATGGTTGTCGTGCAAAATCATATTCTTATACAGATTGTTGCCATGGCATATTAACATTGAAAAAGCAATTGTTGTGAAAATAAAATCTATCAAAATATCCAATTCATTGATAACACATATAGTTATACGTATATTACACATATATACATATAACTGGCCATTTAGGTTTGTTCAAACATATATTCGAATAAGTTTTAATATCGTTAATTTCCTATTACACAACAAATGACCAATATAATGAAAAAAAAACTCTAATTTTTGATCTGTGATCACGTTACACTAGATATGTATAGAATGATGTTCGTTTTCACATCTAACTATATCTATTTTCGTATTTCCATTGTGCTGAACCCAATAACAATACAATAGAGACAAAAGTCGAGAGTTCCGAATATTATCAATTACGATTTAGCGATTAAAGTTAACAATATCAAAACAAAGAGATCTAATTAGTACGTAATCATATGACACATGTATGACGAAGCAATGTTTCCTCAATTTGTTGTTATATTAGTTGTATTTCCTCGTTAGCAACTTCCGTATTGTTTTGCAGTTAGGATATTTAACAGGAGGGTGTGGATGAACATGCACTTTCAGGGAAAATAAACTTCAAACATCATCTTGATTGAATGTCGGATTTTTCTTTTTAAATTTCAGAATATTCAATCATAAATGCAGCGATCTAATTCCGATTGTATATATCTTGAAACTTAATGCGTCCATCATTGCTAGTATACTTTATATCGCAGTGATATGTGAAAATATATTTACAATGTCCTCATGTGAAATCCATACTAGTAGAATATGGAAGTCATATGTAATTTTTTTTGGTCTTATTTGTAAAATCTTTAAAATTAAAAGTAGTAAAGTGTTCGTTTACTTTTTGATATTGTCATTGTTACAACAAGTACAACATTAGATATATGTCATAATATCAACGCCTGGTAAATCTATAAAGGAAAATGAATGATAAGGCCATATGTTTGGCACCTTGAATTCGAAAATCAAAATGTATAATAAATCTACTACTTAACATCCTTCAGATATTCATCAGTCTCTCTGACATCAGTATGATGAAGGTGTTGGAAGGGGATACAACTTTGTTAGCTCTGCTCGCAAAACCTCTACCTTCATTTTAAAAAAGATTTTACAAACCTTGTAGTTAACAGGTTGTCAAAAGGAAATGACAAATTAAAAAATCTATTTGTTATATATGTATATATATTACTTTATAATTGTATATACACATTGATAACCGATATTTTACGTTGATATTGTCAATTACAAACTGAACAAACCTATTCTAAGAAACATTTATTGCTGGCAATGAAAAATCGATTAATAATTTTCTACTGTTTTCAAAGAAAAGTATTTTGATATGTTGATTGTGTATAAACAGACACATTGAATGACTATGAGACTTGTTTTTGCATAAATGATTTTAATCAGGGTTAATTGTGATGTACATGCATTGTTAAATGATTTATACTGATTAACCAGCATCCCTTTACTTTTAATGACGTGAGGACATAAGGGAATTGTACAATAAAACAAAAGCATTATCCAGATTGCATGCATATATGATGAGTAAAATTATCCTCCTTTATCACGTTTGGTTCGTGCTGAGAGAAAAACAAAAACTTGCTTACGCAAATATGCTGATCTAACATTGTTGGGCTAAATTTAAGATATATATCTGTCTGTTTTGTTTAATTTGTAATTTTGTTCAAGTTTTCAGTATTTTGACACTTAACTTAAAAAAGCTGCGAATGAGTATACAAGATTTCGTAAGTTGTTTGCAAAATACTGAAAACTAGTTCAAAAATTCTGTACAATTTATAATGTGCACAAATTTATACAAAATTAAACAATGTGTACACATTTTTTTATATATTCATATATTCAAAAAATGATAATTTATATCCCTGAGATAGCGTGGAAAGTTTACGCTTGATTGAATGTTTACTTTTATACAAAAAAGTCAATCTCTAAATTGACTTAAGTCTAAAATGATAGAGACAAAATTTTGGAACGATAATCTACAATCTTGAACACTCAATTCCAAATATTTAGACATAAGAAAATACAAACAATGTCGAATTTTTGGACTTGTACATTAATATCTTGCAGGAATAAAATTGTTCTGGTTAGATCTCAACCATCTTTCTTTGAATCACGATCAATGAAATTACAAAAGTAACATTAAAAATGTTACATAAAATTACTTTAACGCTTTGTGTTTTTTTTTGAACTTTAAAGTATGCACCTGTATTAAGGCCAAAGATTTTATACATACCGATGGTTTATAAACTTCCAAGGTGTAATATTTACCAAGATATATCTACAGATTCATAAAAGTATGATACATTATAACTGATTATAGTCTCTCACCGGATCGTCATAAGAGTAACACGACGGGTAATATTAGTGGAACAGACACTGATTTCCACACGTATGAAACCTTTGGTCTATTAACCTTGGTTTGTGATTGAGTTCTTGTTTCTTAAATTGTGTCCTTTTTAAAATTGAAATTTGTCAATCTTTATTTCAAAGTAAAATGTTCCAAAGAGGAATACAAATAGCAATAAGGAGATGTCGTTTGATTGCCGATGAGACAATTATCCTCTAGAGAGCATACAAGGTTTCAATCAATGAAGGAAAGAAACTGTGGCCGAAAAGTCGAATCCATGTGACAATTTGAAAATGTCTGTACCACGACTTTCTCGCGGTGAATAGCAGCCACTCTGTAAGTTTTATAATGATAGTGTATCATCATATCGTATGAAAGTTAGAGGTACAACACTACAAACAATAAAGCAGTTAATACCCTAAAACACTATGTCATATCTATACACTGTTACCTTTTCCTTAAATGCCATCCATTTTATTTTATTTTAAGCACGCAGACTGGTTTCTTAAAGCTTTTAACATGCAGTTATACAGTGTGTTCAGATTTTTCCTGGTAAGTTTGTTTAGATGCATGTATATATACATGAATACTATATTAAAGACATAACTGAAACTCAACCCTTATCACACATACAATGGGTTGCATGTATACATACTCCTAAACGAGAAAATATATAAAGAATGTTTTTCAAATTCCTGAATAATTTACCCAATTTAAATTAAAAAAAAGTATTGATAGAAATTACAAACAAATTTTGTACAAGACAACAGGCCACACGGACCACCAACATACGACTCCTCATAAAACTATACTTACAAAGACCAGTGATAACGAATAACATATTGATTAGATATTCTCTATTGAATTGTTACATATTTTTCATGTCGGGGCCTTTTATATCCGACTATACGGTATTGGTTTTTCAATGTTGGAAGCCTTATTGTTGCATATAATTGCTTACATCCACTTCATTTTAACTTTGGTGAATAGTTGTCTCATTGGCAATAATACCATATTTCCTTACTTTAATATTGATATCGTTAAAACAATGTGGTGGGATTGCATCAGTTTCGCGTTCATGCAAACACTCCACTTTTTTTATATAGGCCATATCTCGTTATTGAAAACATACATAAAAAATAAACTGCATATTCAAATTACAACCAGGATGACTGCTAATTTGAACATTATAGACGGCACATAATTTGGAAAGATCATATGGTGATCACCAGTACTAGTCGATGATCTAGCTAAGTTAAGGGACATAAGTTTACTGGTATTTGAATCTCATAAATCGGTTGTGAAGATACAAATCAAAGTAACTAAACAAAAGTAACGGAACTCCAAAAAGATCGAGACCAAACGCGTCGAGAGGATACATGTAAGTGTCTCCTGCTGTGCACACATCAACTGCCATGTGAACCCACCCGCAGTCAAAATTAAACAATCGGTAAAATTATTGATCAGACGACAAGAGTGGTATCTTAGGATCTAAGATCGCGAAAATATGATGCTAGAAATTTAGACACCGACACATCGTATAAGTTATCCAATTCGTGATGGTTACGGTATAATGAAGTGTCACGATTGCAGTCGTTCTTTCTCAAAACTTGGAGCAGTTTTTGTCCAAGGAACAAACCTTGTTTACAAAGTCCGTATAGTATGAAAATGCAAGGTTGTGACGTATGAACTTAGATATGTGAGCGCCATATGACTGAAACGAGGATATGCTATTTCTTAGAATTGGAGATTGACACTTGCAAATCTTTAATCATCCCCTTTGTCATGGATCTTAGATTAAAGTCATATATATGTGTCAATATACAGGGAAAGACAACAAAAGATCAACATAGGAAGCAGAACTTCTACTTTCGTAATGTTCCGTTTGTTTCTGAAATATCAAATTCACTGACGAGAAGCTCATTGAGTGACAAACGTCATCAATATACTTTGGCTGCATAAATTTGTGTGGACATCAATTTTCGTGTTTTAAAGAACATCGTATGTTTTTCTGTACAAATTGCCCATTAGTTTTGTTCGTTTCTCCTTAGATTGGTTGGCTCATGAATGTATTCCATACCTTAAAATATGCCTTTACTATATAGAAATAATGCATACACCACGATTTGAAAAAGTTTTTTAACTAACATTAATAACGCTTACTTTACTGTTTTTCAGATTCTGTTATCGAACGAGATATCTGAAGCTTTTTATAGCTTTCAGTGTCCTGTTCAGGCACACTGGAAACGAAGGTCACAAACGTATTGTGGTTCTGGCGCCAGATACTGTTGCTTGTATGATCAAAATAAAAACAATTTTGTCGAATTTTGCAGAGAAAATCCAGATTTTGAAGCACCTGGTAATACACTCTTTAACCAAATACAATTTTGAAAATGCAATTGAAACCGTTCAACAAGGGTCTGCATTAAGTAACTGCTTACATTGACCTTATTACCCTTTTCGGGACATCTTCAGTCGACCCAGGGTGAAGGTGTAAAATTTTGTTAACAACGAAATGTACCACTGTTATTTTGATATAAAGTAATAAGCATGAGATGTTATATCCATTCTGGTTGATTTGGTATGATTTGGTATGATTGCCAATGAGACAACTATTAACCAGAGACCAAATAACGTAAAAGTTAAGAACCAACTATATGTTACCGTACGGTCTTAAGCAATGAGCAAAACCTATACCACTGGTTAAGCTTTTAAAAGGGCCGGAAATGACAGATATAAAACAATACAAAATGAAAACTAAGTCCTTTTTTATAAGAGTCCAAACGTAAACAAGCAAATCTTAAAATCTGAAATGTTTTAAGGTTATTTCTGACAATTGCATTGTATTTGATAAAAAAAAAAATTGAGTATTCGTCAAACTATATTAGTTTATCTAAATGGAACTATAACAATACACCTACGTCATGAAATTACAGTAATTCCGAATACATTTTTGGCCCCAGTTCCCATGTCATAACAGGAGACCTTAATATCGTTCGAGACCGAGAATTGAAATTATTCCTCAGCAAAGTACCTAAATATCGTCCCCCGTCAATTATTAATTGGAATGAGTGTCGTAACATCATTCACGACTAACTCCGTACTTACTGCTCGAAATGGATAAAACGAGAAAAAGCTGAAAAGAAATCCTCAGATTCTTTTTTTAATTCAGTAATGAACATAGTTGATATACGTATACAACATTTTAAAGAACATTTTACTCCTAAAAACACCCATAATAACCCTATTTCTCGTATCAAACAAAAGCTAAAAGAACTCGCCAAGGAATTTGTTTGTGTCCCGGCTGATAAGGCTGCTAATAATATCATTATTGTTTGACATAAATTTTACATTGAGGTTCTGCAAAAGGAAATCAAGAATTCACCAACATTCCAACTGACTCCATTTTCAGAAAATGACATCTGTAACAAACATAAACTAATAGCTACTTCTTTACAAGCAGAACCAAATACAATGAAAGTTCCTACCATGTACTGGGTTCCAAAGCTGCACAACACACCTTACAAATATAGATTTATTTCGTCTTCAAGCCATTGTTCCACTACTAAACTGTCTACTCTACTTACTAGTGTACTTGGTACAATCAAAAACCTGGTAACAAATTGTTCAAATAAGGCCTTTGAAAATAGTGGAATTAATGACTTTTGGAGTGTAAAAAATTCGTTGGAAGTACTTGATAAATTGCATGCTTATATTGGTGATTTCGAATCTGTTCAAAGTTTTAATTTTTCTACCCTATATATCACTTTTCCTCATAATCTTATTGAGAAAAAATTCACACACCTAATTAAATGTGCATTTTAAAAGTCAGAATGCGAATATTTATGTTCAAACTCTTTTAGGTCATTTGTTAGTAGCAACACACAAAAGAACTATGTCAATTGGACCTGCTTTGATACTATAACTGCCCTTGAATTTTTGCTAGATAACATTTTTGTTCGCTATGGAGATTCCGTATATCGTCAAGTCAATGGGGACTAACTGTGCACCACTTATTGCGGACCTGTTTCTATATTGTTATGAGTTACAATTTATGACTAAAATTAGCAAAGACCCATCGAAACAACATCTGATACAAAAATCTAATAACACTTTTATATATTTAGGTGATATATTGGCTCTCAATAATGACGACTTCAGTATGTACACTAAAGAGATTTATCCGGCTGAACTGACTTTAAATATAGCTAATACTAACAATGAACACTGCCCTTTCCTGGATCTATATCTTTAAACGGATTATTTATTGTTAATTATCCATTTTTAGATGGTGACGTTCCCTTGTCACCATCTTATGGTGTTTATATATCTCAACGTGTTCGATTCTCTCGTGTATGTAACAACGTATTTGATTTTAACGAAAGAAATCTCTGTATTACTGAAAAATTATTAAACCAGGGTTTTCGATATCACAAACTAGTCAAAATATTTACTAAAGTTTATCATCGGTACATGGACATCATTCGTAAATATAATTCAACATGCAGACATCTTATACGTTCAGGTATTTCACATCAAATTTTTTATGGTAATCTTCTTTACAAAGCACAAAAATGTCGGTATTCACCTAAAAAGCTAACCAAGCCTTTTAACAGACTTATTCAGAAGGAATATAGATACGATACTGTTGTCAGGTCATTAAAGATGGCATATTTTGGTAGTTTTAGTTCATTTATATGTTGTGGAGTTTAGTATGACGTCCATTTTCACTGAACTAGTACACATTTTTGTTTAGGGGCCAGCTGAAACCCGCCTCCGGGTGCGTGATTTTCTCGCTGTGTTGAAGACCCATTGGTGGCCTTCGTCTGTTTTCTTCTCTTTGATCGGGTTGTTGTCTCTTTGACACATTCCCAATTTCCATTCTCAATTTTATTAGTGTTGTACATGGTTCTCATGGTTTGCAACTATGCGTTTCTTCTATCTGCAACGATTTGCTTGTACATAATATATTTGATTTATAGGACAAAAACTAATAGTTGCTGGGTCAGTTCAAGGGACGCTACAAGGAGCTGATTGTGACAAAGCTTTCTACCAACCATTTCGATTCTTGTCATCCGAGAACAGTCGCTGTGCTTATAGGAAATCGTACTGCAGCGAGGAAGGACAAATCAATTTTAGTAACGGTACAACGATAAAGGATAGGCTATGCCGCTGTGATTATACTAGAAGTTATGATTTTATAATCAGGCCAAAACATCGATGTTATTGTGAACCAACAGAGGAAGATTGCTCCTGTCACCTAAAGATATGTTCCTCTAACGACATTTTATCACCAGGCATGTATATACATCTCTTAAATGGGACTTATTGGGATACATTTTACATGTTATATTTTTCTTTGTGTCGTTTTCAATCAAAAGTTTGATTTTGAAAATTTGTATTTTCTAATTAAATAACATGCACAAAGCGCTAAAGACCTTGCTTGGATTTTTACAAAAGATAAAATTTATTATATTCATAATTAATTGTGACACCTTGGTTGTTTGCTTCTTAGAGATATCACTCCTATGGCCATTGAGGCGTTTGTGGAAAGGCTGCTTTGACTCACCAACATATTGGAGGCCACAAACTGAACATTCTAGAATGTAAATAACATTCATACTTTTGCAGGTAACATTGCAAAATATCAAATAGTTATTTTCGGTTGCCTTACTGTGAAAAGTTGATGAGTGATGCATCTGTAGGCAGCATTTTCAGCGTTTTTCATCATACGAACGACATTCTCCAGATGTACTTCTATTATCACTCCAGGGTAGGACATGATTTTGAAAACGTCACATTTCAAATCATTGAGAAAAACCAAAATTGGGACACAAGAGGAAGACAAAAGAGAGAGAGATTTTGGATGCACCAGTTACGAACTCTTGAACTTGATGGACTCAATGAGAGAGACGAAAAAAGATTTAAAAACAAATCAAAACAATAATCTTGAAATAATACAAATTAATTTATAGAAATTCATACAATTTATCGAACATCAATAAATATGTTAAACTTTTACTCCAGCTTTATGTAGTTGAAGCTACAAACACATATTTTTTTATAGAACATCAATAAATATGTTAAACTTTTACTCAAATTTTGTGTAGTTCAAGCTACAAAAATATTTTTTTTCATGCATCCGATTTCACCTTGAGAGATGCACACGCCTGATGAAGCTAATTTGTTTAGCGAAATATTGCGTATTTCTATTTAAAATCTAATAGAATTTTTTAATGTATTAATTAACGTGTTTAAGTTATATTCTTAGACATTTATATAATTTTAATTCAGTAACTGTATCAGTTTATTTTCACAAACTGATCCACGCCTAAATAGATTGGATGTTGATTGCTGCTATTTTTAGACATTATATATATATATATATATATATACATTTTTTTATGTCTTTTGTTTGTTAAAGTGTGATTTTTCCGACAAGTGTTTCCCTTGTTCAAATGATTGTGATGCCCTCGATATTTAGTGTGACAATAGATTCGAATCCAAGGATATCTTTATCCTGTTCAAGCTACTTCCATTGTATGTATATTAATAAGGTTTATTGTTAAGTTAAAGTTCAATACAGTTCGACTAAAGTCTTCATAATTATATAGGTTTATCAATATTCATGTTTTATACATCGTACTTCCTTCAAAGCTCGCCTATTATTCATGATATAAACGATATATTGTGTTCGTAGTTTTGAAAGAGCTTGAAGTACTGAAATATCTCCTCGGGAAGTTCTTCTTTTCACTTCCGGAAATGTAACTTAAGTCATACTTTAATAGGATTTAGTTTAAATGGCATACTTCCTTTTGTGATATTTGAAAATATTAGATCTCTTTGTGCTGACATATTTCAAAACCCATTTTACATATATAATACAATAAATGTATTACTCCTCAAACGTATTGAATCCAATTTTATATTCCAGATTATGAATGCCTTGATAAGAATAAGTGGAAAACAAGTTTTAAGTGCGACCATATTGTAACTGTGTAAGTTTTTTAATGTTACATTGACATCAGGATTGTAATCCGTTGTCAAGCATTATTATTTTAAAGGTACTAAAACGTAATTTTTGTTATCGCAGATTATTCTACTACATCTGTATAAAAATACGCATGTTCTTGTGCAGAGATTGACATTGAATTTCTTCTATATCAATTTGTGATTGCAAAAGTTTCATTCCGTTGTCCTTCTCTACATTTTAAAGATTCGGCAACTTTGAATATAAACATTGTATTGTTGTTTTATTATAAGTAAGTATACGGGATTTCTATAATTATAAACAGGTCATGACACAATTATTTGTAAAGATACAATTAAGGAGATAAACCAAGCAAGAAATATATGTCTGCAAAGAGGGTTCACTTGCCATCGTTAAGTTTTGTTTTTAGTTCAGTTTCTATAATACTATAATTAACGCGTTCACTTTAAAGAATTAATGTGAGATGATTGTATGGCGTCAATGCTGTATAATACAACGTTTAGTTGGCGTTGGTCTCATTTTCAGTAGTCATATATCAATGTTAAATTGTCTGGAAAATGAAAAAAAACATATATTGTGCATGCATCGTGTTTGTAACACAAAATCACTACACGCGCATGAAACAAAAGAACACAACTTTTGACGTCCTTCATCATATCAAAGTCAAAGTGAAGCCTTAATATAAGTAATAAGACTCACATCAGTGCAAGTTGTTCTAGACGACTCCTAACTATTATTATAGACCCCTTGCAATAGCCATTTGTATAATTAGTAATTTACCTGAGAATTCTTCTCTTGTGAATATACACTTAATTTTCGGAGGTATTTTAATATTCCTGCTCTTTTTCATGGTTGACGCACTGCTACAAACATGCATGTTTGTTTGATTATTAATTTATCATTTTCCTGAATAGGCATGACTGACATATTTGCCACATGATGGTTAGGAGAACCACCAACACTCATTACAAGTAACAAGTACACTATAGCAGATAAGTAGTGTGATTGTAAGGAGTACACGTCCGTCTGCAAAAGTTCATCTGACGTTGATCCCACATGTACACCATTAATTGATCAGCATCAAGTTTCCATTTAACTATTAGAATCTCAATATCTTAAATGCACACGTCAGCAGGTCAAGAATACGTGTTACATACACCATTGTTATGTATTGATATTGATCGGTCAGGGTTTATCTCTACTGATCCTTTTTATTGTCAATAATATTATATCAATGTTAAGTTATATAATATCTGTTGTCATGGTTTTAAAACATTGATCTCAATTACCTTTGATATAGATATAGTTATAATCAGTAAACAAGAGGAGTAATTCTGTTCAAAAATGGATTGACAATATCCTTCACATATTATTTTATATAGGGTTCGTGTTGCTCAGCCAATAGCTATATATGTAGTGTTGTGTAGACTGTTTGTCTTATCGTCGTTTTTTTTTTGTCGGTTTCCCTTCGATATGCAAATAAATTTTGATACTCTCTTCGGTATTTCCCCCGTCTGTTATGGTAATTCAGGTGCAGGTTTATTAAGGTACATGTATAAGTGAAAATTCACAAACATTCCGTTAGATACATAATCTTCATTCAGAGTTTTTACTCATACACTGCCAGTCTAACAAAAAAATCGTACTGGTGAACATAACATTTGAAATTAAAATTGACATGAAAATGAAAGATCTCAGATGACCTTGATATGTGCTCCTTTGCTCTGTTCTAGCTGAAATCAATTCTGAAATCGTATTACTTGAATGTCAAAAATCAACCTCTTTCGAAGAGAGAACTTGTTATATGCCAACGTTCATCGATTTGCAAGGTTAAAAAAGAAAGTTACGAAACACATTTTCTTTAGACTTCCTATTTGGAAGTATTGTGTTCATTGTTCAGAAAAAAAAACGTATTTATACACAGCATTTGTAAACATTATAGAACTGTCTACGCTTGTCTCTACCATCCATTATATATCACAAACATTGCCTCTTGATTAGACAAAAGCATTTGATATATATTTGATTTGTTTTATCAAATGTGATGCCATTATCCATCCTTAGTTATTTATGATCAATACTTTAATAGATTGCCAGGAGATATCGATATATCATCGCCCATCACACCGGGGTTTGGAACAGGTATGTTGATAGAACGCTTAATATGTTGTCAAGAATAATATTTGACTTTCATCTGATACTTTAGTTCAAGCGAAGTAATATGTCAGAAGATGTACTTACCTCACAAAGCTTAAGTTAAGTACTAGTCATATTTTGACTTAAACGAGTAAACACTGTAGGTCGTACACATTCAACTGGTTTGTAAGAAAAGGTAAAGTGGAATGATAATACTACAAGGTAATTGGGTAAACAGTAAACTATGATAGGCACGATAAGATATATTAACCCTGAAAATTTCAAAATTAATCTGTCAACCTGTTTTTGACATATTGCCCATGATAAATTGATTATTTTCTAATTTGTTTTGGCTTTTACTTTAAATTCTATAGGAGTTAGGTAAAAAGTGTAAACTAATAAAAAAAAAGCAACATGACAACAGTTATTTACTTTGAATGTGTAACAGCCCGTTTTGGAGTTGATACCCCTAAAACGATGATTTAGTGTCTGTGTTTTGCATGTTTGTCTGTTATCTAAAAATGTTTATAAGTTTGGTTGAATATGTACACAAAGAACATCCGCAAGATGTGCATATAAAAGTCATAATTAGCAAACTGGCGATTTTTCACCAGATGAGTTTTAAACGGTAAACAGACAAATTATCAGAAATATGATATCTACTTATAAGTCAAATGAAAAAAATTGTCAATAAACTTATAATGTCATAGACAGTAAATATCAAGTTGTTGCGATTCTGTTATACGTTTTTTATGCTATTTTCTTTAGAATATAACATGTATAAGAACAATGCTGTATAAATATATGCATCTGAGGCTCTTATCTTGATTTTTCGACATCGGGATTGCTCAAAGTCAAATATTGGAAAACCAATGATGCATAAATTTCTAAACACATGAAGAGCTCTATGCATATGACCTGAATGGCCCTAAAACCTACAAATAATTGCCAAATTAAGGCGACAGTAATTAACCGATGTTCAAATCTCATAAATCGACCAGGAAGAGACAAATCAAGTCAACAAACACAATTGGAGTGAATCAGGTGAACTTCAAAAAAGAATCCTCCTCATTTGGATCCTTATTGGATGAAAACATGAAAGTCAGAGCCAATAAATCTTCAGTTGGCTTTTACATACCACAGTATATTAAATATTTAGGAGTATTACGTACGAAAATTTATGGTACGCCCACTGGTCTTTGCTTTGGATGACAATGTGTTCCAGGAGTAAAAATCTGCTCTTTCTCCTTTTCAGCTATTTTTTATTTATATAATGGTGTATCAAGAAGGGTCTTATATGATACCTTTAGATATTATTTAATATGCTGCTTAATATAAAACTGACAAGTAAATTGCAAAAAACGGTTATATCTTGATCGATGGATCGCCTTCAAGCAACAGGTCCAAATTTTTATAGTATTTACCGTGTCTTAAATGCAAGTCAGCCATCCTGTGAAAGTTTGTTTAAATCACATATTGTACATTGTTTTTAATACCAAGGTGAATAAAAGATGACTGAGGTAATCGCCGCATAATAGTATTTCAAGACAATCTTTCGTGTTAAGGTAGATTGGAAGGGTGGGGGTGGGGGTGGGGGGGGGGGTCTAAATTAAAATCCATAGAATTTTTTAATAATTTGTGAAAATGTAGTTTATATCATGCTTTTTTTTCAAACATATGATAAAAAGTATGGGTCACCGGACTTTTTCGCGCTACAGGTTGTGCAAAATTGTCAGATGCCGTATAGATTATGCATGGAAAATCGAATTTTGTGTTATAAAAAAAAACTACACCATAGAATTTTAAGATAAACTATTAAGATACCTTTAATAATATGCTTTCAGATAAGAAAAAGAAAAAAATGGGGTCACTGGACTCGTTTTCTTGCTACATAAACAAATAGGAAAATTCACAACACATTCTATAATAAAAGTTACTTTATATAAGTTATCTTCCGTTATATCTGAGTTATCTCCACTTATGTGGCAAAGTTGGAAAAAATAAATCAAACAAAAAAATTCTGTTTTTGTTTTGGTAAAATACAGCCGTAAATATGATAAAACACATAATTTTCTATATTGGCATGAAAAGTTTTACATGTGAATTACACACTACTCTAGAAATTTGCACATTTTGTTTAAGATCTAGACCGATTGTTATCTGCTATTTCAGAATCCAAGATGGAGGAAGACACCCCAGCTGCCTTAATGATAATAATAATAAAAAAAAAAACTTTATGAAATAATGAGATTCATTTTCTATTACATATTCAGTGAACTACGAGCTTTGGAAGTATAGAAACCGAGCACGTGTGGAAGTTGTCATAATAATAATCTCAATAACAAGTAAGTAATTGTATTGTTCAACAAAAGGATAATTTGAATCCCCTATATATATGTCTTGCTTCAATTATATGTGAATGTTTATCACATCTTTGTGGAAATATGCTTTATTTTGCATTTATATTAGGGAATACAATCAGAATCAAGCAATACCAACATATCTGGACCAGTAAGCATTTCGTAAGTGCAACCTGGACTGGGGCCTCTCTAAATCCCTATCGAGTTCGGTCGTTTGTTATGTAAAATTGGTAAATAATTGCATAATATTAGTATACATCATGTACATATATAATAAGATATTTGATAAATTAATTTTCTAATACGAGACAAAATTTCCATTTATTTACCTAGTTTGAATGGACGTCAGAAACGTCATGTACAATTTGCACAATAGCATCGTAAATTTTCAGAATTTTTCTTGTATTTATTTAGTTAACAACAGAAATTGTGCAAGCAAGAGACCAGAAAGATCTAGTTTTGCTTATGACCTGGATCCATGTCATAATTTTTCAATTTATACAAAACACGTACACAGATATGGTAAAATTAATTAATCAGGAAAAATGTCCAATGTCCCACGGGTTGTACTTAATTTATCTGTCCAAGGGCAAAACCTTAAAAAAAAATTTGTTCTTTATATATAAGACTGTCAATTGATTTACTTAGAGAAATGTAGGCTTGAGAGCGCTTAAAGCACAATTTTCCATATCATTAATATTTTCAATGGTCATAATTCTTTACAAAATTGTTGATTGGCACTATTTTTTTAATTTATATGAACCATTGCTCACATATACTGTTACTTTAGATTTCATAAATATCTGGAAAGGATTGGACCCGTGGACGCTTACAATGCAATTTGATTTAACATTTCGAAAGAACAAAAATCCAGAACAGTTAATTGAACAGCTCTAAATGTTGGTCCTTTCTCAAAAACCTTTGATGTTGATTTGATGAAAGTCTGGGAAATATTGTACTACCAAGAGTACTTACAAAGCAAATATTCATACTAATATTTCCAAGGGGCATAACTTTTTTTTTTAAATATTTGATCGGTACTGTTTATCTAACTTTTCCGAGAGATTGCTTATATATAACCTATAAAATAAAGATGATAACAATCTTGTACGCATGAGTTATACATGTGATAGTGCGTACAATGCAATTTACCATACGCACATGAAGTATACATGTGAAAGCGCTAACAATGCAATTGTATATAAAAAAAAATCAAAGGGTAGCTCTTTGCAAAATAGTTTGTCGGCACTGGTTTTTATAACTTGTCTGAGAAAAAGCTAATTTCAACCTTTTATATACATTTTATAAGTATCTGGCAAGAATTGTACATGTCAGAGCACTTATAAGACGGACAGATGAATAGACACCCGGTATTCATATTTCCATCGTAACGGGTCGCGCGGGGTAAACATGGTCTACATTCCAATACACAAGAATTAATATGGAGCGGGTCCCTATGTAGCATGTTCGTCTCCACTCTCTTCCATTTGTATATCTTTAAGGTTGCACTTCTGTAAATATAGACAATGCAATTTCCCATTTCCCTTTGCGGCTAAAGCTGTGCAACTTTTACTATGAGGTTTCAAGAAAAATTATATCCTAGAACGGAAAGTTGGTATGCACTACTTTTTTGTCCAGAGGTCAAAACATAGGGCTGTGCGGCATATTTTCAACATTTATATGCCCCGAACTTCTAAGAGTTTAAACTTATACTTAAATTATGTACTACCCCTACTTCACTTTGAGTCTTTCCTCAGAATTCAATTTTCGTCGCTACCATGTGTTTTTACACTGGTAACACTCCCAAATTATTTCTCTATGAGATGAAACATAAAGATCATATCTGATAACCAGTACGTAAACAAAACAAAATCTCTATGAATATTATATATCTCCCCAAAAGAGGCGTGGCTTGTGAAACAGCTGTATTTACAAAGTGCAACCTTGAACATCTTGAAAATGGACAAGACACCCGTCTCTTACATAATGTACGTCTCGTGTTTTCTTGTTTGATATTTCAAAATACATTGCATAATACATATGAACGATTAATAACTCCAACGGCGTTGGAGAATACTCCAATATCGTAAACATGGTTGAGATTCCCGCCCCTCAACCACATGATTTCTTCTTGTTCGGTGCATCAAAAGACATCGAATGACAATTAAGTCATCAGGGGTCATCTCCACTCATGATATTTGATAGTGTAAAAATGCCTTGCAACTAGTTAAGATCCCAACCCTTCAACTCCATATTTTCTTTTTGATATGTCAAGATGAATTGAATGATGTTACGGGTTATTCAACAAGAGACCTCCCACATCCTGGCATTTGTGAAAGCGCTCAATTGAAACTATCCTGAAAGTTGATATGATCTCTATCTCTTTACCATATATTTGTTTGCTTCTGGAGATAAGAATAATTGAAGGATAAAGCGATTGCGTTGCATTTGAAATAACTATCTGTACCGTTCTTTTAAGTAGTGGGGACATACCAAGGGGGTTTCTAAAATAATAATAAAAAATAACAGTCAACACAATGGCTCAAGATAAAAAAGACAAAATGACACTCAAAATGAAAAATTAAATAAAAAAAACTTGAGTTGATTTACACAAAACTGTTTGTTTGTAATGATTTTTAGCTCTAAAGATTGCATGTATGCACTTGTTGTTTCTGAAAGGAAGCTTTGATAATACCTAGATAATAATAACATATTCGTTTTGATATGTTAAACTGTCAGATAATAAATCAAAAATAAAGGCAACAGTAGTATACCGCTGTTCAAAAGTCATAAATCGACTAAGAGAAAACAAATCCGGGTTACAAACTAAAACCGATGGAAACATATCAACTATAAGAGGAAACCAACGGAACAACAGAAACACTGAACTGCAACAAAAACAAAACCCAACATACATAGAAACGGACTTTTTTTATAACAACTGCCATATTCCTGACTTGGTACAGGACATTTTAAGAAAAATGGTGGGTTGGACCTAGTTTTATGGCTCGCCAAACCTCCCGCTTATATGGCAATGTTGAAAATATCGCTAAAATGACAACACGGCGTGATAGGATTACAGTACAACCAAAGACAAGAACACTCAGCACAGACAAATGCATAAATTAATAATATTTTAGTACATTACAACATGTAAACCGCAGAATAACAACGGATATCTCCCATTGACAACAGCATAGGACACCACAAACAGTAATCTTGAAATCATACAATTATATGGAACGAAATCCGAAAATTCACAATTATGTTCACAATACTAGTCAAAATAACTATTATGACTATGACGGTCTTGAAAGGCTGTTTTAAATTAATTAGGTGTAATACCACTATTGATTTTCCCTTATTAGTCTTTGTTAAATTTGCTCTTTTCAAAAAATTATGAAGAATTTATCTTTGTTTCAAATAAAGAAATACTTGGTATGAGTAAAGTTTTATCCTGTTCAGTACTAAAGACAAAATTTCACATAACATTGCATTGCATATCAGAAAATGAACATCACTGAAAGTTAACCAATTAAATTTTCACCCCTTATTTTCCTGTGTACAAGCTTTAGTAACTATGTAACCTCAAGTTTTCAAAATATTCTATAGAAACACCAAATAAAAAAATAATGGTGCTTTCAAACACCCAAGATATATGTTAATGACTCAGAAATTTTTTACTGCAATGAAATGTAGGATTAATTTCCTACAACTGTCAAATTAATGGGAATATTTTTTTTCCACCCTTTATCGTATGCAACCGGGTGTGACGTACTATGATTTGGTGGTATTACACCTAAAGAATAGATATAAGAAGATGTGGTATGAGTGCCAATGAGACAACTCTCCATCCAAGTCAAAATTTATAAAAGTAAACCATTATAGGTCACAGTACGGTCTTCAACACGGAGCCTTGGCTCACACCGAACAGTAAGCTATAACGGGCCTCAAAAATTACTAGTGTAAAACCATTCAAACGGGAAAACCAACGGTCTAATCTATATAAAAAACGAGAAACGAGAAACACTTATGAACCACATCAACAAACGACAACTACTGAACATCAGATTCCTGACTTAGGACAGGTGCAAACAAATGCAGCGGGTTTAAACGTTTTAATGGTACCAAACCTTCACCCTTTTTCTGAAACAATAGTGTAACATCACAACATAGAAAGACACACTATAAAATATCAACTGAAATAGCTTAACTCAATCAAAGGACATATTAACACCATTTAACATACACTGAACAAATAAATTTGACCTATGACACAATGTAAATACAAATTAAATAAACTAAGGGAAGAAGACTATTTTGTTGAATAAACTGAATGTGATTTTTTTCATTTGTAATACTGGTTATTTCAAGCATTACTGTAAAAGTTTGTCATAATCAGTTCAATAGTTAGAGTAAAATCTAGTATAATGTAAGGCGACATCTCAAGCGATTCGAGCAAAATTTCTTCGAAAAATTCAAATCAAGCCGCATCATGATAGCATATAGTGTGAAAAGTAAAATCACAAAAATACCGAACTCCGAGGAAAATTCAAAACGGAAAGTCCCTAATCAAATGGCAAATAAAAAGCTCAAACACATCAAACGAATGGATAACAACTGTCATATTCCTGACTTGGTACAGGCATTTTCTTATGTAGAAAATTGATGATTAAACCTTGTTCTATAGCTAGCTAAACATCTCACTTGTATGACAGTCGCATAAAATTCCATTATATTGACATCGATGTGTGAACAAAACAAACAGACACAATAGGTAAAAATTTCAATAATTGGGGTACAGCAGTCAACATTGTGTTATAATCTTAATTACTATAAAAACAAACAAATATGTAACAAAGAAACACAAATAGCATATAGACAAAGCACATTAGCAACAGTGAAAGACAAGAATACAAAAATTTACCCTAACACACTGACGGGATGTATAAGTACAGAGCCACGTCATATTTAACAAAAAAACACAAAAAGGCATATAGACAAAGCACATTAGTAGAAATGAAAGACAAGAATACAAAATGTTACCATAGCACAATAACACAATGACGGGATGTATAAGTATAGAGCCACGTCATATGTAACAAAGAAACACAAAAAGGCATATAGACAAAGCACAATTAGCAAAAATGAAAGACAAGAATACAAAAATTTACCATAGCACAATAACACAAGAACGGGATGTATAAGTACAGAGCCACGTCGAATGGAAATCACCAAAAATAGAATAAACAGTAAAAGTAATAATCAAAAAGACAAATAAAAGAATACTATAACACGTTATTAAGATGATAAACAACGTCAGTACACAGAATCTATACTTCAAGACCAACGTGTATTATTTGTGAAGTTGATACGGAATATTTATCAACAAGGTCTTGGTATCTTCCGATGAACTTTTAAAAAAAAAGGACGAGACGTTCTTTGACATACCCCTGATTCATCAACTTTCTGCTCAAACACTGGTGACGTTTTACAAAGTGAACCAATAAGTGATCAAATATTTATCTCATCTGCCTACAAACAGTTGAATATGATACAAAAGATGACTCGAGGATGATAAATACCACTAATGGACCTCATTTTCTTCATTATAATGTCCCTTTTGGTCCATTTATACCTCTCATTTCCTCAAAATTGCAACTTTTTAGGCCAATAAATAAAAATTTTGGGGAAACTGTCACTTATTTATGAAAGAAATGTGATAATGAATGAGTAAATGAAGTATTCAAGCTGAATGAACTATCCATATACAAGTTTACTGACTCCATGGAGGTTTCAAGAAGTCCTTACGTAAAACTTAAATTTACGCCATGTTCCAGAGAGGGACATAGAAAGCTTACCTTTTAGTAAATAATTTGTTGTTACTGCTCCAAAAATAATTTCATTTACTAATATCTATATATTTATTAAAGTATTACGTAGGAAAAAGATTTCTAATATAGCAAAATATAGAATAAGGAGAAAAAGCTCCCCAAAACACTGAGTATGGCTTGCTCTGTCTAATAATATTCATGGTAGAGTCCTATTTCAAGGCAATTTTCTCATAAAATGTGTTTTTGAGACTCAATCCACTCAGAATATTTCATTTGTGTAATATTTCACTGAAATAGCATGAAATTTTAACAAATGAGAGTACACACAAGGTCAAAGGTGCATGAGCAGCTTCTCATAATAGGTGTAATACCACCATTGATTTTCCCCTATTAGTCTTTGTTAAATTTGCACTTTTCAAAAAAATGTGCAGAATTTATCTTTGTTTCAAATAAAGATATACTTGGCATGAGTAAAGTTGTATCCTGTCCAGTACTATAGACAAAATTTCATTGCATATAAGAAACTCGACATAAAAATACCTGAAACTGCAAAATTGAATATGCTTTGCTTCATTTGCTTTTATACACTCTACGAACAGATTTGTTTTTTGAACAATTCCGTCATAAACACTTTCTAAGCATTGTCTTCTGCTTTAAATAGAATTGATAACAGCTGCAGATGCATAAAATACATTACATGTTGGTGTCAATCAAATAAATATACAATACAAACACATAAAACAGACGACTGTCTTTGTAATTATACACACAACTTGTTTTGTTTTTAATCTAGTTCAGTGCATGTTGCTCCTCAACCGATGTTTAATTGCATATTCAAATTTACAAAATGTATGTCTGTTTTTTTAATTTATTTTCAGTAGCAATGTTGGTGTTTTGGTTGCTTACTTTGAAATGTTGGCCATTAATATTCAAACACCAATGCTCAGGTTTGTACCGTAATTCAAAACAACATACATTTACATAATCAAATGCCATTTTGCAGAGGACAGAAGTAAAAGTTCCGAATACTTATTACTAACGGTGTTGTATGGGCTTATCAATCAGTTAATATGTAACGAAAAGGTTCACCATACTTACGTTGTCTCAAAATATGAAATTTGTAAGTACAAGGCTAAGAAACACGTTGAATGCATATATCTGCTGAGTATTCTGAATAAATTAGGGAGATATGGTACGATTGCCAATGAAACAACTATTCATAAAAGTTGAAATGAAGTTAATGTAAGCAAGTATAGTCCACCGTACGGACGTCCACAATAAAAAAAATACTGTATAGTAGGCTTTAAAAGGCCCGACATAAAAAGTGTGGAACAATTAAAAACAAATTAAACGGCTTTATTTAAAACAAAACGTTTTATGAAAAGCAAACATGACAGACATGAACCAACGACAACCACTGAACAACATGCTCCTGACTTGGGACAAACATATAATGAATGCCGCGGAGTTAAACATGTGCGTGAGCTGGTGCCAAACCCTCCTCCTAACTTGGAACAGTAGTGTTACAGCACAACATATAACAAACTGGAATGTTTGCAATAGGCTTATCTCAAAGATCGGTAAGAGGCATGAAAGCATTTTACATAAAACTAGACACAAAACACCGATATCTAGTATTCGCAGTTTCTGACAGCTGGTTCAAAGCCAATTACAACTAATAAATCCTTTATGTTCAACAAGACATTAATAGCAATCAGTACACATACAACGGATTGAGTGAAAAGAGGGCATGAACCATTTGACATTTAGAGCTTACGACGTAATACTTTTTCGAAACTTGCAAATGTTATAATTTAAAACTTTCAATAATATTAATATCATTAACAACTTAAATATAGCATATGGACAGTTCAATATAAAATGCATTTAGTCATATATTTAACGAAATGTGACACTTTACGTACATAACCCATGTTTCTAACGTTTTGTACCCTAAATAACAAGAGCTAAATGAACACATTTTTGCGTTATATTTTATTTTAAGCTTGACCGACCGTATATCAATGTATCTCATATGTAGATAAAAATAGTTCATGGCCCTTTAATCAAAGCAATTCGATATAAAACAAAACTACACTGTATTTCGCATACTCCTGAAAGTCAAATGTGTATCTGGATGGGATTTACAGAATAGAGAATAGTATGCAAAACATAATTATATAAAAAAAAATACGTAAAAATAGACCCAAAAATTAATAGAGAAAATTTGGTGCTAGAATATAAAGAATAGAGATAAATGGTAAAAAAGTTTAAAGAATATCAAAAAGCACACAATAACGTATTGCATTTACTGTAAAACAAACATTATCTCAAACGCCAATGTCGTCATAAGAATAAGCTTATAAGTATTCAATTATTTAAATTTGAAATGTTATTTTATTCAGCGATGTTAAACTTTTGTATAAACAGGGGGTTCCTCAACATAAAAAATGATATAGACGAGTCCTATAGGTCTAAATCAGAAATAAATAATTGTGCTTTTATCGTTCTCTTAGACTTGAGCCAATTCTTTTTATTATAGTCATGTCAAGGTCATATCAATGACCAAAATAGTTTTACCTATTCACTAGGATACAAAATATTCCCTACGTTTGGTAGGAGGTAAAATAATAAATACTCTAGATACGCAAAGTTAACAAAGAAAAAAGTAAAAACCGAAACGTTGATAAAATAAAAGCGAAATCAAGTAACAAAAAAATGAAAATAAAAGGACAATTTTACAAAAAAAAAAAAACATGTATAGGAAAAACAATGACAAAGTAAGCATGGATAATGTCTAGTGATCCGAAAAAGCTAGAAGTGTTTGCTTCTTGCAAGACATCCGACATGTTCTCGTAAAGGTCATACAGTGTCTACAAGTGTGTTACGGATGCGTTATGGACAGACGGATACTCCTGATACAATATTCCCACTTTGTAGCAAGGGGATTATAAAATGCAGAATTATAAAAAGGCATTCAAGAAACGAGTTACAGCTATTGGCAGGCAGCGCAGTCTTATATGAGGTACACTCACACACACACGCATCAAAATATCTTTATTCTGAAATTCCTTAATTGTAGAAAAAAGTTCACTTGTATTACTTGGAGATTAAATAGTTGAATTAATTATAAATACATGTGATACGTATAATATGAGAGAAAAGGACAACCAGGAAATTCCAATAGCTATTTGCTGAATATCCGTTTCCGTTATATCGAATATGAACTTATAGGTTAACATCTACCTGAATAATTTTTATCTTTGATACGACCCCTCCATTTCAAATGTAGACTGTAATTGTTATCAGTCGGTGTCAAGAATTTTTGAAAGGTCAATAGCTTCATGTACGACAAATTGAACATATGGTCGTTTCTTTTATTCAAACATTGCATTACGGTCAAAACTACGATTGTAATTACTTCGCAAAGATGACTTCTGTATATCAAATAAGAACCTTTGATTCAAAGGCTTTTTGTCGTCACAAATCCTCTAGCTAGGAGCTTTATTTTACATCTTCTTTCATTGTTTTATTTTAATTATCACTTACAAAGCCGTTGTAATGCACCAATGAGTATATGCCATGTTACTGTGTTTTTAATCGTTTACAGCCGTCCTTTTTTTAAAGCAGGATTTGCATTGACCCATACTTTCAAATAACATTTTTCTGATTTTTAAATAGTTTTTCATCCTGCGTTAGTTCTTAAAGGCTTTTATGGAAATTCATTCTTCTAAATTGCTTGTCTATCATAAGAGGAAAATCATAATCCTGATAGAGTGTGCATCTTTAGTAAATGTACTTACCCCCAACCAAATATTACAGTTCTAGATAAAAACAGTAGGAGAAGTTGGCCGGAAAAACAATCTCCCCTTATGACTTCTTATACCAAAAAATGACAAATCAACAACCAGTCATAGGTGGAAAATTTCATGAAAACTTCTGATAATGCTATCACCTTTAGTATTTATATTTAAATCCTATATAGCATGAAGTGTTTTAGCTTGACAATTGTGGGAGAAGTAAAGCGGCCTAAATATGTACTCCCCATGTCTATTTTACCAAATATGAGTTTAACATCCTTTCTCCTCGTTTAAAAAAAATGTCCTACTATCATTATTAATCGGATTTCAATGACAAGTGCATAAGTGTAACAGGTTATGAAAGATTCAATTTTTAACGTTCGTCAATAAATCAAATGTAATCATGTAATGTAAAGGTAAGTATCCGTGTCCATGGTTTTGGCTACTGCAAGGCTTACTAGGCTTTAAAATCATTTATGTGATTTATTTATTTTTCTGGTGCAAAAACTTGTTATATCTTGCCTTAACTATTGTCATATTTTTGCTTATATATCAGACATATATTGTGGTACTATGTGGATATTGCAAATCAAGAATGTATGAAAAACTGGGAAGACATTTACACTGATATATAAAACCAAAAACTATGGAATAATTGCACTACATAGAGAATAAAGAGAAAACATGACACATTTCAATTTCTGAAAATAGAAATTTTATGATAACAGATCTATTTACTTTTATTCTATTCTATTTTTTGTTTATTTAGAAAAACACAAAACACAAAAGATAATCACATATTTCCAATTTCTAAGAACATACACACGATTAACGTCATTTTGTCTTTCTTCGCAATATCTCATGCTTTGTGATTTGCCTTGGATTAAAGTTTTGCTCCCTATGTTTTTGTTTTAATCGTAGAGAACAATACAGTATTTTTTATTGCATATTTATTTAACATAATATACATTGTGAGGTCGTCCTAATGTATTATATATTTCATTTTAGTCATTCTTCCCATTTTAAAGCCAAATTAATGTGAAATTTTACTGTAATAAATCATATCAAATTTATTATTTGAAACATGCATTTTGTCAACTAAAAAAAGAAATATACATATTTAAACATATATTTTTACAGTAAGTTAAGAGAAACTATAAAATCAAGTTAGTGCTTGTACATTGCTGTATTTTGTAGATGTAGTTAAGACACCTCCAGAGGATATGGACGAAAATATTGAAGATAAAAGTGCTACTGTTGAAACCAATGTACATAATAAAGTTAAGATGCCGTCTTATATTCAAGGTAAATGCATATCAATACTTAAAAATCAATATCCGATCAAACACAAATACAGTTAGGCAGTATATTATTAAACATTAGAGTTTGTAGAATTTCATATGATGCATAGACCACACAAGAATTCATTAACTAACTACATAACTAGTCAAATAGATTCAAAAGGATGTCTTTCTTGCATAGTGCAATGTAGTGGTCTCGCAAGATATCGCTTTGATTTTTTGAATATGTTATCGATCAGTTATAGCACTTTAGAAACTCACCCAGTTAAACAGAACACTTTTGTAAGGGATACCCCCCCCCCCCCCCCCAAAACACTGTTCTTTCTTGTTATTGTATCTGCTCAATAAAAAAAAAGAGATAACGACAAAATTCTTTATCTTCCTTGTTTGTTACATCCTCAGGAATATTTAACTGAATTGAACATAGGCGATCCAGTGGTGACATCTCATATGAGTTATCTACCCTTAACAATTAAATTGTTCGTTATGTCTTTGTAACTCATAAACCAAAATGATGTCAAGGTTAAAAGTCAAAACCATTTTCTCAATTTTTTCTTATGTTTGTTTTATGATCTCCTCTGACACTTTTAAAGCTCTATATATATATATAAATGAAATAGTGCCTCATTGTGATGAAATATGATATATTTGGTTTGAAACAGTCCAATTACATCTTAAAGGAGATATTTCCCCTGCAATGTTTTAATTTAAGGTTATTTTTTTCAACTCAGTACATGATAAAGTCATAAGGTCTTTTGCAAAATGTTGAGATATGAGGTTGAAAATTGTCAACCGGAAGTGACCTTGAGTAAACCGTAAGTAGGTTATTTTGCACTTGTTTTCTTGGAAAAGTACGACAAAACTATATATATTTAATATACATACATAAACCTATCATTTGAGACTGGAAGTGACCTTCAATAATCGGAAGTAGCTAATATTTTCCGTAATTACAGGAAAAAGTATATAGAAACCATATATTTTTGTTATTAGTGTAAATACTGCTTTCAAATGAGACCGGAAGTGACATTTTCTCAACCAGAAGTTGGTGATTATCTCCCTTATTTCAGGCAAAGTATATTGAAACCACACATGTATCGAAATAGTGGAACTAAAACCATCATATGAAACAGGGAATAATTTAAGGAAACCCGAAATAGCTTCTTATCAATTATTTAGGAATTATTGTGGAAAGACCTTCAATTGTTTTCTGAACAATTACATATTAAATATATGTGTACCGGGGTTGGTTAAATACTTTAAAAAATACTGACGGTACTGCGCCGTGATATTGCGTAAAATGTTAATTTGTTTAAATACATATTGTCATTTAGAACATTCCTGTAAGTAACTTTAAAGGTAACTGTAAGAAAGCGTTCTTTCTTAGCTTAAAACATTGTCTTGAAAGTAAAAAGCAATTTGAATACGTATAGGCTTACATGCAGGTAACTAATACTAAGCATCACATTGAATGTTATCGAAGACGTTGATTCTGACATTCACAAATCTTCAGAACCCTTGCAATAATACGAGCGTCATAAGAAGACCGGTTGCAAATGTATTTTCTATCCAGCGTGTCATCAGAAGTAGCAGTAATTATATGCTTACAAATAATTATTTTTATGGAAATTCTATTTGAAAAGATGAGTATCAAACGCAACTAATAAGTTATTCCTATGTTAACCCATTTTTGTAAGAAATACAAATTATCTGGAGTGTACTACGAAAAGTTTCTAAAATGGGTTAACTCCATTATGTACAATCCATTTCTTTATGATCATCAATTCAATATTCGTCCATGAACAGCCAATATGAGGAAAATCATTACCTATGTCTTTATTCTAAATAAAAAATCCCCAATTAACTTATCAATAGCTGCTGGCTTCATAGATGTGATTTCAATTCCCAATTATGAACTTTCCGTTTCTGTAAAGCAACATTTGAGCAGCACCTGCATATGAAGTATATACATTCAAGTTGATACGATATTTCAGAGTTTGCATTTCCGATAATGATTTCCTTCACAAAGGGTTGCTGCTAACATACAGCTATCAAATAAAGAGTACCAAGTAGTAAAGTTGAAGTCATTCCTTTGAAAATGTTAAGGACGTTTCACGAGTTGGGTGACTGTTTTGGAATATCTGTTTCACTGATGACGACAGACATGTCCCAATTGTCGTAACCAAAATCCCGTCTTCTTTTCCTCAAATGTGACCTACTAAACAAGACTTATCATCGGATTTGTACTTACATGAGCAACACAACGGGTGCCACCTATGAAGCAGGATCGGGCATTTTCAGTTTGCTTTGGCCTTCTTGTTTAATTATCCATTCGATATCTTTTATTGAAAATTGCATAATGATTATCATCAAGTTATAATCTAAAAAGAAATAGGGTTTGGTCCTGAATATGCTTGAACTATTAAATACCGGACGTTCGGCAAAAAAGAACAATAAATTCAATTTGCATCTTTTTTTTATTATATTTCAATTAGTACATAATTGATTGATTGATTGTTGATTAATAAACATTCGGTCAAAAATATGTCATGCATATTGAGAACGAGAACAAATCAACAATCAACAGTACATACAATAAGTAGGTTTCGTAATAGGGTTAACATTGTTGAAGGGCAGGAAATTTGGAATGCCACTAGACTAGAAATAGGTTAATTGGATAGGGACAGAAATTTTAGTCTTGCGACAGACAACCAACAGATCCGTAAAAGAGTTGTTGCAAGGGTTCTTAACGTACAAAGAGCGTGGCAACCTCTCAACACATGGAATTAGATATACCGTACCCATTTTGACTGGAAGTGACTGCGAATTTAAACATCCTGCATATCCCAACGAACGCCCCATTTTGACAAGGTTTTATTGCCGGTCGGGAGAAGATCAATCGATTATATTTCTATTCTCCAGTAACCCTTTGGTGGGGGCACATTTATAATATGAGATCTGACATTGATGCTACAGACAATGCATAATCTATCTCAGTTGAAACTGTCATTTGTTGAAAAATATATATACATATTTTTGTTCTTTTTGGGGCGGCATATTCTATTTCTCGCATTTACTCCGATCATAATGATATATATCTAACTATTGTCTGTCAAAGGGTCTTCGTGTTTGACATAAAAAAATATCAGATGTAAAAGAAGCGCCTTGCAACATCATTATCCTATATAGATCAGAAAAACTACATGTTTATTTTTGATTTTATACAATTATAGTTTTGATTTAATTTTACAATATCCTTACAGAATTTCAAAATGAAACACTTAGAGACTGGGCTAGTAAACTTGACAAGTTTGTTAAAACAAGAGCAGCAGACGTCATATACAACCATACGAAGACCGAAACCGTGATTCTTATAGTTGGACCGACGGGGACTGGTAAATCAAGCCTTGCTTATTATGCAGCTTTCAAACTAAAAGAAGAAGCTGGTTACACTATTTTACCTGTCAGGAAACCAGTTGACATTACAAACTATCATGTACCAGGCACAAAACAAATTTTCCTCGTTGATGATTTTATCGGAAAGTACGCGGTTGATGAAAAAGAAGCAGTATCATGGGAAGAAAATGGACCTTTATTAAAAATAATTGTCAGCAAAAGAGATCAAACAAAAATTATTCTTACAAGTAGAACATATATTTGGCAACAAGAATGGTATAAATACTTAAATATCCCATCTTACACGTGTGATTTGTTATCGGAAAACTTACAGCTATTAGCAGAAGAGAGATTGAATATCTTCAAATCTTATATCAACACCGATGTTTCAATGGCTTTGAATGAGGATGACATAATGCTGTATAATATTTTTCTATCTGTTTGCGCAATGTACTCATCTTCGAAGAAATACTCATTAAAAAAATTCTTAGAAGTTCCTTTTTTGATTATTGAAAACGAGATAGATAATTTCAAAACCAAATCACAAGTTAGATTTATTGCATTAGCAATTCTTGCAATCAAACATATAATTTCAATTAACTCACTTACAATCAACAAACATGAACATGATGATTTATTACAGGATTTGTTTCATGAATCAACTTTTGTTCAAAATCAATCGAAAAATCTTCTGAAGTCTACTTTAGCTGCTTTTAAAGGGGAATACGTGAGAGAAGAGCATGGTTGTTTCGAGTTTATTCATAAAACAATGCGAAACATCGTTCTTTGTTGTATTGCAAAAACATTCATGAAATCAGTTATTAAGTATTGTGAAATTGACGTGATATTAAATCAGATTCGATTGTATTGTATAAGTGACGAACAAGATGTCTACATCATAAAAGTAACCAGAGAAAACACAAATGCATATTTTCGACGACTTGTTACTGAATTAAAAAAAGGATTTCATAAACAAGTTTTTGAAAGTGCACAGAACGTAGTTCCACAATTCAGGGCAAAGTTTCTTGAACATATAAAGCTAAATATAACGTGTAATGAATTGACAAAAACAAAAGAAGGAATGACAGCCCTTCATGTTGTGTCCGCTCTAGGATATCATGAGTACGTTTCATTTTTCATACAATATGAACGTATGATTAATGAAAGAGATACCGCTGGCAATATTCCTTTACATTTAGCATGCAAAAAAGGGCATCTAGAAATTGTCAAAGACCTTGTTGAAAACAACTCTTTAGTTGATATTCCAAACCACGAGGAATTGAAGCCATTTTTCTATGCTTGTGAAAACAATTCCGTCGATGTTGCAAAGTACATGTTGCATTACTCGGGGATAAAAGTAAATGAAAAATACAGCAGAAAGAATAAGAGATGTGTTCTTCACGTAGTGTGTGCAAATGGATATACAGATCTTGCGATATTACTGCTTAAAAACAATGCAAAAGTAGATGTTAAAGATGCTGATGAATGTACACCGTTACATTTAGCTTGTTACAACGGAAATTCTGGAACAGTTTCAGCTTTACTTAATAGTAGTGCGAATGTAGATGCAGTAGATTTGTTTGGTAAAACTTCTGTATATATTGCATGTAGTGCAAATCATGAAAGGGTTCTACAACTTTTACTTGACAAAAAAGCCGTGGTCAATCAAAAAACAGATAATGGAATGACACCTCTTCGTGTTTCTTGTAAAAACGGAAATACAGTCATCGTCAAAATGCTTTTACAGAGTGGAGCTAAGGTTAACAGTAATGATCAAAGCGCTGTTCCTTTACACGATGCGTGCAAAGTGGGAAATGAGAGTATAATAGACATTTTAATTCACGCGAAAGCGTCAGTAAATCAAAAAACTCAAGATGGTATAACACCTCTCCATGAAGCTTGCAGAAAAGGGCATGCAAATGTTGTCAAAATCTTGTTGGATAATAAAGCCGTTGTTAATGAACAAGACAAAACAGGAGGGACGGCTCTTTCTATTAGTTCTTTCAAAGGTTTTTATACAATTATTGATTTGCTTCTACAAAAAGGGGCAAAACCAAATATTTCTGATGAAGATAAAGTAAACTCACTTAAGCTTGCTTGCAAAGAGAATCATAAAGATGTGGTCGATTAATGGTTGCATTCAAATTCAGATGATAATTAGTGCAATAAAGATAACTGATCATTACTTCCATTTGCTTGTAATACCAGGAATATAGATTAAGTCAATCTGTTTTTTAATATTTGTTTTATAATTAGAGATCCTAATCTACCAAAAGCATATGTCGGTACTTGCGGTACAGCAAAGATATTTGCCCTCACAGTTCCCTGAAAATGGGCATTCGAACATTGCTGAAGTATTAAGAAAATACAGAACGAACCTCCTAATTGTTAACATTATGTTTTATGAAATAACAATGTTCCTATTAAGTTGGGAATTTAAGAAAGTATATAAATATGTCAGTTGAGGTTATGTGTATGTCGACCTTTATCATAAATGAGACAGATTCATCACAAGCCGTTTACATTTCGAAACTTTTTCGCACAAAATCATTGTATTTTCCGCGTCCATAAGAATGCAAAAACTTCATCATTTCTTATATAAAATATACCATTTTCATCGACAAATTTGAAAACTTTAACACCTTTGACTTACAGAATTAATTATCAAATGGTTTTTAACAATCCTGTTGCTGATAATTACAAAAATTTAATGCGTTTCTATATTATCCCATATATCACCTCAAAGACTTGCAAATTATTTGAACATATCAAAAGGAGAGAAAAGATACGGACAAAGCAACTTTTATAAATATTTTGGGTTTGCTTTACTATGCATTGACAATATTGGTTGACATCATTATCTTCATTGTTTAAAGGTTGTATCTTACTTGTAGCATTCAAAAACATATTTGTTAATGAACAGAAAAAAAAATGAATCTTCTGTATTACGTTTGACAAAAAAGATAATCGTAACTTGTGGACAAATTACTTGAAAGATAATCGTAACGTTTGGACAAATAACTTGAAAGATGATCGTAACTGCAGAATATTTCAATGATAATAGTAACTGATTTTAATAAAAAGATTTCGTCATAATTACAACGAACGCGATAGTGCTTCGTCATTTATTTTGTTCACCACCATACATGATCACTTTATATTAGCCTGAATTTAAGATGTTAACAAATATATGCACCAGGGGCGGATCCAACCATTTTTAAAGGGGGTTCCAACCCAAGATAAAAAGGGCGGTTAACCATATGTCCCAATTCGAAGGAACCCCCAGCCCCTTCAACAATGTGCAAAACTCAAAGAGAAAGCTAACGACAACTACTAAATTGTAGGCTCCAAACAGAATGTAGCAGGGTTAAACATGCTTGTGAGCGCTCTTCTACTTCGTTTTATGAAGAAACATCTCTTTTTATTCCCTGATTTTTTTTGTTTTTTTGTATGCTATATTCTATCTTTTGATTAACCTTCTAATATCGGGTCCCCCTTACCCTAACTTCTCAAAGGTGACTAAGGAATAGAAATATGGGCACCCTTGGTCTTCTTCCCAACGGAAGTAAAATCCTACTTGCCAAAGTGGGGCGTCCGTTTTGACTATGCGGGATGTATAAATACGCAGCCACGTCCGGTCAGAATAGGGACGTTAATCCGATGCCTCGTGTAGAGAGTATGCTACGCTCTCTGCATGTTGAGAATCCTTACAAAAACTCTTTGAGGGGCCAAAGGTGACATTTTGCAAGGAAAAATAGTCCCTTCCCAACTTATCCTCATTTTCCAGTGACAGTTCAAATTTCCTAACCTTCATCCCGGAAGGCCCCTTTTACAGGGCATTATTTATTGTTAATTTTCTCTTGTCCTGAACATGCATGAAATATTGGCCACTGGACTTTAAGCACCCAAAAATTAATCAATCAATCTTATATGTGTTGTCATAAAAGGCATCCATTTCTACACGATCAGCAGAAATAGTCGAAAGCGCATCTGGAGCAGAACAAATGGTACCGTCAATGTTATAACTAATATCGGGCCGCTGGGCCGATACCTTGGTTAGTGGACTATAAGTCCCCGGGTATGTCACTTGCACAGTAGCCACTACTTAGGTACTAGTATTAAAATACGGATATTTTTTCATTGCTAATATAAAAGTTGAGAAATCATTTAAATAAAGGAATTAAGTCCTTCATGCAAAGCTCCGATTCCTTGTCCTGATTCGGATATACTTTAGGTCCTTTGTGGTTTTATTAGCTCTGCACCGTTTGTGTTAGGTTTTGGTCTCGAGCATCACTGAAGATATGAGTTGTCGTAATACACATATGTTGCAGTATAGGAACATTGGTACCGTTAATCTTATTACTACTACCAGGTCGACATCTCTGTTAATGAACTGTAAGTCACAGAAAAACGGTTATTGATTGATTGAAAAAATGTTTTAAAATTTCCCAAATCATTTAAAATTAAGGAATATATCTTCTTCTTCCTTAAGTAAAAATGTATACAATATACCAATTCATATTTACCTTAAATTTTAACTTGTGAAATATATAGAATATCTATGATCTATGATATTAAGAACAGACATACAGAACAAAACCGAACAGATCAACCTGGCAGCTGAGTAATTCTTGAAAACAACACGTTTACACGGAGAAATTAGCAGACAACGATTTTACCTATTTCTACCTCCACCATATTGGGATCGTGGTATCTGCAGTTACCATAATCAGTTGATCACCAGTGGGTGTCTTCAACCTATGCCAACATTTGATAAAAATATATTCAACCTATGCCTACAAACAAAATACAATAGGTGTTGTTTTAACAATTATTAATTAATAACAGGTAAAATACAGTCAGTATTTTTAAGCACTTAATTTTACTCTTTGAAAAGTTAGAAACAAAAAATAAAATGTTTGCAAAATTGTGATTTAGTAAAAATGAAATTGATAAAAAAAAAATTTTTTAAATAAATATAAAATATAACACTTGATCTTGCAAATTTTTTATTAATTATTATGATATACAAATATGAATTATACAATAAACAATACAAAACTTTAACAAAAAATAATTAATTTTAATTTTTTTTCAACTGAAACGTAAAATAACTATCAAATAAAATTATTACTTAATAGTTAAAGTTTAATAATTGATATGATATAATCTCACTGATACAGCTTAGACTACTTACTCTTAGTGATTTAAAATTAATTGACCAAATTGGTACAATAATTAAGTTTAATTAAAGTGAAATGAGTTCACTTATGACATATTGCTGAGTTCCAAGCTAAGAAGTGTATAAAATAAAATGTTTTCTGGAAATTATTCATTCACAAGTCAGTATGGCAAATGCACAGTTAGATATTTTCTATTCTTTATACCTACTCTATTAATAGAACTTTCTATTCAGTCAAAAAGAAAAAAAATGCACAGTTAGATATTCAGTTTGTTACCAATAAACTAGGCAACCAGAGTATAAATATACACAATGGGTACCAGTACAGAGTCAAAACCAGACGAGATGATAGAGTATACTGGATATGTACTACACGCAACTGCCCAGCTACATTAAATACTCGCAACAACATACCTACCAAACTACCAAATGGACACAATCATGACAACCACAAAGTTAAACTCAAAGTAGATGAGATACTTCAGACAATAAAGAAACGGTGCCGAGAGGAGACTACACCAGTTCCAACTATATATGAACAAGAGGTCATTAAATTACGCAACACAGAATGGAATGACGAAACACAAGAGGTAGTAGAAAATCTGCCAACTTTTGAATCCTGCAGAGGTAGCTTTTACAGCGAGAGATCAAAACTCATACCAGCACTACCAAAAACACGCAATGAGATCAACCTAACAGAACCTTGGACAGTCACTACAGTTGGAGAACAGTTTCTAATGGCAGATGATGGTGTACAAGATGGAATTATGATGTTTACTACACGTCAGAACCTAACCAACCTTACAGCAGCTGACATCATTATAAAGTTAGACAAGTTTGCGATTTGCACCAATTATATTTTATTAATCAAATGTTTTGTTTGAATAAACATAACAACTCTTACAATCAGCACTTTGCCATAAAAAGATAATTACACTTTTAACATACATAGTCACTGTCTATTACGTTTCTAAATAACTACATAAAGTTAAAAAGTATGTTGGAATTAATAGAACATGTTTTGTTACATTGCTTAAAAAAAAGAAAAACGTTTTTTTTCCTTTTAAATAAAATACTGCGTTTAAAAATATTCATAACAATCTCTTACCGATTATAATCTCTCTAAACAAAAAACAGAGCATCCAGCATCTAATAAATCTGAACTTGTACAACCTCACGTAAATCAAAGGCGTAACGTCATAAAATGTAATTATATTGATAAAACATAAAATGGGGAAACCTGTCCTAAGTCAGGAATCTGATTACAGTAGTTGTCGTCTGTTTATGTAGTTCATACGTGTTTCTCGTTTCTCGTTTTTATATAGATTAGACCGTTGGTTTTTCCGTTTGAATGGTTTTACACTAGTAATTTTTTGGGGCCCTTTATAGCTTGCTGTTCGGTGTGAGCCAATGCTCCGTGTTGAAGGCCGTACCTTGACCTATAATGGTTTACTTTTATAAATTGTAACTTGGATGGAGAGTTGTCTCATTGGCACTCATACCACATCTTCCTATATCTAAAGATATTATTTACATGAGCTCAACGTTACATATGCACCATCAAACGAAAATAATAAAGATCTTTAAAAAAAAAAACACAAAACATGTCAAGATATAACTTGCATGGTTTCTGATTGCCCTCTTGGTGTTGTTTAAAACAGTTGATCAACATTTAATTGGAGCAAATTGATCATGCTCTAGGTATTGTGTCAACAATATTAGGAACCTGATGTGACTAATTTCAAAAAAAATCTTACGAGAACTAATACTCGTCAGTCATGAATACTATACACCTATTGACTGGTTACGAGGGTAATAGCAAGTTTGTTGTCCCTGACATACCAACTATTGCCCGAGGCGAAGCCGAGGGCAATAATTAGTATCAAAGGGACAATAAACTTGCTATTACCCTTATAACCAGTCATTAAGTGTTTTATTATACCAATCAAACAAACTTTCTAAAAAGTCTACATACATCATCCGAAAGAAAAAATAATGTCACATAAACATGCACAAGATGAGCTATAAGATTGTTTTTATAGTCCGTGTTGTATTTGTAAACATTTCATTTACTGTAATCAAGACTAGGTATACTTGCGTAAAAATTCGTGTGCATATAATAAATTCTATATATCTGAGTTACTGTGCACCAAAGCAATCACAGTAAATGAAGACGACGACAGACCCATATTATAATACATTTATTATGTTGTAGACCTTAAAATGTGTCGCGTAGACTTTCTTCTTCTATTTTAATTACTTCTGGTAAGTGATATGTTAAAATGAAATAACAAAGACAGACATAAACAGATTATAGTGTTAACGATATCAGAGATTGAAGTTACCAAGCGCACAAATCCAACAAAATAGTTAATGACGTCATTATTGTCTAATGAAAAATAAGTATGAAAAAGTACGGGAAATATGATTATAAAACTATTGACTGGGTAATAGTCTTTGAATTTATTGACTGGCAAATAGTCTGTGGAATGAAATAGCACAAATATTTCATTATTTTTTATATACTGAGGTATAATAATACAGTATAACTTACGACCAATTTTTGTCGTAAGATTTTTTTATTAAAATAGCCCCTGTATAACTTCACATGTTAATATGAGACAGCAACATGAAAACACAAAAATGCAAACGACATCTAGAGTTAGATCTCCGAATCAAGCGGCTCTCCGTCTATACGAAACCTTATACAATGTTGGTTCCGATCTTATATTAGGTAAAGATTTAAAATCCCGAAACTCCTTGTTAGCAAATTGTAGGTTAATTTTTTGGACCTATGACCTTGGTCTTTGATCTAATGACTTTCAAACCGATAGGGATCTTCCTATATAACATGTGATCGTTTGTCCAAGTTATGATGCTATCTTATATAGAGTATTTGGTTTAGTTTAAACATATTTTATTTGCTCAAAGCAAAAAGGATCAGACACAATTAAAACATACTTATAAAGTCTTCTCCACAATACAATATATATAACAATACAAATTGAATGTGAGCATGCATTATATAATATAAACAACATAAATATTACTAAACTATACTGCAAAAAGGAAAGGGGATGAAGAAAGAATGAGATTAAGATGATGATGTGGGTTTTACCTATGTTGATATTATACTACAAGGAATCGTTTTGATCTCTTTATAAAATTGAATACTTGTTTAACAATTTGCACATTTTGATCGTAGGAAAGAGTTTCTTTTCCAAAAACCAATAGTTTTAAGTCCAAATCGCAGCCTTCTGGAAGCCAGCTGAGATTATTAAACAGAATAGCCCTTTCATTTAAATAGAAAGGACAATCAAAGAAAAAGTGGCGCATGTCCTCAATATTCAAACCACATTTACATGTGGGATCAGATATAATGTTGGCTCTAAACAAGTCACAATTCAAGAAAGATGCCGAACATCTAAATTGGGTTAAGATTATATTCAATTTTCTAGGACCATATAGATAATGTTGAGATTGATTCTCATTTCGAATGTCGTGGTTTTTCAATTCTACTTTGGTTTAGCCTCTTGAAACCAGTTTTCTGCATACATGTATATGTTGTATTGTTTTATTTTAGGTACATGTAACTATGACATGGACATTACAAGTAATGACCTCATAAGTAATAAGGATCCTCCTCTCATTGTTTGTAACAATTCATATATTCAAGTGAAGTTGAAATCCCTGTAGAACATGTTCTACTTAGAATCAAGGCAATAATCCGGAACAAAAATGAGGTGACAGACGGACGGACGGTTTAAAAACTACAAATGTATATACCCCGCTACTTCGAAGCTTCTTGTATAATAGCACGCAGTAAAAAAAAAATTAGTCATTAAAATCTACAATAACATCAGATAAGGATGATTTCGATATCATATAATAAAAAAGGTAGATTATTATAAAGTAAGAACTTCAACATGTGTATGTTTGTGCATGAAACAAATATCCACATGAGACTAAGTGACGTACATGTGAGGAACTATGTGTCACCGTACGGCATTCATGAAAAAAAGAAAAGAAAAAAACTGAAAACGTATAGTAAGCTTTAAAAGCTCCAGACATGTCACAACGCAAAACAATTCAAACGAGAGAACTTATGGCCTTTATGTACAAAAAAAATAAGCGAAAAACAAATAGGATAGACAGCAACCATCGAAAACCTCTGTATTACAGGCTCTTGACTTTTTAGGACATGCATATATACAGAATGTGGCGGGGTTAACTATGTATTTTAGCGTTTAATCCTCTACTTAACCTTTGACATTGGTTAAACAACACAACATAAAAACAAACTAAAAATCAGTTGGAAAAATCTGGATTGGTCAAATGGGCATACAACACATACACACACACACAAACAACTAACAAAAACAATTAAAAAAAATAAATCAATTGTTTTAAAAATAATTGTTAAGGGTCTTTCTCCTCCGAAACATGATTGATTGATTGATTTGTTGGTTGGTTGATTGGTTGGTTGATTGATCGATTGATTGATTGAAATTTTGCATGGCACTTTCTCTGTGCGAGGCCTAGGCAGCGGACTTAACGCCCATATTCTAACCGAACGTGGTTGCGTATTTATAATTCCCGCACAGCCAAACGTACGCCTTGGATGTCCTCATAAAAATTGATCCTAGCAACCTCCGTTTATAATTTTTCTCTATTTTCAATGTTACCTCGGACTTCATGTTTCATTTGTTTGTTGTGTATGCATTTTGTTTGAATTTGTAGGAAAACTAAGTAGCCTTTTGTCTAGGAAGTTTCACTTTCTATATTTGTACGAGGAATCATTATGTTTTATTCTAAATTTAGGTCCGCGCGCGTGGTGGTGTTTGTGAACTCACGTGATGCTCGAATATATATGTCTGAACTTTTAGGGCAGACCGTTGAACAGACCTCATGTGTATTGACAAGAGTAACACGATAACTATTGATTTTATTTTTTTACAGGTCATTGATGTCGGATCATGCATGCTTTTTTCGTACACATATTTACGAGAGCACAGATTTGTATGTTAATGCATGTTTAGAAATTTGATCGTAGGATTTCACTAATATTTACGAACTTGGGAGCGATTTCTATGTCATTGATTTTTATTTCTCAATCCAGGTCAGGCCGTCAAGAGGACCGCTCGTGTATTTATAGTGCTAACGGGAATATATTTTCTTGATTCATTTTACATGTAACTATTGTCTAGTCTTCATTCACTGCATGCACACAAAAAATAATGCTGTTTTTATAGTACTTTATCAAAACGTTCATCAATTAATTTCAGAAAATAGATGAATTGGAGCAGTTTTTTGCAGGGATGGATTTCTGTTTCAAAAGTTTGTTCATAAGAAGGATTAGCATTTTTACAGTAAAATGTACGGGGACTGAAGGCGATTTTCTTTTCATAGAAATGGGATAACTCAACAACAACAAAATATCAGTTGGAAAGGAGGGGGGAGTGTAGTGGTAGACTTTGGTTGATAATTGAGATAAGATACATTTACAACAGAATAGCTGCAAAGTTTGAAGTTATAATTAGTAATTTGATGATTTGACCATTGCAGGGGCATTGATCCTACAATAAAATGACGCGTACCATTTTGACAAAAAATTTCCATGTTGCAACAAACCTTTTGGTTAACATTTTTTGTCGATATCTATAACTCTTTCTGGGAAGAAGCAATATGAAATTAATGTAAAAAATAAGAACATGACCTTGACCTAATTTTTCTTCTTTTTTTTTTTTGGACCACTACCTCAAATCAAAAGACCCTAGGTCTCTATCACTTATGGTTTACCAGTTACAAATGCATATCACTTATATCAAATGCATAAGGGGAAATAACTCTTATATGGAGTCTCCGGATAGCTTCGGTCAAAATTATTCTCAACATTCTGAGGATGTAACGAGCAAACTGGGAAAATAATTTTGTCGTTATCTTTTACGGTTGCGAAGGAGATGCGCACAAAAGAAAATCAGTGTTTGGGGAGATAACTCTTACAATAAAAAGTGTTCGGTTAAACAGGGTCAGTCTCAAAAGCGCAATAACTGTTCGATATCATAATTTTTATGCAAAAAATCTAAGCGACATCTTGCGAAACCACTATACACCACAAGAAAATAATGTGGCAGAAGATGAAAAAAATAATAATCTACAAAAGCAATATGACTTTCCACGGAAAAGTGGAAAGACCTAAATACAGTACATAAATAGTAAATAAAAAGGTTAGACAAATAACATATACACACAGATACAAACTTATTTTATATTAGCATATCTAATTGAAAATAAAATCTGGGTACGTTCTTATTTATTCTCCGTCAAAATTGATCATGTACTTTTCATTAATATCAGCATACAAGCTTTCTTTTTTGTCTTTACCATTGTTTTTTCCAGAACCTAATCTTGGTAGCTTTCTTTTCGTTCTTTCATTTTTCATGGCAATGGTGCTACCATTTCGTCTACAAATAGGTTCTCTGTTCTTCCCAAGTAGACCACAGATGACAACTAAAACGCTGCCAACTGCTACGCAAGTTGTGTAGGTAGCAATGTTGACATTTCCTGCAACTTGAAAATACAATTATATACATTTACTTTTGTAGTTAACATACATGACATTATGTCTTGACATATTTACATGTATATTACATATAATCATAACGTATAAAATCTGTCCATCTTTTAGATAGATTGAAGGTTTTTTTAAACGTTACATTCTATTTCATTTTTGTTGTGCATTCGACGTATATTGTAATAAATTATCTAAATCCCTTACTTGCCCACTGTCCAATTTATTAAGAGACATCGCAGCAGCTGAAACACATTGACAAGTATTGGTCGCAACAAACTCGTTCATGAAAATTTCCACTTTAAGGCAACTAAATATTAAATACACAAACATCCATTTGGAAAATTTAAAATAATAGATAACATTATTATAGTTGCTATTTTTACAGTGTATGAACATCTAAAAAAATAATATCGCCTCGAAGCTATTCCAAGCATTCATCATTTGTACACATGTGCGCAAATGTTCACAAACTATCATTTCATAAATATAGATTCTACCACTGCATCGAGTGTGATATGATATTTATCCACTCGAGACAGTTAAATTTTCAAATTTAAAACGCGAGGCTCGCCGAGCGTTTTAAATAATTAAAATTTAACTGTCGAGAGTGTATAAATATCGTATTACACGAGATTTGGTGGTGGAATCTGTTTCTCTAATGATTTTTAGACGATATGCAGACAGTCTTAATCCTTCTTTTCGAACCACCTGCAAAAAGATGTGTTCTTTCTACGTGACGTCATTAGACATGGTCGCCTTTTTTCGTGACGTCACAATAGGAATTTCAGAGGAAAGCAAGAACATTTGACGTCATAATCGAATTTTGACCCATAAAGAGCTGAGATCAAACGAACCACTCGTTGATTAAATATAAATAATCAACAGCTCAGGATAGGGATAATTCGAGTAAGAATTAGATAAATATAGATTCTACCACTGCATCGAGTGTGATACGATATGTATCCACTCGAGACAGTTAAATTTTCAAATTTAAAACGCGAGGCTCGCCGAGCGTTTTAAATATTTAAAATTTAACTGTCGAGAGTGGATAAATATCATATTACACGAGATTTGGTGGTGGAATCTGGTTCTCTAATGATTTTCAAACAATACGCAGGCAAATGTATTCCTTCTTTTCGAATGATCTGCAAAAAGATGTGTTCTTTCTATGTGACTTCATCAGGCATGGTCGCCTTTTTTCATACCGTCACAATAGGAAATTCAGAGGAAAGCAAGAAAATTCGACGTCATAATCGGATTTTAACCAATGAAGAACTGAGATCAAACAAACCACACGTTGATTAAATTTTTTTTATACAATGGGTGCAGAAAGGGATAAATTGACGAAGAATTAGAGAAAGTTTTATACAAACTCAAAATACCTGCTGTAGAAAACATTATACAACTTTAGTAGTTTTATGTTTGATTTGTGTCGATTTGATGAATCAAATCTTTTTCACCTGATTTTCTAGTTTGTTCTTACGCTGTGCTGTTACACCTCTATCCAGGTCAGGGCTAGCTTTTGGCAAACGCAAACATGTATAATCCAACCACATTCTGTATGTGCCTATCCAGAGTCAAGAGCCTGTAAATCAGTTGCTGTCGTTTGTTGTTGTATTTTTTTTTTTTTTTTTTTTCGTTTACTGTTTTGTACATTAATCAGGTAGGTAGTGTTCTCGTTTGAATTGATTTACATTTACATGTCGGGCCGTTTTAAAAAAGCTTGATATGCGGTATGGCTTCTGGTCAGTTTTGAATGTTGTTCATTTCTGACATTTCTACTATTTTCAGCATTTACTTATTGTTCATTTTCCTTTTTTGGACTGCTATTTTCCTTTGGCAATGTCTTATGGTGTTTATATATCACGGACATTTAGATACGATCCGAGTAAACTTATCAATCCTTTAAATAAACTTATTATAAAGGTTAACAATTCAACACTGCAATTACATCTTTGAGTATTGTTTTATTGGTATAAATATTGATTTTGTTATCAGAAAATTAAAACCATACTAAATGATATTGTTATACGCATATGTACTTTCACGGTACTACAATCTGTCGATACCTATAGATTGGAATTGCACAAGGTCATTTTTTTCTCTTACTGTTAATGACTTCTTTATACTAAATCAATTGTATGTGTACTGATCGATATTTTAGTCTTAGATACATGATTTTTTTATTAGTTAATTATTGGCTTTGAACCAGCCATTAACTGCGAGTACTCTCAGATCTGTACTTAGTGTCTTTTTCATGTTAGGGATGAGGAATGTATAACTAGACATTTTCGAAAACTATTCGATACCGACGCTTACACCTACGCCTATGCCTACAGGTAACCTTTTTGAGAAGGGTCATCTCAATATGTACAACGACCACAGGCATTTATATTATATTTTTGTCTAATCTACATTTTAAACATTCTTTAAAACTTTTATTTTGGATGATTTGCTACTTTATTAGGTCTGTTTAGTAGCTGAGAATTGATCGATCTGAATATTGTACTTTGTAAAAAAAATAGTAAAACTTTAATCAGAAACGGGAACGTGTAAAGTGTTTTAAAGCGTGAAACAGAACGTATAGATATAATGATGATTGTATGTTTTAGCTTGGTGTAAACAGGGGTGTACGGAATTTTACACCGGTGTTGAAAATACATTGTAAAATTCCGTACACCCCTGATAAAACAAAGAAAACAATTTTTTATTTCTTATGAAACTTTCTTTTACTAATTTTGATACTTGGGTATTAAATTGAAAAGTTTTAGGAAGAAATTCCACTTCACAATTCAACACTGGTTTTGCCGCGCACGTTGTCAAATATAACTTTGATATACATGTTTTTGTTTGTAAAGGTGGAGGAAGGGGATCAAAACTATATTTTTGTGTTTACTTTTGAGAAATTGTTTTTGTTTTTAGGAATTTCAGCAAAAAAAGTTGTTTTTATTTTGGGGGGGGGGGGGGGGGTCATTATTTATTTATTTTGTTGTAATTTTGTAATTTTTTTATTACTTTTTGCATTTCGTTTTTATTGTTTTTTTCTCAGTTATTTTTTAACTTTTGGACTATAACCAAAATTTTATTTTAAACTCGAGTCACCGAAACTTCCATTACAAATCCTAAGACCTGTTGACTTACATTGATTTAATATACGCTAAGCCTTGCTTCATAAGAAATAAGATATAAGATACTTTATTTATGTTCCGAATTCTTTCTAGCAATCCAATTCGCCAATTGTATATTCTACTGCAACACTGTATTCCATTTGAATGGTTGCAAACGGAGACAATAAAAAAAGCAGATTGAATGTCACAAATTCTTTACTTAAAATAATCCAAAACTAATGAGAGCATTCGAGGTTTCTAGCTCCGATTCCGAATAAAAAATTACATAAGAAAAAATACAGAATATATTTTTTATATCTGCAACCAAGTTTTACGAGGTCATTCATTCAGTATGTTTCGAAATTTTGAGACGGTCCCTATATTTTTATAGTCCGTGTAGATATCGGTGTCGATGTAAGTGTCAGTGTAGACGACTTTTCGAAAATGTCTACTACCCTGCCACGACTGGTCTGTGTTTTTGTTTGATGTTTTTCTGTTTTGAATCGATCTCTTGTTGATATAGGGAAATCCCGACATACAAGACGTTGGCAATACTTTTAATTGAGCTACGTCGGATAGAAATCGACCTTATGCCAGTGGGCGTATACATTTACATATACAAGACTTTGATTGATTTTGGAACATTCGAATACGAAATAAAGAGGAATTCATTGTCTGTTTTGCAGGCAACAACTGAATTTTAACATTTACAGAATCTGCATAGAGATTTGTTTAACTCGATATAGGTAAACAAATGTATTGATATTCATTTGCAGAAGGTCGATTTCTATTCAACGCAGCTCCTTTGAATGTGATTCGCCTAATATATAATCAAGTGGTACTCGGGCAGATGGGGATCGTCAACCTGGAGGGTAGCCCATCTAGGAGAAGGAAAACTCTGACTCAAAACCTCCGTTGCCTTATGGCCACACCCTTATGCCAGGGAAAGGCTTCAGGTGACAACCTCGAGAAAAATCCAGATTAGGAATCTGTAACATCCTTCCTGTACTTCCAGGATCAGAACATTTGTTCCGAAGTTAAGGGTGAGGTAACCCCGACAGAAAACCTAGAGTGCTGAAGACGGCGGTGTTGGGACAACAGCGCATTCTAACAGACTACAACACCAAGAACAAACAGCCATTATGACACTTGGAATCATCAAGTGATCACAATCCGCTTTTCTTATTATTAAACATTTGTTAACCATGGCATCAACTTACTTGCATCCTGACCGTTAGACTGACCATTTGATTTAGTTGTTATATCATTCGTCTCTGCTTTGTCTAAAACATAATAAAAATAGTCACAATGATGAAAAAAACATTGAATGATGTTCCTATCAATAATCTGGAGAAAAAATGTGTTTAATCCTATAATGTACATTTGTTGAATATCTACATAAACAATCTTCTCGCTTTTTTAGAAACAAAAAAGTATTTCGACATATTAACACAAATGTTTAGATATGTTCGTAGCCATCTGCACGCAACACTTTTCTATGTATCGTAGAACAATGCCTCCGCGCTATATCCGAAATGTACGGAAAACTATTTTTGAAAATAATGAAGAGTGTTCATATATTCTGATTATGCAAAAATCTTTATATTTACATTTGGGACCAACATGTATTATGTCTGAATGTATGAGTCTTAAGTGTATGTGTACAACCATAGCCAACAACGGACATTATAGTATTGGCTGTTTTTGAAGCCATGCATACTAATAAAAATTAGAAATTTATGAGAGAAAAAAATGATAAGAATTGGCATAGTGGCTAAATTAGATGATTTATTAAGCATAATTACGCAATTAAGATATTGATTTGATATTGAGCAGCAATTTACAAAGTTTAATCAAATAGGATGGTACAAAGAAGTGATGTGTGTGCGGTGGCAGAATGAGGCCATGCAAGAAATATGTTAGCTCGTTCCAACAACATACATGTAACATTCTGTACCCACAAGTCGAGTATATTGTCTCCTCAAGATGGTTTTCTTGTAACCACAAGGTAGTATTTTGTACCTACAGTAATTTTTCTTGTTCCCATAACATAATATAAAGATAGTCACAATTTAAAATATGTATTTTGAAAATAAGACAAAAACCTGCAGAACCGATCTGATTTATATTCAGGGCCCGTATATGTATAAAGGTACTAAAGTTAAGATTTGTTCCGAACGGACGGATTTTTCTACATGTTATACGATAAATCAATACTACGATTGGATATCGTTTTATGCATATCAGTCCAGTTCTATTTCTAACTTGCTTTGCTTCGTCGAAGTTATGAATATAGAGAAATCACAGATTTATATTTCAACCAGAACGTTCCAGAACAGTTAAAGAAATTCGTCCTCACAATTGTTAGTTATATTGAACATGTATAACTATAATGCGAACCTTGTGAAATAGCACGTGAAATTCTAACTATGCATCAATACTTTGGAAAAGCGACGGTTCTATGTATACCTATTGTCAAATTCAAGTTCTGGTTCGACATGCATTGTAATATGTTAAAATTCCATTGATCATCAATTTCGTCTTTGTCAAATATTGCTGTTGGTTTCTGTTTTTTTTTTACATATACCTGTATACACTCCAAGTTATTCCTATGTAATTTCATTTAGATATTTAATGCAAAGTGAATTTTAAAGATAAAAAGTGTGGGCTATGATTGCCAATGAAATAAACTAGTATGCAGCAGAGACCAAATTAGCCCAATTAAATTGTGTGTGTACTATAACAACTGAAACCGTAATTCCTCTGTAGTGCACGTCGTTCGTATCTGTTATAACAGGAAGGTGCATGGTAGCCATACTACCATACTAAGTTAAAAAGTACACAACAACCCTTTCTTTGTGCATTATACGCTCAGGAACATACATCTTACTATTTTGCATGGATTTTTATCAAATGCGAGTTTTCAACTGTAGTCCTAAACCTAAGCGGTTTTGTTTTTCATCTGACACGCTAAATTTTGGATTAGGTGATCATACAAGTTCGGAGGCTAGGATTTAGTCTGGCTGACTTCGTGCAATACCCACGCTCCGTATTCATTAGTTTTTACATAAATCATTTAAATTTTAAATCCTTCAGTTTGAATATAAATATGATATTTAAATTTTGTTTACAAACTTTTCAAACCAGAGACGACTAGTAACGTATGGCTAAGTAAAACATGCATAACATTTTATTTGTTGTCAACAATTGTAAAAATGTTAAATGAAATAATAACTTACTATTCCAACATAGACTTTGGTTGTATGTTTATACTAACCGAAACCACTACTTCATGAGGGAGGTGACACTCTCAAATTAAAAAAAAATGTGTTTCAGAGAACCAATGCACCAAATTAATTTTATAGGATTTAGTTTACATGTGAAACATATGAAATTGTTCAGTATTCCACCTTTTTAAAAGATGTACTTACAAGACAAAGCCACGATTTAGAAAAGCACAACCTTTTCAGAGTTGTGAGGTTACTCCGGTTGGATGGACGACAGTTCGATAATTCTTTGGTACAATCGCAGTATAACTACGGTTGGTGATCGAACTATGTCTTTGTCTATGTATATGTAAATTACTTCTAGCTTACTCGTGTGAACAATTATCATGCACATGTAATTAAAAACCAGTGCACAGATGCTAACAAATTTAATGTGAAAACAGTGACCATTACATGGACATAATTTAATTGAAATCAGTAAATTGTGATGTTAAATAAAATACGATTCTGTTTTCTTTTGCATAATAAAAGCTGTTATAAATGTACTATTTCCAAACGTTTGTATCTTGTATTATTTCGTAATTTTGGATTAGAAATAAATTATGTCATAGAAGTTATCCAATACGATGATTCTATGCCCATCCCGATATTACTACGTACTTACTACGACCTTCCTACGCTTCTACTACGACAAGTTTTGGCCACGACTGCACTACGAATTTTTTTAGCATGATCAAAGTTGGTCTTGGACCCCCACGATCATGAACACTTGGCACGTCCTTATAACGACCACAACGGTCCGTGTAACACTTATCAATTCAAAATTTCAAAAAGTTTTCAAATTTTAGTTTTTTGGGATTTTTGATCAAAGTTTTAAAATATCAAAATTCCAAATTTTTTATTTTTTTTTTAAATTTTGAAAATTTCACCAAATAATTAAAATTTTAAAATTATAAACTTCGTTTTAAAATTTAATAGTTTAGATATTTAAGCAAACTTTAAAAATACTAAACTGAACGTACAGTTTTGATCATTTTGCATTTTGAAAGTTTGAAAAATTTTTTGGATTAAAATATAGGAAAGGGGTAAAGGACTAAAATGTGGATACCTGTTACACGTGAGAAACGGAATAAGAATGGAAGAAAACGAAATGAAATTTACCAAAACAAATCAAAACGAAAAAAATATTTTCTGAAAAAAACTAAATATAATAAAATTATATAAACAAAAGGCTAACTTGTGAACTACCGAATTACTTATTACCGGGTTTGTAATAACATGAACAACACGACGGGTGCCACATGTGGAGCAGGGTCTGCTTACCCTTCCGGAGCACCTGAGATCACCCCCAGTTTTTGATGGGGTTCGTGTTGCTCAGTCTTCAGTTTTCTATGTTGTGTTTTGTGTACTATTGTTAGTCTATTGGTCTTTTTCTTTTTTAGCAATGGCGTTGTCTGTTTATTTTTGACATATGAGTTTGAATGTCCCTCTGTTATCTTTCGCCCCTCTTTTGTTTGATCTACAGGGTGAAAAAGATAAATATGTTTCTTTAAGTCTTAAAAATAATTAGTAAGACCTGGTTTTTACACACTTTGATTCTCAAACTAAATGAACAATATGCAGAAATTATACTTGTCGACTTTGTGATTACCGCTTTTTTTAAATAACGAATAAAAGGAAACGGGATATTTGATTTTTGAAATAAGGGATAGTTCCGTATTTGTTATTTGCACTTTTGTAAGTTATCGTGCGACAATCAACTCTGGGCAAAATACAGGTACGCAGCCACACCAAGTCAGAATGGGGCGTGAAGAGAGAGTGCCACGCTCTCTGCACGTTACGAACCGTTACAATAACTCTTTGAGTGGTTCGTTTATTGCAAAATTTCTGTCCCTATCCAATATACCCTCATTTTCCAGTAGCGATCTAAATTTGCCGACTTTCATCCTGAACGGACTCTATTACAGGAACTACCTTTTGTATGTATTGTTAATTTGTTATCGTCCTGAACATGCATGAAATATTTGCCACTGGCAACCACCAATCAATAATTTAAAATAGGCCGTTTATTTATAAATTATAAAGAAACTCAGGTTTCAACTCTTTCGGGCAAAGTTTCCTTTAGATGGATTTTGCTATTTCTAATGTCCCTTTTGGCCATACACCTCTTCAATTGTTTCGGTTCTTATATTTACTTGGCTTCCAAATATTCAGCTTTGAGCGTTCCGGATGTAGGTAAATACAGAAAAGCGCTTCGGACGTATGCAATCAAGTGTTGTTTAAATTTTTATTAGATATTCCATTCACTTCAAATGTTATTGTCAACAGGAAATAGTATATGGGCGGATTAAGTTTTTTTTACTGTAATCTAATTTATTGCGGAGGAGTTCTCTTTTAGTAGAAAATTTGTTTTTATATTATTTTTTTCTGATTTTTCACTGCTATTCCTAAGTTTTCTTATCCCTGTTTTTAAAACACATTAGTTCGCCTCTGTAATATGTATCAATCATTTTATTATTGACTGTAAATACAAAGTTAGCATGAGATTGAATTGAAAAGACTATGAATCCCCTGTACTCGGTGCTAAAGACCGTTTTAAATAAATTAATGACAGCAGTATCATGTGAAGAAACAATTTTATAGTACATGTATGTGCAGGACAAGTCAAAATGGAATAAAATACAAATGAAAAATGATTGATTGATTGATTGATTGTTGTTTGATTAACGTAAAGTTCCAATATTTCATACATGTTCAGGAAGAAAGCAAATTAACAATTAATACAAAAGGTAGGTTCTGTAATAATCTTCCTGAATATAGGGCGGTAAAATTAGAATGTCCTGAAATAAGGGTATTTCGGATAAATACAGAAATTTATTAGAGTTGTCTCAATGGTTCTTTATTGTGCAATATCGGCGTGTATCTACACGATGGTAACGAATTTAACGTTCCGATTCTAACAGGACGTGGCTGTGAATTTATAAATCCCACACAGCCAACCGCGGCTCTAGCTTACTGTTGCAAGGGTTTTACTTCAGGACGGAAGAAGACCAAGGTGACCATATTTCTATACCCCAGTCACCCTTACGGTAGTTAAAAATGCAGTAATCCTTCGTATACGTTGCTGAAATAATCTGAAAATAACAATTTTTTTTTCGCCAAGTGAAACGCTAATGTAGCCTGTGTTTTATAATGTAGTCGTGACATCCTTTAAAAGTGCTCCAAATAAGAAGAACGATTTTCATGATGCACCGAATATTTATCTTGGGAGGGGGGTGCATACGGTTCTTTTTATTTTATTTTGACAACCGACGGTAAAACTTGTTTTCTGCTTAAATTAAAAACAAACTTTAAAACTATTTTTTTCCCTTTATTATCAATTGAACAATTGAACAACTGAAAAAATGTTTTTCAAGTAGCCAATTTTAAATTATTATAACTTCACAAAGTAAACACTCCTAACTGATACAGAAGTTGACAGAGACATTTTAGGAATAAGGCCTAGTTCCATCACGAACTTTAGTTTGGTTTAAGTAACGTTCCTGTGCAGATTCCTGGCAGATTGAGCGAACACAGTACGGTACCAGTCTAGTCTAGTAAATATGAAATCATTATTCGAACAATGTGTATGTTGGAAATGTTTGATGACGATTAGGAAGATTTCCTTTCTGAGGTTTGCATTAAATCTAAAAATATTATAAGTGTAAAAAACTTGATTATTAGAAGAGATTATGAACCTAAAGTTGATAATTACAAATAGGAATCCCAGACCACATTCAAATCTAATTACCGTATGAATAGATATACCTTTTACATAATATTAGGAAACATTCATGACACATTAATACGTGATGGAAAGGTTCCTAACGAGGCGTATGCAGTTGAAAAAATGAACCATAAATTCTAGCGAAATCATATTTCATACATAAGTAAGAAACTGTTACCGACAGGTTTCAAATGTACCCCAAAAAATGGCATAATTAACCATTCCTGTATTATTTAAAAAGAAATTGTAAAATTGTTCAGTATTCCACCTTTTTAAAAGATGTACTTACAAGACAAAGCCACGATTTAGAAAAGCACAACCTTTTCAGAGTTGTGAGGTTACTCCGGTTGGATGGACGACAGTTCGATAATTCTTTGGTACAATCGCAGTATAACTACGGTTGGTGATCGAACTATGTCTTTGTCTATGTATATGTAAATTACTTCTAGCTTACTCGTGTGAACAATTATCATGCACATGTAATTAAAAACCAGTGCACAGATGCTAACAAATTTAATGTGAAAACAGTGACCATTACATGGACATAATTTAATTGAAATCAGTAAATTGTGATGTTAAATAAAATACGATTCTGTTTTCCTTTGCATAATAAAAGCTGTTATAAATGTACTATTTCCAAACGTTTGTATCTTGTATTATTTCGTAATTTTGGATTAGAAATAAATTATGTCATAGAAGTTATCCAATACGATGATTCTATGCCCATCCCGATATTACTACGTACTTACTACGACCTTCCTACGCTTCTACTACGACAAGTTTTGGCCACGACTGCACTACGAATTTTTTGAGCATGTTCAAAGTTGGTCGTGGACCCCCACGATCATGAACACTTGGCACGTCCTTATAACGACCACAACGGTCCGTGTAACACTTATCAATTCAAAATTTCAAAACGTTTTCAAATTTTAGTTTTTTGGGATTTTTGATCAAAGTTTTAAAATATCAAAATTCCAAATTTTTTATTTTTTTTTAAATTTTGAAAATTTCACCAAATAATTAAAATTTTAAAATTATAAACTTCGTTTTAAAATTTAATAGTTTAGATATTTAAGCAAACTTTAAAAATACTAAACTGAACGTACAGTTTTGATCATTTTGCTTTTTGAAAGTTTGAAAAAAATTTTGGATTAAAATATAGGAAAGGGGTAAAGGACTAAAATGTGGATACCTGTTACACGTGAGAAACGGAATAAGAATGGAAGAAAACGAAATGAAATTTACCAAAACAAATCAAAACGAAAACAATATTTTCTGAAAAAAACTAAATATAATAAAATTATATAAACAAAAGGCTAACTTGTGAACTACCGAATTACTTATTACCGAGTTTGTAATAACATGAGCAACACGACGGGTGCCACATGTGGAGCAGGGTCTGCTTACCCTTCCGGAACACCTGAGATCACCCCCAGTTTTTGGTGGGGTTCGTGTTGCTCAGTCTTCAGTTTTCTATGTTGTGTTTTGTGTACTATTGTTAGTCTATTGGTCTTTTTCTTTTTTAGCAATGGCGTTGTCTGTTTATTTTTGACATATGAGTTTGAATGTCCCTCTGTTATCTTTCGCCCCTCTTTTGTTTGATCTACAGGGTGAAAAAGATAAATATGTTTCTTTAAGTCTTAAAAATAATGAGTAAGACCTGGTTTTTACACACTTTGATTCTCAAACTAAATGAACAATATGCAGAAATTATACTTGTCGACTTTGTGATTACCGCTTTTTTTAAATAACGAATAAAAGGAAACGGGATGTTTGATTTTTGAAATAAGGGATAGTTCCGTATTTGTTATTTGCACTTTTGTAAATTATCGTGCGACAATCAACTTTGGGCAAAATACAGGTACGCAGCCACACCCAGTCAGAATGGGGCGTGAAGAGAGAGTGCCACGCTCTCTGCACGTAACGAACCGTTACAATAACTCTTTGAGTGGTTCGTTTATTGGAAAATTTCTGTCCCTATCCAATATACCCTCATTTTCCAGTAGCGATCTAAATTTGCCGACTTTCATCCTGAACAGACTCTATTACAGGAACTACCTATTGTATGTATTGTTAATTTGTTATCGTCCTGAACATGCATGAAATATTTGCCACTGGCAACCACCAATCAATAATTTTAAATAGGCCGTTTATTTATAAATTATTAAGAAACTCAGGTTTCAACTCTTTCGGGCAAAGTTTCCTTTAGATGGATTTTGCTATTTCTAATGTCCCTTTTGGCCATACACCTCTTCAATTGTTTCGGTTCTTATATTTACTTGGCTTCCAAATATTCAGCTTTGAGCGTTCCGGATGTAGGTAAATACAGAAACGCGCTTCGGACGTATGCAATCAAGTGTTGTTTAAATTTTTATTAGATATTCCATTCACTTCAAATGTTATTGTCAACAGGAAATAGTATATGGGCGGATTAAGTTTTTTTTACTGTAATCTAATTTATTGCGGAGGAGTTCTCTTTTAGTAGAAAATTTGTTTTTATATTATTTTTTTCTGATTTTTCACTGCTATTCCTAAGTTTACTTATCCCTGTTTTTAAAACACATTAGTTCGCCTCTGTAATATATATCAATCATTTTATTATTGACTGTAAATACAAAGTTAGCATGAGATTGAATTGAAAAGACTATGAATCCCCTGTACTCGGTGCTAAAGACCGTTTTAAATAAATTAATGACAGCAGTATCATGTGAAGAAACAATTTTATAGTACATGTATGTGCAGGACAAGTCAAAATGGAATAAAATACAAATGACAAATGATTGATTGATTGATTGATTGTTGTTTGATTAACGTAAAGTTCCAATATTTCATACATGTTCAGGAAGAAAGCAAATTAACAATTAATACAAAAGGTAGGTTCTGTAATAATCTTCCTGAATATAGGGCGGTAAAATTAGAATGTCCTGAAATAAGGGTATTTCGGATAAATACAGAAATTAATTAGAGTTGTCTCAATGGTTCTTTATTGTGCAATATCGGCGTGTATCTACACGATGGTAACGAATTTAACGTTCCGATTCTAACAGGACGTGGCTGTGAATTTATAAATCCCACACAGCCAACCGCGGCTCTAGCTTACTGTTGCAAGGGTTTTACTTCAGGACGGAAGAAGACCAAGGTGACCATATTTCTATACCCCAGTCACCCTTACGGTAGTTAAAAATGCAGTAATCTTTCGTATACGTTGCTGAAATAATCTGAAAATAACAATTTTTTTTTCGCCAAGTGAAACGCTAATGTAGCCTGTGTTTTATAATGTAGTCGTGACATCCTTTAAAAGTGCTCCAAATAAGAAGAACGATTTTCATGATGCACCGAATATTTATCTTGGGAGGGGGGTGCATACGGTTATTTTTATTTTATTTTGACAACCGACGGTAAAACTTGTTTTCTGCTTAAATTAAAAACAAACTTTAAAACTATTTTTTTCCCTTTATTATCAATTGAACAATTGAACAACTGAAAAAATGTTTTTCAAGTAGCCAATTTTAAATTATTATAACTTCACAAAGTAAACACTCCTAACTGATACAGAAGTTGACAGAGACATTTTAGGAATAAGGCCTAGTTCCATCACGAACTTTAGTTTGGTTTAAGTAACGTTCCTGTGCAGATTCCTGGCAGATTGAACGAACACAGTACGGTACCAGTCTAGTCTAGTAAATATGAAATCATTATTCGAACAATGTGTATGTTGGAAATGTTTGATGACGATTAGGAAGATTTCCTTTCTGAGGTTTGCATTAAATCTAAAAATATTATAAGTGTAAAAAACTTGATTATTAGAAGAGATTATAAACCTAAAGTTGATGATTACAAATATGAATCCCAGACCATTCAAATCTAATTACCGTATGAATAGATATACCTTTTACATAATATTAGGAAACATTCATGACACAATAATACGTGATGGAAAGGTTCCTAACGAGGCGTATGCAGTTGAAAAAATGAACCATTCATTCTAGCGAAATCATATTTCATACATAAGTAAGAAACAGTTACCGACAGGTTTCAAATGTACCCCAAAAAATGGCATAATTAACCATTCCTGTATTATTTAAAAAGAAATTGTAAAATTGTTCAGTATTCCACCTTTTTAAAAGATGTACTTACAAGACATAGCCACGATTTAGAAAAGCACAACCTTTTCAGAGTTGTGAGGTTACTCCGGTTGGATGGACGACAGTTCGATAATTCTTTGCTACAATCGCAGTATAACTACGGTTGGTGATCGAACTATGTCTTTGTCTATGTATATGTAAATTACTTCTAGCTTACTCGTGTGAACAATTATCATGCACATGTAATTAAAAAACAGTGCACAGATGCTAACAAATTTAATGTGAAAACAGTGACCATTAAATGGACATAATTTAATTGAAATCAGTAAATTGTGATGTTAAATAAAATACGATTCTGTTTTCTTTTGCATAATAAAAGCTGTTATAAATGTGCTATTTCCAAACGTTTGTATCTTGTATTATTTCGTAATTTTGGATTAGAAATAAATTGTGTCATAGAAGTTATCCAATACGATGATTCTATGCCCATCCCGATATTACTACGTACTTACTACGACCTTCCTACGCTTCTACTACGACAAGTTTTGGCCACGACTGCACTACGAATTTTTTGAGCATGTTCAAAGTTGGTCGTGGACCCCCACGATCATGAAGACTTGGCACGTCCTTATAACGACCACCACGGTCCGTGTAACACTTATCAATTCAAACTTTCAAAAAGTTTTCAAATTTTAGTTTTTTGGATTTTTGATCAAAGTTTTAAAATATCAAAATTCCAAATTTTTTATTTTTTTTTAAATTTTGAAAATTTCACCAAATAATTAAAATTTTAAAATTATAAACTTCGTTTTAAAATTTAATAGTTTAGATATTTAAGCAAACTTTAAAAATACTAAACTGAACGTACAGTTTTGATCATTTTGCTTTTTGAAAGTTTGAATTTTTTTTTTTAATAAAATATAGGAAAGGGGTAAAGGACTAAAATGTGGATACCTGTTACACGTGAGAAACGGAATAAGAATGGAAGAAAACGAAATGAAATTTACCAAAACAAATCAAAACGAAAACAATATTTTCTGAAAAAAAACTAAATATAATAAAATTATATAAACAAAAGGCTAACTTGTGACCTACCGAATTACTTATTACCGGGTTTGTAATAACATGAGCAACATGAAGGGTGCCACACGTGGAACAGGATCTGCTTACCCTTCCGGAGCACCTGAGATCACCCCCAGTTTTTGGTGGAGTTTGTGTTGCTCAGTCTTTAGTTTTCTATGTTGTGTTTTGTGTACTATTGTTAGTCTATTGGTCTTTTTCTTTTTTAGCAATGGCGTTGTCTGTTTATTTTTGACATATGAGTTTGAATGTCCCTCTGTTATCTTTCGCCCCTCTTTTGTTTGATCTACAGGGTGAAAAAGATAAATATGTTTCTTTAAGTCTTAAAAATAATTAGTAAGACCTGGTTTTGACACACTTTGATTCTCTAACTAAATGAACAATATGCAGAAATTATACTTGTCGACTTTGTGATTACCGCTATTTTTAAATAACGAATAAAAGGAAACGGGATATTTGATTTTTGAAATAAGGGATAGTTCCGTATTTGTTATTTGCACTTTTGTAAGTTATTGTGCGACAATCAACTTTGAGCAAAATACAGGTACGCAGCCACACCCAGTCAGAATGGGGCGTATAGAGAGAGTGCCACGCTCTCTGCACGTTACGAACCGTTACAAAATCTCTTTGAGTGGTTCGTTTATTGCAAAATTTCTGTCCCTATCCAATATACCCTCATTTTCCAGTAGCGATCTAAATTTGCCGACTTCCACCCTGAACGGACTCTATTACAGAAACTACCTATTGTATGTATTGTTAATTTGTTATCGTCCTGAACATGCATAAAATATTTGCCACTGGCAACCACCAATCAATAATTTTAAATAGGCCGTTTATTTATAAATTATAAAGAAACTCAGGTTTCAACTCTTTCGGGCAAAGTTTCCTTTAGGTGGATTTTGCTATTTCTAATGTCCCTTTTGGCCATACACCTCTTCAATTGTTTCGGTTCTTATATTTACTTGGCTTCCAAATATTCAGCTTTGAGCGTTCCGGATGTAGGTAAATACAGAAAAGCGCTTCGGACGTATGCTGTCAAGTGTTGTTTAAATTTTTATTAGATATTCCATTCACTTCAAATGTTATTGTCAACAGGAAATAGTATATGGGCGGATTAAGTTTTTTTACTATAATCTAATTTATTGCGGAGGAGTTCTCTTTTAGTAGAAAATTTGTTTTTATATTATTTTTTTCTGATTTTTCACTGCTATTCCTAAGTTTTCTTATCCCTGTTTTTAAAACACATTAGTTCGCCTCTGTAATATGTATCAATCATTTTATTATTGACTGTAAATACAAAGTTAGCATGAGATTGAATTGAAAAGACTATGAATCCCCTGTACTCGGTGCTAAAGACCGTTTTAAAAAAAAGCCCCCAGAGATTTCTTATATATCGTAATACTGCAAGGTTATTGTGAATTATTTTCAGTACAGAAAATTAATATTAAATCGAAAAAGAAAACTTAAATTTGCCAGAGGGAGTTGAAACCTGAGTTTCTTTATAATTTATAAATAAACGGCCTATTTAAAATTATTGATTGGTGGTTGCAGAGAAATTCATGTCAATAAAGCAGATAAATTGTATGGCGAATAGCTGCGAATAGTTGTTTACTGTACGGGTATTAGAATAGGTAATTTTTGCGATCATTGTTTCTTTGCTTCAAGAGTACCTAAATCCGATGGTGATGCTACACAGTTGTGACTCTAACATAAATGAATGTACAATAGTTAAATGACGTGTTTTCTGTTTGCTTTCATATAGTGGATATAAAATAATGCATATTTGCGTTATGTACAATATATATTATATGTTGCGCATGCACAGTCATATCCAACTAGCTGAGCACGTCGGTAATTATTCTAAATATCAGCACAACAATGTTAAATCTGCAAATTTGCGGAAGCAAATTTGTGTTCTTCCCTCGCCGGTATTCGAACTCATGCTATTGGGATATCGAGACAATACCACCTGCACTGTGTCCAGCGCTCTAGACCACTCGGCCACCTAGACTGAACTAAAAATTCAGCTTTCGGTGGCCTAGTGTTACCTTTCCTCGTCAGTAGAATCTAGAATTGTAACACAGTACACGATATATTAGGCATGAAGATGGAATTGATTGCAAATTAGTTAGATTATATATATATAATAATATTTTTCACTTTTTGGTCTTTTGGAAAACGTTGTTTGTGCTGTATTTTGACCCCTCTAACAAGAAATTTGTTTTGCATGCACAAGTATAAAAACGCAATCATAGGTTTGAACGTTGTTTTCAATTTAGACTTGTTTATATTTTTTCGTTTGGGCTTGTATTATATTTGCCTTCGGGTTTATATGATCCGTTCATCCTATTTTGACTCCTCAAATTTCAAGATTCTATCCTAAATTGAGGTAAATTATAGGGCCTTCCAAATACCGTTTCGATTCCTAACATCACTGAAGAGACATTAATTGTCGAAATCCAGATACGGTGTACAAACATCTTTGCACCTTTGTTTGCGGTATACCATCTTTGCCGCAGGGTTGTTGTTTTCTGTTTGATATTAAATTTATAATTAAGATTCATTTATTACACCTTGTTATCCATTTATTTGGCAATCGCCAATGGCAGTCAGCAGTGATTAAGAACATTTGTTGTTCAACCTGTTAGTCAAATGTGTTTTGTTAAAATATACTTTTCACTTTTTGGTCTTTTTGAAAATGTTGTTTGTGCTGTATTTAGACCCCTCTAACAAGAAATTTTGTTTTGCATCCACACGTATAAAAATTGCGATTTTTATCAAACGCAATCATAGGTTTGAACGTTGTTTTCAATTTAGACTTGTTTATATTTTTTCGTTTGGGCTTGTATTATATTTGCCTTCGGGTTTATATGATCTGTTCATCCTATTTTGACTCCTCAAAATTCAAGAGTCTATCCTAAATTGAGGTAAATTATATGGCCTTCCAAATACCGTTTTGATTCCTAACATCACTGAAGAGACATTTTTGTCGAAATCCGGATATGGTGTACAAAAATCTTTGCACCTTTTGTTTGCGGTATACCATCTTTGCGGCAAGTTTATTGTTTTCTGTTCCGTATTAATTTATAAATAAGATCCATTTATTACACCTATGATTGCGTTGGATAGAAATCGCAATTTATATACGTGTGCATGCAAAACAAATTTCTTGTTAGAGGGGTCTAAATACAGCACAAACAACAATTTCCAAAGGACCAAAAAAGTGAAAAAGTATATTTTAACAAAACGCATTTGACTAACAGGTTGAACAACAAATGTTCTTAAACCCTGTCGACTGCCATTGGCGATTGCCAAATAAACGGATCACCAGGTGTAATAAATGGATCATATTTATAAATTAATACCAAACAGAAAACAATAAACTTGCGGCAAAAATGGTATACCGCAAATAAAAGGTGCAAAGATTTTCGTACACCATATCCGAATTTCGACAATTAATGTCACTTCAGTGATGTTAGGAATCGAAACGGTATTTGGAAGGCCATATAATTTACCTCAATTTAGGATAGACTCTTGAATTTGGAGGAGTCAAAATAGGATGAACGGATCATATAAACCCGAAGGCAAATATAATACAAGCCCAAACGAAAAAATATAAACAAGTCTAAATTGAAAACAACGTTCAAACCTGTGATTGCGTTGGATAAAAATCGCAATTTTTATACGTGTGCATGCAAAACAAATTTCTTGTTAGAGGGGTCTAAATACAGCACAAACAACATTTTCCAAAAGACCAAAAAAGTGAAAAAGTATATTTTAACAAAACGCATTTGACTAACAGGTCGAACAACTAATGTTCTTAAACCCTGCCGACTGCCATTGGCGATTGCCAAATAAACGGATCACCAGGTGTAATAAATGGATCTAATTTATAAATTAATACAAAACAGAAAACAATAAACTTGCGGCAAAGATGGTATACCGCAAACAAAAGGTGAAAAGATTTTTGTACACCATATCCGGATTTCGACAATTAATGTCTCTTCAGTGATGTTAGGAATCGAAACGGTATTTGGAAGGCCATATAATTTACCTCAATTTAGGATAGACTCTTGAATTTTGAGGAGTCAAAATAGGATGAACGGATCATATAAACCCGAAGGCAAATATAATACAAGCTCAAACGAAAAAATATAAACAAGTCTAAATTGAAAACAACGTTCAAACCTATGATTGCGTTGGATAAAAATCGCAATTTTTATACGTGTGCATGCAAAACAAATTTCTTGTTAGAGGGGTCTAAATACAGCACAAACAACATTTTCCAAAAGACCAAAAAAGTGAAAAAGTATATTTTAACAAAACGTATTTGACTAACTGGTCGAACAACAAATGTTCTTAAACCCTGCCGACTGCCATTGGCGATTGCCAAATAAACGGATCACCAGGTGTAATAAATGGATCATATTTATAAATTAATACCAAACAATAAACTTGCGGCAAAGATGGTATACCGCAAACAAAAGGTGCAAAGGTTTTCGTACACCATATCCGGATTTCGACAATTAATGTCTCTTCAGTGATGTTAGGAATCGAAACGGTATTTAGAAGGCCATATAATTTACCTCAATTTAGGATAGACTATTGAATTTTGAGGAGTCAAAATAGGATGAACGGATCATATAAACCCGAAGGCAAATATAATACAAGCCCAAACGAAAAAATATAAACAAGTCTAAATTTAGAACAACGTTCAAACCTATGATTGCGTTGGATAAAAATCGCAATTTTTATACGTGTGCATGCAAAACAAATTTCTTGTTAAAGGGGTCTAAATACAGCACAAACAACATTTTCCAAAAGACCAAAAAAGTGAAAAAGTATATTTTAACAAAACGCATTTGACTAACAGGTCGAACAACAAATGTTCTTAAACCCTGTCGACTATATATAACAAGTCTAAAAGGGTACAACATCACCAAAAAATAATTAAATCATGAACAAATTTTAGATATTTCGGATAACTAATATCCTTCATCAGTAAGATGTTCAATGAATCTTATCTTGACATGTGGTACCCAGCAAACACAAAAACATCTTTAAAATGTTATTAGAATGTTGTGTCTAATGTCATGAAAATATCACAAATGAACGTGAGAAAAACATAAAATGTATGGTAGAATATATATCGCTAAAACGTTTTCCAATATATTTTCTAAAATATTTGCATAACATAATTAAAATGTTGTCAAGAAATATCATGATAATGTGAAAACCAATGGCAAATAAAACATTTTGATAGTCTTTTAAAAAATATTTTCTGGAAATATTTTCTGAACGTTTGAAAAACATCATGAACATCAAATAATGTTATAAAAATGTTTTTGGAATGTTTTCTTTCAAGTGATACTGTGCCTAAAAAATGTTTTCAAAATGTTTTTGGTTGATATCTAGATCATATCAATTTAAAAATTTCTGTACTTTTGATTGAGTTTCCTGCTTTTTTAAATAACAAATTATTAGTTTAATTTATACACAGCGATTCATTCTATATACAAACAAGAATAAAGCAGTTGTTTTGCTATTAAGCATATGAAAATTCACAATTCAAGGTATCTAAAACCAAGAAGTATCTACAAATTTTGACACATCCAAAATGGCAGACACAACTCATCATGGTCAAGCCACTTACCAAATATGAAGTCATTCTGTTCAGCAGTATTACTTATAAAAGTAATGAAAAATTTGAGAACATTCAACATTTTGAAATACAATGAATAAGCAAACAGGAAACAGGTGCCAGATACAAAAACGTTCACACATCACAGTTCATCACTATCAAGCAGCTCATCAAATATGAACTCATCTTGATCAGCAGTTTTGGGAAAAACAGTAATGGAAATATTTGTTGGACAAAATCCGTCAAATATAGGTGGATAGACAACAGACAGTGCAAGAAACCCCACATTCATACCACAATGGTATAATGTTTAGTTTTTCACTCTCAAATTTTATTACCTATCTTATACACATCATGCATATGTCAACCTGAACATGCATGACATATTTGCCATTGGACATTATGCAAACATTATACACATTTTTAAGTTGAAGTTACAATGATTAAAACTTGTGTCCCAAATTCAGATTTTTCAATATAACTTCTCTTTCTAAACTAAAACTTTACACTTCTGATAGGGTTACATCTTAAGTCAATAATCATTGATAATTGGCTTAAGAGATGAGATCAAAACACCATTTTACATCAACTATTTGATTTATTTAAGAATACATTGAAAAAGTCAATCAATTGACTTATTCAAAATCACTTGGAATGTCTTGTAGTGTCTTATATCTTTTTCTTGCTGTGCCATGCTTCTGAAAGAAAAAAAAATATAATCTTACATTCATATATAAACTTCTTGCACATTCCTTTATTAGAGAAAAATTCACGTTGCCTGAAGGATAAACATCCCCTCCCCTTTAAAGTTTTGAAAAAAATAACGATGGTAGTCTGTCGGAAGGGGACGATAAATGGCTCTGTAGAGTGACATAGTTTATAATTTGTCATTTGTATCTAAGGGCATACGATACAGTCCTAGAAGTATACTATAGGCACATAATAACTTATCGAAATGTTACGCATTGTTTACGCAATGATGATAATAATATAACTTAACTTCCAAGAAACACACAGATGTCATTGAATGAGTTGTTGATATGTATTTGAAATACTTCAAAGGAAAGCAAATATGTTGTTTATGAAAGCGCACTGTTGGACTTAAAGATTGATTTAGATAAACAACTTGTTTTTATTGTCACAAACAGAATAATTTATTCAAATATCCGGATATCTTTACTGTATTGTATGCCCTTAATCTTGAATGTAATGTATTGTTTATGCTAAATATTTGAATTAAATATTGAATAACAGTAATTTTGTATGAAAATCTTACTCGAAAAAAAATTTTCTCCTGAAAGGTTGTAGACATTCCAAAGAACCTGCATCACTTCCAAATTGTAAACCTGCATATTGAACTTGTCCTTTGTTTCTTTTCTTTTAGCTCCTGTTAAAAAATAAAAGATACATTGTATGGACATTGTTTGTATGAACCAATAAATATAATTTTAAGCAACAGTTTATATTATCTTGCTTGTACTGAAGTCTTACATAGTCTTTGTAATGTGCATTAAGCTGTTAAGGGAAATTAAATTTAATGTTTTGCAAATACATACATACACTGATTTTACTAGAAAAAAAATCTCCATATTCACATGGTGCTTATAGTAGTGTAACTTGTGTGTGTGCCTCGGCACAAGGTATTGAGTCATGCTTATTTCAATAGTTGTTGTTGGTTTAAGCTTGTCATATTTGTTTTTCATAATGTGTATTTAATGTAGGCGGTTAGTTGTTTTGTTTCAATTGTGTTGAGAAAAATTTAATATTTGTTTGTCAAGGCCTTTTAAAGTGGACTATATGGTATGGGTTTTTCTCAGTGTTGAAAGCCGTACAGTGACCTATAATTTGTTATCCAAGTCATTTGAATTCTGGTGGATAGCTGTCTCATACACATAGCTATTTCAGTATTTGGAATTCCAGGAAATCTGTCCCGCTTGAACTTTTTACGTAAACATACGTCATACAATAACACACCTTATCGCTATTCCCGCTTGACCCGAGAATCTGTCCTGCTTGAACTTTTGACGTCAAACAACAATCACTTTTACATTGTGGCATCAGATATTTTTTATTATGACGTCAAAATTTTACGGGAACTTGTGACAGTTGTGTGATGTCCAGTATTGAATGGCGGACAAATAGCGATAAGGTGTATTACTTTCCATTGTGGTGTCAAATATTTTCTATTATGACGTCAATATTTTAGAGGAACTTTTGTGATGTCCAGTAATGGATGACAAATAGCCATAAGGTGTATTGGCAATCAAACACACAAGCCACATATGTCATATCCTTAGTTTTATATCAATGAACAAATTCATAATTGGTGTGCGTAGATGCTAGAACAGTGGCGGATTAAGGGGCCCCGACCCCTTATGGAGCTACATATAAGATAAATGCATAGACGATTTACAAGTATCACTCCAAACTTTTGCTTGCCTTGGGCAGGGGCCCCCTTTTTTCAAAACCTTGATCCGCACCTCTAGAAACAGATGTATTGGTTCCGATTATGATTGAACACACAAAATGAATGCACAAGTTTCATCTTAAGTGATTAATCATTCTTACCAAGTGAGTATATATCGCGTAACAAACAATTTTCTTGGCTCTCTTTGTTGATATGGATCTGTCTTCGTTTCAAATTCAAATTTCAATATCATTTCCGGTGAGAAAACAAAAGTCGATTCCGGAAAAGGTCGGTTTTCCGTTATGCATACAAACGATACGAAAATACAGTTACAGTTTTCATTTCTTAATTTCTAATATATACACGAACGATATGAATAAACATTAAATAAAGGTGATTGTTTATTAATACATTATTGCTTAATTTAATGTTGACTCTTTTGAATTTTGATTTAAGAAGGAATAAAATCTGACTTCAAGATATAAAGGATTTCAACGGTATAGTATCTTGCTTGTCATGATATTGATGAAATGTAGTACTATATCTTATCCTGAAAAAAAACGAGCTAATTCCACAAAACGTTGTTTGTGGGGTTTTGAATAAAGTTTAAATAAAATGTTATTTTTATATCCGTAAAATGTTGAATAAAATATCAGTAAGACTATAAAAATAATGTGTATGTCAAAATATTTTATAGAAAACATTTAGCTGATATTTTTCAGATGTTTTATGTAAAACATTTTAATTTTACGTTATAAATCATTTTATGCAAATAGCAAAACTGTATTTTCTGTAAAACATTTTTTGCCGAATGTTTTTTGGATATTTGGAAAATATTTACTTTAAATGTTGTAACAATATAGGAAATACCAATAGAAGAAAATATTATTTTTTCATATTATAAAATATCTACGGGATATTTTAGAACAATGTTTGAGAACATGAATAAAAGATATTAGCAAATAATATTTTTTTTTAATGTTGTAAAAACATTTGACTTAAATGTTAGAAATAAAACATTTAAAAAACAATAAAATAAACATTTTTCTGATGTTTAGTTGATATCTTATTGAAATATTTTGTGAGAGACCTCCATATGACATTTAAAAAATGTTTTTAAAATGTTGTGTGTTTGCTGGGTATTCAAACTGAAATAAAAATCTTGAATGCTATACAAATTATCAATAATCAATACGCTGGTAATTTTTTTTCAATATTGATGTTTGGGAGGAGGAATAAATTTCTAAAAACTTGTTCATGATTTAAATATTTTTTGGTGATGTTGTACCCTTTTAGACTTGTTATATATTATATTTTGTAGTGTACTGTATCATAATTTTATGATCCATCGCCCAGTAAGATTCATCGTTGGCTATTATTCAGTCATTTAATATATATATATATATATATATATATTCAAGTCTAAATTGAAAACAACGTTCAAACCTATGATCGAAACGGTATTTGGAAGGCCATATAATTTACCTCAATTCAGGATAGACTCTTGAATTTTGAAGAGTCGAAATATTAGAAATAGGATGAACGGATCATATAAACCCGAAGGAAAATATAATACAAGCCCAAACGAATATATATATATATATATATATATATATATATATGTGTGTAATAAATCCATTGACAATATGGAAATAAACTGAATGCTTATAACGAATTATAAAGCAATTTTCGGTTCCATATAGAAGTTTGAATAAAAAATACCTTTAAAAAGTTTTTGTGAACTTGTACATGTTGTACTGTCGAAGTTGAAGCTAATGCTGCTTAATGTAAATTATTTTGTCTATGTTTTAGTCAAAATAAAGACGATACAAGGCAAGACAAGACAAGGACGAACAGCGCATGTGTATGATATAGACACGAAAGATATTGACTCTTTAGAAAAAGTGCAAATTGGATAATTCTGAGGCAATTTACGAACTGTTTTGTCATTTGAAGTGTATCAGGACCCTATATATTCACATAGAGCTGAAGATTTTGTCTAAAATTGTGTTTTTGACAGTGGTCAATCAGTGGTCAATCAAGTGTCATAATTTAGGACGATGGATAAAATGGACAACAACAAGGTAAATACTAATCAAATAGACCTTACTCATACAAACAGTTGTAATGACAATACACAATCAACCGGTACACCTACAACAAGAAAACGTTCAAATCCCGAATCTGATATGTCTGAGAATAAAAAACTTAAATCTGTGGACAGTGGAAATGGTTTGAACATGCAAATACCAAAGATGGGTGAATCAGGGTTGTTTCTATTCTCCGCTATGCAAAACCTGGCCACTAACATTACTCTAAGTTTTAATATGTTGAACGAAAAAATGAGTCAGTTAGAATCAAACTCAGAAGAAAAAATCTCGACAAAAATACAAACGGCGTTAGAAACTAAAGTGAAGGCCGAGGTTGATATGATAAAACAAGACATTCGAGGCGATATGGAAGTTATGAACGCAAAAATTGACACTGTCCAAAAAACATACGATACTATAATGAAAACGAAAGAAGCCGAACAAACAACTTCTAATATCAATTCAAAAAATAAGTTCGTGATAAAAAATATAGACTGTGATGCCCAAGAAGAAGAAAATAATCAGGTTACTATAAACAAAGTACAATCTCTCTTCAAAGATGGGCTTGGTATCACCGACGTGAAAATCAAGTCAGCTGAAAGAAAAACGGGAAAGGGAAACTCATGTGGGATAATTTTGGTAGAAATAGATAATGATTCTGATCAAAAGAAAAACATTTTCAGTAATAAGCGGCAATTGAAAAATAGTAACAACTACAAAAATGTGTACATAGACAACGATTGGCCAATCGAAACACGTATTTACCAAAGCAACATGAGAACACTCTTAAAAGAAGTTGGGAAAGAACGTGAAATGTTTTTTTATCGGCAACAAGTTAGTGCACAGACGTCATTAGGACAGGTTGCAGTTATGTGTATGGAACTATCGCGGTTAGTCAATGCACAAGAACGATAATTCGACTTTTAGAAATTTAGTATAAGAACATGTTAATTGTGACATATTTGCAGTTTGTGAAACATTTTGACGTGATGATAATCAGCTTAACGTACCCGGTTATAAGTGGATAGGACATAATCGGGAAAATGTACATAGTAACGCTAGGCGTGGATCTGGCTGGGTTGGTGCCTTCATTCGTTTAAATTCCTATATGATTCTTTTTATGTTGAAATTAAAGATCGGAGTGTAGAAGGTATTCTATGGATTTGTTTTAAAGGGAAACATTCCGATTTTAACTTTTCCGTTGCCGTATGCTATTTACCACCGACCGATTCAAGTAGACCCAGTGATCAAGAAAGATTTTTAAATGACTTATTGCGACAAGTGTATAGTAATCAGACGAAAGGATATACGATCATATGTGGTGATTTTAACGCCCGGTGTGGATCAAATACAGACTACATTGAAGGTGTTGATGATATAAAGCCACGTACAACTATTGACACTACAGAAAATTACAACGGTGATCTATTTTGTGAATTTTTATCACACACAAATTTTGCCATGTTAAACGGTCGAATAGGAATAAACGATTTTACATATATTTCCCCTCGAGGGAGATCGGTGGTTGAATACATTTGTGTGCCATATGAGCAGTTAGAATCCGTTTTAGATTTTAAAATAATGAGAATGTCAGATGTAATAAATACTTTGAATTATAACCCAGAAAGCATACCTGACCACTCGCTTTTATCTTGTGATATTAAATATCCAGTGAATGTTGATGAAATTTCAAATCATTATGCAAACGAAGTTAAGATTTAACGTAATGCGCGTAAGATTCCAGATGATTTCCTAATTAGCGATGAAGTGCGACATAAAGTTCTGGATACTATTGAGAAAATTGAACACTCCGTATATTTAGATCAAAATGTACAAAACGCATATGACGAATTTCATAAACTGATAATGAACGAAATGGAGACAAAACTACTGCTTCTTCAGCAGAAAAATATAAACAAACGTTCGAAGTCCTTTTACAAGCCGTACTGGAACCACACATTACAAACGCAATGGAATTTATCATGCGAGTGCGAAAAGATATGGTTGAAATTTAAGGGCCCACCGCACAAAAAAGAAACTTTTAAAAGAGAATTATTGTACTGAAAGGAATATATTTGATAAAATTAACCGTAAATTCAAAAGAAAATACCAAATTCTAAAGGAAAATGAACTACATGAAAAGCTTAAATCGACAAACAAACGTGAATTCTGGAAAAGCATTGGAAAACTTGGCATTGCAAACGAAAGGAAAAATCAAATCCCGTGGGAAGTAGTTGACTCGGATGGAAACATTAACACTGGTGAAAAAATTGTGCTGAATAAATGGAAGTCAGATTTTGAGACCTTATTTTCTAATAATTTAAACGTGACTACACCTGAGTATTCTGCGGAAAATGACCAAATGGACCTATCAAATTTAAACTGTGCTTTTACTCGGGAAGAAATCGTTATTGCTGTAGAGCAAGCTAAAAATCGGAAAGCGGCGGGATACGATGAAATACCGGCGGAAGTGCTCAAAAATGAAATCGCAATTGAACTGTTATATGTTATCTGTAACGGCTGCTTTGAACTGGGTAAAGTACCTGAGCAATGGACCCAAGGGATAGTAAACCCAATACTCAAACCAGGAACACAAGACAACCGACTACCATCAAATTACCGGGGAATTACGCTTGTGTCCGTACCCAGTAAGATATATTGTAGTGTACTAAATAATCGCCTGAACGCTTTTTTTGAGGAAAACAATATCCTTTGTGAGGAGCAGAATGGATTCCACAGCAAACGTAGTTGTGAAGAGCATATTAAGAGTTTATTTAGCGTTATTTCAAACAGGAAAATTTCAAAACATTCAACTTTTGTTAGTTTTATTGATATGCGGAAAGCTTTTGACTCTGTACCAAGAAATTTATTGTGGTATAAACTTCAAAAAGTTGGAATAAGTGGTAAATTTCTGTCTGCTCTACAGTCCTTATATGAAAATGTTAGATGTACAGTCCGTGTCAATGACAGACATACACCATGGTTTAATGTGGACTGCGGAGTTAAGCAAGGCTGTTTATTGTCTCCCACATTATTTGCCGCCTACATCAACGACCTTGCTGAACGTATCAATAATCTACATTGTGGTGTTCGCATCAATGATACTATTCTGAGTATACTTTTATATGCAGATGACATTGCATTGATTGCTCCGGACGAGGAAAGTCTCCAGAAGATGTTAGATACTGTTTGTGGAGTGGTGCCGTGAATGGAAAATTGATATAAATCCAACCAAAAGTAATGTTATGCATTTCAGGTATAAACATGTCAGTCGATCGGACTTCCCATTTAAATGTTCCGACTTGGATATTGAGTACACTTCTTCATACAAATACTTGGGTATATGGTTCGACGAGCATTTGACTATGGACAAAGCAGTTAAGGAACTTTCGAAGTCAGCAAGCAGGGCACTAGGCGCGCTTTATGGAAAGTTTATTAGTGCTGGTGGAATGTCACACAGTGTGTACACAAAATTAAATTCCACTATGGTAGAACCCGTTTTATTCTACGGAGCAGGCATTTGGGGAACTAAAACATTTTCAATGATTAATTGGATTCAGAATAAAGCATCTAAGTTATTCCTGTCAGCCGGTAAATATACATCAAATACCGCCGTCAGAGGTGACATTGGATGGTCCTCGTGTTTTACCAAACAACGTATTGCTTGTATTCGTCTGATGTGTCGAATTACTAGATCTGATGATGTCCGTATTACCCGTAAGATATCAGCATGGATTGCAAATAGGCGTAAGGGATGGTACTACCAAGTTAGCAAAATGATACAAAAGATTAACGCTACGGACATAGTCAACGATAATAACATTACGACAAAAACTGCGATGAGAACAATTTATGAGCGCGTAGATATTGTAGACAATGACGAATTTGTTAGCGAACTGTTTAATGACAAAAATAATCCAAACGGCAATAAACTACGTACATATAGACTATACAAAGAAAAAGTAGGAACAGAAAAAATATTTGAAACTTCAGTTGCCGAGATCGGTCCGACGAGTTGTTGCCCTGTTCCGAAGTGGATCGCTCCCGTTGGCCATCGAGACATGCCGATACGCACGACCGCAAATACCAGTTAATGAAAGAAGTTGTAAATTCTGTCCGAATGACGTCACAGAAAACGAAAAACATTTTCTAATGAACTGCACTATGTATGATGACTTAAGATATAATTTATTTTCTCGAACCAAAAACTTTATAGAAAACTTTGATACTCTAGATATTGACAGTCAATTTATCAGTCTTATGAAATGTAAAGACATGCAATCCTCATTATCATACGCACTTTTCAATTTTTATCAGAGAAGAAAGAAATTTATTTGAATGTAAACATATATTTGTTCATAGTTATATTTTAAAAGTCTCTTTATTATGGTTACTATTGTTACTTTTTTAGTACATATCTTTTATCTAGATCCATGTATTTAATATTAATCACATTTAAATTATTTTTGTTGCCCTAGAAATATATTGTTTTTTTATTTGTTTTTTAAAGTAGTTTATCCGTCTTTTGGCAAAAAATTTTTTTTTCCTTTTAACCATTGCTAATGTTTTTAATTTGTAATCCTTTTATCAATATCGTCTATCTAATATTAATTGAAACTTTTACTAGTAAATATTTTAAAAGCAGTTTACTTAATGTGATAAACCAGTAATTATTTTTGAATTTTATAAGGATATATATTTTTTATATAAATGTACAGTTGTCTGATATGTTTTAAAGTGTCTCATAAGCCTATTCAAAGGCTGGATATTTGATCTCTGTTTTTATTACGAATTGTTGTATATATATATTGTCTGATCAAATATGTGACACTATAATAAAATAATTATTTATTTTTTTATTTTATTGTATTTTTCATACAAATAATTACTTAATTAAATCGTTTACTAGTGTCTATTAGTAAGCATTTTGTGTCTTTTTATTTTTCAATAAAATTGGATACACAATACCAAAGTAATGAATATTTATAGAGATTTGTTTTATAATAAAAACCATTGATTTAACTTAAGGTGAAATGCGAATTTTTTTATTCACAATTTTATTAGTTTTAAATATGTTTTCCACCCAAAATTTCAAAACACAATTGTGTAACTTAAAGCTTAACACATAAGCATTCTCTGAATAAACTTTGAATGCTTGCACAGATATTTGAATACTAAATATTCATCTTTAAATTAGTTCCGTTTTTTGTCATCATGTTCTGCAAAATGAATTTGACGCATGTGTTCACAGTATTTTCCCACTTTCCAACTTGGTTAAATTTTCTAAATCAGATGCAGTTTCTTGGCAACTGCATCATGTACATTTTAATTTTTCATTAGATAATTTAACAATTTTTCATTTTATTATATTTCAGGATAACTTGGAGTTCACACTTGTGTATCGTTACTCTTGTTTACTAGTACAGGAAGGTTATAAATAATATTAGTTCCATCCGATTTCATGAGTCATGATACTTGAAATATTAATTATTTTGAAACATATCTTACCATACTTAGAATCGCATCCCGTCACATGATCACACCTGTGTTGAGGAAAACATAATGTAATATGTTATTTTTATATGTTTACATCAAATAACATAATATATTTTATATTTAAACTTAACAATCATGAATTAAAGGAGATTTGATACAGTAGCTCCTCTCATCTTGAGACAGCAAAAGACACCTTAATCAATAGCATCCCCTCTTTAGTTTTGACAACTGCGTTGTTTAATATGTTAAGCTGTAATTCATCTCGAGTCAACAAACATTGTAAATGAATTATACAGCTTCTAAATTATCAACATCATTTTTTTTTAATGGACAACATTTAGATAACTACTGTGTTGATCATGGACGTTCTGTGATTTCAATCATTCAGAAATAAGCACTATAAAACACAGAATTACTATAAAAAGGAAACGTGTGACAGTATTGGAACGTCAGTTATTTGTCATACATTAGCAATTGTACTTTGTATGAAAAGCCTTACTCCAATCGGTAAGCTGTATTATGTGCAGATGACACGAATGGTCTTAACTTGCTTATATTTATGACTTCACGTGTTTTCTCTCAACTAGCACTATGATGTTGTAAAATGTATTCAACAATGACTTTAAGCAAGTACATAAAGGATGAACGATATAGTAACTATTCCTACGATTTCAAGTCTTATGTATATAAATTCATAATCTAATGACCTTTGCTTGGTATTACAACTGCAAGTTTCTGCACATTTTCTTCCATATTGTCCATCCATGCATTTTGTACAGTGTACACCCTTCGAAGAGTAGCCCCTCGGACATTCTGAAAGAAATAAATTACATTTCTAGGAGCCTAAAGGCATACTCTTTTTGTTGACTTCAAATTAACGAACACAAAACAAATGTGTTTCTTATTGAACTTGTTGAAGGGATATCGGAAGTAAATATTTCTCTTTCTTTTAAAATATTTAAACGATTGAAACTCCTTTGCATACTGTCATCATAAAAGAAAAATACTTATTCAGGTAGAAAATATATTCCAATTATCTTTTTTCTTCTAAAGTTCATTTCACAGTGACAGCAACAGGGACACACAGTACTTTTATTTCTCCATTTTCGTTTTCAAATCTTTAAATGCACCATCTTTCCTATCAAACAACTTCTTGGGGGTCACCTGTTGCTCAGTCTTTGATTTGCTATGTTGAGTTTTGTGTACTGTTGTTTGCCTTTTCGTCGTTTTCAGTCCAGTAAATCAAAATTGTACAAATGAAATAAACCCCAAAAAGGAATAAAAATCCAATCGTACAGAGGAAAATAAAATTTAAAAAATGTACAAAAGAAAAATCTAAGATATCAAGTGAAAATGATTTCTAGGTGAAGAAACAAAAATGCATACTTTTACAAGTGTATACTAATAGACATGTTCGAAGACGAATCGATACCGACGCTTACACCTATGCCTATTTTTTTTTATTTTAATTTTATTTTTTGGCAAAAATTCCTTTTTTTTGTCATTTTTTTTTAACTTGTTGTAGCTTTTTTTACTTTTGAAATTTTTTTGTGTTTGGAATTTTACACTACAACCATTTTTATTTTACATATTTTCTACTTAAGTCATCACAAATCTTAAGACCCGATGATTTTACACAAATTCAATACATTTTGTATACTCTTGCTTCAAAAGATATAAGATACTTTATTTAGGAGCACAGCTGACGTTGACGATAAAATTAGCCTGCACAGATATCACTAAAGACAGATAATTTGTTCATTGGATTCCTCCACTGTGTTCCGAATGCTTTCTAGCAATTCCATTCGCCAATTGTGTATTCTACAACAACACTGGGTCCGTTTAAATGGTTGCAAACGGAGACAATTTGAAAAATAATAGATTGAATATCACAAATTCGTTAATTTACTAAAATTAATCAAAAACTAATGAGAGCATTTGATGTTTCTCAATGTTTCTAGCTTCGATTCCGAATAAGAAATTATATAAGTAAAATTACAGAATATATTTGTTTATCTATACAACCAAGTTTTACGATATCATTCGTTCGGAATATTTCAACTTTTTAATACGGTATCTATATGTTTGTAGTCCGTGTAGGTGTCGGTGTAGGTGTAATAATTAAGATAACAAAACTACCGAACTCCAAGGAACCCCAAATCGGAAAGTCCCCCACCATTTCTTTTTCTTTTTTTGAAAAGCTTTTCCTCTCACAGCTGATTATGCTAAACTGTTTGTGGCATATTTTACAGTTAGTTTTATCCTATCAGAATAGAACTAGTCTATATGTAAGTGTCTGTGTAGACGACTTTTCGAAAATGTCTAATAGTGTAAAGTCGGACATGTAATTACTATTATTGAGAAGCGAAAAAAAAATCTAATTTCATGTTCTTAATACAAATTGTAACATAATTTTGCATTATACCTTCATATTGCTCGAGAATCCGAATATATTTGGCAATATTTCGTCAAAATTAAATTTTTCAAAGTCGTTTAATCACGAATCAGCAATCATTGAAGACCAGTTATGTACAATGCGTTAAACATCATATTCCATGATAATAACATTTTTTCGGAAGACTTTCTGCACGTTTACAAATGCCAATTTGATTGATTTTTGTCACTAAATCAGAATTACATGTGTTTTCTGTAATGCATTTTATCTTACCAACACAGACTCCACCCTTCTTGTGAAAATTGAAACAACAAAATGTCACTGATACATTTTTGTATGCTTCGCCGTGTCCAAACCTGAAAACAAGTGATTTATTTTACTATTCGTGCAGAGTAATCGCGTCGTTTTACTAATATCTTATATCATGTATACTAAAAGATGTATTTACACGTATATGCAAATGTGTCTACCATTACTTAAAGTCACAGACGTTTCAGCAAAGTAATTGTATCACAAATGAAAAATTTTGACGTCATAATTTTGTTGCATGACGTCAGAAGGTTATTCGAAGACATATCTAGGGTCATTAGGAGACATTCAACTAAATACCCAAAAGTGGTCTATTAACCTTTTTAAAACAAATGATAGTATACATTGTCAAGTAAAAGCTTTTCTAAAGAGCTTTTCTTCAGATTATGCCAAACTGTTTGTGGCAATGTAAGTTAGTTTTATCCAATCAGAATAGGCCTAGTACATAAAGTGAAGTAGGATAACTAAACATGCACAAGAGGAAAGTCCGATACAATTTTTGAGGTTTTACGTTTCTTTTTGGGATGACGCATACACACTGGAAACGGGTTTCATTTTTTCTCAATCACCTGCGTTATTACCTTTTTCGTATTTCGGTAAAGTTTTGGAAGTTTTGTGGGTTTTTTTATGGATCCATTATATTTCAGCCTTGTTTATCAATTGTTTGTGTTTTGTGTTAAAGAGAACGGTCCTTACATTTTGTATAGGCTTCATTCATAAGGTTTAAATCAAACGAATAATACATTTCAATTTTAAATGTAAATGTTTCTCTTTCGAGAATAGTTTTGTTTAGGTTTGCCACGTATCTGTACATGTGTAGGGTCAAAAATATGGTCAGTGTTTTTCATTTGTTATACCCGGTGACTTGAACGTGACAGATGTATAGTGTTGATGGTAGATCATTGACACAAAATGATCCCATATAAACAAAGACTATCTTGGTTAACAGATAATTGCGTTGGCTCATTAACAAAAAAAATTTATTTAAAACGGAAGAAACACCCAGATTAGTATAAAATTAATATTAATTATTGATAAAAATACAGAATGCTGGAAATATAAAAATATTGTCTGTGATAAACCAATAAATAAGCCGTGTCTGTATGCAACATCAGAACGAAACCTAAAATACAATAACTCTGTTGTTGCGCCTTTGAAAAAAGATGGCAAAATTTCACAGAAACACTAGAAAAAGCAAAATTTCGTAACCAAGGCAATAGTTTCAATCTCCATTCATAAACGAAACAGCCATAAATTACAGGTCAATATCCTTGACCTGTATATATTGTAATCCCAAGGAGCATGTCTTATCTGTAACAAAAAGCCTCACTGAGGAAATCATCAAGGAGATCACGCCTTAGTTCTGGTGAAACCTAAATTATCGATTTTATTAAAGAAGTGGCAGGAAGAAACAATAGTATCGCACAAACTGTTTTAATCATATTAAGGACAAATGCGTTCAAAAAACTTTCCCAAAGTCATCTTATAGATTAAAGTCTACTGTATAGTTAATTGAACTGCATTCCTCCCTACAGTTTTACTGTCACACATATCTATTTACCAGATCCGCTATACGTCGCTCGGCAAACTCAATTTGCGACAATAAAATCCACGTTTTACGTAGTTCAAGCATCAAATACAATACAGTTATCTCTTAAATTTAGATTAACCTCGCTAGCTAAAGGACGACTAAAACTAGACTTTGATTATTCTGTAATGTGACCCACTGCATAGCAGCCATTCCAACGTATGATCTTGCACCATCTGATATTAGGACACGCGACAAAACCATCCACAGACATACAGACATATTCGAACTTCCAAGCTCGTACACTTTTCAAATGCTCTTACATTTGTACTTCTCTTGCACAATCATATAATAAGACCTGCTCCATTAGACCATCATAAAATAACACTTCTGTTGACAACCTCAGATGTTCTTTCAAGTTTCAAGTAACTACTCTCAAGACAAAGCATGCAAATAAAAGTTATTAGTTATATCAATTTGTTTGTATAAAATGTTCATGGAAATCACGCATGCGCAACACCATGTATTCTTCAGTATCGAAGCCTTTGTTGAGTACAACGAAGAAAAAGACCGTTAAAAAGTCGTTTTCGTAACGCATATGTACATGTATTCAACATACCCCTGCACTGAAATTCGCAACTGTGTTGGTCGTTATTGTCTGTTTATCCCCTATCGTTTTGGAAATGATATTTGTTTTCGTCATCTGTACTTCACCTGATTTTAAATGGTTATAGCACGGGCAGAGTGATAACTTCAGCTTTCATTACTAAAATGCAAGGTCAGTTGTAATTTCACTATCATTATAAAGAGGTTACAGACATGTAACAATTTACATAATTTAAAAAAGGGGCTTTTTTAAAATCTGGGATTAGCTTTTAAAATTAAATATAAGCCATAGCAGCCATATAAAGTGCGTTAGGGGGCAAGGCAGATACTCGTGCAAATTTGTAGCAAGGTACAAATGGACATTTTCCTTGTAATTGTGAAGAAGAAAGCAAATTTTATAAGATAATATTCATGAATATTTATAAAAGTTGATATCTCTCAGACTAATGTAATACGTTAAACCATTTAAAGCATATTATTGTAGGGATTTTTTTAAAACACCTTTTATTTTCGCCTCATCATACGTTCTCCCCTTCAGCTATTTATTATAATGTTAAATTTCATTAGTGAATCTATTTTTGTTATTTTAAACATAATAATTATAACGCAAGCTGCATTACAATGTAAATAATGATTAAATGTGGTATAATTGCCAATGAGACAAGTCCCCACCAGAGACCAGATGACACAGAAATAAACAAATACAGGTCATTGTACGGCCTTCAACAATGAGCAAAACCCAAACCGCATAGTCAGCTATAAAAGGCCCCGAAATGATAAATGTAAACAATTCAAACGAGAAAACTCGTCACCAAAAATAGTTGCCTTTCTTCTTAGGAACCATTTCGTTAAATTATATTTATAATGTACAGACAAAGTTAAGATTTAAACGTTTTTTGTTTATATTTTATCTTTTAATTTTTGCCATTGACGTCCTTCATAATATAAACCTTTCGTAGTCCTAGATATATCGAATAACTGTACAACTTACCTTTCTTTTTCGCTACAAACTCCAACAGGAAGACTTGTAACTTGTTCAGCACTGAAAATAATAAAAACACTATTAAACAGGAATATCCATTCCATTCTTCGGATGGGAAAATGTTTAGACGATTACGCGATTTCAGGAAATGAACTAAACACATTTATTTAAAAACCAGTTGTTGGCATGACACGGGTTATTATCTTCTCATATATGTTATGATGGTATGATACTAAACCCCTAACGGGAAGGATTGTGCCTGATATTCATATGATGAAGACATAATCTTTCAATCAGTTTAATTGAAGTATGGAGCTGGCATGTCAGTTAACTGCTAGTAGTCTGTTGTTATTTATGTATTATTGTCATTTTGTTAATTTTCTTTGGTTACATCTTCTGACATCAGACTCGGACTTCTCTTGAACTGAATTTTAATGTGCGTATTGTTATGCGTTTACTTTTTTACATTGGCTAGAGGTATAGGGGGAGGGTTGAAATCTCATAAACATGTTTAACCCCGCCGCATTTTTGCGCCTGTCCCAAGTCAGGAGCCTCTAGCCTTTGTTAGTCTTGTATTATTTTTAATTTTAGTTTCTTGTGTACAATTTGGAGTTTAGTATGGCGTTCATTATCACTGAACTAGTATATATATTTGTTTAGGGGCCAGCTGAAGGACGCCTCCGGGTGCGGGAATTTCTCGCTGCATTGAAGACCTGTTGGTGACCTTCTGCTGTTGTCTGTTCTATGGTCGGGTTGTTGTCTCTTTGACACATTCCCCATTTCCATTCTCAATTTTATCAATACAAAATGTATGTGTTTCACTGGATGGAAATAAGGATATGGTCCTATTTAATAATATAAGTGTCAAGTACTTCCTATCATTCAAGTCAAGTATTTCCACACCTCGAAGTTTATATTTTATAATATTTTTTGATAAATGGGTCTCATTTGAGGAAAAATTATTATGTCAAACAAATAAATGAGAAGGAAATAATTCAAGGACTTGCGTTCATTTGCAAGCATAGCTAAGTAACGTAAGATTTGCAATAAAGGTGATTTATCAAGAATGATATACTTTTATTTAAAGAATACCATTAAAACATAATACTGTAACAACTTGCTGTTTGAAACAGTTATGTAATAAACACAAACTGAATAAAGGACAATGATTTGCAAAGGTGAGAAATAAATACCGCCACAAAAGTTAAAGAAGGACTGCATGGCCGTTTCATGCAAACATGTTTTTTTCTGATATCGATAACGCATAAAGGAGGACATGTTATTTAAATGTAAGACTAACTTCGGTGTTGAACCCTAGTATCCTGTCTTTTGTTTTTGTCCTCTGGTTTTGTAGTTTACGTATTGTGTCGGGTACTTGATGACGGATATCGTTTGACGTCTTTAGCCGAACAGTTTGATCTTTTTACTTTATTCAATTCCTGTGTACTGGTTCATATTCTGGACGCCAATCTTTGCTCCTTTCAATTGGAAATTCGGACAAAAACAAAAAAACGAAACTCAAAAATGGAAAAATACTAAATACCAAACTCGTTCAAAGGGTATCTACACGTCTCAATCTTCAAAATCGCTTATCTAAAAATACAAACGCTAACATGTTTAATAATAAAAATCGTGGTTACTCTTCTATCGATAAGTGTTCTGCCAAAAAATGACTTACATGTCCCCGTCTTTCCACCAACAATACGGTAAGGTCCACGTTTAATGGTCGCAGATTTGCCTTAAATTTTGAAACTGATATAAATTGAAAAACTAACAGTATTACCTCTTTACTCACATGAAACAAACGGGGAAATTTGTTGTGGACTTTAGCGGTGTTGTGGAATTTAGATGAATTGTGGACTTTAACGGTGCCACAATGGACTGGACGCTATTTATCTAAACGCACGCAATAGCACCTTTATCGTTTTAAAAGACCCCATAAATTCAAAAGCATCATTTATCAAGACCTTAAGAAGCACAATCATCATATTAAATATTTAACAGTTCAACCTTTAGAAGTAGTAAATAAGCAACCTGGGGAATCTCATTCAAAGTTTGTACGATCACGGAAAATAATTGAATTAAATTGGATTAAAAAATTACAGACAGTCTTTCCTCTCGGTCTTAATGATAATATCATGGGAATTGTTAATATATCAAGAACGATTATGTTAACATTTTGGATATAGTTTCTAAAACTGTTCGTAAAAACCGTTCTCATGGGCGTAGAATAAATCGCAATCAGAGAAAACTTCGTACCAACAATAGAAATATTTCGGACCTAATTACTATTTCAAAAAACAACGGCAGACATTATCTGTTAATCAAGCTCTGTTCTTTACCTGCTAATAAATTACATCAAATTTTAGAGGATTGCAACACAATTCCATATTGCAGTCCTAAGTAGGAAACCGTCCAAATTATAATTGCATATTGTTATTTTAAACTGTTTCCCAAAATTGATCGCCCTGTAGATCATAAAAAAAACATTTGATTAAAATCAAATATGCCAATGCTGCTGCAGCCAGATTATTAAATAAAAATGCACGTGGATATCCACAAATATTCCCGTGCAATGCCAGCAAATGACTAACCTGGTCTAGATTACCTTCTGATAATACTGTTAGGTCAACAGTGAACGGGAGAGCTTTTTTGCTTTCCTTTTCCTGTGACATTACATAAAAAAATCAAAGCCTCATTTATCTGGTTACTTGAACAAAGCCAATGTGTGATATACAATATGTAGGACAAACAGGACGGGAATTTTTTAGACGAACACAGGAAGATCTATACCGCTTCTGAAAAACCTAAGAAATTCAAAAGTATAATTTACCAACATGTAGTTAAACACAACCACAATATTAAAATTATAAGATTCCAACCACTCGAAATTATCCAGAAACAACAAGGGCAATCGCATAAACAATTTGAAGATTCCCGTAAAATTATCGAACTCTCTTGGATTAAACGACTTCAGACAGCTTATGCCCTGGGTCTAAATGACAATTTACTTAATATACTTGGACAAGGGAACATATCTAAAACTTCTTCTATTGATATCATGAATATTGTTGATAAAAGACAATGTAATAATAAGTCTAATGGCAAACGTATCAATCGAAATCAAACATCGTATAAATTATACACTTGATAATCTCCTATCTATATTTAAAAACAATGGTAGGCATCAATTATTATGTAAACTGGGTCAAATACCAATTAGTAAATTACATGATATTTTCAAGGAATGTGACACAATCTCTTTCTTCAGCCCACTCCATGAATATTCGCGTATAATTGCAGCCTTTTGCCACCATAGGCTGTTTCCGCGTATCGATAAACCTGAAGATCATAAACGGCACTTTCTGAAAATTAAATATATAAACAGAGGTATTGATTTTATCAACTTATCGAGTATATTTAATGACTCTACCATTCAAAACTTTATACCTCCCTATTTTGATAACACAGAACCACCTATTATTTCGTACACATACAAAAAAAAAAAACAGCAGAAGTTTAATTTTTAATTATACGTCAGTAACATCAGACGTCAATGCAGAAAATAATACTCCTTTAACTTGAAACTGTGAATCGTCGAAGTTTAGATATGATCCCTATGGCCATGTTATTACGGGACCTCAATATCGTCCAAGACAGAAAGGTTAAAAACTTTTTGAAAAAAGGACCGAAATATCGTCCTCCATCTAAAATAGATTGGAAACAGTGTCGTCAGGTCACAAAAGACGCTCTTTCCTCTTATTGTAAAAATTAGTGTAAACGGGAAAAATCTGATAAAAAATCTCTTGATTCTTATTTAAATGAATGTTGTGGATATTCGAATATCACATTTTGAAAATAATTCAGAAATAAATAAAAGAGTAGTACTACATAATACGCCTATTACTAGAATAAGAAATAAACTTCAAGAACTTTCAAAGCGGTTTGTGTTTGTACCGTCCGACAAAGCAACCAACAATGTGGTGGTGGTATGCCGTAAATACATGTACTACACGGACGTTCTTAAGAATGAAATTTTAAATTCATCTACATTCAAGTCCGTGCGCTCCACAGAGAGTCATAAAGTAAACAAACATATCATAACCACATCACAGTTTAAGGCCTCTTCTGAACATTTGAAGGTCCCTACTATGTATTGGTTACCTAAACTACACAAAAAACCAGTAAAATATCGTTTCATCTCGGCCTCTAGTAAGTGTTCTACAACTAACCTTTCAGTGCTATAAACTAGTTCCTTAACAACTATTAAAGAAACTATCATAAACTTTTGTAATAAAATATATGAAAATAGTGGTATTAACTATTTTTGGAGTATAAACAATTCTTTGGATACTTTAGATAAATTTCGTGCTTTTGATAGTCCTGTTGACAGTTTTGACTTTTAAACTGTTTACACTACACTTCCACACAATCTTATCAAACAAAACTTTTCCTATTTAATTAAATGGCCTTTCGTTTAATCTGAATGCAAATATATTTGCTGCAACTCATTTTAAAGCCTTCTTCTCAAATGAGAAAGGTAAATATGCTAGATATACTTACTGGAGGTGTGATGAGATGATTGAAGCTGTTAATTTTCTCCTTGATAATATTTATGTACGTTTCGGCAACAAAGTTTATCTACAGGTTGTAGGTATTCCTATGGGCACCAATTGCGCCCCTTTAATAGCAGACTTGTTGATGTACTGTTATGAATCACAGTTTATGACCAAACTCAGTAAAGACCCGTCTAAATTGCATTTAATTGATAAATTCAACAACACTTACTGTTATCTTGATGATATTTTTTCGTTAAATAATCAAGAATTTTCTAAATATACTGACGAAATTTACCCAAAGGAACTTACTTTTAATAAATCAAATGTAAACGGTAATAACTGTCCTTTCCTAGATTTAGATATTTTAGTTTTACACGGGAAACTGCACACTTAGAATTTACGACAAAAGGGACGATTTTTCGTTCTCTATTGTTAATTTTCCTTTTTTTGATGGTGATGTTCCTTTGGCACCATCTTACGGTGTTTATATATCACAACTCGTTCGCTATGCCCGTGTCTGTTGTGACGTTTTTTATTTTAATGAACGTAATCTATGTATCACTGGTAAATTATTAAGTCAGGGATTTCGTTACCACAAATTACTTAAAACCTTTAATAAATTCTTCCATAGATGTAAAGATTTGATTTTGAAGTTTGGTTGTACCTGTAAAAACTTATTTCAAACGGGATAGCCCTTCCTCATTTTTACGGAGATGTTGTTTACCGTGCCCGGAAATTTAGAAACGATCCTGGTAAACTTATCGATCCTTTGAATAAACTTATTCTAAAAGGTTCCCAATTCAACACTGTAATTAGATCTTTGAATAATGTTTTATTGGTATTAATATTGATTTTGTTATCAGTAAATTAAAAGCAAACTAAATATTATTGTTATATACATATTCATAATTATGGATCTACAATCTGTCGATACCTGTATCTTGGCATTGCACAAGGTCATGTTTTTCTCTTACTGTTTATGACGTATTTACACTAAATCCATTAGATGTTGAATGTGTACTGATTGATAATTTAGTCTTAGATGCATGATTTTTTTTTAGTTGTTATTGGCTTTGAACTAGCTGTCAGTAACAGCGAGTACTCTCAGATCTGTACTTAGTGTCTTTTTGTTGTTGGGATGTACAAGTACCCGGCCACGTCCACTCTGTGTTTTTGTTAGATGTATGTGTAGTTGTATCCATCTGATGAGTTAAGCCTTTTTCAACTGATTTTTATAGTTCGTTCTTATCTTGTACTGTTACACCACTGTCCCAGGTTAGGTTGAGGGTTGGGATGTTTAACCCCGCCACATTCTGTATGTAAGTGCCTGTCCCAAGTCAGGAGACTGTAATTCAGTCATTTGTTGCTGTGTTACATATTTGTTTTTTGTTCATTTTTTTTTGTACATAAATTAGGCCGTTAGTTTTCTCGTTTGAATTGTTTTACATTTGTCATTTTGTGGCTTTTTATAGCTGACTATGCGGTATGGGCTTTGCTCATTGTTGAAGGCCGTACGGTGACCGATAGTTCTTAATTTCTGTGTCATTTGGTCTCTTGTAAAGAGTTGTCTCATTGGCAATCATACCACATCTTCTTTTTTATTCAATAAAGGTTTTGATTTTGTAAATATTGCCGGTACTTTTAATGACCATTCTGTTAAAGAACAAATTCCTGGCTATTTTGATAATACTAAACTCCCTCTTACTTGTTATGTTTACAAAAAATCTACCCGGTAATATGTGTTTAATTATAACGAAGTGTGTAAAGATATTAATATCAGTGACACTACACCTACGTCATGAAATTGCAGTAATTCCGAATACATTTATGGCCCCAGTTCCCATGTTATAACAGGCGACCTTAACATCGTTCATGACCGAGAGTTGAAATCATTCCTCAGTAAAGGACCTAAATATCGTCCACCGTCAATTATTAATTGAAATGAGTGTCGTAATATCATCCACGACTCACTCCGTACTTACTGCTCGCAATGGATAAAAACGAGAAAAAGCTGGCAAAAAATCCTTAGATTCTTTTTTTAATTCAGTAATGAACATAGTTGATATTCGTATTAAACATTTTAAAGAACATTTTACTCCTAACAACAACCATAATCGCCCTATTTCTCGTATGAAACATAAGCTAAAAGAACTCGTTAAGGAATTTGTTTTTGTCCCGGTTGATAAGGCTGCTAATAATATCAATATTGTTTGACGTAATTTTTACATTTTGGTTCTGCAAAAGGAAATCACGAATTCACCAACATTCCAACTGACTCCATTTTCGGAAAATGACATCTGTAACAAACATAAACTTTTAGCTACCTCTTTACAAGCAGAACTAAATACAATGAACGTTCCACCTATGTACTGGCTTCCGAAGGTGCACAAAACACCTTACAAATATAGATTTATTTCTTATTCAATCCATTGTTCCACAACTAAACTGTCTATTCTATTTACTAGTACACTTGGTACAATCAAAAACCTGGTAATAAATTGTTCAAATACGGCTTTTGAAAATAGTGGAATTAATTACTTTTGGAGTGTCAAAAAATCGTTTTCTACCCCATATACCACTTTCCCTCATAATCTTATTTAGTTCTTTTGTTTGTTGTTACTAAAAAATGACTTAAAAGAGTTGGAACATATATATTCGCATTCTGACTTTTTGAATGCCTATTTGATTAAAAAAAAAAATCACACACTGAATTAAATGGGCATTTAAAAAGTCAGAATGCGAATATATATGTTCCAACTCTTTTAGGTCATCTTTTAGTAACAACACACAAAAGAACTATGTCAATTGGACCTACTTTGATACCATAACTGCCCTTGAATTTTTACTAGATAACATTTTTGTTCGCTATGGAGATTCCGTATATCGTCAAGTTATCGGAATTCCAATGGGTACTAACTGTGCACCATTTATTGCGGACCTGTTTTTGTATTGTTGTGAGTTACAATTTGTGATTAAAATCAGCACAGACCCATCGAAACAACATTTAATACAAAAATTTAATAGCACTTTTAGATATTTGGATGATATATTGACTCTCTATAATGACGACCTCATTATGTACACTAAAGAGATTTATCCTACTGAACTGACTTTAAATAAACATAATACTAACAATGAACACTGCCCTTTCCGGGATCTTGATATCTATATCTTTAACGGGGAACTTATTACCAAAATTTATGATAAAAGAGATGAGTTTACATTTCCTATTGTTAATTATCCATTTGTAGATGGTGATGTTCTCTTGTCACCATCTTATGGTGTTTATATATCCCAACTTGTTCTATTCGCTCGTATATGTAACAACGTATTTGATTTTAACGAAATAAATCTCTGCATTACTGACCAATTAATACACCAGGGTTTTCGATATCACAAACTAGTCAAAACATTTACTAAATTTTATCATCGGTACAAGGACATTATTCGTAAATATAAATCAACATGCATACATCTTATACGTTCAGGTATTTCACATCCAATATTTCATGGTAATATTCTTTACAAAGCACAAAAATGTCGGCATTCACCTCAAAAGCTACCCAAACCTTCAAACAGACTTATTCAGAAGGAATATAGTTACGATACTGTTGTCAGGTCATTAAAGATGGCATATTTTGGTATAAATATTGATTCGCTCATAGGGTCTTTGCATCATAATTAATTGAGGTCTGATGGTGGCATGTCAGTAACTGCTAGTAGTCCTTTGTTAATTTATGTATCATTGTCATTTTGCTTATTTTTTTTTTTTACCTATTCTTACATCGGACTCGGACTTCTTTTAAACTGAGTATTACTGTGCGTATTGCTGTGTGTTTGTTTATTCTACATTGGCTAGAGGTATAGGGGAGGGTTGAGATCTCACAAATCATGTTTAACCCCGCCGCATTTTTGCGCCTGGCCCAAGTCAGGAGCCTCTGGCCTTTGTCAATCTTGTCTGTTTTTAATTTTAGTTCATTTATATGTATAGTGTGACGTCCATTTTCACTGACCTAGTACACATTTTTGTTTACGGGCCAGCTGAAGCCCACCTCCGGGGGTGGGATTTTTTCGCTGTGTTGAAGACCCATTGGTGGCCGCCGGCTGTTTTCTGCTTTGGTCGGGTTGTTGTCTCTTTGACACATTTCTCATTTTCATTTTCAAATTTTATTAACTAGACTTGTATTTACAAACTTTGCACTTGTAACGTTAAGTTCCCGATCAAGCTGGGGAGATGGAATAAAATTCCAGAAAAAGAAATGATAATTATGTACATTCTATCAGACTGCTGTAAGGGATGAAGATTCTACACTTATATATGTTCAGGCTATTCGGATAATTAACTTGCTATCGTCTGAATAGTCAGTAAATAAGTGTTTTATTATATAGAGAGAAACGGTTTGCTTCTAAATGATGGTCTCCCTGATTTGAAGTTGTGTTTGTCGTGATGTTTTGCATTCTTACTGTTATATTTTTTTTAAAATACTTATTTAAAAACAATTAAAAACAGGGGAAAAAATGATGGCTATCAAAACGAAATCATAAAAGAAACAACATTTTATATCTTTAAGGGGCATTACATGTAGCTACGAGATATAAAACAAAATAAACTATGTATTTGTTTTTGTTCAATCATTAATGAAAGTGAAATAGTGAAATAAAAATTCGCTTTTAGCAGCCAGTTTAATTACATTTTGTCAAAATAGGCAAAAAAACATCGCTTATAGTGAATAATTGACCTACTTGAATCCGTATTCATGTGACCTTCAATTTAACCCTTTAGCTAGAGATTGGTTACGCAATTCAATTCAATATTTTATTAAAGTCTCATCTCTCAACAAGTACAATCAATCTATATACATTGTAAAATAACACCAAATAAAATGAGAGCCATTCTATACAGAATTATAAGAGACTATTAAAATGCATAGATATAATACACTAAACAATATGAAATAAAATACTATTTACAATATATACAATTTCTACGCCTTTTTAAAATTAAATGACAGGTTTTGACACACACACGTATCATGTTTACATCTGAGAATAAAAACACTAACTTTTGGTTATCATCTAAAGTATTAAAATTTTCATTAAAAGTTTCAGCAACATAATATAAGTGGTTTCTAAAATCGTCATAAAGAGGACATCTTAATAAAACATGCGCTTCATCTTCAATAAAAACGTCACATATATGGCACTAAAACAATATTTTCATATCTCTCTGTTTCAATCCTTAGGGGAGCAACACCACATCTAAATTTGGCGAAAGCACTTCTTTGACTGAAGGGTAAAGCTATTTTGCAGTATTCCTCCGGTTCAAAATTTTCTTTAAACAATCTGTACGTTCGTAGCTTATTACCACCTCTACCCGATATAGATTTATCAGAATGTAAAACTGCATGTCAATTATCGACATGTTTTTCGTGTAATTTTGACATAAAAAGTTTTACAACATAATTAGTGTCCATATTTTCAGGACACGATAAATGACTTAAATTAAGTTCACAGAAGGTTTTCCTTACTAAAAAATTCCAGTTTTTAACACACTTATGCTTAATACTCATACTATCAGCCCACTTGTGAACTTTTGCATTTAACCGATTTGAGCTCATGTTATTTAATCTACACCACAAACGAATAATACTTTTCCACTGCTTATCAAAAATAGGTGTTATACCTAAGCCTCCAGTGACTGCAGCATTTGGTGCATATTTTTCTACCCCAAGAAAAAATGTTCATGCCCTATTATGTATGGAGTTAATACAAGAATATGTTTTTACACCCCATATACCTGCTTCATATTCTATTATAGGACAAACCAAACTTTCATATAATTTTACAAATACATCGAAACAAACACCACCTAAAAGTTTACACTTGGCTATTACCAAACCTAAAGCTCTATTAGCTGCAGATGAAACGGCTTTTGCAGTAATATTATAGTCTAAATGCTCGTTTAAAACGAGACCAAGATATGTATAACTACTTAAAAACTTAATAGTATGACCATTACAATTAAAAATTACATCAGATCTAGGTATAGATGGCGGTCTAAAATGTACAACGTTACTCTTGTTTGCATTAATTGTCATACAATTGTCTTCACACCATGTAGATAAAGCATTTAACAGAAGTTGTAGCTCTTTTTCATCGTTTGCTATAACAACAACGTCATCAGCATATAATAAAATACACAGTTTTTCATCACCTATTTCTATTCCGCAGTCAAAGGACTTAAGAAATGTAACTAAATCATTAATATACAAGTTGAACAAAATGGGCGACAAGGGACATCCTTGTTTCAAGCCACAGTTAACATCAAACCAGTCTGTGAAATGACCGTTTATTCTTACAAAACATAAAACATTTGTATAAATTGACTTAATAGCAGAACAAAAAGTATGCGCAACACCAATTTTATTTAGTTTATACCATAAAATATCCCTTTGTATAGTGTCGTAAGCCTTTTTAAAATCAATAAAGGCGCAAAAGGTTGATTTACGAAGTTTTTTTCTTACATCAATCAAATTAGTAAGACTAGATAATTGGTCAATTGTACTACGCTGTTGCCGGAAACCATTCTTTTCGTCGGCCAGTACATTGTTATCATCTACCCATTGAGCTAATCTATCGTTCAGTATATTACAGTACAATTTGTAAGACACTGCTGCCAGGGCGATCCCTCTATAACAAAGGGTGTCTCTCGCGTCTGACATGTTAGATTTAGGGATAGGATTTATAATAATTCAATTCCATAAATCGGGAACATTACCATATCTAAAACAAATATCAAATAAATGGTATAGAAATAGAGCTGAACTCTGATTAAGAAAAACCTCCCCCGGTAGGTTATCGATCCCAGCAGATTTGCCCCTTTTTGTCTTTTCAATAACATGTACTGTTTCTTGAAACAAAATGGGTTCCGTCAACAAAAAATCATTAAAAGTACTCGCTTCATTTATACTGGTACAAGAATCAGAAACCCTAATCGAACTGTTTTGCTGGTTAAGCAATTCTGAATATTCAGATTTTCATGTATCAAGAACATCATTCTGTTAATTCAGAACTCACATTACCATCATCATCGATTACTTCCAAAGGAATTACATGTTTACGACTTTCTGCAATACCTATTTTACCAATCTTTTTCCAAAACATATGCTGATTTTTGCTAGATTCAGAGAGTAATTGCTCCTGCATGTCATACCAATACTTCCTCTTACTTTTTTGAACCTCATTATCAAAATGTTTCCTCTTTTGTACATATATAGCTTTTAGCTGTTTTTGGTGCATTTTATTACATTTATTCCATGCTTTTTCAGCATTACACATCTCATACCATAATTTACTCAAAGATTCATTCCACCAGGGTTTCTTATTCCGATATTTTTTATTAGATTGCTTATCGCCAACAAAAATAGTCTTACTTGGTATTTTATCAGACAACTCTGATTCAACCGTTTTACAAAAATCATCATAAATGCCATTTACACAATTTTGTTGATGTTCAACAGTCTTAAGGTTTTCTATAAATGAACCTATCTTTTGATATATGTTATTGGTATTCATAAAATTAGCAGGCATTTTATTAAAATCAAATTTTTCAAACTTCGTAGAAAATGTCTTATCTTTTTCATTTGTGGGTTGTACATTAGACATAAAAGCATTTAAATCTATATTCCATTTAATTAGTGAATGATCAGGTATTAGTTTTAAATCCACCCCGTTCACGTCGAAGCCTGAGGACGTGACCAGATCATTTGCTCGTATCACACAAAAATCTTTAAAAAAGTTTAAATTATCATAAGGTACAATGCAATAATCAACCACTGAACAGCCTTTTGTTGATATACATGTATGATCATTGTTTACAAAGTTTCTACCATTGAGTATACAACAATTAACGCTAATAAGGAAATCAATAAATGCATTACAGTATGAATTACCTTAAAAATCAACGACATCTCTTTGACATAAATTGTCAACACCCTCAATATAATCACTTTCATTACCACATCTACTGTTAAAATCTCCGCAAATGAAAAGCGGCCCTTTATTTTGATGTTCATAAACTTGTGTAATTAAAGTGTCAAAGAAAGTACCTTTATCGATTTGACGCGTTGAATTTTCTGGAGGTAAATAACAAATGCAAACATTAAATTCAAATTCAGATGATTTTTCAATAAAGTTTATCCACAAAATACCTTCAAATGATTCGTCTAATATAGTAATATGAAATATGTCATATAAATACATTTTTATAAAAATACCTACACCACCAGATCCATTTTTTGCATTTCTATGTAATGCTTTTCTATTTTGACCTATCCATTTATAACCATTAATAAATAATACATCATCTCCTTTCAAATGAGTTTCACCAATACATATAATATCGAAATCAAGTTTATTTATACATATAGAACGAAGAATACAATTATCAGAGTTAGTGTTTTTGTTCAAGTTATTTACATTCCAAAAACCTGCAGATAACTACCATCTACCTTTTCTCGACTGTTGATGTTGGTTTCTACTGTTGTGTTCGTTGTTCTGTTCCCGTTGACTTGTTCTTGTGTTGTAGTTACTGTGTACGTTGGAAGTGTTACTTCGTGTTGAATTGTTCGTTCCACGTCGTGACGTATTTTGTTGTGTATGACAAGTTCCCCTACTTTCATGTTCGCTGCGGTTCTCGGAAGATCTTCTGCTGTTAACATAACGACTGGAAATAACTTCCGCGCCCTTCATATTGATATGTGGATCAACAGACTTTAACACATCTACGATTGTCTGAAAGTTTTTACGCTCAATACGTTGTTGGACAGACTGATCTCTGTGTATGAAAACATCACTGTACTGACGACTAGATTTCAGTTTGTATTTAGCTAACATTACATCATTTACAACTGTTTTAGACTTGCACGAGACTATAATAACACCACTCGTATGCGTACTCCGGCTCTGTTTACGTTCACAGTTAATTGGGGTAATTTTTAATTTTAGCCCTTCTCTGAACAAGGCGGAAATTTTTGATTTGAGATTTTCCTTGGTACTCTCCGGAAGGTTTATGATAACTAGATTACAATCAATATTACTAGTAGGTTGATTGGTTATTTGTTTTGAAAAATCCTCCAGTTTTTTTTTCTACCACTTGTAAGTCCTCGTCAATATCTAGGCGCAAAGAATCTACAATGGCGTTGACTTCAGATCGGACTTTTTTGATTTCCGAACTGACACGTTTGTCAATGATTTGATTAACTTTAACAGTTATTTTACGTTCTATGTTTGTTTCCAGGTTATTAATGCGTGTATTCATATCGCCAAACATATTGCGCATATCATGCGAGAGGGTACTGATCATTTGGTTAAGAATGCGCAAATCAGGAGATATACTTGGGTCCACATGTACTTCAGCTTCCGCAATTACATTACTAACGGACTTTGTCTTGTTACCCTCAACACTACCGCTTACTGTTGCCTGAAGGTTTTTAGTGCGTTTTTGTTGTTAAGTTGTTTTTAAAGAATCTGACTCACTGTCACTGACTGTTGAAAGTTTTCTTTTTAACTTATCTGATTGGGATTGCGTATTGTCAAACAGATGTCCGAACAGAGTTTCGTCATCATTGTAAATTACGTTATGGGCTTCTGTGATGGCACAAATTACACTCACCGAATCATCTAAGATATTACCATCAATGACATCATTGCTTTTACCTTTGTCCTGAGTAGATTTATTTCTGGTATTACCGTTACCGTTATTCTTTTTACCCATTTCATTGCAAAGTTCAAAGTTCAACTAAATAACAAATGGCCTTTGGGTATTTAGTTTTAACTTTACAAGACGTTGGTTAGTGAGTTGTTTTCAGTTAAGTCAATGCAAATTTTTCAATAATCTTCTTATAGTTTAAGTCTTGTAATATTGTGATAAACTACAAAAATCAACACTCACTGCAAAGTAGAACTATATCGGAAGCAAACCATCTATTCCAAAATTGCACAAATTATATAAATCCTTGCTAAAACTAAGTTTTTGTATGAGCTTCAAAAACATCGACCATCTACCATCTAAGTCAAGGGAGGTCGTTTTGGGCGTGGACGAGAATTCATCAATTAAAAGATCAACGAATGTCAACATTGAAAGTGCAACAAAGGTAACCATTTCTTTGAAAGATTCGATCCATAAAAAATCATTCTTATACAGGTAAAAACGATGATTAACTATTTTTTTTAACCTATAACATGAACTTAAACAGACCTGGAAAATCCAATGGCACGCGGTCGCTATCGATTTATATTTATGTTTATGTTTATATCGGGTTATAGGACTGTCGGCAATCTTCGGAAGTTATCTCGATGGTTAACTAGATGGCTTTTAGACTAAGGTAAACACGAAATGCTTATATGTATTATCGCGTCCATACGTTGTTAATTGTTTACTTCAGGCTTATTGTAATTTGGATATACGTTTTAGTATGTTATAAATCAAATATGAGAATTTGAGACAAATTGGTGAACATGAATTTGACAGCTAATGCCCATTTAAAAGGGAATTAGCTACGAGATATAAAAATAAAATAAAATATGATTTTTTTGTTCAGTCATTAATGAAAGTGAAATAGTGAAATAATAATTCGCTTTAACAGCCAGTTTAATTCAAAATAAGCTAAGAAACATCACTAATATATTATTCACTTGCAAGTGAATAATTCGACCTCATTGAATCCGTATTCATGTGACCTTAAATATAACCCCTTAGCTAGATATTGGTTACGCATGTATTATGTGTGTTCAACCATTAAAAGGAATAGAATGTCAACATTGAAAGTGAAACAAATTTGAACCATTTCGATGACTGATTCAATCCACAAAAAATCATTCTTAAACATGGAGGTAAAACGACGATTAACTCATTTTTCTAACTTATAATATGAAATCCAACAGACCTAGAAAAATCCAATTGCACATAGTCGCAATCTATCTATAGTCATGGTTATGTTTATATCGGGTTATGTGACCGTCGGCAGTCTTCGGAGGTCATCTCGATAGTTAATTAGATGACGTCTAAACCCAAATTACACACGACATGCTCATATATATTATCGAGTCTATGCATTGTTAATTGTTTATTTCAGACTTATTGTAATTGGATATCCGTTTTAGTATGTTATAAATACAATAAGAGAATTTGAGTCAAATCGGTGAACATGAACTTAACAGCTAATGCCCCTTTAATGTAGTTTAATAAGTGAGTCATACATAATCAATAATCACTGTAAAAATAAATATAAAAATAATTCAGGTATTTTAACGTTGTGTTTTAAATTTTAAAATTCAAACGGAAACTAGTCTATTTATTGATGTAAATGGAATTGTATGTTCGAATTACTGATAATTTAGATAGCAAATACCTAGCAGGTGTTCATAGTATCTATGCATAGCATTTAGAGAACTATTTGTAACATCATCGTGAACGGTATTTGTAACAACTGCTGGAACATAGATCATTGCATTATACCTAAATTTATCTTACTTCCTATACATTTCTAAGAATATGATTGGTTAAAAGCAACCGCGTGGAGACCGTGTATATTCCATATGGGTTAGTAGGCGGGGCTTATTTCAATACACGGTTAGTAGTGGTGTTACGTCCCTTTATTCAAACAACACGGTGTTGAGGAAAAATCTTAAAGGTTTCAACAGACGAAGAAATTGATGATGAACGATTGAAATAAATTCTTAAAACACATTTAAAGCTAACAAGTTGTTATTGTTGGCATTTGTTTTTGTATAGAACAATGGAAGCTAAGTAGGTTCTTTATACTAACGGTATTGAAGACTTGATCACTTTGATAGGCCACTAGTCTAAATACCACATGTTAAGATTGTCGGTAAGATAAATTCGTTACATAGTGTGCTAGTGACCTAATACGATATATATGGGGTCAGTAAATTCCATATGGGGAATCGAGTTTCGCTCTCACCCCGTATGGAATTTACTCACCCCATATATATCGTATTAGGTCACTAGCACACTATGTAACTAATAGTATTGTTCTATAAGTTCTGTACCTCTTTCCAGGACAGTCTATGTCTAGTGGTGTGCAATTATTTGATATGTCTCTCGTACATTTCTCGTAGTTTTTTTTTTCTCTCGATAAAATGTTTGTGTACGAACGAAATGCAATTTCAGATTTAAGACCACTTCATCCAATACTATCTCTGGTCTCGATACCGTTTTCATCAGGATGTGTAATACATGTGGTCCTGATACAATGGTTTGTATAACGTTTTGAAAATTTGGCTCCAAATAATTTTGGCATAATATTCCTCCATATGTTCTTGTCAACTGCAATATTTTCATACCACCAATGTCCAGAAACAGTTTTCAACGATTCAAGCCATCTAAATTGTTTCCATGCACTTTATTCAAATACAACTTGCATGTGGAAACTGTACATGTTTCATCACATGAAATACAAAAGTTAAAACATTTTCTGAGGTCTATTACTGAGAAATGTATTTTTCATAATTTAATACCATGATTATTGTGATTAGGACTTTACATATTCTTCACGTAGACATTTTAAAGATATGGCATTGTGCACGTGTGCCATCTTGTTGAAGGAGCGTTATGTGCTTTTTTTTTAACTCACCTAGCCCGAAGAGCTTTTCTCATCAATTGGCGTCCGTCCATCTTATTTTAAAAAAATGTGTCCGATGACCCCGCCTGCCAACTAAGATGGCCACCTTGGCTAAAAATAGAACATAGGGGTAAAATGCCAGTTTTGTCTATTATAATAATTTTGAAAACCGTTATAAATAGAGAAAATCTGACACGGGCAGAAATGTTCGGAATGTTGAGCTTTACCAATTGTGCATATACGTCAAAACTGTCAGACGACTTCTTATAGGAGTAATTGGCCTTAAATGACAAATTTTACCTTTTTAGTTTTTATTTCTGCCTACTTTTTTGAAAATTGTAATAGATAGAGAGAAGCTTTAAATTGCAAAGATGACCAGCAAGACAAGTTCTACAAATAAGTCTGCATTGTCGAAATCTACAGTCGATTCCTTATTACAGTTATTGCCCTTTGATGACGATTTTTGCCATTTGTTTGTATTTTTACCTTATATTTTAAAAAAATATAATAGATACATAGGAACTTAAATGCGCAAAAATGAACAGCAAGACATCTACAGTTAAGACTGTACGGAGGAAATCGTCCGACGACTCCTTATTGGAGTTATTGCTCTTTAATGTCAATTTTTACATTTTTTGCGTTTTGCCTTATATGACAAAAATTATAATAGATAAATAGACCCTATAAATCACAAAGATGATCAGAAAGGCAAGATCTACTAATGAGTCAAATTTTGTCGACATAGTTAGGAGTGATTGCCCTTAAATGAGGATTTTACCTTGTTTGTGTTTTGAGCAAAAACTAAAGAAGATAGAGAGAAACTAAACAGACTAAATGATCAAGAAAACAGAGATTTTTGTCATGAATTCTATTCTCGTCTACAATGTCGGAGAGTGGCCTATTTTGAATATGCACATAGACCAAGGTGATCGACACAGGCTTTTTAGTGCCTCTAGTTGTAAAATTTGTAACAATATTTTTGTTGTTGCAACTGCTTCATAGCCAATATCTATATATGTATGCGCAGCGGTAAGTTTTACTGCTATATGAATTTACATTGGCTGGTGAAAACCAGTAATTGTACATGTTGTTACTTTGTTATCTTTATATCTATATAGAATTTTTCGAATTTGGTTTCTCGTAAACTCGACTTGCTTTGTCATTGGTGACACAAGGATAACTGTGGAATACAAATAAGGTCACTTTTGATCTTCTTCCGATCGGCAGTTTAACCCTTGCCAAAGTGGGCGTCCGTTCCGTTGTGCGTGACATATAAATACACAGCCACGTCTATTCAGATTAAATCCAATGCTTGGTGTAGAGAGAATACCAAACTTTCTGCACGTTCAGAAACTTAAAAACAACTCTTTTAGAGGACCGTATGTGACCTGTTGCAAGGCTAAACTTCTGTCTTTATCCACTATATCCTTATCTCTATGAGGTATTCCAAGTTTCACATCTGTTATCGCGATCAAACCCCTATTGAAGGACCGATTTATTGTATTAAATTTTGTAATTGCTTGCTTGAACTCGTCCTTAAAATGTATGAAACATTTTCCATTGGAAGTTAAGCAAACAATAACAAATCAATCGTCGGTAACAGTAAAGCTATCTCCTTTGTGTTTTAGCTCACCTGGCCCAATGGTAATTTTTAGGAAATTTTGCAGTTTTTGATAATTATCTTGAATATTTTTATAGATAGAGATAAACTGTAAACAGCAATAATGTGCAGCAAAGTAAGATCTACAAATAAGTTGACAGGACCAAAATTGTCAATTGACCCCTTAAGGAGTTATTGCCCTTGATAGTCAATTTTTAACAATTTTTCAACAATCATCATTAGGGTATATAGTTTAACAAATATGTCCGACAACCCCGCTTACCAGGATGAAAAATTTTGTCCTGCATTTTTTTTTTAGTTGTAATCTCTGTCCTGCTTTTTTATTTTTCACTCTATTCGGTTCTGCCTTTTTTTTTAGTTTATCCTGACTTTTTTTTACATAAATTGTCATCCTGCCTTTTTTTTTTGCAAAGTGTCTCATCCTGCCTTTTTTTTTACTCAAAACTCCTGTCCTGCCTATTTTTTTCAAATTTCATCCTAGCCCCCCCTCCCTCCCCATAGAAATCAAATGGTAGCTTTCTTAGAGCAAATCGGACATGTAGTTAAAATGTTCATCAGGTTAAGATCTATCTGCCCCGAAATTTTCAGACGAATCAGACAACCCGTTGGTTCAAGGACACAGTTATCGCCCTTTGGTTTTCGTTTTCTACGAATATAGTCCCTAGTGCGAACAGTGTATAACTTGCATTTTTTTTTATACACTTTCCCAATTTATTTCTTGATATTTTATGCATGAAATATTAAGTAAAGGGATGAAATTACATGTTAAAAAAAAATTTGGGTGCTGAATCTTTATGTTAAGTAGTGATTTGGTCCAGTTAAAAAAGGTCAAAAATTAGAATGTCTGAAGCTGTCAAACTGAATTTTAGCCCCCCTTAACACAGAATTGTCAATATTTTGAGTTAGAGCTGGTAGAAGTTTCTATAATTTTGATATTATTTGTATCAATAGTAGTACACTACACTGTAAAAATCTTTTTGAGATAGAGCAGGTGCGATTTTTTTAATTTGAATTTATTGTCTAAAAGAAATGCACTACGAAATAACTGTGTTCTCGGGCCTAAGAGTTGGGTTGCTACCCCTGAATTGGTAATTTTAAGGAAATTTTGCAGTTTTTGGTAATTATCTTGAACATTATTATAGATAAAGGTAAACTGTAAACAGCAATAATGTTCAGCAAAGAAAAATCTACAAATAAGTTAACATGAACAAAATTGTCAATTAACCCCTTAAGCGAGTTATTGTCCTTGATAGTCAATTTTTTACATTTTTTCGTAAATTTTTGTAATCTTTTACAAAAATCTACCCCTCTGAAACTGCTGGGCCAAATAGAAACAAACTTGGCCACAATCATCATTAGGGTATTAAGTTTTAAAAATGTGTCCGATGACTCCCCCTGCCAATAAAGCTGGCCGATGTGGCTAAAAATAGAACATATGGGGTAAAATGCAAGTTTTGTCTATTGTTTTGATAACCGTTTTAAATAGAGGAAATCTGAAAAAGGGTAAAATTGTTCAAAATGTTGAGCTCTACCAATTGTTCTTATACGTCAAAACTGCCAGACGATTTCCTGTAGGAGTTATTGCCCTTAAATGATAAATTTTACCACTTTTTTTCATTTTTGCCTATTATCTTGAAAACTTTAATAGATAGAGAGAAACTTTAAAGTGCAAAAATGATCAGAAGGACAAGTTCTACAAATAAGTCTTATATGGTTGAAATCGTCAGTTGAATCTGTATTAGCGTTAATGCCCTTTGATGACGATTTGTACATTTTTTTGCGTTTTTGTCTTATATCCTAAAACTTATGATAGAACGAAACTTAAATAAACAAAAATGATCAGCTAGACAAGACCTACTAACAAGTCAAATTTTGCCGATATAATTAGTAGACTGTTACTCTTTATAGGAGTTATTGCCGTTAAATTAGAAATTTGTTTTATCCTCTTTTGTGTTTTGAGCAAAAGCTTAATGAGATAGAGATAAACTAAACAGACTTCAATGATCAGCAATATAAGATGAAAAAAAAGCAAAGATTTTTGTCATTAATTCTGTTCTCGTCTACAATGTTGGAGAGTGTCCTTTGTTGAATATGCATATAGACAAAGGTGAGCGACACAGACTCTTTAGAATCTCTAGTTTTGTTTCTCTTGTGGTTAATATATCTCCTTCTCCGACCATCGGTTTTTATCTGAAATATATATTTTAGAGCACTCTTAGATTTACTCTGGCCCTGTAGCAGTATTTATATCAGTACTTGAAGAAAACCTTGTTTTGTAACATTTTTTGTATGTTTTTTGAAAAATGACACTTTCATACATTTTATTCAAATCCTTCAAAGCAGCGTTACATGTAACAATATAGATATCAGAAGATGAACAAAACTCAGACCACATAGTCAGTTATAAAGGGCCTCTAAATGACAAATGTAAAACAATACAAACGAGAAAACTAACGGCCTGGTTTGTGTACAAAACGTTGAACGAAACACAACTATGATATACAGAAACAAACGACAACCACTGAATTACAAGCTCCTGACTTTAGACAGGCACATACAGAATGTTACGGGGTTAAACTAGTTTGTTGGCGTCAAACCCTCCCCTAACCTGGGCAAGTGGTGTGACAGTACAACATAATAACATACTATAAAAATCTGTTGAAAACGCTTTACTCATCCGTGGCAGAGTATTTATACATCCCCACAACAAAAAAGAAACTGAGAGTACCCGCAGTTAATGACAGCTATTTCAAAGCTAATACCAACTTATAAAAAATCATGCAGCTAAGACTACAATATCAATCAGTACACATCCAACATTCAATGGATTTAGTCATTGGGAAGAAAAAGGAGAATAACAAAAATCATTCCATGAAAAACGAGTCACGGAAAGTCCCTTATCAAATGGCAAAATCAAAAGCTCAAACACATAAAACGAATGGAAAACAGCTGTCATATTCCCCACTGGGAACAGGCATTTTCTTATTAAGAAAATGGAGGATTAAACCTTGTTTTATAGCTAGCTAAAAATGAAAAACAAGAATACAAAAAGTGACCATAGCAAAATTACACAAAGGCGGGATGTATAAATACCGACTCACGCCAAAAGGATATTACCAAAAATAGACTAAACAGAAAAGGATAATAATATACAAAGACAAATAAAAGGAACACTTTAACACGTAATTAAGATGACGAACAACGTCAGTACCTAGAAGATGTCATTAACGCTAGAAGATGGCATAAGCAGTTAGAGACAAAGATGACCTTGTGTATTGCCAAGATACAGGTATCGACAAGTTCCTTTGCTTGCTGATATTGTTCAGGATTTATTAATTCGTCCTCACGTGTTTTAAAAAAAAATCATTTAAATATGTTTCTGCTGTCAAAACGTATAGTTATCAGCTAAGAGATCTTTTTGCACAAAACGAGCTGTTGGTCTTTCGAATCTCTCCATAAAATATCTGTTGGGTCAGGGAAACATCTCGAGTGCCTTCCTCGTTGAGCTGATTTGAACTGAAAATTACCACTTTTCTCATTTCAAGAGTCATTTATCACTTTAAAATCTTCATTAATTTTGTAACCATTTTCGTGTTCTTCGAATCACGATCGTCCAGTTTTTTCCCTAAATCCCGAACCCTCCCGAAAAAAACCCACAAATAAGTCTTCTGCAGCTGTGATCATTCTTCTTCCTTAGTGCGTATGATGTACCACTATAGTGGTGCACCCACAAGTGCGTAAGTAAAATATCTGTGAATATAGATGTAGAGTCACAGTGGGAAGTTATCTTTAAAAATAATAACTGCATGTGCATCAACATAACAGTACAATCTAACATATATATAAGACTTATGAAATCCTGGAGGTGGGGCAGCTAGTTATTAACTAAAAATTAATAAATTGGCCTGATCAGAACTGAAAATAAATAACTTTGCACAAGCCAGGATAAAAATTAATATTCTGCGACAAATTTACAAGAAACAATTGTGTACAAAAGTGAAAATAAATTACATCATTAATACTACTTTCGATTGAGGACCACAACTTTATTATAGTTCCAGTTTTCAAATTCGACAGATCGAAATATGATACGGTAGACTTGATTTGATAATCCAACAGTAATTTTTGCGTATAGAATTTGTCAATTGTTAATTTCACATATTTTCCAAAGACAACTTGCATGAAGTTTTTTTGTCGTTCCCACAAGAGAAGCGAAAGATACCAAAGAGACGTTCAAGCTTGAATTAACCAACTTTTCTGCATTTTATGGTTTTGTTTACATCTAAGATTTATGATGTACATGTAGTTGATTTAGAATTAACTTATCACTTCTGATAATTATAGGTTTCATAACGAGTGAGAATTGGATATCGCTTAATATCAACTCTAGTTATTTAATTTCAATATAATAATAAACGAGCCTTCGGCGAGTTTATTATTGCTATTTGAATTAAATAACGAGAGTTGATATCAAGCGATATCCAATTCTCACAAGTTGTTAACCCTATTTCACTATATTGTGTCGAATTAAAAATCCCGCGAATCGTTGATCTAGTCTTTTGCACATACCAGTATGACGTCATATGTCCTGTCCCAATGTAAAATTTTAACATTAGACATTTTAAAACTTTTTTACGCTTCAGAATGTAATAAAATTTGACAAAATGAAGACTTTTAGGTGAAAAGTGTGAGTGTTTTGTATATTATTGAAGAAATCACATATGTCCGTTTCCACGCACGAAATGTACATCGTCTTAAACCTTTGAAAGTTATCAATGATCCAACGAATAGCCAATGGAAATGTCGTAATATCGTCTCATGAAGCTGAATAAGCCAATCAAATTAACGCATATTTTCATATCACTTTTTCGAGAAATATCTCTTCATGAAAGAAATGGATAGCAGGCCACAACCATAAGAGAATAATGCCTAGAAGGTTTGGCTGTCTTGTATAGAGCTATGCAGTGGTTGTTTTGACACCAAACAGTAGATAAGTAATACCTTTAACAGGGACCTTATTCACAAAGCATCCGTAAAGTTACCGCACCCGTAAACGTTGCGGAATGGTTGCGAAATTGAAAGTTTTGTATTCACAAAAGCTGCGGAAATTTCGCATCCGTAAACGTTGCGGAATATGTCCGGAAATACCTGAGAATATTTACGGGACGTCATGACTATCCGTAAACGTTGCGGAATCGGGCACTTGTGTTAATTTTAAATCATTTTTACTTTAAAAAACAATAACTACATTTTTAAACAAGCTTTACTTTACTCCAGTCTATTTCTTTGCAATCATTGGTTTGAAAGTGGGTACTTTGTGAGCTGCTCTAGTAAGTCCGTATTACGGAAGCCCATTGAGGACCTCACAAAAATATGATTGAATTACATTTAAATATCACGAATAAAAATTGATATAATAAAAAGTTAAATAGAATAATCATTTAGTAAACGCTTGGTGATTGTTTAAGCGATAGTAATCAGCATTCCTTTGTCGCAATACATTTTGAACCCGCTTTTTTACGTTCCTGAACAATCATTTTTTTTCGTATTAATAAAAAAAAAACGTTTATTATTTTATGATATAGAGCCTACAGGTACCAACAATTTTTTCAAATTAAATGTGGAACTATATTTTTCACTTCCCTTCTGAAATAAGTAATGTTTTTCTCAAGAATTTTAGTTGGAGGAACACTATGAGAACGCTTATTCTGAGGCTCTAAATTATCAATATTTTACAGATTAGGCGTTCTGTCGGGGGATATTCCCGTACTTCGTAGTGTGTTATTACATAAATAACGCATAGTTGAAATGGTGACAAAGCAGATTGTTACCACCACGAAAAAACATTGTCAGCCGAGTTATTACAAATTTTTTTTTTTTTTTTTTTAAGTTAAAAGTCTATGAAAAAGGTCTGAGAACGAAACGTATAACATGAACATTGTCTTTTGAACTATTGATGTAAATTCAAAGCATGGTCATTTACGTTATACTTTTTTGAATGATCTGCACGAGAGAGTGACATTCAAAAATTGTCTCCCGCTTAACCATGGGATAGAGTGATTTGTCTCCTTCGTATTAAGGTGTAATACCACCAAATCGTACGAAAAAGGGTCGAAAAAAATATTCTCTTAAATTTGACAGTTGTAGGAAATTAATCATACATTTCAAATTTTGGGTCATAAACATATATCTTGGGTGTTTCAAAGCAGCATTATTTTTTTTTATTTGGTGTTTCTATAGAATATTTTGAGAACTTCAGTATACATGGTTACTAAAGCTTGTACAAGGGTAAACAAAGTTGGTTAACTTCCAGTGATGGTTATTTTCTTATATGCAATCAAATATTATGTGAAATTTTGTCTATAGTGGTGGACAGGATAAAACTTTACTCATGCCAAGTATTTTCTTTATTTGAAACAAAGATAAGTTCTGCACAAATTTAACAAAGACTAATAGGAGAAAATCAATGGTGGTATTACACCTTATCCAATCAAAATCTGGCATTTTTACGTGAAATTTAATAAAATGTTTTGTTAATTTAGTATAGATAAGTATTTGATATTGAAAGTATTCAAAATGCAATTTTCCATATGATTTTATTTCTAAGGCAATATAATGATTTGTAAAAAATATTGATTTTCATTGCTGATATAAACAACTGATAGAAATTGCATTAAAATTTGTCAGTACTAATTGTACGCGTTGAACGCTGCAAAGAACGGACGAACAAACGTCTGTAATTTTTATGTCCCCGCGGCACATTGCACACATGGCGGGAACACTTAACGTAGGAAAGTTTTGACGTCATTAAATACGTATGACCTCATACCTAAAATGGCGTTCCAAGTGATGTTCCAACCAAATAATAACGCAATAAGAAGGGAGAGAATATTTCGTGACAGAACTCATCCCTTAGATGTATATGATGATTTTGAGTTAATAAGAAGGTACAGAATGCCTAGAGAAGCTATTCTTAATATTGTTGACATTTTGACAGATGATTTAGAGCCAAAGACTATGCGTTCACATAGTGTTCCTGCAAGTCTCCAGGTTTTGACTGCCCTCAGATACCACGCTACTGGGTCATTCCAGCAGGTTGTTGGTGATTTAGTAGGTTTAAGTCAACCAACAATATCTAGAATTGTAAGAAGAACTTCAAGAGCTTTAGCAGCTAAAGTAGCTGATTTTATAAAGTTCCCATTGTCTCCACGGGAATAGCTTGCTGTCAAGCAAGGCTTTTCAAATGAGTTCAATATGCCGAATAAGGTTGGGTGCGTCGATGGTACACTGATAGCCATCAAGAGACATACTGAAAGAGAAGATACATATGTATGCAGGAAAATGTTCCATGTATTAAATGTGCAAGGTGTGTGTGACAAAAAAAAAACTGACAAATCTTGTCGTGAAATGGCCTGGATGTACTCATGATGCGCACATTTGGAATAATTGTGAATAAATGAACTATATGGGGATCATCACAACATCGGTCATCTTCTTGGAGATTCAGCCTATCCTCTTCGTTAGTACCTATTGCCACCATTGAGAAACCCATACACATTATCGCTAATCCCGCTTGACCCGAGAATCAGTCCCGCTCGAACTTTTGACGTCATACAACAATCACTTTTCCATTGTGGCGTCAGATATTTTCTATTATGACGTCAAAATTTTACGGGAACTTGTGTGATGTCCAGTAATAGCGGACAAATAGCGATAAGGTGTATTAACACCAGGTGAAAGAGCTTTTAATTCAGCCCATAAAAGAGCAAGGCAAAGAATTGAGGATACATTTGGTCGATGGAAGAGCAGATGGATGTGCATACATAAATATGGTAGGTTCAAAAGTAAAAAAAATATGATTTATCAGAGATAACAACTCTACTTCAAAATAATCAATTGATATAAAAAAAATATATATATTAAACCATTTTAGTGTATTTTTTTTTTGCATTATTTACACTGTTTTAACAAATACCAAATATTCTGCTTTTGTTCTAATCAATATTTCAACTTACCCATTTTAATTTTAACCCTAATAGTAAAAAAAATATATATAACGGACTGTTAAAGAAATTTTGATTTCTTTACTTATAGCGAGAAAATCGATGACACCATTATTTTTTTATTTTCTTAACTGTCTTCTCATATTTCATTTCAAAATTCTATTTCACATTTTTTTGATATAAAAATTTGTTTTAATTAATATATAATTTATGCCAAAACTGGCATAAAAAAATAGCATAACGGTGTTGCACACTTTTTCTTATATTTTGTGAAAAAAAGCATTGATACTTAAGGTATAAGACAATAGGAATCATTCACGACTTTTCACGCGTGGCGGCGTTGCGGTTCCATAAGTGGTTACTTGAACGCTTCAATCACGTAAAACGCTTGCATCTGTATTTACAACGTAAACAATGGCATCCGATGATTACAATACCTGGTCTGTTCCAGAACTAACGTAACGTAGAGCTGTCACAAGAGACAGAAATATAGATCTTATAGAAAGGTAAACGATGTATTTAAAAAATATTGAGATTTCTTCTATTATAAGCGGAAACGCCGCTACAGTACATTGCCAAAAAGCTTTCGTCACCTACATTTTTGGGCTATATATTTCATATAAAAAGACGTTTATTGGAGGCATTTATGGTTGTATTTTTACAAATAATGTGTTGAAAAACGCTGAATTGTATATAAAGAGTATTTGTTTGTTTTGTCATAGCTCTGTCATCAGTTGTTTTTATTTTCTCCTGATGTGAACACTATACTATTTTTTACAATTTAATTTGGTTGAAATATAAATATATAGCAAGATTGTTTATAATAGACAATAATATTTATGTTTATCTCAGAAGAAAATGAAAATAAACAAATAATTATTCTGCTGTTGGTACCAAGTTGCATAAAATCAAATCAGAAATGTCCCCTAAATAATCTTTTGAAATGCAATTTTATATGAAATATTTAGTGTGAAATACCAAGTGACAAATACATGTACCCCAAGTTAGAAAAAAACCAACAAAAAAAAAATCCACTGAACATATAAATAGTCATGAATGTATTATTAAACTTTCTAGGATACATTTAAATGATTTTGTATAATAATAATTAATAATAGGGGTTCTATACAGATATTATCTATTGGCCATAAAATGTGATACAGACCCTGCAGACTGGGCAAGGGAAAATTAAATTTAACTTGTTATATACTGGGACTATTATACTAACAGTCTATTAGTCCCAGTTATATATAAACAATTTATTACTTTTGAAAATGGGACAATTACAAAAGGAAAGTATTAAATCCCCCCAATACCACTTTTAAACAAGACATGATTCTACATTTTTAAGCTTTAAATATTTTAATATGTCTCAGCTTCATCAACTTAAAAAAAAAAGACACTGTGAAAAAAATATAAAGGCCATTCTCTGCAAACTTTTTACATATAACATGATGGAGCCATTTTTGGAAATTTTAAAAGATATGTACATCTATAATGAAGTTTTATTTGCAATTCAAGTTCAAACAAGGAATTATTTAAATATGGAATAATTTCAAATTCTGCAAAATTGATTAGAACATAATTATGAAAACTAACCCAACTAAATATTTTTCAAACTTAGAAATGTGGTCCCTATAGTTCTGCGTCCTTTTTGAATCCTTTCTGTTCTTGGCAGATAATCTTATAAGATTCTAAATAGTTTTCTAAACTATTATACTCTAGAAAAAAATTTTCCTAAACTAGTAAAAAGTGTTATACCTCTGTTGTTTGAAGGGCTATGAAAACATCTTCCTTTGAATATGGGTTAAATAAATTTTCTCTCCAATAAGAACTTCTTGCTAGAGAGAAAATTTTATTAATTTTTAAGAAAAAAGTAGTGTTTCATAATTTTATATACATATCATGCCCAACATTCAGCATACAAGATTTTTTCAAAATTTCATTAGTTATACCATTAAACTTGTCTCAGAAAAAAATTCCTATATTCCTTAATATAACACGTGTTATAGGAAAAAAATTTCTGAGACAAGTGCCTGTGATTAATCGCTAGCCATTCAGGCCAGGCCAGATACATTTTTTGTAAGTATAGATAATTGTTAATGTGTCAATCCTAGTCAGGAGCCTTTAATTTAGTAGTTATAGTTGGTTAATTTCTGATATATATACATATATATTTGTTTTTTTATTGTCTTATTTTATAATTTAAAATCAAGCCATTAGTTTTCTTGTTTGAATTTTCTTTCATTTTTTTAATGTTGTGACCTTTGTAGCTGACTAGTCCAATGTGATTTTTTCTTGACTGTATTTTATTTAATATTTTGACTTTTTTTTTATCTTTTGTAGAATCAATTAGAAGAGCCAAAATTTATAAGCTTATAGATTCAAAACATTCTGGAGGAGCAGATTGTGTGAAGGTATTTATCCTTTTATAGCCTCAATCTATATCACAAAAATGTATTTGTGTTAAAATATACAATTACCATTAAGAGAGTTGATTTTTTGTAAGACCAAGTAAAGGTTACAGGTCCTAATCTCAGTTGGGAAAATGGTACTGTACAGTTTTATTTTAGTACTGGTGAACTCTACCGTTACAGACTTGTATGATAATAATACACCTGAAACTCCACAGATGTACGTGTATATCTAATAGCTATAAATATTCCGTCCGAATCCAGCCACACTGATTAGATGTCGCTTTTCAATATAATTTTTTATGAAACCAGGCTGGATTAAAATAAAATTTTCTTGTGTAATTTGATGAAATTTAAATTATCTCCACTAGTTTACTCACTAAACAACAGGACCAATTTGTTAACATTTTCTTTACAGAAGCCAGCAGAAGTCAAGAGAAATAAAAAGAATGGAACAAAAGAAAAATTGAAAAAGAACAGTGAAATGACAAAATTAAATAAAATTTTTGCATTTCTTATTGTTGTTATCTTGTGTATTGTTGACCAAGACATCAAAGAAAACCATCGAAAAGCTGTTCAGACAGAAAATGACAGATGCTACACATGATCAAACAAAAGATAAAAAAACACTTCTAAGAAAAAATTTGTTCAATGCTGGACCAAATGAAATGCATGAGGATATTTATAATCTGAAAAAAATTAATACCTCTATGTAAGTGAAACAAATTATGCGGTATGGGCTTTGCTCATTGTTGAAGGCTGTACGGTGACCTATAGTTGTAATTATTTCTGTGTCATTTGGTCTCTTGTGGAGAGTTGTCTCATTGGCAATCATACCACATCTTCTTTTTCATATGTGTTCAGTGCAAAGTACAAAAAAATGGACTATTCAATAAAATTGATATCTAAGACAGGAAATATTGGGGTTTGTCAATGAGACATCAACCCGACAAAAATAGCCAAAATATATGTAGATTAAGCCGGCGTCAACAGCATGCAGACAAATGTAAAAAGAGTTGTGGGATAAAGATCAGTATGACGGCAGTTGTTTTCTCAAATGTGGATCCAGGATTTTGAATCTAGATAAAGTGAAAGATGCAAAGTGTTATTTTAAAATAATTATAACATTTAACCGCTTATACCCCAAAAATGACAAAGTTCAACTATCTCCCAAAAGAGCAAATATTCATAAAAATCAAAACCCTGACCACATGCGTACCTTAAATATATGTACAAACAGACAGCAAAGTGAAAACTTCCTAGCATTCTAACTGTAGGAGGAGTTGTGCTGAATAACTACATGTATGTACCCATAATGGGACGGACGGACAGACAGACAGGGGTAAAATAATATGCCCCTCAACTTTTAGTTGCAGGGGCATAAAAAGGGGTCATCAGGCCCCAAACTAGACAAAGTTTTGAGAGTAATAAAAAAAATCTGGATTATCCATAAATGTAGCTCCATAAGGGCCATAAAGGGGGGACCCAGGCATTCCACTCCTAAATCTGTCTCTGATATTAAACATTGTTTATATGTTTCTGAATATTTTATAAAAAGACTTGAAAGATTATGTTAGAAAACATTTTTATAATGATATTTCGTATAACATTTAAATGATTTTTTTAATGATTTTTTGAGAATATGAAGATTATTAAAACATTTTGTTAAAAAATATTTTTTGAACTTTTTCAAAACATTTTATCCTGCAGAAATGAATTTTTATATGTTTTTCAAAATGTTTCAGTGATATTTGATTAACAAACACATCCAAATCATTTATAAGACATTTTACAAACATTGTCGTCAAAATTCAGTAACATTTTAATGATGTTTTAAAAGTATCATGAAAATGTTTTGAAAATATTTTTAACGCCATACATTTTTGCATGATTTTGATATTTTTCTACAATATTTTTTCAACATTTTTCTTTTTTTTTTGTGTTAACTGGGAAAGCAGTGGTGAAACAGCACCACATTAGAACAAATAATAAAATCAATTGCATGTAAATCCATTTCATCTTTTATGCATATTTATTTACAATGTATTTTTATGAAATTATAAAGAACACAGCAAACACAGATAATTCTGGAACCAAGTTGAATTAGAAGTTTCCACGTGGAATTACATGTTTCAGATTTTTTATTCCCCTGCTACAGCGGAGGAGGGGCATTAAGTTTTACCCTTGTGTAACTTTTAGACAATACAAGGACTCGTTTAATGTGAATTCGGTTGGACGACACTTTTCTATCACAAACTACTTTCTTCTGATCTAGTTGGAATTTCCCTTTCAGAAAAGTTTGTGTGTTAATATAAGGAACTGTCTTGGCTAGTTAATAAATCCTGTTCCATAATTCCACTATTTGCCATTTGTTGTCACCTTTGTCAATTTTTTTTTTACATCTGGTTCTGACAGAAGTATTGATCCTCGCACTTGCATTTTAACCATGAATGCATTTCAAACATAAAGATGTATCCCATCCATCACTTCATGGTTGGGTAAAAAGTCTGTTATCCATGATGGCTTCTGAAATATTAAAACAGGAAAGCACAAAGCATCATGTTATTTAATAAACTGCAGGTTCAGAAATTTTTCTTTTCATTCATAAAGGACAAGCGTTTAATGCGGGGATGTGTGTGATGTTTTTTTCTCATTAAAATACTCTTGATTTCCAACTTTGAAGAATTAAACAAATTGTTCTGACAGCTTTTGCCATAAGTTTAATGTAAAGTCCTTAGAAAATTCAGACTTTATTGCGACAAACAAATAGAAAAATTATGCCCATGTGTACCATGGTTTTTTTTTTAGAATGCAATATAGGGATTGTCATATTTCCCAATACATGTAGTTCTCTTCCTTTCATGCATTGTTTTGTCAGGGAAATATATTTCACTTGCTATAATTAAGTGCACAACATAATTATTTCTTATTTACAATGCAAACAAAGGTAAAAGGGTGAAAAAATGTGAAGACTAGGAAAAAACTTACAAAGTGTGAGGGTATATTTGAAGAATAAAATACATCCCTGTGTCATCCCCCTATTTTAATAAATAATAACCTGTCAAATTATTGGGCTGTTTAATGGAGAAAAGATAAAACAAAGAGGTTAAATACTGTACTAAATATAAGAAAAATATAAATACATAATAACCTAATCCTGTTGTTATATAATCTCCTGGCATGACATGGTTATTTAAGAAACATTGTTATAATCATTTTCTTGAAAATTCTATGCAAATCGAATAATTTGTTTTCTTTCTTTTATTGTAGGAATAAGAAAATTTAATCAAAACTTTACCAATTATTGCCATTTATTGCCATTTGTATGTTTGAATGATTGAATTGTGTATATACTAGTAATATATATTGTATTTTAATGTATGAATCGAATGTATGAATGTTAACTGTATACATGTATTTTGTTTGAGGGCCTCAATGAAAATTAGACTACTTCTAATTGAGTTACCCTCTTTAAATAAAGAATTTATTATTATTATTATTATTATTATCAGCTGGTTATGGCAAACTTGGTCGAATATTTTCCGCCGGGTTTCCCTAGATATTTTTGATGGGTGGATCAACTCTCTTGATGCCTTCTTTCCATTTCAAAAGAATTTCATGGTCTTTTGGGAATCTGTGGTCCCCCTTCAGAATAATTGCAGCCGGGGACACAACAATTTTGAAGCTTAGTTTGGTGAAATTAGCGAATGTCGATTGTGGTTACTAATGTAAACATGTGCAACGTAATGCGATTCAAGCGTCCAAGTGATTAACACGTTTCCGACAACCACTTATGGAACACCAGCGACGTCTACAGGAAGATATTATTACGAATGATCCCTATTACATCTGAGAAAATATATACCGACGATCTACCTTACATGTAAGTGATAATTAACAAATCATATAGTTCTGATTTTCCTGTAGGTGGACAATTAACAGTGAATCTTGAAACAGCAATAGATGTAATTGTGTCAACCGGTATTCTGGACAATATATGTGAAGATCTGGGATTACCAGTAGACCTTCTGGATCCTGAAGAACAGGAAAATGAGGACGATGACATCCAAGACATTGATGGGCGTCATTTGAGAAACAGGCTAATAGCTGAGAGATTTTAAGGTAACGCTTAATAAATTGACTCTAATATCTTATTTCACAAATAATATTATTTTTAATTTTAGACAGACAAACAGGCAAAAATAATGTTAGTTTCGTGAATCAAGAGACATGAATGCCCCGCGGAAAACCTCAAACGATGATGATGGCTCCTGTTCTGCGTCATTATCTGTTTCTTGTCTTTTTACTGATTCAAGTCTCTCTTCCTCAATTAAAAGTCGTCTTTTTTCTACTCCTAACCTTTCCCTCTCAATAATTAAACGTTGTCCCTCTATTTCGACAAGTTGTCTTTGCAAGATTAAACTGAAAATCGAAAGACTTTTCAAATAATCGTTACTATTATATTTAAACATGTTAAAACAGTTGGTTAGGTACATACTACTTAAAGGTTTCGAACAGGAATAAAAGCCCTGTTCATTGACAATTTTCTTTGTTTTCTATGTATTGTGTGCGATTTTGTCCCATGTACATTTCCTCCATATCCTTTCATTTTCTATTGAGTACCTTTTGGCCACACTATTGTTCAGTTGTTTCATTTTAAAGAATGAAGTACTAGTATTTCATTTATTTAAAAAAAAAGGTGGTAATAGAATAATATTGCTAAATTAAAAAAAGATATAGGTGTAGTGTTCTGTTATTCCTAAATACTTTTATTGTATCATTTCAGATTTTGAGTAGCGTTGCTGTAAAATAACAAGCTTAATATCCTTCATCATAACAAAGACGCTGACCATACATGCTTTGAAAAGACTTAGTTATTTCAGAAATTATTAAATTTCAACATAAAAAGTTTTTTTGGTGATAGTTTCTTAATAATATTTATTTCAAGTGTAATTTACCTTTCACTATCCGTTTTCTTCTGCTTTAAAACTTGTGTGATTGGTAGGTAGTTCTCTGATTCTGTTGGCCTTTTTGGAGTTTGTCTTGTATGATCTAGCACATGTGTGATATTCCCAGTAGTATTTGCAAATTGAGGCATACTGGCAGATACAACAGTCTCAGGACATGAAGCTTTTATTGGTGTCTAAATGAAAAATGTAATATTGATCCACTGTCTTGTAAAATAAACACACATAAACTCTTGGCCATTCAAATACAATTTCCTTTAACCATATCTATTTTCATGTTAAATTTATATTATTCTGTTACAAAAAAACGTTCTTAATTTGCATATAATTGCGGTGCAAGTGTTACTTTATTCCTATGTATATCTATTATAATGATTTTGCCCTGTGTTCATGGTCCTTCTCTTAACTAAATTTACGTATAAATTACAACCTGATTTTAGTGTCACCTTAGTGACAATATTTATATTTCCGATTCCCAAATAGATTACCATCTCGATTGGTCACTTCAACTTGATCATATGTTTATCGTTGAACTTTTTAAAATTATTTAAAATTACGATTTCAAAATGCCGACACCTACAAATGAATAGATGGGGGCTTAATGTACCGCGGCAACTATTACATAAATATGCAGGCTTTAAATAATGTTTATGGTATACGTTTATATGGTATTAATGTATTCAGCTTTTACAAAACCAGAACGATGAGTTGGATAATAACGTTTACTTTATTAGGCCTTTTTAACTTTATTTGATTCGAGCGTCACTGACGAGTCTTTTGTAGACGAAAAGCGCGTCTGGCGCAAATACAAAATTTCCATCCGGGTATCTATATTGAGTTTATTTAGATACTTTCTAACAGTATTCTGGCTCTAAGCTACTCATATTTGATCTTACTCTTAAATTCAGCGTGTATAGCGGGTAGCAGTGTAAAAAAGATATCAATAACCTCCCACCTTCGAGGCTAGCAGAACGTTCATTGCGACCGTACCAATACTTAGAACTGAAATCAATGATACAAAGCAATATATGATCGTCATGCAATCGATAAAAAACGAAAACAAAACGTTAACAAATCGCATGCGTCCGAAGCGCTTTTCTGGATCTACCTTCATCAGGAACGCTCAAAAGCCGAATATTTGAAGGCCAACAATTTATAACAACCGAAATAGTTGAAAAAGGTTAAAGATGATCGTTCAAAATGTACATTCAATGATTTCATCTGCCGACCTGATTGCAGATACATGTAGTAAGAAGTCGTAAAGCAAAAAAAAAATGAAATCAAATTTGAGAGAATACACTTTTTGTTTGAACCAGGTTTAAATAGTTTTGGTTTAAACATTATTTTATTCGATAAGTCAAATCATGCTATATAATATATTACAGTATAAACAATGGGATCCAGAAACAAGCAACATTGCTTATTTTAATCTGTCTACAAAGGAATATTGACATACAATATAATGAATACTTGGAGCATGCTCTGTCAATTGGAATATATTAAGAATAGTAAATACAAAATAAGATTGCTTATATAGTTTAAGAAAAAAGGGAGAAAAAACAAACAAAAAAACAAGTGAATGAAATGAGCTAAATGAAATGCAAAGAAAACATATAAATGAAGCTTTCATATTATGGTGTAAATCTATTACTTTTCAATATATATTTCTTACCAAAAATTTCAGGATACTGTTATTTCATGTGGTGTCCAAATTTGTTTAAAAAAACCCTACTTCTTCTTTAAACTATTTTTTTTTGCAATTAAAAATGATTTGATATATTTCGTGCTTTTTATTCCTAACTAAGAATGATCATTATCAGAGACGTGTTTCTTGTTTTAAAATGAATTCTCCGCTTTTGAGAAATATTGATTTTGTTATCCAATTTTTCACAACTTACAACTGTCTACCGCTGGTTTTATTTTATACAGTAACTGTTAAGTAACCGTAATTGTTCATTTCATTTTGTTTCGTTTCGTTCCGCTTTTATTCCGTTTTGCACTTTACAGGTAGCCCTCTTTTCGCCCGTATTCTATTTTTGATATCTTAATCAAAAATTAAAAAAATCAAACTTTCAAATAGCGAAATAATCATAACTGCATGTTAAGTGAAGGGCTTTTAAAGTTTGATCAAATATCTCAACTATCAAATTTATAAACGATATTTAGAATTTTAAAATTTTAAATATTTGGTGAAAATTCCAAAAATCTAAAATTTGAAAACTTTTTAAAATTTTGAATTGATAAGTGTTACACGGACCAATATCATTATTACTGTTTTAAATTTTAGATGGAGGTACTTCACAACTAAGAAATCTAACACACTTTTTACAAATTTTCCCAGTGCTTCACTATTTATTAAGTGATCATTTATTATCATTAGTTCGTTCAACGCCGGGTTTTTTATATTAAGCATAATAAATATTGCAAGCTTGATTTGCAACACATAATTAACTTTTGACTGTTGATTTCTAAATGTCCAGTGGCAAATATTTCATGTATATTTAGAGCAAACATAAAACTGGCAATACGCTGATTTTGTACAGTTAAATTCATCATTTACTTTAGTGAATTCTTTTGTACTAATATACTCTGGTGATGCCTAACTATGTTTATTGCACGACCGGCTTCCTGCAGAAGTGGTTTCTGGGCTTTTAAAAAGGAAACCTTTTGGCTTCATATTGACAAGTTTGGAAAGTTCGACACGTTTGGGAGTTATTAAAAAATAGACACGATTGGGCGTTCATAAACAGAACACGTTTTGGTGCCCTTTAGCAAATGGACATGTTTTGCAGTTCAGTGACGTCATACTGACACGTTTAAGGGAATCGCACACGTTTTTGGGGGTGGACACATGATATAAACAGTTACATGCATGTGGTAGGTTGTATGCCAATAGTTCCATGAAAACCGCTACCAGTATGACAGTGTAGAATTTTTCTAGCGCATGAAATGGTTTACTGTCATCTCAGTTTCACGGATCGAATTGTACCAAGATGGGTGCCAGTTTTTGACAGTGATTTCGTCGAATACTTTCCAGTCAAAAGTTTAGTTGCACGATCATTCAAGTAATATTTTTATGAGAATGGTACTCTTCTCCAACATATTTTACAAGATAAGCATATGAAGTAGTTACATTCAACATCAATTAAGATCAAATGTATTGCTAACTACTTTTAAAAGAAACATCATAAGCAATAATCGGACATTAATCATAGGTTGTCCCGATATTATGTGTTTCTAGTTTATTATGCTGTTTTTCCAAGAAAGTCATCTTTGCTACATATTTTGTATTGTCCGGTAAATACAATGCCTTATTAACGGGCTCCTTCTTTAATGGGAAAAATGTCCCTAAGACTACTACATCACTCTCCCTTTGAAGTTAATAGATATAGGAAGATGTGGTATGAGTGCCAATGAGACAACTCTCCATCCAAGTTACAATTTATAAAAGTAAACCATTATAGGTCAAGGTACGGCCTTTAACACGGAGCATTGGCTCACACCAAACAGCAAGCTATAAAGGGCCCCAAAAAATACTAGTGTAAAACCATTCAAACGGAAAAAACAACGGTCTAATCTATATAAAAAACGAGAAACGAGAAACACTTATGAACCACATCAACAAACGACAACTACTGAACATAAAATAACCCTGTTTCAGCTCAAGTTTGATAAAATACTGTTTTTTTACTGATAAAATCCCAAAATTTAGATAAAAACATAATTAGGAGTATTCAATACTGTATGTACGGAAACCAGAAACTCAACTACTTTTTTTTTGCATATATTTTATAGTTTTTTTATAAGATTAAACTTACAACCAAGAAAAAGATATTCATAAGTATTTCACATCATGCACATAAACTGCCTACATGTAGTTACAAAATTATTTATTGTTAGTTAATGTCAGTCATTTTCACTATGTATCATGTGTATTGATTGATTGCTTGCTTTACGTACAGTGGCAAATATTTCATGCATGTTAAGGAGAACAACAAGTTCACAATACGGTTCATGTAGGTCCTGTAATAAGTGTTGACCCAGATGAAGGACAGGAAGTTTGGAATGCACTTGAAAATGAGGGTAAATTTAAAGGGAAACAGAATAGCATTGTAACAGGACACATACATGTATGGACTCCTCAAAGAGTTGTCCCAAGGGTTCTTTAATGTGCAGAGAGCGTGCAAATTTATACATTCAGCACAGCCAAATGTTAGCCCCACTTTAGCAAGGGTTTTACTGCCAGACTTAATCTATATACATGTAACAGCAAAATTTATTTACTGCCAGTCGTAAACTGTATTAGAGCAATATTTTTTGGGGTGTGTACATGAAATGTTAATAAGCGTTTCATGAAATTTGGAACAGATATGCTTCTTTATGGTAAACTTAAAACCCAAAGTAAAATTTAAAAAGATTTTTTTTTAAATTTTAGTATTTGATCTACAATGTATTTGTATCAATTGGATTCTAACTTTTCAATGTGAATTTAACATAAAAAGAATTTCAAAATTGGTATCACACTGACACATATAGTTTTATACACACAATATTTTAAAGTAAATTTTTCTCCTGTTAATTCCAGATGGATCCTAGATTTTCTTGCTGCATTTGTCAGTTTACGTGTAACACACAAAAATGGCTTACTCAGCATATTGTAAGACGTCACAGATATGATCCGAATTTTATTGTACAGTGCTGTATTGGAAATTGCATGTATAGCACAAAGAGCTGGAATGCTTATAAACTTCATATTTCAAGAAGACATCGCTTTGATAATGATTATGATTTTGAACCTGAAATTGAACAGGAATATGTAGATGTTGACAATGAAAATGAAAATCAGGATGATTTAAGTAGAAAAAGATTGTTGTCTGTTGCTTCTTACATGTTGATATTAGAGGGAGAGCACAAACTTTCTCAGAAGGCCTTAAATGAAATTGCAGAATCCTCAACAGTTTTCTTAAATCAAATTGTTTCAAATATGAAAAGGCAGCTAGCATTAAAATTTACAGAATTAAACATTGACCAAAATGTATTGAATGAAGTGAACTTGTTACAAGAGCAACATATTTTTCAAACATTGTCTTCTCAATATTTACGCAACAAATTTTATTCGGAACAATGCAATCTTTTGCATTCAGAGGCTGTTCTTTTAGGGACAAAAACTAAAAGGACTGTAAATGGACTTAAAGTAGTACCTTATTACGGAAGAATGATACCTTTTAGAAAAAACATTGAACTTTTGCTAAATATTCCTGAAATATGGCATTATGTTAATACAATAAGAAATAGCAGGGGTGGCTTAATGCTGGATTATTCTGATTGAGATTTTATAAAGACACATCCTTTGTTTCAACAACATCCAACTGCACTTCAAATTCTTCTTAGCCATGATGACTTTGAAATTGTTAACCCTTTAGGATCACATGTTAAAAAACACAAAATTGCAATGTTTTATTTTACATTAATAGCTAATATACCACCACAATATAGATCTAAACTAACAGCAATCCAAATTCTGTGTATAGCTAAATCTAAAGAATTAAGAATGTTTGGAGTAGAAAAGTTACTGAAGGATTTTGTGGAAACAGTTTGTGAAATTCAAAAAAATGGAATTGTACTAAACATTAATGGGGAAGAGAAAAATATACATGGAACATTAGTTGCATGTCCATGTGATACTTTAGCAGCTGACAAAATTGTTGTAGTTGATAACAGAAAAATGTTTATTGTTGATGTATTAGTAACATTAGAGTTCACAAAAGCTCTTGGTTCCTACAAAATTTCACAAACTAATGAAAAGAGAGTTATTCCTTACCATGAACTTATAAACAAATGGCCACTTGGTGGATATTACCATTCTGGCAACATTTATATTGTTAATAGATATTGCCATTTTACTGAATTTATCTAAATCATGGAGAAGACACAAATTGCACATTTTATTTTGATTTTAGAACAGAATGGCAATTTATAAGGTATGGACTGTAAACAGACAGCTGGAGAGAATGGTTGCAGCAGACAGCTTAGAGACTTTAAAGAAAAAAGGTAAATATATGTTAACATTTAGGAAATTTAAGCTAAATCCAAATTCTTTTTTGAATACCTTTGTTCAGAACACTTGGGTTAGATAGTTATGAGAGCCTTCGTAAAATCAAATCCAATGGAGTATTCCATGTTAATAAGAAATTAAGTTTGTAAAGGACAGCCAAAAAAGGCTATCAAAGATCAATTTTGCCTGAGAGGTTCGATCATTAGTAAAGTTTTATTAAAAAAACATTATTTATAAATCTTCTTTAAATGGTAATCTTTTACTATATTTGTGTCATTGACTACTGAGGAACGGACTACTAAATGGATGATGCCATCAGATACTTAATCCAAAACTCATTTTTATAAGGCCAACTTAACGTAAAATTACGTAATTGGTTGAGGTTAAGGATTTCAAGAGGTCAGTTAGATAGACAACAATTAGAAAATACTGTCAAAAGTAATAGTTCAACAGAACTAAAATGTCAATCTAACAATCATATAATCATAATTTGACATTCCATTCTATTTTGGACACTTTTGAATAGCAATAAAAAAAAATAATATTTGAATTTTTCTGATTCCTTTCATAGCAAAAGAAAAATTAGTTCTTGCAACAGAACCTGCAGATGTTGTCCTAGAAGAGGATGGGACTGTTGTGGATGAAGATGAAATTTTGCTTGTTTTGAAGGGAAAATCTTTATTGTTCTTGCTGAAGGAGGAAGTTGGAGCCCCAAAACCCAAACAGATATTATGATATGTGATTCAGCAGAGGAGCAGCTCATTGTAGACACCCCCACTAGCAAATCATCAGACAACAGTGCAGAAGTACAAAAGAACAAACCATCAGGTAAATGTTTAGTTGAAGAGAGTTTGCATATACATGTACATAGTTATGTATTATATACATAAACATACAGTTAGGACAGAATAAGTAAACAAAATGTATATGTATGTATGTATGCATGAACTTGAAGAATTTATTTGAAATAAATATCAATATAAATTGTTTCAACAAGATTATACTTGTTAAATCAATATTGTCAAAATGTTGTAAAGAACTTCTGTATATATATTGATGTTAAATATGTGATGTGTTATTACATTATTATTGCCTCTTATAATGGTTGCTTATTTGTAACAATATTTTCTGTTGGCTAGTGGCTGCCTAACTTTTAAAAAATTATATAAGACTTTGTTCATTTGGGTCAAGGATAATATACTAAGTAATTGTTTCAAAGAGTGAATCATTTTAGAAAAAGAGGTTTATAAGGATAATATATAATAAAATGTAGAGAAAAATATTGTTTTTTTTGTTTCAGACCAGAATTCCACCATTCCATGTGATGTACCAGTTCTTACTGAATTACCTTTGCCTGATTTTTCTCTTTACGTAAAACAGTGCCTACGAAATAAGGAATCTGCTAAAGTATGGAATAAAGTTGTAGATGAAGCGGCTAACTTCTACCTTGCATTCTATCCCAATGATGTAGACAATCAAAAAGCTTACAGAATAATTGGGCAGAAGCTTTACAGAGCATTTCCTGATATCAAAAGAGAAGGAGAACTTCCATGGGTAAGAGTAGTTGAAACTGTATAATATAATTCATAAATATTAAACCTTTTGTTACTTAGCCTTAATAGTTCCAATATTTATAGTATAACTAATCGAAGATTTCAAATATAGAAAAATATTTGACGTGTGACCAAACAACACATTAATTCATGAATGCGCGTAGAGCATGAGTTAATTGTCAGTGTTTTTCGGTCACGAGTTGAATATTTTTCTATAATTGTTGTATGACGTCACTGGGAAATTACGGTAATTCACTGCAACGAATGTAATAATCTTTTTTATAAACTGTTCCAATATTACCAGGAATAAATTAAAATACAGCAGAGAAACCCAGAATTCTTGATCTGGTCTCTTTTTAAGCTATATTTTTCAGCAAACAGAATAATTTTTTAAGGAATTTTTAAAAGCTAACTAGTGTGTATAAGTCTGCACTGTGCCCACTTTTTGATAATATTATTTTTTACTGCCTACTATGGGTTTCATTGACATTTTCTAATTTCAGTCAACTTTTACCAGATCATTGAGTGAAAAGATGAGAGCAGAGAGACTCTCAAGAAAAAGAAAAAGTTCTGACTACATCACCACAAGTACAGCAGAAGGTCAAAAAGAGAAGACTCCAAAAAAAATTCAGATCAACTGCCTATTCAGATTAATCTAAGCTACTATCCAATGAAGATTATGAAAGTCACATCTTAGAAATGAAGAAGGAATTTGAAAAATTAAATAGCAATGAGAGTCATCTCAGATTGCTTTTGAAAGAATCTATTAGTAATAGACGGGACTGGATTAGAAACGTGAGTGGTGGAAGGGTCAACCCTATATTAGAAAAGTTTCCATGCTTTGAGTGTGGAAAATATGTAAGTATTATATACTGCATAGTGTTTTTTTCGTGATAGAATTTGAAAAACTAGTTTATTTTTACAAATTGTTAGATAAATGGTTGCAAATTGTTTTTAAAAGTAAATGCATTTAAAAAAAAATATAAATAACAATATTTTAAATGCTGTGACCCTGCAAATAGGGTGGACTTCCATAAGAAGAAGAGAAGGTTGTATCATTAAAAAAGAGTAACTATAATTAGAGCTGATGTTTAGATAAAGAATTACATTTGAAAGTAGTTAAAATGTTTTAATGTCATTTACCATATTTTCTATTTTAAACTTGCTATGCAATTGATACCATTACTGATTTGGAGAAGACATTTGGAAACTCTTTCTTATACTTTAAAAGGATCTTTACATGAAAAATAATTGATTAATTTAAAAAGACAAAATATCCTTAAAAACTATTTTTGTTCCAGATATGGGAGGAATTTAAAATTATAATGACAGAAGAGGTACAAATGGATATGGAGGTTATAGGAAGTAATCTTGAAAAAATTCTGAGGTGTCTTACCAAAGATATACCTAAGAAAGAATTGAAGGTATATAACTTGGTTTTCATAATTTCCTGTATTGTTCAAGCAACTCTTTTTTTTTTTAATATTTTGGATTTGTTTAAGATAACAAGATATGATTATTCATTTTTTTGTGACGGATATCATCAGTATTGTGAATATTATGTTGAAAATAAACTGGTTTCATGTTTATTACCATTAAAATTCAATATAACATAATATCTAAACATCAACATTTATGTACCTATATGATACTATAGACTTTTTTTATACAAGTAAATTGATTTGTTGTTGATTAATATTATGCTGTGATTAAAAAGATATGTAGTGCTACTACCACATGAAAGTACAACTGAATAATTGTTAATCAGTTAACCCTTTTATAATGGAAAAGTGAGGTATACCACTGATCTGTTAACCATTATTATCAAGGAACAGTGCAGCAATTCTCAGATGTGTTTACTTTCTTTTGGTTGCCTTAGTTTTGTCCATTAGTATTCACATTTTAAGGTTTTTCCAGAAAATGATTTTGAACACAATACATTTGGTATGTCTTGATTTTTAATGAATTTTACACATTTACTTGTATGTGTATGGTAAACATCAATGTATACATAGTATATATTTAAATTATATTTTATTTATAAAAGACAAGATATCAACTCACAATGCTTTTCTGAAAAGGGGCGTCTAGTTTCAAGTATATTAGGTAGTAAAGCATCACTTTTTAATAATAATTTAACAGTTTTTAATATGGTTACTTTCAAAGGCTATAAATAAAATGAATTGAACAACTATTTCAGGAGGCAGAGTACAAAGTTCCTTCCCTGATTCGTCACCTAGAAAAAAGAAACTGGTTACTCCAAAGGCAAAGGAGAGAAGTCAACAACTTTCATCTCCGTACATGAAGATGTTGATGAAAAGGATGTGGATAAGCTTACTAAAAGCCATGATGAGGAGGGACCTAGACTAATTTTATTTCTAAAGGGACAAAATCAACTGGAAATGTCAGTTATAGCAGCTGACAACTGCAGAATGTATTGTCAGGGTGAAGCACAATAGACAGTATTATGATTTTAATGGCATGTTATTACGTTTTCAATCTAGATTATCCTAGAAAATATAATCAGTGTTTAGGATTTTTACAACAGTATGTTTTAGGAGATGCGTTTACAGGTGAAAAGAGTGCAAAATATAAGCACTTTGTCAAGAAAATAACTGATGACTTTTAATCAGTTGAAATTAAGACAAAATGAAGTTTATTTTTTATGTCATTCTAAAGCGATATTTCCTTTTTTTTTACAAATATTATATATGCTAACTTTTTTTAATTATTAAACAGTTTAGGTTTAATATTTTATAGTGTTTTAGAGATAGAGATGCGAGGAATATAAACATTGTTCTTCCAAGACCAATTTACTTGTCTTTTGTAAGAAAAAAGGTGGTTAGAATTGAGTATTGGCGAGTATCGGGTCTGTCTATACATGTAGTACTTTAATTTCCGTTTAATTTTGCAGATTTATCACTCTGATATTCTAATGATAAGAGCTTTCACTTTAATGCTTTCAGCTTATTTTTGTATTTGAGGATTTTGATTTATTAATATATATAAGTCAGGCAAAAAGTTGAAGAACTGGTTATTATTAGACTTTTTTGTGGAATTCTTTTTTAGCTCACCTGGCCCAAAGGGCCATGTGAGCTTATGCAATCACCTGGTGTCTGTCGTCGTCGTAAACTATTTCAAGATCTTCTCCTCTGAAACTACTGGCCCAAATACTTCCAAACTTTAACTGAATGTTCCTTAGGGTATCTGGTTTATAAATTATATCCGAAGTTTTGATCCATCAACAAACATGGCGGCTATGGGTAAAAATAGAGCATAGGGGTCAAATACAGTTTTTGGCTTATATTTCAAAATACAAACACAGTAAGAGAAAAAGTGACAGGGAGTTAAAAGTAATGAATAGGTCAAGATCTATCTGCTCTAAAAATTTTAGACCCATTGGACAACCCATTGTTGGGTTACTGTCCGAAATAGTTTATTATTTTTAAATTCTACTGTTTATGGTTATTATCTTTAATATTTTAATAGATAGAGAGAAAGTGTAAATGGCAAAAATGTTCAGCTAAGTAAGATATACAAATAAGTCAAAATACATGAAACTGAAATTACCGATGAGCGATATAAGGCTCTCATGAGCCTCTTGTTTTTGTTTGTCTAATTGAGATGCAGCTTTTATGAATCCAATCATTTGGTAAGAAGTAGATACATTGTGTTGTACATATCTTAATAGCACATGAATTTCACATAGTTATAATGTTGCATGAAAATAGTTATGTAGTTATAGATATATTGAAAATTTTTACACTCAATTAAAAAATACTGTCATCATGGTCACAAAATTCAAAAAATTCATCTTATGTAAACAAAACGTTTAAATATAGTAAGGTCTATCAAATGCTCATGGATTTGAAATACTCAATATTTTAATATTTTGTAAACCATTCAAGATTTTGTTAAAGGTCATGCCAAAATGAAAACTTTTCCTGCAATTTATTGATATATATGAAAATGCATTTCCTGGATTTTCTTTATCAATTTACCTTACTAACATCAGGAATATTTGCATTTAGTTTGGTAAAATTGTTACAGCACTTAACGTTGTTCAGGATTTTTTTTTTTGCCTAGTATATTTTGTGGACATCATTTCTAAAAAACTTCCTTCAATTGAAAATTGCATTTTAAGATTGGAATGTGTAGCTGTAGGGACATGGTTTTCATTGTATAGATGATCGACTAAGAATATTGTGTGTAAATTCATATCATTTTAGATGTTTCATGTATTATACTGTAGCAATCTTGGAAAATGTTTGTGATTTATAAAGAATAATTGCAATGAATAAAATTTCATATAAATTTTAATTTTTGCAGTATTTATGATGCCTATTTAATTTTCTCTATTAATATAGTAGATTACTCTTGGTATAACATTTTCCTGGTTTTGGAAGTAAAAAACAGGTTGCACTACGAACAGTATTTTTTTATTTATTTCTTTTTTTGCTGTGTTGAAAACCTATTGGTGGCATTTTGTTGTTTTGTACATTTTGGTCGGGTTTTTTGTCTCTTTGACACATTCCCTGTTTCCATTCTTTATTCTATATACAGCCAATGATACAGAGCTCGAGTCATCATTTGAAGAGTCAAAAGAGCAAGACCAGTGCTTAATAGCTTAATAGCTAAAACATTTTAAACACCCAATTTCAAAACATGTCATGCAAAAACACTTGCTGTGTACACATAAAAACAGACATGTGTATAAACAAAAACATATCCCCTTTATAAACACTTAAAAGTGTTTTATAAAGTGTGTCTCCTTCATAAACACTTGAAAGTGTTTTATATTAAACGCTGAAGTGTTTTATATTAAACCCTGAAGTGTTTTATATTAATCGCTGAAGTGTTTTATTTTAAACGCTGAAGTGTTTTATATTAAACTTTGAAGTGTTTTATATTTAACGCCGAAGTGTTTTATACTAAACGCTGAAGTGTTTTATATTAAACGCTGAAGTGTTTTAGATAAAACATCAGTGTTTCAGGTAACACATCATTGTGTTATTGACAAAACATGTGTGTTTTGAAGGAAAACATTAGTGATTACTGTAAAAAACATTTAAAACGTTTTATATAAAACACAAATGTTTAGAACTAAACGCTTTAAAGTGTTTTAAAACTGTGTCTGATATGCGTTTTAAAAGTGTTTTATTTTGAAACACTTGTTTTTACAGTGTATATAAAAACGAGAAACAAGAAGTTTGTATTATTACCAAGATTCTATAACTTTCCATGTTTTGCTATAAATGTCATTAAATAATAGTTTACATTTTAGGGACAAATAATCGACAACATCATAAGCCTTTTGAGAGTCAAGAAAAGCGTATGTATTAGTTCCTTTTGCCTCTACGGGAAATTAGTGAATCAGAAGGGCTTTTAATAAATAATATAGAGGTATTTTCTTTAAAAAAAATTATAATGGTGATGACTGATTTAAAGGTAAAAGATGTTTAATCATAACAAGTTTAACATGTTCAATTACTTTTTCTATGGTGCATGAACAAATCACATGACTGTGATTTTCAAGATCAGCGGCAACTTATCTGTGTAGACTGGATTTATGATTCCAGAAAGAAATTTAAGTAAGGGTATATGTCAATTTCAAATTATTGCATTGAATAAAACAGAGAGTAATATTAACCCAAAATAGAAGAACTTGCATGTTTAAGATGCCTAGCACAAATTCTAAATGCATCACCTACTTTGATGTTTTTGAGCTCCTTAATGTCAGATTCAATTTCAGCAGGCACACTAAGTGAGAATGCATCATCAGTTTCCTGAACCATTTGTCAGATAAGAGCGATATGAAGTTGAGTGTTTTCCTGATAGCCATAATTAAAATGGTTTAAGTTGTTTTGGAACGGCACGGTCTTTATAGAACTTTTACTCTATATCACAATCGTTCTATATATTCCGCTCTTTTTCTGAAGGTTCTTTAGCTTTTGTGATGGCTCAACATAAAGTGGTTCTCGTTAAATCTATGACTGGAACATGACGAAGTATTGATGTCAGTTCTAGAAAATTGACTCCTGCATGACTACAAGACTTAGTGTAGTAAATCTAGGATGGTCCTATTATATGTTGATAGATTGATGTAGCTCCAATGTTAATGTGTGACTTGTTTGTATTTTCTATAAAAGATCCGGAATGTCTATCTGAATGATATGTCGAGAGGGTAAATAAAGGCAAAAGTAGTATACCGCTATTCGAAATTCATAAATCGATTGAGAAAAAAACAAATCCGGGTTACAAACTAAAACTGAGGAAAACACATCAAATATAAGAGGAGAACAACGACACACAACAGAAACACAAAACTAAAATGCAACACACACAGAAACGAACTATAATATAACAATGGCCATTTTCCTGACTTGGTACAGGACATTTTAAGAAAAAATGGTGGGTTGAACCTGGTTTTGTGGCTAGCCAAACCTCCTGCTTTTATGGCAATATTAAAAATAACATTAAAATGACAAGATTACATGACAGGACTACAATACAAATAAATGGGAGAACATACAGGACAGAGACACACACAAGTAATAGCTATCACAAGGTACCAGGCTTATAATTTAATACGCCAGACGTGCGTTTCGTCTACATAAGACCCATCAGTGACGCTCAGATCAAAAATGGTTCGAAAGCCAAAACAAGTACAAAGTTGAAGAGCATTGAGGATCAAAAGTTCGAAAAAGTTGTGCCAAATACGGCTAAGGTTATATGCCTGGGATAAGAAAATACTTAGTATTTAGAATAATTCATACTTTTGCAAACAGTAAATTTATAAAAATGACTATATAATAGATATACATGTTAACACCGAAGTGGTGACTAACTACAGAATAAAAACGAATAAGTAAAACAAATCAGCACATAAAAAAGGCACAGCCGAACAACGTAACATATTCATTCATGCCACCGAAAAGTACAATTTGGAGGTTTAGAGTGTACAGCAATTGCATACTTTGTGCACATCGGAAAAGAGCAGCGAAGAAAATTTAATGTTTCTGTTAATAATAAGTTAGATGCAGAGATACATGTTGTTAAATGTATTTATGTTGGCAAAGATAAAGGAGTGTTGGAGTTGTGAATTGTCTGGAACAAAACATAATCAGAACTGAACTTCGTCATTATACAGGTATTGATACTACAAAATTCAATACTAGATATATCTACAAGTAGTTTCCAGTTGGAGTAAGAAAACCAAGAGGGTTTCAAACAGAAAGATTTTGAAAGCAGAGAAAACTGTGCACCTTATAATCAGCATGACTTAATCTAATGACAATACGAATACTAAAAATATTAAGCCAGAAAATAAGTCGTAGGTACTATACTTTAAATCAGTCAAGCAATATCGCGGGAGTGTTCTAGTATATGGTCGAGAGCGCTGGTCACAGTGCAGGTGGTGTTGTCTCGATATCCCAATAGCATGAGTTCGAATCCCGGCGAGGGAAGAATAAGAATTTGCTTCCGCAAATTTGCAGATTTAACATTGTTGTGCTTATATTTAGAGTATATATATATCTTGTGATCCGTTTATTTGGCAATCGCCAATGGCAGTCAGCAGGATTTAAGAACATGTTCGACCTGCTAGTCAAATGCGTTTTGTTAAAATATACTTTTTCACTCATTTGGTCTTTTGGAAAATGTTGTTTGTGCTGTATTTAGACCCCTCTACCAAGAAATTTGTTTTGCATGCACACGTACAAAAATTGCGGTTTTTATCCAACGCAATCATAGGTTTGAGCGTTGTTTTCAATTTAGACATGTTAATATTTTTCGTTTGGGCTTGTATTATATTTGCGGTCGGGTTTATATGATCCGTTCATCCTATTTTGACTCTTTCAAACTTCAAGAGTCTATCCTAAATTGAGGTAAAATATATGGCCTTCCAAATACAGTTTCGATTCCTAACATCACTGAAGAGACATTAATTGTCGAAATCCGGATATGGTGTACAAAAATTTTTGCACCTCATGTTTGCGGTATACCATCTTTTCCGCAAGTTTATTGTTTTCTGTTTGGTAATAAATTAATAGTAAGATCTATTTTGTTACATCTTGTGATCCGTTTATTTGGCAATCGCCAATGGCAGTCAGCAGGATTTAAGAACATCAGTTGTTCGACCTGCTAGTCAAATGCGTTTTGTTAAAATATACTTTTTCACTCATTTGGTCTTTTGGAATATGTTGTTTGTGCTGTATTTAGACCCCTCTACCAAGAAATTTGTTTTGCATGCACACGTATAAAAATTGCGGTTTTTATCAAACGCAATCATAGGTTTGAGCGTTGTTTTCAATTTAGACTTGTTAATATTTTTTCGTTTGGGCTTGTATTATATTTGCCTTCGGATTTAAATGATCCGTTCATCCTATTTTGACTCTATCAAAATTCAAGAGTCTATCCTAAATTGAGGTAAATTATATTCGTATACCAAAGTAGTCATAGATTAGGAAGACAACAGACCTATACCATACATTTATTATGTTTCAGTTTTATTAAAATTTCATATAGATTTTTCTTCTTTTTTCAAACATTTCTCCGACTTAGCAGTTTATATTTGAAAACAAATAACGCAAATGATGACGATAAACACTTTCCGTCATTTCGGTGTTTTACCTTACCACGCCAAAAAGTCCATGTAACGTAAATGATGTTAAATCCAATGAATAAGAATTATGAAATCGTTCGGGAAATATGGTTGCATATTATGGGAAAGCCTTTAATGAAGATATAGTAATAGTGGAATGAATAAAGGAGCAACCATTTGATTTTTATGGTAGTAGAGGAGTTAAAGAAGGAATTTCAGATCCCGAAAAAAAATCCTCCCATCGTTTTATCACATTTTTGAGCCTAACTATATTTTTCACTAAAATTTGGATCTATTGAAAAAAATGACTTGCCCTCGAGCTCCCCTAATAAAAAACACATATGGATGCTCTCTAAATAGACGACCAAATATTTTCGTGGTTTGTCTTGACAATCTCAAAATGTGTTTTACAATAACAATCCAAACAGCATACAGATCGGAATAATACAGAATTTTGTACATTTACCAAATTTTTTAATGTTTTATGTGACAAAGTCAGATTGAAGAAAACAAGACTCCAAGGAACCTGAAATCATCTTCTGTCATTGTATATCTTATAGATAAATGGAAAGTTCAAACTACAGCTCACTTAAGATATGTGTTAAACACCCAATACTTCATGCTTAACAAAATAAATTGTGTTCCCCTATATGGAGTTTGCAGTAAAATGTAGCCTGTATTTCGCATTTGAAAGATATTATATTGGCATAGCTCTTTGGTAAATGTTTTTACATGTAGTTATTATTAATTGATCAGTCTTATTTATCAAAAAAATTTAAGGTTAAATTTGAATGAAATCTCGAGATTATAGGAATTTCCATTCATCTGGGCGATTTTTGATATTTAAAGCGGGTGATCTCAGAATACTGTTGATATTTTTCATAAATTAAAGACTAAAACCGTAATATTATCCTTCATAAATGGTTTATACAATTCTTTGATGCACAAGATGTGCACATTTTGTCGATTTATGATTCATAAGTTGTGTTCAAGGCCAAAAGTATTGTAGCGAAATAATGAAATGATATATCAATATAACGATACAATAAGATGAGATACTAATGTAATATATCGAGATAACGGTATATTTCATTTTAATAAATCGAGATAAAGATGTAATAAATCGAGATAAGATGTAATAAATCGAGATAATGATATGATTAATCGAGATAACAGTAAACGGTGTACTACATTGAGATAGCAACCTTCCCCTAACTATGGACAATGGTGTAACGGCACAACATAAGAAAAAAACTACACAAAACAATAAACGAAAAACAAGTATGAGAAACAGCAATAAACGACAACCATGTATATACATGCTCTTGACTTGGGACATGCACATATAGAATGTGGCGGGCTTTAACATGTTTGCTGGCGCCAAATCCTTCCTGGGACAGTGGTGTAACAGTACAACATAAGAACAAACTATAAAAATCAGTTGAATAGGGCTTTACTCATTAGATCAATACAAAACAGAAATACAACTACATTTGTGCATGTAACAAAATCACAGACCGGACGTGGAAGAAAATTTATACATCCCCATAACAAAAAGACACAAAATACAGATCTGAGAGTATTCACAGTTACTGACAGCTGGTTCAAAGCCTATAACAACTAACAAATAATTATGTTCTCCCAGAGACAATTAAATTTCATTGAAAACTTTAAGAAAAAATATTTATGGTTGTGTACTGATGAAATATCCAGATGAACATGCATTTATTTAATATAATACGTATTAGATTTGATTGCATTTTCATTAAAAAAAAATTTATTTTATTGGATATAAGCATGTCATGATAACAGAAACATCTTATCATCTTATGAAAACATGAATTTCAAAGTATACTGTAAAGACACAGAGTACACTGTCAGATCTGAGAGTACTCACAGTTACTGACAGCTTGTTCAAAGCCTATTACAACTAACAAATAATCGTGTTCTCCCAGAGACAATTAAATTTCAATGAAATTGGTTGTCATTAAATATATTTATCTTGTTTACAGTTACGTCTAAATTCCCCATATAAGATAGTCGGTAAGATAAATTCGTTACACAGTGTGTTAGTGACCTAATACGAGATATACGGGGTCAGACAATTCCATATGGGGCTCGAACTTCGCTCGTTCTCATACTATATGGAATTTACTGACCCTGTATATATCGTAGTAGGTCACAATTAAGCACTCTGCGTAAATTAAAATATGTTACTCTTTCTATTCCAGTCTTTATTAATTTTTCAGGGTACGTTTTTTTTTCTTTTTTCGTATCAAATTATTATTTGATTCATTCCTCAAAATGACGAAAAATACCAAGTCGGCTTATTTTTTATCTTCGTGTATCCAAAACATAAACATATACCCGATTCATCATTGATCAGTTTCCCCAGAGAATTAATTTTGTTTTGAAAAAACGCTAGACTCATTTGGCTTCGTATTATAACAGAATAAGTTCAAAATATTCGTCATAATATTATTGTCATTGTTCTTTTGGTAATTGAGTAAAAAATTTGCTGCAAACCGTATGATATCCAACATAGCAGCCACCGTAGACTGGTAACCGGCCGTTATTTGACAGGTTTGACATTATTATTTGAATATTCAGAAGGTATACTGAATATTTTACGGAGTGAACCAATATACAGCCACCGTCATAAGAACAGAAAGAGTGTAATGCGCATATAAACTTCTTTTATTGTGGACTTCGTTCTCATATAAACTACTTTTATTTTGAAATCGTATCGATAAGAGTAAAATCACATTGAATAACTGAAAACAAGTTAAAAATTAAAACACCCAAAAAATATATATATAAAAGGGGAGTCTAGTCCCACAGCGTCTTTCGTTTTTCACGTCTGGTAAAATATATGATTAAATTCTAGTGCCTTTTTTCATTTAAACGGCTAGAAATTGCAGTATAATAGATACATTAACTGTTCTACAGTTAATTAGAACAGTTAATTGGCTAGATGGATGAATGCTGTGTAGAATATTATGCAACATATTCAATTCTTCTGGGCTTTCTTTTCCAGAGATAGGTTTCATAAAATCAATAATTCCGATATTTTTCTTAATTTTCGTTTCTCACAAATTAAAGTGATTTATTTAATGACATGTTCTTTAATTGTAATAAGAGAACTACGTGTAATTCAGAGAACCAAACATCTTTGTATACCTACAAAACTAGGTAATTTGAAAAATGAAATACAAAGTGAAAAATACAATGCGTACCTTTCTGACGTTTTATATAAAAAAGATAATGAAATATATTTAATTGAGTTAATCTTCGTGAACCAAAGTATATTAGTATATTTTCAATTAAATGTTTTATATCACTTGAACCCCACTTATAGAGCCTCCAATATTTGTTACACAATACAATAGTAATGTATTAATTAATTGAGATTAATAAATTCCTGGTGTCACAGGTAAACACGCTACCAATCAAGCATTGTCAAGGTTGCACTTTATTTTGTGTAAGGTAAGACTTTACATTATCCCAATAATTGTCCGCAAAAAGAAAGCAAATAGTTAAAACTGTGTTTTAAGAGCAGTTTTGTATGTCTGTGTGGCAATGAGCAAACAAAATTGGGGTCTGGACAGGATTGACATCTGTTGCTACGCATACTTATTCTCACTAAAATTTATTTTCAGTTCTTAAATCAGATGGTCGTCCCCTTACTATTACACTAGTTCTACGAGATTATGACAACGGTCTATTTTTAGCAAGATTGATTATCACTATAGTTGTTGAAATCCAGGTGGGGACAAGACTAGAATTGTAATTTTAGAATTTTATTGCGTTAAATCGATAAACTTTATTGTAATGAAAACAAATAATTACATTGCATGTATGTTTCATTATAATACATTATTTTGATTGGCTAACAGCAATCTCGCGTTATTCTGAAATTAACCTTCATTTCAAAAATAAAATTTATGTAACATTTATTCATTATGACACGAGCTTCCACAATAAAGAGCACATGTAAATTAAAGAAAAACTTGATAGAAATCGTGTTTTCATGATCCTAGCAAAATTAAATTTCAAATTATGACTTCCATATACTATATCGAAGAAAACTAGGCGCCAGTTTCAACAATGTGTGTATAATCCCCGTCCCCCCTTTTTTTCTTCCTTTTAGAGATTATATATGGAATTTTTAACTACAGATAAGAACTGAGATTTTTTTTAATCACACATATCAACAAATTTCAAGTCAATTTCCCCCTCCTTTCAAGATATATGGAGTAATTACAGACAGATTTATTTAAGAAAAATGTATGACTAATTTTGGAAATTCTCATCATAAGAGTCTACTTCCAACATTGATGCAGCAGAAAGCCTGTTCAGGGCAAATATGACCATCGTTTCTACACAATTCCGATATACCATACCGTACCCATGATGTGATATTTAAACTGCGTTTCATTGCATTTCTGTGTTCGATTTTTTTAAACAAAACACTCACAAATTGAGGACGGTAGGTATATCTGTTTTGTCTTTTGATTGATTTTTCTTTTAGGAAAAATGGAAAAATGTTATGTCATAGAAGCAATATGTAAATAAAACTTTTGTCTAGCTCTATAATTAAGGTCTGGATGAGGGTCCTTCATTTCTGTATTATTTTTTATTTTTTTAAACCATTTAAAAAAAATCTCTATTCTTTATACTTTTTGCCCATTATTCTCTATTCTTTATATTAAAACACCTAATTTTTCACTATTCTTTATTATTTTGGTCTATTTTCCTGTAATCTTTGTACATTATTCTCTATTCTACCCTTTATAATGTATGACTTTATAATTATGTGAAAACAGTTAGCCCCCCCCCCCCCTTTTCTCCTTCTATTTACTTCTACTATTATGCAATTAATTGATTAGACTTATCATGCTTCATTCGCCATTGCTATTTCACCAATATGCATTTTTTCAGGAAGTAATGCCTCCTGTAAACAGAAGTAAGTTAAAGGTTCAACAGTTCGAATATATTGATATGTATAAGGGAGGCGAAAGATACCAAAAGGACATTCAAACTCATAAGTCGAAAATAAACTGACAACGCCATGGCTAAAAAAAAGAAAAAGATCAACAGACAAACAACAGTTACTGTTTGTACACAAAACACAACATAGAAAACTAAAGACTGAGCAACACGAAATCCACCAAAAACTGGGGATGATCTCAGGTGCTCCGGAATGGTTATTATAAGGGATTTCTTGCACTTAATTATTGGGCTATAAATGTAGTTAGTAGCTGATTCTTCAAATATAAAAACAGAAGGTTTTTATTATCAAACTTATGTCATGTAAGCCCAGTACAGTTTGCAATGACCCGAAGAAGCACATGTATGTACCTATATCGTTTAACTAGTATAATAGTTATTATATTTATTTAGCAAGCTTGTTTATAAAAATATAATATTTATAATATTGACCAGCTAAATTATTTGTTTAAATTCCATTTTTTTTATGAAATATCACGATATAAGTGGTAGTGTCAATTTTGCGCCTCATCTTAAAGTGTAAAAGGATTTATATGTCATGAACCTTGTTGCAGTTAAACAATAAAATCTGTATAACGTGACACTTTTACATTTAAAGCGCTAGCAAACATAATATTCATCATATTTGTTATGAGGTAAAAACGTGTTGTTGAATACAGTGTAATATTGGTCTGTTTAAACGCATTATTAAATTTATCTATGTTCATTTTATAAATTTACTGTTTACAAAACTTTGAATTTTTAACCCGAGTTTCGAAGGAAAAATCGGTTATTGATTTGGGGATGTACGGCTGGCGGGCGGGCGGGCGGCTGCCAAACAGTGTCCGTTCATTAACATGAAAACGATATATTGTCTTTTTATGAAGTGAACTCCTTTAAAAACTAAGCTTATATTGTCTATTAATAAACATATATTTAGATTTCTGATTTTGGGCCCAGTTTTCAAGTTGGTCCAAATCGGGGTACAAAATTAAACTGTGTTTGATTTCAACATACATTGAATATATATATAGGGTTCTTTGAAATGCTGAATCTAAACCTGTATTTATTTTCATTATTGATTAGATAAAACCACATTGAGGTCCAAAGGGTCCTAAATTAAACTTTTGTTTAATTTCATCAAAAATTGAATTCTTTGGATTCTTTGATATGTTGATTCTAACAATGTTTTAGTGTTTAAATCATATCTAATGTTATAGAACTAGTTTTGTTGTTTACATAACAGGTTCATGGAAATAAGTTTGAGTTATTTCCCTTTGAACAGAAATGGTATATGGATTTTAGTCTATCAATGATCGCTCTGTTCAATTGATTTTAGTCATTAGTTGTCAACTATTTTTTTTAAGTCATGTGTGTTATGAAGGTAGATGTCACAGTCGTTTTGTTGTATTTAATTTTTGTTGTGTGTGTTAATGTTTAATTTTTTTTAATTGATCCTGTTTGGGGGTTCAGATTTGCAAATATCATTTTCCTTATTAATTAGATAAAAATCTATTTTAAATATTCATCACAATCCAAATTCAGAGCTGTTTTAAGCATAATGTTGTGTCCATACTTGCTCAACTGTTCAGGGTTCGACCTCTGCAGGGAAATCCGGTTTGCTGTCACTCCTACGGATTTTCTACCCCAGGAATAGTCTACCGTAGCTGTATTTGGCAAAACCTTTTGGAAATTTGGGTCTTCAATGCTCTTCAACATCGTACTTTATTTGGCCTTTTTTTACATTTTTGATACGAGCGTCACTGACGAGTCTTTTTTTGGACGAAACGCACGTGTGGCGTATATATGATGAGTTTATTCATATTCGTAGATATGCGTATTTAACAACCTGAATTACTCCAGTACACCGTGGGGCGAAGCCGAAGAGTGTACATGATACTGAAGTGTGTTAAAATACCCATATCTACGGATATGAACGTAAATAACGAATTTATCCGCGGTCTAAGTCCGAATCGGCGATTTTAGGGAAATTCAGGCACAAAGTAGAATAAATCAAATTTGACGCTCAATGTCGTGAGCGTTACATGTACATCATAGACGGTGTGACGTCAATGTGGGTCATTTGCATAAATTGGTCAGTGTTCTGCTCATTAACGACGTGGTAGCCAGAATTTAGGTCATCACCTGGCAGTAATATCAATGCTAAAGAGAGGTGATCGTTTGGCTGAGCTGGGTGTATATTGTCGAAATGGGGACGTTACATTTCGTGCCTGGTGTAGAGCTCCACGCTCTCTGCACGCGAAAGAACCTTGAAACAATTCTTTACTTGGATTGTAGGTACTCATTTGCAGTCAAATTCGAAACTGATGCCCTTCATCTCGGTCAACCTATCGTTTGGATTTTCTGTAGATATGTTTGTGTCCTAATTTGCAATGAACATTTTACACAGCATGTTTAGCAAACAACAATAAATCGTCGAAGTTAAGAAAAGAGCATGTTTAATGCATGTAAGCAGGTATTTTGTGACAATATTTTTTTTAACGATAATTTAGATGGCAATAAACAAGCTAGCTTAATTACTTGTAACAAGAAAATGTCACTGCTGCATATAAATTGTACCTTTCGTAAGAGCGAAATTTAAGAAATCTGAAACATGTGTACATATATGTTTGTTATTTCAGCCTAATTATCACTAAACTTTTATTTATTGTCTCGCCTGGCACGAAAGTCGCGAAAGGCGAGACATAAGTGTTGCTTATCCGGAGATGTCGTCGTTGGCGGCGTCAACAATAATCATTGTTAAGTTTCCTGCTTAAGTCAGTTTAATAGGAACTATACTTGTGATAGATCAATGATATTTTCTATAAGGTTGCATTACTATGGTAGGTCATGGTCCAGTGACTTTGAATTAATTAGCAATATTCAATGTTAAGTTTTCTGCTTAAGTTAGTTTGATAGGAACTTTGTGATCGATTAAAGATATTTTCTATAAAGTTGCATATCTGTTTGATGACTATTGCTTGGCCCTGTCTCCGAAGGTCATGGTCCTGTGACTTTCAATTAATTGTCAATTTTCAATTGTTAAGTTTTCTGCTTAAGTTACATTTTGATAGGAACTACTTGTGATAGATTAATGATTATTTCAAACTTTAAATTCGCATTACTATCAGTACATCTCAGTTTGACGATCATTTTGAAACCTAAACAACACTCTTTTTTCGCCAAACACAGATAACGAGATCAAAGTAGTAAAAAGACACAATGCAAAATGTTGAATCTTAAAACGGGACTGAACAAAAATGTCACAGCGCGGCACCATCTGTAATCATAATACGAAATTAACATACCGATCGTATTGATATTACGATCGTAAGTTAATTATATGTATGACTGAATAAACGAAACTCGAATATTACTGTTAAAAAATTGCAGTTGCAAGTACAGAACATCAATGTTAGAATTTCGAGTTACATACATGTACTCGCAGAATTGCAAATTAAGAATTCTTGGACTTTTATTTACCGAGTTGCACTGTTACAATTTAAGAATTGTAATGTTGGAATTTTGACCTCTTTGGTGTTCCTTTATAACAATCATACTGATTTTACCCGTCATTGGTCCGGTATCGAAAACCTTGTCTTGAATATGCATGCAATATTTGCACCGTTTGAAAACAATCACTAATCAATCAATCTATTGTAAATGTGTCTGTTTGTCTGTCTGTTAATACCTCCTTTAGCTGTCATCATATTTATATTTTCAGCATGCAGAATGTTTTCACAATGCTTTGACATACATATATACAGTTTTCTTCTGGTAGGTAGATTTAAGTGTTAAGTGTTCGTATAGTAGAACTTTCAAAGAAGTTACCAATGATAAGGCTTCACTGATTAGACATACGGCTGAATGTGTTGAAATAAAACTCTAAAAAGAGTAATTAGACATAACTCAGTATAGATTGAAGAACAATTATTCTTAAACAACAACATATATATTCTACTACTACATCGATTGTAATACGATATTTCTCCACTCGAAATAGTTGAATTTTCAAATTCAAAACGCGAGGCACTTTTTGATGAGATACATGTAGCTAGATAGAAACTGTTTACAACAAAAATGATTGTCATGATTTATACATGGCTGAAATTATCAGTCGACTCCCTATAGCATGTATAGGACATAGATGCCCTTTAGAGACGATTTGTATCCATGTTTGTGTATTTTGTGGAACTATAGTAGATAGAGAGAAAATGTAAACATAAAAATGATCAGCAGGACACGATCTGCTCATAAATCAATATGGCCGATATTGCCAGTCGACTGTTTATAAAAGTAATTGCCCTTGAATGACAATTGTTAATCCATTTGTTGCTTTTTAGCCAGGATTTATCGGATACAAATGCATATTCTTATTGCATTAATTTGAGGGAATATTTAAGGTGTGCGACACAGGCTTCTTAAAGCTTCTAGACTATTTTTAAAATGTTCTAGAATATTTTATAAGAACTTTTTGCAATCTAATCAAAATAATAATTTTATTTGTTCCGAATTTTACGTGAGTATATATATAATATAATCCTGACCCTTAAAAAGTAACCATTTTTTATACGACCTCAAATTTATTTGCGTTCGTATCATAGCCAGAAATTAGTAGTACTTTTGCTAATTAATATTCATAATATGTAAATGAGAATTGTACCACGTGATAATAGTTTGAACTGGACTGGCTTGATATCATTAAAATCTTTAAAACACGGATATTATAAGTTGCCCGTCACAGAGTCCTTGTTTATAATCACTCTGATATTTCCATAAAGTTGTCAGGCGGTCAAGATCAAAACAATGAACGCGAATTTGGTGAATTTTTTCGTGTTTTCGTGAGTTTATTCTTCTTGAAATAGGGGCATTTTAACTTTACGTGGGAACCTAGAGTTCAACGACTACACATACAAGGTTTGGACTTGCTTATTCTTTGGACATTCAAGTTTCAAGTTTCATCCCCGCAACTTGTTTTTGTTATGACCTTGTTAGTCAATTTTCAACACGAAGTTTGCAAATTTGACGTTTCAGCCATTTTAGCCTGTATTTTATACTGCAATGTTAAAAGCCTCTCGCTTCGATTTTTAAAATAGCTCAGGAACCTTGATTTTTGCAACGACAGTCATTATGTTTCGTTTAAATGGTGTATATTGTTGTCTATATTTATTTTCTGTCCCCGCAACCTGTCTTTCACTTAAATTAAAGTTAAAAGAAATTTTTTTTCAAAATTCCCTATCATTTCAATTTAATTTCCGTGACCCGTATCCGATTTCTTTAGTATAATATTCAAATAAGCAAAGTGGCGTTGATTTCTGGATATATTATGTTTATATGGTGTTGTCTGCGTCTGCGTCTGAAGACATTTTGGTTCGCAGACAATAACTTGAGTATAAGTTCATGGATCTCTATGAAATTTTAGCACAAGGTTTCATACGACGAAAGGATGGTCGGGATGGTTTTTGGGGGCTATTGTTTTAGCGGTTTTGTAATTAGGGGCCAAAAAAAGTAAGTTTTTCTGGTTCATAGAAAATAAATTGGTTCGCAGACAATAACTTTAGTATAAGTGTATGGATGTGTAAGAAATTTTAGCAGAAGGTTCCATACTACAATAGGAGGGTTGGGATTGATTTTGGGGGTTATTGTCTTAGCTGTTTGGTAATCAGGGGCCAGAGAAAGGGGTCAAAAACAATTATTTGTCTGGTTTTAAGACAATAACTTGAGTATAAGTGTTTATATCTTTGGTCAAAATTTTAGCACTAAGTTCCATACCACAATAGGAAGGTTGGGATTAATTTTGGGGGTTATTGTCATAGTTGTTTAGGAATTAGGGCCAAAAAGGGCCTAACAAAAACATTTTTTTTGTCTGGTTCACAGAAAATAACTTGAGTATAAGTGTATGGATCTCTATTAAATTTTAGCACAAGGTTCCATACCACAATAGGAAGGTTGGGATTTATTTTTTTAGGGTATTTTCGTATCTGTTTAGTAATAAGGGTCCAAAAAGGGGCCAAAACAAGCATTTTCATGTTTCAGGACAATAATTTGTGTATAAGAGTATAGGTTTTTATGAAATTTTTACACAAGGTTCCATACTTCAAAAGGAAAGTTTTGATTGATTTTTGGAGGGTCATGGCCCAAACCGTTTAATAATTAGCGGTCGAAAAGGGGCCGAAAACAACTATGTTTCTGGTTTGCAGGCAATAACTTGAGTATAAGTGTTTGGATCTCTATTAAATTTTAGCACAAGGCTCCATACCACAATAAGAAGGTTGGGATTTTTTTGGGGGGTTATTGTTGTAGCTGTTTAGTAATTAAGGGCCAAAAAGGGTCAAAACAAGCATTTTTCATGTTTCAGGACAACAATTTGTGTATAAGAGTATGGATCTCTATGAAATTATATCACAAGGTTCCATTCTTCAAAAGGAAAGTTGGGATTGATTTTGGGGGTCATGGTCCAAACTGTTTAATAATAAGGGGCCGACAAGGGGCCAACAAACTAGGATTTTCTGATTTCTAGACAATAACTTGAGTATAAGTCTATTAATTGCTATTTAATTGTGCCACAAGGTGTTATACAATTAAATAAAGTTTGGGATTGATTTTAGGGGTTATGACCCTATTGGTTAAGTAAAAAGGGGCCAAAACCAATACTTTATATAAATTGCAATGGGGCTTAATTTAAAAGTGTTGAATTATTGGGGGTCTTTAATATGCTGAATGTAATTGGGTATTTAGAATTTGGATTTTAGGGTCTGTTTTTGAAATGATCCATATTAAGGTCCAAAGGGTTCAAAATTAATCCTTGTTTGATTTCTTTAAAAACTAAATTATTGGTGTTCCTTGACATGCTGAATCTTATTGTGTATTTAGATTTTTTAATTTTGGGGCCTGTCTTCACATTGGTCCACATTAAGGTCCAAAGGGTATGGATCTCTATGAAATTATATCCAAAATAAAACTTTTTTTGATTTAAAAAAAAAATTGAATCCTTGGGTTTCTGTTTATGCTGAATCTAAGCGTGTATTTAGATTTGTGATTTTGGGCATGGTCCACATTAAGGTCAAAAGGGTCCAAAATTAAACTTTGTTTGATTAAAAAAAAAAAAAAAAGAATGGTTGGGGTTCTTTGATATGCTGAATCTAAGCGTGTATTTAGATTTTTGATTTTGTGCTTGGTTTTCAAAATTGGTCCAAATTTGGGTCCAAAATTAAACTTTGTTGATTTCTTCAAAAATTAAATCATTGGTGTTCTTTAATGTGTGCAATCTAATAGTGTTTTAAATTTTTGACTTTGGGCCTGTTTTTCAAACTGAACCCCTTAAAGGTCCAAAGTATCCAAAATAAAACTTAGTTTGATTTTAACAAAAAAATGAAATATTGTGGTTATTTCATATGCTGATTCCAACCATGCATTTAGAATTTGAATATTGGACCATAATTGGTGAATATCCAACTTTAGAATTATTTATTAAGAACTTATACCACATTAATTCTGTGTCAGAAACTATGCTTTTATTACATATTTGGTCAGAATCTAAATTCAGAGATGTATTGCACAATTAACAGAAATTTTATGTTGGGTCGTAGTTGAAAATAGATATAGCATCATATCTAATTTTAGAGAACTACTTTTTTTGGTTTACATTACTGGTTCATGGGAAATAAATTGGTTTACAAACAATAACTTCAGTATAAGTGTATGGATGTGTGAGAAATTTTAGCACAAGGCTGTCATCAAATTGGTTCACATTGAGGCCCAAAAGGTCCAAAATTAAACTTAGTTGGATTTCTTCTGCTGATTCCAACCATGTATTTAGAATTTGGATATTGGACCATAATTGGTAAATGTCCAATTTTTAATTATTAAAGAACTTATACCACATTCATTCTGTGTCAGAAATTATGCTATTATTAAATATTTAAGCAGAATCTAAATTCAGAGAGGTATTGCGCAATCAACAGAAATTTAAAGTTGAGTCATAGTTGAAAATAGATACAGCATCATATCTAATTTTAGAGAAGAAATAATGTATTGATATAGTTTGAAATTTACTGTTCATTATTAGACATTTTGAAAAATAATTATGGCCAGTTTTATGGATTTTTTTTAAAGACTTTGTATTAATGAGGAATAATATTTTGACATTGTTTTTTTTTTCTTCATTTTTTTTACAATACTTTTCTAATTACTTAAATATTTAAGATTTTGGGCACCGTATTTGAATTGGTACAAGGGTACAAAATAAAACTTTGTTTGATTCCATCAAATATTGAATTATTGGTGTTCTTTGATATGCCGAATCTAACCATGTGTTTAGATTTTAATTTTGGGGCCTTCTTTCAAATCGGTCCACATTAAGGTCCAAAGGGTCCAAAATTATATTTTGCTTGAATTAATAAAAAATGAATTCTTGGGATTCTTTGATATGCTGAATCTGACCGTGTATTAAGATTTTGGAAATTGGACCATGATATGTAAATGTCCAATTTCAAATTTTTCAGTTTTTTTACCAAATTCATTCTGTGTCAGAAAACTATGTTATGTCAAATATTTAATCACAATCCAAATCCAGAGCTGTATCAAACTTGAATGTAGTGTCCATACTTGCCCTAACTGTTCAGGGTTCGAACACTGCGGTCATATCAAGCTCCGTCCAGCGGAGCATTTTATTTTAAGTTGATTTTACATAATCGCACTCGACAAAATATGGATACTTGTATTTGAAGATAGATAATGTTGTATGGTAAAACAAAGTTTTATCACGAAAATGATATATCAAAATGGCACATTTTTTTTCTAGCTGAAAAGGATTCAAGTTCTGGAGCGAATCTAGTTATATTTTCTTTGGATGAGTGGTTACACGAATGTCTATCCAATCCTTAAATATGCGTAATAAAGTAATTAACTAGAGACTTACATTTAATTTAATAGAACACAATTAACAAAATGCGTACACCATCTTTGAACATATATTTCATATAATACTTTTACTCCATTATTTTTCAGGTTATATCATTATTGCAGATATCTGATGCTGTTTTTAGCTTTCAGTGTCCTGTGCAATCACACTGGAAACATAGAGCAGAAACGTATTGTGGTTCTTACATCAGTTACTTTTGCTTGTATGATAAGAATGACAACATTTTTACTGAATTTTGTAAAGAAAATAAAGATTTTGAAGCACCAGGTAATACACTCTCTTATGTTCTAATTATGCCAAATTTCTTCTGCCATGTCTTATAATTGTTTGTGATATATATATATATATATCATTACTTGACATAATATGTAGATCTGCATATTATATTTTGGTGGATTTCGGCTCATTTAGTAAGTAAAAACATTGTTTTTGGTTAAAAATCACAAATTGTATCATAAACTTTTTTGGTTTATGAAATGTCATTCGTTCATGGGATTTGAAAATAATATAGATCTCAAAGGAAAATATGTATTTCATGAGGTGCTTAATTTCATATCTGCTTGTACTACAAATTTCAAGAAAAAATGATTACCCACAAACATGCATTGCTTTTTTTTGTATCAGTATACATTATTTGTTTCTGTGCCTTACACAAAAATACCTGCGGGGCCCTTGCTGACATATCAGTTTTCTAGATTCTTGTATCTAACATAACAATTCATGCGATAAAACTGTTAGAAAAAGGTTTGTTGGAATCTCAAATTGGAACCAAAATTAATATTTTAGAAGTATTTACCATAAGCCATGTGTCTGATAAGAATGTTGAAGAATGCAGATAGACGCAAATGTGGTTTACATGTACAAAGATGTTTGAATTTATCCTGCAATTGACCTTTGTACTATACGAATACAGGTGTACAGATAACACGAAGCGATATACGTATACTAGACTATATAGTCTCCTGGTATCCAGCTTCTGTTGCGAGCGAATGGTTATGTCAAATGTTTTACTGTATACATACGTCACAGTTCAATTTGGGGTCCTCATTGCGGTCCGCGTTTAAGTCATGTCGATTTCTTTCAAAAACAAATTCAACGATTGGGATTGAAAAAAAAATGTTCAAAATTAATTGCAGGATAAAGAAAATAACTGTTTAGTGTCTTCAAATAACAGCTGTATTTGTACTCGGCTATAAACAGGAGTAATAGCTCGCTGAAGCTCGCATTACACCTGTTTCTTAGCCTCGTACAAATACAGCTGATATTTAAAGACACTAAACAGTTATTGTCTATATATAAACACTTTGCACTAACACGGCGCTCCATTTAAAATTCTATGAAATATCATCACAAATTAATTCCCTTCTCGTTAATGTTGGATGGATACCAGTAGGGCGTGTATAGTGATAACTTAAAGTTACATATTTTATTCTGGACCAGCATCAATAATTTATAATCAAAGTACTGAAGTACTGAACATCGGATGACCACAAGTTTTTGAGGATGGTCAAAAGCACTTGTCTCAGAAAAAAACAACATATCTCTTTACCTAAAACTGAGGATAATGTACAGAGATATATTTTTTTCTGAGACAAGTTCGTGCGTGGATGATGAATAAATGACAGGAAATTCAACTTCACCGTAATAACTATTATATTGTAGTGATACAAATCAGTATACACTGAGTTGTTGTTTATATTATATTAAAATAACAGTTACATATATATATGATTTGAATCCATTTGTATATCATTCTATTCTACTATTCTAAAAATAGTGCAATGCAAGTGCATGGTGGACACTTTTCTGTAAAAATTCGATTTTTCTAAGATTGGATACGAGTAGGCATTCATATTTTCCCGCAAAATCAATTACAGAGTTACCGGTCCTTGACGGTATTTTCACAAAACGTTCTTTGAGATATTCTTCCGCATGCTTTAACACAATTTTTCGGTACGTGTGCATTGATATTATCAATGATTTTTTACTTATATATATATATCTAACTACAAAACATTTTCATATTATTAATTTATGTTGTAAACAAAAATATTTTTATCAGTATTCATTGAAGAGATGTATTTATATCAAACGATAAGGAATGTTATTTTGCACTCGTTTATGTGCGCGTATTTATCATGTTTATAGATCGGTTACAAACCCAAAACTAATTTACATAATGGAAATCTAGGCGATAGCAATACATCGGGATGACCTCAAGGTCATCGCGATGTAAAAAAACGATCAACTTTTGAAAATTTCATGCGACTGACATAATAGTTCGCATATTTCAGGTGAAGTGTTTGTAGTGTCTGTAGAAGAGGTTTTATGTGGATTTTTTTTTATGGCATCATAATTTTCAGCGGCAAAAAATACATTATAAACATACACTTTTTAAATACATTTATATTTGTTGAGTTCGAAGGGTTTGTCGAAGATTCACCTATACCAAGAACGTTAAAAACCCTCAATATGAAAGCCAATGATGAAAGTAATGACACACGGTAAGAGACATATGGCAGATTCCATAAAGAAAAGAAAATTTCCGTCAAAAAGAACAAATTAATAAAAATAATACTAACTGTTATTTGAATGATAATATGTGAATGTTTTATTGAACATTAATGTTAAATAAAGCAAGAAAACCAATTATTGGATATGATTGTTTCCATTAAAAGTAGAAATGATCAAAACAAGTTGAAAAATGTGAAATGTTTGACGTAAATTACTTCCCATTTTTTGACACAAGGTTTATGTGTTACAATGCTTTAAGTTGACACTGGTATAATTGTTTTTATTAGTGTAGTCTGATTATTCAAACATCCCTGTTTCCAAATCTTTTGCTTTTCTTTTGTTAAAAACATCTGTTATATATATTTTTTTCAATTTCAAATACCTTGCTTATTAGATGCTCGTCTGTCAATAAATGTTATAATCATAGCAACCTGTTTATAAAATCTTGCCACATCATTGTAGGTACTTATATAAGCCTGTTAAAACTATTGTATTTCATAATTTACATTAAACTAACACATTTTGGATCTTTCAATTTACTTTATTCAATCAATAGTTTTATCAAATCTGTTGCTAACATAAGTTCTGTCAAACTTGTCATCTTATGTTAGCAACATTTGGATGTGCTACAAATTAAGAGTTATCTGTCCTGGGTTGAAATCTTGTAAATGTCAGGCAGCGTTATTTTGCAGGAGTTCTAAATATGACTTTCAACTAGGATAAGATCTCCAATGTTAGTTAAAAATCTCAAATATATATTGTCTGTCAAATTTATTTATGTTAGCACAATCTTATGTTAGCAACAAGTCCGTCAATATCTTATGTTAGCAATAAAATAAAATTGAGAATGGAAATGGGGAATGTGTCAAAGAGACAAAAACCTGACCATAGAGCAGACATCAGCCGAAGGCCACCAATGGGTCTTCAATGCAGCGAGAAACTCCCGCACCCGGAGGCGTCCTTCAGCTGGCCCCTTAACAAATATGTTACACTATTTAGTCTGTCAAATCTTATGTTAGCAACAATAATATCCGTCAAATCTTATGTTAGCAACAAAAAAGTCCGTCAAATATTATGTAAGCAACAAAAAAGTCCGTCAAATATTATGTTAGCAACAATAAACTGCTTCGCTGAGCGCAGCTGGATACGCCCGCAGAGGTCCAATCCTGAACAGTTGGGGCAAAAATGGACACAAAATTCAAGCTTGATACAGGTCTGAATTTGAATTGTAATTAAATATTTGACATATTATAGGTTTCTGAATAAATGTAGTCAAAGAACTTGAAATTGGTTATATGAATTGAATTTATATTCAATTAAAGATTTCTTGCTGTTGTACAATACAATGTGTTGTTGTGCAATACACTGTGCTGTTGCGCAATACTTAGTAAATCTGTTGTCAGACTATAAACAAATAAAATCTTACAACACGGAAACGTAAAATCGAAAATTTATAAAAATCAAAAGGGAGCTTACATCAATAGATATAAACAATTTACCAAAGTTTCATAAAAAATTCTTTCAGCATTTTTGAGTTATTGTCTGAAAACTGGAAAATCCCCCTTTTTGTAATGAAAAAAAAAACCATAAATCGGAAACGTATTGTCTAAAATTTATAAAAATCAAAAGGGAGCTCATGTCGATAGGAATAAACAATTCACTAAAGTTTCTTGCAAATTGGTGAAATTGTTTTTGAGTTATTGTCCGAAAACTGAAAAAATCCCCCCTTTTTTAATGAATAAAACCCCAAAACTCGGAAACGGTACATCTGAAATTTATAAAAAACGAAAGGGAGCTCATGTCAATAGATATAAACAATTTACCAAAGTTTCATGCATATTGGTTAAAGCGTTTTTGAATTAATGTCCGAAATGTTGACGACGGACGGACGGACAGACGAACTGACGGGCAGATGAACGGACAAGGTATACCATAATACGTCCCGTAAACGGGCGTATAAAAAAGTCCGTCAAATCTTATGTTAGCAACAACTTCATTTCTGTCAAATCTTATGTTAGCAGCATTTTTAATGTCTGTCAAATCTTATGTTAGCAACTCCAAGATAATCCTTTTTTAAAGTTATTACAATTCCTTTTTTATTGGTGCAGATGTTAAGAAATATTTTAATCCAACTTGACTTTCATATTTTAGCAAGATATACATCCAAACCTTGAAAATACTGAAGATATCAGGATTGTTTGTGTTGCTAACATAAGAATTTTCCGTCAAAATGTCTGTCAATTTTGTTATGATAGCAACATTTTTTTAAGGTGTCCTTTATTTAAAAAATATAATGTGAATAGATCTATGTTTTGTCAAAAAGTGTTTACTTATATAAGTATAACATGTATTCCAAAACAGAACCTTATTGGTGTTGATTTTGTTAAACATAATTTTGGGAATTTTTCAACTTTCTTATTTGGAATCTGCCATATGACCAAAATGGACCTATAAAACACATTAAATTAAAAAAGAAAGAATTGGGCAAAAGAAAAAGAAGGGGTCTATTCCCAAACCGCCTGTTATGTTTTCTCCTGTCTGATATGCTTTTTGTGCAATTTGTGTCTCATAAAAAACAATTGGAAAATATTTCTTTGTATATTAAGGACTAAAGCTTATAGTTGCTGGTTCATCTCAAGGAACACTGCAAGGAGCTGAGTGTAATAGTGATTTCTACCAACCTTTTAAATTCCTGTCTTCTGGAAACAGTCGCTGTGTTTATAAAAAATCTTACTGCACTGAGGAAGGACAAGACGTTTATACAAATGGAACGAAGAGAAATGATAGGCTATGCCGCTGTGACTATACGAGAGGATATGATTTTGTAAAAAGACCAAAACATCAATGTTATTGTGTACCATCCGAGGAAGATTGTTCCTGTCTTCTTAAGATATGTCCATCTAACTACATTGTATCTCCAGGTATGCAAGTACATGAGCTGTCAATTTTTTAAGGAGTATTTTTTCCCCTAATTCTCTGACAGAGTTTGCAGTTGATGATGTTCACATGGTCACATGCTTTTCCCAACTAATTCGACAAAATGCAAAGCATTTGCTTGCAACGACGATTGTAAAATGTTGCTGTTTGCACATTTCCTTTAAAAATTTAAGACTTAAAAAAAACTGGAAAAATTGCACATGTTGAATACTAGTTAAAGTTTGCACCTCGATCAGCTTATTAGATTGTACAGTCAAATGATCATTGATAGTTGGAACATGAACATTGTCGGTAAATAAATGTGATTTTTGAAATTTTTAAAACCTCAAATAGTTTCGATATAGTATGTAACGATTAAAATCAAACCGCCAACGAATTTGTCATGAGGTTCATAATATATGTAGTACACATGTAATACATAAGAGTCCAATTTCGATTTTATGAATTAACTGCCCCGATTGACCTGGGGTCATTTGGGGGAAAAACCCGTCATGCATAGGATATTTTGACGTTAATATATCTGCTTTGTGACGTTGGTTTTTTTTCCGGGGAGAAGCAGCAATCGGAAGATCATGTAAATATTTGAATTATCGTTTACTGAATTTAAATTTAAATAGCGGTAAGGTCATGCTTTGTGTATTTGTTACAATAGCAGACTTGAGTCACTTTGGCTTGATTACTTAGATACTGTTACCTCTTTATACTATTTATTGTTAGACTGAAGTACTGAATAGGCAACAATGTTTCTTATGAGGTTAACAAAAGAATCGCATGTCCTTTTCTGCACATAAAATTAAAAGTTTGGTATCGGAGATTTTGGTAATATGAAAACCCACAAACAAAAACAAAAACTAACTTTAAATTATATGATAATTAGATATGTTTCAAATATCATAATGCATCGTTTGGTTATAAACTGAACAGTAGTTGGTATTTTTATTTTACTATTTGTCGAATTTAAGATTTGTTTATAAAAACAAACTCCGTAATGAAATTTAAATATATGAAAAGATTTTTTTAAAGTATATATCAGTAAGATATAATGTTTCGTCTTTGGCACAACATTTTGTCTCAATACGGTCATTTTATGCATATCGTCCTCGATATTTAGTTAAATAAGTATTAGTGTATTAAATAAGATCTTGTTCGTTTTAATTTATCATTTTCAGATTATAAGTGTCTAAATAAAAACGAATGGAAAAGTAGCTTTTACTGTGAATTAATGTCAACTTTCGTGTAAGTATATCTTGTAGCATCTTCAAAAAAGATATCTGTCCTGTTTCCTGAATCTGCCGACATCACCATCACTTTCATTAATCTTTCTAGACCACATGACAGAATGTGATTAATCTTTTCTCTATCAAATTTGATTGATTGTTTCAGACATCATGAAAACCTTACAAAAAGACTTACATGCCCAAACATTTCTCTAAATTTATATGGCTTATTTATTGCCCTGACTTTCATTTTTACTATCCTGGGCTGTATAACATGTATGTTAATCATGAAGACTGTTGATTGTTGCTTGCTTAACATCCAGTGGCATATTTTCCTTGCAATTTCAAGACACATTTAAAAATTAAACCAAACTCTTATGTAAAGTACATAGATTATATAGAAAATTAAAGTTTCAAAATCCCTTTAGCTATAAAATTCTATTTTATTGAGTTTCCTAGGAAAGAAGTCCCCTCAAAAGCCATTCCTTAAACAATCCTTTATATTATACTGAGTGCCTATAGAAACGCAACACATCATATCCTAATCCTCCTTTGATCTCTTTTAATTATTGCTCTCATACTTGGTAGGTTGTTTGCCATCATGTGTAATTGACCATATTATACCGCCATTTTTATTTGACCATTTGCATGTGCGTTATTTGACTTTTACCATATTTTGAATCGTAACACAAAGAAACACACAAAATTTAATTCCTCATTTATACAGCCGCGGGACATTTCGCTACGGCGTAGCAATCTTGTTTACAACGTTTTTATAGACACTGGACGAGTAAGACTTGACAAATTGTACAGTCAACTGATAATTGTTGAGACCGTATATTCCCTAAAAAGTACCAATAAAATTGAGAATGGAAATGGGGAATATGTCAAAGAGACAACAACCCGACCAAAGACCAAAGACAGCCGAAGGCCACCAATGGGTCTTCAACGCAGCGAGAAAATCCCGCACCCGGAGCAGGTCCTCATTTGGTCCCTAGATAAAAATGTGTACTAATTCAATGAAAATGGACGTCATACTAAACTCCAAAACATATAAATGAACTAAAATTAAAAAACATACAAGACTTACAAAGGCCAGAGGCTCCTGACTTGGGACAGGCGCAAAAATGCGGCGGGGTTAAACATGTTTTGTGAGATCTCAATCCTCCCCCTATACCTCTAGCCAATGTAGAATAAAGAAACACACAGCGATACGCACAGTAAAACTCAGTTTAAAAGAAGTCCGAGTCCGATGTCAGAATAGGTAACAAAAGAAACTAAGCAAAATGACAATGATACATAAATTAACAAAGGACTACTAGCAGTTACTGACATGCCAGCTCCAGACCTCAATTAAACTGATTGAAAGATTATGTCTTCATCATATGAATATCAAGTACAATCCCTCCCGTTAGGGGTTTAGTATCATACCATCATAAAATATATGAGAAGAACATAACCCGTATCATGCCAACAACTGGTTTTAGAATAAATGTGTTTATTTCCGATGCAAAGACCCTATGAGTGAATCAATATTAATACCAAAACATGCAATCCTTAATGACTTGACAACAGTATCGTAACTATATGCCTTCCGAATAAATCTGTTTAAAGGTTTGGTTAGCTTTTGAGGTGAATGCCGACATGTTTATACGACCGCAAAAAAATTTGCGGTCGTATATTGGTAAGACGTTGGCGTCGTAGTCGTCGTCGTCGTCCGGCGTCGTCGTCGTCGTCCGAAGACACATTGGTTTTCGCACTCTAACTTTAGTTTAAGTGAATGGATCTCTATGAAATTTTACCATAAGGTTCAATACCACAAAAGAAAGGTTGGGATTGATATTGGATGTTATGGTACCAACAGTTAAGGAATTAGGGGCCAAAAAGGGGCCAAAAATAAACATTTTTGTAACTTCCAGATATAACTTGTGTGTTAGTGTATGGATCTCTCTAACCTTGTACCACAAGGTTCCATATCACAAAGGGAATGCTGGGATTGATTTTGGGGGTAATTGCCTCAAAATTTTAGGAATTAGGGGCCAAAAACAGGGCAAAAAACAAGCATATTTCTAGTTTCATGGCAATAACTTGTGTGTAAGTGTATGGATCTTTCTGAAATTGTACTACAAGGTTCCATATCACAAATAGAAAGCTAGAATTGAGTTTGGGGGTAATTGCCCGAAACGTTTAGGAATTTGGGGCCAAAAAGGGACAAAAAACAAGCATTTTTCTAGTTTCCAGACAATAACTTGTGTTCAAGTGTATGGATCTCTCTGAAATTGTACTGCAAGGTACCATACCACAAAGGGAAGGCTGGGATTGAGTTTGGGGGGTGATGAATCATAAGGAGGTTCAAAAAATTTGGGGGGAGGGATTTTTTTTCCTTTTTTTTTCTTTAAAATTTTCCATCTTAAATTGGTTATTTCTGATTTATATATAAAAGCAAATAATAATGATATGGTTGGAATAGGTAAATGAAAAAATTTAAAGTTCTTAAACCACATTCATTCTGTGTCAGAAACCTATGCTGTGTCAAATATTTAATCACAATCCAAATTCAGTGCTGTATCAAGCTTGAATGTTGTGTCCATCCTTGCCCCAACTGTTCAGGGTTCGACCTCTGCGGTCGTATCAAGCTGCGCACAGCATTTTATTGTGCTTTGTAAAGAATATTACCATAAAAGTTTAGATGTGAAATACCTGAACGTATAAGATGTCTGCATGTTAATTTATATTTACGAATGATGTCCTTGTACCGATGATAAAATTTAGTAAATGTTTTGACTAGTTTGTGATATCGAAAACCCTGGTGTAATAATTTTTCAGTATATATAATGTTTAATGTATATAATTTTCTAAAACTGTGTCATTAGGAGTCTTTCTCACTGTCTTATATATGATATATTAACTAGTTTTTAATAATGACAAAGTTCATGTTCTATATTTGTATAGTTTTATTTTCTTAGATTGCCCAAAGATACTGAAACGCCATCGATGGTCACTCCATCTTTAGAGTATCATGTACTAGGTATGTTGATCGAATTGGAAAATATTACTTGTAATATTGGTAAAAAAGCAAATAGAACCTTAACTGATACAGGTCTGGAAAACAATGATTTTGAAGACAACCTATAAAATGGTAACAGAATAAGTTACTCAATTCATTTTTAAAAAGCATGATATTTGATAAAGTTCCTAAGATCATAGTATGTAAGGACCATACACTAAGTCACGAAATATACGTCAATTAGTGTTCCACCTAACATTGTTATTCCCTTTAATGACGAGTTTTACCATTTTTTTGCGATTTTGCCTTATATGATAAGATTATAATAGATAAATAGAAACTAAATAACAAAAATGATCAGCAAGGCAAGATCTACAAACAAATCAAATTTTGCCGATGTATTTAGTAGACTGTCACTCTTTAGAAGAGTGATTGCCCTTAAATGAGGATTTGTTGTACCTTTTTTTGTGTTTTGAGCAAAAGCTAAAGAAGATAGAGAGAAAATAAACAGTTCTTCTTTTTTTTTAGAAATGTTCAATATACGTTTAATATCTCTTAAAACATGAGTAGAACCTTTTGTTACAACTTCTAAAAAGAACTTTTCGATTTTTTTCTTGAAATATTAAAGACTTACTATACAGTAGCAAGGACAGATAATAATGCATCCAATATGTTAAGGTGGCTCATCCCAATAAGGACCCCCGGTAGAATTTTTTTATTTTCACATATTTAGTAGATTTTTTTATGCTGAATCCAAAAATGCAAAGAAAAAAGGGTGTCACCAGGCTCGTTTTCCCCTCATATGGAAGCGAAATGTGCGATTTTTACCCTATTTCCAAACTTTTCCACCCTTTCAACAATAACGACTACATCAAATTCAAAGACTTTTAGAACCATGTCAGTATGATTATTATGTGAAAAAACAATTAAATTTGAAATATAAACGTTCCCCTTGGTTGTTTTAGACATAGAAATCCTTTTATTTTCAGATTTATGTCTAAATTTTGCATATTCCAATTTCATTTTAAGGCTAAAAAATATTGGTTAAATCGATTTTTCGTAAAATTTCCCCGGTAGATTTTTTTTAAAAACGGATATGTCAAAGCTATGAACTTTTAAGGTTAAATAAAATGGGGGTCACCAGGCTTTTATAAAAGTTACGAGCTTTTGTTTAACCCCTCTACCCCATGAGGTCTGATTTCAATGCACTCCATTTATTACTTTCTTGTGAACTTTTTATTGATGTCTTTAATAAAATAATGTTTGTAATTATATCAATGGACGATAGCTGAATATAAATGTGATTAACATTTTACTGTTTGGTATAAAAAAGCGAAATTTTTATTATTATGGAGAAATACGGTAATTTTGTCTGGCGCGAGTTCCTTCCCTCTAATTTGGCGCCATACTCGGACAACAGAAATGTCAGGGCCGCCATTGTTGAGCAGCATACTGCACTGATAAATACGACCATGTACATGAATAACAGACATAGTGGCGAATAGACAACGATGAAGGTAGAGTCATTACATAAGAAAACATAGATTTTAATATATTTGACAGCCAAATGTGATCAGTATATCTAACGGGGAATGAATCTGATACGCTTTTCAGTATAAAATTGATAAAATCTCGGACTCCCCGAGACTTCCCGAGATTTACGGATTTTGGTAGCGTCTGACTGAAAACTATCAGAACTGCTCAACAAATAAACCACTTAACTCTAATTGTAAATAAATACAAGTTTTATCATTTAGTAGATATATTTTGTCATATAAAATTACCAAAATAAGTTTGATTTATTTGATGTGAAGTGTAATATATATGTTCCTGGTATCACGTAAAATACAAAGTGGGGGGGTTATCTCAAAATACTCGCTACTGTAGAAATTCACTGCGGCTGAAACCTTGCATGGGCTTAATTTCTGTTCTATGTATAATCGTTATGGCTGGTATCTTATTTATGTGTTTATTTGACCCTTAACTGGCAAGTTGTGAACATGTATAGCCTGTTTTGAAAAATATTCGTGTCAAACAGTCAAAGAGGAGGGGATGGTCATTTTCAACATCAACAATGTCCTTTATGCGCTACCGTTAGCGTCAAATGAGTCTTGATTTTATATCGTCATTCGTAAAATCTAATTTCGTAGCCACGTTAGGGTCAAATGGAGTAAAATATTTATCGTTAACGTCTAATTACTAGTAATGAGGGGTACCCCATAACTATATAACTTCCCTTAGTCCTATAATATATGCGAAGGCATTATATATTCACTATTGATCACTATTTAACGTTTTCATGCTGATATTTTCATATTTTTTTTAATGCTCGGGTGGCACATTGATAATAAAAAAAAAGAAGAAAAATAGCAAAATCAGTAAACATGGTAAAAAGAAAACAGAAATAGAAAATAATGCCCCCGAGTTCATATATTATAGGACTAACCCCACACCTTCGCACCCTCAGTCTGTTTGTACCATTCCTTTAATTCTAAATCAGGCTTTTGTTAGTATAGTTCTGTAACATGATAAAATAAAGATATACATGTATTAAGTTTATTTTCATTGTTTAAAAATAAAGTGACTCACACGAGATCAAAGGGTCTTTTCTATTTATAATCTTCATAAGATTTACTTCTACCAAACTAGTTACTTTTGTTTTCACTTCAGACCAGGCTAACTAAAGGACCTGCACATGGTACCCCCCTTTTCCCGCTTCCTGATCCCTCATTCTCATGTTCCTTTACCCCTGTCCAACCCCTCAAGGGGTTCAATTATTTTGTTTGTTTTCTTGGGAATATAAATGGCCTAATTTGTAAATTATAACCCTACAGTACGAGGCAATACATTTTATTGATGGATTCGTCTTAATCACAATTTGTTTACAATTAACCCCCCCCCCCCCCCCCCCCCAAACCACGTCTCTCATTGGTATAAAAAATCAAGTATCAGGTTCAAACATACACGTAGGGCTTATCTTGTTTACCAAATAACACATACATTTGAGTTGAAAAATTCATTATTGTTTTGTGCTTAGTATTTTTAAATATAAAATTTGACAATGTGTAAAATTTGTGTATCCCATGTTCCAAACAGGTTACAAAACACCTCAGCATAATTTGGTTGAAAAGGAGTAAAAATGTAGCTCAGCTGCATTTCAGAATTTTTAGGCAGAGAAATAACAATAAATAACTTGTCCCTGGCAGCGAAACAGCATGCCCCAAGAAGTCTGTATTTAACATATACATGTATATATAAAAACAAAATCACTATTTACACTTGCTGTGCATGTAGTTTTATTTTGTTTGCTCATTATTGTTGGCACAAATTCTTCATTTTTTTACGACGTAGCGGAGTGGGCATTAAGTTTTACCCTTGTCTGTCTTTACGTATGTCCCAAAATTGGTGTCCGTTCTTGAACTTCAGTTTGCCTCAACCAAATGTTATGAAACTTATACACAATGCTTATTACCAACAAACACAGATCAAGTTTGATTTTTTTTTGGTGGTGTCACTTTAATTTACTGTTCTAGAGTTATGCCCCTTTACAAATGGAAAAGTTGCTGAATTTTTTTGTTTCCGTTCTCAAACATAAGTTTGCCTCAAATTTTATGAAACTTATACACATTACTTATTACAACAAAACTCAGATCAAGTAAAACTTTGGGTAGTGTCACTCTTACCGTTCTTTAGTTATGTTCCTTTATAACTTTATATGCAAGCGGGGGCATCATCTGTGTCCCATGGACACATTCCCCATTTATTTAAAATATGAACTACATTATGCTTTTAAATGTCAATCATGGTTGATTTTCTGACAGAATTACTCTGTCTTTTAATTTCAGGCATCAAGTACATGTAAGTGGAAGGAGTGATTTGTCGTGAAAGATCCTAGAATGTTCAACTTTACTTTGAAACGATTGGCAAAGAACTGACAGAATTTACATGAGAAGCCAGTATCATCTTGTCTTGCAATTGGGAACTATATGTAAAGTGCTGAAACTTAAGAACAACATTAGAAGCCAAGATCAACAATACTTGGAACTACATGTATAATCAAAGTACTGTCAGAATCCATATGCGAGAACCCAAGATCATCTATTCTACACTTGGTGTATATTTGCAATGTGTTGTCAGAATCCACTTAAGAAGCCAAGATCAACTTTAATTTGAAACTATATGCTTTAGTGCTGTCAAAATCCATAAAAAGAAATCCAAGATCAAAAGGACCTACTTTACCTACCTGTCCCAATGATAAATACAGATTATTGAGTCTTATAAAAAACACTGATGAAGAATATTGATATACAAATAATGAAAATATAGAGCTGATCAGCTAATGATTGTACATGCACATGATGTATACATGTCAACAATTACTAGTATATTGAAATTTACAATGCTAATAAATGTTTTATAAATTTGATCTCATAGCATTTTAGGAATAAAAATAAAAAATGTTTCAAAAAATGAATTTTAATAGGGCTGAATTATTTTTTTTTTGCTGTCTGTAGTGAATTTTGCTGCAAACATGATTCATGATATGCAAACTGCATTATATGCAGTTGTCTTTAATACAGAAGGTAGCTATGAGATTAGTAAATTTTGGAAATCATAATACCAAGTGGCAGTTGTGGTAAATGCACATGCCTTTGCCTCATCTTTTACCTTACCAACCCCTGACCTAAATGGCCACTTGGATTGTTTTACATCATTTGGCATTTGTTTTCCATCCATATGCTACTCAGTTTCTATTTCAAAAGTTATATTTTCTGAATAAAAGGAGAAATAAAATACAGTTTTGTTCAATGAGACAGCAACCAAACAAAACAACCAAAAGAATTATATATTGTCTTGGAAAATTTGTGTCTCACTAACTGACAACATTTTTACCTACTGGTAAATTCAGAAATTATTGCGTGCATTTATTATTGCAATTTTTCACAAATGGACTAAATTGTGAGTTTAATTATCATGATTATTGCGATTACAAAAAAATCGGCATAAAGATCTATAATTCAGTTATCAAAATCATGAATGCAAGTTATTTTTGCGACCTTCACCCTGTCGCATTATTTGCATTAATATTAAAAAACCTAACAATAATTTCTAAATTTACAGTATCACAATGATCCATATTAATATTGTTTTGTAAAATTAAATATGCACTCAAATTGATACAGATTGCAACAAAGATCTCAACCTCATTTCATTGATCAGTGATCAAGGTTAAAGTTACCTGATTAGGGTTGTTTATCAGATACTGTTGGCAATATGTCATTTGTCAATGTCATGTTGTTGTGTTTTTGTCTGTTTTTTCTAATACTAAAAGTACATGTAGTAGATAAACTATATGTATGCAATGATTCACAAATGTAAGGAGTACATGTTTGTCTGGCAGTTGTCATTGACCACATTTGCATGGTTCATTGGTCAATGGTAAGTCCTCTTTTAACATGCTACATTGTGTAATCAATAGGTCATTATATTTGGTGTATGGTATGATTATTAAATGTATACATGTATATTGAAATATTAAGTAAAAAGATGTGATATAATTGTAAATGAGACACTCCAAAGAAACCAAATAACACAGAAATAAACAACTATAGGTCACCATACGACCTTCGACAATGAGTAAAACCTATACTGCATAGTTGGATATAAAAGGCCTCCAAATGACAAATGTACAATTTAAAACAATTCAAATGAGAAAAATAATGGCATGATTTATGTACAAATTAATGAATGAAAAACAAATATGCCTGTCTTGCAGGGTTTATCTGAACTTAACCTCATGTTCATGGTTTTGTCCGTTACTGGCATACTATATATGTTTCAAAATATTTGGTTGATGGGATGATTGTAACAGAGGCGGATTTAGGGGGAGGGCCCATTGGTTGATTATATAGGGAATCACTGAAGCATGACTGGAGCAGGCCTCTCTTAGGGAGTCCTCCCCCCTCCCTTTATGAAAAATTCTGGTTACGCCACTGTGTAAGGCTGGCTTGGATTGGTTTATCTGACCTTGGCCTCATTTTCATGATCATTGATAATATTAATTTTTTCGGATACTTGTAGTAAAACTTTATATTTTGGAATATCAACATAAAACCAATCATGAAAAGCAAGTGAGACATTGCAGCTTGTGCACTCTTGTTTACACAAAACAATGTATGCTTGGTATGGACAAAATTCCTCCTTTTTACCCTACGATGCTGCGTATTTATCTCGGGGGGGGGGGGGGTCATTTCCTATATTCAAGGTGATAGGACGTGCCGCTAGAATAGGTCACCATTTCAAGCTTGAAAATATGTGAATAGGTCGGGAAAACTATCAGAAATATATGATAAGGTCAATAAAGTTTCCATAACTTCTTCGTCTGTCATCTTTCTTGTCACCTGGTGTTCCCGGGTGTGATTTTATCAACCAATTTTTCTCTTTTCACACTTTGGTATTCTAGTCCTACATTACACTACATGAAACCCAACCATTATGGGGAAAAGATTACATTTTTACCTACGCAATATATGAAAAGGGTGAGGTAACAGAACCCCAGCGACACCCCTATCAATTAAGTATTGAAGTGCCCCCACCCGAGGTATTTATACATCCAGCTGTATGAACACCCTGTCATAGCAAGGGAGTATCTGTCGGATTAGGGAAGTCATATTTCTATACCCATGTTAACCCTACGATATGAAAATAAGAGATGTGGTATGATTGCCAATGAGACAACTATCCACCAAAGTTCAAATTTAAAAGTCAATATTAAAAAAAAATAATTTCATCTCCATATTATCATCATAGGCCGATAATTACGTTTCTTTGCAGCTAGCAGGTGGGTCAAACCAGTATTCACACATCATTAAAAAAGTTGTCATACCTATTTTTTGCCGCAATGACACACTCCACTTTATTTTTTTTAAATCAAGAACTGTCCTTATTAGCTTCCCTTTTGAAAAAACGCATGTCAAAAAGTAAGAGAGAAGTTAAAGTTTGCCAATATCACCGACTAATATAGCGTCCCTGTGTACCGGGCGGAGTTTGAAAATTACAATCCCAACTTTTCCTGAATCTAGTTAGTAGTATAGATTTTGTTTAAATATAATGTCTTTATTTTTAACTGGTAGTGTTTGGAACTGCCCGGTAGACTGCGGGTGTGTGTCCCAGACAAAATCCCGACTTGGTCAAACCAAATATTTTGCGCTTCTCCGCAAAACATGCGGTATTGAGGGATAATAGCATAGACCAATGTATAAGGTCGGAATACTAGTAAGGTCACGGTTACTATTGACCAATTTTCATCTACATGATCAAAGGTGGAAAACTGCAAATAATTGAAGAGTTGGGGTTTTTTTTCTGCGTAAAACAAATAATCAATTTAGTGAAATGTGTTGCTCGAGTTCCGTTAGTCTATTATAATAACTCATTCTTATTCAATTATTTTAGTTATTACGCTGATATTTCCTCTTTTTTTAGTGCGAACTCTGTTGGCATATTGATAGATACAAAAGAAAATAGAAAATTAACAAATTGCAAAATAAGTAATAGGATAATATCATAAACAGAAAACATTGGCCCCGAGGTCTCATGTTATAGGAATAGAGTTCCAAAAATCATAGAATCATGATACGAGAAAATTTGTTAGATATTTTCGTGCCCAATATTTGGTAAAGTATATAAATCTTTGAATAAAAATGTTATGTGTGACTGTCAAGTATTTAGTCTTTGTAAAATCATTTTGGAAAATAAAAAATACTTAACTACTATCAAAATTTTGCAGTGTTAAAATAATTCACATACTCCGGAATTGTTATGTTCGAAATTTTTTGGCAAATAAAAAATACTTAACTATTATCAAAATTTTGCAGTGGGAAAATATTTCACATACTCCGGAAAAAGATTCTACCAATACTTGGAAATGAAGATATTTCAAGTAAAAAAGAGATTTATGACAGTAACAAAATGTTATAATACGCCAAACGGATAAAACGGTTAAAAGCTCATTAGAGCTTATGTTGACTCTGTTTTTATACTTTGCCGACTCTAAATAAAGCTTATTTATTATTATTTATTTATTTATTATTTATAGCGTGCAGATTGAGATGAACCCCGACGCCTTTATACTATAGCATACTATATGGGTTTTACTTGTTTTTGAAAGCCGTAAGGTGACATGCAGTTGTTTACATCGCTATCCTTTGTTTACGGTTAAACATTGCGTCATTGGCAAACTATTTTCATATATATTAGTATATATATATACTAATACATCTAATTGGCATCTTTTGATATATTCATCCAGTATTTAAATGAAAATAGGGTGCGAACGGATCCAAGGGGCGAACGTGTATGGTGAGAATGTGTTTTTGGAGCGAACGCACCAGATACCGTCGTACATGTCAATATTAATATTTTCTTTTTTTTTTAATGTCATGCTTTGATATATCATCAATACTTCTGTCTTTTTAAGTGAAAAATGAACAAATCACTCTGTATTTTTGACCGTACGTATTTCCTGTTTTGTAGAAGGTTTTGCATGGTTTGTTGACATCGGGAAAGGGTGCTCTCATACACGCCCGCGTTCCAATGTCGTCAAACCTATTTTTGAGAAAACCCCTCAAAGCAGCCGTTTCCAAGACGCTCGTCGTAAGAAACATGCGTTAAAATATGCGCACTGTTAAAGGGCCGAGCCACCTTAAGTGAATTTTGGACGTCGTGGCAATGGAAAACGAACATATAGCACGCGAAATCTCTTGTGGGGGCATATTAGCAATAAATTCGTATGCGATAGTAATTCGATTTGGTGTACGGCGGGAAAAGCTGCACAACTATTATGTATTATAGGGCCAAAAAGGGAAACGGGATCTTCGGGATTTAAAAAACTAGGTTTTCTATTTCTAGCTAAAAATTAGCAGATGGACCCCCATTTTTTATACGCCCGTTTACGGGACGTATCATGTTATGATACAGTTGTCCGTCTGTCCGTCCGTCGTCAACATGTCGTACATTAACTCAAAAACGCTTTAACCAATTTGCATAAAACTTAAGTGAATTGTTGATATCTATTGACGTGAGCTCCCTTTCGTTTTTTTATAAATTTCAGATTTTTCGTTTCTGAGTTATGGGGTTTTATTCATTAAAAAAAGGGGGATTTTCCAGTTTTCGGACAATTACTTAAGAATGCTTTCACCAACTTGCAAGAAATTGTGGTGAATTGTTTATATCTATTGACATGAGCTCCCTTTCGATTTTTATAAATTTTAGATTTTACGTTTCCGAGTTACAGGGTTTTATTCATAAAAAAAGCGGGATTTTCCAGTTTTCGGACAAAAACTCAAAAATGCTTTCAGCAGTTCTTATGAAACTTTGGTGAATTGTTTATATCTATTGATCCTTTAGAATTTTATTATTTTTTACATTTTACATTTCTGAGTTATGGGGCTTTATTCATTAAAAAAAGGGGGGGGGGTTCGATTATTCGGACAATAACTCAAAAATGCTGTCAGCAATTCTCATGAAACTTTTGTGAATTGTTTATTTCTATTGATGTAAGCTCCCTTTTGATTTTCATAAATTTCTAATATGACATTGAGAATTAATTGAACTTTATTTGTTTATAGTCTGACAACAGATTTACTAAGTATTGCGCAACAGCACAGTGTATTGCACAACAGCAAGAAATCTTTGATAAATTCAATTCATATAACCAATTTCAAGTTCTTTGACTACATTTATTCAGAAACCTATAACATGTCAACTATTTAATTACAATCCAAATTTAGACCTGTATCAAGCTTGAATATTGTGTCCATTTTTGCCCCAACTGTTCAGGGTTGGACCTCTGCGGGCGTATCCAGCTGCGCTCAGCGAAGCAGTTTATTTCTTTTGCAATCGACTGTGTACTACTTGAAGAATGTTTTATCGGAATTGCAAGAACAAAAATCAACGATCATAGAATTTTGTATATATGCATTTGTATTAACAAGAAAATTGTCTACCGCTTTTTATTACCGATAACTGTATGATTTCACAAATATTTTAAAGCATTAAACCTGCATTTTAAGGACAGTCTTTTTAAAGAACAGTTTAAGACCAGTAAATTTAGGAACACTTTGCAAAACATCGGGTAAAAATATATCTTTTCGTCTAAAAGTTGTGTTATTTTCCCAGAAAAGTATTGAAAAATTATTTATTTTAATGAAACTTGCAAATTTCAAATATTTCGAAAAGTAAGTCATGATGGTAAATGTGTCTTTGCATATTTCGATAGAGCATATCAAAATTGATTTTGTGTCCAAATCTAGAGGAAGGAACAAGGAGGGGTCTGTTTTGTATCGTGTGCCCTTAAATAAGATTAAACATATTCATAAACCAAAGAATAAATTATATGAAAAGATAAAATATAAATGAAATATTACATAATTATATGATAGTAACGTTATTTTCTGTTAGTAATTCCTAGATACATGTATGTGCTTATTGCACCTCCTGTCTGTGTAAATTTATCTGGAAAAGTATACCTTTTAAAGCGATTCAGTTAAAAAGAGATTGAATGGTCTCTGTTTTTACACAATAAAACAGTTTTTAACGCTGAAAAATCATGATATGTTATAAGATGTGAAATCAAAACTTTATTGTTGACTATTACATGTATACTCAAGGAAAATATTGAATCGCAACAACTGAAACAAAGTTACGCGCAGAAATGGAGAAATAGATCTTTGGTAAATTCTCGACTTTTTTTAATGTAAAAGAGGAATAAAATCTGAAAAACTGAATTCCTGATATACATTTCGATTAAACAGCTTTTGCGATCATGTCGGTCGGGTTTGAGAAAAACTATCAGAAAGAAAAAAATGATTCAGAGATATGTCTCTTTCTTAGCTGACCTGGCCCTGTGCCTGTGGGCTATTGCATGCTTCTTTGCGTCCAACGTCGTACCGCATGGTACATTGGTCGAAATTATATTTTTGGAATAAGTCTTTTTCTCCGATTGATACTATAAACATTCGGTCTTTTATATTTGGTAAGAGAATTATAATGAAGGTAAATTGAGGTATAATTCTATAACAAGGGAATTGTTATAGAATAACATGTATATGGTCATATGAAGTCACGAATAAGAATAACAAAAACGCAATAAGACATCTTGGTCATTGGTCATAACAACTTGTCTAACCGATACATCTAATATAAACTGATCATAAGCCACAAAGTCATATAGTCAAATCCAGTCGAGGAAATATTTAAAAAAAATCGTTTTTAAAATTCAAACAAGTTTTATACAAAATAAATTCGAATGTAAAATTCTGGAGCAATTTCTTCGAACAACAGGGATATATAATGAAGGTAAATTGAGGTAAAATATTTAAAGAAATAAATTTTAATATTTCATATAAAACTAAGTTAATCTTACATGTAATTGTAGAAAATAAATAATTCTTGTATAAAGCTTTTTGTGTAAAAAGATATAATTAGAAAGTCTATAATGTTATGTAGCTTTTGATATATAAGTATTTGATGTGAAATTCTTCCTATTTGACACTTAGCGATATAAATAAGGTTTGACAGCTTAAACTCTAAGAAGAATTTCCTTTAGCAAATATATCTAATTAAGGTCTTTCCCTTTCCAAAAGGGAAAGACCTTACTATATTTCTTCTGATTATTAAGGTCTTTCCTTTTCCAAAAGGGAAAGACCTTACTGTATTTCTTCTGATTATTATTATTATTAAGGTCTTTCCTTTTTCAAAAGGGAAAGACCTTACTGTATTTCTTCTGTTTATTAAGGTCTTTCCTTTTTCAAAAGGGAAAGACCTTACTGTATTTCTTCTGTTTATTATTATTATTATTATAAGTATTATTATTTTTCTTTTTCCGCCAAACTTTGACGAAGTTAGCAGCCTTAACCGTAAGACGTGTCGCTTTCATGTTCACACTTTGTATCGGTGTCATGAATACCTATCCGGAACTCACCCTTTGAGTCGAAAAATTTTGTCGGTTCGGAGTAATCCCTCCGAAACCAAAAAACCTTGTTATCGTTTCAACACCGTAACCGTAATAGGTAGAAAAAAACCCAATGGTGAAATTTGTTCAGGACCAGACCCCGGTTCTTCGTTACATTTGGATCGAAAAGATTCAACGACTCATTGGTAGGGTTATGCCCCTATGAAAATTAACTAGTGTCGGTTGGCCACCAAAACTCAGAAACCGTAAGTCGTAGCCACCTAGGATCTTCACCAATGATCATCAATTCATGTGACTTTGAAAATGCCTCAAAGTCAAATTTGTATGTTTACCTTGACCTTTGACCTTACACCTTGTTATGGGATAATCTCAGTAACCATTATACTTACAGAAGTTTTGAATAGTGGAAAATGTTTGGGTCATTAAAGCGCAACTTTGTTACATTTTGACCGAAGAGATTTTACCTTTCTGTAAGGGGCATAACCCCTGTTTAAGGTTTCTGAAAAGACAAAATCAGCTTTTACTATATAACCAAAGGTCTTCGACCCATGATGTCTTTCAGCAATGACATTGGGAACTAATGACCTTGACAAAGGTCAAAAGGTCAAAGCTCAAGGTCATGTCCCAGATAGCGAATTATGTGTTTACGACCTTTTTTAAAGGATTTTTAGTGTGTTTTAAAGCTTTTTGAGGTTGACCTTGACCTTTGGCCTTAACACTTATTTATTGGATATCTCAAAAACGATAATACTTACAGAAATAGTAAATAGTGAAAAATAATTGAGACATAAAGGCGCAACGTTTTTACATTTTGACCGAAGAGATTTTACCTATCCGTAAGGGGCATAACCCCTGTTAACTGTTTTAGGAAAGACAAAATAAGCTTTAACTCATGAACCAAGGGTCCTATACCCACGGGGTCTTTTGTTATGACATCGTAGACCAATGACTTTGACAAAGGTCATAAGGTCAAAAGTCAAGGTCATGTCCCAAATTCCGAATTATGTGTTTTTGACCATATTTTAAGAGTTTTGTGTGTGTTTTAGAGCTTTGCAATGCATTATACGCTTATTTAAACATATATTTTACATAATGAAAAGGAAAGACCTCTCATTAAGGTCTTTCCTTTTTCAAAAGGGAAAGACCTTACTGTATTTCTTCTGTTTATTATTATTATTCTTTTTCCGCCAAACGTTGACGAAGTAAGCAGCCTTAACCGTAAGACGTGTCTCTTTCATGTTCATACTTTGTATCGGTGTCATGAATACCTATCCGGAACTCACCCTGTGAGTCGAAATATTTTGTCAATTCGGAGTAATCCCTCCGAAACCTAAAAACCTTGTTATCATTTAAACACCGTAACCGTAATAGGTAGAAAAAAACCGAAGGGTGAAATTTGTTCAGGACCAGACCCCGGTTCTTCGTTACATTTGGATTGAAAAGATTCAACGACTCATTGGTAGGGTTATGCCCCTATGAAAATTAACCGCAGTCGGTTGGCCCCCAAAACTCAGAAACCGTAAGTTGTAGACACCTAGGATCTTCAACAATCATCATCCATTGATGTGACTCTGAAAAAAATTTCAAGGTCAAATTGGTATGTTGACCTTGACCTTTGACCTAACACCTTGTTATGGGATAATCTCAGAAACCATTATACTTACAGAAGTTTTGGATAGTGGAAAATGTTTGGGTCATTACGGCGCAACTTTGTTACATTTTGACCGAAGAGATTTGACCTTTCCGTAAGGGGCATAACCCCTGTTTTAGGTTTCTGAAAAGACAAAATCAGCTTATACTATATAACCAAAGGTCCTAGACCCATGGGGTCTTCAACAATGACTTTTGCGACCAATGACCTTGACAAAGGTCAAGTCCCAGATAGCGAATTATGTGTTTTTGACCTTATTAAAGGATTTTAGTGTGTTTTAAAGGTTTTTAAGGTTGACCTTGACCTTTGACCTTTCAACGTTTTAGTCGATATCTCAAAAACGGTTAATCTTACAGAAATAGTAAACAGTGAAAAATGTTTAGGTGACTGAGGCACAACTTGTTTATATTTTGACCGAAGAGATTTGACATATTCTTAAGGGGCATAACCCCCATTAACGGTTTCTGAAAAGGTAAAGTTAGCTTTAACTTGAACCAAAGGTCCTAGATCCATGGGGTCTTTTACAATGACATTGTGGACTGATGACCTTCACAAAGTTCACAAGGTCAAATGTGAGGGTCATCTCCTAAAAAGCGAATTTGTTGATTTTTATCATATTTTAACAGTTTTTTGTGTGTTTAAGAACTTTTCAATACATTTTACGTCTATTGGAACATGTATTTTACATCACAAAAGGAAAGACCTCTCAATTGTTCAAGAACAATTGACATTTTAATTATTATTATTATTCTTTTTCCGCCAAACTTTGACAAAATTAGCAGCCTTAACCGTAAAACGTGTCGCTTTCATGTTTAGACTTTGTATCGGTGTCATGAATACCTATCCGGAACTCACCCTGTGAGTCGAAAAATTTTGTCGGTTCGGAGTAATCCCTCCGAAACCAAAAAACCTTGTCATCATTCAAACACCGTAAGCGTAATAGGTAGAAAAAAAACTGAAGGGTGAAATTTGTTCAGGACCAGACCCCGGTTCTTCGTTACATTTGGATCGAAAAGATTCAACGACTCATTGGTAGAGTTATGCCTCTGTGAAAATTAACCGGTGTCGGTTGGCCTCCAAAACCCAGAAACCGTAAGTCGTAAACACCTAGGATCTTCACCAATCATCATCAATTCATGTGACTTTGAAAAATTTCTCAAGGTCAAATTGGTATGTTGACCTTGACCTTTGACCTAACACCTTGTTATGGGATAATCTCAGAAACCATTATACTTACAGAAGTTTTGAATAGTGGGAAATGTTCTTCGTTACATTTGGATTGGAAAGGTTCAACTACTCGTTGGTAGGGTTATACCCCTATGAAAATTAACCGGTGTCGGTTGGCCACGAAAATTCAGAAACCGTAAGTCGTAGACACCTAGGGTCTTCACCAATGATCATCAATTCATGTAACTTTGAAAAATGCCTCAAGGTCAAATTTGTATGTTGACCTTGACCCTTGACCTAACACCTTGTTATGGGATAATCTCAGAAACCTTTATACTTACAGAAGTTTTGAATAGTGGAAAATGTTTTGGTCATTAAGGCGGAACTTTGTTTTATTTTGACCGAAGAGATTTGACCTTTCTGTAAGGGGCATAACCCCTGTTTTAGGTTTCTGAAAAGACAAAATCAGCTTTTACTATATAACCAAAGGTCCAAGACCCATGGGGTCTTCAGCAGTGACATTGGGGACTAATGACCTTGGCAAAGGTCAAAGGTCAAGGTCATGTCCCAGATAGCGTATGTGTTTTTGACCTTATTTAAAGGATTTTAGTGTGTTTACAAGGTTTTTAAGGTTGACCTTAACCTTTGACCTTTCAACTTTTTAGTCGATATCTCAAAAACGGTTTATCTTACAGAAATAGTAAACAGTGAAAAATGTTTAGGTGACTGAGGCACAACTTTTTTATATTTTGACCGAAGAGATTTGACATATTCTTAAGTGGCATAACCCCCGTTAACGGTTTCTGAAAAGGTAAAATTAGCTTTAACTCTTGAACCAAAGGTCCTAGTTAAGGTCTTTCCTTTTCCAAAAGGGAAAGACCTTACTGTATTTCTTCTGATTATTATTATTATTATTATTATTATTCTTTTTGTTCCGTCAAACTTTGACAAAATTTCCCTCCGTAACCGTAAGCCATGTCGCTTTCATGTTCACACTTTGTATCGGTGTCACAAATACCTATCCGGAAATCACCCTGTGAGTCGTAAAATTTTGTTGGTCCGGAGTTATCCCTCCGAAACCTAAAAACCGTGTTATCATTCAAACACCGTAACCGTAATAGGTACAAAAAAATTCGTAAGGGTTCCACGGAACCCAGTGTCTCGCCTACTTTTGCTGTTAATCGCAGGCTCAACAAAAATGAGGAAAAAAAATAATAAAAATATTCCTCTCTATACTATCTTTTGATTGTAAGTAGCTTCTGTCCAAGTTTGGTAAAAATCCAGGATGGTTTTTGAATCTAATAAATGTTTTTAAAACTTTAATTGCAGACTGTATGTAAAGTTAACTGGAAGAAAAACTAAGTCCATTTATAAGTAAAATACAGAAAAAATGGAACAAAATTTTATCAAAATTTCCTTCTAAATACTAGCTTTTGATCATAAACAAGCTTCTGTCTAAGTGTGGTACAAATCCAGGATAGTTTAAGAAAGTTGTTAAAATTTTAAAAACTTTAACCACAGAGTGAATGTAATGTTAACTGGCAGAAAAACTAAGTCCATTTATAAGTAAAATACGGAAAAAATGGATTTTGTTTTTTACAAAATTTACTTCTGGATACTATCTTATGATCATAAACAAGCTTCTTTCCAAGTTTGGTAGAAATCCAGGATAGTTTAAGAAAGTTATTAAAATTTCAAAAACTTTAACCACAGAGTGAATATTTGTGGACGCCGCCGACGACAACGACGACGACGACGACGCCGACGGAATGTAGGATCGCTATGTCTCGCTTTTTCGACAAAAGTCGAAGGCTCGACAAAAACCGAAGTGCGAAATTTGTTCAGGACCAGACCCTGGTTGTTCGTTACATTTGGATCAAAAAGATTTAACGACTCATTGGTAGAGTTATGCCCCTATGAAAATTAACCGATGTCGTTTGGCCACTAAAACTCAGAAACCGTAAGTTGTAGCCACCTAGGATCTCCACCAATGATGATCAATTTATGTAACTTTGAAAATGCCTCAAGGTCGAATTTGTATGTTGACCTTGACCTTTGACTTTACACCTTGTTATGGGATAATGTCAGAAACCATTATACTCACAGAAGTTTTGAATAGTGGAAAATGTTTGGGTCATTAAGGCGCAAATTTGTTACATTTTGACCGAAGAGATTTGACCTATCTGTAAGGAGCATAACCCCTGTTTTAGGTTTCTGAAAAGACAAAATTAGCTTTTACTATTAAACCAAAAGTCCTAGACCCATGGGATCTTAAGCAATGACATTAGGAACTAATGAGATGACAAAAGTCACAATGTCAAAGGTCAAGGTCATGTCCAAGATAGCAAATTATGTGTTTTTGATCTTATTTAAAGGGTTTTAAGCGTGTTTTAAAGCTTTTTAAGGTTGACCTTGACCTTTGACCTTATTACTTGTTTTGGGATATCTCAGAAACGTTTATACGTAGAGAAAATGTTTGGGTCATCAAGGCGCAACTTTGATACATTTTGCCCGAGAAATTTGACCTATCTTTAAAGGGCATAACCCCTGTTAAAGGTTTCTGAAAAGACAAAATTAGCTGTAACTTCTAAACCAGTTCCTAGACCCATGGGGTCTTTTGCAATGACAGCGGGAACCAATGACCTTGACAAAGATCATAAGGTCAAGGTCATGTTCTAAATAGCGAATTTTGTGTTTATGACCCTATTTTAAGGGTTTTGTGTGTTTTAAAGCTTTCTAGGTTGAACTTTAGGTTTGACCTTACATCTTATTATGGGATATCTCAGAAACCATTATACTTACAGAAATCGTCAATAGTGAAAAATGTTTGGGTCATCAAGGCACAACTTTGATACATTTTGACCGAAGAGATTTGACCTTTCTGTAAGGGGCATAACCGCCGTTAACAGTTTCTAAAAAAGACAAAATAAGCTATAACTCTTAAACCAAATGTCCTAGACCCATTGGGTCTTTTGCAATGATATCACTTGTCAATTACCTTGACAAAGTTCATATGGTCAAAACTTATTTATTGGGTATCTCAAAAACGATAATACTTACAGAAATAGTAAATAGTGAAAAATAATTGGGACATAAAGGCTCAACTTTTTTACATTTTGACCGAAGAGATTTGACCTATACGTAAGGGGCATAACCCCTATTTACTGTTTTAGAAAAGACAAAATAAGCTTAAACTCTTAAACCAAATGTCCTAGACCCATTGGGTCTTTTGCAATGATATCACTTGTCAATTACCTTGACAAAGTTCATATGGTCAAAGGTGAAGTCCCGGATTCCGAAATTTGTGTTTTTGACCCTATTTCAAGGGTTGCATACATGTGTGTTTTAAAGCCATTCATTGCATACTCTGTCTATTTTTTTTACATATATTTTACATCATAAAAATGAAAGGTCCTAGATAATGAACTTTGTGTTTTTTACCCTATTTTAAGAGTTTTTCAAACCTTTTCGAAGCAATTTGAGTCTGTATGAGTGTATATTTTACAAAAAAAGGTTAGACCTATCAATTATTCTTTTCTGCCGAACTATGCTGCAGTAACCCTTCGACATCTTGCAATCAAGTTCACACTTTGTATCTGTGTTTTAAATACTTATCTGGATCCTACCCTGTAAGTTGTATAATTTGTTGCTTAGTTATCAGCCCAAAACAGAAAAACACCTGAACCATAATAGGTAGACAAAACCTGAAGTGTTGAAATTGTACAGGAAGTAACCTGATAATTAGTTACATTTGGACCGGAAAGATTCAAACACTCCTTGGTAGGGTTATGTCCCTTTCAATATAATCTGATGTTGTTGGCCACTTATACTAAGAAACCTTAAGTTATAGACACCTGGGCACTTCATAAATGATCATCTCTTAATGTGACCTTGAAACTACCTCATTGTTAAATTTAGAGGTTGACCTTGACCTTTGACCTTTTTAGGGGATAATATAAAAAAATTGTGATAGACGAAAGTCTTGAAGTGGAAAATGGTGGGTCATTAAGGCTCAACTTTGTAATATTTTGACCAAAGATATTTGACCTTTCTTTAAGGGTATAACCATAATTGACAGTAAAAAAATATTACTAGCTATATTAACATTTTTACTATATCAGATGTGCATTTCAACAATTAATGTCTCTTCAGTGATCCTCAATGCCGAAATATTTGAAAGTTAACATGCTTATACAATCGTTGAAGAGCTGTTAAAATTAAAATGAACTGAAGTAAAGCAAACCTGTACAAGGAATCTGACCCATGCTTGAGGGAGATACATTCCTTAATCTAAAGTGATTTCGAAATTTTATAACAGCAATTCTAAAAAAAAAATATCTATATTTTCATGCCAGTACTAAAGTACTCTTAAACTCAGCCAAGAGTCCTTGACCCATGGGGGTTCACCAATGATCATCAAATCATAAGACATTGGATTTAACCTCAACGTCAAATTTCATGGTTGACCTGGACCTTTATGTAATAGAATCTTGTTAGACCTGTATCTCAAAAAATACAATATATAGAGAAAAAATGAAATAGTGTAAAAAAACTGGTTCAGGCCATTTGCAAAAGAGCATGCTGGTAGGGTAAACGTATACAAAGATGTAAAGACAGTTCATACCTTTAATCATATGATAATCAAATACAAAATTATTGTAAATACATAATTATTGCCCTAGTAAAAGTATACATTCAACCATGATTCTTCTTTTAGTGAAAGCAAATTTGTGTATTAAAAGTGAAAGATACCTAAATTTCAATAAATGACGTGACAAGCACATCTTCCTTACATTTTGATTTCCTGAATTTCTTGTACTCGTTACAGATGCATTTTAAGAATTAGTCGAACATTCTATAACTTCAAAATTATTCATAATTAAATAATATTTTAAATTAATAATAGTATAATTTGTCTGTTGCCTTTGGGTATAAAAGTAATTTGTAGTGTACCTGTGATAACACATATTAATGTGAATATTGTCAATGTCCAAAGTACAAATTCGAAATTAATTATCCACTGTTCCATTACATTCCTCCTTTGCATACAGAATCTCCAATAAAGATTCAATGACAATAGATTACTGTTCAAGATAAACATTGGATTAGTATTGCCGAAATGGTATAAATGTTTTGTATTGTCTGAAGATACAGAAGTTAACTTGACAAAATGATCAGTAATCACCACTAAGCAGAAAACACAGAATGCATTGTTAATATTGATGGTCTGTTCCTTTTTTTCAATTTCTATCTTCATTTTACTGAGAAAAAAAATCTGATGTTTTGGATTTGAATTCTTTCCACTTAGGAAAATTCAAAATTAATTATCCACTGTTCCATTACATTCCTCCTTTGCATATAGAATCTCCAATAAAGATTCAATGACAATAGATTACTGTTCAAGATAAACATTGGATTAGTATTGCCAAAATGGCATAAATGTTTTGTATTGTCTGAGGATACACAAGTCAACTTGATCAATGATCAGTAATCATCACAATGCAGAAAACACATAATATTGATGGTCTGTTCCTTTTTTTCTATTTCTATCTTCGCTTTACTGAACAAAAAATCTGGTGAATTGGGTTTGCATCCATTTCACTTAGGATGCAGAAATTATCCAGGTTGAAAAAAAAATATCACCATAGATGGCTGTTTTGCTTATAATATGTATATATATATATATATATATATATATGCTATATTCTGATAAAAAGGTATACAGACAAATACATCAATAGCAAATGATACAATTGTACATTTGTGAAGTAACAGTATATGGTAAAAAAAATACAGCAAAATATGAATTACAATGAAAACACTGGAAATGTGTTATTGTTTTGTGGGAGATAAATTTCTCTACTAACTTATCTTATGAATTTAAAAGTTTTTAAACTACTGACAGTTTTGATACGTTCATTAGACTTTTCAATTTCTGGAATATTACAGTTTATAATATATTTCTTAGCAACGCAAATAAAATATTTGTTTATTGAAAATTTGAGCATGGTCCATACTCATCAATTGCAATTCTGCAAATAACATTTAAAATTTTAACTGCTATATTTATACTTGTGGCCACATGAAATAAGCTTTATTAACAGTACAAATAAATTTACTGGATGTAACAAAACTATTCATTTTCTTCTATCTGTCATCTTAGTCAAAATAAAACTGTCAATACATTATCATTACATGGCATACAAGCCATTTAAACTCTAACAGTTGAGCCTTTCAAAACAAGGACATCATTTCTTCTTTAATATTTACGAAGTATATGACATATTATATCTATTACATTTCAATCTGAACCAGAACTATACAGTCAATTTGATCAGCAAATAACCCAGAACTATTAAAATCAAGAAGAGTCTAATACCCCCGAACATACATTTTAGTTGCTGTTTGCTGTTGTGAAATTCAGTTTTGAGACAATAACAATTTGACATTTGGGGCTTTCAGCATACGGTTCAAGGGTCAAGGTCAGAGTGACCATGATCCTTATTTATACAAATTGTTGTCCATCTAAGTGCTACAGTACAAAAGTTATGCACAGTACACAAATAAGAAAATGCTTTACTTTCATAGAGATCAAAGGTCAAAGTCAAACAGAGTGACCTGACTTTGATATATGACACACCCCCATCCCATGGTGCATCAGCAAACCAGGTTAGTCAACCTACATTCTACAGTACAACAGTTATGCACAGGGCACAGGTCAAGGTCAGAGTGACCATGATCCGTATGCATACAAAGTGTTGTCCATCTAAGTACTACGGTACAAAAGTTATGCACAGTACACAAATCAGACAATGCCTTACTTTCATAGGGATCAAAGGTCAAAGTCAAACAAAGTGACCTGACTTTGATATATGACACGCCCTCAGCACATGATGCAACAGCATATCAAGTTTGGTTTATTTAAGTTTTACGGAACAAAAGTTATGAGATGGACATGAAATGGACAAAAAATAATTACTTTAATAGGGGTAAAAGGTCAAAGTCAAGGTCAGTGACCTGACACTGGTATGTGACACCCCAAGCCCATGAGACAGACAGACGGACATGGCGATTCCTATATTACCCCCCACCCAAACTGGGATGTTAATAGTTATCCAGCAGTGCATCTAATGCTAAAGCAATTTGATAAATATTAACATTGGTTATTACAATTTGAATTAGACATGACACCAATTGTTAATAAAATTGTCATGGAACCAATTGTTAATGAAATTGTAATGAAACAACCTACTTATGTAGTCTTTATTAGAGCCAATATTAGGTGTGATAGATAACTTAAATAGATACAATAACTTTCACCAAATTTTCTTATCCTATATTTAACAAGTGGTTCAATATGAATCATACTGATATAATTAGACCATTTCACCAACATTTGGTCTCAATAGCCTTGTAATATCTTTGAAAAAGATAAAAAGTAGTGATTTACCTGCCATGTTCTATTTATAGTAACAGGGGGCATGTCAATTGGTTGGCAGGCTGAACAGACATATCATTTAACTAGACATTCTTAGAATGATTCAGGCCATGTTTTGTTTCAATTGACCCAGTAGTTTCAGAGGAGAAATTGTTAAAAGTTTGCAGATGACGGACAGCCAACAGATGACAGATTCAAAGTGATGAAAACAGACAACACAGGTCAGATGCAATTGTGACAATCGCTCACCCGTGCCCTTAGACAGATTGAACTATTCAATTTTATAAATTCACATTTGATTAAACATACCTTTACATAAAGCTGTATTTTAATCTTCTGTCTCCTATTTCTTTTTAGTTCTTAATCATTAATAGACATTTCTCAGCTGATGACATATATTTATCAAATATCTAACCCGATGACAAGTGCTGTATTAATATTACCAAAGCATGCACAAAAAGTTAGACAATTGATTGAACTTCTTTACTACTGAAGGCTAGGAATATGATCTGAAATTAAAGTAAACAAATCAAACTCTTATAATATACAGTTTAGAAACAACTTTCACTTCATAACATAATTCAGAGTTTGAAACTAAGCTTATTAAAATAGGGAAACTAGTAATAAATTAGAACTTTATTCACATAAAGAACATATATGCAAAACTATGTTGTTAGTACTGACTTTATTATATTCAAATTTAATATGTACGGAAACTTTAACTTACCAACAATTGATTATTATGTACAAAATGTATATTCTTTTAAGGCACTCTTATAATTGTTTATTAATACTATACAGCTCTCAAGCAGTAGGGTTTATTTCCAGAATGACAGATATTGTATCATGATAACTGTAATAAGTTGGAATAACACTAACTTGCACTTTTTCACAACTTTTGATATAAACATGGTCAATCAGTGTTCCACCCTCTGTTGTTGCCTCTTGTACTAACTGTTCAAATCCTCTTGAAGCCATAAAATCCTATATTGATCTGTCACCCTTCATAATGTCTTGATTAAAGTCTCCTAAAACAATAATACTGCTTGAAAGGTCTGTCAATTTTGACAAAAAAGCACCGATATTTCTTAAAAATAGTTCAATTTGGTATTTTTGAGTTCTATATATTGTAGCAATAAGAACATTCATTTTTGGAACTTTAAAAATTATACATTCAAGATTTGTTTGAGATAGATCAAGTTCTTCATACTCAGAATCTAATTTAACATATACACCAACTCCACCATGACTCATTTCTTGTAAAGAAGCATACAAATGATTATTTGATGTAAATGCTGCTGACCTTGGCAAATGATGAAGATCATAATTAGGAAGGTGAACATCATCAGAACAAGATTCCAACCATGTTTCAGTCAAACAGATATAATTTGCATTCTGGAAGTCTGAATTGACTTTCAAATCATTTTGGTGAGCCTTTAGACCTTGAATATTGTGGTAAACTATTGACAAACCTGCTTTATGATTTGAAACTTTTGTGTCATTTTCAGACAAAAAATTATCCATGGATTTGATTCCCTGCATTATATCAGGATCACTGTATATTTTTTTGTTCAAAGTTTTATCATCAATTGGTAATATAGACAGCCCATTTTTTGAAGTAACTCTACTCAATGCAACATATGCCTGACCATAAGCAAAACATTTATTCAAACTGACAACTGCCTGTGACACTGTCAAACCCTGAACCTTGTGAACAGTACATGCCCATGCTAGCTGCAAAGGATACTGTTTCCTTGTTCCATTACTGAATGGTACATTTTCTGAAGATGGTTCTAATCCAACACATCTTTTTCCATTTATTATCTTCTGTAGTTTTGCATTTTTCCCTATTCTATCATTATCAAAATGAATATAAATGTTTTTCGGCAATGCTCCTTTTGAAAATTCTGAAATGCTGAAAACAGTACCAATAACACCATTCAGCAAACCATCATTGACTGACTCGTTTTTTTATCATCATCACACGGGCTCCTTCTGCTAACAGGATTGATGTTGGAAGACAAATATTAGTTTTTGCAAAATTCTGTCTTCTCTTTGTAAGTTTACCTGTTGTCTTATCCTTTTCAAAATCTTCAGCTTCAATTAATTTTGGCTCACTCGACAACTTCCTAATCATTTCATTATTGTACATGTTAATTTCATTATTTGTAGCATAAATGTGCAGAGCTTCATCTGGTCCACTATCTATACACTCTTTCAACATTTCTTGATCTGAAGATTTTAATGGATAATTGTTCTGTTTGATCCTTAGTCTATTCAACAACTGGGCAAACAAGCTATCTTCTCGCTGTCTCATGACTTCATCTAATTCCACAACAGAAAAAAGATCATTCCACAGATAATTCAAAGGATTTGATGGATCATTAACATAAAGTTTATCTGATCTTTTTGATTTTACTGGTGGTAATTGATAGAAATCACCCACTGCTATCACTGAAACTCCTCCATAAGGATACTTCTCAGGTCTTTTCTTTATATGCCGCAACCTTTCATGAATAAGAAATAACAACCGTTTGTTGACCATTGAGACTTCATCTATGATGAGAATTTGTAAATGCTCTAATTTGGACCTCAAACTATTCAGCTTATCTTCCCCAAGCATAGCTTTTTCAACAGTTAAACCTTTAAAAATAGAAAGTGCACTGTGAATTGTCAATCCATTTATATTAAAAGCTGCCGTGCCAGTTGGTGCCGTTAACAACACAGTCAAATCATCAGGATTTGGGGAACAGCGAGCAAGAATTCTTGTGGCCTTATAATACAAGCATTTAATCAGATGGCTTTTACCCGTTCCGGCTCCACCAGTTACAAACACATGAAATGGCGGTGGATTCTTACCATTCACTTTAAAATTGCACCACTCTCTTATCTTAAAACAAATACGCTTTTGTTTCTCATTCAAAGTTCTCAACAAAGGTATAACTTCAGACCTTGAAAAACATGTTTTTTGAACCATTCCACTGTCGTCAGTTGGCTTGTCAGTTTGATTCAAATCTGGTATTCCTAATTCAGGACTATCTACTTCTTGAGTGGTTGTGTTTTCACCAACTTCAATACATTCATGTCTTTCATTCTCTGTTTCTGGACATAGTTGTGCCCATGCATCCTCTTGATACCCTCTTTCTTCCAATTGTTTCTCAGCATTCTCTAGCTCCTTGTCTTTCTTCACAAATTTTGACATGTTACAGTTGACTTCATTTTGAACTGAACTGAGATCTTCCATCTGACTGTACTTTACAAATCCAGAGTTGTAAAAATCCTCATATGATAAAAACTGTGGTGGTTTCAATTGCCCATTTAATCTGTAAGGCAAAAACAACTGTAATATACTTTGGTAGTATTGTTCAGGAGCTGTTTCTACAGAAAATCTTGCATATTTTATAACAGCATCAGAAGTCCGTGTCCTCTTTCTGATATACCCCATATCATTCTTAAGTTTGAATGTAGTGTCCTCATTAATTTTATTTGGTATCTGTGTCTCTGCTAACACTAAAAATTCAGAACAAAATGTTGCTAAACACATCTGATCAAAGCGTTCTAGATCAGGCCTATTTTTATACCTATCAGTAATACTTTTCAGCCAAATAGCATCACTATCACCATCATCATCACTGCTATCATCTATAGACTTCTTCATCTTTGATGTTTTTTATTTTTGTTGCAGTTCTTTGAGGGGTATACTCATTCTGCATGGATTTTCTCCTACCGGAATGAATTGCACTTTTCTAGAACATTCTTTTAAACCTATGACTCTGAAAACAGCTTCTTGTGTACTTAGTTCTCGAAAGTGAAAGTATGCTGTGCCTACTTTTTTCATAGTCCGCTGTGCATCCAAATTTCCATCCGCTGCCTCAATTTTTGTCTGCTGCAGCAACAAGCCAAGTTCACGTTCTGATTTGCTTATATAGCTTATAATGTAAACCACACATGAGTAGGCATCCAATATGTACTGAATATCCATATTTGCATTTAATGATTTCAGCAGATGAGGGTTGTACTGATTAATAAACAACTCATCTTTATTTCTCTTTAACACAACAGTATTTCTGTTTGTTATCCATCTAAAACATTCTTGAAAATCTTCCTGAGACAGTCCGGCCTTCGAAAATAATTCACCGGTAGTAAAATTTTCATCCTCACACTCTTTAATTACATCCCATAAAAATGCTAACATCTGTTTTGTTTTTAAGATACTGCCCTTAGATTCTGATTTCTCATTAATATCACCATCAGTATGTTTATCATGATGATGATCATCATCATGTTTCATTAGACATGGTATGAATGTCTTTTCAGATGGTTTACTGCTTTCAGATTCTGACTTCTTATCATCATCAGCATCTTTCTCATGTTCCTCAACGTCTTCAATTGGACGGGATATACATGTTTTTTCAGATGGTGGTCTTGGGAAATTGAACCGACACTCTGTTCCCTTTTTCCTACAACTTTTTGAGTGGTTTTTGCTATGCTGTTGAACAGTTTTAACAATGTCAGTAAGCTCTGGGTCGTCACTTTTCAAAGGTAATTTGCAAGAGATATATTTATCAATGAACTTTGTAACAGTATCATCATCGTCTACTCCAAATGTAGGGGCATCTTCTACCCAAAATACACAATGTGTATGTGGAGAACCTCTCTGATGAAATTCAACTCTATAAAAGTAGTCTATCACATGACCAATTGGTTCAGCATCGGACATTTATCACATTTTTAAAAAAATTGTGAAATCTGTGATCAAACATCCTTGCACCTGTAACAGGGTTACTACAAAGGACTTTACATTTTTCATCCCAACTAAGATCTTCAACATTACGAATATCTCCTTGTTGCTTCAATATGGTTTCTACAATTTCTTTCCATCTAAAATCTGCAGATGAGAATGAGACAAAGAATATGGGTATACCTAACTGTATAATCATACAAAAAATGTCCTTCTGAATAGATTGCCAATATGGTGGTGTTCCTCGGACAGGCTTCATGAACTTTATTGCTTCATCTTTTCTAAATAACCCACTTAATATGTCCTTATTGCACAGCATTTTACTCGTTACTTTCTGTGCATCTGAAAATACTGACCCTTTCCTTAACGATATCTGTACATTTGACATGACCCGATCTAGTTCAGACATATACTGGCTAAAGAATATGTAGGAAGTATCTCTAGCAAACCTATTTTCGACACTCATTAATCTCAAATTAAAATACCTTAATAAAGATAATTTCTCTTCTCTGTCCTCATTCCAAGTGTTTTTACCTGTAGGGTAATGCACTGGAAAGGTTTTTGCTTCAATGCCCTTTTCTTTCAGTAAACTGACCGGATTATTCCATTCTGCAGGCGATAAATTAAAGTCTTGATCAAACAATAAATCCAATGCTTCCTGTGCAATGTCAGCAGGCTGTAAGCATGTGTCAAACTGTACACCCTGTAAACTATCATCTAAATATGAATCAACTGCATTTTCCTGTTCTTTTTTGTCTGATATATCCTGTAAGTTATCATTTATCACTCCATCAGTTCTTGTATTACTTTCATTATCTTTTTCAGCACCACATCTAATCTCTGATGTTGGAATTGGATTCAACCACTCTCCATTTATTTCAACATTTAAATACCAATTATTCTTTTCTTTTAAAAAGAGCAAGGCTTCTTCCAAATGTTTAGTGTCCACAAACTGATATTCCTCATAACCTTTGTACTGTAATTTTCTTTTGAGCTTTACAATTATCATCTTCTGATCTAGGCAAAGTTGTTGTGACCTTTGAAATGTCTGATGGTACACAAACACATGGACCATGCACAGCTTTCTGCCCACCCTTAGGTAATGCAACAATTTTCATGAAAGGTATATTTAATGAAATAAGATGTTGTTCTAGTTGATTTAATTTGCTAAATTCTAGGGGAATATCGTCTAAAGCCAAGTTGTTAGCAAAAGATTCAGCAGGTATTTTTCCTTTAAGAATCTTTCTATGGCATGTGTAACAAATCCAAAGTGAAACTCTGCTGTATTGCTTAAATAAACATTCATCTCTGCATTCATCTGAACATATATGTAAATACTTCTCAGAAATGCATGTGTCCGCTATAGCTTTAGCAGAACCTGGTTTATACAATTCTCTTTTATATTGAACAACTTGATTTTCAAAACAAAGTCTAAAGCAGCAGGCACAAACAAATTCTGGACCCTTACTTACATTTTCTCTAAAATTTTCAATAACTTTTGTAATGTCTGTACTTTCTTCTTTGGCATTCTTTCTTCTTGTCAACAACTGATCTTTCAATTTACTTTTGAATTCATCATCATCAGCATATTTTTGTATGCTTGCCTGTTTGACTTTACTTTTGAATTCATCATCAGCAGCATATTTCTGTATGCTTGCCTGTTTGACTTTACTTTTGAATTCATCATCATCAGCATATTTCTGTATGCTTGCCTGTTGGACTTTACTTTTGAATTCATTATCATCAGCATATTTCTGTATGCTTGCTTGTTTGACTTTACTTTTGAATTCATCATCATCAGCATATTTCTGTATGCTTGCCTGTTGGACTCTACTTTTGAATTCATCATCATCAGCATATTTCTGTATGCTTGCCTGTTTGACTTTACTTTTGAATTCATCAACATCAGCATATTTCTGTATGCTTGCCTGTTTGACTTTACTTTTGTGTTCTTCATCATTTGCATACTTTTGAATACTTCCTATTTTCTTTGATTCCCTGTATTTTTCATCACTAATATATTTATCTTTAGAAGCTTGTTGTAGATATTGTCTGTATTTAGCATCATTCATATACTTTTCCTTTCCAGTTTGAATTAACCTTTCTTTGTATGACTTATCTTGTTTGTACTTCATTTTCTTTTTTTGTATTTTATTGAATCTAAACTTAGGATCCATCTGATACTTCATTTTTTCTTTTTCAGTTTTTGTAAAACCTTCTTCTATTTCTGGAGGTTTAAAAACACCTGGTTCTTTTCTTGACCTTTCCAACAAATATTTTTCTTCCACAATTAAACCAAAACTATTTTTTTCTCTTTTCAGGACTTTCTTTGGAATATTCAACTCAATTTGTTTGTGTTTCCTCTTAATTGCAACTTCAGGAAATAGTACATGGTGTAAATTAATTTCATTTTTTTCTGCTGCAGTAAGATTTCCCTTCTTTTCACATGCTTGACTGTTAAATGTTAAAATTTCTTGAACTCCAGGTAAAACAGAAAGAACAACTTCATAATGATTACCTACATTATTCAGATAAATTGCTTGATCATTCACATTATTCTTGCTACAGATTTGCTTTGAGGAGTATTTAATCCATTTTCCTTCTAAATATGTAAAAATATCAGTTTTTAATAAATCAGCAGCAGCTATTATTTCTAACTCAGTTCCCCAAACATTGTCTTTGGTCATATTAGTACGTTTCACATATTCCTTGACTGTTTCAGAATCAGGGAAAGAATTGAACTGATCTGAATGACATAAGATGTAGTCCACTATTTCTTTTCTTATTTGTTTCAAGTGTTCTTGTCTATGTGATACCGCATATGATATAGATCTGAATAAGCAGTTGCCGTCTGCAGTGATTTGTTTTGATTTTAAAGGGGTACCAATATTGTGTGTTGGCATTTGTGTTTTGCTTGAAACATATTTGGATGTTATGTCTAACAAATTACAAAGACTTTTCTTTGTATAATAATCAATTGGATTAAATGAAAATCATGCTTGAGTTTGAATACTGATTAATTCAATGTCAAAGTTGTTTTCATTATGTAAAGCCTCTTTATTGTTAATTTCTCCCATAAATTCGGACAATGTTTTGTCAAGATTATTATCTTGAATTTCCATGTTGATTCCTGTTACTTCAAATTCTGCATTTACATCTCCTTGAACAAAATTGTAAAAGTGTTGGTACAAACTGTTCACATCATTAATCTCAATAACAATGCTTTTACCGCAGCTGTCTTGTAAACCAAAACCATTTCTAGCATGCGAATCAAATAAATACATTTTCCCATTTTGTCTAATAATGGCACTAGTAAAACCCTTTACACAAACAAAACATCCATCTGCATCAATAAGAGCCTCTTGAAGAGCATGGTCCAAAGAAAGTACATTACATTCAATGTTACCAGTATTATCTATCAAAGCAAATATCGACTCTTTTCTGTTACACTTAACAAGCATATCTGTTATATCCACCATTTCTGGCAATTCTGTTACTAACAACTCTTCATTATCACCATGGATCCAAGTATACAAATCATTTCCTTCTATCAAGATTTTGTCCAAGAAAGTCATATTCCAATTATCAATCAAACTGAGTTTGCTATAAGCTATGGCTGTTAATGAATTTGCTACACATTGTTTACCACTATTATTTCTGAACCTGTCATCACCTTGATGGAAACTACCTTGCATCATAAATGGTTGATTAACTGAATCTATATTTTCTAAATTCCTTACCTCATATCTAGTTTCTTCTTGATTTACTAAATTAAGGTCAGTTTCTTTATTTTCTGTTTTCCCCTGAACCAGCTTTCTTGATCTTATTTTTCTATTATTAGAAGAATCAGAGGAATGTTTATTGTTTCCAATATCAACTTTGTCACCTATAAAATTTATTTCATTTTTTGAACTACTATTCATTTTTACTGACTTGATATTATTGCTTTGTTCACTCCCTGAAGCTATGTTTAAATGAACATGAGGAGGCAACATTTTAAAGCTTGAACTACATACAGATTCTAACTTTGCTTTTTTTGTTTTTGGTGGTTCATCAAATTCTGTTAGCCTTACTTTCGATTCGATCTCGCCATCTGACTGGTCTGTTTGTAATATTGATATGTTTGTGTCTTTTATTTCTTGTGTTCTGTACACCGATTTGGGTTTAGTTTTTACTTCTGGTACAGGTTCAGTTTGCATTTCTTGCATCAGTTCATTGTTAATTTCTTGTTTAGATTCAGTATTGCCTTCTTCAGTATTTATTTCTAGTATTGATTCAGTATTGTATATTCTAGTGTTTGATTCAGTATTGTATATTGTAGTATTTGACTCAGTATTGTATATTCTAGTGTTTGATTCAGTATTGTATATTGTAGTATTTGACTCAGTACTGTATATTCTAGTGTTTGATTCAGTATTGTATATTCTAGTATTTGGTTCAGTACTGTTTATTCCTAGTATTGTTTCAGTATTGTATTCTTGAACCTTTTGCTTTGTCTCAATTATACTGGTGACATCTAATGATGTTTCAACCACCAGTTTCGTCTGTCCTGCAACACCAACCTTTGGCGAGGTTACTCTCGGCGGAGTACAAACCCACGGTGGGGAGTCAGAGCTCAGTGGCATATTCATGCATTGGATAGACAGGCTTCCCAGAGGAGGTTCTAACCTCTGGGCATTTGAAGGATTTTTCTCACAAGGAGAAGCCAACCTTCTGGCTAAAAGTTCTTCCTCACCTAGAGGTGCCAACTCTATAGAGGCAACACTGCTTTGTCGTCTACTTCTCATTCTTTCCTTCTGCTCTCTAGCTACAGTAGCTTTACTCTTCCCTTTACGACCCATTTTCTGTCAAATAACAAAAATCAACAAGTTAATAAACAGGCTTCTGAGAGTCTGTATCACTCACCTTGTAAAAATATGCCATTTTTATATTTATTTAACTTTGATTTTTATCATTTATGTTTCCTTGTTCATGTTATTTGTAAATCTTATTTAGTGGAATTTATGTATATTTTGTATTGATGATCATTTTTACTGTTTCCCATGTTTCCAGTTTATACTTACATGTATCTATTCAAGCTTTCAAAATAATTGGCAAAATAATAGAAATAAGTAAAACAAGAGTGCACACGCGGAAATTTCTCGCCTGCTTTACTAACCATGATTGGTTTTATGTTGATAGTCCTAAAGAAAAAGTTTTACTACAAGTATCACATAAACTTAAAATTATCAATTATCCATGAAAATGAGGTCAAAGTCAGATGAACCCTGCCAGACAGACATGTACACCTTACAATCTTTTCATACACCAAACATAGTTGACCTATTGCTTATAGTATACAAGAAAAAGACCAAACCATAAAAACTTAACATTGACCAATGAACCATGACACCAAATATAGTTGACCTATTGCTTATAGTATTAGAAAAACAGACCAAAACACGAAAACTTAGCATTGACCAATGAACCATGAAAATGAGGTCAAGGACAAATGACATGAACGACACCTGCCAGAGAGACATGCACACCTCACAATTATTCCATACACCAAATATAGTTGACCTATGGCTTATAGTATTAGAAAAACAGACCAAAACACAAAAAATTAACATTGACCAATGAACCGTTAAATGAGGTCAAGGTCAGATGAAATCTGCCAGACAGACATGTAGCCCTTACAATCATTCCATACACCACATATAGCTCACCTACTGCTTATAGTATCTGAGAAACGGACCTTATCACGTAACTTTAACCTTGATCACTGATCCATGAAATGAGGTCGAGGTCAGATAAACCCTGTCTGACGGACATGTAGACATTGCAAGGAACCCATATACATGTACCAAATATAGTTATCTTATAACTCATAATAAGTGAGAAATTCACATAACAAAAATTATAAAGGGACATAACTGAAGAACGGTAAAAGTGACGCTACCCAAATTTGTTATTGATTTGAGTTTTGTAGTACTAAGTATTGTGTATAAGTTTCATAACATTTGGTTGAGGCAAACTTAAGTTAGAGAATGGAAACGAAAAATTCAGCAATTTTACCATTTGTAAAGGGGCATAACTCTAGAACGGTTTAAGTGACACCACCAAAAATCAAACTTGATCTCTATTTTGTGGTAATAAGCATTGTGTATAAGTTTCATAACATTTGGTTGAGGCAAACTAAAGTTAGAGAACGGAAACCAACTTTGGGACGTACGTTCGGACGGATGTTCGTACGTACAGAAGGACAAGGGTAAAAATTAAAGCCCCTCCCGCTGCGGCGGGGGCAAAAAAACAATTTTTTTTCAAGCAGTCGCTGAACCATGAAAATGAGGTCAAGGACAATGGACATATGACAGGCGGAAACTTCGTAACATAAGGTATCTGCATACAAAGTATGAAGCATCCAGGTCTTCTACCTTCTGAAATATAAAGCTTTATACGAATAGTTTACGCCGCCGCCCTATAGTAATACCTATGTCTCACTCTACGACTTACTAGTAGATCCAATTTTGCTGATCGTTTTTGCTTTTTAAAGTTTCTCTCTATCTACTCTGGTATTTGAAAAAAAAAATTGGGTAAAAATCATCACTCATGGGAAATTACTTTTATAAGAAGTCAGCTGACACTTTCTGCCAAGTCAACTTATTTGTAGACCTTATTGTGCTGAACATTTTGCTATATACTGTTCCTCTCTATCGATTATCTCAATTAATTAAGGGGCTTATGCTTATATGCAAAATCTGAAAACTATTGGAAGTACAGGACACTCCTGTAATAAAGATGAAGAGCTGCGATCCAGATTTGCAGTGTTGAATTCAATAAAATATATTTGTTTCGTACATTATTGATTTTATTCTTTCAATAAAGTTTATAAATAACATTCCGTCTATTTTTTGTCTATCAGTACATGAAATAAGAAATAAAAAAAAGAAAAAAAGAACCAGGCATTATCGATCTATAAATAAATTTGTTTTCCTTGACCGGTATTTTTAAAATAAACAACAAACAGATTTGTTTTAAATGTTGTTTAATATTGCTAAAGTGTTTATCTTTTTTTTCATGTTTTTTATGAAGTGTTCTGCTGTGCATTAACTGCTTAGTGTCTGTAGCTGTATCGTTGACCTCGATAATGTCTTTTTATTCAAAGTTGTAAAGGGTTTTTGTTTGACAGGAGTATTGTATGTGATAAAATATAAGAATTAGAATTAATAATTTTTCATCAAAAACAAAAATAAAAGGTTGAATGTATAAAATTAAAAGTCTTTATATTTTAATTTCCTGTCCTGTCAAAAATGCAAACATATCACCCCAAGCTTGTTTTCTCTGACTGTTAATGACGTCTTTACACTAAATCCAATGGATGTTGGATGTGTACTGATTGATAATTTAGTCTAAGATGCATGATTTTTTTTATAAGTTGTTGTTGGCTTTGAACTAGCTGTCAGTAACTGCGAGTACTCTCAGATCTGTACTTAGTGTCTTTTTGTTGTTTGGATGTACAAGTACCCGTCCATGTCCACTCTGTGTTTTTGTTAGATGTATTTCTATTTGTATCGATCTGATGAGTTAAGCCTTTTCAACTGATTTTTATAGTTTGTTCTTATATTCAAACATGTTTAACCCCGCCGCATTTTTGCGCCTGTCCCAAGTCAGGAGCCTCTAGCCTTTGTCAGTCTTGTATTATTTTTAATTTTAGTTTCTTGTGTACAATTTGGAGTTTAGTATGGCGTTCATTATCACTGAACTAGTATATATATTTGTTTAGGGGCCAGCTGAAGGACGCCTCCGGGTGCGGGAATTTCTCGCTGCATTGAAGACCTGTTGGTGACCTTCTGCTGTTGTCTGTTCTATGGTCGGGTTGTTGTCTCTTTGACACATTCCCCATTTCCATTCTCAATTTTATTATTATGTAACACCACTGTCCCAGGTTAGGGGAGGGTTGGCGCCTTCAAACTAGTTTAACCCCACCACATTAAGTATGTGCCTTTCCCAAGCCAGGAGCCTGTAATTCAGTGGATGTCGTTTGTTGCTGTGTTACATATTTGTTTTGTTCGTTCTTTATTTTGTACAGAAATTAGGCCGTTAAAATTCTCGTTTGAATTGTTTTACATTTGTCATTTGGGGCCTTTTATAGCTGACTATGCGGTATGGCCTTTGTTCATTGTTGAAGGCCATACGGTGACCTATAGTTGTTAATTTCTGTGTCATTTGGTCTCTTGTGGAGATTTGTCTCATTGGCAATCATACCACATCTTCTTTTTTTATATTAATCACAAGTGTGCACCAACAAATGGTTTTTGAAATTTAAATAACAGGAATAATTGTTTATAAAATTCATCCAGACAGTACAAAATGTAATCTATGTAGTACAATCATAGATGTATACATCTATGGTACAATGTTTGAATTCCAATCGACAATTGACCCTTGTTGAGAGTGACTGTTCTTATTTTTACAACAATTACCTTTTTGACATATTTATTATCTTGAGGATTAAAATGGAACAAGGGAAACAAATTTTGAATTAACTTTTATTAATTTTACAAATACCTGTTAATCAGTGCTCATTACTTTTAATGTAACCTTCATGTAGTCACCTTTTATGAAATAATTATTGACAATATGGAATAAGCAGTGGTGGATCCAGAGGGGGGCGTAGAGGGCGTACATGAAAGTTGCATTAAAGTATTGAGCATGATGCCTTCAAAGCGACAAAGTATTGAGCAAGAACGTATTGACTTCTATTTCACAATTCCACCCAACAGAAAGTAATACTCTATTACACTCTCATGAAAAAAAAAGTTCCATAGCAATATTATTTACCTACGAAAACATGTGTAACCCCACATGCCCCAGCCCATTAATAACATTGCTGAATAGTGATCCCCAGTCAGTAAGCTCTAGATATAGATTTAAAGTCTAAGGTACATGTACGGACCATTTGAAATTGATCTGAGGGGGCCCGGGGCAGTCTGAGATATTTTAGAGAAAAAATTCTGACCCTGATTTTTGCCTTAAACAAAAATTTCTGGCCGTCTCTGGATTGAAAACAATGATCTTCTCCACTTTTTTGCTATTAGAAAAAAATATTTTCAACAGAATTATTTAGCATTAAATGAACATGATGTATAAAAAACAGGCGTAATTTGGGGGGGGGGGGGGGGGTTGCATGTGAATCCCATATCTGACCGGAATGTCTGTTTCGCCGAACTGATATTCTGAATACTTTTTTCAAGGCCCGACTGCAACCTGCCTGCTGGGTGTGGCATTTATGTCTCCATGTGTCGACCGTCATTTACAACTTCATTGTCATTTCCGACTAATTCGTAGCCTTTGGTTGATTTTGAACCCCTCACTTCCCTTGTTTGGTAAAACATTTCAACCAAACATTTGGATGAAAATTGCTTGTTTCTTTTTCTTCGTGTCGTTCGTATTGTAAATTTCATTGAATAGCCGTATATCTTGTTTACAACAAGAAATCTGTGAGGTTATGCTTACTTACCATACAACAAACGATAATTTTCCATGTCCATTTTTTACTGACAAATCCCACATCAAATATATTAATTAGTACATAGCTTTGGATCCATCCAATCATTTCATAATAGACAATTTTATAGAGAGAATACGGCACCAGAAATGTCCAACCCCTACACTTTAACTATTAAATGCATTTTACACTTATTTTATGTTTTTTAGCCAAAAAAAGGTCCAAAAAAAAAATTTTCGCCTCCCTCTGCTCGGCAAACTTTAATACTACGCCCCCCTTTCCAAAATCCTGGATCCACCCCTGATAAGTTCCACTCTTTGTTAATCTGTGTACCTGTATGAGATTATCAGCACCTGCTAGCCTAAGACAGATTTACCTGTAATTGCCCGGATATCAATTTTATTACCGTTACAGTCAAGAAATGAAAATTATGACATGAGAAATTGTTTGCACCAGAAATATTGCCAACGGCCATAGTTTGTCACCAGATGAAATATAAAAATTGCAATTTGCAACATTGGTGAAGCCCAGCGCAGTCCATGTAAACCTTGAATATAAACTACATTACAATTCTACAAGAAAGGTAGGCTTAAGAGGGCTTACAATGCAATTTTCCATATAAATTTAAACTTACAAGGGCATAACTCCATTAACAAAAGTGCACACACTGAAATGTCGCCTGCTTTATTATGATTGATTTTATGTTGATAGTCCTAAAGATAAAGTCTTACTACAAGTATCACATAAACTTAACGTTATCAATGAACCATGAAAATGAGGTCAAGGACAGATGATACCTGCCAAACAGACATGAACACCTTACAATCATTCCATACACCAAATATAGTTGACTTATTGCTTATAGTACATGTATCTTAGAAGAGAACCTAACTACTGAAACTTAACATTGACCAATGAAAAATGAAAATGAGGTCAAGGATAGATGAAACCTGCCAGACAGACATGTACACCTTACAATCATTCCATAGTCCATACACCAAAAAAAATTGACCTATTGCTTATAGTATTAGAAAAACAGACCAAAACACAAAAACTTAACATTGACCAATGAACCGTGAAAATGAGGTCAAGGTCAGATAAACCAAGCCAGACAGACATGTACTCCTTACAATCAGTCCATACGTCAAATATAGTTGACCTATTGCTTATAGTATCTTAGAAGAGGACCTACTTAATGAAACTTAAAATTGACCAATGAACCATGAAAATGTGGTAAAGGACAGATGATACCTGCAAAACAGACATGTACACCTTACAATCATTCTTTACACCAAGTATAGTTGACCTATTGCTTATAGTATTAGAAAAACTGACCAAAGTTATCCCTATGTATTCAATGCCTTCTGCGACGAAAGTCGCAGGGGAGACAGAAATAGTTGTTTAGAACTTGTCCGAGATACATTGCTGATAAAAACCTTTGATATAAATTTCTTGAAAAACTGTATATGTGAGGGCGCTAACAATACCAGACGGACACCTGGTTTTTCTTTGTCCACTGCAATGTGTTGCATGGGGAACAAAAACAGTGAAACCCCATTTAGTCCCTGTTTCAGCTGGTACAGAATCCCCAAATTCAATACGACACATTTTGTCATTATTGTGCCAATTAACATTTGTTAAAATTTCGTAAGGATTGGTAAAACATAACACGAGTTAAAGCACAGAATTCATTACATCTACGGACGCCAAGTACAGGAAATCCTTTTTTTTGCACGCTTCAGTGTGATTGTCGGGCTAAATAATTTATGACAGTTAATGTTTGATTTCTTTTATTAATTTGTTCTTCCAATTCACAGTTGCGTTATGATCGTCAGTTTGCAAAGAATTCCGCTCAAACCGGTGCTAGGGGCCGTCTTAAACTTGCAGCGTAGTGAGAGTTTTTATTCCTTGTTGAAGACCTCACTGTGACTTTGAGCAATAAAAGCATTGTTCCTTTGCTTTTTGTGTTTTTGCTATGCATGTACTGATAATTTTTGTGTCATGGATGGATACCCCATATCCTTTCGTTCTATTACATACACTGTTCACAAATTTATTATAATTTCAATGGCCTTTAGGAATAATTTATTTGCTTTGTTTTAAGCACATTTAACAAATCACAAGGGGGGGGGGGTTTACTTGTATAGGTCCAAGAAAAAAATGTGCAGGGGTCCCACTTACAATGGCGTTTCAGAAAGGTAGTTTTACGCTGAATTCTGGGATAGATAATCATCACAACTCGGACCAAATACAAGTCGGACCACGGCAACTCGGACCAATTCTAAAACCACTCGGACCAATTAAAAAGACAACTCTGACCATGCATGAAAGCTCATATACTACAAAAACACAAGCAACAGAAAGTACAGATCTGTGAGTACTGTTACTGAAAGCTAGTCTAAAGCTCCATGTCTTGCAGTGGCGGATCCAGAGGAGGGGGTGGGGGGAGGGGGGGTGGGGGCGGGGGGTTCCGGGGGTTGGAACCCCCCTTTTTTGGCCGATCAATGCATTTGAATGGGAACATATGGTTGGAACCCCCCTTTCTCCTGGGTTGGGAACCCCCCTTTTTAAAATGGCTGGATCCGCCCCTGTCTTGCTAACATTATAGTATATCAAGTGGAGTTATCTTTCTTTCACGTAGCTGATGATGATTATGCATGTAATGTCTATGAATGTGTATGTCAGAGGCGGATTTAAGGGGGGAGGGGGCGCCCCCTTATGGATCTCCATATAATTATGAGGCTTTTTACATGTCTTGTTAGGGGCCCAAATTTTCAAACTCCTGGATCCGTATCTGTATGTTTATCTTCTTTTCTTCTCTTGTTTGTAATTGATTTGCCCTTATGGCTTTTTTTTGGGAAATAAACCGATTCGATTTGTAAAGATATGTGTTGTTTTATTTATTTTAAGGGTGTACCGATATATCCATGCACGATACTGTGTAATCAATGTAATTCAGCAACATTGACAACCATTCGCAAAAATCATCAAAAATGCCTCAAGGTCAAAAACCAAAGAGGGGAATTTGTTCAGGACCAGGCCTTGGTACTTCGTCACATTTGGATCGAAAAGATCCAAAGACTCCTTGTTAGGGTTATGCTTTTACTATATAACCAAAGGTCCTAGACCCATGGGGTCTTCAACAATGGCATTTGGGACTAATGACCTTGACAAAGGTCACAAGGTCAAAGGTCAAGGTCATGTCCCAGATAGCGAATTATGTGTTTTTGACCTTATCTAAATGATTTTCAGTGTGTTTTAAAGCTTTTTAAGGTAGACCACTTTTTATTCGATATCTCAAAAACGATTATACTTACAGGAATCGTAAATAGTGAAAAATGTTTGGGTCATAGAGGCAAAACTTTTTTACATGATGACCAAAGAGATTTGACCTATTTGAAAGGGGCATAATCCCAATTAACTGTTTCTGAAAAGACAAAATTAAGCTTTTACTCTTGAACCAAAGGTCCTAGACCCATAGGGTCTTTTGAAATTACATCCTGGACCAATGACCTTGACAAAAGTCAGAAGGTCAAAGTCAAGGTCATGTCCCAAATACCGAATTATGTGTTTTTTTGTCATATTTTAAGGGCTTTAAGAGTGTTAAAGAGCTTTTCAATGCATTCTACGCCCATTGAAACATATATTTTACATTATGAAAAGGAAAGACCTCTCAATTGTTCAAGAACAATTGACATTTTAATTATTATTCTTTTTGTTCCGCCAAATTTTGACAAAATTTCCCTCCGTAACCGTTCAGGACCCTGTGAGTCGTAAAATTTTGTCAGTCTGGAGTTATCCCTCCGAAACCTAAAAACCTTGTTATCATTCAAACACCGTAACCGTAATAGGTACAACAAAACCGAAGGGTGAAATTTTTTCAGGACCAGACCCTGGTTCTTCGTTACATTTGGATTGAAAAGATTCAACGACTCATTGGTAGGGTTATGCCCCTATGAAAATTAACCGATGTCGGTTGGCCACTAAAACTCAGAAACCGTATGTCGTAGCTACCTAGGATCTTCACCAATCATCATCAATTTATGTGACTTTGAAAATGCCTCAAGGTCAAATTTGTATGTTGACCTTGACCTTTGACCTTACACCTTGTTATGGGATAATCTCAGAAACCATTATACTTACAGAAGTTTTGAATAATGGGAAATGTTTAGGTCATTAAGGCGCAACTTTGTTACATTTTGACCGAAAAGATTTGACCTTTCTATAAGGGGCATAACCCCTAGTTTATGTTTCTAAAAAGACAAAATCAGCTTTTACTGTTAAACCAAAAGTCCTAGACCCATGGGGTCTTCAACAATGACATTTGGGACCAATGACCTTGACAAAGGTCACAAGATCAAAGGTCAAGGTCATGTCCCAGTGAGAGAATTTATGTGTTTTTGACCTTATTTAAAGAATGTTTAGTGTGTTTTAAAGCTTTTTAAGGTTGACCTTGACCTTTGACCTTACAACATTTTATTGGATATCTCATAAACGATTATACTTACAGAAATAGTAAAAAGTTAAAAATGTTTAGGTGACTAAGGCACAACTTTTTTACATTATGAATGAAGATATTTGACATATTATTAAGGGGCATAACTTCACAAAGGTGAAGAGTCAAGGTTATGTCCTAAATAGCGAATTTGTTGTTTTCTGTCATATTTCAACGGTTTTATGTGTGTTTGAGAGCTTTTCAATGCATTTTACGTCTATTGGGACATGTATTTTACATTACGAAAAGGAAAGACCTCTCAATTGTTCAAGAACAATTGACATTTTAATTAAGGTCTTTCCTTTTTCAAAAGGGAAAGACCTTACTGTATTTCTTCTGTTTATTTAGGTCTTTCCTTTTTCAAAAGGGAAAGACCTTACTGTATTTCTTCTGTTTATTATTATTATTATTATTATTATTATTATTCTTTTTCCGCCAAATTTTGCAGAAGTTAGCAGCCTTAACCGTAAGACGTGTCGCTTTCATGTTCACACTTTGTATCGGTGTCATGAATACCTATCCGGAACTCACCCTTTGAGTCGAAAAATGTTGTCGGTTCGGAGTAATCCCTCCGAAACCAAAAAACCTTGTTATCGTTCCAACACTGTAACCGTAATAGGTAGAAAAAAACCCAATGGTGAAATTTGTTCAGGACCAGACCCTGGTTCTTCGTTTCATTTGGATTGAACAGATTCAACGACTCATTGGTAGGGTTATGCCCCTATGAAAATTAACCGGTGTCGGTTGGCCACCAAAACTCAGAAACCGTATGTCGTAGCTACCTAGGATCTTCACCAATCATCATCAATTTATGTGACTTTGAAAATGCCTCAAGGTCAAATTTGTATGTTGACCTTGACCTTTGACCTTACACCTTGTTATGGGATAATCTCAGAAACCATTATACTTACAGAAGTTTTGAATAGTGGGAAATGTTAAGGTCATTAAGGCGCAACTTTGTTACATTTTGACCGAAAAGATTTGACCTTTCTATAAGGGGCATAACCCCTAGTTTATGTTTCTAAAAAGACAAAATCAGCTTTTACTGTTAAACCAAAAGTCCTAGACCCATGGGGTCTTCAACAATGACATGTGGGACCAATGACCTTAACAAAGGTCACAAGATCAAAGGTCAAGGTCATGTCCCAGTGAGCGAATTTATGTGTTTTTGACCTTATTTAAAGAATGTTTAGTGTGTTTTAAAGCTTTTTAAGGTTGACCTTGACCTTTGACCTTACAACATTTTATAGGATATCTCATAAACGATTATACTTACAGAAATAGTAAATAGTTAAAAATGTTTAGGTGACTAAGGCACAACTTTTTTACATTATGAATGAAGAGATTTGACATATTATTAAGGGGCATAACTCCACAAAGGTCAAAAGTCAAGGTTATGTCCTAAATAGCGAATTTGTTGTTTTTTGTCATATTTCAACGGTTTTATGTGTGTTTGAGAGCTTTTCAATGCATTTTACGTCTATTGGGACATGTTTTTTACATTACGAAAAGGAAAGACCTCTCAATTGTTCAAGAACAATTGACATTTTAATTAAGGTCTTTCCTTTTTCAAAAGGGAAAGACCTTACTGTATTTCTTCTGTTTATTATTATTATTATTATTATTATTATTATTTTTCCGCCAAACTTTGCAGAAGTTAGCAGCCTTAACCGTAAGACGTGTCTCTTTCATGTTCATACTTTGTATCGGTGTCATGAATACCTATCCGGAACTCACCCTGTGAGTCGAAATATTTTGTCGGTTCGGAGTAATCCCTCCGAAACCTTAAAACGTTGTTATCATTCAAACACCGTAACTGTAATAGGTAGAAAAAAATCGAAGGGTGAAATTTGTTCAGGACCAGACCCCGGTTCTTCGTTACATTTGGATTGAAAAGATTCAACGACTCATTGGTAGGGTTATGCCCCTATGAAAATTAACCGCTGTAGGTTGGCCCCTAAACTCAGAAACCGTAAGTTGTAGCTACCTAGGATCTTCAACAATCATCGTCCATTGATGTGACTCTGAAAAAAATCTCAAGGTCAAATTTGTATGTTGACCTTGAACTTTGACCTAACACCTTGTTATGGGATAATCTCAGAAACCATTATACTTACAGAAGTTTCGGATAGTGGGAAATGTTTGGGTCATTAAGACGCAACTTCGTTTCATTTTGACCGAAAAGATTTGACCTTTCTGTAAGGGGCATAACCCCTAGTTTATGTTTCTAAAAATACAAAATCAGCTTTTACTGTTATACCAAAGGCCCTAGACCCATGGGGTCTTCAACAATGACATTTGGGACCAATGACCTTGACAAAGGTCACAAGGTCAAAGGTCAAGGTCATGTCCCAGATAGCGAATTATGTGTCTTTGACCTTATTTAAAGGATTTTTAGTGTGTTTCAAAGCTTTTTAAGGTTGACCTTGACCTTTGACCTAACAACATTTTATAGGATATCTCAAAAACGATTATACTTACAGAAATAGTAAATAGTGAAAAATGGTTAGGTGACTAAGGCACAACTTTTTTACATTATGACCGAAGAGATTTGACATATTATTAAGGGGCATAACCCCCGTTAACGCTTTCTGAAAAAACTAAATTAGCTTTTACTCTTGAACTTAAGGTCCTAGACCCATGGGGTCTTTTATAATGACAATGTGGACCAATGACCTTCACAAAGGTCACAAGGTCAAAAGTCAAGGTCATGTCCTAAATAGCGAACTTGTTGTTTTTTGTCATATTTCAACGGTTTTATGTGTGTTTGAAAGCTTTTCAATGCATTTTACATCTATTGGGACATGTATTTTACATTACGAAAAGGAAAGACCTCTCAATTGTTCAAGAACAATTGACATTTTAATTATTATTAAGGTCTTTCCTTTTTCAAGAAGGAAAGACCTTACTGTATTTCTTCCGTTTATTATTATTATTCTTTTTCCGCCAAATTTTGACGAAGTTAGCAGCCTTAACCTTAAGACGTGTCGCTTTCATGTTTACACTTTGTATCGGTGTCATAAATACCTATTCGGAACTCACCCTGTGAGTCGTAAAATTTTGTCGGTCCGGAGTTATCCCTCCGAAACCTAAAAACCTTTTTATTGTTCAAACACCGTAACCGTAATAGGTACAAAAAAACCGAAGGGTGAAATTTGTTCAGGACCAGACCCTGGTTCTTCGTTTCATTTGGATCGAAAAGATTCAACGACTCATTGGTAGGGTTATGCCCCTATGAAAATTAACCGAAGTCGGTTGGCCACTAAAACTCAGAAACCGTAAGTCGTAGCCACCTAGGATCTTCACCAATCATCATCAATTTATGTAACTTTAAAAATGCCCCAAGGTCAAATTTGTATGTTGACCTTGACCTTTGACCTAACACCTTGGTATGGGATAAACTCAGAAACCATTATACTTACAAAAGTTTTGAATAGTGGAAAATGTTTGGGTCAATAAGGCGCAAGTTTGTTACATTTTGACCGAAGAAATTTGACCTTTCTGTAAGGGGCATAACCCCTGTTTTAGGTTTCTGAAAAGACAAAATCAGCTTTTACTATATAACCAAAGGTCCTAGACACATGGGGCTTCAGCAATGACAGTTGGGACCAATGACTTTTACGAAGATCACAAGGTCAAAGGTCAAGGTCATGTCTCATATAATGAATTATGTGTTTTTGACCTGATTTAGAGGATTTTCAGTGTGTTTTAAAGGTTTTAAGGTTGACCTTGACCTTTGACATAACCACTTTTCATTGGATATCTCAAAAACGATTATACTTACAGAAATAGTAAATAGTGCAAAATGTTTGGGTCATAGAGGCAAAACTTTTTTACATTATGACCAAAGATATTTGACCTATCTGTAAGGGGCATAACCCCAATTAACTGTTTCTGAAAAGACAAAATTAGCTTTTACTCTTGAACCAAAGGTCCTAGACCCATGGGGTCTTTTGAAATGACATCCTGGACCAATCACCTTGCCCAAGGTCAGAAGGTCAAAGTCAATTTCATGTCCCAAATAGCGGATTATGTGTTTTTGTCATATTTTAAGGGTTTTAAGTGTGTAAAAGAGCTTTTCAATGCATTCTACGCCTATTGAAACATATATTTTACATTATGAAAAGGAAAGACCTCTCAATTGTTCAAGAACAATTGACATTTTAATTAAGGTCTTTCCTTTTCCAAAAGGGAAAGACCTTACTGTATTTCTTCTGATTATAATTATTATTATTATTATTATTATTATTATTATTATTCTTTTTGTTCCGCCAAACTTTGACAAAATTTCCATCCGTAACCGTAAGCCATGTCGCTTTCAGGTTCACACTTTGTATTGGTGTCATAAATACCTATTCGGAACTCACCCTGTGAGTCGTAAAATTTTGTCGGTCCGGAGTTATCCCTCCGAAACCTAAAAACCTTTTTATTGTTCAAACACCGTAACCGTAATAGGTACAAAAAAACCGAAGGGTGAAATTTGTTCAGGACCAGACCCTGGTTCTTCGTTTCATTTGGATCGAAAAGATTCAACGACTCATTGGTAGGGTTATGCCCCTATGAAAATTAACCGAAGTCGGTTGGCCACTAAAACTCAGAAACCGTAAGTCGTAGCCACCTAGGATCTTCACCAATCATCATCAATTTATGTAACTTTAAAAATGCCCCAAGGTCAAATTTGTATGTTGACCTTGACCTTTGACCTAACACCTTGGTATGGGATAAACTCAGAAACCATTATACTTACAAAAGTTTTGAATAGTGGAAAATGTTTGGGTCAATAAGGCGCAAGTTTGTTACATTTTGACCGAAGAAATTTGACCTTTCTGTAAGGGGCATAACCCCTGTTTTAGGTTTCTGAAAAGACAAAATCAGCTTTTACTATATAACCAAAGGTCCTAGACACATGGGGCTTCAGCAATGACAGTTGGGACCAATGACTTTTACGAAGATCACAAGGTCAAAGGTCAAGGTCATGTCTCATATAATGAATTATGTGTTTTTGACCTGATTTAGAGGATTTTCAGTGTGTTTTAAAGGTTTTAAGGTTGACCTTGACCTTTGACATAACCACTTTTCATTGGATATCTCAAAAACGATTATACTTACAGAAATAGTAAATAGTGCAAAATGTTTGGGTCATAGAGGCAAAACTTTTTTACATTATGACCAAAGATATTTGACCTATCTGTAAGGGGCATAACCCCAATTAACTGTTTCTGAAAAGACAAAATTAGCTTTTACTCTTGAACCAAAGGTCCTAGACCCATGGGGTCTTTTGAAATGACATCCTGGACCAATCACCTTGCCCAAGGTCAGAAGGTCAAAGTCAATTTCATGTCCCAAATAGCGGATTATGTGTTTTTGTCATATTTTAAGGGTTTTAAGTGTGTAAAAGAGCTTTTCAATGCATTCTACGCCTATTGAAACATATATTTTACATTATGAAAAGGAAAGACCTCTCAATTGTTCAAGAACAATTGACATTTTAATTAAGGTCTTTCCTTTTCCAAAAGGGAAAGACCTTACTGTATTTCTTCTGATTATAATTATTATTATTATTATTATTATTATTATTATTATTCTTTTTGTTCCGCCAAACTTTGACAAAATTTCCATCCGTAACCGTAAGCCATGTCGCTTTCAGGTTCACACTTTGTATTGGTGTCATAAATACCTATCCGGAACTCACCCTGTGAGTCAAAAAATTTTGTCGGTTCGGAGTAATCCCTCCGAAACCAAAAAACCCTGTTATCATTCAAACACCGTAACTGTAATAGGTAGAAAAAACCAAAGGGTGAAATTTGTTCAGGATCAGACCCCGGTTCTTCGTTACATTTGGATCGAAAAGATTCAACGACTCATTGGTAGGGTCATGCCCCTATGAAAATTAACCGGTGTCGGTTGGCCACCAAAACTCAAAAACCGTAAGTCATAGACACCTAGGATCTTCACCAATCATCATCAATTCATGTAACTTTATAAAATACCTCAAGGTCAAATTTGTATGTTGACCTTGACCTTTGACCTTACACCTTGTTATGGGATAATCTCATAAACCATTATACTTACAGAAGTTTTGAATAGTGGAAAATGTTTGGGTCAATAAGACGCAACTTTGTTACATTTTGACCGAAGAGATTTGACCTTTCTGTAAGGGACATAACCCCTGTTTTAGGTTTCTGAAAAGACAAAATCAGCGTTTACTATATAACCAAAGGTCCTAGACCCATGGGGTCTTCAGCAATGACATTTGGGACCAATGACCTTGACAAAGGTCACAAGGTCAAAGGTCAAAGGTCATGTCCAAGATAAAGAATTAAGTGTTTTTGACCTTATCTAAAGTATTTTCAGTGTGTTTAAAAGCTTTTTAAGGTTGTCCTTGACCTTTGACCTAACCACTTTTTATTGGATATCTCAAAAACGATTATACTTACAGAAATCGTCAATAGTGAAAAATGTTTGGGTCATAGAGGCAAAACTTTTTTACATTATGACCAAAGAGATTTGACCTATCTGTAAGGGGCATAACCCCAATTGACTGTTTCTGAAAAGACTAAATTAGCTTTTACTCTTGAACCAAAGGTCCTAGACCCATGGGGTCTTTTGTAATGACATCCTGGACCAATGACCTTGACAAAGGTCATAAGATCAAAGTCAAGGTCATGTCCGAAATAGCGATTTTTTTGTTTTTTGTCATATTTTAAGGGTTTTAAGAGTGTTAAAGAGCTTTTCAATGCATTCTACGCCTATTGAAACATATATTTTACATTATGAAAAGGAAAGAACAATTGACATTTTAATTATAATTATTATTCTTTTTGTTCCGCCAAACTTTGACAAAATTTCCTTCAGTAACTGTAAGCCATGTTGCTTTCAGGTTCACACTTTGTATCGGTGTCACAAATACCTATCCGGAACTCACCCTGTGAGTCGTAAAATTTTGTCGGTCCGGAGTTATCTCTCCGAAACCTAAAAACCTTGTTATCATTCAAACACCGTAACCGTAATAGGTAGAAAAAAAGCAAAGGGTGAAATTTGTTCAGGACCAGACCCCGGTTCTTCGTTACATTTGGATGGAAAAGATTCAACGACTCATTGGTAGGGTTATGCCCCTTTGAAAATTAACCGGTGTCGGTTGGCCACCAAAACTCAGAAACCGTAAGTCCTAGCCACCTAGGATCTTCACCAATGATCATCAATTCATGTGACTTTCAAAATGCCTCAAGGTCAAATTTGTATGTTGACCTTGACCTTTGACCTTACACCTTGTTATTGGATAATCTCAGAAACCATTATACTTACAGAAGTTTTGAATAGTGGAAAATGTTTGGATTATTATGGCGCAACTTCGTTTCATTTTGACCGAAAAGATTTGACCTTTCTATAAGGGGCATAACCCCTAGTTTATGTTTCTAAAAAGACAAAATCAGTTTTTACTGTTAAACCAAAAGTCCAAGACCCATGGGGTCTTCAACAATGACATTTGGGACCAATGACCTTGACAAAGTTCACAAGATCAAAGGTCAAGGTCATGTCCCAGTGAGCAAATTTATGTGTTTTTGACCTTATTTAAAGAATGTTTAGTGTGTTTTAAAGCTTTTTAAGGTTGACCTTGACCTTTGACCTTACAACATTTTATTGGATATCTCATAAACGATTATACTTACAGAAATAGTAAATAGTTAAAAATGTTTAGGTGACTAAGGCACAACTTTTTTACATTATGAATGAAGAGATTTGACATATTATTAAGGGGCATAACTTCACAAAGGTCAAAAGTCAAGGTTATGTCCTAAATAGCGAATTTGTTGTTTTTTGTCATATTTCAACGGTTTTATGTGTGTTTGAGAGCGTTTCAATGCATTTTACGTCTATTTGGACATGTATTTTACATTACGAAAGGGAAAGACCTCTCAATTGTTCAAGAACAATAGACATTTTAATTAAAATCTTTCCTTTTTCTAAAGGGAAAGACCTTACTGTATTTCTTCTGTTTATTAAGGTCTTTCCTTTTGCAAAAGGGAAAGACCTTACTGTATTTCTTCTGTTTATTATTATTATTATTATCATTATTATTCTTTTTCCGCTAAACTTTGCAGAAGTTAGCAGCCTTAACCGTAAGACGTGTCGCTTTGATGTTCACACTTTGTATCGGTGTCATGAATACCTATCCGGAACTCACCCTTTGAGTCGAAAATTTTGTTGGTTCGGAGTAATCCCTCAGAAACCAAAAAACCTTGTTATCGTTCCAACACTGTAACCGTAATAGGTAGAAAAAAACCCAATGGTGAAATTTGTTCAGGACCAGACCCCGGTTCTTCGTTACATTTGGATTGAAAAGATTCAACCACTCATTGGTAGGGTTATGCCCCTATGAAAATTAACCGGTGTCGGTTGGCCACCAAAACTCAGAAACCGTAAGTCGTAGACACCTAGGATCTTCACCAATCATCATCAATTCATGTGACTTTGAAAAATTTCTCAAGGTCAAATTGGTATGTTGACCCTGACCTTTGACCTTACACCTTGTTATGGGATAATCTCAAAAACCTTAATACTTACAGTAGTGATGAATAGTGGAAAATGTTTGGGTCATGAATGCGCAACTTCGTTACATTTTGACCGAAGATATTTGACCTTTCTGTAAGGGGCATAACCCCTGTTTTAGGTTTCTGAAAAGACTAAATCAGCTTTTACTGTTAAACCAAAGGCCCTAGACCCATGGGGTCTTCAACAATGACATTTCGGACCAATGACCTTGACAAAGGTCACAAGGTCAAAGGTCAAGGTCATGTCCCAGATAGCGAATTATGTGTCTTTGACCTTATTTAAAGGATTTTTAGTGATTTCAAAGTATTTTAAGGTTGACCTTGACCTTTGACCTTACAATATTTTATAGGATATCTCAAAAACGATTATACTTACAGAAATAGTAAATAGTGAAAAATGGTTAGGTGACTAAGGCACAACTTTTTTACATTATGACCGAAGAGATTTGACATATTATTAAGGGGCATAACCCCCGTTAATGCTTTCTGAAAAACCTAAATTAGCATTTACTCTTGAACTTAAGGTCTTAGACCCATGGGGTCTTTTATAATGACAAAGTGGACCAATGACCTTCACAAAGGTCACAAGGTCAAAAGTCAAGGTCATGTCCTAAATAGCGAATTTGTTGTTTTTTATCATTAATTAACGGTTTTATGTGTGCTTGAGAGCTTTTCAATGCATTTTACATCTATTGGGACATGTATTTTACATTACGAAAAGGAAAGACCTCTCAATTGTTCTTGACATTTTAATTATTATTAAGGTCTTTCCTTTTTCTAGAAGGAAAGACCTTACTGTATTTCTTCCGTTTATTATTATTATTCTTTTTCCGCCAAACTTTGACGAAGTTAGCAGCCTTAACCTTAAGACGTGTCGCTTTCATGTTTACACTTTGTATCGGTGTCATAAATACCTATCCGGAACTCACCCTGTGAGTCGTAAAATTTTGTCGGTCCGGAGTTATCCCTCCGAAACCTAAAAACCTTTTTATTGTTCAAACACCGTAACCGTAATAGGTACAAAAAAACCGAAGGGTGAAATTTGTTCAGGACCAGACCCTGGTTCTTCGTTTCATTTGAATCGAAAAGAATCAACGACTCATTGGTAGGGTTATGCCCCTATGAAAATTAACCGAAGTCGGTTGGCCACTAAAACTCAGAAACCGTAAGTCGTAGCCACCTAGGATCTTCACCAATCATCATCAATTTATGTAACTTTAAAAATGCCCCAAGTTCAAATTTGTATGTTGACCTTGACCTTTGACCTAACACCTTGTTATGGGATAAACTCAGAAACCATTATACTTACAAAAGTTTTGAATAGTGGAAAATGTTTGGGTCAATAAGGCGCAAGTTTGTTACATTTGACCGAAGAAATTTGACCTTTCTGTAAGGGGCATAACCCCTGTTTTAGGTTTCTGAAAAGACAAAATCAGCTTTTACTATACAACCAAAGGTCCTAGACACATGGGGCTTCAGCAATGACAGTTGGGACCAATGACTTTGACGAAGATCACAATGTCAAAGGTCAAGGTCATGTCTCAGATAACGAATTATGTGTTTTTGACCTGATTTAGACGATTTTCAGTGTGTTTTAAAGATTTTTAAGGTTGACCTTGACATGACCACTTTTCATTGGATATCTCAAAAACGATTATTCTTACAGAAATAGTAAATAGTGAAAAATGTTTGGGTCATAGAGGCAAATTGACATTTTAATTAAGGTCTTTCCTTTTCCAAAAGGGAAAGACCTTACTGTATTTCTTCTGATTATTATTATTATTATTATTTTTATTATTATTATTATTATTATTATTCTTTTTGTTCCGCCAAACTTTGACAAAATTTCCATCCGTAACCGTAAGCCATGTCGCTTTCAGGTTCACACTTTGTATCGGTGTCATAAATACCTATCCGGAACTCACCCTGTGAGTCAAAAAATTTTGTCAGTTCGGAGTAATCCCTTCGAAACCAAAAAACCCTGTTATCATTCAAACACCGTAACTGTAATAGGTAGAAAAAACCAAAGGGTAAAATTTGTTCAGGATCAGACCCCGGTTCTTCGTTACATTTGGATCGAAAAGATTCAACGACTCATTGGTAGGGTTATGCCCCTATGAAAATTAACCGCTGTAGGTTGGCCCCAAAACTCAGAAACCTTAAGTTGTAGACACCTAGGATCTTCAACAATCATCATCCATTGATGTGACTCTGAAAAAAATCTCAAGGTCAAATTTGTATGTTGACCTTGAACTTTGACCTAACACCTTGTTATGAGATAATCTCAAAAACCATTATACTTACAGAAGTTTCGGATAGTGGGAAATGTTTGGGTCATTAAGACGCAACTTCGTTTCATTTGACCGAAAAGATTTGACCTTTCTATAAGGGGCATAACCTCTAGTTTATGTTTCTAAAAATACAAAATCAGCTTTTACTGTTAAACCAAAGGCCCTAGACCCATGGGGTCTTCAACAATGACATTTGGGACCAATGACCTTGACAAAAGTCACAAGGTCAAAGGTCAAGGTCATGTCCCAGATAGCGAATTATGTGTCTTTGACCTTATTTAAAGGATTTTTAGTGTGTTTCAAAGCTTTTTAAGGTTGACCTTGACCTTTGACCTTACAATATTTTATAGGATATCTCAAAAACGATTATACTTACAGAAATAGTAAATAGTGAAAAATGTTTAGGTGACTAAGGCACAACTTTTTTACATTATGACCGAAGAGATTTGACATATTATTAAGGGGCATAACCCCCGTTAACGCTTTCTGAAAAACCTAAATTAGCTTTTACTCTTGAACTTAAGGTCTTAGACCCATGGGGTCTTTTATAATGACAAAGTGGACCAATGACCTTCACAAAGGTCACAAGGTCAAAAGTCAAGGTCATGTCCTAAATAGCGAATTTGTTGTTTTTTATCATTAATTAACGGTTTTATGTGACTTGAGAGCTTTTCAATGCATTTTACATCTATTGGGACATGTATTTTACATTACGAAAAGGAAAGACCTCTCAATTGTTCAAGAACAATTGACATTTTAATTATTATTTAGGTCTTTCCTTTTTCTAGAAGGAAAGACCTTACTGTATTCCTTCCGTTTATTATTATTATTCTTTTTCCGCCAAACTTTGACGAAGTTAGCAGCCTTAACCTTAAGACGTGTCGCTTTCATGTTTACACTTTGTATCGGTGTCATAAATACCTATCCGGAACTCACCCTGTGAGTCGTAAAATTTTGTCGGTCCGGAGTTATCCCTCCGAAACCTAAAAACCTTTTTATTGTTCAAACACCGTAACCGTAATAGGTACAAAAAAACCGAAGGGTGAAATTTGTTCAGGACCAGACCCTGGTTCTTCGTTTCATTTGAATCGAAAAGATTCAACGACTCATTGGAAAGGTTATACCCCTATGAAAATTAACCGAAGTCAGTTGGCCACTAAAACTCAGAAACCGTAAGTCGTAGCCACCTAGGATCTTCACCAATCATCATCAATTTATGTAACTTTAAAAATGCCCCAAGGTCAAATTTGTATGTTGACCTTGACCTTTGACCTAACACCTTGTTATGGGATATACTCAGAAACCATTATACTTACAAAAGTTTTGAATAGTGGAAAATGTTTGGGTCAATAAGGCGCAAGTTTGTTACATTTTGACCGAAAAAATTTGACCTTTCTGTAAGGGGCATAACCCCTGTTTTAGGTTTCTGAAAAGACAAAATCAGCTTTTACTATATAACCAAAGGTCCTAGACACATGGGGCTTCAGCAATGACAGTTGGGACCAATGACTTTGACGAAGATCCCAAGGTCAAAGGTCAAGGTCATGTCTCAGATAACGAATTATGTGTTTTTGACCTGATTTAGAGGATTTTCAGTGTGTTTTAAAGATTTTTAAGGTTGACCTTGACCTTTGACATAACCACTTTTCATTGGATATCTCAAAAACGATTATACTCACAGAAATAGTAAAGAGTGAAAAATGTTTGGGTCATAGAGGCAAATTGACATTTTAATTAAGGTCTTTCCTTTTCCAAAAGGAAAAGACCTTACTGTATTTCTTCTTCTGATTATTATTATTATTATTATTATTATTATTATTATTCTTATTATTATTATTCTTTTTGTTCCGCCAAACTTTGACAAAATTTCCATCCGTAACCGTAAGCCATGTCGCTTTCAGGTTCACACTTTGTATCGGTGTCATAAATACCTATCCGGAACTCACCCTGTGAGTCAAAAAATTTTGTCAGTTCGGAGTAATCCCTCCGAAACCAAAAAACCCTGTTATCATTCAAACACCGTAACTGTAATAGGTAGAAACAACCAAAGGGTGAAATTTGTTCAGGATCAGACCCCGGTTCTTCGTTACATTTGGATCGAAAAGATTCAACGACTCATTGGTAGGGTTATGCCCCTATGAAAATTAACCGGTGTCGGTTGGCCACCAAAACTCAAAAACTGTAAGTCATAGACACCTAGGATCTTCACCAATGATCATCAATTCATGTAACTTTATAAAATACCTCAAGGTCAAATTTGTATGTTGACCTTGACCTTTGACCTTACACCTTGTTATGGGATAATCTCATAAACCATTATACTTACAGAAGTTTTGAATAGTGGAAAATGTTTGGGTCAATAAGACGCAACTTCGTTACATTTTGACCGAAGAGATTTGACCTTTCTGTAAGGGACATAAGCCCTGTTTTAGGTTTCTGAAAAGACAAAATCAGCGTTTACTATATAACCAAAGGTCCTAGACCCATGGGGTCTTCAGCAATGACATTTGGGACCAATGACCTTGACAAAGGTCACGAGGTCAAAGATCAAAGGTCATGTCCAAGATGAAGAATTATGTGTTTTTGACCTTATCTAAAGTATTTTCAGTGTGTTTTAAAGCTTTTTAAGGTTGACCTTGACCTTTGACCTAACCACTTTTTATTGGATATCTCAAAAACGAATATACTTACAGAAATCGTCAGTAGTGAAAAATGTTTGGGTCATAGAGGCAAAACTTTTTTACATTATGACCAAAGAGATTTGACCTATCTGTAAGGGGCATAACCCCAATTGACTGTTTCTGAAAAGACTAAATTAGCTTTTACTCTTGAACCAAAGGTCCTAGACCCATGGGGTCTTTTGTAATGACATCCTGGACCAATGACCTTGACAAAGGTCATAAGATCAAAGTCAAGGTCATGTCCCAAATAGCGACTTTTTTGTTTTTTGTCATATTTTAAGGGTTTTAAGAGTGTTAAAGAGCTTTTCAATGCATTCTACGCCTATGGAAACATATATTTTACATTATGAAAAGGAAAGACCTCTCAATTGTTCAAGAACAATTGACATTTTAATTATTATTATTATTCTTTTTGTTCCGCCAAACTTTGACAAAATTTCCCTCAGTAACTGTAAGCCATGTTGCTTTCAGGTTCACACTTTGTATCGGTGTCACAAATACCTATCCGGAACTCACCCTGTGAGTCGTAAAATTTTGTCGGTCCGGAGTTATCCCTCCGAAACCTAAAAACCTTGTTATCATTCAAACACCGTAACCTTAATAGGTAGAAAAAAAGCAAAGGGTGAAATTTGTTCAGGACCAGACCCCGGTTCTTCGTTACATTTGGATGGAAAAGATTCAACGACTCATTGGTAGGGTTTTGCCCCTTTGAAAATTAACCGGGGTCGGTTGGCCACAAAAACTCAGAAACCGTAAGTCCTAGCCACCTAGGATCTTCACCAATGATCATCAATTCATGTGACTTTCAAAATGCCTCACGGTCAAATTTGTATGTTGACCTTGACCTTTGACCTTACTACTTGTTATTGGATAATCTCAGAAACCATTATACTTACAGAAGTTTTGAATAGTGGAAAATGTTTGGGTTATTAAGGCGCAACTTTGTTACATTTAGACCGAAGAGATTTAACCTTTCTGTTAGGGGCATAACCCCTGTTTTAGGTTTCTGAAAAGACAAAATCAGCTTTTATTATATAACCAAAGGTCCTAGATCCATGGGGTCTTCAGCAATGACATTTGGGACCAATGAGCTTGACAAAAGTCACAAGGTCAAAGGTCAAGGTCATGTCCCAGATAGCGAATTATGTGTCTTTGACCTTATTTAAAGGATTTTTAGTGTGTTTCAAAGCTTTTTAAGGTTGACCTTGACCTTTGACCTTACAACATTTTATAGGATATCTCAAAAACGATTATACTTACAGAAATAGTAAATTGTGAAAAATGTTTAGGTGACTAAGGCACAACTTTTTTACATTATGACCGAAGAGATTTGACATATCATTAAGGGGCATAACCCCCGTTAACTCTTTCTGAAAAAACCTAAATTAGCTTTTACTCTTGAACTTAAGATCCTAGACCCATGGGGTCTTTTATAATGACAAAGTGGACCAATGACCTTCACAAAGGTCACAAGGTCAAAAGTCAAGGTCATGTCCTAAATAGCGAATTTGTTGTTTTTTATCATTAATTAACGGTTTTATGTGTGTTTGAGAGCTTTTCAATGCATTTTACATCTATTGGGACATGTATTTTACATTACGAAAAGGAAAGACCTCTCAATTGTTCAAGAACAATTTACATTTTAATTATTATTAAGGTCTTTCCTTTTTCTATAAGGAAAGACCTTACTGTATTTCTTCCATTTATTAAGGTCTCTCCTTTTTCAAAAGGGAAAGACCTTACTGTATTTCTTCTGTTTATTATTATTATTATTATTATTTTTATTCTTTTTCCGCCAAATTTTGACGAAGTTAATAGCCTTAACCGTAAGATGTGTCGCTTTCATGTTCACACTTTGTTTCGGTGTCATGAATACCTATCCAGAACTCACCCTGTGAGTCGAAAAATTTTGTCGGTTCGGAGTAATCCCTCCGAAACCTAAAAACCTTGTTATTATTTAAACACCGTAACCGTAATAGGTAGAAAAAAACCGAAGGGTGAAATTTGTTCAGGACCAGACCCCGGTTCTTCGTTACATTTGGATTGAAAAGATTCAACCACTCATTGGTAGGGTTATGCCCCTTTGAAAATTAACCGCAGTCGGTTGGCCCCCGTAAGTAGTAGACACCTAGGATCTTCACCAATCATCATCAATTGATATGACCCTGAAAAATATCCCAAGGTCAAATTTGTATGTTGACCTTGACCTTTGACCTACCACCTTGTTATGGAATAATCTCAGAAACCATTATACTTACAGAAGTTTTGAATAGTGGGAAATGTTTGGGTCATGTCCCAGATAGCGAATTATGTGTCTTTGACCTTATTTAAAGGATTTTTAGTGTGTTTTAAAGCTTTTTAAGTTTGACCTTGACCTTTGACCTTACAACATTTTATATGATATCTCAAAAACGATTATACTTACAGAAATAGTAAATAGTGAAAAATGTTTAGGTGACTAAGGCATAACTTTTTTACATTATGACCGAAGAGATTTATTTTTAATTATTATTATTCTTTTTCCGCCAAACTTTGACGAAGTTAGCAGCCTTAACCTTAATGATCTTGTTAAATATGGCATTCAGAAGAAATGGTCCTAAATTGAATGGAAAATGGCACTTCATTTTGAGTCACGCAATAACTTTAAAACCGTTCAATATGTTCAACCAAAGCTTCCAGATTTTAATGAGTTGTTACTGATAACGAAAATGAGGTCTGTTCAATATTGACAACATTTTCGTCATGGCCCTTGATTTATTGGACAATGGCAGTTTATTTCATCTTAGCACTATAATTTCAGAACTGTTCATGCAACTAGTTCTTTTCAGATTCTGATAAGTTTGTTTCTGTTTATATTAAGGAAGCCAAGGCTGGTTCTGGGAATTTTCACTTTTGCTGTTCAGCAGTTATGGTCCTTAACCATATTAAAGAGAGGCGAAAGACACCTAAGTGATATTCAAACTGATAAGCCGAAAACAAACTGACAATGCAAAAACGAAAAACGACCAAAAGACAATTAACACTACACATAACACAATATAGAAACTTAAAGACTGGGCAGCACAAATCCCACTAAAAACCGGGGATTGTATCAGGTGCTCCTGAAGGGTGATCAGATCCTTTTCGTGGCACCCGTCGTGTTGCTAACTGGTTAAAAGTCTAATTCGGTTGGTCACATTCGAGTAAAAGAGGATGGGATTGTGGTTACTACAATTGGAACATATCCGTCGTCATCTGTGAAACAATATCCCATGGCAATAAAAAAAAACTCGTTAAGGCGTCCGTCCTATTTTGAAGGAATGATTTCAACTTCAGCACTTTGAACTTTTGTATTGAAATCTTCCTTGTAAGCAGCAGCCCTTTACCAAAGAGATTATGATAGGAAATGCAAGCTCTTGAATATCGTATCAATTGGGAGATATATACTCCGTATCCAGGCGCTGCTGGAATGTTGCTACATAGAAATGAAAAATTCACAATTGGCAAGCTGAAATCGTTTTTTGTCGTAAAGTTTTTGTTCTCATCCGACCCTCATTGTCAATTTCTAGATGTAAGTCAGGAAATGAGGCAGACTTAACTGTATCGGCTGTGTCCTTTATTTCAAGTTCAATGGAATAGATGCATTCAACATAATCACCAAACTTTAAACTATTTAGTGAGCGCTTGTCACCTATATTGCGGAACATGAAGATAAAGGATGATGCTAGCTTCTTTTTATTCTTCATTAGAAACTCCTGTATGAAGTAAGCCTCGTATGAATAAAGGAACAAGGCAGCAAGAAGAGGAATACAGTTGGTTCCTATTGGAATGCCGATTGTTTGCTGGGAAACACGTCCTCCCAACAACTGTTACTGCTATACCAACGTCGCCAATACATATATAAAAAACTCAGTTTGCTGTGGTTTTTGCACAACCTGTTGTTCATACATGTTATATATATAATATTCAATGTCAATGTAATCAGTTGCTGTCAATTGATTATTACAATGATTGGCAAACACACATTCCGTATGTGTAATTTTGTAAATTAATTCAATAATACAAATGTCAAGATTATGCTTACACACTAAATGTACACTAATATTTTGATATGTGCACATTTTGTAAACAGAATTTCACATTCTTCTATGTTTAAACTTGATGTATGTTGTATTTAAGGCCAATTTGAAACAATGACACTGGATATTCTGTTCTTAATTATATATATATTATATAATATAAAAATAAGAAGATGTGGTATAATTGCCAATGAAACAACTCTCCACCACAGACCGAATTACATAGAAATTAACAACTATAGGTCATCGTACGGCCTTCGACCATGATTAAAACCCATACCACATAGTCAGCTATAAAAGGTCCCGAAATGACAAATGTAAAACAATTCAAACGAGAAAAAACTAACGGCCTGATTTATGTAAAAACAATGGATGAAATACATATATAAGATACAGAAACAAACGACAACCACTGAACAACAGGCTCCTGACTTGGGACAGGCACATACAGAAAGGGGCGGGGTTAAACATGTTATTGGGCGCCCAACCCTCCCCTAACCTGGGATAGTGGTGTAACAGTTAAACACATGAACAAACTATTAAAGTCAGTTGAAAAACAAACAACCGGATCCAATCTTTGATTAAAGCGAGTAGAAGTTCCATAATAGATTTTGTTTTAATAAATGTAGTGTGAAATGAAAATTAGCTAGAATTTGTAGTTACTGCAATCATTATTTTTTTTCAGCGAAAGGAACAACTGTATGTGTTGCAGTTCTTGTAATGTTTATGCTTATGTTATTAATATCAAGTAAGTAGTTGCTTAAAACGAAGATCGTCGGTTATAACGTTTGTATTAAGACCCCCCCGGGGGGGGGGGGGGGCGGGGGGGGGGGGGTGCAATACCTTTTTCTGTTAATCTGTTTTGGGCTATTTGAAGGTGTTGTTAACTGTTGTTTGAAATATATATAAACTGTTAACTGTTTTCAACCCACTGTCTGTTATCTGTTCTGTTAAAATTGGCAATGCTGTTAACTGTTATATGAAAATTTAATTCCGGTTATCTGTTACTTGATACTTAAAGTGTTTACTTATTTGACATAATTTATCGCCATTACGTAGAGATAATATAACGTTCACAGAAAAGAAAGAAATTCTCGTGTTTCTTACAGTGTTGATATATATAAAAATAAGGAGATGTAGTATAATTGACAATGAAACAAAGTTCAAATGAAGTAGATATAAGCAATTCTAGGCGCGGTCACCACACATTTTGGCACCATGACAAATCGGCACCAAGGTCCAGAAACATTTCGGCACCGTTTTGGACAATTTGGCACCTCATTTTTATACGACCGCAAATTTATTTACGTTCGAATTATGTTATTGTGTTGTCTGCGTCTGCGTCTGAAGACATTTTTACTCACAGACAATAACTTGGATATAAGCTCATGGATCTCTATGAAATTTTAGCAAGAGGTTCCATACCACTAAAGGATGATTGAAATTGTTTTTAGGGGCGGTTTTGTAATTAGGGGCAAAAAAAGTCAGTTTTACCTGTTCATGGAAAATAAATTGGTTCGCAGACAATAACTTTAGTATAAGTGTATGGATGTGTAAGAAATTTTAACACAAGGTTCCATACGACAATAAGAGGGTTGGGATTGATTTTGGAGGTTATGGTCTTAGCTGTTTTGTAATTAGGGGCCAGCAAGGGGCCAAACACAATTATTTGTCTGGTTGTAGGACAATGACTTGAGTATAAGAGATATTTGTCTGGTCAAAATTTTAGCACAAGGTTCCACACTACAATAGGAAGGTTGGGAATAATTTTGGGGGTTATTGTCATAGTTGTTTAGGAATTAGGGGCCAAAAAGGGCCTAACAAAAACAATTTTTTGTCAGGTTCACAGACAATAACTTGAATATAAGTGTATGGATCTCTATAACATTTTAGCACAAGGTTCCATACCACAATAGGAAGGTTGGGATTTAATATGGGGGTTATTGTCGTAGCTCTTTAGGATCTAGGGGCCAAAAAGGGACCAAAACAAGCATTTTTCATGTTTCAGGACAATAATTGGTGTATAAGATTATAGATTTCTATGAAATTTTACAAGGTTCCATACTTCAAAAGGAAAGTTTTGATTGATTTTTGGAGGGTCATGGCCCATACCGTTTAATAATAAGGGGTCGAAAAGGGGCCGAAAACAATTTTTTTTCTGGTTTGCAGGCAATAACTTGAGTATAAGTGTATGGATCTCTATTTAATTTTAGCACACGGTTCCATGCCACAATAGGAAGGTTGGGTTTATCTTGGGGGTTATTGTAGTAGCTGTTTAGGAGTTAGACGCCAAAAAGGGCCTAACAAATGCAATTATTTGTCTGGTTCATAGACAATAACTTGAGTATAACTGTAAAGATCTCTATTAAATTTAAGCACAAGGTTCCATACCACAATAGGAAGGTTGGGATTTATTTTGAGGGTTATTGTTGTAGCTGTTTAGTAATTAAGGGTCAAAAAAGGGTCAAAAACAAGCATTTTTCATGTTTCAGGACACTAATTTTTGTATAAGAGTATGGATTTCTATGAAATTTTTTCTACAAGGTTTCATACTTCAAAGGGAAAGTTTGGATTGATTCTAGGGGTCATGGTCCAAACCGTTTAATAATAAGGGGCTGAAAAGGTACCAAAAAACTAGGATTTTCTGATTTTTAGACAATAACTTTAGTATAAGTCTATTTATTGATATTAAATGTGCCACAAGGTGTTACATGTATACCATAAATTATAGTTTGGGATTAATTTTAGGGGTTATGACCCTATTGGTTCAGTTAAAAGGGGCCACAACCAATACTTTGTATAAATTGCCAATTTATTTAGCAATTTCAATGGGGTTTAATTCAAAGAATTGAATTCTTGGGAGTTTTTAATATGCTGAATCTAATTGGGTATTTAGAATTTGGATTTTAGGGTTTGTTTTTGAAATGATCCATATTAAGGTCCAAAGGGTCCAAAATTAAACTTTGTTTGATTTCTTTGAAAACTAAATTATTGGTGTTCCTTGAAAAAAAAAAACATCTTGGGGTTCTTTGGTATGCTGAATCTAAGCGTGTATTTAGATTTTTGATTTGGGGCATGGTAGGTCCACATTAAGGTCCAAAGGGTCTAAAATTAAACTTTGTTTGATTTTAGAAAAAAAAAAGAATGGTTGGGGTTCTTTGATATACTGAATTTAGATTTTTGATTTTGGGCACAGTATTGAAGATGGTCCAAGTTGGGGTCCAAAATTGAACATTGTTTGATTTCATCAAAAATTAAATTGTTTGTGTTATTTGATATGGTTAATCCAACAGTGTTTTAGATTTTTTTGATTTTTTGCTTGGTTTTCAAAGTTGGTCCAAATTTGGGTCCAAACTTAAACTTTGTTTGATTTTTTCAAAAATTAGATCATCGGTGGTCTTTAATATGTGCAATCTAACAGTGTTGTAAATTTTTGATTTTGGACCCGTTATTCAAACTGGACCCCATAAAGGTCCAAAGTATCCAAAATAAAACTTAGTTTGATTTTAACAAAAAATAAAACAATGTGGTTATTTGATATGCTGAATCCAACTATGTATTTAGAATTTGAATATTGGACCATAATTGGTAAAAGTCCAATTTTCAAAATTATTTTAGAACTAATACCACATTCATTCTGTGTCAGAAACTATGCTATTATTACATATTTGCCCATAATCTAAATTCAGATATGTTATTGCACAATTTACAGAAATTTTAAGTTGGGTCATATTTGAAAATAGATATAACACCATATCTAGTTTTAGAGAACTATTTTTGTGGTTTACATCACTGGTTCATGGAAAATGAATTGGTTCATGGAAAATATATTGGTTCACAGACAAGTACTTTAGTATAAGTGTATGGATGTGTATAAAATTTTTACACAAGGTTGTTCCTTTGTTTTTCTCTTATAGTTGATGTGTTTCCCTCGGTTTTAGTTTGTAACCCGGATTTGTTTTCTCTCAATCGATTTATGACTTTTGAACACCGGTATACTACTGTTGCCTTTATTCCATACCACAATAGGAGGGTTGGGATATTAAATAGTTAATCAAGCTCTACATTTATAGATTTATTGCACAATTAATAGAAATTATAAATTGAGTCATAGTTTAAAATAGATTTGCTGAATCAGATATATTAATTGTGGCGATAATTGTGTATGCATTGTGTTCTATTTAAAGACTGTTAACATGTTTGAATATTTTCTTATGGTTGAAAATTCCCTTGGAAATTAAAATAGACCTTTATCCATCTGTTGAAGTGGAACTGTAGGGAAGTGAAGTTTCTAAATACAATTGTGCCATACATTATGTTAATATGTTACATCTTAATAAAAAAAATATGTTATTTTTAGATAATAATCTATTTTTTATAAATGATGTATTTCATTACAATATAGTGTGTAAAGTTGTTGACATTGATAGATAAGGTGCAGATATAAGTTTGTGACAAATGAAAGAAAAAATATTTGGAACTATAATAATTAATTATATATATAAAATTTGATTACACTAAGTGTTTTTATACGATCTAAAATTTATTTGCCTTCTTTGATTTTTGTTGTTGTTTGTTTTCCAGTATGATAACTGTGAAATACCATGCCCAGACTGAAAAGAAAATCTACATAAATGATAATAAATGATCGTAAAAAAAAATGAGGTCCAAAAGGTCCTAAATAAAACTTTGTTGGATTTCTTCAAAAATTGAATTCTTGGGGTTCTTTGATATGCTGATTCCAACCATGTATTTAGAATTTGGATATTAAACCATAATTGGTAAATGTCCAATTTAAAATTATTTAAGAACTTATACCACATTCATTCTGTGTCAGAAATTATGCTATTATTAAATATTTAATCAGAATCTAAATTCAGAGATGTAATGCGCAATCAACAGAAATTTTAAGTTGAGTCATAGTTGAAAATAGATACAGCATCATATCTAATTTTAGAGAAGAAATTATTTATTGAAATAGTTTGAAATTTACTGTTCATTATTATATATTTTGAAAAATAATTAAATAGATTTTTTAAAGACTTTGCATCAATGAGGAATAATATTTTGGAAGTGTTTTTTTTTTTCATTTTTTTACAATACTTTTCTTATTACTTTGTATAAATTGCTTATTTCTTTACCAACTTCAATGTGGTTTAATTCAAAGTCTTGAATTCATGTGGTTCTTTGATATGCTGTATCTAACCGTGTATTTAGATTCAAGATTTTGGGCTCCATATTTGAATTGGTTCAAGGGTCCAAAATTAAACTTTGTTTGATTTCATCAAATATTGAATTATTGGTGTTCTTTGATAAGTATGCATTTATATTTTAATTTTGGGGTCGTCTTTCAAATTGGTCCACATTAAGGCCCAAAGAGTCCAAAATTATACTTTGTTTGATTTTAAAAAAAATTGAATTCTTTGGGTTCTTTGACATGCTGAATCTAACTGTGTATTTTAATTTTTTGATTTTGGGACCGGTTTTCAAACTGGTCCACATAGTCCAAAATTAAAGTTATTATTATTTTATGAAAAAAGGAATTCAAGGTTTTTTTTGCTAAACTGAATCTTAGCATGTATTTAGATTTTTGATTTTGGGCCAAGTTTTCAGTTGGTCTAAATCGGGAGCCAAAATTAAACTTTAAATGATCCACATTGATGTCCAAATGGTCTTAAATTAAAATTTGTTTGAATTAAAAAAAAAAAACGAATTCTTGGGATTCTTTGATATGCTGAATCTAACCGTGTATTTAGATTTTGGAAATAGAGCCATGATAGGTAAAAGTTCAATTTCAAATTTTTCAGTTTTTCGACCACATTCATTCTGTGTCAGAAACCTATGCTATATCAAATATTTAATCACAATCCAAATCCAGAGCTGTACCAAGCTTGAATGTAGTGTCCATACTTTCCCCAACTGTCCAGGGTTCGACCTCTGCGGCCGTATCAATATTTTCTCTATGTTTCTCCGGGTAAAAGAATGGCTCTGTGTTTTTGCAATCTTGGTTGTGAGGAAAATGAAAAACATTTCCTACTTGAATGCGAACTTTATGATGACTTTCGGTATAATTTATTTTCCGAATGCTCTCAATATATTGATCACTTTAACAACCTTAATATTGAGAATAAATTTATAAAAATCATGAACTGTTCAAATATCCAACGCTATTTTTTGTAAAATATTACATACGTTTATATTCGCAGAAAGTTATTTTCATTGTGTATATTTTATTAAGAATTTTTAACTGTTCTAAAACGCAGATATTTTTATCAGTAGAAATGTTTAATTACAGACATTAATTATAAAGCATGTTATACGTCTATTTCAACCATAGTCAAGATTTTTTTATATATTTAGATTTTGTTTATATTTTTTTTTACAACTTTACAGATATAAGAAACACTTTTAATTAGCAATGTTTAGTTGTCTTAATTTTGATAATTATTGTATAAGGTTCTATACTGCTAGTGACTCATAAGTCAGATTTTTATGGCTCGATATTGATTGTTTTATGTGTAAATAGTACAAATGATGTAGACGTTTTATGACAATCAATATGTGACACTTTAATGAATAAATCTATTATTATTATTATGATTATTAATTTCGAATCGGTAAGCCGACCACCAAAACAAATAACTGTAACAGTAACCGTAATTTCCTATACTTTCACAATATCAGACGACAGTGTATACAGTGCCACAATGTTAATTTTTGGTTCAACATACTTTGAACAAGGAATTGATAAGGTCTGAAAGCTAATAAATGAAATTAACACAAGGTTGATTTAAGCTTTATGAGGTGCCGATTTGTATATGTGAGGTGCCGATTTAGTTAGATGCCGACTTGTCTAGGTGACGAAGTGTCTTTCTCCGTAGCCGATTTGTTCTGGCGCCGATTTGTCTTGGTGCCAAACTGTCTTGAATTCCTTATAGACAACCGTATGGCCTTCGACAATGAGAAAAACACATATCGTATAGTCGGCTACAAAATTCCCCGATATGAAAGATTTTAAATAATTCAATTGAGAATACTAACGGCCTAATTTATAACGAAACAATGTATGAACTTTAGAATGATTCAATGACTTTTGATGTTTTGCATAGTTTACATGGTAAAGTTTGTGATAAGGTCAGTTGAAGGGTAACCACTTCTGATAAGTCAATGATATTAGGATTGCAGTTGTATTAACATTGGCATATCTCATTTCCGTGAATATTATTTAACTTAGAACCTTCAGTCATGGTTCGTTGACTTTGAATGTTGTGCATACTTTACATGTTAAAGTATTGTCATTTTAATATCGACATTTGCATTTCAGTACAGCTTTTGTCACATAGCTCTTCATGTATTTGGGTACTTATTCATCCTTGGCTGTCTATTTGTTAGGTTTGTGCTTTAATGGCGAAGGTAAACACAGGAAAGAGCTTCGTACACACCAAATTTATCAAGTGTTATTTTCATTGTCAAAGATTAAATAAGGTTAACCTTTTAGTTTTCAAATATGTTAGCCTCAGACATCACCAAAGAGACATCAGTTGTCGAAATGCACATCTTGTGCAATAAAATTTGTTCCATTAATGCAATTACTAATACCGAGTCTATACATCTGTTTATGGACTAGTGTTCCCCGAAAGTATCACCAGCTAGGTAGCTCTGTACCTCTGTACTGGCATGATATTACGGACAGTGTTTTATGGAAATGTGCTGTTATCAATCTCAGAAAAATCTTTCAAATAAAAGAATATATTTCATGCATAGCTCTGGTTTCTTATCTCTGTTTCGCTTTTCAGTTTTGTCCTATTTCAGTTATTAGGTTTTTGATTTTCATATATTTTGGCCTCGTTCATAAGTGAAGATCCATGAATATAGTTGAAAGTTAATCTAGTGCACTTAAATTGGTACCGTTAATTCAATTACCAGTTTGGTTCTACTGGCTATAATGTTAATTTTTCAGTGTTTAATAGTGTCTTTTATGCATACAAAGATGTGTGATTTAGTCATATCATTGATTTCTATACGAAATGCATTATGTTAATGATCACAATTAATTTCTTTATTTTCAGTTATATTTTTTGTATGGCCTATCTTAATAAAATGTTTGTTCAGATCGGAACGCCAATGTACAGGTTTGTACTTTCATAAATTCAACACAGCCAAAAAAAGACCACACAAAAATATATAATGACAGTGGATAAGTCTAAACTTTATTGAATGACTGCAATTAAATTAATAAGTTATCGTCCACCCTTTTTCAGAGGCTGTTCAGATCAAATTGACTGTTTCAGATAAAAATAAATTATGACTAGTATGCTGAGCCGGACTCAACTAGTTTAACCAGGTGACTGAAATCGCAATCTCGGCAAATATATAACGAACACAACTTGTTTTGAAAATTGTAATTATAGTATTCCACCAGAAAGGTTTACAAGTAGGCAGTAGATTGTTTGTGGTAAACTGCAATAAAACAAAAGGAAATACTTACAATGTGTATGAAAGAGCATATTAAAGTTCATATGCAAATATTTAAAACAATGAAATGAAAACGAAAGTAGAATTTACAGTTCCAATCTCGGTTATAAATAACTTACAGTTCGTATGCATTTAATAAATCACTTATCCAAATTAACGGACTTAAACAGATTAAATTATCACAGTTTATAAATGAATAAAACGTACTTGACAGTGATATGTCTCGATTTCCTCAGAAAATTAAATGTCGTCCATGTTACATGTGTTGAAATATTGAAGCAGACGGTGTCACAGAAATTAAAGGCAGTCAATACGTACGGTGATGTAAAAAATCGGTCCAGTGATATTTGTTCCGGATGATTATGAAAACATATAGTAAACATTGAATGTGAAACAGAATACTCCCCGTCTGATGTCTAACTGATATCACTATTCCAAAAACTATATACAATCGTTCTCTATGAGAAGAATCATGTCCACGATTGGGCGTGTGTAGATGGTGGCTTTTCCATTTACGATGATTCGTACTTCTGCTTTCCGGACATGTTCGTCGGAACTCTTAAATGAATTTACTATAACGCCTATGGGCCATTGAGTACGGCAAAGGTTTTTATCCTTTAGGATAATGACGTCTCCTTTGATGAGATCACGGCGATCTTCGGTCCATTTTCGTCGTGGTTGTAGTAACGGCAGGTACTCTTTCCTCCAACGGGACCAGAAAACACTGGCAAGAGCCTGTACACGTCTCCATTTGGCTAGACATAGATCCTGTCTGTCGAATTCTCCAAGCTGATCTGAAGTGAAGATGTAATCGGTCTTTTGTGTCAATAACATAGCTGGCGTTAAGATTAACGGATTCTCTGGATCTGTCGATACCGGTACCAGAGGTCTAGAGTTCACTATTGCTAAAACTTCTGCCATTAGTGTGTTGAGCACGTCGTGCGTTAGGCTTCTTCCTGCTGCGTTTAGAAGCATAGAATCAAGAATTCTCCTTGCGATACCAATCATTCTTTCCCAGGCTCCACCCATGTGGGACGAATGTGGCGGATTGAAGATCCAAGTTGTACCAGAATTGTACAGAAAGTTCTTGGAGGGTCCATCTTCGACGTTGATTGAGTCAATCTTTAAATCGTCGATTGCGCCAATAAAGTTTGTTCCACGGTCAGATCGGAGAATCTTAACTTGACCTCTTATAGCGGCGAATCTTCTGACGGCATTTATGAAGGCTGAAGAGCTCATTTCCTCGATTAGTTCGATATGAACAGCTCTTGTCACTAAGCATGTGAAAAGAATTGCCCAACGTTTTGAGTTGGCGTATCCACCACGTGTTTTACGTGAAACAATTGTCCAGGGTCCAAAGGTGTCTATTCCAACGTTAGTAAACGGAGGTGACGGTGCAAGATGGTCCTCTGGCAAAACAGACATGATTTGATACTCAGTTTTTCCTCTGAGTTTGCGGCATGTCACACATTTGTGAATAATAGAAGAGATCAAGCGTTTTGCTCCGACGATCCAGAATCCTGCGGATCGAATCGCTCCATCTGTGAAGTGGCGACCTTGATGTTTTATCTTGTCATGGTAGTGTCAGACTAATAATGTCGCTATATGATGGCGTCCAGGGACGATCAATGGTTTCTTTTCACGGAGGTTTAAGTCAGATTTGACAATACGGCCTCCTACTCGTAATAGTCCTCTTTCGTCCAGAAACGGATTGAGGTTAGCTATCGGGCTCCGCTTATGAATTTGTTCCTGACGTTTTATGCAATCTATTTCATCTCCGTAAACTTCATGTTGTGCAGATATTTAGATGAAATTTTCGGCATTCGAAAAACTTTCCAGAGAAGTTACTGGTGCTGCCTGTTTTGACCCGTGTAAACGGGAGAAACGTTCCAAAAAGGCTATCGCTCGCACAAGTGATGTCCAGTTGGAGAAACGGTTGAATCTATCAGTTCCGATACCTTTATGCTCAGATGTGGCAGATGTTTTTGCAACATTCACAGTTGCACGGATTTCTCCATCTTCTTCTGGATCTATTAGCTGATATATGTCCTCAGAATTCTTCTGTTCTGAGGAAAGAAGTTGTTTTGGTCCCAATAACCATTCACTGCTATGAATTTCATGGGCTGGTACGGACCTAGTTCCCGAGTCTGCGGGATTACGGTTAGTTGGTACATAATTCCATTGACTTGGAGAGCTAAATTTCCTTATTTTCTCTACTCTATTGGCGACGTAGATAAAGAACCTTCTTGTCTCGTTACTGATGTAACCTAAGACCACTTTACTGTCTGTATAGAATTTCACGGTGTCTATGTGTAAATCTAAATTATCCACGATGGTTTGTGTGATCTCAACTGCTAGTACGGCAGCAGATAGTTCAAGTCGAGGAATAGTATGACCACTTGTAGGTGCAACTTTTGCTTTCCCAAGAATGAACCCCATGTTAGGTTCACCACTACTGTTGGTCGTGCGTAGATATGCAACAGCTGCTATGGCTTTTTCCGACGCATCGGAGAAGACGTGTAACTCCTCTGTGGCGGTTTTGCTGAGATAAGGCACGTAGGTACGTGGAATGCGCAATGTTTCAATAGCAGTTAGAGTATCTCTCCAAGATTTCCACTTAGCTGCTGTCTCCTCAGAGAGAGGTTGGTCCCAATTGACGGTTTCTGATACTATTTTCCTTAATAGGAGTTTCCCTTGTATAATCACCGGAGCCAAAAATCCCAGAGGATCGTAGAGACTGTTTATCGTTGATAAAATTCCTCTCCGAGTGATCGGTTTGTTTTCTGATGACAATTGAAATAAGAAGTTGTCAGTGTTTACGTCCCAGCTGAGCCCAAGACTACGTTGTAGGGGTTTGCTGTCGGATTCTAAGTCTAGATCCTTCAGATTTGAAACCAAATCACTGGCATGAAACGCAGACATAACTTCCGCACAATTAGAGGCGAACTTGTGAAGCCGTAAGTTTCCATACATGCTTGCTGTGTATCCTTCATGAGCTTAACAGCTTCCTCTTTTGTAGAACATGATGTAAGACCGTCGTCGACATAGAAGTCTCTTGTAACAAAGCTAGTCACGTGACTGCCGAACTCTTGTTCTGATGCCTGAGCTGCTTTTCTGAGTCCAAGCGTAGCAACGGCAGGTGACGGACTATTTCCAAAAACATGAACTCTCATGCGGAATTCGACAAGGTTCTCTTGTAGGTCGTTGTTTTTATGCCATAAAAATCTCAGATAATTTCGGTGGTCTTTTCTTACTACAAAGCAGTGAAACATGTGTTGAACGTCTGCAGTTACTGCGACCATTTCTTTCCTGAAACGCAGCAGTACTCCCAAGAGATCATTGGTCAAGTCGGGACCTGTTAACAGGACGCTGTTAAGTGAGACTCCGTTACATTTTGCGGAAGAATCAAACACACCCCTAATCTGATCGGGTTTCTTCGGGTGATAAACACCAAACAATCGTAAATACCAGCACTCTTCATGTTCGTCCAACGGTGGAGCGAGCTCTGCATGATTATTGTCTAGGATCTTACTCATAAATGTGAGGAAGTGTTCCCGCTTTACTAGGTTTCTATTCAGGCTTGCGTCTAACATATTAGCACGATGAAGAGCTTGTTGTCTGTTGATAGGCAAAGACTGTCTTGGCACTCGGAACGGTAACGGTGCTACCCAACTTCCTTCCGAGTCTCTGACAAATTCGTTGTCCATCTGTTTCATGAACATTTTGTCTTCAAATGACATTCCGGGTTTATCATCGTCCCTAGTTTTTTCAAAGAGAGGCGATTGTAAATCTTTCTTAACGGTGTCTGTGTAGTTTTCCCGAATGTCGAATTTGCTTGTACATGGTTGAAACGTTGACGGTTGTCCTGTAGGTAAAATGTTGGTTATTTTGACATTTAATTCAAGAGGCACATGCTGCTTGTTAATGCAAGTTTCTCCTATCACTACCCAACCCAGTTTCAACTGTTGTGCATATGGAGTTCTGGGTGGTTCTATGCGCTGATCCAGGACGTGGTGTGCCTCTATAAGGTCTCTGCCAATTAAGAGAAGAATTTGGCAATTTTCCTCTATTGGTGGAATGCTACCTCTGAGTTCTTTTAAATGAGGGTGATGCATTACGACTTCAGGAGTCGGTATTTTGTTCCTATTATAAGGAATATGGTCACATTCTATCAGTACAGGCAGGTCAAATTTGTCATTGCCATTTATTGATTCCATGACGAAACCTCTTCCTCTTTTCCCGGAAGTGACTACTCTGCCGGAGCATGTTGATAAGGTATAGTTCTCCGGTTTGTTTTTTACGTCGAAAAGGTTGAATAATTCAGGCGATGCTAGTGACCGGTTGCTTTGGTCGTCAATGATGGCGTACATCTGGATAACTTTGTCCTGGTTATCCTTGTGATAAACATTCACAGGTAGTATTTTAGCACAAGATTTCCCGCTATATATATCTTTGCAGATCTCGGCACAGGTAGAATTAACTGAGGTTGACTTAGTTTCAGCCGATTCTGTTGGCTCCCCGCCGTAGGCTTGCTTGGGCGGGCTAGACTGAGAACTTGCAGGTTGCTGTGGTTTAATGATGTGAAGTGCAGTAGTGTGTTGTTTACTTCCACATTCTTTACAACTTATGCGTGCATTGCATTCCCGGCTTCTGTGTGTGGTGGAATCACAACACTTGTAACAGACATTGTTTTGTTTCAAAAGACCTTTGCGTTCCTCAATTGACTTGGCTCGGAACGCTCGACATTAATTTAAGGAATGCTTTGTATTGTGCAGAATACAAAGACCTTGTTTGCAGGCGTCTCCAGATTGCTGCTCAATCGCTGTCTTACGAGTACCAACTTTAGTCTTGGCGTAAGACGTGAACCTTGGCGCAGCACCTTTTGTATTTGGTGTGGCTTTTGACCCAAAGATGAACCCAGGATCATTCTTTGTTTTGCTAATTTCCCTGATGAAAGCAGAGAATTCTGTGAAAGGTGGAAAGGCAACTTCATATTTAGACTTGTATCTTGTAGCCCTTGTTATCCACTTTTCTTGGAGTCCGTATGGTAATTTTTCAACAATAGGATTTATCCCGGACGAAGAGTCAAAATATGCTAACAAACATCCCAGCTTGGGATTTTCTTTGTGATACTCTATTTCTGATAGAATATCGGACAAGTCATAAAGACGTGCGCTATCTTTGTTCGTCAAAGTAGGGAAGTTGACGAGTTTACTTGTGAGAGAGGCCTCCAACATTTCTGGAGCACCATATCGCTCATCCAGTCTTTGCCATAACCTTTGTATGCCTTTTGTAGGATTATTTGCGTTCGACGCTCTTATGCTAATGGCATGTTTAGCAGACTCTGGCCCGAGCCACTTGATCAATAGGTCTATCTGTTCAGAGTCAGAAACTTGTAATTCGTCTGTGACGTTTTTAAAGCTGGCTTTCCATGTATGGAAGGATTCTGCCCGGTCATTAAAGCTTGTTAGCCGGGAGAACAGCAGGTCCTTGCGTAGGAGAAATCTGGTAATCTCCGACGTAGGGTTGATTTGTTGCTGTCGTGCAACAGGGATCTCTTCTGCAACACCCTGTTTTTAGTGTTCAGCAAGGATCTCCTCTGAGACGCCTAGTTTTTGGTATGCAACAGGGAACTCTTCTGAAACGCCCTGTTTTCCTATGCCAGTTATTGTTCCCAGATCTGGGAATACATTAACTTCCGGTGACTGAGCATGTGTAGGCAACACCGCAGGTGTCTGTGATGGCAGGTTCAATGCCGATGAGGGCACGAAGTCTGGCGCTTCATGACTTAGCTCATACTTAACAGACGTTTGTTTTTTCTGTTGAGGGGCTGTCGCTTCCTGTATGGCGGTTGGTTCAGGATGTTTATTAACAAAGTCTTGCACACGTTGGAGCGGGTCTTCCGTCTCTTTAGGGAGATCGTCTAGCGCTTGGCTGTCATCGTACTCTAGGATACGAGCCTCGGCTTCTGCGGCTGCAGCTTCTTTCTGTGCTTCTAGAAGGTTTAACTTGGCTTTCAGCTCGGTTTTTTTCCGGCTGACACGTGCGGCCTCCTGTTTAATTGTTGCTTTCCTGCGTATGGCCTCTTGCTCTGCTTCATGCTCCATTTTAGTTTGTCTGAACAGGGCTTGTTCCTCTAACATTGCCTCCTGTTGTAGGATAAGTGCATGTTGTTCGACAAAGGCTATTTTTGATTTAGCGGCCTCTGCTTTGACACGCTTCCTCCGTGCTAGGCTCGACATGTCAGACACGTTAGATCTACCACTATGTGAGGTATTCTTACTTTTTGAGGTCTTTGTTTTAATAGATTTAGCCTTTGTCAGGTCGAGCCGATGTTCGTGCAATGTTTCTAGGGCATGGTCCACTTTGGACAGACGAATATCCAATGTGAGATTGCATGCGTCTCGGTCTTTTTGACTGTCCAATGTTCTGGTCCTTTTCAGAAAGTCCAGGTACTCATCTGTGAGCCTACGATAATTTGTGCAGGCTTTAACAATGTTATCCTGGGCTGTCAAGATTTGCTGGATCTTGTTAGGAGGCGTGGTGACTTCTGATAACTGGGACTCTACATCTGACCAGAGGGCCTCTAGTTCCTGACAGAACTTGTCACGTTTTTCTGTGAAAGCTCCTTTACCTTTTTCCGTGAGGTCTCGTACTCGCCTCGTCTCGGTATTTTCATCTAAATGTGTGGTATTAGACGGATTCTCTATAAGTTCTTCAGGGACATCTCCCTCTGGGGGCTGAACCTCTTCTTGCTGTTCCGCTTGACTGGGATCCATGATGGCTCAACGTTGTTTGTTTGCTGCCAAAACACAAGCTGTGTTGCGTAGTGTCAAGGTAACAGCTACGAACGATGCTCCGTTGTATTTCCTGATCAGGAGATATGTAGACAAGTTGTTGTCAATTTACTATGCTGAGCCGGACTCAACTAGTTTAACCAGGTGACTGAAATCGCAATCTCGGCAAATATATAACGAACACAACTTGTTTTGAAAATTGTAATTATAGTATTCCACCAGAAAGGTTTACAAGTAGTCAGTAGATTGTTTGTGGTAAACTGCAATAAAACAAAAAGAAATACTTACAATGTGTATGAAAGAACATATTAAAGTTCATATGCAAATATTTAAAACAATGAAATGAAAACGAAAGTAGAATTTACAGTTCCAATCTCGGTTATAAATAACTTACAGTTCGTATGCATTTAATAAATCACTTATCCAAATTAACGGACTTAAACAGATTAAATTATCACAGTTTATAAATGAATAAAACGTACTTGACAGTGATATGTCTCGATTTCCTCAGAAAATTAAATGTCGTCCATGTTACATGTGTTGAAATATTGAAGCAGACGGTGTCACAGAAATTAAAGGCAGTCAATACGTACGGTGATGTAAGAAATCGGTCCAGTGATATTTGTTCCGGATGATTATGAAAACATATAGTAAACATTGAATGTGAAACAGAATAACTAGTGACATTTAAAACATACTTGTTTATCTCAGTAAACAAAAATAACGTGTGAAGCCAATTTTGTTATTCACAAAAAAGCCAACAAGTCATTTTTAGATTTATTTTGTATAGTTAAGAATTAATTCCTAGTTAAATGAAGATGGCGTTAGTTATTATCAAATGTTGCCGAAGTATACATATTTCAAACTTTGAATATATCACGAAACTTTTTTACCTTGGCTTTTGATAGTTTCTTTTTGAAGAAAGAGCATATATATATAAACAAAAATCAGAACTACACTTTTACTTTAAACTAAAATGGATTGATATTTGACAGGCTCTGCGGAAGAAGATTCATGGTTCAACACAGAAATTATTAATAGTAAGTATGTTAATAATTTTTACTGATTAGATCCAAAGATTTTTTTTTAACTCAATTTTTTTTTAAATTGAAACATGAATTGGTAGAATAGTTGCAGTAAAGATAATTATAATTCTAAAACACGAACATAAACATGAAAAACGTTAATTCCAATTCTGTTTATTTAATTATCATAGTTTATAAATAAACTCATCATCAAACATGATCATAGATACCAGAATTATGTTTTTAAAGCCAAAGGCACGTTTCATATTCAAAAGACACCTGCATTGCGCTTGAATTCACTCAATAAAATGAAAAGATTTGTGTATTCGCAGGTTATTTGTGCATGTCTCATGATTTCACAAACATTATCAATCCCTTCTTGAATTAACAAAGTCTGCATTTAGATATAGTTACCTGCCCTGAAATATTAAATAGATATTATTCTTTTGAAAACAAATATATTTTATCCAGGTAATTTTTGGGGGGATATGTGACTTAAAAAACATGTTTCGTGCTATGGTATCTGTAATATCATGTATTAAATAATGTGTCAAAATGGGGACGTTAAATCAGATGCCTCTTGTTGAAAGAGTGCCACTCTATCTGCACGTTAATGACCTTTGTAACAACACTTTGAGAGATGAGTAGTAAGACTGTTTGAAAACACGATTTCTTTGTTTCCAGTGGTAGTCAAATTTCACCGACCTTCATCTCGGAAGGCCAATATTACAGCCCCCCCCTTTTTTTATTAATGTGAATTGGTTCTAGTACTGAACATGCATGAAATATGTACCACTGAACTTTAAGAAAACATCAATCAGTCAATCATTTATAAAAAAGAAAATTTCATATAAATTACCTTTAACAACGTTTTGCATTGTATTGTATGCCTCTGTTTATTAAATTAAAGGTAACTGAACAGTGTTAATTGTTTTTGCGCATTGTACAAATTATTGCCATTACGTTTTTGTGCAGAACTATTAATAATTTGTATTCATTATTTTGTATTATAAGTTATTCTCATGCTATAGAATCTCCATCTGAGGCAAGACGATAAGTTTAAGTTGAATGGATTACCTTAGCTGTATTGGCAAAACCTTTAGATATTGGTCCTCAATGTTCTTCAACTTTGAACTTGATTTTGCCTTTTTAACTTTTTAAAATCGAGCGTCACTGATGAGGTTTTTTTTAAAGATCACTAAGCATGCGTTTGGCGCACACACTTTTAATCCGGTACCTTTGGTGAGATTATTGAGGGATCTTAAATTCAGTATATGTGAACTTTATTTATTTCAAGATATACTAAATAAAGAAAAACTCAATTGGAAAGAGAAAACGGAAAAGTTCGTCAATACAAGAGCTACAAAAGTAATTTTGAAGAGAATCCAGAACAACAATTGTATATTGATAAGTGGACCTCCAGGCGTTGGTAAAACAGCAAATGCATATTTTGTGGCCTTTATTTTAGAGAAAACTCATAAATCCATGGTAATGGCAGTGACTGCTAGTGATCTACATAAGTATGTCTTGTCAAGTATAAATCAAGTTTTTATAATTGATGACATTTTTGGAAGGTATTGCTGTGACACAGATTTCGGCCTTATTTGTTCTTCTGTAAGAACAGTGTTAGATTACCATGCTAACACAAAAATAATAATGACCTGTAGATCACAGATATATCATTTGGTGCAGAATCAACTAACTTTCGAGAATATCTCGTTTGAACATTGTGATTTTCTCTTAGATGAACTTCAGTTATCAGTTGATGAAAGAAAGGAGATAGTCGAATCTTACATAAATAGTGGAATCATTAGTGAATTTAAAGATAATGTTTTCATGTTATACAGCTTTTTTCCATCTCTTTGTATAATTTTTGCAGCAAGTAAAGAAAATGAAATTTTTTTCACATATCCTCTCAGCTATATAGCTTACGAAGTCAACAACATTAAACTGAAATCAAATGAGACATACTTAGTGTTAGCGCTGCTCGTGGTTTTAGACAATCTTGTCGATGAAATGGTTCTAGATGAACATGACGTTAAGACTGACGTCATGCTTAGAGATATATTTTCAGAGTCGGGGATTTTGCAAACTCCATCCAAAGGCTTAATGTTATCTACGCTGAGATCATTAGATGGTACATTCGTTAAGAAGTGTGATCGCTGTTTTTCATTTATGCATAAATACATGTTTAATGTGATGATTGGTTGTATTGGTCACCATTTTATAAGAAGTATACTAAAATATGGATCTATTGAATTTGTGCTGAAAAGAATACAGTTAGCTTCTTTATTAGAAAATGTTGACAGTTTCATGATAAATGTTACTCCAGACTTGTACAATGAATATTTCACTCGATTAATACGCGACATAAGTCATGGATATATATCTACTGTCTTTGCAAATAAGCAAATGTGTTCAGGTAAGTTTCGAATGGAAATGATGCGACACTTTGGAAAACTTTTAAAGGCAAAAGATATTGTTGATGCTAAAGACAAATCTACTGTTATTCATAAAGTGTCATCATCGGGTTACACTGATTTTTTAGCATATTTTGTGAAAAATGACATGCCAAACATTGATAAACAAGACTTAAACGGGAAAACAGCTCTTCATTTGGCTGTTTTGCATAGGCATCAGCACATTGCTGAAATTCTTTTACAACAAAAAGCGGACGTGCATCTCCGAGACAGTGACAGTCTTAGTGCGATTCATATAGCTTGTAACAATGGTGACCTACACATGACAGATATATTAATAAAACACAAAACACACAAAAATAAGAGAGACAATCATGGATTCACCCCACTGCATCTGGCATCCATAAGAGGTCATACTAAAGTCGTAGAACTTCTTGCACAGGCGAAGGCCAAAATGAATGAAGTTGATTACATTGGAAGAACACCATTGTATGTGGCTTGCGAAATGAATAATGTGGACACAGTTAAATTTCTCGTACAACACCTTACACTGAAGGATATTCATATTGAAGAAAACAAAAACGGTTTTACACCACTTCATATTGCATGTGAGAATGAACATACAGATATAGTAGATACATTGTTGAAATACGGTGCAAACGTAAATAGACCTTCAAAAAATGACACACCAATGAAAATAGCAAAACGGCATGGAAATAAAATTATAATCAAACTTTTACGGAAATTTGAAGAGATAAACACGTTACAAAAGTGATATCACAAACATTGGCTCATAATGTTAACAAAATTAGTTTTTCATTAAAAAAAAAGGATTATCGGATTTTTCCTATTTTATGTTTCATTTGCTATGTTTTAAAGTTAGGTAAAACATATGTCTTTATACACTATATATATATCTCTGGGAAAAAATTCTGTGAACAATATTTAGGCAGAATATACAAAAGGAACAAACAAAAATAATAATACTTACTTAATATGTTTTAAAAGAAATAATAAATTATACACAACTCCAAGGTAAATTCAAAAAGGAAAAGTGCATAAAAAATGTCAAAATCAAACGTTATTAACCAACGGAACAAGTGAAAAACAACTGTCACATTCCTGACTGGTACATGCATTGTCCGAAGAAAATTGTAGGTTAAACCTGGTTTTATAGCTAGCTATTCCTCCCACTTTTTTATAGTTCCGTTAAATTGACAAAATTGAATGAGCAACCCAAACAGACATAATAGGTTAATTTGACAATAATTTGGATTCAGCAGAAAATAGAGCTGGTAAAGTAAATGAATTGGCTTTTATGAATGAGGTATTGAATACAATTCCGTGTTGGTGCGTGTACTGTGTCTTTATTTGTTGTGTGTTTTCCTCTTACGAGATATGCACCATATGGTCTAGATGGCAATGAGGAAGGTATATACGCACGTGAAACTGGATTAACCCCCACAACCCCCACAACCTTCTGTGCCTGTATTAAACATCTGTATTATGTGTTTTTATTGTTGTTTGTATTTTTTCACTTCGTTTACTTCATTTATCTGTTTTTCAAAGGAGTCTAGTCTTCGTTGTTAGTGTTATATTTTGTACTTACCAATATTTTGGGTAGTGTCTGTAATTTTGTTTATGTATTTTACACAAAGATTTAAGTACATAATTTTCATGGTATGTTACTAATTTAAAAAAAAAAATTGGAATCGACATAAGAAAACCTAAAGTTAGATCGTTTTGCAGTTACTTTATTATAGGTATTTGAGTTGTTTATTTTGCAGTTGATGTATGGTCAATTCTAACTTAAGCAGGAAATACGACCAAAACTAGTTGTTACTAATGGTATTTATTTCTCACGAGTTATATGGAGGTGCAAATTGATGTGAACTATTTTGCATAAATAGAACATCTATTAAAAAGAAATGCGGTTTGTGTCTTCTGAAATTAAATATTTCTGACCATCAAAATTATATCATAACTAGTAGACAAACCCAAGATGCAGATCGCGTTTTCCGAAATGAAATATTCCTTATCAACTTAATTTAATAACATACGAATCACAACTAGTAGACAACCCATATGTATACTGTTTAATTGAATTAATCAAAATCACCATATGTTTCCAGTTGTTATTTTCATTGCAGAAAAACAAATAATACATTTAAGTGTGTAAAGAAAAATGAAATAAACGACCAGTAGTTTGGTGCTATACAAATGGAAAAAAAAATTATTGTTTGTTTTTGGTTTTTGGTGTCTGTTTTTTTTTTTTGGGGGGGGGGGGGGGGGGGTAGTCGTTACTGCTAGATTTATTGTGTTTATGTACAGCAATGAACATCCATCATGATTATTGAAATTTGTGTGTTTTGATTAAGGATTGTCTTAACATTATCTTTAGAATATAAACATCCAATAATACATTAATTTGCTAAACGTTTCTCCGAGTCCAGACCCAAACTTCTTACCCAAGTTCGCTTTTGATTTGCTTTCTGAGTTGTTTGAGCTTAAAATTGTTTTGTGTTTAATGCAATTTTGCTACCCTTTTACCAATTTCGGATGGTAAACGTTTTTGATGAAGTTAAATCCAGAAAAAGTCACAAAATGCTGAGAAAAAAAAATGAATTTGATTTGTGACATATTACCTGGTTTATTGTGACACGTGATTTGAACGAATCTATCCCATCGAACTAGAGATAAAGGATACTACAGATACAGTTAAGTTTGCCTCGTATCTTGACTTACATCTAGAAATTGACAATGAGGGTCGGTTGAAAACAAAACTTAACGACAAAAGAGATGATTTCAGCTTCCCAATTGTGAACTTTCCATTTCTATGTAGCAACATTCCAGCAGTATATATCTCTCAATTGATACCATATTCCCGGGCTTGTATTTCCTATCATGATTTCCTTGATAGAGGATTGCTGCTCACAAGGAAGCTATTAAACCAAGAGTTCCAAATGGTGAAGTTGAAATCATCCCTTCGTAAATATTACGGACGCCATCACGAGTTGGTTGACCGTTATGGAATAACCGTTTCACAGATGATATCGGATATGTTCCTTATGTCGTAACTACAATACCCTTCCCTTTTCACGAATGTGACCTATCGAATTATAAAAAAGAAGAATTGGTATGATTGCCAATGAGACAACTCTCCATAAGAGACCAAATGACACAGAAATTAACACTATAGGTCACCGTACGGCCTACTACAATGAGCAAAGCCCATACCGCACAGTCAGCTATAAAAGGCCCTGAAATGACAATGTAAAACGATTCAAACGAGAAAACAAACGGCCTACTTTAGGTACAAAAAATGAACGAAAAACAAATATGTAACACATAAACAAACGACAATCACTGAATTACAGGCTCCTGACTTGGGACAGGCACATACATACAGAATGTGGCGGGGTTAAACATGTTAGCGGGATCCCAACCCTCCCCCTAACCTAGGACAGTGGTGTAACAGTACAACATAAGAACAACTATAAAAATCAGTTGAAAGAGGCTTAACTCATCAGATGGATAAAAATACAAATACTACAAATACAAGTGGCCGGGTATTTGTACATCCAAACAACAAAAAGACACTAAGTACAGATCTAAAAGTACTCGCAGTTACTGACAGCTAGTTCAAAGCCGCTTACAACTAATAAAAAAATCATGCATCTAAGACTAAATTATCAATCCGTACACATCCAACATTCAATGGATTTAGTGTAAAGACGTCATAAACAGTCAGAGAAAAACATGACCTTGTGCAATGCCAAGATACAGGTATCGACAGATTGTAGATCCATGAATGTTTATTTGTATATAACAATAATATTGAGTTTGCTTTTAATTTACTGATAACAAAATCAATATTAGTACCAATTATTAAATATTTAATGATCTAATTACAGTGTTGAATTTGTAACCTTTTAAAATAGTTTATTTAAAGGATCAATAAGTTTACCAGGATCGTTTCTAAATTTCCGGGCACGGTAAACAATACTGCTGTAAAAATGAGGATGTGCAATCCCGTTTGAAATAAGTTTTCTACAGACATGACAAAAATTAATCTATTTACCGGATTTGTAATACCATAAGCAAGAAAACGGGTGTCACATGTGGAGCAGGATCTGCTTACCCTTCAGAAGCACATGAGATCACCCCCAGTTTTTGATGGGGTTCGTGTTGCTTAGTTTTTAGTTTTCTATGTTGTGTCATCTGTACTATTATTTGTCTGTTTGTCTTTTTATTTTTGGCCATGGCGTTGTCAGTTTGTTTCGATCTATGAGTTTGACTGTCCCTCTGGTATCTTTCGTCACTCTTTTAAATTGTACAATTTGGTCGTGTGCTGCTTACTATTTCCTCGAACTTCCTTGGACACCCTTTTTAAGTATCCGATATTCAACGACGTGAAATGTTTTTTTCTAATGTTACTTTGTACCTTTGTATCCACAGGAAATATCAACATATAAACTATTTACCTTTATAAATAACCCGGTGAAAACAAAATCATCAAAGATACCAGGCTTAAAATGTTGTACGCCAGAGCCAGTTATGTCTTCATATCACTCAACAATGGCGGTTAAATTAAAAAAAATTAGGACGGCAAAATTAAATAGAAAGTTGAAGAAATGTTTCTAAATATTAACCTCCACACATGCATTTTGGCTTTTAATTGATAGTCATTAAACAGTGTTCAGATTTTTTCCAATCGAAAGTAATTACATGTTTTTCATATCTGTCAGTGTACAGTACAGGCTTTCCTTTTTTATGTTGCACATTTTTTTACTTTTAAAACCGCGTTTGGGTTGCTTTCTCTTCATTATTCAATTTAACATGATATGGGTCTACAATATGCTGCTGTCCTTTTCACGAAGAAACCACAGTTGACAACTTAAAATTTCCAGCTACTAAGCAAGTCAACTTCTAAAACCCAAATAAAGGAATACGAGTGGATGCTCTCTGTGAAATATGAAATGTCTTGTGTGAACAAATCTACATACACGTATCTCTAAGGGCAAGGAAAACACATGTACATTGTCTAATTATTATTTTGCTTTACAAGTCATAATACAGATATACGAAAAAACCTGGAAATATCATTCACAAAATTTTCAAATTTATAACAGATATTGTTCGTTAAGAATATAAACTGTCTTTTAAAGATTCTTTGTACGATTAATACATGTACAACAATCTGCTTCATTTTTCATCTCGTATTTACTTCATCACTTGTGAACTAGAAATAATGTCAATAGCTGTCCGAATAATACGCTTTCAGTTGGAAATAATATATTTATAGCGTGATGTTTACTCTAATTCGAGGAAAACAAATGTTTCTTCAAATTTATTTTGGGTTAATTTCCTGTTATGATACTATAGTCACTTTAACTGAGTGATTCGCGTGTTTTGCTGTAAAACACTTGCTTTTGGCATTTATGTTCTGAATAGAATTTAGATTTAAGCATCGAGCAGCCATATGTTTCTCCTCTGATAAACATAGGCAGCGCTTATTTCAATAGCTGTCATGGATTTTGTCACAACTTATATAAGAGAGAGGGAGAGAAAGATTCTACCTCAAGACCACCGTTTAGTGTGATTTTTATCAATTCGAAATTTGAAAGAACTTATTCATATGAGCGCAAACAAATACATATATCGTAAAGGGTTCCCTTGTACCACGTGTCTCTCCTCAAATTACTGCTGTCAGTGTAACAGATTAATGTTGACTGTAAAAAGTGAGTTTATTTATCAGTAATATACAGGGTAAAAAATAAAAAACCTTTTCATTAGATGCTATTTCTTGATATTGAATATTACCTTCTCTCCAAGTTTCATAACATTCCATGACGTTTAAAAAAATGAGTATGTCAAAAAATAAAACCCGACTGTCTTTAAATGATAACTTCTAAAAACCAAACAAAGGAATACGAGTGAATGATCTCTGTGAAATATGAAATGTCTTGTGTGAACAAATGTACATACATGTATCTCTTAGCTCAAGTAAAACACATGTACATTGTCTAATTGTTATTTTGCTTTACAAGTCATAAAAGGACACATATAGAAACACATTCATATTATACACTTGTCTGTTATTGGGTGTTGCATTCTATTGAACCTTCTTTTGCAGTCATATATCACATATGCAGTCATTTCATAAAGCAGTACAAGTGAATTTGTTGCAAACTGTTTTTATTAGTAATAACTCTCATTAAGTACTGTGAGATCGTAGGGTTTGACATATTTTAATAGTCTGTTGTTTCAATTGTTTCCAATGATAGGTATTCGTGCGTTTCGATGTTTTTAGAATTAATGGCCTCATAAGAATGTGAATATCCAGAAATGCTGTTATCGTTCTCGCTTATTGAATCTATTCCATGATCACGACTAGTTTGGTTTGTTACATTTTCTGTCTCTGATTCATTTTCTTCACTAAATGAATCACATGTGTCATGATATTGGATAGAAACATTGATAATTTCGTTTTCCTCATCGACATTTTCTCCGACTGCCATATTTCTTTCTTGTACTCCTTCAAATATGTCGTCATACAAATGGGGCTCTTTCTGTACATCATATTTATGTGTAGTAACAGTTTTTTTCACGATGTCCGCAGATAAATTGGACGTTGCATTAGTACTTGCATATTATTACCTAGTTTCTTCTTTTGATAATATTTATAAATTAAAATAATTATGATCAGGATACCAGTTGGGATGATCAAGACTATGAATATCTTGTTATCCTTGAGAGGCTTTACTACAATAAAAACAAAGCCATATTTTGTAATGTTTTCGCAATTGAACGATTATAAATTTACATTCAATATCTATATTGAGTTTTTCAATTGTGTACTATTTTCTTATTTTTGGGTCCTTTAACAGCTTACTATGCCGTATGGGTTTTCCTCCTTGTTGAATGCCTTACGGTCACCTATAGTTGTTAACTTCTGACGTCATTTAGTCTCTGGTGGAGAGTTGTCACATTGGGGATGATACCAAATCTTCTTATTTGTATATATGACATCTTCTTATTTGTATATATGCCATACCATACCATACCGGATAAACTATTGAATTGAGAGAAAACATTTTTAATGTTTTGTTCACTGACAGTTTTGATATAATCCAATTCAAAATGTAAAGCTCACACCTATTTTCTAGTGATTCAATTATAGTAACGATGGACATAATAGCAACAGACAGTGGTTGGTTTTTCTGTTGATGATGGTTGTCGAGTTGACTATCTTTTTGGGGAAAAATAAATGACCACATACACCAAGAATAGATCTCCGAAATTGTAAGCCTAGTATCTGTGATGATTCGTCAGTCAGAGAAATCTTGCTCTTGTAACAGAAATTATTCTATTGCGTACTAATGTTCGTCTGTAAAGTATAAATTCCTTTTTAATACAAACTACAGCACTCATGTGTTTGTTAGCTGTGTGACTAGATTTATTGCTGTATGACACAATTACAGTATATAAATATTTCAATGCGACAATATACTGAGATTAAGCTAATACTAAGGACTATATATTTACTTTTCTATAATGTATATGGTTTGTTATCAGGAAAGCTAGGCTTTTACTGGAGCGCAAATGGAGCATTGAAAATATAATTATTTTTTATGACAAAAGTTATGAGTAATTATAAATATTTATGTCATCACCCACCATCGCTAGTAACGCATCCAACTCTATGATCACATCTGCATACAAAACAAAAACGATTTAATTTCTAACAAAACCTCACCACATGTTTTCTTAGTAAACTGGATCATTTTTAATACAGAAATCAGTGATATATTTGAAGAAGGCAATGTATTTATAGAATATTCATGCTTTTAACACTTTACCAAACACCACGTTGTGAAATAAATATATAAAAGATTTATCATTAATGCCTATAGATACATACTTGCCATATTATATTACACATTTAACGTAAGCATATAACGCCAGCGCTTGTGCCATTCTAACCGTGAGTATTTTAAGATTAGGTAAAGATACATGTATGTAAAAGCCAATTTTGTTCCCTTAGAGTAGTCATTCTATAATCAATTTGTCAGATATCATAATAAAAATGTTGAACATAAAAGCTTTATGAACTTTTATTTCGTCTTTTTCGTGGTGAAGTGGAAATTTATTAGATAGCCTTCATTTAGCATCCATCCTGTTGTTCATATAGTTGGATATAACCGATCTTAAATCTGGAAAAACCCAACCAACGATTAAAACAAGATAGGGAAATATTGAATGAACTCCGCACGGAACGTGAACGGATACTTCGACAGGATAAGCAGTCAGACCATTTTATTTGATTTAAACCAACAAAAAAGTGTATTTCGTGAGTTGGGTTATACAACCAATTGGTGATGATGACCGTAAGAACTCGTGTGAGCTTTAATCAACTTGTTGTTTTTAATAAACCTTTCAGAACTATTTATATATTGTCTTAAATTTTTCTTGCATTTTTTTGTTAAAGCTATCAAGCTACTTGATTCAGAATGATTTTTCTCAGTTGATAAATTGAGAACACAATGACCTTGACATTGACTAGGAAAAAATTGATAAAAAGACTTTCAATTCGTCGAAGTGTCTATGATTATAAGTACGCCTGTAACATATATATTGAGATATGTAAATGCTAAATGTGTTGAGTAAAGGTTTACTTCATGGCAATAATTTGACTGACCATATTTTGGTAGAAAGTATACTACTGTTGCGCAAGTGTTTTAGGATTTTGGATTTAATATTTAGAACTTACTAACATCCCCAACTGATTGACACAAACGGTAGAAACTCATCACCGAATGTGTTTGTGCCATGAGAAACACGGCATATGTGTCATATAGGACAAGATCTGTCACCCTTCTGCAAGGTCAATTCGGGATTCTTCGGGTTTGTCATTAGAAAAATAAGAAGATGTGGTATGATTGCCAATGAGACAACTATCCACCAACGTTCAAATGAAGTTGATGTAAGCAATTATAGGCAACCGTACGGCTTTCAACAATGAGAAAAACTCATACCGTATGGTCGGCTATAAAAGGTTCCGACATGGAAAATATGAGACAATTCAACTGAGAAAACTAACGGCCTACTTTATAACAAAACAATTAACAATTCAATTCAATTCAAATGTTTATTGTCATATAAACTCTTAATAATAAGTTTGTGACAAATTATATGAATACAAACATACACAAAATACTTTTCACAAACAAAACAATAGGAAAACAAATCCCATAAAAAAAATAAAAGTAAAAAAGCAAAACAATCTATTTATATATATATATTATATAAAAAAAACAAGAGTCCCCAGTCCTCAGTTCTAATGCCTGTTTTAAAAAGGACCCTAAGCTTTCTACTTCTTTTGAGGTTGATGCGCAAAGAAGATATTTAATTTTTTCATTTTCTTGTATTAACGAAAAACAAATATGACAGACACGAACTACAGGCTCCTGACTTGGGACAGGCACATAAAGAATGTGGCGGGGTTAAACATGTTGTTCCTTTTTGCCTCGGCTTTTGTTTTGGTTGCAGTACGTACTATTGTTTGTCTATTTGTTGTTTTAAGTTTTATGCCATGGTATTGTCGGTTTCTCTCAACAAATCAACAAGTGAATGTTGAATATTCATTTCGATATCGTTCACCCCTGTTTTACTTTGCGTTTATTTTGTGTAATGGGAAGTTTACAGAATTATAGCTTTATCAGTACAATGTAAAAATTAAACATGTATGTCAATTTCACGACAAGGGATAACTTAACAACACAAAAGAACGATAATGAGCTGATACATAAAATATGTATGTAAATGAATAAACACGTTTCAAAGTGAAGGTATGTTTAACCCTTATTCATTCAGCAAGTTGCATTATAATGGGACCCATAACATTGGTTACAGATAACCTTTGACTTGGGTTTGGTGTTTTTAAATTTTAATCGAAATAAGCTTCATACAACAAACCTTTGTATAAATGATATATAAAGAGATCTGGTTTCATTAGCACGAGAATTGTCCAATTTGATCAATATCCAAATTTTAATAATCGCCATTTTTTGGTTTTTGTATTGGTTGAATCGTATCTGTATTACTTTTGACACAATTGAAACCGATTTTAAATAAACAAGCAATGTCCAATATTTCTGCACAAAAAAAAAAAAAAACATGTGCAGAGTCTTAATCGCAAAAACGTTAATATTAATTATCCAATTGCTACTGTCCTTGTCCTTGTTCTCCACTGAAACGTACTTTGAAAATCTCAATTATGCATGTACACTGAGCAATGAAAATACATCTTTGAACTAGTTTAACATTGATTGTCCTGTTATGAACAAATGTCTCCGAATACTCGACATATGAATTATAATCCGTCACTTGCACCTTTAGTTAAGTAATCAACATTCCGTTTTCTGATAGGTTCAGTCCCTCATTTCCATAAATAATGAAACACAACTATCTTCCATCTTGATAGTTTTTTTTAAGTTTCCATTGTCGTCTGACAGGATTTATGATAATAAGGTTTATGATATGTTAATGGCGTATTGGTCAACAATAATGTTTCGTGCTCAGATTCTGTGTTGCTATAAGCTTTACGATGTACATTTCTAGCTTCAATGTGAAATTTGTACGTTTTGAATTGAAAAAAAAAATGAGTGTTAAAAAATATTATAGTTATCGCCAATCGCAATTTGAAGCTAAATCATTTTTTTCGTTAACCACCCCCCCCCCTCCCCCCCCCCCTCTCCCCCCCCCCCCAAAAAAACCAACAAAAAAAAACAAAACAAAACAAAAAAGTGTATATTTAATATTTGTTATAAGCAGGATTTGCTTACCCCTGCGGATCTTCTCAGATCACGCCCGGTTTTTGTGGGGCCCGTGCTGCTCAGTCTTTAGTTTTCTATGTTGTGTTGTTTTGTGTACAGTTGTTTGTCTTTTGTTGTTTTTTATGTCCCCGTCACAGTGGAGGGGGCATTTAGTGTAACCCTTGTCCGTCTGTACGTCCGTCCGTACGTCCCAAAATTAGTTTGCCTCAACCAAATGTTATGAAACTTATGAAACACATTCATATTATACACTTGTCTGTTATTGGGTGTTGCATTCTATTGAACCCTCTTTTGCAGCCGTATATCATATATGCAGTCATTTCATAAAGGAGTACAAGTGGATTTGTTGCTAACTGTTTTTATGAGTGATAACTCTCATTAAGTACTGTGAGGTCGTCAATTGATAAAAAAAATACTATTCTACATATAAACAAATTCATGTCTTATACTAGTCTATGTGACTTCAACAACTGATTATGGATTAGTAGGTACATCCTTGAGGTCATAAACAATTTGCCATAACAAACGTAACACAAAATTCAGTATAATGACTTCAATGAATAAATAGAGTATTAAAAATGTTAATATTTTGTCTAGACACTCTATATTCCGTTGATCCTTATGATATTTAAATTTGCAGTCTGAGATATTCGTTTTCAATTGATAAATATTGTTTTATTATCTTGATTTATAGGGTTTGACATATTTTAACAGTCTGTTGTATAATTTGTTTCCAATGATAGGTATTCGTGCGTTTCGATGTTTTTAGAATTAATGGCCTCATATGAATGTGAATATCCAGCTACGCTGTTACTGTTCTCGCTTGTTGAATCTATTCCATGATCACGATTAGTTTTGTTTGTTACATTTTCTGTCTCTGATTCATTCTCTTCACTGAAAGAATCACATGTGTCATGATATTGGATAGAAACATTGATAATTTCGTTTTCCTGATTGACATTTTCTCCGACTGCCATATGTCTTCCTTGTACTCCTTCAGATATGTCGTCATACAAATGGGGCTCTTCCTGTACATCATATTTATTTGAAGTAACAGTTTTTTTATTGATGTCCGCAGATAAATTGGACGTTGCATTAGTACTTGCGATATTACCTTGTTTATTCTTTTGATAATATTTATAAGTTAAAATAATTATGATCAGGATACCGATTGGAATGATCAAGACTATGAATATCTTTTTATCCTTGAGAGGCTTTACTACAATAAAAACAAAGTTATATTTTGTAATGTTTTCGCAATTGAACGATTATAAATTTGCATTCAATATCTATATTGAGTTTTTCAGTTGTGTACTATTTGTCATTTTTGGTCCTTTTACAGCTTACTATGCCGTATGGGTTTCGCTCCTTCTTGAATGCCTTACGGTCCCCTATAGTTGTTAACTTCTACGTCATTTAGTCTCTGGTGGAGAGTTGTCTCATTGGGATTAATACCACATCTTCTTATTTGTATATATAACACCATACCATACCGGATAAACTATTGAATTGCAAAAAAAATATTTTAGTGTTTTGTTCAGTAACAGTTTTGATATAATCCAATTCAAAATGTAAAGCTCACACCTATTTTCTAGTGATTCAATTATAGTAACGATGGACATAATAGCAACAGACAGTGGTTGGTTTTTCTGTTGATGATGGTTGTCGAGATGACTATCCTTTTTGCGTGAAATTAAATGAACCACATACACCAAGAATATATCACCAAAATTGTAAGCCTAGTATCTGTGATGATTCGTCAGAGTAATCTTGCTCTTGTAACAGAAATTATTCTATTGCGTACTAATGTTCGTCTGTAGTGTATAAATTCCTTTTTAATACAAACTACAGCACTCATGTGTTTTTTAGCTGTGTGACTAGATTTATTGCTGTATGACACAATTACAGTATATAAATATTTCAATGCGACAATATACTGAGATTAAGCTAATACTAAGGACTATATATTGACTTTTCTATAATGTATATGGTTTGTTATCAGGAAAGCTAGGCTTTTACTGGAGCGCAAATGGAGCATTGAAAATATAATTATTTTTATGACAAAAGTTATGAGTAATTATAAATATTTATGTCATCACTTACCATCGCTAGTAACGCATCCAACTCTATGATCACATCTGCATACAAAACAAAAACGATTTAATTTCTAACAAAACCTCACCACATGTTTTCTAAGTAAACTGGATCATTTTAATACAGAAATCAGTGATATATTTGAAGAAGGGTCCGTGTATATTTGCGTCCAATCGTTTTTCATTTTGAAATATCAAAAACAAAAAACAAAAAACGAGAGTGTTTTCATTTTTCGTTTTTGATTTCTCTAAAACCAAAACGGAAAACGAAAGTGTTTTCTTTTTTTGTTTTTGATTTCTGTAAAACCAAAATGAAAATCAAAAGTGTTTCCGTTTTTCGTTTTTGATTTCACTAAACAAAAATTTTGTATTTAATTTTAATTATTTCTCGTTTTATAATGTACAATGTTTTCCTTTCTTGTTTCTCAGTCATTGATAGTAAATAATGCCAATGTAAACACCCCGGTGTTCTTTCAACATAATGTAGACAAAATAGACCGCCTGACTTATGAATTGAACTACGGTGATAAATGAATTAAAGCCTTTCAAATTACCTTGTTTATATCTTTAATAAAAAATAAATTATTATATTTAAATATTAAACGAATCATAAATTTAAATTGTACAATATAATATTATATAAAGATGGTACAAATAAATAGATTGATTACAACGTTAACATCACATTAACAAGGGAGGTTACTACTTTTTAAAACTTATAAGAAAACTACCCCGGTCGTTCAAGTATACATGCACAGTCACTGTGGTTATCAGATCTTTAATCGAAGATAATGTCGACGGATGCAAAAGACTTTATCAATCTGAACAATAAGGGTGCGTGATCGTTACTTTTAAATTTAGAAAGGTTGATCTCAGATGATTAGAATTTATAACCAAGGTCCATTATACGAACATTCAGGACGATAATGTGTTTTGCTTGATCAGTTGATTGAAAAACAAATTTCCGCAATTTCACAATTCAAACCGGGATTAGCATTCAATCATTTTGCCATTCGGAGCCTACTCGGTATTAGTTTTGCTTATTTTTGAAAGCTATATGGTGACTTTAACTTGAGCCTGGGTGTGGATGGGGGTTTACGGAATAGAGAATAGTGGGCAAAAATATAAATAATAGAGACAATGGACCAAGAAATAAAAAAAAATAGAATAATGAGGTGTTAAAATATAAAAAGAATAGAATAATTGGCAAAAAGTATAAAGAAATAAACATGATAAAGAATAGAGAAAATGGCCTGAAACACTGATTAAAGAATAGAGAAAAATGGAATAGAATATCAAAGAATACAGAAATGAAGAAATACGCATCCAGGCCATCAAACTAGTTGCCTAAACCAACGTTATTTTGTCTCCGGTAGAATGTTATTGGTTTTCATACGTTTTCTTTTTATTTCTATGCCTATATATATCAATTAAGACATGAGCTTTCATAATTTGCCAGCTTATTACATTATAAAAAAAGACTAAGCCGAACATCACTCTGGATTTTTTCTCAAGTGGACCTCAGCTACCCACCCTACCACACCAGAACCGAAAAGTTAATAAAAAAAATCTACGGCAATACTTTTGTCCGCACTAGGTGCAAAGGGAAGTTGGCTACCTGAGGTCTTCTGGAGAAAAAATCCAGGGTGTAGGATAAAGCAAAACATTGTAATCCACATAGCCAAGTGTGTGGCTGTTGTTTTCAGGGTATGAATGGTTCTTTTCCTCGTTGAAGACCCTCCAGCTACTTTCAAGATGAAGAACAGGAATAAAAGCCCTGCTTATTGATAATTTGAATTTTTTCTATGTATTGTGTGCGATTTTGTCCCATGCACATCTCTTTTTATTTTCTATTTTAGGGCCTAAACACGGCTCAATGCAAGTTTAGCCCTTCAATATTAAAAATCATATGTTACATTATTGTTTCGGATAAGAGTGAATTTGGTACCTATTAAAACGTTTAAACCCGCTGCATTTGTTTGCACCTGTTCTAAGTCAGGAACCTGATGTTCATGCAGTAGTTGCCGTTTCTTGATGTGGTTCATAAGTGTTCTCGTTTCTTGTTTATTATATAGATTATACCGTTGCATAGTTTTCCCGTTTGAATGGTTTTGCACTGGTCATTTTGGGGCCCTTTGTAGCTTGCTGTTCGGTGTGAGCCAAGGCTCCGTGTTGAAGATCGTACTTTGACCTACAATGGTTTTTCTTTTACAAATTGTGACTTGGATGGAGAAATGTCTCATTGACACTCATACCACATCTTCTTATATCTATATATGGTCTTTTTAAGTGAATTGGGAGGTTGGGATTTCTAGCTTTAATCTCACCCATGTCAGCTTTTTATTTGTATTTACAGAAAAGAGAGCTAGTTTTTTATTCTTTAATATACTGTAACAGTTTAATTTTCCATGAAAAAAGGACAGTTTTTTCTATGTCCGGTAGCATCGTATCATATCTGGACATCGGCTGTTGTCTGCTCTTTGGTCGGGTTGTTGTTTTTTTGACATATTCCACATTTCCATTGTCAATTTTATTATCGGTAGGCATGTAAAATTGCCAAACCATACACGACCATTGATTAGTCATCGTAGATCTATTCAAAGTCTTAATAAGTCGACACAAATCAGAAAAGGAACTTTTACAACAAGGAATATTACACAACTGAAGCCATAGTCATAAAGATCGATTGACTGATTGGTGTTCCTTTAACGTCGCCGCAGAACATAAAATTATTACCTGATCTTCATTCTCAACATCTTCAATCTCTATTGTTCCCAAGGAAGCAACCATTTGATTCTCTGGGGTGGTGCATGGATTTGTACCCGAAGTCAATAATTTTTTTTAACCCAGACTGAAAAACATGCCTTTATCCATGGCCACACACAAACACAATAATATTTTTAAGATTTAATAAAAAAAATTTTTTTTTACACTTTTATATTTTTGTGTTGTTTTGAAATATTAATTTGACTTGAATTTATACGAATTTACTAAATATACATGTTTATACCAAGCCAAGTCCGTTTATATCTTGTTTCTCGCCTGACTATACAAAAGGCCAGGAGAGCTTTGACCATCATTTGTCGTCTTTGATAGATATGGTTGACTGATAAGCTGTATATATAAAGTAATGGGACAATGGCATGAAGACATCACCAAATCACCATATACAATACACAAAAAGACACCTAGAGCTTACCATATGGTCTTCAACTACTTACCAACAGGCAGTAAGCTCTGGTTGGCCTTAAACACAAATCCAAGGGCACAGCAAAATGAGAAAATATCCAATTAAAACTGGGTGACCTGGGAGGAAAACATTGGAACTTTCCTAAGAAATACAAATTTCACCCCCCCCCCTTCCCCCCTCAACATTTTAATAAGGAGATGTGGTATGATTGACAATGTGACAACTATCCCCAAAGTTCAAATGAAGTGGATGTTAGCAATTATATATAGGCAACCGTACCACCTTCAACAATGAGAAAAAAACCAGTAGGGTATAGTCGGCTATGAATCTTACTTTGTTGTACATTATTGCTGTTTACAGTTTATCTCTATCTATAATAATATTCAAGATAATAACCAAAAGCTGCAAAATTTTCTAAAAATTACCAATTCAGGGGCAGCAACCCAACAATGTGTTGCCTGATTGGTTTGAAAATTTCAGGGCAGATAGATCTTGACCTGATGAACAATTTTATCGTCGTCATATTTGCTCTAAATGCTTTGGTTTCAGAGATATGAGCCAAAAACTGCATTTTACCCTATGTACTATTTTTTTAGCCATGTCGGCCATCTTGGTTCGCGGGCGGGGTCATCGGACACATTTTTTAAACTAGATACCCTAATGATGATTGTGGACAAGTTTGGTTAAATTTGTCTTAGTAGTTTCAGAGGAGAAGATTTTTGTAAAAGATTACAAAAATTTACGAAAAATGGTTAAAAATTGACTATAAAGGGCAATAACTCCTTAAGGGTTCAACTGACCATTTTGGTCAAGTTGCGACTTATTTGTAGATCTTACTTTGCTGAACATTATTGCTGTTTACAGTTTATCTCTATCTATAATAATATTCAAGATAATAACCAAAAACGGCAAAATTTCCTTAAAATTACCAATTCAGGGGCAGCAACCCAACAACGGGTTGTCCGATTCATCTATAAATTTCAGGGCAGATAGATCTTGACCTGATAAACAATTTTATTTCGTCAGATTTGCTCTCAATGCTTTGGTTTCAGAGATATAAGCCAAAATCTACATTTTACGCCTATGTTCTATTTTTAGCCATGGCGGCCATCTTGGTTGGTTGGCCGGGTCACATTTTTTAAACTAGATACCCCAATGATGATTGTGGCCAAGTTTGGTTAAATTTGGCCAAGTAGTTTCAGATTAGAAGATTTTTGTAAAAGTTAACGGACGACGGACGACGGACGACGGACGCCAAGTGATGAGAAAAGCTCACTTGGCCCTTTGGGCCAGGTGAGCTAAAAATCAGTTGAAAAGGGCTTAACATATCAGATCGATACAAAACAGAAAAAAACATCTAACAAAAGCACAGACCGGACGTTGCAGGGTATCTATACGTCCTTAACAAACAAAAAAGGACACAAAGTACAGATCTGAGAGTAATCGCAGTACTGACAGCTAGTTTAAAGCCAATAACAACTAATACAAAAATCATGTATCTAAGACTAAAATATCAATCAGTACACATCCAACATCCAATGGATTTAGTGTAAAGACGTCATTAACAGTCAGAGAAAGACATGACCTTGTGCAATGCCAAATCATAGGTATCAACAGATTGTAGTACCTTGATGTGTATAACAATAATATGTAGTATAATTTTAAGTTACTGATAACAAAATTAATATTTATACCAATAAAAACAATATTCAAAGATCTATTTACAGTGTTCAATTGGTAACCTTTTAAAATACGTTTATTTAAAGGATTGATAAGTTTACCCTGATCGTTTTTAATTTACATTCATACAATTTCTATTTATATTATTATTGATAAATACAATATTGCAGAAGTAGTGGAAATAGATCTACAAGTGAGGGCAGTTGTTTGTGACTTCAGAGAACTTTATTTGGATATGCCTGTTATGGTCTAGCTAATTGAGATTTATAAGACCTTCATTCAATTTCAGCACATTTTGTGAATGTATATCCCATTTATAGGCATTATGTTTTTCGGTCTGTGCGTCCGTTTGTTCTTCCGTTCATCCGTCTGTTCCGCTTCAGGTTAATGTTTTTGGTCAAAGTAGTTTTTGATGAAGTTGAAGTCCAATCAACTTGAAACTCAGTACACATGTTCCATATGATATGATCTTTCTAATTTTAATGCCAAATTAGAGTTCTGACCGCAATTTACGGTCTACTGGACATAGAAAATGATAGTGCGAGTGGGGCATTCATGTACTATGGACACATTCTTGTTCAAATCCTTTATTAAAGAAGTTAGTAAATTCACTTCAGATAAAAATTCTAAATTAGACGAACCAATCTAATTAAAAGATATATCTCTGATTTCGTTATACTTATATAACTTTTTTGTATGAATTTTAATAATATTACTGGACAATCGCGTTCAATCTTCGGACTTAATTCTTAACAATTTTACCGAGCGGAGCGAGGCGAAAAAAAATAACGTTTTTCAAGCCAAATTTTATATGTATGCTATACACACAAATTTATTGTCTAAACTTGGTAATCAATTAATCTAAAATACAGTCCTAGATAATCAAATAATCATGAAATATTTGGTCTAGTAATCAAATAATCACCAAAAAAAAACGGCCAAGTAATCACATAATCAAAAACCCCATGAGGAATCATTAAAGATGACATATTTTTGTATTAATGTTGATTCACTCATAAGGTCTTTGCATCGGAAATAAACTAATTAATTCTTAAACCAGTTGTTGGCATAATACGGGTCATTTTCTTCACATTGACATAATTTACTAAACGTTTATTGAAACCTGTAATGTGAAGACGTGAATGAAAATGCGGAGTTTGTGAGACCAGGTTCAAGCAAGCAGCCACTCGCTATCAGCCACTTCTCTAGCAGCCAGTTTTCAGATGTTTATATAAACCCAAATGTTGCATAAGATTCAAACGTACTTCAAATGTTTTTATTAATATATAACCACTATATTATCAGTTTTTAATATATAATTAAGCAGTCAAAGACACTATTCAATGAATTTCAAAATTTCATTTCTTGTTCATTAATTATATAAATACAATAGAAATCGCTTTCAATATATCACACAGCGTGCTGCACGCTTTGCATTTCAAATAGTCAACACTTTTGAGTGTATATGGAATCGTAAATAATTATGAAATAATTTAAATGATGTCAAAATTGCACTATTGTGTGAAATAGCTTTCCATATTCTCGGCATCCTGTCAAATAGTTCATAAAAAATAACAATTGTTCTGCATTAGAAGAAAAAAAAGTTGCACTCGTGCTTTAACTTTTTTTTTTTTGCCACACAAAACTGTTTTGACAAAACATTCTACTTCTGAAACAGTGGATTTCTCTTACTTATGATTGGACGTAAGGTTTATTTTTTGTACTCATAGTATGGTGGGCAAGGAAATTATTTATTAGCTTTAAAAAATAATCCGTGCTATACCCAAACTGGGAATTTTGATCAAGTAGGCGCTAGGTCTCTAGCTTACGTTTGAACCTAGTGCGGAAAAAAGTATTGCCAAAGAATTTTTGTTTGTTAACTTTTCGGTAAGGGTTGGGTAGGGTATCTGACCTCACCTTTGACCTACTTTAGAAAAAAAACTAAGCCGAAAAATACCCTGTGTTTTTTCTACTGTAGACCTCAGCTAATAAGCTTCCCTTTGTCTTAGTGCGGACAAAAGTATTGCCTTAAAATTTTTTTTTATCAAATTTTCGGTTAGGGTGGGGTTTGGTGTCCGCTGACCCCAACTTTGGACTTACTTAAAAAAAAAAAAACTAAGATGAATAACACCCTGGATTTTTTTCTCCAGTAGACCTCAGGTACCCAACTTCCCTTTGCACCTAGCATTGCCGTAGATTTTTTTTATCAACTTTTCGGTAATGGTGTGGTAGGGTAGGTAGCTGAGGTCCACTTGAGAAAAAATCCAGAGTGATGTTCGGCTTAGTCTTTTTTTATAATGTAATAAGCTGGCAAATTATGAAAGCTCATGTCTTAATAGATAGGCATAGAAATAAAAAGAACGTATGATAACCAATAACAATCTAACGGAGACAAAATAACGTTGGTTTAGGCAACTAGGATGATGGTCTGGATACGGGGTTCTTCATTTCTGTATTCATTGATATTCTATGCCGATTTTCTCTATTCTTTAATCAGTGATTCAGGCCATTTATACTCTATTCTTTAGCATGTTTATTTCTTTATACTTTTTGCCAATTATTCTGTTCTCTTTATATTTTAACACCTCATTATTCTATTTATTTTTTTATTTCTTGGTCCATTGTCTCTATTATTTATATTTTTTGCCCACTATTCTCTATTCCGTAAACCCCGAGCCACACCCAGGCTCTAGTTAATGTCACTATATAGCTTTCAAAAATAAGCAAAACTAATACCGAGTAGGCTCCGAATGGCAAAATGATTGAATGCTAATCCCGGTTTGAATTGTGAAATTGCGGAAATTTGTTTTTCAATCAATTGATCAAGCAAAACACATTATCGTCCTGAATGTTCGTATAATGGACCTTGGTCATGAATTCTAATTATCTGAGATCAACCTTTCTAAATTTAAAAGTAAAGATCACGCACCCTTATTGTTCAGATTGATAAAGTCTTTTTCATCCGTCGACATTATCTTCGATTAAAGATCTGATAACCACAGTGACTGTGCATGTATACTTTAACGACCGGGGTAGTTTTCTTACAATTTTGAAAAAGTAGTAACCTCCCTTGTTAATGTGATGTTGTAATCAATATATTTATTTGTACCATCTTTATATAATATTGTATTGTACAATTTAAATTTATGATTCGTTTAATATTTAAATATAATAATTTATTTTTTATTAAAGATATAAACAAGGTAATTTGAAAGGCTTTGATTCATTTATCACCGTAGTTCAATTCATAAGTCAGGCGGTCTATTTTGTCTACATTATGTTGAAAGAACACCGGGGTGTTTACATTGGCATTATTTACTATCAATGACTGTGAAACAAGAAAGGAAAACATTGTACATTATAAAACGAGAAATAATTAAAATTAAATACAAAATTCTTGTTTAGTGAAATCAAAAACGAAAAACGGAAACACTTTAGGTTTTTTTTTTTTTGGTTTTAGAGAAATCAAAAACAAAAAATGAAAACACTTTCGTTTTCCGTTTTGGTTTTAGAGAAATCAAAAACGAAAAATGAAAACACTCGTTTTTTGTTTTTTGTTTTTGATATTTCAAAATGAAAAACGAATGGACGCAAATATACACGGACCAAGAAGGCAATGTGTTTATAGAATATTCATGCTTTTAACACTTTAACAAACACCACGTTGTGAAATAAATATATAAAAGATTTATCATTCATGCCTATAGATACATACTTGCCATATTGTATTACACATTTAACGTAAGCATATAACGCCAGCGCTTATGCCATTCTAACCGTGAGTATTTTAAGATTAGGTAAAGATACATGTATGTAAAAGCCAGTTTCGGTCCCTTAGAGTAGTCATTCTATAATCAATTTGTCAGATATCATAATAAAAATGTTGAGCATAAAAGCTTTATGAGCTTTTATTTCGTCTTTTTCGTTGTAAAGTGGAAATTTATTAGATAGCCTTCATTTAGCATCCATCCTGTTGTTCATATAGTTGGATATAACCGATGTTAAAATCCGGAAAAACCCAACCAACGATTCAAACAAGATAGGGAAATATTGAATGAACTCCGCACGGAGCGTGAACGGATACTTCGACAGGATAAGCAGTCAGACCATTTTATTTGATTTAAACCAACAAAAAAGTGTATTTCTTGAGTTGGGTTATACAACCAATTGGTGATGATGACCGTAAAAACTCGTGTGAGCTTTAATCAACTTGTTGTTTTTAATAAACCTTTCAGAACTATTTATATATTGTCTTAAATTTTTCTTGCATTTTTTTGTTAAAGCTATCAAGCTACTCGATTCAGAATGATTTTTCTCAGTTGATAAATTGAGAACACAATGACTTTGACATTGACTAGGATAAAGTTGATAAAAAGACTTTCAATTCGTCGAAGTGTCTATGATTATAAGAACATGTACGCGCGTAACATATATATTGAGATATGTAAATGCTAAATGTGTTGAGTAAATGTTTACTTCATGGCAATAATTTGACTGACCATATTTTGGTAGAAAGTATACTACTGTTGCGCAAGTGTTTTAGGATTTTGGATTTGATATTTAGAACTTACTAACATCCCCAACTGATTGACACAAACGGTAGCAACTCATTGCCGAATTTGTTTGTGCCATGAGAAACACGGCATATATGTCATATAGGGCAAGATCTGTCACCCTTCTGCAAGGTCACCTCCGGGATTCTTCGGGTTTGTCATTAGAAAAATAAGAAGATGTGGTATGACTGCCAATTAGACAACTATCCACCAAAGTTCAAATGAAGTGGATGTAAGCAATTATAGGCAACCGTACGGCTTTCAACAATGAGAAAAACTCATACCGTATGGTCGGCTATAAAAGGTTCCAACAACGAAAATATGAGACAATTCAACTGAGAAAACTAACGGCCTACTTTATAACAAAACAATTAACAATTCAATTCAATTCAAATGTTTATTGTCATATAAACTCTTAATAATAAGTTTGTGACAAATTATATGAATACAAACATACACAAAATACTTTTCACAAACAAAACAATAGGAAAACATATCCCATAAAAAAAATAAAAGTAAAAAAGCAAAACAATCTATTTATATATATATATTTATATAAAAAACCAAGAGTCCCCTGTCCTCAGTTCTACTGCCTGTTTTAAAAAGGACCCTAAGCTTTCTACTTCTTTTGAGGTTGATGGGCAAAGAAGATATTTAATTTTCTCATTTTCTTGTATTAACGAAAAACAAATATGACAGACACGAACTACAGGCTCCTGACTTGGGACAGGCACATAAAGAATGTGGCGGGGTTAAACATGTTGTTCCTTTTTGCCTCGACTTTTGTTTTGGTTGCAGTACGTATTATTGTTTGTCTATTTGTTGTTTTAAGTTTTATGCCATGGTATTGTCGGTTTCTCTCAACAACTCAACAAGTGAATGTTGAATGTTCATTTCGATATCGTTCATCCCTGTTTAACTTTGCGTTTATTTTGTTTAATGGGAAGTTTACAGAATTATAGCTTTATCAGTACAATGTAAAAATTAAACATGCATGTCAATTTCACGACAAGGGATAACTTAACAACACAAAAGAACGATAATGAGCTGATACATAAAATATGTATTTAAATGAATAAACAGGTTTCAAAGTAAAGGTATGTTTAACCCTTATTCATTCAGCAAGTTGCATTATAATGGGACCCATAACATTGGTGACAGATAACCTTTGACTTGGGTTTGGTGTTTTCAAATTTTAATCGAAATAAGCTTCATACAACAAACCTTTGTATAAATAATATATATAAAGAGATCTGGTTTCATTAGCACGAGAATTGTCCAATTTGATCAATATCCAAATTTTAATAATCGCCATTTTTTTGGTTTTTGTATTGGTTGAATCGTATCTGTATTACTTTTGACACAATTGAAACCGATTTTAAATAAACAAGCAATGTCCAATATTTCTGCACACAAAAAAAAAAAACATGTGCAGAGTCTTAATCGCAAAAACATAAATATTAATTGTCCAATTGCTACTGTTCTCCACTGAAACGTACTTTGAAAACCTCAATTATGCATGTACACTGAGCAATGAAAATACAGCTTTGAACTAGTTTAACATTGATTGTCCTGTTATGAACAAATGTCTCCGAATACTCGACATATGAATTATAAACCGTCACTTGCACCTTTAGTTAAGTAATCATCATTCCGTTTTCTGATAGGTTCAGTCCCTCATTTCCATAAATAATGAAACACAACTATCTTCCATCTTGATAGTTTTTTTTTTAAGTTTCCATTGTCGTCTGACAGGATTTATGATAATAAGGTTTATGATATGTTAATGGCGTATTGGTCAACAATAATGTTTCGTGCTCAGATTCTGTGTTGCTATAAGCTTTACGATGTACATTTCTAGCTTCAATGTGAAATTTGTACGTTTTAAATTGAAAAAAAAAATGAGTGTTAAAAAATATTATAGTTATCGCCAATCGCAATTTGAAGCTAAATCATTTTTTCGTTAACCTCCCCCCCCCCCCCCCCCAAAAAAAAACCAACAAAAAAAACAAAAACAAAACAAAAAAGTGTATATTTAATAGTTGTTATAAGCAGGATTTGCTTACCCCTGCGGATCTTCTCAGCTCACGTCCGGTTTTTGTGGGGCCCGTGCTGCTCAGTCTTTATTTTTCTATGTTGTGTTGTTTTGTGTACAGTTGTGTACAGTCTTTTGTTGTTTTTTATGTCCCCGTCACAGCGGAGGGGGCATTAAGTGTAACCCTTGTCCGTCTGTACGTCCCAAAATTAGTTTGCCTCAACCAAATGTTATGAAACTTATGAAACACATTCATATTATACACTTGTCTGTTATTGGGTGTTGCATTCTATTGAACCCTCTTTTGCAGCCGTATATCATATATGCAGTCATGTCATAAAGGAGTACAATTGGATTTGTTGCTAACTGTTGTTATTAGTGATAACTCTCATTAAGTACTGTGAGGTCGTCAATTGATAAAAAAAAATACTATTCTACATATAAACAAATTCATGTCTTATACTAGTCTATGTGACTTCAACAACTGATTATGGATTAGTAGGTACATCCTTGAGGTCATAAACAATTTGCCATAACAAACGTAACACAAAATTCAGTATGATGACTTCAATGAATAAATAGAGTATTAAAAATGTTAATATTTTGTCTAGACACTCTATATTCCGTTGATCCTTATGATATTTAAATTTGCAGTCTGAGATATTCGTTTTCAATTGATAAATATTGTTTTATTATCTTGATTTATAGGGTTTGACATATTTTAACAGTCTGTTGTATAATTTGTTTCCAATGATAGGTATTCGTGCGTTTCGATGTTTTTAGAATTAATGGCCTCATATGAATGTGAATATCCAGCTACGCTGTTACTGTTCTCGCTTGTTGAATCTATTCCATGATCACGATTAGTTTTGTTTGTTACATTTTCTGTCTCTAATTCATTCTCTTCACTAAAAGAATCACATGTGTCATGATATTGGATAGAAACATTGATAATTTCGTTTTCCTGATTGACATTTTCTCCGACTGTCATATTTCTTCCTTGTACTCCTTCAGATATGTCGTCATACAAATGGGGCTCTTCCTGTACATCATATTTATTTGAAATAACAGTTTTTTTATTGATGTCCGCAGATAAATTGGACGTTGCATTAGTACTTGCGATATTACCTTGTTTATTCTTTTGATAATATTTATAAGTTAAAATAATTATGATCAGGATACCGATTGGGATGATCAAGACTATGAATATCTTTTTATCCTTGAGAGGCTTTACTACAATAAAAACAAAGTTATATTTTGTAATGTTTTCGCAATTGAACGATTATAAATTTGCATTCAATATCTATATTGAGTTTTTAAGTTGTGTACTATTTGTCATTTTTGGTCCTTTTACATCTATGCCGTATGGGTTTCGCTCTTTGTTGAATGCCTTACGGTCCCCTATAGTTGTTAACTTCTACGTCATTTGGCATTTAGTCTCTGGTGGAGAGTTGTCTCATTGGGAATAATACCACATCTTCTTATTTGTATATATAACACCATACCATACCGGATAAACTATTGAATTGCAAAAAAAATATTTTAGTGTTTTGTTCAGTAACAGTTTTGATATAATCCAATTCAAAATGTAAAGCTCACACCTATTTTCTAGTGATTCAGTTATAGTAACGATGGACATAATAGCAACAGACAGTGGTTGGTTTTTCTGTTGATGATGGTTGTCGAGATGACTATCCTTTTTGCGTAAAATTAAATGAACCACATACACCAAGAATATATCACCAAAATTGTAAGCCTATGTAGTATCTGTGATGATTCGTCAGAGTAATCTTGCTCTTGTAACATAAATTATTCTATTGCGTACTAATGTTCGTCTGTAGTGTATAAATTCCTTTTTAATACAAACTACAGCACTGATGTGTTTTTAAGCTGTGTGACTAGATTTATTGCTGTATGACACAATTACAGTATATAAATATTTCAATGCGACAATATACTGGGACTAACCTTATACTAAGGACTATATATTGACTTTTCTATATGTATATGGTTTGTTATCAGGAAAGCTAGGCTTTTGCTGGAGCGCAAATGGAGCATTGAAAATACAATTATTTTTTAATATGACAAAAGTTATGAGTAATTATAAATATTCATGTCATCACTTACCATCGCTTGTAACGCATCCAACTCTATGATCGCATCTGCATACAAAACAAAAACGATAAAATTTCAATCAAAACCTCACCACATGTTTTCTAAGTAAACTGGATCATTTTAATACAGAATTCAGTGATATATTTGAAGAAGGCAATGTATTTATAGAATATTCATGCTTCTAACACTTTACCAAACACCACGTTGTGAAATAAATATATAAAAGATTTATCATTAATGCCTATAGATACATACTTGCCATATTATATATATTATACATTTAACGTAAGCATATAACGCCAGCGCTTGTGCCATTCAAACCGTGAGTATTTCAAGATGAGGAGAAGATACATGTATGTAAAGCCAATTTTGGTCCCTTAGAGTAGTCATTCTATAATCAATCTGTCAGATATCATAATAATAATGTTGAACATAAAAGTTTTATGAGATTTTATTTCGTGTTTTTCGTGGTAAAGTGTAAATTTATTAGATAGCCTTCTTTTAGCATCCTGTCGTTCATATATTTGGACATTATCGATGTTAAAATCCGGAAAACCCCACCCAACGATTAAAAAAAGATAGGGAATTATTGAATGAACTCCGCACGGAGCGTGAACGGATACTTCGACAGGATAAGCAGTCAGACCATTTTACTTGATTTAAACCCACAAAAAAGTGTATTTCTTGAGTTGGGTTATACAACCAATTGGTGATGATGACCGTAAAAACTCGTGTGATCTTAAATCAACTTGTCGTTTTTAATAAACCTTTCAGAACAATTTAAATTGCTATTGTCTTAAATTTTTCTTGCATTTTTTGTGAAAGCTATCAAGCTACACGATTCAGAATGGTTTTTCTCAGTTGATAAAATTGAGAACACGATGAAATTGACATTGACTAGTAAAACATTCATAAAGAGACTTTCAATTCGTCGAAGTGTCTATGATTATAAGAACATGTACGCGCGTAACATATTTATTGACATATGTAAACGCCAAACGTGTTGAGTAAATGTTTACTCCATGGCAATAATTTGACTGACCGTATTTTGGTAGAAAGTATATTACGGTCTAATTGCGCATGTGTTTTAAGATTTTGGATTAAATCTTTAGAACTTACACACATCCCCAACTGGTTGACACAAACGGTTGAAACTCGTCACCGAATTTGGTCGTGCCATGAGCAACACAGGGAATGTCACATATAGGGCAAGATCTGCAACCCTTCTGCAAGGTCACCTCCTGGATTATTGGGGTTAGTCATTATCAAAATAAGTAGAAGTGGTAATGCGACAACTATCCACCAAAGTTCAAATGAAGTGGATGTAAGCAATTATAGGCAACCGTATGGCCTTCAACAATAAGAAAAACCCATACCGTATGGTCGGCTATAAATGGCCCCGACTTTGCAAATATAAAACAATTCAATTGAAAAAACTAACGGCTTAATTTATAACAAAACAATTTACGAAAAACAAATATGACAGACATGAAACAACGACAATCACTGAACTACAGGCTCCTGACTTTGGACAGGCACATAAAGAATATAGCGGGGTTAAACATGTTGTTCCTTTTTGCCTCGACTTTTTTTTGGTTGCAGCACGTGTTATTGTTTGTCTATTTGTCGTTTTAAGTTTTATGCCATGGTATTGTCAGTTTCTCTCTACAAGTCAATGTTGAATGTTCATTTCGGTATCGTTCACCCCTATTTATTTTGTGTTTATTTTTTGTAAGAGAAGTTTACAGAGTTAGACGTTTATCAATACAATGTGAAAATTAAGCATTTATGTCAATTTTACGGCAAGGTATAATTTAAGATCACAAAAGAACAATAATGAGCTTATTCATAAAATATGTATGTAAATGAATAAACAGGTTTCAAAGTAAATATATGTTTAACCCTTATTCATTCAGCAAGTTGCATTATAATGGGATCCATAACGTTAGTTACAGATAACCTTGAACTTGGGTTTGATGTTTTCCAATTTAAATCGAAATAAGCTTCATCCCTAAAATCTTTGTATACAGGATATATAAAGAGATCTGATTTCATTAGCACGAGAAATGTCCAATTTTATCAATATCCATAATTCAATATTCGCCTTTTTTTTTGGTTTTGGTATTGGTTGAATCTTATCTGTATTACTTTTGACGAAATTGAAACCGATTTTAAATAAACAAGCAATGTCCAATATTTCTGCACAAAAAAACAAAAAAAAAAACATGTGCAGAGTTTTAATCGCAAAAACATAAATATTAATTGTCCAAAAATGCTACTGTCCTTGTCCTTGTTCTCAACGCATACTTACATGTACAACTGAAACGTACTTTAAAAACCTCAATTATACATGTACACTGAGCAGTGAAAATACATCTTTGAACTAGTTTAACATTGATTGTCCTGTTTGGAACAAATGTCTCCGAATACTCGACATATGAATTATATTCCGTCACTAATCAACCATCCGTTTTCTGATAGGTTTAGTCCCTCGATCATTTCCATAAATAATGACAACTATCTTCCATCTTGATAGATTTTTTAAGTTTCCATTGCCGTCTGACAGGATTTTTAATAATAAGGTTTATAATATGTTAATGGCGTATTGGTCAACAATAAAATTTCGTGCTCGGATTCTGTATTGTTATAAGCTTTACGATCTACATTTCTAGCTTAAATGTTTAAAATTTGTACGTTTTAAATAGAAAAATATTAGTGTTCAAAAATATTGTAGTTATCGCCAATCGCAATTTGAAGCTAAATCATTTTTTTTTCGAATACCCCCCCCAAAAAAAAAAAAAAAACAAAACCAAAAAATAAAACAAAAAAACCAACAAAAGAAGACAAAAAAGTGTATTTAATAGTTGTTATAAGCAGGATCTGCGTACCCTTGCGGAGCCCCTTAGATCACCCCATGTTTTAGATCGTGTTTCTCAATCTGTATTCTATGTTGTGTTGTTTTGTGTACAGTTGTACGTCTTTTGTTGTTTTTTTTATGGCCCGCCACAGCGGAGGGGGCATTAAGTGTTACCCTTGTCCGTCTGTTCGTCCGTCCGTACGTCCCAAAATTAGTTTGCCTCAACCAAATGTTATGAAACTTACACACAACGCTTATTACTATAAAATTTTGGGTGGCGTAACTTTAACCGTTTTCGAGTTATGTCCCTTTATAACGTTAAATGCAAGCGTGGGCATCATCTGTGTCCCATGGACACATTCTCCGTTTTTTTCTCTTTTTTTTTTGCTATGGCGTTGTCAGTTTATTTTCGGTTTATGAGTTTAAATGTCCCTTGGTATCTTTCGGCTCTTTCTTTCATGAAAACTTGTCTATTGGTTTGGTTAAAAATAAAAAGTTAAATACCTTGAATGGCATCTACACATTATGCATAGTGGTAATATGTAGTCCTAAGTTCATCAATCATAATTCGACAATTAAAAAATATCATATATATTTTTAAAATGTCTACTCATTATTTTCTTCAATGAAAGCAGTTACCTTTCCGATCTGCTACAACTACAGGTTTCTGCGCATTTACTTCCGAATTGTCCATGTCGGCATTTCGTACACTTGTTGCCTTTAGAATAGTGACCGATTGGACATCCTGAAATTATAAGTGTACAACTTAATAAGGGCTTCATTTATCATCGTTGGTAGAATAACATGTACATTTTCATCTTTAGAAATATTTATTAGCTGTCAATGTTAGATTCGGTTGCATGACGTATGAGGATATAATTGAAGCTGGTATTTATTTTTTATTATACAATTGGTTTTATGTATTTATTTGCTTTAAAAATGACAAATTGAAATGTAAAACTTGATAAATGTGCGATACGTTTTGTACTTACCCAAACAAGTTCCATTCATCCTAAAGAAGTTATTACAACAGTTTCTCACTATTACATTCTTGTAAACGTTGCCATGCTTTATCCTGCAAAATATGCACTTATAAATAACCTCTTCTTCAATGTAAATGAACAGCCCTGTTATGAAATGTCGTATAAATTACTAATTTAAAGTAATAAACTATGATGTCTTGTACATAACAACCATCCGTATTCAATTAAGCGCACAATTGATCTAGCGTCTCCCTGAAGGGTAATAGAGTATTTGCCAAGGAATAGAGTAAATTTACGGATGATTGTTATGTACAAGACGTCATAGTTTATTGAATTTGAATGTTAATAGACAGTAATAACCATGATAACAGAACATTCAGTATAATAAATTAAATAACACATAGTTGAGAGGCTGATAGAGTAGATTGTTACCCCTCGGAAAAACATTGTCAACCTTGACTTCGCCTCAGTTGACAATGTTTTCTCGGGGTAACAATCTGCTCCACCACCCTCTAAGCTATGTGTTATTCTATGTGTTATTTATATACACTCCTATGTAAGGAAGCGATAGAAAACATAAAAAAATCTTAAAAGTCTAATTGTCAAATCGATTGTTTTGTTTTTGCTTGAACAATGTGAAGTGTGAGGTATAATTCCAGACATAAATGGCGAACATATAAAAAGCATTAGTTGATCCTTTATATCAGACAGGCAAACAAACGAAATCGCAAGGACAGTGTGCTGTTTACCGGAAGAAAAGGGGGAGGGAGTTTGATAAGTTTAAGGGAATTCATTTAATATGGTGACAAGCATGAACAGCATTTGAATTCAGAAATATTATAATATACGGAATGGAATAGGTAAATACTGATAAACTTCATTATACGAAACTATGATGTAGACTTATTTCTATGTTCTTGTTTGGACACTAGAGGTATTGGACAAAACAATGCATTACAGCTCACAATGATGGTTTTTTTTTGTAATATTTGTAAAAGTACAAGTAACTATGAAAAAAATATGTAGTTATAAACATAATAACAGAAAACACATAAAAAACAGAGATCTAACTAAACCATATAAAAATATAGAAGGTGGATAGTTGTCTCATTGGCAATCATACCACATATCTTTATTTTTATAATGGTGATGTGGATAAGGTTAAAACAAATATGCAAAGTGAGGCTTAATTATGCAATACCTTATATAAAGTCAAATATGCCTTTTCCAGTCAATTTGACAGTTTGCTCTTATGTTGTATTATTCCGAAATATAAAGATAATAGTTGAGCAAACACAATCGTGGTTGAGCCCGCTACAGTCTGTACGAGCTTTTCACAAATCAGGACCCAGTTGTTCAGTAGTTACATTGGTTGATGTGTGCCATTTTTATTCCGAGTTTTAAGTATAATTCAGACTGTTGGTTTGCACTCTCGGATTGTTTGACATTTTGACAAGCTTAGACCTAATACATGTTATACACATACTATACGATATGGACTTTGCTCATTAATGAAGGTCCTACAGTAACCAATAGCTTTTACTAAGGCAAAATGAACAGCTAAAATACAAGTACAAGTAAAATAATATTTAATCAATCTATATCGAAAATACTCGCAGTTGTTGAAATCAAGATACAAGTTTTAACCAACTGATATACAAATTATGCAATCCGTTTGCGAGAGAAAGGTGTGCGCTCTCATGTTGGTGTAAATACATCTTTCATTCACATTGAGACAAATAATTCAATTGAAACTACATTTCAACATACCTTTTGTACTCAGTACAAACACCGAAATCAGTAGCTTTGACAAATACATTGAAATAACTAAATATACAAATGATATTGAGTAAATTCCATTCCATATTTTTGCGATGTATGATAGTTTTTTAAACTATATACATGAGGAAACGTAGAATTTTCACACGATTCATCGGATATGTTTCAGGAAACACTTAAAAATACATGTAAAGTTATACAATTCTGCAAAATGTGCATATTTTGTTTTTATGACAAAACGATATTTTCTACATTACATACTTAATATATATGGAAAGCCAAAAGTGTCATAATTCTATTTTTGGAATTCTTAAATTGTATGTACATGTATGTAACTCTGTAATTTTGAAGTTCTTAATTTGCAATTCTTAATTTGTAACAGTGCAACTCGACGATTGGACGTAGGGAATTGCAGCACGATCTAAGCAACTATGTTTTTCGAAATCCTATTTTTTTATTTTTCCGTAATTGTTATATGGTATCATTTGTTTGTAATATGTACGTTTGTAGTTTGTACTTTTGTGAGATGTATATTTGTAATTCGATATTTGTAATATGTCTTGCATTTATGTTATTTAAATGTGTATTCTTTAAATCAATATTTGTTGATCGACATTTAGCTAAAGTGAATAAACCAGCAACATTTGTATACCGATCGTTATGTTATATTTTTTTATTCTGATTTCTCATTATGACAACAGATGGCGCCGCTGTCGGAACTTTCGCTGCTGGATAACTCGGCATTAAACAAACTCGGCCTACATGTAAAACAAAGACGGACTAACACAAACTTGGACTATTAAAAGAATCTAGTATACTACTAAAGGAAGAGACCGATTTCATTGAGCCGCAACTCCTCTGAAACCATACAAAGTCGGAAATATTTGTGATACATGTATGACGTATAAATGTAGTGCTTCCTAAATTTGTCTTTGAAACAACCTTTTTTCCACAGAAAATGCCAATTTGTGAGAAAATATTAAAATTCGGAGATCGTTATCAATCCGTGTCTTATACGCTTTCGCGCATGCTCAGTCGACGTTCTGCAAGCAAAATCCAAGTGAAAGTAACACGATCCTGTATTGTATTGTAATTTCATTATTTTGCTAAATTAAACGACATCCACCCTTTTTACTCAGGTGCAGAACTGTTCAAAATGAAAAGGGCGTTGAACGTGTCGAAGTGATCCTCCCCCCTTTTTATGTGTAAACACAGGCTCGCGACGTCCGGATCATTCCCCCATTTTTATGTGTAAACACAGGCACCCGACGTCCGGACCCCTCCCCCTTTTTATGTGTAAACCCCCTACACAATGTTTTGACTAAAAGATGAACTTATTTAAACTTACGAATGTATTCGCAAAAAAAGGCCTGGATCGTGGATTACAAACAAACAATGAACGACATATTCTGACTCTCCTCCTTTTTATGTGTAAACTTCAACCCACACCTCTACCCAGTGATTTGACCAAATGATGAAACTATTTAATTTAAAAATTTACGACTTTATTAGCAAAAAAACGACGGGACTTCCCCAATTGTACCGCGATTTTGCGTGCATCTTCTAGTATGAGTAAGATAAACGATGTTATTTACTCCATTTGAAATCCATTATCAATTGAAATAGCAATATGTTTTATCTTTCGCCAGATATCAAAGAAATAAATATAGATGACGTTAACAAAAAAAAAAGGAAGAACAGTTAGACTTATTTCCGTAAATGTTTAAGAATTACCACTTATTTTTTTTTCCAACTTTTTCCATTATTTCTAATTTGACCACGCAATTTATTACAACTTATTCACGGGTGTGTAAATATTGACAACTATGTGTAATGTCAATTTTCAAAAGCTTTTATCAATTAAAAACAACTGTTTGTTGAAATCGACATAATTATGTCTAATGCAGTTACATATAACAAAACGCTCACCGTAATTTCAGAGAGAAGAATGATCTAAAACTGAAGCATGAGGAGACAAAGGTGGTAGTAAAACAATGTTTACAAGGAAAAATCTAAAAAAAGAATTTACAGAATGACTTAGGCATCGACCTTTCGTCTTTGTGGTTGTTGGGTGGTGGTGTACTCGGGGCAATTTTCAATAACATACATGATCATTTTTTTTTTCGTTTTAAACTCAATGTCGTTTTTAACTATGCCTAATTTTTAAAGGAAAATTCATTTAAAAAAAAAATGCCCCTACCACAACAGACGAATGATATAAAAATGTCATTCATAACACGAAACGTTATAAAATTTCTTATACGATTGCCTAAATATAACTCATAGCTACATGACAAAGTATATGTTTCTTGTTACAATAGCCAAATCATCAAGGTATAGAGAATAAAGGAGTGCTACCACTTAAAGTCAAATAGATAAAAAAAAAAAAGGGTAGCTAAAATTTATAAAAAATTACTACAAAGAAAAATAGCCTTCGAAAATAAATTTCTATGGTGCGCTCCCCCTTTTACCCCCAGGTCAAAGAGGTCCTGAACCGTACTGTTGACACCTTTTCAACCACAATTAAACTAAGTTCAGCGGAGGACATGGAATTTCATACTTTATACTAGAAAACTGACATGTCTTCAAGCTACCATATTTTTTTTATATTTTCTCACAAATTTTAATCTTTATCACGTCAATTTGTATATAAATTTGTAAAAATGTAAAAAAAAAAAATGAAAAAAAAAAAAAAAAATGAAAAACAGAATAGAAAATAAAATCTACAAAACATAAACAGAGTTTGTCTCTTTATTTCTATATATAAATATTTCCTGCTGAAGGTTGTTGTTTCTCTCCGGAAACTCCAGCTTCCTCCACAAATAACAACTGGTCGCCACGAGATAGCAAATAGTGCCGAAAGTGGCGTAAAGCAGCAACAATCAATTAATCAATCAATATATATATAAATAATGGTAGACCGAGTTTGTTAATGTCCGACTTTGTAAAAGGCCGAGTTATCCAGCAGCGAAAGATCCGACGGCGGCGCAGTCTGTTGTCATTATAAGAAATTTTACCGGTTTATTAGCGTCAGCGTAATATCGATTTACAAGTATTCAACAGCAGTATGCAGTTTTCAAATGTGGCAATTAACATATTACACATTCCGAATATCAAAATATACATATCACAAATGTATAAATTACAAAAGTACGCTATCTCAAATGTACAATTTACAAAAATACATGTCATTCCATGAAATAGTATAAATTCTTGATGATTGTATGCCAAACAATGATATTTTTGTCGATCAAAGAGGTAACCTCTACGCCCTCTCTGTCTGGATCCGCCACTGATATACAAAGAACCTCAATCAAAAAGAGGAAAATAAATTCTTGAAGTTTGTTTTTATTAATATATGAAAATATAATATAATAAAACTCAAGTGTTGATCCAGAGACTTAGAAAATATGGATGTTATTGACCATAATCGTAAAAATTCTGCTGGATAATTTAAAAAAAAAACAATTTCTTTTATAGATGCCATGTGTCTGAAGCGCTTTTCTGGAATTATCTGTAACGAGTGTATACCTTTATAAATGTGGTGAGCGAACTTAATTGTGACCAGAATATTTATTTCCAAACTCTGCCCTCATCAGAATCAAATAATCGTCCCCTTGATAATTTACCAGTAATACAGATATATGTACATGTATTACGTCCGTTAAAACCTGTAATGTTACACAGACACGGACATAGCGTGTCACGATAGCGGAAGAGTTGGAATATATACAGATGGAACCAAAATAAACATTTCCTTCCAGTAAAGGAAAATAACGGTAGGAAACGAAAAATCGTACCATGTGTCGTAAATTTTAAAATGAGTATATAATTTCAAATGTTCTATGTTGTAACACGTTTCTTGGTATAATTTCCATTCATGTTGTTTGAGAAGTCTCGAACAACAGTGCTGTCCTTGTTTTGGAAATTTTGTTTGTCATCTAAATTTAAGTACCGTTGTCTATGCATATTCTACATATATTGTACAGGCATATGCATAACTAAATGCTATTAAGGGTTTCATTTAAAGTATCTTACAAACCTGTTCGTGCATATTTCATTGTTATTCAACGCAAAATATTTATCTAAAATACCTTGGACGATCTCGTTTCATAAAGGATCTCTTTTGTTTACTTATTGTACCTCGAACTTATTAACCCAGTATAGGTCTTTAAGTTGAGGTTCAATTTACTAAAAGTTAATCGGGCATGACTAGCTAGACACGCCCTCTTAGAATGAGGGGGTCCAAAATAGGATCGGGAAAAAACAGCCAGCGAAATACCATAATTTACAATTTCAGGGAATCAAAGTGCTTTTGGTTGATTTATAATCACCGGTCAATAATCAGACGGTATTTGAATATCAATATTAACTTATCATTGAACTTTTACTATTACTAAAAGGATGAGCAGAACATGGTATCGAGTATTGTAAATTAAAAAAATAATGCACATTTTCAACAGCTGATGACATTTTAATGCGTACACATGTCGGTTTTTACATTTATACAATTTCAAATGCAGGTTTAGGGGAGGCAGGGGTCCACCCCCTCCTTGTGGAGCTTCATTTATAATAAATGCATAGACTTTTTACAAGTATCACTCCAAACGTTGGCTTTGACGTTAAGTTGTATAAACTTGATTATTATGTACAGAATGTTTTACAATGTCTGGGCTTTACTTATATGACTATATGGTATATTTAGTGGTTAGGTCAAAAAGAGGGTATGCTGGCGGAAAACTGGTTTAACCCAATCACATATTGTACCTGTAGCATGTAAGGATATTTGAACCATGCTATGTTGTTGGTGGTTTTTGTCTTAGTTGTAAATCTTTTGTGCGGATGATCCTGGTGTTCGTGTGGTCTGCTGTACTGTCGAATAGTGTTGGTAATTCCTGCTATCCCGCTATATATTATATACAAAGAATTTAAGACACTCATTTAACGTTTTGGTATGTTTATACCTAAGAATTTGAGATTGATATTTTGAATACGGATAGTCCAGTTACAATAGCCTCACTTTGTAGCAAAGGGGAAATAAAATGTGGGCTATTAAAAAGGTTTCAAACTAGACATTATAAAAATAGGAAGATGTGGTATGATTGCCAATGAGACAACTATCCACCAAAGTTCAAATGAAGTGGATGTAAGCAATTATAGGCAACCGTACGGCCTTCAACAATGAGAAAACCCCATAATGTATAGTCGGCTATAAAAGGCCCCGACATGAAAATTATGAAACAATTCAATTGAGAAAACTAACGGCCTAATTTATAACAAAACAATTAACGAAAACAAATATGACAGACATGAACCAACGACAACCACTGAACTACAGGCTCCTGACTTGGAACAGGCAAATACAGAATATGGAGGGGTTAAAGATGTTTGAGAACGCTCAAACCTCCCCTAACCTGGGACAGTGGGGTAACAGCACATCATAAGACCAAACTATAAAAATCAGTTGAAAAAGGCTTAACTCATCAGATCGATACAAAGAAGAGAAACGTCAAACATAAACAGACCGAACGTGGCAGGGTATTTATCCATCCCTAAACCTAACATCAAAAAGAACACGATGTACAGATCTGAGAGTACTCGCAGTTACTGACAGCTAGTTCAAAGCCAATAACAACTAATAAAAAAAATCATGTATCTAAGACTAAAATTTCAATCAGTACACATCCAACATCTAATAGATTTTTTAGTGTAAAGACGTCATTAACAGTCAGAGAAAAACATGACCTTGTGCAATGCCAAAATAAAGGTATCGACATACTGTTGTACCGTTAAAGTGCATATGTGTATAACAAAACTATTTAGTATGATTTTAATTTACTGATAACAAAATCAATATTTATACCAATAAAAACAATATTCAAAGAATAATTACAGTGTTGAATTGGTTACTTTTGAGAATAAGTTTATTTAAAGGGGCATTAGCTACGAGATATGACAAAAATCAAAATATTATTTTTTGTTTTGTTCAATCATTAATGAAAGTGAAATGGTGAAATAATAATTCGCTTTTAGCAGGCAATTTGGTTCAATTTTGTCAAAATAAGCTAAAAACATCGCTGATGAATTATTCACTTCCAAGTGAATAATTTGACCTCATTGAATCCGTATTCATGTGACCTTCAATTTAACCCCTTAGCTGGACATGAGTAACGCATGCATTCAGCTATTAAAAGGAAAAGTATGTCAACAATGAAAGTGAAACAAGGATGAACCATTTGGTTGACTGATTCGATCCACAAAAAAAATCATTCTTATACATGTTGTACAGGTGTAATACCACCAAATCATAGTACGTCACATCCGGTTGCATACGAAAATAGGTCTAAAAAAATATTCCCTTGAATTTGACAGTTGTAGGTAATTGATCCTACATTTCATTGCAGTAAAACATTTCTGGGTCATAAACATATATCTTGGGTATTTCAAAGCACCATTATTTTTTTATTTGGGGTTTCTATAAAATATTTTGGAAACTTGAGGTTACATGGTTACTAAAGCTTGTACACAGGTTAAAAAAGGGGGAAAATTTGATTGGTTAACTTCCAGTGATGATTATTTTCTTATATGCAATGAAATGTTATGTGAAATTTTTTCTATAGTACTGGACAGGATAAAACTTTACTCATGCCAAGTATTTCTTTATTTGAAACAAAGACATATTCTGCACAATGTTTTGAAAAGTGCAAATTTAACAAAGACTAATAGGGGAAAATCAATGGTGGTACTACACCTAATATGGGAAGCTGTACATGCACTTTTGACCTTGTGAGTACTCTCATGTGTTAAAATTTCTTGCTATTTAAGTGAAATATTACAAATAATGAAATATTCTGAGTGGATTGAGTCTCCAAAACACATTATATAAGAAAATTTCCTTGAAATAGGACTTTACCATGAATATTAGTTGACAGAACAAGCCATACTTAGAGTTTGGGTGAGCTTTTTCTCCTTATTTATTATATTCTGCTATACTAGAAATTTTTTCCTAGGAAATACTTAAATAAATATATAGTTTTAAGTAAATGAAATTATTTTTAAAGCAGTAACAACAAATTATTCACCAAAACAGAAGCTTTTTATGTCCCTCTCTGGGACGCGGCGTAAATTTAAGTTTTACGTAAGGACTTATTGAAACCTCCTTGGAGACAGCAAACTTTTATAGTTCATTCAGCTTGAATACTTCAATTAATCATTTATTATAACATTTCTATCATAAATGAGTGAAAGTTACCCCAGAAGTTTTATTTATTGGCCTAAAAAGTAGAAATTTTGAGGAAATGAGAGGTATAAATGGACCAAAAGAGACCTTATAAGGAAGACAAAGAGGTCCATTAGTACTATTTATCATCCTAAAGTCATCTTTTGTATCATATTCAACTGTTTGTAGGCAGATGAGATAAATATTTGATCATTTATTGGTCCACACTATATTCTATCATGATGCGGCTGGGTTTGGATTTTTAGAAGAAATTTTGCTCGAATCGCTGTAGATGTCGTCTAACATTATACTAGATTTTTCTCAAATTATTGAACTGATGATGACAAAACTTGACAGGAATGCTTGAAATAATCCGTATTGCAAAGGAAAAAAGTCACATTCAGTTTATTTAACAAAAAAGTCTTCTTTAGGTGTAATACCACCAAATCATAGTACGTCACATCCGGTTGCATACGAAAATAGGTCTAAAAAAATATTCCCTTGAATTTGACAGTTGTAGGTAATTGATCCTACATTTCATTGCAGTAAAACATTTCTGGGTCATAAACATATATCTTGGGTATTTCAAAGCACCATTATTTTTTTATTTGGGGTTTCTATAAAATATTTTGGAAACTTGAGGTTACATGGTTACTAAAGCTTGTACACAGGTTAAAAAAGGGGGAAAATTTGATTGGTTAACTTCCAGTGATGATTATTTTCTTATATGCAATGAAATGTTATGTGAAATTTTTTCTATAGTACTGGACAGGATAAAACTTTACTCATGCCAAGTATTTCTTTATTTGAAACAAAGACATATTCTGCACAATGTTTTGAAAAGTGCAAATTTAACAAAGACTAATAGGGGAAAATCAATGGTGGTACTACACCTAATATGGGAAGCTGTACATGCACTTTTGACCTTGTGAGTACTCTCATGTGTTAAAATTTCTTGCTATTTAAGTGAAATATTACAAATAATGAAATATTCTGAGTGGATTGAGTCTCCAAAACACATTATATAAGAAAATTTCCTTGAAATAGGACTTTACCATGAATATTAGTTGACAGAACAAGCCATACTTAGAGTTTGGGTGAGCTTTTTCTCCTTATTTATTATATTCTGCTATACTAGAAATTTTTTCCTAGGAAATACTTAAATAAATATATAGTTTTAAGTAAATGAAATTATTTTTAAAGCAGTAACAACAAATTATTCACCAAAACAGAAGCTTTTTATGTCCCTCTCTGGGACGCGGCGTAAATTTAAGTTTTACGTAAGGACTTATTGAAACCTCCTTGGAGACAGCAAACTTTTATAGTTCATTCAGCTTGAATACTTCAATTAATCATTTATTATAACATTTCTATCATAAATGAGTGAAAGTTACCCCAGAAGTTTTATTTATTGGCCTAAAAAGTAGAAATTTTGAGGAAATGAGAGGTATAAATGGACCAAAAGAGACCTTATAAGGAAGACAAAGAGGTCCATTAGTACTATTTATCATCCTAAAGTCATCTTTTGTATCATATTCAACTGTTTGTAGGCAGATGAGATAAATATTTGATCATTTATTGGTCCACACTATATTCTATCATGATGCGGCTGGGTTTGGATTTTTAGAAGAAATTTTGCTCGAATCGCTGTAGATGTCGTCTAACATTATACTAGATTTTTCTCATATTATTGAACTGATTATGACAAAACTTGACAGGAATGCTTGAAATAATCCGTATTGCAAAGGAAAAAAGTCACATTCAGTTTATTTAACAAAAAAGTCTTCTTTAGGTGTAATACCACCAAATCATAGTACGTCACATCCGGTTGCATACGAAAATAGGTCTAAAAAAATATTCCCTTGAATTTGACAGTTGTAGGTAATTGATCCTACATTTCATTGCAGTAAAACATTTCTGGGTCATAAACATATATCTTGGGTATTTCAAAGCACCATTATTTTTTTATTTGGGGTTTCTATAAAATATTTTGGAAACTTGAGGTTACATGGTTACTAAAGCTTGTACACAGGTTAAAAAAGGGGGAAAATTTGATTGGTTAACTTCCAGTGATGATTATTTTCTTATATGCAATGAAATGTTATGTGAAATTTTTTCTATAGTACTGGACAGGATAAAACTTTACTCATGCCAAGTATTTCTTTATTTGAAACAAAGACATATTCTGCACAATGTTTTGAAAAGTGCAAATTTAACAAAGACTAATAGGGGAAAATCAATGGTGGTACTACACCTAATATGGGAAGCTGTACATGCACTTTTGACCTTGTGAGTACTCTCATGTGTTAAAATTTCTTGCTATTTAAGTGAAATATTACAAATAATGAAATATTCTGAGTGGATTGAGTCTCCAAAACACATTATATAAGAAAATTTCCTTGAAATAGGACTTTACCATGAATATTAGTTGACAGAACAAGCCATACTTAGAGTTTGGGTGAGCTTTTTCTCCTTATTTATTATATTCTGCTATACTAGAAATTTTTTCCTAGGAAATACTTAAATAAATATATAGTTTTAAGTACATGAAATTATTTTTAAAGCAGTAACAACAAATTATTCACCAAAACAGAAGCTTTTTATGTCCCTCTCTGGGACGCGGCGTAAATTTAAGTTTTACGTAAGGACTTATTGAAACCTCCTTGGAGACAGCAAACTTTTATAGTTCATTCAGCTTGAATACTTCAATTAATCATTTATTATAACATTTCTATCATAAATGAGTGAAAGTTACCCCAGAAGTTTTATTTATTGGCCTAAAAAGTAGAAATTTTGAGGAAATGAGAGGTATAAATGGACCAAAAGAGACCTTATAAGGAAGACAAAGAGGTCCATTAGTACTATTTATCATCCTAAAGTCATCTTTTGTATCATATTCAACTGTTTGTAGGCAGATGAGATAAATATTTGATCATTTATTGGTCCACACTATATTCTATCATGATGCAGCTGGGTTTGGATTTTTAGAAGAAATTTTGCTCGAATCGCTGTAGATGTCGTCTAACATTATACTAGATTTTTCTCAAATTATTGAACTGATTATGACAAAACTTGACAGGAATGCTTGAAATAATCCGTATTGCAAAGGAAAAAAGTCACATTCAGTTTATTTAACAAAAAAGTCTTCTTTAGGTGTAATACCACCAAATCATAGTACGTCACATCCGGTTGCATACGAAAATAGGTCTAAAAAAATATTCCCTTGAATTTGACAGTTGTAGGTAATTGATCCTACATTTCATTGCAGTAAAACATTTCTGGGTCATAAACATATATCTTGGGTATTTCAAAGCACCATTATTTTTTTATTTGGGGTTTCTATAAAATATTTTGGAAACTTGAGGTTACATGGTTACTAAAGCTTGTACACAGGTTAAAAAAGGGGGAAAATTTGATTGGTTAACTTCCAGTGATGATTATTTTCTTATATGCAATGAAATGTTATGTGAAATTTTTTCTATAGTACTGGACAGGATAAAACTTTACTCATGCCAAGTATTTCTTTATTTGAAACAAAGACATATTCTGCACAATGTTTTGAAAAGTGCAAATTTAACAAAGACTAATAGGGGAAAATCAATGGTGGTACTACACCTAATATGGGAAGCTGTACATGCACTTTTGACCTTGTGAGTACTCTCATGTGTTAAAATTTCTTGCTATTTAAGTGAAATATTACAAATAATGAAATATTCTGAGTGGATTGAGTCTCCAAAACACATTATATAAGAAAATTTCCTTGAAATAGGACTTTACCATGAATATTAGTTGACAGAACAAGCCATACTTAGAGTTTGGGTGAGCTTTTTCTCCTTATTTATTATATTCTGCTATACTAGAAATTTTTTCCTAGGAAATACTTAAATAAATATATAGTTTTAAGTAAATGAAATTATTTTTAAAGCAGTAACAACAAATTATTCACCAAAACAGAAGCTTTTTATGTCCCTCTCTGGGACGCGGCGTAAATTTAAGTTTTACGTAAGGACTTATTGAAACCTCCTTGGAGACAGCAAACTTTTATAGTTCATTCAGCTTGAATACTTCAATTAATCATTTATTATAACATTTCTATCATAAATGAGTGAAAGTTACCCCAGAAGTTTTATTTATTGGCCTAAAAAGTAGAAATTTTGAGGAAATGAGAGGTATAAATGGACCAAAAGAGACCTTATAAGGAAGACAAAGAGGTCCATTAGTACTATTTATCATCCTAAAGTCATCTTTTGTATCATATTCAACTGTTTGTAGGCAGATGAGATAAATATTTGATCATTTATTGGTCCACACTATATTCTATCATGATGCGGCTGGGTTTGGATTTTTAGAAGAAATTTTGCTCGAATCGCTGTAGATGTCGTCTAACATTATACTAGATTTTTCTCAAATTATTGAACTGATTATGACAAAACTTGACAGGAATGCTTGAAATAATCCGTATTGCAAAGGAAAAAAGTCACATTCAGTTTATTTAACAAAAAAGTCTTCTTTAGGTGTAATACCACCAAATCATAGTACGTCACATCCGGTTGCATACGAAAATAGGTCTAAAAAAATATTCCCTTGAATTTGACAGTTGTAGGTAATTGATCCTACATTTCATTGCAGTAAAACATTTCTGGGTCATAAACATATATCTTGGGTATTTCAAAGCACCATTATTTTTTTATTTGGGGTTTCTATAAAATATTTTGGAAACTTGAGGTTACATGGTTACTAAAGCTTGTACACAGGTTAAAAAAGGGGGAAAATTTGATTGGTTAACTTCCAGTGATGATTATTTTCTTATATGCAATGAAATGTTATGTGAAATTTTTTCTATAGTACTGGACAGGATAAAACTTTACTCATGCCAAGTATTTCTTTATTTGAAACAAAGACATATTCTGCACAATGTTTTGAAAAGTGCAAATTTAACAAAGACTAATAGGGGAAAATCAATGGTGGTACTACACCTAATATGGGAAGCTGTACATGCACTTTTGACCTTGTGAGTACTCTCATGTGTTAAAATTTCTTGCTATTTAAGTGAAATATTACAAATAATGAAATATTCTGAGTGGATTGAGTCTCCAAAACACATTATATAAGAAAATTTCCTTGAAATAGGACTTTACCATGAATATTAGTTGACAGAACAAGCCATACTTAGAGTTTGGGTGAGCTTTTTCTCCTTATTTATTATATTCTGCTATACTAGAAATTTTTTCCTAGGAAATACTTAAATAAATATATAGTTTTAAGTAAATGAAATTATTTTTAAAGCAGTAACAACAAATTATTCACCAAAACAGAAGCTTTTTATGTCCCTCTCTGGGACGCGGCGTAAATTTAAGTTTTACGTAAGGACTTATTGAAACCTCCTTGGAGACAGCAAACTTTTATAGTTCATTCAGCTTGAATACTTCAATTAATCATTTATTATAACATTTCTATCATAAATGAGTGAAAGTTACCCCAGAAGTTTTATTTATTGGCCTAAAAAGTAGAAATTTTGAGGAAATGAGAGGTATAAATGGACCAAAAGAGACCTTATAAGGAAGACAAAGAGGTCCATTAGTACTATTTATCATCCTAAAGTCATCTTTTGTATCATATTCAACTGTTTGTAGGCAGATGAGATAAATATTTGATCATTTATTGGTCCACACTATATTCTATCATGATGCGGCTGGGTTTGGATTTTTAGAAGAAATTTTGCTCGAATCGCTGTAGATGTCGTCTAACATTATACTAGATTTTTCTCAAATTATTGAACTGATTATGACAAAACTTGACAGGAATGCTTGAAATAATCCGTATTGCAAAGGAAAAAAGTCACATTCAGTTTATTTAACAAAAAAGTCTTCTTTAGGTGTAATACCACCAAATCATAGTACGTCACATCCGGTTGCATACGAAAATAGGTCTAAAAAAATATTCCCTTGAATTTGACAGTTGTAGGTAATTGATCCTACATTTCATTGCAGTAAAACATTTCTGGGTCATAAACATATATCTTGTGTATTTCAAAGCACCATTATTTTTTTATTTGGGGTTTCTATAAAATATTTTGGAAACTTGAGGTTACATGGTTACTAAAGCTTGTACACAGGTTAAAAAAGGGGGAAAATTTGATTGGTTAACTTCCAGTGATGATTATTTTCTTATATGCAATGAAATGTTATGTGAAATTTTTTCTATAGTACTGGACAGGATAAAACTTTACTCATGCCAAGTATTTCTTTATTTGAAACAAAGACATATTCTGCACAATGTTTTGAAAAGTGCAAATTTAACAAAGACTAATAGGGGAAAATCAATGGTGGTACTACACCTAATATGGGAAGCTGTACATGCACTTTTGACCTTGTGAGTACTCTCATGTGTTAAAATTTCTTGCTATTTAAGTGAAATATTACAAATAATGAAATATTCTGAGTGGATTGAGTCTCCAAAACACATTATATAAGAAAATTTCCTTGAAATAGGACTTTACCATGAATATTAGTTGACAGAACAAGCCATACTTAGAGTTTGGGTGAGCTTTTTCTCCTTATTTATTATATTCTGCTATACTAGAAATTTTTTCCTAGGAAATACTTAAATAAATATATAGTTTTAAGTAAATGAAATTATTTTTAAAGCAGTAACAACAAATTATTCACCAAAACAGAAGCTTTTTATGTCCCTCTCTGGGACGCGGCGTAAATTTAAGTTTTACGTAAGGACTTATTGAAACCTCCTTGGAGACAGCAAACTTTTATACGGATAGTTCATTCAGCTTGAATACTTCAATTAATCATTTATTATAACATTTCTATCATAAATGAGTGAAAGTTACCCCAGAAGTTTTATTTATTGGCCTAAAAAGTAGAAATTTTGAGGAAATGAGAGGTATAAATGGACCAAAAGAGACCTTATAAGGAAGACAAAGAGGTCCATTAGTACTATTTATCATCCTAAAGTCATCTTTTGTATCATATTCAACTGTTTGTAGGCAGATGAGATAAATATTTGATCATTTATTGGTCCACACTATATTCTATCATGATGCGGCTGGGTTTGGATTTTTAGAAGAAATTTTGCTCGAATCGCTGTAGATGTCGTCTAACATTATACTAGATTTTTCTCAAATTATTGAACTGATTATGACAAAACTTGACAGGAATGCTTGAAATAATCCGTATTGCAAAGGAAAAAAGTCACATTCAGTTTATTTAACAAAAAAGTCTTCTTTAGGTGTAATACCACCAAATCATAGTACGTCACATCCGGTTGCATACGAAAATAGGTCTAAAAAAATATTCCCTTGAATTTGACAGTTGTAGGTAATTGATCCTACATTTCATTGCAGTAAAACATTTCTGGGTCATAAACATATATCTTGGGTATTTCAAAGCACCATTATTTTTTTATTTGGGGTTTCTATAAAATATTTTGGAAACTTGAGGTTACATGGTTACTAAAGCTTGTACACAGGTTAAAAAAGGGGGAAAATTTGATTGGTTAACTTCCAGTGATGATTATTTTCTTATATGCAATGAAATGTTATGTGAAATTTTTTCTATAGTACTGGACAGGATAAAACTTTACTCATGCCAAGTATTTCTTTATTTGAAACAAAGACATATTCTGCACAATGTTTTGAAAAGTGCAAATTTAACAAAGACTAATAGGGGAAAATCAATGGTGGTACTACACCTAATATGGGAAGCTGTACATGCACTTTTGACCTTGTGAGTACTCTCATGTGTTAAAATTTCTTGCTATTTAAGTGAAATATTACAAATAATGAAATATTCTGAGTGGATTGAGTCTCCAAAACACATTATATAAGAAAATTTCCTTGAAATAGGACTTTACCATGAATATTAGTTGACAGAACAAGCCATACTTAGAGTTTGGGTGAGCTTTTTCTCCTTATTTATTATATTCTGCTATACTAGAAATTTTTTCCTAGGAAATACTTAAATAAATATATAGTTTTAAGTAAATGAAATTATTTTTAAAGCAGTAACAACAAATTATTCACCAAAACAGAAGCTTTTTATGTCCCTCTCTGGGACGCGGCGTAAATTTAAGTTTTACGTAAGGACTTATTGAAACCTCCTTGGAGACAGCAAACTTTTATACGGATAGTTCATTCAGCTTGAATACTTCAATTAATCATTTATTATAACATTTCTATCATAAATGAGTGAAAGTTACCCCAGAAGTTTTATTTATTGGCCTAAAAAGTAGAAATTTTGAGGAAATGAGAGGTATAAATGGACCAAAAGAGACCTTATAAGGAAGACAAAGAGGTCCATTAGTACTATTTATCATCCTAAAGTCATCTTTTGTATCATATTCAACTGTTTGTAGGCAGATGAGATAAATATTTGATCATTTATTGGTCCACACTATATTCTATCATGATGCGGCTGGGTTTGGATTTTTAGAAGAAATTTTGCTCGAATCGCTGTAGATGTCGTCTGACATTATACTAGATTTTTCTCAAATTATTGAACTGATTATGACAAAACTTGACAGGAATGCTTGAAATAATCCGTATTGCAAAGGAAAAAAGTCACATTCAGTTTATTTAACAAAAAAGTCTTCTTTAGGTGTAATACCACCAAATCATAGTACGTCACATCCGGTTGCATACGAAAATAGGTCTAAAAAAATATTCCCTTGAATTTGACAGTTGTAGGTAATTGATCCTACATTTCATTGCAGTAAAACATTTCTGGGTCATAAACATATATCTTGGGTATTTCAAAGCACCATTATTTTTTTATTTGGGGTTTCTATAAAATATTTTGGAAACTTGAGGTTACATGGTTACTAAAGCTTGTACACAGGTTAAAAAAGGGGGAAAATTTGATTGGTTAACTTCCAGTGATGATTATTTTCTTATATGCAATGAAATGTTATGTGAAATTTTTTCTATAGTACTGGACAGGATAAAACTTTACTCATGCCAAGTATTTCTTTATTTGAAACAAAGACATATTCTGCACAATGTTTTGAAAAGTGCAAATTTAACAAAGACTAATAGGGGAAAATCAATGGTGGTACTACACCTAATATGGGAAGCTGTACATGCACTTTTGACCTTGTGAGTACTCTCATGTGTTAAAATTTCTTGCTATTTAAGTGAAATATTACAAATAATGAAATATTCTGAGTGGATTGAGTCTCCAAAACACATTATATAAGAAAATTTCCTTGAAATAGGACTTTACCATGAATATTAGTTGACAGAACAAGCCATACTTAGAGTTTGGGTGAGCTTTTTCTCCTTATTTATTATATTCTGCTATACTAGAAATTTTTTCCTAGGAAATACTTAAATAAATATATAGTTTTAAGTAAATGAAATTATTTTTAAAGCAGTAACAACAAATTATTCACCAAAACAGAAGCTTTTTATGTCCCTCTCTGGGACGCGGCGTAAATTTAAGTTTTACGTAAGGACTTATTGAAACCTCCTTGGAGACAGCAAACTTTTATACGGATAGTTCATTCAGCTTGAATACTTCAATTAATCATTTATTATAACATTTCTATCATAAATGAGTGAAAGTTACCCCAGAAGTTTTATTTATTGGCCTAAAAAGTAGAAATTTTGAGGAAATGAGAGGTATAAATGGACCAAAAGAGACCTTATAAGGAAGACAAAGAGGTCCATTAGTACTATTTATCATCCTAAAGTCATCTTTTGTATCATATTCAACTGTTTGTAGGCAGATGAGATAAATATTTGATCATTTATTGGTCCACACTATATTCTATCATGATGCGGCTGGGTTTGGATTTTTAGAAGAAATTTTGCTCGAATCGCTGTAGATGTCGTCTAACATTATACTAGATTTTTCTCAAATTATTGAACTGATTATGACAAAACTTGACAGGAATGCTTGAAATAATCCGTATTGCAAAGGAAAAAAGTCACATTCAGTTTATTTAACAAAAAAGTCTTCTTTAGGTGTAATACCACCAAATCATAGTACGTCACATCCGGTTGCATACGAAAATAGGTCTAAAAAAATATTCCCTTGAATTTGACAGTTGTAGGTAATTGATCCTACATTTCATTGCAGTAAAACATTTCTGGGTCATAAACATATATCTTGGGTATTTCAAAGCACCATTATTTTTTTATTTGGGGTTTCTATAAAATATTTTGGAAACTTGAGGTTACATGGTTACTAAAGCTTGTACACAGGTTAAAAAAGGGGGAAAATTTGATTGGTTAACTTCCAGTGATGATTATTTTCTTATATGCAATGAAATGTTATGTGAATTTTTTTCTATAGTACTGGACAGGATAAAACTTTACTCATGCCAAGTATTTCTTTATTTGAAACAAAGACATATTCTGCACAATGTTTTGAAAAGTGCAAATTTAACAAAGACTAATAGGGGAAAATCAATGGTGGTACTACACCTAATATGGGAAGCTGTACATGCACTTTTGACCTTGTGAGTACTCTCATGTGTTAAAATTTCTTGCTATTTAAGTGAAATATTACAAATAATGAAATATTCTGAGTGGATTGAGTCTCCAAAACACATTATATAAGAAAATTTCCTTGAAATAGGACTTTACCATGAATATTAGTTGACAGAACAAGCCATACTTAGAGTTTGGGTGAGCTTTTTCTCCTTATTTATTATATTCTGCTATACTAGAAATTTTTTCCTAGGAAATACTTAAATAAATATATAGTTTTAAGTAAATGAAATTATTTTTAAAGCAGTAACAACAAATTATTCACCAAAACAGAAGCTTTTTATGTCCCTCTCTGGGACGCGGCGTAAATTTAAGTTTTACGTAAGGACTTATTGAAACCTCCTTGGAGACAGCAAACTTTTATACGGATAGTTCATTCAGCTTGAATACTTCAATTTATCATTTATTATAACATTTCTATCATAAATGAGTGAAAGTTACCCCAGAATTTTTATTTATTGGCCTAAAAAGTAGAAATTTTGAGGAAATGAGAGGTATAAATGGACCAAAAGAGACCTTATAAGGAAGACAAAGAGGTCCATTAGTACTATTTATCATCCTAAAGTCATCTTTTGTATCATATTCAACTGTTTGTAGGCAGATGAGATAAATATTTGATCATTTATTGGTCCACACTATATTCTATCATGATGCGGCTGGGTTTGGATTTTTAGAAGAAATTTTGCTCGAATCGCTGTAGATGTCGTCTAACATTATACTAGATTTTTCTCAAATTATTGAACTGATTATGACAAAACTTGACAGGAATGCTTGAAATAATCCGTATTGCAAAGGAAAAAAGTCACATTCAGTTTATTTAACAAAAAAGTCTTTTTTAGGTGTAATACCACCAAATCATAGTACGTCACATCCGGTTGCATACGAAAATAGGTCTAAAAAAATATTCCCTTGAATTTGACAGTTGTAGGTAATTGATCCTACATTTCATTGCAGTAAAACATTTCTGGGTCATAAACATATATCTTGTGTATTTCAAAGCACCATTATTTTTTTATTTGGGGTTTCTATAAAATATTTTGGAAACTTGAGGTTACATGGTTACTAAAGCTTGTACACAGGTTAAAAAAGGGGGAAAATTTGATTGGTTAACTTCCAGTGATGATTATTTTCTTATATGCAATGAAATGTTATGTGAAATTTTTTCTATAGTACTGGACAGGATAAAACTTTACTCATGCCAAGTATTTCTTTATTTGAAACAAAGACATATTCTGCACAATGTTTTGAAAAGTGTAAATTTAACAAAGACTAATAGGGGAAAATCAATGGTGGTACTACACCTAATATAAAGGTGTAATACCACCAAATCATAGTACGTCACATCCGGTTGCATACGAAAATAGGTTTAAAAAAATATTCCCTTGAATTTGACAGTTGTAGGTAATTGATCCTACATTTCATTGCAGTAAAACATTTCTGGGTCATAAACATATATCTTGGGTATTTCAAAGCACCATTATTTTTTTATTTGGGGTTTCTATAAAATATTTTGGAAACTTGAGGTTACATGGTTACTAAAGCTTGTACACAGGTTAAAAAAGGGGGAAAATTTGATTGGTTAACTTCCAGTGATGATTATTTTCTTATATGCAATGAAATGTTATGTGAAATTTTTTCTATAGTACTGGACAGGATAAAACTTTACTCATGCCAAGTATTTCTTTATTTGAAACAAAGACATATTCTGCACAATGTTTTGAAAAGTGCAAATTTAACAAAGACTAATAGGGGAAAATCAATGGTGGTACTACACCTAATATGGGAAGCTGTACATGCACTTTTGACCTTGTGAGTACTCTCATGTGTTAAAATTTCTTGCTATTTAAGTGAAATATTACAAATAATGAAATATTCTGAGTGGATTGAGTCTCCAAAACACATTATATAAGAAAATTTCCTTGAAATAGGACTTTACCATGAATATTAGTTGACAGAACAAGCCATACTTAGAGTTTGGGTGAGCTTTTTCTCCTTATTTATTATATTCTGCTATACTAGAAATTTTTTCCTAGGAAATACTTAAATAAATATATAGTTTTAAGTAAATGAAATTATTTTTAAAGCAGTAACAACAAATTATTCACCAAAACAGAAGCTTTTTATGTCCCTCTCTGGGACGCGGCGTAAATTTAAGTTTTACGTAAGGACTTATTGAAACCTCCTTGGAGACAGCAAACTTTTATACGGATAGTTCATTCAGCTTGAATACTTCAATTAATCATTTATTATAACATTTCTATCATAAATGAGTGAAAGTTACCCCAGAATTTTTATTTATTGGCCTAAAAAGTAGAAATTTTGAGGAAATGAGAGGTATAAATGGACCAAAAGAGACCTTATAAGGAAGACAAAGAGGTCCATTAGTACTATTTATCATCCTAAAGTCATCTTTTGTATCATATTCAACTGTTTGTAGGCAGATGAGATAAATATTTGATCATTTATTGGTCCACACTATATTCTATCATGATGCGGCTGGGTTTGGATTTTTAGAAGAAATTTTGCTCGAATCGCTGTAGATGTCGTCTAACATTATACTAGATTTTTCTCAAATTATTGAACTGATTATGACAAAACTTGACAGGAATGCTTGAAATAATCCGTATTACAAAGGAAAAAAGTCACATTCAGTTTATTTAACAAAAAAGTCTTCTTTAGGTGTAATACCACCAAATCATAGTACGTCACATCCGGTAACATACGAAAATAGGTCTAAAAAAATATTCCCTTGAATTTGACAGTTGTAGGTAATTGATCCTACATTTCATTGCAGTAAAACATTTCTGGGTCATAAACATATATCTTGGGTATTTCAAAGCACCATTATTTTTTTATTTGGGGTTTCTATAAAATATTTTGGAAACTTGAGGTTACATGGTTACTAAAGCTTGTACACAGGTTAAAAAAGGGGGAAAATTTGATTGGTTAACTTCCAGTGATGATTATTTTCTTATATGCAATGAAATGTTATGTGAAATTTTTTCTATAGTACTGGACAGGATAAAACTTTACTCATGCCAAGTATTTCTTTATTTGAAACAAAGACATATTCTGCACAATGTTTTGAAAAGTGCAAATTTAACAAAGACTAATAGGGGAAAATCAATGGTGGTACTACACCTAATATGGGAAGCTGTACATGCACTTTTGACCTTGTGAGTACTCTCATGTGTTAAAATTTCTTGCTATTTAAGTGAAATATTACAAATAATGAAATATTCTGAGTGGATTGAGTCTCCAAAACACATTATATAAGAAAATTTCCTTGAAATAGGACTTTACCATGAATATTAGTTGACAGAACAAGCCATACTTAGAGTTTGGGTGAGCTTTTTCTCCTTATTTATTATATTCTGCTATACTAGAAATTTTTTCCTAGGAAATACTTAAATAAATATATAGTTTTAAGTAAATGAAATTATTTTTAAAGCAGTAACAACAAATTATTCACCAAAACAGAAGCTTTTTATGTCCCTCTCTGGGACGCGGCGTAAATTTAAGTTTTACGTAAGGACTTATTGAAACCTCCTTGGAGACAGCAAACTTTTATACGGATAGTTCATTCAGCTTGAATACTTCAATTAATCATTTATTATAACATTTCTATCATAAATGAGTGAAAGTTACCCCAGAATTTTTATTTATTGGCCTAAAAAGTAGAAATTTTGAGGAAATGAGAGGTATAAATGGACCAAAAGAGACCTTATAAGGAAGACAAAGAGGTCCATTAGTACTATTTATCATCCTAAAGTCATCTTTTGTATCATATTCAACTGTTTGTAGGCAGATGAGATAAATATTTGATCATTTATTGGTCCACACTATATTCTATCATGATGCGGCTGGGTTTGGATTTTTAGAAGAAATTTTGCTCGAATCGCTGTAGATGTCGTCTAACATTATACTAGATTTTTCTCAAATTATTGAACTGATTATGACAAAACTTGACAGGAATGCTTGAAATAATCCGTATTACAAAGGAAAAAAGTCACATTCAGTTTATTTAACAAAAAAGTCTTCTTTAGGTGTAATACCACCAAATCATAGTACGTCACATCCGGTTGCATACGAAAATAGGTCTAAAAAAATATTCCCTTGAATTTGACAGTTGTAGGTAATTGATCCTACATTTCATTGCAGTAAAACATTTCTGGGTCATAAACATATATCTTGGGTATTTCAAAGCACCATTATTTTTTTATTTGGGGTTTCTATAAAATATTTTGGAAACTTGAGGTTACATGGTTACTAAAGCTTGTACACAGGTTAAAAAAGGGGGAAAATTTGATTGGTTAACTTCCAGTGATGATTATTTTCTTATATGCAATGAAATGTTATGTGAAATTTTTTCTATAGTACTGGACAGGATAAAACTTTACTCATGCCAAGTATTTCTTTATTTGAAACAAAGACATATTCTGCACAATGTTTTGAAAAGTGCAAATTTAACAAAGACTAATAGGGGAAAATCAATGGTGGTACTACACCTAATATGGGAAGCTGTACATGCACTTTTGACCTTGTGAGTACTCTCATGTGTTAAAATTTCTTGCTATTTAAGTGAAATATTACAAATAATGAAATATTCTGAGTGGATTGAGTCTCCAAAACACATTATATAAGAAAATTTCCTTGAAATAGGACTTTACCATGAATATTAGTTGACAGAACAAGCCATACTTAGAGTTTGGGTGAGCTTTTTCTCCTTATTTATTATATTCTGCTATACTAGAAATTTTTTCCTAGGAAATACTTAAATAAATATATAGTTTTAAGTAAATGAAATTATTTTTAAAGCAGTAACAACAAATTATTCACCAAAACAGAAGCTTTTTATGTCCCTCTCTGGGACGCGGCGTAAATTTAAGTTTTACGTAAGGACTTATTGAAACCTCCTTGGAGACAGCAAACTTTTATACGGATAGTTCATTCAGCTTGAATACTTCAATTAATCATTTATTATAACATTTCTATCATAAATGAGTGAAAGTTACCCCAGAATTTTTATTTATTGGCCTAAAAAGTAGAAATTTTGAGGAAATGAGAGGTATAAATGGACCAAAAGAGACCTTATAAGGAAGACAAAGAGGTCCATTAGTACTATTTATCATCCTAAAGTCATCTTTTGTATCATATTCAACTGTTTGTAGGCAGATGAGATAAATATTTGATCATTTATTGGTCCACACTATATTCTATCATGATGCGGCTGGGTTTGGATTTTTAGAAGAAATTTTGCTCGAATCGCTGTAGATGTCGTCTAACATTATACTAGATTATTCTCAAATTATTGAACTGATTATGACAAAACTTGACAGGAATGCTTGAAATAATCCGTATTACAACGGAAAAAAGTCACATTCAGTTTATTTAACAAAAAAGTCTTCTTTAGGTGTAATACCACCAAATCATAGTACGTCACATCCGGTTGCATACGAAAATAGGTCTAAAAAAATATTCCCTTGAATTTGACAGTTGTAGGTAATTGATCCTACATTTCATTGCAGTAAAACATTTCTGGGTCATAAACATATATCTTGGGTATTTCAAAGCACCATTATTTTTTTATTTGGGGTTTCTATAAAATATTTTGGAAACTTGAGGTTACATGGTTACTAAAGCTTGTACACAGGTTAAAAAAGGGGGAAAATTTGATTGGTTAACTTCCAGTGATGATTATTTTCTTATATGCAATGAAATGTTATGTGAAATTTTTTCTATAGTACTGGACAGGATAAAACTTTACTCATGCCAAGTATTTCTTTATTTGAAACAAAGACATATTCTGCACAATGTTTTGAAAAGTGCAAATTTAACAAAGACTAATAGGGGAAAATCAATGGTGGTACTACACCTAATATGGGAAGCTGTACATGCACTTTTGACCTTGTGAGTACTCTCATGTGTTAAAATTTCTTGCTATTTAAGTGAAATATTACAAATAATGAAATATTCTGAGTGGATTGAGTCTCCAAAACACATTATATAAGAAAATTTCCTTGAAATAGGACTTTACCATGAATATTAGTTGACAGAACAAGCCATACTTAGAGTTTGGGTGAGCTTTTTCTCCTTATTTATTATATTCTGCTATACTAGAAATTTTTTCCTAGGAAATACTTAAATAAATATATAGTTTTAAGTAAATGAAATTATTTTTAAAGCAGTAACAACAAATTATTCACCAAAACAGAAGCTTTTTATGTCCCTCTCTGGGACGCGGCGTAAATTTAAGTTTTACGTAAGGACTTATTGAAACCTCCTTGGAGACAGCAAACTTTTATACGGATAGTTCATTCAGCTTGAATACTTCAATTAATCATTTATTATAACATTTCTATCATAAATGAGTGAAAGTTACCCCAGAATTTTTATTTATTGGCCTAAAAAGTAGAAATTTTGAGGAAATGAGAGGTATAAATGGACCAAAAGAGACCTTATAAGGAAGACAAAGAGGTCCATTAGTACTATTTATCATCCTAAAGTCATCTTTTGTATCATATTCAACTGTTTGTAGGCAGATGAGATAAATATTTGATCATTTATTGGTCCACACTATATTCTATCATGATGCGGCTGGGTTTGGATTTTTAGAAGAAATTTTGCTCGAATCGCTGTAGATGTCGTCTAACATTATACTAGATTATTCTCAAATTATTGAACTGATTATGACAAAACTTGACAGGAATGCTTGAAATAATCCGTATTACAAAGGAAAAAAGTCACATTCAGTTTATTTAACAAAAAAGTCTTCTTTAGGTGTAATACCACCAAATCATAGTACGTCACATCCGGTTGCATACGAAAATAGGTCTAAAAAAATATTCCCTTGAATTTGACAGTTGTAGGTAATTGATCCTACATTTCATTGCAGTAAAACATTTCTGGGTCATAAACATATATCTTGGGTATTTCAAAGCACCATTATTTTTTTATTTGGGGTTTCTATAAAATATTTTGGAAACTTGAGGTTACATGGTTACTAAAGCTTGTACACAGGTTAAAAAAGGGGGAAAATTTGATTGGTTAACTTCCAGTGATGATTATTTTCTTATATGCAATGAAATGTTATGTGAAATTTTTTCTATAGTACTGGACAGGATAAAACTTTACTCATGCCAAGTATTTCTTTATTTGAAACAAAGACATATTCTGCACAATGTTTTGAAAAGTGCAAATTTAACAAAGACTAATAGGGGAAAATCAATGGTGGTACTACACCTAATATGGGAAGCTGTACATGCACTTTTGACCTTGTGAGTACTCTCATGTGTTAAAATTTCTTGCTATTTAAGTGAAATATTACAAATAATGAAATATTCTGAGTGGATTGAGTCTCCAAAACACATTATATAAGAAAATTTCCTTGAAATAGGACTTTACCATGAATATTAGTTGACAGAACAAGCCATACTTAGAGTTTGGGTGAGCTTTTTCTCCTTATTTATTATATTCTGCTATACTAGAAATTTTTTCCTAGGAAATACTTAAATAAATATATAGTTTTAAGTAAATGAAATTATTTTTAAAGCAGTAACAACAAATTATTCACCAAAACAGAAGCTTTTTATGTCCCTCTCTGGGACGCGGCGTAAATTTAAGTTTTACGTAAGGACTTATTGAAACCTCCTTGGAGACAGCAAACTTTTATACGGATAGTTCATTCAGCTTGAATACTTCAATTAATCATTTATTATAACATTTCTATCATAAATGAGTGAAAGTTACCCCAAAATTTTTATTTATTGGCCTAAAAAGTAGAAATTTTGAGGAAATGAGAGGTATAAATGGACCAAAAGAGACCTTATAAGGAAGACAAAGAGGTCCATTAGTACTATTTATCATCCTAAAGTCATCTTTTGTATCATATTCAACTGTTTGTAGGCAGATGAGATAAATATTTGATCATTTATTGGTCCACACTATATTCTATCATGATGCGGCTGGGTTTGGATTTTTAGAAGAAATTTTGCTCGAATCGCTGTAGATGTCGTCTAACATTATACTAGATTTTTCTCAAATTATTGAACTGATTATGACAAAACTTGACAGGAATGCTTGAAATAATCCGTATTACAAAGGAAAAAAGTCACATTCAGTTTATTTAACAAAAAAGTCTTCTTTAGGTGTAATACCACCAAATCATAGTACGTCACATCCGGTTGCATACGAAAATAGGTCTAAAAAAATATTCCCTTGAATTTGACAGTTGTAGGTAATTGATCCTACATTTCATTGCAGTAAAACATTTCTGGGTCATAAACATATATCTTGGGTATTTCAAAGCACCATTATTTTTTTATTTGGGGTTTCTATAAAATATTTTGGAAACTTGAGGTTACATGGTTACTAAAGCTTGTACACAGGTTAAAAAAGGGGGAAAATTTGATTGGTTAACTTCCAGTGATGATTATTTTCTTATATGCAATGAAATGTTATGTGAAATTTTTTCTATAGTACTGGACAGGATAAAACTTTACTCATGCCAAGTATTTCTTTATTTGAAACAAAGACATATTCTGCACAATGTTTTGAAAAGTGCAAATTTAACAAAGACTAATAGGGGAAAATCAATGGTGGTACTACACCTAATATGGGAAGCTGTACATGCACTTTTGACCTTGTGAGTACTCTCATGTGTTAAAATTTCTTGCTATTTAAGTGAAATATTACAAATAATGAAATATTCTGAGTGGATTGAGTCTCCAAAACACATTATATAAGAAAATTTCCTTGAAATAGGACTTTACCATGAATATTAGTTGACAGAACAAGCCATACTTAGAGTTTGGGTGAGCTTTTTCTCCTTATTTATTATATTCTGCTATACTAGAAATTTTTTCCTAGGAAATACTTAAATAAATATATAGTTTTAAGTAAATGAAATTATTTTTAAAGCAGTAACAACAAATTATTCACCAAAACAGAAGCTTTTTATGTCCCTCTCTGGGACGCGGCGTAAATTTAAGTTTTACGTAAGGACTTATTGAAACCTCCTTGGAGACAGCAAACTTTTATACGGATAGTTCATTCAGCTTGAATACTTCAATTAATCATTTATTATAACATTTCTATCATAAATGAGTGAAAGTTACCCCAAAATTTTTATTTATTGGCCTAAAAAGTAGAAATTTTGAGGAAATGAGAGGTATAAATGGACCAAAAGAGACCTTATAAGGAAGACAAAGAGGTCCATTAGTACTATTTATCATCCTAAAGTCATCTTTTGTATCATATTCAACTGTTTGTAGGCAGATGAGATAAATATTTGATCATTTATTGGTCCACACTATATTCTATCATGATGCGGCTGGGTTTGGATTTTTAGAAGAAATTTTGCTCGAATCGCTGTAGATGTCGTCTAACATTATACTAGATTTTTCTCAAATTATTGAACTGATTATGACAAAACTTGACAGGAATGCTTGAAATAATCCGTATTACAAAGGAAAAAAGTCACATTCAGTTTATTTAACAAAAAAGTCTTCTTTAGGTGTAATACCACCAAATCATAGTACGTCACATCCGGTTGCATACGAAAATAGGTCTAAAAAAATATTCCCTTGAATTTGACAGTTGTAGGTAATTGATCCTACATTTCATTGCAGTAAAACATTTCTGGGTCATAAACATATATCTTGGGTATTTCAAAGCACCATTATTTTTTTATTTGGGGTTTCTATAAAATATTTTGGAAACTTGAGGTTACATGGTTACTAAAGCTTGTACACAGGTTAAAAAAGGGGGAAAATTTGATTGGTTAACTTCCAGTGATGATTATTTTCTTATATGCAATGAAATGTTATGTGAAATTTTTTCTATAGTACTGGACAGGATAAAACTTTACTCATGCCAAGTATTTCTTTATTTGAAACAAAGACATATTCTGCACAATGTTTTGAAAAGTGCAAATTTAACAAAGACTAATAGGGGAAAATCAATGGTGGTACTACACCTAATATGGGAAGCTGTACATGCACTTTTGACCTTGTGAGTACTCTCATGTGTTAAAATTTCTTGCTATTTAAGTGAAATATTACAAATAATGAAATATTCTGAGTGGATTGAGTCTCCAAAACACATTATATAAGAAAATTTCCTTGAAATAGGACTTTACCATGAATATTAGTTGACAGAACAAGCCATACTTAGAGTTTGGGTGAGCTTTTTCTCCTTATTTATTATATTCTGCTATACTAGAAATTTTTTCCTAGGAAATACTTAAATAAATATATAGTTTTAAGTAAATGAAATTATTTTTAAAGCAGTAACAACAAATTATTCACCAAAACAGAAGCTTTTTATGTCCCTCTCTGGGACGCGGCGTAAATTTAAGTTTTACGTAAGGACTTATTGAAACCTCCTTGGAGACAGCAAACTTTTATACGGATAGTTCATTCAGCTTGAATACTTCAATTAATCATTTATTATAACATTTCTATCATAAATGAGTGAAAGTTACCCCAGAATTTTTATTTATTGGCCTAAAAAGTAGAAATTTTGAGGAAATGAGAGGTATAAATGGACCAAAAGAGACCTTATAAGGAAGACAAAGAGGTCCATTAGTACTATTTATCATCCTAAAGTCATCTTGTGTATCATATTCAACTGTTTGTAGGCAGATGAGATAAATATTTGATCATTTATTGGTCCACACTATATTCTATCATGATGCGGCTGGGTTTGGATTTTTAGAAGAAATTTTGCTCGAATCGCTGTAGATGTCGTCTAACATTATACTAGATTTTTCTCAAATTATTGAACTGATTATGACAAAACTTGACAGGAATGCTTGAAATAATCCGTATTACAAAGGAAAAAAGTCACATTCAGTTTATTTAACAAAAAAGTCTTCTTTAAAAGGTGTAATACCACCAAATCATAGTACGTCACATCCGGTTGCATACGAAAATAGGTCTAAAAAAATATTCCCTTGAATTTGACAGTTGTAGGTAATTGATCCTACATTTCATTGCAGTAAAACATTTCTGGGTCATAAACATATATCTTGGGTATTTCAAAGCACCATTATTTTTTTATTTGGGGTTTCTATAAAATATTTTGGAAACTTGAGGTTACATGGTTACTAAAGCTTGTACACAGGTTAAAAAAGGGGGAAAATTTGATTGGTTAACTTCCAGTGATGATTATTTTCTTATATGCAATGAAATGTTATGTGAAATTTTTTCTATAGTACTGGACAGGATAAAACTTTACTCATGCCAAGTATTTCTTTATTTGAAACAAAGACATATTCTGCACAATGTTTTGAAAAGTGCAAATTTAACAAAGACTAATAGGGGAAAATCAATGGTGGTACTACACCTAATATGGGAAGCTGTACATGCACTTTTGACCTTGTGAGTACTCTCATGTGTTAAAATTTCTTGCTATTTAAGTGAAATATTACAAATAATGAAATATTCTGAGTGGATTGAGTCTCCAAAACACATTATATAAGAAAATTTCCTTGAAATAGGACTTTACCATGAATATTAGTTGACAGAACAAGCCATACTTAGAGTTTGGGTGAGCTTTTTCTCCTTATTTATTATATTCTGCTATACTAGAAATTTTTTCCTAGGAAATACTTAAATAAATATATAGTTTTAAGTAAATGAAATTATTTTTAAAGCAGTAACAACAAATTATTCACCAAAACAGAAGCTTTTTATGTCCCTCTCTGGGACGCGGCGTAAATTTAAGTTTTACGTAAGGACTTATTGAAACCTCCTTGGAGACAGCAAACTTTTATACGGATAGTTCATTCAGCTTGAATACTTCAATTAATCATTTATTATAACATTTCTATCATAAATGAGTGAAAGTTACCCCAGAATTTTTATTTATTGGCCTAAAAAGTAGAAATTTTGAGGAAATGAGAGGTATAAATGGACCAAAAGAGACCTTATAAGGAAGACAAAGAGGTCCATTAGTACTATTTATCATCCTAAAGTCATCTTGTGTATCATATTCAACTGTTTGTAGGCAGATGAGATAAATATTTGATCATTTATTGGTCCACACTATATTCTATCATGATGCGGCTGGGTTTGGATTTTTAGAAGAAATTTTGCTCGAATCGCTGTAGATGTCGTCTAACATTATACTAGATTTTTCTCAAATTATTGAACTGATTATGACAAAACTTGACAGGAATGCTTGAAATAATCCGTATTACAAAGGAAAAAAGTCACATTCAGTTTATTTAACAAAAAAGTCTTCTTTAAAAGGTGTAATACCACCAAATCATAGTACGTCACATCCGGTTGCATACGAAAATAGGTCTAAAAAAATATTCCCTTGAATTTGACAGTTGTAGGTAATTGATCCTACATTTCATTGCAGTAAAACATTTCTGGGTCATAAACATATATCTTGGGTATTTCAAAGCACCATTATTTTTTTATTTGGGGTTTCTATAAAATATTTTGGAAACTTGAGGTTACATGGTTACTAAAGCTTGTACACAGGTTAAAAAAGGGGGAAAATTTGATTGGTTAACTTCCAGTGATGATTATTTTCTTATATGCAATGAAATGTTATGTGAAATTTTTTCTATAGTACTGGACAGGATAAAACTTTACTCATGCCAAGTATTTCTTTATTTGAAACAAAGACATATTCTGCACAATGTTTTGAAAAGTGCAAATTTAACAAAGACTAATAGGGGAAAATCAATGGTGGTACTACACCTAATATGGGAAGCTGTACATGCACTTTTGACCTTGTGAGTACTCTCATGTGTTAAAATTTCTTGCTATTTAAGTGAAATATTACAAATAATGAAATATTCTGAGTGGATTGAGTCTCCAAAACACATTATATAAGAAAATTTCCTTGAAATAGGACTTTACCATGAATATTAGTTGACAGAACAAGCCATACTTAGAGTTTGGGTGAGCTTTTTCTCCTTATTTATTATATTCTGCTATACTAGAAATTTTTTCCTAGGAAATACTTAAATAAATATATAGTTTTAAGTAAATGAAATTATTTTTAAAGCAGTAACAACAAATTATTCACCAAAACAGAAGCTTTTTATGTCCCTCTCTGGGACGCGGCGTAAATTTAAGTTTTACGTAAGGACTTATTGAAACCTCCTTGGAGACAGCAAACTTTTATACGGATAGTTCATTCAGCTTGAATACTTCAATTAATCATTTATTATAACATTTCTATCATAAATGAGTGAAAGTTACCCCAGAATTTTTATTTATTGGCCTAAAAAGTAGAAATTTTGAGGAAATGAGAGGTATAAATGGACCAAAAGAGACCTTATAAGGAAGACAAAGAGGTCCATTAGTACTATTTATCATCCTAAAGTCATCTTGTGTATCATATTCAACTGTTTGTAGGCAGATGAGATAAATATTTGATCATTTATTGGTCCACACTATATTCTATCATGATGCGGCTGGGTTTGGATTTTTAGAAGAAATTTTGCTCGAATCGCTGTAGATGTCGTCTAACATTATACTAGATTTTTCTCAAATTATTGAACTGATTATGACAAAACTTGACAGGAATGCTTGAAATAATCCGTATTACAAAGGAAAAAAGTCACATTCAGTTTATTTAACAAAAAAGTCTTCTTTAGGTGTAATACCACCAAATCATAGTACGTCACATCCGGTTGCATACGAAAATAGGTCTAAAAAAATATTCCCTTGAATTTGACAGTTGTAGGTAATTGATCCTACATTTCATTGCAGTAAAACATTTCTGGGTCATAAACATATATCTTGGGTATTTCAAAGCACCATTATTTTTTTATTTGGGGTTTCTATAAAATATTTTGGAAACTTGAGGTTACATAGTTACTAAAGCTTGTACACAGGTTAAAAAAGGGGGAAAATTTGATTGGTTAACTTCCAGTGATGATTATTTTCTTATATGCAATGAAATGTTATGTGAAATTTTTTCTATAGTACTGGACAGGATAAAACTTTACTCATGCCAAGTATTTCTTTATTTGAAACAAAGACATATTCTGCACAATGTTTTGAAAAGTGCAAATTTAACAAAGACTAATAGGGGAAAATCAATGGTGGTACTACACCTAATATGGGAAGCTGTACATGCACTTTTGACCTTGTGAGTACTCTCATGTGTTAAAATTTCTTGCTATTTAAGTGAAATATTACAAATAATGAAATATTCTGAGTGGATTGAGTCTCCAAAACACATTATATAAGAAAATTTCCTTGAAATAGGACTTTACCATGAACATGATGAATATTAGTTGACAGAACAAGCCATACTTAGAGTTTGGGTGAGCTTTTTCTCCTTATTTATTATATTCTGCTATACTAGAAATTTTTTCCTAGGAAATACTTAAATAAATATATAGTTTTAAGTAAATGAAATTATTTTTAAAGCAGTAACAACAAATTATTCACCAAAACAGAAGCTTTTTATGTCCCTCTCTGGGACGCGGCGTAAATTTAAGTTTTACGTAAGGACTTATTGAAACCTCCTTGGAGACAGCAAACTTTTATACGGATAGTTCATTCAGCTTGAATACTTCAATTAATCATTTATTATAACATTTCTATCATAAATGAGTGAAAGTTACCCCAGAATTTTTATTTATTGGCCTAAAAAGTAGAAATTTTGAGGAAATGAGAGGTATAAATGGACCAAAAGAGACCTTATAAGGAAGACAAAGAGGTCCATTAGTACTATTTATCATCCTAAAGTCATCTTTTGTATCATATTCAACTGTTTGTAGGCAGATGAGATAAATATTTGATCATTTATTGGTCCACACTATATTCTATCATGATGCGGCTGGGTTTGGATTTTTAGAAGAAATTTTGCTCGAATCGCTGTAGATGTCGTCTAACATTATACTAGATTTTTCTCAAATTATTGAACTGATTATGACAAAACTTGACAGGAATGCTTAAAATAATCCGTATTACAAAGGAAAAAAGTCACATTCAGTTTATTTAACAAAAAAGTCTTCTTTAATATGGGAAGCTGTACATGCACTTTTGACCTTGTGAGTACTCTCATGTGTTAAAATTTCTTGCTATTTAAGTGAAATATTACAAATAATGAAATATTCTGAGTGGATTGAGTCTCCAAAACACATTATATAAGAAAATTTCCTTGAAATAGGACTTTACCATGAATATTAGTTGACAGAACAAGCCATACTTAGAGTTTGGGTGAGCTTTTTCTCCTTATTTATTATATTCTGCTATACTAGAAATTTTTTCCTAGGAAATACTTAAATAAATATATAGTTTTAAGTAAATGAAATTATTTTTAAAGCAGTAACAACAAATTATTCACCAAAACAGAAGCTTTTTATGTCCCTCTCTGGGACGCGGCGTAAATTTAAGTTTTACGTAAGGACTTATTGAAACCTCCTTGGAGACAGCAAACTTTTATACGGATAGTTCATTCAGCTTGAATACTTCAATTAATCATTTATTATAACATTTCTATCATAAATGAGTGAAAGTTACCCCAGAATTTTTATTTATTGGCCTAAAAAGTAGAAATTTTGAGGAAATGAGAGGTATAAATGGACCAAAAGAGACCTTATAAGGAAGACAAAGAGGTCCATTAGTACTATTTATCATCCTAAAGTCATCTTTTGTATCATATTCAACTGTTTGTAGGCAGATGAGATAAATATTTGATCATTTATTGGTCCACACTATATTCTATCATGATGCGGCTGGGTTTGGATTTTTAGAAGAAATTTTGCTCGAATCGCTGTAGATGTCGTCTAACATTATACTAGATTTTTCTCAAATTATTGAACTGATTATGACAAAACTTGACAGGAATGCTTGAAATAATCCGTATTACAAAGGAAAAAAGTCACATTCAGTTTATTTAACAAAAAAGTCTTCTTTAATATGGGAAGCTGTACATGCACTTTTGACCTTGTGAGTACTCTCATGTGTTAAAATTTCTTGCTATTTAAGTGAAATATTACAAATAATGAAATATTCTGAGTGGATTGAGTCTCCAAAACACATTATATAAGAAAATTTCCTTGAAATAGGACTTTACCATGAATATTAGTTGACAGAACAAGCCATACTTAGAGTTTGGGTGAGCTTTTTCTCCTTATTTATTATATTCTGCTATACTAGAAATTTTTTCCTAGGAAATACTTAAATAAATATATAGTTTTAAGTAAATGAAATTATTTTTAAAGCAGTAACAACAAATTATTCACCAAAACAGAAGCTTTTTATGTCCCTCTCTGGGACGCGGCGTAAATTTAAGTTTTACGTAAGGACTTATTGAAACCTCCTTGGAGACAGCAAACTTTTATACGGATAGTTCATTCAGCTTGAATACTTCAATTAATCATTTATTATAACATTTCTATCATAAATGAGTGAAAGTTACCCCAGAATTTTTATTTATTGGCCTAAAAAGTAGAAATTTTGAGGAAATGAGAGGTATAAATGGACCAAAAGAGACCTTATAAGGAAGACAAAGAGGTCCATTAGTACTATTTATCATCCTAAAGTCATCTTTTGTATCATATTCAACTGTTTGTAGGCAGATGAGATAAATATTTGATCATTTATTGGTCCACACTATATTCTATCATGATGCGGCTGGGTTTGGATTTTTAGAAGAAATTTTGCTCGAATCGCTGTAGATGTCGTCTAACATTATACTAGATTTTTCTCAAATTATTGAACTGATTATGACAAAACTTGACAGGAATGCTTGAAATAATCCGTATTACAAAGGAAAAAAGTCACATTCAGTTTATTTAACAAAAAAGTCTTCTTTAGGTGTAATACCACCAAATCATAGTACGTCACATCCGGTTGCATACGAAAATAGGTCTAAAAAAATATTCCCTTGAATTTGACAGTTGTAGGTAATTGATCCTACATTTCATTGCAGTAAAACATTTCTGGGTCATAAACATATATCTTGGGTATTTCAAAGCACCATTATTTTTTTATTTGGGGTTTCTATAAAATATTTTGGAAACTTGAGGTTACATGGTTACTAAAGCTTGTACACAGGTTAAAAAAGGGGGAAAATTTGATTGGTTAACTTCCAGTGATGATTATTTTCTTATATGCAATGAAATGTTATGTGAAATTTTTTCTATAGTACTGGACAGGATAAAACTTTACTCGTACCAAGTATTTCTTTATTTGAAACAAAGACATATTCTGCACAATGTTTTGAAAAGTGCAAATTTAACAAAGACTAATAGGGGAAAATCAATGGTGGTACTACACCTAATATGGGAAGCTGTACATGCACTTTTGACCTTGTGAGTACTCTCATGTGTTAAAATTTCTTGCTATTTAAGTGAAATATTACAAATAATGAAATATTCTGAGTGGATTGAGTCTCCAAAACACATTATATAAGAAAATTTCCTTGAAATAGGACTTTACCATGAATATTAGTTGACAGAACAAGCCATACTTAGAGTTTGGGTGAGCTTTTTCTCCTTATTTATTATATTCTGCTATACTAGAAATTTTTTCCTAGGAAATACTTAAATAAATATATAGTTTTAAGTAAATGAAATTATTTTTAAAGCAGTAACAACAAATTATTCACCAAAACAGAAGCTTTTTATGTCCCTCTCTGGGACGCGGCGTAAATTTAAGTTTTACGTAAGGACTTATTGAAACCTCCTTGGAGACAGCAAACTTTTATACGGATAGTTCATTCAGCTTGAATACTTCAATTAATCATTTATTATAACATTTCTATCATAAATGAGTGAAAGTTACCCCAGAATTTTTATTTATTGGCCTAAAAAGTAGAAATTTTGAGGAAATGAGAGGTATAAATGGACCAAAAGAGACCTTATAAGGAAGACAAAGAGGTCCATTAGTACTATTTATCATCCTAAAGTCATCTTTTGTATCATATTCAACTGTTTGTAGGCAGATGAGATAAATATTTGATCATTTATTGGTCCACACTATATTCTATCATGATGCGGCTGGGTTTGGATTTTTAGAAGAAATTTTGCTCGAATCGCTGTAGATGTCGTCTAACATTATACTAGATTTTTCTCAAATTATTGAACTGATTATGACAAAACTTGACAGGAATGCTTGAAATAATCCGTATTACAAAGGAAAAAAGTCACATTCAGTTTATTTAACAAAAAAGTCTTCTTTAGGTGTAATACCACCAAATCATAGTACGTCACATCCGGTTGCATACGAAAATAGGTCTAAGAAAATATTCCCTTGAATTTGACAGTTGTAGGTAATTGATCCTACATTTCATTGCAGTAAAACATTTCTGGGTCATAAACATATATCTTGGGTATTTCAAAGCACCATTATTTTTTTATTTGGGGTTTCTATAAAATATTTTGGAAACTTGAGGTTACATGGTTACTAAAGCTTGTACACAGGTTAAAAAAGGGGGAAAATTTGATTGGTTAACTTCCAGTGATGATTATTTTCTTATATGCAATGAAATGTTATGTGAAATTTTTTCTATAGTACTGGACAGGATAAAACTTTACTCATGCCAAGTATTTCTTTATTTGAAACAAAGACATATTCTGCACAATGTTTTGAAAAGTGCAAATTTAACAAAGACTAATAGGGGAAAATCAATGGTGGTACTACACCTGCATGCAGGTAACAACGATGATAAACATACTTTTAAACCTACAACATGAAATCAAACAGACTAGGAAAAATTCCATTGCACATGGTCACTATCTGTTTAAATTCATATGATTGTATGTCTATATCGGGTTATATGACCGTCGGCAGTCTTCTGAGGTCATCTCGATGATTAATTAGATGACATCTAGACAAAAATTAACACGAAATATTGATACATATTATCAAGTCCATGCGTTGTTAATTGTTTATTTTAGACTTTTTGTAATTTGGATATACGTTTTAGTTATAAATGTTTTAAGTATTTTGTGGTAACGAAATCCCTGACTTAATAATTTACCAGTAATACATGGATACGCTCATTGAAATCAAAAACGACACTTCAGACACGGACATAACGAACAAGTTGGGATATATAAACACTATAAGTTGGTGCAAGAGGAACATCACCGTCCATAAAAGGAAAATTACCAATAGTGAAAGAAAAATCATCCCTTTTGTCGTACATTTTGTGTAGAGTTTCTGGTGTAAAACTGAAATATCTAAATCTAGGAAAGGACATTTATTGCTGTTAATATTTGATTTATTTAAAGTAAGTTGCTGGTGGTAAATTTCGGCAGCATATTTAGAAAAAATCTTGATTATTTAACGAAAACATATCATCAAGATAACGGTAAGTATTGTTGAATTTATCAATTAAATGAAATTTAGACGGGTCTTTACTGGGTTTGGCCATAAACTGTAATTCACAACAGTACAGGAACAAGTCTGCTATTAAAGGGGCACAATTGATGCCCATAGGAATACCTACAATCTGTCGATAAACTTTATTGCAGAAACGTACATACATGTTGTAAAGGAGAACATTTATTTCACATTCAGATATATTGATGATGTTTTTTCTATTCACAATCAAAACTTTTCTGATTGGGTTCCTTTAATATATCCTCGAGAACTAAAAATTAAAGATACAACAGACACGGCTTCCTCCACCTCATTTTTAGACTGATACCTCGAATTTGACATAAGCGGTCACCTCAGTACCATAATCTGAAAAACGAGACGATTTTTATTTTGAAATTATCAATTTCCCCCACCTTAGTAGCAATATACCAACACAATGTTGACTGCTGTACACCTATTTTTGACATTTTTACCTATTATGTCTGTTTGTTTTGTTCACACATTGTTGTCAATATAATGGAATTTTATGCGACTGCCATACAAGTGAGAGGTTATGCTAGCAATAAAACCAGATTTAGTCTAACATTTTCTACACAAGGAAATGCCTGTACCAAGTCAGGAATATGACAGTTTCCATTCGTTTGATGTGTTTGAGCTTTTGATTTTGCCATTTGATAAGGGACTTTCCGATTAGAATTTCCCTTGGAGTTCGGTATTTTCGTTATTTTACTTTTTATTGCTGTAATAATCTCACCTCCAGTAAGTATATCTAGCATATTTACCTTTCTCGTTTGAGAAAAAGGCTTTGTAAGAGTTGAAGCAAATAAATTTGCAATTCGATTTATCGAACGACCATTTAATTAAACAGGAAAACTGTTGTTTGATAAGATTGTGGGGAAGTGTAGTGTAGAGAGTGGAAAAGTCAAAACTGTCAACTAAATCAAAAAGACCATCAAAAACACGTAATTTATCTAAAACATTCGAAGAATTTTTTACTCTCCAAAAATGGTTAATTCCACTATTCTATAAAAATTAATGATCAGTTCTTTAGTAGTTGAGGAACTCGTTAAAAGCACCGAAATTCTAGTATTAGAACACTTACTAGAGGCCGAGATGAAACGATATTTTACGGGTTTTTGTGTAGTTTAGGTAACAAATACATAGTGGGAACCTTCAACTGTTCAGAAGAGGCCTTAAGCTGTGCTGTGGTTGTGACATGATAATTTAATATATGACTCTATTTGGAGGAACACAAAACGCTTTGCGAGTACATGAATTTTGTTTTTAATCCTAGAAATGGGCGTATTACTAATTACTTTATTTATTTCTTAATTATTTTTGAAATGTGATATGTGAATATCAACAATATTCATACATTTATTCAAATAGGAATCAAATGACTTTTTGTCAGATTTCTCCCGTTTACACCATTTTTTACAATTGGCTGAAAGAGCATCTTTAATAACCTTTTCTTCTTAATAGATTGAGAACCGTTCAAATATTGCTTTTGAAATGTTTAAATTGCATAAAATAGATGACCGATGTCAAGTTTTAGTATGACGATTGATGCGGGTTTGTAGTTCGGCAGTCTCTTAGTTAGAGTCGCAATGAATGATATGTGCCGATCGGTGCTAACTTTCGTAAAGTGCAAAATATTAGAAAAAATGCATTTTTTCAAACGTATATATGTATGATTAATAAAGGTTCATTTTGAAATTATTTTTTTGCAGGTGACCGTTGTTCAGAGCAGAGATTAATTCGAAAGAATTTGCGCATGTGGATTATTTTTTCTTTGTTTTTTTTTTTCTTTCAATGAGTCACTTTTGGGGAACTAATAACTTCCCGTACTGTACATTGAAGTTAAGGTACGATATGACGCCATTGAATGAAAGTTGAAGTACAGCCTAGCTCAACCCATTCAGCATCTTTACGATTTGTAGAACAGATATTTTGATTGGCAAACACATGATACCATGACAAAAGAAGCAATATATATAGGATTATGGCATTTGTGATTTTGATACAAGAATATCAAACTATTCGAGCTGATGAAGTCAGTATCTAAAAATAAAACGCCATTATTCTTTTTATCTGCAATTTTGTCTTAACAACTTGTTGTTTGATGATTGGGATGATGGATGGCTACTTTACTTCCAGCGGCAAATTAATATTCATATTCAGGACGAGAACATGTTAAAGTAATATGACTATTAACCCTGCTTTGTACTAGACCGACAAGCTGAGCCGGAGTTTTAACGTGCAAGTTCACAAGGAAATAGTCCGCAGAAAGACATGTAACCTGACCCGGACAGATTATTCTGACTCCGAGCCGACTAGTCTTTGCTCTTACTCCTTAATGCCGCGTGCTTAGCGGGGAAGCAGCAAATACCAATTTTAAAGTCTTTGGTTTGACCCGGCCGGGTTCGAACCCACCACCTCCTGCACTCGAGGCGAACACGCTACAACGAGACCACCGAGGCGGTTATGTGTTTGAGAATATGAAATAAGATGGAAGTAGTAAGTAAAAAAAATATTAAGCGTACAAAACGTTATGATAGTTATTAGTGGGGTTCGTGTTGCTCAATCAATAGTTTTCTGTTGTTTGTCTGTTGATCGTTTTCTTTTTTTAGGCATGGCATTGTCAATTTATTTTCTACTTATGAGTTTGAATGTCCCTTTGTTGTCTTTCGCCTCTCTTTTTTAGTCGCTTGTATGAATGAAGTCGCGTGCATTCCATTGATAAATTTGTGCGGATGGACATGAACACGTAACGTTGCTGCACTGTAACGTGACGTCGTTGTTTAATATTTTCGAGTATCAGATCCTGTCCATGATACAGAAAAATATGAGGCAGTAAGATCAAAGGGAAAATATACAAATTGCAGATCAAAAACTATATTGCGTTCATGTTCATCATTTCAAACGTTTCTGTCTTCAATATTATCATAACGTCATAGCTGTGGTACACAGCATGATTTCCCCTATATATGTACATATAGGAATGCGAAAATACTTCTTTTGGTTCATATAAAATAATTCTCGAATATCCGAAGGAAATAGTTGAGCTCATACAGCAACATTTGTCAACAGAACCTCTGGATAAATATTAAAACCTCAGTAGACAACGCATTTAATGCTTGTTGTGCTTCTGAAAATCGACTTCGATGTTTGCAATATTTGGCTCAAAAGTCTAGTTTTCATTCATCTCGAATCTTTAGGCTGAAAAATTATTGTTACTTGTATGTAATAAATTCTTTACTATATGTCTATAGAAAATCGAAAAGTACGTACATTGCGATTTAACAACCATAATCAGTTACCGATCGTGCAAGACCCTCATGGGTAGCAAAGGTCGTTAAAAAAAACCCTCGTCGTCGTCGTTGCCAGAATTAGGCATTATCTTACCTTTACTAGAAACGACTATGCAACTTTTATTCGGAGTATTGGAAAGTATAAAAACATGACTACAAAAAGGTGTCACTTGCATTACGTGCAAATGCACAGTAATGGTTTTATAGAAGAAAAGAATGAAAGAAAAATGAACACGATTAGCCTATTCTCAAATCATGTGTAGTCGTCCCTTGAAACCTGACTTCTCCCTCACATATCAAGAGCATAATTTATCTACTAGATGATCGTTTTACTTAACTGCAATAAATTTCGACATTTTGAATGGTTCCGTACTGCGTTACAACTATTGTGTTTCTTTGTATGTCTTTCTATAACTATAATAATCTATATTTCTATCATTTATATAAATTTTAATTTTCCGGATTTTGTAACTCGCTGTTAATACATTTTTTTGCCATCAAATGACCAACTATCTGCTCAGAGGTTTGTTGAAGGTCGTCTTTTGACTTATTAATGCGCATCTGAAACGACGTGCAACACTTTTTCTAACAATTTTAAAATATAACAGATTGCCGAAGACAATGATGAAGTCTTGTATATACTAATTATGGAGTTACATAAATGCTTTATGCTTTGATCGTTTAATCTTTAATCTTAATCTTTAAGATTAATCTGAGAATTTACCACTAGTATTGTATGAATGGTAATTTTTCCTTTGATCTTCGAGTGAGTTAAGTTGTGTTATTTTTAGAAGAGTGCGTTAACTGAATGATTTTTTTGTTATTGCACTCTCCAGTCCCGTCATGTTTCGCTTGTCATAGGAAACACAAAGAATGGGAGGAGCTTAGACTAGTGCTTGGACGTCCATCTCAAGTTTGTTATTTCACTGTCTAGCTCTGCCTCTTTGGCCTAGTAAACAATGAAATCAATGACCATAAAATTTCCTAATAAATTTAAACAAAATGCATACACAACAGTAAATGAAAACAATATATGGAAAAAAAGAGGGGGGCGGGGGCTTACCCCAAAAGCTAGGCAAACTTGTAAACCTAACCCTTAATTAAAAATGGTTTCCTATACTTGAAACAAATAAATGCCAGAGGAAAGCTACAAAAAGGAATACCGTGGTCTATAAAAAGAGGCGATATTGCTATATTGGTGGAAACTTGTTTTCATCGTGTCAAAATGAATATTCCCAAAAATTGTCACTGGATTTTTAGTCGTTTCATTTCCTTCACTTTTTAAAGGTATATCTCCGTGAATTGAGCATGCTTAAAATATTTATCTCTGGATCTTACGCAGTCAACAGCCCATCTATTAATCGTTCATTTTCATGGTGTTGGGAAAGGCACAATATCTTCACAATAAGTTATAAAAATTCTCCTTCGTTTGACTCTTCTAAAACTACACGTCCTATTCGTTTTGAAAGCAGGCAGCATGGTTTACATCTAACAATATTTTGCATCTTTCCCCTCAAGAATTTTCGCCCGGGGAGGGGGGCCACTTCATTAACGCATAAATCGCTCTCTGGTCTTTAACCTATGATGAAAGTATCACGACAACAATTCATGTACATGTACATCTATCATTAAATCAAATCAAATCTAAAAAGTCCAATCCATGAGTTCATTTTCTGAAAATTAGAGACATTTTGTCATAGAAAGCGCCACTATTTGATTGACATATTTAATTCATGAAAAGTACAGTGTTAAGTTTAACTCCTAACATGTTTCATCGCCCATTAATGTTACAAATCATATATAGCCACGCCGTACTTATTGACATATTTAATCCACTCAAAGCTACGCTTTTCATGAATTAGATACGTTAACTCGTAAAAGGCGTGATATATATATAACATGACGTTCCCTTTTCATCGATGCTAGATTTTGTTGATGATTTAAAGAAAAAAAGATTTAAGGACAGCGCGGTAGTCATTAGAACTAACTTGAACCAAGGTTATGTATGGATTTTGTGTCACATCATAAAAAAGCAAATATGAAAACCATCTTGCTTTCGATGGAAACCTAATTTTATACAGTTCTAATTTAATAGTGTGTTAAGATTTTTATTAGATTATTATCTATATTGGATAATGTTAAAATTTTATTCATTCAATCAATTAATAAAATAAATATTAGAAGCAAATTAAAATCTAACCCCATAACCTACACACAGACGCATTAGAAGGTGTCTTGTAATCGACAAAATATATCTGGCAACGTTCTTAATTACTCCCCGTCGAAATTAATCATGTATTTCTCATTTATATGAGCAAACATGCTTTCTTTTTTCTCTTTCACATTTTCTTCTTCAAAGCTTAATGTTTGTCCCTTTCTCTTCCTAATTGCATTTTCCATGGCAATGGTGGTCGGTTTTCGTCTACAAACTGCTTCTCTGTTCTTCGCGAGTATAGTACCACAGATGACAATTAAAATGCCCCCAACTGCAACACAGGCCATGAAGATAACAACATTACTGCTACCATTTCCTGGAAATAATAAACATATATATTTTGTTTTCTTTTTATTTATAATGTTGTGAAATTCATAGATATTTAATTACAATTTACAATAATAAACAAACAAAAAACAACTGCCTATATATCAGTTTGTTTGTACTTTTTATTTCATAATTTGGTAAAATTCATAGAGGTTACACGCATTCGATACGGATGTAATGTTATTATATAGTCGACGGTTCATATAAAAAAATGCCTATATACACAATGTACATGTATCTGTCTGTCTGTTTTCATTGATACAATCAATGCTGCGAATCAGTTTTACAATTTCTCGTTGCCGTTGGCCTATGCTTCATTTAGGACATTTTTACTTTGAATCCCTGACATGTGATTTTGTCTCGTTCTTTGCACAGTTTAGTACGAACCATTGCTGCCTGCTTCTTATCATAAAAGACTAATTTTTACCGATAGAAAATGACTCTCTGTTAGACTTTAATTTAAAAGGCTAAAAGTAAGGAACCCACAATTTAACTAACCATTTAGCTGTATACATGTAACAGACAAACGATGTATCTTTCTTTGGAACTTGAGGAAATCTGCATTCATAAACACGACGTAAGTAGCAAGACATACATGTAGGCCTTATATCATACGATATCTCTTTTTTTTGCGTGCAAAAAGTGTTTACCAATAGAAAGTGCATTTCTATGAGACTAATTTAAGGTTCGTTTGCTTAAACAATCGTGAATCAAATCACGATATAAGTTATATGGTTTGTTACTTACCCCATACAGATCCATAAAGGGGGTTAGTAAAATCACGTGACGGCGTTAAACCAATCACAATTTCACTTATTTACCCGCGGTGCGATAAATTTAAACAAATGTAGCAGCTTACCTGCAGTCTGACCGCCAGCATTTGAAATCGTCGCTGTGTCTAAATCATTATAAATGTAGTTTAATTTTGATGCATTATGTTATTAAATATGTTGTATTACATGAACTCATAACTCATACAGTTCTAATTTAGTAATACTTCAAATATCTCGCATTTGCTTAATAGACGTATGTACATATATACAGGTTATACATGTAATCATATTAGTTTTTCGGTCACTTTTAATTTTCTGATACCAGTAATTATGTAGAAAAAAAATAGGTTAACTTAACGCTATCTATTGTCTAAAGCAATACTGAATGTTTTGTTTTAAATGCTGCACAAATTGTACTGGGTATTGAACAAGGTCTTTCTTCAAAATGCACTATCACATTCCTGTTTGAAATTCTTTATCAAGTTAAGCAATCATTAAAAAAGTTAACAGGTTGTGTGCTTTCAGCTTGCTTTTAGAAACTGCGAAATTCTTTTACTTGGCATGATATGGTTTAAAATGTGTGTATTTGTTTCCTATCTATTTTACCTTTATTTTCCTATTTCGTTTTTTCTCCTGTATTGATTTTTTATATATTGTACGAATACCTTTTTCAATCCTGTGATTGAGTTTAAAAGAAGGGATTGAGATCTCGACAATAATAAGTTGAAGCTCGCCACATATTCATGCGGCTGTCTAAATAGAACATCGTCAGTTGTGATCTAATACTTAATTTTAATTTGTGGTTTTTTAGTATATTTTACTAATGTGTACAAAAGTACTTTAAAAATTCTAATTCCGATTAAGCCTCTGCCTATATATCATCTTCACACGCCGTACAACCGATCTGTATGATTTATTCAAACCCGACAAATACGATCACCGCTACTTACTGGAGGTCAGGTGGTATTTCATTTTATTTCTCCTAATGAATGACTTGATCTGAATTTTATTTTACATTGTAGTCTACATAAAAAGTGATAGCGATTCAATGTAACATTTTCTTCTTTTTAATCTGACTGTTACCATTTTATTAAAAATGCATATGGAAATTTACTGGAATACGTGGTTTTCACAGACAGCCCGTGATGTATCAGTGTCATCAAAGGGTACATGTATGTCGTAAAATATAATTCGCCAAAATAACTGCTTCAATTTAAACATGAAAACTATCCATTGATTATTGTTCTGAGGTATATTTACCGGTATATCACTTACATTGGCATATTAATACCTCATAGAAGATTGCAGAACTAAAACAAATACTATGATAGATATTTTTTCGTTTAAAACCAAAGTAAACGGTATTGAACGGTAAATGTCTTTTATCAATAACTATATTGATTTGTAACGATAATATTCATTATATAAAAAAACCCAGCCTATTTCATTCACGAAATACACCAATAAAAAGGTTAATGCAAAAATCATCCCTGTGGTATATGACAACAGCGGTGCATGATCGTATCTGTCATGTCTCGAAACAAAATGATAAAGGTTGGTTGTACGGTATACGTTATTTACACTCATAAAACTATAGTCATGCAATATGCTTTTCAACGAACACTTACGTGTAGTACTACCATTTGCAGCATATCCTGGAATGCATCCATTCACATGGTCACACCTGTGTATGAAAACATACTAATTCAACAAATATCCCTTACTTGCAATTAATCTATAAGCAAACATAACACATTATACGTAGACACTTTCTATCTCACATGTGTTTTCATTAGACAACAATTCCAGGCAGCAAGACAACGACACAAGAAACAAGAAATGATTGTAACAGGATGCTGTTACGAAGTCTCCCAAACGAAGCTCCCATAATTCGTAATTCCCAGGGTCGCCTGACATTGGGCAACGTCCAGTGAAAATTGGTTTGGTCCAGTAAAGTTATATGCATTAGTGATGCCTGGGGACTAACCCTGTATATCATTCAAATCATCTTGACATGACAAACCAGAATATATATGGTTTAGGGGTGGGGATCTCGACCATTTACAAGATACTAGAATATCGGAGGTCGGGGGAACCCCTGGGGACTGACCCTATACGTCATTCAAATGTTCGTTACATGACGAACAGGAATATATATGGTTTAGGGTGGGGATCTCAACCATTTACAAGATATTAGAACTTTCTTAAATGGCATGGGGTCAGGGTGACCCCTGGGGACTAACCCTGTATTTCATTTGATGTGCTTTATCATGACAAACCAGAATATATATGGTTTAGGGGTCGGGATCTCGACCATTTACAAGATATAAGAACTTTCTCAAATTGCAGGGGGTCGGGATGACCCCTGGGGACTAACCCTGTATATCATTCAAACCATCTTAGCATGACAAACCAGAATATATATGGTATAGGGGTAGGGATCTTGACCACTTAGAAGATATTAGAACTTTTTTAAATGGCATGGGGTGGGGGTGGCCCCTGGGGACTAACCCTGTATTTCATTTGATGTGCTTTATCATGACAAACCAGAATATATATGGTTTAGGGGTGGGGATCTCGACCATTTACAAGATATTATAACTTTCTCAAATGGCAGGGGTCAGGATGACCCCTGGGGACTAACCCTGTATATCATTCAAACCATCTTAGCATGACAAACCAGAATATATATGGTTTAGGGGTGGGGATCTTGACCACTTACAAGATATTAGAACATTTTTAAATGGCATGGGGTGGGGGTGACCCCTGGGGACTTAACCTGTATTTCATTTGATGTGCTTTATCATGACAAACCAGAATATATATGATTTAGGGGTCGGGATCTCGACCATTTACAAGATATTAGAACTTTCTCAAATGGCAGGGTGTCAGGATGACCCCTGGGGACTAACCCTGTATATCATTCAAACCATCTTAGCATGACAAACCAGAATATATATGGTTTAGGGGTGGGGATCTTGGCCACTTACAAGATATTACAACTTTTTTAAATGGCATGGGGTGGGGTGACCCCTGGGGACTAACCCTGTATTTCATTTGATGTGCTTTATCTTGACAAACCAGAATATATATGGTTTAGGGGTGGGGATCTCGATCATTTACAAGATATTATAACTTTCTCAAATGGCAGGGGGTCAGGATGACCCCTGGGGACTAACCCTGTATATCATTCAAACCATCTTAGCATGACAAACCAGAATATATATGGTTAAGGAGTGGATATCTTGACCACTTACAAGATATTAGAACTTTTTTAAATGGCATGGGGTGGGGGTGACCCCTGGGGACTAACCCTGTATTTCATCTGATGTGCTTTAACATGACAAACCAGAATATATATGGTTTAGGGGTCGGGATCTCGACCATTTACAAGATATAAGAACTTTCTCAAATTGCAGGGGGTCGGGATGACCCCTGGGGACTAACCCTGTATATCATTCAAACCATCTTAGCATGACAAACCAGAATATATATGGTATAGGGGTAGGGATCTTGACCACTTAGAAGATATTAGAACTTTTTTAAATGGCATGGGGTGGGGGTGACCCCTGGGGACTAACCCTGTATTTCATTTGATGTGCTTTATCATGACAAACCAGAATATATATGGTTTAGGGGTGGGGATCTCGACCATTTACAAGATATTAGAACTTTCTCAAATGGCAGGGGGTCGGGATGACCCCTGGTGACTAACCCTGTATATCATTCAAACCATCTTAGCATGACAAACCAAAATATATATGGTTTAGGGGTGGGGATCTTGACCACTTGCAAGGTATTGGAACTTTCTTAAATGGCAGGGGGTGGGGTGACCCCTGGGGACTTACCCTGTATTTCATTTAATGGGCTTTATCATTTAGAACATTTCCAATTAAAAAGATTGTGTTTATCACAAACGGTTTTCAATTTATAATCATTTGAAAATTTAAAAAAATAAAATCCCATAGGGTTCTATAGTAAAACCCTCTTTTCTTTTTGCCCCTCAAAGTACCCCTTTATAAACCCCATTGCACAAACAAAACCCTGATTGCACAACTAGACATGTTAGTCTAACATATTGTGAGATTCTAAGTTAATCTGACAAGCGGTTTTGGAGAACGGGTGCGGACAAGTTCAAATTTAAAAGCGGCGGAAGAGGAAGAGGAAGAAGAAGAAGAAGAAGAATAATAATAATAATAATAAGAACTGAGCAAAAACAATAAGTCTTCCCAAACTTCGTTTGGGAGACTTAACTAAACGTTTCATATCAACAGGTCTTAATTATAGTTTAGTCTATAACGGAAACATAACAAAACCGAGAAAACAAATAATAAATACACATATACACATACACATTAACTGAGAAAAAAGAAACAGTGACAAAATAAAAAAAACACAAATCAAACTTAATATTTTGATTATCAGATTTTCTAAATCGCAAAAAAATGTTAAATCATATAACAACAAATAAATTAGTACAAGCAGAAGACTTGAATCGATGTGCAGGAACAAAAAACGCGGTTTATTCATCCCATAAACAGCTCCTCCTCTTATGTGTAATACCACCAAATCATAGTACGTCACATCCGGTTGCACACGAAAATAGGTCGAAAAAAAATATTCCCTTGAATTTGACAGTTGTAGGTAATTGATCCTACATTTCATTGCAGTAAAACATTTCTGAGTCATAAACATATATCTTGGGTATTTCAAAGCACTATTATTTCTTTATTTGGGGTTTCTATAGAATATTTTGGAAACTTGAGGTTACATGGTTACTAAAGCTTGTACACAGGTTAAAAAAGGGGGAAAATTTGATTGGTTAACTTCCAGTGATGGTTATTTTCTTATATGCAATGAAATGTTATGTGAAATTTTTTCTATAGTACTGGACAGGATAAAACCTTACTCATGCCAAGTATTTCTTTATTTGAAACAAAGATAAATTCTGCACAATTTTTTGAAAAGTGCAAATTTAACAAAGACTAATACGGGAAAATCAATGGCGGTATTACACCTAATAACGTAAACTTCCTAACACATATTAATAAGCTGTTTTATGTAAACAGATGTGCATAACCTAAGGTATTTTACAATTTGTTTGTCTTTGTGCTTCATTTCGTCCGTGTTGAAATTATCACTCTCACTTTCAAATGCAATAGAAGCAATAAAATCGCTACCTTTGTTCATATATTATCTAATGGTACTTAAACTACGGTTTAAAATCCCTCAGACACATATCGTCTTCGTAAGTGCTGGCCATTCTTTCAAATCCGTTTGGTTTAATGCTTGTTTCCACCCAAACAGTAGCCAGTGTTCGTATGCCTGTTGAATGTCTTAATAATTTTTGGTTTTGGACGCATTTGTAAAAATATAAATGAAGGTAGTTGTAAAAATGAAGGTAGATGTACAAAATGTAAAATTAAAGAAAATGTAAAATAAAGAAGGATTTCCTTGCTTGTGGATTTGTGATGACAAACAACTTTTGAATATAAAGTTCTTGATTGATATATTGAATTTAAAAATAAAGAGATGTGGTATGACAGCCAATGAGATAACTATCCACCAAAGTTCGAATGAAGTGGATGTAAGCAATTGAAGTCATCTTTGTGAAGTATTTACAATTGCTATCACTATTTTGCAAACCATAATCAAATATTTGTGTAAAAGAAGACAACCATACATACCATCTAGCAATATACCTTTTAAATAACTCTCGACACCGAATGATGACACCTACAATTTTTATTTTAAATGGAGGAGTCTATCAGAGATTAACGGAATTCGGGTATAGTATCATGATCATAACCATTACGTTCCAAATCTATTTAACGGAAATGGATATTAAGCAAATGGCTATGGGAATTTCCTGGTTTAACTTTTCTCTCATATTATACGTATTACATGTAATAATAATTTATTTCATCATTTAACTCTATAAACCTCCAAGTAAAAATAAAAGGATAGTATACTTTTTGTCTAAAATTATTTGATTACTATCCGTCCGTCCGTAACGCATCCGTAACACACTTGTGGACACTGTAGAGGTTGTGTTTCTCCACATATCTTCTTTGCACTTGCTGCACTAATTTTACATAGGATGAACTAGAAACCTTTTATTTCAAATGTCAAAGGACGACAAGGTCACACGGCTATTTTAAGTTGCTATGGAATGCTCCGTTCCATGGTTCCCTTATAAATGTTGCGGTACTTTCTTAATGGATTGGAGCCGTTTAGAATCATCTTCCGTTCCTGTGTAGCAATATTTCAGTAGCACCTACGTATCGAGTTCATATATCTCAGTTTATACGTTATTAGAGAGCAATTACGAAGTCTTTATGTACACGGTCGAACTGTGCACTCGAACCGGGTGTGTTCTCCCACGATTGAGGTCACCGTGATTGAAGTAATATCGTTGTAAGTTGTATGGTCGATATCACGAACTAATTGGCCGTTATAAGTTGTCTGTGTCCCGAATTAAATTAGGCCTTGTTCCTTTGTCTTTGATTCCTCTCCTCCAGTTCAACATTGAGTTGGTGAATTAAAAAAAAATATAAAATATAGAGTACATTATGGAGGCATCCGAGGCCAAATTAATCAGACATGTTCTTGTTCACACATATGCAGCCCTTAGCATAGACTTAGCACATTGTTTATTAATTTTGAAATAAAATTGAGAATGGAAAAGGGGAATGTGTCAAAGAGACAACAACCCAACCAAACAGCAGAAAACAGCCGACGGCCACCAATGGGTCTTCAACACAGCGAGAAAATCCCGCACCCGGAGGCGGGCTTACTTAGATATGAGTTTTTTTCAATGAAACGAGAATTTCATCGTCTAATAAAGTGATCCCAAGGGTAACTGGGGAATTGAAATATGGATACTCATGAATACAACTCTTGCCAAAGCTGGGCGTTCGTTTGATTGTGCAGGATGTATACATTCGCAGCGATGTGTGATCTGAATGTGAGCATATTTTATAAAAATATCAAGCATAAAACTTGTATCCAGAAAAATCAGCAAACAAAAATTTAGAACGGAGGAATTATCGGCATTGAAAATAGTATGAACGGACGAAAATTTTTCGAATCGAGTAAACATACTTTTTGTTGAAAAATAAATCAACCACTGGTACTGTATTGCACGTCAAACGTTTCAATATTCAAAAAAAAAAAAAATATTGATTCAAACAAAATATCTATGTTCAAAACTTGCAAATATATATGCAATATTTTTCTATATATATTCAAAAAAATAATCTATATTCAAAACTTACAAATATATATGCAATATTTTTCTATTTATATTCAAAAAATAAAAATTTATGTTCAAAACTTACAAATATATATGCAATATTTTTCTATTTATATTAAAAAAATAAAAATTTATGTTCAAAACTTACAAATATATATGCAATATTTTTCTATTTATATTCAAAAAATAATAATTTATGTTCAAAACTTACAAATATATATGCAACATTTTTCTATATAAATATTCAAAAAATGAATTTTTATGTGCAATATTTTATATATATAGATGTAACCCGAATAATTCAGTCGTTATATTCCACTGCTCTACGATGGCTACATTAACCCTCGCGAGTGGAAGAGTCTATCTCGGGGAGGGACTGAATTATTCGGGTTAATATAGATGTGGTAAGAAAGTAAATAGATTCAATAATATAGCATTCTGGGTAATATTTGTAATGGCAAGAAGACAACTCGCCCCACTACCAAATTGCCCCAACTTTCAATCAAATCGCCCCAACTTTCAACCAACTCGCCCCACTTTCTACCAACTCGCCCGGGCCCATTCATGTTGACAACTCGCACCACTTATGAAAAAAATTAAGGCCTACCAACTCGCTCCATTTAAGAATTAAATGAATACTGATGAAAACCTTAGAAGAGCATCTTGTTTTTTGTACTTCCTTTCTTTTGATTGAAACAAAGCAGAAAAAAGTAAGTATCAGCGTTTCTGTGATGTACGATGGTATTGACCTTTGTCACAATATCTAAACACTTTGCGAAGATGTTGACGTTCTAAACTCACCTGTTTCCAACCGTTCGCAAACGTTACCAATCCGTTTATTGATATAAAAACAAATTGCTGTTAGATTGGAATCCTTAAATTGTTATGATAATATATCGCGTTATGATATAATTGACTGGTTTCTTTGCAGTGGCGTAGCCAGGCATCTGTTATTACCGAGGCAGGGGGTCTGGGTTGCTCAACCACCCAGAAGCTATCGAGGTTTTGCAATTTCAACAAAAAAAATGTATCAAAAATAATATCGGCTGTTTCATTTTATTTCATAATAATTATGTTAATATGCCTAACACATATTTATTAACAAGTTTAGTGCATTATGTATGAAACTGCCCCTTTATTAATCAAAGCAAAACTGGTCCATTACAGATTTATAGGGCATTAATACAGGGCCATTATGAATAAACAGGGCCATTATGAATAATCAGGGCCATTATGAAAAAACTGGGCCATTATGAATAATCAGGGCTATTACGGATTTTCAGTTGTTATCAATTTGAAAACATTTCTGGGGAAAAGAAACATCAAGAAATTGAAAGTTCCCAAGAAATATGACTTATCTCATTTGACCCAGCTGTCAAGTTAATAATTACATAATACATTCCATGATGTGTATCAATTCATTTAATTTTGAGTTTTAAAATCCAGAATGAAATCTTTTATTTTGTATGCCATAAATTCCTTTGAATAGGACAACAATACAACTATATTTACACTTATATGTTATTCCATCACATCACTTTAAAAGTTTCTTTTTAATATTGCATTTGGTATGACTATATATATACAATTTCTCCACAAAAAAAAGTTTGGTTAATAAAAGTGTTAAGAAATGGGTGTTTTAACATTGACCCTGTTATATGTCCTCGGTCATTAATAATGGCCTCGGAGGCTTTTTTTTTGTCCCTCGGCGTTGCCTCGTTCCATTACAGGCATCCTCGACCATTATAACATACCTTGGACATATAACAGGGCCAATATGAAAACACCCATTAATTAATTCTATAGTTATAGTTGATTACTGGTACTTACGCCATTTTCAATGTTCAGATGAATACATAAATGTTCTCAAAAACATTTATCACTTTTTCAAATTAAATCCTTTAAGTGAACTACCAAGATTTTATATTCTTTACAAATAAAAGGTGGCGGATATGGGTATATGTTAATGAGACAGCAAGCCACTAATACAACAAAATTAAAAGTCCCCTAGAGGTCGACATATCGTCTCAAACAATAGATATAGTCCTTACAATATGTCAAGCTCCGAAGTTACATTTTGCTCTTTGTTTGTGAGAGACTGAATACTAATCTTGTATGGTTTTGAACTACAAAAAGCATGTGTGCATTTGATTTATTTGTGAAATTTAAATACTGAAATATGTTATAAATTTTATTACAAAATCATTCTCTACGGGAGTAAAGTACCAATTCTTCTATTTTCATTAGCGTCGAACTTGTCCAATACAAGGGCTCGATCAATATCTTTATCCTTGTGGATGTGCATTAAGGCCAACCCGTTTAATTGATGTTCGGTCAATGTTGTTCATTGCAGGCGACTATATAATATGTCAAGTTCAAAATTGTCCTGATTCTATAGAAAGTGTATGATTTAAACCAATACTATTTAATCTACGTTCATTTCAAAGCTATCCAAATAACAAAACACGTGAAGTTATCACATACGACAACCACTGACAAGGTAACTGACTTGCTAGCAGTAACTGTAAGTCAGCTCAAATATCTAATCAGCCGATATTTTCCCAAGCCGTCGTATACACTAATATCGGTGGATGTTTCTCACCGTGACATAAGCTTTAACGTCATACCAGAATGGAGACAAGACCTTGCTCGAAAATCAGAAGAAAATTTCAATGCAAAAAAAAAAACAAACGAAACGATTCAGGTTAATTAAAAAAACTGTGACGCTTCATTTATTCGTTAACTCGTGGGCCACGAATCAAAGAATAGATGATCATCACAAAACGGCGGACGAATTGAAAAGCAGAATTTCTTGATAAGCTAGATAATCACATGCTACATGTAAAGTGCGCCACGGCACTCTTATTGGTTGTGTTTCGCTCTGAATAACACTATATATATTTCTGGAATTAATGACTCCTTTAAATATTTTAAATTCCCTGCTAGTGAACAACTATAAATTTGAAATAGCGAGAATAAAACTTGAGAACAACATAATAATTTTCTGTGCATGTTGAATTATGTACATTTCATTTAAATTGGTATCGAAATCAATGAAACTTTGTGTAATTCCAGTATTACACGTAGGGGAAAATGTCAACACACAACGATGTTTCAATTTAAGACGTTTCCGGTCATTTATAAAGGTTTGAATGGGGGTCATTAAACATTTATTTTTAATTCTTTTCGCCCATAATTTACTTTTATTTATATTTAAGCACCTTTTTTAAACCTCTAGTCTTTACATTAATTTCATGGCATTTTTCTGTAATCTGTAAACAGCATTTTTTACCAAAGCAACTGCCTTGGTTGCCTCAACGTAAGCTTCGTCAATGATTTGTCATTATTATTCAAATACATAAGTAAGCTTGCAAAAAATTAAGTTATTCTCAAATAAATAACACAATAACATAATAATGAATAAATCTACAATTTTATTTTAAGAAATGAAGAATCATTTATTTTCAATCAGAATTATGTGTTAAACTTTCTATTTTTAGTAGTATTACAAGTGTTTGTTTGTCTATTGTTATTTTAGCAGTACAGTTGGGGAGATTGTGTATATTAAACTACTTTTCATAATTGGGGCGAGTTGGCAGGACTAAATTCATCGGGATTTTACTCTTTTTAATAAGTGGGGCGAGTTGGCAGGACTATATTCATCGGGATTTTACTCTTTTTCATAAGTGGGGCGAGTTGGCAGGATTAAATTCATCGGGATTTTACTCTTTTTCAGAAGTGGTGCGAGTTCGCAGGACTATCTGCAGCAGGATTTAACTCTTTTCATTAGTGGGGCAAGTTTGCAGGCCTAAATTCAGCGGGATGAAAATATTTTTCATGAGTGGGGCAAGTTGGTTAACATGAAAGGGCGAGTTGGTTGAAAGTTGGGGCGATTCGGGGGTGAGTTGTCTTCCTTTCATTACAATTATTACCCAGAATGCAAGTATTGAATCTATATATTTTTTACCACATCTGTATATAAAATATTGCACATAAACAAAAATTTTGAATATATATAGAAAAATATAACATATATATTTGTTTCAGAGTTTTGAACATCAAGTTTTATTTTTTAGAATATATGTAGAAAAATATTGCATATATATTTGTACATTTTGAACATGAATAATTTTTTTTGAATATATATAGAAAAATATTGCATATATATATTTGTAAGTTTTGAACATAATTTTATTTTGAATCATTATTTTTTTTTAATATTGAAACGTTTGACGTGCCATAGTACTGTATGCCAAATGAAAGGGTGGAAATAGTACCTTATCTACTCCATGTTTATATAATGTTATCTTACAAAATACGATCAAACGTGTATATAAAGGTTACTCACGGAAATGACCTTATAAAAGACGAGACATGACAAATGTTCGCATGATATAGGTGACGTTTATAGCAGTTTTGAATTTTATATCAATTTATTATTTTGATACCTTTTCGTGCTGATACATCTGCATTTTTCTGCGCATTTGTGTCCATATTTTCCATACTCGCATTTTTTACACGACTTGCCCTTCGAAGTGTGACCAATCGGACATTCTGAAAAAGTAATTTAAATTTCAAACGCAATATTTTCAATGTTTAAATATTTTGATGGCGTGGTATTATCTAAAAGAACAAAAAAAAAAAATACTGTCTTATTTACTTTAGTACTATATATATATATATATTGGTTGCAAATGATACTTTTTCGTTTCATTTCCTATTTAAGTAAGGAACAAAATCCTGTTTTAACTATGTACATTCGTTTTATATTTAGACTCTTCTACTAATAGGACAAAGTATTCATTAAGGAACTCAGAAACCCTTAATCCATTTTCAGTTCAGCTCAACAATCTATAGAGCATACATTAGCATAATTATTCGTGATATACTAATTTTCTTGGATTTCTAGGTTAAAGGTAGACAACGAATTTACATGTTCAACAAAGTACCAATTTACTGTTATGATCATAAGTGTATACAAAAAACAGTCTCCGGGACAAGTTTGCACTTCCGCTGAGTGCAAAAGTTGTCACCTTAATTTTTGGAGTTAAGTCAAAATGAAGTTGATAACTTGGTTGGTATTGGTTCCCTGATATTTGTCCTAAAAAATTTTGGCTCTAGCACCACTGTTGAAAAAGTTATGCCCCTTTTTTCAACAATTTCCTCAGAGGAAAAGTAGTTTTCCTCAAGGGAAATCAAATTTCCCTAAAGGAAAAAGATTTTTCCTTAAGGGAAATTGTATTTTCCTCAAGGGAAAAAGATTTCCCTTAGGGAATTTGCTGCATTAATATTTCCTTTGAGGAAATTCTATTTCCTGTGAGGAAATTCTATTTCCTGTGAGGAAATTTGCGGCTTCAAATTTTCCTTTGAGGAAATTTGAGGCTTCAAATTTTCCTCTGAGGAAATTTGCAGCTTCAAATTTTCCTTGGAGGAAATACTTTTTCCTGTGAGGAAATTTTGTCAACTGCAATTTCCTTTGAGGAAATATTTAACAAACACTTTTCCTTGAGGGAAAATTCAATACCACAAATTTCCTCTAAGGAAAACATTGTTCTCCAAATTTCCTCTAAGGAAATTTCTGTACATCAACTTTCCCTGTAGGAAATGCTTTCCCCTATTTTTACTCATCGTAAATTTCTTTACTATACAAACAGTATGAACATAATGTTTACAAGACTTAATAAATGATACAAATGATATTTAAACTTTAATAAATTTTTGACTCAAAATTATCATGACATACAAAAACAATATAGTGAGTCTGACTGTTTAGGTCAAGGTATTGTACATACTTTATATGACTTTAACTTTGATTTTTAAAATATTTTTTGTAACAAAGTATTCTGTTTTCTTTGTTATTGTTTCAATTGTATACATTAATAAGCAACCAATTTGAATGTCATACCATTTGTGGAGTTCTTAAGAATGCGTTCATATTTGCAAATTAAATAATAAAATAAACACTTTTCTTGTAAATTTTAATTTTCCTCTGTTTCAGCTGCTGTGTACAGTTATTCAATTCACTACGTAAAAGTTAATAACATAAATTATTCCATTCACTAAACAATTTCCTTCAATTCTTAGAGAAAACATTTTTGCAATTTGTTCTTCGAAGATCTTCTTCAGTATATTTGATATGAGGGAGCGATGTTAATGTATTGAGTGGATAAAGCTGGTGTTCCTTTCAACGACAAAATACTATTTTTTTCTTCATTTCTCCCTTCTTTCGACGAATATATATAATATGTTGTTGCATTTATACAATTGTGTTTTTCTGCATCTATGATAGAACTCCATTTTGTTTATAGCCATTATCATGTGATTATGATGAAATTTCCTATTTCTTTTTTGCAGGAAAGCACACATTCCATTTCACATTAATCCAATTAGCGCACCATGTAGATAGATATCAACTTTCAGTTTCCTCTTCAGTATTGACCTATTGATCATGAAAACCAAGATGTCTGATCACCTATAAATACACAAAATAAACAAATAAAATGTTATAAATGGAGAGAGAAACAGCAATAAAAAAGCTTATTTTGTCATGTTTATGAACATTTTAAGAATATTTCCTTTCTTACTTGTGAGTTCTCTTAATTCCGTGCTTTTTGTCTATGGGTTTTTATATTACCCCGGTAGTTGATTTTGTGCATTTTATCAATCTTTCGAGTTGAGGCAATTGCAACGGTTATTTTTACAGTTTGTTCTTTATATGTTGAGCTGTTAAACCACTGTCCAAGGTTAAGGTAGGGTTGAGTGCTCACAAACCTGATTTTTTTATTACATGTATTAGTTTTTTATTGATTTTTAACTAGCTGTCAGTAGCTGCGAGTACTAACAGATCTTTGTGTCTTTTCGATTAAGAGAAAGGTATAAATTTCCTGCTTAGTCCGGACGGTTTATTTTTTTGCAGGAAATCTACCGGTATGTCATTTGTTGTCTGGTGAAGAGTTGTCTTATTGGCAATCATGCCACATCTTCTTATTTTTATATAACCTTGCCATATTCTGATTGTGCCTGTCCCAAGTTCGGAGCCTGTAGTTTATTCTGACACTCAAATTTAGTGTTTGTAGTTGTTTCATATCTGTCATATTTATCTTTTTTTAATTTGTTTTGTTATAAACTAGGCAATTAGTTCTACAGTTGGGATTATTTCAATTTTTCGTCTGATGGCCTTTTATAGCTGACTACTTTGACAATAGGGTATGGACTTTCTCATTATTGAAGGCCGTCACTGGCCTATAATTGCTTTCTTAGAGCCATGATCAATAGTTTTCATATTTAATATGCCACATCTTTTTATTTTTATAATAATCATGATAATCATCTTTCAAGGGCAATAACTTTTATAAAAGTGGCCTTATGAGTCTTATCGAGCATCACTGATGAGTGTTTTGTAGACGAAACGCGCATCTGGCGTAAATACAAAATTTAATCCTGGTATCTATGATGAGTTTACTGACCATTTAGGTTTTGTTGACTTCTGCAAATTTTAAATTGCCTATCATTTCTGCTGTTTATAATTTCTCTGCATCTTCTATAGTTCTGGTCCTACACATAAAAAGAGTAAAAATTATTATTTAATGACATCTTGCATCAATAATTATTTTGCTGTTTAATGTATATATCAATACGTGTTTAATAAAAAGCTGTACCATGAGTGCTTGATAAGCTTGTTGCCCTTTTAGCTTGGGTTTATGCTTTAAATGAATTTTAATGATCAACTACATTATAGAAAAACTCTGAGCACTGCGCAACTAAGACCCCCCCCCCCCCCCCCCTCCCTACAAAAAACAAAACTACAGGCTCTAAAGAGCCTGTGTCGCTCACCTGACTCTATTTGGGTTTTTGAAATCATATAAAAAAGATAAAAATCATAACAGATACTTTAATAATGATTGAGGCCATATTTGGTTTAATATTGTCCTACTCCGCTGGCGGCCGTCTTGGATGATGCATCAGCTACAGAGTAACAACACTTGGTCAACACCTCATAAGGAACATTCATGCTATGTTTGGTTTCATTCCATTCAGTGGTTCTCTAAAAGAAGACATTTGTATGTATTTCCTATAGGGTCCTATCTTAAACTAAGTCCCTCGCTGCCGGCCATCTTGGATGATAGATCGGCAACAAAGTAACAACTCTTGGTCAGCACCTCATAAGGAATTCAGTGGTTCTCTAGAAGTTCAAAATGTAAAAAGTTAACAATGGCAACGGACGACCACGGACGCCAAGTGATGAGAAAAGCTCACTTGGCCTTTCGAGCCAGATGAGCTAAAAAAGGACATGCACACAGAGTGGTATTCATTGAAACAAAACATGAAAATAATTTGGCTCCATTTTAAGGGATATTGCAAGTGTATATACATTTTGTAAGTTTAAGGCCGTGATTTTTTAACAAATACAATTCTAAAACCTTCCAAAGTGTGAAAATGGACAATTTTAAACAATTTTCCAACAACTAAAATTCCATAACTCTGCATCATATATAAAAATAAATAGGGGATGATACTCCGGCTTGCATATCATATAAAGTTATAAAGGAAGATAACTGAAGAACGGTAAAATTTATACTACTAAATTTATAACTTGATCTGATTTTGTGGTAAAAAGTATTGCGTTAATTAGTTTAATAAAATTTGGATGAGGCAAACTTAATTTAGAGGACGGAAACGTAAAATTCATCATTTTTTCCATCTGTAAAGGACATAACTCTAGAACAGACTGAGTCAGTAAAAGTGACACCACCAAAATTCAAACTGTTTTTTGTGGTAATAAGCATTGTGTGCAAGTTTCATAACATTTGGTTAAGGCAAACTTAAGTTAAAGATAGAGAGCCGGAAACCAAAAATTCAGCAATTTTTCCATTTGTAAAGGGGCATAATTCTAGAACGGTAACACTGACACCACCAAAATTCACACTTGATCTGAGTATTGTGGTAATAAGCTTTTTATAACATTTGGTTGAGGCAAACTAAATTAGAGAACAAAAACCAATGACTTTGGGACAGACGGTCAAGGGTTGACCCACTATCACATGACTATGGGTCATAAAAATGTAAAGGGAGTTTATGTCAATATATAAAATCAATTCACCAAAGTTTCATAAAAATTGGTGAAAGCATTCTTGAGACTATCCAAAGTCTCAATATACAATAAAAACTTAAATCAGAATTTTTTTTTTAAATTGAAAGGGAAATTATCATGATTATGTTAATTGGCAATATTAATAAATGCATGCAACAACTTCTGAAATTTACAGTATATAGGCTTTTAACCCCACCATATTTTTGCACCTGTCCCAAGTCAGGAGCCTATATGTGGCATTTGTCAGTTTTGTATGATTTTTAATTTTAGTTTCTTTTATATATTTCGGAGTTTAGTTTGACGTCCATTATCACTGAACTAGTATACATTTTTGTTAAGGAGCCAGCTGAAGCACGCCTCAGGCTGTGGGATTTTCTCGCTGCATTGAAGTCACATTGGTGACCGACTGTTATCTGCTCTTTGGGCAGGTTGTTGTCTCTCTGACACATTCCCCATTTCTATTATCAATTCTATTTTAAATTCAATTATAAATGTTAGGCTTCTTGTTGATTTTTTTTACATTTGTCATTTCGAGGCCTTTTATTATATTTACAGCTTTCTATATGCATAGGTGCTTGAGGACAGGATCCTGTTTTGAGGATGGTCGTACAGTTATCTATAGCTCAGCGAAGCAACATCACAACTGTTTCCAAGTTTGTGAAGTCAGAGGACTATATTCATCTTTCCGACTTTCAGATCATTTGTTGATTTTTCATGAATATGTGCCATTCCAATATGAAATAGCTAAATCATGTATATATTAAAAAAAAACTTTAAACTAGGATACTCATTTGGGGAACTAATGATTTGTTGGTTTTTCCCTAGTCCAAATAATTATGACGTCTGGCAAGGCTATTTTTTTTTCTGGGACGCCTAAATAGCCTTGCAAGACGTCATAATTATTTGGACTAGGTTTTCCCCACCATCGACATCGTCCTGTGGACGAAACGAGTTTGGCGCATTAACAAAAAGATCATGTCTGTAGTGACAAGTTAGTGTGTGTGCTTACCAATATTTGAATTTTATGAGCCTTCTTTTTGAATATTTTTTTCATTTTTTGTACAATACTGACGTCGAGTGCTGTTGTTGTTGTGCTGTTTATTTTTTACAAAAGCGATCAAGTAATGCAGGGGAAGGAAACTTACTTAAAAGACCAAAATGAGTCGCAACTAATGGTACATAAATATTTTACTATGCAGTCAGTATCCTGATATACATGTATATACTCTTAGACTCATTTCACAGAAAAATCGAAGTGAAAATACTCGTTAGTCATGAACATTTTAGATCACTTAAAATTTAGATTTTATAACTTAAATTACGAAAGATGATAATTTGTCAAATAAGCCCTTGTAACCAGCTAGGTGCTGCATTTTTTAGCACGTGTCAAAAAACAGTTAAAAGTGCCGGGATCTGACAGAGCTTTCAAGAGCTATTTCTGTTACTGTGAGTTTATTATATATTTATCACAAAAAGCTAATGCTAATTTCTTTTCATTTAATATGGGTCTATATGAAGCCCCCATCCCTCCTCCAGCTTATCTGATTAATTTACGATCACTCTGAGTAAAGAAAGTAAGTCACAATTGCTTATATAAGGTATTTTAAATTCTGGTTGATAGTTGTCTCATCACCAATCATACTACATCTCCTTATTTTTTTTACAATAAAGCTATATTTAGATGCGGTATAGTGAGTGATGAATGTGTAAACATGCAGCATGCTTGTAAATAATTGTTAAAATACAGCACAAAAGATGCATAATATATCAAACTCGAGTCAACGCCATGTCAAAAACCAAAAAAACAACAACAAAAAAAAAACGACCAAATGACAAATAGTCTATAAAAACAACTATAGCATACCAAAATATATAATTTGTAAAGACTTGCATGCAACTAGGCCTATACAGTAGCTCTATGTTCTCATAGATCTCATAACATTACGATTAAAAGTCATATTATGTGTGTGTAAGTTTATTAGAAAATTCAACGAGACACGTCCTAATCAGGTAAAATCCAAAATAACAATTTACAAATTCAGATCTACTGCCTGTTGTATATTGCTTACATGATTGTATATTGCCAAACGAATAAATATGTCTGGTACGGGATGGCGGCTTCGAAGCGGAGACAAAAAGACCCAGATAAATGAAAGTGTAGAATTTTTGTTGTGGAGAATTTTTTTTTAAAGAACTAGATTCATATCTCAGAATTTGAATATAGCATCTCGTTTTCTTTAGATAAATTGTTAGCTATTACTGACTATAATAATTACCCCCTTATAAGTATTCGCAAAAAAATGAAGTTAATGATCAATGAATATGAAAACATTTTATAAAGTATAAATATTGGTAAACGGACAGCAAGTCATAGGACTATTATAGTTCGAATAAATTAGTTTACAATAACTGTTGAAAGGTTATGAGAGAAAAATCGGGATGAATTTATTTTTATTAGAATGATTTATTTTACAGTAAAGGCTTCATATTTTTAATCAGTTATTTGTAAAAGAAAGGTAACATGTTTAACACCATGGAGCCAGTTAATTAACAAACTACTATGATGGATTTTTTTCTTTACAATCATTGATCATTATTAATATTTGAGAATAACTTTTGTTTACAATTCGTTTTCATAAATAATGGTTCAAGAAAAAACTTTTTGAAAATTAGTCTGTTAGTTTCCAAAGAAAAAAATATCTTAAAAACTGAACTGTGAGTTTTCAATCGTTACGTTTTGTTATACTTTTTTAGTGTTAATCTCAGCAAAGACAAATTTGGTGATAAAAATCGATTTGTTGGTCTTTAAAAAAAACATTCGTCATAATGTAATCTTCATCTGGAGATATTCATTCCCTACTGTAAAATATTGAGTTTTTGGTTGATTAATGTCGGGTGTGTCTGACGTACCGAATAATATATGATAGGTACATGTAGGTCTTGTAATTGAGACCGCTCGTGATACGGTCGGAAAATTTCGACTGCCAACGAAAAAGGATGGACAGAAAATTGGCCTAATACCAGGCTACTTATAGTCCACTTGAAGAGTTGTTGCAAGGATTCAGCGTCCCCATTCGGACGTGTCTGAGCACAACCCAATGGACGTTCCACTATCATTACTGCTAAGGATTTATTGCCGGTCAGAAGAAGACCTGTAACGACGCTATTTCTATAGTTACTCTAGTTCGCTAACGAATTCGCTTCTTGTTCCATTGAATATAAAGGAAAGAGTTCTCTAATATATATGTATATATATATATATATACACGTCTAAATTGAAAACAACGTTCAAACCTATGATTGCGTTGGATAAAAACCGCAATTTTTATACGTGTGCATGTAAAACAAATTTCTTTGTAGAGGGGTCTAAATACAGCACAAACAACATTTTCCAATAGACCAAAAAGTGAAAAAGTATATTTTAACAAAACGCATTTGACTAACAGGTCAAACAACTGATGTTCTTAAACCCTGCTGACTGCCATTGGCTATTGCCAAATAAATTGATCACCAGATGTAAAAAATGGATCTTACATATTAATTAAATACCAAACAGAAAACAATAAACTTACGGAAAAGATGGTATACCGCAAACATGAGGTGCAAAAATTTGTACACCATATCCGGATTTCGACATTTAATGTCTCTTCAGTGATGTTAGGGATCGAAACGGTATTTGGAAGGCCATATAATATATATAGGAAAAAAAATAAGACTGAAAATGCACCAAATATTTATATTCAATATGAATATTCACATTTTGTCTATTACAACAACAAGTTGTTCAAAAATTGTTGTAATAGACAAAATGTGAATATTCATATTGAATATAAATATTTGGTGCATTTTCAGCAAAATTGTTGTAATAGACAAAATGTGAATATTCATATTGAATATAAATATTTGGTGCATTTTCAGCCTTATTTTTTTTTTTCCTATTTTATGCACAGCATGGACAAAATTTAAAACTTTTTAATATATATATATATTTTTCTTGAACTACTATAAATAAAGTAGTTCATTTTAAAATGTATTCTTTAAAGGTTAAGAAAACAATAAGTTAAAATGGCTGGTACATACATGGCTTCATGGCTACATGTAATACCAAAAAGGTATAGTCAATTTCCCGTTTATTTTTTTCGTTGTTTGGTTCACATGTTCAAATTTAATAAATTGATGAATTTAATAATTTATTGATATCCTAAATCTTTGTTAATATATTTACTTCGGTAGAAAAGAAAGTGAATCTTCTCATCGGGACTTTAATTAATCTGCATATCTATTATCTATTTTGGGATTGAAAAAAATATCTTTAAAAAATGCGGTTTCGAGCCTATTTCTTCATTTTAATTTGGTTACACGTTCAGCAATAACTGATACAAATATGATATATTACCAATGATAAGGCCATGATATATTTGAAGCTGTTCAAAATTTTGTACATTATAGCTGGGACTATTATACTAAAAAAATAGTTAGTATAATAGTCCCAGATTATAGGTACGTGTATCAGATTGGACATTTTTTTTTTATTGTTCTATATAAATAATCTTACTATAAGTTATCTCAGGTCTAAACAAAATGTTACTATGAGTTTTCAAATGAGTTTTGTTTGATAATTTTTTGTTTAATTCAGTTAAAAGTTTTTTTTTTTTACACGAGAAGGTCTGCTAAAAAGTTTATGATGATCTCATTTTTTTCATCATAACAAACGGATACTCTTTAATGTACACTAGGTGGACTTTCCTCTATTCCGATGAAGGCAGTGCACGTCTTTCATTTAAAAGATTAAATCGTTGTTTTGCAACAGACGGCGGCACATCGGGCATTGACTTACCATTTTATAATTTGTAACAATTATGATTAACCATATATTTATGAGTTATAACAAAATTATTTTTTATACATCTTTATTCAAGATGATCGAGATTTGAGAATGATATGAAAATAATAAAATATATATTACAAAAAAAAAAGTTATCTCAGGTCTAGTTATCTAGTATAAAATATATTCACTGGAAATAAGCCCTTTAAAACACAAATCCCCGTTTACTCATTGCGAAGTTTATTTGCTAGTGTTTTTTTAATCTTTTTTTTAATGATTTTATTACATTATCTTTTTTGTGAAAATTTTGAGTGGTTGAACATGAAATGGACACCGATGCTACAAAGAAAATTTGTTTAATGTCATCTGTTGCAATATATACTAAGTATTACACGTGGACAGGATGTTCCCCAGAAAATTAAGGTATTCAAAATAAGTTATACACACCCCAAGGGTACACGCCACTGTCATATGGAAAATTACTGGGTCACCAGTAAACTGGTAATCAGCCATGCAACTAATCAGTTGACTGACCATGCCACTACAATTTAAAAAGTTTGTCGTTAGATCAAAATGAAATATTTATTTTAATTTAAAATTGAAGAACTAAAAGGATTTATCATAATTATGAAAGGAAATAATTCAACAAAATCGGATTATTTCCCAAAAGATTATATATTTTTAAAATTTTTTCCGTGGAAAATAGAAAACTGTATCAGAGACATATATATATAAAGGGTCCTATCAAGGATTTTATAGAAATCCTTGGTCTCATGAAATGGATCTCACACAGACATGCATAATTGAAATTTATACATTGATTGATCCTATGATTTCTTGAGAAATCAGGAGCGAAATATAACAAATATTTAGTTTTGATATTAAATTAAATTTACTTTTCCTCGCTATAATTCATTTGACATAACATTGAGGGATTTATGGGTTTGTCCTTACAACGTTAGTATTTCATATGACTTATTTTCGCGCTTCGCCTTGAAGCTCATTATTCAGACTGTTTCAGACAAGATAATGAAAAAAACATGCAAGGCACTTTTTTTTTTCGATCATCGTGAAGTGCACTCTCCCCCTCTTCAAGAATTGTATATTTATAAATCCTCGTCCTTTTTAAAATTAACACACTCTTTGTGATTACCGTTATGCTATTATGCTAACAGTAATTAACCCGGGACTTGATTTACATGTAATATCAGGGGCGATTCTAGCCAGGATGAAGGGGGTCTTAATACATAGGCAGATCCAGGGGGGGGGGCCTGCCCCCCCCCCCTTTGGTGGGAAAAATTTGGTTGATTATATAGTGAATCACTGAAGCATGACTGGAGCGGGCCCCCCTTAGATCAGTCAGCGCCCCCACCCCCCCCCCCCCCCCCCCCCCCCCTTTTACAAAAAGTTCTGGATCCGCCACTGAAATATATGTCTCCATCTCTGAATCAAACCCCCGGATCCCATCCCCCTTCGATCCGCCACTGATTGTGAATATAAATATAATTGTTACTTAAAAGTCATAGACTGATCATAGACTAGTACTAGCTCCGAGCACCTGTTTTGGGATATATACAGCTAATTAACCGTAAATAACTGCGAGATAATGAATAACAAGTTGATAATTGTCTATTCTCTGCTAATTAATGTACCTGCAATTCACCCTGATTCATTTGTGAGACCACCGACACTAATAATATTACCTCAAAGTTAGAGGTTCTCCGTTACTGGGAACTTCATATCGGATCCGATCAATTTATTGGTTCCATTCCCCCTAGTATTAATGATCCATTTGCAGTGACGATGACAATCAAAGGTATACTCATTACTGTTGATTTTGCATGATAACATACATGTTATGTCAACTCACTTCTCCTTCCTACGGCGTCAGAGAGAGAAAAAAAAAAGCCTTGCAATGCGTCATAATTATTTGGACTACTTCCATATGACTTTAAAAAAAACAAACAATAGTTTATTTCACTGATTGAGATTGGGCTGACGAGACATTTCAGCATGTGAAATCTTAATTGTTAGTCCAAGTACACAGTTATCATCCATTGATTTTCATTTTTTACAAAAAGATTTCCTAGTGTGGACCATGTATTACTTTAAAATTTATTTATTTATATTTTTTATGCATAAAAAGTAAGTACAATGAAGTCAAATGGAAGTAGGGGGATGAAATTATTTTATTTTAGTTTGAGAATCACTCATACTTCTTGTATGATGTCACCTTAGCCTACAAATTACCAAAAAGAAACACTTTTTTATTTCCTCTAGCTTATGTGTATGCCTTTTCATATACATGTAAAAATGTGTTACTGCCTATATATTGACCTTAAATGTTATTCAGTCTTCCATGGCCTAATGGGACCTTGTTCTACGCATGTGGTATGCTATAAGCAGATAAGTAACTTTCTTTCCTTTTGAAATACAAATAATTTTTTAAATATACATGAAGAATTTTTATATTAGCCGCTCCCCCTCCCCCCCCCCCCCCCTTAATTTTGAAATCTCTAATTTTAGGCATAGGCTCATATAAATTCGACTTTTGAAGAATTGAAATAAATCTGAGACAGCAAATGAGTATTGAGCTGCTTTACATTAAAATACATTATGTACATACATGTGACATACACAATTATATATAAATAGTTATAAAGACATTTAAAAAGCAATTTTTTGCAATATTTAAATTATGTAGGCCCAAATTTTGATAGTTAAACGTTAAACTTTAAACAGCAAAAAATTAACACCCAAAGTTCAAACTTATAGTCTTTAATGTATATATGCTATTGCCATGAAACTAGGTAAACTGTCTTATAATTCTCTAATCTTAGTTCATGCCAAGTTTGATTAAAATTAGTATTTCTACTCTATTAGGTCTCTAGTGTGGATATAGTGTATAACTTGCAAATTATTTTCATACTCCTTCCAAATTTATTGCGGATAAATAACATTTTTACCAGATATTCGGAATCCTCTGGTTTTATCCATGCAGTGCCATTAAAAAATTTTGCCCGCAAACCCCTACTTTTCTTTTCATATTTTTATTACATAGTTTAAAAAGCCATATTTGAAAATCTTGTAAAATCCTTGTTATTTTTCCATAGCTTTTGAAAGAAAAAGGTGCCAGTGTTAAGTGTATGAAAAATCTAGAGAGAATCACTTCCCGCCAAATTTTTAATGGCTTATATCTTAAAAACAAGCACACGGACCCTTCATTTTTTCTGTTTTTTTAGTTCCTTTATTCATATTCTTTTAAAAAGCTTGTTATTTTGAAACGGAGTAGCGAACATCCTTAAGGCCAAACAAAAATATATGTCTGTTTACGGTTACCCGACCGACCGTCCTTTTGAGCGCTGACCCTAAGTCATTTTATTTCCGTCGTAAAAGCAAAAATTAACTGAACTCGTGTCAAAAATGAAGTTTGTGTTGCCAATAATATAAATCAATTGCCTGATACATCCCAATGTTCACAATCGTGAATATGACAGCTGTTATAAGGAAATTCGTGACTTATGTGATGAAATAAACACTTTGCCGCCATTTTTTCCCCAACCAATAACCAAGGGAAATAATCCAATCATTAAAATAACGGGTAAAATTGGCCAAGGATCAACTCAGACGACGACAAGACGAAACGGCATGACTCAAAATCATGTCGCAAAAAATAAAATGAAAAAATAAAATAAAATGGAAATACCGACCTACCTAGCCTTTTTTTTAAAGTATGTAACCTTAAACAGACATACATTTTTTGGGGCCTAAGTAGTGATTTGGTATAGTTTGAAAAGGTCAAATATTAGTATGTCTGTGAAGTTGTCAAACTAAATTAAAGACCCTTTAAACATAAAATTGTCCATATTTTGAGTTATAGCTTATAGATTTTTCTATTATGTTAATATGTCCTGTCCCAAAAGTAGTACACTACACTGTTAAAATCTCTTTTGGATAGAGCCAGTGCAATTTTTTAAATTTGCCTTTTTGCTCATCGTTCCAAAGGAACAGTGCGATTTTGCCATCACTTGGCGTCCGTCGTCGTCTGTCGTTGATTTTTGTCAACCATTGGCGTCCGTCGGGTGTAAACTATTTCATACATCTTCTCCTCTACTGAACCAATTCCTACCAAACTTAAGCTGAATGATCTTTAGGGTATTTACAATAAAGTTTGTGTTTTGTTACATGGTTGTCATGGCTAAATATGAACATAGGGGTAAATGCAGTTTTTGGCTTTTATCTCAAAACCCAAAGCATTTAGAGCAAATCTGTCACAGAGTTAATTGTTCATTAGGTATTTAAAGTTCTATCAGCCCTGAAATTTTTCTGATGAATGTAATAACCCATTGTCATGATAGTTGGGTTGCTGTCACTTAATTGGTAATTTCAAGAAATATTTGCAGTTTTTGGTTATTATCTTTAATATTATTAATGATAAAGATAAACTGTAAACAGCAAAAATGTTCAGCAAAGTAAGATCTACAGATAAGTTTCTTAACCAAAATTGTCAATGGACCTCTTAAGGAGTTATTGCACTTTAACGACAATTTTACACAATTTGTTTATCATGTTTTCTAACTTTAAAAAATCTTCTCCTCTGAAACTACTGAACCAATTCCAACCAAACTGAGGCTGAATGATCCTTAGGGTATTTAGAATAAAGCTTGTGTTTTATTTTCTGTTTCATCAATAAATATGGCTGCCATGTCTAAAAATAGAACATAGGGGTAAAATGCAGTTTTTGGATTATATCTCAAACACTAAAGCATTTAGAGCAAATCTTATGTGAGGTAAAATTGTTCATTATGTCAAGTTCTATCAGCCATTAAATTTTCAGATGAATCTAACAATCCATTGTTGGGTTGCTGCCACTAGATTGGTAATTTTAAGGAAACTGCAGTTTTTATTTTGTGGTCAAAATATTGGTATGACGTTGACGTTGGTGGCGTCATGGTCGTCCAAAGACACATTGGTTTTCACACTCTAACTTTAGTTGAAGTTAATGGATCTCGATGAAATTTTGCCTTAAGGTTCAATACCACAAAAGGAAGGTTGGGATTGATTTTGGGGGTTATGGTACCAACAGTTAAGGAATTAGGGGCCAAAAATAAGCATTTTTGTAACTTCCGGACATAACTTGTGTGTTAGTGTATGGATCTCTCTGACATTGTACCACAAGATTCCATATCACAAAGGGAATGCTGGGATTGATTTTGGGGGTAATTGCCTCAAAATTTTAGGAATTAGGGGCCAAAAAAAAGGGGTAAAAAACAAGCATTTTTCTAGTTTCATGACAATAACTTGTGTGTAAGTGTATGGATCTTTCTGAAATTGTACTACAAGGTTCCATATCACAAAGGGAAAGCTGGAATTGATTTTGGGGGTAATTGCCCAAAATGTTTAGGAATAAGGGGCCAAAAATAAGCATTTTTCTAGTTTCCAGACAATAACTTGTGTTCAAGTGTATGGATCTCTCTGAAATTTTACTGCAAGGTACCATACCACAAAGGGAAGGCTGGGATTGATTTTGGGGATAATTGCCTCAAAATTTTAGGAATTAGGGGCAAAAAAGGGACAAAAAACAAGCATTTTGCTAGTTTTAGGACAATAACTTGTGTGTAAGTGTTTGAAATTGTACTACAAGGTTCCATATCAGAGGGGGAAAGCTGGGATTGAGTTTGGGGGTAATTGCCCTAAATGTTTAGGAATTTGGGGCCAAAAAACAAGCATTTTTCTTGTTTCCAGACAATAACTTTGTGTTCAAGTGTATGGATCTCTCTGAAATTGTACTGCAAGGTACCGTACCACATAGGGAAGGCTGGGATTGAGTTTGGGTTTTTTTTTTTACTTTATTTTCCTTTTGTTTTCTTTAAAATTTTCCATTTTAAATTGGTTATTTCTGATTTATATATAAAAGCAAATAATAATGATACGGTTTGAATAGGTAAATTAGAAATTTTTAAGTTCTTAGACCACATTCATTTTGTGAGCCTCTTGTTTTAATTGCTTCTGTAAGTAATATATTTATTTGAAAGTTTGACGACAGACACATACAGATTATACTGTTAACAATATTTCAGAGTTTAATGTTGTCAAGCACACAAATCATAGAAGAATAGTTAATCACGTCATTGTTGTCCATTGAAAAATTAGTATGAACACGATGAAAAAGTATGGGAATGTTTGTTTGTTAAACTATTGACTGTGGTTATGTCTTTGAAACTGTTGACTGGCAAGTAGTCTGTGAAATGAAATAGCACAAATATTTCATTCTTTTTTATATCATGGTATATAGAAAAACACAAACTGATGTATAATTATAGTTATAGTGACTGTCATTAAATTATAGTTTTTACCTTTTTTAAGTTTAGGGCAAGAAATATAGAAGATAAAGAAAAATATAAACAATTACAACTGTACAGTAGAAATAATCGGCAAAACAAGATAAACAGAAGACAACAAGGCCTAAATGGTAAGACCACTTCTATATAATAAAAGTGATTGCCCTTGAATGATGACTATTATAAAAATAAGAAGATGTGGTATGGTAAATGAGTTATCTATCCACCAGAGTTCAATGAAGTGGATGCAAGCAATTAAAGACCAATGACGGCCTTCGATAATGAGAAAACCCATACCTTATAAGTCCGCCAATAAAGACCCCAACATGAAAAGATTTAAACAACCCAAATTAGTTCAAAGCCAATAACAAGTAATAAAAAAATCATGTTTGTGAGCACTCCACCTAACCATAATCTAGGACAGTGGTTCAAATAGCACAACATATTAACAAACTGTAAAAACTGTTGCAAGTGGCCCAACTCATTATCACTGCAAGACATTAAAACGACTGATATTAAGTCCTGGACACAAAGCACTGAAATAACAGAACTCATAATCATGATTAGTAGGAATATCAAATTTAAGTTTCTCAAAATGTTCATATTAAACATGATAAAATAAGCTTATTTCATATTGCTGTTTTTTTCTCAATTTATATTTTGTGTATTTATAGGTGCAGAGACTTCTTGGTTTTCATGATCATCAACAGATCAATACAGAAGAGGAAACTTAAGGTTAATACTTTTCTACATTGTGTGCTAATTGGATTAATGTGAAATGAAATGTGTGCTTACCTGGAAAAAGAAAATAGGAAATTTCTACAAAATGGCTGTAAACAAAATGGAGTACAATCATAGATGCACAAGAACACAATTGTGTAATTGCAACAACCTACACTGAAGGATTAGGGAGAAATGTAGAAAAAATAGTATTTTTTTGTCGAAATAAACACCTGCTTTATCCATTCATGTACATAGCTCTGTCATATTAACTATATAGAGGAAGATGTTTGAAGAACAAATTGCAAAAATGTATTCTCTACCAATTGAAGGAAGATGTCTGGTGGATGGAATTATTTATGCACTGAACTGTTTTGTAGGGGATTGAATAATTGTACGCAGCAGAAAAGTTAAATTAACATGAAAAGTGGTTATTCTATTTAATCCGCAAATATGAGCACAATATTAATAACATCACAAATAATATGATATTCATAGCGTTTTGCTTATTATTGTATTGTCTCTAACAGCTAGCCTATTGTTTTTGTATGTCATGTTACTCATCAGTGAACATTTTATTAAAGTTTTAATTATCTTTTGTATCAATTATTCAGTCTCAGGAAAAATTATATTCATACTGTTTTTACTGTTATGAAATTTTCATAGAGGAAAATTGAATAAGAGAAATTTCTATAGAGGAAATTTGGAGAACAATGTTTTCCTTAGAGGAAATTTGTGGTCTTGAAATTTCCCTCAAGGAAAAGTGTTTGTCAAAAATTTCCTCACAGGAAATTGCTGTTGACAAAATTTCCTCACAGGAAAAAGTATTTCCTCAGAGGAAAATTTGAAGCCTCAAATTTCCTCACAGGAAATAGAATTTCCTCAAAGGAAAATTTGAAGCCGCAAATTTCCTCACAGGAAATAGAATTTCCTCAAAGGAAATATTAATGCAGCAAATTCCCTAAGGGAAATCTTTTTCCCTTGAGGAAAATACAATTTCCCTTAAGGAAAAATCGATTTTTTCCTTCAGGGAAATTTGATTTCCCTTGAGGAAAACTACTTTTCCTCTGAGGAAATTGTTGAAAAAAGGGGCATAACTTTTTCAACAGTGGTGCTAGAGCCAAAATTTTTTAGGACAAATATCAGGGAACCAATACCAACCAAGTTATCAACTTCATTTGACTTAACTCCAAAAATTAAGGTGACAACTTTTGCACTCAGCGGAAGTGCAAACTTGTCCCGGAGACTGTTAAAAGTTCGGCAAAACAACGAAATCCAATATCCACGTAACTGCAATGATTCCTCAAACCACGATAATTGGAATGCACGTATTACTAAATATATGTAGCCCCAATTGTCTATTTAGAAGTTAAAACAAATCTTCAAAATGGAGCGAATGTTAAAGATCTAACCAGATTTTTGGTTGTGTTCTTGTTGCTCAAACTTTGTTTTCATAATAGTGTTTTGTTATTGCAACAATTGCTATTGTCGTTTTCCGTTTTTGCCACAGTGTCAGTTTATTTGGAATTAAAATAGTTTATTGTTTTCTATATTTTTATAAATAACACCTTGTAAAGATGTCTAAACTAGCTTATCTAAGAACATTTCAGAACAAAACGTAAAAGTCATATAAATTCATTACCTCTGTGTATAACCTTAAAGAGTAAAACCAGAAAAGAAACTTATTAGAATCCCCCCTCTTATAGAGTGTGATTTTCTAATGCTGTGGCAATGGTATATTCAGTTAGTGCATGATAATTATATTCGAACAAATCTACAAAAATTATAACAAGATAATGTATTAGATGACAACATATCCGTCAAATGGAATTGTATCACTCTTTAAACGCCATCATTTTGAAGGAAAAAAATGCTTGTGCGATCTGACCTGTACACAAAATTAGCACAAGATAGTATATATATTGCATACAGGTTGTTATTTTTTTGTAATTTTTCAGATAAAATTGAGAATGGAAATGGGGAATGTGTCAAAGAGACAACAACCCGACCACAGAACAGACAACAGCAGAAGGCCACCAACAGGTCTTCAATGCAGCGAGAAATTCCCGCACCCGGAGGCGTCCTTCAGCTGGCCCCTAAACAAATATATATACTAGTTCAGTGATAATGAACGCCATACTAAACTCCAAATTGTACACAAGAAACTAAAATTAAAAATAATACAAGACTAACAAAGGCTAGAGGCTCCTGACTTGGGACAGGCGCAAAAATGCGGCGGGGTTAAACATGTTTATGAGATCTCAACCCTCCCCCTATACCTCTAGCCAATGTAGAAAAGTAAACGCATAACAATACGCACATTAAAATTCAGTTCAAGAGAAGTCCGAGTCTGATGTCAGAAGATGTAACCAAAGAAAATAAACAAAATGACAATAATACATAAATAACAACAGACTACTAGCAGTTAACTGACATGCCAGCTCCAGACTTCAATTAAACTGATTGAAAGATTATGTCTTCATCATATGAATATCAGGCACAATCCTTCCCGTTAGGGGTTTAGTATCATACCATCATAACATATATGAGAAGAACATAACCCGTGTCATGCCAACAACTGGTTTTTAAATAAATGTGTTTAGTGCAGATGCAAAGACCCTATAAGTGAATCAATATCAACGCCAAAATATGCAATCTTTAATGACCTGACAACAGTATCGTAACTATATCCCTTCTTAATAAGTCTATTTAAAGGTTTTGTTAGTTTCAGAGGTGAATACTGACATTTTTGTGCTTTATAAAGAATATTTCCATAAAAAATTGGATGTGAAATACCTGAACGTATAAGAAGTCTGCATGTTGAGCTATATTTACGAATGATGTCCTTATACCGATGATAAAATTTAGTAAATGTTTTGACTAGTTTGTGATATCGAAAACCCTGGTGTAATAATTTTTCAGTAATACATACATTTCTCTCGTTAAAATCTAAAACATTGTTACATACACGAGCGAATCGTACAAGTTGGGATATATAAACACCGTAAGATGGTGACAAGGGAACGTATATTTTCTTCTCTCTAATGCATAAAGTCCATTTTAAACTTACCAACACAGACTCCGTTCATTTTGTAAAAATGATGACAACAGTGCCACACTGTTCTGTTCCTACCTTGTCTTGTCCTGAATTAAGAGTGCTCTTAATTAATTCAATTATGTTTAACAATAAAATAAGCAACATAATTTGATTGATAAGTATAAAAATTACCCCCCTCCCTAGCCTTGTCACAGCAATGCACATATAAGATGATATCAAAACATATAAACAATAAGGCTTTGATACCTTTGAAGTCCACGGACTATTACATGTATCATAATTGCCTAAACAAACAAATCGGGATAAACGCAGATATTAGACTTTACATCATAGGAACTTTGGTCACAGGATGTTTGTAACTTGAACTTTTTATAGAATTATCAAACCCTATGTATACATTAAAAAAAGTCTAAATGGAAAGAATTTTGTCATTTTGCGAAATCCAGAAATACAAAAAAATAGGAAACTTGAACGAGTTTTACTGCAAAAATATATACGCTCTCTCTCTCTCTCTCTCTCTCTCTCTCTCTCTCTCTCTCTCTCTCTCATTTTCTTTTTGACATTTTCTATTTTATTTCCAATAAGAAAAACAACCACCAAAGAAATAACAACATAACCAGTTTCGTCTAGTAAACGATTGTCCGGCAAATCCGATTTTAAAAAATTCAAAACGTGTCGGATAAACAAAATTTTACCAGGCACCTCGAGGTAACAGCAGTCAAAAACGACAAAATATTGCAAAACGACATCATAAAAAATCTAGTAGCACCCAATAATATATCGGATTCGATCGTACATATATATATATATATAGGTCTGGAAGTCGGATTCGACCACTCGATTCCGCGTGGACTATCCTGGGTTAAACTTAGTTACGTTAATGTAACTGTCCAAAATCTGGAATTTCGTTAGTGGTCGTCTCTTGTTATATCTAAATCATAATGATTGTTTGTCCTTTTAGGAGTTTGGCGTTTACCATCTTTGTCTATATTAGTTCATTCCCTACTGTTGTTGAATCTTATACTTTTAGACTTACTTTATCGGACTCTTGTGAAGACGTATCTCTCGGTAGTTCATTCTCTTAACTTTTTTGGAAATCTTACATACCCTTCTGATCTTTTGATCCAAGTTTTACAAGACCACACTAGTTGACAATATGAATTTCGGAATTTTCTGCTTAATTACGGGACGACTGTCAAATTGTTTTATTATCGTTATTATTATTTCACTCATACTATTTGTGCTGCAAATAGGCGAAGACCACAAACAATCAAGCAATTTAATAATTTAACTTTTTCCCTGAAATTGGATGGGCTATACAAATGGGAAGAGCCTACTTCATATCCCGTAAGGTACATGTATTTTATTTTAAATGATCACATGTATGAAAGTTGTTTAGCATGATATGTTTATGTATTTAATATTGTTTTCAGGAATAATTGATAGTTGATAAAACATGATTCAGTGGTTGTCGTTTGTTGCTATATATCATATTCGTTTTTCGTTCATTGTTTTGTACATAAATCAGGCCGTTGGTTTTCTGGCTTGAATTGTTTTACATTTGCCATTTCTGGACCTTTTATAGCTGACTATGCGGTATGGGTTTTGCTCATTGTTGAAGGTCTATCAGTGACCTATAGTTGTTAACTTCTAAGTCATTTTGTTACTGCTGGATAGTTGTCTCATTAGCAATCATACCACATTTTCTTATCTTTATATATACATATGTTTTAACAAACAATGTTCCATTTTAAAAGTATATATGAGCCACACTTTTTATTTCCGAGACATATTCTATCAAAATATATGTTTGTGTAAGACAAAATTCCAAAAGATTAATGTGTCGTGAATATATGAAAGATGTAATTGAAAGATTTATAGCATAGTTATCTTGATTTTCGAATTTAAAGGATATAAAAAGTGGCCTCATCTTATTTTCCTATTGCCAGGCATTTCATGCAACTGTTGCAGTGAAAAAAGTTTACCTTTTTTGTGTTTTTTTAAGAAGAAAGGGAATCAAAATATTGCGGCATACGATTACATTACATTGAGGAGCAAAAAGTGTATACGAATTGCTTTACTTATAATTCTCATGAAAGGATATTAAGGTATAACATTACGAAGATACTAAAGTAAAAAAAAAATCATCGTCCCAAAATCCATTTCCTGTACTAAGACCAATAACATACCTTTGGTATACTGAACAAACTCCAGCTGGAAAACCTCTAATTTGTACAGTAGTGATGATAATAAAAATGCTTTTAAGTACTATCCATTCCATACTTTGCATGTTTTGTAAAAAAATATATAAATTGAATACAAAACTCAAGGAAATAAAAAAAAAAATAAAACTTGTGAATCATTGGACGAACATAAGGAAACAGTTTAATATATCATCATGAGTATCAAGTGTACTTCAATAAAGGTCAGGTACTTCGGGTCATAGTAACTGTATGTCGACAACTCAATTTGTAATATTTTTTACACATGTGTAAGAGATAAATTAGTCCTGGTAAAAGGTGTCTGGGCGGACATAATTTATATTACTCGTACAAAAAGACCATGGTTACAAAATATATACTAGTATTTTTAGTCCGTTTCAGTAATTTATGTCCCCAGACTAATTTTCCTAGGAATTCATGTCCATGTCATTAAAATTCTAAGGTAAAAACGTCCAAATCCTTTATTTTACTAGGAAGATTTGTAAGGACAGAAATCATTTACATGTAAACAATGGAAATTTTATTTGTTATGTTTTAATAATTTGTTTAACAGTTGTGCATTAATTTTTTGAATAAAATTTATGTCCCAGACTAAAAACGTCCATGCCTTTTACTATTAGGGAAAATAGTGCCAGACATATTTAACTAGCTATTGACTTATTTTCCTGGGGAAATTTATCCTGGGACTAACATTTCTAGATCAATCATAGTCATGGACTTGATAACCTAGGAAAAAAAGGGGACAAATTTTACCACCATACTAAATTTACTGTTACATGTGTACCCCATTTAAAAAATGATATACTTAAATTTGTATTCAATAAACACTAGTACAAAAACAAATTTATAGGGATTGTCTTTGTAAGATAAAGTGTTTAAATTGAATAAAAGAAAGATACGAATCTATATATAATTCTCCTGTTACAAATAACCACAATGACAAACGGATATAAAAAACTTGTCAAATGAAATTACAAATAAGTGAGATGTGAGCATACATTCTAAGCCGGATCTGCTAGATGCAATAACGGTATGCTACATGTACATGTATATCAAAAGGTGCATGTTATACAACAGCAACACATCAGGAGCATGTAACTATGTGATATCGAAAGGTGTTTTGAAACTTATATAGCGGAATAACACCCCGAAATGTAATTTGAAAATATGTAGTTGTGTTTTTATTACCTCATACTGGTCCTACGCTTTTGCCATCCGTCGTCTGACGTCGTCCGTTGACTTTTACAAAGACTATTTTTTTCTAAAAATACTTTGTAAAATTTAACCAAACTTAACCACAATCATCAATAGGGTATCTAGTTTAAAAGACCTGTCCGATGACCCCGCTTGCCGACAAACATGGCCGACATGGCTAAAAAAGAACACAGGGTAAAATGCAATTTTTATCAATTATCTTAAAAACCGCTATACAATATATATATATATATATATATATATATATATATATATATATATATATATATATAGATTCTACCACTGCATCGAGTGTGATACGATATTTATCCACTCTCGACAGTTAACTATTTAAAATTTAACTGTCGAGAGTGGATAAATATCGTATCGCACGAGATTTGGTGGTGGAATCTGTTTCTCTAATGATTTTCAAACAATACGCAGGCAAATTTATTCCTTCTTTTCGAATGATCTGCAAAAAGATGTGTTCTTTTTATGTGACGTCATCAGGCATGGTCGCCTTTTTTCATGACTTCACAATAGGAAATTCTGAAAAAAGCAAGAAAATTCGACGCCATAATCGGATTTTAACCAATGAAGAACTGAGATCAAACGAACCACACGTTGATTATATTTTTTTATACAATGGGTGCAGAAAGGGATAAATTGACGAAGAATTAGAGAAATATATATATATACAAGTTTAAATTGAAAACAACGTTCAAACCTATGATATATATATACATGGATGCACACGTATAAAAATTGCGGTTTTTATCCAACGCAATCATAGGTTTGAACGTTGTCTTCAATTTAGACTTGGTTGTATATATATAAATATACTTTTTCACTTTTTTGGTCTTTTGGAAAATGTTGTTTGTGCTGTATTTAGACCCCTCTAACAAGAAATTTGTTTTGCATGCACACGTATAAAAATTGCGGTTTTTATCCAACGCAATCATAGGTTTGAACGTTGTTTTCAATTTAGACTTGTTTATATTTTTTCGTTTGGGCTTGTATTATATTTGCCTTCGGGTTTATATGATCCGTTCATCCTATTTTGACTCTTCAAAATTCAAGAGTCTATCCTAAATTGAGGTAAATTATGTGGCCTTCCAATAACCGTTTCGATTCCTTACATCACTGAAGAGACATTAATTGTCGAAATCCGGATATGGTGTACAAAAAATCTTTGCACCTTTGTTTGCGGTATACCATCTTCGCCGCAAGTTTATTGTTTTCTGTTTTGTATTAAATTTATAGTTAAGATCCATTTATTACACCTTGTGATCCGTTTATTTGGCAATCGCCAATGGCAGTCAGCAGGATTTAAGAACATTTGTTGTTCGACCTGTTAGTCAAATGCGTTTTGTTAAAATATACTTTTTCACTTTTTTGGTCTTTTGGAAAATGTTGTTTGTGCTGTATTTAGACCCCTCTAACAAGAAATTTGTTTTGCATGCACACGTATAAAAATTGCGGTTTTTATCCAACGCAATCATAGGTTTGAACGTTGTTTTCAATTTAGACTTGTATATATATATATATATATATATATATATAAAATGACTGACTGATAGCCAACGATAAATCTTACAGGGCGATGGATCATATATATATATATATATATATAAAATGACTGAATGATAGCCAACGATAAATCTTACAGGGCGATGGATCATATATATATATATATATAAAAGTCTAAATTGAAAACAACGTTCAAACCTATGATTGCGTTGGATAAAAACCGCAATTTTTATACGTGTGCATGTAAAACAAATTTCTTGGTAGAGGGGTCTAAATACAGCACAAACAACAATTTCCAAAAGTCCCAAAAAAGTGAAAAAGTCTATTTTAACAAAACGCATTTGACTAACAGGTCGAACAACTGATTGGCGATTGCCAAATAAATTGATCACCAGATCTAACGAAGTGGATCTAATATTAATTTAATACCAAACAGAAAACAATAAACTTGTGGAAAAGATGGTATACCACAAACATGAGGTGCAAAAATTTGTACACCATATCCGGATTTCGACAATTAATGTCTCTTCAGTGATGTTAGGGATCGAAACGGTATTTGGAAGGCCATATAATTTACCTCAATTTAGGATAGACTCTTGAATTTTAAAGAGTCGAAATAGGATGAACGGATCATATAAACCCGAAGAAAAATGTAATACAAGCCCAAACGAAAAAAATATATAAAAGTCTAAATTGAAAACAACGTTCAAACCTATGATTGGGTTGGATAAAAACCGCAATTTTTATACGTGTGCATGTAAAACAAATTTCTTGGTAGAGGGGTCTAAATACAGCACAAACAAGAATTTCCAAAAGTCCCAAAAAAGTGAAAAAAGTCTATTTTAACATAACGCATTTGACTAACAGGTCGAACAACTGATGTTCTTAAACCCTGCTGACTGACATTGGCGATTGCCAAATAAATTGATCACCAGATCTAACGAAGTGGATCTATATATATATATATATATATGTTTACTCTAAATATCAGCACAACAATGTTCAATCTGCAGAAGCAAATTTTTGTTCTTCCCTCGCCGGGATTCAAACTCATGCTATTGGGATATCGTGACAACACCGCCTGCACTGTGTCCAGCGCTCTAGACCACTCGGCCACCTAGACGGAACTAAAAATTCAGCTTTAAATTCGGTGGCCTAGTGTTACCGTTCCTTGTCAGTAGAATCTAGAGTTGTAACACAGTACATGATATATTGGGCATGAAGATGGAATTGATTGCAGATTAGCTCAATTATCTGTCGTAAAGGATCGTAAGATGCAGTCACAGAAATAATTATTTGATAAGTACGTCTAAACAAGTGACTGTAACTGTGTTACAACGCTATATTCTACTGCCGAGGAAAGGTAACACCAAGCCACCGAAAGGTGAATATTTAGTTCAGTCTAGGTGGCCGAGTGGTCTAGAGCGCTGGACACAGTGCAGGCGGTGTTGTCACGATATCCCAATAGCATGAGTTCGAATCCCGGCGAAAGAAGAACAGAAATTTGCTTCCGCAAATTTGCATATTGAACATTGGTGTGCTGATATTTAGAGTAATTATGAATATAATACTAGTATGTGTTTTCAACCGTGTATCACCTTCATTGCTGATCCAATGGATGTATCTGTCGTAGAGTTGTCATTTGTTTTGACGTACTTATATATATATGTATATAGATAGAAAAAGTCTGACAGTTTCAGAATGATGTGATCTACCTGCTGTCTATGAAATCAAGACTATCAGACGGCTTCTTATAGGATTTATTGACCTTAATCGACAGATTTTATCATTTTATTTTTAAGAAAGTTGTGGTTTTGGTGTTTTGTATTGTATATCACGGTATGTGTTTGTCTAATTGTGTGTGGTGGTGTGGGGGAGGGGGTCAAAGCATACATGCACATGTCTTTAGGGAATCAAGTCAAGCAAATAAATCAAGACAATATGTCTGCTTCATTTCAATTCTGACACACTTTAAAAAAATGTCTTTTTTTACAAGTAAAAATTCAAGATGGAAACTTTAACATGCAAAAATGATCTGCAAGACAAGAGTCTTCATATAAGTCAAATAAACTAAATCGTTAGTCGACTCCTTAATGAAGTTATTGTCCTTTTATAACGATTTTCCCCATTGTTTTGGCCGTTTGACCTATTGTCTGAAAATTCTAAAATGGAAAGAAAGTAACCATGGTAACGTTTGATGGCAAACACTATCAAGAAGACAAGATCTACAAATAAGTTAACATGACCGAAATCGTATGTCGACTCCTTATTAAAGTAGTTGTACTTTAATGAAAATATACCCCATTTTTAAAATGTGTTGCCTATTATCTTTAAAACTATTATAATAGATAGATAGAAACTTGAAAAAAGCAAAAATGACCAAGAAGACAAGATCTACGTTTTAGCCAGTAGTGCTAAAATCTTCAGTCAACTAATTATTAGAGTTATGCCCTTTTATGATAATTTTTACCCTATATTTTTCGTTTATTGCCTTTTATCTTGAAAACTATAATTATAGAAAATTTATAAAGGAATCAAATATCAGCAAGATACCATCTACAAATACGTCAACATGACTGAAATTGTCAGTTAACTCTTTATAGAGTTATTCCCCTTTGATACATCTTTTTACTAAAAAATGACTATTTTTGAAGATGCAGGTTGAGCGACACAGGCTCTTTAAAGAATTACTTGTGTTTGTATCTATGAATTCAATATTATCCTTGACACCTTTTGGTTACAGTACATTTTGGATTGTAGGTTGGGGCGAAGGTTCTCCTAAAGCTTCCAAGTAAAAAAATGCAGGAAATCGTTATATTTTTGCAATATCTCTACAATGTGTTGACTTTGACACCTATAATAATATATTATGAAGAGATTTTTTTGACCTAGCATTACGGCTATTGAAGTATCATATCTATTAAAGAACAAAACTGTTGCCTTTTTGAAAATTTATAATAAAGTTGAAATTTAAGACCATATTTTGCCAAACTTGAACTATGTGTTTTTCCGATATGTCCCGATACAAACATGATTTATGAATGAAATAAAAATTAAAATTAAACAATTTCGAAACAAAACTAAAGGCTCTAAAGAACCTGTGTTCCTCACATAGGTACAGTATATGTGAAGTTAAACAATGGACACTCTCCAAAATTAGAGACTAGAATAGAATTTGTGACAAAATTCTCTTTTGTTGATATTACATTGCTGATATATTTTTTTTTAAAGTTTCTCTCTATCTTCTTTAGTTTTTGCCCAAAACACAAAAAATGGATGTGAAAAAAAAAATAGTCATTCAAGGGCAGTTACTCCTATAAAGTGTCTACTAACGACTATCGGAAAAAACTGCCTTAAGTTTAATATATTTGTAGCTATTGTCTTGCTTATGGGTTTCGCTATATAAAGTGTCCATCTACAATGTATGTTATAACCAATCTTAAAAATTTCAAGATCATAGACAAAACTGCAAAAAATGAGAAGAAATAAAACGTCATTAAAGAGCATGAAATACAGTAAAGAGTCGACTGTTGATTTAGGCCTTTGACTTGTTTATAAACCATGTCTTGCTGTTCTGTACGTAAAGTGTTTATCTTTTACATGTACCATTTTATAGATACATGTGATAGGTAAAAAACTCAAAATTGGTAAAATTTGTCATTAAAGAGCGATAACTCCAACAAGGAGTCGACTAACGATGTCGGTCGTTACACTTATTTATAGATCTTGACTTGCTGATCATTTTTTCTATCTATGTATTCATCTTTTTAAGATATAAGCCAACAACGCAATAAAATGGTAAAAATGGTCATATATTTAATATGGCAATAATTCCAATAAGAAGTCGTCTGAATACGTTCATGTTGACTAATTTGTAGATCTTGTCTTGCTGATCATATTCGCTATTTAAAGGTTTTCTCTATCTACTAGAGTTTTCAAGATAATAGGCTAAATGAAAAGAAAAAAAAAAAACAACAAATTGGAAAATTTTACCAGTTAAGGGCAAAATCTCTTGTAGGAAGTCGCCGGACAGTTTTGATGTAAATAGACAGAAGTAGATCTCAACATTCTGAACATTTCGGCCAGATGAGCTAACAAAAACATAAAACAAACCTATAAAGATAAAAAGTTGATAAAATAAACAAAAATATAAAATTCAGCTTACATTTGATGATCATTTGGCAATTGTTCAAAGTGTGCACCCATAAATTATATGAATACACACGATTAAAATACCGAGTTTTCTTGTTGTCATTTACTCCACATCAAAGCCTTTCCATATTGTTATCTCGATTGATTAATCGGTGATTGCTTTTAGTTCAGTGGCAAATGTATCATGCAAATTCAGAACAACAAGTTAACAAATAATGCAATAGGTAAGTTCTGAAAGAGGGTCGATTGGGAGGAAAGTCGAAAGTCTTAACTGCTATTAGAACATGATGATACATTGGATAGTGGGGTTTTAACGTGGATATAATGCCATAAACTATCTACATTATTCACCGGATTAAACGTTGCAATTTCAACCTGACGTGGCTGCGTATTGGTCGTGTCTTCCTGCTATTTCTACATTTTAAAAATACATATTCCTTCTATTCCTACAAAGTACAATAGCTGCTGTTATAAGGTAATTTGTTGTTTTTGCATTTGCTTTAACTGATGTACAGGTAAATAAGTGCAACAAATACAGTTTTTTTTTTTGAAGAATTATGATAATAACGGAAAAACATATATGCATTGCAGAGAATAACATAGAAAATTAAATATAGAAATTTCTTCGAATTTATATAAAAATCCGAAATATTTCAAATAATTAAGTAATGAGAAAGAAAAGGCTAAATACAGAAATAAAAAAATCAAATTGAATTATACATATAACAAAGAAATTTAAAATTTGAACTGTAATCTTTATTTAGACAGCCTTATGCTGGGATCAATGCTACTAAAGTATAAGGTTAAATAGGCAAAGCCAAATTTTAACTACACTTCACAACACTCAAAAGTGAAATGATCCACAGTATCCAGATCATTGAATGCATCGCACCTATGACCCATAGATAGGCCCGAGTCATGTACTAGTCCAAGATCACAATGACTTTATATAGACTGATATTTTGAAAAAATATTCGCCATTCTGTAAATTTTCCTAATGGTTCATGTAACATACTTCTTGTAGAACTTAAATTCTTGATTTATGTTGACTGATTGTATGATAAATATTCATATCTAAAGTTAAAACATATTATATTGTCTAGTAATTTTGGTATTTTTTTCTCTCACAGCAATACACCACTGCGGTACATAAAAGTTTAAGAGAAGTCTAGAGTCCGATGATCGAATAGGTAACAGAAGAAACTAAGCAAAATGATCATGATCAATATACATTAACAAAGGACTACTAGCAGTTACTGACATGCCAGCTGCGGTCTCAATTAAACTGATTGAAAGATAATGTCTTGCTACTTTTTAGACTGTTTATCTATATAGGCTTCAAGAATATTATAAAGCAATTTTTTGTAAGAACAAAAAATTCAAAACACAATAGTGATAATGTCAGATGTATGGATATATATTAAAATCCAGTGGCAAATATGTAAAATATAAAAAATATGATATGCAGCAAAGAGGTATCGTATACTAATTATCAAGTCTTTGAATTAGACCAGTAAGGTATCGAATACACAATCTCCCGCTCTTTCGTGAACACGACATAATTGGCTCTTTCCGGCTTGAACAGCGCTTAGAAATGGTTATGAAACATATAATAATATTGATGATCAACATTTATTAAGTTGCAGCCCTAAAACCAGAAAACAGTCTCTTTTATTTTTTTATAAAGACCCACTGGACATTAATAACACTTACAAAGTTACCAATCGCCATCACCATGTCTATAATTCAACCATATCTTTTTTTTATATTTTTATATCTGTCGTCTTGTGTCGGTGTTACAATTTCATGTCGTCGCACTTTTCTTCACAACTAAATGGGACACACTTTGATATTTAGCTCAAAGCTTTATCCCATTGTGTTATACCGTGTGAAGTGATTTCATTGCCGTTTCTCATCAACTATCTGTTGATACTCATCGTTTCTTGGCGACATATGTCTTCCACGGAAGACACACATTTATATGACCTTTAATTGCCGTTATTCCCTTGAAAAACATTATGACAATTGACACTTTCCATACAGTGAAAATAACAAAAAACGGCATGACCCATGTTAGCAAATATTTTAACGATTTGCACTTTTCATACAGTGAACTGAACAACGGGTTTTGTGTGTGTATACTTGACTTTATTGGGATCTCTTATTACTAGTAATAGATTTGAAAAAGAGATTATAATTAAAAGTATATGTATTGTTTATTTTCATTGTTTCACTATGTTTGTTTATATGCCATTGGTCCATATTGGCGTCAAGTGCTTTTTAGCTCACCTGACCCAAGGGGTCAAGTGAGCTTTCCTCAACACTTGGCGTCCGTCGTCCGTCGTCGTCTTCGTACGTTAACTTTTACAAAAATCTTCTTCTCTGAAACTACTTGGCCAAATTAAACCAAACCTGGCCTAAATCATCCTTATGGTATCTTGTTAAAAAAATGTATCCGATGACCCGGCCCACAAACCAAGATGGCCGCCATGGCTAAAAATAGAACATAGGGGCAAAATGCAGTTTTTGGCTTAAATCTCTGAAACTAAAGCATTTACAGCAAATCTGACACGAGGTAAAAATATTCATGAGGTCAAGATCTATCTGCCCTGAAATTTTGTGACGAATCAGACAACCCGTTGATGGGTTGCTGTCCCTGAACTGGTAATTTTAAGGAAATTTTGCAGTTTTTGGTTATTATCTTGAATATTATAATAGTTAGAGATAAACTGTAAACAGCAATAATGTTCAGCAATGTAAGATCTACAAATAAGACAAATGACCAAAATTGTTAATTGGCCCCTTAAGGAGTTATTGCCCTTTAAAGTCAATTTTTCGTTTATTTTTGTAATCTTTTACAAAAATATTCTCCTCTTAATCTACTTGGCCAAATGGAATTAAACTTAACCACAATTATCATTGGAGTATCTTGATTGAAAAATATATCTAATGACCCTGCCCTTCAACCAACATGGCCGCCATGGCTTAAAATAGAACATAGGGGTTTACTATAGAAGTCTATGGGGAAATTGTAAAAAAACAATTTCAATTAATTCAATTGGTCACAACTTGTAAACTAATTTAAATAATGAGAAGGGGTCTCCAGTAACTATTGTAACAATTAGGGGTCAAAAAGGGACCAGAAAGGCAATTTTCTAGTTTCCGGAACTCCAATAAATATAATCCAATAGAGGCCTACATAACAAGGGGTCCGCGTTCTCCGATCTGGTTACGGAGCGGATCAGTCAAATTTCCGGACTGAGCACTTTCTATGAGATCCGCGTTCTCAAGTTTGGTTTCGGAGTGGCTAAGTATAATCTGTTGAGGGTTTTTGCTGCTGCCCTCCAGTAGCAGCAGCAGCAGCAGCAACAAAAACCCTTAAAAAAGTAAAATGAGCGCGATTACAGCGAAGAGCCTTCATTAAAACAGTTCTATGACTCTTAGGCGGCAGCTGCAGCAGCAGCAGCAAAAACCTCGAAATAGTGAATTGAGCACAATTTCCATCCGCAATGACAATTTTTCAGTCAATTTAGACAATCATTGCACATGAAATCTAGATCAGCGTGTCGGTTTTATACAAGGCAGGGGCAATATTTATATCTCATGTCATGTTTTTTTCCTCATTATGCGTTTGACTTGCCACTAACCGTTAAACAGTCATCCATCCCTGAAACATATTAACTATGATTTTTCTTTCTTATAGTTTCAAAGTACCACTGACTGTTAAGAAAAGACCAACTATATCGCTTGAGACAGAATCTTTAGAAGACATAGGTTTACCTTCATTCAGTAAAAAGGACTTTTCAGATATAACCATTATTGGAAGAGGTTCTTATGGAAAAGTGTACAAAGCCGTAAAAAAGAAGAAAGAATTTGTAATAAAAGAATTATCAATAGCAGATAACTTTCCTTTATTTATAAAAGAAGCAAAAATGATGAAAACTGTACAAAGGCACGAGAATGTGCTACAAATTTATGGATTTTGGTACAAAGACAAAGCCATTCTTCTGGATTATATTTCCTTTAGTTTTGAGAAGATAGAAATAGAACAAGACACCGTGTTTAACTTAAAAGATGTTTAACTTAAACGACTATTTAATTACCTGTGACAAAATTGCAGACTTTTCTGGTTTCGACATACGCCTGAACACTTGGCAAAATATATAGCAGAAGGGTTGGATTTTCTTTATAGTAAAGGAGTTGCACATAGAGACTTAAAGCCAGAAAATGTACTAGTAACAAATAATCACGTCACCACTACTGATGCTGGATATTAGTGGTCAGGAAAACCAATTGTAGCTATATTAAGTGACTTTGGTGAGGCAAGGTCATCTCTCATCCAAACCAAGATCCTAGCAGAGACAAGAACACATAAATTGTTTCGCGGCTCGCCTGCCTTCATGGCACTAGAAGCCCTTTTATGTGATTCTTCTCGAGGCACAATTCAAGATCTTTTGAAAATGGATATTTGGTCCCTTGGAATGGTGTTATTCCATCTTATTTATCCAGACACAGTACATCCATGTGCAGATATAAAAAAAAAGTAAAAGAGAATACAGCCAGACCGATCGAGGCTTTACAAAAGCTCGTATCAGAAAAAGCTCTACCAAAGCCATCGGAAAAGTACAGTTATTTGCAAAATGACCAGTTGAAGAGTACGTTCTATACATACGCTAAATTTGACGCATCTTGTAGACCTACTGCTGAAATCTTGAAAAACTATTTTGATGTACCTTCAGTAAAACTTCTGCCTCTCGTTGGACCCAAGATTACAATAGATAAGGCAACAATTGCCGAGGTAGCCGGTAAAAATATTGAAAAGGGAACTCTGATAAAAAAATCACCGACAAAACTTAAAGGTAAATATCATGCGTCCATGAAAGTATAATATGTAGCAGCATTTATATCATATAAACTGTTTAACGCCTATACATATGTCATTTTTGGACCGTTTATAGCTTGCTATGTCGTGTCGACATTTGCTCCATGTTGAAGACAGCACGGAAACTTTTAGATGCTTACATCAACGACATTTGTTCTGTGGCGTAGAAATGCCTCCTTGATAATCTAGACACATCTTATTATGTTAATGTTAGTCAGTAAAAAGGTTTCCAACAAAACGTATTCGACCATTTTCAATCTGACAGATTTGATATGGAAAAGGTTGTCCAGAATAAATCATATTTGGTTGACCTTTTTTTATACATTTTCCTGTGTATCACTCATTCAAGTTTTTCACACAAAAAAAAAAGAATATAACGCTATTGTTTCTTTTCATAGTTGTGAAATTCGATAAATACACTTGATCAGATCCAAACCAACTTTGAACTTGATAGTAATGTATTATCCATATACTGACGAAGTGCATCTAAATAATAATATTCATTATGATTTGAGGTCGGATATACAGCAGTTCTGATGAAGATTCACAATCTGATAATTTTGGTACAAATCACAGACGAAGTGGAAGAGAAGTCGTGTGGCGAGCATGGTAATACGGAGTCCCTTCCAGAACTAAGACATAATTGTAAACCACGTGCTGAAAGCGTGAATGTGAATTCACTTAGACCTGTAATGGGACCTGACAATATCCTCAATAAGTTAACAATTGCCGAACTAGCAGATGAAAAAACTTGCAGCACAAGTACTATATTAAACTTTTCAAAAAGTGAATATAGCATGTCTGTTAGACTTATTAATTGTAAAAGTCGCTAAATACATTTGAGCAGATCCAAACCAACTTTTAACTTCATTGTTACTAGTAGTCATTTATTAACCATACACTAATGAAATGAATCTAAATACAAATTAATATTCATAATGATTTCAGGTCATATAGACTGCAGTTCTAATGAAGATTCACAATCCGATAATTTGGTAAAAATCACAGACGAAGTGGAAAAGAAGTCGTGTGGCGAGCATGGTAATACGGAGTCCCTTCCAGAACTAAAACATAATTGTAAACCACTTACTGAAAGCGTGAATGTGAAGTCACTTAGACCTGACAATATCCTCAATAAGCCAACAATTGCCGAACTAGCAGATGAAAAAACTGGCAGCACTAAGGTCCAAAAATCACAAATTTTATAAGTAAATTTCATTCGTCCATCAAAGTATAATGAAAAGTGAAAATTTCCTCGTATGAATTGTTTTACAATTTTCATTTTGGGACCCTTTAAAGCTGACAATTCGGGTTTTCTTTTGCTTTATGTTGAAGAATGTACGGTAATCTGTAGTTGGTTACACCAGCGAGATTTGGTCTGTGGTGTAGAAATGTCTCATTGGCAGTTAAACCACTGTGACATCGTCGGATATATTTTACATATTCGTGTGATAAATGAAAAACTTCCAATCAAAACTTATTCTTGGACAGACATTTTTCATTTGCATTCAGCAGGGTAAAAAAACGTTTAAAGTTAGTCAAGAATTAACTACATACAGTTGAAAATGTTCTTTTTCATGAAACAAGTGATATTTACAGGGGGCAAAATAACTTCTCACAGAATGGGATATTTAGTATGTGCTCTCTCGTTATGTTCGCCGGAAAAAACATTGTAATCCCTTTGTCCTTTTTTTTGCCCCTGTTTTCGAAGGAAATTGTTTCCGGATGGTAAGTTGGACTTGAATGAGATTTACACAGATGCAGGGTAAAGAAAAGGAAAAGACGCACATTGAATTTTGGGTTGGTGAAAGGACTTCACTGTTACTGACTGTTACTGAAAATAAGATATGAGGAAAACAGAAAAAAATGGTTTCCGAGCATTCTTCAAACGTATAATGGTATACAAATGTCCGTCTGTCCGTCCGTCTGTCCGTGTTAACATATTGCACCATAACTTGAAAACCCTCTATCTGAATTACTTCAAACTTTACATAATTTTTTATTATGATGGTCTTAAAGTCAAGATACTTTTTGGTGAAAACTCCATTTTCCGTTCCTGAGTTATGGGATTTTAACACTCGGAAAAGGTTTGGTGGGCGGGGGGCGGAGGCGTTCTACATGACGCGTTTTATCTTTAAAAAACTTATTAAAATTGCTTCAAACTTTACACTTGAAACAAGTGTTTGTTGTGATGGTCTCAAGCTTTGTATACTTTTGAGTGAATATTCTTTTGTTCCAGATCGAGCTAGTGAACAGTCTTTTAAAAAAAATGGGATGTTCTTTTTTTCACATGTCACGCTGTGTCTTACAAATACCTTAGCACAATTGCTTCAAACTTTTATAGATGTTAATTATAATAATCTCAAGGTCTGTATATTTTTTGGTAAAATTTCGATTTTTTGTTTCTGAGTTATTGAGCTTTAATACTCTAAACAAGGGGGTGTTTTTCTCACATGTCGCACCATATCTTGAAAACACCTCATCGGAATTGCTTCAAGCTTAACAAAGTTGTTAGTTATGATGATCTCAAAGTCTGTATACTTTTGATGAAAATCTTTTTTTTTTTTTTTTTTATTGTTCAAGAGAGCACTTTCCTCTAAAAAGGGGGACATTTGTGCCGTATCTTGAGACCTTCTTTGAATTGCTTCAAACTTTACACAACTTCTACTGCGATACTTAGCTCCTGTATGAATGGAGGTAGATAAATTTAGAATGCCTGGTTTTTGCGCGTTAACTTGAGAAAACCTCATACGATTTATTTCAATGTTTTTTGAGACAGTAGTTTGATGTGGTGGTGTAAAGCTCTGCATATTTCTTAGAAAGACGGGCGTATCATGCGCTCGTGGCGCAGTTGTTTATAGTCCCCAGCGCTACGCTTTGCTATTTAGAAGATAAACATCAGATTTCACTTACAATAATCATTGCTCTAAAATGAAGTTTGAGCGTATTTGCCTGTTATCTTTGAGCTAAAAAAAAATGAAATAGCAAATAACATCTTACAATATAAAACAACAAAGACGAAATCGTAAGTTACAAATGTACTTCTTGTAACAATAATGGATAGGGAGAAACTTTTATGGTCATTATTAGCAGCAAGACAAATTAATAGTAAACATTTTCAGCACGAAAAGATCAATAAGGTAAAGAATTGACGTGTTTAGGGTTCCTTGACTTGTCTATAATTATTTTAACACAGATTTCTTACATGTATCATTTGTTGCAATTCATTTCAAACCTCTACAGACATGGGCAATGACGAAAAACGTGGCAAGCAGCGTAACTTCGTCCGAATGTCTATATGACTATATTCCAGAATGCATGCACTGCAAGACTGTACCAGATATCTTAACTCTTAATTGTACTCTTAACTTGAAGATATTCGTCATTATCTATGAACACACCTCGTGAATTTTAACTAATAATGTGCATAATTATTTTAGTTTTTATGAACACCAGTATTGATGAAGATGATGATTTGAATCTTGCTTCGAAAGTTATGACGGATAGGGAGGAAAAATTCATAAAATGTTTTAGGAAACATCAGAATATAGAATGTCTCCCTGAGAAGAGGAGTACTTTTACTTTTGATCATGTCACTGCTTTACCAGCATATATAGATGGCCTTGTAAAATATACAATAGCATGTGACACGAATGACATGATGAAATGTACAAAGGATGGGAGGCCGTGGGGTAGATGGGTTACAAGTTCTAGGATTGGCTTCAGTGGCATTAAAAGACTGGCAAGGTGTAAGGGGTCCCCTGTTTGTAACTCAGAAACATGCCCTTTCAGATCAAAATACGGCATAAAAAATAAAACACAGTTTCAGAAGAGGTCTTCCGTACTGGGTTGTTTCACGTGCGGAACTATGGCTGACTGGCCAGAATGTCCCGCGGTTAAGGTTTGAGAGTACGAAACAGATGATAATAAGGTGACAGTCATGTACATGTATTACCATACATGCATTGTAAAAAAAAAAAGAAAATATCATCTGACATTATTAAAAAAGAAATAATGAAAAATATGAACGCCAAACCATCAAAAATGGTTAATGATTAACTAGTTGATTTGATGTCTTCAGACAGTTTTGCATAGAGGGAAGTAGAGGAAGTTGCAGAAAACTTCGCTGACATGAAAAGAGTATACAATGCAAGGGATAACATGAAAAAGGAAATAAATCCATGTGGTCAAAATTTCGAGGCTTTAGCAATTTACAAGCAAAAATGTGACGAGAAAGACAAATTTTTCATATATAAAGTGAACAATCGAGCAACCATCATATGTGTTCGACGAAGCAAGGCAATGGCAAACCTGTGCATTGAGAGGGACTGCAACAAAAATGGAATCCTTAATGAGGAATTTGCATTCATAGATGCTAAGCATAATAGGTGCAAAAACTTCAAAACTGTCACGTTATGGACTTACCATCCAATATTAAGGAAAACAATTTGTCTGGCTAAAATGGAAGCTGCAGCTGAAAGTTCAGAAAACCTTGAAATATTCTGGAAGCTGTTGAATGAGATCTTAGAAGAAGTCAATAATCAAACGGGGTACACATTTAATCCATATGGCTTCATAATGGATGAAAATAGTGCCAACTGGATTAGTGTAAGAAAGGTTTTGGGAGAACATATAGTACAAACATGTGCGTCCTGTGAATTTCATTACAAACAAAGTGTACATCGTCATGCAAAAAAGGTCAGTGAATGATCATCCGATTTTATCAATCTTGCGGCGGAAGGGTTACTACATGCTCTTAGCATATCAGACTTTAACGTCGCTTCTTCAGAGATAAAATATTTCATCGACAATAACGCATACCACCAACAACTTAACAGCTGGTATAACATGTATAAGTGGTGGCTGCAAAGAAAATCGCACATTTTTCGTGCTTTCAAGGCAGAAGATACACCTGCCTCAAATCTGGCCGAAATTTTTTGCTCGAGACGGCTAGAGAAGACACAGCTCTCTCTATCCGGCAAGACGCTGAAATGCGTTTGTTTGATTCGGGATTATCGAGAGGTGGCAAGGGGCCGACAAGCAACCAGCGAAAGGCTAAAGAATATAACGCTGGTATAAAAAGGGCTAAATCGTATGCAGCTGAGCTGGACGGAGAAGAAGAACCAACATGTAAGAATACACCATGTTTTGTGCCATCAAAGGGTAAACATCGTCCACCAGAATGACCTCCATCGAAAAAAAAAAAGAAACAAAACGAAAAGCAAATGCCTGGACCATCACAACCAGAAAGGCCCCTCCCTACCTCTTCATGTTATTTTATGTTGAACAATATTCAATCTTAGAAAATGTTATGGATGCGGAAAGGACTTTAAGAACAAACACAAGGTGGCACCTAATGACTTGATCCTAAAACACTACTGTTACAGAAGGTATAAAGATAAAATTGGAAACAACACTGTATCAAGGGTCTTGCAAGCTGCTTACTTTCATTTGAAACTTGATTGTACAAGGAAAGTAGTACCAACAATGGAAATTGGTGACATTATTATTCACGAGGAAGTTGCTAATTCACTTTCAGACAGGCATAAAAACACTCTCAGGAAATATGAAATTACCATGTAAGATAATGAATGCTCTCTGTGGTAAATAATTGAATAAAATAATTTTCCCTGAAAAGTCATGTGCTAATTTAACCAAGCTGGAACCTATATTAGTGTGTATAATGGTATGGTAACATAGATTATTATTATTTTCTATTCTCCTAAAAATGGATACCACAGACAAAAAGAACCAATCAAATTGTCCTCTCTGCTAAATACTGAGAGCTGGTTCACAGCGAATCACAACCAATAACACAGTGTTATTACCATAGTATCATCTTTTTGTCTTGAATGTGGAACAACAAAAGAGTCATTGTCAATTTGTAAATCATGAGCAACACGATTCGTTCCATATGGTGAACCAAATATACTTATCCTTCCTAAGCAATTAAAATCAGATTATGATGGGTTTGTGATGTTGCCTTTTGTGAACAGCGGTTTGTCTTGTATTTTTTAGTGGTTTAATTTGGACATGGATTTGTCACTTTTTCTTTGACCAAAGAGTTTTAAATCCTCCTTTCGTTATGTTGCGTCTTTCTTTTATGGTAGAATGCACAACTCAGGATTTAGGGTTGCTGTCTACATGAAAGCTACTAAACTAAGGGTTTCCAGTGGCATAATTTAAGATAACACGTAGGAAAAACTGTCTCCAATTACCAAATTGCCTTAAACCACAGCTTCGTCGTCTCCTCCGAATGTGATACCATCGTATAACTCAATACGGAATACATTCTTTCTTAAGCCATACGACAGGTGTCCCGTGTGGAGTAGTTTATGTTTTGCCTTTCGGATGCACCTTGATTCTACCTCGGTTTTTGGTTTGTAAAATGTTGATAAGTCTAGTTGTCTCGCCTGCGATTTCTGTCGCAGATAGCGAGACTTAGGGTTAGTTATCCGGCGGCGGCGACGTTAGCTCTTGACTTAAAAGCTTAGTATTTCAGAAGGTAGAAGATCTGGATGGTTCATACTTTGTATATAGATGCCTTATCTTACGAACATTCCATCTGTCATATGATCAATGGCCTTGACCTCATTTTCATGGTTCAGTGATTATTTGAAAAAAAAGTTTAGATTTTTTGTTATATTAATTTCCCTCTTATTATAAGTAATAGGATAACTATATTTGGTATGTGCGCATCTTGCAAGGTCCTCATGCCTGTCAGACAGTTTTCACTTGACCTTGACCTCATTTCATGGATCAGTGAACAAAGTTAAGTTTTCATGGTCAAGTCCATATCACAGATACTATAAGCAATAATGTCTTCTATATTTGGTATATGAAATGGTTGTAAGGTGTACACCTCCAACGGGCAGGTGTCATCTGACCTTGACATCATTTTCATGCTTCAGTGGTCAAAGTTAACTTTTTGTGTTTTGATCTATTTCGCAGATACTATAAGTATTCAGTCAATTATATTTTGTTGTATGGAATGGTTGTAAGGTGTACATGTCTGTCTTGGCAGTAATCATCTAACCTTGACCTCATTTTCATGGTTCATGGGTCAATGCTATTTTTTTCTTGTTTGGGATGTTTTTCAGATACTATAAGAAATAGGTGAACTATTTTTGGTTTATGGAATGATTGTAAGGTGTAAATATATGTCTGGCATGTTTCATCTGACCTTGACCACATTTTCATGGTTCATTGGTCAATGTTGAATTTCTCTGAATTGTTCTGTTATTAACTAACAACTCTTTAAAACTGTACTTTTTTCATATTGATGTAAAAATGTTTTGACGTTTTATATACAGGCAATTCAAACTTTATGTAATCAATTTCCCATCTACTGCACAATGAGTTTCGTGTAAAAAAAAAGTAAAAAAGAGTTATATTTGTCAGCATGTTATTCCTAAATTAACTTGATTGATTTGGGTATGATTAACCTATTTTTTAGAAAGAAGTTACATATTCCAAAAATGCGTCTGTTGTCTCTTTCACAAAAGTATCGTTGGCAGCAACATGTATAGAATAAAGAATTGAAACGGGGAATGTGTCAAAGAGACAACAACCCAACCAAAATATACATGTCAACCCAAGGCCACCAATAGGTCTTCAACACAGCGAGAAATCCCGCACCCAGAGGCAGCCCCGAGCAGGTCCCAAAACACAATGTACACTAGATCAAGACATTGGAAGCCATTCTATGCTCCGAAACATACAGATGAACCAAAATTAAAAAATACACAAGACCAACAAAGGCTAGAGGTTCCTGACTTAGGACAGACGCAAAAATGCGGCTGGGTTAAACAGGTTTTATGAGCGCTCAGCCCCCCCCCCCCCCCTTTCAACTCTAGCCAATGTAGACATATATTACTTAAACGTCCACAATTTTGAGTGTCACTGCCAAAGAATAAATTTTGGAGTCCCTAACAAATATTGCCTCTGCAGCTGCCCCCAGAGAGCCCACTCTTAACGAAATCTGCAGAAGGGGTCTTTTACATATATGTACTACAGTTTAGTTGCTATCTCCCTATACGTTTAATATGACGGTGCTAGCTATGAAATTCAGTAATAATTAAACTACAAGCCATCCGCTGTATTTCAAAAGGCTATCTGTTTCTGCAGAAAATACTTTGCGTAGTGATTATGTAAGCAATCCATTCATTTTTTTTTTACAGGAGACTCAGATGAAGTCCAAACAACAAAAAGAATCAACAATTATTATACTGTTTACAAATCTATAAGCAATCATCATTCATAAATGTTAAAGAGGTACACCAAAAAATTAAAATAGTTTTCCCCATTTTCACGCAACTCGACTTTCGTAACTCGCAACTCGACCTTCGTAACTCGCAACTCAACCTTCGTCTCGCAACTCGACTTTCGTAACTCGCAACTCGACTTTCGTAACTCGCAACTCGACCTTCGTTACTCGCAACTCGACCTTTGTAACTCGCAACTCGACTTTCGTAACTCGCAACTCGACTTTCGTTACTCGCAACTCAACGTTCGTCACTCGACTTTCGTAACTCGCAACTCGATACTCGACAAAGGTGAATCTCTGACAAGCAGTTTTTATGGACGCTCTCAAATTCCGCACTAAATGACACTGCATATAAATTGTCAGTCAGCCTATTCCAATAGAAAATAACATGTCACAGAAACATTCAAAATTATCACTCTAAATTATATTTATTTTTGCATATAAATGGTTGATCTTTCATAAAATTAATCAATTAAAAGCATACCATCCAATCATGAGCCTCACAGATGTTTATTCTTACTACCAACTTACCGGTGAAATGTAAACAAACTGGGGACCAATGGTGTAGGGGAGTGTAACTTGAATTTAACGTTAGTCATAGATATACCACTAAATTCCTCCTATTAAGGGACAACACCAGTATGTTGGTGCGACAATGCAAGTGTATGACAGAATATTTAAAAACAAATATGGAAGGAAAGACCTTTCAATTGTTCGTGAACAATTGACCTTTAATTAATACAGTCTTTGTTAACGAACTAATTTTTATTCCGCTGCATCCAAACACATACTAACTATTTATATAAAAGATGTGCACCCCTCCCCGGATTTTACACTATCGGGAAAGGGAAAAGTTGGGAAAATAACCATATTTTGACGTCTTATTGTAAACTTGTATCAACTATTGCAAATACAATATTAAAGACGTCTATCCTCTAAGCATATAATGGCTATATAATAGCATATGGCGGACCAGAAATGAGAATAAAAAGTAAACAAATTGAATTAAAAAAATCAATAATATTTGTCCATGATGATTTGCTCGCACAATCATTTTCCATAATTCATTGAAATTTGTGTCAAAATGCTAATTTTGGCGGCATTCAATTTAGAAAGATCACATTATATTGAACATGTGTACTAAGTTTCAAGTTGATCTGACTTAAACTTCATCTTCGACTACATTCACCAATAATGTTAATCTAATGCAGTATGAATGGACGAACGGACGGATAAAGGAACGGACGAAATATGGTTATTTTCCCAACTTGTCCCTTTCCCGATGGTATAAAATCCGGGGAGGGGCGCATTTTCATTTATTTAAATACATGTATGATAATATATAGTATGTGTTTGGATGCAGCGGAATAGAAATAGTTCGTTAACAAAGACTGTATTACTAATAGACATATACAGAATTTCACCAAACATACATCTGACACACTTTCAGGCTTTATTCAGATGTTTTTGACTTTTTTCGAATTGCTGGCACGTTTCTTTTATAGAAACTATATATTTCTTTACTCATTGATATCAATATGCCGGCATTTAGTAAGCAAGCTAGTCAAACTAGCTACTTTGACCTATAATTGTTTACTTTTTATACATTGTGATTGGATGGAGAGTTGTCTCATTGGCACTAATACCACATCTTCTTATTTATAGTCAGTGCATTCAGCTACAGACGTCATTGGTGTTGTTATGTTCCACTTTCACTTCAAATGCTGGACATCTCTGGTCATTTAAACGTTAAAAAACAATATATACCGTACTGGTAGCTAGAAGTTCTTTTTGTACATAAATGTGATTCCTATATATATATAACTTTTTATGTCTTAGTCAACTATTTATGATATTGCGCTTTTAAACTTTAATTTTAACTTTTACCACTTTTACCAGATTGGAAATAGATCATTATAAGATTCACACGACGTAATGCTTAGATGAAAACGAATGAACGGAAAAAACACACTTTACTTAGTCCAATTATATGCAGAAGAGAGGCGGAAGTATGTGCGTCCTGTGAATTTAATTACAAACAAAGTGTACATCGTCATGCAAAAAAGGTCAGTGAATGATCATCCGCTTTTATCAATCTTGCGGAAGGGTTACTACATGCTCTTAGCATATCAGACTTTAACGTCGCTTCTTCAGAGATAAAATATTTCATCGACAATAACGCATACCACCAACAACTTAACAGCTGGTATAACATGTATAAGTGGTGGCTGCAAAAGAAATCGCACATTTTTCGTGCTTTCAAGGCAGAAGATACACCTGCCTCAAATCTGGTCGAAATAGGCCATGCTAAAATTGCATCGGTAGGAAGACCGTTAATGTCTTTTCTCAAGACGGCTAGAGAAGACACAGCAAGACGCTGAAATGCGTTTGTTTGATTCGGGATTATCGAGAGGTGGCAAGGGGCCGACAAGCAACCAATGAAAGGCTAAAGAATATAAAGCTGGTATAAAAAGGGCTAAATCGTATGCAGTTGAGCTGGACAGAGAAGAAGAACCACCATGTAAGAATACACCATGTTTTGTGCCATCAAAGGGTAAACATCGTCCACCAGAAGGACCTCCATCGAAAAAAAAAGAAACAAAACGAAAAGCAAATGCCTGGACCATCACCACCAGAAAGACCGCTACCTCTTCATGATATTTTATGTTGAACAATATTCAATCTTAGAAAATGTTATGGATGCGGAAAGGACTTTAAGAACAAACACAAGGTGGAACCTAATGACTTGATCCTAAAACACTACTGTTACAGAAGGTATAAAGATAAAAATGGAAATAACAATGTATCAATGGTCTTGCAAGCTGCTTACTTTCATTTGAAACTTGATTGTACAAGGAAAGTAGTTCTAACAATGGAAATTGGTGACGTTATTATTCACGAGGAAGTTGCTAATTCACTTTCAGACAGGCATAAAAACACTCTTAGGAAATTTGAAATAACCATGTAAGATAATGAATGCTCTCTGTGGTAAATAATTGAATAAAATAATTTTCCCTGAAAAGTCATGTGCTACAATGTATTTTAACCAAACTGGAACCTATATTAGTGTGTATGATGGAATGGTAACATAGATTATTATTATTTTCAATTCAATTTTCCTCTCGGCTAAATACTGAGAGCTGGTTCACAGTGAATCACAACCAATAACACAGTGTTATTACCATAGTATCATCTTTTTGTCTCGAATATGGAACAACAAAAGAGACATTGTCAATTTGTAAATCATAAGCAATACAATTCGTTCCACATGGTGAACCAAATATACTTATCCTTCCAAAGCAATTAAAATCAGATTATGATGGGTTTGTGATGTTGCCTTTTGTGAACAGCGGTATGTCTTGTATTTTTTCGTGGTTTAATTTGGACTTGGATTTGTCACTTTTTCTTTGACCAAAGAGTTTAAAATCCTCCTTTCGGTATGTTCCGTCTTTCTTTTATGGTAGAATGCACAACTTAGGATTTAGGGTTGCTGTCTACATGAAAACTACTTAACTAAGGGTTTCCAGTGGCATAATTTTAGATAACACGTAGGAAAAACTGTCTCCAATTACCAAATTGCCTTAAACCACAGCTTCGTCGTCTCCTCTAAATGTGATACCATCGGATAACTCATCACGGAATGCATTCTTTCATAAGCCATACGACAGGTGTCCCGTGTGGAGTAGTTTATGTTTTGCCTTTCGGGGGCACCTTGATTCTACCTCGGTTTTTGGTTTGTAAAATGTTGATAAGTCTAGTTGTCTCGCCTGCGATTTCTGTCGCAGATAGCGAGACTTAGGGTTAGTTATCCGGCGGCGGCGACGTTAGCTCTTGATTTAAAAGCTTAGTATTTCAGAAGTTAGAAAATCTGGATGGTTCATACTTTGTATATAGATGCCTTATCTTACGAACTTTCCATCTGTCATATGATCAATGGCCTTGACCTCATTTTCATGGTTCAGTGACTATTTGAAAAAAAAGTTAGCATTGATTCTTATGTTAGTTTCTCTCTTATTATAAGTAATAGGATAACTATATTTGGTATTTGCGCATCTTGCAAGGTCCTCATGCCTGTCAGACAGTTTTCACTTGACCTTGACCTCATTTCATGGATCAGTGAACAAAGTTAAGTTTTCGTGGCCAAGTCCATATCACAGATACTTTAAGCAATAATGTCTTCTATATTTGGTATATGGAATGGTTGTTAGGTGTACACCTCCAACTGGATGGTGTCATCTGACCTTGACATCATTTTCATGGTTCAGCGGTCAAAGTTAACTTTTTGTGTTTTAGTCTATTTTGCAGATACTCTAAGTATTCAGTCAAATATATTTTGTTGTATGGAATGGTTGTAAGATGTACATGTCTGTCTGACAGTAATCATCTAACCTTGACCTCATTTTCATGGTTCATTGGTCAATGCTATTTTTTCTTGTTTGGTCTGTTTTTCAGATACTATAAGAAATATGTGAACTATATTTGGTTTGTGGAATGATTGTAAGGTGTAAATATATGTCTGGCATGTGTCATCTGACCTTGCCCATATTTTCATGGTTCATTGGTAAATGTTGAATTTCTCTGAAATGTTCTGTTTTTAACAAACAACTCTTTAAAACTGCACTTTTTTCATATTGATTTTAAAATGTTTTGACGTTTTATATACAGACAATTCAAACTTTATGTAATCAATTTCCCATCTACTGCACAATGAGTTTCGTGTAAAAAAAAAGTAAAAAAGATTTATATTTGTCAGCATGTTATTCTTAAATTTACTTGATTGATTTGTGTATGATTAACCCATTTTTTAGAAAGAAGTTACATATTCCAAAAATGCGTCTTTTGTCTCTTTTACAAAAGTATCTTTGACATTTACATGTATAGAATAAAGAATTGAAACGGGGAATGTGTCAAAGAGACAACAACCCAACCAAAATATACAAGTCAACCCAAGGCCACCAATGGGTCTGCAAAACAGCGAGAGGCAGCCCCGAGCAGGCCCCGAAACACAATGTACACTAGATGAAGAAATTGGACGCCATTCTATGCTACGAAACATATAGATGAACCAAAATTAAAAAATACACAAGACCAACAAAGGCTAGAGGTTCCTGACTTAGGACAGACGCAAAAATGCGGCTGGGTTAAACAGGTTTTATGAGCGCTGAGCCTTCACCTTCATCTCTAGCCAATGTAGACATATATAACTTAAACGTCCACAATTTTGTGTGTCACTGCCAAAGAATAAATTTCGGGGTCCCTAACAAATATTGCCTCTGCAGCTGCCCCAAAGAGCCCACTCTTAACGAAATCTGCAGAAGGGGTCTTTTACATATATGTACTACAGTTTAGTTGCTATCTCCCTTTACGTTTAATAGGGCGGTGCTAGCAATGAAATTCATTAATAATTAAAACTACAAGCCATCCCCTGTATTTTAAAAGGCTATCTGTTTCTTCAGAAAATACTTTGCGTAGTGATTATGTAAGCAATCCATTCATTTTTTTACACGAGACTCAGATGAAGTCCAAACAAGAAAAAGAATCTTTCATTTAATAAATTCATGTATGATAATATATAGTATGTGTTTGGATGCAGCGGAATAAAAATAGTTCGTTAACAAAGACTGTATTACTAATAGACATATACAGAATTTCACCAAACATCATACATCTGACACACTGTCAGGCTTTATTTAGAGGTTTTTGACTTTTTTTCGAATTGCTGGCACGTTTCTTTTATAGAAACTATATATTTCTTTACTCATTGATATCAATATGCCGGCATTTAGTAAGCAAGCTAGTCAAGCTAGCTACTTTGACCTATAATTGTTTACTTTTTATACATTGTGACTTGGATGGAGAGTTGTCTCATTGGCACTCGTACCACATTTTCTTATTAATAGTCAGTGCATTCAGCTAAAGACGTCATTGGTGTTGTAATGTTCCACTTTCACTTCAAATGCTGGACATCTCTGGTCATTTAAACGTTAAAAAACAATATATACCGTACTGGTATCTAGAAGTTCTTGTTGTACATAAATGTGATTCCTATATATATAACTTTTTATGTCTTAGTCAACTATTTATGATATTGCGCTTTTAAACTTTAATTTTAATTTTTACCACTGTTACCAGATTGGAAATAAATAATTATAAGATTCACACGACGTAATGCTTAGATGAAAACGAATGAACGCAAAAAACACACTTTACTTAGTCCAATTATATGCAGAAGAGAGGCGGAAGATACCGAAGCATTAATCAAACTCATAAGTCGAAAACAAACTGACAACGTTATGGCAAATAAAAACGATAACGTCCAAAAGACAAACAACAGTATACAAAACACAACATAGAAAACTAAAGACGTCGCAAAACGAACCATACAAAACACTGGGGTGATATCAAGTGCTGTGGAAGGGTAAGTATAACAGGCTCCCGGTTGGCACCCGTCGTGCTGCTCATGAAAGTACAAACTTGGAGATAGTCTAATTTGGTGATTACACATTAGTGTTATAGTTCCTTTAAATCCGACTACTCACTTACATTACAAGAACATAGTTTATCTTAGATAAGCGTTATGTTTTACTGCAATTAATTTCGACGTTTTAAATTGTCCCGTACTGCGTTGCAACTAATGTGTTTCATTGTTTGTCTTTGTATTAACACATGTACAAGTATCTATATTTCTATCTTTTATTTTAAATTTCCGTTTATGAAACATCAGACAATATTGTAAAAACTATTTATTTTTTTACAACTATTTTCACATTTTTAAGACGATGGAACTCGCTGTTTATACATGTTTTTCTATCGAATGACCATATGTTTGCTCAAAGCTTTGTTGAAGGTCGTCTTTTGGCTTACTAAGTGCGCATCTAAAACGCCGCGCAAAACTTTTTCTACCAACAGATTGACAAAGACAATGATGGATTCTATGAGAGACTGAGTACGGCGTTGAACAAAATGGTTAATGTTCTAAAATGGATTTGATGATTTACTAATGACGTCCTCTTTTGCTCGATTCTAGATTTAGATTTTGTTGATGATTAAAAAAGAAAGATTTAAGGACAGCGCTACAGTCATGAGAACTAATTTGAACCGATACGAACCGAAAAAAGATCTTGAGTGTGACATCATAAAAACAGCAAATAAGAAAACAATCTTGACTTTCGTTTGAAACACTATTTTATAAAGTTCCAGTTTAAAAGTCTATTATGATAATATCAATTCAGGGTGACAACTTTTTAATAAAATTGGAAGATCATTATCTATATTTGATCATTTTAACATATTATTCATTCAATCAAAAAGTCAAGTACATAAGAAGCTAAATAAAATGGTATCCCTACCCCTACACACAGACACATTATAAGTTGTCTTGTAATTGACAAAATATATCTTGCAACGTTCTGAACTATTCCCCGTCGAAATTAATCATGTATTTCTCATTTATATCTTCATACATGCTTTCTTTTTTATTTTTCAAGTTTTCTTTTCCAAAGCTTAATTTTGGTTCCTTTCTCTTCCTCGTTGTATTTTCCATGGCAATGGTGGTTGGTTTTCGTCTACAAACTGCTTCTCTGTTCTTCACGAATACACCACAGATGACAATTAAAACGCTTCCAGCTGCTACACAGATGACGTAGATAACAACAGTACTGTTACCATTTCCTAGAAATCATCAATATAATTATTATAGGAGTAAACACATTTTTCTTGAGGTTATTGAAGTGTAAACTGGGGCGAGTACATGTAACTCACAAACTGAATAAATGTAAAGTTTGTGAGTCAGCGGCTAAGTTAACTATAGGATTAAACATATTTTTTTTCTAGAGGTTATTGATATGTAACATGGGCGATTAACTCACAAAGTGAATAAAGTCCACAGGACTGTTATGTAAAGTTTGTGAGTCAGCGGTCCAGTTTACACATCAATAACCTCTAGAAAAAAATGTTTTTATTCCTTATAATTCTTAACCAAAACATTTACAACTTTTAATAAACATTTTATTTTCATTGGCATCTATTAACCGTCAAATCCAGTTGAAATGTCGTAACTAAGGAGTTAGCCACCATACTGACTGGCTGGAATCCATAAATGTTCAGTTAATGCAATAAAATCGAAAATGAAGTAACACCTACCTCAAAAACGCCATGTTAATGAGATATTATCTGAATTTAAAAGCGTACAAGTAACAGAATAACCTTCAGCTTGATAGTTTTCATTCGTATGAGTATTTTCTTTAATTATAATTTCATACATTTTTCCAAGCTCTTATGTATGCATTATTTCTATGTGTGATGCATTAAAACAGGAATAACAGTTCTGTAGTGTTTTTGTTTCAATATTTCAATTTCCGTAGAACCCCAGGATCCCAAGAAAGAAAGAAGTTTCGGCAGCATCTTCTATCGAAGTCTCAACCAAGAGAACAAATTCTAACGGACCAATCCCATTTAAGTACATGTACACATGTATTTAAAGATATGCAAATCATATAAGAATTATTTATATCTCTTATTTATAATATTGTGAAATTCATAGAAATTGTAATTTACATTAAAATAAACAAGTGCGCCATGAGCGCATGATACGCCCGTCGTCTTGTGTGTGAATTTTTATGCAATAAGCATAAATAGTTTCTGACATACGGCGTGACATGCGAAACCCCCCTTTTTTTTTACAAAAAACTCAATATCTATAAAATAAAATTTTGAATCAAAACAAAAAAGTATACAGATCTTTAGATTAATATAACTAAGAAGTGTGTAAAATTTTAAGCAATAATCATAAATCGTTTTTGAGATACGGCGCGACATGCGAAAACATCCCTTTTAAAAAAAAAATCAATATCTCAAAAATAAAATTTTGAATCAAAACCAAAAAGTATACAGATCTTTAGATTAATATAACTAAAAAGTGTGTAAAATTTTAAGCAATAATCATAAATCATTTTTGAGATATGGCGCGACATGTAAAAAACCCCTCCCCCTTTTTTTTACTAAATACTCAATAACTCAAAAATAAAATTTTGAATCAAAACCAAAAAGTATACAGATCTTAAGGTTAATATAACTAAGAAGTGTGTAAAGTTTTAAGCAATAATCATAAACTGTTTTTGAGATACGGCGCGACATGTGAAAAACCCCTCCCCCTTTTTAACAAAATACTCAATAACTCAAAAATAAAATTTTGAATCATCACCAAAAAGTATACAGATCTTAAGATTAATATAACTAAGAAGTGTGTAAAGTTTTAAGCAATAATCATAAATTGTTTTTGAGATACGGCGCGACATGTGAAAAAAAACACACACCTGTTTTAGTTACTAAGTCCAGTAACTCAAAAAGTTTTAATCTTATTTTCACCAAAAAGTATACAGATCGTTTGACCATCATAAGAAACAACTATGTTAAGTTTCATGAAATTTGGATAAGTCATTCTCAAGTTACGGTGCGACATGTTTACGCCGGACAGACAGACGGACAGACAGACGGACAGACAGACGGACAGACGGACAGACAGACGGACGGACGCCGGACATTTGTATAACATAATACGTCCCGTCAAAAATTTGACGGGCGTATAAAAAACGGCCAATGTACCCGGCTTTTGTACTATCTATTTATAATATTGTAAAATTCATAGAAGTTACACGACGTATTCATTAAGAATATAATGTTATTATAATTTATATAAAAAAAACGGCCTATAGTATATACAAATGTATATGATCCGTCTGTTTGAACTTATTTATTTAAACGATGCTGCGAATCAGTTTTATATTCCAGGTACAGTCGGCCTATGTTTCATTTCGGAAAAATAACTCTGAATCCCTGCCGTGTGGTACTGTCTCGTGCTCTGAACAATTTAGTAAGTATTGCTGCTACTAAATAGAACAGATTAATTTGAACCGGGTAGGTTGATATACTTAAAAATATCCTTACCTTTCACAGAACACCCACATATTATTATGACAGTACAAATGTAACTGCCCGAATCATTTACTTTATTTGTAATCAGATTTTTAGGCTAAAAGTAAGGAACCATAATATAACTATCCATTTAGCTGAATACCAAACAAACGATCTGTCTTTCTTTGAGACTTGAGAAAATCTGCATTAATAAACACGACGTAAGTAGCAAGGCATACATGTAGTCCTCATACATATCATACAAAGCTTGTTTTTTTGCGTGCAAAAAAAAAACAAGGTTTACTGATAGAAAATGCCTCTCTGGGAGATTTTAATTTAAGCTTTGTTTGCTCAAACAATCGTGAATTAAAGCATACAAATAAACAAATGATTAGCTTACCTGCAGTCTGACCGCCAGCATTTAAGCCCGTCACTGTCTTGTCTGAATCAATATAAATAAACTTTTATTTTGATGAATTATGTTACTCATAACTTAATATACAACCTAGAAACTACGTTATATACAGTACTAAATAAATGAAATAATCCTTGAAATATTTTGCTTTGGCTTAATAGACGTATTGATAAAGTTATAATCATAATGTATTTTTTCGATCAATTTTTCTGCTACTAGTATTTTTTGTAGAAACGAAAAGGTTAACTTCACGCTAACTTAAAGTCTAATACCTGTGTCTTCGCATTGCACAAGGTCATGTTTTTCTTTGACTGTTATTGACGTCTGAATACTAAATCCATTGAATCTTGGATGTGTACTAATTGATAATTAAAAATTAGATGCATGATTTTTTTATTAGTTGTTATTGGCGTTGAACTAGCTGTCAGTAACTGCGAATACTCTCAGATCTGTACTTGTGTCTTTTTGTTGTGGGGATGTATAAGTACCCTGCCACGCCCACTCTGTGTTTTTGTTAAATGTATTTCTATTTGTAGTCCACCTGACGAGTTAAGCCTTTTTTCAACTGATTTTTATAGTTTGTTCTTATGTTGTACTGTTACACCACTGTTCCAGGTTATGGGAGGGTTGGCGCCGTTAAACTAGCTTAACCCCGCCACATTCTGTATGTGCCTGTCCCAAGTCAGTAGCCTGTAATTCAATGGTTGTCGTTTGTTTCTGTATATCATATTTGTTTTTCGTTCATTATTTTATACATAAATCAGGCTGTTAGTTTTCCCGTTTTAATTGTTTTACATTTGTCATTTTGAGGCCTTTTATGGCTGACTATGCGGTATGGGTTTTACTCATTGTTGAAGGCCGTACGGTGACCTATAGTTGTTAATTGCAGTGTCATTTGGTCTCTTGTGGAGAGTTGTCTTATTGGCAATCATACCAAATCTTTATTATTTTTATATTAAGCAATACTAAAACAATGTTTAGCTTTTAAAACTGCTCACAAAGTGTACCGTGTATGGAACATGGAACATCTTATTTTAAAACTCAGACTTTATAAAAAAAAAGTTGTAACATAATCCAAGCAAATTAATCTACAATTAAGACAGTCACATATTTTGTTTAAATTAATTAGTATAAATGAACGGATTTCTTCTATTGTACACTATTTATCAAGGGAGTGTTTTGAAACTGGTGGTGAGTTTTTTTAGCGTAGGTTCCGTGTTCTGAACCTTGGTTCATAACACACTAGATATTTTATAAACTGGGAAGTGCTATGAAACTCCTACACAACAGTAAAACCCTTGTCAAATTGGGCATCCGTTGGGCTGTGCGGGATGTAAAAATACGCAGCCAAGTCCGGTCAGAATGGAGATGTTAATTACAATGCCTCGTGTAGAGAGAGTGTCATACTCTCTGTTCGTTAAAACACCTAGCAATAACTCGTTGAGGGGCCCGCGGAGGGCCTGTTACAAGGCTAAATTGCTGTCCCTATTCAAAATACACTTATTTTCCAGGCGCATTCCAAATTTCATCATTTTGGCCCTTCATCCCGGTCGACCCATATTACAGGACCTACTTATTGTATTTATTGCTTATTTGTTCTAGTCCTTAAGATGCATGAGATATTTGCAACTGGACATTAAGCAAACAACAATCAATCAATCAAATCTGAGAAGACGCACACATGTAATTTCAGAGGAGTTGTGATAAAAAGGGAACGTCCATTGAAATGAAAGTATTCCCTCCTTTTCTAATAGCATGGAACATACTGAATAATTTATTGATTGTTAATTGCGTAACGTCAAGTTATCAATTTGTAAAGCATAATCTGAAAGACCTCGTGTACGGTAAATGGAAAGACTGAACATGTAGGGGCGTATATTTCTGAATGTGTATTCTGTACACGACGAAACTTTGAAATAAATACAGGTTCCCCACAAAAAGGCAGGGCGGAAACCCAAAATCTAGATGTGTTTGTGTTAAACTTCACGTTTCTCCTCTATACAGTTTTGAAAAATTTAAAATTCCGTGGAAATTTTATTATTAAATGAGATTATAGCTAAACATTGTTTTATCATTTTACAACGCAGCCGACATCAAATATTATATTGACGAATGTTGGTACTGCTGTCGGGCATGCTAAATAGCTTAAGGATAATTTAACAATTCGTTTTCGTAAATTTTGATCTCGGATTTTCTAAAAAAAATCCTTTCAATCGTGTCTAAAATTCTGCACTCTAGTTTTATAAAGCATATCGTTCATCTTACAATTTTTAGCTGCATGTTCCACTGTACATCGGTATCAAGTGGCGATATATTAATTAGTTTCTGGTTTAAAACAGCTGTAAGGGAACGATCAATGGCTTTTGATTTTCTGTGCGGGGTGAAGGCCGGGCAGGAGAATTTTGAAAATGAATAACTTGACCTGGTAAGAACTAAAAATAAATAACTTTGCACAAGACAGGATGAAAATGTATATTCTGCAACAGAAAATGCAGGAAACACTGAGTGTACAAAAGTGAAAATAAATGCGTAGCAACAAATGAAACTAAATGACCAATCCGCAAAAAAAATTACCCTGCCCCCCTCCCAGAATTATGAAAAAAAACGTTCCCTAAGTAATTCCGATTTTATTGTTTGTAGCGCTATTTTAGAAGATGAATACAAACAATACTCGTCTGCAACCTATAGAGTCGTGAATGTACACTATGTACAAAGGTACGGCCCAGGGTGGGGTAATATTTTATTCATTTTGGACTGTTGAAAATCAAATTTTGTATACTAGTATATAATTTATTGACCGAAGCCAAAAGGTCACGGCAAATTTGGTAAACAAACTAATGCAACAGAATCAGGAACAGCGCAATATCATACTCCTCACTTTTGCATGGCAGCATAGCATCTACCAATAAAACTCATTCTGTGAAATATCAAAAGTTGCGTTCTATATTTTGAATACATGATTTATTCATAATTTACATTAACTTTAATTAATTTGATTTTTTCAATTTTTATTTGTTTTCTATTGTTGCTATAAAATAAGAAGATGTGGTGTGATTGCCAATGAGACAACTCTCCACCAGAGACCAAATGGCATAAAAGTTAACTACTATAGGTCACCGCACGGCCTTCAAATATGCGCAGAACCCATACCGCGTAGTATGTTATAACAGGTCCCGAAAGGAAAAGTGTAAAACAGTTCAAACGAGAAAAACTAACGGACTGGTTAATGTAGAGAACAATAAACGTAAAACAAATATGATATACAGCAATAAACGACAAAAATGAATTACAGGCTCCTGACTTGCATGGGACAGACTCGTACAGAATGTGGCGCGGTTAAACATTTTAACTTTGCTATTCAGACAGAACTTTATACGTAGTATTTAAAATTCAATCGATTTTGGTTCAGGAAAGACTATGTATAATGTTTTGCTAAATTTATGTATTATAATTTACTAATGTGTACAAAAATATCATTTATTCAAATTACGATGGATACACATGTACTTGTAGATATCGTCAAGCGGTCAGATTGTATTTCGTTTTATTTTTCCTAATAAATTGATCGGTGTTCTGATTTACAATTCAGTCTACATGGACGATTATAGCAATTCAATATTTATAACATTTTTCTTCTTTTTAATCTTATTTTATGATATTGTTTTTAAAGATAAAAGCATAGATCGTCTTATTTTTTAGAAATCATTTAAAGATGTAAGGTAACAAGTAACCGATTGATGAGTTTTGATTTACATGTCTAAAATCGATGTGAATCTCTGCCTGTTACCGTTTCCGTATATTACTGTATCTGACAAATGCGGTACAAGATCGTTTCCGTCGGGTTTACTACAAGATGATAAGGGTCGGTTGTACGGTGTTAGTTGTCTACACTCACTAAAGTATGATCATGCATGCGCATGCAACGAACACTTACATGTTGTACGTTCATCTACAGCATCTACAAGAATGCATCCCTTCACATTATCACACCTGCGCATGGAAAATAATAATGAAACAAATTCCTAACTTTCTATATTTTAATTTATAAGCAATATTATCTGTTAACACGTTCTTTCTGAAATACGTGTTCCGTATACCATATTTTTATGCAACCAAACGACACAAAAAAATAAAAGATTCATATCAACAGGTAAATTGTACGGACAATAGGCAAGTATCCACAGTATATTTCAAGCTCTCAGATCTGTGATCAACACAAAATATCCAAACAAACCAAAGTAAACAAAAACAAAAAACAAAGAAAACGAAATAAACACACAAAAACATGTATATGGTATAACTCGAGGGTATAACGTGCTTACAATACACTGAGGTATTCAGTATTGGGGTAACAACACATTGAAGCAATTCCAGAGGCAGTCCTGACGTTTCCAGTTTGGTGTTAACTTTATTTGCTCTGTGTTGAGGGTATCAATCTGTTTGTAGATGGGGTATAGCTAAAAAGCACCTTCTAGGTTTTGCCCAGCTCGTTTTAATATGATTGTACCTGGTATAATTTAATTAAAAGTGGTGTTTCACTTTGATATTTTATGTTGTATCATACATAATTAAACAATTTTTAGGATTTCTCCTTCAATTTTTCTTTACTGCCTGTTGACATAATTTAAATGACACAAGTAAATTTTGCTATTTATTTTTTATTTTCCAAATACAACTTAAGGGTAGGTTGGAATTTCCTCAGACAAAGATGATTTTGGTTAGTTTGTGCTGTAGTTTTTTATACGATTAGTTATAATGCTTTGTGTTTTTCCATTTCAAATTGTTGGAATGTGTTTCTAGAACAAATTCGGCAGGAACGTTAGTGTCCTAAATCGACTTCACTTCCTGTTTCAGGCGTATGGAAATCAGTAACATAGTTTTCTGCTACAATTGGGCTGTTACTGCTGATGATGTAGTACCAGTCCTCGTAGTTACATTGTGCCATCAAGCCCGATAGCCAGTGCGCCAGTCTTAATATGATTGATACACTTTTATCCTGCAATCGACCATTTTAAAATACAAATGCTGGTGTATCTAAAGGTGAAGCTACAAAGATAATAACGTTAAGTATCCGTATATAATCTCCTTTCATCTTGTTTCCTCTTACGAGCGCGACGAGCCTTGATTGTTTTCGTGTTCAAATAATTAAAAATCAAATATTTGTTTTATAATGCTTGAACATTGTATTTGTCTCTCTTTCTTCCTGATTAACAAAGATCAGAAACAAAAATAGTTTGCTTTACGGATATTTCCAATTGAAATAGTTCAAGCATTATTTACATAAAATCAATTTTAATATATTTTTCCCGATCTACTGTACATTAATATCATATAAAATATATTTAATAATTATCTTGAGACCTTTCATTGCTGTTACATCTGCATTGCTCTGCGCATTTGCTACCATATCGTTCGTCCACGCATTTTGTACAGTTATCACCTTTCGAAAAGTGACCAATCGGACATTCTGAAAGAAGTGTTTAAATTTTAAAGATATAATTTTCATTTGATGGTGCGGTATTGTTTAAGTGACAGTCTGCCTAAGAATCAGGCAGTGGTGAAAACATGACAAACAAAAATCCACTCAAGTTGACATTAATTTATGTTCAAAATGTATAATGGTGCACAAATATAACATTCGTTTCCTTTTCATGTTCTGGTAATTCAAGATATAATTTGGTTGAAATGCACTAGAAATTAACAATTAAGGGGAGCTTACTCCGTATTTTACTATCATTCTAACCAAAAGTTATCTAGAGATTTCTCGAATTACCAGACACGCAGAAAAGAAAGACCTACCATTTCTAACTCAGGATGAGGTTAACTCCAAAATAGGATGGTTAGGTCGGTGGGTTTTTTTCGGCCCATCACTTCCGGTTTCATTTTTTAGCAGTACTGGCCCATGGGCTAGCACGGGACGTTCACTTCCGGTTTCATTTTTTTTAAATTAACTGTTTACAAAACGTTTAAATTTTTAAATACTAAGGCTTTTCTACCTAAGGAATAGATTACCTTAGCAGAATTTGGCAAAACTTTTAGGAACTTTTGGTCCTCAATGCTCTTCAACTGCGTACTTTATTTGGCCTTTATAATTTTTCTTGAATCGAGCGTCACTGGTGAGTCTTTTGTAGACGAAACGCGCGTCTGGCGCATATACAAAATTTCAATCCTGGTATCTATGATGAGTTTATTTTTTACGCCTTTCTTAACTTTGGACGTATCGTTTTTCATAAGATACATTTTCATATTTTGTAATTTTAAATTACATTAAAAAAAGTTTGAATAATGTTCCGTGTTTTGTAACGATTTTGAAACGGCCTTTTCGAGAAAAAACGTTCGATTATTATCACTGTTTAATTTCCGTTGATCAATCATCAGAACGCAGATGATTCAAGTGTAAGAATAGGTTAACTGTCTGAATTATTATTCCTAGCTACTTTATACTTTTTAGATAAAATGAATTGAAATAACAATTATTAAGTACTGTACTTGGACGAGAAATCAGAATCGTAACTGCCAAAAGACAAGTTCAAATATGAAATCCTTTATCTTTTTACGGCCAGTTTCTTGGTATAATCGATGAATTGAAATCATTTGATAAAAGTGTTATGAACTGAATGTTTTTGTTTTGACCCTGTTATAGATTCTCGATAAGACTATTAATTGGCCCTCGACTCTACGAATCTCGGGGCCAATACTATTAACCTCGAATCTATAACAGGGCAAATACAGAAACAGGCAGTTAATAACACTATATTATAACATGATACATACATACAATATGCCCAACATAAAATTGCGTGGATAAGAAACATACAGTAGTCCTTGAATGGTGTAAACTTTCCACTTGTAATATACACTATTACAGCATACACAATTACGCCATACGCCGTACAAAATTACACCATAAACAATTACGCCATACACAATCCCCCGAACACCATACATCATACGCCATTTCCTTTCCCTTTGATTAGCATCATTTAAAATTATACACAATGTCAAATGTTTGAGGAAATTGCAAGTTTCACTACATCTTTTATACAACGAACCTATTTCAGATATCATAGAAAAACCACTAAGCGTTATTTATAACTATAGTCTTAGAATACAAATAGTCCTGTCCACATTGAAACTAACGAGTGCAATTCCTTTTTTTTTGTTGGTAAAACGTTAAAAGCATGCTGTCAATATTTCTTCTGTCTAATATGATTTTTTTTTAACGATGTATTATAATTTTATAAGCACTATTTAAACTTCATCGTTATTTACGTGTTTTGATAACTGAGCGCAAGTCTGGCTTCATGACTAGCGATTCGAATCTTATATTTATATATATTTCTAATGGACTAATTAAAAGAATGATACCAAAGGGACATTCAAACCCATAAGTCGAAAATAAACGGAAAACGCCATGGCTAAAAAATAAAAAGACAAACAGACAAAAACCAGTACACAAAACACAACATAGAAAACCAAAGACTGAGCAACACAAACATCGCCAAAAACTGGGGGTGATCTCAGGCGATCCGGAAGGGTAAGCAGATCCTGCTCCACATGTGACACCCGTCGTGTTGCTCGTGTTAGTACGCAACCGGTTATAAGTCTAATTTCGTAGGTCATACTCGGGGGAAAGGGAACGGGACAAATACGACAATTGTGACACGGATAATCCATAACGGTCAACCAACTCGTGACGGTAAAGTTTCAGACTAAGGAAGCGGTACTAAACAATATCAGATTTGAAATTGTCTATACAAGTAAACCCTTCAACTTATCCAACAGAAAACAGAGGAATGTAATAAATGGGTAGCATTTTCCAAGGCACTGAGTACAACAGGGTTCAAATAGTGGCCCCTAGCTGTTCCTTATTTACATGAAAACATTGTAAACGAAGATACCTGTAGCTGTAAAATTGAATTGTTCGCGGATATCTTTAAATTGCATTATGAGCAAATTAAAAAGTCGGATAATCTTTTGGTAAACTTTAATCCGTTAGGCACAGAATCTCTTATGTTCTCCAGGACAATTATTACCCACCTTTAAATACGAATGGCATCATATAAATCATGGCCAGGCATATAAACGATCAGAATTAACCTTCTAGAGTGATGGTACATGGAATCATTACACCAAAACACACATATGCCAAAGACAGTACCTTCACTTAACTCACTGTACCACCTAAATTTAGACTTGACGGAAGGAGAACTCGTGAAAAGATATATTTTAGCTGCGGACGCCCATTACTTTATATTGTCGGGGGAAATCGTCTTTAGCATATCTTTGAATGATGCAACAAAAATCATCACTTAACGTTTTTTTTTAAAGAGTGTGGATTGGAAACTCCTTATAAACGAAGAAACTTGCATAAACTTATTATTTGAATAGTGTTGTTCCATCAACAGTTCGACTTTTGAATACTGAATTTAACTGTTTCAACAAAATCAGCAATTTTTAACATAACAAATTAAGCGCTCGAAGGACTACGAAACAAACAATAATTTTGAACAATATCTACCATCAAAACTTTTATTTACCAAAAGTATAAATATACATATTTGTTGAATTTTATTCAACTTTTTAGATGTATATATTTTTTCTCTCTAGTGTATTTTAAACTTACCAACACATCTTTCGTCTATTTGGTAGAAATTGTTGCAACAATGCCTTGCTTTAACAGTCTTGTTTTTGTGTTCTATTCTAAAATAAGATAGATTAGTTCATGAATATTTAGTTGCGATTAAAAGCAATAGATTTAGACACACACGATAGCCACTTATATTCAGTCCTTCACTTGCGTGTAAAATACACATGTATGGAGACATCGAAACATATACAAGAAAACCTGAACATGAATTATTAAAAGTGATGAAAGTGCTGTTTAATACATTATGGCATATAGATGAAAAAAAAAGGATCTTTTTTAACTTCCTTGTAGCTAGAGTGACTGGATCATTGTACTAATATCATGTTGGCACAACTTTATCAAACAATTCGAGGTAGACTTTACGCTATAGGAACTTTGTTCACAAGATGTTCGGAATCCGACACGTTTGGACTTTAAAACACTAAACAAACAGTTTTGAATCTCCTTTGCTGGAAACTTTATAGGAATCATTTTGCGATTTTGCAATATGAGGTCTGACATTTAGGGAAACTTAATTTTCACCAAAAATGAACACGCAAAACACATGTGAGCTCATGTTCCTGCCTTCTGAGAAACGGAGTCATATTACATGTACCAGTAAAAAGTGAATTCAAAACAGAAAGTCCCTTATCAAATGGCAAAATCAAAAGCTCATACACATCAATCGAATGGAAAACAACTGTCATATACCTGAATTGGTACAGGCATTTCCTCATGTAGAAAATAGTGGATTAAACCTGGTTTTATAGCTAGCTTAACTTCCCACTTGTATGACAGTTATATAGAAGTCCATTAAATTGACAACAATGTGTGAGAATCACAAACAGACAAAAATGTCAAAAATTGGGGTACAGCAGCCAACACCGTGCCACAATCCCATTTACCACAAAACAAATAACCATTTCAACAAAGAAAAAACAAAATGGCATACAGACACTCTATAGACAAAAAAACTGAAGCAAAAATGAAAGACAACATACAAAAATGACCATAGCACAATAAGACAATGATCATGTACGACAGCTTGTGTAGTCTAATGAGACAATTAGGGTTGTTAATAGAGACAACTCATTCCGATCGGCCTTCAACTATGACAAAGTCCATATGAAACCGTATAATAAGAAATACTAGACATAGGCCTGACGAAATGTGAAACAGTTCTAACGAGAAATCAGCTGTCTGCTTAATGCTAAAACAATTAACCCCAAAAAACAATAATTGCAGATAGCAATTAACAACAACCAAGATATTACAGGCTCCTGACTTGGAATAGGCTAATAAAAAATGTGACAGTGTTAAACATGCAAGCGTTATTAAATCTATCAATTAAATGGCCCAGATTAATGCAATTGCATTTACAGAATTACTACATATGCATATTAATTATTTTGGTAGTCTTTCTGTAAATGCAAATACGGTGAAAGTTGGTGGCTTTTATTTTAGTCATAATTCCAAAAAATATAAAGATTGATATCTGGCAGACTAATGCATTGCTTTATGTTCATTTTGTATTTTCACATTCAGGAGATAAAAAAGTGGCTTGATCATATTTTGTACTTTTCATGCATGTAAATGTGTATGTTTGAAATAATATTGCTAAAAACTTATCAAGGCAAAGAAAAAACACAAGAAATTTCAATATATTTGATAAATAATATACTAAAATTTTCACAGGATCGCATATAATTAAAGAATTGATAAGGATAAAAGACCTCGTACGTAATAAAAATAAAATTTAAGTTTCTTCTTTAAAAGAAAAAAACATCGGGTAATTATCTATTGCAATAATTATAATTCTTATGTACATTGTACATTCTTGCGAAATATCAAATACAATAATATTTACTTTCTTTGTATTATATAAGACTTCCATCATTTTAAAGTCAAATATCTTGTACTCAAAAGTATGACATACCTCTGTGGTGTTTTACAAACTCCTGGACCAGTAGGAAGACCTCTAACTTTTACAGTAGTGAAAATAATAAACATGCTTTTAATTAATATCCATTCCATACTTAAACATGTTATGCCGAAAACAATATAAAAAAAACAATACAAAACTCAAGGAAATGAAAAATAGAATACTTGTGAATCATTGGACCAATATAAGGAAATGGTTTAATGTAATATAAGTATAGGTATCAAGTGTGCTTATATTAAAGTCGGATACTTCCGGTCATTAAATCTGTATGTCGCGAAAACTAAATTTGTACTAATTTTGTCATAAGTGCCCCAATAAACCACTAAATATATTCATTTTTTACAAAGTCATTTTGTGTTTGATAAACATATATATAGGATTTTATTTGCTAAACAAGTTTTTTAATAGATTGTAGATTATAGAAATATAAGTATATATGTGTATAACTTAACTTCCACATTAACTTGTGATGCTATAACTAAACAAGAGAACACGTGCAAATTTAAACTCACTACATAAAATTACAAACCAGTGTGAATCGAGAAGACATCCTAAGCCGAGTCTTCTGTAGGTACTATAGGCATATATGAAAGTAAGGAGATGTGGTATGATTGCCAATGAGACAACTATCCACAAAAGTTCAACTGAAGTGCATGTTAGCAAATATAGGCAACAGTGAGGCCTTCAACAATGAGAACAATTCATACCATATAGTCGGCTATAAAAGGCCCCGACATGAAAAATATGAAACAATACAATTGAGAAAACTAACGGCCTAATTTATAACAAAACAATTTACGAAAAACAAATATGACAGACATGAACCAACAACAACCACATGCGGGGTTAAACATGTTTCTGAGCGCTCAACCCTACTCCAACCTGGGACAGTGGTGTTACAGATCAACATAAGAAAAATTATAAAAATCAGTTGAAAAGGGCTTACCTCAGATCGATACAAAGCAGAAAAAACATTTAACAAAAACACAGACTGGACGTGGAAGGGTATATATGCATCCCTAACAACAAAAATGTTCATCGTTGTTATATCAAAAGGTGCATTGTAGTATGTTACATTTTATATAGGAACCCCGTTGGTTATGACGTGACAAAGCGTAATGCAACTGAAAATAATAAGAATTATCATGTATAGATTATAAACAGGCGCATGCTTTGAAACCTATATAACGTAATTATACTTCAAAATAAATGCATACAATATAAGGTCAATGTCATAAATTTGAGATCTGCAATTCAAACAAAAAATTCTTATCTTAGCAATAAAATATAATATTCTATATTCAATATTAAACATTTGTAGGCTGATATTTTCTATTGCTAATTTTGCTTCATGTTAAAAAAAAAAAGTTAGTTTCAAACAAAATTACCACATAGCAATGAGCATGGAAAAACGGAAATAAATGGAAAAGTAAATTTATAAATTTACATCCTATAATGTCTTACATGACGTATTTCTATGTTGTAGGAATACTCTGATAGCATAATGGGACGACCGTTTGATATTCTGCGAGGAGGGAGAGGGACTAGGTGATTTTTCCGGATTGACTACTCATTTTTAGCTCACCTGGCCAATGAGCCAAGTGAGCTTTTCTCATCATTGGCGTCCGTTGTCCGTTAACTTTTACAAAAATCTTCTCCTATGAAACGACTGGATCAAATTTAACCAAACTTGGCCACAATCATCATTGGGGTATCTAGTTTTAAAAATGTGATCGACGACCCCTCCTGCCAAACATGATGGCTGCCATGGCTAAAAATAATACATAAGGGTAAAATATAGATTTTGGCTTATATCTCTGAAACCAAAGCATTTAGAGCAAATCTTACAGTATTCAAAAAGGTTTATCTGGTAAAAATGTATCTGCCCTGAAATTTTCAGACGAATCAGACAACCCGTTGTTGGGTTGCTGCCCCTGAATTGGTAATTTTAAGGAAATTTTGCAGTTTTTGGTTATTATCTTGAATATTATAATAGATACAAATAAACTGTAAACAGCAAAAATGTTAAGCAAAGTAGGATCTACAAATAAGTCAAATGACCAAAATTGTCATGTCAATTGACCCCTTAATGAGTTATTGCCCTTTAAAGTAAATGTTTCACAATTTTTCGTAAATTTTGGTAATCTTTTACAAAAATCTTCTCCTCAGAAACTACTGGGCCAAATTTAACCAAACTTGGCCCCAATTATAATTAGGGTATCTAGTTTAAAAGATATGTTCGATGACCCCCGCTCGTCAACCAACATGGCCGACAATACTCAAATTAGAACATAGGGGTAAAATGCAGATTTTGGCTTATATCTCTGAAACTAAAGCATTTACAGTGGTAAAAATGTTCATCAGGTAAAAATGTATCTGTCCTGAAATTTTCATACGAATCAGACAACCCGTTGTTGGGTTGCTTCCCCTTGAATTAGTAATTTTAAGGAATTTTTGCAGTTTTTAGTTATTATCTTGAATATTATTATAGATAGAGATAAACTGTAAACAGCAATAATGTTCAGCAAAGTAAGATCTTCAAATAAGTCAACATGACCAAAGTGGTCAGTTGACCGCTTAAGGAGTTATTGCCCTTTATAATCAATTTTTAACAATTTTTTGTAAATTTTTACAAAAACCTTCTCCTATGAAACTACTGATACAAATTTAACCAAACTTAACCACAATCCACATTAGGGTATCTAGTTTAAAAAATGTGTCTGATAACGCCGCTTACCAACCAACATGGACGACATGGCTAAAAATAGAACATAGGGGCAAAATGCAAGTTTTGTGTATTATTTTTTGAATCGTTATAGAGAAAATCTGAATGGAGCAAAAATGTTCAAAAAAATGAGCTCTACCAATTGTCCATATACGTCAAAACTGTTCGACAAATTCTTATAGGAGTTATTGCCCATAAATGACAAATTTTACCATTTTTTTTTTATTTTTGCCTATTATCATGAAAACTATGATATATAGAGAGAAAATTTTTGTTTCCGTTATGCCTTATATGATTCAAATTGTAATAGATAAATGGACACTTTGAATCACAAAAATGATCAGCAAGGCAAGATCTATTAAAAAGTCAATTGTTGCCGATATAGTTAGTAGACTGTCACTCTTCATAGGAGTGAATGCCCTTAAATGAGGATTTTTTTTTTTACCCTCTTTTGTGTTTTGAGCAAAAACTAAAGAAGATAGAGAGAAACTAAACAGACTAAAAGATCAGTATACAAGATCAACAAAATAGAGATTTTTTTCATGAAGTCTATTCTCGTCTACAATGTTAGAGAGTGTCCTTTGTTTGATATGCACATAGACCAAGGTGAGCGACACAGGCTCTTTAAAGCCTCTACCAGTTATCTGTTGCTAGCCTACGAATGCTTTTTTTTCCTCTCGCGAAAATTTACTTTCACTTATGTTCACAATTAATGCCTGCTTTTAGTGTTGCAAATTGTTCATTTTTATCCTGTTTAGAGCAAACTCGTTTATTTCCAGCTCTTTTCAGGCCATGACATTTATTTAAAAATATCCTGCTGACTCGCCCCCTTTTTAATCATATGAGCTATTTTTTCCGCTGAAATAATACCACGGTCAATAACCGATAAGATTACACCTTGAATTTTTATTAAAACAATACATGCATGGTTTCGTTTTCGTTTCGATACTTTAGAATGATTTTCCGAAAATTTAAATGTCTTTAATTATCTGCACTTGACCCTATACATACGTGGTTCTATTTTTAAGAAATATATTAAAGTGTTTTATTTTTAAATTAAACTTTCAAAAATTGTCTAAGTATATCATAGTTTAATATTAACACTTCCTCTTGTATACATGTCACGTGTTAAGTCAAACCAGAATGCGTCAGTTTGTTAATATTTTGCAGACGTACATTGCAGCAGAAATAAAACTCGACACAGATTGAGACATTATAATTTATCGCACCTCGAGTAAATAGTCACATTGTGATTGGTTTAACGCCGTCACGTGGTGACCCCCTATGGGCCCGTAGGGGGTCAGTAGATTTCATAGGGGGTGTCATGGCGGCGATAGGAGATGACTGATGTGCCGCTTGGAATTTTCAGAACGGTATTTTAAACGCAATACGTTATCGATTCAAGTAATTATTTGGGAGTTGTCCCCCGTTGATCAGTACTTTAATTGAAGTTATCTCCCGTTTCAAACAACATGTGACGTCATATTTTCGTCTGCAACAAAATGAAGAGATTCGGGACGTCAACACGTCAGGACATTGACGATTAAAGACGGAACATTCACTCCGAAAAGACACAAAAAAGTAACACCCTATCTGCAAAATTGTTCAGAGAATATCTTACTAGTAAAAATCATGAAGCTGACTTTGAAACGTTTGGATGAAGCGTTATCTCATTTCTACCTTGATGCTAGTCTAGTCCAAATAATTATGACGTCTTGAAAGGCTATTTCAATTTTTTTCTGTGACGCCTTCCTACGACAAAATTTAGTTGCAGAGGGATTGTCGTCATGACCAGACCTGTGTATAAAGATTGTCAGCTAACGGATTTAAATTTTCGTCGTAGCCTTTCAAGACGTCATAACTATTTGGACTACCTTGATGCTAGAAAAACAGATGGTTCCATGTATAAAACCTCTTCCCTGGAATCGATTCGACATGGCTTGAATCGCCACCTTAAAGCACCTCCAAACAATAAGGACTTTGACATTATTTAAGATGCAGCATTTCGATATGCAAACATGAGCTTTGTCGCTGCAAGGGCCGAACTGAAACAAGCAGGTAAGGAAACGTTGAACACTATCCAATTATCCAGGAATCTGACAGGGAGAAGCTGTACAAGTCAGTCTACTTTTCTACACAAACCCCCATAGGACTATTTAACAAAGTCCAGTATGATATAAGACTGTATTTTTGCCGACGAGGTGCAGAAAATATGCATACAATGACCAAGTCAACTTTTGCTTTGAAAACAGACCCAAATACAGGAATGAGATACATCGAAAAGATTTTAGATGAATTAACCAAAAACCATAGAGGAAATGATAAGGAGACAACAAGTGGAGTCATGCCAGAAGCTACAGGTACATTAGTTTATATATTTGATAATCATCAGGCTTGGTTAGTAATATATCATTAATTACACCCCCCCCCCTCTCCTCCCAAAAAAAAATAATAAAAAACAACCCCAAAATATTGGGTAATTTAAAGTCAAAGAGTCCCACCCTCGAAACAAACACAAAATGAAAATGTAACCTGATTATCCACAGACCATCTAATATCTTATTTGACGTGTCGTGAAGTGCAAAAGCATGGAATGGTTTGTATTTTTACTTTTCAATCATCAATGACTGCAGCACAAAAAAAAAAGAAATGTCAACATTTTCTACATATTTGTATACTTTAAAATGTTTTTTTTTTTACTATAACTATATCATATAGAATTTTGTATTCCAGGCTCAATGTATTGTCCAGTGGAATCCTTTATAAAGTATACAGACAAGCTGCACCCTGATTGTGATAGGTAAGTGAATTTAACAATAAATAAAAGCTACAATCGTCAAACAATTTTAAACACAATCATAAGAACAAAAATCCCAAAAAACATGAAAAAACATGGGTAAATAAAAAATAAAACACAGCTGAAAAAATTCACCAAAAGTATATTAAAGAAGGTATGTGTCATAATTGTTCTAAATGTCGGGAAAAGCCAGATTTTTTTAAAGTTAATTTTTCATTTTATTCTTCATTTAAAAAAAAATCAGATTGTTGCAGCGTCCAAGGGACTGCTTTGTTGATGACGACAACGAAATATGGTATTACAACGCACCTGTTAGGGAGAAAAAGCTGAAAACATTTATGAGTGACTTGAGTTTGTCATGTAAACTTAGCCAGAAATATACAAATCATTCCATAAGAGCAACGGGAGCTTCAATTTTGTCAAAAAATAAGTTTAATGATGCTCAGATAATGTCTGTTACCGGTCACAAATCCGTACAATCTCTATCCGTTTATCAACGGGTAGACACGCAAGAAAAGTTCCAAATGGGACAAACTCTGGGAGTAACTATGGGAGCTGTGCCAGCCCAGATAGAGGCTTTACCAGCACCCCCTATTAGACCAGCACTACCAGCACCTCCTGTAAGACCAGCACTTACTGAAAATGGATCTATGGCACCAGTTCTTATTGAAGCAAACACTCCGCACAGTTTGCATTCCGATTTCGAAGGATTCGATTTAAACGCTAAATTAGGGGACTTTGATTATAATGAATCATCCATTACTGTTAGCAACACAAGACAAGCTGCCGGTCCACAATTATTTCACAAATGTAAAGTGACAATCATTCAAAATCTAACATTGAACAAATGACATTCATTCCGAATTGTATTTTCAAAAAAGAAAATGCTCTAAATACTTGTTAGTAGTTGTGTTAATAAATTCCTATTGTTATTGTTATTATTTTTCATTGTTAAATTTTTATATTTTATACTAAACTTGGCAGAAAACGCTCTCTGTGCGATAAATTTGTTATACGGTTCACTACTGACCCCCTACACATATATTCCATAAAGTCATACCATAATATAATAGATAACGAATGTAACATGTGTAAAAATAGCTATAAAATTTGTTTTCGCTGGCAGAGGAATCCGCCTTTAGAGCCTCAATAATTTGACACACAGGTAAACAAACCACCATGTTTAGTCATCAGTACACTTTTATTACTATTATAGGAACGGGGACCCAGTTATTTCCACCATTGAAACGCATTGAAAATCATAGTAAATAAATGGGGTGCTGTCCAATAAATAATTTTGATAGCCACCTTGGGACTTCTGTTTCACGTTAAGCATTTGTTTCGAAGTTTCTAAGTGCAATCTCAGTGCCTCATGACCGGCATTCTGTTGCACAATTTTGTTTTGATTGACAACAGGGTAGGTCGGTCTACTTCCGGGGAAGAATAAAGGCTAGAATTTAGGCAATTTACTCTATGTACCGACGCCAAATTACATTTAAATCAATCAAAATTTTTACAGAAATTCAAGCTAGAAAGCTTACCTATTCAAATAAATCTACATTCAGTTACAGAACTTGTGTAATAATAAAACTACACCATTTTAAATAAAAGTTATATATTTTTTTTAAGAACTACATTCGTGGGTACCGGACTGGTTGCCGTAACTGGGATCCTATTCCTGTCAGACTTTAATTTTTTTTCCAGACTTTAAACTGCACTTTTAAAATAAAGATATACATCTCAGTAGTTATTGTGCAAAGTGTCAATAGATTTGATCTAACAGTTACAGAGTTATTGATCCTTATCTATGACATCTCAAATACCAGAAAATTGATCGGATAAAATCATAAATTCATGAAGAAAATATGCTTAAAATCAGCAAAACTTTTTTATTTTAAAAGATATTTACATTCTGTAAATTGCACATGGTAGATAAATTCATTTTTGATATGGAAATCTAGTTAAAAAAAAAATTCTGCTGAACAAAAATTTATTATAATTATTTTTTTAATTAAAAAAAAAATCTTATAAGAATTACATATGCAAAGAAGCATACCCCATAACAAGGGTATAAATCATGAGACTTAGTCTTCAAACAGTCAGCTAAGTTCATTTAATATATAATGGAAAAGGCTAGATGCAGAGAAGTTCTCACTTGTAGCTAAAACCAGTCAAGACGGCACCTCCTACAGTTTAACAAATGTCGAGGGAAATCCTGGATCTGCCTGAATGCTTAATGCAACTGTGCGTTGTTATACTTGTGACTGCTCTAAATGTCCCACTAGTTCATACGTGTGTGGTGGTGGACACTCAAACTGTTGGTGGCTCATAGGAGATCCATGTACTTGGGTCCAAACAAGTTAAACAACCTGAATATGGATAACAAAGACAAGTTAATAATGCAGGAACTTTTAAAAATGAAACTAAGCGAAGAAGCATTAATGAAAATGAAATTTAATCATAACACTCAAAAAGGTGAATCTGTTAACAGAGCACGAAGTGTTTCCTTACCAAAGAATATGAACTTTTCTAGAAATTTGAAGGGAGGGAGGGCATCATCAATAATTCACACTTTGAATAATGGTACAGCTTATTCCTTGTGACACAAAACAGAATGTATTGGTTTTAAAATCTCAAAAGGTTCATTAAAACACTTGGACCAGATGTAAAGGGAGTGTGAACGGAACAAAGTAAACCAAAATACTCCAGAAAGGAAAAAGAAAAATTTACAACGCACCGGACAGAAGACTAAGGTTCATGTGGAAGAAAAGGATCGAAGTAAACGTACAGATAGATATAAAATAGGGCAACCTGATCCAAAACTTGATGCTGCATTTGTAAAAGCATAATGGACGATCATTCATATGGTAGAGTAATACCTGCTATGAAGAATATACATACCAGAAGCTGTTCTTCAAAAGTTCCAAAATCAAGGAAGATATAGCTGCATTCATCTACTGCTGAAAAAGATACAGACAAAATTAACGGTCCTTTTAAGGACCACCAAAATCTTTAAAAAAGGAGTCTAAAATTGTTGTACATTCAGTTAAAATTGTTTATATAAGCTATAGCCCTACCCCTTATATATCTTCAAAAAAAATCCAGGCCCAAATTAAAAACCATAAAACTGAATATGGCTTTTTTCTTTTTCTAGGTCCCAGAAATAGGATACTGGAAAGAAATATGCCCATATTTTCCATCTTTTGTTGTCCCCTGATCCCATATAAGACATGTGTTATTTCTTGCCAGGTGGCTCTTTTCTAATATTCTTTGCTGATATTATTCGAAAAATCCCTCCATTTTAACTTACAAGTGTATGAATACATAATACCATCAAAATGACCTTACTGTAACCCCTTATGAAACTTTAAATTGAAAAACAAACTTTTTAAAAATTTCATAAATTTAAATTTCAATTTAATTTAAAAAGTTTAATTAAAATTTTAAAAATAATTACACCATTGTTTTCCTTATTGAATTTTGAAGTTGCTGGCCAAATTTCATCTATGTAACTCCACAAATAAGCTTACAATTGCAGATTGAAGTGTTCAAAATATGCCCTCTGATAGGAACGGGGACCCAGTTATTTCCCCCATTGAAACGCATTGAAAATCATAGTAAATAAATGGGGTGCTGTCCAATAAATAATTTTGATAGCCACCTTGGGACTTCTGTTTCACGTTAGGCATTTGTTTCGAAGTTTCTAAGTGCAATATCAGTGCCTCATGACCGGCATTCTGTTGCACAATTTTGTTTTGATTGACAACAGGGTAGGTCGGTCTACTTCCGGGGAAGAATAAAGGCTAGAATTTAGGCAATTTACTCTATGTACCGACGCCAGATTACATTTAAATCAATCAAAATTTTTACAGAAATTCAAGCTAGAAAGCCTACTCATTCAAATAAATCTACATTCAGTTACAGAACTTGTATAATGATAAAACTACACCATTTTAAATAAAAGTTATATATTTTTTTTAAGAACTACATTCGTCGGTACCGGACTGGTTGCCGTAACTGGGATCCTATTCCTGTCAGACTTTAATTTTTTTTTCCAGACTTTAAACTGCACTTTTAAAATAAAGATATACATCTCAGTAGTTATTGTGCAAAGTTTCAATAGATTTGATCCAACAGTTACAGAGTTATTGATCCTTATCTATGACATCTCAAATACCAGAAAATTGATCGGATAAATGTAATTTTATAGAAGGAAAAAGGGGGATTAATGAACAAATTATTACTATACACTCGCATACTTCTAAAAAGATTTGCATTTGTAAGCTGTCTATAGATAATGCTAAATTATTTCAGGAGTTTCAATTAATTTAGGAGAACAAAAAAGAATATAAACAGTTTAGTTGTCGACGCCTACTACTACAAAACATGGTGATTATTTTTGTAGATTTGGTACTTCAGTTTCGACTCAAAATTTCCTAATGAAATTGTTCGATGCCAAATATTTAGGAGAAGATTGTATTTGTACTTTATGTAATTGTGGTGATATTGACGACGCGATTCATTATAGTATAGCAAGGATTTGTACAAATCCTTGATTATTGAATGTTCGGCAATAGACGAGAGTAGACAAACCCTATTTAAACGGGGTTTTGATCTCCAAGGACGCCACTTTTTACATCGAATAAGATCTATATTTCTTAACGTTTTCAAACGAAATAACTTGAATTGAAAATTTCCCGACTAAGATTTCTTATATTTCTAAATGGCTTCAATTATTACATACAAAACGAAAAATTATTTAACTTTTTTTGTAAAAATAATATTCATGTATTTTTTTTTTTAATTTTTCCAAGGAAACGTTTTTTTTTTTTTTTGTTTGTTTGCAAAGTTTACTTGTATGTGTTTATAATCAGTCCTAATTATTAAAGATCAAACGACCTAATCAAAATGATGATTGGTATTGAATATGATCATCGGTTATGCTTGACGTATCCCAAATAACGGCGTGTGTCGATACAAACTTAAATAACTTCTTTAATGTTGGTTTGATTTAACAAAACCAAAATAATAAGATCAAAAATTAAATTATCTATAGAATGTATACCCTCAACGCTCACTTAAACATATATACATGTCCTGAGTGACTTTTTATGTCCTGTCTGCACTCAGAAGGTCCTGAGCGGTTTTTAGACGTACCGTTAATTTATAGGCATATATTTGAAGCTGTTCCTAATTAGGTACATATCTATAGAAATAGGAAGATGTGGTATGAGTGCCAATGAGACAACTATCCATCCAAGTTACAATTTATAAAAGTAAACCATTATAGGTCAAGGTACGGCCTTCAACACGGAGCATTGGCTCACACCGAACAGCAAGCTATATAGGTATACATGTATCAGACAAAAAGACTTTCCAATGAACTTAGTTCTAGTTATCTTAGGTCCTAGTTACAGGCACTTGTACCCAAAAACAAATTCCCTATATATATACTTCTTATGTTATATTAAGGTATATAGGAAACAAAATTCTGACACAAGTGCCTGTGGTCCTAGTGTGAAATAAATTCACTGGGAATTGGCCTTTTTAAACACATCTATATATACGTTTTTTCAAGGGTTTGTACATGTAAAGTGAAATAATGTGTACTCAATGCGTAGTTACATAAGTTTATTTGCTACTTTTTTTCTTGTTTATTTTATATAAATGATTTTTTTTTTTAAATATTAATATTTTTTTCTTCGAAAATTTTGTAGTGTTGCAATAGGGAATGAAAACAGATACTTAACTACATTTAACAAAAGAAATTTTGTGTAATGTCATCAATCTGCACTACACATAGACAGGATGTTCTCTAGAAAACTATGGTATTTCTAATACGTTATTCACACCCCAGGGTACACGCACTGTCGTAATGGAAAATTACTGCATGCTTTAATTACCTGTAATCAACCATGCAACAAATCAGTTGACTGACCATGTCATTACAGTTTAAAAAGTTTTTCCTCAGATCAAAATGGAATATTCATTTTAACTTTAAAGTTTAAAACTTTAAAAGGTATACTTTGACAGAATTATGAAGTAAAACAATTTAACAATTTAATAATCGGATTTTTCCACAGATTAAGATACAATTATACTTACTATTCTGGGACTGACAGATATATCACAGGCACTTGTCTCAGAATTTTTTTCCTATATACCTTTATTAAAGTATATAGGAATTTTTTTTTATTTCTGAGACAAATGCGTGTGAGATATATACATGCATAAGTCCCAGATATATATAATTGTAAATCAAAATGATTTACATAATTACTTGGAAATAATACAATGTTTCAGTTATGTTAATGTCACAAATACACATGAATTATTTGATGATGCATGCTGGAATTTCTTATCTAAATGCATGACGGTGACCACAGACATATATATATATCCATTATCTGATTCTATAATTTCTTGAGAAAAAAAACCAGAAGGGAAGTCAGAGGGAAGTGAAACAAACATTTAGCTTTTATTAAAAATTGTTGGGAAAACAATAAAATACGACACTGAGTTTTGAAAAAAAAGTTTATGATTGGTCTTGATTTTATTTTTTTTAATAAAGATAGAAACATTTTTTTGTCCCAAGATAAAAAAAACAATGCCCCCTTTTTAGCCACACCGACACACGCCGATGAATGGAGAATTCCAAGTAGGGTCACAAGGTCACATTTTAAAACTTTTTCATTCGCCCAGTCGGCTCAAAAAGCAATTTTGACTGGCACTGTTTTAGTCGAATCATATTTGTGCAGTTCAGGTTGCAAAGTGGCAGGTCGAATTTGACCATGTTGACAACGGTCCTAAAAAAATATCCGAAAAAAACGTTGAATCAAACACTATGAACCTACGCAAGTTTTATATTGTAATACTGACACACACCAGTGTGCTAACTGTGCCGGGACTTGATATACATGTACACGTATCATTAAGTTACAGTACTGTTAGGATTTGCCTGCCCTTTTACAGGGACTTTCTATACTAACTGTTGGTATAGACTGTCCCTGGCTTGAAAGTATGGTTCTCTGCTCAGCAACGGGTGCGTGATTAGCAAATCAAATATCTTGTAGCAGTAAAATACACAAATGTATAATACCTTTATTCAGGAGCACAGTCTATCTTTACCGTAAATAACTTCGAGATTAATATGTAAGTTTACTTTGCTAATCGATGTTCCTGTAATTCAGATTTATATTTATTTGTGAGACCCCCCGTCACTATGTATATTCACTCAAAGAAATGGGTTCTCCGTTACTGGGGAAATCTAATCTGATTCAGGATCAATTTATCGGTTACACTCCCCTATCACCAGTGATTCTTTGTTGTAAGCTGACATTCTGAAAAAGATATGCTGTTGACTATCAATGTGCATGATTAGTTACCGATGTCGACTCGGACTACTGCAAAAGACAATAATTCAGTTCACTGCATGATTTTGATTAAATAGTGGTTCGGTTAATCCCCTCTCCCCCAAACAAGTAAGAATTAGGTTACATCTTTTGGTAGTCCAAATAATTATGACGTCTTGCAAGGCTATTTAATTTTTTTTTCCTATGACGGCGTCCCAGAAAAACGTAAAAATAGCCGTGCAAGACGTCATAATTATTTGGACTAATCTTTTGACAAATATGGTCGTACCACAGGGGTTTGTTACAATTTGCCGGGTTTTCTATCCTTTATACGAACCCTAAAAAACTTCCCAGGCCAGGTGATAAAAAATCTGTTGCCCCTTTTTATCCCACCAGAAAATCAAAAGGTTGTCTCCTTACACCTACATGACAAACACATGTACAAATATGGTATCATTGCCAATGTGACGGCTCTTCAACAGAAACTAAAGACGTAGAAGTTAACAGTTCCCAGGTCAAAGTGAACTGCCTATTTAAGCAGTTCATTGGCAGTTTTATAGCAGTATCTTGAATTTGTAGCTGTTTTGGGGCAGTACAAAGCAATTTTGATTTAGGCAGTTTAAAATAACTGCCTACAAGTAGATAGCAGTTAATTTAAGCAGTTTAAATATTTCAAAGCAGTTTGATGAAGGTTATAATTGTCTTCCAGCAAAGGTTGGCAGTTATTTTATAAAATTAGCAGTTTGATTTGTAAATTATTTCTTGGCAGTTGCATCAAACAGAGTTAATGTGATTTAGATAACAGTGGTCTTGTAGAAATATGCCATCTGTTTACAATTGCGCTCTCTGTGGTGGACACAGGAAGTATTATCTTCGCTGAAATTTAGGGCACATGAAGGAGAACACTTATCTTAATATATATTGTTTGGCAATTACTACCACTTTTAATAAAAATAACTTTTTAAACAAAAATGGATATTTTTTTCTTAATATAATTTATCACATTTTAAAGATTTAGGCACTCAATTGCTAGTAATCTTTAAGGGAACACTTCAACAGAATCAAAAAACTCCTTAAACATCCCCATGCATTGCAATATCATAAAATTTGAATTTGGAATATAGGAAGACAACAAGAAAGACGTGTCTTCTTACATGAACAAAATGAAATTTTACCTGGGATATAATATATACTTGGAAATAGTTCTTTTCACATTGAATATTAAAGATGGGCCTTGTGTCAATGGCAATTGTTGAAGATTATAAGCATTTTAATTGTGTGAATTTTGGATTACATCTTAATTAATTTTGGTAAGTGCAAAAAATTGGATTCTATTTTTTTGATTTTTTGAAATTGTACTTTCAATGTTTTATTCAACATACATTTTTATCATAACAATACAATAATGACAAGTATGATATATTTATGTATAATAGCTAAATTCTTATTTTCGCTCCTCATAATTGTGACAGTCCTGCTGGTTTACGTGTCATGTATTTATAAAGATTATATCAGAATAAAATTGATTCGGTTTACAAATATACTTAATCATATTAATATTTAAGATTCTTCTTACTAATCAGGTAATATAACAAGTAATTAATTTCAAGTATATCATTGTATATAAGATTGCATGAATCTTGATTTCCATTTTGTCAGATGACTTAATTGAAACTTTAATTACATGTTGCACCTCTGACATCAATATTTAATTGTAATACATAAAAGCTAAACATATTAACCATGAATTGGGATAACATAGAAGATATATTTTTGTTTTTGATAATTATTACATGTTATTGTTACTTTTTTAACAGCTACTAGTATAAATAATGCATAAGATCATGACCATATTTGCATTTTGTCAAGCAGTTATTTCCCAGTTTTATATGAATATTAATTAACTAGAAATCATATTTGTGCAGTTCAGGTTGCAAAGTGGCAGTTCGAATTTGACCATGTTGACAACGGTCCTAACAAAATATCCGAAAAAACGTTGAATCAAACAATATGAACCTACGCAAGTTTTATATTATAATACTGACACACACCAGTGTGCTAACTGTGCCGGGACTTGATATACATGTACACGTATCATTAAGTTACAGTACTGTTAGGATTTGCCTGCCTTTTTACAGGGACTTTCTATACTAACTGTTGGTATAGACTGTCCCTGTCTTGAAAGTATGGTTCTCTGCTCAGCAACGGGTGCGTGATTAGCAAATCAAATATCTTGTAGCAGTAAAATACACAAATGTATAATACCTTAATTCAGGAGCACAGTCTGTCTTTACCGTAAATAACGAGATTAATGTGTAAGTTTACTTTGCTAATCGATGTTCCTGTAATTCAGATTTATATTTATTTGTGAGACCCCCCGTCACTATGTATATTCACTCAAAGAAATGGGTTCTCCGTTACTGGGAAAATCTAATCTGATTCAGGATCAATTTAACGGTTACACTCCCCTATCACCAGTGATTCTTTTTTGTAAGCTGACATTCTGAAAAAGATATGCTGTTGACTATCAATGTGCATGATTAGTTACAGATGTCGACTCGGACTACTGCAAAAGACAATAATTCAGTTCACTGCATGATTTAGATTGAATAATGGTTCGGTTAATCCCCTCTCCCCCAAACAAGTAAGAATTAGGTTACATCTTTTGGTAGTCCAAATAATTATGACGTCTTGCAAGGCTATTTAATTTTTTTTCCTATGACGGCGTCCCAGAAAAAAGTAAAAATAGCCGTGCAAGACGTCATAATTATTTGGACTAATCTTTTGACAAATATGGTCGTACCACAGGGGTTTGTTACAATTTGCCGGGTTTTCTATCCTTTATACGAACCCTAAAAAACTTCCCAGGCCAGGTGATAAAAAATCTGTTGCCCCTTTTTATCCCACCAGAAAATCAAAAGGTTGTCTCCTTACACCTACATGACAAAAACATGTACAAATATGGTATCATTGCCAATGTGACGGCTCTTCAACAGAAACTAAAGACGTAGAAGTTAACAGTTAATATATAACTATATAGGTCACCGTACAGATTTCAACAATGGGCTAAAAAGCCAAACTGTGTAATAAGCTACAAAAGGCCAAAATAGATAGACAATATCTGACAAGGGTAGAAATGTTCAGAATGTTGACAAAAAATCTACCGTCCATTTGCATCACAACTGGCAGCTGACTCATAGGAGTTGTTGCCTTAATTACAGATTTTAACCAATTTTTTTTCTTCATATTTCTTGAATTTGCCTTTTTATCTCAAAAACTGTAATATTTAAAGAGAAACTTAAATCTTATTAAAAAGTATTGCTTTTCAATGATGATTTTGATCCAGTTTTTGCAAAAACTTGGAAACTTTAAATCTTGGGTAAACTCCTTAAATTATACTGCCTGGTCTCGTGGTAGCGTGTTCACCACAAGTGCAGAAGGTTGTTTATTTTGAACCCAATCGGGTAAAACCAAAGACTTTAAAGTTGGTATTTGCTGCTTCTCCCATAAGCAGTACTATTAAGGAGTAAGAGCAAATACTGGTTTGTTCAGAGTCAGAATAATGTGTCAAGGTAAGATGACATGTCTCTCTGAGAACTAGTGTAAGAGATACATTAGTCCTGGTAAAAATTGTCTGGTCAGACAAATATAACTAGTTTAATAAGTCCATGGATACAGAATTTACTAGTATATTTAGTCTGATGCCAGTAATTTATGTCCCCAGACTAATTTTCCTAGTCCATGACATCACTATTCCTAGGTAAAAATGTCCATGTCCTTTTCTTTACTATAGGACAATGTATATTAAAAGAAATCATTCACATATTACAAACAATGGAATTTTTAATTCTCATGTTTTAATGTTGGTTAACAGTTGTGCATTAACATAATTTTAAAAGTGTTAACTTACTTCTTAAAAGCTTAATATTTAGAAGGTAGAAGACCTGGACCATTCATACTTATATAAATGCCTTATGTTATGAAGTTTCCGTTTGTTATATGTTCATTGTCCTTGACCTCATTTCATGGTTCAGTGACTACTTGGAAAAAAAGTTAAGATTTTTAGTATGCTTAATTTCTCTCTTATAATGAGTATTAGGATAACTATATTTGGTATGTGCGTACCTTGTAAGGTCCTCATGTTCGTCAGACAGTTTTCACTAGGCTTGACCTTATTTCAGTGAACAAGGTTAAGCTTTTGTGGTCACGTCCATATCTCAGATACTATAAGCAATAGGTCTACTATATTTACTTTAGTGTATGAAATGATTGTAAGGTGTGCATGTCCAACTGGCAAGTGTTATGTGACCTGGACCTCATTTTCATGGTTCAGTGGTTATTGTTAAGTTTTTGTGTTTTGGTCTGTTTTTCTAGTACTGTATGCACCATGTCAAGTTTATTTGGTGTATGAAAATTTTTAAGGATGTACATGTTATTCTGGCATGTTTTATTCGACCTTAACCTCATTTTTATGGTTCATTGCTCAATGTTATTTTTTTTGTTTTTGGTCAGTTTTTTCTATTTTCTTATTTTCAAATTAGCAATAGGTCAACTATATTTGGTGTATGGAATGATTGTAAGGTGCATATGTCTGACTGAGAAGTTTCATCTTACTTTGACTTTATTTTCGTAGTACATTGGACAATGTTAAGTTTTTGTGGTTTGGTCTATTTTTCAGATACTGTAAGCAAAAAGGCCCCTATATTTGGTGAATGAAATGATTGTAAGATGCACATGTCTGTCTGGCATGTTTCATATGACCTTGACCTCATTTTCATGGTTCATTGGTCAATGAAAAGTTTGCATTGTTTGGTCGTTTATCATATGCTTTAAGTAACAGGTAAATTATATTTGGCGGATGTAACGATTGTAAGATTTGCATGTCTGTCTGGCAAATTCATATAACCATGACCGCATTTTATGGTTCTTTGGTCAATGCTAAGTTTTCTTGTTTTTTTTTCATTTTATCAGATATTATAAGCATATGTCTACTTGTTGTTGTATGAAATGACTGCAAGGTGTCATATAAAAATAAGAAGATGTCTGTCTGCCAAGGTTAATATTACTGTGACCTCATTTTCATATAATATTGATAATATTAAACAGCAAAAATGATGAGCAAGACAAGATACAAATGATCCAAAATTGTCAGTTGCCTACTTGAATTAAGTAATATTAGTTATTGCCATTAAATGATAATGTTTACCCTTTTATGTGTAGGGCAAGAACATTCAAGATAAAGGGAAACTATAAACAAAAGAAATTATTAACAAAAATAGATTTACAGACGTCAACAAAGGCTAAATGGTAAGTCCACTTGTATAAAAGTTATTGCCCTTGAATAATGATTATTATGACAATAAGATGTGGTATGATAAATGAGAAAACTATACACCAGAGTTCAATTAAGTGGATGTAAGCAATGCAATTACTTATTAGAAGCCAATAATGACCTGTAAATAATGAGAAAACCCATACCCTATACATGATATAGTCATCTATAAAAAACACCACAAACAAAATTTGGAACAAAACATCAATCCAAACTTCAAATATACCAGACTAATTTATAAAAAAAAATAAGTTATAAAAAATCATAAATTGACGGACGTGAACCAACATCAACCACTGAACTATGTACAGGCTCCTGATTTTGGACAGGCAAAATTAAGGCAGGGTTGATATAAAAATAAGAAGCGGTATGATTGCCAATAAGACTTCTCTCCAATAGAGATCAAATGACATTAAATTTAACAAAAATAGTTCACTGTACAGCCTTCGACAATGAACAAACTCTATACCACATAGTAATCTATAAAAGGCCATGAAATAACAAATGTAAAACAATTCACAAAGGGCATGGCGTCTATCCGTGCTAAACATGCTTGGGGGAGACACCACAAAGGCGAAAGCTAATTGCCCGATTTTTGCACAAAACAATAAACAAACAAGAGGCTCTCAAGAGCCTGAATCGCTCACGTGTAATTTTTTTACTTAAATCTTTCATCAATGATTATTTTTGCTTTTCAATATATATTAATGAATGGCTTAAAACTTTTTTTTTTTTTTTTTTAGATCTTACTTTGCTGAACATTTGCTGTTTACAGTTTATCTTTATCATTATTAATATTCAAGATAATAACCAAAATCTTCAAAATTTCCTTAAAATTACCAATTAAGTGATAGCAACCCAACAATGTGTTATCAGATTCAACTGAAAATTTCAGGGCTGATAAAACTTCACATTATGAACACTTTAACCCCATGTCAGATTTTCTCTAAATGCTTCGGTTTTGGAGATATAAGCCAAAAACTGCATTTTACCCCTATGTTCTATTTTTAGCCATGGTGGCCATGTTATTTGACGAAACAGTAAATAAAACATAAACTTTATTCTGGATACCCTAAGCATCATTCAGCTTAAGTTTGGTTGAAATTGGTTCAGTAGTTTCAGAGAAGAAGACGTTTGAAATAGTTTACACCAGACGGACGAGGACGGACGACGACAGACGCCGTCAAGTGATGGCAAAAGCTCACAGTTCCTTCGGAACGGAAAGGTGAGCTAAAAAAAAATATTATATAAAGCAACAATTGACAACCACTGAATAACAGGCCCCTGACTTGGGACAGACACTTACAAATTGTGACATGGTTTAACATGTTTGCTGGCGCAAAATCTTCCTCTAATTAAGGACAGTGGTGTAAGTGTCAGTTCAATATAAAAACTATAAAATCAGTTGAAAAGGGTTTTTTTCTGCTCTTGGGTCAGGTTATTTTGATACATTCCCGTTTTCATTCTCAATTTGATTAACTCATTAGAATGCAACAAAGCAGAAAAACAGCTACCAAAAACACAGACCGGATGTGGCTGAAAATTTATTCTTTGCCTTTAACAAAAAGACTCAACATACAGATCTATTAGTACTCACAGTTACTGACAGCTAATTCAAAGCAAATATCAACTAATAAAATAAACATTATGTGAGCACCCAACCCACCCCTAACCTGAGACAGTGGTTTTAATAACAGCACAATATTTGAACAAACTGTACACATTTGTTGCAATTGGCTTAACTCAAAAGACTGCAACAAGGCACAAAAACAACTAATATGAAACCATAGACACAAAGCACTGAAATAAGAGTACTTACAATTTTAAATATTCATATGAAAGTTTATCAAAATGTACATAAGCATGATGAAATAGCCATTTTATTGCTGTATTTCTCTTCATTTATAATTATTGAGTTTTGTGTATTTGTAGGTCAGACATCTTGGTTTTCATGATTATCATTCAACAGGTCAATACTGAACAGAAAACTTAAAGTTGGTGTTTTCTACATAGTGTGACTTTTTTTATTAATTTGAAATGGAATGTGTTTTTTCCCTACATAAGAAAGAGGAAATTTCAACATAATGACTATAAACAAAAAGGAGTCATATCATCATGATCATAGATACACAAGAACTTAATCATGTGAATTTATGCAACAACGCAATAATCAATTGACAGAAGGGAGGAATGAGAAAATATATTAGTATTTTGTTGTCCAAATGAACCTGCTTTGTCCACTCATTTAAATCGTTCCATCCAATAAAAATGTATGGAGGAAGATCTTTGAAGAACAGATTGCAAAAATGTTTTGTCTAAGAATTGTAGGAATATTCTAGTGGATGAAATAATTTATTTACTTCACTTTTATATAGTGGACTGAATAATTGTGCCTAGCAAGCTGAAACAAGAAAACTAAAACTTGACAGGAAAAGTGTTTATTGTCTAATTTTGCAAATATAAACGTAATATTATGAACACCACAAAGGTATAAGATTCAAATCGTTTGCATATTCATGTTTTGCAATGGAACTATAACAAAGAAAACCTTACCTCATGAAAAGGGTAAACTTTTAACTGTGCTTTGTCAATTTATTCAGTCAGAATATGAAATATTTTTTTCCGTTCTATTTTTCATAATAAAACAAACAAGACAAAGATTTCAAATCAATATTTTTTTGTTTTATTAAGACATGTCATCATTTTATTTCAGTTAAATGATTTTCTTTTTTGACTTTAAATATTATTATACTTTCCAAAATAATAATAATCTTTATTGTCATATAAACAAATTAAAAACATGTTTGTGACAAAATGAAAAATACACCCATATATATACTATAAACTTTTTACTACCAAACAGAATTCATTGTAACATACACATTACTGTATATTTATAATTTGAATCCCATAAGATTTTCTTTTGTCCCATGGGATATTAAAAATCCCATGGGATAATTACAGTCCCATAGGATTTTTTTTTGTCCCATGGGACAACAAATATCCTATGGGACTACAATTATCCCATGGGACCCCAAAAAATCCTATGGGATTTAACCAAAATCCCATGGGATAATGGTCAATCCCATGGGATTTGCCCTATCCCATGGGATATTGAAAATCCCATGTTTTTCTAAATCAAATTACAAAATATATATAATAATAACAGCAGAAAAGCATTGAAATTATTGAATCCCATGTAATTCCGCACATTTTGGTTATATACACAACACTGAAGCTCTAAGGAGAGGCGGCGGCGGATTTGCAAATGAGTGTTTTGCAAATTAAAAGTGTCCAGTGTTTCAGTACAATCCCTTACAACATATCAGAGAGTTGATACAGATGACAAAATAAGGATGGGTAAAACAATTCAGAAAATCTTGTGAAAGATCCTGCTTTAGAGCAAAAGGCCTTACCCTCTACGGCTATACTTGCCTTACCCTTTACAGATAGGGTAAACATTCCTGCTGGAACTGTAATTCAGGATCTTGTACCAGTAAATAATAACAATAAACAAGTCATACATGTAGTTCATGACACTAATACAAGAAGGGAAGGATTTATGGACTATTTACAAGATATCGACCTTAATGATATTTTGGGAGATTTTGATGGTAACTCACATGGACCAACACAAATTTTTAAAAAAAGAACCCAATATGCAGCCAAGAAATCAGATATTTTATGGAAATGTTACAGTAATACATATCCTAACAATTAACAAATAGAGTTGCAAAGATGAACATCATTGTACATGGGCAGATATTACAGTTGTCAGTGGCAGACTGTTTATTATACATATTGTTTTAAAATGAATACATACATTTTTCATTATTTTCTATTATACACAAAAAGATGTGTTACAGATACTTTTTTTATTATTGATTATTGAAATTATTATTTAAATTTGAGATATCAAGGTTCTGTGATAAATATTAAATTGTTATATACATTGGCAGATATTACAGTTGTCAGCTGCCGACTGTTTATTATACATATCATGCATATTGTTTTGAAATGAATACATACATTTTTCATTATTTTCTGTTATACAAATGTACACAAACAGATGTGTTACAGATATTTTATTATTATATTATTATTGATTATTGAAATTATTATTTAAATTTGAGATATCAAGGTTCTCTGATATATATATTAAAATGTTATATTTGATATTTGTTTTTAATATAGACCATATCATATTCCCAGGAGGTAAGATAAATTCGTTACACGGTGTGCTAGTGACCTAATACGAGATATACGGGATCAGTTAATTCCATATGGGATTCGAGCTGCGCTGTCGTCCCATATGGAATTTACTGACCCCGTATATCTCGTATTAGGTCACTAACACACCATTTAACTAATAATATACCTTTGGTACACCTTTTCACAAACTCCAGGTGGAAGACTGCTTACTTGTAAAGCACAACAACTAATTAAACCACTTATAAGGAATATCCATTCCATATTTTTAAGAACAAAATCTATTTGATGAATAATACGTGTTTCACTTGATGGACATAAGGAAATATATGAAACCTATTTATAAATATGAAGATTATATATTAAGTTCTTCCTGTCATTTATTGCAAATATTTATATAAATTCCCATCAGTATTAAGTGCTTACAAACATAGGTTTATTAAAAGTATTCAACGCCCCCTTTTTTATTATATATATTGAGATTAGATCGAAACATCGATTAATAATTGTTTTGACAAATGAACCTGATTTTACGAAACTGATAATGTAATTTGTATTATATCTATATTTTACCATGCTGAGATTACTTTAAGGGGGTTACTTATTTTGTTGAAAAAAGAATGTCTAAAGTATATCTAAGGGAGAAATAAAAAGACGCATGCATATTTTGTGAATGTCGACCTCTATAAGATGTACCCATGAAGACATCTGTAAAGAAATGATAAAATGTAACAGAAATATAAACTCTCTTTGAAAAAGATATGCAACGCATTAGGATTTGAGAATATGTTTAAAACGTTCTATATTATGATTTGTTCTTAAAATTAAATGCCCTTAACTTTAGAGTAAAAAGTTGACAGTTTTGAAATTGAATTAAAATTGAATTTAACATAATAACAATATGTAAAACATAATATTTTTATTAAAATCCATTTGAACAACGCTTATAAATGAGCACATATCATTAAAAACACTCAGTAGTAAATGGAATATATACCTTGGATGACTAAAGATGGCAGAAGGCGTATAAGGTGGATGCTAGGGGTAAGCAAGAAGTGAAAAGATACAAAAAAAACTTCCACACTTCAAATATCTGAAAGAGCAAGTTAAAACAACAATATAAGTAAAACACAAGAAGTACAAATTTACTTAACATAAAGAATGATATAACCAACATTAACAAAAAATCAACTATCAAAGAAGGAGTATTTATGCAAAAAGATTTTGGTCATACATAACCTCAGTTAAGTGAGATAGCAGCATGGTGTCAACAAACACTGTCAATGGCGTAAGCCTGTAGAGTTGCAAAAAGAAAGTCCAAAATAAAGTATGTATCGGTTTTTAAAGAGAAACATATGAATGTTTTACCAGATCTCTGGAAGTAAATACCATTAGCCATTAACAACATCAAAATGAGCAAACAAGGGGTGGTAACAGAACTAAAATATGTTAACCCAAGGAAAGCAAATGGCTCGTATTCAATATCATGCAAGATACAAAAAGAAACTGCCAATTAGATAACTCCATACCTAAAGAACATTGAAAAGCTGAAGCCGTTCAAAAATACTGGCAGATTCTATTAAAAGAAGGAGACATAAGAAAGTTTAAACAACTGTCCCGTGAAATTTAACAAGGCATTTGACATTGTGCCACATACAAGACTACTAAAGAAACTATATCATTCTAGAATAAAAGGTAAAATCACTGGATGGGTGAAGGAATGACCTACGACAAGTCAACAGAACTTCCTGGTAGATGCCTCTTACGTTTTTGGTAACGATATAGGGTACAACATCTCACTTCCATTCGAATATTTGCTGATGAAAGTCTATTGTTCTTTGCAGCATCATTCCGATACGACCCAAAAATACAACAGGACGTAACATCATTCGCCAGTTAGTAAGAAAAATAGCTGATGGTTTCCAGTACGACATAATAATATATATTTAGGATATGCTAAGGGCAAAAATCCAATCATTTATATATGCAATATGAATGGCAACGTACAAGACTCAGTACAACAAAACCATACTTTCGTGAAAAAGTTTAAAGCAAGCATAGTTGCTCTGGTCAGCTCCAAAGGCGGTTACGCCAGAAGTGTGTGGGAGTCATATTTTATATATTTTATTTTCTAACCATGTCGGTTTTTCTTCTAAATCAAAACTGTGTTGTTAATGTGAATTTTACTGGATTTTAATGAAATAGCTAACCAAATGACATGTTGTAGATTAGAAAATTAATATGCACACAAAGGTCTTAGTCAAACATATTTTCTTTCAGTCGAATGTTTGAAATCACTTTAAGCATGCACTTTGTTCCATCTACCAAAATTAAGCAAATCGAGCTGTGTTTCAAATAGACTGAATTTCAATATCTCAAATAGTCATCAGATGTTTTTGATTCTTACTGATCTTTGTTATGTTGCTGACCAGCTGTTTTTAATTCAATATCACCTTCCTTATATCTTTCAAATTGTCTAATTATATATAAAGACGATAAGAATAGAGAAAAATGTCCAAAATTAAGGTGAGCGCTCGCAAACATTACCTGTGCCTTGGGTGTAATTCAGTTGTTGTCGTTGGAAGTTGTCTATCGTGTTTGATCTTGTTGTTTGTTTTGTTATCAATCTTCAGGGTAATTATGCTAGGTCCCAACTTTTGACCTATGTTGAAGGCTACGGTGGTTGTGCATACTTTGACGTTTTAGGAAAACAAACATTTTGTCGCTGTCCTATATTTGCATCTAATGTGGACAAACATATTGTCGAGGAGAATATTTACGAATTAAAGTTAAGAAGGAGTAGTCATACCAGACCTCCAATGTTTGATTCTAGATGTTGGCCTTACGTCAGGTAACCCACCTAGTCCTTTTGGCCACCTGGTGTGGACTAAGTTTTTCTGTATCAACCCATCATGAAAATTCTTGTTTGTTATAATAATGAGTTGTCCTGGAGATGAGAGTGGGAGTTGTTATGTCCTCACCACCTTAAAATCGAGATTAATATTTGTCATTATTTAACATGTTTAAGTTGATAACATCAAGTTTCAAGCCGAAATTTTCAAGATTAATCCAGATTATACCGATATTAGTGTTGATTATAGCAGGATTTTCTTTTTTAGTCAATATCTATGGCAATAATACCAATATTTAAGTTGGACATTTTGAGAAAAAATTTGTTTTTTGGAAAAGTAAAAAAACGATATTAGTTTTTTTTATACGAATTCGTACGTCTTATATAACAATAATAATATTACCTATTATAACGGCTAATATATAAAGATTACCTCGATTGGTTTAAATAATGTAAATTGGTATGAAATTAATATACAAATGCAGATATTCGACAAGAACAGAAATAACCAAATGTCTCCTATTAAACGGATATGTATTTGTCTTTTATGATGACAGTCTAAAATGGAAGCGCAAATTGCTTAAACATTTCATTCTTACTAAAATAATAAATTAAACGAAAAACACTTATTTACATCCAATATAACTTCTAAAACTCCACAAATGTCTTTCAGAATGTCCGATTGGCACTTTTTCGAAAGGGGAAAAGTGTGAACAATGCAAGGATGTATACTTCGGTAGAAAATGTGCAGAAACGTGCAGATGTAACACCACCACACAAAGGTAATAAGATTATAATTACAGAAGAACTAAAATCGTAGAAATATTATGTTATTCATCCCTTACTTGTGTGTACTTCTCCCAAATTCAGTTTACCTGTAAGGTGACTTATATTCCAAAGAAAGATTATCTACAAGGTCAAGATCAACAATACAGAGCCAAATATGGAAAGTCGAAACTAATCGAGAACGTTCTGATTTCTCAACATGTTTCTTGAATGCTATCAATGATGCATGATATTAGTGTTGCCCATTACCAGAAGTTTATTGAAAAATAAAGCTTAAATGTCTGTCTGCGTGCAAGAGTGACGTAAAAACTTTGTAGGTATAACAGAATACAAAAAGTGATTTTATCGTTTCTGAGCAGTACCTCTGGTTACCTGTATGCACGTAGTAAAACAAATATACTTAAAACTATATATAATCGCTGGATACATTATACCTCATTAACATGATAGTTCAGGGTAAAAACGTGACAAAATACATTGAAGCAAGCATACATATATGAAACAACTGACCGATGTGTGTTAAGCTGTTCATGAAAAGTACAATTGCTTATTATGGGATAAATAAGTACCGTTCCGATACTGTAGGGGGCCGATGTCTAGTGTTAGAAATCCATATGTTCGTGTTAATCAGTAGTTTAATAGAAGAAGTTATATCTTAATGCTTTTTTTTATTTAGAAAATTTGGTGTTGAAGACAAAACCTGTGTTATAGTTGCTATATCATTCATTTACAACGTGTATTAGCTCGGGAAAAATTGTCGACCAACATATTAAATAATGTTTTTGTCAATTACTGAAGACAGAATATTGATTTAAATGTCTAGGTTTCTTCATGATAGAGTGCTGTCTCATTGAGATGTGCTTCTGTAATACATAGAAATTTGATATCCATTGTGAAAATCCCAAAAAATTAAAAATAACCTAATTTTTCTAATTTCTCCTAATCTCAACACAGGTGTGATCATGTGACGGGTTGCATTGCTAAATACGGTAAGATCTGTTTCATTACTCAGTCCTTTCAAAATTAAGATAATGATATAGATAAATGAACAGGTTAATATAATCTGCACACTTTGGTCGTGACATAAACTTGTTAAAATTGGCATGTTTGGCCAAAATTACCATTTTACACATACATATAGTATTTTGAACAAAATAGACATAAGCAACAACCTTACGCAAAAAATATTTAACACAAATTAACATCTGTATAAAATATATGTCGTAACAAAATACCCTTTTGGATAAAGCTGTTGGTCATATCTAAATATTTATGACAAAACCTCAAAATAAAGCTATTTTGGAAGTGTATGCAGTTTTGCAGTATATTAAACAAGTGTGAAACCCAGATGCAAATATTCAAGACAAAATTTAAAAGATATGAATACTGAAGTATTAGTCTGACAGACTATTTGAAGATGCTTTTGGATAGTTTTATAAAACTTATTGATTTTCTGTTAACAGAATTGTAGATTCGCATTAGTGTTTACATAAAGAAGGACTTTCATAAGGACCCAAACCGATCCTCCATAGTTTGCAAGCATAATTAAGTGTATTTTAAAAACTGAATTAGTTTACATTTTATTTTTGTACAGGTTTAATGTTCGGAATTTATAAAAAAAAAATATATATATACTATCTCTTTAATTTATTGGACCATGTAGACCACGATCTATTTACAATAATTCACATTTACCAAATTTCACATAAAATCGAACAAAATGAATATACTACTCTAATTATATACAAATTGTTTACAATAAAGCGTAAATTGCTACAATTTTGACATGCAGGCGGAATATTTTGTATTTTCATGGTGTTGGGAAAGGCAGAATACCTTCATAATAAGTTTTAAAAAGTTTCCTTCGTTTACCTCTTCTAAAACTACACGTCCTATTGGTTTTGAAAGCAACAGCATGGTTTACATCTAACAATATTTTGCATCTTTCCCCTCAAGAATTTTCGTCCGGGGAGGGGGGCACTTCAATAACGCATAAATCGCTCTCTGGTCTTTAAACTATTATGAAAGTATTACAGCAACAATTCATATACATGTACATCTATCATTAAATCAAATCAAATCTAAAAAGTCCAATCCATGAGTTATTTTCTGAAAATTAGAGACATTTTGTCATAGAAAGCGCCGCTATTTGATTGACATATTTAATTCATGAAAAGTACAGTTAAGTTTGCCCCCTGACATGTTTCATCGCCCAATAATGTTACGTATCATATATAGCCACGTCTTACTCATTAACATACTTAATCAACTCAAAGCTACGCTTTTCGTGAATTAAATACGTTAATTCGTAAAAGGCGTGCTATATATATCATGACCATGCTAGATTTTGTTGATGATTTAAAGAAAAAGATTTAAGGACAGCGCGGTAGTCATTAGAACTAACTTGAACCAAGGTGATGGATTTTGCAGAGTGTCACATCATAAAAAACAAATATGATAACCATCTTGCTTTCGATGGAAACCTAATTTTATACAGTTCTAGTTTAATAGTGTGTCACGATTTTTATTAGATTATTATCTATATTGGATAATGTTAAAATTTTATTCATTCAATCAATTAGTAAAATAAATATTAGAAGCAAATTAAAATCTAACCCCCTAACCTACACACAGACGCATTAGAAGGTGTCTTGTAATAGACAAAATATATCTTGCAACGTTATTAACTACTCCCCGTCGAAATTAATCATGTATTTCTCATTTATATCAGCACACATGCTTTCTTTTTTATCTTTCACATTTACTTTTTTAAAACTTAATGTTTGTCCCTTTCTCTTCCTAATTGCATTTTCCATGGCAATGGTGGCGGTTTTCGTCTACAAACTGCTTCTCTGTTCTTCACGAGTATATTATCACAGATGACAATTAAAACGCCTCCAGCTGCAATACAGGCCATGTAGAGATCAACATTACTCCTACCATTTCCTGGAAATCATATACATATATATTTGTTTTTCTTTATTTATAATGTTGTGAAATTCATAGATATAAAATTATAATGTACAAAAAAAAAAAAAAAAAAAAAAAAAAACTATATATCAGTCTGTTTGTATTTTTTATTTCATGATATGGTAAAATTCATAGAGGGTATAAGTATTCGATACGGATGTTATGTTATTATAGTTGACTGTTCATATAAAAAAAATGCCTATATACACAATGCACATGTATCTGTCTGTCTGTTTTCATTGATACAATCGATGCTGCGAATCAGTTTTACAATTTCTCGTTGCAGTTGGCCTATGCTTCATTTAGGAAGTTTTACTTTGAAGCCCTGACATGTGATTTTGTCTCGTTTTTTGCACAGTTTAGTACAAACCATTGCAGCCTGCTACTTATCATAAAAGACTAAGTTTTACCGATGGAAAATGCCTCTCTGGGAGACATTAATTTAAAAGGCTAAAAGTAAGGAACCCACAATTCAACTAAACATTTAGCTGTATAACAGACAAACGATGTATCTTTCTTTGAAACTTGAGGAAATCTGCATTCATAAACACGACTTAAGCAGCAAGACATACATGTAGGCCTTATATCATACGACATCTCTTTTTTTTTTGCGTGCAAAAATGTGTTTACCGATAAAAAGTGCATTTCTATGAGACTAGTTTAAGGTTCGTTTGCTTAAACAATCGTGAATTAAATCACGATATAAGTTATATGGTTTGTTACTTACACCATACAGATCCATAAAGGGGTTAGTAAAATCACGTGACGGCGTTAAACTAATCACAATTTCACTTATTTACCCGCGGTGCGATAAATTTAAACAAATGTAGCAGCTTACCTGCAGTCTGACCGCCAGCATTTGAAATCGTCGCTGTGTCTAAAGCATTATAAATGTAGTTTAATTTTGATGCATTATGTTATTAAATATGTTGTATTACATGAACTCATAACTCATTCAGTTCTAATGTAGTAATACTTCAAATATCTCGCATTTGCTTAATAGACGTATGTACATGTGTATAGGTTATACAATCGTCATGTAATCATAGTTAGTTTTTCGGTCACTTTTAATTTTCTGATACCAGTATTTATGTAGAAAAGAATAGGTTAACATAACGCTAACTTATTGTCTAAAGCAATACTGAATGTTTTGTTTTAAATGCTGCACAAATTGTACTGGGTATTGAACAAATCTTTCTTCTAAATGCACTATCACATTCCTGTTTGAAATTCTTTATCAAGTTAAGTAATCAATAAAACAGTGAATGGTAGCGTGATTTCAAACCCATAGGCTGTGTACTTTCAGCATGCTTTTAGAAACTGCAAAATTCTTTGACATGGCATATAATGGTTTAAAATGTGTGTATTTGTTACCTTTTGCTATCTATTATACCTTTATTTGCATATTTCGTTGGTTCTCCTGTATTGGTTTTTTTATATATTGTGCGTCCTTTAGTATACGAGTACCTTTTTAATCCTGTGATTGAGTTTAAAAGAGGGGATTGAGATCTCAACAATAATAAGTTAAAGCCCGACACATATTCATGTGGCTGTCGAAATGCAGGAACATCGTCGGTGGTTGTATCAAGCATCACCTAATAACAAAATTTAAAATGTAAGTGAAAAAGATAAAAGGACGTCCATTAGGACACCAACTACATGTTTTAACTTTTGTTGCCTGGTGCAAAAGGAGGGGGCAAAAATAAGGTTATTTTGTTCTTGGGAAAACCTGTTTTTTCTGCTTTGTCTGCATGCAGCCTGCTAGAAAGAGAGTATAGAAATAGTCAGCATTTTGATAAAAAAAAAAGCCATTCTACTGTAAATACAATCGAGGAAAACAGGCGTGATACCTCTTTATGTTGCATGTACACAGGAAAATGAACATATTTAAAACGTTTAAAACCCGCTGCATTTGTTTGCACCTGCCCTAAGTCAGGAACCTGTTGTTCAGATGTTGTCGTTTTTTGATGTGGTTCATAAGTGTTTCTCGTTTCTCCTGTTGTATATAGATTAAACCGTTGGGTTTCCTGTTTGAATGGCTTTACACTAGTCATTGTGGGGCCATTTTATAGCTTGCTGTTCGGTGTGAGCCAAGGCTCCGTGTTGAAGGCCGTACTTTGACCTATAATGGTTTACTTTTACAAATTATGACTTGGATGGAGAGTTGTCTCATTGGCACTCATACCACATCTTCTTATATCTATATAGTAAATTTGTTAATTGACCACAGTGCTTCGATTATTTCAAAAACTAAGAAGTTTGCGCATGTTGTAAACGCACTGATTGAGAAAAAGCTGTTTTAAATTCAGTAGACGTTCTTGGTGAAAATCCTCTTATAAAATGGGCTTTAACGGTAGTATTTAAATAGTAAAGATATTGCTTCATAACGGTGCAAAAATCAGCATAAACGATACCTCTGGACAGTCTCCTGTTGCCATTGCAAAGGAAAAGGTATATTGTAGTATTGTCGAGCTTTTGGATAAAGAAAACAATTGATCAAGATCCATATAAGTGTTTATACGACCGCGAAAATAATGTTATAATGGTATGGCGATGTCGTCGTCCGAAGACATTTGGTTCCCAAACAATAACTTGAGTTAAAGTGTATGGGTCTCTATGGACATGTAAAAAAAAAGATTAACATCAATATTGAACCCCTTCAATTCCCAGAAGGTTCTTGCCTCCAAAACAATATTTAAGTGGGCTCCGATTTTTTTTTTTACGTTTCCACCATACACTCTTTCGGCAAGCCTCACCAACTCTGTACGGCAAAGTTCGCTACCGGACATAGCTCAAATGAAAGGTAATAAATCAGAGCAGAGCCCACTGAAATATTTTTTTTTAACAATATATACCGTACTGGTAGCTAGATTTCCTTTTAAAGAGAACGTTGTTTCATAATGTGGTTTTGTGGTTTTCCCATATACCACATTATGATTCTTTAACAAGTTGAATCTCTTTGTGTTCTTTAGTGGTCGCTAGAATTGGTCGCTAGCTTGAGTCTGGTCTGTCAGATTGTGTCTGTTTATAGCAGTTTTCAAGAAAGAAGCCAAACTTGCACTCACCCTAGACATATTGGTCATGTTTGTTGGAAGGCGGGGTCATCGGACAAATTCCTTAAACTAGATATCCAAATGATGATTGTAGACAGTTTGGTTATATTCGGTCTAGTAGTTTCAGAGAAGAAAAATTTTGTAAAAGTTAACGGCCAACAACGGACGACGAACGCCAAGTGATAAGAAAAAATGGAGACATCGTCCTCTTCTGTTTGCTTTAAAACAAATTATAAAAATATAATTCTGAATTATCTAGTGGTATCTCCTCTTATAAGACTTACTAGTTAAAATTCTGAAAAGCAATAAAAAATATTCTGTATTTGTTTAAACAGTCATACTAATAATATAAAATAACATTATTTACTTTTATTTAAATGAAAAGCATTGCTGCTTCCAATTTTTTACTTTCATTCAAAATCTAGAGCGATCTTTTTCTAAACATTTACTTCATATATGTATGCTCAGCTCGAACGGCTAAATAAAAAATTCTTTGTATGAACAAAATCGTAGTCATTGGTATTTTATTTTCTTTATTTGGTGTTATGTATTAGCAAAATAACAGATATCTTTATGCATATGGAATAAATAAGATTAAATATTACATATGATAATAAGAATAACTTAATGCATGAAAATATGTACATTGTAAGTATCTGTTTATATTTTTTAATTGTGTTCAATTGCTCGGCTGTCATTCGGTTTATCGAGAAAAAATTATCGTTAAAGAATAAGTAACGGTGGTCAAGTATTGCGATTGGATCGTGAAAGATCTGGTAAGGTATAAAACCACTAATTCATAGCACCCATTGCTTTCTATGTTAAATTCTGCAATTTCCAGCATTAATGGCTATTTTGTCTTAAGTTCAAATAAAGTGGCAGTTATTTGATGTCAAAACTATACATTATCCTGACTTGTGCTGAAAAATATAACATACCTTTATTTGCATATTAGAGCGTACTGGTTCCCGGAAGTTTGATAGTACAAAAACAGGTACTTCTGATCTGAACAACAGGGCAAATGTGCCCTCCTATTTAAAATTTCATATACTTCTTTATTATTCAATAGAAACTTTCAACAAGGGTTCTACAGTGATCCCAAGTCCCCAATTTTGAATTTGATCATTTGATACCAAAACAACCCAAACATTTCACCTATTGACAAAGATACAGCTATGCGTAGGAACTATTTTGTTTAAAATATGTACTACTTTCTTGTATGTTCTTTTCGACTAGGCCTGAATTAGTGGTTCTATACCTATAGAATCGCGAAGGAAATCTAATCGAGAAGACACATACAATGTCAGTAGATAATCTAATTTAATAATAATGACAAATATTGGAAAAAATAAAACTGTCTGTCAAAATGGTTCAACATTTTGATCAGTATCCGAGAAAAATCAAGGCTTAAAAGTACACCGTTTATACAAAACTACAAAAGGCAGATTCTCATCGAAATTTCAGAGAAATAAAAATGTAAACAAACATGATTTTTTTTTTCAAATTTTTAATTCATAAACTACTTTTCTAAAATATATCGTTTAATATTATTGTTTTAAATAGTTCTTAAAGTTATTTTGAATTTATTTAATCAGAAACTTTGCAAAAATGGTAATATTTGTAAACAATTGATATTTCGAATCGTGAAAGGTCGGGTACCGCATTTTGGTGATCGTGAAAGATCTGTTGCTGCTTATTCGTTATTGCAAACATCCACGAAAACAATCATATCTTTCTTTAAAAAATGTTAATTTTTAATTGTAATTGGTATAACAAAAGATTGGATTTTGCATGACTTATTCCGCTTCACATTTGTTTGTGAATAGGACTATGATATTAATGTCATTGGATCTGATTAGTTGATAATACCACACAGACTAGTTTCTTGTAACAATTTAAGTCCGTCTGGCCGTCCTGCATAAGTTTTATGTCGTTTGGAAAGTTAAGATTGTCTCATATGATTTCTATTAATATACATATACACAGTCATATCTATAAAACGAAGATCCTTATTGATTTTTGTAAAAATTAGAAGAAAAAAAACATTGTTTAAAAAACCCGCAGGAAAACAACTGTCATAATCATAAATTGGAACAGGCATTTTCCTAAAAAATGGTGAGTTAAATCTGGTTTTTCTAGCTTGATAATACGCCCACTTGTGTGACAGTTGTTTAATGTTCCGCAATATTGGGTGAGCAATCCAAACAGACATAATTGGTAAACGTGGACATATCTTGGATCTAGCAGCCAAAACTATGTAAAACTACGTGGCAGACATACAACACAACTGAATTTAACGTTCAAACACACTTACAATCAAATCAAACAAAGACGCCACCAAAAACGTTTTTGTAGTTGATAATACAGTCAGTATAGTAAAGCATAATAATGGAGCCCCTTATGTTTCATGTAAATATAAATATTTTTGTTTGACGGAGATTAAATCTGCTGTGTACTAGTTTGAAAAATCGTACAAACGACTTTGAAACTCGTGCGCACGACTTTCAATCTTTTGCGCATGACTTTCAAACTGGTGCGCACGACTTTAAAACTTGTGCGCATGACTTTCAAACTGGTGCGCACGACATTCAAAATAGTGCGCACGACCTTCAAACTCGTGCTCACGACATTCAAAAATGGTGCGCATGACTTTCAAAAACTGGTGCGCACGATTGAAATTGGTGCGCACCAGTTTGAAAGTCGTGAGCACCAGTTTGAAAGTTGTGCGCATCAGTTTGAAATTCGTGCGCATCAGTTTGCAAGTCATACGCATCAGTTTTTGAAAGTTGTGCGATATCAAAAGTCGTGCGCACGAGATTGAAAGTCGTGCGTTTGAGATTCAAAGTTGTGCGCACGAGTTTCAAATTCGTGTGCAAGATTTTTCAAACTTGTGCGCACCAGATTAAATTTGAGGCAATTGAAAATATTAATATTTACATGGCACTTAAGAGAAGTTGTTTTCTGATCATTAATTCTGGTCACGCCTTGTCTTTCACGATCAAAATAATGCGTTGAATGATCTTTCACGACCAATTTTTATCAAAAATCAACAAAGTTATACCTTTTTAAAATAATATGAAATTTTTCAAGTAATAACATACTTTTATTTTACTGGACTATCTGACACAATAAATATTAAGTTGAAAATATATCATGATTTATTGGAATGTGACCATTAAATATACAAAACGTGATTTTTTTTCTTATTGGTTCTCATAGGATTGTGTGTTGCCTTTTGTTTTTTCTTAAAAAGTACTGCATTTTTTCTTTAACTTAGTGCACAGTATTATTAAGGAAGTTGTATATCATTTTGACAGACATAATTTTTATTTTCTGATTTGTTCCACCTTTTGAAAATACAGCAAATTTTTCACAGATTTTGAAGTAGAATTACATTCACGATCCGATTGCAATTCTGGACCACCGTTAGTTATTCTTTCACGATCATTTTTCTCGATATACTAAATGACACTCGTGAATTGACTGACAGGTCAAATTTTAAAATATAACACTGATCACTAACATCTATAAAACACAAGTCAGTGTGGACTATAAACACGCTCATAAGTTGCTATATTGATTTTATGATTTTGTAATGCATTAATATCAGTAAGTTAAAAAAACGTAACCATTAAGTATCAAAGGTAAGGGGTATGATAAGATAAGACCACTTTGTCCCATGAAATATCAATCACATGACATCCTTCAGAAGTTAACGATACATACAATGTAAATAATCTGTCAAATTTGCATTTTTCAATTTTGCATTACACATTTGCATTATAGTGGGGCATCAAACTTAATGATTTTTTACGCAAAAATAGCCTGGTTTTAAAAAAAAAAGCTTGTCGTTAAAATGTGACTACACACACACACACACACACACTTACGAGCCATCGTGAAGGACCTAACAAAATGATATAGATGTGAATGTTGATAATAGTTTAAGGTCTTAGTTCATATTTAATTTAGACGAAGACTATGAGTAAAACGGCTATATGTGACCTGCCATGACATTTCCAGGCTAATGGCGGCAAACGTCAAAATGAGAAAATGTCGATGTAAAGTCACGTAACGTAATCGGGGCACCTGTTATTTAATGTCCAATTATATCATGCAGTAAACAAGGTTTCATTTTTTCATGAATTAAGGAAATTTGAATTTTATATTAAGATATACAAAACAAGTTGATTTTTTACGTAAATTCAATAATTTAGGTAAAATCCCGTTTAGAATCGCGTTTTAAATTCACAAAATTTATCTTTCAGATTTCATTACGAACTAATTCACTTTCTCCTGAATCATTAATATGTTTTCGATTATAAGAAATGGTTTAAATTATATCACCATTGCGAGATAGTATTTAGAAAAATAAAGTACCGAATATTATAACTTTCCCGAATCAGCGTGCAGCATGAACACCAAATTTTTGGAGTAAATCTTACTGTTTCACATTGTAAGGCAAAATATGAACATATGTATGGACATATGCCGGTAAATGTAAATCAAGCAAGATAAACATGCCCATTAGGACCCCGATAGTGTCTCGTCGCATGTTTATTCCTGTTTTTTTTTTATCTATGAATGTCTTAGGAATACATAAACAAGATGTATGTGTTGTTGAAAGTTTGTCTTAAATTCCTTTCACCTTCATGCTCTAATGTTATGATCATCCTGTTTGATTTTTTATCTTACTCTGCATTAACAGATCTTTGATTTAATCCCTTTGTCAGGATACATGTACAACATGTATTCACAATAAGATAATAGATGAACATTAGAAAGCATATTAAATAATTCACAGCTCCTTGATGGTTTATTATATATATTGGTATTCACTTTCTTAGCATTGATGCAGTTTTCCTTATCATGTTGATTCCGGTACATTGTTGCTATGACAACCGAATTAAGATTCTTCAGATTTTTTGTTATTAAATCTACAATTAAATTTTGATAAAAAAAAGACTTGACAACCTCCCCCCCCCCCCCCCCCCCCCCCCCCCAAAAAAAAAAAAAAAAACAAAAAACCAAACAAACAATGTGATATAGCAATTAAAATTGATGAACATACATGTGAAAAATTGACAAAAAAAAATGAAAATTTTTAGTAAAATCGAAACTAACAAATATGACAATAATTATGTTATTAAGAATCTAGCAAAATAACTTGTCAGGGTGCTTTAATCTACAAATGTATGTATATTTCATAAAAATGCAAAAAACTCATTGTGACCCTGGTATCTCCATAAGCCTGAAAATCTCATGGCTGGTCACAATTAGTTCCAATATGTCAGTTTCAACATGTGTACTTATGACTTTAGCAGCCAATCAAGATAGCAGCCACTTTTTTCCATCAACCTATTTTAATGATATGTCTAAAAACCAAAAAACTGTATAAGACTTTAACGTTCCAAAAATCTCTTCATCTTAGTTAAATGTAACAGCGGAATTCAACATTTTCACGTCTTGTCGTGGATCTCAAAAGATGACAATCCGTCATATATATAGAGAAATAGATATTAAAAATGGTTTGATCTGAAATTCTGGAAATGTATAAAGTGTATGGAAAGCCTCAGCCTGTACGTATTTTTCTGTCGTATATTGCATCTTTCTTGTTCAATTCAATGGAAATATATATAAACAATGATTCATCACAACTTACTTAAATCAATTATTAAAAATGGTAGTTAGTATTTAGATTTTTTTATTTTCTATTCCTACATTGTGACTGTACCTCCTTATCATAATGAATTTAAAAAAACGAGAAAAAAGAACGGAAAAGCTGATTTTAAATTGTACATTTTTTTTAACAAACAAACAGTGTCCTCCGGAAAGAGGTGGCTGCTGGTATCATTGGTACATAAAACGGATTCCGCTGTCAAAAGAGGTGTTATCATATTTAACTAAGATTTTGAGATTTTTGGAACGTTTGAATCTTATCAAGGTTTTTGGTTTTTAGACATATCATTACAATTGGCTGCTGGAAAAAGTGGCTGCTATCTTAATTGGCTGCTAAAAGTGGCTGCCAGCTTGAGTCTGGTACGTTACAGTGACATTACAGTTTTAATGTCTGCACTAAAATTCCAGAATAGATCATCATATCATTTTTTTTATATAAAATTGAAGTTTAAATTTAAAGAACTGAAGAGTGTTTCCATTTTTTGCAAACTGATATATAACTTTATAATTATGATAAAATTGATACTGAAAGAATATTTAATTGTACGTTTGCACATATACAAACCAAACGTTTTCTCGGTTTTCTCCGTTTCGGTTTTGCTTATGCATAGTGTACATGTGTTCTGAAACATTATAAATTCCTATGTTTGCACGGCGTCTGCTGAATTTAAACGTTTAAAGCAAACACGGTCTTCTATTTGCATAGGTTTTACATGTATTATATACGGTGATAATTTTAGGTGAAAAAAGAAACATAACAAATAACATTGCAAGTTTTGATATTTTAGTTTTAGCTGTTGATAATTGGTTAGGGTTAAACGTTTGCGTTTTCGTGTAAAGAAATCCTTAATTAGATATAAGAAGATGTGGTATGAGTGCCAATGAGACAACTCTCCATCCAAGTCAAAATTTATAAAAGTAAACCTTTATAGGTCAAAGTACGGTCTTCAACACGGAGCCTTGTCTCACATCGAACAGTAAGCTATAAAGGGCCCCAAAAATTACTAGTGTAAAACCATTCAAACGGGAAAACCAACGGTCTAATCTTTATAAAAACGAGAAACGAGAAACACTTATGAACCACATCAACAAACGACAACTACTGAACATCAGATTCCTGACTTAGGACAGGTGCAAACAAATGCAGCGGGTTTAAACGTTTTAATGGTACCAAACCTTCACCCTTTTTCTGAAACAATAGTGTAACATCACAACATAGAAAGACACACTATAAAATATCAACTGAAATAGCTTTACTCAATCAAAGGACATATGAACACCAGTGAACATACACTGAACAAATAAATTTGACCTATGATACAATGTAAATACAAAATAAATAAACTAAGGGAAGAATAATAAAAGTAATATGTTATACCGGTATGAAATGTTAAACAATTTAAGAAAAACAATATCCTCGAACAAAAATATCAGCCATTTGCAATTAATTTAATAACAGGTAAATGAAAATAATTTTGTTGTTAGGTATACGTGTACAGTTCCAATAGAGAAAGGAGATATTTTTACAAAATAAATAATTTGATGTTCATAGTACGAAGTGAAAATTTATAGTAATACCAAACACTTATCAAAGCTGGTATATAGACCAGATATAACCCTGAATAACATTAAATAACAAAAAAGCATTACAATTAGTATCAACAGGTCAAAAAAACAAGAAAGTACGATTTGAGAGTACTCGCAGTTACTGACAGCTAGTTAAAAGCCAAAACAATTAATAATAAAAAAGTCATGCATCAGAGACTAAAATCAACATGTTAAACACTACTAAATCAACAGATCAACGGATAAAGATGACTGCAACCAAACCTTATAATTGTTTATTTTACGATTGGGTGTACGGTTTATACAGAAGATCGTTGTATCAAACCTGAAAGATTGAAATATAACTATATATTTGAAACCTTGATGTGCATTATCTGAAATTATTCTGGGTAACTAATGCTACATTTTCTATTCCTGTGTCACAAATTATATAGTTTTTCTCTTTGAAGACCATGTTGCGTATTCGGGATGTCGTTGCACTGTCTCATTGTAAATCGGATTGTCTACGACACAAATCCCCTTTGTTTGATTTTGAACACCTTTCAACTTTAGTGTATTATAGCTCACTGAACTACCAGTACCAGCAGAACAAGATTCCTTGTAAAGATATTCATCATTTTGTATTCTTATTACATTTTCATTATTTGGTAACGCGGTTCCTTGGTGTTCAATCATTATATTCATCGACTGAAGCTGTGCAACTGACATTGGCCGTAGGTATCCATCCGAATATTCACTTCCTACCGCAATGTGTAAGTCATTATTTCTTTCTTCCTCATTGTATCGTTGTACTCGTAGACTTGTTTGTCTCAGTAATAGGGATTGGAGGGATAAACGTGACAAGCAAAGGCTGTTTGAGATGCTACTAACTTTTGTGTGCATTGTGCTACTTACACTATTTGTTATTTCAAAGTACGAGTGACGCAATATATTCCTTGAAATTAAAGTGTTCATAGCTGATTCGTCTATTTCGTTATACACACTTTCAATTCTTTCTTCATCTCCTTGGTGTCCCCGTCTGGTAGTATGTGTTTCTATTTCAGTATCATTAAGTGGATTTGTTAACGCCCTCCTTCGTTTATTACGATACTTATTCAACAATCCATATACAATAAATAGACTGAGAATTATAATGATGAAAATGAGTATAAATTCCTTCAATGTTATAGCTGAAAATAAGAAAAAAAATTAAAAGAATGCTATTCCTAAAAATTGATAGAGAACAATACTTATATTGCTACCTGTTAGTGGAATGGGAGACGATCCTTCATGCAGACGTTTCGTTCAGCCTTCCTATGTATTAAATTCACGAAATTAGATTTAAATTGCTTGAACAACTATATTGTAAAAAGATTAATGTGTATATAAAATAAAATAAATGAATATACTTATAGTGCTTCTCAGTTAATGACTGCTTTATTTCAAGTTAAAAAAAAAAATATTTGAGTATTCTAGTCTAGGACTTATAAGTCACTATTTGGTGTTAGGTCCTCGTAACTGCGAAAAATCGCCTGAACGTCATCTCAGAAATTCTACTAAATAATAAATCATTAATAAAAGAAGATGTGTGGTATATGTCAATGAAACAGCAACCCATGAAACAAATAACGAAAAGACATTTAAATGTTATCATAGAGTCTCCCACCATACACAATTATCTAGTGATATATTATGTTCAGTCGTGTATTTTTTAAACTACTTTACATTGAATTAATTAGAGTGTAATGCTAGCCAGATAAGCTAAGTATTGATGTCGATTGAAACAGTCATGTATTATATATACTCACAAATAATAACGTCGCCCTCTTCTTTGTTCTCGACAGATGGTGTGATTCTTTCTATATCTGGTAAATAAGTTTTAATTATTATTGGTTGGTCTTAATTTATATCTTATCTGATGAAAAGTAAAAAATATGTCTTGTGCTTGATACTGTAAAAATAAACCAAGCATGACGATCCAAATGCCAATCTCTACGTCACTCTTTTTTTTTGGCGAAAACTCAATCTTCAGTTTGAAGTCTAAATTTATCGGGGACAGAAAAATTTACCTGTTATTTACAATATGATCGAGTTAACACATGACATATCTTTTTGTTCTTACTGTGCTATAATCTGGATAATCTGGATAATGCACAGCTACATTTTGTAGATAGAACTTGAGAAAGCAAAAATGATCAGCAAGACTTGAATTACATATAAGTCAAATAGCCGAAATCGTCATTCGACACCTTGTAGGAGTTCTTGCTAGAAACACCCGAAAAAAAAACAAGCTGTTTCTTTTAAAAAAGAGAAAAGCAGTTCGTGAAACCGAGACCGTGGGTCACAAAAAAAAAGAAAAAAAAATTTGTTTGGCTTTTGCCTGATTTCAGATAAAAATAAAAATAATGTAATGATGATGTTAACATACCTGTATTGAAAATATGTAATTATGTGTAGATTCTTGCACACGTGAATTAAAAGCACTGTTGGGTTTTACTTGTAAATAACAAAAGTGAAGGATGTAACAGCTACCATTTGAATTTACCATTTTAATGCTTGACTATTTTATTTATTACTCAGGAGCGTACATCATTTTTTCTTCGTGTTAAATATACAAAGTCCTTACCCTATGCAAGTCACAGTGTCTAAAGCAAATTACAGAGACCAATCGCAATATAAATTTCAACACTCAATTTGCGTTATAATCCAAATGCATCTGTTTAATCCTAAATATCTTCATATTTTGTTTTCTGTATGCCTTCCATTATTCTTATACTCATTGAATTAAGCTGTCTTTACTCATGGTAAAGTTGGTATAGAGAATTTTAAAACTCCAATTTCCATGTGAAGTGTAACTCTGTGCAATGCAACTTATGAGAAGGTTTCTTTTTTTTTCTTGAGAGTAACACACAAGCGTCACCAAGACCTCTTATATACTTTAATCAATCCAAATATTGTACAGGAAAAACATAGTTTTGAAGAATATCTTGTTTTCAGAAGCCGTTTCATGAATACTTGCGCATGATCTCAAAAGCACCAATTTATATGAAAGAATATGTTTGGTTAAAGTCAATAGGACAGTCACCCCCCCCCCCCCCCCCCCCCCACAAAAAAAAGAAAATTAAAACAACAAGAGATCAGAATACTTTAATGATGGCCATGCCTCAAAGTCACATGTCAAGCTCTTACTGCCGTGTCTTGAATTAAGATAATTGAGAAATACAAAAACATTAATATTCCGCAAGTGAAATCAAAATCTCTGCATGCACGTGATTTTTCTTGAGCAAGAAATAGTAAATGGAAAGCATACGCACCGATATTCTGGATTAGAATAATCATTTGCATTATCATGTATACTTATTCTAGGCTCAAATCTAATGTTAGTTGAGTTCAGATGTCAAACTACCTACCTATAGTGGTTTATTGCAAACCTATCGATATTGTTGTCAAATCCAAATCGTGTGAACAGAGTATGATATGATGGATAAGAACAAAGACGTGTGTTGGATAGCTGGTCAACACAATGCATACAATTTGTAAAATCGCACCAAATTGCAAAGATTACGATGTTTAACTTTTGACAACATTCCACTTTTCTATTAATGCCGGTATTTACCTTGGCGTGTGCCATAAACAGAAGCCGTATCGAGTAATTAATATTCGATCACCTGTTGATTGTTCTATCAAACTATTATCACTTGTTAATTAGCAATGGACATGATGGGCCGTTATATCAAATAAGTTAGGTACACTCGGGTTTTCACATTTTCAATTGATAGTGGTAGAAACCCGAGTGTACCGAACTTTTCACATGTCAACTCTGGCACTGTTAGTTTCAGATTTAAAAAAAAAAACCTGTTAGTTTCGGATTTAAAAAATAAACTTTTATCGAACCTAATAGATCGAAATTGTTTACCTGAAAATGGGTCTGACATGATAGATATGTCGGAAGGTCAGATGATTTTACAACAGCTTTGGTGTTTGGTAAATTCCAAATGGATATTGATAGTTTAGGCGGATTTCGGCAATATTCAACGTACCAAATGTTCTGATGAAAAAAAGAAAAAAAAGTAACCGGATTCCCGAGAAAACTGAGTTATTGTTGACATGTGGCGACTTAAGCATAGATCAGTCGACTTTTCATGGTTATATCAACGACTGAAACTAGATCTGTTATCTGCCCTTGATGTGACATGTATTGTTTTTGCAAGCTCCGGTAAAATTTAAAAAAAAACATCTTTAAACCTATTGCTTGTGGTACTTTTCGTCGGATATAGAACCGAAATTGATTGCAGAGGTATTTTCCGTCCAAGAGTAAGTGAAAATGAAGTAAACAAACTATCAAACTATCAAAACTGATTTCTAGGTGAACACATATCGATTGTTTGTTTACAAAATGGCGAGCGAACTAGACACAGTTCACCACAATAACCAACAAATACAAAGATACACGTCAGTACATTTTAGTTCAAAGTATATCAAGGGGATCACACATACAGATATTCTAAACGAACTGGAAAAATATATAAACAGAGAAAAGGTTAAAGCTATACAATTGACTGAAAGAGAATGTGTAGTAACTGTTGATGATCAAGCATCGAAAATATTATTACTAATAAAGGGCATCGAAATTAAAAACTATCATTACAAATTTGTTGATGTTGAAAAAGAGGTGACACGTGTTACAATTAAGGATGCACCTGTCGAGTTGGGTGATCTTGCTGTATGTACATTTATGAGACAATACGGTGAGGTGGTCGAAGGATCACTTAAAAGGGGAACTATCAGAGGTACTAACATTGAAACCGGTACGCGGTATATTCAGCTTATAAATTGCGTTCCAACCATCCCCAATATGACCAAACTCGGAAGATTTGAAATCCGACTTTTCGCTGATAACAATAGAACCCAATGCCGATACTGTAGCAGAACGGACCATCCTTCATACCGATGCGATATGAAACCACAAAGACAGGAACGACAGCGATACTGTTTTCGTTGCAGTAGCCATGACCATATTATAAGAGACTGTCCGCACACAGATAACGTATGTTTCGAATGTGGTCAAGAAGGTCATATCAAACGAGACTGTAACCAAAATAGACAAAACGTAGGAAAAGTCGAGCAAAATGATAAAACTACTGACGAGAACGAATACGGGGACTATATTCACGAAATTAGGGAGGGACGAGAAACCACGGAACAAGACCAGATCGAGGAATTGAATGTCTCCAATGACAATGATACCACTCAACAACATTCGGCTAACATACAAACTGTTCCTGAAAACGAAAACAATAGTTTACCGTTACCCCCTAATACAATCATTTTAGGTGCTTCAAACTGTTGCCGTCTCAAGATATCTGACAGCAGAATACATAATGCATCTGTTTCTGGTAGTACGGCAGAAGACATTGACAAACTTTTAGTCACACTGGACAAAAGTGTTGATAAACATTATGTGTCGAAGGTTATCTTTGGTTTGGGTACAAACGACGTCACAAAAAACAATACAGATAAAGAAATAATTTGTATTAATATGACAAATGCTTTAAATAAAGTAAAAGCAGAGTTTCCCAATGCTGATATAAGCATATTCAGTATACTGCCAAGAAAGGGCAAAGGACCAAATTTTACAAAATGTAATCTGACATCTCATTCTGTAAATTTGTATATGGAAAAGGTATGCTCAAAAGATCAAAGACTATCTTTCGTCGATCTTTGGGATGATTTCTGTCGACCAGGCATGGGTTGCACCCCCGTTAAAACAATGTTTGACAAAAATGACCCATCCGGGGTACATGTTAATCAAGAAGGGGCAAAACAACTGGTTTCTCATATCAAGAACTTTATGAGCATAGACAGATTAGGCGAGTACGAAACACCCAGTTGTAAAAAGAGAACTCGAAGTTCAGCTTCTACACCAGGATCAGCCGAGAAACAACTACCAAAAAGACAAAACTCTTCTTTGGAAGAAACTGTTACAAAATAGATTATTCCAGCACAATTTTTTAAACGAGCTAATGAAGAACTTGGTGTAAAAAAATGTATATATCAATATTAATTTTTATCATATTATGGAAAATTTAAAAAAAAAATCACTGCTCTTATCATGCTTATTGTGTATGCAAAAACTTGCATGTATTGTAAATATTTAAAAAAATTATTGAACTATATTATGTTATTGATACACATATGTGTATGTGTTGGTGAAATAATTAAGCAAGTAATAAGTATCTATATATAAAATATATGTTATGGGAGATAACTCTAAAAAAAAATGCACTATTAATGTGCATGCAAAATAATTTGTGAATATATTGAAAATCTGTCAGACTTTTATTATGTTGTATAACACAAATGAAATCATTGTACTGTGCAGTAAACTAAATATACAAGTTAGAAGTTTATAATATACATATTTATTTTTTCCCATAAATTATGTCTATTCGTTTAGTTTCATTAAACGCAAACGGTATGGGAGATAAGTCAAAACGGAATGCATTGTTTCAATGGTGTCAGAAAAAGAATTTTGATTTTATATGTTTGCAGGAAACTCATTGTACAAAAATCGTAGAAAATGAATGGAAAAAAGAATGGGGAGGGTTAAGTTTTTGGTGTAACGGGACTTCCGTTTCTAAAGGGGTAGCAATTTTAGTGAAACCAAATTTAGATATTAACGTTACTGAAAAATATAGAGATGCAGAAGGAAGGAAATTAATAGTTGAATTCAAACTAGCCTCAAACGAAATTGTTCGAATTTTTAATGTCTACGCCCCTAATAATGGCATAGAAAGAAAAAATTTCTTTAATAAGTTAATTATAAATATTGAAAATGATGTTTTGAATTATGTTATGGGAGATTTTAACTGTTGTCTAAATAGGAAATTAGATAGAAAACATATGCCCAAGCGTGAAGATGTAGGCAATCATGAACTAAAAAACTTTATTGAAAAAAATGAATTGACGGACATTTGGCGTCTCAGATATCCAAATAAAAAACAATACACGTTTTCAAGGGGTCAATCATACTCGAGAATAGATTATATATTCACTAGTGAGAATATTGATTGTAGATTAAACAATGCAAAAATTGTATATTTCCCTTTCAGTGATCATGACGGCGTGACAATTACTATGAACATCATCGAACCAGAAAGAGGCCCGGGTTATTGGAAAATGAACAATAGTGTAATTAAAACCGACCTATTCAAAAATACATTTGAAACATTCTGGAAATCTTGGAAACATAACATAAATAAATTTAAAGATAAAAAGGAGTTCTGGGACTTAACAAAAACTAAAATAAAGGACATTACAATAACTATTTCAAAAAAGCTTCTGTTAAATGAAAATGAGGTTAAAAAGTGGGAACATAAATTAGAAAATCTACTAGAAAATGATGGAACGCAACAAGATCTAAATGAGGTTGAACAACTAAAAAATGATATACATAAATATTACGAACAAAAAGCAGAAGCTGCCCGCATAAGATCAAAAATAAATTGGTATGAAAAAGGTGAAAAATCCACAAACTATTTTTTCAGATTAGAACAAAAACGAGGAAAAGAAAAGCTATGGTCAAAAATAAAAGCCGAAAATGGCACATACAAAAATAATATCAATGAAATCTTAGGCGAACAATTAAAATATTATGAGAAACTTTTTACCTCGGGGGGTTGTAATAGAGAGGCTGGGGAAAAATTACTACATAATGTAAATAAAACTCTATCTGAAGCAGAAAAACGTTTATGTGATAGTGAAATTACGAAAGATGAAATTTTCAAAGCAATTAAATTAATGAAAAAAGATAAATCACCAGGGGAAGATGGCATAACTGCAGAATTTTATCAAGAGTATTGGTTTTTGATACAGAATGAGCTTACGCAAATATTAAAAGAAACTTTTTTTGATAAAACGCTTTCCGAATCGCAGAGACTTGGAATGATAACCTTATTATATAAAAGTGGAGAGAGGGAGGATATTAAGAACTGGCGACCAATTACATTATTAAATGTAGACTATAAAATTTGCTCAAAAATTCTGGCTGAACGTTTGAAAATAGTTCTACCATCAATTATAGAAACAGATCAAAAAGGGTTTGTTAAGGGCAGGAATATTTTTGATTCTAATAGAATGCTGCAAGATATTTTCGATTTTATAGATATGGAAAACGAGGAAGGAGCCATCCTTTTTCTTGACCAAACAAAAGCTTTTGATTATGCAGAATGGGAATGGTTAGATGCATGTTTGGAAAAATTTCAATTTGGGGAAACTTTTCGGGAATGGGTAAAAATGTTACTAAAAAATGCGAAAACTTGTTTAATGACTAACGGGTTTCAATCAAGATATGTCCCGATTTCTAGATCAATCCGCCAGGGCTGTCCAATATCGCCGATGCTATACATTTTACAAGCAGAGCCGATGGCAGCCACAATTAGGGCTAATCCAAAAATTCAAGGAATTAATTTACCCCACCCCAACACAGAAAATGAAAACAAAGAGGTTAAGATAAATATGTTTGCAGACGATACACAATTTTTTAATAAAACAGAGGAATCAATCGAGGAAACATTTAAGGTTTTAGAAATATACGAGAAAGCATCGGGAGCTAAGATAAATTATGAAAAGACTGTAGGGGTATATTTGGGTCGATGGAAAAATAAAACACCAAAATATAAAAAAATTAGGTGGTCAAGTGAACCAATTAAAGCATTGGGAGTCACGCATGGATACAGTGTTAATATAGAAGCTATATGGTTAGAAAAAATAAAGAAAATTAATGCGTGTCTTGAGGTTTGGAAATCTCGTGACCTAACATTCAAGGGCAGGGTCTTAATATTAAAATCATTGGTTATATCTAAAATAGGGTTCGAAATGGAAATGCGAGGTATACCCGAAAAATATAAAAAAGAAATAAACAGTATCATGTGGAATTTTATATGGGAGGGAAAAGTAAATTTAATAAAAAGGGACGTGTGTTGCTTACCAGTAGAGGAAGGGGGGATGGGTATGACCAATATAGACTCGTTCATTAAATCCAAACAAATCAAAAGTATGCAAAAGATTTTAAGATCAAAAACAGATAACTGGAACACGATAGCCAAATGGTGGTTACAGAAGTTTGATATCAAATATAATTGTGATAATTTTTTAGCAAAATGTTCGGATTTACGAGGATTACAAATTGAAAGTTTTCCAAAATACTATCTTGATTTAATTAAAACGTGGTCTAAAGTTTTAAGTATGCAAAGCCCAATAAATAAAAACGATATCCTTAACCAACAATTATTTGGAAACATAAACATTCAATACAACAAAAAACCTATTTTCTTCGCTAACTTCGGAAAAAGTGGAATTCATACCATAAAAGATATTTGGGATGAAAAAACGAAAAATATCAAAAGCGACAACTTTATATACAATATCCTTAAAGATAAAAGAAACTGGATTTCGGAATGGACAAGACTGAAATTAGCTTTTCCAAAATCGTTCAAGGACAGACTAAAAAAAGTCCACGTTCATCCCGAACAACAAAAAAAGGGTTATTATATTAAAAATACTTTTGAATTTTACAATAAACAGAACAAAGTAGTAATCCCAAGTGAAATATCTTTGAAATTAATCCAATATTCGTTAAATTTAGATATAGTTCCAAACTGTCACATAAAATGGAATATTCAGTATAATTCGGAATTACCTTGGAAAAAGATATGGCTAAATTTAAATGAAAGTATGTCCTCTAGGAAAGCAAATCAAATCAGCTGGAAAATTGTTCATAACATTATCTATACGGAACAAAAACTATTTAGAATCGGCAAATCAAACAATGGTAAATGTCATTTTTGTAAAACAGAAAACGAAACCCTCACACATCTTTTTCACAGCTGTAACATTATAATGGTGGTTTGGGAACATATTTTTGATGCGTTTAAAAAGTATAATGTACTGAATAACACAGAGTATATTCCAATAAGAGAAGAACTTATCATACTAGGAATGTACAAATACAACAAAAAGTATAATGTCATAATCAATACGATTATGAATACAGTTAAATGGATTATTTGGAAATGTAGGAATATAATCAAATATCAGTCTAAAAGTTTTACTTCCAGTCAATTGATATTATATGCAAAACGGGAACTGGGCAGTTTAATTGAATCTATAGATATATCATTATCTTCGAAAAAAGAAAATTTTGCAGCTGAAATAAAACTAATAGTAAATCTTATACATTCATAAGTAACTTATCAATTTTGTACTTACTTTCTTTTCCATTTTAGAACATTGTACATCCAACAACAGAAATATATAATACACACGAATTTACAATGTCGAGCATGTGACCTATAAAATCACTGACCGACACATTACAATGTAATCCAGGTGTTAAAAGTACAATTTTAAATGTCAATTATAAGTAAAGATAATGTGTAGATTGTATAGTGTGTCTTTTGATGTATTTTATGATATCTAATGTAGAATGTTATAAATCCTTTTTAGGCAAACTCTGTCTGTGTAATGAATATGAATGTATAACTTATATGCAAAAAAGTTAGAAAAGATTTTTTTTTTTGTAATAGAGTCCACCGTTTATCCCTGGACGATGGACCATTGTAGACACAGGGCCCCTTGTGTATACTTCCCTGGGTTATACAAGGTAAATTATATGCAGGTGATTTTCAATAAATGTATTTCAAGTCAAAAAAAAAAAAAAAAAAAAAAAAAAAAAAAAAAAAACGACTGAAACTATCTTAAAAGTAACTAAATAATAAAATACCACTCGAAATAGATCCGAACTCTTCACACGGATTTTTAAGTAATATCAGTATGTCAATAGGTTGACTGCTCATAATGCAAAATGTAACTCTATCGTAAACTTTTAAAACTTACAAAAAACACCGTTTGATTCTTTACTTCACAATGTCAATGAATTCCAATAAAAAACACAGAATATCACAAATAGAAGGAGAAAGAATTCCACTTTTCGGGATTTCAATGGTGACATATTTACCCCCCACGTAAAAACAAAATGTCTATTGCCTGATACCATGAAAGGCATTAAGGCACTGCCTTTAAAAATAAGGAGATGTGTTTCGATTGCCAATGAGACAACTATCCACGAAAGTTCAAATGAAGTGGATGTAAGCAATTATAGGCAACCAAACAGTCTTTAAAAGTGAGAAAAACCCATACCGTATAGTCGCCTGTAAGAGGCCCCGACATGTTTATATTGCAATACAATATATAACGATAAGGTCTATTAAAAAAACTTTCGAGACATCATAATTATTTACATGTGTACCGTTGATTGATAGTGTTTTTATGGATTGGAATGAGATCACATATATATATATAGTTCTGTTCAACAGTTTTACGGTTGACCAGTTGTAGTTGGTTGTTTAAAGTTCGAAGTATGCTGCAAATTTAACTTCATACATCCATTTCAGGGGTAAATTCAGTAAAAAATCTCCCATTGACTTTAATGCAAATCTATGTCTTGAATTATATTTATACCATATTTACCTTTAGAAGTAAGCTTTCATATATCATTCATTAAAGTACAAATGTAGCCCTATCTTTTGTAACAATAAATACATAGGGTCATACGGCATTTTTGGGCATTCACATGGCCTTGTTTACAAACACTGTAGATTCGCACTTAATTCCTATACTGACCCCCATTACTTTTCAACCCTGTAGTAAAAAAATTAAGTGCATTCAGCATTCATTTTCTTGTTTTTTTTAACTTATGTTTTGATCCATCTATCAAAAAATATTTATTACAAAAATTATCTACCAATCAGAAGAGCACAGGACTTCGGTTTTATACAGAAAGCTCTCCCCCAAATGGGCGGTCGCTGATGACGTATATTTATTTACTGAATTTACCCCTTCAGGTCTGCAACCGATATAAAAATAAGGAGATGTGGTATGATTGCCATGAGGAAACTTTCCACCAAAGTTCAAATGAAATGGATATCAGCAATTATAGGAAACCGTACGACCTTCAAACATGAGAAAAACCCATACCGTATAGTCGACTGTAATTTATAAAAGGCCCCAACACGAAAAGTATGAAACAATTCAATTGAGAAAAACTAACGGCCTACATTATAACAAAACAACGTACGAAAAACCAAATATGACAGATATGAACCAACGACAACCACTGAACTACGAATTCGGGTCGGTTCGCCCAAAATCACATTCGTTCCCATTCACGTTCGTCCCCTTTCACGTTCGCACTCTTTTTATTGGTTTTGTGTTGAATAATTGTTTAATCATGTTTTTGTTAGTGTACAGCTATAACTAAGTTATTTTATTGTTTAAAAATAAAGCGACATTCTAAAAACGTAAAACAGGTTTCCAACTACAATGATGCACTGAAACCGTACACAATCATTCACATCATGAAATATCATTCATTTAAAAAACTTCAATAAAATGTTTGGAGTAGCTATTTAAACAATTTTATAAAATTTAAAAGAGCACTAAAATATTAAAAAAAACCTGAAACATCACATCACATTGTACACCATTCACACACCAATACCTTCTAATATGCACTAATATAAATAGTTTATAACTTTATTTAAGAATCAATGTATTAAATTCAAATAACAGTCACAATTGTAATCAAAGTTCAAAGTCTATTGTCGCGGAAAATCGTCAATTGGTTTTGGTTTGTCTGGTTCTCCATACAGTCTTCATCAAACTCCCCCGAATTTTGAAATTCCCGAATTTTATTAATGAAAATACAAATATTTTGAATTATACATCTAAAAAAATCTAATAATTCAATCTGTAGTTGAATAAAAATAGTGAGCGATCGGACCAAGGGGGCGAACGTGTGGGGTGCGAACGTGTAGGGTGCGAACGTGTATTTGGAGCGAACGGACCCGATACCCTGAACTACAGGTTCATGCTTCGAGACTGTCTAAATGTGTACAAACCCGACGTCAAATGTTGATACTGTTCTACTTCAATGACTGTAGGATAACAAATAAGTTGACAGCAAATTACAATCCAGAAACAAATTAATTGCAATGATCAATCGAAGGTCAATGGTAGACTTTCCCGCGCAAATGTCATGTGTTAAACGGGATATACCATTTTTAGGTTTATTTTGTCGTTCATATTCGGATCAATTTACACAGTAAAATAAAATATAAATGTCAACTATATATAATGGTTTTGAATTTAGTGACTTTGTCAGACAATGATTTATTTCTCGCAAACAACACTAAATAATATACATTAACTCGGCTCTGAATCTAAAAACCCTTAAACTACAATGGTATATGGAATCGTCTGAAACAGGTTCTCCTAACATCGATAAAGGTGAAATACGTAGATTCAGAATTTTTCACAAAGAAATAAGATCAGAGATAAAGCCCTATGTAAAGTGGAAACCAAAAAACACCTGAATTTAATCATCGGTTATTAAATTTGCTAGCATAAGAGCCTTGCAGTTGAAACTACGAACGATTATGTGTATCCTGTCAATCCCTGAAAAAATAATACTGTCTACTTCCGCGCGCCATGAACTGAATTTTTAATATTTTGTTATAGAGTATGTTAATAAGAAGATGTGGTATAATTGAAAATGAGACAACTCTCCACCAGAGACCAAATGACATAGAAGTCAGTATACTATTCCCTTGTTTATTGTCACAATGCAAAATAGCACGTTGTATTAAGTACTACACGTACACACAAACGTTATTTGATTTCCATCGTAAAAATATTACAAAATATCTTTCGACAAGTCGAGTTACGACGTCAGTGTAAACAATGCAGCATCGATGATATAAATCTTTATTTTGCGTGCGAGAGAGATTTTTTAATAAATATACTAAAATGAAGGTGGAATAAGTAATTTCTCAACAGCAACAAGACACACTTAAAATATTTTGAATATAACTTTTAAATTGATAATTGATAACTAAATGAATACATAGCCCGTCGTGTCGTTGTTTACTTCCGACAGCGGCCGCCATTTTCAAAATATTGCAAACAAATGCCAAAATGTGAACTTTTCAATCAAATTTTGAAGCAAAAAGTTTGTTATCTAAACTGATCTGGATTTGAATTTCTTTGCCTTAAATGTATTGTCGACCTGTTTAGGGGTTGGAAGGATATTATTTACAACAAATAAATTGAGAAAATCGATGATATAAAAAGGTCCCATTGCAATTTTATCGAGTGTTAACGAAGAATTTAACGAAGGCTGTGTGGTTATGGCACCTCGATTTTTTACACTTAATTTGAAGTAAGAAATCATATTTTTGAACTGAAATTGAGAACATATTTAATTGTAAGAAAAATCTGTATAAAGCGGGGTTGGAAGGTTAAATACACAATGTATAAAAAAAGTTACGATCGTTTAATCTATGTAGCCCGTACATTATAATTGATAAAACGATCGGCCATTAATGATAAACAATTGACTTGTAAAAGTCACGTGATGACTGCGATAGTTGGATATGGTACAGGTACCGTCTCAAAACATATATAATAGCGTTATCATCGTACTCTATATTTTTTAATAAACATTCACATTAACAACGCACTTGTTCTGTCAGAAGGCAAATAGGTTGAAAAACATGAACGTTCTATATCTGTATCTGTATGGGTACGTGTAGAATCCTATTTAGGCTTTTATACGCGGTCGTTGTTATGGGCGGTGTTCCTATAGCGCGGTCTTGTATGCCTCTAAAAAATCTGCTCGCACAACTTTATCTGACAGTTGGTTCCAGTTTATATAATTGTGTCCACTAAAAATGTATGTTTATATTGTGGTTTTATTGCTGTCTTGCACTTTAAGTCCTCGTGTGTTGTTTATTATGTGCCGTTCGATTATGTTGTCTGTTTCACAGCTTGTAAGTACTTTGGCTTTGACAGTTCTTTTCGGTCTTGCTGGTGTGACAAAATTGTCGACTGGTAAGCCGGCGCTAGTTCCTCAACCACCTTGTATATGAGGACCAGACGGAGGCTGCGTCTTCTTTCCTCTAGAGTCTCAATTTCTGGCTGACTTTCATGTTGGTTATGGACCCTGATTATTTTTGTCTCCTGTAGTTCTTTTTGATGAATCGTGTGCCTCTGTTTTGTATACGCTCCAAGTTTTCGATATCTCCTTTCATATATGGGTTCCAGATGGTTTTACCATATTCCATTGTAGATATTACTAGGGATATGTATGCTGCCTTTCTACACGCTACTGGTACGTTTTTTAATTTCCTTCTAATAAAGCCCAAGGTGGCGTTGGCTTTCTTGCAGATGTTATTTATGTGTATACTCTATTTCAGGTCGTTTGAGATTTGTAATCCTAAGTATGGATTCACTTGTACCACTTGTAGAATATGTTTATTGAGCGTGTAGAATTTGTCTGTTTTTTTATCGATGAATATGACATCACATTTTTGGCGTTGAATTTTATCCCTAATTTGTTGGCCTAAATTTCTAGTTGTTCCAAATGCGATTGAAGTTTGTGGTGGTCTTGGTCAGTTTTAATTGTTCCGTATAGTAGGCAATCGTCTGCAAATAATCTTACTGATGATGTTAGCTGTCTGGTAGGCCATTAATGTGGCAAATAAATAGGATTAGTCCTATGACAGTGTCAACTGAGGTTTCGCCGGATATTTCTCCTTCCACGATGGTGCGCATTGATCTGGTAGTCAGGAAGTTTAATAGCCATTTGTTTGTATTTCCTTTGTTTCCATATTGGTCTAGTTTGTGGAGTGATATGTTGTGTGGTACTGTGTCAAAGGCTTTGGAGAAGTCTAATATGGCTACCTAGGAGTCATACACATTTCAGTATAACTTACGATGAATTTTAGTCGTAAGATTTGTTGTAAAAAGAGTCGCTGGTCTATAGTTCTCTGCTAGGTGTTTGTCTCCTTTTTTGAAGATACTTGATATATTTGCATCCTTCCAGTCTTTTGGTAGTTCACCTTTTTCTTTCCGATATATAAATAAACTTTTATTGTTGAAATATACAATGCCACGTGGTAGCATACCCATCGAGGTACCGTATCAAAGACATACTTAATGTAACTTTCATAATCATTTACTTTGTTTATACTCAGTTTTTTAAGGCTAAAAGTAAGGAACCCATAATTCAACTATCCATTTAGCTGTATAACAGGCAAATGGTGTATCTTTCTTTGAAACTTGAGGAAATCTGTATTCATAAACACGACATAAGTAGTAAGACATACATGTAGTCCTTATATCATACGACATCTTTTTTTTGACGTGCAAAAGAAAATAGGTTTACCGATAGAAAGTGCCTCTCTGGGAGACTTTAATTTAAGCTTCGTTTGCTTAAATAATCGTGCTGTCAATCCATATTACAGGTCCTTCCTATTGTATTTGTTGTTTATTTGTTTTAGTCCAAAAGATGCATGACATATGTGCAACTGGACGTTAAGCAAACAACAATCAATCAATTATATCTGAGAAGACGCACACATGTAGTTTCAGATGAGTTGTGATAAAAAGGGAATCAACGTCCTTGGAAACCCAATTATGAAAGTATGTCCTCCTTCTCTAATAGCATGGACCATACTAAGTAATTGATTGTTGTTAATTGCGTAACGCTAAGTGATCAATTTTTAAAGCTTAATCCGAAAGACTCGTGTAAGGTAAAAGAAAAGACTGACTTTCTAGAAGATGTATTCTATACACGACGAAACTTTGAAAAAAATACAGAACCCAACAAAACGGCAGGGCGGAAACCCAATATCTAGATGTGTTTATGAAAACCTTCACGCTTTCTTTTCTATAAAGTTTTGAAAAATTTCTAATTCCGTGGAAAGTTTATAATTAAATGAAATTATATGATCATTGTACAACGCAGCCGGTATTATATATTATATCGACGAATGTTGGTGCTGCTGTCGGGCATGTTAAAAAAGCTTAAGGATAATTTAACAATTTAATAATAATTCGTTTTTTTAAATTTTGATCTCGGATTTTCTTAAAATAACCTTTCAAACATGTTTAAAATTATGCACCGCCTCGGTGGTATCGTGGTAGCGTGTTTGCCTCGAGTGCGGCCGGATCAAACCAAAGACTTTAAAATTGGTATTTGCTGCTTCTCCGCTAAGCACGCGGCATTAAGGAGTAAGAATAAAGACTGGTCGGCTCGGATTAAGCATGTTCTCGTCCTAAATATGCATATTAATTTGCCGCTGGACGTTAAGCAGCCAATCTTCATTATCATCATAACAGCTGTATGGGAACGACCAATGGTATTTGATTTTCTGTGGGTAATGGTACTGATGAGTTGTGTTTCGCATGAGTATCCTGATCTGAATCCATGATTTAAGTTGGTTAAAATCTTGTTTTTTCTCCAATGTTTTAGGATGTGCATGCATGTGATGTGTTCTAGAATTTGCTGGTGACAGATGTTAAAGATACAGCGGCTCTTTTCACAATAACACTTAGGAGTCATACACATTTCAGTATAACTTACGATGAATTTTAGTCGTAAGATTTGTTGTGAAAAGAGTCGCTGGTCTATAGTTCTCTGCTAGGTGTTTGTCTCCTTTTTGAAGATACTTGGTATATTTGCATCCTTCCAGTCTTTTGGTAGTTCACCTTTTACATTCCGATATATAAATAAACTTTTATTGTTGAAATATACAATGCCATGTGGTAGCATATCCATCAAGGTACCGTATCAAAGACATACTTAATGTAACTTTCAGAATCATTTACTTTGTTTATACTCAGTTTTTTAAGGCTAAAAGTAAGGAACCCATAATTCAACTACCATTTAGCTGTATAACAGACAAATGGTGTATCTTTCTTTGAAACTTGACGAAATCTGCATTCATAAACACGACGTAAGTTGTAAGACATACATGTAGTCCTTATATCATACGGCATCTTTTTTTTTAAGGTGCAAAAGAAAATAGGCTTACCGATAGAAAGTGCCTCTCTGGGAGACTTTAATTTAAGCTTCGTTTGCTTAAATAGTCGTGATTTAAATCATATAATTAAACAAATGATTAGCTTACCTGCAGTCTGACCGCCAGCGTTTGAAACCGTCACTGTCTTGTCTGAATCATTATAAAAATAGTTTTATTTTGATAAAATAATGGTACTTATAACTTAATATACAACCTAGAAACTGCGTGATAAACAGTACTTAATAAATGTAATAATACTTGAAATATTTCGCTTTGTCTTAATAGACATATTAATACAGTTATATTTATAATGTAGTTTTTCGATCAATTCTTCTGATACCAGTATTTTTTGTAGAAACGAAAAGGTTAACTTCACGGTAACTTATTGTCTAAAGCAATACTAAAACAATGTTTAGTTTCTAAAAGCTGCACAAATTGTACTGTGTATGGAACATAGAACAGCTTATTTTAAAACTCAAACTTGGAATTTTATTAAAAAAAAAAAACAGTTGTAAAAGGTAAAATAACAAAAATAACGACCTCCAAGGAAAATTCAAAACGAAAAGTTCCTTATTAAATAGCAAAATCAAAAGCTCAAACACACCAAACGAATGGAAAACAACTGTCATATTCCTGACTTGGTACAGGCATTTCCTTATGTAGCAAAGGGTGGATTAAACCTGGTTTTAAAGCTAGCTAAACCTCTCATTTGTATGACAGTCGCATAAAATTCCATTATATTTACAACAATGCGTGAACAAAACAAATAGACATAATAGGTAAAAATGTCAAAAATAGGGGTACAGCAGTCAACATTGTGTCATAATCTTAATCACTTTAAAAACAAACAAATATGTCAACAAAGAAAAACAACATGGCATATAAACAAAGCACATACGCAAAAATGAAAGACAGGAATACAAAAAATAAAAATAGCACAGTAACATAACCCAAGCAAATTAAATCTACAATTAAAACAACCACACATTGTGTTTAAATGAATTTGTATAAATAAACGGATTTCTTCTATTGTACACTATTTATCAAGGGAGTGTTTTATAACTGGTGGTCAGTTTTGTAACCTAGATTGTGTGTTCTGAACCTCGGTTCATACCACTCAAGATAGTTTCAGGGGAAACTTCTACACAGACAGTAAAACACTAGAGGCGTCCGTTTGGCTGTGCGGGATGTATAAATACGCAGCCACGTTCGGTCAAAATGAGGAGGTTAATTGCGATGCGACGTGTAGAGAGATTATCGGGCTCTCTGCTCGTTAAGAGAACTAGCAATAACCCGTTGATGGGGTCCGAAAGGGTCTGTTACAAGGCTAAATTGCTGTCCCTATTCAAAATATTTTTTCCCGGCGCATTCCAAATTTCCGGTCCCTCATCCCGGTCAATCCATATTACAGGTCCTACCTATTGTATTTGTTGTTTATTTGTTTTAATCCAGAAAATTGAAAACAACACGTTTAATAGTTTCATGCGTCCGAAGCGCTTTTCTGGATTTACCTTCATCAGGAACGCTCAAAGACAAACAATTGAAATCCGAGGGATGTATAAGTACCGAAACAGTTGAAAAGCTATATGACAAAAATACCTAAAACAAATAGCCAAATCCATCTAAGGTCAACTTTGCCTGAGAGAGTTGAAACCTTAGTTTCTTTAAATTTTCAAAATTTAAAAACGGGCAATTTTAGAAAAGTTTGCTATAAATCATGTCAGTACCGAAGTACTGACTACTAAGCTGATGATACCCTCGGGGACTGATAGTCCACCAGCAGAGGTATCGACCCAATGATGTAAAAATTGAAAACAACACGTTTAATAGTTTCATGCGTCCGAAGCGCTTTTCTGGATTTATTTCATCAGGAACGCTCAAAGCCAAACATTTGAAATCTGAGGGATGTATAAGTACCGAAACAGTTGAAGAGCTATATGACAAAAATACCTAAAACAAATAGCCAAATCCATCTAAGGTTAACTTTGCCTGAGGGAATTGAAACCTTAGTTTCTTTATAATTTCAAAATTTATAAACGGGCAATTTTAGAAAAGTTATGTTTATATGCCATTTTGTTTTTCTTTGTTGACATATTTGTTTGTTTTTAAAGTGATTAAGATTATGACAAAATGTTGACTGCTGTACCCCTATTTTTGACATTTTTACCTATTATGTCTATATTTCTTATTGTTGAAATATACAATGCCACGTGGTAGCATATCAATCGAGGTACCGTATCAAAGACATACTAAATGTAACTTTCAGAATCATTTACTTTGTTTATACTCAGTTTTTTAAGGCTAAAAGTAAGGAACCCATAATTCAACTATACATTTAGCTGTATAACAGACAAATGGTGTATCTTTCTTTGAAACTTGACGAAATCTGCATTCATAAACACGACGTAAGTAGTAAGACAAACATGTAGTCCTTATATCATACGACATCTTTTTTTTAAGGTGCAAAAGAAAATAGGTTTACCGATAGAAAGTGCCTCTCTGGGAGACTTTAATTTAAGCTTCGTTTGCTCAAATAATCGTGATTTAAATCATATAATTAAACAAATGATTAGCTTACCTGTAGTCTGACCGCCAGCGTTTGAAACCGTCACTGTCTTGTCTGAATCATTATAAAAATAGTTTTATTTTGATAAAATAATGGTACTCATAACTTAATATACAACCTAGAAACTGCGTGATAAACAGTACTAAATAAATGTAATAATACTTGAAATATTTCGCTTTGTCTTAATAGACATATTATTACAGTTATATTCATAATGTAGTTTTTCGATCAATTCTTCTGATACCAGTATTTTTTTGTAGAAACGAAAAGGTTAACTTCACGCTAACTTATAGTCTAAAGCAATACTAAAACAATGTTTAGTTTCTAAAAGCTGCACAAATTGTACTGTGTATGGAACATAGAACAGCTTATTTTAAAACTCAAACTTGGAATTTTATTAAAAAAAAAAACAGTTGTAAAAGGTAAAATAAAAAAAAAAAAACGATCTCCAAGGAAAATTCAAAACGAAAAGTTCCTTATCAAATAGCAAAATCAAAAGCTCAAACACACCAAACGAATGGAAAACAACTGTCATATTCCTGACTTGGTACAGCCATTTCCTTATGTAGCAAAGGGTGGATTAAACCTGGTTTTAAAGCTAGCTAAACCTCTTACTTGTATGACAGTCGCATAAAATTCCGTTATATTGACAACAATGTGTGAACAATGTGTGAACAAAACAATTAAAACAGCCACACATTGTGTTTTAATGAATTTGTATAAATAAACGGATTTCTTTTATTGTACACTATTTATCAACGGAGTGTTTTGAAACTGGTGGTCAGTTTTGTAACCTAGATTATGTGTTCTGAACCTCGGTTCATACCACTCTAGATAGTTTCTGGGGAAACTCCTACACAGACAGTAAAACACTTGAGGCGTCCGTTTGGCTGTGCGGGATGTAAAAATACGCAGCCACGTTCGGTCAGAACGAGGAGGTTAATTCCGATTTCTCGTGTAGAGAGATTATCGGGCTCTCTGCTCGTTAAGAGGCCTAGCAATAACTCGTTGATGGGGTCCGAAAGGGTCTGTTACAAGGCTAAATTGCTGTCCCTATTCAAAATACTCTTATTTTATCGGCGCTTTCCAAATTTCCGGCTCCTCATCCCAGTCAATCTATATTACAGGTCCTACCTATTGTATTTGTTGTTTATTTGTTTTAGTCCAAAAGATGCATGACATATGTGCAACTGGACGTTAAGCAAACAACAATCAATCAATTATATCCGAGAAGACGCACACATGTAGTTTCAGATGAGTTGTGATAAAAAGGGAATCAACGTCCTTGGAAACCCAATTATGAAAGTATGTCCTCCTTCTCTAATAGCATGGACCATACTGAGTAATTGATTGTTGTTAATTGCGTAACGCTAAGTGATCAATTTTTAAAGCTTAATCCAAAAGACTCTCGTGTAAGGTAAAAGAAAAGACTGACTTTCTAGAAGATGTATTCTATACACGACGAAACTTTGAAAAAATACAGAACCCAACAAAAAGGCAGGGCGGAAACCCAATATCTAGATGTGTTTATGAAAACCTTCACGCTTTCTTTTCTATAAAGTTTCGAAAAATTTCTAATTCCGTGGAAAGTTTATAATTGAATGAAATTATATGATCATTGTACAACGCAGCCGACATTATATATTATATCGACGAATGTTGGTGCTGCTGTCGGGCATGTTAAAAAGCTTAATGATAATTTAACAATTTAATAATAATTTGTTTTTGTAAATTTTGATCTCAGATTTTCTTAAAAAATCCTTTAAAACATGTATAAAATTCTGCGCTCTAGTTTTATATAGCATATCGTACATCTTACAATTTTGAGCTCCATTGGACACTGTACATCGGTATTCAGTGGCGATATATTAAATAATTTCTGGTTTATAACAGCTGTAGACCGCCTCGGTGGTATCGTGGAAGCGTGTTTGCCTCGAGTGCGGCTGGATCAAACCAAAGACTTTAAAATTGGTATTTGCTGCTTCTCCGCTAAGCACGCGGCATTAAGGAGTAAGAGTAAAGACTGGTCGGCTCGGAGTTAGAATAATGTGTCCGGTTAAGGTGACATGTCTTCCTGTGGACTGTTACCTTGTGAAATAGCACGTTAAAAAATCGACGAATGTTGGTGCTGCTGTCGGGCATGTTAAAAAGCTTAAGGATAATTTAACAATTTAATAATAATTTGTTTTTGTAAATTTTGATCTCGGAATTTCTTAAAAAATCCTTTAAAACATGTATAAAATTCTGCGCTCTAGTTTTATATAGCATATCGTACATCTTACAATTTTGAGCTGCATGGGACACTGTACATCGGTATTCAGTGGCGATATATTAAATAATTTCTGGTTTATAACAGCTGTAGACCGCCTCGTTGGTATCGTGGAAGCGTGTTTGCCTCGATTGCGGCTGGATCAAACCAAAGACTTTAAAATTGGTATTTGCTGCTTCTCCGCTAAGCACGCGGCATTAAGGAGTAAGAGTAAAGACTGGTCGGCTCGGAGTTAGAATAATGTGTCCGGTTAAGGTGACATGTCTTCCTGTGGACTGTTACCTTGTGAAATAGCACGTTAAAAAATCCGGCTCAGCTTGTCGGTCTAATACTAAGCAGGTTAGATAATGATATTACATTAACATGTTCTCGTCCTAAATATGCATATTAATTTGCCGCTGGACGTTATGCAGCCAATGATCATTATCATCATAACAGCTGTAAGTGACCCAAGGGGGGGATGGGGGAGTGGGATAATTTTGAAAATGAATAACTTGTCCTGGTTAGAACTAAAAATAAATAACTTTGAACAAGACAGGATGAAAATGTATATTCTGCAACAGAAAATGCAGGAAACATTGAATGTGTACAAAAGTGGAAAAAATATAGGAATGCGTAGCAACAAACACATGACATAGAAACTAAATCCGCACAAAATTACCCTGCCCCCCTCCCAGAATATAAAAAAAGATCTTTCCCTAAGTAATTCCGATTTTATTGTTTTTAGCGCTGTTTTAGAAGATGAATACAAATAATCAGCTTCTGCAACCTATAGAGTCGTGAATGTACACTATGTAAAAAGGTATGGCCCAGAGTGGGGTAATATTTTATTCGTTTTGGACTGTTGAAAATCAAATTTTGTATACTAGTATATAATTTATTGACCAAAGCCAAAAGGACACGGCAAATTTGGTAAACAAATTAATGCAACAGAATCAGTGAACAGCGCAATATCATACTCCTCACTTTTTCATGGCAGCATAGCATCTACCAATAAAACTCATTCTGTGAAATATCAAAAGTTGCGTCCTATATTTTGAATGTATTCATAATTTACATTAACTTTGATTAATTTGATTTTTTCAATTTTTATTTGTTTTCTGTTGTAAAATAAAAAGATGTGCTATGATTGCCAATGAGACAACTCTCCACCAGAGACCAAATGGCATAGAAGTTAACAACTATCGGTCACCGCACGGCCTTCAACTATGCGCAAAATCCATACCGCATAGTAAGCTCCCAAAAGGAAAAGTGTAAAACAAAACGAAAAAACTAACAGACTGGTTTATGTAGAGAACAACCAACGTAAAACAAATATGATATACAGTAATAAACGACAAATACTGAATTGCAAGCTCCTAACGTGCCTGGGACAGGCACGTACAGAATGTGGCGTGGTTAAACATGTTAACTTTGCTACATAGACAGAAGTTTATACGTAATATTTAAAATTCTAACGATTTTGGTTCAGAAAAGACTATGTATAATGTTTTGCTAAATTTATCTATTATATTTTACAAAGTGTACAAAAATATCATTTATTCAAAACACGACGGATACCTGTAAATATCGTCAAGAGGTCAGATTGTATTTCGTTTTATTTTTCCTAATGACTTGATCGGTGTTCTGTTTTACATTTTAGTCTACATGGACATTTGTAGCAATTCAATATAACATTTTTCTTCTTTTTAATCTTATTTTATGATGTTTCGTTTTCCGAAAGATAAAAGCATAGATCGTCTTACTTTTCAGAAATCATTTAAGATATTAGCTAACAAGTAACCGATTGATAAGTTTTGATTTACATGTCTAAAATCGATGTGATTCTCTGTCTGTTACCGTTTCCGTATATTACGATATCTGACAAAAGCGGTACAAGATCGTTTCCGTCGGGTTAACTACAAGATGATAAGGGTCGGTTGTACGGTGTTAGTTGTCCACACTCACTAAAGTATGATCATGCATGCGCATGCAACGAACACTTACATGTTGTACGTCCATCTACAGCATCTACAAGAATGCATCCCTTCACATTATCACACCTGCGCATGGAAAATAATAATGAAACAAATTCCTAACTTTCTATATTTTAATTTATAAGCAATATTATCTGTAAACACGTTCTTTCTGAAATACGTGTTCCGTATACCATATTTTTATGCAACCAAACGACACAAAAAAATAAAAGATTCATATCAACAGGTAAAATGTACGGACAATAGGCAAGTATCCACAGTATATTTCAAGCTCTCAGATCTGTGATCAACACAAAATATCCAAACAAACCAAAGTAAACAAAAACAAAAAACAAAGAAAACGAAATAAACACACAAAAAACATGTATATGGTATGACTCGAGGGTATACCGTGCTTACAATACACTGAGGTATTCAGAATTGGGGTAACAACAAATTGAAGCAATTCCAGAGGCAGTCCTGACGTTTCCAGTTTGGTGTTAGCTTTATTTGCTCTGTGTTGAGGGTATCAATCTGTTTGTAGATGGGGTATAGCTAAAAAGCACCTTCTAGGTTTTGCCTAGCTCGTTTTAATATGATTGTACCTGGTATAATTTAATTAAAAGTGGTGTTTCACTTTGATATTTTATGTTGTATCATACATAAAATAAACAATTTTTAGGATTTCTCCTTCAATTTTTTTCTTTACTGCCTGTTGACATAATTTAAATGACACAAGTAAATTTTGCTATTTATTTTTTATTTTCCAAATACAACTTAAGGGTAGGTTGGAATTTCCTCAGACAAAGATGATCTTGGTTAGCTTGTGCTGTAGTTTTTTATACGATTTGTTATAATGCTTTGTGTTTTTCCATTTCAAATTGTTGGAATGTGTTTCTAGAACAAATTCGGCAGGAACGTTAGTGTCCTAAATCGACTTCACATCCAGTTTCAGGCGTATTGATATCAGTAACATAGTTTTCTGCTACAATTGGGCTGTTACTGCTGATGATGTAGTACCAGTCCTCGTAGTTACATTGTGCCATCAAGCCCGATAGCCAGTGCGCCAGTCTTAATATGATTGATACACTTTTATCCTGCAATCGACATTTTAAAATACAAATGCAGGTGTATCTAAAGGTGAAGCGACAAAGTTAATAACATTAAGTATCCGTATATAATCTCCTTTCATCTTGTTTCCTCTTACGAGCGCGACGAGCCTTGATTGTTTTCCTGTTCAAATAATTAAAAATCAAATATTTGTTCTATAATGCTTGAACATTGTATTTGTCTCTCTTTCTTCCTGATTATTAAAGATCAGAAACAAAAATAGTTTGCTTTACGGATATTTCCAATTGAAATAGTTCAAGCATTATTAACATAAAATCAATTTTAATATATTTTTCCCGATCTACTGTACGTTAATATCATATAAAATATATTTAATAATTATCTTGAGACCTTTCATTGCTGTTACATCTGCATTGCTCTGCGCATTTGCTACCATATCGTTCGTCCACGCATTTTGTACAGTTATCACCTTTCGAAAAGTGACCAATCGGACATTCTGAAAGAAGTGTTTAAATTTTAAAGATATAATTTTCATTTGATGGTGCGGTATTGTTTAAGTGACAGTCTGCCTAAGAATCAGGCAGTGGTGAAAACATGACAAACAAAAACCCACTCAAATTGACATTAATTTATGTTCAAAATGTATAATGGTGCACAAATATAACATTCGTTTCCTTTTCCTGTTCTGGTAATTAAAGATATAATTTGGTTGAAATGCACTAGAAATTAACAATTAAGAGGAGCTAACTCCGTATTTTACTATCATTCTAACCAAAAGTTATCTAGAGATTTCTCGAATTACCAGACACGCAGAAATGAAAGACCTACCATTTCTAACTCAGGATGAGGGTAACTCCAAAAAAGGATGGTTAGGTCGGTGGTTTTTTTTCGGCCCATCACTTCCGGTTTCATTTTTTAGCCGTACTGGCCCATGGGATAGCACGGGACGTTCACTTCCGGTTTCATTTTTTTTAAATTAACCGTTTACAAAACGTTTACATTTTTTAAATACTAAGGCTTTTCTACCTAAGGAATAGATTACCTTAGCAGAATTTGGCAAAACTTTTAGGAACTTTTGGTCCTCAATGCTCTTCAACTGCGTACTTTATTTGGCCTTTGTAATTTTTCTTGAATCGAGCGTCACTGATGAGTCTTTTGTAGACGAAACGCGCGTCTGGCGCATATACAAAATTTCCTGGTATCTATGATGAGTTTATTTTTTACGCCTTTCTTAACTTTGGACGTATCGTTTTTTCATAAGATACATTTTCATATTTTGTAATTTTAAATTACATTAAAAAAAGTTTGAATAATGTTCCGTGTTTTGTAACGATTTTGAAACGGCCTTTTCGAGAAAAAACGTTCGATTATTATCACTGTTTAATTTCCGTTGATCAATCATCAGAACGCAGATGATTCAAGTGTAAGAGTAGGTTAACTGTCTGAATTATTATTCCTAGCTACTTTATACTTTTTAGATAAAATGAATTGAAATAACAATTATTAAGTACTGTACTTGGACGAGAAATCAGAATCGTAACTGCCAAAAGACAAGTTCAAATATGAAATCCTTTATCTTTTTACGGCCAGTTTCTTGGTATAATCGATGAATTGAAATCATTTGATAAAAGTGTTATGAACTGGATGTTTTTGTTTTGACCCTGTTATAGATTCTCGATAAGACTATTAATTGGCCCTCGACTCTACGAGTCTCGGGGCCAATACTATTAACCTCGAATCTATAACAGCGCAAATACAGAAACAGGCAGTTAATAACACTATATTATAACATGATACATACATACAATATGCCCAACATAAAATTGCGTGGATAAGAAACATACAGTAGTCCTTGAATGGTGTAAACTTTCCACTTGTAATATACACTGTTACAGCATACACAATTACGCCATACGCCATACAAAATTACACCATAAACAATTACGCCATACACAATCCCCCGAACACCATACATCATACACCATTTCCTTTCCCTTTGATTAGCATAATTCAAAATTATACACAATGTCAAATGTTTGAGGAAATTGCAAGTTTCACTACATCTTTTATACAACGAACCTATTTCAGATATCATAGAAAAACCACTAAGCGTTATTTATAACTATAGTCTTAGAATACAAATAGTCTTGTCCACATTGAAACTAACGAGTGCAATTCCTTTTTTTTTTTTTGTTGGTAAAACGTCAAAAGCATGCTGTCAATATTTTTTCTGTCTAATATGATTTTTTTTAACGATGTATTATAATTTTATAAGCACTATTTAAACTTCATCGTCATTTACGTGTTTTGATAACTGAGCGCAAGTCTGGTTTCATGACTAGCGATTCGAATCTTATATTTATTTCTAATGGACTAATTAAAAGAATGATACCAAAGGGACATTCAAACCCATAAGTCGAAAATAAACGGAAAACGCCATGGCTAAAAAATAAAAAAGACAAACAGACAAAAACCAGTACACAAAACACAACATAGAAAACCAAAGACTGAGCAACACAAACATCGCCAAAAACTGGGGGTGTTCTCAGGCGATCCGGAAGGGTAAGCAGATCCTGCTCCACATGTGACACCCGTCGTGTTGCTCGTGTTAGTACGCAACCGGTTATAAGTCTAATTTCGTAGGTCATACTCGGGGGAAAGGGGACGGGACAAATACGACAATTGTGACACGGATAATCCATAACGGTCAACCAACTCGTGACGGTAAAGCTTCAGACTAAGGAAGCGGTACTAAACAATATCAGATTTGAAATTGTCTATACAAGTAAACCCTTCAACTTATCCAACAGAAAACAGAGGAATGTAATAAATGCGCAACATGTTCCAAGGCACTGAGTACAACAAGGTTCAAATAGTGGCCCCTAGCTGTTCCTTATTTACATGAAAACATTGTAAACGAAGATACCTGTAGCTGTAAAATTGAATTGTTCGCGGATATCTTAAAATTGCATTATGAGCAAATTAAAAAATCGGATAATCTTTTGGTAAACTTTAATCCGTTATGCACAGAATCTCTTATGTTCTCCAGGACAATTATTACCCACCTTTAAATACGAATGGCATCATATAAATCATGGCCAGGCATATAAACGATCAGAATTAACCTTCTAGAGTGATGGTACATGGAATAATTACACCAAAACACACATATGCCAAAGACAGTACCTTCACTTAACTCACTGTGCCACCTAAATTTAGACTTGACGGAAGGAGAACTCGTGAAAAGATATATTTTAGCTGCGGACGCCCATTACTTTATATTGTCGGGGGAAATCGTCCTTAGCATATCTTTGAATGATGCAACAAAAATCATCACTTAACGTTTTTTTTTAAAGAGTGTGGATTGGAAACTCCTCATAAACGAAGAAACTTGCATAAACTTATTATTTGAATAGTGTTGTTCCATCAACAGTTCGACTTTTGAATACTGAATTTAACTGTTTCAACAAAATCAGCAATTTTTTAACATAACAAATTAAGCGCTCGAAGGACTACGAAACAAACAATAATTTTGAACAATATCTACCATCAAAACTTTTCTTTACCAAAAGTATAAATATACATATTTGTTGAATTTTATTCAACTTTTTAGATGTATATATTTTTTCTCTCTAGTGTATTTTAAACTTACCAACACATCTTTCGTCTATTTGGTAGAAATTGTTGCAACAATGCCTTGCTTTAACAGTCTTGTTTTTGTGTTTTATTCTAAAATAAGATAGATTAGTTCATGAATATTTAGTTGCGATAAAAAGCAATAGATTTAAACACACACGATAGCCACTTATATTCAGTCCTTCACTTGCGTGTAAAATACACATGTATGGAGACATCGAAACATATACAAGAAAACCTGAACATGAATTATTAAAAGTGATGAAAGTGCTGTTTAATACATTATGGCATATAGATGAAAAAAAAGGATCTTTTTTAACTTCCTTGTAGCTAGAGTGACTGGATCATTGTACTAATATCATGTTGGCACAACTTTATCAAACAATTCGAGGTAGACTTTACGCTATAGGAACTTTGTTCACAAGATGTTCGGAATCCGACACGTTCGGACTTTAAAACACTAAACAAACAGTTTTGAATCTCCTTTGCTGGAAACTTTATAGGAATCATTTTGCGATTTTGCAATATGAGGTCTGACATTTAGGGAAACTTGATATTCACCAAAAATGAACACGCAAAACACATGTGAGCTCATGTTCCTGCCTTCTGAGAAACGGAGTCATATTACATGTACCAGTAAAAAGTGAATTCAAAACAGAAAGTCCCTTATCAAATGGCAAAATCAAAAGCTCATACACATCAATCGAATGGAAAACAACTGTCATATACCTGAATTGGTACAGGCATTTCCTCATGTAGAAAATAGTGGATTAAACCTGGTTTTATAGCTAGCTTAACTTCCCACTTGTATGACAGTTATATAGAAGTCCATTAAATTGACAACAATGTGTAAGAAACACAAACAGACAAAAATGTCAAAATTGGGGTACAGCGGCCAACACCGTGCCACAATCCCATTTACCACAAAACAAATAACCATTTCAACAAAGAAAAAACAAAATGGCATACAGACACTCTATAGACAAAAAAACTGAAGCAAAAATGAAAGACAAAATACAAAAATGACCATAGCACAATAACACAATGATCATGTACGACAGCTTGTGTAGTCTAATGAGACAATTAGGGTTGTTAATAGAGACAACTCATTCCGATCGGCCTTCAACTATGACAAAGTCCATATGAAACCGTATAGTAAGAAATACAAGACATAGGCCTGACGAAATGTGAAACAGTTCTTACGAGAAATCAGCTGTCTGCTTAATGCTAAAACAATTAACCCCAAAAAACAATAATTGCAGATAGCAATTAACAACAACCAAGATATTACAGGCTCCTGACTTGGAATAGGCTAATAAAAAATGTGACAGTGTTAAACATGCAAGCGTTATTAAATCTATCAATTAAATGGCCCAGATTAAAGCAATTGCATCTACAGAATTACTACATATGCATATTAATTATTTTGGTAGTCTTTCTGTAAATGCAAATACGGTGAAAGTTGGTGGCTTTTATTTTAGTCAAAATTCCCAAAAATATAAAGATTGATATCTGGCAGACTAATGCATTGCTTTATGTTCATTTTGTATTTTCACATTCAGGAGATAAAAAAGTGGCTTGATGATATTTTGTACTTTTCATGCATGTAAATGTGTATGTCTGAAATAATATTGCTAAAAACTTGTCAAGGCAAAGAAAAAACACAAGAAATTACAATATATTTGATAAACAATATACTAAAATTTTCACAGGATCGCATATAATTAAAGAATTGATAAGGATAAAAGACCTCGTACGTAATAAAAATCAAATTTAAGTTTCTTCTTTAAAAGAAAAAAACATCGGATAATTATCTATTGCAATAATTATAATTCTTATGTACATTGTACATTCTTGCGAAATATCAAATACCATAATATTTACTTTCTTTGTATTATATAAGACTTCCATCATTTTAAAGTCAAATATCTTGTACTCAAAAGTATGACATACCTCTGTGGTGTTTTACAAACTCCTGGACCAGTAGGAAGACCTCTAACTTTTACAGTAGTGAAAATAATAAACATGCTTTTAAGTAATATCCATTCCATACTTAAACATGTTATGCCGAAAACAATATAAAAAAACAATACAGAACTCAAGGAAATGAAAAATAGAATACTTGTGAATCATTGGACCAATATAAGGAAATAGTTTAATGTAATATAAGTATAGGTATCAAGTGTGCTTATATTAAAGTCGGATACTTCCGGTCATTAAATCTGTATGTCGCGAAAACTAAATGTGTACTAATTTTGTCACAAGTACATTTTGTGTTTGATAAACATATATATAGGATTTTATTTGCTAAACAAGTTTTTTAATAGATTGTAGATTATAGAAATATAAGTATATATGTGTATAACTTAACTTCCACATTAACTTGTGATGCTATAACTAAACAAGAGAACAAGTGCAAATTTAAACTCACTACATAAAATTACAAACCAGTGTGAATCGAGAAGACATCCTAAGCCGAGTCTTCTGTAGGTACTATGGGCATATATGAAAATAAGGAGATGTGGTATGATTGCCAATGAGACAACTATCCACAAAAGTTCAACTGAAGTGCATGTTAGCAAATATAGGCAACAGTGAGGCCTTCAACAATGAGAACAATTCATACCATATAGTCGGCTATAAAAGGCCCCGACATGAAAAATATGAAACAATACAATTGAGAAAACTAACGGCCTAATTTATAACAAAACAATTTACGAAAAACAAATATGACAGACATGAACCAACAACAACCACATGCGGGGTTAAACATGTTTCTGAGCGCTCAACCCTACTCCAACCTGGGACAGTGGTGTTACAGATCAACATAAGAAAAATTATAAAAATCAGTTGAAAAGGGCTTACCTCAGATCGATACAAAGCAGAAAAAACATTTAACAAAAACACAGACTGGACGTGGAAGGGTATATATGCATCCCTAACAACAAAAATGTTCATCGTTGTTATATCAAAAGGTGCATTGTAGTATGTTACATTTTATATAGGAACCCCGTTGGTTATGACGTGACAAAGCGTAATGCAACTGAAAATAATAAGAATTATCATGTATAGATTATAAACAGGCGCATGCTTTGAAACCTATATAACGTAATTATACTTCAAAATAAATGCATACAATATAAGGTCAATGTCATAAATTTGAGATCTGCAATTCAAACAAAAAATTCTTATCTTAGCAATAAAATATAATATTCTATATTCAATATTAAACATTTGTAGGCTGATATTTTCTATTGCTAATTTTGCTTCATGTTAAAAAAAAAAAGTTAGTTTCAAACAAAATTACCACATAGCAATGAGCATGGAAAAACGGAAATAAATGGAAAAGTAAATTTATAAATTTACATCCTATAATGTCTTACATGACGTATTTCTATGTTGTAGGAATACTCTGATAGCATAATGGGACGACCGTTTGATATTCTGCGAGGAGGGAGAGGGACTAGGTGAATTTTCCGGATTGACTACTCATTTTTAGCTCACCTGGCCAATGAGCCAAGTGAGCTTTTCTCATCATTGGCGTCCGTTGTCCGTTAACTTTTACAAAAATCTTCTCCTCTGAAACGACTGGGTCAAATTTAACCAAACTTGGCCACAATCATCATTGGGGTATCTAGTTTTAAAAATGTGATCGACGACCCCTCCTGCCAATCATCATGGCTGCCATGGCTAAAAATAATACATAAGGGTAAAATATAGATTTTGGCTTATATCTCTGAAACCAAAGCATTTAGAGCAAATCTTACAGTTTAAAAAAGGTTTATCTGGTAAAAATGTATCTGCCCTGAAATTTTCAGACGAATCAGACAACCCGTTGTTGGGTTGCTGCCCCTGAATTGGTAATTTTAAGGAAATTTTGCAGTTTTTGGTTATCATCTTGAATATTATAATAAATACAAATACTGTAAACAGCAAAAATGTTAAGCAAAGTAGGATCTACAAATTAGTCAAATGACCAAAATTGTCATGTCAATTGACCCCTTAATGAGTTATTGCCCTTTAAAGTAAATTTTTCACAATTTTTCGTAAATTTTGGTAATCTTTTACAAAAATCTTCTCCTCAGAAACTACTGGGCCAAATTCAACCAAACTTGGCCCCAATTATAATTAGGGTATCTAGTTTAAAAGATATGTTCGATGACCCCCGCTTGTCAACCAACATGGCCGACAATACTAAAATTAGAACATAGGGGTAAAATGCAGATTTTGGCTTATATCTCTGAAACTAAAGCATTTACAGTGGTAAAAATGTTCATCAGGTAAAAATGTATCTCTCCTGAAATTTTCAGACGAATCAGACAACCCGTTGTTGGGTTACTTCCCCTTGAATTGGTAATTTTAAGGAATTTTTGCAGTTTTAGTTATTATCTTGAATATTATTATAGATAGAGATAAACTGTAAACAGCAATAATGTTCAGCAAAGTAAGATCTTCAAATAAGTCAACATGACCAAAATGGTCAGTTGACCGCTTAAGGAGTTATTGCCCTTTATAGTCAATATTTAACAATTTTTTGTAAATTTTTACAAAAACCTTCTCCTATGAAACTACTGATACAAATTTAACCAAACTTGGCCACAATCCACATTAGGGTATCTAGTTTAAAAAATGTGTCCGATAACGCCGCCTACCAACCAACATGGACGACATGGCTAAAAATAGAACAAAGGGGCAAAATGCAAGTTTTGTGTATTATTTTTTGAACCGTTATAGAGAAAATCTGAATGGAGCAAAAATGTTCAAAATAATGAGCTCTACCAATTGTCCATATACGTCAAAACTGTTAGACAAATTCTTATAGGAGTTATTGCCCATAAATGACAAATTTTACCATTTTTTTTTTCATTTTTGCCTATTATCATGAAAACTATGATATATAGAGAGAAACATTTTTTTTCCGTTATGCCTTATATGGTTCAAATTGTAATAGATGAATGGACACTTTGAATCACAAAAATGATCAACAAGGCAAGATCTATTAAAAAGTCAATTGTTGCCGATATAGTTAGTAGACTGTCACTCTTCATAAGAGTGAATGCCCTTAAATGAGGATTTTTTTTTACCCTCTTTTGTGTTTTGAGCAAAAACTAAAGAAGATAGAGAGAAACTAAACAGACTAAAAGATCAGTACTACAAGATCAACAAAATAGAGATTTTTTTCATGAAGTCTATTCTCGTCTACAATGTTAGAGAGTGTCCTTTGTTTGATATGCACATAGACCAAGGTGAGCGACACAGGCTCTTTAAAGCCTCTACCAGTTATCTGTTGCTAGCCTACGAATGCTTTTTTTTTCCTCTCAAAATTTACTTTCACTTATGTTCACAATTAATGCCTGCTTTTAGTGTTGCAAATTGTTCATTTTTATCCTGTTTAGAGCAAACTCGTTTATTTCCAGCTCTTTTCAGGCCATGACATTTATTTAAAAATATCCTGCTGACCCGCCCCCTTTTTAATCATATGAGCTATTTTTTCCGCTGAAATAATACCACGGTCAATAACCGATAAGATTACACCTTGAATTTTTATTAAAACAATACATGCATGGTTTCGTTTTCGTTTCGATACTTTAGAATGATTTTCCGAAAAATTAAATGTCATTTATTATCTGCACTTGACCCTATACATACGTGGTTCTATTTTTAAGAAATATATTAAAGTGTTTTATTTTTAAATTAAACTTTCAAAAATTGTCTAAGTATATCATAGTTTAATATTAACACTTCCTCTTGTATACATGTCACGTGTTAAGTTAAACCAGAATGCGTCAGTTTGTTAATATTTTGCAGACGTACATTGCAGCAGAAATAAAACTCGACACAGATTGAGACATTACAATTTATCGCACCTCGAGTAAATAGTCACATTGTGATTGGTTTAACGCCGTCACGTGGTGACCCCCTATGGGCCCGTAGGGGGTCAGTAGATTTCATAGGGGGTGTCATGGCGGCGATAGGAGATGACTGATGTGCCGCTTGGAATTTTCAGAACGGTATTTTAAACGCAATACGTTATCGATTCAAGTAATTATTTGGGAGTTGTCCCCCGTTGATCAGTACTTTAATTGAAGTTATCTCCCGTTTCAAACAACATGTGACGTCATATTTTCGTCTGCAACAAAATGGAGAGATTCGGGACGTCAACACGTCAGGACATTGACGATTAAAGACGGAACATTCACTCCGAAAAGACACAAAAAAGTAATACCCTATCTGCAAAATTGTTCAGGGAATATCTTACTAGTAAAAATCATGAAGCTGACTTTGAAACGTTTGGATGAAGCGTTATCTCATTTCTACCTTGATGCTAGTCTAGTCCAAATAATTATGACGTCTTGAAAGGCTATTTCAATTTTTTTCTGTGACGCCTTCCTACGACAAAATTTAGTTGCAGAGGGATTGTCGTTTTGACCAGACCTGTGTATTAAGATTGTCAGCTAACGGATTTAAATTTTCGTCGTAGCCTTTCAAGACGTCATAATTATTTGGACTACCTTGATGCTAGAAAAACAGATGGTTCCATGTATAAAACCTCTTCCCTGGAATCGATTCGACATGGCTGGAATCGCTACCTTAAAACACCTCCAAACAATAAGGACTTTGACATTATTAAAGATGCAGCATTTCGATATGCAAACATGAGCTTTGTCGCTGCAAGGGCCGAACTGAAACAAGCAGGCAAGGAAACGTTGAACACTATCCAATTATCCAGGAATCTGACAGGGAGAAGCTTTACAAGTCAGTCTACTTTTCTACACAAACCCCCACAGGACTATTTAACAAAGTCCAGTATGATATAAGACTGTATTTTTGCCGACGAGGTGCAGAAAATATGCATACAATGACCAAGTCAACTTTTGCTTTGAAAACAGACCCAAATACAGGAATGAGATACATCGAAAAGATTTTAGATGAATTAACCAAAAACCATAGAGGAAATGATAAGGAGACAACAAGTGGAGTCATGCCAGAAGCTACAGGTACATTAGTTTATATATTTGATAATCATCAGGCTTAGTTAGTAATATATCATTAATTACACCCCCCCCCCCCCCACCCCCCTCTCCTCCCAAAAAAAATAAATAAAAAACAACCCCAAAATATTGGGTAATTTAAAGTTAAAGAGTCCCACCCCCGAAACAAACACAAAATGAAAATGTAACCTAATTATCCACAGACCATCTAATATCTTATTTGACGTGTCGTGAAGTGCAAAAGCATGGAATGGTTTGTATTTTTACTTTTCAATCATCAATGACTGCAGCACAAAAAAAAGAAAGAAATGTCAACATTTTCTTCATATTTGTATACTTTAAAATGTTTTTTTTTTACTATAACTATATCATATAGAATTTTGTATTCCAGGCTCAATGTATTGTCCAGTGGAATCCTTTATAAAGTATACAGACAAGCTGCACCCTGATTGTGATAGGTAAGTGAATTTAACAATAAATAAAAGCTACAATCGTCAAACAATTTTAAACACAATCATAAGAACAAAAATCCCAAAAAACATGAAAAAACATGGGTAAATAAAAAAAAAACACAGCTGAAAAAAATCACCAAAAGTATATTAAAGAAGGTATGTGTCATAATTGTTCTAAATGTCGAGAAAAGCCAGATTTTTTTAAAGTTAATTCTTCATTTTATTCTTCATTTGAAAAAAAAAATCAGATTGTGGCAGCGTCCAAGGGACTGCTTCGTTGATGACGACAACGAAATATGGTATTACAACGCACTTGTTAGGGAGAAAAAGCTGAAAACATTTATGAGTGACTTGAGTTTGTCATGTTAACTTAGCCAGAAATATACAAATCATTCCATAAGAGCAACGGGAGCTTCAATTTTGTCAAAAAATAAGTGTAATGATGCTCAGATAATGTCTGTTACCGGTCACAAATCCGTACAATCTCTATCCGTTTATCAACGGGTAGACACGCAAGAAAAGTTCCAAATGGGACAAACTCTGGGAGTAACTATGGGAGCTGTGCCAGCCCAGATAGAGGCTTTACCAGCATCCCCTATTAGACCAGCACTACCAGCACCTCCTGTAAGACCAGCACTTACTGAAAATGGATCTATGGCACCTGTTCTTATTGAAGCAAACACTCCGCAGAGTTTGCATTCCGATTTCGAAGGATTCGATTTGAACGCTATATTAGGGGACTTTGATTATAATGAATCATCCATTACTGTTAGCAACACAAGACAAGCTGCCGGTCCACAATTATTTCACAAATGTAAAGTGACAATCATTCAAAATCTAACATTGAACAAATGACATTCATTCCGAATTGTATTTTCAAAAAATAAAATGTTCTAAATACTTGTTAGTAGTTGTGTTAATAAATTCCTATTGTTATTGTTATTATTTTTCATTGTTAAATTTTTATATTTTATACTAAACTTGGCAGAAAACGCTCTCTGTGCGATAAATTCGTTATACGGTTCGCTACTGACCCCCTACACATATATTCCATAAAGTCATACCATAATACAATAGATAACGAATGTAACATGTGTAAAAATAGCTATAAAAATTTTTTTCGCTGGCAGAGGAATCCGCCTTTAGAGCCTCAATAATTTGACACACAGGTAAACAAACCACCATGTTTAGTCATCAGTACACTTTTATATATATTATAGGATCGGGGACCCAGTTATTTCCCCCATTGAAACGCATTGAAAATCATAGTAAATAAATGGGGTGCTGTCCAATAAATAATTTTGATAGCCACCTTGGGACTTCTGTTTCACGTTAGGCATTTGTTTCGAAGTTTCTAAGTGCAATCTCAGTGCCTCATGACCGGCATTCTGTTGTACAATTTTGTTTTGATTGACAACAGGGTAGGTCGGTCTACTTCCGGGGAAGAATAAAGGCTAGAATTTAGGCAATTTACTCTATGTACCGACGCCAGATTACATTTAAATCAATCAAAATTTTTACAGAAATTCAAGCTAGAAAGCCTACCCATTCAAATAAATCTACATTCAGTTACAGAACTTGTGTAATAATAAAACTACACCATTTTAAATAAAAGTTATATATTTTTTTTAAGAACTACATTCGTGGGTACCGGACTGGTTGCCGTAACTGGGATCCTATTCCTGTCAGACTTTAATTTTTTTTCCAGACTTTAAACTGCACTTTTAAAATAAAGATATACATCTCAGTAGTTATTGTGCAAAGTTTCAATAGATTTGATCTAACAGTTACAGAGTTATTGATCCTTATCTATGACATCTCAAATACCAGAAAATTGATCGGATAAAATCATAAATTCATATGAGAAAATATGCTTAAAATCAGCAAAACGTTTTTATTTTAAAAGATATTTACATTCTGTAAATTGCACATGGTAGATAAATTCATTTTTGATATGGAAATCTAGTTAAAAAAAATTCTGCTGAAAAAAAATTTATTATAATTATTTTTTTAATTAAAAAAAAAATCATAAGAATTACATATGCAAAGAAGCATACCCCATAACAAGGGTATAAATCATGAGACTTAGTCTTCAAACAGTCAGCTAAGTTCATTTAATATATAATGGAAAAGGCCAGATGCAGGGAAGTTCTCACTTGTAGCTAAAACCAGTCAAGACGGCACCTCCTACAGTTTAACAAATGTCGAGGGAAATCCTGGATCTGCCTGAATGCTTAATGCAACTGTGCGTTGTTATACTTGTGACTGCTCTAAATGTCCCACTAGTTCATACGTGTGTGGTGGTGGACACTCAAACTGTTGGTGGCTCATAGGAGATCCATGTACTTGGGTCCAAACAAGTTAACCAACCTGAATATGGATAACAAAGACAAGTTAATAATGCAGGAACTTTTAAAAATGAAACTTAGCGAAGAAGCATTAATGAAAATGAAATTTTATCATAACACTCAAAAAGGTGAATCTGTTTACAGAGCACGAAGTGTTTCCTTACCAAAGAATATGAACTTTTCTAGAAATTTGAAGGGAGGGAGGGCATCATCAACAATTCACACTTTGAATAATGGTACAGCTTATTCCTTGTGACAAAAAGCAGAATGTATTGGTTTTAAAATCTCAAAAGGTTCATTAAAACACTTCGACCAGATGTAAAGGGAGTGTGAACGGAACAAAGTAAACCAAAATACTCCAGAAAGGAAAAAGAAAAATTTACAACGCACCGGACAGAAGAATAAGGTTCATGTGGAAGAAAAGGATCGAAGTAAACGTACAGATAGATATAAAAAAGGGCAACCTGATCCAAAACTTGATGCTGCATTTGTAAAAGCATAATGGACGATCATTCATATGGTAGAGTAATACCTGCTAAGAAGAATATACATACCAGAAGCTGTTCTTCAAAAGTTCCAAAATCAAGGAAGATATAGCTGCATTCATCTACTGCTGAAAAAGATACAGACAAAATTAACGGTCCTTTTAAGGACCACCAAAATCTTTTAAAAAGAGTCTAAAATTGTTGTACATTCAGTTAAAATTGTTTATATAAGCTATAGCCCTACCCCTTATATATCTTCAAAAAAAATCCAGGCCCAAATCTTTAAAATTGGAGAGCCCCTGGCAAAATTTTTTGAGATTACAAAATATTCTGTCGTTATTTATGTGATGCGGCTCTTCAGTAATATAAGCCGCATTCCCACACAAACTTTTATGACACATAAAATGTCATAAAGTGTTTTATTTAATATTTAAAACTTATCAAAAACTAATTAAAAACCATAATCTATGGGCTTTTTTCTTTTTCTAGGTCCCAGAAATAGGATACTGGAAAGAAATATGCCCATATTTTCCATCTTTTGTTGTCCCCTGATCCCATATAAGACATGTGTTATTTCTTGCCAGGTGGCTCTTTTCTAAAATTCTTTGCTGATATTATTCGAAAAATCCCTCCATTTTAACTTACAAATGTATGAATACATAATACCATCAAAATGACCTCACTGTAACCCCTTTTGAAACTTTAAATTGAAAAACAAACTTTTTAAAAATTTCATAAATTTAAATTTCAATTTAATTAAAAAAGTTTAATTTAAATTTTTAATATAATTACACCATTGTTTTCCTTATTGAATTTTGAAGTTGCTGGCCAAATTTCATCTATGTAACTCCACAAATAAGCTTACAATTGCAGATTGAAGTGTTCAAAATATGCTCTCTGATAGGGACGGGGACCCAGTTATTTCCCCCATTGAAACGCATTGAAAATCATAGTAAATAAATGGGGTGCTGTCCAATAAATAATTTTGATAGCCACCTTGGGACTTCTGTTTCACGTTAGGCATTTGTTTCGAAGTTTCTAAGTGCAATCTCAGTGCCTCATGACCGGCATTCTGTTGCACAATTTTGTTTTGATTGACAACAGGGTAGGTCGGTCTACTTCCGGGGAAGAATAAAGGCTAGAATTTAGGCAATTTACTCTATGTACAGATGCCAGATTACATTTAAATCAATCAAAATTTTTACAGAAATTCAAGCTAGAAAGCCTCTCCATTCAAATAAATCTACATTCAGTTACAGAACTTGTTTAATAATAAAACTACACCATTATAAATAAAAGTTATATATTTTTTTTAAGAACTACATTCGTGGGTACCGGACTGGTTGCCGTAACTGGGATCCTATTCCTGTCAGACTTTAATTTTTTTTCCAGACTTTAAACTGCACTTTTAAAATAAAGATATACATCTCAGTAGTTATTGTGCAAAGTTTCAATAGATTTGATCTAACAGTTACAGAGTTATTGATCCTTATCTATGACATCTCAAATACCAGAAAATTGATCGGATAAATGTAATTTTATAGAAGGAAAAAGGGGGATTAATGAACAAATTATTACTATACACTCGCATACTTCTAAAAAGATTTGCATTTGTAAGCTTTCTATAGATAATGTTAAATTATTTCAGGAGTTTCAATTAATTTAGGAGAAAAAAAAAGATTATAAACAGTTTAGTTGTCGACGCCTACTACTACAAAACATGGTGATTATTTTTGTAGATTTGGTACTTCAGTTTCGACTCAAAATTTCCTATTGAAATTGTTCGATGCCAAATATTTAGGAGAAGATTGTATTTGTACTTTATGTAATTGTGGTGATATTGACGACGCGATTCATTATATTATAGCAAGGATTTGTACAAATCCTTGATTATTGAATGTTCGGCAATAGACGAGAGTAGACAAACCCTATTTAAACGGGGTTTTGATCTCCAAGGACGCCACTTTTTACATCGAATAAGATCTATATTTCTTAACGTTTTAAAAAGAAATAACTTGAATTGAAAATTTCCCGACTAAGATTTCTTATATTTCTAAATGGCTTCAATTATTACATACAAAACGAAAAATTTATTTAACTTTTTTTGTAAAAACAATATTCATTTTTTTTTTATTTTTCCAAGGAAACGTTTTTTTTTTTTTTTTTTTTGTTTGCAAAGTTTACTTGTATGTGTTTATAATCAGTCCTAATTATTAAAGATCAAACGACCTAATCAAAATGATGATTGGTAATGAATATGATCATCGGTTATGCTTGACGTATGCCAAATAACGGCGTGTGTCGATACAAACTTAAATAACTTCTTTAATGTTGGTTTGATTTAACAAAACCAAAATAATAAGATCAAAAATTAAATTGTCTATAGAATGTATACCCTCAACGCTCACTTAAACATATATACATGTCCTGAGTGACTTTTTATGTCCTGTCTGCACTCAGGAGGTCTTGAGCGGTTTTTAGACGTACCGTTAATTTATAGGCATATATTTGAAGCTGTTCTTAATTAGGTACATATCTATAGATATAGGAAGATGTGGTATGAGTGCCAATGAGACAACTATCCATCCAAGTTACAATTTATAAAAGTAAACCATTATAGGTCAAGGTACGGCCTTCAACACTGAGCATTGGCTCACACCGAACAGCAAGCTATATAGGTATACATGTATCAGACAAAAAGACTTTCCAATGAACTTAGTTCTAGTTATCTTAGGTCCTAGTTACAGGCACTTGTCCCCAAAAAAAAATTCCCTATATATATACTTCTTATGTTATATTAAGGTATATAGGAAACAAATTCTGACACAAGTGCCTGTGGTCCTAGTGTGAAATAAATTCACTGGGAATTGGCCTTTTTAAACACATCTATATATACGCTTTTTCAAGGGTTTGTACATGTAAAGTGAAATAATGTGTACTCAATGCGTAGTAACATAAGTTTATTTGCTACTTTTTTTCTTGTTTATTTTATATAAATGATTTTTTTTTTTTAAATATTTTATATATTTTTTCTTCGAAAATTTTGTAGTGTTGCAATAGGGAATGGAAACAGATACTTAACTACATTTAACAAAACAAATTTTGTGTAATGTCATCAATCTGCACTACACATAGACAGGATGTTCTCTAGAAAACTATGGTATTTCTAATACGTTATTCACATCCCAGGGTACACGCACTGTCGTAATGGAAAATTACTGCATGCTTTAATTACCTGTAATCAGCCATGCAACAAATCAGTTGACTGACCATGTCATTATAGTTTAAAAAGTTTTTCCTCAGATCAAAATGGAATATTCATTTTAACTTTAAAGTTTAAAACTTTAAAAGGTATACTTTGACATAATTATGAAGTAAAACAATTTAACAATTTAATAATCGGATTATTCCAAAGATTAAGATACAATTATACTTACTATTCTGGGACTGACAGATATATCACAGGCACTTGTCTCAGAATTTTTTTTCCTATATACCTTTATTAAAGTATATAGGAATTTTTTTTTCTGAGACAAGTGCTAGTGAGATATATACATGCATAAGTCCCAGATATATATAATTGTAAATCAAAATGATTTACATAATTACTGGGAAATAATACAATGTTTCAGTTATGTTGATGTCACAAATACACATGAATTATTTGATGATGCATGCTGGAATTTCTTATCTAAATGCATGACGGTGACCACAGACATATATATATATATCCATTATCTGATTCTATAATTTCTTGAGAAAAAAAATCAGAAGGGAAGTCAGAGGGAAGTGAAACAAACATTTAGCTTTTATTAAAAATTGTTGGGAAAACAATAAAATACGACACTGAGTTTTGAAAAAAAAGTTTATGATTGGTCTTGATTTTATTTTTTTTAATAAAGATAGAAACATTTTTTTGTCCCAAGATAAAAAAAAACAATGCCCCCTTTTTAGCCACACCGACACACGCCGATGAATGGAGAATTCCAAGTAGGGTCACAATGTCACATTTTAAAACTTTTTCATTCGCCCAGTCGGCTCAAAAAGCAATTTTGACTGGCACTGTTTTAGTCGAATCATATTTGTGCAGTTCAGGTTGCAAAGTGGCAGGTCGAATTTGACCATGTTGACAACGGTCCTAAAAACATATCCGAAAAAACGTTGAATCAAACAATATGAACCTACGCAAGTTTTATATTGTAATACTGACACACACCAGTGTGCTAACTGTGCCGGGACTTGATATACATGTACACGTATCATTAAGTTACAGTACTGTTAGGATTTGCCTGCCTTTTACAGGGACTTTCTATACTAACTGTTGGTATAGACTGTCCCTGGCTTGAAAGTATGGTTCTCTGCTCAGCAACGGGTGCGTGATTAGCAAATCAAATATCTTGTAACAGTAAAATACACAAATGTATAATACCTTAATTCAGGAGCACAGTCTGTCTTTACCGTAAATAACTTCGAGATTAATATGTAAGTTTACTTTGCTAATCGATGTTCCTGTAATTCAGATTTATATTTATTTGTGAGACCCCCCGTCACTATGTATATTCACTCAAAGAAATGGGTTCTCCGTTACTGGGAAAATCTAATCTGATTCAGGATCAATTTATCGGTTACACTCCCCTATCACCAGTGATTCTTTGTTGTAAGCTGACATTCTGAAAAAGATATGCTGTTGACTATCAATGTGCATGATTAGTTACAGATGTCGACTCGGACTACTGCAAAAGACAATAATTCAGTTCACTGCATGATTTAGATTGAATAGTGGTTCGGTTAATTCCCTCTCCCCCAAACAAGTAAGAATTAGGTTACATCTTTTGGTAGTCCAAATAATTATGACGTCTTGCAAGGCTATTTTATTTTTTTTTCCTATGACGGCGTCCCAGAAAAACGTAAAAATAGCCGTGCAAGACGTCATAATTATTTGGACTAATCTTTCGACAAATATGGTCGTACCACAGGGGTTTGTTACAATTTGCCGGGTTTTCTATCCTTTATACGAACCCTAAAAAACTTCCCAGGCCAGGTGATAAAAAATCTGTCGCCCCTTTTTATCCCACCAGAAAATCAAAAGGTTGTCTCCTTACACCTACATGACAAAAACATGTACAAATATGGTATCATTGCCAATGTGACGGCTCTTCAACAGAAACTAAAGACGTAGAAGTTAACAGTTCCCAGGTCAAAGTGAACTGCCTATTTAAGCAGTTCATTGGCAGTTTTATAGCAGTATCTTGAATTTGTAGCTGTTTTGGGGCAGTACAAAGCAGTTTTGATTTAGGCAGTTTAAAATAACTGCCTACAAGTAGATAGCAGTTAATTTAAGCAGTTTAAATATTTCAAAGCAGTTTGATGAAGGTTAAAATTGTCTTCCAGCAAAGGTTGGCAGTTATTTTATAAAATTAGCAGTTTGATTTGTAAATAATTTCTTGGCAGTTGCATCAAACAGAGTTAATGTGATTTAGATAACAGTGGTCTTGTAGAAATATGCCATCTGTTTACAATTGCACTCTCTGTGGTGGACACAGGAAGTACTATCTTCGCTGAAATTTAGGGCACATGAAGGAGAACACTTATCTTAATATATATTGTTTGGCAATTACTACCACTTTTAATAAAAATAACTTATTAAACAAAAATGGATATTTTGTTCTTAATATAATTTATCACATTTTAAAGATTTAAGCACTTAATTGCTAGTAATCTTTAAGGGAACACTTCAACAGAATCAAACAACACCTTAAACATCCCCATGCGTTGCAATATCATAAAATTTGAATTTGGAATATAGGAAGACAACAAGAAAGACGTGTCTTCTTACATGAACAAAATGAAATTTTACTTGGGATATAATATATACTTGGAAATAGTTCTTTTCACATTGAATATTAAAGATGGGCCTTGTGTCAATGGCAATTTTTGAAGATTATAAGCATTTTAATTGTGTGAATTTTGGATTACATCTTAATTAATTTTGGTAAGTGCAAAAAAATGGATTCTATTTTTTTGATTTTTTGAAATTGTACTTTCAATGTTTTATTCAACATACATTTTTATCATAACAATACAATAATGACAAGTATGATATATTTATGTATAATAGCTAAATTCTTATTTTCGCTCCTCATAATTGTGACAGTCCAGCTGGTTTACGTGTCATGTATTTATAAAGATTATATCAGAATAAAATTGATTCGGTTTACAAATATACTTAATCATATTAATATTTAAGAGTCTTCTTACTAATCAGGTAATATAACAAGTAATTATTAATTTCAAGTATATCATTGTATATAAGATTGCATGAATCTTGATTTCCATTTTGTCAGATGACTTAATTGAAACTTTAATTACATGTTGCACCTCTGACATCAATATTTAATTGTAATACATAAAAGCTAAACATATTAACCATGAATTTGGATAAGATAGAAGATATATTTTTGTTTTTGAAAATTATTACATGTTATTGTTACTTTTTTAACAGCTACTAGTATAAATAATGCATAAGATCATGACCATATTTGCATTTTCCTTAGCAGTTATTTCCTAGTTTTATATGAATATTAATTAACCAGAAGCAGTTTAATATGAATATTCATGAACTGAAAGCAGTTTTTAGTACCTAATTTAAATATTTCGTGAAAATAACTGCTAAGAAACTCCCTAAAGCAGCTAAGAAACTGCCTAGAGCAGTTAAGGAACTGCTTTGAACTGCCAGAATAACTGTGAAGGTTTAGGAAAACTGCTTATTTTTGTTTATGAAGTAACTGGTTAATTTTTGAAGGTTAAGAACTGCCAAGCATCAGAAACTGCTAAATATGTGAACTTGAAAGGCTAAGAAACTGCCAGGAAACTGCCTTCCACTTTGACTTGGGTAACTATATAGGTCACCGTACAGATGTCAACAATGGGCTAAAAAGCCAAACTGCGTAATTAGCTACAAAAGGCCAAAATAGATAGACAATATCTGACAAGGGTAGAAATGTTCAAAATGTTGACAAAAAATCTACCGTCCATTTGCATCACAACTGGCAGCTGACTCATAGGAGTTGTTGCCTTAAATACAGATTTTAACCAATTTTTTTTCTTCATATTTCTTGAATTTGCCTTTTTATCTCAAAAACTGTAATATTTAAAGAGAAACTTAAATCTTATTAAAAAGTATTGCTTTTCAATGATGATTTTGATCCAGTTTTTGCAAAAACTTGGAAACTTTAAATCTTGGGTAAACTCCTTAAATTATACTGCCTGGTCTCGTGGTAGCGTGTTCACCTCAAGTGCAGAAGGTTGTTTATTTTGAACCCAATCGGGTAAAACCAAAGACTTTAAAGTTGGTATTTGCTGCTTCTCCCCTAAGCAGTACTATTAAGGAGTAAGAGCAAATACTGGTTTGTTCAGAGTCAGAATAATGTGTCAAGGTAAGGTGACATGTCTCTCTGAGAACTAGTGTAAGAGATAAATTAGTCCTGGTAAAAATTGTCTGGTCAGACAAATATAACTAGTTTAATAAGTCCATGGATACAGAATTTACTAGTATATTTAGTCTGATGCCAGTAATTTATGTCCCCAGACTAATTTTCCTAGTCCATGACATCACTATTCCGAGGTAAAAATGTCCATGTCCTTTACTTTACTATAGGACAATGTATATTAAAAGAAATCATTCACATATTACAAACAATGGAATTTTTAATTCTCATGTTTTAATGTTGGTTAACAGTTGTGCATTAACATGATTTTAAAAGTGTTAACTTACTTCTTAAAAGCTTAATATTTAGAAGGTAGAAGACCTGGACCATTCATACTTATATAAATGCCTTATGTTATGAAGTTTCCGTTTGTTATATGTTCATTGTCCTTGACCTCATTTCATGGTTCAGTGACTACTTGGAAAAAAGTTAAGATTTTTAGTATGCTTAATTTCTCTCTTATAATGAGTATTAGGATAACTATATTTGGTATGTGAGTACCTTGCAAGGTCCTCATGTTCGTCAGACAGTTTTCACTAGGCTTGACCTTATTTCAGTGAACAAGGTTAAGCTTTTGTGGTCACGTCCATATCTCAGATACTATAAGCAATAGGTCTACTATATTTACTTTAGTGTATGAAATGATTGTAAGGTGTGCATGTCCAACTGGCAAGTGTTATGTGACCTGGACCTCATTTTCATGGTTCAGTGGTTACTGTTAAGTTTTTGTGTTTTGGTCTGTTTTTCTAGTACTGTATGCACCATGTCAAGTTTATTTGGTGTATGAAAATTTTTAAGGATGTACATGTTATTCTGGCATGTTTTATTCGACCTTAACCTCATTTTTATGGTTCATTGCTCAATGTTATTTTTTTGTTTTTGGTCAGTTTTTTCTATTTTCTTATTTTCAAATTAGCAATAGGTCAACTATATTTGGTGTATGGAATGATTGTAAGGTGCATATGTCTGACTGAGAAGTTTCATCTTACTTTGACTTTATTTTCGTAGTACATTGGACAATGTTAAGTTTTTGTGGTTTGGCCTATTTTTCAGATACTGTAAGCAAAAAGGCCCCTATATTTGGTGAATGAAATGATTGTAAGATGCACATGTCTGTCTGGCATGTTTTATATGACCTTGACCTCATTTTCATGGTTCATTGGTCAATGAAAAGTTTGCATTGTTTTGTCAGTTTATCATATGCTTTAAGCAACAGGTAAATTATATTTGGCGGATGTAACGATTGTAAGGTTTGCATGTCTGTCTGGCAAATTCATATAACCATGACCGCATTTTATGGCTCTTTGGTCAATCCTAAGTTTTCTTGTTTTTTTTTTCATTTTATCAGATATTATAAGCATATGTCTACTTGTTGTTGTATGAAATGACTGTAAGGTGTCATATAAAAATAAGAAGATGTCTGTCTGCCAAGGTTAATATTACTGTGATCTCATTTTCATATAATATTGATAATATTAAACAGCAAAAATGATGAGCAAGACAAGATACAAATGATCCAAAATTGTCAGTTGCCTACTTGAAATAAGTAATATTAGTTATTGCCATTAAATGATAGTGTTTACCCTTTTATGTGTAGGGCAAGAACATTCAAGATAAAGGGAAACTATAAACAAAAGAAATTATTAACAAAAATAGATTTACAGACGTCAACAAAGCCTAAATGGTAAGTCCACTTGTATAAAAGTTATTGCCCTTGAATAATGATTATTATGACAATAAGATGTGGTATGATAAATGAGAAAACTATACACCAGAGTTCAATTAAGTGGATGTAAGCAATGCAATTACTTATTAGAAGCCAATAATGACCTGTAAATAATGAGAAAACCCATACCCTATACATGATATAGTCATCTATAAAAGACACCACAAACAAAATTTGGAACAAAACATCAATCCAAACTTCAAATATACCAGACTAATTTATAAAAAAAATAAGTTATAAAAAATCGAAAATTGACGGACGTGAACCAACATCAACCACTGAACTATGTACAGGCTCCTGATTTTGGACAGGCAAAATTAAGGCAGGGTTGATATAAAAATAAGAAGCGGTATGATTGCCAATAAGACTTCTCTCCAATAGAGATCAAATGACATTAAATTTAACAAAAATAGTTCACTGTACAGCCTTCGACAATGAACAAACTCTATACCACATAGTAATCTATAAAAGGCCATGAAATAACAAATGTAAAACAATTCACAAAGGGCATGGCGTCTATCCGTGCTAAACATGCTTGGGGGAGACACCACAAAGGCGAAAGCTAATTGCCCGATTTTTGCACAAAACAATAAACAAACAAGAGGCTCTCAAGAGCCTGAATCGCTCACGTGTAATTTTTTACTTAAATCTTTCATCAATGATTATTTTTGCTTTTCAATATATATTAATGAATGGCTTAAAACTTCTTTTTTTTTTTAGATCTTACTTTGCTGAACATTTGCTGTTTACAGTTTATCTTTATCATTATTAATATTCAAGATAATAACCAAAATCTTCAAAATTTCCTTAAAATTACCAATTAAGTGGTAGCAACCCAACAATGTGTTATCAGATTCAACTGAAAATTTCAGGGCTGATAAAACTTCACATTATGAACACTTTAACCCCATGTCAGATTTCTCTAAATGCTTCGGTTTTGGAGATATAAGCCAAAAACTGCATTTTACCCCTATGTTCAATTTTTAGCCATGGCGGCCATGTTATTTGACGAAACAGTAAATAAAACATAAAGTTTATTCTGGATACCCTAAGCATCATTCAGCTTAAGTTTCGTGTATTTGGAGCGAACGGACCCGATACCCTGAACTACAGGTTCATACTTCGAGACTGTCTAAATGTGTACAATCCCGACGTCAAATGTTGATACTGTTCTACTTCAATGACTGTAGGATAACAAATAAGTTGACAGCAAATTCCAATCCAGAAACAAATTAATTGCAATGATCAATCGAAGGTCAATGGTAGACTTTCCCGCGCAAATGTCATGTGTTAAACGGGATATACCATTTTTAGGTTTATTTTGTCGTTCATATTCGGATCAATTTACACAGTAAAATAAAATATAAATGTCAACTATATATAATGGTTTTGAATTTAGTGACTTTGTCAGACAATGATTTATTTCTCGCAAACAACACTAAATAATATACATTAACTCGGCTCTGAATCTAAAAACCCTTAAACTACAATGGTATATGGAATCGTCTGAAACAGGTTCTCCTAACATCGATAAAGGTGAAATACGTAGATTCAGAATTTTTCACAAAGAAATAGGATCAGAGATAAAGCCCTATGTAAAGTGGAAACCAAAAAACACCTGAATTTAATCATCGGTTATTAAATTTGCTAGCATAAGAGCCTTGCAGTTGAAACTACGAACGATTATGTGTATCCTGTCAATCCCTGAAAAAATAATACTGTCTACCTCCGCGCGCCATGAACTGAATTTTTAATATTTTGTTATAGAGTATGTTAATAAGAAGATGTGGTATAATTGAAAATGAGACAACTCTCCACCAGAGACCAAATGACATAGAAGTCAGTATACTATTCCCTTGTTTATTGTCACAATGCAAAATAGCACGTTGTATTAAGTACTACACGTACACACAAACGTTATTTGATTTCCATCGTAAAAATATTACAAAATATCTTTTGACAAGTCGAGTTACGACGTCAGTGTAAACAATGCAGCATCGATGATATAAATCTTTATTTTGCGTGCGAGAGAGATTTTTTAATAAATATACTAAAATGAAGGTGGAATAAGTAATTTCTCAACAGCAACAAGACACACTTAAAATATTTTGAATATAACTTTTAAATTGATAATTGATAACTAAATGAATACATAGCCCGTCGTGTCGTTGTTTACTTCCGAAAGCGGCCGCCATTTTCAAAATATTGCAAACAAATGCCAAAATGTGAACTTTTCAATCAAATTTTGAAGCAAAAAGTTTGTTATCTAAACTGATTTGGATTTGAATTTCTTTGCCTTAAATGTATTGTCGACCTGTTTAGGGGTTGGAAGGATATTATTTACAACAAATAAATTGAGAAAATCGATGATATAAAAAGGTCCCATTGCAATTTTATCGAGTGTTAATGAAGAATTTAACGAAGGCTGTGTGGTTATGGCACCTCGATTTTTTAAACTTAATTTGAAGTAAGAAATCATATTTTTGAACTGAAATTGAGAACATATTTAATTGTAAGAAAAATCTGTATAAAGCGGGGTTGGAAGGTAAAATACACAATGTATAAAAAAAGTTACGATCGTTTAATCTATGTAGCCCGTACATTTTAATTGATAAAACGATCGGCCATTAATGATAAACAATTGACTTGTAAAAGTCACGTGATGACTGCGATAGTTGGATATGGTACAGGTACCGTCTCAAAACATATATAATAGCGTTATCATCGTACTCTATATTTTTTAATAAACATTCACATTAACAACGCACTTGTTCTGTCAGAAGGCAAATAGGTTGAAAAACATGAACGTTCTATATCTGTATCTGTATGGGTACGTGTAGAATCCTATTTAGGCTTTTATACGCGGTCGTTGTTATGGGCGGTGTTCCTATAGCGCGGTCTTGTATGCCTCTAAAAAATCTGCTCGCACAACTTTATCTGACAGTTGGTTCCAGTTTATATAATTGTGTCCACTAAAAATGAATGTTTATATTGTGGTTTTATTGCTGTCTTGCACTTTAAGTCCTCGTGTGTTGTTTATTATGTGCCGTTCGATTATGTTGTCTGTTTCACAGCTTGTAAGTTCTTTGGCTTTGACAGTTCTTTTCGGTCTTGCTGGTGTGACAAAATTGTCGACTGGTAAGCCGGCGCTAGTTCCTCAACCACCTTGTATATGAGGACTAGACGGAGGCTGCGTCTTCTTTCCTCTAGAGTCTCAATTTCTGGCTGACTTTCATGTTGGTTATGGACCCTGATTATTTTTGTCTCCTGTAGTTCTTTTTGATGAATCGTATGCCTCTGTTTTGTATACGCTCCAATTTTTCGATATCTCCTTTCATATATGGGTTCCAGATGGTTTTACCATATTCCATTGTAGATATTACTAGGGATATGTATGCTGCCTTTCTACACGCTACTGGTACGTTTTTTAATTTCCTTCTAATAAAGCCCAAGGTGGCGTTGGCTTTCTTGCAGATGTTATTTATGTGTATACTCTATTTCAGGTCGTTTGAGATTTGTAATCCTAAGTATGGATTCACTTGTACCACTTGTAGAATATGTTTATTGAGCGTGTAGAATTTGTCTGTTTTTTTATCGATGAATATGACATCACATTTTTGGCGTTGAATTTTATCCCTAATTTGTTGGCCTAAATTTCTAGTTGTTCCAAATGCGATTGAAGTTTGTGGTGGTCTTGGTCAGTTTTAATTGTTCCGTATAGTAGGCAATCGTCTGCAAATAATCTTACTGATGATGTTAGCTGTCTGGCAGGCCATTAATGTGGCAAATAAATAGGATTAGTCCTATGACAGTGTCAACTGAGGTTTCGCCGGATATTTCTCCTTCCACGATGGTGCGCATTGATCTGGTAGTCAGGAAGTTTAATAGCCATTTGTTTGTATTTCCTTTGTTTCCATATTGGTCTAGTTTGTGGAGTATTATGTTGTGTGGTACTGTGTCAAAGGCTTTGGAGAAGTCTAATATGGCTACCTAGGAGTCATACACATTTCAGTATAACTTACGATGAATTTTTGTCGTAAGATTTGTTGTAAAAAGAGTCGCTGGTCTATAGTTCTCTGCTAGGTGTTTGTCTCCTTTTTGAAGATACTTGATATATTTGCATCCTTCCAGTCTTTTGGTAGTTCACCTTTTTCTTTCCGATATATAAATAAACTTTTATTGTTGAAATATACAATGCCACGTGGTAGCATACCCATTGAGGTACCGTATCAAAGACATACTTATGTAACTTTCATAATCATTTACTTTGTTTATACTCAGTTTTTTAAGGCTAAAAGTAAGGAACCCATAATTCAACTATCCATTTAGCTGTATAACAGACAAATGGTGTATCTTTCTTTGAAACTTGAGGAAATCTGTATTCATAAACACGACATAAGTAGTAAGACATACATGTAGTCCTTATATCATACGACATCTTTTTTTTGACGTGCAAAAGAAAATAGGTTTACCGATAGAAAGTGCCTCTCTGGGAGACTTTAATTTAAGCTTCGTTTGCTTAAATAATCGTGCTGTCAATCCATATTACAGGTCCTTCCTATTGTATTTGTTGTTTATTTGTTTTAGTCCAAAAGATGCATGACATATGTGTTACTGGACGTTAAGCAAACAACAATCAATCAATTATATCCGAGAAGACGCACACATGTAGTTTCAGATGAGTTGTGATAAAAAGGGAATCAACGTCCTTGGAAACCCAATTATGAAAGTATGTCCTCCTTCTCTAATAGCATGGACCATACTGAGTAATTTATTGTTGTTAATTGCGTAACGCTAAGTGATCAATTTTTAAAACTTAATCCGAAAGACTCTCGTGTAAGGTAAAAGAAAAGACTGACTTTCTAGAAGATGTATTTTATACACGACGAAACTTTGAAAAAAATACAGAACCCAACAAAAAGGCAGGGCGGAAACCCAATATCTAGATGTGTTTATGAAAACCTTCACGCTTTCTTTTCTATAAAGTTTTGAAAAATTTCTAATTCCGTGGAAAGTTTATAATTAAATGAAATTATATCATCATTGTACAACACAGCCGGTATTATATATTATATCGACGAATGTTGGTGCTGCTGTCGGGCATGTTAAAAAAGCTTAAGGATAATTTAACAATTTAATAATAATTCGTTTTTTTTAAATTTTGATCTCGGATTTTCTTAAAATAACCTTTCAAACATGTTTAAAATTATGCACCGCCTCGGTGGTATCGTGGTAGCGTGTTTGCCTCGAGTGCGGCCGGATCAAACCAAAGATTTTAAAATTGGTATTTGCTGCTTCTCCGCTAAGCACGCGGCATTAAGGAGTAAGAGTAAAGACTGGTCGGCTCGGATTCAGAATAATGTGTCCGGGAAAGGTGACATGTCTTCCTGCGGACTGTTACCTTGTGAACTAGCATATTAAAAAATCCGGCTCAGCGTGTCGGTCTAATACAAAGCAGGTTAAATAATGATATTACATAAGCATGTTCTCGTCCTAAATATGCATATTAATTTGCCGCTGGACGTTAAGCAGCCAATCTTCATTATCACCATAACAGCTGTAAGGGAACGACCAATGGCATTTGATTTTCTGTGGGTAATGGTACTGATGAGTTGTGTTTCGCATGAGTATCCTGATCTGAATCCATGATTTAAGTTGGTTAAAATCTTGTTTTTTCTCCAATGTTTTAGGATGTGCATGCATATGATGTGTTCTAGAATTTGCTGGTGACAGATGTTAAAGATACAGCGGCTCTTTTCACAATAACACTTAGGAGTCATACACATTTCAGTATAACTTACGATGAATTTTAGTCGTAAGATTTGTTGTGAAAAGAGTCGCTGGTCTATAGTTCTCTGCTAGGTGTTTGTCTCCTTTTTGAAGATACTTGGTATATGTGCATCCTTCCAGTCTTTTGGTAGTTCACCTTTTACCTTCCGATATATAAATAAACTTTTATTGTTGAAATATACAATGCCACGTGGTAGCATATCCATCAAGGTACCGTATCAAAGACATACTTAATGTAACTTTCAGAATCATTTACTTTGTTTATACTCAGTTTTTTAAGGCTAAAAGTAAGGAACCCATAATTCAACTACCATTTAGCTGTATAACAGACAAACGGTGTATCTTTCTTTGAAACTTGGCGAAATCTGCATTCATAAACACGACGTAAGTAGTAAGACATACATGTAGTCCTTATATGATACGGCATCTTTTTTTTCAAGGTGCAAAAGAAAATAGGTTTACCGATAGAAAGTGCCTCTCTGGGAGACTTTAATTTAAGCTTTGTTTGCTTAAATAGTCGTGATTTAAATCATATAATTAAACAAATGATTAGCTTACCTGCAGTCTGACCGCCAGCGTTTGAAACCGTCACTGTCTTGTCTGAATCATTATAAAAATAGTTTTATTTTGATAAAATAATGGTACTCATAACTTAATATACAACCTAAAAACTGCGTGATAAACAGTACTTAATAAATGTAATAATACTTGAAATATTTCGCTTTGTCTTAATAGACATATTAATACAGTTATATTTATAATGTAGTTTTTCGATCAATTCTTCTGATACCAGTATTTTTTGTAGAAACGAAAAGGTTAACTTCACGCTTACTTATTGTCTAAAGCAATACTAAAACAATGTTTAGTTTCTAAAAGCTGCACAAATTGTACTGTGTATGGAACATAGAACAGCTTATTTTAAAACTCAAACTTGGAATTTTATTTAAAAAAAAAACAGTTGTAAAAGGTAAAATAACAAAAATAACGACCTCCAAGGAAAATTCAAAACGAAAAGTTCCTTATAAAATAGCAAAATCAAAAGCTCAAATACACCAAACGAATGGAAAACAACTGTCATATTCCTGACTTGGTACAGGCATTTCCTTATGTAGCAAAGGGTGGATTAAACCTGGTTTTAAAGCTAGCTAAACCTCTCATTTGTATGACAGTCGCATAAAATTCCATTATATTTACAACAATGTGTGAACAAAACAAATAGACATAATAGGTAAAAATGTCAAAAATAGGGGTACAGCAGTCAACATTGTGTCATAATCTTAATCACTTTAAAAACAAACAAATATGTCAACAAAGAAAAACAACATGGCATATAAACAAAGCACATAAGCAAAAATGAAAGACAGGAATACAAAAAATAAAAATAGCACAGTAACATAACCCAAGCAAATTAAATCTACAATTAAAACAACCACACATTGTGTTTAAATGAATATGTATAAATAAACGGATTTCTTCTATTGTACACTATTTATCAAGGGAGTGTTTTGAAACTGGTGGTCAGTTTTGTAACCTAGATTATGTGTTCTGAACCTCGGTTCATACCACTCAAGATAGTTTCTGGGGAAACTTCTACACAGACAGTAAAACACTAGAGGCGTCCGTTTGGCTGTGCTGGATGTATAAATACGCTGCCACGTTCGGTCAAAATGAGGAGGTTAATTCCGATGCGTCGTGTAGAGAGATTATCGGGCTCTCTGCTCGTTAAGAGAACTAGCAATAACCCGTTGATGGGGTCCGAAAGGGTCTGTTACAAGGCTAAATTGCTGTCCCTATTCAAAATATTTTTTCCCGGCGCATTCCAAATTTCCGGCCCCTCATCCCGGTCAATCCATATTACAGGTCCTACCTATTGTATTTGTTGTTTATTTGTTTTAGTCCAAAAAATTTAAAACAACACGTTTAATAGTTTCATGCGTCCGAAGCGCTTTTCTGGATTTACCTTCATCAGAAACGCTCAAAGACAAACAATTGAAATCCGAGGGATGTATAAGTACCGAAACAGTTGAAGAGCTATATGACAAAAATACCTAAAACAAATAGCCAAATCCATCTAAGGTCAACCTTGCCTGAGAAAGTTGAAACCTTAGTTTCTTTATAATTTCAAAATTTATAAACGGGCAATTTTAGAAAAGTTTGCTATAAATCATGTCAGTACCGAAGTACTGACTACTGAGCTGATGATACCCTCGGGAACTGATAGTCCACCAGCAGAGGTATCGACCCAGTAATGTAAAAAATTGAAAGAAACACGTTTAATAGTTTCATACGCCCGAAGCGATTTTCTGGATTTACCTTCATCAGGAACGCTCAAAGCCAAACATTTGAAATCCGAGGGATGTAAAAGTACCGAAATAGTTGAAGAGCTATATGACAAAAATACCTAAAACAAATAGCCAAATCCATCTAAGGTCAACTTTGCATGAGGGAGTTGAAACCTTAGTTTCTTTATAATTTCAAAATTTAAAAACGGACAATTTTAGAAAAGTTTGCTATAAATCATGTCAGTACCGAAGTACTGACTACTGAGCTGATGATACCCTCGGGGACTGATAGTCCACCAGCAGAGGTATCGACCCAGTGATGTAAAAAATTGAAAACAACACGTTTAATAGTTTCATGCGTCCGAAGCGCTTTTCTGGATTTATTTCATCAGGAACGCTCAAAGCCAAACATTTGAAATCCGAGGGATGTATAAGTACCGAAACAGTTGAAGAGCTATATGACAAAAATACCTAAAACAAATAGCCAAATCCATCTAAGGTCAACTTTGCCTGAGGGAGTTGAAACCTTAGTTTCTTTATAATTTCAAAATTTATAAACGGGCAATTTTAGAAAAGTTATGTTTATATGCCATTTTGTTTTTCTTTGTTGACATATTTGTTTGTTTTTAAAGTGATTAAGATTATGACACAATGTTGACTGCTGTACCCCTATTTTTGACATTTTTACCTATTATGTCTATATTTCTTATTGTTGAAATATACAATGCCACGTGGTAGCATATCCATCGAGGTACTGTATCAAAGACATACTAAATGTAACTTTCAGAATCATTTACTTTGTTTATACTCAGTTTTTTAAGGCTAAAAGTAAGGAACCCATAATTCAACTATCCATTTAGCTGTATAACAGACAAATGGTGTATCTTTCTTTGAAACTTGACGAAATCTGCATTCATAAACACGACGTAAGTAGTAAGACAAACATGTAGTCCTAATATCATACGACATCTTTTTTTTAAGGTGCAAAAGAAAATAGGTTTACCGATAGAAAGTGCCTCTCTGGGAGACTTTAATTTAAGCTTCGTTTGCTTAAATAATCGTGATTTAAATCATATAATTAAACAAATGATTAGCTTACCTGTAGTCTGACCGCCAGCGTTTGAAACCGGCACTGTCTTGTCTGAATCATTATAAAAATAGTTTTATTTTGATAAAATAATGGTACTCATAACTTAATATACAACCTAGAAACTGCGTGATAAACAGTACTAAATGAATGTAATAATACTTGAAATATTTCGTTTTGTCTTAATAGACATATTATTACAGTTATATTTATAATGTAGTTTTTCGATCAATTCTTCTGATACCAGTATTTTTTTGTAGAAACGAAAAGGTTAACTTCACGCTAACTTATAGTCTAAAGCAATACTAAATCAATGTTTAGTTTCTAAAAGCTGCACAAATTGTACTGTGTATGGAACATAGAACAGCTTATTTTAAAACTCAAACTTGGAATTTTATTAAAAAAAAACAGTTGTAAAAGGTAAAATAACAAAAATACCGACCTCCAAGGAAAATTCAAAACGAAAAGTTCCTTATCAAATAGCAAAATCAAAAGCTCAAACACACCAAACGAATGGAAAACAACTGTCATATTCCTGACTTGGTACAGCCATTTCCTTATGTAGAAAAGAGTGGATTAAACCTGGTTTTAAAGCTAGCTAAACCTCTTACTTGTATGACAGTCGAATAAAATTCTATTATATTGACAACAATGTGTGAACAATGTGTGAACAAAACAAACAGACATAATAGGTAAAAATGTCAAAAAAAGCGGTACAGCAGTCAACATTGTGTTATAATCTTAATCACTTTAAAAACAAACAAATATGTCAACAAAGAAAAACAACATGGCATATAAACAAAGCACATAAGCAAAAATGAAAGACAGGAATACAAAAAAATGACAATAGCACAATAACATAGCCCAAGCAAATTAAATCTCCAATTAAAACAGCCACACATTGTGTTTTAATGAATTTGTATAAATAAACGGATTTCTTCTATTGTACACTATTTATCAAGGGAGTGTTTTGAAACTGGTGGTCAGTTTTGTAACCTAGATTATGTGTTCTGAACCTCGGTTCATACCACTCTAGATTGTTTCTGGGGAAACTCCTACACAGACAGTAAAACACTTGAGGCGTACGTTTGGCTGTGCGGGATGTAAAAATACGCAGCCACGTTCGGTCAGAACGAGGAGGTTAATTCCGATTTCTCGTGTAGAGAGATTATCGGGCTCTCTGCTCGTTAAGAGACCTAGCAATATCTCGTTGATGGGGTCCGAAAGGGTCTGTTACAAGGCTAAATTGCTGTCCCTATTCAAAATACTCTTATTTTCCCGGCGCTTTCCAAATTTCCGGCTCCTCATCCCGGTCAATCAATATTACAGGTCCTACCTATTGTATTTGTTGTTTATTTGTTTTAGTCCAAAAGATGCATGACATATGTGCAACTGGACGTTAAGCAAACAACAATCAATCAATTATATCCGAGAAGACGCACACATGTAGTTTCAGATGAGTTGTGATAAAAAGGGAATCAACGTCCTTGGAAACCCAATTATGAAAGTATGTCCTCCTTCTCTAATAGCATGGACCATACTGAGTAATTGATTGTTGTTAATTGCGTAACGCTAAGTGATCAATTTTTAAAGCTTAATCCGAAAGACTCTCGTGTAAGGTAAAAGAAAAGACTGACTTTCTAGAAGATATATTCTATACACGACGAAACTTTGAAAAAAATACAGAACCCAACAAAAAGGCAGAGCGGAAACCCAATATCTAGATGTGTTTATGAAAACCTTCACGCATTCTTTTCTATAAAGTTTTGAAAAATTTCTAATTCCGTGGAAAGTTTATTATTAAATGGAATTATAGCTATAAATTGTTTGATCATTGTACAACGCAGCCGACATCATATGTTATATTGACGAATGTTGGTGCTGCTGTCGGGCATGTTAAAAAGCTAACGGATAATTTAACAATTTGATAATAATTCGATTTTGTAAATTTTGATCTCGGATATTCTTTAAAAATCCCTTCAAACATGTTTAAAATTCTTACAATTTTAAGCTGCATGGGACACTGTACATCGGTATCTAGTGGCGATATATTAATTAGTTTCTGGTTTATAACAGCTGTACAACGCCTCGGTGCGGGAGGTCGTTGGTTCGAGCCGCGGCCGGATCAAACCAAAGACTTTAAAATTGGTATTTGCTGCTTCTCCGCTAAGCATGCGGCATTAAGGAGTAAGAGTAAAGACTGGTCGGGTCGGAGTCAGAATAATGTGTCCGGGTAAGGTGACATGTCTTCATGCGGACTGTTACCTTGTGAACTAGCAAGTTAAGAAATCCGCCTCATTGTGTTGGTCTAATACAAAGCAGGTTAAATAAAGATATGAACATGTTCTCGTCCTAAACATGCAAATTAATTTGCCGCTGGACGTTAAGCAGCCAATCATCATCATCATCATCATTATCATCATAACAGCTGTAAAGGCAGGCTGTAATGGAACGATCAATGGCCTTTGATTTTCTGTGGGGGGAGTGGGGGAAAGGCAGGAGAATTTTGAAAATGAATAACTTGACCTGGTAAGAACTAAAAATAAATAACTTTGAACAAGACAGGATGAAAATCTGCAACAGAAAATGCAGGAAACACTGAATGTGTACAAAAGTGAAAATAAATTTTCGCGCGGAAAAACGGAAAAATATAGGAATGCGTAGCAACAAATGAAACTAAATGACCAATCCGCAAAAAAATTACCCTGTCCCCCTCCCAGAATATAAAAAACATCGTTCCCTAAGTAATTCCGATTTTATTGTTTGTAACATGAATGGTAATTTTTCCTTTGATCTTCAAGTGAGTTAATTTCGGTTATTCTTAGAGGAGTGCGTTAACTGAATGATTTTTCATTGATTGCACTCTCCAATCCCGCCGTTGACCGCATCTCGTTGGAATAGCAAAGAATGGAAGGAGCTTAAACCAGTGCTCTAACTTCCATCTCAGAAGTTGTTAATGCACAGTCTGGCTCCGCCTCCTTCGAGAAGTAAATAATGAAAGAATAAAACAAAATGTAATAGAAATATACATTTTCCTACTGTTATTTTGGTTGAATTCCTGTTTTTATCTTGTCGAAATTAATAATATTCTAAAAAAAAATATGTCACTGGATGTTTTGTAATTTTCGCCATTTTATAAAGGTCTATCTCCGTGAATTGACCATGCTTCAAATATTTGTCCCTGGACCTTACTCGCAATCAACAACCATTCCAATCAATTAACTGATCTTCTTACAGTTGTTGGGAATGGAAAAATAGTATTAATTACTTTCATATTTTGGTATTGGAAAATTTTTCCTTCTTATCACAACGTTAAAAATCCTTTGAAACTACACGTCATTCTCGGGTTTGATTGATTGATTGATTGATTGATTGGTGTTTAACGCCACTTTCAACACTATTGTGCTATTTCATGGCGGTCATTTTTTATTGGTGGAGGAAGCCGGAGTGCCCGGAGAGAACACCGACCTTTGGTAGGAAAACTAACAATCCCAGTCAATTAAGATTGGAGTCATGTGCACCTGTCCCGTGCGGGATTCGAACTCACAACCTCAGTGTTGACTGGCTAGAGATACAGTATACGTAGTTCGACTATTAAGACCACTCGGCCACCGGGTTTGAAGGCAGATAAACATCGAATAAAATTTTGCAACCCCCCCCCCCCCCCTCCCCCACTCAAGAATTTTCGGGGAGAAAAAAATACTCAATAACACATGAATGGCTATCGAGTCTGAATACAAATCCAATTGTCATCTGCTGCATGTGTTAATTTTCTGAAAATCAAATATAGTATCGCGCCACTATTTGATTGACATATTGAATAGTAAAGTAAAGTTTTATTGGTCAGCATTTAACCTTTGACATGTGTCATAGCCTATTAATGTTACAAATCATATATAGCCACGCCTTACTCATTAATATATTTAACCCACTCAAAGCTGCGCTTTACGTGAATTAAATACGTTAATTCGTAAAAGGCGTGCTATATATATAACTTGAAGCGCTGTTTTAGAAAATGAATACAAACAATCCTCTTCTGCAACCCATAGAGTAGTGAATGTACACTATGTACAAAGGTACGGCCCAGGGTGGGGTAATATTTTATGCGTTTTGGACTGTTGAAAATCAAATTTTGTATACTTGTATATAGTTTATTGACCAAAGCCAAAAGGTCACGGCAAATTTGGTAAACAAATTAATGCAACAGAATCAGTGAACAGCGCAACATCATACTCCTCACTTTTGCATGGCAGCATAGCATCTACCAATAAAACTCATTCTGTGAAATATCAAAAGTTGCGTTCTATATTTTGAATACATGATTTATTCATAATTTTTATTAACTTTGATTAATTTGATTTTTTCAATTTTTATTTTTTTCTGTTGTTGCTATAAAAGAAGAAGATGTGCTATGATCGCCAATGAGACAACTCTCCACCAGAGACCAAATGGCATAGAAGTAAACAACTATAGGTCACCGGACGGCCTTCAACTATGTGCAAAACCATACCGCATAGTAAGCTAAAACAGGTCCCGAAAGGAAAAGTGTAAAACAATTCAAACGAGAAAACTAACGGACTGGTTAATGTAGAGAACAATAAACGTAAAAGAAATATGATATACAGCAATAAACGATAAATACTGAATTACGGGTTCCTGACTTGCATTGGACAGGCACGTACAGAATGGGGCGCGGTTAAACATGTTAACTTTGCTACTCAGACCTGCAGACAGAAGTTTATACGTAATATTTAAAATTCAAACGATTTTGGTTCAGGAAAGACTATGTTTAATGTTTTGCTATATTTATCTATTATATTTTACTGATGTGTACAAAAATATCAGTTATACAAAACACGACGGATACTTGTAGATATCGTCAAGAGATCAGATTGTATTTCGTTTTATTTTTCCTAATGACTTGATCGGTGTTCTGTTTTACATTTTAGTCTACATGGACATTTTTCTTCTTTTAACTTAATTTTATGATGGTTTTCTTTCCGAAAGATAAAAGCATAGATCGTCTTATTTTTCAGAAATCATTTAAGATATAAGGTAACAAGTAACCGATTAATGAGTTTGATTTACATGTCTAAAATCGATGTGATTCTCTGCCTGTTACCGTTTCCGTATATTACTGTATCTGACAAAAGCGGTACATGATCGTTTCCTTTGGGTCTACTACAAAATGATAAGGATCGGTTGAACGGTGTTAGTTGTCTACACTCACAAAAGTATGGTCACGCATGCGCATGCAACAAACACTTACATGTTGTACGTCCATCTACAGCATCTACAGGAATGCATCCCTTCACATTATCACACCTGCGCATGGATAATAATAATGAAAAAAATTCCTAACTTTCTATATTTTAATTTATAAGCAATATTATCTGTAAACACGTTCTTTCTGAAATGCTTGTTCCGTATACCATATTTTTATGCAACCAAACGACACAAAAAAATAAAAGATTCATATCAACAGGTAAAATGTACGGACAATAGGCAAGTATCCACAGTATATTTCAAGCTCTCAGATCTGTGATCAACACAAAATATCCAAACGAACCAGGGTAAACAAAAACAAAAAACCAAAGAAAGCGAAATAAACACACAAAAACATGTATATGGTATAACTCGAGGGTATAACGTGCTTACAATACACTGAGGTAATTCAGAATTCGGGTAACAACAAATTGAAGCAATTCCAGAGGAAGTCCTGACGTTTCCAGTTTGGTGTTAGCTTTATTTGCTCTGTGTTGAGGGTATCAATCTGCTTGTAGATGGAGAATAGCTAAAAAGCACCTTCTAGTTTTTGCCCAGCTCGTTTAAATATAATTGTACCTGGTATGATTTAATTAAAAGTGGTGTTTCACTTTGATATTTTATGTTGTATCATACATAATTAAACAATATTTAGGATATCTCCTTCAATTTTTTCTTTACTGCCTGTTGACATAATTTAAATGACACAAGTAAATTTTGCTATTTATTTTTTATTCACCAAATACAACTGAAGGGTAGGTTGGAATTTCCTCAGACAAATATGATCTTGGTTAGTTTTTGCTGTAGTTTTTTATACGATTAGTTATAATGCTTTGTGTTTTTGCCATTTCAAATTGTTGGAATGTGTTTCTAAAACAAATTCGGCAGGAATGTTAGTGCCCTAAATCGACTTCACTTCCTGTTTCAGGCGTATGAATATCAGTAACATAGTTTTCTGCTACAATTGGGCTGTTTCTCCTGATGATGTAGTACCAGTTTTCGTAGCTACAATGTGCCATCAAGCCCGATAGCCAGTCCGCCAGTCTTAATATGATTGATACATTTTTATCCTGCAATCGACCATTTTAAAATACAAATGCAGGTGTATCTAAAGGTGAAGCGACAAAGGTAATAACGTTAAGTATCCGTATATAATCTCCTTTCATCTTGTTTCCTCTTACGAGCGCGACGAGCCTTGATTGTCTTCCTGTTCAAATAATGAAAAATCAAATCTATGTTCTATAATGCTTAAACATTGTATTTGTCTCTCTTTCTTCCTGATTATCAAAGATCAGAATCAAAAATAGTTTGCTTTACGGATATTTCCAATCGAAATAGTTCAAGCATTATTTACATAAAATCAATTTTAATATATTTTCCCTGATCTACTGTACGTTAATATCATATAAAATATATTTAATAATTATCTTGAGACCTTTCCGTGCTGTTACATCTCCATTGCTCTGCGCATTTGCTACCATATCGTTCGTCCACGCATTTTGTACACCTTTCGAAAAGTGACCAATCGGACATTCTGAAAGAAGTATTTAAATTTTAAAGACACAATTTTCATTTGATGATGCGGTATTATTTAAGAGCAAAAACAATTACAGTCTTATTTTCTTCAGTGATATTGGTGGCAAGTGTTGTTTCATTTCTTATTTTAGTAAGGAACAAAGTCTTGTTTATAAAGTTTCATTCGTATGACGTTACAGACTGTTCTAAAAATGCTAAATATTTTTCACGGAAATATACAAAAGTTTTTTTCTTTTACAGTTTGCTTCATCACGACAATTAATAGAGCAAATTGCCCTCTTATATGTTCGATTTGCTTTAATACAACATCTTCAAACTGATAACCATGTCTTATTAATCAACGGTAAATGTCTAGTAATGAATGGACTTCTAGCCTTATATTATAAAAACGAAAGTGTATAGTCAGAAATGTCTTACAGTAAGTGATGTGTTACATGTACATGCTGTGATCATAATATATTCAATTATAACATGATAAATACATACAGGACGCACAACATAAAAATGTATGGATTAGCAACATACAGTCCTTGAATGTTGTAAACTTTCCACTTATACTATACACCGTTACCGCATACACAATTAAGCCATATACAATTCCCCGAACACCATATATCATAAGCCATTCTTCCACCCCTCATACGTGTTTTGAACATTAAGCACAAGTCTTGTTTCATGTCTAGCGACTCGACCAGAAATCTAACTTTGTATTTATTTCTAATGGACTTAGTAAAGCTTTAGACTATATAAGCGATATTATACGATATTAGACTTGAATTTGTTTATATCAGTAAACCCTTCGACTGTGACACTATGATCGCTCTATAAGCTGCAAAGGATGGAAATTGTTGATGAACCTCTCCTAAAATGGCTAAATGATTACTTATTTAACAGAAAACATACGGTTGTTATAAAAGGGGTAGCATCTTCCGAGGCTGATGTGAATGCTTGAGTACCACAGGGTCCAAATAGTGGCCCCTAGCTATTCCCGTTTTATCATACACCAATAGCATAACGAAGTCAGCTATAATTATTAATTTGTTCGCGGAAGATACAGGTATTTATGCAGATGTAGATAATCCACTAGTTTTGTCGATATCTCTTAACGGCAAAATAAAAAGTCGTCGGATAAATGGTTGGTACACTTTAATCCATCCAATACCAAATTTCTTGTGTTCTAAAGAAAGAGCGAACGAGATTTTCATATCAACTTAATATGAATTTCGTCATAATAAAAATTGTCCAGACAAATAAGCACACATGATTAACTTTCTCGAGTGATGGTACATAGAATCATTACATTGAAAAAATTAGATTAAAGAAGTTACCACCACTAATATTTCTGATTCGCCTAATTAAAAATTGAATCTTGAACAAATAGATATATTGGGTGCGTACGCCCATTACTAGCATATGGTGATTTTGTATTTAACAATTGTCCTGGGTATTTAAAAAAACAGGTTGGATAGATAAATAACAGTTGCTGCGTGCATCGTTAACAAATCTGATCAATCTACCTTTACTTTTGGAAGAATGTGGATTGGACAATCCCAAAATACGAAGAGACAATCATAATCTACTACAGTAACTTGTTTATTACATGGTTAATTGGAAAACCCCATGTTACTTAACCGATATTCTTCCTTTTCAGTTTATTACCATACACCAATATAGACTTCGTAACGCTATTCATTTCTAGTCCGTTCCTTCTTGAACTGCAGTAACTTATTATTTAAATAGCTTTCTTCCATTAAAAGTTCGACTTCAGAATAACCATCAATCAAATTTAAATGATTTCCCTCTCAATAAAAATTCGCAATTATTGAACAAAACAAGTTAAGTTTTCACAGGGCAACGAAATGATAATAATTTGAACTATCATCTAATATCAAAACTTATATGTACCAAAGGTATAAATATACGGACATATTTGTTGAACTTAACTCATCTTTTTAGATGTTTATATTTTCTCTCTAATACATTTAAAAATTACCAACACATCTTTCGTCTATTTGGTAATAAATGTTGCAGCAATGCATCACTATAACAGTCGTGTTAATCATACCTTGTTGTACTCTGAATTAAGAGGAATCTTTTTTTAGTTCATAAATATTTAATTGTAATAAAAAAAAACAATTAAGAATTGAATGCTTCTTTTTTTAAATTTATTGGGGTGTAAAAGCCTTGACCGAAGTACATTTTGTATGAAGCGCGGAAGCGCTTCATTCTAAAAATGTACGCACGGTCAACGCTTTTACAACCCTATAAAATTACAAAAAAAAGCATTCAATACTTATAATTACATTTGTTTGCTAGGATCATGAATACACGATTTCTATCAAGTTTTTCTTTTATTTACCTGTAAACTTTATTGTGGAAGCTCGTGTCATCATGAATGTTACATTTCATTTTTAAATGAAGGTTAATTTGAGGAATGACGTGAAATTGCTGTTAGCCAATTAAAATAACGTGTTGTAATGAAACATACTTGGCCGTACGGTGACCTATAGTTGTTAATTTCTGTGTCATTTGGTTTCTTGTGGAGAGTTGTCTCATTGGCAATCATACCACATCTTCTTTTTTATATTGTAATGTAATTATTAGATTTTGACACAAACGATATAGCAACAGTGGCGGATTAACCGGGGGCATAGGGGGCACGTGCCCCCAGTCCAGGTCACCAAAAAAATTTCTAACAATTTTATTGCTACTTAATCTGCTTATCTTGAGCGGCAATTAATCACGGCTTGATTTGACTTCTTTAATTTAAACTGGCTATTAACTAATCCCAGCTTCAACATGCGTGATTTATGACAACTTTTCGGTGAGTGTGTAAATATTGACACCTGTTCGTAATGTCTCTTTACAATAGATTTTATGTAAACATGTTAGGATGAATGTTGGTGCCTATTAAAACGTTTAAATCCGCTGTATTTGTTTGCACCTATCCTAAGTCAGGAACCTGATGTTCAGTGGTTGTCGTTTGTTGATGTGGTTCATAAGTGTTTCTCGGTTTTTTTTATATAGATTAGACCGTTGGTTATCCTGTTTGAATGGTTTTACACTAGTCATTTTTGGGCCTTTTATAACTTGCTGTTCGGTGTGAGCCAAGACTCCGTGTTGAAGGCCGTACTTTGACCTATAATGGCTTACTTTTACAATTTGTGACTTGGATAGAGAGTTGTCTCATTGGCACTCATACCACATCTTTTTATATCTATGTACATGTTGATTGGAGTAGTACGAATATTTTTAATATCGATTAACAGGTGAAATCTTCTGATCAGGAAAAAAATTACTAAAATCTGTGTTTTTAAAGAATATGTACAAACAAAAAAGTAAAAGAACAAAAATACCGAACTTCAAGGAAAATTCAAATCACAAAGTCCCTTATCAAAAGGCAAAATCAAAAGCTCAAACACATCAAACGAATTGAAAACAATTGTCATATTTCTGACTTGGTACAGGCATTTCCTCATGTAGAAAATGGTGGATTAAACCTGGTTTCATAGCTAGCTAAACCTCTCACTTGTATAACAGCATAAAATTCCATTATATTGACAACAACATGAACAATGTGTGAACAAAACAAACAGACATAATATGTAAAAATGTCAAAAATAGGGGTACATCAGTCAACATTGTGTTATAAACTTAATCACTATAAAAACAGACAAATATGTCAACAAAGAAAAACAAAATGGCATATAGACAAAGCACGTAGGCAAAAGTGAAAGACAAGAATACACAAAATGACCACAGCACAACAAACACATTGGCGGGATGCATAAGTACCTAGCCATGCCAAAAGGATATAACCAAAAATGGACTAAACAGTAAAGGTTAATAATTAACAAAGACAAATAAAATAACACGATAACACTTAATTAAGTGTCAAGAATGTTGGTATCGATATATGGGATATGTCCTCATGCATAACAAAATACTCACATTATCATTTCTTGTGAATTTATTTTTTTCGAAACTGTCTTTTTTGTGACTTTATTCAACAACAAACTATTTTTTTTCAAATCATACAATATTTTTTCTAAACAAAAGGAATAAAATTGAGAATGGTAATGGGGAATGTGTCAAAGAGACAACAACCCGACCATCGAGTAGACAACAGCCGAAGGCCACCAATGGGTCTTCAATGCAGCGAGAAATTCCCGCACCCGGAGGCGTCTTTCAGCTGGCCCCTAAACAAATATTTATACTAGTTCAGTGATAATGGACGTCATACTAAACTCCAAATTATACACAAGAAACTAAAATTAAAAATGATACAAGACTAACAAAGGCCGGAGGCTCCTGACTTGTGACAGGCGCAAAAATGCGGCGGGGTTAAACATGTTTTTTGAGATCTCAACCCTCCCACTATACCTCTAGCCAATGTAGAAAAAACAAACGTACAACAGTATGCTAAAAAAACAATGCAAAACTCAAGGAAATGAAAAATAGAATACTTGTGCATCATTGAACGAACATAAGGAAATAGCTTTATGTACTAATACGAGTCATGATCAAGTGTTTTTATTTTAAGGTCAGCAGGGTTTAAGAACATCCGTTATATATATATAAGTCTAAATTGAAAACAACGTTCAAACCTATGATTGCGTTGGATAAAAACCGCAATTTTTATACGTGTGCATGCAAAACAAATTTCTTGAACCCTGCTGACTGCCATTGGCGATTGCCAAATAAACGGATCACAAATGTAACAAAATGGATCTTAACTATTAATTTAATACCAAACAGAAAACAATAAACTTGCGGTAAAGATGGTATACCGCAAACATGAGGTGCAAAAATTTGTACACCATATCCGGATTTCGACATATACACCCGAAGGCAAATATAATACAAGCCCAAACGAAAAAATATAAATAAGTCTAAATTGAAAACAACGTTCAATATATATAAGTAAAGCATCTACTTGAAAAAGCATAGCAATCGTTTAACAACTTTAACTACTGGTGATTCTTTCAATCGTAGTTTTGATCGGCTGTATATCAAATACGCATGTTTAGATAATATATGCTCGTAATGGAATCATACATCATAGGAAGGTCGATTTGAGTCTATATACAGCTATATGGCCTTGAAAAACCTCAAACAAAATAGCGACGATATAATTTCTTCCCGGTTTTCGTTATTTTGGGATTTTTCCTAAATAAAGAAGCATCCGATTCCCTGCTAATTTATATCTGCTTACCCTTGGGATAAGATATTCATTAGGGTTCAGATTACACCGAAAAGGAGCAATCGCGTCTCTCGTATTAATATTCTGATTAGAAAGGTTCTAACAAAAAACGCCAAACTACACTCAAAATTACCAGGTCAACATTTATCGGCTGCAACCTCATTTTTAATTATCTTCGAGCTGTTCTATGATTAGCAGAAATGACGTCATTGAAAATAAACACAAAAGAAGCGGTGATTTGAAAAGGTGACCGTTGAGGTAATGGTCAATGTTATGGTCTTGTCAAAATTTAATTTGAATTGAAAATCCATCTACTGAACCAAGCATTTTGTTTGAATGCGAATTTTGGACTGTAACGCTTTCTGCATGAATTAATGTTGTGCGAGCATATACAACGAAATATAAGGGTTAAAGGGATGAACAAATATGTTAGCTTTCTGTCATATTATGGTAATATGCGTTCCACGGCTGTTTTCAAATGTCCATATATGTTGACTAGTATTAATATAAAATTGTCTAACTGGTCGAAATTCTTATCCTAGCAATAAACTATAACTTAGTTCACACCAAATAAATTTCTAGTTCTTCGGACTCTTTCCTACGAAAAAGGGTAGCGAGAGAGCGAAATTTTTTCATTTGTTTTTTTCCGAAATTTGATTTTTAGCAGGCGAAAGAATTTTTTACTAGCGAGCAATATAATTTCTAATTTATATAATATAAAATCTATGAAAAGAATTTTAAGCAAGCGAGCGATTAGAAATTTACATAGTTTTGGTGCTTGATATTTAATATATCTCATATCCTAATTCTTATATTACCCTACTGTTCTTCTCAATTTGTTCTCTGACACCCAGTTTCACAACATTTCCAAATTAAGTATAAAATGGTTAACTTGTAGCAAAACCTACAACTTTGTGTAGTCTATATATTCTAAAAAATATGATCCTGCTGAACATGTAAAAGTGCAACAGCTTTGAACAGGCATGCATCCATGTTTGATGTAAGTTATAATTGATGCGTTGTATGTTGTTTTAAATGTACGTATGGAAAGCATAAATGCATGCATAAAGCTTGTATATACAACCATAAATATTTGTGTATACAACAAGCTGACAATTAATAAAGAACTGTCCTTCAAAAACCACACCAATTTATACCATTCAAATGAACCAGTTAGATGCTATATGCTAACTAAACAAACGGATTATTTAAAAACATTCCACTGAAGTCATTGCTTTCCTGTAGAATTTAAAGACAATCAAATTTTTATATCTATATATGCATGTGGATATTGCTCTGTGCTGATACCGTTAACTAGTTGCAAACCTCAACAAATTTGGTCTCTGGTAGAAGGTTGTCTCATTGACATTCATACAAATTCCTATTTTTAGAAGATTTTCTAAATTGTACAGATGAATTAATGAGTTAAATTCAATTACCACATAAACATTCTTGTCAAATTCCATGCTTTTAACTAGTATACATAATTGTCAGCTGTAGCAAGCCTATGTATGCAGGATTTTCTTGCTGTGTTGAAGACCAATTGGTGGCTGTTTTCTGCTATTTGGTTAGGTTGCTGTCGCTTTGACACATTCCCCATTTCCATTCTCAATTTTTTTTTTTACAACTTTATAATGATACTAGCAAATATAAAGAAAAGATTAACAAAATTCAAGGAAAAACTTTTAATCTAAATCATATAAAAAATAAATGTGGATAGTGTCCACATGTGGACACAGATGATGCCCCCGCTTGCATATCATATAGTTATAAAGGGACGCTACCCAAATTTGAACTTGATCTGAGTTTTGTGGTAATAAGCATTGTGTGTAAGTTTCATAATATTTGGTTGAGGCTAACTTAAGTAGAGAACAGAAACTAAAAATTCAGTAATTGTTCTATTTGTAAACACGCATAACTCTAGAACGGTTGTGTATAAGTTTTATAACATTAAAAATGGTTGAGACAAACTAAAGTTAGAGAACGGAAACGAAAAATTCAGCAATTTTTATGTTTATAAAGGGACATAACTCAAGAATGTTAAAAGTGTCGCAACCAAACTTCGTACTTAATCTGTATTATATAGTAATAAGCATTGTATATAAGTTTCATAACATTTGGTTGAGGCAAACTTAAGAAAACGGAAACACAAAAATTGTACTTGATCTTAGTTTTGTGGTAATGAATATTGTGTATAGGTTTCATAATGTTTAGTTTGGGCAAACTTAAGTTACAGAATGGAAACTAAAAATTTTGCAATCTTTTGATTTATAAAGGGGCATAACTCAATAATGGTTAAAGTGACACTACCCAAATTCAACTTGATCTGTGTTTTATCAGTGGAAGTCAAAATTAAACATTGCATTGTATAAAGCATTGATTGTAGTTCATTCAATTTTAATCATGGACAAAGGAAGATAACTCCAATTTTAAAAATTACTTGATATTTAGAAGGAAATAAAAATTTAGCAATTTTCCATTTATAAAGGGCATAACTCTAGAACGGATAAAGTGACGCCACCAAAATTCAAACTTGATCTGTGTTTTGTGGTAATAAGCATTGTGTATACGTTTCATAACATTTGGTTGAGGCAAACTTAAGTTAGAGAACGGAAACTAAAAATTTAGCAATTTTTCCATTTATAAATGGACATAACTCTAGAACGGTTAAAGTGACGCCACCAAAATTCAAACTTGATCTGTGTTTTGTGGTAATAAGCATTGTGTATAAGTTCTTAACATTTGGTTGAGGCAAACTCAAGTTAGAGAACGGAAACCAATTTTGGGACGTACGTACGTACAGACGGACAAGGGTAAAATTTAATGCCCCCACCGCTACGGTTCTTGATTGTCCTAGATGGTTTTTTTTAGTTGATCAGATTGAAGTGTTATTTGGCCTGTCTTGCTGGGCTCTACGGTTACCCCAGGGGCTAATACAAGATATGCTTAGTGTGAGTGTGCCCTTACCTTCCTACTAGGTGTCAATCCCAGCTAACCTCGTCATGTCCTAGAACTCAGGCTTCTTGCCTTGTTCGTTCCGCGGTAAGGGAGAGATGCACTCGAAGTAGAGGCTGGAAGTACCCAACTGTTACCCTTGTGTCATGTGTCCCTTTGGACAGCTATCTAGCTATCTAGCTATGGAGTTTCAAACTCCCAACAATTTACACACCAGAGTTGCCACAGGGTGCTAACCTAAACAGCCGAACTCCACGTTGACCATAGCCATATGCTATTCCAACTTATAAGGTCCTGGATACAGGTCTCACTACAAGACGATCTACTGCGTGCCCAACACACCTAAAATCCCTAACTCTTGTGTATTGTTAACAGACATGTAAATGTATCAACGGTTCAGAACGGTTCAGAACTGAACTGACAAAAATCTTACTTCAAAATATAAATGCACAATATAAAACAATCTCAATGTCCTTATAACAAGTTCATTAATACCGCCCTGAATTTCCAAATGAAATAACTAATATGTATACCCTCATACATAATTTACAACCGATCAAATACTATATGTCTATAATCCCATAACTGGGAAGGATGTATATGACCATAAATAATTTGACTCTTGTCAAAAATCCCATCTATATACTAGTAGTGCTTCTATATAAGGATACATTTAACTATTTTACTACTGTAATAGTTAGTATAAGTACAATTTACATGATATCAGGGTCATGACAACGCTCTTAATATCGGTTGCAACTATTGAACATATTTGTACACGTTACATGTGAGTGTGTGAAACAAAAAATTAATAAAAATCACATAAAATACAATTACGGTTCACACTCAGCACAATACCAATGGCGGTAAATCCCAATCTGGGAAAATTGTTCTGTTATGACAATTTTACTACTGAAGGCGCCTCACCCCAACGTAAGGACGGTGACCAAACAAGTCAAAGCATACACTGTCATCTAAGACTGTTCCTTCACAGATCAGTGAAACAATCCCAATTTCAGGGAAACGTTCTGTAACCACATTGTACAGTTCTGTCAAAGAACTTACCCTTGCCATACACTGCAAACCTTCATACTGTATAACCACAAGTGTTGGAACTTGAGGGCTCTGACTCTAATGAGCTGCGAAGAAGGCTCTACCTGGGATTCAGCTAGTTGTTAAACTTGGTCCAAGGAGAATTGAGGTTTCATTCTCCGGAGTATGGTGTGCATCTGTGTCATTGTCTGCAATACTGAACTGCAATTTTCTCTTTTTGCTCTTATTTTCTACAAGACTAGTAGAGCTCATGTTAACATTTTCACTCTCATAGTGAATTTCTTCACGTTCGTCCATTACTATGGCACGGTCTTCCTGTTCAGACACAACAATGTCCTCCTCCTCTTTTTTTTGAAGGATTGCTGACTCATCTTGAGTTTAATGAAACACTGGCCAGAAACTGGCATTCATCTGAGCAAGTTCCTCTGGTTTTGGAGGATTTCTAGGATTGTAGTTAAATCCTATGGCTACCATATCTTGTTGTTCAGGGGTTAAGAAGTGAAGAACTGAAGTGAGGACTCTCCAGTTGAGTAAACAAGCAGGGCTGTTTACCGGTCTCAAGCTATATCTGAAATAATCTGTCCACCCCATCTCTTTACACACTGTACGTTGGATTTGCATCTGTACCCCTGTAACATGTGTAGAACGAGGCACAACAGACTTCTCTTTAAGGAAGTTCACCAAATCCTTGGCAGTCACTGTTTACTGCCTGGTTAACCTTTTTCCTATGAGCATAACCACATAAGCTCTATGTTGGTGAAATCCCCTGTCGTTCGTGAGTCTTTTGGAATGATAGGTCTGAAAGATTTCAGAAAGATGTTCTTCAAAACAATGTCGTTTTACGTCTCTTCTATCTACCACTACTGGGCATTTCTTTACAGGACATTTACGGTCTGTTCGACTTTGAACACATGTCCTCTCCCTTTTCCCACTTTTGGGACAAGTATAAAACCCAAGGTTTTCTTTTGATTCTACCTTGTTAGTACAGCACTGATCTTTATTGTCTCTACACTGATCAGGCTCTTCCTGTATTCCTCTTTCATCATATTCCTGTGTAGATGTCGAGGCCATCATGCCTAGGTTAGACTCTACTTGAGGAATGACTGTTTCATAATTTGCCAGCTGAGTTGTGTGGCTGTGAACCTTTGTGTTGACCCTTCTGTACTTCTCATCAGATGATGAATCTGAACCATGAACTATGTTGACAATTGGTTCATGAGCAGTATTATTATCCCCTAGCATTATAGGCAAGTTCATGTTCTGTACAGTGATAAGTAATTCTCCAATATTCATGACACATTTGTTTTGTATGATTAAGTCACATCCAAGTATCATATCACATGAAACTGCAGCTACATACAGTTGTTGACTGAACTGCATATTTCCAATTTTGAACTTTATAGGACTAGTAAGCCTGCATGGCATTGTCATGTTGGTACCAGCACCATACATGGTGGTCTCCCTGATAACATAGGGATTAGGTTCCAAAGTGTCAAAAATTGTGTCCTTTAGAATAGTTACTTCAGAACCAGAGTCAACTAAAGCAAGTACTTTCTTTCCTGCAATATCTACCTCAACTCTGAAGAGTTTGGGTGCTCCTAGTGATCTCACTGTACTGATTCCTAATACCACTCCTTCAGATTCATAAAAATCATCATTGCTATTCTCATTAAAAGATAATTGTTGAGATGTTGGCTCTTTCGGTACTGACTGTCGACTTCCTGTATCTTGTACATATAGATCTGGACAGTCTTTGATATAATGACCTTGTTTGTGACAATTAAAGCATTCATTAATATAATAACCACGTCTGGTATATCTCCTGTCACCTGAATGATTCCAACGCCCACGTCCTCGGCCATAATTACGTCTAGGCGAATAATTAGAAGATCTGTCTTGGTTAGGTGACCTAGAACTAGGACTGGTTCCTTGTTTGTCTGATTGTTCCTGAACTAAACTGGTTACTGTTGACATCATTTTCTCTATATATTCCTCCATGCGAGAGAGACGGTTGTCCATACTGGAATTGTAGCTTCCTACACCAAGAACTACTGGTGAGTTACCTAGCTTCTCTGTAATAGACTCAACTGCCTCCTTGCCAGTTTTCTGAATGGCACTGACTGCCTTTCTAGTGTGCTGACACCATCTAATCATATCCAAGGACTTAGGTTTAGATATACAGGCTTCTGTTCCTGCAACTGTATCATTGCAACCCTGGCAAAATCTCATAATTGCCTGTTCAGTCATCAGTTGTTCACTGTACCTGCTATAGGCTCTAGTGGCGAGAGACAACACTCTTTCTGACCACTCCTCCAATGTCTCCTTTTCGCCTAGGGCACTTGTTTGGAACTGAATTTGTGAGGTTTCTGGCAGTTCTTGATGACCGAATCTCTTGTTCAGATTCGATATGATATCGGTAAAACTCGCTGTTTTGTTGTTTTCTAGGAGTATAAGGTGTAGTACTCACTGGCTGCATCATCTAAACACCAGCAGAGCTGTTCCCTTTTTGTTCATCTGTCCACTCTGCAATTTTAGCATAACCTGAAAACTTGGTATAAAAGCCTTTCCAGTTGCCCTTCCCACTATAGCGGAGCGTTCTTGGGATCGAGGACAGAAATTGTCTTTTCTCTATTTTCTCCTTTTTTCTACTTTCCTGACTGCTTTTAGAACATCGCCCATCTGTGTCAGATTCTGATTGGGAGTCATTAGACCCTCTGGACCTTCTAGGACTACCACGACTATGGTGTAACGGAGAACTCCTTACACTCCTTGTAGGTGAGAAATCACGCTGTTGATCCTCAGGTTCTGACCTTCGCTTATTTCTGGTCTGGCGATATGCTGAAACATCTGACGTGTCAGAATCACCTGTATATTTATGTCCAGGATCAATTCTTCGTTGTCTCATATAGTAATCACTATTATATTCCTTTGGTCTTGCTGAAGGTTGGTTATAATGTGGCTGAGATGCTCCTGGTGTTGGAGGTTGCTGCTGTGTGCCAGGTATAGGTAACTGTTGATAAGGCACGTGTAATGGTTTTGGCTGATAGCCTGAAAGGTTAGGCTGACCCAAGCTTGGGTACGTTAAACCAGATATGTAATGTTGGTTGAAAGGCTGTAAATTTGTTGGTGCCTGTGGCGGTGGTCCACCTCTAGGAGGCGGGAACATTGATGTTGGGTGACCAATCATCTTAGGTGGTTAGGTCCTTGGTACAGAACTTGACGGTTGAAACCTTGGTTCTTGATAATTAAGTTGTTGATGAACGAACAACCGCACTAACCTGTTGTTGTAGCCGCTGTTGAGGTTTGGAAACCGGTGCTGCAGCTGGATGTTGTTGTCGCACAGGTTGTGAATAGTTTTTGACCACTAGTTGAAGCTGGTCTAGACAATGTTGTAGACCTTGTACTTTTTGTTGCATTTGCACACTTTGTTGAGCTGGCAACAAAGGTTGTTGAACCTTGTTGAAGCCTTGTTGTTGGTTGGTGAGACAACTATGATGCTGTTGAAGATAGGATAACTGATGGTGACTATAGACATCAGTCTGATTTTGTACGGTTAGTTGTTGACACTTGTTGACTTCCAGTCGGTGTGGACTGTTGTTGCCATGTTGATATTGGTCGACATCTTGATGACTATGTTCAAAATTTGGTTGTTGAAGGTGTGCAAAATTGGACGGTGTTGTTGGTTGATGCTCAACTCTAAATGACCGGTAAAGAGGGCTGTTGACCTCTTGTTGATGGTGGTGCTACTGTTGTACACTTGATAAAAAGTGAACATGGTCAGGTGTAGGTGTATGTTAGAACCGTGGTTGTTGGTTATAATCTATAGTTGGTCCAGGGCTGTTATATCCTGGGTGAGTCTGTTGCACCTCTTGTTGACGGTTGCAATCCTCCTTTTGATCAACCACAGGGTGTGGAATATGCCAGTTCTGGCTAAACGGTGAGAACATTCTGTCATTTGGTTGTTTTTGGACATCACGTTCCTTTTGACTGTCTGGTTGAGGGTGAACAACCATGTTGGTCCTTGGTGATGGAGTACGATACTCACTGTTTTCACAAACACTCAGATTCTCAAGCTCTGAGTTCAAACTCTCTGTAGAGAGGCTCTCCTGTGGTGATTCACAAAGAGACTGCTCTAACATAGCTGAATGTTTAGAATGCATTGGTGCTTGTTCCAAACGACGTGCTCCTTCCTCTGAGCAAGACGATGCTACCTCATCTTGTGTATCGCATTCTTCTAACCATTGTCTTATGTTAGAGTTGAAATCTTCATATGCGCAATCTGTTTCTGATCTTCTGTCCGTCTATCTCTTGGAACAGGGTGATAAGGTGGTGCCTCATACTCTGAAATGCATGAAATATTTGTACCCTTCAAATCCGTACCCTGACACTCCTCTGGGTCCATATCAATAATCACATGATCAGGCTTTGGAGTTGACATACTCACAGATCCTGCCCTACCACAGCTGGCTTCACTGACCTCAGCCTGTGGTCTCGGTGAAAAATCAATAATGCCTAGGGTACCTTCTGTCACTCTCATGTGTGGAATTTGGGACAAAACATCTCGATCAATGTGGATACCTTTTTCCTCATATCCATGATCCTTGCTGCTATGGCATCCTCTATGCCAGGTATGCAGGTAAGTATAACCTTAGGACAGGTGTTAATGTTGATCATATACCCCTGACCACTATGCATAGTGACTTTGTACTTTTTTACAAAGTTATTAAATTTATTTGACTTCATTTCAATATAATTTACAAAGCAATATATATATATAATAATCAACAATAATTCTTTATTCAATAAAAATCAAGTCAATAATAAAATACACAACGGAACAATATATAAAAGCAACCGCTCTTGTGTTTGTTTACATCCGTTTGTTTACATCCGTATTCCAGAATACAAGATGGCGCCCAAATCTAGCGGCAAAAACCTCGCGTGACCTCGCTATCTTCAAAAAGTTTTTTCTCAGCCCAACAAATGTTTAAATACGATGTATTTCCACTGAATTTTAACTAGAAAGTAAACCACCGGACCTGGTATGTCTCCCTAAGACAAAATACCAAATTTTCAGGATTGACTGTAGGCACTCAAAAGTTTGGAGTGATGCCAAAATGGCGTCCAAACCCCTGCAGGACCAAAATTTAAACCACCAGCAACTACCAGTAAAGTGTTATTTGCCCTGTCTCGCTGGGCTCTATGGTTACCCCAGGGGCTAATACAAGCTGTGCTTAGTGTGAGTGTGCCCTTACCTTCATACTAGGTGTCAATCCCAGCTAACCTCGTCATGTCCTAGAACTCAGGCTCCTTGCCTTGCTCGTTCCGCGGTAAGAGAGAGATGCACTCGAAGTAGAGGCTGGAAGTACCCAACTGTTACCCTTGTGTTCCTCCGGATCACTCGGTGCTGTACCAGTACCCTCGTGACAGGCTGGGGAAACCCCCTTGTACTACAGGGCAATTACACAACAAGATGGTAAATTGGCTTCACCGTGTATACCATTGCATAAGAGGATTTTATCTGTTTTTGGTTCGACGATCCTTTAGGGATGGTAGTTGCAGCTGGACTTAAAATTGCTGTCATATTGCCTGGGTCGTAATTGTTGTTTGATGTTATGAAAGTTTGTGGTCTTGCACGGAACACTTCCAAGAAATCGGTAAAAGAATTGCCCAAATCATATTCTACTGATGTGTTTGGCTGCGTTACCACTGTAACTATAAATAGTCCACTCATGTCTTACGTTAAGAATACTTATCATACTAAATTTGGCAATAATATTGTAACAACAACTTTGTGTATGTTAGACCTAGATCGTTTTGATGTGAATTTCCGTGTCTGTATGGTGTAACTTTCAAACGCACAACTGATTTAAAATTTTTGTTTGATAAATTTATAGAGACGGACGCGCGCGGCTCCGTACTGGACGTGTGTATTAAAAAAAAAGTACTTTTTTCTGGTCGACCTTTCACAACACGCGGGGAATCCGACGAACTAGGTATTAATTTGGCGTGGCCTTAATTCTATATTCGATATTAAACATTTGTAGGTTGCTTTTTTCAATTTCAAATTTTGCCTCATAGTTAAAAAAAAAAACAGCAAGATTCAAACAAAATTTCTTAATAACAAGAATCATGGCAAAAGAGAAATAAATGGAAAAATAAATTTACAAATTTACATCGCAAACCTACGTCCTATAATGTCATACATGACATACTTCTATGTAGTAGGAATTAGCTGATAGCATAAAGGGACGAATATTTGATATTCTGCGAGGAGGGGGAGGGGAAAAGGGATTTATCGGATTGACTAATCATTTTCATCTATTACTACGCATGCTTATTTTTTCGCGCGAAAAATTTATTTTCACTTTTTATTCACTACCAATTCCTGCAGTTTATGTTGTAGGTTATTTAATTTCATCCTGTCTCGGGCAAACTCATTGTTTTCAGCTTGTATCAAGCCGTGATATTCATGTTTTAGAGCCTCCTGCCGACCTTCCCTCTATTTAATGATATGAGGTAGTAATTTCCGCTGATACAATCCGACGGCCAATTACCGATAAAATTACATCTCAAATTTATATTTAACCATACATACATGGCTTTGTTTTCGCTTCAATACTTTAAAATGATTTTCCAAAAATCTAAATGTCAAGCATCTGCACTTGACCCTATCGTATGATTCTATTTTTAAGAATTATTTAAAAGTGTTTTATTTTTAAATTATCCTTTCAAAAATTGTCTAAGTATATCATAGTTTAAGTAAATACATTCCTCTTGTTTATATGTCACGTTTTAAGTTCAACCAGAATGCGTATGTTTGTTAATATTTTGCAGACGTATATTACAACAGAAATTAAACTTGACACAGATTGAGACATTACAATGCATTATCATATGTCATACCATAAAAAGGCTGTTGTAAATCTTGTTTAAATATTTTTTTCACTGTCACGGGAAAACCACCTTTAGAGCCTCAGTAATTTGACACATAGATAAACACACCACCATGTTTTAGTCAGGCAGTACACTTTTATTATTTATATCACATTAATAAGGTAAGTTTGTGGTATCTGCATGAATAGTTTTTGCGACCTAAGGCCAATACTTGCTAGAAATAGAAATGTAAAAAAATTGATTACCAACATATTAGGTAATCTTCTGGTGCAGTGTGTGTACACATACCTGTACGAGATATAATATCACAGAGGACTTTAACTCGTTTGAAGGTGTGTTTTTTTTTTTTAAATTACATCATGATTTTCGGGTTAATTCAAATGATAGTTTTCAATTTGGAAAGGATGTCTTTCAGGAATTTGACCAGGAATTTATTGAAGGATAAATCATGATAACGGCTAGGTATCCAATTACATTTAATGACAATATGATGTAAATTTAACATAAATAACGGACCAATCTTTTATACTACATGTGATTGTAAAGGTAATTTTAAAAAAGGAATTTGATTTTAAACTGAAAGCGAAAGTAAAAATGAATTGATTACAAGATCACCCTATATTATATACCATCAAATCGCAATTGCATGTTATTGTTTTTTCATTGTATTGAGGCGTAAAAGCATTGACCGAAGCTATATCGCGCTTCATACTTAAAATGTGTGCACGTTCAACGCTTTCACAATCCTATATGATGAAATTACATTGTTATGTTACTATCATGAAATTACTATAAATTTAAATCAAGGCTTTCGTTTGTGCATATGCATTGTTTTAATATTGTCACGGATATTACGCGGCAGTTATAGATGTTGCATTTTATACAGAAATAAAGTTAACTTTTGGAATGCCTCAGCCAATCTACGTAAAATACTTGTGATTTTTTTCATAAGTTGTTATTGGCTTTGAACTAGTTGTCAGTAACTGCGAGTACTCTCAGATCTGTACTTAATGCCTTTCTGTTGTGTGGATGCATAAGTACCCGTCCACGTCCACTCTGTGTTTTTGTTAGATGTATTTCTATTTGTATCGATCTGATGAGTTAAACCTTTTTTCAACTGATTTTTAGCTCACCTGGCCCAAAAGGGCCAAGTGAGCTTTTCTCGTCACTTGACTTCCGTCGTCCGTCGTCCGTTAACTTTTACGAAAATCTTCTCCTCTGAAACTACTGGGCCAAACAAAAAATTGGCCTAAATCATCCTTAGGGTATCTAGTTTAAAAAATGTATCCGATGACCCCGCCCATCAACCAAGATGGCCGCCATGGCTAAAAATAGAGCATGGGGGTAAAATGCAGTTTTTGGCTTATATCTCTGAACTAAAGCATTAAGAGCAAATCTGACATGGAAAAAAATGGTCATCAGGTCAAGATCTATTTGTCTAGAAATTTTAAGACGCATCAGACAACCCGTTGTTGGGTTGCTGCCCCTGAATTTGTAATTTTACGGAAATTTTGCAGTTTTTGGTTATTATCTTGAATATTATAATAGATAGAGATAAACTGTAAACAGCAAAATTGTTCAGCAAAGTAAGATCTACAAATAAGTCAACATGACCAAAATTATCAATTGACCCCATAAAGAGTTATTGCCCTTTAAAGTCAATTTTTCACAATTTTTCGTAAATTTTTGTAATCTTTTACAAAAATCTTCTCCTCTGAAACTACAGGGGCAAATTAAACCAAACTTGGCCTAAATCATCCTTAAGGTATTTAGTTTACAAAATGTATCCGATGACCCCGCCCATCAACCAAGATGGCTGCCATGGCTAAAAAAAGAACATGGGGTAAAATGCAGTTTTTGGCTTATATCTTTGAAACTAAAGCAGTTAGATTAAATCTGAGAGAGGTGAGTGAGGGATAAAATGCAAGTTGTGTCTATTATTTTGTGAACCATTATAAATAGAGAAAATATGAAAGGAGCAAAAATTTTCAGAATGATGAGCTCTACCAATTGTCCATATACATCAAAACTGTCAGACAAATTCTTATTGGATTTATTGCCCATAAATGACAAATTTTACCTTTTTTATTTTATTTTTGCCTATTATTATGAAAACTATGATATTTAGAGAGAAACATTTTTTTTCCGTTATGCCTTATATGATCTAATTTACAATAGATAAATAGACACTTTAAATCACAAAAATGATCAGCAAGGCAAGATCTATTAAAAAGTCAAATTTTGCCGATATAGTTAGTAGACTGTCACTCTTCATAGGAGTGATTGCTCTTATATAAGGATTTTTTTTACCCTCTTTTGTCTTTTGAGCAAAAACTAAAGAAGAAAGAGAGAAACTTAACAGACTAAAAGATCAGTAATACAAGATCAACAAAATAGAGATTTTTGTAATGAAGTCTATTCTCGTCTACAATGTTGGAGAGTGTCCTTTGTTAGATATGCACATAAACAAAGGTGAGCGACACAGGCTTTTTAGAGCCTCTAGTTATAGTTTGTTCTTATGTTGTACTGTTACACCACTGTCCAAGGTTAGGGGATGGTTGGCGCCTTTAAAAGTGTTTAACCCCGCCACATTCTGTATGTGCCTGTCCCAAGTCAGAAGCCTGTAATTCAGCAGTTGTCGTTTGCTGCTGTGTAACATATTTGTTTTTTCGTTCATCATTTTGTACATAAATTAGGCCGTTAGTTTTCTCGTTTGAATTGTTTTACATTTGTCATTTCGGGGCCTTTTACAGCTGACTATGTGGTATTGACTTTGTTCATTGTTGAAGGTCGTACGGTGACCTATAGATGTTAATTTTTGTGTCACTTGGTCTCTTGTGGAGAGTTGTCTCGATGGCAATCATACCACATCTTTTTTATTTCTATATTGTATTGAAATAAAGTATACCTGTTACTACCCTATCTAACATAAATAATTATCGTCTTTTTCGGTGATCTCGAAAGACTAATTGTGTTGACAGAAACTATTGATTAACTTAAGATTCGTGCTTGAATAAATACCAAAGAGATATAAATGAATTATTATTTTAATTGGCAAAATAAAGGCCACGGCTCACAAATTTATCAAACATTATCATCAATAAAGATGAAACATAAGTATGATCATGAATCACAAATGATCAAAATTAACACATTAGCGTGGAACACTGTTGATCAGTTATAATATTAGAATGGATCACGATTGATCAATTAAAACCTTAGCATGGATCACGATTGATCAATTATAACATTAGCATGGACCAAGAATGATTAATTAGAACCATCTGTACAAAAAGAGCACTTTATCATTACTGTCCATTTATGAATACTGACATTGACTTTAAAAATACTGGCCCTGGGAACAGAAGCTCAGTAACGGATATTATAGTCCATTATGTGAACATGGTGCAAGATTGTTGGCGTTGTGTCGCTTTTCCGCCAATCTTCTTCAGATAGTCCTTCAAAAAATTAGTTGATTTTTAAGAGAATGAAAATGTAAATTTGAACGGAATATAGCTAATCAAATCTCTTCTTGAATCATTTTGGAATTTCTACACTTGGTGAGCCATGACGAATCATCATACAACATTGGGTACACGGAAATAATATATGTACATAAAAACCCGAAAAATAAATTAAAACAGCAGCAGTATCATGAGTATATCGCCCAAATACACATTTTAAAATCAGGAGATGGGAGGGTGGGTTTTTCTTACATTACGTAGAAATATATTAATACAAAACCCAGAATTTACTCTGACGAAAAATGTCTAAATCTCTGAAAGCCAATGCAGACGATACAATGACGTCACAAACGATATTGGTCCGCTAGGCCACATGACCCTTTTTCGAGAAGCGTAGTTTGATTTTCAGAAAATCGCAAACCTACATTATAAAGAAACTGTATAAAGAAAGATAACTCGAATAACTGAAACGGCAACTTCACAAAGTTAAAGCAATCTATCCCCTATTAGGATTCATGCTTGAATAAATACCAATGAGATATAAATGAATTATTATAATTTTAATTTGAACGGAATATAGCTAATCAAATCTCTTCTTGAGTCTTCTGGGAATTTCTACACTTGGTGAGCCATGACGAATCATCATACAACATTGGGTACACGGAAATAGTATATGTCCATAAAAACCCGAAAAATAAATTAAAACAGCAGCAGTATCATGAGTATATCGCCCAAATACACATTTTAAAATCAAGAGGTGGGAGGGAGGGTTTTTCTTACATTACATAGAAATATATTAATACAAAACCCAGAATTTACTCTGACGAAAAATGTCTGCCTATTCTTCTTTAAATCTCTAAACACCAACGCAGACGATACAATGACTAATTACCAAAAAACGAAATTGGTACGCTAGGCCACATGACCCTCTTTCGAGAAGCGTAGTTTGATTTTCAGAAAATCGCAAACCTACATTATAAAGAAACTGTATAAAGAAAGGTATCTCGAATAACTGAAACGGCAACTTCACTAAGTTCAAGCAATCTATTCCCTATTAGGATTCATGCTTGAATAAATACCAAAGAGATATAAATGAATTATTATTTTAATTGGCAAAATAAAGGCCACGGCTCACAAATTTATCAAACAATATCATCAATAAAGATGAATCATTAGCATGATCATGAATCACAAATGATCAAAATTAACACATTAGTGTGGATCACTGTTGATCAGTTATATTATTAGAATGGATCACGATTGATCAATTAAAACCTTAGCATGGATCACGATTGATCAATTATAAGATTAGCATGGATCAAGCATGACCAATTAGAACCATCTGTACAAAAAGTTACTGTCCATTTATGAATACTGACATTGACTTTAAAAATACTGGCTCTGGGAACAGAAGCTCAGGTACGGATATTATAGTCCATTATGTGAACATGGTGCAAGATTGTTGGCGTTGTGTCGCTTTCCCGCCAAATAGTCACATGTTAAACATGCGACCACCGGCATGAAATATAAAGAAAACGACGCAACAAGCCGTGGCCTCATTGACTTTTGCTAACTACATATTTATATTAATCCCTTCTCTCGCAGGACGAAGCCTTTAAATAAACGAACGTCCTAGCACACTATTGCAAGTGCACGACTTAAATTAACAAAACATTATTAAATTTGTAACCGCACAGTTTGTACATTAAATCATTATCTGCACATTTTCTTTCATTAGTAACGCTTACACAACTTCCTGGAGAAGATTTTGAATTCTATACAGAAATTGTTCATTTCACATGTTTGAAAGATGAACACCGTCCTTGTGGAATAGTCCCTTCTCATTCCATGTTATTTCAGGATATTTTATATATCCTCCACCAGACTTAAGACTTAACCAACCAGCAAAACTGTTTATCCGACCGCACCCCGGTTCAGAGACTTAATGCTTTGGCCATTCAGCCAAAATAGCCTCGGTAGTATCTGGGACCAAATTAGTTTGCTTTAGGGAGCAATTCTGAAACCTTACAAAGAGACGACTTAATTTGCCGTCTAAAATTATGTTACTTACAGGAGCCTATGTTGTTGCCCCACAATGAATGATTAAAAAATCTGGCTCCTGTTCAAATCTTAATGAATATTTTATCCTTGGTACTAATTCGTGCCAATTCATGCCCCCTTTACCTTGCCACCAAATGGTACATTTCATCCGCTTCAAACCCAAATGGATGCCGTCATAAGTGGTGCGGGCATGGGTAAATGAATGTTTTACAATGGACGAGCCTATTATCCAAACAGACTTTTTCTCATATCTCTCAAGTGTCCCTATTAAAACACAATTAAACTTTTAATAACACATGTACCAACTATTTACATCTATAAACAATAGTTGTCTTTGATTAATATATGACCACATCAAAAAGAAAAATTTACAATCTGATGTATAACCTATATGCAACAGATTTCCATCGTCCTAGTTTCATAATTCTAAAGCTGCCCCAATCCTGAATGAATGGGACTTGTAGCCACATGAATCAATACCTATTACATTCAATGCCTAAGATAATATACCAGAGAATTGATAACGAGACACATATTTTCCACCAAGGTGACAAAGTAAAGGACCATTTTTATTTGGTCTTACCCTTAGGTATCTTTTTAATAGCTGTATTGAACAAACTGTGGAATTAGTCTTCCTTATATCAATAGAAATACCCTTACCAGTTTGATCCCCCTTAGAGTGCATTAAGTGAAGCCTAATAAACTCCCCTTTTGCTCCGCATAAAATTTGTGTACCATGTATTGATATTATATTTTGCGCTTGGCCTAATTTTGTGTAAACCAATTCTCCAACTCTTAGGAAGCCATGAAAGGCGACTGAAAAAGCTGCCGCAAAAAGCAAAGATTCATATGCTGAATAACAAATCGATGGCAACTTTTCAATTATCCTAGCCAAGAGTGCCGATGTAATTGGAAGCCTCTCATCCTTCGAGAACTTAGAGCATTTCAATCCCTCTAATATTTTTTCTAATATTTTTCGTATAATAAAATTTTGTGAATAGTCCATAAATTGAGACTGTAGAACCTTGCAACGAAAACCGATAGCGGTCACGTAACATCTGACAGATTTATGTGCTCTCCCTTTCAGTGATAAATATGCAATAAAATGCACAATATGTGAGGGAGAGGCGGCCACACGGACTCCATATATTAAAGTCTTTCCGGAATATCTCGAAACTCCGCAACCCCGTTCTATATGTATCCGTCGTGTTCGAAGCTAGCGAGGCATCTACTAGACGATCAATTTCATATCGGAAAAAAAATGCAGAAAAGTATCTGGAATTGGTGTCGCCTCTGTCTCTGCTTGTGGTGCTACCATGCGGAATCTGTGCCACTGTTTACGTGAAATAACAACAGCGATGAAGTTCGAACGACCTTCAATATGTTCTGCTTTAAATTGCATATTAAAAAGCATTGTGTGTAATACAAAAGGTCGAACCAACTCCATCACCCGTCTCGATTTTGAGGATTTCGTGTTCAAAATACTCACAAGTGCCTTATCATCTGTATAAAAAAGTATTCGCTTGTTATGCAAATCCTCAACAAAATTGATAGCACAATAGGCTCCAAGAAGGTTATATCAGCCATTAAATCAGTGTTTTCCCAACTAGAAGGTCATTGAAAATAAGCCCATCGGTCTGAAAAGTAAACCTCACAACCTAAATCTGGGTTACCAGCGCTATCTGTAAACAAATGAATGTCACAATTTGAAAGCCATTCGCTCTCACCAAAAGCCAAAGTACCATTGAAATTCTCGAGTAATGTAAGCCAAGTTTTAATATCCTCTTTCATACCTAGTGTCACTCGGATAAAATGATTTGGCCTTTGTATCCCACACATCGCATCACAAAACCTCCTGTTAAAAGCTCTAACTGACGGAATTGCTTTGGCACAAAAATTCAAAGAGCCCACTAAAGATTGAAGATCCCTCAGAGTGATTTTTCTTTTTTTATAGTCAATTCCAGTTATTCGTTAACCTCTGTTAATTTGTCTTGTGGTATTCGAATAACCATCTCCAAAGTGTCTATTTCTAACCCCTAAAAAGGCATAATACACGAAGGACCAAAAGTTTTTCCCTCCGCTAGAGGAACTCCAATATCGCTGCAAATAGTCCTAAAATTGTTCACGAGATGCAAACATTCCCCCGACCTAGCTTTTCCGGCAAGCAAGAAATCGTCTAAATAATGCTCTATTGATTCCTTGCACGATTGAAACCAGACCAACCACTCTAAAAAGCATGCAAACTTTTCGAACAGCGCGCACGCCGCCGAGCATCACATTGGGAGCGCTTTCTGGAAATAAAAGTTGTCTTGGAAGCGAAAACCAAATAAAACAAATTCATCGGGGTGCAATATTAATAATCTAAATGCCGAGACTATATCCATTCGTGCCAGTTCTGCCCCCTTTCCTAGTTTACTAATTGTGCCAAGAACTTTGTCAAAGGATGCGTATTGCACGGTTGCTAGTTGGGGGTCAATAAAACTATTAATACTACTTCCCAGTGGATAACTCAAATGTTGTATCATACGCCATCCGTGCATTTTAGAGCCAGGAGGAGGCTTTTTAGCTACAAGCATTATCGGTGATAAGCGGAGGTTAGAAAAAGGTTTGTTTTTAAAGGGGCCCGCTATTCGCCCCGCCTGAATCTCTTTCATAATTTTTTCTTCTAATTCAGACTCATGCTGCTTTGCCGAAATCAAATTTGAACAATTAAAAGCTTGACGCGGACCCATGTAATTTACTTTAAATCCATTTGTAAATCCATCTAACAATATATGTGCATCAATTTTATTCGGATAACTTTTTAAAAAATGTCTTAATCTTTTCACTATAATCGGTGTCTTCCCTAACTCAATTAGCCTATATTCTTCCGGGGACTAATGATGCTGACTTAAATCTGAATCCATTGACATTGTTTTTATAACTCTTTTCTCTCCGAAAGTCACTCCTAAATGTTTCATAAGGCTTTCTTTTCTCATTCTGACTGTTTTGTGTAGGTTTTAAATTACAAAACAACGCTGCATGAGCACCCCCGCATTTTAAGCATCTATGAAGATAACGACAAGCTGAACGACCGCATCTTCCTTTATTGTTGTACAAGAAACATTTACCTGCATTCATTCGAGATATGTGAGGTTCTTGTGTTGGAGTTACACCCTGGGATATATACAGAAGCCATAACTCCATGTCTACACAACCCCAATTTATTGATGGGTTTCTGGCCCGTTTTAGTCTAAATTGTTGATCATAGATTAACCAACCCATATCAGCACATCTGCCTGCCCCCAATTTAACATTATAAAATTAATATACTTCAGTAAACCAGGGGTACTACTAGGATGTGCTGCTGTATAAATGCTAGTATAAATTAAGATAGCATCGAACCATGTATTGATGTCGGATATTTTCTTTCCGGATTTTGGCTTTAAATTAAGATTTCCACAACTACTGCCCTTGATTGCTCAGAATGAGAAATAACCAATAGGTTTTCTAATTCTACATATTCTCAATTAATAATTTTGTCTCTCACTTGTTGTGAAATGTGCACCCTTAGGTCATCATTGAAACTTTTAACCGGGGCAATATTATCATTATCATTTTCAATTGCTTTAGCTATTTGGTCCTTTAATTCAGGCACGATGCATTGGGTTTCAGTATTGCCACCTGCTCCAACTCTGGACTCAGGCTAGCGGTCGGCTGCTGCTGGGGAACTCGCTGAGTATTGGCATTCACACTTCCAGTCCTCCGGTAAATAACTGTTTCCCCATCTGAAGAACGGTGTGCGGACTTCCTATTTTTCTTACATTACATAGAAATATATTAATACAAAACCCAGAATTTACTCTGACGAAAGATGTCTGCCTATTCGTCTTTGAATCTCTGAACGCCAATGCAGACGATACAATGACGTCACAAACGATATTGGTCCGCTGTTTTTAAGGTCTTTCCACTCCGTTAGGAAAGACCTTATTGTTTTTCTAATGTTTTTTTTTTTTTTTTTTTTTTCCTTCCAACATTTTTTTGACATGCCCTCCCCCCGTTTCTGTTGAAGTTATCAAGACCAAATATGGACCATCGATAGACCTCATCATGAAGTATTACCAGATGAGGCTGTGTAGGATTTCATCATCACCTTTAGAAGTTATATCCCTTTTATTGTTTTTTCATTCGACATACCCCCCCCCCCCCCCCCCTCGTTGTTTTTAAAGATATCATGACCTGCGTAGGATTTCATCATCCCCTTTGAGAGTTATATCCCCTTTAAGCAATTTCTTTTATTTGCATTTTCCTTAAAAAGTATTAGAGATAGGATCGAATTGAAAATGGCAGCATGTACAAGAACAGATGGCAATGTTAATAAACATAAACAATTAGTATGTTATCAACCCTTATAAGGAGTCATTTCCCTTGAAAAATTATACACAATTTTTGAAAAATTCTATTTCGAGAACCGGAAGTCGTAGAGTCAAAGTAAATGAGTGCAAAAAAAATTTACGCTGCAATTTCAAGCTTACATATTAAGAAAACGATAAGAGTTTCCTCTCGACGAGTTCTACATTTTATACATCAAGCTCAAACATGTCCGACCGTCTGTTCAAAAGTTACAACGAGATAATTCTTAAAAGTATAGTATTGTGTGTATATCTTTGAAAAGAAAACAGATATCAACCTACTTTAAACTGCAAACATGATCAGTATTTTAAGACCTTCAATTTGAGGTCAATGTCAGGTCATGATGAAATTTTACCTCGACCTTCAAAGCATACTATGACCTTGACCATGTGACATTTGAAAGGTTAAGTGGTCCTGAGTTGAATGGTGGTAGTCTTATGTCGACTTCCGGTTCTCATGTTTGGTATTGCATCATATATTTGATTATTCATTGTGACCTTGATGAACTTTAGAAGTGTCCCAATTGTTTTTCTACAATGTTGTCCTTCAACTGCAAATCATTTATCATTTAACAGATTTGATATATCTATTGTCGTTTTAGAGAAAATGCAGTTTGAAATTTTGCAAGCGGAGGCATCTAATTCTGAATTAACAACAGCTTTCCACCTGAAATTATCAGAAATTGAAGAGTTTAACATAGTTATATGTTTGACTAATTACCAAAAACTTTCAATGAAAAACTTTTAAAAAAATCAATTTGAAATTTTCATGTTTTACATTGACTTTTTAAGTTTCATAAGTTCTATTTATACAATTGATATTGCATCAGTTTTGGCCCTTTGCCAAATCGGGTCATTTAGTATGTCAAATTGAACGTCTAAATGAGCTCTACTCAAAAATGAAAATTTTAAACCCCCTTTTCATCACAGTGCGAAGGGTGGGGTTATTTAGTGCAAAAAATTAAAACTTCTCAGATGGTTAGGTTGTCGCATATCAAATGAAAGTCCATAAAGCGTACATTTCAAATATCAAATTGATGTCCCCCGAAAATGCTTTGGGTGGGGTCATTTAGTGGAAAAAATACAATGTCTCATAAGGTAAGGTTGTCATATATCAAATGAAAGGTCATAATGTGTACATTTCAAATATCATATTCCTGTCCTCCAAAATTGAGTAAGATGGGGTTATTAAGTGTAAAAATCAAACTTTCTAGAAAATGGTGTTGTCCTATAGCAAATGAAAGGTCATTTGGTCTACATTACAAATATCATACTTCCGATCTCGAAAATTTTGGCGGAATGGGTCATTAAGTGTAAAAAATGAAAAGGTTCAAAAGGTATGCTTGTCGTTTATCAAATGAAAGGTCGTAAAGAGTACATTACAAAAACATCACTTTTACAGGAAAGACCTTTCAATTGTTTTACAAACAATTGAGATACTAGTTTCTATATACTTTTGCTTGAAATAAGGAAGCTAAATTAAAAAAAATTCACTTACAGTATTTATTAAGTCTTTTCCCATAATTCAATGTTAATTTGGGATGTGTTCTCCATGTGTGAGCTTAAAAAATTTACGTGCGTGTGTAATTATTGTATGATTTACATTTTATTGTAAAACTATAACATTTTCAAATTGTTTGCTTTTCTTGATTCCGTGTTTAATTGTTTTGTAGTAATTATCGTTACTTCCCTTTACTCATTACGTCTTGATAACAAAGGTGTCATCTTGGTTTGCCCACTTTTACATGCATATATAAACATGGGGGGAATCGTTGTTTTAACAATTAAAGTCTGTTTCTTAAATTTAGGCATATTATTTACCTGTAAAATCGTATAAAGGATACATATTTTTGATTGAAATTTGATTAAGTATTGAGATTTAAAAAGGAAAAATATTTTGACAAAAACTATAAATATAATTAAAAAAGAGATAAATGCTATAAGAATATTAATATTGAGATTTAAAAAAGGACAAAATATTGTAATAAAACTATAAATATAATTAAAAAAGAGATAAATGTCATAAGAATTTTAAATGAGATTATAAAATAACCACACAACCACCAAGCTATTCAATCAAAATAGAAGTATCCAAAATCCTACAGACAATGATACAAAGAGCCAAGACAGAGGTCACACCTATACCAAAACTATACGAGGAGGAGCTTATCAAACTCCGTAACCCAGATTGGACAGACGACACCAAACAGATTGTAGAACAACTACCCACATATTACTCAGTTAAGACGTCACTGTACCATCAAAGATTTCTAAATATACCCGAACTACACAAGACAACAGCAGACATCAATCTTCAAGAAAAATGGTGCCGTACTACTAAAGGAGATCAGTTTCGTCTACCCTCTGACAACATCAACCCACCAACCTTATTCTCCACTACAGACAACCTTAGACACCTTGCTTCTGCTGACACTATCGTCTGTGATGGAACCTTCTACACATGCCCAACATTGTTCCAGCAGCTTTACACAATCCACGCAATGGTTGATGGTGCAATGTACCCACTGGCATACAGCTTATTACCAGGAAAAGATACTGACAACTACATAAGATTATCCCGTCATCTACAGTATATATCTCAACAGCAACAACTACTTCTTTAACCCTGCATCATATTCATCGACTACGAAACAGCCACGAAAAATGTATCTCTAACGTCTTTCCTAGTGTTCAAGTCAAATGTTGTTTCTTCTACTTTCCTCAATGTATTTGGCGAAAGACTCAGAAATGTGGACTGCAGACTTACTACAAACAAAACGACGACATCACCAAGCTTGTTCGACGAGCAGCAGTCTTACCATTAGTACCCCAGGACCAACTTAAAGATGTTTGGCTCGACACGTTAGAAGAAATAGCTGAAGCAGGGAATGTTCCTGACACAACCACTTTTACAGATTACGGCACCAAATATTGGGTTGAAGGACATCGCTTCCTCTGGAACCACTACCTGACTGAGGGACCACGCACTACCAACCACTTGGAAGGCTGGCACAGTAAAATCAAGAAGATGGTCCAACACGCACGCCCAAATATCTATGAGACAATTGAGGTGCTTCAGAAAACTCAAGCTTTCACTGAGTGTACCATCATGCTGCAGGAGGGCCCCGTCAACCAAAAAGACGCAGATACAGAGAAATCGATGAAAGACTGCAGGACTGAAAGCCAAATATGAACAAGGACTTGTGGATGTGTTAGAATACGCAGATGCAGCATCACACCTTCTGCACTTAAATTAAAGACATTCTTGTACAAGTTTGTAATTGTTTCCAATGTTATGTTTGCATATTATGTTTGATGCTTTAAATGCATTATGAATGATAAATTTCAGTGCTAATGATATTTATATAATATTGACAATGTTAATTGTTTTAGTGCTATTAAAAATATATATCAAAATCAATTAATTATTAATTTTCATTTATCTCCTTCAAAGAATCAAATCAATGAAAATTTCACAACCAAATATATGAAGAAAAAAAATACATTTTAATATGCATCAATTGCATACAAATTATCCTATAGAATTTTACAGAGATATATGTACATATAAAATAGCAACATAACTGGAACAGGCTATACAACTTTCTAATCAGTAAACCTTTTATATAACCATTTGATAATTGGGGTAATTAAAAGTGGGCAAACCAGGATGTAACCGATAACAAATACGAAATATAAGTTAATAAACAACCTGAGACAAAATGACATCTGTAAACAAGCAACTAAAGATACATGTACGGCCTTCAACAATGAATTAAACCTATTCTGTATCGTAAGCTATAAACACATACACCTATTTAACTGTAATATTTTTTATGTCTATTCGAAATAAAATCAAAAATGTGGCGCACAAGAAAAGGGTTTGGCGGAAGAAGAAAATAAAAATAATAATCAGAACAAATACAATAGGTCTTTTCACTTTTGTCTTTCCACAAAAAATTGGAGAGACCTAATTACTCATCAACCATTATATTTCCAGTTTACATAGTGAATGAAAAACATTTTATTCAAATAAGTATTATTTATATTGAAATATTGAATAAGACATAATGACCTATTTAACAATAAGGAGATGTGGTATGATTGCCAATGAAACAACTATCCACAATAGTGAAAAACCCATACTGTATAGTGGGCTATAAATATGCCAGACAAAAACAAATATAAAACAATTCAATTGAGAAACTAACAATCTAATTTATAACAAAACAATTTACGAAAAAAACAAATATGACAGACATGAACCAAAGAAAACCACTGAACTACAGGTTATTAACTTGGGACAGGCACAAAAAGAATGTGGCGGGTTAAACATGTTTGCTGGCGCCAAACCCTCCCACTAACATAAGACAGTGGTGTAACAGTACAACATATGAACAGACTATAAGAATGAGTAGAAAAGGGCTGAACTCATCAGATCGAAAAAAAAAACAACAAAACACAGACAGGACGTTGTAGGCACTTTATACTTCCCTCACAAGAAAAAATGACACAAGGAATAAATCTGAGAGTACTTGCAGTTACTGAAAATTAGTTCAAAGCCAATGACTACTAATAAAAAAATCATGTGTCTTAATGTAGTCATTTTTTTCATTTTTTATTCTAAATTCGATTATAAAAAATTGACGTATATAATTGGTATTTGAAGAAAACTTGTTATGTTGCTTTTACTTTTTCGCTGTTTCTTGGATAAAAAAGATGCAAATTATCAATATGGCAACGAAATTCTGACTCATTGTAGTTCAATTCTGTTTACAGAAACGACACTTTATGTATACATTTGCTTATGATAAGGACAAAAACAAAATGAATAATGGTAGTTAGTTTGAAGTATTGTTTATGTAACAAACTAATATCATATTTCTTCTATTTTAGCTTTTAGAATGATTTAACAACGCTTAAACATGTATATATGCAGTCTTTGCCTGGTAAGTTGTTATCACATGGTTAATAAGGACAATGGTTTATTAAAACTATAGTTAGGATCAATTATATCTTCTCCTCAGAACTAATATCATAGAACTGTGCTTTACTGTTCATGATTAGCTCTACCCTAGCTTTCAGAGTCTCTTCTAAGGTAGAACCTCTCTCTCTCTGGCAATATGGCAGATTGTTTTTTTTTTATTGAATAATATGACATTACACAACAGTATGTGATGAAAAATGGGGTTTAATTGTGTTATGTAACGCAAATAACTACAGTTTATGAAACTAATTATAACAAAATAGACACAAAATACTTACTAATAGATAACTGATCATGATGATTAGTAATATTTAAAAAATAAACAAAAATAAACTGTTCAATTTAACTACGACATCCTAGAATAGATTGTATGGAATTATAAAGTCGGAAAGAATTTAATTACATTAATAAAATGAACAGATAAATTGTAAGAACAGTGGCAGATCCAGGGGGCGCACAGGGTGTTGGCCCCCTTTTAATAGCCAAAAAATTAAGAAATCTTATGATATTTTTCACCTCGCTTAGCTAAGCGGTATATATTAAATTGATAAGTACGCCCCACCCCAACCCCTTTTCAAATATCCTGGATCCGCGCCTGAAAAACTTAAACAAAAAGAGACGTCATAAACTGTTAAATGTACAGATACAAAACTGTAAGAATCTGTTCTTTATATAAACTGTCAAAAAAATATTTTTAAACTAGAACTCTCCGAACCTTTTCCAAAGTAGAACAGTCCAAATTGTGTAGTTCGGAAGAACTGTCCTAGAGTATATTTGTCCAACTATGCTTGCTAGAACTCCTTCTGTCAGAAACTGTTCGAAAGATGTCAAGAGAAACTGTTCTAAACTTTGTTGTAGAGCAGTACTTCTAACAGTTTCCTCATAGAAGGGCAGTGTATGTGATATATTCAAATATAAGGCTTTAATTTTATGAACGGCGGCGTATGGTTAAATACAAAAATGTAATACTCAAAATGAACACAAATTTATTTTCATACGTCCAGTGAATTGACCATTCCTATACCTATTACCGTCGTTTTTTTTTTTTCATTTTCATATTTGGTATTTAATACGTGCATTTAAAATAAAACATTCCTACCTTAAACCACCAGTCTCAAGCTAGTGAATACTGCGCCATCGACCAATAAGGTGTATTCAAATTATTTATGTTATATCAAATAAATAAATAACTAATCAATTTTGTCTTTGTGAAAATTTATTGTATGTCAAGTTGCTACTGGAAATGATTGCCAGTATATTTCAAAAGACGTTTCCATGTTATTGCAAGTCTTTTGGGTTTTTAGGCATGATCAGTTTGGCGCGTTTTTCTTACTTGATACATCTGTTTTTTTCGCTCAGCCTGGCTTATTGTTTTTCTATCTTGAGTCTGGTTCTTTATAACCATGTCTAACATAAACTTGCATGAAACAACATGATATGTTTAAGGCACTGAACACCATTCATACATGTGAAATTACACTTTACTACATTATTATTTTCAGATTATGTCATTATGGAAGCTATCTGAATCCGGTTTCAGCTTCCATTGTCCTGTTCAGTCGCACTGGAAACATAGAGCAGAAAATAATTGTGGTTCTGTGGACGGTTACTTCTGCTTGTTTAATCGGAACGAACATTATTTTACTGAATTTTGTAGAAAAACCTCAGATTTCGAAGCACCAGGTAATATGCTCTCTCACGTTTCTGCATTGTGTAATATCACTGGATAGCTATTCACTTTTTCATCATAAAACATATTTGTTCAACATGTTCAATATCAATCTATTCTTTAGTCCATACTGAAATTTTGCGAGGTAGACGAACCCGTTCGTTAAATGTTCGATGATTATGTTACAGAATGGACGGATCCAACTTATTTTGACTTAATGTAATTCGTGCATTCCTTTGGGTTAAATTGCCATGATAACAGCATATTATAAGACTGAAAAAAATAATTTTATGTTGAGACACATAGCCGTTTCACCTTGCGTAGACGTTTGTAAAACTTATTTCGATGTTTCTCTTCAAAATATAACATGTTAAAATGATGAAAACTCATCTTTCGTCAAATTATCTAGGTTTACTGCATTATAACGAAGCGTTGGAATTGGCAACTGAATCATTTCTATCTTTGGTTTTACCTGCCTGGGTACTTATTAGAAAACAATTACTAGTAGTTGTATTTGATAGGACAAAAACTCATAGTTGCTGGGTCATCTAATGGAACACTACAAGGCGCTGATTGTAATAGTGAGTTCTACCAGCCTTTCAAATTTCTGTCTTCTGGAAGCAGTCGCTGTGTTTATGAGAAATCTCACTGCACTGCTGAAGGACAAGTCACTTCTAGTAATGGTACATTGGAAAAAGATAGATCATGCCGCTGTGATTATACCAGAGGATATGATTTTATAGTTCAACCAAAACATCGATGTTATTGTGTACCGTCCGAGGAAGACTGTTCCTGTCATCTTAAGATATGTTCATCTAACTACATTTTATCACCAGGTATGCTATTACACGAACTGTAAATTTTTCAAAAGACATTTTCCTCCAAATATTTCGATAGACTTTGCATATAATGCTGATATTTGCTTTTAATTCCGTTTCTAAAACTAGATAAATAATGATTGCAATGATAACGGGAACATTTTCCGCTTAGTGTTTTTTTATGCCCCCGCCGTAGCGGAAGGGGCATTACGTTTTACCCTTGTCCGTCTGTACGGCCGTCCGTACGTCCCGGAATTGGTTTCCGTTCTCTATCGTTAGTTTGCCTCAACCAAATGTTATGAAACTTATACACAATGCTTATTACCACAAAACACAGATCAAGTTTGAAATTTGGTGGCGTCACTTTTTTCCTTCTAGAGTTATGCCTCTTTAAAAAAGGAAAAATTGGGTGACCATATCAATTTGGCAGGGTTCATCTGACATTGACCTCAATATCCGAAATGACAGCTGTCAGTTTGTATTGGTTAGAATGATGATTTGTGGTTTCAAAACATTGTTGGTACAGAGAATACAGTTTCGAAAGGGGCAGTGTATGCATACATTTTCTTGTGGATACAATGAATGGTTTGTGTATAACATGTATAAAAGACATAAATATCATGGAAATTAGGTGATGTATAATAACCAAGACCATGACTGCGTCTACGTCGAGGAGCAGATCTGAAAATATTCATCTCATTCCCCGAGCTACGGGAAGAACTAGAAATAATACCTATGCCATCGATTTTGTAATTGCAACCATTTGGTGTCGCAGTTCCCTTTTCTCGTACCCAGTAGTCTTCCTTCAGTCTATGGAGAGGTGTTGCAAGATGAGAATTGTTAGTCATGTGGCATATTTGTTTTCGATGATGCGAACTTGCATAGACAGGATTGGATGATCAGGCTGATTAAAATGTTAATAAACCATGTCATTTGCATTGTTGTATATGTCTTATCTATGACCGCGCATACGTTTAATTGGACGATCTTTCGTTTTACCGACATTCACAAATCCGCAAAGGTTACTCTCCAATTCGAAGACGAGATTTGTTTAATTTTTACAATTCAGATCATCGTAGCTCCTGGTATAGTAAGATACTTTAGTTTAATTGTTATCAAATTGAGCGCCTGTTTCATAGACTGCAGTGTTTGTATAAGTTAATATTTAGAAATGAGACAGTGATGTTGTAAAGTCCCAAATGTCTAGTAGCAGAAGTATACACGGTCAAGTGCGAAGACCATTGCTTTTGTCATTAGTTTGATGATCTGAATGTGTCACATAGGAGGTATTTGACATGTTTGGTCGCAAAGAGACACAAGCAATTTCAGACGTATATATGTCCGTTTTACAGGATTAATCTGAGCTAGACCTCTTCTACATGGGTCATGGGGATACTTTTGCACACGCTCAAATGTCTTGCAGGCTTTAGTAGTCATGATTGATTTGATTAGTTTTAAATGTTCTAAGTGAGAAATAGTGTAGTAAATATGAACTTATTTTAATTTAATATTTTCAGATTATGAGTGTCTTAATGAGAATGAGTGGAAAACGAGCTTTTATTGTGATTCAATATCAACAGTTGTGTGAGTATTTATTGAAGAAAATCCAAAGAAATGAATGCAAGAATACTCTCTTTAATTGGTCTTCCGTTGTCGTTGTTACTTTAATTAAAACTTCAGTCTTCGAAGACCACTCAAATGAAAGTGATTAACCTTTACTCTTAACATAAAGTTGATGTTTTAGCTTCTAATCGTGATATGTTTTCCAAGGTATCAATGTGGTATAACGTCATACACATTTTATAATTCGTTAATTTTGTAAACCCGTAGTAATTGGTTCAACTTTTACAAAAAAATTGTTCACATAAACTGGGGTTAATTATCACAAAGACAAATGAAAGAATTCTGTTTTTTTTTTTCTACCCACAAATTCTGGTTTTCTTTGTTATCATGTCAGAAGTAAACAGAAGTAAACAGATTGGTTTTACCGAATTAACCAAAACAACGCACAGTTATTCGAAACTATGTTAAAAAAGCGGCTTTAATGGAAAATTACTGGACAAGTCTTTCAACATGATAAAACTGTATTGTGGATAAAACTGATATAAGCCACAATTATTTTATAGACTGATGATACTTTATGATTTTCGAATTCAATGGCCAAACGTGCACGGTACACTTAAGCAATACTAGGCGACAACTGTTTGGAATTAAAAAAAACATTTCTTCCGGGGCACAATTAACTTGTTACTGTCATCTAATAAAGATCCTACATCGATCAATGCACACTCCAAAGGCACACGCATTCATATAAGAATTTCTTGAAATTGACCATATCATAGTTGTAAATAAATTAACCAAAACACTATCAAATATCTGACATTGACACCCAATTTTCCCAAATCCCCCCACAAAATCTCAAAACTTACATTACCATATTTACCCATCAAGACTGGAACTGTTGAGGTTCCTAAATTTTGAAAGGTACATGACCAAGTGGCTTGTTTCTCCTTCGTTGTATCTTATATCTTTTCAATTTCTATTTTTCATTTACTAATTGATTAACAAAAAATATGATATTCTAAATAAAATAATACCTCTCTACAATCTTATACCGGTCGTATATCAAACAAAAAACCCAATAGTTCTAGAAAAAATGTGTGCAATGGCCAAAACAGAATTGTACAGAATTGCCATGCAGAAAAACTAAACAAAATTTTGTTTTCCTAAATCTAAAAATCTTCCGAGCATATTTTCAAATGTAATGAATAATTAACACTTTATGAATATAACCTTAATCAAAACGACGCATATAGGATACAGTTCGTTTTATACATGCTCAGAGACCATGAAAAACGTATATGTGACAATTCAAGCAGTTAAGATAAGACAAATTGTATTTCCATTTTTTTGGCAGTTGTGAATGAACAATTTACTCAACTCGCACCACACGTAATTACTATAACAAAAATATATATATGATGTAGATAAACATGATAAATGTGTATAACTAGTCGAATCATGACACATTTGATCATTCAGCTTGCGTGTAATGAAGACCTTGCAGTTAAATTGTAATTGTAAAAATGAATTATGGTTCATTCAACAGCTACAGTAACCACGGAAACATTATCAAGCAGGTTTCATTTCAATGTTTTTGTTCTAGACTCGGACCTTGTATCGGCACACCTACTTGAAGACCTCAAGATGTGTGTTGGTGTAATTGTTGTCCTTAGGATTCTCTCTCATTGTGTATTCCGTAACCTATTATATGGTCATTATGGTGTACAAATTCTATGCTTGCATCTTTTTTGTTAGGATGCCCAAAGATCCGGAAATACCATTATCGACTGATAATTCATCGTTGGAGTCTTATGTACTAGGTATGTAGATCGTTCATTAAATTTGTACTTTGAATATTGGTAATAAAACGATAGGACTCTTAACTGATACAGATTATAGCTATAGAAAACAAAGATTTTGAAAACAAATGCATCAATTGCAAACTTATTAATGCATGACTAAGAAAAGAAGTTACACCATCATGATTTTATTTTGATTTCGAGGACTGATTTCATTTTTTAACATGAAGATACTTTTTGATAAAGGACTTTTCGTTTTGAATTTTCCTTGGAGTTCGGTATTTTGTTATTTTACTTTTTGTTAAATTATCAATTGGAGATTAAAGGACCCATACGATAGTTGAGCAACTATGCACGAAGAGGTTCTTTTGAGGTTCTCTTAACATAGTTGATATTACTTTGCTTTTATTTGAAAATGTACAATGTAAACATTGTATTTGATCAAATTCGATAACATGAAGATAATCCCTTGGCATACCATCTATGAAATTACGAGGTACTCTGGTAAATGGATGGAACGAACTGACGATTATTACATCGCACCACATTAATACAATTATTATTGTTTTATAATAAAGAAAAAAATAAAATTGTTAATACCAATTAACTTTATGTAAACAAAGGAAATTATTTGTTCTTACACCTGTCCAATAACATAGGGTACTTGCAGGTAATGTTTATAACCCAATAATTTGTTTTCAAATGTATTCGGCAACCATTTACATATTTGTGAACAATATGCCCTCTCCAATATTTCTTGAAAAAAGATATGAAGTTTCTTTTCATTTTGATGATTTAACAAAGAACAGGAAATACGTCAGATCAATAAACAAACTTTTTTTTAACAAGTACTCAAACAGTAGAATATAAATATAAGATGTCATTTTCTGTATCATGATGGCCTCAATTTCAACCGGTTATTGAAAGACTTCAACATTTAATAAGCGATTATCAACTCACAGTAAGACCATGCCCTTTGTTACACATGTACTGACTGAAATGTAGTATTAATGTGCATCAAGTTCTAAAAACCAATCAATGTTGAGCATTGTTACTAATATATTTCATCAATTATAAACTTAACAAATATACTAATGTCAGATGATAAGCAACTGGAAGTACTTGTACCTATTTAAAATAATTAATAACTAGAAATTTCGTAACTAACAATTCTGTATAAACGTAGTGTGCTGTGAAAAGATTAGCTAAATTTGGGATTAATTGAAACCATTTATATTTTTTAGCTAATAGAAAGGCTGCATGTGTTGCAGTTCTGGTAATTTTTATACTAGTGTTATTCTTAGCAAGTAAGTATTGGATTAAACGAAGGTTAAAATCTGACACTTGTCAAACATAAATGTAGGAATGTACATCTGGCATCGACAGCAGCGTTCACTCGCTGTACAAAGCTTTAAATCTCAGAAGGTACTTTGATGCCTTATACCTTGTATACATATGTCTTATGGTACAAAATTTCTGTCTGACATATTTTAGTTGACCTTGACACTTATTTCTTGGTTCAGCGACTGTTTAAAAACTGTATCTTCTTTATATCACGTGATACTCTCGCTTATTATTAGTGAAAGGACACTGCATTTGCTATATTAACAACAAAGTATACATGTCACCCATACAAGGTCAAACAGATATCAACCTCATTTTATGGATAAGTTATCAAGATTCTCATATAATAAATGAACCCCAAGTGTTAGTTGGGGATAGAAGCCTGGCCATTCTTATAAAAAAAAGGAGATGTGGCAACTAGTCGTCTTGCAACCGGCAGTAAAACCCTGAAGTTTGGGCGTCCGTCTGTATTGAATATACAAGTACGCAGTCACGTCCGGTCAGAATGACGTAAATTCCGATGCCTCGTGTAGAGAGAGTATCATTCTCTCTGCACGTTAAAAACCCTCTCAACACATTTTTCAGGGGTCTCTTGGTGGTCTGTTGCAAGGCAAGCTTTCTGTCTCTATCCACTAAACCCTCATTTTCTGGTGGCAGTCTAAATGTGTCGGCACTTCATCCCAGACAGCGTTATATTAAGGATCTACCTACAGTATTTATTGTTAATTTGTTATCGTTCTGAACTTGTATGAGATATTTGCCACTGGACATTGAAAAACCAACAGTAAATCAATCCTTGAAATCGAAATATATTATTTTGCTTGTTTTTGTTTGTTTTTTTTTTTCCTGTTGTGTTTATGTTATTCTAATTTTAAAGGGTGGTTTGCTGTTCTTTAACCGGTTATGTTTTGGTATATCCTTAGATGTATCTTTCAACTTATCGGAATTAAGAATTTAAAGACGAAATGTTGTGTTGTCAATGCTCTTCAACGTGGAATGTTTTTGGACTTTTTTACTTTTTTATTCAAGCTTCACAATGTTCACTGATGAGCCTTTTGTTAACAAAATCTTGATATACATTGTTGTGTACATATCCGAAGTTAGTTACCGCACCAGTCGCTGATATATGCAATTTATTAAAAAAAAATTAAATAACTTAGTGTTTGAGACAGGACTGTAAGGTTTCTGTTTAAGTTATGCATAGCTCCTTTTTGTTATCTAGCTTCTCACGTGTTCAAGTCGTCTGTTCTACTATGTGGTGTTTTTGGCAATTCCTGTTTTTATGTATGATCTTAAAAATATGAATGTTAAGTATACTTGTAATTTTGATTCTTCTGGCTACCCACTATATATGATTTTTGACCCTTTTGATGTACATGTATGAATACTTTCCTCTATGCACAACCACAAGTATATTTAATTCATAATGTTCATGATCAAAATGCACTTCTTTTATTTTCAGTAATATTTGCAGTATTGCCTATCCTTAAGGAATGTTTCTGCAGAATGAAACGCAAACACACAGGTTTGTACTTTTATCAAAGCAATACAACCAATAATCCAAATTATAGAAATGCAGCACACGTTTTGAGATAATAATTGGAAGCTTTGTGCTTTGCTATCATTTAAGATGCTAAAACGTATATACATTTTTGGGGTACTAAACCAAGGTAGTGTATTAATTGCTTAGTATTTATAGAAATAATTGATACTTTATTTCAGTAAATTGTATATACCTATGAAACCATAAGTCATTGATGGGATAACTATCCGTTAATGATCTGTTCATATAAGGACCAATAAAATGATATTATAAAGCAACACTAAGTATTTTCGACCGCCAGATATTGATGAGTGGAGCCAGATTTGGCACAAATTTTTAAAACTATTGATTGCAATGGTTCGCAACTGCGTTACTGTTTTTGTTTTCTAATTCTTACTATTGGAGCGCCACTGACAAGCCTTATTAAAACAAAGCACGTTTCAGGCTTGCTAAATTATCTACCTTGTATCTTTTTGAATTTTACCCTTCGACAATAATTTAATTTTGGATGTAATACGTCTTCTTATTGGCTGAAAGTTGTTTTTTTTGTTTATCAGCTCATAGACATAATTTTGTCATGTGACTGTGACGTCATCAACATTTTTTCATGATTTACCCTTTAAAAATGGAATTCAGAATCAATTTTAAGGAATGACTGTACACATTTTGTCTGTCTATTCGAAATAACCTGAAAATTTGGTGACAACTTTTAAATAACTCGCTTTGTGTGTTATTCAGTGTGCACCACATTTTTGATGTTATTTCTTCATAGACAGAGAAAATATTACAGTCATTCCTTAAATATTAATTCTATAAAACAGTTCCGGTATATTTTCGGACCAATAAGATATAAAAAAATGTAACTGAATGTAAAAAGTTGAAATCAAAATACATTGTCGGGAATAAGGATACACAAGACTTAGCGATCAAAAATACAACAAAACATAAACAAATAAAACTGCTCAAAATACAAAACCACAAACAGAAAGTTAAACGTTCTACAAAAAGACGGATTAATCAGAGCTTTTAATTAGGTAACAAACGGAATAAAGCATATAAACTTGACCAAATTTGGTATACAAAAATTGTTGAGAAATTTTTGAGTGAGTTTTCCTCATCGCTTTGCGTCCGTCGTCAGTCGTCCGTCATCGTCTATGTCGTTCTTTAACTTTTACAAAAATCTTCTCCTCTGAAACTATTGGTACAATTTTGATCAAATTTGGCAACAATCATTATTGTGGTATTTAGTTTACAAAATGTGTCCAATGACCCAGCCTGTCAACCAAGATGGCAGATTTTGCTGAAAATAGAACATAGTGGTAAAATATAAGTTTTGTCTATCTAAAAAACTGCTATGAATATTAAAAATCTGACGGAAATGTTGAGATCTGTCTGCTTACATCTACACTATCAGAGAAGTAATCATCTATCAAAATAAATCAATTGTTTTCATTTTGTCTATTATTTTGAAAACTACATAATTTTATATGATATATACATAGAAATTGTTATTAGAAAAAGATTAGCAAGACTGGATTTATAAATTAGTCAACATGGCTGAAATCATTAGACAACTCCTTATTGGAGTTGTTGGTTACTCTTTAATGACGATTTTTACTATTTTTGGCGTTTTTGCCTTATATCTTTAAATCATAATAGATAGAAAGAAACTTTGAAAGCCAAAATAATCAATAGGTTACGATCTTCTAATAAGTCAAATATGACCGAAATCGTCGGATGGCTTCTTATTGAAGTAAAAGCTCTAAGAGGACGATTTTCCTAATGTTTTTTAATTTTTACCTACTATTTTGAAAACTGTAATAAATAGATAAACACTTTTTACAGCAAAAATGGTAAGCAAGATAAGATCTACAAATAATTCATCATGGATGAAATTGTTGGTCGATTTTTTATTAGAGTTATTTCTCTTTATTGATGTGTTTACCTTTTTTTGGAGTGCTTGCCTTTTATCTTAGAAAAATTCATTAGATACAAATGAAGAAAGAAACGTTGAAAAGCGAAAATATCAGCAGGACAAGATCTACAAATATGTCAACTTGACTGAAACTGTAACTTAACTCTTTATAGAGTAATTGCCCTTTCATGGTAAATTATACCAAAACTGGCTATTTTTGAAGATGCAGGTGAACGACACAGGCTCTTTAAAACCTCTAGTTTGACGATGTGGAGATGTTTGTGTTATTAGTTTCCACAGTGATTTCTCTATTGGACTAATTGTTAGCTGTAAAAATAAAAAATAAAACACATTTGAACAGAAGAATAACTTCTACCTCAAATTGAACAAAATGATAAAGGTTTTGTCGCTAGGAACTTAGGGACAGATTAGATATCAATAGGCATAGCAATAAGTTCCAATAATAAACCGTAAAATAAACCCTATTATGTATATTTTATTTTGTAGAGGTTGACGAAAAGATTGCTTCTCTGGTGGCCATTGAAAAATCGAATTTTGAAAAAAAAAATTCATACAATTGATTCTCAGAAACAGGAGTTAAATTAACTGCTTACAAAATTTTCACTTTTTAGAAATACATAAGAATTTCTATCCCAGGAATAGATTACTATAGCTGTATTTGTCAAATATTTCGAAATGTTGGGTCTTTAATGCTCTTCAACTTAGAATGTTTTGGGCCTGTTTTACTTTTTATCCAAGCTTCACTTTTTTAACTAAGTCTTTGGTAGACGCGCGTCTGGCGTACAGAATGTTAATTCTAGTATTTACAAATTTATAAACATAGTCGTGTATCTCTCCCAAGTTAATAACTGCATAGCAATAAGTTCCGATAAACCGTAAAATAAACCCTATTATGTATATTTTATTTTGTAGAGGTTGACGAAAAGATTGCTTCTCTGATAGCCATTGAAAAATCAAGTTTGGAAAAACAAATTGCTGCAATTGATTCTAAAAAACTGAAGTTAAAGGACAAAATATCCAAACTCGAAGATGATATAGGAAAGATGCCATACCATCTACTAGGTAAAATATGTCTGCACACGCTTGTAAAGAAATATTACAAAGAAAAGAGTTTCATTTATTGATATAAACAGCATAGAATATATGTATGTTTGCCTTCAAGTTAATGTTTGTAGAATGTCAAGCTTTAGTCTTTTAGATGTGAAGCGATGTATTAAATTGCATAAGTCATTGAAAAATAATAAACATGTACATCAAAGTTTAAAGAATCTGATCAATATGATGTCAGTCTATTTGACTGTTTATGTGTGTTTGCTATTAGCTAAGTATCATTTTATAGTGTTTATATATATAAATCATTATGCAAAAGTGTAGAAATGCAAAGAGTTTGTCATCGAAATTTTTACCATGCGATTGAATGATAAATAGTGTAAGCTGTAATCGATGAAAGCGTTTATATTGGTTAATGGTTGGAATGATAGTATTTTCTGATCAAAACGGATGAGTGTTCGCCATTTTAGTATAAGAAGCTTCAACAATACTCAACGGATGTACTGTCAATTAAATATGGCGAAATATGAGTGAACAGACCATGTACATGATGTAAAAGCAGTGAATGTGAAAATAAAACAAATCTGAAAAATTAATTCCCAACTGTATGTACAACTGGTTTAAATCCTTAACCACTGAACCATTTCTAAATTGGTATTCATAATTCAGTAGATTGTAAATTTGTTTTGAAATCAGTTTGTTCAGATATATTGACCAATGTAAGATTCATCGACAAATGATCGAGTACCACGAAAAGAAATTTCACTATTCTATCTGAAACGTCGTTAACATAATTAAACCCTGGATACAATGAGTTCGGTCGAGGAACCTACATGTAAAAACAACAAATTCTTATCATTACCTCATGTCCCTATGCCTCGATATGGCAAAGCCATGTTATGACAAAAAATCTCGTCAAAGATATCGTGCGTTTCGTCTACAAAAGACTCATCAGTAACGCACGAATAAAAAAAGTTATAAGGTCGAAAGGTTTTACCACATGAAGCTAAGGAAATCAATACCTTAATAAGATTACATACGCTGCAAATACCAAAATCCACACAGTTTCGCATATATATTATGATACATACTTCTATACAAATGCGTATCACAAGACATTTCTACCAAAGGAAAATCTGTGTTATACCAAATTAGCAATATTGCTTTTTGGGTAGGCTGTATGCAACAAAATACAATATTTACATGTGTTCATATTATTCTTTTAAACATGTAATTTTTTCTTTTACTTCACAGAACTGCAAAAGGAAACACTAATGAATTGGTCCAATGAACTTGCAAAATTTGTTGTAACAAAAGCCGCGCAATACGTATATCAGCGAATCCAGACGGAAAAACTCGTTGTCATTATAGGACCAACAGGGTCAGGTAAATCAGCATGCGCTTATCACGTAGCATTTAGATTAAAGAACGAATATGGTTACACAATTGTGCCTGCACGGCAGCCGTCAGATATAACTCAATATTATATACAAGGTACAAACCAAGTATTTATCATTGATGATTTCATCGGGACATATGCCTTAGATGAAGCTGAAGCAGTTGCATGGGAAAAAAAAGGTCCATTCATTCATAAGATTTTAAGTCACAACGATCAAACTAAAGTAATACTAACGTGCAGAAAGTCTATTTGGCATCCTGAAATATGCGAACGCTTTAGGTTATCAGCTTTCGTATGCGATTTACATACAGATGAGTTGAGATTAACTCTGTCGGAAAAACGGACCATCTGTGAGGCATATCTCGAAAAAACTGCCATAAATGCCATAAATGACGAAATAATTATGATGTATCCTTTTTTGCCGTCGTTATGTTCGATCTTTTCATCAAAAGACGTAGGCACAATAGAAAACTTTTTTACCTTACCTGTTCAATTCATCGAAGAGGAAATAGATAGTTACAAAATGAAATCACCAGTGCGTTATATCTCTTTAGCTGTGCTGGCTATCGAACAAAAAATTACTAAAAAATCATTTTTTGTTAAAATTGAAAATGAAGAGTTAATAAAAAACTTGTTTTGGGAATCTGGATCTCAAATACATCCATCAAAAAGACTTATTGTCAGTCAACTTGAGGCTTTGACAGACACATACGTGAAGGTTGATAAAGACTGTTTCGAATTTATCCATGATAATATGCAAACTATAGTTCTCTACTGCATTGCAAAAACATTTATAAACTCAGTACTTAAGTACAATAAAAGCGCTGTAATTAAAAATCAGGTAGAATTGGCATACGTAAAGGAAGAACAGACTATTCCTGTAATTAAAGTTACACCAGAACATGAAGAGGCTTATTTTACCCGTCTTGCAAGGGACCTTAGCGAAGGCCAGTTTGTGGATGTTTTTGAAAATACTCAAAGTGCCTTTCCAATATTCAGACAGAAATTTTTAGAGTATTTGAAAAACAGTAGAAAGGGAAAAAATTGGAAAACGAATGCAGACGGTTTAACCGTCCTTCATTTTGTTTCGTCGTTAGGTTATGAAGATTTTGCTTCTTATTTTATGAACTTGGACAAAGGAATGATTAATAAGACCGATGCAAAGGGAAACACACCTTTGCATTTAGCATCCATGAATGGTCATCTTGATATTGTAAAATTGCTTGTTGAAATCGGTCGAAACGTTCACATTTTAAACAATGTCAAATTGTCACCTTTTTTCTATGCATGTGAAAATAATTCAACTCCCGTCGTGAATTATTTGATCAATTTGGAGGAAGACTTTGTTAAAATCAACGAAAAGTATATGACGAGGGAACACCAAAGCGTTCTTCACATAGCCTGTCTAAACGGTTTTACAGAACTAACAGGAATACTACTGAAACATCATGCTTCTATTGACATGCAAGATAAAGGTAGATTAACACCTTTACATTTGGCATGCAAAAATAGACAGTGTGATACAGCTTCGTTGTTACTAAACGCTGGAGCCAAGATTAATACATTGGACAAAATAGGAAGAACTCCTATTTATTATGCATGTACTGGGGGTTATAAAGATATTGTGGAACTTCTAATTCAAAATAAGGCACATATAAATAAAAGCTCATCAAACGGTTCTACCCCTTTGCATGCGGCATGTGAGAAAGAAAGTATAAACATTGTGAATATTTTATTAAGAACAGGTTCAAAAGTAGATGTCAAAGACAAAACAGGGGAGACACCTCTTCATTTAGCATGTAGAAAGGGAAATGAAAAAATCGTAAAATTGTTAATTGATAACGGTGCTTCGATTGATGAGAAAACAAAAAAAGATAAGATTAGACCCTTCCATGAAGCTTGCAGAAACGGGCATCGTAATGTTGTAGAAATTCTTTTGGAGAATCATGTCAAATACGAAAAGACAAATACAAAGGGATGGACGGGGCTTTTCTTCAGTTGTGCAAACGGATACACTGATATAGTAAAGATGATACTGAATCGTAAGGCTGACGTAAATAGTACTGATAAAGACGAAGTTACGGCTCTTCATGTCGCTTGTATAAATAGTCATAAAGACGTTGTTAACACATTGATCGAGAAAAGGGCGAATGTAAATGTAGCAGACGTTCGAGGCGAAACTCCTCTTTTTAAATCATGCTTCAACGGTAATATCGAAATAGTAAAGATATTGCTCCAAAATGGTGCAAATGTTAAGATATGTGGTACCTCTGGGCTGTCTCCTGTGGACATTGCAAAGGAAAAAGGGTTCAGTGACATTGTTCCTCTTTTGAACAATAACAAAAACTGAACAGAATACACAAATATTGAAACAGCTGTTGTTAATTTGTATAAGAGATATAAACTAATTTAAATATATATTTATATATTTTCAGATATCTGAATTAAATTCCGCTTTAGGTGTATGTTCACTAATTCTTTATTTGACATAATTAAGTAAGAAATATTTCATTTGAAATTTAAGATATTTGTTCAGTCAAAATACACAATCAATTGATAAGACTTGAATATTTGCAAAGCAAAAATAAGTTTTCTGTATTGTTTATATGATTCAATTCTTGCAATTATTGTTATTATTTCTAATAAATGATTTCAATATAAATGCATCTAGGATGTTAGATTCATTTTTCAATTTGGATAATATTTGGGTGATAACAGTGTTAGTGTATCTATTTAAATCAAAACGATATTTGAAGTAAATGTCAATAACATAGCTTTACACAGATGAATATAATCAAATACTACTAGTAGTACATTTAGAGGGCAACATAAAGTCTCCAACAAGTTTCTATGCTGGATGTCAAGCTCCAAATTGCCCCGATTCTATAAAAGTTTGAATAAAATAACAATTAACAATCAACGATCTCCGATAACACACATTTTTCTAATATAACATGTATAATAACGAAAAACATTAGGATATGCCATTTAACAACTGCTGTTGTAGAAATACGTACACAAAAAATAGTACAATAAAAACCAGTACAGAAAAAAAGATCACTTAACTGTAAGGCCACGCCAATTTAATTTCTTGTTCGACGGACCCGCCCGCACATCATTTTTTCTAAACAGATTTTTTTTTTTTTAATATTTCCGCTTCCCGCATCTGGAAAGTAATCGAGTCTATTTCCTGCGTCGGTATTTTTGTTAACATTAAAAAAACAAAACACGATCGCAAGAGCGTTTTAGGGGGCACGGTAATATTTCCTGGCCCATAAGGGATAATGATAGCCTTTTTAGAATTTTCACCACTTTCTAAAACTGCCAAAAATTCTACATAAACAGTTAACTGAAGTACTTTCCTTATACTATTCAGAAATGAATTGGAATATGTATCATGACCGTTTACTTTTTTTGATATCTTTAAAAACCTAGGACCACTAGTGCTTTTAGGTCTTTTATCATGCAGTGAATACAAAATTTAAAAAAATTCTCAAAAATTCATTTTCACCTGTATGTAAAATTATTTCACATTTTTCTACACCTGATTCATCCCTCAGTTTGGGAAAGTATGTTCAGTTGATACTGTATTTTTTGTCCAATCGCACTGTTTAGATACATTGACTTAAGTAGGGTACACAAAAGAGCAACCTAAGTTCTGGGATGCAAATACTACCGTGCTACCTTTAGTCAACGTCAAATCCTGTTTCGAGCATTAACACAGATTTCTTATCAAAGTCAAGGAGGATTTTTCACAAAATCATGCCGATTTTCGTTGTTAGAATAAAGGACGCAGAAGGAGGAGAAGTGTTGCCTTCAGCTGCAATAACGTTTGCCGGCGGAACAAAACTATCCATACCAGCTGCATTTGAATGCACCTGTCCTAAGTCAGGAGTCTGTTGTTCAGTAGTTGTCGTTTGTTGGTGTGGTTAAAAGGTGTTTCATGTTTTGTGTATAGATTAGACCGTTAGTTTTCCTGTTTGAATTGTTTTACACTAGTCATTTTGGGGCCCTTTTTAGCTTGCTGTTGGGTGTGAGCCATAGCTCCGTGTTGAAGGCCGTACTTTGACCTATATGGCTATAATTGTTAACTTTAAATACATTGTAACTTGGATAGAGAATTGTCTCATTGGCACTCATACCCCATCTTATTTATATACAAAGTGCCAAAAAGACAAAGAACAAAAATGAGAACACCAAAACGACAGAGACACAGACAACCAACAAAAAACACAAAAAACTAACAAGTACACACATCAACAAACAGCACAAACCCCAAACAACTGGGGGTGAACGCAGGTGTTCCGGAAGGATGAGCAGTTCCAGCTTCTTGCAAACACCGACCGTGTTGCTAGTTATAAGTCATGTCCGGTGAAGGAGGAAAGACATCATTTAAAGCAGTTAAAATAATTATTCAATTATTCGGTTCAAGATCTGATGTCCTCAGAAAGTAACAGTTACAGTAATACAAGAAGTCATCAATATGCTGCAATTAAAAGTGGACATTGCATGTCTTTGTGAACAGGAACAAAAACCAACACTTTAGCAGTTGATATATTAAAAAAATGTCAAAGTACAAGTGGTAAATCAAGTTGCATACCATCTTGTTTTGATCAATATTGTCAGAACCTATGATTTTATGTTTACAAAAAATAATTATAATCGCTCGCCTTCTGGGGTGGAAAAATCCAGAGAACAAGAAATTAGTTGGTGTGGCCTAATGAACCGGTACAAATTATAACGTACTAAAGAATGACTTGAAACAAGCTCGAAGTACTTAAACTGCGGATCAGAAATCATGCCATCCTACATTAAACATCGGTTGATCTATTTCATATACTTTGGGGGCGTCAGTGATCGAGTGGTCTTAGTGGTTCATCTACAGTAATCTATAGCCTCTCATTATTGAGGTTGTGAGTACGAATCCGATTTCTTCCACAAATAAAAACTATAATATAGAAAGAGGCAGAACACATCAGCAATAAATCAATCACAGAACATATCATACAGCGAATTCATATACAGTACACGAAGACAATATTGTGCAATGCCAAGAACAAACAGTACAGAAAACGTTTAAAAAAAAATAGTACATGTATTGCTTCAAACTATAAATCAAAGAATGAATGTGTCCCAAAGTATAACAGAGGCATTGATTGGACAACATTATTTTATAATCTTTATCAAAAAGTATATTAAGCAAGAGGCAGATTTGAAGGACAGTTTCTAAATATGTTGTCTTCATAAACGATGCTATCGTAAATTGCTGGATACGTACAGTGACGTAATACCATTTTTATTCTCTCGCAATGATAAACACGAGTCTTTTGCTTGCTCTTTCGGGCATCAGCGGTGTCGTCAACAATTTGTTAAAGTTTGTGATTAGGTTAGTTTAAGGGGAACCACTTATTGAATGTCAATGATATTTGGTATTCAGTTAAAGTAGCAACTGCACATCTTGTTTTCATGGAGATTATTGGGCCATGCCCCCTCTGAAATTATAACATAGTTCACATGTAAAAATTGAAATTAGGTCAGTTTGAGAGGAATCACTAATTGTAAGTAATGATATTTTGTAGGTAGTTGTACTAGTATTGGCACGTCTCTTTTCCATGGAGATTGTATGGTCTCATCCCTTTAGTCATGATTCATTGACTTTAGAATTTTTGCATAGGTTACATGATATAATGTGTTATCGTGTCAGTTTAAGGGGACCCACTTATGATAAGTCAACGATATCTTGTATGCAGTTGTATAAACCTTCAAATTGTGATAGATCTCATTTTCATGAAGATTGCATGGATTGCCCCTCAGTCATGGTTCATTTTCATTTCATATTAATGCCATTTTAATTTCAACATTTGCATTATAAAAATTAGAATAACATAAAGGCGAGACATATCTCTGTATCAACAGTTTATTTTAATTCTTAACGAGGAATCAATTCCACAATAGTATATTTGTGTACGATTTAGTAAGCGTTTTTACGAATTTATGATGTCTTTGCCTTCGCTCTATACGTGTTTAGTATTGAAACTTAACGGTCATTGCAATCCGAGATATCACACGCATATATTGAACCAGCTGACAAAGAAACATCCCATATGAAGGAAATAATGAAGTCGATTGACAAAATTCCGATACAAAATATGCCATAAGGGGTTTTGTTCCTGAGTGAAACAATTTGAATAGTATATAGCACATTGACGTCAAAGACATGTTTCATTATTCAGATACAGACGGAGCTGATTACTCTTTAGGGCATTTTAGTTCGTCACCTTTTTTGTGTAGGGTTCGCTTTCTCAGACTTTGTTTTTTCTGTGGTTTTTTTATGGACGTTTTGTGTCTGTTCATCTTTTTATTTTGTTATAATGTTTGTCTGTATTGTATCAAATGAAGGTTTTCGTCATTACACCCTCAGAATCCTCTTTATTTGTTCCAGTTGAAGATGTTTTAATACACAACCACGTCTGACATCCGATGGGTCAGGTAGAGAAAGAGAATGTCACGCTTTAAAGAATCCTTGCCCCAGCTCTTTGATGAGTCCGTAGACATTTCTGTCCTTATCCAACACATTTACAGTAGTATGTCAGTGGCAGTTCCATATTCCCGCCCTTCATCCTGGTCGAACTATTACTATGTCAGAACGAGAATAAGCATTTAATATTTGCCACTGGATAAAACAAGCTGGAATCAACCAATCATTTTTTTTTGTTTACAACATAACTTAAAACTTATTTATGTAGATTAATTTCATCAGTTATTTCAGTGAGTACAAGAAGATGTGTAGGGAAGAGTGCAATGTAGTAGGGAATACACATCCGTTATGAGATGCTGTAAATGGTTTAACGGAATTGTAGGGATTCAGATGAAGAATAAGCGATGAGTTTTACTCAATACAGTAAATTTTAACACAGTACATACAGCTTATAATAAAGAGATGATTGCCAAATATATAACTATTTAAAAGATTTCAAATGAAGTGGAAAAAAGCAACAATTTAATAAATCGGAAAAAAATTAATAAGAACTTAAGGTAGGTAGCTAACTGACAAGCAAAACATCCATCACTGTTCAATATAACAGTTTGTGTTCATAATTAAAACCGTTATATCAGATCAGGAAGATACTATTTAAATGCAAACAAAAGTATGTGACTGTCTATGTATAAACTTTTGTGGGAACTGTTTCTTCGAAATCACACAATTAATAAGGACAAAATACGGAAAACTCAAAACAAACATAATTATACGCATATGTAAATTGTCTTGAAAGAGTCGTCTAAAGTTTTTATTCATTCGCCGTCGAAATTAATTATATAATTCTCATTCATATCTGCATACAGATTTTCCTTTATAATTTTACATTGGCTTCTCCAAAATTGAAATTGGACAACATTATTGTGCTTATTTCATTGTTCATGGCTTTGCTGCTTGTTTTCCGTCGACATATTGCCTCTCTGTTTTCACGAGTAAACCACATACGACGACTAACACAGGTCATGTAGATAACAATATTATTGTGTTCTGGAAGTTATAAATAGCCGATCTGCATATTTGAAAAATTGTAAAATTATCCATTAGCAATATAAAATAACTTTAAATATTAAAAATATAAATAAACAGAGATGTGGGTATATTCCCAAACAATTAACAGAGGAACGACAATGATTAAATGATTTTTTATCAGTCAACCTGAATGTATTCATTTGATCGATGTATCGTTCAATTTCATATTTTTTTTGTTTTGTCTGGTTATATGGACAAATAACTCAGAGTATCTGGTATTTGATAATACCTTGCTCTCTGCAATATCAATAAGGACCCGAGTATTTTTAAAAATTTTTTTTATTATTTATCATGAGACCTTTCCGTTCTGTTGAAAGCACATACAGATATACAAAGGCATGCTTGAAATTTAATATTAGTTCGTTAAGAATGAAGTCGAGACATGCTAACCTTGAATTCGACAATACACAAGTATAATAAATAAATAAAATTCTTCGGATATTCATTGAATTTTTGTTTTCATTTAGGAAAGTCGTTGTGCTTTGATATACTTTGTTCGTTTTCAAACAAATGTTTTATCATTAGGATATGTTGTACTACGTTATTACTCGGATAAGCTGTTAACGTATATTTATGTTTTTACTGAGTCAACGATTTAATTTTGCTAGTTTTAAGCAATATTTATTTTATTATATGAGAACGTTGCTGTTTGTTGTTATTTGAAATCCTTAAATGGTCTAAGGGCAATTTTGCTTCATTTGGGTACCTTGTGATGGTGCTTTGTTACAATAATAAAACGACAAAACAAATGTATGTAAAGTCAACGTGTTGACGAAATTAATTTTGTGTCAAATAATGTTCATTATGCACCACGAATTAAATTTAAATAATAAGGAAACTTCTGTTTGAAATGCTGCTTCTGATTTTACTTTGTACTCATGAGCGCTGGTATACAAACACAAGCTGTATATACATTCCTTTAAACACCTCAGGTTTAATACCCGTTGATTTGTCAAGAACAAAATATTACTCGAGTTCTTGAGATTAATCCTATAAATTACTAAAATCCGTCTGAAATTATTGATTTGTTTATCTATAAAAGGTATTCAATTATCGACAAGCATTGCAAGTCATTTGCTTCAAAAGCTGGAAATAAAGTCAAATGTGTTAGGAGATCTGGTTATTAATAATGCAGCTTGAGACAACAGATCTGAATAAGGTATTTGATAAACTCTCAAGTAATATTAATACATTCCATTTTAACTGATGAATATATGCAGTTGTCTTTTTTCATTTAAACTAGGTTATATTTCGTCTTACTATTTTACTAAAGTAATCGAAATGTAATCGAAAAGTAATCGATAATTACATCAAAATTTTTGCTTTAATCGATTATATCACGATAACATGTAATCAAAAATGTTGTCGATTACAGATGACTGACGATTACTTGAAAAAAATGAAGTCAATTACAATCGATTACGACTACAGATTACGATATCCCCATCCCTGATAGGACGTATCTAAAAACCCGCTGGATGCACATCCCACATACTCCCTTTGCTTCAATTATTTTAGGATTATGCTTTTGTGAGTTCAGTGTAACTTTAGCTTGAGAAATAAAGAACATAAGAGGGGTTCCCTCAATTTTGTTTTCTTTATTTTATTTCGCCATTTTCTTTATTCTCTATAAATTTTGCATATAATTCTCTTAATTTATATTTCAGCACCCAATTATTCTCAATTCTTCATTATTTTGGCCTATTTTTCTCTATTCTTTATTTTTTTTTTACCATTTTCTGTAATGAAGCCCTAGATGCTCTATTCTGTAAATCCCATCCAGGAACAGTCAGCATTTTGTTGCCAAAACACGAATGTTAAATAAATAAATCAATACATTAACAAGAATCGGTGCAAGAATATGTGTCCATAGAACAGCTTGGCCCGCTAGCACTATTACATATCCATTTTATTTTGCATGTATATGTTAACAGTTTATATTTGATGTGATCTAAAATTAAAGTACTAGTAACTATAACCAAAACATTTACCCTGTACTGACATTTTTTTTTCAAAATTGGCCTTTGAAATCTAATTCAAAACATAAAGATAAGTGGCGATATGTTGTTAAGTTGTTAATTTCTGTGTCATTTGGTCTCTTGTGGAGAGTTATCTCATTGGCAATCATACCACATTTTCTTATTTTTATATTTGGGCCGTTTGTGGCCTCACCGCCACTTTCATTTGATTTGTCATGTTGTTACCTTCGGAAAATGGTGACTTTTTGGATTTTTTAATATATTCTGTTCATAGAAACATGTATATAATTGTGTGTGTGTGGAGGGGGTAAACTTTATAAACATGATTGATATACAGCTTTAATTTATTTCTGAGACGGATTCAACCATGTGAACAGGACATTATATATTTTTATGCTCTTTAAGTACTAGTGTAACGCAAAATTAAGTGCATACGTTTTGGCAAAATTGTTGTACATGTTGTAATTGCTCCCTAGCAACTAAACTTTTCCAATAGCAACGGCAATTGTCTGATGTTAAAGATAGGAAAAAATCTCAATACTATTAACAAACAAAACTGAATACAATCAACTTATATTCAAGAAAATCTTGTAACGCATTGCATTAGGGACTTCGGTGGCTGAGTTGTCTAAATAGTTCAATTACAGCGATCACTTCTGTTTACACTGAGGTTGTGAGTTCGAAACACTTGTGGTAGGTGCATTCGCAAGACTCTGACCTTAATTGACTAGGATTGACAGGTTTTTTTTACGAAGGTCTGTGGTTTTCTACGCCCACTCCAGTTTCCTCTACCAATGAAAATTGGCCGCCGCGATAAAGCCCAGAGTAATGAAATTAGCGTTAAACATCAGCAATCAATCACTCAATGAAACGCAATAAACTTCAATAGTCTGTTGTGGACAAAAAATATATCATTTGCTATTATGGCGAAATCGCTCATCATTATATTTGTTTCATAAGCTAATACATCTACGCCATATATATTCTTTTAATAATATTTACAAATTTGTCTTGTTCTAGGTGGACTCAGTAAAATGTTTTTTCAGACATGAGGTGTATACTTTTGTACTTTTTTACAAAACATGTTTAACCCCGCCGCATTTTTGAGCCTGTCCCAAGTCAGGAGCCTCTGGCCTTTGTTAGTCTTGTATGTTTTTTTATTTTAGTTCATTTATATGTTTTGGAGTTTAGTGTGACGTCCATTTGCACTGAACTAGTACACAATTTTATTTAGGGGCCAGCTGAGGACCACCCCCGGGTGCGGGATTTTCTCGCTGCGTTGATGACCCATTTGTGGCTTTCGGTTGTTGTCTGCTCTTTTGTCGGGTAGTTGTCTCTTTGACATATTCCCCATTTCCGTTCTCAATTTTATATTTTGTACTTTTACATTTATGTTACGCCACTTGTCGAATATGAACTACACTTAACTTCGCTTTTTCAACTTATCTGTCATCAGCAAACCACATGTCCAGACGAACCATTCATTGACTAGTTTAACCCAATGAGTTGACTGGTATAGACAAAACATATACTGTCTGATCTTCTCTCGTCATGAAGTAAAACCCTCGCTAAAGTGGTGGTACGTTCGGATGTGCTGGATGTATAAATACGCAACCAAGTCCGGTCGGAATGGTAACGTTAAATCCAATGCTCCATACATGCAAAATCTACACTCTTTGCACGTTAAATAATCCTTGTAATATCACCATTAGAGGTCTGTTGGAAGGCAAAATTTCTGCCCAATTCAACACATACTCTTTTAAAGAGGCATTTATACATGCCGACCTACCTTGCAGAATCGACATATTTTGTTTTTGTATGCATGAGATATTGCTACTGTACTAGCGGCAAAACCGACGACTGAGAATAATATGAAAAAGTCGAGAAAATCGATAGTAAAACAATGCCTGTGACTATACTGATGAAAAGTTATTTCTAAAAGCAATCGAACATTTTGCAGAAAATTATTTGTTAAACTGTGTTATCGGAAACATAAATGGAAATACACGATGTTTAAATTTCAATACTTATCGAAATAATTGCATTATAAGCTTGTGAAACTTAAATTTAGAAAAACATGTTAATCTTTGCTGCATATTGATAAAATAAAAATCGGAAAAATTATATACAAACAAAATATAAAGATCTTTCAAGTCACAAATGTTCGGAGTGTTCCACATAGTTCTTAGCATGTTACAATTTCCCAAAAATGTACTTATTTTTCACATTGAAATTTTGTTGCCGACCGGTCTGCTCTTGTCACATGAACTTTCAATTTAGAAATATTGTCTTTTCGTGAATATAACAATATGAAAGTCGTGTCCGTGCAGGTTGAAAAAATTAAGATAAATATTTTTATAAAAAAGGGTTATCCGTTAAAAGATTTTTACTAATTTTTTTATACAATTTCAAGAAAAAAGGTCGTCTCGATTTCTGTACATGTTTTTGCGGTATTCTCGATCTATTGACATTCGATGTTTATACATCGCCATAAGGTCCGTTTGAATCTGCTTAGTAACTTAATTTCAAAAGTGTAAATTTTTATTGCATATCAATCGATTCCTTTGAAATTGTTCCCTATATTTATTTGATTTAGCTGCATACATATACGAATAATTGGCATGTTGCAGAAAGGAAATAGCCAGTAGAAAAATATACTGGCGTTGTAACTACGGGAATTTATTTGCATAGCAACATTTTAAACCCATTTTACACAAAGCTCCAATAGCCTGCTGTATTCGTTTGCAATTTGAAAAGAAAATAATAACATTATATGGAAGTTTTGTTTTTATTTCAATTCATAATGTTGTTACTGTTTACCGGAACGTTTTCCTGTAGATTTACGATTAATGACTCTCTTGCTAAAACGGAACAAACATTGAAAATGTTTACCATGTTTACAGGGCAGGTACTATTTTGACACTATATTTCCCACTGGTACTGTGAAAGTAATTTTATTGTTGGGGTTTCAATTTTCGTGGTTTTCGTGAATGGCTTTATCCACGAATTGAAGTGTTCTACGAAATATAACAACTGTTGTCCATTTCCAGACATGGAAAGATCTCCATGTAATACATGGATACGCACATATAATCTAGAGAATAAATCGAATATCAGCCAACGCACTATAAACTTAATTTATAACTTCAGACCGGAATTTACCCATCTAATCTTTAAAAAATCTAAACTGTACGACTGTTAACCTTTAAATTTTCTCATGAAAAATTAGTTTTGATCAATGAAAGTCAGATTTTCGGTGATGATGTGCGATGAAGTGTTTATTGTTTTTTTTCATAGTTCTCATAGAGAAAAAAAATTATTTCATTTTGGGCTTGCTTTTTTATTTCATAAGAATTAATTCTACAGTTCAAAGTACATTTTGTAGAATTTTCTTATGTAACTGTTTTCGTTAAGTGACATTTGTATGGCCCAAAAAACACCTTTGATGATCGTTAATCTGTTGAGCATGCGATCTCGAGTTAATTAGTGTCATTACTTCTGATAAGACGTTTGCAACAACTAAAATGTTTATATTGCATTTTCCTTCAATCGAGACAATTTGTAAGCATAGATGAATCAGCTTAATAATTTCCGAAAGCAATTATTTTATCAAATATATTATGAATGTTGTAAGTAATGAAAGACGAACAAGTGAGTGAAAATGAACACCTTATTTTGCAATGTCCCACAAATTATTATAAAACAACATATGATTAATTTCATGAATATTCGTTTCTGAAGTCTTCAAATTCTTCACTCGATTTTTTTTTAGAAAACTAAAATCAACGAATTTAAGAACCCACGAACAGGTACCTATTGCTCAAACCGCGAAAATTGAAAGTACTTTCATGTTATGTTTAACACGGAACATCAATCAATCATACAGTACTTTTAAAGTTATCTCAGTTTATTAACAAATATATTGATGTTCCAATTGACTGTGTACTTGTTTGTATCATATATCTTTTGTACCATATGGAATTGTCGAACAATTTATGCGAGTATTTGTTTGTATCATGTATCTTTTGTATCTTATGGAATTGTCGAGCAATTTATGGGAGTATTTGTTTGTATGATGTATCTTTTGTATCATATGGAATTGTCGAACAATTTATGCGAGTATTTGTTTGTATCATGTATCTTTTGTATCTTATGGAATTGTCGAACAATTTATGCGAGTATTTGTTTGTATCATGTATCTTTTGTATCTTATGGAATTGTCGAGCAATTTATGGGAGTATTTGTTTGTATCATGTATCTTTTGTATCATATGGAATTGTCGAGCAATTTATAGGAGTATTTGTTTGTATCATGTATCTTTTGTATCATATGGAATTGTCGAACAATTTATGGGAGTATTTGTTTGTATCATGTATCTTTTGTATCATATGGAATTGTCAAGCAATTTATGGGAGTATTTGTTTGTAATTTGTTGATGTTATTCACCTATACTGTGTTCTTTTATGCATAGATGTATCGTGATCTACGATGCTAGGGACCGTCTCAAAATCTAAATGAAATTGTTTATAACGAATACATTTTTGACATAGACATACGTATTTATAGGAAACACTTAAAAGTATATATCGAGGGAACAGAAAACTAATCGATGAACAAACATATATCGCCTATAAGAATAATACTGTTGGTTTTTTTATTTTTTATTGTTTATCATGTCTCATATCATATATTGCTTACAGAAAGTTGCATATTAATATTGTTGACTATGGGAGCAAGTGTCAGATGCACCATGTTGAGCCAGATATGGTTGCCCCTAGGGAACAACTAATGTCACTCGATTTTTATTTTCAATTTGATCTTTGTAAATTCCGATCGTTTGTTGCTTGTATGTTTATCTTTCTTTGTGAATTATTGTAAACAGGTCATTGTCTTTCTTGGTGTTGTAGGCTGTTTTTAATTGTTTCGTTTTCCCTGTGTAATTCCTGCTGTTTTTATACTCTTCTATTTAAACTTTCAGTAAGTTATTTAGGTGAACAAAATGAAAAAAAAACGAGATATATTTTTGGTGCGGACGCCATCACGAGTTGGTTGACTGTAACAGAATATCCGTTTCACAGATAATAGCGGATATGTTCTTAATGTCGTAACTACAATCCCGTCCCCTTTTCTCCGAGTGTAACCTACCGATTTAGATTTATTACCAGGTTGGTACTAACACGAGCAACACAATGGGTACCACAAATGGAGCAGGATCTGCTTACCCTTCCGTAGAACCTGAGATCACCCAAGTTTTTGATGGGGTTCGTGTTGCTCAGTCTTTATTTTTTATGTTGTGTTTTGTGTATTTTTGTTTCTGTTTGTCTGTGTGTGTTACTTTTCTTTTTTTAACCATGGCGTTGTCAGTTTATTTTTCGACTTATGAGTTTGATTGTCCCTTTGGTATCTTTCCCCTCACTTCCTGTACCATCTAATAGGTTACTTCACACTGATTCCAAAAATATATGGTTCTAGGTACTTTTGAACTTTTGCAGAAAATGGCTACCTCATTTACAAAAGGTCACTTCCAGCTGACCTTTTCAAAATCATATGTCTACCAACGTAATGCAATAGACCCCGTAGCTTTATAAATTTCACTTCCGGTCTCATATGGTAGTTTTAGCCACACTGATTCCAAAATATATGGTCTCTACATACTTTTGCTTGAAATGAGGGAGATAAATTGCAACTTCCGGTTTGAAAAATTTCTCCTCTGATACCATCTGATAGGTTAATTGACACTTATTCTAAAAATATATGGTTCTAGGTACTTTTTTAATGAAATCAGTGCGGGAAATGGCTATTTCCGGTTTATAAAAGGTCACTTCTGATTGGTCTTTTCAACATCATATGTCTATTAACCTAATGCAGAAGACCCGATGGCTTTATCATTTGTAAATAAGAATTTATACTAAAGGTCAAAATCTATAACGTCAAATTTACCTTTGACCTTGACCTTAATTTCAGGGTCTAAAGGCAATGACCACAAATCAAAAGGCCTTAGGTCTCTACTACATAAGCATGATAAGGTTAATTAGTTATGTCACCATACAGCTAATTTTAAATATAAGAGGGAGAAAAATCCCATTAAATGTCAACGTACCCTTTCAACCAAAATGTATGTGTTACGACATGTCGCAACTAATAATTTAATACAAACATTTTGTCGATATCTTAAACGCTCTCTGAGGAGAAGCTGAAAGTAAGCCTTAATCAAAATTCAGAACATGACCTTGACCTTTGACTTTGACCTCATTTCCTCTTTGGTGGACCCTGAACCTCAAATAAAAAGACCCTAGGTATATATCACTTATGGTTTACCAGTTACAAATACATATCACTTATTTGATATACATATGCGGAAATAACTCTCATATGGAGTCTCCGGATTACTTCGGTCAAATTGTTTTTGACATCCTGAGGATAAAACGAGCAATTTGGTCAAATCATTTTGTCGATTTCTTTTATGGTTGCGAAGGAGTAGCAATCATAAGGAAAACAGCGTTTGGGGAGATAACTCTTACAAAAAGATGTGTCGGTTAAACGGTGTCAGTTTTAAAAGCGTGTGAACTGTTCGAATCCATATACCAAATATCTAAGCGACATCTTACAAAAGTACATAGAAACCATATACTTTTTTATTCAGTATGAAGAAACCTATAATTTGACACCAATAGTTACTTTGAGTAAACTGGAGGTAGCTTATTATCATTTTTTTTAGAAATTTAATGTGGAAAGACCTTCAATTGTTCTTTGAACAATTGGTTTTTAATTGATACATTAATAGCTTTTATATCATTGCTACAAATAAATCTAAAATAATTGTTTGAGCAAATAGCTGTTTAGCGTTCAACTGGAAATGAAACTAAAGTCAATCCATATATTCTAAATTAAACATGCTTTTCGATTGGTTGGTTGTTCGGTAGGTGTACGGATTGATTGTCTGATTGATTGATGGTATGGTTTATAGATTGGCAATTTGTCTAACATAAAGAGACTCATATTTCATATTGAGTAATTAATTGTTCGATTGTTTTTTACGTGCAGTGACGAATATTTTACAAACATTTCGTATTAAATGACCACAAACCTCATACAAAAAGAGACAGTACGACAGGGACCACTTCCTCGTTTAAATACACGGAGACTAACTCTGTGTAAAAGCAAAAAAGACAAAACAAGGGATTTTCAGATTCACATAGATATGTAAAAAAACCATAAAGTTGAGATCGATATCCGATTTTAAATACAATGAGGTAACAATGCCTGTACAACAAAAACTAAAAACAGAAATTCCAAGAATCCCTAGAAAAAAGGGAAGTTCATAAAGAAAAATTCAAAGATATTTTTTTAGGGGGTGTATGTTCCCATTGAAATTATGAAACAAAAATGTAGGAATATTTTTTTCGGAACGGGCAAAGAAGAGAGGTGTTAACTCCTGTATTTTCACTAGACTTAAAGTACAAATAAAACATGTTGAACTGACATGATCCGAAAACGTGTATTTGAGGGGAACTATGCCCTATCTTTTTGTTACGCTTGTTTCTAGGAACACGAACCCGTGTCTGTTTTAATCGAGGAACTTGTTCCCGGACTGCCTCTTTATTTTGAGGACGGTGCATTTACATACGGAAATGTCATGTGAATTTCACCTGAAACAAGCTTATACGTGACGAGATTCACATAAATCAAATGAGAAACTCTCATATAATTTTTCACGTGAATTTTGAAAATACAGTTATTCAAATAACATCTGAATTTCAAATTTAATCAAAATCATGAATAATACTATTTAACATTCACATAAGATTCACGTATAAGCTCATTTAAGGTGAATTTCACGTGAATTTTAAGCGAAATTCATGTGAAATTCACGTGAGCAAAATTTGCCAGTGTATCAATCAGTGAGTAAATAATTTGCTTTAAATATTTGTCACTAGATGTTACAGTAACAATCAATTAATGATTAATTAATATGAAAATATCCGTCTCTTTAGGTTCCTGTCAATCAAAACAGCATACATTTAAGCAAACAAAGTAAACAAAGCAAGCCAACCAATCCATTAATAAATGTGAAATTCGTCAAATTGGACAGTATGCAAAATTTCAATCAATCAATAACCCTATTTTATGGAGAATTTGTCACTTGATGTTATGAAACCAATTTACCAGACTACTAATAATCATGTAAGAAAAGGTGGAAAGACCTTCACTCACAAAATGTTTATATCTATTCGAAAAACCATTGGTATGCCGAGTGAATCAATAATTAACTTAATACTTTTGAGATGATCCCTTATTTAAATATCAACTGTAGACTCTCGACTGTCAATCGTCAATTTTAAACATTTATCTAACACGTCTATATAAAAAAATGACACGATAATCATGAATACACATAACTCTTTCTGCGTTTATTCAACGATGCGCCCATATATTTAAGAAAACGTGAAAAAGTTCATCTTTTTTCTCTATCTTGGAACTGTGAACAGTTCTAATCTTTCAAAACAATCAGTATAACCTGTCATAAAATTGTTCTAAACTGTTGTAAACTGTTCTAACTTCCCTGGGCCTAGACATGTACATGTTCGAGAACAGAACTGTCAAAATCATTTCTAGGATAGAATACTAGAGTTTGTTCTAGGTTAAAAATGATAGAATATGTTATAAGATAATGAAGAGTAATATTATGAATGAGGTAAATAAGAGTAGCTATCTGATAATAATTAAGGACAATTCTTGTTGATATAGAAGATATGGGAAATTAACCAGATTTTCGCTGTCGGACATATGTATGATCAAAGATTTAAATTGTGAAAATACAGTCTTTAATGTGTGCTATGTATGTAATTTCCCCATGTGAATAATTAATTTTCAATTGAAATTATTTCTATTGTATATAAGCTCAAGAAGTTGAGAAAATATACCTTTAATATTTCCCTAATTATTAATGAAAAATTATATTATCAGAGGTGCAATTTCAGGATCTTTAGTACAGGCCAAGTATTTAGATTACACAATGACCGATTAATTTTAATGAGCAATTACTTTATTTACAGGGGTGTGCCCCTGTCACAAAAAAACTGCTCTAGAATGGGTATGAGAATAAACACGACTAAAATTGACACTACGGTTAACAGTCACCATCGTAAATTGGTAAATATTCGATGTGTCTCAACTCACTAGCATCATGTTTCCTAGAATCTTAGCTCTTTAGATGCCAGAATAGTCGTCCGATCTGTAAAGTTACTAACTTTGTCTTTTTCCCGTTTGTGATATTTTGGGGACATTAAAACTTCATAATTCGAAGAAATAGTGACAACGCCATGGCAAAAAACAAAAAAAAAACGACAAAAAGACGAAGACATCCACAAACCAACATAGAAAACTAAACACTAAGCGACAAGAACCCCATTAAAAACCTTGGGTGATCTCAGGTGCTCCAGAAGAAAAAAGCAGTTCCTGCTCCACATGTTGCATATGCTCGTTGAAGTACAAATCCGATGATACAGTCATTGGGTGGTGTAAACTTCCCACTAACACCATACACCATTACACCATTCACCATACACCATACATCATTACACCATACACGTTACACCTTTGCACCATACACCTTACACATTACACCATAATGCAATTTAATTTCAAAGAAAGCGTGCGACTACACAATTATTTATTGATCTAAAAAAAGAATTTTGATCACAATATTGTAAATTAATGTATAAAATTAAAAATCAGTAATCAGTTCTTATCAATATTTTGCATAGTTTTAAATGTCGTACACCATTCATTCACACCATTCCCGATCGCACGTTACACCATTACACCATTCCCCTTACACCATACACCATAGCACCATACACCTTCTATTATTGCACCATATGCCATACACCATTACACCATCTAAGGGCTGTACGTCGCATTTGGTGATGTTACAACCGAGTAAATAAGGACAGAATTGTAGACACATCAATTGGAGCATATCATTGGTCATCTGTGACACAGATATTCCATTATGGTCAACTCACTTGTGATGGCTTTCATAAACATTTCAAAGGGGTTAATTCAACTTGATAACTTGGGACTCTTGGTTCAATGGCTTTCTTGAAAGCAACAACCCTCTTTCAAGAAAATCATAGTAGAAAACGCATGCTCTGAAATGTCGTATCAACTGGGAAATACAAAATCACTTTGCAGGCGCTGAAATCTGTTTCAAATGAATAAAGGAACAAGCCGGCAAAACATGGGCACAATAATTTTCCGCAGGAATGCCGATTGTTTGTTGAAAAACACGTCCTCTAATCGTAACAAATAGAGTTTTAATCAGTAAAAAATCAAGACTCTTTCAACAAGGAATGGAATGGATAATAAAAAAAAGATAAAATAAGTTAATAGATAATATAAAGAACTGATCGAACATGTCGAAACAGTTCTCGAACTAGAACTGTCGGGATCTGTTTTACGGTAGACCTGTCAGAATCAGTTATAATCTATAACTGTCTAAACTGTTTTAGGTAAAACTGTGCAAAAACTATTCAACAACGATATCAGGCTTATTGTTGGGTTCGCCAGATGCGCGTATTATCTGCGAAAGACTAATCAGTAATGCTCGAATAAAGATAGCATGTAATTGCTTTGACAGAATATTTACGGGGATAGATCTTCCAAAACTGTTCCAAGGGAGAAACACGTTTGTCACAAACAGTTCTACAACCGTTCTCTAGATAGTTTCTGTCAGATTTTAAGTAAGTTTTAAACTGATCCCAACGGTATGCCAATTTTCTTTAAGTAGACATTTTTGAAAGAAGTGTGTAAAACGGAGAAACACGAATAAAAAATGCAATATAATTCAGTCTCTCATGAACCAATTGACGTTATCAATGTTACTCACAAATCATATAGTCCTTCTCCTTGAAGAGAATGTGGTGTATTTTGGATGCCTATTTGTTTTCTAAGTTGCACTTTTGCAGGATAACTCGTATTTTGTACGAGCAGACTCTCGTTCGTTAGATTTCGTTTATCTTTTGCAAATATAAGCCTGTCATAGCTAATCGATCTTACGATGCCATCATAAGCAGGTTCATCGTAAACATGTCTATCATTTTCTTTTTCAGCCAGTTTGTCTGTTTTTGGTGCAATAGTCTCTGGCCTTAGACAACTATCCGAGTAATAATGTCCTACTGCAGTTTGCAAATGTAAGCCATTTGATATGCTTTCTCCTAGACTGTGTCGATGTCTTTGTATACTTGTTTTTCGCACCGGTTGGGATTGAGAGGAAAACCATTCCACAGAAAGGGTGTTGTGATTACCATATGCATTGATGTTTAATGTGACGCATGGACTATTCGTTACTTCTAAGTGAGAGTTGTGTAATTGCTTCCCGAAGGTTAACGGTGCCAACGTTTTTGATATTGCTGATTCGTCTATTTCGTTATATACATTTTCACTTCTTTCTTCAGTTTGTTGTTGTCTGACAGTTTCTGCTTTATCTTCTTTCTTTTAATGTAGAGTTATTAATATCCTTCTTTGTCTTTCCCGACACATATGCATTAATCCAAGACGAACAAGGTCTATTAATATCCTCCTTTGTCTTTTCCGACACATATGCATTAATCCAAGACAAACTAGGAGACCAAGGAATATAAGGACGACAAAAAATATGATTTCCTTTAATGTTATTGCTGAAAAATGAACAAAAATATCAAAATAAATTACGTTTGGCGATAATGAACTTTTATTTTATATAGGTCATGCAGAGAGTCACAAAAAGCGTAATCCAACCTTGATAGTATCCCAATTTTCTAATGTTATATGAACACAAATACAAACAATATAGCTCTGTTGTTTGGAGGCATAAAATAAATAGAATGCATTAGAATATAAAAGAAAAAGAAAGCATCATGTCACCGAACTTGTTTTTATTCTACAAGTAAAAAATTAAAATTTCATTACTCTGTTTAGACATTTTAAACATAAATATCTGAGAGGACAAATGATTTAGTGATTTTAAATATTTTTCAGTTGCACAATGCAGGAACTAAATAAAATGAAACAACAAAATATCTTTACCTAATGTATAACATTTAACCATGCATCTCCATTTTAATAGAACCTTGCTGGTTTATAGAAATAGCTGTACCTTTGTTTTCTGAATACCGCATTTATATATATCATTATGAAGCCAATAAGAATTATACGGTGCATTCGATTTGTTATCTAATTCCTTCGAAGTGTGCTTTTAAAAGATAATAGGTTCCTATATTTGATTTTGTTTTTGATAGTTAAGGTTCATCATAACCTTTTGGCTAATATAGCCGTATTTACACCACATATTTTACTCTGAGTACAGACAAACCTGTGCACCTGGAAAAATTTTCAGGCATGGCAGGAACTAGATAATTAAATTTTAAATGCATTTTATTTTTTAGAAAATTATAAACTTTTCTGGGTTTTGCTATTCATTTTTTTTTTCATTCCTGCAGAAGGTGTCAAAATAAACTAAGTTGGAAAAGAGGTTGGAGAAGCTCCCCTCATATAATAAATGGTGTGAGTAGTATTGATTTAAATGGACAATAGACATCTGCAAACAATGGGTGATTTAAACTGTGTAACTGAGTGGACCGTATCAAATGAAACTCATGTGTTTGTTTATTTTGCTATCTTCTGCAGACTGGAAAAAAATGCACATCAAAATCCATGTAAGGTTTTAATTTCTGAATCATGGACTACATTTAATTTTTATATCTCTAGGTCCTGCCATGCCTTAAAACTTTCCTAGATGCACCAGTTTGTCTGTACTCGTAGTAGATTTTGTGGTGTAAACACGGTCATATTTTTCAATTCCTTTTGATGAACCTTAAGTCGTATGTACACTGTCGTATATGTAATAAAAATACACTGGTGAGTTAATTACAGCTACTACTTTAATTAAGAAAAAAATAATGAATGACTCGGCGGTATTCATTAATATATTTACGCAAAGAAACTTTAAGAGTTAAATAAGTATGTAAACATTAGCACGTGTGTTTGCTTATATTTAATTCACGTTTGTGTATACTTAATGCACATGTTGAATTTATATGTTATAGGCTAAAAGATTTTCCTTGGTTAAGTTGGAGCTGAACATAATGGTTAGTTATGGTCACTTGAAATAAATCGTGCTTTAGTTTAGGTGATTATGCAATTTGATGATATTGTCATTCGAACCTCACTTTTGGTGCAGTTGTCACCCCTTCCACCCAACAAAATGTATTGTTTTTTATGTTATCTTTGATAAATAAGATTTAGAATTTATGTATAAACTGTATATTTTAACTATTTTTCATGAGCTGTATTTGCGCGCATGATGAAAATTGATTTAGTCTAAAAAATTATGTTTTGTGTTTATTATCTACAGCGGCATAAACAAACAGAACAGTATCTGTTGAACTTTTGTTTGCATTTGTCTTTAATAAAGTAAAAGCTTACTTGAACACTGTAAGGCAAGCGGATCCCATATACAGGTGTTGAGTTTACTTTGTAAATAATTTATCTTTTTAATTATAACATTAATTAATATATATTTATGTATATATAAAAGAAGGTCGAAAGATACCAAAGTGTTGTTCAAACTAATAATGATAAAACCAATTGACAATTCCAGGACAAAGAACAAAAAAAATTCAAAAGACAAACAACAGTACATAACACACAAAATAGAAATCTTAAGTCTGAGCAATACGAACCCCAACAAAATCCGGGGACATTAGGTGACCCGGAAGTGTCAACAGATCCTGCTCCATATGTAGAACCCATTGTGTTGATCATCCAAGTACAACTCCGGTAAATAAGTCTAATAAGGGAGGTCACTTTCGAAGAAAACAGAACGGGATTGTGATGTATTGTGTCATTCGTACCCATCGTCATTTTTGTTACAAAAATAAACATTTACATTTTTACTAAACGCGCGTTTATCAAATAGTTGAGGCATCGGCGAGAAGACATTTATTGTCAAAATGCACACGTAGTCCAATAAAAGTGCTACTGTTTAAAGCTATGTATGCAAACAAAATATCAATTCATCAAAGTATATGTACAATATTTTACTTTACTTCACGTCAGAACGCTTGTTTATGATTGTTTAATACGACGATGACAGCTTCATTGCCAAAGACCTTAGAAACGTAACAACATTTCGCCTCATACATTGTCATAATATCTATTTTGTGACACCGTTCCTTAATTTATATAGTTCGTTTGATTATATTCTTAAGCTATTTATGTGTTCCAGTCTAGGAGGATTATTCATCTTTAAACCTTATAAGAACTTGTAAGAACGTTAAAACATCGTAGCATCGCTACCTTTCCCTTTCGTACACGTATCTCGAATTGAACATTGCAAGGTCATCCCAGTCCTGGAGAACTTTCTAAGGACAACGTCATCTTGAACACAATTCGTGGCTAACCACAGAGTGAGTTAACTTTATAACATTATATTTGAAGCCTTCAAATTGCTCTACACATATTTGAACACTTTCTCCGTGAAATACTGGAAATTTAACTGCTCTTGAAAGTACAACATTATTTCGCATTCAAAGGACTGTGCTATCAATTATTTTTGACATGTCATACGTTATAACATTAATTCAACACATTGTAAAATTGTATTTTATTTGTATTTCAGCTTTTTACCATTTGTTAGATTGGGTTGAGAATAAATTATCGGCACCTGATAGTCTTATTGCTTGAGCCCAATCGTCGGTTAAACTTAATGGTCAGGCCATTACAATATCTATAAAAGCGCCATCGAGGAAGACATCGAGGTTCTCATTGCACATGTCTCCATTCGTTTATATATATAGTCGTGTATTTCAAATGTTTGTTTAACAAAATTTAGGCACATCAAAAGTTTCTTTTTTTTTTCATTTTACAATCTTTAATACATGAAAACTCGATGACAAAAAGAGATAAAAAAAAAAAAACGATAAAACAAACAAACAATCAACATGATCAACAAACATTAACAAACGAATCGGTATGACAATTTTTACAGTCTTACATAGATAACGACGATATGACACAAACGGTCTTAGGTAAATCCCAGGTCAAATCCCATGATAACAATAAATTGGATTTGGTAAATTTCATCAAAGTATAGTTCAAAGGTAAAATAATTCAATCATTAACTGTTAAGGATAGAAACACATTATCTATTAATACAATGTTTACTGCTGAACTGGAGAAGTTCGGGTATACCAATATTTTCTATAACTATGCTAAACCTGGCATCATCATGGAGTTGGCAGTGACATATGATTATTCTACATGTCTTTTTCGTCATTATTATTTTTCCTCCACTTTTTTGTCCAACTTATATCTCTAAATTGTATGAACCAATTGTTATGGAACTTTACAATAATGTTGACTAACGTGTGCAGATATGCAATCGGGGAATGGCTACCGTTGCCATGGAAACTGATAAAATGCCAAAAAAAATCCAAATTCTAAATCTTTTATTATATGACCTAACTGGATGAAACTTTATGAAAATGTTACTTGGTATGCCTAGATGTGCAGAAAGTATTTAGAAACTCCAAAATGGCCGACAGTGTCATGGAAACAGGGCGAAAGTTTAACATTGACCCTAGGGGAAAATGCATTAAAGTGAATATTACATCAAACTAAACGAAAGTATATGGATATGTAACATGGCATGTGCCAATGTGACGTCTGTCTTTGGATTTTTACCGCCGTTACTATGGAAACATCAAAAATGTGCGAAATTTCAAAATGCTCTAAACTTGATGCTACTGAATAAAAATGTTAACTTGTATGTGAAGATGTGCTCTACGACTTTTGAATTTTCAAAATGGCTGCCGTTACCCTGGCAATTTGGGGACGACGAGGGTGCCATCCGTTATTGCTCGCAATTACAAATCTATTTGTTAATTGCTTTTATGTCTGAACTTGATATATATGTACTTTGCAACAGGTGGGTCAAACAAGTATTTACACATCATTCATAAGATTGCCATTCTAATTTTGGGCTGCAACGATATATTCAATTTTAATGTTTGAAGCATTATTTATTGTTTTGTTAAGTACGCTGCAGTGATCTTGTGAGCAAATTGATTTTGAATAAACATATTTTGGAGCAACTTGACTTTCTGATCAACTAGAAATTTAAAAATCAACGATAACGGCAAGAACATTTCTCAGATGCTTCCATGTTATCATAGCATCTTACACTAGGCCTGTTGTCAAAAATTTCAGACACAAATCAAAGATGATCTTATCTATCTATTTTAATTTTGCATCTTTCTTATTGTAATGCAAGGCGATTTTTTGTTAAACAAACACCATTAATAACCTTTCCAGGTTGGAGACAGTTATTCTCTTAAAGTGTTTAAAGTGTTTATTCTTGCCTGTACAGATACTGTAAATACGTAAAAATTGGTAGATGTTAAGTTACAGAGAGTGTAAATACGTAAAATTTTATGGGTGTTAAGTTCTCATTTTTCGTTTGAACAATTGTCTGATGAATGAGTTGAGGTAAACGATTATTATAGCCTACGATAGGTTTAATTTAAAGTGACATTCATGTTCGTAATATTATGCGAATACGCATTGGTTTTGTTATATTTAAAAGAGAGGCGAAAGATACCAAAGGGACATTCTAACTCATAAGTCGAAAATAAACTGACAACGCCATGGCTAAAAATGAAAATGACCAACAGACAAACAATAGTACACAAAACACAACATAGAAAACTTAAGACTGAGCAACACGAACCCCACCAAAAATTGGGGGTGAGCTCAGGTACTCCGGAAGGGTAAGCAGATCCTGCTCAACAAGTGGCATCCGTCGTTTTGCTCATGTTAGCAATAACCCGGTAATAAGTCTAATTCGGTAAGTCACATTCTGGTAAAGGGGACGGGATTGTAGTTACGACATTAGGAACATATTTGCTATCATCTTTTAAACGGATATCCGTAACGGTCAACCAACTCGTGATGGCGTCCGTAAAATTTACAAAGAGATTATTTCAACTTTACCAATTGGAACTCTTGGTTTAATAGCTTCCTTGTGAGCAGCAACCCTCTATCAAGGAAATCATGATAGGAAATACAAGCCCTGGAGTATCGTATCAAGTGGGAGATATATACTTCGTATGCAGGCGCTGCTGCAATGTTGCTTGAAGAACATTTGTTTAAGAAAATGCAACTAATATCAAGACCTCTAGAGTCAAAATGTGTGTAGGCCAAGTGAGTCATTCTCATCACTTGGCGTCCATCGTCCGTAGTCGTCGACCGTTAACTTTTACAAATATTTTCTTCTCTGAAACTATTGGGCCATTTGGAACCAAACTTGACCATACTCATTCGTGGAATATCAAGTTTAAAAATTGTGTCCTTCGACCCCGCCTGCTTACCAACCTGGCCGTAATGGCTTAAGATAAGGATAAGAAATGTTCAGAATGTTGAAAGCTACCTACTGTCTATTAAAGTAAAAACTATTAGACGACGTCTTATATAGGCTATTGCTCTTAAATGACGAATTTTATCATTTAAAAAAATGCCTTTTATTTTGACAACATAAAAAGGTAGAGAAAAACATAAGATCAACAATGATCAACAAGACAAGATCTACAAATCAGTTGACATGGTCGTATTCATCAGATGACTCAATATTAGAGCCACAGTTCTTTAATGACGAATTGTTAGGCGTTGTTGTCTTATATCTTAAAATCGATCATACATAGACACTTTAAAAAGCCAATATAAACGGCAAGACAAGATATACAAAAGAATATAATGGTCAAAATTGTCAATCGACTCTATAACATAGTTACCATTTCATTGTCATCCAGTAAGGCCTTATTTTAAGCAAAAGAGAAATACTCACAAATTAAAATGTCACCTGCTTCTCTCTCTGAATCATATGGAGTGCTTCTCTTATAACCTATTGATGTATATTTATTTTCATTTTAAAGCGTGTATATTTGTTATCACGCATACATTGTACAAGAATATTATTTTATACTTATACCTCGAATTGACATAAGCGGTCATCTCAGTACCAGAATCTATGACAAGCGAGACGATTTTAATTTTGAAATTATAATTTTTTCCTAATTTCGCAGCAATACACCAACTTCACCTGAATATGAGATATACATTTACCAACTAATTCGGTATTCAAGAGCTTGCAATAACCCGGTAATAATTCTAATTCTTGTCTTTCATTTATACTGATGTACTTTGTCTATACGCCATTTTGTGTTTCTTTGTTATTTGTTTTTATAGTGATTAAGATTATATTACAATGTTCACTGCTTTACCCTAATTTGTGACGTTTTTACCTATTATATCTGTTTATTTTGCTCACACATTGTTCTCAATATCATGGAATTCAATGCGACTGTCATACAAGCGAGAGGTTTAGCTAGCTATAAAAGCAGGTTTAATCCACCATGTTCTACCCAAGGAAATGCCTGTACCAAGTCAGAAATATGCCAGTTGTTTTCCATTCGTTAGATGTGTTTAATTTGAGCATTTGGTTTTGCCATTTTATTAAGGACTTTCCGTTTTGAATAAGCCTTGGAGTTCGGTATTTTTGTATTAATGGAGTAAAAAGGATCAATTGTTTGTAAGTTTGTATTGAGGCTCGAAATACCAATTATACGATTGATTTGGTAAAAATACTTTTGGAAAATATGAATTTGTTCCAATGAGTGTTGTTAATGTTCTACTGTGTGTTAGAAAATGAACGAATTGTAATGGTCATGGGTACATGTTTATATTCTACGATGTATTTTACTCAGCATGCTGAATAACTCATCAAATGAAAACGATATTTTTCTGGACAATACGAGGGTTTTTGTACTTGTTGTTTTTGAAAACTTGTAAAAATACCAGAAGGTGAAGAATAAACACAAAATGACAATCCAATAAAAAAAATTGGGAGGTCAGAGTTTTTAAAGGACAAGAACTTACGAGTTGCTGTTTGTTTATAGTCTTTCCCTGTTTGTCTAAATAAAAGAGCCAATTTGGTTAATAATTAAACTTAACGTCGGATTCTACACCTAAGAGAACCTCTAAATATAATAGATTTGTCTCACTAATCATGGAATAAAATGATAATCGGTCAATAGTAACACAAGGAAATACGACACCATTTAGAGAAAAAACAGCAAAGACGACTTTGACAGGTGTGACGTTTACAACAGTAATGTTCATAATCGTTCTTCGACTTTCAGCACATATCTTAGATGGACCTCTCAAGAGGTTTGTTAGACCTACAAATATGAATGCGACGTAATATGTCGAGCAAAAGCACTTAGCATCGTTGGTGGTGTAAATTTTATGGTATAGGAGCAACAGACATTTTGTCAAGACGTTTACGTAATAAATCATGTGAATTGCTTACCTGTGACCTGACCAGTATAAGGGTACTTTTGAATCGTAACAACCTCGTCGGTCCTGTCTTAAATAATGAAAAGTACAATAACTATATGTTACATCGTATTATTAGATTTGGTTGTATTTCAAAACATACAAATATACATTAGATACATGTCATTTTGCTATCTTTGGTTGAACATCTTTAGAACTAGAATATATTATTGGAATGCTATATGTGTTCTACATATAACAGTGGTGGTCATATTGATTGGCAGACGGAATCAAGGGTCAACTGTTAGAAAAAGATACACCAAGGATGAGTTTGGCCAAATTTAGTCCCAGTTGGCACAAGATTAAATGTTTTAACTATTATAGACGACGACCTGCAATTTGTGTTTGATGAAAAATCAATTTACCGACATAAACTGCGGATTAAAATAAATTCAGCTATAATCTTGTTTAACTAATGTTCTACTTATTTCACAAATCAATTCGGAAAAACTAATTTTACAGCAGAACATGCCCCCAATACAGCAGAACCCAATTTACATGGAATTACACGTATTTAAAAAAATAAAGGTTAAGGTAGATAGGGTGTCTTCCTCCATCTTTGATTTTAATATACAAGAAAACAATAGGTCTAGATCTTTAATAAAAGGTGCAAATTTTGAGAGTAGTAGGTAATTCATGTGTAAGAATTGCCATTTCAATAGAGAAAATGACATATTTTATCATATTTATGGTTGCATTTTACAGAAAAACAGAATACTTTTGTTTGATTCTATTTTTTCCAACTTTGCCACATAAGGGGAGGCAACTCAAATGTAAGGACAGATAATTCAGATAAAGTTACTTTTACAATAGAATGTGTTAGTAATTTACCTATTTTATTATGTAGCAAGAAAACAGGTCCCGTGACCCCATTTTTTCTTTTTCTTATCTGAAAGCATACCATTAGAGCTATCTTCTCATATTTTATCTTAAAATGCTATGGTGTAGTTTTCGTTTTATGGCAGAAAATTGGGTTTTCCATGCATAATCTATACAAAATCTGTCAATTTTGCACAACCTGTAGCGTGAAAATAAGCCCCGTGACCCATTATTTTTATTATTTATTTTTAAAAAGCATGATATAAACTACATTTTGGCAAATTATTAAAAAATTCTATGGATTATAATTTAGACACCCCATCTACCTTAATGTTATCATTTAACATTTAGGTTTGTCAATTTCAAAGTAGATTTTGTTTTTGTTTGAAGGGGAGGTAGATAAACAAAACACGTATCTCGAGATATTTAGTAAGCCTGCTATTGACGACCTGAAATGTATTGTTCACTAACAGAACAATGCACAAGTACATGTAACATTAAAAGGAGTATATGCAGCTGGATTTTTCTTTTAAATATAATTTTAACGTTTTAACAATATGAAAATGTGTTCTATAACTTGCTGTTTCGTATTGCGAGCTTTTTTGATCTGTAGAATTTGTCGCTAAATAAAATGGTTTTACAAATCGGTCGTAAGCTTAAATCGAAAGCAGTGGACTGTTTTCTTTGGCAAAGTTATAAACAACTTAGCTCTTGCCAAAATGCACAAAGTGGATTTGTCAAATGACCATATTTTAAAAGACACATAAAGACGACAATGGTTTAACGGTGTTAAAATCTCGTAAATCGATTAGGAAGAGACAAATTAAGGTAACATACTAAAACTGATGGTATCGCATGCATTCCAAAAAGGAGCCAAACCGGGTGCATCGTTTGCGTCTTCTTAAAAAAGAGTTGTTGATTTTTGTTGAATAATTTCTCAAGCCAAACCAAAAAAATGTTCTATAATAATAGATTTAGACTATATTGTATCCATGATTTAAAATCAAACAGCAAAACAGTCAATTTACAATTGCACGTGCTCTTTATACATGTATCCATTAATCAGCTTGTATTAAAGTTTTGTTGGAATTAAATACTTAAGTTATATATATATTTGTTTTCTTTACCTTGGTTTTGTTTTAATAATTGTTTTGATGGGAGGAAGTGGTTAAAAATAAGGTCCTTATTTCGATCTTTATAACATTTTGGGACAGGACGTCGTCTAATTGTCCATCGACAGGACATCCACATATTTTCAATATCTGAACATAAAGAGAGTTTGAACAATCTTTTGTAACAGAGGTCAAATCATAGTTTACACGTTACTGATGCCAATGAGGTAATGTTATTTTCATGCAGGACAACGATGCATCAGCTAGTTATAAGATTTCGTGCTTGTTTTGACAAAATTGAATTTACTGCTTATGAAGAATCATTATTCAATAATTTGTTCTTGTATTTGTTTGAAACAAAATATTCCACTTGTACTATCAAAATTGTAGCAATTTACGCATTATTGTAAATCAATTTGTATATAATTAGAGTAGTATATTCATTTTGTTCTATTGTATGTGTAATTTTGTAAATGTGCATTATTGTAAATATATCATGGTTTACATGGCCCATTAATTATAAATTAAAGAGATAGTATTTTTTTTTCAAAAATTTCGAACATTAAACCTGTACAAAAATAAAATATAAACTAATTCAGTTTTTAAAATACACTTAATTATGCTTGCAAACTATGGAGGGTCGGTTTGGGTCCTTATGAAAGTCCTTCTTTATATAAACACTAATGCGAATCTACAATTTTCTACATTGAGAGGGTATAATAAGGTCAGTTAACACAAAATCATTAAGTTTTATAAAACTATCCAAAAGCATCCTCAAATATTCCGTCAGACTAGTGCTTAAGTATTCATTTTTTTTTTAATTTTGTCTTGCATATTTGCTTCAGGGTTAAACACTCCTTGAATATACTGCAATACTGCATAAACTTCCAAAATAGCTTCATTTTGAGGTCTTGTCATAAATATATAGATATGACCAACAGCTTTACTCAAAAGGGTATTTTGTTACGACATATATTTTACACAGATGTTAATTAGTGTTAAATATGTTTTGCTTTAGGCTGTTGCTTATGTCTATTTTGTCCATAATACTACATGTATGTGTTAAATGCTAATTTTGGTCAAACGAGTAATGAAACATATCTTACCATATTTAGCAATGCAACCCGTCACATGATCACACCTGTGTTGAGATTAGGAGAAATTAGAAAAATTAGATTATTTTTAATTTTTTTGGATTTGTACAATGGAAATCAAATTTCTTTATATTACAGAAGCACATCTCAATGAGACAACACTCTATCATGAAGAAACCTAAACATCTAAATCAATATTCTGTCTTCAGTAATTGTCACAAAATTTATTTAACATTTTAATCGACAATTTTCCGAGCTAGTACAGGTTGTAAATGAATTATATAGCAACTATAACACAGGTTTTGTCTTCAACACCAAATTTTCTAAATAACAAAAGCATTAAGATATAACTTCATCTAACTACTGATTAACACGAACATATGGATTTGTAACACTAGACGATGCCCCCCCCCCCCCCCTTTTTAGTATCGCAACGATACTTATTTATCCCATAATATACAATTGTACTTTTCATGAACAGCTTTACACACATGAGGCTCCCGCAGGGTCAAAAACGACCTGCGACCTCCGGGCTTTTTAGAGGCGACTTCCGACCTGAGGGCCACCTAAAAACGACCTGCGACCTGTAAAATTTGGAAAAAACGACATCCGACTTCACCCACGCTAAAAACGACCTTGCCATTTTGGGCGCGATGTTTTCCTTTGTGGTCCTTTGTCGCCATTTCGGTTATCCTCAGAGAATTGTTTCGGAAAACTACGTTCTTCCCACCAGTACAACTAGATCGGGAAGAACAATCGACTGGCGTCATGACCGATTAGGATGGAAGATCTGATAAAATAAAATGCCCAAATCACATGTCTGTTATTAAACATAAACTGATGACTGTTGGTCCCACCAACCATGGTCAGCCAAACTGTTTTTCTGGCCATCTGTCACACTTTTGTCTACTTTATTATACTCCACTACACGCAGTAGAGAAGTATTACATGGTTGGGTATCCGTCCGTACTTCCATCTGTCTGACAGTCCCATGGTGGTATCCAGATGAAAACTTGAGAATGGATCAAAGATTTATTTCATTTGTTCCCAATTGTTTAGCACTATAAAGTACAAGTTAAGTTTGATTTTCATCTTAAATCAACATGCAGTTTTCAAATAATCAATTTTGAACTATTTGTGACCCTTTTTGTATCTATAGTCGGTTAGAAGTCTTCGTTTCTTTGTTTCTAGAGCCTGATAAGCTATCAAATTGTCAAGTTATGATCATTTCTGGACCATTTTTGTATCTTAAAAAATATTTAAGTTGGTCTGGGTTATTGCTTCAAATAGACTATGGACACTATGGGCGATGGTCATCACTAGCGCATAGGGCACTAGCTACTAGCGTCTCTGTGTGTGCTCCAATGAGACAAATGTATCCAAGTAAGGTTGATGATCAGTTTCATGTTGTATGTCCCGACAACATTGTTGTGGTAAATATAGTTTTTCGGTCTGTTCGTCCATCCGTTCGTTCGTCAGTTAAACTTTTGTTTACCTTTGTGTTTAAGATGATTTCCTGAAAAGTTTCAAGTCGAATCTTCATGAAATTTTGTACCATACTCTTTATTTATCATGATATGGACTAACTGTGTACAAATGGGGGAGTTCCATCGAAAATGGAAATAAGCGCCGAGCGGGACACCCCTGTCTTCAAGACATTTCCTTGTTGCCATCAGTCTATAGATCGTGTTCAAAGTATCTCAGTAGGTACATCCAGCTCTTCATCCTCGGTGATTTTATAAGAGTTCTGGGGACTTGCTCAATATGAATATTGTGTCGGATTAGTGAAGTACTGAATGTTTGGTTAAAAACTACTGTTCTGAAAAATCGAAAATTCAAGTCCTGTTTTGGTCCCAATATGGAAAAGAACGGATATGGGTTATTGGCACGAAGACATCACATATTGATCATTAAATGCCACACAAAAATAAATCTAGAGCTGACGACACGAACGTCAATAGAGCAGGAACTTCCAACTCTGGATGGCCTCAAACAAAACAAGAACAACCGAACCCAAGGGCACAGCAAAATGTCCAAATATCTAATTTAAAACTAAAAGGTTTAATCAGGAACATATATGTCCCTGGTTTAATAACACGAGAATCGACACAACAATGACTTAAATCCTTCAAATATAAAAACGACTTCCGACCTCTATGTTGGAAAAAGCGACCTGCGACCTGTACATTTCCCTTAAAAATGACCTCGCGACCTTGCGACGGATTTAAAAGCGACCTTGCGACCTGAGAGGGGTACCCTGTGGGAGCCCCACACATCGGTCAGTTGTTTCATATATGCTTGCTTCAATGTACTTTGTCACATTTATACCCTGAACTATCATGTTAATGAGGTAAAATGTATTCAGCGATTATATACAGTTTTAAGTATATTTGTTTTTACTACGTGCATACAGATAACAATAGGTACTGCTCAGAGACGATAAACGACCTTTTGTATTCTGTTATACCTACAAAGTTTTTACTTCACTCTTGCACGCAGACAGTCATTATAGCTTTATTTTCAATAAACTTCTGGTGATGGGCAAAACTAATATCATGCCTCATTAATAGCATTCCAGAAATCAAAACGTTCTCGATTAGTTTCGACTTATATATTTGTTACTGTGTTGATGATTTTGACCTTGTAGACAATCTTGACGCTTTCTTTGGAATATAAGTCACCTTACAGGTAAACTGAATTTAGGAGAAGTACATACAAGTAAAGGATGAACAATATAATATTTCTACGATTTTAGTTCTTATGTTATTATAATTTTATTACCTTTGTGTGGTGGTGTTACATCTGCATGTTTCTGAACATTTTCTACCGAAGTATCCGTCCCTGCATTTTTCACACTTTTCCCCTTTCGAAAAAGTGCCGATCGGACATTCTGAAAGAAATTTGTGGCATTTTAGAAGTGATATTGAATGTAAATAAGTATTTTTCACTTAATTCAGTTAGAATAAATTGTTTAAGCAATTTGCGCTTCCCTTTTAGACTGTCATCATAAAAGACAAATACATTTCTTGAAATGATCGGAGCATAAGTTACCTTAACATCTCCGTTTAATAAGAGACATTTGGTTTCAAATTTTCCAATGCCTCATATTTTCTATAAAAAAAAACACACTTTTAATAAAGTATGTATTATTTTTAAGACATTTCTAGCAAAGAATAAATCTTTTTTTATAACAGTTCAGTCAATCAAAATTGTAGAAGTGAACTAAAATTAAACATGATTTGAAAACCCAAATCGACAAGACGAAAACTAATATAAAACAATGTACAAAAGAAACATCAATGGCATAACTATAAAATCGTCTTTAGGTGAAGAATCAAAAAATGGCGTCTTGCAAATGTCTAGCATTAATGTGTACGTATTATTGCTGCAGCGAAAATAATAACACACTCACGTTCTTAATGTGGGTTACAACTATTAGTAGAGGTGCATAATACATTCATATACTACTACGTATACAATCCTTTGTATTGAATGGTAATATATCGTCAAAATCCTACATTTTTTCCAAAGTTGTTCATTAATTATGAACAAACAATCATTGAAGAAAAGGGTGAAATGCGTAAAAAATCATTAACCTGCTTTCGATTTTGTATTACAATAAGGCTTTCTTCAAGTATAGAAATACAATTTTAATGAATTTTTGTCACCAAATCTGAATTATATAGTTTTCCCTATAATGCAATCTAATCTTACCAACACATTTTCCTTTCCTCTGGTAAAAATTGTTACAACAAGACGTCCTGGTGACTGATACAATTCTGTCGCGAACAAACCTTTAAGTTAATAAAGAGTGATTGTTATTTCTGTTCTTGTCGAATATCTGCATTTGTATATTAATTTCATACCAATTTACTTTATCTAAACCAATCGAGGTAATCTTTATATATTAGGCGTTATAATAGGTAATAATATTACTGTCATATAAGACGTACGGATTCGCATAAAGAAAAACCCATATCTTTTTTTTACTTTTCAAAAAAACGACTTTTGTCTCGAAATTTTTAACCTAAATCTCGGTATTATTGACATAGATATTTCCTATAAACGAAATTTTTTATATTGTAAGCATGTTTCCTTGGAAGTACACAGCATATTTGTAAATATCCGCCAAAGGAAGTTGTCAAAGACACGTTAGTTTTAGATCCAAGGCGGAAAAGACTTGATTATCAGCAAATTTGATATAATTCATTTTTTTCAATCTACAACTAATGGAAGTAATTTAATCCAAATGGTCAAAGTCATGTGGTAGAAATCATATGAATAAAGTACCTAGGATTTTGCCATATAGCTTGTCATATAGTAAGAAAGCTGTCTTTTTAGCAGAAAGTATGTCTTTTGTATGAGTTAATGGTTATGCACGTGCATAGTCATGTTAAAGACTGATTTGACTTTCAAATGGAAGAGGAAGGGCCATTTTTTCTGAATTTTTGAAACAAAAAGTCCATTTCAAAAAGTCAGTCAATCTATGTGAACCATACAATACCATGGCATGTTCTTAACAGTTGTCTTAGTAGAAAATGTATGAACGCAAGATAGAAAGTATTTGGTCACTTTTTTTTTAAATATTTGTCGATATTGACACAGATGGACCACATCAAAATAGAAATTTTGACAAAAGTGATAATTTTAACTTTCCAATTTTCAACTTCCTATTTTTCAGCATTAGCATTCCTCTGCTATATCCTGAGGCGTTATTGTATCTCATACAAACGTTACACTCTTTAATACTGACACTTTAAAAGACTTCAATAGCAGAAAAAGAGGGGAAACAACTGAAATCGACGCTTCATAAGTTTTACGACCATCATCACGAATTGGTTGACTAATACACTATGTCTGTGCGCCAACTCATTGGCGGTATGTTTTCCTTTCTTCGATTTTTAAATACTAGAGTAGTCGTCTAATCAAAAATTCCACCGATTGTGTCCTAGTGCTAATGTTTACATTTTGACGAATTGTTGTTGGAATGGCGGTTGATTATGGCATATCAGTTGATGCTACCTTGTCGACGTACAGGTGTTCGCTCCCTTTGGTTATACTATCCACTCAGTTTTTGTTTGTTCTCTTATTTGACTTTTCACTCGATTTATGGTCTTTGTACATCAGTAAACTAATGTTGCCTGTATTTCTTATTTAATTCCTGTACTTAAATCATTCCTATTGTAAATGGTGTAAATTATATTCCTAAAATCACACAAGCGAACTTACATTTCCAATAATTACCAGAATCGACATTAAGACTACATTATACGGACATGTTCCTACATGTTCGAAAGAGCAGAAGTCACCTGTCTTCTTGGGTACTTTAGATTTGATAAATTACAATCTTTATATAAAGACTAAGTTAACATTTAGAACGTAATATATTTAATATTCTTTTTTATTGTTTTAAAGGATGTCATTGACGTCACTCGTCTTGTAACCCTTTTGTAGCTCTTTAACAATATACCTTTGGTACACCTTTTCACAAACTCCGGGTGGAAGACTGCTTACTTGTATAGCACTAATTATAAAACCACTTATAAGGAATATCCATTCCATATTTCTAAGAACAAAATTTATTCGACGAATAATACGTGTTTCATTTGATGGACATAAGGAATAATATGAAACCTATTTATTTATATGAAGATTAAATATTAAGTTCTTCCTGTCATTCATTGCAAATATTTATATAAATTCCCATCAGTATAAAGTGCTTACAAATATAGATTTATTTAAAGTATACAACGCCATCTTTTTTATGATATATATTGAGATTTAATCGAATCATCGATTACTAATTGTTTTGACAAATGTATACGTACCTGATTTTACGAAACTGATAATGTAATTAATTTGTATTATATCTATATTTTACCATGCTGAGATTACCTCTAGGGGGTTAATACGCAGTGTTATTTTGTTGGGAAAAAATTCTAAAGTATATCTCAGGAAGAAATAAAAAGACGCATGCAAAAATTGTGAATGTCGATCTCAATAAGAAGTACCCATGAAGACAACTGTAAGGAAATGATAAAATGTAACAGAAATATAAACACTCTTTGAAAACATATTCAACGCATGAGGATTTGAAAATATGTTTAAAACGTTCTATCTTATAATTTGCTCTTAAAATTAAAGGCCCTTAACTTGAGAGTAAAAAGTTGACAATTCTGAAATTGAATTAAAATTGAATTTAACATAATAACAATATGTAAAACATAATATTTTTATTAAAATCCATTTGAACAACGCTTATAAATGATCACATATAGTTAAAACACACAGTAGTAAATGAAATATATACCTTGGATGACTAAAGATGGCAGAAAGCGTATAGGAGGATGCAAGATTGAAAGTATTTGGTCACTTTTTTTTTAAATATTTGTCTCAAAAATGTACAAGAAGGACATTCAATCCAAATATATATTAATCACTATTAGATATATTGATGATGTCCTGTCACTCAAAAAATACTACAGGTCAGTAATTGCTTGCATCTCATATGTCGCAATATATCAAACATTGGGAAATTTACAGAAACTAGAAGTCTGCGTCATATCTTGATTTTTTTCCTCGATATTGACACAAGATGGACCCAATCAAAATAGAAATTTTGACAAAAATGATTATTTGAACTTTTTAATTTTCAACTTCTTATTTTTCAGCATTAGCATACCTCTGCAATATCGTAAGGCGTTATTGTATCTCAAAAAACACGTTACACTCTTAAGTACTGACACTTTAAAAGACTTCAATAGCAGAAAAAAGAGGGGAAACAACTGAAATCGACGCTTCATAGGTTTTACGATCACCATCACGAACTGGTTGACTAATACAATATGTCTATGTGTCAACTCACTTGCGGTATGTTTTCGCATTCATCTATTTTAAGATACAAGAGTAGTCTTCTAATCTAGATTTGCACCGACTGTGTCCTAGTGCTAATATTTTCATTTTGACGAATTGTTGTTGAAATGGCGTGCGATAATGGCATATCATTTGATGCTACCTTGTCGACGTACCGGTGTTCGCTCCCTTTGGTTATACTATCCACTCAGTTTTTGATTGTTCTCTGATATGACTTTTCACTCGATGTATGATCTTTGTACATCGGTAAACTACTGTTGCCTGTATTTTTCATTTATTTCCTGTACTTAAATCACTCCTATTGTAAATTGTGTAAATTATATTCCTATAATCACACAAACGAACTTACATTGTCAATAATTACCAGAATCGAATTAAAACTACATTATACGGACATGTTCCTACATGTTCGAAAGAACAGGAGTCGCCTTTCTTCTTGGGTTCTTTATATTTTATAAATTATAATCTGTATGTAAATATTAAGTTAACATTAAGGACGTAATATATTATATATTCTTTCTTATTTCTTTAAAGGATGTCATTGACGTCACTCGTCCTATAACCCTTTTGTAGCTCTTAGCAATAACAATATACCTTTGGTACACCTTTTCACAAACTCCGGGTGGAAGACTGCTTACTTGTTTAGCACTAATTATAAAACCACTTATAAGGAATATCCATTCCATAGTTTGTAGAACAAAATCTATTCGACGAATAATACGTGTTTCACTTGGTGGACATAAGGAAATATATTAAACCTATTTATAAATATGATGATTAAGTATTAAGTTCTTCCTGTCATTCATCTATAAAATTCCCAGAAGTGTAAAGTGTATTCAAACATAGGTTTATTTAAAATATACAACGCCACTTTGTTATGATATATATTGAGATTAGATCGAAACATCGATTAATAATTGTTTTGAAAAATGTACCTGATTTTACGAAACTGATAATGTATTTTGTATTATATCTATATTTTACCATGCTGAGATTACTTTTAGGGGGTTAATACGCAGTGTTATTTTGTTGAAAAAAAAATTTCTAAAGTATATCTAAGGGAGAAATAAAAAGACGCATGCAAAAATTGAGAATGTCGATCTCAATAAGAAGTACCCATGAAGAAAACTGTAAGGAAATGATAAAATGTAACAGGAATATAAACTCTCTTTGAAAAAGATATTCAACGCATTAGGATTTGAGAATATGTTTAAAACGTTCTATTTTATGATTTTTTCTAAAAATTAAAGGCCCTTAACTTTAAAGAAAAAAGTTGACAATTCTGAAATTGAATTAAAATTGAATCTAACATATTAACAATATGTAAAACATAACATTTTTATTAAAATCCATTTGAGCAACGCTAATAAATGATCACATATAGTTATAAACACACAGTAGTAAATTGAAAATATATACCTTGGATGACTAAAGATGACAGAAGGTGTATAAGGAAGATGCTTGGGGTAAACAAGAAGTGAAAAGACACACAAAAAAAACTGGTCCACAATTTAGATATCTGAAAGAGCAAGTTAAAACAACAATATAACTAAAACACCCGAAGTACTTTGCAAATTTACTCAAAATAAAGAACGATATAACCAACATTAACAAAGACTCAACTATCAAAGTAGGAATGTTTATGCAAAAGATTTTGGTCATACATTAACTCAGTTAAGTGAGATAGCAGCGGGGTATCAACAAACACTGTTAATGGCGTAAGCCTGTAGAATTGCAAAATGAAAATCCAAAATAACAAGTATGTATCGGTTTTTAAAGAGAAACATATGAATGCTTTACCAGATCTCTGGAAGTTAATAACATCAGCTATACACAACATAAAAATGAGCAAGAAAGCGGTGGCTAAAGAACTAATAAATGGTAACCCAAGGAAAGCAAATGGCTCGGATTCAATATCATGAAAGATACAAAAAGAAACTGCCAAACTCCATACCTAAAGAACATTGACAAGGTGAAGCCGTTCAAAAAGACTGGCAGATTGCTAACATCACTGCACTATTAGAAGAAGGAGACATAGGAAAGCCATTTTTTTCAACGACTGTCTCGTGAAAACATTAGCAAGGCATTTGTCATCGTGCCACATACAAGACTAATAAAGAAACTATATCATTCTAGAATAAATGGTAACATCATTGGATGGGTGAAGTCATAGCTTACAACAAGACAACAAAAGGTCCTGGTAGAAAGAGATGCCTCGTACGTTTTTGGTATATGGCAACGATATATGGAACAACATCTCACCTTCCATTCGATTATTTGCTGATGAAAGTATGTTGTTCTTTTCAGCATCATCCTCATACGACTGCAAAAATACAACAGGACTTTAAATCATTCACCAGTTGATAAGAAAAATAGCTGATGGTTTCCAATACGACAAAATAATATATATTTAGGATATGCAAAGGGTGAAAATGCAATCGTTTATCTATGCAATATGAATGGCAACGTACAAGACTCAGTACAACAAAACCATACCTTCGAGAAAACGTTTAACAACAAGCATAGTTGCTCTGGTCAGCTCTCAAAGCGGTTACACCAGAAATGTGTGGGAGTCATACCAGCAGAAGCATAGAAGCAATTAGAAAAGGTCCAAAGCTGATCTGCTAAAGTTATCGCCAAAGAGAACTCTAGGATCTTATAACGAAAAACATACTACGTACATAAAAGATATCACAATAAAAACCGGTACCAGTACAGAAAAAACACGCTCAATTAAATAACGATACACATTATACAGCACTAAAAACGTGCAAAGTAACTGGACGCAATCTCAAAGTTCTGAACCTACTCATATAAAATCGAGCCATCCTGTACTAAGCATCGGTTGTTGTATTTCATAGACTTTTATGGCCTCGTTGGTGGATTGTTCTAAAAAGTTTACGTACAGTGATCAATAGCCTGTCAACACCAAGGTAGTGAGTTCGAACCACGCTTTGGAAAGGTGCATTCGACTCTGATCATAATTGAATCGGGTTGCCAGTTTTCCTGCAGGAGGTCGTTGATTCTCGCCAGATTCTCCGGTATCCTCAACCAAACAAACAGGCCACCATAATATAACAACGTCTGCTGAAAGTGGCGTTAAACATCAATTAATCATATAATAGTGCATACAGCGACTTAATAAACTACACAAAGACATAATATTGCGCAATGCCATAAACAATTAATACAGACAAAGGAAAAAAGAAACAGTAAAGCATTGCTTCAAACTAGAAATCAAAGCATGGATTATTTCCCAAAAAAATAACAGAGGCAGTGAGTTGATACATCATTATAATTATAATATACTGACGGACATTAAAAACGCAACACACATTTTTTTTTTTTTTTTTTTTTTTTAGGGGGGGGGGGGGGGGGGGCAAATCATAATTGATTGTCATAGAACTACTATTCATGCTTACCATACTTCCTTCTGTTAAGAAATACAATCAATTCCTTACTTACCTGAGATAGTTACCGCAATATTTATGTCGCGCGAATTTCTCAAAGCGATAATTGAATCCAATAAATGAGTCTTTCAAGGTTTTTTCTTCGTGAAACAATTTTTTCAATCCATACACACACTTCAATCAGTACAAAAATGTAGCATTTCCATATAGCCAAGACTAACCAATGAAAATTTGAATCAGGCCATAAGAGTATTGCATGTAAGAATACGTGAACGTGGTGTTGCAAGACAATGTCACGTCAGAAACTCCTCTTACTGTCTTGACAACAACGGTACAGGCACACGGAAATTGTTGATCTTCATCCATGACAAGATTAATATGTTGTGACTGCGCCACGTCCATGACATTTGACTTCATAACGTCATTTGCGAGACTTGTTTACGACCGAAACGTCAACTGCTAATCAAGTCGTCGAATTCCATGGCAGAAAGATTCACGCCATAAATGTTTCCCAAAAACTGAAATGCCGAAGAATCGACTGAGGAAAAACATTTACAGCCCTAATGATTAAACCGCAAAATTGCCAAAACACACTGCAATGGGTGGGACAGAGGCCAAACCAGAAGGTACAAACAGAACACAAAATTGTTTTCTGTCAATCATTTAGGCGTTGGTAACAAGCAGTCATTGACTTCGACGGTACTAAATTTATGTTAGGCAATGACGTAATGAATGAAATTCATGTTAGTACATTTATTTTTCAAAAACTGCATATTTGAAAATAAGAATTAAATAGAATAATCTAGTGTTGCATTTTTAAAGTCCGGCAGTATAATATTTATCACAAAGTCTTTAAGGCAAAAGAGACAGATTTGAAGAACAATGTCTAAATATGTTGGCTTAATAAATACTGTTATTGTAAATAGCTTGATGCGAAATACCATATTTTATTGTCTTGCAACGATGAAGCAAAAAAAATATTCAGTTAAATAAGCAATGGCACATTTTATTTTAATGAAGATTATTGGGACTTGCCCATTCAGTTATGTTCTTTTGATTTAAAAAACTTTTGCCTAATTTAAATGTAAAGGTTTCTAATCAGGTGAGGGGAACCACTTATGGTAATGATATTAGGTATTTAACACATCCCCTATTCATTGTGATTAATTGGGCCAGTCCCTTGTCATGGTTTATTGACTTTAAAACTTTTGCATAGTTGACAGTTGTTAAAAGTTTGTGATTATGTCACTTTGAGGGGAACCACTAATGGTAAGTTTATGATATTGTACTAGTAGACTTTTTGCCATAGATAATGTATGGCCTACCCTCTCAGTCGTGGTTCATTGACTCTCGAATTTTTGCACAATTGTCATGCTGAGATTTGAAATCCGAGACGTGTTAATATTCAACTAGCTGACAAATATACACCCCATATGAAGGAGATAAAGGATTCGATTTAATAAAATTCCAATACAAAATATGCAGTTATATGTTTAGTTCCTAAATGAAATAATTTGCATAGCATATATTATACTGAAATCAAATATTTGTTTTATTATTCAGGGACTGATAGTTCTTCGGGGCACATTAGTTCGTCGCCGTTTTTGTTTAAGTTTCATTTTTGTCAAATCCCAAATACATGTAGCTACATTCAATTTTATGTGGCAGTTAAAATTTCTTGCCCTTCATCCCGGTGGACCCATCTCACAGAAACTATCTAGCTATTACATACATTGAAGGACGAGTATATGCATAAAATATTTGCCACATGATTATAAATAGGCAACCATTAATCAATCATCTTTTTGTTTACAGCACAAACTATTATGCAACAACTGAAAAGATAGAATATGTTCGGATCAGCATTATTAAAAGGGGTATAACGATAATGACAATAACCAAGTGAACAGTGTATGAACCACTCACACATAAATCATTTGTATATCTGTCTGTCTTTGTAAATGCCTTGTTTCAGTGATGCATTATTTTAGAGTCAACATTTAATGGTAAAAAAAAGCCCCAGATAAAAACGTGTTGTTGCCTCATATTATATCCTTACTCAATATATGTAAGATAAGACAGAATTATTTCAATAAAGTAATCATAAAATCTTATCGTAGTTAAATTTGCTTCCGAATGACACAGACATTTGTGACCGAACAGTTTAACAATTATATAATAATAAGGAGACGTGGTATGATCACCCCTAATTTTTTGGTTAGTTCGTGTTGCTCAGTATTTACTTTTCTATGTTGTTTTTTGTGTACTGTTGTTTGTCTGTTGGCTTTTTTTTCTTATTTAGTCATGGCGTTGTCAGTTTTATTTTCGACTTATGAGTTTGAATGTCCCTTTGGTATCTTTCGCCTCTCTTATATAACTATCCGCAAGATTTGAAATGAAGCGGAAATAAGCAACACGTTTATAATTTAAAATAAAATAAAATAGAACAAGTTTATTTATAAAAACTGACGGAAAGCAACTCTCTGACAAGCAAAACATCCATAACTGTACAATAGAACAGACTGAGTTTGGTTTTAGACTTAAAAGGAAGATATTTGTATAACGCAAAACAAGTTATTATGTTTGCCTTTATTTGAACTATTTCTTCGAATCTACACAATTAATAAATAATTAATGGAAAACTATGCGAAACATTAAACAAATATATACACATGTGTAAATTGACTTAAAATTTTCCAACGTTGTGATTCATTCCCTGTCGAAGTTAAACATGTATTTTTCATCATTCACTGTCGAAGTTAAACATGTATTTTTCATCATTCTCTGTCGAAGTTAAACATGTATTGTTCATTTATATCTGCATACAGACTTTCTTTTTCATCTTTAATACTTGCTTTTCCAAAATTGATTTTGGACCCCTTTCTCTTCTTTATTTCAGTTTTTATGGTTTTGGTGCTTGATTTTCGTCGACATATTGCTTCTATGTTCTTCCCAAATAGACCACATACGACAACTTAAACGCTTCCAACTGCAACACAGGTCATGTAACAACGTAGTTATTTCCTGGAAATTATAAATATATACTAATGATGTTCAATTTACAAAATTGTGAGATGATCCAATAGCAAATTATGTAATTGTTTTATTATTAAACATGATATAAATAAGCAGAGATGTGGGTATACGTCAATTAAATAACAGCAGAACGAGAAAAGACACTCAAATATTTATGTATCTTTCAACCTAAGTTTATTCATTTGATCGGTGTATCGTTCAATTTCATATTTTTTTGTCTTGTCTGGTTATATGAGGACCAATAACTCAGAGTACCGTGTATTTGATAATGCCTTGCTTTCTGCAATATCAATTAGGAACCAAAATTTGTTTTTGATTTTTGATTTTTTAATGATCATGAGACCTTTCCGTTATGTTTGAAAACATATACAGATATACAAAGGCATGCTTGAAATTTAGTAATAATTCGTTAAGAATGAAGTCGAGACATGCTAACCTTAAATTCGACAATACACAAGTATAATAAATAAACAAAATTCTTCGCATATTTATTGATAATTGTTTTGTTTTTTTCATTTAGAAAATTCGGTGTTCTTTGATATTCTTTGTTCGTTTTTGAACAAATGTTTTCTCTTTGGGAAATGTTTTGATACGTATTTACTCGGATAAGTTGTTAACGTATATTTATTTTTTTACTGAGTCAACGATTACGTTATACTAGTGTTAAGCAATATATATTTTATTATATGAGAAAGTTGCTGTGTGTTATTATTTGAAATCCTTTAATGGTCTAAGGGCAATTTTGCTTCATTTAGGTACTTTTACTGTTTAGTCTATTTTTTGTGATATCGATTTGACGTGGCTCGGTACTTATACATCCCGTCATTGTGTTATTGTGCTATCGTAAATTTTTGTATTCTTGTCTTTCGTATTTGCTAATGCGCTTTGTCTATATGCCTTTTTGTTTTTCTTTGTTGACATATTTTTTTGTTTTTATAGTGATTAAGATTATAACACAATGTTGACTGCAGTACCCCTATATTTGATAAGTTTACCTATTATAGATATAAGAAGATGTGGTATGAGTGCCAATGAGACAACTCTCAATCTAAGTCACAATTTGTAAAAGTAAAACATTATAGGTCAAATTACGGCCTTTAACACGGACCCTTGGCTCACACTGAACAGCATCTATAAAGGGCCCCAAAAATTACTAGGGTAAAACCATTCAAACAGGAAAACCAACGATCTAATCTATATAAAAAACGAGAAACGAGAAACATTTATGAACCACATCAACAAACGACAACTACTGAACATCAGATTCCTGACTTGAGACAGGTGCAAACAATTGCAGCGTGTTTAAACGTTTTAATGGTACCAAACCTTCACCCTTATCTGAAACAATAGTGTAACATCACAACATAAAATGAAACACTATAAACTATCAATTGAAATGGCCTAACTCAATCAAAAGACATATTAACACTTGTGAACATACACTGAACAAATAAATTTGATCTATGCTACAATGTAAATACAAAATAAATAAACTAAGGGAAGAATAATTAAAGTAACATGTTATACCGCTGTGAAATGTTAAACAATTTAAGAAAAACAATATACTTGAACAGTATGTTTCTACTGTCGTCATCTTCCACGTTTATCGGTATATACCTTCCTTACGACACAACTTGGTTTTTTTTCAGATTTCGTCATTTTTTTTCATGACAATCACACATGTATAGTTTTGATTACAGCAACATTATACTATTTACAAATAACATGCATAGATGAGTTCATGCGGATATTGTTTTCCAGGAGAAGTTTGTAAATGGAAATGGTTTTGTTGTGTAGGAAACAAAACACTAAATGACCGGTTATTCTTGTAAAAAAATCCCCCCTTTTTACGGAAGTATATAAATTGCACACATTTACAATCCTTCGTGGCAAAGCTGATCTGTTGATCGATTGGCTTTCTTTAGCTCTTTTTTGTTCATCTTGATTTTCACATTGTCGGATACTCTTACATCTTTGGCTTTTAAACTTTGGATTTGAACGTTTGATCGTGTTTAAAGGTTATTCTAGGGGAGCTATTGGACACACTGAACTTATAAATGTAATTTTATTTTGCAATCTGGATCCATTGGCTTTCCATAAGTGATCATAAGTTATTTCAATTGCAATGTTGAAACTTAACTGTTTTGTTTGAGAATGAAAACAATCTAAATTCTTCATACGAAATGAAAAAAAAATATCACTTGTAAGTTTTACTTACCTCTTTGGTAAGGATAGACCCTTGAAATATTAAAAATATTCCTGTCTTTCATTATTGATTACTTTAATGCGAGTTATCTACCCTTTCAAGTATGGTGTGCGGCATTTATCATATTTACTAACTTCATGATAATCTGAGATCATCTTATTTTCCTTATTCAAGTAAGAATTGGTCGTTTCAAAACACGTAATGAAAAAAGTATTATCAGTTTTTGTAGATCGAACATCAAGTTTCTTTACAATGTTTCCTTTGTTTCGTTATTAAACTTTTTTGTAAGTATTCCAACTTAGGTCTTGGGTATTTAAAGAAGGAAGAACTTATAAAAGATACGAACAAATCTGAACATTACTATAGAGTTTCAACTTCATATGTGAATCAGTAAATACATGATTTATTTATTAAAGAAGAACAAACATCATACAGTACCAACATTCGGCACTGTTCATTGTTTCGTTGACAGTAAACGAATAAGACCGATCGTGCGTCCCATATCTCTTAGACTACTTTAATGTCATTTAATGTGCTAGATCTTCATCAAACACATACTATATTTCAAAAATTCGAATGTTCGCATCTAAGGAATGTTTACGCCAAAAAATCCGATTATATCTTAATGTAGTGTTATCTAATAGTCTAACTTTTTCACTATATTCATTTTGGCAGTCATACTGTGAAAAGTAGTTCCTTAAAAATAACAATATGTCTATGTTGAATGAGTAACTGATATTCTCTGTATTAGAGCAGATGTCTTGTCAAACAAAGCAGAAAATGTCTATTACGCATTTTTCGTGCAAGTGGCTTGCGCTTGAATTTAATAAGATGGTGGGTTTATTTTTTATAATCAATGTATGGCAAGCAAAGAAAAAATAAAATTAATTTAACTTATGGCGCACTATCCCGTTCTAGTTGAATCCAGTGCATATTTTATCAAATATGACTTTTTTTCCGTGTTACGGACGAAATTTTTGGCTTTTAAGAATGCTTACCCCAGAAATTGTTTACCCTCACGTTGTAGTACTATCCAATAGCTATTCCTTAGGACAGCGTCTATAATGCCTAGCCATAAAGAACTAACGAGACAATGGGTCGGAAAGTGGGTGCCCCCAATGCGTATTTTATCGAATTTGGCTTTATTTCCATGTTTCGGACGCAATTTTCGTCCTCTAGGAATGCTTACCCCAGAAATTCTTTGGCCCCTTATTGTAGTACTACCCAAAAGCTATTTATTAGAGCAGAATCTATAATCCCTAGCCATCGAGAACTGCCGGGGCAATGGTTTTGAACAAGTGGGTGACCCAGTTTCAAATAGAAGTTGTGTTGTAGGTATACCATGAAAAAATTGATTTTACATCAAAATTCTATATTTTAAGTCGTTAATATGATTTTCAAAAATCGCAAATGTGGGTTAAACATGGGTTTATACGAATCACATCCGGGACTTATTAACAGATAATACTTTGTTTGAATCGTCATCATGATATTATTGTAAATGCTAATTACTAAACCGTAAATATGAGTTAGAAATTTGTAAACTAAATTTAGAATTTTGTTAATGGGATATACAAATCTTTGATTTTCTATATAAATCTTGTTTTCGAACAAAAAAGTCAAAAACTATGATTTTAAAGAAAAATAAAATTGTCGCTCAAGTAGTTTTCCAAACGCAATTGCAGGATGACGAATTGCAGGATATGTTTTTATAAAGAGAAGTGCAGGATGAGAATTGCTGGATAGCTTGACACTAGTAAAAATGCGTCTGCAGTTTGTCTTTGTCGTTTGTTAGTACAAACGCTAAATTTGTTTCTAACTTCAACCTTTAATATATTAAACTCAATCGGGTCCAGGACCAATCCAGTATATCTTATTATAATCCTTCGTAATTCCTCCATTTTCTATGTGCATCATTTAGAGTAATTTAGAGCTGGTATAACTCTGTGAATGATAATGACATGTTTTTCTTGTGGAATACATTTTTCATAATTCATACTTGCATGCTTGTAGTATGAGACTTATGTGTATTTTAAGAATAGAAATTCATATCTGGTATGTGTTTTTATTACCAGTATTACAAAGAGGTGTTTCGGTTATGGTCATGTAGACCTAGGCCTATCCTCATCAAGTATCCCCTATATTTTACCTTTCTTGTAATATTTTAGAGTGGTTTGAATTTGATTTCACTTATGGGGATACATCTGTTTACCAACAACACGTGCATGCAATATTGAATGTTCAAAACAGGGTCAGAAAACACGGATTAAACGATGCATTTGTTTCTTCTTTTGTAGCGTTTAGCAAACGATAACAAACGCCACACAACGTTTACAAAATTTTGGTTAGAAAGAAATGCACTGTTAATTTTAATACAAGAAGGTGAGGGGTATAAGGAGATGACGAATATATGTTACTAGAAAATAATACCCATCTGCTATGATATACTGTAATTGGTTCAAATGAATTGAAGGGATTTAAATGAAGAATTATTGAATAGTTTTTTTAGAATACTGTAAAATTTTACTGATACAACAGATACAGTTAAGTCTGCCTCATATCTTGACTTACATGTAGAAATTGACAATGAGGGTCGGTTGAAAACAAAGCTTTACGACAAAAGAGATGATTTCAGCTTCCCAATTGTGAACTTTTCGTTCTTATGTAGCAACATTCAAACAGCGCCTGCATACGGAGTATATATCTCCCAGTTGATACAATACTCCAGGGCTTGTATTTCCTATCATGATTTCCTTGATAGAGGGTTGCTGCTCACAAGGAAGCTATTAAACCAAGCGTTCCAAGTGGTGAAGTTGAAATCATCCCTTGGTAAATTTTACGAACGCCATCACTAGTTGGTTGACCGTTACGGAATATCCGTTTCGCAGATAATAGCGGATATGTTCCTAATGTTGTAGCTACAATCCCGTCCCCTTTTCCCGAATTTGACCTACCGAATTAGACTTACTACCGGGTTTGTACTAACATGAGCAACACGACGGGTGCCACATGTGGTGCAGGATCTGCTTACACTTCCGGAGCACCTGAGATCACCCCCAGATTTTGATGGGGTTCGTGTTGCTCTGTCTTTAGTTTTCTATGTTGTGTTTTGTGTACTATTGTTTGTCTGTTTGTCTTTTCTTTTTGAGCCATGGCGATGTCAGTTTATTTTCGACTTATGAGTTTGAATGTCCCTTTAGTAACTTTCGCCCCTATTTGACACTGTATGCTCTACATATTTATTGTACTACCGCTAGGTACACAAATATATTGAATGTATTACATTTTACATGTACTTGAATATATAACTTATTTAACATTGCGGCCACTAAGTTGTGAATTTGTAAAAGGTGTATGCTAATCTCCTCTGTATCGGTCCGATTTTAAAATGAATACTGCCAAAAGCGAACAATGTCTTTCACAGCATCAGAATGATTCGTGTCAGACGAAACTAAAATTTAAATTGACAGTATTAGATTTCATTATTAAAATATTTGTAGTTTAAAGAGGTCAGTTTTGTAAATTAAACTGACTCTTATTTTTGTATAAATATTTCAAAACCTTTTAAGAATTTTTACGAAAAAATATTTAATTAATCATAAATGTGACGTTATAGATTCATTGAACGTAATTATATATATCACTGGCAAATCATTTAACCAGGGAAAAATCACGTGAGATGCAGAAAAATTGTCTGGTTATGCTTATAAATTATTGAAAGTAATTAGCAAGCCAATTTCAGAATGTGTTAAACATACAAGAGGGACTGGATGGGGTATTAATTTTTGTATTCGGTCATTTTGTATACATTTCTTCTCTATTGGGTATATTTGTCTATTATTCTCTAATTCTTTATATCTTTGTACTCAATATTAATTATTCTTTATTTCTTTATATTTTAGAAACCCACTTTTCTCTATTATGTTATTCCAACCAGACCCTTATACAAAATCCTGCTGAGTTGGGTTAGTTGGGTTAAAACTTCGATAAACGAATCCGCTCCATCATTTGAACCCCTGCATGTCTACAATTTTAGACACTATATTGAAGAGCCATTTACATTTTACATTTGAGGCTTCCGCCCTCCTTTATTAGACTGAACGTTTTGCCCCTTTAACTACAAATATAACAGCCCACTCACTAAATACTGCGTATTTGTATTACCCTTCATGTTCATGAATAATTATTCCTCGACCATTCATCCAATGTTTGTTTGCTAGGGGAGTCCTGTGTATTTATTTCTTGGAAAACAAAATATTTTTCAAATATATTCAAGAACAGGTAATCTTTTTTCAGTAACTTGAAAACTTTCAAAAGCAGACATGACGAAAGGCAATGAATTGAAAAATGAATTAATTCAGTCAAATTGTCAAACTGTAGACGATTTCCCCTTTTTTGCTATGCATATTTAAACTATAAAAAGATATTAAGATGAGAGGATTGATACAAATGAGTGGTAAACCCGAGAGAACTGGTTATATGTACAATAATTACTTTACTTATTTTAAGACAGACTATTTTTTCAACACTATGATGCAATACAATCTTGACCCATTACGAGTTTCATAGCGAAACCAAGATGAACAGTGCAGTCACTGAAACAGACATTTAATTACTGGGGACCTAACCGTCGAAAATAAATTGGAAAAAGTGTCGTCAGATCATTTAAGATGCTCTTTCATCCTATTGTAAACATTTGTATTATCGAGACAAATCTGAAAAAAGTCACTCAATACCTATTTGAATAAATGTCTGAATATTATGGATATATAGATTCTACCACAGCATCGAGTGTGATACGATATTTATCCACTCGAGACAGTTAAATTTTCAAATTTAAAACGCGAGGCTCGCCGAGCGTTTTAAATATTTCAAATTTAACTGTCGAGAGTGGATAGATATCGTATTACACGAGATTTGGTGGTGGAATCTGTTTCTCTAATGATTTTTAAACAATACGCAGGCAAACTTATTCCTTCTTTGCGACTGATCTGCAAAAAGATGTGTTCTTTCTATGTGACGTCATCAGGCATGGTCGCCTTTTTCATGCCGTCACAATAGGAAATTCAGAGGAAAACAAGAAAAGAACTGAGATCAAACGAACCACACGTTAATTAATTTTTTTATACAATGGGTGCAGAAAGGGATAAATTGACGAAGAATTAGAGAAATGCGCATATCACATTTCGAAAAAAAGATACAAATTAATAATAGGGTATTGAAGTAAATACGCTCATTTTTAGGATAAAAAAAAATTCAAGTATTCACAAAGCATTTTCTGTTCGTACCGGCTGAAATAGCAGCCAATAATGTGGTGTTGACATTAGGTGAATACTACATGGAAGTTCTTAGGGAGCTACCATTTAATTTTTATGGGGGGGCTAGGATGAAAAATTTTGTCCTGCCTATTTATTTTTCCCTCTATTCGGTCCTGCCTTTTTATTTTTCACTCTATTCGGTCCTGCCTTTTTTTTTAGTTTATCCCGACTTTTTTTTTACATAAATTTTCATCCTGCCTTTTTTTTGTGCATATAATCTCATCCTGCCTTTTTTTTCACTCAAAACTCCTATCCTGCCTATTTTTTTCAAATGTCATCCTAGCCCCCCCCCCCCCCCCCCCATAAAAATCAAATGGTAGCTCCCTTAAACAATGAAAAAATGAAATTATAAATTCTTCTGCATTCAAGGCCGTGAGCTCCACAAAGAGTCAAATAGTAAATAATCATGTCACAACTACATCCCAGCTTAAGCCTTCCTCTGAATTCTTGAAGGTTCTACTATGTGTTGGCTATCTTAGCCACACAAAAAAACTTTCAAATTTCGTTTCATCTCGGATTCTAGATAGTGTTCTACGACAAATCTCTCTGTGCTGTTAACAAGTCTCGTACTTCTAATAAAACGTTTTAATTTTTGTAATAAAGCATATGAAAATAATGGAACTGATAATTGTTTTAGTGTCAAAAGCTCTTTGGATGTTTTGGATAAATTACGTGATTTTGAAGGTTCGTTCGATTCAGTTAACAGTTATGACTTTCCGACTCTGTACACTATACTTCCTTACAATCTAAAAAAAAAAAAACCAGAAATTCTCTTATTCAATTAGATGGTCCGATTGAGTGCAGATGTATTTGCTGCACATCATATAAAGCCTTCTTATGTAATGAGAAAGGGATATATGCTAGATATACTTACTGGACCTATGATCAGATGCCACAAAATTTGTAAACTTACTCTATGACAACATCATACGTTTCAGCAATAGGCATTCCTATAGGCACCAATTGCACTCCTTTAATAGCAGACCGGTTCATGTATTGTTATGAATCAGAGTTTATGACATTACTCAGTAATGATGCGTCTATATTGCATTTACTTAATAAACTTTAAAAAAAAAACGCTAACCGTTACGTTAATGATATTTGTGCTTATATATAATCATGACAAGACTTTTTGTACTTTACTGCGGAAAATTACCCAAGGGAACATACTTTATTAAAACTTATACAAACTTAGACAGACAGCCACAATTTTACTTTTCTAGACTTGGATATTTAAGCTTAACACGAGAAACTTTATACAAGTCTTAAAATTTACGACACAAAAAAAAAACTAAATTAATGTGCTTTCCCTATTGTTAACTTTCCTTGTTTGAAAGGTGAGTTTCTTTTGGCTCCTTTTTATGGTGTGTATATTTCATACCAATGTTCACTATGCCCTTGTATTTAGTCGCCCTAAAGATTGCATTGAACACAATTAATGTATAACGGGTAAATTATTTAGTCAAGGATTTCATTACCACAAATATATAAAAACTTTTAATGAAGTATTTCATCGATACTAATGTATTGTTACGATGTTTGGCTCTACTTGTAGAATTTTTATTAAAAACTTATATCATTTTCTCATCTTTATGGTAATGTTTTTTTTTATAGAACACATACATTTAGATACGATCCATGTAAACTCCTTCATTCTTAGATTAAACTTAGGCTTGAAGGGTTACTAATCTAATACCATAGTAAAGTCTTTAAATATTGGTTTGTCGGTTCTATCATTTATTATATTTTTGGGAGATTAAACCATCATGATAACTTTATATGTATTGATATATATGTACAGTTATGAGAAATCATAATCTTACATCCTGTCAATACTCTTTGTTTATAATTTGGCCTTGCGCAAGGTCATGTGTTTCTCTGACTGCTTATGGAATCTTTGCACTAATGTGTACTGATAGATACATAAGTCTAGGAGAACACGTTGTACATGTATTTATCAGATGTAATGGACTCTGAACAAGATTTCAGTAACTGCGAGTAATCCAAATCGGTGATTTGTGTCTGTTGTTTTTATGTTTGCAGTACTTAGTTGTTTTTTGGGATTCGTACCGATCTATTGAGGTAAGCTCTTTGCAACTGTGTTGTATAGTTTGTTCTTATGTTGTGTTGATTCACATCTGAACCAAGCTAGGCGAAGGTTGATTGTTCACAAACATGTTTAACCCCTTCATATTTTTCATGTACCTGTCCCAAGTCAGGAGTCTGTATTTAGTAGTTGTCGTTAGTTTATATCTTTCATATTTGTTTTTTCGTCAATTGAAATTTTATAAATTAGACCGTTAATTTTCTCGTTTGAAACGTTTCACATGCACATTGTAGCGTGTCCGAGCCTTTTATAGCTGGATGTTTTGTTTTTTATACAACAGCAACAAAATTTTGCGGTCGTATATTGCTATCACGTCGTCGTCGTCGGCGTCAGCGTCGTCGTCGTCCGAAGACATTTGGTTTCCGGACAATAACTTTAGGTTCAATACCATAAGTAGAAGGTTGGGATTCATTTTGGGGGTAATTGCCCAAACCGTTCAATTTTGGGGGTTCAATTTTTTTCCCCTCAAATTTAAGAAATTGTCAATTTTCCAAAGAAAAATTGAGGTCACAATTTATTTTGCAAATTCTTTGTATATAGTCTGAAAACAGATTTACTAAGTATTGCACAACAGCACAGTGTATTGCACAACAGCAAGAAATCTTCAATTGAATATGAATTCAAATCATATGACCAATTTCAAGTTCTTTGACTACATTTATTCTGTGTCAGAAACCTATAATGTGTAAAATATTAAATTACAATCCAAAATCAGACCTGTATCAAGCTTGATTATTGTGTCCATTTTTGCCCCAACTGTTCAGGGTTGGACCTCTGCGGTCGTATCCAGCTGCGCTATGCGAAGCAGTTTATTCTCATTGTTATAGGCCGTACAGTGAACTGTCATTGCTTATATCCACGTTTCTTGATTCTGGTGGACATTTGTCTCGTTGTCAATCATACAACATCTCATTATTTATATATGCATATTTCTGTCAATACAAAAATAAGATTTTGCTTATTTTGTATGCCTTTAAAACTTTAATGGATGCTTCATATTCTAAACACCGTGAAATATAGAAAAAAATTCAAACGTAATGTAAACGTGAAATTGTTATACTGTTAAGTAGGAGTATATTGCGTCCACTTTGTCCGGTCGTGCGTCTGTTCGTTCTTCCAACAAACAATGTGCGTCATCACCACCGGATATAGGTACCTCCGAAGCAAAAGAAATAATGATAGCAAAAAGTATCTTTTCTAATCCACGCCCAATAAACAACCATTCGCCGCTATTCGCCGTACAATTTATCAGTTTTATTAACATGAATTTCTCTAAGTAAACACTATTTTATTTCGAACTGTAGTGTTGTTCAAGCTTAAATTTGTTCTACGAAAACGTCAAATGAATAGTTGAAGGATAAATGTGCTTTGCCAAGTTTGCACTAGTCACAAGCTTCGTTGAACAGGTACCCCCTATCCGATTCTGACGGTTTAAAGAGAGAGAAAGCCAATTAATCTATTGAGTACTTTAGTATACACAATGGGGAATTTACCGGTTTTGCATTTTACTGGTTTACAAAAATACCGTCGTCGATGAATCAATCGATGTCCGCTTATCGAGGTAAAACTAAATAAATAAGTAAATAAATCATCTTTATTTGAAGACGATGGTTCCATTAGTTGAAATTAATCTTCCTGGGGGATCTAAAAAAAATGATAAAGTACATACAATACTATGATGATATATGTACACATTATACAATATTCTATACTTAGATATTAACGAAAAAAAGGATATTAATTTGTCCTCTTCATGAAAAAACTGTAACATTTTGTTTTAAAAGATACAAGTGTATTACTCATATACTACCCCTTTGTAACTTTGTAACTTTGATTTTACAAATAAATACAAATAAATATAAATAGTTTTTATTGAAATTTTATCTTATTTCAACAAGACTCTGCTTAACAAACAATTCTAAAGAAAATAACACAGCACAGAGGAACACAACTGCCGAGAAACAGACAAATTTCTAACAACAAAATTGTTCTTTATATTTTTATACATTTTTGGATCCATGCAGACCTTAACTACGCAACTCCTAGCATTGTGTTGTCTGGTAGTATTTAAGAAAAAGAGATGAATTTATCAATTTGAAAACATTTTGCATATCTATTTGTTAAATGAAAGACAATTTGATATATATAAAAAAGACCCCCCCCCCCCCCAAAAAAAAAAAAAAAAACCCAAAAAAATTCACTCAAACATGTACACAAGAAATCAAACTTGATTTATATACTTCTGTACGAAATGCACACTATTATTAATTACACAGAACCAAATGCAAAACGTTCTAGAAACAGTCAATTTCCTATCAAATACTATTATTAATTACACAAAACCAAATGCAAAACGTTCTAGAAACAGTCAATTTCCTATCAAATAAAAAATTTTAAAAAATAGTTCTATATTTTCTTCTCTTGTTATTTATCATCATACAGATGATAGTTTCATGCAAAATCACACATACGAGTGAAATACATACCAACCGTACCTGGTCCGCAGCAAATCAGTGAACCTCCTTTTACTTATGAAGATCTATGAAGGCAACGGTATGACAAAATGATGGAAATTTGATTTATTACCAAAAAAAAGAAAATCAAATATGGAAGAAAGATACCAACGATAATCACTGGGTAGTAACCGACACGTGGGACGGGGATAAACATGCGTGTGAGCACTAAACCTCAACCCTGAGGTTCAACTTATTTATGGAAAGTGACCGTCACGTCTAGTTTAAAGATGCACAGAATTGGCAGTAGACGTGTAAAAATAACTACCCCCCCCCCCCCCTAAAAATCAAATGGTAGCTCCCTTATTTGTCTTGCACTATTTGAACTTTGAAAGGCCGCTTGTATTTGAACTGACTTCTCGATTTATTTTACCCTACAATCAGCCTAGAATTGTACAAATAACGGCCAAACACATATTTGCATACTATATTTGTACTTGTATTTGTACAACTAAATTCTCCTGTTGTTCTTCTATCATGTTGATCGAACGAAAATGTGAATATTTATGTTTGCGTAACTGTCCATTTGGTGGTCCTCTTCGCTGTTTTCGGTCAACATGTTCAGGCAATATCGATTTCTATGAAAACTTGGAACAATATATGTACACTATCTGAAATATGAAATGTATCTGTACTGGCTACAAAACACGAGAAAAGCCAAGCAAGCCTTACCAGCCAGGATTCTACTTCGTCAAAATTATCTCCCATTGTGCCAGTTTATTTTTGCAATCGTTAAAATGGAAGCCATTTTAGGGATTTTAGCTCTTGAAAACCGATAAATTTATACACATAGCACCATTACAATCCTTCTATGCCGGTTGTATTTTCAAAGACAAATGTATCTACTAGCTATTGAACATTATCTTATTTACTTTTCTGTATTTAGTCAACTTAAAACTATTGTCTGATCGGTTGTCAGGCGGAATTTTCCGAAAGTTCAAAAACATTTAAAAAAAATTCTAAGTATATATTTCGTGGATAGGCAGACTAAATATTTTCAGAGGTTTAAGACTAATAACCCTAGATAACACAGACACATTAAAATGAAGTTTTTTTGAAGTTATGCATTTTTAAGATCCACTTGTAAAGTCTCTTCAAGTACTTTTAGTACAAAATTGTTATTCGAACACTCCTTTTCTGTTGTTACGACTCATTAGTAAGGTATTTTACTTGACCCATATATTTCATTTTTAGTACTGTAATTTTTTAATGTTATTAAATCAACCTGCAGCCCAAATATATAAAAATAAAAGAATATGAAGCGAGATGATGTATCAAATATTTTTTCTGTGTACGTTTTCAAGACAGAATAGTCAACCCAAACACGTCCGAATATAAAAAGGTGCACACGACGTTCTCTTTTCGATGACATTATTGCCCATTTTTAGGATTTTTTTCAAAATAAAACTGCCCTTGGGGGCAGAGATACAAACTAATGCTTTAAAAAGATCAATCTTTTATCTTTCTGTGGATTTATATATCCCAACTCGTTCGTGATAAACGTGAGTGGTTTTCATTAAACTGAACAAACAATAGGAGTCACTTTCTTTAACGCTTTATAAATAATTTCATAAAGTTAAAAATTTAATTGAAATAAATAGTTCCAATTTTGTTACATTTCTTAAAGATAACGTATAGTAAGCTTTAAAAGTATCAGACATTTCACAACGGAATACATTTTAAAAAAAGAGAGCATCAACGACCTGGGTTATGTACAAAACAATAAGCAAAAAAAAATATGGTAGACAGCAACCAATGAAAAACACCGAATAAAAGGCTCTTGACTTATATACAGAATGTGGTTGGGTTAAACATGATTTCTAGCGTTTAATCCGCTCCCTAACCTGGGACATAGGTTAAACAGCACATTCTAATGCAAATTTGTCTCAGTAGTTTCAGAGGAGAAGATTTTTGTAAAAAAATACAAAAATTTAAGAAAAAATTGTTAATAATTGACTTTAAAGGGCAATAACTCCTCATGAGGTCAATTGACAATTTTGGTCATGTTGACTTTTTTTTTAATTTGCTGAACATTATTGCTGTTTACAGTTTATCTCTATCTATAATAACATTCAAGATAATAACCAAAAACTGCAAAATTTCCTTAAAATTACCAATTCAGGGGCAGCAACCCAACAACGCGTTGTCTGATTCGTCTGAAAATTTCAGGGCAGATAAATCTTAACCTGATGAACATTTTTACCTATATCAGATTTGCTCTAAATGCTTTCGTTTCAGATATAAGCCAAAAACTGTATTTTACTCATATGTTCTATTTTTAGCCATGGTAACCATGTTGGTTGGCAGGCGGGGTCGTTGGACACATTTTATAAACTAGATACCCCAATGATGATTATGGTTAAGTTTGGTTAAAATTGGCCCGGTAGTTTCAGAGGAGAAGATTTTTGTAAAAGTTAACGGACGACGGACGACGACAACGACGGACGCCAAGTGATGAGAAAAGCTCACTTGGCCCATTGGGCCAGGCGAGGTAAACATTAGAGATAGCTATATATTCATTATCCAGACAAATAGTGTATCTCCCTAACCAACTATAGTACGATATTTCTACACTCTACGAGTTTTTGCCAAAGCTATCATGACTGTTCTATCTCCACACGTACTTCCACTAGCTTAGAGAACAAAATTGTTTAGTTTTGTATCTCCACTATTTTCCAAGTAGTTTTGTTGTAAAATATTTGTTTATTATCGTATTAGTACTATTCTTAAATTGTTTGCAAGGTTTGAACTATATTATAAATTTAATACTAAACAGAAAACAATAAATTAGCGGAAAAGATGGTATACTGCAAACAAAAGGTGCAAAGGTTTTTGTACACCATATCATATTGCGCGTATAAACTTCATATTCAGTTTCCCCAACAGTTTTAAAAATGAGAAATACATCGATACAAGATTCACACACAAATGTTTAATTGATATATTCATAGCGTATATATACTCTCCATCTTTTTGTATAGATGGCGTTTATTTTAATGGTATCTTCAATTTTTTTTCGCTGTTCATTCTGAGTATACTATATAGGACTCTGTCCAATTTAGTTTGCTGAAACACGTTGGCAATAGAATTGTTTTGGAAAAGGTACAAAGCCAGATTTCTCTATTTTATTCTATGTATTTTAACAATTCCATGTCTTAATAACTGATAGAAATTCTTACATTGAATATGGTTTGTGTATATCATCTTTTTAAAGTATACCAGTTTTTAAAACATTCACTGTACAGCATCAATATTTAGGCGCTATTTCATAGCTTACTATGCGGTATTGGTTTTGCTTATTGTTGAAGGCTGTCAGAGACCTAATAGTATGCTTATTAACCTCTCCGTCATTTGGTATCTGGTGGAGAGTAGACTCATTGGCAATCATACCCCAACTTCTCATTCTTATATTGGTACTGTAATCAAGTCTAAAGCAGGCCAACTGAAAGAGAACAATTACTATACTCTGTGTTTTTGTTAGATGCATTTCTATTAGTGTCCATCTGATGAGTTAAGCCTTTTTTAACTGATTTTTATAGTTCGTTCTTATGTTGTACTGTTACACCACTGTCCCATGTTAAGGTTGGAATCCCGATAACATGTTTAACCCCGCCACATTTGTATGTATGTGCCTGTCCCAAGTCAGGAGCCTCCAATTCAGTGGTTGTCGTTTGTTGCTGCGTTACATATTTTGTTTTTCGTTCATTTTTTTGTACATATATTAGGCCGTTAGTTTTCCCGTTTGAATTGTTTTACATTTCATTGTCATTTCGGGGCTTTTTATAGCTGACTATGCGGTATGGGATTTGCTCATTGTTGAAGGCCGCACAGTAACCTAAAGTTGTTAATTTCTGTGTCATTTTGTCTCTTGTGAAGAGTTGTCTTACTGGCCATCACACCACATCTTCTTTTTTTATATATAGTACCTTTAATAAATAACTACTTAAAAAAAACCAATTACAATGTACATATATAATAAACTGTTATCACAGAGATATGTCTCGCCTTTTTGCAATTTTGATAATGCAAATGTTGAAATTGAAATAGCAATATTTAAACATGTAAGTTATGCAAATATTCCTAGTCGATGAACTATGACTGAAGGTACATGGCTAAACAATCTCCATGGAAATGAGGTGTGCCAATGCTAGTACAACTGCATACCAAATACCACTGACTTATTATAAGTTGTTCCCTTTAAACAGACCTAAACACAAACATTAACTTGTAAACTATGTTAAAGTTTCAAAGTCAATGAACCATGATGAGGGGGTATGGCTATATAATTTCCATGGAAACGATACTTGAAAATGCCAATAAATTTGCATACCAATTATCATTGACTTAACATTAGTCTTACACTGATCTAATCATAAACTAATACATGTAAACTAAGCAAAAGTTTCAAAGTCAATAGACCATGACTGAGGAGGCGGGGCCAAATATTTTCCATGGAAATTAGATGTTCTAATGCTTATACAACTGAATACCAATTAACATTGACCTACCACTTGTAGTTCAGCATAAACTAGACCTAATCTTAAACTCATACATGTAAACTAAGCAAACATTTCAAAGTCAATAGACCATGACTAAGGGGGTGGAGCTAAATAATCTCCATGGAAATGAGATATGCCAAATTGCCAATGCTTATACAACTGCATACCAAATATCATTGACCAACACTAGTGGTTCCCCATAAACTGACCTAATCACAAACTAATACATATAAACAAAGCAAAAGTTTCAAAGTAAATAGACCATGACTGAGGGGGCAGGGCCAAATAATCTCCATGGGAATGAGATGTGCCAATGCAAATACAACTGCATACCAAATATAATTGGCCTACCACTTGTGGTTCACCATAAACTAGACCTAATCACAAACTAATACATTGTTGACGCCGCCGGAAACAGCATACCTCTGTCTCGCTTTTTGAGTCAAGGCGAGACAAAAATCAATAAAATATTTTAAAGGACACAAGGTAGCTAGGCATATGAAATATGTTTTTGTATGCTGTGCACCTATATTCTCCTTTTGGTGGCAGGGGCTACGTTGTATGTTTGGCTTTATTATAGCTTGTGATAGTTATGTAGTGTTGAATGCAGGTCCTAAGGGGGCATAGACCCCCACCCCCAAATTGATAAGGATAAAATAATAAAATTCTTTCACTCAATATCAACAACAGGGCAAAAACATACTAGATTAAATAAGTATATGATATATGTGATAAATACTCAATTCTGTATGGAAAGAAGTACCATAACTCTGGAATGACAAAAGTGAGCTTATTTGATCAAATCTAAACTTGTGATACAATTTCTTGAAAAAAGTATCAAAACAAAGTTGAGTTCTTCTACAACATTTGGGTAAATGTCTAATTTTTCATGAATAAAGTCCACTTATTCTGAAGGAAAAAACTTGAATTTGTCAAAAGCAAAAGCTAAGAAGCTTTCTTTTGTTATTCCTAATCTTGTGTTAAAATTTCAGGATAATAGGTGTAGCATTTCGAGTTTTTCGAAAATATGTCTCAAATATTCGGTTGTCACTTAAAGTATAAAGTAAAACATATGGAATCTTATTAATTATATAACAGTGATATAAGTTTCATTTATTAAATGCTGCATTAGTTCAACGAAAATGTCTGCTGATGATCAGTCGAACCACCTGGATATATCTGGTGGGGTTACCACCTTGGAAGCAATTCTGTACATGACTATATTTCTCTTAACAAATTTTATATAAATTGCTGAATCCAGGTATTAAAATTTTATCCTCCAGTAAAATTATCCTTCTGACAGGATCTGTTGTGTACTGAAAATAAGAAAATATTTTGTTATCAAAATAAGTTTGTTAATTAAATCAAAAGTTATGAAGAATGATAATTATGATATATTGTATTTCGTTGTTATGACCCCAATGTGGTCTGCTCAAGTCATTCTCTTATCTGAAAAAATGGTCAAATTTGAGTGAAGGTGGTTAGCAAAATAATTTAAATTAAAAGCTTTCAATACATCATGTTAACACTTGATCAGGATTTGATGCACATCATGTAAGAGTTACTTCCCTTATATTGTTTTCAATCATATAAATGAATTTTAAATTACTGTACCCTGCATTCTTGAAATAAGGTTTTAAATCTGAAGGAAACAATATTGACATTTACAGAGCATAGGTAATAGAATACTGTCTTTGTGTACTGTTTATTAATTCACTGTCTGAATGTTCTATGATTGATTTATTGCTGATGTGTTCTGTCGCCTTCTATATTATTGTGGCCCGTTTTTATTGGTGGAGCAAATCGGAATACCCGTCGAAAACAACCGACCTTCAGCATGAACATGGCGACCCTAGTCAATAACGATCCGAGTCGATTGCACCTTAGCTTGCAAAAGCGGGGTTTCAACTCACAACATCAATAATGATAGGCTATAAATTCTGTAGATGGACCACTTAGACCACTCGACAACAAAGTCTATGAAATTGAGCAACCGATGTTAAGTACTTCGAGCTTGTTTCCAAATTGAATCATTGCAGGCTTTTTTAGTACGGTATAATGTGTACCGGTACATTACAGTTCAGCGATTGTTTTCTGTACTGGTTTTTTAGAACATCAGTTGTGAAAGGAAATTTTTCGTTATTACTATTATTAACTACTCTTATAACAGAACATATATTTACTTGCTCATGGCGGGCGGAAGTGTTTTATCTGAAAACTTTTAATGTTATAGGGTTAACACGAAACACATAAACATACATACAAATAAGAATGAACTTTGATAACGTTGTGATCAGACTAGTACTGATTTGTTTAAGCCACACACACGTGTCCCTGTATCCTCGGACACAAAATGCATGCTAACTATATTTTGCATCGAAAATAGGACATATCTACTGAACGCCACCGAATCACATTTTGGCCAAAAAGGCACATCCGGTTGTCCTACTGATATACAGTACACAAAGAGAATATTGCGCAATTCCAAGAACAAACAACATAGAAAACATTAAAACAAAAGTTTAGTATTGCTTCAAACTATAAATCAAAGAATGGATGTTTTCCCAAAACATAACAGAGGACAACATCATTATTTTATAATCTTTATCAAAAAGTCTAAGATAATGGCATGCAGATTTGAAATAAAAAATGATATCGTAAATTGCTGGATGCGTACATTGTGTAACACCATTTTTATTGTCTCGCAATGATGAATCCGAGTCTTTTGCTTGCTGTTTCTGACATCGGCAGTGTGGTCAACAATTCGTTTACTGTTTGTGATTAGGTCCGTTAAAGGGGAACCACTAAATGTATGTCAATGATATTTGATACTCAGTTAAAGTAGCACGTCTCTTTTCCATGGATATTGTTTGGCCTCACCCCTTCAGTCATGGTTTATTGACTTTGAAATTTATGCATAGTTCACTGTGTCTAAACTACCCCGGCAAAAAATGTTTGGACTCGATGGTATATAATACCCGGTACGGTGACGGACCATCAACAGACAGAGAAAAGGTAGGTTTCTGTTTATTTATTTGTTAATTTTATGATATCGAAGAATACAAATACATATATAACTATTTTCGATTGTGAGATGTAATATTTTCTACAATCGTTCTAGATTAACGGAGAAATAAGTAAAAATGCACGTCAAGATGATGAATTGAGTGAACCTTGTCTTGAATTTGTTTAATTTCTCGTTAAATTGTGCACAGTGTACGGAAAGAAAGGTACGGAAAGAAAGATATTGACATGGAGATTGAAAGACTAGTCACTTTGAGCACCTCAGTACTTGTATTTCTGTGCATGGAACGAAAGAAATGGGTCATGGCAAAATAGAAAGACCCGGTTTTGTCAATGTGTTCGACCCCGTTTCGTCCTAGATTTCACAAAGCAGAACCCGGTTTGTCATAGAAAAAAAATGCATAATCGTACGCGTATAACATTATTCAACTACAGAGTTTGATGACTCGTTGGAAAATCTGAAAACCCCTGAATTCCTACTTTGTTGAAACAAAAATAATTTTAATGTTGGTTTTTGTATTTTGAAAAATACTTTAACTGCGAAATACAAAGAAATGAAGGTTATAACGCAAATTGAGGTTTAAGGAAGTACGTCCATTATTCATTATTCATTATTCAAAATTCAATTATGTATAATGAAACAGTTTATTATTCACTTTTCAACGTTTAAAGGATGAATAATGAATAATGAAATAGTTTATAGTTCAGTATTCAAGTTGAAAAGTGAATAATAAAATAGAAAATTTATTTTTTGACGATGACACTTTATCCCGTATTTCTGAATTCGTCATTTTGTGTGTTATTTAACAAACATTCAAATTAATATCAGAAAAAAAATCTAGACACTCTTTTTATTTATCTATTTAGTTTCGGAGGATAAACTAGTGGGTATGGACGACCTGAATACCAAAATATTTATAAAAGTTAAAATACTATACATTGTATTTCTTTTAAATTTTCACTGGACCTTTGCTATTCTTCATCCACTGATTATAGATATAACTTGTCGATTGTGCCGCAATGCCCATTTGAGGGGTTACGGAGGATCTAAATGCCAAAATACGCGTGAACATTAAGAAAAAGCTTAACATTAAGAAATAAGTATATCTGTAATAAGAGGCTGAAGGGTCGCAGCAGTCCATTCCATTATTCAAAATATCCATGCCCTTATTCAAAATTGACTATTTCTTAATGTTCATGCGAATTTTGGCATTTAGGTCCTCCATAACCCCTATAATGGGCGTTGCGGCACATATTGATTATACCTATTTCGTTCCTCTATCAATAAGCTTTCGAATGGTATTTAAGGTTTCTCTGTAATTAGGGGCTAAAGGGTCGCAGCAGTCCATTCCATTATTCAAAATAAGCTATTTCTTAATGTTCACGCGTATTTTGACATATAAGTCTTCCATAACTCCTCTAAAAGGCGTTGCGGAACATATTGACTATATACCTTTTGTTCCTCTATTGATAAGCTTTCGAATGACGTATAAGGTATATCTGAAATTGGAGGCTGAAGGGTCGCAGCAGTCCATTCCATTATTCAAAATTGGCTATTTCTTAATGTTCACGCGTATTTTATCATTTAGGTCCTCCGTAACTCCTCTAATAGGCGTCCCGGAACATCTTGACTAGATGCCTTTTGTTCCTCTATTGATAAGCTTTCGAATTGGTGTTTAAGGTTTCTCTGTAATTAGGGGTTAAAGGGTCGCAGCAGTCCATTCCATTATTCAAAATAAGCTATTTCTTAATGTTCGCGCGTATTTCGACATATAGGTCCTCCGTAACTCCTCTAATAGGCGTTGCAGAATATATTGACTATATACCTTTTGTTCCTCTATTTATGAGCTTTCGAATGACGTATAAGGTATATCTGAAATTAGTGGCTGAACGGTCGCAGCAGTCCATTTCATTATTCAAAATATCCATTCCATTATTCAAAATTGGCTATTTCTTAATGTTCACGCGTATTTTGGCATTTAGGTTCTCCGTAACCCCTCTTATTGGCGTTGCTGCTCATATTGATTAAAACCATTTTGTTCCTCTATCGATAAGCTTTCGAATGGTGTATAAGATTTCTCTGTAATTAGGGGCTGAAGGCTCGCAGCAGTACATTCCATTATTCAAAATAAGCTATTTCTTAATGTTCACGCGTATTTCGACATTTAGGTCCTCCGTTACTCCTCTAGTATGCGTTGCGGAACATATTGACTATATAACTTGTGTTCCCCTATTGAAAACCTTTCGAATGACGTTTAAAGTATATCTGTAATTAGAGGCTGAAGGGTCGCAGCAATCCATTCCATTATTCAAAATATCCATTCCATTATTCAAAATTGGCTATTTCTTAATGTTCACGCGTATTTTGGCATTTAGGTCCTCCGTTACCCCTCTTATGGGCATTGCGACACAATCGACAAGTTATATCTTTAATCAGGGGATGAAGAATAGCAAAGATTCAGTAAAAATTTAAAAAATACAATGTATAGCATTTTAATTTTTATATAATGTTTTGGTATCCAGGTCGTCCATACATTAAAACAAGGAATTTCTGTTAAGAATAGTTAAGGAAACACTAGTTTATCCTCCGAAACTAAATAGATAAATTAGGATAAAAATTTCAAAGAGTTGTTTTGATTTTTTTTTCTTATATTAATTTGAATATTTGTTAAATAACACCAAAATGACGAATTCAGAAATACGGGATATAATGTCACAGTCAAAAAATAAATTTTCCATTTCATTATTCACTTTTCAACTTGAATACTGAACTATAAATTATTTCCTTATTCATTATTCAACCGTATACGCCGCCTGGATTCGCCACTGACGTTATATAACTAAATCGTATACCATCTTAAAATTTTATTAGAAATAGGAAAACAGGGACACCCGCGAAAATGGATGAATGTGAGTTGGAATATCATGTTTATTCTTAAAATTCACATAGATATTTTGAAATCATTAAAATTCAACCGTATACGCCGCCTGGATTCGCCACTGACGTTATATAACTAAATCGTATACCATCTTAAAATTTTATTAGAAATAAGAAAACAGGGACACCCGCGAAAATGGATGTATGTGAGTTGGAATATCATGTTTATTCTTAAAATTCACATAGATATTTTGAAATCATTAAAATGCGAGACCAAGGGATGGAAATTCGTGGCGGCTTGACCAATTTGTATGAAGCTTCATATTTCGGAAGTTAGAAGACCTGACTGCACCATGTACCTAGCACATAGATCTTTTATGTTACGAAGTTTCTATCTGTCATATTTCCGTTGCCCATAAGCTTATTTTCATGGTTAAGCGATTTCCTAACAAAATGTATACTATTAGCTAACATGTTCTTGGATTAATTTGCACTTCTCATGAGTGCAAATTGGAACCACACTTTTTTTAACGGTAGAATCATCAAATTTGGCAATAATGTACCCCTGGGGATAGGTAACACAATACAAAAAAAGTTTTGGTGTGGCTCGCCTGGTTCGCCAACTGGAGTGAAAACAGTGACAAAATCCTGTAGGATATTATTTTCTCCCATAGGATTTTAAAAAATCCTACAGGATTGTGAGAAATCCTATAGGATAAAGTCATAATCCCATAGGATATTTCTTTCTCCCATAGGAGATTTTTCTCTCTTATGATTTGCTTTAATCTCCCATAGGATTTTTATTTTCCCTTAGGATTTTTTTTTATCCCACAGGATATTTTTTCTGTATGAAATCCCTTAGGATTTTTATTAATCCTATCGGATATTTTTTATCCGACAGGATTATTTTATTAGACAAATATCCTATAGGATAAAAAATGTCCTGTAGGAAATGCTTTTATTTCTCCTAAGGGATTGTTTTAGTCCTAAGGGAGAAAATATATCCTGTAGGATATTTTTATTCTCCTAAGGGATTATAAATCCCGTAGGATTTAAATATCCTGTAGGATATTAAAAATATCCTATGGGATTATGACTTTATCCTATAGGATTTCTCAAAATCCTGTAGGATTTTTTAAAATCCTATGGGAGAAAATAATATCCTACAGGATTTTGTCACTGTTTTCACTCCAGTTGGCGAACCAGGCGAGTCACACCAAAACGTTTTTTGTATTGTGTTACCTATCCCCAGGGGTACATTATTGCCAAATTTGATGATTCTACCGTTAAAAAAAGTGTGGTTCCAATTTGCACTCATGAGAAGTGCAAATTAATCCAAGAACATGTTAGCTAATAGTATACATTTTGTTAGGAAATCGCTTAACCATGAAAATAAGCTTATGGGCAACGGAAATATGACAGATAGAAACTTCGTAACATAAAAGATCTATGTGCTAGGTACATGGTGCAGTCAGGTCTTCTAACTTCCGAAATATGAAGCTTCATACAAATTGGTCAAGCCGCCACGAATTTCCATCCCTTGGTCTCGCATTTTAATGATTTCAAAATATCTATGTGAATTTTAAGAATAAACATGATATTCCAACTCACATACATCCATTTTCGCGGGTGTCCCTGTTTTCTTATTTCTAATAAAATTTTAAGATGGTATACGATTTAGTTATATAACGTCAGTGGCGAATCCAGGCGGCGTATACGGTTGAATTTTAATGATTTCAAAATATCTATGTGAATTTTAAGAATAAACATGATATTCCAACTCCCATTCATCCATTTTCGCGGGTGTCCCTGTTTTCCTATTTCTAATAAAATTTTAAGATGGTATACGATTTAGTTATATAACGTCAGTGGCGAATCCAGGCGGCGTATACGGTTGAATAATGAATAAGGAAATAATTTATAGTTCAGTATTCAAGTTGAAAAGTGAATAATGAAATGGAAAATTTATTTTTTGACTGTGACATTATATCCCGTATTTCTGAATTCGTCATTTTGGTGTTATTTAACAAATATTCAAATTAATATAAGAAAAAAAAATCAAAACAACTCTTTGAAATTTTTATCTTAATTTATCTATTTAGTTTCGGAGGATAAACTAGTGTTTCCTTAACTATTCTTAACAGAAATTCCTTGTTTTAATGTATGGACGACCTGGATACCAAAACATTATATAAAAATTAAAATGCTATACATTGTATTTTTTAAATTTTTACTGAATCTTTGCTATTCTTCATCCCCTGATTAAAGATATAACTTGTCGATTGTGTCGCAATGCCCATAAGAGGGGTAACGGAGGACCTAAATGCCAAAATACGCGTGAACATTAAGAAATAGCCAATTTTGAATAATGGAATGGATATTTTGAATAATGGAATGGATTGCTGCGACCCTTCAGCCTCTAATTACAGATATACTTTAAACGTCATTCGAAAGGTTTTCAATAGGGGAACACAAGTTATATAGTCAATATGTTCCGCAACGCATACTAGAGGAGTAACGGAGGACCTAAATGTCGAAATACGCGTGAACATTAAGAAATAGCTTATTTTGAATAATGGAATGTACTGCTGCGAGCCTTCAGCCCCTAATTACAGAGAAATCTTATACACCATTCGAAAGCTTATCGATAGAGGAACAAAATGGTTTTAATCAATATGAGCAGCAACGCCAATAAGAGGGGTTACGGAGAACCTAAATGCCAAAATACGCGTGAACATTAAGAAATAGCCAATTTTGAATAATGGAATGGATATTTTGAATAATGAAATGGACTGCTGCGACCGTTCAGCCACTAATTTCAGATATACCTTATACGTCATTCGAAAGCTCATAAATAGAGGAACAAAAGGTATATAGTCAATATATTCTGCAACGCCTATTAGAGGAGTTACGGAGGACCTATATGTCGAAATACGCGCGAACATTAAGAAATAGCTTATTTTGAATAATGGAATGGACTGCTGCGACCCTTTAACCCCTAATTACAGAGAAACCTTAAACACCAATTCGAAAGCTTATCAATAGAGGAACAAAAGGCATCTAGTCAAGATGTTCCGGGACGCCTATTAGAGGAGTTACGGAGGACCTAAATGATAAAATACGCGTGAACATTAAGAAATAGCCAATTTTGAATAATGGAATGGACTGCTGCGACCCTTCAGCCTCCAATTTCAGATATACCTTATACGTCATTCGAAAGCTTATCAATAGAGGAACAAAAGGTATATAGTCAATATGTTCCGCAACGCCTTTTAGAGGAGTTATGGAAGACTTATATGTCAAAATACGCGTGAACATTAAGAAATAGCTTATTTTGAATAATGGAATGGACTGCTGCGACCCTTTAGCCCCTAATTACAGAGAAACCTTAAATACCATTCGAAAGCTTATTGATAGAGGAACGAAATAGGTATAATCAATATGTGCCGCAACGCCCATTATAGGGGTTATGGAGGACCTAAATGCCAAAATTCGCATGAACATTAAGAAATAGTCAATTTTGAATAAGGGCATGGATATTTTGAATAATGGAATGGACTGCTGCGACCCTTCAGCCTCTTATTACAGATATACTTATTTCTTAATGTTAAGCTTTTTCTTAATGTTCACGCGTATTTTGGCATTTAGATCCTCCGTAACCCCTCAAATGGGCATTGCGGCACAATCGACAAGTTATATCTATAATCAGTGGATGAAGAATAGCAAAGGTCCAGTGAAAATTTAAAAGAAATACAATGTATAGTATTTTAACTTTTATAAATATTTTGGTATTCAGGTCGTCCATACCCACTAGTTTATCCTCCGAAACTAAATAGATAAATAAAAAGAGTGTCTAGATTTTTTTTCTGATATTAATTTGAATGTTTGTTAAATAACACACAAAATGACGAATTCAGAAATACGGGATAAAGTGTCATCGTCAAAAAATAAATTTTCTATTTTATTATTCACTTTTCAACTTGAATACTGAACTATAAACTATTTCATTATTCATTATTCATCCTTTAAACGTTGAAAAGTGAATAATAAACTGTTTCATTATACATAATTGAATTTTGAATAATGAATAATGAATAATGGACGTACTTCAGCGCGGTAGAGCTTAAACCTCAATTTGCGTTATAACCTTCATTTCTTTGTATTTCGCAGTTAAAGTATTTTTCAAAATACAAAAACCAACATTAAAATTATTTTTGTTTCAACAAAGTAGGAATTCAGGGGTTTTCAGATTTTCCAACGAGTCATCAAACTCTGTAGTTGAATAATGTTATACGCGTACGATTATGCATTTTTTTTCTATGACAAACCGGGTTCTGCTTTGTGAAATCTAGGACGAAACGGGGTCGAACACATTGACAAAACCGGGTCTTTCTATTTTGCCATGACCCATTTCTTTCGTTCCATGCACAGAAATACAAGTACTGAGGTGCTCAAAGTGACTAGTCTTTCAATCTCCATGTCAATATCTTTCTTTCCGTACCTTTCTTTCCGTACACTGTGCACAATTTAACGAGAAATTAAACAAATTCAAGACAAGGTTCACTCAATTCATCATCTTGACGTGCATTTTTACTTATTTCTCCGTTAATCTAGAACGATTGTAGAAAATATTACATCTCACAATCGAAAATAGTTATATATGTATTTGTATTCTTCGATATCATAAAATTAACAAATAAATAAACAGAAACCTACCTTTTCTCTGTCTGTTGATGGTCCGTCACCGTACCGGGTATTATATACCATCGAGTCCAAACATTTTTTGCCGGGGTAGTTTAGACACAGTGAACTATGCATAAATTTCAAAGTCAATAAACCATGACTGAAGGGGTGAGGCCAAACAATATCCATGGAAAAGAGACGTGCTACTTTAACTGAGTATCAAATATCATTGACATACATTTAGTGGTTCCCCTTTAACGGACCTAATCACAAACAGTAAACGAATTGTTGACCACACTGCCGATGTCAGAAACAGCAAGCAAAAGACTCGGATTCATCATTGCGAGACAATAAAAATGGTGTTACACAATGTACGCATCCAGCAATTTACGATATCATTTTTTATTTCAAATCTGCATGCCATTATCTTAGACTTTTTGATAAAGATTATAAAATAATGATGTTGTCCTCTGTTATGTTTTGGGAAAACATCCATTCTTTGGTTTATAGTTTGAAGCAATACTAAACTTTTGTTTTAATGTTTTCTATGTTGTTTGTTCTTGGAATTGCGCAATATTCTCTTTGTGTACTGTATATCAGTAGGACAACCGGATGTGCCTTTTTGGCCAAAATGTGATTCGGTGGCGTTCAGTAGATATGTCCTATTTTCGATGCAAAATATAGTTAGCATGCATTTTGTGTCCGAGGATACAGGGACACGTGTGTGTGGCTTAAACAAATCAGTACTAGTCTGATCACAACGTTATCAAAGTTCATTCTTATTTGTATGTATGTTTATGTGTTTCGTGTTAACCCTATAACATTAAAAGTTTTCAGATAAAACACTTCCGCCCGCCATGAGCAAGTAAATATATGTTCTGTTATAAGAGTAGTTAATAATAGTAATAACGAAAAATTTCCTTTCACAACTGATGTTCTAAAAAAACAGTACAGAAAACAATCGCTGAACTGTAATGTACCGGTACACATTATACCGTACTAAAAAAGCCTGCAATGATTCAATTTGGAAACAAGCTCGAAGTACTTAACATCGGTTGCTCAATTTCATAGACTTTGTTGTCGAGTGGTCTAAGTGGTCCATCTACAGAATTTATAGCCTATCATTATTGATGTTGTGAGTTGAAACCCCGCTTTTGCAAGCTAAGGTGCAATCGACTCGGATCGTTATTGACTAGGGTCGCCATGTTCATGCTGAAGGTCGGTTGTTTTCGACGGGTATTCCGATTTGCTCCACCAATAAAAACGGGCCACAATAATATAGAAGGCGACAGAACACATCAGCAATAAATCAATCATAGAACATTCAGACAGTGAATTAATAAACAGTACACAAAGACAGTATTCTATTACCTATGCTCTGTAATGTCAATATTGTTTCCTTCAGATTTAAAACCTTATTTCAAGAATGCAGGGTACAGTAATTTAAAATTCATTTATATGATTGAAAACAATATAAGGGAAGTAACTCTTACATGATGTGCATCAAATCCTGATCAAGTGTTAACATGATGTATTGAAAGCTTTTAATTTAAATTATTTTGCTAACCCACCTTCACTCAAATTTGACCATTTTTTCAGATAAGAGAATGACTTGAGCAGACCACATTGGGGTCATAACAACGAAATACAATATATCATAATTATCATTCTTCATAACTTTTGATTTAATTAACAAACTTATTTTGATAACAAAATATTTTCTTATTTTCAGTACACAACAGATCCTGTCAGAAGGATAATTTTACTGGAGGATAAAATTTTTAATACCTGGATTCAGCAATTTATATAAAATTTGTTAAGAGAGATATAGTCATGTACAGAATTGCTTCCAAGGTGGTAACCCCACCAGATATATCCAGGTGGTTCGACTGATCATCAGCAGACATTTTCGTTGAACTAATGCAGCATTTAATAAATGAAACTTATATCACTGTTATATAATTAATAAGATTCCATATGTTTTACTTTATACTTTAAGTGACAACCGAATATTTGAGACATATTTTCGAAAAACTCGAAATGCTACACCTATTATCCTGAAATTTTAACACAAGATTAGGAATAACAAAAGAAAGCTTCTTAGCTTTTGCTTTTGACAAATTCAAGTTTTTTCCTTCAGAATAAGTGGACTTTATTCATGAAAAATTAGACATTTACCCAAATGTTGTAGAAGAACTCAACTTTGTTTTGATACTTTTTTCAAGAAATTGTATCACAAGTTTAGATTTGATCAAATAAGCTCACTTTTGTCATTCCAGAGTTATGGTACTTCTTTCCATACAGAATTGAGTATTTATCACATATATCATATACTTATTTAATCTAGTATGTTTTTGCCCTGTTGTTGATATTGAGTGAAAGAATTTTATTATTTTATCCTTATCAATTTGGGGGTGGGGGGTCTATGCCCCCTTAGGACCTGCATTCAACACTACATAACTATCACAAGCTATAATAAAGCCAAACATACAACGTAGCCCCTGCCACCAAAAGGAGAATATAGGTGCACAGCATACAAAAACATATTTCATATGCCTAGCTACCTTGTGTCCCTTTAAAATATTTTATTGATTTTTGTCTCGCCTTGACTCAAAAAGCGAGACAGAGGTATGCTGTTTCCGGCGGCGTCAACAATGTATTAGTTTGTGATTAGGTCTAGTTTATGGTGAACCACAAGTGGTAGGCCAATTATATTTGGTATGCAGTTGTATTTGCATTGGCACATCTCATTCCCATGGAGATTATTTGGCCCTGCCCCCTCAGTCATGGTCTATTTACTTTGAAACTTTTGCTTTGTTTATATGTATTAGTTTGTGATTAGGTCAGTTTATGGGGAACCACTAGTGTTGGTCAATGATATTTGGTATGCAGTTGTATAAGCATTGGCAATTTGGCATATCTCATTTCCATGGAGATTATTTAGCTCCACCCCCTTAGTCATGGTCTATTGACTTTGAAATGTTTGCTTAGTTTACATGTATGAGTTTAAGATTAGGTCTAGTTTATGCTGAACTACAAGTGGTAGGTCAATGTTAATTGGTATTCAGTTGTATAAGCATTAGAACATCTAATTTCCATGGAAAATATTTGGCCCCGCCTCCTCAGTCATGGTCTATTGACTTTGAAACTTTTGCTTAGTTTACATGTATTAGTTTGTGATTAGATCAGTGTAAGACTAATGTTAAGTCAATGATAATTGGTATGCAAATTTATTGGCATTTTCAAGTATCGTTTCCATGGAAATTATATAGCCATACCCCCCTCATCATGGTTCATTGACTTTGAAACTTTAACATAGTTTACAAGTTAATGTTTGTGTTTAGGTCTGTTTAAAGGGAACAACTTATAATAAGTCAGTGGTATTTGGTATGCAGTTGTACTAGCATTGGCACACCTCATTTCCATGGAGATTGTTTAGCCATGTACCTTCAGTCATAGTTCATCGACTAGGAATATTTGCATAACTTACATGTTTAAATATTGCTATTTCAATTTCAACATTTGCATTATCAAAATTGCAAAAAGGCGAGACATATCTCTGTGATAACAGTTTATTATATATGTACATTGTAATTGGTTTTTTTTAAGTAGTTATTTATTAAAGGTACTATATATAAAAAAAAGAAGATGTGGTGTGATGGCCAGTAAGACAACTCTTCACAAGAGACAAAATGACACAGAAATTAACAACTTTAGGTTACTGTGCGGCCTTCAACAATGAGCAAATCCCATACCGCATAGTCAGCTATAAAAAGCCCCGAAATGACAATGAAATGTAAAACAATTCAAACGGGAAAACTAACGGCCTAATATATGTACAAAAAAAATGAACGAAAAACAAAATATGTAACGCAGCAACAAACGACAACCACTGAATTGGAGGCTCCTGACTTGGGACAGGCACATACATACAAATGTGGCGGGGTTAAACATGTTATCGGGATTCCAACCTTAACCTGGGACAGTGGTGTAACAGTACAACATAAGAACGAACTATAAAAATCAGTTAAAAAAGGCTTAACTCATCAGATGGACACTAATAGAAATGCATCTAACAAAAACACAGAGTATAGTAATTGTTCTCTTTCAGTTGGCCTGCTTTAGACTTGATTACAGTACCAATATAAGAATGAGAAGTTGGGGTATGATTGCCAA